>NC_079312.1:79535486-84535486 GCF_029931775.1 Euleptes europaea
GTACGGATAATAACCTTTTGGTGGTCCCCGGTCCAAGGAGTGTGCAGCTGACTTCAACAAGAGGCAGGGCTTTCTCAGCCCTGGCCTGGTGGAACCCCCTTCCTAACAACATCAGGGCCCTGCTGGACCTTAGAGGTGACCTTGGGCTACTAACAGCTCTCTTAGAGCTCTCTCAGCCCCACCTACCTCACAGGGTGTCTGTTGTGGGGAAGGGAAGGGAAGGTCTGTTGTGGGGAGGGTAAGCCAGTTTGATTCTTAAGTGGTAGAGAAAGTTGACATATAAAAACCAACTCTTCTTCTTCTTGAGTTCCACAGGGCCTGCAAGATAGAGTTGTTCCACCGGGACTATAATTGAGGGCAGCTACAGTTTGTCATCTGTGCTGGACTCCCTATCCCCCTATTTCTTTAGAATATGACTATGTGGGGAACACTGTCTGCTCCATCGGTCTTCAGTATCTGATATACTCTGAATGAGCGCCATTTTGTTATATGTTATATTTGTTCTATTTATTAACTTAATGGTGTTTTTAGAATTTCAGTGTAGATGTATTTGTAATGGTTTTATTATATGCACGTTATTGAATTTTGTTGTTACCTGCCCTGAGCCTGGCCTTGGCCAGGGATTGAGGGCAGGATAGAAATTGAGTAAATAAACAAGCAATAAATAGAAATGGTCTAGTCAGCTGCCTAAATAATAGGGGCCAGGCAAGCCTCAAGGAGGAGAGCGTGCCAAAGATGAGGCACCACCACCAAGAAGGCCCTGTCTTTGTTTGCCACCTGCCTCACTTCTGCGGCATGCAGGGCTTGGGAAGAGTGTGCTGACTGGTAAGCTAAGAGTGACGGCACAGATAGATCTTTCATGACGTCTCACATCACTTCAAACAGAACGTTTTGCAACGGAGTCTGTTCAGACACCCACCTTCAAATTATCAGGAATTGAGTAATCACGTATTGACAAATTATGTGCCAACTCAACACATTTTGCCACTCCGAGCAAATCCAGCAGGATGGAGGGGCATGTCACACCCCTGGCTCCAAGGAGGGCTGCAAGAGGCATGAGTCTGGGAAGTGATGAGACTTATCATCCTCTCCCAGATGCCACCTTCCGCTGGTTCGGCATCCCAAGCAGCCACGCAGGTCACTCGGGCAGTGAACTGGCCCAGTACACAAGCATGTATGAACGAACTGGCCCAAGTTTACACATAAAGTTCTATTCCGAGGGCATTTCCAAGTAGAGGGTTTTGCTGAGGTCAGGGAGACTGAATCAGCATATCCCAGACCTGGAGAGACTGTGGCAGTCCCAGGGCTGACCCTGACTAGTCCCACTGATAGATCACAGGATTATCTGGGCCAGCAGGGGCAGCATAGTCCAAACAATGTTTTGTTGGCAAACCTCCGCCCAGCACAATTGTTTGTCTTTTGCTTTCTCCACCGGCACTAAATGTGCAACCAACAGTGAAAGAAATTGCTGCTTGATATATATGATCTTCCTTCTCCCTGAATTGCAGGTTTAAGGATTTTTTCTTTCTTAATATTGAATTCGTGCAAATGTACCCATGCATTCGTATGCCCCTTCCTGAAAAAGGCAGTGTGGTGTACAAAGGGGAGGGGGGGAAGAGCTTGAGATGGAACAATGAAATAGATCCAGAGATCGCAAACAGCCAGGCTCGGCTTTTGTTAAAGGAAATTTAGAGAATCGGTGAAGATGGCAAATTGCAATGGTGCAAATTTACCATAAAACACTGTGATAATGATGGAGGAGTGGAGAGAATTCCAGAAACAGGACCTCTGTCCAGAACAATTGAAGGGAGGTTTTCAAACTTTCACGTTAAAAAAAAAAGGAATGGATTGTGAAGCCATTGCAGATTAAGCACAGAAGTGCAGATTGAGGAGCCCCTCGTGTGGCTACTGACAGCAAATTGCATGAAAAATTTGCTCTCTGGGTATGCCTTGAAGCACAGATTAGAGTTCAGGTCATCTGCTGGTGGTGTACCTTAACCTTATTCAAAACACAGAGCTGGGATCTTGTTTCTCTTTGAAACAATTTCAGCAGGCTTTCATCACTCACAGACAGCTCATCTGATCTCTACATTGCAACCATACATGTATATGTGGGCTTAGGTGCTTATCAGCACAGGCAGTTACATCATCTTCCATGGTGTGCCCAACATTCACACACGCACCCTGCACATACACACTTCTCTAAGGCAGATTTTGCAAATTATACTTAAATTGGTTTAAGAGTCTATAAGGCAAGTGTAATGCCTACACTGGCTAAAACATACATGCCCTTTTTAAAATGTCTCTCTCCTTCTTTCTGTTCCACATCAATAACATTCACAAGTGACATATTCCAGACTGTAAACCATTTTTAGCATTGCTTGTGAAAATGCCCTAAACCCCATTGGGCAGGCATACAGATGGAGGGGCCTCCCTGCAAGCTGCCAGAAAAGGAATCATATTGTGACACAAGAAATCCACATTGCTTATCACTGTATGAAATTCAGCAGAACATCATGCAGGGAGAAACAATCTTTACACATATTTGCTCAGGTCTTTGGAGGCTTGTTTTTCCAGCCATGCGGACACCCTCCCCCTGCTCCCCCCCCCCTCCATAAGCCGAATGTGCTTGTGGCAAACTGGTCATGTGCATTGGCCTGGCACAAGCACAAATCGCTAGCTTGCTCACAATGAGCTCTGTGGATTTTCTCCCACAGCTTATTGATGGCATGCTTTCAGTCTGTGCTTATGGAGGTCGGATGCACACGACTAGTTTGCCATGAATGTGTTCAGCCCACACATGGAAAAACCATGGTTTGCATAGGTAGAGTTAAGCCTAAACTGTGGTCGTATAAATTGGCCTTTAGTTTTGCAATAGTGACAGCAAAATTGTAGCATTTGTAGAGCTGGAAGTGATCACAGGTCATCTGAAGTAGGATTTGCTACTGTCTGTTTATCTAATTAATACGTCCTTGTCAAATGCTCAGTCCAATGAAGGACAAAATGAGAGTCAGTGTGCTGTAATAGAGTGGGCTTTGATCAGGGAGGTCTGAGTTAAAATTCCCTCTCCACTACAAAGCTCACTGAGTAGCCTGAGGGAATCTGAAGAAGTGAACTGTGACTCACCGAAGCTCATACCTCCCTGCAAGCCAAATTTTGTTAATCTTTAAGGTGCTACTGGACTCTTGCTCTTTTCTACTGCTACAGACAATTATGGCTACCCATCGTGATCTACTGATATGGTGGTCAGCAATGGTTATATTTTAATCTCGCCTTTCCTCCAAGGAGTTCAGGGCAGTGTCCATGGTGCTCCCTTCCCCATTTTATGCTCATGACAACCCTGTAAGATAGGTTAGACCAGGGGTGTCGAATTCTATTGTTATGAGGGCCAAACATGACATAAATGTCACTTGGTGGGGGCCGAGCCATGCCTCGCCAGCCCAGACTGAGAGTGGGGTGTGTGTGGCTGCTTTGGGTGGCTCACAGGCCTGATAAGATCTCTCAAGGGGCTGGATCTGGCCCCCAGGCCTTGTTTGACACCCCTGGAATTAGACTAAGCAAGCATGATTGCTTCAAAGCTTCATGACACGGGATGGGGTGGGGTTGAACCTGGGTCTCACAGATCCTAGTTTGACCCCACTGGCTCAGACAATGACTCCGTTTCTCCATCTTTTAGACTCCAAAGCTATAACTCAACCATGAAAGGGACAGGAAGCCTGTGCTATATCTGGTCATCTTAGAGTATTCTCTAGTTCCAGGCTTTTGTCTCTGGTTGAGATAAGGTGGCTTAAAACCAAACTCCCAATCCATGACAGAATAGGTGTCCCACACATTCATAGATGAATTGTTTCCCTTACATTTTTAGGGTAATTTGGCTTGTGGGGCATGCTTCTTCCCATACCCCACTCTGATTCTTCCTCAACATCATAAAAATATGGGTTTTCAAACTACAGATGCTGTGCCAACTCGTGTGAGAGTTAGGGTGAGCTGGCTGGTTGCATGGCTTCGAGAGACACTGCAAGACATCTGTTTTGGATCCTCTCTCCATGCAGCCAAGCAGAAATCTCATTAAGGCTCTACACAAAGACACCAACCCTAAAGCGAGTGCACCTGATCTTGCAGGTGGTAGTAAGAAAGGGGGGAGGAGAAAAACACAGATGGAGAGCAGCAGGTAAGGATTTCAGGAGTGCAAATGAGCCTGGGGAAGGGTTTTCCTGCCCAGCCTACTGTAGCATGTGTACTTTGTGAGTGGCCTTGTAGCCAGAGGCTGGCATTAACCCCTTTCTCCCCAACCTTTCCATTCAGGGTATCCAAAGGCTGACCTATCTTTCTGCCCTCTTGATTCCGTTCAGCTTGAGCTCAGCCTCTGTCGCTCATTTCTTGCTGGCTTTTATGATCATGAGTCTCTTCTTTTTCCCTTCCTTCCCTCAGAGGTTTATGTCTCTGGTTGAGATAAGAACCGGCTCGTGCTTAGGACAAAGACCAATGACAACTTGTTCCCCAGGGGAAAACTGGCTACGCATCACCTACCCCTTAAAGTGTGGCCGTCTGATCCTGTAACATGATTAAGCACCACCTCGTGGCACTATGATAAATATACACACACCCTTCTTCTCCATCTCCACAAGCAGTAGCTCTAGTGGCCCAGAAACAAAAGGAATCCCAATTTCTCTTGCAACAGGCTTTCTGGATGCCCAGAGAAGAAGGTATACTGTGGCTCTTGGGGGTTAAAGAGGGAAGGAAAGAAGTGGGGGATATAGCCCACCCCTGTTGTGTGTCAGTACAGGATATGTCCCCCCAGAATCCCTGGCTGGAGGTGAATCATAATGGCACATTGTCCCCCAGGACTTCTTCCCCTGCTGTCTCAGAGCCACAATGGTAAGGAGAGGTGGACTCCATGTGTATTTATTCATGTATCTGCCTATTTACATGTTAAGTGGGGTCTTTTTGCTGAAGTTAGAACAGGCAGGTAAGGGGAGCTATACTTTGCTATACTTCCTATGTTCTCATAAGAACATAAGAAGAGCCCTGCTGGATCAAACCAGTGGTCCATCTAATCCAGCATCCTGTCTCACACAGTGGCCAAACAGTTCCTCTGGAAGTCCAACAACAGGGTATAAAAGCCGAGGCCTTCCCCTTATGTTGCCTCCTGGCACTGGTATTCAGAGGCTGACTGCCTCCAAATGTGGAGGTTCCCTTTATCACCTTTACTAATAGCCACTCCAGCTCCCCCATCTTGGCTCAGAGACTTCTAACATTGACATATAGACACCTATACCGTGTTTCCCTCTCTGGCAACCATCACCTCCCTTTGTAACCACACATGGCCCTCCTTCACCATCCTACCCTCCCTCCCAAGTTCTATTATGCTTCTATCAATATTACCCAGAGTGTTTACACAGTCATCCCTTTGGACTGTCTTGTCCTGAACATTAGGTTTTCTGGCTCCTGTTGGCTTCCCCCCTAGGTTTAGTTTAAAAACTGCTCTACCACCTTCTTGGGTTTAGTTGAAAAACTGCTCTGCCACCTTCTTGATATTAATCGCCAGCAGCCTGGTTCCATTTTGGTTCAAGTGAAGCCCTTCTCTTTTGTACAGGTTCAGCTTGTCCCAGAAAGTTCCCCAGTGCTTAACAAATCTAAACCCTCCTGGCACCTCTCCCTCCTTACCTTGCTGGCTCCCTTTTTTGAAGCATTTGTCTTACAGTATTGGGGTCTCTGCTCACATAAAATGTCTCAGATTTTGATGAGCTTGGGGACCAAAGGGATGTGGAATGGCATGGTATTAGCCCAATCTCATCAGATCTCAGAAGCGAAGCAGGTTTGGTACTTGGAAGGGAGATCGCCAAGGAAGGCTCTGCAGAGGAAGACAATGGAAAACCACCTGTGCCTCTCACTTGCCTTAAAAGCCCCTTGCTTGGATCGCCATATGTCAGTTGTAACTTGATGGTACATAAAACATATGGGGCCAAATTGGGAGATCAGTGCTCCAAAGCAACAGAGTGCAATGTAGGAAGGAGGGGGCAGGGTTTAGATCTCCTTAATTTCACATTCCCTTATCTGTTAAAAAAAATGACACCCTAAACTCACATGTAAACTTACATGTGAACAGCACATGAATAAATGCATGTTGATTCCGCTCCCCCCATTTGATTTAATTTGACCCCTAGGAATCTTCTCTGTTGTTAACCACCGGCAGCCACGGCTGGGCTTTGTTATCAGCAAATTGCAATGTAACAGTGCTAAACTATCGGAATTCACCCAACTTTACCAGGTGGGACTTTAACAGGTTGAGGTCTTTGCTCGGGTAAAATGTCTCAGAGTCTGATGAGCCTGGAGACCAAAAGAAGAGAGATTGCGTGCAAACATTCGATTGCGTAATATACTTATCTATGCCAACTTGTAGCCAGCCTGTGCTATGCCCAATGGAAACCATACAAAAAGAGGTTCCACAGAAGTAGCATCTACGCCTTGATGGCTCCATTTCACATGTCGCCCTCCCAGGCCCCGTGCCTCTTGCTTCCGCCCTCCCATCCCCCGCAAGCTGCTGGGCCTCGGCTTTCAGCCATGGCAAGAGCTGTGCGGTGCACAGCTTCTCACCTGTCAGGAGCTACATGCACTTTGGGAAAGTGAGGCCTGTGATAATGGAGTCCCCGCACTCCTAGCTGTTCAGATGAATCTCCATCAAGGAAGGAAATCAGGTTGATTCTCCGCAGCAGGTACAATTAGACAAAGTAATTCTGACAGGCAAGTCCCTACCAGGGAACAGGGGTGCACGGGAGACGCCCGAGCACAGAACACAGAAGCACGGGCCCCCGGGCCTCAACGCAGGCTGCCTACAGTCTTGTGACAGCGCTCAGTCTGTGGCTAGGATCCAAAGGCCTCTGCATGGAGAACTCTGCCAAAGAGCCCTGCTTTGGATCAGGGACTATACTGTGCTTGCAGCCTCTGAGTACGCACACAGAGAGCCACGTATAGGTTCTGCCAACTAGTTTCTCTGTGTGTGTTCCAGCCTCCAGGTCTGCCTATACGATGGGCTTTGTGACCTTAGAACAAGGGGGCCCTCCTTTTCGCATCTGGTAACTTGTGACCATTTGCAGTGAAGTTCACTGAGCGTCCACATGGAATCATCACCATTCATTATTTACAGAAGTTCCTGATATATACCAGGCACCGTACATGGGTAAAATGCACAGGTTCCTGCCTGCAGGCTTGCAATCTAAAATACATGAGACAAAAGGAGAGGAGATTTGGAAGGAGAGCGAAAACTTTGTACTGGCTGAGCCAGAAAGCAAAAGAGTTAAAGCTTACTCAATAATTAACTGAACAATAAGAAAAGAATACAAAAAATCAAATAGAGCATCAAGAAGGAGACACGAGAGAGAAGAAAGAAGTTTTTAATAATTTCTTAAAGCAAGACAACAAGAGGAGGATCCAGCCGGATCTCAGAATGCAGAGAGTTCCATATGTACGGGGCCAGGTGAGAGAAATTCAGCAAGCAAAGAACAACACAAGGGAGTAGAGGTTTTCGGAAGAAGATTAGTGTTTGTGAATGGAGAGAAAGCAATGAAGATAGATAAGGAGGAGCAAGGCCATTAAAAGATTTCAAGGTCCTGGCACGTTTAAATCTCCTACTATCGGCAGTAACAAAAGGCAGCTACACCAGTACCCCTTATGAGGAGAGACTCTGCTCCTGTTCCCAAAAACAACCCGAATTGGTAGCCCACATCCTTCTGCATTGTGAATTACATTCTTTAGCAAGAGAGAAATATATAAAACCCCTTCTAAAAGACAGTCGAGCTCAAACTGATGTGAGGCTTGTACGTTACTTACTGAATGACTGTAATACTCATGTGACTTGGTCGGTAGCCAGATTCCTTGAAGTTTCATTAGGAACATTGCACTAAATGGGCCTACCCACCAGTGTGCTTTATTTGACGATGCGAAACCGCTGATATTCTAGATATCGTGGTCTTTTGATTGGTAAATTTTAAGTAGAGTTTGTTATGATTATGCCAATAAAGGTATTGAATTTGAATTTGAGATTTAAAGGTTAGAAGAAATTTAAACTAAACATGAAAAACAGAGGAGGGCAGAGAAAAGAACGTATAGAGGTGTAATATGGTTAAAACACACAGAAAGAAAAATTAAACAAGTAGAAGAATGGAGACAATGAGCTTAAGCTGAAAAAGAGGAAGGCCACTTAGCAAAACTTTGCATGCCTACACACTTCATATGTTTCCCCCACACCGATTTAGTCGCAACTGGAAAACTATTGTCCAGAAATGCTTGTCCTGACAAACTGGGAGATCTGGGATAGATGTAAAGAAATAAGTTCAGCTTATAAAAAAACTTTCCATTTCAGGACAAGCATCAGTAGTCAATAATATAGAGAGATGCCTTTCTATGTTCACGTAAAATCAAAAGGGAAACCCACGATCAACAATCAGAACCACACTCGTCCCTTTTTGCTTGATGCCCTATGAACACACTTAGTATCTTTGGTCTGCAGTCTAGCATCATAAGTTCCATGGGACCTTCTGCAAACTTGGAGAAGATTATATATTGTATATGTCTAATAGACTGCCTGAGAGGGAAAGCATGCCTCCCCCCACTTGAAATAACTGCTGTGTTTAAAGTGTCTGATGACAAACAGCAATCCATACAATGTATCTTTCCCTGGCATGGAATTGCACCCACAAGGAATGCAATATCTGCTGGATTTCTGCCTGTCACTAATTATATAGAACATCTATGAGGAAAAAGATGTCAACTGTACAGGGTGACAACATTGCTGTCAGCGTATAGTTGTATCACCAATTTGGGAGCAAAGGAACACCCTTTGTCATGTATTCTCTCCTCTGCAGTATCTCTCGGATTGCAGTAATCCTGAGCAAATCATTACCTCTCAACCTTTGTTAAATATCAATAATAACACAAGGACTTGTGAGAAGTATCTTGCTTCTCTCCCCCCTCCCCCCGCACACTCTTTCCAATTCCATTCCATTGACAGCCCCTATAGCCTCTCCTCTTTTCCAACTATATTCTCTCCCATCCACCAGGCAACCTACCTTTATCTGCCCCCCACTCCAGCTTTCCCTCTTTCCTTCCTCCTAGCAGCCTCTATCAATTCCTTAAAGCTACAGGGGTTGCTTTTATTATTTTGGGGCTTTAAAAAAACCCAAAGTATTTTTTAATAAAGATTTCAGATTTTTCCACAAACCTGGGGCATTTTTCGGGTTTGTAGAAATATCTATCTTCTCTGTTCTTGGTGCCAGCCTCTGGATTTAACTGTCTTCAGATTTGGCCATGCTGAGAATTAGATAAATTGATTAATATCGGGATGCTCACAAATAAGCAATATAAACTGTCATATACATAGATGTATCAAGTATCTTGATCACTGAGTGTGAGCAAGAGATGGGCGGGCCTATATGCAGATGGAACAGATCTCTGCCCTGCCCTGCTGTGGGGAAAGCAGGGCAAAAGAGCTTAGGAAACCACAGCCTGCTGCCCTTCCTCTTCTCAGAGACTGGAATGGAGAGAGGGGTTTCTTTCTACAGACTGGCAGCAGTTAGTGTTCTGCCCCTAGGTCTTGGATCTAGTCTTCAGCATGATGAGACAGGGCAATTTGGAGAAGGGACTGAGAACGACAGAGACCAGAACCACATGAGCGCTGGTGATCCTTGGCATGGGTTGGTCCCCTGATGGGTATACACAGGGTTAGGGATTGATCTTGTTTTGTGCCTGTACATTTTGTGGAGCGGAGAAGGAATGTATGGACGCTGAGCCACTTGTCAGAGGCTCATCTCAGACCATGACAAGCATATGGAAGGGGGGGGGGAGGACAGGTGCCAGCTGTGCTGCATAACCGGGGGAGCCAGCATGAATAAGCACAGTTCCTGCAATGAGTGCAGCCAGGCAGGGGACACAGCAGGGGACGAGGTTTAGAAGGCATAAAGCAGTGCAGGATGCTGATGTCTCTGTGCAGACGGAGGAATTCTGAACAGCAAGCTGGCAGCAAAGATGGGGGTGGGGGAGAAGTATTGCCCCTTCATCATCCACTGGCTAGAACGTGCAGTGATCATAACAAGGTCACAGTGACAATGTTGGTACAGCACAAACCAGCAGAATATGCAGTTTCGATGTGAAAGAAAAGCAGGACATAGCTGCTGCCATAGAACTGATAGGATTAATGCAACTATGGGAACAAGTTGGTAAGAGAAGTCCTGTTCTGAAACATCTGCATTGGCGACCCATTTCTTTCTGGGCCTAATTCAGGGTAGTGGTTTACGTCTGGACCTTTAGAACCCTAATACCAGGTCCCAACTATCAGAGGGAGTGCCCTTTCCCATAAGATTCCTGCAAAGCTCTATTTCTTCCCCCACCCCACACACAAGCTGCTATCTACCAGGAGCATGGCCTTCTCTGTGGTTACTGTGGAATTAAAGAATGAGCTCCACAGGGTTGTCTGCTTGGCCATTTATGCATGGGTTTTAGACTGCTTCAGGGCTTTGTTGGGACTATGCAAGATTTCCCCAAGTTTCAGAAGTCACTGAACCCCCACCCCCGTTCAGTTTCATACATTAGGGATCCAACTGAGCTGTGCTGGTTTCTTGCCCTCCCTGTTCTTATGATCCCTGCAGTGAGATAGCCAGAAACAAACTGGTGGTGGTGGGGTGTCCAGTCCCTTCTCTGCTTTGGCTGTAAAATGGCCACTCAGTTCAGTTAAAATGAAAGATTCCCACTGTGGGGTTAGTGGGGGCTGGTGACATATTTTTTAAAAATACACTACAGCCAATTACAAAGCAGCATTGTCAGGGGGGAGGGACTCAGATGCTCCACATTTCGCTGGGGATGCATAATTGATCACAATGTACTCCTGAAATTTCTTTGGGGCAAAAAGCCCCCATGCATAGAGTTTTGAGAATTCGGATCACTGTGTGTCTGCAGAGCAGCAAGCCCAACACAAACTTCCCATGCATAAATGTCCCTTTTCTTCTTCTAGGGTATCTTTTTGCAAGCAAATAAAAATGTTGGTTTTCCAAGATTTATGTAATTAGACCCTACTCAAAGAGGCTTTCCTAATTATGTTTTATGTAATTTTAATTATTTGGCCTTTTAAGATGTTTAAATTGGTTTTCATTTTTATTCTGGAAACCACCTTGTGTACTTTTTGAAGAAAAGTGATATAGAAATTCTGTTAATAATCAAGCAGATCTCTCTGAGGAGTAATACTGGGATTCTAGCCACCAATTGTGCCCTTTCACAAGGCTTCATACTACTCATAGTTTCAGTAACTTACAAGAGGCTTCTGAGTATACTGATGACAGTAGCCACAACACAACATGAGTGCTTATCCTGAATTTCGGCCTCTTTTGTACTTAGTCTTGGCAAGTTCACCAGGGTGATAAATGTCACATGGTATTAAGAGTTGGTGCACCCCACACAGAGAAACAAGAATGATACTAGCTCTGGAGGAAGTCTCCCATGGCGTGTGGCTATGCCAGGCGTTGGTATCAGGGGAATTGTAGCACTAATAGAGCAGAGTGAGCAAATCCTGGGCTACACCTGTGTACATGTGGCTTAATACATTTTTGGAAGCATTGACTTTTCAGCAGTTCGAGTGCTAAGTGCCATTAAGAGCACAGAGCGGGCCACATCTTGATCTCTGTTCAGCCAGCATGGTGTAGTGGTTAAGAGCGGTGGTTTGGAGTGGTGGACTCCGATCTGGAGAACCGGGTTTGCTTCCCCACTCCTCCTCATGAGCGGCGGAGGCTAATCTGGTGAACTGGATTTGTTTCCCTACTCATACACATGAAGCCAGCTGGGTGACCTTGGGCTAGTCACACTCTCTCAGCCTCACCTACCTCACAAGGTGTCTGTTGTGGGGAGGGAAAGGAAAGGTGATTGTAAGCCAGTTTGAGTCTCCCTTAAGTGGTAGAGAAAGTCGGCATATAAAAACCAACTCTCCTTGTTCAGAGTGGCCAGCTGCCCACGGAGGCTCCCTGACACCATTAGTTTGCCCTAACAGAAACACAAGAAAGCTGGAAGTTAACACAAAACTGCCACATCAGGAAATGGCAGTATCCAACTCAGAGCCCTCAGAAGCAGTTGGAGACACAGATATGGCCCTCAGGCTGAAAAATGTGCCCACCCCTGTAGGAAAGCACCCCCATAGAGGGCAACCCCTCTGGCGTGTCGGATGCAACATGAGCACAGCCAGAAAACACCCAGGGACAAAGCTGTACTCGGAGGGAGTGGGATAAATTCATATCCATATTCATGAGCAGTATAAGAGGCCTCCTGTTGAGGTAGGGATACTGAGTGCATTATGATATCCTAGGCACTCCAGGGAGCAAAGTAGGAAGCAGGGCCTTGGACTCCAGGGAGCTGGAGTGCTTGCAGAATTACAAGGATGGATTACCAAATGTTAGGGGAAATAGCAACAGGATTGTGAACTGTTGGCATGGCAAAGAGCGCCACTTGGCAACCTTGCAAGTAGGAGCATGGAGACAAAAGGCTCTCTTGGCACACTGTGGAGTGCCACTCAGGGCTGTCATTGTGGGTTGCATCAGAGGGAATAGCTGCTTCTATAGTGATACCAATTGGGGGGTTATGCTTTCACGCCGGGATGCTGCAAAGTGAAGGGGTATCTTCAGAGCAGTTTCTGGGGATTGCCCTTTGGTGCTGCCACTGAGGAAGCAGGAGAAGGAGTCAGCATTCTTCTTGACCTGGGTGGATGCCAGGGTTATCACCATGGGAAGTGACAGGGATGTGGCAGATCCTATGCACAGTGTGATCTGCTCTTAACATAAGATTGCAAATGGCGGCTGTGCCAGGTATGGTCTGACTCCGTGTCCGACAGCCACAGGGCTGCTGCTTTCTAGCAGTGTGTGATGAACCGTCCCATACTGAGGTTGTGGTGGGTGGAGAATGGTCATTTTCTCTGTGCAGAGGGTCATTCCAGACAAAAGGCTCATAGCAAACAGGCAGCCACTGTAGTTTATATGGCACAGATTAGAACTTCTGCCACTGGGCAGCTGCTTGTGTGTAATTGCCCATAGTCAAACTATAAAATGCAAAAATAGAGACACTTGTGACATCGTTAGCTGAGGAAATGGGTCTGTGGACACTGTTTGAATGGTAGGAGTCGATTCTTACTCAGAGTCCATGTACAACAGCAGAAAGTGCGGTATCGCCGTTTTCATGGAAAGGCTCCCAGACTGCTCAGCCGGCTTCATTTGAAAGCCCGTGATGCCTAGGCAAGGCGATATCGCTCAGTTTATCAACAGTCGCTTGTAAACCCAGCGATTCAAATACTACAGTCTTCCAAGCTGTTGTAAGTACTGAGCTGCTTGGTTTCAGACTGCCCAGACACAATGGATATGCTTTGGTTGGGAAACTGAGAAGCAAACTACACATTACATGCAGATGCATAGAACAAAGCTGAATTTAAAAAAAATTAAAAACAGGAGTTTGAAGTTACATTTCTTTTAACAGGAGGAAGAGGAAGGAAAAGATCATTAAGCCTTTTCCCCATCAACTATCCTTCCACTCAAAGAAACTCCCTTCCACATCTGCTTTTTTCATTGTGTAAAAAGCAGTGGTGTGTGTGTGTTGGCTTCAGGCCAAGATCTCCTTGCACTGCAGGGGAGGTACCACACATACAAAAAGGTTGAGGTGGAAGTAGGGTTGCCAGGTCCCTATTCACCACCAGTGGGAGGTTTTTGGGGTGGAGCCTGAGGAGGGCGGGGTTTGGAGAGGGGAGGGACTTCAATGCCATAGAGTCCAATTGCCAAAGCAGCCATTTTCTCCAGGTGAACTGATCTCTCTCGTCTGGAGGTCAGTTGTAATAGCAGGAGATCTCCAGCTAGGACCTGGAGGTTGGCAACCCTAGGTGGAAGAGTAAGTAGCCAGGAATAAGCAGCCAGTTTTGTCAGGCACAAACTGCAGGACTTCAGACAGCTGCCAGGCTATTTGCTCTAAGGAAGGCTGGAGCTTGATAGAGCTCTTATGTACCAGAGCAAGCCCCTCTCCCTCCCCAAGGTGTTTCCATAAAGCACTTGCAGGCCCTTGCACTCTTATGGAACTTGGAGATCTCTTAGCAGGTCCGCTGATGTCTCTGGCAAGTGAGTCTTGGTGACTGCGATCTCTGGGACTGGTTATCAAGAGCTGACAGCTTGACAGCTAAGGTAGGGCCAGGCTGCTGCTTCTGTGAAATGCCATTTGGGGGATCTGGCAGGGGCCATGGCTCAGAGGTAGAGCATCTGCTTGGCATGCAGAAGGTCCCAGGTTCAATCCCTGGCATCTCAAGTTGAAAGGACCAGGCAGTAGGTGATGTGAAAGACCTCAGCTTGAGACCCTCGAGAGCCGCTGCCAGTCAGAGTAGACAATACTGACCTTGATGGACCGGGGGTTTGATTCAGTATAAGGCAGCTTCATGTATGTATGTACATGAAGCTACATGGGTCTTCCCTAGCTGCTTCATCTTGCCTGTATCAAAAGTACACACTGAGGTCTGGACAGAGTTCTCCTCCACTTCAGAATCGGTGACCTGCTTGCTAAGTAGGGCCACGAGACGAGGCAGTTCCGGGCACGAATATATTTAGCAGGGAAAGGGTTAGGGCATCCCTTTCTCCTTGCCTTCCTCCATTCAGAATTGCAAATTCCCAATAACGTTTTCCATTAAAAAGGATAAAAAGCTAGGGCTTCTCTAAAGTATATATACACATAATGTGTAACATCCCCTTTAAAAGGGATCACATTAGGCTACTTATTTTGTGGGACCAACATGACATTAACCACTCAGCCTAAAATACAGACAAGGAGGAATCAATGCTGAGTGCCCAGCCTGGAAAGAACAATGAGGCTGCAAGCAACAAAGCAAGAGAGAGAAAATCTATAATGCTTCTTCCTGTGAATATGCTACAGGTTGGGGGAAAGTAGCTTACAAAGGTTAGCCATATGGAGGACATCGGCCATTGTTAGGAATCTGAAAACTGATGGACCACAAGGGAATCTCAAAGGGTTACGCAGATTGGATTTACAAAATGACTGTGTAAGTAATCGGCCTTTCTTAGGTCCTCTATTGACAGACGGGAAAGTGGTGGGTGCTTGCTGCTTGGCTGGCCATGAAGAATAAAGCAAGGGAAGACCGTCTTGACAAAGCAACCCTTGCTTAGACCATTGTTCCCCTGTATCTTCTTCTTGCCTTTCTCTTGTTTAATTTTTGCATAGGTAGATAAAACCCATTTTGTGGCCTCGCGACTGGCGCTGGGTTAAGAGGTGATACATTTCAAAGAGCGTCGCTTCAAAGGGGTTTGTAAGAATAGTTTTCACTAGTTAGGGAGGAAGAAGCCTTATGAAATACCTACTGTGTATTGAATGGGCGGTGTAGAACAAGAGCCTTGTTGGAAAAGCTACCCCAACCTTTCTTTCTTTTCCTCACCCCCCATATCCACTGGCATCAAGGAAATGGAGGCGGGAAAATAAGTTTACCTGTGCCTTACAAGAATAAATTAATGGCTTTCAAAACTGAACTTATTGAACATCAATCAGTTCCTGGCTTGGATTCAGACAACCATGCGGAGTTCGGGGTCACTAGTCTTTCAATGTTATGCCTTTAAACTAGCATTTGAATAATCAGCACATCCCTATCAAGGTAACACTGACCACCAAGTAGGTGTATGCCGTGGTACGAATATAGCCAGCGTTTCCATTCTATTGCACCTGATTCCCTTCTTTATTACAGCCTCCTTCCCACATGACTTCTCTCCATGCAGGTCCCAGAACCCCCAGCATTACTTCTTTGATGATCAAAGGGGGGAACCCCTCCTCCCTTTTACACCAGTGAAAAAAGCTGGCTGGGTCCCACCCATGATCCATTTGTGGTTCAACTGGAACCATATTTTCTCCAGAGTAAATGCACCTGTTTCATAAGTTATGCTTCCAGGAAAACCTGCTTAGGATTGCAGCTTTCATAACGTATTCCTAAACAAGGGATATAGGTGCCTGCATGTTTGCCCCAATGGGGCAACTAATGGCTCCCTGGGACCATTTTGTTTGAGGGAAAAGGGCATGAGGGGGGAGCTTAAAAATTGATCTAAAACTGTCCTCGGAAACCTGACAATTGTGTTTTAGAGAGAGGTGGAAGTCCCAGCCACAGAACTCCTCGTGTCTCATCTGGTTTGACTAGCAGCGCAAGGCAGCTTCATGTATTCATCCAATTTATTTAATGTAAAAATAGTGCACAAACATATAGGGAACCGTTTCTCTGATCAATGGCTCTTTATATATTTTTTTAAAAAAAACCCACAACTGTAACTGACCATGTGCAGTGAAAATTTGTCTTTTACAAATGTTTTCCAATTTCTAGTTAGGTCGTTTATACGTGGAGGTTTTAGCTGGGGTTTGTTGCTCGCTGGACCCACACTTTCCTGTTGGGAATCTATGCACCAATAGTCTCCAAACTCAAATCAAATCCCCGCCCCTTTAAATGCTGCTTTGTAATTGGCTTGCTTTGTAGTGCTTACTGTGAGAGAAAAGCCCTCCCCCCCGAAACCCATGGCAGCATAAAAAAGCATTTCAAGGACAAAAAGCAAACAACGGAGCAATCTGAAAGGGAGGGGAGAGAAATCGAAGCATCATTTTTAAAAAGCCTTTCTTCTGCTCAGAAAGAGCTCTGAGGGAGCACGAAGCATTTGAATCCCTGCCTCTTTACACTCTGCTTTGTAATTGGCTGTGAGAGAAACCATGCTTCCATGTCCTGCACTTTGCCTTATGCATCGGAATTTCACCCAGGCTGAGCTCAGGGGAGATGGAAGAATCGGGTTAACAGAGGAAAGGGAAATCCCGGGATTTGTGAGGGCTGGAGGCGAGGTCATCTCTAATGGATGGAAAACTCATGCATAACTCCAAGGAACAACCAAGACAGACAGGGGCGAACGTGAGTGAAAGTACCCATGCATAAATGACCTTAGACTAATAAACAGAATTTTTAAATTTGAAAAGAAACCTGTGATCGTCATTGTAGACATATTTGTATCAGCTCTTGACTGGGACAGAGGCAGCTGGTTTTAAGAGTGAAGAAAGCTGCATATGGTATACCATGCCCTATTGTACGTGAAACTGGGTCTCAATGGTGATGGAAGAAAGTCTGAGCAGGGACCATGACCCTTTGGCACAGCAAGCCATACTCTTAGTAGTGAGCTCAGCACAGTGGGGATCAGTGCTCCATAGTGCTCCTACAGGAGAAAGCAGGAGAAAATGTAAACCCTTGGTGCAATGTGGAGTGCTGTTAGCTGCTCTTGTCTCCAGCAAGAGCCTTCCAAGTCAAGGAAAAGCTGTCAGTCATCGCTCCGCAAAAAAAGGCAATGATTGTCATGCACCCCACTTGCCTCAGCTCCCAGCCTGTCGTGCCAAAAAGAACAGCAGCAAACTGAAGCCTGGAGCTAGGATTAATGGCAGCATTTACCAGTGCTATGCTGCAGAAGCTTCCGTCACAGCTCCACAAGTAGGGCACACAGAAGGGAGGGATGCAGAGGAGCCATGCGGGACAATCCTGGGCATGTTTACTCAGAGTTCCAGTGAGAAGAAGAAGAAGAGTTGGTCTTAGTATGCCAACTTTCTCTACCACTTAAGGGAGACTCAAACCAGCTTACAATCACCTTCCCCTCCCCACAATAGATACCCTGTGAGGTAGATAGTGCTGAGAGAGTGTGACTAGCCCAAGGTCACCCAGCTGGCTTCATGTGTAGGAGTGGAAAAACCAACCCAGTTCACCAGATTAGCCTCCGCCTCTCCTGTGGAGGAGTGGGAAATCACACCCGGTTCTCCAGATCAGTCTACTCCAAACCACCACTCTTAACCACTACACCACACTGGCACTATTGAGTTCAGTAGGATTTTACTCCCCAGTAAGTGGTCTAGGATTTTTGATTCTTTCTAGATGATCTTTTCATGATATGCCATTACCCATTTGATCCACTGGCTCTAACCATCTTTCTTTCAGCTATTCTATCCAGTATGGGGAAATAGCCAACGTAGAATACCCCACCTCTGAAGTGGTACAGCCTAGCAAAAGCTACACCGTGTGGTTCTCTTGTGTAGCTTGAGTTTTGTGTATTGTCTTCTTGTGTAGCTTGGGTTTTGTGTATTGTCCCTTTGTATCTGGGTTTATTACATATGTGGTGAAGACCTGACCTAGCTCCAACAACCAGCTCTCCATGCATTGTAGACTCCTGCTGGTGACCTTGGCTTGTGCGCTCTCACTCACTCACTCACTCACTCACTCACTCACTCACTCACTCACTCTGCTGCTCTGCTGGGCAAGTCTATCCTATTAGCTTTAAATGTTCTCTCTTGCATCTGGAAAAATGGATTCAAACGTACAAAAAATTATGCTGGAATAAATCTGTTAGTCTTGTAGGTGCCGCAGGTCTCTTCTTTTGATTTTTCTCCACTATGACCAGTGGCTGCTTCCAAATGCAGATCTCTCCCTCCACCCATGAACATCTGGCTGTGTCGTTACATCTGTTTCCGTAAAGGAAAGGGGCCTGGTGTCTAATGAAGTGAATATTTAATTAGGAATGTCATATTCTGGGACTAGCTATTACAGGGGAAATTGAATTGATATGGGTTTTGGAGGTACACCCCTGTGTAATGCAAAGCCCAGGCAGTCTGCAAAAAAAGAAAAGGGAATATAATGATTCCCCACCCCCCAAATTAAGAGAACAGTTGTGGAACCTGTGGATGTGCCACCCTTCTGAACACCCTGAAGACGGGCTTTCTCCCAAATGCAGAATAAATGATTAGAGACCAGAAATGCAATCTGTAGGCGCACAACGCAGACACAGTGATTCGCACACACATACCCAGAGAGAAGAGACTGTGCAATCAGCGTGACCGAGAGAAGATTGAAACACAGACATTTTCTTCCACACTGTCCTGCATATGAGGAAGCCAGGGGAGGCTATCAGTGCTTGTACAAGATTTCACATCAAAAGGTAAGGAGGAAAAATTGTGTCTGGTTCTGAGAGAAGGAAGAGAAACATCAGAGACACGTCGGGTATATCCTGCCACTGGATATGGACAGCACGTAAAAGGAATTGGGTCCCAGAAATGGAGTCTAGACTTGACTGGATAGAGAGGGTTTTTTTCTCCTCTCTCCTGTAATGCTGGAACTCAGGGTCACCCAAGGAGACTGGCTCAGGACAGGCAAAAGTACCTTAGCACAACACATAATTAACTGGTGGAGTTTGCTGACAAAAGACTTGATGGCCGCCGGCTTAGATGGTTTTAAAAAGGATTAGACAAATTCATGGAGGAGAGGTCTCGGTGGCTGTTAGTCATAATAAATGGAACCTCCATGATTAGGAGTATAAATTTAAACTCCATTCCCTTGGGCACACATTTGACTTTTAGGCCACTGAAGAGGTGAGGCTATGCTCCTTTTATTGGTGCACTGAAGATTTCAAGCCTGAAGTTTATGAAGGTACGGAAAGGTACATCTTCACAGCAGCATTTCCTTAACCCCTTAAGTGTTACAAGAACCTTTCCTGCAATCTGCCAATCGCAGTGTATCAAGAGAGGATGTTTATTTTCTTATATATTTCACACTTGATGGTGAGCTCAAAATGTCTTACAGCCATTTTCCCAAATGCAAATACGTCGGTCCCCAAACAGTTCAATATCTAAATTAATAGGTTGGGGGCCAAATGAAGTAAAATGACATTTTAGAGAGCAAGAAGTCCAAAATTATACTTTAAAAAATGCCAAATGCCTGTATTATTCCATGCCTAACCAGTACAAATAGCCATAAAAGTGCAGAGTGTGGGGGCAGGGAACTACCTGCTAAATGGCTGCTGGACCAAGAGAGGCTGCCGAGTGGGCTGGGCTGGGCAACTCATTCCCAAATGTGGTGGTCATGCATAAAGTTAGCGAGCCACCCTAAGTTCCTTCCTCTTGTGTCCCCCTGACCCCAGAGCCCAAGTCTGGCTGCAGTGGCTCACCTTGAATGAATTCCAGACGGCAGACACAAGAGAAGGGGTGCACATGTCCCCTGCCATTTTGGGAGAGTCTGAGGCAGGGTACAGAGGATGTGCCTCTGCACCCCACCTTGGATCCAATGCAGCTGCCTTATACTGAATCAAACCCTTGTTCCATCAAAGTCAGTATTATCTACTCAGATCGGCTGCAGCTCTCCAGGGTCTCAGGCAGAGGTCTTTCACATCACCTACTTACCTAGTCCCTTTAACTGAAGATGACGGGGATTGAACCTGAGACCTTCTGCATGCCAATCAGATACTCTACTACTGAGTCACAGCCCCTCCCAGATGGAAGCAGCATCGCAAACCACACTGTCCTCCTTCTCCCATGATGCCACCCCTGCCGGTTTTATGTCCAAGCAACCACTGGGATTACTTGTGTGTCTGGTGGTGGTGGTGGTGGTGAATTCAGTTCTTGGTTGATGGTGTCTCTGGAGTTCTGCCCAGGAGGTCGTTGTATTTCCACCCACAGGTCCCAGGATGTTCCCTTTCTCTAGCTGCAGTGCTGTCAGTGATCTCCAGGATCCAGCTGCAGGTGCGGCAGAGTGTAACTAGCTGGGTGGCGAACAGGTGGGGATCAGGGCTAGGCTTCGCATGTGATGCTGCCCCTGCACAGGAGGACTTAGTTTCCCAGACTTTGACAAAATGCCTTTCATTTCCCTGCTCGGTGCAGACTCCATATTGAGGCAGATAGACTGAACTCTCAGTTTTTCCCTGGCTTCTGTTCTGTGCTCACACTGGCCAAGATTTTGCCTCTTCTGCAGGGCAGCCTTAAATCTGTGCAGGGCATGAGGCATTTTACTGCAGTCTCACACTATTCTTCCTTGCCAAGGAAGTAAGTCGGCCATTGGAAGAAAAACGTCAAATATTTCATACCTGGTGCATGAAGATTGCCAGGCACTGATCAGGGGACATATGACCAGATTCCACTCAGGTTTGGAAACAGTGATTGAGTCCTACCCAATAAGATTTGGATTGTTAGATGGGACCAGCTATAGAAGGGGCTAAATGAACAATACATGCCCCATGTATCCCAAATCCATCCTTTTTCCCATTTTGATTCTGCCATTGGAAAAGTGTCCTGGATGCTGTGTGTTCTTGCAGTGCGCAGAGGCAACTCCCCCCCCCCCCAGCCATACTTACAGGGATCCCGTAAATTCCCCTTATCGGCCTCCTATTTCATCCGTTATCCACCTGTCATGCCGTGTCCTTAACTGGGAGTTATGAAAGATTGAGCAGACCAGCTAAAGCAACTGATGGATTCATGGTTACGAGCTGGGAAACTTCCTTCAGATAAATCTCCCACCTCCTTAAGAGAGAAGGTGATTTGCTAAACCTAATTCTGGGGGTGGGATTGCCAAGACTCAGAAGAGGAGGCATTTTCCAGGCAGGTTATCTGTCCAGGGTTCAATTCTGTTGGGAAGTAGGGGGGTCCTGCTTCCCCACAACACCATGGCCAGTTGTGCACATCCTGAGTTTTCCCCTGCTTTCCTCCAATCTTCCCCAAACCTGCTTTGCTGCAAAGTTTTGGAAACATCACAGCAAAGCCTGGATGGTTGTTGTGTGGGTGGGAAAGTCTGGATGTTCCTGGTCCTGCCCGCATGGCAGCCATTTTCACTGCTTCTGTCCCCACGGGGGCCAGTTTTTCACATTGGCAATTTGTGCCACAGATTCTTTGAATCCCCCACTTTAAAATTAGATTTCTGTCCAGTAGCACCTTAGAAACCAACAAGATTTTGGGGGTATGAGCTTTCCAGAGTCACAGCTCTCTTTGGCCATTTATGCATGGCTGCTTCCTTGCACTCACCCCACCAACTACTTTGGAGCTTTGCCTTGATTATGCTTGCCTTTTACAACTGTCAGAGGTCGCCTTGCTCTCGCCGTGCATTTCTGTGCATTTTGCCCATGTTTTCTGGATGCTGGCGAAACACGAATCCAGAAAATGTGGGCAAAATTTGCAGAAATGCGTGGGGAGAGGGAGGCAACCTCTGACGGTAGGAAAATGCATGCATAATCAAGGCAAAGCCCTGAAGAAGTTGGCGGGGTGACTGTGAAGGGACAGCCATGCATAAATGGCCTTTGTCGCTTTAAGGGTTTTTTAAAAAAAACTTTCTAGCCTCTTCCATTGTGGAGGTATAAGTGGAAAGGCATATCTCTGCAACAGAAGGGGCTAGAAACTTACTTTTTAAAAATGAAAGATGGGAATTCATGGAACCTGATACAGAGATTGTTATAATGATACCATAATATAACAGCATTCAATTGCTGATTGAAAACAACAACTGAAAAAGCCTTGGTGGCACAGGAGATCAGCAATTGCTGCTGCCTGGGGACTATGGCAGGGAAAATATGGGGAAACTTGCTATGTGGAATTCCCATTGTGGCTGCACAGTAATGGCAGCTGAAGTAGCAGTGAGGAAACCACACAAGCCTTCTTCCATGTAGGAAACACCTGAGTTCTGTGTAGGGTAAAGAGTGATGCTGGAAGAGAAGCCAGGGAAAGAAGCTGGGGTAGCTGTAAGGGAGCCAGACAAATTCCATACTATCCAGAAGGGATGCTGTGGCAGGAGGGCTGGCAAGCAACTGGCTCTTTGAGACGACTCGGAAGTTACAGCTGGTACAGAATTCTTCAGTCTGCCTCCCAAGATGGTGGGGAGGCAGGAGCATACCCAACCTGTTTTTCCAGTGACTGCTCCCAGTTCAAGGGGCTGCTTTTGAACTTTGAAAGGTTGTTGTGGCCTGGGAAGACTGCTTCTCCCCATACAGTCCTAATCCCCACTTAGATCTGGGTCTGGTACTTTATGCCAAGTACCATCACTGCATGGGATGTGATCTGCCGCAGAAAGAAGTAGGGCTTTTCAGTAGCAGAGATGTAGAACAGCTTCCCAGAGAAAGTGCATCATCAGAGGACAGCCCTGATAACCTTTAAGAAGGGTTCTAAAACCCATCTTCCTAGAGAGGCTTTTATGAGCTGACGTGATTCTGACTGGTGACTACTGCTATGTCTTGATGTTATGTTGCTCTGTGTGGTATGACTGGATAAGATAACTGCCCCAGGAACACTTTTTATGATCTCTGCCTAAGCATGCATGTATGTAGCATAGTGGTTAAAGTCCCAGACTAAAATCAGGAAGACCCAGATTCAAATCCCCATTCAGCCATGAAGGTCACTGGGTGACCCTGGGCCAGTATTGCTCTTTTAGCCTAACCTATCTCACAGGGTTGTTGTTCTGAGGGAAAAAATAAGATTATAATGATACAAGCCACCTGAGCTACTCAGAGGAAGGATGGGTATAAAATGCAAGAAAAAAATGTGCATGTGGCAGCTTACTACCATGAAGGGTTGGCAGAAGGAAAGAGTTTATTTTGTAGGGTTTGTTTACACTACAGAGATTCAAAGGTTGGCCCCTTAGATTTTCTGTCCCAGTGTTGTCGCCTAAAGAGAACAAACCCTGGCAACAGAAGGAAGGAATGGCTGCTAATTGTTCTGGGTCATTCACAGGTCTCTATATTTCTCCATAGTGTTACGAGTTCCATCCGCCAGAGAAAACCATCCCACTCTAATTTGAATTATCGCTTCCCCATTAATGAAAGTGAGGTGAGTCAGAAAGGACTCCCTTCCGCTTTCAGTACTTCTAGGCTGCTGTTCTGGTTAGGTACCTGAAGGAGAGACTTCTGCAAGGGAAAATATCTAAATATTTCAGTCTGCCTGGAAGCTCTGAGATATTGACAAGGCCAGCTCCAGATTTTAGTGGGAGGGCTGGGCAAGATGTACTTTGGAGGGGCACAAGAGGACACTGCCACCCCCCATCCCTGTAAGTGCACATGTAAAAACACTGCTGTCTGAATTGAGTGTGACTGTTTCACATTGCTTTAAGCACCATCAATGCCAGCAGGGGATCACTTAGGACTCCAGGGTAATCTCCCATTTACTGGGGGGGGGGGGCTCTCGATACAGTGGAGTGCAGCTCTTTTGAACACTCTTTTCAGTGCAAGTATCTCAGAGGACAGCAGTTCCTCTATCCCCTGCTCCCAAGGAGGTTTCCTTGGCCACATCCCTAGATGCTATTAATGGCTCCCTCATTTCTAAAGATTCTGCCTTCCCCACCACAACCTGTTCAGAGGCAGCAACCCTGTTGGGGCACACACCTATGGAAAAGAGCACAGATGATGAAGAAGAAGAGTTGGTTTTTATAAGCCGACTTTCTATACCACTTAAGGAAGAATCAAACTGGCTTACAATCACCTTCCCTTCCCCACAACACTCTGTGAGGTAGGTGGGGCTGAGAGAGCTTTAAGAGAGCTGTGAGTAGCCCAAGGTCACCCAGCTGGCTTCATGTGTAGGAGTGGGGAAACAAATCCAGTTCACCAGATTAGAGTCCAAGGAATTTGCAGGAGATAACCAGTGCTCTGAATTGAACCCTGTAAGTGATAGTTAATCAATGGAGTGACTACAGAATATGCATATTCACCTAGCTCTTGATAATAACCAAGCTTTTTCTAATTTTTAAAAGATTACCAGACCATACCCAATAAAATTATTCTATGTAAAATTAAGCTGACTAAACACAAGGTAGACGCTATGGAGACAGAAGAAGTTCACGAGAAGATCAAATAAGCCAAGCAAAGATTCTTCGAGAAAGCCAACAAACCAGGCCGATTCTTAGCTAATCAACATCAGCAACAAGAAATGAAGAGAAAGATTCTAGGAGCAAAAAGCAATGGAATAACCTACAACAAACAAGAGGAAATTGCATTTTTTTTGCTGACTACTATACACAACTCTACGCAAAAGACGACTTACAAGAGCAAGGGCTACAAAGGTATCTATCTCAGGCTAAACTTCCTAAGCTATCAGAAGAGGAACAAGAAAGCCTCAACCAGAAGATGACTACACAAGAAACTGTAGATGCCATAAATAACTTGAAACCTGATAAAGCACCAGGCCCAGATGGGATTACCCCGAAGTTCTATAAACTCTATGAGCAGCAACTCACACCTGTTTTGCTATCATTGTTCAATGACGTAATAGAAAACGTAAAGATTCCAACATCCTGGCAGGATGCACATATATCTCTATTACCGAAGGAAGGTACTGATCCATACCTCCCCCAGGCGTATAGACCAATCTCTTTGCTGAATATTGATTATAAACTATTTGTCTCCATACTAACCAAAAGACTTCAAAGGTGCACCACCAGATTGGTGCATCCAGACCAAACTGGGTTCATCCCCAAGAGACTTATGAGAGACAATGTAAGACTGGTTCTCAGTGCAATTAAACACATTAAGTCAAAATCATTGAAGGCAGCAATGATCTTCCTCGATGCAGAAAAAGCATTTGACAGCGTTTCCTGGAGCTTTATCTCAAAAACATTGGAACAAATGGGCTGTGGAGACACTTTCCTTAAAGTATTTAATACAATATATTCAGCCCAAAAGGCACGACTTTTAGTTAACGGTTGTCTATCAGCAGAATTCAATATTGCAAAAGGCACCAGACAAGGCTGTCCACTTTCACCACTCCTATTCGACTTATCAATGGAGGTCTTAGTGAATTATATAAGAAATCAAGGGACTCAAATTTGGAAAAGAAGAACATAAAATTAAAAGCTGTGCAGATGATGTTGTATTAATCTGCCAAAACCCAGAGGGCACTCTTTCATATGTGCAACATCATATTATGGAATTCGCAAAGTACTCAGGTTATAAACTAAACAAAGCAAAGACAAAGATATTGACATTTAATACTACAAAAACTGATGAAATGTATATCAAAGAAACCACAGGATGCCAAATAATGAAAGATTCACTCAAGTACCTAGGCATCAATATATCGTCACAAAACAAGAACTATGTAAAAATTTGGGGAGAAATAGAAAAAGATTTGAGCCGATGGTCAAAGATGAATATTTCCTGGCTAGGAAGAATATCTACCATAAAGATGAATGTACTTCCAAGATTAAACTTTTCATTCCAGTTTTTACCAATAAGTATACCTGACAAGACGATAGACAATTGGCAGAGGCAAATAAATCGCTTTGTGTGGAATGGCAAGAAGCCAAGAATCAGATTTAAAGTACTACAGGATGAGAAGAAAAGAGGTGGGGTAGTGCTACCGAACTTTAAATTATACTACCATGCATCCTGTTTGACTTGGATTGCAGACTGGATCAAACATCTAAAGAATAGAAATATCACATTGGAAAGAGCGGACCTCCTGCAAGACTTCTATAAAGCCTTATGGGACTCTACGACACCATTGCAATCAGGTAAAATCTCCAAAGATTGCAATATCAAGCCGGCGATCCTAAAAGTTTGGAAAAGATATAAAAAGAGAATCAGTCCCTCTCCACCATCCATAATGTCTCCAACTGAAGCCTACCATGAAGATATTGCACTGAAAAACGAATCGCCATTAGTATACCGTGACATGGTAGATTCTACAGGAGAGATCAGAAGTTTATTAGTGCTCCAAGACAAATTCGAAAAGATAAGCTGGCTGACGTATCTCCACCTGAGATCCAACCTAATTGTCTGCAATTTGGGTCGTTCCGAGAACTAACAGAATTTGAGTCAATTGTAACCAAGAGTGACGACCCTTTGTTAGGAAAAATCTACAAACTACTTCTAAAGTATGATTCAGAAGAAGAACAAGTTAAGATAAACATGATTAAATGGATGCAAAACTTTGGTGAGGTGGTCACGATGGAAACCTGGGGAAAACTTTGTACTCTTGAACTAAAATACACCGTAAGTCAAGAAGTGGAGAGAAACTGGTACCAGACGTTCTACAGGTGGTATATGATGCCCAATATGATTTCTCAGATGGCCACCTCGAAGGGGAAAAAAAGGGGGCTTGCTGGAAATGCCAAGAGACAGACGGTTCTTACTTTCATGTTTGATGGACTTGTCTGAGGCTACAAATGTACTGGAAGAAGATTCAATGTGAACTACAGTACATAACCAAAATAAAAATAAGACTGGACCCCAAGTACTTTCTACTAAGTATAACACCACCTGATTTACCCATGAGATTCAGAGATATGTTCAAATATGCTATAACGGCTGCAAGAGTTGTACTGACAAGAACTTGGAAGCAAACGTTTATACCTGACATAGAAGAATGGAAAGATAAAATGCTGGACTATGCAAATATGGCCAGAATGACTTTTATGATGAATCCTACCTACAATGAGTCAATAGAACAGTTTAATGAGAAATAAAAACCATTTTATACCTATATGTTAGTGAGCTAATATATAAATATATTACAAAAAACTAGAAAATACAATCAGATAAATGTAAACATACTAGATTAATGAAAATGTTTGACAATTATACTTTGAAAATGTAAAATGCTTTCGAATTTATTAGATCAAAAATATACTTGTCTACATCAGACAGATTTCCCTTATCCCCTCCTTTTTTTCCTTTTTGTATCCCACATTCAAATAATAATAATAATAAAAAGATAATAACCAAGCTGCAGTGTTATGTATTGGCTGGAGTTTCTGAGTTGACAGCAGACCCATGCAAAGTGCATTAAAGTAGTCAAGCCTCAGGGTTACTGTAGCATGGATCCACATTGTCAGATTTACCAAGTCAAAGTAGGTAACTATCTACTGGGCTAAATGACAGTGGAAAGCTTTTCTTTCTTTCTTTCTTTCTTTCTTTCTTTCTTTCTTTCTTTCTTTCTTTCTTTCTTTCTTTCTTTCTTTCTTTCTTTCTTTCTTTCTTTCCTTCCTTCCTTCCTTCCTTCCTTCCTTCCTTTTCCGCTGCTGCCTTAACTTGCTTCTCCAGCAGTAATCCTGGGCCCAGTATAACACCTGGCTCTTGACTGAGTCAGTGATGGTCAGTTGAACCCCATCAAATGTGGGAAGCACCATGTCTTTCATGGCCTCCGCCTTCCCAACCAGCTCTGTCTTGTCAGGATTCAGCGTCACCTTATTCACCCTTAACCTCTGGCTGCCAGAGCAGCCAGAAAGTTGCTAAGGACCTCTAGAGCATCACCAGGTGATTTGGATGAAGAAATATAGAGCTGAAAGTTGTCAGCATACTGACGACTGCTTATTCCCAAACCACAAAGCTCTCCTCTCAACTTTAGCACCTCTTACTGCTGCATGAATAGGCCAGGCATCTGTAGGCTCTAGCCTAGAACACAAACAGTCCAGATTAACAGTCTCCTGCTTGGATGACTCCTCTTGCCTGGCTCCCACAGTGTGCTGTCCAAGGTGCTGATTTCAATTATTTGTTATGCTGTACTACAGCCTCCCTATTGGAACCCACAGTTGAAGACTTTGTTGGGTCTGCAGGCATTTCCTAGTCTCACTCCTCTGTCCCCCCTCCCCGCCAGATCTGAGCTGGAAAAGCTGGAAATTAGACAAGATCCCAGCTGGCCGGCAGAGCAGGCTTTTGGGGTGTGTGTGCATGTGTGTGTGCGGTCATCCCTTTGGACACCCTACTCGGACTTCGGTTGTTTGCTTGGCAAAATGCTGCTGTGCAACTCACTCGCTCTTTTTCTCTTGCTCTTTCTCTCTCTCACACACAGAGAGAGCAAAACCACTCAGCTTTTGAATGGCTTGGGGAGGTTGCCATGGGAACATGGCCTACTACCCCACTTAAACTTGAATGCAAAGTGATTAGCAGAGCTGGCTTGAATCACCCAGGAAGATACAGAGGCCTCCAGTTCCCCATGAAGGAGCCGCAGAAGTACACACCCTAAGGCAAAGTGCAGATACTATCTCTTCCCTATGGCAAGGCAAGTCACAGAATCAGCGCATCATGGAGTTGGAGGGGGGGCTTGTAGCCCACCGAGTCCCACTCCTTTGCTCGGTGCTGCTCTTGCTGTTAGAAAATTCTAGATGAGAAGTCATGTTAGTCTGTAACAGCAAAATACTTTCTCATAATGTTCATCTGAAATCTACCATACTGTAAATCCATCAGATTTAGTCTTGCCCTCTAGACATCAGAGAACAAATCTTTGTCCTCTTTCAGATGACAGCCCTTTAGGTGTTTGTAGAATTTCATCATAGACCTGCATCAGTCTTCTCTAGGCTAAACATACACAATTTTTTTACTTTTCCTCATAGGTCTCGTTTTCTAGACTTCCAGCCTATCTTTTTGGCCCTTCTCTGAACCTGTCCCAATTTGTCTATATTGTTCTTAAACTGTCTGTAAACCTAGACTGGAACACAGTACTCCAGATGAGGTCCGACTAGTTCAGAATAGAGGTGAACCACTGCTTCACATAGCTTGGATACCATGCTTCTATTAATATAGCCTAAAATTGCATCAACTGTTTTTGCAGCCACCTCACAATGCTGACTCATGTTCAACTTGCAACTGACTACAATCCTGAGTTCCTGTTCAGATGCATGCCTGCCACACCAAGTATGTCCCACCCTATACCTGCATATTTTATTCTCTATTTTTTAAATGCAGAACTTTGATTGGTCTCTGTTGCATCTCACTTTGTTAGTTTCATCCAAAACTATCAAGGTCAATTTGATTTTTAGTTCTGTCTTCTAAGGTGTGAGCTATCCCTGTTTTGTGTCATTTGCAAATTTAATAGGGATATCCTCCACCTCTCCATCCAAGTCATTGATAAAAATGTTGAAAAGTAGAAGGCCCAGGATATGGTATGAGAGCTCCCTCGAGATTTAAGAAATGTCAGTCACACTTTGCATATGTTTCTGCAACCCTCAGTGACAGTGATCTGAAACTTACAATAGTGGAGAGGGGGAAAGAGCAGTGGAAATTCTGCTGCCATGCCAGATGGAATTCCTGAGGGTATTTGGCCACAGAATTCACTAGGAGGACTTGTTGAGCATGGAGGAAACTCTTCTGTCTCTCTGTCTCTCTGTCTCTCTGTCTGTCTGTCTGTCTGTCTGTCTGTGTCTCTGTCTCTGTCTGTCTTTCTCAAGAGGGCAAGGGAGAGAAGAAGAAGAGTTGGTTTTTATACCCCGGTTTTTCTACTGAAAGGATTCTCAAACCAGCTTACAATCACCTTCCCTTCCTCTCCCCACAACAGACACTTTGTGAGGTAGGCGGGGGTCAGAGAGTTCAGACAGAACTGTGACTTGCACAAGATCACCCAGCAGGCGTCATGTGTAGGAGTGGGGAAACCAACCCGGTTCATCAGATTAGAGTCTGCTTCTCAAGTGGAGGAGTGGGGAGTCAAACCTGGTTCTCCAGGTTAGAGTCCACTGCTCTGAACCACTACACCAATCTGGCTCTCAGAGCCTCTTCATCCAACATGCCTCAGATCTTGTTGGCTTATTTCTCCTTCACCTACTTGCTTAGTTCTATTCTCCTTGCCAAGCAGCCAACACAGTTTTGCTACTTACTGGGTACATTGAGGGACTCTGAAAGTAAATAAGGTACAACCCATAGAGATGACATGGGACCCTCTTACTGGTTCTAGCCTCTGCCTTCCCAAGCTAATACTACTAAACATTTGTAGAAACTCTTCAAAATACTTCATATACATCATTTCAATATTCCTTACAACAGCTCTGTAACACAGGTTGCCATTGTTAGTTCTGTATTGCAGATGGAGCAATTGAGGTTGTGAAGGTGGCTTGTTCATGGCTATGGCAGCACTTGAACCAGGGACTTCCTGGTTCGTAGCCCATTAAGCTGCAGTAGCTTTCTAGCCAGATCTGTGATAGCCAGAATACCGGGGCCAGCTGTTGCAGGAGGGGGCCACATCAAAGGATCACAGAAGGGGAAAGATGACTGGTGGGTGGCTAGTCAGGCATACGGTCTCTATGGTGGAATAGAGGCTTTGGAGTCACTGTGGGGGAAGGGCTGTGGCTCAGTGGTAGAGTATCAGCTTGGCATGCAGAAGGTCCCAGGTTCAATCCCTGGCATCTCTAGTTAAAGGGACTAGGCAAGTAGATGATGAGAAAGACCTCTACCTGAGACCCTGGAGAGCCACTGCCAGTCTGAGTAGACAATACTGACTTTGATAGACCAAGGGTCTGATTCAGTATAAGGCAGCTTCGTGTGTGTTCATTAGAAGGTATTCCCAAGAGTGTTTTATGCTTTCTTCCTCCATCTGTCTTCCCCACCCCCAGACTTGCCCCAGGCTGCCTTCACCTCTTTCTGCTCTGCGCTATGCCGAGGCTTCCTCTGAAGACAAAGTGGTACTGACTGCCTGGCGCCTGCCAAAGGGAACCCTGTAACAAGGGGGTGAGGCACACCCAAGACAGGAGACAAGAAGGACTTCCAGCCGGTGCCAGGTCTGGGAGAAAGAAACCGGGAGGACAGGAAGCATCCAGCATGGCAAGACCTTGGCAACAGCCCACAGCCAGCTCCCTCTGTGCCTTGACCCGCTGCACTGAGTGCCACATCTCAGCCCGTCCCCACACAGCTTTGCCAATGCACCTCAATGCAGCACTTTTTACTATTCCTGTCTTGCCACCGCTAAACATACAGATACTGCTCTGCCTCTGCACATCAATCGTGGCTTGCAGCATGCATTCCGGCACCCCTGCTGCTAGGATCACACACGGGCACCTTCAGCCTCCCTGGGTGCTCCCTTGCAGCAGCTCCTACCTGTCCCAGCCGTGGCCTCCCCAGGTGTTCATCCCTACTGGCGACCCTACAGGTCTCTACTGTTCTTGGTTTTTGATTCAACAGTCATGCCACTTGTTCAGTGCCCAATTTTTATTTTTATGTTTTGCTGATTACCCCCCTCATTCCTAGGCTCTGTGTATGCTAGGCTTTTTTCAAAAACAAAAATAAAAGTATCTGCCAAGAAAAGGTAAAGCCTCGGACCTGTGTATATCCTATGTATATATCATCGTGTTTTGTATAATTTATTTTCCTTCTGAAAGTCCTGGGGAAGGAGGGGACATTGTTGGGATTGAAGCCCAGATGCCTGACCTTAGAAATCCTGACACACACAGACACACCTACTAAGGTTTCTCCAGGCATTGCCACACACTGTCCAGCCTAGCTTAAGGACTAGAAGCTTGAAAGGGTTAGCTGCCGAGTACTGTGCTCAGTACTAACCATTTCATGTGATGTGATTGTGGGATGCACGCAACTCTATTTCAGGCTTTCCTCCTCTCCATTCTAATCTGAGCAGATCTTCCGCTTGCTGTTCCACCTCAAGCTCAGTGCTAATACTTCCCTCTTTTTCTACCCCCTGGGGTTCTTTCCTCTTGCAGCTCTGCACTGCCAACTCCATTCTGTAGGCCCCATCGACAGGCCACCGCTGTCCCAGTTCTCCCATTCTGCTCACCACATCTAGCTCTGCCAGTACTCCTGGAAACCCAGCATGCATCTCTTTCTGCTGTTCTAATGCCAGCACATAGGGAGTGCCAATGGCTACACTCCTGCACCAAAACGTGCTGTGATGTAAACCATTAGGGACAAACCTCCCAGAGAGTGTGTGTTTTTTTCTTGAAAAAAGGCCACCAAACTCATTTCACCAGTGACCTAAATCCCAGCTCTTCACCTGCATCTCTGGAGACGAAGGATTGACTCTGAAGTTAATTAATGTCTCAGACAATTGTGCGGGTTGCGGGAATGTGCATCTTTTATTGACAGCTCCTGCAGCATCTTCTGCAGTGACCACACACAGTGCTATGCTGGAGGGAGCTGACAAAATGTGTGTGTGTGTGTGTGTGTGTACAAGAGAGAGAGGGGGGGAAGGGGAAGGGGAAGGGGTTCTTTCTGCATCATAGGAAAGTAAAGTTCCTCTAGGATAGCTAGAAGGACACACTCACCCCAGTTTTGATGGCCCATAAGGGGGCCTTCGGGGATGTGGAATGGTATAGTATAGCCCGATCTCATCAGATCTTGGAAGTTAAGCAGGGTCAGTACTTGGAAGGGAGACCTCCAAGAAAGACTCCGCAGAGGAAGGCAGTGGCAAACCACCTCTGTTAATCACTTGCCTTGAAAACCCCACCAGGGGTCGCTATTAATCAGCTGCGACTTGATGGCACTTTACACACACTTAAGTGGGGGCTTCACGTATCTAAGATTTCTGAAATCAATGAGCTTAACTCTGCAAGAGTATAACTCTGCTTAGGATGGCGCTGTTAAATGAGCCACTGAACTAGAGTAATGGCAGGGAAATGCACAACATGATGACATAGTGAGATGGGTGCATGGGCCTAAGCATGCTGGGAAGGGAAGTGGGGAAGAACTGGGAGCAGGGATTCTGTTTTCTGTGGAAGCATTGTGTAAAGCATAATGTCTGGTGAGGCAGTGAGTAATTTGAATTCTTATTGTAACCTGTCTTTCCACAAGGACATCAATAAAATGACTACACATTGAACAAATCAGAGAAACCACTCCTTCCTGCCCAGACATTTGCAAAGTGTTTGAGACAAACAGGGACCAAAGGGGAAAGCAGGTCAGTCCACCAATTCCCCCCTACTTCCTGAATAGGTCCTGCTGATAAGGGCTAGAGAGCACCCCAGTTTCCAACTCCATGTGCCAAAGAGATAAGTAGCACACAGCGGGGTCTCCTCGGCAGCAGGCTTTAACGGTGCAAGCTCAACCAGTGAAGGTCGGCGTTGTTAAACCACAATCTGCTCCTGTGCAAATGCAGGAAGGAGAAAGGAAGGAAAGGATTTCTGCTCTCATCATTCTGGACAGCCCAAAGGCCAGGGGAGGGTGAAGAAGGGGCGGCTGCTGGCTTCGCTTGGCCGCCTCTGCCGTGTTCGTGGATGCTTCCCTGCAGCAGCAACTGTGCTAGCCCAGGTAGCACATGTGGAACGATATAGGCTATAAATGGCTCGGCTGATGAATGGGCACCACTGCACCACTGTCAATACAGCTGCCTCCCTCCCGCCCTGCTCTGTGTGTGTTTTGCCACCTGTTCTGTCCCAGCTGGGGGGGGGGGGAGAGGTGGGATGCCTGCCTGCTGACTTGCCAGCCAGCATCATCCATCCAGAGCTGTTAGCTGCCCAGCAAAGTACAATGTTTACAGAGCAGCCTTCAGCACCTTCTCCTTCCCTGACTCTGTCGAAGAGTCGTCGTCGTCCCCCCCTCCATCAATCTGGCCAGGGCAGCAGCAGCAGCAGCAGCAGCAGCAGCAGCTCCGGATGGGGTAGAAGCTAAGCGGCCTCCCCAGCCCTCATGTTGGTGGTAGAGGAGAAGGCGAAGCCCTTTTTCATGGAGGCTGTAGAGAACTGCAGAGGGCTCTTATTTATTTATATTGTTTCATGCTCCCCACTTCCCTGAGGGAAGTTCTGGGGCAGCTTTACAGAGTCCGTTTCTTTTGAAAGAGAAAGCACTGGAGACTTTGCTGGTGTTTTGTAATGTCTCTTTCTGAGCCAATATACAGGCCGAGCAGGCAGTGAACAAAAAAGCACGTAGGCAGACAATGCTAGCCCCGGAGCAGCGGCAGTCCCCAGAATGAAGAGCAGCAATCCTGAAACCCCAGCCCCCCCCCCTCCTGAACTCCAAAGCAATTCTCTCTTTTTTTCTGGCTCAATTCCAAGCTGTATTTTCAGCTCCCATCCTGCAGGTACTTTATGGCCTTCTTGGGTACTTGCCACAGTGGGATTTAGGTAAAGACTAATCTGATATGCCATTAATGGCCATTAAAGGAAACAGCTATTGTTTGCCATCAATTGCCAGGCTATGTGAGCACTTAGAGAAAGGGGGGCCATCTTACAAAACAGAAAAGCAGGTTGACAATAATATGTATATCTTTAGAAGACTCAAGGTGATTAATGGTATGTGGGATATGAAAAAGACTGCTGAAAGAATGTCCGAGGGGGGGAAGGGGCTATGGTAGCCATTTCTGCTAATGCTCTGACACAGCAGAGTTTATAGCCTACTTGTCTCCAGGTCGCCCCAGTTTTCCAAAAATGCATAGGAGAGGATGTGCTGCTGTAGTCTCCCCAGTGCTTACGATGTGTCAGAGCCCTCCCAAGAATGACCAGGACAACAAAAATGTACTCCCACTACATCAGTCATCTCCCCAGCTGTCCATCTGAATCCAATTCATAGTTCTTTGCCCTGATGGCCTGTAATCTAAAGACAAAGGATAAGGGAATAAAAGGTGAATACAAGCTTATTTGATTCCTTTCCATCCCCTTCTACTCTCTCCCTCAGCCCTAGGGTAGCCAACCATGAGGTACTAGCTGGAGATCTCCCGCTATTACAACTGATCTCCAGCCAATAGAGAGCAGTTCACCTGGAGAAAATAGCCGCTTTGGCGACTGGACTTTATGGCCCTCCCCTCCCCAAACCCCAAACCCCGCCTTCCTCAGGCTCTGCCCCAAAAATCTCCAGGTATTTCCCAACCCGGAGCTGGCAACCCTATTCCACCCTGACCAAGAGGTTGAAAGGGAAGCCAATGGTAGGGCTGTTCTGAGTCACAGAGCAGGGCCACAGGGTTCATAGAATCACAGAGTTTGAAAGGACCACCAGGGTCATTTAGTCCAACCCCCTGCACACTGCAGGAAATTCACAACTACCTCCCCCACACACACTCCATGCCCAGAAGATAGCCAAGATGCCCTCCCTCTCATGATCTGCCTAAGGTCGTTTCTCAGTAAGGCCAAGCAAGAGGCAGAATGGGCCAACTGCACTCCTCCCAAGAAGGTGGAGTCACCAGTGTAACATCACTGAGCACATGCTTTCATAGTCACTGGCTGTCATTAAATCCTATGGGAGGAAATAAAAGGACTGTCCATGGGGACACAGTCATGGTGGGAGTGAGACCTGGCAACTGCCTCTCACAACAGATGTATAACTACATTTTAGTCCAGACAATTCTCCTCATTGCAATGAACTTGCCAGGGGAGAATCACGTCTCCCCAGAAACAATATATTGTTCTTTGACAATTGAGAAGATTACTTCCTATAGGGAAGAGGACTGGTACCCATACCACAAATTAGCGCAACTGCACATTTGTTGTGTGATAAACTGTGGTAAAAAAGGGGTTACACTGCCTTCTAGTCATTCTTTGCATCAGGTTCTAATGTCTACTTGCATTGCTTTGAAGCTCTCCATTTGTGTATTGCAAGAAAGTTTCATCAGGTTCGGGTTTATTGGGCCCAGGTTTTTCCAGTAAATAAGCCAAATACCCATAACAGTAAATATGGGTATTTGGCTTATTTCCTGGTTTACTGAAAAAAATCTGGGTCCATTATAGTCTATGGGGATTTTTTTCGAAGCTCCTGTGGGGGCATTTTTGAGAAAGAGACACCAAATTTGCAGTGTGGCTGCAAGGGATTCTCTTTAGACGGACACCGAAGTTTGATGAACTTAGGGACAGGCGGGTTCAATTTACAGGCCAGCAAAGGGGTAATCCCCATCCTCCAGGCATTTGCGAGCCGAGCTGTCCATTGGTTTTCAGGTTCAGAAGTTCAGCGTTGCCGAGAAATGGCAGAAAGAGCCTATTGGCAGGCTGGCGCCTCAAAGTCTGGGGGCTCCCTTCGTATCTGGAGCGCATGGCATGATGTCCATGCAAATTAACTTCAAAACTGAGGGAAACCGCTTAAATGCAAGAAAAATAAGACACGAAAAACATTTATTTTGGTGGCAAATGACCTCCTGCGAACGGTCCTTTATTATAGTAATAAAAAATCTGATTTCAAGAGATGGTCACAGTGAGGGGAAATGAAGCCTCTACTTGGGAGACCTTCAGTTTGACAGCAGGTTTTTGGGGCGGGGGGTGATATCGGGGCCAGCCAAAGTCATGACCAAGGCAGCTCTTGTGAAGGAGATTTCTCATCTGTGCAGGTGAACAATTTTCTTCAGAAGCCTGGTAAGTAGCTATCAAAGCAGCCGTTTTTAGTTGGAGGGTATATCCTTCTAGACAGGACTGGGTGAGCCCTGTCTTTTAAATAACCCTTATGCTTGATGCAGAATTGCATATCAACCCACTGAATAGTAGTCAGACCAAGTTGGCTCCGATTGCAGGACCCCTACCTCAAGGGGCCCTAACAACACCAGTCAAAAGATAGAAAAATGAAAGAAAGCACAGAGCCATGCACCTGAGTAAAGGTGAATAGCCAAACACAAAAAAAGTCAAATAAATTTTTTGGCTTTTTAGGGAATCGCCTATTCAGCTTCTGGTAGATTCCCAGGTTTGGGTATTCGGTCTACTCAACGCCTGAATATTGCCGAAACGGCTAATTTTGGGTTTATTTTTGGTTCAGGTATGTTGATATGCACAACCCTACTCCATACTCTCTGTGCCTCCCCACTCCACACAGGTGTAACTGCTACCCCCTTAGTAGCTGCGATACCTCACAGGGCTGCTGTGAGGATAAAATAGAGGAGAGGAGAAAGATGTATGCCTCTCTGAGTCCCCATTGGGGAGAAAGGAGGGGTATAAATTGAGTAAAAAATAAAATAAAAAAATAATATTGTCCTCCCCCACAACCAGTTGAACAATAGCAAGATCTGTGTGACCCCCCACAAAATGTCTCCATTCTTCCAATGACTGTCAGCGCCCTCCTCACCTCCCTCCCAGAGCAACGCTGCACAGACAAGTACTGACAGACATCTCTTCCCAGAACACACTTATAATTACAGACTATCACACACCAACACCAACAGCACAACAATAACCGAGCAATAGACTACCCCAGCAATTTGGAGCAAACCCTATTGAAACAGGGCAGCCTCCATTTCCCTGAAGAGACCTAGAGTAATATAGCAGCTGCTATCCCTGAAGCAGCCATACAATAACAGCACAGTGTCTTCCCCCACTCAAGCAGGCTAGACTAAACCCTGTAATTACAACGCAATGCCTGCCTACTTCAGTGGTCTTAAAGTACATCGTACAATAACACACCAGAGTCGGCATGCAGCACGGCATTCGCAAAGCAAATCTTAAAATTTCAAAAAATGCCAAAGCAGGGGGGCAGAGGGCTTAATGCCATCTCTATCCCTTTTCCTTTCTGTAGCCAAGTCGCAGAGGCTGCACAGATGCACCCGTACCGAATGCTTTACATCAGCCTCTGACAGATTCAGAGCATTTTGGATCCTGCCTGTGACCCAACGCATGGGGTTTCAGGGTGGTTAATGATAAGCTCTTGTGCTTCTCAAGCTGACCAGAGATGCCGCTGGAAAAAAGTATCACAGCCTCCAGGTAGGAGTTCTGGAATCTGAAGATTTGCCCGGTGGTTTACTAGCTTTCCTAAAACCTTCAGGGCTACTTTGTTTACAAAAGGCATCTTGCAGAAGGTACGTCACAAAGCACAGCAGCAATTATCCAAGTGGTTCTGGTGGCCGCAGACAAAATGAGAGAAAGCACATCCAGATCCCAGATCCACAAAGAGTTCTGCATTTTATAAACGACGTGTTTACAAAGGGAAATGGGCAACCCTGAGAACTGTTTCAGCCTCGTGGCAAACAGACTGAACAATGAGCCGAGGGGTTCCTGGTTTAAATCTTCCTCAGAAAGCCGCCATCTCTTTAGCTCCCCCATCTGAAATAGGAGACCATCTTCTTGCAAGTATTATAGAGCTAATGGATGTGAAGTGTTTTGAACATGCTGAAGAGCTAAGTATTGTTATTCAGGAGTGTTCCAAGTACCGAATTGCCACCTAGCAGCCCTCAAATGGCCTGCCCTGGCTTTCTCAAGTCCCCGGGAAGCTGGGTCAGGCCTCCCAAAGGCATACAGATGGCGAAAGGAGATGAGGGATTTGATTAATTGAAATAGGCTCCTTCTATTGGATCACGGCTAACGACTACAAATAACCAGTTGGGGTGGGGAAGAGAAGGAGACGGGGAGACGGAGAGATCCTTTTTTCAGACACGTCTGTCTGATAAAATCAACTAATTGCCAACAACTAATTACAGGAAACACTTCCATTTTAACAAAGAGCCAACCTACAGGTGACAATAAGGTCCATGCAAATCTTTCAGCTAAACAATAGGTAACACAAGTTATAGATGACTTTGGATTTTATAGAATGTCCTAGTTCTTGAAAGCTACGAAGGGTGGATCCATATAGTCGCCAAGCGAGGATTAGCCTCATGACGATACCTCTGCACACATCACATGTGGTTCAGACTCAGCAAGGCAGTCTATAGACTGAGATTAAACCTTAATAGAACATTTCATGCTCCTTTGATAGGAGTTGTTATGTGCGAGCGGAGGGTCTCCGCAGGGAGAAAATGTGTTGCATGTGCTTGCGTACCCGGATTTTGTATGCAGGGAAGGATGTTGCTGGGGTGTGTTTTGGTGTGCATTTTTCCATGCCGCTGGATAAAAGGGCCCACGGGGGAACTCCTGCTGGCACGTGCCCTCCTCTAGGCTGGCACAGGCTCCCTTGCTGAGTGTGTTGATTGGAGCCATTGGGGGCTATAGCAGGACTAGGCTTAGCTGTAATGAGATGGCCAGCAAGTGGCAGGATTGATTGTGTCACTCTGGCTTTGGGGAGAAGGGAGGGGAGAATCAAATTATCAGGTGGACGCTTGTTACAGCGCCGCTGCTTTAATGGATTTGCTCATATTTCGTCAATAGATGTTTGTAAACGATTGCTGTAGCTTAGCCATCGATCTTGCACAGGCAAAACCAAGCAGCTGCTCACACATTGGCCTGGATTGAAAGAACTGCAGCCAGTAGGGTTGCCAACCTCCAGGTACTAGCTGTAGATCTCCTGCTATTACAACTGATCTCCAGTCACCTGGAGAAAATGGCAGCTTTGGCAATTTGACTCTATGGCATTGAAGCCCCTCCCCAAACCCCGCCCTCCTCATGCTCCGCCCCCAAAACCTCCCATCGGTGGCGAAGAGGGACCTGGCAACCCTAGCAGCCAGTGAGTGGCAGCTTCCAGATAAAGGGGCGCCTGAAGGAGAAGCTGATCTCTGTTGCTCATCCCTGGAGCATGTGCAGGCACGGTTTCCACCTGAGCCATAATAGTGCAGATCACGGCAACCACATCCATGCTCAACCCTGTCAGACCAGGTATGTGTGTGTGAGAGAGAGTGCTCTTCATTCAGTTGACTCTATCAAGCATGGAGCTAGGGTGAGAGGAGCAGCAAAGCCATCTTTGCACATTTTTGCTCCAAAAGTTTAAGAGAACCCCTGGACATTGTAAGCTAAAATCCAGCAGTCCCAACTGGTGACTTCAAAAGGAGAACAACCTTTCCAGAATTTCTGCCTCCTGTATTCATTCCAAGACATACAGGATGTAGCTGCCATTCTTTTTTTTGTACTTGGGGATACAGGGAAATGCCACTGGCCCATTTAGACCAGTACTACAGTGACTGGTAGCAGTTCACCAAGGTCGCAGGCAGAGGATTTCCCCAAGCCTTTGGTATGCCAGGGAGATTGAACCTGGGACATTGCCTGTGCAAAGCCTGTAATCTGCCATGGAGACACAGCCTGCCACATAGCTCCCCACAAGTCTGGCCTATCATCTCCTGCCTCAGCTTTGCAAAGTGACATTTTCCATGAGAGGAAGCTGGATCTTGTCCTGCTTATGAAGTGCACTGCAAGAATTGCAGGGTTGGCCTGGAACATGAAACACAGAGCCTTAGAGAGCCAGTGTGGTGTAGTAGTTAAGAGTGGTGGACTTTGATCTGGAGAACCGGCTTTGATTCCCCACTCCTCCACATGAGTGGCGGACTCTAATCTGGTGAACCGGGTTGGTTTCCTCACTCCTACACCTGCTGGGTGACCTTGGGCTAGTCACAGTTCTCTCAGAACTCTCTCAGCCCCACCTACCTCACTAGTGTTTGTTTTGGGAAGAGGAACGGAAGGTGATTGTAAGCTGCTTGGAGACTCCTTAAAGGTAGGGAAAATCGGGGTATAAAAATCAACTGTTCTTTCTTTCTATGCTTCGTGCAAGCAGCAAAGATGTGACGCAAATAACACTTACAAGGCACAGGTAGCAAAAGACACGTTCCCTTCTCCCTGGTCCTATGCAGTGGAATTCCTCTTTTTAGTCATTGCTTACTGTGATTTTGCCAGTGTGCTTATTACTGTATCTTCATGCTCTTCTACAATACCTCTTACATAATCCTGGGCAAAAGGACAATTTGTTGTAGCCAAAGTACCACCATACCATAATCTCCAAAACCTGGTCCTATGCACAGTGCATACCACCACATCAACCACATGACAAGGGTTGCCAACCTCCAGGCAATAGCTGGAGATCTCCTGCTATTACGACTGATAGAGGCCAATAGAGGTCAGATCACCTGGAGAAAATGGCCACTTTGGCCATTGGACTCTGTGGCACTGAAGTCCCTCCCCTCCCCAAACCCCGCCCTCCTCAGGCTCTACCCCAAAAACCTCCCACCAAAAACCTCCCGCCCCAAAAACCTCCAGGGATGAGCAATAGATCAGCTTCTCCTTCAGGTGCCCCTTTATCTGGAAGCTGCCCCTCACTGGCTGCTAGGGTTGCGAGGTCCCTCTTCACCACCAATGGGAGGTTTTGGGGGCGGAGCCTGAGGAGGGCGGGGTTTGGGGAGGGGATTCAATGCCATAGAGTCAAATTGCCAAAGCTGGCAAAGAGGGACCTGGCAACACTACACATGACCCAGAATAACAACAGCTAGGATAAAGGACAGGCTGCAAGCAGTGCACACTTCTCCACCACGTGCTGCTAATCTGGAAGGAGGGGAGGGATGTGTCCTCGGCCCTCCCATCCATCAATCACCAGCAGGAGGAGGGAGCGTGCAGCCAGGGATAAGTCCGTGGGAGTGTGCACTGGCAGTGTTCCTAGAGCAGAGGCAACCAAGGTGGGAGGGGGACGAGTGCTTCCAGGCCTGGCCATGCACCAGCTTCCCACTGGCTGACGGCAATGAACCAAGGTGACCCCTTCAGAGGGGAGGGGAGGGGAGGGAAGTGAGGCCAGCGCCTGGTACAGCGAGCCAACCTCTGGCTCCTGACCACTGAGAGAAGACCCCCTCGGACTCTTGCTTGAAGAACCCCCATTTAAAGACACTTCGCCGAGGCGCCCTTCGCCTGGCCCTGCTGGTGGTGTCCTATGCCAGGATGGGAAAGGATGGATCCAATAGGGAAATTACTCCCTCCCCACCACTTGCTGCCTGTTTGTCTGCAAGATGCCAGCTCTCCCTTCCCCGTAGATGCAGCGCGGCCTGGGCTCGGCACATTGCCTGCCGTGCAAAGCTCCCACCCGCACCATTCAGTTCCTGTGCCAGGCTAGCCACACGCGACACCATCTGCTTCATTCTTTCATTAGGAGGAGATCTTCATTATTATTGTTATTGACAAGACTGGATATCTGCTGCCTGTGCAGGAATGGAAGTGGACCAACTCTGGAGGAGGCTGTAAGGATGCATAGGGTTTCCAGCCTCCAGGCACTAGCTGGAGATCTCCTGCTATTACAACTAATCTCCATCCGATAGAGATCAGTTCCACTGGAGAAAATGGCCGCTTTGGTAATTGGACTCTATGGCATTGAAGTCCTTCCCCTCCCCAAACCCTGCCCTCCTCAGGCTCTGCCCCAAAAACCTCCCGCCAGTGGCGAAGAGGAACCTGGCAACCCTAAGGATGCAGGGCTTTTCGCTACCTTAGCCCAGTGGGGTGGAGGGGGGGGCATCCAGGTCTGGGTTTATAACGGTTTGGTTGCCAATGCCCAAAATTCCTCCATGCAGCAATAAGACAATCTGGAGGAGTTCAGGGACATCATGCTTCATAGCCTAGAAATGGTACCAGTAGGTGTCTGCCATTTGACTAGAGGACCACACGTTAACCCCTTCACTCTCTGAGCTGCAAGGCCTTCTTCATGTAGGCCACCCATGCTCAACGTGCATAGCCAACCACACTCCTAACCAGTGCAAACTTTAAAGTCTCTCTAAAACAGGCTGCTAGCTGAGGTTGTCATCTAAATGCCAAGTATGAACATGGCTGACATATATTCAGAATTAAACTATTATACTGAAATCTATGCTCAGCAGCAGGAAGTGCATAAAATGTTTTTTTCTGGAAGTCTTAACTTTTTTCCCTGGAAACAATTTGTGTGCCTACTTTATGTACTTAAGAATATATTTCTCTGACTTTTCTCCACCACTGGATTCAAAGCAGCTTATAAAATGAAATAAACATGAAAATATAATTGCAGAAACCATATACACCCCAACAGGCCCTCGCCCAGGGCAGACTTCAAGCAGAGAATGAGCCACAAGGACATCTTAAAATGGTTCTTCCGTAGGGTTGCCAACCTCCAGGTACTAGCTGGAGATCTCCTGCTATTACAACTGATCTCCAGGCGACAGAGATCAGTTCACCTGGAGAAAATGGCTGCTTTGGCAATTGGACTCTGGCACTAAAGTCCCTCCCCTCCCAAACCCCACCTTCCTCAGGCTCCGCCCCAAAAACCTCCAGGTATTTCCCAACCCAGAGCTGGCAACCCTATTCTGCCAGCATGGCAGCCACAGGGTTGAAGCCTGCGAGCCTTAGGTTAAATGCCATTGGGTTTGCCCTCCTGGCCATGCAGGTTTTCAATTACATGAAGAAAGTCAAGGACAAATGCTCAGTTCAGGTCTTATTCCTTTGTCTTCAATGTCACTCACTCCTCCCCTCTTTAACCACTGCTCACTACTGTCCCAGCTGTGGCAGTTCCCTCTTTTTGGCTGTTTCCTTTATAAAGTACTCTGCGCATGGACCTGTCATCCAGATCTGGGCATAAGCCTGAACATAAGTGCCTTCTCCACTCCCTTTCCTTCATCTCCCTTTCTCCATGCTGTGCCAGGCAGGGAGCTGGCTCCAAGATGTATGGGGCTGCTTCATTCATGCTCAGCACTTTTTATTCCCCAGAAACAGGCTGGGAAATTTATGGACATGAGCAAGTCGGGAACATTAGTTCGAAGTTCTCTCCAATGCTTCGCCCAGCTAGAGACTGTGGCAGATGATGCTCAGAGGCCCACAGGACCCAGCCTAGCGGCTACATTTTGACAAACTGCACTGTAATGGGTCCTTTTAGCCCAGTGCATCCTGCAGTTAATTTTGGGACATGTGGGGAACGGCTTGACTTAGACACAAAGGCTCTGCTAGCGGAGAGAGTTAGAAGCACCGTGTTGCAGCTGTAGTCAGAAGGGACCCAGCCGAGAACTGGAGTCAAATAATCTTGCCCTACGAGTTCAAAAAGAACACTCAGGCAGGGGCCTGGAAGGCGTCCAACGATCAGAGCTCATGCGCCCCAAGTGAACGCCAGCAATTCAGCATGAGTTCAGGGCAGGCTAAACAGGGCATCTAGCCATGCCCTGCCCAGCAGCAAGCAATGCCCCTGCCTCTGCCAGGAAGGGCATCTCAATGGAGAAGGAGAGAGCCCCCTCTTCTCCACCAACTGAAGCAGGTACAACGCAGAAGCTGGGTTTATACCAGGGCAGTCAAAGCTCTTACGTTTGCTAATAGTGTCTTAACACCACTAAGTGTTCACACTTATTGGTTTTATAAAGCACTTCAGGGCCATTTAAACTATAGTAAAGTCAAATGCGGCAAGTGTGATGGGAATACTTAAAATGCTTGAAGAGAACCGTCTGGAAGGCCTCGGGGCCAAGTAGATAGGAATGCTCCTAGACGATGAAAAATTGCTTGACTTGTGAAAGGGTGTGCATGCACTACATGAACTCTCCCTTATATTAAAAAAAAAAATTAGGCCTGGAGTTTAAGGCAGTCCGCGCCTTCTGTGAACCCTCACTAAAGGTCCTGACTGGGGAACTGAAACTGCACGCTCCATCTAAGGAGAAGTCTCCGAAACAGTGCCTCTGAAACCACGGCTATATATCACAGAGAGTTGGGGCTCCCATAGCTTTGCCCTTTCTTTTCCTTCTGCTCCATTTCCCCCTCCCAGTTCTTGTTGATGCCCTCAATTATCAGGGGATCTTATGGCCTGACACATCCTCTTTCCTGAGCGAGAGCTTTAGCCATACTAAATGATAGCAGCACCCTCAAGTCACACCGGATTCCTCTCCCTAGCCAAACTCACCTCTTTCAGCGCCATCCTCTACAAGACAGGGATGCGGTGGGGGGGAGGCTGCCAGCTCTCCTTCTACATAAGCCTCCTCAGGAAGGAAGGAAAAAAGGTTGGGCTCTCTGCAACCACGTGGCCTGCAAACCCATAAAGTGTTGCTGGAGCGGGAAGCAGGAGATAAATGGCTGCTATTATTCCCCCAATCACATGAAATCCCTGACTATGACTTCATTTGAATGATAATAAAAAAAATTCCGCTGCTCTTATCAGCACCAGCCTGTGCCCGTGTACCAAGGTAACCTTGGGCAGCCCGGCTGCAGAGCCTGGCTTCTCCACCACCCCTCTCAGTCCCAGACAAAGCCCCAACAATCTTATGAAGTGCCCCGTCAGCATTCCTCCCCTCTCTTTCTTCCTCTTCTGTGTCCAATATAAAGCCGGCTTGGCTGGGACTCACCTTCCAAGTTTCCGTTTCTGTTGCAGACAGAGACAGAGTAGGAATGTGGGGAAACGGAGGCACACAAGAGGATGAGGTTGATCCAAAGCCAGACAGGAACCATGTTCATGGTTCTGAGCAGCAACACCTAACCTGATGCAGCTATAGCAACTCTACTCGGGATACAGACCTCCACTTGTTCCTCTGCAAAAGAGGGAAGGACACTTTGCTGGAGCTTTGGTATAGTCTTGGGAAGAGGCTAGTGGAAGTCCTGAGCCACATGGAATCTGTAATTTCATGAAGTACAAGTAGGGAATAAAGTCACAACATGATCCACTTTTGGATCATAGAAAGGAAGAGCTGATAAAGACTATATCCCATTGCCCCAGAATCCATCAGGAGCTGAACACTCTGCTTGTGTTCTCCCTCTTCCCTCTCATATCCACATTCACTTACAGATTTCCTTCCTTCACACAAACCACACCGCCTGTTCACAAAACCATCCATGCACATCCCTGTGCTCCAGCATGCACCTCTCCATCTTGCACCTGGAAATGGCATACCTAGCCGTGCCTTCTCTTTTATACATCTGCAGGCAGCCCTGTCACTCACAGCCATGCAATCACACATCCCCACCGAACACCAGAATGCTCAGTCACATTGGTTCTCCTTGCACATTCTGTAAAACATGTATTTGGAAGCCCCACCAAGTGTGCTTACCCATTATACTAGAGATGGGAGGGCACGGATAATACCAACATGCAGCAGATTTTAAATCAGTAGACTGTTTTGCACACATTTGACTTGTGGCTCTGCCACCAGAAATAGCTGCAGCCGACACTATTACCAAGTTTTTAAGACAAAGATTAGACAAATGTATGGAAGATAGGAATATCAGTCACTATTAGAAGGAGCTTCATGGTATCCATCCTAAGAAGCAAAGGCATCCACAGTCAGGACCAGAATAACCATATGAGATAATAGAGCCATTGCTTAGCCCTTCCCCTCTCTACAATTTTAGGATGAAAAGTGCTTTAAGCAACAAATTCCTTTCAGCGCAGCGAATGAAAGCAGCAGCCGCACCTGACAAAAGTGGGGGATTTGAAAAAAACACACACCAGACAATGTACTTCAAACCTGTTCAACAAACTCTAATGCACTTTGAATGAAGCCGCAGAAACTACTGGTGTTAATGAAGTATTAATGGCTTTGGAGGAGGTGTAAATGGCTGCTGCCTTAACGGCTGCCTGGCGCATACCGACACTCCAGCACAGAGGAGAAGGGACAGAAGCAGCCACAGGAAAGTTCCTTCAGTTCAAGTCAGCCATCCCTTCTGTTATGCTGAAAAAAAGAGGTGGGAGTTGTGCTAAGTGGCCCCCAAGACAGCTAATGTCCTGGGGCCCCCACAAACCTTAAACGGCCTCTGCTCATAATCTATTCAGCTGCCTGAGGCTAAGAATGGCTGATGCTGTCACGCATTAAAAAAAATCCAGGTTTGACCATAAAGGGTCAGTGCTAACATCACAGCCAGCATGTGGAAGCACTGGAAACGCTTCCACGTAGCGCATGAAACAGCTGTCACGTTGGAAGGCTGCTCCTCATGTACACCGCTGCGGAGTATCTCCACGTCAGCAATGCATTTGCATGGCAGTTGCTTGCCCTGGCATAGGTACGCTTGATGGGAGAATTGGTTCATCCCACCTGGAAGCGTTTCCAGTGTATGTTTCATTTTTTTTGTCCTTACAGGGGCTTAAGGTTGTCTGTGGTGGCATTTCTGGTAACAAAAACGGCACAGAGGGTGGTAGTTAACCCTAACCCTCCCCCTGCACTGCAGCCCTGATCACTATTACTTCCTATCGACCCCCACTTTTATGATGCTACGTTCCCACCAGTCTATAATGCAATTCAATCAAGTTCCGTATGTAGAAAAGACAGCAAAGAGATCAAGGTACTCTAGCTGTTATACACCGTTGTGAAAGACACAAACATAGTCTCCGAAATAAGTCTACCAGCACCCTGGGAGAACCTGCCAACCCTTCAGCACACATCCTTCACCTGTAGCAAGCTTTTGAATACTAGGACTAGACGCAGGTGGAGGCGTTGCCCCAGTAACAATCCAATCAGTCCCACTATAGCACCTAGCGGAAAAAAACAAAAGGTTTGACAGTGGGAGCAAAGGCTGCTGCATCCCCAAATAACAGCAGAGCAAAAGCGCAGTCTCAGAATGGCAAAGGGAGGCATTGCTTATTTATTTGTTTGTTTGGAGCCTTTTTAGACCACCTCATAATGGGTTCTCAAAGCAGTTCATAAAAACAGAAACAATACAATGAAATCAGCAAAACCCTAAAATCAATAGCTATTATAAATTTTTCAATAACTCTGATGGGCTGTATTCAGACATCACACGCAAATGCCAGTCTATTTGACAAGAAAGACTGAGCCTGGTACCCTCAGGTTTGTTTGCTCACTCCCCCCCTGCGCCCTCCCCTTGTACGGGGAGTGAAGATTGAAGGATTTCAGACTTGAAAGAAACTGCATTTTATTGTGTTGCCTGAACTTTAACACACTGGAATTCTAAACAAGGGTTGGTTTAGAACAATGATCCCCCAATGTGGTCTGTGTGGGCACTATGGTGTTTTCTGGCACTCACTTCTTCCCCAAAGCATCTTTTCTCTTGGGCAAACAGCTAATCCTGGCTTTCCTTTACTTCGGTGGAGCAAGAGATGGTTCAGAAGAGCTTGGCGAGTGTCAATTTATGTCTGCAGGGACGCCCGTTTAGAAGATGCCAAGCTTGAAACCTCTTAATATTTGGAATCTCCCAACCTTTTGTGATTGGGCCCAGTCCCTATGATGGCCATTTTGGGTTTGTTCCCAGCCACCCACTTGTAATGGCAACCATTACCTGTTCTCAAAATTCCAAAAGTACCGCAGCTTCAACAAGATTGGGATCTCCTAGTTTAGAACCTTGGTTTACAGGCAAGAAATTAGCCATCCCTTGATAAAATGCCCCAGTTTGGACACCACAACAAACCATACTTTTATACCAGGAAGACTGAATCTCTGAAAGGGGCAGAGAAAGGAAGCTGATGATTCCAAGAACAGACCCAATGATATCATCATTAATAAACTAGAATTTGTTTAGGATATCTAAATGCAGCCAATAATTAGCAATTAAAATATAATCATTAATTGTAGGAGTTAACAATTGGTGGGGAATGACTGAACAGTAGTCTGTTCATTTTAGTAGATCATCTTAGTTTTAAACTTTAAAAATGGCATATACTAAAACCACCATTCGCTACTGGTTTAAGCCTGGTCTATACATGATGCAAATAGGATGGAAATAAGGTGCGAGAGTTGTGCGGTGGTAGCCTGGCTTGTACTAAATCAGACTGAAAGCAGGGGATCATTTTTTAAAAGTATTCTTCTGCATATAGGTCTCCTTAAAAGTAGAAAGCTGGCACAGCAATGAACAGGCTGGGCGAGTGCCTATCTCCTTGATACTCTATTCCTTTACCTGCAAGGAGCTTTTCAAGTGTTGGAGGATTAAAAAACGGCCTTTGTCATCTGCAGCCTGAAATGGTACAGTCTGTTCTGTCACCTCAGAGTTTTACCACATCATTCAAACGTCATTCAACTGCACGTGTAGACCAAGTTTTAGTTTCAAGCAGCGAAAGCTATCCACAATGAAAAGATGCTTCATTTCAGGCTTTGGTGATACCAGAACCTTTGTGGATTGGCTAGCAGGACTAATTTCCTATATGGCTTTATACTGGCTAAATAAAGTAAATAAAATAATAAAAAATATCATTGCAGTCAGGAGGGTGTTTGGAATCAGCTGTAGGCACAAGGGGCAATCTGTGGTTGTTAAGGATCGGTAGGCTTGTGTATGGAGATGGTTGTGAAGAGGTCTGTCAGGTCCCCTCTGGCCACTGGCGGGGGATGGGGAGGCTAGGGTTGCCAGATCCAGGCTGGAAACACCTGGGAGATTTGGGGATGGCACCTGGGGAGGACAGGGACCTCAGTGGGGCACAATGCCACAGAGTCCACCCTCCAGAGCATCCATTTTCTCCAGGGGAACTGATCTCTGTAGCCTGGAGATGAGCTGTAATTCCAGGAGATCTCCAGGCCCCACCTGGAGGCTGGCATCCCAGTTATGAAGCTGGGATAGCAATAGCTTGAGAGGAGTGGTGGTTTGGTAGAATTGTGTGAGGCCTCAAAGAGAATTCATATGTTCTTCTCTATGGGAGGGGGAAAAAAATCCATGTTTGTTCCAGACTGTATGTTTTGCTGCGTGCCTGAAAGAACAGGTCCTGCTGCCATATCCCGTTGACTCCTGTTCAGAAGCGGAACTGTCCTCTTCGTTCAAGGACCTGTTTCTATGGTCTCTGTCCTCTCCTCCACGGGTATTCTGCCGGCTGTCTCTCCCTCCAAACTCACTACACAGGGACTTGTCACTGCCACCAAATTCCTCATGCAGAGGTGTTCATAGAAACAGCCTGCCATGGAGGCTGAGCCTAAAAGCCTCGCTGCTGGGGCAAGGAAATGACAGGCAAACAGCAAAAACTCCTTAGTGCATTTGAGAGGGGCTGGCATCAAATTAACTCTGACAGCGCCAGCCTCGCTCACAGGGGTCAGCGTGACGGAGCTGGCATCACAAATGGGTTCGGGGGTGGAGGGAAGTGAGGGATGACAGAACAGAATTCCATTTACTAGCCCTCATTCGGTCTGTTGCCTTCAAACCAGCAACTTCCCCTCTTAGCTTTGCTCTGAGGGGATCGGCAGACATTTTACAGGCCGCGTGTATAGGGAAAAGAGCTGTGCAGTGGTACCCTCTGTGCTAACAGAACAGATTCTGTTTATTCCTTCCCACCTGCTTTACCGTTGCCCCTCAGTCTCTGGTTTACTGCTCCGTTTGATGTCTTTTAGCTTTATGCTGTTTATCTACCAAGGAGATAGTTTCAGTGGGTAAAGCCGTGTTGGTCTGCAGTAGAACAGCTAGTATGAGTTTTCAAGAGAGCGTTGACTCTCGAAAGCTTATACCCCCAAAATTTTGTTGGTCTCTAAAGTGCTATTGGACTCGAATCTAGTTATTTACGAAGGTTGTCTAAATAAAAATTTATAACTATTTTTCTTTATTTACTTCCTTTATATCTTGCCTTTCTCCTCAATGGGGACTCAAAGCAGCTTACATTGTTCTCCTTGCCTCCATTGTATCCTCACAACAACTATGTGAGGTAGGTTAGGCTGATGTAATAGATGTTTGTTAATGTTTTATCTTTACTGCTTAATTATTTATAAGTCTTCCAGAACGTCACTATTCCTCATCAAAGGGGGTTCCTGCAATAGCAAGTTGGATCACATCTAATCAACACCAAAAGAATGCAGAGATCTGTCACTCACTAACGTTTGTACTAGGTGGAGAGATTCAAGTTTGCTGTGACAGTTAACATCTGTAATATATTCCAAGTTTTTCCTCAAGGTATTCCTTATATTAACAAAATTTGGAACTCCTCCCCCATTCCCAGTGTAGGTGTTAACTTGTGAATGGTCTGTATTTTTCTTGATCAGATTTAAATTTTACATATTTGTATTTCCTTCTGTCGCTTACTGCATTCCATGGCCCCTTACAAGTTAGTTGTCATTTTTCTGGTGTGTGTGTGTAAAGTGCCTTCAAGTTGCAGCCGACTTATGGCGCCCCCTTTTTGGGGTTTTCATGGCAAGAGACTAACAGAGGTGGTTTGCCAGTGCCTTCCTCTGCACAGCAATTGTGGTATTCCTTGGTGGTCTCCCATCCAAATACTAACCAGGGGCGACCCTGCTTAGCTTCTGAGATCTGACGAGATCAGGCTAGCCTGGGCCATAAGAACATAAGAAAGGCCCTGCTGGATCAGACCAAGGCCCATCAAGTCCAGCAGTCTGTTCACACAGTGGCCAACCAGGTGCCTTTAGGAAGCCACAAACAAGACGACTGCAGCAGCACCATCCTGCCTGTGTTCCACCGCACCCAAAATAATAGGCATGCTCCTCTGATACTAGAGAGAATAGGTATGCAGCATGACCAGTATCCATTCTAAGTAATAGCCGGCCCATGAATACCCCTCTCCTCCATGAATATGTCCACTCCCCTCTTAAAGCCCTCCAAGCTGGCAGCCATCACCACATCCTGGGGCAGGGAGTTCCACAATTTAACTATGCGTTGTGTGAAAAAATATTTCCTTTTATCTGTTTTGAATCTCTCGCTCTCCAGCTTTAGCAGATGACCCCGTGTTCTAGTATTATGGGAGAGGGAGAAAAACTTCTCCCTGTCCACTCTGTCCAAACCATGCATAATTTTATAGACCTCTATCATGTCTCCCCTTAGCCGCCTTCTTTCCAAGCTAAACAGCCCTAAGAGTCCTAACCGCTCTCCATAGGACAGTTGCCCTTAATCATTTTGGTTGCTCTTTTCTGCACCTTCTCAAGCTCTGTAATATCCTTTTTTAGGTGTGGTGACCAGAACTGTACACAGTATTCCAAGTGTGGTCTCACCATAGATTTGTACAAGGGCAGTATGATATCAGCAGTTTTATTCTCTATTCCTCGTCTAATTATGGCCAGCATGGAATTTGCCTTTTTTACAGCAGCCGCACACTGGATTGACATCTTTATTGAGCTATCCACTACCACCCCAAGATCCCTTTCTTGGTCTGTCGCTGCCAGCACAGATCCCATCAGTGTATATGTGAAGTTGGGATTTTTTTGCCCCAATATGCATCACTTTACACTTGCTCACATTGAATCGCATTTGCCATTTTAATGCCCAATCTTCCAGTACGCAGAGATCCTTCTGGAGCTCTTCACAGTCCGATTTTGTTTTAACCACCCTAAATAATTTGGTGTCACCTGCAAACTTGGCTACTTCACTGTTTAACCCCAATGGCCATTCAGGTCAGGGCCATTTTTCTGGTACCCTGGCATAAAATGACTCCATAGCCAGGATCCCCTCTGCATCTGATGAAGTGAGCTCCTGTTCAGCACAAACTTATGCTGGGATAAAATGCTTCTCGCTTTTAAAATGCCACAAAACTCCTGTTTATCTTTCCCTATTTGTTCCCTATAAGTACAATCCAGCAAATGTTAGTTGAGGGATAAGTTACAGCTATGGCACTTCATTTGTACAGGTTGGTAGTGTTTACTGAATTTGTGCCTAGCGTGTATTCCAATGTATATAGGGTTGCCAACCTCCAGGTAGTAGCTGGAGATCTCCTGCTATCACAACTGATCTCCAGCCGATAGAGTTCAGTTCACCTGGAGAAAATGGCCACTTTGGCAATTGGACTCTATGGCATTGAAGTCCCTCCCCTCCCCAAACCTGCCCTCCTCAGGCTCCACAATCAAAACCTCCCACCAGTTGCAAAGAGGGAACTGGCAACCCTAAATGTATAGGGAATTGAATATTTGCAAGCCAATTGTTTTGAAAATTAAAAATTCCAACAAACTACCTAACTTTCTCTACTGAGTGGGCTAACTGTTGCTTAAAGTAGCATGCCAGCTTATAAGAAATATGGGCCAATTGTTTGTTCTGGTCAGGACTCACTGTAGCCCCCTTTATCCCACATTCTTTCTGGTGATACTCCTTAACATTGCTATGTTTTCAGGTGAGGCATTAAGTCTATGTAGTAACATTTGCTGTGGCAATAGTGAGAGTACAGAGTTCACTGAAATTTAAAAAAAGAGAGATGCTCATTTTGAGGACAGTGCCAAAAGGAACTTTGCTACATGTAATTTCAGAAAATGCACATATGCGGTAGCACACAGTATAAAAGGGGAGGGGGTCCTTCATTGCTCCCTGGCCCTCATGTTACCCATTTCTAAATACTCTAATACATGAACATTATGCCAGAGGAGAGAAAGCCTCCCTCCCGATATGAGCAGTAAGGGTGCCAGGATATGCATGGGGTTGGTGGAGGGGGGTGGATAAAAAAAGGGCATTGGTGACTGGAGTGTGTCTGCCCTCTAGCGGTCAGTTTATAGTTTAATTCAGCGAGAGGTTAACAGAAAGAGCTGTCACTAGGACTTTTCCATGAGTTTTTGAGGTAAAGATACAAGCTTTGTCTTACTACTGACCTCCCCACTACACACACACCAATATTAAAAGAGCTAAGCAACAATAGCATGTCATGGCTATCGAAAACAGTGAAAGGTAGCATTTTATAAATTGCAGGTTTTGGTTGCCAACCGTCAAATGGCCCGGAGAAGTTCTGGAATTACAACTGATCTCCAGACTATAGGTATTACTTCCCCTGGAGAAAATGGCTTTTTTGGAAGATGGACTCTATGGCATTCTATTCCGAGGAGGTTCCTTCCTTTCCTAAATTCTCTCCTCCTCTGGAACCAAGTTGGCAACTCTACTTTCCAGAGAGTTTTACCTCTCCCAAAGCCAGATTTGGATCCTGACTTGGTTATACTAATTGCACATGCATTATGCAATCCAGTTAAGCCCTTCTGCCATATGTTGCGTGGATCTTCTGCTGGTTTCTCAGCAAGAGCCTGGTTTAGTTTTTCACATACCGCTATGGTGAGAGAAACACCAATATTATTGTTGCGGTGGAAACTTTTGCTTTCTAACTTGCTGCTCACCTTGGTTGATTCTTCCCCGCGACACATATTTTGCTCTTTTATTTGTAGGGTCTGTCTGCTGGAGCATCTTCCCTATTTGATTGTTTACTTCTCATTGCTGTTGCTAGTGGGAGGAGGGCACTTAGCCAAGTACATAATGTAGTACATAATGTAGGAGGGATTTTTTCCCTAATTATCATTATGTTTAGTAAGTAAAATAACTTAGCTTTGTTTTTTGTTTTTGTTTTTGTGATTCCAGCTATAATGGTAGCAGGAATATTACTGACTGAAATGTTAACTATATACGCTGAGTATAGGGGTTGGGGACAATGACCAAAAGAGGACAGGATTGCTTTACCTTTAATAAGTACAAAGAAGATGAGGTTTTGGCAGGGACAGCTTGTCAGAAAGAAACCATACTGCCTGAAATTGGCTGTTTTACATACTTTTTAAAGATGGCAAGGCTGTCTTCCTTTGCCCCTGGCCACTCAAGTGTCCCAGTTTTTGCTGTTGTTGTTTGCCACCACTGCCAGCATTGTTACAGGAGAGGCTGCGTAGCCAGAGCCTCCCCCTTGCAGAATCTCAGAGGAAAAACATCCTCCAGGGAACTAGACTTCAACTAGGAAATTCAACTGAGGCCAGAGCTTATTCTGAAAGAGGCTTTTCAGTTCAGAGTAGCCCAGCATTTGGCTAGACAATTAGACCGCTTGAGGTATCCACAGTTGCCTTTCTGGACTATATGGGGATTGCTGCATGGTATTTTGTAAGTAAACAAACAAGATCCTCCCGCAGCCACCAGAAAAGCAGCTTGAAACCCAATCCTAAACATGTTTACTTCCAAGTAAGCCCTACTAAGTTCAGTGGGGCTGTTATTCCAGAAAATGTGCCATAGCAATGCCTCAAAATGGGTTTCATTCCAAGGAGGGTGGCCAGAAGCAAAAGGGATCCATGGCTTTGAGCACTTCTGCTAGGGTTGCCAGATCCCTTTTTGCCATTGGCAGGAGGTTTTTGGGGCGGAGCCTGAGGAGGGCGAGGTTTGAGGAAGGGAGGGACTTCAATGCCATAGAGTCCAATTGCCAAAGCAGCCATTTTCTCCAGGTGAACTGATGTCTATCGGCTGGAGATATAGCAGGAGATCTCCAGCTAGTATCTGGAGGTTGTCAACCCTAACTTCTGCAGATAGGATTGCTGCCTGCAGTACGTGACTTTCTCACCTCCCCTCTCCCACTGCCACTCCAAATGTCTCCTGAAATTCCCAATAAGAGCAGTATTGGGATGGAGAGCATTTGGGGCTGAAGCAGGAGGAGGGAGCTGAGAAAGTCATGCTCTGCAGGTGGAAACCCTTTTATCTGCAGCAGGGATCCACAAAATCACAAAAGGTTGGAAGAGACCACAAGGGCCATCCAGTCCAACCCCCTGCCATGCAGGATCTCCCAATCAAAGCACTCCCGGCAGATGGCTAGTAGCTCCAGAGGCTCCACCCCCATGCTGTCTACATCTTGGCGAATCAGAGGACAATTTGTCACCCTTTGAGACATGTTCCCTCTTCTACTCCGTTTAAAATACAGGAGGGAGACCGGCCAGTCATTAAAGAAGAGCTTCAATTTGGTCAGGCTGAGCTGAGACACCCTTTTCCTATGTTTTGTTTTGCTTCCATCCTTTCTTTATTTGTTTGCACCTTTGTTGGTTTGGTGTAATGGATCTGATGCTACTGTGTGTTTTTGCACCAATTATGTTTGTCACAATTTAACATTCAAACCTGGGCATCAGGTGGAAATCAAAGGCTTTTTCTTAAATAAGCAGTGGAACAAGCAGATATGTTTCCCTTCTTTGTTGTTTGTTTACTTACATGTTTGTTAATGAGCATGTGTAGTGTGAAGACATGGCTGATAGTTGACTTGCCAAAGAGGAAACCAATTTGGCAGTCACAAAATGTATCTGCAGCAGTTCCCCAGGTACTGGGTTATTATTTATTGAGGAGGCTGCAGAGTAGGTTTGCCGCGGCCGCCATTAACACAGGAACCTCTGCGGTATCTGCAGGGAGCATCTACTTGCTGATACTGGGATTATAATTCCATTTAGTGCAATTTTAGGAAAGGATCCTACCTAGAAAGGTTAGGCATGAGAGCCTTACAAAAGCTTTTGCACTAATCTATGATTTTCCTTGAGTTACTCATTGGGCTGATTTGAACCTGCATGAGCGTGGGCACTTTTAAAGCATCATTTTATTAATTTAAACAGTTTAATTGTCATGAATGAAAATATCTTCTGTGCATTCATTGTACTCTTTCCTGTGCATTCTGGATTGCAGGATTCTTTTTTTCAATTGAAGGTGAGAATGTAAAATTAGGGCTGATATGCATCCCTCCCATCCTTCCCTGGGAATTTTGATGGTGAAGAGTTTCTGAACATTATCTGCGAATAATCTCGAAATATTCTTTGAATTTTGATATTCAGCATTCACAGTGGACATCCAGTATTTTGTGGTAGCAGTTAATATTTGACAGATGATATGAAGTAGCCCTGACCTGGATGGCCCAGGCTAGCCTGATCTTGTCATATCTCAGAAGATAAGCAGGGTCAACCCTGGCTAGTATTGGGATGGAAGACCACGAGGAATATCAGGGACGTGACAAGGGGGCAGGCAATGGCAAACCACCTCTGAACGTCTCTTGCCTTAAAAATCCTACCGGGTCGCCATTAATCAGCTGTGACTTGACCTCACTTTCCACCACTACCATGCAGTAGCAGAAGTTAAAAGCTGTACAGATTGTACAGGATTCCTAAATATAATTTAGGTATGGCACTTCTTTATCTACAGTGCTACTCCCCTGTAATCATTGCCATGCATATAACATATTCCACTTTAGACACAAACCCAGTCCAGTTTAGGCATGTTTTGTTGTGTGTGTGTGTGCCTAGTGGTGCAGGTAGAGGACCTCCATCAGCTTCTGACACAGCCATGTAGTTCAAGCACTCAGCGATATATGTAGTCCTTGGTAGCACTGAACACATGAAGCTGCCTTATACTGAGTCAGACCAGTGGTCTGTCAAGGTCAGGACTGTTTACTGTGACTGGCAGTGGCTTTCCAGGGTCTCAGGTAGAGGTCTTAAGAACATAAGAAAAGCCATGCTGGATCAGACCAAGGCCCATCAAGTCCAACAGTCTGTTCACACAGTGGCCAACCATGTGCCTCTGGGAAGCCCTCAAACAAGGTGACAGCAGCAGCATCCTGCCTGAATTCCACGGCACCTAATATAATGGGCATGTTTCTCTGACACTGGAGAGAATAGGGGTACATCATGACTAGTATTCGTTTTGACTAGTAGCCATGGATAGCTCTCTCCTCCATGAACATATCCATTCCTCTCTTAAAGCCTTCCAAGTTGGCAGCCATCACCACATCCTGGGGCAGGGAGGGAGTTCCACAATTTAACTATGCGTTGTGGGAAGAAATACTTCCTTTTATCTGTTTTGAATCTCTCACCCTCCAGCTTCAGCAGATGACCTCGTGTTCTAGTATTATGAGAGAGGGAGAAAAGCTTCTCCCTGTTCACACTCTCCATGCCATGCATAATTGTATAGACCTCTATCATGTCTCCCCTGAACCACCTTCTTTCCAAGCTAAACTGCCCTAAGTGTTTTAACCACTCTTCAAAGGGCAGTTGCTCTAGCCCCCTGATCATTTTGGTTGCTCTTGGTTGAGGTCTTCCTCTTCACCTGCTACCTGATCCTTTTAAATGGAGATGCCGAGGGTTGAACCTGGGACCTTCTGCATGCAAAGCAGGTGCTCTACCACTCAGCCATGGCCCTTATCCTGGCGAAATGAGGTAAGGCAAGCTAAAGCTAATCAGGCCCCTTTGTTGTATTTCCTTCTTTATGATGTCCAAAGATAACAGAGGATTGCTTGTTAGAGAGGAGACGAGACAACCCACTCTGAAGAGATGACACATTTCAGAATTCTGTAAGGTCCACTATTCCAATTTCAAAATTTGCAAGACAATGAAAATGGCATGAGCAACAATAACAGATTATGAAAATAATTACAGTCCTTGAAACGGCAAGGAACAGAAGCAATGGATAGTTAAAAGCTGTTGCCATGACACAAAGTCACATTGTACTATTTACGTCAGATTGAGCAGGACACCACAAACCTAGTCACAGCATGCAAGTGAAACCTAAGAGTTCTCTTCTGAATAGGCTGTGAACCAGGACTCCCCCTTACCAATCAAATGTCATCTTCAATTCAGTGGGGAGATTGCTGTTTTATCAGTGTTAATCTCACACTTAAAGCTAGTTTAGCCACTCCTCCATAGCCACTCTGAAATCTGGGGTGTGTGTGTGTGGCAGTGACAGTAATAGGAAGCTTCACTGGAAGCTACAGGAAACCTCTTCCCAGCAGGACTGACCCTACCATTGGTCCCCACAGGTGGCCCAATTATGGTCACTGATTTTGAGGTACCATTTAAAGGACAGGAAATGGCCCGCTATTGATTTTATGGTTGTTTAGCACCAGAGGGGGTGCCATTTGCACATTCTGCCCCAACCACCAAAAGTTCTTGGCCCAACTCTGCCTCACAACACAGTTAATCCCAGATGGTTAAACATCAGCCCACAAATTATAGAGGGTACTTGTAGGTTATCCGGGCTGTGTGACCGTGGTCTTAGTATTTTGACCACGGTCACACAGCCCGGATAACCTACAAGAACCAATGAACTCTGACCGTGAAAGCCTTCGACAATAATTATAGAGGGGTTCAGCCCCTTACCATTTATGATGGTCCCCTAAGCTACTACGGTAAGAAAGCTGTTCAGGAGAAATGTGATTTGGCCTAATTCATTGAGCATGGCCCCCATAATTGGAAAACAGGACAGTGTTAAAGTAGCTCCCAGTACATGTGTCACACTGATTCATCTGAATCCATCTTGTGAGAAGGGGAAAATAAAGGGCTGATCTTTATTAAAGGCCCAAACGACCCAGACAAATTCTTCCTGTGTCTGAAAGAATGGGCCATAGAAACAGCCTGTTGTTGGAATAACAATAATATTTATTATTTCTTAAATGGCTAAGAATATAGGCACTGTACATTGCAGACTTAAAAATCAATGAATCCTGCCTGCAGGCTCCCAGTCATATGCTGTATACGCAAGGAGACTTGTAAACTATAACACTCCAGAAGCAGTTTGGCAGCTTATATGCCCTCCAACATTTCACAGTTGAAAGCAGGGATGTTCTCGCGTATTTTCAACGTTCCTGTTTTCACACCAAAGATGACTGCCATGCTGACCACCTCCCACTCATTGCTAAAGGCCATTCTTCATCTTCTGTAGACGCCATTTGTTAATTTTGCGATAGCCTGCCCTGCATTGCTTTAAAAACAAAATGAGAGTGAGTGCTTTCGATTAAAGATACGCTAGAAGGACCTCGTTGCCCTGTAAAGTGGGATCGACAGTACACCTGCTGCAGAGTGGGAAACGGCTGGCTGTGTATTATGAGCCAAATGATGTGCGGTGCAGGAGACAAAGGTGAGGATGTGCAGCTCAGCTGCAAAAAGCACCTTACATGGGTACAATACAGATAGGGGTCACACCGTCACAGCCCTTGGGAAGTGAGGCTAGGGTTGCCAGCTCCGAGCTTGGAAACACCTGGAGATTTTGGGGGCAGAGCCTGAGGAGGGCGGAGTTTGGAGCAGGGAGGCACTTCAATGCCATAGAGTCCAATGGCCAAAGTGGTCACTTTCTCCAGGGGAGGTGATCTCTATCGGCTGGAGATCAGTTGTAATAGCAGGAGATCTCCAGCCACCACCTGGAGGTTGCCAACCCTAAGTGAGGTCTAACTCTTAGGGTCTAAGTGAGGTCTAACTCTTCCCCTATGCCTCATTTCCCCTGCTGGAAATACCTCTTCCACCACTTTAGATCTCTTCATTGGGATGGAAAGAAGACAGACACCCAGTGTCCGCCACCAGTGTTTATGTGCTTTCCATTACATGCATGTGAGTGGGACACAAAATGCTTCTCCCTCCAGGCAGGGGTTTAAGATCCAGGAGGTGAGGATGGAATTTGCAGGCTGGCAATTTCTCATGAAATAAACATTTCAAAAGGCTTTCCCCCAAAAGACAAAACTGGGAGGGGGGCATGATTTCCTAGGGACGAGTACCAAAGCAGGGATTCTTCCTGGTAAATAAGGACCATCATTGGAGCGTATCCTTTCATAATCAGCCGCTAAGATGTGTGTCTTTTGAAACACCGGAATGACTCTTGGGAGCCTTTAAGTTGAGGCAATTTTAGTAGTACCCATGTGTAGAAAGGAAGTAATAGCTCAGAGCAGTAGCTGGCTGGTCTTCATGATTGAAAATGGTTAGTCTTGTGAAGAGGGCAAACTAATCAGATGCACATGAAATTTATTTAACTAGTTTATGAACAAAACTAAGCCAACATTCTTGTGCTTTCCAGTGATACAAACTTTTTTCAAGGATGAGCTATTACATCAAGCATTTTCCTATTGCTAATTCTAAGTACTGATACTTTGATTCAGAGATGCATTTCGGGAAGGTGGGACCAACAGTCTTTGCAGAGGCCTGAACAGACCCTTCAAGGTGAGGTTCTCTCTATCCCACCCACCTCCTGAGATCTGTGCAATGGAGATGTCAGGTTTTGAAGGCAGGAGTTCATACATGAAATAAATTTATCTACCACAAACGTAAAGTCCCTTCACCAACTAAGGAGATCTCAGTTTACTACAGAGCACTTTTATGATTTTTTAAAAAGAAGCGCGCGCCCCCATCATATTTCATACTCATCCAACTTAGACAGCCATTTGCCAGGTGAAAAGTACTGATAAGGCTGCTTGAGAAGATCAGGGAGAAACCCATTGCACGCTTAAGCACGTTCACATATACAACAGGTCCCTCTGAGCTGAAAAGTGTGCTGTGGAAGAAGTCAAATCGAAATTAATAGAGTGTAAGTGTATTGATTTCATCACACTACACAACACTAACTTCAAGGAAGGGGGGAAGAATCAATGAGCCCAATTCTTTCACAGACACCTGTAGGCAAGAAACCACAGCATACGAGGCATCTCTTAGCACTGCAGACTAAAATTGCTTTCAAAGGCAAACTCCTTCACTCCGGGGACCATAGTTTTGTGAGGGGTGTCTGGTGATCTCCTGCAAAGGATTTTTGGCACCCTCATCCAAAATACCATTCCTTGAGGACTCCATGGCAATTATACTGGTGTGTGTGTTAAGTGCCGTCAAGTCGCTTCCGACTCATGGCGATCCTATGAATCAACGTCCTCCAAAATGACCTATCTTTGACAGCCTTGCTCAGATCTTGCAAATTGAGGGCTGTGGCTTCTTTTATTGATTCAATCCATCTCTTGTTGGGTCTTCCTCTTTTCCTGCTGCCCTCAACTTTTCCTAGCATGATGGTCTTTTCTAGTGACTCTTGCCTTCTCATAATGTGACCAAAATACGATAGCTTCAGTTTAGTCGTTTTAGCTTCTAGGGTCAGTTTAGGCTTGATTTGATCTATATCCCACTGATTTGTTTTTTTGGCAGTCCACGGAATCCGTAACACTCTCCTCCAACACCGCATTTCAAAGGAATCTACTTTCTTCCTATCAGCTTTCTTCAATGTCCAGCTTTCACACCCATACATAGTAATAGGAAATACGATGGCATGAATTAATCTAGTCTTGGTGGCCAGTGACACATCCTTAACACTTCAGAATCTTTTCTAGCTCCTTCATGGCTGCCCTTCCCAGTCTTAATCTCCTTCTGATTTCTTGGCTGCAGTCTCCCTTTTGGTTGATGATGGAGCCAAGGAATAGAAAGTCTTCAACAATTTCTATTTCCTCATTGTCAACCTTAAAATTGTGTAATTCTCCTGTAGTCATTACTTTTGTCTTATGGTATAAACCCATTAATAAATGCGTCAAGCAGATAGGCCCACAGAGTCCTAAAGATGGGGAATAATCTGTGGTGGTATTGCAAGGCACCCTGATGAGGGTCTGCTATTGTATCGCAAGAATGAAGTAAACAAAAATTTGGCCTGTGCTGCATTATCATTCAGCATCAAGGTGTCCCCATTGAAATGTTAAATGGACTTGTCTAGCCTGCACATTTGCACTATGTGCAAGCCATTATAATGGTGCATTTCCCTTCTTGAAGGGGCATCAATGCAAACCAGCATCAAGGGCCTTCCTTATAATGCTGGCAGATGGACCGCTACTTGCACCTCCCATGTCACGCTCCTAGGCAGTCACTCGGAGTCATCTATATTCTATTAGTGCAGCATATTAAGATTTAGCTGAACTGCCTGAAGTTAGCTGGATCCCGACAGCTTTTAAGTGGATGAACACAAATATTTATTAAGGTGTCAATTTTTCCCATCGATCCACGAATCTGAAGAAGCTGAATCATTTGAGCTCAAAATGAAATTCAAGTTTATTTGGGGTCGACTTCTAACGCGCTGCTCACTGCGAACGGCAGCTCTCCCCTCACGTGCTCTATCTTTTTTTTCTGGTACAGTCAGGCATGATTAAAAAACAGCAACGTTGGTCCACTCCACGGCAAAATCCTAAAAACCAAGACATGCGAGGCCTTTTGTTATGACCAACCAAAATAACACAAGTGTGGAAGCTTTTGGGTCCTCCAGGACTCTCCATCAGGTTGGATGTCAATAAAAAGGGTGGAGGGAGAATCTCTCAGGTCACGATCTTAAGGCCCCTTCGTCAACAGCCTGCCTGGACAGCTTTACTGACGTCCGGAGCACAGAACATGGCTGTGACCAGGTTGCTCCCTTTGCATGCTGAGAACAAGGAGCAACAACTGGAAGTGAAAGCATAAAAATCACGTGCCTTGACCAAATGTCTTTCAGTTGCAAACAGTACACACAGATCCCTTAAAAGGCCAAGAGCAAAGGGGAAATAGTCCTTATATTAACTGAGGTGAAGATTAATGTTAGTTGATGCACCAACAGTGTTAGAAGTTACACCCTGCTGAAGGCCATACTAGACAGGGTACTTTTTAAAGAGGAGGCTGGAACTTCGGCTTGAAACTGTGGCTCCCGCCTCAACCCAAGGTGGTTTCCTGAGCAGAAATGGCTCATGGGGGGTGTTATTTCTCCGTTTATGCAGCTGCACGTTTAACCTTCTGTGCACATGCAGCAGAAAAAAGGAAGAAATAACTCCCTCCCTTGGGCCACCTCAACTCGGCGAAACGGTGTGAGGGAGAGGAGGCAGGACCTGAATTGGGGCCCGAATGTTTAAAATGATATTCCCCACTGCTGCTGCTGCATGGCTGCAGGGAAAGCGAGCTGGGACTCATATTTGAGGTCTACTTAAGTCAATGGTGCAGCGCTTACTTACAGTGCCATCCTAAGCAAAGTCAACGGAATGGTATTAGCATTACTTAGTGAAGCTTCTCAGGTTCTTTCCCCTCCTGTTGAAGTGTTCCTTGCAAGGTTGCACCACTGCAAGTACCTAATCAACCTCCTATTGTGAAATCAGACACCCTTTTCTCCTTAATGCAGGGAACGTTATTTGGAGTCCCCATTAGGGAGAAAAGTGGGGTATAAACATTTAAATAATGAACAAACTTTTTCTTTATTGCATGTGAAGTCAGGCTGAGGATGCGGAAAGTGGCATTTTTGTAGTCACATTCATACTTCTAATTCGTGATAAGAATCTATCCATTTTGATGACCAAGTTTTCCAGCACTGTTTTGTTTCCTTAAGTCATGCCTCCAGGTTTTCTTTCCTCCCTGGCGGTTACTGCAAATTACAGTGTGATGTTATCATCTGCTATTATTTGGTGGCCCAAATGGGTAAAGAGGGTGTTTTAAGAATTAAAACAACTTCTGGTGCTGGAAAAACACACAAGTTGTCATTATGCTCCATTGTTCTTTAGGCGGAATGAGGTTTTCTTTCAGCAGGCAGACACAAAAGACAACTGAATCCCTCTGTGACGAGCAGCTTTGCAGACAACAAAGGGCGCAGATGCCACCCAAAAGGCCAGTGAGGTGTGCAGATTTGGAATACTACACAGGGGCCAAAGTTAATGGTGGTTGGTAAGGACATGTATGAAGGAAAAACCTGTTTCAGTACCGAGAATCTGTCAACAGGCACAGACATCACATGAACGCATGAAGCTGCATTATACTGAATCAGATCCTTGGTCCATCGAAGTCAGTATTGTCTACTCAGACCAGCAGTGGCTCTCCAGGGTCTCAGGCAGGGGTATTTCACATCACCTACTTGCCTAGTCCCTTTAACTGGAGATGCCAGGGATTGAACCTGGGACCTTCTGCATGTCAAGCAGATGCTCTGCCACTGAGCCACGGCCCCTCCCCAAACATGCTTCATATAGTCCCACAACTGAAACTGGGTTCATTAAAAAAAAGGTTCCCTTACATAGAATCACAGAGTTGGAAGGGACCACCAGGGTCATCTAGTCCAACCCCCTGCACAAAGAGGAAATACACAACTACCTCTCCCCCCCCGCACCCCCAGTGACCCCTACTCCATGCCTAGAAGATGGCCAGGGTGCCCTCCCCTCTCATAATCTGCTTAAGGTCATAGAATCAGCACTGCTGACAAGATGCTGACAGATGGCCATCTAATCTCTTACCGGGGGCACCTAAATAGCAGCAGATAACTATATCACTGGCCTAACCCGGATGGCTAGCCCGATTGCGTCAGATCTCAGAACCTAAGCAGGGTAGACCCTGGTCAGTATTTGGATGGGAGACCAAAGAATTTCAGGGTTGCTATGCAGAGGAAGGCAATGGCAAACCACCTCTGAACGTCTCTTGCCTTGAAAACCCTACAGGGTTGCCATATGTCAGCTGCAACTTGATGGCCCTTTACACCACCACCACCACCACAATCACACTGTAAATCCTGTACAGCCAACAGAAGGGAGTGATACAGATGTAATACAGGTAGTTTATCTGGGAATAAGATCAACAAGCAAGCATGGCAAAGACTCATCCAGCGACCAGCATGATGCAAAATGAATGGAACAAGAAAATCTAAGCAGAAAGGGAGTCAGCTGAGATCCGACAAGGAAGCCTGTGGTCTCTCCAGAAAAAGCATTTGTATTGTTAGGCCCACTCAAGAACACTGCAGACTTTTGGAGTTGAAAAGTAAATCTCCTTAGCATGTTCTCGTTTGGTCTCTGATTAAGATGGATGGGTGGAAGCTTTTGCATATGCAGTAGTTCGTTTTCGTTTTCATATACGCTGACAGGTTCATAATAGCTCCTTTCTCTTCTTTGGGAGGGGTAGGAGGAGGAAGATGCTGTAAAGCACATCATCAAACATGCCTCAGCTGCCAAAGGTGACAGTAAATAGGAAACCCACAGCAGACAGGAACTGGCTAAGCATCCTCATCCACCCTCAACCCCCCCCCCCCTTCCCATACTTCTGCATAAAGGCTACCTCTCTTCATGCTGCAGACAACAAACACAACAGAGTTGGGGGGTGTAATTGCTGTGGTTAAGGAAACCTAGGCAGCAGCACCCTCGTGTGGAGAGAAGGTGACACTGCAGCCTGTAATGACCAAATGGGGTAGAGGGAAAGAGGAAAGAGTACGTTTATTTTATGCAACAAGAAAATCACACTAAGAGAGGGGAAATTGTGGGCCAGAAAGTAAAGCATTCCCCTTCTGTCAACACAAATAACCAAACTCCAGCCTGATTCATGGGAGTATAAAAACCAAACACGACAGCCATTCGGTAGGGGTTGCTTTATTGGGCACAGCAGGTCAACAGACTTCCAGATGATCCGATCAGTCCTGTTAGCAGCAGAATCCAGGGGAACAAGGCAGAATCCAATCCGAGAGAGAAAGAGAAGCACCAAGGCTGGCAGCACAGACAAACCCCTCGGCACAAAAGCCCTTCATTGCCATATGCCAGGGCAATGCCCCCGCTGGTCCATGAAGCAAAGGGCCGAGGGAAAGCGCAAAGGAAAGGCATCCTGTTTGTTCAAGCCTGGACGTTCGGACAGTTTACGCAGCGGGTCTTGCCTACTACTCCCCACGGCAAAGGGGTGCATCAGAAAAGGTACCACGTACAAAAAGATTGCGTATTTCCCACACAAGGAAATGGATGCTCCAATTAGTCGCACACACATGTAGTCTTTCTCATTCAAATACACAAATGAGCATTGCCATCTGCTCAGAGCCTTTTTACATCTCTTTTTTTACAGTGTCACATTTTAGTTTTTTTTGCCCAGCGTGGCTTTCACACAGATTTCTCCCCCCCCCCACACACTCTCTCTCGGCAGGGAAGTGCGGACGGCCCCATGCTCAGTTCCATCTGGGCACATCGAATCCCATCTTGAATGCGCACAGCAGTAGAACCGGGAGAGGGAGGACTAACCCAGCAGGCGCGGCTGAGGGTTGCCATGGCAAATGAGGTACGGCAGCATTGTGTCCTAGAGGACCTCTTCTGGCTTGGCCCCAGACCCCAAGACAGGGAAAACAGAGATTAGCAGTGCGATCCCAGGATAAGACAGTACAATTCACTCTCCGTTTGCACGAGGGAGCCTGACCTCACGTCTCCCCGTCCCAATCCCCCGACGGTGAGCTGACCTGAGCCATGTGGGGAAGAGGAGCCCGGAAAATTCAAGTAGAGACTGGGGAGGGCAGGGCAGGAGCACAGGGGCTGCTCCAAGCAGATGAACACGAATCTGGGTTCAACCGGATTCCTAATGGAAAGCCACACGGGCCGTGCCTCGTCAATAGCGGACTCAGGTGACAACCGACACACTCCAGAGCAGCCTCAGTCTCGGTTGGCCTCCATACGCCTCTGGTGAGCAGGTGCCACCAGCTCCCTAGCTCCACAGACCACACCAGGGGTGGGTGGGGGGTCCCCTGAACAGAACGGCCTATATAAATACTATTCACATTGCCACCCACAACTCGTATGGTACGTATGCCATAACTACAAAGAGAAAGCTATGGGAGGGCAGCCGTTAACGCTGGCAGCATTTGCCCCACACAGACACATAGAGATACACCCCCTCCCCAAGCTGCTTGACAGCAAACCATCCCCCCGGGGGTGGTGGCTGGGAGTGTGGCTTCAGTCCTGCCGAGGGTGCTGTGAGTCTGTGGGAGGCAGCACAGGCCCCGTTCCCGTGTCACCAGTTGGCCTTCACAGCATTGATGTCACTCACTAGGTTCTGAGCTAAGCAGATACCAAAGATCTGAAAGAGAAAGTCAAGGATGAGGCATATGGAAGGAGACATGTTCGTGCTTTCTCTCTCTCTCTCTCTCACACACACACACTCATGCACATGCGCACACATGTAGATGTCAGTGTTGCACTAGGATCTGGGAGACTTAGATTCAAATCCCCATTCTGCCATGGAACCCCCCGGATGACCTTGTGCCAGTCACTCGCTCTCGGCCTAACCTACCTCCCCGGGGCTAGTGTTGTGAGGATAATATGCAGGAGAGGAGAACTATTTAGCTTGTTTTGGGACTCTGCTGTGGCGAGAGGGAAGGTATAAATGAAGTGAATGGACTGTTGGTGAGGCTCTCTGCTTGTGGTTGTTACCCCAGGCGGAGCAAACATGGAGGCTAAGGTCAGATCCTGACCAACTCTGCTACTTCAATGAAGCAGCAGTTCCAACAGAAATTTAATGGCCCAACCGAGGAGTCACAAGGGAAGAATTTGCGCCCTCCCTTTCCCAGGCTCGGCAGCCGCGATTGTGAGACTGCAGGGCTGGCGCAAGAAATTTTGAATCCAGAGGCTGAAAGTCCATGTGGCCCATTTCCCCTCCCATTCATTACCAGGGAATATACTTTGCTGGAATACTCTGCTGCGCAAGCGCCGTTGCTCTTGCACACACCACAGTGAATTCCCACAAGACAGTTCCCCTGTGGGCTGTGCCCTACCCTCTCTGCTCCCCTTAATGGCACCCCAAATCTTCTCCTGCCACGTGGTAGAGACGTCTTCCTGGACACAGTCCCTTTCTCCCCACTGAAAAGTGGCTTTTGCAATCACTTCGTCTTGGAAGACACGTTTGAGGAGCAGCTCCTTTACTGACATGTGACTGGCAGCCCCCCAAAGGATCCAGCTTGCAAATCGCATGAGGGAGAGGAGCCCAACACCACGATGGATCTTTGCCCAAGAACAGCCTATTACTACTACTGTTCACATTTATGTACCACATGGGTAATATAGATGATACGGGGGGGGGGGGAATACACCCCCTGTTCAAAAAGCTCAGATAAAACAGGGACCAGGGAGAGAGGGCCCTTCGATTTCAGCCCAAGATGATCACAGAATGACAGAAGGGGAAATCAAGAACACTCCAGAAACACCACTGGGGATCTGTGGCTGGATCTCCCGTATTTTACAAGTTCTCTAATCAGCAGTCGTGGAGGGGGGGCATGGCACACCAGGTGGGGGTGGGTGGGGGAGTTTGAATCCTTTCCCCAGTGTGAATGAGCCCCTCCCCCATGTTAGGGAAAGCCCATTTCCCCTCCTGGGGCAACTGGCACAAGCAGAAAACATTTACAGCAAGAAAAGGGCGCAACAGAAAGGGTTTGAATTGGTGCTCCCTGCGGCTGTGTCTTAGATAGTTTAAAAGAGACGAGAGATCCAATCAGGGATCTCCAAACTCTGATCTAATTCTGATCCAAGCCTGCACACTGGAAACCCCTTTTTTGTGGCTGGATACTTCCCCATCAGCGAGTGCCCAGAAGATGGAGCCACCTCTCCCCTCCCCCTGCCAATACGTTTCAACTTCTTCCTCATGGAGCTGCTCGGCTAGGGAAGGAGAAAAGCAAGGAAAACAACCCAAATGCCCACCCGCCAGTTTCTGAGTTGTCCTTTTCAATGCACCCTCAAGCCAAAATGATGGAGGAAGGAGTCATGCCAGAGTGCCTCAGGAGCTTCCACAACAACCACCAATTTTTGACTTATTTCAGGAGGGGAAATGTTCCAGAAAAGAGTCACAAAGATTAGCCAGTGAAGCTCACCTTGGAAACTGTGTGTGTGTGTGTGGGTGTGTGTGTGTGTGTGTGTGTGTGTACCAGGCTGATGCAAGCCATCTTTGTCTTGCTTCGGATTAATGCAAGACCAGCTCTGGCTAAATCCGGGGTGGGGTGGGGATCCAGATGTCTTACAAGCACCCTTGCTATAAAAACAGACATTCCACACCCCACAAAAACATTCCAGCATGGGCATCAACAGCCTTAACATTTCCGAAAATAATACCTGGAGCAGGGCGATGCCCACAAAGGTCCCAGCCACCACAATGAGGTTGTCCTGGAGCCATTTCTCAAACTGGACAGCGCATCCCTTGGTATGGATAAAGGTCTGCTGCTCCAGCTCCTGCAAAGGGTGAGGGTGAGCAGGTGAGCAACCCTGGGGACAGCAAGGAGGGCTTTCTTCCACCCCACTAGGAAAGAAGTACTTAGGAAATAAAATACTACTAGACAGTAGGGCTGTAGGAAAAAAAAATTGGTACAGTTCGGCTTCGGCAAAATTCGGCCCTTTTAAATTCGGGCCATGCCGAAGTCCGAACTCCCCCGCTTCGGATCCCCGAAATTCGGGCGAGATCCGGAGTTCGGGGGAAAATTCGGGCCCCCCGCGGGCCTTCACGGGGCTTCCATGAAGGCGTGCGGGGGGCTCTTTAAACAGATCTGTGCCTTCCAGCTGGAAGGCGCAGAGCTGTTTAAAGGGCCCCCCGCGTGCCTTCAGGGAAGTCCCCTGAAGGCGAGCAGGGTGTGTGTGGAACAGATCTGTGCCTCCCGGTCGGGAGGTGCAGATCTGTTTAAAGGCCCCCCCGCGCGCCTTCAGGGAAGCCCCGTGAAGGCCCGCGGGGGGGCCAAATTTCATTACAGGTACGGGGGGGGGGACAGATCCCGTGCCAGGATCACCTGGGAGATTGGGGGGGAAGGGAAGGCGATCCTGTCCCCCGCCGCTTGCTTGCCTTCCAGAGAGCTCCTTAAAGGTGGGAAAAGGCAGGTTTGGCGGATCCCGAACCTGCCGAATTTTTTCTGCGGTCCCCCAAACTTGCAGAGTTTGGGACCACAGTTTCCCGCCATTTTGCGGTTCGGTTCCATCCGAACCGCAAAACTGCCGAACCAGAGGAAGTTCGGCGGTTTTGCGGTTCGGGTGGAACCGAATTGACAGCCCTACTAGACAGCCCCTCTGCACCCAATGGCCCAAATGGCATCTGTTCCCCAGCAACTTGTGTCAAATCTGAACACCCATCCATACCCACAACCCCCAATTCAAACCCGGGTGGAGGTGGCTTGGGTTTTTTCCTTGTTACTTGGCCCGTAACCTACTTAAGGACACTAACGGTACAATCCTAAACAGAGCTGCACTCTTCTAAACCCACTGCCTTCAATGGATTTAGAAGGGTGTAAATCTGCATAGGGATTGTGCTACAACTTGTTCTGTCCCCGGTCCTGCCTTGTCTTGTGGCCACAGCCCAGCAAGTGCGTCCCCCTGGCTTGTCCCACCATGGGCCCCGGCTCTCACCAGTTTAAGGCGGACATCATAGCCACACTGAGTGTTGAGAACATCCTCCTGGGGAAAGAGGAGACACAAAGCTGATCAAGGCATCTTCTGCAACTCAACAGCCTCTTCCCTGGGATTCCTAGGTCCTCTCTCCAGCATTTTGCTTGGCAACCCACATCCTCTCAAACAGCTCAGCCCCACCCCTCTAGACCTTCACCCACGTCAGTCCCAAAACACGTACATCTCATGCAGTCATTGTGGGCCAGACTGGATCATAACCTAATCTGGCCTATTGCATACCCTTAAGCATGGATAGGTTCTGTCCAGCAGTTCCTCTAGTATGCATAATTTCCAGCATGTCCTCCAAAGAAGCAGATGCTATCTGGATCAAGAGGAAACATGAAGCCCCACCCCATCCTGAGACTGGTGGTTCCTGGGGTTAAACGTGGGGCCTATTACTCATGCTTCTTGCTTTAACTCCCATTCAAAAGGAGCCTCACCGCAGGATCTTTGACACAGCAGGAAAAGGGTACTCCACAGCGCTCCCGGCTGGGATTGGAGTCAGTGCAGTTGAAGTAAATATTGAAATTCCAGTCATTTGGCCCGTGAGCACCACAGCAAGACCACTGCAGAGGGAAACACTGTTAGACTGGCATGAGCATCCATCCTCCGGCAGCAACTAAACACACTAATGCACAGTACAGAACTCAGCCTAAGTGGGGAACCGCCTTCTTTGGAATGATCCCTTGTAGGGAGAAGCACTACCTGGGGCAAGGCATTTTGACTGTCCTCTTACAGATCACGTGAAGCAATACACACTGTTCCCATCATGTTTAACAAGCCCTGAAGTTTCATCATCAGCCACCAGATGGCGGGGCTGCTTCTGATTTGGGACATTCTGGTCCCACAAGAACCAGCCAGAGGGAGCTATCACAAATTAGGGATCACTGGAGTAACAGCCAGGTGAAGTGAGCTCCTATAGGTGCCGTTTGCATGCTGGAACTGAAACTCTGAACCAGGGTTTGGAGTACCATGCTTTATTCAATAGCACGGTTGCCTTCCCACCTGTACAAGGCCAACAGACATTAGTGATATCGAGAAAAGATGTTCCCTGAGGGGACAAAGATAAGACCAAGCGTTTAAAAAGCACTTTTTTCATGTGGAATCAAACCTCACAATTTTTGGAATTCTTGGGGGGGGGAGATCTTAGGGGGTCTGGCGGGGGCACTTGCCCCAGGCGCAAGGAGAGGGAGGGTGCCAGCATGGGCATGGGGAGCGCAGACATGGGGAGAAGGAGTGCCACCACACCGCAGCAGGGCGCATCTGCCCACTCACAGTTCGGTTGGTGTGCATGCCGCCCGCTCGCCCTTAGCTCGTATCGGCCGCTGCTCTCCCTCTCTTTATTTCTGCAGGAGTGGCTTCCGCGCGCCCCGCCCGGCGCGTTTCTCTGCTCCTTCTCCCAGCTCCATGCCTGGCCACCAGTGCCTGGCACACCCCCTCCCTCTCCTCCCTGCCCCAGGTGCTCCTTCCCCCAGCTCCGTGCCTGGGGACTGGGAAGGATCTTTAGTGACACCTTTGCAATCACCCACCCACAACAGGCAAGTAACACTTATATGTCAGGATTACGAATCACTCCATGAACCCATTTTGCAGAGTACAAGATGGCAGATTCCTGCTCCAAGGATCTTGCAATCCAAGGAAATCAACACAGGGAAGGGAAGGAGGTGATAAAGAGGAAAATAAACAGAAAATTCAGAAAATTGCACTGGTAAAAGGACAGGGCCTGTGGCCTATATTACTATACTGGATTGTAGCCTATACTACTGTATCATTGCCTGTCACTGAAAGTATGCCCTGAGTATGTAGTTTCTACAACATTTAATGTGTCCTGTTTCAATGCTTCTGCTTTGTTTTAGCTCTATTGTAGATTTCTGTTTGGTTTTAGTCGAAAACCTATTGCACTGTTCATTGAATGTCCCATCCTGCTGACGGCATTTGCTTACACTATGGCCATTTATGCAGGGCTGTTTACCTCACAGTCACCCTCACCGACTGCTTCGGGGCTTCCTTTTGATTATGCATGCCTTTCCCGATTGTCAGAGGTCGCCTCGCTCTCTCCACAGCATCCGAACACAGGCAAAACGCACAGAAACACGCAGAGAGAATGAGGCAACCTCTGATGGTCGGGAAAGGCATGCAATAATCAAAAAAAAGTCCCAAAGCGGGATGCCAGTGAGGGAAACAGCCGTGCATAAATGGCCTATGCAATCTGCCTGGAGTCTTAGTGAGAAAGGCAGACTATAAATAACATAAATAAATAAATACATACATTTCAAGCATCCATGCTTAAGCTTACTTTCAGTAGGGAAGGGGTTGTCCTAAAAGGCTTCATGGAAACTATGAGTTTGGGAGAGAGGTGGCATCATGCAGGGGTTCTGGGAGGTGTCTGAAGGAGTCAGTTGAGGGAGACCTTTGGACCAGTGAGGGTGGTGGAGCTGGAGAAGCAGAGAATGCTGGCAGGAAGGATGCATCGAACTTGCTTCTCGCGCTGCCCTGTGACACACTGTGGCTTTCTGAACAGGGTGAAGGGCATGAAACTCAAGGTAACCTGTACAACTCACATATTCCTGAGCAAAGTCAATGAGGTTCTGCAGGTCAATGTCATCACGGTAGGCCTTGACGTTGTTGTTGATAAAGAAGTTTAGCTGGTCTTTGATCCAATCCTTGAAGATGAAGGCCAGGACACCGGCTGTCAGCTCCAGGAAAAATATAAGCCCCAGGAACACGGAGAACTGAGAGGACAGCAGATACAGGAAGGGTCTTTGAGTGTCCCAGCAGCGTAGGGTGTATCAGCAAGAACCACTGCTCCATTCTGCTGCCGGATAAGAATTGCCTTTACCCTGACAGGGCATCTGCAGCTCATGGGGAAAGCGCATGGCTGAAAAGGCTCTGGGATCTCAAAGCCCCCATGATATCAAATGCACAACTTGAGCAATGAGCACTGATCTTGCCCACTTCTTTTGTGACTAGGAAGAGGCATTCCCTCTACTGCAGTGGAAAGAAATCAAGTTATTACAATGTTTACTCCAAGCCCATTAGGAAAGGTCCAGAAAAAAACCAAACAAACTGCAACAGCACCAGGAACAGAATATGAACAGTCCGGTCATAATCCTATTCTGCCCTTCATTCTATATCCCACACCCTTCACATCTAAGAATACTGATGCTTTTTGTACTTCTTCCATTCTAAACACTAAATCCTGATTACCACCCTTTGTTTGCCATAATCCTTCCTGTGCTGCCAAAGGAAAGCCCTCAAACTTCTGCATACAGATGTGGCTTCCCTTTCGACCTGTGCCTTAGCTCCCTCAGCCTAATGAGGCTGGATCCAAAACATTCCTGTCTAAATATGCAGCCGGTGCTTTTTTTCGAAGGGCTCAAAACTCTTCGGGTACATTCACTCTGGACTCCTATACGGTAAACCAGCATTAGTACAAGGGAGGGAGTAAGGCTGGGAAAGAGAGCCGCTTGTTTAAAGCAACTATGAGCTCATGGCTGAGATTCAAACCAGGGAAGTCCACCTCATATCCTCCCTCCCGGAAGAAAGAGACTTACAAACTTGAGGAGAAAAGTATTCTCCCTCAAGGCCCCGATGCAGCCGGCGAAGCCCAGCACGAACATCACGCCTCCGACCACGAGGAAGAGCCAGACGGGGTCAAAGCCACCCAGGTCGGTGATGGACGACAGATTGGAAAGCACGCCCTGCAGAGAGAAGGGAGCCGAGGGTGAGGAAGGGATGCAGCAAAAGTCACACCTCACCCAGAGGTACAGGCGGGCTCGTTGCTCTGAGGCTTCATGCGTCACGCCTCTGCCCTTTCGCTGCTTCCATTCTCCACTGTCTACTGCTACCTGGTTTTGTTTCTGCCACTTCGTACATGTGTGTGGTTTTATAGCTTCCGCCTGCTTCGCTGGAATTTCATTATTATGCCCTCAGGTGCCTGCTGGCTTTTAGTTATAGCTTTATGGATTGATTTAGATGTTACACTGTTTTACGGGATTTTGTGTTTTATTTGTTTTCTTATTTGTTTTACTGGCAGCTGCCCTGGGGGGGAGAAGGGCAGGATCACAAATCTGCCAGAGAAAAAAACAAAACAAAACAAAAACCAACCCTCTTCTGATGTTATGTGATCATGCATGCATGGCTATCAGATTGCAACAGCTATCAGATGGGAAACGGCTGGCAGTAACAGCTGGAAACAAGAGAGAGAAGAGGAGTTGGTTTTTTATATGCCAACTTTCTCTTCCACTTAAGGGAGACTCAAACCGGCTTACAATCACCTTCCCCTCCCCACAATAGGCACCCTGTGAAGCAGGCGAGGCTGAGAGAGCCCCAACAGAGCTGTGACTTGCCCAAGGTCATCCAGCTGGATCGTGTGTAGGAGTAGGGAAACAAATCTAGTTCACCAGATTAGCCTCCGCCGCGCACGTGGAGGAGTGGGGAATTAAACCCGGTTCTCCAGATCAGAGTCCACTGCTCCAAACCACCGCTCTTAACCACTACAACATGCTGGCTCCCAGAGTGAAGAGTGAACTCCACTCTGACGGGGGTGGGGCGGGAGGCACCGCAGGATACAGCACATCTGGAACTGTCAGCACTGTCTGTATCCCACACTGAGAATGAAGAAGGGGAGAGCAGGGATCCGTTCCCAAGAAAGTGCAGCAACATGGACACATGCGGAATACGTTATACTGGCAACAAGCTCCCCGTCCTACTTTAGATGGCTTTAAAAGGAGATTAGGAAAGTTTCATAGATGATGAGTCTAGCGATAACCGAAGGGAACCTCCATGGACTGAGAGAACATACCTCTGAATGCTAGGCTTCAAGGGCAAGCAACAGGGTAAGGCTTTATAGCCTATTTGTGAGCTCCCAGACACATCTTGCTGGCAGCTCTTTTAAACAGAATACTTGATGACAAGATGGACCCTGGTCTGTTCGGTCCATGCAACTCGTCCTCTTCCTCTTCTCCTCCTCCTCCTTCTTCTTTTTAAAGAAAGAACTGGTACTAAACTCTGGCAACTCTTATGTCTTCAAGGTATCAGAGTATCAGAGGAGCATGCCTATTATTTTGGGTGCGGTGGAACACAGGCAGGATGGTGCTGCTGCACTTGTCTTGTTTGTGGCTTCCTGGAGGCACCTGGTTGGCCACTGGGTGAACAGACTGCTGGACTTGATGGGTCTTGGTCTGATCCAGCTGGGCTTTTCTTATGTTCTTATGTTCTTAAGGTAGCTGGGACCTCCCAAAGACTACTGGATACAATAGATGCTGGGTAACCCCAAAGCTGTGCTGCTTCTGCTGTGCTCCCACCATGCAATGCAGACCCACCCAGAGCCTTTTCCCAGCAAGACCCCCAGCCCCCCAAGCACTGTACAGGAGTTTCTTTCATTAGGTATTATGACCCAGAGCCTGTGAGTCACAGGGCTCGGATTTCTCTTTGTCCACTGGGCAACGTTCATTCTGCTGTATGCTACTGAATTTACGTGCGGTGATAACCCAGATAAATGCCAATTAGGTTGATCTTCAGGGGACAGGGTAGAATGATAGAAGGACAAAAAGAAAATCAGTAGAAAAGAGCAAGAGTCTAGTAGCACCTTAAAGACTGACAAAATTTCTGTCAGGGTATGAACTTCCGCGAGTCACAGCCCACTTCTTCAGATACAGGTAGAAAGTCAGGCAGTCTACATGCATGTCTAATGAACAGAAGGAGGGAAGGGCATGATAGCCTTCCTGCTGAACCAAACACAACAAGCATCATGTAATCAAGGAGAAGAGAGGTTGTGAATGGGTCAAAGGGCCCCCAACCCAAGGGCTTTGGGTTCTAAACAGAAGCAGGCATCACTGAACCGTAACACTTTCATCTCGGGCTGGTTTACGCTCGCGCATACATAATCTGATTTCACAAGGGTTGATGGCCTGCAGCTGACCAAACTGAAAACTGCAGTACTGGAAGTGATGCAAAGTCGCATGGAAGTTCTGTCTATGGCTGCAGAACTCTGATGGATGGCTCATTTGCACATGCAAGTCACCTCTGGGTGGTGCAGGTTATCGATCTGTATGCATGCTCACTGCATTGCTGATAAAGAAGCCAGGCTGGGAAAGATGCTTGAATGCACCCCAATCCAAAAGGCACTTCACTTGGAAACAGGCTCTACTGATTACAATGGAACTTACTTCCTGCTAGGTGGGTTTCAGACTATTACATGGCTGCATTTTTATGTTGTCTTCCGTTTTCTTATACGAGTGTCAAATCCTTCCACCCCAATCTGATTTTTAAGAGCTGGTGTTTCTAAGGAATTTCGATCTGGGATGAACTAGTGGGCAGCACAGAGATGCACCACAAAGGACTCGGCAGTCTATCTATTTTTATGCCCCCCCCCTCACACACACACAGTCAAAGGCTACTTGGAGAACCTGTCATAATGCATGGTATTGTTGGGTTCAAGCAGCATTTTCTCACACCATTTTTGGGGGGAGCAGCGAAAAACCCCTGACTTTTGAGTGCCACATTACAGGTACCAACCAGAATATTCTGAGGCACTGGCAACACTCACCTTTTCTGCCCATGCCCACAGACCGATGGCCAGGAAGGCAGCTCCGAGCAACTGCAAAAGAGGGAAGACCACAGATCACTCAAATCCTGGCTTTCCTCAATAATTGCCAGTTGTGTCATCTTTGCGTTGACCCAGGTGTCTCTGTAGCCAGAGCGTGTGCAAGGGCGGTGTCAGGAAATAAGCCAGGATGACGGCTTGTGCAAAACCACAGTTAAGACTGTATTTAATAAACCAACTTCAAACCGTGGTTTCAGGCCCTGGTTTGACAGGCCCTATTAGTTAGTTTAATTAAACCATGATTTAATTTAATTAGTTAGTTTAATTAAACCATGATTTTGTTTTAAATATCACACATATTCTCTGTCTCTCTTTCTCTCTCTGTCTAGTAAACATCAGGATGTGACGTCACCCATGGGTCAGGAATGACCTGGTGCTTGCACAGGGGACCTTTACCTTTAAATCAAGTCAAGCCTGAACTCTCCCTAGAAGCTAAAATGACTAAACTGAGGCTATTAGACTTTGGTTATGAGAAGACAAGAATCACCGGAAAGGACAATAATGCTAGGAGAAGTTGAAGGCAGCAGGAAAAGAGGAAGACTCAGTATGAGATGGATTGACTCAGTAAAGGAAGCCACGGCCCTCAGTTTGCAAGACCTGAGCAAGACTGTTAACAGTCTTTTGTTAACATTTTAGAGGTCATTAATTCATAGGGTCGCCATAAGTCAGAAGTGCCTTGATGGCACTTAACTCATGCACAGGGTTATATGGAATAAAATTATTGCAGCAGCAGCTGCCCAATTCTGTACTGGAGGTCATGTTGCAGGTCTGATCCAACAAGGCCAGGGAGGTTTTCAGATGTCTTGATATCTCTAGCAGCGCAGTTTCCCTCTGACCAGAAAGTGGCCTTCTTTGAATCAGTGTCAGACTGTCCCCTGATCCTGCCTGCACCCATGGAATCACTATCCCTAATGATAAGCAACACTCTTAAGTCAGCATGGTATAGTGCTTAAGAGCAGCGTACTCTAATCTGGAGAACTGGGTTTGATTCCACAATCCTCCACATGCAACCTTGGGCTAGTCACAGTTCTCTTGGAACTCTCTGAGCCCCGCTTACCTCACAAGGTGCCTGTTGTGAGGAGGGGAAGGGAAGGAGACAGTAAGCTTTCAGACTCCTTACGGTAGAGAAAAGCGGGGTATAAAAACCTTCTCTTCTTCTTAACAAAGGCGCAAACCCTCTTTCTTTGATCATGCTTACAAGGCCAGTGTTTTCCATCCCAACTGCAGCGTATATCAGATTGCGTTCCTATAGTTTTCTAACCCCATCAGCACGACACCCTCCCACTCCTCCCGAAACATGGGCCCTATCTAGCCAGCACTGAGAAACAGAAGGCTGAAGACAGAGAGCCTGGAGCCACTAGAAGCCTGGCACACGGTAAGACAATAGTCACTCTGTTCCCACGGTAGGCGTTGGACATTCTAGAAACAACAGCAGCAGTGATCAGAGCTCTTCCCCTGCCCACAAATTAAACGATACCCTCTTTCCATGGCACTTGCTGCTCGCCTAGGAGGACATACGAGTTGCTGGGATAATGCAGCATAGCGGTATGAATACCGTCTCCATCAAAGACACAATGCAGTCCCGCCAGTAAACAGACTCTTCAGATTTGCCTGAAGCTACCTCACACCTAGCCATGCTGTGACCCAAGCAACGTCACAACACGTCTTTACATCTTCCTATTTTTTTATCCTGCCCTTTCTCCAAAGAGCTCATGGCAGCTTACATGGTTTCCCCTTTCCACCACATTATCTAAGAACCTAAGAACATAAGAAAAGCCATGCTGGATCAGACAAAGGCCCATCAAATCCAGCAGTCTGCTCACACAGTGGCCAACCAGGTGCCTCTAGGAAGCCCACAAACAAGAGATAAACAAGACACTGCACAACAGTCCTGTGAGGTGGGTTATGCTAAGAAAGGAAATGGCCAAATGTTACCCAATAAGTTTCCTGGTGCAATGGATCGCTCTGGTCCTAGTCCAGCCCTCTAACCACTATTTCACCACATTGGAGTATCAAGGTGATTTTACCAGATCAGCTTACTTGGCATGGAGTAGTAAGCGCCAGTTCTCACCACTTGAGGATTCACACAGACATTATATCTACTACTTAAAACTGATACGGCAAAACATCCTTGGTACTGAGCTTGAGTTTCTGCAGTTGTCTGGAAGCAACTACAGTATTGCCAATCAGATACTTCTGGAAGGCCAACAAGCAAGGTGGAAGAGGCCAAATCCCCAGTAATGGGAAATGAGAGTTATACGCTTTCCTTTTAACCATCATGGCTAATAGGTAGTAGTGCTGACCTATCATCCATGAATTTCTCTAATCCCATTAAACTATCTGTACTAGCAGCCATTGCCACGTGTCAGCAAGCTCCATGTTATTTTATTTAAAAGATTTTTATAGTGTTCTTCAATAAAAGAATTAGCAAAGTAGCCCACAAAAACTAAAACCAGAGCAACAGCTTCCTATGTCAATAAACCACGCCATAATCAACAGGAAAAGACAGCTTAAAACCCCAAATCCTAATGACCAAAAAGAGACTGAAAAAATATTTTTTTCTGTCTTTGAAAGGTTAACAGGGAGGGGCCAAATATATTCACAATTATGTGCTGTAGGAAGTATTTTCTTTTGTCTGAACAATCAACTTCATGCAGTGGCCCTGAGTTCTGGTATTATGGGAGGCAAAAATTCTACCTACTTATCTACACAACGCATCATCAATATCTCTAATTCTCAATAGGGCCTCATCTGCGGATACGTAAATCCATGGATCGGGGTCAAGGAGAGAGAAATGAGATTTATGGGGGTTCCCCTAGGCTTGCAGAAAAATCTGGAAAGTTTTTTTTTTAATGGAGGGTTGAAATCCCCCCCAAATAGAGGAACATGTTTTCTACGCAAGCACAGACAACATAAATTGACCATCCGCAGAAGGGAAGAGGAATCCACATGTCTTAAGGGAGCCCACCACAGCCTCTCCTCTGGAGGCTGATGGGCAGGGAAGAGGAGCAGGGGACACCCTCCCTCGGGCTGCATGGGAAGGATCAGGAGCCGGCGCTGCTGTTTCCACTTCAGCCAGCCTGGCACAAGAAGGCAGATGGGTGAGGAAGCAAGAGCCGCAGCTGCCCCTAGGCCCAAGCAGTGGGGAGGCGGGCAGATGGGCAAATAAATGGGAGCTGCCACTTACCCCCAGCCACTGCTGTGTACGCCACAGAGGGCTGGCAGAGGAAGGAGCAGCCAATACCGCTGCTGCCCAAGCCATAGAGGGGCAACAGTGCAGGCAGGCAGGCAAGGAAGGAGCCAGCAATGGGATCTGCTGACTGGGTGGGTAAGCAGGGAGAGTGGAGTGGTGGTGTTGCCAGTGGTCAGACTGCTCAGCAAATGGCTGTCCCAGTGGGCAAGTTGGAGGGGGATGGGTGCCCACTTGTCAATGTCTAATTCTCAACATGTCCAGATCTATGGATACAGGGGGAGGGTGTCAGGGCCCTTTCTAGGGCTGTTTTGGCCTTTGAGGGAGAACTCATTGGGGTCAGGCCAAGTAGCAAACATGGGAAGACTTACTATAACCTGATTGCATGACTCACCTAGGCTACCTGCATGAGTCACCCAGGCCTGGCTCCTTGCTACTGTTCAACAGTGGCCACCCTACAAAAGCAAGTGTGGTGCAGTGGTTAGCGTTTGAGAACAGGATCTGGGAGACCCAGGTTTGAATGCTCACTCTACCATAGTAGCTCACTGAGTGTCTTTGGGTCAGTCACATGTTCTTAGCCTAACCTACTTTATAGGGTTGTTGTGGGGATAAAATGGAGGAGAGGAGAATTCTGTAAGCTGCTTTGGGTCCCCATTTGAGAGAAAGGTGGGGTATAAATGAAGCAAATAAATAATAATTATACCTGAAGATGGGGGGGGGGGCAGATAAAAGGTAACTTGATTGGTGGGCGAGAGAAGGAAGCAGGGAAACATGAGGATATGGGGGTTCCCAGGAGGAGTGAAAGAGAAAATAGGGCAGGCAGGGGAATATAGGGGGAACTAAGGTGCCCCTGCAACTCCTTGTGGGTTCCTCACCATGAAACTCACCTCAGTGGCTGCCACTGCACAACCAGGCCATAGTTTTACCATGCAGTGGCTGCAAGGAGGTGGGAAGGAAGGAAAGCTGAAGATGGGGTGGGTGGGAGATCGTGGTAGGTTGGCTGGTGGGTGGGAAGAAGGAAGCAGGAAAAGGGGAGAGGCTATGGGGGATGCCAAGGAAGGGAAAGAGGACATAGTAGGGGAGGGTTAAATGAGGTCCCTGCTTGTAATTTTGTAAATTTCTACCATGTCTCTATTTAGTCACATTTTTTTCTACCCCCAAAATCCTTAATGCTTTAGCCTTTCCTCATGAGGAAGATAATTCAACTCCTAATCTTTTGGGACACTGTTTTCTGCACCTTTTCCATTATATCCTTTTTTAGGTGCGACAGCCAGAACTATGCACAGATTTTAAAATGTGGCTACATCATAGATGAAAATATTGTTATGTTTTATTCTCAAACCCTTTCATTTGCCTTTCTAACCACTGCCACAATCTGAGTCAATGTTTTCATTGAGCTATGAACCATAATCCCAAGATCTGTCCCTACTAGTTCAGACTTCCTCAATGCATACATGAAATCAGGATTCATTTCCCCAGTGTGAATCATTTCACACTTACGGTTTGGCATCAGACTGGTCAAAAAAGATCTGGCCAACTAACCTGTCTAATGTTAATCAAATATTGTCAAATAATAGGTCACATATTTTTTACAGCATCAACTTTATTAAGAACAACAACAATGATATTTTAATCAGAGCTGTACAATTTCTGGGCACCCACTCACCCAGACAACTAAACTGTACTTCCTAGTATGAGGCTCATAGTTAGCGGATGCCATACGTAGGGCAAAACCCAAACCACAGTGTTCTTTCTGGAAGCATGTCAATACAACTGCCACTTCTTCCTGCAGATTTCAGCCACACTGTTATAATGTTCAGCTGCTTCTTCTATCACCCTGCAACAGTGCAGGCTCCAGGTGGGAAATTTCAGGAGAGGGAAGGGTGAATGCTTTTGCGGATTAAAAGGACGCTTGCCCTCACAGACTGATAACTGGTGAAAGAACAGAAACCATTTAATACCTTTTATTAAATCCAACCAAAGTAACATAATATAAGTGTGCATGCTTTTGGGTTCTCCGGAACTCTTCATCAGCATGGATGTTTTGGAGAATTTCAAAGCTTGCACACTATGTTGTGATATTTTGGCTGGTCTTCATCAAAGGCATTATTACAAAACTTTTGTTTCTGGATTTTGCTATGGATCAATACACCTTTGGTCAAACAATAGGAAGCAGAGGGTAGGAAGAAACAGACCTCTCTCAATGTAGGCGTTAATGTTCCGGTTTCATTTCCCTTTGTTACCGTTTTTTAGTCCCTCATTTCCACACAGTTCGTTAGCAATCCCTTGCTGTCCTGGTTAAAGAGGGGGGGGGGAATACTGAAAAACAGGGACAGCAAGGGATTGCTAAGGGAGATATGTGGAAATGAGCAGGAAGGGGAGGGGGAAGAGTAACAAAGGGAAATGAAACTGGAACATTATAAGTCTGTTTTCCAAACACTTCAAGGGAGCATACGGTTCCTTCCAGATACAGAATTGGGACCAGTGGTATTTAATCTGTTCGTATATGGAGTCAGGGTCAGCACTGAAGTGGCCAGCTTTGCAAATGAGACCAAATTATTCAGGATGAGGAAAACCCAAGTGGACTGCAAGGATCTCTGAAAAATCCGTCCACTCTGAGTGAATAGGTAACAGTATGGCAAATGAGGTTCCATTATCAAATATCTGTGATCACTAATAAGGAATCAACTGAAAATATTTGACCGCTTATCAAATACAGCTGTAAATAACTTAAATGTGAAATTGCCAGTCTCCTAATAAAAAACTGAAATTTATCATCTTGCTGAAGAATCAGAAAGTAGCCAGTGTAATGCCATTAAAGAAAAAAAAGAATCCAAGAAATGACAGGCCGCTTAGGCCAGCATCTGTTCCAGGTAGATTAGTGGAAAGCATAAATAAAGATAGATGAAGCACAGAGAGAAATATGGCTTGCTCAGGAAGAATCAGCACAGATTCTGAAAATAAATATCCCACCTCATCAACGCTCCCCCCCCCCCCCGGAGATGAGCAAAGCTTTAGGTAGGGTCCAAGATTAACAAGGCACCGGCACCCAAGAAATGCAAGGGGCACACATTCAAAGTACAGCAGCCCCTCTATCCCTATGTGATCCCATTTCTGGACTGTGCTGCCAGTTCCTCTGTTTAATCAAAACAAAGAAGCCTCGCCCTACTCTTTAGCATGCTGAGACAAGTCCCAGGGCCTGCACAAACTCTGGGCTGCTCCAGATGTTCTTATCGGCAGAAACACCGCCTCCCAGCATGTGCTGAGTTCATCTAAGAAGGCTCTGTTGCAAATGTCCCACCCTCTGAGATACTGTGGGTTGGCTGTAAGACCCAGTGCTCTCTCAGTATGGTATCCCAGGTGCAGAAACCCCAGCTCCAGGAAGTTCATTGAAATCCTTTTTAGAAAGCAAGCCTAGAGATTTTTTATTTCACAGAGCTTTTATGTGGAGTCTGTGGACATTTTAACATGGAGAACTGTTAGCTTCCACTCTTGCCTCTTGAAATGTTTTATACATGTTATCTGGTGACAGAAGACTCAGGCCTTTTATGCATGGCTGTTTCCCTCGCCATCATCCCTCCGACAACTTTGGGTCTTTGTTTTGATTAGGCATGCCGTTTCCGACCGTCAGAGGTCACCTTGCTCTCCCCTTGCATTTCCCCGCATTTTCAGAGTTTAATCTCAAATTTGAAAACGTGGGCAAAATGCAGGGGAACACAGGGGGAGAGCCAGGCGACCTCTGACAGTTGGAAACAGCATGCATAATCATCACAAAGACTTGACATTGTCGGAGGGGTGACAGCAAGGGAAACAGCCATGCATAAAAGGTCATACATGATAATGCACTATCATTCTGATTTCCAGATGTGGCCAGAACCATCTAAATTCTAAAACTATCATGGCAGCTCTGGGCAAGTCTGAGACCCTCAGGTCCACTTCAAATATGACAGCCAATGTGGTTCATGGGGTTAAAGTACTGGACTAGGATCTGGGCGACACTAGGTTCAAATCTTCACTCTGCCACAGAAGCTCGCTGGGTGAACTTGGGTCAGTCCCAATCTACTTCACAGGGTTGTTATGAGGATAAAATGGAGAAGACGAGAACAATGTAAGCTCCTTTGGGGTATAAATGAAGAAAATAAATAAAACTCCCATACAGAAAGCATTGTCATGGAATACTCCACATGTAATGCCACTCACTAAACTGAGGCTTTCGCACTTTGGACATATTATGAGAAGACAAGAGTCTTCTCATAATGACAAGACAATCATGCTAGGAAAAGTTGAAGGCAGTAGGAAAAGAGGAAGACCCAACAAGAGATGGATTGACTCTATAAAGGAAGCCACGGCCCTCAGTTTGCAAGACCTGAGCAAGGCTGTTAAGGACAGGACACTTTGGAGGACATTGATTCATAGGGTTGTGATGAGTCAAAAACGACTTGATGGCACTTACCGTAACACACACACACAATGCCACCTACTTACAAATGCACGTACAACTCTCTATCTAGTGATATGCTTTTCTCCTGCTTTTCCAAGGAGCTCAGGGCAGAGTACATGGTTCTTCCCCCCCCCCCCCATTTTGGCCTTGCAATAACCCCTTTGACGCAAGTTAGATTTAGAGAGAATGTGATTGACCCAGTGAACTCCATAGCCGAGTGGGGATTAGAATTCAGGTCTCCCAATCCTAGCCTGCTACTCAAACCTCCACTGGCTACATATATACAAAGTGTACACAAAAATGGGACTGGAAGCTATGGTCTATTGCAGTGATGGCGAACCTTTTAGAGACCGAGTGCCCAAACTGCAACCGAAAACCCACATATTTATCACCGAGTGCCAATGTGGCAATTTAACCTGAATACCACCCCCAGAGGGGGCCCAGAGGGAGAGGCTAGGGTTGCCAAGTTCCTCTTCGCCATGAGTGGGAGGTTTTTGGGGTGGTGCCTGAGGAGGGCGGGGTTTGGGAAAGGACTTCAGTGTCATAGAGTCCTATTGCCAAAGTGGCAATTTTTTCCAGGGGAACTGATCTCTATTGGTTGGAGATCACCCGGGGCGGGGCAGAGCCGGAAAGGCCAGGGGCTTGGAGGAACCGTGCGTGCCGGCAGAGAGGGCTACGCGTGCCGGAAGTGGCACGCGTGCCATAGGTTCGCCAACACGGGTCTATTGCGATTATGTACAAAATCTGTGCGAGAGTTGCATCGCATGAAGACATGCTTTCTGTGTAAGAATCCTGTTATTTGTGAAATGGCTCAGAGTCTGGAAGCAGATGCTCCTTTTGTAAAAAAATAATAATAATAACTTGCTCAAGGACCCTCGAAAGGGTACTGAATTGGGGGCAACTACCCCATTAAAACAAAGCCAGGCCGTAACAAGATACCTGCAGCATAGCAAATTAGCATAATTAGCACAATTAAACCCACAGCGCCAGCTGATATTCCGTTCGGTGTCTACCAGAAAGCCTTGAAAAGTTGTGTGATGACCACTGGCAAAACCCACCAACAAACTTCGGGAGCCCCAGCCCACCGTTAGTATACCACAAGCGCACGAATCAACCAAACAGGAAAAGGAATGCCTCTCCTCAAAGCCCAACTGCTTTTGCCAGGAAAAACAAAGAGAGAGAGGAGCAGCGGGTGGGTATTTATGAACACCTTGGTGCTTGTTCACAAGAAGGCTTCTTTGGGTTCTGAGAGATCTCTCCAAGCACAGGATGTTGCCACATTTGCAGGATGGTGCTGGGTTCATTATTCAACAATGTGCCGGGAATTATAATTTGGTTTCACAGTCCTGAGCCCACCTCTTAGTACCATCCCTCTCGGAGGGGACTTTGGAGACTCCCCCATCCCTTACTACAAGGCAAATGTTTTCAGATTTGGATGAGGAACAACAATCACTTTTGCAGGGGGGGTTGCAAGACCCAACCAAGAGAACGAACCCAAAGATCCACCACCACCAACCCACACCCACGCATACAAAGCCTGCTTGGGTGGGGGGGTCTAGAAACGGGGTTTGCAGGGACGGGCAGCGGAATCAAAAGTGGGCAGCTGACCTGCCAGAACTTCCCTGCGTGCCCCCCTCCAAAGCAGCGAAAGGGGGACGCCGGGTCTGCTGACAGCGGGTGCGAAGGACTCCCAGCCGGAGGATTGCGCTGGAGAAACAGCCCCCCGCGTTTGGTGGTGCTGCAGAGGACTGGGAGGCGGGCGAATTCCTGCGCTGAAGCCGAGGATGGGGGGCTTCGGCACCCTCGCCGTCGCTGGCCCCGGGGACCCCCGGAGGGCAAGAACCGGGACCCCAAGCTTGCAGGGAGCCCCTCCCCCAACGCCGCGCCCTGGCGGGTGCCGCACCGTCCTCTGCAGGGGCAACCTGAACCCAGCCTCCTGGCCTGGGATGGCATCCCCTTCTCCCCGGCTGCTTCCCGCGACCTCCAGCCGGGCCCAGCTGCATTCGGCGGGCGGGATCGGAGGAGGGGATCCGGCCTGTCCAAGCCTCCCCCCCGATCCCGCTTCTGCACCCCCCCCCCCAGAAAAGAGAGATGCACGCCAGCAAGCACGCGCTCCCGCCCTCCCCCCGGGCCGCCTGCACGCGCTCACCCACCCAGAAGAGCACGTTGGAGGCGAAGAGCAGGTACTTGGCGCAGCAGCTGACCTGGGGACCTTGGAAGTGCTGGGCTTTGCCCGGCATGGCGGGCACGGGCCTGGGCGCTGCCCGGCCGGCTCACAGCCCCATGCCGCCCCGCCCCGTTGAGCCCGCCCCCTAGAGGGAGAGGGGGGCCGTCGCAGCCCACCTAGCCAGAAGCCGCTACTGGCTGAAAGCGCCGCTGATGCACACGTGCGCTGGAGGGGCACGGGTGGGAAAGCGCCCTCTCGATCCGCTTTATGCAGCCCGTCCCAAACGTTGCAAAATCTGTCTTGACAGGTCCGGTGCCAGTCTTTTTGGCGCCCTAGGCAAGGCTAGCTACTTGTGCCCCCCCCCTCCCATTGCTAACCAGTTTTCAAAAACAGATGCCTTGTGTGTGTGGGGGGGTGGGGAGCCTGATGCATTCCTACAAAACTTTTTATACGACGTTATAATTAATTATATTCCATAGCGCTGTTGTGGTACTTATTGTAAAAAAATTATTATATATATATATAATATATATATTATATATATATATTATATGTGTGTGTGTGTGTGTATGCGTGTGTGTGTATGTATATATATATGTGTGTGTGTGTGTGTGTGTATATGTGTGTGTGTGTATACACACACACACACACACACACACACACACACACACACACACACACACACACATATATATATATATATATATATATATATATATATATATATATATATATATATATATATATATATATATAAATTGTTAGTTGCATTTTTCCCAAAAAACTAATCTGTTTTCCCAAAAAACTAATCTGTTTTAAACTGTGCCCCTCAGGCTAGTTCTGCACCCCTCTGAGGTCTGCGCCTTGGCCGACCGCCTAGTTTGCCTAATGGTAGCGCCGACCCTTCTTGCATCGATAGGGCAGGATTCAGACACAGCTGCTGAATGGATGGGGTAAAGAATAAACAGGAACTGTAAAGAATAAACGAAAATGTTCATGAGCAGGTCAAGAGTGCACTTTACTCATTAATAAACAATCCTAGAGTACCTAGGAGAAGTGACTGTTGGATCAGACGTTAGCAGTGCCTGGCAGATCTGAAGCACAGCATCTCCTTTTCTGTAACCAAGTACAATTGACTGTGACAGTTTTTCAGCCTGCAGATTGGTCCCTTGGTGTCCCAGCCCAATAAGCACACCGAGGAGGAGAAGACCACGGTTACACAGCCCGGATAACCTACAAGAACCAATGAACTCTGACCGTGAAAGCCTTCGACAATATTTCGAGGAGGAGAAGGTTTAAAGATTTATTATTCAGCTGAATAACAGGCTCCAGTCCAAAGCAGAAGCAAACACTTTTAGTCCAACATACGATTGTATACTTGCCAAGATGTCAATCATTACAAACGTCATGTTCTCCTCTTTACACCATACTTTCACCACCTTAGACATACAATGTCCTGTTACAACCACAACATACCTCTTCATAGATCCCGTGGTCAGGAAACGAAGACGATTCCTCCACTTAGGGTGGGCAATTTACTATGCTAATGAGGTAACCCCTCTACCTCTGTCCTTGACCAAGTTAGCAACCTCATCCACAATTGCTGAAACAATGAATGCCCAGAGAAGTTCTGTGGGAGATGGGCATACATCATCCTTTTCTTATCTCCTGTCTTCTTGCAGTTACTTTTTGCAGCTACTATTTGCCAAAGAGTCCTTCATTCATTATCTTGCAGCTTTGTGGCTGCCTTTTAGCTCAGTTTAGCAAAAAGCCTTTATTTCTTTAGTTCATTTTCTCATTAAGCCTTTGGTCAATGAGCATGTTGAGATGGCATGCTTCCACCGGGCGCTTAGTGCCATTGGCCAGAATGCCACCACAAGGGTCCCCATTATCACCTGCAGTCAAATCTTCAAAATATGGGGCTGAGCTAGGAGGTGACATGAATTAGGTCCATCAAGGAAGGACCAGTGGTATGGGGGGTGGGGTGGGACAAGGGCCATTTGACCTGGGCCTCAAGTTCAAAGGGGGCCTCAAATTTAGACTCTTGTTGTTTTTGGAGATGTTTACTAAAGGGGTTTTTTGGGAGGTGGGGGGTTGATGCCTTACCTTGTTTTCATGTGTTGTCATTTTTTAAATTATGGCTAAGGGTCTGAAAAACTGGAAATGACCTGCACCTCCCTGGAACTCTGAAAGGGCCTATATCATGGACCCCCTCAAAATTGTAATGTTGTAGGACTTCCGCTAGGGATGCTGAACTGAGTGCCACGTCTCTTGGGGGCTCCCAAGAGAACCAAGATTTGTTCAAATCTGGGGTGTAATCCTGGACCCCTACCCGATCCTAAACAGTGGATTGGGAAACAGGATCTCTCCTGCTGCCCACGAAGTACGGTTTGACCCCCAGTTTTGCCGAGAGAGCCATTGTGCGACTCTTGGAATCCTGGACGAGGTTCCGTCTGGCTTGAGGGGGAACCATTGCCGTGAACATATCTTTGGATTTTAAGCTCAGCTCTCCCCTATCTGTTACCATCTAAGCAACGATATTTAATCAAGAATACCTACTCTTCTAAAATCTGAGTAAGTAACAAGAACTCTTTTGTTTTACCTGAAATTGGAAGCTTTGAAGGAGTGGAAAAAATATCTATAGAATCCGAATCTTCCCATCTGAGATTTGGCTGAGTCTTTGACATTTAAAAACATTCGATAAGCCGACAGGATCTTAATCAAATTGATCGGTGGATAGACACAACAATCGGGACTATTTGAATGACGGTATAGCCACCAATCAGAAATCCTGAAGTGTAAGGAGGAGGGACGAGCAGATTCCTCTCTATTTCCGGGAGGAGGCTTTTCTGAGTAAACAAATTCCTTTGCCACGTCTTACCCAGAAGAATCAGCTATCGTCTGCCATCGTGAGAATACTGCGGGATTTGAGACTGGATGTGTGGCATTGTGTAACTGGCAAATACTTCCCCAGTTCCTAGGCAAAAAGAAGGAGGCTGACGTGCAACTTTCTACTCTACCCCCCGCAACATCATTCTACAGCTCAACATATTCCTGTCTGGATTTTACAAATTAAACTTCAATTAACCATCAGAAGTGGTAACCATGGAAAGTGAGATTAAATACATGGATCGTCTCTTCTCTCTGACAAACAACACCTATGAACTTGCTATTCGGAAATTGGATGAAATTCTGGGAGATCTTAAGGATATTAAAGTCCGGATTATGACAATGAGATCTGAGATGAGAGAAGGAAGCTCCCCAAATGATAAACCATTAAATGAAGAATTAAACACTGCAAAGGAGATGGAGAGCTATGAAGGATTTCCGAAGGATATATACCTGCAAGAAGAAACCGAATCAACCCGACTGATAACCATAGAGATGAATGTAAGCACCCTGGATTTTTGGTTGTATGTACTACCTGAGGAACTTTTCAAAGTTAACTGGGAGAACTTAAAAGGGCGAACAGCTAGAAACACCGGGATTTTTCTCTTCGCCTTGGGGATGGAAGAAAATCTGTCGCATATTCACTATCTTACATCAATTTTCACAGAGGGAACTACATTAACAACTTCCATGGATGCCCTTCATCATTTAAAGCTTCTGGGAAAGAGAGGAAGATGTTGGAAATTTAAAATAAAGAGACTGGGTCAAAGGGCTTAGTTTTTTTTTCTGGGATTTAACTAAAATGGTCTGATTAAACGGTTTGGCTTTGATAAAAACAAGAATTAATGACATTAACATAATTGACAGTCATTAGATGTGGGAGAAACGGAGAAATTAGAATATTCATTTCTAAAGGAGGTTTAAAAAGTTACATATTATCTAATCCATTTTTATTTTTATATATCTGTTCTTTTTTCCTTTTCTTTTTTGGTCTTTATTTTAAAATAGGTAAATGAAATAGTGAATGTTTATAAATGTTTGTAATAATATTAGGATTAGAATCTTAAACACAGGAAATAACAAATAAATGACAAGATTGAGGGAGGTGTAGGGGAAGTTTTTATATTTTATTTTTTATTATCTATATATGGATGTATTTTCAACAATTATTAATTAGAATCTATACTTTGATGTTTACTTATATTGATTGTTGAATACTTTGGTCACTATAAAAAAAAAGTTTATTTAAAAAAATTGTAATGTTGTTCTTATTCTAACTCTGAATCAGCCAAGGATCTATATTTTCCTTTCACTATACATAGCATATACCACATTGGTACCTAAGAATAAGCACACTAATGCTAGGCTTTGGCTGGTACTAGGTTTCTGTCCTAAGCCAGGAACTGTAATTCTGCAGCATGGGAGGAGAATTTGGGGATCTGTATGAAATAAGCTTGTAGGGATGACTGCCCCAGAGGGCAAAGCAAAGAGTCCCAATGTACCAAACTGTGCTAAGATTCAAGAGGCCTTGTGTTTGAATAACAAAATACTGTGGTATTGGGCAGTGGCTCAGTGGTAGAGCATTTGTTTTGCATGTGGAAGGTCCAGGTAGTAGGTAAAGAGAAAGACCTCTGCCTGAGACCCCAGAGAGCAGCTGCCAGCAAACAATGCTGACCTTGATAGACCAATAGCTTATACTAAATATAAGGCAGCTTCATGTGTTCATGTTATGTTAGTAAACCTCCGATATGCTGAAATGTGGGCAGCAGTAGGGAGGGCATTACCAAGCCTCCATAACCACCGCAAAAGAAATGACTCATATGTAACTCATATGTTACATAGACATTGTTCATGTAGCGAGGTGGACTCTAATCTGGAGAACTGGGTTGGTTTCTCCACTCCTCCACATGAAGCCAGCTGGGTGACTTTGGGCTAGTCACAGCTCTTTTAGAGCTCTCTCAGCCCCACCTACCTCACAGGGTGTCTGTTGTGGGGCGGGAGGGAAGGTGATTGTAAGCCACTTTGATTCTTCCTTAAGCGGTAGAGAAAGTCAGCATATAAAAACCAACTCTTCTTCTTTGTCGGTGGTGCCTAATTCATGCATCCACATCATTGTGTAATGCTGCAGGCAATGAATTATGGACTTTTATGTGTGAAACTGGCCCTTAAAAGGCCGTTAAGATGTATTTAAAATAGTTTTTTTAACATCAGGAGAATCTTGTACTGAACAACAGTAAGATCTCATCTGGAAACTTAATTCCGAACACCACTTTTTGAGGAGGATGGCATGAAGGCAGAAATGGATCAGAAAAGGTAAAGGGTCTCCAAATATAGATCAAAGGAGAACAAACAAAAATACAGAAGAGTAATTAGGGGGGTGATTTGGTGAAGAGAAAGACTGTCATCTTTCAGATACTGAAATTGATTCCCGATAGAAAAAAATGACAGTTCTGCAAATTAAAGACAGGCAGATACAAGTTAAACATGATTAGGAAGAATTTCTTAACTATAAAAGTTCTGGGACAGTGGAATCTCCATTCTTGGAAGTTTTCAGTCACAAGTCTTATTTCATATTTGGCCATATGATCCCACTCCAATTACTCCCAACACCACATTCTTATGCATTCTTTATGTTTGCTTCTCCTAGTCTTTCCACACCACCTTTTCTCACACAGGAAACAGTCCTACATGTGTTGCATAGGATCTAAACGTCTTTCCTTGCGTTAGCACTTTTGTGCCACAGAAATGGTGTTTTCAGTACATTTGGAGAGCAGTATTGCACAATTGGGAGAAAATCAATCTTTTCCCAGGTTGTAAATTCATAGGGAATGCAGCTGGAGGCTACTTACAATGTGTGTGTGTGTGTGTGTGTGTGTGTGTTAAGTGCAGTCAAGTCGCTTCCAACTCATGGCGACCCTATGAATGAAAGTCCTCCAAAATGTCCTGTCTTTGACAGTCTTGCTCAGATCTTGCAAATTGAAGGCTGTGGCTTCCTTTATTGAGTCAATCCATCTCTTGTTGGGTCTTCCTCTTTTCCTGCTGCCCTCAACGTTTCCTAGCATGACTGTCTTTTCCAGTGACTCTTGTCGTCTCATGACGTGACCAAAATACGATAGCCTCAGTTTAGTCATTTTAGCTTCTAGGGTCAGTTCAGGCTTGATTTGATCTATAACCCACTGATTTGTTTTTTTGGCAGTCCACGGAATCCGTAACACTCTCCTCCAACACCACATTTCAAAGGAATCTATTTTCTTCCTATCAACTTTCTTCACTGTCCAGCTTTCACACCCATACATAGTAATAGGGAATACGATGGCATGAATTAATCTAGTCTTGGTGGCCAGTGACACATCCTTACACTTCAAAATATTTTCTAGCTCCTTCATGGCTGCCCTTCCCAGTCTCAATCTCCTTCTGATTTCTTGGCTGCAGTCTCCCTTTTGGTTGATGGTGGAGCCAAGGAATAGAAAGTCTTGAACAATTTCTATTTCCTCATTGTCAACCTTACGATGGGAAGTGTCAAACAAAATTCATGCATAAGCATCTCATATCTGTTCCACTTTTAAAGTTAGCTTTATTTATGTGGCTTCTCTGAAGACTGGTCCAGAACAGTTGTCCAACCACTGTCTTATTCAGCTGAGAAACCCTACTCTCTACCAACCCCAGCTCCCTCTTCTACCATGACATTCTAGCTCTGCGTTGTATTAAGCACCAAACTGAGCCACAGAGCCTGTATTTGCAGGTATCTTTTATAACTTTTGCAGTGTTAAAAGTCTAGCAGCTTTTTATAATGCTACAGGGGAGAAAGGAACATAGAGGTTATGTGCATCACCTATGGCCAGGCTCCCTATGAACCCCACTGCCAGGCTTCGGGGGCTACCAGCATTGCACTCATGTGCTCCTATGGCAAATTGCAAGGATGCTTTAGAAGCTCTGAATACCAGCACCAAGGTATGTGAGTAAATTCACCATGCCCTTTGTACAATCATCTGTAAGCAACGTACTGCAATTTAGTGAACCTTTTGGTTTGTGTGTGTAATGTTTTACAGCTACATTTGCCCCCCACTGTGGCCATTTATGCATGGGAGGTTTTGCCTTGGATTTGCCACTCTCTAAATGCACATTTTGCCCATCCAAATTCTCAAAACTCAATAAGCCCCCATGCAAAGTTTTGAGAATTCGGATAGGGAAAATGTGCATCTAGAGAGCAGCAAAACCTCCCATGCATAAAACTGTTGTGTGTACTTTGTTACTACCTAAATAGCATGAGACTACCCTGCTCCAGCCCTGAGCTGGATGGTCCAGGCTAGCCCAATCTCATCAGGTGAAAGCTAAGAAGGGACAGGCCCTGGTAGTATTTGGGAGACTACCAAGGAATACCAGGGTTGTGGCACAGAGGCAAGCAATGGCAAACCATCTCTGAAGTCTCTTGCCTTGAAATCCCTACAGGGTCACCCTAAGGCAGCTGTAACTTGATGGCACTTTCCTGTTTCAAAATCTAGTATGTTTAGTTTTTATATTAGTCTTTGAAATAAGAGTTGGGGAGAGTCTCAGCAAAAGGAGAACATGCAGTTGGGATATGTGCTGAGTGCTGACCAAGAACCTTAAATAAATAGATGGAGGACTGGTATTCCAACTCCCCTGACGCTTGTTTCAATCATTTCCTTCATATCATTGTGCTTAATTGTCCTGTGATAGCTTTGGCCAGGCTCCTACTTCTGACATAAAAAGATTTCCCCCTTAATTTTATTGCTTCTCTTCATGTTTCTACTAATTTAGTTTTCGTATTCCTCCATGGCCTGCCGTATCAGAGATTTTTATTTGATTAGCCAGAGCACTGAGGCTCTATTATGCTATTTCCTTGCTGCTTAAAGAATTTGACACTAACATCGTTCCAGCTCCTATTACATAACCCTCTCATTTGAGAAATTTCCTCTTTTGAAGTTAAATGTCTGTTCCTTGTGAATGCTGCATCCCCCACACATGCATGTTGGCTAGAATTCAGTGTACATGGTTACCTCATGGGTAAACACAGACTTCATGTGTCACTTCATGAGCACCATGCTGAATCAAAATCAAGTTTGCTCTTTTCGGTGGTTCTATCACTACCTGCGACAAGGCACAATCTTTTTTAAAAAAACTGAGAAATTCTATCTGTGTCATGACCTGAATTGACATGCAAGTCTGATGCTGAAGTTGCCTAACTACTAAATGTTCTCTTTGTGTACTGCATCTCCTGCCTCTTTTGTGTGTTAGCATTAAGAAGGCTCGGATTTGAGGGTAGAACTTCTCTCTTTCTCCCATAGTGCTAGAACTCAGGGGCACCCAGTGAAGAGGATGGATCAAAGGAAGTAATTCTTTACTCAACAAGAAACTAAATTGTGGAATTCACTGCCAGTGGACACAGTGACAGCTATAAGCATGGATTGCTTTAAAAGAGTGATTGTTCAGTGCCTACTAGCCAGGCTACCTAAAGAAAACGTTCCTAGTCAAAGGCAGTCAACCTCTGAATACCAGTGGCAAGAAGCAATACCAGGAGAAGGCCTTAGCCCCTATGACCTGCTTTGTTGACCCTCCAAGGTTACTGGCTGGCCACTGTTGCCTTTCATGCAGGGAGCTTTCCCCACGGTCACTCCCGCCAACTGCTTCGGGGCTTCCTTTTTATTATGCATGCATTTTCCGACCGTGAGAGGTCACCTCGCTCTCCCTGCGAGTTTTGCTCATGTTTTCCAGATGTTGTTTTAGCCAAAATCTGGAAAATGCGGGCAAAATGCACGGGGACAGCGAGGCAATCTCTGATGGTCGGGAAAGGCATCCATAATCAAAATGAAGCGCCGAAGCAATCAACGGGGGTGACCACAGGGAAACGTCCCTGCATAAAAGGCCTTTGTGAGACAAGACAGTGGATAAGATGATCCAGCAGGGTTCTTTGTATGCTCCTAGTCCTTGGTGGTTTTCCCCTCCCCCCCTCCATTCTAAAAGCACTCTTCAGTTCAAACCCACCAACCCCCTTATACAGTCACACACATATCAGTGTTTGGGCCACACATTTCTTTTTGTCTGTTAAATAGTGCATTGTGAGTCTTCCTATACTTTTTTTGCCCCTGCATATCATGAACAGTCAATGACAACCTTATTATTCATTATGAAGAAAGACAACTTAAGCAACCCAGCATGAATGTTTGTTCTAAGGGACAGAAAGACAAACAGGCACAAGAAAATGCTGGAGGCGAGGAATGCCTGGGTTCCTGTTCCCATCACTAAGAGAAGCACGGAGAAGAGAGCTTCAGTTGTTAGGACAGATTAGTGTCAATACACTTTGGATGCAGCCTGAAGCCTCCGTTCAAGCTCCATCAGAACTCCAAAGCTGCCATAGCTCTTGCCAACTGCTCTGAACAGGTGTAGATAGGGAGCATGCAGCAAGATTGAGCTAGGCCTTTTTCTTCTCTATTCAGTGGTTAACAGAAGCCCATTAATGGCTGCTATGGTCAAGGCTAAAAACATCTTTCAGACTGCAACTCATTGCTCCTCCTTACCAAACATGGGTTTTGTTGCGTACTTCTCCAGTTACACAATCAACCCACACTTTGGCATGCCCAGGAGATGCAAGATGATTTGAAGCTTAACCAGAGGTCCCCAAAGCTCTGGGAACAAAGCTCTTTCCCAGGGAGGAGGACCATAAAATGTTCAAATCACCAGCAGAGTGAAGATGAGCTTCCTGAGATAAGTATTTGCCCATCTAGGGGCTAGATGGATGGCTATTTGGATAACATGAGCTGGGGAATAAATAGGGTTGACAGTTCTAGGGAAATTTCTGGTGATTTAGGGGGAGGAACCTGGGAAGGGCAGGGTTTGGGGAGTGGAGGGGCCTGAACAGCTTATAATGCCACAGAGAAGGGGTCGTGAACATCCGGCCCACAGGCCGTATAAGGCCTGCGAAATCATTTGGTCTGGCCCTTCGTGAGTCCTGGCAGATCTCTAGTTCAGAAGGATCTAAGACAGGCGATCCGCCCCCTCCCGTGGACAGGAATAGTCTCTATTCAAGGCAGATGTGAGTTTGTTTTGCTGAAAAAAGTAACCCTTTTTCCTCCTTGCAGAAGAGTCCTTCACTATGGAGCTGCTAGGACCACCCAAGAAACTGTGTTAACCCTTTCCCACCCAGGCCATGGATAAACATATTCCCTCAGTACTACAAGAGTACTGAAGTGGGCAGAAGTGGTGACAATGGAGGGGTTAAAGGGGGCAGGGCCAGAATGCGTGCGGGGGTGGGGGGTTGGGCCAGTGTGTCCTCATTTCATCCCTGCAGGCAGAGGTTGCAGGAGCCGGCTGTAGAATCCGGCCCGGACCATGCAGAGGAGGAGCAACTCTGGCGTGCAGCTGGACGGCTACACCCGGCTGGTGTAACAGACCATCCTGTGTGCCACCGGTTGGATGCCTGCCTGCTTGCCCGTGCCGGGGGTGGGGGTAATCTGGGGCAGCTGCCTGGTTGGGGCTTGGTCGGTACCCCCTCTCCCTTCTGGTTCAGTGAAGAATTACCTGTGAGTGGTAAATGTTTCACCTTGCGCCAGAAAATGGAATAGCAGAAGATAAATCTTCTCACCAAAAAAGAATAGAGTTCTTGATTGTTGTGAGAACCCAACCAGGTTGGGGGAGGGAGAGAAAGTCAGCTCATCCACTATCCAGCTAGCAAATTGTTGCCATACAACCCAAGTGTCTGGACAGGGAGGTAAGCGACGTAGAACCTCACCCCTAAAGAGATCCCACTTCTGATAACCCTGCTCAGTCCAAAGAAATCATTTTGATGACAACAATGATTAGCTTCCACACCCCTGGCCAAAGACAAAAGTATAAGTGCGAGGCTGCAAAATTTTAGTTTCTCAAGAACAGAGCAAAATTATATCACCACTCACAGTACTGTTCTATATATCAACCCCACCCATCTCCTTCTTCCTTCCATCCAGAACCTCCCCCCAGAGATCCTGCCAGTTGCGAGGCTCCATCACAGTGGCTCACACCACAAACTTGTTCTTCATGAGGGAACCGCTCTTGGTGGCTGTGTCTGCATGAGCCTGATAACCAATCACCACCTTTGAAGACAGGCCCAGGCGCTCCTTGTACACCCGCCTGCAAACAAGCAATATTCTGTTGAAATCAGCCTGCCGATAACAGCCATGCTTTCCTGTAGACATCATTAGCATTCCCAGAACCCCGCCCCCCCGCCCCGTGAAGCAATACTTTAAAAAGAAAAGGAATTTCATATTTATGCCAACCACTCATTCTCATTTCAAGCCCCCCCATATATTCCACCTTCTGGAAGATGGCTGACATTATCCCTCTTATGTCACTGCTCAGCACTACATGGGCAAATGCTGCTCTGAGTCCTGCCTTGGGGGGAGGAGAGCAGGATAGAAAAGATGGCTGACATTATCCCTCTTATGTCACTGCTCAGCACTACATGGGCAAATGCTGCTCTGAGTCCTGCCTTGGGGGGAGGAGAGCAGGATAGAAAACGAAAAATAAAAATATATATAAACAACTGAGGAAAAGGAACAGCCTTGTACCCAATATGGGTGACGCCATCCCGATTCTCCGCCTCCTGGGTCCAGATTGCAATCTTGTCCCCCTTGGCACGGATGTTAATGACAGCACCACAGACATCATCACTGTAGTCATCAAACATCTCTCCGATCAGACACAGCAGCTACAGGAGAAAAAACAGCAACAGGAATTACAGGGAACCCCAGATTGCACTATTTGCAGGAGAAATGGGCAAAACCTCTGGCCTTAAAGGCTCTTTAAACAGTTTGCCCTACCCAAGGGGGAAAGAAGCTACAACCTTTGGGATAGAAGGAGGAGGAGTTGGTTTTTATATGCCGACTTTCTCTACCACTTGAGAATCAAACTGGCTTACAGTCACCTTTCCTTCCCCTCCCCACAACAGACACCCTGTGAGGTAGGTGGGGCTGAGAGAGTGTGACTAGCCCAAGGTCACTCAGCTGGCTTTGTGTGTAGGAGTGGGGAAACAAACCCAGTTCAACAGATTAGCCTCCGCCACTCATGTGGAGGAGTGGGGAATCAAACCCGGTTCTCCAGATCAGAGTCCACTGCTCCTAACCACCACTCTTAACCACTACACCTTGCTGAGGGTGGGTTGGTAGGTTAGCTTTCTTATACAAGAGAGGAAGAATTGCCTGGGCAGAAGGGAACCATATAGCCTTTTTTTCTCCCCTTACCAAGCAATCCAGTGGTACAAGCCACCTTACAACCCATGAAACACCACAGTCTTGGGAAAGAACAACTGAAGGGAGGGCTAGTGTGGGAGCTCTTCTGTCTGTCTAAGAGAGAAAGAACAAGGCTTAAGCCCAGCAGAAACCAGTGATGATCTGTGTACACACATACACAGAGCTTACTTACTGTCTCCAACCAGAAATGGTCGAGTTCTGTATGCCGCTGCTGCTTGGCCAACGCGATAAGCCAACGGCCACCCCGCTTGTTCCGGTTATCTTCCCACATAGGCTCAATGCCGTCCTGTCAGGGAAGCAACAAGGAGTCCTCGCTATCTCAGCACATGCAACCCATGCCTACCTCGGAGCCTCCACAATTGCTACATCAAGTTACGAGGCACTGGACTCCCAGCAGGCCATGCACAGCACTGTGGTGTATGGCCATGCTCAGCCAATAAGAAAAAAACAGAGAGCCTTATGACAGCAGAGTGAACTAGCCTTCTCTGCTCAGCATGCCCACAGGAGACATGCACAGTACAAATGAACAGGGACAAGAGTCAGATGATGCCGACTTGGAGATGCCTTACCTTGAAAAGGGAGTAGTCACAGCCTGAGGTCAGCTTGCTGGCCAGCTGGATATGACTGTACAGCCTGCAGAAGGAGACAGATATGGTATGGGAAAAAATGGATAGCATTATTATTCCCCATGGAGATAGGTACCTTAAAAAGTTCCTCCTTCTACTGGAAGACAGGGTGACTTTTATCTCACACTCCATAGCAAAATTTTGCTCTTGTCTGTTGGAAACGGAAAACATTAATGATGAACAAAGATCTTATGGAGAAATCTTCAGACTAGTAAGCACAGATGAGATGTTGAAAGTGGGAGCTGTATGGTTTTATCATAGGATGTATATTTTATATTGGCCTTGGCTGTAATAGATTTGAGATCTTGAGGTACCTTATAAAAGATGGCAGGGACATTTCTAAAGTAGCAACACAACACATCCCTGGAAATATCTTTAAAAGCTGTTCCACAAAAACAAGAAGCCCATGCTGCAGGGAACTGGGCCCATTGGGAGCTCCCTACAGTATGTATCTAATTTGTTTTAAAATAGACTCCATGTTTCATTTTTAACATATATATGCACAAGTACACGCAAATGTACAGGGCAGCTCTGAAGTGGAAGGTGTTTGTCAGACACAGATTGTTTCCCTTCCAACTAGTATGTTAAACCACTCTCTTCCCAATCATTGATACGTTTAATGGTACCACTTGGGTTACACCCAAATTGTATTTATATTGCAAGTTTGTGTTGTTTTTATAAGAGCTTGAACAACATGCTTTTCCCCAAAGAATCCAGAGAACTGCAGTTGAGCAAGGGTGCAAAGAATTCTGAGAGATGCTTGGTCTCTCTTCCAGGGCTACAGTCCTCTATTGCCTGGATGAAAAGGAACATTAAGCTACTTGGAGTCTGAAGTAAGAGTAAGCCCCAACAATACTTTAGGTGGGTGTCAACACTGAAAGTTCTTTTTCTGAATGCTTCTCTTATCTACTTGCTGTTGCTGGAGTTCTTATGTATGCAAAGAGTTTGCATGAAGGCCTATTGGTGTCAGATTCTACAGCATTGTGCATGTGTTGCGGGGGGAGGAGGGCACCTATCCCAACTATTGCAAGTTAACTCTTTTACTCACTGATGAAAAAAAGTTGGCAGCATGATGTTGACGATACTTTTAGCAGAACATTTCTGAGACACATCTAGGAATGTTTAATGATCTCCTATGCTTCTGAATCTTACTAATGTAGGTATATTGCCATTTTCACTGGAGAAGGCAGACACACACACACACCCTCCACACACTGAATTTGTGATTGTCAGGTTCAGGGATCCCAACAGTAAGAAGAAAAAGTGAAATGCACTCACGCCCAAAAGTCTTCCACAGTGTCAAACTTGGTGACAAGTCGCAAATTCTCCTGCCAGGTCTTGCTCTTGTCGTTTTTGAAGAACCACAAGACCCACCTATGATGGTCAGTAGAAGGCATCATTAAATACCAGGTATAAGCACACATTTTTATACAGGCACTCAAGCTATGTGCAAACATACCCTGACTCACTGTGCCAGGAGTCAAAGCATTGCCCTTTCTAAACAGTGGCAAGGGGGTGCTGCTGCTCCATACTGAGTTCAGTTCTTTATGGCACATCTGTTCACATATTAAGTTGCAGGAAGTGCACGGGGGATTTTATGCAGCCATTACAATTCAGTGCCTTCTCTGCAGCTCCTCCCCTTGTGTGGAGAGGGGATGAAAGAAGATGAAGCTTATTCTCCAACAAGCATAAGTCTTACAGGGATGCCTCTCATGCCACAAAGGCAGGATTGGTTAAAATGAAGGTAAGGTCCATACAGCCAGTATGGTGTAGTAGTTAGAGTGTCAAACTAGGATCTGGGAGACCCAGGCTCAAATCCCCTCCCTGTCATGGAAGCTTGTTGGGTGATCTTGGGCCAATCACATACTCTGCCTAACTTATCACGGTCAACCAATGCTGACCTTGATAGTCCAATGGTTTATACTCAATATAAGGCAGCTTCATGTGTTCATGTTCCGTTAGTAAACCTTCGATATGCTGAAATTAGGGCAGCAGTAGGGAGGGCATTACCAAGCCTCCATAACCACCGCAAAAGAAATTACTCATATGAGTTACATAGACATTGTTCATGTAATGCATGTAGAGCTAGCATGGTGTTGTGGTTCAGAGAGGTGGACTCTAATCTGGAAAACTGGGTTGGTTTTCCCCACTCCTACACATGAAGCGAGATGGATGTCCTTGGGTAGTCACAGTTCTCTTCAAATTTTCTCAGCCCCACCTACCTCACAAGGTGTCTGCTGTGGGGAGAGGAAGGGAAGGATATTGTAAATCGGTTTGAGTCTCCTTAAAAAGGGAGAGAAAATTGGAGTACAAAAAAACAACCTTCTTCTTTCCCAAATCGGCTTTGCAGCAGAGTTTGGGGAAAGATCACAGCAAAGCCTGGAAGGGTGCCACATGGATCTTTCCGGTCTCACACATGGCATATCTTCGCAGTGGAAGGGCTAGAGTCTTTTCAAAGTAATCTCTGGGAATTCAGATTGTTTTAACATGAAATTAATGTAGCAATACCTAGTTGCTGATTTGTGAACATGAAATTGATGTAGCAATATCTAGTTGCTAATTTTTGAAAAAACTGAAAAAACCCTAGGGGTTTCTTTGGGGGGGGGGGGGAATTGGCTGCTTCCAGGGACTGGGGCAGGGACACTATGGGGAAATGAGCCATGTGGAAGCCCTGTGGCTGCTGCAATGTACTGCAGCAGCAGCAAGGAAACTACACAAGCCTGTCTCCATGTGGAAAGGCACAACGATGGGTGCAGTAGACCATTGCCCCCTCTGCACTGCCAGCCACACTGGGAGAAAGCTAAGCCCCTGAGGTGCAGCACTGCTCTCCTCTCTAAGCAGCCTCTTGGGTCGAGGACTGGCCATGAAGAGGTCTGGCCCCACTAGTGAGATGGCAGAGCAAGGGCAACTAGGGGATCCTCAGGATGACTAAAGGTGGGTGGACGATTTTGCGTTTCATATATTGGAAACCCCTTCCAGGCACAAGGGGGAAAGCCTCCACTTCCCAGATGATTTCAGGTGGGATTTTCCTGAAGTGGTAAAAGAGGCAACAGAAAATGTCACCATCACATTTGAAGTCATAACACTTTTAGGAAAACAATTCTGTGAATACATCTGGAATTTATACCAGCATCGAGCTTGCTTTTTTACAGCAGTGGTCACTCAAGAGGTACCCAGTGGCATATAAAGCATTTCTTGAAAGCAAAGAAAGAGTTTCTTGGGAATAAATATCTGCTGAGTCACACATTCTTCTCTGGTCACATTTGGATGCCTATAACCAGGACATTGCAGGTTAGTAGGAAAAATAGCCATTAAACCAGGAAATGTAAGATTGCAAAACTTCACTGTGGAGGGCCACAGAATCAGTTTGACTCACTGTGTGGCCAAATCTGTGGCTACTTAAATCCAGAGACTGGAGTCTTGAACGCACAAGACAAATCTTTCCACAAACCTGAAAAGGCCCCAGGTTTGCAAAAAAACAATAACAACTGAAATATTTTTTTAAAAAATGGGGGGTTAACCCCTCTACTGAATAGAAGCAGAACATGTAACTTTAAAAAAATGCCCTCAGAGGCCTCTGGTGGGCAACCATGCCAAGCTACAAGCCTTGGTTTCTGTCAGCAGAAGGCAAGGACTAGGGGCAGGGTCGTTTCCTGGGCTCTTTTGGCCTTTGAAGGAGTACCAATCAGGGCAGGCCTACCAGCAACTATCAGGCAACTTGCTACCACGCATGACTCACCCAGGTTAGGGTTGCTAGGTCCCTCTTCGCCACCAGCAGGAGGTTTTTGGGGTGGAGCCTGAGGAGGGCGGGGTTTGGGGAGGGAGGGATTTCAATGCCATAGAGTCCAATTGCCAAAGCGGCCATTTTCTCCTGGTGAACTGATCTCTATTGGCTGGAGATGTTATAATAGCAGGAGATCTCCAGCTAGTACCTGGAGGTTGGCAACCCTACACCCAGGCCCAGTTGCTTGCTACTGTACAGCAGTAGCCACCCAACAAAAACCAGGTTTGTTCAGTGGTTGGAGTTTGAGAATAGGATCTGGGAGACCCAGGTTCGAATCCTCACTCTGCTATGGAAGGTCACTGGGTGACTTTGGGCCAATCACATGTTCTCAGCCTAACCTACTTCACAGGGTCATTGTGAGGATAAAATGGAGAGGAGAATTCTGTAAACTGCTTTGGATCCCTGTTGTGGAGAAAGGTAGGGTACAAATGAAGTAAATAAATAAATATAATTGAAGATGGGTGTCATGTATGCAGCGGGAAGCTGAATCTCTGTTGAGATTGGAGCTTCTCCAGGCTCCTGCGCTTGTGTGTCCCTGTTGGCTGTAAGGGTTGCAGCAGCCCAATCACGGACTTGGGTGCATGGCCCCGAGCGGCCAAGCAGGCATATAAGCAGGAGTTTGTCGCACAGTTCTCGAGTTCTGTTCCTGTTCACCTAATAAAGCAGTTGCTGTTGGAATTCGTCTCGTGTCTCGGCCATGCATACATAATAATGGGGGGCAAATGAAAGTTGGGTTGGTGGGTGAGAATGAGAGAAGGAAGCGCAGAAAGGATATAGGTACTACCAGGATGAAATAGTATAGGGAGAGCAATGCAGGGGGAAGTGAGATACCACCTGCAAGTCCTTGCAGGCTCCCCACTGTGCAACTCAGCCATAGGTTTCCTGGCTAGGGCTGCCAGGGAGAGTGAATGAGGGAAAGCCGAAGGGGGAGGAGAGAAAAGTAGGTTTGAGGGTTGGGTGGGAAGGAAGCAGAAAGAGGGGAGCGCCTATGAAGGAGAAAGAGGAGATGTTGGGGGAGGGGAGCTGAGATGTCCCCTGCAAGCCCTTGTGGGTCCCCTGCTTGCTTCAGATATAACCACAGTAGAATACCTGCCTCTGCTCAGCCAGTACCTGTTCTGGAGAGGATGTTTCCTGAAGCGCTCCACAGCCGCCGCCTCTCTCCTGGCCTTGCATTTTCGCTGCTCTTCCCGTGCACTCGCCTGACATTTGCATTGAGTGGACAGCATGTCAAAACAAGGAACACAAACCAAAAAATAACAGAAGGATTGTCCCTGCATTCGCAGTAAGTGAGGGAAGGGAAAACTAGAGGTACTCTACATGGGTACAGGTGCCCTTCTTCAATGGCAGAACAAGAGTGTTTTGGATGAAAGCCATTTCCAACTAGCAAAACAAACCTATGCAGTAAGCCTCCAAGTGGTTCTCCATTCCAGGAGCAAGCGTGCCCTCTCAGAAAAAATGAATGAAAAGCTCCCCCTCCCCCAAGTTTTGTTTTACCTCTGAAAAGCGCAGCCTCTGGAACTGCTCACAGAGCTTTATTCCCCTCCCCCCCCCAAAAAAAAGTTGGCACCACCTATAAGAGAAAAACAAAACAAGCTTTGCAGCATTTTAAAAACTGGCACATTTTCATTCCTGCACAAACATTTGTGGACCAGCACCTGCTTCCTCAGATACATCTGAGAACAGGGGTGTCAGGCCGCAAGAATTTATGCTAGAATAAAAATGTGCTAGTCAAGCGTTGCAAAGCGCTTGTTTTGGCTGCAAATGACTAACAGAGCTACCCCTCTGGAATTCATATTTCTATGTACTTTGTTTTTAGTCTACCTTTCTCGCCAAGACTCAAGGCAGATTTCGTGAAAAAGGTGGGACACCACATGAAATGGCAAAATCACGTTAAGGGACAGGATACTGAGGCAACGCTCTCAGGGAAGACAAAGCAGAGCCAGAAATATAGGTGTCACAGCAAAGAAGCTCATAAGGAGAACTTTCCATGCTAGGAATTATTACAAAAGGGACTGAAAATAATACAGCTAGTATGGTAATGTCCATGTATAGAGCTTTGGTACAGCCTCATTTATATGGTTGCCAACCTCCAGGTGGTGGCTGGAGATCTCCTGCTATTACAACTGATCTCCCCGCTCCAAACTCTGCCCTCCTCAGACTCCACCCCCAAAATCTCCAGGCATTTCCCAACCCGGATCTGGCAACCCTACCCATTTAAAATATTGCGTGCAGTTCTGGTTGCCATATCTCAACAAGGATATTGCAGAGCTCAAAGAAGTCTGAAGGAGGGCAACCAAGATGATTAAAAGGTTGGAGCAACTTTCCTATGAGGAAAGGCTGGAGAGTGTGGGACTTTACAATTTAGAAAAAAGACAGCTGGGGGGGGGGGGAGGATGGAGGATGATAACACTATACATGGGGTGGAATGAAGGAGCTTTTTCTCCCTCTCCCATAATATTAGAACTCAACGGCATCCGATAAAGTTGTTGAGTAAAAAGTTCAGGACAGACAAAAAGTAGTACTTAAAACTGTAGAAATGGCTGTCAGTGAAGGTAATGATGGTCACAACTATACAGCTAGCTTTAAAAGGGGGAGAGGTCTAGCAACGGCTACTGGTCGTGGTCACTGAAGGGAACCTCTATCTACAGAGGCAGCAAACCTCTGAATACCAGAGCTAGCAGGCGACAGCAAAGAAGAGCCTTTGCCTCCGTGCCCTGTTTGTTTGGCCCTCCAGGGCAACTGGTTGGCTGTTGTGTGAAACAGCATGTTGGACTAGCTCAGTGATGGCGAACCTTTTAGAGACCGAGTGCCCAAACTGCAACCCAAAACCCACTTATTTATTGCAAAGTGCCAACACGGCAATTTAACCTGAATACTGAGGTTTCCTCCCAGCTGGGCGGTGGGGAGTCCAGGGAAGGGAGGGCGCTTTGGCAGCGCAGAGCAGCGGGGAGTCCTGGGAAGGGGGCGCTTTGAACTGTTCTGCGCTGCCTGGAGTCCAGGAAAGGGGGGTGCTTTGAACTGCTCCGCGCTGCCTGCAGCTGGGCGGCGGGAGTCCAGGGAACGCAGACGCAACGGCTGCGCGTCCCCATAGAGAGGGCTCGGCATGCCAAGTCCGGCACGCGTGCCATAGGTTTGCCAACACGGGACTAGCTGAACCAATGGTCTGATACAGCAGGCTCTACGTATAACTTCTAGTAACCTGTTAGTTCCTCAATCAGATGCATCAATCCAAGTCATTTATTTAAAATATTTATAACCCATCTTTCTACCAACCATTTAGGATGCAGAAAGGAAAGACCCATCACACAGGGCAGTTAAAAAATTACTCACAAGAAGAGCCATCCTTAGCAAACACAGCATAAAACTACAAAGGCTGCTGTTGACCCTTCCCCACTTCAATTGCCCTTTACCTTTTGAACTGCCCAGATTTACCTGGTTTCTTAAACACTACTAGGGCGGATACAGTCCTTGCTGGTTTAAAATACCATTCCACAGTAAAAGCCAAGGGTACACCCTATCAGTTCTTCTCACCTGCCTGGAGAATGGGTTTACACCAGCCACTGCCACCCAAAGCTGAGGCCCTTGGAGAAAAGGGTTGCCAGGTCCCTCTTCACCACCGGTGGGAGGTTTTTGGGGAGGGGCCTGAGGAGGGCGGGGTTTGGGGAGGGACTTCAATGCCATAGAGACCAGTTAGCAAAGTGGCCATTTTCAGAGATCAGAGAGGTGAACTGATCTCTGTTGGCTGGAGATCAGTTGTAATAGCAGGTGATCTCCAGCTAGTACCTGGAGGTTGGCAACCCCATTGGAGAATGTTACCAGGAACAATATATGGGATACCTAATTCTGCAACTTTTTTTTCTGAAAGGGCTCTTCTGCCTTTAACAGCTTAGCTGTAAACAGACGATCAGGAGGTGAATGTCCCCTCCCCCTCAATCATGCAAAATAATGATAGGAGTCCTTCCTCCATAGGGAGGAGGCAGTTTCAACAAGCATAGTTGCTCTTCTCATCACCGGCCATAGAGGGAAATTGGCAGTCCTACTAGGGATAGGCTTACTAAACTTAATCCCACCCCGTCTACCTGCCATGGTTCAGCAAAACACAGCCCGGGTTAACTTTATGTGTGCTTTATGTCCCCCTAAATTAACCAATTATTCTCACACAAGCATACTCAGAACTGCAGCTTTAGTGCGGGGAAAAAACAACCTTACACTAAAAAACACACACAAATTATTCAGATTTTTTTTTTAAAGAACACTTTTAAACCTAACCTTTCCTCTTCCTCAAGGTCAATAAGACTTCGGAAAGTTAAAAAGAAGAAGCAGCAGCTAAAACAGTAATTTAGAAAACCAGCCGCTGTGAGTTATACGCAGCAGGGAGAAACACTCACCATCTTCCACTGCTACCCTCCTGGACAATGACAACAACAGCCCCCCACTGGTTCAAGTCTCCTTTTATCCCAAAGGGCCCCTTCAGAACCACCCATAAGCCTCACTTGTTAAAGCCCCCCAAGCCCTGCTTTCCGCCTTCCTTCAAATTCCTTACTACATGGAGGAGGCACATCTGTCTCCCCCTATTGGAGGGAATGCAACAGACAGGCCAAAATGGGCCCATAGAACTAAGGAGGCTTAAGGAAAGTCAGAGGCTTAAGGAAAGCAGTCACTTTTTACCAGGCTCTCTTTAAAAAAGAAAAGAAAGGATATCAGATAATGGACTTACATAATCTACATATTCAAGGGACTTAACAGGTTTGCAGAAAATGTGACATTGCCAAAAGAAAAAGACACACACCCACTAGCCAGATGAGAAGACTGAGCTTGGGGAGAAGAAATGGAATGTTGGCCCTAAATAGTTCAAGGAGAAATGGAGGAGGGGAACGGCTCAGCCGCGGCGCTGAGTACCCTGGAATCACAGAGATTGGTAGTAGGGATTTCCAAATTGTACCCCCCCCCCTTCTGTAATTGCTTGTGAGTCCTGACTTGTTTTATAAAATAAGAAGCACCTGGTAACTGTAGCTGAGGATTGCCACCAGATAGAGATAGACCTGTTTGGCAGCTTCTGCCTAAACGCCAATTATCCTGTAAAAAGAAGCCGTTTTTGAGCTTCTGCAACCTCTGTGCTGCAACTGAAATGCCTTTCATAAGGTGACAGAATGTCCCAGAGGTCCCATTATGTAACAGAATGTTCTAGGGAGACTGGTTCTAGAAAATGCCTACCTATCAAGCCAAACTTATGTTAAAGTTTCCATACACGAATGTCTAACTTCATTTGCTTCTGAAAAATAAAATGATTTCATTTCAGTTTGACTTGCCATGGTTTCTGGCGAGGCTAGGAGGAGGCTTTTAACAGGTGCACAACGGGCAATTATTCAGTAGGTGAAGCTTTCCCTCATCATTTCGTCTCCACTGGGAGAATGCTTCATCTGTTGAATTTCCACATGACATGCAGCTGTAAAACCATAGGAGTCATGCTGGATAAAGCAGCAACCTCTCTTTCAACTGTATATAAAGAAGTAAGTAGTAACGACATCAGAAATAGTCCAAACATTTTTACTACTCAGTTCAGTCCTAAGAGCATGACTGGCCCAACTTCATTTACAATGCAGTCCTAAACAGATAGGGTTGTCAGGTCCCTCTTCACCACCAGTGGGAGGTTTTTGGGGCAGAGCCTGAGGAGGGCAGGGTTTGGGGAAGGGAGGGACTTGAATGCCACAGTCCAATTGCCAAAGCGGCCATTTTCTCCAGGTGAAGTGATCTCTATTGGCTGGAGATCAGTTCTAATAGCAGGAGATCTCCTGCCACCACGTGGAGGTTGGCAACCCTATAAACAGAGTTAGAACCTTCTAGATCCACTGATATCAGTCAGCATAGGAGGACGGGACTCTGTTTAGGATTGCACGGCTAGTGACTGTTATGGGATTTAACTCTGATCTTCCCAGTCCTAACAAAACACCACATGGGCTCTCACTTCCTTTTCATGTGGAATGAAGGTATTTCTAATTTACACAGATATGTGCTCACAAAGCACTTGTTAACAAAGCCCCAAAATTTATTTATTATGGCATTACAGTTGATCCTAAACTGGTTGAAAGGACTAGCGATATAGTACTAGAGGATGATTAAACTTATTTCAGATAAATTTTAAATACTGCAGTGGCTTACTCAAATAGTTGTTCTGTTAGTGTACATTATTATGTAGGGTTGCCAACCTCCACAGGAGGAGCCTGGAGATCTCTCAGAATTACACCTGCTCTCCAAGCCACAGGGATCAGCTCCTGTGGAGAAAATGGCTGCTTTCAAGAGTGGACTGTATGGCATTACAACCCACTGAGGTTCCTTCCTTCCCTAAACCCTGACCTCCCCAGGTTCTGCCTCTAAATCTCCAGGAATTTCCCAGCCCAGAGTTAGCAACCCAAAAAGTTAAATGAATTATGAAAAAGTTCAACAAAGGTGGGTCTTTCCTGAGAGATTTTTAACTTAAATTGTAAAATCATTCTGGAAAGTTTAACTATTTTCAAAATGTATGAGAAATTCTGGTTTTCATTTAGCTTCCCCCCACTTTCCTCTAGAAAAAAAAATGTAGACCTAATCTGTTTCTTCAGTTTTTGCAGCCTGCTTTTTGGCCCACTCAGAGTCTTCACAGGAATTGAATGTATTCAGATTCATTAGGGAAGGCCTTGACAGCTTGCATCTCAACAAGCTAAGTTCGGCCTGCCAGCAATGAATGGCCCCTCAAATAAGCCTCCTGCTTCTTTGCTGCCTCTCTGGGGACCATGCTTGGTGATCAGGATCTCACACAGCTCTTTAAAATGTCAATAGCAACTTGTGGTTACAGGATAAGCAAAGTGGTGTGCCATTTTCCTGATCTCAATTGTCTCCCCTGCAGGGGAAAATATACAAGTATGTTTCTGTATTCTTTCTCAGCCAGGGCAAACAGCAGCTCTGCAGCAAGGATGGGGTAACAACTGATACTGGGAAAACTGTACTCCAATCCAAATCTGAGGCTCCTTTGGCTGATTTTAGCTCTTTTAAAAAGCTGGGGGAAATCCTAATAATGTCAATACTTTGGCTTGCTGGATCACAATATGCAGTCCTGCATTAGGGGACAGGGATTCAAAAACAGGGCTGAGGTTGCCAACAAGCTTCTTCACACTAGTTTTTATTGGGAAGTTGCGTTGCTTCTTGGAGTTCAAATGCTGTGCAAAGTACTGTCTATCAAGCACATCCTCAGTTCAAAAGGGCTTTTGCAGACCTGCCGTCAAATCCACTTGGAACCAACGTAGCCTGTGCCGCAGGGTTTTGTGTGTTGCATATTTAATTCAGTAAGCAGGGATTTTCCCCCCATGAGCGACTGCAACCAAGAAGATTTTTCTTTCTTGAAACGTTTCCAGATATGAAGGGCACCCATCAAGATGAAAAAGCTTGTGTTGATGTGCACCCAGCAGTTTGTTAACTATGGTCACATATCCACACTGCATGTTTCAGATTACCTGTGTTTCATGTCATTTAGGTTCACATTGGCTAGAATGGAACCGCATTAGCAAGAGGCCCATAGTAGGACTCTAGAACGGACAAAGTTTGTATGATTGCAGTGAGTTATCCTTCTATGTTTTATAAGACAGCACATTTATACTTTATTTGTTTCACTAGTCACTCACCTAGACAGCCAGCATGGTGTACTGGTTAAGGTGTTGGACTAGGATCTGAGAAAGCCAGGTTCGAATCCCCGCTCTGCCATGCAAACTTGCTGTGTGACCTTGGGCCAGCCATACATTCTCAGCCTTGAACCTGTCAAGCATGCGGATGGGAGATCTCCAAGGAAAACCAGGGATGTGACACAGAGTCAGGTAATGGCAAACCACCTCTGAAAGTCTCTCTCCTTGAAAACCCTATGTGGTCACCATAAATCAGCAACAAAAAAAGTCACTAACTATGCATATTTTCTTGGTAGCATAATAAGCTTTACATCCAGCTTGCTGAAGAGTTCTAGAGAGAAACTTGCACACTATTTTGTATTAAATGGTTGGTCCTCATAAAAGGTATTCCATGGCTTTCAATGTCTAATCTTTTTTTAAAAGGTGCCCCATTGTCTCACTTAGAAAGTACTCATAATCCCAGATGAATACATATGTTCCATGGCAGTTTGGTGGTAAGGCAAAGCACTACTGCACACGGACAAAAGAAATCTACTCATCCATCTACTTACTATTACTTCATAGGTAGTTGGAGGGTATAATCTTGGCACTGGAAACAGATTATGAAACTGTGTGTTCATGAGCCGTGGTTCAAATTAAGCAGAATCAAATCTTGATGCTTTTTGTGAATGATCCCATAAATCCTAGTTACTCAGTCTGGTTTTATGCATGCTTATTCAGAAGACAGCCTTACCAAATTGGGTTTAGGATTGCAGCCTTAAGAGGTTATCATTTTGTGTTTTACATTACTCTCCTGTTGGCTTCTGCCCTATCACAAGAGCTTGCCAGCAGCAGATACTGTTCTACAAATTATTTATAATGCCCATTTAACCCTTTCTCCTGCACGATTTTCCTGATCTAAACAGCCTCTTAACCAAAAGCTATTTGTTCCATGGAAGAATCTTCAGAAACACTTCAAGTGGAGGCTTACATGAACACCCCTCCCCGCCACCCAGCAAAGAATTCTAGCCTAATCTTCTGGACATGCCGATTTTCTAGGCAAAGGAGGGGGGAATCCAGTAGGTGTTACACCTACAGCCTGATATTCCAGTCCAGATTTAAAACTATGAGAACTAGATTGCTTCTGTGGGATGTATAAGAACCCCCCCTGCAATTATTTGTAGGCAAGACAGTCTCAATCCAAACCTATTTTTAATGAGGCACGCAATAATCAACATTTATCCAGGAATCTGCAAAACCTATTTACTTATGGTCATCACAGACGAGATGATTTCCATGGGCGTCCGGATTCCTCTAATTAAGGCCACTTATTCATGGGAGGTTTTACCTTGGATGTGCCGCTCTCTAGATGCACATTTTCCCCATCGGAATTCTCAAAACTCTGCACGGGGGCTTATTTTTGAGTTCTGAGAATTCGGATGGGGAAAATGTGCATCTAGAGAGCGGCAAATTCAAGGCAAAACCTCCCGTGCATAAATGGCCTAAGTATCAATTGTGAATATCGAATTTGATATCGAATGTTTCTCGCTGGGAATATCGGAAGCAGCTTTTCTGCTATTGCTTTGTGGAGTGGAGAAAGAGCGTTTCCTAGGCGCGAGGCCCAGAGGCTTCGCATCCACGTGCCAGCCTAAATGGCTGACCGGCGTCTACGTGCCCGGCTCGGCATGTGCAACACCCCGCGGGCCCACCGACCCCTGGAAGGAGCTCGAGGCTCTTGCTCGCGAGCCCTTCTGTCGTGCCGGGTCAGAAAGGTCTGAGTTGCGCCCTCCTTTCGGATGCCCCGCCCCAGCCGCCGGGCAGGCAGCCGTGCAGGCCGGGGGTCTCGCTGCTGCATCCGGGCAGGGCGGAGGGGCGGGGAGCGTGGATTGCGCGCTATGATGAAATCCCCTCGCCGGGCGGGTATAGGGCGCGCGGTGGCTCATTGCAATATTCAGCAGCAGCAGCGGCAGCAGCAGGGAGAGGGCATCGGCGCCTCCGCTCCGCTCCTCTCTCTTCCTCCTCCTCCTCCTCCTCCTCCTCCCCAAGCTGCTCCATGGCAGAGCTGCCCTGACTCCCCCGCTGCACCGCGCCGCCTCCGCCACTGCCGCCGCCCGCTCCGGCCCGGAATGATCTGAACCCTCCGGCGGAGACGCACCCGAGTCCAGCGCTATCGCCCATCGCAGGTGAGCGCCGGCTCGGCGAGATCGGAGAGCTCCTCCATGGATTGGCCAGGGCGGGGGGTCACAGCGCCGGCCTGAAGGTGAAACACACGCACCCCTTGGTGGGCTGGCGACGCGTGGCCGAGGTCTGTCTTTTGGGGAGGCGGAATCCCTTCTGGCGCCTGGCAAGCTTGCCTCTGAACAGGGATGCTGAGGGGGGCAGGAGAGGTCCCATCTTCCTGGAGCCTTCCCCCTCCCCAATAATTTACGGGGCCAGCAGCCTCGCCAGCCCTCCCCCGCTGCTTCTCGCCTTTCAAGGACACGGAGTCATCCCGGTTTGGGTTGCCTTGAGCCCGGTTCGATCCCGGTGTCCTTCTTGCCTTTCCACACACAGGGGAGCCAATCGATGCTTTTTAGGGATGGGGATGGAGAGATGTGGTTTCCAGCTCTCCCCCCCCCCCCGCCGTGAAAATGAATAGGGAGGGGGCAGCTGCAGCCATTAAGACAGGCGAGGTAGGCCAGGATGATGGCTGCTGGGGAGGGGCAGCCTTTGCAGCAGCAGCTGCCACTCGACTTGTTGAATCTGGGGCACAAGGTTGCTTTCCCCACGGCAGCGTGGCAGCGAGCGGGAGTCGGCCGTCCATGTGGCTGCTCTCCTTACCTACGGAGAGCCGCCGTCTCCCGCCTCTCCCAGCACAATGGGCTGGCAAGCTGGCAGGGGAGCCAAGTCTGCAGCACGATACCGCCCGGAGCCGAACAAGATGGGCAACGTCTTCCTCTGGCTCTGGGTACCAACCTAGGGGAGGGCTGTGCCAGCCAAGCCCCATCTCCACCCCCCATTTCTCCAAAGCCAGATCCACCTCCTTCCCCCTGGCGTTGTGACCATCTCCTTGTTGGAATCAGCAGAGCCCTCTGCTGAAGCCATCTTTGCTCTGTCTCTTCTCTTCACACAGACCTCAGTGCCGGGATGGATGTGTTTATGAAGGGCTTGTCCAAGGCGAAGGAAGGGGTCGTTGCTGCAGCAGAGAAGACTAAGGAAGGGGTGGCGGTGGCAGCGGAGAAGACCAAGGAAGGCGTGCTGTATGTGGGTAAGGCTGCTGCAGAGCTTCCCCACAGGCTGTGCCCCCTTTTGAGGAAAACCAAAGGGGAATATGCCATGTAGAGAGGAAAGGGGGGGGGGGACAAGCTTCCACGGAGGGGTTTTTGCCACTTTTGGGGAGTCCTTCTGAATTGGTAAGTTGGCTTCTTTCCCCCATTTCCCTCTGTTTCTCGTTAAGGAGTTCTGGGGCAGCGGTGGGACACAGTGCACAAGACCCAGGAAAATGGAGTCTGGTGTCATGGGGCAACCTTTATAAGGCCATTTTCTCTCTCTCGCCCTTCCTGGACTTCCTGTGCGGGTGTGGTGGGGGCTAGATTGTCAAAGATGGCTCTTCGCACGTGATAGGGGTTCATCTTCTGGAGGTGATCTGTGGAACCCTGCTTTTGCTTGTTTAGTTATTGTTATCTAAGTACCACACAATATTTCTTGTACATAATATGCTGTGAGCAGATGGTCGAGAACCACAGTGCTCCTTTCACCAAGAGTGAATTACATTCCCATAGACAGACTGAGAGTCTGTGACACAGCTGGAATAGACCCAGGATTTTTGAAAACTCAGGCTGGAATCAGACTCTCTTCTTTGTCTGCTTTATTTGCCTTATATAGTGCTGGTCCCTCGGGGGAGGGGGGGACCAAAACTGATGAAGTTATTATTTTTTTTATTGGATCAGCAGTTTAAAAATGGTATGCAAGCGCCCAAATTTCATAGAACTCTTTATCAACAAAAATGAATCTACCAAATGAATTTATTGACCCAATGAATAGTCTCATTTTGCCTGATGAAGAACTCTGTGAAATAAGAATGCCTATGCAGGATGGTGTACCAGGCACCCTTGTACATACAGTACTGAAGCATTGGCTGTTGGCTTAATGTCCTCCATTGGCATCATCTTCAACCCTCAGTTGCTGCCTATAAGCATAAGCTCCATAACTAGGATTGCCAGGTGCCTTTTTTTCCACCAGTGGGAGGTTTTGGGGCAGAGCCTAAGGAGGGCAGGGTTTGGGGATGGGAGGGACTTCAATGCCATAGAGTCCAATGGCCAAAGTGGCCATTTTCTCCAGGTGAAGATCAGTTGTAATAGCAGGAGATCTCCAGCTATTACCTGGAGGTTGGCAACCCTATCCATAACACAGCATTCTAGGCTGGTATTCAGGGGACCTTCTGCTAAGGCAGAAACAGTGTGTGAGGCTGTAGTTCCATTCAAAGGAAAGGGCATCAGGCTGGATCTCTGTTGGCTGATTTTGTGTCCAGTTCAGCACAAGAGGTCAATGGATGAATATTCATAGATGTCTACTCTGCATTCAGGAGTTTCTTCAGTTTTTACAGATTTGCTAACACACACACACACATCTGTTGGAAAAGGTTAGAGACATCCTCCAATCACACCACTCCTTCCAGTCAGGTCAGAGACACGTGCAAACAGAGCTCCTCCTCCCAGGAATTCATCTGTCATCTTCTCACCAGCCCTGGTGTCATCTGTCATTTCATTTCCCTTTCTCTTGTCCTGATTTTCACAAGCTTCCTGTACTGGAATGTGATCACTCCTAGAATTGAGAACGCACATTTTTGTTACTGAATCGATACAAGTTGCACTGGAATAAGCATGGGGTGTTTTGCCCCGGAAATGAACCGGCAGGCATCCATGATGGGAACGTGATTGGAAGTTCAGTTCTGCTAAAATAAGTTAGCAGACACGAACAAGGCATTGTAAGAGCATGGACGCAATGGTGTAAATGTGCAACTAGAAAACAGGAGGCTGTGATCATGGAAGAGGAAGAGCACAAAGGCCAGGAAGGGAGAAGAGTTCTGGCCTAATAGCACAAGAGGGTCGGCCTTGTTCATGCAGTTCGGGCTTTTTTGTGAAAAACTGGGGAAGGTGCAAAATGATCAATAAATGGGATGTGGCGTGGATGGTACCAGCTGACCTTTCGAACACAAGACATGCTCTTTTGCTAGCGATCCTTCCTTTCTCCTCTTCCTGACTTCTAAGCCTGGCTTGATCTTTCAGTGCAGACATTAGAGCCCAGAGGCCAAACTTGATTTGAACCCTGTATGTATCTAGGAATTGTTTGCCCCAGATTCCCAAATTCTGCTAGTCCCAAACCATCACTGAGATTTTTCAGACTGTGGTGGACCTCCCTAGGTAGCCAAACAAAACAGAAGTCCACTAGGGACATTTATTCCAGCATGAGCGTTCATGACTCAGAGCACACTTCTTCAGATGCAATGGAAGTATGCCGTAAACCAGGGTTTTGCAAAAGCACAAGCAGACAGTATTATGGACTTCTTTAGAGGTTATTGGGAAGGAAAGTAGGACTTCTGTACTGTTCACACATGTATTAAGAACAGGAGCTCTGAACTGCCTGGGATCAGGGTATGTGAAAGACTGCGTGCTCCCCCGTATACCTCCCTGTTGTTTTAAAATTGTGTTCAGAGCTCCTTCCCGGAATGTGCCCGTTTTCAGATGTTAGGCAGGTGGCAGCTGGAATGAGGGGCTTGCATCCCACAAGATCAGCTCACAGAGGGGGGCTTTCCCCTCTTGCAGCAATCCACTGAGTTCAACAGATGCTCAGGAACAGCAGAGGAGGCCAAACAGAGGTCTACAGTGGGAGGGGGGATGGCAGACGTTACCCCCCTTCCACCCCTGGAAGGGTGATTTGCCTTGTTTGAGGGCTGTGTATGCACATGCAGCTCCCCCCCCCCCACCAGTGGGGCAAATATTGCCACCCTGGGCCATTTCAGATCAGGAAAACGGCAAAGGGGGAAGGCTGAAGCTCCTTCTCATGGCCCAGTATTCCTCTTTCTTGCGCCCCTGTGGTGCTTCAGAATAGTGTTTCCACAGGAAACAGTCTGGCTGCAAGTCCTCGCGGCGATCAGGGATTATCACTTAACATTAAGTTCAGGCCTAAGGTGGTAGTGGAACGCCCTCCTCAGACACTCTCTCCTGGTGTGACCTTTATAGATCTTTAGGCACCAAGTTAAGACTGTTACCCTAGTATTTTAATTTATAATGCATTTTTGCTACTCTGGCTGCTTTACTGTCTTTTCATTTTTAGGAATATTACTCTGAGCAATTGATTGTAATGTATTGATGTAGATTTATGGTTTGCCTTGGAAGCTTATTAAGTTGCAAAGCAAGATATCAATATATATTTTTTCTCCCTGGAGGACCATGCTTAGTGAATGCTTGGGGGGAGGAGGTTGGATGTATCCTAGAATTCTTCCCATTCCACAAGCAGCCATATTGACTTGGGTGCGCATAGGCACTTTGAGAATGAGAGCAGCAGGTTTCACTCATGTGATGCTCACATGAAACAAGGGTATTAGTGCACTTTAAAAAGCAGGCCTGTACACCTCTTCCTTCATGTGGAGTGTTCCCAGGGGGTAAATGCTCTCTGATGCCATGCCCTCTGGTTGAATGCCTTCTGGGCAGGCTTGCAGGTGCCAGTCCCTTCCCTGCGGACAGGTCAAGCAGCTTTCTCCTGGCTAATCAGTGTGTGTGTGTGGGGGCAGTTTCCTCCCTTTAGCTCTCCTCTCTATGTGAACAGTGTAGGAGTGACTGAGGTACCTCTGTAAATGGGACCTTTGTCTTTCATCCATCTGTCAAACTCTGTCTTTGTCTTCTGCTGATCATGTCCATCTCTCTCCCTTTCTCTCTTCCTCACACCCCATCCTTCCATGCTGTCCATGAACTTCTCCCTTTTTTCTGCAAAATGCAGCATTCCCCCCCCCCCCCAATTCTTGGTTATTTTACTGTAGAAAGGCACAGTAATCCTCCTATGCTGGGAAGGCTTACTAATGAAATTAGAAACCCCCTAATTAATGTCATATAAACAGCACTTCTAGTTGGTAGAGGCAGGACGCCTTCTAGTTAGTAACTGGCACTGTTAAAGAGACCTCCAGCAGTAGACACACGTTGTGCCTTTTTTTCTTCAAGCACCCTTTTCCTGAAAGCTCCTGCACACTGCTGGTTTCTGTTCCTTTTTATATCACTCCCTACTGGGAATAGCTGGGGCTTCAAGTAGCTTCCATCCTTTCCTGCTGTAAGCTTTGCTGCCTACATCTCCCCAGGTCTTCTGAACAATCTTGTCTCTGCAATATCTCTATGCAACTGCGTTGGAAGAAAAACAACAGGCTGCCTGGAATCGTGTGTTTAAAAAAAAAACACCTTTTCCCCAACAGAAAAGTAAGATTCAGTGGCTAGAATAGATTATACACATTTAGATAGGTGAATTTAGTTTGATAGCTTCACACAGCTTACATAATTACATGATTGTGGTGGAGTGAGGGATTTTTTTCTTTTTCATGGAATTGGTATATAATTCAGGGTTTTTTCCCCTTAGAGACTGGAGTTGCAGCATGTGCAAAAGTTATGGGGGAAATAATATGATTTGGAAGAGCGGAGTGATGTTGATGGGGGTGTTACAGGTAGTAGCTGATAGATGTGCTAACTAAAGAAGTCGCGCCATATGATCACTGGATACCTTTTCCATTTTTTCTATTTCTAGCAAAACGTGCTTGCCACGTTTTTTCCCCCCTCTGCAACCAAGTGGGCTAGAACCTTTCTGAGATACTTGGGTTCTGCTCAGGTAGCTTGGTGCCACAGCCATGTTCCTTCAGAGGCCTAGCACACCTTCTTCCTGCTTCAGTATGTTAGGAAGCTCTGGCATTTACTAGAAGAGGAAGGTATAGGAATCATGGAGGGAGGATTAAGTACATGGAGAGTTCCTAGACAGTCTGGTCCCACCTATTATAGACATGTAGCTTTTAGGGGCAGAGTCACTCATCTCTACATTTTTGAACTATGGAACCATCTCCCATGAGGGGATGTCGGGTATTTGGAGGATGTGAATTCCAAGATGGCATAGGATCTTAAGACAGGGTGAATCTTTTGTCGAAGGCTTTCACGGTCAGAGTTCATTGGTTCTCGTAGGTTATCCGGGCTGTGTAACCGTGGTCTTGGTATTTTCTTTCCTAGACCACGGTTACACAGCCCGGATAACCTACGAGAACCAGGGTGAATCTTTTTTCCCCTCTCCCCTACCTCTGCTATATTTGGGATTGTAACCAGAGGTGCCTACAAGAAACCGGACATGATTTGAGACCTGAGAATACCACTGGCTTTCCTACAATCTTTCCAAAACCTGTCTGTCTGTCTTTCTTTCTTTCTTTCTTTTTTTCTAAGATTACAGTAAAGCTGGGGTGGACAGGATAGGCTAGATCTATCCCAGTTATGCCCACATTGGTGCCATTTCCATTGGTGCCATTTCCTGCTATGGGGAAATAGCAGCCATGGAGCAAGGGAAATTAGTAATTGATGCATAGCTATAGCAATGTGTTGATTACTGATTTAAAAAACTAACCCCAAAGCCATCCCCGGTAGTGCTGGGCACTGGGGCAGGGGGGGAAATGCTGGGAAACCCATTGCTTGCTTCTGCCCTGAATTGCCACCTGCAGCAGCAACAAGGAAGCCACAGAGTATTGTCCCCTTGCGGAAGTCACTACTGTTCTCATCAGTTTCCACCACCAATGGGAGATTGTCCCCTCTGGGTCACGGGGCATAGAGCAGAGCGTGACTCAGACCCCTTTTAACCTTTCTGGTGCTGCCAGAGATTAAAGAAGGGTCAAAGGGTTGTTGTGCTCTACTCTTTTCTGTGAAAGTGTGTGTGTGTGTGTGTACAAGCCCAAGGGACCAGTGTTTTTAGTGGGGAAGCAGTGAAGGGCATTTTGTTCTGCCCCCTTCAAAGCCTGGAGCCAGCCCTGAAGCTGCACGCACGTGACCGTGTGCAAGGATCTCTGCCTGCTTTATTTGTAGAACAGATGGTTCACGCTGGGCTGGGCAGTAGCCGAGTAGGCTGAGAAGGGGGGGATCCAGCTTCCAGAACCTCGTGACTCTGCCTTTACCGCCATTCCACTCATTATGCAGACTGAGGTGGTGGAAAAATGAACTATGTTTTTGAATGCTGTTTCACATTAAAAACATTCCCTGCATATTGTGAATTAGCACACCTGGGAGAGAGGTTTAGGGCAGCCCTCTTTCCCAGATGTGCTGATAAAAAATGTGCAAGAAGCTTTTTACGTGAGGAAGATTTTTTTTAGACAACCGTCTCCCCTACCTGGATGCTGAGGTGGTACAGTCCACTCTATCACCTCATTTTTTTTTGCTGCATGTGTCGAACTGTCATTTCGTCTTGACGATTCTCACCGAAGTAACTTAAGGCTGTAATTTTGTGTCCATTTAACTGAAAGTAAACACCATTTAAATTATGGAGAGTTCTTTCAAAGTAAACCCATTTAGGCTATGCATTTTCTTCTATTATTACTGTCTCAGGTGTAATGAATTGCAGTTTGTTGCAGAATCCGATTGACAGGCAAGTGTAGCTTTGGTCCGCGGGAGAAAACTCAGCTCTCCTGCAAGCCAGTGGCTCATTTGTCTTCTGTGCAAAAGAAAGCTTTGCATACGTGCAGCACAACCAAGAAGGGAAAAAAGATCCTTTACTACACTTTAATTTAACTGATTGTGTGAGGGGAATTTTAGATGCACCCTCTGAAAGATGAACTAATCCAGGCAAAGGGTTCTTTGGATGAAATAGCAGGTTGATTCTAAACTATGGTGGTGACTGAGCGAATGAATTGAGGAGCAGCTGCCCTGTCTCGGTCAGTAGTTAATGCAGAAGCAAGATCTCCTATAGCTACTACTTTCCAGGACAGAGCCTCCCATTCTCTAGGTATGCCCTAGATTCTTTGTTCCTAGATGGACAACCTTGCATTTGGCTGCACTAGAACATTTTTGGAACAGGCCCAGCATAACAAGCAACCCAGACTGCAGGAAATGCCCAGTCCTCCTCATTAATTACTACTCTGGCCATTTTGTATCTTGGACATGTTTTATTGGCAGGCATTTTAATACCTTCCACCAGATTGCTGGCTATAGTCTGCTCTCTCTCGCTCTCTCTGTCTGTGTGAGTGTGTGTGTGTGTTTATTTATTTATTTATTTATTGGCAGGCATTTTAATACCTTCCACCAGATTGCTGGCTATAGTCTGCTCTCTCTCGCTCTCTCTGTCTGTGTGTGAGTGTGTGTGTGTGTGTGTGTGTGTGTGTGTGTGATCCTAATCTGGGCATGTCTACTTTCAGCATACTTAATAATTGGATTGTGCACTTCATTGCTGTCATATAATGCTGCTGTTTTAATTGGAACGTCCCAAGGTAGCGAGTCAAGTCCCTTAAAGAGGTCTGTTATAATGACTCAGTTACCCTTATGAACCAAAGCTTGTAAATAATGAAAAGAATGCTCCCAGGAGCTGCTGGGCAGGAGAACTGCAAGTAGCAGGAAAGAACACTCAGAACACCCAGCTGGACTCCGAAGTTTCTCTAGCTGCACTGGGCTGGCACTGTAGGGTGGCACAGAGATGGTAGCTTTTCAGAAGACTCAGCTTTTGCACTGTGGCAGAGGCCAGGGCAGAAGCTGAAAGGAGAGTAACTGCTTCAGTCCCCAGTCCTGAGGAATGGATTCTTGTTATTTTAGTGTGTGCAGTGCTTCATTAGCGTGACCTACAGACGTTGAGAATTCACCCTAAAATCTAGTGGCAAATGTGCCAATCCAACTGGCAAAGGGCCACCATCAGAGCTTTTCACCCAAAGTTTTTAGGGGGGGAGGGGAACAGAACTGTGCACAAAGGTACCCCAAATTCTGCAATTAGACAAATTGGTTCTTGTAGGTTATCCGGGCTGTGTACACAGCCCGGATAACCTACAAGAACCAATGAACTCTGACCGTGAAAGCCTTCGACAAGACAAATTGTTTTCTGCAACCTCTATAAATCATGCAAATTAGCATTCATTTTTTCCTAACACATAACAAGGAGCTTATGTGTGGAACTGAAACTATGCTCCTTGATCACTGTAAGCATTATTCAGTAGCTTCTCCTTCTCTGAGAGTTTCATAGAATCATAGAGTGGAAGGGACAACCAGGGTCATCTAGTCCAACCCCCTGCACAATGCAGGAAATTTACAACTACCTCCCCCACACACACCCCAGTGACCCCTACTCCATGCCCAGAAGATGCCCAAGATGCCCTCCCTCTCGTGAACTGCCTAAGGTCATAGAATCAGCACTGCTGACAGATGGCCATCTAGCCTCTGCTTAAAAACCTCCATTCTCAGGCATTGCCTACCTAATCTTCGCAAACTTTTAAAAATGAAGCCAATATCTTTTTTTTTAAATGAAGCCAATATCTTATTCTGCACCTTTTCCACTGCTCTGTAAAGGCATGACTGACAAAGGATGTAAACCCTTAGTTCTTCTTGGGCCTTTGTCCAGCCTGGTCACTGGATCCTCTTATCTCTTTTATGGGTTCCTCTTGGGTTTCTCCAGGGCCAAACGGCATGGTGGAGTACAGTGGGGGGTAGGAATACTGTGCCGGTGTTGATGCTTGATCTCAGCTGTTCCAGCTCAAGCATTATCCCATAGGTGCACCATATGAAAAACACGCCGAAGTTGGCAAAGCTCTAAGGAGTTGGTAAGCCCAAAGGACAGATGCCCCCAAGGTGTCCAGAGGGTGTTTGGAGCTGAGGATGTTTACAAACTGTCAGATTACCCCTTCTCGGAGCGTGAAAGCCCTGATTGTAGCCTGGCCTCTGGGCAGTCGACACGATAATGCTCTTTGCCAAGAAGGGATTTACAGTGCAACCTCAAACAGAGTGACACCCTTCTAAACCCACCGACTTCCATGGGCTTAAAAGGGTGTCACTCTGCTGAGGATTGTGGTTAGCTCCTTCAGTGCAGTTGCCGGTAAACCGTCAAGGCCCTTGTGCCGGCTATGCTTTTTTTAAAGGAGGCACTGGTAAAGGGGCCGAGCCTCTGGTGGGCTGCCCTCCCCCACTTCCCGCAGTCCATGTTTGTGATTCTTGAGGTGCTGCGCATGCCTACCCCTGTGTGTCCCCATGAGACTTGTGAAAGAAAATCAGTTCATAGCTGATTACGCTGCCTGAGAGATGACTTACAGTGACGGCTCTGACAGCAGCCCTCCAGCCATCACGTACTACACTCTCTGAGCCCCTCTCCCATAGCTGCTTATGGAATTCCCTGCTCGGAGGGCTGCATGCCTTGGTGTTAGATGCAGTTCTAGGAGCCGAAAGGCTACGTTACCAGCAGCACCACAAGGGCCTGCACAAGGCGCACATGCTATTAATGAGCAATACCCCCAAGCAAGAGCTGAGAGCAGGAAAGCTTGGAGAGAGGAAGGAGCAGCCTTATCTCAATCTGTTGCTGTTATGTTGGGAGATACATGCTTCGATGCTGCTTGGGTGCAGGGAGACGGGAACCTTTCCCTTAAGGCAGGCTTGTCCAAACTGCGGCCCCCAGGCCGCATGCGGCCCAGGACGGCTATGAATGTGGCCCAACACAGAATCGTTAAACATTACCTAAAACATTATGAATCAGTTATCGTTAGTGTTAGTGTATTTTATGTGTGGCCTAAGTTGGTGTTAGTGTATTATATGTGCGGTCCAAGATAATAATTCTTCTTCCATTGTGACCCAGGGAAGCCAAAAGATTGGACACCCTTGCCTAAGGGCATGGGCAAGATAAATTAACCCCAACTAGCGCTCTCCCAGTATTGCCCACAAGGGGGTGGTGTAACAAGCAAGACCAAAATGTTGATCGGAAGAGGGCTTTGGTTTTCACAAGCCCTAAGGTTCTGGGGGTACTCGACAAAAGCAATGAGGTTTGGGGAAAATACAGCCCATCCAGATGCAAATAAAAGTTTGAAAAAGGGTGAAACCTGTTTTCAGGGCTTGGCCCTGGTGGTTGTGGAGCAGTAATAAGGAAGAGTGTGTTAGAACATGTACAAAGTTTACCACTGAATAACGATGTGCTTGGGGTTGTGTGTGTGTGTAAAGTGCCGTCAAGTCGCAGCCGACGTATGGCGACCCCTCATGGGGTTTTCAAGGCAAGAGACTAACAGAGGTGGTTTGCCAGTGCCTTCCTCTGCACAGTAGCCCTGGACTTCCTTGGTGGTCGCCCATCAAATACTAACCAGGGCTGACCCTGCTTAGCTTCTGAGATCTGATGAGATCAGGCTAGCCTGGGCCATCCAGGTCAGGGCGTGGTTGGGGTCAGAGCTTTCAATATTAGAGGGTTGGTTTGTAGGAAGGATGTTGTCCAGGTATATCTTGTTTTATAACTGAACCCCTGGCTACTGCTTTTTGGAACTGATATCTCACAATCTTTGTTCACTCAGACAGGCAAGCAAGTTATGGCCCTCTGTGTGAGTCACTACAGATACAGATAGAAGTTGACATGGTGGTTACATTCAGTAGCTCCCTTTTGCAGAGGAGGGCTCTGACACATGTTATTGTGCATGAGTACTCATGAAGACCATCCTCACTGTTACCATGGGGTGTCCTACATAGCAGTAGCCTATGGCTAGTGGCAAAGTGTGTTGTTTCAAATTTAAATGGAAGCGTCTTCACAGAGATTTACCAGCATATAAGGCTCCACTATGGGATATGTGCAGGTAGTTAATCCATGGTATAGTCAGAGAAGGCAGATAGAGAGCTGTTAAGCTCTTTGCAAACTCAGCCATTCAGCTTGTAAGTAAATCACATTTTATAGTTTTTCCCCCTAATCCCATGGGATAGGAACTGAGTAATGGAAACTCTGATTTTAATGCAGTCCCATGACTTGAGAACCTGGATTTCTGACAGAATCTTGTAGTAACTGGTGCTTAAGCTGGCATTTATGCCCTGACAGCTAGGAACCCCCAAATTCTGTGTATCCTATTATATGCAATATTTATTTAGTTTATTTAGACTATTCTGTGTCTCCAAAATCGCCCAAGGCAGTTCCTTTTTTTAATACACCATGCTCCCTTTTATCCTTTTTCATTCCTGGAAAACAGAGAGCCAGCTGGTAACACTAAAAAGGTAACTTTGGTCACATTATGAGAAGACAAGAGTCACTGGAAAAGACAATCATGCTAGGAAAAGTTGAAGGCAGCAGGAAGAGAGGAAGACCCAACAAGAGATGGATTGACTCAATAAAGGAAGCCACAGCCCTCAATTTGCAAGATCTGAGCAAGGCTGTTAAGGATAGGACGTTTTAGAGGACATTGATTCATAGGGTTGCCATGAGTCGGAAGTGACTTGACGGCACTTAAAACATAACACACATGCAGTTGCTTAATGCAACAAACTGGTGGAACTCACCACCACAGGAACTCCCTGGAAGATCAGCACCACTTAAAAAGATTGCCCATTAAAGAAAATAAAATTTACCACCACAGGAACTCCCTGGAAGATCAGCACCACTTAAAAAGATTGCCCATTAAAGAAAATAAAATTTACGTAAGCTGTAGTGCTGGAAAGTCCTGTAAGCTTACATCCGACTTCCGATAGTCCCATAGGGTTGTCAAGGCAAAAAGATGAACAGAGGCAACTTCCCATTGTTTACCTCTTTATAACGACCCTGGTCTTCCTTGTTAGTCAGTCTCCTATCCAAGTACTAACCAGGGTGGACTCTGCTTAGCTTCCAAAGTCTTATGAGATCAGGCTAACCTTGGCCATCCAGGTCAGAGTACATAGGCTATAGCTTGTTTGTTTTTTCCTCCTTTAGCATTAATTTAAAGTTTTTATATCCTGTAGTTTTATGTTTTAGCCCTGACCTGGATGGCCCAGGCTAGCCTGATCTCGTCAGATCTCAGAAGCTAAGCAGGGTCGGCCCTGGTTAGTATTTGGATGGGAGACCACCAAGGAAGGCCAGGGTTGCTGTGCAGAGGAAGGCACTGGCAAACCACCTCTGTTAGTCTCTTGCCATGAAAACCCCAAAAAAGGGGTCGCCATAAGTCGGCTGCGACTTGAAGGCACTTTACACACACACAGTTTTATGTTTTATATTTACACTATTTACACTATTTTATAAGTGTAACTTATAAATAGATTAGCAAGATAAAACCACATCAGCAGGCATACTGTACAAGAGTCACCGTAAAATCTGCAGAATAAAATGACAGTAAAATCAATAAAAATACAACCAAAATTAAAACATGTCAGCAGCAAGCTAATAGAACATCTCAGGGCAGGAAAACTTCCTTCTTTTTAAAGTGCTCCCACGGTTCAGGGGTGAAAAGTTCAGCTTCTAAGAGGATAGGAGAAGAAAGAATGATGTTACTCATTCCTAGTGATGGCACAGAAACTATCCTGTAAGGGCCCATACCATGTGCACAATCTCATTCTATATGCCTTTCATAATTGTGGTGGATGCTTTAGCTGGGGGGGGGGGGGAAGAATCATACTTTCCCTGTGGCAAACCACTGCAGATGAGCACTGGGAAAATGCATTATAGTTGTGGTGGAATCACTGTCTGGAGGAAAGAAATCTGGATGCCCTGCAACAAATGGGTAGCATGTGAATGTTCGTAAGTATTCCTCCCAAAAAACCAAGAAAAGCTCAACGTTGGTTGTGAGTGGTAGGAATAGTTAAGCCACATTTATCCAGCAGGGGGCCTTTTACATCAAGGCAGGTGAATTGAGAGCCAAGAGTGTTGGTGACTTTGGGGAAATGACACGGGGGTTCCATCAGGAGCCTCCGCAGCCCCACCTGGCAGCGTCTGATGCCGTATCCACATCATGGCGATGCATCCCGCTGGCTTCTTCCACCACAGTTGGCCTAGAACTGCTATTAGCATTTTGCGTTGTGAGTCGGTATGTCGTTGCCACTAGCCATGTTCGTTGAGATGACCAACCTTGTCTAGTTTAGATTTTGCCTAGGTGTCTCTGACCACCCCTCGAGGTCAGCTGTGCTGTCAGAGATCTGCACGCTTGGTGCGACCAGTTTGAAGCTGCGCTGCATTCCAGGGTGTGCCATTCCAGGGATTAGCAATCCATAATAAAGCATTGGAGAAGAGAGATGATTTGTGATGTGTGGACTGGAAGTTGGGAGTGCCGTATGACATCTTTGAGCGTGTGCTGCAGGGTCGATTCTCTCTCTTTTAAAATCATAACTGTCATAACCAGCAGTAATTTAGTCATTACGTTTGATTGGACTTGGCCATTTAGTCTGCATCTTTTCTGCCAAAGCATGAATATCCCAAATAGGTGTTTGAATTCACATGGATTGTCTAGGGTGTTGTGATTGTGGCTCTCTGTTGAGTGGCACATGGTGGAGCTTGGGAGGATTTCAGGCCTTTTTTTTTAACACACTCTGTTACTTTTGCACACAACTGGCCTTTTCAGGCTACTGGATTCTTGCCAGGCCTTGTTAATTAATTCATTATGATTAGATCCCATCTACCCTTCATGGAGCCCAAGGCAGTGCTCAGCAAGGTCCTAGGCCTCCCAACCAAGTACTAACTAGAGCCAGACCAGGCTAGTTTCAGTGGTATCAAGTGCCTTCAGACCATGCTTCAGATCTAACACTAGAGGCAGGGTTCGTAGTGGTTACAGTGTCAGCCAGGGATCTAAGAGACCTGGGTTTGAATGCCCATTCTGCCATGGAAGACTGCTGCGTGACCTTGGGTCGCTCTCAGCCTTGGGTGTGTGTGGGGGTGTGTGTGAAGTGCCGTCAAGTAGCTTCTGACTCATGGCGAACCTATGAATCAATGTCCTCCAAAATGACCTATCTTTGACAGCCTTGCTAGGTCTTGCTAATTGAGGGCTGTGGCTTCCTTTATTGAGTCAATCCATCTCTTGTTGGGTCTTCCTCTTTTCCTGCTGCCCTCAACTTTTCCTAGCATGACTGTCTTTTCCAGTGACTCTTGCCTTCTCATAATGTGACCAAAATATGATAGCCTCAGTTTAGTCGTTTTAGCTTCTAGGGTCAGTTCAGGCTTGATTTGATTTATAACCCACTGATTTGTTTTTTTGGCAGTCCATAGTATCTGTAACACTCTCCTCCAACATCACATTTCAAAGAGGTCTACTTTCTTCCTGTCAACTTTTTTCATTGTCCAGCTTTCACACCCATACATAATAATAGGGAATACAATGGCTTGAATTAACCTAATCTTGGTGGCCAGTGACACATCCTTACACTTAAGAATCTTTTCTAGCTCCTTCATGGCTGCCCTTCCCAGTTTCAATCTCCTTCTGATTTCTTGGCTGCAGTCTCCCTTTTGGTTGATGATGGAGCCAAGGAATAGAAAGTCTTCAACAAAGGGTTGTTGTGAGGATAAAAGGGAGGACAGGAAAACTATAGAAGCCTCTTTGGGTCTCCAGTAGGGAGAAATGTGGGGTATAAATGAAGTAAAACAGAATGAAATAAATAAAATGCCATCCTGCCATGTTGGAGGTCTGGTTGTGTGACTGGGAGCAGCCAGGACCAGGGTGCTTTAAATGCCAGTGGCTAGTCATCTGTTTTGTAATAGGGTTCTTCTTTTATTGTATACTATTTAGGTGGTGCCAGGGGTGTTCTAGGTGGGCTTTTGCTCATTTAGTTTAGAATCAGGGAACAAGGAACCTTTCCTTTCCATGCCTACTGCTTTCCTGGGCTCTTCTAAATTACCCACCATTTCTTGGCTAGCTGCCGTAGCCTTGATCAAAGAGGCAAACAAATGATGTTCTGCACAAATGCATGCATTTAAACCCTGACAGCTTCTGCTGGAAGGGAAAAGGAGCTTTGAGAAAAGACAGTTTGGAATGGAGAAGTAGCAGGTGTCGGGGGGTGCCTAAGTTTCCCCTCCCCTTTCCTCTGCAATCCCCCCCAGCCATTCTCCCTCCCCCATGTGTTTCTAGATCATATTTATGCTTGAAACGCATAGTAGAGGAAGAAGCAAGGGAGAGCTGAGCTGCCTTATATTGAGTTAGATATTCAGATCGAAGACCATCTTGTCTACTCTGACTGGCAGGGGTTCTCCAGGGTCTCCAGCTGAGGTCTTTCACATCACCTAATGTCTGATCCCTTTAACTGGAGATACCATGGACTGCAGCCGGGACCTTCTGCATGTCAACCAGGTGCTCTACCAATGAGCTGTGGCCCCTCCCTTAATTTTTCTTTGATAATTATAGTAATATCGTAATTATAGTAATATCATATAGTAATATTAAGCCAGTGACTCCTTGGATCACTGCTTAGCCCCACCCTGTGCCAGTTCTCTGTGGCGTGGGGAGGGGGGTTAAGGAGCTCTGTTGAAAGTCATCCCCCCCCCAAAGCTGCTTTTCCGTTTCAGAAGCAACCAGTGGCATTTAAAGGAACACATTTTTGTGTCAAGTGTAGCTTGGCTCTGTGTTAGACTTTTCCTTCGCTGCTTGCTAACCATTCATTCCACAGGAGGATTTTTGTGTTGCGCACTCAGGTGTCATTCCGTCAGTGTTGATGCAAATGAACAAAAAAGGTGCTGCCTAAATCAGATTTCCTCTGAGTTCCACCTGCTTGTACTTTTCCATTTCTGGTGCTGGAGACTGATGAAGCTTGGTGCCATCCTGTTATTCCTTCTCTCTTCTTTCTACAGGATAGGCCATGCTTTGCACTATCCCTTCTCTGCAGGTGCAGCTTTTTGTAATTTTGCATGCCAGGTTGCAAAAATTACTCCTCCTGAACTATCATTTATTTAGTATGTGTGGTTTTTTTAAAAAAAATCCTGCCCTTCCTCCAGTGAACTCAGGGCAGTGTGCATTGGTCTCTCCTTTCTATTTTCACAATAATCCTGTGAGATAGATGAATGTTGCATTGGGGCTCAATGGCAGAGTGGCTGCTTTGCATGCAGAAAGTTTCTGGTTCAATCCCTGGCATTGCTAGTTACAAGGATCAGGGAGTTGGCGATCTGAAATACCTTGACCTGGACAGTGGAGAGCTGCTGCTAGTTGGAGTAGGTAATGCTGACCTTGACAGACCAATGGTCTGACTCTGTATAAAACAGCTTGATGTTTACTAGTCTGAGAGAAGTGAAGAGTGACTGGCCCAAGGTCACCCAGGCTGGGATTTGAACATGGGTTTCCCATATCCTGTGTGTGTTAAGTGCCGTCAAGTCGCTTCCGACTCATGGCAACCCTATGAATGAAAGTCCTCCAAAATGTCCTGTCTTTGACAGCCCTGCTCAGATCCTGCAAATTGAAGGCCGTGGCTTCTTTTATTGAGTCAATCCATCTCTTGTTGGGTCTTCCTCTTTTCCTGCTGCCCTCAACTTTTCCTAGCATGACTGTCTTTTCCAGTGACGCTTGTTGTCTCATGACGTGACCAAAATACGACAGCCTCGGTTTAGTCATTTTAGCTTCTAGGGTCAGTTCAGGCTTGATTTGATCTATAACCCACTGATTTGTTTTTTTGGCAGTCCACAGAATCCGTAACACTCTCCTCCAACACCACATTTCAAAGGAATCTATTTTCTTCCTATTTTCTTCACTGTCCAGCTTTCACACCCATACATAGTAATAGGGAATACGATGGCATGAATTAATCTAGTCTTGGTGGCCAGTGACACATCCTTACACTTCAAAATATTTTCTAGCTCCTTCATGGCTGCCCTTCCCATATCCTACTTAAATAAAAAGGGAAAGGTCCCCTGTGCAAGCACCGGGTCACTCCTGACCCATGGGGTGACGTCACATCCCGACGTTTACAAGGCAGACTTTGTTTTACGGGGTGGTTTGCCAGTGCCTTCTCCGGTCATCTTCCCTTTACCCCCAGCAAGCTGGGTACTCATTTTACCAACCTCGAAAGGATGGAAGGCTGAGTCAACCTTGAGCCGGCTACCTGAAACCAACTTCCGTTGGGATCGGACTCATGTCGTGAGCAGAGCTTGGACTGCTTATTTGGTGCCATTTTTACAAAGTCACTCAGGGTAGTTTTTTGTTTTTTAAAAAAATTGAAGCATTGCTGTGTGTGATGGAAGAATGTGGCACGGGTGATCCTACCTACCTCTCTCTGCAAAGACAGATTTTGTTGTCCACCTTCAGGGAGTTATGGATTCACCTCTGAGGGATGCTGAGAATCTGGCTAGCAGTTCAACTGAGGAATTTAAGAGGCACGGAGGCTCTTAGGTGCCCTCTTTCTCCCTTAAAGGCTCCTCAGATTACCAATAAGATGAGGGAAATTAAAAGGGTAAGAAGACAGTGCGTTGTTGAACGAAAACCTGAATCGAATCAGACAGAGCACACCATAGAGCTCATTTAAAAGCCTATGAGGGGGCGATGACAGTGGTGAAGAAACCTCTTCCCCTCCCTCAGCAGTTTTATTTGCACAGTCTGGATCAGTTATTCAAAATTGTGCTTAGCCTAGCGGTTCCTAGGTGAGATTTGGTTGACTTGGAATCTGATAGTAGCGCTGACATTTTGCTAGTTTATTTGCAGACAAAATTTCTCTCATCTGGTCCAACATGGGCTGCAGTGGTATTACAAATCAGGTAGCAGAGGTGTAGGAAGAACCATCTGATCGTATTTGTATATGGATTGGTCTCCTTAATGGATGTTGACAGGGTTGTGGGAGTTCTGAAGGCTTGCATATTACAACCATTCCCATCTTGGTTGATTAAATCATGTATGGAGAAGTATACAGTACTGCTGGCTCAGTTCACTATCAGAAGGCTACTTCCCAAAATCTTTAAAATAAGCAATGAATATAACATAGCCAAAAAAGGCCTCAATGCCAGTGAATGCTCCAGTGAGCTATAGGCCAGTTTCTAACCTACCCTTTCAGGGTAAGGTGATAGACTAGGTTGTGATAGAACAGCTCCAGGTTTTTCTAGATGACACATTTGCCCTTGACCCTTTTCAAGTCTGGCTTCAGGACTGGTTTTGGAGTGGAGATGGCACTGGTGGCTCTGGTTGACGGGTCTGCACATGCAGATGGATACAGACAAAGCTTTGCTGTTAGTTTTGCTTGACCTGTCAGCTGTGTTTGATACTGTAGATCATGTGACCTGTCTGCATCGCCTGGAACATCAGGTGGACATTAGAGGAGCAGCCCTGCTACAGTTTCAACCTTTCCTCCGCAATAAAATGCAGAGAGTGGCACAGGGAGGTGCAGAATCTGTCCAGTAGGAGTCGGGTGTATCGCTATGGCATTGGTGGATTCCATTAACAAGTCAGGGGGTATTCTTGGACCCAGACTTGCAGATAGAGAAGCAGGTCAGTGTTGTTGCCAGGAATGCTTTTCTTCACTTACATCTAATTTGAAAATCGCATCTCCTTCTGGATTATAAACAATCTAGCTATTCTGATCCATTCTACTGTAACCTTGAGGCTAGTTTACTGTGGGGTTTTCTGCACACATGAGTTATTCCTGTTTTTCTTATCAGTCAATTCACTAGCATCGGAATTGTGTTGAACACGGGAGTTCCGCATACCTTCGCTCCCTCTGCATCTTTCCAGTTGCTAAATCGGTTTATTTTCTTACAGATGTGTTTTAAGAAATCAGGATTTTTGAGTGAGGGTGCTGTTGTCATTGGTGGCGGCACCACAGTGCCAATTTCTTTTTGTTATGCACGCACTAGAAGAGGGGCTTGGTATTCACTAAGTGATGAAGATAAAAATTCCTCCTTACTGAGGTGGAGGAAGGAGAGCACAGGGGGGGGGGATTGTCCCACAATCGCACGGCCCAGTCTAGAAGTGGGAGGAACCAACAAAAGAACAGAAAACATTGTACTTATGAACAAATGTGACTCAAGTTCAACTGCTAGGTAAAGTCGGGATAAAAAGTGGTCCCAAAAAACCAGGGGGGAAAAAAACAGGGAACAAATGCGAGATGAAAAATAATGGCTCCAAAGAACTTATGGAAGACAAGAGATAAACCAAAGTGGTAAGGGGCCAGAACTGACATAACGCCATGCGGAAAACCCCTGTAATGCGCTTTGTGTGGAGTTTTTGAAGACAGCTTGGAAATTTCAGTTAGAACAGAGTGTTGCTCCCCATTGTTGACTGGTGTTAGCAAATTCAGCTGTATTACTGAGATCTTGAAAGGTCTGCATTGCCTACTGGTGTGTTTCAGAGTTCAATTCAGAAGGCTGATTTTAGCTTTTAAAGATCTTCATGGCCTGGGACTTATTATTTTTTTTACTTCATTTATTGCCCCCCTCACTCCCCAGTGGGGACCCAAAGCAGCTTACATTGTCCTCTTCATTTTATCCTCCCAACAACCCTACGAGGTAGGTTAGGCTGAGAACGTGGCCCAGTGTCCCTCAGCAAGCTTCAGGGTACAGTGGGGATTCAAACCTGGGCCATGTCCGCACTTACCGTTTGCGGCGCCGGCTTCCGCGGGCTTTCCTTGCATGTTCCCACTGCAACTCACCCGAAGGATTCCGAGGACGTCTCCAGAGCGAAATTTCGCCGCGTTAAGCGCATCCGTTTATACGGCGAATAAAAAAAATAAAGTGTCCTCCACACCCGGTGCCTTACAGTGGGAACATGCAAAATGTGTTCGATCCACTTCCTGCTGCCAGCCAACCCCCGCACTCCCCCCGCCTCCCTTACTCACGCTGGACCAATCGCCGTCCTTGCTTGGAGAAGCCGACTGGGCATGCGTGGGAGCGTGCCGGTCTGGGCTTATCAAAAGCAGCGGACAAAGGCGGCGCGGTGGGAACAGAAATTTAAATTCATCTTGGATGCGTTCGTACTGGACGCATGTAAATAGCGAGGTAAGTTGCTGGTGCGTTCACGGGCCTAGGTCGTCCAGATCCTAGTCTGATATTCTAATCTCTACACCACACTGACTTTCACTTCTCCTTGTATGAGCCCTCAAGAGCACTGCGCTTGTCACAACAGGGGCTGCTTAGTATCCCAACACTGAGGGAGGTTGGAAGTGTTTCAGCTCATGATTCGGCTTTTTCAGTGGCAGTTTTAACTCATGCTTGGGCTTTTTCAATAGCAGCCCAGGATGGGCTGTCCAGTGACGTGTGGGAAGTATCATCTCTGGTGATCAGGGGGGGGGGAACGTTTAAAACTGGATCGTTTAACAGGGCCCGTGGAAATTGACCCACCGTTGTGCTGACTGTTTGAATCTATTGTTCTTGGTTTAAATTTTTTAGGCTTTATCTGATTATCTGGAAACTGGTTTGAGTTCGTTAGAAAATTAGCAGAAGAAATAATTTAAGTAAATAAATAAAATGGCTTCATGATTGCTGCAATGCTCAGTCAGCCTGTCCTGGAAAAAAAGAAGAGCTGGTCGCTTCTGGGCTAGAGGTTCAGTGTGGAAGACAATCCAAAAAGGGGCGATCATCTGTGGAATCGCTACTAAATCTGTGAATACCTGTTTTCACACTAAAGACACAGGAATCCAGTCATCCTTCACATTTGGTTATATGCTATTGTGTTCTACCTTTCAGTTAAATCCTTAACAGGGACATCATTGTAAGGAGAATTCTGTTTGCACAGTTAATATTTTTGTGGTGACTCCCGAGGGGCCATTTGTGTTCCAGTGTTTTGCACACTTTTGGATCCCCTCAAACACCTTTGATGGGACTGGTGCCTTTACTCCACCCTGTCTCCTTTTGTCCTTTGCTAGTTTTATGGCTTGAGGACTCAATGGGGACCTAAAGCAGCTTACAACAGCATTCTCCCTTCCTGTTTTATCCTCACAATCACAACCCTGTGAAATTGGTTAGGCCGAGAGTGAGAGATTATTCCAAGGCTGCCCAGCAGGCATCCATGGCAGAGTGGAGATTCCAATTTGGATCTCTCAGATCTTAGTCCAATACTAACCACAACAGTATGCTGGAAGGTGAATCGTGGTCATTCCTTGCTTTTGGCCTGAGCAGATAACTGTTGGCAATGCAAGCATGGCAGGTCTCCCAAAAGGAAGTTAGTTTGGCATAATTTGGCCGTAGAGGCACAGTGAGAGGTTCCAAATAACATTTTTAGCCTGGAGTTGCAGCTCACAAAGAACAGGCAGTCAGTGCATTTGAGGTCTTCAGTCAACTACAGGCGTCTGAGGCTCGCCTGTCAGAGAATATTACTAGTGTCAGTGTGAGCATGTCTAGTATATGAGCCCATTTAATTTTTAATAGTCCTCTGGCGCACAGAGCCGGCAAGTTGGCCAGAAGACAGCTGCTCCTGAGGCATTGTCATACGGTCTGAAACCATGGTGCGCCCTTCTGGGAGGGTTGGTATCCTGAATTTCCTCCCACATGCCAAGGGAAAGCCAGTATGGCAGAGTAATTTAGAGTGCCAGGCTGGGACTGGGGTGACCTAAGTTCTGTCTTTGTCTGGGTTTTCTCTGCCTTTTCTCTAGGGTGCTCAGAGCAGCATACTGATTCATGGCTCCATTTGGTCCTCACAACAATTCTGTGAGGCAAATTAGGCCGAGAGACTTCAAATCCCTACATTGCTGGGAAGCAACTTAAGGGGGCTTGGGCCAGTCACTCGCTAAGCCTAATGTACCTCACAGAGTTATCGTGAGGATTAACAAGGGGGCAGGGATCATCTATATTTGCCCTGAATCCCTTGGAGGCAGGCAGGGATAAAAATCTAATAAAATAAATACAAAAAGCAAATTGAATTAGGCTCAACCAAAGGATGATGTTTCATGCTTCTCACATGACTTTTACCCTATAGGAGCGTTATTACCCTTAGAGGCAATGGCTGGGATATCTGGGAAATGGGGACTGGGGCTGAGACATTAGCTAGCCTAAAGTGCTACTTCTCAGCCTGGTGACAGTGATATGGCCATGTTTCTCCCTGAAAATCCCCATCTTAGACTGTTTCTCCTATTCATCATTTTTCTCTCTCTTTCTCCTCAGGAAACAGAACTCGGGAAGGCGTGCAAAGTGTGGCCTCAGGTACGAGCGCCTAGGTGCTTCTGCCCCTGTGTTCCCATGGCTGGCTCTGCCCGGCCATTGAGTGGGTGGTTGTGCTAAAGGGATCACAGGCTAATAGGACAGTGATGTCAGTAGCTTATGTAACTGGGCCCGGGACAAAGCCTTCCAGCCTCTTCTCACACGTTTGCAGAGCCAGCTGCAGAGATCAGCTGTGATACTGCCTCAGTATTTATGGGAGGTGGGGTTGACAACCCGAAAGGGGTTGGTGAAGCATGCATCATATTGGGGTGGCAAATGGAATGAATGGGCTTGTGTAAATCGATAGAGAATGGGTACAAGAGGGTAAACAGTAGGGGTTTTCTGAGAGCGAAGGTTGCAGATTTCCTATGACAGAGGGTGGTTGATTGCTTTGTCCCTTATAACACTTGGGTAGATATAGCAGAGCCTGTCAGGTTGATCTCTCTGCTGTAACAGCTTTGGTCTGTCACCACCGCCCTGCTGAACCACTTAGTAGGTTTCATGATCCTTCACAGACCATAAGAGGCCATAAGGCCTAGTAGAGCAGGTGCAGAATAAGAAACCACTCTGCCTACCACAGAACGACTGTAATTTCACTCTCTTCTGGTCCTTGTAGCTGCCGAGAAGACAAAAGAGCAGGCATCCCAGCTGGGTGGAGCCGTCTTCTCAGGTGCTGGCAATATTGCAGCTGCCACAGGCCTGGTCAAGAAGGAAGACTTCCCCACTGACCTGAAGGTGAGCATCCCAAGCCCTTCAGGTGACCGTGAGAGCGGTTATAGAATGGTCCTTAGCCGGTGGTAATACAAATCTCCCATGGGAAGGGCAGCTGATCCCTAGGAAGGATCTCTCTTGGGGGGATATTAATAGATGCGAGTGGCACTGGGGTTTGGCACAAGTTGCAGCCTGTCTACCTTTATAGCACGAAACAGTATCTCAGCTCCTGTACTGGGTTTTGCTGTGTTCTGCCTCCCAAGTTTGGCAGAAGCATAAGCACATTAGGTGAGCGGAAGAAGATGGGATGGTGATAGGCTTGTGTGATAGGGACAGAACATCCAGGATGCCAGCTATCTAGACATCCCTCAGCCTAAGAGGGCACAAACATTGTTAAGGAACAGGCATGCACATGCACAAGAGAAAAAAATGTTCACCTGTGATGGTGCCATGTGCCACTGAGTGTGCATTAACGCACAAATGCCCATACATGGGCACAGTCATAAAATCAGAGTTGGAAGGGACCACCAGGGTCATCTAGTCCAATCCCCTGCACAATGCAGGAAATTCACAACTACCTCCCCTCCACACACCCAGTGACCCCTACTCCATGCCAAAAAGATGGCCAAGATGCCCTCCCTCTCATGACCTTCCTAAGGTCATAGAATCAGCATCGCTGACAGATGACCGTCTGTGTGTGTTTAGCTCCCTGCCAGTGCAGGGGTATATGTGTGGTCATTTATGCCAGCATCACACACTATAATGCATGCATATGGTTTGGGCATGTTGTTGTTTTTGTTTGTTTGTGTGAATGTACATTTATGCTGACGTGTTCAGATGCACGCCTACGTGCACATCTGAGAGTGTGTCTTCTCAAAGTGGGTGAGTGGGCAGCATGCACCGAAATGGTCTGGCAGCTGCGGGACTGGTCGATCTGAGGAAGGGCTCTTGAATCTTGCAGCCGAGCTGCCACAACGAGCAGAGCCGTTTGCTTCCAGCTTAGCTTAAAATAGCAACAGCTGAGGAAGAAATGAGGCCAGCGCAGCCAGACAGGAGCAGGCGCTCTGTTCTGTTCTGTTCTGCAGGGGGGGATTTGTGCTGCATCCCCCTCCTCCCTGGCCTTTGGACAGCTCCCATTCTGTGATGGGGAGGTGATTGGCAGCACTGTCCAGTCACAGCTTGCGTCTGCTGCAAGCTGAAGACGAGCCCAGCTCCCCACTGCCTCCTCCGACAACTGAGCCAAGGATTATGGATCCACCACCTGTAGTCTCAACAAGCCTTTGCCAGGGAATGGGATTCAGAAATAACTGAGGTTACTTCGCTGGGCCAACTGCTTCCAAATTACCGTATTTTTCTGTGTATAAGACGGCCCTATGTATAAGACGACCCCTATTTTTTTTAACCCAAAAATAAGGAAAAAACAGGATCATCTTATACATGGGGGCGTCTTGGAAAAATACGGGTAGGGAAGAGAGCGGGGCCCATGGGAAGCCTTCCCATGGGCCCCGCTCTCTCCCCATGGGCCCCGCTCTCTTCGGGTGGAGAAGAGAGCTGGCGGAGAAGAGAGTGGGGCCCAGGGGAAGGCTTCCCATGGGCCCCACTCTCTTCCCCGCCCATATTATTCCATATATGAGACGACCCCCCAATTTTAAAGTAAACTTTAAAAGAAAAAAATATTGTCTTATACACGGAAAAATACGGTAGCTAGGAATTGTCAGAAGTCAGAATGCCGTATGAAGAATCCTCCCACACATCTCAGCAGGGGCAACCCCTGGCCACCAGGCAGGTTGACCACTTGCCATCGTCCCTAAGCGCATGGAACAGAAACGCCTGAATGAATCTTGGTTCCCCCTCCAATTACAACAGCACTGCCTCAGGAGTATCAGCTGTCAAACTTCTCCCTGCCATGCGGCCACTTGGGACCAGGAGCCGGCAACGCTGACTGAAGGCCATTTTACTGCTTCAGTCAGAGTTTTAAAAGAGCTGATTTCCTGTCTGTTTATTCCTTTCAGAACAGAATCAGATCTGAAACACATAGAAATCTGGTCCCAATGGATCAGGGCTTGAGACAGTCCTGTCAGAATGGGCCTGCATCAGCCCAGAATCTCCTGCTAGAGGCGAGTCCCTGGGTTAGTCCTGAAATGTAGTTTTGGCAAGCCCCCAAGAATGGTGCTGGGCAGTCCAGGGAGACTTAAGGAACGCCCAGCCTATTCTTGTGTTGTTAAGATACAAACATCTTCTGGCCTGAAATCCATTTATAAAGTTGTGTGGGACTTTGCAGAAAGTGGGCCTGCCTCTTCCTGTGTAGAAAGTTCTCTCAGGCCTTTGCAGCTCTTAGGAATGTGCACCGGGGGGTGGGGGGACAAAGGCCCTCTGAGCCTATAGAGGGTGGTCTGGCAGTCCCAGGAGCGGGGAAGAATATTGCATCACAACAGGAAGGTTGCGTGGGCCCAGCTCCAATAAGATATTTAGCAGATTGAAGAAACGGCTCAATAAAACTTATAAGGTATTATTAGCACCTAATAGTTCCTGGGCCAAATCCTGCCCCTTATGTACTCTGCAGGGCCAAAGCATTTGTGTGTGCACAAGAAAAAGTGCATTGGTGAACACTGGACTAGCTAGCAGTCCCCCTTCAGGAGAGATGAAATTCTAGTCCTCCGCCTCCTGCTCAAGGTGGCCCTACTAAAACTAAGTATCACTGGTTACTAGGGCTTGTAGAGCATGTTATGCTGGCCCAGCTCCACTATTTGTCCCCCAGCATCAGAAATATTCTGTTAACCAAGTAATTAGCCATTTTAAATTGTTACTGATTATTAGAATGACTGTGAAACTTCAGTGTAATCTGATTTTATGTTATATATATTGGGCAGTTTGGTCCACAGATGAGGCTTGCTGGCTTTGGGTATGCCAGGGGCTTTCAGAGAAGACATAGTGGGAAGGCAATGGCAGCCGTGAATAATCTGCCCTTCTTTCCTCTGCAGCCGGAGGAGGTTGGTCAGGAAGCTGTGGAGGAGCCACTGATAGAGCCACTGTTGGAACCTGAGGGTGAGAATTATGAAGAGCCACCACAGGTCAGTAGAGAAGAGCTGAAGGAGATTCTGGGAAACAAAGTACCTTTCATCATAGTTCCCTCAGGGACAGAGGGTTGGCTCTAGCAAGGACTGTGGATGTTCCCCACTGTCCCCATCTGATCCCAAAAAGGCTGATTCCTGAGGTTACAGGAACTGTATGGAGTGGTAGCCATACAGGTCAGTGAGAAGAGGCAGGAAGGGCACTTTCAAAGAAGCAGTTATCCATCCACTGCTTTAAAAAGATCCCTACGGAAAAATGATGTGGTCAGTCATTTCCCAGTCTCTAATCTGCCCTTTCTGGCCAACTTTTTTGAGCCTGTGAGCACCTTTGGAATTTTGATGTCGGGCTGGGGGGGAGGGGATGGGATCCAGGGAGTGCATGCAGAATTACACCCATTCTGTAATCACTCTATTGGTTGTCCATCAGTTACCGGGTTCAATTCAAGGCGCTGGCTATAACATATGAAGTCTTTCATGGTCTTGGGTCCTCATATCTGCAAGACCGACCCTGATGCTGTACCATGACAGCTTTGCTCAGCTGAGCATGGCCTTCTATGGGTACCACCTTGAGGAAGGCTCATGCGCTTCTGTTGTTCTGCAAACTACGTAAAACAGAATTGTTCAGGAGGACATTTTTATAAAGGTGATAAGGGCTATATTAAATAGTTCGGGAAGATGCTTTAATAAAAGGTACCAAGACCTGAGGACTGTTCTGCATTCAGTATGTATTAGCTTTTTTGCTGTATGCATTATCCGGCTCCCCTACATTGTCTTCTACTTATGTAATAACATGTTCTGTATTATTTAATGTATCATGTCTAATACTTCTTGATTTGATTCAAGTGTGTAATCCCACTCCAATTGTATTATTAGATGTCACATCCAATTGATTACATTGATTCACACTGTGCAATCTGCTTTGAGTCTCAGTGAGAAAGGGGGACTATAAATAAATAAAATAAAGGAATAAAACTGTGCCTCCTTCTCAGTGCAGCCCACCTATCCACGTGGCTGTTACTCCATGCTGGCCCTCCATCCTCAGAAATCAACTTTCCCAGAGTGGGAAGGGATTGCCAACTGGAGGAAAAAGCAGGGAAGATCTGTGACAGTTACTGCCTTTTACTGGTTGACCGCTGGATGCAACCTAGAGCCTTTCGTGTTTTGAGTGCAGCTGATAAAAGCCAGGCACAAGAGATGACTAAGCAGACAAAAGTGAGGTGTAAGGCATGGGCAGACTATCCCCTAGGGCAGGGGTAGGCAAACTGCGGCTCGAGAGCCACATGCGGCTCTTTGGCCCCTTGAGTGTGGCTCTGGGCTGCAGGATCGCGGCCGCCCACCCGAGAGAAGCCACCTTCCCCGGGCATGGAGGGGGTGGGGGGGCTGCCTTCTTTCGGCGGAGGATCGCGGCTGCACGTCGCGGCAGAGGAGAGCCTGGAGTCCCTTCCCTGCCCCAGCCGAGCTCTGCGCGCACGCAGAAGTCCGGCAAAAGTTCTCCGCCTTTCCGCCAGCTCAGAGCCGCCGCCGCCATGCCTGGGGGGGGCGGATCTTTGCAACATGCTGGCCCGAGCACCGGGGAGAGGGAGGGAGGCCCCGATCCAGCACACACACACCCTCCCCCGCCTTCCTCACCTGCAAGCTCCACCGCGTCGCCCTTGTGGCCTGCCCTTCCCTTCCGCCGCTGGAGAATGCCAGCGAGAGGGGAGGGGGGGAGGACACCCCTCCTCCTTCCTCCTCCTCGGAGGCCGAGGCGCTGAGGAGGGGCGGACGGCAGGCTGGCCGGGGAGGGAAGGAAGGAAAGAGCCCAGGCGGAGGAGGCGGCCGAGAGGTGAGCGCGGGAGGCCGAGGCGGCTGGGATGCGCCAGGGCAGCCGCTGAGAGGTCAGTGGGGGTCGGGGAGATGCAAGGCCATTGTTCACATTAAGTGTTTGTCAGTCATTGTCATGATTTAATTTTATGGATACCTGATCATTATTAACTATGATATCAAGTTTTATTCAGTGTACCTGTAGTTTAATTAAGACTTAAAACTTTAATTAAAGTTTATTAAGTTAATAAACAGTGTACCCACCTATATAGTTTAAGTTTAAGAAATTTGGCTCTCAAAAAAAACCTCAATCGTTGTACTGTTTGACTAATGAGTTTGCCGACCACTGCCCTAGGGGGTCTCAGAGAGAATTTGGGGACACTAAAAACAGCTCATCTGGACATACAAGAGAGCAGACTATACCTGCATTCTTGTAGGTAAAGGTCCCCTGTGCAAGCACCGGGTCATTCCTGACCCATGGGGTGACGTCGCATCCTGACGTTTACTAGGCAGACTTTGTTTACGGGGTGGTTTGCCAGGGCCTTCCCCAGTCATCTTCCCTTTACCCCCAGCAAGCTGGGTACTCATTTTACCGACCTCGGAAGGATGGAAGACTGAGACAACCTTGAGCCGGCTACCTGAAACCAACTTCTGTTGGGATCGAACTCAGGTCGTGAGCAGAGCTTGGACTGCAGTACTGCAGCTTACCACTCTGCGCCACGGGGCTCCTGCATTCTTGTACTTGGGTACATATATTGAACCACCCCGAGAAAGGCCAGCTGCAGGAGCTTTTGAGAGACAACAGTGAAATGTGATTGATAAAACTAGTGTGGCCACCCTAACAGGAAAAAGGGGGGTAGCAAGGACAGTGGTTGAATGAACTCAGGTGCTGCATCTCACACTAGCTTTCCCAGTCTGTCTGAAATATTTTGGCCCATGTCCTTCTTTCCTCTGTCTGAAATAGTTTGGCCCATGTCCTTCTTTCTTCTCATGCCCAATGCAATTTGTTTCGTTCCAGGAAGAATATCAGGAATACGAGCCAGAAGCATAATGGCCATCCCTGCTCCCGACACTTCCACCAGCAGCACAATAACAATAATGACCCTCCCCTTCCCAGCCCTCCTCCGCCTCTCCAAAGGAAAGCTTTGAGGCAGATGGTGACGGAGAGAAGCCCCCCACAACCCATCCTGCCATGAGTTCTTCCTCCAGTTCTGCTCCAAGGGACCTCATCGGGATCTGTGTTTTATGTATCGTGGTCTTTAGCGTTAAGAGAAAAACAAAGAATTCTGAAGACAAACCCTGACCGCAGCGGTTTGTGTATGTGCGCTCGCATTTGTGAGCCCGGCCTTACTGCCCTGTCTCCCTCCCAGCACAGTAAGGCCAGGCTTCCTGTGTCTGTAAGAAGCATGTTGTATCTTCTCCGTTTTTAAGCAGAACATTCCATCATCTTGGCTGGGACCCCGTGCTGGGCCTGCTGTACATTTGCTTGCACGTGAATCATGCCGACTCCGCTCCATTACCATTGGTGGAACTTTTTTTTATATCTCTGAATGGATTGTTTACACCTTTGTGATCTTTCCGTTTCCTGACCCCCCTGGTCTTGTAAAAGAGACTCCCTAATTTGACGGTGCAGAAGTCGTGTCTGTGTATCCCAAACAAAAGGAATACCTTCCCTTTCCTGGCCCCCCCCCCAGCGCTCTGTGTTGTGACTGTGGCATGGATCTATACCTCCCACTGTCGCTGTGTGTGCAATCCTGGGGCAGCTGCCAGTGACACAGCTGCCCCTGTGTCCATGAATAAAGCCAACTCTTGTCTGTAGCTGCTTGTCTGCCTCCACATTGTTCATGAGTCAAGAGGGGAGCAGTTGCCTTGCTTTGTGCTATGAATAAGGTGGCTTTTATAGGCCTGGCATCCTGTAGCTCTTAGAGCTTTTCAGGGGCAGCAGAACTGGTATTGCCTAGAGGAAACAAGTGATCCAGCTTCCAGAAACTCAAGCAGATACAGCACCATCCTTGGCTAGGGGACAACTAGAAGCAAGGCTCCCTTACTTAGCATAGAAGCAGGAGCTTCAACAGGTGCAGCTTTTTTCACCACTGCATGACAAGCTACATCCTTCAAAGACAGAGAAGCCATACAAATAAGGTAATTAAGAACTGGGTCTTCTGAAACTCAGTTATTACTACATAACAACCAAATCACAAGATGTCATAGTTCCACTGTACACTGTATTGGTCAGGCTGCACCTGGAGTGTGTGCAGTTCCGGAGGCCTCACTTCAAAAAAGATGTGAACGGAATGGAGCGGGTGCAAAGGAGAGTGACAAGGATGATCAGGGGCTTGGAGACCAAGCCCTACAAGGAAAGGCTGAGGGAGTTAAGAATGTTTAGTCTGGAGAGGAGGAGGTTGACGGGGGACATGATTGCTCTCTTTAAGTATTTGAAGGGCTGTCACTTAGAGGAGGTCAGGGAGCTGTTCCTGTTGGCAGCAGAGGATAGGAGTAATAATGGGTTTAAATTGTGGAAGGAAAGGCTGGATATTAGGGGGGAAATTTTTACAGTGAAAGTTGATCAACAGTGGAATCAGTTACCTAGGGAGGTGGTGAGCTCCCCCTCAGTGACATTCTTTAAGCAGAGGCTGGACAAGTACTTGTCAGGGATGCTCTAGACTTATCTTGCATTAAGCAGGGGTAGATGGCCTGTATGGCACCTTCCAACTCTATGATTCTTTTATTCTATTAATATACATTAATAGGATGGCTATGCAATACAGACGAATTCACACCCAGTCTGCATACACCCATTGGTAGCCTGATATCAAGAATATAGTACAGCTCCCGAGCTCTTAGAAATGTACAATGTTGCACATGTGGTGTGTGATCTGGCCCTGGAATCCAGATTAATATAATAATATAATATGTCAGGAAACAACATGTACATATCTTACTGAGTAAGGTATTGACTCAACCTCCCTGTGTATTTGGAGCAAAGCAAATGCCCACTCAAAAGTTGTTCTGCAAAAAGCTGCACAAGAAAAAATAAATTCTGCATTCCAAGTTCTTCCAACTGGAGAAAGTTTTGATCAAAATCTGGTTTTGGTCAACACATCCCTTTTAAGTGCCAGGTAAATCCCATTTTACCTAAACCCTTGGCTATAGCCAACAGTGCAATCTAGCAGCCTGTAACCAGGTCCCAGATCAATTTTTATCACTTCTGATTTATAACTCTTCCTTCACAGGCTTTGCAGAATCCCATCTGTTCTAATTTATAGCCCTTTTATCTCAGCAACCAGTGAGAGGGTAGAGCTAAACACAGGTAGAAATCCCACTAAAATCAGTGTTACTTCCAAAGATGCCAATAGAGAAAGTAACTTTATCAAACAAAGGGTGTCTCCTTGCAGCCAATACTTGAGAAGCAGCAGACCTTGGAACAATTGAGAGGCAAGTGGTTTACCTCTAGTTAGCATGATCTCTCAAATGAGCAGGTGGGTTAAACCACTTTAGTGATTGCTTATCCCTGCTTAACTGCCAAGCCAACTGTTGCTACAAGAAGTGATTGAAAAGACAGCACCAATCAGTTTTCACACGATTGTGTCCTACTATATACAGCTAGTAATTTGTGCAATCTATCCAATACCATGTTCTATTCAACAGGTGCAAAAATTGCTACCAATCTCCCCACAATACTCCTCACCACTAGAAGAAGACTTCTGAGCAAGCATTTTTCAAACCCTTGAACTTGGCCCATATTTCTAATTTTGCATATAGCTGCCTATACAGCAATCTAAGTTTTTGTCAGCGCTTTTACACATTCTAATACATTAATGAGGCCTGGTTTTCTTAACATACAGCATAATATTACAGGACCATTAGTTCTTGTCTTCACTGCATTATCTGCTGTTTTCGCCTTTGAGGGAAGATTCATCAGGGCCAGGTCTGACAGCAACTACTCCATGACTAGCTACCACATGACTTCCATGACTCACCCAGGTGCAGCTGCTTGCTACTGTTCAACAGCAGCTACTTCACGAAAGCCACAATTTGAAAGCTGAAGAAAAACAAAACACCGTTTTTCATTTCTTCATTCCACATCTGGTGATGGTTCTTCCAGTTTACTAGTGATTTCCTAATAATGGCCAAAACCTAAGGAAGAGAATTTATGCCAATAAAGGAGATTGTGATTTTAAAATAAGAGGGGTGAAGCAAAAGTGCTACTTTTGTGAGGATAAATTAGACCAGCCCCATCACAATGCCATTGGCATGGATCACAAGGTCAGGAGAACTGCAATATGATCCAAGCTCAGGAATGAATTGCTCTGAATATTATGACCAGGCAAATTTACCTTAGGAATGCTGCTTCCCATGAGAAATCTAACGTTTAGACTAGTAGCCACTAATCTTTCCAGACCTGGGACCCAACTTTAATGCCCATGCAGCAGCATTTGACCGACAGAGTTGCAAAGCACATTACAGGACGTCACATGACATCAGAGTCATATGACAGGAAGAGTCATGTAACTTCATAGGTAGGAAGCGGGGCTCCACCCTGTTAGCATGCATGCAGCACTGGAGTACTGATTGATGGTGGGAAGCCAGTGTGGGGGAGAAGATAAAAGACATCAAAGAACTTTTTGTGGAGAAGGGGATTCTCTGAACTGGCCAGGCCTAGGAAGAATCCTCTCCACCACAGAGTGAACTCACTTTACTTCCCTGAGGATCCTTTCACTGTGTGTGCATGTACAAGGAGATGCACACTAGTGATCAATCCTTTAGGATAGCATGGAATATAAATCCAATAAATTAATTAAAAAAAAAAAACCACAAACATGTATACGACTTTTGAATGTTCCCATGGCTCCTACTGGTATTTTGCAACTGTCTTCCAACATTGTTCCTAGGGTATGTCTTTCCAAATAACAAATCAATTGCTAATAAATGTCTAAACCATGATTATTAGAACAGGATTGTCTTGGTCCTTTCCTGTCCTGCATGCATAGCCATCCTAATGATCGATTCCAAAGAACGCTGCACTCTTGCCGAAAGCTCAATCTATAACAGAAATCCATAGAAATCCACTGCTGTTTTTTTTTTTTTTTTAAATTATGTGTGTACTGCTGCTCCTACTGAGCCAAACGGGACACTAGCTTGAGGACATTACCTCTGTTAAGCTCAGCAGTTCCAGTACAGCTGCCGATTACTAGCTTCTCATGGACAACGGTAGTCCACAAGAGCCAACTGTTGCGGGGGGGGGGGGGGAGGGAAACCAGCAGCGAGAAAGTAGCCAAATGATTTCATTATTTGATTGTACTATGCAGCACCTCTAAGTAGAGTGTTAACTGGGGTGAGGAGTCATGGCCTGGAAGCGGATATATTTATGCCAAGATACAAATGTAGGTTAATTTAGGAATTATTCAATATACTGCTTACATGCTAAAGGGGTGACTTCATAATGAAAATCCACTATTATCACTGGCTTCCACAGCAAGGACAGATTTACATAGATCAGTAGTTCTGCTACCTCTGCACTGAATATGCAGGCACATATAATGTACTTCTCAGAAGCCATTTTCCAGATGTCACACCTCTGTCTCTAGGTCTACTTTCATCCCAGTAGCTTTTTAAATTCTATAGGATATCTAATGGGGTGTTGGGATAAGATGTGGCTGGAGGACTTCAAGGATAGCTTGTTTAAAAAGCAGATTCCAAGCAAACAAAACTTGAGGCATATTCTAGTCCAGCTTCAAATTGAGAGCACAGTTTCACTTTTTGGCTTAAGGAAATTTTATATTCACATGTCACTAATTCATCTCATACTTTAATCCATCAGGCTCAAGGTGGCCTGTAGGACAGCTGAACAAGCCAAGCCGTTCAGACCGCTTCAGACGCAATCAGGAGAGAAAGATCTGAACTGATGAAACCTGTGTTCATGGACTATGTGAAGAGGAAATCCTATCAGCTTTCCTTTCCTACTAAGTCTTATGACTGGAAGAAGCAGAATTTTAGTATGCAGAGTCAACATGCAAAACCAATACTGGATTTTCAAGTACCATACAAACATGTTTGCATTCCCCTCCCTCCTTTAGCTGCTTATTCAAATATAAGCAGGCAGAAGAAAAGAATCAAGGTGTTGACTAAATTCTTTATTGTTTTTTCCTGATCCAACGCATTTCGCATTGTGGCTTCGTTATTGTATCTAAAATAAAAGATCTTAAATGAGGTGTATTAATTCCAAATTTTCATTTAGCCCAGACCTTAAGATCTTTACAGTCAAAGTTATCCTTGGGTGATAAAGGTTTATTTTGGTATAAATAGAATCTGCTCAGTTCTAAGGTGTTTTACACGATGGTATATAAAGAACTGACACATATTATATATACAATAATCCTGAGAATGCTTTGAACTATGGTCCTTGAAGGGGTGAAATGAACAGCTATATTGCATCAGGCTATAGAACCCCTTCAGCTTCAGCCTGACTCCATCTTTAATGCTCAAGGTGAGACGGGAGTTATGCTATGACTGGAGACTGCTATGATAGGTAAGCAGAATAGTTGTTCAGTTACATATTATTTTATTTAATAATTAATGAAATTTTCTGCTAGTTTTCTATGGTTAAATTAACAAAGAATCTTACAAATAATACTTTGATCTTTCTAAAAGACTTTCAGGTTGTGGGTTCCTAAGATTTTTAATTTAAACTAAAAAAAAAATCTAAATGAACGGTGTATGTGTGTGTATACCGGTATATATATATAAAATATATTAAATTCTTTGTTGTTATTTCCTGATCCTGTGGCTTTGTCAGGGGATCTAGTGTAATCAGGGAAAATACACTCATAGAATAAAAACAAGTCATTTTATATATGTGTGTGTGTGTAAGTGTATACACCCACACACCCACACACACACACACATATATATAAAATGACTTGTTTTTATTCTATGAGTGTATTTTCCCTGATTACACTAGATAATAAACACCTTGATTCTTCTCTTCTGCTCACTACTGTAGGTGTGGCCCTGACTTCTTCCTGACTATTCAAAAACAAGAGCAGGAATTAGCTAACATTCTGCATGGAGACCAACTGGAGAAAAAGCCTATGAAAACAAACTTTGACTTAAATAAAGCATTATGAATCAAAACCTGGCTTTTTAAACCCACCCGTCTGCTCCAGAATAACTCACATAGGTGCGCTCTATCTCCAGAAATGCCTTTGAGTTGAAATACATAATTCATCAGAACTTTTTTTACCCCTTAAGCAAAAGCACCCTTTCAGAGGAGATCAGGGCGGCATTTGAAGACAGCAAGCAATGGAACTGCTTGATATGTTACTTTGACGGTTCATGTCTACAAGTGACACCATATACACTTATAGTGCTGTACAGATAACACAACGTCACAACACAATGTCATGCATAGCAGGCTGACATCCGAACAGTTCACCTTCTTTGTAGCTGATAGGTCTCCTCGTAAACAAGACGAGAACATAGATAAGCCCCAGCCCATTAAAGCCATTCTTCTATCTAAACCACACAGGAGACCTCTGGATTCAGCCCTCAGCACGGTATTGAAAAACTCCTTAGCAGCCACTGTACAGCACTCCCAGCACATAGACCAGCAGCAGGCACACAGAGCCTCCTCCTGTACTGTCATTAGCTATGCTGACTGCATTGTCTTTCTGGGGTGATTTCTACAGCACGACTGAGCAGCAAAGCCCAGGGTGACAGCAAATGACACTTCTTCCCAACCCTCTTAAGTTGCAAGGAGGGACACATGTCACCAGAAGCAATGGTTATTTTCCAGTGATGTATTTACTGAACCTCCTGGAAAGTAACCTTCCTCCAGATTCGCTGAGGAAACAGCAAACAAGCACAAACATTTGCAGCATGGCCGGAATACCCAGTACACCTGCCACCGACAAAACAGGCCATAGGCTGCTGAAATTTGGCAAGGCCTGCCATCAGTTGGGTAAATCTGCTGAGAGCCAGAATGGTACAGTCAACAACTCAGAGGGTTAAGAAGTACACTGACACCAAGGTCTCCGCTAACCAGTCAATTTTATATTCATGTTTCCAACATGCAGTGGATGTAAAGGAAAGATTCCAGTGATGAGCTGAGCCTAGATCAGTCTCAAAGATGTGGTGATTGAACACATGAAGCTGCCTTGTACAGAATCATACTATTGGTCCATCAAAGTCAGTATTGTCTTTCTCAGACTGGCAGCAGCTCTCCAGGGTCTCAGGCAGGGGTATTTCACATCACCTACTTGCCTGGTCCCTTTAACTGGAGATGCCGGGGATTGAACCTGGGACCTTCTTCATGCCAAGCAGATGCTCTTCCACTGAGCCACAGAGCAGATTCACAAATTGTATTTTCACAACAGGGTAACTTCTTTGTAGTCCTCTCACAGAGAAGCTCTATAGACAACCTGGTGTTTTCTGAATACATAGGCCAACCCAAGATAAATCACTTTGGTGGGGGGGACTCAAGCCCGCCCTACAATATTCTTCTTTGAGGTTTAACGTGAGAAATGGCAAACTTCAGCAAACTTAATGGATAATGCTGTGCAAGAAAACTTCAGCTGTATGGTTAGAGCACTGTGATAGCATATGATACTGCTTCTAGACAAGTCCTCCATTGGCATTTGCAACCCTAGCTCAGCATGTACAATGGCAAAACAGTAAAATCCTGCCAATCAAGCCTCTTTGTCAGACTCATCAGCAAAGAACTGATGCTGTGGCTGCAGACAACACAACCAATCAATAGTTATGCTGAAGCTCGAGTATCAAAGGCTGAGCTCTTCTTTTCAACCCCAATCACACAGTGATTCTTCCATGTGGTTCCTGCAAGTCAGAGCTGGAACTGTACCCTTAGTGAGTGGTCAGGATATTGCTTAGAGCTGTGGCCACCACTACACAGACTCCTTGCAAAGGATTCTTCAATGCATTCTATCATCTGAGAGGAGCAGACAAAAACTGCAATGAAGAAGTCCTTTGACAGCCTATGGGGATGGACACAGGCTGCAACCAAAGGTGAGACCAATTCTGCAGGTAAGCTCTGCCAGAAGTGGGTGAATTATAGCAACTATTATTTCCCCAACTTAGACTCAGCTAACAGGAAACAGCAGGACAGGTTCAGCACGTTGGATCTCACAGAAGAATTCAGAAAAAAATGCTAAACCACTTCACGGTTCACAAATCTGAAATATCTGAAGAAGTGATCTGTGGCTAACAAAAGCTTATACCCTGCCAGAAATTTTGTTAGTCTTTAAGGTGCTACTGGACTCTTGCTCTTTTCTACTGCTATTGACAGACTAACATGGCTACCCATCGTGAGGTGACGTATCCTCAAAAATGTTGTCATCAGCCTTCAAGTCTACCCATTTACCTTTAAAACAGTCCCAGTCAGATGCTGCTGCACAGCAGTACAGAAAGGGCATGCAGAAAGGAATCAAGTAAACGTGTGATCTAGCAAAGGTGTTGGGGGATATTGTGAAAAGGGATATTTTGGTAGTGGGGAGTACATGAAACCATGTTCTGCCCTGAGGCCCAAAAACCAGTTCACAGCTAGAAGATGACACACCTGATCTCTGTGTTGGCAACATTTTTACTCAAAGCAGCACCAAAACCATGATTGTGTTCTCTTTTCCAGTTCAAGAGCAAAAGATGGGGTGCAGAGAACTGAGGACTCTTCCAAGGGGAGGGCCAGAACAGGTAAAAAGAGCACTGTGGAGGGGGTATAGATCAGACGTTCCCATATTTTATATGCACGTATATAGTTTTTAAATTGTGCACCAGGAGATATATACACCAGATTTTTTTAAAGGCACAGGAGAAAGGAACTAAAACATAATGACTAGACCCTTGAAGCAGAGAAGGAATGATGGGGCAAAGAGCTTAAGATGCGGAGACTGCTTGTGGGGAGGTGCTGCAAGCAAGGCACACCCATGGAACACGGAGGTTAGGAATGTGGACTGTGTAGTCTGGCATTTGAAAGAATACGATCTGAGAGGGCTACACTGGGGAGGGGCTGCATGCTGGCACAGCAGCCTGCACTGAAATGGGTCCCTTCTCCCTTTGTGACATGGGATAGATGTTGTCATGATGGGCAAAGTCCTTGTTTTTCTTTTTCTCTAAACTCATGTCTGTCTGTCAGTCCCAGCTGCAGGAGAGGCCACCAAGCCGAAGGAGAGCGCCATATATACAGCAGCAACTCAGGAACCAATTCAATTCTTGGGACAAAAGATCGGGGTAACTGCAATATGGACTTAAACTTGAAATAAGGGACAGAAGGCATTCCAAGCGTGCAGTGAAGCGCAGCCGCACAAAATAAAACAACTGATAAAGGACACTATATGAACGATATTAATGATGGATGATAGATGCTTACTTTCAGCCATTACACTGTACAGTTCATCAAATAATCACCATCCCTAGGCTGTTGGCACCACCTACAGGTCTACTAAAAGAACGGTTCTCAGAACAAGCATGGCCAAAACCACACATCAAGGAAGCCGGGAACAGGAAAGGGAGGAGTGAGATACGAAGGCAAAAGCTCCCAGGAGTCCACAGCGACACCTCATGGGCCCACGTTTTCACTGCAATGTTTGCTGTTTTCTATATAACACACTCTTTTTACCCTTGGAGGCAAGAGGTCTCAATATGAGACCACTTGATTCACTGTAAAGACCTTTTCCATGACCTGCTCGTACGCAGCAGTTCTTTGTTCCGGGCCCAAAACAAAAACATAAAAGGGACATGATCCCCGGTATTTGTGTTCTAAGCCTAAATTGCAGATGCAGTGGTTAGAAGCTAATGGGGTTGCTGTACTACTGTAGTGGTGAGAACTGAGATTAGAGGAGCAAGGAGTTTGTTCTATAAGACAGTGAGGGCTTGATATTCTAAACATATTGAATAGGCAGAGAGATACCTCCTTTGGCTGAATGTTCCATGCTGAAAGCTAGTCCTGAGTGCTCAATATCCTCTTCTGAGGCTCCCTGCAGGGGGGGGGGAGACACAGTGGAGACAGGGAATGTGTCAGAACCAGTGCCTTATTGCAATCCTGATTCTTCAACCATTCACAGAAAGAGACAGGCACACCTCCTGCATTTATGTACAAATCCTGCAAGAAGGAAGAAGTGGTTTCCCCGGTGCTCATACAAAACAGAGCTTCAAGATCATAAGGCCATCAATTCAGAGACATATACATCTTCTGTGTCATAACTTCCTTACAGCATCCCCTTTCTTGCAGAAACAGCCTCAGCACAAGAAAGATGTATAGAACTGTACTCTCCTACAAATATTTACATATTGCATCCACTGCCCTATTGCTGGGCAGACTTTTAGGTGAAGCGGAGACAGTGCTGGACTAAGAACTATGAAACTCTCTAGGTAAGTCACTATCCTACGTATACTGCCCTGTGCTAGAAAAAAAGAAGGGGAGGATGGAAATATGATAACCAAATAAATAAATATAAACTGGGGTCCGAGGGAAATCTGCAGGGTTAGTCAACAACTTGGAAACTCAAACTGTTGAGACCCTAAGAAAGACTTTGGCCACCAGTTCTTATGAACCCTTTTTGTAAACTATTTTGGGGGTTGTGACTATGTCCTCCTTCCAGACACAGATCCATGCTAGACTCACATGAAGCTTTCGTCCCTTTCTGGTTGCAATTTTGCTGGATCAAAACGGAACTAGACACAAATCTTGGCAAACGTGCTCTTTGAAGACTTCCCCAGTACACTACAGCAGAGACAAAACTCAGGGTGGCATTTAAAGCACAGCTTGGCCAAAGGCTTTTCTTTCTTTTTAACTGCTTTATTCTGTACTTGTTCGTAACATATATTCATTAAAAATACATCAAGAACGTTATGCATATTAAAAAACCATAATATTCTGATTGCCAAGGATTTTTCTAACTCTAGTGCATCCTAGAATGGAACATGCCCTAGGAATTAAGTCATCTTATATAGCTTCATTAGAAACCATGGAGGGGCCCTAGAGACTCGCAGGCAGAGAAACGTTGTGATGTCATGTGATGTCACCCCATAGATCAGTAATGACCCAGTCCTTGCACCTTTACCTTTTAGTGTGGCCACTGTACTGACACACATTGCTTCCCAATGCAATAGAAAGGCAAAGGATGAAAGCTATATCCTGCAGGCAGATGCAGAGCCCCATAGCGCATGTGCCTGTCAAAAGTGCAACGCGCTTTTGCCCTTTCCATATCCATCCCAGCCTTACAGAGGAATCAAGGCAGTTATCAGCAGAGGAGAATTTGAATGCAATCCCTGGAGCCACAAGATTTACATGCTGAGTTGGGAAGAAGAGAGAATCATGTACTTCGGGGTGAAGTAATACAATTGCTGAGAGAAATGGCTGCCGTAAGGAAAGGAGGAGAATTTGTAGCAGATGTATATGTATGGGGCAGAGGGGCTTACGGCTTCAAGACATATGAAAATTTGGATTACTTGCTTGCTGTTAATCTGTAAGGCATAGGAACTTTAGTCACTCTTGAGCAGATTTTACTTAGCACAGAAGACATTTTCTGATCAGGCCACCTAGAAAGTCACCTGCTTTGTTCAAGACAAATATGGAAATGAGCAAAGTCCCTGAAAATGTCTACAGGCTTGAAATTGCTTGCAGTAAACTGATCTTATATGACACAACCACACCAATGGAATACTCCAGAGCAATTGTGTGATGTCTTATCTCCTTCCAGCAGCCAGCCAAATCGTACTAACTGCATCTCAGGACAAACTGCTTTAGCGGCTTTTATTTTCAACCTGTTGACATGCAACTATCATTCAGTACCCCAAGGACGAGGACACCAAATGTACATTGTGCAGGAAAACTCTTGCCACTGCAGAGGGACTGAGAGCCACTGCTAGGGAATAAAAAACTTGCCCACGCCTTGTTCTGTTTATCCTGAGAAATGCTGTTTCTATTGATCCAATCTGGGTTGAAGGAAGTGGGTAAATCTTCCATAAAAGACTAATTCAAGAGATAGCTCCTTTGTTTGGGGATAGCTGTTCAAAATCTCTGTAGTCAAAAGAGCAGCTTTATCATTCATCAGAACAGAGGACATGAGGGATTCTGTACACTAAACTGCAGTCCTAGATTTATTAAAGAATTCCACAAGACAACAAAGGTATATACTATTTACATCATATAGAACGAGGATTTGATCTTCTAGATATGCCTTTGCTTTGGGTTGAGGGAATCTGCATGAAGCTAGTAAGCAGGAAAATAATGGCAACATAACACAGAGCAACCCCCCTACCCACACACATTTTGCTTAATATGTTGCTCACTGCAGTCCCCTGGATCAAGTGGTGTACACCCAATTACTATCATAACTCTCCTCACTTCTGTCATCACTATGCTGCTGAGTTCAGTCATGCTTGTTTGCACAACTGCACTGAAGAGACCTTGCCCACTTCTGCTACAAGGGAAATTATGCTACAGCAAAGGATGCTCAACAATGTAAATTCAGCTAGAGACCCAAACATCAAATCAGGTGCCAATGGAGACAGGGAATGTGTCAGACATACCGGGAGAACAAGGTATTTTTCTCTGCAGGAAGATCTCCTGGGCTTCCGAGGCAGTAGGGCCATTGTCACCTTCAGCAATAATCTGCAAGGCACAAGAAGGTAGCAAATAGAATGACAATACTGAGCAGACAAGCCTTGAGCAGCTGCCGCAGCAAAGTATTTTAGTACAGAGTACGGAAATGAGGCTGTAACAAGTTATTTCAAGAAGCTATTACATTTAGCACCAATTCATGTGTGATCAGTGAGCAGAGAGCGGTCTAAGCCTTTCCCAACAGACTGCAGCTCTAAACACTCTAAGGAATGTGCAAAACCTATATCTAGCAGAGAAGATTGCACTCAGATCCGTCTTTGAAATGGAGGGCAATCCCATACAGAATATTGCTCTCAGTGTGCTCAGCTATTTCACGATTTCAACACTATCAAACTGTGGAAATCCTGTATGACCCACATGTCCCCTGTGGCTAAGGGGCCACTTGTTCACCAGTTGTAGTCTGTTACATATGTTTTGCTGCCTAGCTGAAAATCCAAATAGCCTAGATCAGGGGTCTGCAAACTGCGGCTCCCGAGCCGCATGCGGCTCTTTGGCCCGTTGAGTGCGGCTCTCCGAACTTGGTTTGGAGCCCCTGCTCTCGCGCCCGCTCGCACCGGCAGCCGGGCTGTGGAGCTGGCGCGCCTGAGAGCGAGAGCGAGCAGGCGAGCGGGCGTGCTGTCTCCCCCTCCCCCCCCCGCCGTGGAGAATGGCCAGGTCCCCCTTTTCCTTGCCCTCAATGGTTGGGAGGCTAAAGCCTCCCCTCCCCTCTAGCTACGCGATTGCTGGGTGGGCGGCTCGGCGGTTCCTCCCCCCCGCCCATCAGCTGTTGGGCGGGGCGGGCTTCCTTTGGTAGACCTGGCCTCCGGCTGAGTCCCATTGGGAGGCCATGTCTACCCACTGGCTTTCTTGGCGGTAGACCTGGACTCCGAGGAGGGGGAAAAGTCCCCCTTCAGAGGCCAGGTCTACCAATTGGCTTCTATGGGCCTCCGGAGGCCAGGTCTACTGCCAAGAAAGCCAATGGGTAGACCTGGCCTCCCAATGGGACTCAGCTGGAGGCCAGGTCTACCAATAGGCTTTTATGGCGGTAGACCAGGCCTCCAGACGAGGACTCCGGACGGGAGGGGAAAATGGCAGGGACTTACAATTTAATTTTTATCAATAAATAAGATCGCTATTAAGTATGATATCAATTTTTATTCAGTTTACCTATAGTTTAATTAAGACTTAAAACTTTAATTAAAGTTTATTAAGTTAATAAACATTGTACCTACCTATATAGTTTAAGTTTAAGAAATTTGGCTCTCTAAAGAAATCTCAATCGTTGTACTGTTGATATTTGGCTCTTTTGACTAATGAGTTTGCCGACCCCTGGCCTAGATGTTCAGATATTGTTTCAGAATTGTCGTTTCCTCACAGATTGGGCAGGGCCTAATCTTATTTTCTGTCTCTAAATTGGAAGCAATATTAAAATGTGGAATAACAGAATCTGTTCCATTTATCTCCTAGCCAGAACTGATAGGGCCTCCTTATATTACTTGTTCTAACTCTAGTGATAAAAGGGGTGCCTCTATGGCCTTTCATTATTCTGGAGATATTTGCACAGGACTGTTTTATTTCATTCAAGAAAGGCACTGTGTTATGGCAACACTACACACACAAAAAAAGTGTTATATCAATACTATACATACACACAAAATAAAGGGCTGGCAGACATATATATCAGAAGGTGTTAGCTTTCACTCCAAAACCCAGATACTTTTGGAGTAGTACTACTTAAACAGCACTGGCAACTTCAAGAGTGCTTCAGGAGTGATTCTGAACAAGTTTATGATCAGCTGCCTAAAGTCACTTTCACACAGTGACGTAGAATGGAAAACGTTCAGTTTTTCTGTAGAAATTTTCCGTTTCTTAACAGGTATTGTCCCATAAAATTAATTAGTTATGCTATTCCATTCGCATTTCAAAGTCATAATTAATCTTTTTTTTTTTTTTTTTGGCCAGGTGATTATTTCTAGAGAAGAAAAACATTTATACTACTTCTCTCTTACTTACAAACGTAAAAATTTAGTCAGATTCCATGCTCTTTATTTGTTTTGACTACTCAAATATTTAAGTTCAATTAGTTTTGGCTTTCCCAAGAACTTTTGATATTTGTACAGCATGTAAAATTAACATGACATAATTCTGTAGTTCTGCTTACTAAATATAAACCAAATAAACATGTTAAATCCGACTCTACTAAATTTAGGACACTGGAAAATTTTCCAATACAATCCCCCCCCCCCAAAAAAGCCCAAGTAACAGCTTTCACGCAGGGGAAACAGCTCTCTTTTAAACTCAGAACACTGCGATTTTTCTTCCAAGGCCAGTTTTGTACTATTAGTGAGTTTACACAGTGCACAAATAGCAAATGCAATCAGCCACCCACAATCCAGCTGCCACCTTGCCATACAGTTGCTGCATGTTTAATGAATCACATGAACACATACATGAAGCTGCCTTATAGTGAATCAGACCCTTGGTCCATCAAAGTCAGTATTGTCCACTCAGACCGGCAGCGACTCTCCAGGGTCTCAGGCAGAGGTCTTTCACATCACCTACTTGCCTAGTCCCTTCAACTGGACATGCCAGGAATTGAACCTGGGACCTTCTGCATGCCAAGCAAATGCTCTAGCACTAAGCCACAGCCCCTCCCAGTACTCACATATGCCTTCCCCCTTACCAAGCCCCTTTCATGAATGGACCAGTCCATGGACCATGTAAAGGCCAGTTGTTTACTAAGTGGTAGTGATGAAAAAACACTTTGCTCATGCTCAACAGCTTTGTTATTACTCCACAAGTCCCTAAGCAGAACTCCATTGAGTACCTCACTCTACACGGGCCCCATACCGAGCAGAGCCAAGCTGTATGAAAAACATAGTGCAGACAAAATTTTGTCTCCAATCGAATAAAGTCCCACTGTTTTTACTTTTTCCTGGAAAGAGGACTGAATAATATTTAGAAAATGCAGCCTCTAAGTTCTACCTGCCCTGCCCTGGATGGCCCAGGCGAGCCTGATCTCGTCAGATCTCAGAAGCTAAGCAGAGTCTGCCCTGGTTAGTATTTGGATGGGAGACCACCAAGGAAGACCAGGGCTGCTGTGCAGAGGAAGGCACTGGCAAACCACCTCTGTTCGTCTCTTGCCTTGAAAACCCCAAAAAAGGGGTGGCCATAAGTCGGCTGCGACTTGACGGCACTTTACACACACACACACACAAGTTCTACCTCTGCTTTGATACAGTGAGCATTCTCCTTTGTCAGCTGTTTCTCAAAAGCAGCTAGGGTGAGGATATCACTGGGCACCTCAAGGGTGATGATTTCAAGAGCCTTAGCCAGCTCTGGAAAGCCAGCTATGGCACCATTTTCCTGGAATGATACATATATGTCAATTTTGTTTTGCCTGACTTCTCAGGAAAAGAGATGTGCAAGTGTTTCACTACATTACAGTTCCCAAAGTCTCTTTCTGTGGCTAAAGCATATTAGCCATCTAGCTGCAGTTACTGCTAGGTCTTATAACCTAAAAAGTACTATTTCATGGAAGAAATTACTCTGATCTTTTCAAGCTACTTACTCTGTAATACCTCGACATGGAACATATTCATGTGGGATTCTACATACCATCTTACAGTCTTCTCATTCCTTAGGGTAGATCCCGTCAGCATTGTCAATGGCACCATCTCTCTCTCCAACACATATACCACCTCTCCGTAGCAGTGCGGGTATTGCATGGCATGCAGACCCATGTTGCCAAAGCCCTAGAGACAGACTCAGGAAATATATGGGTCAATGAAATCAATAACACACACACCTTGACCAAGGTGATCTCATCAGGTACCTCAGAGCTCAGTGTACCGTAAAGAAAGACTTATTAGGTGGGTTTCCTCAGCACTATCCCATATTCATCCCTGCAGAACAAACTTGTCCCTCTGGAAGGTAATCATGACATCCTTCGTGAGAAATCAGTTGTACGCTACAATGTGTATTTTGTCTTGCTTTGAAACCTCAGTTTCTCCTTCATCCTGCTTTCACTGTCATTAATAAACTCATTTTTCATTTGCAATAATCATTCTATGAAGAGTTATGTGATTAGAATATGAAAAACCAATCAGTGCTCCAACACTGGCCGCTACATTTTACTCATGTGCATCTTGAGGAGTCCATTTATACTGGGAAAAGTACTGCTGGAGCCCTAGAAAGTGAAGGCAAGGCTGGTGGAGGTAAAAAAGGAACTTATTCACCTCTCAGAGCAGCCATGAATGCGCAGGTGTTCAGGAGAGAGCACCTGGAAGCTTCCGTGTAGTACCAGAAGCAGACATCTCGCTGTCAACAAAACATATCTTTCCATTCTCTTGTGCTGATCTCTTGAGAAGTGCCATATTACTCAGGAGGAAAGTTTTTTTTCCTTAGAAACAGGAAGTGTTTTCCATTTCCATTATGTCTGTAGGATACTTAGCCTGCTTTTCTATCATTACAGACTCATGTTTATAGGGGGGAGAGTTTATGCCTCAATCACCTGTGCCGCTGAACGTTTTCATATATTGTCCCTTCACCAAAGAATCTGTTGTTTGAATGAACTTTTCAAAGGAAAAAATCCAGGATAGAAACAATAACCAAACATGACAACCGTGATTGAACATTCCCTCGGGACAACAGCAAATGTTGAGGCAACAGCCAACTGCATTGCACAATCTATTCTTGTTCCATTCAAGTCTAAATTAACTGCCAAGAGTAGACAGAGAAAGATGATTACAGATGAAAAAGAATCACAGTAGCCTTTCCCTTGGAGCAAGCATTCATACACCATTTAACTCCTGACTCATCCACAGTCCTACATGATTTCTTAGAAAATAACTAAAACTTGATTTACTGACAAGGGGAACCCCCTTCCCCCCAAAAAAAAAAACATATAAAAAGGTGACGTTACAAACCCCAGAGAAGACTTCCCCTCTCAGTTTTATTTTCCTGGTAAATGGACTATTCCTCAGGGGATTGCTCTGCAAACTTAATTCAACAGAAATTTAACCATGCAATCCTAAACAGCGTTACACCATTCTAAGCCCGCTGACCTCAATGGGTTTGGAGGGCATCTTTTAGGATGATCCAGTTAGGGACAGTTTCTTGTATACTTTCAGCTCTGCTAGCCCAGCTTTTCTGCTGTAGGACAAAATTGCTTAGGGGACACATACATACTTCTCTAGGACTGAAGGGAAACTGGCAAGCTGCCAACTTAAAAACAACCACCAAAAATGCAGAATAGACACACTGTCCGGCAGAGACTCTCCTAAAGTAGAACATTGTTCGTATTCACTGTAATCACTCAGCACCAAAAACTGTTTTGCAAAAGCCAGCATGGTGTAGTGGTTTAAGTGCTGGACTAGGATCTGGGAAACCCAGGTTCGAATCCCCACTCTGCCATGGAAGCTTACTGGGTGACCTTGGGCCAGTCATACACTCTCAGCCTAACCTACCGTAGAGGGTTGTTGTGAGGATAAACTGGAGGAAAGAACAATGGAAGCCGCTTTGGGTCTCGATTGGGAAGAAAGTTAGGATATAAATAAAGTCAAAAAATATCCAGAGGGACAGCCATATTAGCCTGTTCAAGTAAAAAACAGAGGCAAGTGACATCTTAACAACTAACACATTTATAGTGGCTCAAGCAGAGTGGCGCGGAGTGGCTCAGAGTGGCAAGCTGCAGTACTGCAGTTAAAAGCTCTGCTCACAACCTGAGTTCGATCCTGACAGGTTGGTTTCAGGTAGCCGGCTCAAGGTTGACTCAGCCTTCCATCCTTCCAAGGTCGGTAAAATGAGTACCCAGTTTGCTGGGGATAAAGTGTAGACAACTGGGGAAGGCAATGGGAAACTACCCCATAAATATAGTCTGCCTAGTAAATGTCGGGATGTGACATCACCCCATGGGTCAGTGCTTGCACAGGGGACTACCTTTACCTTTTTAACCTTTCCTGGGCCACAGCCCACTTCATAAGATGCATAAAGTGATTTCTGAAAAGTGCCCTGCGTATGTGCCCTGATCGCAGTAAGAAGAAAAAATGTTTTCTTATAAAGTGAGACCAAAAAGTCAAGCAAGGCAATTTGTCTATATTTATTTATACAATATTTATACAATTTGTCTATATTTATTCTCTTGCCCAACCTGGAATTGTAGGGTTGCCAACCTCCAGGTACTAGCGGGAGATCTCCCGCTATTACAACTGATCTCCAGCTGATAGAGATCAGTTCACCTGGAGAAAATGACCTCTTTGGCAATTGGACTCTATGGCATTGAAGTCCCTCTCCAAACCCCGCCCTCCTCAGGCTCTGCCCCAGAAACCTCCCACGGGTGGTGAAAAGGGACCTGGCAATCCTATGGATTTGGCAACCCTAGTCAGGCCTGGCCCCAATGAGTCCTCTCTCCAAGGCCAAAACAGCCCTGGAAAGGACCCTGCCTCTCCCAAATGCCTTTTTACTCACAGAAGCGGGGATCCCTACTGGCTGGGATCCAGAGTTTGCGGAGCCGCGCCGGGTGACGGGGCTCGGCTGGCCGCTCGGCCGCGGGAGTGGGGGGGGGGAGGAGCGGCTGGGACCCGCGCTCTCCTCCAGACTCCTGACGGCTGGAAAAGGGGGGGAGGGCAACTCTTACCGGCGGGCGGCATGGGGGAGGGCGGCTCCGAGCGGGCTCCTGGGGCCTCGTGGTGGCTGGGGGAGCCGGAGGGAGGCGACCGGATGGCCCGTCGTTGCGCGCCTCTTCCTGTCCCGTCTGTTTTTTTGAACGGGCCAATCAGGGCTCGGCCCTCCGGTCTCTCCTCCCCTGCCGGCGCTACCGACCAAGGTGCTTGGTCTGGTCCGCCGGCCAGGTATTTAGGGGGAGGAGCCGCACGTGGCTGGCCCTGTTTCCAGCCTGCTTTGAGAGTTGGTCTTCCTTCCTGCTTCGTTGCCCGCGAACTGCGCTCCATGCCTCCTAAGCCAAGCGTAAAGGGGGCCCGGCCGGCGCGGCAGCAGAAGGCGACACCGAGGAGCGGGTGGCAGGGTGCAAAGGCTGCGCCTGCGAGGTGCGCCTCCGGCTCCGCGGGGGAGCGCCGTTCGGCCGCCATGTCGGGCGGCTCAGCGAGGAGGCCTGCGGCAGGCACTCGTTCGGCCGCCAAAGAGGGAGGCTCTGGGCAGAGGCTTGCAGCAGGGACTCGTTCGGCCGCCGCGGCGGGCGGCTCTAGGAAGCGGCCGGCAGCAGGGACTCGTTCGGCCACCACAGCAGGCGGCTCGGGGAAGAGGCCGGCAGCAGGTTCTCAGGCCATGGCCAGGTTCGGAGACGGGGATTCCTCAATACAAGGGCTCACAACGATTGTTCAGAAGCTGGCCGAGGACGTAGCTGGCTTGAAGGCGGCGACGGGCAGCTCTGGGGCTGCGGAGTCTTCTGTTTCCACTTCAGGTCTGCACGTGGCTGGCGGCAGAACTGGGAGGGTGGCAACTCGGAGGAAACGGGGCGGCCCGTCACCCTCCAGTTCCAGCAGCTCTGGGTCTGGAAGCTCCCGCTCTAGGGACAAGGGCCGACGGAGAAGGGCGGCAAGTCGCAAGGCCCGGTCGTCCCATAAGAAAGGGAGGCACAGCAGAGAGGCCTCAGACAGCGGGGGAACCTCAGGTAGGTCCTCCTCTGGGGAGGATTCTGATGGGGGGTCTGCAAGGTTTTGGAGGGCGGGTGCTGAAGTACCTGGGCTCCCTGGGTGGGTTTTACGCAGGCGGGCGGAGGAGGAGAGGCTTGAACAAGAGGAACGGGTGAATGGTGTTTGGGGGGGCGAGAAGTCCGCTCAGGGCCCGCCGTATAAATCCACCTGCGTTTCTGGGGACAACCCACCGGGGATACACTTGCCCAGGGATTTAAGGGAACAAATCCTTGACGGCTATTACGTCGATGTGATATCGTTGATAAAGCCTGAGATGTCTGTAGGCAGGAGTGTAAAGGTGGGGGGTCGGGAGCCAAGGAAGATACGGGTCGATCCCAAAGACAGGACCTTTGACAATTGGCTTGCTGGTTTTGGGGTTTATATGGCGGTAGTCGCGGCCTCCTACCCAAAGCGGGCATGGCACCTCCTTACCCATCATAACTGTGTCCTTAAGGCAAGTGCTTTGGCGGGTGAGGCTGCGGCATTGGATTATGACGAGGAGTTCCGTAAGAGGGCCTCCAATAATGATCAGTGGCGCTAGGACCACATAGATAGTTATCTGTGGTCTACGTTGGTGAATCCGCATGTACAGGTTAAGTCGGATGCTGCAAAAGGGGGTAAGTGGGCTCCGCGCCGTGATTCCAACAGGAAGGTGTGTTGGGAATACGGCCAGGGTCGCTGCAGCCGCTTTAAGTGCAGGTTCGAACACATATGCGAATCCTGCTATGGCGGTCACCCGAAGGCCAGTTGCCCTAGGGCTCAGCAGCCCTTTCGAGGGGGCCGGCCCCTCGCCCGGAGGGACGGGGGGGCCGGGGCCTCGACTAGTGGAGGTAAGTAGTCCTGCTTCATTTATGGGGCTTGCCAGGACTCCAGTACTCCTGGAGGCTCTGTTACCACTGCTGTCCAGATACCCTAACAGGAAGGCAGCAGTGTTCCTGGGGGAGGGTTTCTCTTTTGGCTTTTGCATCCCTTTTAAGGGCCCCAGGGTGGCGATGGATGCTCAGAACTTGAAATCTGCCAGGGAACTCCCTGATGTTGTAGCAGCCAAAATTGAGAAGGAGCGGGCGGCTGGCAGGGTAGCCGGCCCTTTTGGGTCACTGCCTTTTCATAACCTCAGGGTTTCCCCTTTGGGTGTAGTCCCCAAAAAGGCGCATGGGGAGTTCCGCCTAATACATCACCTGTCTTATCCGAAGGGGGCATCGGTCAATGAGGCCATCCCGCAGGAACTCTGTTCTGTTCGGTATGCCTCCTTTGATCACGCTGTCAGTTTGGCTCGGGCATGCGGTCTGGGTGCACTGCTCGCCAAATGCGATATTCAGTCAGCCTTCCGGCTGCTCCCGGTGCATCCCGAGGACTTCTGTTTGTTGGGGTTCCGCTTTCAGGGCGCGTGGTATTTTGATAAGTCTATGCCCATGGGGTGCTCTGTGGCCTGTGCTGCCTTTGAGACCTTTAGCTCATTTCTGGAATGAGCGGTGACTGTGAGGGCAGGGTCCAGTATGGCAACTCACTACCTTGATGATTTTTTATTCATGGGGAAGGCTGGCACGGACGACTGTTCTAGCTTGCTGCGGGCATTCGAGGGGCTGGCCCAAGAGCTCGGGGTTCCCCTGGCCCCAGAGAAAACTGAGGGCCCTTCCACTAGGCTGATCTATTTGGGGATAGAACTGGACACTGTTGCAGGCACATCTCGCCTCCCTGAGGACAAGCTGTTAGCCATGCGGGCTCTCATTTCACTGTTTCTGGCACAGCGAAAGTGTTCGCTGCGGCAGCTGCAATCTTTGGTGGGGCACCTTAATTTTGCTTGTCGGGTGGTCTCCCCTGGGCGGGCTTTCATGGCCAGATTGGCTAGGGCCACGGCGGCGGCTGCCCTTCCCCATCATCGTATTAGGATTACCAGGGGTATGAAGGCTGACCTTCGCATCTGGGATGCTTTCCTGCAACATTTTAATGGTGTGTCGTTATGGCAGTCGACGCTGGATTTGGGGGGGGGGCACTGCAAGTTCAATCGGATGCAGCAGGGGGCGTGGGTTTCGGCGTGTACTTCAATGGACGCTGGTGTGCTCAGCCTTGGCCGCAGGAGTGGTTTGGGGCTGGGATCACTAGGGATCTTACCTTCTTGGAATTTTTTCCCATTTTGGTGGCAGTTACTATCTGGAAGGACCAGTTTCAGAACAAAAAGGTGAGGTTTTGGTGCGATAATGAGGCTGTGGTACGGGTAATTAATAAACAGTCGTCCAAATCCGAGAGGGTTATGCGGCTAGTGCGTAGCTTTGTATTAACATGCCTGTCAGCTAACATTACCTTCGCAGCTAAGCATGTAGCCGGGGTGGAGAACAACCTTGCAGATGCGTTGTCTCGCCTCCAGGAGGAGAGGTTTCGCGCTCTGGCGCCTGGAGCGAACCTGCAGCCGGATTCATTCCCGGAGGAGCTATGGTCCCTGGGCACGGGGACATAATGCTGGGGATTTGCAGCTCCGTGGCGCCGTCCACGTTCAATTCATATTCGACATCAGCTTCGGCCTTCCTGGCATTCTCGAAGGGTAATGGGGGCACGGGTTCCTGGCCTGCTACTGAGGATATGGTTTTGTGTTACCTAGCTGACATGAAGCGACGTGGGCTGGCTCCTAAGACCATGCTGAGCCACATGGCTGCCATTTCTTTCTTTAGCAAGGCTCAAGGATTCGTTGATCCGTACGATTCCTTCCGGGCTCGCAGGGCGGTTGAGGGTTGGAAACGTATGGCACCGCGGCCTCCGGATCACAGGAGACCCATCACCCTGGGAATCTTGTCCAAATTGCTATCTGTATTACCAAGGATATGCTTTTCTACCTTTGAAGTAGCTCTCTTCCGGGTGGCCTTCACTTTCGCATTCTATGGGGCCCTATGGGTGGGGGAGCTGGTCGCAAGTGCGGCCTCAGACAAGTCCTGCGGGGCCTTAAGGTTTCAGGACGTGGTTTTGAGTAAGTATGGGCTTCACATTACCATTGCCCGCTCTAAGACGGACCAACAGGGGAAGGGTTCTGTTCTTGACTTACGGGCTGCCCGCTTGCATGACCCTTGCCCGGTTAGGGCCGCCTCCGCCTTCTTGGATCTTCGTCCTGTGGGGGACGGCCCGTTTTTGAAGCACGCTGATGGTTCCCCCTTAACTCGCTATCAGTTTGTGAGCGTGCTGCGTATGGCCCTTGGGGCACTTGGGTTACCTGCTGGCGACTTTGGCTCGCATTCTTTTAGGATTGGGGCGGCCACCACGGCGACTGCCTGGGGGTTATCTGAGCAGCACGTCAAGGCCATTGGGAGATGGCAGTCGGCGGCTTATAAGACTTATGTCAGGCCGCTTGTTAATGATTGTGTTTGAGTTACAGCTGGAAGGCGGCACCAAGTCTGGCTGTGTGGCCACAGCATTGTGCACTGGGCAGGACTCTACGCTATTGGTTCCGGTTGGGGAAGACACCTGGGCTTGGATGAACTGATGGAGGCGCACTGGTTCGGCATGCGAGGCATGCGGTGGGATGCTCTCTTGCCCTATCTGCAGCGGAAGGTGCAGCAGCACGGAGTGCCGGATGTCCTTGTCTTGCAACTGGGCGGCAACGATATGGGCAAGGTCAAGGGCAATGCCCTGCGGGAAGAGGCGTTGAGGGATCTACAAACTTTGGCTGTGTGGTGGCCAAGTGTTCGTGTGTTATGGTCGGACATGCTGGAGAGGAGTTCATGGATGGGGGCGGAACGCCCAGAGAAGGTTGACCGGGCGAGGCGTAAGGCAACATTGGCTATCGGTAGGGCGGTGACGGCCCTGGGCGGTGATGTGATCCCTCATCCCGAGCTATCATGTCGCCTGGAAGCGCTGTATCGCTCGGACGGTGTACATCTGTCTTTGTGGGGTATGGATCTGTGGTTGCATGACATCCGGCATGGTCTTGGGGTTTGGTTACAGCGTTAGGCATTGGCGGGAGTCGGCCAAAAGGGGAGATCCCCTCCCGGCCTCCTCTTGTGGCGGTTTTGGGCATGGGGCCAGAATCCTGTTTGTGGAAAAGCCGGCCTGTGAGCCCCCTTTTCCTGGGCTGGGGACCCCAATAAGGGGTTTTTTGGGGGGAGGTCTTTGGTGTGACTGCCTGGCATGGCAGTTGGGGCGGCCTGCCTCCTCCCAAGTGGCAGGGTATCACACAGTGGCTGCCGTCCATGTGGGACCGGGATCTGCCATCTCAGGCTGTACCCAGCAGTGGCTGGGCACAGGATACATCAGCTGGCATTGGGTCACCTGATGTCATGATTCTGCCTCCATGCTTGCCAATGCCTAATGATGTATGTTTGATGTATGTATTAAAAGTTGTGGCCTGTTTTATTCCATACATGTGTTGCGTCGTATTTCTGATTCCAGAAAGGGTGGGAACCAGTGCTGCCCTTCTCCCGGGGGTGGGGAGGTTTCTTTGGTCAGGTAGGGTCAGACGGGCCCTGGGACCCCTATTTGGCCTGGATCCGCAAACTCAGCCTGTAAAGCTGAGCCTAGCAACAGTCACTGAGGGTTTCTGTTTCTTAAAGCTACAGGCACTTCTTTTGGGTTTTTTTCTTTCTTTTCCTTTCACAGCTCCAGTCACTGGATTTAAGTATCCTCAGATTTGGCCGACTTTGCTATTACCATATAGGATGATAGCATATTGGGAAGCCACAGCAGTACTACCAAGCAAATATTAGCATTGTTATTTCTACAGAAATCAAAGAAAGCAGACTACAACATGCTCAGTGACAATGGCCCTCTATTACAGTTTATATGACCCATACTCAATATCTAACAAGGTGAAACCACACTATGCAACTGCCTTTAAGCAATTAGGAATGGTTCAAAAATTGACACACCCCGTCTCTCTGTCTTCAAGCATCAATTACCACAGCCAACTTTAACCACAGTTATGTCAGCAGCAGTGATTAAGGCTAGCCAGGGTTCCCACAAAATTCAAGAAATGAAAATAGGGCTTTATAACATTCTTTCAAGTCAGACCCATACAGAAAGATATTGACCAAGCTGCAAAGATATTGACACAGATCAAAAATTTCTGCTGATTGAAGGATTTATATCGGTAGAGTTTGACTTTCTGGCCTTTCCCTTCCCACTGCAGCTCAGTATGTTCCACAAAATGCTTCACCTGGCGGGATGGGGGACCCCCCACAAACAGCACGAAGGGGAAATTGGAGGTTTGCCATGGGAGAGTGGAATCACACATTCCTCTGCGGGATCCAATCCAATCCAATGCCCCGTGTCAGAAAACAGCCACACATGAAATGCTTCATATTAAAAAAAAAAATCAACATTACCCTGTGTCCAGAGTGTTGGTATAAGTGTCAGTGACCCAGGATAGTTCTCTTGCTCCTTGTAATGTCAGGAGCAGCAACACCAGTTCCAAATCTTGCCAAGGACAACACATCTGTCAATCCTCCTTCATTTCCCAAGGCAAACAAACTAGAACAGTAAGCTTTATGGCAGGCAACAAATGCTGTCAGAGACAATGTAGGTTTCTACTGTAGGCTTAAGGTAAGGGTTAATGAAAATAATGAAAGCCGCTTTCTGAGGTGGATGAAAGGAGATGTGAATTCACAAACTTCTGATGCGGATGTAGGAGACAGAAGATACCCAATCTCCCCAATGCCCTGCTCCAAGCACCAATTGTTCTGCCCACCCTAAAGGCAAAAGTTCACATATTAAAGGTTTCACTTTAGAGATAAGCAACACTTCACTAATAGCCTCAAAGAGCCAAAGTATAGAAGTTCACCGGATCAGACAGTAGCTTAGATGCATCTGCAAGAATATATTAAATCATACAGTAGTTTATGGACTGTCAGATAACACACCTGGCTAATTGGACAAAAGGTATGCCAAGATGACAACAAGAGGAACATCTCTCATGTGTTATCTCATTTGGGGAAGGTGAAAAAGGTATTTGTTTAAAAGCTGACATGAGAAGATAGGGGAAAGGGATAAAGTCATCCAAAGTCCAATGTCAATTAAGCTAAAGCCCAAAATTAATCATGGGCAAAAGGTACCGTAACCAAAAGATAAGAGGGTGGACTAAACAAAGAACTCACAAAAAGTATAAATACATGTCTGTACTGCATGCTTTTTTTGAAGAGTTGTATTTGGCTGTCTTGAGACAGAGCTCTAGAAAATAAAATTACCTCTTGCTTCCAAAGAAAAGAACCTGAGTTGTCCTCGTTCTTAGTGGGTCTGTGCCATAGAGCAGGGGTTTGGCTTTTGCATCCAACACTACCATATGGAACCAAAGCATTTCTATACATTTTGGTCTCACCAAACATCAACAATAAGGCTTGCTATCAATGCATTCCAGCTTCTTCCCAAAATTCATATTTAATCCCAAATGCACTAATGCCATTACAGAATCATCTCCAGGGTGGAATTCAAAGATAACAGCTAGCTATTATTCCTCTCTGACATGGTCTATATATGGTCCAAAGTGTGTGTGTGTGTGGGAAGTATATTGTTTATATTCCACTAAAGAATATTTAAGGTAGAGTAGAGCTTGATAATTTGCTTTGCATTGACAGGCATAAAAGAAATGTATTATGAAGGGGTATACAATATGACACTAGGAGCCCCGTGGCACAGAGTGTTAAGCTGCAGTACTGCAGTCAAAGCTCTGCTCATGACCTGAGTTCGATCATGACGGAAGTCGATTTCAGGTAGCCGGCTCAAGGTTGACTCAGCTTTCCATCTTTCCGAGGTCAGTAACATTAGTACCCAGCTTGCTGGGGGTAAAGGGAAGATGGCTGGGGAAGGCAACAGCAAACCACCCCATAAACAAATTCTTCCTAGTAAATGTCGTCATGTGACGTCACCCCATGGGTCAAGAATGACCCGGTGTTTGCACAGGGGACTACCTTTACCTTTATACAATATGACATATTATTGTCATAATTTATATGTCCTTTACACTAACATGAAGGATGCCAAACTACAGAATGTAGATATATTCCACCCAAATATAATGTTCTTCATCCAGTATAATTCCCTCCAATATGAAAATATGAATCCACTGTTCAAAAAGCTTGATATATAGATGAAAATAGCAAAAGTTGAAAAATTTAATTTATTTTCAGTTTTTCAGTCTTTGAGTCATTCATTTTAAATTATCTTTGCTAGAAAGGCAGGGCTGCGTGTAGCTAAAAAAACAAACAAACAGTTCTAAACTATGTGACCTGTATAAAATATCTAAATTAAGAAATTTTGCATAGGTTTGCTTGTTTTGTATAATTTACAGTTTCTCCTAATCATGCAGAGAGGTGCAAAGAGATATGTTGGACACCGAAGCCTTCTGGAATTCTTATTCAGTCATACGTCTCAGCCTTTTGCAGTTTCACTAGGCATTTCCCACAGACTTTGAAGCCTATTTTCACAGCAATATGGGCTAAAAAGATGCTCTGTAAATGGAAGCTGATAAATGGGAGTCACAGGACCTGAATTCTGTACCCAGTGACAAATCCTGTGCATTTTCTGTCCTTGCACAGAATCACAGGATATACTCAGTCCTGGTGATATATACAGTTCCTGAGATCTTAACATGCTTCAGGAGCAGCATAGCCAACTAGACTTACCGCTGCTATGCAAAGACAGCAGCTGTCATCTAGTCAATCTGCCACAAAAAATTAATTGTTAACCAGTCATTACAAATACAGCCCTACACAAATGTGAAAAGAAGGTAACCTCACTTATACATCCCTTCTTGGCCATTTCTATCATGAATTGCCTTGTTATTTTCTCTTTTCTGCATAAAAACATCAAAATCCAGCTATTACTACAGGCTTCTACAGGGATTTAAATGAGATATAGATAGGTCAGGTGTTGTTGTTCTTCCAGAGGTACAACGTTCTGTGCTATCAGAGGTTAACAAATCTAATTATTCAGAGCCCAGTTGTCTCCATGTTTTACCCAATTACCAATGCACACTCTACCCCCCTCAGAGAGCCAGCGTGGTGTTGTGGTTAAGAGCGGTGGACTCCAATCTGGAGAACCAGGTTTGATTCCCCATTCCTCCACTTGAAGCCTTCTGGGTGACCTTGGGCTAGTCAAAGTTCTCTCAGAACTCTCTCAGCCCCGACCTACCTGACAAGGTGTCTGTTGTGGTGCGAAAAGAAGGTGATTGTAAGCCACTTCGAGACTCCTTTAAAAAGGTAGAGAAAAGCAAGGTTCTACTTCTTCTCAATGGCTCAACCTCCACCTTGTCTTGTAGCCTCCCATTCTAGAATTGTGCTGTTACCTACTTGGCTAAACAAATCGGTATGATATATATTTCTCCTTCTTCCTCTCAACCAAGAGAAGCTTTCATAGCAACTGGGCAAATAGTAGCTGTAGACAATTCCTGATTGCTGCCTGTCAAAGCATATCATTAAAAGCTGATTTACACATTACAAAATAATTCCACATAATGCATTCCAATTGCTCCTGTGGGCCACATTTACAAGGGCAATTGTAGTATGTGAACTGAACCCCCACAGATATAGACACAGCTCCTCTAAACTAATTCCTCTGGCAGAAGAGAAGCCATTACAAGTCGAAGAGAAGCCATTACAATTACATAAATTGCCACAGGAATCTGTGGCTATATTTGTAGAGTATTCGGTTCCCAAGCTACACTTTTATGCAGATGCAATTTACCAGGACAGTCTCAGCACACTGCTCTTACAAAAGGAGACCTTGTTAATTTCTGAGTCAGTCTTACAGATACGGATATCTGACATGTAGTTGAAAGCCGTCCACGTATGTGTATTCCCCGCAAAGGAAAGGGCATACACTTACTGAATACTTCTTTGAATCAAAAGTCACACTAGCCCTTTAGCCCCACCAAACAGAACATCTGAAAGATACCAGACAGACATATCAACAGCAAGCCATCTGGCCTCCTAGTTCCTAACCTCACCAGTTAGAGATGCCAGGAAAGCAACCGCTTTAAGAACAGTTGGGAATGTATTGGTTCAGAACTTAAGCTCCACTCTGTTTACATAGGCTCTGAGTAGGTAACAATGTTTAAAACCAATTAAAAACCAATCTACCATTGAAAACGCCATCTGCGCATCCCTGGCAGCAAAATGCTTGCCAAAATAAGCAGGCCGTGATGCTGCTGGAAGATGCTCAGGCTTTGTCATAGCCTAGGAAGAAAGCATTTCCAGAGCCACTAAGAACAGCTATACTCCCTGTTCATTGCTAATGGGAGTATCCCAAACTTGAAGGAGTCAGTGTTTTGTACCACCTCATGGTAAGAGCAAAGAAAAATCCTACAGGCAATTGAGGCATCTCCACTTCACAAGCATTTCTTTGCAGATCACCAGCCTATAGCAAACCTCACTGTTCTCTAACCTGCAGATTTGCACCTTTCCAATCTTTTGCACTTCATCAAACATTAAACATACACATATCAAACCAGCTGGATCCCATTATAGCTTTCAACAGCCCAACATTTCAGCTACACACATGAGTCCGAAGCTCTCTCTTAGATCCATTTCATATTACCACGCTTCCTTATCCCACTGGCCTTCCCAAAGTTAGTTGTCCAGCTTCTCCTAGACTCTTCCTTCTTACCCACCCTTTCTTTCTTTCTGCTGTTCTCCTACAAGTACACAAAAATAAATTCCCTCTTTTTCGATCTAGCCTGCAAGGCTCCTAGTATTACTGCCATTGCCCACGCCTCATGCTGGCTAGTGAAGATCTAAGGGAGCAATCCTAAGCAGGTCTACTCAAAAGTAAGTCCCATGTTATTCAATTGGGGCTTATTCCCAGGAAAGTGTCCTTAGGATTGCAGAGTACTCATGCAGTCTGGGCCACAGAAGCAATGACAGATTCTGACCTGTATTGCTGGTGTGCCAACCCTGAAAATAGTTCCATAGATACCTAGAGGATTTGTTCTCAACACTTATGCCTCCTCCCCATGGATGAGGCTGCAATACAGGCTTGACAAAATGAATAATGATGACAGGTGAAAGAAACAGGGCAGGTGAGTTTCTCTCGCATCCGAACAGTTCATTATTTTTGAGTAAACATTGTCCTCATAGTTCCCAGTCTATCTATTCAAAATATTTTAACTATGCTGGCTGTAATCTGGACTCTTCTTCAAACTTTTCACTGGACATATTCATTCCTGTTCTTTCAAGTTTTATTTTTTTCTACTTTACCAATAGACAAATAGGTATGCTAAGTACGGTTGCCAACTGCCAGGTAGTAGCAGGAGATCTCCTGCTAATACAACTGATCTCCAGCTGATAGAGATCAGATCACCTGGAGAAAAATGGCTGCTTTGGCTATTGAATGCTATGGCATTGAAGTCCCTCCCCTCCCCAAACCCCGGCCCCCTTCAGGCTCCACCCCAAAAATCTCCCACCTGTGGCAAAGAGGGACCTGGCAACCCTAATGCTAAGGGTCTTGCATAGCAATTTGCAGGTTTGTCTTTAACAATGGATATACTGAATTTAGAACTGTTTGAAACTTCGGTTTGATAAGTAAGACACTGTTGTTTATATTCCAGTTTTCCCCAAGATGTCTGCCTGGTTTTAAAAAAATTATCTTCCAAATTCCTGGAATTTTTTATTAACTCTAGCTTTTGATTAAGGTTGCCAGGTCCCTCTTTGCCACTGGCGGGAGGTTTTAGGGGCGGAGCCTGAGGAGGGCAGGGTTTGGGGAGGGGAGGGACTTCAATGCCACAGAGTCCAATTGCCAAGACAGCCATGTTCTCCAGGTGAAAATGTGATAAACAAATATTGAACGTATTTTAAGTCAGCAGGAAGCACGCTTTGTGCATTCTTTGACTGTGTAACCCCTAAAGGGTTAAACATGGCAAATGACTTCACCTCTTTTCTGTAGATTGTATTGCACCTGGGATCGTTTCTACCATGTACTTAACTGTATTGCTTACGTTGTACTAACTGACTGAGAACAAGAAAGAATCCTTGTCAGGTCCACACCTCACAAGTTACTGTGCTTGAATATAGATACAATTATCTAAAAGCGTTCTGAGAAAAATATCCAGACGCTGAATACAACTATTTATCTAAAGTGCTCTGAGAACATATCCAGACGCAGAATCAAATTTGTCCTTTTGGGGTGGCTGAAGAAGACTTGAAACAGGCTTTGTTACCGGCATCCTGTTCTACCCCACCATTCTTATGGACAATATTTATGCTCTATGAAGAAAACACTACAAACAAAAAATTCTTTCTGTTGACTTTATTTTGAAAAAGTTCATGATTGTATGCCTTGTTGCATTATGAAGTAATAGTGTGACACAACAGTTTATATGAAGTGTTCTATATAAATTGCTTGATTTGTGACATATGAAATTGTATTTGAGTTACTATTGGCCTACAACTGTATTTTCTTGACTACTACTATCATAACAGTTGAATTTACTATATTGAATAGTACCTGGAGATTGGCAACCCTACTTTTGATGTAAATGCCCGCCTTCATGTGTTAAATCTTTATTTCCAGAACTACCTATAACTTTCTGGTTATTGACATGTATTTTTTAAAAACCCAAAACTCATGCTTCTAAAGATCACACACTAGAAACTTTAGCCCAATAAACAGCAGTGTTTTTGTGCTGAGCTAGATGGTAGCATTAACCAAGTAAGAAAAAAAACAGGATTCACACCAAATTATAAAGGAGTTCTAGGCCTTTTATACTTGGCAGTTTCACTCCCCATCACCACCACCCCTCCAGCTTCAGGTCTTTGTGTTGATTATGCATGCCATTTCCACCCTTCAGAAGTTGCCTTGCTCTAGCATATGGTCAAGTCTTCTCTTTATAGAATATGGAGTAGATATAAATATCTGTTAGAACCAAAGACTCCACAGTGGATTTCATCATAAGAAATGCTAACTCTGCGTCCACTTAGACCTGCTCAATTTTTAACTTATCAAGATCTTTTGAAATGGGATGGTATAAAATGTTCACTTAAAGAATACGAAGAAGTTAAAGAGTCTTTGACTTGGTTACAGTATCATCAAATTAACTCGGTTTATTTGCAAGACTTAAAAACAGGATTTTCCAGTACTAAATCAATTTTTCAGAAACTCTTGTTGGATACTGATGACCATTTAATATCTAAGATGTACAAACTTTTATTGGAACTTTATTGTGAACAAGACCGAATAAAACCTACCATGACTAGTTGGGCACAAATGTTGGGACATGATATAATGTTGCAGAAATGGGAAAGACTGTGGACAAAAGACTTGAAGTTAATATCTTCGCAATTGTTAAGAGAAAATATATATAAAATGATGTACAAATGGTATTTAACACCGAAGAAACTAGCAAAGTCATTTCCCTTAATGTCACCAAACTGTTGGAAATGTAAGAAAGAAATTGGTTCTTTTCATCATATTTGGTGGACTTGTGAAAAAGCCAAGATATTTTGGGAAATGATATATGAGGAAATAAGGTTAATTTTACAACAAAATGTATCTGATGCTACTAAGTATGATACCGGACACTATTTTGACTCATAGAACTTTCCTGATATATGCCACCACAGCTGCACAGTTGATACATGCAGCAAAATGGAAGACTGATGAGATACCGGGAAAAAAGGACTGGATATACAAGATGATGGAATTGATGGAGATGGCGAAACTTACAGCTTATATTAATCAGACTGATAATGTACAATTTTGGGGGGAATGGGAGATGTGGAGAATTTACTGTGAAAAATATTTTTTGATGGGTCATTTTAAAGGATACTCTTTGATTTAATCCCTCACAGTTATTTGGTATAGTGATAAGATTAGGATAGTTACAGGTAAATTAACTAGATAAAATAAGATACTTATAGAATAATTGAGTAGAGGGGGATTATACTGTTAGCAAAAGTATATATAATTTAATTTTAGACAGAAGAGAGTGAAGGGGAAGTCAATTTTTATTTTTTAGATTAGAAAATATTATAGATTTTATTTTATATTGTTAAAGTCTTAATGGAAATTGATTTATGATGTATAAAATGAGAAAACAATAAAAAAATATTTTAAAAAAGTTACCTTGCTCTCCCCCTGCATTTGCCCGCATTTTGCCCGCATTTTGAGAAACCTGTTTTATCTCAAATTTGAAAGTGCAGGCAAAACACAGGGAAATGCAAAGGGAGACTGAGGCAAACTCTGACGGTCGGAAACGGTATGTATAATCAACATAAAGACCCAAAGTTATCGGAGGGGTGACAGTGAGTGAAACAGCCATGCATAGGATTGCCAGGTTCCTCTTTGCCACCGGCGGGAGGTTTTTGAGGACGAGCCTGAGGAGGGTGGGGTTTGGAGAGGGGAGGGACTTCAGTGCCGGCTTTTGACACTGCAGCTGTGCACAGAAGTTGTAACTTATTGAGCAAAAGTTTTAATTTATTCACCCAGCACTTTTCTCAGGAGTTTTCAAGTCCTATGGTGCCCAAAGCAACCACTCTGCCACAGTGAACATATTAATGGCCCAATAATGGCAGCCAGTTTGTCTTACATTTTTATTACTGTTTCCAAAGTAAACGAGAGTGCTTGTTTTACAGCCGGCAATGTGTGTGAATCTCAGCTTTTAGTTTTCACAAAGGGTTACAGTTTTGATTATAGAGAAAAGCTTGAAAATATGGCTGCCATTTCCTTTCCGCTTGTCAATAATGTTTTAATGTGGAACACCCTCTGCGGTTTGCTTTCTTTCACACAATAAAATGGCTAGCTGGGTTTAAGCTCTATGTGCTGATTTCCAAATCAGGCCCTTTCCCAGTTTCTCATTATGTTCACTCAGACATGCAAGCGCTACAGCAGCCTCTGGCAAAGTCTGTGCGTCTGAATAGACTCTCAAGAGCACCTATGTTTTCATTTGAAAGTACAGTGTTTATAGTGTGAGATAATGTCCGTAGACTCCATGATGGATAAGCGGCTTTCAGCAGCATTAATGCATGCTTTGTCATTTAGACAATGCATCCATGCTGCGAGGCATTCTTTTCTTAACAATGACTCCATCATTCATAGGCTGTTGGTTGCCACCATTTGCCATTCTAGTAGTGTTTTGCAAGCATCTGTGGCTCATTATTTGTGTGTAACGGAAGCTCTAGGGAAGGAGAGGAGCAACTCTGGCTACTATGCAACTTAAAAGGAAACAGAAATGACACCCCCCCCCCCGTATGGATGTATCTAAGTTGAATCTGTTAAGAAGGAACAAGCTATTTTTAGGTCACATGGATTTGTCAGATCCCCTTGGTAACTCTCAGATCATCCAAAATGCTTTCCCCCCCTCCTGACAAACCTCAGATGGAGAATTCTTTTTGATGCTTTTGCATTTCATTGCTTGTTGCAGTTACTTATCTATGCAGCAGGATCTATTAAAGAGATTCTCATCTTTCATCTAGGATTTTTAAAAGACAGTTATGGTTATGTATTGCCCTTCTGCTCCCTTGTATTAGGATCCAGGATAATGAATGTTATACTGGTTTTAAAAACGAGTTTTTCTAATTGAGTTTCTCCTTGTAAGTGAGTGCAGTTCTAGGTTGCCTGTGAATATATAATAATAAAATATGTCAGATACATTTGTTTGGCTGCCTAACACAGGCACAAAACTGATTAGTACTGGGTGACAATAGCATAACTCTCAGGTCAAATCTAAGGCATGGCTAACCAAAAGGGAAGTGTCATATATACTGACTTTTGGTTCCCAATTATCTGGAATATGATCAAGCATGACCAATATAACCAGATACCTCCTCATGATAATTGCCACAATTAGTTGAAAGTCCTGTCTCTTGCTGTAGCTGCTTTGGGAGAAATTTACATGATAATTTTCTAAGGTGACCCAATTTTAGCTGTTTGTCTACAACATGAATTAGAGGGATGCAGTGAAAGAAGGGAACACCCTTAAATAGCATTGGGGCAAATTTTCCCTTCATGTAATTTTGGTAAATTTAAAGATTTTACAGAGTTACACAAAGGATTCAGCGGAAGATTTCATGATCCACTGGTTTATCCAGATTTTCTGTGCTGCGAATCCCAAAATATTCCTTTGTAGTAGTAATTACTTCATCCTACCTCAAGGTTTTTAATTGTTGCTCCCTCCATATATTTTAAACTTGATTTGTTGCAGCAGGAGGAACAGACAGCTGCTATTTCCATCTACCAGTCCCTAGACTTCACAAACTCTCACAAAGAGCAAGAAATATATAGTAGACTCATCATGCTGCATACCTATTCTCTCTAGTATCAGAGGAGCATGCTTATTATTTTGGGTGCAGTGGAACACAGGCAGGATGGTGCTGCTGCAGTCGTCTTGTTTGTGGCTTCCAGGAGGCACCTGGTTGGCCACTGTGTGAACAGACTGCTGGACCTGATGGGCCTTGGTCTGATCCAGCAGGGCCTTTTATATGTTCTTATCAGGATCTGTATATCCACATTTTGCTATTAGGAATTACTTTAATTTGAAATTATAATATTTATTTGAAATATTTATGTCCTGCATACTCAACCAGAATTTGGTCCCTAAGGGCAGTTTACTATTCTATAGCAACAAATTAAAACATAAATAGACTGCAGCAATAAAATAAAATAAAAGGGCTATAACAAAAAGCAGTATAGTCATTACATAAATAATGAAAGGAACACTGAAATCAGGTATTATCCAAAGGTTTCAAGACCACTATCATTTGCAGAAAGAGAGAGAAACCATTACTTAGAATCATAGAATCATGGAAGGGACCACCAGGGTCATCTAGTCCAACCCCCTGCACAATGCAGGAAATTAAGAACTACCTCCCCCCTCCATGCCCCCAGTGACCCCCTACTCCATGCCCAGAAGATGGGGACAATGACCCTCCAGGATCCCTGGCCAATCTGGCCTGGAGGAAAATTGCTTCCTGATAGAGCTTCTGCTTTGCATGCCAAAGGTCCCAGGTTCAATTCCAAGCATCTCCATTTAAAAGGATCTGGTAGTAGAAAATGTGAAAGCTTTGTACCTGAGATCCTGGTAGTAAGAGTAGACAGTATTGACATTGGTGGACCAATGATCTGACTCACTAGAAGGCAGCTTCATTTGTTCAAAGAGATACAATAGAGGCAAGAAAGAAAGAAAGAAAGAAAGAAAGAAAGAAAGAAAGAAAGAAAGAAAGAAAGAAAGAAAGAAAGAAAGAAAGAAAGAAAGAAAGAAAGAAAGAAAGAAAGAAAGAAAGAAAGAAAGAAGAAAAGCATCTGCCAAGAACAAGAGGTATCTAGCACCAAGACCAATGGATTATCATAATGGAGGTACCACCCCCCAAAAAAGGTCCCGTTTTGTAGCCACCCACCTTTATTTCAGAAGATGGGAGCACACAGAACATGGCCTCCAAGATTACCTTTATTATGCCCAGGCCCATTCTTGTTTCTCTCTTCCACTTGTCTTTCCTCCTCATTCAACCCCTCCCCTCAGAAGCCATCTTTTTTTGTTGTTTGCGAGTGTAGGAGAGGAAGCTGAAATAGCCACAAATGATCTATGAGGCTGCTTATTTAATCAGTTTCACAGCAACTGTTAGTTTCAGACCTCGGCTGATGAAACCGTTTTTTTTTGGGGGGGGGTGATTGCAAGACCCCTGCATTGAGATAGCCAGAAACAAATTAGTTGCGGGGGGGGGGGGGTTATCTGGACCCTTCTCTACTTCGGCTGTAAAATAGCCACTTGGTTCAGATCATATGAAAGAATCCCGCTGCAGGGCTGGTGGGGGCTGGTGATGTATTTCAAAAAAATAAACTATAGCTAATTAGAAAGCAGTGTTTTCCAGGGGAGGAACTCCTGCATGGTTCAGAAGCTCCACATTTTCACTGGGGATGCATAATTGATCACAAGGTTCTCCTGGAATTTCTTCCGGGGGGGGGGGGAATACCCCTGTGCATAGTGTTTTGAGAATTCAACTGCAACTACTGTGCAGTTGGAGCGCAGAAGATCCAGCGGAAACAGACCGTGCACAAAAGGCCTTTGTTTAGCATTGCACTGTCAGTTTCCATCATTTGTGTTGATTCTCTGTATTGTACTGCACAATCACAGCCATTTGGAATAAGTGCCATTTTCAGAGTTATTTCTCCACAAGGAGATTGTTGAAAACTGTGGCCATTGTCCGATGTCCAGATTTGTGCCTCCCAAAGAGGCACACCATACCACCCTCTACAAGCCTCACAGTTTAGAGCTTTCTTTCTTCAATGAGCATGTGGCTGCCTTTTATGACATTTTGGTGGTGTGTCTCTCAGCTTGAAGTGCTCAAGAGGGAGAGCAGGTGCTGCTCTCAGGTCCCCCTGAACATGCCTAGAAAGATAGAAAATAAGGTAGAAACAGTAAAAGGCTATGAAGCCTTGTTCACATGCTCAATTAACCCATCATGATTTGTTGACCAGCAGCTGATTCATGTTAAATTGAAATGTTTTCTGCCCAGCCTGCTGAGGACAAAGTTTCACCGAGACAAAATGTGCTTGAAAATGCTCGTCCAACTGTCTGCAGTCTTTCTCCAAGTGAAAGGTGTCTTGGGGCTGTGAGAGATGTTTAAATCTCTGTAGTTTGGTTGATATTTAGCCTGTATGTTGCTTGTCTATTTGGGTTTCCTTGGAGATTAGAGAGAGAGAGAGATCTTGGCTGCTTGTGTGGTAATTCCAGTGGGGTAGCCTGTGTGGTTTCTGCTCTCTGTGGAATGGCACTTCAAGCTCCTTGTCAGAATAATGGCTTCAGAGAAGTTAATGAGTGGAGAAAAATATACTCCTGAGGATTCAGAAGGGTACCGTTTCAGAAAAGCAGAGTGGCAAACTTCCTTTTTATGCCACGTGCAACTGAGGGCCAAATACCTTTAGTGTGGTGTTGTGGTTAAGGTGTCAGACTAGGATGTGGGAAACCTCACTTGTGCCATGGAAGCTTGCTGGGTGATCTGGGGCTAGTCACACACTCACAGCCCTTGCCCTGGTTAGTACTTGGATAAGAGACCTCCAAGGAATACCAGGGTCGTGATGTGGAGGCAGGCAATGGCAAACCACCTCTGAACGTCTCTTGCCTTGAAAACCATATGTCAGCTGGAACTTGGCAGCAAAAAACAACAACAAAGTAACCCCAATGAACATTATTACCGTATTTTTCCGTGTATAAGACGCCCGTGTATAAGACAACCCCTATTGTCGGGCGGGGTGGGCGGTGACCAGTTTGAATGCCGGATGCCAGCCAGCCAGGGGGACTGGACTCTTTCGCCGCTTGCTCTCTTTCCCGCCCGTCAGCTGACGGGCAGAGAAGAGAGCGAGCAAGAGGCGACCGGTTTGAACGCTGGATGAACTCTTTCGCGGCTTGCTCTCTTCCCTGCCCATCAGCTGATAGGCGGGAAAGAGAGCAAGAAAGAGGCCGCCCGCCGCCCACCCCACCTGACAACTGACAGGTGGGGCCAGCGGCAACGTCTTCCGGCTGGGCTTCCGTGTATAAGATGACCCCCAATTTTGGACCAATTTTTTTTTTAAGAAAAAACCATCATCTTATACACGGGAAAATATGGTAAAATACACTTTGGGGGGGGGTTAGTCTTGACTATGTCCAAGAGCACTCCTTTGAATCTTGTTGTGGATCTCCACTAACGTTACACTGACCTCCCCCCACCCCACCCAAGATGTGAATGGCATTCCTGGTGTATGCACAATTCTCCTTCATTGGTCCATATGACCTTTTCTTCCTGGAGTCAAGAGTTGCTTTCTATCTGTCATCAACACATCAGCTTTGGAGTCTGGCCTTTCTGCATGGCTGCCTACAGGAATTGGCAGAGCACTACTGCAGGTAAAGCAAGCAGCCATGTGTGAAAGGGGGGAGCATAGCCTCAAACATTTTTGTGCTTTTTTTTCTGTGCAATCCCAGCCAAGCAAATCAGGTCTAGGAGGTATATTCCACAGGTGGCACTTACCATGATCTTTCCTGTCTCCTGTTTACTTTCCACCTCTCCTTTTCAAGAGGCTTATCACACCAACAATTTACAGCATATTATCATTGTGCTCGGTGTGTGTGTTTTGGATGCGTATTCTTCATTTCCGATCGCACCGTGCCTGTTAAGGCTGCTCCCAAGACGGTTTATCGTCATATCGTCATATCGAAAGGAGGAGCGTGGGGGAGCACTGCGTCATGTCTACGTCGCTGATGCTGCCCTACCTCCTCACCCCTTTTTTTCCCCACGCATGCGCAATATCATTGATCCGAAGGAGTGCTGTACGCCATTAAGAATTGCCTCATTTGCACGGCAGGGAAACCCTAATCACAACCTATGCAGGCATTCCCCCCAAAAAAAAACAAAAAACAAAATGAGCCGTTCCTTGCACGGTGCTAATCACAGAGCTGCCGTCTTTTCGGGCGTTGGTCCAACGATCTTGCATTTTTTCATTGGGAGGAGCACATAAAAAAAAATTTGAGAGCAGGGAGGCACGCTCTCAAAGGGAGGAACAGAGCTCTGACTTGTGTGTGTGTGTGTGTGTGTGTGTGTGGGCGCTCTCTCTATCCCTCAGTCTCTCTCCCTTCCTCCTCCTCCCTCTCTTCCTCCTCCTGCTGCTTCCCCTTCCCCCATCTGCCGCTCGCAGCAATTTCGCTACTTTTCAAGCCCTCGCCCTCCTCTGCATTCCTTCCCCCTCAAGCCCACGAACCGGTTACAAAATCCACTTCAAGGACATTCCATATGAGGGAAATGTTTGATTGGGACCCTGCACAAATAAAAATGGTTGATCTAATGTTCCAATGTTCCCATGTTCCTTTGTAAGACCACAAGCACTTATGGGGGGGATTAAGTAACAATAATGATTGGTGGATGCAAACGGGAGGGGAGGGGAAAGGTGGGATAGGAGGAGAAAGGCTTTTCATTGGGTGTTGCAAAAAGAGGGGAGGAGAACTGAATAGCATATATAACTGAACACACCCCTTGGATTGCCGGTTTTGAAACGACATAACGAAATACATTGTGGTATAGGTGTTTTGGGGAAAAACAGATGTCTGGCGCTTCCAAAGCATTTCCAAGCCGAAATGGGAGGTCTGATCTAACCTGGATAACATATTTTTTTAAACGTAGTATATACTGAGTGCGTTAGCCCCCCCAAAGCGTTTCCTCACAACTGTTACAGTCTCAAGGAGTTCCACCTTGCCAATTAAAGTACCTTTGATTGTCAAAGGAGGGGTGCAGCGGACAGCGTCACCACGGCCAGTTATTTCTTTTTTTCATCAGTCAGACAAAACATTAAAATGTGCTTAGATATAAATTATTGGAATATGCAGTTTTATATTTATTTAGGCAGGAATTATTAGCATATACAAATGAACAATGTCTTGGCTTTCCTTTTTGGGAGATTCCAGGGAGAAGAATAAAAAGATAGGAGTGAATTAGATCTCAGATGAACAGGGCTTCTGCCTATTTTCATGATTTTCCTTTGGTTTTGTTTTAGCTGTTTGGCTGTTGAGAAAAGTGGCCTAGAAATTTTTTAAATCGATAAAACGAGGCACTAAATGTCTATCTGAGTTGGACAGATCATCTTTATGAATTAATGCCCATTAATTATTTGTACCTTTTCAGATTTGTACAGACACCTGTTAGGTTACATTTTGCCATTTTCAAAACTCACCTTTGATTTTGTTGGGATTCCCCCCCCCTTTGTGTGCCAACTGCAGCATCATATCTCATACCTGGCTGGGCCATTTAATTTTCTCAGCCAACTACAATTTACACATCTCCCCCCCACCCGGTTTGGTCACTTCATTTAATTATTCAGTGGACTCAGCTGTGTTGTTATTTATGCTGCCATCTTTTTGGGTCAATGTGCAGGTTGGCTCTGGGAAATACTCATCCAGGTCTGTCAGAACAGCAATATTTGTCACACAGGAGCCTATAATATCACTGTTCTTTTATTTATGTCTACTTTGTTTTTATAGCAAGTGTGCAAATCATTTCTGGAATCTGTGATATTTAAAGTGATATTTGGGAGTCTAGTGGTGAATGGTCTGCTTACGTCTATGGGTGATATGTATCTAATGGACAGTGCAAAACAATGTGCTATTTTAACCCCAGGGTATTCTATTTTTTAATGTGTGGAAATAATGCAGCATGTGCTTTTGAGACACCAAGCCAAGCCATTGGCCTATTGGTATCAGTGTTGACTGGTAGAATCTCAGATGGTGGTCCAGTGTGCTGTAGTGGTTAAGAGCAGTGGTTTGAAGCGGTTGATCTGGAGAACCGGGTTTGATGCCCCACTCCTCCACATGAGTGGCGGAAACTAATCTGGTGAACTGGATTTGTTTCCCCACTCCTACACATGAAGTCAGCTGGGTGACCTTGGGCTAGTCACAGCTCACTTAGAGATCTCTCAGCCCCACCTACTTCACAGGGTGTCTGTTGTGGGGTAGGGAAGGGAAGGTGATTGTAAGCCGGTTTGATTCTCCCTTAAGTGGTAGAGAAAGTCGGCATATAAAAACCAACTCTTCTTGTTGTTGTTCTTTTTCTTCACATCACCTGTTACCTGATCCTTTTAACTGGAGATGCAGGAATTAAACATGGGACCTTCTGCACTCCAGCACCAAGACATGACCCGAGCCCCATTTGCAGACCTGCTGACACTTGTTTTTGTAGTATTCTCTTAAAGCCTCACATTTTAAAACCTTGTGTAGAAGTTTTAAAAACAAAACAAACATACTAGTCTTCCCAAAGCAGAGCTGATAATTAAACATGTAAACTTGTGGCATTCCTTAAGGACACAGCACTCTCTCCCACTCCCTTGCACACATGTGCACCCTGGTAAGTCAAAGGAGACCCTTATTGTGTCTTTTCGCAATTTGATATTCCTTCCCTCCCTCCCCCTGCTTATTCTTCTGATTTGTGGAGGTTCCTTCTCATTTGTTTGAATGTTTGGGACTGGCAACCTAGCATTTGTTGGTAAATTAGAGCAAGGCATGTGTATAAAATCTGTGCAACTGTTGCACTGTGTGTGATCTCTGGCATATGTCTAGAAATGAAGGATCCTGGTGTGCGGGGAGCCATATGTTTCCATGCTTCTTTCAGCGCAAGTGAGAGAAGAGTCTGGGGGTGGGGGATGGATGTGATGCTGCCGGAGCTGCCTGCCTCCTCCAGCACAGGGACGGTGGGGGGGAGCATGTGTTTCCAAGGCAATCAGAAACATCTTACTCACCCCGTTCTCCTATTGTTTTGCTGCCAATCTGACTTCATTTAGCTGGGGAAAGGAGGATGGACCAGCTGTTGGTACAAGGGCCCTTGCTGCCTCCACTGAGGAAAAACACCTCCAATTAAAACTATTTATCTTCATGTAACTGTAAAGAATGGGCACCCCTATACAGAAAAGACAACATTCTTAGCGGGTCTAAAGGATTTGCTGTTTTAATCATAGAGAGGGGCAGAAACACTGAAATGGGATTGCATCAGTTTTGTAAATAATTCTAGGGGGGGTAATTACATATACTCACTGCTCTTGTCACTCACTTCCTTTTCCATCTTCCTCAGTCCCTTCCACATACTGCCATAGGCATAGTTCACATAAACTACAAATAAGGTAGCATTAGCAAAACTGTTCCTAACTGTTCCTGGCTGTATCAGACTACGGGTGGCAGATCCTGTTGGAAAATGTGCCCTTCTATCGTGGCGATATTCCGATATTTAGCAGAGTGCATTAAGCTTAGCTAACAGCAGAAGCCTTCACATGCGTGCGTGTGTGAAATAAAAGGGGCACCAGTCGTTTGCTCTAATTAAACTAAAGTACATTTATTGTTGAAATACACATTGGATAGGAAAGGACAAACAAGGGTCCCCTATCCTAATCTACCTTGCTAATTCTCTAGGCTAAAAAGGTATCTGCCTTCTACTCCATCTTGGGGTGGGAAGGCCTGGACGCGCGGAGCGCCCGGCTCTAGGTCTTGCTTGGATGATGGGCAAAGGGGAGAAGAGAGAGAGGGGAAGTGTCACTAACTTCCTTTTCCATCTTCCTCAGTCCCTTCCACATACTGCCATAGGCATAGTTCACACAAACTACAAATAAGGTAGCATTAGCAAAACTGTTCCTGGCTGTATCAGACTACGGGTGGCAGATCCAATGTCTGAACACGCCTTCATATAAAAACTGTCTGCACGCAGGGCAATTAGATGTCACTTAGCTAGGGTTGCCAACCTCCAGGTACTAGCTGGAGATCTCCTGCTATTACAAATGATCTCCAGCCAATAGAGATCAGTTCACCTGGAGAAAATGGCTGCTTTGGCAATAGGACTATATGGCATTGAAGCCCCTCCCTTCCCCAAACCCTGTCCTTTTCAGGCTTCACCCCAAAAACCTCCCGCCGGTGGTGAAGAGGGACCTGGCAACCCTAGTTTTAGACTAGTTTCTCACTGACCTTAAGGTGGGGCATGGAGTTCTCCTGAAATTACAGTCAATCTCCAGACTACAGAGATCAGTTTCCCCAGGAGAAAATTGCAGCTTCAGAGGGTGGACTGTTTGGCGTCAGATCACTGCTGAGCTCCCTTCCCTCCCCAAAGTCCACCCTTCCCAGGCACAACCACCAAATCTCAGAGAATTTCTCAGGCCGTAGTTGGCAAGCCTTTTTATCTCGGATGTGATAGTTTATGTACAGAGATTTCCCCCCCCAAAAAAACATGTAATCACCTACCTTTTGGTGCAGTCCAGGATCAATTTTACCCACCTAGGCCTCTCTCTTGAATATATAAGGCCAAGCAAAATGACAGCTGTAATCAGCTTCTCTGTCCACCCATGGGAGAAAGTCAAGGACTGGTTTCTTGCCACTGCTCGCTTAGTTGCACAAAACAGGCTAAGTAGTGGCAGAGATGGTCATGTCATAGGCTTACCATTTGCCCACTTCAGGTGGACAAACTCCTGGCAGTTCAGCACTCCCACTCATCCTTGTGTCTGGGCCAGCATGAGAAACGTGGGGAGAGCAGCAAAAGATGGCAACCAGAAAAGAGTAATTGGTGCATATGGGGAGAGATAGCCCCTCAGATATGAAGGTCTCAGGCCATGAAGGGCTCTGAACTCCTAACCAGCTCCTTAATCAAATCCAGAAATTAACTGGCAGCCAATATAGTTTTTAAAACAGGCAAGATATGTTTCCATCCCATCCACCTAGTCCCTGACAAAAATTGGTCTGTTGAATTCTATACCAGTTGAAGTTTCTGGGTTGCCTTCAAGGGCAACCCTCCACACAGAGTATAGCACAGTGGCTCAACTGTAACACAGCCAGCGTGGTGTAGTGATTAAGAGTGGCAGACTTGAATCTGGAGAACTGGGTTTGATTCCCCACTCTTCCATATGAGCATCAGACTCTAATTTGGTGAACCGGGTTTGTTTCCCCACTCCTCCACATGAGCGGTGGATGCTAATCTGGTGAACCAGGTTTGTTTCCCCACTCCTCCACATGAAGCCTGATGGGTGACCTTGGGCGAGTCACAGCTGTCTTAGAACTCTCTCAGCCCCACCTACCTCACAGGATGTCTGTTGTGGGGAGGGGAAGGGAAGGTGATTGTTAAGCCGCTTTGAGACTCCTTGAAACAGATTAAAGGAAATATTTCTTCACACAACGCATAGTTAAATTGTGGAACTCCCTGCCCCAGGATGTGGTGATGGCTGTCAACTTGCAAGGCTTTAAGAGGGGAGTGGACATGTTCATGGAGGATAGGGCTATCCGTAGCTACTAGTCAAAATGAATGCTAGTCATGATGCATACTTATTCTCTATAGTGTCAGAGGAGCATGTCTATTATATTAGGTACTGTGGAACACGTGCAGGATGCTGCTGCAGTCATCTTGTTTGTGGACTTCCTAGAGGCACCTTGTTGGCCACTGTGTGAACAGGCTGTTGGACTTGATGGACCTTGGTCTGATCCAGCACGGCTTTTCTTATGTTCCTTAAAGGTAGAGAAAAAGTGGGGTATAAAAATCAACTCTTCTTCTTCTTCAAATGGATCAGCATGGCATTCTGAGGAAAGACCCTCTTCTTTCATCCAATCTCTGGCTTCAAATCTTCTACTCATACTTCCATATGTTCACCAAATGCTACAAGATAAACTTCTGGGTTTCAGCTGATGTGACCTTTCAATGCAGAGGTCTTCAACAGGGATTAATTTCTTGAGTCCATGTTTGGGAGCCCCCACCCTCAGAGGTTTTTTTTTTAATATACATTGTGGGCCTGGAGACTGCCTAATGGAAGTGGAGGAAAGAAAAGGTAGTGTTCTTACTATAAATCCATATTCTTCAACATTTGTAGAGGATAGTCCTTCAAAGTGTTTTGGGTTGGGTAGGTCACACACTGGCACATATATGGGGAAGATAAACAGAGCCTCAGAGGGACAATGTATCCTGTCTTTTCTTCCTGTCTCTACAAAAGCTCAAGTCCATCTACATCTGTAGGTTTTAGGGTTGGCTGAGTTATAGAAGGGATTCTATCTTATACAACTCAAGTCTGGAAAACATGCATCTAAAAAAGTGTGCCAGAACACACAAAATAGCACCTGTGTATATACACCTGTATGATAGGTACACATCTATCTCTCCAAATATGCTAGAAGTCACAGCGTATTGGAAATAAGAGGAAGTGAAAGGTCTAGTCTGTGGAAGTTGTTGGGCTGTTTATTGTGTGAGAGGCTCAGGATCTAGCATGTTAGTATTCTCACCTGTATTAAGCCTCCAAATGAGGGGGATTTTATCCCTCCCAATGCACCTTGTCCTGTAGATGTCCCCTATTCCGAAGCTTTAATCAACTTTATTTTTATTCCTTCTCTATTTTTAGATTTCTCCCCCCCCCCTTTCTACCTCACTGTTTACTGGAAGGAGCGTTTTTCTCTCTTTCCCTGCATCCTCTGTGTTGCCAAGCAACCAGGTGCACCATGGGTGCCAATTGGTTGAGGCAGATTCAGCGAGCCCTGGAAGAATTGTACCTCCCACCTTCCCTTCTTCATATAGAGCCACCATATGATATGGATAGAAGGGGGAGCTGAGGGTAGGTGGGAAAGGGGGGTGATTGTGGGAGACGGTGTGACAGAACAGTCAGCTGGGAGACATGGGGGGGTCTCATTTCTCACAATTCACTCTAGCCAGGCATGACCTTGGAAGCAACCACCAGCTCTTCGACAGACCCATTCTGGTCTGTTGGAGCCAGGCTTTAGATTCACCTTCCCATTTCTGCTATGGCTCATCTGCTATGGCTCATCTGCTCTCTCATGGGGAAACTAAGGTTCCCTTTCCCATTTCCATGCAGGACAAACATTTATCTCTCAGCTTCACATAGGGTTGCCAGGTCCCTCTTCGCCACCAGCGGGAGGATTTTGGGGTGGAGCCTGAGGAGGGCGGGGTTTGGGGAGGGGAGGGACTTCAATGCCATAGAGTCCAATTGCCAAAGCGGCCATTTTCTCCAGGTGAACTGATTTCTGTCGGCTGGAGATCAGTTGTAATAGCAAGAGATCTCCAGCTAGCACCTGAAGGTTGGCAACCCTAGCTTCACACTAGTCTTCTCAACCTGTGATTGTTGCAGCATTCTTCCAAGTTTATATTTTTACAAGTTTTAATTTTAGAAAGTTTGGAATATGTTCCTAATCCGAGTATCTGGGGCAAGTAGGCCCAGAAACAGGAATCTTCAGATCTGTTGATAGGAGCCACTCATGGCTGCAGAGTATGACGTTGCCAAGATAACATGAGAGCCTATTGGTTGCCTCTGATCTAGTCAGGCTATAGAAACACCAAATTGGGACAACAATTTTCCCTCCCGCACTATTTCCTGTTTCCCTTCCCTGAAAGCCCCATAGCCTCTCCCCTTTTCCTGCTTCCTTCTATCCTTCCCACCCACCAGCCATAGGGTTCCCATATGCCTGCCAATTAACTGGACTGCCCGCCGACCCTCTGCTGGTCGGTGGGTGGAAGCAAGCCAGCTGAAGGAGGGTGGTGATCCACATGAGCTGCATGATGACATCACTTCCGTGGACGCTCTAGCACTCTCCCCCAATAACTATGGTTTCCATAAACCTGGAAGTGATGGCATCACACCCCACCCCCACTAAGCTCCTGCTGGGGGGACCTAGCAACCCTAACCAACCAGCCCGTATTTATTGCTCCCGTCTTCAGTTTTCCTTCCTTCCCTGTCCCTGGCAGCATCTACCCAGGAAAATTTGGCCTACTTGCTTGGTGCTGGACTGGGCCCTGTTGTGCAATGCCCAGCTGCATGGTCGGGAACCCACACGGAGTTGCAGGGAGCACCTCATAGAATCATAGCGTTGGAAGGGCCATCTAGTCCATCTAGTCCAACCCCCTGCTTAATACATTTCCCCCTGTATCCCCTAGGGTTGCCAGCTTCCAAGTGGGTGCCTGGGGATCTCCTGGAATTATGACTAGGATTGCCAACCTCCAGGTAGTGGCTGGAGATCTCCCACTATTACAACTGATCTCCAGGTGCTAGAGATCAGTTCCCCTGGAGAAAATAGCTACTTTGGCCATTGGACTTCAATTGCATAAATTGAAGTCCCACCCCTCTCCAGACCATGCCCTCCTCAGGCTCCACCCCCAAAATCTTCAGGTATTTTTCAACCTGGAGTTGGCAACCCTAATTACAACTGATCTCCAGATGACACAGATCAGTTTCCCTGGAAGAAACAGCAGCTTTGGGGGGGGGTGGACTTGATGACATTATACTCTGCTGAGGTCCCTTTCCAAATCCCTTCCTCCCCAGGCTGCACCCTCAAACCTCCAGAAATGTCCCAACCAGGAGTTGGCAGCTATATCCCTTCCCTACACTATGTTCTCTTTCCCTCCTCCTCCTCCTGGCAACCCTATATAATTCTCACCTCTCCCTGCTTCTTTGTCTCCTTTACATACATCTTCAGCTGGCTGCTTTGGCAATTGGACTCTATGGCATTGAAGTCCCTCCCCTCTCCAAACCCCGCCTTCCTCAGGCTCCGCCCCAAAAACCTCCCGCCAATGGCGAAGAGGGACCTTGCAACCTTACTGCACCCACCATGCTGTGTCAGAACTCCAGAAGTGCCCACATGTTCAAAATGTTGGGGACGCTGGTCTACAATGTCTCTATCATACAAATTAATATCTACTAAAACATAGCTGGATAGATTCAGAAAGTAATCAATATAATATGCTACTGGGAGAATTAAATAGAAAGTTGGAGTGGATCTGTGTGTGTGTGTGTTAAGTCGCTTCCGATTCATGGCAACCCTATGAATCAATGTCCTCCAAAATGGCCTATCCTTAACAGGCTTGCTCAGATCTTGCAAATTGAGGGCCGTGGCTTCCTTTATAGAGTCAATCCATCTGTTGGCGGGTCTTCCTCTTTTCCTGCTGCCTTCAACTTTTCCTAGCATGATTGTCTTTTCCAGTGACGCTTGTCTTCTCATAATGTGACCAAAATACGATAGCCTCAGTTTAGTCGTTTTAGCTTCTAGGGTCAGTTCAGGCTTGAGTTGATCTAAAACCCACTGATTTGTTTTTTTGGCGGTCTAGGGTATCCGTAACACTCTTCTCCAACACCACATTTCAAAATAATCTACTTTCTTGCTATCAGCTTTCTTCATTGTCCAGCTCTCACACCCATACATAGTAATAGGGAATATGATGGCATGAATTAACCTGATCTTGGTTGGCAGTGACACATCGTTACACTTAAGAATCTTTTCTAACTCCTTCATGGCTGCCCTTCCCAGTCTCAGACTCCTTCTGATTTCTTGGCTGCAGTCTCTCTTTTGGTTGATGATGGAGCCAAGGAATAGAAAGTTTTCAACAATTTCAATTTCCTCATTGTCAACCTTAAAGTTGTGTAATTCTCCTGTACAGTGGATCTGTACTCAGACTTAAACTGACTTAGCAGTCATGCCTTCTCCGCAAATAACCAGGGATATACAGTTCTGTGGATAGAGGTAGGGACCTCAAAGTATTCTCAGCACCCTCGCTGAAAACTACAAATCCCAGGAATCACTTGGGGGAAGCCATGGCAGTTAAACCGACATGAAACAATTTAAGTCTCTAGTGTGGATATCGCCACAGGGTGCCCTGAGGGAATACTTCTTCCTGTCTTTAATCCGCTGTTCTTCTTACTTTTCATGCATCCACTGCCAGAGAGAGCCAGAGAGTTGGGAAAGACATTCACCTAGCTGGAGAATAGCACTTTCTGAGCCCAAACTGTCAAATAAACAAGCTCCTCCTACTGGGTGGTGCTGTCAATTCCATCTGAAGTCTCCTGTTTTTTTTTTTTTTCTAGTGAGGGAACCAACGTGAATTTATGCAGATATTTTCCCCTATTCTTAAAGATAAGAGTCAGCTGAGGGCATATTGTGGTGATAAGAGTCCAGCAGTGCTGTGAATTAATTAATACTTATTTCCAGTGCTGTTCACAATGAAAGACGCTCTGCATCCACCCCAATGAAAGCAGGAATCTACCCTAGTTGGCATACAAGACAGTGTGTGTGGTCGACCGAAAGAATATTGGTTTGGGGAGGTGAAATAGCGCCGTAAAGTTTCAGATCTCTAAAATGCTGCCACAGAGAAAAGGGAAAGCAACAGTTACTAAAGACACGAGAGTCTCGTGAGTCTTCTTTAGATGTTTCTGAACCCCTAAGAAAAGGAGGGATTTGTGTTGTAAGAAAACAGAACATGAATGTGTATATTCCCCCATAGGAGATTCTACAGGAGGCAAAAGATATGCAATCCATGCACCCGTTACTGTGCAAAGCGTAAATGACATGATTTATGGTGGATATAACACACATGCACAAACACTTAACAATACAGATGGTTTGAGAATGGAACAAGTGTCTGAGGGAAAGTGTGGAATATTATTCTCTGATCATTGTTCATGCAGTGGAGGAGGGGCATTCATAATGTCAATGAACATTCTGGCTGACGTAGATTTTACACTTATACTTCCATTATAAATCCAATTGAAGCAAGAGCTATTTTAAGTCTTAGCCTGCAAGATACCCCTGGTGAAACAGAAGAGGAAGAGTTGGTTTTTATATGCCGACTTTATCACTTAAGGGAGACTCAAACCAGCTTACAATCACCTTCCCTTCCTCTCCCCACAACAGACACCCTGTGAGGTAGGTGGGGCTGAGAGAGCTCTTAATAGAACTGTGACTGGCCCAAGGTCGCCCAGCTGGCTTCCTGTGTAGGAGTGGGGAAACAAATCCAGTTCACCAGATTACCCTCCGCCACTCAAGGGGAGGAGAAGGGAATCAAACCCGGTTCTCCAGATCAGAGTCCACTGATCTTGCCATTTCCCAAAGCAACAAAGAAATGAAAGAGTTCTTGGACATACCAGTGCCATGAGAAGGCAGGTGATGGGTAGCTATGCCAGTGTCATTCCATCTTTTTAAATATACATATAAACATCCCTTTGGTTTCCATTCCACAAGGTAAGGGCATCTTGGTTAGCCCTCTTCCTACACACCCTGGCCTCTTCCACCCACCCAGCAGAAAAGAACACTGGGCTAAATTCACATGATTTTGATGGTGTGAATTAGCAACTGGAGAGTGATTCATGTGTGAGTCACTGCACAAAGCACAGGTGGCATCAGGGAAATTATAGGGCACCCACCCGGCACTAGCCTCTTTCAAATGCCAGGATGTGGCAGCTAATTTGTTCTCTTTATATATTGAGGGGGGTGGGTTCTTTCCCCTGTTCTCCCCACCCAAAGATATAGTGCAATCAGACAGAGAGGGAAGGAGAGAAAGAGAGAGCAGAGTAACCCAGCTAGTAAATTGAACAGCCATGGTGTTAGAGGTCCGTCTGTGTTCTAAGATAACTCAGATTCTACTCACTTGTACTGTGTTCTGATATAGTTCACCTTGGGCAAATGAAACAACAGCCTTACTGGATTCTCTCTTTGTCTCTCTCTCCTTATGTGTAAAATGCCATCAGGTCGCAGCTGACTTATGGCAACCCCATAGGGGTTAGAGAGCCATTGTGGTGTAGTGGTTAAGAGCAGTGGACTCTAATCTGGAGAACCGGGTTTGATTCCCTACTCCTCCACATGAACAACTGATGCTAATCTGGTGAACTGGATTTGTTTCCCCACTCCTCCACATGAAGCCAGCTGGGTGACCTTGGGCTAGTCACAGTTCTGTCTGGACTCTCTCAGCCTCACCTACCTCACAAGGTGTCTGTTGTGGGGAGAGGAAGGGAAGGAGATTGTAAACCGCTTTGAGTCTCCCTTAAGTGATAGAGAAAGTCGGCATATAAAAACCAACTCTTCTTCTTTTTTCACCAGGGCTACTTTTGAGGAAAATGAAAGCCCCTGAGAACTCTTCAATCCTCAGCACTGCTCTCTGGTATCTTGTCTGGTTTGCCTCTCTTCCTTGCATTACTGATTGCACTGCACACAGTAAGGCAACACAGGGCCTGAAGTCTGGTGTTCAGGGGGAGCAGGAATAGCATTTGCCCCCATCTTCCAAGTCTGCAGCACTGTCCGCGTGTATGGGAGCAACAGTATTGTCTTTTGTTACCAGGGTTGGACAAATATAGCATTTGCTACCTGCTCCCCAATCAGTCAAATTGCTTGCCTGTATACCAGTGCCTACAGGCAAAACATTTGTTGCTGTGCCTAGCAAGTGCGGCATCACAGAGAACAGAAGAGTAAAGAAGCAACCAGCAGCAGCTACTTGTATAGAGTCAGGCCAAAGCCCTCGCCAGCCACATGACAGGTTCAAACAACTCTTTGGAAAGATAATGCAGGCCTGTTTGGTGGCAAACTCTGTGTTCTACTGATTGGTGAAAATGAAAGCCCCTGAGAACTCTTCAATCCTCAGCACTGCTCTCTGGTATCTTGTCTGGTTTGCCTCTCTTCCTTGCATTACTGATTGCACTGCACACAGTAAGGCAACACAGGGCCTGAAGTTAGTTATATACCCACTGAGTTGCTTCTCTCTTCCCTCCCCCCATGGACAAACTGTAAGGCTTGGTTTAAACATAATGCTGGAAGGCAAGAACTCATCTGGGTGATCTTGCAGGCACCTTGGAAGTAGGGTTGCCAGCTCTAGGCTGGGAAATACCTGGAGATTTTGGGGACAGAGCCTGAGGAGGGCGGGGTGTGGAGAGGGGAGGGACTTTAATGCCATAGAGTCCAATTGCCAAAGTGGCCATTTTCTCCAGGGGAACTGATCTCTATCGGCTGGAGAGCAGTTGTAATAGGGGAGATCTCCAGCTACCACCTGGAGGTTGGCAACCCTACTTGGAGGGGGTTTGATTTTAATGGTTATAAAATGGGATTTTGTCATGTATGTTTCAGTTTGTTAGCTGACTTGGTGGCCCTTGTGAAGGCGGAATGGCCGGATAAAAAATTATTGTAAAATAAAAGAAATCTCATTTAAGCTGCACTGGAGCATGCACAGTTCTGCTGTACATGCCTTATTAGCACACCAATGCAACACTCACATGGGCTATGGATCTCTGGCATGCTAAATTTACACCTGAAGCAGGAGCCCTGTTTAAATGAGATGCTGAGTGCATTAAAAATAGTATGGACAAGATCATTTTGCCTGCCAGAATAGCATAGATTGCTGTTAACTTCTAGATTGTTGTTTGAATAATAATTATATTAACGAGTAGGATATTTTGTGTTTGTTGTTTTACATGGCAATCCTATGCAGTCACTCCAGTCTAAGCCCACTGAAATCAATAGACTTATACTAACACTGCATTGGATTACATGGTTAATATCAAAATACTCATCCATTATAGAGGTACCTAGAAAAGGAAGTTCGAATCCATTATCCTACCAATCCCTGTCTTGAAGTCTGCCACAGACATTAAGCAAATGTTTCTTTTGCTTTCCCACAATGCAGGCTATCAGCTGGAAACATTACTCTTACCACCTAGCAGAACAGCTACAACATGTGGGCAATTTTAAAATGAGCAGGATGGTCCCACTCTGCAAAAAGGAGTAATTACTGCAAGAGGAAGAAGAGCACTGGGCCAAATCAACCCTTCAGCACATTTATTATTTATTTAATTCATTTATACCCCACCTTTCTCTCAGTGGGGACCCTTTGTTCTCCTTTCCTCCATTTTATCCTCACAACAACCCTGTGATGTAGGTTGGGCTGACAGAACATGACTGGCCTAAAGTCAAACAGTGTGCTTCTATGGCACGAGTGGGGTTTTGAACCTGGGTCTCCAGTGTACCATAATGCTGCTTAGGTCAAGTTCCAATTGCCTTATGGAGTGCCCAGCAAGGGGCTTTCACGGCAAGTGAGAAGCAGAGGTGGTTTGCCATTGCCTTCCTCTGCAGAGTCTTCCTTAGAGGTTTCTCATCCAAGTAATGACCCTACTTAGCTTCTGAGATCTGACGAGATCAGGCTATACCATGCTGTCTTACCTCTCCATAATACTTAACTTAAACCTGAACCATCAGCTCTTTCGAATGAACAAAGTGTGTGTGCATACACATGTGTTAGCCTGGCTAGCCTTTGACCTGTATTTAGTGGATGTCTTGACCCCTCTCCCAAAGTACAGAACTTCACAGTGCAATCCTGAACAGAGTTACACCCTTCTAAGCCCATCAAAAGATGTCAATCTGCTTAGTATTGCACTGTTAGGTACTGCTGTTAATGAATCCCATATTTTCTCCACCCAGTTTCGGGACCATAAACCTCAAGGAGTACGCTAGTTCAAATGAAGTTGTTTGATAAGCAATTTCATGCCTTACTTTAGTAATACAGGACCTCTGCACACATGCCATGCCTATGTCATACCCAAGTCAGTATAGATCTGAAAACATAATTTCATTAATTTGCCATGTATGCCTTTAGCACACAACTAGACTCAAGAGTCAGTGACTACAACATTGTGTTTCATTACAGGTTGATACAATAAAGATGATGACAGACGGTCACTAAGAGATAGATCTTTCTAAGAATAATGACTTCAGAACTGTGACAGAAGGAGATTTATTATGCTAGAATCATTAATATTTGTACTTACATTAACTGAACAGCAAAGATATTCCATTGTTATAGTTTTCTAGCTTCAGTAAGGGAGTCTTTCATTTCAGTAGTTGCCTCAAGGTCTCCATTACATCAAAGGACTTTGTGAAAAGTGTTCCCATTTATTGTAATGGGTGTGCTAGGCTGGTAAATGGACTATTAACATTTAGTGTAACCCCTACTAACTTGTTGATCACTGAAACCCATTTCTAACAGTGAAGATGCATAGCTGTCAAGATCCATTGCCTCACCGCATGTTTAAATACGTCTTGGAAATATCAGGACTTGAAGCTTGACATCTAGTGTGATCAGTACACTTTGATGCGTAAAATCCAAATGATACTTCACACCCTCCCTCTAATTAATATGAGCCACTTGCAAATTCTCCTGTGCAAGCCTTACTGAAATAAATGGGAGTTGCACAAAAGCATTACAATTTCTGTCAATGAGACTTGTATAGAAGATATTCCCCGTGGCCTGTGGGTCAGCTCTCTCTCTCACATACACACTATGCTGCCCCCAACGCTTGAAATCCACCAGCAAAGATGGTCATCTGACCCTGCTTCATAATAGAATCACCTCTGTAATGTGACTGACATATACACGTTGAAATGAAAACTATGAATTCATAGGAATATATATGAATAGCTAAAAACCATCTAAAGGTCAAGGTAGTTCGCTGTGCGAGCACCGGGTCATTACTGACCCATGGGGTGACATCCATTGGGATGGAACTCAGTTGTGAACAGAGCTTTGACTGCAGTACTGCTATTTACCACTTGCGCCACGGGACTCCTATTTTAAAAAAACCATCTGACCTATAGGAATGTATAGAGTTGCTAGTATTACAGCTGACTTCCTTCTTGCATTTTATGTTCTTTTCATCTGCCTGTTTGTTTGTTATATTTGTATAAACTAACATCAGAATATATGTCTGTCAGTTCAGGATCCACTTCACACATCTGATGAAGCTGGCTCTAGTCCACAAAAGCTTATATCAAAAAGAAGAAGAAGAAGAAGAAGGAGAAGGAGAAGGAGAAGAAGGAGAAGAAGAAGAAGAAGAAGTTTTATTTGTACCCCACCCTTCCCTGGCAAAGCCAGGCTCAGGGCAGCTAACATCATAAAAGACAATACATCAGATACAAATACAATAACAATTTAAAATTACTACTCAATCTCCTCCTGATGGCACCTAAATACTCCACCTCAGGGAGGATGTTTTTACAGGTGGCCATATACATGCCCACTATCAGTGTCCTTTGTTAGTCTTTCAGATGCCACAAGATGCCTGGCTTTTATTGCAACTGAACTCAGACTGTTTGCATCTGGAGTGATGGCAGAAACTGACAATGATTTTCCAGAATGGAACCAAAGAACTGATATTCTAGAGACTATTAACTTTTATTCTTTTCCAAACTTAATTTAGGTAATACATCTTATTACACTAATTATTATAGTAATTATTAATATATATTATTTCTTTTTATTTTATCCTAAATTAGCTTTAAATTATTTTAGTCTAAATTAGCTTTAAATTATTTTTCCTTATGATATTTCCTGTATTTTGCCTTGGAAGGTCTAACTTGTCTCAAGTTCCCTGAGGACTTGCCTACCTGATAATGGCAATGTGTTGATGACTTATGGCTTAGCAAAAGTGTTTAAATTTATCATTTTGGTCCATTTAAAGGGATGCCTAGACTTCTCTATCTTCTTTCCTGTATCCTTGTTTTGGTTTACAAGACTCTCATAATTATAATTAAGTGCTGTCAAGCCACAACTGACTTACGGTGACCTCTCATGGGATTTTCCAGGTAAGAGACAAACAGAGGTGGTTTCCCATTGCCTTCCTCTGCATAGCAGCTCTTTTTTCATTGGTGGTCTCCCATCCAAGTACCAACCCTGCTTTGCATCATCAAACTCAGATGAGACTTGGTTGGTCTAGGCCATTAGGATTGCTACAAGCAACTTACCAGCCTTTTTTAAATTCGATCTGGTAAGTGGTGACAGCAAAACCAGAGAGACTCAGTACCTTTATTTTTCCCTATTGTGCATAGTTTGTTATAGGCAAGGCTGAGTGTCAAGACTGCAGATTTTGACTCTGGACATTCCTAGATGTCCACCCCAATCAAGCTAAAGAAATCTGTGCTTTTAAATGGATTTCCACAGACATTTCAGTGAACTTCATATGTGGGGAGGGGAAGGGAAGGTGATTGTAAGCTGGTTAGATTCTTCCTTAAGTGGTAGAGAAAGTCGACATATAAAAACCAACTCTTCTTCTTCCTCCTCTTCATATTATGGCACATAAATACCATTTAAAGTGCAACTAGCTCCTTTGAACAAATTGGATGCAGATTCCATACATGCCCCACCCATGCTGAGGTGAGTGACAGGGAAGGAGTGGGGGACGGGAGACAGAGGAAATCTCTGCCATAACCCATCTACTCTTTCCTGCACCAATCTCTCTCTCTCTAGCTTTTCTTCTCCAAGTTCCTAAACGGAACTGAGCAGCACATACATGCGCTCCTGAGTCGAGTGACCCCCTCCCCACCAAGAAAGCTGCCTGGAGAGCAGGAAAACACAACTAACAAATCTGCTCCCTCTTGAGCATCCTTGTCTATAGATCATCAATTCCCACACTTCCCAGGTAAAATACAGATGGGTGAAGGCAGCCCTAAAGTTGGATCCAGACTACACTGGCAATGTCCAGTGATTTCCTCTTCCTGTTGCAGACACACCCACCCCAATGTTGTTCCTCAGGGTCCCCTATCCCTCAGGAGCAGCATTTTGCAGAGATCTGTGGGCTGTAGAGGGAGGACAGAGAGACAGGAAAGTTCTGCTGTACTGATAGAAAGTGCACTCTGGATCCCATTCCTAATCTCAGTATGAGAGTAGATTGCTCTGCTGGAATCAGCCTCTGTTCTGTGAACTAATGGGATGTTCAACATTCTTAAAGCGATTTAGCGTTAATAGCTTCCACGGGTGCTTCCTCTTGTGTTTTCACTTTGAGAGGGAAGCCATCTATGAAATATCTGCAAGTTGCATAACTGCAGCATCGAGAGAGTCTCACGTACAAGATGGTGGCTATCTTGTCTTTGAATATAACTCTGTACGCTACTCCCTTTTGTCACTTTAATTGCATGAATGCTGGCTCCTTCTTCCATGGTGGGCAAGGGCTCTTGCTCCCAAGGGTAGAAGACTCAGAAGAATACATCTTTTACAAGCGGCCACTTGACAACAAACAACTGGGGCAGCGCTCCTAAATGTGCCCTCATGCTCCACTGAAACTGAAAGGGACCCTTTCAAAGCCTCAGGAGTGGCCGCGGAATACGAACGTTGGATGCCCATCTAGAAACAGCAGAAGCAGAAAATCCTTCAGAACAGCAGGCCCAGGAGGGGAAGAGAGGGGGAGAGAGATGAAGAACCTGCTGCTGATGAGTATAAGAGGTTTCCTCATCGCTGGTGAGAGTGTGAGTGCGTAGGATGCCGTTAGACAAAGACTGAGCTAGGAGGCAAAGGCAGCGCTGCTGCGCTGAGGCTTCTGTGTGGAGCGTTTTCCTTTCCGCCCTCTCTCAGGTAGCATCAGAATGAAGGCTCCCATTTTACGTCCCCCTCAGAAAGAGGCCCATGCTGTGCTGTTGTTGAGCAAAGAGGAGGTGGAGGAGATGGGAAGGGGTGGCTGGAAATCATGGTTGGGGGATATAACCGCAGTGGGTGATACACCCGATCCTTCTTCCCAATGCATCTGGGCTCTTGTCTTTTTGCTGGCTGCAGCACGTGTTGGTTTCTCTGCTGGAGCTGGCAGAGTGGGTGGCGTCGATTGTAAAATTCAGGGTGTGGGTAGACGTGCACTTTTTATGGGGTTTAGTTTTCCGAGACTCTTACTAATCCAGGCAGGTCAAGAGATAGCAGTTTTATTGGATGTGGAGGATAGAGGAGAAATGGAAGGGGATGAGAGTTGGTGGCAGGTCACAATTCTGAGATCAAGGTAGCAAGGATAGATCTGAAGAGCCTGGAGGTTTTGTGCCAGGCAGGAAAGCATCATTTGCCCATATGCAAAACTGAACTCTTCTTTAAGCCTTTTGGGTTGACCACATTTTTTGTGTATATTCAGTAAGCACACCATTGTTAGTTCTGGATCAGCAAAACTAGATGTCTCTATTGAAGGATGTTGTATTGTCTCATCACACAAACTAATTTTTGTTACTAGGAAAAAATGGTATATCTTCCCCATCCCATCCACTCACCATATTAGTTGCCATATGTTACGTAATCGTATGAATTCCCTGTTAGACTGTTGAAAATCTAATAAGTAACGATAAAATTTCCCTAACCTCTGTGTCACTTTAGGAACTTCTAAATTTTTTTTTACAGTGTTAGCAGAACACTGGGTCTTTCTGGATGTCTTACCTTCTCTAGGCCCCTTTTAGTTAGGTTTCGGACTGGGCTATGGGATGGAATGGCTTTGGAGGCTTTAGTTGATCTGTCTGAATGAACAATGAATGAACAACAAAGGTAGTGCTTCTTTGTTGCTACTATTTGATTTATTAGCAGCCTTTTGTATAATGGACCATGCCATTCTGTTGAGATGTTCGGAGGTAAAATGGGTAACAACAGATGTGCTTTGAAATGTTTTAAATAACTTCTTGTGGATCAGACTTGGAGGTCAGCTGTCATCTCTGTGGGACTTGAACTGTGGGGTTGCACAAGGCTTGGTTTGATCTCCCATGCTGTTTAATCTTTGCACGAAGCCCTTGGTTCATGGTTCTGGAGTTGGGTATCATCAATATGATAATGATGCTTAGCTCTGTATTTCTTTGTCTAGACCACTGATACTTAGTGGCTTAGGAGACACCTGTGGCTCTTTGACATGCCACCTATGGCTCTTCTGAGCACTGTTCCCCAATATGGCTTCTGAATAGGGTTGCCAACCTCCAGGTGGTGGCTGGAGATCTCCCGCTATTACAACTGATCTCCAGGCAATAGAAATCAGTTCCCCTGGAGAAAATGGGCGCTTTGACAACTGGACTCCATGGCATTGAAGTCCCTCCCCAAACCCTGCCCTCTTCAGACTCCACCCCCAAAATCTCCAGCTATTTCCTAATGTGGAGCTGGCAACCCTACTTCTGAAGCATGGGGCCGGTAAATAGGCAAGGTCCTTCCCAGTGGGGCTTGTGGTTGACAAGTCATTTCTACTGTGAAACAGCCATTGCCAGAAGTACAGATAAGCTGCAGTCTTCCCTGGGGTGCAGGCCTCATGCAGTGGTTGGAAGTCAATGTGGCTCTTTTGATTGATGGGAAGTGTGAATGTGGCTCTCCGCAATCTGCAGAGTGAGTACTACTGGTTTAGGCAGCCTGACAGTGCTGTAGCTATCATGAGCAAAGTGCCCAGAGGCTGTGATTAAATGGCTACGGGTGAACAAGTTGAAACTGAATGCTAAGAGGACAGAAGTGATACTGGTTGTGTAGGGTGTGGTCTTGGGAGGGCATTCTCACATTTTATTGGGGCTCAGCTGACAGTCTCTGACTCAGTTAAGAGTCAGCGCCAATCAGGGATTATATTTGGCCTGGTATTATTGCTAGAGAAGCAAGTTATTTTGGCTGCAAAAAAGTATTTCTTCCATCTTCATTTAGCCTGGAGGATGGCTCCCGCCCTTGACCCCGCCAATCCGGCTACGTGAGTTCATGCTACAGTAATTTCGAGGCTAGACTACTGTAATACACTGTTCATGGTGGTGCCCTTGAAGACAACTCAGAAGCTCCAGCTGGTACAGAATACCACAGCTTGTTTGCGATCAGGAGCCATTGGGAGTATGCACATCACATCTATTTGGCACTCACTCCATTGGTTCTTTCCAGGTTCAGTTTAAGCTGCTGGTTATGACTTATGAAGCCCTGGACCCTTTTCACATGGTTAATGTGCCCTAAGTTCGATGCTGTAGGGAAGCAGGGTTCCCCCCAACTTCCACAAACAGCACTGTGGTACATCTGTGCATCTCCCAGATTTCCCTCAACTTTTCTCCAATCTTTCCCAAACCTGCTTTCTGCAAAGTTTGGGGAAAGATTGCAGCAAAGCTACTGCGTGGGTGGGGAAGTTTGGATTCTCCCTGTCCCACCCACACAGCAGCTGTTTCCCTTGTCCCTGTAGCAGCCATTTCTCCACCAGCACCACCAGCACCACTGGGGGCTTTAAAAAAATAAATCAGCAATTGAATATCACTATAACAATCTGTGTATCAAGCCCTTTGGGGGTTGTTTTTATTGCATTGTTGATTGTATTATAATGTTTTGTTGCATTGTTTTCTAATCTGCCTTGCATTTTAAAGAGAAAGGTGGACTATAAACGATGCGAGCACATACATACTTTCTCGGGTTGCCACCCATCTCTCCTAAGACGATAGGGGAACCCAAAGATGACTGTTTGATCCGGTAGGTTCGTATGGAAGTAGGCAGTCCTTAATGTAGCCTTAAGGCACTCCACATGGGTGTAGGTTAACACCTTTGGACCTGCTGTATCTCCAGCTGATGCGAGGACCAAGCCTACAGGCAGCAATCGCTTAGAAGCCTTCTCTTGCTGCCTACAGCTGTCGGGCTCACCCAGGCTCTTATGACTCTGGCATTCTTGCAGTCTTAAATATGCGCTTGGCCACATGGCTACTATTTATTCAGTAGTGCCTGCACGTTAGACATGTATGGGATGCTAAACAATCTCAGTGAACATGGCAAAGAAGATGGACTAAAGGAGCAACACAGAGAGAGACACTCTGGCCATGGAGTAGGGGTTGCTGGGGGTGGAGGTAGTTGTGAAATTCCTGCATTGTGCAGGGGGTTGGACTAGATGACCCCGGTGGTCCCTTTTAGTTTTATGATTCTATGATTCCTCCCATTGTGCCTGAAAGGCTAACACATCCACTGTCTCTGAGGCACCACCCTACCCTGTTGTTTTTGTGCAACAGACTAACACGAGTAGGCTTAACTGGAAGGGACCCTTTCGCATCTGCAGATTCCCGCTAGTTCCCAGGGAGATCTGGCCAAGAGGAAAGGCAGGGGAGGGAGACCCAACAGCCTCATTCCACGGCGCGGATCCTTCGACTCGAGGGAGCCTTTCTGGGGAGGAGATGCTCTCTGCTTCCCCCCCCCCCCATCCCTCCCGCGGAGGTTCCTGAAGAGCTCCAGCCCCGACCGAGCCTCTCCTCCTCCTCCTCCTCCCCTGTTGCCTGGAGCCTGGCATCTCCGGCTCCCTCCCTCCCCCTTCCTCTCCGAAAGCAGACGCCTGGCTCCCACACGCATGCTCTCCGCCTTGCTCGCTCCCTCGCCCGTCGCCAGCAGCGCATGCAACAGCCGTGCGGGGCAAGCCCCGGCGTTTCTTCCCCGCGCCAAGGGGCAGCCGATGACTCAGGCAGGTAAAGGCCCTCGCCCCGCTGCCCGCCCCCCCCCCCCAGCCTCTTAGCCGGAGCCCAGGCCCCACGGGCGGGGCGGGGGGGGAGTTGCGGCCGGAGGGGTCCCAGGTGGGGTCGCCTGTGGCTGCGGGGGCGTCGGGCGCTCTTGGCCCCCCGGCGGAGAAGCACGTGCGGAGCGGAGCGAGCCGGCCGTCCTCGGCAGCCTCCGCTCACTCCGACAGGTTATCCCGGGGAAGCGGCTGCGATCATGGCGTAGGCTTCGCCCGGGGACCGCGGCGGCGGGGCGCCTCCGGGTCGCCTTTTGGCGGACGAACGGCCCTTGACGCCCGGGCGGTTCGGCCTTGGAGTCGCCCCTGTCCAGATGCCCGTTTCCCCCGGGCACAGTCTCGAAACCCTGCACCGGGGGGCTGATGGTTGAGTTGGGAGGCTCTGGATGGGGGAGATGGGCATCGAGACGGGCGTCAATGGCTCGCTCCAGCCTGCCCGTCGCGGCGCGCCTTTCGGAGAGCCCTTTCTCGCGCGCGCGCCGCTCCTCCCGCTTGCTCCGCGTCTCGTGTGCACGTGCGTGCCCGCGTGGGAGAGGCCCGCGGACGGGCTGTTGTAGCGGGGCGGGCGCGCGCCTCTTCGGCCATGTGTTGCGCGCAGCGTAGCGTGCGTATGGCTGCAAGGGCGGTTTTGCCTTGGATTTGCTGCTCTTTCGAGGCACGTTTCCCCCATCTAAATGCTCAGACCTCTGCAGGGGGGCTTATTGTTGAGTTTTGAGGATTGGGATGGGGGGAAATGTGCGTCGAGAGAGAGGCAAATCCAAGGCGAAACCTCCCGGGCATCAGTGGCCTGTTGTGTGTTGCACGCATACCGTCGCTGTTCGGCAAGCGCGTGGGCTGAGCGCGGTCTTTGCCTGCTCGTGTGCACGCCTGCCCTCGTTGTGTGTATGCCCATTTCTGACATCCTTGTTTGCCGTATCAATGCATGGGCGATTTTGCCTTGGATTTGCCGCTCTCTAGATGCACATTTCCCCCATCCAAATTCGCCTTTTTGCATACGAACTCTGCATGGGGGCTTATTGTTGAGTTTTGAGAATAAGGATGGGGAAAATCTGCAAGAGTAGCCAATCCAAGGCAAAACCGCCCATGCATAAATGGCCTATGTCTACACATCGGGTCGGAGCTGGGGTGCCCGTGCACACCCCGCCGGTCGGTTGTGGAGACGCGCATCTTGCGCGTGACCAGCCCAGCATGTTTTTGACCCTCTCCGCGGCTCGGCTTCCATTCATCAGTTTGCAGCGGCGGCGCCAGCCAGGTTTGTTTCCGAGGCGACCGGGCTCTGCTGACGCCCCCCTCCGCCCGGGCCCGTCTCCCCCCCCCCCTTCCCAATGAATCACGGTTTGCTGTTCGTGCCGCACAAACGATGATTGTCAGATCCTCCCTCCGGCCGGCACCAGCTTTGCTCCAAAGCCCCTCTAACCTCCTGGGGCTGCCGCACATTAGACGGGATTTTCTTGCTCGTCGGCTTTGGGTCGATCGTCGGTTAGGCAGGGCTTTGCTTCCCTGCCCTTTCCCTGCCTTGAACTCTTTCACTTGACTGCTTCGGCTTTCTCCGGCAGTGCTTGTAACGTGCAGTCAGCCGATCTTTTTTTTGGGGGGGGGGTTGTGAAGGCGGGAGGTGTTATATATTAAATGTGGGTTCAGGGAATAAATAAACTTCCCATTCTGCATCTTCATAGTAAAGCCACTTATGCATGGGAGGTTTTGCCTTGCATTTGCAGCTCTCTAGATGCACATTTTCCCCATCCGAATTCTCAGAACTCTGCACGGGGGGGGGGGGCTTATTGTTGAGTTCTGAGAATTCGGATGGGGAAAATGTGCATCTAGAGAGCTGCAAATGCAAGGCAAAACCTCCCATGCACAAGTGGCCTAAGAATAATCGCATTTTTGTCCTTCTTTTTAAGTGTTAGAATACTTTCATGTCAGTGAACCTGTACAACAACATTGTGAGGTAGGCCAATCAGTATGCTGCTATAGTTCCATGTTACAGTTGAAGGGGGGGGAGTTTGTTCAGGCTTGCTGGTGAGATTTGAACTAGAGAGGTCCAGATGCGTTTGATGTCCCCGGTCAGTTATTCTACACCTGCCAGGATCCCTCTTTTTTTGTCCAGACAGATGCCCCATCAACATTGCCTGGAGTAGAGCAACACCTGCCAGCTGTAAGGAGCATTTGTAAGTCCCGTTTCATCTTCTGCTGTGGCGTGGCTAGGAGTAAATATCACAGAGGTTTCTATGGCCAGCTCTCCATTTGCCCTGGCACTGTTCACCCTACAGCAGCAAAAAAAACAAAACAAAATCCTTGTGCTGGCATTCCCAGGATTGGGTTTGAATGACATGCTTTTTTCTCCCCTAAGCACAAACTATTGGAGAATAGCCAGTTGAAGGGATGTGTTGAGTCCCTGAATCAGGGAACAAATACGGTGACTTCTTGTCATAGAAAATAAAGCCAGGATTGTGTGGCAATGGGTAAAAATTGGATTTTGGAGTCTGCTCCCAGTGCATTTTTCCCAGTATATTCATAGGTAAGCAGCGCAGCTCGCATGATTATGGAATAGTCACGGCAGATGTGCCATTGAACAAAGACTGGAATACGGAGAGGGGAGGGCTGTGGCAAATGCAGCAAAAATGGTTTCATAATCTTTTAGGTGTGAAATTAAATGTATGCTTTTGCGGGTTCTTTCATTTTACATCGCTGCCCGGCTAACATTTGTTCTTCCAAAAATGACATCTGTCAACCACTCTGATATTTCATGCATCATCATGATGCATAGTGAGAGCTGATGTGGTGGATGGGTAAGGAGCACTGAGCTTGGATAGGGGAGATCTGGATTCAGATTCCCACTAACTAGGAAGCTTGTTGGAGGATCTGTGGACCAGCCTCACATTCTTAACCTTTCTAAAAGGGATGTTGTGGGGATGTTACTCTGACTATCTTGAATGGTGTTCTGAATAAGAGGTGCTGCTCCTCAAACTTACCTTGAAGTTTCCATACCTTTTTTAAGGGATAGCACAGGTCTACACACCTGCACACCTTTAAGGGATAGCACAGTCATTACATCGTGGGGATGGAAACATGAACAAGCTCAGAGGTTTTCTGGTTCTCTAGTATGTTCTGTTATGTTCCAAGACTTAGTATGAGTTGTAAGGCCTAAATCAGGGGTGTCGAACTCAATTGTTATGAGGGCTGGAGATGACATAAATGTCACTTGGTCAGCCTGGGGCATGCCTCACCAGCCCAGTTTTGTGGTGGGGAACCTTCAAGGGGGAGGAGCTCATTTCCCAATGAATCCCTCATACCACACTATTTCCTCTTTCTCTCCTCTGTCAGTCCCCATATACTCACCTTTCCCTGCTGCCTTCTCACCTTCCCACCTGCTTACCTTTTATCTGCTCCCATCTTCATCTATATTTATATTTACTTAATTTAAACCCTGCCTTTCTCCACAATGGGGACCCAAATATCATTCTTTTCTCCTCCATTTTATCCCCACAACTACCCTGTGAGATAAGTTAGTCTGGGAATATGTAACTAGCCCAGGTCACCCAGTGAGCTTCCATGACAGAGTGGTTATTTGAACCTAAGTCTCCTAGACTGTAGTCTGAAACTCTAACCACTACACCACAGTGGCTTTGGGGGAGGGACTGCTGTTGAACAGTAGCAAACAGCCAGTCCTGCGTGAGTCATACAAGTCGTGTATCAAGTCACCTGGTGTTTGCTGTTGGGCGTGGCCCCAATTAATTGTCCTTCCCAAACCAAAACAGTCGTTGAAAGGGCCCTGTCCCCTCTCCCTGCTTTTACTGATAGAAACCGAGGCTTGAAGTCTGGTAATACTGCATGGTTGCCTAGCAATGGCCACTTACAGTTTTATTTGAGGTGCTGCCATTTTTCCGGTTTGTAGAAAGATCTGTCTTATCTGTTCATGGCACCAGTCTCCGGATTTAGTATCTACTGTAAGTATCTGCTGTACAGTAGTATCTACTGTACAGTAAGTATCTACTGATTTAGCCATGTTCAGAATTAGATACACTGATGATAAGGAACAAAGAGGCTTAGTTCAAGGCCAAATCCTGAGAGCCATCCTGAGCAGGTGGTAATGGCTTGAATTCTTGTATGTTTGTGCATGCTCTGGGCTCGGTTCTGGTGTCAACCTATCTTTATATTTCTTCAGTTCGCTTCCCTGGTTTTGCCATGTGTTTTTCCCCCAAAAACAAAGGTAACATTAGAAACATGAAAAAACAATATGAATGTTTTAAATCATGCTTGGGAATATCTCTTCGCTCTAGAGAGCATAAGAGTTAGGTGGGAGGGTGCTCATTGGCATAGCTAGCATACTTTTTTCCTTCAGAGGAGGCTGTTGATGGGGTCAGGACAGAGCTAATTTTGCTGCCAGAAACCACCTTTAGGTTTGTGAGTGGAATGGTGTGTCTCTAAGACCGTATTCCTTTCACAGAGGGAATCAGATTGTCAGTTGAACAAATGTATGGTTGGTTTTCAGACCTTTTGGTGCTTTTCCACTTGAATGCAATGAGTAGAATCTTGGGCTTCATTTCGGCCGTGACCCCTCACAAGCACAGAGGGGTGTGGTTCAGTGTTCAGACTGGTCCTGTGGAGAGCATGTGTTCACTTCACACATTGGTTACATTACAAGGATGTTCTTCCTCTCATTTGCTTCAGAAGGGGAAGCTCTGTTCAGCTCTATGTTGATTTAGCCTAAGAGCAGTATGCAAATACGTCTGAGGATGAGAAAATGCTGTTCTTCATTTCCAGAGGGAAAAATACAAATTGTTTGCCAGTATATCTGGACTGAGAGTTATAGAAATAGCTCATGAGAAGTTTAGCTGTCAATCAGCCACACAAATAAGTTCAGAAAAGATACTGGTCCCAGAGTGTTTAAATTAGCATTTCTATGTTAGTTGCTTGTGACCTTAAAAATCTTTATTTTTTACTTTTTGTTCACCTGAGACACTTCTTGTTCACCACAGGTGACCAGGCTTTTCACACACCTGTTCCAGATCATATGATTTAAAAAGAAAGAGAGAAGTTCAGAACTTAAGGTTCTCAAAGGCTTGTTGTTGTTTTCCCCCTTTGGTTGTTATTCACGTATTTAGCAAGAGGGAATAAATCCTTTCCCTACCAACCTTATCAAAACCCTACAAGCTGCTTTTCTCGTCACACAGCTTATTCTGTTCACAAGAACCACGAGAAGCAACCTCTTTCTGGTTCCTGTGTCCTGGCCAGAACAGAAGCAGACAAGGATCATTGCTGAGGTGTAGCAACACTCAGCAGGGCGGCATGTGAGGTTCATAAACATGCAGCTTCCTTGTACATGTTTTTACCCAGCCATTTGTACTAGAATACATTTTTGCTTGGCTGGTTTGTAGCAACAGTGCCCCAAACTCCCAAGGGCAAAACTGCTCTCTGCTAAAAAGATATAGGCCCTGGTATGCCCATGGATACCAATGGAAATTTGCATTAGAACTCAGAATAAACGGTGTTGTGTTGACTGTAAACCTTGAGTTGAATCCAACCAGCTTTTCTACTGGTGAAAAAGGAAGGAGACATCATATATGACTGCCCTTTAAAGGCTATGCAGAGGATCATGGAGCCTGCATGTACAAAAGGCATGTGGGATGGGGGCCTGTAGTACAGAGAAGAATTGGATGAGATTGAGTCAAAAAGCTGGCTGGATCCAACCCATTGCCTTTTGAAATGAATGGTCAAAGATTCCCAAGCATTGAGCATTCTGCAGATAATCAAAAGCAGTGGGATGCACCTGCGATATGGCAAGGTAGCAGAGCAACAGAAAAGCTCACATCAGGCAGGTATGAAGCAAAGCAGGTTGCCTACTTCTGGGTATGGCCTTTCCTTATGTACCTTTCACCATCCAGTGGTTTGGCAATTAGAAGAAGAAGAGCTGGTTTTTATATACTTTCTCTACCAATTAAGGAAGAATCAAACCAACTTACAATCACCTTCCCTTCCCTTCCTAGCATCAGAACTGCATTTGCACTGCACATGTGCAAACATTTTTTTATTTGGGAGGCAGCAGGAAGGAGAGCAAATTGGGAGTGGAGGAGCTCCTTCCTCTTGTGATGCATTTAATGGTACCACAACTCTAAAGGGAAGGATCTAGTAAGACTTAAATGCACCAACTGAAGCATTTCATTGATAACTTGAGTGCCTAGAAGCTGTATTTGGAAGCCTTGTGATGCAGGGACCAGAAACAAATTTGGCAGAGAAGGTGGCTGCAGGGGCTGTGATTTAAAAGAGGAGAGAGGTTATCTAACCCAAAGCTTCTTAAACTGTGGGTTTATAACTGAATGTGGGGGTCACAATTAAAAAAAAAATTCTTTAGGATTTATTATCGGTAAATGTTTGACTTGTATACCTATTTTATATACCTATATACCAGGGGTCGTGTAAAAGTTTCTTGGGCGAAAAAGGGTCGCGAGTGGGAAAAGTTTAAGAAACCCTGATCTAACCCGTCAGCTGTGTCCTGCTTCCCCACTGAAATATGCCAGCCCATTGAGACTTGTATCCTTGTTGGGGGAAACAATATGAGCACCTGTTTTCCTACCAGGGATAAAAGTAGTTTGGGATGGTGATTTTTAAGGGGGCAGATGCCATGATGGGAAAGGTTAAATGCCCCCTCCTGCAAGCTTCTCCTTTAAAATCACAGTCCAAGTGGGTGCACTGTTTGGGAGGAAAGGCTTGTGGAACGGCATGTCATGCATAGTCCTTCCCCGATGTGTCTTGGAAAGTGGAGCTCATGTCTGAAACAAAGGTGAAGCAGTGTGCAACTGTGCAGCAAGGCTGATAATTTATTTATTATTTATGCATTTTAAATTTTGGTCGGATGCCTTTCTCCCGTGCGGAACTCAAGGTAGCTTACAATATAAATAAAACATTATAAACACACAATAAAAGCAGCGACTATAAAACCCATAAAAGTCACAGTTTAAAAACTCCATTTAGGAGGGGCAATAGCAAAAGCTAAATCAATCAAAATAAAATAAATAAAATAAATGCTTTCGACTGCCTCCTGAAGTTTGCCAATGAGAGAGCCAGGCACACCTTCCTAAAAAAAGAAAAGAGAGAGAGCTCATGTAGAGTAGTGTCTGTAGTTTTCATATAGTGAAGGTATGCCCTACATTTGCAATCCTCTGTAGTGCTGATGCAGAGACCTGGCTAAAAGCCCCTTCCCACAACTTCTCTTTTGCTTGTACCAACAAGGAGCTTAAGGAAATAGATGTTAATGCTATTTGGCCATTGAATGGGATTTGTAAAAACGGGTTCTGTGATCATCTAGTTCTCTTGCAGTGAGGTCTGAGAACCGATCTTATGGAAATTTACAGAACAGCTGTGGAAGTTCTGTTTTGTTTCTGTCACAAGGGATGAGTGTGTCATGCCCAAACACAGAGGCACATATACCTACACAGGTGAACAAAAATCATACAAAGTCATGTTACAGTCTGTAAAGCCACACACACTTTCTGTAATGTCTGTAAAGCCACACACCCTGTAAAGCCACACACACTTTCTGCTGGTATCTCTGCAGAGCAACTCTAATGAAAAAGAAATGGCTAACGGGAAGGAATGGCCCACACTCAGTGACATCCTGTGGTGCTTTTGCTCCACTATTGCTTTTACCTCATCCCAGGAAACCCATTTGGGTCCTCCTCCGTGTGGCTTCCTCAGACCATGGCAGACTAAATACAGTAAGTGAATGGACTGTGGTACCCTGCCTAGGGTTGCCATCCTCCAGGTACTAGCTGGAGATCTCCTGCTATTACAACTGATCTCCAGCTGATAAGAGATCAGTTCACCTGGAGAAAATGGCTGCTTCGGCAACTGGACTCTCTGGCGTTGAAGTCCCTCCCCTCCCCGAACCCCGCCCTCCTCAGGCTCAGCCCCCAAAACCTCCTGCCAGTAAAGAAGAGGTACCTGGCAACCCTAACCCTGCCCCGTCGTAAGAGCTGAGGACTGTACGTGGATTTGAACGAGAAGATGAACATCCTGTGTTTTGCAGGAGAGTTTTTCATAGGGTTGCCAACCTCCAGGTACTAGCTGGAGATCTGCTATTACAACTGATCTCCAGCCGATAGAGATCAGTTCACCTGGAGAAAATGGCCGCCTTTGGCAATTGGACTCTATGGCATTGAAGTCCCTCCCCTCACCAAACCCCGCCCTCCTCAGGCTCAGCCCCCAAAACCTCCTGCCGGTAGTGAAGAGGGACCTGGCAACCCTAGTTATTCAGTAACTTAGAATGACTTCATTGGAGGCCTAATTGGAAACTGGGAACTGTGTGGCCCTGCTTGCACAGCACACAGTAAGGCCACTGACTCAAAATCTAGTATCTTTTAAGATCTCTGAAAATCACAGTTTTCGTTCTAGCCCCATGTCCGTATATTTCAAAAGGAAAGGTTTTTTCCCAGTATGGCTGCAGGGACAAAACTGGAAAATCTTGCTGGGCAGAAGCTTAGAAACCACAATAAAAGGGTCTGGATAGTGATTCCAGTACCCACATAATATTTTCCCCCACTTGTCATAGCTAGCTTTTCTCCACAGGGCTCCCATTTCCGATACTGTTTTTATAAACCTATTTCCCAACATATTTTCACAAACACACTAAATTAATTCCTACAGCACAACATTTCTCCAAATTATGCCGTCCTATAGGCAAGTGCAAACTACCTCTGTTAGTCTCTTGCCATGAAAACCCAAAAAAGGGGTCGCCATAAGTCGGCTGCGACTTGACGACACTTTACACACACACACATACGCACAGGCCGAGTGCCCACGTGGCACGATCTATTTCTGTCACAGAGTAGGGAATTTTGTGATTTGGAATTCCAGATTGCTTAATTATAGGTTTCCCTTGAATAACAATGCTCTGTTCCCTTATGACTTTACAATTATACAAGATTGAGTTGACTGTTAGAGCTATGAACAGAGGATGGAGGCAAAATAAAATAAAAAATACCCCGTGCTACACTTGAAGAAGAATTGTGGGGTGAAAGTGGTATCACTGTTTTGCCCTAAGACGACTGCATCTGGTTTGTACCTAGGGTTGCCAGGTCCCTCTTCACCACCAGCAGGAGGTTTTTGGGGCGGAGCCTGAGGAGGGTGGGGTTTGGAGAGGGGAGGGACTTCAATGCCATAGAGTCCAATTGCCAAAGCGGCCATTTTCTCCAGGTGAACTGATCTCTATCGGCTGGAGATCAGTTGTAATAGCAGGAGATCTCCAGCTAGTACCTGGAGGATGGCAAGCCTATTTGTACCATAGAAATGGCCCCACCCATGCTAATATACAGCCAACTGCTTCTGGGTCCTAGTTCAGTACCAGTGAAATATTTCCTACTTGCCTCTGAATAGGCTTCCCTAATTTCCATTTAAAAATCTAGGATTATAATATTTATAGTAGAATGGTACTGAGCTATTTTTGTTTTTTAGTGAATACACAAAATGAGAATGTCGTGGCGTTGTGTCTGTAGAATTGTTGTCCAGTTTAGCATGGGCTACTTGGGAAGGGTTCCCACAGAAATGTTTGTGAATTTTGCCTCTCGCTGATGTGGTTGGCTTTTATTTCAGGAAACAGATGCAGTGGTAGCTAATATATCAGACAGAAACATGCCATTGCTTAACAAAGAAATGCTGACAACTGTTCACCATAGGGTTGCTAACTTCAGGTTCAGAAATACTTGGAGATTTGAGGGTGGAGCCTTGGAGAGTGGGGTTTAGGAAGGGGAGAGACCTTGGTAGGGCATAATGCCGTGTAGTCTACTTTCCAAAGCAGCCATTTTCTCTGGGAGAAGTGGAATAAATGTTTTAAATAAATAAACAAATAATACATATATGTGATTTATGAAGTCTGGAGATCAGTTGTAATTCCTAAAGATTTCCAGCCCCCACCTGGAGGCTGGCAGCCCTACTTCACCAGTTTAACACTAAGTGCCAAAGTCCCCTCTCCTAAATGAGAGCTTGACCTGTCTAATGCATGAAAACAGATGCTGAGGAGAGATGTAGTCACCCTCTTCAAGTGTGTCCAGAGAAGTCAGAGGAAACCTGTCTGGGTTTAGGATACAGGACCTGAGTCTATGGATACAAGACCTAATTTATCTTTATAGGTTAGTCATCAGAAGAAAGTTTTTAAATGTTAGAGGTGTAAGAAGTGACTAAAGTAAAATAAAAGACTAAGATCTGTATTATATCTTTGAAGTTTAGACCCCGGTTTTTCACATAATATCTTGTTGAATGCAGCCTGGAAATTAATAAAGGCCCATGCAAAACACCACCATGGCCTTTAACGTATTTGTGTTATACTCCAACTTGGTTTAACCAATAAATGAGAAATTGACCACTTTGGGGCTTTCCCCGCCTTTTAAAAAATCCATGGGGCTAAGTAATGCTAATTTAGCGATCAATGACCGTATAAAGAATATTGATTTTCAAGAAACAGGGGCTAAAATCCACTGTGTGAATTCTCCTCTACTATTCAACTTAGTTCCAGTGATCTCACATCAATATGTACATTATCTATCAATGTTAACTGTTCCGAGATATCGCCATGCATTTACACTGGCTAGATTTAATGTGCTACCAACCACACAGTACACAGAGATGCAAAAAAACATTCAATACCAATCATATATTTTGTCCTTGTTCTGCTACTCTGATTGAAACATTGGCTCATGCTTTTTTCCATTGTAGATTATATGTACAGGCATGCTTGGATTTATTGGAACCTGTCTTGGCTGATAAAAAAAAAACTCTCTGAGCAGGAGACTCTCAAAATCTTAATAGTGGGGGTTGACCAAAGAACTACTGTATCTGTAGTTAATGTTATGATAACCAAAGAGCACCAACAAACAGTTGTGCTTGTGACAAAAGCCTTATTGAACTGACCATTCTAGGCTCAGAGAGGTAGGGTTCCCCTAGAACAGCAGTCGGCAAACCGCGGCTCGCGAGCCGCATGCGGCTCTTTGGCTCTTTGAGTGCGGCTCTGCCACGGATTGGCCGATGTCGGGCCCGCCCCTCGCGCCGGGCCGGCCTCGGCGCTTGGCATGCTGGCCCTTGTTGTCCTCCCAGCCTCCTTTCCCAAAGCGGCCGGCGCTTCTGCAAACTACAGCCAACGGGAGGGCCGGCAGCTGACAAAGGGGCGGGGACAAGCCGCAGCCCAGGCGACGCAGGCTCAGTGGCGTCCGCCCGCCTCCTTTCGCCTTTTCCAGGGTTGCTCCTGGAGTCCCTTTGTGGGGCACGGCCTTGGCGGATGTCAGTATCAGCCCCTCACGCTCCACTGGGGGACGGTCGAGGAGAACTTCCTCGGCCTCAGACCAGTCCGACGGGGAGTCTGAACTGTCCTCCCCGTTGGTAGCAGCCAGCTTGCCCTCTGTTCCCTCACAGAGATTGGGTTGCTGCTGCCAGAACTCTCCTCCCCGGCCTCCGCTTCTCCCCGCCTTTTTATTTCCCCCGTTCCCCTCCTGGCTCCACCTCCCAAGCCCATAAAGGGCCCTCGGTGCCCTAACCCTCCCTTTCCCCGTGCACTGAGGCCATGGGCCACGCCCTTGCCCCGGTCGCGCTCGCCCGGCGATCAGCTGTATGGCGTGGGGGCCCTCAGCAGAGGCGCAGTCCCGGCCCAGAGCCTCTGCCTCGGTGGAGCGGGGCCTCCTGGCCTCGCCGCCTCGCCCCCTCCCCCGCCAGCCATCCTGGGCTGGTGCCGTCCCGCCCCCCTGTGCCCCGGTCAGGGACGACCTCCCTGGCGCTGGGTGGCTCCCGGCGGCCGTGCCCTTCCTGGGGTGCAGGGCCTCCGCGTCTCCATCGGGTTTCCCGGGGAGTGTCCCTCTTTTGGAGGCGTCCGTGCCTGGGGGGTTGGGGGGGCACGCCTTGCCTCCTGGAGAGCCGGTGTCCTTCCCCCGTCGGCTCCGCTCCTCGCCGCCGGGCCCTTCCCCTCGTGGGTCTGCTGCCAGGTAGGTGCAGCCGTACTGGGGCGGGGGGCGGCCACCAATCCAGGACACCATTTTTACGCACACACGCGTTGGCAGGTGAGGAGCTGCGTGCGCAATCGAGGCTTTTTTCCTTGCCCAGGGTGGTGTATTTTTTTTTGCATGAGTCATTGGCCAGGGATCTTTTCTTGCTGGAGGGGTCGATTCTGCGGGGTGTGCGTTGATGCTTGCATTTTGCAAAAGCCTCCTTGCATGTCAGCGCACTGGCAAATGCATTTTCTTCCTCGCCTCCTCTTTTGCGGTGGGGTGGCATCGCTGGGGAGGGGCGGGCTGGGTCGAAGGCAGGCCCTTTGCAGGAAGGGGTTTTCCATATATATCTATTCTGTTATTATCCAGGCTTTTCCTGCAGAGGAGAGCTCGTGTGGATACACGGGATAATAAGTGTACTAGCAGTGGGGCGCTGGGGAATGTTTACACTCAGTAGGAGGCTGATTCATGTATTGACATCTAGCTTGGGCCTTGGTGTGCGATTGGTTGTCTCAATGTTTGACATTTGGGTGGGGTTGTCTCTGAGCATGGGCAGAGGGCCTCGCTGGACTGAACAGAAATGGAAAAAACGGCTTCAGAGGCCTCTGGACTACACACAGCATACCTTTTTATTTGCAGAGGGTGAAAGTTTTACCTGCAGTTTGGTGACTTTCGAAGCTTGCGTGGGTAGAATATCAGTTATCAATAAATAAGATCATTATTAAGTATGATATCAAGTTTTATTCAGTGTACCTATAGTTTAATTAAGACTTAAAACTTTAATTAAAGTTTATTAAGTTAATAAACAGTGTACCTACCTATATAGTTTAAGTTTAAGAAATTTGGCTCTCAAAAGAAATCTCAATCGTTGTACTGTTGATATTTCACTCTGTTGACTAATGAGTTTGCCGACCACTGCCCTAGAACCTTTCCCCCCGGAGCACCGTTCCTGTTAACATAGTTCCATTTATCATGATACAGCTAAGTTGCTGCAATGAAAATATGGGCTGAGATAATGTTCTGAGCATAATCTACTCTGATTCTAACCCTTGAACTGTAAATTATACTCGGATGAATAATGTATGCTGAGATTTTATGTAGGTGATTAGCTCCAGTGTTTTTTCTGCTTCTGAATGGCCTGTGGGCGATAATAAAGACACACTGACTATTAGAGGTATAAAATTCTGAACTATGACACTTAGGACAAGTGTGAGATTAACAGATCTCATTGGCTTCAAGACAGAGCTAGATTAATATGTGAAATAAAAAAAAAAAACACCTGGTACTTCAGTTGTGCCCTGACCTGGATGGCCCAGGCTAGCCTGATCTCGTCAGATCTCAGAATCTAAGCAGGGTCAGCCCTGGTTAGTATTTGGATGGGAGACCACCAAGGAATACCAGTGTTGCTGTGCAGAGGAAGGCACTGGCAAACCACCTCTGTTAGTCTCTTGCCATGAAAACCCCCAAAATGGGTCGCCGTAAGTCGGCTGCGACTTGACGGCACTTTACACACACACACACACACACACACACACACACACTTCAGTTGTGGCCCATTGAGGTCAGGAAGGGGATTCTTTTCACCAGCTAAAAGCTTGAGCTTTCCTCCCCTCCCCTGTCCTGTACAGAGTCAAAGAGTCATACCTGCTGGAGAGATATCAGTCAAATCAGCTCCAGCATGAATTGTCTAGAGCTATTTGCTCACCTGAGACTTTTGGTACCCTGCACCTTAGTCATTCCAGCTTGTAGGGACACTATGGATCATGTGAACGGATCCATCAACTCCCCCCACATCCCCAGTGACCCCAACCCTCCCCCCACCATGCAGGATCCCACAATCAAAGCACTCCCAACAGATGGTTATCTAGCTTCTGGTTAAAGACCTCCAAAGACTCGGACTCCACCACCCTCCGAGGCAGCACATTCCACCATCAAACAGCCCTCACCGTCACAAAGTTCTTCCTAATGTTTAGGTGGAATCGCTTTTCTATTAGTTTAAATCCATTACTCCGTGTCCTAGTCTCTGGAGCAACAGAGGACAAGCTAGTTCCCTCATCAACATGACATCCCTTCAAATATTTAAACATGGCTATCATGTCTCCCCTCAACCTTCTCTTCTCCAAACTAAACAAACCCAACTCCCTAAGTCTCTCATCATAGGGCATGGATTCCAGACCTTTGACCATTCTGGTCACCCTCCTCTGGACTCGCTCCAACTTGTCAACATCCTTCTTAAATTGTGGAGCCCAAAACTGGACACAGTACTCCAAGTGAGGTCTGACCAATGCAGAATACAGTGGTAGTATTACTTCCCTTGATCTTGACACAATACTCCTATTGATGCAGCCCAGAATTGCATTGGCCTTCATAGCCACCATATCACACTGTTGACTCATGTTCAGTTTGTGGTCCACTAAGACTCCCAGATCCCTTTCACATGTACTGTTGTCAAGCCAACTCTCTCCCATCCTGTACCTGTGCCTTATGTGGTTTCTGCCTAGGTGAAGTACTTTACACTTCTCCCTATTGAAATCCATTTTATTGCTTATGGCCCAGCTCTCCAGTCTATCGAGGTCATTCTGAACTTTGTCCCTACCCTCCGGGGTATTAACTACCCCTCCTAACTTGCAAATTTGATTAGCATGCTCTCTATTCCATCATCCAAGTAATTTATAAAAATATTAAATAGTACCAGTCCCAGGACATACCCCTGTGGTACCCCACTGGTCACTCCTCTCCAGGATGAAGTTGTGCCATTAATGAGCACCCTTTGGGTTCGGTTGGTCAACCAATTCCCAATCCACCTAACAGTAGCAGTGTCCAGCCCACATTTTACTAGCTTTGTTTCAAGAAGATCATGGGGGACTTTATCAAAGGCTTTACTAAAATCAAAGTACACTACATCTACAGCATTCCCTTCATCTACCATACTTGTCACTCTTTCAAAAAAAGATATGAGATTAGTTTGGCATGACCTGTTTTTGAGAAACCCATGTTGACTGTCAATTCCATTATCTTTGGGTCACTTCCAGTCATTTGCTGCTAAAACAGTGTAGATATTTGAGCCAGTGTTTTTATTTATTTATGTCATTTGTAGCCCGCCTTTCTCGCTTGGACTCAAGCCGCGAAAGCCAAGTACTCAACACAGAATAAGCCAATACAATCAACAGGATGGGGTATTCAATAATACAATAGGATTAGGGTTGTAGAACCAATCAGAAATCTAAAAACAGAATGGAAGCAAAGCATGTCTTAACATAGCACATTAAATGATACAAAAATTACATAGTGGGATCCTAGTTTCAGTAAGCTAAACACAGTAGTATAGACTGCAGTCCCTAACTATTTATCTAAGTAACTTTGTGAATCATTTAGTACAGTGCAACTCTATTGTATGTGTAGAAAAGCTCTCTTGAATAATTCAGTTTTGCATAGTTTGTGGAAAGCCAGGAGAATGTGAGCCTTCCTGATCTCCTCAGGCAGGCCATTCCATAAGGTGGGGGCCACAACGGAGGAGGCACGTGTACAGGCAGTTGTTGATTTTGCCCATTTGCAGGTTGGCACCTGCAGAAGACCTTGCTCAGATGAGTGACGCTGTCATGGCAGGGCATAGGGGGAGAGATATGAGGGTCCAGCGCCATGAAAGACTTTGTATGTGATCACCAGTACCTAAAATTGAGGCCAGTAACTGAAGGGCAGTCAGTGGAATGACTGTAGAATGGGGGGTAATATGGGTGCTCTACTTTGTGGAAAGCGACAGGCAGATTGAGATGGACAAGCAGATGTCCGGCTGTTGGAAGAAGCGGAGATGAAAAGAACATGGGAAATGGCAAAACAGGTCACTGCTTGGGTGTCATAGAAGCTGTTGGCTGTTATTCGATAGCCTGTCCTGACACACCTGATTTCACTGATTTTGGGATTGCTGTATAGTGCAATCCTGTACGGAGTTATTGCGATCTAAGCCGATTGAAATTGAGGAGCTTAGACCAGAGTAACTCTGTGTTGGATTGCATTGTTAGAACATCTGAAATTCGGCACTAAAATCCCATATTCCATATTAGAAATGTAAATGCTGTCAGTGGAATAAATCATGCCCAGCAGGAAAATTCTTTACTTGCTTCATGCAGTCGGCAGTTCAGTCCAGAACACAGATATTTGAAACTAAGCTCCATTTGAAAATGGGTCCATCTGTGATAAACAAGAGAGAACTTTTTCCATAGCCCCCTACAATACCCTACCAATCCCAGTTCCCCATGTTTCGCTTGCCCCTTTGCCATCCAATCCAAACATGTAAATGAATCATGGAATAAATTATTACAGATAATTGAAAAGCACAATACTTGGTGGTGGTGGTGGGAATCAGTTTATTTATATTATTCACATTTGCAAATTTCAATTCCAGTCTGGTTTGCTAATTTGTTGCAGCTTTTAGCTAAATCTACTAATGCTCCCGAATCAAACCTGCTAGCAAAACAGGATCCATTTCCTTAAATGCGCTCTATCAAGGTCCCGCTTCGCTTCCAGAGTGCGCTGCCACAGTTAGTGCGGCACACCAGCTTTTTCACTAATGGCAGCCATCTAGCAATAAGAATTAGGCCTCTGGACAGCTCCTTTAGAGACAGATCTGGGCCACTGCTCAAGCACTCTATAAATGGGCTGGAGCCTCTGCATCCATTTATACAAACATACACATTGCCTTGGTCAAGGACACCCAGGGGACAGATTTCTGTGTCCCTACATGGAAGCTTTATCAAATGGCCTCCAGGCACTTGCAAACCCAATGACCCTCACTTGGCTGCCTGAGCATGGATTGCCTGATTAAAGCGCTGTCTCCTTGCAGGGGGTTTGTGGGAGCATCTAGCTGCTGCAACATTGCAGACTTGGGAAATGTAATGAAATGCAATGAAAAGCTCCAGCTGAGCTCCTTAGCTACAAGCCCCCCCCCCCCCCGGTGAAGAAGGCCTGTGCTGCACGTACTCAGTCTCCACTTACAATGCTACGGGAGGCAGGCGGAGGGGGGGAGAGGTTTTTTTTAAGAAGCTCATGTTTATTTCCACCATTTCCAGCTTTCTTCTTTTGAGATTCAAGATTTCTGATCTGCTTATTTTCACCCCCACTGGAGTTGCCTGCTTTCTCAGCTGTACTAATGTAGATCAGCCTTCCCATCCAGCTATTGACTTGTGTAAACGAGGAATGAACTGGATCCATTTTTACCTTTTCCATCTGTCAAAGTGTATTTTTTGTTTTTCCATGTTCCTGAGATCTAATTTGGAGACTTCTGTGTTTTTCCTCCCATTGTGCCTTAATACACTAAAAGCTACCTTTATTTATTTGACATTTATGCCCTGCCTTTCCTTTTTGCTCATGGTAGCTTACAAAAATGCATATCTTACAAGATATATTTTGTGAATACATATTACAAAACATGTATCTTTATATATCGAATATGACACATTCATGTTAGCAAATGATCGTGCCACGATAACCTAGTTACAGTTTCATAGGATTAGCTGTGGCAAAATTCTTTGAGAGTGTAGAAATATACCTCAAAAGAGGACTGCCAATGTTTTTTCTTCCCAAGAATGACCCTGGCTCTCTCCTGGCCTTTCATGAGGCATTTGGCAGACAGATTTACCAGAGAAAGCTGATTCAGTCATCTGTCTTGTTCCTCCCTGCTAGGCTGTTCCCCTTCCCTCAGGCTACCCATTGCATGTACCATTTATGCAATTAAATATACATGTGTGTTTTAAGAAGAATTAATATTAAATATACATATGTGTTTTAAGAAGAATACATATGTATTTTAAATGGACAACCAGTTTTTAAAAGTTGAAAAAATTTCTCTGGGAGGGGGAGAGAAGGGAGGTGTTGGTCAGCATAGGTGCTAGCCAATCAGTGCTGTGCACAGCTACTTTTGATGTAAACATGCAGAGCTGATTTTTCCAGAGAACAATGCTGGATAATGGATTATTTGAATAAAAAAAAAAACAGGATGAAGGTCTCCGTAACTCAGAATTGTATATATTTATGTGCAACCCCTGACATTCAGGGCAGAATCGTGTTTGTCAGCATATACCTATGGCTATGTTGCTTGTAGACAGAAGTGATGATACGGGATCACCATTAGTCAGCTGTGTCTTGACGGCACACAAAAATGTTGCTTGTAGACAGAAGTGATGATTTTTTAAAAGCAAAAGCTAATTAAAAAGTAGCAACCAATCCTCCCCTTTGAAAGGGGGAGGTGAAGGCAATCGCTGTTAACTTTCGCTGTCTTTCTATCTCCTGGAAGCAACGTTTAGCGTCATTTGAGAAGTAAGAGTGGGATCTCTCGTGACAAGGAGTTGGGTCTTCAGTATCTGGCATATCTCACTGTCCTTCCTCATAACTAGCAAAAGTAGGATAAATTACAAATTAAGCAAACGTATTTGCAAACTGCTTAATTTGCATAATACTTATGCACATTAAGCATACATTTTTAATGTAAAACATTTGTACTCTGCATTTCTTAGCAGAAAAAGCTCCCAGTGTGGAATATGGAAAGTCTTGTGGGCCCTTAAAGTCATTGGTGCAGCATTTTATGTTTTTAAGTGCAGAGTGCACACTAGTCCTGCCCACGCCTGTGTGCTTTGCCTGTGCCCGAGGAACACATGGGCTGGAAGGGAAGAGAGGTAATGTAGCTAGGGGTAAGTCAAGAACTCATCCATCAACAGGAGATAGCCCGTTAAGTCTTACTACTCTGTAGGTGGCAGTGGCAGCTTTGTGTTATGACTGACTGGAGGTCTGTGCATTATATCCATGGGTTTTATTTAAGTGTGGGTTGGTACTGGAAATGATACATGTGTATATTTTAACTCTCTGATATTTGTGATTTTGGATAGAAGAAGCAACAATACTGCTTGTTTACCACCACTAACTAGCAGGGCCGGATCTTGGGGGGGGGGGTCTGGGGGGGAGACAAGCGCTCCAGGTGCAAGGAGGTGGGGGCGCCAGGGCAAGCATGAAGAAAAGGAGTGGCACCACCGTGGCACAGGTGCAACTGCCCGCCTGTGGCGTGGCTGGCGCATGTGTCACCGTACAGCATGTGGCCACCTGCCCTTCCTCGTCGCGTGCACCACACTTACAGCAGCTGCGTGCGAGGCCAGGGGGCAGGCAAACACGTGGCGGTGTCACGGCAACCGCCCCTCTGGCCACCAAGTGCCTGGCTCCAGTATGTGCGCGTGCATGGCGCACCCCCTCCCTCCCCCCCCTGCACTGGGTACTCTTCCCCCAGCCCTGTGCCTGCTAGCTAGAGAAATGGCGCCAGTCACCAGGTTAACAAATTGGAGGAAGGCAGGACTATGAATGCCGCCTCGAGCTCCTGGGAAGAACAGCAGGATAAAAATGCAATACAAGCTCATGGTTGTTTTTTTCCTTTGTAGAAGAATACATATAGAAGAATGCATCTGATAAATGGTATGTCAGATTGCAAGTTTCATTTTTGTTGTATTAGGATGTAACATTTTTCATAGGTCTTTCCTCAGTGGATGATAGTCTTCTATAGACGAAAAAACGTTACAGTGGAATCCTCTTGTAGATAATCTGTCCTACAGAATCAAAACCTGTAACTTCCCTTGGTGTTGGGTGTGGAAAGGAACTCATGAGTCATAAAGCACTGATGGATGGAGGCATTATCACAGACCTGTGGACTCCCTACTCTGGGGAACACACCCTACCAGACTGTGTGGAAGGAAGGTAACATTAATAAAATGGAGAGGAAGGCAGTTTAATCCAGAGGGATGGAGACAGGCCTTTTAGCTGTAGATATCTGCTGGATCAGCAGAAAAGGGGGAAAGGTTTGTCCCAGGGGAGTCCCAGGAAGATGCTGATTTAAATAAAATAGACATTTAAGTGAAATATGCATTGTGGTATTGGTCTGTACACTGTGGGTGTCTTTCCTGCTGTATATATATTACACTCCAGCTGTGCAAAGGAAACATACCCACTAACCTACCCTCTTGAAACCCCCATCTTCTATCAGGAACCCATACTTCCTCAGTTCCAACTGACCAGAAAATAGTTCTGCAAATTTTCTCTGACATGCCCATTATATATTACATGTAAGTGTGCATTATTTGAGCCCCAGTGCCATTTTTTAAAAAAATGAAAAGCCACTCTGGGGGAAAGGAAGGACAGGAATTCAGTGGAAAGAAGCAGAAAGGAAGGGGGGTACGCTTAACCCTTTTTCTGCTCGCTGTTTCAAATTCTGAAGGGGAACCATAAACTAGGGCTGGTGAAAAAAAAATTCGGTATAGTTCGGATTCGGCTGAATTCGGCCGTCTGGATTCGGGATATGCCGAAGTCCGAACTCCCCCGCTTCGGGTCCGTGCAATTCGGCGCAAATTCAAAGTTCAGGAAAAAAAATTCAGCCGAATAAAGCCATTAAAAACACAACCACGCCTTTCCGTGGCTCCAGGGGGGGCGTTTTTGGGGGTAGAGGTCCCAAACTTTCAGCGGAGCTTCAAAGGACCCTTCTTGCAAGACCCCCCAAGTTTTGTAAAGATTGGGTCAGGGGGGGCTGAGATATGGGCCCCGAAAGGGGTCCCCCCACCTTTAATGTGCATCTCTGAGCAGAGCTTGCCGCCCATGCACTAAGCTCCCAGCCCCGACAAACAGCTGAGAGCAAGGGCGGGGCAGGTGCTAAGAAGTTTGCAAAGCAACAGAACTGCAAAGCAACACTGCAAAGCAACACAACTGCAAAGCAACACCCACAACTGCAAAGCAACACCTTTGCAACCATGCAAAGCAACACCTGACACCTGGGAGTTTGCAAACCATGGAAAGGGACAGAGGCAGCTAGCTATGCATAATGAGCAGGAGGGGGTGGAATTTCCCCTTTTGCATCGGACCCGGGACCAGGCAAATGCATTCTTTAAGTAACCATTTGAAAACCAGTTTTGAGCAAGCATCAAAATAGACCTAACCGATCTTATGAATGAGGGAAAACCTGAGGACACACAACTGAAGCCCCCCCCCCCTCAAACCAGGGAGAGAGACTCGAGAGGGCACACACACCCCAGGCAGAACGGGCGAAAGCCCCCTTTGGTTTCCCCCTCCATCCACAGAAACTGCTCCCTCCCCACACACACACAGACTCTGCTTTCCCCCACACACACACACACACAGGAGAAAAATTATAGATTAAAGCCCCCAAAGGGATCTTACTGTGGCTGTCTTCTGTTCCATCAGGAGGGGCTGGGAGGACTGGGTAATCCAATATGATTCCATTTAAGCACGGAAGGTTTTGCCACTCTGGAGATGCATACAGTATCAGGTGATCCATTCATCCCAATAGGGAAAGGGGGAAAGCCCATATCTCGGGACCCCCTGACCCAATGGTTACAAAACTTGGGGGGTCTCTTACGAAGGCTCATCTGAAGCTATGCTGAATGTTTGGGGGCTGCACCCCAAAAAATGCACCCCCTGCAGCCACGGAAAGAGAAAAGGGGGGGAACCCATATTTCTGCCCCCACTGAACCCATCTTTACAAAACTTGGGGGGTCTCTTAAGAAGGCTCGTCTGAAGCTCCGCTGAAAGTTTGGGGTCTCCACCCCCAAAATGCGCCCCCTGCAGCCACGGAAAGGAGTGAATGTGCACAAGCACCCCCCCCATGAGGATTTCTCTCTCTCTCTCTCTCCCCGGCCCGGCCGCGCAGCAGCTGATTCCTCCAGTACTAAATCCTGACTGATTGGCCTGAAGAAGACCCAGCTTGGCCACCGATTGGCCAGGGGAGGAGAATGCTGCTTACTGACGGTTATGCTGCGTACTGACGGCCCGAATTTGCCGAATTTATTCGTGAACTCCCAAACTCGCTGAATTCGGCTCCCCCGGTTTCCCGCCATTTTTTGAGTTCGGTTCGTCCCGAACTAAAAACTGCCGAATCAGGGGAAATTCGGCTGTTTTTCAGTTCGGGCCGAACCGAATCGACAGCCCTACCCTAAACTCTCATGAAATCTGACTAGCCGGTAGAAGGCAAGATGTAACTGTTACTACCCATAGGGATTTCATGAAAATTAGACTATTAAGAAATAATACCAACGGTACTTTGAAGGTGTCAGAGGAGGAACTGAAGAAGAACTGAAACGATCGTCTTCCTCTTCTGCCTGACATCTGAAAGAAAACAAAAGACCTACTTTGGACATAAGGGGTTACCGCACTTTGTATTCCCAGTGATGTATTAAGAGTTTGAAAATGTTATAAAAAACATCGCTTTAAAAGGGTTTTTGGATACCACGGCTTATAATTGGCTGGAGGATGTCTTCACAGCTAAAGGGGCCAAACAAAGTGCGAACAGTATTTTTTATAACATTTTCAAACTCTTAATACATCCCTGGGAATACAAGTGCGGTAACAGCCATATTTAAGATCATTACTTTGTTGAAATATTGTATGTTATGCTATACTTACCTGTTATAGGAAATAGTAGTCTCTCATTATTGTTGGTGTTTTTTCTACATGTTTTTTCTACATGTGTGGAGATTGTAACAATATAGTTGTTACCTTGTCTATTGGGGTTTATATTTAAACCAGACTCTGTGTTTTTTTGGATAGTAACTTTATTATACACAGAAGTGTCGATATTTGCTTGATATCTATTGTAACTTCAAATCCTCCTTGAGCAGTTCCTGCCTCCTCGTCCTCAAAGTGCCAAAAACATAGTACAAACTTGCATTTGGAAACTTGTGGGTGGAAAGCTGTTGGGGGTGGAATAATTTGGAGCAGAGAAATGGCAGGTGGCAAAAAGGTTACGTGCTCCCAGCCACTTCTGTTCTCCAAAGTCCCCCTCCAATTTCCCCTTTAAAAACAACAACATCAGGCCTCAGAAAGTTTGCATTTTCATGTCATGTCCTGTAAGTCCCTGAGACTGGAACTTTCCAGCAAAATCTGATACTATGAGTGCCAGTTCGTACTGTATGTGTGCTGTGCCAAGATCTCTTTTTGTCCACATCACAAAACATTCTTTAAAGATGCTGTTTGCTACGAAAATGTCACGATCTGTATGGTGAGCTGCACCTTGAGAGTAACCCCTCACAGGAGGAAAGCCTCAGCTGAATCCAGCAATTTGTGGGGACATGGACTCTTTCCCTTGTTCCTCTCCCCACAGCAGTCCTCACTGAACCAAGGAAAGTCAATTCCCAGACTCGCAGGACCTACAAGGACTAATAGCCATGTAGGGCTGTAGCTGCCCTTCTCGTTCCTCAGTTGTCCCCAGGCCTGCATGCACCCGTGAGTCCCACAGTTCTAGGAGAGGGGAACAAGGGAAATATCCGTCCTCTTCTATGAGCACTTTTCACTGATGGCTCTCTGGATTCAACCCTTTACAATGGACTTTAAAATGGCTGTAATGTGCACTCCAGCCCTGGGCTCCAGCCTGCTAGAAACCATAATAATAAATTTGGATTCTGCTATAAATAAAAAAGTGGCTCATGCTGATGCAGGATTAGGGTTGCCAGGTCCCTCTTCGCAACCGGTGGGAGATTTTGGGGGCGGAGCCTGAAGAGGGCGGGGTTTGGGGAGGGGCTTCAATGCCATAGAGTTCAATTGCCAAAGTGGCCATTTTTCTCCAGGTGATCTGATCTCTATCGGCTGGAGATCAGTTGAATTAGCAGGAGATCTCCTGCTACTACCTGGCAGTTGGCAACCCTATGCAGGATACACCTAAAACAGACAAGACAAATATTTGGAGATTTCATTATTGCACTGGGCAAGGTGTGGTACTGTAAGTAGAAATTCCCCTCTTACAAGAATCTCAAGTTTCATTTTTTAAACAAGCAAGTTTCTTTTCTTGAAGGCTACAGAGGTAGTCTTGACAGTATGTGGGGAATGCATGTTGAGTCCTCCCCTCCCATCAGAGACAGAATAAAACTTGTAAATTTAGGCACATATCTGCAATTTCTAAATATTTGCATTATGTAAACAGTGATCAAATTCACCTCTTCTTGCTGCAGCATTTGTTGGAGTAGAATTCTACTTGGAGTAGAATTTTGCTTTTTTTTTTCATACTCAAACCCATTCTTTATTCTAGTCTACGATTGTGTCCTTTAGATAATTATATGACTACAGTGTAAAACAAAATAATGAATCTGGCTAGGTTTCATCCGGTGCCATATCTAAAAGGTGAAGAAATGTTGTTTCTGATAAATACCTCAGTTCTATCTGAATTTATGGACAATATAGCTTCTCTTTTTCTGCTAGTTGAAGAAATGCCTGGAGTACTAAGAGGAAATATTTTAGTATTCTAGAGGGAAAACGTTACAGTGTCTTCTGATTTTGCTCAACTCTGTCACCAGTTTGAAGGTGTCAGGTTGGTCAGATAAAAAGGGCCCTCACTACGGTTGGTATTAATCTTTTCTGGTTGCTCAGAGTGTGGCAATTCACCAGGGAATGCTCAAGGGCCATTCGCATGCAGGGAATACAGATAGAGCTCCTAGGGTTTAAAAATGTGTCACGGGTATGGGTGCATTTTTAAATGTGAAAAAGAAAATGCTTTCACATTTGTTACACACACATCCATAAGCAGCCATTTGTAAAGGTCCAGTTTTGATTAATGGAACCATGTAGGGATGGTGTCAATCCAAGCCATGTAGACATGGTCCAAATCTAAGTCAGGGCCCTGTGCAGCTGTAATTAGTATTTATTTAAAATCCAGCAGAGCCTCACCTTGTCTAGTTTGACCCTTAGTGTTTGAGGGCCATGTGCATGCTCAGGCCTTGAAGCCCTCTTTAAGCTCAACAGAGAAAAGGGACATGCTGCAACAGCCCCTGAGACTGGCAGGCAACGTTGAAACTGTCAGACCTCAGGACAGCCAGCCCTGGAACAACTACAAGGAGGCTGCTGGCCTGCTGGCCTGACCCAGTGGTGTCTGCTGCTGGTGTGGTCCAGCCTCTGCCTCCGGTTATAGCAGTAGGCAGTAGAGATCCTGTGCTGGAAAACCACTTCTCAGTGTGGATTCAGATATGGTTGCCAGGAATCAAATTTGGCCCTTACTTTTGTATCCCTACCCCAATTAGAGTTGCCAGGTCCGGGCTGAGAAATACCTGGAGATTTTTGGAGCGGAGCCTGAGGTGGGCGGGGTTTGAGGAAGGGAGGGACTTCAATGCCATAGAGTCCAGTTGCCAAAGCGGCCATTTTTTCCAGGTGAACCGATCTCTATCTGCTGGAGATCAGTTGTAATAGCAGGAGAACTCCAGCTAGTACCTGGAGGTTGGCAACCCTAGCGTAGGCTGAATGAGGCCCTGAGCTGCCTGGCAAGTGCCAGTGCTGTAGAGCATCTTCAAAGGTGCTGAGAACTGGCACAGAGTTATGGAGGGATTTCTGCGCTCTGCCCATTACCACATACCACCCCCAGACCAAATGTTTCTTTTCTGTTGTCGCCATGGCATCTCGACAGGCTTCAGTGCTAAAATATATGTGCACAAACTGTGCCGCCAGCTTGTGTGTGCAAATGTTGCAGGAGATTATCATAGTAGCCAGCTGTGCAGTCAGGTTTGTGCAATTTGTTTGTGCCGTCAGGAAGACTGTGGCCCTCATTCGGGTGGTACATTCATCCTAGGCGTAACTGTCAGAAACATCAAGTTCTTTGCATTGTGATACAGTTGAGCAGACACACCAAAACTCTTTCGGGTACTGGACTGGACTTCCTTAACCCTGGCTTTTACAAGTCTCACAACTAGCCAAATTATTCAGACTTCATCCTCAGATGTTGAGCAAAATCTTGGCTCATATTGGTTCATATTTGTCCTCTGCCATTGTGGTCTTAGGCGAGTCACTCTCTCTAATCGTCAACCTCTTGCCCTATCTCCTTTATGGGGATAATAACACTTGCAGGGTTGTTGTCAGGGTTGCCAGGTCCTTCCTGGCCACAGGCAGGGGATGGGAGGATACAGTTGCCAGCTCCAGGTTGGGAAACTCCTGGAGATTTGGGGTTGGAGCCAGGAAAGGACAGGAACAGTGAGGTACAGTGCCATAGAGTCCACCCTTTCAAAGCATCCATTTTCTCCTGGGCAACTGATCACTATAGTTTGGAGAGGAGCTGTAATTCCGGGGGATTCCCAGGTCCCACCTGGAGTCTGGCATCCCTAGTTGTTGTCAGGATTGTGACAATATAGTGTACGTGAAGAACTTTTAACCACTGAAAGCAACCATACAAATGTCATGGAATATTTTCTTAAATTATTTAGTTGACCATTTATATAGATACACCTTTAAATAAATAGCATGCATTGCTTGGACATAGCCCTGTGGTGGAAAGGAAATGGTTGGCAAAGAGGAGTGGAGGAGAAAAAAGGAAATGGAGACTTGGATCCAATGGCAAATAAAATCCATGGAGAGAGGAATAGTAGCTTCAGGTGAGCAGAGAGCCATAAAAAAAAAAAACCTCTGCCTTGCTGTCTGAGGTTTCACAGGATATTGCCCACATAGTTCCCAAACTGTTCTGTACAAATATGAGGACTAGAAGCCTTTTTTAAAAAACTGAGATTTTTCAGTTTTCCAAGTCTTCAGCATCCAGATTCTGAGTTTTGTGTAGCAGGTCTGCAGATGAGAGCACAGGTTAAATTTGGGATCCACAAAGGGCAAAGAAACGAAGACGGCTTTGAAGTGGTGGTGTCTCCATATAATTCCAACACGTAACCTTTCTCTTTGGTTCATTTCTCTCTGTTTTAGACTCCTCCAAGAGAGGTGCGTGGAATAGCATGGCAGAAGCCTGGACTAGAGATGGGCAGCGCTAAGGAGCCCGAGGCTTTGCAGTTGTTGAAGCAAGAAGTTGCTCCAGAAGATGCTCAGCAGCCCAATGCCAACTTGCCCTGTGGTCAGGAGAAAGACAGCTGCCTCCAGAACACCAAATGTGACGGAGGGGATCTTACCATGAGGAACTGCTGTGTAAATGATCTAGGCACCGAAAGCAGCTGTCAAGACGATACCATGGTGGACAACCCCAACCAGAAGGAGAAAGCCCCAGTTGTGGATGCACAGCCTTCTATGGATCTACCCGCAGCCACTGGGACTGTGGCTCTTAGAGACACAGGGACTGGAGAAAACCCACCGGAAGGGGTAGGAGGCGTAGCAGCTAACAGTGATTTGTGTCACAACAGTGAGCAGAGTTCTTGCATGAAGGAGCTTCCCAGTAGTTCAACCAATACCTGCAACCTTCTGGAAGGAAAATATTCTGGGAAAGCCAGTCCTACGGCTGAAAAGAGAAATGCTGGGAAGGCTTGTTGGCAACTCCCAGCAGAACCCTGCTTTAAGGGAGCCAATAAGGATTGCTCCAGTGCACCAGCTTCCCTGAAACACGTTGCATTTCTTGAACCAACCAAAAACAAAGATGAGTCAGGAAGTGTCAGAACAGGAATGGTACATTCTGAGCTGGATCCAGCCCTTGCCACATGCCTGCAGAAAACAAGCCAAGGGCAGCCTGATGCTTCTAAGAGAGATACGTGTAAGCTTAGCAGTGACACCTGTGAAGCAGAGGAACACTTGAATGAAGGACAAAGAGATACCCTTGGGCTGGAAGCCTCCAAGGAAGCTGTCTCAGAGCCCTCAAGGGCAGGCACTGCACCAGGGAAGTCAGGCAAGCCAGGTGCAGAAATGAACCAGTTGGGCCCTAGTGCAGAGATGAGGCCTCCTGTTATAAAAGTTAACACAGGTGTGGGCTCCAGTGGAGTGTCAGAAACTCTCATACCTGCTGCTGCTTCTGTCCATGAAATCAAACACCAGAGCACATCAGGAGATGCTCAAACAACGCCAGGTCAAGTCACACAGGAACCAGAAGGGCTCAGAGAAGCACCACCCTCCAGCACCAAGGGTAACAACGGAGCTCAGGAACAACCAAAGTCAGTAGTGACTAGCACGAGTATGAATGAAGGACACACATCATGTGTAGAGACGGAGTCTATGGAGCTTCTTGCCAAGACCTGCTTGTTTGAGATCACTGCTCCTCAGCAAGATGCTGGGACTCAAGTTGACAACCGTGTGTCTTTGGTGTCAGTTGCCATCAGCCCCATCAACCCGCCAGATGGTTCCACAGCCTTCACCTTCCACACCAGGGGCTTGGCACCCTCCTCTTCTCTGAAGAGTCCTGGCCCAGAACAGAAACCTACCAAGAAGGATGTGGAGATGCAAGTGTTCATCCCAGTAGAGACCCGGTCGGTGGCCACAGGGCCCATGACTCCTGTGACCAAATCCCCCCAAGCCTCCTATCCTGAGGTGCATGTTAAAGGGGCACAGGAAGAGGCACCAGAGCCTGTGCGCGAGGTCAGCTGGGATGAGAAGGGGATGACGTGGGAAGTGTATGGTGCCTCTATGGAGGTGGAGGTACTGGGCATGGCCATCCAGAAGCATCTGGAAAAGCAGATTGAAGAACATGGCCGGCAGACGGTGATGACTCCTCAGAGCACCCGTGCCAGCTCCATCAAGGGTGCCCCCCGGAAGGGCGAGATCAAGAGGCAGCCCAGCATGTTCAGGGCTCTCCTACAAAATGTGCGTCGGCCCCGTTGCTGCTCCCGAGGGGGCCCAGCTGTGGAGTAAAGTGGGCCCTCGCCCTCTGTCAGGTTTTATAGCAGCCGGAAAGGCAAATGTTGTGTGGTTTCTCAGGCAATGTGTGAGCCAATCCCTTTTGAGTCTTCTGAACCCCACGTATTTGGACACTCTGTCTTCTGTACTTTGGAAGATGCTGTGGCGTTTCCTGAAAAATGCCGGCCAAATATTGTATTACAAGAGTGACATAAATACCACTTTGCAAGGTTCTGCTGGGCAGAAGTGGGACCTGGTAGGACATATAGGCCTGAGGAGCTATTATGTCCCAGAATGCAATGCCCACTCTTGAAATACAGCTTTGCATCTTGGGAAGTAGTTTCCCCAGTGCCAAACTTGTTGAGATACAATATGCAAAACTGCCTAAAATCTGTGCTTTCCCCCCCCCCTTTTCTTTTTTTGCTGCATGCTGGAGACAGCAATCCCTGGGCTTTCTGTGTATTGCAGGAGTAGTTCCCTGACAGGCCACATTCATTAGTTTTTTAAAAATCCATTAAAGATCACATAATGATGGCAATGTCCTGATGATCTAAGATGCAAGAGAATTAGAAGTTTGAAGTCCAGTAACAAGAAAGATGCTGGTTTTCCTTATGTGCGATGGGCACACACAAGGAATTGCTTTATAGGTCATCAGACTGTGGTCCAGCTGGTTGGTGGGGTGGCTGAAAACCACCACTACAGGAACCCTCAGCCAGACAGTCTTTCGTAGCCCAGTTGCCTGAAGACCAAAACAGACAAGACAGCCATGGGTAAAAACACTTTCCATAAATGCCCTATCAGGTAGAGACACGCTTACAGTGTGAATTGGTCCACTTTTCTTTAGAAGTAGCAAGCATGCCTTTGTTGCTTTGCCCAGTCCACAGATAGTTGATTCTAACTTTACAAAATAAATGGACTGATACGTCAAGTATGCTCCTGCATTGATGGAACATGCGACGTTACCAGCAAGTGCTTTATCCATGGCTATCTCGCATCTGTTTCAACCCAGAGATTCCTTGATCTGAAGAACTGCATCGGAGCTCTCATACGTGCATCTGATTGCCAACCGACCTGGAGAAAAATGTCTTGTCCCTTTAACAGAAGCTTAATGTGTGGAAATCGGCAGCAGAAGCTTTTCATAGCATGGAGGTAATTAACATCACCAGGTTTGTTAGTCTTTAAGGTGCTACTGGACTCTTGCTCTTTTCTACTGCTATTGACAGACTGACACGGCTACCCATCATGATCTATCAACTGGTAAAGAACATCCCACTAATAGTAAAGAGCCATTGTGGTATAGTGGTGGACTCTAATCTGGTGAACCGGGTTGGTTTTCCACTCCTCCACATGAAGCCAGCTGGGTGACCTTGGGCTAGTTACAGTTCTCTGAACTCTCTCAGCCCCACCTACCTCACAAGGTGCCTGTTGTGTGTGTGGGGGGGGGGGAGAGGATTGTAAGCCACTTTGAGACTCCTTAAAGGTAGAGAAAAGATAGGGTTTAAAAACCAACTCTTCTTCTCCTTTCTTCTTCTCCTCCTCCTCCTCCTCCTCCTCTGTTAAAAGAACAGGACATTTTTTCTCCAGTCAGTTGGCAACCCAAACCATTGAAGTATTGCCACCTGGTGTATTTTATATCCTATAAGCACAATGTGAATCCCTCAAAACGTTAAGTCTTAAATTTCAGGTTCACGGTTTACACTATTCCTGGCACTGTGTCATTAAGGCGTCAATCATGTGCACACTTATCAAGGAGTCCCATGGAAGTTTGTGGGAATTACTTCTGAGTAAACATTCTTAGGCTTGCGTTACCAGTTTACCCTCTCCTTAGAAACTGAATCCTCTGGCTTTCGTTTCAACTGCAGGACATGCAACCAAAGGACAAGCTCTGCATAATGTTACTGCCTCCTTTACAAAATAAATGTGCCCATCTTTAAGTCAATATGGTCTTTATTGTTACAGATAATTTGATGGGGCAGTTTAGCTTTGCAGAAGAATATCGGCAAACCCCCCTGGAAGCCAGCCTAAAAGACACAACCCAGGTTTCTTTCCCACAATTTTATTCTTAAAAATTGGTATTTACACTAGCTTTGCTCTCCTTCCCACCTAGCTCCTGAGTTGTGTCTCAGGAGCAACATGGGTCGAATGCAGTTGGATGCAGCACTCACATAACTGTATACATATTTATAAGCTGCAGTCTTATCCTTCCCTGACAGCCGTTCAGAAGCCTGCTGCTGGCTGCTTGTACATGCAGTTGCCAATCTGGAACCTATTAAAGCCTTTCTTTGCTTTAGCAGCCTCTGACAAGGCCAGCGCTGTGGGGGGCACTTTAAGACTTGGGCAGTGAGTCAGGGGACGACGGATGGCATTCAACGCGAGGGGAGTCAGCACCTTTTTCGTGTTATCACAAAAGCTCTCATCTAGCCTGAGAAGAGACTGGATAAGCAGCAGGCTTGGTGATAAAGGCACAGTTGCATGGCAGTAGATGAGACCAGAAGGTGGTGACGTGTACCCCCTCGGCTCAAGACAGGCTCATCCGGCAACAGGTTCTTTTCCTGAAGATTAATTGGTGTCCTGGCGGTTTTCTGCCTTGGGTCTGGAGTGGGTTACAGCCACCATGGCCAGGTCACAGCCTGGGGATCCTGTGCATAGCTTGACCTGCTCCATGCAGGGGCCCAGCTGCAGCACCTCCTGGCCCCTTGGATAGCCAGGTGACCTGCAGCAGATTCCAGGTGATGTTATTCACCTCCGTGCCGTTAAAAGCATCAACTGCTTATTTCCACACATTTGGCCTCTATTAAAAGGACAAGATATTTGTCCCCCTGACGACTTCAAGGTCATGTTGGCTTCTTAAGAACAGCTTCGAATCTGAAGCACCGTGAGGCCAAAGAGTTTTCCTTAATCCTGGTGGCACTGTCTTGGATTCCAGGCCAAGGTGCTGCTGCCACCAGACAGTCGACTTGCCTGAGAAACTCAGATCATTTGGAGGTATCCCTTTTGTGTGGGAGAGCGTGGCTCACCGGGGGCTCTGGCTTGTGTGCATGTGAGCGCGTGTGCCTTTGCCCTCTTTGCGGTTGATGCGATTTTTTTCTCCCAGAGAGCAAAGAGATTTGTTGCCATCCAAAACATGGCTAATTTTTATGTTCCTGTTTTTTTCCAGGAGGGGTGGGCTGGGGTATTTTATTCATATGTGTTGGAATACAGGGCCTTTTAAAAAGTTATCTCTTAATGCTGTTGTGTTTACTCTGAATCAAGTTCTTGTTTCTCTGAAAGTGTCTTGATGCTGTTTCCTTTTTCTGCTTCCCCCTCCACCGCCACTCCTTTCTTTCCTTCATGCATTGGGATTTTGTGGCTTTCCCCCTAAACAATGGAATTTGGGAAGGGATGGTTGGAATAGCCCTACTGGCACAGTATACAAGAAGAAGGGGGACATGAGTAAAACCACGGCTCTTGATTTAGAAAGACTTTTTTCCTCCAGCATGCCTGCATTGGATACATTTCAAGGTCTCTCCCAGCTAAAAAAAATCATGTCAAAACATGCCCCTTTTTGTAGATTTTGGAGCACTACGGCTGCTGACCTTTTTCTGCCTGGGTTCCTCCACCTTTAACAGACTCATTAAATTCAGCAGAATAAGCCTTTTTCCCCATCATGCACCTGTTGAATTTCCTCCTTTTGTGCTGACCAGTTCTGAATGTAGAATGCAGTCCTTTATGCAGGGATGGACCAGGTATATTCCAAACAGGGCAGGTTTTCTGTCTCTTTAAGAACTCTGAAGGACGGCAGCATTCAGTAGTGCCTCCCCAACTTTCACTGTAACACTGTGAGGGATCAGCTAAACCTGAAGTCTATCTGTCAGCCTCAGAGCTCTCTTAAAGAGACAGAAACCTTGTTCCTTTGGTAATATTATATTGCTAAGTAAGGGAAGGAAGACAGCATGACTTTGCTCTGCAATGTTACTTGGCTGGTGCCAGCGAGAATAAGTGACACCATCACTCTGAGGGGTTTCAGAAGCAGCTGGTTGAGGTGCAGAATTTCTCTGGGTTTTAAAAGCTTTCTTCCCCAGACCAGTGATGGATAGTCAGCACACAGGCTATGCATTCTGCTCTTATGATACAAATTGGCCAGTGAAAAAGCTACTGAGAAAGTTCTGATTGACGGGTGGTGGGCAGCTTTTCCTTCCAATGCCATCCCATTCAGCCGGGAAGGTCTTTGCCTTAAAGCTGGATTGCCTCTGGTCAGCACAGGGTAGCAGCATCATGTTCAGATCTTGGCAAGGGGACTTTTCTCTGCAAACTCCACACACTTGGCCTTTTAAAACACTGGTGCGTACCAATACAGATAGAAAGGTATGTGCCCATTTGCTGTCCAACAGACAACACAGTGTGTGATCTGTTCTCAGTGAGAAAGTGCAGCCTCTACCTCCACCAGATTACAGTAGATAAAAGATCTGGGCTCTCAGTAGCCTGCGCCTGAGGTATTTAGTTGTCAGTTGCTGCAAGTGGTAATGCTGATTTCATTACAAGGCACTTCCACAACCCCAGTTGCAGTGGGAAAATAACTGATTGGAAACAGTCAGGTCATCAGCAAAAACTCTGCTTCTCTGTGCATATATCTGACACTAGTAACCCCTGCCACAGGTTACCCAGTATTATTATCTTTTGAGAATAGGTAGATACGTATGGGAGGATCTGTTACAGCCAACGGAATGCTTGGGTTCTAGCAGCACCCAGCGCTCACAAGTGGAGTCCAGATGCCTTTTGGGTCTGATGTGACACAAGTCTGTACCCCAACCCTGGATTTCTGGCACCAGCATTTTCACTGGGACCTGCAGCTTCTGGATTTATGCTACAAGGGGCATGCAGAGAAGTGTGTAAGCGGTTAGTTGTGAAGAGGTGTCCCACTTGATTAGCGTCAAGTGCATAGAGCTCTGTACCTAAATCCTCAGTGGCGGACAACATCTCTCCAGTGTATGGTGTTGAGGATACAGCAACTGTGTGCCCCTCTCCCTGATGCCTTCCTTTTCCTGACCCACAGAATTGCTGAGGGCCCTTCCCATTCCTTCGTCCTGCCTAGTGTGCTGTTCTCAGTATGGTGTTCCCGTGCCACATGGATCTATAATACCAAGCAATGATGAGCTGTTCACAGTAACTTTGCCTTTGGTTTCTTTTTTTCCTCTTCTCTGTTTCTTTAGGGTACAATCTTGTAAACTTAGCTGTTGGATAATAAAATCTCCAGGGGAAAAATGCTGCCCAAGAGGGCTTCCTTCCTTTGTATTCATTCAAGGGCTTGGGAAGAGAGTGTTGGCAATTTTCATTACTTGGGATGAAATCAGCTCAGGATGGGGATGGTGTTCTGCCAGGCATCATGGGTGAGCTTCCAGAAACCTATATTCGGGTGGATTTGAAGAAAGACTGAGTTCAATGGCCCTGTTCTGGTTGGGATTGCTAGATCTTCCATGAGGAACGTTGTCTGAGGTTTGATCCTACAGAACTGGAGCAGCTGTGTAATGCCAGGCCCATAAGACATACTACGCTGCAGAATTATTTCGCAGGCATGATGTGGACCTGGTATGCGTGATGAGACCCGAGTGAGAGAGGGCAAAGTGGCAGCTCTCAAAGAGCTCGCTCTCCTGGGTTGTACGGTCCTCCATCAGTAGCAGACAAATGGCTGGTGGGGAGGAGTGGCAGTGCTCATCCAGGAGGCTTTCTCCTTCAAGGCAATCCCTACCCTGGAGATTTCTGGCATTGACTGTATGAGTCTGGTGTTGGATGTTGAGGAGAGTGTGGCTATCTTGCTGGTGTACCGACCGCCTAGCACACCAGCAGATACCCTGTCGAGCCTACTAGAGGTAGTGTCAAATTGGGCCTTGAGGAACCCCAGATTGGTGGGTTTGGGGGATTTTATGTCCATGCTGATGCCATTTCTTCTTCGGCTTCAGACCTGGTGTTGTCCATGGCAGCACAAGGACTCTCCCAGGCTGTATCTGGTCCCACACATCAAGCAGGCCACGTGCCAGATTTGATCTTTGTTATGAGTATGGATATGGGTCTGATCTCTATGGATAAAGTGCTATGGCCCTGAAGGCCCACTTGGGTTTTCCACGGCCCTCTCCCCTAGGCGGTGAGCAGATTTATGCTTGCCTGTGGAAACTCAAAGATCCAGTCAGTTTCCAGAAAACTCTGCGGGATCCATTAAATGCACTGACTGATGACTGGCACCAACGTCTTTCAGAAGCCATCGACGAAATTGCTCCCCGATGTCCTGTTCACCCCTGTTCTCAATTAGCCCCTTGGTATACCATGGGGCTAAGAGAAAAAACAGGAACTTAGATGACTAGAGCGAGCTTGGTGGCACACTCACAACAAAGCTACAAGGACATCTTATAGAATGACTCTGATACCCTATGAGATAGCGGTGAAGGCCATTTAAAAAAGCTTACTATAAATCCTCGGTTGCATCCACTAGCTCTCGCCCAGCTCAACTATTTAAGGTAATTAGGTCTCTCACATCCCTCTCAGGGGACTTTCAAAATATTAGCAATCAGGCTATTAGCTGTGAGGCTTTTGAGAGCTATTTTGCAGAGAAAGTCTTGTCACTCTGCTGCGACCTCCCTGCCCATTTTGATACAGTAAGTGAGCTAGAGGCCCCTTGGCCATCTTCTGGTCCCGTTTTAGACCAATTCAGTTGATTCTCACAGACCAGTGTAGACAGGATACTGGCTGCTGTAAAACCAACAGCAGGCAGTGGACCAGCTCCAGGCTTTCTTGGAGAACACATCAGCTCTGGGTCCATTTCAATTTGGCTTCCAGCCTGGCCATGGGATGGAGACTGTGCTGGTTGCCCTCACAGTCAGTCTCCATAGCTGGATTGGTGCGGGTCAGTGCTGCTGTTATTACTCAGTCTCTAAGCAGCATTTGACATGGCCGATCATGATCTTTTGTCCCACCGCCTTGCCGAAACAAGTGCGGGGGACAGTCCCTCAATGGCTGATCTCATTTCTCCAGGTTTGGGGACAGAGGGTGTCACTAAGGGAGAGGGTTTCAACACAATATCCTTTGGTTTGTGGAGTCCCTCAAGGGGCCATCCTCTCCCCAATGTTTTTCAACATCCATATGCAACCCCTTGCACAGCTAGTGTAGAGCTTCAGCTTGGGGTGTCATCAATATGGTGATGACACCCAGCTGTATCTGTTGAGGGATGGATGGCAGGGCACCGTCCCAGATACTCTTACCGGGTGCCTGGAGGCTGTGGTGAAATGGTTACAGCAGAGTTGTCTGAAATTTAATTCATCAAAGATGAAGGACCTTTGGCTGGGCCAGGGTGGCCCAGGGCAGGGAAGTCAGCTCCTAATTTTTGACAGGGTTCAACTCATACCAGCTTCTCCTGTCAGGAGTCTAGGGGTGATCCTGGATTCCTCCCTCTCCTTGTTCAATCACTAATACTGCCAGGATGGTATTTTTCCACCTTCGCCAAGTCCGGCATCTGGCTCCTTACCTGTCCCACCCTGATCTAGCCACAGTGATCCATGCAATGGTCACCTCCAGATTAGACTACTGTAACTCACTTTAAGTGGGGCTACCCTTGCAGTTGCTCCAGAAATTGCAACTGGTCCAGAACACGGCAGTGGTCCTTACAGGGACCCCTTGGAGAACACATATCCAACCAGTTCCCTGGCAGCTGCACTGACTCCAGAATCAGGTTCAAGGTTTTGATATCTATATATCTAATTCCCAAGTGTGGCCTTCATTGGCAGATACCTAAATCCTTAGATTGGGGGCACACTTATGTCAAACACATGTTTTTACAGACTTGGAGGACCCCCTAGGTCTGCAGAAAAATCTGACATTAAGAAAACATTGGGGGGGGTTGAATTCCCCCTCCCAAATAAAAGGCTCTTTACCCTTTCAAAAGGGTAGCTGCTGCAGGGATCTGCTCTGGGCCCAGATGCCTCGGTGGTGGATACCTCGAATGGCTCTGGGCTCAACTGTGGTGGCAGAGGCCTGAAGCCGCTCTGGGCCCAGCCGCAGCAGATGCCTGGAGTGGCTCTGGACCTTGCTGCTACCACTGCGGACGCCCAGAGCGGCTCTGGGCCCGGTTGCACCAGCAGAAGACACCTGGCGTGGCTCTGGGCCCAGTTGCTGTTACAGCAGATGCCTGGAGCCGCTCTGGCAGACACTGTGAGGAGTTATGGGCCTGCTCGCAGCAGCACCGGGCTTAAGGTAAGTAGTAAGGGTCTGAAGCTGCGATGGGGATGGGATCCCCCCACAAGTCTCACGGGCCTCCCGCTTGTTGACCTTTAAAGCTCTGACCAGTCTGGGACCGTCGTACTTCTGGGACCGCCTCTCCTGCTACTCCCTCCAAAGAGCATTATGCTCAGCTGATGACAACCTCCTGGTGACCCCTGGCACAAGAAATATCCAGCTGTCCTCGACCAGGGCCAGAGCTTTTTTGGGCCTGCCCCAGCCTGGTGGAACTCATTGTTGAATGAGAACTGGGCCTTGGGGGACCTGGCTCGGTTCTGCAGGGCCTGTAAGACAGAGATGTTCTGCCGGGCCTGTGGTTGAGGGCAGCGACAGTTTTGCAGCCGCTGGCTTTCCGCTCCCTATCTGGCATAATCTAGCCATAATATTTGTTAGGGCACCATTTTAATTAATTTTAATTTTAAAGTTTTTATGCTAACATAAATATATGATTAATACTAGCACGCGGGGTCATCTGCTGAAGCTGGAGGGTGAGAGATTCAAAACAGATAAAAGGAAATATTTTTTCACACAACGCATAGTTAAATTGTGGAACTCCCTGCCCCAGGATGTGGTGATGGCTGCCAGCTTGGAGGGCTTTAAGAGGGGAGTGGACATATTCATGGAGGAAAGGGGTATTCATGGCTACTAGTAAAAATGGACACCAGTCATGATGCATACCTATTCTCTCCAGGATCAGAGGAGCATGCTTATTATATTAGGTGCTGTGGTACACTGGCAGGATGGTGCTGCTGCAGTTGTTTTGTTTTGGGACTTCCTAGAAGCACCTGGTTTGGCCACTGTGTGAACAGACTGCTGGACTTGATGGACCTTGGTCTGATCCAGCATAGCCTTTCTTATGTTCTTATGATAGTTTTAATGTACAAATTGTGGTATTGTGTCGGTTGTTAACCGCTCTGAGCCCAGCTTGTACCGGGAAAGGGCGGGGTAAAAACCTATTATTTATATTATTATTATTTATAGAAATCAAGTGCCAGGAGGCCCAAAGCTCTTTTCAGATATTCTAGCTCTAAATGCTAAAATGAACTTCTTTGGAATTTCCAAGAGATGCTTATGATCTGCCTTTACAACTCTGAAGACGGAGACTCCATACTTTTCTTGAGCTTACATTTTAGCAATTATTCTTAATGTTACCACATGGTTCCTCCTGCTAATATGTAAGCAAAATCAGCTTTGCTGGACCCTTGCCCCAACTTCTTTCTGTTTATGCTTCAGAGACTAAAAGCCAAACTTTTGCATTCCCTCTTATTTTTCATGACAGCATTGTAGGTGTCTAAAAAAATACTACATCCCACAGTTTTGTCTTTGTAATTTTTATGGATGGCAAGGATAACTTATATTCTACCTACATTTAAATTCATTTTAGGATAGGTGAACTCTTGTGGCTTCTCACGAGTCAGAAAATAGTTACAGAGTGTTCCCTGAGTGAAAAAGAATGACTTATACCAATTTAAATCTGCAGGGTAGATGGCATGCTTAGAATTCCCAACTAACTGCTTGAAATCCAGGGTCTTTCTCTCCAAATGCACTCTTATGCAATGGAACTTATTTGGACTTAGTTCGGAGTCTAATATACATAGGGTCGGAATATCACTTTATTTTGAAGAAATACTACTGTGCCTCACTTCTGCCAGTCTGGATTTAAACTCAAAAGCCCATCCGCCTTTCCCAGCCCTACCAATCACTGCTCAGTATTAAATTGGAGAAAGGAATGGAGCAATGAAGGGGACATTTTAATAGAAGCTGTAGAAATCGGGCCTTTTGGAAATGTCTTTGTTTGATAAATGTGTACACCCTGCTTTTCAGCTGGATTGACTCCGCAAGTGGCTTACAGTTCAAGTCTATTACGCTTTTAAAATTAAAACCTGTTGCTAAGATTCACATTTTTTTTGTTGTTTTACACAATGAAAGACGCTTTACCAAATGTTTAAGCACCTGCTGGGACCTGGCAAGACACTACTGAGAAACTTCCTGAGGAGTCTGATGCAGAGGTAACGCCAGTTGAAGCCCAGTCAGTGGGCTCAGAGTGCAATAAGTGCATTTTAAGACTGCTGGTTGAGCCGGTTCACTCTCTCCCCCATCTTCCAAATGTTACTGCCTTGGTTATGAACATAAGAAAGGCCCTGCTGGATAAGACCAAGGCCCATCAAGTCCAGCAGTCTGTTCACACAATGGCCAACCAGGTGCCTCTAGGAAGCCCAAAAACAAGAGGACTGCAGCAGCAGCATTGTCCTGCCTGTGTTCCACAGCACCCAAGATAATAGGCATTTTGGACTAGTATCCATTTTGACTAGTAGCCATGGATAGCCCTTTCCTCCATGAATATGTCCACTCCCCTCTTAAAGCCTTCCAAGTTGGCAGCCATCACCACATTTCTGGGGCAGGGAGTTCCACAATTTAATTATGCATTGATTTGCAGTAATCGCTTCTTTTATGAATCACTGTGTACAGGGGGAACCTAATGTGCACTACTATGTGCACACATGGTGACTTAATGGGGCATAGAGGGGGCTGCCCTGGGCAGAGGGTATTACCTGTCAATGGTGGCAGGAAGTGGGACCAGGCTATATGAGCAGGTTCTGTGCCCAGCAACTGGAAGCTTTGTTCTGAATCCTCATTGCCTGTCCCATCTCATGGGGAGTAAACTTTTGGGAAGGGAGCTTTTGTATCCTGCCTTTTAAACCACGTAAAGAAATTGCTGCCACTGCTTAGGTTGGGAAGCATTTGTAACCTTTAACTTCTTGTTCCAATATGATCTTTCGTTCTAGCTTGAGTCAGACACAGGCCCAGGATAGAATTAATGCAGGCAATTATAAGCTATGAGCAAAGAAGCATTCCGCATGCCTTTGTTATTGCACATTGAAGCCGTGGGTACAGCTTCAGTTGAAGTAGTTGGTTACTGCACAGGTTCTTTTCTCCCCTGCTAGGGCTGAAGGATGGGTTACGTCATAGATCTGTAGTGTCCAAGGCAGGGTTGTCAAAACTGAAACACTCCTGACTGGGGAGTCCCGGTTGCTGTGTCTTGTCATCTAAATCATGGATGCGGCTTTCCAGTGCAGCTTTCAAAGGCTCCTCCCAGCCATTTTCTCTCAGTCGAGGATCTGCTCTGCCCAGCTAGGAAAAGAGAGGTAATATTTAGATGATTATGCCTCTATTTAGTAACATTGCATGTCATTATACCCTTCTGGATGGTCTCGCCAAAAGCCATGATATGGAGGGGGGGGTCACTGCTGTATTATCTGGTCCTACCCACACACATACCAGCAGAATCTGAATCTCGACATGCAGGAGCAAAAGGGTAGGTCTAGTTGGAGAGTTCAGTAGGGGAGTGGGAGAAGGAGACTAGTGTGATGGTTTAATTTGTACATCCTGTTCCCCATGCCAGTTTGTCATGGAGTTCAAAGGCTAAATTTCTCAGCCTCCATGCAGCTAGCCTTTTTCAGGTCAATGGATTAATGTGGGTTTTTCCAAGCCGTTGGTTGGAAGAGATCACTTTGTTACCTTGGCAGAAAGCTAAGGACGATGCAGGAGACCTTTGCTGAGTAGTGCAGAGGCTACTTGCTGTGGGTGTACACGATGGTTTGGGATGTCTCTTACTGTACCCCCTTACAGTGGATTGGGGAGGCCCTGTGGGGTCTGACAACAGATATGCTACAAGGTCAGACACCCTAGTGAGAGCATGGGAGATATTTGAGAGTGTGCACGTAGCCCACTTCCTGTGAAGCATCTGTACTTATTTGACCTGGACTTGTATCATGACAAGGGATACTGAAGATATGTCCTTGGGGGCATCTTTACTAGGACGTACTGCCGAGTAGTACTCGATGTAACAAGCTAAAGGCACTCTGATAGGAAAAGAGACGGAAGAGAGGTCCTGACTGTCAGATACAAAAGACAGGGCAGCAGGTAACATACCCTTCCCCTTCTTAATTTTACTGAGAATCTTGGGGAATGCCTACCTTGGACTACCAGCTGCCAACAGCTACCGGAGCAGATTTCAATCCATTAACCCATTGTATCAATTAAGATTAGAGTTGAGTCCCCTAATTGTTCAGCAGTGTTGTAGAGGAACCATGATGCAGCTATTGGTGCTGCATTCCTCCATAGGACTACCCAGATTAAACCCCACCCCCTTCTTAACCTTATTCATGGGAGGGGATAAGAGCTACACAAAAACAGAGCTTCAGCATACTTATGCATCCTATATTATTTGCATGTACAGTTCATGTGACCAAATTATTCCCTTTGATTCTCCCACAAGTAACACAACTGGAAACTTGAATCCATGGGAATCTTGGTTTTCTCTAATGAATTCATGTTAATAGCATGGCTGTCCTCAGTGGTGTCCCATTTACATTTCTTTCCTGATTCCTTCCACAGCAGGGAATCTCATGGCCTCAAGACACCCAAATTCCCATCAAGAAAAGTACACCCTCCCTCTCAATTTTTAGGCACAGAAATGTCTATTCACAGGTTTGTAGGTCCTGATCAATTACTACTACTGCTACACTGCCACTATTAAATGGCAGGAATATATGTAGGTCAGGAGAATGGAACAATGCCAAGTTAAGGTGTGCTCACCTTTATAGGAGTGGCTGAACTGTTCAATGGAGCATCAACTGTGTTCTCATCTAGCGAGTTCAGGCTGTAAAAAAAGAAAGCAGCTTGAATGATCCCCAAGAGCATGAAATGCAGATCCCAGCAGCTTTGGGGGCTTTGAAACAAGGCATTTGGAAGGAAACTAGTTCAGCTTAGTGATAATTCTGAAGAGGAGCTCAGAAAGTAAGATTTATAGAAATACCTGACTGCATCATAACTGGTGGTGTCCTCAAAGTCAAGGTGTGCAGAGGGGTCCAAGGAGAAACCAAGCACAGGGTTAGCCCTATGGAGAATGGCCCACAGGTGAGTATCTTAACAGCTGCAGATTCAGACCATATCATGCAATCAAACAGCCAGCACATAAAACCACAGCATAACATCTGACAAACAACTACCACTTACAATAAGCGCAATAGGCGTATATACAAGTCATTGTTGATTACAACTGAATCAAAGGCAACTCAGCACAGCAACAGCTTTCTGGTGCACAAGATGTATCACCTTCAGCCAAGGCAAGCAGCAACTTCCACTTTTAATTTTCCCCAACCTGCTTTGTACAGGAGGGCTAGAAACTACAAGGAAACCGATTCAATGATGCTTCACTAGAGCTGGCTAAATGGCCTTTTTGCCTGGTCTGTTTCTTCTGGATCTGCTGCACTCTAACTGCACAGTATTTGCAGTCAAATTCTCAAACACTATGCACCCAAGAAATTCCAGGAGTACCTTGTGTGATCAATTATGCATCCCCAGCAAAAATGCAGAGCTTCTGAACCACACATGAGTCCCTCCCCCATGAAAACGCTTCTTTGTAATTGGCTGTGGTATATATTTTTTAAATACATCACTAGCCCCACCAGCCCTGCAGTGGGATTCTTTCATTTGATCTGAACTGAGTGGCCGCCAAAGCAGAGAAGGGTTCAGACAACCTCACCCCATCCCCGACCAATTTGTTTCTGCATAACTGAGCGCAGGGGTCATAATATTAAAAGGCTTGCACAATCATTTGTGACATTCATCATTCCATTGGTAGTCTTGCACTCGCAAAAAAAAAGGCTTTCATGCCTATAAGAGGACGCATATAAGGGGAGGTCAGCAAATCATCCTGGCTCTGGTTCACCCTGTGAAACTGACCGAATAAGCAGCCTCATGGGATTCCGGCCTTATTCTGTAGCTAGTGCACTCAATAATGGCTTCAAGGGGAGGGGTTGGATAATTGGGACAGACACATGGGAGAGAGAAGTGAGAATGGGCGTGGGAAGAAAAACCCAAAGTAACAAGTATGCACGGGACCAGCTTTCAATTCGGGATCAAGGCAGACTTTAAACTCGGGGTAAAACAGTATCCTGAAAATGTGGGGAAAATGCAAGGGGAGAGCAAGGCAACTTCTGAAGGTTGGAAAATACATGCATAATTAAAACAAAGCCGCAAAGTAGTCAGGGGGTGACCACGATGGGAACAACCCATGCACAAAAGGCTATTGTCTACTTGCCCCTTGGGCATCAGAACATGTTCCCCCCACCCCGGCATCTCAGATTCCAGTCACATCAACCCTTCACCAGATTTGTCTGAAGACACTAGGTGTATTTTCATGCATCACAAATTCAACTCAGCACCTTGTAATATGTTGGCGTGCCCGTGGACAAACTGGCTACCAGGAGCCGACACTTTTTCCAGATTTTGCTTCTCCGGAGCTCAGTGCAAGTTGCATCCTATTAAGACTGGAATTATGTCCATTGTTCAGCCTGCTAAGCCTTTCTTCCCCTCCTTGCCCCACCATGCATACCCTTCTGTGTTGTATTTGTTGGTCCCAGGAATAGCAGGTCCCTGCTGCACTGCACTTGCTGAGAAATTTGACGCCACCTTAAGGGCTTTCAGGGCCTTCAGCTTCCTCACGTAACTACAAAAAAAAGAAAGAGGCAAGAAAGAGAATGATGGGGCGCGGCACAGGGGGAAACGCTGTCCTGTGAGAACGCGCCACCTAGTCAGAAGCCCATGGAATGGAGTCCTTCATTGCAGAAAGGTGGCTCCACAGGATGGGTGCAAGCACAGTAGTTTTAAAGGCGCAAATTCCAGCTGGGTAGCTGTATTGCTCTGTTACAGTAGAAACACGTTTATTGAGGCATCAGTGTTGGTGGACTTCAAAATGAAGTGGGCTCTGGTGTACAAAGACGCCATAATTTTGATTCGTCTTGAAGGTGGCACAAGCATCCTTTTTGTGTTTAAAGAAGCCACTTGATGCCATGCAACAGAACACAAAGGCTAGGGAACTTACAGCCAAGAGCAGAAACTGCATTGGACTGAGTGGGAGGGGCTGTAGCTCAGTTTGTAGAGCATCTGCTTGGCATGCAGAAGGTCCCAGGTTCAATCCCCGGCACCTCCACTTAAAGGGACTAGGCAAGTAGGTGATGTGAAAGATCTCCGCCTGAGACTCTGGAGAGCCACTGCCGGTCTGAGTAGACAATACTGACTTTGATGGACCAAGGGTGTGATTCAGTATAAGGCAGCTTCATGTGCTCATGTGTTAAATGAATTCATTCATGGGAGATGTGGATGCCACTGTAAGTTTGGGTAGACACTGGGTAGGAACTTTTTGTACCTTTTCCTGATGCTCATCAAAGTTGTGATCATGATGAGGATGATAAGCAACACGGCCACAGACAGGCTTGCAATGATAATGAACAGCTCCTTCTCCTTGTCGAGCTCTGCCACATCCCCAGGGCCCTGGGATATATACAACTGTGTCAATCTACTGGTTCAGCAAGTACCCATGTCTACGTTATGCCACAGGCTTAGCTCAGTTATATACATCCACTCTCACTTATGCCACTCCCAGATGCAGCACAAAATTATTTCTAAGATGCCTTTTAGGCACAATGTCAATTTCTACACAAGCACTGGCTTCATCTGAGAATGGCCCTCCCTTAACCATTTCTCTTGTTCAGCCTAAAACATACCCACCCCAATAGACTCTCCTGTGTGAGCCCTGGAAGCTGATTCCAGAGATTCCCCAGAGCTACTGCTCTGTGTTTAGGAACATCAGCAGGGCTCAGCTGTTTACTTACAATGATTGACAGGCCAAAGCTGAGCAGCTGCGACAGGGCATCAGGGTTGCTCTGGATGAGCCTGCAGAGTAGACAGTTTGGAGATTATCTGGGAGTACCTCCCACCAGCTCCTCTGAGCCTTTTCCTGCCTTGCCATACAACACTCTGCCCAGGCCCTTCTCTGACTCTACCACCTGGTTCTGATTCCCCCCTCCCCAACTACTGCCTTGCTGCTCCCTGGACTCACAGACACATCCTAGACTTTACCTGGGTCCCTTCCTGCCCATCAACCCCCGTAGTGTGCTCTCACTCACATGAGGACAGTTTCATACATCAGAGCTGTGCCATTGCTGTAGACAAAGTAGGCCTCCATCATTATCTTCCCGTTAGCCCTACAGGATATAAGATAATGACGTATGAGACAGACATGCTGAGGGCATCAGGATTCGCATCTTCCCAGGCCCTTTGGAGACTGAGAAGCCAACAACCAGCAATAACGACCATCCAGCTGGTGACCGTTCTCTGCAGACACAGCCAAGTCCTGACAAATCGGCATTACAGAAAAAGCGATGTGATTGTTTCAATGGCTTGTTTTCAGTAGTGATAAATGATGGTGTGTTTATGAGCTTTACGCTCTGCTAATAACAATTTGCTGGTGGTCCCGGGTCCGAAGAATGGCTTTTTCGGCCCTGGCCTGGTGGAATAGTCTTCCTGGTGACATCAGGGCCCTGCGGGACCTCAGGGAGTTCTGCAAGGCCTGTCAAATGGAACTATTCCACCAGGTCTATAACTGAGGACAGCCGCAAGTTCATCCATCATTACTGGTCTCCCCACCCTTCCCCCCCCCCCAACTCCTGACATCGGTGGGGGGTTGATCTACCGAAACCCGGTTACATAGTGGCATCTGGGGAAATTTTAAGGCCATTTGTTCAAAGTTATATTATAATATTTTATTGTTGTGTTAATGTTTTATTGTTGACGGAAGTTTTAATATATTTTTACGGTTGTAACCCGCCCTGAGCCTGGCTTGCTGGGAATGAGGGCGGGCTATAAATTTGAAATAAATAAATGATTGTATCATTCGTGTTTACCTATAAGCTGCCTCAAGCAGGTATCTGGAGAGGCGGCGTATACATTTTCCAATAAATCTATAGTGACACCGTGCTTCACAAACATCAGCCTCATGCCAAATCGGCATTCGTACCCTCAGAAAGCTCACATCTCTTGAAATACTCTTAACAATCCCTCTTCATTATCACAATAATCCCTATACAGTTTTTTGGGATGGGGTCTGTACCATCTGTAGCAGCAACAGCCTTCACAGCTGCTTTGCTATACCCTCCTTGTCCTCACCCACCCGGTTTCCTGTCACTTCCCTCTGATCTAATCACCTGTCAGATTTGGAGGCTGATGAGTCCTCTAAAGATCTGATTGTCGCCACGTAAACCGTTGACTTGGTGGCTGCGGTCAGAGTCCTGGAAGCAGCATAGGAAAAGGAGACAAGCTGTCATCGGACCATGAGATAAATACTCCCACAACACCCACAATGTTAGCTCTCATCTTATTACACTCTTGTGTTATGTCCAGCACATCAAGAATCAACATTTCTCCTGATCTGAAGGTGGTGTTAGAGGAGATGTTGGGACATCAATATTGCAGAGTTTACAGAAAGGAACCAATCAAATGTGGGCAGCAATCTTTAGCAGCCAGCATTTAAAAACTAATACCATGTTCCAAGGAAGCAAGAGAGAGAGAGATTCTTAAAATATGCATTTAGTCATTTTTTAAAAATACTTCAATTACCTGTAATGGGTTGAGCTACAGCAGAAACCATTTATGCTCACAAATTTGGCTTCTTGAGAGATTTTGAGGCATACTCTGTTTGACATGAGCGACTGGTAGAGAATCTGCTAGGCATGCAGAAGCCCCCCCTCCCCAAATCAGTCCCCAGCATCTCTAGTTAAAAGGATCAGGTAGTATGAAAAATGTCTGTTTGAGACCCTGGATGGTGAGAGATCCTGGATCAGCATCTTCTGGAGGATTTTAAAAAACATTTTTAGATCAAAGTAATCGAACTGGAGGTGGGGGAAAGAGAGCTTAATTGGGTTGTGGAAACATTGCTAGAGTTTGTGTGTGTGTTCAATCCTTTCCCCACTGTGCAATTTTAGATTTAAACTGCCTCTGAACACTGCTCTGAACTCCACAAGTGAAAACTGACAGTTTCTAGGCAGAACATCCTGTATCTGAAGCATCCCTGAGAGATGCTTAGCCAGTAGTATTTGAGAACTTCCACCAAGACAGACCCTATAACTTCCCTGGCCACCACTTCCCTTTGATGAGTTTTTCTTAGTGAGAACAGACTGAAAAAGTTCTGCCATAGCCTATATCAGTCCCCCAGCAGTTGAAAAACCCATAAGCAGAACTGCATTTAGTCTAAATTAGAAAATAATGTACAATTCTGCAATTAGAAAGCCTAATACGTTGCCCAGAGTAATGTATGCAAAGAAACTCATTTTCATAATATGTTCTGATTGGAACATGCAAATTTTAATAGAATCTGGAATATTTCATCAGCAGACTGCAGTCTGTAGAGTCAGACTGCCCTATGTGACCGGAGGCTGGAGCCAAGGCCTCCTTTCACTATGATTCAGTAGTAGGGCTGCCAGGTCCCCCCTCTCCTCTGGCAGGAGGCTTTTGGGGCAGAGTTCAGGGGATCCCGCGCGAGCACTGATGCAGCTTGAGTGGTAAAAGGCCCCTTGCAATGCGTTTACACCTGGAAGAGGCCCCTCGCGAGGCGGCACTTCTGGTTGTAAATCGGAAGTGACGTGCAGCGCTGTTTACGCGCGCATGCACGTTTGCCCACCGACCCTCAGCTGGTCGGCGGGCAGAGGGGTGAATTACCGGGGGTTTGCCCACCACCACCGGGCACCTGGCAACCCTATTCAGTAGCCTGGCAACCCTATTCAGTAGCCATTTTGTCTACACTGTGAAATTTTCCCCAAAAGTTGTGCTTTTAACAAATGAATTCCCCTCACCACCACCACCCATTTCTGTATCAGACTTCAAACTCTACATATGAAATACACAAAATTATCCACTGGCAACCCAGCCAAGGTCTCCCACAGCCTAGCCTCTCCATGACCTTTGCTACTCGCCCTGCAAAAACATCGGTCTCCAGATTCATCCACTAGATAAGAAAAGAAGGATACCATACAGTTTGATTTGGTCTAAGTTGGCTTGAACTTCCTGCAAGGCCTGGTCAAACTGCAGCCCAACTCGGTAGCTCTTGGCTACAGTGAAGATCTGGAGAAAGAGAGAGACCATTCAACGGAAGTTCAATCCCAAAACAGATATTAACAGTATTAAAATAGAGCCTAATTTTTTTTCCCTAATGAACATATGACAGTTAAAAACAGTCATAAAAACACATAAAATCAGTGCATTACCATGGCAATTTGTTGCCAGGTCTATAATGGCCTTTGCTCACATTTTCAGGGCTGCCACAACATAAAGAGAAACATTATAGGTTACATGAAGACCAGTATCTGATAAAAAATAGGTTACTTTCCCCCCACAGTACAGGTTAAATTTAAGCAAGCTAGTATGGCATCAAGAAATTTGTGACTTGGTTCAAAACAAGAGTAATTCAACCTGAAAAGGGTTGCTTCCACATGGAGATGATTCCATGTATAGTTCTGGCTGTTGCTATGAACGTAGAGGAATTTGCAGTGGCAACAGAACATCCACACAGCAGTTTCCCCCATACTTTCCCTGTCTTAGCCCCCATTAGCCATCATTCCACCCCATACCACTAAAGGCTTTTTTTTAAAAAACCAGGAACTGCTAGACAGTAATGACATTAAGATGCTATAACAATCTGTGGCCATAATCGACTAATTCACAGATTTCATTTTTTAAAAAATAAGTCACTAGCCCTTTCCACTGCAGGGTGATAAGGTGAACGGTGCAGCCTACGTCTTTCCCCATGCTTTTTAAAAAGCCCTGATAGGCCCTCTGGTGTATATGTGCATGGCTGTGGAGGCTGGGACAAAAATGGCACCAATGTAGGCAGGACCTGCAAAAATGCGCTCCTTCCGATTCACATGGTGTCCAAAGGTGATCGTTCAAAAACAATTTAACAGATTGGAGCAAGGATTGGGAAAGATTGCAGCAAAGTGTGGGCGGGAGTAGGACAAATAGAGGAGGACATCATGTGGATGCTCCCCCAAAACAAAATTCCTGTAAGAAAAGCCAAGGTAGAGCAAAACATCAGTGTGGAAACAGCTCAAGAAATATCAGAGTTCTTAACAGTAAGTCATGTGTGATTGGTGTGCTGGGAGGAAGCTGGTTAAACAGGAAATCCACCTTACATCCAGTAATGTTGAAGAGCTCAGTGGAGGCATCCCATCATCTTTGGCTTCTACTTTCAGCTGGTATTGACCTTTCAATGAACTGTCAAGGTTGCTTGCAACTCTAGGAGAATAACAGAGGTGTTAGCAAGATGGGCAATGAAGACTGTGGATCCCCAGCTGATGTCCTGGCCTGCCTTCATCCCTTCTTGCAGAGCTGGCTATTATTACCTTGCTCCAAACCAGAGGGTGGTTTGCAAGGAGGCAAAAAACCAAATAAATAATTTCTGACTTGGCATCTCTACAGAAGTGCCAGTTTCCATGATGGCAGAATCAGAAGATGTCCCAGTGGTAAAAGGTAAAGGTCCCTTGTGCAAGCACCAGGTCATTCCTGACCCATGGGGTGACGTCACATCCTGACGTTTACTAGGCAGACTTTGTTTACGGGGTGGTTTTCCAGTGCCTTCCCCAGTCATCTTCCCTTTACCCCCAGCAAGCTGGGTACTCATTTTACCAACCTCAGAAAGATGGAAGGCTGAGTCAACCTTGAACCAGCTACCTGAAACCAACTTCCGTTGGGATCAAACTCAGGTCATGAGCAGAGCTTGGACTGCAGCACTGCAGCTTATCACTCTGTGCCACGGGGCTCCCAGTGGGCTCTTTGTTAATATCTTGCTTACATAATGGGGTTGGGGGAGGTTGGCAATGAGATCCAGGATCAGTAGTCTCACTGAACACTCCATACTCTAGCCAGAAGAATGAAGCAGTCTGTAATGCTAATCTTTCTACTATTGCTTATGCTGTCTTTCTAGAAAGGATTCTGGGAACATAACACCATTGGTCACATTCAGGTATTATTAGACTTGCCTTCAAGGCCCAATGACTGGCAAATACTTCATCTTCCCATTGTTTTCTGTTTCTTCTGGACCTCTTTCCCTTCCAGAACTGCCCAATTAATGACCACTCACTGAATGCTCCCGATGTAGACGTCCTCCTCTGCCGTTGTTGTCACCTTGAAAATATTTTCAAGGACTTGGCTGGACCCATCATCCGTGATGAAAACTACACTGGAGATGGTAAATGAGATTATTCTGTTCACCCCTGAATCAGCATCTTTAGCCTAGGAATAAGAGGAAATTTTTGAAATAGCTTCCCAGCACCAGGAGCCCATTCCCACCACTGACAGGTAGCTAGACACACACGCACAAGTAGCAAAACATGCCAGACTCTCTTACCTTAACCACAGCCACTTGCAGGTCCACTACAGAGATCTCTGGAATGACCACTGAAACAAAACACCAGGCAGATCAGATAATGTATGTGCAAGAGCATCGCATGATGGGAACTACCTCCTGTGCCCTACCTCTGCATGTTAGGTAAAGGTGAAGGCAGCCTTCTGTGCAAACACCAGGTCATTACTGACCCATGGAGTGACATCACATCATGGCATTTACTAGGCAGACTGTGTTTACAGGGTGGTTTGCCAGTGCCTTCCCCAGTCATCTTCCCTTTACCCCCAGCAAGCTGGGTACTCATTTTACCGACCTCGGAAGGATGGAAGGCTGAGTCAACCTTGAGCCGGCTACCTGAAACCAACTTCCTCGGGATGGAACTCAGATCGTAAACAGAGCTTTGACTGCAGTACTGCAGCTTACCACTCTGCGCCACAGGGCTTTACAAGGAGGCAATTGGTGTGCACTCCTGAGACTGGCTCTTCAGAGGGAATTTCTTTGCCCTGGTTAGTAAATGTGAGGTGTAAAGCAAACTCACTATTTCTTGCCTAACTGCTGGGTAGGGAAGAGGGGGAGATCAGGAATTTAACTAAGGCAAAAACAACCTAGGGCTGCAGGAGGAGCTTTCTGTGAATTGCAATCAGTTATGATTCCTTAAAGATGCACACTGGAGAAAGGGCTGATTGTCAGCACCAAAGAGCAGGCCCCTGCCCTTGAGCCAGAAGAGAATTCCTGACAGTGCTGGGCAAAGCTAAAGGCTCAGAACAGTCTGTTTCTGTCTTCTCTTCCACCTGTCCATTAGGGGGCAGCGATTGCACATCTTGATTACAGGACACATTTCTCTCACCAAACGTTTTGGCAATAGGGAGGAACTCCGGAGGGTGGTCATTCACATCACCGATGATGATCCTTAAGGTCTCTGTTTAAAAAAACAACAGTATTGAGGTACAGTTATCGCTCTCCATGCTTTCCATGTGCCCGTACAGGTAGGAGGCACAGCCCCAGCCCTATGCTCAATTAGTAGGAGGATATCACACCCTCTGCCTAGGCTTTTCCCCAGTCTTCCAGTAAACAACACAAACACATGGCTTCCTGAAATAGCTTTCTGCATCCCTGCGCTGTTGTTTTATGGTCTGAAGTGCTGGGATTGCCTTTCTATATAGGACTTCCAGCTGAAACAGTGCTTAACCAGAATATCTGCGCTTTCCTCTACAGCCATTCTTCTAAAGGTGGTTTGTCATGGTGGCAAACCCATGTGTCCAGTTGGGTCACTGCCAACTCCCTATAAAATGTGGGGAATTGCAGTGGAGATCAAAAATGCAGCTTGGTTGGGCAACAAGGGTGAGTTGAACCATTCATACACACCCATTCCCCACCCCCACCCCCACAGACACACAAAGTTTTCTGCAGCCATTTTTCTCCCAGTAGGGCTCTGTGATGAGAAACGATTTCTAGGAGGGAGAGGGAAATATTAGCCGGGGAAGCTCTGGGTTGGAGTATTCCTGGAGATTTGGTGGTGGAACCTGTGGAGGGCAGGATATGGGGAGGAAGGACAGTGGGTATAATGCCATAGTGTCCTCCCTCCAAAGCATCCATTTTTTCCATGAGAACTGACCTCGATAGTCTGGAGATCAGTTGAAGTTCCAGGAGATCTCCAGGCCTCATCTGGAGGCTGGCAACCTTACTTGCAATCATGTCGTGTCTTAAGTCCCCCTCCCTAATCTCTTGCTTCATAAGAATTCAGCAACAACTCAAGTTGAATCATGCCATGGTCTCATCCCATTGCACCTCATGCCAACTTTAGAGGTGGCTAGAATTTTTTTCTTGGATGTGCCCCAGGCAGATGAGCCCATGGAAAACCTTTCTAAATACTATGAGACATTTCTGTTCCCCCTGCTCATCACTGTCAACAGCTTTTCTATACCATGTACACAGACTCTTAAGGGAGGCTGGAGATGGAGTACTCTATTATGCATGCAAAGGGTGGGGAAGCATCCTTTTACTACTTTGATAGATTATGGGGAAATGTTAACTCCCCCTTCTGTTCATAATATTAACAAAGGTTTGCTGCTATACTTCTATTAAAAATGTTCTAAGTTGCCAACCAGGATGGATGAGAAGGAGTTGAAACCAAGACAGAAAAATTGGTGGGGGGATTAGAAGTAGGGAAGGAATGGCAGATCATAAAGCAAAATGAGAGAGGAGAAAAGTCTGGAAAAGAGAGAAATTATGGAAAAGACAGTAATTTTTTTTTTATTGCTACTATATGCTTACAGGGCTACCCCTTTGCATGATCTGGCTGTGCTAAGGGTGCCAGCCTTCAGGTGGGACCTGGGGATCCCCTGGAATTACAGGTCATCTTCAGAATACAGAGATTATTTCCCCTGGAGAAAATGGATGCTTTGGAGGGTGGACTGTATGCCATTGTACTTAGGGTTACAACTGATCTCTAGGTGATAGAGATCAGTTCTCCTGGAGAAAATGGCCGCTTTGACCATTAGACTCTATGCATTCTGTGACTCCAGCATGACTCTGGCTTCAGGGATCCTCCAGCAGACTTGGCCCCCCGGAAATTTCTCCCCCCAGTTCCCCCTTCTTGGCAGCCCTGTTCGTAAGGCTTAGTCTCCAAACCCCTAATCCTCCTTGTTGCTCTCCTCTGCACTGGCTCTAAAGTTTTTATGTCCTTCCTATAAAAAGGCCTCCAGGCAGGACACAGTACTCCAAATGGGGTGTGACCATAGCAGTATACTGTGGTACTACCACATCTTGTGACCTAGATACGCCCTGTTTATCTATTGATAAGATTTGCCTTGTTTGCTACCACACCACCAAAACCCTGTGATCCTGTTCAGTGATGCTAATACCTAGCAGAGTATCCCCCATCCAGTATGTGTGCATAAGGATTATACTACCCAGATTCAAAACCTTACATTTATCTCTATTAAATCGCATCTTGTGCACATTAGCCCATTTCCCCAATGTATCCAAGTCTGATTGTATTTTATCTCTATCTTTCAGGGTGTTTGCTACCCCGCCCAATTTGGTGTCATCTGCAAATTTCAATTTCAAATTTCAATACCTTTATTGGCATACCATCAAGCAAATTTAATGAGTAGTCCCTTCACACTCTTATCTAGATCACTGATAAAAATATTTAAACGCTCTGGGCCCAAAGCCGAGCCCTGTGGCACACTACTAGATACTACCCTCTAATCAGGCAAGGAGCCATTAACTACCACTCTTTGGTTGCAATTATCCAACTGATTCCTCATCCACCTAACCATCCTAAAATCTAACCCCCAGTCCTCCAACTTGCTGATCAAAACATCATGGGGAACCTTATCAAATGCCTTACTAAAATCCAAATCTGCAATATCTACATCATCTCCACGAGCTACAAAACCTGCCACCTGATCAAAAAGGAAATGAGATTGATCTTATAGGACCTACTAGGGTCCTATCCATGCTGACTACTTCTTAGCACTAACTTATCGTCTAGATGTTTACAAGTAAACCCTTTTAAAATCCGCTCCAAGATTTTCTCTGGGACAGAGGTTAAACTGACTGGCCTATAGGTCCCCAGATCATCCTTCCTCCCCTTTATAAAAATTTGGACAACATTCGCTCTTCTCCAATCACCTGGCACATCACCCATCCTCCAAGAGTCCTTGAAAATAATGGATAACGGCTCTGTCAACTCCCGAGCTGGTTCCTTAAGCACTCTCAGGTGAACATAAATTCAAAGCATCCAGATACTTCTGAACGACCTCTTTACTTATATCCACCTGCAAACCTGATTCCTGCACACCACTGTCCCCAAGCGAGCCCCTACTCTCCTTCAGAGAAAAGACTGAGGTAAAATAGGCATTAATCCTCTCTGCCTTTGCTTTATCCTCTGTCAAGTTTTCTCCATTTTCTCCCAGTAGCAAACCTATCACTCCCTCACCTTCCATTTCTACCACAACTGAGCAGTAGGTAGCATGGCTTTCTAAAGTATCTCCTGCAAGGATACAAGGTATGTCCTAGCAGTAGAGAGAAGATAGGACAGGTGAAGAGGAGAAGGAAGTAAGTCACAAAAGTTCAAGGGTCTGGAGGAGGTCTACAGGTCAACCAAGTGTTGCCCATTCAGAACCCTTACCATTTCCACTGTAGGGGTCTCCCACCTCAGTTAACTCATCCTTGACACGCAGTTTCAGTTCTACTAGGTCACAAACCTCGTAGTCTATCTCAGTAGAGTTCACAACAAGAGAACCATTGGGTTCTAAGAGGAACCAGTTATGACACACATTGCCCGCACTGGCCGAACGGTTAAAACACGTGACGGCTAACTCCTGGAACACCAGGAAATGGTTAGTATCCATGTCTGTGGCCTGCAGCGTGGCAACCCACTCATGCAGGGTGACGTTCTCCAACACTCTGACATCATTTGGTGGGGATGGCACAATGGTGGGGGACTCATCGTTGACACCTAGCACGTGCACCTGCACCAGGGCTGTGGCAATGTCCACGGACCCCCCAAAGTTTGAATTCTCAGCCTCCACAGTCAGATTGAAGAGCTTCTGCAACAGCCGGTCATAGTCAAGAGCAATGTCTGGCTCCAGCTGCAAGTTCCCCTGGTACCAGCCAGCCTTCAGCCTACTAGAGAGTATCCGGAAATTGTTTGAGCCTGCATTGCTTACGATACGGAATGAAATGCGGTAGTTGATTTCTGTCTGGTCAGCATCCGTGGCTACCACCGTGCCCACAGAGATTCCTAGAGATGGAAGGTTAGTTAGACCAACTGTTAAAGTATTTCTTCATGGGTCTGAATGAGACAATCCCATCCCTATGCTTCCATTCATTCAAAACAAAATTTGGAAAAGCAGACAGTCATATGCTTCCTGATTCCTGCCTTACCACATTTCCCCTTCCTGTAAGTCTCATTATACTCTCAGTTTTGTGCTTAGTTTTGGCTTCCTATTTGTTATTTGTGTAATTCAAGGTGTTGGCCATAACCTAATAAGTTGCTGTCCATAATTAGCTACATTAGTAAAAGTAAAATAAAGGTCCCCTGTTCAAGCACCAGGTCATTCCTAACCCATGGGGTGGCGTCACATCCCGACGTTTCCAAGGCAGACTTTTGTTTACGGGGTGGTTTGCCAGTGCCTTCCCCAGTCATCTTCCCTTTACCCCCAGCAAGCTGGATACTCGTTTTACCAACCTCGGAAGGATGGAAGGCTGAGTCAACCTTGAGCCGACTACCTGAAACCAACTTCCGTTGGGATCGAACTCAGGTCATGAGCAGAGCTTGGAATGCAGTACTGCAGCTTTACCACTCTGCGCCACGGGGCTCCTTAGCTACATTAGAGATAACTTTAAATCAAAAGGCAGGCTATAAATATTTCAGTTAAATTATTATTAAGCCATAAACAGCCTGGGATTCTCATTTCTGGGGGAACAGTTCTCCCTGGATGAATCTTCTTGCTCCTTAAGATCTCAAGGAGAGAGTCGGTTCTGGATGCCATATATCAGATAGTTAAACTTTTCCCCCTTGACTCTCTGTAATTCTGTGGGCTACCAATATGCACTAATCGGCTTTATGGGTTTTACTGATTATTATTGATAAATGTTTTATGTTTTAATTATGTAATGTTTTTATACTATTTTATTAAAGATTTATATATTACATAAAATCAAATTACACACATACTAACTCATACATACAGCGTATTCAGACTTCGAAGGGCATCGGTGTTAAGTATTGCCTTCTTAATTATGTAATGTTGTATTGATTTTTATATGATATTTTGATTATTCTGATTATTGTTAGTTGCTCTGAGCCCGGCTGGGCCAGGAAAGAGGACAGGGTACAAATCAAATATAACAACAACAATAGTAATAACAATAACAACAAAATAAAACGAGGACACAGAAAAGGACCATAGTCATGGTGGTCCTTTCATTAGAAAAATCCATCCTCAGGCTTTTAAGAAAGCCTGCAAAACATTGCTTTTCCAGAATGCTTGGAATCAAATTATCTGGGTTACATGATACATTTGGTTATGTTAAGCTGTTGTGTAGTTCTTAGCTTTATTGGACAGGATTTTAAAACAATTCAAAAGAATTTTTATTTTTTCAACCAATTGAGGTTGTGCAAAAAGCAAGATACCAACGTTGAAGGAAAAAACAAACACTGTCACAGTGCCTCCCCATGGATTCCCTTCCACCCTGGAATATAGGTCAGTGGTATATCATACCTTGCAAGCCCTCTTGAACAGAGAAGACATAAAGTGAGCTGTTGAATCTGGGTGCATTGTCATTTTTGTCCTAAAAAGAACAAAAGGATACAGGCTGGTAACAGGAATGTCACGTACAGTTCCCTGCTTTCCATGCTTAAGACAACACGGGGCTTTTAAAGCAGCAGTGGCAGAACCACAGGCATTTATGTACAGGTTCTACAGACACGCAGCAGTAGCACAGATATTAAAAGCCCCACAGCATGGCTACCTGAGTGTCCATGTTCAGGTCTGAGTGTGGATGCACGTGTTGTGCGCATGCGCACACACGGGCTGAAAATGGGATCACTGTATTTAAGCAGGACTGGCTGTTTCTATGCATTTGTCCTAGCCACCTTTTCCAAGTATCCCTTTCGCATTCAGACTTCTAGCAGGGAACATAATTACCTCCACAATGATGGTGACGTTGACTGTGGTGTTCAGCTGTGGGATACCCAAGTCATGCACAAGCACTGTCACCACCACGTTGCCTGCAAGCTCCTCAGGGATTGCCTCGCGGTCCAGGGGCCCTCTGCTGCTCAACACCCCTGTGTTCGGGTCGATTGTGAAATTGCTGCTGAAGATACCAGGCACAATCTCAAAGCGCAAGAGGCTATTGTTGGTCATTGGATCATCATTGTCAGTGGCCTGGGAATAGAAACTGGAGTTAGCAAAATAAAGTAAAAAGGAATATAGTTCTTCTCACTTCAACCAGCCTATAGTTATTGAGATTTAAGCTGAGATTGGGGTAAAGTTGCCAACCTCCAGGTACTAGCTGGCAATCTCCTGCTATTACAGCTGATCTCCAGCCGATAGAGATCAGTTCCCCTGGAGAAAATGGCAGCTTTTGCAATTGGACTCTATGGCATTGAAGTCCCTCCCCAAACTCCGCCCTCCTCAGGCTCTGCCCCAAAAACCTCCCACCGGTGGTGAAGAGGGACCTGGCAACCCTAGATCAGGGCATGTAACCCCTATTTGCCTGATAAGGTGGTAGTCCTCTGCAGCAGCCACAAGATCTCTCAAAATGGGTACACCAAAAAGACATGTTCTCTCTTTTACAAATACACACACTTCCACACAATGCCTCTCACACAGTTCTATACATCCACTCAGTCTCACAGAGGGGTCATAAATTCTCTTTCACAAGAGATGCTTCTGTTCCTCCCCAGGCAGGCAAAAGCAGCATAAGAAGCAAGGAGGCCGATGCCTCTACTCTTCCCTTGGAGTCATTTATTTGGGAAATGCAATTCGACAGCTGCTGAAATGAGCGCCGGTGAATTCCGTAAGTGTGGCAGAGCTAACACAGCAGGTCCTGCGTGGGGCTTTTCAGCAGCTTCAGTACATGTGGCACCAGAATCTTCCCCCACCCCTTTGAAAGCCTTGCTCAAGTGCCCAACAAATCCCATTCCCACATAACACAGTTTATTAGAGAGAAAAGTTAGGGCTATATCAAAAAATATATAGGGGCTTCTACAAGGGGTGGGGAGGAAATGCAAGCTCACTTGACAGTTCTTAGGAGAGGGTCACCTAGCAGCCATTCCCCCTCACCCTTCCTCTAAAGAGCTCAGTGTGGTATACATGGTTCTCCCATCTTCCATTTTCCCTTCATAACAGCCCTGTGAGTTATGTTAGCTTGAAAGAGCACGACAGGCCCAAGGAAAATGACCTAGGTCACTTAGGCATGGGTACTTTTGCTCACGTTTGCCCCCCTGCGTCTCGGTTGTTCCTTGGAGTTATGCTTGAGTTTTCTACCCATTAAAAAACCTTGCTGCCAGCTCTCACAAAAACCCGGGACTTCCCGTTCCTCTGTTAGCTTGAGTCTTCCCTCTCCCCTGAGCTCAGGCCGGGTGAAGTCCCCTGCATAAGGCAAAGTGCAAGACATAGAAGCTTGGTTTCTCTTACAGCCAATTACAAAGCAGTGTGAAAAGATTCAGATGCTTCCTGCTTCCTCGGAGCTCTTTCTGAGCAGGCTTTTTAAAACTGAGGCTTGGATTTCTCTCCTCCCCACTTTCAGATTGCTCCATTTTTTGTTTTTTGTTCTTAAAATGTTCTTTTATGCAGCAATTGGGTTTTGGGGGAAGGGAATTTTCTCTCACAATAAGCTCTACAAAGTAAGCAAATTACAAAGCAGCATTTCAAGGGGCAGGGACTTGATTTGAGCTTGGAGACTGCTGGTGCATAGATTCCTAACAGGAAAGTGAGGGTCCAGCGAGTAACGAACATCAGGTGAAACTCCCATGCATGAATGACCCTAGTCAACTTCATGGTTGGGGGGGGGGGGTTTGAACCTGGGTCTCCCCAGTCCTAAGGCTCAGACCCCTGAACTACACTGGCTAGTGGCAATGATTACAGCTGCAGATAGGTAACTGAGCCGGAGGAGTCACTGTGGATAACATCCCTGAATGTGAGGACACTATGTTCTCCAGACACAACAGTGCAAGGATTCCAATGCATACACATACCTCTGGGACAAACAAACATACCAGCCTTGACGTTCCTTGAAAAGCAAAAACCACAAAGTGCTTTGCAAAACCCTAATAATAAACCTAGAACCTATTAATAGAAATGGTATTTCACATCCCTACTGTGAGGTCTCTTGCTTATATGGTTGGGGGCTGGTTCCTTTATTATACAGAGCAGGGCAAGGAAACCTCCATCATGTGGGCAGTAGGAGCAAGAGCCAGCTAATGGTATGCATTCAGTGGTACGACCATGGAAATGTACAAGGATCTACGCCTTTCCGTGTATCTCTCTCCCTGCACTGAAGCCACTTATCGGGCCCTAGATCCTCTTCCTGGTTCCCATTTATTTATTTCATTTAAAACATAAACAAAAGAGACCTGGCAGTTGTGGTTCTTAAGTCAAACTCTGCCCCAGACAGGATATTCTACCCTTGTGCAGCACTCCTACTGATCTGTGGAGTGCACACTAACGTGTGATTAATAGTTAACACACCACAAATCGAGAAGCATCAACCTTAATCCAATATTGCAGTTGGCCCTGCCTACTGATGTGGGTTTGGAATGAAGTTGGCAGACAATTCTTGATGGAAAGGAGTCCCGGACAGCCCAAGCATAAGCGTTGATGTATAGGTGCTATGGGCAATTGCTTGTCTTATCAGTAAACTGTCCTCTAGTTACTCCTTAAAAGGGCCCAGGAGAACAGAATGGGCAAGTGCACAGGCACAAGGAAGAAAGCTGGTGTTCTAGCCTTACCTGGATCTGGACATTGACTGTGTCCTGGCCTTCAGCGATGAAGACATTATAAGAGCCTATCACAATGGGAGGGTTGTTGTTGATGTCAACCACTGAGATCACCAGCTGAGTGGAACCAGACAAGCCATCCCCATCTACTGCCTGTAACGTGGCATAATAAATAGATCTAGTTCCCCAATCCAGCTTACTGCCGTTTGCCACCAGCACTGTACCAGTTGTTGCGTTCACTATAAAAGTGGTCCGTCTGCAGGACAAACAAAAAGAAAACCCTTTAGGCTTGATGTACAACAGTTCCCTCCAAGCAAAAGAAGGGTCTACACCACAGACTTCTCTCACTCCTCCCCACTGCTATGGCTGTCATGGGTACATACATGCTGTCAGGCAGCAGATGGTAGGTGATCTCTCCATAAATTCCACTGTCTGGGTCAGTGGCCTGCAAAAAACAGAAAGCATCAACAGATGATGATGATGATGATGATGATGATGATGATGATGATTCACACACTTCACCATTAATCCCCATGGATGGCTACTGTGAGGACGGATGGTTTTTGTGTTAGGGGTTTTGAGGAGGTCTATGAACCTGACCATAAAGCCTCTGTCCATTTCAGAGACCACAGTTTTCACTTATCCCACCATCCTTGATCCTTGCCCTTCCCAGCCTGGGCCCAAGGCAGCAGTGCAGCTCTCTTACTTTGATGCCAGAAGAGACAATGGTACCAGGCGGGCTGTACTCTAGCACGTGAAGCTTGTACTCGCTCTGATTGAACTCGGGTCTGTGGTCGTTGATGTCAAGAAGACGGATGGTCACTGTAGCAAAGGAGCAGCAATCGTTTGTCCTCCTGGTGTCATTTGCGACAATCTGCCAAGATTAGAAGGAGCCACATCAACCTCACTCCAAACCCCTGTCCTTGGTCACATCCTCATCAGAGCAAAACCCCCTGCAGAAAGAAGCTCACTAATGGGGTGCTGGGAAAGGACAGAGCAGGATCAACCAGCTAGATCAAACATAAGGCCTGCAGGTCGGATCCGGCCCCTTGAGAGCTCTTATCCAACCCACGAGCCAGCCGAGGAAGACACACACACACACTTTTGATCTGGGCTGGTGAGGCATGGCCTGGCCCGACCAAGTGACATTATGTCATACCTGGCCCTTGTAACAATTGAGTTCGACACCCTTGAACTAGATGCTTATCTCCCAAGCTGCCAGTGCTTCCTTTCTGGAGTGGCAGAGGGCATAGCAGCTTCATCTGCTTGGCAGCCAGTACAGTGGTAATGGAGATGCATTAATTCCACAAGAAGGTGCTCCCTTAACGGTAACCACGTCAATTGATAGCATTGATCTTTGAGCATGTCCTCATCAGGACGAACATGGTCCCCGTTTATGTTGCCTATATATCTTCATCTCCTATATTCAGTTTGCCTAGAGGATTTCAGCAGATAACAGGAAAAGATGGTGCAACTTCGTCTTGGCAGCTAAGTCTCAATCCCAATTCATGGCTGCGAGGCAAGAAAACAAGTATAGGTTTTTGCACCTCTTACCTCCATGGTCACAGAATGAGTAGGTATCGTTTCATAGTCCAAAAAACTTGAATTGCTCACTAGCACCTGTACCGTGCCTACATTCACAATCTTATCGGGGGTCACTGAGAAGGCAAATGCATCTGGACCAAGCAAGGACAACTGAAAAGTGCCATTGGAACCCTGTTCAGAAAAAAAAGGCAGGATACTCAGAAACTTGAAGTTTTCAACACTCTGTGTGTGCATCAACATAACTCTTGTTCCAAATCTATAGTTTTCATGTTCTTCTGTTTATTTTCTCATTTGTTTATTTTTAGAGATGTACAGTCATTCCACTTGTTGAAAGTGGTTTACAAAAAAAACCAGGCAAAAGTTTGCTTCTCAAGGATTCAAAAAAACAACAACCGTATAACAATTTTAATCTCACCCACACAAAATCCTGAGACCTCTCCTCACATGCTCACCTTGTCAGGGTCATAGGCCACAATGTTCAGGCTGGTCACAGGTGTCCTTGGGGAAGCGTGCTCCTCTATCTGACCAGAAAAGTTACTCGCTGGGGAGTCTGTGAAGTTGCAGTCAGGATAGTCACACGAATAGAACTGAGGGGTGTTGTCGTTGAGATCAGTGACCTGGATAATCACTGTGGTGTTCACCTGTGCCACCTGCTGGTAAATGTTCAAATCTTTTTCTCGAGCCTGTGAGTTAAAGCAAGATAGACAAACTGAGGCTTGGGGGAGAGGGAAAGGAAAATCCAATCCCCCTTCTTAGAGCTCCTCCTGTTGCTCACCACAACTTGGAGCTGCACCTCTTCACCTGGAACGCCTTCTCGGTCTAGATTGCCACTCACAGCGATAACCCCAGTGGTACGGTTGATTGTAAACATGCTAGTGGTGCCTAACAGAGAGGAAGGGGGATAAAATAGCCAGTCACACTGGTAGGGTTGCCAGGTCCCTCTTTGCCACCAGTGGGAGGTTATTTGGGCGGAGCCTGAGGAGGGCGGGGTTTGGGGAGGGGAGGGACTTCAATGCCATAGATAGGGTTGCCAACTGCCAGGTAGTAGCAGGAGATCTCCTGCTAATTCAACTGATCTCCAGCCGATAGAGATCAGATCACCCGGAGAAAAATGGCCGCTTTGGCAATTGGACTCTGTGGCATTGAAGTCCCTTCCTTCCCCAAACCCCGCCCTCCTCAGCCTCCGCCCCAAAAACCTCCCACCGGTGGCAAAGAGGGACCTGGCAACCCTAGCCATAGAGTCCAATGGCCAAAGCGGCCATTTTCTCCAGGCAAACTGATCTCTATCAGCTGGAGATCAGCTGCAATAGCAGGAGATCTCCAGCTAGTACCTGGAGGTTTAGTACAAAAAATCACCTGTACTGTACGGTACTAAGCTGGAGAAGAAACAGTACTCAACTCTATATGCAAAAATATCAAATGTGTATTACAATGCATTGAATATAACAGTGAAGTGCTAACAAAAACTTATAAACAACCTAAACAAAAATAAACATGAAACATAAGTTTATAAGTTTTTGTTAGCACTTCACTGTTATATTCACTGTATTGTAATACACATTTGATATTTTTGCATATAGAGTTGAGTACTGTTTCTTGTCCAGCTTAGTACCTGGAGGTTGGCAACCCTACACACTGAAAGGCAAAGGATGTATCAGTTGGATGGGGTTTTCCTTCAGATAGCAGGAAATGGATACGTTCATGTTTTCATGGAGGGGAGGGGGGAATGCAAGGAGAGATTGTAAAGGCTAGCTGCCTAGCATAGCAAGGACTATGGCCACAACCCATTTCTGAAGACACCTACAGCTTGTCACAGCAAAAAGCAAAGGGAAGAGTTGTTATCTAGCAAAGGAAGAAAACAGCATGATGTCTTTTGGCAAAAGAAGCAGGGCCATAGCGGCAGGCCAGAGATGGGACGCTCTGGAGAGTTGGGGTGGACTCCATGTTCAAACAAGCAAATGGCATTCCCCCACAGTGCTCTTGGGAGAAGGCACGGCTTAATAAAATGTTCTCCACAAGCAAAGCTGCAATGCAGGATCTAGTAAGGAGGTGCTCCTTCTCATTTAACCGCCCCAGGCTTTATGCAGCAGGGCAGGGGCCACCTGAAGGGTAGGAGAGGCCGGGCTACCACTGTTCATGCTGATACAGCTCGAGACACCCACTGCACTGTTACTAGGGATGGCTGCACGGGTAACTCATTGTGGCTGATCAGTGAAGAGAGCATGACGGACTCTCTGGGAAAGAGGCAGGACCAATACTGATGCACAACCCCTTCTTGGTTCGCTACCCTGACTTCCAGTTTCAGCCCCTCCCTTTCTTGACATTTCGATTCCCAGTTATTATTCTCACTTTATTTATAGTCTGCCTTTTTCACTCAGACTTGCAGATGACACAGTATGAGTCAATGCAATCAATAGGATGAGAAATCTCATAACCAAGGTAATAAGACCAGGATTAGAGTAGACTGAAACAAAGTATAAATTAGGGTTGCAGTCCCTCAGCCAGGAATCACTAGGAGACTGGGGTGGGGGCATGGACTTACCCGAACTGTGCCCCAAGACATAGCAACACCATTTCTGGCAGCATAACCGGAACAGTGTTGTGGAATGCTCTAGCATTTCCCTGAAACTCTATGGTTTTATCATAGTGTTTTAGGGAAATGCTAGAGCATCTTGTGACACAGTGACATCACTTCTAGTTATGCAGCTGGGAATGATGTTGTGACATTGCCAGACACCTCCCCACCCCCCATTTTTCTCCCACTGGTCCAGTAAGTGCCAGAAGAGAACAGGGGTACTTTGGCAGAGGTTTGAGTATTAGACATGATATGTTAAGCAATGCAAAAAATTGTACTATGTAAGTATAAAAACAAACTAATGAGATTAGGATAATACATACAGCAAACAGATAATACATACTATATAGAGAGGTTTAGTTCACAGTCCTGTTTGTCAAACCCCCATCCCTAAATGGTATAAACCACAACAATTTTGACCCTTTGGCAAATTATAAACTCAAAGGCCTGTTTACACCTCTCAGGCTCACCCCCACCCTTCTGCCACTCACCAGCAATGTTATAATAGATGATATCGTTCACTTCCTTGTCTCTGTCAATTGCCATCACAGTCAACACTGGGGTTCCCTGGAATGAATAAGCCTCAGTTTAAGCAAAGCCTACTTCACATGGAAATAACATCACTTCATCTAATTTTTCAAGCAGTGCTTGTAGATGTGCATTTGACAATGGATTGATATATAGGAATTAGGAGGTGAAACTTTCCATGGCATAGATCCAAAGCTGATCACCTGCTAATTTCTATGTGTCGACCTGCTGTTAAAAGCATAGCTGCAACGGCTGGCTCAACTTGGCAGCTTTCCTCTCTACCCGGCATGCATTGCCCAGGGAAAAATTGTGCCAAGGGCAAGACAAAGCGTTTAATTTCTTGGGCCTTTCCCCAAGTCCCAATGGGTTTAGCAAGCAAATAAATCAGACAAGAGGGTAAAAGGTCACCACTCAGCTCAGAGCCAATGAGGTGATGGTGTGTGCTCCCAGCTCTTCTCAGACAAAGCCACTGTGGGCAGCATGGCTTACCCTTCACACAGTTGGCTAACCGAGGCAGGTCAGGCCACGGCAAGATGGGGCTGGCAGGTACTACATGGATGGCATCACACACCTTTCTTGCTCAGTAGCCAGCCTTGCTATGAACTGCTGCCTTGCCAACAAAAACCCTCTTCAGACAACATCTGTGCACTGAAATCCCCTCCACCCAAACTGAAGCAGGAGTGAGCCCGTTGGCCCTGCCCAATAAATAAACATAGGCAAGCAACAGGACAAAAGCACAGCGTCTATATGCATGGCTCAATCCAGCTGATCAGGAATGCTTAACTCTGGACTCCGTCCTGTTGATCAGGATACCCTGGACATTCCCAATCATGGGGATGGAGCCTAAGAATATGTACTTTGCAAGCATGTAAATACTGTGCTCACATTCCAGCAATGGCAGCTCAGCCAGGTGGCTGGGATAGTGCACTCATTCCTGTTCCTCCTCTACACATATTGATTTCAACGTGGGATGTCATTGGCAGTTTCCCCTTGAAGTGACTGGGGTCAGTCTACAAGTTCATGATTCATACTGGTATGGAAGCACACACATCAAGGAGCCATCTGTCCAAAAGCCAGCTCCTCCCTCAGATATTACAACTTTTCCATATCAAAAGCAGCCGTGCCAGAAGCTACAGAATTTAGGCACTTGAAGGCTAGGACTAAAAGAGCTGAACGGATGCGACTCACCAGGGGGGAATTCTCTGGTATGGAGCCTACGTATGGCTCTCCCAGGAACTGAGGATCCAGGTCAGCCACATCAACAACAGTAACAGACAGGTAGGCTGTGTTACTGTGATGGACAGTCACACCATCCCACAGTCCCCCGCCATCCTGGAGAATAGAAAGACAACAATAACTTGAGTTGGTCACTGCCTTCTCTCTGCCTACCCAGGAACATTTCTTTTCCCCCAGGATCACACACTGAGCCTTCCTCATGGAACATCTCCTGCACGTTGTGTGTGTGTATGTGTGTACATGTGTAAAGTGCTGTCAAGTCACAGCAAACTTATGATGACCCCGTAGGGTTTTCTAGGCAAGAGACATTCAGAGGTAGTTTGCCATTGCCTGTTTCTGCATCATAACTAGAGTGGCAAACCTCCAGATGGTGGCTGGAGATCTCCCGCTATTACAACTGTTCTCCAGGTGACAGAGATCAGTTCCCCTGGAGAAAATGGCCACTTTGGCAATTGGACTCTATAGCATTGAAGTCCCTCCCCTCTCCAAACCCCTCTCCAAGTCCCTCCCCTCAGGCTCCACCCCCAAAATCTCCAGGTATTTCCCAACCTGGAGCTGGCAACCCTAATCATAACCCTGGGCCTCCTTGGTAGTCTCCCATCCAAGTACTAACCAGGGCTAACCCCACTTAGCTTCTGAGATTTGGTGAGATCAGGCTAGCCTGGCCACCCAGGGCGGGGCCTGCACATTAGGCCACTTTACAGTGTAAGGCTTATTAGTAATTTTTTGCCCTCGAATACAAAGACCTGAAAAATTTCAGCAAATGAGAGAGACCCAAAGGCAGGGGTGTCGATAAAGGCAGATATTGATGTTGGCATGGTGATTCTCAGTGTAAGCCTCACTGCCTGAAAAGCTACTCTGATCAATCAATGTAAATGAAGGTCGGCTCAGTGCAAACAGCTGCCCCTCCTACAGTATCTGGCCACCCTTTATTTATCATAAATATTCCATGGAGAGAGTTTCCCTTCCCTTCCCTCCCTTTCAATATTTGCCTTCCATGTGTTTTATTGGCCTCTCCTTACCCTGGCTCTGATCTTGATTCTGTAGAAAGTGCTCTTGTTATTGTAACTCAGTGTGCCATTCAACACCACAGTGCCATTGAACATGATGTAGAAGAGCTGGTAATTGGCCTCATTGTTTGGAAGGACCTGGGGATAGCACACAAAGAAAATACAAGACTGTCGGAACCAAAACTCCCCCCCTCCCCAAGCCAATGTGAACATTCTCCCAAGAATGCCTTCATAGCAAAAGCATGCACAGGAGTGGAATGCAAAGCTGAAACTGCCCCAGGGGCGGAAATGCACCAGAATGGTCCATGTGGTCCAGATCAGGTTCTGGTCCACCCTCCCTCTGCCCCAACCACTGAACTATGTTACCTGACACTTCTGGAAAACTCAGGCTCCAACTCTGTACTGACCACCTCTTCCTCCTCCCGCTTTACGAAACAGTCAGTTATGGAGGGCACAGACAGAGGAGGGTTGCCCCAGCCCAGCAGCAACCACAAGCAGCCCCCAGCACATGTACTGAAGACTCATGACTCATGAAGCTGCCTTATACTGAATCAGACCCTTGGTCCAGCAAGTCAGTATTGTCTACTAGGGCTGTCAAAAAAAAAAAATTCAGTACAGTTCGGATTCGGCAAAATTCGGCCCGTTTTTATTCGGGCCGTGCCGAAGTCCGAACTCCCCCGCTTCGGATCCCCGGAAATTCGGGGGGATCCGGAGTTCGGGGGAAAATTCGGCCCCCGCGCGCCTTCAGAGGGATTCCCTGAAGGCGCGCGGGGGCCCTTTAAACTGATCTGAGCCTCCCGGCCGGGAGGCACAGATCAGTTTAAAGGGCAGCCCGCGCCTCTTCAGCCGGCTCCCCTGAAGGGGGGCGGGCTGCCCTTTAAACTGATCTGTGCCTCCCGGCCGGGAGGCACAGATCAGTTTAAAGGGCACCCCGCGCCTCTTCAGCCGGCTCCCCTGAAGGGGGGCGGGCTGCCCTTTAAACTGATTTGTGCCTCCCAGCCGGGAGGCGCAGATCAGTTTAAAGGGCACCCCGCGCCTGCTTACTGACGGCCGAACTTGCCGGATTTATTCGCGAACTCCCGAACTCGCTGAATTCGGTCCCCCCGGTTGCCCGCCAGTTTTGAGTTCGGATCTGTCCGAACAGAAAAGCGCCGAATCGAGGAGAATTCGGTTGATTTTCTGTTCGGACCGAACCGAATTGACAGCCCTATTGTCTACTCAGACTGGCAGCGGCTCTCCAGGGTCTCAGGCAGAGGTCTTTCACATCTCCTACTTGCCTAGTCCCTTTAACTGGAGATGCCGTGGATTAAACCTGGGACCTTCTGCATGCAAAGCAGAGTCTCTGCCACTGAGCCACAGTCCCTCCCCTGAAGAGGCCCCGGCCCCCTGAAAGAGGACCAGGCCAATGGTGGCATTCTCAAGGATGTTGCTGCAGCCATAGTGGTGTCTGCCATGTTCCAGAACAGCAGCCTACCAGGAGATGTCTGGATAAATTAAAAGATCAGTCCATGCCTGAAAATGTGAAAGGCTGCCATAAATCAGATGATGGGGGGGAATACTCTCAGCATAAGATGTTTCAGTCTGAGGTAGCAAACCCAAATGATGGAAACCAAATCATTGGCAATTTGCTGCCATTTAATGGCGTCTTAACATTGGCTATCCTGAAATGGGCCACCTCACCCTGCCTAATGATAGGGCTGGCTTTGCTGTCTTCCCCGAGAGCTTAAGAGGCATTTGTCCAGATATTTATTTGGCTACAGCTTAGGAGATCTCTGTGCTTAAGAGACCAAAAGCGAGAAATGAATCTTCTCCCTTTCCAGGACTTATTAGCGCCACAGCTCGGTGACAGAGTGAACATTTTGTATTCACTGGGTTCCAGTTTCAGCCCCTAGCATCTCCATGCAGAAGGACTGGGAAATAACTTTTTTTTTTAGACCACAGAGAAGTACAATTAGTTAGACTAGATAGGACTGAGCCTCTTTACTTTGTGTAAAGCAGATTACATCTCTGGGAAACCCTCACACTATAGTGCTTACTTCTTCAATGGCATATGACACCTGTCCAGCACTTCCTGTATCTTCATCTTTAGCCAAAACTCTATAGATTGAGGAGCCAACTGGTGTATTCTGAAAGACAGAGAATGGATCACCGAGTTTTGAAAAGGCTTGAAAAAGGAACACCACCCAGAATGCTTCAGTAACTAACTGATTCCCACTTCATCCTGACCAGAGGTCTTCAGTGGTCCACGTAGTATTATTAGCAAAATTGGAGTACTTCACTCGTGCCTCTCAGCCCACTCAAACAGAGTACTAATTTAGCAGATTCCATGCAGGCAGTAGAGCAGTGATCCCCACTGTGGTGTGTGTGGGTGCATGGTACCCACCAATGTGTTTCCTGGTGCCCTCCCACTCAACAAAAAGGCTTTCCACCTCAGAGGATTATGAGGGGACTCAGAAGACGTCACTGTTGGGTCTACAGGTAGAACCCACTGAGTAACAGCTGTCTCCATCATGAAAGGATGCTTGGTTTGGAACTTCCCAAACATTTTGAACTTGGCCCCAGCCCCCAAGGCAGCCATTTTATGGTCCTGCCCACTACCCATTCTAAAATTCCAATACTGGCTACAGGATCAATAAGGTCGGGGACCCCTGCATTAGAGCACTAATCATGACTCAGAGAGGGATCAACCATGGATGCAAGGGATGTCATCTGGCAGAGAGTTCCACCAGGCAGGGGCCGCTAACAAAAAAAGTTTATTTATTTTATTTATTTTTTTAGATTTATAACCCACCCTCCCCAGGGAGCTGGCTCAGGGTCGGTAACATCATTTAAAAAACAACACCAATATAGATCCAAAATAAAACCAACAATAAAATTCTAAAACCTAACGTGATGGCTCATCAAGACTAAAAGAAAACTGTAGGGACCGCACAGGTGACAGGCCTTCATAATGTGTAGTTCCCATTCAAGGGAAGGAAGGGGAGGGGAGGCCAGTAAGATGGGATAAATAATATGAGCTATTATAAGTTCTTGCCCTCATTGAGGACTGTGGAGCCACCTGGGCCGGGGCACAACCAGTAAACCACATGAAGAAGAATGAAGCATTCTTGGGGGGGGGACATATAGGGAGAGGCAGTTCCCTGAAAGGCCCCATAATCTGCCCCCCTTTCCTGCTGCCTTCTCTCCTTTCCACCCACCAGCCAACCTACCTTTACCTGCCCCCTGTCTTCAGCTTCCCATCCTTCTCTCACCCCGGCAGCCTCTTCCTGGGAAAACTCTGCTCAGTTCCTAGGGTTGCCAGCCTCCAGGTGGTGCCTGGAGATCTTCTGCTATTACAACTGATCTCCAGGTGATAGAAATCAGTTCACCTGGAGAAAATGGCCACTTTGGAAGGTGGACTCTATGGCATAATACACCACTGATGTCCCTCTCCTCCCCAAGCCCTGCCCTCCACAGGGTCCACCCTAGGGTTGCCAGATGGGTGGTATTGGTGGGCAAATCCACCCAGTTGCTCTGGAGGTGTGATTGCATGTGCGCGCAAGTGCAAGCATGCCTTGATGGCACTTCTGGTTTTACTTCCGGAAGTGCCACATTGCTGTGGCTGTTTTTGCACTCAACCCCCCAAAATTTAGGGGGGTTGAGTGTTAAATTTTGGGGTATATGATTATTAGGGTTGCCTGCTCCAGGTTGGGAAATACCTGGAGATTTTTGGGGCAGAGCTTGAGGAGGACGGGGTTTGGGGAGGGGAGGAATTTCAATGCCTTAGAATCCAATTGCAAAAGCGGCAATTTTCTCCGGGTGAACTGATCTCTATTAGCTGGAGATCAGTTGTACTAGCAGGAGATCTCCAGCTAGTACCTGGAGGTTGGCAACCCTAGTGATTAGGGAGAGGAATTAAAACATCACAATGCGAGACAGAGAAGTTGCAGTGTTAGCCTGGACATGAAATCTTATGCACAGGTACCTCAAGGACATCTGTCATGTAGGGTTCATTTATAAATATTGGCAAGTTGTCATTCCGGTCTTTTACCATGATAGTGAGTCTTTTTAAGACCTGTTGAGGAGAGAAAAGAGATTTAGGAGACTAGATAGAGAGACTTCAGCTCGCCAGAGATCTATACCTAAATAGGAGAATGCCTGAAACACAGGAATATGGTGACTAGATGTAAAGGAAGAAAGGATGCATACACCTTTAACAGTTGTGTGAAAAAGGAAATGCCAAAAAGTACAGCTGATCATGAATGGATGAGAAAAGTTGAATCAGCCAAAGTTCCCTCTTCTACACAATCATTAAAGTTACAGAAGCCTTGTCATACTTAACATTATTATACTGGCCTGTCTTGAATTCATAAAAGCCTTAGATCTTAGCAGCCACCACCAGTGGATTTACTGAGGGTGATTTAGTCATTCTTGGCTTGGACCAATAGTTGCTGCTTCTGACAATCTGAGAGTTGGAACAGCTGTCTTGATGGATCTCATTTGTCCCAATATGTCACCGGCATCATCTTCCCCCAACAAGTTTCCTCACTTACCTGAGTATTGTGGTGGTCATCTACAGTAGCCTCAACCCTTATCAACTTTGTTTTCTAGAAGGGAAACACAGAGTACAAGCGCTTTGATAATGAGCCATGTCAGTACTATCCTACCCATATGCCTCTTCTCTAAATTCAGGTTCCTCTGGAATGCCTCTTTTCTCCTCAAGTATAAGGATAAGGATATAATAGAGCCCCATGGTGCAGAGTGGTAAGCTGCAGTACTGCAGTCAAAAGCTCTGCTCACGACCTGAGTTCGATCCCAACAGAAGTTGGTTTCAGGTAGTTGGCTCAAGGTTGACTCAGCCTTCCATCCTTCCGAGGTTGGTCAAATGAGTACCCAGCTTGCTAAGGGTAAAGGGAAGGTGACTGGGGAAGGCACTGGCAAACCACCCCGTAAACAAAGTCTGCCTTGGAAACATCGGGATGTGACGTCACCCCATCGGTCAGGAATGACCCAGTGCTTGCACAGGGGACCTTTACCTTTTTTTATAAGGATGAAATACCCCTCTCTAATAGCCTCCCCTTTTAAATTACAATCCTAGCAACTACATTCTGAAGAAGAAGAAGAAGAAGGAGAAGAAGGAGAAGAAGGAGAAGAAAATGATTCCTCAGGTGTAGGTCTGCCCTCAGGTTAAAAACAAAACAAATCTGTCTACCTTGCAACTGTCACTGAAATCAAAGGGAACTCACTGAAATCATACAAAATGCTGTTTCTTCCAAAGACAAAACTATTCCACTATTTGAAGGAGATGAGATTCTGAACCAGGATCAAAAGTGCTTTGATTAGATTTTCAAATTGGAGCAAAGACCTTATTCGCATTTAGACAGGAATCTAGCTTGAAGTCAGTAAAAGGAAAATAGGAGAAATCTACAATATTCCTGCAGGACTCTATCTGCAAGGGAGTGTTACATTGAACAAAGGAAGGATCAAAAGGCTATATGTGAATGCCTCACAACCCAGAGAAACAACTGTCTGGTCTCAAAGCAGACTTTTTTTGTTGGAAGGTCTGACCTCACCAGCATCACAGTTATATCAAGCCCTAATCAGAGTTGCTGGCAGGTTACAGAACGGGCAATTGCTTTCATACTGGGGAGGGAAGGGAAAGGAAACTCTTGAACATCTCAGTATTAGAAAAGGGAGCAGGAGTTATTGGGGCACTATGGTTTATCTGGTCTGCAACAACATCAGTGCAACTCTCCATAAAAGTCCTTGAGAAACATTCAAACGGAAGTTCTACAGGCTTTCCCTTGCCAGTTCTACCCATCCCATTTAGTTCTGTTGTTCCCTTGCTCATCTTTACCTCATAATCCACCATTTGCTTCAGTGTCACATTGCCTGAATCACTGCTGACGGAGAAGTAGTAGGCTTCTGTACCTGTCATACCGTACGTCAATTCATCCCCGTCAGCATCCACAGCTATCAACTGAAAAAGCCAAGCTCCTGAAAAGATAAAAGAGAGGCAGAAGTTCAACTTACCTAGGCCAGAGTGACAACTGTGAATAACCATCACATGTTAAAAAAAAAACCCCACTAACATCACCCCTGCAGGGATACACTGTTCTGAGGAGAACCAGTTTGTGGTGCCGTCAGGGCTGGACATTGAGGCAGAAATCCAGGGCTTCAGCTGATGGCTCAGCAGAGAGCCCCCAAAAGCCAGCTGTAGCTTTGCATTTGAAGTATGTATTATCAATGAAATGCAGGGCCCTCATAAGGCTATTAAGTCCAGAGCCAAAATGTATCTAATTGCATCACTGAAAACACTCCAGTCTAGAATGATTTCCAGTTACTTTGAACCCTTTTCCATTCCCATCCCTAGCCTGGGTATGAGCAGTAGAGACATGATTAATTAATGTGTCTTGATCTTTTCATCCTAGCCAAGGAGTAGGGGTGAGGAGAAGGGCATCTCCTATCCCCTAGCGTGATTCTCACAGACAATACATTTACCATTGCTTCTTGCATTCCAGATCAGTATTTTCTCCTTCACTCACCTAAAGGTGTGTCTTCTGGCAGAGAGAAGGTGGCATTCATTACGAATTGTGGTGCTGTGTTTCCTGATGCTGCAAAGGAAACAGTTGACTAGAGTTAATTTTTATTGAATTTCAACCCGTTTGTTCTAGTCTGACCTACTGGGGCAACTGAAAACAACTCTGCACCATCCTATATATGACAGCCCTTCAAGTACTTGAAGATAGTTATCATATCACCTCTCAGTCGTCTCCTTTCCAGGCTAAACATACCGAACTCGTTCAACCTTTCCTCATAGGACTTGGTCTCCTGACTACTCACCATCTTCTTTGCCCTCCTTTGGATATGTTCCAGCTTGTTTACATTCTTCGTATTGTAGTGCCCAAAACTGAACACAATACTGTAGGTGAGGTCTAACCAGTGAAAATTAAAGCGATACCATCACTTTGCGTGATCTGGACACTATACTTCTGTTGATACAGCCCAAAATCGCATTTGTCTTTTTAAGCTACCACATTGCACTGCTGATTCATACTCAGTGTATGGTCTACTAAGACCCCTAGATCCTTTTCGCACATACTACTGCCAAGACAACTCTCCCCCATCTTATAATTATGCATTTGGTTTTTCCTACCCAAATGCAGAACTTTACAGTAATCTCCATTGAAATTCTGAAGACAACAGCTCCTTTGAATCTAACCACCTGTTACTGAAAAAAGCAGGAGCCATTCTGGATGTCCACAACCAAATCCTGTGCATGATACTCAGAGGTAACCCTCACTGGTTTCTAGCTACAGTGCACAGAACTACAGCCTTAGTCTTCAAGAGCAGTCAACTCACTCAGGTACCAAGCTTGGAAACTTATGTCTAGGCAGAAGGCCCTATAGTTTTTTCAAAGATGGCAAAGTAGGAGGACCGGTTGGCCCTCATCTTGGAAAATCTTACCTAAAGTATGGAACATGAAGAGAAGTGTCCATCTGAGCCAAACCATCCTGCTAGACCAAAGGGACCAGCAAACACAGCATGGTAAAGGATGATCTGTCAGTGGAGACACACCTGCTTCCACACCCTTGGTGAGCAGTTTCTTGTGGATGTAGGCTTCCCCTATAAAGCATAGTGAGAAAGGCAGACTGTCAATAATAAATAAATAAAGGATAGGCTAATAGCAAGCACCCATCATAGGACTAAGGCATTCCTAATAGCAGGAGTGGACTACGAAGTGAAAAGGGTCCTGGAGCAAGCCAAGTTGAGGTGCTCCTGTGGTAGACAAGCCAATGCTACAGGGTCACGCAGCTCAGTGGGACCAGCAGTGAGTACTAGCTCACCCACTGCATTCTTCCCTCAAACTATCAGCGGTACAGAAGGAGACAATTGGTGAACTGACACTGATTGTCATTTCTAACTAGGGATCTGAGCCAAGAGATCCCTGAGGCATTGGCAAAGCTGCTGGGGCTTGGCTCCGCTTGCTCCTAAACACCAGTGGCCATCTAGGACAATGGCCCATTGGGAATTTTCCCTGTCAGCTAATTAGGACAGGAATCGAGTGAGCATTATGCACACTTATGTACTTGTTCATATGTGGCATTTTACAGGCTTGTTTATATCAAGTAGCATAAGAGACAAGGCTCTGCAGATAATATTGACCCCATTTCCAGGAACTATGACAATGAAAGTGTCTTATCACTGCATGTGACAACAAGTGGGAGAGTCTGTGTTTACCTCATAGTTCAAATTTCTCCTGTTATCAGTAGCAATAAATGACAAATGTAGCATGTCATATATGCTGACGGCAAGGTCAATGTACTGGCATCATAAGTCAATGCAAAACATCAAAAGGCTAAATTAAATCATAGAAGAAGAAGAAGAAGAAGAAGAAGAAGAAGAAGAAGAAGAAGAAGAAGAAGAAGAAGAAGAGTTGATTTTTATATGCTAACTTTCTCTACCACTTAAGGGAGAATCAAACTGGCTTACAATCGCCTTCCCTTCCCCACAACAGACACACTGTGAGGTAGGTGGAGCTGAGAGAGCTCTAAAAGAGCTGTGACTAGCCCAAGGTCACCCAGCTGGCTTCATGTGTAGGAATGGGGAAACCAACCTGGTTCACCAGATTAACGTCTGCCGCTCATGTGGAGGAGTGGGGAATCAAACCTGGTTCTTCAGATTAAAGTCCACTGCTCCAAACCACTGCTTTTAACCACTACACCACGTTGGCTTTTATTAACAGCTTTAAAAAAAGTATTTCATTTCTCTTTAGTAAATCAAATTACAACTGAAGTAAAACAAAAAAAATGAGTTCCAGCTAGCTTTCCATTCACTTGCCTGAATAGTGGAAGCCAGGATTACTGACTGAAAACTGACAAGAGTATTGCCTGCATATTTCTTTATATTGCTATAAGGAAAGGGGATAAAGACACTCTTTTATTCACGAGAGTTGAAAATTCAGTGAAGGTTCCTGGGATTCCTTCAGGTCCCAGAGCTTCACTGATAGGTATGGCCCTGCTGGGGACTTGAAATGCACACCCTGAAATCCTTGAAATTAATCCTAGGATTCCAATCCTGTTGCTAGATTCTTGGCAGAAGTATTAGGATCTGTTGAGCCAATTCCCTCAGTTAGTGCAACGCTCTTTTATTTTGGGGGAGAATTTAAACTCCCCAATGTAGTTTTTAAAAAGATTTCAGATTTTTCTGCAAACCTGGGATTTTAGCGTCCAAGTGGCTCTGATCCATGGATTTAGAAATCCGCAGATGAGGGTCACATGTCGCTATTAGATATATAGATGGGTATGGCACGATGTACCAGTCATGTTCTATTATTTGCCTACAGCATCCTCTACTCAGAAGTATAGTGTGTCTAATAGCCAAAGGAATTTGGCTTCATTTGGTGTGTCCTAATTAAAACCCATCAGCAGATCTGTCATACATAAATGTGTCTAGCGCTTAAAAAAAAAGACCTATCCCAGTGGTCATCAGTACTTTTAATGGTAATTAATTCTATAACTTTCAGCTGTGTGGTTAAGCAGCCTTATGCAAAGTCAGACCATGGAGTACTCTTGACTAGCAAGTGGTTCTCCAGTGGCTCAGGCAGAGAAATGTCGTTCCCTCTGAGATCCTTGAACCATGCAGTCCTGAAGGGCCCCCCAGAGCCGCACAGGAACCGGCGCGGCCCCTACGCTGGCATTCGTGCCACTTAAGCTGTGCAAACTGGCTTGGACACTGGTGCAGGGTGACTAATGCCGGTCCTGGGGTGCCACATAGCAAACTGAGCCTACTGTGCCCTCACTGCCTTCCCAGTGGCAGATGTCCAGCATGAGTGCTCATGTCGGCATCCTGGGGGGCACACCTGGGGTGTTCCCTGGGGAGCAGCTTCCTAATCCCTTTTGGGCTGGAAAGGAGCCATTTTGCAGGTGTCGAGATATGCCTGCTAAATTGTGGCGCAGCCCTGTGGAACTCTATGGGGAGTTCCATGGGGTTTTTCACCCAAAAATACTTTTTTATTCATTTTTCAGCTTGCTGCGCTGGCAGCAAATTGCTTTGGAGATGGCACAACAGTGCCGCCTCTGCCTGCCACTTATGTGCCCCCCTTCAGGAATGGGCTGCCCGTGGAGATGCTGAGGGCTGAATCACATTTTTTTCCCAAGCAAAGCATAAAGGCAGGCATATAAATGTTTAAATAAATATTCAGGAGCCTGATTGAAACCAAGAGAGGACATTTAAAATATAGGCTTGAGGCAGCCATATTTCCCATCCATCATTCTATTTTATTTTATTTATTTTATTTACAGTCCGCCTTTCTCATTGGGACTCCAGGCAGATTTCACAGTGAGTGAATACTATCATCAGGATAGGACATTAAATGAAATAAGGTTTGGGTTGTAAAACCAAACAGAAAGCTAAAAAAAAAATAAAAAAAATTGAAGCAAAACGTAAGTGTTAACATGAAGTATTAAATGATGCAAGATTACATAGTAGGATCCAATTTACAGCAAATTATACACACTAGTATAGACCACAGTCCCTAACAATTTGTCCAAGTAACTCTGTGGAATCATTTTGTACTATGCTACCCTATTGCCTGCATAGAAAAGCCCTCTTGAATAATTCAGTTTTTCATAGTTTGAGGAAGTTCAGTAGTGGTCAATTTCACAGGAACTTTAAACGGTGGATCAGGACATGTCAATAGGTTGGTAAACATGATGCGTGGGTCTTTAAGTGGCATTAGGAAAGAAGGGCAGGGGTTAGCTTGACACAAGATGATAAAGGTGACTTTGTCTATTATGTTATGACATTCATGATTTTCTTTATCTCACTCGTCTGTCAAAGAGCTCCTGGGTTAGTACCAAGGGCTGGTCAATAGCGACCCAAAGAGAGATGCTTATGGGATCTGTAAAGTTTCCAGAAATTTTGACGCTATTTGGATGGAGGGAGAGCTGCAAACTGCTGTACCCTATGCTTCTCTAATACATCTCTTGGTTTTTGCCATCTGAGAGGCAAGGGGAGGGGGGGGGAAGGAACGTTGGAAAGAGAAATCCAAAATTTTACAGTGAAAAAATTAAGTGTTTTATTTGAACAGAAACGCTCTCATACAACCCGATACAGATGCCATTATGCATATTGAAATCAACACACATAGACTGGGAGTGGGCGTGAGCGCACTGGCCTCTCTGCTAGCCTACGGGCCATCACCAGCTCGTGAGCACAGAAGCTACACACACGGGAAGTGTACGTGCACAGGCTCCCTCCACGTTATCAGGAACGTCTGAAAAAGCGGCATCCGAATCACAAGGACGGAACCTACAAACACACACTTTGTAAACATGTAGACTCCATGCTCACAAGCCAGCAATCGCACATAGGCACAGCACACTCATGCCTGCTCCCCACACTATACATGATTCAACGTACATGTTGGTTTCAAAATGCATAATGTCATCTGGAGGTTGGCAACTCTAGGGCCAATAGAAAATATTGCATGGGAGGTTTTTTGTGTGTACCCCCAAATTTCTATATTTCAGCTGGAAAAATGGGGGGGGGGCTTTTTTTCTCCCTGAATGTTTCCAGGTCTTCACATTTCTAGTTTTGGTAAATGATGTTAACACACAGTACAGCTGCCTCCTTAAGACCCCCATTGCACTGGCTTGTACATAGCTTTGCTGAAATGTCTATGGGTGTACATGAAGTTAAATATCCCTTTATTTCACACCTAGTGCTAGCCGCCTTTTCTTGCTACCCCATCTTGTTAACACAGACGGATTTGGTCGAGTCTGTGACTGCCAAGCAGTTTGTCTCAGACAGAGCGGGGTGGGGAGGAGGAGAAAAGGTGGGATCTAATTCAACTTTTTATTCAGCTGCCTGGTCTAACTGTAATCCCACCTCCATTGGTCGTAGAACTGACCGATGACCAACAGCACGTAGATATACCTTACCTGGTATTATGTGGAATCCTTGGAAAGCTGCTTGATTCTGTGGCGGGCAACAGGGATCTGAGCTCCTCAGACTTTGGCTCCCATTGTAAATTAGCTGATCAATCATTAACTGAAATAACTTGATCAGAAACTCAGCCTAGCTTTCTTGAATCGCATCACCAGTGGTTCCTTCATTCCTTAGATTAGAGCAAGAACCCCAAAGGTACCCTGTGTTGTAGTTCTCCTTGGGGATTCTGGAAGAGAATCTCCACATATCCCTCAATTTCTGACATGACGACTGACAGCTTGGCAACATTACGGCCCATTTCCCAAACGAGCTAGCTTCTTGTATCCTGCCCCCCCCTACATATATGAAACTGCTATATCCTATTGCTTCTGGCACTGCCCTCTGCCCATAAAGAAATCAATCACCACAGGTTGTGGTATCGGTTTTGTTTCTGAGATCCAGGGTTCATTTCAGCATTAATATGGTCAATGCTACCAGGAGAAGTCACTGGGGAAGAAGCATCATACTAAAGCCCTGCACTGAAGGATTAAGCCTGGGATGGACTATGTGATAAAATACCTTTCTGTGCACTCGCCTTTCCCATATGGAAAGGAGACTCACCCAGTAGAGTTGCCAACCTCCAGGTACTAGCTGGAGATCTCCTGCTATTACAGCTGATCTCCAGCTGATATAGACCAGTTCACCTGGAGAAAATGGCTGCTTTGGCCATTGGACTCTATGGCATTGAAGTCCCTCCCCTCTCCACACCCCACCCTCCTCAGGCTCCACCACCAAAACCTCCAGGTATTTCCCAATATAGCTGGCAGCCCTATTGCCCAGGCCTCTTTGGATTATAGGTCAGCTGCAAAAGCACAACCCATTAAGAAAGGAGTCATATATAGACTCTGATACTATGATTCATCAAGCAGGCTTGTACTCTCCCATCCCTTTTCCTTCACCTTGAGACACCCAAGGCACAGGTCATGAGCAAATGCGGAGAGAGATCCATTCCTTTCAAATCTTCATCTGCGATGTCCAGTGGCATTTCTGAGGGAAGACGGAGCTTATATACCACAAAAATGGGTCACCATCCTTTTTCTTTTCTCTGCTAGGGCTTCTGTGCCTTTCCACAACTGCATGACAGGCATAAGTTCAACAGACCGTCCATTCCTAATAGTTGTATCTGCGCACAGATGCCAAAGAACTCTGCTAGATCAGATCAATGGCAGAGAGTCCAGCAGCTGCCAAGAAGATACCCTGGAAGGCCTACAAACGGGATCACAGAGGCCAGAGTTTCCCCCAGTCATTGCCTTCCACTATCTGGTATATTATCTGTAATTATGGAGGTTCCAGTTAGCCATCACTGATGGACCAGCCCTCATTTTAAAGCCTTCAGCACTAGTGGCCATTGCTACACTGTGTGGCCTCCTCCTGAATTTCTGCCTGCTGTAAACCTGAGAAGGCCTTTCAAGGGGACAGCCTTCCTGTTAGAGCAGGAAAGAAAGAAGGCTACCATCTTACCCCAGGCTCCCCGGCTTGATTCTGCCTCATGGCTCCTTCCACACTCAGGCCTTGTGATTGAGATCCCTGCACACAGACCAGAGATACCTGGGCTTAGGCAGGGCAGAGGAGCATCTTTCCCTGTGTTGTTGGTGTTCGCCTTTGCCCTCACAGTGAAATAACTGCCAAAGATGAAGATTCACCACACAGGGGCTCAGCAATGTGTGTGTCTGTGGAAGAGAGTGGCCGTAGCCACCCAAATGACCTAGTTACAGGAACAAATGAGGATTGTGCTGACTCCATTCAGGCAGAAGATGGGTTAGGCCAGAGGAAGGGAGGGAAATGATGCTAGCTGCCTGTCTCTTTGGGCTAGTGTGTGTGCTGTCAGTGCCTTTTCTGGGACCAGAAAGGCCTCAGAAGAGGCATTGTAACCAAGTGTGGGGGAATAACAAGCCTCCAAAGAACATATTTACTAATGTTATGTAGGCACGTGAGGTCTCTCCTACCTTCCTGTTCTCTAGGTTGAAAGGGTGCCCCAATTTCCCATGATGAGATGATCACATCACAAAATGAAACTGTAAGTATTGTGATTGAAAACGAGATAAAGTTTAACCTATCGGTTCTAAGGCTGCTTTTACATGGAGATTTCCCCCTGCAGGGAATGTGAAAAGCCCCTGGATTGGGGGGAAAATGGTTGGCCGCTGTGTAAAATTCCTCCACAGCTACTCTTTAAACCAGAAAAAAAGGTTTATTGGTTCTTTTGATTAAATGGGAAAGCCTCAGGAACACCATGGCCATTTATGCATAGGAGGTTTTGCCTTGGATTTGCCATTCTCTAGATGCACATCCGAATTCTCAAAACTCAAAAATAAGCCCCTATGCAGAGTTTTGAGAATTCAGATAGGGAAAATGTGCATCTAGAGAGCAGTAAATCCAAGGCAAAACCTCCCATGCATAAATGGCCCATGCGTAGTGCTCAGACTGACCAGTGTCATGTGAATGGTCTCATTTAATCCACGAGCTTCCTTCTTCCAAGCAGAGTGTTGCCAACCTTTCGGTGGTTCCCCAGGCTAGCCTGATCTTGTCAGATCTCAGAAGGTAAGCAGGTTAGTAGCTGGTTAGTATTTGGATGGGAGACCACCAAGGAATACCAGGGTTGCTGTGCAGAGGAAGGCACTGGCAAACCACCTCTGTTAGTCTCTTGCTTTGAAAACCCCCAAAGGGGTCGCCATAAATCGGCTGCAACTTGATGGCACTTTACACAGAGAGAGAGAGAGATCTCCTGGGATTACAATTGATGACAGAGTGACAGAGATTCAGGTGACAGAGATCAGTTCCCCTGAAGAAAATGGCTGTTTTGGAAGATGGGCTCTATGACATTACACCCTTCCCCTCCCCAAACACTGCCCTCCTCAAGTGGTGTAATGGTTAAGAGTGGCGGACACTAATCTGGAGAACCGGGTGTCGCGGTTCGGGCCGTTAAGTGCCTACACTCTTAGAATGTACCATTTACTGAGAAATGGAGTTATCTATTCAGCGAGACACCACTAGACCGGAATCAATGGTTCCTAGAAACTTGTTATTGCTTCTAGGACATCTCTTGAACACGTCAATAAATTTATAATAATGGACAAGAGTAGAAGTATATATAAAAAACACATTTATTTACATTATACAATATATGCTTTTTGGTTGCAAAGCCTTAAAATATCATATAAGGATAGACATCATTAGTCTTAAACATGTTTATGTAGCAAGTAATCATTCACATTCTCTATGCCTCCATAAAGGAGTATCTTAGTCAGAATATACTCATAAAGTATCCTTAGTGCAATGCACCTTCATTCAGAATATAAGGTTACAGAAATCCTGTCAAAATATGGTTAATTCTTTGGAGAAAGATTTGGTTAGAAGCATCCTAACTTAAATCATTCAAAACATCATAACATTTCTGTACAGAAGACACACTATACCTTGCTGTGTCATCTGTGTCACCTGGAGTCCTTTAAGAGTCTAAGCTCTATGAGAACATATGAAGTTATCCCAGAGTATCTGTATTTGCTAAGTCTTGAATCCTTTAAAGACTTCTATTAATATTCTTAACTGATCATCATTAAGATCAGGCATTGTGTATGTACATGCTATGCATGCTCTTTCTAATTTTAGACAGCAATGCTGAATATATAAATACTATGTGTTAGCTTAAAGCTGTTTACAGTCTCTTTGACTGTGCCAATCTGTGTATGTGCTGTACAATGTATCAGCATTGTGCATATCTCACAGAGTACAGAGAGTCTCCTTTCCCTTCTCTGGTCTCTCGCTCTGAGGAGGTTCAGAAGTCCCTCTGTTAAGTAGAGGACGTTCTGACACAATCTCAGAGGTCTAGCTATTAGCCCTGTATTCAGGATGCTTCTTAGCATTGGTAAGCCAAATAGGCTTAGTCTGTAAGAATCCATAAATCTGATGGACTCTCAGTGTTCCAATACATGGAAAGATTACTGCACTTAGATTCCTATTCAAAGAATAGGAATTCTAAGGGTCTCTATCCTCTTCTAGGAATAGAGCAGTCTCACAAGAAGACTGTAAGTAAGATATGTTGAAATATCCAGATCTTGATATTTCAAGATATCTCTGAAAACCTCTGTCCACGCAAGAACAGAGTTTCAATGTTTTACATCTCAAGCCTTTTGAGATGGAGGTGCTACGCCAGACAGCTGCAGTCTGCCAGCCATAGAACTCTAAAGTGCCAGCTGGACTGTGGCTGTTATTTATACTTTTTCTAGACCCATTAAGAGTGAAGAGTGTTCCTTTTCCCCTCTTCCTTAGTCTTCAAAAGGGTACCTTTATTCCCCTTTCTTATCCGATACCAGGAGCTTAGTGGCTTCTGCTCCTGTCTTATGTCCTTATATGGATTTCCTTTTCTTTCAGTCCTCTGTGCCTAAAGTATAAATACTCATTTCTGAGTTACATGATCAAGTTACATATTTAATTTCTATACCATCCTCTTCGTTAGGACTATACGCATTAAATGAGACTACTTAGAAATCTGTAGCACAACGTTTAACTATATAACTCATGAAACACAATTATAGCTGACACTGTCACTTTGCAAAGTGTTTTGTTTACATTAGTTAGTAGGTTTGCATCTGGCAAGATTACAGTAGAACAAGGAAGCATATTACTCTTATCTTGAGAGAACTTATAATGCCTTTAGGCTATATTTTAAGCACAATTCCAACTATTAATGCACTCTTAGTACATTAAGATATCTTAAGACCTTGAAAAGGCCATTTAAGATTCTGACATCTGGCAGCTAAGTCAGAAAGATGACTTTTACGCTGCCCCTTCAAGGGAAAGCCAGAGTAACTTTAGTAGTTAGTTTTGATAGAGCTAACCTTGAGCTAGCCTGTCAGCATGACACAGAGTTGCCTGTCAGCATGACACAGACTTTCATTATACATTACACAAACCTCTGTATGTGTATGATGTGTTTAAGCTCTATATGGAATTAATTCTGCACATGTTCACAAGATACCATGATCATGTCAGGGCCTGCCATTTGATTCCCCACTCCTCTACATCACTGGTTCCCAGCCAGGGGTCCACGAGAACTAAACCAGGGGTCCGCGAAACAAAGTTATAAACCCATAATAAATTAATATTTACGCGGGCAGCATGGCGGTGGCTTGTGGGTGCAGAACGCGGTGGCGTGCGGTGGTGACTCGTGGGAGCAGCGCGCAACAAGTAAGGAACATGCGGGGGCGGGGAGGCCGGGGGAGGGTGCAAGCGAGCCTCACACAACCACACACAATAGGAGAAACACTCATCAAACTTTGTTTGATGATAGCTGTTGAAGAGGTTTTAGGGATGGAAGCCAAAAAGAAAATACAAGAAATACCTCTATCGAACAACACGGTAAAAGCTCGAATTGAAATGTCAAATGACATCGAGGAGCAGCTTGTTTCGAAAATAAAAATTTCCCCATGTTTCGCTTTGCAGTGTGATGAATCGACAGACGTTTCTAATTGCAGTCAGTTGCTCGTAGTTGTCCGCTTTTTAGACGACAACAACACTATTAAAGAGGAATTATTGATTTTGCGGAAACTGGAAAACGACATCAAAAGGTATCGACGTCATGAATATAATAGCGGAGTATTTTGAGAAACATAGCATTATGTGGGAAAAGCTCGCCGGCTTCTGTACGGATGGCGCTCCAGCCATGTTAGGATCACGCTCTGGTCTAGCAACATTAATAAAACAGAAGAATCCTTCAGCAATAACAACTCATTGTATCATACATCGTCAGGTGGTAGCTTCCAAGACTCTTCCTAAATGCCTTGTTAATATCATGGAAATGGCCACACAAGTGGTCAATGTTATTAAAAGCAGTGCCTTAAATACACGCCTTTTTAAAAAACTGTGCACTGAAATGGACTCCGATCATGAGACTCTTCTTTTCCACACCAAAGTTCATTGGCTATCGAAAGGCAATATGCTGGGAAGGTTATTTGAACTAAGAAAAGAGGTTGAGCTGTTTCTAGCCGAGAAGAAAATTAAAGATTTACTAGAGCTGTTTTCTGATTCGAAAAGTCAGATGCATTTGGCTTATCTTGTGGATATTTTCTCACATTTGAATAAACTAAACTTACAGTTGCAAGGTTCGGGAAACATAAATTTAGCAGGTGTGGGAAACATTTTTATGTTTGAAGATAAACTGCGTGCCTTTATTTGCAAACTTCAATTATGGGTAGGTGAAAACAATTATTCTGCGTTTGTGACATTAAAAGCACTGGTCAATGATAGTAAAGATGACATGATCACTGCAAATATACAAGACAACATCAGAAGTCATCTGCAAATGCTGGTCGATGAATTCCACCGTTACTTCCCGGAATTTAACCAGACAGAATCAAAAGATACCCAAAAGCTGATTCGCAATCCTTTTGATATTGCTGTTGAAGAGGTTGCAGAAGAAATCCAGGAAGAGCTCACTGAATTCCAAAATGATAGGCACTGTAAGGATGTGTTTAAATCAGTTTCTCTTGAAGAGTTCTGGTGTAAAAAAGCAATTTCATATCCTACAGTTCGGGGATTCGCCTTGCGATATCTTATGCTCTTCTCCGCAACTTATTTATGCGAGCAAGGGTTTTCTGCTTTGCTTATAATTAAGAACAAGACCAGAAATCGATTGGAAGCAAGTGATGATATTCGTGTAGCTCTGAGCAACAGTATTAGCCCCAGAACTGCCCAGCTTGTAAAAAGGATGCAAGCTCAAAAATCACATTGATTTACAATTAAAAGTTCTCTATTATAAAAAATATATTCAAATATTATTCTAAGTTTAATGTTTAACTAACAGTTATGATTAAAGTTTATTTTCAAATTCTCTGAATTTTTATTTTGAACCTTGGGGTCCCTGCACCGAACAAGTCTAGTGGTCCCTGGTCAAAAAAAGGTTGGGAACCATGGCTCTACATGAAGCCAGCCACAGTGACCTTGGGCTAGTCACAGTTCTCTCAGAACTCTCTCAGCCCACCTACCTCACAAGGTGCCTGTTTTTGGGTGAGGAATGGCTTGTGATTGTAAGCCACTTTGAGACTCCTTAAGGTAGAGAAAAGCAGGGTATAAAAACCAACTCTTCTTCTTCGACCCCCAAATCTCCTGGTATTTCCCAACCTGGATCTGGCAACTCTATCCATGCAGGGGGAAATCCCCCATGTGGAAGCAGCTACCCACTCCTGGCTGTGGTAGACAGGAGGCCAAGGGGCAGGGCGGGATGACAGTGCAGACAAAGCCCATTGCCTCCCTAATCCAAGGCCATTTGGAGCAAACAACTGCAGGAGGAATAAGGCATAGCCCCAAAAGAGGTGCAGCACCAACATGGGCTACCTCCCCCTCCTTTACAAAAGATTGGCAGGACGTTTCCTTGTCAAAAATACCTGTAACCTTTGTTGAATCACTGAAGAAACAGTTGAAATCGCTTTTGTGTAACTGTAGTGAAAGTCTTTGTAAAAAGTGCAACAACTTCTACATCATTCTCCAACAGAGTATCTGGCCCTGGGCAGTGTTAAATGAGACAAGCAGTTGGCTGTCACATTTTGGGTTCTTGGCCTGTACTCCACTTCATAAGGAAAAGTGAGTAATCTGACTGACCATCTAGCAATACAATTTTCTCTTTGTGCCCGTCCTTTTCGCAGTTAATAATGGTGTCAAGGGGCTGTAATCATGTGTTCCAGTAGCCCAGACAAAGTGTTTCTTTTTCAACGATAGAATATTTCCTTTCCGCCTCCATGATTGTTCCCAAAGCAAATGCAAACGTCCCTCTCTATGGCATCCTCATGAAGCTAAATGAGGAAACTAGATTATCCCATAGCAGCTCTCTGAGTAGTTCAATGACAAAAGAGTAGTTTGGAATATATTTTGCACGCCATGAGATAAGGTTCCAGAAGAAATGCACCGTCTGTAAATCGATTGGAAAACATGCTGGTGAAACTTCCACAATATGATCAAGTACAAGTTCCAAGCTGGCTGGTGATATTTGATCAAGTCCCAAGCTGGCTGGTGATATTGTATGCCCACCCCCTCACCCCCCACAAGAGTTCTGTTTACTTGAATTTGCATTTGGCCAAGCTGAGCTTCAGGCCTGCTACACTGATACAGTTTAGTACAGATTGCAGATTACTTTCTTGCTCTTCAGGGATGCTGCCAAGCACAACAATATCATATAAATAACACTAAATTCCATGCTGGTCCGCAGGATTAGAGATATCATTCTTTGGAAGGTATTGGGAGCAAAGACAAACCCATCTAGGAAACATGTAAAATGAAATCGTCCATCACGTGAAATAAATGCTGCAAAGTCTTCATACATCATAATCTAGTGAAATGCCTCTGCACATCAAGGATAGAAAACATTTTTGCTTTGCAAAGTTCTGCAAAAATGTCAGTGTCTTAGTTCTTAGTTCACTAGCCTGAGAATTCCATGAAACAGGAACCTTAATAATGCACATACCAGCAATTCTTTTTGCATTAATGTGGGACTATGTTCACTCTCAGAACAGTAACATGTGACACTTGCGTGCTTGAAGGCTGAACTGGCTGCCTTGGCTATGCTAAGTGGCCGATCTTTTTGCAGTAATTGCACTGAGCTCTCTTTGAAAGACATCTTGCATAGCTTGTAAGAGGCTCTGTAAAGCCAAAATGAAATAATGCTCTTGCTAGACTTGATCTGCTGGATCTGAATAAAGGCCCAAAATGTGTCCTTTTTGCATTGTCCCAAGATGGACACAGGACTAGATTGGTTTTATTGCTCCAGTCCTTGAGCCTCCAGTCCTTGAGTCCATACAACCTGGGACATTCCTATTACTTTTATCCTGAAATCGAATGGCAATCCATAGTAAATACGAGTACATGGTAAATAAGATATTTAAACAGGATCTGCACCCAAGATCTGATATTACCCAGATATTATTCTACTTCAGCAGAAGGGATTTTTGCAAAAAATTAAACTTGACCTAGCTCAAGTCCATCATCAATTGATAGTGGATGACTACTGCTAACACCCAAACAATGGCTACTCATTGAAAAGCTTTCCATGTCAACTGTCTCCTGTTTGGAAACACTGCTACCAGAAGTCTTTGAGATTCATCCATACTATGATAATGTACAAATTATTGGCCCATCACAAGATCAACTCATAGAATAAGAGAAATTCTATGAGAGCAATCAGATACTACAGTCAAGAAAGGATTGACAGTGTAGAACAGGGATGGGGAACCTCAGGCCCGGGGGCCGTATGCGGCCCCCAAGGACATTTTTTGTGGCCCTCAGGAGCTCCGGGGCCCTGCCACGGAGGGGCGAGGCAGGGCAGCCCTCCCTGAGGGTGTTCCTGGGGCCACGACTTGCAGAGGCACTGCGGCGCCCTTTGGACCTCCTCTCACCGACTGACAGCTGTTGGTCGGCAAGAGGAGGAAGAAGGACGCTTCCCCCAAGGCTGCCCCCTATAGCCGCAGCATGCAGGAACGCCAGGGCACTCTGTAAGCCCCTCTCGCTGCCTGTTGGCTGTTGAGCAGCGGGGGGGGGGGAAGAGGCCTGCGGCTCCCAGCGGCAGAGCATGCGCGCAGGAGCCGATCGGGCTTCGGGGGCCTTTTGTGGACTCTGGGGGGGAGGGCATGGAGCCTGGGGCCTGGTTGTGTGGGGCCGGCGGGTGTGAGTGTGTGTGTGGGGAAAGGCTTTTCTCTCTCCCTCTCTTTCTGTCTCTTTCTTTGTCTCGGTCATTTTCTTTTTTCCCCTCTTTCTATTTCTTTCTCCCTTTCTCCCTTTTCCTCTTTCTCTGTTTTCCTCCCTTCCTCCCTTGCTGATCGACCGTGTGCTGCGCCTCCCTGGCACCTTGTTTGCTTGGGCCCACCGCTGGCTGCCCTCCCGCCTGGGGGGGAGGACCGGGGCAGCGGGGGCACCCTCCAGGCCTTCTCTGCATGGCCTCCCCTGGGGTTGCCAACCTCCAGGTGGTGGCCGGAGACCTGGCAAATCTAGCCTCTCCCCCCCCACACCGGGAGATCTACACCTGGTATGGCCCCTGAATGATGTTATAAATGTGCAAATGGCCCTTGGCAGGAAAAAAGTTCCCCACCCCTGGTGTAGAACTTCCAGCATTACTTTCCTGGAATACCAGATTGATGATGCTGGTGTCCACACAATTGAAGAGTTCAGGATGTTACATGGTGTCGCTGCACCATGTAACATGCAAAACAGTTTTCAGGTCTTCCTAGCATTACCAAATACCTGAAAGAGAAAGCTACCATAGCAGTAGCCCTTCAGCAATTGCTAGATAAAGGAAATATTGGAAGTGGACTGTCCAGGATGATGAAGCCTTCCAAAATATCAAGAAGCTATTGGCATTTGATTCTACCCTTGTCCACTATGCTGAACAGAGACCATTAAGTGTGTTGCTTTACATTTCAGTGGTGGAGCTGTCCTTGGTCACACTCTGCCTGGTGGCACTGATGAACCTATTGCCCTTTACTTAAGTTTCTTGGGTTTTTAAAACCTTTCTTAGTTTTACAGAGAGAAACTATGCCAAACTTGATTTTTTAAAAATCTGACTGTCGTTATATGAGTAAGAAAATATCACAATGATGTTTATAGTCATGTTTCTTTAATCCAGATTGACCACAAACCTCTTCTTTGTCTTTTTATTAAAAAAAAATACACTTCTAATTTTGTCTCCCACTATAAAATTCTGAAGCATCATTCTTCATGCTTACAACAATACTTATTGTGACTGCCAATGTATTTGATCTGACTGCCATTACAGACAATTGATAATGCTATTCTTCCACCAGCAGAAGCCCTTATGTTAAAATCCATGCCAGGCTGAACAAATGGTAAAAACAACTGCAAACGATCCTACCATGGCATGTGTTCTCAGTTGAGTATGGGGAGAGTGGCCATATGGGAAACTGGCTGAAAGTTCAGATTATTGTCATCCCATCAGCCGGTCTTGACATGAGATTGGTGACTTGAGGTTATCTCCTATTATGATTGCATCCTAGGCATTACTTGTATTTTGGAACTGCATCTCTCAGGACTGGCTTCTAGATTTGGCATGGTGGGGCATCTGCTAAGACTCACAAGCTGGGGGAGGGACTATTGCTGATAGAAGACACTGGCTCATTTGCTCCCAATAGGGAAGGAAGATTTTCCCGAGTTGGCAGAACCTGTGGAGCAATCTCCCATTTCATGCTTGGAGAGGAATTTGGATGCTTCTTTTAGCCTTGCTGACATCAACGGGACTTAAAAGAGCATGAAAGAGTCATGCTCTGCTCCCTCCTTCACAATAGTGTGTATGTGTAATGGGTTGGCATGCTTAGTGGAGGAACCACTAGACTGTATCTTGCTTGGGTCAGCTGAAAGCTAGAATGGGCCCTGGCATCTGTGCCCTTCTATAGGCATGTCACTTTCAACCGTAATTGCTAAAAGTGATGTCAAAGCAAGTGCGCAAAGCAAGCTAGGCAGGGTGGCTTCATGTTTCCCTTTGAGCAGTTCTAATAACTGTGATGACTTAAAATTCATTTCTAAGCATGAATCGTCTTAGCTGTCACTTCAGTCGTATTTTTGTTTTTTGAGCAAAGCCAAACATGGCTTAATTGTCTGCCAGAAGTAACATTGTGGGCAGGTAGCAAATCCATTTTTACTTAAGCATAGACCCCCATCTACCCAGCCAGCACGGTGTAGTGGTTAAGAGCGGTTGTTTGGAATGGTGGACTCTAATCTGGTGAACTGGATTTGTTTCCCCACTCCTACGCATAAAGCCAGCTGGGTGACCTTGGGCTAGTCACAGCTCTCTCAGCCCCACCTCCCTCACAGGGTGTCTGTTGTGGGGAGGGGAAAGGAAGGAGATTGTAAGCCGGTTTGATTCTGCCTTAGGTAGTAGAGAAAGTCGACATATAAAAATCCAGCCCTTCTTTAGTTCGGTTGTGAAGGGGTGAATTCATGTATAAATATACAACGACCCACCATTTATTAGTATATTACATTTGTGCTCACTGCCTGTTTACTTGAGTTGCCAAATGCTTTTCTGTTCCCACTCTGCAAAGAGCAATGTTAATTGCCTAGAAAATTGGGATGTTTAATCCTATTTGGCAGGGGAAGATCCTTTGGGTGAGGGGTGCAGTCACAGTAGATCAAGGGCAAGTGAATGAGCCATTGGTGTTATTGCATCCTGTGACAGTGTTACTTGAGTAGATGAGAATACCAGAGAAGCAGCCATGTTAGTCTGTTGCAGAAAAATAAATAAATGGGAATCTTGTGGCACCTTAAAGATTAACCAAAATTTTATTCCACCACAGGCTTCCATGGACTATAGCCCACTTCTTTAGATATGATGAGTGGATCTTGAATATACAAAAATATGTACAAGGGGGTGGAACCAATGAGCAGGGTCAAGGGGCCACAAAATGCCAAAAGAAAAAAATAACCCACAATGAAATGCAATGATGTAGCATTCAAATCTAATCAAGGGCTCCACCATGCCACACCTAAACAAAGCATCTTGTCTGTGTGGGGTGGGGAGCCCAGCAAAGGAATGAGCTTACAGCCCAGTGTGGAGCTGAAAACCTGGGCCCCCTCCTCTGGCAGCTCCCCCAGAGCACTTACAAGGCACCAATCCCCCTTGTGTGCCAGGGCCATGGTGCCTGGAGCTCCTGCTGGCCCCACACAACTGCAATGCTGCTGGGCTCAGGTGTGGGAGGCAGCATCACTGTGGCGGCTCCCGGTTACAAGCAAGGGGAATGGTTGCTGAATTCCTTTCATATGGTCATCTTTGGGGTTGTTGTTTCTGAGAGTAATCCATCTGAAATATACATGTAAACATATACATGGGATTGCAGCAATTTCAGCCGGACAGTTCCAAAAAGCCTCAAACAATGGACTAATGGCAACTCTGAATTGATAGGATTATAATTATCAAGCTGGTGACTTTTCTCCTGGGAGGGGGTTAATCTGTTAGATATGCAACACCACACCTTTACTTGAGAGCAAATGTGAAGTGATCATTCCAAATGGGCCATTACTTGACAAGGAAGTAAATTATTAGAGGTGTCTCAGTCATTCTCTAGGTGGTGGTGGGGAACTTTGACCAAAATGAAGCATTTAGCAGTTATGGTTATCCTTTGGATGAGAGAAATGTAAGAGTAAATCCAATTATCCTATCTGTAGTACAACACAGATCTGCATTTCAATTCAACTCCTTAGTATGATGGGTTTCTTAGTATTCAGTGGTTGTGCTTTGGAACATTTGAAGGTTTAGGAACTATTCAGCAAGAGGTCCTGGCAAAAAAAAAATATTTGCATTTGAATATGCTTAGTATCTATAACATACAGTAAAAGAATTGTGCTGTCTTAGGTCAGAAATTAGATTCATTTGGCTGAGAGGGCTGGATCTAACCAGATATTCTGCTGGTGGAAAAAAGCAGGAAGTAACCCAGGTACTGGGGATCATGAGACCTGCATAGACAAAAGCCACATGGGACAGAAGAGAACTGGGTGACAATGAGCAAAAAATCTGGCTGGATCCAACCCAGAATTTTGATTCTTTAGTGTACAGTATTACACTGCCCTGTCTAAGAGTACAAGTATCCATTGGGCCATGTTTGATCTTGGTCTTTCAGCAATGGATGCATAAAACAGCTGGTTATGATCTACCTAATAATTTCCTCTTCCCTACAGAATGTGTTCCATTTTATTTCTTCAACCTTTACCAGGATGATAATGGAATTTAGAACCATGTCCTTTCTCCAAAAAATAAAGAGACAACTTGTGTTCCAAGGAGTCTACTCTGGGGAGCTCTCTGAATGAAATGTCAAGGAATATTGTTTACAGAGGTGGTTTGCCAGTGCCTTCCTCTGCACAGCAACCCTGATATTCCTTGGTGGTCTCTCACTCCCATCCAAAGACTAACCAGGGCCGACCTTGCTTAGCTTCTGAGATCTGATGAGATCAGGCTAGCCCGGGCCATCCAGATCAGGGCAGACTTATTATTAGTGATGTTTAAATTGTTTTTGATTGTTTAATTTGTATTTATATTACATATATTCATCTATTGTTAGCTGCCCTGAGCCCGGAGGAGGGTGGGGAATAAATAAAATTTACTACTACGACGATGGAATAATAGGCTAGATTCAATATCTGCAAAATAATGTTAGTTAATTAGATTATTTTGATTATTATTTTAACTCTTAGGTCCTGGCATTTAACACTGTACAAGATGCTTTTGTGTGTTGCTAAGACAACAGATCACACTGGTCACTCTCCCCGCCCCCCATATTTGTGTCTGTGGAAGCTTCTGGCCTGGCCTTATGTAAATTTTCCCAAGCCCACTGCTTCTGCTGAGATGAACAATTGAACAACACACCTTCATTGACACAAGGTGGCAGCAGTCAGCACTCCACTGGTCTCTTATATTGGGTGAGTTGCTCAGAATGGGCTCTTTGAGGCAGCAGCTGTATGTATTTTCTTACAAGCAAGCACGTGGCTTCCAGCTCCAAAATAAACAAGTCTCCAAGGTAGTTATGGGAGATATTGAATATATTTATAACATCTATCACACAGGCCCAAGATGACAATGAAAAGATGTTTAAAAGTATAGTTTGGGATATAGGAAGTAGCTGAGGAGTCCCCAAATTTGTTTAGGCTGTGGGCAGTCTTGGGGCTTTGAGAAAGGGCAGTGGCTACCTCCACAACACGGCTACCATGAGTGTGGTTAAAAAATGCTGGGAGATTCTTTGCCAGCGTGTGCTCCCTGTAACCCACAGGGTGATACCTTCTAAGCTCTCCCGAGCACCTCCTGTGCCAGTTAGGCGGAGGAAAGCAGGATTGATGGCAGTGAATGGCACTCTGGGGAAACAGGCAAGTGGGAAGCAAAAAAGACTGTGATTGGGGATCACTGCAGTAGACAGACACCTATTCACGGTCAGGATCACCTGCGATGCATACTCAGTTCTTCCTAATGACATTGTATGTAGGCACTGATACTTCAACTTGAGAAGGCCTCCATGCTTAGGGTTGCCAACCTCCAGGTAGTAGCTGGAGATCTCCTGCTAGTACAACTGATCTCCAGCCAATAGAGATCAGTTCACCTGGAGAAAATGGCCGCTTTGGCAATTGGACTCTATGGCATTGAAGTCCCTGGTGACAAAGAGGGACCTGGCAACCCTATCCATGCTCCAACCTGCAGACTTTGTTAATTTCAGATGGCCTCTAAAGTCCTAAAATAAAAATGTTTTAAAAATCTATGGGATAATAGTGACCACTGAAAACAGATTCTGATTAAGAGCATGTACAGCATGGGGGCTGCTTATAAACACAATAAATACTGGCTACAAAGCTACTTGTCTGTAACCTCTATCCCTACAGTGAATATTAATATGTTCCTGCAACTGAATGTAGGGCTGCAAGGGTATGATAATGACTCCAAATGTCTTCCATTCACATTTTCAGCTATATTGAGCAATCATAAGACGAGAAATTAAGTGATGTGTAGGCCTGTGTTACCCAGTCTAAAATATTACTAGCTGTCTAAGCAGTTTATAAGCACACTTTATATACATGCTGTACATTATTCTCTGAATTTGCGTGTGTGAGTTAAGTGCCATCAAGTCGCTTCCGACTCATGGCGACCCTATGAATCAAAGTCCTCCAAAACATGGTATTGTTAACAGCCTTGCTCAGGTCTTGGAAACTTGTTTCCTTTATAGAGTCAATCCATCTGATGTAGGGTCTTCCACTTTTCCTGCTGTCGCCTTCTCCTAGCATTATTGTCTTTTCCAGTGACCCTTGTCTTCTCATGTGACAAAAGTACGATGGCCTCAGTCCAGTCATTTTAGCGACTTGTTTGTCTTTTTGGCGGTCCAAGTTATTTTTAAAACTCTCCTCCAACACCACATTTCAAATGAATCAACTTTCTTACTGTCAGCTTTCTTCATTGTCCAACTTTTACACCCATACATAGTAATGGGGAATACTGTGGCATGAATTATGTTGGTATTGGTCATCAGTTACACATCCTTACACTTCAGAATCTCTTCTAGCTCCTTCATAGCTGCTCTTTCCAGTCCTTGACTGCAGTCTCCCTTTTGTTTGATGATGGAGCCAAGGAATAGAAAATTTTGACCAATTTCAATTTCATCATTGTCAACCTTAATGTTGTGTAATTCCCCATTTTTTGTCTTCTTGACATTCAGCTGTAATCCTGAATTTACTCTTAAATTAATATCATCTGATACATCTCAAATTAATGTCTGATACATCTAATTGAAAATCAAGTTTGTGTTAGATCCAAAAAGCATGTTATTAAATATTTTACTAAGCAATATCACAAAAATATATTATGAATATATATATATATGGTGACAGTGGCAAGAGTGGTGTCTGTAAGACAGTGGAAAGCAGAGGAGTACCCAGATGTAACTCAATGGTTAAATAAATCAACAGAGTATGCAAATATGTCTAAATTGACATATCCTAGCTCACTATATCAAGTTTACTGTATAAGGCCATAGGCCGTTACAATCTAAAACAATATAACAACAAGTTAAAATATACAAAACCAGAATTAAAAGAATACGAAAATTAAGAAACTAAAATACACCAATTCGGGGCATATAATAGATCAATTTCCAAGTTTCATGAAAAATTGAATGTATTATTTAACTATATAGACAATAATGATAGAATTTAAGCAAAAAAATTATTATTAGATATTAAAATGTAAGAGGAATACATAAGAGTGCTAGTTAAAGAAGACAATAATTGAATTGTATCTATAAAGTAAGTTCCAACATAATGTAATAATTTGTTTATGTTTGTACGTCTGTATGTTTAGTTTGGTAAATATATATATTTAAAGGGAGTGCCCTAGTATAAAGTGTAAATGGATTTTTCTCTAAGACAGCAGTGTCCACTTATGTCTTTCCTTGATTTTCTGATTTGCTTACCTCTTAAGACTTGGGGATAAAAATTCAAAGGACCTTAACAGGAAAAAAAAAGATCTTGGGAGGTTTAGATAGGTCTGTCTAGGTCCCTAACAGCTGACTGCCTAGTGAAGCCCTGAGTTCATCCCAAGCGAGGACATCACAGCTTCACCCTCAGCATGACTCAGCCCTCCCCTCAGACACAGGCTTTCTTTTGGCTCTCTGTGTGGCAACTTCTCCTTGTGACTGCACAGGGAGAAACCCCCCCCTTTTCTCTAGAAATATCCTCTCCCCCAAAGCAAAGAGCTAGGGTTGCCAACCTCCAGGTAGTAGCTGGAGATCTCCTGCTATTACAACTGATTTCCAGCCAATAGAGATCAGTTCCCCTGGAGAAAATGACCGCTTTGGACATTGGACTCAATGGCATTGAATTCCCTCCCCTTCCCAAACCCTGCCCTCTTCTGGCTCCACCCCCAAAACCTCCTGCCAGTGGCAAAGAGGGACCTGGCAACCCTACAAAGAGCTGATGTGGCACAACATGGCAATCATTTTGTGATTGGCCTTACCTTGCAGAACAGACATTTTGTGTTGACCCCCTCGTATTTTTCTTCAAATGTCATAATTACCCATAGGTTCAAATAACATTGGAGACTACTGCTCTAAGAAGGCCAGCTTTCAGTTCACAAAAAAGACTGGTTTGATGAAGAAACTGGAAAATTGGCTTGCAATAGGTTCCCTACCTGATGCAAAAATGAGAAATCCTCAGCAAATAGTGCCATGTTCAGTTCTTTAAAAATCTAAACAGACCCGTTTCTGATATTTTACTTCTCAACGCGTTTCTGCATATAACATATATGTTTCGGCATATAATATCATGTTAACTATAAAAAGGAAGGAAACACTCAGTTCTTGATTTAGCAGTCTGCAACTGAGACCTTTCTGTGTCTTGCCCTGAGAGACGGGTGGTACAAGGCCTGATAATGATGGGGCAGAATGCTGAGGTGGTGCAATGGATTCAGAGTGCAGGTGAACATACCGTATTCAGAGTTCTCCTACATTAAAGTTCTCCTTGAAAGCGGAAAAATGTTACAGCATGTAAAAAGTTACAAGACCTTTCTGGTGGATGTACATTTTAAAAAAAATTACAGAAAGATTCTAAATGGGGGAGCACTAAGAATGCGATCCCTGCTCCACAGTCTGCAGTGGTAGAGCCCACTCTACCACCCCAGAATTCTTTCTTCTGAGCACATAGACCAGGCCTAATTCTGCAATCCTCTGGCCAGTGACACTTCTACGTGTGTATTGGGGATTATGTTGCACAGTTCCTAGTACTACAATACTGACTGCGCTTGGGAGTTCTGATGGGCTGTTTGCACTGGCAGATTTAGGGAGAAAAATACCGCTCTGGGGGGATTAGTATCCTGCCTCATTTGGGAGCTGTTTGCTTGGTATAGTCTTTTGTGTCTGTGTCTAGTTGCTGGAAGAAAAAAACCTACGGGTCTAACACCAAGTAGAAACGGTACTCTAACATTGGTTTATTCTGTGAACTAGTCTTTTCTTCAGCTTCAATGCAAGATGGAGATAGGAATTGCTGGAAAGGTGAGTTACTGTGGTGTGGATGCAGAACTATTTTGCTGCCTTGGGCAAAAATTAATTTTGCACACACACACACACAGCTGGTTGTAAGTGGTGTGTCCTCAAGAATGTTTCCAGATTGCACTTCTCTTTGCTATATTCTTCACAAGACAATAAAGCAAAGGTATTTGCCATGTTTAGAAGGGCTCTTAAGAATACATGAAACTACCTTATACCAGCAATACTTTTGACTGGTAGTAGTTCTTCACAGTTTTAGGGTGAGAAGTGTATCTCCCCCAACACTGGCTTTGTTGTGTGTGCGTTTGTGTGTTAAGTGCTGTCAAGTCACTTTGGACTCATGGCGAGCCTATCAGTCAAAGTCCTCCAAAAAGTCCTGACAGCCTTGCTCAGATCTTGCAAATTGAGGGCTGTGGCTTCCTTTATTGTGTCAATCCATCTTTTGTTGGCTCTTCCTCTTTTCCTGCTGCCCTCAACTTTTCCTAGCATGATTGTCTTTCCCAGTGACTCTTGATTTCTCATAATGTGACCAAAATACGATAGCCTCAGTTTAGTCATTTTAGCTTCTAGGGTCAGTTCAGGCTGGATTTGATCTATAATCCACTGATTTGTGTTTTTGGCAGTCCACGGTATCTGTAACACTCTCCTCCAACACCACATTTCAAAGGAATCTACTTTCTTCCTATCAGCTTTCTTCAATGTCCAGCTTTCACACCCATACATAGTAATAGGGAATACGATGGCATGGCTGGCTACCTAAAATCTAATACAAAGCAGGTGCTCTGCCCTTGAGCCACGCCCCCTTCTCTTTGTACTTTTGACAGCTGGCCCACAAGCAGCACTTAGCATTTGCCTGATGAATTTCTACTTGTAACACAGATGATAAAAGCATAGAACTCCTCCTGGGGGGGAAAATGGTGATAATCCTAAAGGAGCAATGAAGAAATGACTTGAACAAGCATATCATGGATTATTTCTCTAAATTCTCCTCTGGCCTTTGTTAAGAAACTCAACGGTCCTTATGAGCATTAAAACCCTGTAATATTTATGGGCTTTTTTACTATGTACGTCCTAGATTAGTGCTTCCCAGCCTGGGGGCAAGGGACGGAGCAGAGTTATTGCAAGGGGTGCTTGAATCCAATGTCTGCACTAAGCATTGTCATTTTGATCTTTTTGTCACTCAATCAACATTAGTAATAGTACAACTACTATCATGGGCGGGGGGCTGCAAAAAAAGTTCCTGTTAACAAGGGGTCCTCACGCTTGGGAAAGATGGCAACCAACGCCCTAGTCGCGCTACTTACTATCTGGCATCCAGTGAGCTCTACGAATTCTGTATGCGCGTGCTTTTAGTGCATTACGGGCACCGCTCTGGGAAACCTGCCTGAGGGACAGGAGGACCCAGCCCTTAGGAGCAATACGGTCTCCCCCCCCCTCCCGCTCCGAATCTCTCTCCTCGCCCTAGGTGCATGGAGGCGGCTGCAGACGGGCCCACTCCTATGGCAGGGGGAGGCCGCTGCGGCTTCGAGCGGCCGGTTCCATCGGGGCGCTCGCTGCGGGGGTAAGGGGCTGGGGAAAGAGAGCAAGGGTGGCGAGCGGGCGGCGGATCCGAGCGGGCGGCCCGAGCCGGGACCTCCGAGGGGGACTGAGCCCGGGGGGCTCCGGGTGCCCGGCTCTGCCAGGTGGTCGAGTCTGGAGACGGCTGTCAGGTAAGACCGGGAGCCGGGCGGGCTCCCTGGACCCCGGAGCAAAGGGGTGGGGGGAGGCTCGGTCGGCTCCCTGCCCGGTTGCAAGCGGGGGACGAGAGCACCCGGGAGGCGGGAGCTGCAAGCCGTTTTGCCCCCCCGGGGACGTAAGCCGGGGTGTGCGCGGCGCGCGCTCGCTCTGCCCGGGGCGCGCGTGCGCGTGTGGAAGAGGAGCCTAGTGGGCAGAGCTGGACCGGGGCTCGCGTGGAACCCGGGGGGGGGGAGGATCAGGCCTGGGGGAAGGATGTAGGCTCCCCCCCGGGCAAGGCACGTCCGTGGAGGGAAAAGAGGGCGTTCCCCCCCCCCGTCCCCGCTCTTGCCTCCGGCGCTTCTGCTTTGTGCAGAGGTAGGCGAGCCGGGGCAGGCGCTTTGTTCTGGGGCGGATAAAGAGAGGGGCCGGTGGACGTCGGCTGCCTCCTCTTCGCCGCACCCCCCACCCCCCCCGAGCACGTACGTCTGCCGGCCGTCTCGGGTCCCTTGCAACAACGATGCGTGGGACGGCCGGCGAAGCGCTTCGCCTCGGCCGTCGCAGGCCGGAAAGGGCGTTTGCGGGGAGGGTTTTCTGGCGGGGAGGTGGCCCTGAAGGCCTGCCGGGCTGGCTGTGCTGGGAAGCCGCGCGCGCGCGCTCGCCCGCTCGCCGGAGCGTCAGCGGAGCAGATGCTTCCCCGGCCGGGGAATATGATGAATCACTTCTCCATTGTGTTGGGCGACCCAGCCGCAGCCGGCCAGATGGGGGCCTCCGGTGCTGGGCGTGGCGGGGCCGCTCGCGGTCCCAGCCCCCGCCCCTTACCGAGGGGGCCTTTTGGGGCGAGCACCGCTTTGCCAGCTGGGGTGAACTTCTGGGCTGCGGACCGGCGAAGTTTTCCCACGCACCCCCCCCCCCCGGGCGCCCTGTGTGGCTCGAGGGTCAGCACTGCCGGAGAAGGAAGGCTAAGGATAGTAGAAAAGGGCCAGAGTCCAGGAGCACCTTCAAGACTAACACAAATATTTCCTGGCAGGGTAGGAGCTTTCGGGAGCCACAGCTCACTTCTTCAGATATCTGAAGAAGTGACTCACTTCTTCAGATATCTGAAGAAGTGAGCTGTGGCTCACGAAAGCTCCTACCCTATCAGAAAATATTCTTGTTAGTCTTGAAGGTGCTCCTGGACTCTGGCCCTTTTCTACTACTGCAGACAGACTAACACGCCACCCACTGGGAATTATCTCCTAAGGATCGGTCTCGATGCGCGATTATGTCGCGGAGATTGACGAGGTGGAGGCTGCGTGCATTCGAGAGCGTTTTTTTAATATATATAAACTAGGACTAATGCGCGAGTGCAATGAGGCTTCTTCCGGAATTTCAGCAGTGTTTGGCGTCTTGCCTTTGACACCTACTCCTGGGGAGTGTTTGGATGTTGACAACCCAGCAGATGTTTTGGCACGCTTGCTTGACACGCTCGCAGTTCACTTTCACATAAATGTAGCTCCTTTGATTCATGCGCGGAGGCACGATTTTTTTAAAAAATTAAAAAAAAATTTTTTTTAAAAAAATCTTGTACCTTTTGGAAGGGACATAGGAATGATGCATGTTGGGATTTGTAGTTCTGTGTGATTGCAGCAGTATATTAGATATCTCCATCTGACAGCAATTTTTTAATGGGGGCCATATTTTCAACATATTTTCCAGGCTTGCTCTGCCCGCCAGCTGATTCACTTTCACGCCAGCCATGACACAGGCAATGGGGGAGCCAGCATGGTTAGGAGTGGTGGACTCTAATCTGGTGAACCTGGTTTGATTCCCAGCTCCTCCTCATGAAGCCTGCTGGGTGACCTTGGGCTAGTCACAGTTCTCTCGGAACTCTCGCAGCCCCACCTACTTCACAAGATGTCTGTTGTGGGGGAGGGGGAAGGGAATGTGATTGTAAGCCTCTTTGAGACTCCTTACAGGTAGAACCCTCTGAACCCCTCTTCTCCAACGGGGACAGCAACAGAGGCTTTGGCAGAGCCTTATTTATCTCAGCTACTGATTCCCATGCAGAAGCCAGAATATAATTAGTGAGGAGGGATGGCTATGCCCAAGCCTCTCAATAGATTCCCTCTTTATTTGGGGGGGGGGGAAGACAGAATGAAGCGGTTGGATCAAATTTCAAAACATTCAATAAACTGTATACGATGAGGAATAAGGGAGGTGAATCATCTACATTTGTTTTTCTGGTAATTAAAATGATAGCTATTTTCCTGTGAGTGGTAGCTGCCAGCTTTCCCCCAGATCAATCACCATGGAGCTGGATGGCACAGATCCATGCTTTAGTTGTTCTAATGGCAATTTTAGAAATTTCAGAAAGGGCTCCCTCCATGTCCTCCCCCCAACACACACCACTGACTCCTTTCCTGATAACTGCCTATGTTTTATTAGGGAAGCCTGCCTACTGTTTTAAGAAACAGGTCAACAGATACAATTGGGAAATGTGCCATAAGTCTTTGAAAATACATAGAGGTGAATTCCTGAGAGTTTGTCATGCTTTATTTATTTATTTATAAAATTCATGTCCCAGCTTTCTGCCCTTACAAGGACTGCCAAGGCAACTAACAATTTAAAACACATGATAAAATTACATTATAAAAACAATTAAAATCAGCCCCCCCCAATATGCATCATTAATTTTTATTAAAACACATACAAAACTGTTAAAAGACATACACAATATAAAATCATTGGCTAGGAAGGAGGGATCATTGAAGGGAATGTCAAATGAAGCAAAAATGTCTTCACCCACTGTTAGTCTGTTATAACAACAACAAAAGGTCTTATGGTGCTCTAAAGATCAATAGGTTTATTATGGCATAAGTCTTGATGAACTACAGTCCATTTTGTCAGATGCACTTGAAATGGACTACCCCACAAAAGCTTATGCCATAAAAATAAATCTATTAGATTTTAAGGTGCTGTAAGACTTCTTTTGTTAATTTTTAAAAGGAGACATATGCTGACCAAAACGTTGAATGTACTTTTTGAACGTACTTTTAGAAAGGCCAGATCAGCGCTGGGTGAAACTCAATATTCAGCATTTTTTAACGCCTTCCTTTATGCATCGTTCGGTTTCATCAAGGCCTTTGCCATCCTTAGAAGGAGTAACACCAGAGTTTTGTGGCACCTCTGAGTCTAACAAATTGCTTGTGGGATCCATTTCTGTGAACCAAAGCCCACTTTGTCAGATATGTGGTTGATTAATGGGCAGGTATACAAGTATCCTGAATACTAGGAGAAGAGTTTTTAGAAGGCAAGCAGTGTAAGAGCTATAAGGATGTGACAACACTATGTGGCACACACATTTTTAAAAGGTTTGTAAAACTGGCTCTCTTTCAGGTGGCATTTTCTATGCCAGACTGAACTAGAATCAGCTGCTATGTTCTGACTAGATAAATGTTATTTTAGTTCATGGATTTTATTGTTGCTTGGTGATTATGATTTTACAAGATGACATTTTATTATTTCTGTATGAACTTTGAGAGCTTTGGCTAGCAATCTGTAAATTTGGTAAGATTGTTTTCTTTTTTTAAAAAGAAGTATCTTTATTGTAATTTCTAGATCAGTAGAATCTACAGCAGACAACTCTCTGAAACAGTGTATTTTAAAAATGTCCTTAAACTAGTTATGTAAATCTTGAATTGCACAAGTCATGGTTGTGTTTCTTTCATTTTAGTACTTCACTGTACATTCTAGAACTTCCTACATGACCACGTACATAGTAGAAAGTTCACCAACAAACAGACTTTCAGCACACCGTCTGTAATAGCTGTGACTGGATCCATCAGCAAAGGTCACTTTGGATGAACAAATACAAAATAAACTTTAACCGCCCCCCTTTCTTCTTAAGATAATGATAAAAGCCATAAGAAGGATACATTCCAGAAAGGTAACAGAGTTAGTTTGTTGCACTCGAAACAACGTTCTACTGGTCCCTCAATGGTACCATTAATAAATGATAAATAAATACATGGTAATCCATTTATTTGTGGCATAAGCGTTCATGAATCAGAACCTAGTTTATCAAATTCAAGAACTGTTACTTCATCTTGGCATGAAAAAAATGTATGTGGATACATTGGTACAAATGTGAGAAGGGCTGAGGAGAGGGGGATATTAAACAAAAACAAGGTCAGAAGTAGTTTTACATTACTGTGCATAGCGTGGATGAAAAGATCCAGGCATAAGAGTAAATGATCCAGTTGGAGTGGGTGTGGATCATTCCCAACAGGTATGATAAATTGATAAAAGCGAGATGGATAGTAAGATTTAGATGTTGCCTTGGACTTCTTTCTTTGAGTGGGCAAGCCTTGCATTATGACTGTGCAGGATGATTTGTTGCGGTATCTTTACTGACCTGCTTTTTCTACTGGCTCTGAACTCTTATCAATGAAATATAACTATAGTCCAGTGGCACCAGATTAACAAAATCTATTCCAGCCTAAATTTTAGTGAGCCAGAGCTCACTTTCAATGCATAGCATGTATATCCATTGGTTATTTATGCTTAGATTTACAAACAGTTGGGTGGGTGTGGGGAATATTACAAAAACGGTTGTTTTGGGCATCTCTTTGTAACACCTTCTCGCACCTGCTTGTCTGATGCTTGTAATTCTAAGTATAAATAACTGCTGTGTGTGTACATTCCATGCATCTGATGAAGTGAACTCTGATTCAAGAAAGCGGATGTTGAAATAAATTTTGCTGGCTCTTGTAGGTTATCCGGGCTGTGTAACCGTGGTCTTGGAATTTTCTTTCCTGACGTTTCGCCAGCAACTGTGGCAGGCATCTTCAGAGTAGTAATACTGAAGAGACACTGTCCTTCAGTATTACTACTCTGAAGATGCCTGCCACAGTTGCTGGCGAAACGTCAGGAAAGAAAATTCCAAGACCACGGTTACACAGCCCGGATAACCTACAAGAACCAATGAACTCTGACCGTGAAAGCCTTCGACAAAATTTTGCTGGCCTTTTGAAGTGTCACTGAAGGCCTGTTGTATTTTGCTGCAAAGTACTAACACTGAACCAATGTCATGAAAACACATGAGCGCTCATGGCATAGCCTTTGTCAGGAGTTGTTTGTATCTGTTGATATGCCAATCTGCCTGTGCCTTTTGTCATGCGCTGAATGATTTTCCATTCCCACTGTAGGGTTTGACTTGTTCATAGCCTTCCACTTCATTTTAATGTAAAATGCAAAAGGCAGAAGGACAGGAGATTCTGGCTCCTGTGAGGTTGAGCCCTATTGCTCCATTGTACTGCGCAGTGGGAGCTTGTTGCCCCAAGCGGTTTGCTAATTGCCACTGATCAATAGGGGAGCCATTTTCTCCCAACTAGGAGGATGTGGCCACTGTTCGTGCCGGGGAACAATAGAACTGTCCGTTAGGGTCCATTGGCCATAGAACAACACCCCCTCTCTTCAATGTTTGGCCATCACGAAACTCATGTTGGCCGCTTCATCCCAGTAAGTAGTGACCACAGGCACATCGGTGCTTGCTCTCTGGATGGGAACAGGGATTAGCTGGTTCCCTGTTGGCCTCAGAGAGATTGTGTGAGTGTGTTTAGTAACAGCACTGTCACAGGGCTGTTACTAAACTGCATTTTGCTGCCCTCATATCCTTCCCCTCTGCCCATCAAACAAAAAACAAAAGCAGCTGCAATCCTGTACCTTGCCAGCTCCAATACGAGGGCAAGTATTCTGGTTCCTGATGTCTTTGGAGTGCTGTATGGATAATTATGCACATTGCTATGAAAATAATAAGTCTGGCTTCACAGCAGCAGCATCTAAAAATATGAGTAATGCCAGGAGCTTTTGTCTGTCACCTTTGGGTGCTTGCTTAGGAAGGTACTTGCTTCCCTGAAGGGAAGGAGCTGCATTTTTTTTTCTATTGAGTCATTTTGGTTTGAGAAATAGCTGCTTTTTAATTTTGCTTTATGCATTCAGTGAAGTGGGCTGTTGCCCATAAAACCTAATTCTACAAATGAAATTGTTAGTTTTTAAGGACTCTCAGCTGCTTTTGTTTAATTCCCCACCCACCCCCCGCTTGTGTGCGTGCTTATGTTGTGAAAGGGAGGGAAGTGATGTCTTAGGGAAGGCCTGTTGGAGGAAACAGACATACTGTACAATTTGGCATAAAGGATGTGGGATGGACTAGAACTTGTAATGGTGATTTATAATCATGAGACATCTGCTAGTGTAATAATTAAATGGAGAGCATATGAAGTCAGACCACTGGTCCAGCTAATTCAGTATTAACTACCTGGCTAGTTGAGTAGTTCTTCTGGATATCAGGCACATAAAGGTGATTTCCTCCTTTAAGAAGACAGGCCTTTTGCATGCAAAGCACGAAGCCACGCATTGAGTCATGGACCCTCCTCAAGAGAAGAATTCACATCAATCAAATTTAAGGCAGTGCTCAAAGGCCATGTGACAGAAATACCCATAATTCCCTTCTTTGCTGCCAGGCCCAGCAAGACAGATGTATAAGGACTCACTAATAGGACCCCTTTGTTTTGTTTGGCATACTCCCAATAACTGTGATTGGCTCTCCTCCCTGGTTTTGGTATTATGCTTTTATTTAATTGTTTTATACGTGCTTTATTTTAATTGTTGTTTTAATGTTGAAAGATTTTAATGTTCACTGCCTTCAGAACCCTACTTGGGTTGAAAGGCAACATAGAAATGTTTTCAAAAAATAAAATTAATAAATTAGTCTGGTGGTCTTCAGTCCTCAGGTGAGGTGTACATAGGGTTGCCAGATCCCTCTTCGCCACTGGTGGGAGGTTTTGGGGTGGAGCCAGAGGAGGGCGTGGTTCGGGGAGGGGGGAGACTTCAATGCCATAGAGTCCAATTGCCAAAGCGGCCATTTTCTCCAGGTGAGCTGATCTCTATCAGCTAGTGATCAGTTGTAATAGCAGGTGATCTCCTGCTAGTACCTGGAGGTTGGCGACCCTAGTTGTACAGAACTATAGAACTGCCATTCTTGTTGTTGTTGTCATTGCTTTTTTGAAGGAACTGCTGCCAGTGCATATGCATAAAGAGCGAGGGCTTCGTGCCTTCTGTCTTTTTGCGCGTGCGCACTGAGAGAAGAATCAGGATGTGAGGTGAGGCCACTCATTGGTAGAGAGGATTCTTTTTAAACACAGGCCAGTTCAGACCTGCCCCCTTCCTTCCCTGCAAGATCTCTTCCTGGTCTCCTCCTTCTCCCCATCACCATGCACTCCCATTGGCCAGGACTCCAGTGCCCCACACACATACTTGCAGTGTGAGCCTTTTCTTCCTGAGACTTAATCTTTCATGGTTGGGGTGGAGATATTGACTACGTTTTGGGGGAACCAGGCTGGGCTGCGCCCAGCTAGTAGAGAACTTTTGTAGGGACTCTGAACCTGCTTTGCTGTCTTGTTTTTCAGCATGGTGCCTCTCCCATGGCTCATTTTGTGATTCCTGTTCCCAGAGCTCTTGGTCTGCTGCCCATTGTCCCGGCATGACACCTTGAGGTCATAACTCTGGCTCCTCTTTCGCGTGACTCTGATCTGTGGACACAATGTCATGGCTTGCTCTCATATGCTGCCTGGCAGTTGTGTGTCCCGTCTCTGGAAAGGTTGAAGACGGCTGCCTTGACCGGAATTCTCTTTGAGCAAGTAACAGACAAAGCTGACCATGCTATTGCATCTGTCGCCTGTGCTCTGTGGTGCAAAAGCAATGTTTCCTGTGATGTTCTAGTAAAGAGAGGGCACAGATCTATCTGGTGGACAGCAACCTTCAATATTTGCAACAGTGTTATTGCTTTTGCAGACTGAAACTGGGTGGTGGTATACGATGGTGCTGGGGCCGTGCTTAGTGTCCTCGATGCCATAGTGGAAGGAAACTGTGCCACCCTGATCAATCGTGACAAACGGGCCCCAGAGCTAACATGAAGCCATGAGTGTGCAAATACACCTCTCTGTTTCTCTAGGACATGTTTAGGTGCTAGTTCTGAGGTGGGAGATAGGTGTGCATTCATTTTCCAATCATTCGATGCACTCCGCCCGCCCCCCCATCAGGACCAGCTCTGATCACGTCACTTGTGTGGCCACGGTAGTGCTATGACAGACCATGTAATTCCACACCTATCGGTTGATGCCACAGTACCCAAGTGAGAACTTGGTAAGCTGTTTGTTTTTCTTCTCCCCACCTACCCCCAAATATAGTACTGGCTGATTGCATAGCATAATGTCAGCTTTGCTGTTCTCCAGGGTTGGGCAGGTTGCATCATTGGCACTAGGTTTTTTAGCAGTTTTTGAGTATGCAGATATAACCAGCAATGGTCTTTGTACCTTTGCCTTATCTGAATTGCCTTGGTGAAGATGGAAGTTGTAAGAAGAAACTGGTTCCGTATGGGAAGGGAGAGCCAATGCAACTGCTTTTAGGGACAACTTCTTGAGTCTAGATATATGACTGAAAAACATTCCCAGTGTGGGTATGGTATTGCTAAATAGGCTGTGCTAAGTCTACATTTCATTTATTTGTTCTGCAGATCCCACTCTTCCTCCAAGGAACTCAGAGTAGAGTTGTACAACCTTTCAACAACCTGATGTAGATTATATTGAGATGCTATGTTGGCTCACAGGCAGCGTGGGCATGTAGTTATAATCATAGCAATACTTAAATGACCCTAAGATTTGCATGTGCACATCCACACGTGCATTTGTAGAACCAGTAATATGATCTCTGTGTTGTGGGATTAAGGCGGAATCATTCCGTGAGTGGGGCATACATGCATAACAGCTCATGCAGGGAGGGAAGGTGTATGAACCCAAGGCTCCGACTGAATTCTCATATAAACTGTCCCTGTACGGTCACTTAGTCAAGGATATCAGGTGTCACAGCTGAGTTTGAAGTGAAATTCCTCAAATCCCAACCCAGTACCTCTAGGCTAGGGTTGCCAGGGCCCTCTTTCCCACCAGTGGGAGGTTTTTGGGGTGGAACCTGAGGAGGGCGGGGTTTGGGGAGGGACTTCAATGCCAGAGTCCAATTGCCAAAGCGGCCATTTTCTCCAGGTGAACTGATCTCTATCAGCTGGAGATGAGCTGTAATAGCAGGAGATCTCCAGCTAGTACCTGGAGGCAACCCTACTTTAGGCCTATGCCATACTCACTGTTTTTTTAAGCTAAGATTTGGCCAAAGGGTTCAGTTTCTCTGCGTGCTAAGTTATTTTCTGCAGAGGTTCTTGGAAATTGGGCTGTTAGTCTGAACAAGAAACTTGGCAGAGGAAGAACCAGCAGTTGATAAGACCCCTCCCTGTGCTACGCTGGTGTGACTGGTGTGCTAATGCCTTGTTTCCTAACCTTTTGTGTGTGTGTGTGTGTGTGTGATGTACCTGTGCTCCATAGGTTTTTTATAACCAGGATATGTTGGTTAAGCTCATCACATGTAACCTGGAAGACATTAATTCATTTATTATGTCCTTATGTTGCAGCCTGTGACCTAAGCTTTGCCTGTTTGCTCTGTGACAGAGATTTATGTTCCCTTCATCTCCTTCATGTTCCACTTCTGACTGGGAGTGAGGAAGGTTTCCAGATGGTGACTTGACCCCCATCTTTCGTATATGGTGCAACTGTTGGGCAGTGAAGAGTTTACTCAGCTAGAAAACATTGTCAGGGGTTGAATCTAAGGATTTTCAAAGAAATTTATTAGCTAAGGGGCATAAGTCAGCCCTCAAGCTCAGGTGCTTCTTCTTGCTCTTTGTTTTGGAATTGTATAAACAGGAAGGAGCTGCTGTCCCACTTTTGAGTTTGGCACCTGGAACAAAAAGAGCTGCTGCCTCCTCCTGATCTCACCCCGGCCTCTCAGGCATATGATATGTCCATGGCTCTAGATCTGGGCTCTAAGAAGTGAACAAATGGATAAAGGTTCTCCAGTGCTCAGTGTGGTGCTGCTGCAGCCAAAGGGAGCCCTGAGGATATTGCAGAGCTTGAGAAGGTGCAGAAAAGTGCAACCAAAATGATCAGGGGGCAAGAGCAACCATGAGGAGCAGTTACAGTGCTTAGGGCTGTTGAGCTTGGAAAGAAGGCAGTTAAGGGGAGACATGATAGAGGTCTATAAAAATATGCATGGTATGGAGAGAGTGGACAGGGAGAAGCTTTTCTCCCTCTCTCATAATACTAGAATTTGGGGGCATCTGCTGAGAGGGTGAGAGATTCAAAACAGATTAAAGGATTCAAAACAGAAAAAAGGAAGTATTTCTTCACACAACCCATAGTTAAATTGCTGAATTCCCTGCCCCAGGATGTGGCGATGGCTGCCAGCTTGGAAGGCTTTAAGAGAGGAGGAGGTATTCATGGCTTAGTAAAAATGGATGCTAGTCATGATGCATACCTATTCTCTCCAGGATCAGAAGAGCATGCCTATTCTATTAGCTGCTGTGGAACACAGGCAGGATAATGCTGCTGCAGTCGTCTTCTTTGTAGGCTTCCTAGAGGCACGTGGTTGGCCACTGTGTGAACAGACTGCTGGACTTGACAGGTCTTGGTCTGATCCAGTGTAGCTTTTCTTATGTTCTTATGAGTGCTGCAAAAGGTGCCGCTTAGTGTCTTGCCATTCCCCCCCCACTTCAGCACCAGCATATGACAAAAGCATAAATGGCACGGTCTCTGCTTTCATGGGGCACTAAATCTGGCTTGTAAAGCGGGTGGTTGCAGTGACGTTCCCTTCAGCAGCTGCTGCTAAACAATATTGTTTATGGCTCCCATTTAACAGACATGTAATAACAAATAAGAGGAGGGGTGGGGGGGAAGGAAAATATCTGTGGCTTGTGAATGGGACAAAATACTTACATTGTGGTATTCTCTTTGCCCAGGTTAGATACTGGCCTGCTGCGGGGAATTGATCAGGCAGTAAAGCCCAGAGCCTAGCTAATGAGGGAGGGGAGCTATGGATTTCTTGGTATAAGTGGAAAGGAGTTTTAAGAGAGATTTAATTAGCCACACTTTATGAACCTGTTAGGGGGATGAAGTAGTGATGAACGTGGATAGGACTGAAGGAATTGGAGGAGCTGGGCACTTGTCTACCAGATGTGCTGGGCTGCTGTGAGCAGTGGTTTGTTTGCTTTTTGGCACACAGCACCAGCAGATGCTGCTCCTTTCTGCTTTCGGCCTTGACTAATAGAGTCCAATTTGCTGATTTCCTTTGTTATTCTGACACATCCCACAATGTTGCTGGAATAAGAATTAATGAGCATTGACGAGATCCGGTATTAGGTCACTATAAAGCTAATGGACCTGGTTTGGAGAAATATTTAATTTTAAGGTTGTGCGTGCTTAAAAAAAAAAGTCAAAATTCTGTGCCAAGATACCCAATTCATGAATTTTGCACCATCTAATATTCTGTGGGCATCTCTCTCCCCCCCCCCCCGGTAGCTGCATAGACTATACGGAGTCCTGTTTATTGTGCTCCATCTGTGTTGCTGGGCAAAGTTTGTTTATTAGAGAGGATTTAGGTTGGCTCTAAGGAGGTCATTCTGGTAGGCATTGGCTTTCCTTGAATAACTCCCATAGTATGAAATAACTCTCTAAGCAGTAAAACACATTGTGGAAATTCTGAATGGCAGCAGATTAATTCACATGAACAGAAGGTAATTCGCAGCACCCATGAGGGTTAGGATCTTGTAAATGAAAGCTTAAGCTCTCAGCCCGAGCATGGGTTTACTTGTGTGTGTGCGTGGGGGGCAGGGGATATTTTTCACTAGAGTCTGGCTTGTATGTTTGCAGGGGGATAGTAGGGTTGCCACCAAAAAGGTCTCCAGCATAAGCAGCACATTGTGAAATCATAAGACAATGACATCTTATGTGTTTTTCCAGTACTTTATTCTGTATTTGTAACATACTAAACTGCCTTTTTGCAGTTATGTTGCATCACTTCTTTTTCATGAATATTTCTAAAATAAATAAGGAACCATTCCTTGTAGTATGGAACAAGTGACAAGCCTAGAAGATGCAGTGTGAAAAAAAATCCATCTGTAACTGGAGAACAAACCAAAATTAACTCAAAAGAAAAAATCAAATGAGATCAGAGAAGTTTTAAGAAGTGCTGATGATAACCACCCAATCTAATTCTTCTGCTGGAACTGGCCTTATATCTGGGTCATGGGAAGCATCTGCAGTAGCAGATGGTCTCTTAAAGAGGGTGTGCTGAGGGAAGTTTGAATAGCCTCTGTTTCTAGCTAGTGAAGGAAGATACATGTATATAGTTGTTCTGCAGAAAAACCAATGAGTGTATGTAAAATCAGCTTTGAAGGAGGGATCAACCAAAACAGGCAGAGTTTACAATGATTGTCTTCTTTCAGGAGCTTGCCATGATCTATGCTGTTGACATTGGTGGACAGAATCTTGTCTGTTGGACCACCTGCTGCCTGTTGACTGCTGAGACATTTGCAGGGAATGCTGGTTTTGGAGGACCTTGATCTCATCCAACAAGGCACTGCTTGAATCCTTGAGCTGTATAATCAGGACCACTAAATTCAGATTAGGTAATGCCTTTACCATTTAAAGATCCCGGGTGTTTCTCGGACTCAGCTCTGGGGACCCCAGGGGGTCCATGAGGGTATTTCATGGGTGAGTCCTTTGTAAGGACAGAGGACATGCCTCTCTCATTCCATCCAGCTTGTGTGAAAATGGAACACTTCATTTTTAAGAATGGAGGGCAGAACTTCTCTTAAGGGGGTAGAATTTGCTTCCCTCTTTCAAAGGATAGGAGTTTATAGAGCTGTTGCCACCTGCAGTCACTTAAACTTCCAGATTACTAGCCAGGAAATGCACTGATTGGCTGTTTGAAACAAATAGCTAAGATCTAGGAACTCTGTAATTTGTCTGCATAGCACTGAAGAGGTACAGTCCTAATATAGTTGACAGATTTCACTGTAGAGCTAGTGAGATACCACTCTGCAGCTGTAGACCATAATAATAGGCAATAGTGGTTTTTGGTCAAATACTGGAAGTTGAGGTTTTTGTGATGCTGCTCTTTCTCTATTTCTGTGAGCAGCGTTGAAAGTTTTTTCCAGGCCCCTTCCACTCCAATTCAGCTGGCCCCTCTTTCTAGAAGATATTAGTCAGTAAAGAAGTGTCTCACTTATCCTCGTGCAAAGTCCCTTCCAAACAAGGGGTGAGGTTGAATAGAGCTTGGGTCAAGGTATTTTTAAGTTGTGACCCTATGGAATCAACTAATGTCTAATAAATGACCTTGAGGGCCCTGTACAAATAAAAACATTTTTCTTAAATTTGCTTTTAACATATGGATGATAAGGGTTGTACTGTATAGCTCTGAAGATGCTGGAAGATGGAGATGGGGCATGTGCAGCTTGCCATACATTTTGAGAGGGGGCTGTCTAGTGTATGATGGGCATGTCTGGTGGATGAGGGGGCAGGGGAGGACTGGAATCTGAAAAAGTGTAAATCAAAATGGAGGTCCCTGTTGGCTGCTGAAATCTGAGATCATATGAATTTTTTAAAACAAAATAGTCTATAGTATGCTCATCCCTGCTGTATTTATTTATTTACAAAATTTATACCCTGCCTTTCTGCCCTCCTCAGGGCCGCCAATAGTGTTGCCAACCTCCAGGTACTAGCTGGAGATCTCCTGCTATTACAACTGATCTCCAGCCGATAGAGATCAGTTCACCTGGAAAAAATGGCCACTTTAGCAATTGGACTCTATGGCATTGGAGTCCCTCCCCAGACCAAACCCCGCCCTCTGCAGGCTCTGCCCCAAAAACCTCCCACCGGTGGCAAAAAGGGTCCTGGCAACCCTAGCCACCAAGGCCACTAACATATTATCAACATACATAATAATTTTTAAAAAAAATTAAAGCGAAACAAAAACACATCATTAAAACCAAGCTAGAATAGAATAGAATAGAAATTTTATTACAGTCAATGACTGTAAAGTAAAATACTCATAGAATAACATAAAAACAATTAAAAAAACATAGGGCTGGAAGGAGGGTTTGCTGAGGGAATGCCAGATAAAACTAAAAGTCTTTACCTGCTGGTGAAAGATGGCAACAGAAGGGGACAGGAGAGTATAAGACTTTGAGTAATTGTCTTCGTGTTTCTCTGTGTGTACCTATGTAAGCATATTTGTGCCTCAAAGAAGTAAGTTTAGAATGGTTTCTGTTGTCTGAGCTGGAAGTGAGCCATGAGTGAAAAGGTCCTTGCAAAAATGAAGCTTTATACTCCCTGCACAGATGGATAATGTCTGAAAGCCACTGCTATTAATAGCTTATGAGGTGGCTGTTGGTAGAGGGGGGACACTTTATAATTCCCTGTTTGGATTAACATTGTTGTCAAGAGGGTTAGCTCTGTAGTTTACACACCTGCACTTCACCTCTGACACTGCCAGCTGCTAACCTCAGTAATACAATTCTTCCCAGACCCTGTCTAGCCAGGTGACAACCTTGGCTAGGCCTGAACATAAACTCGGTTACGTGAGGCCTAGATTAATTAACATTTATAGCCTACCTTTTTCTAGAGCTCCGGGAGATGATAGTTAGAGGCAACTTCCATGTGAGTTTTTGGGATAATCTGTGTCATCCACTAATGCTGAGCTGTGTACTGTTATATCACTGCTCCTAATATTAGCCAGCAAACGTCCTTAATTCTCCTGGGATTTGTTGTAGATGAATTTGGGCTACATGCATTGATATTTTTTTTAAAGAATGTGTGTCAGTTGTTTAGGCTTATTTCTCATTTTAATTTCTGGTTGAGACCAGGTAGTGTGTCTGTGGAGCTGAAGAGGAGGGGCACTTGTTGGCTGTAACGGAAACATTAATGTTTCAGGGCTCTCGGTAGGTTATTCAACCCTATTCTATCCTTATGAGACATTATATACCCTTCCCAAAAGACAACACAGAATCAGGCAAGCAAGTCTACAGTACGGCCTTGATTTGACTATGGTAGTTCTGTTTGTTTTTTACAGTTGAGTCAAATGCGACAGTGGATGTCCTGAACCACTGTCTGGAAGTAGCAGTAGGATGGATGAGGGCCAGTAACCTGAAGCTCAGTCCAGATAAGCCTAAAGATTTCCACCTGTTCTGGATGGAGTTTTACTCCTTGAGAAATAGGTATACAGCTGGGGGGGGGGGCTTTAAAATGCAGAATGACAAATTAAGGTGCAGATCTCCTCCGTGACGCATAGTGTTTTTAAGCTGCTTTGGCTGGTAATCCAACTGCAGCGCTTTCTTGAGAGGTATGGTTTGGCCAGTTGTCTACGCTGTGATCACATCCAGGTTGGACTACAGCAATGCACTGTAGATGGGACTGCTTATGAAAGCTATGTGGAAGTTTCAACTAATGTAAACAGTGGCCTCTAGCATATACAAGATACAGGGATCATCACATCTCTCAGTCTTCAGGTCTATCTGTTACATTTGCATCCCACTCTTTGTCCAAGGAGTTCAAGGTGGTACACCTCCTTCTCCCTTCTATCCTCACAGTAGCCCTAAGAGGTAGGCTAGGCTGAGAGAGAAGTGACTGGCCAAATGTCACTGAGCAAACTTCATGGCACATGGGACTTCATGGGACTTTGAACCCTGGTCACCCTACTTTGCTTCCTGACACATTTAAAAATGCTGGTTATTATCTGTGAAGCTCTACATGGTCTGGGACCAGGGGATTTGAAGGCTATAAGCCCACCAGCCATTTAAGACAATTATCAGGGGCCCTACTCTGTGTGCCCACCTAGCCCATGACCTAGACAGGCAAGCAGCAGAGATGGATCCTTCTAACCAGTGACATGGGGGGGTAGGGTAGATCCGTGGTGGCCAGGCGTGGCGCAGCCACGCTGCCTCCTCAGAGGCTTCCCAGCTACCGCGGAGGGGGGGGGGGGAAACGTTTTTAGAAATCATAAAAAGAATAATGTAATGTAAGCAGCAAGACTGCACCACCGAAAAAGGTGGCGGTGCCATGCTGCAACTCAAGGTGTTCCCGCGGCAAAAGGGGTTAAAAAGCTGACTAACATCAGCTCCGCCCCTTGGAACACCCCAGGCATGCTCCCCTCGATGCCCGCGTTGTCTGCCGCTTCTGGGATTTAGGTCTTGGTGCAGTGGCAGAGACCTGCAGTACTCTGGGGCGCCCAGGCGCTGGCATGTGTGCCGCTCAGGATGGCGTAAGGGCCCTTTATCCTGAGTTAAACAGGGACTTACATCGGCTCCTATGGAGCTTCGCCCCCCTCCCTCAGGAATGGGCTGTTAGGCTTGGGAATTCTCTCCCTACAGACAACCTGGCAGCCAATTTGCAGCATATTTTTATTTTCTCTAACTGTTTCAAAAACCCTTACAGTGGATTTCTTAGGGTGTTCTGCTGATGCGTGTGTGTCTGTGGGGGAGGGGGTAGCTTGCACTGTGTTTCGAGATCATCATCCCCCTTTTAATATGATTTTATCGCCATTCTCTTTTATTCTGTTCTGCCACTATTTTATAGTTTTATTTGGTATTTGATGTTGAGAGCCACCTCATGGATGTTTATATGGAGAGACAGAGCATACTTTAAGTAAATAAGTGGTTGCTAATACAGTTTAGTATTAGTAAATATATGACCCTTTAGTCTGTGAGGCTCAGTAACCCTGATTAAAAGCTCTGTTGGGTGTCCCCATGCTCTGTTGAAGGGACAGAGGGGGGCTGGGAGGGCCTTGCCTAAGGCGACCTTATGTGTTCAGGGCTGGTCCCCGGGCTTCTTGGTTTACTCTTCCCATCAAGCTACACTAGCTGTAGTTTCACAGAGAAGTTTAAGACACTGAAAACTCTGTCTGGTAACAGCTCCAAGAGCAGTGGCGATTATAGAGGTGTACTCCCTCTATGAGTACCTTGGTGACAGATACTTCTGTAACTCTCCTGCTTCCATCTTATTGCCTGCCAGTATCCTCATCTTTCCTTTACTGTGCCACTGTTTCCCTATCTAGTACTGAGTACACATCACCTAGTACGAGTGGCACTATCTCAAAGTGAAACTACCGGGATCAGTTGGAGCATAGAACATTTCTCCTGAAGTACTGTCTTTTATCAGCTTGACACATCTGAATGTCACCATCAGCAACTTAATGACTGTTGGCCCCAAGTAGCACAGTGATACTATGATTTAGAAGGTCGGTTGAGACTGGTGTAACTGAACTATTGCTGGGAAATATGTAGTGCCACTGTGAATGAATTGCTGGTTGTATTTTGCCAGCAATTAAAGAGCATCTTTTAGGAATGAGGGCTTGCTACTGCTGGGTTCTAGTACAGCGGGGCTGTCCTTAGGAGGCTGACGCAAACTGATCATATGTAAAACGGAGAATGATGTACGCCAGTTTGGGCCCCCCATTGGGGAGACATGTGGGGTATAAATGAAGCAAAGAATATGAATAAACATACATCCCAGGTTGTCTTTTACTTCCTGTTTTCTACCTGAGTATAGTGTGATCCTTTTAAATAGGCATCTCTTGCATTTTTAATTCTCATTTGAGATAATAAAGGCTTTATAATGAATTTATAAATGCATGGTAGAATAAAACAATTCTTCCAAGTTGAAAAGTTGCTCATTTGTACAAAGTATATACAACCCCCCTCTGTGCCTCGCAAATGTTGCCTTTTAAACCTGGGAGGAATTGACAAGGAAAAGAGGTAAACCGCAACAAAAACAGGAGCTTCATATTTCAAAACGTTGTTTGCTACACTGTAATGCAGGAAATTTTGCTTATTTTAAAATCCAAAACAGCTTTAGGGTGGCAAAACTTTGCCTGGAGACTTCTAGATGTTTTCAGAGCACACAGTGCAAGTCAGACATCCAGGATACATGCCCTAAAAACTTCCAGCCCTAATTCAGACGACCTAATTCTCACTGAGATAGAAAGCCTATGTCTGGGCTGTGTAATTTCAGGCAACAAATGGAGGTTTGCATGGTAGAATAAAACAATTCTTCCAAGTTGAAAACCAGAATAAAACTATTCTTCCAAGTTGAAAACCAGATACCAGGAAGGAGAGGCGTGGCTTCCTCTTGATACCTAGTTTTCTGTATGAAGGAACATTCAGACAGCTTCTCTCTAAAGTGGTTTACTGCCTCACTGAGGCCAGGGTATCTCAGGGTTGTCTTTCCTTTTCTAGTTCTACTAAGAATTTTCCTTTAAAAAAAAAAAAAGAATTTCAGGTCCTGTAAGTTTCCATATGGGGGTATGGGTCTCTCCCATATTTGTATACCAGTATAGCTTTTGGCTACTGCGACAGACAGAAAAATCACGTGATTTTTTTCACTTGCCCAGTTTTCAGAGTGGCAACCTTCAAGAGCCAAATGCTGCTGCTGGTGCCCTAGGGCATTGGTAGTTCAAGGCTGGACTTGGTGTGGTGCAGGCTACAGGACATTAGAGGGAAACAGTGGGGATAAGGCTGAGTTCCCTTGTTCTCCCATTTCCACCCTGTTCTGGGGTAATATGGGGGGAGGGTGTTACTGGGGTGTTTGCACTAAAAGCAGGAGTGGGAGAGGCTCCTTGACAGCTGCTACAGTCGGAGATAGAACAATTGCAGAGATGGCCTTAGAGATTTTAGTGTTTTGGGTGGAAAACCCTAATGGGGCCTCCTCCAGTGATGGAAATAATATAATCAGTTCAGTAATTGACAATTTGCTGTTTGTTTGTTTTAGAGGTAGATGAAGCCTTCCATCTGAGGCAGGCTGCCCCATCTTGCCTAATGGTGACCAAAGTCTCTTCCTGTTCTCCCATGTATATCTTAAAGTGAACTTGGTGGTAAAAGTGGGGAGTTGCTTCTGCTTAAATGCGAGGGGGACATTCCCAGACAGACTACTGATTATAATTTATGGGTATATTCTAAAGAACATTCTTGTTGCACGCATGTGTTTACGTATTACTTACAAGGTAATTAATGAAGGGAAAACTACCAGGAACTCTGAAATGTGGTATGAACACTTATTGTCAGGCTTTCTTCCTGAGCTTGTTCTCTTGCTGCACAAAGAGCATTTGTGTATGCTCAGTGGTAGATCATCTGCTTGGCATGCAGAAGGTTCCAGGTTCAATCCCCAGCATCTCCAGTTAAAGGGATTAGGCAAGTAGGTGATGTGAAAGACCTCTGCCTGAGACCCTGGAGAGCCGCTGCCGGTCTGAGTAGACAGTATTGACTTTGATGGACTAAGGGTCTGATTCAGTTTAAGGCAGGTTTATGTGTTCAAATTAAATGTCGGGGGAAGGTTAAATAACTTCCAGGGTTAGATTAGTCCCCTTAAGGGTGCTGGAGAACCAACAAATTGCAAATCAACACTTGTTTGAGAAACAAAAACAAAACAACCTCCTTTATTATAGGCAAGCCATAAATGCAAGTAGAGATGCTCCATTCTGAGTTATTCTGTCAGGCTCTGAAATATTAGCACAGCGTCCAAAATGCATGCTAGTTTGGAGAAAGGAGGATGACAACTGGACCTGCTCCTCTCAACAATCATATAGCTCTGTTAACATAAAGTTGACCCATCACAATTAGAACTGGTATAGTCTATTTTATCACAGTAGAAATCCTTTTATACCGATATATCCTTTTAGCGCCATCTTTAAAAACCTTTCTACACTGAGCAGTTTACAGTATATAATCTCAGTAATGTTTCTGTATCAGCATCTCCACTTGTTACAAAACTATTTCTGGCTAAAAATTAATTTCAACCCCAAGGGTCTTCTCCCATTGATTTTGTGTGACACCTTTAGGTCAAAGTGGATTATAGCCATTGAAGACAAACTAAATAACTTGGGTTTTACCCCTCTAGCACTACTTCAGTTAGGGTGGAATCAAGCTAAGTCAGTCATAAGCCAAAGAGTTAAAGACATCGAGCGACAAGCAGATCTAGCAAGCGTGCCTCAATTTATGGCTCCCCCCCAATCTAAATTTATCCTCGCACCAGCAGCCTACCTCCGTTATTTAGAGACAGACAGATATAGAAGGGCCTTTACCCTGGTTAGGTGCGCAGCCCTTCCCTCTGCCATGCTAGAGGGGAAATTTAAGAAGATACCTAGGGCGGAGAGATTCTGCCCCTATAAATCCAGGGATTTAGAAACTATTGAGCATGTCCTTCTATACTGTAATTTTTATACGACTTCCGGTGCTGACGCTGGGCTGAGTGCCACGTCCTCCCAGGGGCTCCTGGGGGGAATCCAAGTTTGCGTGTAATTTGGGGTGATTTACCGCACCCCAATCCAGCCCTTGCAAGTGGGCTGGGAAGCAGGAATTCCCTGCAGCCATCTATGCGGTTTGATCTCCTGAATACTCTGAGGGAGCTTCATTAAGTCCCCCGGAGATTCAGACGTTGATCCCGTGGGCACGAAGGGATTGAAATCGCCAGAGCGCAACTTCGGCATTAGACTCTACCCTCCAGCACCTTATAAACATCATAAGGACTACATTAAGATTAGAACCTCACCTCCAGACGCCCAAGTGAGTAGATAAGAATCTTTCGTTCTTCACTGGCGTTATCGAATAACGGGGTAGAAGAAAATATTCCTGGTAACCGTGTTCCTCTCTTAATTGAACTGGATGATTTTGCTGCATGAGATCCATCAGACAAAGCAGCAGGAGCCTTATCAAACTGATTAGCTTAAACTAAAACAACGAGCTTGAATGATTGACTTAAGATCTGCCAATTCGACGCATCCTTAAAGGAAGGGGAGGGAGAAGCCTTTGAGAATTTGTCCGAGTCCTCCAGCCACGTTTTACAACAAAGAGGATATTCTGGACCGGAAGACTCTGTGCTTCATATATCCCTCTCTATTGTTCTGCAAGCAAATCAACAGGAAGCAGGTCGTAGGACCAGAAATTCGTCTCACTCGTGTTACACTAAAACCACTCCTGAAGGTAACAACCATAGAGAAGAGACGATAGAAGGTCCGCGATGAGGTAATTCCTGGAATACTTCCTGGTTCTGCCGATCTAGAGCGTCTGGTAAAACTCGTTGGTATTTTCAACTTTAAAAAGTTATTTTAAGCCTAAATACTTATTTTTTCAACCCGAAAAAGATACTAAGCTGGTCAATGAAGTATTCTTTATTAACTACATGCAATGGACTCCTGCTAGACGACCACCAATTTCTTAACTAAGTTACTTATGTAAATGTCTGGAACCTCTCCCTGATCTGGCTTAATTCATAGCCCTGCCTTTACGAAATTAAAGGAAACTTTACAGAATTTAACCATGGAAAAAAAAGTGCAGGACATGCTTGCTAAACATTCTGAGGCGACAATTAAACAATTAAAACAGATATCAACACAGATGGCTCAACTGATTTCAATGATGACGACTCTTGACCAATCATCACAGATATGTAATCAGAAGTTGGATCTGGTTACAGAAGGCATAAAAGATATGAAGGTTCAAATGATGGCTACCAATACAGACATGCAAGTAATGGATTCTTCTGTCAAAAAAGTTATGGAAGAATACAAGGATACAAAGAAGAAGACAGAAGTCCAAGAAGGTAACCAGCTTGTGACAATGAGAACAGACATGCAAGAAATGGACTTTTCATCTAAAAAAGTTATGGAAGGACGTGTGGATATAAGGAAGAAGAGAGCAGGTCAAGGAAAACAAATTGAAGCCATGAGGGAGATGAAGGCCAGAAAGAATTTTTTTTGGTTATGCAACCTGCCTGAGGAAATGAGAGAGAATAAAGAGATCCTGTTCCCATATCTGACTGACTTATTTCAGTTGCAGAAGGAAGTATTAGACCATGGTTAAAGGACTGATTTAAATATGATTGCTGGATTGGAAGGCTTTGACAGTGTGGATGGGTGGCATGGCTATTTATGATGTAGTGGAATTAAGATTTAGACATCATTTAGGGATTATGTAAACAAGACCTCCTTATATAGACTAGATGTGATATAAATATATAGTGGAATTATCAATATTAATGTGATTATCATTGCAAGGAAAATGTTGGAATGTAGTAAGGATATTGGTTTTTTCTTTTCCTTTTTTATAAGGGGTGGACTTGTGATATGGATTTGGGATATGATTTACAATGAAATAAGATTGATTAAACAGAAAAATATCCCTAAAATATTGGAGATGATGTTACTTAGTATGATTAAATTTATGTTAACATGGCTGCAAGATTATCTTAGGCAGCCAAATGGAAAGGGACAAATGTTTCAGAATAAAGGGATTAAATCATTTAAATGTTAGAACTGGTGGAGTTGGAGAAATTAGGGAAAATGGGAGGCTTGGATGAATCATTGTGACAATGTATAAGATCTGGGAAAAATGGAAGGTTACCTTTTACTCTGATCCAGAATGTAAAATTTTATATAACATGAAACTTTAGAATGAGATTAATATTAGGATCAGAATATGTTAACGAAGGATAGCAACACTTTATTAAGAGGTAGATGGAGGTGATGGGGAAGTCGTTTTATTTTTATGTATTGGAAATTAAGACAACAATTGATGTAATTTTGATTTTGACATTATTTTTACATTGTTGTTAAAATTATGAAGAATTTATAGTTTTAAAAAATCAATAAAATTTATTTAAAAAAAATATACTGTAATTTTTATACAATACCTCACTCTAAGTTTATTGATCCCCATATACTGAGAATGGGACCCGACAGGGAAAGAGAAAAGATCAAAAAGCTCCTACAAGGTGATAACCTCTTTATTACCTCTCAGGTCGCAAAATTTTGTACGGCAGCAATGAAAATACGTCGTCACAGAGTATTCTCTTAGCCCAAATGGTAGAGGTAATCTGGTTGATATTTTAAGTGAATTAAGACTTGGACTATAAATTGTTGTCTGTAATTTTATCTGGCTAAGGGCCGTAAATAAACAATCTGAATCTGAATCAGGATATTATAGTCATTTTTTCTTATCCTGACTATATAAAGATGAAAGTGTATCAAATATACAAGGTATTACTTGTTTGCAGGTTCTTAATCTGAGAGACCTGCAGAACAGATAACTGTCTATAGTCAGGTAATAATTATATTTCATGTAGGATTCGTAATTGCAGGACAGCTGCAAGTTAGAGAGATTTTGAAGAGAGATAATGCCATGCATTGCTTATAGGCACCTCAGCGTGGTTATGACTGAATGTATCTCCCATTCCTTGTTTCTCTCATGCTTGCAGTGAATGATTTAATTGATTAGGCTAGCTCACCCCAATGAGTAAATACAAACAGTTGCTAAGGGTGTGGCCTTAGGGCCTCTTTTTGCACAAATCAGAAAAGCAGTATAAGTGTGCCATTTCTGGGGATGGCTTGCTTAATTCATATCCTCTTCCTGAGATTGCCCCATCCATCTCACTTGACCATGGCTTGCTCCAGCTGTTATTTTCTCTTTCCAAGTAAGCGGGCAGGATGCAGGTATTTTAGTCCCTGGGGCTTCTATGCTTAGCACTGCTGCAGCACGTAAATAAGTACTATGCCACTGATGGAAGGTGGCTGACTTCAACTCTTGGAATAACTTGCTATGGCCATAGAATTTCAAAGAACTGCTTCCTCTTCCATGCCTCCTACCTCCTATGTAGCCGCACTGCCAGAAGCACCTGCATATCATCCTCATTCCTAACCAAGTTGGAAGGTACTTAAGAGAATGTATAACACCACCACATTCCGTAAAAGTTAACTGTGAATGGAAAGGATTGATCTGCTTTTTTGGGGGGTAAAGGTTTAGATCCTTGATTAATTCTGTTTCCAAAAGTATCCAGCCAACCCTGGTGAAATTGCAAGCAGGGCCTGGAGGTGGTGGCCCCTTCCGTATTTGTCTTTAGCAGTTGGCATTGAGAGGTTTGCTGCTATCAGGCATGAAAACAAAATGGAATTTCCATATGTAATAGCCATTGACAGATCTTTGCTCTCTGGTAAAACAAAACAAAAAAACTTTTAAAATTATTTAACCAACAACCACATCTTGAGGCAGTGAATTCCATGTGCTAGTGATACATCGTTTGAAGACATTCTCAACATTCTGTCAATAACCTTTATTGGGGGTCCCACATTCATAAAAGTGAGAGAATGTTTTTCTATCTTTACTATTGATAGTTTAAAAAAAAGTTTGCCCTGTTCCCCTTTGGTTGTCCCCTGCCCCATTGGAAGATGCCAGCTACATTAGCCTTACAGGCAAATCTCCAGGGCCTTCATGATTTTCTCATAAGTGTACTTTTGACATCAAGTGATCAGAAATGTACATAGCATTATAAATATAGCATCTCTGAAGAGTTATATAGTGGCATTGTGGTACTTGCTGTATTTTCATCCCTGATTAATTCCCAAAATTTAATTTACTTCTGTGAACATATTAAGTTGCTTTATACCCAGTTGGCTCGATGGTTCATCTTGCTCCCTGTTGCCTACTCAAACTGATAGCAGCTTTCCCCACCTGAAAGCTGTTATCTACTACATTGTGAGATCCTTTAAACCAGTAGGCCAGTGATGAAAGCTGGAACCTTCTGCACTAAAAGCAAGTGCTCCGCCACTGACCTCGTCCTGCAAGCCCTCCCAGTGCTGCTGTACTTGAAGTTCGTTGTTTCTGTCACTGAATTGTTCCCCACAATCCCAGTTATCTCTTCCCTGATTAGTTACGATGAAATGGGTGACAGCATTTAGTTGTACTTAGTAAAACTTTGTATCTCATTACTTACTCATACTGGGTGAATGGTAGTGTCAGGGGCAGTAATAAGGACTGGGACTGCAAGACTTGGCCTTGATTAGGGTTGCCAGGTTCCTCTGCCACCGGTGGGAGGTTTTGGGAATGGAGCCTGAGGAGGGCGGAGTTTGGGGAGGGGCTTCAATGCCATGGAGGCCAATGGCCAAAGCGGCCATTTCCTCCAGGTGAACTGATCTCTAGTGGCTGAGGACCAGTTGTAATAGCAGGAGATCTCCAGCTAGTACCTGGAGGTTGGCAACCCTAGCCTTGATTGAGATACATGAACCGGACGTGGTCCTTTTACAAAGTTACTTAGTATATCTGCTTCCTGGGAGAGTCCGCCTCGCTTGTTGCAAATTCTGGGCTCCGTCTCGGTATCCTCGGCCCCGCTACAGTTGCAATGGGCTCCTCCCGAAACACCCCCTCTTTACATTGTGGCTTCTGCCGCCGAGTGCTGCCCATTGCAACGGGATCAGCAGCAGCAGCCCTGCGCCTGCGCAAGATGGCTGGGACGAGCGGCGGCAGGGGCGCGTCTTGGTCACGTGATCCGGCTTGAGGCCGCGCCGCCCCCCCCTCCCTTCGGCCGCCCTGGCCTCGTGCGCGCGCGCGCGCGCTCCCGGCTCCGAATGTTGTGAATAAAATGCGCCGTTTGTTCCACCCCGGCGGCGCGGGCGGTTCTTAAAGGGCCAGAGACCCGGGGCCACCGGCGACCCGCTTACCTCGACCCGCTCGGGGGAGCAGCCCGGGGGCGGGTGGCGGAGCTCCCGGAGAAAACAAAGAAGCGACCGGAAACAGCCGCGACAGCTGTGGCGAGGGGGGCGCGGGCGCAGGGCCCGGAGCAGACGCTCACGAGAGGGTGGCCAAGGCGGGGAGGGAGCGGCTGCAGTTGCATCCCGAGGATCGGAGCAGGTAGGTCCGGGAGGGGGAAGGGCGCAGCGGCGTGCATGCTCCCGGGAGCTGGCGATGCGTGTGTGTGTGTGTGTGTGGGGGGGAGAGGGGTCGTGCAGCCCCAACGCCGGAGCCTCCGGACAAACGTCGACTGCAAAGCACAATAACTGAAGAATTAATCCCGCTCGGCTTCCATGCACACCATGGGGGGCGGGGGGCTGAATAGGCAGGTACGGCAGCCGCGGCTTCCTCCGGGGCATGTCCTCGCCCGGGGCCGCGGGTTGCACCTGCAGCACGAGGGGTGTGCGCGACTGAGAAGTCTTTCTTCGCTCTCCACTGCCGCCCCCCCCCCTTAAATTGCGAGGCGCCCCCTCTTTCCGCCCAGCCAAGCCGCCCCCGAAGCAGAAAAGCCCGGACGGGCCGGGGCTTCCTGACCGTTCCGCTTAGGTGGGAAAGAGGAGGTCTCGGTCCCGAGAAAGGGGAAGCTGCCCGGGTCGTGGGGGGGGGGGAGAGAGAGAGCTGCTCCTCCGCTGACACGTGCTGCTCCTTTTCGCGGGTGTTGATGCCTCTTTGTCTGGCGGCGGGGGAAGGGGCCTTCTCTCTCCACGCCGGCCCTGGGGGGCTCCTCGGGGTTCCCCCCCCTAGGGACGCGGAGGGTCTGCTTCGGCTCCCCTCCCCCCTTTTGCTTTCTCCCCCCCCCCCATTTTAGCTGGGGGTAGGCCGGAGGACCAGGCTGCCTCGGCTGCCTTTGTTATTGCTTTTGTTTCGCACGGAGCACGTGGCCTGTGATCTCGCGGCTCTTAAAGTTACAGGTTCTCTAACCTGGGCGCGGGCGGATCGATCCCGGAGTTCCCCGCGGGTCTCTTCGCACCCGACACGCCCGCTCCAGACGGTTGGTAGGAAAGCAAAGGCCAGCTCGCGTCGGGTTGTTCTTGGGTGCTGGACGCGGGGGGAGAACAGGGTGGTCATGGTGGAGAATGGGCCAGATTGTGTTGGCTTGTATTATGTCCAGGAGCAGGGCCGGTGCCGGTCATTTTTGCACCCTAGGCAAGGCTAACCCCTTGTGCTCCCCCACCCCAATTGCTAACCAGTTTTCAAAAACATATGTTTATAAGGCATTATAATTAACTCTATTCCATAGCACCGTTGTGGTACTTATCTCAAAATAAAAAATATATAAATTGTCAGTGGCATTTTTTCCAAGAAACTAATCTGTTGAAAACGGTGCCCCTCAGGCCAGTTCTGCGCCCCTCTGAGGTCTGCACCCTAGGCGACCACCTAGTTCGCCTAATGGTAGCACCGGCCCTGTCCAGGAGCTTACTCTAATAGCAGTGCAGTAATTAAATTGGTGACTTCCCCCGCCCCCCAACACAGCTGGGAAGGAAAACACCCAAAATGTAGTGTGTGTACTGGGTTCCCATTATATGTTCTACTGATTTTTTAAAACCTATGTTCTTTATAGTTGGCTTTTCTCAAGGCAGATTATAGTGTGAGGCAGTGCAGTCAACAGGATGGGACCTCCAATAAGTAGTCTAGTTCAATGAGGATTGTAGAAATCTGAAACCAAGCAGAAATCAGAAACAAAGCTACAACAAAATACAAGTATGAACATCATATGTTAAATGATGCAGAAATGACATAGTAGGGTAATACATACAGCAACAAATAGTATGTACTGTAAACAAACAGCCCCTTCTGTTTTATTAAAGCATATTTGAACCATTCTGATATGGTATAGTGTTGTGTGTATACTGCCGTCAAGTTGCAGCCATTTTATGGCAACCCAGCAGGGTTTTCAAGGAAAGAGATGAACAGAGGTGATTTGCCATTGTCTTCCTCTGCAATAACAACCCTGGTATTCCTTGGAGCGTGTCCATCCAAATACTAACCAGGGCTGACCCTGCTTAGCTTCTGAGCTCTAACAAGATCAGGCTAGCCTGGGCTATCCAGGTGTGTGTAGAATGCCCTTCTGAGGTCTCAGAATTTTCAACCTGTTGTATAAAAGCAAATACATTCCAAAGGCTAATCACATAGAACTTTCCCTTCCACTGACATCCAAAAATCTCGTTAACACCCTTTAAGACAGGGGTGGGGAACCTTTTTTCTGCCAAGGGCCATTTGGATATTTTTAACATCATTCGCGGGCCACACAAAATTATCAACTTTAAAATTAGCCTGCTATATTCGGTCAAACATTTAGCCAAGAGGCACGACTGGAGACGGCTCCAAGTGTCTGCCATGTTTCTCCACTGCCCGGGTGGGAAAGGGTTAACACAGTTTCTTGGGCGGTCCTAGCAACTCCATAGCTAATGACTCTTCTGCAAGGGGGAAAGAAGGTTCCTTTTCTCAGCAAAACAAACATCTGCCTTGAACAGAGGCTATTGCTATCCGTGGAAGGGGGCGGATCACCAGTCTTAGATCCTTCTGAGCTAGAGATCTGCCAGGACCCACGAAGGGCCAGAGAAAATGATTTTGCGGGCCTTATACGGCCCCCCGGGCCTGACGTTCCCCACCCCTGCTTTAAGAGTTATGGCCCCAAACCTTCAAAGAAAGCACTGGTGGAAGACTCAAAGGGTAGCTGTGTCATAAAGCCCATTTGCATTTCTAAGAAATTCCTTTGAAAGGAGAACCAGGCTGACTCAAGCAAGAAGCATGGATCATGTTAATTTTTTCATATCCCTTCCAGGACTGGATCTAGTGGCAAGGAGAGCAGGTGCCCCGGGTGGCGGGCAGAGGGTGGCAGCAGGAGGTGAGGGAAGCTCAGTTGCCCAGAAGAGATTGCTCTTTCTGCAGCGTGCACGCCCATTCCCCCAATTAGGCTGCTGCTATGAGGTGGGGAAGGCTCAATTGCATGGAAGAGATGGCTTGTACTGCAGCACATGCGCCCATTCCCCCATTAGGCCACTATTAGGAGGTGGAGTGGGGAAGAGAGAAGGAGACCCCAGGCCTCAGAGGATAGTTGCAGCCCTTGGCAAGGGAAAAGCTGTGGCTGTTAGTTGGCGAGCAAAGAGGAGGGGGAGCTCAAGGTTCCTGAGGAGATGTTCAAAGATGTCTAGTTCTATGCAGTGGGAGACATATACCCCCCAGGTAACCTTCCTTGGCCTTGCTAATCTCCCTCCTTTCCCCGGCCGAGGCACTGTCCCCTCTTCCACCTGAAGGATCTTCCAATTCCTTGTCTTCCCACCACTCCTTTCAGGGACCGTGCATTGACAGTGGCCATGGTAGGCTTTGGGCACTCAAGGTTTCATGGGGGGGGGGCACCATAGGGCACATTCTAAACACTCACATGGGGAGAAGAGTTTGGGGGGCTGGTGACTGTTAACGGTTTAGAATGCCTGATGTGCCCCTCTTTCCCGCCCCCCTGCTTAGTCCTCTGCTGAGGCGCTGCAAGCCCTGGAGCAATCTGGAGTCAAATGGGGCAGAGTGGAAGACAACGGCCTCTTCCCCCCCCCCCCCGCTTGAAAACTGGGAGCTGTGTTATGCTTGGTTTGGCCAAAGGCCATGAGTAGACCTGCCCCCTCATGTGATAGGCTTCACCTTCCCCAAAGAGAAATTTTACACCTTGGGAAAGGTGAGGGGAACAAGAACGTGCATTCTGTGCCATCAGGTTGCTCCTGATTTATGAATCAGTGGCCTCCAAAATGTCCTCTTGTTAATGCCTTGCTCTGGTCATGCAAACTGAGGGCTGTGGCTTCCTTGATTGAGTCAATCCATCCTGGACTTAGTAGAGATCTGGGATTCCTGTCTCATTACCAATGCTAATTTCTCCACATCTACAATCCCTCTGCATATCACACCTAATCCAATCATGCCTGCTAATGTCATTTTTTTGCTTTTGACATTTACATTGCCATAGTCTCTACTTAAGGATAGATGGATGCACATTTTAGCTGTATCTGAAGAAGTGAACTGTGGCTCACAAAAGCTCATACCCTGCCAGAAATTTTGTTAGTCTTTAAGGTGCTGCTGGACTCTTGCTCTTTTATATTTCATGGTGGGTCTTCCTCTTTTCCTACTGTATTCAATGTTTCCTAGCATTATTGTCTTTTCCAGTTACTACAGTACAGTAGCATCAGTTTAATAATTTTAGCTTCTAGCAGCATAATTACCGGCTAAAGTTTTTCTTTCTAGCAGCATAATTACAGGCTAAAGCTTTTCTTCTGGCTTACAAGGAGAACTTTATCAGGCTGCAAAGGAGTATGAGGTGTGTTTGATGCTTCCCATGTCAAAATTATGTGTGCTGTATTTTTAAAATGTCCGGGAAAAGGCTAGGCTGAAAAACTTCCTCCTTGGATTGGGTTTTTATGTGTGCAGAGGGGTTGAGGGAATATTCAAACATTATAGATAAAATAATATCAAAGTGTAAACATTCATTAACAGTTCAAAGAGGTCAACATAATTTGATTCTATCATTTAAAAGAGTTGTTGATTATAGACATTGATTATATATGCATATATAAAGAAAAATGTATATAATGTATGGGGGACGGGTTATTTTGTACTTTTGCTCCCCTTCAAAAAATGTATATCTGGCCCTGCCATTTGTACACATGCTTCATGTCACTGCCAATAATTTGTTCTAAGAACACAAGACACAGGAGCAAACTATGCAAAACTAAATTCTGGTTTACAAGGAGAACGGAATATTTGATGCCAGAGAAAACAATTGCCTGATGAAACTTTATTTAGAAAATTTGTATGCTGCCTTTTCAGGTGGCTAACAACAACTAAAACAGTGAAGCAGCCCAGGATATGCATAGTAAAGGGTGCGAAGAGTAGCTCGTAAGTTGACCAGGAATGCTTGGTGTAGTCCAAATCCAGAAGTCTTCAGGTCTCTTGCTTTCACTAAAGTCGCCCAGGTTTCTGTACTCTGCTGTGACACAACGTGCTTCTTCCATGACATTATTGTGAAGAATCTCACTAGTTGACATAGTGTTGGCCGTGTCTTTTGTGGGCCTTGCTCATCAGTGCAAATATTGTTTTATTATGGCAGTTAACTCTGTTTGAAATGTTTGAAAGCTTTTATAGCAATGGCTAGCCAAGGAATGTTTGGATGAATTGGCTCATTGTTGGGAGGCAGAGAGTCATTAATGATGGAATCCGGGATTTTGATTTCTATCAGTGGATGCAGGAGAGCACTGGATTGTGATTATAAAAAATGCCTTCTCCCTTCTTCCAGTTCTATCAACCAGTGTTGGCAAATAAAATTAATTGCAAGGAAAACATGAAGAAACCACTGTGTAGAGTAGACAGTTGACCTCAAGAAACGTATATGTTTGGGGACAATGACAGCCAGGTACATTTTAAAAAAGGTATTCATTTGCCTGAATCCACACCACTACCCTTTCCCCTGCTTCCAGAAAAAGGGGAGTGAGCTGAACAGGCAACCACCATTAATTTACCCCACTGCTTACATTTGCCTCTTAATGAGGAATTGTGTAAAAAGAAACTCTTCTACCTGTAGTGGCTGCCAGTCTTCATGCACCTATATACACAACTAAGTGTAAGAACTTCCCTTTCAGCCCTTACTTATATAGTAAGTTAGGATCCAGATCCTATTTCTTGCACTGCTGTAGGAGTTACCTGCTGTTTTTTACTAGAATTATGATGGGAGATTCTTGTCTACTTTCTTTTTGAAAAAAGAACAATTCTAACCCACAAGAATGTTAGGTTTGTAAAGGTGCCTGTTACAGGCCCTGAGACATGTATGTCTGACCGAGTCTTCCAGTGTCAACTTGAGGTACTTCTTCACTCAGAGTTTTTGTGGCTTGCTCTATGGATTCTAGTCACATGTTAATCCATCCTGTGGCTCATAGTATATTAGAAGCTTCTCTTGAATTCTGGTTTTTTCATTATGGTGCTTTATTTTTGCAATTAGTATGACCATCACATTGTCTCATCCTGTTACATTTTCTGCTGCTGCTGAATTGAGTTGCTGTTTGGTTTATTAGACTGGATAATCAAATAACACTTACGCACACTGTATCATTTGCATAATTGATTCCATTTGTATTGAACTTTGGAGAATTTGGCTTTCCAGGCTCTGGAATTTTAGTGTTTGGTTTGCATCAAATGAAAGGTCTCTCTTCACGGCATTTGAAGGAGAACCAAGGTGATGGTGTCATCATGGACTGTTGATGGTTCGCTTAAGTGTGTGTGTTTTTAAGAGTTGGGCAGGATTCCTGAGTAGCAGCAGCCTAATTCTTCACTTATAACCGATACTCATAAAACAAATTGTTCTGTTTGAAAATTGTCATGCCTGCATGTAGATGACCGTATTATATGTAAATAGCCACCTTCCTGGTTGCCTGTAGTAAGTAAGCATCTCCTTCCAGTGATTAGGCAGGGAAATTTCTATAAACTGGAGGAAAGTAGTTTTTTCCCCTTTCCGATCATAAACATGCTACAATTTTGCTTATGCCAGCGAGCAGGCTAATAAAATTGTTGTGAGCTGGTATCATTTGCACACTTACTTGTGAGGATCGTATACAAACCCAGCTTTGCACATGGGAACAATAGGTGAGATCTCACAGAGTATTTCTGCTGATGGAAGGGGGAGTACAACAACTTACTCTCTTCCTCAGTTGCTGTTCTTGCCCCGAGAATGGCATTTTGGGCTGCATCAGGAGAGGGAAGGAGAGAAGGTTATGCTCCGGTGACAGAAAACCTTTTGTCAGTAGAAGTGCTCTGTGGGAACCAAGCTGTTTATTTGTACAAACGTGGCAAAAACGAAAGTTTTCACTTACAGCTAATACAGGTATATAGTTTTCAGGTGTGCACAAATGTTTTGTGTAGAGAATAGTGACGCGGCATTTAGAACTGCCCATAGTTATTGTATCTCTGTGGGATATTGAACACATGCACCTTTGGGCAGTAAGTTCTGGGATTTCTGTTGAAGCAAAATGCGTTCAGTGTGACTTGGGACATTCTCAGGAGAGATACTTGACAGATCAGTTCTCTTTTTGGGACGTTAATGCCATCACTTTTGTCTGCTTTTTCCCAAGCAAGACTAGAGGGTCTCTTAGGTAAATTGCTTTCTAAATATGTAAGGTTGTAATGTAAGAGGGCACAGAAAATAGTGACTGAGGCAGGAAAAAACGCAACAGGAAATAAAAGGTGCCAACAGTTAGCAATGAAATCATATAATAGGCTGGTGTTTAACAAAAAGCTACATTGGTTCTTGTAGGTTATCCGGGCTGTGTAACCGTGGTCTTGGTATTTTCTTTCCGGTTACACAGCCCGGATAACCTACAAGAACCAATGAACTCTGACCGTGAAAGCCTTCGAAAAAAGCTACATTCTCCATCATTCTCCATAGTATTCATGTTGTTCCTGAAAGGATGTGTTGGTCAGTCCTATGGTTCACCTAAGGTACCCTAATACAAATAAGTCCGTATTCTACTTTTTATTTTTCCTCTGCCCTTGGAACAATGTGACGTAATTGCTCCACACAGCAGATTCCAGAAGGGGGTGCCATTTTCTTACCTCTGATCATTTGAGAAAGGCTTGTGTTCCAGGGCCAGAAGCATTATTTTTGAAGTTTCATTCAAATGCAAAAGGTTTTAAGTATGGCACATTAAGTGTGAGAATTCTGCGTTGTGTGAAGCCCCATCAGTTGTGAGTGGGCTTGAACTCAAGAAGAGGAAATAGCAACACCTATCAGGAGTTAAAACGGAATGGAGTAGATCACCTGCTGGTGGCGGGATTCAAACTCAGATCTTTCATTTCAGAACTGGGTAGCCCTCTGAACCACTGGCTTACATCATCAGGACTGACTTCACAAAAGGGAAGGCTGCTGTTCCCCTTTGCAGCAGTCCTCTTTGGTAACAATTTGGGGTGGGGGGAGATTGAGAAACCTGCTGATTGTTCCTAGCCACTCAGAGTCAGCACTGCCATTGATGTGCTTTACTTGACACTGTTTTTCAGCTTGCGTTCCCCCCCCCAAAAAAAAATTATACGTTGAAGAACAATTAAAATGCAATTTTAAAGTAATCCCAAATAACACAAAACTAACAGCAGGCAATATAGCAGGAAAAAATTATCACCTAGTTAAAACGCTTATCAGCCTTGCCTGTTTTTGAACCATCGGCAGAAAGTAAGAGAGCTGGACAGCTGGAAGAAGTGTATTTTGAAGTTCTGGGCCTTTATAAAACTGGCCCTGTTTCTTGTGGATTGTGATCTAGCATTCATAGAAGTTGGTGCCTGCGACAGGGCCTCATTATTTGGTCTCAGGTGTTGGGAAGGCTTACAGGATGAAGTGTTCCCACATTTTAGAGAACAAAATACAGCACCTTGAATCGGGACTGCAAATGACCTGCTTGCTAATGTAAATGTTTCATAACAAGTATAATAAAAGTGTGCCAACTTGTGCCAGTTCATCTGAGCAGTGGCATTCTGAATCGGTTGAAATTTCCACACTGTCCTTAACAGCAGGCCTGTGGAGAGAGTATTGCAATAATCTGAAAGCAACATGAATGATGGTGGCCTTCTGTTTTCCTCTACAGATGTGCCAGTTATAGCTGGTACAAAACACTCAGGCCCACAGCAGCTGCCTGGGAATCCAGGGCCACTACTGGGTCCAGGAGTACCCCAAGCTACAAACTTGCTCCTACAGGAATGGTTTGACCTTGTGTAGGACACACCATTTCTTCATCCTGCTGATTGACTGAACCCCTCATCATCCAGCCTGTTAGCAGTCCCAGCTATGGCTTCGGAGACACCAGTGCATTAGGATGGGAAGAAAAGTAGAGCTGGGAGGAGTAGACCTGGGTATCATTGCCATACTGAGGACACTGCATGGCATTGCCCTAGGATCCTCTCTCAGTACTTTCATGTAGGTGGTATAATGTCTGAGAGACAAAATTGGACCCTGAACAACTGCAGGATAATAACTCCTAGGAGCCGCAGTGCCCAAGCACCTTCACCTGAAACCTTCTTCCAAAAACAAGGCAGTGTCTTCCTTCCTTTCCAGAAGTTTGGGAAACTGAAGGTAGTCCAGAAAGGTAGTCTAGAACAGGACTTCTAACACTTTTTCCACTTGCGGCCGCTTTTAGCCTAAGAAATTTTTACGCGACCCCGGGTATATAGGTATATAAAATAGGTATGCAAATCAAACATTTACTGATAATAAATCATAAAGAAATTTATTTTTAAATTTAATTTTTTCATGACCCCCACATTCAGTTACGCGACCCCATATAGCGTTGCGACCCACAGTTGAAGAAGCTTTGGTCTAGAACAGTGGTTCTCAACCTGGGGCCATATGGCCCCCCAGGGGGCCCCAGGATATTCCAAGGGGGCCACAGGTGAAAATTGCGTCAATGGGGGGCCACGGCACGAGACTAGGGGGCCACAGAGGGAAGTGAGAAATGAAGAAAACAGAAACACATGAAAACTTAACACATGACTTTCTTCATTGCACTTCTATGCATCGTTTGCAACTGGATTTTTGTATCGCTGTAATCTTGTGCAACAGTGGTAGAGGCTTTGTTCTCCCTTGTATGTGAACATTGTTGTTTATTAGCGTGTTCTATTCCCCTTTTGTGGGGTATTTTTTGTAAACTTCAGTTTCCCAATAAGAACTGCATGTGTGCATTTTGTGTGGCTGTTTATGCTTCTTTGTTCCTTGGCTATTTACAAACAAAACATTTAAATAGCTACCTTTCTACTGGTAGGACAAGGGGGCCACAGGAAGGAAACAAGGTCGGAAGGGGGCTCCGGTTGGAAAAAGGTTGAGAACCACTGGTCTAGAAGGATGTCATCAGTGATAGTGCTGAAAGCCAAGTCCAGGAGTACGTTCCTCCTGTCTCTCTCTCTCTCCCCCCGCCCCACACACATAGGTCTCTTACCATGGCAGCCAACAAAACCAGGTGAAAATGGAGGAAGATAATCAACTTAATCCAGGAGCACTTGGAGTTGTCTGGCCATCTCCTATGCAAGCCCCTGGCCCGAGAAAGCTGACTATAGCTCCATATGGAACTTGCCTGTGTGTATGGGGGTGGGGAAGGCGAGATGGTTTCTTTAAGGTAGCAAGTAGCAACATTTCATGAAGGATGCTGAATGAAGTTCTGAAAAAGATGCACTCTTAATGCTACGGGTGTGTTATTGCTAGTGGAACTATGTGTTCGGATTAGGAACTTGGAAAATCAAAAGAAGAATTCTGTTACCGTATTTGTGTTTTCTGCCATTCCCACAGACTAAGAAAATCCATTTGCCTGTCTGCAGTCCCATTCAGGGTCAGGCTGTGGTAGTGCGGCTGCTGCAGTGTGTGGGAAGGGGGCTACCAGGGCCGGTGAGCATCTTTCAATTTCTCCCAACATTTCAGTTTTTTCTGGGGGGCGGGGAGAGGAGAAAAGTCCCCCCCAAATCGCCAAATATCTGGAAACTTTACATCTCTGCACATGATTATTTATTTTTATCTGTTGGGAATATCAGGAGGCCTACATTCACTTGTGTGCTTGGAATATATTTTCAGTTCCTTGGTGAAGTGTTCTTCCGTTTCTGCATAGCCATTTTGCGCTGGTGGGGAAGGCATGAGCCAACTTACTGTGTGTTGCACTTGTGACCATCCTTTTCTGAGCCATGTTGTACACATGCATGTTGTTGATGCCTGTTATGACATAGAAACATTTGCTTGTCAGACTGAAGGTTGGACTCTTGATAGTTTTTAGCGAATGTTAAAATTTTCTATGCAAAGCATTGCACCTCTATAAGGTAGTGGATAATTTGCCCTGGGAAGGTGAACAGGATATTATTGACTGCTATTGTCACTCCGATACCCTTTCCTCTCCCATCTTTGAGCTGCACGTGGCTTTGCTGAATGCATCTGTACATCCCAACTCTGTTATGCATGCTCAGTATTGAAGCTCTCTGGGTTGAGGTGATGACTAACTGTGAGGTGTTGGTGCTAAAGCACTTGCGTGTAGTTTTGTTCAATTTGCAACTTTTTTTTGACGGAAGACAGGATTATGCCCTAAGGGGTTTAAATTTTAACAACCAACTATGTTTCTTGAGTCATTCAAAGTTCCAGTTGTTGACTGTGGTCCTGCTCTCCTGGTGACTAAGACTTGCTAAACTGATCCTTCCCTAAAAGGACTTTGTCATCTAATAAGACAAGAAGCAATAAGTGGGTGCAGACAGATGGGTAGGGCATTTAGGGGATGTAAATCGGAGAGGGGGGAATAATCAGGGTGGAAGTTATTCCTGCTATCCCTGCTGGTCATCACCATGTATAGCTGCAAAGCAGCTGCAGAAGTACAACCTTCTAACACTGACAAACGTAAGGTAGGTCTTCTTATAACTTATGTGGAATAGAATAGGGTAATGACTGCAGTTATTCCCTGAAGTACAGTTTCATGAAGAGGGGTGCATTTCTTGGGATGGCAGGACATTTGATGACTGGGTGACAGTTGAGAATGTGAATGTGTGCATGTATGTATTGTGGGGAGCGCAGTATATCTTACTTTAGACAGTGGTTACATCTTAAAGAGTGCAGCTCCTCTAGAAAAGTTTGATGTTTGCAAACAACAATGAGGGGGGTGGCTGATTTTTTTGTGGGAGAAACGCGTAGGTGGAACTGATGGGTGTTTCTGTGGCAGTAGGATGCATACTCTTCAGTGGGTGGACAGGCTCAGAAAGTCAAGATGGGGGAAGACGTAGCAGTTTCTGGCATCTGGGGTACAGAAACTTTTAACACGTTACTACAATGACTTGGGAAGCAAGTCATGTGTCAAAAGAGGCTGACTTTCTCTGAAGTTTTCCTTGTTTTCTGAAGGGCTCCCTGTTTTCTTCTGTCATACATGGGCCAGGCTTTTGTGCATCATTTCCCCCCTTCAATAGGTGGCAAAGATAGGTTCTTCTCTCTAAATGTCAGTGTGTGGTGGCACCTGCTGCTTATTTTAAGATATAGGTGATCTTTAAGAGCCTTCTGTTTATTCTCCAGCTGTGTGTGGTGGTGGTTCTGTTGACGTGTCTTAATATGACACCGTGCGGAGGCAGGGACAAAGCCTTTGGTTTTGAGTGAGATTTGTGTGTTGATCTGTCCTTGTTGTGTGAGTTCCCTGGCTGAATCATGCTCCTGATGTGGTTATTGCCGTTAATGCAGATGGTGATGTTCACATACCACTGCATGATTATAGGGGAGTGTATGTGTGACTTGGGAATACTGTATGCAAACATGCTACAAGTTATTCTTATGTAGTTATTGAGAAAACTGAAGATCACGTCCATCCTTTGAGCAATACAGAGGAGGCTGTCTTCCCCTTATGTCTGTAATGTTTGCAACTGGCCCTGTATCTAAAAATCAACTGCTCTGTAAGGCTTTTGCCAGTTAGTCATACGGAAGGCAAGCAACAGGCTGCATGCTTGCACTCGGTAGTAGAATGGGTGTTATAACTGTTCTTAATTTAGTCCAGTACCATTACTGCTAGGATATAAACTCTTGGGATTTCACATTCAGGTGTGCTTTGAATCGTTTCCTCTGGAACAGTTGTGTGTTGGAGCTAAATGAGACACTTCCTTATCAACAGTGGGCTGTCTTCTGGCATGCAGTCTGTGAATGAGCCAGTTTCCAATAACTGTGACTAAGCTTGGGGTCCATATAACATGCCATATAACATGCATGTCATTTGGCATCATCTTGATATGGAACCTGAGCATTTAAGCCATCTAACCTTCTTAAACAGTTCCAGTGATACTTCATTTAGATCTGGTGACCTTTTTTGATTAAAATAAAAACCCCTGAAATTAACTTTCTAAAATGCCTGTTGCTTTCTGCTTAAGAATGGGTATATGATTCTAGCTCCAACATCACTAAGATGTGAATTTCCGTAAATAATACATCTTTACAATGGCAGTGTACATAACAATCAGTTGCATGTGATGTACATTACAATCAGTTGCACATGATCTGAGAGAAGCTGTTCATGGCCGATCAATTCCATCTCCCTTATCAATAGCTATGAAGAAAGATTAAACAAGTTATGCTGTGACTAAAATTGCTGCCAGACTGTGCTGAAGACACAGTTACAGTCTCTAGCTTTTATCAAAACAAAGGAAAAATGCAGTCAATGCTAAAGGGCATGCCGATGTTTCCTTTGCCTCCACAAATAAATGATATTTGCTTTTCTTTTTTTTTAATCCAATCAAGCTCCAACTAATAATGTACATTAGTGGTGTTTGCGGCACTCCATCGCAGCTGAGATGACAAGGAACTTAACTTATGCTTTTAAAATAGGCAAAACTCTTTTATTCAGTATTGTGCTTGGTTTGTGTTTCTAAAGGTTTCTGTAGTGCATGAATTGCATTCCTCAAACTGGACCAAAAAAACACTGTATAACTGGGAGGTGGGAAAACACATGTGAGTGGGTGAGGCTCTTGATCTACAGCTTCCAGTTCAAGAAATAGCCCTCTTTTCTTTCTGTGTGCCTCCACCCCAGACTTGGTGAGTAGTAGTAGAGCTGTTTGAGAGTGTAGACATGGTACTTTAATAAATAGTGGTCCTCCTGCTGTACTTCTTTCTTTCCAATGTTATGTGCACTAGCAGGGCAATAGCTGATACTTCCCACCCTCGTTTTCAGATCCAAATTGTAAGCTGGCCCCGTAGTTGTTTAAAGCAGTTGGTGGGAGTGCAGTTTAATGCGTGAAACAATCTGTACATGTAGGACCTTTGTTGAGTCCCTAGTCTTTCCCACTTCAGCTCTTCCTCCTTAAGTACATTTGCCTTCCAGCCTGGCTTATTTTCAGAAATTGAGCTTTCCTGGGGCGGGGGGAAGCACTTTGAAAATGAAGTGCAGTGGAAAAACCCCCAAGAGGGAATGCTTTTGTTGTCCTCAGAACTATTCATAAGCAGATTTAATTGATCAATTAAGACATATGATTAGATGGGTGAGATTTACTGTGACAGTGATACATTGGTTTAAAGTAAGGTTATTAACTTAAATATTAAAAAAACAAACAAACCTGGAGTAACTCTGCATAGGATTCCCCAAGTAGTTATGTACTTATTGAAGCAAACCTGTGTTTGAAGATCTGTGTCCATTCCAGTTATGTGTAATGTAGGTCTTCAGCATCATCTCATCAAGGCGTGAGCGTACGCACATTCGCCTGTGCTGTTTTATTCTCCTTGGGTCTCTTCTTCATACCAGCTGTGTTCTCCCTGAGGTGAAGGGCATCTTGCTGATAGACGGGTGTTTCCGTTCCTGTGCTCATAGATAGGCCTCACTTCCTGTCCCCTAACCGGAAACGCCCCTTCGTCTCCACTTTCTTTCCTGCCTCGCTTGGATAGGCAGCTCCTCTGGTTGCTCTGTTTGCAACCAGCGACATCGCTTTTATTTTTTCCAGGCTTCCAAGCCACTTGTTTCTTTTTGCCTTTCGGGCATCCCGGGCTTCCCCGACGCATCGAGGTTGTCTTTGCAGCCCGGCCCCAGCGCGGATGGGTTCCTCCGGCTGGAGGACCACGTGGCTGGTCTCCTGCCGAAGACCAGGCAGGGGACCCTGGGCGCCCGAGCTCCCGCGGATGCGGTCGAGCCGGGCAACAGCAAGGCGGCCGGCAGGGCTTCCGTGGAGGCGGCACAGCCCACAACCAGCAACGCCGGCTGTCTCCCCGCGGCGGCGGAGTCCAGCAACGGCATGGTGCCCGGCAGGCTCCCCGCGGAGGCTGCGGCTCCCGTAACTTCCAAGCCAGCCGGCAAACGGACGCACAAGGTGGCGGCGGCTGGGACCAGTTCCGGAGGCAGCAGGCGCAAAAGAAAACGGGCAGAGGAGGAGAAGCCCTGCCAGCGCAGTCAGCCGGCGCCCAAGGTCTGCTCGGCCCGAGTAGCCGACGAGGACCCGCAAAGGGAGCAGCGCTCTCCGGAACGGCGGCGACATGAAACGGCTCCTCACGAGGAATCCATTTCAGGCGCGCTTCCAGCAGGAGTCCACGCCAGGACAGGCAAGAGCGGCTCCCTCTGCACACTGCCAACAGACCCTTCGGCAGCAGGGTGAGCTACAGGGGCCCCTTTTGTCGGAGGGGGGGGCAGAGGGCGGAAGGCCTAATGGCCCTTATGTGGCAGGTTCTCCGGGAGTTCCCTTTTTTACAGGCAGCCTCCCTCACTTCCCCACGCCGGGGTGGGTGGGTTCTGAGGCCTGTCAGCGTGAGTCCTCCCCAAAGCCCGAGAGTCCCGGGAATGAGAGCCATGCCTGCCGCCCCACGGAAGTCCCTTCCCCCTGGCCCACCAAGGCCGCGAGGAAGGCCTGGCCCCCTCAGAGCCCCAGCCATGGGGAGGAATCCCCAGACTCCTCCGGAGACTCAGACCCAGAGGGAAGGGAGGAGGGGGAGATCTCCAATGAGGAAGAGATCCAAACCCCCACTGAGCATCACTCCAGGCTCTTTGCCGGAGAGGACTTCCAACACCTCCTCTCCAAGGCCATCATGGCTCTGGACCTAACGGACAACGAGCCATCTGAAGAGGGCAAGACCCACGCTCGCCTCAGGGCCCCCCAAGATCTTTTCCCCAGGTCCCAACCACCCACCAAGTCTGTTCCATTCCCCGAATTCTTCGAGGACATAGTCAAGCGAGAATGGGAAAAGCCAACCTCGCATAAGCAGTTGCCCAGGAACGTGAGGGCCCTATACAACCTAGCTCCCCATGCCATGGACATGCTCAAACCTCCACTGGTGGATGCACCAGTGGGAGCCCTTCACTCCTCGGGGCTCTTATCCGAGGATGGCATGGGCTCACTGAAGGATCCCCTAGACAGGCGGGTTGACCAAACCGCCAAGAAGGCGCACGAGACCCTCACCATGGCCATACAAACCTCCGCCACTGCATCCCTCATCGCCAGAGCAGCCATAGTTTGGGCTAGGAAGCTGGCAACCATCATCCCTCCCGATAACAGGCAAGCCACGGAGGGCATGAACAGGGTACAGAGGGCAATCACCTTCCTGGCAGACGCCACCTTAGACTCTCTGACCCTCAGCACCAGGGCAGCGGCAGCCAATCCGGTCACCAGGCGGGCGCTGTGGATACGCCCATGGGCTGCGGATTTTTCCTCCAAGGCCATGCTTCTGGGCTACCCCTGCCAGGGAGGTTGTCTCTTTGGGGAAAGGCTGGACCAGATCCTCGTCAAGACAAAGGATAAAAAGAAAGCGCTGCCACACAACTTCAGGAAGGACAACAGAGGTTGACCCTCCTCTTCTTACCCCTCCTTTCGGTCTTTTCATTCCCTGCTACGCCCAAGACCCGAGGGGGGGCGCCCAGCGTGGTTAAGCAACCGGGGTGCAGCAAGAGGGGGCAGCAGGCCCAGCAAAGGTTTCCAGGCCTACAGAGACGACAGGCCGGGTCACTTCAACAAACCAAAACGACAGTGACTCAGGGCCCGCCCCAGTGAGGGGAAGGCTGAGCCTCTTCAGCCACCAGTGGGCTCAGGCCCTCCCTGACCGCTGGGTGGAGCAGATAATCCGCAAGGGTTATCTGATCAAATTCCGACTTCTCCTTCCCGGCTGGTTCATTCAGTCACTGAGGTCCTCCAACGTCGACAAGCACACGAGAACCTGTGCGGCCATCAATCATCTGCTACACATCGAGGCCATCGAAACCGTACCGATACCAGAGAGATCCTCAGGAATCTATTCTATCTTCTTCACCGTCCCCAAAAGGAACGGAAACTGGCGAGCCATTCTGGATTTAAAACCCGTAACAGATTCAGCTGAGCAAAATGCTTCCGGATGGAAAACCTCCGCTCCATCGTGGAGGCACTCCGGCCAGACGACTTCATGTCCTCCATAGATCTGACGGAAGCATACCTATACATCCCCATTTGCGACGACCATCGCCACTTCCTACGCTTCAATTACATGGACCGCAACTTCCAATTCAAGGCTCTCCCCTTCGGTCTCTCCTCCGCCCCCAGGGTGTTCACCAAGGTACTGGTCACCCTGGTAGCCCTGCTCTGGAAGGCGGGAATACACGTCTACCCTTATCTAGACGACCTGCTCATCGCCGCTCCATCAAAGCATCGGGCCATCCAGCATTCGCAGAGAGTTGTGCAGACTCTAGAAAACCACGGCTTTCTCATCAACTTCAACAAGAGTCACATGTCCCCAACTCGGCGTCTACAACATCTGGGGGTAGTCATAGATACCACCTGCAGCACCCTTTTCCTCCCGAAGGACAAGGCCGACAAGATACCTTCCTTGACCCGTGGGGCTTTCACCTCGAGAACAACCGGCCTGTCCTCACTGGCCTGGCTACAGAGTCACATGATAGCATGCATGGACTCTGTCACTTGCGCTCGCTTCCACGCTCGTCCTCTCCAATGGTTCCTCAAGCCATACTAACAACTCATCCTGAAGAAGAGGAACGTTCGCCTGACCCTGCCACAAGAGGTAAAGCAAAACCTCCGCTGGTGGCTGAACCCTACCAACCTACAGAAGGGTCATTAGTATTGGCACCAGACAACTATACAGCTCTTTATTGATGCCAGCCTAGAGGGCTGGGGCGCCATGGTGAACCAACAGATGGCACAGGGCACCTGGACGGAGAAGGAGCGAACCCCGCCCCCTGGCCACAGGGCCTACTCTACGCCTTTCCTCCGCTTCCAATCATCCCAAAAGCTCTGCGGATACCAGTATCCAAGGACTTGTTACGACAGGGGCCGATTCTGCATCCGGATCCAGATTGGCTTTGCTTGACCGTCTGGGTATTGAGAGGCACAGGCTCCTCAGTCTAGGCTACACTCCTGATGTGGTCAACACTATGCTGGCAGCCAGGCGACCTTCCACCCAGCGCATCTACAACTACGCATGGAAAGCGTTTGTTCGTTGGTGTAGATGTAAGGGATTCGACCCACTGGAACCTTCCACGGCCGCTCTACTGGCCTTCCTGCAGGAGGGGGTGCAACAGGGATTGCGACCCGCCACTCTATGTAAACAACTTGCAGCCATCACCACTGTAGTCCCCTGCCTGGGAGACTACATCACCTCCAGGCACCCGCACGTTATCACCTTCCTGAGAGGCCTTTCACTGCTTTCGCTTCCAGTCGTCCATAGATTTCCAACCTGGCGACTACACGTGGTACTCATGGCACTCACCCGGTCGCCCTTTGAGCCTCTTGCCGAAGCACCCTTGAAGGCCCTCCTCATGAAAACTCTTTTCCTCATGGCCGTAACTTCAGCCCGCTGGGTCTCTGAGCTCGCCGCCCTGTCCTCCCGGCCAGGTCTCTGTGTGTTTCATAAGGACAAGGTGGTCCTAAGGCCAGTCCCCACCTTTATCCCAAAAGTCAACATGGTCTTCCACAGACAGCAGGAAATTCACCTTCCCTCCTTCGTGCCACGCCCCAACATCCACGGGAAAAAGAATGGCACACCCTCGACCTGCGGCGAGTCCTACACATATACATCAATCGCACCGCACCATTCCGGCAGACCGACACACTGTTCATCTCGGTGGCCGCTCCCAACAAGGGTAGACCGCTTTCCAAACCTGCCCTCAGCGTAAGTGCATTGAAAAAGCATACAGGCTCAGCGATCGACCTATTCCGCCTGGCATCACTGCACACTATCCGCAGCACAGCCACCTCGGCAGCTTTCGACAACAGGGCGTCAGTCGAGGAGATCTGCAAAGCAGCCACCTGGTCATCAGTATCGACCTTCATGCGTCACTACCAACTGAACCAGATTTCCTCGGTGGACGCTGCCTTTGGACATCGGGTACTCCAGCACATCCTTTCAGCAGACGACTCCCACCCTTCGACGGATTAGCTCTTGGACATCCCGCCTATCAGCAAGATGCCCTTCACCTCAGGGAGAACGGGACCTTGGTTACTTACCGAGAAGGTTCCTTCTCCTCTGAGGTACGAAGGGCATCTTGGCCCCACCCTGGGGCAGAGTCTGGAGCACTATATTCCTTGTCCTTTATTGGTCATAGTTGGGGAGAGAGCTGGCCTCCTTCCACTCACACACCTTTGACGCTACCTGTTCAACAAGTTGCACGTAGAATACGTGAATACAAAAAAAAAGTTTGTGTTTGATAGCTGACCCAAGTTCAGTGTACCCCAGTTTATTCCTCATTAAAGTTACAACACCCAAGCGCCTGAAATTTGGCCCTGTGTTGTCCTTCATTACTTACCCTTACAGATTCCTGTCCAGCTCTGGAAGTCTCAAGTGGAGACAAAGGGGCGTTTTCGGTCAGGGGACAGGAAGTGAGGTCAATTTTTTGTACTTCCTGCCTATCTATGAGCACAAGAACGGAAACACCCGTCTATCAGCAAGAGGCCCTTCGTACCTCAGAGGAGAAGGAACCTTCTCGGTAAGTAATCAAGGTCCCATTTTTGGCCCATCCACCACGTTGGGTTGTGTTCAGTCCACAGTTCTTAAAAAAAAGAAAAGAAAAGAAAACCCCTTTGAGATCCTTCAGTGTGCAGCTGTCCAGCAGTGTTCACTTAGTGTGATGTTTTATTTTATAATAAAATCAAGTGTTTAACAAGTTGTTTGTGTTTTATTGCTTAACAGGGCTTGCTCTCAGTTCTTTTCTGCAATGTAATGTGCAGTGTTAGCTGGGAAAGAGGGGATAGATGGTGGTCTGTCAAGAATGTGGTGAGGACTGATGTTGATAGGCACACAACAATCTGCAACCATGCTTGGGGTACTTACATTTTTAACTCATATTTTTGTTGACAATTGAAGGCTAATAAGGAGCAGAGATAAAAGATGGCCACTCTAATCCAGTGTAGAATCATAGAGTTGGAAGGGATCCCAGGGTCATCTAGTCAAACCCCCTGCACAATGCAGGAAATTCACAGCTACCACACCCAGTGACCCCTACTCCATGCCCAGTAGATGGCAAAAAACCTCCAGGATCCCTAGCCAATCTGACCTGGAGGAAAATTGCTTCCTAACTTCAAAGTGGGCATGTAAGAAAGTGCCATGAGAGCCAAGAACTGATGCAACCCTTCCTGCCCTCCCTCTCATGATCTGCCTAAGTTCACAGAATCAGCATTGCAGTCAGATGGCCATCTAGCCTCTGCTTAAAAACCTCCAAAGGAGAGCCCACCACCTCCCGAGGAAGCCTGTTCCACTGAGGAACCACTCTGTTAGAAAGTTCTTCCTAATGTTTAGCCGAAAACTCTCTTGTTTTCATTTCAACCCATTGGTTCTGGTCCGACCTTCTGGGGCCACAGAAAACAACTCCTCCACACCATCCTCTATACAACAGCTCTTCAAGTACTTGAAGATGGTTATCATATCACCTCTCAGTCATCTCACCAGTGTAATGCGTGGTTGTTTTTTATAACGTCTGTATGCTCACTAAATTTTAGGCAGGAAGGTTCTATAGATATTGCAGCTGGAAAAAAATGCAGTACAGCACACATTATATGTATTCATTAAGCATATTAATGTAGGTCTCCCAGCATCGACACAGTGCTCCAAGTGTCAGAATCTGGCTTTGGTTATCTTGGTACATGTTAAGGAGATGATAAGGCTGCAGAGTTTAAATTGATTAGGCAACAGCAGCAGATTAAAGGCACTAACAGCAGCTTTTATTAACTTGTTCTATGTTGATTGAATATGAATGGGTAATTCACTGATGTTATTCAGTTGGGGGAAAGGTCTCCTAATCTGAGATCTGGCAGTCATTTATGTTGTGTGAGGGGAGCCAAGGCTCTCTGCCCTCCACCCTATGTTCAAGAGATGGGGAACAGACCAGCTGCTACAGTAAGATAAATTTGGGGTGCTGTAAAAGTGAATCCAACCAGAATCATTCTGATAATAGCCAGGTGGCTTGCCTTGCCGATTAGTATGACAGGTTCATGTAGTGCTGGGGAGTTGTCTAGTATTTCAGGCCAACTGAGCATTAAGTTCTACTATTCATTGTTTGTTATACTGGCTGGCTCAGTGGTTTTGGGCTGGAGTGGCTCTTTATTATTTTCAAACTGTTGTCTTCCTAGGCAGGTTTCTTGGGGGTTGGGCTTGACATGGCAGCTTTTTTCCCCCCTTGTGGCAAGTTTTGTGTTCTTATTCTGTGAAATGTTGCCAGTGCATGGCACTGCGGTTTATAGCATTCTGGGGCTAACTCAGGCCATTTATTCATGGAAGGTTTTGCATTGGATTTGTCACTCTATAGATGCACATTTTCCCCATCTGAATTCTCAAAACTCTGCATGGCGGCTTATTGTTGAGTTTTGAGAATATGGATGGGGAAAAAGTGCATCTAAAGAGTGGCAAATCTAATGCAAAACCTTCCATGAATAAATGGCCCTAGAGAAAAGAGAAAGATATGGAAACACCTTGACTGGTGTGGAGAGAGGATGAAAGCACTGCTGCCAAAGGTGTAGTTCCTTTTTAGGTGGTCTTTTTGCCTAATTCAGGGGGCCCCAACCTCTCTGAGCTTGAGGGCACTTTGGAGTTCTGATACAGGGTGGTGGGCACAATCATGAAATAAGTGCTGCAGGAGATGAGGCCAGCCACAAAATGGCTGCCAGAGCCTACAGCAGATTGTCAGAGAGTGGGGTTATGCATAACTCTTAATAGTAACTCTTCAACATTTCAGGCAGAATCACTGTTTAACTGGATGCCTTTTAAAATGAACATATTGTTTAAAAATATTTTGTGACATTCACTCAGCTTACCTTCATTCCGTGAAGATCCTTGTGCTGTGGGGGCAGCTGCTGCTGGAGCAACTTTTAAAAACCTTGCACAGCCATGGCCAATCAGAAGCTCTGCTGGGCAAAAAACTCCACCTGGCCCCGCCCACTTTCTAAAAATACTTGGCGAGCACCAGGGAAGGTGTTGGTGGACACCATGGTGACCGCTGGCACATGTTGGGGATCCCTGGCCTAGTTTAACATGTGCTTGCACTCCTAAGCATTGTTTCTTTCTAGCTGAAAATGGCATTTCATCTCCACAGCCTTTTTCTCAAAGCAGGCCTTTATTGCAGCCACGGTGGGGATGACTTCCCTTGTGCTTTTATGTGGGTGCTTTTATGTAGGCAGGCATATCACACGTATGAATTTTTGCCAGCTAACTTTTTTTGTGTGCATATAAATTCAGTCGGGTTCTGCATAATCGTTATGGTATGTGTGAATGCAAGTGAGCTGCCTGCACTGACATGAGTGATGCGGAACACTTTACGATGAACACTGGAGAATATTTCCTAATGCAACCGACCTTATCTTTCTTGGCTACTTTATCTCAGTCGTGATTCAATGTATGAAATTTTTGTTCCTTGGTCTACTGTCGCACCATCTGAATCTTTATGATGGGCAGCGATTACTTTGCTGCTCTCGCCAAGGAGTTGGGGGTTGCAGAGAAATAGGATGGTTTCCCTGTGTTATCCGAAGTCTGCTTGTGGATTGTTCCGTGGGATTGCAACAGGTCTCAGTCATACCTTAGGAAACAATTATCTCCCTTTTCTCTGAAGAGATTTGAAACCACTTAGCCAATGGTAAATGCAGCTTCAGTGCCCAGAGCATCTTGGTAGAGGAAGCTGCATAACTGCTATGGTAGCTTGGCCTTGCCCCTGCCCACCCTTTCAAAGGCCTGGATTCTTTGGATAAACATCACAGCATTGTTAATTCCAGGGTCTTGTCAGGAAGCCCTCTGGGAGCGGGAGCATTGTACTCTGATCAGAAGAGAGTCATCTACTTGATCTGTTTGGGTCATTTGCCAGCTGTGTGTGCTTAATAGAACATGCCCTTGTTTCTCTAACGGTGATGATCTTGGTGCTGTTGATGAGGTGGGGCAGGAGAGTACAGAGCCACAACTGAGGAGCTGATCCCTTGGGGATAGTGTCTTGCACATTATTTCAGTATATATCATGGTCTGTCAATGCCCTTGTGCTCAGCTCTTTCCTGCCTTCTGTTCCAGTCCGACTGTGAGCGGTGGCTTCTGAGAACACTTCCAGCTACTTACACAGGCACAGTTAGGTGGCAGCAGTAAGCTGTGCACATAAGCACCCCGACTCCTGGCTGCCATATATTTGTACAACTGTGCCATAGTGAGCTACAGATCACTGGAAGAAGAGTGATTATCAGGGGAATATACATGATGGAGGAGAATAATAAATGAATAGGGGCAAGGGCCTAAAGGAGAATGAGAAGAGCAAAAAGTCAGAGCGGTTGGAGAAATATGTATGAGAAGGTTTTGTGTGCATGGTAGGAGAAGATGCGATTTAGAATTTGAATATTGCTGAGTCCATGAAGCGTTTCTTTCATATTTGCTGCTGTGCTATGGGCTGCCTATGTGGTGGCCCTTGATGGTGCATATTTAGGGTGACTGGTCCAAAGGCAATTGTCATGAACTGAAACTGCTGGATAATTCACTGTTGATGCTCTAAGTTCATTGGCTCATCACTTCCTATAGATCCCAAAGAACTGGAGTGCTGTCGAGTTTGGAGCCTGAGGTCCAGCATCTCCCTTTATCTTGACAACATCCCCAATGCGACCATGGGATCTGGCAGTGAATAGGCGCCCTCCTTCTGTCCCCTTTGACCAGCGACGTTTCTCAGGGGGAACTTGTGGCAGCCCAGCACACTTCAGGAGAAGGTACAGCACATTACTCTTTGCCAACCATTCAAGGTTTCTTGAGTCAAACACTGGGAAATCCTGAGGCCCCCTATACCTGCTTCGTATAAAATGCTATAACCCCTGCTGCAGACATTACCACTTAACACATTGACTGTTGCTAAATGACTAGTGGTCGTGAAGGTTATATAATATGGGCTAGTGTTTCTAGTATCTGAAGGGCTGTATGTGTAGTAGTAAAAACAAATATGCTACCCATATTAATATGGGAAAGCAAAGTAGATCTCCAGTGTAGTGCTTCTTTCTGCTCCAAAGGTAGCAGCCATCCATAACACAAGCCCATTGTTGCTGAGCACAGGATTCCTTCATTTGCCCCCTAAGAATTGAGCCAGCCAAGCATAGGACTCTACCAACGTCTGGTATGATTTCTGAAGCTTATATCTTAGATGTAGAGATCTCAGTCTGTCTTCCTTCCGGTTCTGAGGCAGAATAGCTTCACGCTACACCAAACCAGAATCATGCCAACAACCACTTGTTTTGTGTGGCATTTGTGTAGAGTGTTGTGACTGGATGCCAGTTGTGCTTGATCAACAGTGGATCCCCTTGTGTTGTGCTGCTGTCCCTGCCATAAAAGTGGGCCTAGGGTAGCTAAGAGCTTGGCACAGATAATCGGCTGGCCCCTGGGGTCACCCCTCTATATTTCTCTCCCCCCAACTGGCTACACAGCCCTCCTTCCCGGCACCACTGGGGCCGACGTGAGCGACCTCTGCAAACCCTGCTAGCCCAGGATGAGAACTACTTGCACCCGGCTTTTTTCCAGCAGCAGCAGCTACAGCCACACGTTCCCGTAGATGAGCACCCGGCGTACGTTCTGGCCAATACGCCACCACGAATGCTTCACCCGGCTGCGCACCCACCCCACCAGCATCCATTCATGGTGGATCTCCACGAGCAGGTGGGTCCTCTTTGTGTGTTGGGCTGGAGTGTGGGGGGGAGATTTAGTTTGCAACCGTAATTTCAGGGGATGAAATCTTGCCCTTCTGGTGCAAAAATACAGGCTGGGGCTTGCCCAAAGTTTAAATAATATTGACTTAGGATCCTGGGCCAGAACAAACATCTATCCCTCCATCTTTATTTTCTCTGTTGAAGAACAGCGATAAAGGCAATGCTGGAAGTGCTCAGTATTGGGAGGAAGAGTGCCTGTACAGCTATGAAGGTGAATCCTTCTTGCGATTTCTTCTCTGTGTGGCACATTCAGACATGCAAGCACATTAATGTGTTAACTGAAAGGTAGTGGTCTGAGCCCACATACGGCTGTATTACAACTGGTGTGTGTGGATCCCTTCCTTTGGAACATGCAAACAGTTAACTGTTCATTTATTTATTAAAACATTTATATCCTGCCTTTCCTCTTAATTCAAGGTGGCTTACAATAATAATCAAAACATTCCCAGATAAAACCAAAGACAAAATAACAAGCCCCAAATCCCTCCTCCTCCCCCCACGTAAAAGATGCCTGCTGTTCAAACCCCCCTCAAATGTCCTGCAAACAGGCAGGCCTTTGCTGTGCCTCCTGAATATCTCCAAGGAGGGGACCCCTCTCACCTCATCAGGGAGCCTATTCCTCTCGGAGCCATGATAGAAAAGGCCCAGATTCTGGTCGATGTCAGACAGGCTACCCTAAGTAGTGGCCGCCTGATGACTGCAGATGGCGCACGGGAACATATGGAAGGAGACAGCCTTCAAGTATGTGGATCCCGGGTTGTGAAGGGCTTTAAAGGTCACAACTAGCACCTTGAATTGAACTCAGAAGCAGACTGGCAACCAATGAAGCTGTTTCAGAAAGGCAAGGTATGTTCCTGGTGGCTAGCCCTGATAACAGTTGAGCTGCCACATTCTGGACCAGTTGTAGCTTCCAAGTTGTCTTCAAGGGCAGCCCCACGTAGTGCATGTCACAGTTATCCAACCACAAGGTTACAGAAGCATGGATCAGCATGGCCAGATCAGGTGAGTCTGGGTAATGAGAAAGCTGGTGAATTAGATGAAACTGCTAGAAAACACTCATGGCCACCATGCTAACCTCCTTTTTAAACAGTAAGGCAGGGCCCATGAGACCCCCCCCCCAAAGCTCTTAACCTGCTCTGAAAATGCCATCTAGGACAAGTGGATTTGGTCCCTCTAGAATATCAGCCTTCCTAACCATCATTACCCTTGTCTTGTCTGGATTCAGCTTCGGCTTGATCTGCCTTAGCTGCTTGACCACAGCCTTAAAGCACCAGTTCAGAACCAAGACTGACACATCTAGAGGTTGAAATATAGAGCTGGGTGTCATCTGCATTTTGGTGACACCCAACCCCAAAGTTCTGGTCAATCTCACTCAGCGACCTCATATATATATCGAAGAGCATGGGCAAGAGAAGTAGAACCCTGTGGCACTCCACAAGAAAAATTCCACCCAATTGATTCTGCACCTCTGGTGGAGACTCTTGGTGTCTGGTCAGAGAGAAAAGAGCAAAACCGCTAAAGGGCTACGCCCTCAGTACTAACACCATATTCAAGCCGGTGGATAAGAATGGAGTGATCAACTTATCAGAGGCTGTTGAGAGGTCCAACAGTATCAACAGGGAAGATAGTCTTCTGTCCAACTTTAAAGTAAGATTGTTCACCAGTGCAATTAAAGCCATCTTGGTACCAAGGCCAAACCTGAAGCTAGATTGAAATGGGTCAATGGCAGATGTGCCATTCAGGAAACCCTGGAGCTGTTCTGCTACCACACGCTCTACCACCTTCCCTAGAAAAGGGAAAGTGGAGACTGGCCTATAATTGGCCACCTCATCCCTAGCCAATAAAGGTTTTTGAGCAGAGGTCTAACAACTGCCTCCTTCAAAGGCCTAGGGAGAGCTCCCATCAATCAGAGAGGAGTTGATAATTTGCACTACTGGCTTCAATAACTTTTCCCAGCAAGATTTTTACAGCCATGATGGGCATGGTTCCAGAGCACAAGTGGTGGCCCTCACGCTTCCAAGGACCCTGTCAGCAACTGTCCATAACAAAAGGACAAACAGGTGTTTCTTACTCCTGAGGTACCAGATCTGCCCTCAACTTGATGTCCATGTTGCAATGCATGAGAGAGATTTAGTCAGCAAAGAACCTTGCAAAAACATTGCAGCTGGGGGGGTGTCAAATTTTCATCACCCGCAGGGTTGGACTTAGATGTTAGTAAGTCACACACCACTTTGAACAGTTGAGCTGGACGAGATACTGCTGACGCAATGATGGCAGAGAAGAAAGTCTATTTCGCTGCCATCACCACCACCTCATAAGTCTATAAATGGGCTTTATGACATGCTCTGATTCATCTCGAGTCTTCTGCCAGTTGTCTTCCAGTCTACTTTGTCGCCAGTTCTCTGGTTTTTTGTTGTTGTAGTTGATATTCCAATGCAAGTTTGTGCAATGAGGCACACATCTGAGCACGCCACTGTTTTCCTCTCCCTCTGTAATCCCCTCCCTCCGAACAGTGTATCTAGGCTTTTAGACAGATGGTATAATGTGCTGCCCATGGCATCCAGTGCAAGGGCTTGCTCCAATGCACAGGTTATTTGAAAGCTTGGCCTTCTTGGGGTCAAAAGATGCCAAGAGAGCAGTTTTCCAAAGAAGGCAGCAAAGGGCCTAGATAGAAACAGAAGAAGAGACTCCCTAAGGGGGTAACATCAAATTATATATGCACGAACCATTTAAAAAATGGTAACTGATGAAATATGATTTAAAATGCAGAAAGATTGAAGAAAGGCAGTCCAAGAATTGTCGAGCCTGCATGGGTAGTCAGCATCTTGATACATTTTGTAAGAGCTTCAGCAAGAGCCAATCTGGATGCAGAGATTCAGCAACTCATCTCTCATAGTAAACAAAAAGTATTGCAGCTTCGCACTGTTGACTGAGCTGAATGATATCTTCATTGGAAGACACCTTTGTGTGATTAAAAGTGTTTTGAGGCCATAGTAGAAAGCTTCCTTCAGTAGTTCTTGTCACCAATGTTCTTGTGTCAGTTTCAGAGACTGAGAAGATTTCCAGAGCCTTAAGAGCCACAGTGGCTTCCACTAGGAACTAACACTCCAGCCGGCTGGCACACTTATAAATGTGAATCTGTATGAGTGTCCTTAGAGCAAGTTTTTTCATTGTGGCTTTTGGAGCTCAAACAACTTCTGATCTCAGAATGTGTCTGTGAACCTCTGAGGAGCCATTTGGCTTATCCAAAACTGGGAAGGTGCAAGACTTCTATTGTCCTTGTGTACTGTATGGATTGCTGAAGCTTGGCATTTTTTGTGCTTCAGGTCTCCTGAAAGGGGTCAGGCCCCTGTGGCCCTTGAACTGACTTCCAGCAGTCTTTATATTGAACCCTCATCCTGTTTTTTTTGCATGCCAGAGAAGGTTGTTATTGCTTTCCTGTGGTCTCTCTAATAGCACTGGTTGATGAAGATCTCTGCAGTCCTGAAACTGAGTACTCCCTTATGTAATGCTGCTTGTTTTATATCCTTGATTGGCACACGGAGCTGTGGACTCAAAGCTAGAAGTGAGGGTTCAGGTAGCTCGGATGTGCTGATGCAAAGAGGTGCGTCTGTGACTCTTGCCATGTGTTTCTCTTTCCTCCAGGTGCACCAGGGAGCCGTCCCTCTGTCCTACACGGTGACCACAGTGACAACACAAGGCTTCCCCATTCACACTGGCCAGCACATCCCAGGTTGTAGTGCGCAGCAGCTCCCAGCATGCTCTGTGATGTTCAGTGGACAGCACTACCCGCTCTGCTGCCTCCCACCCCCCGTGAGTCCAGCGGCGTGGGTATAGTCAAGATTTATGGGGGGGGGGAGAGGGGAGCAGAGGTTAAAGCCCCACTCTCTGATTTGGCATGTTGTTGCCTCACAGCTCTGTTTGAATACGATACCTGATCATCTGGATCTGTTTTGCTCCCCACATGCCTACAGGCTAATATGTATTTGGTGTGCCGCTAAGGTGTTCTTGGACTACTGGCAGTACATAAGCCAAAGCCAGTGTGGTCTAGTGGTTAAGAGTGCTTTGACTAGGATCTGAGAGACCCAGGTTTGAATCTCTGCTCTGCCTTGAAAGCTAGCTGGGTGATCCTGGGCCAGTCACACACTCTTAGCCCAGCTTCCCTCACAGAGTTGTTGTGAGGATAAAAGGGAAGTGAGAAGATTGATGTAAGTGGCTTTGGATCCCCACTGGGAAGAAAGGTGGGGTATAAACGAAGTAAATAAATAAAGCAAGCTGCAGTAGCAGGAATAATCTGCTGCCAGTGGGAGTCTTTTCCCCTCTGCAGCCAGACTGACATCAGCACCTCTTGAGGTTGGGTGCCCTGATTCAAGTGTGTGTCATGCAGCCTTCTTACAAAGGCCCCCTCCTCCTGATTTTGTTTTGTAGCTGATCCAGGCCTGTGCCATGCAGCAGCTCCCGGTCTCCTACCAAACGTTCCCGCCACTTATCTCCAGCGATCATTACATTTTACACCCTCCACCGCCTGTGCCACCACACCAGCCTCCGCACATGGCTTCCCTCAGCCAGTTTGTCCCGCTCCAGCCCCAGCATCCTCGCATGGTAAGTCTTCGGGGACGTCACAGGCTCCGTCGGAGGTTTACCGCTGCGCGGAATGTCAGTGTCGACAGGGTCACGATCACCCCACGCAGGACAGAATCATCCGGCTTCTTGGTTTCAGTTTTCAAAGAAAGCTTTTTTTTTTTTTTGCCATTGCAGAGAGAAGTTTCAGAGCAGTTCTGCTGAATTGTCAAGTGACAGTTGCGTGTAGGTGAGGGTTCCCGTGGTCATAAAGAAGGGCGTGTCACACAGGTCCCATTTTCATCTCTCCTATGTTACATAATCCATTACCTGTGTGGTTAAGGCTAGACACAAACCCAAGCATGGGCTGTTTGCATCACCAGGCAGGTGTAGTGTGACCTTGCTGTGCAACTGCTCCATTCCTGTTGGTTGGTGTAGAAGGAATCTTCTCTATGGCAGAAATCCTGTCCATTGGCTTGAATAATAAGAATAATCTGTTGTGGCTGTTGTTTTTCTGCTGGTCAGTGACAGTATTAAATAATAATAATTATTATTATTATTATTATTATTATTATTATTATTTAATACGGTCACTGACCAGCAGAAAAAACAACAACAGTCACAACAGATAATAAGAAAACTACAACAACAGCCACAACAGCAACTACAAATAATCGAAGCCTAAAAATTGCTTATTACATGTATGAATAAAATGTGGAATCATAGAATCATAGAGTTGGAAGGGACCACCAGGGCCATCAAGTCCAACCCCCTGCACAATGCAGGAAATTCACAACTACCTCCCCCCTCCATACCCCTAGTGACCAGAAGATGGCAAGATGCCATCTCTCTCATCATCTGGCTAAGGTCACAGAATGTATTTAAACATTGTATAACTTGGTGTGACCCCCTTAATATTTTGAGTAATAAAGTATTTCTGTTACTCTTATCCTGTCAGGGTACGACTTATTTTAATAGCTGCAGTGCAGAATTTAGCAGTCAAGCTTGTAAACGGCGATTATTCATCAGTTAGGAGCTTCTTAGCCAAAAACTCATTTGGTTGGTCAGGGAAAGTGTTAAGCAAAGGGCATTGGCTTGAATATGACAAATGAGTTCCGTGCACACTCGATAGATTCTGCCATGGAGTGTGCTTCCTCTTCCACTGAAACTTCTGTTTGTACGAGGGCCCACCGAAAACCATTGAGCTTGCACAAGCAGTAGTTTCAGTGGAAGAGGAAGCACACTTGGCAGCAGAGACCGTCCAGTGTGCCTGGAACTCATTCATAGGATCCAAGCCATTATCTTCCAACCAGTTTGACAAAGTAAAGGTTGAAAGTCCCTGCATGACATCGGCAATCTACTACAATAGTACATGGAGGGGTGAGTTAGCTCATTACCACTCGTTAGTTATTTCCATTGTGGGCCTTGGCAGTGTGTACATTGTATTTATTTATATTATTTATGAATTGTGTCTTCTCTTGAGGCCATGTACAACAAATAACTAAAAATGCCCAATAGTATATTTCTCTAGAGTTTTCAGGATATAAAGTGCCATACATGATTAATTCCTGCTCACATACGCACTATTCCATTGGCTGACAGTGTTCCCATTTCATGGGTTGGTAGCTGAAGCCAAGGCACCTGAGAACAGCTAGGGAGTTGGTGGCTGAACTGCAAGACCTCAAGACAATGAGAGCTTGCCTGACTGCTGCAAGCCCAGGTCAGAATGAAAACATGTGAGGCTTAACATCTTTTCCAGGTAGGAGCAGGTTTCCCCCCTCCCCCAGCATGAGGGACTTCCTGCCAAAATGCCAAAAATTGAGTGATTGTCAAAAGGAGAGTCGTTAGCATTATGAAAGTATCTCCACAGCAGTAATAGTTGGGCTAGGTGGCTTCTGGGTGTGTGGTGTACGACGTAAAATGTGGAATTTAGTCGTCTTCTTTAAAAAAAGTGTTGTTTTTAAAAAGTGGGCTGAATTCTTCATTTTGCATTTCACCTCAGAAACTCAGAAGCCACCTAGTCCAACTATCACTAGAAGCAATCTTGTTGAAATAAAAAATACACTGTATACAATAGTAGATTTAACTTTGAAAACCAGTTCCAATAAGAATATCTGGCAGCCGTTCAGAAGTGTTTGCTGATATTTGATTACATCTCAAAGGGAAGAAAGGTTTAACAATAAAGGAACAGTAGTTAATAATACCTCAATAGGGCATAATGTAGAGGAAGCTTTTTGTTAGTCTTAACAACCAGGATGGAAACTAGGAGAAGACACAGGAGGAAGAGTTTGCAAGTGGGAATCTTCAGTGGAGCCTCTCTTTGTGAGGCTTATCTTTTGGGATTTGAGAATCATGTTCTAGCAGATGCCTGTTTTTGTCCACCCTTAACACATCCGTGAGCACACCCCAAGTATTTAACTATGGGGGTTACCACACTTGTATTCCCAGCGATGTATTAAGAGTTTGAAAACGTTATAAAAAATACTGTTCGCACTTTGTTTGGCCCCTTTAGCTGTGAAGACGTTTTCCAACCATTTATAAGCCGTGGTATCCAAAAACCCTTTTAAAGCGATGTTTTTTATAACATTTTCAAACTTTTAATACATCGCTGGAAATACAAAGTGCTGTAACCCCCTATATCTGATGGCAGCAGACCTATACAAGTTGCAGCCGTTCAGCAGTAAAGCAGTTGAGGGGGGCGGGGGTGAGGGCATTCACCATTTGTTTACCCCTGGAAGTCTCCCCAGTCTCAGAGCTTTGTTTAAGAGAAAAGCAACAGCGTAAGTGTGCAGCAATCTCCTGCTCTACTGGAAATCACCGTCTCCCCTGTCACACGATTGCTGTTTAGGTCTGACCTGTTTAAAAAAAAAAAAAGATATGGATGTACCTGTGTTTACTGCTGTCTTGCTCATAGAAAGAGTGCCAGGAGGAGCAGCAGATGAAGGTGTCTTCCGGCAAACTAACTCTGCTAGGGACCTATCAGGCTCTCTGAGAGTAATGATTGAGAGTTGGTTCGTCGGGCAGTGTTATCGTCTGATCGTCTGCTCGCCGTACTATCTTATGGAGCATTTCTGAGCTGTTGCCACCGTCTAACCCTATGTATTCTTGTGGAAGCGGTTGCCAATTGGTATGTGCTGTGTTGTTGCCTGCTTCTCCTACAGCCCCTGCAAAGGATAGAAAATGAGGTGGAGCTTCGGGGTGAACAGCACTCCATCGGAGGCTTTTCGTATTCTCCTTCCCACCATACTCCTGCACTGTCTCCCTCTGTGCCGCTGCATTACCTTCCACACACCCATGATCCTCTGCATCAGGAACTGCCCTTTGGCGTGGTGAGTGTCCAGCAAGGACTTCAAGAGTTGACTGGAGCCGTGAATCCAGATGGTGGTGGGAGGGTCGTCTCTCTATCTCACCACTTGTGTGCGGAATGTGACACAATGAATGAACAGGGCACAGAGCCTGTTTCCAGAATCTACTGGTTCTCCTCCAGCAGCCTCTCAGAAGACTATAATTCCACATAAATCTACCCAGTTATCCAGTTCGTGTGCATTCTGGGTCTGTTTTGGGACTGTCCTTTGCCCATACAGCTCTGACCTCTCCCATTAGCATGATCACTGTGAGAACTCTGAAATTCTCATGTATGGAGCTATCCTCTCCAGGATCAGAGGAGCATGCCTATTAAGTGCTGTGAAACACAGGCAGGATAATGCTGCTGCAGTAGTCTTGTTTGTGGGCTTCCTACAGCCACCTGGTTGACCACTGTGTGAACAGACTGCTGAGCTTGATGGTCTGATCCAGCATGGCCTTTCTTATGTTCATATGCTTTCTCCTTGTGAGACTGCTGGGCATTGTCTGCTTCCTGACTTGTTCTTCTTTTTCAAAGTTTTTAGTCCTTATGGCTGTGAAGCTATGTGTTAGGCAAAGCCTGTTAAAAATAAGGGGGTGGGGAGGCTGAATAAGGTTTCCAGTGGCTGTTGATGAGGCTTCGGTGCCCTGCTTAGCCCATGACTAGCACGGTCAAAATAAATTATACAGTACAGTGACACTTTCACACTAAATTACGTAAAGCTAGAGAAATCTGCAAATTTGCTCAGTTTGCATAATTGCTATGTTTCAGCTTTTTAATTTTGTTTCAGGTTAGTTTACCCGTAGGCTGTAGATTAGGCACCGGCCCCATCTCTGTGGTAACAGTAACTTCTCTCTTGGTGTCCCCAACAGCCATATCCACACATGATGCCCAGGCGACTGAACACCCAGCGATACAGATTGCAGCAGCCACTGCCACCACCGCCGCCACCCCCACCCCCATACTATCCGAGCTTCCTGCCATATTTCCTGTGAGTATCCCTTGAATGAGCATTAGCGAAAAGGGAGCTGTTTCGGTTGGCAGCAGAGGATAGGACTCGCAATAATGGCTTTAAATTGTGGGTGGAAAGGTACTGGCTGGATATTAGGAAATAGTTTTTTATCGTAAGAGTTCTTCAACAGGGGAATCAGCTTCTTGGGGAGGTGGTGAGCTCCCCCTCACTGGCAGTCTTTAAGCAGTGGCTGGACAAGCACTTGTCAGGGGTGCTCTAGGCTGATCCTGCATTAAGCAGGGGGTTGGACTAGATGGCCTTTATGGCCCCTTCCAGCTCTGGTTCTATGAGGGAAGGGCTCCACAGGGCACTTCCAGGGGTATGATTCTGCCCTGTGTGTATGATTCTGAGAACCACGGCTGTTCTTTGATTTCCTTCTGCAGTTCAATGCTTCCTGTGTCACCAACAGCCGTGGGGCCGACAATAAGTCTGGACTTGGATGTGGATGATGTGGAGATGGAAAACTATGAGGTGGGTTGGCCTCTCTCTGCCCTTCTCAATGTGGAAAGCATCCAGAACTGTAGGTAGTGCCCTGCGTTTCTCTCAGAATTGAGCAATAAAGAGCTTAGCGCCTCCATGTGAAAGAAGTGGGTGGTGGTAGGGAAAGGGCATCAGCACAGCAGGAAATACCGCTGCTCTCTGGTGATGCATGAGAGATAGTGAAGGCTTCAAGGTGCAGAGCTATGGCGGCTGGAGCCCTGGCAGATGATTGAATGAGTTTACTCACAACACTTGGTGGTTGGAGTCACATTGAGGATTTTTTGGGGGTGGGTGGGGAGACAGGATTCCCAGAAGAGATCAGCCTTATCTCTCTTATCAGGCATTACTGAACCTAGCTGAAAGACTAGGGGAGGCCAAGCCACGGGGACTCACCAAAGCAGACATTGAGCACCTTCCGTCCTACCGCTTCAATCCAGAGAGCCATCAGTCGGAGCAGACCTTGTGAGTACTGGCAGTAGGTTGGAGAGGTCTTCTTTATTTCATGCTGTCGGTCCCCAAGCAAGGGGATGTGCCTGTGCAGTAAATGCTGTAGTTAGCATTGGATACATCTAGATGTCAGTTTTCTAGCATCAATAATCTTTGGTCTTGTTTCAGTCAGAGCTGGATTGACACGCGAGCCAAGTAAAAGTACGGATTAGAGATGCTGCAGATTTTGCAGTGACCATATTTGGTAGCTGAGCATACCCTGTTTGACACGTTCATATAATGAGCTAAACCAAGGGTGGGAAACCTTTTTCCTGACAAGGGCCATTTTCACATTTATAACATTGTTCGGGGGCCATACCAGGCATAGATCAAGTGTGGGGGACGGGGAGAAAGAGGCTAGGGTTGCAAGATCTCCAGCCACCACCTGGAGATTTTCGAGAGAGCGAGAGCGCGAGAGAGAGAGCGCGCGCGAGAGAGAGAGAGAGCGCGAGAGAGAGAGAGAGAGAGGAAGGAAGGAAGGAAAGAGAGGGTGGAAGGCTTCTCCCCCCCCCCCACACGCACTCAGCAGCAGCCTGGGGATCTCGCGCACACACGCCCATACACGAGGAGGGCTGGGGGGGCCCTCCCGCGGCAGCGCGGCAAGCGCGCAGGTCGAGGGAATGGAGCACAGGGAGGGCTGGGGGGGACCTTCAGCTTTGTGTTCACGCGCTCTGGCTTCCCAGTGAAGCCCAAAGTGCTGAGATGAGGGCCTGGCTAGCGACAGCTAGCTCCATAGAGCTCCTGGCCTCAGCAGGTGGGCCGTGGAGCTCCCGGCCTCGGCAGGCGGGCCAGGGGCCGGACAAAATGATCTCGCAGGCCGGAGGTTTCCCACCCCTGAGCTAAACGGATATGTTCAGCTCGCATGGAACATCTTCCGGACAAGTTTGCAGCTGCCTGTGAGTCAGTGAAAGTGCAGATCAGAAGTGATCAGCTTCTGATCTCCTTAAAGGAAGAGGAGAGAGAGAGGGCTTCTTTTTTCACTGTACAGCCCAGAATGACAGTGTGAAGCGGGGAAAGAAAGGGAATCTGCTGGGTTTCTGACAACCCATACTGCCAGATTTGCTGCATCTCAGCCAGTCTGGGATGCAGCAAAATTTCCAAGGGAGATCAGAAGAACTAGATTTCTAGCAGATCCCTTGTTAGCTGGGATTTGGCCTCTAATATCTGCAAGAAGCTAGTTCCGGCAAAAGCAATGCAAAACTGGTTGCGAACAGCTGAACCACGTATTGATAAATTAGGCGTAATGTAAGTAGCACCGATAGATGTTTGGCAGCATCCTTATTATAGATTAGGGCCTCAGATTATGAGGGGCCTCTACATTTAAAAAATACTGTTAGAATTATTTTTTTGGGAGTAACACTATGGGGCCTCTTAAACTCAACATAGTTGAGGGCCTCAGCATGTCTTAACCTGATCCTTCTTGCAGCTGCAGGGAGACACAAGTAGAGAACCTGCAGAAAAAAGCACTCCCAGAAGAGCAGGTTTACATGGCAGCAGAGCAAATGTGTATTGGATGCTGAGTAAAATTCTTACCAGTGAGCAGTAGAGGAATTTTCTTAGGGAAGTTCTGCAGTCTCATTGTGAAGGAAGTATTTTATTAAGACACTGAATGAGCACTGAATGAGAATGATAGCCATCTTCAAGTACTTGAAGGGCTGTCTTATAGAGGATGGTGCCGAGTTGTTTTCTGTTGCCCTAGAAGGTCGAACCAGAAACGAGTTGAAATTAAATCAAAAGAGTTTCCATCTAGACATTAGGAAGAATTTTCTAACAGAGCGGTTCCTGAGTGGAACAGGCTTCCTCGGGAGGTGGTACCCTCTCCTTCCCTGGAGGTTTTTAAGCAGAGGCTAGATGGCCATCTGTCAGCAATGCTGATTCTATGACCTTAGGTAGATGATGAGAGGGAGGGCATCTTGGCCAAATTCTGGGCATCGGAGTAAGGGGTCACTGGGGTGTGTGTGTGGGAGGTAGTTGTGAAATTCCTGCATTGTGCAGGGGGTTGGACTTGATGGCCCTGGTGGTCCCTTCCAACTCTATGATTCTATGATCTGTTGGAAACACATAAAATCCTGCCATTAAACCACATAATACTTGGGAGTCACTTCCTGTGGGTTCCTTTTTCTTCTTTCCCCCAACCCTGTGCTCCTGCAATGATGCTGGCTGGATTCTTCCCCCCAACCCCAGGTGTGTCGTGTGCTTCAGTGACTTTGAAGTAAGGCAGCTTCTGCGAGTTCTGCCCTGCAACCACGAGTTCCACGCTAAGTGCATCGACAAATGGTTAAAGGTAAGGTCCGCTTCTTTGACCAAGGGCTCTTTTTGGCTGAGAAGCTGTCTTCTGTGCTGGGTGTTATGAGTTAATCAGCAAGGAGTGTCTTCACAAATGCATTGTCAGGAAGCCATGCACACATCCGCTTCCTGCCCTCAGAAGGGGATCTCAGCATCACTGAATGATCATTGGATTTGAGTCACAGGTGTAGAATGAGAGCCCCCTTGATTGGTTTGTGGTTGCAACCACAACAGGGTGAGGCACTGGGTGGGGCATCTGAGCATGTTCTTGCCAAACTCATAATGGCCTTAATCTCCATTGGATGTTGTGAGCAAATTATTTACAGGTGTATTAAGGGGATTGTTAAACCCACATTGTTAAGTACAAACAGAATTTAGTGGTGAATCATGACAAGTTCCTTGGAATCCTAGTTTTAATCCAAGTAAATAGGCCCTTTTTAATAAGAACCGCCACCTGGGTCAGACGAAAGGTCTTTCTATCCTAATATCATGTTTTGGACAGGGGCTAACCAAATGGCTTCAGAAAGCCAGCCAGCAGGCTGTGAAAGCAACTGTCATCCCGTTCATTGTTTTGTCCCCAGCATCAAGAGAAGCACTGCCTCAGAGCCTGGGTTCCATTTGGCTCTTGTGGCTAACAGCCATTGACAGATCACGATGGGTAGCCATGTTAGTCTATCACTTGCAGGAGAAAAGAGCAACAGTCTAGTAGCACCTTAAAGACTAACAAAATTTCTGGCAGGATATGAGCTTTTGTGAGCCACAGAAGAAGTGAGCTGTGGCTCACGAAAGCTCATACCCTGCCAGATTTTGAAGATTTCTGGATGTGTCCCTTGATTCCTGTGTGTGTTTGCATAGAACTCAGATATCCGTCTTTACTAACTGCCAGTTGATATCTTGGGCGGTTGATCCTTGTTAGTTCTCTGTCCTGTAACTGGGAGAGAATGCCATACCTCCTGTGAATGATGGTGTCTCAGATAAACTAGTACTATTTCTTGCTGCTGTTTAATGCATGTATTTGCAGTCTTAGACCCCCCCCCTTCTTATACTACACTTGTGAACTCTACTACAGATACCCAATGGAAAAACCCATGCACGTATCATGCCTGTTCAGAAGGATACATGTGTAGAATTCAGTGTTTTCCCCTTTAAAATACATCGGGGGGAGGACAGGAAAAAGTTGGGTGGTTTCTACACGCAAGTGCCTTATAAAACCAAGGTTTGATGTGCGTATTTTGTATCTGAGGTTGCCATACTTACCAGGCGAATGGAACTGATTAAGTCAAGTCATGTAAACCAAGTTTATTTTGCTTAAGTTACACGGATAGGTTTGCATCTCAAAAATGGCAGTCGCTGTGTCAAGTTGGCAGTTCTGCTGAGAAGGAGAGTCTCAACAACAGAAAGGCTGCCTGTGTGTCCCTGCAGTGGGCCCACCCAGAGCCCCCACCCCACCCCCATGATAGAGCGGGTCAACCAAACGGCTGCCTCCAAAGTCTCACTCTCGCCTTGGCCCTTGCAGGCAAACCGCACATGCCCAATCTGCCGGGCGGACGCCTCGGAGGTGCACCGGGAAGCCGAGTGAGGCCAGTCGACACACTGCTGCACAAATTCACTCCAGGATATGGACCTTGGACCCAGGGGCTTGGGCCAGCCTGTACGCTTAGCCTCTAGGGCCTCTCCTGGGATGTGGTGAGAATATAAGCAATGTATGACACCCCCTCCCCCTCACCCCGTGGCATGGACCGGGTCTGGTGGCAGCGCCGGCTCTGCAGTGTCACGCTTTGTAGGGGGAGGCCTCCCCATGTGCTTTGCACTCCAAAGACTCTCCATCCTTGCGCCATTACGCTCCAGGTGTTTGCATTCCTTTTTCTTTCTTTCTTTGAGTTTGGTGTTTCCTTTCCTTTTTTGGCTGTCGGACCCAGATTGTAGCCTGAATTCTTCTCCTTCTGGTGGTGCTGGATTGGGGTCCTTGAAAGCAGAACAGCTCAAAGGGAAAGGCGAGGAAGTTCCTGCTTCAGTCCTGCCAGCTACAGTGTTGTACAGCAGGCAGTCTGCGTGTGTGTGTGGTGGGGGGGGGGCATTGGTTGCTACACTGTGGTGTGAGCAGCCCCCCACTCAGGCCATGACCCAGGGCCGCCTCTTAGTTTTTCTTCACCCTGGCATTTTGGCCCTTCACCTTCTTAGGCATCCTTCCCCACCCCAACCCTCACACCTGAGATGTTGGGTAGAATTCAGGGCCATTCCTGCAACACACAGGGGGGTGGTGGAGTGAGAAAGGCCTGTTTAAGGTCCCAGCAATATCCTGCCTTCCCCCCCTCCCCCACTGCCGGTGCAGTGAGGCAGTGCTGAGGAATTCCTAGTCCTGAGCCCTGCTTTGGCCGAGGAGGGTGGGTTAGAAATCGAAATAATCAAAATAAATGGCCTCTGCCCCCCCCCCCAAAGGAGGAGGAATGTGCAAGTGGGAATCTTTGATAAAGCAGCTGGCTCTGTTTGCTCCATATGTAATCCGGAGGAGCCTCTCTTTGTGAGGCTTGTCTTTTGGGATTTGAGAATCATGTTCTAGCAGATGCTTCTGCCTGCTTTTGTCTACTCTTCACGTGTGCATGCGCACACCCTGAGTGCCGATCCTGTCTCCGTGGAACCTACTTTGAATCAAGTTTTTGCCACTGTTTTTGTAAAAAAAATTATTCCTGGTTGCTGTTTCTCGCTCTGTGATTTCTCCAGGGGGGTGGGGGAGATGTTCGACAGTTTTTAGCAGACACCTTCAGTCCTGCTGTTGTGGCTAAATCCCACCCCCTCCTCTGCACTGACCTCGGGCTAAGCCCCTGAAGGCTGTTGGGCAGCTGTGACGCTCTCCGCAGCGGGATCCTGGGCAGAGAGCAGATGGGGAATTATTTATTCATCTTGCTGTCGCCTCCCCTTGCACTAGCTACCCTAGGGAAAGCCCATCTGGTGAATCTCTCCTTTTGGGTAGGACCAGGCAGGCCTTTTCATTCCTTTCCTCCCTCCTGTTGTCTCTCCCCCATCCAGTTTGGCCTAATTCGCTGCCGCCGCCACCCCGGTGAGTTTTTTCTGCATGGCCTGATGCTTGTGCCCTGGATCAGGTACCGAGGGTGGTTTCTTTTTCTTTTCTTTTTTTAAATGCCGTGACGAGCGTACACTCAAAAGTTGTGTGCCTTCTTGTGTTTGCACACACAATCCTACCTAAAACACCTGATGATTGGAAGCAAGAAAGCAACCAACCTGCCACCCTGGTATAGAAACCTGTAATTGTCCAAAAACAAAAAAAAAGTTGTTTTGCATGATGATACCGTGGAGCAAGAGAGAAGCCCTCGCCGTGTAGTTGGTTTGTGTTCTGAAGCCTGGCAGAAGACTCGGAGAGGATAACAAAACCTAATGTAAATGTTCACAAATTATGCATGCATGTTATGACCAGCTTGGAACTTGGTATTGGCTAACTCTCTAGCCAGCTGTGGGGTGATGGGGGGGGGTGGGGAAGAGGGAGTTCTTTGTGCTCAGCTGATTACTGCCATGCACTGTACTGCACATGTCCGCAACGCCTCACAAGGACCGTTAACGCTTTTCGGGGCATTTCCCTCTCCCCTCCTCCTCCAAATTTAGAGATTGATTTGAAACGGGGTTGGGCCAGGAGGAGGCAGCAGCGATCTTGTTTTGACTCCCGTCTTAGCCTAGGGTTGCGTGGTTCAATAGAGGTTTGGGCCCCCTGGGCTGTTAATAGGTGTCTTAAGAGGATAATTTTGGCCCATGCAGCTTTTCCTTTTTTGGTGCTGCAGAGGCAGGAGAAGTTGCACCTGATGAAATACTGCTTTCTCTGCAACTATTAACAGCTTGGGAGTCTCGTCCTGCATTGACTCCGGTGACCCTACAGGGCAAGTCTGGCAGCACGGGTCTTTGTCGGGATTTGTTTTCCACCAGCCATAAGGCGGACCTCCGGTTTCCTTCTGTGTGCTGTCCAAACATCTGTCCCTCCCAAGCGATTCGATATTAAACTTACAGTCTCCACCTGGCCTTTTGGGGTCTTTCTTCCCTCCCCTTTTGAAGGGACCAATGGGTGGCAGAACATGAGAACAGTAGCTTCTAGAAAACCCCAGGCTGGGCCATTCATTCCTCCAGGGACCTCCAAAGCTGCTGCCTGACTCTGCATGGATGTGGCCCTTTGCCCCAGAGCAGAGAGGCATGCCCTGATATTGATAGTTTGGATCAGCCCGGAGGGGAAGGGGATTTGCAAAGGAAAATCCACTCCCAGTTCTGCTCCTTTCAGTAGAACCTTCCGAGCCCTGACAGTGGCTGGGGAAGGGAGCAGCCTCTCTTAAAACAGTGGGCAGGCGCGGTGCAGCTCTCGGTGTCTTTTCTGAGCACGCCGGCTCTCAGCAATACTTACCTCTAAAGCAGGGGGAAAGCCTGTGGGTATGACTTGGGCCGCCAGGCCTTTTGCCACTGGTGCTCGCTGCCGGGCGTGGCGGAAGTGAGCAGCTATGCCCCACCCACCCCAACAAGTTGCTGGAATTCTTGACCCATCTGAAGTTCAGGAAGGGGGATTTGGAAGCTGTTTGTGGCCTCTAGAACCCAGGTCCAGGAGCACAGCCTCCATCCCTTTGGCTTCTGCCTTTGGATTATGCAGGCACACAACCAGGCAGGACAAGGTAGGAAGTAGCAAAGTAAGGTTGTCCTACAACCCGACAGTGGTTTTTGTTCAAGCAGCTGGCCTGCTGCCAGGATCAACGTATTTGAAACTAACCTGCTGAACGCTGGGCAGGTCCCAGCTTTCTTTTAAAGAAATCAGTGTCCTGAATTCCTGATGAATGCAAGATGATTTTTCCCCCTTGTTACCTTTTAGCAGACCTAGGTTATGATTTTGCAGTCGTGTTGGAGAGGGTCAAATCACTAGCCCTCTTTGTTCCCACCCCTGCGTTTTTTTTTCCTCCTGAGGGTTAGAATAGCTGCAGCTGGATATCTAAGCCAGGTACTGGCCCTTGCACACACCCGGAGGGACGGGCCACTTGCCATAGTAAAACTGCACAGACACCAGCAGCTCCGTCTCCCCGGCCCCTTCCGTGACCGATTAATTCCTCCCCCCTTCACATGTCAAGCCAGTGCCTTGTGTCAGACCCACTTCCTCTTCACCCCCCCAGCCTTTCCCCTTGTTTCACAGCTTTTTAAGAAAAACTTATTTCACGTAACACAAATAACCAAAGGTCTTTACTGTGTGTGTGTGTCTATATAAAAAAAATTAAAATTAAACCACAGGAGGTGTTTCTGTATTTATAGCCAATCAGAATCGTGCTGGTGCCCATCTGTTTTAAATGCTCTCTTCTTCCCCCACCATCATTTCTCCCCCCCCTTTGGGAAAAGCGCACCGGAAAGGTTATGGGAGGCGGGGAGGGCGGAAAAGCCTGACGGTTCTTCTGACGGTGACTCGAAAGCTCACAGCTCGTGTGCTGCAGAATTTTATTCCAATGAGCAGCTAAAAAATGATCATTTAAAAGAAAAAAAACCAACAAAAAAATTACTAAAACATTTATTTAGGATGTTTGTGATTGCTGATTGCGCTGTAGATGCCACTGTTTACCAATGATTTCCTGTGGTGGGATAGTGGACTGTTTGCTGTTCTTTTATACCAGTCCCGTGCCCTCCAGAGGGGAAAGCTCGGCTTCTCCCTACAAGGAGAGGAGCCTCCCTGTAGGGCACCAGGGCATTTGTTCTGTGTTAGAAAGTTTTTATATATATATATATATATAATATAAATATATATATATAATTTTTTGCTCTGTTACTTGCACATTTTACAGTTACCTCATTTTCCCATGTATGTATTTGAAAAAAAGGCTAATATATAGAGAAGAAAAAAAGGTTCTTAAAATCTCTAAAAGTGTTTTTTTCCCCATTCCATTGGAATCATATTGGTTTGTAGCATTTAACATAACTAGTATGTTGTATTATATATATGTGTATTATACTGATTGAAATTTTTAACAGATTTGTACTTTTTTTAAAATGAAAGTTGCTAGTTCTGCTTGACCAAGTAGTGCAATCATTATTTTTTTTAATGTTGTGGCTGATTTTGAGAGGGATATTCACTAATAAATGTATGATGTATACCAATGAGGGCGGGCCAGTCTCTTCTCTTGCCAGAAGCCGTGCTTTCAAGACCTTCTCTGTTATGCATCTATTCTGCCCTCCCTCTGAGAAGCTCAGAATGGCAATCTGGCATCACCACGAACCTGAGAGGTGGTGGGCAGAGTGAGCTTCATCACAGAGCAAAGCTTTTCAGTTTAGATTTCCTACACCTGAAACAGCCCTTTACCCCTTCACTGACAGGATTATCAGAAAATAGTCACAATGATGACAGGTACTCTAAAGAAAAAAGCTGCTGAATGCTTTTTAAAAAAAGAAAAGAAATGCTCGAAGTTTAACTTCTTGCTGTCAGTATTGGTTCTAGATCCATGTATACAAATGAAATCTGCCATGGAGGGCTATAGTCAGTCTGCAGTGTGGTATAGTGGTTAAGAGCAGTGGAGTGTGATCTGGAGAACCAGGTTTGATTCCCCACTCAACATGAGCAGCGGAGGCTAATCTGGTGAACTGGATTTGTTTCCCCACTCCTACACATGAAGCCAGCTGGGTGACCTTGGGCCAGTCACACCACTGTTAGAGCTTTCTCAGCCCCACCTACCTCACAGGGTGTCTGTTGTGAGGAAGGGAAGGTGATTGTAAGCCGGTTTGAGTCTCCTTTAAGTGGTAGAGAAAGCCGGCATATAAAAACCAACTCTCCTCCTTCTTCAATGAGGATGCAGTGCTTGGGCTTCTGCCCATTTTATATTGGTTTTATGGGACCACCTTCCAAGGTGCGACATAGTGTTGGTATTCCACTGGGCTATTCAGTGAGACACTCATACTATCAAGAAACATGTAGGTTGTAGCTCTATGTACTGCAACACCATAACAGAAGAAACCAAAGGGCATAAGAAAAGCCCTGCTGGATCAGATCAAGGCCCATCAAGTCCAGCAGTCTGTTCACACAGTGACCAACTCGGTGCCTCTAGGAAGCCCACAAACAAGACGACTGCAGCAGCATTATCCTGCCGGTGTTCCAAAGCACCTAAAATAATAGGAATGCTCTTCTGATCCTGGAGAGAATAGGTATACATCATTACTAGTAGCCATGAATACCCCTCTCCTCCATCAACATGTCCACTTCCCTCTTAAAGCCTTCCTACAAGCTGTCATGTAGAATTCAGTGGACTTCCTTTAAGAGTATTTTATATGTTGCAATCATTGCCACAGCCTAAAGAGTCTCAGCTGCTCAAAAGACAATAAATCTGCAGGAGTGCTGACTTGCTTGTAGCATATTAATGGTTTGTTGCTGGAGTGGGTCTTGTAGGCCAAAGCATGGATGTAGTCTGGAATAAGGCTGTATCTAAATTAGCATCTCTGAAAATTAGTGGCTGCTGTTGATGCAAGGTGCCCACAGCCAGTGTGTGGTTGGTCTCACCCCAGTATTTTTCCTGGTCACAGTCTCTTCCGCTCCCCACCACTGTTCATCATTGGTATGTGTAAAGGTGAACTGGTGCAATTGTGGGAAAGAATTTATTGAAGAGGTAAACAAGAAATAGACTGTACTTCTAGAAGGTGAAAGCACTTGTACAAGAAATGTGCAAACTGTTAGTGTTAGGACAGTGAGGGACAGAAACAACTACATAAATCAAGAGGTACTAATTTGGACACACTCTAAAGTAATGTTGTTGCTCACTTGAATGCAGCATATAATTAAGGTTGTAAAGCTGGCCACAGGTGTTGGGACAGAACATGATACAAACATACTGTCTTGACTATACATTCGTGAGAACCAAGGGGAAAACTGTTAATTTTCAGTGCTGTGTGACTCATAATTAAGGTAATTTTCTCCTTGTCAAAATACACACTGCCAGTTTAGGTTAGAAATACAGTACCTTTTCTGTATTTTGATTAAATGCATAGGATTGGCTCACAACTGCAGAATGTAGTAGGGTTTCCTAAACACAGTTCTCCCAAACAGCCAATTAATGGTGAGACTGCAGGCATGATGAAGTGGTCCTAACCTGGCTGGGCTACAGCCCTTCTATCACGCTTGCTTGTTGGAAGACTTTTTCCTAGTAAAGAACAGTCTACTTGGGGAAATCCCTCCTGTGTATCCATGATGTACAGTCCAGTCACATCTGCCTACTTCACCTGTTCCTTGTGAGATTAGGTGCCACGGGTTCTAGAACCACCACCCCCAAGATGATATAACAGCTTTGCGTTCATGTGGTGATGTATCTTAGTTTAGCTGTTGGATTATAGTTGTCAAACTTGTGTTGAAAGGGAACACGCAGCTTCCAAGGCTTCAACCAGGCCCATTTCCTGGTGGCATCACTACTCTTCAAGCCAAATGTCAAAGATGCCACAGCAGTTGCTCACTGAAACCTTAACACCACGGCTGTCTCAAGCAGTGTAGTCTGGGTTTGTGACAAATAGGAGCTGGTAACAAGTTTACCCATCACAACCCCATGATTTTAATCCCCAAAGCTTTTGAGGCTTTGGCAACACAGTCTATACTTCCATTATGGTACACAGGCAGACCACACATTCCAAGAAACCCAAAATTACTCCTGCCCTGATGGCTGTAGAGAAAGGGCCACTTCAACTTATACCAGGCCTCTTGTGCAGCCACCTTCAACTTTTCCAAGCAAAGGGCCTGTGTTTTAACAGCCAGATGTTGGCATGGGGCTCACTGGGCTACAAGCATGTGAGAGTCACATAGCAGGGGGAGGAGGATCTAGAGTTATGGTTTCACCAGGAATGTAGGCAGGGAACCTACAGCCACGTCACAGAAGCTGAAGAACACACTATGGAGAAATCTTTTTAATGAGTGACCTCACACCCTGCTGCCTCAAAATAGGTGGTGTGGTGGTGCCCTTGTTCTCTACACATGCAAATCCTTCCAAAAAATATTGGTAGCACTGTACGGACGTGCAGGTCTTCTGATGCAGCACTCATTGCCTTACTCAGCAGGAGAAGCCAGACACTCAGCTCTGTTTTGTCTTTGGGTATAGGGAAGAGGCAGGCATAGCTTAAAAGCAACGTCTTCAATCCTCCTTTTCACTCCCAAATCAGTATAACAACACACACACCAGCAACTTCTGCTAACTTACACAGGCACTTCTGATAATCTCCCACTTGGTGCATAGTTTAGCCATTCAAAAAGCACTCCCTAGCCCAGTGATGGCGAACCTTTTAGAGACCGAGTGCCCAAACTGCAACCCCAAACCCACTTATTTATTGCAAAGTGCCAACACGGCAATTTAACCTGAATACTGAGGTTTTAGTTTAGAAAAAACTCATACATTAACATCCAGACTATTGAAACAGAACAAGCTTAGCCTCCAGCTATGCCACGCTGTGAGCTATGCTCCCCTCCAACCTAGCTCCTCTCCAACCCCACCACGGGAATCACCTTTGCCACAGACTCAACAGGCTGCCGTCCATGCCGCACCCTCACGCCGCATGTGAGCCGCCCTGCCACATGTGACGGGAGGGAGGAAGCGCTCCCACTGGGCTGCTGGGCGGGTGATGTGAGAAATGCCCTCAGACGCGCGTGGAGATGGTGAGGGGAGCAGCCTGGCCCCGCGTCCCTCTGGCTTTCTAGTAACGAACTCAGGCGAACTCTGTGCTGGGGCGATGGCATGCGTGCCCACAGAGAGGGCTCTCAGTGCCCCCTCTGGCACGCGTGCCATAGGTTTGCCACCACTGCCCTAGCCGCATCTGCAGTTGCCATCAACCAAAAGAGCCATGTTCACTTCCATCCCTGTGCTGAGGCCTGCGCCTCCGGGAGCATTGGTGCTTACCCATTCCACCTCTAGTGGGGGCTGTTCCAAGGTGGTAACCTCACCTGCCGCCTACAAGCCCCCCCAGGCAAAGGCCTTGTCCACTTTCCTGAAACATGGGGCAGGGGCCACATTGGGGAGCCACCCAGAAGAACCACATATGGCTCCCAAGCCACTATCTCCACCTTGAGGCACATATCCTCTTAAAACTCTTGGTAACTGAGACCATAACAGAAGGATCAGAAAATGCTACTTTTAAGGCCAGCAATCTTCTTCATAAGAAGGATCTTTCCCCTGCCAAGGGATGACGTGTGCCAAGGAATCAAGCCCCAGGTTGCAGTCTATTCCCCATCTGGCTCTAGGAATGGGACACAAGTCTTTGTAGGTTATCAGTCTGTATAGTTTTATAAAGGGTGTAATGCAGAAAGACCCATGGGTGTACCTCCGACTACAGGAGCCACTTGTCTCTGCTCCTGAGTAGTGCTTGGGTCTTAACCCCACTCTGTTCAACAATGGAAGGAACAGGAGCTACCACGTTTGTTTTGCTGCTATGACAAGGCACACACAGGCAATGGCAACGTGACTCTAGTGAGCACACACTGGCTGTGGCAGAGAATATTTGATGCCAATTCAAAACAATAAGACCCTGCATTCCTCCAATAGGACTGCCGTGTTGCTGCATTCAGGTTTTTTGTCACAACTACCCTAGGAAGTGATTGGTCAGCTAACGCAGCCCCATTCTCGTATACAGTTGGAGATGAAAGGATTTTTTACCTGAAAAGGTACACACGGGTGAGGGGAGCTGAATCTTTTACCACCTAACCCACCCGTAGTTAGCAGGCCCGGGCTGTTTCCTTGCAGCCTGGTTCTGATGCAGGGGAAAGATGCAAGCACAGAAAGGATGCAACTTCATGCTAAGCATCCTTTTAAAAGCAAAAATCAAGTTCTCTCTCGTGGCAAGCTGGTTGTTTGCATTATTCTCTAATTCTATAGTCCTGGTCCTATGCATTGCTCCTTGGTTGGCGTATGCTGTCTGCCTGCATGGTTTTATATCGTGTAATACAATCTGCGTCTCCATGAGAAAGGCGGACTACAAAGTAAAATATATATATATACACATGCACACGATTGTGGCTACCTCCATCTCATCTCCTTTGGTCTCTAGCTCTACCAAAACTATTAGATAACACAACTCCAGATTTAGTTTCCAATGCAAAACAGTTTCCCATTTTGCTTTTTGTGAATGACACAAGACACATGCTGTGTCTTCTCCTAACAATCTAACGCAGCAATTTCTGTGAAATAAGACTACAAAACTACAAGGAGGAAACAAAAATAGGAAGAGCTCTACTGAAGGATGTTCAACAGCACAGGGCTTTGTCTCAGTCTGTTCTCTCTCTCTCTGCAATATCACCAAATTGGTTGGTCTACAAAGAAAAGAACTGAAGCATAACACTTCTACTTTCTGACAATTCTAGTCTAGGAGACTAGAATTTAGCTTCAATTCAGTGGTAGTCACGATCCTGTAGAGAAGGAAGAATGTGTGTATACACACAGCTGATGATCCACTACTACTACAATATAGTATAAGATCAACACTGAGGCTCTATCCCTTCCCACAGAAAACCAGTGTTCTTTGTCATAACTCCAAAAAGTAGCCAAATTAGTCTGTAGAAGTGAAATTAAACGGGAGTCCACTAGCACCTTAAAGACTAACAAAATTTATTCAAGCATAACCTTCCAATGAGTCAGAACTCATTTCTTCTGAGAAGCTGACAAGTGAAAATTTATGCTGGAATAAATTATATTCATCTTTAAGGTGCTACAGGGCTCCTTTTCTTCACAGTCTCTCCTTTTTGGAAATCCTACTCAACTGTACATGTTTGGACTCTTATGCTAACGTAACACACAGAAAAAGTAGCATTTGTGTGCTTCTAGTGAAGTCAAACAAAACAGAAGGGAAGTGGTCTGGCAAATAAAAATACTGTATTTTATGAGTCCAGCTCAGATTCCAAATACTGCCAATTTTCAAGAAGCTAGATGTTCCCCGAAATACACAGTGAAGGGGGAGCCCCGCGCTTCAAGGAGACCCACAAGAACCCAAGTAATGTGGGCAGATCTAGCTTGTGCTCTGTCAACTTCCATAAGCCTAAGGGGGGAAAATGGTTTAACTAGGATTGTCTGGTTAGTTGAAAAGGTGACAGAAGGCAGCTTTCTGGCCTCACAAACACTCCCATTGTCAAGTGGGCCATGTTCAATCTCCCTCTTCTTACTGGAGGTGACAGCAAGTCATTACAGAGAGCAGGGTGTGCTGCAGAAGTTGTATATAACCCTTTAGAACTCTAGTCTCCTGTTGTAGCGTCATTTAGTCAAGCATCCCTGTCTAGGCCAACAGCTACCTTGCCTATTGACACTGACAATAATGGCAACCACCTTTCCTGACTCTGATATTTCTGCTTTTATCCCTTTCTTTCAGCCTTTACTGCTGACGCCTCTACGGCTGGACTGAAAGCATCCCTCACAGTCAAAAAAAACCCCTACAAAACAAGCCAAGGCAAGCTTGAGGGGCTGTGAAGGCAAACATATTGCCGGGTCCAGATTTAGGTTGTTAACGGCATCAGAGAATTTAGTCTTATATGCATACAGGGTGGGTTAGGCCCCCATTTCAAACTGAGCAGTGCGTTTGGGCCAGACGCAGCCTAGATAGGCAGTAAGACACTCACAGTCAGAAGCGTTAGCACAGGCACACTAGAGGCAGAGTTTATTACACTACGCAGGCTAACAACCCTGGGGGAAAAGAACCCCTGTAAGTTAAGAATGTCAACCAGCTCCTTAAAAAAAAAAGAATACCATTGTAACCCCATTCTCCTTTGGTCAATACAAAGCAAAAGAAGATTTATACAGTGTGAGAAGCTGGAAGAAACCCTCCTGCTGCCTATCCCACCCAAACCTGGGCAGACAATTATTATCTTGGCCCACAGGTGATGGTGTCCTCTGGCTGTCACAAGCAGCGAGTAACAGGTTTTCTAATGTCAGAAAGTTGGGGTGTATCATTTTCAATAAAAGCAATATTTACCAAGAGCTGCCATTCCTGACCTTGGGAGGGTCGCCGTGGCCCCTCCCCTCTGCCCTCTGAATGTAAAAGGGTTGCGTGTGCGTGAGTGTGCCGTTTCTCTCGCCAGTGCAGACACAGGGTGTGGCTGGCCAAAGCCACGTAGTCTCTGATCCCTCATTTTGTACGCAGCAGTCTTTTAAAAAAAATATTGTATTATAATAGGAATCTCTTTCCATCTCTGTATTTTGGAAAAGTGTCAATCGTCCGTGAGGTCCTGCACAAAGAGAACTTCCGTGTGGCTCAGTCCGGCTTCTTGGAGCGTGGGCGGGTTAGGCCACTCCTCTGAGGGAAGGCAGGGCAGGACACGGCGAGGGAAGTTGGCCTCAATCTGGAACTTCTCTGGGCTCTCTTTCAAAGAGAATAGGAAGTCATGGATCACCTGGGGGAAAAGTTGAGAATTACTTGCCAACGTTTTTGCAACTGTGGAGTAAAGCGGTTCAAGGTACCGAGTCCCATTTTAACACTCTTTTGTGCTGAGAATAATAATATCCACTGAAGACGACTTTTTACCACAAAAATGCAGAGATGGAAGCCTATGGGGAATCAGAATATATCCCTTTCCTGTATATCATCACCATGAGCAAAAATAAGCCCCATATTTCCACAGAGACATTGCTTCCTGAAGGGCTGTGTGGCCCAATCAAAAGCAAGTAAGTTTACACACTGGAAATCCAGATATGAATCCCTAATATATTACATAGTAAATTGAGCAACCTCAAGCAAGCCTTTCTTAACTAAACCTCTTGCATAAGACAATAAAAAGTGTTACAGAAATGAATTAAGCCATTGCTGTATTTTGCTTCAGGTCTTTCCAACTTCGCTTACAGTTTCCACACCATTGTATATTGCACCCCTCTTCTCAATCACCAGAAAGGTACTAAGGTAGTTTAAGAAGATTTGGGCTCTCCAGTCATCAAAATATTTCCCATCAGGCACAAAAGCACGAATCTCTGGTCCATTCTCACCGTTAATGACTGTGTAAAGTGGAATCGCCGCTCCACCCTGGAGTCATTAGGCATTTTGAAGATGATTTTGACACTTTCTGGGTCATCGGGATGAGGTTCTGGCGGAAGGCATTCAGATTTCCGTTCTTTCTCCTCCTGCAAAGTCTACAGGTGAAGAAAATAGAGATGTGAGCAGGCACATCGCCGAAACTTTGACAAAATCCAAATAGAATTATAGCAGTAGCAGTTAACTCTTTATCAAGTTATTGCATCTCAAACATCCCTCAAAACCATCTTTCCTATAGACAAAGGAATAAGTGTGACAGAAGATACTAGCAAGAGTTTTGTAAGGCTGCAAAATAATTTCTACTGTGAAGAATGGGCATCACCCAGCCCAAGTTATTTATTTAGATATTTACACCCTGCTTTCCACTCCCAATGGGGATCCAAAGCAGCTCACACCATTGTTCTTCCCGCCTCCATTTTATCCTCACTGTCATCATATAAAATAGGTTAAGTTGAGGGAGAAGAGCTGGCCCAAAGTCACTAAGTGAGCTTCATGGGAGAGTGGGGATTTGAACAGAGGTGTCCCAGATCCTAATCCTACGTTCTAACCACTACACCACGCTGGCTCTCTTGATGTTAAAGTCCCATTTAATTCAATGGAAGCCAACACGCATGCTTAAATTTCTTCCGCAGAAGAAATGCAGCTGGGTTCTGCTCTTTGTTTTGCATGCTGGCTTATGTCCAATGACAACAGCTCTATTAATCTTCTGGCAGGAAGTGCAAACATGTCCACTGATTTCTACTGATCTCCACCTGGGCCAAAGGAAGAAAGATTTAATGGATTAAGAAGAATGTACCTATGCAAAAAGATAAAAGATGAACTAGCAAATTGAAGTTTTAATGATGACTCTGCATTAGTAATGATAGCACCAAGCTTCATTGATATAGCCTTTCGGCATGATTATACAAAGTGACATTTCCATTGGTGGCATGATTACAAATCATGACATTTCCATTGTGGAAGACTGACGTGCTGTTAATAAAGTGAAAGGAAGAAGTGCATGTTATTTCTGTATCTATTCCTAACTGTTCATCTTTCAAATGAAAAGACATATGTTAATGAGAATCTATTAATACTGCCATATTCTAATATACCAATTGCAGAATCAAGTCAAACTAAGTTTTAACACGAGGACTTGTCACTGAACGATAAACTTGCAAGACCGCACAGAGTCACTAAGCAGCACTAGAAACCACTAGAAAGGAGCTTTGTCACTAAGTTCATGTTGTAAAGCCAAGCAATTATGAAGGCTCCTTAAATTTTATTAGCAACAGGGGGCGTAGATTATAATCACACAGGAAAGGGCTACAGATCTAGATGCAAAAAATGGTGCATTTATTACAATGTGCCACAGCTGTCGAAATAAAGGAAAGGAACATTACCCAGACATATCTTAACAAGCCATAATTGTTTAGACACGAACACACTTGAATGGTACAATCTGAATTCTCTCTATCAAACTGCTTCTAGCATAGTAGAAAAGAGCAAGAGTCCAGTAGCACCTTAAAGACTAACAAAAAATATTTTTGCTAGTCTTTAAGGTGCTACAGGACTCTTGCTCTTTTCTACTACTGCAGACAGACTAACACGGCTACCCACTGTGAATTGCTTCTAGAATAGGTTCATTGATCGAAATGCCCGTACTGTGTAATTACAAATCACTGAAGCACTTCTTAATAGTGCATATATTTGATATAATAAAAAAGCATTCACTACCTATGTATATGATTCAAAACTCCATCAGAAAAGACACTTGTGTATTGAGAATTTACTACTGAGAACCCCAACTTGTAAGAACTGCACAAATGGACATGAAAATCTCTTTTCCCTTGAGCTCTTAAAGGCAAGTCTGGATGAACTGCCTATCAGGCTCACTGAAGACCGTCTTGCAAACGATGGAGAGCTCAAAGTTCCCAATGCAGGGAGGGGGCTGTGGCTCAGTAGTAGAGCCTCTGCTTGGCAAGCAGAAGGTCCCAGGTTCAATCCCCGGCATCTCCAGTTAAAGGGACCAGGCAGGTAGGTGATGTGAAAGACCTCAGCCTGAGACCCTGGAGAGCTGCTGCCTGTCTGAGTAGACAATACTGACTTTGATGGACCGAGGGTCTGATTCAGTATAAGGCAGCTTCATGTGTTCAATAAATCCATTAACCTTTAAGGTGACACAAGACTCCTTTTGTTTTTGGTACAACAGACTATTACTGCTACCCCACTTGAATTATTTCCCCAAGTAGTAGAGATGTAACACAGGAAGAAAAGTATTGATTTGTATGTAGTATTTCAAAACTCAGATGTTGCATCAGGAAGGCTCATGTCATCTAGAGTCAGCGAAAGTAGTTTAGTACTCCTAGGAACGCTTCATGACTTCTTTTTTGCAGAGGACCTCTTCTTATTGTGTTCATTCTGTATTTAGCCAACAACTAGATTAAGGAATTGAAAATCACTCCTTGTTCAATGAGATTAAGGATAGACAACCAGAAAGTGAACTATTCTCTCTCTTTCGTTCCCATTTACAAATTTCTGGTTTCTCATTGACAGTGATGTCAATGTCCTAGAGGCAGCACAAACCATGTGCAGTCCTAGCTAGGCCACCTATTCTCATTTTGAAACCTGGAATCAAGAACTGTGATTCACTGCTATTGACAAATTTGTTTCTCACCCGTCTCCTCCTCTCCTCTGCCAGCTTCTGCTGCTGCACCTCCTCCTCCTTCCTTTTCTTCCTCTCCCGCTCTTCTTTTTTCTTGCGATCTTTCTCCTGATCTGCCCGTAAAGAAGCCAGATATGCCTCATCCTGCTGCTGTCTCAGGACCTGTGTTTGGTTTCTCTCTTCTCTGACAAAGAAGGGACATCATTAGGGCACATTAAATGTAGTTCGAATAATGTCTGTGATCAAGAGCAGAAATTTCAAAATTGCTTAACAGGTATAGGATGTTCCACAAGCTGAAGAGTTTGTTAGGGGCACGCCACTTAAATTCTGAGCTGTGGCTAGCCTCCAAGAGGCATATGGCTGCAGTCTGAACGACTGCACAGCTTTCCAGTTATTAACATGCCCACCCACCACAGCAAGGATCTGGGCACACAGCTGAGAACTAGGAATCTGAAATGATATTTAAACAAAAAATTTTAGGAGAAACATTATGCCCATTACAAAAGTACTGTTCAATCCCAACCTTATTCATCAACCTGCTTAAGACCTATTGGTCATTCAAGCAGAATCATTAAAGAAAAGCAAAAAGTCCCATACCCAGAGGGTTCCAATAAGGGGTAAGTGGAACCTACCATTGGGGTGGGGGATAAAAGGTGCCTCTAAGGAAATGTAGGGTTTAGTGATCTATGAAGATTCTGCTGGATGGCTGGTGTTACACTGCCCATGGCTACAGAGGGGCTAAAGACGCTCCCATTGGCCTCTTGCCTGGAGATGGAGCCAGAGGACAGGCAGCTGGTCCTCCTCCACCTCACTGCCGTTGCCACCCACTCACCTGCTCACACTTCTGGAAAGGTCAGGCAGCAACAGTGAGGGAAAACGTCATGAAAAGGGGCCTTGTTAGTGATGGGCCAACTGCTAGAGCGTGAGACCAGCAATTGCTTAACAATTTTGGCCTCTGACGCTGGCCTTGTTTTGTGACACTGGATGAACTAAGAATTTTTAAAAACCCAGGGGTAGTATTTTTAGGAGAACATCTTGAGACTGCTCTTGCACCAGTAGTCATATTTTTTTTCTTAGCAGTACGACAGAAATCTGACACAGCCAGCTGGAATTAGTAAACTGGTAGCACTCTCTTCCCATACAGCACTAGCCCATTCTTGTTTAATGCACACAATCTATCTCAATCCCTTACATCCTACGCAATCAAATTCTGCCACAGAAACAGCTTGCCACTAGCATGCATGATGATCAGGTCATGTTAACAGAGCGGCAAGCTGAAGATAACTGCATCTTTTCCATCTCTGCATCTCTCATGCTATATGCCCAAATACTAAGATCACACAAGAGTCAGTGGCGATAGACTTCAAACAAACATGGGGACTGGGGCAGGCTGCCTTTCTGGCATGAGTGCCAAATGAAATGCAGCAACTGCCTGTGAAGATGTACAGAGATGGGGTTTGTTACCAGCTTACCTTTCCAGGCGCTCAGACACCAGGTATGTCTGGTTGGCATCCATGATGAATGTCAGTTGATTAATGAGGTCATCGGGTTGGATGAGTCCTTCTAACCTTCCCACTACAGTCATTCTGCGATCTTTCAACATGATCATTGCCAGGAATGGGTAGGTGTTCTCACGCAGAGCCTGAGAAACTAGACAAACACAAACTGTAACCACTACTGGCAATCTCAGTACACATAAACCCTTTGTTTTACTAGTCAAAACATCCCTCAAAACCATCTACTTTGACTGGCAGTTGTCTCAAACGTTTCAAGCAGGGGTCTTTACCAGTTCTGCCACCTGTGATACTTATAACTAGCCACACCAGGGATCTGCTGTATAAAAATTGTGTGCTACAGTCTCTCCCCAGGGGACTGTGGAGACTACCCTTCTTCAACTCTAGGCTTTCATAGCTGATACTTAATATGAGGAGAGATTTGTCCTGTCTGAGTTCCATTTCAATAGTAAATTCATATTGGAGATCTGGTATTAAAGACTACTTCAGTGTTAATGGCATAAAAGCATGTTCCCAAGGAAACTGGTATATTTAAGGATCAGCAGTACTAGACAGCAGAAAAGAGAGAAGCCACTTTCCAGAGTTAAGGAGAAGGCACCAGAGAAATTATGAGGGGCTCAGCCTTTAGAACAATTTTTTAAGGTTATGGCCATAATAGTTTTCAGACTTTAATAGCTGAAAAGCCACATGTGGATTGTTCACACTGCTAAGTGCTTGTGAGTTCTCACAGGACACTGAGATTAAAGAGATCGGACTATGGGTAGGTAATTGGAATTTGGCAGACTTCCACCCACAGACCCCAGCAGATTCCTAATTCTGCCAACACATCAGAATAGTCCTTGAAGACAGCAAGAATAACACTTTTAGGTTTGATAAAATAAGGTTCTAACAGAGCAGAAGGATCCAAGGACTAACTTTTAGGTGCTTGTTTGGCCACTTAAAATGAAACATTATCTAAGATTTGTAGATAGTCCTGGAGCTGTTTATCCATTTAGCAAAAAGAGATAGAATAAAAGACAAAACATAAAAAGAAGCCGCCAGGAAGAAGTTATTTTGGCAGCCTGATTCTAAACATTTACATGGAACATGCCCCATAAGTACAGTAAAATCCCCTCCGCCAGGAAATATGCATAAGATTGCAGTCTAAGGCTGCAATCCTATGCACACTTATCCAGGACTAAGCCTACTGAGTGGGTTATTGAAATGCAAGTTGTATCAGCATTAGATGACATTACCTCTGTATCCTTCAGGCTTATTTGTGGAACAAGCCCAGAAAAGCATCCTGGTATTTATAAGGGAGATCACTTCAGGCGCGCAGAGAGTGTTGCTGTAGGGAGTGAATTAAGAGATAAACACTTGAAGCCATATCTAGAACCCACATATGTCTCCAATTCATTAAGAAAATACTCAACCAACCTACCGACAGAATTCATCAGTATCTTGATGATCATCACCATGCAGGTAAACCAGGAGGAAACGCAGCTCCCTCTTTGCGTCGTTCAGTGCCTTGAGAGAAAGCAGAAACAAATCGAGAGATAGCTTGGCAGTGTGCCCAAGGGAGAAGTGTCAGCCACCAGGAAATTACTTTGCTTCCATCAAAATAGTCCATGATGCAGAGCACACAAAAGAGACTGTGCCAAAGGTTTCTCCGCATCATCGTGCACAGCTGAGCCTCTTGTTTAGAAAAGATCTAAGACTGTCCCCTCTTTGCAGTTTTCCTGCTGCTGGGATAGAGCAATACATACAAGTGCTGTACTTGGACAGGGTGGCCTCCAATCAGCTGCCTCACAATCACCCATGTCCAACTGCCCAAAGAACACACCTCTGAAGGTGAAGCTATTAGCTAAGCCCTCTGTTCCATTCCCTACTGGTTTAGTGGCAGAATTTTCAATTTCTTAAAAAAAAACCTTTAGATCTCCATGCTTACTTTTGTAAATAAGAAACTTTATTTTACCTGAAGGTAAATTTAAAGTCTGCTTTTGTGAGAGCCACCTCCTTCCCAATAGAAATGATTCTAACATACCTCCCATACCACAGAATCAATACCTTATACCAACCTGGCTATACGTTCCCTGGTAGAAGACAGGATGTATCCTTCCATATTTTTCTTCAAACATATGAATAAATGAAACAATGTCACCCACGGGGTCAGTGACCCGACTACGAGGATCAGGGCGTATGAAACGCAAAGCAAACCTAGGAAAATGTAAAGAAGTTGAAGCATCGGCTTCCTAGGTATCCAGAACCTCAAGAACAGGGGTAGGGTGACCACTTTTGGCTGCTCTATTTTTCTTTTTAGAAGTAGATCCCCATTGTCTACTAACACGCTTAAATACAAAGTAGGTGTACTATCACTATCACTGTGTTAAGCAGCCCTGAGCATGCACACACACTTGCTTAAGAAAATAGAGTGTCTTGCTGGATCAGAACCAAAGTACCCTTACAACAGCAGTAAGAGTTTTGGCAACAAAATAAGTTAGCCTATCAAAAACCAATGGGCCAATGGGCCAATACCTGCCTTATCTAGCCAATGCTGGTGAAGTTCAGAATAAAGGATTAACCCTAGCACATACACATAATGGACTTACCTAAATATATCAAGTAATGTGTAATATGTAAATCGGAATGGAAGCATTATCAAATAGTAACCCCATCCTAACAAGCCCTGAAACAAAGAGAGAATTAGGTGTTTATCAATGTATTTCTTTTAAATACAACTTTAACTGTCTTATCTCTTAGCATGTGCTTGGGGCGGTGGAGAGAGATCACAGCATATGTTTGGAAGCCACCAACTTGAGGTTTAACCTTAGACAAGACATTCAGGAGAATTTTTTTACATTTTATCCCACCCTTTCTCCAAGGAGCTAAGGGAAGATTATGTGGTAGTTCTCCCCTCTTATTTTATCCTAACACCACTTTTTTTAAATAAAATTTATTTTTTTAATTTCTTAACCATTAAAATACAAGCACACAGTACACAACAAAACAAAAACACAGTGCAAACATAGAAACTAAAGTATAACAAAACAAGCTTTAGTTGGGTGAACATACAGAATTTTGTTTTCCTCTTGTAATCCTCCCTATAATATTTTATCCTAACACTTCTTTGAAGGATACAAACTGAGAAAATGTAATTGGCTCAAGTCATCCAGTAATTGAACTGAGGTGAAAAAACGCAAGTGTTCCCAAGATTCAGACAATATTTTCCCATTCCTATAGTTATGTTATTTCATAGCATTGTCAAAAAGAACATTCCTAATTAAAATAAATGCAGTGATGAAATAACTTGCCCTTGGTTGTGGTCTTGAAACAACATAGCTGTAAATCCTTTGGTCGGCAGTGTTGACTTGCAGTGGTCGGGAAGGTGGTGGATTGAAGACACTTGGGACACCCTCTTGTTCATTCAGTCGATCCTGAACAGCTGCCTGTAATAGGATTACAAAAGGATCACAATAGGATCACAAAAGGATTCTATTATTATTGAAGAAACATATGTATCTGTTTTAAATATTTAGGTGAAGAACTGGCTTGGGACACCTAAGAGACATGCAATGCAGTTGAACCCCGTGTATCCTCAACTGAGCTCCACTCATGAAACTCTCCCACCTTTGAACATACAAGCACAGGACAAATTCAGTTTAACCAATTTTCTTTGTTGGGGGGGGGGGTGGCGTTGCTTGCTTCCTTTTCTGGAGGATTTTGACATCATTGTCAAGCTGCACAAATTTACTATTTATTCAGCAGAATGAGAAAGCAGGTGCCATAGTACCTCAATGTTCCAGTTGTGTTGTTCCAGTGTATGACGACATTGGTCCATGGACTCTATGCCAGTCAAGTCCTAAGGAAAAGAGAATGCGGGAACCCATCAAAATAATATAAGGCCTTTATTGTGCCATTTTTTTCATTTAAGCAATTCCTCATCAAAGATCAGACTTTTATCCACCACCACGCAACAGGAATTAACACAGTTAATACAACTGAAAATCAATGGTATAAAACAAGTTCACCAGAATGTATTTGATACTGTTTTTAGAATGAGGCCAGCTGTTAAAATAATAGTGATGGATGATTCAGGTAATTTCTTCCTTTACCACCGTGAGAGCTGCTTTTCTTCGCCTTTCCATATGGATGTATACCAGAACAAGGAGTTCACATCATCAATTCCTGAAGGAGCCAAGGGCCTGAGAGAAACCAGCTGGGGTCCCCCCTCCCACAACTTCCCTGGATCTATGTCAATACTTCTGTGCCTTGAGTTCAGATCATCAGCAGTAGAAATTGTCATCTTATGAGCTGATGACAATTTCTACTGCTTCCCCTCTTTTACGACTAAACACAAACTAAATGACCTTTCACCATACCACACTGGCTAGAATGGTTGGTAGATGTATCAGATTCTGGAAGGCATGATGGATGAATCCACAAACTACCTACTAGTTAAAAAACAATATCCAATGTTATCATATCTACATTAAAAATGTTCAGGGAATGGACTGCTACAATGGGGTGTGTGACAAAGAGGAAATGCTTAACAGTTATAAAACATAGGTCAAAAAGGAAGTAAACTCTTTTGGTGGCTCTATTGCTAGCACATACACTCATTATCCACAAACAATAAAAGGCACTCTTTACCTCTCACATGTAAGCAGTATGCAAGTACCACAGAGACTTCCAAAGACAATATGTAAACGAATGAATAACAATTTGAAAACAAACATTTTCTTTCAAATGAGACATGTACATTTGTCACACATCAGGCAGCCCTGAGGTTCCCCTACATTACCCCTGCTGTGGTCAGTGGTTGCATCAGGCCAAGTCTTGACATTCTCCCCCATAATCAAATTATTTAGATTTTTCCTCACCTAAGCGTTTATAAATAACATAGCAAGAGCCCTGCTTGAATTACAACAGTATGACTAAGATGGCTTTTACTGCTTTTCATTAGCACTTTTTCTAGTTTATTTTCAGCTTTCAGTTTCTCAGCATTCTCTGTCAGAATAGTGATTCATCTTCAGTCTGCTCTTTGCTGGCATGAGTTCATAGTTTTACACCACCAGATATCAGAATAAGAGGAGGCATTCTTTCTCCAGACATGTTAACACTATCTGTAATGCCCCCACAGTGCATCAACAGAAAACACACAGCATAAAGAAATTCATCAGCAGCATGCCTCGGGCTGTAGCATTTCACTCAGCCAGTTAAACTGGTGTTCCTGGTCTTTCCTCAGCCTTCAATTATACTGGACATGTCAGGTAACATGTCTTGCTCGGAAAACCAAGATATCATCCAACTGGGATTTTTAAAGGGAATTACCAGCAGTGGAATCCCAACTCTTCCCCCAACAACAGGAACAAAGGGACATTTTACAAATAAGCCCCAAATAATATTCACTATAAATCCCTTTTAAAAAAAACACCAACAAATGTAGATGCTTTTTCAGATCATGTAATTGACAGGGTATGTGCACCTAGAGATTTCATCACATTTCAAAGCCGTGAAGGTTTAACATGATGAAAACATATTTCCCAGGCCTTTGATTGTCAACCTTTTCAATTGGTTTAAACACTGCTACTGCTTATAAATTTACAAGGTTCACTCACTCATTTATATTCCTACATATCTGGAACTGCTTCAACCTACAGTAAAACCGGCTGACAGAATTTTCTCTATTTAAGTTTGTGTAAGAGACTAAAGCAGCTTTATGTGAGAGAGCGAACATCACATGTCAGTGCTGTATCATGCCGTTACAGCTTAAACAACTTACAGTATTCGTTCAGATCTAACAGATTAAAAGAGATGAGCACAGAGTAATACAATGCAGGGTCCTATAATATTTTTCTGTTCAAGAATTATCAACAGAACTGATGGAGAGTCAACTATAGTAACCTTATGGGTTCCCTACAGCTACAGAAAGCCATGCCAATATTGAACTTTGTACTGTTTGCACCAACTAGCATTCTGAGAATCTCAGCTTTCATAGACATGTTCCTGTGCCTATAACATCTGGGGCTGCTTTAAATAAAGTCAGAAAATTTCCTGGCTCTTCTAACAGCTTGTACTATCCTCTCATCACTGTTACAACCAACGGAACGGAATGACATTTTTGTAGCACTGGAACATTTCCCATACATACTGCCAACAGAGATGAAGTTCTCAACAGTGAATTCTGTTAACTCATAAAATCAAACCATTAAATCAGATGTCACTGTCTTAGATCCCGACAAACATTTACTCTGATGGAAGGATTTCTGCCATCAGAGTATGACTTCCTTGCTCTCCTCTCCTGCCACTGCCCCAAAAATGCCTCCAATGTGCTGCTTCTGGGGAACAGGGATCTCAAGGAACAGCATAAGTGAGGAGTAGGAGTTCTGCAGTAAAGGGAGGAATAGACAACCCCTCCCCCTTCCATCAGCAGAAATCCTCCATGCGATCCATATTCCTATGGCCCCATTCAATACTGTACCCAATTTTCCTATGAATGAAAGGACCTCCTAAAGATACAGGAGATCGGTTTTACAGCAGCCATAAAAAATAGTATTTCCTCACCCCCAATTACACACATATTACTCAAGGTCTGAGACATTTTCTGTTATTGTCTTAATACCAGAAATACCCTCATTCTAGCCAACTGCACCATCTGTATATAACCAATCACTTACAAGGAAACGACATAACTACCATACTTCTTTTTTCTAACACTAGAATATTTGCCAACTTCAGGTATAAAATTTACATGGCATTTCACAAGGACATCTCTTATCTAACAAACAACAGTTGGGATGAACAGCAAACAACAGTTTGCAAACAACGGTTGGAATGAAATGCTATGGATGGTGACACCAGGGGGAAAAAACCACTTGGGCATTATGTGACACCATGGGAAAATGGCAATCACAAGTTAACACATTAATTTTATAAATGCATCACAAGCTACAGTGAATTATAGAGTTATATTATCTATCGCTCCCTCTATTTGTAAAGAGGATATTCTGCTTCCCGACATGCCAGGTGACATAATGGAGGGGGAAGTTTTTAGACTGTTGCGGAAGACATGGCCTCTCCAAAACCTGGTATTTATGGACTGCATGTGCACACTGCCCACACAATGCTAGTGAATGGGGGTAGTAGAGTAATAGCATACTAACAACAGACCACAATTTAATACAGGCAAGGAAATAACAGGTTGCCTTACTTTCGTTTGGCTTTCAGTACTGCTGAATGCTTTGGGGGCATTCTGGTCAATATGTTAAATTAATCCCATTTTTGTGGGAAAAATAGGAAGCTACCACACAATTAGATTAGACTAGATAGAACCAGGTAGAAAAAAATGTGCTGGGAATCATAAAGCTCTATGCCCCTCCCCACAAACTCATGCGGTTATAAAATTAAATATGCAATCACAAAAACACACAATGTCTAGGTCTCATACCACAGGGCAATATTTGGAAAGAGACTTTTAAAAATAGACCCAAAGATGCAGTTAGTGATCTAAAGCAGAAGGAAAGCCAAATTCTGTGTCTTCATGATAAATTAGCCTCAGGCTTTTAAAACCCCATTACCAAGGACAGAGGCTGATGAATCGTTCATAACACATTTCCATATAGCTTGTGACTAGCCCTGCTGTTAATTCCCAAACCACTGCCAAATTCCAGAGAATTATGTTTCCAGGGCGAACACCACTTGGTTTCTAACGTAAGAGCTTTAGCAAAGTTTTGGAAACTTTCTTTTCACTCAAGTGCAAATATCAGTGGCAGTAAAAATGCAACAATTGCCAGATAGAATCTGGTAAAGTTTTTCACAGAATCCAATATCTTACAATGAAAGTTGTCTTTGGACAGTATTTCAGTATCTGGTAGCAGAATGCTCCTCTTCACACTGTCTCGGTCCTTCATAAACTGAAAAGAACGGCCACTGCGATTTGCCAAGCAAACGTGATTAGGAGCGCTGTTCCTTTATTGGTCTGCTGGAGAAGTAGCTTAGACAGACCATAGCTGCACATGCTACAGAGGCAGTGTTCTTTCCTCAGGCTTACAAACTACCAGTGGGACTGCTGTATGTTCCCCAGTACATAACGGAGAAGGTTGGACAACTGGAATCATGCAGCAGGAGGTGAGGCATAAGGGAGGTGAGGAAGAAACGAGAGCTACCCCCATGCCTCCACGAATCTCTGTGCACCCTGCAACTTAAGGGCACAATCCAGCTGCAGTTTATCTTCATACGTCTCTCTCATTCAAAATTAAAAATAAGCTTAACTATTACACTGAAATAATGGGAATTATTAGAATTTGATAAATTGTATCTCAATTTATTCCTTACAGGGACTCCAACGCTCTTGCTAATGAGTAGCAAGATGGTTTTCTGTTATGGAATGTATATATGTTCCCTAAAGTGCCAACCAAACTTACTCTGACATACAGCCGGACTCTAGCATACCTGGGATTGAATCTGTAGCCACAGGCAAAATGACTTCCACTCGCAAAGCACAATTTTCATGCCTCACCCCTCCTGCAGAATCTTGAAATGCCCCCCAAAACCCAATTTCTGAGGAGATCTACAGAAACATGAGTTCAGGAGGGATTCAGGTTCCTGCTTTTTTTTTGGGGGGGGGGGATCTTGCTCAACAAGTAGAAGTCCTTGCACCAGCAGAAATGCTAACCTGGATCCAGTCCTATTGTTAATCAGTCAGCCAAAAGCATCTGTTGTTGATGAAGTGGCTTCATTTCCTTTCTTGAGCTTGCTGACAGTTTTTCTTTAGCAAAATTCCTAAGGGCATGCCTGAAAGAACACAAGTCAGATGCATGTTTGCTAAGCCTGAAGTACAGGAATAGCATGAAATTGCACTTTATATTTTTCTCTGTACTTTCGCCCCTTAGTTCATTCAGCTGTAATATACAGCTCTCAGATGCTCTTTACTCCATTAGCTTTCTTCATTCTAAATACCATTGGCTCTGTGCCTTAAAAAATTATAATGGCAGAGTTCCTGGAACAGTATGTAGGCTTTCAGACACTACCTATCTTTTTTCAGTTCTGGAAAAATGCCTTTCCCTGCTTATCAATCCCACCACATGCCGTTAGTTGTTTCCCCAAGTTTAATTTAAACATATACTTTCTAAGTGCCTTGTAACCCTGCAGCACTAAATAAAATACTTACTATGCTTTTACATTGATTGAGCACAGCACAACAGCCACAGCTGTATGCTCTTAGCTTAATTTACTTCTGAAAATATCTGCCAGTGTATAAGTGTGAACAGGTCAGACTTGTTTAAGGAACTTATATAGTGTCTTTCCATACAAAATTCCCATAAAAGCTACAAAGCAAGCTACAATAACTATCAAAACAATTAAACCAGGCTTGAAACACAGCATTAAACAATTATAATAATATTCAGCAGGGTCAGGACAAAGCAGCACAACTTAAACAAACCCATCACTGGATTTCACTAAAAGACAGAGAATATAAAACAGCCTTCATCTGTTGCCAGAAGTTATTCATGCATGCAGATATGTCAGGAGGGTGTTCCACAGAAAGGATACTGAAGTCAAAGAGCCACCTACCCATGAAAGTCATGGAGCATACAGAACAGAGCCTCGGTTAGTGTGCTTATGGGTAGGTTCCTACCAGAGAAGACATTCGTATAGACATCCTGGTCCCAACCCAATTGGGTTTTATAGGTCGAAACCAGCATTTTAAATTAGTATGTGAAAGCTAATTATGAACTTTAACCATGGATGAAATGATGTTTGTTAATAACCTGGCCAGGGTGCTCTGAAGCAGTTAAACATTCTAAATACCTTTCACAGTCAGCCCCAGGTATAATCACAGTAATCTAACCTGCACATTACCAAAGCATGGATAACTGTAGCAAGGTGATGCCTGCGTTTTTTTATAAAGGTTAATCAGATTTCTGTTCAGAGAAAAAGCAAAGCTTTCTGAATACTAGACAGCAGATGCTGTCTAAATGATGGATAATGAAAAATTATGCTAAATCTCAATAAAATTAAGACACCTTCTATCCCCAGTTACCAATGTAATGGGAGTACTTACTGAACTTTAATATTAAACCTTGTTTGGGCAATAAATCATTTAAATCAATTATAAGAAGTCTGATAGCTCACCACCTTTAGTTGTTTTTTTTTAAACAGCAGCTCTTCAGCAGCAAGAAAAATGTCTTGGCATCCTTCTTAGATTTCTAAACAAAATGCTTTAATCAATTATTTGTTCCCAGATTTACCAAATCGGCTGGAACTTGCTACGTATAGTTCTGCACAGTACATTATATGAAGATCTGGTCATCCAAGGAAGCAGGAAAACCATGCAACATTTCTGCACTTGAAAGCCTGCGGCTGGAATGTATACCGTTGAAACTTTACATACCAACATCATCTGAACAGATCACAACATTATGATAATTCATCATTAGTAGGCAAGCAGATGCAGTTTGCAGTACATCTACTCTCAGATACTCAGAGTACAGAAGGTCCTGTTCAGATGAGTGAAGCTGTCATGGCACAGCATAACGGGAGAAAAGGTCTTGCAAATATGAGGGTCCAAGGCCATAAAGGACTTCGAATCATAGAGCTGGAAGGGACCACGAGGGTCATCTAGTCCAACCCTCTGCAGAATGCAGGAAATTCACAACTACCTCCCCACCCCCATCCCCAGTGACCCCTACTCCCATGCCCAGAATATGGCTAAAGTGCCCTTCCTCTCATGATCTGCCTAAGGTCATAGAATCAGCATTACTGACAGATGGCCATCTAGCCTCTGATTAAAAACCTCCAGGGAAGGAGAGCTTACCACCTCCTGAGGAAGCCTGTTCCACTGAGGAACCACTCTGTTAGAAAATTCTTCCTAATATCTAGATGGAAACTCTATTGATTTACATTGAATTGAGCCTGGTAACTGATGGGAAGCCAGTGCAGTGACTGCAGAATGGGAGTAATATGCACTCTCCATCTAGTTCTCAATAATAGCCAAGCTGCAGCATTCTGCACCAGCTGGAGTTTCCAAACTGATTATGAGGGGAGACCAATGTACAGTACATTACAACAGTCTAGCCTCGATGTCACCATGGCATGGATCCAAGTGACCAGATCAGCTATACTGAGGTGAAGGCCATTTTTCGAGCTAGGCTGCGTTGGAAGAACACCTTTTTTTGCAACTGTATTAACTTGCTTCTCCAGCAATAGTGTTGTGTCCAACATAACCCCGAGGCTCTTCAATGAGTTGGCAAACATAATATCCTTCAAGACCTCCACCCTCCCAACGGGTATTACCTCTGTCTTTTCATGATCTAGTTTCAATTTGTTCACTCTTAGGCATTTAAGCACAGGAGCCAGGCAGCAATTTATGACCTCAACCACATCACTACGACCTGTTAAATATCTAAATATTTTAAAACTAAATCTCTTCTAAGTGGTACAAAATAAAGTAACCTGGCAAAGTGGAGAAGACAGCTAGAATTCAGAAGCCAAGCTGATTGAAAAATATTTCTGGCAACCACACTAACATTTTAGCTTTATATAACACTATATGACACTAACATTTTAGCCTTATGTAAAAACATGTAAATATTACATTTTTTCTCAGTCTCTGAAAAGTGATTTTAATATAATTTTAATCAAGAAATGTTTAACTAATGATGTGATGAGGTCTCTTATATTTTTAAAAGTGTGGTCTGAATCTTCATATACTATTCAGCTACTAACAAATTCTTATTGCAACTTCCAAGTTCTATTCTGTAACAGCATTCAGCAACCAATAATTAAAGTTGTCGTTGTGCGAAAAAATGCAGCAACGCCAAAAAGAACATGAGTGTTTATCAATACATCTATGTTTACAAATACATCAAGAAGTTAAGAGGAAGAAAAAAACCCCGAAGGTTGTGAGCTCAAGTCTTCAAACTGCTAACATTTCTAGAAAGGTCAGCACTTATAACCGATTCTGAAGCAAAGGTTATAAGGGGCGTCACATTTTACATCAGTGTATAATCAATGATTTATTCACACCTTTAAAAAGGCCACAGGAGCCAAATATGCCAGTCCAACACTAAGAGATGGCTATTGTCACATTTCCAGCAAAAACTCCATCAGAACTGTCCACTACATTACAAATGTCTACGAATTGGTGCTGGCGACATAAGGGGACATTTGTTTACTTTAGATCTGTAAATCTGATAGGACTTGCATAAAGTGCTCAGTGCACTAACAAAATGTAAAACAACAATAACGTAAGGTGTGGTGGGGATTGTATCCACTGAACTCAGTGAAACTTCCCTCCTAGTAAATAGGCATAAAATTGGGTTGTACACAACTGGAAGCTTTTAAAGCCTTGCACATACCACTTAGTACAGGTAAGCCGCATCTGATTAACCAGGGTGGAAAGGACTGGGATGTCCTCCCTACATACAGGCGTACTAACTCACTTCCCGTTGTTATCTTTAATCACAAAATACAAGTACTGCTGCTGTTGACGAATGCCGAGGCCACGATGCCACAGGATTATTCCAGCACGTTTTACCAACCCGCAGGCCGGATGCGCAGACAACTGACTGACTGGCTTCGCTTCCCCGCTGAAACGGATCCAAGCCAGCGGTTCCCCATCCTAAAAGGGGGAGCGGGATAAGCGTCCGGGCAGAGACCGCCCCAGGCAGGCGGCAGGAAATGCACTTCAAGCCTGGGCGCAGACTCCCCATCCCGGCCGCTTCTACGAGGGACACCGTCCTCGGCCGCCGCCACATGGCCCCGCCGCCATCCCGTGTCTACGCCGGCCCCCAGCAGACACCTCCGGCCAACCTCCCCCCGCTCCCCTTGGCCGCGCCGGAAACACTGAGGGGGCAGGAAGCGCCGGCTGCCCCCCGCCCCCGCCAGGTCAAGCCCGTCCCCCTCCCCGCGTCCGGCACCTGAAACTGAAGCAGCTTCTCCGTTTGCTCCGCCGACAGCTCCCGCTCCTCTGGGGCTGCCATTTTGCTGCCGCCTCTGACCCGCAGCTGCGTCACTCCAGGGAAGTGACGCAACAATTCGAAACTTCCGCGCGCTTTCCGAGCGCGCCATAGGGCGAGACGCGAGAGAGACTCGCCTCGCCCCTTCACTTCCGGCGGGGAATGGCCCGGTCCCGGTTTTGAGGGATGAAATGCGCGAGTTGTGTACGTGCGAGTAATCGAAGCGGGATGAGAGGAGCGCTTTGGCCTTGTTGCTGGAGTGTTTTCTGTTTTTTTATGGGTTGTTTACCTGAGTCGGTGTTGACAAGACGGGAGGTCCGAAATGCGAATTCAGCTAACGCCGTGGGCCACATATCCATGGGAGGTTCTGCCTTGGATTTGCCGCTCTCTAGATGCACCTTTTCCCCATCCGAATTCTCAAAACTGTGCACGGGGGCTTATTGTTGAGTTCTGAGAATTCGGATGGGGAAAATACGCGTCTAGAGAGCGGCAAATTCCAGGCAAAACCTCCCATGAATATGTGGCCTTAATTAGAAGAATCCGGACGCCCATGGAAATCATCTCGTCTGTGATGGCAATTCCACAAAGCAATATCAGAATAGCTGCTTCCTATATTCCCAGCGAGAAAAAATTCGATATAAAATTCGATATTCACAATTGATACTTAGGCCATTTATGCACGGGAGGTTTTGCCTTGAATTTGCCGCTCTGTAGATGCACATTTCCCCCATCCGAATACTCAAAACTCAACAATAAGCCCCCGTGCAGAGCTGTGAGAATTCGGATGGGGAAAACGTGCATCTAGAGAGCGGCACATCCAAGGCCAAACCTCCCGGGCATAAACGGTCGTTGTTAAAGCAAGGGGGTGGGCTTTAGGGTCGCTTGCATGTAGCGAATTTCAAGGGCTATCGAAGGTGCTATCATCACATTAGGACCTCGGGACAATTGCGGCCCCTTCCCTGGGCAGCGCGTCAAATTCCCATTCTTTATGGCCCCTCCTTTCCCCGCGTTTGGGTTTTTCAGGCCCGCCCATATCCACCGAAGGCGTGAGCGTGCAGCATTCCTCGTCTGCATCGACCCGCCTCTCGCTGGCTGTCCAGCGGGGTGCTCCGGCCCGCCGTGCGGCCGCAGCTACCCTTCAGTCTCCCAGGACCTGGCCGCGAAGAAACTGCAGATTGTAGGCGAGTGAGAAGCCTGGTGTGGTGGCCACGGAACGTACAGAAGCCGGAGAAAACTGGCTGACCCGCCATTCTAGCCACGCGGTGCAGCGACTCGAATCGCCCCTGCACAATATAGTCCTTTGAAATGCTGGTGGGCGGGCCGGTTTTAAATCCATCCGTGCGTGGATTGGAAGGTTAAACTCTCACTTTCCCGCGGGGCACCAATCTGTATTCACACGGAAGATATAAAAGAGAGGAAATGAGAGATGGTGGTGCAGAGAGAAGGAAAGTGGCGATATGGGTGCAGAGAGAAGGAAAATGGGTATAAAATGTTACAACATACTATTCCGTTGTTGATGTAGCATCTGAAGAAGCAAGCTCTGACTCATGAAATGTTATGCTGGAATAAATTTTGTTGGTCTCTAAGGGGCCACTGGACTTTTGTTTTGCCTTACTCAGACTAATGTGCCTGTGTGTGTTAAGTGCCGTCAAGTCCCTTCTGACTTATGGCGACCCTATAAATTGTATGTGTGTAGCAGCCGACTTATGGCGACTCCTTTTGGGGTTTTCATGGCAAGAGACTAACAGGTGATTTGCCAGGCCTTCCTCTGCACAGCAGCCCTGGTATTCCTTGGTGGTCTCCCATCCAAATACTAACCAGGGCTGACCCTGCTTAGCTTCTGCGATCTGATGAGATCAGGCTAGCCTGGGCCATCCAGGTCAGGGCACCCTATAAATTAGTGACCTCCAAAATGTGCTATGGCTAACAGCCTTGCTCAGGTCCTGCAAACTGAGGCTCTGGCCTCCTTTATAGAGACAACCCACCTCATGTTGGGTCTTTCTCTTTTCGGAATCTTAAAAATGTAAAAGTGGTTCATAGAATGATCTGAGTTGTGTACTCTTGTCCTATGAATTTTAGTCCTATCTGAAGCCTGCTACAATCATAGGATGAGTGTACTAAACTAATTTTGGGGTGCTATGTTCTCTGCACCTTCCAACATTTGTCAGAGAAAAAGAAATATTTCTATGGGAATCAGAAATCCACAGTACAAGTTTGCAAATCAAATGAGTGAGCCATTTCCATGGGTTGGGTAGCCAAAGAATTTCAGAAACAATAACCTTTACTCTACAATCCAGTGTGTTCTCACATCCCAACATAATTGATCTATATATGTTGCTGTTGCCACAAAATTGTGATAAGCCTACTTGGGGATAGATCATATTGTCTACAGGACTTTTGACTATGTCTACAGGACTAGATCCTGTATCTGTGTCTCTTTGTATCTCAGTTGCTCCTACAGACTCAGTTTTGTCTACTACTGAAGCTTATTTGTGTGGCTAGCATAATACCATCTCTCATTCTCAAAACTTAGACAGTATGCATGGAATTTCATAATTCTGGGGTTTTGAGAGTGATCCTGCACACATTTTCTCAAAAGTCCTGTAGATCATAGAATCTTCTATGATCTATATATGTTGCTGTTGCCACAAAATTATTATGATAAGCCTACTTGGGGAAAGATCATATTGTCTACAGGACTTTTGAGAAAATGTGTGCAGGATCACTCTCAAAACCCCAGAATTATGAAATTCCATGCATACTGTCAAAGTTTTCAGAATGAGAGATGTTATTATGCTAGCCACACAAATAAGCTTCAGTAGTAGACAAAACTGAGTCTGTAGGAGCAGCTGAGATACAAAGAGACACAGATACAGGATCTATTGAAGATATGTTAGTGCCAGTGTCCTGGTGATGAATACTCAGATTTGACAGAAAATTGGGAACATCTTGTTATTTGAAAGTTTTGTTAACTTTCTTTCACTTGGAAGATGACAGGCTTTACTGCTTCTCATCATCCATTATGTGTAATGACAAATTCCACTTCAGTTTCTTACTCAGAGAATCACACTTGAAGGATTTATGATAGCATTCACACCAAATTTTTCCCCGCCTCTACTATTTATTTTCCCGCTTCTGTAATTTTCCCTATAAATATTTCCAAAATGATTTCCTTTCAGTGTGTCTGAAGACATAAGCTCTGAATCATTATAAAAGCTCATTTTGAAATAGACGTTATTAGTCTTTAAGGTGCCTCTGGACTTTTTTATTGCTTCTAGCCAGATAATTGTTTTTTGAGACTTGTTTTAAGTTGCTAAAGTGTGCTGTTTTTGTGTTATTCCTGGGTTTTTCAGGTGGAATTTTAAATAGTTTATTAATTGTTAATTGCTGTTATGGTGTTTTATTTTTTTATTATATTTTACTTTATAAGCTGCCTTGAGCCAATTCTCTGGACAGGTGGCATAGAAATCTTCTAAATGAATGAATTTTTAAAAATTTACATACATGCTATTTTCACTTATTAATTACCCTAATAACACAATTGTTAGCAACTCAGAGGAGGAGAGACCAAATTTGGGGTGTGTGTTCCTTTCCCATTCCTTCAGGCCTCAAATGCCTTTTACTAACAAGCACATTTTATGGAGAGTGATGATATGAGAAATAAGCCTCTCTATATTGACAAAGGTTTCTAGCTCAAATTATTAGAATGGGAGGTCTATTGGGGCTAGGGTGTCCTGTAGAATGCTAAAGAACTGGCATGTTCCTATGCTGTATGGAATTCAAATGTTGAGAAACGACTCTCCATCTTTCAGTTGTGTATGACAGTCAACTTGGAGCTGGTAGTATTGGCGCTTGTTCATGAGCTTTTTTTCAAACATTCTCTCTTGATTTCTTTTTTCAAACATTCAGTATTTGCCATTTCCCATGCTTTGTTGCACAGCAGAGGATCCCAGGTTTGGTAGGTTCCATCCAGATGTCCATGAACCAAGTCCCTTGTTCATTAGGTCTCTCCTTCGGAATCATTCAGTATATGGCCTGTATACTGGAAGGACCTTTCAGTGCAGATGGACTACATGAAATGCACTATCCAGCTGGACTCTAGGCAACACATTTCCTGCCTCTGGTTTATGCTCCAGAACCAAGAGGAATGCCAAGAGTTACACATTTCTTAGGTGAACTGAGTGATGTTCCATATTTACTGCAGTTTTAAACACTCTTGCATTAAACTTTGTGCAGTTCTACCTGCTTGTACCAATCTACCTCATTAATACTTGAGCATAGCAACTTTAGTTTTTCAGGGTTAGAAAGTGCACTGTGTGTTTCTTACATTTCCAATATAAGTAGTGTGAAGTATTTTTTATGGTAGCCCAGAACTGCTAATGAAGCGGGGTGGGGGGAATGAGAAGAGCACTATCCAGCCTTGGAAGACAGACCTCAAGGCAAAGGAAGACGCTTGGGGATTTGAGAGAAATGGATAATAGATCATCTTTCAGTGTCCTTAGAAAATTATACCTCAATTTAATCACTGAATTAAATGCAGTTGCAGCCATCGACATGAAGCATAGAATTAACTCATAAGGCCAGGATAGCTTTAGACAGCAGGGAGAGAAAGTAAGCAAAATCTAGCCATGGCTGTGTGATGCAGTGTGATGTAGTCAGAGGTCTCCATATCCTGTCCCATCAATGATCTAAGTATTGAACACATAAAATTCACAAATACTTAGATAAAACAGTATTATAGGTGTGTATAATTTCATTTCTTGCCAGGCAAGTATTGTAGATTTTAACCAAGCACAATTTACAGCTTGTGAGGGTTAATGTGGTATAGTTTGTGGTATAGTTAGAGACTGGGAAGACCTGAGTACAATCCCTATTGAGTACTGAAGTTCATGGAGTAACCTTGGACCAATCACTCTTTCACAACCTAGCCTACCTCAGAGGGCTGGTAAGAAGAGAAAAAGTGAGGGGAAATCAAGCATTGAGTTAATCGGCAGCAGGATGGAATACAAATGTAAATATTACTAAGAATTTCCAGGGGATATTTAGATAGGCATCCCCTCTTATTTGGGAAAACCCAGAATGGTAAAATGACTGGAGTGTTAGGTTTAGAGGTTAGGTGCCAATGTTCAGATCCACGTTTGGCTCACTAGTTAGCCTTGGGAAGTCATTGTGTGTCAACCTAGACTGCCTTAAAAAGTTATTGTAAAAAAAAAAAAAGATAATCCATCTAAATTATTACTATTATAATGTACATAATTTATAGTTCACCTTTCTCACAGAGATGCAAGTCAGATTAAAAAATTAAAAACCAAGAATAAAAACCTCAAGTACAATACAGAGCAACAATATATACAATAAAAAACTAGAAAATATCCATAGACGTTAAAATGTACTGAACACATAAAAGATATTCCTTATAACATGCTTTCCCTTGAAAGCACCTTGAATAAAGGGTGCAGTACCGTCTTCCGGGTCGGAGAGGGAGCTCCTCGGAACGCGCGGTGGATCGCGCGCCGGCTCAAAGCGGCCGAGGGCTGGGAAAACGGCCCCCTACCACCTGGCAAGCGGCACCCCTCGGCGTAAGAGGGGATGCTGAATCGGACGCCGGTGGGCTGCCTGTCATTGTAGCGATTGCCACCGAGAAATCGGCGGGGGTTGCTCTGACGGGTGCAGCCCGAGAAGCGGCCGCCATTTTCTGCAGTAGCCGGGAAACCGAGGAGAGGAATCTCCGATATGAACAGCAAGTTTCTTTTGTTCTATTTCTAATTTACTTCATTAAAATCACAACTGAGGTGTTGGACAGTTTGGTTCTTGGAAATTAAAGTACTGAGTCTACTGACTATAACTCTACTAAGTGCATTTAAAGTGAATCTGGGCAGATACTGCCAAAAGTTGATCTGTGTATAAAAGTTAAGATGATAAGAACTGGCATGAAATAATTAGGCAAAGAAGATAATGTGCTAGACTCTCTCTAAGATCTGTGATTTTCATCTATAACAAAGATCCCAAGCTGATGTTTTAATCAAGAAACGCCATCTCCCCCCCTCCCCTGTGGATTACAAATTTCAGTCAGGCTTGTTTTTTAAATTCAATGGAAGACAAAGATAAAACAGAAACACTCCAAAGAATTTTTTAAAGGAGCTAAACAATTGCAAGTGCAGCAGACTATTAAACAACACAGAGGTTCAGCTTCCAGTATAACACCAGTTGTTTCACCTTCTCTAATAAGTACCTCTATTGCTGTGAAGATGGCTGCTAAATCAAGACCTGAGGTGACTTTGAACTCTTTGCATGAACTCTTGACAAAAACCTTTCAAGAGGTTACAGAAATGAAACAAGAGCTGAGTCAAAATACTGTAGCTATCTCTCAAAATACTGTAGCCATCTCTCAAAATACAAATGCTATTGCTGCCTTGCAAGATTCCATTTCAGCTATGAATGTGCATCAGGATAAAATGGACACTAAACTTCAAAAGTGCGTACAGGACAATAAAGACACCAAGAAGAGGGTTGACAACCTGGAAATGTCGGCGGAAGCAGCTCAGGAGAGAGAAGAAAAAAAGGAAGACCACACGGCAATGCTTGAACTTAAAATAAAGGAAAATTCTATTTGTATACGTGGTTTGAGAGAAAAACTTGAAGGAACAGACTTAAAAAATTCTCCTGGCAGAATTTCTACATGAAGAAGATGATGTTGTGGAAGGAATGATCATTACAGCCTACAGGATTAATTCTGCTTTTGCAGCTAAAAACAACATGCCAAGAGACTGTTTGGTTCAATTGTTTTCCAGAAGCTATCGGGATCTCATCTTAAATAAACATTACAAAACCCCTCTAACAATAGAGGGCATCCCTATGAGAATGATGAAAGAGATTCCTGGAAGATTACTCAGAAAGAGGAAAGATTTTGCTGAGATTGTAGAAAGATTGAAATTCAATGGGATTCAATTCAGATGGGAGTATCCACAAGGCATTTCCTTCTTGTTCAAAGCCAAAAGATTTAAGATCACAGACACGGCCAAAGCTGAACAATTCTTGAGAAGAGATGAGAAGGATCTTTCCAAACCACCAAAGCAACCATCTCAAAAAGATCTCACTGAGGAAGAAAAGAAGTCAGAAGCAAGTGGAGGTGCCAACCCAATAGATGTAACAGAGGAGGACTCTCTGTCAGAAGAGAATGCTGGCTGAATGGATTTGAACTTAATGGGAGTGGGGAGGGGATATGGGAAAAGTAGAAAACAATAACTTTGGGAATGAATAAATTTAGAAATGGGATTAACTGAATTTTAATATGTTACAGGTATTGTCTTGGGACATTAATGGTTTGAATTCTCCCAACAAAAGGAGGAAGGTATTTCTTCATTTACAGAAAGCTAAGGCCAACATTATATGTCTACAAGAAACTCACATGTTACCAAAAGATATATTCAGGTTGGAACAACCAAAACTAGGCAAACCTTTTACATCATGTAATGAAACAAAAAAATTAATGGAATAGTAATGTATGTCCCTTTAGTATTGGAACCGAAGATTATATTTAATGATAAAGAAGGAAGGATTTTGTTGATTGAAATTACCTGTGGATTTCAAAAGGTATTGTTGGTAGCAATTTATACTCCCAATATAAATAAAAAAATATTTTATGACAACTTGACAACAATTTTAGCTGAACATGCTACAGAAAAAATGATTTGGATGGGAGATTTTAATGGGGTAGTGGAACCTAAGATAGATAGATCTGCAAAAAAGAAAGAAAGAAACTGTGAGGGTAAACTACCTGGTATTTTTAATAATCTTATAGATCAATGGGAGATGTTTGATGTATGGAGGCTGTTACATGGGAGTAAAAAGGGATATACTTTTTTTTCAGCTAGACACCTTACCTATTCAAGAATAGATATGATCTGGCTTTCCAAAGGTTTGATAAACAACTCAGAGGATGCTGACATTTTACCTAGGGTGTTATCAGATCATAATGCAGTTTCAGTAAAAGTTAAGATAGGTGATAGAAGGAACAAGCCGTGAGTAATAAATGATTTTTTATTAAAAAATAAAAAAAATAGTAGACAAACTCAAGATAGATACACAAAATTATTTTTCTGACAACGTAGATAAGGGAATAAAGGAAGAGATAATATGGGATGCTGGTAAAGCAGTAATTAGAGGACTTTTAATACAAGAAAATACAAGATGGTTCAAAGAGAAGGAGGCACAGAAAATATATTAGAAAACATTAGATAAGGAGAAAGACAGCTTAGAAATGTACATGATAAATTAGCAAAACAGGAACAGTTAAATATTTTGAAAAAAATTACAACATCAATATGAATTTTTATTAACTACTGAAACTGAAAGGAAAGTAATGTATAATAGACAAAAGATTTTTTGAACATGCGAATAAACCAGGTAAATTGTTAGCATGGCAGCTTAAACAGAAAGGGAAAAAATTACCAATTTTGAAAATTAAGAAAGATGGATAGGTGTTAACAGATAAACAAAAAATTATGGAAACATTTGTAGAATATTATACAAAGTTATATAGCAAAAATTCAACATCAGAAAGGGAAATGGATGTTTATCTTGACCAATTTGATCGGGCAAAAATATTACAAGAAAATAGGGAAATATTAGAATCCAAAATAGCTATGGAAGAATTAAAAAAGGGTATAGGTAAGAGTAAATTAAATAAATCTCCAGGGGCGGATGGATTTACAGCACTTTATTATAAAACTTTCCAAGAACAATTATCTCCACATTTATTAAGAGTAATGAACGCTTGTTTGCAGAATGGATCTATCCCCCAAACCTGGAAACAAGCAAATATAGTATTAATATCAAAAGTGAATTCAGATTTATTAGATGTCAAGAATTATAAACCTATTTCATTACTGAATAATGACTATAAATTGTTTGCAGAGATCTTAGCATCCAGATTAAAAACTGTTTTAAATTAGACAGTTTTTATCATGAAGATCAAGCTGGGGTTTTACCAGGTAGATTGATCAGTCAAAGTGTTAGAGTGGTAACAGATCTTTTAGAATACGCAGAACACGTTACAACTCCGGTAGCTATGTTATTTTTAGATGCCGAAAAAGCATTTGATAATGTGAATTGGAATTTTATGAAGAAAATATTACACTTTATAGAAGTGGGAACAAATTTTAAAACAGCTATTGAAAATTTATATAGTTATCAGACAGCTAAGCTGTTGATAAATGGTACATTATCAACACAATTTGAAATACAAAAAGGTACTAGACAAGGTTGTCCTCTTTCTCCTTTATTGTTTATAGTAGTGCTGGAAGTCTTATTGAAAAAGATTAGACAAACAGAAGATTTACATGGATTTCAAATTGGGAGAAATCATTTTAAGATTAAAGTATATGCAGATGATCTTGTATGTTTTTTTAACAAATCCTATACATCAAGTTGAAAATTGGAATAAAATAGTGGAGGTTTATGGAAAACTTGCAGGTTTTAAGAGTAAAACCAAAATATTAGTTAAAAATATGACTCTCTCACAGCAACAAGATTTAATAAAAAAATCAGGCTTCACTATCGAACATAAAATAAAATATTTGGGTATATGGTTATCTCAAAATAATCTTAATTTATTTCAAAATAATTATATTAAACAATGGCAACAGATTGTAACAGATTTTAAAAATTGGGGAAAAATACCGCTATCACTATGGGGCAAAATTGCTGTGATTAAAATGATGGTATTACCCAAAATGCTCTTTTTGTTTCAAAATTTGCCAATTATAAAAGGAGTACATATATTCAAAGGTTGGAAGAAAGATATTTTGAACTTTTTATGGGGAAAAGAAAGACATAGAATAGCGTATAATAATTTAATTCAACTAAAGGAAACAGGAGGATTGGGGTTACCCGATTTAAGAATGTATTATGAAGCAGTTTGTTTTAATTGGATAAAGAATTGGATATTATTAGAGAATATAAAACTTTTAGAATTGGAAGGTTTAAACTTACGTTTTGGATGGCATGCATATTTGTGGTATGAGAAAGAGAAAGTAAATAAAGAATTAAATTCTCATATTATTAGATATGGTTTATTCCAAACTTGGAGAAAATATAAAGGATTTTTTGAAAATAAAACTCCAGGTTGGATTAATCCAGTAGAAGCATTTATGAAGAGGGGTATGCAACTAAATTTAGATATGGATATTTATAGAGAGATTATAGAGTGTAAGGAAGGGACTTGGCTGTTAAAGAGTAGAGAAGAGCTTAAAAGAAAAGACTGGTTTATGTATTATAAATTTAAAGATATATTTAATAAGGATAAGTTGAAGGGTTTTAATGAAAATCCAGATTTGAAATTATTTTAAACAAGGGAAATAAAGGATTGATAGGACGGATTTATAAATTATTAATTGAAACGAATTAAGAACATGAAAGAATTAAAGCAGTGATGGTGAAATGGATGAAGGAGTTAGGATATAATATTGACTTGGAAATATGGGAAAATTTGTGGAAAAAACAATATAAATTTACAATTTCCAATGAAATAAGAGAAAACCAATATAAAATGTTTTATAGATGGTATATTACTCCTGTTATGATAAGATGAAAAAAGGTGATTCGGATCTATGTTGGAAATGTGGAAAAGACAAAGGAACATTTATGCATGCATGGTGGTTTTGTAAAAATATTAAAAAAAATTGGAGAAAAGTATTAAATGAAACTAATAATTTGATTAATTCTGAAGTGAAAATTGACCCTTTTTTCTATTGGGTATACCTGAAAACAATTTAGTTAGATAGACGTGATAGAGTCATATGTCAATATAGTTTTGCAGCGGCAAGAATTATAATAGCTAAAACCTGAGAGCAAGTAAATAAACCTTCTATTAAAGCTTGGAGAAATTATGGATGTATATGCGAATGGCCAAATTAACAGAGTCCTTACATGGAAAGGACATAGAAGATTTAAAAAAAACATGGTCAAAGGCCGTCGCATATTGGGACAAACTGGCGAAAATGAATTTTATTAATTTAGTTAATGAATTGTAGATAACTGATTAATGGTTTTATATGATGATTTTATTATATCTATTTTTTAAAACTGTCATAACACTTCTCCGGAAGTCCAAAGTGGTGATGGGACACTATATCAGGGTGGGTGGTGGTTTCTCAGGGCATTATGAATTTTGTAATTTTTATTATAATAAGTAGTATCAATTGTTAAGTAAGTGCTCTTTTGTATTCTCTTTTTCTTTTTCTTTGTATGTTTTGTTTTATGTTATAAAAAATAATAAAAATTAAAAAAAAGAATAAAGGGTGCAGCACCAGCATGACAAATAAATTATAGAGGTCTTGCTTCAAGAAAGACTAGTGGGAATGACAGCTGATGTTCTACCTCTTTTCCAGCTATAATTTAAACTGTAGATTGATTTTAAAAGCATTAGAAATGTAGAAGGATCAGGCACATACCAAATCTGCCCTGTCGGTTGAGCCTCTGCAGTCATGGAATAATTCATTATTTTGTTTACATGGGTAAACAGGAGAAAAGAGTGCCATGGTTGTATAAGTTCAGAATTTCATAGCACCATAAGACAGAAAGGGACATAACCAATTGATTGTGGTTTCAGGCAGTATACCACAGGGCTCGTTTTCTTTTTTTACAACTGCTCTTGACAAGCTGCGTTTGGCCTACCTTTACTGCATTGTGACAAAAGAAACTGCCCCTGTCTAAATTCTCTTTTTGGGAAGAGACACAGAACCTTGTACTGCATTGGCAGTCCTGCCTGCTTGTCTGATGACTCTGATTTTTGGAAAACCTGGCTATCATTTTCTTACTAAATGCCTTTCCATTATTAATTGTATGGTGCCACTCATACTGTGGGGAGAAGTCATTTTCAGCCAGCTGCAAAAACAAACCCTGCCACAAAGAATTTAGATGCTAATGAGAAGATGCCCAGATGAAGCAATTGGGCACAGTGGGTTGGAATCAAATGTGCTGTTTGGCTAGTGAGTGCAGAGATGGCGATGTGAACAAATGTTTGTTTTTTTCCTTTGTGGGCTACTCTCTTGTAGTTAATATACAGTGAGTCCCTTGAGGGGTGGCAGCAGGTGAGGGCCAGTGATATTCCTCAGGCCCCATGATAAACAAAATCTCCTCTGCTACACTGATGGGGGCATGGAGGATCTGTTTATTGCAAAATAGGCCAACACTAGAGGTCAGTTACATAACACTGCTATTATGCATCAGTTGTTGCCAGTTATGCCTTTAAGAGACATGGTTGAGCTTATTCATCAGTTCCGTATCATCTTTTTCTCACCCACCCCCTCTCCTCCTCCTCCTCTTCTTTTTTTGCTTACTATCCAGACAGCAGAAGAATTTTTTCTCACTACATTGTGACATAGTTGGTCATATTAAAAGCTTTACTCATCTTTCTTTTGGTCCCAACCTGAGGGTGTGAACACATGAAGCTGCCATATACTGAATCAAACCCTTGGTCCATCAAAGTCAGTATTGTCTACTCAGACTGGCAGCGGCTCTCCAGGATCTCAGGTAGAGGTCCTTCACATCACTTACTTGCCTAGTCCCTTTAACTGGAGATGCCAGGAATTGAACCCGAGACCTTCTGCATGACAAGCAGATGCTCTACAAACTGAGCCACAGCCCCTCCCAACTGCATGTGTCTAAACTCTGGGGAAACTTTGCATTCTAAGTGGATGTGCAAGCAAATAGACTGAAAGGCTTTTGGTTAGTGAGAAGCACCAGGTCAACAAAATTGGCTCCTATTAAACAGAAAACCTGCTTCAAACAGGAGACAGGAACACAACATTTGTGCATACTGGAAGTAGCTTGACCATTATACCGGCACAGTGGGTCCTTGCACAGAAACAGGATTGGCATAAGTTCTGCACAGGGAAGTATTGCACCCTTAGGTATCTCTTTTGGCATTGCACATTGGTGTCTGCAGAAATATGAGAAAGGAGAGCTGGGCTAAGAACTGAGAGACCCAGGTTCAAATCTCTATTCTGCCATGGAGGCTTGCTGGGTGACCTTGGACCAGTCATTTTTTCTCACCCTAACCTACTTCACATGGTTGTTGTGAGGATAAAATGGAGGAAAGGAGAATGATGTTGTAAAATGGTTTGGATGGGCATTGGAGAGAAAAGCAGGGTATAATATCTAAATAAATAAATATAAATAAATGTCCTGCTGCTCAGGTTTATGCTCTTCAATGGCTCTGTAATTACTTTGTTGCAGTGCAGTCTAGGGTTGACCTTGGGTTGTTGTACTCTGGATGGGCCAATAAGAGGGAGAGTTGTTAGTTGTTGTATTTTAGAAACAGGATTGCTAGATTACAATCTAGAGCTTCTGCTTGCCCATCTAAAAGTATTGAAGCAGCGGCAAAAGTTGTAGTTGTTATGCCATATTCCCATTCCTTCCTCAGTTTCCTCACCCATGCTTCTCCTAGAGTGCTATCAATCAATAAAGCTCCAGTTTAAAAGGACAGATAGGATCAACAGGCTGTGATCTGGCAACCCAATTGAAAATATGCACAGAAGGCTAAAAGTACCCAATCGGTGATTTCTGTATTCATATTAATAGCTGTGTGTGTGTTGGGGGGTGTAACTTAATTAGTGTAAAAAAGTGATGCATGATTGCTACTTTGGATCTTTAGTTTTTGTCTAAACGGGTTTTGCCTGACATCAGAAGTCTGCTGTGCTCTCTCATCCAAAGGAAATCAAACCTGGATACATTTCCCCTCAAACTTCTTACTAAAAGAGAAGGAAAGGGCTATCTGTTTGTTCTGTGTTTATACGCTAAGCCATGTTTACTCTGCATTGACCCAAACCAAGAATTTTTCACTAGATAACTCAAATTTTGCACGCTTTTGTAAAGAATATTGAGTACATTTGCAAACATTTCATTGGCACACACATGGCCAAGGGTCTCTCTGCAGTCAAGAGCTAGAAATCTTCATTCTGTTTTAAAATAAACACTGAATTTTGCGGGTACTAAATTCTGCACCCAATACCCATTTCTTAGCTTGAAACACAAAGCCACAGAATCACATGTATGGAGGTTGGATACAGTGTCTACATCCTGAGTCCTGTGGGAAGGGTCTTCTGACCTGAACTGATCTAACAATGTGGTGCTATTAGGTCTGCTAGAGAAACCCTCAAATGTACTCATGAGTTTCCTTAGTGGGTCAAATTGTAACCCCCTAGGACTGTTGCAGGTTGAGAAAATGGTGCAGGTGGAAAGCTGAAGCCCCTTCTTCCTGCAAGCCTAAGTCACAATCAGGCACCACATGACTAGAAATTGAGGAGAACCCATTCTTGCTTCAGGATGGGGATCCCAGACCCAACCTGTGTCCACCATAATTGGGGTATCCAGGGTTTTTAACAATGGATTGGAAAATTCCTGAAGACTTTGGGGTGGAGTCTGTGGAGGGTGGGGTTTGGGGAATAGAGGGACCTCTCAGGGTATAATGCCATAGAGTCCACCCTCCAAAGCAGTCATTTCATCCAGTGGAAGTGATCTATGTAGTCTTGAAGATCAATTGCAGTAGAAAAGAGTAGGTGTCCAGTAGCACCTTAAGGACCAACAAAATTTCTGGCAGGGTGTGAGCTTTCGTGGGCCACAGCTCACTTCTTCAGATACCAATTCCAGCTAACTTTAGACCCATCAGTCCCCTCTCGATTGTAGGGAAACTCTATGCCAAACATCTATTGAATAAACTCTTAGCTTGGATGGCAGAACATAAGACTAGGCCCCAAACAAGTGGACTTCTGCCAGGAGAAATCCACTTTAGACCACTGCATTGTACTTGCACATCTAGTTAACAAGTACGTTAGGAAAACCAATACCAAGTTATACTCAGCCTTCCTGGACCTCAAGGGAGCATTTGATTCCATCCCAAGAAACCTTATATGGGATAAATTAATGAGCATGAACATCGACAAGAGATTAGTATTCCTAATCAGAAGGTTGTATACCAACATAAGTTGTCAAGCACACTGCTAGGCAAACTATCCCTGAAAATCAATATCAATAAAGGAGTTAAGCAGGGCTGTATCCTGGCCCCAACTCTTTTCAACCTCTTCCTAAATGATCTGGCTACTGCGTTAAGAGAGGTTGACGGCCATTGTCCCAAACTCAGCTCCATACACACTCCCCTGTTACTTTACGCTGATGATGCTGTGCTATTGTCATGTTCAAGGGTTGGCTTAAAGAGATTACTAAACCGGTGCCATGAGTATTGTACTGCAAATGGTCTGGTGTGGAACTATGCAAAATATAAGGTCCTGGTATTCTCAAAGTCCTGGAAACCACTTAAATGGATAATTGGTGGCAACTCACTTGAGCAGGTCAAATATTTTAAATATTTAGGCATTTATTTCCATCATAATGCATCTTGGAAAACCCATTATCAATTTGCAACTAAATCAGCAGAACTTAGCTCATTAGCAATTATACAGGTTTTTTTTCAATAGAGGAAACCAATATATTCCTGCTGCCCTTAAGGTCTTTAACGCCAAAGTCAACGCGCAATTGCTGTATGGTATTCCTGTCTGGATTAGCGCACTAGGTTATCCACTGGAACGCACCCAAGCCAAATTCCTCAGAAAAACAATGGGTATACCCTGTTGTGTCCCATATGAACACATGAAGCTGTCTTATACCGAACCAGACTCTTGGTCCATCAAGGTCAGTATTGTCTACTCAGACTGGCAGCGGCTCTCCAGGGGCTCAGGCAATTGTGCTTGGAAACTGGCCAAATGCTACTTGAAACAAGAGCATGGCTCATGACTGTAAAATTCTGGCTACACCTCCATTTTAAGGCAGATTCCTCTTCCCTTATCTACTATATGCTCATGGAGTCACATGCTTCCAAGTGGCTTCAATATATTGAGAGCAAAATTAAATCTATTGGCTTTAACATCAACTCTTTGCTTATGCTTACTGAGGCAGAAGCTTTTCAAAGGATTAAATGCAGACTCTTAGATATAGGATTTCAAGACCTAAACAGTGCTGCTAATAAAACATACTCCCCATTAAATGCCTCCCCATACTTATCTCACCTGTGTGATCTTTCTCAACGTAGAGCCATTTCTCTGGCCAGATTTAATGTTTTGCCATCTGCGCTACTTGAAGGCAGATTTCGGAAAATTCCTCTGTCTGACAGGCTCTTACCTTGTGGCAACAATTGTACTGAAACGGTTGCTCATGTCTTATTTTATTGTAGTTTCTACACAGAATCTCGTAACGAACTTTTAAGCCCCCTGTTGGTTAATAGACAGAACGTCTCAGATTCTTTTAACGTTTCCTATTTATTGAACAATCGTTCGCCCCATATATTGGAGACGGTGGCAGTTTTTAAAGTTTGTTTTCAAAGCCTGCCAAACGGTTAATTAGATGGCAGTATCAACAAACAGCGCTATTTGATGTAACTGTCTTTTAACTATGCCATAAAGGACACTTTTTAATATCTCCATTCCTTTTGTACCCTTTTTGTATTATGTTTTTATGCCAATAAAGGAATGATGATGATGACAGATACCAACTGTAATTCTGGGAGATCTCCAGGCCCCACCTGGAAGTTAAGGAGAAATACAGCACCCAAGCTCAAGTTCACAGCATATAATCAAGAGAATATATTGCCCAAAATAAAGTAGTGGTATCTACCACAGTAACAGACTAAGGTAAGTATACAGTAATGAATTATATTTCTCAAAATCCAAAATTGTTTCAAACAAACCGAAAAAGTACAGCAAAAAATTCGTAAGCCCGGTTACTTCACCGTATATTTGGTTCAAAGTTCATAATCCAGAGTCCAAAGTCCAAAATGCAAAGTCCAAAGTTCAATGCACATTCAACGTCCAAACTATAAGAAAATCCAAATGAAATTCCAAAACGACACTTCCGGATTCGTGTGCGTTTCGCAATGTGAAAGCTTCTTCAGTTGATTAATAATTATTTCGATGTTCAATTGGTGTAAATACACAATTCATAAGGGTACATAGACCTCTGTGAAGTAGAGTAAATGCCAATAATACCAAATCTAGGAACAGAAAATTCTAATAATATACATACAGCCTCAGACTATAGTAATACTCACCAAAATTGACCAGCCATCCTATCTGGCTCCTAACTGTCTCTGAGAACTGGTAAAAGAAACCTAGAGGCTCATGATTAAATCCTGCTGAACCCATCTGACGTCCATCAAAACTCATAAAGCTCCACCAATTTTTAAAGGAAACTCATGAGATCAAACTCACTATTAAGACCAGCGGGGGCTAGCGTTTTAAATAAGTATACAAATTTCATCTCGTGTCTATGCAAAATCTTAGCTACATCTTCCTGTTGGTGTCTGCGAGGTTTATACTGCCAAAGCGCGAAAAAGAGTAGATCCGTGTCTGAATGTCCCTTCTGTATGTAATGACTCGTTAACGGTGCCTCAAGTGTTCTTTAGCGTATTCTTGTGCGGTGTTCCCCGATGCGTAATTTTAATTGGCGACATGTTGAACCGATGTACATTAAAAAACAGGGGCAAATAATTGCATAAATAACGTTTTTAGACGTGCAGTTAGTAAATTGTTGTAGCGTATATTTAAAGTTGGAGCTGGAAGAGCTTACTTCCTTGATGGGCAAACTAAAAGAACAGAATGCACATGCGCCACATTTGTAATGGCCAGAGATATTAACCCCTTCTCGACTCGATAGTCTGTCAGTTTTAACCAAATGGTTGCGTAAAGATTTGGTTTTTCTGAGGCCGAAAACCAGGGGTTCCGAGCACCCTGGTATATTGTACAATACATGCCAATGTCGGCGCACAATTTTCTGAAGCTCATGAGTCAAATGATTATATTCAAAGGAAGCAAAGATCCTAGAAGGTTTGCATGAAGCATCTGTGTGGGGGTGGAGAAGTGTTTCTCGATCTTTTGAAACTACTCTAGAAAGCGTGTTGGAAATCACAGAGGGAGTATAACCCCTAGCACGTAATCTATTGTTAAGATCCAAAGCTGAGTCCATGAAATCTTGTTCAAACGTGGCGTTCCTTTTCAATTTTTGGAGTTGACTGTAAGGTAGATTTCGCCATAAATGAAGCAGATGATGCAATGGGAGTGGCAATGGGAGCCGCTTGCGCCCCGTCGGTGGCCAACACCTATATGATTGCATTTGAAAAAGATAGTTTTACCTGTCATAATATGTTTCAGAATCACGTGGTATCTTATTTTAGGTTTATTGATGATTTGTTTTGTATTCTAGACTCTGCTTCCGTTTATGAAGATTTTTTGAAATGGCTTAATTCTTTAAACCCGCAGTTACAATTCACCGGTCAGGTGAATCAACATGCCATTTCTTTTCTTGACGTCTCGGTCTTTAGGACCCAGGGAAATCTATTAGCAGTCAAGCCCCATCGGAAACCTACCGATGTGGGATCTGGTCTTCATTTTTCTTCACATCATCCGCTTCATTTACGGCGAAATCTACCTTACAGCACCGGGTCATTCCTGACCCATGGGGTGACGTCACATCCCGACTTTTACTAGGCAGACTTTGTATACGGGGTGGTTTGCCAGTGCCTTTCCCAGTCATTTTCCCTTTACCCCCAGCAAGCTGGGTACTCATCTTACCGACCTCGGAAGGATGGAAGGCTGAGTCAACCTTGAGCCGCCTACCTGAAACCAACTTCCGTTGGGATCGAACTCAGGTCGTGAGCAGAGCTTTTGACTGCAATACTGCAGCTTAACACTCTGCGCCACGGGGCTCCTTTGGCAATTATTAGGTACGGTTATTTACCTCCATGCCATTAAACGTGTCACCTACCCTTTCCAAAACATTAAACCTGTCCCTCAGTGTGACTCCTCTGAAGATGCCTGCCACAGCTGCTGGCGAAACGTCAGGAAAGAAAATACCAAGACCACGGTCACACAGCCCGGATAACCTACAAGAACCAATTAAACCTCTATTAAAGGGGCAGGACGTTTTTCTCCAAGCTGTGGCAACCCTATTGTCGTGAATGGTCAGCACGCCCCCAGAGGGCCCCAAAGCCCATGACTGGGTCGACGCAACGCACACAAACACACAAAGCTGCCTTCTACTGAATCAGACCCTCGGTCCATCAAAGCCAGTATTGCCTACTCAGACCGGCAGCGGCTCTCCAGGGTCTCAAGCTCGAGGTCTTTCATACCACCTACTTGCCTCGTCCCTTTAACTCACTGGTTCCCAACCGGGGGTCCGTGGACCCCCAGGGGTCCGCGAGAACTAAATTAAGGTCCGCGAAACAAAGTCATAAACCCATAATAAATTAATATTTTCAATTAAAAGTTCTCTATTATAAAAATATATATTCAAATATTATTCTAAGTTTAATGTTTAACTAACAGTTATGATTAAAGTTTATTTTCAAATTCTTGGAATTTTTATTTTGAAGCTCCGAACAAAAAAGTCCTAGTGGTCCCCTGGTCAAAAAAAGGTTGGGAACCACTGCTGGAGATGCCGGGGATTGAACCTGGGGCCTTCTGCATGCCAAGCAGAGGCTCTACCACTAGAGCCTCCCCTTGCTGCGACGATGCCCCGTGGCACGGATGCGATTCCCGGCGAGGCGACGGGAAAGCCGGCTTCGTGGCTGCACTGCCCTCTGGTGGCGCCAGCGAGCCTCGGAAGCTCGGTTGGTGACGTCAGCCCCCCTCCCTCCCTCCCTCCCTCCCTCCCTCGCGCATCGCCAGGCTCCTCCTGCAGGCGCCGCAGTGACAGCTGAGCGCGGGCTTCCTTCCTTCCTTCCCTCCCTGCCGCGGGTCGCCCTGCTCAGCGCCCATCCCCGCGCAGGAGGGCCGGGCGCCGGGGGAAGCACCATGGCCGATGACTTCGGCTTCTTCTCCTCCTCGGAGAGCGGGGCGGCCGAGGCCCCCGAGGAGGACCCGGCGGCTGCCTTCCTGGCCCAGCAGGAGAGCGAGATCGCGGGCATCGAGAACGACGAGGGCTTCGGCGCGGCCGAGGGGGGCTGCGGGGAGCCGCAGGCGGCGGAGCAGGCGGGTGAGTGCGGCAATGGGGACCGCTTTGCGCCTCTTTCGGGATGGGGCGGGGGGGGGGGAAACCCTCAATGGGCCTACAGGACCCAGCAGCCCGGCAGGATCGCCGCGGAACGGCTGGGACCTCCTCCGGCCCTGGGAACAGGAAGCAACCGCTGGCGTTTGCAGGGGTGTGGAGCAGAGAGCCCGCTCAGATCGCCCTCTTTTTCTGGCCAGGGGAGAAGAGCTCTAGGACATCCCAAGCAAGGGGCCGATGAGGGAGGGAGGGGGGCGGGCTAGGCTGCACACGCAACGTTTCCAGAGGTGGGAAGCGCAGGGGCTCCCTGGGCATTTGGAGGCGGCTGTTGGAGCTTCATGCTGGCCAAGGCGTCAGTCCGGGTGCTGCTGCTATTTATAACTGAAATGGCACCTTCTGCTGTCTGGATGGTGTTCCGGCTGCATGCTGAGTCAGACCATCGGACTATCGAAGTCGTTTTTGTCTGCTCTGACTGGCAGGGGTTGTCTGGTTGTGGTTTTTCCCATCACCTATTACCTGACCACATGAACCTGCCTTATACTGAATCAGACCCTTGGTCCATCAAAGTCAGTATTGTTTACTCAGACTGACAGCAGCTCTCCAGGGGCTCAGGAAGAGGTCTTTCACATCACCTACTTGGGCTCTCCAAGTTCTCAGGTAGAGGTCTTTCACATCACCTGCCTGCCTAGTCCCTTTAACTGGAGATGCCAGGGATTGAATCTGGGATCCTTTTAACTGGGGATGCTGTCAAACCTGGGACTTTTTGTCTGCCAAGGAGGTCCTCTACAACTGAGTCATGATCCTCCCACAACAGCCTTAGAGAGAATGTCAAGAAGTCCACGGTAGAGAAGATACTTGAGCCACCTTCTGTTCTGCCCAGGGCACTTACTATAGTGGCCTTTTATCCCAGAGTCTTCTTATCTGTATCAAAGACTGGCCATGCTTTGGGATTCTCCGAAGAGACAAGCAGCCCTTGCCCTTCGAAGCAACTTCTTCTACCTGAGGAAAGAGAGCTTAGTGGGTCACATTTGTCTCCAGCAAGGAGGCCCAGGGCAAGCCAGGTCAGTGTGACCCATCAGAAAAGCTCTAACTCCTTCCTTGGCTGCAGCAGGACTGGGTGGACAGGCTGCGGAAGGAAGGGTTTGGATTCTCTGTGGGTGTATCGTATGTGAGGTAGGCGTACTGAAGCTTCGGTTTGACTTTGGGAGGAGTCCCTGCAAATGTTGCCAGACCAGACCCAGTCATCCTGGGTGTAGCCAGATACTCAAGGTGGAAGATCAGGGAAGGGGACAAGCTTGTGTAAGGAATTAGGAAAGGAATTATGCTCTTTGAGTATCAGAGCAGCACAATGGCGACTTTTCCTCCTCGACTTCCTTTCTTAGCTCTGCTTAGGGTTGCCAGTTCTTTGGACAGGGAGAAGCTTTTCTCCCTCTCTCATAATACTAGAACATGGGGTCATCTGCTGAAGCTGGAAGGCGAGAGATTCAAAACAGATAAAAGGAAGTATTTCTTCACACATTTAAATTGTGGGATTCCCTGCCCCAGGATGTGGTGATGGCTGCCAACTTGGAAGGCTTTAAGAGTGGAGTGGACATGTTCATGGAGGAGAGGAGTATTTATGGCTACTAGTAAAAATGGATACTAGTTATGATGCATACCTATTCTCTCCAGGATCAGATGAGCATGCCTATTAAATTAGGCGCTGTGGAACACAGGCAGGATAATGCTGCTGCAGTCGTCTTGTTTGTGGGCTTCCTAGAGGCACCTGGTTGGCCTTTGTGTGAACAGTCTGCTGGACTTGATGGACCTTGGTCTGATCCAGCATGGCTTTTCTTATGTTCTTATGTTCTTTTTAAATGCTATGCTTGTGTGCCTTGACATGTGTCTGATTCTCACAAATGTCGCAGATGAAGCTCTTCTGACCACTGTATCAGCATGCTGAGAAATGCTTCATTGCTGCAGTTTCTCAATGTCGTACCATTCTGGAAGGCATAAGGAACAGAATAACAAGGCAACTCTGCCTCAGCTGAGAGAGGGCCCCTGAAAGCACTCTGTTTCCAAACAAGAAATTTGTTCTCTTTGGCCATGGTTATTTATTTATTTTAAATACTTATATGCTCACCTCCCTCCTGATCCATGGTGGGCATCAACAAAACATATACAGAAAAAAATGACTGTTTAAAAAGGTAAATTAAAAAAGCCCAAGTTACTGTTTCCAAAGACCTTGGGAACTGAGGGAGTGTTTCTAGCTGGTACTTCCAACCATGTTCCTAGTGAGCTGTCCAGAAGCTTCAAAAATTCAGTCATGTTTTGTCTTCATCAAAGGCTAAAATATGGCTATAGCAGATCTTCACCCCCCTCTTCTGGACTTGCTGCCCTTAAAGACAGTTTGGTTTAGCCTAGAACTTCACCAGGGGTACCAACGTTCTCTCCCCCCACCTCCCAAACAGGATAAGGATGTAGACAGGAAAAAGTTCTCTCAGTACATCAGATCAGGAGCAGAACTTGATTCTCCTGGCCAAAATGTTATGTTTTAAAAGTAGATCTATCTGGGTTCTGCTTTTGAAATAATGGGATTACTTGTTAGGTTTGATAGGGTATTCTGGCAATCCTAGGGAGAGCTAAGACTGACATGTTAGATGCAAGCAGCTAACTCTTCTTAGGGTGCTAAGGTTTAATACAGAATGGGGTCCTTGTGCCTTTAACAAACAAGAAATATGGCATTTGCAGCCTCTCCCTTCGCTACAACACTTGGATGGGAGTATTTATCAAGGGCATATTCTCCCTGGAGGTCATACATTCCATCATCTGCCCACAGTGCCCTTCTGTCACTTACACAGACAGTTCCTTCATAAGGTGATAAATGGGCACAAATCAAACGTGAAAACAGAAACAGATTAAAACCAGCGGGTTGTAGTCTTCCCGAACATGCTCGCTCTAACCTTGAAATCACTTTAACTTTAAAAAACTTTAAGGAATTTTAAGGAACTTTGAATGAGAAGCTGTAGAAGTGTGGTTAAGAAATCTGATTCTTTTGGATTTGGGGTCGCCTCTTACGAAAAGCAATTGTTTCCATGCAATGGCACCACTATTTTTTACTTATCAACACATTGATATTCCAGCAATGTTATTTTATCTCTAAATAAACAGGGGGAATGCAAAAGCTTGCGCTTGCTATTTTGATTGGTCCTCCTAATTAAAAATATTATACTGCTCGTTTTTGTATTTGTATTGTACCTTTTGTAAATCAGGATATGTTCCTTGCATTTCTGTCTGTAGTAATTTAGGCGGCTGTCATATTCCTTTTTAGTTTTGAGTAAGGTCCATTGAACACATGAAGCTGCCTTATCCTGAATCAGACTCTTAGTCCATCAAAGTCAGTATTGTCTACTCAGATCGGCAGTGGCTCTCCAGGGTCTCAGGCAGAGGTCTTTCAAATCACCTACGTGCCTAGTCCTTTTAACTGGAGATGCCGGGGATTTGAACCTGTGACCTTCTGCATGCCAAGCAGAGGCTCTACTAACTGAGCCACATCCCCACAGCCCCTTTGATTAAAGAGGGATTGACTTCTGAGTAAACAGGCACAGCATCAGGCGGCATATCTAGTGTATTAACTCCATTTTTCGTCCACCCCACCTCTGCCCACTCTACCACTGCCCATGAATTTGTACTTTCCCCACTGCTTTTTCTTTCCACTTTGTGCATCTAATGAATTAGGTCCTTGCCTACAAAAGCCCATGTCAATAACTCTTTCAGCTCCATCCTAACTTCTGGAAAGCCTAAGCATAATTACTGAAAAGTAAGTCTCATTGACCTTGGTGGGGATTTTTGACATGCATCAGGCTTCCAAGAACATTCCACACAATTTTAATCTCTGCAAAGTTTCCTGTACTTAGGCATTTAGTGGCTGGTTCCTTATCTAGGTCTTAGGAGAATGAGTCACAGATTGATACACATACTGTTACCAGGAAGGTTGTCCAAAAGATTATAATAGGAAACTGAAAATGTCACTTATGCATGGTCGGTTTAGCCACCTTCATTCCCTGTTTCAGCCAGGATCAAGTTTTTGAAAATGCACGTTACCTCATTTCTTTTTGGCTCAACCCCGTTTCAACCTTAAACGAACCCGGCTTTTCCCATTCCTCTTCTTACCCGAGTCAAACTGTCTTTCCTGGCTCAAACCAGATTGAAAGAGCGTGCATATGCCTGCCTCCCGTTGAGCTTCCCTCCCCCCTTTCCAACCCCCTCTTCTGTTCTGTTTGCTGATAGCCATATAAGGGAACAAGCCTGAACTGACCCTAGAAGCTAAAACCACTAAACTGAGGCTATCGTATTTTGGTCATGTCATGAGACGACAAGAGTCTCTGGAAAAGACAGTCATGCTAGGAAAAGTTGAGGGCAGCAGGAAAAGAGGAAGACCCAACAAGAGATGGATTGACTCAATAAAGGAAGCCACAGCCTTCAGTTTGCAAGATCTGAGCAAGGCTGTCAAAGAGAGGTCATTTTGGAGGACTTTCATTCATAGGGTCGCCATGAGTCGGAAGCCACTTGACGGCACTTAACACACACACACATATAAAAGGGAAGCATAGAAGATTGGCATCTCTCACAGCCAATCACGAAGAAGTGTGTAAAGAGGCAGGGAGGGATTCAAGTGCTTCCTGGGAGTGCTTTCTGAGAGAAAGAAAGGCTTTTTTAAAAGGAGGCTTGGATTTCGCCCGCCCCCCCCTCTTTCAAATGGCTCCGCTTTTTGTTTTTTGTTCTTAAAATGCTTTTTTATGCGGCAGTTGGGTCTGGGGGGAAGGAAATGTTCTCTCATGAGGTGAGCCAATTACAGAGCATCAATTAAAGGGGTGGGACTTGATTTGAACTTGGGAGAATGCTTTTCTATTCATGCCTCCATTAGCACAGGGTTTTATCCCTGATCATTCCAGCCAATGCATACAGTTTGACCCAACCCGGGTTACTTTGATCCTGCCTGAAACAGGGAATGAAGGAGGCTAAACCGACCATGCATAAGTGACCTTATTAGTTTTGAGATGATGGAAGAGGAATGTGAGAATGAGAGATTCCTGCACCCTCTGTCCCCAGTTAACCTAAATCTCTGCCTGATGCTCTCAGTTCTGCTGGAGCCTCTTTATATCTTCTTTCAACTCCCATGCCTTGCTGTTTTTTGTACATTCCATCCTCTCTCCCCCCCCATCCCACCATGGAGGTGCTTCCAAGATGAAGTCAGCTTCCGCCCCCCCCCCAATCATAAGGCAGGAAGCCTGTAGTGTGCAGCACTTCAGGTTCAGCCTTCTGCTGCTACCCACCACTGACTAGAGAGCCAGCATGGTGTAGTGGTCAGAGTGTCAGACTCGTATACTGGAAGACCTGGGTTCAAATCAGCGCTCTGCCATGGAAGCTTGCTGGGTAACTTTGGGTCTGTCGCGGTCTGTCAGCCTAACCTACCCCACAGGGAGGAGAAGGGGAGAGCCATTGGAGATATAAATAAATGCAATGCAAATGACTAACACTTTGTTCTTTTCCTTCCTCGGCAGGTGACTTTGAGAGCACCGGGGCCACTGTGAATGGAGATTTTTTTCAGGTGAGAATCTGTGCACTTGCTTGGGTTTTGAAAGGGAGCAATGCTTGGTCTTGAAAGCCAGCAATCTCAGTGACATTGTGGGGATCAACTGAAATAGCTGGACTGAAACATCAGGGGAAGATTCACTGAGATGTCCCATGGAAGGGAAACACTGATATTGCACCCGCATCTTGAATAGCTGCAGCATCGTCTTTCTCCACAGCAGCTCCTTAAGCACATCTTGTAATGGTTACATGGAGGGCAGTTCTGTCATGGTCAGAGGTTGTTGTATTTAAGGCAGGAAATGAATTGATAGGCGCTATCAGGCTGGGTAATCAATGGGGTAAGCAATTTGGTTTGGGGTACAAAGAGAATAGGAGGGGTGAGTAGACTAAGAAATGAGCAGCCACTTTTGAGTACTGTAGTAATGAAAAGGTTTTGTCTAGTGTATTTGAATTGTTTAAAAATGGTATCCTGTGGGTGTGCCCTGACCTGGATGGCTCAGGCTTGCCTGATCTTGTCAGATCTCAGAAGCTAAGCAGGGTCAGCCCTGGCTAGTATTTGGATAGGAGGCTACCAAGGAAGTCCAGGGTCACTATGTGGAGGCAGGCAATGGCAAACCACCTCTGAACATCTCTTATGTTGAAAACCCTACGAGGTTGCCATAAGTCGGCTGCACTTTTCACCACCCGCCACCCCTGGTGGGTGAAGGAAAATCACAGACACCATACCTGTATGTCTTCATGGAGAGGATTCTCAAAGCTGGAAAACCATCATACAAGCGGTGAAAAAGTTCCGTGGCCCTTCCCACTTTGCAGTACTGACCAGGTTTCTTCAGACATACATGCGACTCATGGCCACCAATGCTTTGTTAGGACTGAATCCAGTGGTTTTACCTGGCAGAGTAACAGTAGAGGGTGAGAAAGCTGTAGCCTAGTAGGCACAATCCAGATGTTTTGAAAGGGCAGAGGGGGCTTGTACAGCTTTTTCTTTCTTTTATATATTAGGCAAAGGTGGCTATCAGTGGGTGCCTTCCTTGCCATCCATCTTCTTGAGAGCTGGAATGGGGTGTTGTTGTGAAAGAAAGCAAGAACTTGTTTATGGGTCATGTTTTTAGGTGTAACCCTAAGGAATTTTCACTGTATACTTGAAGATGTGAAGAGTGAATGTGGCAAACAGGTGTTCCGACACATCTGAGTATAGCAGATGAGATGCAGATCCCTATTAATTGTACATTCATTGCAAACCAAGATTTGCTATGCTTTAATTTGTCATCAGACAATTTGGCAACCATGGGCCCATGTTAGGTTGCCAGCCTCCAGGTACTAGCTGGAGATCTCCTGCTATTACACCTGATCTCCAGCCGATTGAGATCAGTTCACCTGGAGAAAATGGGCGCTTTGGCAATTGGACTCTATGGCATTGAAGTCCCTCCCCTCCCCAAACCCTGCCCTCCTCAGGCTCTGCCTCAAACATCTCCTACTGGTGGTGAAGAGGGACTTGGCAACTCTAGCCCATGTTCTTGTAGTGTTTCTCCCAACATTGACTTAGGGTCCACCATACCTTTGTGGTTTGTGAGATTTTCTTAGGGCTAAACTAGAGATGATGGTGGGGGGGGTGAGATCCACATATATTTGCCTTTGTATATGATGGGCGATGGGGTCGGGGAGGTCTGCTGCAAAGACGCTCAGGGGAATGGAGTTAAACTTTCTCCCTCCCCCAGCTTAGCATGCTTCACTCAATGGATCTCAGCATAACTCTTTCAGGCCAGCTGTGGCACTGGAGGTGAGCCAGGCTGAAAGAAAAGCGCTGAAAACAGACCAAGGGAAGGAGGCAGGGTGTAACTCCCCTTCCTCACATGCTCCATTTTTATTATAAAGGATATCCCCACAGTGCCACTTGACTGCTGAGCAGGTGGACATGTGTATGAATACATGCAAGTCCTGCTGTTATGTCTAGTTGTGCTCTTAAAGTGCAACTATGCATTATAGGAAGTTCTGTCATTATTTTTCCAGACTTGTTTGTTTAATAGAGTACAGCTATTCAGGCTCCAGTTTCAAAGGGAAAGGGGTATGAGTGTGTGTTCAGAGGAGCTATTTAACTATATCCTTCTTGTCAACCCCCCCCACCCCCCAATTGCTTTTGCTTCTGCTAGGCAACATGTTATATAAATTTTTCTCAACAGAAGTAAAAGCTGCCTGGGGATGGCTTTTTTTTTATGGGATGCAGGAAGAAAAAGCGAAACAGCCCCCTTCCCAGCTGATCTTCTTTTTAAAACTGCAGCCTCTCCCCACCCCAACTGCAATTTATATCTCTCTATCAAAGAAGTCTTTCCCAACATCAGCCTCTTAAGATCTTTTAACGGGAGATGCCAGGGCTTGAACCTGGGACTCCCTGCGTGCAAAGCAAGTGCTCTGCCCCTAAGCCATGGCACCTCCTCCATCCATACATCCCCCTTACCCTCTCTTCCATTTCTGCTAACACCAGCCCACAGTTAAATAGCACCATTGCAAGCTTTGTACTTGGGTAATGTTTTGCAAGGAGAAATGTAACATACAGTGTCCTTTTCGTTGCCATTCCAAACCCTGAGATACAAAAAACCCGCTCTGGCCAAAGCTGATGAAGGCGGTGGCTGCTGCGGAGCATTTCACTTGTTCCTTGCTGAGGCATTTGCCTGGTTTACAACAGCATAATCCCAGTGGAGATGGGTAGACTTAATTAGATTAGGGGATTGGGTGTGAGGGTGGAATGTAATCCAATCACCCTGAAGAACAGCGCAAGCACTTAAGCAGGGCTGCGTGGTTTTCTGATTCAAATGGCCTGGGAGCCTGACAGCTCAGCACAGGGAGGCAAACCCCCCCCTCCACCTTTCTGGCTCACCTCCAGCCTTATCAAATCCTGATAACAGCTTCTGAGCCTTATATTTGCCTACTGGACAGAACGGAGGGGGAAATGACCCAACCTCGAAACAAAGTTGGGTGCCCAAAACACTGTCTGTTTGGTTGATACTGATACGCACACTTTGAAGGCAATGTCAGCCCGTTTCAGGAGGAAATGTTATGACTGTATTCCTTGGATGTGTGCATGTACAAGTCTAAACATACTTTAGTAACAATCTAATTTCATAGGCACAAAGTCTATTTGGAATACATTTTAAAACACATACCTGGTAAACATAGTCTGCCTAGTAAATGTTGTGATGTGATGTCACCCCACTGGTCAGTAATGACCTGGTGCTTGCACCGGTGCTTTACCTTTTATGAATGCATAATATATTGTAACTAGACCTTTGAAGAAGGCCTGGGGGAGGAAACACGTTTGGCATATGGTTTTAGATCATCAACCCTGTATTTGCTGCCATAAGGGCTAATGGTGCCCTTGGTTTTGGTATATATTTGCATGTGCGCTTTGTAATAAATATATCTCATTGTTTAATTGGGTTTTATTTCACCCAAGCTTTTGGGTACCCATATATTTGCCTAGCCAGAGAGCTGGGCTGTATCAACAGTCAGAGTTTGATGCAGGCTGAGAAAAGGGAGTGGAATTACTTTGTGGTAATGGGGATGTCATCCAAGCTGTTGCAACTAGATAGCTGAGTGCATCTATGTTACTTACCTGTCGTAACTTGTCTGTGGTAGAAAATATTCCAGGTTTTCTTTGGGATGGCCTACTTTTGAGGACTGCCAGGGGGAGGGCGTGCCTTAGTTACTGGAGATGACGGAGGAATAACTGGGCACATTTCACTATGGAGGACAATTGCACGGAGGAGGGCTATAACAATTCTCCTCCAGGAGCCTAAGACAGAGAGGAACACTGTGGAGGCTCCTGCATAAAAGTTGCAGCTTCAGAAGAAGGACGTGATCCCCTCCCCCCCAGAATGGGTCCAGTTTGGTATTGCCTTACACAGCAGGGCAGAACTTGTAAGCTCTCAGGGAACAGATGAAATGGTCTTGAGGGTTGGATCATCCAACTTGGATGCCACCCTCTGTGCCATTCCTGCCTTAATCAGGTGTCACTTTTCACTTCTCTCTAGGGAGACAGTTTGCTCTTCTTTGTTTACCTCACTGCCTCTCACAGAAAGTGAGAACAGGCCAAATCTTATCCCACGATGAAATCATCCCCTAGCTGCATCCTGGTAACAACAGAAGTCGCAATTAACAAGTGCAAACAAAGTGGAGATACCGCAGGAACATAAAACTTTAAAAAATGTGCTAAGAACTCCAAAAGGGTAGCTGTGTTAGGCTGTTGCAGCAAACTGAATCTGAAATCAATCACATTTAAGACTAAGCAAGCTTATTCCAGGATAAGCTTTCTTGAGCCAGAGTTCACTTTTATCAGATGCATACTGGACAGAAAAGCTTTGAACTCTGACTCGTGAAAGCTTATGCTTGGTTAGTGTTAAAGGTGTCACTTGATTTCTGTTTCACATTGAAAAAAGCTTTCTGAATTGGTAAGGCATCGTGCAAGATGAAGGACAGTACACTGTAAGGCAGTGACACTATCATCCTAAGCCAGTGGTTCCCAACCTTTTTTTGACCAGGGACCACTAGGACTTTTTTGTTCGGTGCAGGGACCCCAAGGTTCAAAATAAAAATTCTGAGAATTTAACTGTTAATTAAACATTAAACTTAGAATAATATTTGAATATATATTTTTATAATAGAGAACTTTTAATTGAAAATATTAATTTATTATGGGTTTATAACTTTGTTTTGCGGACATTAATTTAGTTCTCGCGGACCCCTGGGGGTCCATGGACCCCTGGTTGGGAACCAGTGTCCTAAGCAGTGACATAGCCCAATGCCTCCAGTTCACTTAGAAGGGTGTAACTAGGGTTGCCAGCCTCCAGGTGGCACCTGGGTATCCCCCAGAATTACAGCTCATCTCCAGACTACAGATTATCAGTTCCTTTGGAGAAAATGGATGCTTTGGAGGGTGGACTCTATGGCGTTGTACCCCACTGATGTCCCTGTCCTCCCCAGGCTCCACCCTCAAATCTCCAGGAGTTTCCCAACCTGGAGCTGGCAACCCTACCCCCCCATCCCCCCACTGGTGACCTGGGTACAGTTGCCAACCTGCAGGTACTAGCTGGAGATCTTCTGTTATTACAACTGATCTCCAGCCAATAGAGATCAGTTCACCTGGAGAAAATGGCCGCTTTGGCAATTGGACTCTATGGCATTGCAGTCCCTCCCTTCCCCAAACCCCACCCTCCTCAGGCTCCACCCCAAAACCTCCTGCTGATGGCAAAGAGGGACCTGGCAACCCTAGACCTGGGGGACCTGGCAACCCTCGGTGTAATGCTGCATGGGATTGTGATTCTGTCAGCCCAACCTCCTTTAGTAGCAAGACTTCCAGTTTCTTCTTCCCTTTATCCAACCCAAGCAGTTTGGATAAATAGCAGAAGAAATACAGGGAAGCTTTTGCAGAAGTCCTCAGGAAGCCTTTTATTGAGCGAGTTGGTGATGAGTTCCTATTTTTTCGTCCCATAGGATTTGGCAGCTGTTTCAAAATATAGTAATTTATGCTTGTGTGTTGGGTTCCGCTTGTGATGTTTCAAAATTGCTAAATCTGAACGGATAGAAAACTGAAAATTGGTGCCGTTGTACTAGAAATGGATATTTAAAATATGTATGGCTTGAAATTCTGGCCATGAAATCTATCATGTAACAATAGCTAGCGCTCCGGCACAGAGCAAGATGAGTCACATATATAACAGAATGGAGAGGTGTGGGAATTCCCACCAGCCTCAGGTTGGACAAGGGATTATTTTCATTTGTTAGCAAGGATACTTTTTTCTATAAAGGATGGCCTCCCTAACACTCCCCCCCCCCAACTGCTGATTTCCCCTTTTCTGATATTTATTCCATTTTATGGGGCTTGATCATCTGCTCGACCGGCTGCAACTGGATGCTACGTCCTGAGGGCGCTATTGGACATTTTTGTCCTTTTGTCAATAGATCTTATAGAGCTGTTTTAAACTGTTTGTTTTAGATGTTTTTGTATCCTGTTTTATTATATGCTATTTTCATGAGCCGCCCTGAGCCTGGCCTTTTGGCTGGGGGTGGGGGTGGGGTAGAAGTGTAATAAAATAAATAAATAACAAATAAATATAATTCTGAAAATGGAACAAACTACTTTTGCAAAAAAAAAAGGTACAGAAGCTCCGCCTCCAGACATTTCAGCGATCCTTTGATGGGGGAGGAAGTGGGGGATTTTCACTGACACCCTGCCGTTAATACAAGCTGTGTTTCCAAACTGAATACATATAATTTTTAGTCTAGGAAAGGGCGAGTGTGTACTTGCTTCAACACATGTACTCATGTGGCTGTTTAAAAAGAATGAAAATAGTGCAAGGCTAATGCCCGCTTCATTTAAGAAGCTTCTTTAAAAAAAGAAAGAAAAAAATTATTTGAAGGTTGCAAGCTCTCCCCTTTTAGCACGAGGGCGCTTGTCCTCCTTGTTTGGCTGTTTCATTCATTCAGGCAGAAAGGACCCCTTACATGTGCATAGTATTAATGGCATTCTTCTATAGCTCTCAAGGGGAAGCCAATCAAAAATGATCACATGCTCATGTTTTGGCATGGCAGAACAAGGCTCAGCTTAGACTCCATAAAATAGTTGTGCTTTGACCATCGTTGTTCTGCTTTAGAAATAGGGTTGCCAGGTCCCTCTTCGCCACCTGCGGGAGGCTTTTGGGGCAGAGCCTGAGGAGGGCAGGGTTTGGGGAGGGACTTCAATGCCATAGAGCCCAATTGCCAAAGCGGCCATTTTCTCCAGGTGAACTGATCTGTATCGGCTGGATATCAGTTGTTAACAGCAGGAAATCTCCAGCTAGTACCTGGAGGTTGGCAAGCCTATTTAGAAACCTAGTGGTGAGTTTGTAAGCGCCTTCCAGGATTGCTAACACAGTCAATCTGCTTGGCATTTGTGAAGCATACTAAGAAATGTAGTGCATAAGCAAATGTACCCAGTGATAATGGCATACCAGAGGGGATTGGGGAGTTATATTAGTGGTAACCATTTGCCCAGCCCAGCATGAATTAGCAGTGATAATTAACTCCTGAAAATGCAGGCACCATCACTTCCTGGAAACTGAAAAATAACCAAACAACTTTAAATACCATAGGCCTTAATTATATCCATATAGTTAGTTGCATTTAGATGTGTATTTAGACTAGGGTTGCCAGGTCCCTCTTTGCCACTGGCGGGAGATTTTTGGGGCGGAGCCTGTGGAGGGCGGGGTTTGGGCAGGGGAGGAACTTCAATGCCGTAGAGTTCAATTGCCACAGCGGCCATTTTTCTCCAGGTGATCTGATCTCTATCAGCTGAGAATCAGTTGAATTAGCAGGAGATCTCCTGCTACTACCTGGCAGTTGGCAACCCTAATTTAGACTTACAGATGGAACTGCTTTGTCTGTTGAATTCTGTTCTCGTTATTAAGGTTTTACTTCTCAGGTGGTCTACAAAAACAGCAGATTGTGCGGTAAAAATGGGAGGAGACTCGTAGGCTAGAACGTTTTCAATTAATGTGCTAGTTTTCTACATACAGAGAGGGTTTTTTAACGTGCTGGAGCATTCAGATATGCTACCTCTCTCTCCACACACACCAATGCCCCATCCCCTGCATTCTGAGATGGTAAAGATCAAAAATCGTTTTACTACGTAACTTAGAAACGTTCTTAGAAACGTTCTTAGAAACGTTCTCACTTTTTAACATGAAACCTGAAATTCTGGAGGGTGGAGGGGTAGGCTCAGATGAATGCTCATAAGTGTGCGGTTGACTAATAGTTATAATGAGATGAACACATTATGGGGGGTGGCAGTTCTGCTTGTGAAAGCAGGCGATTTTTGGTAGAAAGCTGTGCAATCCTCTGTGATGTAACTGCAGGGAGTACTGCTGTGGACCAAGACAATGGCCGTGTAAATGGATCCCATACTGTGTGGGCCTTCTCAGATGTGCAGCTGGTTTATTTTATTACCATCATTACTGGGCCTTAAGTAAAGGTCACCACAGTTAGCACTTCCCCCGTGATGCCAGTGTGAAGCTATGAAAGTCAGTTCTTACCATGGTGACGCCACTTGATGACATCAATGTGATTCTAAGACCAATTGAAAAGGAAGACTGTGTTCTCTTCAAAGGCAACAACACACTAATTCTTTAAGACTAACTGTGACATCACAGGGATGATATCACAGAGGCACAGCTTGCAACCATTCCTTCTTGCAACTGTAGGATTTTCCTTGGAGCACAAAGATGAAAGTCATGTTGGCAGCGAATGGCAAATTCTATAGGGCTGGGCAGGTACATGGCTTATAAAGGAGATACATTAGGCTCCTATAACCCTAGCCTAGTCACAGCAGTTGCTCTTGGGCCCTAGATGCTCAGACCCATCCCTGTTTTGTTCTTTATCTCCTATTCTGTTCACTGGGCACTGGAAAAGGAACATGTATACAGGATATCCAGGACTAGGCCTTACCCATAACTCTATGTAGAAATTCTTACCACAGGAGTAGGGTTGCCAGCTCCGGGTTGGGAAATACCTGGAGATTTTTTGGGGTGGAGCCTAAGGAGGGCAGGGTTTGGGGAGGGGAGGGACTTCAATGGGGTATAATGCCATAGAGTTAGGGTTGCCAGCATTGGGTTGGGAAGTACCTGGAGATTTTTGGGGCAGGGCCTGAGGAGGGCGGGGTTTGGGGAGGGGGGGGGACTTCAATGCCATAGAGTGCAATTACCAAAGCGGCCATTTTCTCCAGGTGAACTGATGGCTGTCACCTGGAGATCAGTTGTAATAGCACGAGATCTCCAGCTACTACCTGGAGGTTGGCAACCCTACACAGGAGAGACTAGACATTCATGGCTTGTATGCATCTCACTATACCACAGAGAAATTGCTGGTCAGGGCTGTGGGTGGATATGGGAGAACATCCTGGATTTTACATGCTATTTTTTTTGTCTGAAGGAATCCAACGGACCCACAGATGCCTATGCAGCCATTGCCCGAGCTGACCGATTGACACAGGAGCCGGAGAGTATTCGCAAATGGCGAGAGGAGCAGAAAAAGAGACTGCAAGAGCTGGGTAAGATTGAGAATGTGACAAGGAATATAAACTATACAAACTTACATTGTGTGGATATGTCAGTGTGCATTTTAAATTATCATGTAGGATTTTGAAGGGCAGAAAGTGATGTAGAAATTTGAGCCAAGAGGGGAAAAAAGAGGGGACACTAACTGAATGAAGGAAAAGACACGTATGCAGGCAGAAATGAACTTGAGGCCTATTGCTGGAAGAGATGAAGAGATGAGATGAAATTAGGGTTGCCAGGTCCCTCTTTGCCACCGGCGGGAGGTTTTTGGGGTGGAGCCTGTGGAGGGCAGGGTTTGGGGAGGGGAGGGACTTCAATGCATTAGAGTCCAATTGCCAAAGCGGCCATTTTCTCCAGGTGAACTGATCTCTATCGGCTGGAGATCACTGGTAATAGCAGGAGATCTCCAGCTAGTACCTGGAGTTTGGCAACTCTAGATGAAATAAGGAGATGACATGAGCAGAACAATTAAAAGGGTGATAATGGGGAATGAAATATAAAATATATAGAGCAGGGGGAATATATAAATAGGGGGACAGCTGGAAAAGGATAATGGTGGGGTCTATTTACTTTATAGTCTTCCTTTCTCACAGTGACTCAAGGTGGGTTAAAAAAATAGGTTAGAAAAAGAAAATACTACTGACTACAGGTATTACTTGAAAAACCATCACAAAAAACTTCAGCAGGCACTGGGTAGACAGTACTTGTGAGCCTCCATAACTGTGAGTCTCACCAGCCTTTTTAGTATTTATGCATTTCTGCGGCAGGTCATTTCTGCAGTGAACTTGCTGCAGAAGTGCCCTGGCCACATATCTGACACAGGTACAGCTTTCTTTTAAGGAGCAGGTTCTTAGGAAACATGTTTCCCTTTTAGAGCAGAACTTGAATTTGCACTGCACCCACCACGTCAATCATGAAGAATTTCCAACCCCTTTCAAAGCTGTGCTCTTCACCGTGTTGATTGGCTGGCCCATGTGTCAGTCGCAAAGCTACCTCCTCATCCCTGGCCAATTGGCTTTCAGAGATTAAATTCTGAGCAGAAGTTTAGAAAAGACAGTCATGCTGGGAAATAATGTAAAGTAAAAAAATATAGCCTGACTGAAGGCAGCAGGGTGGCTTAGTGTTTGCAGTCTGTTGATTAGGGTTGCCAACCTCCAGGTGGTGGCTGGAGATCTCCCGCTATTACAACTGATCTCGAGGAGACAGAGATCAGCTCCCCTGGAGAAAATGGCCACTTTGGCAATTGGACTCTATGGCATTGAAGTCTCCCCCTCTCCAAACCCCGCCCTCCTCAGGCTCCAACCCCCTCCCCCCCAAATTTCCAGGTATTTCCCAACCCGGAGCTGGTAACCCTACTGTTGATGTGTGATGGGAAAGCAAAAGCTTGCTTCACAGGTGAAAGACTAGCACCAGCTCCTCTTTAAAGGAAAATCCGACTCCATAAGTGCTTTTATACATCTACTCCTGGCCCCTCTCCCCATGTGCAGTCTGTTCAGGCCTTTATCCCTTCCACCCCATGGAAACCCATTACCTTCTCTCAAGCTGGACACATGAGTTACTGCTGACAGTTTGCCCACAGAAACATACCTGTTCAAGGAACCTCTCCTGCCAGTGGGAAGTCAGCTTTGCATGGTACTCAAGTGACTGGGAAAGCCCTTTCCTACCAGTCATGTATCTCTCATTTCAGATGCTTCTTCAAAAGTGTTAGAACAGGAATGGCGTGAAAAAGCCAAGAAGGATCTGGAAGAGTGGAACTTGCGGCAGAATGAACAAATGGAGAGGAACCGGGTCAATAACAGGTATGGCTGGGAGGAATAAGCACCCTACCTGTTTTAACTTTGCCAATAACAGCAATATTAGTGTATCTCACTGTCATACACCCGCCCAGGGTCTGTGTGTGTTTACATGCATGTAGCGTGTTCCTCTTCTTTATGCCACCACCCTAAGTTTAAATCCAGCCTCCCACTTTACCAGTGACTTGGGGAACACTAGGAAAGGCTGCTTCTGAGCAAGTGCAAAGGGCAGAATTTCCCAACTACTTCTGCCCTTTCTCTGTGCACATGTGTTTAGTGTGAGTGAGAGGCTAAGGCTATGTGGGGAGGCGTTCAAAACACCACCTGCTCTCTTAAACAGGAAAACTCTATTGCTACAGGCTATTCAGCTAGGGCACAGGACAATGGCAAATAACTATCATGCCTAATAGTTCACAGATCTAAGGAAACTAACAGGAAAAACCATTGCACTAAGCTCAATTTAACAATACAGAAGTGTACGTCTGACAGCCCTCTATGGATATCTATGGAGCGAATGCAAATCCTGACTCCCACCTGCTACATGCAGGAGAGACCAGCTCCTAGCATCTGAACACTGCTAACTGCAAGTTATCAGCCTTTTAACTCTTCCTGCCTTAGGTGGCGGAAAGTCTCTTCCCCAATCCAGATTTAGGAAACTCACCCCCATGTGGATGGTGAACCCCAATCTCCCAATCAACCAAGGGCACACATTCCACACATCTCAATACCCAGATCATGTTTTGCAACAGCTGGCCATCTTGCCCTTCCTGAGGTGGAACAAATAGTTATCTCTTTGCAGAAAAGCATCTCTGCTCTTGCTGACCTCTCGGTGCCTTTTATGGCTCCCTTCCCTGGGAAAGTAAGCAGCTGCCAGAGTCCCTGGGACTCCCGTTGTGCTTCAAAGCACCTTCCATCTCCAGATCATGACGCTCTCCACCATCAACACCCAGAATATTGCAAGCCTGGCCGGGAAATAGAGCGGGGTACAAACTGAATAAAATAAAATCTAAACATAAAGGTTCAGTGTCATGAAGCTGCCTCTTGGGAGCTGTAACACAGCACTGCAGAAGGGAGCAGGCTCTTTTGGCTGCAGGCAGTGTGTCCTAAGGGCAAGGAAGCTCAGCAAGGACTGGGCAGGGAGTTCAGAAGTCAATTATCTCAGGCCATGTGATTACCATCATCCTCATTTGCCAGTCCTGAACAATACTGACCAATGCCAAATAATGGATTGGTGAGTAGCCTTAGCCAGGCAGCAAGACTTTGCTTTGATACAGCTGATCTGGCCACCTGGACCCATGCCACAGAAACACTGAGACTAGACTAGACTACTGAGACCAGATACTGGTCTCCCCTCAAAATCAATTTGGAAACTCCAGCTGGTGCAGAATGCCGTGGCTCGGCTGTTATCGGGAGCTAGATAGAGCATGCATATTTCTCCCATTCTGCAGACACTCCATTGGCTGATCTTCAGTTCCTAGGCTCAGTTTAAGGTCTTGGCTATCACATAGAAAGCCCTTCATGGTCTTGGTCCCTCTCATCTGCGGGAACACCTCTCCCTCTGTGCTCCACCACAGCAGCCTTGCTCAGGTCAGCCATGGCTTCTGCAAGTGCCAACCTGGAAATGGGTTAAATCAACCACTGCCTGTACATGTGCTTTCTCCGTTGTGGCTCCCTCCTTATGGAACGGCCTGCCTGTGGAGGTCAGGAAGGCTCCCACTCTCCTGGCCTTCCACAAACGATGCAAAATGGCATTCTTCAAGAAGGCTTTTCTGCATACCGTAGGTAATAAGGTTGGCACTGTACAAAATGGTTCACAAACTTACTCAGATAAATGATTGGGGACTGTGCTCTATTCTGCTGTGTGTAGCTTGCTGTAAGTAGGATCCTATCATGTGTCATGTTAATCCTCATGCTATGCTTCAGTTCTTTCTGGTTGGTTCCAGACTTCTGCAATCCTAATGCATGGTTTATTGAATGTCCTGTTTTGTTGCCTGTACTGACTCACTCTGTGTAATCCGCCTTGAGTCCCTGTGAGAAAGGTAGACTACAAAGAATGTAAATAAAAACAATCACTCCTGGGTTATCTGCAGCATGAAGCCAGTCATTTCCGTGTTAACCGCTGGGTGCAAACGTTAGCCTCCTCAGACATTGCTGGAGTAGTTAGTCAAGAGATTGTGGGTGGACCCTCCTTCTGCTACCTACAGCCAACAGTGTCTGTCTTTGGAAGATTCCATTCCAGTGCTTCTCCAAAGCTGTTTTCTGTGGTTGCTCAATGCCAGATATTTGTCTTGGTATGGGGCTTCTTCCCATCTCTCCTAAGCATTTGACTAAAGAATTTCTAACAAGCGCCTATACTGTCCTGTACTGTCGAATTCTGTTGCTCTGCCCACTGAGGGTACTAACCTTTCTTTCTCTCTCTAACTCTTCGCTGCCTCTCTGCTCTGCACTTTCTCCCGTCTTTGGGTCGCACCGTAGGATTGCTGACAAAGCCTTTTACCAGCAGCCAGATGCCGATGTGATTGGCTACGTGTACGTCTCTTTCCCTTTGTTAACCTTTCCTAGGAAGATCCCCACACGCAGATGAGTGAGATTTCCAGGCCTTACAATGAGCATGTTGGTTACGTTAGAACTCAGATAGACATTTGCCTTCTGCCAGACATCTTACTGGAGAAGGGGCTCCAGAAAATATTGCAGAACAGGATCATGCTGTACCAGTTATTCCTTTTATAGAAAGAACTTCCAAGCTCACACATTCATGTTTGACCATGTCGCCTCCTCTTTCATTTAGCAAGTCTAGCATTTCTTTGGTATTGATATGCAAGATGCTGTTCTCATAGCTGGGAGATATATGTGTTATATACTAATTTCTTGATGTATAAATGATTGCTTCTGATTAGTAACTTCATATAGTAGTTTCCAGCAAACACATCTCTTCCAGAATTGAATCCTGGGTGGTCCTTGATGGACCAAAGGTCTGATTTAGTATAAGGCAGCTTCATGTGTTCATGTGTGTCAGTGAGGTTGCCTAAGTGCCACAGCCACGCTGTCTGACAAAAGCTATGATGAACGACACCTGTCGTCCCCATCCTTTCCCCCCTCCCCGAGTCATTCAGTGACCTTTCCACAATAAAAAATCTCATTTAATTTTGATAACATCCTTACAAAATTCTTTAGATCTGGACTGCCCAAGCTGTGATTCACTGAGCTGAACGCATTCCACCCGTCTTTGCATTGTGGCCCGCCCGATGCTTGACAACCACCCTGCCATTGCAGTCCCAGGCAGGCAGCAACAGCAGGACATTTACTGAGCCCCTGGTGGGCCACCCAAGATTGCTGGTGGGCTGTGCTCATCTTGGCCGCACGTGTGGTGCAGGCATGGCCTTGTGGCAAGAAAGCAAATTCTCAGTGGTGCCATTTTTCATCTCAGGTTGGTATCCATACACAAACGTTCAGCTGCACAGAAAGATAAAAAGGCCGCCATTGGCATGTGAAGTATTCTACACTCCCAAATATTTATATTCAGGAGAGTTCCCCCAAGTAGTTGCACATGCTATGAGTTCAGTACCTTGAGGGCTCTGTGTGCTCCCTGTAGAAAGATCTGCAGTCTCCGCCCCCTCCTTTACGTTGACAAGAGCTCCGTGGGTTGACACCTGTTTTCTTGTTTGCCTTCTTCCCAGGGCCTCAGAGGAAGCCTTTCTGAAAGAATCCAAGGAAGAGACTCCTGGCACTGAATGGGAAAAAGTGGCCCAGCTCTGTGACTTCAACCCTAAGAGCAGCAAGCAGTCCAAGGATGTGTCGCGCATGAGATCCGTGCTGATCTCCCTCAAACAGACGCCTCTGGCCCGCTAGCCTAGCCGAGGAGGGGCTGGGGTGGGAGTGAGGATGTGGGTCACTCTTTTGCCAGCAGGCATAGCTGCAGCACAACAGGCTTAGAGGGCGACCAGCAGGAGACCCAAAAAGCATCCCACTCCTGCCCCCACCTCTCTCCTACGTTCGCGCCACTCGGGCTGGGTGGCTGCCTGTAGCCCCTCCCCTTGATTTTACTTTGCTTAAAAGGGTGCATTGGTATCTTTTTACACATATTTATTAACTGTGTGGTTCCTTGGGCAGCAGCCCTCTTTGGTTCCTGCACCTGCTGCCTTCAGGATGATCACTCCCTCTTTCACAGTGCCGGGAGCACTCCTATGCCCTCTTTCCACTGGTCAAGGAGGCCTCAGTCCCCTTATTCTACCCAACTTGGCAGGCACAGTAGATAAAAGTGCAGTTCGTCTTTCTGATGCTTTGCACCAGGCCCAGGAGGCAACACCAAATGGGAGGCAAGCACCATGTATTAGCTGAGTTTAAGGGTGCAAGCAGGACGCCCGAGTTCAAATGCCAGCTCAGTTGCTGTTTTCCCCAGTGATAAGGAGTTGGAACTCGTGTGTCAGTTGGGGCCCAACCTCGGCACAGATAGAAGGTGATGCCTGGTAGGAAGTGGGCTTTTCAGGGAAAAGAAGGCAAAGGGGAGAAAGGGTAATAATGAAAACTCTAGACCTGGTGCACTGAAATGGTCCTGAAGTGACTGACAGAGACGAATGCTGTATGAAGTTGTGAAATAGCTGGGGCGGGGGGGGGGGCAGGGAGACTTCTAACGCATAAGGCACTATTTCTCCCTACACGAGGATGGGCTGGAAGACCAACTTTGTTTGGGCATAGGTAATGAAAACGGGGAAGAACATACCGCAGGGGGTGGGATGGGAGTCAAACCATAACCCTCTCTGGGGAGAGGTTATTCTATATGTGCTTGAATGCAGGGGCATGACATGGGGTCAGCTGAGACACTTGCTTCCAGTTTGCGTTCTTATCAGTGAAGACAGGTGAAAGGAGGACATTGGCTGTGTGTGAGAGGCAGAAAGAACGCTGGAAATGTTTGAGGCACTCGTGCAAACCCCCAGCCAACTCTTGTATTACCACCAGCCAGAGAATCGACACATCCTGTTCAAATAACATCAGGGAGGTACTTTACATCTTTGTTTTGGAAGCAGATGTCACAGCTGAGCCATTCAGCATGTACTGGCCCTGGCATTCTGCAGCTGAGGTCTCCTCTGCTCCTTATACAATCCATCAGTCCAGCTAAGAAGCAGACGGAGATGGGTCTACAGTTTTGCAAAGAGGAACTCTGCCAAGTGCTGTATGGCCAGCAGGTGATTTTCTAGTACTTGTTCCTTTCTATGTTGCGGATTCCTGCAGTTATTCCTCCCCCCTCCCTTTAACTGAAGGGGAGTTGCAGATCACTGCAGTTTCCCATTTGGGCATATGCTGTGCTGCCAAGGTGCTCTCTGGCTTATTTAATAAAGGTTCTTCACCTGGAGCAAATGTAGAGGAGGTCATCCTAGTGGAAGCTGTAAAACCTTTTTTTTAAAAAGATGCAAAACTAAAAAAGCACAATGGCCACATGTGGCTATGAGAGATCTTGGAAACTACTCTTTTTTTCTTTTGGAAAATATGGCCTATCAGAGGGAGCTGAGCTGGCAGTCTTAATTTTCATGCTGAAGTGCATACGAAATCAAGTTGTAAATTCAGTGTCTGTTAACAGAGTTCACCTCCCCAGCCCAAGTTGACTTTCCATAGAGCTGGTTTTGCTGATCACTTTTTCACAGATACATTGTACAGTGCAGGGTCCTCATGTGGTGGCATGGCCTCATATTTACACCTGAGATATTTGCGAGAAAACGCCCCAAGTAAAAAGCTTGGAAGTTGCCCAGCTCTTTCAAGCATTTTCTCTGATAACTTTTGAAATTTCCAGACTTTGGCTAAGTGAGACCAGAGAAGAATGTGATAAAGTTACTCCTTGAAGATTTTACAGTGACTGATCTGGGCCTTCTGCTGTTTATTTATTCATATGTTTAACAAGCTAAAATCCTCATGTGGTTACTTTAACGCATCAGTTTCTCACAATGAGGCATTTAAAAAAAAGAGCAATAGATATCCCAACGGGGAAGATGATTAACAAGATTTATGATTCTTGGCAATCAGGAGCTGCAGAGATTCAAAAATAGACCCACAAAGATGAAACAGCCTAGTAGTATATGGGGAGACTTGCAATATGGAGATCAAAACAACGGGCAAGTCCTCGGTGTATAATATCCCAGGCCTAGATCCTATTGGTTTAAAGCACACTGAATTGAGATTTGACATTTGTGGCAGTCACACTATATTCTGGGCTGGCTGCAGAAAGGAAGCAAAAGTGCAGAAAAACAAGATTTTGTCATGGGGTTTTTGTGTGTGTAGGTAATTTGTGTGTGTAGTAATTTCTTCTGGATATTATTTCTTCAAAAGCTTGGGGGGTAGATAAACAGACCACACAGAAGTGGAGACAGAAGGGCCACACAATTAGGGGACAGAAGCCACACTGACAGCTGCAGCCTCTCCTGCTACTTGCTACAGAGGAGTTCACAACATAGAAAAGACTGACAGGATGGTATCCGTAAGCAATGGTAGTCTGGGTGGTCATCACAGCCCATGGGAATCAGGCTGTCACTTCTTCAGGCTTTGCTGCCAGCCAGACACGGGCCCTACTTGGAGTTACCCGTCGCCCCTGACTTTCACTACCCTTCTGTCCTGTGTCACAAATGCTAGGAGCGACTGAGGTGGCATTCAGGGGAGGTGGGAAGCTTTGCCTGCAGCTATCCTGTTTGCCCCAGCTTTAAAATCTGTTCAATCATCTGTTACCAATAAACTGCCCCTACTCCAGCCATAGAGCTAAGAGTCACAGAATGCTTTATTTCCACAGTTCTATCTGTTGCAATTTGGGAAGTGCAGGGGGCAATTAACATGTCTCGGGCTCTTGGCCTAGCAAACATTTCTAGAGAAATATGGCCCATCTGAATCCCTTCCTCAGAATGGGCACTTGGAGTAGATTCTAGACATTTTATTCACACAAGTCTGTGATCAGATAAGGTGTGCGTATGAGCACATCCTTAGAAAATCTGCATATAAAAAGCTTATGAAAGAAAATTTGTGTCTCAGCAGCATTTGAGATGAATATTTAACAACAAAAGAATTGTTATTTCATTTTTAAACAAGTTTCTATTTTACACCTCTCTAAAAGAAAATAATATGACACAATATCTAGTGGTTTTCTTTCACGTGAACTGACATAGATTTGAACCATCACTTTAAATTTCAGAAGACTCTGGAAGAGTGGGGGAATATCTTTTAGCACACTCCAATCACCCTGTGTGAAAGAAAATGTTATTCAAACACCTTAGTTTGAACTGTGCAGACAAGTCCATAAAAAGTTGCTTACCTCCTGTCTGCATACCTATTTATCTCAGGATAAGTTGTACTATGTCAGGCAAGCAATTCATTAGCAAGGATTGCTCTGTGCCTTAGCTAAGGAACTCACTGCAAACTAGATATAACTTATCTATATTTAGTATTCTTGAGAAGGCCTCCTCTCCCCCTTTTATCCCACAGGAGGAGGTTTTGCCTTTTGCATTGAATGTCAGTAAAGTTTTGAAGCTTTTACAGTTGACACAAGCTCAGCATAACCTAGGCTTGTCCATGAACAAATCTTGCTGTAATGTGCTAAGCATCTCTTACTAACAATAGTAGATGGAAAAATTAGATCCAGTTGAATTTTTTTCTTGCTAAGGTTGGCATATAAGAAGCTCCCTATTATGTTGAGGCCAGTCTTTTGAAAGGTCTGAAACCCTAAACACCCGGTAAGTGTGACAGAGCATCTAGGACTGAGTATTAAAAGATACCAACTAGTTCCACCTAGTTTACATTGGCTGTAGAACACTGAACTAACTCCCAAGCTGTAAAGCCAAGACAAGCCACTCCTCAACAGGAAAGAAGAGGAAACAGGCAGGCAGTGCATGCTACTGGGCTACAAGTACTCCGGCCGTATGCAGGTTACTCATGCCGCTGACATGACAAGGGGGCCCAATGATATTCCTCTTGCGTCTCCACTTTGGCCTTAAAGATTGGCTCAGTTAATGATTTCTTAAACACTGCAGGCTACAGTTCATGCAGTTGCTAAGTAATTAATACACAACTCAGGCTATACTCCTATGCAACACTTGAGAATAAATCCCATTGAACTTGGGTTTCTCAGCAGATCGGCATACAATTGTGCTGTAGGAACCAGTGGATTTAGTGGAACTGGCTTCTTAATAAATGTGAAGTAGCAGCCTGTTAGTCTTCTTGGCAGAGACTTTAGCTGTGATTTGCAGTTTTAAACAAAACAACGAAAATCCAGAGTAGATGAAACAGCTGAAATGGAAGCCAGGCCCAATTAAATCCAACTCTTGTTTAAGACAGGTTCAGATGTGCCAAACGATCATGCTACTGCTACTATATTGGGTGACAACTTGGCAAAATGAAAGCTAAACTAATCTAGTGCACAGTAATGGGCTTTAACAGAGGGAACATTGAAGGTTTTTAACGCAGTCTTCATTTATTCACTTCAACTTGTTATCTTCCCCGATTTTTCCATAGCTGTTACAAATGAGCTTGCTGAGTTTAAGTAGGGTTTCCTCCCTTTAATTAAGTATTAGTCTCCAGTCTTGAGAGTGATGCAATATCCTGAGTGTACGAGGTACCATTCTGAACTGGTGGCATTTGCTTTTTCTTATCGACTAGCAACATATGTGTCAATAGAAAGGATGGGGAAAATGCTATGTAGATCTGACTAGACCAAACCTTTTCTCCCACACATCATATTTTCTCAATCTCACACTTTATTGTTGGACACAGAAAATAGCAAAGATTTGCTCTAAAATCCTACAATTAGATAGTAAGCAAGGTTCCTCTTACCAAAAAAGACCCCCCCCCCAACCCTGCAATAACACAATGGTATATGAACAGCCTTATTGAACAAATTGGCAAGAGGCTGGTGCAGAAGCAACATGGCTTGCTTCATAAAGCAGCAATTGCTACTTGGGACATTAAAGAGCAATTCCAACTCTGCCTATGGACAGCCATAACTGTACTTAATACAAAGAATGGTTGTATATGAAACAGCACTTTGAAAATAAACTTTTTCCATCACTCCATTTCAGGTGTCTTCACTTACATGCACCCTGTACTCCAAGCCGCACATCCATTTTGATATGTTCTTTTTGCAGTTTCATTGCAGCACCCCATCTGTCAATCACAGGCTACTGAGTATAACCCATATGCAAGCCCATGTCACAGTTTTCTCAAGGCATATGTTTTATCTTCTTTGTTCTACCTTTCCCTTACAAGTCACCAGCCTGAATACTCTTGACATTGATAACAGCTGGCTAGAAGCTGGCACAAGTTCCCCATAAAATAATAACAATAAAAAAGCAGCATGTGCCAGGGCAGCACATGTACAGACTGACAGCTGGCAAAGACAACAGTAAGCAAACTTACACTTTGGTGAAACGGGAATATTGTTTTATAGGTCACATTGTCTTTTCATCACTACCCTACTGGACATAAAAATGGGTTAAGAAAAAGCAACCATAATCAGAGGAGCTACTACTATCCAAATTATGTTACTGGTCACTCCCTGCCCTAAGGCCCTGTAAAATTTAAGTATTTCTACTGTGTGTTGAACCATTCTATGGCTCACAAGGCAGTAAAGACACTTCTTCTGACGAACTTTACTAATACCAGGGACTTAAGATATTGGCCTTGTTGGCAAAGATGACCTTAGAACAAGGCTGTATCAATAGACTGAAAAAAAATTCACACACCAGTGACAAGATTGAATCATTTGCATGTATTCAATGTTATTGAAGAAATGCTTGGAACACACTGGTACCTGATGGTCATTCCAAAAGTATCACTGTAACATCACTCTGCAAGTTGTCACAAGTGCCCTTTCTCCAGGGTAGTAAGACCCATTTCTATGCTGCATAGATGCATATTACTGTACACCGGCAGTAGGTTCACTTCTCTGCTTTCATTGCTGTAACAACCACCCCCACTATTAAGGCGGCAATGGTAAAGCCTTGGGCTAGAATACGTGCCCGCATCATTATTTGGGACTGGCGATTCTTGCCCCTCTTGAAACAGATGAGTCCATAGGTCAAAGCTCCTGCTGTGCCAAGGCAGCCTAGAGAGGACAAGAAAAGGGAGTCAGTGAACAGAAAAGAAAAAAAATGTAATTTCCTGACTGGTCTTGTGAACAGAAAGGCCTAGATTCAGGGACTCCTTCTCAGCCTCAGTTCCCCCTTGACTACATAGTTGATTCATGTGCCAGCATGAAAACCTGGCTTCAAGATAAAGATTGCTAATGATTTTACAAGTTGAAAGGATTAAAATAATGATGGTTCCCCCTCCTTGGATCCAGTTTTCCTACAAAGGGTACGTCCACATTGTAGGCTGAACTGACAATTCTATCCTCCAGGTAGTATACAAATTTACATGAGAACTGAAAAACTGTGTCCCTCACTCCTTGGATCAAGCTTCATCACTGCTGAGCATTTCATGGAAGCCCTGGAGTTTTTCTCCCAAAGCTGTCTACCCTAACACAATCCAATCGACTAAAAATCCAGACTATTGTACATGCATGACATGTGTTGCAGATGAACTTTTTCCTATTACTTTCCAGGCAAGGGAACACTGCAAAATTTATGAGAGTCAGAACATTCTTAAAGGTACATTAGTTGAGGCAGCAAAAAGGGGAGAAAAGGTAAGCAAGTCTGCCCATTTCTAAGTCTTATGGATACCTTTACAATCATATTTATTATCCCTCCCTATGAGTAGGCCATTTGACCAGTTGACAGGATTTGGTAAATTGAGTATTCAAATATTGGTCAAGTGTTCTTCAAGCATTAACTTTATTAGAACAATGGAAGACACTACGGCTTTGATAGTTATGCTAGTAACAGAAACAAATCAGCTGTTATTGTTAAATAATATTAACTAGCTATAACTATAACTATAAATGTTACGTAAAGTTCAAAGACCTTACGTGCTTGGACCAGCTAGCCTGATTTCATCAGATCTCAGAAGTTAAGCAATTTAAGGAAGTTCAGGGATGCTATGCAGAGGAAAGCAATGGCAAACTCCTGTTAGTTTCTTGCCTTGAAAACCCTACAGGGTCACCATAAGTCAGCTGTGACTTGATGGCACTTTACATACACACAAAAGGTTCTGTAAAAGTGTAAATGATTCATTGAACAATCCTCTTTGACTTATTCTGGAGTACTTAGTGCTAAATGGCAACAGAGATACAGTGGGTATTTCAGATACCTGGTGAAATGGGAGAAAGTAGGATTCAGTGGAAAGGAAGGCTGTGTTGGGGTGCTGTTGCTCTGTCAGATGAGCTAGAAATCATAAGGGGAATACACTCCTTCACAAAATCACTATGGGTGGAAATACTCAGCCATAAATATAAAGTAAACATAGTGTATTTTCTGCTGGATACAACTGTGAGGGTGATCTCAAGATGGAGAAGAAAATAGGGAGGCAACTAAAGCAGAAAATGTGGCAATAATGGGCAACTTCAACTACCCTCATATTGGCTGGGTAGGTAGGTGCTTAAATCCTGCCAGAGATAAGGTTTCTGGATATTAAAAATGGCTGTGTGTGGGAACAGTTGGGCACACAGCCAATTACAGGGGGAATTACTCTGGACTTGATTTTGAGTGCAGTTTGAGAACTGGCACAATATGCAGATGTCATTGCACCAGTTGAGAACAGTGACCACAGTGCCATTAAGTTCAGGATGGTTAAAAATTGGGTTGTGAAGAGCTCCAGGAGGATGTCTATAAATTGGCTGGGTAACAACGTTGCAAATGAAGTTCAATGTAGGATTAAGCAGGTTCATGGAGGATAGGTCTATCAGCAGCTACTAGCTATGATGACTGAATCAAACCTCCACATCTGGAGACAGTAAACTCCTGAATATTACTTGCTGGAAGGCAACATCATTAGCCTTGGCCTCTATGCCTTGTTTGTTGGCCCTTCAGGGCAATTGGTTGGTTGCAGCATGAAACAAAGCTGGACCAGAAGGCAAGACATACTGTAGGTTCTAGAACATCAGGGTCAGCCTACTGTTTCAATTTCCTCTAGTGAAATTCTCAACACAAACAAAGCAAAGTAATAGCATTTACCAACTGCAAGCCAGTCCTTCCTCTCTGAAGATACTTATGGTTATTACAGGCACCTAGAAAGGGAAGCTATGTTATTGTTTTTGTCCCTGAAAGTTGCGTGACCAGGGGACAAGCCACCTTGACCTGTCATTGTTCACAAATGACCCCATCATGAAATCACTTAAGCAGTAGCTTTCTTGAGTTTATGGAATACTGGTCAAATTTAAAAATTTACTCTTTAAGCAAGGGAGGAGAATCTTGGGGACATTTCTACCAACTGCGTAAGATTTAGTCTGAACTTCTGTTTCTTGTTACAGGTATTTAAGATCGGTCAGCGACACAAGCTGTGGCCCCGAATAAGCTAAAACAGTAAATCCAAGACTAAGCTGGGATGTAGGGTATTATAGTGTTTGTTTTTCTGTTTATTGTATTTTTGCAAGCTTCCTAGGGTCACCTCTGGGGATAAAAGCAAAGTAAAAATAGATGTTTTTTTAAAAAAAATAAAATTCCTTCCTCTTCACCAATAGTCCTAGAGGCAGTTAACAAATCTACCCGCAATACGATTATCTTACCCTTCCTCTATGCTCCCTAACTTACCTTACACGATTTTTGTGACGAAAAAATACAGGAAGTGAGGACCAGGCACACTGCCCTGAATTCCGTAGAACAAGGGCGGGACAGTAATGTTATGACAACTGCATGACAGGTAGAAATCGAACAGGCAAAGCCTTGTCCATCAGTGCCTTTTCTATGCTGGAAGATAAGCGTTCTCTTTTGAATTATGGAAGGGAAGCCTTAAGGGCAGAAAGCAGGCTGCGGGGGGCGGCTCTTGCCCTCTCCTGCCTTGTGTCCCCCTCCCTCCGCCAAGGTCCCGCGCGCTGCTCATCCCTTCGTGAGCCAGGCCTCCACCCCCATCCTCAGCCCCCCACTCACCTATGGGCACAAGCGGGTTCTCGCGGGTCTTGCGCAGAAATTTTCCTCTGAACCCCTCCTCCCGGTGCTGGAAGGCGCTGGGCGAAAAGCCTTCGAGGACGGGGGGATGACTGGGATCAAAAGGCGGTGGAGCACTCTGCGCCATTGGAGACCCTTCACCGGGGGCCACCACGGAAAAACGTGCTTCCCGGCCACCGTACGAACCAACCGCTAACCTTGCGCTCAACGGTATTCGTAACCCGGATATGGACTGCGGTCACGTAGAATTAAAACAGTCTGTCCGTCTCTGGGAGATGTAGTCCATCTAAGGGATTTGTGTTGGGAATTGTACTGTAGTCACGGGAAAGCAGAACTACATTTCCCACAGGCCACCGCGGTCATCGGTCTTGTCCCGCCGGCGAAGGGTTCTACTTTTCGGAACCGCGTGCCCTGTCTGCCTGGGCTCGCTGTGGCGATGCCGAAAGCCAAGAAAAAGAGCCGGCGGGCAAAGTACAACTACAATGTGGACCGCAAGAAGCTGAACAGGGCTTTTCGCAAGCAGCAGGCACCCCGTATAAAATGGTAAGAAGGCAAAGAGACAGTTGGGGTTTCATACAAAGGGAGGGAAAGAGTCGAGTTTTGTTGTGCAGTCTTCTCGGGGGTGGGGTGGGGTGAGTTAGATAGGAGGCTCTCCCCATACACTAGCACAGTGGTTCCCAAACTATTCGGGCCGCCGCCCCTTGGTCCCACAAACTCAACCCCAGCGACCCCTAACTTATCCAACAGCACAGTTGAAGGGGCGCACTTCTAGCGCCCCTTCTGCCCCCTTGCATCTTAGTGCCCCCCCTAGGTAATCCCACCGCCCCCCCAGGGGGTGGCACTGCCCACTTTGGGAACCCCTGCACCAACACGAAAGATATTTGAACCATGCTGAGGTTGTTTTTTTCTCGAGCAAGGCTGTTAACGATAAGACGTCTTAGAGGACATTGATTCATAGGGTCGCCATGAGTCCGAAATGACTTGACGTCACTTAACGCGCACTCGCGAGGTTGTTTTTTTTTCATCAGCACAAAAAAGATCTGGACTATATTGAGGTAGTGCGAGAAGCCACTCTGGTTCTTACCTTTGTCTTAGTTTGATCCAGGCACTGTGTTTAGGCCTGAAAATAGTAACACATTTTAGTATGTTTTTGCACAATGTTATGCTGTATGCTGGGTTGGACGGGGGTGCTCTAGACCACTGTTTGGTGCTGGTGGATGGCTTTTTTGTTTTTGATACCCATAACCCTCATTATGCGTTTCTGTAAGATTATTGGAATTACTGCAGAATCCGTTCTGCAATTTCAGTTCTTATTTGTGAAATTGGATTTCGCACTGAATTATCATTAGAGAAAATGAAGCACTCTGTTGTTACCTTCCAGTATTTTATTGATCATTCTATAAGTAAAGTGTTCCCACAAAACAACATTTAGCAATTTTCCATGTCATAAAATGCTGCAGGCTCTCAAAGGTTCTGACATTATTTAAAGGCTAACAAGTGCCCTTTGGAGTTCTCTAAACAAATGAGTGGAGTGGTTAATATTTCCCAGATGTTTGACAATTCTTATGAGAAAGGAGAGAAAGCCTTTTTAAGAATTGATAGTGTTTATATGTGGCTTTTTCTTTTTTAGTTCCCAAATCCGACATGCCTGGGATCGCACAAAATCTGTATCACAGAACCTGGCTGAAATGGGCCTGGCTGCTGATCCAAACAAGGCTGTTCCCATTCCGAAGTTAATGCAACCGGTGAGTGTTGAGTATACCCCAAATAAGTCTGTGATGTTTTGGTCAATTAGATGGAATAATTTGACTGAAAGTTTACATGATGCTTACTGCTTCAGGTTGTCAACCTGCTTGTGAAGAATGGATGCAGTCCCAACAAGATGTCATAGTCCCACTATACACTGCATTGGTCAGGCCGTACCTGGAGTATTGTGTGCAGTTCTGGAGGCCTCACTTCAAAAAGGAAGTGTACAGAATGGAGTGGGTGCAGAGGAGAGTGACGTGGATGAGCAGGGGCCTGGAGACCAAGCCCTATGAGAAAAGGCTGAGGGACTGGGGAATGTTTAGTCTGGAGAAGAGGAGGTTGAGGGGGACATGATTGCTCTCTTTAAGTGTTTGAGGGGATGTCAGAGGAGGGCAGGGAGCTGTTCCTGTTGGTGGCAGAGGACAGGACTCTCAATAATGGGTTTAAAGGTACCAGCTGGATATTAGGGGAAATTTTTTTACAGTAAGAGTTGTTCAACAGTGGAATCAGCTGCCTAGGGAGGTGGCTTCCCCTCATTCCCCTCATTTAAGCAGCAGCTGGACAGACACTTGTCAGGGATGCTCTAGGCCAGAGGTGTCAAAAGTATGGCCCTTGGGCCGGATCTGGCCCCTCAAGAGCTCTTATCTGGCCTGTGAGCCAGCTGAGGCAGCCGCACACACCCTAGTCCCAATCTGAGCTGGCAAGCCCGCTGAGGCAAACAACCCCTGTCTCGGTCTGGGCTGGCGAGCTTGCTGTGGGTTCACCAGCCAAGACAGCCACCTCCCCCAGTACCAATCCGGGCTGGCGAGGCATGGCCCGGCCCAACTAAGTAACATTTTTGTCATATCCTGCCTTTGTAGCAAATGAGTTTGACACCTCTGCTCTAGGCTGATTCTGCATTGAGTGGGTGGTTGGACTAGATGGCCTGTATGGGTCTTTCCAACTCTATGATTCAGTTATTCAAATGAAACAAAAGTTTTTATCCGCTGATGTAAGATAATAAGAGGAGGATGGATGACTCTCCTTGGGGAAGGACTTCCATAGTTTTGGTGCCACAATTGAAAAGGTCCTTTCATGGGTTCCCACGCATCTAGCCTCCGTTGTCTAGCCACCTGAAGCAAGGGCCCTAAAGGTCATTGTAGTGGTCAGGTAGATTCGTATGGGAGTAGGGGTGACTTTAAGTATGCTAGTCCCAAACCATATAAGGCTTGTAAAGTCAATAACAGCACCTTGAAGCAAATTGGAAGCCAGTGTAGGTAGAACAGGACTGGAGTGATATGGTCCCTACAGTTTGCGCCAATCAACATTCTTGCTGCAGCATCATGACCTGGTTATAGTGTCCAGACACTTCCCAAGGTCACATTACGGTTATCTAATCCAGATATTAATAGGCTTATCCACAACAGGAGACATCTTATTAGGCCTGCTTGTTTGTGAAAGTACAAAAATTTTAAGTGTAAATGTGAATTTTTTCCCTCCTTCACACTAATAAGGAACATTTTGGGGCTGTAGAGTAGAGTTGGTTGTTTTTCCCATGGCATTTTAGCTGGGTAGTTGATCCAGTCAAAACAAAACACTATTTTGTTGTTCTTTAGTTGACTACCATGAGGGTCTGTGATGGTATTTTAAAATTATGATTCCCATGTTATAGTTAATCCATGAGAAGTTATTCTGTTTTTGTTACATGTATGATCTCACTAGTGATCTTTTATTACAACCAGATTGGATTGAGTGCATTCTACTGCAAGATGAGCAATGTCAGTATAAAAAGTGGATTAATCTTGCTAAATCCTTCAAGCAAGATGAATAATATTACCTACAGGTGCTACTTCAAGTAGAGAGCATCCAAAGCAATGTATAGAGGTCCCTTGTGTATAACATGAACCAACTTGTCTTTCAAATTCAGGTGATGAAAATGGATCTTGATGGACCAGGAAAAAAGACAACAGTTGTGAGGAAGCCATATGTACTAAGCGGTTGGTATTTATTTATTTACTTCATTTATAGCCCACCTTTCTTATTGAGACTCAAGGCAGATCAAAAAAATTAAAACAAAACAATTCAGTTGCAATGTTTACCGTGTTCATTTGAATGGGACAAGCCTAGAGGATACTGTGGTTCTGAAACTTTGCAACACTGTAAGTAAAGGTTTGCACTATGAGACATCAAATATAGTGCAACTTTCTTAAGTTTATCAGCATTACATTTTCCATCAAACACTTGCAATGTCCATGTTTCTTTTGATATATACAACAAACATTTGGTAAATGGTGATGGTCCTGAGGTATCCTAGCTGGTTGTTTTGGCTTAAAATCTATTGTGTAGTTTCCTGTAGAGTGTAAAAAGTTATAGGAACACAGTTTTCACAGCATGTGCCACTTTTGTAGCAACAAGCAAAGAGAGAGAAACACATTCTCTTTTCTGTATTTCAGGTAAGCATGTGTGCTCTGTTAAGTTTGCATTGTTCTTTATATTCACAGTAATGGTGCTTGAAGATAGTGTAGGGCAGTGGTCGGCAAACTCATTAGTCAAAAGAGCCAAATATCAACAGTACAATGATTGCGATTTCTTTTGAGAGCCAGGTACCTGCCCCCTCACAACGCCGCATTCTCCTGCTCGCTCTGCGTTGCTGCCATGTTTAAATCCTAGCGACTGTAGGATTCCCCCCCTTTCCAAGTGGGCAAAATTGCCTCATCTAGCGTTGAGACAAAAATGATTGGTCCAAAGAGATCCCAATTCACGTTTCAGCCCGGAAAACTCTCCTCAGGCAGCCTCAGTATAAGCCCGTGTTTTCGCTGCTGGCTGGAAAAACAGGAGAAGGTATCATTAACCTGGGGGCTTCCCAAGCATGTGCAGAGCGCCTTTCCGGACCCAGCCACCACCAGCAGCCCTAATGCTTTGGAAGGTGAAGGAGAAAGACTCCCCAGAGGCACGACATCTAGGAACGCTTCTGGGTTTCTTTCTGGGAAGTTCACCACGGCGCTACGTGCCTGTTTCCTTACAGGGAAGTCGATCCCCCAAGCTGCCGCGCCAGGGGTCCCAAAAGTCCCCCACCCCTTGCAACAGCAACTCTTCCTGGGCCCTGGGCCACAAGCATAACACCCCAGCATTGTGCACTATGTTGGAAACAGGGCGCCAGGGGACGCCTGGTCTCTGCCCACGAGAGGAGGGTGAAAACGCACGGGAAGTTTTTGCCTTGGATCTGCCGCTCTCTAAATGCACATTTTCCCCATCCCGATTCTCAAAACTCAACCATAAGCCCCCATGCAGAGTTTGGAGAGTTCAGATGGGGGGAATGGGCATCGCCCCCGGAGTAACTTGCCCCCCCCTCCCGATACTCACACGAAGAAGAGGAGGACTTGAACCCCGACTTCAACCACCAGATCCCGCATGGTGCGCTCCGAGAGAGGCCAGTGAGGAGGGACGATCTGCCTGGCTGGCTTCACAGCCCGGTTTTTAATCCCACGGGGAAAGCCTGGCAGACAGCCTTGCTCTACTCCGGCTCGGCCCCAGAGCCCTCCCTCCCCGGCGGGTGCCACGGGCCGCCCAGCACGGGCCCCTCCGCCTCCATAACCGGCCCCGGGGCTTGGATCCCCGGTGCTTACAGACTGGCGGGGCTGCTGGGGCTTCCCTCTGCCCGTGTTCCTGAGCGCCCCAGTCCAGGTGACGGAGGCTCCCTCAGCCTTCTGGAGCAGCCTCGGCTAAGGGGATCCTGGGGGATTTCCATGCCCCTCCCCACAACTAGCTGTTGCTGCTCCGGCCCCGCTCGCCAGAAAGGCTCTTCCGCCGCAGGCTTCGGACGGATATTCCTCCTCGCCAGGATCGTCCGATGGATGCTTAGAAAACAATAAGTGTGACGGGCATCTTGGTCATTTGTGGCAGAGCCACACTCAAGGGGCCAAAGAGCCGCACGCGGCTCGGGAGCCGTGCTTTTCCGACCACTGGTGTAGGGGGTTTGAGCCATAGAAGAGCATGTGTATGCATGCCAATGTTCATGATTGTTCATCGTTATCATGGAGGGGCTGTGGCTCAATAGTAGAGCCTCTGTTTGGCATGCAGAAGGTCCCAGGTTAAACCCCTCAGCATCTTCAGTTAAAGGATCAGGGAGTAGGTGATGTGAAAGAAATCTACCTGAGGCCTTGGAGAACCGATGCCTGTCCAAATAGACAATACTGACTGACTTTGATGGACCAGTGATCTGATACAAAGCCTAAATATACTTCTAGTTTTTATATGTATATGATGGCTTGTAACTGATGCTCAGCCTTGGAGATTTACGTCAATAGGATAGAGATAAATATGGATTTTATATATTGATATATGTATTATTGTTGACAGTAGATTGAGGACAAAGAATGTACTTTTAAAAACATATTTATTTACAAAATTTGTGTCCTGCCTTTCTGACCTTACAAGGGCCATCAAGACGGCTTACAGCCCATTCCTAAGGGGGTTTGGATAAGAGGTGGCCAGGAGTGGCATGGTTTCCTGTGAGGCTTCCCAGCTGCAAAAGGAATTAAAAAATAAATGAAAATTAAATATAGGCGAAACCCACCCACCCCATAGGGTTTAGCGAGGCTAACCCACTGCATGAGGGAACATTCCCAGGACAAAGGGTCTGGAAGTGGACTAAATGTCAGCTATGCCCCCCCATACCAGCATGGGCTTTACCTTTTGGGATTTCCCTGCTGGCGTGGCAGTGATGGCGGTGGAAGCTAGGGCAGCTCTGTGGCTCCCCGGCGCTGCCGTGTTTGCCGCCACACCGGTGTCTGTACCACTTTGCGCCATGGTAAAGTGGAGCTCCCCCCCCCCAGGATTGGAGCCTTACTATTTAAACATACATGATAAGATCACATTTTAAAACCCTTAAAATCACCCCTCCAACTAACATCATTAAAACAATTTAAAAACAGTTTAAATACTAGCAAAACATAAAAACAGGCTCTCCTGACATTGGTCAAGAAGCTCGTTTAAGGGGTTCACGAGAGGGGACCTTTTCAGTGAGAGTCACATGAGGTTGGGAGGGTTCATAAGGGATTAAGTGGTCCTTTAGGTATGTTGGTCCCAAGCCGTATAGGGCTTTGAAGGTCAAGGCCATCAGCTTGAATTGCACCTGGAAACAAATTGGGAACCAGTGTAGATGAGCCAAGACTGGTGTGTTACAGTCCCTACAACTCACTACAGTCAACATCCTGGCTGCAGCATTGTGTATCAGTTGAAGTTTCCAAACACTTCTCAAGTGCAGTCGCATTTACAGTGCTTTGCAATAATCTAATGTGGATGTAACCAGGGCATGCACCACAGTTGCTAGATCTTTTCTGCCCAGGAAAGGCTGCAGCTGGCTAACCAGTCGAAGCTTGTAAAAGGCACTCCTGGCCACATCTGCCACCTGCCTATCCAATAGAAGATCTGAGTCCAAGAGCACCCCAAACTATTCATGTAACACATATTTAACTTACCTATTCCCTATTCATCCCTATTCGTGTAACTCATACAGGCAGCATATTTCATTCTGTGCCTGCAGCTATTTTCATATGCATGATTGTTATGCATATGAAAATAGAAGCTAAAATGCCGGATTTCTTTCCCGTACACACAAATCACACACACACTGCTATCAGTGATCCTTGATGTCCCAGGTATAAAGTCAGTCTCATTAATTCTGGCTATTAGGATTAGGTTGAGATTTTCCAAGAACACATCAGACTTGCTGCTTTCATAAAAGCTGTGAGCATTGCAGTTGTCAGAGAAAGTGTGAATGGCTATGATCCCGCTAGTTTACCAGTCTTCAACATTTTCAGAGCTAGGAATCGCCCTTAACCCAGAGTTTCAAGATGGGATTCACCTTTAATGGTTTTACTCTGTGTCTCTCCTTTGGTGGGGGGTTATCAGATACAAAAGGGGGGATTCTGGCAGGTGCAGTACTGTTGTGGAGGGGTGTCCCTGTTGAAATTCCCATCTCTAGGCACTGAGGAAAAGTAAAGGTTCTCCAGTCTGCTTTGTACCTGGTCATATTCCTGGTGTGTATTTTGCCTTTACCTACGTTGATTGTTCTCCTTAAAACCCCTAAACAAAAATTAGTGGAGAGCCACCAGTGCATCTTAGCAGGACAGGATGTGAAAATCTTGTGGGTCACAACCCATCAGTTGAAGACCAGTGCACTAGTCAAATCTAGCTTTGCAGTATGCAGAATTTTTCCACTGCCTCATTGTATTTTCTCCTGCCCCCACCCAGAGTTGGAATATCAGGCCAGCCTCCCAGAGAAGAAGTCAGAGACCCTCTCCAGAGATCTCATTGACTATGTTCAGCACATGATCCGGAGTCATGGTCAGAACTACAAGGTATATGCTTGTGTTATTGAATTTATTTTATTCAGTTATACCCTGCCTTTCTCCTCAGTGGGGACCCAAAGTGACTTGCATCATTCTTCTCTATTTTATCCTCACAACAACATCCTCTTCTCCATTTTATCCTAACAACAACCATGTGAGGTAGGTTAGGCTGGGAGAGTTTGACTGGCCCGAGGTAACCCAGCAAGCTTCCATGGCATGAGTGGGGATTCAAACGTGGGTCTTCTAGATATTAGTCCAACACGTAACCACTACACCACACTGGTTTGGAAGACTTTAAGAGCCCTGTTTTGAATGCCTGCAGCTGTTAGCATTACTTCCGTCCCACTTGCTTCCTCTTTTCACCCATGACTGCTTTCCTATCAGATGAAATCAATTGTTTCTCTGTGCTGCCCTCCAATGGATTGCATATGCCTTTTGAGTGCCTCTGCTTTTTCTGAGTATTTTTCTCTGGTTGCCACTTCCTGTTCGTGTTGTGAACAGACTACGCTTGCATCTGCATGCACAGCACAGTGCTTACTTTCTGGGTGTGGGAGGCCTTTTTGAAGCTGCTGGTTGACTCCTTCAGCTATTAACTCTTCCCTTCAACTTTCAGGCTATGGCTCGTGACGAGAAGAACTATTACCAGGACACACCAAAGCAAATAAAGGGGAAGATCAGTGTATATAAACGCTTCTACCCAGAGGAGTACCAAGCTTTTTCTGCCTCCCTGCAGCAGGAAAAGATGGACCAACAATGACTTTACCACAGCAAATGGGAAGAAGTACCTGCAATTCTTTCTGGTGCTCAGAAAGTGCAGCTTGTGTTCAGTGAAATCCCAACATTTGGTGAGAGGACGTGGGAGTCCTTTCAGGACTGGCGCTGTGAAGGGAGTATTGATTTTACAGTTTTTAACTATTCTGAGGAAAAGGAGCAGCATCTACCTTTGGCAAAATAAACTACTTCCAAAGCTGCGAGTCGGTACCAAACCCCAGATACATTTTCTATTTCTGCTGAATGAGCAAGCAGTGGGCTTGCACGTGTGTATTTCCAAAGGGCCCAAATCTGGCGATAGGGACGACTTTGTGCAGGCAAGAGGAAGCAGCTTGAGAGCTGCAGGGCAGTTTTCTTGGATGTAAGCAGAGAGCTAAGTAGACAGGCCAAAAGGAGATCTAATGTGTTTAGTAGTGTTTGGGCTGGCTTATCTGGAAGAGGGCAAAACAATCTGAGGGGGCCAGAAAGACGGGTTGAGGAAAGGTTCTTGTCCTCAGCAGTACTCACTACAGACTGAGTGGCAACTCACCGGGCAGGCATTGGGGAGCTGAGTTACCTCCTCAGGTCCAGCCATTCAGGGCTTTCTAAGAAGAGGCCGTACTTCTTGGTGAAAGTATTCCTGGCATATTTCTATTTCCATTGGCTATGGATGTGTCAAAAGTATTGTAGTGGCTTCTCGGAACAGCTCTGTGGCTGTATGTTGCCTATATATTGGTACAAAGGGAAGTGTGCCTTGGTACAAAGGGAAGTGTGCCTTTGATAATGTTTCTGTACTCCCCTCTGAAGCATACAGGGAGTACAGTTGCTGTCCGGCCCAAAGCTCATGTGCCATTTTCCCCCCTCTACAGAGGTTTTTCACTCCTGTTTAGAGCCTATTGCAGGTACTGTGGTGATGGTAACCATAAAAAAATCCCCTGAGTTCTGGCCTTCCATAACAACAATACCATATGATGCTACTTCCATGTGCTTCCTTCTGCCAGTGTGAAAACACAGAACCACATCTTTTAAGAGTGAGGTAACATTTCAAGGTTTATTGGTGTAGGAGTAGAAGTTAATGTAAACAAGTTTATCTGCATTTATCCTTTTCATGTAATCTAGAGGAACCTAGAGTTTTGTAGGGCTGTGATTCACCAGCACAAATACACTTCCTGTAGACTGGGATTAAGTTACAATGGAGACTGGGGTAGGGGAGAGAGTTGCTGAGAGGTTTTGGGGGGGGAGGTTGCAACAGGAGTCCTGACTGCTGTGATTCTCCTGTCCTGACAGAAGGGGACAAAAAACAAAACAGGAAAGCACTAGAAGTACTGCTTAAAGGTAACAGTAAAGTTAGTTTCATATAAGGACAAGATCCCTATATATATGGCTGGCTGAAGGTTTAGAAGTATTCCTTTCTCCAGGGGACAAAATGGGATGTTGAACCAGGACCAACTTCTTCTCTAGTGGAGGTTTAGGAAACCGTGCAGGTTCATGCCTTCAACCCAAATGGGGTAGCTGCCTGGTAGCACAGTCAGACTGTGCAATGTTTCTCTGTTTTCAGATCAAAGCATATATGGATGCTACAGGAACAATTTTATTCCTGAGTTGGGTAACTGAGATCAGAGTGTTCAGCTAGATTGGCACAAAGGCTGTATCAGTTCACTCTCTCCCTGCATCATATACTAGCCAAGTCAGTATTTTCCCATTACTCCTAGAGCAGCCCTTCATACAGGTTCACCCTAGCAAATGCAAGCCCATACAGGTTCACCCTAGCAAATGCAAGCCCAGCTACAGTTGATTCAAACTTCAAAAGCAACAGGCAAGCAAGCATGCACTGAAGTGTAGATGGTAACCATTTGGGGGAACTGACTTGAAGCTGGTGCCAGGATTAACACCGGCTATAAAAAGGCCTCGGGTCAATTTGGTCACAGACCCAGTTACTCTAACAAGCTTAGCCTGGCAGGAAATACCAGTCAATTAAGGATGCCTTATGTCCCAATGAGAGATAGCAGCTGTGATACCCCATGCTTAGGTGGTCTGAGAGCCCCCATGAATGCAATCAAGGTCTTAAGGAGAATGCTGGTTTTTGCTCTGTCAGTTCACCAGCCCAGACCATTGTACATGTTCTTGTGGGATGCCGATGAAACCCCCATTCTCAGACATTTCCCCCTGGCTAGTTTGAGCAGTCTTGTTGGGGCAAGATCAATCCCCAACTTTGAAAGAAGATACAAAAGTTGGTGTGTTCTAGCCCTTTGATAGGCAAAGAAAGGGAAGCTGCCCTATGACAAGGCACACACACTGCTTTTACCTTGAGATGTGGTAGCAGGGACTGTAAGATACAGTGGGAGTGTGATATTTGGATTTTTTTAAAGGAATGGACTCAACATGGGCCACTGCCACCAAGTGTCTTCAGGACTGGTGTTGTCCTCATGTCCCTTTGTTTCTGTTTTTATTTCCTACCTTGTGTCCGTGGAGAGATTGGCAGTGGGGCTCACTTATGGAAAACAAAACTTTAGGAAATGTCTAGAAGAGGTTAACTGGAAAACATACAACCTGTCTGCTCCTTAGCTGTACATATGAAATATTTCAAGTAGCTGCTGCAAGAAGTAAAGTCCTGGATGTCCACCTGGCTTGAATATCTTGGCAATGTCCAAGAATTTTCAAATCTGTGCAAGAAGTTTGATCAGCAGATTCTTCAGGTGGAGGACGCTGTTTGCCGTGTCCAGGCCTGCATAAGTAGCACTTGTAGGTAGGAGAAAGAATTCCCTCTCGTTATTCAAGGGATGCAAGGCCAACTCCTTGTGTAATTCAGCTACACTCAGTGCCTCTTTTTTGTCCTAGAATGGGTAGAGATTGTATCTGAATAATAACAGCATAAGAAGAGGACTACTGAATCAATCCAGTGAGCCACCTAGTCCAGCATTCTGTTTCACACAGTGGCCAACAAACAGAATACTGACCACCAAGGCTTTTTCCTTTAAGTGAACCATAAATTGCCATTGACAGGGATTGGCATGAAAACAAAGTATGGGAAACAATTACATCAACCGCTAACACCAGTAAAATGACCCATAAAAGCTAAACCTTGGATATTACTAGTCCCATTAGTACACACAATCTCCATACAGGAGACTAAAGGAGTCCAGACTAGATGAGCCAGATTTCTAGATGTTCAGAGGTGATAGTTGCAAAGAAACATACCTGTTTGTTGGCCAACACAATTAGAGGCAACTGAGTATCCTCAGCTAGCAGACTGTGCAGCTCCTGCCGGGCAGTAGGAAGGCGTGGAACATCTGCAGCATCCACAACAAACACCAAAATGTGGGCTTTGCTCAGGTACTGATTCCAGTAGGAACGTAAGTTCTGGCTGCCACCAACTGGGGAACAAACAAAATTTGAAGTCAACTCACACAAGTATTGCTTTTCTGAGAGGAGGAATAGACAGTAAACCCAGTTCATAGCTGTTGCTTGTGGATGTAGCCCCAACTACATTTAATAATATGTCATGTTATGGGAGCATGTTTTGGTCAGCTGAGGAGGGGAGCAGAATTAATGTGGGAATAATTCTCTTAAACGCTCGCACATTCTAGTGAGGTAGCTGTTATAGTCTGCACAGCAGAACAAACCAAACCTGTGGCTGCTTTATGGCATGAAGACTTGAGCTATTATATATGCGTTAAAGTGTGAGTCTTTAAAAACATTGTCTTAAATCAGTTGTGGCATCTGAAGAGTTTCCAGCTACACAGCTGCACAAGCCAACACCCGCCCACCCAAACACACACAGAGAGGGTGTGTGTAATCATTTTAGATTATGTGCTGTTCCCCAAGAGTTTATGGTAGGTCTTACCTTCCAGAAGGTCCACCTGGAGCCCACTATCCTGAAGTTGCACAGAATTGAAGCCCTGAGTGGGGGATATGCGCCTTTTGGCTTCTGTACTGGAGACATAGTGGAGAATGCTGCTCTTTCCAGCACCATCCAAGCCTAGAACCAAAACCTGATATTCACAGGAGTGTGCCTGCAAAGAGAGGAAGCGATTAGGGTTAGTCTGAGCAATGGCGTGGCATCTCATTAGTGGTTATCAGCTGAGATGGGGAGATTTGACCTCACATTCATATTTCACTATATTGTTGGGAGGGAATTATGAGCATTGCATTTTTCTTACCTGTTACTGGTAAGAAGCATCTTAATGTGAGGTAAATGCTTCCCCCCCCTATTACACACCATGAAAAATTCTACATTACTTCAGTACTAGGAAACTTCTATTCAAACACTTCACTTATAGCCTGCCTTACTCAAGGTGCATTCAAAACATGAAAAAATTAATCAGACAGCGTAAGGTATCCATCAAACAATGCAATAAGTCTAGGATTACAGAATTAGAAAACTGCAGATAGAAAACTATCCAAAACATGGCATTCTGTAAACAGTAAAGAAAGTGATTTGCATAGGTAGAAGACAGTGCAGTAAAAGCAAGATGAGTCAAAAAACACTGCAATATACTACAAGCTCCTTTTAAAAAGAAAAAAGAAAAAACATGCCCAAGAAAATCAAGAGGCACCTTGAAAGGTTCATCACCGTCACTGCCTGACCTATTTACCCGGAAGAGCAGTTGAAAATCTTCTCTATTAAAACTCTTGAGGTTTTCAAAATACATTATTCAGGAGCAGTCATGAGCTCCCATTGTAACCCTAGTTCACTGGAAAAATCAGGATGGGGAAGCTCTTAAAGGGAAACTCCCTTGACTCTGGATACAGAGGCTTCAGTTCCAAAAGAATATTTCACAAATGCAAGACTGGACTATCAGTTTGGCAGTTGGGGCCTTTGTCCTAGTAGCCTTGGATAAATCATTGTCTTTCCATTTTACCTTACAGGGTTGCTTTCTCTAAAAACAAACTGGAATGCCACATGCACCACCCTGAACAGCTCTGGTCAGCATGCTTGCATGCATCCATTGAGGGATGTAGCACAATTGGTACTGGCAAAAGGCCAAGCGATTTTTGGGGAAACTGAGCATGGGATGCACAGGCAGCCTCAATGTATCATGCCACAGTGAACAAAATGAATCAAAACTGTTTTTGGATATCTATGAGATAGGAAAAACATACCGGCTAAGCCTTATACATTATGTATTTTTCCCAGGTACATTCCTGGATCAGGTCACAGATGTGTTCTTGGAGGTCCATTCTTCCCAGGCATGCAGGACCTTTGGACTGAATGTGGGGAGAAGGGACTTGGACCTTCCCTCCTATGCCATTTCCCCAACCTGAAATAACCCTGGGGAGCCATTATTTGCCTAGCTGCAAGCTGCAGATATACTGATATGGTTACATATCAGTTTCTCCAAGGAAGCAGATAGTTGTTCTCTGGGGCTATTTCATGTCTGGAAAAAAGGGTTGAGCGAAGGTCTAATCCCCCCCCCCCCATGCTCCCTTCACACCTGGGAAACATGGAGTTCTCACATTTCTGTGACCTTATACAGGAATGTAGCTGGAAAAAAGTAACATGTGGCCCCAAGAGATTAGCAAAAAAATTGTTGGTAGTGAACTGTTACGGTATGCAGTATCCTCTTTCAAATTTTCCCCTCTGTGTACCAATGCAGCTATCTGCAATTTTATATATTTTGGGAAACATCACATTTAACCTTCCAGGAAAGAGATTATCTTTGCTTCGAAGGGTTACATACATAAATGGTTGCATCCACCCACTAGGCACGCTATTCCAACTTTGTTATTGTAAGGGCTCTCTCTTTCCCCCTTGCTACTTAATCATTGCGGTCCCCTGTAATGATTAATTACAGGAATCACCTGTTTTTACTGCATTATTTATTTTATATTTGGTAATCCACTTTCAGTATTGTTCATAATATACTTTACCTAAAGTTTGCTGTTTGCATTGTTCTCTAATTCTGTAATCCTAGTTCTATTTCATTGTTCATTGGTTGTTTTATGCTGTTTGATTGTACTGTTTTATATTCTGTAATGTGCCTTGAGTCTCAGCAAGATAGATGGACTATAAAGTAAACAATAAAGAAATTTTGCCTTGCAAGGGAGTTGCATGTTCCAGATTGGACTGGGAGGGCTCCACTGAACTGCTGGAATTTATATTTTCAGAGGACTCCGGTGTTTTGTTTTTTAATCCCAGCAGTCTCTGGTGCAATTTGAAATCCAAGTTGTACCTCTCACCATGTAATCCAGTTAAATTTGCAACATCCTAGTCTCCATTTTAAGGAAATTTAAGAACTAGCAAACAGACTTGCGGCTTCTCCATAATGCCTTAAACATGTTTAGCTCTATTCCCCCTGCTTTGTTTTTGTGTTTAACATCTAGCGTGACAAAGAGTTTGGAGGAACTTCAAATCTTGTGCTCACTATTTTTTTGTTGATATTTTGGTCAGTCCTAATAGACAGGCAGGATGTTACTGTTGCGATGAGGAAAGGATGACTCAGAAACAGAAGGTAACTGCAATTGTCTGGTAGTAATTATAATAAAAGCCATTCAACTTGAAGCTCAAGCTGTTTTGTTTGCCAGTGTGAGCCCATTCCTCCGCTTATGCTGAGCTCTAAAATTCCTCCCAGTTTGGAACACTCTTGTCATAAGCAACTAGCTACAACGAGAGGAGCTGTAGCCATATTTCCAGTTGTGGGGAAATTTAAAAGCCTAGTCAGCTTCTTAATTGTCTTCCTGTAGCTGTGTAAAATGGAAACAAAGCTGGCAACACAGTATATACATCAGACTGAATGACGGCTCAGCATAGTTCTCTTCTTTGATCCAACTTCAAGGGCCCATTTGTAAAGCCAGAAGAATTAATTAGTTAACAGTTCCTGGGTGGTACCACTGCAGGTGGGGAGGAAGATGAATGTTTGTAAAATAAACTAGCACATCAGGAAGTAGGGTTAAGGGAGAAAAGACCTAACTTTCTCCTAAGCTAGGCAGTACTTCACAGCGTTTGCCCATTTTGCACTTTCGTTTTCCTTTTAAGCTGGAACCGGGAACAAAGGATTGGGCTTTGTTGAAGGAAAGCTCTGAGGGAGGAGAAAAATAGATTTTTTTCTGTTTAGAAAGTAGACTAGAAATGAGCCTTTGGGAGGTAAACGAAAGAAGTTGGGGTCTGACGCTTTGCCTTTTGCTTGTTTTGAGGCCTTGGTCACGTCACTTGTTTCCATCTTCCTCAGTGCTCCCTTTATGCTGCTTAAAGCTTTCAAGAAGTTTACGAGCAGGGCATGAGACCAACACTGTTTTCCTGTTGCACAGCAATAGCATCTGGTATGCAGTGATGCACTGCCTCTGAACGCAGACAAGAGCAAGAGTCCAGTAGCACCTTAAAGACTAACAAAATTACTGGCAGGGTATGAGCTTTCTTAAGAAATGAGGTATGGCTCACGAAAGCTCACACCCTGACAGAAATTTTGTTAGTCTTCAAGGCGCCACTGGACTCTTGCTCTTTTCTACTGCTAGGGACAGACTAGCACGGCTACTCATCGTGAGCTGAACACAGAGTTTCCATTTTGTTATCATGACTTTCATGAATGGAGCTGAGGCAGAGCCAGTAAACAGAGCTTCATGGGGATGGAGCCACCAGAAGGTACGCTGAGGTTGGCATGGCAGGGTAGCCCCTCCCTTTTCGTAGGCACTAGTTGTCTATTTATTTACTTCATTTATGCCCTACCTTTCTCCCCAGTGGGGAACCAAGGTGGCTCATATCATTCTCCTCTCCATTCTCGTTCACCATTTTATCTCCACAACAGGTAGATTAGGCAGAAAGAGTGTGTGGCAGGCCCAAATTCACCCAGCAAGCTTCCTTGGCAGAGTAGGTATTCAAATATGGCTCTCCCAGATCCTCGTCTGACGTTCTAACTACTACATCACACTGGCTGTCCTCATGTATGCTGGACGTGGAACTGCCCCCAAAGGCTTGATTTGGATGATCACATCAATTGGCTCTAAGGTTGGAAGCACAGGCATAAAACGGAGTTTGTAACCCTGCCATCCATCAGAGAATTAGTATCTCCCCCCTTTCAGGAACAACTGTCTTGAAGAAGGCACAGCCCATATAGAGTGCACGTGAAGGAGTACTCATGAACACATGAAGCGGCCTTATACTGAATCAGACCCTTGGTCCATCAAAGTCAGTATTGTCTACTCAGACCAGCAGCGGCTCTCCAGGGTCTCAGGCAGAGGTCTTTCCCATCACCTCCTTGCCTAGTCCCTTTAACTGGAGATGCCGGTGATTGAGCCTGAGACCTTCTGCATGCCAAGCAGATGCTCTACTACTGAGCCACAGCCCCTCCCCTAGCCACCCTCATTCTGCAGAATATTACAAGGAAAGAAAACACAAACCATACAGTGCACTTTGTATGGGAATACTAATGGGCCTGGATCTGAGGCCCACAGCCCAACAAAGGGCAGGTATATTCTTGTCCTATCCCAGCACTGACACAAAGGTACCAACGCTAAGTCTGGCCTCAAATAGAATTTACCCGAAAGTACCGTTTACCGACTTGTTTCCAGCTGAACCTTGACATTTGTGATTTGTTTTTGTTTGTTTAAAAAAACGAAGCGCACCTCTGAGCGTGTGCAGAATGCCCTGGGCTAGTCGCAGCCGCACCCAACCAACCCAGCGCCGAGCCCTTTAAAAGGCCGGATTGGCCACTGTAGGCGTCGAGCAGGTCTGCCGGTAGAGGGCGCTCCCGTCCCCCCATTACCTGGTCCCCAGGAGGGGCGCTGCGCCCGAGCTCCAGCGCCAGCTGCCGCTCCCAGCGCCCCCGCCAGCCGACGCTGCTGTCGTTGACGTCTCGGAAGTAAACTTTCCAGGCGATGAAAAGGAGCGACCCCAAGGCGGCCACCGCTGCTCCCAGGGCCAGGCGGAGGTGCCTGAGGGCGCTGGTGGGAGCCATGCTAGAAGCGGGCACGGCAGGAGCACCCCGACCCGCACGCGCCGGGCAGGTTTTGCCGCCTTGCAGGCTCCTGCTCGCCGGCCCGCCCAGGAACAAGCGCGACGGTCCACCCCGGCCGCCGGCCGGTAAACCTGAAGAGCCGGAGAATTCCCCCGCCTCGGGCAGCAGCGGGAAACTGGAGGGACAGAGCCGGGCTGACGTCACTCGTGATCTTAAAGGAGACACGCTCGCTCCGGCCAGACCAGGTTGACTTCTCCCAGGGCCACAAACAAAGCCACATAAAAACCCCTTCGTCCCACCCCTCTCCCCCGGCCGTCAAAATATTATCAGGTCTAGCGAGAGGATGGGATCCTTAAACATTCCAAGAATAGTCAAAAAGGGCAAGAGTCCAGTAGCACCTTAAAGACTAACAAAAATATTTTCTGGTAGGGTATGAGCTTTCGTGAGCCACAGCTCACTTCTTCAGATACAGATTTTTGTTAGTCTTTAAGGTGCTACTGGACTCTGGCCCTTTTTGACTACTGCAAACAGACTAACACGGCTACTCACTGTGAATTATTCCAAGAATATTCGCTGTTCTAGTAGTATTATTCCTGCCCATACACCTATCATACCTCTTTGTATATAACATCTGTTGTACAGAGTCAGAGATTGTAATTTTAGAAAATCTCTCTCTCTCTCTCTCTCTCTCTCTCTCTCTCTCTCACACACACACACACACACACACACACACACACACACACACACACACAATGACATTTAATTTAGTCCCTGTCTCCACATCCCTCCGAACTGCCTAGGGTTGCCAACCTCCATAAATTCCATCTATCCTGGAATTTACCTGACAATACCTAATCTAGATGTTGCACCCTAGCCTTTAAAGTACCTAACCAAGCTTTGATTTAGGAGTCGCTATCCCTTGACTCATACAGGAAGACAATATCTGGGGCTTTTATATTCAAATTGCTTTCCCAAAGAATAGGCATTAAGGGAGCAAGCTTAGGTGGGTCTACTCAGAAGTGCCATAATTCACAATGGGTAGCCGTGTTAGTCTGTAGTAGAAAAGAGCAAGAGTCCAGTAGCACCTTAAAGACTAACAAAAATATTTTCTGGCAGGGTATGAGCTTTCGTGAGCCACAGCTCACTTCTTCAGATACTCTCAGAAGTGCCATGTTATTCAGTGTGGTTTACTCCTAGGAGTGTCTTTGGGATTTCAGTCATCATCCAACTGCTTTCTGACTCTGGATGTGTGGTGTGAATCTATTCTAAACCTAAATACAATTACTTGGAAGTAAGTCTCACTTATTTAAATTGTTATGTCTTTATGGTTGTAGCCTCTGTATCTGCACAACTTCTATAGATTAACGCAGTTATATCACCAGGTGCTGGATAATTCCTTGTTTTTGGAGCAAGCGATAAAAACATTTATCCAGTCTTTGGCATTTAGCTTGAGGATATCAAAATGACCAGGCTATATCTGCTGTGAATATTATTGAAGAATTGCTTAATCTGGTGTGGTGTAATGTTTAGAGCATTGGACTGCAACCTGGGACAACTAAATTCAAATCTCTGCTTTGCCATAGGAGCTCACTAGGTGACACTGGGCCAACCATAATTTCTCAGTCTAACCTACCTCACAGGTTTGTTCTTATGAGGATAAGGTGGAAAAGTGGAGAACAATGCAATAAACTGCTTTGGGTCCCCGCAAGGAGGAAAAGTGGGATATAAATAATGAAAAATGACTAAATTTTCCTTACACATAAACTTTAAGGGAATGATCAAAATCAAGAGACCATTTTATAAAGAAAAAGGCTATGGAGTCTGTCATAGTCTTAAGAAATGTCCAGGTTGCAAATGAATGAATCCAGCACATAAAATACTATTCCCTAGGAGTGTCTTTAACAGCACATTCCTGAGAAGCACTGGCAGCCCGCACCAAAGGCCTTTGGAGACCGGCGAAAGCCTATGCTGGCACAAGGGCCCACAGCACCAGTGTGTGGGTGGCACATGCCGGCATTTGTGGCCCCAGCGCCGGCGTGCAGGGCCAGATGCCGGTCGCTGCCATGGCAGCGCCGGGCCCAAACGGCGACGAAGCCTGCTGACAGCGTCTGGATGCTGGCAAAGGCTGCGTCGTCGTCCCAGGTGGCATTCCCAGGGCATCCTGGCTTCCCAGGAGGTGTTCCCAGGGTGTTACTGTGCCGGCCAGGGGGAGGGGCCACCATTAGGCAACCTCCTGAGCCAATACGGCTCAGGAACGCCCCCTTCCCCCCCCCCCCCCGCCAGTTGCACGGCTTTTTGGAGGTTTCGGCCGGGTTGAAACCTCCTTAGTAGGCAGCACTGCTGCATTGCCTCCTCAGCCTGGCGCAGGCATTCTGATTAGGAATGCACTGTAAGAGTTCTTTTTCCTTAAGAAAATAGAGTTTCCCCCCCCCCCTTGACTATATCCTGCCTACGGATCTGAAGACGTTTCAGCCAAAGGCAACATGGCAGTCACTTGGCTGAATAGGAGACACTTGATCTGAGCCATCCCACTCATCCATGCAGTGACCAGGAGATCAGCATATATCTGTGCAGCCTCATCAAATGCACCCTGTGAAATGGTGCTGGCCACCCCACATCATTAAAGATAAAAATACTCACATGGTGGTGTATTCACATCTATTACACACAGAATGAAAGAAAGTAAGGCAGCCCAGGTGCACTCTCAGTGACATCAACTCTGCTGGAATATTTTTTTCCTGACTTTCCATCCTAGAATACTAGTTACTGGCCATAAAGATAACATTGCGATGGTTCCTATAGCAATCTACTCAAGTAGTACCCTTTTATTATTAGCTTCCTTTATAAATAGCAAAAACAAACAACAACACCCCCAAATACTGTCAGGGAAACAAATTTTATAAGATGATCAAAATGTGCTGTAGATGGGCAGAGGGCATTATGAACTTCTTAAAGCACAAAAATAACAAGGATTTACTATTACAGGATATCAGAATTTTTCATGGCTTCATAGGAACAAGTCAAAATCTCCCTAAAATAGCAAGACATTTAATATTTTTAAACATTGAATTGTACTAGATTTCATTAATTTCATACTGCAAACTATTTTTCATGATCTGGGTGCTCCAGATGCTCCAGATGCTCTTTAACATTAGGTTCCTCTTTTGGGGCAGATCTGGAGACCGTCACAAGGGGACATTTATAATAATGAATATTGTTGTTTTCACCACAATGAGCCATCACACAATAATGACTGGTTGATGATATTTTGTAATTTCTTAAAAATCATTTATTTTAATTGTGTGCATTTAAATAAGCAATTATTTGAATAAGTAACTGTGCATATTGTATACTGATAACAATTACCAACTTAGCACCAGATGAACCTCCAGTATGAAAAAATGTGACAAGCATTGTAAACAATATTCAATATACCATTAACAATTGTGTAAAATACAGAAAAATAAACAGCATAATTATAGAAATATAAGAAACATCAAAAATATAAGGGACATCAAAAATTATAAAAATATAAGGAACATCAACAATTATAGAAATATAAGGAACATCAAAAACAGCATAATTATAGAAATATAAGGAACATCAAAAACTATGGGTTGCCAGCCAAAGTCTTGTTTTGAGTAGATCATCATATCACTTCTTTGTATTCATTGGCCTTTTATGGATGGGAGGTTTTGCCTTGGATTTGCCGCTATCTAGATGCACATTTTCCCCATCCAAATTGTCAAAACTCTACACAGGAGGCTTATTGTTGAGTTTTGAGAATATGGATGGGGGAAATGTGCATCTAAAGAGTGGCAAATCCAAGGCAAAACCTCCCATGCATAAATGTCCAATTTTAAAACAGCCAATTCAAAACAAGGAGCAACCCTCCCCCCTTGCACCCCTGTGGAATGAGATGCACAATAACATCAACCTTGATTATCCTACCATCTCCAAGTGTATTCCCTCTGGGTTGTCAACTCCAGGTTGGGAAACTCCTGGATATTTTGGGGGCAGAGCCTGAGGAGGATGGTGTTTGAGGAGGTGAGGAGTTTAACAAGTTATAATGCCACAGAATCCACCTTCCAAAATAGCAATTTTCTCCAGGAGAACTGATCTCTGTAATCTGGAGTTCGGTTATACTTCTGGGAGATCTCCAGGCGGAGATCCACCTGGAAGATGATAAGAAGGCAAAAAAATAGCACTGGAGCTCCAAGTGAAAAATGTTCTTAGAGTTTATGCACATAAATATTTCTAAACACCTAATGCAACATGTGAAGTCATACACCAAACAATGTGAGATTGTATAGTTAGATAGTTAGGTTGTTTATAACATTTGACACAGACAAAACATAGGACAGGCAGCAGGAGAACTTGTAGAACAATGCTATACAACTGCATTAAATCCATATCAAACAGGTAAATCCTTCCAGGTCAATATCACTGCAGGTGAGTCCTCCTGAAAACTTGCTGTTCGAAGTAATATTCGTTGGCTAGCAAAACCTTGCAAAAGTAGGCGAAGAACGGTATCGGTTACCTGGAAGATGGCAACTCTACCCTCTGTGCTTCATGAGAGTACACACAAATGCTTGTTTGCAAGATTAAGGTTCCCAATGCTTCATCATCAAACCGCTTCTTCAGCAGCAACGACGGTTTTGCCAAAAATAAAAAGAAGTTTGTGGCATTTTAAAGAGGAATAGATTTGTTGGCAAAGATTGCAGCTAGCCACGTAGGTCCAACCCAAAATCCAAAAGGGAATACAAGGGTTTTGCTTTTGGATTTAACCCATTTATTCTAGCATATACTTTGCTCAACTATCAGTCAGCAACTCAGCTGGTGTCACAGACTTTTTGTTTCTGCTTCAACTGTTCGAATATGCAAGGCTGTCATATTAGCTGTGGCAGGCAGAGTTAGATGTAGGGGATCTAACTGTCAACCTGGGCTGATGTCATGGCCTGGAAAGCCCCTAGGCCTGATTACACTGGCCAGAACCAGCTGAGGCCAGAGGCTGAGGTGATGTGTTGCACCTGTAGGGTGACTCAGCCTGAACTACTAATTGATGCCTGGTGGTGGCATTATGTAAATAAGTGTTAGACTCCATGCGTCTGTGTCGGGGGATATGGTGGATAGAGTGTGTATTTAGCACTGCGTTTCTATAAGCTCTAGTGGTCTGTCCTGGACGTTGGCACAATCCGCCAGCTCTCGCGTCTTCAAGCACATTTACTCGGCTACCCAACTGGAATTTGTAACAATTACACAAAGTGGCACAAGCTACAGAACAGAACCCTATTATTTCATTTGGCGGAAGCCTTTGAAACTAGTATTCCAATTTGAAACAGCAGACTGGTAAACTATGGAACGCGTGGGAGGTTTTGCCTTGGATTTGCCGCTCTCTAAATGCACATGTTCCCCAGCTCAGAGAGGGGCCGTGGCTCAGTGGTAGAGCATCTGCTTGGCATGCAGAAGGTCCCAGGTTCAATCCCCGGCATCTCCAGTTAAAGGGACTGGGCAAGTAGGTGATGTTAAAGACCGCTGCCTGAGACCCTGGGTAGCCGCTGCTGGTCAGAGTAGACAATACTGACTTTGGTGGACCAAAGGTCTGACTCAGTATAAGGCAGCTTCATGGGTTCAAAAACTCTCAAAACTCAGCAGTAAGCCCCCATGCAGAAATTGGGAATTCAGATGGGGGAAATGTGCCTCTAGAGAGCAGCAAATCCAAGGCAGAACCTCCCGTGCGTTTAACTGTCGCTTAAGCCCCGCCCCCTCCGCCCCTCAAACTCTGCACCGAACCTCTCGCGAGATCAAGAGTCGCCTTTCAGTTAGCGTCGTCACCAAGCGAGGCGGTGCTGGGAGGGGAGGGCGCGGCCTGGTTTCCCCGCTGCTTTCCGGCTCGGCTTTTGCGCCATGGCGCCTTCGAGCCAGGCTGCCCCGCGCCTGCTTGCGGGAGGGCTGCTTCGCCTCCTCCTCCTCTCCTTCGACTCGTGGCCTAAGCAGGCCTGTTAGTACGGGGGGTGGGGGGGAGGAAGGAAGGAAGCCCAGTGCGGGGGCTGCTGGCGGCCCGAGGAAAAGGTACTCGAGAAGAAGCCGGCGGAGACGCCACCGCGGCCTTGTTGTTGACGGCGGAGAGAGGGGCGGGGTTGCCGGGTCGCTTCACCATCCCGGCCGGCGCCGCCTTCGGGAGCGCGCGGGGGGGGGGTGCGCGCATATGCAGGGCAGACGGTGGGGAAGGGTGTAGGGGCGGAGGTCTCGTTCAATGCAGGCTGGTGGTTTCATGGCTATTGTGGAAGTCTCTCCCCACCCCCCTACCTTTGGCCATTTATGCACGGGAGGTTTTGCTGCCTCGCATTCGCCGCTCTTTAGATGCACATTCCCCCCATCCAAATCCACCAAACTCAACAAGAAGCCCCCCTGCAGAGTTTTGAAAACTCGGAGGGGGGAAATCTGCATCTTCAGAGTGGCGAATGCGAGGCAGCAAAACCTCCCGTGCATAAATGGCTTTTGACTGGGAGGGGCGTAGATTCTTAAAATAGCAGCCCTGAGAGTGCTGGATATTCCAAACAAAAGGATAAATGTTTACAAAGACAATGTCTCCGCTTGGGCTTTGGACCGAAGATACGGTTGGTGGTGACAATTTGTAGCCGCCTCCTCTGGCTCTCGCCGCACGAAATTCTCCCTTTCGCTCCCTCTTCTTCGGCCCCAGCGATGTTGCATCTGTTGTCGGCGCTTGCCTCTGTTTGTCTGTTGCGCTGTGCCTTCCCCGCATTGCTCCTGGCAACGGGAATGGATGTTGATGGTGGATTGAAACCTCGGTTTCTGCACCTGAGCTTCCCGGCTGAACGAAAGCAAAACGGCCTTTACTGCTGCTGTGCTATCGGTTGCTGAGAGGCGGTATCCCCTGCATCTTGGCATCCTCCCTGCTTCTTTCCCTTCGGGGACTGGGGAAGAAGACACCCACTAGCTTTCTGGATCTCGTAAGCAGCAATGGTTGAGCTCTAGAGGATTTGTTAACATCTAAATGAGGTCAGGTGGGGAAGACATTTTGTGGCACTCCCATGCCCTTGTCACAGATACAAGCTCCATTTATGTTTGGTACTTTTAGTTAAATGCAAAGTAGACAGCATGCTAATATGAAGGGTGGTTGCTGTTTAGATGTGCTTTTTCTGCAGTCGAGTTAATAAGAACTTTGATGAATAAGCATTATTATGTAAAGGGCTTAGCCTTGGGCAACAGTGTGTGATGTGTGGAATGACAGATAGTAAATTATGGTATGACATTTTGTTTCTAGTGGTCTCCCCCATCTGGTTGAAATGCCTACCTTTCCTGATATGATTGGATACATAGTTGAATACATTTCTCAAAAGAAGCAATTGCCTTGGATTTTGGAGAACATTAATGCATGTTTAAAATTCTTGGTGGTTGATTGATTCAAGACCAAAGCAGTATTACTGAATTCTTTATTTTGTTTTAAAGAACTTCAGGGAACTGTGAATTCAGGTTTTAATGCAGCTTTACTGGTTGCTCAGACGTTGCCTTTACATGTGGGCATGAAACAATTTTATGCTTTTGTGACCCTGTGTCATCACTGGAGTACTAATATACTAACTTGTAACATGTAGAGCATTCATTTTTATAGGTATTTGCTCATCTAGCCAAATGTCAGTTTCTTTGGTATAATCAGCGTGGTCCATAGGTTGGGACCACTTAATATGTTATAAAGCTCTTTCAGGAAGGCATTTCAGGGTTGTACATTACTTCCTCCACATCTCCATGTAGGACATTTTTAAACAGCTGAAGTGTCCTTTAGAATACTATTACTGAATGAATGAGTGATGGCCTTGTGCTGCAATTGTGGACTGTCTTGCTCCTTCGGTTTAGTAAAGAATGTCTTCTAAATTTTTGTCAGTGGTGTCTGCATGGAAGTTCGTGGAGATGCTTTGCTAGTTTCAGCCTCAGCAGCAGACTGGTCCTTTTTTGACATCTCTCTCTCATATCTTGTGGTAAGATACTATAGCTTTTTAAATCATAAAATACATTACATCAGATGCATTTCTAGTGAGCTAGGGCACACTTGATTTTTAATTGGTGTTTGACTTTAATCTTCAATCTGAAAGCTATCATTACTTTCTTAAAAAGGAATAGATCTTGTAGCTGCCTTAGGTACTGTTATTTTTTTGGTACAGAGGCAGGATCTTTTTCTCTAGTGTAATTTTTGTAGATGAAAATGCCCTCTGTTTTTAGGTAACAGGATCCCTGTTTTGGATTTCGATATAGTGAGAGACGTGGAGTTCCAGTCATGGCTTCAAGACGAACAGATGTTCCTGGTAAAATTAATTCTCTGAGCAAATGTGAATTCTTTGATGAAGGCAATTGCAATATGTGTAAATAGGCATATGTATTAAAACTTACCAAGAGTGACTGTAGGATTTGTAGACTACCAAGCTGCATGCAAGCATTTATAGAGTTCAAGCACCTGCTTCAAAGAGGCTAGTAATTTTTAAGTATAGGATTTTGTTAGTGAACTAGCATATCATCTTAGCAGCTGCAATTTTTATATTTAATAAGGTATACTAATGATTCACTACTGTTCACTAATAATGATGAATAACCTACTAAAATGAGGTTGTACTCTCATCAGAAGAAATCTTCTAGCCTGAACTTTAACTCCTAGAAGAATGATTCCCACATGAGTTATAGAATTATCTATTATATTATTTTCTAGTCTCATGTGGGAGTGCCCTCTGCCATCACCTGGCTTTAACTGGCCATTGAGTGTATTTGTTGAAAACCTCTTTTATCAAGAGGTGTATATGTATGTGTGTGTGTGAATATATATATGGTTATTGGCTGTTACTATTTTGAGGAGACTAGGATGGTCTATTATGGTGGAAAGGGGTGTGAAATACCAGTGTTCTAAAGCAGAGGTGCGCTTCAAGTATCAAGCATTTTCCTGTCTTGTTTCCCCCCCCAAATGTGTATCCTTGATACTAGTATCTTTCTGTTACTGTGAATGGAAATCTGATTGTTACCTCCTAATGCCAAGTACCTTACGTGAGTAAGTTCTAGCAAAACCATTAGGATGTGTACATGACATGAGGGGTCAGAGCTAGACTAATCTAATAGACAGTTGTGTCATACAATATTTGTATGAGTTTTGCTTTGGGAAGTATCCAGCTCTGGTAGCCACCATAGCTCTATTATAATTGTGATGGGTTTCTTGGTGTGATGTTGGTTTTCCTGATTGATTAAGAATTAGTTGCTTTAAAATTTTAAATGTCAAAACCTTGCAATGATGGTCCTGAAAGATCCTCAGGATAACTGTTGCTTGAACAGTTACTACATGGAAAGCATCGTACCATAGAGATTTCTGAATTGGCCTTGTATTGAAATCTCTATAAGATTACTTATCTCATAAGATAAGTAAGTGCTTACATAAGTGAGGGCATATAAGAAGTGCTTACATGATCTGTACTAATTTGTGAACAGCCAAAGTGTAGCCCTCTGTGAAATCTTCCATCTCTGTTCTTAGCTATTGAGCATGGCTCTGAAGGGCTTCTAGGAAAGATGTCCCAGCCAATTGGAATACACCGTCGGGCATTTAGTTATGATGATGCCCTGGAGGATACAACACCAATGACCCCTCCCCCTTCAAACATGTGCACCAGTATCCTGTGGAAACAGCCAGTCATCCCAGACCGAAAATATGAAGAGCTTTCCAAGGTATGCAGTCTTTAGAAGAAACACATAGGTGATGTAAGGTGTCAGATTGCAGTTGCATTATCCCACAAGAGAGAGGACAGACAAGTTGTGTAACCAGTCCCCTGTAATTAGGCATGTTGGAGAGTATCAAAGTCTAGTATTTTGATACATCTGTTTTGTATGAGAAAACCTTGCTTTTATTTTTAAATGTCAATTCATTTGACCAAACATCCAACTTTGTTGAAGTGTCACAGTGCAAAGAATGGAAGTGCTTCATCTGAGAGCTGATATGATCCCTGGCCTAAGTAAAATTGGTGAAGAAAATCATGCAAAGCCTTCACATATTGGTGAAATCTTGGCTAGAAAATACTGAAAGTCTCAGATAGCTGAGTTCAAATTCCCTACCTCATAGTGATGTTGTGATGGTAAAAGTGTGAAGGGAAAGTTCTATATGTTGCCCTGAACTCATTGGAGAAAGGAAGGAATAAAGCTATATAGGATAGATATGCAAGTTAATAAATTTTAACATAATATTTATTTTGCAAAATGTATTTTTTATAGAAGTTGAAGGTCTGTGGAGGGGCAATCAAATTGTGCTTGTCATTCTGATTTGTGGTTCTGTTAGGAAGAAGTCTGAAAGCCACAGTTGTCTTGGCTGGCCCTGGCTAGTATTTGGATGGGAGACCTCCAAGGAATACCAGGGTTGCGACGCAGAGGCAGGCAATGGCAAATCTCCTCCAACCATCTCTTCTTGCCTTGAAAACCCCACTGGGTTGCCACAAGTCACTGTGATTTGAAAGCAAAAAAAAAAGTAGATTTGCTTTTTATGGAAACTAGGAGCAATAGCTTCCTCTTCTTTTTCTAAGATTAGTTACATGCTGGCTGCTATGCCAGTAATTATACAAATGTCATAGGAGGGAGAGCGAAGAAATACCATTCTTACGAAGAACTGTGTTCAGTCTTTCTGTGCCCTTTGGTTATTGTTCAGGAAAAGTCCCAAGTTTTATTCCCTTAAGGCCCAGGATGAGCTTTGGGTGCTCCTGATGTGACTTTTTTCTTTCTCCTCAACTTGTACCTGGCTTCTCTGCACAGGTTGAGGAAGGGGAAACTAGCATGCATCTATCTACTAACACCCCCTCAACTTCCACTGAGACTGTGAACAAGGTTACAGTGGTGAAGGCCAAGGCTACCCACATCATCATGAATTCTCTCATGACAAGTAAGAGTTCTTGTATCCTTCTAGTAGGCAAGTTAACCTGGACGTGTAGTTGGCAGTTTAGAGCATTGCCCAATGCTATGTGGTTGGCTTTGCAGGTCTTTTCTGGAATGGCTGATGGAGCTGTACACATGGAAGGGGACTACATTTGTGACTAGATGAACTAATGATAAAAGACAAGCTTTTAAAATTCTAAACAAAAAAAGTCCTTGCCTTTAGATTTCAGTCATGACTAGCAGTTTATGCTAGAATGTGAATTAGCAGTGGAAGAGATGAAAATCATCACTTCATGTGTGCTGTAGTGCTTAATTATATCTTAGTGGCAGTGTTTGGGAGATGTATTTCCAACTTGTTCCACTTGTTAGTAAACTTGTGTATTGGCATCTGTTAAATTTTATAGGAAAAAATAATACTCATCTATCTGCTGAATTAATCATGACTTGAAACACAAGCTTTTTTCAAGCTGTATTAATTGAAAATAGCAGTCTTCCTCCTGCTGAGAGGCTGGTACCTGGGATATAGGTTTAGCCTCATGGTATATATTTGACTCAGCACTACTTAGGTCTAATGGTTTCAACAGCTGACTTCTTTTCACCATGCTGAGTCAGTTTGCTTTGGAAGCCTCTAGTGTGAAATGTTTGTAGCATTCAGTGAAGTTTCTAGAATGAGCTTGACTGGCCCTTGTTAGCAGGTCATCTAGCGCACATAGCAATACTGAGGTCCGGTTCAGGTTTGTTCTTCTAATTGAGTCTCCAAACCTATGTGATCATGCTAATTTCAAACTAACAATCTTAATAACATGGCATATCTGTTGGGCTAATTTACTAGCATGATTAGTTAAGCCAGGGGTGGGGAACGTCAGGCTCGGGGGCCGTATAAGGCCCGCGAAATCATTTGGTCTGGCCCTTCATGGATCCTGGCAGATCTTTAGCTCAGAAGGATGCTGCCCTGCCTGAATCTCTTGGCCCCAGCTGGGGACAGCAGAGCTCAAAAGCGAGTCGCTCTATGTGGCAGACACTCGGAGCCGCCTCCAGTCGTGCCTCTTGGCTAAACGTCTGACCAAATACAGCAGGCTAATTTTAAGTTGATAATTTTGTGTGGCCCGCGAACAATGTTATAAATATCCAAATGGCCCTTGGCAGAAAAAAGGTTCCCCACCCCTGAGTTAAGCAATGAAACATTTTTTCTTTAGGTTAAGATATATCTGGAAAAACATTTTATTGCTACAAGATTATATATATTTGTATATCTGAATTTTTCATTTTAGGAGTATAAGATTATTGCTTTATAGTGTGTAGGATTGTGTACTGTTTAGGTTAATCTCATTACAACTATTGAACAGAATTAGGGGCACACTGTTTCTGTTCTAAATAGCTAAAGTTGACAATGGAACAGTTTTACGTGCTGGCATTCAGAGGGTGTTCCTCCTAAAATTGTAGTTCCTCTATTTTCATCTATGTAATTTGGCACATAAACAAATACTATTTGAGAAGTTGACTTAGCAATGATGAAATTAGACTGATGAAAGCCTCCAGGATGTCCTGATTATCATTTATTGTAGATGGGGTGCATGGTTTACAGACTAATTTACAGAGGATGTTTGACATAGCCCCTTAGAAATCTGTCAGGCAGCATTGTTTTGTGGCTTGTGTGAATGTATCATGTTGTCCATTCTAGAACAAACTCAGGAGAGCATTCAGCGCTTTGAGCAGCAGGCAGGGCTGAGAGATGCCGGATACACTCCCCACAAGGGCCTCACTGCAGAGGAGACAAAATACCATCGTGTGGCTGAGTCACTCCATGTAAGGTGTTTTAGTCCCACTGTGCTGTAGTTCAGGTGGAGGTGGTCTATTACGACTTTACAGAAATTAGATGTGGACTGGTGGGATGTTTACTGGTGGGTGTTACTGATGGTCTGATTAGTTTGTGTTTTCTATTTAAGACTGAGTTACCTTATTTAAGAGTACATATCAATGCATGTCAATAGCTTTTGCAGTTAGCTCTGGAATCTAATATAAGCCAAATAAGAACACATTTAATTCTTCATTCAGTACCATTGAGGCATTGGCAATGATGCTCATGATGGAAATACCTATTTCCATAGCACAAAAATCCACCTTTTTGAGATAAGAGCATAGAATTAGCTACTGTGGGTTTTATGTTCCTGACCAGTAAGGCTCATACTAAGATCAAGATTCAAATTAAGTTGAGTAATTGAAGTTCGTGTACTTAGAATGATGGTGTATGTTTGAATGTTGTATTTCTTCAAGCAGAAAGGAACTCCCTATTCTATAAGGCTGGAATAGCTTTAGATGATTGCATTGTCTGAAGTGATGACTTTAATTTTTCGTGCAAGCTTTTTAACATGCTACACAATGCTTTCACTTTTCGTGCAAGCTTTTTAACATGCTACACAATGCTTTCACTGCACTAAACTAATGTAAGAGGGAGATTTAACTTTCAGGTTGCTGGGTGTTCGCTCACTAGCATCAAAAAGCTTCCAACTTGCATGTCTTTACCCTTTCTAACAGAATCTAAAGATGCAAAGCGGAGAAATAGCAAAAGAAGAGAAACAGGCCTCTTCTGCTCAGTCCACTCCAAGCAGCACTCCACATTCCTCTCCCAAGCGCACATACAGGTACATTTCCCACAGGCTAGGTCTCTCTTCCCAGAAGGAAAGACAAGGCCACTTAAAAGTTGTGTCTAAATGACTAGGAGTCCTAACTTTTTAATGTGTCTTTTCAGATCAGAAATCTGTTCAGCTGTCCTAAGTTTGGCTTTCAGTGGTGCCACAGTTTTTTGCAAGTGGATTTTGTGTACAGTGGCTTGCATATGATTCTGTTGGACTTATCTGCTGTTGACTTAGAGTTGTTCCACCGAGATTGGATGATTGTGGTTGTCCATTGCTGCTTTGAACTTCTTTCAGCTGTTCGTAATTAATTATTTCACTACAGGAGCTGGTTTAGTCAGGGAACCTCCACTTCCATCTCTGGTCCAGATCTTGTCTCCATGGATTCCAGCGGTGGTGACAGCGATAAAGCCCCCTCTGAAAAATGGAGCCTTTTTGGACCTCGAGCTCTCCAGAAATCCACTACCGACCCAGGTATAGGAAGTGCTGGAAGATGATGGCTTTAATGTACTTCTCTTTCACAAAGCCCCAAGATAATAAGAGGGAAGTTAAATTCCAGAGTTAAGCTGTGGCTGAAGCATTCACCTGTAATTTCTGACTTAGGAAGTGTTCCAGTAAAATTAGAAGACTGCAGATGGGACAGGACAAAATTATGAAAAGTTTTGAGAGATGAGAGTTTATAATAAACATGAACTGGAATAGTGCAGGGTAATGAATAATGCATTGAAAAATTAGAAAATGCAACTTGGGCCAAGTATAGGCACTACCCACCTTTGCCCTTGGTAGTGCTTCTATAGTAATGTCCGTGTTAACTTTTACTTCTGTGGTGAATGTGTGCAGTTTGAGTCAGATTTAATTATAACTGTCTTCTCAGTTTTGCCTGCTAATCATAAGTCATGATGAGAAATGTCTGTTCCACACTTTTGAAATAAAAGAAAAATACTTTACCTGCTTTTTCTGGTTAGGAAGATTATAGCAAATGTTAGTCAATCTTTTAACTATCTTTAATGCTAGTTCCCAAAAATTTCTGCTGTCTCTTCCACTGACAATTAGATAATATAAAACTATTGTAGATTTAAATGCAGATATCACAGCAACAGCGATACTTGGGTTGCAGCTCCCGATAGCTTTCTCAGGTGAATATGTTGAAACATATTTTGTTGACAAGCGGAATTGCAACTTTTGATAGCTACTAGAACAGTTAGTGCTGAGAGCTTGTAAAATGTTGGTTGCCTTAAAGTGTCTTGTTAGTGCTTAGGCAGTAGTACATGTACACGTTAAACCTGTCTGGTGATTTATCAACCCTTGTATATTCTTCCCTCAGGGGGCTTTACCATCCAGGCCTACAAGGGTGCCCCGAAACCTACTCCAATGGAGTTAATGCGTGCTCAGGCCACCAGGATGGCAGAGGACTCGGCAACGTTCAAGCCTCCCAAGATGGACATTCCAACTACTGAAGAAAAGAGACGTTCCCCACGTTCTCATAACATCAGACCACGAGACATGAATGTGCTTACTCCCACTGGGTTCTAGCAACATCTCCACATAGAGGCAGGATAATGTTCTAAATACTTAATAATGGTCCAAGGCTGTTTTTCTACGTTCCATCCTCATGAGTTTTGACATCTCTTTCCTAGCTCCAAGTTGCACATGGTCATGAAAAAGGTGTGGGCAACCTAATGTCTTTTTGAATTGCTTGCGTTTTTTTTCCTTCCCAAAGGTCCCTTATATTCAACACAAGCACATCACAACCATCCTCTCTCTGAAGTTCTGACATACAGGCCTATGCTTCTTTATACATCTAAGTCTTATAAAGGGAAACCAACAGCTTACTGGAGTTCTTTCAACATGAATGCCTAGGATGCTGTGTCTAGCTGTTGTGTAGGCATGTTTATCCATGCCTGGGTACCAGAGGACAATATGCAGTTTTTCTAGTCTAAATATTTCTACTTTGAACCTTAGGAGGACGTCTAGCATTAACTGAAATTTAGTGATCAGTCAAGAATTCAGTAGTCTCCTCCAATATGAAGACTCATTGCTAATCTCTTCACTTTTAAGAGGTCCCTGACTAAAGTCATTATTTGTTAAAGGGATAAAGTTTCAGCATAAAAAGACTTCTAGGACTATTGTGTGAAATGTATAATAGTGTTTGGAACATACTCTGCTCTTCATCTCGGGTAGGTCAGCGCTATTACAGAACTGAAGCTCCAGTGTGTATTGGGCAGAGTTCCATTCATTCTGGAGAAGAATCATTCCTTTGCTTTCTTAACAAAAAGAGCATCATTGCTATGGCCATTACCATCAGGGAACCCTAATGGCATTTTGTGGGAAAAGCACATGAAATGATATTATAGTTCTTGGGAAATGGAAACTGGTCATTCTTATTCATGCTTCATTAGCAGACGTTGGGATCCAGTGAAGCTAATCTTGTTCGATAGCAGGTCAGTGAACATTCCCAGTAACTGGGTGCAAATGCTTATTTTCATGGACTTCAATTGTTGGGCATATTCTGAGCTGTCGAGAACAGTAGAATGTTTGCTATAGTCTGTCCATGCTCAGGGGCAATGAATTGTTACTTGTTTTCTTGGTCTAAATTCTGAGCCGCCGGTTGGCTTTCCAGAATGAGATGGCACCCTCAGAGCATCCATCATATAGAAGTCCATTATTTAAAGGCATGCTTACTAAGGCTTCCCCACTAATATTTTTGTATGCCCCACAGGAAGTCTGTTTCCCATCGGAATCCAATTATTCTTTATACAAATCGTGAGTGATGCTGTATTTAAACTACTTGGTAATATCTCACCCAACTTCCCTTTATTCCCTGACTATAATGGTAACATTTTGGATTTCTAAGATGCCTTGATAACTGGATCTGTCTAACCTCCTGGCAATTACCACTGCTCCTTGCACACAGTAAATAGTGATCAGATTTCTTGATTAGTGTTTAATTTATTTTGTGATGTTTTATGTTTGTCTCACTGCGCCTAACACTTCCTACAGAAGAATAAAAAATAGTGACTGAATCAAGATTTGTGATTATTGTAGTACAGCATTTCCTGCAGTGACAGTCTCTCCCATACCTGTGACATTTAATGTCCAGTAAGTTTAAGAAGCAAGTCACCTTAGTGAAATAATTTATTACAAAAAACTGTACAAAACTGAAATTGAAATAAAACCAGAATGTTAATTCCTTATAACAGAAGTTTGAAATAAACTTGTACAATTGATAAAGATGTCCATTGGCTGGCAGTACAAAGCATTACTTAAACATGAAAAAGGAGTGGCTGCGTTTGTATTGAGGATTCTCGAGACTGGGAAACTTATTGCTCAACTACTTCCACTCCCAAGAGGTCCATCTAAGTGCTCAAAAGTTCTGTAAATATCTGTAGTGGTATGAAACAATACTCTGAGTAGTTCAATCTTTTCTTTGATGGGTGAGGGTAGTGGTTGACCCAGAGTTTGCAGAAGCTGCTTCTGGAAACTATTTATACTGTAATCTGCATCTGAGATGGTGAGGGAATCATGTGACTGTAGTTTAGGTTTGGCAGCTTTGATAATCAAATTGATCCGTTCACACACTGAGCTCCTTAAGTGCCCTGTAAAGGGGAGAAAATTGCACAGGATTAATTTTAGGTATGAGGGCTCTAACATGGCATAAAAGAATATCTCTTGGAAAACCAAACACAAGTGAACTGAGAGACTTCTTGCAAATACGTTTTATCAGATGATCAAACTAATGAGGTGTTTGAACTGGAAGAAGAAATTAAAGGACCTGGAACTGACTGACTTCTTTTTGGTAGCATCCTGGTTGATCTGTGTAAACAACTTTCTTGCTCTGAGAGGGAGGGCATCTTGACATGGGTGATTCCCATTTCTCCAACAAGGAGACAGGACTAAAATTTTTCCAGATATCCTCTCTCCTGGTCAGAGTTAACCAGTTTCCTCAGGTTGTTTGCTGTCTTGCTAAGGAGAGTAGTCTTTCATAGCTGCTCAGCAAGGCTCCTACAACTCAGCAGAAGGCACCTAATACTCCTATTTCTATGCTTTTAAATCTACTTATTTCTTTATACTGTACTTCAATTCCTCCTTTGGCCTATTCCTCACCCCTCCTTCTGAGGGCAGAGTGGCTGAGGCAATGGAGAATGCCAACAAAGCCTTGAACAGTTTCATTTCCAAGGAGGGTGGGGATCCCCTTGTCCTCCCAAAAATGGGAGGAGGGGGACTAATCCCTGTTGTGGTCGAGCAGACGCAGACCTGCAGAAGAGCAGCCAATGGCAGACAAGCAGAAGCAGTGAGAGGAGCATGCCACACAATTCAACCGTGCCTGCGAGGATGCTTCAATTACAGCAGCCGATTTTGGCGGGAAGATACTCTATGCCACTGGTTCCTAACTGGGGGTCCGTGAGAACTAAATTAAGGTCTGCGAAACAGTTATAAACCCATAATAAATTAATATTTTCAATTAAAAGTTCTCTATTATAAAATATATATATTCAAATATTATTCTAAGTTTAATGTTTAACAGTTATGATTAAAGTTTATTTTCAAATTCTCTTGAGTTTTTATTTTGAACCTTGGGGTCCCTGCACCGAACAAAAAAGTCCTAGTGGTCCCTGGTCAAAAAAAGGTTGGGAACCACTGCTCTATGCCAATAAGGATGGCAGACATTCAGGCTTGGTGCTCATGGCCACAGCAGAGCAGTCAGGGAGATGCAGCACCATTGTAGAACAATGTGGAGATGCCTCCCCTCCCTCCCAACCTCTGTTCCAGATACGCCCAGAGATAGCAAGCTAGGTTCACTGTGAAATGTTGGAGGAAGTCCAGTCTCTGCACAGGCAGGCTGCATCTTCCCCATGAGGGAGCTGGAAAAGATATCATTCAAGGTCCTCCTCCAGAACACCCCCCTTCCCATGGATTGTTTAGATGGGGAAGCAGGGAGGATTCTTCTGATGGAGAGAGGTTGCAGGACACTAGCCCTGGCTGACCTGACCAAGACAGCATACACACAAAAAAGGTGGTACACAGACCATACCCTTCTCACAGCAACCCAGTCCCCTCCTAAGGAGACTCAGACGAGTCAAACAGTTTTTCTGATGAAGAAGAGGAAATTTCTGAGATGATAGTTGCAGAGCAGCCTAAACATCTCTTTAACCAACAGGACTATCAGGAACACCCAAGGCTGTGATGGCACTAGACTTCTCAAAGCTTCCAGAAACTTGGGAAGAAGAGACCAATCCTAAAGCCAATCCCAAAGGGAACAAGGAATTTCTCCCCAGATTGCCTAGTGTGGAAAAATTAATGCCAGCACAGAAGGTGTTGGAATGCTTGCATACATGGAAGACAGCAGGATCAGAAATAGTGTGTTCCTGCCTCTCTTGGGCAAGTCAGTGCTATTGTCTTCTGAAGAGAATACACCTTAGAAACATCCATGATGGCATAAAGGATTCTGAGGCAGGGTTGCATGCTTTTTAAAGTCATAATACATCCTGGGGTGAAGTCTGCTGGCTACTCTTGGGCTAATGTTGTGACCTTTTGTATATCTACTTGGAATCATAGCATCGAAGCCAACAAAGCATTAGCAGAAGGCGCTTGAGAATGCAGTCTCTTCCCTTTCATAAAGCCAGGGCTGGGAAGTGTGTGGTGGTGGTGGTCCACTTTGGAATCTGGGTGTGGGAAGTGGTATAACTGAAAAGCATTTGTTGAACTGACATTACAAAACGTAATTCTGTGATGGATCCCAAATAGGAATGAATTATTGGATACTTGTGAAGATGAAGATGCAATGTTGCTCACCTAAGATTATTCTGTGATAACTCAGCACCAGTAAATTCAGCTGGTGAAGCATTTCATCCCATCTCTGCCATGTTGCTTCATTGTCCTGTGGACAGATAATCTGTTTTAGTTTAGATAGATATTGTGGCCTATATGGACCACATTTTTCAATTTTATAGATTGATCCATGTCCTTTAAAGGTTTTCCAAAAGAGTAAATAATTAATGATTAACAAATGAAACATGTAGACAGCTAGATGTTTTCAAAATGGAAGGATGAAAGGAAGAAGTGAAATACCTGGTATTTTATTGGCAGATAAATGCATGTCAGAAAACACAAGATTTTTGCCATAGACATGGGCAGATTGATAACTTTGTTGTTACAGCTGTGGTGAAAAATGAGCTCCAGCACTTTACAGCGCAGAAGATGGCATTCCATACTGCTTAGGAAAGCTTCCCTGGAAGAAAGGAGAAACAGTGGCTTGACAAACTGCTCCTATGAACCCAGGCCATGGAGCAGCTGTTTCCATTACTGCAGAGAGATGCTTGAAAGCCTTTGAATGCATTTTACCCTTCCCCCAGTCATCAAGGCATGGCACTTTTGCAGATGTTTACTTCCTGAGCAAACAACCATTTACATGGTCAGGACAGGTTGTGACTGAAGCTTCCCTACTTCATTTCACTTGGGAAAATAGCTCCTGCTTTACAGCCACAAGATGAAGCACAAACAGATTAATCTGAGGCTAGCTAAATGGATGGAAGAAAACCTTGTGGAAGCCCTTCTACATGTAGGTGTGGAGGTTTTTAGGTAAAGGAGCCGGCAGAATGCAACTGTATCTAGGCTTCTGGATTTTTTTAAAAAATGACAAGTTCAGCAACATCCTTCTGTTTTCAGTGCTACTTCCATGTAAATATGCAGATGATAGTCAAAAGACAATGAAATATCTGCATATATTAATTTGAAATTTGTGTTTGTAGAATTAGGCATTAGCAGGAGACTGGATACCTTAAACAGATTAAGGCTGAAATCCTGAAAATGCATACTTGGATGCAAGCTCCATCAATGGGACTTCTGAGTAAATGAGTTTAATTCTAGAGTGCAAGACTCTAGGCGGGCAGAGGTCCTTCCCCAGCAATACAGACATGTATTAAACATATTCACAGCTGGAGTGTTTTACATGTTCTGGTCAAATTTGTTTTCTGAAGAAATCCAGAAGGCAGTTTAAAAGAGACACTGAGGAATGGTATTTTGGATTGAAAGGTGTCCACTGAGTAACTGACTGCTCATGGGCCTTGTGGGACACACCCTAATAGGGTAGAGACTAGAAGAAGCAAAACATAAGGGTATGGGAAAAAAGGGACAATGTAGAATTTGGTTTGCCACTTCAGCAGAAACAGCCCACATTTCCTAAGAAGCTGTCTACAAACACAAGGCCCAGAAATTTCTTTTAATGAAAGCTGAGGATGAGGCAGGCAAAAATCTTGGGCCTCTCCAAATCAGTTGCACTGTTAACACTGTTAGCACCCTACCTATTTTTAATTGCAGCCTTTGGCTGTTGTGCCAATTTGGCGGAAGCAAAGGTAAGTTATACAGAAAGGGTGTGTCAGTCAGTCAGTAGCACCTGTGTGAACACCAGATATGTGCTTTGTTGAATTTCTTGTATTGATAAGGTTGAAGAGCTTGGGTTAGGCCTTAGGAGCAGCAACCTTCTCAGTTTTTTTAGACAGCACTTGAGCAACAATATTTAGAGGAAGTGGCCACTGTGTTTGATTTAACAAGTGCTCTTTGTAGGTGCAGTCTGGTCCTCTTCACATAAAACTTGTGAAAGCAATAAGCTTGCCCTTCTAGGGAGACCCACTCATTAATCTTGAACTTCTCACCCCATGGACGTGAAGTGACGCTGTAACTCTTGGCTTGTAAGGCTCTCTTTAAAACTTGAAGGGGTCCTTGACCATCATAACTGCTATACTGAAGGCCCAGAGCTTTGGAGGAGTTGATCTACCCTGGCTATGTTATTCTGGTTACCATAATATTTAACTATGTTGTTGGTATATCCTCCCTCCTACTTGCTTTAGATAAAGAGCCAGAAGCTTACTACCCCGATGACAGAAATTGTGTATATTTACTAGGAGAATGCTGCAACCTCCGTGAACGTATATGAAGCCAACACAGACAGCAGATTTCCTTTGCCATAATGCCCATGTATCTGGAAATCATTGTGAACCTAGAGACCCTTCAGCCTTCTTGAACTGGCCAAGAGTTCTAAAACTTGCCATAGAGCAATCCCACCTCTGCTTTTTAGTTGTAAGGAGTTGGAAACAAAGAGCCAATAAAATGGAGCATGTGTACACGTGCAATTTATATGCTTCATATGTTCATCAGGAAAGTACTTTGGCAGTCTCCCAGATACATATCCTGCCACAGATCAGGTTCCTGTCAAACACTTTTCCTTTTCCGAGATGTGCCTGACACCTCAGAATGTTTTACCATGCCCGAGGTAAGAGGACAATGCCTAGATGGTATAAACTCAGAGTTTAACTATCCATCCCTCACCTCTGGCAGCGCTTGGGAATATTCAGCACTGATGAAAATACCATATCTGCAATCTTATTGGCACTGCAATTTGGAGACTTGTCCACTTCTACAGCAATAGAAAGCATCCTCTGGAGAAGCACCACCTCCCTAAGATAGAGAACAAGAGTCAGGAAACAGCAGTACTCACCACCATCCCACTGCAGTGTATCAAGCCATGGACCAAGATATGAACAGAGCAGGGAGCTTAGCTTCTATTTTGGAAAAAACAGCTTTGCTGCTGTTTTGGAAAAACAGAGTTATGCTTACCTGTAATGGTTGTTCATCAAATAGTCTGTGCAGCCAAACATTGGGATTGCGTATATACAGGGCAGCCATGGAAAAGCTTTCTAGCAGACTAGGGTAGCCCCTTCCTCTCTCTGGTGGTTTCCCACCAAAACCATCACATGACCAAGAGGAGGGGCACTACTCCCTCAGTTCTCCTCATGCTCTTCCACCAGAGACCCCAAGAAACTAAGGTTCCAGAGAGTTCATAGCGGGGCAGGAGGGAGGGGTGTGTGCCTGCACAGAAGACCACTCAATGAACAACAGTTATAGGTAAGCACAACTGTTTTCATTGCCATGGCTTCTGTGCAGTCCCACATTGGGGGACTAGCAAGTTCACTGAGTGAAGGATGTGGGTGTGAAGCTCTCAAAGGAAGAGATCATGGAAGACCACCTTCTCAACAGTGGTTTGCATCCCATACTGGCATTCACCCAGAGCTGCGTTATAAAGGAGCAGGACCTCCTTTATAAGCCAAAGCCTTGTAAAACACAGCCCTTGTGAAATCCAAGGCTATACCCAATCCACACCTCGGGGCTTTCCACCTTGGAACTGACAGCAGCGAGGAAGGGGGAGGAATTCCTTCAGCCAGGCAGGCTGCAGCCAAAGCTTTAAGAGTCTTGGATTCAGAATAACTATTATGTCATGCCACACTGCCAGGTTTCTCCCCGTGGAATTGACACAGCCAAGAAAGGGGAATAGAAAAGAGCAAGAGTCCAGTAGCACCTTAAAGACTAACAAAAATATTTTCTGGCAGGGTATGAGCTTTCGTGAGCCACAGCTCACTTCTTCAGAAGGAAGGGGAATGTGCTTTTATTCAGGCTGGCAAACAGCCAAACCCTCTGAAAAAGATCCCTTTTGAACCCAGCTGTATCAAATCATTCCTTTAGAAGAAGAAGAGTTGTTTTTTACATGCTGACTTTCTCAAACCTGCTTACAATCACCTTCCCTTCCCCACAACAGACACCCTGTGAGGTAGGTGGGGCTGAGAGAGTGTGATTAGCCCAAGGTCACTCAGCTGGCTTCATGTGTGGAATGGGAAAATAAATCCGGTTCACCAGATTAGCCTCTGCTGCTCATGTGGAGGAGCGGGGAATCAAACCCAGTTCTCCAGATTAGAGTCCACCGCTCCAAACCACTGCCCTTAACCACTACACCATGCTTTAGGGTAAATTGATGAGAGAAAAAGCAGGCAGCTCTGTTGTGTGATCCCCCAAGCATACGACACAGAGAATGGGTGTTTATCAGCACCATTTTAAAGCCACAGACAGCACAATCCTGAGAAAGACACTTTTGAGCCACAATGACAAAGTGGAAAACCTGAAATTTTTATTCTTTAAATGTAGTTTATTCCTCACTAGAATGACTATTGATGACACAAAAAACTTTTGAAAGAATTCTCAGCCTCAAGAATGAGGTGAGGAAAAAACAGAGAACAGAGTGGAGCTCCTCCCTTTGTGGCAGCAAAAAGAGAACTGAGGGAGCAGCGCTCCTCGTCCTGGTCATGTGATGGGTTAAGTGGGAAAGCGGGAGAGGGAGGGGGCACTCCTAGTCTGTTGAAAGCTTTGGAAATCTTTTCTGTGCCTGGCCTGCACACACGCAGACCCAGTGTGGAACTGCACAGATGCCACCATGATGAACATCACATTTATTGCCTCAAATATGAAAGGGGTGGGGTAAGCAGAACTCGTTCCTGACTGATACTTGTGAATGCATAAAGAGTAGGACGCAGGGCCCCCTGATTTACACACTGACCCAATAGTGTGGCTACCATCAAAATTAGCTCTGTGCAGCTGGCTCTCCCTACAGCCTCCAAAATGCTTGACTCTGCATCCTGTATGCAGGTCTAGCACATACCCTGATCTGCCAATGCTGTTGGTCTTTAGGAATATACAGTGTAGGTGCTGATTGATCCAATTAGTGGATGGGGAACATGGAGCCCCAATCACATGGCAGTTATTTTCAGTGGCAATCAAGAGTGCTAATTTGAAGCAGTGTGAAGATTTCAAGACTTCCTGGGAGTCCCAGCCATACTGATGCAAAGCTACTTCTATATATGCCTTTCGCCAATACTATTCTTAAGCAGTCAGCAACAAAACCAAGTTAACACAAGCTAAAGGGAGACTATTTCCATGGCGTGCCAAGGCCATCCTGAGTTGGAAAGAAGCACTAGCTTGCTATCCTCCTCAAAGCAGCAAATTCAGTTTTGCTTAAGTTAAACATTAGCATCTTCATATAAAAGCTGCAGCACAAAGCTAGAAAAAAAGGAAAATGCAGACTCTTCTTGTGTTTACCTCTGAGACTGAAACTGTCGAGAGAGACCTTCTGTTTGCGCAGTTTCAGCTAAATGACATTCTGGAATAGAAATGCTGTTCTTGCCCACTGTTGTTTCTGACAAAGGACCTGCTTCTTGCCTCTCTCTGTGCTGGGAAGATCTTGTTCCAGTGACTGCAGCTAGTAGCCAGTTGATCAGTTCCCTGAGAGAAAAAGCATAAGTATTAACGATGCACTTCTGTGACCTCTGGCCTTGCTTGAACACAGCCATCCCATTGCAGAAATTGACAGGTGCTTTGTCCAAGTGAGACTCTGCCATTCTCAATAATGATTTTAGACTAACTCATATATATAGTAGCACTTGTATGCAACGATCATCATGCCTGGGTGGAATTAATCACATACAGCACAAAGCATTTGAAAGGTTAAACTTCCCAAGGCTTTGTCTGCCTGACTCGTAGGTAGGCTCTGTGCGGTAAGGAGCTAATTACTTTACGTTGCTGAAGCACTGGTCAAAGGAAAGCATTTTCTTGGCGATGGATCTGTGCAGAATGCCTTTTCTGGCTGTGGTCTGGAAGTCATCCTCCAAAGTCTGGATGACGTAATTCAAGAACAGGAGCCTTCCGGGAAACTTCTCTTCCTGAGGGAGCCAGAAAAGTTCAGAAAGAGTTATGAATGGCTGTGCCTCATCCCTCTGGTTGAGTCAGTGAACAACAAACAAGTGCCTGTGCTGAAGCTAACTGGCAGGAGCCAATGTGCAAATTGCAAGAGATGGTTGTGCATGGGTGAAGCAAGTAAGGGACTAAAACCACATCCTAAGCATGAGAGTAATTAGGCCAGAATAGCTCGGGCAGCAATCATGAACTGTAGCAAGGTTTGTTCTTTGTTTCGTGTCACTTCCCCCACCCCGCAATCTGTACCAAGGTAACCTAAATTCTGTGAGCTATATAAAATATGCAATGTTGCATAGGTTTTCTTATTTTGCAGTGTTTTTCCTGCCATTTCAGCCTACGAGAGGAGTGAGGCAGGGCACTAAACCTCCATACTCCAGGAATCCTAATCAACCCACCTCTGGCTTTCAAAACTTCCACAGTTATACCCTGCATGTTTCTAACTGTTTTTATCAGCATAGAAACAAGAAAAACCTAGAAGGGACTTGAGTTTTTCAGTGTTCTGAATTCTGAAATTGTGTGAAATTGTGTAAGATATACAGCCTTGACTATAGTTAGGCTAAAATGGCACTGCCTCTGGAACACACAATGTTCTATCAAGCCTATATATTGAAGAGGCTGAGGCATAAAGAAGCAAAGGAATTTTGCCAAGTGGGCTAGAGATCTGTGCTCAGTTTGGGGTAAAAATGGTGGATCGGCTGTTACAGAATGCTTCTGTTAACGGCTGTGCCTGCCTCTGGTAGAAAGAGTCTTATGCTGGCAAAACAGCCTCTCGTGCCAGAGGAAAGCAGCATTGTTAGTGGAAAAGTTTTGTTGGATCCAACTCACTGGCATTAATGACCTGTGCTCTGTCCATAAACAGACAGAAAATGGCTTCATTTTTTTATAAGAGGGTACAGTAATAGCCCATGCCAGCTGCACAATAATCAGCTCCCATGTTCGCCTTGGATTGCTAAGGCTTGCTGCCTCTGCATAAGAAGCAGAACAGCTTTGTGATATGTGTCTGCAGCCTTAATCTCCAAGCATTGAGAATTTAATGCAAATTATTATCTTGGCAAACGTCATTTTGGCCCTTCACTCGAGTATTCAGAACTGCTTTGTTGTCCCAAAAAGCACAAAATGTCATTGAACAGGCCCTGATTAATTGGCAGGCACCAGGAAGCCTAGTTAAGTAGAATTCCTTCCCCATTTGCTGCAATAAATGCACATTAGTCTCTGCTAGAATGCCTTGGCTCAAACCAGCTTGTTAGTAAAGAGGCTGGCATGGGACACAACGCAAAGGCTGGCAGAATTACAGCAGTCATAATCTTCCTTCCCACTCAGAGGGGTATAGTGAACATACCTGTGCTTTCATCACCTCACATAGCAGGTCCCAGTCCCAGACCACTGTATCGTCTTTCGCTGGGTGAAGTCTGAAATGTAAAATTAGGCCCATTATGCCGAGGTTTTCCTTCCAAATTCTTGTTTTAAAGCATGTGCCATAGTCAGTGTGTGATTTACTGATTTCTTAGCTAGCTTGTGAACAGTGGAGATAATTAGTATCCAGGTTACTTACTTTAGTAAAGTACAGAACACATTGTGTATCTTATTACCAACCTGTTGCCACTATGCAGATTTTTTAACAATTGTGCCTTGGGGCCACTTGGGAAGTAAGCATCTGAACAGGGCCTTCCATGGGTGCCACCCTGCAAAAAGGGAATGCCAATAACTGCCCATACATGTGTATTCTCTGCAGTGGTTCCCACCTTATGGAATGACCTACCAGGTCAGGAAGGCCCCCAAATGTTTGCCTTTTCATAAACTACGTAAAACAATTGTTCAGAAGGGCATTTTAATAAAAGAATAGGGCTGCATTATAACAGAATGATTCAGAAAGATGCTTCAGTAGAGGAAACGGGACTGTGGATTATACTACTAATATATACTCTGTTGCTGTATATTTTTATCTTGCTCTAATTCGTGCATTGCTTAACACATACATTGAAGAATTAGGCCTTGTTCCAGATTTCTGCTATTCTAGTCTATTGCACTGTTTATTAGATGCCTCCTCATCTTATTGATCGTATTGACTTACAGTATGTAATCAACCTTGAGTCTTACTGAGAAAAGCAGACAATAAATAACATTAATTCATTAAAAAAAAACCTCACTCAAATAAACACCAAACAAAATCTCATGAGATTACATTGTGAGATCTCTGCTATTTTGAGGTTGACAAGCAACTCCATGCAACAGCAGCCCCGAGGCAGGAAGGGTGGGAGTGCAAAGCAACCATTCTTCCTGCCCCAGGAAGCCAGTTGGCCAGCAGTGCGGCTAAGGGAGGCATGGAGCTGACTTTGGCAGCACTGTTGGCCTGATCTCAGCAGCTCCTATGGTGGGGAGGGTGAGTGCCCAATGTGCCCCTTCTCCCTGCTGGAGTCAACCAGCAGTGATGCCAATGGAGCCTCCCTTAGCAGCACTACTGGCCTCAGTGAGGAGGAGGAGGAGAAGGTGGGAAGCAATGAGATTTCCTTAGATCCCCCCTTTAAATGACAGCCTCTGCCAAGATTAGACCTTTCTTTGCAGCAGTGCCTTCTCATTTCATTAACATTCTGATTATTTTTAAGGTACAAAACCAGTATACTCTACAATAGCACGGCTGCCCTTCCCTCAATTATCTGTGGACTGGATGTTTCACATTGACTTTGCATGACACTTGTGGGACATCTGAAGCTGGCATCTAGCTCAGTATTGGCTATTCTGACTGGCAGCAGCTCTCCAAACTCTCAGGCAGAGAAAGGCAATTCCTACCACCTGTTACTCAAGATCCTTTAACTGGAAATGCAGTCAAAGCATGTGTTCTACCACTGAATCACAGCTCTTCCTTAACTAGTGAATCAAGCAAAAAAATGCAGTTGGGGCACATATTCAGGGAATGCCTGGGAAAGCTCTTATTAGATGCAGTTGTTTCCATTGTAACTGAGTTTGATATCCTGATTGCCAAGCTTCAAACAGGACCCACAGGGTTTAAAAGACAGAGTAATTAACTGCACGGGTGTTTCTGGAAGTACAGCTAGCTATCTGTTCCCTTCTATGATAGCTCCCATGCTAGCCAACCAAATCTGATTACATTACAAATTTGAGAGAGCTCTATCTCAACAGCAAAGGCAGTGGTCTCGTGCAGGACAGCACCAAACATAAGGGTAGCCCATGAGATACGTACGCCTGGATTTTCATCAGCAGCATGTAGGCATCTCTCTGTATCTCTTGTACTTCTGAGTTCAGCAAAATCTGTCTGACCACATCTTGCATGATCTTTTCTGGGGGGTAGTACTGGGAGGATACATAATCCATAAGGAAATCCAAGGTCCCCCGGAAGAAGTTCTCTTCGATAGTACTGGATACCATGCTCAATCTACGGGACGGTATAGGTTGGGCTTTCTGTTGCTTGTTCTATGCACATAGTAAGACACCAAAATTACAGGTTATAATAAGAACTTTGGTACTATGCTGTTTGAAGAGCTTCAGTGCTCTAGCAGAAACACAAGCAGCTACGTAACTTCAAGAGTTTTCCTGCATTGGGCAGAGGGTTGGACTAGATGACCTTGGTGGTCCCTTCCAACTCTATGATTCTAAGAGTTATCTTGCAAATAGCCCAAGGACTTCAAATCGCAGGCATCTCAGCAGCTCTTACAACATGCCTGAGATCTGAAGTCTCTTTATGATTCCAGTCCAATGTCTGCACCAGCCATCTGGGGGTGGTAATTTTGGCTAACTCATCTGATACACTACTTCACAATCTCCACAGCTCCTTCTAGTTATACTCCATAGTCTGCATAACATGCCACCATTAGCAGTCTTAGCATAAGAAATGTGTGCATTCTCTTATTCGGAGCCCAGATATCTAAATTCTAGTTAAGAAAATGGTCTCTCCCACCAATTACCTGGCTGGCATTCTTTTCATGTAATACGCTATGGAGGAAGGGGTGATGTACAGGCACCCCTGGGAAATACTGCAGTGTTTTCATCCAGACTTTGATGTCAATCTGCTGAGTTGGTTCCTGAGCATCTGGCTTTACAGCACCTGGTGTTGAGTTATTTGTCTCTAACATAAACTGATCACTTTCTGTTAGAAATGTGGTAGCATTCAGAGGACACTGGGAAAAGGGGGACCTTTGGGAGTGTCTCTGATCAGGTAGAGCAAGCTGGGGGTTAAAATCTCCCTCAGGTGGGCAGCTACTAGGAGCGTCTTGTACAGGGTCCTGGAATGTTTCATGTTCGCTGCTGTCATTGGCTGAAGAGATAGAGAAAACATCTGAGCCCAGCTGTGGGCTCCCCAAAGATCCTAAATCACTGTTATAAGTGGTGGGGCTACTGCTTTCCGAGTTGCTACCATAGTCAGGGACAAGGGCAAAGCTGCCTTGAAAGCAGGCCCGTGGCATAACATCATCCTTGGGGGAAGGTTGTTTCTTGTTCCACAGGCCAAGTGACATATCAAGGGTCCTTTCAGGATCCAGTGTGGTAAGAAGTTTAGGAGAATCTGCAGGCTGTATGCTGGCTGGAGTCGAGTGTGTTAGGCCCAGAGAAATATAGCCACCACTGTGAAGAGGGCTGACCATTGTCTCCTCACTCTGTGTCAGATCAATTGCGCCAAAGTCACGGGACACAGCTGTTTTCCCAACCAGATCATCTTCAGTCAGATCGATAACCTCCTGGAAGAAGAGAGATTCCAATCACTGCCCAGCACAGTAGGATGAAGCATGCCCGGTTTTATTTACAAAGCCTTAAATGGTTTGGGACCAGCGTACCCTACAAATCCCATCAGAACCTGCAAGACCAACTGACAACATCCTAAAAACCACAGTTAGATAACAGCACACAGAGGAAGGTATTGTTACTGAATTCCCTCTCCTTGGGGACTCACTCAATTTATAGCATAACTATCTCACAGAAGTACTCGCTTCAAATCCAGTAGCATCTCAGAGACCAAGGAGATTATCAGGGTATGAACACTGAACAGTCAAAGCTCCCTTCATCAGAGCTTTGACTCTCCAAAGCTCATACTATGTTGAAAATCGAATTGGTCTCTAAGGTGCTATTGGACTCAAATCTAGATGTGCTACTAAATTCTGTGCTGCAATATACAAGATCCACCAGACAAAGCAGGGGCTTGGCAATCAAACCTAGAATGGAGAATGTAATTTTAATCTGAGGTTTATAGCTAATTTATTTATCTATCGAAGAATTATATATCCCATAGTTTTAGATATTGTATCTTTTAATTCTACTTTGTAATTGATATGACTAGCTTAATGGCTTCGCTGCATTCATAAATCTGATTAGCAGTCATATATAAAGTCCGCTGCTTAAAGTTGGGTCATGGCAACTAGATTGTTTTTTTTTTATTTTTCTTTTAATATTTCATGAATTTTAGTTTCTTAAATCTTAGTCAAGAATTTTAACCAGGAATTGTCTTTTTAAAATCTAAGTAATCTTTTATCGCATGTATAGATGATACAAATGTTTTACTGGCATATGCGGTACTAATAAATCTGATTCTGAGATGTGCTACTGAGACCAACACAGTTGCCCTCTGAAACTATCCTCACAGAAGTGCTATGTTGGGAATTTTTATTTTTCTGTCGAAGATTATTAATTGGTGGGGTAGGATTCCACTCCCTACCCCCCAGGAGGTTTTAACACCTTTCAGCCATGGGTATTTATTTGTTGTCATTATACCCTGTCACATGGGCCCACAGGCAATAGTAGTTCACCTAATGCACAATAAGATGCACCAGTGCTTCTGAACTAGACTGAGATTCAGGAAAAGGAGAACAAGATTCTGAGCTCTTGCAGTGAGTATGTCTTGCAATATTGTGCTATGGGTCTATGAGGGACGTCTGCCAATTGATTGTCCCCCACCCACTCCAATTTCTCACAGCTCCCACCTGGTTATTACAATTTGTAATCTCTTCAGTTTAATAGGCATTACCATGTATATGAGGTGAGCTGCCTTCAGTCACTGTGTGAAGCTGGATGGGGCATTAAGCGAGCGAGGAAAAGTAGCCACACACCTACAGATCTATGAGAGGCCAAGAGAGTCACCGGAAAGAAACGCATTAAAACAGTTTCCCATACAGGCCTCTACACTGCAAGGAATATAGCACAGTACTGACACTAAGAGGCAAATTAATTGCAAAACATGTAAAAGAGAATTCCAGAGGCAAAGAGGTCGAATTAATAATTGCCTTTCAGGGCAGGTTTCAGAGCAAGATACTCAAGCCACATTTGCTATGAAACCTTCTTTCAGCAATCTCCCAATATTTTCTGGTTGATTGTGGTGACTTGGATGAGGGCAGGGTATACATTTTAAAACAAATTAAATAATTAAATAATTGGACACGGTGGGTAGCACCTTGGAGTTTTATTCAGAAGACAGCAAGAGAATGAGTCAAGTCAAAAAAACTTTCAGCTCCACCACCACAGCAAAGAAATTGAGCAAGGGAGAAGCAAATTCACCACAGGAAACAACAATGCAAATCTGATAATTCTTGGTTTCTAAGAATGAGATCAAGGCTTAATTTTTAAAGTTACAACAATATAGTCAATGAAACTATTCTGAGTAAGGCAAAACAAAACGGATGTCCAGTGGCACCTTGAAAACTAATAACTCCGAATAACTCCAAAACAGAATTTTTTGAAAAAAATTACCAAGCATTATTGGACTTTCAAGAAGGAGAGTTTTTACTTTTTGGTGATATTAAAGGGGTACCACACACAAAAATTTTTAGGTCTAAGAATATTGGAGGTAAACTTCCAAAGAATGTCTTTAAGTATACGGAAATTTTAGAATTAGAAGACACTTGGCGAGCATTACATCCTGGTGAAAAAGAGTTCACATACTTCTCTCATAGACATAAATTGTATGCAATAATAGATATGAGCTCGATATCAAAAACACTTATTACAAAAGTTGGGAAAGCAGAAATTTTACCAAAGACTTTGGCAGATCATAACCTGATAGAAATAAGTTAGAAAAATGGAAAGAGGAAAGAAGATGGAAATTAAACAAGACACCATTATTACAAGGTGAGGTAATACAGAAATGCAAGGATTTGACAGAATATTTTCGTATCAAACAACCGAAACCACTGCGACAATATGGGACGCTAGTAAGGCCTTTACTACCGGTAGATTAAACTTATTGGCAATAACCGCAAAGGGAAAAAAGAGGAACAAGAATCAATAAAGAAAATAACAAACTGAAGAGTCTAGAACAAGAGCATAAAATTACTAGAAATAAGAAAAAAACGAAGGAATTAAAACATCTAAAGAATCAACTGAATTTGTGAAAAGTGGAAGAAATGCAGAAAAAATGTAAAATGAAGACATTTTGAAAGGGCAAACAAACCTGGAAGATATATAGCATATTGTTTAAGAAAAGAAAATGAAAAAAGAAGAATACCTGGGGTCAAAAAAGATCAAATTGTTCATGCAGAACAAGAAATACAGGAGCAAATAAGGAATTTTTAATGAATCTTTATATTAAAAAAAGACTATAGATTCTGAAGGGATGGAGAAATACTTAACAGAAGTACAAAATTAACAACTTTAGTACATAATAGATCAACTCCTGAATTTATGAAAAATTGAATATATTCTTTAACTATTTAGCCAAGAATTGAGAATATAAATAGAATATAAAAATCTAAGTAACAAATGTTTAAAAATAAATGTATTAGTAGATTTGAAAATATAATGAGAACATAGAGGGAGTGTAAGTCAAATAAGTTAATTACTGAAATGCAATTTCAAAGTAAGCTCCAATCTAATGTAATAACTCTATTGAATATGTTTATACGTTTAGGTTTATATGTGGTGTGTTGAAAAATAAAACTTAAAAGAAAACTAATCACATTCATTCCAGTACGAGCTCACTTCTTCAGATACAACTGGAGAAAGAAACCCCTGATCTTCAACACAATTCCTACACACTGAATTCGAAACCAAAGAGTCCGTTTCCAACTGCCATTCCTTCAGGCCTTTCGCCCCTGGACTTTTCTCCCAGCTGGAATCTCCAGATATTTGAAAGCTGCTTCAAAATTAAAGGGCCAATAGAAGCCCCCTCTGGTGGGGAGGAGGGATTGCTGACAGGCTTTGCCTTCTTGGCGGCATCTGTAAGTGGGTCGCTTTTTGAGAGGAGATCAGGACAGGTTCATGCTTCTCTGAGTCGCTTATGTTGTGCTCCCTCATAAACACTTCCGGTCAGAAGCAACCCATATGACTTGAAAGCTGCTGATCTGGATAGAAAAGCCCTTATAGCCCATTATCTAACATTTATAACTCCCCCACCCGATTGGCAAGATATTTTAAGCTACCAGTATCACAACCCTCTGCCCTACGGTTGCCAACCTCCAGGTGGTGGCTGGAGATCTCCTGCTATTACAACTAATCTCCAGGAGCTAGAGATCAGTTACCTTGGAGAAAATGGCCGTTCTGGCAATTGGACTCCCCAAACCCTGCCCTCCTCAAGCTCCGCCCAAAAAACCTCCCGCCAGTGGCAAAGAAGGACCTGGCAACCCTACTCTGCCCCCAAACACTTACTTCATCCCTCACATTTTCCACTGAAGTTGCTACACTATCTTCTTTGTCCATGTTTATTTCGAAGCCAGCCATTCCACTTTGGGGAGCAAGCTTATTGTGTGCCATCACGCTGACTAAAATCCTAACCTTCCTGTTGGGGCAGCATTGACATTTCAAAGGCTGGAGATGGTGAGCAGTCCCCCACCCCAAGGTTGTGCTTGATCAACAGTGGATCCCCTTGTGTTGTGCTGCTATCCCTGCCATAAAAGTGGGCCTAGGGTAGCTAAGAGCTTGGCACAGATAATCGGCTGGCCCCTGGGGTCACCCCTCTATATTTCCTCCAACTGGCTCCACAGCCCTCCTTCCCAGCACCACTGGGGCCAACATGAGCGACCTCTGCAAACCCTGGTAGCCCAGGATGAAAACTACTTGCACCTGGGTTTTTCCCAGCAGCAGCAGCCACACATTCTTGTAGGTGAGCACCCAGCTAAGTCAAGATGATTCAAACTTTGAGCAAGCCCCAGCCTGTATTTTTGCACCGGAAGGGCAAGATTTAATTTCCTGAAATTACTGTTGCAAACTGAATCTCTCCCCCCCACACATACACACACCAGCCCGACACACAAAGAGGACCCACCTGTTCGTGGAGATCCACCATGAATGGATGTTGGCTGGGTGGGTGCACAGCCAGGTGAAGCATTCGTGGTGGCATATTGGCCACAACGTACAGTGGCTGTGTGAAAGCACAAAGGGATGCAGTCTAGGTTTCCCTTACCATAGTCCAGCATTCTAACTGTTACATCATATTGGTTTCTACATAAGCAATAATAGGTCCTGTATTAAATCTGCTCTGTTCAAATGCCCAAGGCAAATTGCAACATCTCTGAGGTCTTCTGGAGACTCCTTCTTGACGACAAGTTGGTAAAATGTGATTTGGATCCTATTACTGTTAGGCAGATCTGTAACTAGTTGACAAATCACACCCAAAGAGTGCTTGTTAATGGTTCTTCATCCTCTTGGAGAGGAGTGAAAAGTGGAGTGCCTCAGGGACCTGTCCTGGGACCTGTCCTGTTAAAAATCTTTATAAATGATTTGTATAAAGGAATAGAGGGAATGCTTTGTAAATTTGCAGATGATACTAAATTGGGAGGGGTAGCAAATATGGTAGAATACAGAGTCAGGATACAGGATTATCTCACAGACTGGAAAACTGGGTTAAAAGTAATGAAATGAATTTTAACAATGATAAATGTAAAGTTCTGCATCAAAATCAAATGCATGATTATAGGATGGGGAGACTTGTCTTGGCAGTAGTATGTGTAAAAAGAATCTAGGGGTCTTAGTAGACAATACTCTGAACATGAGCCAGCAGTGTGATGCGGTAGCTAAAAAGGCAAATGCGATTTTGGGCTGTATCAACAGAAGTATAGCATTCAGATCATGCAAAGTGATGGTATCGCTTTACTCTACTTTGGTTAGACCTCACCTAGAGTATTGTGTTCAATTTTAGGCACATTTTAAGAAAGATTTAGACAAGATGGAACATGTCCAGAGGCAGGCAACAAAGATGGTAAGGGGTTTTGAGACCAAGTCCTATGAGGAAAGGTTGAAGGAGCTCGGTATGTTTAGCCTGGAGAAGCGACAACTGAGAGGTGATATGATAACCATCTTCAAGTACTTGGAGGGCTGTCTTATATAGGAAGGTGCCGAATTGTTTTCTCTTGCCCCAGAAGGTTGGACCAGAACCAGTGGGTTAAAATTAAGAGTTTTCAACTAAACATTAAGAAGTTCCTGTCTGTTAGAGTGGTTCCTCAGTGGAACAGGCTTCCTCGGAAGGTGGTCGGCTCTCCTTTTTTAGAGGTTTTTAAGCAGAGGCTAGATAGCCATCTGACAAGCATGCTGATTCTGTAAACTTAGGCAGATCATGAGAGGGAGGGCAGGAGGGGTTGTGTCAGTGCTTGGCTCTTGTGGCCCATTCTTACATGCCCAGGAAAATGCCAATCGCCACTTTGTGGTCAGGAAGCAACTTTCCTCCAGGCTAGTTTGGCCAGGAATCCTGGAGGTTTTTTTGCCATCTTTTGGGCATGGAGCAGGGGTCACTGGGGGCATGGAGGAAGGTAGTTGTGAATTTCCTGCATTGTGCAGGGGGTTGGACTAGATGACCCTGGAGGTCCCTTCCAACTCTATAATTCTATGATTCTAAGTCAGATGTGACTTGATGGCAAAAAAAAAATTTTTATAGGCATACTGCGTTACTGAGCAACAGGCTGGACATTTTGAACTTTACGCAGAAGTAAGCCCAAATTTGCAATCAAGCCTCCCAGAAACTTCTTCTCCCAGATTACCCTGTTCATCCTCCTCCCTCCTGGTCTTGCTCTGTGAGAGAGTAACACACCCTGCTGTTGGGTCTTGATCCACAGTTCGATAATCATTGGGTTAGTAATTTTCACTTAGTAACTTGACCAAAAGGATAAAGACACTAATGTGGGGAAGATAAGCTTAGCAGAATACTCTCCAGATCAAATCACATGTATTTACCTAACCAAAAGGTTACATTTATAAACACACACAAACAAGATAATACTACAATCAGGAAAGGAAAACCTATTTTCCTAGCTTCATATACTTGACCTTTGACTAGGCAAATGTTTATCGCTTGCTTAGACAGAAGAATTTCTAGAAACATAGCAGAAGGTTTTAGGTTGGAAATCTTGGGCTCTCTCTAGCTCGAAAGAAATTTTATTCTTTATTCTTTTCTTTGTAAGTTCTATTAGTTAGGATAACCCAATGTTCATTAAATTAGAAATACCTAGTTTATGGTGTGAACTCTGAACATACTTTGCTTTAAGTTTATATGCCTTTTTCACTTACTGAGATTTAGCACTGCTCTGTCATTGCTAAGAAGACTTATCTTGTCCCAGGTGCCAAAAAAGTCTGAACAGCTGTGGGTTCGTTCCTTTAAAGCCAGAGCAATATAGCCTTGAAAGCACGCTCACTTCTCCTCCCTTTCTTTTTGGTATGTGAATGATGCCTTTTAGGTTGCCAGCTCCCACAGAAGGAAGGCATCACCAGATGTAGGAGGGGAGGGAAGATCTCTGTATGGCTGACTGAATTGTAATCAATATGTTATTGGCTATATGTAAATCTTGATGGTCACTGTCACTCAGTGGTTCCCAAATCTGCCCACTTTGGGAACCACTGCTATAACCGATCTTGCAAGCCCTTGCTCTGGGCCACTGCCAAGAAGTTTCTATTGAGATTTTAAGGTACGGACTAGATCAATCTTTTTTACTTTTCTTTTTTTAGAATAGAGACTTGACTCTGTGTACTATCATTGGGTTCAGGCCTCCCTCCTTTGGAGCCAAATTTTCTCCGTCGGCTCCTGGGCAGAGAGGTACAGCACATAATTCAGCCCTCTGGCCCACTACCAAAACTTGAGCCTCCAGCAAGACTCCTAACTCCAGCTTCATGGGTATCTAAATATATTAGGCTTAGCTGTGAAAGTGGTGCTCAGGCACAATGTGAGGAGAACAACAGACCAGAGGAACTCTGATCACTTGTCTTGTATACAGTATAAAGAAGGGCAAGCACAGGCTTGTTTTAGGCAATACACATCTGGGATTATCAGACAGGAAAGCCCTAGAGACCCAGCCAGCCCAAGCACAGACAAGAGGATTACATGCAATTTCCTTTAATATACTCTCAATTCTCTGAGACACGGAGGATCACGTTGGTAGAAGACAACTAAAAGCAGAATACCCCCACTCAAATGACAAATAAAATCATGAAATTCTAACTGAACAGCCGTTGGTTATTTGAAGATGTATATTAATGGGGAGTTGGTGGAATGCCAAGGAGGGGGTCTATGCAGAAATAACAGAATGACAAAGGGGAAAGTTGTGAAAAGTCAGAGTTTGGCTTCAGCAAGATAAAGCAGCCCCTAGGCTGGAACTTCCATCAAGACATGGCAGCTTCCAGAGAAAATGTAAGGACAGAGAGATGCCAAGCAAATGATTACTTTTGGAGTACATGCTCTGGTGTCCCTGTGAAATGGCTGTGAACATGTGGTAGAACAAAATATTAGTACCACAGCTGTTCCCAATAATTGTTGGCAAAGTAAAGGTTTCTACTGTAGAATTATGAGCATTTCCCTCTTGGAATAGTAGATTTGTTGTACCTAGATCCAGTCTAGTGAACTCATTCTGTTGTCAGATCTGGCACTACGATATCATACTGCACAGGCATTTCACTCTGGGAAATTTCATTCTGTTCCAATTCTGCACATTTCATTATCATTCTTATAGAAATTATTATTCAACCCTGGGGGCTGCCATTTCTTCGCGGGGCATTCCTCTCCATCTCGAACATTGTGCCACAGCTTCCCATCTATTTTATTTTAACCCCCTTTTCCTGCAAGGAAACCTAGTGCCTCTATTTTTCGCTTTCGCATCAAAGCACTTTTTGCACCCCTTGATTTAAGCACTAATCTATTCTCTGTTCCTCTTTGCTTCCACTGTTGCCAATTGTGGCCACTGCGTTCAGTTGGATTTCATTTTCCCTGGCCTGTGTTGGCACTACCCTGAAGCAGTTCCAGCTCAGGGCAACGGCTGCACACAAAAGCAACTGCCAGCAACGAGGGGAGGGCTAGTGTGTGGAGATGGTGGGCGAGCTGGACTATGAGCCAGCAGACCCAGGTTTAAACCCCCACCCTGCCACAAAGCTCACCCGGCGGCCTTGGACCTGTCATTCTCTGTCTGCCAAACCTACCTCACTGGATTGTGGTGACGAACAAACGGAAGCAGGGGAAAAAACACCTATGCTGTCCCGTCGTCCGATAAAAATGAAATCGCTAGAACGCCCTGCTCAAATATCAGGAAAGTGTAGCCGTGTTCAAAGAAGAAAACGGGCAGAGTTTGTATTGAGGGATCCCATGATCCCAATAATAATAAGCCCACAATTCCCCAATTTGTATGGAAGGCGATATCTTACTTTCTGCTGTGTTAAAGAAAGCCTAGCTCCTTATTGTGGGATAGAGACACATCTATTGGTATCTCCCCTCTCCACCCGGTAGATTTCGGGCGAAAACGCACGGGAGGCTCTGCCTTGGATTTGCCGCTCTCCAGATGCACATTTTCCCCATCTAAATTCTCAAAACTCTGCCTGGGGGCTCATTAAAGACAAACACAAATATTTCCTGGCAGGGTAGGAGCTTTCGTGAGCCACAGCTCACTTCTTCAGATACAGATTCACATCCTAGCTGTATCTGAAGAAGTGAGCTGTGGCTCCCGAAAGCTCCTACCCTGCCAGGAAATATTCTAGTTAGTCTTGAAGGTGCTCCTGGACCCTTGCCCTTTTCTACTACCGCAGACAGACTAACACGGCCACCCACTGGGGGCTTATTGTTGAGTTTTGAGCATTGGGCTGGGGGGGAAATGTGGATTCAGAGAGCGGCCAACCCAAGGCGAAACCTCCCGCGCGTGTCGTCTCCAACGGTTTTTCCTACCGCGTAGAACTGTCCGCTCAGCCCTTACAAATGGGACTCTTTCCAGCGGCTGGTGGGAACCTCGACGGTCCTTCGCGCCAGTGTGCTTCTTTCCAGACCGCCAGGAGCCCAGGGTGACCAGCGTGGCCGACCCAGCCCGAGCGCTGGCAATCCCCTCGGCTGAACTCGCTCGAGGCTTCCCGGCACCACTGGGCGCAGCTGAGCACGGAGAAGCAGGAGGCCCTTCCCTGCCCGACCCGCCACGGAACCCACCCGCCGGAACCACGCGACCCCCGCCCGGACGCCCGCGGAGCCCCCCCAGCCGCTAAACGGTCACGCGCCGCTCCCCCGCTGCTCAGGGGCCGCGCTCAGAGCGGAAGCGCCTCCATCTTGACTCCTGGCAAGGCCTGCCGGCGACTCACCGAGGCCGCCCGCGGGCCGCGCCGCCGCTTTCTTCGGACCGGGCGCCGGCGGCGAGGCCGGGAGCACCCCCGCGAGGCTTCGCCCTCGGAGCTCGAGCCCGTGATGAGGATGACGCCCTCGGTCATCGCGCCGCTTCTCGGCGGGGAAGGGGCCCGGACGGCGAGGGGGCGGCGGCGGCTGAGCGGCGGCTTACCGCCCGGCCGAAGATTCCGCGGCGGGAGGGCGGCGCTTTAGCGGAGCCGGAGATCTCGAGCAACCTCCCCCTCCCGCGCGCGCGCGCGCGCACACACGCGCTTCTCAAGAGACGTCCGCACCTCCACCCCCCTCCTCCCAGCCGGCGAACGAAGCCGGGGGTTGCATCCGATCCGAACAGGCGGAGAGCGCGGGGAATCTCTTCTAAGGCCCAAGTCCGCAGGGCTAGCCCTGGTTGCCCGTTGCAGCCGCGACAGCGAGGGTCTTGTTACGTCTTATCGACGAATTCGGGCATTGCGGTACGCGCTTTCCTGAGCCCAGGTCCGTGGCCGCGGTCGGCGGGGCGGACAGATTTGTCTTCCGAGCTGCAAAAGGGGGGGCAGAATCATTACAGAGGGAGATCGGAAGACCCAGTTTCCCGACAACTGTGTGTTGGCGTTAGATTGCAGGGCGCAAAGGACAACGCGATCCAATCAAAACGAGCCTCAGAGTGTGGGTGGACCAATCCCGTCTGTTGATGGACTGGCAAACCCGCAATGACTTTTTGTAGGCAGCTATCTCCAGACCCTGGCGAGTACCAACTCTAAACATGAATTCTAATTCAGCAGCTTCTTGCTGGAGTCTACCTTTGGAATTTTTCTGCTGCAATATCACTAGGGTTGCGAACCTCCAGGTAATAGCTGGAGATCTCCTGCTATTACAACTGATCTCCAGCCAATAGAAATCAGTCCACCCGGAGAAAATGGCCACTTTGGCAATTGGACTCTATGGCATTGAAGTCCTTCCCCTCCCCAAACCCTGCCCTCTTTAGGCTCCGCCTCCAAAACCTCCCACCGGTGGCGAAGAGGGATCTGGCAGGCCTAGTATTACCAATGTTAGCAGTATCTTGCCCCCAGCAGAGATACACCTTCTAAGTCCACTGACTTCAATTAACTTAGAAGAATGCACGTCTGCTTAGGAAGGTGCTGTAAGTCAGTTACTGAATGTCCAGAAAAATGGACAATTCAGCCCTATGTAGTTACTGCAGTCTTAAGTCCACTAAAGTCAGCAGGCTTAGACCACAGTAACTGCATAGGGTTGCATTGTAAAATGCTACCTCACTGGTTATTTCCATTTTCAATGTACCTTGCCTAGAGGTAGTCTAGTTTGTCCAACATAAATGACAGGAAGTCATTGCTAGCACATTTTGGTATGTATGAGACGGGGAATTTGTTGCAGGTTCCAAGGAGGGTAGCCCAATGATGCACTCCAAACAAAACAGAGCCATTAAAAGTAATCCTTTATTAAAAGCTCAAGCTGAGAAGTTCACCTAGTCTAAGTCAGTCACTTAAAGACAGGAAAGTTTTGCTGAGCTCATTACGCATACAACTTTTATAGTTTTAATGACATCACAGCGTTACTAGGGGAGAACTGCAAAAGAAAAATTATCCCATCCAATTAGACACCGGCAAGTATTGACACATTCATGCAGCTTAGAAATTGTATCTAGCTTGTAGCTACAGGGAGGGTAACTCAAAATTCTACTCTGTTCCATCTTATCAGCGCCCAAGGATGGAGGCCTTGTTTTCTTTGACAATAGTCCTTTTTAGAATAGCAAAACCAGCATAAAAAGTTGTCAGGGTACAAAGGTTCATTTTCAGCCAGAGAAACCTAGCAGACAATAAAGATGGCTCTGCTTACACCAAGTTAAAATTGACCCACATATGTCATGTTAAAGGATGTGCAAGAGAATGTGTTCTTGGCATAGATAACTAGGATTGTTGGCAGCATATGCTCTGAAGGACAGAGTCAACATAGCTAGACACTCCTGCATTGGGTGACCTCTGAACCATTGGAACGCTTGGGACTCCTGTGACTCTTTAAGGTGCCACAAGACTCTTTGTTATTTTGGCTACAGCAGACTAACACTACAGCAGACTAACACTACAGCAGACTAACACTTGCTGGGATTCCTTTATTTAAGGTACTGATTTTAGCCAAATAAGAGTAGAAATCCATAAATATCATGAAGAAGCTTGTACAGATACAGATGAAGGTCATCATTTTATCCCAGCGCAGACAGCTAGACATATCAAATGAGCTCAAGGTGAAGAATCAGTTTCAGTCTGCATACCGCACAGTTTATGCCATAGTTAGTCATAGATTCATAAAGTTGGAAGGGGCCAGACATAGAGGCCATCTAGTCCAACCCCCTGCTCAATGCAGGATCAGCCCAGAGCATCCCTGACAAGTGTTTGTCTAGCCGCTGCTTGAAGACTGCCAGAGAGGGGGAGCTCCACACCTCCCTAGGCAGCCGATTCCACTGCTGAACAACTCTCATTGTAAAAAGTTTTTCCTAATGTCCAGCTGGTACCTTTCCGCCCATAATTTATATCCACTATTGTGAGTCCTATCCTCTGCCACCAACAGGAACAACTCCCTGCACTCCTCTGACAGCCTTTCAAGTACCTCCCTCCGATCAGATGAAATGTCACTGACAACTACTCTTTGGGTACAGATCTCCAACCAGCTCCCTACCCACCTAACTATCCTAGAGTCTAGTCTGCCGTGCTCCAGCTTACCTATCAGAACATCATGTGGGTCCCCATCAAAAGCTTTACTGAAATCAAGGTAAACTACGTCAATGGTGTTCCCACAATCAAGGAAGCTCGTCACTCGATCAAAGAAGGAAACACGGTTGGTCTGGCAGGACCTGTTAGGAACAAATCCATGCTTGTTTCCCTGGATTACCAAATTGTCCTTCAGATGCTTGCAGTTTTACCCCACAGACCTCTCTGTTATTTTCATCCCTAAGTAAGTACTGAAAAAATCTTACTAATTTTTAGGTGCTAAAGAAGCTCCACAAGGCTGAGACACAAGATCAAAATCACTAGGGAGACTCACAGCCAACCCAATTAATACATTCACAGTGCTATCCTAAACAGAATTCTACCCTTTTTATGCCCACTGACTTCAATAGACTTAGAAGGGTGTAACCCTGCTTAGGATAGCACTGCATGTCTGCAGTCCTGTGCACATTTTCCCTGTTGATTTCATATTCCTTGAAAAAACATTAAATTGTCTTTCTTCACATAGGGACAATCTCTATTTTAAAAAATCATGCAGAGACCTTCTTGCATGCAAAAATATGCACCATCATTATCATCGGACAGAAAAATGTGCTGTAAAAAGCTACAAGCTAGATCTGTTGTGATGAATATGTGACTTTTGACTTTAATGTGATTGATGCCTGATGACCTTTGGATTTGATAGTTTGTGCCTTGTAAAGAACATGATGACCTTTAAGTTGTTATATTTTGATTCTTTGTAGTCAGTAAGGAGTGTTTTTTGCTTTGTCAGAGGTTTCTCTTTTGCAAGTCAAGGCTAGAAGTGCTTGGCTGTTATGAGATGCCTCTGAAACACTGAGATAAGTTTCTTAAAGTGAAGAGTGTATATGAAGGAGGGTAAACTTGAAGAAAACAGAGCAGGGACTCGGTCAAAGGAGAGAGCGAGAGAGAGACTAACGCTCAAAAGCTGTACGTATAGGCTTACGTTTTTGTATACTTAAATAATTTTTAAATGCCTACCTTGGACCCATTTTTTTAAATCCTGGAACTAGCATTTAAAATGGTTCTCTTTCTGCTTGTGAGGTGTAAGATTACTGGGCTTTGTTTGAATAGGGATCTCACTTCTGAATTGTCCACTTGAACTGAGTTCATGTCATCCTAAGCAGGCCTACTCAGAATCCTACTCAGGTCTGTTCAGTGGGGTTTATTCCAGGAAAGCACTCTTAGATTTGTATGGTAAATTTAGCAACAGTATTCAGGAAGGCTGCTGCTCTCATGGCAATTTGCAATCTATGTGAAACTTAATTATTCGGGAGGGTATTTTTTACTACTGTAACAGGGCTTTATTATAACAGAATGGTTCAGAAAGATGCTTCAATAAAGGGGAAAAGACTGTACTATACTACTGTGTATGCTACTATCAACTGCTGTATGTATTATCCTATTATGTAGTTTCAGCATCGTTTAATATGCCATGTTAATACTTATGCTTTTTTTCTGCTTTGTTGGAGATATTTCCTTGGTTTTAATTTCCACAATCCTAATCTTATTACATTGTTTATTGGATTTATTGAGTGCACTGATTTACACAGTTTAATCCATCCACAATCTCATTGAGAAAGGTGGACTATAAATGTTATAAATAAAATAAATAGACACCATACTTTATTTCTAGTCCAAACGTTCTCATTTTTGTACACAATATTAATCGGTACAATCAATAGAATCAGACATCTGATAGGCAAAGTAACAGATATCCTTAAAACAACACTGAGGAGAGGAAGGCTATACCACCACTGGCAGCAAGAACAAGATAGATTCAAGGTATAGTGGCTGCATGGCATCACACTGAGGATGCTACTAGTTTGCGCTTTTTGCTACTTAGATGCTGACCGAAAGCACAGATCCTCCTCATCCTTGTACGACAAAAGAAGGGCACCAGTTTATTCCTGATATTTTCACAGAGAGAATTCAACTCCTTGAACCACATGTATACATTTTCTGTGGATCCTTCTGTGATATGGCTGTGCATGTATACGTTTTCACTTCGATCTTTCTCTGTGGACTGCATCATTTTGTTCCCTCTGCTTTTGATTAATTTGGGGGTTTGTTCCTGCTTCATGTTTGTCAGGCTGTGCCTGGGGTCCCCAGCCTTCTTGAGCCTGCAGGCACCTTTGGAATTTTGAGAGGGGGTTGTCAAGACAGGGAACCATCTTAAAATCCTTGCTACCTCTGTGTCATCCATTTTGTTTTCCTAGATACAGCAGCTAGTATTTTTCCCACACACAAACAGGCTCAATTTTCTCTCTCAAAACACCAGGTGCTAGACTATCACCTTCAGACTGCGTGTCAAGGTCTTGCTCCCACCATCCTTAATTATACTATGAGAAACATCTGTGTGAGATGGGGTGGTGGTGGAGATCATTTCCCCTGGGAGCCTTATTTCAGTCTAAACCAGTCCAAAGAGCCCAAAAAGTTCTCTCTAGGAACTACCATGGTTGGGAGTTAAGGCCACCTGTTCATGGCCTGCTTTTCCATGAGTTCCAGTAGTTAGAAATGAATTTATTCCTTCTTCAAATTCCACTGCAGCAGCTCACTCTGTCGCTTTAAACCATGCTTAGCTGATTCGACCTTAAGCTTTATGATCCAGCTTTTTACCATATAACATCTATAGTATTTAGCTAGCTAGACTTCTTTATTTTATCATTGCATAGGCCTATGATTTTGTAACTTGCATTTTTGTTGCTTTTTGACAATTTTTCTTTCAATAGAGCTTTTTAAGCTAACATTGGTGAGTTTACTGACCAAACCCAGAACCGCTCAGTCACAATACCAGCAAGAAAACAGGGTCTCTGTTTTCAGAGGCAGTGAGCACCAGCCCAAAATGGCTGCCACTGGAGGTGAAGCCAAACAATACCCTCCTCTTCACTTTTCAAAAAAACTGCATGGCAGCCATGCTGAACTTGTGAAGCTGCTTTATACAAAGTCCAGTCATTGGTCTACAAAGGTTAGTATTATCACTATTTTTGTTGGAAGCATGGTCCAACCACTGGGAGGATAGCAAACCAGAAGGAAGGTCCTCAATGCTCATCTCCCTTCATGCAACAGCCTAGCACCCTAAATCTCTGCTTCGGAAAAGAAGTATATGGCACTAATTAGTCAGGCCTGAAGGAGGAATTGAACCACACACTGGGCTTAAGCATGGCTGCTTATCAGTACTTCTGGTCCTCCAGTGGCTGCTATTGCAGACATGGAAAACCTCTCAGTTTAAATGAGGGCAACAAATAACATGCCATGCCTTTCAATGGCCCACCTTTTGAAAAGCTTGGCAGGTACCAGGGGAAGTAGTGGCGGATGCCATGTTGGGGGTATCCCAGGCATATACAACCCCCATAAGATTGTTTTCACACCATTTGCTACCTGATCCTTTTAACTGGAGATGGTAGGGATTGAACCTGGGACCTTCTGCATGCCAAGCAGATGCTCTACCAGTGAGCAACAGCACCTGTCCAATTATACACAACTCTAATGTTATTAAATTTGCCAGGCAGACCTGATGAATTTTATATTTCCCTCCTCCTCTCCGGTTGTTCTAACAAGACCGTCTTTAAGGCCAAATTTTGTGCTTAGGCATATTTAACAAGGAAGCAGTTGGTTAAATTTTTTTTTAAATTAATTGACTGTACTATGGAAATCAGCCTATTATGTGGCTTTAAAGTTATATTGTATATATATGTGCTGATTACTCTGCCTGTATATCAATTGTGGTGATCTATGATCACAACAAATAAAGTGAAGTTAATCTGTCTGCTTTCCCGCAGAGGTTTTGCCAGTAGAATGGTGTCAGTTGCTACTACAGTCCTGTGGCAGGTGCCCCACTAAGCTGAGACTGCTTTGTATAGAAGCTGCTGCAAAGAGCAGAGGTAAGCTTTCTTTTGTACTCTGCCTCTTTTCTTTCTCCTGCTGTCTTTTAACAGCAGCAAAGGTTGCAGCACCCCCTCAATCACTTTCTCCCTCTCCTGTTCTCACTTTCCCCAGACTGAAATCACCTGCGGTAACACATAACAGGAGAAAAACATAACTAAAGATAATATGCCCACAGGGAATAGGTGCCTTCCACACAGGGAGGATACATGCGGAGAAAAGTGGGCATTTCAAACTGTTCTAAAATACCAGATGAGAAAGCAGTTTATGGAAACAGCAGTTATCAGGTCAAAAAAGATCCAGGCAATAGGCATAATGTGTAAAGCAGCCCCAAAATGCTTGTTTATGTACTAATGAACACTAGGTAAACTTTCCAAGTCTACTTTACTATGTAGGTTTGAAACTGCAGTGCTATAGAAGTACAAATCGGTTGTTTGAAGAATATGATGTCGACAGCGATTCAAACTGCTCTGTTAAATACGACCGCTTGAGGTTTGCAAAAAACACTGAAACGTTAAAAAAAATTAAAACCGAAACCGGGAACGCGACCACAACCCATGCAAGGAAACAACCACCCTGAATGTGATCTCCGGAGATCACAGTCTGCGACGCAGCCGGCCGTTTCCAAAACAAGGGAGGGGGGAGCGGGATGCGAGAAAGTAGCGGCAGCGGAGAGAAGAGGAAGTGCAGCGGGGCTGTCAAAGCAACGGGGGGGGGGGGGAGGCAGCAGGTGCAAGGCGAAGGAAGGTGGAGCTGGTGGCGTGCAATGGAAGCGGGCATCAGCACGGAAGGCTTTTAGAGAACTGCCCTAAGCAGGTCTACTCAGAATCCTACGGAGGGCTGCTCAGTTGCTTTGTGTGTCTTAAGTGCCGTCCAGTCGCTTCTGACTCATGGCGACCCTATGAATGAAAGTCCTCCCAAATGTCCTCTCTTTGACAGCCTTGCTCAGATCTTGCAAATTGAAGGCTGTGGCTTTACTCCCCTCCATAAATAGACCCGAGTAGGGCTGTTTGAGATTGCGCCGTCGAAGCAGAAAGTGCGCGGGACTGGCTGGCTGCTGCCAGCCTAACTTCCCCAGCTAAGGAGGTGGGAAGAGCCCTTGAAGCAAAATGCGTGCCTGGCAGGCTTCCCTCTCCAAGCCGCCTTTCGCATCCACTCTTATGCTTTCCGCTCCAAGCCCCTGCACCCACCCACCAACCAACCAACCAACTTCCAGCCGGGGCGTCCTTTGAAGTTAAAAGTATGACCAACGCTGGGAAGGGAGTGAAAGCTCGCCCGGTGTTGGCTGACCATCAGTTCTCCTTCTGGGAGACACGAGGAAGAAGCATCGGGGAACTTCCGTTCCCTCAAGAATCTTCTCCGGTCCTCCTCTTGCCCGTCAACAGAAAAGTATTAAAACTCTGCAGTCGTTCCTAATAGTGTAGTTTCTAATCTTCACTAAGTCCAGTAGCGGCTGTATCTCTAATGCTGGAATCCTATTCACAGTTAATGGGGAGTAACTTCTAAAGAAAGTGAAAAGGCCACAGAACCTTACTTTAATCTCAGGTGCTAGGAGTGAAATATTCAAATATAATTGAATAGTTCTCTCCCCCTCCCTTTCTTTATGTGGCACCTGAGTAATTTAAATGCATGCTTTGGTGTAATGCCCCAGTTGCAGCAGCAGGACACAAACTATTGCCATGCTGGCTTCTGAGGATACGTAACACAAAAACACATTTACTACATGCATGCCCCACCTTTTCACTGGTGTGCTCGAACTGACAAAAAAATAGCAAAAGCTATTAAAATATTTGTAATAGTTTGATTTAGGGTCAAGGTTCTCATTCTGGACACTAAAGCACCTGGATTCAGTGATGAGACATCCAAACAACTGGAGGGAAAGGGGGAAGAGAGACACATCTATAAAATTATGATGTAGTGATGGGGTTTGGATGTAGGAAATCCAGGGGCCAGTCCCTGCTTACTTGCTGGCCTTAGGCAGGACACAATTTTAAGGCTCCCTGTTGAAGTGCTTTGAGAGCATGTCATGTAACTAAAAAGGCAGGAAGCAAACGACACAGAATCCCAAAATATTGGGAGGGGGGGAAGAGACAGGGCTCCTGTGTCTCACAACCGGTGTGAAAGCCAGAAATTCAACGGCTGCAGCCCTACCTCCTCATGGAGACAATGGTGAAAAGCCCGCACCTGTTGAATTTCTATCTGTCGTGCAAACTTTTAAAGGTGCAGGTTTCTCCAAATGAAGCCCTCTCCCTTCGCCTATAACACTAAAACCTATTCCCAAAAAATTCCCGGTGAAGCCTTACAGCGTTTGTTTCTGTTCCGGCAAGATATAAGTATCAAACCTGTACCGTCGTTCGAGGGGGAGAAGTAAGTCAGATCTACAAGAATCCATTGAACGGAGCTGATTAGGACCGGGCCGCTGGTCTCTTTAACACTTTGTTGTTCATTTTCCTGCCAAGTACAGATTGGTCGTTTTTCTTTTCTTTCCATCTGCCCAATTACAAGTCGGGGTGGGGTGGGGTGGGGTGGGGGCGATCTAACCCGAAAAGGGCGTGAGGTGATGCTTTAAATCTCGCCAGTGGCATTATTTGGATTTAAAAAAAAAACACCCCAAAAGACAGCATCTTATTCTATAGAAATCGTATTTAGAAACAAAAATCAAACTCACCCTAAATGTAGATGTTTAACCTCGCTGCCGTTTTGTTTCCTCCCACACTCTCAACAACCGTCAAGGGTTCTAATTCGGAAAGCCAGTGAGGAAACAGAATCGTCCTGTCACGCAGGTAACGTTTTGGTGAGAGGACATGGAAGCGTTGCAATGAAAGGGAGCCTTGAATCGTGCCCGGTTTATTTTGTTTCACACCGATCCCCAGCATGGCCACCATTCTCGCCCGGCACGTGGAGGGCTCTGCAGCGACAACTGTTCTTCCTAGAACTAGAAGGGCTTGTTGATTGGGCGCGTCCGATGACGTCACGGGATCGTGACCTTTGCCGCAGGAAGGGAAAGCCGGCGAACGAGCGGCGTTCGGCTGCATCCGGTCCGCTTGCCATGGCTCTTTCTCCCTACGTGCTGGCCATGCAGGAACTATTCCGGGCCAACACGCGGAGCCGCGAATTCCCCGCGCACGGGGCGAAGGTGCACTCGGTGGCCTGGAGCTGCTGCGGCCGCCGCTTGGCGTCGGGCTCCTTCGACAAGACCGCCAGCGTCTTCGTGCTGGACAAGGATCGCCTGGTCAGTAGCCGTGACGCTCCCAAGTGGTGGTGGTGGAGGTGGTGGACGAGAGGCAAGCGCTGAGGGCAAACCCTGCTAATGTACAGTGCAACCCCGAGCTTCTCTGCTCGGAAGTAAGTCCCACGAGGTTCAGCGGGGTTTACTCCATTGTAGGTATACCTGGGATTGAAGTTTTGCATCGTTTGGCAATCGTGGCCTCTGCCTTCCATCCGCCTGCCTGGAATTTTAGGGTTCTCGTTTGTATTTCTCCAGAGTATGATAGGGATGGATAATGCAGCTCTGTTGCATCTGCCCTAGGAGGCCAACTGTTATCTTGATCCTGTTGATACCCTGTGTAGTGTAACACTCATCCAAAGTTTTATCTCTAATGAAAGCTTAAACCACAAGCTGTCCGGTTAGTTTTGCATGGTGGGGGTTAGGTGAGCATTGTTTAGTTATTGGGCTGCTTGTGAGATGTGCAACATTTGAAAAGTGCTGATTTGGTTTCAAGGTCTGGTTTTTTAGAGTGATTAGTAATAAAGCTTTTTTTTCTTCCCTAGGTGAAGGAAAATAACTACCGTGGCCATGGAGACAGTGTGGATCAGTTGTGCTGGCACCCTAGTAATCCAGATTTATTTGTCACTGCATCTGGAGACAAAACCATCCGTATATGGGATGTCCGCACTACTAAGAGCATCGCTACTGTGAATACCAAAGGTGAGTGATGCTGGAGCATGTTGGAGTAAAGCTATTCTGATTCTTTTGTTAAAGTGGGGGGATACAACAAAGCATAGTTTCTGAGAAGCATCTGGTCCCTTTTGGCAACTTTGATCACCTGGATCTCTCTTTCTCACTATGTTAGTATTTCATAGATCTAGGTAAAGGTAGTCCCCTGTGCAAGCCCTGGGTCATCACTGACCCATGGGGTGACATCACATCATAACGTTTACTAGGCATACTATGTTTATGGGGTGGTTTGCCATTGCCTCCCCCAGTCATTGACACTTTACCCCCAGCAAGCTGGGTACTCATTTTACTAACCATGGAAGTATGAAAAGCTGAGTCAACCTTGAGCCGGTTACCTGAACCTGACTTCCGTCAGGATCGAACTCGGGTCGTGAGCAGAGTTTCACTGCAGTACTGCAGCTTACCACTCTGCACCATGGGACAGAGACTTAAAACGTACTTTTACTTTAGCTATATTTTGAAAGCCAGCAAAGGAGATCAGAACAACACTAAATACTGGCAAAGATTTTTAAAAAGTTAATGTGAAAATAATTTTTAATATAAAAAATCTATTGTGTTTTACAACATGTAATGCAAATACTGTATACATTTCAACACTTTCAAGATCAGACACACAAGGTTTCTCTTTCTCATACAAAGAAGTTGTGTATCCTTACACAGCTAATATATATAAATTACACGGGTTTTTTTTTTACTACAAAATAATTTATTTTTAGATTTCACTTTTTTTGAAAGTGCCAAACTGGATACCACTGGAAACTGCTTAAGGGCTGGCCTGGTGTTAGAGTGGGTAACATGAAAAAGCATAGCTGTTCTGTTCATATTTATTTAGTTCAGAGCATGTATCCCAACGGTTGGTATAACTTTTTGTTAGTGATGGATCTGATATGTTTTGCATGCGCTGAGGGTGTGGGGAATATATTGCATGTTATGTAGGGTGAAGCTGAGGTCCTTGATCACATTGGTACTGCCTGAATTAAAAATACAGAAGTCCATGCGTTGCCTGAATTGCTCTTGCTCCAGGTTTTGAATGTCCATTCTTCTGTACAGGGGAGAACATTAATATCTGTTGGAGCCCTGATGGGCAGACTATTGCAGTAGGGAACAAGGATGATGTGGTCACCTTCATTGACGCAAAGACTCATCGGTCTAAAGCTGAGGAGCAGTTCAAGTTTGAAGTGAATGAGATCTCTTGGAACAATGACAACAATATGTTTTTCCTCACCAATGGCAATGGCTGCATCAGCATCCTCAGGTACCCTCAGCCTATATTAGGAAGGGTAGCAAGTGAGTTGGCCTTCTTGTCTTTGGTCCAGGTGGTGGGAGGGGCGAAGTGGTTGCCTTCTATGTATGTCTTTGGTGTTCCTCGACAGAGCATTAAGCTCCGACATCTTCTGACCTTGTTCTGGCTCCTGCTGTCGCCTTTGGGTCTGTTCTGTGCCGACAGGGCCTTTTGTCATGTATTTTATTTAATTAATTTCAAATTTAAAGCAACTACTTTTCTATGAAATTTGTCGTTCTCAGAAATAGTTGCCAGACAATAGGCTAATCAGAGAGTGAGCTTTCACGTTCCATTCATAGATACTTGAGCAGAGAACTGTACTGTAACACGAGGGCTCTTAAAAAAAATACTGTGTCGGATTTTCATCTAACCTTGAAGGAAAGCTGGGATGTGAAAGCTGCAGGTGTGCAGAAAGTTAAGCTGTGTCTTATTAAATTACTGTGAAAACTTGGTGAATTCTGGTTGACAGGCAAGCCATTCCTAGGGAGGCACCTGCAGTCACTAGGAGAGGCATAAGCACATGCCTGACTAGGCGGCAAGAGTACAGATGGTCTTCTTCCCCACATCCGTCAGTACAATGAAGCAGCTGTGTGCTTCTTTTTCTGAATGATGATAAGTGTGGTGGGCATTCATCTGTGACTTCTATTCTAGTGTTTTCTATAGCTGCAAGAGGTATGAGCTTTGCTATCCAGTTGTGACTAATCCCATTTAGAGGTGTTGCGCAGTTGATAGGCCTCAGTGCTATTAAGCAGGTTCTATTTTGCATTGGTAGGCAAAGCATTTCTAACCCTTGTATAGCTAGATCAAGGGCCGGTTTTTTTCCAGCCTACCCCTAGTTCCATCTCTTTTTATTTTCTGCAGTTATCCAGAGCTCAAACCTATTCAGTCAATAAACGCCCATCCCTCAAACTGCATCTGCATCAAGTTTGATCCGATGGGGAAGTATTTTGCTACAGGCAGTGCTGATGCACTGGTTAGCCTCTGGGATGTGGATGAGCTAGTGTGCGTGCGATGCTTCTCTAGGTAAGTTGTCATGACCGCGCTAGACACCTTTCCCAGCTTTTGGGGCTACACATACTCCTATAGTGTATTTATGTAAATGGGGTTGAAAATCCTAATTTCACTTGTTTTCCAATGTTATTGCCTATGAGGATCCAGCAAAGAGATCTTGGGGTTGTGGTGGAAAGGTCAGTTTAACAAAAATGTCATATTAGTGTGTGCAGCAGCTGTGGGAAAAGGCAAATTCTATCCTGAGCACTATTAGAAAAGGAGCTCAATATAAATGATCAAGTATTGGAATGTTTTAATATACACCTGTGATAAGCTGCATTATTATATTTTATTATTTTTTATTATTATTAATTTCTATTTGTATCCTGCCCTCTATCCCAGCCGAGGCCAGGCTCAGGGCGGCGAACACCATCAAACACAGTACAATATAATGCAGTAAAACCATAATATGCAACAAATGAACTTCAAAATTTTTTGAACTGGTTCCTATTATTAATCAGTTGATCAATGGCGCTCATCTCTAGAGCATAAGTCCACAGTGGGCCTGGGGAAACAGGGTCCCCAATTTCTGTTCAATAATAGTACAGAGGGGTAGGGAGGCTTGTACCTTGCCTATGTAGGGGATTCCTGGAGGCCTCCCATTGAGGCACTAAACTGATCCATCTCTGCTCAGCTTCAGCAAGTATCACTTGCACGGGTCGTTATGGATTGGGAATACTCTGTTCAGTTCTGCGCCCTCTGGAAGAGTATTGTAGAACAGGAGACGGGTATAAGAATGGGAAAATAGAATGCTCCAAGGATTGAATCGCTTTCTCCTTGTTCTGAGGCTTATTATTTAGGAAAAAAGTACTAAGGGATGAGGTTAGGTCTAATAAACGTTTATAAAATTGTGACTGATGTGAAGAAATTGTTTGTCCCCGTCTCATGAGGATAGAACAAGCACCTATAAGTATAGAATTCATTGCCACTAGACAGGGTAACCGCTGGCCTGGATGCAGTCCAAAGGTGGCTGCAATAGTTAATAAAGGATGGCTCTATCCAAAATTAATGTCCAGAGGCAATACATTTCTGGATGCCGTGTGCTAGGAACAAATAACAAGGGAGGACTGTTGCCTTTTTGTCCTCCTTGTGAGCTTCCCAGAAACCTCAGGCTGGCCACTGCTGGAAACAAGATGCTGGTCAACTTGGGCTTGATGTCTAATCCAGGATAACTGCTCTTTTTGACTCTCCTCCCAATTCTCTGTCTGTTTGCTCCCATATTTGCAGGCTGGATTGGCCTGTGAGGACGTTGAGCTTCAGCCATGATGGGAAAATGTTAGCCTCCGCATCTGAAGATCATTTTATTGATATTGCTGAAGTAGAAACAGGTAAACACTATTGTTCCTGTTGCTTGTCAAGAAAGTAATTTTAATGCCTTTCTAACTGTCTTCTTCTGGAGGTGCTCTAATTGTGGTGAGGTCTGGTCCTAAAATGGTGTTGGCGGAGTTGTATATGCTAGAGGTTGGTGAGAGTTCAGGGCAGGATATCCACTTCAGAGTGGATGTTGTTGAACCTGTTCTGATGTCCTTGAAACCATACAGCCTGTGTCCTGTGGGTCTGACGAAGAGCATAAAAGATCCCTCCTAAATTTATGTTGCTTCCTATGCTGGCCGAGCGCTTCTGGCTTTGGACTGCCCTTGCAGCTTTTCATAAAAGAGAAGCTGGGTTAAAATAGAGGTGTAGAGGTTAAAATAGAGGATGCACAATTTTTTTGAGTCACGCTGTTAATCCACAGTGGGCTAACGTGAGCTGTAGTTCATGAAAGTTTATAGAGGAAGAAAACTTTGCTAGTCTTTAAGGTGCCACTAGACTTCTGTTTGTTTTTACTCTGTTAAAAGGCATTCTTGTGCTGTAAAGGTGAGCCAAGGGCTGGTGTCTGGGCTGTAGTTGACCTGGTGCTAGTGCATCTCTAACCATATTGTCTCTGTCTCCAGGGGAGAAGCTCTGGGAAGTGCAGTGTGAGTCTCCGACCTTCACAGTCGCTTGGCACCCAAAGCGGCCTCTGCTGGCCTTCGCCTGTGATGACAAGGATGGCAAATACGACAGCAGCAGGGAAGCTGGCACTGTGAAGCTCTTTGGTCTCCCTAATGACTCCTAAGAAAAGGCTGCTGGAGACTGTCTATATATTTGTGACCTGGGGTTCTGAGCCAGGGCCAGGATGTTCACCAGTCATCTTTGCTGTGGTTCTATTCTGGATTTGTTGGCCTTTTTAGGATAGGAGGTGTACCACAGCCTGGCATTTTCTCATCCAAAAAGTCTGCTTTTTGAAGTTCTTGCAGACTGCCTGATTGACCTAGTAGGCACAGGGTCTGACCAACCAAATTCTCTTTCCCCTTTTGGGGCATTTGTGATATATATATTTTACTACAAAGGGGGATGGGTGGGAGAATGGTTTCCTGACCTCTTGGCTGTTCAGGCGCCGTAGCAGGCATGGCCTCCTGCAGATCTTGGTGACTCAGGGTCCCTTCCAGTCTTCCCCTGAGGATTGAGATGCACTGAGAAGAGAGCAAGTTGCCTGTGGTCACATTTGGAACCCTCTTTTCTGCTTGAAGAATGGTTAATTTGACCTTTTTGGAGGCAGGGTTTGTGTGTGTTGTGTGTCCTTCATTCCACTCACATCTTGGTATTACAAAAGGATTATTTTTTTGTATGAACCGGTTCTGTAATTTTAGATAATATTGTTCCACTAAATGAATAAAACCTTGGTGTACTGTAGCTTTTTAAAAACGTAGACTGCCAGGAAAATATTGCCGCTATAAGAATACTCAGGGCACCTCTCTTTCTCAAATACGGTGTGCCTTTCTCATCTCTTCCCTCCAAGGAACAAGCAAAAAGCACATGCGCGTCTAAGGTTCTGTTGAATATTTTTATTGGTTTGATTTTCAAGTAGAAATCAACTCTTTTGTGGTGAGAACTAGAACTTGTCCTTCTCATGCGTTTAATGTGAGAATATTAACTGTTTTCCAGTACTGTGCGTCCTACAGTCCCCTCATCCCTGTGCTCTTTAAAATCTACAGAAAACTACTGGGAGAAGCCATCCAGAGATTTGGAGCGTCATCAGAACATTGGTGGCATACAAATCTGTCTCTCCTTTCTAGCAGTCAGAGTCTCAGTGAGAAAGGTGGGCAGCAAATGCAATAAAGAATGCTAAGAGGTTGAACAGCCACTTGCTTGGAACTGGTGAGCCAGGTAGGAGTACACACTCTGATGCCTGGGACCTCAGATTCCCAGTCAGCTGGTCAAGAAGGATATAGTGAATGGTGGTATCAAAAGCTTTGAGTGGTCCAGGAGAATCAACAGTGTCACACTTGGGCTCTCTTTTGACACATCTGTTAGGGCAATTAAAGCCAGTTCACTTACTGAGCCAAACTGGAAACCAGATTTGAGATGGGGTCATCTGCAGTAGTATGGGGTTGTACTGAGACCGTCTGCTTGAGGACCTTTCCCATAACATGATATTTGCTATTGGCCTATAAGTATTCACATCATTTGAGACCTGGATATGACCTGGGATGGCTGTTCACTTTTGCGCTGAATATATGCCCAGTCTGGGTCTTACTCTTTCACTCTTTGCTACCTTTCATCATTTTTGTGTAATTTCCTGGGGCAATATTCTGTTTACATATCCTTTCTCTCTCGTGAATTTAGAGTGGTCACATGGCGTTTTTCACCCCATTTTATCAATCCCGTAAAGCTAGAGGTGGTAACTTGTCTGGGACTGCCAAGTGAGTTTCAGGGTTGACCAGGGATTTGAATCAGTTCTCTCTAAGGCAAGATGCACAGTCCAGTTCCCTGTTCCACACTCAGTCCCCTTGGTGTGGTTGTGTGCTTATGATTTGTGGAGTATAGGAGTAACTGCTAGAAATGGAGGGAACAAAGTTCAAGTTTTTTTGACCTACCGTATTATTGTCTTTAGTCAGCTTCTTTCAGGCCCCTATCCCTTACCATTTGTACTCTTGTAAAGGCGTGTGTGAGTGCTATGGAAATATTTCCAGAGTTCGGCATGGAAAGTTGGAATGTATCAAAAAAATTCCTGGTACCTTTTAACCTGAGCATATACAGTACCATATTTACTTGAAAGGAAGATGACCCAGAATGAAAAATGAACCTGCTTTAACATGTTATGTCCAATAATAATAAAATTTTTGGGTATAATAGTAACTTGTAGGCAAATTTAAGATGCCCCTCCCCAGTTGGGGGCGGGAATGCCATATGTTGAAAGTGATCCAAGACCCTTCCAGGATGGGGCAGTTAAACTCAACAAAATTACAAAAGGCTGAAGTGTGGCTCCTCACACCCCAGTTGGTAGCCTGCCACCAGTCCCTTTCTCTACCCAGTCAGCCAGAAACCAAGGGAAAAGCCTCTGACCCTCCTGGGGCTAAAATAAAGAAAGTCACCCTTGCAAGGTAGGATGCTTACAAGGTGAGTTTCAGAAAACGGGTAATTTGGTAGCCGAAGCCAATAAAGGCCAAAGTACTGGATTCAGATTGAAGCCTCCTGAATTCAAACACACCACAAAGTATAATTAGCGTGATTTATTAAAATTGTGAAAAAATAAGAATAAAAGATCAGGAACAATGAGGATAAAATAACTAGTTGCAAAAGACGAACTACACAGTTATAAGCATTGGTTCAAATAGCAAGATGCTACCAAGAAGGCTGAGTGCTTTCAGGAGTCAAAGTCCAAAGGAAGGTTTCCGGTCAGCAAGACCCACCAACAAGACAAGATACCAGGCACAGGGTATGTACCTAGACCAAAGCTCAGGACCAAGGAGGGAGCAAGGAACAAACTAGAATGAAGGGTCTGAGCTATATGCCCAAAGGCCTGCATTGGCCTGATCCTGGGTAAGCAATCAAAAGTATGGTCAGTGATGGTCACTCGACCAACAAAACTTGCTAGCCATATGACCTAGGGGTAAGAGATCGGACACTGCAGCAGTGTCCAGCCCCCTCAACAAGGCTTCTCTCCCAGATGCCTCAAGTGCTAATTAGATGAAATGTTCTCTCCCAGCCTGGTGTCCTTGGAGCTAATTACACTTGTTGGTGTGAACCGCACCTGGGTTCTCTTATCTAAGTTTCTGCAAGTCAACAATTTGCTGAGTTTCAGTATGAAAAATTCCATCTTGATTAGGCCTCCAGCCTGAACTAGTGTTTTTAATAAAGCTTGACACTGTATTAAAAGATCAGTTTGTTGACAGCATGTTTGAGAGAAAACCTAGTCTTGCATTTGAGTGAATATAGTACTTTCAGACTTTTATGCTGTCTGTCATGGCATGTTATTTACACTAGAAGGCAGTAAGGTGCTTGTAGCACGGTGATTTTACTAGCTATTCTAGATCTTGAAATCAGGTGTGTTTGTGCCATTCTCCCTTGGCTCCTTTTTCACCGCAATTCTGTTAATGCTTACTCTGAAAACATACTGAGTTAATTGGGGCTTATTCCTATGTAACTGATCACAGAATTGTAACCATTGTTGTCTACAAGCCAATAGTATTCTGACCTGGCGAACATGAAGACCTGCTAGATTCTAGGTGCTAAATGAATACAGATTATAACTTTAGCAGGATTTGTGCTGGACCAGGCCCTCTGTCCCAACTGCTATGCATACAGTGAATGATAGCAGTCCTGGTAATTTTTGGGGATGATGCCTAGGCAGGAAAGGTTCGTTAAGTTGCTGCCACTCTTACAAAAATCAGGATTGGATTCACCAGGAATCCCTACTTCTGTCCCTGTTCTTCCATGCAACAATATACCAGAGGTTTAAGAGACAAACACTTGCACTGAGGCTATTTGAATAAAGACTCTGGAATGGGATCTTCTTCCTCAGCATATGCTGTGTGTGGGAGGGGGCCTGACATTGCAAGCATAAGTACGTTTGCGTGCAAATGTGAGTTTGGTTGCTACAGTGTTGTGTGTTCCATGTAGCTTCCCTGGCAGAGATCTCTGTTTGATCAAGCCTAGTGTTGAGCTAATTAAAAAAATCCCATTCCCCACTTTGCGTTGATTGTTCCTTACCGGGGCAGCTGCAACATTAGTAAGATCTGCTAGGAGCCTCTTCAAAGGGTTGAGATCAAAGGGCTGTAGTCCATGAATTATGGAGATGCTAATGCTGTAGCCTGCAGGAAGTGCTACTTGGCTCTGTCTGGTGCCCCACTGTTCTTCTGAAAGGAAGAAAGCTCTCTGCAGGGAATGGGGGGAACTTACGGAATACCCAGTTTTGTTTTCTTAAGAGAGCCCTAAAATATTTAAATAGTTGATTTGCATGATGTATGTATTTGCACATAGATTAAGCTTTGCCTGTGGATCTTGTTGCGACATTGCAGGGAGAAGAATGTGAATTGGAATCAGCCTCAGCTGAGCAAGCCATGTGTCCAATAACAGGGACAAGGATTGCACTTAATAGTGCGGTCCCCCGCTCCCTAGCCCAGAGTTCTCAGAGGGGATAAGAGAAAGCTAAATGGAAGCTGGAACTAGACTGTGGGCTCCTCCTTCTGATTCAACTGAGACAATACCATTCAGGTGATCTGTGGGGTGTTCCTAGCTTGACTGAGGACTCTCTTGCTCTTGAAAACTTTGGATTGCTCCCTCTGCCATCCTCCTGTCTGTGCAAGGGACGAAGCAAAGTGCTCTTTGGAAAAGGTTGAAATGTTGCCTTGTCATGGACGAGTACAGATATTGTTATCCTTACAGTTAGAACCTACTGAGGTTTATTCAGAAATTCATGTTGAGTTCAGTGGTTCTTGTTGCCTCTATGTACAGGATTGCAGCCTTGGAAAGCTCACAACATCTTTTGCCGAACTGAAGAGTTCATAAAGCACTATATTTAGGAGTGGAGGATGACAGAGGTCTATGACAGAAGTCCAGCAAGTGTAGTCAAATGTGCATTTCCTTTCAATACTTTAACAATGTCATACATAGAAGGGTAATGGGTGTGCGCCATTATTAACTTATTTTGATTTATTTGGTATAGGTCACATCCCTTTATTCTGTCCATTCAGTCCCTTTTTTCAAACCTTCTTCGTCTTTGTCTTGAATCATTCCCATATTATATACTGGATGTCATGAATGCTTGAGGGTAGTGTCCAAAGATAAAACTTTTATTTTTTATTTTTTAGAAAAGCCTTGTTTGCGTCTCATTATTTAACTCCACCCTGTGCAGCCCATTGTGAAGCGATTCAGAAATTCACTTCTAATCTTTGTCATAATGCCTGCATTTTGATTAATGTACTCTCTGTATTGTTCATATGTTATTGTATCATTATGGTAATTTTAAAGATTCTCTGTTTTCATAAAATATATGTGGAATCGGTGTACAGCAATTCTGCATGTGTATTTGCTCATTTCCATGATTCATTCAGCTACATTGGTCTACCATGCAGGGTTGTTACAAGGATTACTGTAATAATGTATGTGAAGTACTTTGAAGACCTTAAGTATTATTAATGCACAGAAGGGATAGAAACCATCCTAGGAGGTCCACTGTTAAGGCTGCTTTTTTCATGTATTGATGGGGAATGACATTGCACCCTGAACCCCTATGGGAGTAAAGCTAGATTGCTCCAGTAATTCTTATGAACCATCACAGGCAAGATTAACTCTTTCTGGTATTTCTGTTGGTTAGTAAAACACTTTAAATCTTGCAAGAACAAGGAGTCGAACTGCTCCCTATATTTCCTCTGAGCCTAATGGCTTGTTCTCTGCTTTTATATTTGACAGGTGCCTTATTCAGAGTTCTGTAGCAAGCCCAAAGCTGTCCCATTGTTATGAGTACAAAAGGCTGTGGCTAACTGTGATGCTCTCTCTAAAAGGTCTCCTTACCACAATGTTTACATCCTGTACAGTCCTCACATCCTCAGACCCATTGAAGCCTCACCCCCATTGTTCCAATGAGACGTTACAGTGCTTTCTCCTAGTGGCTGCAACAGTGAGTTGTATTCTCCCGGCTTTTCTGCTCAGTCTTTCTTGATTCCCCTCTTCTCTGCAGCCCCCATTCCATGTGACTTCCAAAATTCTGACATAGGCTCATCTTCCCACTTTTGCCAGCAGAAAAACCTGAAAGGATACATCCCAGTGGACTGGAATCTCTTGCAGGGGCACCAGCTGTAAGACCACCAGAGAGAGTTCATTGGGGGAGGAATAAGAATCTGGTGGGTAAATGCTAAGAACCCCTTCAATATGGGTGTCTGGTGTCTGATGAAGGCACATAATTATTGACAATAAATTCACATTCATGGAAAGCGCTTTACAGTGACTTTCTGAAGGCAGATTTAATTAGACAAAGCAGCTCTGCCATTGGCTGCCAGCTCTAAGCAGAAGCTCTGGGTAAACAGATAATGGGGACTAGTGGGACTGCTAGTAAAGGCTAATGGATGAGACTTCCTTGTTCAGCTGGCTTTCCCCAGGATCAAATGCAGGGCGAAGGAGGAAAGACAGGCGTAGCTTTAGGAAAGGTGACAGATATACATGAAGCAATAACTCAGTCCACACGGAGGCAGGCAATGGCAATCCACCTCCAAATGTCTCTTGCCTTGAAAACCCTACAGGCTCACCATAAGTCAGCTGTATGTACAAACACAGTATGTACACATGTCCCGAATTTTGCCTTTGGCAAATTGATTTCGTTGGCTTGTGTTTTGAAAACCTGTGTGCCAACCTGGTTGACCAGAGGCGATGTAGGAGAGGCGTCTCTTTCAGACTAACTCTCTGTGGAACTGTAGTCTGCCTCTGCCCTTACAGCCTGTGTCCACACTTAGTCTGCTTCACTGATGGAAAGTGAAGCAGGGCAGAGGTTGCAAAGGAGACAGGAAATGGGATGTACCTGCTGGAATTCCTGCCTCTGGTTCTGCTGGGAAGAGGCTTGTGGCATAGAAGCAGCAGAAGGGTGGTGAGCACATGGAGACGGGGCATATGGGGAGAAGCACCAGAATGCTGCGATTCAGGCTGTGGCCAGGGGGCTGCTAGGCTTCTCAGCAGGCAGCACATCTCCATTACCCTCCATGGCACTAATCATAGCCATTACTTAATTCTATTCCAAGTAGGGCTGAACCCTCCAGCCCAAAGAGCTGCTATTATCTTCTCTCACTCTGCTGCCTTAGCCCTTACAGCAATCAGCTCCCATTGTCTTCCCCCAGCCATAGTGCGGCCCTCAGGAAACCGACAAATACCAGCTTCCTGCCAAGTTCAGGCATGCTGTGCTTTTGCCTCCTCTTTCCAGCCCCTCAGTTATGAGCTCATTTTCCTCAGCTGTGTTCATGAGAACCAAGGCAAATGGTGTTGGGTACGTTTGTAGACATTATACAGGTGGACGGGCTTTGCTGTCGGCCTATGCACATTTCTTCATGTACAAGAGCATAGTTAGCTGAAAGGAGGATGATAGCCCGAGATATCTGTGAGGGCAGTCCAGAGTAACTTTTGTTGCAGCCTGAGGCTTTTTTTTTTTTTTTTGGCCCTTTACATGGCCTCATGAGGCTATACAATACCCCCTTTGCTCTGTTTGAAGGTAAACTGCATCGTACCTGCCAACATTTTTTCTTTCAGCCTAACCTACCTCATAGGGGGGTTAGAATGGAGAACCTGCTGTGAGCCGTATGGAAGGAGGTCAGGAGAAAAGTGCAATATTATCTAGAGTGGCAGCCTAATTCAGTAGCCATTGTCCAGGTCAGGAATGGGTGCTTGTTAAACTGATGGAACTGTTCCTGTGTACATGAAGTAGCATCTCCATCCCCCATATGACAAGTTTTTAAATGTAGAATTTACTGAACTGTCACCCCAACTGCTCACAAACCTTTAAAAACCACTTTTATTGATTTTATTAATAAAAAGGCATGGGGAAATGGGACTTACAGTCCACACTGCTGCCCATGTGAAAGTGCAGAAGTTACTCGCTCTTCTTGGCTTGCCTGCCTGGCACAGTCCCTCTTCCTCTTCTTCTGGTTCATTCTCTTTCTCTGGGTAAACTTATGTTGCCACCATAGACCATAAACTAAGGGAAATGTCTGCCTGAGTGGTCTCCTAGGCCTTCTAGGGTACATTGCCCCTTAAAGGCTCCACCTCTTTTGCATCTCCCACTTCTCTCATTAGCTACTGCAGTGACCAGTGCTCTCGCTTGCACACTCTGGGGATGGAGGGGTCTATGGCTCCCCCTCCCCCTACTACTCCTTGATAAGTGTAACTGAATAGAGCTTAACATGATCACAAGGATCAAACAAAGCACACTGAAAATGTAAAGAATTTTTAATTAAGAAATAAAAAGCACACATCATAAGCAGACTCAATAGATTGAGCAAGGACAAAAGAGAAGGTGATAAGCCCTGATCTTTACATACCCTAAATTATGGGAAATGAGAATAAACTATTGATCCTTGAAGTTAAAAGTTTCAGAAATGGTCTTAGTTTCCTTACTTTCATTGTGTGACATCCCCCCCCCCTTTGTTCAGTAACTTTCCTCACTAGAAAGGTGTTGGTTTCTTGGAATATACATTCCTAGAAACAGCTTAAACACCTGGGAAGAGGACTGGGCTTTGAACAGTAGGGGTAGCTTGTTATATCTCACAAACAGGCCTGAGAAATGTTTTCCACCAACTCTTTTGTTTACGACTGGACCCGTGACAGGTCTTGAAGCTGTCATCCATGTGTGTGACCTGAGGTGGATTGGGCAGTGGTTGCTGTGGCTCAGTGGTAGAGCATTTGCTTTTGCATGCAGGTCCCAGGTTCAATCCCCGGCAATTCCAGTCAAAGTGACTAGGCAAATAGGTGATGTGAAAGACCTCGGCCTGAGACCCTGGAGAGCTGCTGCTGGTCTGTGTAGACAATACTGACTTGGATGGACCAAACGTCGGATTCAGTTTAAGGCAGCTTTGTGTGTTCAATATATGTGGGGCCAAAAAATGAGTGACCGCATGCAAGCACAAAAGATTGGTATGACCTTTGCAGTCAGTAATGTTAGTCTTCCATGTTAGGCTTATGCTAGGTGCTGAATGCATGGTCAACTCTTGATCCACCTCACAAGCCCCAAAGGTGTTCTAGTCTCTGATTACTAGCCACAGAGGCAAATTCTGCCCTGCTTTGCAGAGGGAGAAGTGAGGCATGCAAAGAGGTATAAACTTGTCCAAGGTCACCCAGTAGGCAATAGTAGTGAGCCTGTTAACTGAGCTGGCAAGCTTGTGGCCTCCTCTTGGCTGCTTGCCTCATGGGTTAGCTACCTCTGAAGATATAGCTGGCGAAGGGTTCTGGCATCCATTAGCATATGGGCAGCTCTGTAGGGCCCAGCAGGGCTCTGGCCCAGAGCATGACAGCTGCTTGTTTGTCATTTTGATTCATGCACACTGCAGTTGTTGCAAAAGTTTGCTTTAATATTTTGCTCCTGCAATCCTTTTCCTCGTAAATGGCTTCTTCATTTATGCCTTGTGCAAGGGGAATCTATGCTGTATTAAAATATTCAGGGACACTATTATAGGAGTTACATACCACTGGCCACTGTAGCATGCACCCTTCTTCAGCACTTGCCTACAGAAATGGTCTCTTAATCCAGTCTCTGAGATCTGCCATGGAGAACACATGGCAGTTCTTACCCAGATGCTGGAAACAAGCCCTTAAATCAGCCAACAGCTAAGAGCAGGGTTTCTGTGCTTCCTGATATATTATCAAGGAACACCAATGATGGTCTATGTAAAGATGGCTAATTAGTAACCTATGGGCCGCATCTGACCTAAAAAATGGGTTAGTCCACTCACACACACACCCAGCTCTCTAGTTATGGATTCTCTCATCCTGCAGATTCCCAGAAAGAGGAGCACAGAAGAGGAAGACGAGGCACTCATCCAGTTGCTGAAGCAAACTGGTACCAGCTAAAGCTGTTCAATAAGGAGATGCTGAAACTGGCTATGACATGTATTGGGCTGCAGGAAAGGATAAACAGGGTATAGTGGGATGCCTCACCACTGGGATGAGGGCAAGAAAAAAAACTGGACTACTGCTTTCAATGATCCAGCTCCTGATACAAGTATATGCACCACTTCCCTCGGCAATTCCGTTTTGAATGAGGGAGGAGCTTAAACACAGGTTGGTGAAGAAAAAACGCAGTGGGTAGAGCTGCTGGGAGGCTTTCTCTAAACGTGAATTGTTTTTCGGCGGCACCTTTTCTTGGTGTGACTTCCAGCATACTTCGCCTTACAGTCCGTCTGACCCACCCCACCTCCCTCCTTAGCTTCCCCCTGGCTATTTGCTGCCCAGAGGGCCTCAGCTGCAGAGCTCCTTCCAGAAGTGCTGCTCACACTTCTCTCTCTTTTGCTGCCCCCCACTCTGATCCCTCCTTCCACACTGGCAGCCAGAGAGACACTGGACACAGGGGCAATGTACAAATTCCTTTATTTTTTATTATTTCTTCAAAGACTAGTAAGAGCAGGATGGTCACCATAGGGTGGACAGATGGAGCCCCTCACATCTTCACTACACCTCTCCCTTTTGCCTGCATCCTCCACCCCACAGAGGAAGGGAGATGGGAAGTCCCACCCCCCACTCACCCCAAGGTCGAAGTCAGGCTGAAGGGTGCGAGGGGAATGGCTCAGAAGTGGCACACTCCCTGACTTGGCAGTTCAGCTCTCTGGTGGGGTGATGGAAGTCCCCCTTTAGCGCTAACCTGGAGGAAAACCCCCCAGAGTGTGCTGACTGCACTTTCCTCTTTCCTTTCAGGATCCCATTAAGTCCCATCACTGTGATGGAGGCCCCTCCCAGGTGCAGGTGGGAGGAGGACTAGCCAATTAGACACGATGACTCTAAAAAGCAGATGGCACAAGCGATGCACGATGGTTCACACAATCTGATGGGTTAGTGTATGGGGCAGTAGCAGGCTCCCCCCGCCCCATACAGTCTAGTGACAGGCAAGCAGACAAAGGGGAATCCATGCATAGGGTAATGAAGCAGGGCCCCTCGCGCAGCGCTCTCCATAGGTTTGGAGAATGGGGACAGGGAAATATCTGGAGTCTGTATTCAATTCCTCTTTGCTAGCATTGAGTCCCTGTGGGATGCCCTGCGCTGGAAGCCATTTGAAAACAAATGGAATGTATGTACACTGGGAGACACTGAGAGCTATAGATGAATGGGCAGAGATGACTCAACCATTTCCTCTGGTTTTATGCAAACTCATTCACCCCCCCCACACACACACATACTGCTACATACACATCCATGCTGCTGATTTCCCCTGCTTTCTTACACATTCATATGCTCACAGAGCCAAAAAGCAAGTCTGCACTCCTTCCTACAAAGTCAGTCAGACCAACGTACACACACACACCTTTATTGTCATTCATTCAGTAACGCAAACGGTCATTACGGTCGCTCTGCACATCTACTGGGGATTTTCATACATAACCGTAGGTGTAAACTCAATTGTGCAGATAAAAGAACACCTCTAGTAGTGGTTCTTGGCCCGGGAATGTGTAAGGACAAAGGAGGGAGATTGGGAGATCTCAAATGATGTAAGCTCTTTGTAATAAGGGGGGAGGACTGGTAATAACCCGCCACTGTTTATTCTCTCTCTGTCACTCTCTCACACAGATTCAGTACCTTTATTGGCATACCAAGGGCAATCAAAAAGAGTAAACCTAGCCACTATACATCACTTTACCTCGCATCTTAATTACATCACCAAGAAATTTGGCTACAGATTCAATAATCTCAGAACTTTGGGAGGATAACAAGTTAATCTTAGTATCATCGGTTCTCTCTCTCTCACACAAAATGAAGTACAGAAGCACTTCATGTTGGAAGCCGCTTCTCATCGAGTTCCTAACAGTGGTTGGCTATGAAGCCCTTGACAAGGGACTTTTCTCAGGCTGACTCACAGCAGCTGCTCCCCAAAGCTATCAGTGCTCCAATGTCTAGGAGGAATGAGGCTGGGGTAGGGAGGAGCTGCGGTGTGAGCAAGTTGCATGTGGCCCAGGGCTTCTGAAGTGACCTTAGTGGTGCAAGGAAGAGCTGCACTGCAGTATTTCCCATGCACAAAGGTAACATGAGAAAAGTCCCACAACGGCTCCACTGAGATTCCCAGGGTGAAGCCTGGTTTAATTCTTCCATTTTGTCATCGGCCTTGCTATCCCAAATCCCTCCAATACAGACAGGTTTTGCCTTTAGCTCTTACCCTGAGATAGGCCATTGAGGGTAGTAGAAGTCTTGTGGGCAGTATGTGTGGGGGCGGGGCACAGGGGCTCACTAGCAGCCCGGTCAGCCCACTCTCTGGGTTGGATCAACAACCTATGGGTGGTGTTGTTAAAAATATAAACTGAGAGCATCAGCAGCACCACTGCAAGGTGGGAAGCTGGCTCCAGCATCAGCCCTTTGCCCCATGTGAGGTGGAGTTATTGAAGTTTGCAATGCCCAGCCACAAAGGTCAAATAGACAATGGACACGAGCGAACTCAGGCAGGGGTAGCACCCTGTTGGCACACAAGCCACCTGCCCGCAACTAGCACAGGCCTTCGAGAACGCCCGCTGGTCAGTCATTCCACACTACAGTCACACTCTTTGCCCTGTGGGATGGTTGCACACACGGCGACTGGCCAAAGCACATGCCCGGTCAACAAATACAAACAAAACGTGGACAGGCTGGCCCCTTTGCCACCTCCAGCCTGCTTCTCTCTCTTCACTCTCTGCCCCTAAGCCCTGAGTTCCATGGGGCCGTACGGTGACCATCTAGTGAGTGACTAGTAGAGACAACAAGACAGATGGGAGGCGCTGGGGTGATTTACCCTGTTACAGAGACACCAATGCAAAAAACACACACACATGGGCCACGTGGCAGGTGGCCAGAGACACGGACGAGCGGGCGAGGGGGGCGGGAGTGGCACCCCCCCGTCCCCGGGGCGCTCCTTTGTACAAGATGAGAGAGCGTGGCCCGCGGAGTTTTTAGTGTTGATAGTATTGCAGTCTAACTGATATGGCTTTAACTATTAGGGGAGGAAGGAAGGAAGGAGGGACACTGAGATGCAGGGAGAGGTCTCCCAATGTCAAACTCCACCTTGGCAAAAAAAGTCCTTGGGCACCAGGAAACTTTGGGGAACAAGGGGAACCTGCCTTCTCAAACAGAGACATGCAAGAGAACGAAAACCACAGAAGTTCCCCGAGGCAGGCTGGTCCCAACCTTTGTTTCAGCGGTGGGCAAGGACTATTAGCCTAAGTTTGGGGGTAGGCCGAGCGGTAGCAAGATTCCCCCCTCACCTTCTAGCCAACCCATTTTGCCTAATTGTGTGCCTCTGGGGAAAGGATGGGGAGTAGCAGCCGGGGTGTGGATGCAACAACAGCACAGCAAAGAGCTGGGGGAGGGGTTGTAGATCACCACACCTCCGGGCAGGATTGGGACGTAGAGGTGGGAGAGTGGAAGGGTCTCCCCCAAACTATGTGGTACCTTGAATCAGCACGTTTTGGAGGTTCCTTGGCATCTCTTCACTGGGGCCACTGGGCAGCATGGAAAAGAAAGCGCCGATTATGTCATGTGAGCCAAAGCAGTTCAGACGGGATTTTTATCTGTGCTTGTGTGACGTCGTCTGAGAGTGGTGCAGAGGCACCCTACTACGCACACCAAAGTGTATGCATGTTATCTGAATATGCGCAAAGCAACTCGATGAGCATGTCTGCATCTATGAGGGCCTGTGGCAGGGTGCCCGAGGCCAAGACGCCACAAAGACAACATTACTGGGTGTGATGCAGAGCCCTTGGTTTAGCTAGGATCAGTGGTTGAGCCTCAGTCCCAAAGGACTGAGCCAGCAGGCACTGTTTGTTCTCACAGTATCATCAATCTGCTTCAGAGTCTCCAGATCCTCCTCCTCACTTCTCAGTCCCTTCATGGAAGGCAATCTTCTGGATTTCCACCAGTATACCGGTAAATATAGCTAGCTTCTGCCAGCCTGGACAATGGAGGGGTCTCTTTCCTTCCCCCACTCACTGGGTCTGGGCATAGACGACCCCTTTCCCTTGAGTTTATCAGTCTCCAGAATAATCACCTTATCCAAAGGAGTAACTGAGGACTCTGAGCAATTTCCGTTGTCCCTCCTACTCTGTCGTCTTTGCCTGCAGCTGCCACAAAACACTTAGGGATCGAACACCAGGGCAGCTGGAAAGTAAAAGGATGAACGGGGACTAAAGAAAGGTGGCTGAGACAGCAGTGACGCGAGAATCCTCTCCTTCCCTGTATCCACAAGGGAGCCGAGTGATCTTAAACCCAAGGCTTCATCCCCCCATGGTTCATGAGATCAGATGAAAGGAGTGAACTTGGCCTTTGGGCCCCTCACCCGCACTAGCGTGGCTGTGGAAGTATGTGTGTGTTTCTGTGGCCATGTGTGTGGACTGCAAATGGTTACAGGGAGCAGAGCTTCTACGCTGTCCTCTGCGCACAGATGTAACTGCATCTGTGACCGAGGTGTGATTCCTCTGGTAATGATCCCCTCCCCAAGCATGAGACAGACAATCCAATATGCCAACAGCCCTTGGAAGTTACAATTGGGGGGGGGGGAGAAGGATTGCTCTGATTGGTCGCTCCCTTGGTCAGAGATGGAAGGTGTGGGGGCAGGCCTCGCCCCAAGGAGCTAGGCAGGAACAGGAGCACGGAGGGGTGTGGGGCACACAATCCCTCTCTGGCAGTCAGCATGGGGCTGTGGAATGTGCGAGGGAGCATGGCATTGTGCAGAGCCCGGGCTCCCCTCCCTCTCCGGTACCCCATGAGGTTGCATCAGTGAATTTGGTCCCAGTTCCCCCTGTCTGTGCTCAGGTTTTTGCTGCTTCTTCTTTTTTTTAACCATGTAGCCAGCTGGCAATTTGGCACAACAGAACTCCAGCTTTGCACAGTTAAGGGGTGGGGGAAGAGAGGGGGAGCCAGGCTCCCGGCAGTGCCCAGCCTGTGGCTCCAGGGAGCACAGCAGGTGAGAGTGGTTTGTTTGTTTTTTTGGTCTGATGGGTAGAGCAAGAGGGGGGCAGGGGAAGAAGGGGAGAGTATCCTGTGCCTGATGTCCCTCTCCTGGGGACAAAGGGGGGTGGCTTGGCAGGGGTCCCATGGCACGAGGACAAATGTGGGATCTCCCCTCGGAACAAAACAAAATCAAATGGATAAAAAGAAATGAACATCCCCTCCCCACCTGGAACCCCGACCCAAGCGCTGAGTAGGCAATGCCGGGGTACTGTGGGTGTGGCTGGGGGTTGGTGTGGCTGTTACTTCTTGAACATATCCTGCAGCGGGCCCGGCAGGTACTTGAGCACCGTGTCGAGGATGCTCTCCTCGTCCTCATCTTCATCGTCTCCGCAGCCTGCTGGGATAGCTTTCTTGGGGCGCGTCAGACTCCCCTCACATGGCTGTTCCATGGCTGCCTTCTCCTCTGCCTCTTTCTCCTCTTTCTTCTTCAGGCCGTACTGCAGGGGAAAAACATGGGCATGCCATCACAGACAGGCAGAGAAGACTGGCAAAAGGGCACAGGGACAAGGGGAGCTTGGCCTGCGAGACCATCTCATCAGTACATAGGGTTGCCAGCTCCAGGTTGGGGAATACCTGGAGATTTTGGGGGGTGGAACCTGAGGAGGGACTTCAATGCCATAGAGTTCAATTGCCAAAGTGGTCATTTTCTCCAGGTGATCTGATCTCTATTGGTTGGAGATCAGTTGTAATAGCAGATCTCCAGCTAGTACCTGGAGGTTGATTAAAAAAACCCACAGCTGCGATGGCCAGCCAAATTCTATTAGATACGTAAGCTGGGGCAGGATTAGAGGATCTGAATCTTCTATAGGTCAGGAACGTTGGGTATCGGCCTTCAGGTACCGACCAATAGAAGATTTGGATCCTCTAATCCTGCCCCAGCTTATGTATCTAATAGAATTTGGCTGGCCATAGTGGCTGTGATTTTTTATCAACTACTAGTAGTACAGCACAAGTAATTTTTTAAGTACCTGTAGGTTGGCCACCCTATCAGCACACCTAGGGGAGTCTGGCGCGACACAGCTCCCACTGACGAATTGACCACTTCTGTAAAAGACCCTAACTTCTCGTATGGCTACCTGCTTGTTTTTTTTTACAGCTGCCACTTTTCCACAAGGGTACCCACCCCAGACCTTTACATCCCCCCCTGAAAACTTAAACAAAACATCCAGCCACAAAGCAGCCAGAGCGCCTCTCCCTTCCCCCACTCGTCCTTCCTTACCTTCTGTACCAGTCAAGAGCCCAGAAAGGTTACACAGCAGTTGAGGGAGAGCAGTGAGGCCTGGCTGCCTTATCTCCCATTTCAATGTGAGTTTTAGGGTCTCTGTGCTATGTTTAGATTGCCGGATGGCAACCCTAGGTTTCGGCGGAGGAGAGGCTTAGTCAGAGACGCCACCCACATCCAGAAAGACCTTCTTGGCTCTCTTTTTGCTGGTCCTGCTCTGTGAAAGCTCTGCTCCCAACAGAAACAGGGCCAGCCAAGTGGTCCTCACTTATTCGCGCTCTAGGGGGAAGCTGCCTCCTGGAGCTCGTGAGTGCCTGAGGAAATCAAACCAGTCTGACTGGGCCAGGATTCATTTTACATGGGAGATCTGTGATCAGGGATCCTGACACATTATTTGACCCTAAATATCACAGGGGCCATGGCACCAAGCAAGGGGTTTGATTCTTTAACTCTTTCCTCTTACACCGTTTCCTGATCAAAACTGCCCCCATCTGAGTCATAACCACTGATTTATTTCCCATTACCAAAAGCCCCAGCAGGGAAAAAAGAGAGACACTTTGCCTGTTTTCTTTTCCTACCCCATAGGGGAGGGGTTGTAAAACCAATGTCAATGGGGGAAGAGTTAATCCCCACTTGCCCAGTGGTAGAGCATCTGCTTGGCATGCAGAAAGTCCCAGCTTCAGTCCCTGGCATCTCCAGCTAAAGGGACTAGGCATGTGAAAGACCTCTGCCTGAGGTCCTGGAGAGCTGCTGCTGGTCTGAGTAGACAAGACTGACTTTGATGGACCAAGGGTCTGATTCAGTATAAGGCAGCTTCATGTGTTCACGTGTTCACATGTGTGTCCTCATGGGTACCTACATGCAGCAGAGCCTTCCAGCAGCATGAGACCTGCCTTTAAACCCTTTGCTTCTCTGCTGGACTCTGGCAAAAGCCTCCCTCTGCAGGCTGGAGACAGAACGTCCATGTGTATTCCTCTCAAAGCAGCATATCTGAACTGCCAACAACACTAGGGTTGCCAACCTCCAAGTAGTGGTAAACCAAAGTTAGCGTGCTGCAGATAATTAGCAAACAGAGAAACAGCAACAAACTGCAAACAACAAACAATACTTCTTTATGCTATAAAGCATATAAGGATACAACCAGTATCTGGTGCAATGATAAACAGTAATGGACAATGTCCAAGGTCATAAGATTGGCCACAACGAAAAGAGAAGTCCTAGAGCATAACTAGGAATGTTTCTTTCTTTTCCAAGAGGTAAGGTGATGGAACAATCCTACAGAATTCCGGTATCTTTTCTGTTTCGGCTTAAAATGACATCCTTCCTCAGGGGCCACTAAGTAAACAAGATAAAGAGTATGCAGTACATCGGCATAAATAATATTCCAAATGCATTAATACAAATTGAAAAAAATACACAGAGTTTACAAGGTACTTACACGCTAGCTGTAAATTACATCATTGTATGTGGTTTTTAGTATATAGGTACGCTATCACTTTAAGCTGTTACAGCTGTGTCGTACCTACCCATGTGATTGCATCATACTTAAATGGGGCGGTAACATGGCTACTTTGCCAACGCGTAAGCATTGTAATTTACAGCTAGCGTGTAAGTACCTTGTAAACTCTGTGTATTTTTTCAATTTGTATTAATGCATTTGGATTATTATTTATGCTGATGTACTGCATACTCTTTATCTTGTTTACTTAGTGGCCCCTGAGGAAGGATGTCATTTTAAGCCGAAACAGAAAAGATATCGGAATTCTGTAGGATTGTTCCATCACCTTACCTCTTGGAAAAGAAAGAAACGTTCCTAGTTATGCTCTAGGACTTCTCTTTTCGTTGTGGCCAATCTTATGACCTTGGACATTGTCCATTACTGTTTATCATTGCACCAGATACTGGTTGTATCTTTATATGCTTTATAGCATAAAGAAGTATTGTTTGTTGTTTGCAGTTTGTTGCTGTTTCTCTGTTTGCTAACCTCCAAGTAGTAGCTATTACAACTGATCTCCAGTCGATAGAGATCAGTTCACCTGGAGAAAATGGCCCCTTTGGCAATTGGACTCTGTGGCATTGAAGTCCCTCCCCAAATCCCACCCTCCTCAGGCTCTGCCCTAAAAATCTCCAGGTATTTCCCAACCCAGAGTTGGCAACCCTACACAGCACTGAAGGTGGCATAAGAAAGAAACCACAAGGAGAGACATCTCTTCAGTGTTCAGCAAGCCAGCCCATGGAACTCAACTGCAAACATGGTGTCTAAACTCTTCCCCACCCAAGTGTCCAAAGCACTGCCCAACACCACCGACATGGTCTGTCTGTGCCAGTACAGGTCTGTCTGTATCAGTCTCTGTTGTGGCTGCTCTGGGTCTGTATGCCATTCCGCTCTCAGTTCTGAGTGTCGGTGCAAGTCCCCTTGGGAAAGGCAGGAGCTGCACAAAAGCTGGAGGCGGGGAGGGAAGGGGGCTGCAGAGCGTGCAGATGAATACACGGACAAAGAAGAGGTGCTCCACGTGCTCTTTCACGTGAGCCGGAATCTCTTGTTCCCATCTGCCCCAGCTAGCAAGATATTGAAGGCTGGGTACAGGCCGCACCAGCTCCGCTATCTGCCTCTTCAGAGGGATATTAAAGATCGCAGATAGGGAGCACAAGGCACTACCTAATACAGGCACTTACAGTGCGGGTGATAGAGATGTAGACACCATCGCGACTAATAACCTGTGGACAGTGGGAACCTAAGGTGATTGGCAGAGAGTTAACGGCAGAGAATATAACCCAGATCTCCCCTCCAAATCCAGCTACTGCCTCACTTTGCATCATGTGAAAATATTCTTAGCCAGCTCCAGTGCAAAAAGAGTGCCTGTATGCAAATGAGCATTGAGGCATAACTTGATTATAACTTTTGGTGTATCTTCAAAGTGGCTGTTAAAGAATAAACTACGGATAGAGTAACAGTCTTATCTTTACCAGACAGCAAATAGATTAAGTGGTAGTCGTGAGAACATACAGGACAGTGCGAAATCAATGGAGTAATAAAATAAAATTTTAAAGAATATAAATCACAACTGAATAAAAATGGGTGTTTCTGTCTTTGCCTTTCCACATGGACACACTCTGTTCGATTGGGGGTATTTAAGAATCTGCCAAATAATTCATTGAGGGGTAAGGCGTTATGTCTGGCCAAGGAGAAAAGTTTTTGAAAGGTTGGAATGGTTAAAAATTCAAGATAATCTGGGAGCACTGGAAAAGATGGGGTGCTCTGTCCCCAGAAGGAGGGTGCGCATAAACATTTTTATGCATGCAAAAACAATAACTCCTACATTTTCCATCCTCAAACCTCTGGCAGTCATAAAAACAGAACAAAGAGCCCTGCTGGATTAATTCAGCATCTTGCTTCCAACAGTGACGGTTGGTAAATTTACCAGCAGGGAATAAAGGCAACAACCTTCCTGTGTTGCTTGTTCCTAGCTATAGGTATTCAGAGGTAGACTGCCTCTAAACATGGAGGTCTTTCTCTCTACACTCTTGTACAAAGTTCCTGCTCCACCTGTTTTCGCCGGGCTTCTCTCTCTCCCTCTCTGCTCACTTAGCACTCATAGCAATCTCTTTCTGTCGTCCTGCTTCCCCTTCTCTTCTTCCCACAACATTTTCCATTCACATCTCTTTGGCTGCTTGCTTCAGTTTGGCTGATTTGCTCTGGGTGGAATACTGTGTTTGAGCTGAAAGGCTACACTTGCTTTCCCAGCAGAACTGCTCAGGTCTCCAGTGGAACAGTTAAAGCTTCTCAGCACTCTTGAGATGTGTGAACCCTGACAGATTCCTCTTTGTAATGCTGGTGCTACCCTTGTGACATGGAGTAAGCAACCAGCCCAAAGGACTTCCCCATGGCTATGTTCTTTATAGCATGCAGTGGGGGGTTATGCCGGTTATGAGACCTGTAACAGTAGTGGTGGGTACATTTTTAATAGGGTGACTAGCTGCGAAGAAGGACAGGGCTCTTGTGTCTTTAACAACTGTTTTATAAAAAAGGCAGTTTGGTAGAGGCACAGTTTGTCATACAGGGAAAGCAGTGGCTGTTTCCACACTGGAGAAACTTTTGCACTACTTGAGGAAAAAGTACACAAGATGTTACAGTTCCACGACTGGATCCCCCCAATGAGTTTTCTCATCCTAAAAAGAAGTTGGGAGAGGGTGGATGCTGACTGGGGCTGCAGTGCTGGGGAAGGAGGTTTAACTCTCCCCCCTATTTTGTTTCCCTGATCAAAAATGCTCCTCGTATGGCTGATTTGATCTCCGATAAGTGTTGTGGCTAGTTTGGGAGCCATCTCCATTTGGAGAAATGGGGGAAGATTAAACCCGCCCCCCCTCCTTTGCCAGTAGCTCTGATCCACGTGGGGTCCATTGTGGCTGCTATTTAGGGTCAAAAACCATACCAGAAAATACAGACAGAGAAATCCGATGTCCCATAAAGTTTGATCCTGTTTTCAATTGTCTTTTTCCACAGTCCACAGCAAGCAGAATTGAAAACAGAGGTTTCACACAGCACTCTACATATATTTCCTTTAAAAGCCAGCCATTGTCATTTGTAGTGTCAACATCCTTTTATATGTATACTTGGAAGTTATTCCTGTTCACCAAAGGTTCTACTTCTCTCTACAATTTTCCTTGGATCCCTTAGTTTTACAGACTACTTAATTATTTCCTGTTCTCTTATGGTGGTGGCATTTATGAATGAGCTATTAATGAATGGCTCTTATTTTAAGGAGGGGAAATAAGTATGGCTTTTCACTTTGTAGGCAAAGCCACTGCTCATTATTTTTAAACTGTAATTTGATGATTACATAATTACAATAACAAAAGTAAAAATTATGAGCAATAGCTTTGGCTGCACAGTGAAAGTACTAATCAACCTGATTCCCCAATAAGAAAGAAAAATTAACAATGGATTCAGGAACAATGGACATAGTAATTGATTATGCTAGAAGCAGGAGGAAAACTTAAAGACACAGTAGTCCTGAGAAAGTTCAAGAGATTGTTCTTTCAGTTTGGTGTTACAATGCTGTTTTGAGCTTTAAAACTGCCACATATCCAGTCTGAAAAAAGATAGCTGGACATTCTCCTTCCTAAAATCTTACATACATAAGCAGCTCTCGCCTAGTAGCGATCACAGGTTGTGCAAATGCAGCCAATTATTTTCCCTCCAGCTCAGCTTTCTGATGTTACTATTCATTCTGAAGAGAACGCAGACTACCATAGACAGACAGGTCTTACAAATATGTATGCGCTTCTGGGGATCGGTTCACACATGCATTTTCATCACTAAGTGACTGAACCAAGTAATGAACTTGCATGTGTGAATGGACAATGAGAGATACACACCAGACATAGAACTTTCCTATTACTTCAAACATTCAGTGCAATTCCTTTGCATACGGAGCTGCCAGACCTCAAATGTACTGTAAACAAGTACTTCACAAGCACGTGTGAGTCAGCTCCTAGAGGACAGAGCAAAAATACAGTAGGGAAGCTTGAGTTTTGCAACTCCCCTTTTTGGCTCTGGTTCTGGGCTCACCATGAAAACAGGTGGTGGGTTCCTGTTCCTCTCAAAGTGTATGGTGTTCTCCTTGGCCGATACAAATCAGTCCAATGGAACACAATTTGCCTTTGGACATCTTCAGTCTGTATTTCTTATACCTTTTGGCCACTTCTTGCAAACCATCAGACACCAGTCTTCAGAATATATCTAATAATCTATCCATCCAGTCCCCTCCATCAAGACAAATAATCAGGATCACAGTGATAGCCAGGCCAAAAAGGAAAGGAGAAAGACAAGGCAACAAAGGAGGCATCCAGAGTGCAGGGCAAGCGGGAACTTTTTCTTAGCTCTAAAGACAGCTATTCCCCTGGAGCCTCACACTGCAAACTCATGAATGATTATCCTTTCTTCTGCACCATGGCAAATACAGACAGCGGAGGAGATGAGAATCATTCATGAGCATGTGCGTGAGGCCCCAAGGGGGACAGCAGTCTGTGAGGCCTAAGTGTTAATGTGGTCTCCGTTTAACAGGCTGTTACTTCTTCTGCAGGCTACAGGCTGGAAAAAACATCAAAGCCTTTCCAGAAAATCACTGGAAAGGTGGTGATGAATAGGCACTGAGCAAGCGAGTGGGGGGGGGGGGACACACAAAGACATGCTGCAGTTGAGTGCATGAACAGCTGCTGTCAATAACAGGTAGGGAGTCTCTCTTCAACATCAAAAGCCCACTTACTATAATTACAATTTGGGGACTGTCAGTTAGAGAAGCCCTTCGTTCCACAGCAGGAATAAGATGGTCATTTTGGAGCATGCTAGAGACCCCTTACTTTGGCTAACTTGGGCTCAGATACAGATTCAGTAAGCAAGAATAGGTAAATTGGGCTGAGGAATGGGAGGATAATTTCTGGGAGGAGAAAACCAAGGAGAAGTAACTGGGTGAATGAATTGATGCTTTGCACCAAGAAGTTAAAAACAGGAATAAAGGCTGTGATATTTTGGTGGGACGCAGTCAATATTCATGGGATCATGCGACCATTCCTTTGCCACTTTAATGTTGTTCTCTTACTAAAGAAGGAAAGGGAAACGAACCTTTGGGGTATGGAAGAAAGTTCATCCTATTCACAGGACATTGTGGACAACTGTCCAAGGTACTGAATCTATAGGAGGCAGATACAGGATATGTGTATGGGTGGAGAGGAAACTATACAGCTACAGACACTCGCTTCCTTCCCTAAGCAGCTGGCCAGGAATGGAGCTCTGCTGTGTGGCTGAGTGACCATCAATCCCCTTGGTAAAAGGGAAAGGCTGAGATCCCACAAGGAATACAATGAGAAAAGAAAGGGGAAGCAAACACCCGGGTCTCTGTCCCCAGTTCCTGCAGGGGACCTGGGCCCAAGCAAGATTTTTTAAACTAATGTCCTGGCCTTGCACCCTCAGTCATTTCCCTCTTAAAATTTAAAAATCACAAAAATGGTAGTAATCATTTGCCACTACTCTAACTGGGCTTTCAAATTTTCCTTTTAGTTCTTTAGGCACTGGAGCTGCCTCAGTGATTCCTATAAAACCAAAATACCCCTTTACTAGTGTAGTACAACAAAGCATTTTGGCATGGAAAGTTCAAATCCAGAAATAGCTTAGCGCAGGGGCCTCCAATGTGGTGCCCATGGGCGCCATGGCATCTGCAGTCATCTTTTCTGGTGCCCACCAAGTGTTCTTAGGAAGTAGGTGGGGCTAGGTGGGGCTGGGAGCCAGTGTGGTGTAGAGGTTAAGAGCAGCAGACTCTAATCTGGAGAACTGGGTTTGATTCCCCACTCCTCCACATGAAGCCAGCTGGGTGACCTTGGGCTAGTCACTGTTCTCTCAGAACTGTCTCAGCCCCACCTACCTCTCAAGGTGTCTGTTGTGGGGAAGGGAAGGGAAGGGGATTGTAAACAGCTTTGAGACTCCTTAAAGGTAAAGTGGGATATAAAAGATGTAAAAATAGTTTAAAGTCTATCAGGGACACCTAGCATGTATCTTTCACCTTTTAGAGGCAATCTAGCTAGTTCCTTGAATATTTATGGATTATTAAGAGTCATTGGGCATTCATTGACTAAGCAGAGGATAAAAAGAAGAGCGCTAGGTTTTATTATGTTGGTGTCAAACAACCATTACACGTAACAAGTAAGACAGACTAGTTAGGCTGGATTCTCAAAATGGAGTTTCATCCTTTAGAAATGGAAGCTAGTATTGTCAATAATGGCCAACAGGGGTCTGCTTGGTAACTGTCATTACAGAGCTTGGGTTGGCTCTGGCAGCATATCTTCTTAGATTCCCCACAGGCTCAGTCTCTCCCCCCCCCCCATCAGTTCTATACTTGCCGTTTACCGCAAACAGGTCCCTCCCACCTCTGCAAATGATAGTTCTATTCTTTTCAGTGGCTAGCTGTAGGTAGATCACTTACCTTATCACGGATTTGCTGCCGAACCTTTTCCCGTTCAGCCTCCATGCGGGCATGCTTTGCCTTGCGTTCCTCCTCTTGCTGGCGCAGGGCTTCTTGCCGTTCCTCTTCCTTCTTCTGGGCATCAGGGTCTTTCTCCTCTTCACCCCCCAGCATTTTCCCCATGTCTTTAGTGGCCCCTGCAGGTGACATTACAGAAACCATGATCAGAAGGAAAGACCCTGACTGTTCAGAACAGCTCATTGCCTTCTGATAGCTTTCCCTTGCAATCCTGCTCCCCTGCTGCACTTTCTGTATTCACCTGAACCTCAAAAGTGATGGGGAGAGGAAAGGCGTGATCACGTAGCTCTGGTTTGCAAGAGCTGAGTGTGTAATTCATTAATGCTTTTTAATGAGGGGAAACAGTTTCTCATCGAAGATTGTAAAGCTGAAGGTGCCAAGGAGGTGTTTCAGTGGAATTGCCCCCCTAAATCTCAGCCCAAGGTGACCAGTGATGTTAGTGTGAGGATCATGGAGGTATCACAGGCACAGCCCACTTTGGAATCCAGACTTTCTACCCTGGCATCACATGGCAACTCCAGGGCCCTTTTGTAAACACTTGGTGGATCCCATGAAAAGCTTCAACACCAGCTCCATACCTAGGGTTCCCAGGCCCCTCTTCGCCACTGGTGGGAGATTTTGGGGGTGGAGCCTGAGGAGGGCGGGGTTTGTGGAGGGGAGGGACTTCAATGCCATACAGTCCAATGGCCAAAGTGGCCAGTTTCTCCAGGTGAACTGATCTCTATTGGTTGGAGATCAGTTGTAATAGCAGGAGATCTCCAGCGAGTGCCTGGAGGTTGGCAACCCTATCCATACCATTCTGGGGGCTGATGTGGAAATGAACTGGTGTGGAAATGCTCCATATCTTTTGCCTTCCCCACATGATTCTAGTCATCCAAACATTTCCAGTGTAATGTGGGGTTCAGATATACCATGTGAAATAATGCTGTTGTAGTAAGTATAAAGTATATAATACCAGGCTGCATTATTTACAATTACAACAAAGAAAATTCAAGCGAGGTATGTGGGGTAATGTGTGTGCAAAGTGCCATCAAGTCACAGTCGACTTATGGTGACCCCTTATGGGTTTTTCAAGGCAAGAGACTAACAGAGGTGGTTTGCCAGTGCCTTCCTCTGCACAGCAACCCTGGTATTCCTTGGTGGTCTCCCATCTAATTACTAACCAGGGCTGACCCTGTTTTCCACGATCCAACAAGATGGGGCTTGCCTGGGCCATCTAGATCAGGGCACGTGGGGTAATAGGGGTCTACAAATGCAGTTTTTTAAAAAATATATATGTTTCAGTAATGTATGAAGAGCCCTGTAGAGCCACTGTAGTATATCACATTTATGCTTCTCCCATTCCAATCTGCTTCCAACTTGACTCCTGATATGTCACAACCCTTAACCGTGTCCTTCCTCTGTCAGCTGCTGGCTGCTGGTGCCCTCCTCTCTTGTCCAGTTTGTACATCACAGCATGTGCAGTGCAGCTACATTAACCCACTAGTGGTTGCACCCAGGACCCACAGGTTGTTATGAGTCCAGCTGTGTTCAAGTTCAACCACATATTTTATTTCTTTATTTAGTAGATTTCTATGCCATCTCTCCACAGCACAAAACAAACAAAATAAAGTTAAACCGTATGAAAGAAACCCATGCAGGAGTAAAGACCCAGGGTTGGATCCTACCAGCTTCTCCATTTGATCTTGTCTAATTTTCCCTCCTCACTGCAGCACCCAGACCATGTGGTTTTTGTATTTGGATATTGTGTATTTGGATTTCCAAAAAGCTTTTGACAAAGTCCCCCCCAAAGACTGCTAAGCAAACTTCATAGTAATGGAATAAGAGGACAAGTCCTGTTATGGATTGAGTGCTGGCTGAAAAATAGGAAGCAGAGAGTAGGAATCAATGGTCAGTTCTCACAATGGCAGGATGTGAGCAGTGGGGTGCCTCAGGGATCTGTGTTGGGACCGGTGCTTTTCAACCTGTTCATCAATGACCTGGAGTTGGGGTTAAACAGTGAAGTAGCCATGTTTGCAGATGACACCAAATTATTTAGGGTGGTTAAAACAAAATCGGACTGTAAAGAGCTCCAGAAGGATCTCTACATACTGGAAGAATGGGCATTAAAATGGCAAATGAGATTCAATGCGAGCAAGTGTAAAGTGATGCATATTGGGGCAAAAAATCCCAACTTCACATATATACTGATGGGATCTGTGCTGGCAGCGACAGACCAAGAAAGGGATCTTGGGGTGGTAGTGGATAGCTCAATGAAGATGTCAACCCACTGTGCGGCTGCTGTAAAAAAGGCAAATTCCATGCTGGCCATAATTATATGAGGAATAGAGAATAAAACTGCTGATATCATACTGCCCTTGTACAAATCTATGGTGAGACCACACTTGGAGTACTGTGTACAGTTCTGGTCACCACACCTAAGAAAGGATATTACAGAGCTTGAGAAGGTGCAAAAGAGCAACCAAGATGATTAAGGGACTAGAGCAGTTATGGGGAGCGGTTAAGACGCTTAGGGCTGTTTAGCTTGGAAAGAAGGCGGCTAAGGGGAGACATGATAGAGGTCTATAAAATTATGCATGGTTTGGAGAGAGTGGACAGGGAGAAGTTTTTCTCCCTCTCCCATAATACTAGAACACGGGGTCATCTGCTAAAGCTGGAGAGCGAGAGATTCAAAACAGATAAAAGGAAATATTTTTTCACACAACGCATAGTTAAATTGTGGAACTTCCTGCCCCAGGATGTGGTGATGGCTGCCAGTTTGGAGGGCTTTAAGAGGGGAGTGGACATATTCATGGAGGAAAGGGGTATTCATGGCTATTAGTTAGAATGGATACTAGTCATGCTGCATACCTATTCTCTCTAGTATCAGAGGAGCATGCCTATTATTTTGGGTGCGGTGGAACACAGGCAGGATGGTGCTGCTGCAGTCGTCTTGTTCGTGGGTTTCCTAGAGGCACCTGGTTGGCCACTGTGTGAACAGACTGCTGGACTTGATGGGCCTTGGTCTGATCCAGCAGGGCCTTTCTTATGTTCTTATGTTGTACACATTGGAACCATCACTGCCATAGCTTATTTGTTGATCAAAAGGGGTTCCCTTTCCTCTCTTTAACTTGCAGATAAGTTGGTAGGATCCAGCCCCCATAGTCCAGCACTCAGCAGCAAGAACTGTACGTAAAAACAAATCAACCATCATGAAACTCCACTGGCAAAATGTATGCCATAAAATGCATACCAAGTGGTAAAATATGGGCAATAAGGGGAAAAGAGTTCAGTTTAGGTTTGCCAGGTCCCTCTAAGCCACCAGTGGGAGGTTTTGGGAGCAGAGCCTGAGGAGGGCGGGGTTTGTGGAGGGCAGGGACTTCAATGCCATAGAGTCCAATTGCCAAAGAGGCCATTTTTTCCAGGGGCACTGATCTCTATTGGCTGGAGGTCAGTTGTAATAGCAGGAGATCTCCAACGAGTACCTGGAGGTTGGCAACCCTAGTTCAGTTACAAGCCTGGGCCACCAAGAATGTTTTGACCTGGCACCTTGCATGTCATAGAACAGGCCCCACGTGAAACTCCAGAAAGTGCATTCCAGAGCCTTGCCTACTATCTCTCTGTTTAAGGACAAGGGAGTCCTTCTGTAGCAGAAGATGGAAAGAAGGCAATTGATTAAGAAAAGCCATCTTTCCCTAGGCATTCTGAAAAAAAGCACTTGTTCATACTTGAAGAGAATGGGAAGATTTCTGCTTTGATCGATGGAGTTCCTGGGCCAGGTGAAGCAGCCGTAAGTCTCTTTGCCTGCCCGCTAAAGCACCTGAAAGCTACTATATTATCCAAGTGCCAGAGATTTGACAGCTTCCATTCCTAGATGAAGTGTCTCCCCACAGCAAGAGCCCCGGGCCCTGCTCTCTTCCTCTGGGTGTCAGCGGAAGATTGAAAGTCAAGCTGTTTTTTGGATGGTGGCCCACAGAACAAATGGCCTGCTCTGTGTTGGGTCGCTGCAAGATTTCACTTGAATAGGATGCTGAATCTGGCAGGAAAACTGCAGTGCACTAGGTCTGTGTCCTCCCTCCACACCACTGCTTTCCCCCAGCCCAATCCTCTGTTCCCAGGTGGTGGGAAGATGGAATGGATTCCCATTGGGTGAAGGGATTTTGTGGAAAATGGCTCCATGCCAGGGACTGGGAAGTCTGGCTGCCTCTTTTCCTGTGTTGTCTCCAAACAGACCAGTGTTCAAAATTCCATTGAGAGGTGGATATAAGACACAACTGTAGCAGTAGTAGCGTCTGCATATCCTTTAAGATCCTTTTACTTCAGGCGAACCTTTCAGCTAACTGAACACCTATGAGAACATGTCCCTGGCAGATCTCTAAAGGATGCTCAAGTATAACCAGCATCCACTAAGAAGAAGAGGAGTTGGCTTTTATATGCCCATTTCCTCTACCACTTAAGGAAGAATCAAATTGGCTTACAATCACCTTCCCTTCCCCACAACAGACACCCTGTGAGGTAGGTGGGACTGAAAGAGTGTGACTATCCCAAGGTCACCCAGCTAGCTTCATATGTAGGAGAGGGGAAACAAGTCCAGTTCACCAGATTAGCCTCCACTGCTCATGTGGAGGAGTGGGGAATCAAACCCGGTTCTCCAGATCAGAGTGTACCACTCCAAACCACCGCTCTTAACCACTACGCCATGCTGGCTCTAAGCCCCCCATAGCTAACTTCTACTACTCTAGTGCCAGAAAGGCAAAATCTTGTCACTTAGATGGCGAGAATGGCCTTACCACACAGGTGATGGTTGTGTTGTGATGAGTGCTAAGGTGGGTGTGTTATGTGCTCGTTCACTGTTTTAATTAAAAAGGGAAGCTGTACACTCTGGAAGTAGAAGGGGAGTGCATGTCCAAGAACTGCTATTTGCTTTTAAAGAATAAACCAACTAAAAGTTATAGGACCACCGCAGGAGAAGAGTACACCTTGGCCACTGTTTCTTCTTTCCTCTATTTTAAACAAAGGCAATATGGACCCTCTGATGGAATCAACAGACCCTGAGCAGGCCTTTGAGTGAATGAATGATATACTTAGGAGCAATTAGTTCAAAACTGAATAAGCAACACGCTAAATGTTTCAAAAACCTTGAAGTAGTGCAGATGGGGGAGGAGAGCGATGAAAGCATGCCTGTTGTCACTAGTAACATCATCAGCACTAGCCCATAGGTGCTTGGAACATTTGTGCAGCCACAGTTCACACACCACTCCGACCTGCAGTGGATACACTAGGTCAGGGGGCTGGGAGGGAGAACATACTGTGTGCTGAGCAATGAGATACAAAAGGTTCCTCCTGAGATTGCTGCTGCATGCTATTTTATGGCAGGGCTGGTTCTACAAGAAAATGCTTGCAATAAAGGTTCAATATGGTCATGGAACTGTAGAACAATTAGCTCGAAAGCAGATGTCAGCGTGTGGACTCTTCAGTCCCAGCTTTTCTGACAAGTTCTTCCTGAACTTGCAGGTCCACTATCCAGTGAGCTACGGGGGAAGAGCATTCTCCACGGTAAAGAGGAGTTGCTCTCTCCTTTCCCCAAGCCTGTGTGCATCTGTACAACGGAGACAGGAGCTCGGTCTGTGCCGTACCATTCTGAGTACCTCTGCCAGGAGCCAGGCAAAAGAATTTCCCATTGCAGTTTGTCAGCAATTTAGAGCTACAAGCCAGTGCTGGCTCCCCAGGCCACCAGGAGACTTCAGGGTCTTTCATCTTCCCGAGCTCCATCTCCCCCCCTTCTTTGCTTGTGTGACTCATCACCGCTTTGCCCAAACTAGCCAAGCCTTTCACACAGCCAGAGACAGCAGACTTGCTGCTTGCTGTGCCAGCAGAGCCATACAGGATGAGAGAAGGGAGCCTGTGTATGGCTGGGCTGTGTTGCAGCAGCCCTGGCTGATGGGTTGTTGTGGCTGGGAGTGAGGGATGGGGCAGAGGCAAGGATGTATGATGACAAGCGGCATTCTTTCCAGCTAGCTCTGTCATACAAATTGGAAACTGTCTGCACAGGCATGGTCTTGTCTCAGCTGCAGAGCCAAGAACGAAAAAGCATAAAGACTTCATCACAGCATGTGTCTTGGAGGGGGGGGGGAGCCAGGCTCGCTTCTCGATCCAGTTTGTCATTCCAGAAGAGGCAGCAAAAATCACAGCCAAGTTGCCACCCTGAAAAGCTTCATGAACTCGCTCCTGTGTGTGTGTGTGAAGTGCCTTCAAGTCGCAGCCGACTTATGGCGACCCCTTTTGGGGTTTTCATGGCAAGAGACTAACAGAGGTGGTTTGCCAGTGCCTTCCTCTGCACAGCAACCCTGGTATTCCTTGGTGGTCTCCCATCCAAATACTACCAGGGCCGACCCTGCTTAGCTTCTGAGATCGGACAAGATCAGGTTAACCTGGGCCATCCAGGTCAGGGCGAACTCGCTCCTAGGAGGGGGTAAACACTAATGGATGATTCACACTTTGCAAAGCCTGCATGACAGAACATGGATCCAGTGGAGGACTCCCATGGATGGACGTAGGCTGGTTTTTGCTGATTGCCCCTTCCAACTACCCCTTATGCTATTCTTGGGGGAAGTCCAGTCCTCCAGGAGCAGCATTTCAGGGGGCATTTTGGATTGCAGTGGGAGGTAAGAAGATCACGCAGCACTGGATCCAACCCCATGTGTCGCACTGTAGAAATTACTGTCAGATCCACGCCATAGATTGTTGACTAGATGTGTGCTGGGATTTTCATAATAGGGATTAATTCCCAGGCTTGTATGAGCTTGATTTGGGTTGGGACTGCAGTGTGTGGGAAAAAGAGGTTCAAGTCTTCCCCAGCTCCGGGTGCCATTTTCCCTACCTGAAGTAGACCCATGGAGCTGCCATTTATCCCAATGGGGAAAATAACATGTCCTGAGGGCTACATAGATCTCCCAGATCATGTCTGTCAAACAGTCTATGGCATCTTCCAGACTGCAGCCCTGATCTGGATTTTCCCCACCTCTGGGGCGCCTCTGAAGATGGTGTGATCAGGGCAACCGTTCCACACTGCCTGTTTTTATTTGGAACTTCCCTGTGTGTGTATTGTACTTTAGTTTTACAGACTGTTCAGTTTTGGGTGGGTTTTTTTGCACTTGTACTGTTGCGCTGTTGCTCTGGTGTAATGTAACGCCCCCACTGGTCCCCATTGGCTTATGCAGTTACATTTCCCAAAGACCACAAGCAAATCATATCTTACCTACCTGGCTAACCGTTGGATTGGTTAGCTGCTTAATTTGTACATTAGACTGGTTGTTTTGACTGGCTGTGCTCCCCTTCCTTCCCTTTTTGAATTACAGACAGTAGCTAAAGAATTCAGTACAGCTATGATTAAGGCCGATTGAGGGGCTAAGGCAATACTGCTTTGGAAGGTTATTGTTGAGATTCTTCAGAGCACCCTTATACTGGCCCTGTTCTGTTCATCAATAAAGAATTTTGCTGTGTTTATGCTGCATTCATGATTACTGTGCATGGATTTTGTTCACAGAAAGTGTCTGTGGTGGAAGGGAAATCGTACACCCTACAGGCACCTCTTTTGGCCAACAGATGTTGAAGCTGCAGTCTCAGTTTGGCTGTCTGCCTGAGGCTTTTCGGGCTGCCAGCTCCCTCACTCCACTTTGGCTCACCCACCCACAAGGGGCTTGTCTTACTGCCAGCTTTCTTGCTGCTGCCTCGGCTCACCCACTCGTACTGCACACAGAATTTGAAAGTGGCGCCTAGCTGCGGTGCTCAGATGCGATCTAGGGAATATACCATGAGGTAGTAAGGCAATGATTGGCTGATTGTTTCAGGCCTTCTGACTAGCAATGAGGATTGTTCAGTGTGTGTGTAGTCTAACGCTGGATCGCTGAAATGCTGGCATGTTTTTTTTTTTTCATCACTGCTCACCCCGGCAAAAATGACAAGGTGGGTGGAGCATTGTGAAATGGCACAGGCATTTCAGACTGCCAAACCCCCAAAATGAAGCTGTTTCAGAAAAAGAAAAGATTGAGAGAAAAGAGATTTCAGAAATAGGGTTGCCAACCTCCAGGTAGTAGCTATTACAACTGATCTCCAGCCGATAGAGATAAGTTCGCCTGGAGAAAATGGCCGCTTTGGAAATTGGACTCTATGGCATTGAAGCCCCTCCCCTTCCCAAACTCCACCCTCCTCAGGCTCTGCCCCAAAAACCTCCCACCAGTGGCAAAGAGGAACCTGGCAATCCTATTCAGAAAGAGCAGGGAAAATTCAGAAAAACCAGGACAGCAAGGGATTCATAACAAAGCTGTGTGGAAATGAGGGGGAAAAACTGATAAAAAAAGGGAAATGAAATTGGAACATCAGGGCTGTCTTGGAAGATGCTTATGCGTCCCACCACTTGGTCTTTATAATGTATGAATTAGCTCAGCAATTCATAGAATCATAGAGTTGGAAGGGACCACCAGGGCCATCAAGTCCAATCTCCTGCACAATGCAGGAAATTCACAACTACCTCCCCCCACACCCCCAGTGACCAGAAGATGGCCAAGATGCCCTCCCTCTCATCATCTGCCTAAGGTCACAGAATCAGCATTGCTGACAGATGGCCATCTAACCTCTTCTTAAAAACCTCCAGGGAAGGAGAGCTTACCACCTCCCGAGGAAGCCTGTTCCACTGAGGAACCACTCTAACTGTTAGGAAATTCTTCCTAATGTCTAGATGGACATTCTTTTGATTTAATTTCAACCCATTGGTTCTGGTCCGACCTTCTTGGGCAACAGAAAACAATTCTGCACCCTCCTCTATATGACAGCCCTTCAAGTACTTGAAGATGGTTATCATATCACCTCTCAGTCTTGTGCTCTGCAGGCTAAACATACCCAGCTCCTTCAACCTTTCCTCATAGGACGGTCTCCAGACCCCTCACCATCTTTGTTGCCCTCCTCTGGACACGTTCCAGCTTGTCTACATCTTTCTTAAATTGTGGTGCCCAAAACTGAACACAGTACTCTAGGTGAGGTCTAACCAGAGCAGAGTAAAGCGATACCATCACTTCACGTGATCTGGACACTATACTTCTGTTGATGCAGCCCAAGACCACATTTGCCTTTTTAGCTACCGCATCACACTGCTGACTCATGTTCAGTGTTTGGTCTACTAAGACCCCAAGATCCTTTTCACACACACTACTACTCAGACAAGTCTCCCCCATCCTATAATTGTGCATTTGATTATTCCTACCTAAATGCAGAACTTTATATTTGTCTTTGTTGAAGTGCATTTTATTAGTTCTAGCCCACTTCTCCAGCCTGTCAAGATCATCCTGTATTTTGGCTCTGTCTTCTACCATATTTGCTACCTCTCCCAATTAACATAGGTCAGTGGTCATTGGAGCCCAGCCCTGAACTACGTTCTGTAAAATAATAAAAAAGAAGCTCAGAATTAGGAAGGGACTCAAGCTAAGGGAATGGCTCTCTGGCAGGCATGCGTCCCAGCATTCTCATGGCAAAGCCTAAGAAGTATATCTGAGGCATTTATCTGCTGCATTGCCTGCTCCAAACACATTTCTTCAACACACTGAAAGTTCTACCATAGCAACTTTGTTAGTTCCAACATATTGCTCTAACACACACAAAAAATGTGTTTGGAAGAAAGTTCCATGAAATGGACATGGTCACTATGGTCTGTGAATGGGGCTAGTTACATCCTCCTTATTTTTCTTACTTTGTTCTGCCTGCCACTATCTATAGGTTTAAAGTTGGCAGTTACCATTTTTGCAATTTTAAATAACGTATACACTACAAAAGGGCCACAAAGGTCACATACTCCTTGGCAACATTGAATCTAACCTGGATAAAAAGTAGTTTCCAGGAATATAAAATAGCCCAGATAATCAGGAATATGGCAGTCTGACAGTGCTCCCTCTAGTCTGGATGTAAGGGCAGGTAGGAGTTTTTCTCCTGGTTCTGTGAAAGTTCACTAAGTGTCAAACTAGGTTAGATGACCAGAGATCTCTCATTAGCAGCCCAATCCCAAGATCCAGATGCTGGCACACTGCCAATGCCAGCATGGCAACAGTGCTGCTAAGTGGGATCCTTTGCCCACTCTACAGAGATTTAATATATGAAAAAATGCCCCTGATAAAGCCCAGAAAGCCCAGGAATTGCACTGGGGTCCATATCAACCATGCCATAACCTACCAGTCATGGAGCAGTGTGCTACTGCCACCCATATGACAGAGAGAGACAGAGAAATGGTATGGGCTGATACAGCAATGGCCCTGGATGTCAGGCTTCCACCACCATATACAGAACACACCAACAGAGAGAATAAAGGGAACATGGGAGTCTTCTCTGGAAGAAGCACTAAAGCATGACTGGGAGGAGTCCAGGAGTGAATACACAGATTTGGGTTTTGCCTCCAGGCTGTTGGCAACCTTCAGTGGCATGGAAGTCTTTTGGAATACAGAGGAAATTGTTCTGGCTACAGGACAGGTTAGGGATTAGAGACACACAGGCCAAAGGAGGCAGATATTTGGACTGCAAGCTGAATGACTATTTTTCTTACTGGCATGGGATGTCTGGAGGAGATTTTTTTAATGCATGGGTATAGTGGATGAGGATGGAGAACAGGTATGCTCTGACAGCAGAAGTGTGAAGGATAAGAGGTAGCAACGGGAATAGCAAGCACACAGAAACTGCTCTTTTAACAAGGACTGCTGGCAGCCTCCCAGCTTCTAAATATTCGTTAGCAACGTTTCTTGATCTTTAAGGCAAGACTTCTGTGAATGTCATCTATTTGGGAATGTACAGTGGAAACTGTAGTCTCTCCTTCCCAAGAAAACTTTGACAGGTTGATCGCTGTGCAAACATTTATTTCTACCTCCCCTAATTTAGTGTCTACAGAAAATGAATCATAGGGCAAAAAGAGATCTTTGTGGACATCTAATCTCACCCAAGCCCTGTGATAAGATTCACTATACCTGAATTGTTCCTTCTAGCCACCCAGATTTAGCAGGAATTTACAGTAGAAAATGGTAAAAGAAATTACTGAAACTTGGGAGACTGGGCACAGATATTAACACTAATGACTAGGCAGGAAACTTCCACTGTTGACAAACCAAAAGCACCATTTGGCGGTAACATTGGTGAACCGGATTGGAACAACTGAATATAGTAATTTGGCTGCCTATTATTTCATTGCTTTATAAAGAACCAAAGTAAAGTTTTTTAAAAATAACTAGACTCAAGCCTCTGTTAACATAGGCAACATATCTGAGTGATCAAATGTCAGATTCTAATGAATGGTGAGGGGTAGGAGAACCTTCCTCTGCACTAGTCTTTTGGCATTACTACTTTAGTACTTAAAGGCTAAAAGACCACTTGAAAGCCTTGACCTCTCCCAGAATGTTTTGCTTATCTGGGGGGCTAATAAATCCACTAAATGATCTCTCTGTGTGTGTGTTAAGTGCCATCAAGTCGCTTCTGACTCATGGCAACACAAATGATTTCTGCGCTGGGCTATTTACACAGAAATAGGGTTGCCAGCTCCAGGTTGGGAAATACCTGGAGATTTTGGGGGTGGAGCCTGAGGAGGGCAGGGTTTGGGGATGGGAGGGACTTCAATGCCATAGACTCCAATTGCCAAAATGGCCATTTTCTCCTGGCAAACTGATCTCTGTCGGCTGGAGATCAGTTGTAATAGCAGGAGATCTCCAGCTACTACCTGGAGGCTGGCAACCCTACACAGAAACTAGTATCTGGCTTTAGGGTCCCCATGTCAGTGACAGGGAGCAAGCCCTGGGTGATGGCTGCTTACTAGCAGTGGGTGACAGACAATATGTTTGGAGAGAGCTGGTAGCAGCTTTCCACAATGTCTACGCAACTTGCTTTGGGATCACTGTCTCCTAGGATCAAACAGAGTTTTGAAACAATATGCAGACCTGCAAAACCTGTTAACTGGACATAGAAGAGAAACGAGCATATATCTACACCATATGTAGTGACCCCTCTTTCAAACCACCTTCAACTCTCTAATTTTTGTTGTTGTTGCCAATTCTGGCTTAGGAGATTCCTGGGGATTTGGTTGACAGTTTCTGGGGAGGGCAGAAGTTCTGGAGTTGATTCAATTTCCCCTAGACTCTGCCCCCTGAAGTGACCATTTCCTCCAGAGGAACTGAACTCTGTAGTCTGGAGATCAGTTGTAATTCTGGGAGAACCCCAGGCCCTACTGGGAGCTTGGCAATCCTAAATCCGAGATTGGAGCATGATGGGAGGGATGGCAGAAGGTCAAAAGAGAATGGTATTAATGGAAAGACAAGACTTACCCCCTAGGGCCTGCTTCATCACAAAATCCATACTGCCAACTGAGTTACTGAGTTCTAGGCGATGGCAGAATTCTCATCCAGTGTTGCTGGTGGGAGTCTTTGGGTCAGGCGCTACCTGGATGGAAGAAAGGGAGGCCAGATGAGCAAGAGGGAACAGCAAAATAATCTGATCCAGGACCCTGCTACTGAAAATAGGATACATCCAAAGGTATAGTTTGTCATGTCATTTGTGGAAAATCATGTAGTAAATGGGTGGGAAAGAAAATCCACACATAGAGTGATTTTGCTGAACCTTACCCAGAGAATTCTGGTATCCCCACCTTCATTTGCTATACACCTTGCAATTCTTGTCCATCCTAACTGCGCGGGGATTTACAATTATGTGGAGACTCAGAAAACGTTTGGGCTGCATGGAGGTGTTCATGATAACTGCTAATTTTTTTAGAAGTTAAAATCTTGTTCCTCATGGGCCTATCAAAGATCACTTGCTAGGGTAGCCAACAATAATGGAGAACAGTGACCTGTCTTTTTAGCAAAGGCTTAATGTGTGGAAATGGGAAACCAAAGCTGTTCATGGCATGGAGGCAAATAATATCCCATTAAGCCTCTATTAAAGTGCCAGGACATTTTATCCCAGGCTAGTTGATAGCCCTCCTGCTTCCCCTCATACCATTTGTTTTCTGACTTGAAAGCTCTGCTCAATGTGTTTTCTTATTCTGAAGTAAGATGGGTGGCCACAGGAGATGGGGCCATGATAGCAGCAACCCCAGCTGTGGAATGCCCTCCTTGCAGCCAGTTTCAGCCAGAAGCTAGAAAAGAACGTTCAGTTAGGCCTTTGGTTGATTGCACCCCCCACAACAGATAGGCTAGATCAGGGGTGCTAAACTCATTTGTTACGAGGGCCGGATATGACACAAATGTCACTTGGTAGGGCCAGCCCAGATCAGGACTGGAGGGGTTGGCTGCCTTGGACTGGATAAGAGCTCTCAAGGGGCCGGATCTGGCCTGTGGGCCTCATGATTGACACCCCGGGTTAGATTGTCTTGGCATTGCTGGGTTTTTTGTTGTATATTTCATGGTTAACTTTATAACTTTATTTTTATTTTTAAAACATATTATGTTATTAACAAGTTGTTTTTGTTAGTTGCCTCAGAAGTGTGGAGCTCAGTTTTTTAAAAAACATTCAAACAAACTGACGAATAACCTCCCCTCCCAAAACCAGGCCAAGTAGATCATGGCTAGTGGGGATACAGCCTTCTCAAAGGGTGGCCCCTCAGCTATGTGTTATTGTTATTTAGGCATCAGATTAAGGCTGTGTTTGTTGAATATGAGTTCATTACTATAAATGCTGTTGAGTTTACTATAAGTATTGTTTTAAGTGTTGTGGTTTTAAAGTTCTTAACTTTGTGAGCTGCCTCAGAGGCCTGGAATGGAAAGTTGATGCAGACGTTTAAAATAAGTAGGAGATTTAGTTTAATACAGTCCAAGACCAACAATAAAAACTTTTACATAATAAGTTTAAAATATGTAAATAATTATTAATAACCTGATCTTGACCCCATTCTTGGCACACTTCTTTTAGATACCCTGTGTTTCGATTTATTGGAGGGAGTATATTTTGTGAAAATTTAGTAGCATTTTAGGAAAAATACTGTGAAAAAAACTCAGCCTGACAAGGATGGAAGATTCCATGCTTCTATTCAGGGGACCAAAAGACCTGCTAAAACCTGCCTTCCCCCCTTTCTTACTTCTCTGTACTTCGTTGTTTGAAGTATTTCCTTCTCCCATTCTGACTCCAATATTGGAAAGGAGCCAGGCTTTTAAAACAAGAAGAACAGTGTAAGATGGAGGACAGGGCAAGGTTTAGCTCTGCTCACCTGCATGCTCCATCTGCAGTTTAAAAAAAAATACAATTTACAAATGAATGGTAGGATATATGAATAAATGCATGTGGATCTCCTCCCTTCTCTGCCCATCATGTCCACTTTGGCTTTGTCCAATCTTTTACTAAAAACCTTCCAGTACGACATCCTGGGTTCAACTGCTTGGACTTCATTTAGTTAGAAGGCTTTGCCTAATGCAGTTCTTAATATAGTTGCAATTTGAAATATTCCGCCTACAGAGTAGTTTTTTAAAATAGCTGCCTATGTAAATTTACTAGCTGGAGAACGAAATAAAGGCAATTTTAATGTATTTCTATTACAGACTTAAGCAGATGACAATACGCTGCCGCTTTGCTCATGTTCCCATTTACACTTAAAAATCCTTCTGTTAGCAAGAAAACCCAGCAGGCTGAATAGAAAACTGCCATGGCCCCTCATTGAGGTTTGGTGACCCTGGCTGCTGAAAGGCTTTAAAAAGCCTTCTGTCGGTGTACCGGGGCGAAAGTGGTCAGGAAGCTGCCTACTGGCAGCTCTGCTTCCGGCACGCCCCTGCAACGCCCCTGCAACGCCGATGGGATGCAGGTGGGAGGCCCAGCCGGCGTCCCTGGGTGGTGCTTCTGTGGCAGCACCAGGAGAATGGTGCCCGGATCCCCCCGCCAGTATCCATGCCACCCTGGATGGCATAAGTGAAACGGGCGCTGGCACAGGGGATACGAATGCAGACACAGCCCCTTCCTGGCCTCTAAAGGACTTTCGTGCTTTCGGGTCAGGAATGGGCTGTCAGAGGTCAAAACCAGCACTTTGATTTTTTTGTCACCAACTACAGCCATGACCCTTCTTCAAAGAAACAGCTATAAAGTAATATATTTTCATAATACAGACATGGGCATCTGGACATGCACAGAATGCGTTTTCGTCATTACTGAATACGTTCAGCCCAACCTCATACATCATACATGCTGAACTGAGGAAAAGGGCTTCCTTCAGGGACAGACAGTACCTCTGGTTTTTTTTTTTTAATGTTTCCTTCCCCCACCTTGCTCGAACACATTCCACAAGAAGTTCTCCTGCACCACCACTAAATCTGCTGTCAGTATCTTATACATGCACATTTACCATCATTGATCTCCACTGTAAAAACATCTGAACATAGGACAATATCACCCAAGTGGAAGTCCTGTGAATGCCTGAGAGCAAACTCTCCCTTGCATCCTGCTGAAGAGAGAACCCTCCTGCAGTCCTACCACTACAGAAGAACAATCCCTACTGGACACCCTGAGGCATTCTGGAGCCAAAAGGCAGGGGTAATAGGGTTGCTTGGAAATTCAAGGCCACTGCTTTGTGAAGGAGACAGAAGCAAAGCTGCAACATAGGACTCATTATTGATTGCTTTACTGTATGTGTCTCCCCCTCCTCTTTCTCCAGTGACCTTGAAAAGAAGGGATTTTGGCAGGTGTCATTTGTCATGGAGGAAGTCCCTGCTGAAATTCCTTTCTCGCGGCAAGGGATAAATGTAAAAGAGCTCAGTCCTGCTCCACATCAAGTCACCCTCCTCTTCCTCTTTGTTTCCTCCATCTTCCCTTGAAAAAGAAATGGTGGGGATGCCAGTGGTGGGACATACCTGCTGCGGAAGGAGCATCAGTCGACTCTTTCTGCCCCAACTGGAAATAATTCAAATGTCTACTATGCCCTTCTCCTGCTATACCCCAACACCAGTGCCTTTTGAAGGGGGCACAAGACCCTTTATGGAGAGAAGTTGCAGACCCTGGGACCCTCTGCCTGCAGAGCAAGTAGTCTACCACTGTGCTGCCGTTCCTCCCACACACTGCTGTATTCAGTTTGGATTTAAAGAAGTGTCAGTCTACAAAAAGAAGCTCCAATCCCTTGAATGTCCCTCACAGACAGGTGCAATCTATTCTTTAGGGCTCTGGGGTACATTTACGCTGAACCTTCACAATAGGTTAGCAGCTGTCATAGCCTATGTGAAATGAGCTAGGTGCTTGCTTATGAAACTCATGTCACAATACATTTGTTACTCTTTAAGGTGCCACAAGACACTCAAATTGATTCCCCCCCCCCTTTTGCAGCAAAGGACTAGCTCAGCTAAACTCGAATCTCCTGCTTTATTGTAAGACACTTCACGGCTGATAGTTCAGTGCTAACTTGGATTTACCATGGGATCTGCATGGAATCCAGTGATGTCTTTGGGTCTTAGTCATCACCTATGCCTCGTGTATAACCTCTACCTATTCCTGATGGTAGGAGACAGCTGGCCTGGTATATAGAGTATGACAGCAGACACGGGTTTAAGTTCCTGGGCAAGTCACTGGCCCTCAGCATCTTCTATTCTTCATCTGTGAAATGGGAATAACCATGGCTTGCCTGACAGAGCTCTTGTGAAAGCGGCAATAAAGGAAAGGCAGCTTGGAAAGCAGAGTTCCATGCCACAAGTGTTCCACGGACAGTAATTAAATGTGTATCTTTAATGATGTTCAGAATCTTGTCATTTTATTCCCTTTTCTCTTTGTAACGCAAAGCCCCTTCAAGTCTCTTGATCATCTGAGTAATCTTGCTGTCACCAAGCACTGACCAATGCTCTGAGAAGTAAACCCTCTGCCACCTTCCTCCATCTTCAGAGAACATTCTTACGCTGTTCCATTTATAAACACCATCAACACCCTGCCTACTGCTTCCCTATGTAGTTTGCACTCCGGGGAAGGTTCAGCTGAGAAGGCTGGGAACATTACTCTGATAATGAAAAGGGGACATTTCTCGGCTCTAGAAAGAGATACATCAAGTTATAAAATCAGATCCCAGACAAAGGCTTAAACATAGCCTGGATATAACTCTAGGAAACTTGGCATTCTTTGTGTGCTGCATCCTTAACAGGTGATATTGTGGAAACCTACAGATTAATGATCATGGAGGTAAGTACAACAGTGCAATCCTAGAAAGGTACAACTCTGCTTTGGACTGCACTGTTACTCTGCTTTCATACATGCTGAATAATGCACTTTCAATTCACTTTAAATCCACTTTAACAATTATTTGGAAGTGGATTTTGCCATTCCACACTGTAAAATTCAACTGCAAAGTGGTTTAAAAGTGGATTGAAATTGCATTATTCGGGATGTGCGAAAGTGCTCTTAGTGTTTTAAGTCGTTAATTACACCAGGCCCTTCCTCTGAGAAGCTCGAAGTGGCTGATCTATTGGGCCTGGTTATTGGGTGGCAGGATTCCCAGTGCAGATGCAGATGCAAGTGTTTCTTTCCTTATACTTCGGAGAGCAGTTTCCCAGACAGACTGCCAGTGATCAGCTCACTCTAGGAATACACCTTTGAGGATATGAGCCTGAGCCGCCTAGAAACAAACACCAATATGTGATGTGTCTTGAGATGATAGGATGTGAACAAGGAATCTGGCTGTGTGCCAAAGCTCACTCGGCTATTCTGGCAATGAGTCATGCACAACAGATAGTAAAAAAGAAATGAAGAGAGATCCAGTTCCCTGTCTCCTCTAACTTCCTTTTGGCTGGTATTTTCTTAAGCACAGCAGCATACTTTTCACCTGTGTAAAATACTGGTGAGTGGGGTGCATTCCTACAACTGCAGAACACTAAGGATGGATACATTCTGAAAATTGTCATGCAGTTCAATCCTGGAGCTTAAGACATGATTCACTGTGCACTAAATAACTCTTAATATTGTATAGCAGAAGAAAACCGCTTATAAGCAAAACTCTTTATTGTCACACTCAAACCCAGGGCTGGCCTTAACATAAGGCAGGGTCTGGCAGCAGAAGTTAAAACAGTCTACAGTATGTGTGTGTGTGTGTGTAAAGTGCCTTCAAGTTGCAGCCGAATTATGGCGACCCCTTTTTGGGGTTTTCATGGCAAGAGACTAACAGAGGTGGTTTGCCAGTGCCTTCCTCTGCACAGCAACCCTGATATTCCTTGGTGGTCCCCCATCCAAATACTAACCAGGGCTGACCCTGCTTAGCTTCTGCGATCTGACGAGATCAGGCTAGCATGGGCCATCCAGGTCAGGGCAGTCTACAGTATACTCTTTTAATAGAAACACTTGCAAAACTGCAGACGACATCTTAAAAGATCCCTGTGTGTGAAAAAGAATAAAGATGTGACGTCACCCCATGGGTCAGTAATGACCCGGTGCTTGCACAGGAGACTACCTTTACCTTAAGAAGAATGGATGAGAGAAGTATCTGGATGAGAGACCACCAAGGAAGTCCAGGGTAGCAACACAGTGGCAGGCAATGACAAACTACCTCTGAATGTCTCTTGCCTTGAAAGCACTACGGGTTGCCATAAAGTCGGCTGTGACTTGATGGCACACACACAAAAAAGTGTCTATAATTTCTTTAATAAGCCCAGATTTAATTTTTTTTAAATTATTTATTTATTTACAAAAAATATACCTCACCTTTCTGCCATCATCAGGGAAATATATAACAAAAACACATCATTTTTATCACCACGAAGCCCGTTTCTGTTCACTCCAGAGATGCCAGAGAATCAGCAAGCAAATGAATATGATATCCTTGAATGAATTAAGCAAATTTTGTCAAAGCAGTCTTATTCTCTTTACAGAGTGCATATACTGTCCTTCCAAATTCAGGTCTCTTACCCTGCGAATGCCCTATGTATCCAAGTGTGTGCTGCTATTGGCAATTTTGCCCAGCTATGTGATTTACTACAAAACTTGAGTGATCAGAGACCTGCTGTACAGTCTTGTTCTCTGAGTTCATCTCAGAAGTAGAGACCATTGTGAAAGCACACTTAGAGACTTCTGTGTACTTTTCTCTTAGAAAGCTTTTCTGCAATCCACAGCTCCTCCACCACTGCTTATACTTTTGGGTACATTCCTACATCTTGAAACATTTGATCAGAACATTAGAAAGAAATCTATTGCCTGCCTCTGATTTCTAGTAAACTAAGGAATGGTATCTAACTTATGCCTCGCTGGTCAAATTAGTGGGACTGATCTCTTGCAGTTTCAACCCATCTACACAATTCAGTATCAGGCAATGTTCATACGATCAGGTTTACTCCAAGAATATTTCTGTGGGGTAGTGGCTCCAAAGGAACACTAAAAATTCATATAAAACATCAACAGTGTCTCTCAGTGTCCTTCAGTGTTACTCCTCTGAAGATGCCTGCCACAGTTGCTGGCGAAACGTCAGGAAAGAAAATTCCAAGACCACTGTTACACAGCCCGGATAACCTACAAGAACCAATGAACTCTGACCGTGAAAGCCTTCGACAAAATTAATACTGTTTATTGGAAATGCACCTGTGAAATGTGTCACCAAAACTAAGTTTATACTTACCGTATTTAAACTGCATATTATTTAAACATGAAAGTCCCCAAGAACAGTTCAGGATGGGGGAAGCCTTCAGAAATGCCTTCACTCCAACCTTAACACACATTTACTTGGACAAGAGAATATATACAACCAAACAAACCTCCCTGAGGGAGAGCTCTCTGTCACTGGGGCAACTTGATTGCCTGTATCATTCTGCCAAGTGATAAAGAAAATGTTAACACATTTCAGGTGATGATTGTTAAAATTTATATGACAGAATATGTGCTAAAAGTATTGCCTATGTGGACCCTATGATCAATAGATTCCAGTAAATCTACGGTAAAAAGGGTGTTTAGAATTGCAGCTGGGAAGCAATCCACAAGGGGCGGCGGCGAAAGGGTAGGAGCTGGTGTGACCCCCTATGCCAGTGTTAGTGCATCTTGCGCTGGCTAAGCTGGCACTAACACCAGTGCAGGGTCCCTTAATGCTGGCTCCAGGGCACTTATGCTGGCTCCAAGCCTTGCCAGCAGCATTTCTACTGTGCAAGGGCTTGCGCCGGTGGCGAATGGGGAGTTCCCGGGCATTCCTTGGGTCTGAGCTTACTTAATAAGCTCCCTAAGCCCTTTCGCCCCAGGAATGTCCCCTTTTGCAGGTGCCAAATTGTGCATGCAAAATTGCTGGTGTGGCCCCATGAAACCCTATGGAGCAGTTTCACATGGTTTTCTACAAAATAGCATTTTTGATTTGCTGCGCCTGGCAGCAAGCTGCTCAGGAGGCGGGGCGGCTGCACCATCCCTGGACGCTCCCTAACCACCACCCACTCAGGATTGCACTGTTAGTGAATCATAGAATCACAGAATCATTGAGTTGGAAGGGACCACCAGGGCCATCAAGTCCAACCCCCTGCACAATGCAGGAAATTCACAACTACCTCCCCCCCCACACCCCCAGTGACCAGAAGATGGCCAAGATGCCCTCCCTCTCATCATCTGCCTAAGTTCACAGAATCAGCATTGCTGACAGATGGCCATTTAACCTCTTCTTAAAAACCTCCAGGGAAGGAGAGCTTACCACCTCCCGAGGAAGCCTGTTCCACTGAGGAACCACTCTAACTGTTAGAAAATTCTTCCTGATGTCTAGACATAAATTCTTTTGATTTAATTTTAACCCGTTGGTTCTGGTCCGACCTTCTTGGGCAACAGAAAACAACTATGCACCCTCCTCTATATGACAGCCCTTCAAGTACTTGAAGATGGTTATCATATCACCTCTCAGTTTTGTGCTCTGCAGGCTAAACATACCCAGCTCCTTCAACCTTTCCTCATAGGACTTGGTCTCCAGACCCCTCACCATCTTTGTTGCCCTCCTCTGGACACGTTCCAGCTTGTCTACATCTTTCTTAAATTGTGGTGCCCAAAACTGAACACAGTACTCTAGGTGAGGTCTAACCAGAGCAGAGTAAAGCGATACCATCACTTCACGTGATCTGGACACTATACTTCTGTTGATGCAGCCCAAGACCACATTTGCCTTTTTAGCTACCACAACACACTGCTGACAGTGTTTGGTTTACTAAGACCCCAAGATCCTTTTCACACACACTACTGCTCAAACAAGTCTCCCCCATCCTATAATTATGCATTTGATTTTTCCTACCTAACTGCAGAACTTTACATTTGTCTTTGTTGAAGTGCATTTTATTAGTTCTAGCCCACTTCTCCAGCCTGTCAAGATCATCCTGCATCTTGGCTCTGTCTTCTACCGTATTTGCTACCCCTCCCAATTTAGTATTATCTGCAAATTTAATAAGCATCCCCTTTAATAGTGCATTTCCTCTTATTACATTTCACCCTTTTTGCAAATAATGTCTTCAGTTTTATATCAGATATTGTAGTATTGAAAACCAAGAAATCATTTTATCTAATCCCTTTCTCATTATGAGGCAGGTAGGGGAAAACATATCTTATTCTTTGTAGAACTTTTACTCGGCTTGTTTTTAAGAACTGACAGTGACTGGGAGTCTACAAACTTGCCTCAAAGTTTCTTTCAGATGGGCAACTGAAACAGAGAGAAACCCTAATTCACACTGAAGAAGTGAGTTGTGAGTCACAAAAGCTGCTACTGGACTCTTGCTCTTTCCTACTCCTAATTCACACAGAAACCCTCTGACGACCAATTTAGGAATTCCTAAATCCAGGCTACCTGCCCTTCCTAGTATGTTATTACTACTATGGACAACGCTGGACAGATGCACTTTCGTACCCTTATTGTATATTGATTTTATATAACTATATTAGGTTTCTTCAAAGAATACTAGAAAGTATATCTTGGTGACCGGCTAAGAATGACTAGTTAGAGAACCATCAGCCCCTTCTCAGAACTGCAGTTCCCAGAATTCACTGAAAAGAGTGAATGACTTCTCACATTCAATCCACAGAGTAAGAATTAAGTGTAAATATGTACGAACATAACATAACATAATATAACATAACATATCACAGCACAGCACAACACAACACAACATATCACAGCACAACTCAACACAACATAACATCACCATAAGTCGGAAGCGACTTGACAGCAGTTAACACACATATACTAATATTCTTCATGTGGATTAATAGTTGATTGGATCAGGACAACCAATGGAGGTTAAAAGCTAAATCTAGATTACAGACATCAGACATCTTCTTTCAGAATGTGGGGGCAGCAAAATTTCACAGAATGCACTAGTAGTCTCATTTAAAGCTCCCAGAAGGGAACAGAAAATAGCATTAGAACTGACCAGGTTTTAAGTTAACTGTCAGTGCCTGGTTGACTCTGGAAAATAGAAAAATCAATAATTGATACAAAATAGACTAGTATGTTTTTTTTTTATTAGACCACCTTAGGCATACAAGGATGTGAATTTTTTAGTTATACTGCACTCGTCATCAGACAGAACGATTAAGAGTCTGGTATTATTGGAAACCTTGCACAGCTTCATTGTAATAAACACTGGCCAGATGATAGAAACTGACTTGGCAGTCACATTTTCCCTCATCTGTAAAAGCAGATACTTGCCTGGAAGTGTTGGGAGATTCCCAAGCTTATCACGCTGCCAGATACGGGTTGCTGCAGTAACTACCCTATCTCGGTGCCGCTATGCCAACAAGCCACTCAAATCTGTCTAGGCCTGTAATTGCCGGGGCGTGCTGAGGTAAGGTATCAGTATCTCTAACTATGTGCAAGTATGACTCTGAAGCAGAAAATAAGAACCTCTCTCCTCCAGTCATGTTGGGAATTTGGTATGCGCATGTGATTTTTCTTGCTGCCAGATCATCAGGCGGTGTCTTTAATCGATTGATCTTGTCCTGTCTTGTATAAATTAGCTGCTGTTGTTTCTTGACAATTAAGTTCATTTTGGCAAGGCAAAGAGCACTGGCTGTGGTCCAGGTCATGGCAGATAATGGCTTGTTAGCAGGACAAGAGGCAGTTAGCTGATCTGTGCTTAACACTAGGCTCTGACCTCCTTAAGGGGCTTTCAGGACCCACTGCAGAGGAACCATTTGTAGTCCATGCACATCTCTCCCTCCTTGATCTCTGTTTTTGTTCTTTGGTGAGGATGAAGTCTGTTCAAGAGGGATGCCGTTCATATAAAGCAACTCACAGGAAAAAGATCACCTCGTGTATTTAAAGTTAACACAGCAGTCAGCAAGCTGTAGTCGCCAAGATCATTATTCCTGGAGCATATTTTTTGGCAATATAAATAGACTCATTCTGGATTAAGCAATTTGGCAACAGCAGCTCAATTTCATTTAGGATCACATCTTCGGCAGGGAGAAAATCACCCTCTTTGTAAGAATTAATTCTGATATAAAGAGGCGGGAGGAGATCTGAAAGGTGGAATGGTTTTTCCACTGTGCAGCACGCACAACATGAGCAATGTGTGTCTGCTTCTTGGTAAATGAGGCTTGGAAAATGAGGCCTGTTGGAAAATTCCCATTGAGTAATAGGCAAGATAAATGCGAGCAATAATAATAAGCAGAAGAATCACAGCCGTTAGAGGTGGAGAAGGGCTATGAGCTCATTCGTTCCAACTGCCCACCAATGCGGGATAAAACCGGGAGATCGCATCTCCAGCCTACCGACCATCTGGCTGGATACAGCCTTCCCTCCCCACAACCAGTCACATTTCTGCCATGGGAATCAGGGGGGGGGGGGGAAAGGACACAGAAATTAAGAGAAAGAAATCAATAATGCTAGCTGAAAACACGCTAGGGCTCCTTAGGGGCTAACTTTTATCGGGCTAACATTCAACGTGTTGAAAATGTGGACTTGTGAATTAAACAGAACTTTTGTGCAGTTTCAAGCATTTCAAAGAAAAATAAGGGCAATGATTTCATAAATCAGCTTGGCTGGCACTGCTCAGAATTAAATAAAAGAGAGAGAAACAGGACTAAGTATTCCATTTATATCCCGTTTATAGGACTTTGGGGAACTTAAGGCAGCATACAAACAGTTATGGGTATTGGGTCCCCAAGTGGATAATGGGTGTTATGGAGGTGGTGCACAGAGGACTCCCCCATGGCCTCCTGTCCAGGCACTGATGGGCTTCTGACTGCCTTAACTATAGCAAACCTGTGCATCATTTGCCTTCAGACCAGGGGTCCCCAGCCTTTTAGAGCCTGCAGGCATATTTGGAATTCTGGCACAGCATAGTGGGCAAGAAAGTAGATTCCTTTGAAAAGTGGTATTGGAGGAGAGTGCTATGGATACCGTGGACTGCCGAAAAAACAAACCAGTGGGTTATAGATCAAGTCAAGCCTGAACTGACCCTAGAAGCTAAAATGACTAAACTGAGGCTGTCATACTTTGGTCACATTATGAGAAGATAAGAGTCACTGGAAAAGACAATCATACTAGGAAAAGTTGAAGGCAGCAGAAAAAGAGGAAGACCCAACATTGACTCTATAGAGGAAGCCACGGCCCTCAATTTGCAAGACCTGAGCAAGGCTGTTAAAGTTAGGACGTTTCGGAGGACATTGATTCATAGGGTCGCCATGAGTCGGAAGAGACTTGCCGGCACTTAACACACACATAGTGGGCACAGCAACAAAATGGCTACCGAAAAATGGCTGCTGCAGGGGATGGAGCCAACCACAAAATGATAGCAAACAACTTAACATCAGTTACACAGTGTAGATTCTTGTGCGATGGTGACAGCTGCTGCCAAAGTAACATTTTAAAAAATCTGCACGGCCAAGCAAATCTCCAGTAGTCAATCAGAAATCTCCAATAGTCAATCAGAAGCCTTGCTGGGCAAAAGCCCTACCTGGCCCACCACTTCCTAAAAACACTTGGTGGGCACTAGAAAAGGTGTTGTTGGGTACCATGGTACCCATGGGCACCATGTTAGGAACCCCCTGCTGTAGACTGTACACTGGATGCCAGTTGGATTACATGCTTTCTGGCCTTGTTGGAAAAACAGGACTATACCGTCCATAGGAACAAGAAAACAAAAAGGGGAAAAAAAGAAGTAGCCCTTTTTGTTGAGCACAGCAGCATGGAGAAAAATCCTATAAAATAAATCCTAGTGAAGATCTTTTCACATTATTTTCCTGGGTCTTCTAGGGGATACATAAGCAACAAGCCAGCAAGCTACTGATAGCTCATGAGCTACCTGTTGAAGATTTTTAGGTTATATCAGACTAGGATCTGGGAAATACAAGCTCAAATTCCCACTCTGCCATGGAAGCTAGCTGAGTGACCTGGGGCCAGTTGCTCTTTTTCACGCTATATCCTGCCTCAGAGGATAAAATGGAGGAGATGAGAAAGATATAAGCTGCTCTGGGCCCCCACTGGGAAGAAGTGGGGTGTAAAAATTAATAAATAAAAGTGGAATTTGCATAGTTCACAGGCGGTGATAAGGACTGAGGTATGATGACCATTCAGATTGGGACCATGCTGCAGGGGAAAGGGGGATTTAAGCCTCTCGCCATGCCATTTCCCCAAACCAAAATGAATCGTTTGGGCTGCTAGAGGCCCCATTAGACAAAATGTGCCTGTATGTTCATCCAACTGGGCAAAGGCGCAAGTAGAAATCACACTGCAGACAGATGCAGTAAAATTAAGGTAAACGTTTTTTAAAAAAACCAAACAAACCGCCACAACTGAGCACCATATGGAGCCCAATCTGTGGAGTTAACAGCTTGCACCCTGCGTGGGTTGGTGACAGCACAGCCCTTGTGCAGACCTGGCAAGACTGCTAATTTCCCCAGCCCCAGGACTGCGAGATCTTCCCGCGCTCTCTGGCTGCCACAGGCATGTTCAGAAATCAGCACTGTTGTGCTCTTACTGCACAGCGCTTGGTTAAAAGCACAAACACACTCTCTTTTGTACACAGACACATGCACAGTTCTCATGGCCTCGGAATCTCACACACAGAGAGGAAGGTCTAGGGGCAGGCACGCGTTCAGGCCTGCCACATATGAGGACAAACAGATACGTCATCCTTTGTGAAGTGTAGTGAGAGTTCTTATTTTTCTGTTGTATACAAGGATCAGGATATTGCTGTGTGTATCAGTTTTCCCAGCACAGGTAGTTGTAGCAAAATAGATGTGCATGCCACATTTTGCAAATGAGGATGTGCTCATGGTATTTCCTACAGGAAGGACATTGACACTGAAAAACATCATGTGTGAATTGGCCCTCTAATGCAAAAAACTGACAAGCACACCCCGTTGCATCAAATACACAATTATGCCCACACAAATGTATATAATACAGTTTATCTTATGCCCCCCAATTTTTCGGTAGACATATGCTTTCTTATAGTCTCTCTCTCAAACAAACACATAGATCACCATGTTCTTATAAATACACTCTCTACCCCAAATACACCTTCTCCCCCTATTTATTGAATGATTTGGGCTATTTTAAATGTATTTAAATTATATTTTAAGGTTTTATTGATTTTATTGTTCTGGACTTGTAAGCCGCCCTGAGCCTGGCCTTTGGGCTGGGGAGGGCGGGGTAAAAGTTTAATAAAATAAAATAAACAATGCAATTCCTTGTCCTTCATCCACCTACGCAGAGTGTGGCTTTCTCTTACACAACAGGCTTTCTCACACATAATGGTTACATACATATTCATACTTTCTCCAGCACTGAGTCTCTCAAACATACTCAACACGCTCTCTTCTGCCCTCTACACTGTGTAAACAAAGAGAGGCACATGGTGTCTGGTGGAAATCGATGAGAAATTGCAAAGTGTACTGGCTCTCTGCCTATGCCTTCTATGTAGATACCGCCATACTCTGATATATTCAATATTTAGCATTCTACCACCTACTCATATTGAGAGAGATCTGCAGTGGCGTGCTAAAAATAATACCTATGGGACTAGCATGTGACTGGCTCACTACTGGAAGAGAATGACTAGACCAGCGGTTTCCAAACTGTGCTCCATGGAGCACTTGGTGCTCCGCAAAACATCTCCTAGTGCTCCGTGAAGAGATTGGAAAGACAAATACTACTGTCATTCGGTTTAGTATATAGGTGCTAGGTGAAAATTAGGGCTCCGTGACTAATTTCTCTCCTGAAAAGTGCTCCGTGACTCAAAAAGTTTGGGAACCGCTGGACTAAGTGAACTCTTTCAACTGGATTTTCTTCAGCCACCACACATCAAAATGTGTCATTGCTTAGAAATTTGGAACTCTGGGCTAATTTGGGATTCTGCCCTCCTCTTTGTTTCATGTAGCCATGTAATGGTGGCAATAACGCTTTGTCCAGTCCTGCCTGCACCAATTTGGTATTGAAATAATGGGAACAGCCAGAATGGTTCTTCACAATGTGTTAACTGGGGTGGTTGGTGGGGGTGTGGAGAATCCCCTCCAACTACTTTGTGTCTGGCAACCAGCCACAGAGTGGTCTGGATTTCTACAGCTATTTTCAAAGGACCCAACACTGGATTCAGAGCCAACCAGGAATCCTTAAGGATCCTTCCATCTTAGTACTTCTGACCCACTGTAGGTAGGTTTGGAGTTACTACCATATCTTGTATCATGCTGTACTAACTACATGACCAGTAAAACCAGGGCAGACTACAAGTACTTGGGTTGGGTTAAAACATTACAAAGAAATGCTAATGTTGTGAGCCATCTATAACAAAAAAGAGAAGGTTTATCCTACTGACCAGAAATGTACCCTCATTACAGTGATGTCTTGTAACATGCTTGTTTCATATAAACAGTTGGCCCTCAAATTAAACACATGGATAGGATAGTAATATAATTCTTGCAGGAGCAGCTTGCCCATTCTGGGCAGAATGATAACCAAATTGAGACTGGTGTTTGTAATTCTCCCATATGAACTGTCTGGCCTTTAGGATCAGCTTGTGCTTCACAAAAATGCTTTACTTATGGTCAGGGAGAATGGTACTGGAGCTATAACACATTACAGTGTGCCTGTGATTATACAGAGGTGAAGATTTGTTAGAAAACTATCTGCAGGGCATGTATATAAGTGGCGCATGAAGAGTAGGCTGCATGCGACGAGAATCAGAACGTGCAAAGAAAGATAATGTTGCAAGTCGAAGATATACCCTACAAAGTATATGAAATGTGTGTATGAGAGACAGGGACTGTGTGTATAAGAGGGAGAGGCACAATATTCCATTTGAGCCAGGACTCATTATGCTTAGCCCGCAAATGCTGTTAATACTAGGGCTCATTCCTGGAAGGTGGAAGAAGAAGAGTTGGTTTTTATATGCCAGCCATCTCTACTGCTTAAGGAAGAATCAAACCGGCTTACAATCACCTTCCCTTTCCCTTCCCATAACAGACACTCTGTGAGGTAGGTGGGGCTGAGAGAGCTGTGACTAGCCCAAGGTCACCCAGCTAGCTTCATTTGTAGGAGCGGGGAAACAAATCCAGTTCACCAGATTAGCATCTGCCGCTCATGTGGAGGAGTGGGGAATCAAACCCGGTTCTCTAGATCAGAGTCCACTGCTCCAAACCACCACTCTTAACCACTACACCACGCTGGCCAATGAGACCAATGAGAGAAGTCCCCTGAGAATGTGTAGAATTCACATACCTTGCACCTGCAAACAGCTTTGAACATTACAATGCATGTTGATAAACACATGAAGGACTTACCTGGGAGCATTAAAAGTAGATATACAACTGCTAGCCCTTGCTGTAACATCCTAAGTGACTCTAAGTAACTGCAGCCCTTCCCCACTCCTTGGCAGGGCTTCTTTGTCAGAGGGGTAGCCTTGAGCCCCGGCACTTTTTTTCTTTGTATATTAGCAGTGAGAAGGTATACTTTCACAAGAGACACAAATGGCATCAGAGTGCATTTATGGGTACACTGCACCTAGCAGGTAGTTGGTGCCAGACAATGGTTGAACAGTGGGCCTAGACACCATGGCATTTTAAGACTGGCGTAGGCTGAGTGGGAAAGAGATCTATTTAACATGCTGTAAAATCAGAATGTATGGGCCACCTGTACATGATACATCTATGATATGATATGATGCTGAACCATACACAGAGGAGCTGTGTGAGAGATCATATATGGTAAACTATTGATGATGGAAATACAAGAAACACACAGGTGCATTTGAAGCCATGTGGCACATATGATTGAGATACACGGTGTGAAATGGATACATGGTTGGTGTTCTGTGGTACTGTATGCACAATGTAACCTACTGATTTGTAGGTGAGCTCTGCAGTGCATATATTATATGAATGGCTGCATACACAAAATGGGTTGTATGGTGCAAATGTGTATGTGAAACAGACATGGCTGTTTCAAGAATTATGTATATATTTGGTGTGTGCGTCTTTTGCCAAGGAGTTTTGCAGGGAACTATGGGCTGAGGAAAAAAAATATGGGTGGAATATGCAATGGAACAAGCAGCCTAGAGAAGCATGGAATTGCTTTACTTTCCTTGGTGACTTTCAAGTAACAGTTAGTGAGACATGACCTTGGGAAGCTTTTGTGTATCACGGTTGCTATTGGCAGAACAGATGGGTCAAACCTGTGATTCTATGGGGCACTTTCACAAGTATTGCTTGGTTTTTTCTAGTTTGGAAAAAGTAGTGTGAGAGAGGCTCAAAGATGCTCTAGGAGTTTTGTATGAAAACATAGCACGTATACACCTATGTGCATGTACAGCACCCCCCTTCCACATTCAACCCACTTAAATAATACCCCTCCCTGGATTAAAAGTCATGTAGACCCATTAGTTTGAATTGACTTAAGTGGGTTTCTATCCAGACAGGGTGTTGGTGGATTTATGTTGATCCTGAGTTGAAATGTTTGTGAAGTCTGATGAGAAACATGTGTAGGTAGGAATGTATGTGTGTGTGTGTGTGTGTGTGTGGGGGGGGGGTGATTCCTCCATAAGTTAGAATATCCAATCTAGTGTGCTTAGGCTGCAACCTGGTGCACGTAGCTAGAAGTACCAAACCTTTCCCTGAGATGAATGCTGAGGGATCTGCCAGTTTCTAAAGGGCCTGAATCAAAGGTGAAGCTGAGCTGCTGCACTGGCCACTAGCCCAAGAGGCCCAGCCACAAGAAGGCTGAGGAGCCGAAGCTGCACCGATTGAGGAAGGCCAGGGAAAGGGTGATGGAGAAGTTTTCAGGCAGCCAGCACTGGGGAGGTGGTAGGTAAGGAAGGCAGGGCTACATCTTTGGAGAGAACAATTGGGCTTAAGATCAGGTCATCCCAGTGAATAAATTCAAGCAGTTTCCAGTGAAACTTTAGTAGTTAAGCTCAAAAGTCCCTAGTGGGAAATATCCAGGATGCCTGCCTGAGTAAATTTAGAAAGGTAGGAGCATATACAAGGGGTAGAGCAGGGCTCCCAGACCCTCTTTGCCACATAAACAGAGCACAACCTCTGTCTGGAGAACTGGCTGGCCAACAGGCAGCCACACATACACGCACCCTCACCCTCGCACACAACACAGATGGGAAGGTTGCAATCCTCGACCATGCATTAATCTGGCTACTTTCCGGGTGTGCGAGTGACAGCAGCATCTCACACATCCCCCAAAGGCACCCCAAAACAGACCACACCAAATTTCTGCCTGTTAGCTGAGCCAAGCCCAGAGCAAACTTCCTGGAATGAAGCCTGGTCCCCCCCCCCTTTGAAGCAGATATGGATGCTCCGTGGCACTAGCCCCGGGACACGGCACATAGAGGGCCAGCGAGTGTGCGTTCCTCATGGCTGGAGCTTACAAACCAGGAAGGCACAGAGAGAGGAGCCACGGTTCTCAGCCAGACCCCCCTCGCCTCTGCCGCAAAGAGCGGACAGTTCCCGTCTTCATCTCTGGTATGAACAATTCAGTCTGCTTCAGTACGAAGCAGGCAGGTCTGGGGTTTACTCTGATGTTTTGCCTTCTAGTTAGAGGGGAGGACGAAAGGGGCGCGTCGATTTGCAACCGCAACAGCCCGGAGAAATGGGGAACCGAGGGCGCAAGGGAATTTGAAAGGTCCTGGGAGTGGAGGTAGTAAGAGATCACTCACGGGCCTCGATGTGAATCCCCTTGCGATGGGTCCCGCGTCAGACCAGCCTGTCTGAAAGAACGCAGGTGTGTAGGTGACTTTGCCTGCATAGGAGTTAGCTACACGTCCATGCCCCCTTCCCAAGTTCATCCCCTTCCTCAGCTCCCTCTGTTTCCTCGGTAGGCAGCTGCCCCCCGTCTCCTACCCACGCCCCGCATTATTCAACCACCATCCGCACTGCTGAGTGATTAACATGCAGAGCAGGACAGGAGTCCGCGGCTCCAACCGGACCTTCGGCGCCCAGCGGCAAGCGGGGATCGCCTGGTCTTCAGCTCGCCCCTTCAGTCTGCCCTCGGGGCCAAAGCGGCGGGAGGGCAGATCAGCACCGACGGCTCCCCCCCCCCCAGGCCGTAAACTCTCAGCGTCCTCAGGCCGCTATTCTGCGTACAGCTCCCAACAGATCTAGGGATCGAACTCCTGCAGCTGCCTTATTACTGAACCCGACCCTCGGTCCCTCAAAGCCAGTAGGGTCTACTCCGACCGGCAGCGCCCCTCCAGGGTCTCAGGCGGGGGTCTTTCCCATCACCTACCTGCCTGGTCCCTTTAACTGGAGATGCCGGGGATGGAACCGGGGACCTTCTGCACGCCGAGCTGGTGCTCTGCCGCTGAGCCAGGGCCCCTGCCTTTGCACAAGAGCCCGAGCGGTACTAAAAGTTCCTTCTGAGCGGAGAAAGAGCGGGGAGGACCGCGAAGGCGATTCCCCTCGCTGCCGCCCTTGCCAAGCCCGATCCCCCCTATATCATCAAGCCTGGCGGCTCTCAGCCGTCCGGACTCGCCTTCAACCCCCCCCCCCCGCCGCCGCCGCCGCGCCGAGGAGCTGTCCCTTCAGCACCACGCCGCTCGCCCCTCCGGCAGGGAGTCACTCACCCGGCGCGCTGGGCGAGCCCGTGGCCGGCGACGGGGAAGGCAGGCGCTCTCCCAAGCCCTGCGCGCACAGCCCGCCCCTCTCCTCCCGCTGCCTGCAGGGGTGGGTCCGGGGAACCGACCCTCCCACCCGCGCCTCTCCAAGAAGGGCTTTCCTCCCCCCCCCCTCCGCCCCACACGCTCATCCCGGCTCTCTCGCCCTTCCAGGCAGCGTCCCCCTAACGAGCGACTTCATTACGCCTGCCATCTCCGCCCATCTGGCCGGCGAGGGTTAATCAGGCTCCGCCGCCCAGAGCCAAGCGGCGGCTGTCTCGTACTCGGGGGCGACCCCGGCCAGCCGCCCCTTGGGGTCCCGCAATGAGGCCCCGGGGAGAAGGGAGGGGCCCCCTCAAACGCCTTCTGCATTTTCCCTCCTGTTATGTGACAGCAAAGGGGATCCCCATCAGGGTCCCTTTTGCCTGAGGGGCTCCCATGTAAAGGGAACCCCTGGACTAAATATATATATATATGGCTTTGGGGGAAGGCGTCTGAGGAGCAAAGGCTGGCTGGGTTTGGGAAGTCTGCCTAAGGCTTTTTTTAAAAAAAAAAAAAACACTGGGGTTTCATTCCCACTGGGAGAAATCCGTAGACATTCTTATGATGCTGATCACCCTTTGAGGTTCACGTGACCAAAATCCACCCCAACAATATACACCCACTCCAGCAGATTTGAATGGTTTTTTCAGGGCTGGATTGTAATCTGGGACCTCCGAATCGACCTCAGTTCAGTAGGGTTTTCTGGATGGAGGGGTCTGGATCATAGCACTGTCCCTCGACATCACTTCTCCATTTATAAAATGGGAATAGTGAGAACTGTTCACATTATAGGTTTGTTATAAAAACAAAACAAAACAAGTGCAGCAACACCTTTGACAAGTGGAAAGTCCTATGTAACTGATTATTTTGTTTACTTAATTTATACCCCATCTTTCTACCCTAGAGGGGTAGAAAGCAGTTTACCAAAGCAGTTTACATAGTTCACCTCTCCTCCATTTTATCCTCACAACAAATCCGTGAGGTAGGTTAGGTTCAGAGTATGTGACTTGTCCAAAGTCACCAAGCAAGTTTCTGCAGTGGAGAGGGGATTCGAACCTGGAGTTTCACAGATCCTAGTCAGACTCTCTAGCCATGACACCACCCTGTCTCGTTCAGACCCTTTATGTCATACAGTTTATGACCTTCTGCCTTCTCTTAGCATCAGTGTTGGAAGGGGCCATAAAGGCCATCTAGTCCAACCCCGTTTAATGCAGGATCAACCTGGAGCACCCCTGACAAGTGTTTGCCCAGCCTCTGTTTAAAGACTGCCAGTGAGGGGGAGCTCACCACCTCCCCAGGAAGCTGATTCTTCTTCTATGCGGGCTATTTACTTTATCTCTCTCTCTCTCCCCCCCCCCTCTCTCCCTCTCCCTCTCTCACTGAAAATATACATGCTGGCCATATTTGGATGTGGCAGTATTTTTCTGTGGAAGCCTATCACATGGCTTTGAAGGTACTGTATCTTGAGGAAATACTGTATTTGTTGGAGCAATTAACTTGTTTAGCCACCATTGTTTTGACCCAGAAGTTTCACTGCCACTATCAACTAATCTTAGATTCTCTCAAGGTGAAGGAGATTATTTTCTGTGAAAGAGGCTTGCAGTGCTAGCCTAAGAAGCCTTTCCTGGAAGTAAGCCCCACTGGATAGACCTTAGCAGGATACTGAGTAGACCTGCTTAGGATTTGTCTTTTGATTTTGCATTACATTTATATCAAGCATAGGTAGCATAGTGCAAATATAATAATTTGTGTAGGTGTGGTGTTAACTATGCTGAAAATCCACTAGTTTGAGCAAAACAGGAATCTCATGAGCAAGTGGAAGGGAATCTCATAAGAGGTCACTGTCACCTGTTTGCAAAATATAGCTTGGTCTCTGTTAATGTTCTTGTTCTCTGCTTTTGATTACTCTGCCAAGCTCAACATGTGCTATATGTACAATTAAATTTTAAAGCAATTGTATAACCAGGCAAATTAGCTACATGAGCTAATCATTTCCTTTATAGGATATGCCAGAAAAAATGCAAAAGATGCTTTTGAAAAGCGGGCTGGACAGTGATAAATTTCATAGGGTCACTGTGTTATAGCCCGAGCAACAAAGAATCTGTGGCATCTTAAAGACCAATACATTTTCTGAGGCATTAGGCCTTTTGATGACATGGGCTCCAGCTCACAAAAACTGCTGCCATAATAAATGTGCCACGTGACTATTTGATTGGTCCCACACTGGGGTCATTCTCTGTAACTAGTTGATGTAGTTCCAGCATTAGCTGCATGCGAAATTACAATAGAGGATCACACACCAGTGGGTATTGAGTCACTGACATCATTTGCCCCTTGGATTTTTCCATCGACCCAGGGGAGGGTCTCTTCTGAGCATGACTCCACCAACATCTACTTTTTATCAACATCAGTACAAAGACCATTCATACTACAGAACTTGTGTTTCTATTCCACAATAACAGGGGAAGAAATGTAACAAATCAACTCCTAGAAAAATTGGGAGTGCAGCAGGGAAAGGACTGCTTATCTGGCACTACCATTCTATCTGCACAAAGAAACGACAATGGAGAAATGCCCTTTGTGGTTGCACTTGGACATGATTTTAAAACTGACAATTATTCTAGTGATGTATTCTTATTGTTAATATAGGAACATCGATGTGCAGTGTTGCTTTACAAGTTGACAGGTTCCTGTCCTGAGAAGCCTACGCATTTGGCAGAGGAGACAGAGAGGTGGGGATGAACCAGAAGAGGAGCACTGTGGGGTCCAAGGGAGGGAAGGTGGCATGGGACAGCCTGATCTTGGAAGCTAAGCAAAGTCGGTACTTCGAAGGGAGACCTCCAAGGAAGACTCTGCAGAGGAAGGCAATGGCAAACCACTTCTGCTTCTCATATGCCTTGAAAGCCCCTTGCTGGGGTCACCCCAAGTCAGTTTCAACTTGACGGCACTTTACACACGCACACAGAGTCCAAGCAAGGGAAGCAGGACACAATTTTACTATGGAAGCACTGGAAAGAGCAGGGGAGCAGATCCAACGTGCTGTAATGGACATGAAACTTCAGAAATACACCCTGCAGTGCGGATAAGGCATTTTAGACTGAATTCAAGACAAATGGAAGAAACAGTAAAAATATGAAGGACAGATGACAACAGCATGACTTAAACAGGATCTCTTTTTTGTCCTGTCTGTAGACATTTGTATGTAGTATGTTCATATCCCTTGCTATCAAAATGTAAGAAACAAGTCTACAAAACTGACATTTTAGAGGTCCAATAGCTTTCTTATAACTTCTTTAGTCCCAGAATCCCAGTAGAGTTAGTGCTCAAGATGCAAACCCTATTAGTTAGATCAGTATTATTATCATTCTCATATTGCAGATGGGGCTGGAGAGGCAGAGACTGAGAGAAGAAAGGCTTGCCAAAGCCATCTAGTGAATTCATGATGGAGCTGATATTTGAATGAAGGACTTCCTAGTTTACAGCTGTTAAACTGAACTAGGTTTGAATCATATTCCGAATCTTCACAGATGTCTGACTCACACAAGTGACAATCTCCCCTTTGCTAGCACTTCCACACAGAGGCAAGCAGTAACCACTGGTGGATATATATAAAGTCAGTACAGCATCCTGGATGTCTGCTGTTCATTTTTAAAATAATGCATAGAGATACAGGCTGCAAGCCAGCAAAGGGCTCCTCTCTGGACTCTGCTACCCAAGGCAATTGTTTCCTATTGTTTGGGTTAGATAAGCCCTGAAATCCAAACTGACAATCAAACAGGAAAATATGGCTGCTTTGTTCCTAACGCTGCACTGGTCACTCTGCCCTACAGTGAATTTTAAAGGGGCCAGTACAGAGCTTGAAAGGCACTGTCTGCATACTAGGGGGCTCCATTTAGTGGCTCAATTTGTGGCTTTTTTTTTTCTATGTCATGGTAGCATACTATATACTAAGATGCTTAGATAAATCAGCTTACATATGTAGGGTGAAACCTAAAACAACACTGCCATCACTCAAAGCTGCTGGACAAGAACCGAAAATTGATGAGGCCATAAGTGGCAAAATACACAGAAAATCAGAATATCTCAGATGGAATTTTTAAAAAGCGTACAGAACACAGCATGAGGAATGATACCCTCACAACAAAGACAGATTCAAAGTTTTGAACTTTCTTCTTTGTGGTCCCACTGCCTGTTTCCACCATCCCATCCCTCTCTTTGGGTCAATGTTCACCCCCTTCTACTGCTATTCCCACCACATATCCACTGCTACAGGTAGCCTTCACTGCTGCTTCATACAGAGTGAGATAGAAGCCATATGGGTTCTTTCTTGATATACTGCATCTCCAACACGCTTGTTAAAATATGGCATAATGTCTTACCTCCAAAGGATTATTTTGCCCAGCTTTCTGCATCGATATAGCCTATAGGTAAAGATGATACAATCCGTGTATCTTTTCCATGGCTCGCCTTTCTGGATCTGACCCTTTAACAATTAAGCCATCCCCCATCTCTTTTATCAGTGGAACCAATGAATTAATTTAAAAGCTGCATCAAGCACAGCCTTGGATGGCAACAGAATCCTGGCCAATGGGGCCATTGTTTACTTTCTCTCTTTTAAAAAGAGAGATTTCAGTTTGCACCACTTATAAATTCTTCAAGGATAGTGATGAAGCAGCTAGATAATTATTTTGTTTTTTCACCTTGATTGTGATCGGCTGAGTTGCTTCCCATTAATATGGCATTTCTATTCCAGTAAGTGGCCAAGTTCCAAACCTGGAAACCACAGCACCACAAAACAAACAGACAAACATGAAATCTATGAAGACTTTTCACCAACCTCTAAAGGACTGCATTTCTTCCCACTCCCCAATGCTCCCCTCCCTATATTTATATTCCACTGACTAATAGAAAATGTTATATACTTGTCAGTCTTTCTATATTTAAAACCCATAATCTTTGGAACAGACATACTGAAGAGTCACAGTGATGAAATATGACTATTGTGTACTTTACAATGATTTATACTGGATATTCCCAGGCTTTAATTTTTATTTACTGGCGGAACTAACTACTTGCTGGAAGGCCCATATTTCAGATGGCTTTAATGATCCATCACCATGCCGCAGACACTGAGAGCTAATCAGTAAAGCTAATGACAATGTTTGGTACGGAGATCTTAAAAAAAAAAATGTAGAAGGAATTAAAAGTGTCAGAGAAGGCAAATCTGTTGATAAAATAGGAATTATGTTTATATATCGACCTACTGTTGCTCCCACATGTAATTTAATTTACATTTTGTTGAAATGTATCCAGATCTCCAGCGAAAGCACTTGGCAAGGCCAGGAGGTGAATGCAAAGGTAGACTTCAGCAACTGCTTCTAAAGTGATGCATACATTTGTGTGTGAGTGGCAATGCACACTCACCAGAATGATACCCAGGCACAACTTACTACAAGATAAGCCCAGAGAGAATGACAACAGAACACCTCTGGTTGTCACTTATAGCTCCCAACTAAAACCAGTCCAACGTATGATTAAGGACCTACAACCAATGCTGGATTGTGACACTTCCCTCGCTGAAGCACTGGGGGGGGAGTCCCTTTCTTGCTTACAGACAGCCGGCTAACCTAAAACAACTTCTCATCCATGATGATAAACTACTTAACAAGAACATGGACTCTGGCACCAAGGCCTGCAACAAACCAAGGTGCCAACTTTGCCCTCATATAGATTCTAGGAACACCATCTCTGGACCCACCAATGTCAGCCATACTATCTCAGGTTCATATTCCTGCTCATCTTCTAATGTGATTTATGCCATCACATGCCAGCAATGCCCTTGCACAATCTACATTGGACAAACAGGTAAGTCTCTTAGACAAAGATTAAATGGACATAAGTCTGACATCAGAAACCACAATATTCAAAAACCAGTGGGTGAACATTTCAACCTTCCAGGACATTCTGTTGCAGATTTAAGAGTAGCAGTTCTCTTACAAAGGAATTTTAAAGGGAGATTGGAAAGAGAAACTGCTGAATTACAGTTGATATTCAAACTAAAGTCAATGCATTTACCTGGGCTGAATAAAGACCTTGCATTCATGGCCCATTACCAATGCTGATTTCTCCACACCCATCTCTCCCCTGGACATCACAGACTCTTCTGCATATCACACCTAATCCCATCAAGCCTGCTATTCACATTTACATACTGTTCCTCTACTTAAAGACCGATGGATTCACATTCTAGCTGTATCTGAAGAAGTGAGCTGTGGCTCACGAAAGCTCATACCCTACCAGAAAATATTTTGTTAGTCTTTAAGGTGCTACTGGACTCTTGCCCTTTTTGACTAATGCACACTCACGTATATGTAGACATTCGCAATTACTGGAGCCTACGGAGCAGGGGAATACATTTCAAGATGTGTGCATATATGCATAATTGTGGGTATGATGGTAACTGTTCTATGGTCTGTTTCTAGCCTGAGAACCTTTTTACGAATATCATTTTAAGCTGCTCAGTGTTTGTTTTATGTTGATTTTGTGCCCTGGCTTATTTTTAATAAATTGGATCCAAACTAACCATGCAATCCTGAAGGGGTTACGTCTGCAAAATAGCTGGCCTAGCCCCATGAAACTCAATGAGAGAGTTTCATTGTTTTTTAAAAATGCATTTTTAAAGCTTTTTCCCCCAGCTGGGAAGCCTCTCAGGAGATGGCGCGGCTGCACTGCCCCCCTGGCTGTCGTCTATCTACCCCCCCCCCAGTCATGGCTGTAAATTTCCCATCAGGTGAGTGGAACTTTTCTGCCTCCCCCTCCCACTGCAGCCCACTGATCTCCACAGAATGCTGCTCCAGAGAGACAGGGGACTTTGAGGAAGGACACGAGGGGCCTGCCACAGGGAGGGGGAAATCTGTGGAAACTGCCAGTTGAGTCTGTTAGTTTGCTTTTAGTGTTTTGAAGAAGAAGGAGGAGGAGGAGGAGGAGGAGAAGAAGAGTTGTTTTTTATATGCCGACTTTCTCTACCACTTAAGGGAGAATCAAACTGGCTTACAATCACCTTCCCTTCCCCTCCCCACAACAGACACCCCGTGAGGTAGGTGGGACTGAGAGAGCTCGAAGAGAGCTGTGACTAGCCCAAGGTCACCCAGCTGGCTTCGTGTGTAGGAATGGGGAAACAAATCCAGTTCACCAGATTAGCGTCTGCCGCTCAGGTGGAGGAGTGGGGAATCGAACCCGGTTCTCCAGATCAAAGTCTGCTGCTCTGAACCACTGCTCTTAACCACTACACCATGCTGGCTCCTTTGACTTGGTTAGTTTGTTTTATTGTTTCAGATGTGAGCTGTCAGAAGCCGGTCTCTGGAAAGGTGGCTCATAACATTTCCTAAATAAATAAACATTACCATCTGTGCACACGTTCTTGTGAGAATGCACATGTGCCAATATCTGTGTGCCGGCGCAGGTGTGTCCGAACTCGCCTGCTTGAACACCTGCAGGGTCGGCTCATGTCCTGTTTGTGCACTGCAAGCAGGGAGCTGATTGTTCAGCAAGCTGTTTGGATGCATCCTAATGAATTCGGATGTGCCTATTTGCATGATTGCACTGTTTTCAGGCATGATTTGAGACTTAGCGTCTCATGCCTGCTCAAAACCAAAGCTAACCTTGCAATCATTTCTGGAACTGATATGCCACTGACTGAACAGATGCAAAAATCAGGGGCCGCATTCTATTCAATGCCAGTCATTGACAGGATGCATCTGACAGCACAGGTGCAAAGAGGAAGATGAGTGGCACATGTCTTGCACAGGTTGGTCAATTTAAAGACCAGGGCACTAGGGGAGACTGCCTCTTCCCCATCCCTTGAGATTATTTCGTGCTTAAACTGGGCGGAAGCAGTCACAAAAGGCAATGACAAAGCAGCTCCTGCACAAATGCATCACTGAATGGCATGGTGCTATCATGCTCACAGAACTTGCCAGGCAATGGAGAGGCAACATGACCAGTTCACCTCTTGTGTAACTGTGATAGTTCAAACAGGCTCTTGGAGAGCATGTTTCCTGCCAATGTCTCAGCATGCCTGATCAGCAGATTTGCAACTTTTAAAAATAAATATCTATTAGTGTTGTTGTTGTTTTATTAAATTTTTTGTATATAAACAAACAAACATTAATCCCACATACATTCACACAGTTTATACTCCTTCGGGGAGTCTATTTCATCTTACATCTCAAAAGTCTATAATGAATAATAAATTCCTTCAATTCGAGTTATTAAATTTTATATAATCTAAATTTACTTCTAACAGTCTATCCCTTTTGTTGCAAATAATCCAAATAACCTTCCCATTTTCGTTGAAATTCATCAGTTGTTTTCTTTTTCATCAAGCTAGTCAATCTTGCCATCACCACAAATTCATCCATTTTCTGTTGCCACTATTCCACATCTGGAATATCATCCTGTTTCCAAAATGTTGCCAGTACCAATCTGGCCGCCATTGTCATATAGCCAAATAGTTCTCCCATGTTTCTGTCCAAATTATTAGGTTCAATTCCTAATAGCATGTTCTCTGGATTCAGTGGGAATCTAATTTTTAAAACTTTCTGCATTTCTTGGTGTATTTGTATCCAAAATTTCTTAACTTTCTTGCATGTCCACCACATATGGAAATATGTTCCATCTGTGTTTTTGCATTTCCAACACCAACATTTTTTTAATGTCCATCGGTGTGATATACCACCTATAAAATTGTTTATACCAGTTTTCATGTAGATTGTTACTGGCCGTAAATTTAATAGATTTAGTCCAAAGTCTTTCCCATTGTTGAAAAGTTATCTCCTTTTTAAAATTTTCCATCCATTTTACCATGCATGTCTTAACTTGTTCTTGTTCTGTTTCATTTTTAAGTAAAAGTTTGTAAATTTTCCCCAGGATATGATCTGATTCTTTACTAATTAAATCTTCAAATTCTGTGTTTTTCCGTATCCCGCCATGTAATAAGCAGTCCTGTCGTTCTTTCATAATCATTTGGTTATAAGTCAACCAATCAATATTTTTGTTCGTCTTGATCTCATTCCATGTTTTTATCTCTCCTTGTTCATTCAACATATCTTGGTATATAATCATATCTACTTTCTTCTTCTCGCCCTTAGACAAATATGCATCTGTGGGGGACATTATTCATGGAGGTGTCGGACTCAATCTGTTTCTGTTTCTAAGCCATATCTTAATTAGTCCAACTTTAATAACATGTTTTTCTCCAAAAATTTATTTGCTCTTAGCTTTCCATAAAAAGTAATGAAATCCTTTAGTCCACATACCCTTCTCAATATTCAAAGTTGTTTGGCCTGGTTTCTTTATCCACTCTTCTATCCATGCTAGGATAGTATCCACGCTTGATAGTAAAGCTTAATATTTGGTAAAGCAAGTCCACCTCTTTTCTTCTCATCTTGCATAGTTCTGAAATTAATTCTTGGTTTCTTTCCCACCCAAACAAATTTGTTGATCTGTCTCTGCCATTCTTTCAATGTCTTATCTTCAATTTGAATTGGAAGCATTTGAAAAAGAAATATCAGCTTTGGTAATAAGTTCATCTTTACAGCTGCAATCCTTCCCATCCATGAAAAATTAAGCTTAGTCCATCTTATTAAGTCTTGCTGTATTGTCAACCACAGTTTAAAATAATTGTCTTTTATTAATGTATGATTTTCCCCAGTAACATATTTTCCAAGATATCTGACCAGATCTTCTGTTATCTCGCATCCTGTAAGAGTTTTTATGGTTTGTTTTCCCTCATTATTCAGATTCTCCAAAATACTTTTTGTCTTATGTTTGTTTATTCTATATCCCGATACTTGACCATATTTCTCTATTTCATCCATAAGGTGATCAATTGATTCTGTAGGATTCTCTAATGTTAATACCACATCATCCGCATAACATTTCAGTTTATACTCCTCTCCCTCAGCTTTTAGTCCACCAATTTTCTTATCTTGTCTTATTCTGTTTGCCAATATTTCAAGTGCCATGTTAAATAATAGCGGTGAGAGTGGGCATCCTTGTCTAGTACCTTTTTTAATTTCAAACTTTTCTGATAATTTATTATTGATAACTAATCTTGCTACTTGTTTTTGATAAATACTCTGTATCCATTTATAAAATTTACTACCGCAATTTGAAATATCTATTAGTGGGATGGGTGGTGTGTATAGTAAATTGCAGGGCACCTGGGCAGAGGGTAAGGTTATGTGGATAGTACTCATCCCTACCCACAGTTCTGCTCTTCACAAATGAGGAAATATCCCCGCCCCTGCAATTTCTCATGGGTCCTGTTTGTTCACTATAATAGCAAACTTCATGGCAGAGAAACAGGGGTATCCACAGCAAAGATAAGAGTTTCCCCAAACTTTCAGTTCCCTCACGCACAGTGCCTGATTTTGACTGTGATTCTGGCATGCATGGAGAAAGGGATTCAGCCTCCTCTCCACATGTTCCTGAACACATGAAGCTGCCTTATCCTGAATCAGACCCTTTGGTCCATCAAGTCAGTATTGTCTACTCAGACCAGCAGCGGCTCTCCAGGGTCTCCTGAACTGAAATGGCCCATTTCGTTTGTTGGGGAAACCCACAATGGAAACATGGGCTTCCCAAATGGGCCAAACAGTGCACTGGAGCTTATAAGATTCCCACAGTGCAATCCTATGCAGGAATACACGGCTCTAAGCCTACTGCAGTCAGTGAATTTAGACTGGAGCAACTCTGCACTGGATCACATTGCCAATTGCTTATCCCACCCTCTCCCTTGGAGGCACCCAATATGTAATCTCTTAAATGATAACTGCCCGCATATTGTATGCAGAAAGGCTACACTATGTACTTTGTCCAGGAGACAGTTCTGATCAAGTCTAGCTAAATTCTACTTTATGAAGTCCCTGACAATTAATTGGTTGGGGTATCTATCTATCTATCTCGCTATCTGCCATCAAGTCATATATATATATATATGTGTGCGTGTGTAGCACATGTTATGTATAGACTGTGCATATGCGTATTCTGGGTAGGTATAGTTAACAAGAGCTAAGCATGCTACAGGGGCTTATATGCTGACTTGTGTGGGTGTCACTGTGCTTGCCGATTCTCTGTGTTCAGTAAGGCAATTTTCCTCCCAGAGAGTTAGTTCACTGAGTGTCAGAACAGAAGAGAGTGTGGGTGTAATTGGGTGACTTTTCCCACCAGCACCGCGTTTGGCCCCAAGAGTGTAGGAGAATGTGCATAAAGGAGGTAACAGGTGGGAGAGATGCAAGCTCCTTTGCTTTCCTTGGGCTCTGTTTTTGCATTCATATCAGGTGTACTCTCCTAAAAGCCGCTAATTCAAATTGGTTCTTAAATAGGGCACCAAGTCCACACTGCTGCTTAAATTCATGCAAAGGTCTTGAGCTGGCCCAGTAGATTAAAAAAAAAAAAGATAAACAGATAAGTTAATAAGATACAGTGAAGCACAGTAGAATATTGGACTCCCTTCCAAACCCACATCTCACAAACTGTTTCTGGAGCACTGATTAGCACAGTAGCTAGAATGACAGACTAAGACGAGGGAGACATGGGTTCAAATCTCTACTCTGACATGAAGCTCACCGGGTGATCTTGGACCAATCATTCTCTCTCAGCTTAACTCACCTCACAAGATTGTTGTGAAACAAAGTGGAGGGAAAATCATTTACACCATCTTGAACTCCTTGAAGGAAGGGCAGGATAAAAATGTGATAGACAGAGAGACAGATAGTTGTAAAATCCCCTTGCTTTCAAAAGCGGTTTGTCCTACAGCACTGGGGACATAAAGAAATAAAGCTAACTGGGTTCATGGATCTAGTTTCATGGTTCTGTGGATATCCATTCTGTGGATCCATTCATTCATTCAATTTATATCCCACCTATCCCCGTGGGTCTCAACAGCTCACACCTACAAACCCACAATACAGCAAACATTAAAACGTATATAACAAAAGCAAAATAAATTGAAGCACAATGCAACAAAGAAATCTACTCCTCTTCTCTTGTGGAGCTGGACTTCCAGTTTTAATTTTTTTGGTGTTTGACCTAACTATTCTTTGGACTGGTACAAATCCCCACGCACAGATCTGGAAGATGTGGATCAGGCCTGCTTCTAGATGGGGGTGCAAAAATGTATCCCTACCATGGTGGCAGCAGCAAGTACCACAGGAGCAGGTGGGAACAGCATTCATCCATCTATCCCTCCCTCCCTCCCTGTCCCACTTCCCTCCCTCCCTCCCTCTTCCTGTCCCACTTGATGCTGCCACTGCCCCAGGCCCTGCTCGCCCCCTTTCCTTGCTGCACCAGAAACCTCTCTCCTGCCCCCACACTTTCTCTTTCCCTACTTAGACAAGCTGAAAGGCTACAGTGTGATTTGGCAGGGAAAGGGGGGGGGCTTTAAAGAGGTAAAGAGCCAGCATGGTGTAGTGGTTAAAAGCAGCAGACTCTAATCTGGAGAACCGGGTATGATTCCCCACTCCTACACATGAGTGGCAGATGCTAATCTGTTTAACTGGGTTGGTTTCCCCACTCCTGCACATAAAGCCAGCTGGGTGACCTTGGGCTAGTCACTGTTCTCTTCAGGCCCTCTGGGGTCATCATAAGTTGGCTGTGACTTGATAACACTTTTCACTACAATCAGGCTTCTATGAGAAACTACAGAGAGCATGGTGATGGAATGGAGGAGCAGTTGATGTTATTCAATTACTAGGGTCTAAAGGGGGAGGGGAAAATAGCCATATTAATGTGTTGTAACCTCAGGCCTGTTAATGTCTACGTTCTGTACCTCAGTTCACTGTTGCAGGATCATTTTGCTTAATGACTGACGCACGCAGCATGGCCCTGCTGGCTAGAGCTCTCAGCGGACAATGGAATTATTGATCCTTGGAGTATCGAGGTTGATGCCTGCTTGTAAAGTGGGATCCTTAAAACTGGGGAAGGGGCTGTGCACGTCACAGGATCGAACAGACCCTGTGCTGTAGCTTTGCTCCACTGCTGCCTAACCGCCTCACTGGCTAGCTCGAAGGCACCGCTGAACTGTCAGAAAGCGTCACTTGAGCAAAGGCTCCAGTCTTGCTGAACTAGTGAAGTGGGTGTCAGAACTGCTAGCGCTCACAGGCCACGGGAGCCACTTTTCAGAGGTACAGAGAAAGGAGGAGGGCTGCATTTTGTACATACTTAATGGAACAGCAATCGCTTAGAAAGAAACTAATCACTGGGACAAGTAGGGGAATGATCTCGCAATTACCTGCTCTGTCAGCCTCACAGACACATTATGGCTGTTGTAGAGAAGCGCTCTCAATGTCTCTTTCCTTTCCTTTTATTCTAAATGTTGTCTCTCTCTCTACTGTCTCCCAGATACCGGGGGGAGAAATTTTCTTTTGACCTTGGAAAGGTTGAGGAATGGGCTGGGCAAGTTGCCTAGGAGGGGATGGTGCAAGAAAGCAGCATTCAGAAGAAATGGAGTGTGAGGACCACACCAAGAGTTGCTCATGGAAGTCTGCAACATCGTCCAAGCCCTTTAGAAAGGCCCTCTTGAGCACTGTCCACAGGAAACCTCTCCTGGGCAAGCCCTGCTGAATGTCAGGACCAATAGCTTTGTGCAATTCTTTCATTGCAAACCAGGCACACAAAGGACAAAAATCCACCTTACCGGTACCACGTTTTGTGTGTGTGTGTGTGTGTGTGTGTGTGTGTGTGTGTGTGTGTAAAGTGCCGTCAAGTCACAGCAGACTTATGGCGACCCCAAAGGAGTTTCAAGGCAAGTGGTTGATCAGAGATGGTTTGCCATTGCCTTCCTCTGCAAAGTCTTCCTTGGTGGTCTCACATCCAAGTACCGACCCTGCTTAGCTTCCGAGATCAGATGGGATCAGGCTATACTATACCATTCCACACATTCCCAGTGCTACCTTAAAGACCAACAATTTCTTTCAGGGCATAAGCATTTGTGAGTCAAAGCTCACTTCGTAAGATACCATACATACCTAGGAGATGTTTCCAGGGGGCTAGGTTGTTTGACACTGCAAAATAAAGCAATATCATTGGACCCTAATAACCCTTTAGACATTGCTGCCTTGAATTTCCATCCAGTCATCCGGGCATCTTAGAAGATTCTGATATTTAATAATGTTCAATGCCACTGAGAGCTCCAGGAGTATTGACTCCCCCACTCCCCCTATCCATCTCTAGATAAAGATCTTAAACAGCATCAAGCTCCAGGCAGAACCCAGATTTGAATGGTTCCAGTTAATGTTGGCTCCCATCCTGTTTAAGATGCAGCAGGAAGGAAGTGAAACCATCACTGCTTTTCTCTCTTTTTTTTTTTTTTGCAGCTTCATACCAATGCTCTGAATCCATGTCAGGTGACTTGCAAATCTGCGAAAAGACTTGTACCCCAATATTAAAAAACAGCATGGAGGACTGCTTTATATTCAAGCAGGTTGGGGGGATATATTGTGTTAGGTAGGATATTCTTATGCAAATGCTTCTTGTTGTATATGTATTTTGAAAAGAGTTTTGCAGCCTTCTAGTCTTTGCCTGGCTGACTCAATGTTTGTTTGTGGGAACGCTTCTGCCTAACTGCAAATATCTTGTATGTGTGGTTTTTTCATCGCTTTCCCCATAGTTTATTTTAATTTTTTTAGAGTTTAAGAACAACATAAGAACATAAGAAAGGCCCTACTGAATCAGACCAAGGCCCATCAAGTCCAGCAGTCTGTTCACACAGTGACCAACAGCTGCCTCTAGGAAACCACAAACAAGACAACAGCAGCAGCACCATCCTGCCTGTGTTCCACAGCACCTAATATAATAGGCATGCTCCTCCGATACTAGAGAGAATAGGTATGCAGCATGACTAGTATCCATTCTAACTAATAGCCATGAATACCCCTTTCCTCCATGAATATGTCCACTCCCCTCTTAAAGCCTTCCAAGTTGGCAGCCATCACCACACCTGGGGCAGGGAGTTCCACAATTTAATTATGCGTTGTGTGAAAAAATACTTCCTTTTATCTGTTTTGAATCTCTCACCCTCCAGCTTCAACAGTTGACCTTGCGTTCTAGTATTATGGGAGAGGGAGAAAAACTTTTCCCTGTCTACTCTCTCCAAACCATGCATAATTTTATAGACCTTCTATCATGTCTCCCCTTAGCCGCCTTCTTTCCAAGCTAAACAGCCCTAAGCGTCTTAAGTGCTCCCCATAGGACAGTTCCTCTAGTCCCCTAATCATTTTGGTTGCTCTTTTTTGCACCTTCTCAAGCTCTGTAATATCCTTTTTTAGGTGTGGTGACCAGAACTGTACACAGTATTCCAAGTGTGGACTCACCATAGATTTGTACAAGGGCAGTATGATATCAGCAGTTTTATTCTCTATTCCTCATCTAATTATGGCCAGCATGGAATTTGCCTTTTTTACAGCAGCCGCACAGTGGGTTGACATCTTCATTGAGCTATCCCTTACCACCCCAAGATCCCTTTCTTGGTCTGTCGCTGCCAGCACAGATCCCATCAGTGTATATGTGAAGTTGGGATTTTTCACCCCAATATGCATCACTTTACACTTGCTCACATTGAATCTCATTTGCCATTTTAATGCCCATTCTTCCAGTATGTAGAGATCCTTCTGGAGCTCTTCACAGTCCGATTTTGTTTTAACCACCCTAAATAATTTGGTGTCATCTGCAAACTTGGCTACTTCACTGTTTAATGCCAACTCCAGGTCATTGATGAACAGGTTGAAAAGCACCGGTCCCAACACAGATCCCTGAGGCACCCCACTGCTCACATCCCACCATTGTGAGAACTGACCATTGATTCCTACTCTCTGCTTCCTATTTTTCAGCCAGCTCTCAATTTATAAGAGGACTTGTCCCATGACTTTTAGGTGTGGTGACCACACCTTATCTTATCCCATGACTATGATGTTTGCTTAGCAGTCTTTGGTGGGGGACTTTGTCAAAAGCTTTTTGGAAATCCAAATATACAATGTCCACAGGCTCATTCCTGTCCACATGCTTATTGACGCTTTCAAAAAACTCTAATAGGTTAGTGAGACAGGACCTACCTTTACAGAAGCCATGTTGGGTTTTGCTCAGCAGGCCTTGCCCTTCTATATGCTTGACAATTTTATCTTTAATAATGCTTTCCATCAATTTACCCGGAACAGACATTAAGCTAACTGGCCTGTAATTTCCTGGTTCCCCCTTGGAACCTTTTTTATAAATGGGTGTTACGTTGGCCATTCTCCAGTCCTCTGGTACAGAGGCTGATCGAAGGGACATATTACATATCTTTGTTAGAAGTTCAGCAATTTCCCATTTGAGTTCTTGAAGAACTCTAGGATGAATACCATCTGGTCCCTGTGACTTGTTAGTTTGCAGTTTGTCTAGACGTTCTAGGACTTCCTGCCTTGTTACCACTATTTGCCTCAGTTCCTCATTCTCCCCTTTCCCAAATCTCTGTTCAGGAGAAGGAATCTGCCCTGTATATATCCCACTATCTCCCTAACGAGAACCTAAAATAGCTTATGACATTGTTCTCCTATTCACCACTCTATCCTCACAACAACAATCCTACGTAGGATTGCCATTTACCTGCTGCCGATTGGCATTCCCCCACTGATGCTCCCCCACCCCCCACAGCATTAAATGGAGTGGTAAAGGGGAAAATGGCAGTGAAAATGGGGGCAAAAAGGGTGCTCTCCTTGGCTTTCTTGATCCTGGCAAGGTATGGCATGGAAACTGCAAAGCTAGTCTTCCCGGTGGTCCAAGTTTGTCCATTTTGCCTTCCTGCCTGACTCCCAAAGTGTTAACAAACAATCACATTTATACATTACTGCAGTGTCACCTGGGAACTGTGGTTTGATCAAGAAAATGCCGAGTATGTGTCAGTATGTTGAGTGTTGCCAGTTAATATGTGCTTATATGTTTTTATTGACTTGTTTTATATACACTTTATTTTAAATGTTGTTTTAATGTTAAAATGTTTTAATATTTTGACATTCGCTGCCTTGGGGACCCTATTTGAGTGTGAAAGTGGCATAGAAACGTTTTATATAAATAAATAAAATTAATTAATTAACTCACTGCACCGGTGCAAAGCCAGCACATACATTTCAACCCAGCTGATTTTAAAGGGCTCGTGACCTCCCCACTGATGACCCTGGTGGATATTTAATCCAAGCAAGTCTCAAAAAGGTGAAGATGGATCAAGAGCAGCTGCTCAGCGAGCTGACATGCTGAACGTTGCTACTGTGCTGAGACACAACCATTCAAAATGCTGCTCATTTTGAATTGCGAAGAAATCACGGGGGCGATCACAGAAGGTGCTCAACATGACAGTGAAGGGGTATTGCAAACAATGTCAGTTTGATGGCTGAACACCAGTTCTGTGAACACTGAATCATTTCCGCCATCCCTACCTACTAGTGCTGTTAACCAGTAAAAAGTGTTGCTTCTGCGGCTGCACTCTTGGCCACTTCCTCTGGGTCATAGACTACCAACTGTTGCTGCAGCCCTTTGTGGGGCCATCAGTATCTGCCCTCTGCAGCACTTCTGACTACATTCAGAAGCTGAATTAATTCCAGCTGCCAAACCTCCAGAGCAATATAAGAGCAAGCTGCCAAAATGCAGTGTGGTCTGTGGATGAAGGCATGTGTGGGTGGCACCTAGAATCATAGAATCATTGGAAGGGACCACCAGGGTTATCTAGTCCAACCCCCTGCACAATGCAGGAAATTCCAAACTACCTCCCCCCCACACACCCAGTGACCTTTACTCCATGCCCAGAAGATGGCCAAGGTGCCCTCCCTCTCATCATCTGCCTAAGGTCATAGAATCAGCATTGCTGACAGATGGCCATCTATCCTCTTCTCCATCCCTCTTCTTGCTCCCCAATCGAATCTCATTCCAGCTTCCTGTTCTGATTGGCTCCATCCTTACCTGCCAGTGATATTGTTATCTGGCATGGCTTTGGTGGTTCTAGAGGTGGCCCCGTTAATGAATAGGACAGAGCGCTCTTAGTGGGCTGCTTACGGAGTGCGTTCCTGACTCCCTTCAGAGCCACAAAGGCAAAAAGTGATCACTTTCCCACAGCCTGCTCAAGGCAATGCCTTTCCCCCCTCAAATAAGAAAATATGAAAACAGTGCATGTCACCATAAAAAAAGGAAGCAACTGAGTAGTCATCAATGGGGGAAAAGCTATCAAAGGGAAAACACAGTTCTGCAGGGCTGACCAGCTTTTATAGAGAGAGTGCCTGTAAGGATCACTCACTGCTGTGCCACTGTTCTTGCTTCAACTTGAACTCTGAGATATTTTGTAATTTCACAGCCAGGCAATTGTGGCCATACTATACATTCTAGAGGAGAAAACATGATTGGATTTCCTAACTTTTCTCTCCCCCCACCCCTTCTTTTAAAAAACTGAAATTTTCTGCCAATTTCTTTGGTGAAACAGCGGGAGATTTTCCCAAAACCTTTCCTATTCCTTCTCCAGAAAGTCAACTTGTTTGCCGCCTTTCTTTTCTGCCCTCCCCCCCTCCCCAGGTCTACTTTTCCATTTAAAAATTGTATTTCTTGTAGGTTCTTACTGCTGTAAAAATCTAATGTTCATCTAAACAAAATTTTTTTTAAAGTTCAGTAAAGAATACAGTGTTGACAACTGCTGTTTGTCCCATGGTGGGCGGGGGACCCACATTTGTATTCCACCCCCTAGGAAAACAGCTGCTGGGGAGAAGGCAATTTCGACTGGGAAAATGGTGCAGGAGGAAAGGGTTAAATTGCTCTCCTCTGTTGCTTCTCTGGACGAACTGACAGCTCTGCACCGCAATATTTCCATTCAAAATCCTGAGCACTGGAGATCCAATCAAGGAGATCCAATCAAGCCCCCCCCCCAGTGCATAGTTGGCCCTACCCTATGATGTCTAGTACTTATAGAGTTGCTCTTAATGACTATTTGGAAGCATCTGCTTCTGCAAAACATGGCAACTTGCCTCTTGTCAGGAATAGGTTGCAAGATTGCAAGGAACATATGATACTAGTGCTGCAATCTTGGCAGCACTTTCTAGAAATAACTTTCTAGAAATAATTCAAGATGTTGTCTTTTTACATTTTTATATGGGGAAAACCATGACACACAGAAAAGGATTCAGTAACCACTGAATTCAAAGTCCACTAGAGTAAGGGCTGTTCGCTACTGCCTGTAATTGTCCATTGTGTGTGTGTGTAAAGTGCCGTCAAGTCGCAGCTGACTTATGGCGACCCCTTATGGGGTTTTCAAGGCAAGAGACTAACAGAGGTGATTTGCCAGTGCCTTCCTCTGTATAGCAACCCTGGACTTCATTTGTGGTCTCCCATCCAAATACTAATCAGGGCTGACCCTGCTTAGCTTCTGAAATCTGACGAGATCAGGCTAGCCTGGGCCAGGGGAATTCATATGAGTCTGTGTTAAGGTATCCCAGCTGTCGGGAAAGGTAGCCTCTGAAAGCTCCACTAAAGCAAAACAAGAAAAACCATATTGCCCATGACACCGGCTACAGTTACGCACAACCATTTTCCTGGTTTTTTTCTTAATTCAATTGAAAAATTAATAATCCAATTATTTAGTAGGCAAAAAAATCACAAAACGGTATAAAGTAAAATCAGTTCAAAATATAAAACAACAAGAAGGGAACCTGCAAGGACTTGTTGGGGGGGCATTTCCCCTCCCCTACTATTTCATCTCTCCATTCCCTGAAAGCCACCACAGACTTTCCCCTTTTCTGCGTCCTTCTCTCTGTCTGTGTGAAAACACAACATGGTTCCAGTTGTTGGACTGGGCTGGACTTAGTTGTGTAGTAGCAGCTGCTAGGCCAAACAAGGTTGCACAGTAGGGTTGCCAGGTCCCTCTTCACCAACGGCGGGCGGTTTTGGGGGCAGAGCCTGAGGAGGGTGGGGTTTGGGGAGGGACTTCAATGTTATAGAGTCCAATTGCCAAAGTGGCCATTTTCTCCAGGGGAACTGATCTCTATTGGCTGGAGATCAGTTGTAGTAGCAGGAGATCTCCATCTAGTACCCCGAGGTTGGCAACCCTATTGCACAGTGGGGGACCTGCAAGGCCTTTTTTTTGGGGGGGGGGGTGTGATTCACTTACCCCTCCCTACACTATTTCCTGTTTTCCTCCTCATGGCAGCCCTAATGTCCTTACCTTTCCCTGCTTCTTTTTCTCCTTCTCACCAACCAATTAACTTTTTATCTGTTGTGGAACTGGAACCGCAGAACCAAATGACTGAAGCCACAGAGAAATCCCAGTGCCCTCTTCTTTTCTCCTTCACTCCATTCCACCCTCATGAGAGATCTGCCCAATGTGAGTTCTTAATTCTCGTGGAAATGTAGTCTCTGGTGTGTGTGTGTTTTTTAAAAAAATATTATTGTTGTTGTTCTCACTCTTCTGCTGCATATTGGGTGGGAAATTACAGACCATTCATTCTTTTGTGTAGAAAATATTTCCCTCCTGCTCTCCTGCTAATTGCTTCTTTCCCTTCACACTACTGTCCAAGGCTCATTAATACACTAATCCTGAAAGGCTCGAGGACTTGGAAGCAGGGCTGGTCAGGTGAAACCATAGCTGGGCAGCACCATGAAGCCAAACAGGACAAGCTCTTTTCAGCACACCCCAAGGATTGTTGTTTTCAAAACTAGCGGCTTTAGACTCCTGATCCTGGGAAGGGGGGGGGGGGGGAGAATGCCCTAAGGATAAGTGGAGACTAGGGTTGCCAGGTCCCTCTTTGCAACCGGAGGGAGGTTTTGGGGGCAGAGCCAGAAGAGGGCAGGGTTTGGGGAGGGGCTTCAATGCCATAGGGTCCAATTGCCAAAGCGGCCATTTTCTCCAGGTGAACTGATCTCTATCGGCAGGAGATCAGTTGTAATAGCAGGAGATCACCAACTAATATCTGGAGCTTGGCAACCCTAGTGGAGACCAATAGAATTGATAAATAAACAAAAGGCTACCTTGTCCAATCACTGCCAAATGCCATATCTAAACAGAATAGCCAGTTTCCAGGATGAGAGAGATGAGTTGGTTTTTTATATGCCGACTTTCTCCCCTACTTAAGGAAGAATCAAACCACCTTACAATCATCTTCCCTTTCCCTCCCCACAACAGATACCCTGTGAGGTAGATGGGGTTCAGAGAGTTCTAAGAGCTGTGACTAGCCCAAGGTCACCCAGCTGGCTTCATTTGGAGGAGTGGGGAAACCAACCTGGTTCTTCAGATTAGTGTCCACTGCTCCAAACCACCACTCTTAACCACTACTGGCTCATCACCCATAGCGGAAAATGATCAAAATCCATCCCATACCCAGGCAGAGGCTGTGCAGAAGAAGAGGAGGGACTATGTGGATAGAGACTGGAGCACTTAATGGTTTGCACTGAATACTCTGTGTGTGTGTGTGTGTGTGTGTGTGTGTGTGTGTGTGTGTGTGTGAAGAGTGCTGACAAGTCACACCTGACTTACGGCAACCCCAGGAATGAGCTTTCAAAGCAGGTGAGAAGCATAGGTAGTTTGCCATTGCCTTCCTCTGCAGAGTCTTCCTTGGTGGCTTTCCTTCCAAGTACCGACCCTGCTTAGCTTCCGAGATCTGATGAGATCAGGCTACGTCCATGCCGTCTTCCCTCCTACTGAATTCTATAGGGCAAAGTAAATGTACAGCACACTGAGAAACAGCCAAGAGGAGGATTGCCAACCTCCAGGTGGGAATCCAAATTAAAAAAACAGCAACTATGGCCACATCTAAACTACAAGAACATACATTTCCTTAACTCAACCACTATGTATGAACAGGTATGGTATACAACCTCCATATATTTTTTGCCACATAAATAAATGGCTAGCAACACACTATCGTGCCAATAATTGCAATCAAATAATAACAGTCTTCCAGTGCAAGTGTATACGATGAAAAGTCCAAAACTGTATCAATGTGGTAAAGCCTGAAGCCAAGGTGGAAAGGTCACCACCTCCGAGATGCTGGACTCGCCAGTGAAACCCCAATATGTTGACATTGATTTGGTTTTGGCACTGGTGAAGCAAAGTGTCGAAGGAATGACTGGACTTATTGGAATGCGACTGATGAAAGGAATATAAAACAGGATATACTGGAGCCTGCCTCGCCACTCCGCCCTTTGGGGCAGAATTTGGTCGTTTCCCACCGTTTCCTATCTCCAATTGAAGTGGGCTTTTTCACTTTCTACTGAAGTTTAGATATTTTAGCTCTCCACCACACATCGGGGTTTCACTGGTGAATCCAGCATCTCAGAGGTGGTGACTTTTCAACAGACTTTACCACATTGGTACAGTTTTGGACTTTTCATCGTGTACACCTGCATTGGAAGACTGTTATTATTTGACTGCAATTATTGGCACGATAGTGTATTGCTAGCCACTCATTTATGTGGCAATAAATATATAGAGTTTGTATACCATACATGTTCATACGTAGTGGTTGAGTTAAAGAAATGTATATTTTACTGTAATGTAGATTTGGCCATAGTTGTTTTTTTTTGTTTTGAACCTCCAGGTGGGGGCTGGAGTTCTCCTGTAATTGTGGTATAAGAGATCTCCTGACTATAGACAGCATTTCCCCTGGAGGAAATGGCACCCTTGGAGGATGGGCTTCTGTGGTGTCCCCCCAATCTCCAGGAATGTGCCAGCACTGGGTTGGCAACCCTAGGAAAGCCTAACTCCACACGAGGTTCCATCTCTTTGCCTCCTATGTATAGGCCTCTTCCCTCACATTTCTTTTTATTCTTTTGTAAAAATCCTTCCAGTATGTTTGAAAAGTTGATACAATGCATTGCTCTACCCCAATAATTCATTGTGACTTGAAACCCAGTTAAGAGATTTTTAAAATACGTGACAGATGGTCGCCCTTCAGGGAAGACAGTGAAATGGCGCTGAAGTGTGTGTGTGTGTGTGTGTGTGTGTGTGTGTGTGTCTCTCTCTCTCTCTCTCTCTCTCTCTCTCTCTCTCTCTCTCTCTCTCTCTCTCTCTCTCTCTCTCTCTCTCTCATTTCTGGGGGGCAAGAATGTGGGCCACACCTAGGGTTGCCAACTTCCAGGTAATCGCTGGAAATCTGCTATTACAACTGATCTCCAGCCAATACAGATCACCTGGAGGAAATGGCCGCTTTGGCATTGAAGCCCCTCCCCTCCCCAAACCCCGCTCTCCTCAGGCTCTGCCCCCAAAAAACCCCCACCGATGGCTAAGAGGGGCCTGGCAACCCTAGCCATACAAACCTCATCCTGCTAAGATCAATGCTCTCAACTTGGTTGTTTCCCAGTGTTCTCCCATGTGAGATGCATGGGACATAGTGGCATCTCTACCCCAGGACGACTCAAAACAGAACCTAGAAACAACTATTTTTAGCTGCGCACCCAGACTGTGGGGAAACGCTTCATGTGGGATACCATTGTTTGTGTTTCTCAACACAGCTAATTGTTCCTTTCTCTTCCCCACCCCCATGAATACCTTTTGCTTTGGGGAGTGGTAAAGCATTTACCTACACATGTAAAATAGGGTTCCTAGTTTTCCTTGATGAGGGCTTAAGTTGGTAGTGTTAGCAGCAAGGCCCTTACGCTTATACAACTTCAAACACCACTGTGTTTGGGCTGGGATAGACAAATATAACTGGCACCTCTGTATCTTGTATCCCAAACCGTATAGCCAAGCTACCCAGGGCCCTCAGTGGAACGTTTAGTGCACATCAACTCATATTTGCTACAGCAGACGGTGTCTATTTTCCCTCCTTTCCACTGCTGGGTATGTTCTGTTCCTGGTTTTAATTCTAATCAGCAGGAGAGACTGATAAAAAGCTTGGGCCATTGAATCTGCACTAAGGCGGTGAGAGAGCGCCAGCTGGAAACAGGCCTGGCCTGCGCCAATTGGTTTGTTCCTTGAGGCCACCTGCCTTGGCGGGATTACAGGTGTGTGCTGGGCTGTCTTTGTGCTTCTTTGTGTATGGGGGCCTTTGTATTCCTCCCAGCGTGTCTCTGTCTGTGTGTGCATGCACTTAGCCAGTAGAACAAGAGATAAAACACACATGAGATTGAGGAGAGGAGGAAGTTAGCATTTGGAATATGCAGATCATAAAAGGATGTACAACTTTGGAAGCAGATGTAAAATAAGTTGCTGGGAATGTTATCCCAGAGGGAGAGTAACAGCTCATTCCTGAGAGCTGCAGCGGCCGGGAACGGAGTGGCTGTGGTGGTGCCGCGGCCACTCCAAAGAGGTTTGGCCACTTCAGCAGAGAGGGAAAGGGGGTTTAAAAATAAAAAATTTGAAAAGGGGGGAAAGCCCCATTGAAAACAGCGATGCTGTGCCAACAGAAAGCTGGCACAGCACCGCTGTTGCTAAAGGGGGCGTTCCTAGGCTGAAAGGGGTTAGGAAGCTCTTACCCACCCCCCGGACGCCCTGGGGATGCCTCCTGGGACGCCAGCACTCTGCCGTAGCAGTCCAGAGGGGGGGGCAGCACATGTGGCACTATGCTGGTGTCCATGCTAGTTTGCACGACACAAGTGGCATGGAAGCCGGCATAGGGGTCCCAGTGCCTCCTAAGCCCATTTGGCCCCCAAGCTCAGGAAAGAGCTGTTAGCAATGAAAGATGGGGAGATCTTATGGGGAAGGAAGTAAAACACACATGTTATGTGAATCTTGCCTAATGCTCTTGTACCTCTCTTCCACCTTCACAGACCCACACATCTGCCATTATTTCACCTGCCAGCCATCAAGGACCCTCCATCTCACACTTCCAGCAAACACAACTAAATTATTTCTGGCAGAACTGCTTCTGGCCTCCCCCTAGTTCACTCTTTCTTCCCGCAGCAGCTAGCCTGATCTCTGGACTGCTGCACTCTGCTCTAGGCACTGTTAATGATTCACCTTGATGGCAATTAGCAGCTGAAATGAGGCATTTGTGTGCCAGCCTATCGTGCTTAGCTGCCTGCCAAGGCCACCACTATTTATCCCTGGGATCTTTCCCAATGCGGCTGCTGAACTTGTGGCCCCACTAAGAGCTCCTCGTTTCTGTCAGATAGGCACATCTTAGCTAAGGCAATATGCTTCCCAGTCTTTAATGGGTATTTGGAAGAGGATTTATTTCCTTCCATTATCCTCCGAGAACTGCAAAAAGAAGGGTTAAGCACCTTCAGAATGCCACCATTATATCTGGGACAGGATTCTGGGCCTTCCTGTCTCCTTAGAAAACAATTACATGGAAAGATTCATAAGCTACAGCTGAGGGCCTTGGATTTCAACTGGACGCTGTGTGTGGGAATCAGTGTGCAGGTGTGATCTAATCTCTGCTGACATCTTAGAAGTCAGAGGACCATCATCTGTACTACTGATAGGGTGGCCAGATGGGTGGTTTCAGCAGGCAATTGCCCACCAGTCCACACAGCTGCCTCCGGTGCGGCGATCATGTGCACGCATAGCCACGCATACGCAATGATGTGACTTCTGGGTTTACCCCCAAAGTGCCGCATTGCCGCAAAAATCAAACCTCCAAAATTGGGGGTTTGAGTGCTAAAGCAGCCGCGGCAGTGACATCATCATGTGCATGTGGCTGCCCCAGCCCTACCCTTAAAACCTCCCACTGATCGGGGGGGGGGGGCTGGCAACCCTAATTACTGAACAGGGAGAAAAGGGAGGGGCATCCTATGTTTATTTTATTTACTTCACATATTTTGATGTCACTTTTCAGGCAAAGGGATCCCAAAAGTGACTTATAATGATAAAAGTCAGTTTTACACAGTCTTCAGTTAGCAAGTTGCCGTATTCCAGGTCCACTCAGCCTGGGTTTTGAGATTGTCCATTTGAAGCAGTTTATGAAGACAGGCAGGGCATGGATACCTTAAAGAGGGGACAGACTTGTATACATGTGTCTACGAATTAGTGAATGTATGTGTGAATGAAAGTCAGTGAGATACAAAACTGTAGGTAGGCAGAGGGTTGGATCCAGTGAAAGGAAAGTATTGTCTTCAATGAACTAGCTGTACTCATTGAGGATCACAGTCTTTGAATCAGTTGTTACGTACACATGTGCATCAATACTGTATAACAACTTGTTTATGGGAAGAAGCCATTCACCTCCGTTCCTCCCTTTTCAAAAGTCTTCATGAAAGATTTTCTCAAAGATGAATATTTGGGTCCAAGGATCCTTTCGCACAGATAATGTCCAACAAACAGCACTGGAGCTATTACCTTATCGCCAGGGCTAGGTGGGAACTGTAGTTCTGTACCATTACAAGAACAACTGTATAATGTGATAATGGGTTCAAAGTCCGGTCCCAGATATTTGAACGTTAGGATTGAAGGGCTGTGAAGACAGGGTTGAACACGTGAGGTTAATACTTGCTGAAATCTCAGAAGCCAGAGAGACATTTATAGTGGTCAGAGGGAGGGCCTTGCTTTCCTTATACTTAGGAGAACTTTTTAAAAAGGGAGGGGAGTGGGAGGCTGTGGATCACTGGTAAAGCACATGTTTTGTATCCCAGGTTCAATTCCTGATGACCCCAGTGAAAGGTATTTGGATGTCACTGGTGGCAGGTATTTGGAAAGACCCTTTACTGCATGGAGAGCTTCTACCAGTCTGAATAGATAATAATGAGCTAGATGGACCAATGGTCTGGCTTGGGCTAAATCTTCATCACATACAATAAGGTGTATTATGTACAGTAGTTCAATCTGTGTAATTTGTACCAGGTATGGAATTTAGCTTTTCAGTTTACCTTGGGAAACAACACACCCTGGCCTTTTATGCAGGGACCCGCTGACTGCTTCGGGGCTTCCTTTCAATTTTTCATGCCGTTCCCGACCGTCAGAGGTCACCTTGCTTTCCCTGCACATTTTGCCCGCATTTTCCAGATTCTGGCTAAAACTGCATCAGAAAAACACAGTCAAAATGCGTGGGGAGAGCGAGGCAACCTCTGGCAGCCAGGAAAAGCAAAATCAAAAGGAAGCCCCAAAGCAGTCAGCGGGGGTGACCACAGAGAAACGTCCCTGCATAAAAGGCCCCTGTCCTGCTTATAACTTCTGTCCCTGCTTCTGTTCAAACATAAAGGAGGGTGCCGTTCCTGACAGAGGAAGAACATGGTCGGGCAATAAGGTGATGGTGCCAGTGATGCTCGTAGGGTGTTGTCTGTGGGAAAGAACATGCTTTTTATCCTGCATTAGTGATGATGTTAGTGGTAGCCATAGGAACACCAATCCAGGGTTTACCTGCTGGGATACAGATATAAGGGAAGCTGGTTATAAGAGAAATCTATCTGAATGAAATTGTCCTGTTGGGGCTAATGAAACCTTACTCTTCCTGGTTATGTTGGAGAAAGAGGTGCTGTAGAGACAAGGGTGAAAAAGACACAGTGGGGGGGAGGGAGGAGAGACCATGGAGGTCTCTGCAGATGTTATAGATTTTTTGAGGCCTGGCCCAGCAGCCGAGTCTGGGAGGCATGCTTCAAACTATTGGAGTCCATTAACCCCCTACAGCTCCGCCAGCCTTTTGGTACCTCTCAATAATCAGCGCTTGGCTACAGAAGCCTAATGGTGATTAATTGGGGAGAGCCAGAGGAAGGGTCGCTCCAGGAATTATTAAAAGGCCTGATAAATAGTCGCTGGGCCCCTGTGCTAATAGCTGCCGTTTGATGAAGGGCTGTGTTTTCAGTGCTTTGCCATGCCTGGAGGCGAGAAACTGATTGGAATGATACACAGGGGAAAGGGCTCAACCTTGAAGAGGCCACAACAACATAGTGTGGTCACAAAAGGCATGTTGGTTTCTGATAAACATTTTTTTAAAGAACCATGAGGATTTCTGTGCTGTACATCTACACAGCATATTAGCAAGTATTACTGGTCCAATTAGAGTTCAGAATATCTCTCTATATTCTAAGGTTTCCCTTATTGGTGTTTCAAACATTAACTAACTTCATGGAAGTAGATCTAAAACACTCTTTGCATCAGTTCACATAACACTGGTTACTTTCTCCACGCAACCACTGATTTATACATGAACATGGGCAAACCTCTGATTCCACATCGTTTTTCTTGGCTTCTTTGAGTGGACAACACGTTTAGCAAAACATGTAATAGTGACTTCCTGTGACTGTCACCCTTTAGACCAGGGGGTCTCCACTGTTGTGCCCGTTGGCACCATGGTTCCTGTGCCAACACCTTTTCTGGCGCTCACCAAGTGTTTTTAGGAAGTGGAAAGCCAGATAGAGCTTTTGCCCAGCAAGGCTTCTTATTGACTATTGGAAATTGGATTGGCTGTGCAGATTTTTTAAAATGTTGCTTTGGTAGCAGCTGCTAGTACAGCACAAGGATCTACACTGCGTTACTGAAGTTAAGCTGTGGCAGCTATTTTGTGGCTCAACTCCTGCAGTAGCCATTTTGGAGCAGCCATTTCGTTGCTGCACCCACTGTGCCATGTCGAGATTCCAAATGTGCCTGCAGGCTCAAAAAGATTAGGGACCCCCTGCTTTAGACCATAGGTGGAAGATGGATGTTTGAGGATTTCCCTACATTAAAAAAATTCCATACAGATGAAGAAATAACAGGTCAGGAAGAAGGCTAGACTACAACACTTCTCCCATGCTACTTTTCCATGAGCTGTTTAGGTGCAAAACATTCAAACTCAAGATCTGCACTTGAACCTTGAAGTAGTACAGTCATGTGATCAGTCACTTCTGATCACACAGTTAGCTCTGAGATTTATGGGCTTGCACATCTATACAGCCTCACAGGTTTTAAATTTCTACTCTAAACAGGGAGTCCCATGTCTGCCACCCATAATTAAATGATGAAAATCCTGGTATAGTTGCATAAATAGATGCCTTCTGATTTAGTTCAGTTGCAAAACCAGATTTTATCTAAATCTGGAATTTTAATAGAGTATGGAGATGAACAGAGGAAGAACAAGGGGCATACTTGGGTAGTGCTATAAAAATGGACAGCCATTTCTGTAGACACACTTTACCGAAGCACCTTTCTCTCCTATTTGCACAATATAGCCTGCATGCAACTGTGCCCTCCCCCTTTTCGTCTCTATCTACCTAGGCCTTTTATACATGGTCTGTTTCCGCTGGATCTGCTGCTCTCTAACTACACAGTATTTGCAGTTGAATTCTAAAAACACTTTGCACATGGGCTTTCCCCCCAAAGAAATTCCACGAGTACCCTGTGATCAATTATGTATCCCCAGCAAAAATGCAGAGCTTCTGAACTATGTGTAAGTCCCTCCCTCGAAAACACTGATTTGTAATTGGCTGTAGCGTATTTTTTGAAATACGTTACCAGCCCCCACCAATCCTGCAGTGGGATTCTTTCATTTGATCTGAATCGAGTGGCCATTTTATAGCCAAAGCAGAGAAGGGTCCGACAACCACCCCCACACACCAATTTGTTTCTCGCTATCTCAATGCAGGGGTCAGAAGAACATAAAAACACTTTGTAGTCTTGCACTTGAAAAAAAAAGGCTTTCATGCCTAAAAGAGGTGGTGTATAAAAGGAAGGAGGCAAATCAGCCCAGCTCTGTTACACCCTGCCAAGAACTGAAACTGACCCACACTCACTGTGAAACTGACCTAATAAACAGCAGCATAGGTCATTTGTGATTATTTCATCATTCTCTCAATGGTTCAGACTGAAACTGACCCATACTTGCTGTGAAACTGACTAAGCAGTCTCATGGTATCTCTCGCTAGTGCACTCGAAAATGGCTTCGAGGGGAGGGGTTGGATGAAGGGGGCAGACACATGGGAGAAAGAAGTGACAATGGGCGTACGGAGAAAAAGCCAAAGTGACAAGTATGCACAGGAACAACTTTTGATTTGGGATCGAGGCAGACTTTAAACTTGAGTTAAAACAGCATCCTGAAAACGTGGTGAAAATGCTAGGGGAGAGCAAGGTGACTTCTGAAGGTCAGCAAATACATGCATAATCAAAATGAAGCCCTGAAGTAGTCGGGGTCTGTGTGTATGTGTGTGACCCCAATGAGAACAACCTGTGCATAAAAGGCCCTATGTACTTTTGGTTTTCATCCTTTAATAGGTTCTGGCATGCTTTAAAAGTTTTCTTCACTATCACAAGGGTTAGTACATTGCTTTTCATAATGAACTCTAAAAAATAAAGTTTTTGTGCATATGGTCCCTCCCTGTATCAGTTGGTGAGATTCTGTGCTATGTGATGCACTCATAATACACATACATTTCTATACCATCTTTATGTAGCAGTGTTCAGTAATATTATCAACAATAGCCTTGACACTAGAGAATCACATAATAAGGATCACATCTGACTGTTTTTTTTTAATTCAAAAGCCAATACATTGCATTTTTCATTCATCACTGTGTGTTCTACAAGTGGTTTTTTTGACACAAGGACAAAGCAAAGGGACTGGCAAGCTTCTGGAATATAGTCAGGGCCCAAACTGGCATAAAGTAAAAGAATAGTCACTTTTTAGGGTGACATGATGCCTAAAGAGATTAGGATCCACTGAGAAAATACTTCATAAACCAAGAGACGTTACCAGCCACTGAAATGCAACAGATAACAGTTCCTGAAAAATATCAGGAAAGCAGATATACATTCATGTATCACTTGTCTTCACCACCACCACATAAGAAACTACAGATAAAACTGTCTTGTTGTTGATTACCATCTTAAAGAGTGAAGAGGTCTTCCTCGAAATCTGCTCTCAAATGGATTAGCTGCAGCAGGCTCAAAATGAACCCCCCTAAAGAACAGCTGCATCCCATGCAGTCACACTCTGAAAATACCATGCAAGGCACTTAACATTTCCCTCCCTTAGTCCTCCGAATGAAGCTTAAACACGAATGACAAAAAGCTACTGTCAAAGCTTGAAGGAAGTATGACTGAAGACGTAACCCGTTCTTTTGTTTCTGCATCTTATCAACAAGGCTAGAGGAGAATGAAGTTGAAGATGTTCCTGCCCAGCTCTTGGGCTAGACTCACAACTGGCCATCCTTCCAAGTGCCAAACTGGATGCAAAAACCAGCTCACCACAACACCCTACTAACTCATCTGGCTTTGCTGAAATCTTGCACACTGCCATTTTGGTGTGCATAAATGGACCGCTGAGTTGGCAGTCCCCTGTTTAGGGACACCTGCCCTTGCAACCGAATTTCTAGTTTGTCTGTCCTTAAGCCCTCTTGTGTGGTGTAGTGGTTAAGAGCAGTGGTTTGGAGCAGTGGACTCTTATCTAGAGAACCGGGTTCGATTCCCCACTCTTCCACGTGAGCGGTGGACGCTAATCTGGTGAACCAGGTTGGTTTCCCCACTCCTACAAATGAAGCCTGCTGGGTGACCTTGGGCTAGTCACACTCTCTCAGCCCACCTACCTCACAGGGTGTTTGTTGTGAGGAGGGGAAGGGAAGGTGATTGTGAGCCAGTTTGATTCTTAAGTGGTAGAGAAAGTCGGCATATAAAAACCAACCTCCTCCTCCTCCTTTTTCTTCTTCGTCATTGATTTATCGGTGTGGCTCTGATGGCTGTTCTCATCTTTCATCAGCTTTTTGTCGATGTTGCAAGGCTGTCAGATTAGTTTGACAGGCAGCATTTAGATCAAGTGGATCTGGAATGATGCAACAAGTCTGGAAACTCCCTGGAGGGCCTGAGGGAGCTGGCCAGAACTGGTTATGGCCAGGAGACTGATGCAATGTATTAGAAACGTCAGTATGACTAAGCAAACTACTGTGATTGGTGCCTGAGACGGCATTATGTATATAACTGAATGGAACTCAAGCCCATGTGTTGAGATGCTATAAGCGAAGGAGGAGAGTGTAAGGATTTGTATTATATCTGTGCACTGTAAAATAAACGAGCACGGCTTTTCTAGTAGCAAGGAGTTCTGGTGGTGTTTTCCTGGACCAACTGCATAATCCGCTGGCATCCACGTCAGGGTTTTGGGCCCAGATCCGTTACGCCGCGCAAGTTACGTGTGGTGATAGCATAGCAGCGTCCAGGAGTCCAGAAGCTACGGAAGCAGAGGGAGACTGTGTGAGATATAGCTCAGCCTCTGATCCCCGTTGAGAAGCTCACATCGGAGAACTACCACGTTTGGTCAGTGAGATCTAATGCATCATCTTTAGTTGCAGCAACACAAATAGTTCCTTGCACCACTACCATGGAAGTGCTATCCTAATCCAGACATGGAGCAAGCCCAGACGATTCTGCCCAAGTTTGTAGCACATGGTTGCACCAGCCTCTGCTACTCTTATGAAACAAAAAGGCTGAGAAGATACAATACAGGGGGTGGGGGCAGTGCTTTCCCCTCTTCAGTTATGCTGGAAGCTGAATCTAAAACATGAAGAAGAATGTGGTGGGAAGGACATGGTTAGAGTCCTGAAAAGGTAGAAGGGGTTGCACCTTTCCAGGCTGCAGGTAGAGAATCATACTTTTGTAAGCTTTAAAGGGTAAAGGTTCCCTGTGCAAGCACCAGGTCATTCCTGACCAATGGGGTGACGTCACATCCCGACATTTACTAGGCAGACTTTGTTTTACAGGGTGGTTTGCCAGTGCCTTTCCCAGTCATCTTCCCTTTACCCCCAGCAAGCTGCGTACTCATTTTACTGACCTCAGAAGGATGGAAGGCTGCAGGTCGTTAGCAGAGCATTTGACTGTAGTACTGCAGCTTACCACTCTGCGCCATGGGGCTCATTTTGTAACCTTTACACATTAAAGCTTTACACACATTTGTAAGCTTTACTACATTAAACAAAAAACTGCTAGGAGAAAACCAGCACAGCAGGAAGTAGGCTGGGCTAGATTCCCCCCCTCCCCGTATGGGTTTTCTGTTGGCATTGAGTTTTTACATAGACATTCATTCAGAAATGGCATCTCCCATCTGCAGTCATAGTGCCACTTCACACTACTTCAGGACTTCTCCATGTTGCCAACCAAATATTGTAGTGGCAGCACCACAACAAGGGCACGGGTAGGGTTGCCAACCTCCAGGTAGTAGTTGGAGATCTCCTGCTATTACAACTGATCTCCAGCCGATAGAGATCAGTTCACCTGGAAAAAATGGCCACTTTGGCCATTGGACTCTGGCATTGAAGTCCCTCCCCTCCCCAAACCCCGCCCTCCTCAGGCTCCATCTCCAAAAACCTTCTGCTGGTGGCGAACTGCTGCTCCCAAGCAATCCATGGCTCATTCAATAAAATAATATGAAAATAAAATGGAAGGGAATGGTGTAAGTTTCTTTGGATCCACAGTGTGCAGAGAGGTGAGGTACAAATGTATTAAATAAATAATAAATATTGCTGAAGATGGCAGGCAGATTAAATGTAGGTTGGTTGGTGAGTCGAAAAGGAGAGAAGGAAGCAGGAAAAGGCAAAGATATGAGGCTTCTAGGAGGAGGGAAAGAGAAACAACGTGGAAGCGATACAGGGGAAACCGAAGTGCTCCTCACAAGTCCTTGTGAGTTCCCCACTGTGCAACTGGGCCCGACTTTTTCCAAGGGGAGGCTGCTAGAATCAGGAATATAGGAAAAACTGAAGACGGGGGAAGATAAAGGTAGAATGTCTGGCTGGTGCAAAGGGAGGCAGGAAAATGGGAATGGATATGGGGGCTTTAAGGAAAGGGAAGAAATAGTGGGGGAGGGGAAAATGAGATCCCCCTCACAAGTCCTTGCAGGTCCCCTGTTTGACATTCTCTAATTGCTATCACAAGGAGCACAACCCAAACTGTGTAGTTCACATTAGGAGTTCACTCATTTTCAGTGAGTATTTTGCCTTCCCAAACATCTGTAATGGAAACACAAGTAGTGCTCATCAACCGCCTCTGAATTCCATGACACCCTCCAACATGATACCAGGAAGGAGAATACAGATCAACAGGGGTGCATAATTCTTGATCTAAAGTCAGGAAATAGCCTTGCATCTGTCCCTACAGAGCAAAACAAAGCAAAACTTCTTTTGAAGACGCTCACAGGTGGAGGAAGGCATGCTGCCAAGTTTTTCCCTATTAGTGGAAGGAAATAGATCTCCTGTGACAGCAAGTTAGAAAGCAAAGCTTCTTTTGCATGATCCAAGATCTTCTGAACTGGGACATCAGCCCCATTTGTTTGTTGGGAGGATTAAAAGCAAAGCAGAAAAGGCCCACAAATAACCCCAAAGGGAGAGGTCTCTCTTCTTCATCAAGGTAACCCCAGTCTGGCAAAAAGCCAATTTTACCCACAACAGGGTAACTAATATGAAGTTTCCTATGACTACTCCAGTTCCAGCTGTTTTACTGGTGACCGTAGCCCTCACTCTGCCTTCAGTTTCCATTTCCCTATTTTGTTTTAAAAGTTTCTGTTACCCCAAGGCAGCTTGGGGGGGGGGGGGAGGATGATGTAGCTAATAGCAAGTTCAGCCATTCAGAACATTTAACCCACATTGTGTCACACAGCATCACCCTGGGTGTTCCTGTGCTCAGTGTTTTCCCCAATTACATCACTGTCTCACAGGCTTTTTTTGGGGGGGGGGAGGTCTTTCCTATGTAACCAGAGGAATTGATTGCCTGAGCCATTCCATTTACCAGGTGTTAGCCTGAGGTAGGAGTGGCAAATGCCCTGGTAGCAGCCAAGGGCCACATGGCGCATGAAGTTGCCCTACACTGAATCAGGCTACTGGTCTATCAAGGTCAGTCATATTGACTCAGATTGTCAGAGGCTCTTCAGCATCTCAAGGAGAGGTCCTGCATATCACCTGATACATGACCCTTTTAACTGGAGATGCCAGAGATCAAACCTGGGACTCAGATTGTCAGAGGCTCTTCAGCATCTCAAGGAGAGGTCCTGCATATCACCTGATACATGACCCTTTTAACTGGAGATGCCAGAGATCAAACCTGGGACTTTCTGCATGCAAAGCAGATGCTCTACCACTGAACTATGGTCCCTCCTCAATGGAAGAAGAAGAAGAATTGTTTTTATAACCTGATTTTCTCTACCTTTAAGGAATCTCAAAGCGGCTTACAATCACCTTCCCTTCTTCTCCCCACAACAGACACCTTGTGAGGTAGGTGGGGCTGAGAGAGTTCAGAGAGGTCACCCAGCAGGCTCCATGTGGAGGAGTGGGGAATCAAACTTGGTTCTTCAGATGAGAATCCACCGCTCTTAACCACTACACCACACTGGCTCTCTAAGCTGAGGCCTGCTAAGCAGAGCCCCCAAAGTTCAGCCCCAAGGTCTGACCCTGAAGCTGCCTAGTCATGCCCTCTAAGTCAGTATATTCTGTTCTGACTGGCAGTGGCTCTCCAGGGTCTCAGGCAAAGAAAGGCCTTTCCCAGCTCCTGCTCTCCGAGATCCTTTAGTTAGAGATGCCGAGGACTACACCAGGGGCCAAGCAAGTGCTCTGTGACAGAGTCTTGCCACCTATTTATGTTTCCCTCTACAGACTTCAGCAGCTGTTAATACTTATTTTTTTCCTGATATTGTACCCATCCAGCTACTTCTGAATCACTTAGAGAAGGAGATCCCACCTTTTTCTCTTTTCCCCCACTCCATAAAGCAAGTGAGCCACAGGTGTTTTTACACATATTCATCATTAAATACAAACACCCATTACCTGATTCAAAGAACATCTCACATTGTTGAGAGGAAAGAAACCAATCCAAGATAGGAAATGCGCATGGACTAGTAGAGGGTCATCAAGGGACAACCAGCAACAAATGGAACCAACAGAAATTGTGCAGTCCGAAAGCCTTTTATCTCTACTTATATTGATTACTAGTCAATTGACAGTCCATATAATCACAACCACTTTCAGTAAGAAGACCGCCCCCTCCCCACATTCAAAGAATTGAGGGGAGGGGCGCATTTTGTCTGCGGGCGCGAAAGGAGAGCCAGTCCTCTTGCATCTTTGCCTGACGTGGGGAAGAGGGCGGGCCTGGGGGAAAGGGCTTAAGAGCGCCGGGGTGGAAATTTCCTCCCTCTTTTGGAAGCGGACGGAGCAGACAGGCAGTCGGAGGAACAGAGGAACTCACACCCGGACACGTGGCTAAGTATCCGAGCGAGGGAGAAAGGCGGGGGGGGGCATCCGCGTAGTACAGTCCTCCCAAGGGGGTGGCAAGCATCTGCTTGTGCACGGAGGGTATCAGCAGCTCCCGCTGTCCGCACGCTGCTTCGCTCCTTTTGTTTCCTCTGCTTTTAAGGGTCATATCCTTTGTCCTGTTTAGGAAGCCGGGTTGCGGACGGGCTGCCCGGCAACAGGGTCCTACTGCCCCCATTGTTAAGGGGCTGGTGGCTTAGATTTTGTTTCTCACTCACGCACGTTTTAGAACAGAAACTTTTGTCGGCTGCAGCATCTGCCTCCTGCTTCGCGCACGTTTTTGAATCGGAAGCCCCTGCATTCCTTCTCTGACCCCTCAACCTCTGGCCTTACCAGCCATGGGATCAAGGAAAGGCACACAGCCCTCACAGGCCATACGGTCTAAAAGGGCACGTAAGCCTACGCTGAAAGTGCTGGAGGGGCAGGCTGCTGGCCACGTGGCCCGGCACATCCAAGCCAGAAGCACGACCGCCCGGAAAGGGAAGCGGGGCGGTGCTTTTCAAGGAGTGAGTGGGGTGCAAGGAATCGTGGGGCAAGGGAGGCCGCCTGCTCGGGGTGGGGCCTCACCACAGGGGGCTCATGATTTAGAATCCATTTACCAGATTGTGTCCGTGATTGCAGGACGTATGGATGACATTGCAGGGTGTATGGATACGCTGGAGCAGGGGAATGCCAGTGAACCCAGGGAGGGCAGTGAGTCTGCCCCTGCACCAACAGGGGAGAGCTGCTCTCCACCCAGGCTCCCGGAATCAGGTGAGTCCCCAGTGCACACACAGTCACGGGCCACAACATCTACTGGGGAGTCTTTAGTTAATGAGCAGGCAATGGACTTGCCACCCCCTTACCAGTCAAATGAAGCACTGCCTGCCTTGGGGCCCACACAGTTCTCTGGGCGGGGGCGGCAGCCTTCTCGCCAGCCTGCTGCCACTGCCCAGGATCCAATGTCTGTGGTCAATCAGGTTTGGCAAGGACAGCAGGCCACTTGCTCCCGGGGGACGCTGGACGGGGGAGCCACAGGGCCCGCTACAGTGGCTGGGCAGCCTACTGCTGCAGCTACGCTTGGCCAGGGCCCTCAACCTCAGTTGATGGCACATGGGGAGATGGGGCTTCCTTTGGGATCCCACCTTCCCCAGGCCCTCACAGACAAAATACTTAGAGGGGAATATGTGGATATGTTTTCACTCCTGAATGGGGATGAGGAGCCAAAAGGGAGAGACAAGGAAGGGCATAGAGATGACGATAAGTGGCGGAGGAGGAAAGTGGACCGCACTTGGCCCAACTGGCTGGTAGGTTACCTTATCTATCAGGGGGTGATTGTGCGTGAACAGCCATCCAGGGCCTTGGCCTTGGTCAAGTATCTGGACATCATTAATCGTGCTTATAGCGAGTTCACGGGCCAGGCTTGGCTCCAGTACGATGAGAATTTCAGACTGCGAGCGGCTCGTAATCCGGCACTTGCTTGGGATGTCCCGCAGGGTGAATTGTGGATGCAGTGCACGATGCCTGCAAGGGCTGTGCAGGGTGAGAGGTCCCACAGCGGACACCTCATCGATCGCGCTCCAAGCTCTAGGCCCCCTGGGGGCCAGGCGGTTCAACCCCGCTTGCTCTGCTGGGATTTCAGTTCCACCGGCCGCTGTGATCATCGCCCCTGCAGATACAGACATGAATGCCCCATCTGTAGGGAACCCCACCCCGTCACTTCCTGCCCCAAGGGCCGACCCAATAGGCGGGGTCGAGGGGACCGGGGCTGGGGTCAGAAAGGAGGTGGGGGAACTGCCGCTGCTCCAAAAGGCGCCCAGTCCAATTAAAGTTCTCGAACTCCGGCGCCTTTTAGCTGCCTACCCGAAGGACTTAGACGCACGGTATTTGCTGGATGGTTTTACATATGGTTTTCGGATCCCAGCGGTGGGCCCTAGGGCTCATAGCATGGCCAGGAACCTGAAGTCATTAACTGGGATGGAGGGTATAGTTAAAACGAAAATTGATAAGGAAGTCAAGGAAGGCAGAGTAGCAGGCCCGTTCAGTGACTTGCCCCTAAAAAACCTGCGTATTTCACCACTGGGTATAGTCCCAAAGAAGGCTCCTGGGGAGTTTAGGCTGATACATCATCTATCATTCCCAAAGGGCGGATCGGTGAATGATGCCATTCCCCAGGAGCTTTGTTCGGTCAAATATTCATCCTTTGATAATGCAGTGCGTTTGATACGCAATTTTGGAGAGGGTGCACTGTTGGGGAAGTGCGACATTAAGTCTGCATTCCGCCTCCTCCCCGTCCATCCACTTGACTTCGATCTCCTAGGTTTCTCATTTCAAGGCAAATTCTATTTTGACAAGGCATTGCCTATGGGCTGTTCCATATCATGCGCAGCATTTGAGAAATTCAGCTCCATGCTGGAGTGGGCAGTTAGGGTGCTTTCTGGTCTATCAGGTGTAACACATTATCTAGATGACTTCCTTTTTGCCGGCCCCCCCGATTCGCAGAAGTGTTTGGAGCTCATGCAGCGATTTCATACATTGTGCCAGGGGCTGGGAGTGCCCCTGGCCCACGAAAAGACTGAGGGCCCATCCACCAAACTGACCTATCTAGGTATCGAACTGGATACCGTGGGCCAGCTTTCGAGGCTGCCAGTCCAAAAGCTTGCTGAGCTACGGGGCCTCGTGCTTAAGGCTAAGCGGGCAAGGAAAGTCACGCTGCATGAGCTCCAATCCTTGGTGGGACATTTGAATTTTGCATGCAGGGTAGTCACGCCGGGGCGTGCCTTTTTGCGTCGCCTCTGCCGGGCCATGGCCGGCATGCGGGCCGCCCACCATAGGATACGGGTCACTTCTGCCATGCGGCAGGACCTTTGCATGTGGGCCCATTTTCTGGAAAGTTACAATGGGGTATCTTTCTGGAGGGAAGACCTTTTGCTCGAGGCAGAACTTCAGGTGCACTCTGATGCAGCGGGGGCCCATGGGTTTGGCGTTTACTTCCGGGGCAGGTGGTGTGCCGAGCGGTGGCCAGCAGAATGGAAGGCCAGTGACATAATACGGGACCTCACTTTCCTAGAATTTTTCCCAATGGTTGTGGCAGTTCACATCTGGCCGGAGGCTCTAGCCAATCATTCAGTGCATTTCTGGTGTGACAATCAGGCTGTGGTCCACATCGTTAACACACTGTCCTCCCGCTCCCCTAGAGTCATGTCTTTGGTGCGGGCTTTTGTACTACAGTGCCTCAAATATAACATCCTCTTTTCAGCTCGCCATGTTCCTGGAATAACAAATAATTGCGCTGATGCACTATCCCGTTTTCAGATAGAGCGCTTCAGGAGCCTGGCCCCTCTAGCCCAGGAATCACCAGAGGAGATGCCCGTGGCACTGTGGAGTCTTGGAGGGGTGAGGCCTGGCGTGCCATAAACAACTCTTTGGCTCCGCGTACTCGGAATGGCTATGCCAGGAGTTTCCGGGCTTTTGAGGAGTTTAGGGGGAAGGAGCAGCTACAGCTGGCTTGGCCTATACCGGTGGACCACCTCATGCAGTACTGCGTCCAGCTGCACGACACAGGGTACACGGTTTCCACTATATCTGGCCGCCTGTCAGCTTTGGCATTCTACGCAAAGGCAGCCGGGAAGGCAGACACGACAGGCGACTTTAGGGTGCGGAGGATGCTAGAGGGGTGGGCCAGAGAAAAGCCAAGGAAGCCAGATGCCAGGGCCCCTGTGTCCCCTGAGTTGCTAGCAGGCCTGTCGCTGGGCCTAGAAGCGCACTGCGCCTCAGCTTTCGAGGTCAAACTGTATCGTGCAACTGCCCTCCTGGCCTTCTTTGGGGCCCTGCGGATTAGTGAAATGTTAGTGCGGTCCAAGTGGGATCGATCAGGCAGGGCACTGCATATGCGGGATGTTTCCGTAACGGCCACGGGTTTGGCGGTCACGCTCCGAGCATCTAAGACTGATCAGAAGGGTAAGGGAGTGGTATTTCAATTGTACCCCTGTGCATCAGTGGCCATTTGCCCCGTGCAAGCCGTGCAGAGCTATGTTGCAACACGGGGACAGGGATCTGGGCCTTTTTTCCAGCATGCCGATGGCAAGCCACTTACTAGGTACCAGTTCTGGGCGGTGGTGAAGAGAGTTTTAGCCAGCCTGGGAGCCCCCCCTCACCTTTTTGGTACTCACTCATTTCGCATTGGGGCTGCCTCCACAGCGGCCACTCTGGAACATGGGGATGAAATGGTTAAGGCAGTTGGCAGGTGGCGATCAGCAGCCTTCAGGTCTTATGTCAGGCCTTTGGTCGCGGTGGCACAGCTACAAGGAGTGGGTCCGGGGCAGGGATCCTCTTTGCCGGCACACTGACATTTTGTCTTTACAGGCTGCCAGCGCAGGAGGAGGCGGGTGCTCATCTGTGGCCACAGCATTATCTTTTGGGCTAGCCGCAGGGCAGCCACAGGGGGTTTCGGCACGCAGCTGGGTTTAAGCGAAACGATGCTGATTGCATGGCTGGGCAGAAGGGGCATGCAGTGGGAACAGTTACTGCCAACCCTCCACGATCACCTGAAGGCGTCTCACCCACCTCAAGTAATCGTCATCCACTTGGGCAAGAATGACATGGGAAAGCGGCCTGGAAAGTCTATTGTTTTGCAAGCCCTGGCGGATTTTGAGCACCTGAGGGCCCTGGTGCCCGGCGTACGGTTGGTTTGGTCAGACATGCTCCAGAGACGGGTCTGGAAGGGCGCATTGGCCCCAGGGCACCTGGAAAGGGCTCGGGCAAAGGTGAATGGTGAAATACGGCGTGCAGTAGTCTCGGGGGATGGCTTGCATATTGCGCATCCGGAAATCAAGCATTGCTTTCCACACCTATACAGACCTGATGGGGTCCATCTTTCAGATGCAGGCTATGACATCTTCTTGAGGGATCTGCAGCGGGGCCTCCTGGCAGCCTAGAGGGCAAGTGGGGGCTGGGGGCGGACCAAGCATTGGGCTGATCCGCCCCCGTGGCGGGAGCAGTGCGGGAGAAAGGTGGCTTCATGGTTCATTTTACAACTCCGGTGAGCACCCTGAGGCATCACTTGGGAAGATGAAGGAGTAACCCTCAAACCAGGACTGGGGCCTCGGTGCCTGGCAGGGAACTGGGACAGGAACTCCTTGAGGGGTGCCGCTATCCTTTACCTATAGACCTCGCGGCTAGGGTGGATTGGACGCGGCACACCTCCCTCGAGCACTAAAAAGGCTTGGCAAGGAAGAGCAGGAGCCGTACCACATGTGACGGCTCGGAGCTCAGAGCCAGGGTGGGTCTCGCCCTTAGAGCGGGGATGCAAAAGCAAGAGGAGGCCTGACTCTTCAGCATCCCCACAATGGCCCGCACTGCAGTCAGTTATTGGGGATACTTTGGTTTTGTGCGCTGCAGATCCCTATTGAATGATTAAATAAAGTTGGCCCTTTTATTATCCCAGCTCTGGTGTCGGCTCACATTATTTACGCATCCGCGGACAAGACCGCCCCCTCCCCACATTCAAAGAATTGAGGGGAGGGGCGCATTTTGTCTGCGGGCGCGAAAGGAGAGCCAGTCCTCTTGCATCTTTGCCTGACGTGGGGAAGAGGGCGGGCCTGGGGGAAAGGGCTTAAGAGCGCCGGGGTGGAAATTTCCTCCCTCTTTTGGAAGCGGACGGAGCAGACATCCCACCCTCCCTCTCCGTGTTTCAGAGTAGGCGTAAGCTGGTCGCCCGTCTGGGGGCCGGGTAGGAATTTTTTACCCCCCAGGCACCATTGGCAACTAGCCGAAGGGGTTTTTTCGCCTACCCTGCTCTGAAAGTGGTAGGTAGCATGCGGGAGCAGTGCGGGAGAAAGGTGGCTTCATGGTTCATTTTACAACTCCGGTGAGCACCCTGAGGCATCACTTGGGAAGATGAAGGAGTAACCCTCAAACCAGGACTGGGGCCTCGGTGCCTGGCAGGGAACTGGGACAGGAACTCCTTGAGGGGTGCCGCTATCCTTTACCTATAGACCTCGCGGCTAGGGTGGATTGGACGCGGCACACCTCCCTCGAGCACTAAAAAGGCTTGGCAAGGAAGAGCGGGAGCCGTACCACATGTGACGGCTCGGAGCTCAGAGCCAGGGTGGGTCTCGCCCTTAGAGCGGGGATGCAAAAGCAAGAGGAGGCCTGACTCTTCAGCATCCCCACAATGGCCCGCACTGCAGTCAGTTATTGGGGATACTTTGGTTTTGTGCGCTGCAGATCCCTATTGAATGATTAAATAAAGTTGGCCCTTTTATTATCCCAGCTCTGGTGTCGGCTCACATTATTTACGCATCCGCGGACAAATGTCACTTCTCCCTCTGCTGTAACATCCCCCCCCCATTTATGTGTTTTTAGAGTGCAATTATGTTCTCTCCCAGGATCCTTTTACCAGGGCCAAACAGGCTCAGACTTTTTTGTTCAGTTCTGGCTCTTGGAAATGTAATCAGGCTAGCATTGTCTGGGATGGATAACCGCATACAGAACCTAGTATGTGTGCTTCTGACCTCTTTGTAGCAACATTTACACTCCCTGCCCCACAGGAGATTGCAAGATGCAGGAAGGATCAGGCACAAGATGCAAACAGTCCTGCAGGCTTCAAATAAAGTTCTGGCACTAAAAAAGCCCTCGGGGGCCCTTTTACATGTTCTCTTAGCCTACTGGAGCATTTTCAGCTTCCAGTAGTATGAGTGAAGGGCATTAAAGCGATTGCTTTTGGTGCACACAATTAGGATTCTGTTAGGCTTCATTGTGGCAATGTCTCCTTCTCAGGTACCTCAAGGGGCATCTTGGGGAGAAAATGTTGCTAGTATGCTGTAAGCCATACAGTTAAGCTGAAAGGGGAAAATAAATGACTAGAAAGTTGGCAGAGCATTGTGCCCTGAACGTTCTCAACTCAAGCTTTGCATATGTACTGCTGTGCTTGTGCTCAGGGCTTTTTTTAAATAACTAAGTACTCACCAGTACTGAGTACTGTACTCACCAGCACCTCTTTTCTGGGCCCTCCCAAGTCCTGAGGGAGGGGATTGGTAGAAATCAGCACAACCCCCTATATGAGTACTGACATTTATTTTTAACAAGGGAAAAAGAGCACTGCTTGTGCTTATATAAAAGCTAGGAAGGAGAGAGAGAAATTTTATGCAAAAGCCAAGACTCAGTAGTCATTCTTAGAGATGTAAGAACATAAGAAGATAAGAAAAGCCACGCTGAATCAGACCAAGGCCCATCAAGTCCAGCAGTCTGTTCACAGAGGCCAACCAGGTGCCTCTAGGAAGCCCACTGCAGCAGCATCCTGCTTCTAGAAATTTTGAACCCACAGCCAAAAACCGCTCCCCCCCAACTTATTTAGGCAAAAATTGGAAATGCTGAGGGAAAAGGGAAATATATGCAATGTTTACCTTTCTATCAAACCTAAACTTCTTTTACTGATTCAGTGTTTAAGTGCATCATTTAAATCTTAGTTTGCATTTTAAATGGTACTGTTTGGCACATCTATGGAATTTAAAATTATACATGTCTTAGTTTTCTATAAGAAAAATTGCAAGTATACCCGGTACTTGAGAATGAGTTGCAAACTGCTGCACCCTATCCTACCACAGTCCATATCTTAATCGCCTCCCCTCCAAAATCTGGTAGTACAAACGTTGAATGTAGAAAACAAATTCTGTAGTAATCAAAATGAAGTATATTATTTAGACAGAAATGCTCATACAGTCAGAATAGGTAACACTACAAGCATATCTGGATACTAAATGAAACTTTATAACATAGAAAACACTGAACTCTTTAATAATGTATTATCATTTTTTTTGCTCTCAAGTCACAGCTGACTCATGACGATCCTGTATTTGAGAGGTGGTTTGCCATTGCCTGCCTCGGTGTCATCCTGGTATTCCTTGGAGGTCTCCCATCCATATGGGATAGAGGGTCGGGGCTGAGAGAGTGTGACTGGCCCAAGGTCACCCAGAAAGCTTCCATAGCATGAGTAAGGATTCAAACCTGGGTTTCCCAGGTCCTAGTTCGACACCTTAACCACTACATCATGCTGGCTCTGTATTATCATTATACATATCGTATTAATTGTTGCCAGAATTATTTACATCATTATTTACATTTTAAAAATATTCTTTCAAATATTGTATATCTCTCCCCCACACACACACATTGTATCTGTCTTTTTTCTGGCCCTTTACTTTCCTAACCTCTCCTTATATAGGCAACTTCAGGGACATGAACAAATTTATTTATTACATTTATAACCCTCCAGTGAACTTAGAGATGTTTGCTACAGAGCCCCAGGCAGTCTTCCACCCATGACGCTGACAGGCTCGGATCGTCTAAGTTTTATCAGTCACATCCTTACCTCTCCTTCTCTACTGACTTCCTAGCAAATTCATTATGACACTTCCTAATCTGGCTGGACCTAATGTTGTTTGCTCCAAACAGCATCTGCATGGGCTGTATTAGCTAAATGCTGGGTTTCTAACGAAGATGGCAGAGTCACTTTCAAACAGGATTCAAGAAGGGAAAGAACAGCAGGATGAAGAACAGGAAAGTGTGAATTTCCTTCTACTTTCCATTTGCAGCAGTAGGCACCTTCTTGGCACTGTTCCGTATGGGTCCCAACCATGCCAATGTTGTAAACAAGGGGGTGAACTCTAGCAATTTTCTTAGCAAGGCATTGGACAGAGATATCTTTATAGTGGAATTATGCATTTCAGTGTTCACCCAGAGCCCAGCTGGACCACTGCAGACTACATTTGTCCTTGGCATATTCCCTTGAAAACTGATTTGTTTTTCAGATTGCTGGTTCCAAGAACTGACTTTTCTCCCCTCTCTTTGATAGATTCAAATGGTTCTGGCAAGGTGATGAGAACAGAATAAGTTACATTAAAAAGCAATCCTTGGAAGGCTTTTGGAGAGATCCCAACAGAATCAAAGATACCCACCTCCAGAAGTACTTCTTAGAACAGCAAGAAAAATTGCCCTGGAATAATGGACATTGCAAAAACCACTTACAGGTCTCAGCTGGATGACTGTGTGATACGGCTGAAATGCACATCATGCTTTGCCTTGGGAATGAGTCTGCTTTATTTGGGGTTCTGAGCACAACATGCCTTGGAAGGTCTTCATGACAGGGGGATCGGCTATAAATTTAATGGCCAAGTTATGCTATTGGCTTACAGTGATTGACCTCTGCTTGGATCATAAATATGCTTGGAGGCGTTAGGCAGCTCTTAAAAGGATGTACTTTATAAAGAAGAATAATTATAAATCAATGCAGGCTACATTTCTGAAAAGAGAACATTTCTGAGTTGCTGCCCAGTTCATCAGGTATGGGCAGAATACCTGCAGAAACAATTGCCTTACTATCTATAAGGAAGTGGAAAGGCAACTAGGAGGCATGAGAAGATAAATGTATCCCTCTCCTACCTGGCCTGCGGTTCAGTCAAAATTATTATCTCTTTGGATTTGCTGAATTGCAGCTTAGAAGAGAAACTATAAGTCAATGAGGAACCTGAAGTGTACAGTACAAGGTGCTGAATAAAGCGATTGCTGTTTTTGAAAGCATAAACTTCTGAACAGTCCTTATGAAAAGGAGCTTAAAATAAATATGAATAATCCATAGGTTGTCTGAATATAGCCATACATGAATTCACACTCTCTCTTTCTGTAAGAATGCTGTTTTGCAGCTGATGACTACTGTACAAGGCATTTCTGCAGCAGGATAACCACTTTGTTGGTTAAAAGGTGTCAACAGTTACAGGAGCCCCGTGGCACAGAGTGGTAAGCTGCAGTACTGCAGTCAAAAGCTCTGCACACGACCTGAGTTCATCCCAACGGAAGTGGGTTTCAGGTAGCCGGCTCAAGGTTGACTCAGCCTTCCATCCTTCCGAGGTCGGTAAAATGAGTACCCAGCTTGCTGGGGGTAAAGGGAAGATGACTGGGGAATGCACTGGCAAACCACCCCGTAAACAAAGTCTGCCTAGGAAATGTCGGGATGTGACGTCACCCCATGGGTCAGGAATGACCCGGTGCTTGCACAGGGGACCTTTACTTTTTACCTTTACAGTTAAGTACACAGAAAGCTTGTGTTTACATGACTGTAGGATTTGTCCACTCATAACAGAAAAGGATTTGTCCAGACTACCTGAAGGAACTGTGGTAAGATTACTTCAGGATTAAAGAACAATAAATCCAATAAAGAAAGGATGTTTGGAATGAAACTGCATTGACATTACCCCTAAATTGGGATGTAATCTTTTTGTGTACAAGAACAACAAAGTTAACCAGACAAGTGAACTGAAACACTGATAGCAAAAATAGATGTATTAAGGGCTGATAGACAAAGGAGAAATATGATTTTTTTTTCCAGTGCTAGCCTTGACAAAAAGGATATTGGAAAAACTGGAGGGGTCTCAGAGCAAAGTGATGAGAATGATTAAGGGCCTGGAGAAAATGTCATATAAAGAGGCGCTGAAAATAAAGAGATTGCTTTCCTTAGAGAGGAAATAAATAACATGGCTGGCGATACAAGTCTAGAATCTAATGAACAGTGCAGAGGAGGCAGGTGGAGAAGTCTTGTTCTTACTATCTCATAATTCAACAACAAAGGGATGAATAAGACAGAGAGCTGTCAATTCTAGCCTGGCAAACGGAAATGTAGTTTGGGAGGCTCTTTTTGTCTGATGGGGCTCATTGCCATCAGATGTGTCTCAAAACAACTTTTTAGGAAGATTCAAAGAAGGTGAGTTGACAAAAATCATCAATTGCTGTAATAGATAAGGGTGTAGAATGTCTATTCATCCAGCATGGATAATGGCACAGCGTGATAAAAACCTGCATGTAGTTAAAATGCAAAACACAACATCCAACCTGCAAAAGGCAAGTCCAGACTAGAGGGCTGTCTGGAACTCTTGGGAAACACTCAGGATCGGACCCTGACAAGTCTCCAGGGAAAAGGAGTTCCTCAATGGTGAGGCAGCCACCAAGAACTCCTACCTACACATCCACGCTAGATAACTATTTGTTAGGGCAATTTTCAGGCTAAAATGCATACCTTTGTTTGGTACAAATGTTACACAGGTATAGGGTTGCCAATCCAGAAATTTACATAGGGCAGGGATGTAAGGAAGGTTTCCCTGGCTTTTTTTGATTTGCTGCCCCCCATCCCATTTCATGTCTACTGTGAGAAAATTAAATTCCCTAGAGATTGAAAGTCTTCTTGTAACATACAGCAAAAGGGTGGGAAATTTGGGTTAGAGAAATCAGGGAACTGTCCCATTGTGTGTGCATATCTCTAGACTAGTGTTAAAATCTAAATACTGGACTTGGATTAGCATGCTTTCTTTAGATGTGAAATATTCCTCTTGTCTTCTCTGGAGGATCTTAAAAGTGTTGGTGACTTTTGTGTGAGATTGAGCTAAATGGGCTACAGTGGCTGATTTGGTCTTTCAATTTCTCATTTCTGGTCTATTGGCTCTCCTAATAACACAGCTAATGACTTGTTATGATACAGTTTGAAAGCTGCTTTATTTTAGGGTGGTCCTCTCAGAGATGGGGTCTCTTATTGTACAGACAATTGGGGGGCAATGAATCTGTGGATGTTTCTGTTTCCCCCTGCCTGAATACTGCAGAGAGGGTTTGTGAAACCAGTGCAGGAGGATATAAGATCCGCAAAAACTACTTTCATAGAAAAGATTGTCAAATGAGAGTTAAATCAATAAAACACACCGAATGATTGTTTTATGTATAAAAGCAATAACAATAGGTGTATTGCACAAATTTTCTCTGAAGTAATCAACTCCCGGGGGGGGGGCAGCTTCAAGTCTGTCATATTCCTAGTTCCTTGTAGTGCAGTTCATATCTTTTTAGAAAAATGAATGCAATACTCCTGACAGAGAGATGAGTACATGGTTTTTACATAGGCAGGCAGGCTTGTGCATGATTTTCTACATGGGCACCCCTTCTCTTCAGTGGACAGAATAGAATGTTCCTTTGGTTAGGGATTTCTGAACATAATAGTGCTTACTGCTTTCAAATATTTTTTGAGAATGGAAGAAAAATGAGGAAGGTTAATCCACATCTGTACATGATGGGTAGCTGTGCCAGTCTGTCTGTAGCAATAGAGAAGAGCAAGAGTCCAGTAGCACTTTAAAGACTAACAACATTTCTGGTGGGGCAGGGTATGAGTTTCGTGAGTCACAGCTCACATCTTCATACAGCTAGAATGTGAGTCCATCTGTCCTTAAATAGAGAAGAGTGAATTCAGACACCCAATGGCAATAACACATAAATGTCAATAGCATCCATGACTGGATTAGGTGTGATATGCAGAGGGATAGTAGGCGTGGAGAAATCAACATTGGAATGAGACAGGAATCCTAGGTCTCTATTCAATCCAGGAGAATGCATTGTCTTGAGCGTCATTATTAGTTGTAATTCAGCAGTCTCTTTATTCTCCCTTTGAAATCCCTTTGTAAGAGAACTGCTACTCTTATACCAGCAATGCCCTTCCACCCTCTACATTGGTCAAATAGGCCGGTCCCTGCGACAAAGATTAAATGGAAATTGTTGTGTATGTACTTAGTAGGGTAGTAAGCAAGGGGAGATTTAGGAGCTTGAGTTCCGCACAAAGGATCCTAAACCCTGCTCGTCCTATTGGCTAAGCAAATGGATCCTATTGGCCCTAAGCCAGCATGTCCCATTGGTCACCGAGAGGGTATTCCCCCCCATCATGGATCAGGGGGGGAGTGGCCGCAGGCGGCCAGGGGTGCATATAAGCAGGGCACGTTCAGTGTATAAGTTAGTTCTGTGCTGAAATCAAATAAAGCTGTGTTGTTGAACTCCGTCTCTGATCTCGTGAATCCTTCCCACGCGGACTTAACAGTCATAAGTCAGACATCAGAAACCGCAACATTCAAAACCCAGGGAGGGAACATTTTAACTTTCCAGGATATTCAGTTGCTGACTTAAGAGTAGCAATTCTCCTAGAAAGGGATTTCAAAGGGAGATTAGAAAGAGAGACTGCTGAATTGCAACTAATAATGAAGCTCAAGACAATACATTCTCCTGGACTCTTGTCGTCTCATGATGTGACCAAAATATGATAGCCTCAGTTTAGTCATTTTAGCTTCTAGGGTCAGTTCAGGCTTGATTTGATCTATAACCCACTGATTTGTTTTTTTGGCAGTCCACAGAATCGTAACACTCTCCTCCAACACCACATTTCAAAGGAATCTATTTTCTTCCTATCAGCTTTCTTCACTGTCCAGCTTTCACACCCATACATAATAATAGGAAATACGATGGCATGAATTAATCTAGTCTTGGTGGCCAGTGACACATCCTTACACTTCAGAATCTTTTCTAGATTCTTAATGGCTGCTGCCTTTCCTAGTCTCAATCTCCTTCTGATTTCTTGGCTGCAGTCTCCCTTTTGGTTGATGGTGGAGCCAAGGAATAGAAAGTCTTCAACAATTTCAATTTCCTCATTGTCAGCCTTAAAGTTGTGTAATTCTCCTGTAGTCATTACTTTTGTTTTCTTGATGTTCAGCTGTAGTCCTGCTTTGGCACTTTCTCTTTTAACTTTCAGCAGTAGTCGTTTCAAATCTTCACTATTTTCTGCCAATTATGTAGTGTCATCTGCATATCTCAAATTATTAATGTTCCTCCAATTTTCACTCCACCTTCATCTAAATCTAATCCAGCTTTCCTAATTATATGTTCTGCATATAGATTGAAGAGATAGGGAGATAAAATACATCCTTGTCTGACTCCTTTTTTTTTTTCATATAAATTTTATTAGGTTTTATACTATAAATTTTCCATTGCAATAAACAACATCTATAACAATATAAAATTTCAATTCTAACTTGAAGTTGTTATGATTCCATAACATATAATAATAAAAAAAGAAAATGGAAAATCTGTGACTTCCCCTTCACCTCCATCTGCCTCTTAATAAAAAGTTCATCCCGTCGTAGTTAATCTAATCTTAATACTCTATCAATATCATTTAACAAAAAGAAAACCATAATCTGTTAGTAAATATAATTATACTTATTCATTATAAAAAAGACAAAGAAATCCTCTGGATCAGATTAGAAAATATTCTTCCATTTTTCCCAATTTTAACTCATATTCACAATAATGCATCCACGCCTCCCATTCCCCCCAAAACCGAGCCTCACTTTCTTCATTTAAAATAGCTGTGAGTTTTGCCATTTCTGCCACTTCAAACATTTTAACAATCCAGTCTTTTTTCTCGGGAATTTCAATCCCTTTCCATTTCGCTGCGGGGGGATTGAAATTCCCGAGAAAAAAGACTGGATTGTTAAAATGTTTGAAGTGGCAGAAATGGCAAAACTCACAGCTATTTTAAATGAAGAAAGTGAGGCTCGGTTTTTGGGGGAATGGGAGGCGTGGATGCATTATTGTGAATATGAGTTAAAATTGGGAAAAATGGAAGAATATTTTCTAATCTGATCCATCCTTGTCTGACTCCTGTGCCAATTGGAAACCATTCCGTTTCTCCATATTCTGTTCTAACTGTGGCCTCTTGTCCAGAGTACAGGTTGCGCATCAAAACAATCAGATGTAGAGGTACACCCATTTCCTTTAAAACCAGCCATAGCTGTTCGTGATCCACACAGTCAAAAGCTTTGCTGTAATCTATGAAACACAAGCTGATTTTCTTCTGAAATTCTCTCGTATGCTCCAGTAACCAGCATATATTTGCAATATGATCTCTAGTGCCTCTTCCTTTTCTGAAACCAGTTTGAACATCAGGAATTTCTCATTCCATATATGGTAACAGCCTTTGCTGTAAGATTTTGAGTATCACTTTTCTTGCGTGAGAAATTAATGCGATGGTCCGATAGTTGCTGCAATCTTTGATGTCTCCTTTCTTGGGAATTGGAATGTAAATGGATCGTTTTCAGTCTGTGGGCCATTGTTTTGTTTTCCATATCTGTTGGAATATTCTTGTCAAGATTTTGATGGACTCTGTTTCTGTGGCTTGGAATAGCTCTATTGATATCCCATCTGCTCCTGGTGATTTGTTTCTCCCAATTGCTCTCAGTGCAGCTTTCACTTCACTTTCTAAAACTGTAGGTTCTTCTTCAAAAGATTCTTCTTGGAAAGAATCTGTTATCCTTTCATCTCTTCTGTATAGTTCTTCAGTGTATTGTTCCCACCTTTTCTTTATTTTGTTCTGTTCAGTTAATGTATTTCCATGCTGATCATTCAGCATGCCTAACCGTGCTTTAAATTTCCCTTTGATTTCTTGGATCTTGTTCTCTTGTTCTTCCTTTTTTGTTGTACTCTTCTATTTCTTTACACTGGTTATTATAATAGGTCTCTTTGTCTCTAAGTGCGAGTCTCTGGAACGTTGCACTTAGACTTTTGATTCTGTTTCTGTCACCTTCTACTTTTGCTTCTTGTCTATCTTTGGCAATTTTAAGAGTTTCCTCAGACATCCATCGAGGTTTTTCATTTCTTTTGGCTACAAGAATAGTCTTTGCACATTCTTCCTTGATAATATCTCTAGTTTCCACCCATAGTTCTTCAGGTTTACATTCACGTGAACTCAGTAATGCAAATCTGTTCCTTACATGGTCTTTAAACTCTTCAGGAATATTGCTTAGATTGTATTTTGGTGCTACGAATGTTTTGGTGTTTTTCTTAAACTTTATCTTGATTTTTGATATTAACAATTCATGATCTGTACCACAGTCGGCTCCTGGTCTTGTTTTGGTTGAGAGAATAGAGCTTCTCCACCTTCTGCTTCCAATTATGTAATCTATTTGATTTCTATACTGGCGGTCTGGTGATGTCCATGTATACAATCGTCTATTTGGTTGTCTGAAACATGTGTTTGCAATGAACAGATTATTGTCTTCACAGAATTTTACGAGGCGTTCTCCTGCTTCATTCTGTGCTCCTAGCCCAAATCTGCCAACAATGAAAGCTCATACCCTACCAGAAATTTTGTTAGTCTTTAAAGTACTACTGGACTCTTGCTCTTTTCTACTGCCACATCTGTATAGTAAATTGAATTTGCTATCACTGCTACCCATCCTTCCAGTTCTATAGCAAACCAGGTCCAATCATCTGTCTTTCAGTGGCTTACCATCAAGCAAGATGAGGTAGCTGTACTCAGGTAGCTACTTTGAGTGCCATTTTGAGTGGTGGACTGTGAGAGTCAGATCTGAACCACACTCCTCTTTAAAGGTCTCCTGTGTAAGCCTTGTGGAAATGATTGGGAAATGTTCAAAAGCACGATTGTACATGTGTGTTTTATTTATTGATTTCATTTTTACCCTCCCTTTCTCCCCAATGGGGACCCAAAGTGGCTTACATCACTCTCCTATCCTCCATTTTATCCTTACAACAACCCTGGTTAGGCTGAGACAGTGTGACTGGCCCAAGGTCACCCAGCGAGCTTCCATGGCACAAGTAGGGATTCGAACCTGGGTCTTCCAGATACTAGTCCAACACTCTTAACCACTACATTACACTCATTTCCATGGGTAATCAATCCACTCATTTGAGTGGAACTGGAAGCCAGCCAGTGTGGTGTAGTGGTTAAGGTGTTGGACTAGGACCTGGGAAACCCAGGTTCAAATCCCCACTCATGCCATGGAAGCTTGCTGGGTGACCCTGGGTCTGCCACACACTCTCAGCCCTGATTCTGGCTAGTGTTTGGATGGGAGACCTCCAGACATACCAGGGTTGTGACGCTGAGGAAGGCAATGGCAAACCACCTCCTAACGTCTCTTGCCTTGAAAACCCTACAGGACCACCATAAGTCAGCTGTGATCTGATGGCAATCCCACCCCCAAAACTGGCCTCTGTTTTTATCATGTTCCTGCTCCCTGTCTGTCTATTGCATATCAGGGCAAAAGGGAAATCAGTGGCTCTAGTTCCCTTTGACTTAAATTAAAGCAAAGAAGTGAAGCCATTTATATAATGAAAAAGGGTCATGGCCAATCTAATAAGAACCCAGAAGAGGAACATGGTTAGTGTCTCCTAATTAATCTAACTTCAGAATATTAAAAAATAATAATAGCTTTGCTGAAATCAGATTAACTCTGCTCAGAGAAGCCCACTGGCCAATATTTATTATTTAATATTCAGGTTATTGGAGGTTCCAGCATACTGGGAAGAACATCTTTCATTGGCTTCATTAACTGCACAAGTGAAATTGCACTGTGCTCAGGGATCTCAGCAAATTTCAGAGATTTATCTGGCAGCAGGAAAATGTCTAGGCACCGAAGACTCTCAGGAGGTCTAGGATTTGTGGGACTGCAATCTAGTTAAGGAGCTCCAGCGTCCCTTCCCTAAGCAAAGTTTCCAGATGATCACAGGCAGGAAAGCAACTGATGTGCTCCGCCCTCTTATCCTTCCCATATCTCTTCTGAGGTTGTTGCTGGGACCAAGGGAGGATGAAGAGGAAGAGGCATATAATTATTAGCAGCCCAGAAGTTAACTTGAAAGAATGGCTAGTATGTTCAGGTTCATTACTGAGATGAGTTGTGTATGTGCGCTTTAGGTATATGTGCATGTACATGTTGTTGTCGGTTTGCTAGGTTTGTTTTTTTGTATGTGCATGATTTAGTGTGCATTTGTGTTTCTGTCCACGTATGGTCTTTGTTGAGGTGTTCTGTGTGTGCATAGATTAGATTATTTGGGCCAGAAGGTAGCAGAACTGTTCCCTGCCAACAGGTATTTCAGGTTCTGGTCTCTACTAGCTTGGATGGAAAGATTTAGGTGAAATTTATAATTCGCCACTAAGAATGCTGTGACCAAAGGCTATAGAGTGAAGACAGGTGACATATTCGGGGCCATTTTAATTGAGTTGTGGATTTGAGAGAACCTTGGAAATAACTTGATAAAAATATAAAAACAATTCATAAGCACATGTGGCAAACACAAACAAATGGGCTATATCCAACTCAATGGAACTGCATCTGTGTTTGATGAAATGGGGGAAGCAATTTCTTTTAATTCCTCCCTCCCTCCTGAAAACCCCCCATTTTGCATCCTGTACTGTTCCCGAGGGTCCACTGATTTACAGGGACAAAATTTTAGGGGATTCCAGTGGAAATGAGGAATCACGAAAGTTCAGTTATGCAAAACCCACTGATGACTGGGTACACCCCTGTGGTTTTACTCTTTGGAAGGGAAGATGTAAACAAACTATCCTATTTATTATGGACTGGATTAGTAATGAAGAGGAAACTATGGTTTCTGTGGCAGAACAGGGAACTTAAACCCAACAGCCAATCTAGATCCCTCGACCACTGAGTACTAGTGCATAGTACTCCCTTTCTTACCCCCCTTTCTCACCATTGCATGTTACAAAGTGGGCAGGTGTTGCAGGTGAGTGACATCCCTTTGCAAAGAACATGCAAAATTGACATCATAATGAAGAATTAAGGCCTCCACAAACACAACTCCTCTTTTATGCCTGGAAACCGTGTTGTCCCCAATTGCTAACTGCTACCCCTGAGGCCAGAGAGAGAAGAGACAGCAGCTGGGCATCCTTCCATTGTGCCTGGATTGGTCTGCATTAGAGCTCTCTCTCTCTCTTCATCGCTGAGGCCAGAGGGAGCAGAAGCATCCACTAGAAACCCCTCTCATTATCCTCGAATCAAGTCCTTCCTAAGTCCTCTTTCATGAGCTCCTTCATATGATTATGGAATTTATATGTGTGTTACTGTATATTTAGAACTATTAGCGTATGTTGTTTTTTGGGCCAATGGCCTTTTATGCATTGGTTGTTTCCATCGCGATCACCCCCCCCCAACTACTTTTGGGGCTTCATTTTCATTATCCACGTCTTTTCCGACCTCTAGAAGTCACTTTGTTCTCTCCTCACGCTTTCCCAGCGTTTTCTAGCAACATCCAGAAAACATGGGGAAAATGCGGAGAGAGAGTGAAATGACTTCTAACAGTCAGAAAAGACGTGCATAATGAAAATGAAGCCCCAAAGTAGTGGGGGGGGGTTATCACCACGGGAAAAAAACCGTGCATAAAAAGCAGGGGGAAATATAGTAAATAGATTCAAACCAGAAAACAACCTTGCAGTCACTAAACTACTAGAGAGCAGGGGATGGAGAGGAGAGTGTAAAGGCTCAGATTAAACTGTAGAAGGATGGTAAGCTTGCACAGGATTTTAAAAAGCATGTGGTGGAAAGTGCCGTCAAGTCACAGTCGACTTATGGTGACCCTGTAGAGTTTTAAAGGCAAGCGACAGAGGTGGTTTGCCATTGCCAGCCTCTGCGTGGGCTGAGAGAGTTCTGAGAGAACAGTGACTGGCCCCAGGTCACTCAGCAGGCTTCATGTGGAGGAGTGGGGACTCAAACCTGGTTCTCCAGATTATAGTCTGCTGCTCTTAAACACTACACACTGCCCCTAGTATGCAAGAAGGGGAGCACATCTTGACAAGGTGAGACTGGTCTGTGTATGTATGTTTTAGGGTTTCCAGGTCTTTCTTTGCCACCGGCAGGAGGTTTTGGGGGCAGAGCCTGAGGAGGGAGGGGTTTGGGGAGGGGAGCGACTTCAATGCCATGGAGTCCAGTTGCCAAAACGGCCATTTTCTCCAGGTGAACTGTCCTCTATCGGCTGGAGATCAGTTGTAATAGTAGCAGATCTCCAGCTAGTACCTGGAGGTTGGCAACCCTAGTTATGTTTGTATGTGTGGGACAGGGTGATGAAAGGAAAAGAATGAAGGGCTACTTCCATATGTTATAATGGTCCTACATGGAACATGCACCTGTGATGATCGTGATGAGCCTACATATGTGGATATGCAGCAACCTACTGCACATATATAGGGTGGCTCCATATAAGAGCTATATGCATAATCCACACAAAATGCCTCCCATGTAGGAATCTTGTAACGTGTGAAGGTGTTTTCAGAGTAATGAACGAGTGATGTTTCGAGTTCTTATAAGCTAAGGAAGGAAATCACAGGCTAGATAAGTGTGCATGTGTAGGATTCAGCAAAAATATTTAGCAGAGTAGCTTTACAATAATTAAGTAAAAGCCCCAGTCTCAGCAGTGGGGCTGGTTGTTAGGATTGAATGAAATTTTTTTAATGCAAACCCTTTTTGTTCGTCTTGCCTAAAGAGGAAAAAAATATGCAATTTGAGGGTAGAGTTTGCATGTGTGTCTTAATATATAATTACCCTTTATAAATGATTCCTTTTATTTACATTTCAGTTTGAATAAAACTCTCAGTTTTTCCCCAACCAGGAGATATTAAAAATTTAAAACATGGAATTCAGCTGCAGATTTTTCTAAAATGAATAAAAGTGAAAATGTTTGGGGTAAAACAATAACCCAAGAAAAATGAAAAATAAATTTCAGTTGTCAAAGATACCAAATGAAAACGCCAAAGTTTATAACTAGAGACAGAATTCTTTCTTCAGTGAAAATGCACATTACTTTCCCTCTTCCACTTCTTAATGTTCAATAACATCAAAAAAGGGGGTTGGCAGAAAGTTATGAAACCATATTTTCCGGGATGTGACATGAATGTACAGAGAGGAAGGAAAAATTAGAGAGGCTGGCATGCAAGGGAGGAGCGTTTGCTGCTAAGAATGCTCCAAAGATATTTGCTACTCTGTTTGAGAACCCTTGGCCTGCAGTCAGTGACAGGATTAGCCTGCTGGCGAGTAAACTGAAACGATGGTGTGTGGGACCAGGGCCCACAATGAAAGACAATGAGGGCCGGTAGCTCTCTGCAGCCATTTTAAACATGGTCAGAATGAACAGTCAGCTTTCAATGTCAATGTCACAGGGCCCACCCTTCGCCCCAAAGTCAAAACCTGTGTACTTTTTGTAAACAGGATTCCAGTTTATGCTACATCTCAATCCAGATCCCCCCCCAAAGCACTGCTGGTAGCAAAAATTCTGTGTCAGCTCATTCCAGATGAGTTTTAGGAAGCTTGCAATGATTTATGGCAGGGGTATTGAACTCATTTGTTATGAGGGCCGGATAGGACATAAATGTCACTTGGTCAGGCCGGGCCATGCGTACCATAAAATTTAATGCCAGGTACTGGAGACAGAAACTTTATAGAAGACACAGGCAAAGCCAATCATATTATTTTTTCCTCTATTTTTTACTTAAAATACAATTTTCTTGTGCATGTCTTTTTAAAATATTGTATTACTTTGTGGATGATGTTTTGTGAAGGCCTATGGCCACATACAAATAAATTTCTCACTGGTACTTAAAATACAAACATTCTTAAAACAATAACACATTTACAGTATTTTCTTTTATTTAACAGACTTTGATAATTGACACCTCAGGACTGGGTAGGGTTGCCAGGTCCCTCTTCGCCACCGGTGGGAGGTTTCTGGGGTGAAGCCTGAGGAGGGCGGGGTTTGGGGAGGGGAGCGACTTCAATGCCATAGAGTCCAATTGCCAAAGCGCCATTTTCTCCAGGTGAAGTGATCTCTATTGGTTGGAGATCAGTTGTAATAGCAGGAGATCTCCAGCTAGTACCTGGAGGTTGGCAACCCTAGGACTGGGGGAGGTAGCTGCCTCAGCTGGCTTGCAGGCCAGATAACAGCCCTCAAGGGACTGGATTCGGCCCCCAGGCCTTATGTTTGACACACTTGATTTATGGGATAAGAAAACTCCAGAGCTCTGGGGAAAGTTTTTAAAAAATCCATTACACCATGTAATGCACATTAGCGCATGAAATAATCAACACTTATGGCAAATACTCTTGCCAGACATCATGTTGCCAGCCAAGAATGTAAAGGTATATCATTTACACTGGGTTAAGGAAGACTCATATGGCTACCTTAAAGATGAATGAATTTACTGTGGCATAAGCTTTCATGCCTACTTCACTGAAGGCATGAACTATTTACTTGGCCTGTGGTTGGCAACCAGCAGAAGTTGGGGGGAGACAGTGACATGGGGGGGGGGCGCTGTCAGCATGACAGCATTACATCACTTCAGCTCTCTAGGAATCACCAGACACTCTAAGGTTAAACCACGGAGTTTCCAGCAATTGCTAGAGCAGAGCAACATCACTTTTGGGTTTCCATGGAAGCAATATAACAACGTGGCGCTGACAATGATTTTTAATTTATTTTTCTCCTGCCAGCCAACAGAGTGGAAACAGGCAGTAGGGGATGCTGGTGGGACATCTCCCATCCTAGCAGGAGTCCTGGCAACCATACTTGGCACTGGGGCCAGGAGGCTCATTATCCCAAGACATAGGTCTGTTACATAGCATTATAGAGTACAGATACTAACAAAAGCAATCTAGTCAGATGGGTGTGGACCCTTCCCAGTTAGTGATGAATTGATAAAGCAAGAAGAACCTGAGTAGCGTACATTAACTTGCAAAGAGAGGGAATGACTTTCGGTAGTGAGCTAACTGCTCTCAGTTCCTACTGGGTCTAAGTCTGATTGGGTCAAATCAGTACATAAATTCCAACTCAGCAGCTTCTCAACAAGGGTCTCCCTTTGAAATGCTTCTGCTGAAATACTGTGTCAGCTAACAGAGAAGCATTTCTGAACAGGAACATCCAATCTTCCTGCTTCGGGACTTTAGATTTGACCCAGAAGTATTGGGAAACATGTCTGAAAATGTAAGATGTGGCAGATGGGGCTTGTTTCCAGGTCCTGGTTGAAGACCATGGATGGAGTATAGTGAGAGAGCAACAAGGGAAGAACCATTTCTGTCAGGAAGATCTGCTGACTCTCTGTCACTTGGTGCAGCCAAGTCCTTTCCTCTCTACCAAGTGACACTGGAAGAGCAGCAGGCATTTGAATCTTGCAGGCAACTCATGTTTGGGTCCAGTTTGGCTACAGGACTTCAGGGTGGCTGGAATGATTGGACACTGTATGCTAGAACAGTACACTTAAGGGCTCAAACAGATGAGACAAATGAACGCACACCTTGTTCCATCCATAAACTGCATGCTAGTGCAGTGGTGGCGAACCTATGGCACGCGTGCCAGAGTGGGCACTCAGAGCCCTCTCTGTGGGCACGTGCGCCGTCGCCCCGGCACAGAGTTCACCTGAGTTCGTTACTAGAAAGCCAGGGGGACGCGGGGCCGGGCTGCTCCCCTCCCCCTCTCCACGCGCGCCTGAGGGCATTTCTCACATCACCCGCCCCTCTGCCCAGCAGCCCAAGGGGAGCGCTTCCTCCCTCCCCTGTCACATGTGGCAGGGCGGCTCACATGCCAGGCAGCTGACATGCGGCATGAGGGTGCGGCGTAGACGGCAGCCTGTTGAGTCTGTGGCGAAGGTGATTCCCATGGTGGGTTTGGAGAGGAGCTAGGTTGGAGGGGAGCATAGCTCACAGGGTGGCATAGCTGGAGGGGAGCAGAGCGCTCGGGCCACAGCGCAGGCTTTGCGGCACCTCCCACCTTTCAGTGAAATTCCCTACTAAAAGAGGAACAGCCACTTACCCAACATGTAATTAACCTGTGGAACTTGCCACAGGATGTGGTGATTGCATCTAGCCTAGATCCCTTTAAGAGGGGATTGGACAAATTTCTGGAGGAAAAGTCCATCACGGGTTACTAGCCCTGATGGGTTAAATTGCCATGTTGGCACTTTGCGATAAATAAGTGGGTTTTGGGTTGCAGTTTGGGCACTCGGTCTCTAAAAGGTTCGCCATCACTGTGCTAGTGTAAGTTCTCTTTGGGCCATGCAGGGAAGGGTCTGCACAATTTAACACTTAACCCCCACTTAGTTTTCTTATCTGAGACCAATGTCCATTCTCTCTGCTATTAGCATGGCCTTTAAAGCATACCATGTAAAGCTGTGCATTTTTTCTTTAAAATGCAAATAACAAAGCAGGGAGTCCAAAGGGAGCACAAAGGTGGGTTTGGGGGCCTCGACTCCTTAGGTTTGCAGTATTGTCCCTTTGCTTCTCTTCTAACTGCAGAGAATGGTCAGGTAAGGCCAGCTAGCTGGTTGAAAGTTGACAGAGAGAGACAAAAGTGAAATGTGATGAAATTGCTTGTTTTGGAAACACCCCTTAGCCCTCATCTCTTTCCAGTGTCTGGGCAGAGAAGACTAATGTAGGAAGGGAAGGCAAAGGCAGCCACAAGAAGCGGGACTGACAGCTGGATGGATGGACAAAAAATGGGAATTTATGCAGTTGTGAAGGGTGATGTTGTATTTTCTAGGAGTAGAACATGTGACCTTGAGATATACAAGAGCTATAAGGCCCATTGTGTCCAAATGATGGATTATGACATGTCAACGAAAGCTGATGAACATGACCGAGAAGAAAAGAACTGTGAATATTTGCTTATAAACGGCACAAGCAGGATATTTTATCTGCAAGACTGCCTTACAAACTGGATAGCATCAGAAAGGTATTGCCTGATTTTTCTGTAGCATTGCCTGATCCTTCAGCTTCTCTTTTAGGATGGAAACTATTAAAACGGTTGGAAAGCAACCAGAGGCATCTCCCTGGGCAGAACTGCGCCTTGTGCTCCTCATTAAGTGCCTTTGAAAATTACTGGAAAGTCATAATGGCAGTGGGAAATAGAAACTCTGGATGGAACCAAAGCTGAAGAGAATTCTAGGCCACTCCCAACCTCATTAGGTTCAGGTGGTCCAGAATTACCTCATGTGCTCAAGAAGCATGAAAAGCCATTTTCTCTCTCAAAACACATTTTGCATTTGAACAGTCAAATTCCTCCTCACATCAGCCACTAACATGTGAATGCTTCACTTACTTTAATGATTCTAACTGCAGATGAACCAGCAAAGTAGAGAAGAACCATTATCTTCAATTTGCAGAAGGAAATCCAAGGAATTGGCAGGTTGCTTTTCAAAGGCAAAGATTACTCTCAAGTGTGTCTCTTCCCTTGGCTTATAAAAGGTGATGGGTAGCCAATGGTCCAGGCTTTCAAAAGAAGTCAGCTTCAAGGTAACAAATATGTTCAAATGACCTGTCTATCCCAATTTATTTAGAGTTGCCACCTCTAACAGAGGAGATAAGGAAATCAGTCGCTGCCCACTTGCAAATATCAGTTTATCCATAGTTTAAGATCATGATGGGTAGCCATGTTCATCTGTCAATATGCAGTAGAAAACAGCAAGAGTCCAGTAAAAGACTACAACATTTCTGTCAGGGGATGAGCTTTCTGAAGAAGTGAGCTGCAGCTCACGAAAGCTCATATGCTGCCAGAAATTTTGTTAGTCTTTAATGTGCTTCTGGACTCTTGCTCTTTCCCCCCTCCATAATTTAGGATTGGGAGTGAATTAATGTTATATGACATATGCGGCCTAGTACTAGTAGCCGATGGTGGCTGTCATTATATTTTGGTAAGAAACATTTACATTCTACTTCAATAGCAGGTTTTGAGTCCAAGAAACTTCCTAGCCTTGGCCTTTATTCCAAGATCACACACCGAGGCTGCAACAGTACCACACATAATTTGGGCACCCCACAAGCTACATCCTTGGAGAATCCTTTCTAAAGAGGCAGATACTGAAATATAATTCCCTCCTAGCTTCTTTCTCCGAGCAGAACAATTTCAGAAGCTGCCCCTGTCCCCAGAAAGAACCAGCAAGTTGAATTCTCCCATGATGAGGGGCTGGGGGCTGGGCACAGCTTGTTCTTTGTGTAATCCTCCCCCTCCCCCACAACACTTGCTCAGTTATAATTCTGTGATTAAGAAACACATTTCGCGGCTGCCTCTCCTGCTTCCCCCATGATCATTACTTATGGATTAGCTGTTTTAAATGCATTGCACGGGTTAACGAGTTCCCAGCGATTTCAGAGAACACACAGAGAGACTGGGCTACCCAGCTGGAAGAGCACTCAGGTTTGTGTGCCAAGGTGGTGAGTTCCAGACTTGCTAGTTAGAGAGATCAGTGCCTTGGCTAACAGGCAGGAAGAATAAAGGATGGCAGAAAGGGTAAGTGTGGAGATGCTTGCTAATGATGACTATCTGGCAAGTCAAGCCAAGGGAGTGAAGGCCTGGACGAGCTGCTGAAGGAAAAAGAACATGGATGTAACCGCAGGGGAAGGGTACTCTAGACCAGGGCTTCTTAAACATTTCCCACTCACGACCAGTTTTTGCCTGGGAAATTTTTAATGATGATAAATCATAAAGAAATTTATTTTTAAAAAATTCTTTTTACCATTTACTGTTGCCAACTTTTTTGCGACCCCCCACATTCAGTTACGCGACCCACAGTTTAAGAAGCTTTGCTCTAGACCACTAGAGGGAGAACTGCACAGGAAGGAAGAGCGCAAGCCTCCTGCTCCCAGCTTGAGTTCTTGGAAAGGTGTTTCTTTTTTGGAAATGGTTCATGGCATTCTAAGCACAAACAGTTTTTTAACCTAATCTGGAAAAGCCCTGACCTTGATGGCCCAGCCTAGCCTGATCTCGTCAGATCTCAGAAGCGAAGCAGGGTCGGTCCTGACTAGTACTTGGATGGGAGACCACCAAGGAATACCAGGCCCTTTATGCAGAGGAAGACAGTGGCAAACCACCTCTTGCCTTGAAAACCCTATGGGGTCACCATAAATCAGCTGCAACGTGACACTTTACACACACACACACACACACACACACACACACAGACAACCTGGAAAAAGAATGCTCAGATCAGAGCAATAGATTACCATTAGAGAGGCAGGGAAGTTCTCAGCAAACAGTCATGATGATGGAAGTTGTGGGGCAATAGGAAGTTATGCAGAGAACTGAGGCTCTGAGCATGTGAAGCGGGTTTATAGTGTGTTAAACCATTTAGCTCCATGCTGTCCACTCTTACTCTCTCGTGGGGTCTTTCCTAGCACTGCTGCCACCTGAGGTTCTTTCTAACGGGAGATGCCGGGGACTGAATTTGCAATGAAATGAAAATTTGAAATGAAAACTGTATAATATATCCAGTAAACAATGGAGGAGGAGGGGGGAGGGAAAAAGAAAAGTGCCTCAAATGTCTGCAGACAATTAAAACCATGACCCTATTCATAATATAAAAAGTGCTCTCTTGCACAATTCCAGTTTGCCACACTGCTATTCTTTTTGCAAAAATCCTGAATAGTTCTGCTCAAACTGATAGTTTTTGGACCATTCCTGTCCTCATCAGCCTGGCCATTCCATAGGGTTGCCAGGTCCCTCTTCACCACTGGCGAGAGGTTTTTGGGGTGGAGCCTGAGGAGGGTGGGGTTTGGGGAGGGGAGGGACTTCAATGACATAGAGTCCAATCGACAAAGTGGCCATTTTCGCCAGGTGAACTGATCTCTATCACCTGGAGATCAGTTGTAATAGCAGATCTCCAACTAGTATCTGGAGGTTGCCAACCCTACTATTCCACCAGGTGGGAGCTTCAACAGAGAACATACAGCTGTTATTTTACCCCTTTGCAGAGTGGCACCTTCAGAAGGCTTTGCTCAGATGAGTGCAGTTGGTACAGTGGGGCATACTGGGAGATATGTACTACTAGTACTCTAGTTATCCTAGTCTCAGCAACCCACTAGTAGGTCTCATGCTGCCACTGGCAAATCGTGGTTCTAATACTCCCAACTGGCAACTGAAGGTATCTGAGAAATTGCAATTTTAAAAGATGTGAATGTGCCACAGTCACCCAAATGTGCCTGAGGAAATCGTGCGGCTTAATGATTCTTTTAAATTTCTGGGGGACGTGGATGGTGGTTTCTCTCCAGTCTGGTTGCAGTGGAGCTGAAGGCATTTAAGTCCCTGCTCCCCAAACACTGGTGGAAGAAGAAGGGGAAGCTTCACTTCCTATTGTATTAAAAATAATACAGCTGAGTAGAAATTCATTACAGATAAATGTGACAGCCGGGTGGAATTAAAGAGCCCATCGATCATTGCCTGACACATGCCTCTTTTGTTCCCTGGCCTGGTTTCTTAAATCTTTCATTCTCAGCAAAGCCTCATTAGGTGCTTTGTCACCACAGGCCTGTCATAAGATGATCCCAGTATTACGAGCAGTACCAGGCTAGTTGGGTCAGAACTCTGCTAGTACCAGCTTATGCCTTCTTCTTTACATGCACAAAACAGTAGCAGAGGCAAGTGGGCCACATGCTGGCCTTTCTTTGGTACTGGGTGCATATGTTACTGATGTATGCGTGTGGGGTGCTACAGAGGCTGTAAAGGTACAGACCCTTCACGAAAAGGCTCTCCCTCACTGCTGCATTTAAAAGCCATGACTTTAATGTAAAGGCTGAAAAGGGCAGGCTGAGAGGACACTTTTAAGCCCAGGAAAGGCTCTTCTGCATCCAGGGAGGCAAAGCTAGGGTTGCCAGGTCCCTCTTCACCACTAGCGGGAGGTTTTTGGGGTGGAGCCTGAGGACGGCGGGGTTTGGGGAGGGGAGGGACTTCAATTGTTGTGTGCGTCAGGGAAGGATGGTTTTGGTGGTAATCCTCAAGTATTCCTAAAAATCTGACATGCTATTGCCAGCAGTATAGTCACAGTGTACCTGGGGGGGTGGGTACTTTCCTGCCTAAAATTATTACTGCCCACTTGTGCCACCCCAACCCACCACAGATGCATTAAAGGATAACTGGATATCAAAGACCCAACTAAAACACTTTTATTCTCCGCTATTTTCATGGGAGTGAAATACATGCTGAACTCTCCACCACTGATATCAATGAGGCTTACATGTGTTTAATGTTGGCAGGATCATGCCCAAAGTGATAGGATAGTACCCTGCTTCTCTACTGACAATATCTGAAAGCCACAATTTTTGGATAAGATGAGAGTTGCCTCTTATTAAGGGCTCCGTTAAATCCTTTGATGTCTCTCCAGCTTTAGCCCCCATCTGATCTGCTTGCAAGAAATGGCTAAGGCTTGCCTTAGGAAGTAGAAATTTGAAACCTTCCTGCATTTAAACAAATATGCTGGTGGAGGAACATTGTATTATGTAATTTGAATTATTATGTTATTTAAAATATGTACGTACAACATTCTATGATCATTTTTTGCTGCCACAAAATATAGTACAATTAACCATAAAGCCACAAAAACCCAAAGACAGCAAACAGAAACAGTCAAAAGAGCATTCCGCCTAATAGATTTAGCATAATAGCACAGTTGCTTAAACACCCATAAAAACCATCCAAATATTATACAAAAAATATAGGCATCAGCAGCAATTAAAACAAATAAGAACTATTAGTTAAAGTGCCTTACAAAACCGAACAAAAACGGTCTTGGTTTGGTACTAGAATTTTGGCCAACTCAGCACCAGATTAACAGATAGGGGAAGGAAATTCCACAGAGGAGGTGCCATAAAAACACGCCATGTTCCTCAGGGGCACCACCTCTGAAGGCGGGGTGATACAAAGCAGAGGACGAAAAATTGTACTCTTAGGGAGTAGCCAAGATACTCAGACCACAAGCTGTTTATAGCAACACCTTAAATTAGGCCTGAATAGGCAGGTAGTTTAGCTCTCAGGCAATGGATATGTTGCCTCTAATTAACAGGAGACAGCAGTGTTGCTGTTTCATTTTGAATCAACCAAAGCTGCTGAACCATCTTCAAAGGCAATTCCATGCCGAGACAAAATCTAACAATCAGATGGGACTCCGGCTCCATTTTCAGGTCTAGCTCAAAGTCCGGTCTGTGGTTTTCTACAGCAGGATGCTGTATATCCTTGCAAGTGGATACAAAGAGTATCACTCCCAATCTGAACACTTCTGTCATAATCAAATCAAGGACTAACCAAAGCAGCTAACTGGGCTTCTGTGGGTAAGGGGTCTAAGATGGCCAGCTGATGGGAATCCTAGAGGTGGTATCTGAAGGGGTTCGCCGGCAAAGTACCACCCGCTGAATTCAAGTGGGGCCCCAGTATCCTTACCAGAAAGCATTTCAAGGTACTGGTAGAAGTACTGGGATTCCTCCTTCAACACTGTGTTAGGCACAAGGCTGTTATGTGGGTTGCACTGCCAGGACAGGCACAAGTTATAATATCAGTGCCCAGTATCACATGCTGTTACCACACCTATGCACCCCTACTGTGCCGAGGAAGCAGTTCCTATGCCTCCTCTGTTCCCTTATGGTGTTGTCTGGTAAGGGCATCAGGGGCCTTCCCTTAGCAGCAGTACTCAGCTACGAACACCAGCAAATTGTACTGCAATCTACCGCCGCAACCACTCCATTCATTTCTTGACCATGTTTTCCTCTTACTACTGTGCTAACATCCAATAACCAATCTTCTCCAAGCTTGAGTAGTTTGCTGTGAGCATATGCCTTTTCTCAGAGACAAGCTGACGGGGAAAAGGAAAATTCAAGGAATCTTCCAGTATGGAATAATTACCCTATCCAAATTTCCTAATTAGATTCTGCAGAATGTCACAGGATAGGATTTTGCTTCTTTTCAAGATCAACCTGCTCTCGCCTGTGAAAATAAGCTAAGTATCAACATCACCTGCCTCCCCCTCGCATCTGAATGATGAGACTATATGATGATCAGGAGGAAGTCTAGATATTTGGTGGTCTCAAGTACCGGGGGAGAATAAGAGCCTTCCCAGATGATCCAATAAACTTGCATTTTTAAGCACTAAAGTGCTAATAAAGTCTGTCCCCTGGGATGACTACAGGGGGAGCCATGGTTTTTAGGGGTGGAGAATAATTTTTCAATTATCTTTTTTCAAGTATGTGCTCAGATGTTGGACATGGGGGAGAACACAGTTTAAAACTAAAAAGGTCAATGACGTCATTATAAGATGGAGTTCTGCTGGAAAGGTAGCTACACAGTTTTTTTTTTTAAATTAAAAGCAAGACTCCTTCATTCCTCCTGGTGGAATGGTACATCAGGGAGCGCTCACCTGCTGCAACATTTTATATAAAACTTTATAAATGGTCTCAATGCATATTTTTTTTTTGAACAGTTTCTATACCAACAGGAGATTCAAGGCAGCTTACAAACAATCAATCCAACAACAGAAGAAAATCCATAAAACACTTAAAACAGCAATATAATACCAACTGAAGAGCAGCTTAATATCAGGCCAAAAGATGACGGGTGATGATAAGTAGGAGTGTGCCATCAGTGTTAGCCATTATTTTGCAGATCCTTTCCCACAAGAGACTCATAATTCAGGGAAAAGATATCAAGATCCCCACCATAACATACTAGTAACTGTGCATTCACTGCACACACACACGTGCACACACATACACACAGAGGATTGGAAACTGGCCACAGACTTAACTGCACCAGCATCATCCCTGTTGGAAGATTCTCTCTGCCATTGGTATCAGAGGCTGCAGAGCTCACCCAACAACTGGAAAACGACGGGCAGGAAGGCTCTTGTACTCCCATAAGGCTTGGCTGCCATAGCTGCTATCTCCACTGCCATTTTTTTAAAAAAAATCAGCAATCAAATAGCATTATGTTGATATAAAAAGGTAAAGGTCCACTGTGCAAGCACCGGGTCATTCCTGACCCATGGGGTGTCGTCACATCCCGACGTTTCCAAAACAGACTTTGTTTACGGGGTGGTTTGCCAGTGCCTTCCCCAGTTATCTTCCCTTTACCCCCAGCAAGCTGGATACTCATTTTACCGACCTAGGAAGGATGGAACGCTGAGTCAACCTTGTAAGGTTCTCTGAATTCCCAACTTTCATTAAAAGAGTCTCTAACCAAAAAAAAAAAGAGAGAGAAAGAGAGAGAGAGAGAGTCTTTAACCCCTTTCGTTGTGGAGATATGCCTTTTCCTTTATATCTCTACAAGGAAAGGGGCTATTTTCAAAAATTAAAGCTGGTGATTCAGGGAACATGATACACATATCACTAAACTGTTACATGAATATAATGCCATCACAATGCTGATTTTTAAAAGCCCCCTGGTGGAGGAAGGGAATGGCTACCATGACAGCCAAACCATGCATGAGTCAAGACCCAGTAGCTCGCCTGTCATTTGCTGGCTGTGGGGACAGGCTCTGCCTCCTCCAATAGTCATGCTGGGGAGAAGCCTCCAGTGGGGATAATGATGGTATATGGTAAGTCCAGAGCCATTTCTGTCCTTTCCCTTTTAAAATTTAAAGGGCCCTCAATGGAAGTTATGTCTACCTGACCCATCAGCTGTTAATCATCATCTCTCTTTCTTTCAGATTGTAAGAAAGATGCTGACTAACAGCCATTTCCCAGCTTGCTTCCTCTCTTTCCCTCCTTGAAAGCCCAAAACATATCTGAAATTCTGGGGGATAAATTTTTATTACTCCTGGAATTTGAGGAGTGTTGGGGGCCTTTTTGGGTACCTCTGAGCCAATCTGAAACATTCAATTTCGGGTATAATTTTGGCTTGACTGCTCATTCCTAATGGCAACATACCAAACATCAAATAATTTAATCAATTAATTAATTAATATCCCATCTTTCACCCCAATGAGGACCTCTCTTCTGTTTTATCCTCACAAGAACCCTGTGAGGTAGGTGGGGCTGAGAGTGTGTGACTGGCCCAAGGTCACCCAGCAAGCTTTCATGGCAGAGTAGGGATTCGAACCTGCATCTTCCAGATCCTAGCCTGACACTTTTAACTACTACACCACACTGGCTCTGAATCTTAGGAACACCAATAGCCTCCCAGGATTCCTTATCTTGACATAAGCCATAATAATTCACACAGAAGAACACAGATGATGAGAATGGACAGCAGCTTTCTGCATATCTTGCAGGTCTACTGAGATAGGTTGTGCTAGAGAACAGAAAAGTACTGGTCAAGAACAAGCAGGTTCAGTCCTTACCTTGGTCTCCACCCTGATGCTTTTACTAGAAGATTGGCAGACCCTGTGAAATAGAAAATAAATCTAAATCAAATATCTGCCTACTAAATCAAATATCTGCCTACCTCTAACAAACTCGCCCTGGGATTAGTATGTTCTCACATGCATGTTGCATGTTTCCCTGCATGTAAAAGTGTGTTCCTCTTCAGTATCAACCCCCCCTCCCCAAGATATAAAAACCCAACCTACCACGTAAGCAGTGCCTTGGGGAAACCTGGTAGGGCTGCCTCTGATCAGGTACAAAGGGCAGAGCGTCCAATTGTTTTAGCTCCCCTCATGCATATGTCCTTATCATATAAGAGCAGTTTTCAGCATGTGAGTAGGATTTGAGTCACAGTCTGCTTTCTTAAACACGAAAGAAGCTATAGTGCTACAGATTAAACTAGAGCCCATACATGGAAAATAGCTGTCCGGTCTAGCAGATACAGATCCAAGGAAAAGAAAACATGAACATGAGTCTAGCTAAGTTTCAATACAAGACAATTAGTTTAATTGGCAAAAAAACATCTGCCAAATCCCTACTACCTGTTTGCAGAGGAATTTGGGTCCCAGCATAGATCACAGCATCTGGGCAAACAAATTGAGCAAAGAACAAAGGAAAATCCCACCTTCTAAAACTTCTGCCTGCTGTGGTGAACCCCCCCCCCAAATCCCGAGTCAGGAATCCTGCCCCTCATGGGAGATACTCCAAGCTCTCCCAATCAGGTCATCTGACATGTAGCCCTCTCTCCTTACCCCAATGAGGTCTTTATGAGCATCCTAAGCAGAGTTACACCCTTCTAAGTGCAGTGAAGTCAATGGACCTAGAAGGCTGTAACTTTACTTAGGATGGCACTGTTAGTTTCCCAGGGCTCCTTTCCACATTATGAATTCCTACATGTATTCTGGAATTGGCAGAAGATGCAACACTAGAAACCTAAAGCTGGAGCTGCCAAGTTAGTTCAAAGCACTGTGAAATTATGCATTCAACTCCACTGCTTCTTCACCCTTTAGGAATGCTGGCACAATGAACCAGTGTTAGTAAAATTGTGTGTTAGTTACACACTTTTAAAAGCACAGATTGTGTGTGTGTGTGTGTAAAGTGCCATCAAGTTGCAGCCAACCTATGGCAACCCCAGCAAGGGGCTTTCAAGGCAAGCTGAGAAGCAGAGGTGGTGTGCCATTGCCTGCCTCTGTAGAGTCCTCCTTGGAGGCCTCCCTTCCAAGTACTGGCCCTGCTTAGCTTCCAAGATCTGACAAGTTAGGCTTATACACTGCCACCTTCCCACCAGTACAGATTAGATTCTGCAATTATATGCCCCCTTGGCTTCCTAGCTTACAGTACCCTACCCCTTTCTCAAGGTCTCTGTCTCTTCATTCTGAACTTCCCTCACTGCTAAATCTCAGACACCTGTCTTGGGCTCTTTGATGCTATCTTTATTCATGGAAGTTGAACCTTTTGTTACTAACAACTCTGCTCCTCCAGTAGTCCCGATGTCTGTGCACATTCTGTAACAGCACAACAGTTCAACCAATTGTTGTTGGAGACTTCACTACCATAACAGCAATGCAATATAGATGGAGGCAGGTCAAATGTGATTCTGAGACACTCATTTAATAGGCCAGTTTCAGGAAGGTTTTTTGTCATAAATGTTGGAAACCTGCTTGACTGTTGACTCCACCCTCCTGCAGCTGCCATTCTGTAGTTGCACCCACCACCCTTCCACAGGTGCTCGTAGGTGCATAAAGGTTGGTGACCCTCCTGCTCTAACCACTATACTTCCCGACTCTGCAGCAAAAGTAGGTACAGAAAATTCCGATTCTGCAATGAACTTATTCAGATTGGAATAAATGAGCTTAAAACACAGTAGAGTTACTGAAATATACCCCAGATGCAGATTTTGAATTCTCCAGTTACCAGAATGTAGCCATTATTTAAGTTGCAAAATATTCATCCTCGGTTGTAAGGTGCAACCCTCAATCCATGAGGAAATCTATAGTACAGGGACTCAAGCACCAGGCTCTCTCTTTCTTGGCTCAATTGGAACAATACTAATGACAAAGTCTGCATTAATCCAAGGCCCCATGCCAGTGAGGGGAGCCAAGAACAATCAATCATTTTCCCCTTAAGCTGAGGAGAACACATTGATGTTTGCAGGACAGACAATTAGACATCTCTCCGTCCCCTGGCCCTTCATGCCGAGGTACCAGTGCACAGCAATACATGTTCCTGAAACAATCATACAATTGATGGAATGATAAAAGGGTTTCTTGTTCTGTGCCAAAGGTGGGGCTGGGGCAGACCACAGTCCTGCCAGCTGGGGGACAACAATCCTAGTGGAGCCAAGTTATTTCTTCCTTCTTTCAGCTCAATTTACTGCATTTGGCTTCTTTGGACTGAATACTACGTTTAGGGAAGAGTATGCTGTATTGGATGTGTGTGTGTTAAGTGCCGTCAAGTCGCTTTTGACTCATGGTGACCCTATGAATCAAAGTCCTCCAAAATGTCCTATCTTTGACTGCCTTGCTCAGATCTTGCAAATCGAGGGCTGTGGCTTCCATCATTGAATCAATCCATCTCTTCTTGGGTCTTCCTCTGTTCCTGCTGCCCTCAGCTTTTCCTAGTTGTTTTAACTTATAGGGTCAGTTTAGGCTTGATTTGATCTATATCCCACTAATTTGTTTTTTTGGCAGTCCATGGTATCCGTAACACTCTCCTCCAACACCACATTTCAAAGGAATCTACTTTCTTCCTATCAGCTTTCTTCACTATCCAGCTTTCACACCCATACATAGTAATAGGGAATATGATGGCATGAATTAACTTGATTTTGGTGGCCAGTGACACATCCTTACACTTCAGAATCTTTTCTAGCTCCTTCATGGCTGCCCTTCCCAGTCTCAATCTCCTTCTGATTTCTTGGCTGCAGTCTCCCTTTTGGTTGACTGTGTTGGATACCAAAAGCTTATTGTCCCCTTTGCTGTTTATAAAAATAACTGAACTGTTCCTTCTTGGGTGGGTTGACAAGAGCCTAGGAAGCTTTCCAATCAGATAGCTGTGGAGGTTTTTGGGAAACACCGGCTTGGATCCCACTCACCAAAAACCTCCACTGATTGTAACTTCTCTGCCTTCACCTTCCCACTGCAGCTCCAACCCCCCACCCCATGCTTCTCCAGGAACCACATTGGGGGGGGGGGGAGTCAGTGTGTATTGAAAGTCTTCTCATCCTGTCAGCCTGGGTACCTGGGAGAGTTCAGACTGCTGGGGAGGGGGCATCAGTAAACATGTCACGCATCAAAGCGTGTATGTGGGTGTGTGAGTGAGTGATTACCCAGTGTGACAAAGGAGGGATTTGCTGTTAGTTCAAATGGGCCAACAGAGGATTTTTCCCTCTTTTAAAGTGTGACAGACTTTATGTCCAATCCATCCCAGGAAATTCTGCCACCAGTATGACAGCCATTGCAAAAACGGGCAAGGATAATTACAGAAGTCAGCAGGGTCACTCTGAGTTTGTGCACAGCTGGCTTGGCTGCCTTAATAGTTTATTGGACGTTAATACATTTCTTGCACAATACTTGGCTGTGTATTTCTTCAGGCTCTGCTCTGGGACTTTGCTAGAATTCAGTCATGTGTCTGCCATGCCCTGTGTTTGATTAACCCATATGCCAGCTTTATCATTCCCTGATTTCTTGCCATCTGCAGAGCCAACCGTTCTTCCTTTACTCTTCTGAAACCCAAGATCTGTGCTGTTAGTCCTTTAGCCTCTCCTCCACCCCCACTTTCTTTTTCTGGCATGCAAATACCAAAGTTGCTTTCACTTTCTTCTCACTTCTGTCTCCTGAGAAAGCTCTCCCTTTCAACAGCTCTCCTGCACGACATTTTCATCCCAGGATTGCATGGGCTGTACTATTTAATGCAAATGTTTCTTCCTCAAAAGAAGAAAGTTTCTAGCTTCCATGACTGAAAAGATATGTCTGAAAACGTGTGGACAATGTTTGCTGAAATTTCAGAAGCCGGAGGTCTGAATATTTATTTATTGTTTATTTTCATTTATTTATACCCTGCTTTTCTCCACAACAGGGACCCAAAGAGGCTTGCAATGTCACTCTTCCCTCCTCCACTTTATCCAGTTTTCCAACAGTTGACAGAGGAGGAAAAAGAGTTGGTTTTTATATGCCGACTTTCTCTACCACTTAAGGAAGAATCAAACCGGCTTACAATCTCCTTCCCTTCCCCTCCCCACAACAGAAACCCTGTGAGGTAGGTGAGGCTGACAGAGCTCTTAAGGGACCTGTGACTAGCCCAAGGTCACCCAGCTGGCTTCATGTGCAGGAGTGGGGAAACCAACCCAGTTCACCAGATTAGACTTCGCCACTTATGTGGAGGAGTACGGAAATCAAACCCGGTTCTTCAGATCAGAGTCCACCGCTCCAAATCACCACTCTTAACCACTACACCACACAGGCTCTCTCCAGTGTCCTACACAGCTCATGTTATTGTTTTATATTGTCCTTCCCCATTACTACCAAATACACAATAAACTATGCAAAATAAGATTAATTCAGCACATTTAATTTGCAAAATTTATAAAGGTTGAAGAATTTTTTTGGCACAGAACTTGGGTCACCCAGGTGTGAAATTTTAATCATTTTGGCACCACATCCTGTGTTGTTGGGCCAAACCTAAGTCTCCCAGTAGGGAACAGAAGAGCTAAGAAGATGTGCCTAAATTTAGTCATGGAGGAAAGAGTTAAACTTGTAGCTCTAGGCTCCATAATCAGTACAAAAACCAATGGACACAATGTACTTCATGTCACTACCATCAGTCTTAGGTGGGATGTAAAATTTGCATCCTCTGGATGAAGTTCCAGTTCTCACGAACACAACAAAAAGAAATAATGCTGGATATCAGAATCAAAAGAGATTGTTTAGCTTATGGCTCTGTTGCAGACACAGCGTATTCTTTCTCCCCTCCTCACTTAACCCTTTTCTTCTTATCTTAACTGAAGGAACAGTCAATGACTCAATTTAAATCAAAGTATCTACTCGATTCATCCCATTTACAAATGGACTAAAGCCAGACAAATTAATCAGTGACACTTCTTGAAGAAACCCCCTTAATGCAGACAAATATCTTCTTTCAGTTGGAAAAGAACTCGGTTGTTGGCCCCTTTTTTGACAGATCTGTAAGAGGTTCTGGATACTGACCCCTCTACTGAAAATAGAAGAATTTCCCTGGCTTATCCCTACATTGGATATAAGAACAGTCCTCTGCAGACCATTGTACCAATAACATAACCCAGGGGTCCCAACCTTTCTGGGAAACCTTTGGAGTTCTGACATAGGGTGGTGGGCACAACCAGGAGGCGGTGCCAGCCACAAAAAGTCAGGGAACGAGGTCATGAATAACGCTAACGGTAACTCTTCAACATTTCAGGCAGAAACTCTGTTTAACAGGATGTCTTTTAAAATGAGCATATTGTTTAAAAACATTTTCTTGCATATCCATAGCTTCCTTTCAGTCATGCTGTGAAGATCTTTATACTGTGCTAGTAGCTGCTGCCGAACCAGCTTTATAAAAGCTGCACAGCCAATCAGAACTCCAGTGGCCAACCAGAAGCCTTGCAGGACAAAAGCCCCACCTTCTAAAAACCCTTGTTGAGTGCTAGGAAAGGTGTCTCAGGCACCATGTTTAGGACCCCTTGAAAAGTATCTTGAAAAATAACCAAATTTAAATTCAGCGTTAACTATTGTGCCTTTCCCCCCCCTGCAACAGACATAACAAAGCCATTCTTCTTGAATTATTACTATATAAGTGGAGAACCTGTGAGACTCATGGTGGGATTCCATCCCCCACCCCCACTTGCCAGTGTGGACACCTGCCGGCTTTTGCTTCTCCGTTCTGTTTTGGAATAAAAGCAAACAGCTTGCTAGCAGCCGGGGGCAGAGGCTATGTAAGTTAAGGTCACTGCTGGTAAAAAGAGACAACCCCCCCCCCATTGCAAAATATATGTAGTAGAAGAATTAAATGCCATTGTGAAATGTTTTCTAGCATTTCACTTGGAGAAACCAAACTGATTTGACTGCAATTTATTTTATTTACTTGGTTTATACCCCACCTTTCTCCTTAATGGAGAACGAAAAGAGCTTACATCATTCACCGCTCTTCCATTTTATTCTCACAACAACCCTGTGAGGTAGGCTAGGCAGAGATTGCGTGACTGGTCCAAGGTCACCCAGCAAACTTCCATGACAGAATGGGGATTTGAATCAGAGTCGCCAAGGTCCTAGCCCAACACTCTAACCACGACACCACAATTTAAATCAAATGCTATCCATTAGTGCTCTGCTGTCAACGCAGGGTTGTTGTGAGGGTAAAATGGTGTCAAGGAGAATGATAACGTAAGGCACTGTAGGTTGCCATTTGGGAAAAAGTGGGGTATAAGTAAACAACCACACAGAATATCTGGAGGGTGCTGACCCTCCCATAAAGCTTTTATGACCTTCTGGTTTGTCAGTGTCGAGAGAGAGAGAGAGAGAGAGAGAGAGAGAGACAGACAGACAGACAGACAGACAGACAGACAGACATAGCGGTGAACAACCTTTTAGGTGCAGAACCAACCTCTTCAGTTACTTTCCTCTTAGGGCACACAGAGGAAGCAGGAAGTGGTGCATAACAGAAAATAATTAAAGCCCAAGGAACAGGTAACCTTATAGGTCAGTCCAAACCCATTAGTGCAGGGCATGTATTTATTTATGTGTCTCCCTCCCCTCTCTGGCCAACCTCTGCACAAAATAATTATCAAAGCTCCTCATCTTTCTGAAGGATTAAAGCTGGTTAACTCAATTTTCAGAGCCTTTTGTTGTGTTGGTTTCCCCCCGGCTGCTGCACAAGAAGATTTTCACACAGCCGCTTATGCTGCTTTTATCGGGTTGCCTTCTGGAGGTAATTGGGTTTCGGAGAAGCCTGTTTAAAATGCGCAACTGAGCCTCTTAAGCAAAATAACAAACTGGCAAAAAGGTAGCGGAGGATAAACACCACTGTCAGCATCTGGATGATCTCCTCCGCCTGCAACTCGGAGGCTGTCCTTTAAAGTGAAAAACTCAAGTCACTGATTAAGGATCAGATTGTGACGGTTGACTGGGTTGCTGGTAAATGCAGGCAGGGAGCTCAGACGCTCACAAGGAAAGCAACAGACCTCTGAGTGGCTTTCTTTGCAGCCACACAAGCCAAGAAATTCACTAACAAGAAAACCCTGTGGTTAGTCTGAGCTCATGTTGCTACACTAACAGATCTCTGCTTTCCCCCAGCACTGTAGAGAAAGGAAATATAACAAAGGTTTGCTGGGTGCCATGTGAAATATAGTTCTTCTTTATCTTTGTTTTCCCTGTGAGAAAATTACAAAAAAAGTAGAAGTGGATTATTTGAGATGAAAAATTCAACTGTTCTTTTAAAACAAAAAAACAAAAGAGGAATGGAAGTTACAATTCTTAAAAGTGCAGCTTCTTTTCATTGCTATTCAGTCAATTTGTTTCTGTAACATCCTTGTATCCTTCTTTATCCTCTGCTGGGAATTGGGAGCATCAAAAATTGGGGGGAAAGGATCAGAAAGTTAAAAAACCTATTCATAAAAAATAGGGCTGTCAATCTAAAGGTTTTCATTTGCTTCTGGCTTTTAATCACTGCATTTAGGTAGACTTCACACCAATTTGGGGGGAAATGTTTCAAACAGACTGTTCTAATTCACATTTGATCACAAAAATTCTAATTTATAATTTCTTAATTTTTTTTAAATGATGGATACCTTTTTAAATCTAAGATAGGAATATATCAAATCTGGCAATTTTGTGCTTAGCATTAACATTTCAAGTTTATAACAACATTTCATGATCATGATTGAAATTAAAAAGTCAGATTCTAACTCTAAATTGCTGCAAACATTTGAAAGATCAGCAGAAGAAGGGATGAGGCTCCATTTGACCTTGTATATTATAGCAAAATGGGGGAATGGGTGGTAAGGCTGCTGTTGATGCTTTTTAAATTTGTGTGTGTGTCTGTGTATGCAGTCAAGTCACAGCTAACCTATGGCGACCCTGGTGGGGTTTTCAAGGCAAGAGACGTTCGGAGGTGGTCTGCCATTGCCTACCTCCATGTCAGGACCCTGGGAGTCCTTGGAGGTCGCCCATCCAAATACTTGCCAGGGTCAACCCTGCTCAGCTTCTGAGAGCTGACGAGATCAGGCTAGCCTTTAATTTATAGGATTTTGTTAATGTAAAGCTGAAACTGACTAAAGTTGAGTTGTAAAAATAGTCACACAGAGTAAAATCAACAAAACTCATGCTTGTTTGTAACAGATGCTGATAAGATTACAATTAATTTAGCAATGTGCATTCTTTGTTTTTTCAATAAATTCCCCATCTGTTGTGAGAGATGCATACATCATGACTTCAAGCATCTTACCATTGGTGAAGGAAAGGGGAATGTGCAATGTTACATAGGAAGAAGGAGTCACTCATGCGTTCTGCTCCTTGCCAGTGGCACTTCAGATCTCCTGAAGCTTCTTTCAGTTGGTGACACCAGAAAGAGCCAGGTGTCCATTTTGTGTACCAATTGCAAGCTGTGTAGCAAATAGTGCTCCACCGACAGGTGTGTTTGCATATTGGCCAAAGGAGGCCAATCATTTTCCATTTGTCTCCCAAGAGCACTCTTGAGATCCCTTCAAGGCCAAGAGGTCTAGTTGCAAAATATTAGTAAGTAGATGCCTGTGCCACTTGGTCCTTTGTTCTTTGCTCAGCTACTTGAGAAATGAAATGTGTGACAGCACCCTTGTTCTTCAAATGACCTCTGCCGCTTCCCATGCACACTGCCTGCTGTGGGAGGGAATCATTACAGCAAGCTAATCTCAGTACTTAGCCATGCATGCGATCTGCTCTCTCTCTCTCTCTCTTTTGTGAAGCAATCATTGACTTTCATCTTCCATTGCCTTTTGTTTACATAATCTCCATAACAAATGCAGGCTAAGGATGCAGTCTCCTCTCTGTCCTTTACTCAAACAATGAAGGCTTCTAGTCAGTTCAGGCTCTGCCTCCCCAATGTGATCTGTGCAAAAGGTATTTGTACAGATACAACTGGGCAAACCTGGACTGCTTCCATTGAAGAGCTGTGTTCCTCTAATGCCAAGATGTATGTGCAAAAGGGTAATGTATGAACAGTCTGTAGACAGAGGGCCGCACCTCATTCCTCTAGACTTTGAAGAAGAAGAGTTGGTTTTTATATGCTGACTTTCTCTACCACTTAAGGAAGAACCAAACTGGCTTACAATCACCTTCCCCTCCCCACAACACCCTGTGAGGCAGGTGGGGCTGAGAGAGTGTGACTAGTCCAAGGTCACCCAGCTGGCTTCATGTGTAGGAGTGGGGAAACTAACCCGGTTCACCAGATTAGCCTCTGCCGCTCATGTGGAAAAGTGGGGAATTTCCATATCAGAATTCACCAAACCACTGCTCTTAACCACTATACCATGCTGGCTCTTTGTTAATAATTAGGAGCATGGGAGGTTTCTCTGAAGACAGCAGGTAAATGTACTTTTCCAAGTGAGAGGTGTATTCTGCAGAGCTCATGCTGGTTCATACTAGTCGCATGGGTCACTACAAAAAGTATACCCAACCCTCCAAATTAGAGCTATTTAAATATGCTGTCTTTAATAAGCACTTCTAGCCTCCCTATGTAAGACCCATGTAAAGTCATCCCTACAAATGAGGCAATTGGAAGCTATCGCCTCAAGTGGCAAATTGGCCTCAAGTGGCAGATTCAGAATGCAATCTGAAGAGCAGCAATTTTGGGACAAAATATGCCACACTTTAAATCAATGCTTAAAAGTCCACCCAGATCCTACCCCTTTTCGATATGAAAAATGGTGCTTGTTCAGCATCAATCAAGTGCCTCCAAGAGGGTGGAACAAGGGTAAGGTCATGACTTGCAGACATCCTATAATGAGCGTTCCAAGATATGTGCACAAAAGACAGAAATTTGGTGACCGGGAAGCAGCACCAGTAGCCACTGTTACCCAAAAGAAGACCTGTGTCAAGGGAATGCATGTGCAGGCATCCCCACATGTGCAGATCCTAGACCCTTGGCCCCAGGAATTTTAAAATGCCTGTGTATACAAAGAGTCACTGGAAAAGACAATAACGCTAGGAAAAGTAGAAGGCAGAAAGAAAAGAAGACACAGCATGAGATAGATTGACTCTATAAAGGAAGCCATGACCCTCAGTTTGCAAGACCTGAGCAAGGCTGTTAAAGATAGGATTTTTGGAGGACATTGATTCATTGGGTCGCCATGAGTCAGAAGCGACTTGATGGCGCTTAACACACAGACATACAAAGGTACTATTCAGGTTTAACATTCTTCCAGAAGGAATAAGAGAGGAGTTTAACCTATTTTATCTTTAGCAATCTAACCAAAGACACAGAAGAGAAGTAGAGAAAGACAGGAAATTCTATAGGCAGAGGTAGCTCAAAACATTTAAAAATGTAGAGACAGTTCTCACAATGACAGTTCTAAGCTGTATTGCACAAGCAATAGACTCAGGGCAGTTTCAAAATACAGTAACAATGATTAGTCATGAAGTCCTAGTGTCCAGTTTACTTTAGAGGTTATCCAAAGATGTGTTGCTCCCACATAACTACTCCAGGAAAAACCATCCAGGGGAACAGGGAAGGTGTATCGATGCCCCAGAAGGGACGTGGAAGATCAGAAAATAAGTTGGGAGAGGGAAGATGGAAGGAATGAAGGGACTGAGAGGTAAGGTGGTGAGAGGGGCTGCTGGTCATGAGTAAGAGGAGTCAGGAAAGTCAAGAGAGGGGAAAGAAGGGAAGAGATAGGTGAATGAGAGGTCTGAGGAAGGAAAGTGGAATGGGAGGTCATGCTCTAGCTGCACCTGAAGAGCACTGTTTTGTGTTGGTGGTGGAAGAAGGTTCAGGAGAAGAAATCAACCCAAAATGCTGGGTCTCAGGGGCCCCCTTATACACCTAGCATCCTCCTGCTAGTGCTAGGAAAATGTAAATCAAGGGACATTTGTGGCTCTAAAACCACTGATGTTATGGGGCAGGAGAGGGTATTAATCTCCAGATTAAGTGTAGTAGTACCTTCTAGAAAGCTGTTGCATATAAAGCTATTTAATTTAACACTCTGTGTCCTGGGTGTAATTTTTTTCTATAAAATACAGGGAAGTGGGGCTTGGTGGTATCTCTGCAGCATGATCCGTCAAGTTGGAAGTAAATACTGCCAGGCCAAAAGTGACACAGGACCGCTACAGGCTGGATTGCTACTTCCCAATTATGTAGGAGATCTATGTAAGACCTGCACTGCTGATGAATGTGGCCCTAGTAGGAGCTGTCAGAGAAGGCAACTCATGCTCTTCTTGGAGGAAGCCACAATGGGGAATGTGATCTAAGGACACTCCAGGACTGGAGGCTAACAGAGGCACTCATACATAAGAAATGGTGATACTACCTATTAGAATCAGTCTTAGCAATACCTTCACATCCCTATTAGAATCAGTCTTACGGATACCTCCTATAGAACTGTTTCATTTAGCACTCTGTTTTCAGCAACACAACATTTTACATGACACATTACTGTATTTGATTGTATTACTGGGTAGGTCTGCATTGTAAGGGATGCCCACAAGTGGAAAGAAATGCTGAGTTATTGTCCCACAAACATGGGTCATTCATCAGGACCTGGATGTGTGGGGTCCTGAAAAGTCACCGAAGAGTCACCCTGGGGTGCTTTTAATTGTACATGGCCTCAATCACGATTCTCTGGTTGGGATCTGCAGGAGCTTCAAGCAGTGGGGCTCCTGGAAGGGAGGAGGTCTTGGGGTACCACCATCCCCACTCCCAAAAGGGACAGAAGGACATTGTTAATGCTAAGCATGTTAAAAACACTGCTATGGATCAAATGAACAGTAAATTTTCTTTTTAAACCCCCCAGTAAATATTCCCCACTTGCCTGTCTTCCTTCTTTTACTTGAATAACATTTGGTTTTATATATTATTTCATAGCGTCATAATTTATTTAACAGCTCCTTAATTGCCATCAATGTTATTTTTCTATTTTCCAATATTTTGCAAATGTCATGAATTCCATCACGTAATTAGCTTACAATACTTTCCCTCTCACGTACACATAATGAAAAACCATGGCGTATGGCACATAAGGAGCTGCAGGTTCTAAAAGGAAAAGGGGGAAGCCAAACCCTGTTTCCGCTTTGAAAGTGACTGTCCAAAAGCAAGCTTCAACTTGCTCGGTGAATGCACATTGTGTGCAGGCAGTTGGGCATGTGATGACATTGATGGTGGGTGAAGGGAGGGGGAGGCATTTTAGATTCTGTTTTTGGTGGCAAAAAGAAGAGGATAACTCTTAATTCCTGGACATTGCAAGTGGCTTGCAGTGTGCAATCACTGGCAATTCACAGAACCCTGTTCGACCTGCTTCTTGACTAGAGATCGCACATTGTTACGTGATCTCTTTGCAAATCTACTGCAGTGGGGAGGGGGAATTTGGCAACAGAGCAAATACATTCCTGATCTGACACCACTTACTTCCATAGATTCACACCAGATGCCGAGTTAGCTTACTTACATCCTTGCTTAATCCTGGGTCATGTTCCTCCCTCTTGGCTAATTTTATGCCTGTGTTAATTTCTTCCTTTGCTGTCACTGGGCACTTTCATTTCACTGCTGAAAGTGTGACATAGTAAATGCTGTTAAATAGCATCACTGAGCAGATCGGGATGAGTCACCAGGAGCTGGAGATCATCCACCACCAGCACTCTCCCCATCACGCCTTAAAATTGATTTTTGGTTCAGTGAGCAGTCACCATGTGCTTCCTCAGTTGCCCTTTTCCTAGCCTGTTTAGAAACACGGCATACTGCAGAGTCTATGCGCTCTAAGCAGCGGCAGATGGGACAGCAGGCCAAAGGGGCCCTGTTAAAAATTGGCCCATCAAAGATGTTCCAAAGCACGTTATTCAGTGATCTTCAGAAAAGGCAGATATCATATTTTTGACATTCAGCTAACATCCATGTTCATTTTATCTGAGGTGGGGAGAATACAGTTTTATGTATACTTTTTCATATGTAATTATACAATGTGTGTTATAAGAGGAAACTCATGAGCAATTTCTACTGTCAAGCATGCATTTGTGGGTCACATGACACCCCCCCCCCACAAATTAGTTTGTCCAGCAATTGGGTTGAGTAAATGTGCATGGATTTAAACATATCAATTACATGCAAACCAGCAACAGCAATTTTTTTGCTTGTTTTTGCAGAGGTGGCAATCCTAATAAAAGTTTGCTGAGGAAACATGGCTGGCAAATATGTCCAGAAAATATTGTGGCGGTTGAATTGTGAGAAGCCCCCAATTAACCAGAATGAGGAAGAGAGAAGAACCAGGTATGCAGAGAGTAGGAAACTGCCCCACGGCCAACAGCCGTATTTTCTCTGTCACTTCAGTGTCTTCAACAAGAGTCCCATTTAGGTTGGGAGCTGGGAATCTGACTAAAACCACAAATCATCTGGCTTGGATTGAATGTTCGGTCTGGCAAAGAGGAGACTGAGGGGGGACTGGATGTGATTGCTCTCTTTAAGTATTTGAAAGGCTGTCACTTAGAGGAGGGCAAGGAGCTGTTCCTGTTGGCAGCAGAGGGTAGGACTCGCAATAATGGGTATAAATCATGGGCAGAAAGGTACCAGAGGGACATTAGGACATTTTTTTTTACTGTGAGAATAGTTCAGCGGTGTAATTAACTGCTTAGGGAGGTGATAAGATTCCCCTCACTGGCAGTCTTCAAGCAGCGGCTGGACAACCACTTGTCATGTCAGGGATGCTCTAGGCCAGTGGTTCCCAAACTAGGCAGTACCACCCTCTGGGGGTGAGTGGGATTACCTAGGGGGGGCACTAAGAAGCAATGGGGCAGCAGGGGAGCGCTAGAGGTGGCCCCCTTCAACTGTGTTGTTCACATTTACAATAAATCAAGCTATGGCACCATGCTGGCAAATTTGGTGGAAACTATCAGAATTTTTTTCCAGCCTTTGAAGAGCTGGTACCACTGGATCAAGTTCATCAGTTTTGTTGAATAAATTTCAACTAAAAAGTTTTAATTTGATTTTGAATAGATATGCAATTAATTGTTACTGTTTTGGAATTTTATTGTTATTATCTTCTTTAGTGAGTCATGCAAACCCGTTTTGAATAATGCTTTTTTATAGGCTAGGGTAGGGGGCGCTGGGGTTGAGTTTGTGGAACCAAGAGGGCAGTGGCCTGAAAAGTTTGGGGACCATTGCTCTAGGCTGATCCTGCATTGAGCAGGGGGTTGGACTAGATGGCCTTTATGGCCCCTTCCAACTCTTATGATTCTATGAAACTACCAGTCAGCAGAAGGAGAAAAGAGAGTGAGCTAGAGAAGAGCTAGACAGAGAAGCTGGGTTTAGAGGAGAACTTTAAAGGTGAGAATGTTTTCTAGGAGGGAGTTCCAGATGTAATAGGGAGGCAAGGGTGCTAAAGAACCAGCACTTTGAAGAATGGAAGGTTCTCTGTTAGGGGTCAGAAATCTTTTCTAAATAAACTACAAGACAGCCAGTATAAGAAAGCCCATTTGCATAAGTAAAAATAACTGACGTTTTCATTAATACTTCGTTATTTTTTGCATCCCAAACACTGGTTGCTGCAAGTCTTTTATTAGGAAGTGGCTTACATGAGGCCTCACAATAAGCAATAAATATACACAGGAGCGTGTGACTGTTTTAGTACACTGGCATAAATCTGCATCTGATTTGCACTTGTTTTCCCTATCTGTAAAGCATTTCCAAGAAGCCCTTTAGTTCTTTGCTCCTATCCCTCCAACAGAACTCAACTTAAAAGATTTCATTTTCTTTTTAAGAGAGCCATATTTGGCTCCATACTGAGCTACATTTGGGTCCGGAGCCACAGGCTACAGACCCATCTTCTGTGTAGGGTTGCCAGTGAGCAGGGGTTGTTGGACTGGGAACAGGAGGAAAGGGAGACATGCCGGAAGAGTGCCGCCACTTCTGGTGAATACCGCAAGGGATGTCACACCATACTTTTGCCCCAATCCTACAGCATTGCCTCCTGATCATGCCCAGTGATGTGACATCACTTCTGGGTATTCGCAGGAAGTGATGTTGTGCCACCACCGCAAGACAATTACATTTCTCCCTGCTGCTGCTGGCCCTCTGCAGGCTGGCAGGCAACTAAAGAGGGAGCAGGAGGTCTCCCTACTTTGATGTCAAATCAGGGGGGAGAAATATTATGAAAGAAGGCCCTGTGGGGATTGTATAGAAAAATGAAAATGGGGCGGCATATACACTAGTACCAGAAGGCAGGTGCAGATGAAGGGAGATGAAGAATGGCTAGATATGATTGGGTCACTTAGCAAGGTGTACTCTTTTGGCAACACTATTTTAAATAATTACCACATTGGTCTGACTAAGTACATTACTTCAGATTGTCAGATTTGCATTGCAAGTTCTGGGAAGATGCCTGCTTCTCATTTCCCATCAACTGTTTCAAATGCCAACACCAAAGTACAGAACTCCTATACTGTCTCTAGGGTACAGAGCAGGGGAGAAATATAAGGGCCCAGCTCCTCTATATGACAACATCTCTCTGCGATCCTTTATTTAACTGAAGTTCTCTTCCTGACACTGTGTTGCTGCCCTTTTTGGACAACAGAAGCTTTCCTTTCCCAGAAAGAGCCAAGAATGATTTTATTTCCTTCCAATAACTAAAAGGTATATGCCAAAGTTGCATAAACACCCAACATGAATAACTTTCCTGTTTCTTTTAACAGCCCACAGCTGCAAAGGAAGATGCCTCCATTTTTATTTAATTCTGAGCCACATTTGACTCCTGAGATGAAGCACAGTGAAAAGATACAACAAAACTATTACATAAAATGCAATAACATTAAGACTAAAAACAAAGAAGAACAGCAAAGTCAGTAGTGGCAGGAAATCAATAATGAATAAAAAAAAAACATTGTCAGCACTGCAGAACGCTTTAAAAAGACTTTTAAGCAAGCAGCTGAACACTAAAAATGCTTAGAAAATAACAGTTGACCACACAGATTAAAACATACCCAACTCTACAAAAACTGCTTTGGGGAAAAGGTCTTAACCTGGCACTGACAACAGGCAACAGCAGAATGAGTGAAGGGAGGCATTCCACAGTTAGGGTGCCTCAACAGAGAAGGCCCAGGCCACCACCTACTTTATGTCAAAAGGTGAGAGAATATAGAGTTAGACCACTGAAGATGATGTGACATGATGGGCAGGTGTGCATATGGATGCTAGAGGTCCTTTGGATACCCAAGTTCCAAACCTTTAATGGGTTTGAAGGTAATAATAATCAGCATGCTGAACTGGGCCAGAAACAAATTGACGGCCAGTGTGGTTCTTTTCATGCTGATGAGATATGGTCTTTACAATTAACACCAGTCAATAATCTTGCTGAAGAGTTCTGTATCAACTGAAGTTTCTGAATCATCTTCAGAGGCAGCCCCACAGAGAGTGCATGAAAGTAATCTAAAGTGGACATGATCTATTCTAGAGCTACCAAGCCTCCAGTGGGGGGGCGAAGAATCCTGTCGTCTGCCACTACTCTGAGTGGCAGCAAGATAATTTTTTTCAAAGAAACCTGCAGCGCAGGAAGTTCTTACCAGAAGTGAGAAAGGCTAACTCTAGGAATTGCTAGAAACTCTATGGCTTTTACCACAGAAGCTGCTGCTTGTCACTTCTTTTTTTTTAAATATAATTGACATAGCGCCGCATGTGACAGTGTGGCCCCCATGGCACCACTGACAGGGCTACCTGGTGGTGGGAGGGTTAACGTGATCAGAGCATGGATCACCATGGGGTCTCTTGCTCCCTGTTCTTGTTGTCCAGCCCCCAGTCCAGCCTACTGGGACAAACAGGAATCTTCTTGTTTTATTCCACAGGGGTTGGGGGAGATGGTAGGATGTCATGGGCCCAAAGGGGGACAGGAAAAATGGCAGCTGCATTCCCCTTCATGGCTGCATACTAAACAGCTAGGTGGGTCCTCCTGGTTGTGACCTAGCAAGCCTAATTAGATAAACATATTCTTATTGATCTGTATGAGGCCTGGCCCCCAAATGGGAAGCTCAAGGAATTGTGGGAGTTATCCTAAACTGATCTATTCAGAGACAAATCCCACGCTATTCAACGGGACTTACTTCTATGGAAGTGTCTTTAGGTTTGCAGCTAATGTGATCTTTAGTGGACGGCTGTTCATTTCTAGTCTTACCTCACTCTTTTCACCTCATCACTACATCATCTGAGAACTTCCCATAGTGCCATTTCATGACTAACTTACCATAAAGTGTGGTTATTTTTCTTTTCCTGCTCTCCTTAGTGGGAATTTGTGTGCAAGTAATTAAGACTTTGTTTGATAAGGGTTGGGTTTGAACATACGGTACATAAGAGAACCCATACTGCTAGGGTCTGGGCTTGGTTTTTTTCAGTGGCTTCCCTTGTCTGTAGAACCGTCCTCCAAAACGGTCATGAGTGCTTCTACCCTCCTGGCTTTTGGCAAGGCTGCAAGAGAGATTTATTCTGGACAACCTTTGAGGCAGGCTGAGCCTAAGCAAAGGGGAAATGTCTTGATAGCAGGACACATGGTATTTCTAGATTGGTTTTTAATTTGGTTTTAATGAATTTTATATCTGTTGATTTGTTTTATACTTTGTTTTGTAATGTTTACACTGTTTTTACCTACTGCAGGGTGGGTAAAAGAGATGGATAGAGAGAGAGGCATATACACAGAGTGTACTAGGAAGTTGTTAGGGTATTTTCAGGATGTATGTTTCCCTTCAGGTTGACTACCACAAGAAGATCTACCGAGGATAATAGAGCCCTGCCTACTGACTCCTAGGAAATCCTGACCAATCCTTGTCTTCCAATCCCAGGGCACAGAGGTTTCAAGGAGAGTTATTTAAAAAAAAGCAGAAATGCTGAATTCTGTCTATGCCCAATACTAATTGCTCTGCATAGCGCAATCAAAGAATCATGGAACATGCACAGTTCCAAATAAGAGCAGAGCTAGCTGTTAGGCAAAATCATGTGGAGCCATTCTCTACCACATGAGAATGCAGAAGACAGGTCACATTGAATGCTCCTGCAAAAAAAATACTCTTATATAGGAAACGAGCACAACTGGGATAAAGATTCTATGCCCTTCCAACTGTGTGCAAAGTTTTCTAAGTGCAGGAAGATTTTTTTAAAGATAATAATATTATCTATGCAGTTTTAGGGGAAAGAAACCTTAAAACACTTTACCCAGATTTTTTAAAAAGACATCCCTGATCACATGCTCACAATGTGAAAGAGACAGAAATTAGAGTGTGTGACAAAAATGGCCATCTAACCTCTTCTTAAAAACCTCCTGGTAAGCTCTCCTGCCCTGGAGGTTTTTAAGCAGAGGCAAGATGGCCATCTGTCTGCAATGCTGATTCTATGACCTTAAGCAGATGATGAGAAGAAGGGCATCTTGGCCATCTTCTGGGCATGGAGTAGGGGTCACTGGGGCTGTGGGGGGTTTGTTGTGAATTTCCTGCATTGTGCAGGGGGTTGGACTAGATGACCCTGGTGGTCCCTTCCAACTCTATGATTCTAAAAATAGGATAGGGATGGTGGAAGAGATGCACATGGAAGAAAAGCCTGAGCAAGGATGTAGCGTTTTAGCTATTGATTGAATGTAAGGGCAGATGGAAGAGCCCCGTGGCGCAGAGTGTTAAGCTTCAGTACTGCAGTCAAAAGCTCTGCTCATGACCTGAGTTTGATCCCGACGGAAGTTGGTTTCAGGTAGCCGGCTCAAGGTTGACTCAGCCTTCCATCCTTCCGAGGTTGGTGAAATGAGTACCCAGCTTGCTGGGGGTAAAGGGAAGATGACTGGGGAAGGCACTGGCAAACTACCCCGCAAAGTCTGCCTTGGAAATGTCAGGATGTGACATCACCCCATGGGTCAGGAATGACCCAGTGTTTGCACAGGGGACCTTTACCTTTAAGGGCAGATGGAGATTCTGAAAGTTGGGATGCAGGACATCATGCAAGACTGAAACAGAGAGTGTGAAAGGATGGAGATGAGAGACAGAGGAAGAAGCTTTTTAGAGAGCATTAAAAAAATGCAATCCCTTCCCTCTGACGATCTGAAGTGGTTCCATCCCCATCATTTGGTTAACATGAAATCGACCTAAATTCTTCTTTCTGGTGGAAATGACTATCATGACCCCTGTGTATTCTTCACCTCTGCAAGATCACACGACTGGATGCAATGCTTTCTGCATTCACGTGGCTAATGATACCCCAGTGTGTCTTCCTTATGCATGTGTCATATAGCTTAAAGATCTTCCTAGCCCTGTTCCTTTGGGAAGGCAGTTACAGACAGGACAGTTTGAATGGCACATAGCAAACAGCAGAAAAATGAGGCAATAATTCTTAGGATGGTGTTTGGCTGCTGCATGCCATCGTAGGCATGCTGCAGTGCAGATTCTAAAGTAGTCCAGGAGGGTAACATGTGTGGGTGTTTTGATCCTGAGGCTGGCGAGAAGTTTCACTTTCTCATACAGAAAATGCCTGCGCACTGGCCAATTGAAGGCTGCAGGAGGAATTATCTTCTGCCGGTGTGTAGGCCAAATGGGTGAACATGTTAAACCTGTGTGGGAAGAAGATGTGACATCTATGGGAGGGAGATGAAGGGAGAGGAAGGGAAATATACTTTGTAGGGGCAATGAAAAAAGCCCATTTCATTTCAAAAATGTCAAAATCATGACTCAGACAGATCCCTCTTCTTTTTACTCCTCATATCTGGAAATTCCTCAGGAGCCAGGGTAAAATGTTAGAAGCCCAAGACAGTCGTTTGAATGTGGTGAAGCTGGCTCGAATGCACCTTTGCTGCTCTGAAAACACACACACAGCCATTCTTTTCTCCTGCAGTTAACTTTGAAGGGGAAAAGAAGAACTGCAAGTGAGTTGGGGAAAGGTTTAGTGTGGTAGGGGAGCCGTGGATCAGCACCTGTGTGTTAGTAAGGTGCCTCCCCCTCAGTCCTCAGAGTAGTTTTGCAACTATTTTAAAGTGGTTGGGATTTTTTAAAACACTGAGTAAAATTTATATTTGTATAAATGCATATATACTACTTCACTAAAAAAATATATCAGGCAGCTCACCTGAAACTCAAGGAGACAGGCAAGGTGGAGAGCGAATCCAGATGTTTACTTGTGAGACATATATGCATGCAGGGCAAATTACAAAATCAGTGAATCAGTAGTAAAGAACAGTAACCTTTGTTAAGAATGCCCCATCTGCCTTCACCTGAAGATGCAAGGCACCTGTGACTTTTCCAACCCTGTTTCAAGTGGCATAAAAGTAGACCCAAGATATCATATTATCCAGGAGATCACTGTATCAGCTGCTTCAATCACTGATTAAAAATGTGGATTTTTAACTGAAGCTGCTCCCTACAAAATTGTTATGCGATAAACTACAAGCCAATTACAAATCATCAGATAGGCTCAATCCATCAGAATATAATTGAGAGCATGGAAGCTCTGCACAGGTGAGTGATTTCTATTCATCTTAATAGGGTATGCACAGGAAAGGTTTCTGGCATACTGTGCCCTTTGCATTTAAGTTTATTTCCCAAGGAATACACTATTTGTCTATTTGTATTAGTTAGGAGAGACTAATGCTATCTTCATTAAATATCCTCAGAATGTCACTTGAACTAAGATACAGTAAGCTTGATTTTATTTGGTTAATTTACTCTTGAAGCAATTAAAAACAAGACAATTAATTGGCTAACAAAGCTTTAATTAGTTTATGACTGAACAATATTTAGAAATTTGATTATAAAAATCATTCATGCTTCATGCCCTTTCGTCTACCACTGTGGTCCATGTCATCAGCTATTCAACTCCACATAGTTTAGGTTAGGAAGTCACGCATCAGGGGCTCGATCCAATCTGTCACAAGCACAATATCTAAATTGATGGGGGGGGGGTCCATTAGGAGTCCTGTGGTGCAGCATGGTAAGCTGCAGTACTACAGTCAAAGCTCTGCTCACAATCTGAGTTCGATCCCGACAGAAGTCAGTTTCAGGTAGCTGGCTCAAGGCTGACTCAGCCTGCCATCCTTCCGAGGTCAGTAAAATGTGTACCCAGCTTTCTGGGGGTAAAGTGAAGATGACTGGGGAAGGCACTGACAAACCACCCCTTAAACATAGTCTGCCTAGTAAACATCATGATGTGACATCACCCCAAGACTCGGTGCTTGCACAGGGGACTACCTTTACCTTTACCAATTTACATGCCAAATGCAAACAGTAGAATGTGCTTTTAGCTGCTCTGTTAAATTTTCTTTCCACTAGAAGAGCAGGATCAAACAACATTCACAAATTCTTTAGTGTCCGCCAAAGATAACTGTACCCTATCAAAAGTGGGGAGCACTATCTCCCAGCCTCACTCACCAGGATCACTTCCACTTTATATTAATTCAATTTCACCTTGTTCTCCTCCAGTCACTTGACTATGGCTGACAGACATGGGTATAAAACAGAGATGTACAGTGACGACACCCTGAAACAGAACTATAGATAATCTCCCCTCAAGGTTTCACAGTTATTAAAAAGTATTGAGGAAACACAGAACCCTGCAGCACTCTTTAGGAAAAATGCCATCTTTCTGATTCAGACTTCCCAACTATCACTCTCTGAATAAAGTGACACTTCCTCTTAACCCAACCTTCTGCTCAAAATGCTTCAATAATATTGAGCAGTCAACCCTATTGAAGGCTGTCTAAAGATCTAATAACAATAAAAGGAAGGCACAGCCCCTGTCCATATTTAAATGGAGATTGCTCAGCAGTACAACCAATACCATCTCTGTGCCATATCCAGGGCTGAAGCCACGTGGAAAAGGGTAAGGGCAGATATGTCATCCAGGAATTCTGAAGCTGATGTGCCACCATCCTCTTGATTATTCATGAGTAGCTCCCTCCCATTCTCCCAGCATGCAAGAGGTGGCTTCCCTAATTCAGAGGCAAACAGGAGGCAGACCCAGCCTCAAAATGGCTGCTGCAACTTACCATCAGTCACCCAGTGAAAATCCTCATGCTGTGGTGGCAGCTGCTGCCAAAGCAAAGTTTTAAAAAATCTACACAACTGGAGAAAAGCCCTGCCTGGCCCCACCCACTTTCTAAAAACAACTGGCGGGCATCACAAAAGGTATAGGTGGGCACCACCTTGGCGCCTGCTGGCATGCTGACACTATACAGAGGCATAGAGATCCTATGCAGGCGTGAACACCTTTAAACAAACATTCACGTAGGCCCTTCCTACATCTTGAACTCACTGGTATGGATAAAATCAATACTGAAACGAAGGAACAACAAAGCAGTCCACTAGGCAAAGAGGCCCAGGAGGGTAGCAGCTCCCTAATAGGAGCCCTTGAGAAGACAGAGGCACTTTCTGATGCTAATTACTAGGCAGTCATCTAAAGCAGGCTTCTGCATTTTGAGGAGTTATTAGAACTCGCTACCGACTGGTCCCAGCTGAGTATTAATCTGCTCTAGATCTAAATAAGCAAAGGAGCGCTTTAACCCTTGCGCCAGGATCAGCTTTACCCTCAGCATCATTGGACGGAAAATTTAGGAAGGTTCCAAGAGCACAGTGGGAATGCCCTTGTGGGGCAGGAGAAACTGAAAACACTAGCCATGTCCTTCTTAGGTGCTGTTATTATGAAGGTATTTGGCAGAAGTTGATTTATCCTCTTATTAATTTAATGGAGTTTAACTCGGAGGAAGAGGAAATAAAATTTCTTCTATGGGAGGGGGATTCTTTTTGTCTTTCTTAGGTAGCCAAATTTTGCTCCATGGCAACTAAAATCCGTTTGGAAAAGATTAATAATGTTAATAACGATATTGGTTAATTTTAACTGGTAAATATTGATTTCATTTTTTAAAATCTTTTGATATTTCCTTTCACAAAGAGATTATTTTACTTACTTACATGTTGACGTGCTCTGGCTAATGCCGTAAAAATAAATTAATTCATTCGTTTTGAGGAGTGCAGGGAGAGGAGCCTTTTGCACACCCTGAAGTTTGGATGGAAGGGGCTATGATCTATTCATGCTTCTTAGGCAATGCTATCAAAAGAGTCATCATGAAATGATTTACTTGTTAGGGTCGTGGGTATGAGTTTCGTTCTGGATGGCATTTGAAAAGACAGAACGGGCCAAGCTCAGGAGCAGAGCTGCGCAAAAAACTGCCTCATTGCTACTCATCCGTAGCCAGAGCAATTCAGCTGTTATACCCCAGTGCTCCAGTCCCTTCACGTACTTTTCAGAATCATTGCTTCAGAAGAGCTGGGTTTAACACGGTCTCCCAGGTTTATGGGCATAACAACAATTACCCCTCTCACTCCTTGGGCTTTTCAAATATTGACAAACTATTCCTCCCAACTCATTTCAAATCCTGCCAACACAGTCCCAATCTGTAGTGTCTCCCTTCATTGCAGGAAGAGAAAAAGCTGCACCAGTATTTAAGAGTTGTGTTGTGAAATATATAGGGTTGCCAACCTCCAGGTAGTTAGCACGGGAAAGTGGTACACAAATGTGTACCACTTTCCCGTGCTAATTTCCAAACCTATTTGGTATAGGCACGGAGGTGCCTTTGTTTTTGTTTTGCTCAACCTCCAGGTAGTAGCAGGATATATATATATATATATATATATATATATATATATATATATATATACACACACACACACACACACACACACACACACACACACACACACACACACACACACGCACATCCACAAGCACGTTTTCTTCAGATCCCCTTTCTATGAGGAAGCAAAATTTAAGCTAATTTCCCCTCTCCTTAATCTAACAAAGGACAGCTCTGAGGAAGGGAGGTTGAGGAATCTCCTTATGGGAAGGGTCAGCCCAGGCGATGAAACAAGTAGCTAAATTCTGTGCTGCAATATACAAGATAGGTCAGACAAAGCGGGGGTTTGGCAATCTAAACTGAAACGGAAAATGTTATATTAATCTGAGGTTTTTAGCTAATAGTAATTTGTTTAATTTATTTAAGAATTATATATCCCATAGTTTTAGATATTGTACCTTTAATTCTATCTTGTAATTGATATGAATATTTTAATGGCTTTGCCGTATTAATAATAAATCTGAATATATATATATATATATATATATATATATATATATATATATATATATATATATATAAATTTCTCAGGCTCAGTGTTTCTTTTTCAAAATGTTATCACTTGCTAATAGTGAAAACAGAAAATTGCCCTCTAGTCAGTCACACTATTTGCAATTTGCCAGAGCAATAACAACAGGCAGACTCAAGAGACAAAGAAATCTGATTGCATCTGTTTGGGCACCCAAATTGGGGCTGCATCCGGGGGTGGGGGTGGGGACCCAAGAACAATTGCATGAACAGAATGATATCAGAGAAGTCCAACCTTTTGCATTTACACGTCTCGAGTGTTTTGTGGAAGGGAGGAAGCGGCATCAACACTCAATCATATGTAACCAGAGGTCAAATTTGTTACACTGGAGCAGGCATTACAGATGTGAGCACTGCTCTGCCTCTCCCTCTAATGCAAGAAGCAGTGGCACACTGAATTTGCCTGCAATAAGAATTGGGTCCAAAAAGATATTCTGGAGTCCAAGCATCTAACCATTAAGGTCATGTGAGAAGGAAACCTACTTCGAGGGCAGGGTTGGCAAGCAAGTAGCCTGTAGGTTGAATCCAACAATTTTGGACAGCCTGTGGTATGATAAAGTTAGACCACAATTCCACTTGCACAGGAAATAAACATTTTCAGATTGTAAGAAATAGATGTTTCTCATACTTTATTAACATTTTTGTCCTGTTCAAGGCTAAAGTGCATTGACCCAGAACCAGTGTTGTTTCAGCGAAGGCTGAGGGTGAACCGAGGCCTTAAATACTCTCACAACGAGGAGATGCAAGCCCCACCCCTCCAGAAGCAGGCTACAGGCTCTTGAAGGTGTCACACCTGGTTATGCTGGCAAGCACTCTGATGGGGTTGGGGTGGTTCTTGGCTTTGTGGGCCTTGAGGGTCAGTTGGGAGAAGTCTCTGGTGCTGCAGTGAACTCAGAGGTGTAGGGTTCAGGGACCAAGGGCTTTTCCACATGGATTTTTTCCCATTGGTTCTGGCCCTCTACTGCTTCAGTTTATCCCCTGATTTCTGCACACATTTTTGTGCCTTTTGTTTTCACTTTGTGTTTTCTTCGATTCCGCTCCGGGGGTTTTCCAGCTTTTTTGAAACCACTTTTTCCTTGGTGTTTTTTTCTGGAAGCTGATTTTGAGTTGGCTTTTTCCTAGTGCATAAAGTTTTTATTGGCTGTATGGTAAAATTAATCTAATACTGCAAAAGGTATGTTCAAGCCTCTTGTCCATCAGTCATTTGGTGTTAATAAAGTGGGTTGTAAAGAGGAAAGGTGGGATATAAATGTTTTAATAAATAAATAAGTCCTTCCCATTTTGCTCAAGACAAGAATGCCATGTCACTTCTTCCAAATTGGCTCATTCACATCACATTGACAAATGAGGGAATCGAGGCAAATGAAAAATCTCACAACTGCAATCACAGAACAACGCCAGTCCCTGGCTTCTAATGGTGACTAGTAACAGTTGCCGTACATGAATTATGCAAGACTCCAGCAGCTCTTGATGGAGTGTGTCCTCTGGGAACCAGCCTCCAGGGCAATGAAATCTAAGGACTAATTACATGTTGCATGCCGAATATTTTCTTTTGTTTCTTAAATCCGCTGTACCTTAATCTGCCAGGTGGCCCTCAAGGCTACAATTTTCAAAATATCGCAAATATACAAAAACACATAATGTAAGTGGCACTTAAAATGATATAATGGAAAAAAGAAAAAAAAAGTACAATGGGTTTGGCTGGCACTCAGTAAGCTTTCTTTTGTGAGAACTCCTTTTGCTTAGTCTTAGGGCCCAAACAGAAGAGAGACGCTGGAAGATCTTCCCAACGTTTTTAGAAAGGTTGCCTCACAAGGCTCTGATTCAGACTGGGGCTGTGGCATGGGTGGGGGTGAGTGGGAAAGAAGGGTGTTAACCCTGCCAACCATGCATAATATTGCATATTCAAAGTGACACCCCACCCACCCGTACGCCATTATTAGCCCTTGAAAAGAAGGCAGATGGACAAAGAGACAGACAAATATTTTCTTTCCAACATTATCAGGAGAACTGTGAATTTTGATCACTGAAATGGACTGGGGGGCGGGGAGGTTAAATCTCCTTTCCTGCTGGGACCCTAATAGGAGTTCTGCATGGCAGCTACTAGACTTTTTAAAAAATGCTGGGAAGATCTGTCACCCATTTCCCAGCATCATGTTTGTGACCCTTCATTTTAAAAAGTTATTTCTATACTGCAGCTAATTTTCTGTGGAGAGAGGGGTAAAGCCTAATGTCTAAATCACAAAACACAATGTATCATTCTTATACCACATGAATCACAAATATCCGAACTACTTCAACAAACCTCCTCCCAAAATGTACAAAATGTGGTTGTCTGCAGTAATACCTGGAACTACATTATTCCAGCTGTGTACAGATGTACATCAACTAGTTACTCTTCAACAGCCATCCTGAGGACTGCAACGGTTCCAGAAAAGCAGCCCTGTTAGCCTAGTCTTGTGGCAATGTGGGCTGTAGTTAGGTTGCCAACTCTGGGTTGGGAAATACCTGGAGATTTTGGGGGTGGAGCCTGAGAAGGGCAGGCTTTGGCTGAGGGGAAGGACTCCAATAGGTTATAATGCCATAAAGTCCACCTTCCAAAGCGGCCATTTTCTCCAGGTGATCTCTGTAGCCTGGCGATCAGTTGTAATAGCGGGAGAGCGCCAGCCATCCCCTGGAGGTTGGCAACCCTCGCTGTAGGCCAGTATAGCGTCTGCTAGAACAAAACCCTATTAACACTGCAGTTCTAAATCCTCCTAAGCCAACTGACTTCCACAAAGGGTGCAACTGTACTCAGGATTGTATAGTAAGTCTTTCAAGAGCCACGAGATATCTGTTTACTTGAGGACTTCCATATCCCCCCTGTAGGCTAGCTAGCAGCTGTCTGCTTTTCCAGTCCAGAAATAGTCTTCCCTGAAAAACGAAGCCTGAATACATGCAATTGCTTGTGTGCATATTTATCCCAATGCTCTTGCTTTTTTCTTTTGCTACTCCTCCCTTCACCCTGACCTGGATGGCCCAGGCTAGCCTGATCTCGTCAGATCTCAGAAGCTAAGCAGGGTCAGCCCTGGTTAGTATTTGGATGGGAGACCACCAAGGAATACCAGGGCTGCTGTGCAGAGGAAGGCCCTGGCAAACCACCTCTGTTAGTCTCCTGCCATGAACCCCCCCCCCCAAAAGGGGTCGCCATAAGTCGGCTGCGACTTGACGGCACTTTACACACACACACACTCCTCCCTTCATTGCTTCCATGCAGCTGAAATTGAGAGTTTAAACCCTTGGGGCACGGATCTGTCTTTTTTTGGCTTTGTAAAGTGCCTTGTAATGCTATAAAAGGTAAAGGTCCCCTGTGCAAGCACCGGGTCATTCCTGACCCATGGGATGACGTCACATACCAACGTTTTCTAGGCAGACTTTGTTTGTGGGGTGGTTTGCCAGTGTCTTCCCCAGTCATCTTCCCTTTACCCCCAGCAAGCTGGGGCCTCATTTTACCGACCTCGGAAGGATCGAACTCAGGTCGTGAGCAGAGCTTGGACTGCAGTACTGCAGCTTACCACTCTGCGCCACGGGGCTCTTTGATATAACATCCACTTTAGCCTGGGCGTGTTGTATGAATAAAGGCATTTAGCAGATTCACTGGCTAGACTTTAACGGATACAGCTATGTGTTATCTGAATATAATAAACATAACGGTTTCTCAATACAGTTGATGGCTGGGGCCCAACCATCACTTTTTCCAGGAGCAGGCGGTAGTCATAAAGTTTTCTCTCCAACTTGCATCCCCAAAACCTGGCTCAAAAGGGTATCCAGGCCTATGTTTTGATATCTGGCATGAAGACTGATGTCTCTCTCACCAAGGTAGGCAAATCATTTATTGTTTTATAAAAGTAGCCTTTGGTGAACTAAAACTGAAATATACACAGACAGAATAATTATGTCAGAATCAAAACCCTTTCACATGGAACATTACCAATGAATCTGTCCTTAAAATCTACATTTTAAACACAGATTTAGGAATGAATCCTAAAGAGAATTTGTTCTAGCCTTCTAAACCCATTGACTTCAATGAATTTGGAAGGGCCTAACTCTGTTTAGGAGTTGGCAGCCCTACTAAGTTCACTTCAGTACTCTGAAGAACAATTTTCCATACAGCAGCTCCCAAAGAAATTATTATTCGGGAAACCAGGAAGTGTCACAAGAAAAAGCTGCTCTATATTAGTGGGTTTCCAGAAAACGCAAATGTTCTCTCTTAAATATCTTATCAGGTAGACAAGCATTCTATACTGTTGCTTCTATAAAATGCATGCACATATTTCATGCTTTATCCTCACAATGAGATTCAGCATCTATGCACACAATCAGCACAACAATGAAAGAGATGAGGGAAATACATGGGCATAGTAAGGGCACAGATATCTTAAAATGTAATGTATGTACATTGGGTGCAAACATCCATGAGGTCAAAAGCTTGTGATTTTCCAGGTCTCAAATGTTTACTGAAAACAATTTGTATTTTGCTTTCTCCCCCCCCCCCCCACCGCCTTTTTGCCAGCCTGATAGACAAATGTGTAAATATTGTCGAAGGCTTTCACGGTCAGAGTTCATTGGTTCTCGTAGGTTATCCGGGCTGTGTAACCGTGGTCTTGGAATTTTCTTTCCTGACGTTTCGCCAGCAACTGTGGCAGGCATCTTCAGAGTAGTAACACTGTCCTTCAGTGTTACTACTCTGAAGATGCCTGCCACAGTTGCTGGCGAAACGTCAGGAAAGAAAATTCCAAGACCACGGTTACACAGCCCGGATAACCTACGAGAACAAATGTGTAAATACTTTGCAAACAGACTAGCAAAACGACATTAACCAATTTCACCCTTCTGCTATCTCTTCTTGTATTTTCTCTTTGGATCACTATGAAAATTAATGAGGAAAAAATTATTTTTTTTAATGGTAGATGAAAGGATGGAGGACAAAAGGACTTTTTCCATACCCAATGCTCTTGTTTTAAACAAAAAGGAAAAAAATCAGAGAAATCACTGGATATCATATACCCCATACTCCACTACCAGTTCTTTTCAATGTGGACAACAATTACTGAAAGTCCTTGCCTATGCCTTTGTCTATTGCCAAATAATTAGCAGTGCAATACAATCCAGGGGGTTATTTATTTATGTATTTGTTTTGATTTTTATCCTGCTCTCAATCCCTGGCTAAGGTCGGGCTTAGGGCAACTAACATCATAATAATTAATACATAAAATGCAGTAAAATGCAGTAAAATCACGATATAAAAATAAAAACAATTTTAACTGCCCCATAAAATCATCATATTGAAATAATAAACAGATGGCACTCATTTTTGAGGCATAGGGACCACTGTAGGGCTGGAAAAACAGTCAGGACCCCCAGATGGGGAAGAAGCAAAACCCGAGCATAGCTCTCTGAATCTTAAAGACTTGGAGGTCACCTATTAAAAGTCGGGGACCATGAAAGATCACTGGGGAGGGGGAATAAACAAGTTCCCGTCTACTTACAGTGTCAGACAGCTGGTTTCCAGGGCAAGAAAATAGCTTCCTGCTCACCTAGCTCTGAACATCAGCAGGCTATAGCATAATTACCCCCATAGCACTGATGGCTGAGGTCTCAGCAACCAGTATAGGGTTGGCAACCTCCAGTTGGTGCATGGAGATTTCCTGGAATTACAACTGATCTGAACATAGCTCTCTGGATCTTAAAGATTATAGAAAATGGTTGCTTTGGAGACTGGACTCACTTTATGTCAATATACCCTCACGAGGTCCCTGCCCTCCCCAAACCCTGCCTCCCCCAGACTCTACCCCCAAAATCTCCAGAAATTTCCCAACCCAGAGTGGGCAACCTTAGCTCATCAGAAAGCTTGTTCTTCCTTCAAGCTCGAACCCAGTGCAGGAAGAAGGTGACTTGACCTATTCCCTATGCTGTAAAGCAGAGAGTAGGAGGTAGAAACTGGGGTGGTAGATATGGGAGGTAGATGTTAATCGCATACCTTACAGAGTACTACAAGTTGTTAGAAAGAAAGGAAATAAGGAATACTTACATCTCAAATTGTGTAGTAATATTGGCTATATGACTGTTCTTTGCCTCATGAATACCAAAGATAAAAACGTAAGAGCAGCCATGCTGGATCAGACCAGTGGTTCATCTAATCCAGCATTCAGTTTCACACAGTGGCCAACCAGTTGGCCCGAGAAGCAGGGCATGAACCCTCCCGCTGATGTTGCACTAGTATTCAAGGGAGTACGGCCTCTGAATACAAAGGTTCCATTTACCTAACAGGCATTAAGGGACCGGTCTTCCATGAGTTTTCCCTTTTAAAGCCAACTAAACTAGTGGTCATCACTACACTCCGCAGCAGTAAAATCCATGAGTTAACTGCGCTTTTCAGTGAATTAGTTCCATTATGTCTGCCCAGAGTCTACTGCCCATCATCTTCATTAGGTTCCTGGCAGAAAAGGCGATTTATATCCACTTTCTCAATCCATACATAACTTTACAAACCACTATCTTCTCCCTTCCCACACTTAACAGTGTAATCTTATGCAGAGTTAATCCAGTCTAAACCCACTGAAATCCAGTCTAAACCCACTAAAAACCAACTCTTCTTCTTCTAACTACCCCTCCCCCAATTTGGTGCTGACAAAGGGCCATGTTTCAAATTGTCACCAGCTGACATAGAAGATCCTTAGTTTCATCCATCCAGGTTTCGTTCACACAAGCCAACTTCATACATCTGTCCAAAATCAAATCACACAGCAGCATAATCTTATTTTTCACACCTGCACAACAGGATAATGTTGCAGACAATTGGTTATTTGTGTGACTTATTCTCTGGTTGAGTGATTTATCTCCTTGTTTAATTTGATTTTGAAAATTTCATGTTTATTTACAATTAAAGAAAGTAATAGCACGTGTTTATCTACTAAAGGACAGTAAACAAAAAACACATTAAACAAAATGGCACAGAAACGTTTAATAACCTGCATGCAGTATTTCTGTTTGCTCACACGAAGATACCTACTTCAGCAATAACAGCTGCTAATGTGTGTACTTTCCAGAGCAAAGCAAGATGTTCTGCCGGATATGTGAGAAGAGATCCTTAGACAGGAAGGCTGCAGCTTCACGAACAGGGTTGACAGATCTGGGTGGGGAAATACTTGGAGATTTGGGGGATGGTGCAGTTTGGGGAGCAGAAAGAGCTCAGCAGAGATACAATGCCATACAGTCCACCGTCCAAAGCTGCCATTTTCTCCAGGAGAACTAGGTTTGCCAACCCCAGGTGGTGCCTGGAGTTCTCCTAGACCACAAAGATCAGTTCCTCTGGAGAAAATGGCAGCTTCTGAAGGTAGCTTCTATGGCATCATATCACTGCTGAGCTCACTCCCCACCTGAAAAGCTGCCCTCTTCATGTCCCACCCCCAGAATTCCAGGAATATTCCAACATGGAGTTGGCAAGCCTAACCCCAACTGGAGGTTGGCAACCCATCTTGCAAGTTGGCATTATGGTATTGTACAAGCTTTTGAGTTCTCTAGATTTTTTATTAGGCTGGATGTTAAAAAATAGATGTTTCTCTATGTTAAAAAATTCCCTTCAAGTTTTACTAGTTCTGCAGGAGATTTACTGGCTAGCATTCAACAGTGGTCTGCCTCATTCCACCACCGAATTCAGCTGTATATGTTGACTTATCCCTGCACACAGAACCCCTATATATCCACCCCTATATGGGGAGGGGCCACTGCTCAGTGGCAGAGCATCTGCTTCTCATGTAGAAGGTCCCAGGTTCAATCCCTGGCATCTGCAGTTAAAGGGACTAGGCAAGTAGGTGATGTGAAGGACCTCTGCTTGAGACCCTGGAGAGCCTCTGCCAGTCTGAAGAAACAATACTGACTTTGATGGACCAAGGGTCTGATTCAGTATAAGGCAGCTTCATATGTTCCATAACTTTGTTATGAGTACATGTGCCTTATACCGAATCAGACCGTTGATCCATCAAGGTCAATATTGTCTACCGAGATTGGAAGCGGCTCTCCAAGGTCTCCAACTGAGGTCTTTCACATAACCCACCACCTGGAGGTGCTGGGAATTGAACCCAGGACCTTTTGCATGCTGATCTTTACCACTGAGCCACAGCCCCTCATCATGGACATACTGTGTTGGGCTTTAAGAAAAATAAACCTTTGTTTTATCTAGGGTCCATAGACCTGATGACCTTACCTCAATTTCTAAAGAAACTGCCTACTTTCTTGGAACATGGGGTAGGTGCCATGTTGGGAACAGTGCTCAAAAGAGCCACAGTTGAAATGTCAAAGAGCCACATGGCTCCCGAGTCACTAGATGAGTATCACTGACTTAGAAGCACGGATAGAAGATAAACAAATTTGCACGCCTTCCTCTATAAACACTTCAGGTCCTGTGAAAGGAGGAACTCTTCCTTTGCAAGAGCTCCAGGAGCATGCACAGAAGATGTGTGAGTCATGTACAGATTCTCTTTCACCTCTTCAAGATAAGACACAAAGTGGCTCTCAAAATGCTAAAGTCTATGACCGACTGCAAATTCTATCCTTGTGCACTGGGACTGTGGAATATACACAACCCTACTGTATGGATTTGACAAACTGTGAAAAATTACGGACAGGACAGGGCTGCATAGCATGGGCAAAACAAGCTTTTGGGGAGATTGCAGCAATAGATGGCATACTGAGCTGGGTTTCCATGCCAAGCTCCTGTTATTGATGCATCTATTCCCCAAAGTGTCATCCACATGCCGACACTGCTTGTAAAGAGTTGCCTTAGGGTCCCCATTGACTGTCTGGCTGATTTGTGATCCAGGTGGGGAAAGAAAGAGTGCTGAGAAGGCATTCTCCAGTTTCTGAGGGAGCTGGTGTAAGTCTGTGTTTGAGAAGTGAGGGGCTGCATAGGAGGGCTGGAAGGTGAGGCACACGTGCCAGTTTGCTTCCCGATTAGGGTGTTGATAAAGCACCTTCCAGCAGCTATGTTTCAGCCTTAGCAGGTGATTCATCAGAGGCACACTGAGACAAATGTAGCATTGAAAGCCACAGTGGCAGCATAATTGACTCTAATAGAAATTTTCTGGAGTGACATCACAGCCGGAGCCAGGCCTGAGGTATGTTTGGAGAAGGCACCGTTCCTGTCAGATGCCCGCGGAGCCCATTAGTCATCGTTGCCTGTCCCTGGGTGTTTGGGAAGCTCTGTGGCAGCTGAGAGGCACGGGGAGTCATTTTTCTTGGCCAAACACCTCCTTCCAGCTGCTACGATTGGCAGAGAAATACTGTGCAGGGCTGGAAAGCAGGAAAGATGGGACCGGAACCATCATTGCTAGAAGGGGATTTGTGTGCAAAACTGACCAAAGAAAAATAGCTAACCCAGAGACTTGGAGAACCAGCAAAAATAATAATATGTGATGGGAGGTGGCATGTCTGTTCTATGTAACCTGTGACTAACCTGTCGAAACAAAACCATAAGAATACACGGTAAAGGTTCTTAAATCTACAGATTGCTGATCACATTACAGAATGAACTGGCAAGAGTAGTTTCTGACTAGGATCTGGGATACCCATGTTAAAATCTCCATTCTGCCATGGAAGCTCACTGGGAGACTTGGGGCCAGCCACATGTTCTCGGACTAACCTACCTCATGGGGTTGTTGTGAGGATAAAATATAAGACAGAATGTTGTAAGCTCGTTTGGGTCCCCATTGTGAAGAAAGGCGGGGTATAAAAAGAAGTAAATCGGTATAGCCAAAGATGCGGGGGAGATAAAAAGGCAGGTTGGTTGGTAGATGGGAAGGAGAGAAAGAAGTAGGGAAAGGTGAGAATATGGGGTTGGCAGGGGAAAGGTGAAAAAAAGCAATAGGGTGGAGAGGGGGAAAGTGAGGAGCCCTCTGCAAGCCCATGTGGGTTTCCACAGCACAACAGGGCCTGAAGGTTGCCACAGAACAACTTGGCCACAGCTTTCCTTTGTAGAGGCTACAATGGGGAGAGAAGGAGGGAAAACTGAAGACAGGGCAGATAAAGGTAGGTTGGTGGGTAGGTAGGAAGAAGAGAATGAGGCAGGTAAAGAGTAGAGGCTACAAAGATTTTCAGGGAAGGGAAATGAGAAATAGTGGGGAAGAGGCAAATGAGGACCCTCCCCAAAAAAATTGTTGCAGTTGCCCCACTTGTAGAGATTTAATAAGCAATGCAATAAGACTAGGATTAACATCCAAACTGAAAAGATGTATGTCTCTGTGTATTGGTTAACATATTTCTATTTTGTTTCCCCCTCCATACAGAAACATCAAAGCAGCTAACAGTTATCAATAAATGGAACAGTATAAAAGTACAGTATCCTATAGGTAATGGTGAAGTTGGCTCTCATGAGGACTGAAAGACCCAGAGAATGGGGCCAGGTTCACATAGGAGGGTATTCTTCTGCAAACCTAGGGGGCTCCCCAGATCTGCAGAAAAATGTGAAAAAACCCCAAATGGAAAGGGATTAACACCCCCCCCAAAAAAGAGAGGAACATTGTGTGTGCTTGTACAGACAATGTTATGGAGTGTCCGCTTCGGGGGTGGCTGTGAGGTGGACAGAGGAGCAGAAGCTGCCTCTATCTAACCCAGGCAGGCAGGCAGGTGAAGGGGGGAAGGAGGGAGGAAGAGAGACAGAAATGGAACCACATATGCCAATCAGGCGGGGGGGGGGGGGAAGGAGGGAACAGCTGGAGCCACCACTGCATATGCCAGACAGGTGGAGATGACAGCTGGGCAGGTGGGTGGGGGAAAGGGAGGAGCTGAAGCTGCCTTCTCCCCAAGCAACCAGACAGCCATTGGCAGCAAATCTGCAGATGGCAGGCTGGCCAGGAAGTGGGGACCACAGCGAGGGGAGGTCAGAAAGGATGTGATTCCCAACTATGAGTCTTGTGGGTCCCTGCTTATATTATCACTAATCACAAATCAAACATTAAAAGCACCATAAAGAAATCCAGACAGCAAAAAGAGAGAGGAAAACCAGACAGCAACCAGTAATTTCTCATAGTATTTTTTAGTGGGGGAGGGGGGGGAGAGATAAAACTTCTAAAACGACGTTTATTTGTTTACCAAACTGAAAAGCCCACACAATTCCATAGCATCTCAAAGGGCGGTAATGCTCCTTTTGATCCTTAGAAGGCCCATGCCTTTGACTTTTAGCCCTGTCATGTGTGCTGATCATAAGTGAAAAATGTCCTCACCAGAGCATCCATGTCTGCAAAGAATCACCAGACTGAGATGCGTGAATCCAAAATATTTGGTGCATTTTTTCTTCTACATTTTCTTCTTCTATGCTCACAGGATCATACATATTTACTTAAAAAAAAAGCATCCCCAAATACAGTCAAATCTCATAAACATGCTTATGTAAGAAGTTGGCTAGAATTCTATGAACCCACTCACCTACTGGGCAGTTCTCACATCATATGAAGGCAGGATTAATCATATCCAACTTTTCTTTCAATTAATGTCATATCTTATTCAAAATTGCCACCGGTAGGAAACCCAGAACCTCCTCTGTCATTACCCTGACTGATAGCTCCAGTGATAATGCGCAGCTGGTATGGGAAGCCACTGGGAAAAGAGATAGAAGGGGAATTATCACTGGGTCTTGGCAACGAGACCTCACCGCAAGCTATGTTGGAAGGACACATTTGGGTGGGGTTGGACCCTGTAGCATGTGCAAAAGAGAGTTCCTGATGCTGAAGGCAGCCGAGAACAGGACTAGGCCCGCTGCCTGTGTGTTTAAATATTAAAACAGCAAAGCACAGTCATTTGTCTGTGTTGTTTAATTTTTAAACTCTGTGAATTTTGGGCTGGTGCCAAATTGACAGGTGCAGAGAAGATCTTGAATGTTTCCCTACAGCTTAGAAACAGCACACCTGGAGAATGAAGGCCAGGAGACTCAATGCAATAGTAAAAAAAAAAAAAGAGACTCACAGGATGGCGTTAGGTGCTTTTAATGCTCCAGGGAAAACTTTAAAATGTTTTTGCCTCCTTGCCCTTTCCAGTGGTGCTCAATTGCTATGCTGGTCCTCTGCTGCATATACTGCATGCATACTGCTTCCTTTGCTCTCTCCCTATTTTTCTAGGAGTACCATCCAAAGATCACCAAGAATAAAGAATATATTGTGAAACTGTAAGTAAAAGATGTCTTTTGTGGGTCAGCACATTAACAGTAGTTTGTTTGAATATGCTGTCTTTGCAGTGCACTGAAGTCACTTTGTGCAGTCTGGTGCATCTCTTCTTTTTTTCTTGAGTAGTTCTGAAATAAACAAATAAGGAACTGTTCCTTTATCTAAGGAACATATGACAACCCTGCCCTCTATCCCTGCAACCATTCCTCCCTATATACCGTATGTCACGGCCATCTATATTACCCTCCCCTCCCTCCAGTGACTTTCCCATCCCAGTATCAAAATTTAGGCTGTAAGCAGGGACTTGTCTTTTCGTGCTGATGTTACTCATAGTCCACATGTCATATAAATAAATAAACATCATTAATTTATTGTTTATCATTTATAGCGCACTGTCCACTTATCTTCCCGTGAGGCTGTGCTTTTGTAGTTGAGAAAATACGTCTTCCCAGCACTCAAGCCACAATATTTTGTCACTGGAAAAAATGATCATGTGGTGCACATTAATTTGTCATGGTGTAGCTGCAAAACTGTGACAAGTACCTTCTGGATATTACTTGTTACTTTGGTAGTCACAAGCTACACAACTTCCCCTACTATGCCACGTCTTTACCTTTTCTTTTAAAAAAAATACCCAAAAGGCCATGGACTCCCATGCATTATGATGCCAGTATGAGTGCTCATCTAACCTTGTTTCAAACACGCTGATCGCCAACAAGGGTACTGAGGAAATCTCATACTTAAAATGGAATAGTTAGGGGCTTGACGGAGTTTATTATTGTCTAAGGAAAAGAGGATGGCATCCACGGTCCACTCCTCCAATGCCATCCTCACAACTACTCTGAGAGTATGTTAGGCTGAGAGCAAATGAATGATCCATGATCACCCAGGAAGTGTCATGGCAGAGATGGAATTTGAACCTGGGTCTCCCTGGTCATTGGCCAACACTGTAACCAATAGATGACACTAGTCATCTATTTAGTCAGCTTACACTACAGTTAAGCACAGCTGCACCCTGCCAAGTCCATTAAATCAGTTCTACACTGTTGTGCCCAGTTCTCATTGTGAAAATATGAAAACGATTTAAGCATTAACCAAAGGTTTTGACTATTTGTAACTTTAGAATTGAAGCCAGAATTGACAATATATAGACAGCTGACCTGCACTAAAGACTGTTCATATGAGTAATCTTGCATGAAGACTGGTCTACTCACATTAATAGTGTGACATGGGAGCAATAAACACATGTCAGAGTTGTAGACTCATGCTCATAAACCACAAGTTATAGTGAGCAATTATTTTGCTTAAACTGGCCACTGGGCCTATCATCTGAGCCAACTTTCTCCCCCATCCCCACCTCACAATGTTTAAAAGAATACTGCTTTTTTATATACAAATCTTTTACAGCTGTGTAGGGTCAAAAAGAAGCACAATTATCCGCCCCACCCTGTGGTAAGGCACTCCACCATATTGTGTTCAGATGGAATATAATATTGTGAGGGGCTTGTGAGAATACTATAATTATCGTGCTTACATTATGAGATGTGTGTATTATTTTTAGTTTCATTATAAATAAAATCAGTAGTGAACAATTTCAGTTGATTTTTTAAAATGAGGAATTTAAATGGGAGCTGCCTCCTGAAGGCAGGTGGTCTACACTAATAGGTAGCTCTGAACATATTAAAAAAACATATACAGAGGTGTCATCCTTCAACGAAATGAAAACCCATTTATACATGAGGCCTGTGTCTGAGGCCTGGGAGTCACATTTCTTTTTCTTTATTATATTCTTTATTATTATATAGTGCCACCAGTGTGCGTAGTATTTTACAGACTACAGGAAGGCAGCTGCCTCTTCTGAGGAGTTTATATGAGGGAGGTAACAAAGGGAAGGAGGTGAAAGAAGCAATCAACAGGAGAAGAATCAGTGTTCATTTCAGTGACACATGCTAAGGCTAGTGCACAACAGGTGGGTTTAGAAGAGGGATTGAGATGGCATCCTGCAGGTGTTCTGGAAGGCAATGATGGAAAAGGTGGGTTTAGAAGAGGGATTGAGATGGCATCCTGCAGGTGTTCTGGAAGGCAATTCCAGACATAAAGGGAGAAAGGATGGAGATGTCTGAGAGAGCAGAAGCTCTGAGAGAGCCAGCGTGGTGCAGTGGTTAAGAGTTGCGGACTCTAATCTGGAGAACCGGGTTAAATTCCTCACTCCTCCACATGAGTGGCAAATTCTAATGTGGTGAACCGGGTTGGTTTCCACACTCCTACATATGAAGCCAGCTGGGTGACCTGGGGCTAGTCACAGTTCTCTTCGAACTCTCTCAGCCCCACCTACCTCACAAGGTGTTTGTTGTGGGGAGAGGAAGGGAAGGAGATTGTAAACTGGTTTGATTTTCCTTAAAAGGTAGAGAAAATCAGCATGTAAAAACCAACTCTTCTTCTTCAGTTGCTGAGGGTAGCAGAGCTAGAGAAGTGAAGGGGTATATTGGGAAATGAGAGTGGAGAGATGAGAGGTGATAAGGCCATAAAGGTAAAGGTCCCCTGTGCAAGCACCGGGTCATTCCTGATCCATGGGGCGACGTCACATCCCAACGTTTCCTAGGCAGACTTTGTTTATGGGGTGGTTTGTCAGTGCCTTCCCCAGTCATCTCCCCTTTACCCCCAGCAAGCTGGGTACTCATTTTACTGACCTTGGAAGGCTGAGTCAACCTTGAGCCGGCTACCTGAAACCGACTTCTGTCGGGTGAAATGTATCCACGCAAGACCACAGAGAACAAGGTGGCAGTAGTCAAGGTGAGAAAGAAAGCATGAAAGGCTGAAGATATAGGGAAATATTTTTAATTCTGCAAAGAGAGACATGACTTGGTGACAGACTGAAGATGTATAAAGGGTCAAAGATAAAGCCAAGGCTTCAAGCCTGTTCTATTGGTGTTGTTCTCAAAAGATATGGAGAGCATGTGGTGAGAAGAAAGCTTGGAAGGAAATATCAGAAGTTAAGTCTTCAGCACATTGACCAAGATACTGATGAGACCTTCACTAGAAATATCCAGGTGGAGCCAGCATGGTCCAGTAGTTAGAGTACTAGTCTAAGATCTGAGAGACCCAAGTTCAAATTCCCACTCTGCAACAGAAGCTTGTTGGGTGATCCTGGGCCAGTCACTTTCTCTTAACCTAACATACCTCATAGGCTTGTTATGAAGATAAAATGGAAGAAAGGAGAATGATGTCACAAGCCATTTTGGGTCCCCGTTGGAGAGAAAATCAGGCAGCATATAAATAAATAAACAGAATCTAACATGGAACTATCAGGTAATGCAAGTGATGCTACAGAGTGTGAAACAGTTGTGGTTCAGTGACCTCTGTGGAAGAGAGTTAAATTCTGTCTAAACAAATGAGTGGACAGCCATGTCTGTGACATATTATGCAGTTTTTTTGAGGTGTGCTAAAATTAGTGTCAACTGTTTTCGGGTTTTTTCTTAACTTTAAAGAACGTAAGTGAAGTATGTATTATATTGTCCTTAAATTTTTACAAGTATTATCCCAATAAAATTATTTCTACATAAAGCTTTGAACTTGTTTGAATACAACATGTAAACCACGTTTGATTTGTTTTCTCCCTATTCAGTAAAATTAACATAAGGTACTCTTAAAATTTGTTAACTAAATATAAGTAAAAATAAACATGCTCTATTTAGGGCAACATATAGTGTTCTGGAAAATTCTAATATTTCAGGAAAATCCACATCACTGGTTATTAATTCCTTAGTTTTGCGGATACCATGGACTGCCAGAAAGACAAATCAGTGGGTTCTAGATTAAATCAAGCCTGAACTCTCCCTAGAAGCTAAAATGACTAAACAGGCTATCATACTTTGGTCACATGAGAAGACAAGAGTCACTGGAAAAGACAATAATGCTAGGAAAAATTGAAGGCAACAGGAAAAGAGGAAGACAAAACATGAGATGGAATGACTCAATCAAGGAAGCCATGGTCCTCAATTTGCAAGTCCTGAGCAAGGCTGTTAACAACAGGACATTTTGGAGGTCATTAGTTCATAGGGTCGCTATTAGTTGGAAGAGACTCGACCACAGTTAACACAGAGACACATCTTACCTATAAGAGAGGAGGGCAGCAAGATTTGGTGTCCTGATTTTCATGAGCTTCCCTCATGAGCGCTAGTTCCTGACCAGACATATATCTGTCTTCTCTGCACATTTACTCCTTTAAGACTCCCTAAAAGCCCTCTGATCTTTTCCTCTCCTCACCCTCTTCCAGTCCTCCTCTTATGCTTCCCTTAGAGTTGCCAGCACTGGGTTTGGAAATTCCTGGTGATCTGGGGGTGGAGGGACCTTAGCAGGTTATAATGCCGTAGAGCCCACCAAAATAGCCATTTTATCCTGGGGAACAGATCTCTGTAATCCATAGATCAGTTTTAATTCAACGACATCTCCCAGCCCCACCTGGATGTTAGTTTTTTTTCTTTTCTTTCCTGAATGCCTCTCATGCAACAATTGCTATGGGTCTGCTCTTCAAGAGAAGGCCACAGTCTTCACCAGTTAGCAGTGGCCTGCAATGTAGAGAATGAGAAGACTTGAGAAACACATGCCCAACAACATCAGGCCTCAACAGAAGAGGAGTGGGAGGAAGAGAATATGTCAGAACTTGCCCTGGCTCTGCTGATATTGACCCCACAGGTGAAGAAGCATCTTCTATGGGCCCCTCTGAATGCTTTGCAGGTGGACACCATGGTCCTTCCCCAGCAAAAAGGCTGATGTCCCTGTCTGCAGGGATTCTACTGACCATGAACCTCCTGAGGAGACCTGCACCCTGGCAGTACCTTTGGCTTACTTGGAGCTGCTACAAGAGCCTTGCCAGGACCCTACACCCCCAGACCAATGGGAAAGATGATGGATGAGGACCATGGCAGAGGCATGGACCTGATGAAGGAATGCACAACGGATAGGCTGGGGCCTACCTCAGTCCAGCCTTTCTCAGGAAGGGTTGTTGTAAGTATTGACAGGAGTTGGGACTTTATAACCAGGTTATCAAGAGGAGCAGGGATCCCGACATCCTGTACAAACCTGTAGGTGGCTGGGCACCTTGCTGGTTCAGTGGCTCCCACTATCCACTGGAGCCTATCCAGGAAATGGCTAGTCCTTTCGCTCCAGCTCCGACACCATGTTTATGTGGAGACTCCTGTCTCCAGATACTGCTTCACCCTTGCCCCACTTGCACAAGGGACAGCCTCCCTGCTGCATACAAAGCTTCTGTTTCCTCTTGACTTCCCTGTGAGGAGACAGCTTCTTTGCTACAACCTACTAGAGACCCAGGGTCAGTCAGCCTACGCTGTCAGCCAGACCAGGACAGAAAGCGTGCTGGATGTAGCAAGTCTGGAAGGAAGGAAGGAAGGAAGGAAGGAAGGAAGGAAGGAAGGAAGGAAGATACAAGGTGTGGACTAGCTAACCATGGAGATTTGGTGGGAGCCTCCCATGATCTTGAATATGTTATACCACTAGAAACTGCTTTAGCCAGATTATAACAGACATTGGTTTTCGTCAAGCATGTTTCTGGTCCTTGACTATTCCCAAGGAGGCTAACCGAGTATACTGTTCACCAGTGCCACATACCCCAAAGGAGATACTCTCTAATGCTCAGACAGAATCGATGTAGCCCCAATACCATGAACTATTAAGCACAAATAGTGCAACCCTTCCTAACTGAGTTTTGCTGCACAAAACCAGTGTTGCAGATTTCAGTTTGTAGTAAGGAAGGTAGAATATTTATGACTTATCTCATTATTCATCTAGGTTCTTTTCCACTTGCTACAAATGGGCCTAAATTCCATTTCCCACTAAACAGTCATAACACATTCGACCTCAGTGTTATCATCATTGCTGTAGCTCCCCTTGGCCTATTCTCTCACAACAGGTATTTATCAAGATTTACATCCTTAATATCGTATATAAATGCACATTTGTGGTAAGTCCAGACCATAAATATTTACAGCAGGGAAATTCAATGCACAATGCACTGAGAAGTTGGAGAGAAAGGGCTATGAGAAGAATACCAGGTGTCAGTCCTTTCTCCAAAGCAGATGAGGGACACACTCAGAAGACCCCACACTACAGAGGGTTTGTTCCACTGAAGCAGTCTAGAGATCTTTCAAAGGCCCACTGAAATGGGCACAAAAACTGCAAATGTCTGGTTGTAAGGAGACCCAGCCACCTGAGTCAAATTATCCTAGGGGAATAAGTATAGTATATGACTGAAAATGGTTTTATTATTCCTGAATTTATGTACAGGCAGAGTACAAGCTGAGCATCTAGAAGCCTCCACATTCAACCCCTAATATCTCTGATCAAAACCTCTCCAGGGAGGGATTGTATATCTCCAGGGATGGCTGTCACTGAGTACATATTAAACAGAAGTAGAGTGATTGTTCTGTTGTTTGTTAGCCTTGGAGTCATCACTTCATTTGCTTCCATGCTTCAAACAAAAGGTGCATGAAAGATACTACCTCAATCTGTTACATTTGCATGCAATATCTTGACGGAAATTAGTGAACACTTAGATCCCAGGAGAAAAGTGTGTATAAAAGTCTGTGGGTGTTTGAAGGTTTACTTCTCTCTCTCTGTTATGGACTTCATTGTCAGGCCTCAGCAAGTCGATGCGTTCCTGGCAATAACTTTCCTCCAGACGATACAGCGAGTTAAAAGTTTATTTCAGAAGAACAGCAATTTCAGCAGGTCAAAGACTTAAGGCTAGCATACAGGTATGGGGGTTGATTGGATTATTGGAAACAAAGACACAATACCGAAGCTAACTATCGGTAAAGACTTGAGCAAAAGTATTCAGAGTTAAATGCGTGCGTTAAGTGACTGATCTTCCCGGGCTCCCAGTATTGTTCTGCGGGATCCGGTATCAGATCAGCCATTACCGGGGCGGGTCTCCATTGAGCTGCAGATCTTGGGTAGGAGACCATGTGCAAATGGGGAGGGACGGAGTGCAAAAGGCCTCCATTTTGTCCGTGGGGGAAACCATCTTGTTTCTATCCGGGGCTGGCGGAGAGCCTATCTGACATTCATGGACTGTGCCAATGTTTTGTTCTAAAGCAGGGGTGTCAAGCACAAGGCCCGGGGGCCAGATCCGGTCCCTTGAGGCTCTTATCCGGCCCGCAAGCCAGCTGAGGCAGCCACCCCCCCTTCCCAATCTGGGCTGGCTAGACTGCTGTGGGCTCTCCAGCCGAGGCAGCCACCTCTCCTCCAGTCCCGAGGTTTCAATGATCAAAGATTGTTAAATAAGAGAAAATACTGTAAGAGTGTTATTGTTTTAAGCATGTGTGTATTTTAACTAAAAAATAAATTAAAAAATAATATATAGTAATTGGCTTTGCCTGTGTCTCTGGTACCTGGCATTAAATGTTATGGTACCCATGACCGAGCCCGACCAAATGACATTTATGTCTTATCCGGGCCTCTTAACAAATGAGTTCGACACCCCTGTTCTAAAGTTTCCATGGATGGCAACCTTTTCCTTGTCTTTGGTTAACTCATTAAGCAAGACATAGCCCTGAGAATAAAGGCACCAGTTAAAGAGCATTAGATACTCTAAGGGCACTGTTTTAGTGGTCTTGAGTTCCTTATGACAGTTTATTTGCTCAAATAATCTTGAAGGTTGACATTTTCAGCTTGGCTGTGACACATTTTGCACTTTGAGAATGAGCCGCACCTCTGCTTTTCAATTTTTAAAAATTTTTCTCACACACAAAAATTTCACAGCACAGGGAAAAATATCAGCATCCCACACATCAAGCTCCACCGCTACCAAATCACGAAGATGCCATTTACTGGGAGCAGTGGGGCAGTAAGGGGAGATGAAGTGCTGACTTCATAACCTTGATCATGACACAAAATCTTAGAAACGGAGCAAGAAGGATGAGCAGGAGAAAGGTCGAAAGGGAGGCAGAAAAGGTTAGGAAGGAAGGTGTGCATTGCGCTTCTGCTCAGCATTTGGAGCCCTTTTGGAATAAAAGATGCTGCAGAGGAAAGACAGCTGCTCTAACGTCTTGCTGCTAGGGCCCCAGGCTCAGCTCTGTCGAGGACTTGCTTTGCCATTATGAGCAAGTCACTTAGGGCTTGGAACTTCTCATATCCAAAGGACTTGGGAGCTGTTTTCCCATAGTTCTATCACCTTGCCCCGGAAGCCATCTGGAAGTCAAAGAACGACATTGCTGGCTTAGCTCATGTGGCCACTGCACCCAAATTTTGCTGAAATAGCATGGGGGGAAAGTGAAAAAGGGAAGTTGCACCAAGCTGTTATAATATATGAACTGGTTCTGCCTTGAGTTGTACTGATTAGTCCTATAGGTCATTTTAACACTGGATTACAGTTCCTAAGAGAAACTCTGCATTATCCATATGGAATCACAATTGAGAGAAATTGGGGCCTGGAGACCAAACCCTATGAGGAAAAGCTGAGGTGGGAATGTTTAGTTTGGAGAAGAGGAGGTCGAGGGGGGACATGATTGCTCTCTTTAAGTATTTGAAGGGCTGTCACTTTGAGGAGGACAGGGAGCTGTTCCTGTTGGCATCAGAGGATAGGACTCGCAATAATGGGTTTAAATTGCAGGCGGAAAGGTACCGGCTGGATATTAGGAAATAGTTTTTTACCATAAGAGTTGTTCGACAGTGGAATCAGCTACCTAGCGAGGTGGTGAGCTCCCCCTCGCTGGACAAGTACTTGTTAGGGATGTTCTAGGCTAATCCTGCACTAAGCAGGGGATTGGACTAGATGGCCTGTATGGCCCCTTCCAACTCTATGATCTATGAGTCTAGGACAGGGGTCGGCAAACACATTAGTCAAAAGAGCCAAATATCAACAGTACAATGATTGAGATTTCTTTTGAGAGCCAAATTTCTTAAACTTAAACTATATAGGTAGGTACACTGTTTATTAACTTAATAAACTTTAATTAAAGTTTTAAGTCTTAATTAAACTATAGGTACACTGAATAAAACTTGATATCATACTTAATAGTGATCTTATTTATTGATAAAAATTAAATTGTAAGTCCCTGCCATTTCCCCCTCCCCGTCCGGAGTCCTCGTCTGGAGGCCTGGTCTACCGCCATAAAAGCCTATTGGTAGACCTGGCCTCCGGCTGAGTCCCATTGGGAGGCCAGGTCTACCCATTGGCTTTCTTGGCAGTAGACCTGGCCTCTGGAGGCCCATAGAAGCCAATTGGTAGACCTGGCCTCTGAAGGGGGACTTTTTCCCCTCCTCGGAGTCCAGGTCTACCGCCAAGAAAGCCAGTGGGTAGACATGGCCTCCCAATGGGACTCAGCCGGAGGCCAGGTCTACCAAAGGAAGCCCGCTCCACCCAACAGCTGATAGGTGGGCGGGGGGGAGAGGAACCGACGAGCCGCCCGCCCAGCAATCGCGCGGCTAGAGGGGAGGGAAGGCTTTAGCCTCCCAATCATTGAGGGAAAGGGAAAGGGGGACCCGGCCATTCTCCATGCGGGGGGGGGAGAGACAGTGCGCCCACACTCGCCTGCTCTCTCTCTCTCTCTCTCTCAGGTGTGTCGGCTCTGCAGCCCGGCTGCCGGCGCGAGCGGGCGCGAGAGCAGGGGCTCCGAACCAAGTTCGGAGAGCCACACTCAACGGGCCAAAGAGCCGCATGCGGCTCGAGAGCCGCAGTTTGCAGACCCCTGGTCTAGGAAATAAGCCAAGGATACAACTTTCTATGTGGCTTAGATCTCCTTTAGACTTGGTTTCTGCCTGCAGGTAAGGCCTGTTCTCTAAGCATCCCAGATGCTGGATAGTGACCTGTATCTTTAGTTGCTTACTTATATGGAAAAGAAATACACTTACCTTTCTGTGTATCTCCAAACAGGCACTCCTTTGGGTAACTAACACAAAGCTTCCTCAGTCAGGCAGTGCATGTCAACAGCAGCCAACAGCCTAGAAAGGCATATAAATGAAGAGGACAAGATAAGGAGAGATTGGACTTGCATTCTTGTCTTTCCTTTTCCTGTTGCTCCTGGTTCCTCTCAGTACCAATGGAGCCTTACCTGGATCAAACTATCAGGTACACTGCAGAATTTATTTATCATGAGTGATACCTTCCATTATGAGCTACCAGACACAACAAAGATAGGAAAGCACAAGTGTGCTTCTGCTTCCCTCAGTAATGCATATCATTATTCTCCAGATGCTCTTCCCTCTCCAGCATCTCCGCTTCAGCCATCTAAGACAGCTGTCCCCACCCTTTACAGCCCAGTGTTTATTTGTTTGCACATCCCTGCTTCTGGTTTCCATGCCTTCTTCCTAAAAGCTAACCAGCCTCTTATTACAAGTGGCTCCTTTCCAACTCCCTCCTGACAGGTGTATCATCCTTAGACTCCCAGCCACTCGTGACAGATTACCCTAAAAAATGTGAGTGGTTCTTGGCAACAGAAAGGCATATCAAATTGAATCCTTTGAGATGAACGACATGTCTAGCCTATAAAGAGTTCTGTTATTTCCACATTAAATTTGAGGTGAACATTTTGAAAGATCAGATTGTCTCCCCTTAACGAACTAAGAATTTTCAGATTTGGGGTGGGGGCAGATACAATGTTGATCCTGGGCTTAGCTTTGATGTTAACTTTCGGCTGCCATGACCACCCTAGGAATTCTCATGCTTGTGCAACTCCATTTCTCAAGTGCCAGTATGAGTGTCTATGGAGGCCAGGCAGCGCCATCAACAAAATACGAGGAAGAGCCCTTTCAGGCCATTGTACCTGGTCCAAAGGGTGGGGCAGGCATGGCTTGCACCTGGTCAGAGGTAGAGCTGCAGAAGGTGGCAGAACTAGAAAGTCTGGAGGAGAGATGGAACTGGGTAGCAAGAGCAGAGAAGATACTCGTGAGTGTGAAGAGGGTAGGTCATGAGTGGAAGGGAAGAGACCATGAGGGCTTCACCTGAGGGAGGACTGCAGTGAAGTTAGTTGTAAACTACTTGAATTCTGGCACTGAACATCTGGAGTCTCCACCTGGTTCATGGACCAAGATGCTTAACCTTCCCTTTACCACAGCAGCCATCTCAGTGTCATATTAAACGCACAAAAGCAAATTCAGAGATCACTGCATTTAGTACTGGACTGTCCCCAGACTTCTTTGTCTTACCACCAAACATATGGCCACTGCTGTCAGCTTTGATAATCCTAGCTGCCCAACCCACACGGGAGCTGGAAGAGGGGGAATGATTAGAATTAGTCCCTCATACCTGAAGAGAAATTAACACTAACAGATCTAGAAGCACTAGCCATTTATATGACAGGCCTATGTATGTTTCCAGATTCAAACATTGTATTAGATTTGCTGTGCGTGAAGCCTCATTTTAAAGGATATCTGTGCATGGAGACCTGCTTCTGAAAATGGACTGCTCTTGCTTCATCGGAGTGCATGGTTATGATCCAAAGCATCAGTACTTGGAAGAGAGTTACTCTGATATCAAAGGGACTTCATGCCCACTTGTTAAACTTGGGGTAGCAGACTGTTTTTAGGAGGACTGGGTGTGCCGGCGTAGGCCAAGGGCTGGGCGGTGCCCGCAGTCCTCAGACGTGCGGGAGGTATCTAGCCCCTTTCGGAGCAGGCAACAAAGATTCTGCTATCTCCCAAGGTAGGTATTCAGAGGCGTCGTCAAAACAGGCAGGAGTCAACGGCTGGAAAGATCAATCATAGCAGTAGCAAGAAGGCAGGGAAATTGCACGGTTGCTTCCGCAAAGTGAAAGCGTGCCTGCACTGCCTTTATCAGTCAGTGCACTTCCAAGATAGGCTTCATCCTGCAACGACTCAGCACCAGTTCTCTGTCTGCTTAGGCTTTCCAGGTGAGCACTCCTTCGCCTACCCTGCAAAACTATACGCTGGCGAGTCCTGATATGCCTATCAGGTTCAGGTGAGCTTGGAGGGCTGCCATTCTCAGCTTCCACTGCAGGAGTTGGGGGACGAGTAGCTTCTGTCTGCCTTTGTTCCATCTCTCTGCCTAGCTGTGGTTCCTGCTGAGTTGTTTCAGGCTCCTGTACTACTGACTGCAATGGAGGTACTGAAGGCCCAGAGGCAACCTGTTCCTCCACTTCAGCTTCAGAGTCCTCCGGGTCCTCAGCTCCGAAGGCAGGGCCCATGACACCGGGTTTCTGTCCTAAAGGGCTACTTATATGATCAGTTTCCCAAGATAACAGTCCCTGAACTGACTTTGATTTCTGCTTTTACAGTCATATTGAAGGTGTGATTCAAGGGCTGAAGTGAGTTGGTAAATCTTGTCAAGATCAGAGTCCCTCTGTTTTTCCTCTCTGAAATCCCTTGTTCACATAGTCAAGGCTGATACAGCATGATGAGAGACCTGAAAGAACAACATCTTGATTCTGATTTTGAAATAAGCCAAAGATTTGAAACTCTGTGATTAGCAAGTCCAAAATTTCTGCTCCTGGTAACAATCCCAAGCAAATCATCTGATGAGCAAGCTCCCATAAAATCAATGACATGCTTCCAAAACCAATGTGTTTAGGGCTGGGGTGTCAATTCTGCCTACCAGACATTAACATTAATGTATTAACTTTCTCTAATTTAATCCAGCTACAAAACTAGGGGTTTTACACTCTGACTGCAGAAAGCCCCAAGTAGGTGCCTGTTCTCAGAACCCTATGGAGAAACTGCCCCATGGTTTCAAAATCCTGTCCACATAGGGTTACTGTGTGTGTGTGTTAAGTGCCATCAAGTCGCTTCCGACTCATGGCGGCCCTATGAATGAAAGTCCTCCAAAATGTCCTATCTTTGACAGGACATAGGGTTACTAACTAACCTCAATGTGGAATCTGGATACTTCTGGTATTAAAACTGAACTCCAGACTACAGAGATCAGTTCCCTGGAGGAAATGGCAGCTTTGGAGGACGGACTCGACGGAATTACACCTCCACCGAGTTCCGTCTCCTTTCCAAACTCTGCCAAACCCAAATACTGCTCCTCAAATCTCCAGGAACTTCCCAAGTCAGAGCTGGTGACCCTATTTCTGCAATTAGGAACCAAAGGATATGATTTAAAAATGAAAAACAGAATTGTCAGAGTAATTTGTAATATAGTATATTCTGTGTTGGGACAGCAAGAGTCCATAGTGCAGGGTCAACACCATCACACAGATTTCTATCTTTGCCCCCTGGCAACAAAACAGCAAACTGCAGCTATAAGAACCCTATGGGCTACATCATGAGCTCTGCTTCACAGAACTGTGATGTCCCAGCTATTAAATGCCTTTTAAATATCCAGCCTGTGTGAGGCACAGCAATTCAAGGAAGTTGATGCTGTACTCTAGCAAAAAAGTATGCCCTGAAACAACCACATTGAGAAAACCTAAGATATTGATGCCTGGGGGGAAATAGATGTCATTTCTACTTTTTCCAGAGTGGGGTGGAACAGGTCAAAATTAATCTCTTTCAGAAGAAAAAAATCAATTTCAACCAACATGCACTGAATCTAGCTGATTGGATTACTGAAATTATCAAAGGATACATACAGAAGTATTTAAACAGGACTTGCTGTTTTCTGCCCCTGATGTAAACGTGGCTTCCACCCTGCTTTGCTTTGAAGAAAGATAAACATACAACACCAGCAATCGGCAAACTCCGTCTCAGTGTTGGACTTGTCCATGCTTGAAGCAGGTTGTCTACCTTATTTTCTCATTTTTAAAGATCATATGTCTTTTAAAAATCAAACGCACTTGGTTCCCTTATTTTTTTTCACTTAAAGAAATAAGTATACTCAAATATTTTAGGAACTGAAGAACCACTATGGGGAGGTGGGTTTGCCAAACAGGGCGATGCACAGCCAGCTTCGCTGCAAACTGGAAACCCCAGGTTTTGCTGAGCTTGTATGTGCCCCAAACAGCGACTGGAATACAAATGCCTAATTAAAAATGTTTATCAGACAACAGCTTGATAAGTGTGATTCCACATGGGACCCACCGCTCAAATTAGGTATTATCTATAAGGGCCCCCAAATAGCTATTAAAACACAGATGCCTAATTATGCTTTGGAAATCTGAAACATTGGAAAGTCAGGAGAAAGGCACTAAATCCGGAATTCTGCCACCACATTAACAACAGCAGAGTCTCTCTGCGTTTCCTTTTCGTCCTTCTGAATGATTTTGTGAGTCGCATTTTCTTAAGGCTTTTTAAAATCAGTACTTTTAAAAAAAGGCCATTCATGTAGGAACAGAATAGTTGGTGGCGAAGAGCCACTTTGCTGTCACTAATCTTCTGGAACCTACAGCAATTAAAAGTTCTTTTGATTAACAAACCCATCTTTATTACATGCTGCTTAAGGGTGTAAGAAGAGAAGACCCGACCTTGCCTTTTAACCTGTCACATTTCCTACTGATGCAGACACACCTATTCTGCATCTAATACTAATGCAACAATACTAATGGGGAGAAGGAAGAAGTGAGCTCAAAGAGAGAGATGCTTAGTTTTTGTCTGGCTTTTCCTAGTTAAGGTTTTGTAAAAGGGCATCTCTTTTCTGGTGACAGCTTGGTCCCATTAGGCTGATGATGAACCAGGCATTTTGTTTCTTTTATTCTTGTGCTGATGATCACACTCCTTCACTCTTTCCCAAGGCAAAGATAATGGCTCGTTTGAAACTGTATGGTAACTCTGGATTTCTAAACAGTGTGTACTGATGAAGAGCACTGAAGACACAGAGTGGGCACGTCACAAAGGTTTCAGTCACTGACCATAGAATGTTGCTGATATGTTCACAGCAAGAGAACTGAACATAAGCACCGCCTTGTGTTTCATTTTTCCTGCCAGGTGGCTCAAGGTTCTTGGTTCCCACAATTAATGAAAGTATAGCTTCTGTCAATTTTGTGAATGTACGTTTTGTAAATCCTCCAAAAGTGGCTGCTGAAGTTTGCTCACAGTCAGAGTGGTGCAGTTCATGGTGACCCAGCCAAGGCTGGCCCAATGGGTTTTTTTTTTGAGCTCTAGGCATCTATGACCTTGGTACCCATCTAGTTCAACATTTTCTACAGTGGATAACCAGATGCTTTTGAGAAACCAACAAACATTGTGCAAAGGGCACAGCTGCTCCCATTATGAATCCCAAGCAAGTGACATTCTGACATACACATCCTTTGCATATGGAGGCTACATTCCAGCTTTTGACCACCCTTTCCTTCTTCATCACTCCCTCTAGCCCTGCCTAAGATTCTAAGCAACTCATGTTAGCAGCTGTCAGGACATGTTTTACTTGATCAACATGTATATGTGGTGAAGAAAAAAATACCTACTAATATATGACATGGGAGGGAAGGCAGGATGGTATAGAGTAGACTGATCTCATCCGATCACAGGAGCTAAGCAGGGTTGGTACTTAGGAGGGAGACCACTAAGGAAGACTCTGCATAGGAAGGAAATGGCAAACTACCTATGCTTCTTACTTGCCTAGAAAGCCCCTTGCAATTTGACAGTACTTTACACACACAACATATATGACATGGAAGATACTGTTTCCAGGGTCAAATCTGGGTTTCCAAAATACAAAACAGAACAATGGAAAGTGCAGGGGCAACCATTAGAGAGGGCTGGCATGAGACTTACTTTTAGAGGCTTCGTGACCCACTTTTGAGTCCTGACCCACAGGTTGGGAAACACTGGCATAGTTGATAGTTTGGTTTAAATAGGGGAGACCCATATTCATACATACTTAGTAATGAAGCTCACTAGTAGTGAATTCTAAAGCCCATTGAACTCAAAGGATTTAGAAGGGTGTACCTCTTAGAATTATGCTGGTTACTTTGACCTGCCTGCTTATATAGCTATTGAGAAATAGTGTCCTATGGGCTGAATATCTTCACAATACAGTGCAATGCAAAACTCATGGATACTTAATTACAGCCCATAGTTACATGGCTGCTGCTGTCGCTATCAGGAAACACTGATGGAAAAGAAAACCAGAGCATGAAACCAGCCTTCTAGTACATATGCTACAGATCAGCCATGACCTGAATATTAGGGCTATCTTGATAAGTCTGGCTAAAGAAAGATCATAGAATCATAGAGTTGGAAGGGACCACCAGGGTCATCTAGTCCAACCCCCCCGCACAATGCAGGAAATTCACCTCCCCCCACACCCCCAGTGACCCCTGCTCCATGCCCAGAAGATGGCCAAGATGCCCTCCCTTTCATCATATGCTTAAAATCAGGTGAGGTCAGATTACATTTTAGCCCCAGACCAATCCACAGCTATGTTTCCCTGATTGAATCACTTCTGATTTTGATTAAATACTTTTCATCCAGTGATTATAAAGTCAATGGCACTGAAAAGTATTTATCTTTGGTTGGCTCATGCCGGTTAATTAAAGTCACTGCATCAGCCCATAGGGTTGCCAGGTCTTGATTGGAAAATACCTGGAGATTTGCGGGGGGGGGGGATGGAGCCAGAAGAGGGCAGGGCTTCAGGAGGGGAGGGACTTCAATGAGGTGTAATGCCAAAGAGCCCACCTTCCAAAGTGTCTGTTTTCTCCAGACAAAGTAAGCTGTGTTGACTGGAGATCAGTTGTAATCCCAGGAGATCACCAACCACCACCTAGAGCACTGGTTCCCAACCAGGGGTCCGTGGACCCCCAGGGGTCCGCGAGAACTAAATTAAGGTCCGCAAAACAAAGTTATAAACCCATAATAAATTAATATTTTCAATTAAAAATTCTCTATTATGAAAATATATATTCAATTATTATTCTAAGCTTAATGTTTAACTAACAGTTATGATTAAAGTTTATTTTCAAATTCTCAGAATTTTTATTTTGAACCTTGGGGTCCCTGCACTGAACAAAAAAGTCCTAGTGGTCCCTGGTCAAAAAAAGGTTGGGAACCACTGACCTAGAGGTTGGAAACCCTAGCACACAACTATGGAGTGAGGGCATTTTGTGGATTATGTCAGGGCACACTTAAATCTGTCTGTAGCCTGAGATTCCTCCCTTTAAATACACCAACAATTTACCAAAGAAAAATCAGAACAATTATGAGCCGGGGGCACATGGAAAACAATGCTTATATGAAATACATTCTGCCTTAATTAGACAGACTTCCACATGCTATTCAGCCTTATGATACTACATGATTATGAAGATGCAAGCAGTCATGCCTAATAGTGGTTAAAATCATTTCCCTCTCTGGTATTATTGCATCTTCTTTGAGGACAACTTTTTCACGGAGTTTAATCTGTGAAATTATTCAGTTTGGAGTCTTGGGGTCTGATTAAATTAGATGTTAAACAAGAGTTGTGTTGGCGGAAACCCCAACCCAACTCATGTTTAACATGTGATTGGCATTCACCTTCAAAATGGTGTGTATGTGCATGGGGGAAATGAGCTCCTGTTTCAGTGCACCCCTATGGCTTTTATGTCTGTATAAGTGGCCACTGTGGAAGGCAAGGTATGAAGAAGCCTCTCCTGCCTCAGCAAGTACTCGGGAACACTCCCCCCAGCAGCTCAACCCAACTCATATTTAACTTCTCATTTAATCAGACCCTTGGTGCAGAGGTAAAGGATAAAACTAGGTACCTGGATCGCCAAAAACAAACAAACAAACAAACAAATCGGTGGGTTCTAGATCAAATCAAGCCTGAACTGACCCTAGAAGCTAAAATGACTAAACTGGGGCTATCGTACTTGGGTCACATTATGAGAAGATAAGAGTCACTGGAAAAAACAATCATGCCAAAAAGTTGAAGGCAGCAGGAAAAGAGGAAGACCCAACATAAGATGGATTGACTCTATAAAAGAAGCCACGGCTCTCAGTTTGCAAGATCTGAGCAAGGCTATTAAGGGTAGGACGTTTTGGAGGACATGGATTCATAGAGTCACCATGAGTTGGAAGCGACTTCATGGCACTTCACACACAGTACTAGACTTCTAGTACTAGAATTCTAGTACTGTACTTGAATTTTATCAGGTTAATCCATTAATGGCTTCTAACCAAGTTGGTCAGGGAATGTAATCTTGGCAAAAGCTGGGAGTGAATGACAGAGCATGGATCACTCAAATAATGACTCATCTAATGCTTAGTAAATCTGCTATCATGCACTTAAATCTAGCCACTATTTGAGGATAAGTGGGAGGTGGCAGCTTAGAAATACACTGGCGAGACACAATATTTTCTCTGACAAAAAAACCGCAGCAATAATTGCAGTAGCTGTTTCTCTGTGAGGTAGCATCATCATAAATGATCATTTACCGGTATGTTATTAAAACAAGTTTAGCTTGAGAAAAAGTAAGTATTGTATATATTTTAATTGCTGTCCCCCCACCCCCAGTTCTGCTTCCCCACCCCTCAAAAAAGAAGAAAAAACAGTTTTCCCCACATGGCTTTAAATTTTCTGGAAATTTTACATATTTTGTTAACACTAGAGATATAAGTGTATGCTAGGATTGCCAACCCCGTTGGGAAATTCCAGATTTGGGGGTGGAGCCTGGGAAGGGCAGAATTTAGAGAGGGACCTCTGCGGGTCCCACCCTCCAAAGCCACCATTTTCTCCAGGAGAGCTAATCTCTGTAGTCTGGAGATCACCTGTAATTCTGGGAGATCTCCAGGCCCCCTACCTGGAAGCTGGCAAGTCTACTATGACAGCTGTGGCAGACCAGTGCACTCACAGAAATGGCCCACACCTGAACACTTTTATTAACTCCACTGAAAACTCCACTGTTGCAAACGATCAGTAATGGCCAATCCACAAGAACAAGTCACTACTTTCCCCTACATCCATTGAGTGATAAAAAGTATCTGAAGCAAACCCACAAAAGAATGAAGTGGAAAGGTTGTGCGGCCAATCTCAAACAAGATTTTTGTAATCCTTCTTCATTTGGTTTGGGACAGTGTCACTGGAGTCTGATTATGGTACCGTGCAATGTGGAGAAATGTCTCAGAGTGCAACATTAGAGTTCCATATGACTCTTACTAATCAGAAGGTCTCGCCAACATACAAAGGAGCCTGGTATCCCAGCATATCCCAGCAAATTCACTCTTATTTTTTAAAAGCCATCTGATCTAGGGTTGCCAACCTCCAGGTACTAATAAAACAAGCAACCTGTGCCATAATAGGATACCTTAGGAAATAGACAGCATGAAGGCTCAATATAAATCACGGTACAGAAACAGACATATGCCGTGTGTTAAGAAAACAATCAATATTTACTGGGCATTAACTTCATGCCTAGAAATGAACCAAATGGACTTTGCATTTGGTTCATTTCTAGGCATGAAGCTAAATATTGATTGTTTTCTTAACAATGGCATATGTCTGTTTCTGTACCGTGATTTATATTGAGCCTTCATGCTATTTCCTAACCTCCAGGTACTAGCTGGAGATCTCCTGCTATTACAACTGATATCCAGCCATTACAACTGATATCCAGCAAATAGAGATCAGTTCACCTGGAGAAAATGACTGCTTTGGCGACTGGAATCTATGGCATCGAAGTCCCTCCCCTCCCCGAACCCCGCACTCTTCAGGCTCTACCCCAAAAACCTCCCGCCAGTGGCGAAGAGGGTCCTGGCAACCCTAGATCTTATCTGAAAGGAAAACTGAAGGAGGGTTCAGCTAACCACAGACAAACAAACACCCCAAAGGACTAGGAGGAAAACACAATTAAAAAGCTTCTGGGGAGGACTTGCTGCATCTTTAGAGCATTAAAGAGCTAGAAAGAGTTGTGGTAGAAGACAGCAATGCACTCTAGTGCCAGTCAGGGCCATGGGTTTAGCAACAGAATTAAAGTCCATCACAGCCACCTCTGAAGAAGGCCAGGAATCACTGTGCATTTACCAGCACTACATAGATGTTATTTGTCTCCCAAGGTTCCACCCACCGACACCCCCCCCTTCCGTAGCAGAGAAACTGTGCTGCTCACATGGCAAGGCATCCTGTCAGCTGCTGGGGCTTTTCAGCAATAGCTCTACTTTTGAAATCTGGGCCCATGATTTGGTTTTAAATCTCCTTAAAAAGCAAGTGTCAGATGAGATTATTGTAAAACATGAAAGACTATATACCAAGGCTGTATGAATTCTTACTTGATAAATCAACAACCTTTTAAAAGTTTGGCTGCATTTAAAATACACCTGCATTTTACTCAGGCTTCAATATGGGGGTCTCTTTGATATATTGACAGCCAGTATTGTGTATGGTTAGAGTGTCAGACTGGAAGCTGTGAGACCTGGGTTCAAATCCCCACTCTGTCATGGAAATTTACTGGGTGAACTTGGGGCTGTCAGGTACTCTCAGCTTAATCTCCCTCCCAGAATTATTGTCAGGATAAAATGGAGGAGAGGAGAATAATGTAAGCCTGTTTGGGTTCCCATTGGGGAGAAAGGTTGGGCATGAATGAAATACATAAAATATCAATGTGGGATAATGTACAGCTCTATGGAAAATATTTTAACATCTTATTCTTTATTACAAGTGCACACTAGAAGTAAAATAGTGTTAATTTAGAAAAGTGTGCCCTTGATTCTCAGCCTTTGTTTCTTACAGATTAGTCAACTAAAACATTAGCTGATTAACCATAGAGTGTAAACCAATTAAAGTCTGCAGCCCTGTTATATAACTCTGTGTTAATCCAGATCCACTGGGTTGGGTACAAAGCCCAGCAGAGCAAGAAGAATCACATCTGACCAAGAGTATTCAAGACAAAAACCAGTGGGGAAATCTTAAGTATAAAAAATGACAGGAAATACTGAATGAGCCCAAACAGGACATTGGAGCTAAGACCTCTTAAAAGTAATAAAATGTCCAGTTTAGGGAGTAAGAGATACTTACCCTTACTATTCTACATTTATTATCAGATGTTGGAAATATCCATTTCTGAATGTAACTTTCCATTATAAAGAGTGGCAATGGATTTTGGCCACACAGTATAGCTGGTTATAAATTAAGCTGGTATCTGTTTGTTCTGTTGGACATTCTGGAAGATTCAGTCAAACCTTTTGACAGATCTTTACTTGAAAATCTGTTAGTTGCAGACAAAATCACTTGGGCAACAATCCCTGTATCAATGCTTGTGTCCTTTGATTTTATAGTAGTACTTTGTATGGTGTGACATTGAAAAAAATTGAATGCCAAAAAGAATTGGTATTGTTGTTTATATTAAGGACCCATTTGCTGAGTTTTTAAGTGTTTGGGACAAAAATATGCCACCTAATTATGTTGGGGAAAAATAAAGAAGAAGAGTTGGTTTGTCTATGCCGACTTTCTTTACCACTTGAAGGGAGAATCAAACCAGCTTACAATCACCTTCCCCTCCCCACAACAGACACCCTGTGAGGTAGGTGGGGCTGAGAGAGTGTGACTAGCTCAGGGTCACCCAGCTTGCTTCATGTGTAGGAGTGGAGAAACCAACCCAGTTCCCCGCATTAGCGTCTGCCGCTCATGTGGAGGAGTGAGGAATCAAACCCGGTTCTCCAGATCAGAGCCTACCGCTCCAAACCACTGCTCTTAACCACTACACCGCGCTGGCACGATCCAGCCAAAATTAAGCACACAAGGCAGCAATCCTATGCAACTTACTTAGAAATAAGCCCCACTGAATAAAGTAAGACCTGCTGAGTAAACATGCCCAGGATCGTAATGCAAATTTTAAAAATAGTAGTAACGGAGCTAAGCACATGCATAGTTCACTCCCACTGAGATTAACATGCATGCAAGTGCTTATCTTTGGTTGAACTATGGTTTAAAATCGTACTGTGCAGTTCTCTGCCTCTTAACAAATGATGGTGCACTTGGGTTCATCAGTGAGAATGATGATTTGAGAATCAAGAAGCCTGGACTTTATTTCCACCTCTCCCATTGGATTGGTGTCTGGCTGAATTGCTATTTTGGCCTGGGTTATTCAGCAGATGAGTTGCCCAGGGCAAGGGTTGGGTCTCTCTTTTACTGTGCATGTTTATTGCCCAACTCAGTGGGGACTCCAGGTGCTACTGTAATGCAGCCAAAACAATCTGACACTTTTCTCCTTTTCCCCATGTAAAAATCTATGAGAAATCCTGCCGGCCCACTCAGCTAGCTGCTCAGCTAGTTTCACCGCAAACTGTTCCAAATAAACACTCGGAAGAGTTAAGGTGTGAACTCAATTTCTCATCTGCCTCTCCCAGGTGTTAACAGCTCTGTCTAGCTGAGATCATTTCAATACTAATGTGAAGAGTTCATGGCAATCGAAGAAACAAACATCCGTGCTGCAGCCAAAGAGTCAGAAACTCCCTTTATTTGTTTTAATTTGCCTTCAACATCTCTGGCTTCCTCTGGGCAGGAAACACTACTGCCACCTGTATCCCTGGAATGGCACGATGTTGCAAGCACTACAGCACAATCCTGAGTAAAGTCAAGCCACTCTAAACCCAGTGATTTCAACTGAAGCAACACTTCCTGGGACTGCAATGTCAGTGCTTACATCTAAAGGACTGGTGGACAGTGATTTTAGGACACTGAGATGTGCTGGTATCTGGATATACTTTTTCCCCTTGTCATCCCTGTCCTTCAAGCAGAAACGTTAGTTCATCCTACCAAGTAAACAGAACATCCATTTATAGCAGTAGTGTTTAAACTTTTTTCCAGGGAATCCTTCGAAACAGGAATTCTTCAATAAGAAGACCAATAAATACAGATAAGATCCCCTGGAAGGCATCTAGCCCACTGTTAATGATTTTCCCCTGCAATGCATAGCTGGAGGAAATGTTCTACACTGGTTCATGCAAGACAAGATTCAGGCTCAGCATGCCTGGCCAGCGTTCCATGTAAACCAACTGTGACCTTAAAATATGTTCCAGAAGCTACTACAGTGTACATTGGGTTCTACAGCAAGCATGTTCCTTTGAAAGGTTTATGGAAACATGTTTGAAAACTTCCAGTTTATAGCATATTGTTCCTCTGTGCATGCAAAATGCCATCCAACGTCTAACCTGCAAAGCAGATAGCTGGCTTTTTAAAATCTCGTCAGCTACAACCTGTCTCTACAAGCTTGCATCATGTTTCCCACTGACAACACTGCATAACCATTATTTTAATGCGCTCTAGAAAATACCCACAGGTCTTCCCACACTGTCTCCTTTCCAGTTGGCCAGCTAATTTAGAAACATCAATGTTCCAGATAAAAATGATTCAGTTGTTCAGGCTCTGAAAAGTACCAGGTTTTCAAAGGATTTGGATCAACATGATGAATCAACATGATCCAAATTCTTTGAAAACCTGGTACTTTTCAGAGCCTAAACAACTGACACACATAGATGTGCCTGCTCTCCTGTCTTATTTCCTAACCTCCCAATTGCTGTTCTCTTCTAGAGTTGACCATGATGCTGAAAATGGCACATATAGCCATCTAAATAAGGAGCCTTTCTCCTTATACCCAATGTTTAAAAAATTCCAGGAACTTTGATGCTTGTTGTGTGACTATCTTTTTAGCAGCCCCCCATTTTTGTATTTAAATGACCATACAGGTGCAGATGTCTCAGGGAAACCATCAATCAGTGACTATCAGATCAATTAATAGGGTTTCCAGCCTCCAGGTAGGACCTGTAGATCTCCTGAAATTCAAATTGATCACTAGATGACAGAGATCAGTTCCTCTGTAAAAAAAATGGCTGCTTTGGAGGGTGAACTCTATGGCACTATATCTACTGAGCTCCTTCCCCTCCCCCACCCCCAGGCTGCACCCACAAAATCTCCAGCAGTTTCCCAACCCAGAGCTGGCAATCCTAGATCAATAGCCTCAACAATGACCCTAAATAACTACAGAGTCTCTCTAGACAGCCAGTAGAAAAAGCTGTGCGTGCTTGAAAATTCCATCGGTAGGGATGCCAACTTTCAGGTTGGACCTGGATATCTCCTGATCTCCAGACTATAGGTATCAGTTCCCTAGAGAAAACAGCAGCTTTGGAGGGTGAACTCGATGACATTGTACCCAGCTAAAGTCCCTCCTGTCCCCCAAACTGCCCTCCTCAGGCTCCAACCCCAAAATCTTCAGGGATTTCCCAACCAGGAGTTTGCAGCTCTACCCGCTGGAAACCCAGCCATGCCACAACCGATATGGCTAGAGATGCATTTTGCTCATATAGCAGAAAAATTAAAGAACAGGAAAACATCTCCCCCTACTCTTTGGGTATCTGATCTCCCCTGACTGCATTAGAAAGGAATGATTATTGGAGTAGGTTGTCTGTATTCAATATCACTGAGAACGTGCCTCACCTCATTACTACGACATAAACAAGGTTTTAACTTGCTGTTGTTCAAAGATGCCCCACTGTAGACAGTGATTTTGATACTGCTGTGGCGAAAAGCTGGCGTGTGGCTCCGAAATGGCTACCAAACAATTCCATCTGTTGCCTGTATACCATTTCTGACTTTGGGGTTGCACCTGTAGGTTTGCTTGGGTCCACTGTATGCAAACTGCACAGCAGACCGGGTGGACGGTGTGACAGCAAAGTTGGGAGCACTGAGTGAGGCGCTGCACAGGGCTAGACCAATTTACAGATCAGCCATCTGTTGCCGAGCATGTATATAGCCTTAACACACGTGTATGATAACCAAAACGCAACTGCACAACGCAGGGCAAAAACACAGGGAGGTTTTGCCTTGGATTTGCCGCTCTCTAGATGCACATTTTCCCCATCTGAATTCTCCAAACTCTGCATGGTGGTGGTGGGGAATTATTTTTTAGTTTGAGAATTTGGCTAGGGAAAATGTGCATTTAGAGAGTGGCAAATCCAAGGCAAATCCCTGACCTGGCCCAGGCTAGCCTGATCTTGTCAGATCTCAGAAGCTAAGCAGGGTCAACCCTGGATGGGAGACCACCAAGGAAGCCCAGGGTTGCTGTGCAGAGGAAGGCACTGGCAAACCACCTCTCTTAGTCTCTTGCCATGAAAACCCCTAAAAGGGGTCTCCATAAGTCGGCTGCGACTTGACGGCACTTTACACGCACACAAATCCAAGGCAAAACCTCCCGCGCGTTTTCGCCCACAGTCCGCAAAGAAACCCAAGCTGCGCTGGGGTCTGTATATCTCAAAGCCCAATAACAATATTTTCTGGCAGGGTATGAGCTTTTGTGAGCCACAGCTCACTTCTTCAGATACCTCTTCAGCTGTGGCGCCCGAAAGCTCCTACGCTGCCAGAAAATATTTGTGTTAGCCTTGAAGGTGCTACTGGGCCCTTGCCCTTTTCTACTACTGCAGACGGGCTAACACGGCCACCCACTGGGAATTATCAAAGCCCAATGCAATTGTTTTTCAGGGAAGTCAGGCCCAGGTTCTCTTGCTGCTTCCGTTCAAGAGGCCCCAGTCTTGTTTCCTCTTATTGGACGTTCGCGTTTGACTCCGGGGAGGAGGCGTCGACAACAAACACCGGCTGCGAGGCCTCACGCGCCTCCGCTGACCTGGCTTCCACCGCTGCAGGCAGGCAGGGGGGGGGGCAGCCCGCGCGTGGCTCGGCGGCGAGGCATTGCTGGAGCTGGGGGCGTGCGTCTGCGCGCGGGGGGATCCCGCCTCACCCCCACCCCACACCCACCCCCGGCCCTCAGGCTGCCGCCAAACTGCCCTGCGGCCGTGCCTTTATTGCCCTTATTATCCAAGAGAATAGGGGGAGGCTCGTCCCCCACCCCACCCCCCAGCTCTCAGCTCGCTCGTCACGGGACTAATGAGAGGGTGCCAAGCCAAAGACAAAAGCCCTCCTGCTATTAATAGGAGCTGGGAGGGGAAGCGAGAGGAAAGGGGAGGCTTGCCGAAGCTCCCACGGCGCGCCTGGGCAGACCTGCAGGAGGGCAGCCCGGAGCCCTTCCCCCATGGCGCAGCGTCGCGGGCTGGCCAGGGTCGAGGGGGCTGAGGCGCGGGCAAGACGGACGGGGGGAGGAAGAGGAAGAGGGCGGGCTCCTCCGGCCAGGCCGCCAGGCCATCTCGCGCCAGAGCGGGGAGCCCGGCGACGGAGAGCACCCCGCTTCCCACCTGCCTCTCAAGCTCCCCCCCCCCTGTCCACTCCTGCCCGCCCTATCTGAACGCCAGCCAGGGAAGAGGCGGCGGCGGCGGCCGGAGCAAAACCTGCCAGGCGAGGCGAGGCGAGGCGAGGCGAGGCGGGAGGCGCGCCCGGCCCCGAGGGGGTGACCGCGGCACGCGTCCCTCTTCCCTGCGGCGGAGCGGCGGGGCCTACGCGGGCTCCGGGCGAGGAGGAGGGGGACGGCGCCGAGACGGAACAAAGAGCCGGACCCACCTGGCCACGGGGCAGCTGCTGCTGGCCTGGCCCCCCGGGGAGCTCCGCCGGGGGAGGCGGCGGCGGCGGCGCCTCGGCTCGCTTTCCGCGCGCGGCCCCTTCCGCTCCAAGCTTTGCCAAACGGAGGGCAACAAAATAATAATAATAAAAACAGAGATTGCAATATTGCCGGGCTTTCTAAAAATAGCCCCTTTCACGCCCGGCGGGGAGGCGAGCGCGCTCTCTGTACCTCGGGGGGTGGGCGCCGCGCCATCCTTTCCTTCCAGCGGCTGGGCGGCTCCGGGCGAAGGCTCAAGCGCGCCGGGGCGCTGGGCGAGCCATCCCTGCCTGGGCAGCCGGCAGATGTGTCGGGGAGATCCAGGGGAGGGCGCGGGGTGGGGGGAGCGGCGTGGGGAGACTGACACTTGGCAGCCTTTTAATTGCCGGCTGCCGGGGGGGGGGATCCCGAGCTGGAGGGGGGGCGGGAGAGAAGCCACTTGGGCGCGGGGTGGGAAGAGCCAAGCAGGCGGTTCGAATGGGGAGGGTGATCTGGGGGGCATGCTCCGTGATGGGGAAGGACCGCGGCTGGCGAAGCCGTCCCCCCACCCCGGCCCAGTACTAAGCTAGTATCTCTAGCCCAATCTTGCATCGCCTGGTGGGATACAGTTATGCCACAATGTAGTGCGTTTTTTGTTTTAGCCTCTGGAAGGATGCCCCCTTCCGAAACGAACCCAGTTCCCTGCTCCCCAGCGCCTCTTGGCACACGTCGACTGCCCCGAAATATAAATATATCTATATATTGTAATTAGGGATTGTATTTATTTATTCGCTTCATTTATAGTCTGCCTTTCTCACTGAGATGCAAGGTGGGTTACAACTAAAACCACATCATACCTACAACCAACAGTTACTCTCTAGTAAAAATGACTTTATGCAGTCAAACTTTGTAATATTGAATATTCAACATTGTGTGCAGTATACCTGCAAACCTGTGCACCCTTTAGAGCACTGGTTCCCAACCAGGGGTCCGTGGACCCCCAGGGGTCCGCGAGAACTAAATTAATGTCCACGAAACAAAGTTATAAACCCATAATAAATTAATATTTTCAATTAAAAGTTCTCTGTTATAAATATATATATTCAAATATTATTCTAATCTTAATGTTTAACTAACATTTATGATTAAAGTTTATTTTCAAATTCTCAGAATTTTTATTTTGAACCTTGGGGTCCCTGCACTGAACAAAAAGGTCCTAGTGGTCCCTAGTCAAAAAAAGGTTGGGAACCACTGCTTTAGAGTGATCTACATTGGGCTTTATGGGATCTGCCTTCAATTAATCATGCATAGAAGAAGGCTGTGAGTATCCAGAGTACCTGTAGAGAGAAATTAGCTATTCTGAATACATTTTTTTTCTATTGAGTGCTATCTCAGTAAATAATATAGTCTTGGAAATGGGAACAACTTTCTTGAACCAAAGCTGGTGTCTGAAAGCTTCCATAGATTTTTCTGAACTTTCACTTTGATTTTCATGAACTTCAGAAAATGAAAGTTTTGTATGAAGTAAAACCATCCGTTTTCTTGCATGTTAGCAAAGCCTAAGGATGGTGCTGGTTTAGTAATTCAACTGCCCCGAAATATTGATGGATGGGGTTTTGTAAAAGAGAGGTGAGCATTCGGGCCTGCGCCGTTGCCACCCGGGGAGATGCCCATCGCACACCTCTCTTGCCCCTGCCCACAGGTCATTCATGTGCACTCCTGGAGTGAGACCTTAGTAATCAAAATCTCTCACAACAGTGCTCTCCCTCCCAGGGTTTCTGGCAGCCTGCCAAAGAGAGGGTCCGGTTGAATAAGAAGCAAAATGAAGGAATAAATAATAAATAAGTATCCAGCGAAATTTTAATGCAGTCATTAGTTAGAAGGGAAGTTTGAGTCACCCTAAGGTATTGAAGGCTGCCTTTGAGCAGAACTGAAGGAAAGAGACATTTGTCACCTGCTTTATTTTTCACTGGCTGATTGTATTATGTTTTTATCTCCCAAGGAAGTTTATTAAAAAGGTTTAAAATCACCTGTCATGTGATCAACTTTTTTAAAAAAGTTATTTATTTGGGTGTATATCTCTTATCTGGAGGTTCAATGTATATATGTAACAATGTATTAGATTTTGTTATTTTTGAAATGTGTTCAGGTCTTCAGCACCATCACACAATTAAAAAGCCCTGTTGTGTTTACGGTTTATTTAGATTATTTCTTTGCCACCGGCAAGGTATACACTTTCTAATAAGTAATAAATAAATCACTCAAGATACATCACAACCATGAAAAAAAAACAGCTAACAGCAATATTAATAAAAACAGCAGAGTAAAAGAGCAGCACAAAAATACACAGAGCAAGCTCAGCATGGCAGGGAAAACACAGTCAAACTGCATCAGTGGTAAAAACCATTTCAACAAAACCACTTCCACAAACACAATAACAGGATGCTCAGGCAAATAACAGTGGAGCCTAAAACTAGATTAGGTGCCAGGTGAATCTCCGCGGGAAGGGCAGTCGACTTTCAAAGGATCACTGTTGAAAAAGCCCAGTCTCTAGTCGGTGCTTGCCTCGTTTTCAGAAGGTGGAGGCACGCAGAGCAGGGCTTTAGATACCGATTTTAACTGGTGCACAGACTGAAATACCTCCAAAGGTGGGTCTCCCTAACTTTTCCATTTGTGTCCATGGACAGACTGATTTGATTCTGCATTGACCTGAGTGTGAAAACGGAGAGTGACAGTACTGAGATAGGTGTGATCCTTTGAATCGTTAGGCCTGAAGTGAAGATGGTCATAGTAGGATCATCCCCCACCCCCATCTTAATGCTTAATCCCAGTCACAGCAAACAAGCCTGAGCGGAGGAGCAGCGCTGAGCACCAAGGCACTTTCAGAGCTGAAAGCCTATTAATGTATTGTGTTTAGGACATTTTAATGCCACCTCTCTAGAGTTTGGAGGGAAAACACTGCAGGAGTCATGCTTGCTGATGACATGGAAGTACTCTGGGTAATAAAATTACAAAGAAAGTGTGTAAAGAGGTTCTACAGGATCTCCTGGGTTATTGAACAATTGTGATATATCATGAGTTCAACGGTAAAGCGCTACAGTTTGGGAAGAAAAATCTTTTATGTAGTGGTCACCTCTAAAAGGAAATAAGAAAGAGATCTTGCCCATTCACCCATTTGTGAGGGAGCCTTTTGGAACTCTTCATTGTCTGAGTTTTCATTATCCTAAATAATCTGGTGTCAGCCATAAACTTGGCTGCCTCATCCTTGATTCCATATCAGGAAAGCTGGATTAGATTTAGATGAAGGAGGAGTGGAAATTGGTGGAAGGAACATTAACAATTTGAGAAAAGCAGTTGACACCACAATTCTGGCAGAAAATAGCGAAGACTTGAAACAACTACTGCTGCAGGTTAAAACAGAAAGTGCCAAAGCAAGATTACAGCTGAGCATCAAGAAGACAAAAGTAATGACTACTGAGGAATTATGCAGCTTTGAGGTTGATGAAGAAATTGAAATTGTTCAAGATTTTCTGTTCCTTGGCTCCACCATAAACCCAAAGAGAGACTGCAATCAAGAAATTAGAAGGGGACTGGGAAGGGCAGCCATGAAAGATCTAGAAGAGATTCTTAAGTATAAGGATGTGTTGCAGGCAACCAAGATCAAGTTAATCCATGCCATAGTATTCCCCAATTACTATGCATGGGTGTGAAAGTTGGATAATGAAGAAAGCTGACAGGAAGAAAGCAGATTCCTTTGAAATGTGGTATTGGAGGAGAGTTTTACAGATACCTTGGACAGCCAAAAAGACAAATAAGCGGGTTCTAGATCAAATGAAGCCTAACCTTTCCCTAGAAGTTCAAATGACTAAACTGTGGCTATCATACTTTGGTCACATTATGAGAAGACAAGAGTCACTGGAAAAGACAATAATGCTAAGGAAAGTTGAGGGCAGCAGGAAAAGAGAAAGACCCAGCATAAGATGGATTTACTCTATAAAGCAATGGCCCTCAGTTTGCAAGATCTGAGCTAGGGTGTTAACAATAGGATGTTTTGGAAGACATTGATTCATGGGTCGCCATGAGTCAGAAGTGACTTGACGGCACTTAACACATACATGAACATGTAGCATCAATCCCAATATCAGATTCTTGGGAGGGGGGACATTGCTGCTTACTTCCCTCTGTTATGAGAACTGCTGGTTTATTCCTACCCTCTACTTTCTGTCCTTTAATCAGTTACTGATGCATAAAGTGAAAACTGTAACTGATCTGTACATTAGTTTTGTAAAGTACAGTGTGGTTACTGTACTGTGCTTCAGCTGAGACCTAGTAGGTATTTCTTTAGAGGAGTCTGTATCTACAAACAGCTATAAAATATGATTAAAAACTGCCTAGCAAACTGGTAAGATCCCCCTTCCCCCGTACATCAAAATCTGTTACCTGAAAATCAGGAGGGGGGTGGGGAGAAATCTGACTTAGAACATGTATTAAGGATTTTGTAACTTTCTGCAGAGTAAACTTGAAAGCGTCTCTCCTTAGAAAGAAAAAAGCATGCTTCATAGCTTAGATCATTAAAGGCTACATTTCTCCACTGTCAGCTGTGATGGTTAATACCTTACCTAAACAGCATTACACCTTTCTATGCCCACTGACTTCAAGAAACCCAGAAGGGTGTAATTGCTTAGGATTGCACCACTAGTCAGCCAAATCAGTGAGGTTACCCCACAAGAAAAGCCGTGATCAAGGTGAGAATCTGTCCCTGAGTGCCAAGTTACACATTCAGAAACACAGACTGCAAAATCCCTTCCGAGGCTGAATTTAGGAATCAGCCCCTTAATTTGTTGCATCTTATGATCTTACTATGAAGGAAGTGCAAAACCTTGTAGCATTTAGAAAGGACAATGTCATAGATTACACCTAATATCTGATACTGGTCTGTTCTGTCAGAGACCTATTTGTTATCAAGGGATCACAGAAGGGTACAAAGTCAGAGTTAAAATGAGCATTTGTTGGCTGTCAATATTGGACAAACAAAGTAAGAACCTACACAGGGAATAGATGATCTTGTAAACAGAAAAACAAGACTACCCAGTTGTGTTAGGTTATAATGCATATTATGAGCTCAATGCTGATCTCTGTTTTTTCTAAGCTATCATGATGCTTCCACAGTGAAAATACTAGTTTGCAACAGACCCATTCTCTACACTTTTCCACTGGTTAGTATTTCAGTCCCCCCACCAATTGCAGTAATGACCAGATAGACACATACACACACAATTCTTCTGTTAGTTTGTTTTGGTTAACTGTGGTTATGGTCTGCTGAAGATAAAGTCATGTAAGCAACAAAACTGTAGGTGGCCAGGCTGATCCATGTTTGTAACTTACTTAAAATGAGCTGGAAATGTTGCAGATCTAACTGGATTATATGGGGATGGGTGCAATTCAAGTTTCAAATTGCACAAGAGGCTCTTGATGAAGGAGCCAAAAATGAAGTCTTTCCCTTTGAAAAATATAAATGTTCTCATCCAACCATATTATGTATGTTGATTTTTCACAGCATGAATCTGGTACTAGCTTTGAAACAGCTAGAATTTCTTATTGCTTGCAGTCTGGGAAGTACCTCTTATTAATTTGGAGGGTATTCTGGATCTCTTATATAGGCTTTATGATTAGTTCATGAATGCAAAAGGGGGCCTGACCTGGATGGCCCAGGCTAGCCTGCCTGATCTCATCAGATCTCAGAAGCTAAGCAGGGTTGGCCATAGTATTTGGATGGGAGACCAGCAAGAAATGCCAGGGCTGCTGTGCAGAACAATGGCAAAAATACCTCTGTTTTTCTCGTGCCTGGAAACCCTATGGGGTCATCATAAGTCTTGACTTGATGGCACTCTGCGCGCGCGCACACACACACACACACACACACACACACACACACACACACAGTATTGAGGACTAGTAATGTATTTAGACCTTTGACTAGAATAGAAATTTTTTTAGATGGGCAGAGTCACTTGGGAAGGGCTTGTGGCAAAAATATATGCAGGGCTTCAGGAAGGATGGAAGATAAAGTGGAATTGGGCCACTAGGCAGGAGCAGGCAATGGCAAACCACCTCTGTTAGTCTCTTGCCTTGAAAACCCCACAGGGTTACCATAAGTCGGCTGCGACTGGACTAGGGACGGATTTAGGTTTGATGAGGCCCTAAGCTATTGAAGGTAATGGGGCCCTTTATATGTCCAGCTGTCCTTTGTCAACAACAAATTGTCGCTGTTTTTTGTGTTGAATATATGCTATATGGTAATTTATGGACCTAATAGGTATCTAAAGCCATTTGCACATAATAAAATATGTATTTTATCAAAGTAATTGTTGAACAGAAATACAATTAAGAAGTATATTAATAGTGAAATAATTATTAAGCTCTAACTTAAAATGATTTTTTATTCATAACAAACTTAATAATGCAAACATATTGGCATTTGGCAAAAACAAAAGTTCCTTTAGAAACACAATTTACAAAGACTCATAGTCTAGTCTCTAGAAACTTACTATAACATGAAATAATAATAGGTGTAAATATATGATGCAAGCTACTAATAATTATAAATAGCTTTATTAATATGAAATTAAGTAGTCCACACTGTTCATTGGGACAGCAGACCTTTGTACCCTGTTACACTTAGTGAGTGTAAAAGATGGTATTGATGATCTAAATTACAATACTTTCCTTCTTGCCTTTGCCAAAGCAAAGTCACTGATGATATCATCAAATGATAAACTGCGTAGCTTGTCACTTTCTATGCACATGAGGCTGAGGTTACATAATTTATCTTGAGACACTGTTGTTCTAAATTCATTTTTTATCCTCTTCAGCTGAGAAAAGGATCTTTCTCCATGGCAATTTGCAATCATCATACAAAGAAACATTCTCAGAATTGCTTCTACATTAGGGAATGCTGATTGGACATGGTCATTAAATATTACTTGGTACAGATCCTGATGTGTCAGATTATCATGTTCATGGCTTTGACTATGTCTAACATATTGATAAAAATGCTTGAGTTCTCCAACAAGATTCATCTCCCATCTTCAGGATATGTTTGGCTTAAAGCATTAACTTCTTCACGAATCTCTTCTTCTGTAGCATAATTAAAAATATTTTTGCGGCATCATTGTATACTGATGCTCTTTGTGGCAGATTTTATTCTAATGCATCCATCACAGGTATAAATGCTTTGATTCTAATCTGAACTTGGCTCAAGGTTCTCCAAAGCTTCATCTTCACCTATATGCCTCCTTCTAGATCTTCTTCTGCTTTTCTTGTAATCAACATCAGGCAATTTGTCCTTTGCCTGTTCTTCAGAATGATCAAAAAGATCTCTGGAACCTTTACCAAAATCAGAAAGTGAAGCATACAATTTACTACATACATCTAGGCTAATTTTGGGGTCTTGCAGTGATTGACTAGCCTTGTGAAATTCATCCAGCAAATAACTCCACAAATATAACATTACCATAAATTCAAGTTCCTCCATTTTATTCAAAATGTTTCTGGCTTGATTTCTTGTTTCACCATTCTCTGTGGTATCAATATGCAGCTGATGCAATGCAGAAATTATTCCATCATAACTGTCAAGTATTGCACTTGTGGCCCTTGAATGAGCTTCCCATCTAGTCTTTGACAAAGACTTTGGAACTTTTGAATCATCTTTGAAGAATGACAACAGCACCGCCCATCTATGTGTAGATGATGAAAAGAAATCATATATTTCTTGAACAATTCCAAAAAAGTTAACTGCATCTAAGACAGTTAACTGCTGCTCTACCAACAAGATTCAAGAAATGACCTGCACATGGAATATACATAGCATACTTATTAATCTTCAATATTATTTCTTGCATACCCTTATATTTGCCAGACATATTGGCAGCATTATCATATGACTGGCCTCGACACTTACTAAAATCTATTTTGCATTCATTTGTAAGATAGTCATGCACCATCTTAGCCATACTTTCCTCTGTGTGGCTCCCCATCTCTAGGAAGGTTAGAAAACGTTCAATAGGAAGCCCATCATCTGGTGAGGCATACCTTACAATAACAGTGAGCTGATCAACATGGGACAGGTCTGGAGTGGAATCTACAGATAAACTGAAGTACCCTGCAGTTTTTAAATCATCCAAAATTGATTCTCTTACTTTAAATGCCATCATTTGGATAAATTCATCACATATTTTTTAGAAAGATTGGATGTGACACCTGATCCTCTATTTCCAAAGTCTTTTATATGGTTTGCTAGAAAAGGATCAAATTTTGCAATAAATTCAAGTAATCCAAGGTAATTGCCATTGTGGGGAGAACAAAATATTTCCTCATCTCCTCTGAAAGGTAAACCACACTCTGCCAGAGTTATTATGACTGCTACAACTCGTTCAAGAACATGTTTCCAGTACTGCCATTCATTATCTATCTGTTCTGCTAGTTGACAGTCAATTGTTGAGCCACGTTTTCTTCTTGTAAGATATGCTACTGAAGCTGTTCTATGGTCTTCAGAATTTTCATGACTTTGAACGAAATAGGTGTTGTGCCAATCAGAAAATCCATCTGATGATAATGGTGTGGAAGAATTTGAAAAGAGTTTGCACACAAAACAGTATACACGACCAGTTTCTGGTGAATATACTAACCATTCTCTGCAGTATTTTTCACCATTAGCCCGTTTGGGATAGAACAAGCTCTTTGAACAATATCTGTCTTGGTTTGCAAAAGACCTCTTTGACTTTTCAAATGAACCATCTGAGTGCTGACACTCTGACGGACCTTTTTTACCCAGTATACAATGTCATCTTTGCTTAAATCACCCCATAGCCCAACATCATTCTGTTTGTATTTTGATGTTGAACCTTCTGTGCTTGTAATACTCTCTGGTTGGTCAATATGAATATTTCTTGCTTCAGTCATTGAAGCAGATTCTATAGAACTAGATGTACCAGGTTCTGTATCAGGAATGGGACGAATATCACATGGCTGACTTGCTGTGGTATAGGTTTTAGGTTCATTAGGCCCCTTATCTGTCTTTGTAACGAAGCTATCTAATTTTGGCAATTTGCTAAGCTCTTCTTCAGCTTTCTGCTTCTCCTTCCTCTTTTGAGCTCCACTTTTGTAACTTCTGGTTGATATTTTAGAAACTGTAAGAAAAATATTTAATGTAATTATAATATTTATATATAGTATTATAGTAGCAAGTGGGGGTAATAGGGAACTGTATTAGTAAATAATAATATAGGCCTACTGCTACATAATAAAGATGAATATTTTTCTAAAGTAATTTTATAATGGGATCAAAATAAATAAATTATGTATTACATGAAATCAATCAGTAGGCATAAGACCCATACCCTTAGTTTATGCTGCCTGATCATCAGTCTACAAGCACTCTTTAATATTAGATAACTGGACCTACATTCAACTGTGCTGCACTGCTGTCTGCAGCTGCATGCTACATGTTGCCATGCAACCAGTCCATGCAGAATGTAGGCACCCTATATCTAGAAATGAGCAAACCAGTGATATTTTAGGGAGCAGGCTAGCAGGCGGGGCCCATTACTTACATCATAGGAGCCTACACAACACAAAACACTGTTGCTGTACGTAGGTTTTATTTTATTTGTTTTTTATCTTATATTTTGGAAATGTACATCCAGTTTTTGTTCTTTTAAATTTTTGGGGGGCCCCCAAGAGAGTGGGGCCCTAAGCTATAGCTTGTTTAGCTTATACGTAAATCTGGCACTGGACTGGATGACACTTCACACACACACAAACTTCTCACTAAAGGAATGGAAGAGAGCATTCTACAGGGTTTCTAAAATATCACTTAATGTAGGGATCAGAGAAAATGATGTATCAATGGTATCTGACCCCGGCAAGATAGGTTAAAGTTTCCAGAGGATCCAATGTATGCTGGAAATGTGGAAAGGAGAAGGGCTCCTTTTTTCAACTATGGTGGACTTGCCCTGTGGTTGCAAAATATTGGAAAAGAGTGCGTAAAGAAATTGAAGTCATATTGCAAAGTTCATTTGACTGTTCTCCGAAAATATATTTACTGAATGACTGCCCTATGAGTATGTACAGGTCTCAGAAGAGGCTTTTATCTCAACTGGTTATAGCAGTGAGAATGGTGATGGCACAGAAATGGAAAGACCAGTTGATGTCATCTCTGGGATTATGGTTAAACAAAGTATGGTACACATGGACAGATATCTTTATACAAATATATGTGGACTTGGAAAGTGTGGTACATAGCAACATCTACTGACACTTGGAAATAGTTTGCATTGTATTGGAACAACCATAAGGGTTATCAATAGGGTTGACAGGTCCCTCTTCACCACAGTCGGGAGGTTTTTGGAGTGGAGCCTGAGGAGGCCGGAGTTTGGGGAGGGGAGGGTCTTCAATGCCGTAGAGTCCAATTGCCAAAGCGGCCATTTTCTCTAGGTGAACTGATCTCTATTGGCTGGAGATCAGATGTAATAGCAGGAGATCTCCAGCTCCTACCTGGAAGTTGGCAACTCTAGTTATCAAGATGTGCAGCAACAAATAACGGAATTCGTTTTACAGAAAGGTGGGTTTTTTTTGGAAGATGTTAAAATAAGGCAAAGTGTGTTTATGAGAAGTTATATATGTTAGAGATGAGCCTATAGAAGTGTACTTCTTTTTTATTTAGTTTTATTGTTTATTTTTCATTCCTGAATTGAATTTTTTTTTTTAAAAAAGTATTTGCACTGGTGCTAAAGCAACAAAGACATGGATATACATATTTAATGTTTTAACTAATCCAAAAGTCAGCTTTGCCTAATTTTTGTATTCACTGTCAGGAATTTTGCGTATCCATTTCCCCAGGGCACGTTTTTTTTTAACCAATAACAAATTGGGGTAGTTCTGATTTATTGACACTTATAAGTTTGTTTATTAAGAGTGCCATTCTAAGATGGTTACATCCTTCTATGCTTGAGTTCAGTGGACTTAGATAAGTGTAACTGTGCATAGAATGGTACTGTATAACTCTTAACATGCAAATGGAATGCCACTGCTTCTTAGTTGTGTTACTGATTTACCTGCCAGGAATGAGACTTATGACTTTGATAAATGCCTTGAGAGAGCCCAGCTTGGCTTCCTGGCAAGGATGCTCTGTTGCCTCAGCTGAATGTAGTCAAATGAATTCAGTAACATTGTCTAATAATGCAACACACTATGGATTATACAAATAAATGTCCCTGAGGATTGTATCCTGCTGGACTATTTCCCATTCGATTCTAGATTATTGTATTACAGATAATGATAAAAAGATTTTATGTCCTTTTCCAGGTGGTGTGTGTCCCTCTCTCTACCTGTCTCCATTTACCTAATGGTCCTTTATTCCTATTCATCATGGAAGTGTTTGTCCTTTCCATCTCCAATCCACCAATCCCTCATGTCCTCACCACAATTCTTGTCAGGTCCACTTGGAAGTTGCTTCTCTGAAGCAACATAAGAATTGCAATGCATCTTTCTGTTGGCTCTAACCACTTTCAGATCAACCCTGCTGCGAAAATGAAACATTCCAACATTTTTTTTAAAAAAAATTAATTACTGAGTGCATGTTGTGAATAAGCCAGTGAATGTTCTAAATAAATAAATACGGAACCTGAAGTGAATGTAATTTCTGCAAACAGCTCCCCTGGCTTGAAGAAATGGGAGACTGGCTATTCTAGCATAGTAAGACAAGGCAGCTGTGCCCCCCCCTCATTTTTTCAGTTATAATTATTATTTAACAATTCACTCATGGCTGAGTATGTTCCAAGGATAGGCCTAGCCTGGTGGAAGAAGATCCAGTTTCTTTCTCCATTGCTGAGCTTCACTCATTTGTTCTTTCCCGTCCTTTTAGCTGAAGAACCTCTTCCCCCCCCCCCACAACTCTTTTTTGCTTCTCTTTTCCCATCCTGTTCTAATTCCAATAAAATTCTATTAGAAATAAAAATCTAGGGATTTGGGGGCTTGTGATGTAAACATTTGCAGAACAGTTATTTTCTCTGTCCACAGGAACTAATAACAAGCAAATAAACTCAGTTGTATATATCTACTGTTTTACCGCTGTTTTCTTCATTATTTCAGTGTTTACACAACACTAGGGCTCAATGGGCAGAGTGCACATTTTGCATAAGAAGCTTCCTGGCTCAATTCCTGGTATCTCTACTTAAGCATCCCAGACAGAAGATGTCAGGACAGACCTTTCTCTGCCTAAGACCCACTGCAAATCAGAATAAACAAACAGGGGACTCACATAGGGTTGCCAGGCCTCCTGCTATGGCCGGAGTCTCGCTGCTGATTGCTTCTGGTACCTACAGTAGATAATGAAGTTTTTCCCAGTAATGTTAAGGAGAATAAATGAATGACGAGACTCAGGCTTAGACTTTGATAATATTGGAGAGAGCCAGAACTTCCTACAGTGCGTTTCACTTATGGTTTGGGAATGCAAAGTTACCACTTGACTTGATTGTCTTCCACTCTACATTCTTCTGATGAAGATACATTTCAAAATAGGGCAATACACTGGATTGCCTGTCCTTTTGGTGGGCTTATGATGGATTTTCTGCTGAGGTGCATTTAGCACATATTAATCATTAGGAGTGTGCACAACGAAATTCCTGAGCTGAAGATATACACGGAAATTGCTGGTTTGGGTTGGTACAGTGACTTTCTGGAATGGTAATACAAATCGGGGGTTGTTGGTATAATAACCCCCCCTTCCTTGAAACAATCTGTGTTTTGCTTTTGTTTGTGTTTTAGTTTGGGTGCTTACCAGAAATGTAGCTAGGGTTGCCAACCTCCAGGTGGCAGCTGGAGATCTCCTGTTATTACAATTGATCTCCAGCCGATAGAGATCAGTTCACCAGGAAAAAATGGCCGCTTTGCCAGTTGGACACTATGGCACTGAAGTCCCTCCCCCTCCCCGAACCCCGCCCTCCTCAGGCTCCACCCCAAAAACCTCCCGACTATGGTGAAGAGGGACCTGGCAACCCTATTGATAACCCTTATGGTTGTTCCAATAAGTGGCGAAGAGGGACCTAAATGCAGCATATGCTTGTCTTTTTCTTTGATTCCACTGATTTCCTGGGCAATTGCATTTCTCCCTTCCAATCAGATTCTTGCAAAGGAGGAGAACCAGAGCGCTCCCAGCCAATCAACTTTGGAGACAAGCTGCAGAAAGCTGCTGGTCTCCTTTGCTGCCTCATTTGTGGGGGGTGGGACAAGTAAGATGGCTGAGGGCACCTTGTTTGAGGGCCCATAGAATTGGAACCCTTGGTCCAATTAGCTTGAAGCCAGTCCGCCCCCCCCCGAAAGCCCTTCACACAATTAGAGTACAACAAGAAATCATGGCAATCACAGAGTTTTCAGCAGGAAGGTTAATTGTTTTTACTGTCAGTCAGTCACTGTAAGAGTAGGAAAATGAAATGAATACAAACAGGTTTGTTTTTTTATTGCTTGTGACCAGCACTATCCACCCGCCCCCCAAACAGGAATCAGTGGAGAGAACTGAGCCTGTGCTGAGAGGCATCTACTTCAGGGGTCTGTAAAATCAAACTGCATGGTCCAATTCACTTGAAAATTGAGAGGTGTTTAGTTTAGAGGGAGGATTATGTTCTGTGCAAATTTTGTACCATTATCTTTATAAATGGTTGCCCAAGACCTCCAGTAGTTTCCTCATTGAAAGTAATGGTTCTGAAGCTCTAGAAGCCAAAATACTGCATGGATTTGAATCCCAAGCTGGTAATGTCATACATGAACATAAGCAAGTACAGACCCCCCTCCCCCCAAAAAAAACCTTAGACACAAGGTTTTGTATCTAAGGTTCGGGGGGTGTCACACCCTATTAATTATTACTTGTGCTCTTCTTGAGAGACTAATTTTGAATATGTGTTTAGTGCATGTGAGTTTAATTCTGTCCCAATAATAGATTTCTCTCAATTTGCAATATTGTCTTAAGGATTTCCTTCATTGGGTGATGTGTCCCGTCTATTACAGTTGTACAGTGTGGTGCTCTTTGCTGTTTTTCTTTCTTTCTACTTTTGGGTACAACCCAGAAGTGACAATGGGTAGCTCTAGAATTCACTGAAAACTCTATGGTACCATAGAGTTTTCAGCAAATCCTGGGGCTACCCACCATCACTCCCAGGTTGTATCAGGAACTGATGTAGTGACATTGGTGTCATCATTAATGTCATGTGACCACCTCATGTCCCTGTCCCCCAAACCTCCTGGTATTTATCTTGGCCTGGCAAGGACTTGTGGGAAAATCTCATTTCCCCTCCCCCACTATTTCCTCTTCCCCCCCTGAATGTCTTGATAGCCTCTCCTCCCCACCAACCAGTCCAACTAACTTTACCTATCTCTCCTCATTGTCAGCTTTCCCTCCAGCCCTTCCACTGGCAGCCTTTATCCAGAAAACAAATATCTAGCCATGTTGTGCTGGCTGAGCCAGGCTTAATTTTGCAGCTCCAGCTCTCCAGGTTTATAGAGAAATCCCCCCATCTGTCCCATGCTCCATTGTGCAGATCTATTGATCCACACTCTATGACCCACTTCAGAATTAGATACAATACAAGCAGGGCAACCAAAAGAACTTGCAGGGATCACTTCATTTCCCCTTGTATTCCTTTCCTCACATTGTTTCCTCTTTGTCTCCTTCTGGCAGCTGCCACATCACGTCAAACTTTCTCTTATTTTCCAGGCTTGTCTTCAGCTCTATTTATCCTTCCCTTTCCCTGATGCCCTCTCTCGTTCCTACTCATCCACCAATCTACCTTTTAACTGCTGCCATCTCCAGCTATATTGGTTATTTATTTACTTCATTAATACACTGCCTTTCTCCACAGTGGGGACCCACAGCAGTTTACATCATTCTCCTCACCTCCTTTTTATCCTCTCAACCACCCTGTGAGGTTTACAATGTGTAATTGGCCAAGGTCACCCAATGAGTTTCCATGGTAGAGTGGGGGTTCATAAAAGGGTCTCCCAGATCATAATCTGAAACTGTTACACCACACTGGCTATTGTGGGGTGGCTGCTGTTGAATAGAAGCAGGCAGCTGGGCCTAGGTGATTCATGCAAATTGTATAATAGTGAGTTGTCTGGTGGTTGCTGCCTGGCCCGGCCCTGATGAGTTCTCCCTCAAAGGCCAGAGCAGCACTGGAAAGATCTCTGCCCTTGTCTCTACCTTTTACTGACAGAATGCAAGATTTGAAGGCTGGCAATACTGTTGTCATTCCCTAGCAACAGCCACTGATGGCATTTGTTTCCTAAAGCTATACATACTGCTTCTATTATTTTTGGGGTTTTTTTTTACCCCCAATGTTTGTTTGTTTTTTAAGATTTCATGTTTTCCTGCAATCCTGAGGCATTTTTCAGGTAAGTAGAAAGAGCTGTCTTGTCCGTGGCTCTAATCTCTGGATTTAAGTATCCACAAATTTTGCCATGTTGAGAATTAGATTTATAAATACTGAGCTAGGTATATCAATAGTCTGACTTAGCATAAGGCAAGCTCCATATGTTATTATTAAATTCTTATTAAAGATAATTCCTCATTGGGGATACAACAAGAGTGACTTATCAAGAGGGTTATAATGCCTGTTAAGAAGGTAGCAAATACAGAATCAGAGAGTTGCAATTTCCAATGATTTAAACTTTGCAAATAATTTTTTTAAATTTAAAATATTTATGTAGAGGTAAATTCAGATGACCATGTCTTGCAGGAGCTAGCCTATGACAAGCTTTGCATTTTAGCTTCTACAGATAGGTACTTCAGTGCTGTGAGAGCAAAAAATACAGTTTTTATTTTGCAGTTGGTTGTATTAGTCATTTTCATTTTCTCTCTTTGCCTTTCCCACTCTTTTCTTTCTTTCTTACACTTATTTGAATAGATTGGATTAGGCCCACTTACCTCATGTGGGTGGTATGGTTGTTGCTGAAAAATGGTTCTACATGAAAGCTCTATAGAGGGACTTATTTATGCGGTGAGCCAATTATATGTTTTTTCAGCAGATGTGTGGAACCTCCCCAAAATCATACAGCAGCAGTTTTTGACAGCTGTTGTGTTCTCTACATAAAATATGGAGTGGGTCTGAGTCCACAGACACTACACAGAAATATAAAACAAACAGAATAAGTTATAAAATGGCAGTGTAAGTAGACTGCAATTTTAAGGCAGTATGTTCTTGGCCTACAGCACTGTTACTGAAGAGTTTTCATTACTGTAATCAAAAACATAAATACAATATATTTATACAATACTATTAACCAAGATGCAAGAGCACTACATTAAATCAAACTACAAATAATAATACTCACCAGGGGTTTAGAGATATTCCTCAACTCTACTTCATAGCTTGAGTGATGCAGCCAATACACCATTGCTCTAGTGCAATAAACAGGACTTTCATCTTATAAATTATGTTAAAGCAGATATTTTTAAATACTCTTTCTGGCTGCATGGAAGGGAAAAACAGCTTCTAGACTGCCCATACAATATCTTTTTCTTGAACATAAATGATTCCTATCCTGATTTGTCATGAGTCTGACATACATTGCTTACTCTTGGAAATGTCAAGCTGCATCCCACATGATTTGTGGAATGACCTGGAGCGTGTGTTTCTACTTGCCATTCTCCAAACAGTTAGTAAACTCAAAACAGCAATAACGCCAAAAAAAATCAAGTATAGTATCAAGATGTAATTTACAAACGTACATAGAAACCAAAATTATAACATAGCATACACATTATTTTCTATTTACAAGGCAAACCTTCCTGTTTTTGTGGAGAATGTCAGAGATTATGCCAAGGTATTTTTTTCCTGCCTACATCCTCAGTCTATCTCAATCAAGGAACTCAGTATACTCCCAATCAAGGAACCCAAACCAATAAAACCAGAATAAGCTGTTGCCGTTTACCAGACCACAATAATAGAACACATTATGACAGTCCTTTGACACCAGGAGCAAAAGATCACAAATATTGGCTACGTTTTATTTTCAAAGCATGATTCAAACATAACAAGAGTAAGCAGAGTATATTGTGAAAAATCCCAACTAAGGAATTGTAATAAAAATTTAATAATTATTTATTACAAAGGAAATCAACATTTACCCGGCATCAAAAAATATAGAATCATAGAGACATAGAGTTGAAAGGGACCTGCAGGGTCATCTAGTCCAACCCCCTGCACAATGCAGGAAATTCGCAACTACCTACTCCCCACACCCCCAGTGACCCCTGCTCCATGCCCAGGAGATGGGCAAAAAACCTGCAGGATCCCTGGCCAATCTGGCCTGGATGAAAATGTCTTCCTGACCCCAAAGTGGTGCTCGGCATTACCCTGGCCACAAGAGCCAAGCACTGATGCAACTCTTCTTGCCTTCCCTCTCATGATCTGTCTAGTTCACAGAATCAGCATTGCTATCTAGCCTCTGCTTAAAAACCTCCAAAGAAGGAGAGCTCACTATCTCCTGAGGAAGCCTGTTCTACTAAGGAACTGCTCTAAATGTTAGGAAGTTCTTCCTAATATTTAGCTGAAAACTCTTTTGATATAATATCTTCTTTTGATATAATTTCCAGCTGGTAGCTGGATCTCCAAAGAGCTCTGGGGTGGAAGGGAGACTGAATTGTCCGCCAGACTAGTCCACTGTATTATCCATGGGTTGAGTACATTCTACACACTGTGTTTAAATGCCTTTAAAATTGCCTCATTGTACAGAAGTGCCCTGATGGTGGCAGCATAACTCTCAACCAAATCAACCAATTGAAATTATGATCTATAGGGCTTTTTGTACAGGAGAACAGTTCTCTTGATATTATACGCTGACAGTTCCATGATAACTTGCTGTCATTATCTGGTAAAGACACACGGGTGCTTAAATGGTCCAGACATTCTAAATAGTATGCTGATAAATTGGTTACTGGTGTAAGCCAGCGGGTGCCATCTCCTGGACTAGTTACATGGCATCCCCAAGAGACACATGCCGCCACCGTTCCAGTCATGTGCCAAACCCCAAATGCAATGGGGAAGGCTTCCGCACCATCCAGTGAAACTGACAAGGAGGGACCACGAGCAGAGAAGCCTCTCAGGGAGAACCAGAGGGAATCCATTTTTTCTGACCCAGTCTCCAGCAAGCTGTCATTTTGCAAGAGATGACCAGGCACTCATGCAGTCCTTTCCCCCACTCCTCCATATGCATGATTAATGGCCCATCGGAAGCCTCCGAGATATCAGCTCCAGAAGATCGCTCCTCCAGCATTGTGAAAGTGACTCGCCTGGATGCAGCTGTTCGTGTCTTTGTATCCAGCCAGACAATCCCATCAACGATCGTCTCCTGACCCTCCCGGAATTGCGCAAGCCATAGGTTTTTAGCTAGCCCGACTCAATTGCCCTTTTGCCCCACCCCGGCAGCCAACTATTACTGTTATTTTCACCTTTTGTTTTACTACGGGAACCACCAGGGTAATACAATCAGCCCCTGCCCCCTGAGAGAGTATAACTGGGTTCTCCTTAGTCCATACGCTACCTTAGGTCTTCCCCTTGCATACTTGCGGTTACTCTGTCTGTCTGGGTAGCAATGCCAGACCACCCAGCTCTCCAGCCTTGCTGGTTAAGCCACGGGGAGCCCCCCCTTCCCCCTCCTTTAGCTGCATGGAACCTCAGAAGTCTGCTACAGGATCAGGTCAGTATCACCCCCCCTTCAAGGAACCTGCCACAGTGGCGGCCGTCTCTATGCTACCACATTTATTTCTTAGGCTTTGACTGTGTGATGTGTATGTGTAATTTTGTATGCATGTGTGAACATATAATTTGAGTAAAATTCTTTTAAACCTAATTCCATTGTCGAAGGCTTTCATGGTCAGAGTTCATTGGTTCTTGTAGATTATCTGGGCTGTGTAACTGTGGTCTTGGTATTTTCTTTCCTGACGTTTCGCCAGCAGCTGTGGCAGGCATCTTCAGAGGAGTAACACTGAAGGACAGTGTCTCTCAGTGTCAAGTGTGTAGGAAGAGTAATATATAGTCAGAAAGGGGTTGGGTTTGAGCTGAATCATTGTCCTGCAAAAAGTATCAAAGGTAATGTGCTAATCATTGTCCTGTATCAAGATAATGTGCTAATGAGGGTGTGGTATGTTAATATGGAACCACTGTATCCTGAAGTGATCTGTTAATGTGTGAAATCCAAAGCTAATCTGCATGGCTATTGTTGACTGTAGTCTTTGTTAGTCTGGAGGTTTTCAGGACAGGAAGCCAATAATAACGAATTAGGCTTAAGAATGAATAAGGCTTGGCTTCCTGTTCTGAAAACCTCCAGAGGAAAATACAAACGCCCATCTCAGTACCAGGGATGGATCTGTAATCTCTAAAGATGGGATTTCTGTCAGCAGAGCAAACCTTCCTCTCCTCCTCCTTCCCACTGCAGCCCAAAATGCCCATGGGAATGCTGCTCTTGAGGAACAGGGGACCCTGAGGGGGGCAGTCTATACTCTATCAATGGAAATTCTCACTGCAGCCAAACTGAAACCTGGGGATAAAAACAGGGAATGGCTGTTGTTTTATAAATATGCCTCATTATATAGTGTGTTTCAGAAAAGCAATTTATAATATTAATCCTGAATGGTTTATGAGATGGGAAGGTGGATGCAGGACCACAGACTTGGTGCCCAAACTCCTTGTAGCATCCCACTCCAGTTTTAGCCAGGCAGGAAGTATAGGAAATCATCCTTTATCAGGTGAAACACTTCTACTTGACCAGTCTAGAATATATCTCCTATGTGTGTGTGTAAAGTGCCGTCAAGTCGCAGCCGACTTATGGCGACCCCTTTTGGGGTTTTCATGGCAAGAGACTAACAGAGGTGGCTTGCCAGTGCCTTCCTCTGCACAGCAGCCCTGGTATTCCTTGGTGGTCTCCCATCCAAATACTAACCAGGGCTGACCCTGCTTAGCTTCTGAGATCTGATGAGATCAGGCTAGCCTATAGGATGTAGTTAATGCTGAGTTCTTGGAAGGGGGGCAGGCAATGAGGGGGAAAAAAATTACACGCAACGAAGCAGCAACAAAGCAGAGGCTGTCTTGTACCATTATTGATTTTGGCAGTACACTGTGTATATGTTGCTGACAAACTGTGGAAGGCAATCAATAATCATCATTCTTAGTAGTCTTTACCCTGCTAATGGGAGCTACTGACCCTTTCATTTCTCATTGTGTCAGGGAATTAGCAATAGCAGTCACTTGGTTCATTCAGCATCTGAAGAGGTCTCTGTTCTTGTTCCCTACAAGGTTATTTTCTGCAGTAGCCAAAGATAAAGGTAAAGGTAAAGGTTCCCTGTGCAAGCATCGGGTCATTCCTGACCCATGGGGTGACGTCACATCCCTACGTTTTCTAGGCAGACTTTGTTTACGGGGCACTCACATAATTAAGGTGGCCCCTAAGATAGAAACAGGGCTACTGAGAGACACCACGGGCCCTTTGCCAAAGATGCCATTTGCCTGCGCCCCCATAAGACATTGATTCAAACCAAATATCAAAACAAATCACTTGTATTCTTGATACCAAGAATAGAATAATAAGTTGTTAATTAGTCAAAAAGGGCAAGAGTCCAGTAGCACCTTAAAGACTAACAAAAATATTTTCTGGTAGGGTATGAGCTTTCGTGAGCCACAGCTCACTTCTTCAGATACAGCTAGAATGTGAAGTTGTTAATTAGGTGAGGAACAGTAAAGGAAATGGGACAGGAGGATTATTAAAGAACAGATTTTACTACTTTATGATTTGCATTGGTCAGATTGTAATAGAATATGGTGCGCAAAAAAAAAAAAAAAAAAAAGAGCAAGCAGAATCAGAAAGACTCCCCCACCAAGACAAGAGCACTAGCAAGAACACTGAAGTTCACTATAAATTAAATACAGATGAGGTTACAAATTACAAAAATACAAATTATCCAGGAATAAGCCCCATTAAATGAAGTGAGACATCAGTCTCTGTCAAAAAGTACTGTACTGAAAAAATACTTTCTACTCACGCAGAACAAAAAGCAAGCTCAAAACACCATAAAGATTAGGGTTGCCAACTCCAAACTGCCAAATTCCTGGAGATTTGGGGGCAGAGCCTGGGGAGGGAGCTCAGCAAAGATGTGATGCCATACAGTCTACCCTCTGAAGCTGCCATTTTCTCCAGAGGAACTGATCTCTGCAGTCTGGACATCAGTTGTAATTTCAGGAGAACTCTAGGCCCTACCTGGTGGTTTTCAACTCTAGTAAAGATGCTTAATAGGGGAAGGAAAATTGAGAGGAAGCATGTTAGCCAAGTCCCCAGATAGTGTTGTTATGTTTTATGGTGGCACAATATGAGAGGAAGAGGAAGAAGAAGAGTTAGTTTTTATATGCCGACTTTCTTTACCACTTAAGGAAGAATCAAACTGGCTTACAATCACCTTCCCTTCCCCTCCCCACAACAGACACCTTGTGAGGTAGGTGGGGCTGAGAGAGCTCTAAGAGAACTGTGACTAGCCCAGGATCACCCAGCTGGCTTCATGCGTAGGAGTGGGGAAACCAACCCAGTTCACCAGATTAGCATCTGCCGCGGATATGGAGGAGTGGGGAATCAAACCTGGTTCTCCAGATCAGAGTCCACCTCTCCAAACCACCGCTCTTAACCACTACACCACACTGGCTTTCTCTTTTACCACAAGAGACTAACAGGGTTACCCCTGTAGGATCTGTCCTGAAAGGCACATCTGCTCAATGGAAAGGGCTAGAGACTTACTTAAAAAACACACACCTGAAAGCTGGGAATTCAAAGAAACTGATACACCTGGGCCCTTGGAATTTTGTCCCCCCATTCATGCCCTGAAAGCATGAGTCTACTGACATTCATAACATTACAAATTTCAAGAGCAAGGATGTCTGATTTTCTATTTTTTTGATGAGTTTAATGGACTAGTTCAAATGAGACCTTGGAATTCTTTGAACAGATCATAGGATTATAGAGGATAAGCAACTACATATGCTTACCCACTTCACATAAAAGTGAACAGCACGATCTAGCCAAAGTTAAGTACTTTTCTGTCCCATTGATTTCGGTAGGAGAGAATAAAGTACATATTAAAAATATCCCACTGAAATCAGTGAAATTTCTATGTGCTTCTCTTTGACTAGAATCATGACCTGAATGTTTGTGACTTTTCTATCCCCATTAGATAAAGCATACTCTTTAGTCTATCAGACAATTGCAAATAAAAAAAAAAACTCAGCATCATAAGGTTTCAATTTAAATTAGGATTTCCCCCCTGATAACCAGCATGTCTTCACAGTCAGATGTGAGCAGACCAAAGACTCTTGAGGATCAATCGTAGTTAGAGCTTAATTTAAACATACTTTAATGTCTGCTGATTGTGGGGTGGGGGCAGCTTTGTTGAGATGAAATCCTGCAGGGACATGTTTGTGAAATGCTTTTTTGAGTCATTCCAAGTGCCACCTAGTCATCTTGTACATCATGGAGATGCTGCTTTCAAGCCTAGATACTTAGATTTGATCTTATTGTGTACTGTAGTAGAAGTCATTAGCCTTTAGTAGAGAAAGGCCATGGTATTTGCTACCCACCCATAAACTCTTTGAAATCTTTATGAATTGGTTCAAATGCATGCTTATACCAGGTTGAACTGGGGTGAATAATCTTTTGTAGATTACATGCATCGGAGTGCACTTTGGTGGTGTAGTGGCTAAGAACGGTGGACTCTAATATGGAGAACTGGGTTTGATTCCCCATTCCTCCACATGAAGCCTTCTGGGTGACCTTGGGCTAGTCACAGCTCCCTCTGAACTCTCTCAGCCCTACCTACCTCACAGGGTGTCTGTTGTGGGGAGAGGAAGGTAATGTGATTGTAAGCTGCTTTGAGACTCCTTAAAAGGTAGAGAAAAGTGGGGTATAAAAACCAACTCTTCTTCTTCATAAGAAGAGAAGCATTTTTCTGAGAGGTTCAAAATGGTCAGGTTGAAACAAATCTTGATTGCTAGTCTTGTCTACAACTGGTCCATGGTGATGCCCCAAACAACTGTTATAACTACTGAACCTTCCTTCTAAGGGCATTTATTCAGTCACCCCACTGACTGCTTTGGGGCTTCCTTTTGATTATGCATGCCTTTCCCAACCATCAGAGGTCGCCTCGCTCTCCCTGTGTGTTTCTGTGCATTTTGTCCGTGTTTTCTGGATGCTGTTTTAGCTAGAATCTGGAAAACGTGAGCAAAACATCTGGAAACATGCAGGGAGCGCAAGGTGACCTCTGGTGGTTGGGAAAGGCACACATAATCAAAAGAAAACCCTGAAGCAGTTTGTGGGGGTGACTGCGGGGAAACAGCCTTGCATAAATGGCCTAACAGAGGAACTTCAAGAGCAATGGGTCAGCCCCTGAGGGCAACAATTAGGCTCCAAATGGCTCTACCTAGCAGTGTATCTCCAAGGTATAAGGTCTTTCGCAAGTGCAACTCATTGCGATTGAACCTGGAACATCCTACATGCAAAGAGTGTGCTTCGTCATTGTGCTATACCTCTTCCTTGGGATATTTCAGTGATTTGAGCTTATCTATTAGTTAATATAAACAAAATCTATGTTTATTCTGGGATAATTACTCTGGTTGGAAGAGTTTATGCCTCCCATCCCTCTTGAGCCCTGTTTCTTTCATGCTACCATACAGTTGCCAGCTCTAGCTTGGGAAATTTCTGGAGCTTTGAGGATGGTGTCTGAGGAGAGTGGAGTATGGAGAAGAAAGGGAGATCAGAAGGGATGCGATGTCACTCTAAAATTTCTGTTTCTCCTAGAAATGCCCTCTGAAGCTGGCATTTCCTTCAGTGGAACTGGTCTCTGTAATCTGGCAATCAGTTGTAATTCCTGGAGAACTCCAGGCCCCACCTGTAAACTGGTAACCCTAACCTTCAGTAACTATACATATCTGTCTGTCTATCTATCCATCTGTCTGCCTATCCGTATATCCATCCATCTAAAAATTCAGCACGTAGATTTAATGCAGTTTTGGCTACCAAGAGGAGAGTAGGTAGGAGGTTTGTGTTAATCTGTGGACAGAAAATCTTGATGCAGAGTTGTTCAAAAAATAAGCATTAAATCCTCCACCCTTGGGAAAAGGATTGGATTGCTTGTGGAGATTAGCTGTTTTTCAGAGATAGCCTTGGAGCAACCACATGACAAGTTCTAGATACAGATAGGTTGAGAGGCAAACGTTCTGCTGTTTTTGCTCTCAGAATACAAGGCACTGAATACAGGCAGTCTGGTTTCTTCCCTTGGTATTGGTTCATACAATCTGATGTGAGACTTCTGTTCAAGGAGTAGGGCAGCAGGCCTGAGTAATCCTCCTCCTTGCATGCACTATGCAATGAGATATGGAGATATTGCTGTATGTGTATTCAGCTGATTCCTGTAATCTTTCAATCATCAACAAAGAATTAGGGGTATAAGCATAGTCAGTCACTTCCAGTTTCTGGTAGTCTGAGGCTACAGCGTATGCTCTTGAACAATCCTCTGCATCACTGAACAAAATGGGACTTACATTCAAGTGAACATGCAGAAAGATGAGCCAAAAGGTGTAACATTTTGAGAAGGACAATGCATGCCTGGCCAGCTTGTTTAATAATAGATACTGATACCTCTGAGTAAAAGACACTTATGTCTAAAAACACTTTTCTTTGTAGAACATGTTAGATGCAAAACAGATTTGTTCCGGGAATAAGAAGTAAAAGTCAGCAGAAAGCTCCTGTTTATCCTGGTGCCTGCCAAAACTGGACCGGGTTTATGGATTTTCCTTGCATGTCTATAGGTGAGGGAGAGAAAAGAAGGAGAGGGAGAAGAGAGGAAATATATAAAACTCCCTATGCAAGCAGTGAATATAAAAGAAGTTATTTAAATATTATCTTGGCAGCTGAAAGCTTTTGCAACTGGGCCTTTATCAGAAAAGGAAAAGAAGATAAATCAGCCAGCCCTGTTAGGCAGATGAGTTTATAATAATCGCAAGGCCTGACAGGAAAGAAAAACCCTTTTTCCAAATTAAAGGTTGTGTCAATGAAAGATGGAGATGAAGCAGTTGAAAATGTAAAGAACTATAGAGCCATCACAGAGATGGTGGGTGAATGTTGGCAGAATGATGAAATAACTCTTCCTTTGGAAGATGCCTTTCTCAAGTACAAGATTATGGATCTGAAAGAGATCAGCCAGGAAAAGAGAACCTATGCCGTCAAGGGGTACTTTGCATCTTTCACAATATATTGCTTACACAAACATTTCTACATGTATCATAAAGAATATTGACAGGGCTAAAAAAAAGTGCTAAATATTAAATTGTGCACCCTGGAAACACAAATTGCATGCCAAGAAAATTTTAAGTCTGTGTGCTGGTAAAAATTAGGGAGGGCTTGAAAATCTTGCGTGGACCTACTCAATCTCCATATGTAAAGTATGTACAAGGTGATGATTTTATTAAATTATATAAGAAGGAATTATAAAATTATACATGGGATGGAGAGAATAGATAGAAAACAAGCGTGGTGTAGTGGTTAAGAGATGTGGACTCTAATCTGGAGAACCGGGTTTGATTACCCACTCCTCCACATGAGCAGTGTACTCTAATCTGGAGAACAGAGTTGGTTTCCCCACTCCTCCACATGAAGCCAGCTGGGTGACCTTGGGCTAGTCACAGTTCTCTCCAAACTCTCTCAGCCTCACCTACCACACAAGGCGTCTGTTGTGGGGAGAGGAAGGGAAGGAAATTGTATGCCAGTTTGATTCTCCTTAAATGGTAAAGAAAGTTGGCATATAAAAACCAACTCTTCCTCCTCCTCCTCCCCTCCTCCTTTTTCACCTCTCCCAAAATGCTGGAACTCAGGGTATCCAATGAAGTTGATGGGCAATAGATTCAGGGCAGATAAAAGGAAACACTTTTTAACTCAATGAGTGATTAAATTGTGAATTCACTGCCAGTGGACTGCATTCAATAGATAAAATTGAGATTCGCGTTCTTTTAGTAACCTTAGATGTTGTCTCTCTGTAAACCAGCATTCCACAAGAATACTCTCTTTTTTTGACCCCCCATCACCCTCGTGGCATCCCATTTGCTTTGTCTCCCCCTCCAACAGCAGCAGCAGTGGCGGCGGTGCTCCCAGCCACCCATGTGCTTCCTTCTCCCCACCTGGAGGAGGAATTCCTGGAGATTTGCAGGTGGAGCATTGGGAGGGTGAGATTTGGAGAGGGAAGCAACCTCAGGATATAAGGGCCGTTGGTCAAATAAAAGGTCAAATAAAGGACTGTCCCGCCTTGTACCTTGTCCCTCCCACTTACCAGTTCAGCCTTATTTTCTTCCCATTTTAGTCTCAAACATCAAGGCATTCCATTTTCATTCTCCTGCCTTCAAGCTTGGACATGAGTCCTATTCATATGGACAAATAAGTTTACAGCTGTCGTTCTGAGCACATTAGGTAACAAGTACTGTACCTGAGGACAACATTGCAATGGGGTCAAAACCTGATTGTGACCCCTGATCTTAGGTGGCCTGCCCTCAACCATCAAGGATAATGTAGTATATGACAATGTGTTTTTGTTACTAGAATTCTGACCCCTCCCCCCAGACCCCTCAGATACCTTTCATCTTCGTACATATTCTCCTGTCTATTATGCAGGAGAAAAAAATAAGGGATACATAAGCAGACCACGATTTTTTTCTACTAATATGGCTGATTGGAAAAGAAATCAGCACAAAATATCTGACCTGGTTGCTGATCTTCTGCATTGATGGCCTTGAGCATGACATGGAATTATGGTAGGTGGAGGTCTAATGTATTCTATGTCAGTTCTTCCCCTAATAAGCCATGGTTTGTGGTGAAGTGTAATTTTCTCTATATGGGAATTATCAATCATTATTACCTTGATGGGTGTGACAGGCTAGGCAGGGTGGAAGCACAAGAAACAGCTGCAGTTTCTCTCCAAACCACTGGCCTATTAAGCAGTGTCTTCTTTCTCAGGAGATGGGAGACAAGCACCATAATCCTGTTACCTCCAGATCCTTTCCCTGACTGAAGCTGGGCTCTGTAGAGCTCATCCAGCTCCCAGGACCTTATGCAGCCATGGGTACAGGGAGAATTCATCTTGTATTAGATCAGAGTATTGTGACTGGGGCTACATGCAAATGCAAATACAAGAGGAAACAGCTGAATCCCTACGAAAGTCTTTTCAAAACCCTAATTAAGGGCCTTTTCAGTGACCCTGATCCAGGCCTCTCACTTTTTATCTTTTTTTAAACCACCCTAAAACAAGCCCCTAGCCCTGACCTGGGTGGCCCAGGCTAACCTGATCTCGTCAGATCTCAGAAGCTAAGCAGGGTCAGCCCTGTTTAGTATTTGGATGGGAGACCACCAAGGAATACCAGGGTTGCTGTGCAGAGGAAGGCACTGGCAAACCACCTCTGTTAGTCTCTTGCCATGAAACCCCCAAAAGGGGTTGCCGTAAGTCGGCTGTGACTTGAAGGCAGTTTACACACAAAACAAGCCCCTAAGGTTGGAGGGCTGTGAACCACATCACCACTCATGTCCTCGTTTTCTACCAAAAGGTCCACCTTCAGAATTTCAAAACATAGCAAAGTGGCATGTCAGGGAGAAAGGCAAGAACCCATCTCCCTGACAACTAATTTTCTATTCACAGAGATTTGGGGAGAAGTATGGAAGACTATCTAGTAATTTGACCCTCCATTTACAGTCTTAAATGGTACAGACCTAGCATGGGGTTACCGCCTCAGTGAGAATGAGGGCTTTAACATTACTTGCCTCTCTGTGATTCCTTTCCTATTCTTTCCCCTCCTCATCACCTTCAGCTGAAGAGGACAGGAAAAAAGGATACATCCAGGAGATTGGCTGGAATTGACTGCAGTCAGTGCTTAGAAGAAGAAACGTCTTTAACAAGTGCAGCTGCAGCTTGAGGGACAGGTAAAGGTGCCGGTCCACAGTCAACGAAGTAAGAGGCAGCAGAAAAGGAATGGGCTCAACTACAAGATGGTGAGGTGCTCCAAGGAGAGGGACAGAGACACCAGAAGGATAACAGGTAACACGGTTGATACTGGGGCATGTGAGGTGTTTGTAATACAGTGGGGTGACATATGTCAGCAAATGGCTTCTTCAGATCCTGATGGTTGTACATTTGCTGAGAAAAAACATCATGTTCTGTAAAAGTGAAGGCTGGGACGCTTGAGAATAATAAAATGCGTTGTATTTCTTGCCTTATGGATGGTGGTGGAGAGAGCTGCAGGCATGTGCCTTTTACCTTAGAGACTACTGGTAAGAATGCTGCCTGGTATTTTTTTAAAATGAAAGTTTGGCAGGCCTGGTTGTCTATGTCTGCTCCAAATAAGCATATTCTTTACCCAACTCTACAAAAGTGGCCGGGGGGGGGGGGGAGGCTTAGTTTTCTGCAAGTCACATGGTTCCATCGTACCTGGTGTCTTTGTGTTATTTTTTTCTGTATAAGACAAGTCCTTACTATGCACTGCAGATTTTAATGCTGATTCCAAAAGATCTATGATCCAGTGTAACAGCAGCTTTTCCCACTTTACCTTTCTGTATGTTGATTAATGCATTTGACACTGCCGTACATCACAGGATCCAGGGTTACAACAGGGAGATACAGAAGTGTGCTGATTTGCAACACTCATACCTAGCCTGCCTACTCATTGCATTGAGTTCCTGATGGGAGAAAGGAAGACATAAAATAATTAAAATATTTTTTTTAATTTGCATTATTCATACTTCTAGTTACCATTAACTCATAACATGTCAAATTCCAATCATTTTGTGGTTCTAGATAATTTCTTCTCCTTCTTATTAATCCATTTCTAGTTCATCTGTTTGAACCTGATAATAAGGAAGTTACACCAGATAGCCTAAGGACTTTCATTTATTCAGCAGATTGGAAAATGCTATGCTATGGCGTTCAACTCCTCTGGAAGACAAAAAATGCACACGAAAGGAATAAGGAGGATATACTTTCCTTTAAAAATCTCTCAGTATTTAAAGGCATGGGCAACATTGCAAGAGCGAATGAAGTATAGAAAATCACAGCAGAAGATGTTTCACATATCGTGGTAAAAAGTGGGAAAGTAGCCAGAATTCTAGGCTCTTTTCCCTTCAACTGTCCATCCAGATACATATATATGATCACATTCTTATTGCTAGGTGGACCAACTCCATTTCTCACCTATCTCAATACTGGCAGTTATGAGAAAACCCACTCTAAATCATGCATTGAAAATTTGAAACAATTTATACTTAACTGTTTTTTAACCAGACTGAAAGTGAGTATGAAACAATGATTAAGATACATGAAGAATAATTAATCTAGGTGATTCTAAATATATGACAGAGGATAAATAATTTTGTATATACCGTAGGTTGGTTGTTCTGTAAAATGGAGATTGTCTGGAGGGTTAGTATTCTCGAAGATTACTGAAACATTCAGTTAAATGGGAGGAGGGAAGTCCCTGAAGAGCACCCATTATTTGAAGGAGAATCTTTCCCTATAAGAAGTCTCTGTGGCCATTTATGCAGGGTATTTAGTTCGCAGTCCCTGCTGGACTGCTTTGAGGCTTCTTTTGCATTATTCATGATTTTCCAGCCTTCAGACTTCACTCTGGACTCATTCTTCCCCCGCGGTTCTAGGATCCTGTTTTACAACAAATTTAAATATGGTGTTAGAGAATTTGGAGCAGAAAACTGTGCAGCAAACCAAACACAAATTTCCCCTGCATAAATGATCTGTGAGTTAAAATCGGGAACTGAGGCCCTCTTGTGGGTTCCATCATAATCAAATGTGAGAGCTGATTCAGATTATACAAATTCCTCATGTCTGCAAAAAGGATTTGTATAGCATGTGCGCTGGGAATCCCATGCTTCCTTGGTGTGTGGGGGCATTCTGCTTGAGACGGTGGTACACATGGGCTTTGGCCTTCCTCCTGTGCTGTTTTTCTTACCTGAAACGGCTCCAGGGAGCTGCTATTTGCTCTGGTGGTGTGCGTGCACATGGATGCAGAAGGCTGAACCCCCTTCTCTGTGCATATCATGGTCAGAATCAAGCCCCTACAAACCAGGGAAACAAGGAACATTTGGTGAGTGATCCAAAGTCCTCACGGTAACCACAAGGACTTTGTATCATGTGTATTGCCCCTGAATTGACACACCCACCAGATATGAAGAAGAGTTGCCTTTTATACCCTGCTTTTCTCTACCATAAGGAGTCCCAAAGCGGTTTACAATCGTATTCCCTTCCTCTCCTCAACAGGCACCTTGTGAGGTAGGTGGGCTGAGAGAGTTCAAAGAGAACTGTAACTGGCCCAAGGTCACCCAGCAGGCTTCAAGTGGAGGTTCCCCATAATATTCTTGTTGACCAATTGGGAAAATGTGATTTAGATCCTGTTACTGTTAGATGGATCTGTAATTGGTTGACAGATTGCACCCAAAGAGTGCTTGTTAATGGTTCCTCATCCACTTGGAGAGGATTGACTAGTGGAGTGCCTCAGGGATCTGTCCTGGGCCCTGTGTTGTTCGATATCTTTATAAATGATTTGGATTAAGGAACAGAGGGGATGGGAGGGGTAGCAAATTTGGAAGAAGACAGAGCCAGGCTTCTAGGCTGGAGAATTAGGCTGAAACCAATAAAATGCATTTCAACAGAGAAAAATGTAAAGTTCTGCATTTAGGTAGGAAAAATCTAATGCATAATTATAGGATGGGGGAAACTTGTCTTAGCAGTAGTGTGTGCGAAAAGGATCTTGGGGTCTTAGTAGACCAAACACTGAACATGAGTCAGCAGTATAATGCGGTAGCTAAAAAGGCAAATGCGATCTTGGGCTGCATCAACAGAAGCATTGTGTCCAGATCACGCGAAGTGATGGTATCGCTTTACTCTGCTCTGGTTAGACCTCACCTAGAGTATTATGTTCAGTTTTGGGCACCTCAATTTAAGAAGGATGTAGACAAGCTGGAACATGTCTAGAGGAGGGCAACAAAGATGGTGAGGGGTCTGGAGACCAAGCCCTATGAGGAAAGGTTGAAGGAGCTGGGTATGTTTAGCCTGAAGAGGAGAAGACTGAGAGGGGATATGATAACCATCTTCAATTACTTGAAGGGCTGTCATATAGAGGATGGTGCCAAGTTGTTTTCTGTTGCCCCAGGAGGTCAGATCAGAAACAACGGGTTGAAATTAAATCAAAAGAGTTTCCGTCTAGACATTAGGAAGAATTTTCTAACTGTTAGAGTGGTTCCTCAGTGGAACAGGCTTCCTTGGGAGGTGGTAAGTGCTCCTTCCCTGGAGGTTTTTAAGCAGAGGCTAGATGGCAATTTGTCAGCAATGCTGATTCTATGATTCTTAGGCAGATCATGAGAGGGAGGGCATCTTGGCCATCTTCTGGGCATGGAGTAGGGGTCACTGGGTGTGTGTGGGGGAGGTAGTTGTGAGTTTCCTGTATTGTGCCGCAGGTTGGACTAGATGACCCTGGTGGTCCCTTCCAACTCTATGATTCTATTCTACGATTCTATGACTGGAGACCAAACCTGGTTCTCCAGCTTAGAGTCTGCCACTCATAACTGCTACATCACGCTGGCTCTTCCAGTGTGGGGCTTTTCCTGTAGTGTCTCCTTGTCTGTGGATAGCCACTTTCCAGATCCCAAGAGATATTAGCAGGTTCCATTCAAATGGCTATTTTAAGCATTAGATGGGGGGGGGGGGAGAAGCTGTAAATGTTATCTTCTGCTTTTGCATTTCTTATCTGTTTTTACATTTGTTTAATGTGAAGGTTTTATCATTCTATTGATTTTGTATTGAACTTTATGCTTTTATATGCTGTTAGCCACTTTGAAGCCTATACATTGAAAAGTAAGTTACATTTTAAGAAACACAGTAAGTAAATAATCACCTATATGGCATTGCTTTTAGCATATAAACAAGAAAGGGAATCAAGCTATATCTGGAAAGATAAAAGCTCTTTTTTGTATTCACAGAAAGCTATAATCTCGTATTATGGTATCTGGCACTGTGCTATTGTCCAATGTCCCATTCTTTATTCAAATGATCTTCTTGAGGAAGTTTGGACAATTGGATAGTTCAGCCACTGAAATGGTACTGCCCTCAATAATTACTACTGCTTGGTCTCAAATGGAAGAACCTCTAGTTATTAAAGACTGGACAGGTTTATATGGTTTCAAGCCATTTGGGGCTTTAATTATCAATACTAAATTTTGAACAGTATTTGGAAATGTACTGACCAGCATTAGTATACCTCTTTTAGCACTGGAAAATCATATATCTAAATCTCAACTGGCTATACAGTGTGAATTAATAGATCTGCAAAATGGATTTAGTGACAGACAGTTAGGGACAGATTTACCTGCAAGGAAGTCCCAAGTTTGTAGAAAAATTTGAAATCTAAAACAACAATAACACAGGATTAAAACTCTCCCAAATAATAAAAATAATACCCGTAAGTTTAAAAAAAGAATGGCTAGTGAGCTCCTCATCACCATGTTAGAGGTTGCCAGGCAACCATAACAGTATTGTACAAAAGTGTCGCAGGGGTGGACTTAGAGGCCAAGACAGCTCTGAAAGGGCTGTCATGTCCCCTGATGGATGAAGACTCACTCTGGACAGGCCTTGCAGTGACTTCAGTGGGGTTTAATGCCATAGAGACCACCTTCCAAAACAGACATTTTCTCCAGGTAGGGTTGCCAGGACCCTCTTCACCACCAGCGGGAGGTTTTTGGGGCAGAGCCTGAGGAGGGTAGGGTTTGGGGAGGGGATTTCAATGCCATAGATTTCAATGGCCAAAGTGGCTATTTTCTCCAGGTGAACTGATCTCTATAGGCTGAGGATCAGTTGTAATAGCGGGAGATCTACCTGGAGGTTGGCAACCCTATCTCCAGGTGAACTGATCTCTGTTGCCTGGAGATCATTTGTAATAGTGGGAGATCTCCAGCCACCACCTGGAGGTTGGCAACTCTACTTCCACAAGTCCTTGTGGTTCTCCCCCTTGTCATGTTCTAATTGGCTCATTCCAGTTAAGAATCTGGCTGCCATATTCTGGACTACTAGAAATGTCCAAGACATTCTCAAGGAGAGCCTCACAAAATGCCAAGTGGACAGCATTTCAGAATGCTTGAGAAAATGACCTTCCTTCAACATGAGTTCTATGCATTGAGTGTTTGTTTTCATGAGTGTGTATGGATCACTGCATCACCATCACACCCTCCAGTACGGTTGCCAATCTCCAGATACTAACTGGGGATCTCCTGCTATTACAACTGATCTCCAGCTGATAGAGATCAGTTCACCTGGAGAAAATGGCCGCTTTAGCAATTGGACTCTATGGCATTGAAGTCCCTCCCTTCCCCAAACCCCGCCCTCCTCAGGCTCCACCCCAAAAACCTCCCGCCGGTGATGAAGAGGGACTGGCAACCCTACCCTCTATTATAAAAGGCCTGGGTGTGATTCATATGCTCTACCCCACCACATTTAAGAGTGAGGCTTGGTGAACATGAATCTCAGCACATAAAGTTGGAGCCATTGTGGAAGCTCATTTAGTTTATCACACATCATTTGCTAAACCATCCTACCACAGCGACTCCTGTGGCATTCCAGATTGAATGACAGTGCTATATATCTACTCACTTCAAACGGCTATCTAATAAAAAAATGCCTTTGACTTTAAGCATAGCAGAATCATAGACCAGCAGGGAATTCAAAGTTCTTACAGCACAAGACAACACCCTGCTAGCCCATGTATTTAAAGTTTTCAGAGTTTTGTGATTAGACACTCTGAAGTGGGAAACAATTAGGCAGTTTTAATAGTAGATCGCTAATGCTCATCCCTCCCTACATTTTAAATTCAACAATAGTTTTAATTAATCTGCCTTCCATGGTTCAAGCATTTTATGCTGTTGTATGTGAAGGCTGAACAATGGATTTAAGTCTTTCTGCTCAGTTTGTGGGTTCTCCTGTGAACTGGATTGTGCCTGACCTATCTAGATCTTAACTTGCTTATCTTAATTGCCAATATTATTGTTTACAAAGCATGGTAGAAGAAATAAATGCTGTGAAGAGCTTAAAAAAATTAAACAGCACTGAACTGAATTAAACCAGTTACCAAATGGCAGGGGAGTTCCTCATACCTGATGTTGACTCTGATATTTATGAATAGCCTAACATCAAAAAAGGTGAGGTTGATATTTCATAGGCTTGGCTAATCTGTTAACAAGAGAGGCAGGATATGGCCCTATAGCACTGATCAGATATGTTAGAGGATTCTGTGATCCAGAACCCAGAGTTATTCCCATAGATATGGTGGCAAGAGGCTCTGGAATAAGGGGTTTCTTGCCTTTATCAATGTGAAGGAGAGGCAGTTTTGGTATGTGCATCTTGTTATGCATGAGTGAACAAAGTTGCACACGCTCACATTCTTTCTCATATTCAAGTGTAGCCAGCAATGTCCCTGAGCTAACCTCCCCCACCCCCCAACAGGTGTCATGGCCCACAGTTGCAGATTCATAGGGGGAAAGATGTGTAAAGGAGAAATCTCTGTAATAATAGAACAGGCCACTTAGAGAAGTGGAGGTCTTGGTCTTTCATCAGATAACTAGCAAAATTAATCACTGTCAAGGTTATTAAAAAGGTACAGGGGTCTTATCCTGCTTTACATGTGTTAGGAATGGATAAAGGTACTTTATGTGTTTATGTATATAAAAACAGGTTTACCCATTGGAAAGGGGAAATTAGATCCCTAATTGGCAGGGCAAATAGCAGCTCTGGGGGCTGTTTAAGGGTTAACTCCCCTCTTGGCAGCTGCTATTTACCATGTGTGCAATACAGTGACACATCTCCGGTAGCCTAGCTCTAAATGCTTTGGCTGATGATTTCTTGAACTGCTGGGCTTGACAAGCAGGAGAGAGAAAGCAGTTTCACTTTCACTGGCATTGAAAAGCTTATTATGGAAATACTGTCTCTTTGTGTCAGTCTTCATGAAATTTATTATTAATTTTTTAAATACAATATAATTGTTAACTTTAAGCTTGCGCGGCAGCTTTCCATGAATGCTAAATATTTCTTTGAAAGCGTGAAGTCCGAGTCTGGGAGTGAATAAGGGTGCCGCTGGGAGTACAGCAGTAGCTCTTTTAAATAACCTGAGGCATGGCAGTGATGCTGGGATCCAAAATGTGACACCTTGTCTCAGGCTAGGAATTGCCTGCTGTCAGGACTCCTGTCAATTATCTGGGGAATGAGAGGCTGGTGTGCTGCTGGCACCTGAAGGCAGAAGGGACAGCAAAGTTGAGCCTGAGCTAGGACAAAAAGCCTCACGTTGCCAGGTCCCTCTTTGCCACCGGCGGGAGGTTTTTGGGGCAGAGCCTGAGGAGGGCAGGATTTGGGGAGGGACTTCAATGCCATAAAGTCTAATTGCCAAAGTGGCCATTTTCTCCAGGTGAACTGATCTTTATCAGCTGGAGATCAGTTGTAATAGCAGAAGAGCTCCAGCTAGTACTGGGGGGTTGGCAACCCTAAAAAAGCTGGATAGATATACAAGGTGTAGGGGCTGCAGGAGGTAAAAGACCACCTTCATATTATTGACTAGGTACTGGCAAGTGGTGCAATATATTGCAATATTGTGCAAAACCTGGACAAGCAGCTTGTAGTGCTTGCAACAGAAACTGGATATCCTAAGGCCATAATGAGCATTCAGAGTTCAGTCCCCCAACAACGAGCACGCGGCCAGTCCTCTTTTCTGTCATTCACAACGTGCCAATGTGTATTTGCAGAGAAAGCAACCAAATGTTAAACGGCCAAGACCATTTTGATAACAACTCAAACCATTGGTCTGAATTTGGGGTTTTCCCCCTTCCCATTTTCTCTCATTTTCTTGCCCGTATCACACAGGTCTTGTCCCACAACTATAATTCTTAACAAAAACTAACAGTTTGCTAAAAACAAACACATACATATGTCTGCTGGCTGTCAGTTTGAGGGTGTTGGTTTTTTTAAAAACCAAACCAGAGGAGCCCTATTATAGCCACTGGATTGGTGAGTGTGATCATTCCACTCATTTTCAGCAGTGCTTCATGTTTCTTCTTGACCTGTGGAAGAGATTGCATTTCCTTGCAAATGGTGCAGAGGGAGGGCTGGCTGGAGCGGAGTTATGAATTCAGTCCCGAAGCTGGCTCTCAGCACATTCTCCCACATGATTCTGCCCAGCTAATGGAAACGATTTTCACTTCCTTTCATCTGGAAAACCACCAGCCAAACAATCTTGCATCTTCCCTGGCAGAAAAGAGGTGAGGAGACGTGGATTGCATACTCCCAACAGGTGAAACTCTTTCCAGCCCTTCGGAGATAAATTGCTCCATTTCTCCTGCAATCTTGAAAGAGTTCACCACCTTGCCCAGCCTTGGAGCTTAGCCAGCCAGTTTGGCATATAATGAGAAAAAGGCGAGGCAGAGATGTATGGTATTCTCAGAAAATTACTTGGCGGTGTTCGTTTCATCTGAGGAACTCTTAGTACTCGGAGATATCATACACTGTTTTTTTTTTTTTGCAGTTGGAGCTCTTTGTGCCCTACCATCATCTCACTCTTATCTTGATTGGCTAGCAGGTTCACCTCTGTATATTGGCCAGCATGAATAGATGATCTGGGGCCACAGGGGCTTCACAGTGCAAACTGCTGTGCACCATTACGATGAGCCCTCCCTTCCCTTTAAAAGTATGTATAGAGGCACTGGCAGCTCCTCCCCACCTCTGGAATCCCCTTTGCCCCCAAAGCCTGCCAAAACCTATGTTTGAAGTCTGCTCCTTAAATATTTTTTGCTCTTTGGTACAGAGACCCAAGTAAAAAAGGCACAAAACAAGCAGGTTGAGAAGGGTGTGTGCCTGTTTAAATTACCATTTGGCCCATTCACCCCTCCATACTTTCTCACCTCACCCGTGAGATGTTGTGCCTGTTAGATGTTCACTGTTTCCAGTTTTTTTTTTTAAATTAAAATTATTTTTCCATAATTCAAAAATGAACATTCCAACAATCAACAGTTTCACCAACATGATAGAAAAAGGACAGTATATTATTGTTGAAAATAGAAATACTAAAATAAAAAAATATAAAGACTTCCCCTTCTTCTCCCTCCATCCTGTCATAAATCTGTATATTCTTTTGTATTAGTCATTCTAATCCTAATCTTACTAATGTACAGTTAAAATATATTTTCTTGGTAAAATCAATTAAAATAAAAGTACTCCTTTTTCATAGCATTACATAGTTATTTCATTAAATTAACTACAGTATAAGGTATATCTTCTAAATATAAGACTTTTTCAATATCATAAAATGGATTAGAGCAATGAGTAACCTTCAAGTTTTCCCGTTTGAAGTTCATTCTCACAATAAACCCTCCATGCCTCCCATTCACCCATAAATTGTGTATTATTTTTTTGATTTATCAACGCTGTAAGTTTTGCCATTTCCACCAGTTCTAGCATTTTCTGTATCCAGTCTCTTGTCTGGTATATCTGGTGACTTCCATTTAGCTGCATATATTAGTCTTGCCGCTGTGGGGGCATATATCAAAAATGATCTCTGAGTCAAAATAGAGTCCGGTATCATACTAAGTAACATCATCTCAAGTGTTTTAGGTACGTTATTCTGAATAATTAATCTAATTTCATTATAAATCATATCCCAAAAGTTTTTTGCTTTATCACAAGTCTACCACATATGATGAAACGAACCTATTTCTTTACTACATTTCCAACATTTTGGGGACACAGATTTATAAGACATTGCCAGTTTTTTAGGTGTTAAGTACCACCTATACATCATTTTATAAATATTTTCTCTTAGCGACTGAGAGAGTATGAGTTTTATATCCCTTGACCAAAGTCTTTCCCATTTATTCAGCGATATATCATGACCCAGCATCTATGCCCAGTTAATCATAGTAGGTTTGATCCGTTCTTGTTCGCAGTACAGTTCCAATAATAATTTATACATCTTGGAAATTAAGTGTTCATTTGTATCCAGAAGAAGTTTTTGAAAAATTGATTTATTTTTAGAAAGTTCTGTTTTCAAATCCTGGGTTAAAAACGGAATTAATCTGATGATATTGAAACCAGGTCAGGAGATCTTTGATTTGATTTGATCATAATCTTTTAGTGAGCATTTATTACCATCCCATTCTAAAAGATCTTGATATGTAATAAACTGAGCAGGTCTTAGTGGTCGTAATGTTAGCATTTCTTGCGATGAAACCCACATCGGTATCTTTGGTTCAAGAAGATACTTATATTTTTGCCATGTTTTAAATAGAGAAGATTTAACCCTATGTTGTTGAAATGATGTATGCATCTTAATTTTATCGTACCATAAATATTCATGCCATCCACTTCTATTGTTGAAACCTTCCAGTTCAAGTAATTGCATATTAGTCAGTTCAATCCAGTCTTTTAGCCATACTAAAGCAGCCGCATCAGCATATAATTTGAAATTGGGGAGTGCAAACCCACCCCTATCCTTAGAGTCCACTAAATATTGATAAGCAATTCTTGGCTTTTTCCCTTGCCAGATGAAATTCAATAAATCTTTCCTCCAAGTGTCAAAATATTTTGCTTGGGAGATTATAGGTAAATTTTGAAATAGAAACAATATTCTTGGCAGTATGTTCATTTGGGCTGTCGAAATACGTCCCATAAAAGAAAGTTTTTTTATTTGTCCATACAGCCATGTCTTTCTTAATTGCTTCCCATAATTTAAAATAATTATTTATAATCAGGTCTTTATTTTTGGTAGAAATCCAGACTCCCAAGTATTTTACTTTATTAGTTTTCTGCCAACCTGTAACGTTTGTAAAATCTTTCTTCTCTGTTTCGGAAAGATTTTTAAATATCGTTTGTGTTTTATCTTGGTTGATTTTGAATCCCGAAACAGAACTATATGAATTCAATATTTCCATCAATTTCTCTGCAGATTGGTTAGGATCGTTTAAAATGAACAAAAGGTCATCCGCAAATGCTCTCATTTTAAATTAATATCTGTTGATTTTTAAACCACATATATCTTCTGATTCTCTTATTTTACAACACAAGGTTTCTAAAATCAAAATAAAAAGCAAAGGAGAAAGTGGACATCCTTGTCTTGTTCCTTTTTGTATATTACAATTGTCCGACATTGATTCATTAACCAATATTTTTGCCTGTTGTTTCTCATATATAGCTGTTATGCCTCTCTGGAACCTTTCACCAAAGTTCATTTCTTGCAGCACTTTTTTCATGAAGTCCCAAGAAACCATATCAAAGGCTTTTTCAGCATCCAGGAAAACAAAAGCCGCTTTATGTTGTATGTTGTGTTCATAATACTCCAATCTAATAAGACCCTAAGGTTATCTTTAATTTGTCTTCCCAGGACAAATCCTGCTTGGTCTTCATGAATTAGGTCTTTAATCCATTTTTTAATTCTATTTGATAAAACAGAGGCATATATTTTATAGTCCACATTTAACAGTGAAATAGGTCTATAGTTGGTTACTTTTTCAGAGTCTCTTCCAGTCTTATGAATCAATGAAATAAAAGCATGTGACCACGTTTCAGGTAATGATCTGTATTCAATATTGTATTACAAACCAATAAAAAAGGGTTCAATAAATTTGACTTAAATATTTGATAGAATAAAGCTGGTCCGGGGTTTTTGTCAGTTTTTTGTTTGCTGATAGCTTTTTCTAATTCTTCAATAGAAATTGGAGCATCAATAGCTTCTTGTTGGGCTAATGACAGTTTTTAATGTTAATAGAATTCAAAAACTTTTCCATTTTTTTATCTGAAATATCATCTTTTTTGGTATAGCTTGGTATAATATAATACAAATTCCTTTTGTATGTCTGTTGTAGTATAGACCGGGTTTTTTGCAGATTGTATTTTGGCTATTATTTCACTGTTTCCAGTTTTGTTGAGCTATGTTCCTATTAAAGTTTATTGTTGCTACATACTTATGCACTACTTCAACTTTGACTCTGTGACAGCCTATATAGATTTTTCTATATAGTAGTTTCTAACCTATTTGCTGGGCCTGTGTGTCTTTTCATCTTTGACTTTCAACCACAAACACACACACTGAAGAAGAATCATACACATCACATAACTGTACACATGGTTTTCCTTGTATAGGAACCATTCCTTTCACAGATTTTGTAGTCTCAGCTGCTAGGATTTCTGAGAACATAATGTTGACCATGTGCTTATACTGAGACAGATGCTTCCTTCAGACTTGCTAGCAGGAATGGGCTGTGGTGGGGGATGAGAGCAAAGCCAAGAGGGTTGGGAAGAGTGATAGGCTTCAGCAATGTTTGCTCAGTGGTCAACAACCACAGTGTTTGCTCCCTGCCCTAGTTGCATTCTGGCCATTAATGAAACCCCTAGCCAGAAGAGACATGGGTAAGCATTGCTGCTGGAAAAAAAAGTTAATGCAGCTGCTTTCTTCCAACTCATTCTAGCCCAAAAGATGCCCCCCTACCTTGACATAGCTGATATGGCCATTTGGATCCATGCCACAGTAATGTCTAGGATAGATTTCTGCAATGCATTCTACATAGGTCAACACTCAAACTCAACTCCAGCTGCTGCAGCTCAGTTATTATCAGGAGCCAGGTGGAGGATGCATCTTACTCCCATTTTTTGTTGGCTGCCCATCAACTACCAGGACCAATTCAAGGTACTAGCCAACACATACAAAGCCCTTTACAGCATGGATCTTCTATATGCAATTTCTTCATTGTTTAATTGCCATGTTAATGCTTTTCTTTGTTTCAGCTTGGCTTCAGCTCCATTTTCAGATTTCTGAAATCCAAACCCTATTATATTATTTATTGGATGCCCATTCTTATTGAATTAATTGTCTTATGCTGCGTGACCCATTGAGAAAGGCAGACTATAAATAATATAAACAAATAAGCTTTAATAAAATGATGGTTTTCAACAGATTGTTTCATCATCTTGAAAATAGCTTCACCTTTTTCCTGAGATCTTCTTTTGGAATGCCTGAGATTAATATGAGAGAAACCAGATTTCAATTATTATTGGTGCAGGGCTATTTCTCACTTATGTAAATCTGCATTGGGTTGTCTCAGGCTCATGTCTAAGGGAATGCAGATATTTCAGCAAACATAGTCATGGTCAGAAGTTAGGACAGAAGACTATTGCTAGCACTCCTTTGCCACCTTCTAAAGCACTAATAGAACACCTACAGGTTATTTGAAAATGTCCTCACTATTTCCTCCCTCTACCAAGGCACTTTAACGGCACTGATATAGCTTGCTGTTCGCAAGAATTCACAGTTCTTGTCAGTACTGTTTGCATGTGCCCTATAATTGCTAAAGTACAAATGGGGTTTTCCTTTGGATATTGTGTGTGTCTAGCAGCCTTTCCCTTTATGACCTATTCAAACTTATCAGAATCTTGTGATGATTAGGCAGCCTGCTTGTCTTTCACCTCCCCCCTTTCCCATGGATTTTATTTACTGTACTTATGCAAAGCATAAATGTTCTGGGTACACTGTGTGCCTGTGTGCACAAACTGCCATGCATCATTTACCATCCCCACACCTCAGCTAGTTGATGTTTCCCTGTGTTGGAAACCATATCATATCATTCTGAATATCTAAGTGCATGGGTTGCTGTTAGTGGAACTGAAAAGATTTCTCTTGGGAGAAGGGCTAGGACTAGTAATACTGCCCATAATACAAATCACTAACTATACAAGGAGAATTTAAATAAATAATAATAATAATCCACACTAGAATGTAAACACAGCATGATGGTACTTTTCACTGGTTGCTTCAGATTCTTATAGTACATCCAGAGGGTGGCAATGAAGAATCTTAATAAGCCAATAGTCAAACCACAGTGGAAGATAATTATAGACTATATATTATATCTAGAAGACCATAATGGCTTGGATCTAAAGCACCCCTCTCCCATAGCACCTCCCCAAACACTGCCACAGGGGGTTTAGGTCAAGAATACTGCTTGTACAATGCAGAGGTTAAAGCAGAACGTGCCAAAGATGAACATCAAGAGAAAAAAAAGTAATGACTACTGGGGAATTACAGAACTGTAAGGTTGACAATGAAGAAATTGAAATTGTTCAAGATTTTCTTTTCCTTGGCTCCACCATCAACCAAAAGGGAGATTGTAACCAAAAAATTAGAAGGAGACTGAGACTTGGAAGGGCAGCTATGAAGGAACTAGAAAAGATTCTTAATTGTGAGGATGTGTCACTGACAACCCAGATCAAGTTAATTCATGCTGCAGTATTCCCCATTACTATGTATGGATGTGAAAGTTGGACAATGAAGAAAGCTGACAGGAAGAAAGTGGATTCATCTGAGCTGTGGTGTTGGATGAGAGTTTTATGAATACCGTGGACCACCAAAAAGACAAACCAGTGGGTTCTAGATCAAATCAAGCCTGAACTCTCCCTAGAAGCTAAAAGGACTAAACTGAGGCTATTGTACTTTGGTCACATTATGAGAAGACAAGAGTCACTGGAAAAGACAATAATGCTAGGAAACATTAAAGGCAGCAGGAAAAGAGGAAGATTCAACATGAGGTGGATTGATTCAATCAAGGAAGCCATGGCCCTCAGTCTGCAAGACCTGAGTAAGGCTGTTAATGATAGGAAGTTTTGGATGACATAGGGTTTCCATGAGTCACAAGCAACCTGAACACACACACACACACACAAATTATGAATAATGTAGTTTAGTAACATAGCAATATATGCTTGTTTCGAATATGTAACTTGAGACACAATGAGAATAAAGGACAGTGCTTACTGATGAGGAGTATGAGGTAACAGGCTGGGTTAGATTAGTGTCATAGGATATGCACAAATATTCTGACTTCTGCAAGAATGAAGTTTTGTAACCAAACCATGTATCTGTGCATCTCATTTTTATCCTGGCTACCCTCCAAGGAGTCCAAGGTAGTACACATTATCATCTCCTCATTCTACCTACATTTAAATCTTTTGTGATAGGTTAGACCATTAGAGTGTTTGGCCCAAGGTCATCCAGTGAGCTTCATGGCTGAGCAGGGATTTGAACCTGGGTCTCCAAGTCCTAATCCAACAATCTACTCATTTTGTCACAGTGGCTTTTAAACATCCTCACACACAAGGAATAAGCAGGTAGGTGGGGAGATTTAGAATCGGAATATTAATCAGGAAGAGCTCCTGGGAGCAGTGAGGAAAAGAAAGGCAGAGAAAGCAGGGAGCTCAGCTGAGGAAAGGAGGAACATATAAAAGAGAACTGTCTGAAAAGGTCACATAGCGTGTGAGAACAGAAAAGGTTGCTAAATGTTGGCAGAAGGTTTTGAGGAGCTGAGTGAGGAGCTACCAGGATGATCAGACAGATTCAAACAAAAGGAGCTCATTCTTGCCTGTGTATTGGAGTTTTTGAATGCTAAATATCTCTGTAATCTACTAAGATAAGATATAACAAGAAAATGTACCTTTGTATTAAGCCACCTTAAAAATTAACAAAGACAACTGTAGGAAATAATAGACTTGCTATCACTTGCATATGGGAGGCTGATTAGAAGACCTTTCTAACTGTAACAGTCCTTTACGTGAAATTATTGCATAAGAATATTACACTTCAGTGGGATATGGTATCCCAAATAGTATAGGTGCAGAATAGGAGAAAGAAACTGCAATGACTGGATTATCGCTCTAAGCACAGCGTTCTTCCTAGGACAGCTGGTGTGGGCGTGGAACACACTGTCAGGCTAACTCCAGAGAAATCTAGCAAAGCCCCCCCAAATCCATGATAATCCCTTTCAATCAGTCTGCTTTTATTAATACCACAATGGGATAAAACAAGATAAAGGCAATTTACAGTAGATTCCTAAACAGAGTTAGGCTGTTCTAAGTCCATTGAAGTCAATGTTCTTAGAAAAGGGTAACTTTGTTTAGGGTTTCAGTATTAGTTTCTTTTTTTATTATTGGGGCCTGTACAGGACCATGGAGAGCACCTTGTCCCACTAATACATCTGCTGGTCACTGCTCATACACACAAGGGTGTTAACTCCTGAAGTCCTGAGAAGACTTGTTGGAGTGTGCAGTTCTCCCTTTAATTTTGTTGTTGCAGAAATTTCTTTTATTGGCAATAAATTTCATTGGCAAGGTCTGGAATTACAAGACTAGAATTAAAATGGAAAAAGAGGTAACATGACACCTGTAGCTATTTATTTGATAGGGTTGCCAGGTACAATTATTAGCAGTTCAATAGTGAAAATTGCCTACTGTGTCCTGACATATAGCACTCTCCAACAATATTGCTGGTACATTTGCCCTGCCTATGGAGATCGACTGCATGCTGCGTTTGGCTGGTTCATTCTTTTCCTTAATGCTGGCCTCTACAGAGTAATAATGTTCCAGATATAAACTGCATCGTTGCTCATCAACCTGCCTGATTCAGATATGAAGCATGGGAAAGTAGCATTTTCCTTCCAGTATTGTTGCCACTTTCTCATCTTTCTATTCCTGAGAATACAGCCGAGTTAATCCCAAATTATTACTTAGGAAGTGGGCAAGGCCAAGTAGGACTTTTGCCCAACAAGGCTTCTGATTGATTACTGGAAATTTGATTGGTTGTGCAAATTATTAAAAATGTTGCTTTGGCAGCAGCTGATACCACAGCACAAGGATCTGCACTATTTTACTGAAGTTAAACTGTGGCAATAATGTTGTGGTTGGCTGCACCTTCTGCAGCAGCCATTTTGTTGCTGCGCCCATGATGCCATGTCTGAATTCCAAATGTGCCCACAGGCTTAAAAAAGTGCTTCCTCTGCTTTTTCTTTTCCTCACTGCTCCCATGAGCTCTTCCTGATTAACATTCAAATTCTAAGTCTCCCCACCTTGTACAAATACAAGATAAATACAAGTGTGACAGGAAAAAGTCAGCTGAAATCAGTACTGGGGCATCCCTAAACCCATGGCCAGTGAATTTTATGTAGTGAGTATCAGAATGCATTCTTGAAGTGGCAGGTGCTGGAAGGGTGGGGTGGGATTCCCTGGCTGAGTTGAAGGAGGATAAAGTCCCCCTCCTCCATTTCTGCTTTTCCCTCTTCTTGTATTTGCTTTCACTTCTTTTAGGGAGGGTCCTGTTCTCCTTTCTTATCTGCTGGTGGTGGAGCTATTGTGATGGTGACGTATTTTCAGGCAGCCCCCCTCCACCTTTCAACGAAGCCAAGAAGAGTCAAATTGAACTGTCATGAACCCATTACTATAGCTATCACCCAGACTTTGTGGGAGGCAGCTGGAGCATGGATGCCACCTACACACTATTCCCATCCCCACCACTCAACTGTCTTCATAGACCTGTCACCTTTAGCACACCTCAGAACTGGATGTGGGGATGGAGATAAGGACAGAGATGAGAGAGAGAGAAAGCAGGGCAGAAAGGAATGGATGGGAAGCATGTGAAAGGCATCAATGGAAGGAGTACAGAAGGAGAGAATGTGAACAGAGCAAAGAAGAATTTGAAAAATGTAAGGAAAGTGGAAGAAGTCAGGAAGCATGGCAGCTAATGAGTTCAAGGAAACACATCATTGTATGTGATAGATGGCACATTGGGGATCACTGGCATAGTTTCATGTTTCATTGTTTCCTACTGTATTATGTTACCTGGTGATACCCATTGTATTGCAATTTCTTATGAGACAATGAGCTTACTTCTCAGTGGTGATTTGCTCTGCAGCAACATAGTCATTTACATCCTTTGATCATATTACGTAGTTTGTTTTTAACCTCTTGCATCTCAGTAAATGGTGCTGAGGTGATTGATCCCTTGCAGTTGTGCTGACAAACCTATGTTTGGCCATCTTCTTTTTTCTCAATTTTTGTGGATTCATTTATTGCCTCAATTTTGCCTGACTCAATAGTATTTTTCTCCGAGCCTGAATTGCAAGAGTTGTTTGTTCGCAGTTTCCTAGGAGAGTAATCATGTTAAGAAATTAATTACACACCTGAAAACAAAATCTGGCTGTTAAAACACACATTAGGAACAAATTGTGTACTCCAAATTAGACAATTTGCAGCTTGACTAGGTAGCCCAACATGATATGAAAAGAGCTGAAGATGCGGAGGAGGATTTAGAGAGAATCAGAATGCAGGTTCTTAGACATACAGACACCTCTTCATTTCCAGCTGGCAACAGGCTTATTCGTTTTAATGGCAACCACTCCTCTCCCATCAGAATCTCATAGCACTAGACTCAATAATAGATCTGAAGACTTACATTCTTTGTCTGTGTACTATGACTCTGCAGGCCAAACAAGATCTTATGTGCAGATGTGTGTAGCATTAACCTGACAGCCTTTGTTTTGAACAGGCAAAGCTGGCATAGAGTATCTCTGCTAGCCATACCTTCTATTTTCTGAAGCAGGTACAGGTTTTGGTAACTTCAGTGCTTAGAAGGTGGAACTAGGCATGGCATCATTTTAGAACTCCTTTATATGTACCCTAATATAAGGGCAGTGAGGATTGGAGAAGCACGGGTAGGGAAGACAGGCGGCTTATCTGTTTTGCTGCCTGCCATTTTCCTGCTACAAATCACTTCTCCAGCCACTCCCCCCTTTCCCTTTCATGGTGTTTCAGGTGCAGACCATGGGAAAACACAATTAGAATCCATGGAGGATTTGTATAGAGGATCCAAGGAGAAGAAATCTGTGGATGTTTTGCAGGTGCAGTTTGGGTTGGGGAAATGGTAACTGTGGAAATTTGAATCACTCTCCCACAAGCGGCTTTTCCTTTTCTGAAAAAGGCTATAGGGACAATGTTATATAAACCTGTGTACAGTGTTTGGTTTGGCCTTGAAATTTTTAGGGCTTGGCTTGACTTTTCAACAACTGCTGCCTCTGGAATTACAAATATCATCCATAGTTATTCTGACAGCAAGTTATTTATATTGCTAAGTTCCATGTTATTTCCTGATATTGGTCCAGAATCTAGACTACTCCTTGTAATAAGGATGGCTTTAAGTGTAGTGTAGGTAAATAAATGTTTCATAACTGGGTGGAAACTTTCCATTGAGTATGAGCAAGTTTCTTGCTAGGCTGCATTTAGGTTGGGTCATGTTTAGAAGGTTGTAGTTTTAGGAACAGGATATCAGTTCTTCCATCTAGACATGGTGGACGTTCCAGCCAGTGCTGGCCTTCCACAGTTGCACATGGATTACTTGAGATACATCCTAGGTACCTGGTTATGTCTAATGGGATCTGACCAGTAGCCCAGAAATATATGTATTTTAGATTATCTCCTTTAGTTATATCTCCTGAAGTGCAAAGGTTTTATATGACTTCAGTGCATAAAAAACAAAAGTAGGATGGGACATCATTTTAGTTTCCCTTTAAATACATACCATGTTGGTGATTGCTTCCAGTCCATGCTAGTTGGGGGTCTGTGTAAAGACTTCCACCCATGTGGTTCTGCTCACATGGGGTTGCCAACCTCCAGGTACTAGCTGGAGATCTCCTGCTATTACAATTGATCTCCAGCTGATAGAAATAAGTTCACCTGGAGAAAATTGCTGCTTTGGCAATTGGACTGTATGGCTTTGAAGTCCCTCCCCTCCCCAAACCATGCCCTCATCAGGCTCCACCCACAAAACCTCCTGCTGGTGGCAGAGAGGGACCTGGCAACCCTACTCACACAGCATATTTAGCAAGTTATGCAAACAACGTGCCTCACAAGGCCTAAGGTACGGCTTATATGGAATGTCAAATACACTCTTAAAGGAACTAGGTGGGTGGAAGTCTTTTCACAACCCCTGACTTGCATAAGCGTGGAGACAAGTCTCCCCAAAGGGATAACACATCATGATTGTCATGAGTGCCCAGCGTCTTAACCATTTTAGGCTCTGGAGGAAGCACTAGTATTGTCACATTCAGTAGAGAATACGGATTATGTAAATGTAATACTGGCATAAAAGGAAGAATTTTTGACACAATGCCAGAGAAGCTCTGCTTGTCAACAGTCTCCCATGTAATCACTACTGTAACACATGCCCTATCCTGAATTTACTCTGCCATGTCTAGGAAGAACTGTGCTTCATATCACTGTTATTTCTCTAGGGAGGGTAGAGGATCTAATCTAACAGTTTATTTCTGCAGATAGCACTTTAGCTTGGTGAAAAGTAGTCAGGACCATTGGGTTCGACAACACCATGGCAACTGAAACAGTGCCTTTTTAAAATCCAGGCAGTGTTGCATATAAGCACAACAAATGTTATCAGCTCGTAATAAATGTTACCAGCTTGTTCACCTGCATGCACCTCTTTGTTACCAGGGTGTGTGTGTGTGTGTGTGTGTCTCCTATTCTCCCATGAGGAATTCCTACTTCCCTTGCAAGGATGCACCAAATGATTAATTAGCACCAATCCACTTAAGCCGGCCTCTGGCTTCTGTTGTGGATTCTGCCTTGCAAGTTTAGCAGTTGGGGGGTTTAGAACCAGCATCCGAGGTGGAACATTTTTCAAAGGACTCTTTGGTTTTTTAGAACAGGGCTTGGTACAATAATTATGCTTAAAGCCTCCAGGATCATTTTCTTTAAAGCAAATCCTACCATTTTATATTTTTTTAAAAAGAGAGAAATGATTTATGCGACATGGCCTATTCCTGGTATTCAGTGGGTTCTAATTACTATCATTAGCGTTACCACGTTTCTAAGATATTCGTTCCCTAGAGAAGGTAAGAATGCAGATATTAAGACAAGAAGGGGGGGAACAACCCTATTAAGATTTACCTGTGGTACATATATATTAAACAGCTCATATTGACAGATACAGACTTTAATGTATATAATATTATATTTAATGTATATAATATTATATATAGTTGTTTATAACATTATAGAGGTGAAATTTAGGGAGAGGTCATAGCCAGTGGTACGGCACATACTATGCATCTGTAAAATATCCAAGAATGAGTCCTTGACATCTCCAGTTTCAAAGGATCTAGAGTAGCAGTGCTTGGAAAAATTTCTCTTCTAGGCCCAGAAGAGCTCTTTCCAATCAGAACAGACAACACAGGCCTAGCTAGATAAGCCAGTGGTCTTATTTAGTGGCTTGGATCACCATTGTGGTATAGTGGTTAAGAGTGTCAGACTAGAATCTGGAAGAACCAGGTTTGAATCCCTACTCATTCCATGGAAGCTCGTTGGGTGACCTTGGGCCAGTCACACACTCTCCACCTAATCTACCTCACAGGGTTGTTGTGAGGATAAAATGGAGGAGAAGAGAATGATGTGAGCTGCTTTGGGTCATCATTGGGGAGAAAGGTTGGGTATAAATGAAATAAATAAATAATAAATAAGCAATATTCTGTGAGCGAAAGGAATTTCACCCACAGAATGTGACTTCCTTGTCTTCCCACTCCCGTTATAGCCTGAAATGCTGGTCCTGGGGGGCAGGAAGACCCCAGGAGTAGTCCTAGGAAGGGCATTTGTAATTACAGCTGGAGAAGCAAGGCAAGAAAGTCACAACTTGTAGGTGGACAGCCTTCCATCCATGGAAACACTGTGCTAGAGCCAAGCTGGATCCAAGTGTTAGACAGCATCGCATGAGGACAGATCTTCATGCTAAGGGTGATATTGGGATACCATCAAAATTGCATCTCTGTGTCATGTGCCATGACCCTCTCCCCCACAATCTGCCAGAACATTTATCCTATTTTGTGCATTTCCTTGTTCCTGTTTCATTTCATTGGCTTGACTGCTATTGGAAGGGGCAGGGAAATGTACAATTGGGCAATGCCAGGATATGGGATAATTTTATTCCATGGGAGAGATAGGGAAAGCTTGAGATAGAGATGCCATTTTCAGTGGAATCTGTGTCACCAGTGATGCATACTTCTGCCTTTCCATCTGCCCATATTTCCATACCAGCCTATACACTACCTTTTCCGCTGAGCCCATGTGTGTGTTTGGCTTGACCACAGCCAGCCAGCTTGCTACTGAATTGATTTTTACACCATAAGTCAGGAGAAGGCAAGTATCTCTTGACATATTTGATGCTTTAGCACATCACATCTCTATGCAGCTGCAAAGTAGATAGTATAGTCAGTAAATCATTCAGATCAACTCAGCAATTAGTTCTCCTCTGATGTAAAATGGATAGCATGCAAAGACTATTTGCTGACACAGTAGTGTTCAGACTTGGTGGGAAACATTCAGGGTTGGAAGAGAAGGATGCTACCAAGTCACAAAGAGAATTGGAACCAGTGTGGTGTAGCGGCTAAGAGCGTCAGACTAGTATATGGGATACCCAGGTTTGAAGCCCAACTTGTGCCATGGAAGCTTGCTGGGGGACCTTGGGCCAGTCACATTCTTTCAGCCTAACCTACCTCACAGGGTTGTTGTGAGGATACAAATAGAGGTGAAGGGAATGATGTAAGCCACTTTGGGCCTCCATTGTGGAAAAGGGTATAAATTAATTAAATAAATAAAGGGACATATACAGGTATGAGCCCTGACCTGGATGGCCCAGGCTAGCCAGATCCCGACAGATCTCAGAAGCTAAAGCATGGTTGGCCCTGGTTAGCACTTGGATGGGAGACTACCAATGAAGTCCAGAGACACTATGCAGAGGAAAGCAATGGAAAACCACCTTTGTTAGTCACTTGCCTTGAAAACCCTACTGGCTCAGCAAGGTCAGCTGCGACTTGATGGCACTTTACACACACACATAAAGGTGTGAACAGAGATAATTTCCCAGCTGTTACAAAGTAAAAATGTTTAGGCAAACTGCATAGCAACAGGGCAGTCCTGTCCAAAACAAACCATGCCACAAATCCCGTGATATTTTTCACCTAGCTGAAGGCGCAGAAGGACACAACACACATATATATCAATATTAAAAGAAGCAATTCTATTTTAATTACTGCATTTCCATCTAAAATACATGGAACCAGGTGCCTAGTCCTTTAGTGCTCTCTACTTCCTTGTATTTTAAAGGAAAATGCCATTTTTATAACAAGTGTATACCTTCCATCAATGAGACAGAACCCAATACCAGTTCATGAGTGCAAAATATGTTATGAGAAAAGCCCCAAACTACGTCTGGGTATCTCCTGATAAACCATAGAAGCCACTTGCTCAGAAGAAGTTGTGGCTATTTAAAACAGAATATGTTGGATGGATGCAGAAGGTTCAAAGGCACAATGAAAAAACTGCTATCTATCTGTTCCAATCCTAAATTCACCTTGTTTCTGGGTGAGGTCTTCAACTAATTTCTTTTGTCATTACAAGGAAGCATCAACAGCAGGAATGACAAGCCCACTTTCCCCATTTTCAGTGTCTGGAGTATGCACTCCCCCTGTTCTCTGTGATAAGATATGTGAGCAGTACTTGCTCTGGTACGTGGTGACTTCACCACTGGGTCAGACATTTGACTTTCCTCTTTAGACATTACACTACAAGCACAAAATGTGGATATTATAGTCCCATCTAGCCCCGCCCTTTGTACAGATGGGAGCAAAAGCAAAAGGAGGGAAAAAGGAGATCATTTCAAATGCCACCTAGGAAAGTGCAGTTTTAATCTAAATCCAGCACACCAGTCCAGCAGAGGTGAGAGAACATTGCCTTTTGAGCAGATCAGCTGGAAACGGTTCCCTTGCTAAACCAAGTGAAGTAAAACATACAGGTTTCAGCTGCCATTTCATCAAAGCAGAAAAAAATAACTACTTAATTAGACCCTGCGGATCACGTATTAATTACAGGCTGGGCTCGATCACCACTGCATTCGTAGCCTTGGCACTCTCCTGATATGGCAGGTCTCCCTGCACTCCTCAGTCAGTCCTGCCCCCTTGTATCCTTTGGCGGTGTGTGTGTGGGTGTCATGAGAACAGTCCGCCAGGGAACAGGCAGGCAGGTGTCCAAGATTGTTGTGGAAGGAAGGAAAATCATTCCTTCACATTTTCTCCCTTTTTATGTTTAACCCTGTGGTGAGAATCGTTGTTGTTTTTTAAAGGGGTATTATCACTTCAGGGCCAGAGAGTACTGAGAGCAAAATTGTGTTTCCTCTGTCACAACTCGACAGGATTGCATGCAAAGGATCTTAAACACTACACTGACATCCATTAGAGATGTGAACACTCAGTACTAGTCTTCATGCACCTTGATCAGTGGGGGAGAAATGTCAGTTTTGTTGTTGGTGAATGCTCCAAGTCCCTTACCATTTCTGCCACATTGTTATCCTTATAGTGGTCTTAGTAGGAGGAAGCCATAGTATGTGGGAAGGGCTTAGCAGTTTGTGTCCTCATTACATAGGTCTATCGAAAGGTCACTATGAGTTCTTTGTGTGAACTCTTTGTGTGAACAGCTCCCTGGCCTCATCTAAGTGACAGCCCTTCAAATACTTAAAGAGAGCAATCATGTCCCCCCTCAGCCTCCTCTTCTCCAGTCTGAACATTCCCAAGTCCCTCAGCCTTTCCTCACAGGGCTTGGTCTCCTTGACACTCCCCACTGCACACGTTCCAGTTTGTCCAAATCCTTTAGGAAGTGAGGCCCCCAGAACTGTACACAGTACTCCGGGCACAGCAGCCTGACCAATGTGGTGTACAGCAGTTCTATGACATCTTACAATTTGGATGCTATGCCTCTGTTGATATACCTCAAGACTGCATTAGCCTTTTTTTGCCACCACATCACACTGACTGCTCATATTCAATTTACAGTCCACCCATACCCCAATGTCTTGTTCGCTCACACTTCTACCCAGAAGTGTATCTGGCATCCTGTATGCATGCTTCTCATTTTTATTATCCAGATGTAGAGCTCTGCTCTTGTCCTTGTTGAATTGTTTACATTAGGGCTGTTGAAATTTTTTTTGGTAAAATTCTGATTCGGCAAAATTCAGCCCGTTTTGATTTGGGAAATGCTGAAGTCCGAACTCCCCCGATTTGGATCAGTGGAATTCGGCACGCAATTTGAAGTTCGGGAAACAATTTGGCTGTTTAAAGCCATTAAAAACACATTCGCACCTTTCCGCGGCTCCGGGGGGCATTTTTGGAGGTAGAGGTCCCAAAACTTCAGCTTGAGGGGACCCTTCTTGCAAGAACCCCCAAGTTTTGTAAAGATTGGGTCAGGGGGTCCTGAGATATGGGGCCCAGAAGGGGTCCCCCCAAAATCAGGGGGAATTTGGGGGGAACCCCTTCCAGGCCCCATATCTTGGGACCCCCTGACCCAATCTTTACATAACTTGGGGGTTCCTGCAAGAAGGGTCCCCTCAAGGTACGCTGAAATTTTGGGACCTCTACCTCAAAAAATGCCCCCCCCAGAGCCACAGAAAGGCGTGAATGTGTTTTTAATGGCTTTAAACGGCCGAATGCTGCTAGTTGCTTACTAACTGACGGTTATCCTGATGATTCGGAGCCCCCGAATTTGCTGAATTTATTTGGCGATCGCCCCGAACTTGCCAATTCGGCTCGTTGTTTTCCCGCTTTTCAAAAATTCGGTTCCATCGAACTAGAAACCGCCGAATCAGGGAAAATTCGGCTGTTTTTCGGTTTGGGATGAACCCAATGTGTTCAGAACTTGTTTTATTCTATCTTTCGGAGTGTTTTCCTAATATGGTGTCATCTGCAAACTTAGTGAATAGTCCCTCCACTCCCTCATCTAGATCTTTTATAAAAATATTGAAAAGTACAGTTCCCTATCCACCTAACTATCCTAGAGTCCTTCAGTTTACTCATCAGAACTGTTGGAGTATGTGACTCAGCACCTGGGAATTGGAGGGGGTGCTGCAAAGTTATCTCCTTGAATGGGATGTCCCTCTCTTTGTCTTAACCTGGGAGCTGCCCTCTGATTCCTCCTTTCTATGTGCCCATTGTTCTTCCTACTCTCCACACGGCTTTTCCTGGAGTCACATGTATCTACAGGTCTCTCCTGTAGGAACAATGTCTCATACTGCCATACACATGATGCCGGATAAGCTGGCCATTTGTGATAGGGAAAGTACTCTTTAGATTAGGCTGCTCTCTCTTCCTTTCGACTGCAACCTGAATGTGAACAGAATCGACTTAAAAAAATGAAAGTCTTCTTTTGCAATATACTTCTTTGCAGATTTATTTACTACACTCAACATCATGTTTCTATGACTGGGCAAACTTTGCTATATTAACCAAATATCTCAATAAGAGCATCATGGGGAACCCTGTCAGAAGCTTTACTGAAAGCCAGGTAAACAACGTTGATGGTGTTCTCACGATCCAGTAAGCCCATCACATGATCAAAGAAGGAAACTAAGTCTATACTGGGTCCTAGTGAGCTAGTGGCTCTGATGTGATTGAGTTGGGTCCCTCACAGAGTTACCATCTCCTGAACTGGAGACAGCGACTGTAGATTCAGCAATTTCATGTCAGTATTTAGGAAAGGAGTCTCCTTCCTCCATGCTGCAGGGATCCAATCTCCTGACCTCCTCACTTTTAGTTTACCAATCTAGGATGCCATTGGGCAATTTGTTAATGGTGTCACCAAGGGCCAGTTTATTCAGTATTTAATCAGAAACTTTTGGGATCACCTACTTACCCTTGCTCCACCTTGAATAGTTCTAATTACACAGAGAAAATGCCCCTCAATTGGCAACATGGCTAAAATTTCTTTGGAAATTTGATTCCCCCCCACCCCCCAGTTAGTGATGCTGCATCTGAAATTTCAGCCCAGAGTCCATAAGCTGTCTCAGTTTATCATAGCTGTAAGTTGTTTTGTCATGAGGTTAAATTCCATTATGAGACATAAACATGATTATCATGTGATAACTAGCAATTATCATGGGATAAGTGTTTGTATGACAGTGGTATATTGCATATCACTTATAGTGGAAAAATATTTCCTTCCTAATGGAGGATGTTTTTCAAGTAATGATCACATCCCTCAATAACTATAAGCAACTTTGCTCTGAAAATAGTTCAGGAGACAAGGGCCTACCCGGTCCCTCAAACACTCAGGAAATGTTTGAAGCCTGTCTCTGCACGGAGGGAAAAATAACCCCTCTCCCTTTAAGAGAAAAACAGGGGAAGGGGGGGGGGAGCTCTTCCAGTAGCCTTACAGTTGCTTTCTAGCACATTTCTGTGAAATGCTGTTATCTAAAAATGCCTGGGGGCTGAAAACAGTTTAATATTCATAACTAGTGATTTCAGCATATGGAATATGAATAATGCTAATTGTGTCTGTATAGATTTAGTATAAGAAGCTTTAAGGCAGTGGGCAGGAGAACAAGGAAAGGGGAAAATCTCAGTTTTTGCAAAAGTCTTATGATGCTGAAGAAAACATGATAGAGCTCAGATTTGAAAAGAAAAAGCCAACAGGATATATATGGGGGTGTTCATGTCCTTTGCATCCTATAAAATGTGGCTGCCTTATAAGCAGAAACATAAGCACATAAGAACATGAGAAAAGCCATGCTGGACCAGACCAAAGCCCATCAAGCCCAGCGGTCTGTTCACACAGTGGCCAACCAGGTGCCTCTGGGAAGCCCACAAACCAGACTACTGCAGCAGCATTATCCTGCCTATGTTCCACAGCCCCTAATATAACAGGCATGCTCCACTGATCCTGGAGAGAATAGCTATGCATCATGACTAGTATTCATTTTGACTAGTAGCCATGGATAGCCCTATCCTCCATGAACATCTTAGGGAAGTATGAAGAGCCCTGCTGGATCAGACCAGTGGTCCATCTAATCCAGCATCCTGTCTCACACAATGGCCAATCACTTACTCTGGAGAGCCAACAACAGGGCAACAACAGAGGCCGAGGCCTTCCCCTGAAGTTGTCTCCTGGCACTGGCATTCAGAGGCTTACCACCTCTGAACATGGCTAGTCACCATGGCTAGTAGTCGCTGATACATCTCTTCTCCATGAATCTGTCTAAACCCCATTTTAAAGCTGTCTGTGCCCATGAGGCTTTTCTAGATGCTGATCAGATCCATGTATGTGCTGTTTGGTGCACATAGCAAACTGATTGCAGCAAACAGTTCCTTTGCATAAGAGTCCAAGTCATCTCACAGACTGTACAACTAAATCACATTTAGAGTTAACAGTGCCATCCAAAGCAGAATTACATCCATCTAAATCCATTGCTTAGGATGACACTGTAAATCTTCCAAGAACTGTGGGGATACTTGTGCTTTTTTGGTTACTGCTGGTTGCTGCTTTGTAATGGGCATCTGATCTGATTGTACCTGGGTCATCCTGTGTAGGTTGCTCCCAACATTAATTAAAGGAATTCAGGGCAAAATGTGTAGTTCTGTTAAAGTACAGGAATGTCACAAAATTAAAGATAGATTTACTAAAATCTGCAGCCCTTTTGGAAAACTGGTTGCATCCAGGAAACGCTCTTGAGTTGTGGGTACTGTGTCAATAAGCATTTTTTGCTCTCACAATTATATGTTCTCCCAGAACGTTAGCACCTTTATACAAAAGCAGCTCCTCTATTCAGCACTAATTCTCCAATATATCTTTTTCATCAAGACCTATGGTGAATGCTAATTGTCTAATTCAATCAAATGCCTGTTCATGCATCTTGATTATTACCTTTACTATCATGCTCAATATGCATCACAAAAAAGGTTGAGTGCTTATGTAATTGTAAGACTACAAAACCTATGATACACAGCAACAATAAGTAACTATGCACGTGCAAAAAAAATCTGAGGCTATAATTAAAAGAAACAATAGGAAAAGTTGATGGGAAAAGCCTTATGAGCTGTTCTGATTTTATTTGGGCAATGAATGACATGTACAAGTTTGTGGGGGGAGGAGTAGCTAGGGACATATAATTACCAATTAAATCTGAGTCACACAATATCCATCATAATAAATAAGAACAAGTAAATAGAAGAGGTAACAGTTTTTGTTTCATGTGAATAAATAATGGACCAGTTCTGACTAGTTTTTTTTTAAAGTGAGGAAGGGGTGGGATGGCAAAGCAATGAAGAGCCATGTCTCTGCCACTACTGATACTGTCCACTTGTTCCACAATTGCGTGGACATGCAAGTCCCTTAAAAACCCTTCAGAGCCACATTCTGTCAAACTCACATGAAGCATGAATAGGAATGAACCCTGGTTGTTGGCAGGCTTGTGCTCCATTCCTCCTCTCTTTTGTTTTGCATGGCATGTGATGAAAGAATCCTAATTAATGACATGAATGCCGGCACACAGCTGACTCAGAGTGAACGCCTGCCCACAAACCAACATTCTAAGCCAGGGGTGTCACTCAGTTCTTACGCGGGCCAGATATGACATAAATGTCACTTGGTTAGGCTGGGCCCTGCCTCGCCAGGCCAGATTGGGAGTGGGAGAAGGGGTGGTTACCTTGGCTGGCTTGTGGGCCAGATAAGAGCTCTCAAGGGGCCAGATCTGGCCCATGAGCCTTATTTTTGACATCCCTGTTGTGTGTGTGTCTCTGTCTCTGTCTCTGTCTCTGTCTCTCCCTCTCCCTCTCCCTCTCCCTCTCCCTCTCCCTCTCCGACCCTATGAATGAAAGTCCTCCAAAATGTCCTATCTTTGACAGCCTTGCTCAGATCTTACAAATTGAAGGCTGTGGCTTCCTTTATTGAGTCAATCCATCTCTTGTTGGGTCTTTCTCTTTTCCTGCTGCCCTCAACTTTTCCAAGCATGACTGTCTTTTCCAGTGACTCTTGTCGTCTCATGACGTGACCAAAATATGACAGCCTCAGTTTAGTCATTTTAGCTTCTAGGGTCAGTTCAGGCTTGATTTGATCTATAACCCACTGATTTGTTTTTTTGGCAGTCCACGGAATCCACAGAATCCGTAACACTCTTCTCCAACACCACATTTTCTTCCTATCAGCTTTCTTCACTGTCCAGCTTTCACACCCATACATAGTAATAGGGAATATGATGGCATGAATTAATCTAGTCGTGGTGGCCAGTGACACATCCTTACACTTCAAAATATTTCCTAGCTCCTTCAGGGCTGCCCTGCCCAGTCTCAGTCTCCTTCTGATTTCTTGGCTGCAGTCTCCCTTTTGGTTGATGGTGGAGCCAAGGAATAGAAAGTCTTGAACCATTTCAATTTCCTCATTGTCAACCTTAAAGTTGTGTAATTCTCCTGTAGTCATTACTTTTGTTTTCTTGATGTTCAGCTGTAGTCCTGATCCCCGTTCTAAGCCTAGATTAAACCCAGGTTTAGAATCCTGCTTTGTGGAGGGAAAACTAACTCCAGTTAGACTTCCAGATGTACTGAGCTGGTATCTAACTGGGATTCCTATCTTGAGCTCTGCATGAAAAGAGAGTGGGGGAGCACATGTGAGTCCAGCAACAAGTGTGTCTCATTCCTTTTCAGGCTGAATGCTGGCTTGACATGACGTCTTGAAGCAGCCTGAGAGGAGCTGAATCAAAATCAAGTTTTTTAAGGAACAGAAGCTTGTAACCGTAGAAATCTTATCACCATTCATTTCCCATTTTCTTAATTAAGATTCTCTTTCGTAACAGGATCAATTGCTAAACACTGAAAAGTATGGATCTAGGGCATTGCAATCTGCCACCAGAAGATGATTTATGATGATTCTGCCATTTTAAATTCCGACTTGTAAAGAGAAAATATACTTGCAACCCCCTCCTCCACTGACCAAAAAAAAAAAAAAAAAGTTATATAACTCTGTTCAGCGGCGTGACACACTTTCGATAATATACATGGACTTGCTTTGATGCTCTCTGATTTGGAACAACTTAAAAGGTCACTGGTAGGTTCCTAATGGAAGTACATTTAAAGAACAGACTCTTATTAGACTGGCTGATAAAACGGAGAGTTGAGTGTACCTTTAAACATGTTTTATTGCTTGCAACGGCACAGTCTAGTGAAGTGAATAAATGGGAATAATAATAAAGCAATTTAAAACTATTTGCACTTATTTTACTTGATGTTGCGAGCAGCGAGACATAGAGCCCTACAGAAGCTTTGTCAATTCCCAGATATTTTCAAAGTCCGAGTAGCAGTTCAGGTACATGCTGAACCTGGCACCAGCTTGTGGTAAACTACCTGTGGAGACAAAGTCAGTGGCGGAGCTCATGCTATGCATATGGAAAGTCCCAGGTTCAGTCCCCACCACCATCCCCCATGAAAAGGGTCCTTCGGCTCTTATTCAGTTCAAATCATGTTCCCTGTTTAAAATGAGTTATCATCTAGGGGGGTCATGTGAAGGCTCAATGAATGACATTCAAAAAGTCAAGGTCAAATTTCTGATGGGACACCTGCAGAAAGGCCTGGCTGGCTCTTCTCCATGAGGCATGTACATGTCATGGTGACTGCAGATGCCAACCAGCATTTTAGATGTTTAACTGTTTCTACAAGTGTGCAGTACCAATAATTTCTCATCCAATCATGACAATAGCAAATTATATGCTAGTACAGTTTTCAAAACTGGGGCCTCAAAAGTTAAGGTTTCCATGACAACGATAACTCATTCCTGTCATATAGATGTACAGCAGTATTTTTGAGTATTGTCTCTAATGCCCTTAAAACGATTTGTGGTAGATGCAAGGACTTGGACTAGATAGGTTTGGAGGTTTCTTCCAAAATGTGATTGAATGTACAGATTAGACTGCCACAGTAAGAACACACAGGTTTTTTGAGTTGTTTTGAGACTGGTACATATAGGTGCACAAACACAACGGTCACATTAGAAGCTCTGTTGAAAAATACAGGCACTTCTTTAAACATCCAGATGTCGACTCCCTGGATGCAAACAATTGATATCGACAAGTAAAGGGGGGCACATTTTCCCTCCCCCACTATTTCCTCCTTTCCTTCCTTGAAAGCCTCCATAGCCTCTACCCTTTTCCTGCTCCCTTTTCTCCTTCCTACTGACCAGCCAACCTACCCTTTTCTTCCCCCTGGTCCACAGGTTTCCCTCCTTTACTTCTCCTGGCAACCTTTACTGGGGGAAACTATGGCCCACTTGCATGGTGCCAGCTGCAGGACCAGGCACAGTTGCACAGTGAAGAACCTGCAAGGACTTGGCGGGGGGTGCCTCATTTCCCCCTATATCCCTCTCGCCACATTTTCCCTCTCCCCCTTCTCCCCCCCCATAGCCTTGCCTTTCCCTGTTTCCTTCTTTCTTTCCTACCCACCAGTTAACCTGCCTTTTATCTGTCCCCAGTAGGGGTATCCACCATTTTCCCCAGTATTTTTTGGGTTTGGTTTATTAAACTTGGCAATTTTCAAAAAATCCAGAAAACCTGGATTTTCAAAAAATGTCAGGTTAATAAACCCGAACCCAAAAAATGCCCTCCCCCAAATCGGCACAGATAGGAAGGCAGGGGAGTGTTCCTTTCACTGCTGCCAGCGGCAAAGGGAATACTTCCCCACCTTCCTATGGGACTTCTGGGAAGACAGCATGCATGTTAATAAAGCCCCCCTCACTTTCCCAGGACAGGCTGGCAGCATGGATGTAAAGCAATTCCATGCCGCCCTGATTTGTGGGGTTCCTGGGAATCGGGGCAGGGTGGAATTGCTTTAGATCCATGCTGCCAATTTTCGCAGCATGGATCTTAATGAAGCCCCCCCCCATGCCTGCCTTCCTGGGACTTCCGGGAAGGCGGCCAGGGCTGGGGCATCAGTTAGATCCCTTCTGCCAAGGCTGATAGCATGGATCTTAGTGAAGCCCACCCCCGAGCTTCAGGGAAGCCACAAGGTTGGCAGCATGGATCTAAAGCAATTCTACGCCATGAATTGGGGCAGCATGGAATTGCTTTAGATTTGTGCTGTGGGCTTTCTCCAGCCCTGGAGAAGGCCCACAGCACAAATCTGAAGGGGAAAAGCCAAACCCAAAATAGTTATTTGGGTTAGTTGGGAAGTGGCTATTGGGCTTTGCCAAGATTCCCCTTTTCCCTATTCGGCCGAAATTAAACCCGGGAAAGTCTGAAGCAGTTTATTTTGGGTTTATTTGCGGCTCAGTAAAGCAGATATGCACGCACAGCCCTAGTCCCCGGTCTTCACCTATATTCCTTATTTATTTACTTAATTAATCCCGTTCCTTTCTCCACAATGAGGACCGAAGCAGCTTATGTCATTCCCCTTCTCCTCCATTTTATCCTCACAACAACCCTGTGAGAGAGGGTAAGTTAAGAGTGTGTGGCTGGTCCAAGGTCACCCAGTGAGCTTCCTTGGCAGACTGGGGATTTGAACCTGGATTTCTCACATCCTAGTCTGATACTCTAACCACTATACACACCAGCTTTCATGGGTTGCCTTCTGTTGAATGGTAGCAAACAGTTATGCCTGGGTGAGTCATGCAAGTTGGATGGTATCAAGTTGCTCAGTGATTGCAGTCATGCCTGGCTTTCATGAATCCTCACTCAAAGGTTCAATCAGCCACAGAAAGGGACCTGCCCTCTTCCCCTACTTTTTCTGATGAAAACCAAGTCTTGAAGGCTGGCAGTACTGTTGTGGTTGCCTAGCAACACCCACAATAGCCACAGATCTCAGAGGACATCCATTTCTTAAAGCTACATGTGCTGCTTCTACCATTTGGGTGGCTTAACCCCCCCCCCCCGAATTTTCTGCAAACCCAGGTTTGTAGAAAGATCTTTTTTGTCTGTTTATGGAACAGGCTTCCTCAGGAGGTGGTAAGTACTCCTTCCCTGGAGGTTTTTAAGCAGAGACTGGATGGCCATCTGTCAGCAATGCTGATTCTATGACCTTAGGAAGTTCATGAGAGGCAGTTTATGAGAGGGAGGGCATCTTGGGCATCTTCTGGGCATGGAACAGGGGTCACTGGGTGTGTGTGTGTGTGGGGAGGTAGTTGGGAAATTCCTGTATTGGCAGGGAGTTGGACTAGATGACCCCGGTGGTCCCTTCCAACTCTATGATTCTATGGGGCAATGTTAAGAATGAGATACATTGAAATTTATTATTTCATTTTGTTTGTTAAAATTTATGTCTGGATTCTTCTTTATGACACTGTTAGGGGCTGTTATTGTGTTTGGGTGACATTAACGTTGGTTTCAAAAGAAAACACATTCTCTTTTGTTACTTCCCACCCCCAATGTTAATTACAGAGAAATGGCCCCTTCTTTACATACAATTTATCCCTTGCAAAGCAGGCATATAGAGGTGAGGTGATGAGTTCCTTCTCTCATCCTTAACCATTTTTGGGATCCAGATGCAGGTGGATGTTGGGTTCTCTTTGGAAACAGAAATGGCAACTGTTCTGACTTCGGCACACACACATAAACTAGCATTTTTCAACTAGCCCACAATTAATCCAATTTACATCTGGTATCCACTGAGAGCTGGCAGGTTAGCTTGGAGAAAATTAAATGGTTCAATGATCGAAACAAAGCAAGCTAAGATGTGGGAGGGTGTGGGCTTTACCTCGTTTTACCACCATGCTCCATTTTTTAAGCCCCCCCCACCCACCAATGCACAACTTTTTTTACACATGATTGGGCAGACTCACATATAATTGGATCCTCCATGGACAGCTTTTACATGGACAGGACATGTCCCACATAGAGGGATGTGATCCTTTTAACATTTCATTCTGCTCCTGTATGTAATGTTCTGTTGGCTGGTCAGTGGCCTATCAAAAAGTTGAGGAAGAACAGAGCATGGCCAGATCTATTTCTGACTCTTTAGCTGCTCTGTAAAGGAGCATGACTTCCCCTTCCATCTTACAAAGGATGCAAAATACTAGACACCAGAATGTAGTGGGTTAGTGGGAGGAAGAATTAGGCTTAGGCCAAAAAACTCTGCCTCTGTCTCCCTCTGCAGCCTGTCTTCTACCATACTACCATTTGCTGTAATCAAGGCACTTGCCTGCTCCTACCACCAGAGTAGCATCCAATAACTGAAATGGCTCAAACAAGGAGCAAATTTACGAGTACCAGCGAGAATCACCAAGCACAGAAATGCCAATCAGAGACAGCACCGTATGGTGTGAATTTGAGCTAAGTGTTTTGGTTGGATGGTATACCTGTCAGACACATATCTACCAAGTGATTCCAGGAAACTACAGGAAAATAACAAATGAAAGCAGAGTGCACCTTGCCACCAGAAAAACAATCAGAACCGCCTTAGCTGGTTTGAAGCCAGAATCAGAGGAAATTTCATTCAGATTTGTTACCCTTGTAAATCAGCTAGCAGGGTGTGTATAGTTTGGATCAGTTACCTACTGAAGGCACATGCCTACATGTTATATGTTCTCTCGTTCCTTTATCACTGAGAGCAAACTAAGCTGGCTTTTCCAGTCAGTGGGACAGAGCTTGGCTGCAGAGCAATTGTGGCCTGCAGCATGCTATTTCCAGTATTTAATATTACTTAATCTTTTCCCTGCCTGTGTTGCACAAGCAGAGAAGTGATCATTAGTAATAATAGTTAAGAAAAGCTTCTTGGCTCCTAGGCACTACATCAGCTCCTATTGCTAGATGCTGGGGACAAACAATGGGAAATTTCTATCCACATCACATTCTGCTTATGAGCTTCTTGGGATGTTTTGCAAGCTATTGTTGGAAACAATTGTTCTGCAATAGGCAGACCTTTGATCTCATCCTGCAAGACAATATTTTTTCATATCTACCCCCTACCCACTTCCACATAATTCACAATAGGAGAAGAAAGGTATTGTGTTTGTGTATATACAGACAGCAGATTGAGCCCCAAATTTTAAAGTGGGATTGACTCCCTTTAACTGTAGTGTCTCATCCCCTCCTCTTTCTTCTGTCTGCTTCTCCTTTCTCCTCTCAAGGACTTGAAAGGGTTCAGTTCGCAATTCTGTGTTTCCTCTGTTGACAGAGGAGAGTCTCAACCTGTGGTGTGTTCACAGTCTCAGAAAAGACAGGCTAGAAGAAAAAAATAGAAGATCCTCTTGAGATCCTTTCCTTGCAGCCTCAAAGATCTTTGGAAGAAGACATTACTGGAAGTTTACATTTGCTATTCTATGAAATTGCTATTCTATAAAATTGCAAAAATTACTAGTTGTTGCATTTTAAGTTGTTCCTGCCACTTGCTACTTGACCAAGTAATGCCGACTGAAAGCAGAATGGTGTCCATAAATCGACAGAAAAATCCAGCAACTCAAGTTTCTGTTTTTATCACTGTTTCATGGAGGCAAAGCTTATCACACTACAACTTCTAAAAAATTTTTTATAGTGGAATCCTAAACAGACTTTTGCCATTCTTGCCATGAAAACTCTACTGAGTCTCCATAATTCAGCTGCGACTTGATGCTGAGGCCTGGGCTCACCTGGACCACAGGTTTGACCTGATGTATGGCAAGTGTGCCTTTGTCCACCGGTTCATAGGGGAGGGGATGGGGGAAGGAGAGTTCTCAGAAACTCGAGAAGACGTGGCTGCCCTAGAGAAGGATTATGAAGGGGTTGGAGCAGACAATGCTGATGGGGAAGATGAAGGAGAAGAATATTTTCTGCCTTTTACGCCTGCCTTTCTTGACTGCTGCTACTGTCCATTGTGTCATTGCTCATTAAAAGCTGTTAGTAAAAAAATAAAAGTTGTTATGGGAAGTTGATTTCCCCTCCTGAAACCCACTTTTTAAAAGACATCTCATTGATTCTTCTCATCTTGTCCTCTTTCCAAAGAGGAATTTCCCTTTCATTTCTCATTGTAGTTTTCTGTTAGTTTTCTATTACACCACATATGCACCCTTTTGCAAATTCAGCCCTTGCAGGGCTTCTGATATTAGAAATGTGGTGCTCTAGCAAGAAGATTGGAAGGTTTATCTGCCTCTGAGCACCTGCAGAGTGAAATTTTGAAAGTTCACAGAGCCTCCTTTCTTGTCCTCCTCTCTTAAAAATTCTCTTCTGATCAAAATTGAATTGATTCAATACAGACTCCACATTTCTAAAAAAAGGAAAATAAATAGATTTTAGGGAGAAATTGGATAAAGAGAAATTAAGAGAATTTCACTTAACAATGCTACCTGCTGTATGGAAATTGGTGCATGTATACTAGATATAGGTGCACATTCCAGTCTTTGGCTGCGCATGATTATAAGTAGGGTTGCCAGATCCCTCTTTGCCACCAGCGGGAGCTTTTTGGGGTGGAGCCTGAGGAGGGGAGGGTTTGAGGAGGGAAAGGGCTTCAATGCCATAGAGTCCGATTGCCAAGGTGGCCATTTTCTCCAGGTGAACTGATTCCAAGCTTGCATGTCCTTTTATTTGGAATTTGGGGACTGACCTTGAAATGTTTACCACTGGCCTGCTTGTGCCAGGCTTGGAAAGGGGCAGTAATGTTCAAGCTTCCCCTCATTCCTATCACAGTTTGATTGTACATTGTGGTTAGTGCCCTTGAACACTGGAAAACAAAAGTTTTCTTTTTTCCCAAATGTTCAACATTGGCTCACAAATTCTTTCTGCATGCTTCTTCTTACACTACTTTCCCCATTTCACATCCATCACCTTGGTGTTAGAAATTGGTAAAATAAAAGAGGTGTTTCAATACTGCTTGGAGGGGCGGGGAAGCTGCTTGTTCTGCCCTTCTGTTTTTTTAAAACAATCTCCACCCCAGCCTTGGCCATTTTTTCCCCCTGGAGATTCATTGCTCAGTCCCACACTGCAAATAAGCTGTACAAGCATGTCCTTGCACTTTTTGGCTGTAGCTGTCCTCCCCCTCTCTCCCATGTGTGCATACCACACAGAGGGATTAGAGAATGGGACTATGAATGGAAATCCCTGGGTTCCAATACACCATGAATCCACTTGGATGCTGCAGCTGCTGCTATGCAGGTACAAAATCACTCAAAATGCTGCCTATTTTGAATTGCAAGGCAACCATCAAGGCGATCATGGGCAGTGTTAGGCATGACAGAAAATGGACATTGAGGGCAAGGTAACAACAAATGTTGGTCACCTTTCCTTTGAACATTGAGTCCTCTCTGGACAAGGCTACCAATACCTGGCTTCCCAATACTGTCTCAACACTGAGAGCCAGTATGGTGTAGTGGTTAAGAGCGGTGGTTTGGAGTGGTGGACTCTGATCTGGAGAACCAGGTTTGATTCCCCACTCCTCCACATGAGTGGCTAGTTGGGTGACCTTGAGCTAGTCACAGCTCTTAGAGCTCTCTCGGCCCCACCTACCTCACAGGGTGTCTGTTGTGAGGGGGGGAAGGGAAGGTGATTGTAAGCCAGTTTGATTCTTCCTTCAGTGGTAGAGAAAGTCAGCATGTTAAAAAAAAAACACCTTCTTCTTCCTGTGCAAATTGCCTTTGTAGTGACACCATACTTCGTTTTCACCCTTACCCACCATTTACGGCCTCTAGTATATGGGCTGTCCTGTCCCTAGAAAATAGTTAATCCTGCTCAGACCTGTTACAAAGATGAGTATACAGCGACTGCCAGGGGATAAATAATGAAAGCTTCTCCATAAAAGAGGGCAAAGACTGACACTGTAATTTTTTTAACTGCACAAATGTTGGAGACTGTTTGTTTTCACAAAGACCCCTGAGGAGCTGATTAATAAAGGAAATAATGCCATTCCCCACAGGGAATGTGATGGCAAACCATTGAGGGAGCAAGTTGGAAAAATCGTAAGGAAACAGCCCACTGTTTGGCACCGTTCCCCTACGCTTTCCTGCAGAATAACATTTGTCATAGTGAAAGAGTCCCCCCCTCCCCCTTTCTGGCTACGGAAAAAAATTGCCGATGTTTTGTGTGAAAGCTGAGGTAGGAGAAGAATTCAAATGGAGGAACCTACGAAAATATTCAGACCATGAAGGATCGATCTGATTTATTTATTTCTACAATTCCAAGTGTAGAGCTTCATTGTCTGTGACAGGCAAGAGAGAAAGAGATGGGGAGAAAGAGTTGCGCAGAGAGTCAGCACTGTGTAAACCTGACAGAATAAATGTGTGTGTGCAACTTCCCTTTTCATTCCATTCCCCCCCTCAATACAGATTTTGGGGCCTAAGAGCATGTTTCCATGGCAGCTTGTTATTTAATTCATTTGTATCCCACCTTTCTCCTGAATGAGGACTCAAATCAGCTTACATCATTCTCCGCTCCTCCATTTTATCCTCACAACAGCTAGGGTTGCCAGCCTCCAAGTGGTGGCTGGAGATCTCCTGCTATTACAACTGATCTCCAGGTGACAGATCAGTTCCCTTGGAGAAAATGGCCACTTTGGAAGATGGACTCTATGGCCTTATACCCTCTGAATAGGATTGCCAGGTTGTTTGGCTTGGTAGGCAATTGCCTGCAAATCCATCGGCCAGCTAGGAACAGGGATCATATGCATGCAGCCCCGTGCAACACAATTACATCACCTCTGGGTTTACTCCTGGAGGCGCTGCTTAGTGATGGGATGCTCTAGCAGTAACTCCCCCAAATGCTAGCGCATGCATGGCATCATCACCCCAGCAGTGCCGCCAAAACCTCCCACCAGTGGAGAGGGGGGACCTGGCAACACTACTTCTGAAGTCCCTCCCCTCCCCAAACCCTGCCTTTCTCAGGCTCCACCCCTAAAATCTCCAAGCCTGCTGGGTGACCTTGGGCTAGTCACAGTTCTCTCTGAACTCTCTCAGCCTCACCTATCTCACAAGGTGTCTGTGGTGGGGAGAGGAAGGGAAAGTGATTGTAAGCCGGTTTGAGTCTTCTTAAATACCGGAGAGCCGCTGCCAGTCTGAGTAGACAATACTGACTTTGATGGACCCAAGGGTCTGAGTCAGTCTAAGGCAGCTTCATGTGTTCAAAGGTAGAGAAAATTGGGGTATAAAAACCTCCTCCTCCTTCTCAAAGGGGATTGGATGCTGGAGCAGCACTCCTATGCGTTCATTTGAGTGGCTGATTTTCCCTTCAGGGATAGGACAGCCTCCTGTCTGTCAAATAAATTGCCTCTGAATTTTTACATGGCTCTGTCCTCATTCGGACCCCTGCAACTCGCCCGAATTGCCAAATCTGATATGTGCAGGTCTGAAGGCTATCAACTGCCTGGGTATTTGGCATTTCTTCAGACAAAACTCCATTCAGGGCAAGTGATAAATGTTATGAGAGGATAAAATGTGGGTAAAGGAAATCTGTGTATATTGTTTATATTAATATGAGCATTAGTTCTATTATCATCATCCGTGCAACTCATTGCTCAGAGGTACTGAGCATTTAGAAAATGAACATGATTACCATATTTTCCCCTCACTTTCAGGTATATGGACTGCCATTGCCATCCTCTGTGTCATGACCCTGATATTCCTTGGTTTTCTCCCTTCCAAATATTGAGCAGTGCTGAGCTGCTTAGCTTCTGAGATCTGACAACGGGGATTAATGCATGGCCAATTTGTCTCGCCTTTGTGCCTTAAAAGTAGTGAATTCCCGTGGTCTAAACGTATGACCGTCCGAGGGCAGCGCATCGGACCCACCTTAGGTGCGATTTAAGCAAAAAAACAAACAAACAAAAAAACCCGGGTTAAGCAATCCCTGGTTTCTAGCAATCTTTTCGGTGCTAAGCCGCTACTTTTTTTTATTTCGCTACATTACCGGAACGCTGGCGTGCATGTAATCACACAACTAGTCCACTACTAACCTCCTTTTGTTCAAGCTCCCAGCCCCGACAAACAGTTGAGCTGCGGGTGAGCAAGGGCGGGGCAGGTGCGAGCCGCTCTGCTGGCTAGGAAGGGAAGTGACGTGACGGGGAAGGAGAGCTCCTTTTATGGACTTCCGGGGGAAGGGCAGAGGGTGTAAGGGACGGAGCCTCTCTGGCCTGAAGAGTAGCCAGGGGGGAAGCAGGCTGTGACCCAGGCTGGCTGAGCATAGAGCCACCCTGGTAGCCTCCGAGGGAGAGGAAAGCTCAGACTCTCCCTCGGACTGGTCTGAGGCTGAAGAGGCGCCTCAATCCCTGACCCTCTCCAGACCAGACAGATGCCCCCCCGACCAGCCCTGTAGGGGGGGTGCTTCACACCGTCACGATGGTATACCAGAACACTGGTGTCCCAAGAAAAAAAAGGGGGAGAATCAGCCTTTGATTGGATAACCCCTCAGCCAATCCTTGGGCAATGACATGGAGGTCACTCCACTACTATCCCACATTATATGGGTGGCTGAAACGCATGGGGAGCCTCCAGCAGCTACTTGCTTCGGACTTATAGTGGGATGGACTAGCGTCATGCGTTTGACTATCCTGTCTCGGAATAAAATATTGTGAGATAAGGGAGGAGCGAACCAAGAACATTCTGCCCATGCGTTAATCTCCAACATCAGGCTAGCCTGGGCTATCCAGGTCAGGGTTCATACATGAGGCAAGCACACAACTTAATAGCCATTCCATTGGATGGTGCTATTTTTGTGGAGACACTGGGGGATATAAAAGTTCTGTTTGGGTATCAGATTTGTGATAGCTCATTTACAGATGGTTCATCACTTGCTATAGCAGCCACCAAGTGATGGAGATACATGTGTGAACTGGTCTCACAGTGCCTGCAATTAGGGTAACCACATACAAAGAATGATGGGGCACCTATACCTATAAAGTGGTATAGTTGAGGGCATTTTAGCAAGTTCAGCTTTGCTTGTACCTTGTCCCAAAATTTCTTCTTTTACACATGTATTAATGGTACAAAGGCCTTGCCCAGCTTTGTATCAGATCACCTTTCTGGAAACCTATGAAAAAACAACAACCACCAAACCCCAAATAGCAAGACCTTAGTGATCCTTCTGCCAATCCTGTTTCCTGTATGAACTTTGGCAGATAGATTGGGGACTACACATGAACACATGAAGCTGCCTTATACTGAATCAGACCATTGGTCCATCAAAGTCAGTATTGTCTACTCAGACCGGCAGTGGCTCTCCAGGGTCTCAGGCAGAGGTCTTTCACATCACCTACTTGCCTAATCCCATTAACTGGAGATGCCGGGGATTGAACCCGGGACATTCTGCATTCCAAGCAGATGCTCTAAAAACTGAGCCACAGCCCCTCCCCTGACTAATGGAGGGTAAAGTTGCCAACTCACGGAGATCCACTGTGCCAGTCAAATATCTGATGATTTAAAGGCTCCGGGGGGGGCATGTTTGGAGGTAGAGGCCCCAAACTTTCAGTGTAGCTTGAGGGGACCCTTCTTGCAAGAACTCCCAAGTTTTGTGAAGATTGGGTCAGGGGGTCCCGAGATATGGGGCCAGGAAGGGGTCCCCCCAAAATAACCTATTGGAATAAAGCCATTAAAACACATTCGTGGCTTTCCATGGCTCCGGGGGGATATTTTTGGAGGTAGAGGTCCCAAAGTTTCAGTGTAGCTTGAGGGAACCCTTGCAAGAACCCCCAAGTTTTGTGAAGATTGGGTCAGGGCCCCCCCGAGATATGCGGTCCCCCCCCCATCTGCCCATTGGAATGAATGGGAGCAGGCAATCCGTAATGTGCATCTAGAGAGTGGCGAATCCAAGGCAAAACCTCCCATTGTTTCTGGGGCAGCCAGAGAGAGACTCACCACCGACCGACACTGACCTCCAGGCGAAGGTGGCAACTAGTGAAAACAGCAACAATCACACTCGCAAAGAGATCAAACCCCCCGCACCAGGACAGGTCACCCCCTCTTTGGCTCCCCCCCACACACAGTAGAAGCCAGTCCGTGGCTTCTAAGAGACAATGTAACTACGCCAAAAGTGCATCCCACTCAAAGCGTAAGTAAACAGCGTAAGTATCATGGGTAACGTACGTCTCTTTTCATTTCAACACAGCCAAAGTGCATCTTATAACACTACTTGCGTAAGTGCGACCTGCGCATATTGAGTATCTTCTGTATTGATAGATTTCATGCTGCTAGATTCAAATCTTCCACAGCAACAATCACACTCGCAAAGAGATAAAGCCCCCCCGGACAGGTAACCCCCCCAAATCACACTTCACAGATGCAATCAAGCCCCCCCCAGCAGAACAGCCCCCCCCCGAACCAGAAGACGCAAATTCCAAACGAAGGAGAAGAATGGGCCAGACAGAGCGAGAGACTCACTGACATGGGATGTACTAAAACGAATGACAGGCTAGCCCATTATAAACAACAGGAGCAGCTGCACAGCCAGTTGGAAACAATAGGAGCCAGCCAGAGAGATACTCCCACAGTTAACTCCAGACGAAGTTGGCAACCGGTGAAAACAGCAGAAAGCACAGTCCCAAACGGGCCCCATATCTCGGGACCCCTTGACCCAATCTTTTCAAAACTTGGGGGTTCTTGCAAGAAGGGTCCTCTCACGCTATGCTGAAATTTTTGGATTTGTACCTCCAAAAATGCCCCCCAGAGCCGCAGAAAGGCGCATATGTGTTTTTAATGGCTTTAAACAGCCAATTCCCCCCCCCCCAACTTTGAATTGCGTGCCGAATTCCATGGATCCGAATCAGGGGAGTTTGGATTTCGGCATTTCCTGAATAAAAATGGGCCAAATTCTGTCGAATCCAAATTTTACCGTTTTATTTTTCAACAGCCCTAATGTAAACAATTCAACAAGGACAAGACCAGAGCTCTACACCTGAATAATAAAAATGAGAAGCATGCATACAGGATGCTGGATACACTTCTGGGTAGGTACACCCCCCACCCATGGGGATCTCTCTCTCACACAAACAGACATTCCCAGTCTCTCTTTCTCTCCCCGGGCCGCACAGAGGCCGGGGTCTTGCACTCATCCATGACTGATAGGCCAGAAGAAGACTCAGCTTGACCACTGATTGGCCGCAATAGAATGCTGCTTTGGGGGCACCCAACTTGTACAAATTTATCCGGCGTCCACCCGAACTCGCTGAGTTTGGTTCGACGTTTTTGACTTCGGTTCTATCCGAAGTAGAAACCGCTGAATCAGGGAAAATTCAGCTGTTTTTCTTGTTGGATGGAACCGAATCGACAGCCCTAGTGTCTTTTCCTTTTTTCCTTTTGTTTTTTAAATACCATTTTTACCTCTGTGGTGGGTGGGAAGCCTCTGAGGAATAAGATGCATGGCTGTGCTATTCTTGGCCACTACGGAAATACACCCCCCCCCCAGGAATGGGCTGCCCGTGTGAAAGATTTGGCAGGTTGATCTGTTAGAGGTTTTTAAAATAATATGGCCTTTGATATTGATAGTGCTGGTTTCCCCCTCTTCCTTTTCATGCTTGTTAATGCAAGAACTCTCAGAATCTACTTTGATCCCTTCAATTGGAGCTCACTCTGGCTGCTTTAGAGGCGGTAATGCCTCAGTCGGCATTCACCTACATTTTTGGGGCGGCAAGCACTTCAAGTCTTAAGAGTGTAAATAAAATCTCTAACATGAAATTTACAAACCCCTTAATCTGTAAGCCTTGAATCATAGCCACCTATTCCCATGGGCACCATATAGCTTGGGTGGGGGAAACGGAGGGAGCACAAAAGGTCACTAGGAGATTTACTTGGTTCCTTAATCTGATTCCATATCAAACATCTACTCGAATGCATTAATCCTTTTCTCTCTGCAACACCTTTTTCTTATAGACAGTACTAGCTCAGGCATTTCTGTTTATTTAGCACAGGAGATCAAACTGGGTGACACTTGTGAGTTCTGTTTTTTAAAATGCAAATCTTCTCTCTCTTCCCAGTCTCTTCAAGGATGTCTCCTGGGATTATTAAATCCCATGGATGATGCAGTTAAAATGCAAAATATACCTGAAAGTGAGGGGAAAATATGGTAATCATGTTCATTTTCTAAATGCTCAGTACCTCAGAGCAATGAGTTGCATGGATGATGATAATAAAATTAATGCTGGGATTACTATAAACAATATACACAGATTTGCTTTCCCACTGCTGGTACAACACATTTAGCATTTCCTGCAGGTATTGTTCCTTAAGAATCATTCAAAAACATATTGAAATGGGCCTACCTAGTAAAAGTTCCCATGCACTGTACCAACTTGTCCAATGCACTGACCCATTATGCTGAATGTGAGGCAGCTAAATTTTGGGAGTAATAGAACCTGGGGAGAATTAGTAAAGACCACAAGTAAACCCAAGGTAAGAGTGGAGGTACACACCAGAGAGTAGTTTTAGGAGGATACTGTAGTGCCATTGCAGAAGAACCCCTCAAAAAAGAGTAGAGAGGGGTGTTGTTGGGATCCTTATCAGAGCTTAGGTCTTAGTGTCAGATAGGTTCCATCTGAGTGGCTGCAGAATCATTTCCCTTCCTAACAAGGAGATGTCAGGTACTAGAACCTGACTCCACATGATTTTCAGGTGATACTCATGTTAGGATGCTGCACCTAAGCAGGTTATAAAAGAAGAGAAAACAGTAGCAAATGGACTTCATTGGGGTTTTGTTGGAGAACTATTGCTGCTATAAGAAGCCCCCAGCAACTAAAGAGATGTGAAGAAACTTCTTTATGTATATTGTGGTTGCTTTCTTTTCTGCATTTAAAGTATATTTGTGTTACCACAACACCTTGCTGTATTGAGCTGCCTTTGATCCGCCAAATCCATTAGAAAGACCCTTTGCTAAAAAGCTAAAGCTCATTATGAGCTTAGGCTAGCAAGAGACGCTAACACAACAGCAAAAAAAGGGGTTCTTCTGTTATGTTCAGAGTAAGAAAAAGAACAAGAACATGGTAGGCCTGTTGCGTGGACAGGAATGTGAAATTGTAACAGGTGATGAAGAGAGCGCAGAACTGCTCAATTCCTGCTTTTCCTCAGTCTTTTCTTGTGAGAGAAATGGTACTCAACATGGCAAAAACAGAGCAGTCCTGGAGAATTTAGAAAGGATGGCTGTGATTACTAAGAGCCAGCATGGGTTTCTCATGAAAAAGTCATGTCAGACTAATCTTAGCTCCTTTTTTGAGGAAGTTACTACCTTGCTGGATCAGGGGAATACTGTAGACCTTGTTTATCTTGATTTCAGTAAGGCTTTTGATAAGGTTCCACATAATGCTCTTTTTGACAAGTTGGTAAAATGTGGTTTAGAGCCTGTTACTGTTAGGTGAATCTGTAACTGGTTGAGAGATCGCACCTGAGGAGTGCTTATTAATAGTTCCTCATCCTCTTGGAGAAGAGTGACAAGTGGAGTGCCTTGGGGATCTCTCCGGGGACATGTGTTGTTTAACAACTTTAAATATGAGTTGCATGAAGGAATAGAGGGGATGCTTATTAAATTTGCAGATGATACTAAATTGGGATGGGTAGCAAATATGGAAGAATACAGAGTCAGGATACAGGATGATCCTGACAGGCGTGAAAAACAGGGCTAAAACAAATAAAATGAATTTCAACCAAGATAAATGTAAAGTTCTGCATTTAGGTAGGAAAAATCAAATGCATAATTATAGGATGGGGGAGACTTGTCTGAGCAGTAGTGTGTGTGAAAAGGATCTTGGGGTCTTAGTAGACCATATGCTGAACATGAGTCAGCAGTGTGATGCGGTAGCTAAAAAGGCAAATGTGATTTTAGGCTGTATCAACAGAAGCATAGTGTCCAGATTATGCAATTTGATGGTATCAATTTACTCTGCTGTGGTTAGACCTCATCTAGAGTACTGTGTTCTGTTTTGGGCACCACAATTTAAGAAGGACCAAGACAAAATGGAAGTTGTCCAGAAGAGGGGAATGAAGACAGTGAGGGATCTGGAGACCAAGTCCTAAAAGGTTGAAGGAGATCGGTATGTTTAGCCTGGAGAGGAGATGACTGAGAAGAGATATGATAACCATCTTCAAGTACTTGAAGGGTTGTCATAGAGAAGATGGTTCGGAGTTGTTTTCTGTTACCCCAGAAGGTCGGACCAGAACCAACGGTTTGAAATTAAATCAAAAGAGGTTTCAGCTAAACATTAGGAAGAACTTTCTGACTGATAGAGCAGTTCCTCATTGGACAGGCTTCCACAGGAGGAGGTGGGCTCTCCTTCTTTGGAAGTTTTTAAGCAGAATTTAAATGGCCATCTGTCAGCAATTCGGATTCTGTGAACTTAGGCAGATGTTCCCTTACAATTAATTATCTTTCTAGGATCAGTTAGTTATTGCTTTCCTTAGCCAAAATATTAAAATAATGTGATCCAAAGAAAATCCTCAATGTATTTAGTGAGCTTAGGACCACAGAATCATAGAGTAGGAAGGGACCACCAGAGTCATCTAGTCTGCACAATGCAGGAAATTCACAGCAACCGCCATATTCTATGCCCAGAAGATGGCAAACAAACAAACAAACAAAAACACCCTCCAGGATCCCTGGCCAGATTGGAAAGTTGCTTCCTGACCCCAAAGTGGTGATTGGCATTACCCTGGACATGTAAGGAAGGGCCACGAGAGCCAAACACTAGCGCAACCCTTCCTGCCCTCTCTTTCATAATCTGCCTAAGTTCACAAAATCAGCATTGCTGGCAGATGGCCATCTAGCTTCTACTTAAAAACCGCCAAAGGAGAGTCCACCACTTCCTGAAGAAGCCTGTTCCACTGCGGAACCACTCTGTCAGAAAGTTCTTCCTATTTCCCCCCTCACTCATAGACCTGTTGTTGCTTCACACTGCTCAGCAACCAATTATATTCATAAACAGTAAGCAAATCACTCAGCCACTAATTATATAAATAAGTGCTGTATTTTAAAAATATTTAATGTTCATTTTAGTCTGAGTCATCAGTGTTATTTCACGCATATGAATTTCCCCACACACTTATGGGAGGTGTAATTTTTCCACAAGTAATTTAATTACCTGATCTGACAAGCCATTACCCTGGGTAGAATCCTCTAACCTAATGCACATATTTCCTAGTAAGGCAAGGAAATGGGTTCTTCCACTAGAGCAGGGGTTCTCAACAAGGGGGGGTGTTAGGGTTCCAGGGGGAGAATTGGGACCACTATTCTGCAAATATGCATATTATTTGGAATGCAGCTTTTGAGTTAGACTATCTTGGGAAGGGGGGGATTATATTCTGAACAATGGTGAAAAGGGGGAATGGAGCAAAAAAGGTTGAGAACCACTGCACTAGAGCTACTGCGCAACTACAAAGCTGTGCAACAGCCCTTCTGGGCAAATGGCAGGCTAGCAAACAGTTTGGGTTCTCGGTTCACAGGTGATTGTGGCTGTCAAAGCTGATGTGCTTGCCTGTTGAACATGTTTTCTGTGAAGTCTGTAGCATCCCTTGCATGGGTGAATGATTGATTGCGCTGTTTTTCATTCCAGCTACCGTATTTCTTTCCTCCAGTCCTCCTTTGCACTCCAAAATGCCCTCCAATGCAGTTCTGGGAGAAGAGGAGCAGCATTTTGGGTTGCAGCAGTGGAGTGGAGGCAAGAAAGTCATACTCCGTGAGAAAAAATCCATCCGTGGAGACACTTCAGTGGATCAAAGCTTATATGCTGTGTTTTAATTTTTTTAAACCTTTGAACTATGTGGTGCCTATGGTGTTCTATATACAAAATAGCAGGATATAGATGATCTAAATACATATGTCAATAAATAAATAGCTGTGTGCAGCACTGCAGGGGGATATTTTGTCAGTAAGGAATTAGATCAGTTGCCCAAACCACATGTTGAAGAATTACTAACAACACTCCTCCCCAAAGGTTATTGACCTTTTATGTGTTCTCTGTTTATTGGACCCACTGGGGATGTTGGTACTTTCACCTGAATGATAAGCAGGATGCAGTCAAGAGCAGATGTTAGCAACTGTCATGGCCCAGGCATCAACAGGCGAAACTTCATCAGAGGAAGAGCCTGAGCAGGGAGAAATAACGGGCATTGCACCTCAGACAGCTGAGAATGCAGGGCAGGGCGAAGGACAACAGGTAGAAGTAAACACAGAATCACCTCCTTCGGCACAACCAGATGCAGCTGTAACTCCACAGAAGCAGGACTCACCCAGCTCACCTGAAGCCACTCAACAACAGCACAGGCAAAAAGGAAGAATGGAGTTGCAAAGTAAAAGGAGAAGTGCGCGTCTACAGGCACTAAGGAGACGGCTCCAAGACTGTGAATTGTCTGAGGATGAGAACTAAGGCAAAGAGAAACAGCTTAAACCCAGGCTTGGAACAGACAGACGTTGCGAAAGCAATTGTTGCAAAAGGATCTCTGACTTTTGTTGCTGACGCTCCTGGACTTTGATAAACGGACTTCTGACCCTTGGACCGGACTTTTGACTTCCCCTCTGCACGCCGACTTTATTTTGGTTTCCAGCTCCTGGCGGGACTCCCCCGGATTCCTGCATTCCTGAGATCACAGCCTGCTCTCAAGACCAGTAGCCGGCAATAACCCAAGACGACCTGGCCTAGCACAGCAACAGAAAAACTGCTCAGGGTAGCGCTTTATACAGCTGAGTACCATCACAGTTAGAGCTGGGGGATATTATTTCTTAAAATGATACCCTGGGGCCACAGTGGCCAAAGACTGGCATCAAAGCAGGGCACTACTTTCTTCATAATGGATGCCCCTCAGAGAGTTTTGGGATCCATCTTGTGTGTCAAACCTGGGTGGGAAGGAGGTTAGCAGCTGAACTTTTCCCCTGGCCCTAAGGTGTGCCTGGCTGGACAATGGGGCTAGCCAATCCCATTTTGGGGTATAAATATTGGTCCTTTGGCCATTGTGTCACCCTAAAGTGATTTGATCAGTACTCCGAGTAGACAATTACTCACCCTATGTGCACCCATCCCTGCACTCAGTCAGTATTCAAGGGAATAGCCTAGGCACTTTCTTGGATCCTGATGACTCATCAAGCCTCTCCTACCTTTTTGTTGGAACCCCAGAAAAGCAGTCAGTTCTCTGTCTCTGGCTTTTCTGCCAGTTTACCTCATACTACCTCATGACCCATTTTGGGGTATAAATATTGGTCCTTTGGCCATTCATAGTGCGTGTATGTTCTGGATCCGTGCACCCACCCCACCCCCACTTGCGTGTGGGCCTTTCTCCTTTGTTTCTGGAAACGTTGGTCATTTTCCTCCTCAGCGTTGCTTTTCTGGATGTCCCTTCAAGACTGGTAATTATCAGTCTTCCCTGGAACCCTATCCAACTTCCTCCATTTTTCTCTTAGTCAGCTCTTGTATGCTTTGCTTGTGTATGTTCATTGCTTAAAATATGTTTCTTGTGTTCATTACATTTTTCCTTTAATAAAACACATTTAAAGTATGCAACCACCTGCTCATTTAGGAGTTCTCACCTGGCTTATATTCTCTAAAATGGACTTTTTATTTTTCTCCTTATTTTTATACCAAATAGAATTTTGTTGAATCAAGACCCCTCTGATAACTGCTTTCCCAGGATCCCACACCACTATATCTGGAGTTCCCCTATATAAATTGTTGATTAAATACTCTTGTATGGCTAACTATATTTTTTCTCAACACTCTTTCCTCCTCAATATGTTTTCATTGATCCTCCATATTTTTCTTCTATCAGAGCCCATTTTAAATTTAGCTCTTATTGCATTGTGATCTGTTAAGACCTTTGGTAAAATTTCTACTTCTTCTAGCTTGTTCATTAAAGCCAAGGAGGACCAAATCATATCAATTCTTGATAAGGAAAGATGTCTGTCTGAAAAAAGGTATAGCCTTTTTTATTAAAATTCTGACTTTTCCAAGTGTCATACATATTCCAACGATGAGCCATATTACAAAAAGCACCTGGAAGCTTTCCTTCCCTTTTGTCTCTCTTCTTTTTAATGCTCCTATCTACACTGGGATCTATTACCCCATTGAAATCCCCTAACCATATCAGTCTATCATCTCCAAATTCTGCAAGTATGGGCCCCAGCTCAAAATTTTTTTGTTTTTGATTCTTATTTGGTGCGTATAAACCTATCAGAATAATATCTTGAAACTGTATAGTTACTTTTATGATTAGAATTCTACCTTCTTCCTCTTTATAAATTAATTCTGGTTCCAGATATTTTGCCACATAAAAAGCCACTCCATTTGTTTTTGTGTTACCATTACAAGCCGTGAACAAGTTTCCCAGGCTATCACATTCTAACAGATGTACATCTTTCTGTAGCATATGCATCTCCTGTAAACAAATAACATCAGAATTTAATTTTTTTTTAGGTGCTGAAAAATCTCTCCTCTTATTCGGGGAATTAGAGCCATTTATATTCCAAGATAATATCTTAATAGACATCAAATTCTAAAATATACTAAAACAGACATCTCAAAAGAGAACAAAAACTCAAAAATGAAGCATTACAGAACAAGAAAAAAGTAAACCAAATGCTCTCCCTCTCCCCCTCCCACAAATCCCCTAGATCAGATCATGCTCAAACCCGAAATTAGCCTCCTCCCTCCATTCTAAATTTAACCAGTATCAGAATCCTCTTCTCCTGATGCTCCTCCACTTGCTTCTGGTTTCTTTTGATCTTCTGGTCTCTTCTGGTCTTGGGAATCTTGAAATTCCTGCAGTGGTGTCTTCCTTTTTTTAAGTTGTTTGTCATAACGACTTAGAAATTCCTCCGCTTTCAGTGTGTCTAAAATTCTGTGTCTTTCCCTTGTAAAGAAAAGATACTCCTTGTGGTGCTTCCCAGCGAAATTGGATCTGATTGAGTCTTTCCGTCAGAAATTTAAAATCTTTTCTTTCTTAGAATTCTTGGAGGGATCTCCTTCATGAGATGTAACTTTACCCCCTCGATTGTCAGGGGGTCTTGGTAGTGCTGACAGAGTATGAGATCCCTGTAGCTTTTAGATTGTCGCTGGATTACACAATCTCTGGGAACATTATTTTTCTTGGCGTAGAAAGAGTTAATTCTGTAGGCTGTTACCAACATGCCTTGTATTACATTTTCATCCTCCTCTTTTAGAAATTTTGCCAGATGTAAGATAAGAAAGTCCCGTAAATTCCTTGCTTCACTCCCTTCCTGAAGACCACGTATTCTCATCATTGATTCCTTCATTTGTAAGTCCAACATTGCTATCTGATCCTGGTGCTCTTCCTCCTTCCTTTCAATCCCCTCTATTTTAGATTCCATCATCTCCACCTTTTATTTTGTATCTTTACTGTCTTGCTAGGTCTTTTGGAGTTTTGTCTCCATTTAGTCTTGTTTTGCAATGAGGTCAGTCAAACTGTCCTTTAAAGAATCATTTGCTTTGGTATTTTGTTGCACAGACTCCGACTGTTGTTTCAAAAGTTCTCTGTGTTGAGAAATTTGTTGTGAGCGTTCTGTCAGCAACGTAGTACGTAGGGCTGTTTAATTTTTTTGGGGTAAAGTTCGGCTTCGGCAAAATTCGGCCCTTTTAAATTCGGGACGTGCCGAAGTCCGAACTCCCCTGCTTCGGATCAGCGAAATTCGGCGTGAGATCTGGAGTTCGGGGGGAAATTCGCCCCCCTCGCGCCTTCAGGGAAGCCCCGTGAAGGCGCGCGCGGGGGGGGGGGACAGATCTGCACCTTCCAGCTGGAAGGCACAGATCTGTTTAAAGCCCCCCCCCCACGCCTTCAGGGAAGCCCCATGAAGACGCGCGCCGGGGGGGGGGTGTCTTTAAAGGTGAGAAAAGGCAAATTTGGAATCGCTGAACCTGCTGAATTTATTCGGTGATTGCCCCAAACTTGCCAAATTCGGCGCGTTCTTTTCCTGCCTTTTTTTGAGTTCGGTTCCATCCGAACCGGAAACCTCCGAATTGGGGGAAATTCAGCGGTTTTTCGGTTCAGGATGAATTGAATCGACAGCCCTAGTAGTATGTTGGTTTAAAATCTGCTGGTTTTTAGTCACCGTTTCATGAATAGATGCAATCATCTCCTCAAGACTCAGTTTGGGTTTTACTCTCTTCCCCTTCGTAATCTGAGGCGTCATCATTGTCAGAAAAGTCAGTGTCTGGGGGTTTGGTACGGAAGCCCATCTCACCGAGATTGTAGTCAGCAGTGATTGCTGATTTATTGAAGGTTTTTTTCTTTCTCCCTCTTTTCCATTTAAAGGCTTTATGGCGGGTCTAATAAATTTCTGTGGGAGCAGGGGGGGGTCAAGCCTTATTCAGCTAACATGCCATCCCAAAATCTTTCACATAGTTGTAATTCAGTTCTGGAGGAATTAGGTTTTGGAGAGAGTATTTTCTTCAAACTGAGCTGTTAGCTTTCAGTCATTCTAAAAATATACCTTCATTATGTTCTTACCAAGATGTACCCAGACTGATAAGTCTGTGTATTTTGTTCTAACAGCTCAGAACTCGGCAAAAGTAAACTCCTCCCCCCTTCTTCTTCCTCCGCTGATAGAGTTGTAAAAAGTCTTTTAAGGTTTATGGCTTGTGCAACACCGCTAAGAGATACTTCAGTTTATGACTTGTGGGTAATTCAGAGTTGTTCAGTACTTGCATTTAGTTGCTTACAGCTCTTATGAGCATCCACCCGGCCGTCTGGGAGGGATCCATAATGGCGCCGGTGGCTTCCCGTCACAGCGAACGCCACGAAACTCGGCAAGAGTTTCACCGTTGCTTTGCCCCGGGACCCGCCATCATTCGCGTCTATTGCCACTCACCTCCTTACACTGGAGGTGGTGTTTTGAAGCAGGTGGTCCTTTCGGAACCCCCCTTCTGTCTCCCCTCGCCGGGAGAATTGCATGTCAGCGCTCAGAGCTGTGAGCCCCGGAAGTCCTTACAAAGAGCAAAGATAAAACGAGTAAACAAAAAATACAGAATGAATTAAAGCAATTACAACAACAGTATGCAGTTTTGATCACAACAGAGATTGAAAAAAAGGTTTTGTTTAATAGACAGAGATATTTTGAGCATGCAAACAAAGCAGGTAAATTACTTGCCTGGCAATTGAAAGGGATTAACAAAAAAGAACCAATTTTAAAAATTAGAAGAGGGGGTGTTATAACAACAGACCCCCAAATGTATTCAAAAAACATTTCTAGAATACTAGACTAGATTATATGAAAGAGGAGATGTAGATGAGCAACAGATAGATAGGTATCTTTTGGAAAATAAATGTAATGAGATTAACCAGACATTAAAAATACCTTGGAAGAACCTATAACTCAGGAGGAATTAAATAAGGCAATTAATAAAAGTAGGTTTCACAGCAATATATTATAAATGTTTTAAGGATCTTGTTAGGCCACTCCTTCTGAAGGTAATGAACACTAGTTTGGAGACTGGTGTAGTACCACAAACTTGGAAGCAAGCTAATATTACCCTAATACCAAAACAAGATGCAGACCATTTGGAAGTAAAAAACTATAGGCCTATCTCATTGCTGAATAATGATTATAAACTGTTTGCTGAGATTTTAGCAGACAGGCTGAAGAATGTACTTAAAGAGATAATTCATGAGGACCAGGCTGGTTTTCTACCTGGAAGACAAATTAGTCATAATGCTAGAGTAGTGCTGAATTTAATAGAATTAGCAGATCAAAAACCTGAATTGCAATTAGCATTGTTCTTTCTGGATGCTGAAAAAGCTTTCGATAATGTTCACTGGAGTTTTATGAAAAAAGTATTGCAACAAATGAATTTCTGTCCCAAATTTAGGAGGGCTATAGATAGTATATATAATTTTCAAACAGCTACTTTACTTATAAACAGGGAAGAGACACATATGATAGAGATTCAAAAAGGTACCAGACAGGGTTGCCCTCTGTCCCCACTTTTATTTATCTCAGTGTTAGAAGTATTAAATAAAAGAATTAGGGAAGACAGAGCATTAAAAGGGGTTAGAGTTGGTAAATATGAATGTAAATATGAAGGTAGGAGCTTATGCAGATGATATGGTCTGTATTCTTGCCGACCCTATTGAAAATGCAAAAAAGTGGATGAAAGTGCTTAGAGCCTATGGAAACCTTTTGGGTTTTAGATTGAATAGGGATAAATCTAAAATATTAGGGAAAAACCTTACAATAAATCAGCAACAAGAATTATCTTCAATAGGCTGCAAATTAGAGAATAAAATTAAATATTTAGGTATTTGGATTACTAAACTTAGTATAAATTTATACCAAAACAATTATGTGAAAATATGGGAAAAATTAAAAAAAGACTTAATAAGTTGGGAAAAATTACTAATATTATGGCTAGGCAGGATCACCATAATAAAGATGGTGGTTCTTCCAAAGATGTTGTTCCTGTTTCAGAATTTGCCAATTCTGAAAGGAACCAAGATTTTCCAACAGTGGAAAAAGGTGTTGGTGAGTTTCATCTAGGGTAATAGTAGACGCAGAATCTCCTATAAAAATCTTATAGATGCCAAAGATAGAGGGGGTTTGGCACTCCCTGATTTAAGATGGTATTATGAAGCAAATTGTTTTGTCTAGTTAAGACAATGGATTACATTAGAAAACCCCAGATTATTAGATTTAGAAGGATATAATATGAGATTTGGTTGGCATGCTTATATATGGTATGATAAAGATAGGGTGAACAAAGATTTTATTCATCATATTATAAGAGCGAGCTTATTACAATTTTGGAAGAGATATAAGAGATTGGCATAAGGCCTTTGTACATTGGGCTAACACGGCAAAGATTGATTTTGCGAAGATTGTGAAAGAGTTGTAAATAAAATACTGTAGTAAAAGGAAATAAAATAAATAATGGATTATATAAAGCTAAGGGGTACTTCTCCGGAAGTCAAAATGGGGGTGGGTCGGTGGGCACTCAACACGAGGGAGGGAAGGAGGGAGGGGGACTTTCACTTTTAATTCTATATTATTTTTCGCTCTTGTTAACTTGTTTTAACTCTGTTTAAAATATTTTTTCCTTGTAATTTCCTTATTGTTAAAAATTTTCTTGTCAATAAAATTTATATATATATATATATATATATAAATTTAAAAAAGGAGTTCTCACCTGGGACAATCCTGCTGTACATAGGCTATTGATCCCAGTTACCACCTCTCGCTCTCTGTCTCCAACTAATCCCCCCAATTTAAGTGGAGACTGCCTGCTCAGGGTACCAATACAACCACATTTTCATGTTGCTGGTTCCTGGACACGGCCTCCAAATTGTGTGGCTTAATCAAGTGCTTGGAGTTAGAGAATCCAGAGCTACAGAGTGGGCAGATATGTTGTGAGCATACAACTCTTTAACCATTTTTTTTTATTGCTTTATCATCAGCATATTGTGTGAGAGTATGATGTGAATTCAGCCCTGGGTTGTTTTTCTGTTGTAAAGATGATCTATACTCCAGAAGTAAAATGTGGCTGCAAGTCTATACCATCGAAGTAAAATACAGCTGCAATCTGAGCCATCACTGGCATAATGTAACAAGTCAGATAAGAATAACACCCTTGTGCTTTGTATTAGGAATTTTCATAAAACAATATTGGAATGAACGTACAGGGAAGCCAAGGTTTTCCATACAAAGAAGCATGTGATAAAGAATATCTTAAGGCTCTTAAATCAGCTCCAAGCAAGACAGAGAAAAGATTTGAATTTCATCATTGATATATAACATTTTTTGAACCATATTCCACAAAGGGGGTGGTGGATTTTTTTGGCAAAGATGCAGCAACTTCCTACTAAATCTCTTTGAGCAGATAGTTGCCGGCTGCACAGATAAACCTTGACAAAACACAGTTCGTTTCCAGTGGGCTTAGCCAAAGTCCCTCCTCTGCTTTCACACTTCAGGATTTTAAAGCATCAGGAAGTGGCATGCAAATGACAGTGGCTCAAAACTTTGTCGGTTCAGAAAAGACTTTAATATTTTACTACCATGGGGTGAAAAAGGTCCCACCTCTCTTTATTGTGAAAGGGCATGCAATCAGTTCTGAGAGCTATGGGAGAAACCTTGCAGATGCGTCATGGTCTGCAGGCGATGCCATTTGTGTTTTGCTCTTTTATTCTTGCTTATTAAGTTCAGAATGAGTACTGGCAGGAGTTACAACCTTTGCATTCTGCCCGGCTTACAGGTCGAGGAGCTATATTCCATTTCCATATGGTTTGTCTGCCCTTTTGAGGCAGTACATTATTAGTAGTTGCCTTTCCATAAAATTGCAACACCACACAGGGGTTTTTGTTGTTGTTGCCATTCCACAATAAGGAAACATCTACCTTCAAATGTAGTGTGGGTCAGAATTATTGCAGTTTGGTAGTAATTGTGGTGAATGGCAAGAAGCTGTTGAATCTCAGGGTTAGAATACAAGTGTATCTTATATAGAATAGCAAAGTCAGCTAAATCTTTGGATACCGGTACTTAAATCTAGCTTAGTAACAACATCATCACAAAATCAGCTAAACCATAACAGAAACCATCTACTGTAACCCTCCACCAACATCATGACAAAAGGCTTTCTGAAACAACATACTTTTATCTGCCCTGCAAAAAGCATGGAAATGGAGGTGCCTTCAATATGTCTTCAGGCAAACTGTTCCAACAATGGTCCTACTCCCAAGAATGCCCTAGGCTGAACTGAGAGACCATGGACTGGTTTAAGGGAAGGTACAGCAAGGTGGAAGTCATCCAAGAACATAAGAAAGGCCCTGCTGGATCAGACCAAGGCCCATCAAGTCCAGCAGTCTGTTCACACAGTGGCCAACCAGGTGCCTTTAGGAAGCCACAAACAAGATGAGTGCAGCAGCACCATCCTGCCTGTGTTCCACCGCACCCAAAATAATAGGCATGATCCTCTGATACTAGAGAGAATAGGTATGCAGCATGACCAGTATCCATTCTAACTAATAACCATGAATACCCCTCTCCTCCATGAATATGTCCACTCACCTCTTAAAGCCCTCCAAGCTGGCAGGCATCACCACATCCTGGAGCAGGGAGTTCCACAATTTAACTATGCGTTGTGTGAAAAAATATTTCCTTTTATCTGTTTTGAATCTCTCGCTCTCCAGCTTTAGCAGATGACTCCGTGTTCTAGTATTATGAGAGAGGGAGAAAAACTTCTCTCTGTCCACTCTCTCCAAACCATGCATAATTTTATAGACCTCTATCATGACTCCCCTTAGCCGCCTTCTTTCCAAGCCAAACAGCCCTAAGCGTCCTAATCGCTCCCCATAGGACAGTTGCAAGGAACACACAAACATTAACAAAGAGGTATATTTGTCTGCTTTCTCTGGGAACCCCTACCAGAGCATTGTAGAGAAGTCCCCCCTCCCACCATTTCCCGTCACTTTCCTTATCTTCCTATGTGATAGTATTTTGAGCAGGACCTTAACTGTTGCTCTTAGCTGTAGTTGAAACTTTACCTCATTTTGTATTTAGTTGTTATTTGTATTCATCTATAAGAGCTAAATATATATTGCCTTTATTGGTCAGGTACCCTTGCTGTTGACATGATTTTCATCTGTTATATCTTTTGGCTGGTAATGATAGGAGTATTACTTTGCCTATGTTAAAGTTTATATTTTGTGCCCTTAGAATTAGACAAGTGTATGTTAAGAATATTCCTGGGGTTAAGTATTAGCAGGGCTGTGGTTTCATTAATTTCACCAAGGTGCTCTGGGGCACGTAGAAGAAGAGTTGGTTTTTATATGCCGACTTTCTCTCCCACTTAAGGAAGAATCAAACCGGCTTACAATCACCGTCCCTTCCCCTCCACACAACAAACACCTTGTGAGGTAGGTGAGGCTGAGAGCTCTTAATGGAGCTGTGACTAGCCCAAGGTCACCCAGCTGGCTTCGTGTGTAGGAGTGGGGAAACAAATCCAGTTCACCAGATTAGCCTCTGCCGCCCATGAGGAGGAGAGGGGAATCAAACCCGGTTCTCCAGATTAGAGTCCACCGCTCCAAACCAAAGCTCTTAACCACCATGCTGGCTCTCCACGTAGGCGCTCTGATTTTGTTACAGGAACTGCTGCCCTTAATTAGCTGGGGAAGTTCATTGAGTTTTATGGGTCACAAATGACAGAAGAATTGGGGGAAAGAGAGAAAACCTGGTCCCTCACCAAAGATTTGAATTCTTGGGGGCAGAAGAAGGATATTAATATCCACCCAAATCTTCCCCTTTGGCACTGAATATACCTTTTTACTTTCTCCCAAATAACTGAATGATTGCCATTCACTCGAATGAAAAAATAAAGCACAAGGGGGTCACTGCTGGGAAGCTCGCAGCCCCAAACACTCTTTTGAAAGTGAGGATATATCTCAGTGCACAGAGTTCAGAGAGATGGATTGTATTTTCCCCAGGATTTTCTTCAACCTAAGCCCCTTTTATCATAATGATGGGTATGTTTTTGGTTATATAAGAAAGGAAAAAAAAGACACAATGGAAACAGCCCTCTACCTGCTCGGTCAAAGGTACTCAGAGAAGCCATTAAACTTGCTTGAAACTGCAGAGGGGAGAGGATGGGTGGTGATGGTGTTTTTTGGAGAAATCTCTTGTTTCTTCCTTTGGTGTCCTGCTGTGTTAGTCATCAGGCAGGCCAGCCAAGCTGAGCAAATGTGCCACAGCTCTCTGCTCTCTTCAACGGGTCTCTGTGGGATAGGAGTAGACTGGGAAAAGGGACACCAAGTTCAGGGTAGCTACCGGAAACCAAGTGTTGTTGGCAGGCTGGTGTCCATGGCAGCCAGCAAAGCAATGGGTAGTGACAATCGCTTAATTAATCAAGGGGCTGAGGATGTACAGGGCTAAATCACCGAGCAGGCAAACTAAAGCAAGAGCCAGCAGATCCCTGTTTTCCCTCATCTCTGGAGAAGGGAAGTCTGAATTTGCAGTGGAAGAGCACAGCCTATAGCTGCATTAATAGATGTACAAATATGCAGGATGATACACACTCCATCTCGTCTAGCCTACACTTATCCATATAACATTTTCAATCACTGTATACCAAGCCTGCTGTTCGGAGGTGAGTCATTCCTCCTCCATCCTTCAAATATTTTCCATGCTTCTTTTCTTTCTCTTTCTCAAAGGAAAAAAAAATCTGTATGACGTATATTATTTCAGGAAGGTGCTAAAGCACAACCCGCAGTCTGAATGGAAAATGATGTTTTTTGACACAAATTCCTTTGGGTATTAGAGGCTAACGGGGAGGGGAGGGGAAGACTAATGATTGCACATCATCTGTTTAGTGGCATGAACAAGGTACAAGAGTGAGAAACATGTGTTCTCTCTCCACAGGTGCTGGTGTGGCCTCTCTTTGTTGCCCATACCACCTTTTCGTGCTCCTGGTAGGGGAGATCTGTGCGCAGCAATCTGTTTCCAATAGCAGGATTCTGGTGCAATATTTTGAGCTATGTGCCTTTTTGGATTGGGATGTAGGGTTGCCTGGCTGGAGATTTGTCTGACCAAGTAGATTTCGGGGACGGTTGGCAGGCACTCAGCCTGCAGCAGAGTCCTCCCTGCCAGGGCCCTCTGGTTGAGCTGTCTTTTCACTTAGGGTTTGCAGCTCCAAGTTGGGAAATACCTGGAAATTTTGCGGGTGGATCTTGATGAGGGCAGGGTTTGGGGAGGGGAGGGACCAAGCCCTGTAACAGTGCAATCCTAACCAAAGTTACACCTTTATAAAAAACCTCTGTTTAGGATTGTGCTGTAAGCATCTCTCAGTTTTCCAAGTCTGCTCATGGAATCGACATATTTCATTTGCTCATTAAAGAGCTCTAAAGAGAAAGATAAACAGGCATTCAAATGTTTGATCAAACTTCAATGGGGTATAGTGCCATAGAGTCCACCTTCCAAAGTGGCCATTTTTTCCAAGTGAACTGATCTCTGTTGCCTGGAGATCAGTTGTAATAGCAGGAGATCTCTAGCCACCACCTGGAGGTTGGCAGTCCTATTTTCACAGCTGCCTTGATTGGCCCTTCCCAGCTGGCTGCTGCCTTCCCCAGCTTGCCTGGTGCCTTTGGGCATTGCAGCATGTCAGGAAGATGCTCCTGCAGTCTGGTTGGGCTTCTGTGGTCTTCCCTTGACAGCTCCCCTTGCGTGGTCTGGAGACCTCCATGTCCTTGGAAGTAAGTGTGGGGGCAGGAGGCCTGACCCTGGACAACCTTCCATGCAACATGGAGGCCTGATGGTGGGAGAACATCTTCAGGGCAATTATTTGGAATCCCCCTATACGAAGGTTAATTTCAGAAGCACTATGAAGAAACCCATGTGGTATAGGAGTATCAGGAAGAATTTATTTCCTCCAGGAGACTGTACATTAACACTATTAATATATATATATTGCCCTAGGGCAAAATCACTACTGAGACAAAGAAATATTGTCGAAGGCTTTCACGGTCAGAGTTCATTGGTTCTTGTAGGTTATCCGGGCTGTGTAACCGTGGTCTTGGAATTTTCTTTCCTGACGTTTCGCCAGCAACTGTGGCAGGCATCTTCAGAGTAGTAACACTGAAGGACAGTGTCTCTCAGTGTCAAGGGTGTAGAAAGAGTAATATATAGTCAGAAAGGGGTTGGGTTTGAGCTGAGTATTGTCCTGCAAAAGTATTGTCCTGTAAGTATCAAGATAATGTGCTAATGAGGGTATGGTATGTTAATATGGAACCATTGTATCCTGAAGTGATCTGTTAATGTGTGTAATCCAAAACTAATCTGTATGGCTATTGTTGAATGTTGTCTTTGTCTGGAGGTGTTTCAGGGCAGGAAGCCAAGCCTTATTCATTCTTAAACTCTCCTCTTTTCTGTTAAAGTTGTGCTGATGTTTGTGAATTTCAATGGCTTCTCTGTGCAATCTGACAAAATAGTTGGTAGAATTGTCCAGTCTTTCAGTGTCTTGGAATAAGACCCTGTGTCCTGTTTGTGTCAGTCCATGTTCAGCCACTGCTGATTTCTCAGGTTGGCCAAGTCTGCAGTATCTTTCATGTTCTTTTATCCTTGTTTGTATGCTGCGTTTTGTGGTCCCGATGTAAACTTCTCCACAGCTGCAAGGTATACGATATACTCCTGCAGAGGTGAGGGGGTCTCTTTTGTCTTTTGCTGATCGTAGCATTTGTTGTATTTTCTTGGTGGGTTTAAACACTGTTTGTAGGTTATGTTTTTTCAAAAGTTTCTCCATCCTATCAGTGACTCCTTTAATAAATGGCAAGAATACCTTTCCTTTGAAAAAACATAACCTACAAACAGTGTTTAAACCCACCAAGAAAATACAACAAATGCTACGATCAGCAAAAGACAAAAGAGACCCCCTCACCTCTGCAGGAGTATATCGTATACCTTGCAGCTGTGGAGAAGTTTACATCGGGACCACAAAACGCAGCATACAAACAAGGATAAAAGAACATGAAAGATACTGCAGACTTGGCCAACCTGAGAAATCAGCAGTGGCTGAACATGGACTGACACAAACAGGACACAGGGTCTTATTCCAAGACACTGAAAGACTGGACAATTCTACCAACTATTTTGTCAGATTGCACAGAGAAGCCATTGAAATTCACAAACATCAGCACAACTTTAACAGAAAAGAGGAGAGTTTAAGAATGAATAAGGCTTGGCTTCCTGCCCTGAAACACCTCCAGACAAAGACAACATTCAACAATAGCCATACAGATTAGTTTTGGATTACACACATTAACAGATCACTTCAGGATACAATGGTTCCATATTAACATACCATACCCTCATTAGCACATTATCTTGATACTTACAGGACAATACTTTTGCAGGACAATACTCAGCTCAAACCCAACCCCTTTCTGACTATATATTACTCTTTCTACACCCTTGACACTGAGAGACACTGTCCTTCAGTGTTACTACTCTGAAGATGCCTGCCACAGTTGCTGGCGAAACGTCAGGAAAGAAAATTCCAAGACCACGGTTACACAGCCCGGATAACCTACAAGAACCAATGAGACAAAGAAGCTCAAATGTTCCTTGTAGCAAATCTCTACCCTCTGCTCTTTCATTTTTATGAGTACCTATTTTTTTTTATAAAAATGTGAGTCTGACACATTTTTACAACCAAAAAAACAAAAAGCCCTGCAACAGTGCAATCCTAAGCAAAGTTACACCTTTCCAAAAACCTCTGTTTAGGATTGCACTGTAAGCATCTCTCAGTTTTCCAAGTCTGCTCGTGGAATTGACATATGTCCTTTGCTCATTAAAGAGCACTAAAGATAAAGTTGTCACACACTAACAAGCATTCAAATGTTTGATCAGAGAAGTACTGTTGAATAATGGTAGCATTTTTTCTTTTTCTTTTTAAAAAAACCCTCTCAGCAATCAAGGAACAGCTATACGTGCCTCGCTGCTATTGGGATCAATGAGATTTAAAAATAGAGTTAAGCTCTTCATTACTATTGATTTGAATGTGTCTTAAACCAAGCCTAACTATCTGGATTTTGGACAAAAGGTCCACTAGAAACTTATTTATATAAAAGATTTCTGTGCTGCCATTCCACCCATATAGGGTCCCCAAGATAGTGAACGTCAAAACATTTCAACATTAAAATGTTTTATATATATATATATATATATATATATATATATATATATATATATATATATATATATATATATATAAATAAATAAAATAATTCAATAAAACATATAAACACAACACTAAAGCCTGGGAGGAGAACCAACAGCAGTTACTGGGGGTATGCCAAAAAAAATAAGTTATCATTTTTGCAAGGAAGGTGTTGGCGAAAGCCATGAGAGAGAAGTTGGTGCCGCCAGGGTCCCTTTTACAAAGACGAAAAAGAATACAGGTGAATATTAGCACCTGTATTAGTTCAGAGGACAAAAGAGGCCCTCAAGACTGTTCCTCGATAAAGGACAGAGGGAGAGTGATAATTAATCCATGTTGCTGCAGAGTGTACTGTAAAATAAAGAGCTATATTCAGCCAGAATAGTTCACAAAGGTATCTGTAATCAAAGCATCAGATGGAGCCCTTTCTTCTCTACCTTCAAAGGTTGGGGAAAAGGTCTCCTCCTGGAAGTGCTCATTACTTCCGGTGCAACATCTGGACACACACACAATGGGTGGGCAAAAGCAGAAACCCTGTCCTTAAGGTCACCACTATGGTCCAATATTAACCCATGGACCTTCGTCTGGCAACAGAAACTAACCAATCATATTGGACAAAAAGGTTTCAAAAACTGCTTTCTAATTTGGGGAGGCTCCAGTTAGAAAATTATAGAACTTTTTGGGTATACCTCTTGATACCATCTCCACCAGTTACAACTTTCATTCGGGAGCCCTTTTCTCCATGGGATAGAGATCTTGTCCTTGCTTTCAGGTGAGTATACAACTTCTTTGGTGCTTTTCCATTTCTCTGAGAAGGGATTGGATTTCTGCTGCATAAGAAGGGTTCTTATGCACAATACTACAGGTAAGACTGAAAACAATATAATAAGACATGAAGGTCAGGAGGTAGATGCAGGATAGTAAACGAATCAAGGCAGTGGCCCAAGAAAACTGGCCCCATATCCATCTTATTCCACTCCCCCCAACACCCTACCAAGTTGTTTGTAGGCTGAAGACACGAAGCTACCTTATATGCAATCAGACCATTGATTTATCAGTGTCAATATCGTCTATTCTGACTGGCAGCAGTTCGCTGACTCAGTAAGAGGTTTTTCATATTACTTACTTTCTGATCCTTTCTTTTACTGGAGATGCCAGGGGCTGAACCAGGACCTTCTGCAAAACAGATACTCTGTCACTGAGCCATACAAATATGGATATAGCCATATATAGCGGAAATAATAATGCAATAGTTATGGTAAAGGAGGAGGAGTGATGACATAATAAGGAGCCTTTTCCCCTAATGCCATTTTTGCATACCTGACTAAAGCAGTGATCTGATGCACATTTGTGTAGGAGTAAACCCCCATGAAATCAGTGGGTCTTAGAGGTAACTTAGGGGCACATAGGATCCAGTTGCATGGCATCTGGGGCTAGAATTAGCTGTTGTAGCTAAATGGACTTTTCATGTTCAGAAATAATACCATAACTGAGGAGGGCTCTTGTCTTCATTCTCTATTTCTCAGTATCCCAGGATAATAAATGGCCACTATTAGACACATACTGCTGCCATCCTCCAGGTGGAGCTCTCCCAGACTACAGAGACCAGTTCCCCTGGAAGATATGGTAGCTTTGGAGGGTGTTTCCCCCCCTATCAAGTTGCAGCAAATTTATGGTGACCCCATAGGGTTTTCAAAGCAAGAGACATTCAGAGGTGGATTGCCATTACCTGCCTCTACATAGTGACCTAGAACTTCCTTGGAGGTCTCCCATCCAAATACAAATCATGGCTCTCCTGCTTAGCTTCTGATATCTGACAAGATCAGACTAGCCTAGGCTATCCAGATCAGGATGCTTTGGAAGGCAGGTTCTATGGAATCACCAGCCACAGAGCTGAGGGAAAGAGCGCCTGGGGCAGGGAAGGGAGGGAGCGCGCTGTGCAGGTATGTGTGCTGAAGCCAGGCACAGGTGGCCCTGGTGCCTACTGGCCTTCATGTTGTGCTGGCCAAGCTCGACAGGGGCGTGGCGGGCTTGATGGTGCCTGGGTGAGCTGGTGCATGATGTTTGCAGGCAGCTTGTTCCCGCTGCCAGCCTGGTTGGCATGCTGATGTGGGAGGTGGCTCAGCAGGCCCCATTGTAGGATGAGTGGGATGTGGCAGGGCTGGAGGTGCTGCTGTGGCGAGCTTGCTCCTGGTGGCAGCTGGCCCTGCACGAGCCTCTCCAGGCGGCCTCTTCCCTGTAGCAGCCAGGTGGCAACCATAGCCTCTAACCAATGACTGCTGCTGCGGCCCATGATGCCCCCTCTCTGCCACCCCCTCTCTTGCCTCACTGGGGGCAACTGCTCCCACCAGCTCCCCTCTAGATCTGGCCCTGGGAATCACATCCTTGTTGAGCTCCCTCCTCTCCCCAAACTCTGCTCTCTCCATGCTCCATCTCCAAATCTTCAAAGATTTCTCAAGCTGGAGCTGGTGGCCACCCTAACAGAAAGCAGGGCTAGATGGATCTTTGGTCTTCTTCAACTATGATATTTGCCAGATCTTCAGATTTATTTCAAAAATCTGCATATAAAATCGCTTTCATTAGCAATACTGTTATTTGAATAAACAACAATATGCCCATAGGCTATCCATTTGCAGAAATCAGCTACAAAACTGGGAGAGGAGTGCCTGATTCAGATTTGCAACATCTTCTCAATAATGGCCCAGCTGTGAGTTCTCTTTGGCACCACTGCACAGAAAAGCATAGATCACGTGCTACAGATCCCTCTAGGCCTTGGTAATACAAGGCAAAGCTAGCAAAAAAAAAAAAAAAAATCCTTTCAGACCTACCATCCATGCACCACTACCAATCTTTTATTCTTAATGGAAGTCATTTTTCTGTTTCATTTCCTTTCCCCTGTGGAAATGAATATGGTTTTCTATGCAGAATATGAAACTGCCAAAATAAATAGTCCCCTTTTGTCATTTCTCTCTCCTTTATTTTCCCACAAGCACAGAAAGTAAAAGTGCCTCCATTCATTCCCCCCTCCCCCGCATCAGAATATGCCTCACTGTAGCTTTGATCAGAGACGGCATGAAGAGTTGAGTAACCTAGCCATTCAGGTGTAGCCTTATCTACAGAAGTGCAAAGTGTATTTGCCTGGAGTCCACCAGCAGCTCTGCTTTATAATCAGCTAGGTTTGCCATTTTTAGACCTCCACAGTATGTTCTTCAATCAGAGCTAACACAATGGGCCTAGGTTGCCAACTTCCAAGCAGGACCTGGAATTGCAATTGATCTCCAGACTACAGAGATCAGTTCCCTTGGAGGAAATGGCTGCTTTGGAAGGTGGACTCTATGGCATTATACACCACTGAGGCCCCTCTTCTTCCCAAAACCTGCCCTCCTTGTCTACCCCCAAATCTCCAGGAAAGACAGACCACAAGAGGTATCTGCATAATAGGATGCCGGGTGGTTGGTTGGGGGGAGAACGACCACAGCACATGCAAAAAATGTAAAAAGAACCCACCCAAAAAAGCCTTCAAAACCCCATAAGGAGTGGCTGCTGGCCATGTCTGCAACCAGTAAATGTTGACAACAGGAGTCCTCACACCTGTGTGGCCCTGCAGTGGTGGAGGTTGGCAGTTAAATTAGGGTTGCCAGCTCTGGGTTGGGAAATACCTGGAGATTTTTGGAGTCTGAAGTCTGAGGAGGGTGAGGTTTGGGGAGGGACTTCAATACCATAGAGTCCAATTGCCAAAGGGGCCATTTTCTCCAGGTGAACTGATACCTATCAGCTGGAGCTCAGTTGTAATAGTGGGAGATCTCCAGCTACTACCTGGAGGTTAGCAACCCTAAGTTAAGTTGAAGGGAAAACTTTCAGCCTGCGACCCAATATGGGAGAACGTATGGCCTGATCTTGTCAGATCTCAGAAGCTAAGCAGGGTCAGCCTGGATGGGAGACCACCAAGGAATACCAGGGTTGCTATGCAGAGGAAGGAACTGGCAAACCACCTCTGTTAGTCTCTTGCCATGAAAACCCCAAAAAGGGGTCGCCATAAATCGGCTGCTACTTGACGGCACTTCACACACATACATACATACATCCAAAGAAAACGCATCCCTTAGGCATGCATCCCCCATACCCAATCCTAACCATTTATTTTAAACTACAAGAGTAATTCATTGTAGACCAACTTTTCTGAAGTTAAAATAAAGTGAGTACAAAAGTTTAAAAACTTGTCCATGTCCCCAAATTTTAGTTTGAAACAAACTGCTGTGATATAACTTACTGTTGTAACATTGCCTAGCAAAAATTCATATTACTTAGCAGATTAACACAATATATTCACAGTCAATGTTTAACATGTAATATTCCTACGTTATTATGTGATGTGATTCTTCGTTAATCAGTTTCTGAGAAGTGCTCACAAATTATGTTTAATGTTCCTAGGCTGGTACAGCCGGGCAATTAAAACAATTATGCTTAAGGTATACCCAGACTTAATGTCACTCATTTCTTGCCAGCCGGAAACCAATTTACAAGGCTCTGGGAATCATCTGCTCCTGTTCTTTGTAGGGGCAACAGTAATTAAATACAACAGGTGGGAGAAACAAATAAATGAAGGGGGACAAAACAAGATGTCATGGATCAAGCCCTACTCAAATTAAGTAATTTATAACAGCACATTGCTTGTCCACCTATTGCAGGCTGGCCCTCTAGGGCTATTTTTAAAATGAGGTAGACAATCACATAATGCAAGCCTTTCATATGGAAATACCACTTCTCAATACTCATTCAGGCACCAGTTGTTTGAAAGCATCTTCACTCCCCATGGCAAGTTTATATATCACAACAAAGGGTATTGTCTGATATAGTAATGCCATAGCCTTAGTGAATGGATGGGAGTGGTTAACAATCTATGTTAACAACTTCATGAAGACAAGCTTTATATGTCATTCTGGTGGGGATACAAAGTTCACTGTGAAAGAGCAGGGCACTGGATGGTATCATCCATATAAGAATTGACCCTTTGACAGGGTAGGAACAACAAAAATTTGAGGAACAAAGAAGAAGAAGAATTGGTTTTTATATGCTGACTTTCTCTACTTTTTAAGGAGAATCAAAACCGGCTTACAATCACCTCCCCCACCACCACCACAACAGACACCTTGTGAGGTAGGTGGGGCTGAGAGAGTTCAGAGAGAACTGTGACTAGCCCAAGGTCACCCAGCAGGCTTCATGTGTAGGAGTGGGGAAACCAACCTCTGCTCTTAACCACTACACCACACTGGCAGAAAACAAGTGTGGGATTGCTCTTGCATAGGTCAACAGTAGAATCACTACAAGTGAAAGCATTTCCTTGGTCTCTTGGGTAGGGGACTTTTGTGCCCAAAACCAATGGAAGAGGTGAACAGCAGCAAGAGCACAGCAAGACATGCCGGATGCTTATTAGATGGAGGTTTTTCTTTTCTCATTTGGAAGAAAATTGAGATGGGAGACAACTTGCAGGGGACAGCTGGGACAACAAAGCCAGGGGATTTTACCAGTCTGGAGAAATATAGTGGCAATTCCTCCATCTGAGAAATTAATTACTGGAGCTGGCTTTGTGCTTAATCAGCCTCTTTCGTTGGGCTCTCTTTGGATTTAATGGTATTAGGCTTCTTTCAGTAACAGCTTTGGATTTCGCTGCTGTTTGCATCTTATTTTGTGCACTGATCTTTCAGACGGGATGCCTAGATGGATTAGTGCAAAGACTAGTTCAGCATCCTCTGAAAAGGAAGAGGAAGAAGAGAGCCTTGGCATGTGCAGAATGCACCTCGATAATAAAACTATCTTTATTTAGCATACCACTTGCCTTCTTACAACAGAAGTCTTTCCCAGAGCTTAAGGGGATTCTTCCATTGAGGAATGTCTTCAGTCTTGTAGACTGCTTAATTGTCTTGGAAGGGTTTGACATGGCAATGCCATAACTTGTCATTTTGGGACAACTTCTTCTTTTTAAAAATATATATTTTTATTATTTTTCAATAATTGCTATACATCTCATTTGACAATATATTCTATATACCAATCTTTGACTCGATAAAAAATTAAAGAATTATTAGGTGTATGTCTTCAGTATTAAATATAATTAATTATAATTGACTTCCCCACCGACTTCCTCCCTCCCTACAAATATCTGGTGTCACCTTTGTATTAATATTTTCTAATCCTTATGTCATTATTTTAATGTTATACTTTCCCCTTATTTAATATATTTGGATAAGCAATAATAATATAATATTAATAATAAAGAGAGAGAAAAGGAAAAAAATCATTTAAAAAATAAAAACAGAGACATAACAAAACTTATTAACATAATTTTCTCCAGTCACTCATCTCTGTCATATAACATGAATTAGATCTTAAAAAACTTTATATACCCTCAAGTAAAAAATTAAGTTAATATCATTTTTCCTCTACCCCCCCCCCCCATTTCCCATATTAAGAGGCAAATTGGTATTCTTCCGGCTTTCTTAACCCTTCTTTTAAAACTTTTTATTCTGTCTGGAGTTTCTGTTGCCATCTGCATGCTTTCTTGAAGTGGTCCCCTGCCTGTGACAATCTTTACCCATTGCTCCTTGGGCTGTTGATTCTTCTTCTTGTATTCCTGTAGTATGGTCTGACAGCTCATTGTTTCTTGTCAAAATGTTTTTGATATCTTCCAATGAATTGACGGCATGTTTAACTTGTTTATAGGTGAAGGTAAGTCCTTGTGGTAGCAACCAGCTGTATTTTATTCCCTTGTTTCTCAGTGTCTCAGCAAAATCTTTATAGATGGCTCTCTTTTCAATCAGGTGACGAGGAATGTCTTTGAGAATTATTAACAGTGTATCATCTACACTTAGATGATTCTCCAAATGAAGTTTCATAATGATATTTTTCATCCTGATGTCAAAGAAGGAGACCAAGATCTCTCTAGCTTTTATTTTCTGTACTCGAGTTGACAAGGGGATTCTGTATATCTTGTTTATTGCATAATTTAATTCTTGTTCATTTAAATGAAATATATCAGCAAGCGATCTTATGATGGTCTCTCTGGTGCCCCCTAGTCTTTCAGGCAAATTACGTATACGCAGGTTAGATTCTCTCTGTTGCAGGCCCAAAACAGCTAGTTGATCCTTCACTTGCTCTTCCTGGAGTCGTATTGTTTTAATTTGTTGTGCTTGAGATTTCATGTCCATTTTAACTCCTTTCAATTCTTCGGTGTTGTTTAAACTGAAAGCTCCATCTTATTCATGCCATTTTTCATTACTGTAATTTGATTTTTTATTTTCTTGATCTCATTTATTATGCCATCAAATTTTTGAGTAATAATTAAAGTCATTAGTATAGCTGATTGTTCTTGTTGCATGGAAACCTGTTCAAACTTCTTCTTTAATAATTCAGTTTGCATGGCCAACATTTCGTGTATCTTTTGATGATTATTTTCCATGATTGTCTGTGGCTTTTGTATTTTCCAGACTAGTAAGTTAAATATATGCAGGCAGCTCAGTGCAAAAAAGCTACTAAGTTGTTAGAAGGCTCTGGCTTGGCTTTGGAGCTTGTTCCAGGAAGTATACAGGGAATTGTGAGGCAGTGGGCTTTCCGTCGCTCCCACTCTATGATTAAAGAAGGTAGGATTTATTTTGCTGCTACACTGAGTGGGGCACATCCAGCCCAACAGCCCACTATAGTTTTCTGTCTTCCTAGAGAAGTCACTTCCTGAATGAAAATGTGGCTGGAGGACTCTCCTAAGGTAAAGGAATGAAGAATCGAAAATAGAGGATTTCTCCTCCCCCCTTCTACACCGCAGCCGCCGATTGGTAGCTATTTATGCCACTCAATTCTTTCCGATTGTTTTGTTTGCCTGCTAATTCAGTTTTTAGTTTAATTAAATAGTCTTTTTAGTCAGAGGGTCACTTAGAATCCTGGGTGAAGGGTTGCAGAGTCTTTAGCCGATTTTGAAAAATTCCAGTCATTCAGAATCAAATTATTTGACAAAAGGAGTTCATGTAACTTACTCAGATGTTGGAAATCGGGGTTCTCTGTTATTAGCTTGTTCAATGTTCTGTAAAAGAGGAGATTGCAGCCTATTTCCATGAGACGTTCGTGGCAGTGGAATTCCTCCTCGGCCAGCGGGACTTCGACCGACCCTCCTCTACATCAAGTAGCTCTTGTGGGAGGGGGGTGGGAGTCAAACTGCTCTTCTTCGGCAGCAGGGGGTTGCCTGCATTCTAATCCACTATTTAGGATCAGAGTCGGGGCTTTTAAGCGGGGGCCCGGTTCAGAACGCTTCTTGGTTCCCTCAAGAGATCTCGGGGGACATGGCGCTGGGATCAGCTCTCTACCGGAAGTGATTTTGGGGACAACTTCAAGCTCTGCACCTTCTTGCCCAAGCATTTAGTCTGGGGTCAGTTAAGAATGGTTGCAGATCTTTAAAAACACTGCATCTAAAATTCAGAGTCCTCACTATTCAAAGCCATTTCTGGTCAGATGCCATGGCGCAGAACAAGCAAAATAGTTTTGTGGCTGCTGCTGCCAATGACATATCCCTTTGCCACCGACTGTATTCAGTGGCTGAATTTGCTACACTGTATTAGGATGAGGATATTGGCTCAGGACCCCGGAGAAGCTGCGACACAATGCCACTCTGCCCAGCTTTTTATGCTTGCTCTAAGCAACTTGATATTTGGATTTTTCATCTTGAAGGCACAATTATTCCATACTGAAAAGAACAGATTACACAAGCTAACGTTGTTTTCATAACAATCAGATATTTGAATTCAGTGGTAAACTTCTGTTAATGAAAGGGAGCCCATTTTTACCAATTCTCCCCTCTCACTGCAGACCTCTGACTCCTCCCTCCTGCTGTGCTAGGGGTCCCATGTTCCCTGGGAGCAGCATTTCAGGAATCATTTGGGGCTCCAGTGGGAGGGAGGAAGCAAGGAAGTCTCATTCTGTTGACAGAAATAACTTCCAACAGAAACTTGCCAAGGCGGATCATGAAAGGGAGGACAAGAAGGGTTGCACCAATGTTTTGCTCTTGCTTCCCTTTCTTATATGTCCAAAGAAATGCTGGTCACCTCTTTGGGGTCAGGAAGCAATTTTCCTCTAGGCCAGATTGGCCAGGGATCCCGGAGTAGGGTTGTTGTGTTTGGCCATCTTCTGGACATAGAGTAGGGGGTCACTGGGGGTGTGGGGGGGAGGTACTTGTGAATTGCCTGCGTTGTGCAGGGGGCTGGACTAGACAACCCTGGTGGTCCCTTCCAACTCTCTGATTCTATGTGATTGAATACATTACATTATGTTGTCTTTGCCACCTTTCTGTAAACCTCTTCAGGGTGCACCCATGATGGGTGCCCCTGTTACCTATCCTAATTGTTATACTACTGGACCATGAGTAGGATGACTATATTTGTTTACTTGGAAGTTTCTACTCCAAGCCAAATGAGAACAATTTAAAACAAGACTTAAAAAATACAACAAAGCCATATCAATAAAAAGAGAACTGTGAACAGCCAGGAGACATCAGGATAAACATCAAGACCCAACCAGAAGTACCTAAGAACAACAAACTACCAAGAGCATTGTATTGACCCTTCTTCTTGGGTTGCCAGGTCCCTCTTCACCACTGGTGGGAGATTTTTGGAGTGGAGTCTGAGGGGGTGGGGTTTGGGGAGGGAAGGGGCTTCAATGCCGTAGAGTCCAATTGCCAAAGCGGCCATTTTCTCCAGGTGAACTCATCTCTATTGGCTGGAGATCAGTTGTAATAGCGGGAGATGTCCATCTAGTACCTGAAAGTTGTATTAGAAAAAAACAGTACCAAAGAACAATAATTACAAAGAGCGATATATTTGCAAAAAGGGCTGTACAAGTGAAAGTGCAAACATACAAAACACCTACAAGATGAATAAGCAAACAAGAATACAAAACAAAAATGACATCAAACCTGGAGAATTCACAAAGCCAAATTGGCAATCAATGCACAAGTCCATAATAGAGGCAAATGCAAGTGGACAAATCCATTAGAAGATGCAGCCACGTTCTGTCATAATTGAAGAGTCCAGGGATGATGACAAGAATCTTCTGGTACATGTTATCTAGATCAAACTGGCATGTTTCACTTATTTGGCTTCATCAGCCCAGTGTAGGGTTATAAATAACATGACCATAATAGGCAGCAGATAAAAAATGATCATCAAGGTTCAAGCACAGATCTCTGTGCAACCTTACCTGCATCTATAAGTCAGAAATGACGAGCCCAGGGAGCTTCCCCTGGCAAGGAATTTCAGAGTCTAGAAGCTGCTGCAGAAAACCCAGTCCCATATACCCACCTGCTGTACCTCTGATGATTGGCAAAAACAGAGCAGAATATCAACAAAAAGTTCTAGTGTGTGTGCAGGCTGAAGCAGCATTTTAAATTATTTTATTCAAACTATTTATTCTTGCACTCATAACCAAAGTTTTCAAGGTGCTTATAAGGCTTCAAAATGTTCTTGGCATTTCTCTTCATCAAAAGAAAGGGCTATTTTGTACATTGTCTCCCATTGTCAGCTCCTCCACTGCAATTCAGCAGCTGAGACAATTCAAACCACATACTCAAGATCACGTCTTTGTATTCTGTGTAGATTAATCCATCCAGAACAACAACTTTCCTTAGTTCCATATTTGTAACTGCTTATACAGTTTCAGTTTGCTCTATGATTGGCTTTACTATCTAGGGTGGGTATTATTATTTTCTGTTTGAAGTATTTGTGGATTTTCTTCACACGGTATTATATTCCATAGAATTTTGCCTAAATCTGTGTTTTATACTTGGTTATGTTTACTTTTGTTGTTGTTGCTACAGCCTCTAGCTCTTGCAGCTTAATAAATCTAATAGAATAAATTAAATTGTCCACTATTCTCATAATAAAAGCTTTGAAATAGGATTGCCAGCTTCTTCTGACAGGGCTTCCCCCCCCCCCACTCAAGTCACAGCTGACTTATGGCGACCCGGTAGGGTTGTCAAGGCAAGAGATGTTTAGAGCTTGTTTGCCATTGCCTGCCTCCGCATCAGGACCTGGTATTCCTTGGAGGTCTCTCATCTAAATACTAGCCAGGGTCAGGGCTAGGGTTGCCAGCCTCCTAGTGGCAGCTGGAAATCTCCTGCTTATAAAACTGTTCTCCAGGCACCAGAAACCAGTTTCCCTGGAGAAAATGGATGCGTTGGAAGGTGGACTCTATGGCATTATACCCTAATGAACTCCCTTCCTTTCAGAAAACCCGCCCTTCTCAAGTTTCACCTCCCAAATCTCCTGGTATTTCCTATTGTGGAACTGGCAACCCTAGTCAGGTCTGAGAGTGTGTGACTGGCCCAAGGTTACCCAGCAAGCTTCCATGACGAGTGGTCCTAGTCCGACACCTTAACCACTATACCATGCTAGCCCTCTTCTGAACGGGATACAGACAGAAAGGCAGCAGATGCAGCAATAAGGAAAGCTTTATCTGCTTAATTTTGCTGGAACCCTTGAGTGTGTGTAAGTGGGGGGAGCAACAATACTGATACAATATTAACCCATTTGCCACTGATAAAATATCAACCCATTTGCCTCTCTTAACCTTGATTGAGTGACAGTGTACCTATAATGTTTTAAAAATAATCAGCCTGTGTTAAGTGATTCTGAATATGTGCTGTAATTGTCTGAAACAATTCAAACCTCAACTATTCTAGGTGCCTGATCCCTGAATCTCATTCTAGATGAAAGCTATAAATAAAACAGTGTTCAATAAGGTGTAGCAATTTTAAAATTTTAAAACTAGAAAAGAAAAGAAGCATTACCTATTTTATGTCTTTTCATTCTGTGGAATTAACGCAACAGTAGTCCTCTAGTCAAAGAGAGGTTATTGGCATACCAAACCTTCTGGGGACTGCAGAATATGGTTCCAGATGTGGGGTGAGATGGTGCAGAATTTCCATCTGGCATCTGTTCTATGAATAGAGTTGCCAGGTCTCTCTTTGCTACTGGTGGGAGGTTTCTGGGGCAGAGCCTGAGGAAGGCAGAGTTTGGGGAGGGGAGGGACTTCAGTGCCATAGAGTCCAATTGCCAAAGCGGCCATTTTCTCCAGGTGAACCTATCTCTATCGGCTGCAGATCAGTTGTAATAGCAGGAGATCTCCAGCTAGTACCTGGAGGGTAACAAAAAAAAAAAACAATCACCCGGTGCTGTATTAAGAGATACTCAATCAAAACAACAGCGCACTAAATATTAATCAAGTACAGTGTGTTAATAATGAGATAACAAGAATGAAAAGAATACCTCACTACCTAGAGCATGCAAACGTACAAATACAGAATACAAGATACAACAGATACAGAACAACACAATCACTAGAAATATATACAATATATACAATGGAAAAGCGAACGTGGTCCCAAAATTCACTTGTGCAAAATCAGTAGGGAAAAAAATCTTTTTGACCCGGAGTAGAACAATATTCACAGGTTTAGTTGGGAGCAGAGAAGCCCTCCCTTGGTTTCACTCACGGTCCTGAGGTTGAAGTAAATCCCTTAAAAGGGCAATGTAAATCATGCGGTGGGGACCACAGTCCAAATATGGTTCAAATTCACAAGGAGTCGTTCAGAATCTCAAGAGAGAACGCAGATCTTGGATAGTCTGCATTTCACCAAAAAGGCTTCATCAGCCTAAAAATACAAATTGCATGTATAAAAGGATATAAACTAACTTATTACCGACTATACAATGTAAACATTAGAATGGTAAACCTGTAAACTGAATGGAATTAAATAATAAACTTAGCCAACAAACCTTGCATCTTTCTGGACAATTCTTACTCAAAGGTTTGGAAAATGTCACAGCGGGTAATCAACCATTGAGTTGCTCTCTCTGAGTATGCTGTTCCTGAGAGAGCTGTAAATAGCATAGCTGTAGGGGTTTGTGTCAGCGTTCACTTAAAGGGGAACCTTTATGTAAAGTGATCATATTTTAAAAAGGTCTATTTTTAAAAAAGTTCTGTTTTTAAAAATGTTTTTGTATACAAGGTGTTTAGTAGCTATGTGATCTCATGGGTATTTTATTGAAGAAACTAGAAAACAAGATAAATCCATGTCTGTGTTCAGACCCCGGGGTGCTAAGGTCTGAAAGAGGTGGATAAAACGAGATTCATATTGATGTAATATTTTTTGTGCATTTTTATGATCAAACTGATGGGGTCGAAATTGCCCTAATACAAAAAACAGAAAATCAGAGTCTTTGTGGCCCTTCTCCATATAATGGCGAACAAGGGGAGCATCAACAATGCCTGCCCTAATGCGAGATCTATGTTCCAAAATTCTGATCCTAACCATGTGTATCGTGCTACCGATATAAATTAATTTACAGGGGCAGAGTATAAAATAAACCACGCAGGAAGATGCACAGTTTGAAAATTGGTGCAATTCAAATTTAAAGTTGGAATTTATTGCGCTGAGATTCTTAACTTGGAGACAAAGAGAGCACACTGAGCAGGATCCACAGCGGTAATGACCGATGGTGATAGGATTAGGGAATGGAGGTAAGGAATCCGAATGAATTACATGGTCCCTGATGGATTGGGTCCTTCGGAGCAGCAGCCCAGACCCTCATCTTATACACCAAACACAGAGCAGGACCCATTCAAATTCCTCTCCTGCCTCTCTGGACTGCATAGTGAAATTTTCTCATGCCCCCCTGATGTGACCATGCTATTAATTTCGGACCGCACCTCTGTACTTATGGTAACATGCAGTTTTGCTCACATAAGCATCCAACAATTCAGAAGTAGCTTTCTGTCAACTGTACTTTCAGGTGCTATGGTACATTGTGTAAGAAGGCCCTGAAGGGCAGGCTATTTTTTCACATTAATTTTGCATTTGTATTGAACCACAGAGCAACTATGTTTGCAATTACGTGTTAAAACTTTTAAAGCCATTTTAACCCCATTGACCAATTCTCTTCTGTTTTGCACCGGCTTTACATTGCTGGCATGTGCTCTAGGCTGTCACAATAGCCTCCTCTGCTGATGGACCTGCATTATAGAGTAGGAGGTGATATGAAAGGCCCCTACCTGAGGCCATGGAAAGCCACAGCCAGTCTGAGTAGACAATACAGACCTTGATGTCGTCTTGTTTGTGGGCTTCCTAGAGGCACCTGGTTGGCCACTGTGTGAGCAGAGTGCTGGACTTGAGGGGCCTTGGTCTGATCCAGCAGGGCTTTTCTTATGTTCTTATGATTACCAAGGGACGGATTCAGTATATGGCAACTTCATGTGTTCATGTATTATATTACATTCAGCTGTTGTAGAAGCAGGGAATTGTCTTTTTAAAAATCTCTAGCACCATGCTTAGTATAAGGACGACTAGGCATACAGGCTAACACTATAAGGTGGTGTACATTAGGGCTGTCAAAAAAAAAAAAATTCGGTACAGTTCGGATTCGGCCGAATTTGGCCCTTGTGGGTTCGGTACGTGCCGAAGTCCGAACTCCCCCACTTCGGATCCGTTCAATTCGGCGGGAATTCAAAGTTCAGGAAAAAAATTCGGCCGAATAAAGCCATTAAAAACACAACCGCGCCTTTCCGCGGCTCTGGGGGGGGGGCATTTTTGGGCTTAGAGGTCCCAAACTTTCAGCAGAGCTTCAAAGGACGTATATTGAAAGACTCCCCAAGTTTTGTAAAGATTGGGTCAGGGGGGGCTGAGATATGGGCCCTGAAAGGGGTCCCCCCCACCCTTAATGTGGATCTCTCCGCAGAGCTTGCCGCCCACGCACAAAGCTCCCGGCCCTACAAACAGCTGATGAGAGCAAGGGCGGGGCAGGTGCTAAGAACTTTGCAAAGCAACACAACTGCAGAGCAACCCCTTTGCAAATATGCAAAGGGCGGGGCAGGTGTGAAGAATTTTGCAAAACAATACAACTGCAAAGCAACACAAGCACGCAATGCAAAACCTTTGCAACAGTGCATAGCAACACCTGACACCTGGGAGTTTGCATACCATGGAAAGGGACAGAGGCAGCTAGCTATGCATAATGAGCAGGAGGGGGTGGAATGTCTCCTTTTGCATTGGACTTGGGACCAGGCAGATGCATTCTTTAAGTCACCATTTGAAAACCAGTTTTGAGCAAGCATCAATAACCTAACTGATCTTATGAATGAGGAAAAACCTGAAGAATAAAAATGAAGCCCCCCCTCAAACCAGGGAGAGAGAGACTGGAGGGGGAACACACACCCCAGGCAGAACCGGCAAAAGCCCCCTTTGGCTTCCCCCCCCCACCCACAGAAACTGCTCCCTCCCCACACACACACACAGACTCTGCTTTCCCCCCCACACACACACAGAAAAGAAAAAATATAGATTAAAGCCCCCAAAGGGGTCTTACTGTGGCTGTCTTCTGTTCCAGCAGGAGGGGCTGGGAGGCTGGGTAATCCAATATGATTCCATTTGTATCCAATATAAGATCCATATGTATGCATCTCTCGAGGGTGATCCATTCATCCCAATAGGGGAAAGGGGAAAGCCCATATCTCGGGGGGCCCTGACCCAATGTTTACAAAACTTGGGTGGTCTCTTAAAAAGCCTTGACTGAAGCTCCGCCGAAAGTCTGGGATCGGCACACCCAAAAATGCGCCCCCTGCAGCCATGGAAAGAGAAAAGGGGGGGAGCCAATATTTCAGCCCCCACTGAACCCATCTTTACAAAACTTGGGTGGTCTCTTAAGAGGGATTCTCTGAAGCTATGACAAAAGTTTGGGGGCTGAACCCCCAAAAAAGCGCCCCCTGCAGCCACGAAAATGGAAAAGGGGGGAGAGGAAAAAGGGGTGGAGCCCATATCTCGGGGGGCCCTGACCCAATGTTTACAAAACTTGGGGGGTATCTTAAGAAGCCTAGTCTGATGCTCCGCTGAAAGTTTGGGGTCAGCACACCCAAAAATGCGCCCTCTGCAGCCATGGAAAGAAAAAAGGGGGGGAGCCCATATCTCGGGACCCCCTGACCCAATGTTTACAAAACTTGGGTGGTCTCTTAAAAAAACCTGTCTGAATATCCCCTGAAAGTTTGGGGTCGGTACCCCAAAAAATGCGCCCCCTGCAGCCACGGAAAGGAGCGAATGTGCACAAGCACCCCCTCACACACACATGAGGATTTCCCTCTCTCTCTCTCTTTCCCCGGCCGGCCGCACATCAGCTGATTCCTCCAGCACTCAATCCTGACTGATTGGCCAGAAGAAGACCCAGCTTGGCCACCGATTGGCCGGGGGAGGAGAATGCTGCTTACTGACGGTTATGCTGCTTACTGACGGCCGAATTGGCCGAATTTATTCGCCGAACTCCCGAACTCGCTGAATTCGGCCCCCCCGGTTGCCCGCCAGTTTTGAGTTCGGATCCGTCCGAACTAAAAACCGCCGAATCAAGGGAAATTCGGCTGATTTTCAGTTCGGGCCGAACCGAATTGACAGCCCTAGTGTACATTACCTAGCAAATAACAAGAACAGCCCAACCACCCTGTCAAAGCACTGTGCCCGAAAGCCCAGTCTTATGATGCTAGATCTCTGCCTATGATGGCTCAGTCTCCTATTAGTTCTGCCTTCATGCTGAGATGCTGATTGCCTGCAGTGGCTGAAAGACATATTTGCTGAGTCTTATGCTAGGGCGTAATTAGAGTTGACACAAGGATTAGCATTTTTCTCTTCTGGGCTTTAATATGGCAAAGGCTTAAGTCTTTCCTAACGACTCGATTAACCTGCAGCAAACTGAGGTAGCTGTAGTTTTAGTTGCCAAGTGCTGCCAAGATGGGGCCCATGATTTCTCTAAATATCTACAGGGTAGTAGGTGTGACCATGGAGGTTTCACAGTATGCAGATTCCAGAGGATAATTCCAGATGAGTAGTCACATTAGCCTGTAGCAGCAAAATCAAACAGAACTCCAGTGTTATCTTAAAGCTGGGGTCCTCAATATGGTGCCTGTGGGTGCCATGGAGCCTCCTGAAACCTTTCTTGTTGCCCACCAAGTCTTTTTAGGAAGTGGGCAGACCCAGTTTGGCATAGAATCAAAGAGTTGGAAGGGACCACCAGGGTCATCAAGTCCAACCCCCTGCACAATGCAGGAAATTCACAACTACCTCCCCCCCACACCTAGTGACCAGAAGAGGGCCAAGATGCCCTCACTCTCATCATCTGCCTAAGGTCACAGAATCAGCATTGCTGGCAAATGGCCATCTAACCTCTCCTTAAAAACCTCCAGGGAAGGAGAGCTTACCACCTCCCGAGAAAGCCTGTTCCACTGAGGAACCGCTCTAACTGTTAGAAAATTCTTCCTAATGTCTAGACGGAAACTCTTTTGATTTAATTTCAACCCGTTGGTTCTGGTCCAACCTTCTTGGGCAACAGAAAACAACTCGGCACCATCCTGTAGTGGCAATATGCGGAAGAATATTGTATGAGGAGTTCTAGGTTGACATGTCACATATTCCTCCATATTCCCTATATGAAAGTATAGTTTTTTATAATGAATGTTAGTTTAGTTTGTTTCTGTAGTGTGTTGGGTTGCCAGATGTACTCCACTAGTTGATTAGGCAGTCTATGCTGATTCATGTAGCAGCTGGTGTGCATGATTAGGAAGGCAGGGCTGTGGGCCAGGTGTCCTAAGTCAACCCAAAGTACCTGGCCGGAGTGAAAAACCCAAGAAAGGAGACAAACAATGGGCTTCTACACAGATCAGGCTGGATGCTGTGTGACTGGACTGTTGATTCTGGGATCTCTCTGGATGCTGCACACGGGGCCCCTGCAGCCAAGGAGGAGAGAGAGACTCATGTAAGGGGCTTCTACACAGATCAGGCTGGATGCTGTGTGACCGGACTGTTGACCCTGGGATCTCTGTGGATGCTGCACACGGAGCCCCTGCAGCCAAGGAGGAGAGAGTGACTCATGTAAAGTGTTATTACTTTGTGTTACTGTGTATTGTGGAATGTTGGGTTACTTTATAAGTAAAGCATTGACTTTTCTCCACCTACTAGTATTTTCATTGCCTCCAAATCTTAAAGAACCTCTGCCTTGGCAGAACACATCCTCAATATGACAGCCCCTTAAGTACTTGAACATGGTTATCATATCCCCTCTCAGTCTTCTCCTCTTCAGGCTAAACATACCCAGCTCCTTCAACCTTTCCTCATAGGACTTGGTCTCCAGACCCCTCACCATCTTGGTTGCCCTCCTCTGGACACATTCCAGCTTGTCTACATCTTTTTAAAATTGTGGTGCCCAAAACTGAACACAGTACTCTAGTTGAGGTCTAACCAGAGCGGAGTAAAGCGATACCATCACTTCGCGTGATCTGGACACTGTATTTCTGTTGATGCAGCCCAAGACTGGATTTGCCTTTTTAGCTACCGCATCACACTGCTGACTCATGATCTGTATTTGGTCTACTAGGACCCCAAGATCCTTTTCACACAGCTAAGCTTCTGATTGGCCAGCTAAGCTTCTGTGCCCAGCTAAGCTTCTGATTGGCCGTTGGAGATTTGATTGGCTGTACAGATTTTTAAAAGTGTTGTTTTGGCAGCAGCTGCCACCAAAGCACATTGTGTGACTAAAGATAAGCCATGGCAGCCATTTTGTGGCTAGCTCTGCCTCATGTGGCAGCCATTTTGTGAAACCATTTTGTGGCTGTGCTCACCACACTATGTCGGAATTTCAATGATGCCTGCTGGCTCAAAAAAGTTGGGAACCCATGTCTTAAAGACTAACCAAATTTTTTCCAGCATAACCTCGCATTAGTAAGAGCTCACTCACTTCATCAGATTCCAGTTTAAAGCTGTAACAAATTTTGTTAGACTTTTAAGTGCCACTCTACTCCTGTTTTTTATACCAGTGAAGTACCCACGTTAGTCTGCTGTAGTCAAAATAACAAGGATTTTTTTTTGGGTGGCACCTGGAAAACTAACATATTTATTGTGACATAAGCTTTCATGAGTCAGAACCCACTTTGTCAGCTGCACGAAGGGTTGCATTCAGTTGGCAGAGAGATTTATAACCAAAGTGGCATCCAAGAGAAGTGCAGTGGTGATGGAGGGAATGAATACAGAGAGGCGAGAAGGCCAGTTCCCCAGGACAAGTTGTGTGACATTACATTTCAGGGTCGGGAACAGATGAAAACAGCATACTGTCAGAGTGGGCGTGGCTACTACCAACCGTTGACAAACTGGTAAAGTACAATGAACCTGAACAATGAACCCAAACATGGAAGGAGGAACAGTTACTTTTGTAGTGAGCTAACCATCTCAAGTCCCTAGTCTGTCCAATGATAGTGGGCATATAGTCCTCCCTTCAAGCTATCAGGCATATGAGAAGAAGACAAAAGATCCCACAGAGTCTATCATTCCTCTTCTAGGCCGAGCCATACTGTCATTCTGTCATCTTCTTATCAGCCAGTCGTTAGTACACAGACAACAAATATGAAAGCAGAGGGAAGTGCAGCTGGTCCCAGGGGACATGCAGGCCAGCTGTTCAAATATCCTGGTGAAAAGGAGAAGTGGGACATGGAAAGAGCTTGTCAATCTTATTAGGAAGTTGCTTTTGGAGATCATTTGACTTCTTTATGAAGGCTGTTTGTGTCCCTTTACAATATTGCTGGGATGATGAATGGCTTGAAGAAAGAGATGTGGTTGTACTCACGGGTAAGTGTGAGTCGTAAAAATACAGTGCCTAGCTCTGTGATGAAACTGTCCAAAAGAACATTGACTGAAATAAGTCGAGGGAGGAGCTGTGGCTCGGCAGGGTGCTTCCCACACTTCTGGCTTAGTATTAGATTGCTGAACCCAGTAAGCTCCCACCTACTCATGATCCAGGACTGGGCTTGTGGGGGTTGCCTTATGAGATGTTGTTATGGCTGCTCCTGCAACTGTTGTGTGGGATATAAAATAAACTAGTGGTATTACCCAAAGAAGAATATGAATGAGCAATAGCGATGCAATGGACATTGGGACATATCAGTATATACATGCTATGTGTTAGTATGCCTGACTTGAGGGACAGCATGGTGAAGAGGTTAAGGTGTCAGACTAGGATCTGGGAAAGCCAGGGTCGAATCCCCACTTGCACCATGGAAACTTGCTGGGTGACCTTGGGCCAGTCACACACAGCCTTGACCCTGACAAGTATTTTGATGGGCTACCTCCAAGGAATACTAGGGGCCTGATGCGGAGGCAGTCAATGGCAAACACCTCCAAATGTCTCTTGCCTTGAAAACCCTACAGGGTCGCCATAAGTCAGCTGTGACTTGACGGCAAAAAAATATATGCCTGACTCATGAAAAATATGTGAGAATGTGATTGTTTAAAGGCACTGATCCATATTCTGGGAGCAGATATAGAGGTATTCCCCGGAATAAAAGACTATGCAGCTGTCATTTGAAAGAACCAGAATCAGTAGAGCATATTTTCTTATACTGTCCCTTGTATCATAAACAATGATTAGAACTAATTAACCCTCACCTTATGTCTTTAAAAGTCTTGACAAGTGATGGCATCAAATTTTTACTAGCAGATAGGATACTTTCGGTTTCCGAACTTGTGGCAGAATTTTTGGCAATTGTCAGCAAAAACAAAATAAAGGGTGAAGAGACAAATAAATAATAAAATTAACCGAGGCAATCTATAGATACTGGGAGAACACATAAATGGGCGCTGGCAACAGCTGTGCTGGACATTAGGTCTTTGTTTTAATACGTTCGGGAGAACGTATTATTACAGCATTTAACGCTGATGAGTTCTAAATTGATGGTTAAGTTTTAGTTATATTGTCGAATGTGAATGAGTATGGAGCATGGAGACTTATGCATTTCTGTTACTACTATTCTTATTATCATGCCAATAAAGGTGACTGAAACTGATTCTGGGAGAAGGGTTCAGGACAGAAAATACAAGCTGATTTCAAAAGCAGCCTCTCCAGTTAGAGCTGACATATATCTCACTGACAAATAGCATTTGGTTTGGTTTCAATCAAAACAATGATGGCTGGAGAGACAAGAGGAGGAAGGGGAATTGATTGAAATGCAAGCTTGGACAGAAAAGAAGAAAGATTCACTCCCTTTGGCCCTCAGACACATAGGCCCACTTTTCACGGACAATTTTGATGCTCTCTTGCCGCGGAGCAAAAAAAAAAAAAAGCGATTTAAATTTATTTTTCATGGGCCCGATTTAAATTTATTTTTTCATATCCCCGTTAATCCAGAAGTAGTTTTGGTTTTTCATGGGAACAAAGCATGCACTACAAAGGTTTGGTCTGTCCCCTTCTGAAAAGCTCATGGTTTATGCCCGCCCCCAACTCTGCCCCAGTGCAAAAAAAGCACCAGTCCCTCTGGTTTCCTTATATAACTTTTCTATTTACCATGCTCCCTGTCCCCCCGTACTTGGCCACACACCCCTTTCCCAGACTTTGACAGATGATCATCATTGTGCCCTCCCCCTGTAGAGCTCCGGCCATCCATTGCCAGGAACCTCCATCCAGATAGAGGGGGGAGACCCAGAGCAGACTGGCTTCCCCTCTTCAGAAGGGTGACGGGAGTTTTGCCTTGGATTTGCCACTCTCAGGATGCTCCCCACCCCACACACACACAGGATCGCACCAGCAGAGAAAGCATGTGTAGGATGGAAAACAATGGAGGGGGTGCCACAAACAGGGAGGGGAAGCCGGGCAGCTGGGCCATGGCTGTTTTGCCCTGGCAGACCCAAAGCAGACCGGCCGTCCCTCTTCAGAAGGGTGATGGGAGGGAGCTTTGCTTTGGATTTGCCACTCTCAGGATGCACATTTTCCCCATCCGAATTTTTAAAACTCAACAATAAGTCCCCAAAGCAGAGTTTTGAGAATTTGGATGGGGAAATGTGCATCTAAAGAGTGGCAAACCCAAGGCAAAACCTTCCATGCATAAATGGCCAAACACTCTCCCTTCCCTTCACAGCATGCCGATCTGTCCTGCCTTGGAGGGAGGCTGTCCCCTGGATTTGAAACTCTCCCAGCCAATCGCAGTTCACAGGGGAGGAGAAATTAGCTGACATGGGCGAGGACAATTGGTCCGAACCCAGGAACATTTTTCATGGAGCCAAAAACCGTGTAGCAACTACAAAGAACGGACCAACACAGGTTTGAAAAGACGCTGGGTTGACGCGATTTTTCTGCTAAAATTCGAAGCGTTCATGAAAAATAAAAAATTAGCAGCGGGGCAAAACAAAAGTGAAACCCCGCCAAACCTCCGTGAAAAAATGACCATAGTGAATGGCTCCATTCCTGAGCTGCCTGTCAGACATCCCTTTGTGGACCTGAAGCAGAAAGGTTTGTTATGAGTTATAATATTGAAGTGATAAATAACTTGTGAATTCTTCTATTGTCAAACAGATGGAATACAGGCTCATGGTTTTGCATAGGGTTAGCTACATTTGGGTGGATTCAGTGACAGAATCTTTATACAGCATGAGGCAGAAGGCAAACAGCACAACTGCCAAGTCAAATGGCATGGGGGATTTGGATTGGGCATGGGAGGTGGGTTGAGAGTTGAAAACCAAGGCAGATTGGGAAGAGCTACAGGAGGCTCTCTCCAAACTGGGTGAGTGGGCAATAGGATAGTATATTAAATTCAGTGTTGATAAAGGTAGGGGAATGCACACTGGAACAAAAATTCCTAACTTCAAATATATGCTGATGGGGTGTGCACTGGCTGAGACTGAGAGAAGAGATATTGGGTTTGTAGCGGAAACCTCAACGAAAATGTCAGCTCAGTGTGCAACAGCAATGAAAAAAGCAAAGTTCATGCAGGGAATTATTAGGAAAGGGATTGAAAATAAACCAGCCGATATAGTAATGCCCTTGTATAGAGCTATAGTCTGGAATAAAGCGCGGTATACCGAGTACAGTTCTGGTTGCTGTATGTCAGAAAGGAAAGCCAGTGTGGTGTAGTGGTTAAAGTGTCAGAGTAGGATCTTGGAAACCCATGTTCAAGAAAGAAAGAAAGGCAGCTAATATAAGTTTTAAATAAAATAAATAATTATTATATAAATTAATATAGGGGCAGCACCAGCTTTGCTTTATTAGGGCTGCTTAGTATTTATAGTGTTATTGTCCTGCACTGAAATTTCAGGGTTGTGATTTGAATTTTTAAAATGTTTTGTCAACTCTTGGATGTTTGAATTGGGACAAAAAATTCTTTAGTGGGGCCCCTTATACATCCCACCGTTTTGTGTGTGCAAAACAAATGCCTTCTTTCAAAATGGTGTCCTTATTTAAATAACTAAGCTGAATCAGTCATGGCTGGACCCATAGCATTCTTAGTAGTGGGGAAGAGTGACTGCAGGATGAAGATGCTAATGCATTACTAGGTTGCTGGCTCTTCAGTATACATGGGACAATAGCAGTGGATAGTGAAAAGGAAAGGAAAGGAAAAGAAAAAAGAAGAAGAAGAGTTGGTTTTGATATGCTGACTTTCTCTTCCACTTAAAGCATAATCAAACCAGCTTACAATCACCTTCCCTTCCCCTCCCCACAACGGATACCCTGTGAAGTAGGTGTGGCTGAGAGAACTGTGACTAACCCAATGTCACCCAGCTGGCTTCATGAGTAGGAGTGGGGAAACAAATCCCGTTCACCAGATTAGAGTCAGCTGCTCATGTGGAGGCGGGGGGAATCAAACCTGTTTCTCCGGATCAGAATCCACCGCTCCAAACCTCAGCTCTTAACCACTACAACATGCTGGTGTAGAAAAGGAAATTGCTATAGCAGCCCCAGTGGGTTGGGTCCCAAATGGAACATTAACTTAACTGCACCCTCCTTGTCCTATGATGCCCATGCCATTGATGGTACATCATAAATACCGGTACACTGAACTTGTAATGATACTAATTTGTCAAATGTGCCTGTTTTGACTGGTGCAATGCTACTGTGTTTTGAAATGTGGATTTCAGGAGGCAGATAAAGTGTATTGTGACCTGTTTCATTTATTGGAGCATTTGTTGGTTAACATCTTTCAAAGACAGCACTGATGGCAAAACATTTGGCCTCTGCAGAGTTCCAGCTGGCTGCCCGCAGTCCTCCGTAATGATAAATCATGTTATGAAACTGAAAGAAACATCACGCTTGTGTTGCTGCTTCCTCACTGTTTTCTTTCCATGATAAGCGGCGAGGCATAGATTTCCTTTCAGCGGGTCATAACATCATTTTTGGACATGTTTTATTTTGATAGGCACATGATGTGTTCAGGATATCGGTAGTAGAATCACATCCCACTGATGAGCACCTTAGCACAAATGGGTGTAGCAAGTTAAAAAGCACCTGTCCCCACCTCCCAAAATGCTCTTGGGGTTTCTGGTCTTTGGTTTGAGTTTCCATGGTTAACTTATAGCTGGCTGTCCTCCTGCAACTCCCTGTGTTGATCTTGTGGTAGATGTAACATGTCCTCTGGGCCTGAGTCTGAGCTCTGATCTGTCAAGACTGATTTTGTCTTTGGTTTTTGTAGGTTATCCAGGCTGTGTAACCATGGTCTTGATATTTTCTTTCCTGACGTTTCGCCAGCAGCTGTGGCAGGCATCTTCAGAGGAGTACACTGAAGGACAGTCCTCTGATGATGCCTGCCACAGCTGCTGGCGAAACGTCAGGAAAGAAAATACCAAGACTACAGTTACACAGCCCGGATAACCTACAAAAACCAATGAACTCTGACCGTGAAAGCCTTCGACAATATTTTGATTTTGTCTTCTTTGACTGGCAGCTACTTTCCAGGGTCTTTCATATCACCCATTACCTGTTCCTTTCCACTGGAGGTTTGGAGACTGAACCTGGGTACTTCTGCACCCAGAGCAGGTGATCTATTACTGAGCCACATCTCCTCTCCAGACAGCTGCACCTTTGTATATAGCTCCCAAGTTCAGTCCACGGCATCTACAGTTGATGAATCTTAGGTAGCAGGTGTCAGGAAAGATATTTCTCTGCCTGAGATCCTGGAGAGCTGCTGTCAGTCAAAGAAGACATTGAGCTAGATGGACACATGGCAGACTCAGCACGAGGAGGCTTATAAGCTAATATGTACATATCCTTTCTCGGAAAGCTAATGTCAAAGATAAATATTTAATATTTTGAAAACCAAGCAAAAATGCTGACTGTTACCCAGAGATTTGCTATGGTTACGAACAAAGTATTACTAAATGCAGGTTCACGCTTGACCTGGCATTAAGTCAGGCTGAAATAAATACAGAATTCAAATTACACTCAATTCAGTGATTTGCAAAATCAAAATTAAGTGTATCCTTTTAAAAATATTTTTAATTGCAAGCATTTAAATGGTGACATTTTGGTACTATGAGTTTAAAATCCAAAATTTTGCTTTAGAAGATTCGATATTTCAATTTTTTTTTTTTTTTTTTTTTTTGCTGTTTGACTTGTGGTGACTGGTGACCCTTGATGAGGTTTACAAGGTAAGAGACATTCAGAGATGGTTCTGCCACTGCCTGGCTCTGCATTGCAACCCTGGACTTCCTTGGTAGTCTCCCATCCAAATACTTGCCACGGTTGACCTTGCTTAGCTTCTGGGATCTGACAAGATTAGGCTAGAAAAAAAAGAAGAAGAAGAGTTAGTTTTTATATGCCGACTTTCTGTACCACTTAAGAAAGAATCAAATCGGCTTACAATTACTTTCCCTTCCCCTCCTTGCAACAGACACCCTGTGAGATAGGTGGGGCTGAGAAAATTCTAAGAGAGTAGCCCAAGATCACCCAGATGGCTTCATGTGTAGGAGTGGGGAAACCAACCCGGTTCATCAAATTAATGTCTGCCACTCATGCGGTGGAATGGGGAATGAAACCCGGTTCTCCAGATTAGAGTCCACTGCTCCAAACCACCGCTCTTAACCACTACATCACGCTGGCTAGCCTAGGCTATCCAGGTCAGGGCAATCTTTCAGATAATAGAATTGAATGCAATGTTTGAATTCAGGAAACATGGAACTCTAAATCCAGAAATGCTGGGTACATGTGTCTAATTTGAGCTTTCCGCCACCAAGGACATTTGGGCAGAAGAATGACTGTCCAAGGATTGTCAGGTTTTGGCCCTGAAACTTAGGTTTTGGGGTTCATTCTCAGGACCTTAGAGTGGCATGATGAAATCTTAGGGCCATTAGATAGCCCACACAACCTATCAACATCTGTGCACACTCACATGTAAGTTGGAGATGGGAGGCACCAATTTGGCCATAAACTAATTTCCATGCAGCTTGTGTGTATGTGTGGCAAATAGTCCATCTCTTCCAAGTCATGATTGTGACACATTCACAGATAACAGTACAATTCCTAATGATATGTGGATGTACTACTGTTAGTTTTGCTACTGACTTTGAATGTAACTAGTTCCCGGCCTATGATATCACTAGGCTCCATCCCCATGTGACTCAGGATTTAGGATGAAAGGGACTGTGTCCAGCTGCAGTCTGTAACCTCGTTTTGCAAAGACTTAAATAAATGGTAAAATGGGGATTGATTTGCTATGGTCCCCCTCAGCCATGGGAAGCCATCTGCCTTGCAAACTCTATCACAGTATGAAGATCTAGAACATCATATAGGAAACTTAAAGAGAAATAGCACTCATATCTTGAATATAACACCTTGCACTCTTACCACTCCCCATAAACAGTATGCTCCTAGAATGCACTCCACCAGACAATGTGACATTCAGAGACATGAATCATAATCAGAGAGTGGATGTGGCTTTATTGAGAAGAATGAACAGTCTGAATGATATGTGTCTTTTCAAGAAAGTGTTACTGTTAATAGCTGGAGAAAGCACTTGAACACCAAGAACATATCCTTCTGACACTTGAGATCCAGCGTGGTGTAGTTCTTAGGAATGATGGACTCTAATCTGAGAACTGGGTTTGGTTCCCCACTCTTCCATATGAGTGGTGGACTCATTTTCATGGGGTCAGAAAGAACTGCTGGGGAGCGGAGAGAGGGAAATATGGAAAAATGTGTGATCCTTGTACCCTTGGAACATGGGATCCAACACAGTGAATCCTTAGTAATTTGAGCAGTAGTTCCATTTTGGCCATTTTCTCTCTTATGGTACAGGGCCCAGGGTGAATACTTTGCCACAGCAGAAAGGTTTGGCTATCTGTACCACCTGATACGTTTCATAATCTGGTTGCCCTAATAAGCTGCCATCAATACAAACACATCACCCATGAACATGTCAGGAAAGCTGCAGAGAGAAAAACACCTTGCTGGGCAAGGGGGAGAGATTTTATGCAGAAAAAAGTCTACAGGGTGGAGCAGTCTCCCCATTCTTCCATTTAAACTAACAGCCTCCTGCAGCAGATTCTGGTTTTCATAATAGGTAGGAGAAAGATAACCACTGACTGTGTATCATGTCTGTTTTTGCCCCTCAGTCACACTGGGTTGCTTATAGATCTCTCTCCCATGGAAAGGTTAACTGTACCTTTTTTTGTTGGGATTAATATTACCCAGGTCTGCTTCCCACTGCCAGCATTGGAATAGGGTTGCCAGCCTCCAGGTACTAGCTGGAGATCTTCTGCTATTGCAACTGATCTCCAGCCAATAGAGATCAGCTCACCTGGAGAAAATGGATACTTTGGCAATTGGACTCTATGGCATTGAAGTCCTTCCCCTCCCCAAACCCCATCCTCCTCAGGCTCCGCCCCAAAAACCTCCCGCCGGTGGCAAAGTGGTGGCAACCCTACATTAGAAGTCTTTCTACTTCATCTTTCTACTTCATCACATGAAGTAGAAGTTTTTCTACTTCATCACATGGGGAATTATTTCCAAGCTGCAGGAGAGCCATTCACTTCTAGCCTCCCTTTACAACAGTGTTGTTACTCAGATTGCACCTCCAGTGTTAATGCTCGAGGAGCACTCAGGGGACCTTGGCAAATACAACTGCCTTCAGGCCAGCTGACTTTGGCCAAATGATTTTTTAGAGGGTTGTGACATGCAAGATTAAAACCCTGCTTCCTATTTGCACCCCCCCACAACCTACACAAACTGGATGAACATTGTACTTGCTGGCCCTCAGGAGACGCAGTAACCGTGCAAATTGTCCATGCACTGAACCCACTTATAAAAAATGATCTTAATAAAACTTCCAACCAGGCAATTTTGCTTGCTGGTAAGAACAGAACCTGGGGTTTTGAAAAAAGACTTTCTGAAAAATCTTCTCCAGCAGCACATAGCAGTAGCCTACAATAGTTAAAATGAGCCTGGGATGTAATGAAAAGCCAGCAATAGTTCCCACCGGTGCTGGAAATGGATTGACCTTCAGTCCAGACCGAACAAAGCCATTTCCACTATTTATTTCAGTAAGCATTAGGTGGCCAGTGAAGTGAGATGTGGTCTGTGGGATTACCTGTGGTAATTGAGAGATGTCTTTCATTTATAAAAATGAATACATGTGTGTGTTATGTGTCTGCATGGACACAGAAAGAGCAAACTCAAAACTTCAGACAGCAAAATACTGATGACTTGTTTATAGAAGAACTAACAATTGATTAGGAAGCTCCCCACACAATCATCTAGTATCTGATGGTGTCAGGCACTATTCCCCTCTCGGTCACCTCATTTGCCTTGTGGATTAACTAGGAATCTCACGTGACTTCCTTGTAGATATTTTACCCAATTATCTAGTATAAAATGCTTGGAAAGAAACATCTCAGTTTCCCCTGCCAATTCGTCTGTTTTTTGGGCGATCTGTTCACTCCTCTCAGCATTTTCATTTCTAAAAGCACTAGGTAATATTTCTTCTATTGAGGGCTCAATCATGGGCCCCGTACAAACTTGTAATGTGCCCCCCCCATTCCTTTACTGTAGATCAATCTCATGAAAGGGAAATAGCCACTTTATTTCTGAAATGACCAAAGTTACTATACTTTGTACTAGTAACAAGGTTCGCAGACTGGGCTGTGCCCCCCCCCCCCTGACTCTAGGGTTGCCAGGTCCCTCTTTGCCACCAGCGGGAGGTTTTTGGGGCAGAGCCTGAGGAGGGCGGGGTTTGGGGAGGGGAAGGACTTCAATGCCATAGAGTCCAAATGCCAAAGCAGCCATTTTCTCCAGGTGAACTGATCTCTATCGGCTGGAGATCAGTTGTAATAGTAGGAGACCTCCAGCTAGTACCTGGAGGTTGGCAACCCTACCAGACCTCCAATTAAATGTTCTCATTTTCCATCCCATATTGTGGACCCTGCTTTTGTCAGGTCAGCCTGGATCACCAACTGGTGATCTCTGATACCAACAAATCCATGATTGAAGTGCAATTTTTCTCTTGTTGGTCAACTGACTATATAAATGAATCTCCTCAAAAGCAAGATTTAGTATTTGGCTTTGCTTTATCTTGCTGGCTTGCCTCCTACCATGAGATGCCCATGTGGCTAGTTTTGAACTTTCGATAATAATACATGTGAGGCTGCGTGTTGGGGGTGGGGGTGCCTTGATGTTTTTTCTGCCTGTTGAGGCCTGTATTCTTTCCTCAAGTCTTTTATATTTAAAGACTTATGTTATAATAGGGTCACCAGATGGAAAGGAAGCAGTCAGGCGGATTCCTCTGCCTTTACTACCAGTTATAACGTTTTGTTTACTATTTACTACCAGTTATACAGGAGTGCATTTCAGCTGGTGTAGTATGACATGATGCATATCCAAAAAAAATGTTCTTCTACATAAATATTAAAGGCAGAGTTGTTCTTTCCTTCTTTGAATCTAGAGACACTTTATTATTAGTTGGTCTGATTCATTGGGAAGGGCACAAGAGTACAGGTTTCCTTTCAGGCAACTAAAGCTCAGTGATTAATGCTAAGATCCTGTATTGGGTTTTCTATTAGCCACCCCCAGCATATTCAATATACCACTTAGAAGTGACAGTGCATTTTTGCCTCAGATTCTGTCAGTGTTGATCCACAGCCTGAATGAAAGGGCTACTTGACTTGTGTGTGTGTGTGTGTGTTAAGTGCTGTCAAGTCGCTTCTGACTCATGGCGACCCTATGAATGAAAGTCCTCCAAAATGTCCTATCTTTGACAGCCTTGCTCATATCTTGCAAATTGAAGGCTGTGGCTTCCTTTATTGAGTCAATCCATCTCTTGCTGGGTCTTCCTCTTTTCCTGCTGCCCTCAACTTTTCCTAGCATGACTGTCCTTGCCAGAGACTCTTGTCGTCTCATGACGTGACCAAAATACGACAGCCTCAGTTTAGTCATTTTAGCTTCTAGGGTCAGTTCAGGCTTGATTTGATCTATAACCCACTGATTTATTCTTTTGGCAGTCCACGGAATCTGTAACACTCTGCTCCAACACCACATTTTAAAGGAATCTAATTTCTTCCTATCAGCTTTCTTCACTGTCCAGCTTTCACACCCATACATAGTAATAGGGAATACGATGGAATGAATTAATCTAGTCTTGGTGGCCAGTGCCATATCCTTACACTTCAAAATATTTTCTAGTTCCTTCATGGCTGCCCTTCCCAGTCCAAATCTCCTGATTTCTTGGCTGCAGTCTCCCTTTTGGTTGATGGTAGAGCCAAGGAATAGAAAGTCTTGAACCATTTCAATTTCCTCATTGTCAACCTTAAAGTTGTGTAATTCTCCTGTAGTCATTACTTTTGTTTTCTTGATGTTCAGCTGTAGTCCTGCTTTGGCACTTCCTCTTTTAACTTTTAGCAGTAGTCGTTTCAAATCTTCACTATTTTCTGCCAATAATGTAGTGTCATCAGCATATCTCATCTTGAGACTTGACTTGAGTCACTGTAAAAACTTGTGAAATTACTTGAGTAGGATTTCCAAGGACAGGAGATAATGGGCCATTCCTTTCTTTGCGCTTTAACTAACCAGGGGTGCACAAATCAAATCACCCCAAGGGCCATTTTTGCTAACTCAGAAGCTGCATTGCTATGTTAACTGAGCTTGAGGACTTCTTGACTTATTCTTTTCACAAACAAATTATATCAATTTCTGATGTTTGAATACAGCCTCTATCTTCTGTCTCTGCACCACCACAGACCTCTCTGTTAACCTTACTTGCTTTCTTTTATCCATCCCTTAGCACTCTCTTTCTTTTCTGTGCCCCATAGCACATGCTGTTCTATGTTTCACTTTCTGAATCACCACAGGTCTGCCCTTCCATCTTACAGTCATTTTCATCTTTTTTCTAATCTCTGGATCCTATCTCTCAGATATTCCCCTATTCCTGTCTTTTCCTATTGCACAGTACCCTACTTTTCTCTTTCTTCTCATTGTATCACAACAGAATGACTAGCTGAAAACAGCTTGGGAAAGTGGGTGCTAACTTCTCCATATGCTTCTAAATCCAGAGACGTAAGGTAGTGATGTAGTCTCTTTCTCTTTTTCAGCAGGCCTTAGATATTCCACAAGTGTTGGAAGGGCTACAAACAATAAACATTTGGATCCCCTTGGCAGCTGCCAGTGAGGGTGGGGTCTGCTATCAGCCTCAGTGACTTTATGTTGATCAGCCAATTCTAAACTTTTAACATCCAAGGGAGAAGGGATGTTCAAAGATCAACATATGTCTGCCACCGTGTGGTCCTGTGAGTTCATTACCTCACATCAATTTTTCTCCCAATTTTTAAATAGACAGCTCAATGGAAGAAGAACAAAGCTTGAATATAGAATAGAATCATAGAGTTGGAAGGGACCACCAGGGTCATCTAGTCCAACCTCCTGCACATTGCAGGAATTTCACAACTACCTCCCCCAGCGATCCCTACTCCATGCCCAGAACATGGCCAAGATGCCCCCCCTCTCATCATCTGCCTAAGGTCATAGAATCAGCATTGCTGACAGATGGCCATCCAGCCTCTGCTTAAAAACCTCCAGGGAAGGAGCACTTACCACCTCCCGAGGAAGCCTGTTCCACAGAGGAACCACTCGGTTAGAAAATTCTTCCTAATGTCTAGATGGAAACTCTTTTGATTTAATTTTAACCCATTGGTTCTGGTCCAACCTTCTGGGGCAACAGAAAACAACTCAGCACCATCCTCTATATGACAGCCCCTCAAGTACTTGAACATGGCTATCATATCCCCTCTCAGTCTTCTCCTCTTCAGACTAAACATACCCAGCTCCTTCAACCTTTCCTCTTAGGACTTGGTCTCCAGACCCCTCACCATCTTTGTTGCCCTCCTCTGGCCACGTTCCAGCTTGTCTACATCTTTCTTAAATTGTCTACATCTTTCTTAAATCCAAAACTGAACACAATACTCTAGGTGAGGTCTAACCAGAGCAGAGTAAAGCGATACCATCACTTCACGTGATCTGGACACTATACTTCTGTTGATGCAGCCCAAGATCGCAATTGTCTTTTTAGCTACCACATCGCACTGCTGACTCATGTTCAGAGTTTGTTCTACTAAGATCCCAAGATCCTTTTCGCACACACTACTGCTCAGACAAGTCTCCCCATCCTATAAATACGCATTTGATTTTTCCTACCTAAATGCAGAACTTTAAATTTTTCTCTGTTGAAATGCATTTTATTGGTTTTAGCCCAATTCTCCAGCCTGTCAAGATCATCCTATATCCTGGCTCTGTCTTCTACCATATTTGCTACCCCTCCCAATTTAGTATCATCTGCAAATTTAATAAGCATCCCCTCTATTCCTTCATCCAAATAATTTATAAACATATTGAACAATGCATGTCCCAGGACAGGTCCCTGAGGCACTCCACTTTTCACTCCTCTCCAAGTGGATGAGGAACCATTAACAAGCACTCTTTGGGTTCGGTCTGTCAACCAATTACAGATCCACCTAACAGTAACAGGATCTAAATCACATTTTCCCAATTTGTCAACAAGAATATTATGGGGAATCTTATCAAAAGCCTTACTGAAATCTAGATAAACTATGTCTACAGCATCCCCCTGATCCAGCAAGGTAGTAACTTTCTCAAAAAAGGAGATAAGATTAGTCTGACATGACTTGTTCTTGAGAAACCCGTGCTGGCTCTTAGTAATCAGATCCATCCTTTCTAAATGTTCAAGGACTGACTGTTTTATGATTTGTTCAAAAACATTGCCTTGATTATCCTGTGTTTCTTCTTTATCAGTTTCCTGGTTCATATTTCATATAATCATAGTTTATATTTCTAGATTCATATATTATGAATCTAGCACAGTGGAAAGTAAGGTATAAACTCAGGTGTACAGGTTGGGATATGGACCACCTTGTAAATATTTCAAGGTAATCCACCTCATCAATGATTCAGAAGAAATTAGGATGCACTCCCTCTGTTTTACCAGAGCACCCCACAAAGTATGATACAACAATGCAAAAATTATCCTCACCAGTTACAGCATGTGAAATAACAGATGGTGCATGAAATGGTACCTTAGTGTTCAAGTGTGCTCATGTGGACTAGACTCAAGAGGTACATGTGAACAATCATATATACAGAAAACTCAGAATTGTAACTTCTAGAAACTCAGGGGTAGAGAGCAAAGCCTCAAGAATGTCAATTCTTGTCAATATGTTCCTGTGCACAAACCAACTTTTTGAAAGGTCTCCTCAAAATCTCTACTAAAGGCTGAATAGGACAAAATAGATAAAGCAATTTGCTAGAGACAGCTACCAGAAGACAGGGACTGCACCTGATCATTAGGGTTCAAAAGGAAGGGGAGGAATCCCACCAAACAAAAAATCAATTTTTTCCCCAAAAAGTGTTATTAAAGGGTAATAGGCAGGGCCATTCTTAAGTCAAAAGAGTGTTGCAAAATGCCCTATGCATTTTAAAATTTCTTCCTCAGGGAAATCTATACAAACATAATATTAGATAAATAAATCAGAAGAACATTAAGACTGTCGCATAAGAAGCTCATTCCCATTACTGACAAAGGTTAGCACAGAATAAAACCCACGTTTATTATTATTTTTAAATTGTTCTTTCTTTTAAAAAAACAACAGAAAAAAACAAGGGGGGAGAAACTCAAAATCTAGCAGCTAAGTAGAATTTGAAAGAAAAAAAGTATACATAGAGACAAAAAAATAACAATGGTGGCAAATCTACACAAGTTTCTATAAAAGATTTCCAACTATCTACAAATAGGTCCATAGGCAATTGTTGTCTATATGCCATGCATTGAAATATTGATAGAGTTCTAAGGTCCTCAGTCCAATGATTTACAAGCGGTGGGCTTTTATCTTTCCAATATTGTAAATGGAGCAAAACCCATGTTATATGTACAATGAGACAACAATTTCATCTAAAAATACATTTTACATCTAAAAATATTAAAACATGTCAGCACAAAAATAACAACAGAATAAAAAATGCATATGGCAAACCACTTTGATAGACACACAGAACTCACAAAACTCTTGTTCATATTAAGACTGTGGATAAAAAAAAACAATAAGCAGAAGTGGGCTAAGAGAGAGAGAAGTCATAATTTATCCTTCCAATAAAACAGAGGATATGCTTTAAATCACAGAGGTTTCCTCTGGTAAAATGCGACAGCTAAAGGCTTGAAATACATAAAGGTAACCTAATACGTTATTTTATTCATCTACTTATTTCATTCATTCCCCATTGTTCTCAGCACTCAAAGGGACTTATCATTCTCTCCTCCATTTTACCAATACAACAGCCCTATTAGGCTGAGTATCAATCAAACAACATGGGAATTTCAGGCATGATCCTTGCAAGCAATGCTATGTTCCATTAGCTTCAAAAAGAGAGGGTTAAGTTCTATGCTTAATTCTGTCACTGAAAACACTGAGACTTAAATATAACAAATTTGCATTAATTGTAGGCTTATTTTCTGTCTTTCGGAAGAAATTTATTCATTCGTTTATTTTCATTTAAAACATTTATTAATCATCTTCTTTCCTTATGAAGCTCAAGGAAATACAGTTCTGATTGGAAGTTACCAATCTGAAAAAGTTCTGGGCACTTAGGATCCCACCACCCTTGCTTAGCTAAGTGGATCCTCCTTCCAATGCAAATAGCTTTCTTCTGAAGGGAAGCCTCTTCCTCCAGTTCTTCTTGTTCTGGTAGAAGGTTCTTCCAGTAGGCAGTGATAGGACCCAGTCTGTCATTTTCAAATCCTAGTCCCTGCTAGCATTGCCAGCTCCAGGTTGGGAAATACCTGGAGATTTTGGAGGTGGAGTTTGAGGAGGGTAGGGTTTGGGGAAGGGAGAGACTTCAGTGGGGTATGATGCCATAGAGTCCACCTTCCAAAGTGGCCATTCTCTGCAGGTGAACTGATCTCCATTGCCTGAAGATCAGTCATAATAGTGGGAGATCTCCAGCCACCTAGTCCCTGCATGGTTCCAAGCAGAGCCATGGATTACACAATTGCTTCCTATGTCTCCAAGTTGTCAATTTTGTAGTGGAAATTATATATGGTGGACTATATGACCAAAGACTTGAGATTATGACTTGGTAAAAGGCTCTAGGCAGCTGCAGACTAATGTTTTAATTGTTACAGCGTTCAATTAACATTCGCTTTCAGCAGTCGGTTAACATTAACTTCCACAAATTAGGAACACTGCTATAATTCCCTGAGGAGTTCAGCTTCCTTCAGCTTCATGCTAAAGTTATCTTTAAATTAAAGATGCTTGATTACCCACCTGTCTGACTCACATCCTGCTCGCCCCTTATGAGCAAGGAGCGGATTAATCTGTTAAACATTCAGGTTGCTTGTGAGCAGCTTGAGCCCACTTGCTGGTTTCCTTTCAACACGTCCAGGCTATCATACACAGTCCACATTAACCCCCACCTACCCACCACCACACCATGCTGGGCCACCGATCATTTAAATGAAGAATGAGCAAAAACAGCCAGTAATCTCCGTGAGCAGAGAGCCACAGTGCCAGAGTCCATAAAGAGAAGCAGCCTAGCGAGTTAAGCATCTGTGCGAATTTAGCAACAGGGCAAGGAAGCTAGGGCGCTAGGTCCTTATTCACCACAGGAGAAGCACAGGGCATAGAGGGCAAAGCACTTATCCCTTTTCAAAAATTACACCAACAATAAATAAAATACTAGTTATGAAGGTGGAAAGCCAGCAGGGGTTGGGGCGGGCGGGCTATCCAGTGTGCTGCATGGAGTGCCTGCTGGACAGAGGTAATGGGTGTGTGCTCAGTTCAAGTAGCTCTTGGCTCTCAAGGAGTGAGTTCATTTCCTTGAGATCATGGCATTTCAGCTGGAAGAGCTGAGACAGGCAGAGAGAGTGGTGAGCAAGGACTCTGGGGATGCCATAGTCACATCCCAATCCCAGGGTGATGGCTCCCTACCAGTCACAGATGATGGGGCCCTTGGTGGAGGAGGTCGTCTCTCTGAGGTTAGGGGATGTGGTAACTTAGAAGGGACCCCTTCCTTGGTGGATGAACAGATTTACTGTACAGAGGATATGCCTCTGAGGGGAGGGGGGCTTCTTGTGGTGGGAAATTCAATCATTAGAAATGTAGACAGCTGGGTTTGTGGCAGGCGCATGGACTGCATGGTGATTTACCTGCCTGGTGTGAAGGTTGTGGCCCTAACCCACAATTTACATAGTTTGGTAGATAGTGCTGGGGAGGAGCCAGTGGTCATGGTGCATGTTGGCACCAATGATGTGAGGGAGTCCTGAGGTCCTGGAAGCCAAATTTACAACTGATCTTCAGACTACAGAAATCTGGAACAACTGGAAGCTTTGAAGAATAGCTTCTACAGCATCACATCCTCACTTCCTCCTATTCAGGCACTGCCCCAAAACTCCAGGAATTTCCAGGAATTTCCAAAGCCAGAGTTGGTAACCCTAATGTGGATATATAGTACAGTGACACTTCACACACACTGCAAAATGAAACCTGTGTTAGCTAGGCTATACCAACAGCAACTGCTAGTCAAGGAATTAGATTTTATAAATAGGTGTGTTTGTGCAGTGAAAACACCTCCCTCCCGCTTAGGCAGAATAAGAGCCAGATCACACATTACACTTGGATATGCTGCTGAAAATGATCTTCTTGTCTCAAGTGATTCCTGCCTTGACCATTACAGAATTGCTTTACAAATGGATCTACCCACCAGAGGGATCTGAAGGTGGTGGTGCGGTTACTTACAGTGCAATGGCAGAGATCGGTATTGAGGTTCTAAACACTGCAGTGAGGGCAGAGATCACTCACCATTAGGGTATTGTGGTTCGCGGTATCCCTGTGGAGGCTGCTTCATGTGAAAAGATATCCATGGGAAGAAGCTTACAATAGGGTTCGGGTGATTTTCCCAAACCTTAAATAAAGGTTTGCAATTTGTAAGGTGAAAATCACCCATAGCAAGCAGTTTTGGGGAATGACCTCCAAGTGGCTTCATTTTAAATGGGCTGTATAAAATTGCCAGTTATGGTTGGAGTAAAGTGGGAAGGTTCCTGCAAGACCACAATAATAGGTCTAAATCTGTATTTGACTCTGACAGTGCTTTCAGTCTCCCCCTTTCTGCCACATGGGAAGGCAGGTATGAGTCAAAGAATCAAGAAAACTACTGTAACAATTACAAGTGCCTTTTTCTGTTTAGCATGGCAAGTAAATACTTCAGTAGCAATTTTCTGTTGATGGCCATGCAGAAATGGCATGCCAATATTACTGTGCTTTACAACATGCCTGTGATTTCCTCCTACATTTCATTTGGGAGAAGGATCCTGGCCAGGACTAAGACAAACAATTGCTGGAACAGATGTTGTGTATTGTGGTGCTCCTTCCCCATGGCAAGCTCATTAGTATGAAAATTAAAAGTGAACACTTCAGTATTGTGAGAACTCTATTCCAAAACCTTAACTAGAAAATCTTTTCATCCCCCTCTGGGCTACAATCTAATAATCCAAAAACCCAAACCAGAACCCAAACATGATTTGTTGACTCAGGAGAACTATTGTAGCCATTTCAAGTGATTCTTTCTGCTTAGCATGGTAATGAAACACTTCAATTGCAATTATTTTTGCAATCAGATTAGCCTGTAATTGATATCTTCAGTGGTAAGCCTTTTCTTTTTTTTAGTTCTTCCTTGGTTGAGGAGAGGAGTTGAGAGAGACTTTCGATCAGCTAGAATTATAAGAGACTTTGCTGGCACTGTAAGGTTCTACCCTTCCCATTTTGCTAAGGAGCTGGTGCGAACCATTATGTTCAACGTGATTATTCCACAGCCATTTTATAATCTTGAAGCAGCAGTCATGAAAATATGTTCCTCTTGGGGTGTTTCATAGCACAGTGATGACCATAGATGCCATTCTTGGTTGAGTTGGTAACTGTGTTATTGTAGAGGCTAGCCATATTAAGTTAGTCAAGTTAGATTTTGCAGTTCACATGGAGCGGAGCTGATGGACAAGTGCTTCCTGAGTACTGCATACTAATCGCCAGGGGACAACCGCAAATACAGAGAGTATGACACAAATGAATCCTTATTTCTCCCCAAACCCCTTGGCACTGCAACACTGGACTGTTTTTCTAGTATGATATCGGAAGCAGGCACTGTTTAGAACATAGCAGTAATGGGATTTGCTTTTCTATGCATAATGTTCTTCTCCATGCAATCCCTGCTTGGGCAAGATTTGGGGCAACAATTGGGTGGAAAGGACCTGCACAAATTGCTGGGCCTTTAAGTGTAATAGCAGTACCATGGGATGAAGCCATAGAAAAGTGGTTCCTATGATGCTACTGGAATGACTAAAGGATGCCCTAGACTATGAAACAAGGTTGGATATGTACAAGAGGGTCCAGACCTAATGAGGCTTACAGAAAATGATGAGGGAATGCCTTTATTCATACATTACTACAGAGGTAACGGAGTTCTGTGGGTTTTTCTCATGCTTCTCTGTCAATGTTTAGATCTTTAATTCTCACTCAGTGGCTTGTGAGTGTGGTTGCCAACCCTTGTCTGACAGCAGGAGGAACAGGGGGACAGAGACAAACAGGAATGATGTAATGTGATGTAGCAATGCCAGTTGATTGTTTGGCCAGAAATAATGTTGTGGGTTGTGTGATACTGTCCCCCCCACCCCACCACATTGAGTGCCGGGGGGCACACTGGAGAATGTTGGCAGGGGTTCCTCTAGCCAGGTGGGAAAATGGCACTCCTGCTTATGGCTCTTTGCCACCTGTGGCTTTTCTGAGCACCATTCCTTAATATGGCAGTTGCCTCATGCTCCCAGAATGTGGGCAAGGCCATTTCCCAGTAGGGTTTGTTGTTGGAAGGTGATCCCCACCTTGAAATGGCCACCAGCCACCTGCAACAGAACACTTGAAACAGCCACCATCAGAATATATGTGAAATTGGGATTATTTGTCCCAAATGCATCATGTTACACTTGCTCACAATTGAATCTCAATTGCAATTTTAATGCTAATTCCTCCAGTTTGAAGGGATCCTTTTGGAGCGCTTCACAATCCATTTTGTTTTAACCACCATAAATAATTTGGTGTTATCTGCAAACGTGGCCACCTCACTACTCACCCCTAACTCCAGGTCATTTATGAACAAATTGAAAAGCACTGATCGCAATACAGATACCTGAGGGACCTTGCTGTTCACATCCCTGTCTTGTGAGAACTGACCATTTATTCCTACTCTCTGCTTCCTGTGTTTTAGCCCATTTCCAATCCATAAGAGGACTTGCCTTCCTATCCCATGCCTCTCAGTTTGCTCAGGATTCTTGGGTGAGGGGCTTTGTCAAAAGCCCTCGGGAAATCAAAGTAAACAGTGTCTACTGGCTCATTCCTGTCTACATGTTTCCACTTTCCATCTGTCCACTTTCAAAGAACTCTAAAAGGTTAGTGAGACAGGGCTTACCTTTGCAGAAGCCATGCCGGTTTTTATTCAGCAGGGCTTGTTCTTCTATATGCTTGACAACTTTATCTTTAATAATGCTTCCCATCAATTTACCTAGAATAGATGTTAAGATAACTGGCTTATAATTTCCTGGATCCCCCTGGATCCTTTTTTGGCCATTCTCCAGTCCTCTGGTACAGAGGCTGATCTTAGGGACATGTTGTGTATCTTAGTTAGAAGATCAGCAATTTTACATTTGAGTTCTTTAGGATAGATACCATCTGCTCCTGGTGATTTTTACTTTGCAAGTTGTCTATGAATTCTAGAACTTCCTCCATTGTCACCGCTATTTGCCTAAGCTCCACATTCTTCCTTCTGAAAACATCCATTCAGACACAGGATATCTTCAGCAGTGAAGACAGATGAGAAGAATTCATTTAGCTTTTCAGCAATCTCCTCATCCTCCCTTAGTACTCCTTTAATTCCATTGTCATCCAATGGACTAACTGCTTCCCCAGCTGATTTCCTGCTCCTAACGTATTTAAAGAATTCTTTATTGTTGGTCTTTATGCTTTGAGCAGTACATTCCTCAAAAACCTTTTTTTTGCACCCCTAATTGTCTGCTTGCATTTCCTTTGTGCAAATTTGTGTTGGTTTTTGTTTCCCTCATTCGAGTAAGCTTTCTAGTTTCCAAAGGAAGCCTTTTTCATTCTAAATAGCATCCATCATCCTGCTTATTAACCATGCTGGTGACCTCTTAGGCTTTGTACTACATTTCCTGACCTGTGGTATACATTCTAACTGAGCCTCTAGTATTGAGCTTTTGAGTAACCCACACAGGCCTTTTCAAGAGATTTGACCCCCTTGACCATTCCTTTCATTTTCTATTTTATCAGAGTTCTCATTTTGGAGAAGTTTCCTCTTTTGAAGTCAAATGAGACCATGTTGGAGTTCCCAGGTACTTTCCCACATAACACGTAAATTAAATTTGATGCCATTGTAATCACTGTTTCCAATTGGTTCAACCACCTCCACCTTTTGCACTAAGTCCTGGGCAGCACCACTGAGGATTAAATCCAAGGTCACCTTCCCTCTGATTGGTTCCAATATCAGCTGTTCTAGAGCACAGTCATTTAGAGTTTCTAGAAATTGGCATGACTGGAGTTAGGGTTGCCATGTCCCTCTCCTCCACTGGAGGTTTCTGGGGCAGAGCCAGAGGAGGGTGGGGTTTGGGGTGGGAAGGGGCTTCAATGCCATATAGTCCAATTGCCAAAGTGGTCATTTTCTTCAGGGGAACTGATCTCTATCGGCTGGAAATCAGTTGTATTAGCAGGAGATCTTCAGCTAGTACCTGGAGGTTACAATACAAAATAGGCACCTCCGTGCCAATACCAAATGTTTAGTAAAACTGCAACGGAGTCTCCGATACAAAAATAGCAAACAAATCTTATTAGTGCTTACACATAAATGACATCAACAGAACAGAGTGAAAAATACATATAGGAACAACCAAAGTTATATACAATATATACAGTTTAAATTAAGTGCAGTCTTTATGCACCAACTGCCATGTTCTTCCAAGTATGTATTAATTTTTCTTCAAAGAGTCCAATAACAGGTACAATCCCAAAAGAAACGCTTTTTGGGAAAAGATGGGGGACGGCCGTTTCAAGTCTTTTCTTCAGCCCCAATCCTAAATTAAATACAGTATACAGTGTTGTATCTAGCATAAATATCAAAAAAAAAAACTTATACAATAATGAGCAGTTAAATACTTACAAAAAAGCATTTCCAAAAAGTGAACCCAATGATCAGTTCTTTCACTCAGTTCTCAGTTCCACGAGGGATACTCTAAAGTGCAGCCGAGTACGAAGTTTCCCCACTGAATGTATGATTTAAAACAGGGGCCAATAGCACACCCCCAGTACTAAATTCATTTTGGGGCCTGATATTGTCACCCACAGCAATTCTGTGGAGGTGTCAGCCCTTTTTAAGGTTTTTAGTTTGTTACACACTATGCCACCTTGATGTACACTAGCAATACCTCCTCCAATACACCCTTCCCTGTCATTCCTATAGAGTTTGTATCCAGGGATGACCATATCCCATTGTTTCTCTCCCTTCCACCAGGTTTCTGTTATGCTCACTATATCTTTCCCCTTAAAACTAAGAACTCTAACTCCCCCATTTTGGGATGGAGGCTTTTGGCATTTGTTGAAACATGCTAGTATTACAACAGTCTAATGAAGCATTCTTCTCAGAACTAAGTCTCATGTTATTCAATGGGGCTCATTCCCAGGAAACTGCCTTTAGGATTGCAACCTGAGTATGTACAACTTGGTTAAAAAGGAAACAAGTAAGCCCAGATCCAGTATACACAAATTGGGGGTGTATATACCGATATGCCAAACTGGAAAAGCTGGAAAAAGCCATTTCAGCTTTTTTTCACCCCCAAACAAAAACACGCCATTTAAACAAAGCTAAAAAGCCAAAATCCGAATAAGCTAAATATTTTTGGAAACAATGGAGGATGGATGGAGCACCCTCTTTGGGGGCCCATAAAATTGCCCCCCTGACCCAGTCTTTACCAAACTTGGTGGTTTCTCTAAGGATAGTCCCCTGCAGCTACACTGAAAATTTGGTGCCTCTACCTTAAAAAACAACCTCCAAGAACCCTGGAAATATTCTCCATAGGGTATAATGGACCCAGAAATGTTCAGATATCAGTAAAAAAAAAAGCTGGGGGAAAAACTCATATCATTATAGGGATTTGGCTTTTTTCAGATTTTGTGGAAACTTTTCAGTCCATTAAACCCGAAACCAAACAAATACCGTGGTGCATACCCCTATACATAATAGGACTGTACCCACTTTGGTTAGGTCAGTTTTGTTTGATTGCTACTGGTTGTGAGATTTGCCCAACAATTTAATGTTCTTAAGTTCAGGGATGCTCTTTATAATTCTGGGACCCTGGGCAACTGTCCAGGATGGGGCCTCAGAATCACTGCACCCCCTGCCAGGGCCTCCCCAGGCTAGGGTTGCCAACCCCCAGGTGGTGGCTGGAGATCTCCTGCTATTAGAATTGATCTCCACGTGACAGAGATCAGTTCACCTGGAGAAAATGGTTGCTTTGGAAGGTGAACTTTATGGCATTATATCCCACTGAAGTCCCTCCTGTCGCCAAACCCTGCCCTCTTCAGGCCCCACCCCCAAATCTCCTGGTATTTCCCAACCCAGAGCTGGAAACCCTACCCAAGGCCCAAGTAAGGGTGGGTGTCAGGCTCATGTGGCCATGCACAAGATGGCTGCTTGGTGGGTAGGCTCCTGCTGCTGCTATCCCCAAACCCAGGGCAGGTAGGTGAGCACTGTTCCTGCCAACCTGGAAGCAGGGCAGGTGATATGGCTGCTGCCGAGCCAGCTGCTGGATGTGTGTGAAGGACAGGGTCTTAAAAATAATGCTTAAACAACAGTAGTGTGATGAAAAGATTGACCAATGCTGTCTCTATCCAACCCTTCACTTTACACATTTAACCTAAGTGACTTCTGAATAAAATAAGTTAAGCGACCTTGAGACAAACAGAAAAAGAACAGTAACTTTTATTTATTTTCAAGGATAGGGGAATAAGGTGGTTCAGGAAAGAGGTTAGAAACTATTTACAAGTCTAACACTCTTGCTGGGCCCATTAATTTGTAAGGTTACAGTTGATAATTTAGGAGAGTAGAAAGCAGTTAGCAAGTTTGTATCCTTGATACTGGCTTCTCCTCGACCTCAGGAATCTCCCAGTGTACATGTGAGCTCCTCTCAATAAACACAGATCTTTAATTATTTTTCCCTCAGAAGTTGGGGCTTCGAGATAGCTACAGCCTCTTCCTCAAGCAAACTTGCTTTATCACAAAATACAGGTTCGGAAACTTCTAAAGTCTCCTGAGACAGGTTCTCCCCCAAGTACTGCTTGGGAGACGCAAACCCTGTCTCCACACATTCACTGGTTTAGCCTGCTTGCACACAAGGCAAACTCTGAGATAGAAGCCAGTCTCTCTTTCTGTGAAGGTTCAGACCCTATCTGCCTAAGCTGACAGCGTGGCAGATTTTTTCTCTCTGGCTCCCCGCTCCTATCTGGCTCCTCCAGCCCCTCCAGGGATCCTGATTGGCGGCTAGCTGCTCTGCTCACACATCAAACAGGACTAAGGAGGACTGGTACTTTTCAGAAAGGGGAAGGACCTTTGCCCATCCATCACAGCCACCCCAGGCCCAAGTAAGGGGCAGCCCTTGATCCATCAGTCTATGTTGGGGTTGGAGGTCAGGCTCATGTGGCCACCTCTAAGCTACCAGGCGGCCGAGCTCCTGCCGCTCCCAAGCCACAGCTGGGCAGGCAGGGGGCACTGATGCTGCTAAGCTGTCTGTGGACATGTGCTATGCTCACTGCTGAGTCCGCTGCTTGGCAAGTGCTATTGCTGCCACCAAGCTGGCTGTTGGGCTGAGTGGATGCTACTGCCTGCTGTCCCAAAGCCAGCTTCCTGAGCACTGGAGGGAGTGAACGGTGCATGAGTGGCACATGGAGGCTGTTCACCTTTCCTTTACTTCCCCTCTCCATTGAAGTGGGTGGTTGGGGCAGCCTTGGGCCAAGGGGCGGTTGCTATAGTTGCCCCATGGCTAAGATCACTCCTGCTTAAGTTCTGAAGTCAGTGAACTTAGAGTTCCAAGAGCTGGTTTAGGCATTATAGTTTACTTTGGAGGAAAGAACTTCCTTTTGGAAAGCACAAAAAAACTGTATATAAATTGTTCCATGTTGTCAGCCCTTGGCCCACAGAACCAGAAATCACCACAAAGTCATATAGAGTCCAAACAGATGGCTTTTACTGGTCAATTAGGCATACAGTGCAAACGAATAAAATGACAGCTATGAGAGGCTCACTAGCTGGGAGATATTATAAGGCAGGAAAGGCGGGTGATTACACGTACAGGCTGAATACAGTTTCCCAGGAGCTGGGTTCCCAGGCCTAGGTATGCGACCTTGGGGGGCAGACAATACAACGCAGAGACAGAGGCAATAACGAAACCGAGATAGCAGCCTGACATTCTGCTCCCCTCAAGGCCCCCTCCCAGTTCGCAAGGGGGCTGGCCGATCTGGGTAAGCAATGTGAAAGGCGTCGACGAGGTCGGGGGCGGAGACATCCCGTGCGCGTACCCATTCGTCATAGGCAGGGGGGAAATGTTTCCAACGGACCAAGTATTGCAGGTTGCCATGGTGAACACGGGAGTCAAGGATCTTGGAGACTTCGAAGTGTTCCTCCCCCCCCACCATGATGGGTTGCGCAGGAGGTGGGTCCGGATGCCACCGTGGAGAAGCAACATGGGGTTTGAGGAGGCTAATGTGGAAAACAGGATGCACACGCCTCAAGGATTTGGGGAGAGCCAGTTCCACCGTGACAGGGTTTATGACCCGGGTGATGGGGAAAGGGCCAATGTATTTAGCACTGAGCTTATGGCACGGTTGGGTGGAACGGAGATTTTTGGTGGAAAGGTAAACCAAAGTACCCACTTGCAGATCACCCCCGGGGGAGCGATGTTTGTCAGCTTGTGCTTTGTATTTACGTTTGGCTCGGTCGAGGTTGCTAACGAGCCAGGGCCAAGTGGTACGGAGGGCGTGTGCCCAGGAGGCAATGTCGGGGTTCCCCTCCCCCTCTATATCATCTGTAGGAGCGATGGGACTGAAATCTTGTCCATACACAGCAAAAAATGGGCTAAAACCTGTGGATTGATGCATGGCATTATTGTAGGCATATTCTGCTAAAGGTAACAGTTCTACCCAGTTATCTTGGTGGTAGTTAACATAACAGCGTAAATAACATTCAAGTACAGCATTGACACGTTCAGTTTGACCATCAGTTTGAGGATGGTATGCACTAGACAACCCTTGTTCCACTCCCACCAACTTGAGGAAAGCTTTCCAAAACTTAGAAACGAAACCACTGCCGCGGTCACAAATTATCTTACGCGGAAACGAATGTAAACGAAAGATATGCGTCACGAAGAGGCGGGCCAGTTTCTGAGCAGAGGGAATCCCTGCGCATGGAATCAAATGTATTTGCTTAGAAAACAAATCAGTAACAACCCACAACACAGTTTTACCCCCACTGAGAGGGAGATCAGTCATGAAGTCCATAGCAATCACTTCCCAAGGTTTGCTGGGCGTTTCAAGAGGTTGTAGCAGTCCCGGGGGTTTGCCCTGCGATCGTTTCGCAGCGGCACAAACGGGACAGCTGCGGATGAAGGAGTCAATGTCGGAACGCATTCCCCCCCACCAGAACTGTCTGCGCAATAAGTGAAGGGTTTTCAGAAACCCAAAGTGCCCAGCTGTTTTGGCTCCATGGGCTAAATGTAAAACGTCCTTTCGGAGAGCCTTGGGGACATACAATTTCGAGTCCTTGTACCAGGATCCTCCTTGTTCCAAAACACCAGGGGGTAGGGTATGAGCGGAACGTTCTAAAAGGCACTGGTCCCGAAGGACAGTTAAAAAGGACTCGGAGATGGGGATTTTGGAGGGGGCCCCCCCGTCGGCCATGGAGATCTTAGAAACAGTTATGGGGCTAGTGCTTACGTGCGGCGGCGCGCAGACTGCAGGCGGCTGGGCGGTCGGAGGGGTAGGAAGGGCGGGAACTCCGGTTTGTTGCGGTGGCGGCTGGGCAGCCGGTTGAGCTGACGGAAGTTGTACGTTGGGTAAGGTGTGCTGATGCTGGGATCGAGTTTGTACAGCCAGCATAGGTAGAGCCCCACGTTGCATAGGGGTGAACAGAGAGTTGGTGGGTCTTTCGAGTTTTACCGGATATTGTGGTAAACGGGAGAGGGCATCCGCAAGAACGTTCTGTTTCCCAGGGACGTGCTTCAGGGTGAAACGGAACTGCGCAAAGAACTCCGCCCACCGTTGTTGTTTCGCTGATAGCTTATGGGACCCCGTGAGGGCAGCTAGATTTTTGTGATCGGTCCAAACCTCAAAGGGGACTTTAGACCCTTCCAAGAATTGTCGCCATAGAGTCAGAGCATGATGAACTGCGGAGGCCTCTTTCTCCCAGATGGGCCAGTTTAATTGAGCGTGCGCAATTTTTTTTGAAAAGTAAGCGCAAGGGTGAAGAAGACCATCCGGTCCTTGCTGGAGGAGAGCCCCTCCCATGGCTACATCGGAAGCATCGACTTGCACAATGAACATTTGATTTGGGTCTGGGTGCTGTAGCACCGGCTCCGAAGTGAAGAGGCGTTTGAGGGCCAGAAAGGCGGCTTGGCATTGCTCCGTCCATAGGATTTTCGCGGAGGGCAAGGCAGCTGAGCTTACTTTTCCCTTAGTTTTCAGTAGGTCCGTAATGGGTAGAGCCACCTGGGCGAAGTTAGGGATGAATCCTCGATAGAAGTTTGCAAATCCCAGAAATTGCTGTACTTGCTTCCGGTTGGTGGGGGGAGTCCAATCGAGGACGGCTTGGACTTTGGCGGGGTCCATGCGAAGACCTTGGTGGGAGATGATGTATCCCAAAAACGTGAGTTTGCTTTGGTGAAATTCGCACTTAGCAAGTTTTGCGAAAAGTTGATGGTTGCGCAGGCGTTGCAGAACTTCCCTGACCAGAGCCACATGCTCGTCCATAGTTTTCGAATAAATGAGAATGTCATCTAAGTAGACCACCACCCCACGATATAGAAGGTCATGTAGGATTTCATTGATGAGTTGCATGAAGACCCCCGGGGCCCCTTTTAATCCGAACGGCATCACAAGGAATTCATACATTCCGAAACAGCTAGAGAAGGCAGTGAGGTGCTCATCCCCTTCGCGGATACGGACTCGGTAGTAAGCTTCCACCAAGTCTAATTTAGAGAACACACGGCCTTCCTGTAAGTGTCCCAAAATATCGGATATTAATGGGATAGGATAGGCATTGGTCTGGGTAACCGCATTGAGCTTTCTGAAGTCAATGCACAGGCGAAGGTCGCCCTCTTTTTTCCGGACGAAAAACGCGGGGGCCGAGTTTGGGGCATTCGAAGGGCGAATGAACCCTCTGGCGAGGTTTTTGTCCAAAAAGTCCCGGAGGACAGTGCGCTCGGAAGCGCTCATAGGGTAAATCTTACTCTTGGTTAATGTGCAGTCCTTTACCACTTCAATCGCACAGTCTGAGGCCCGGTGGGGGGGTAAGGCATCACATTCCTTAAGGTCGAAGACATCTTCAAAGTCCCGGTACACAGCGGGTAGAGCCGGTGGTGCTGGGGCAGTAGAGGTTAATGCTGGAACGGGCGGATATAGCAGAGCAAAGTTTTGCCGATGCTGGCCGCAGGTGGGACTAGCGAAGGAGATAGTGTTTGTTTCCCAATCAATACTGGGACTATGTCCTTTAATCCAGTTAATTCCCAAGACCACTTCAAATCGGATAGGGGCTATAGTGAAGTCTATTTGTTCCCAGTGGGAACCAATTCCCATTGCCACCCCTATGGTGCGGTGATCAACTGGACCCCCCTGGAAATGGCTTCCGTCCATTTGGGCAAATTGGACGGGGGCGGGTAAAGCCTCAGAGTCGGCTCTGAGTGCAGCAAAAGTGGTTTCGCTTATGAGAGTGCGACAGCAACCGGAGTCAATTAGTGCTTTGACGGGGATTTGTGGGCCACCGTTAAGTTGCTGTAAAACTGCATCCACGTAGACGGTGGAGTCCACGTCTTTAATTTTGGTAGGAGCATTCGGTTTGATAGGAAGATCCTGAGAGGTCTGTGGAGACGCTCCATTCACCACAGACCGGAGCCGTTTTTTGACAAGTCGAGGGGAGATTCCAGGTTTAAGGCTGGAGAAATCCAAGGATTTTCCTCATCCGAAGAGGGAAAATCGTCCCCCAATGGGGCACTTGTAATCCGAGACCCGGCGGGGTCGTTGGTAGTAGGCAGGGAGGCTGGGTCCCCGGCATGGAGTGCAGAGGGTGTGGGTCTTCCCGGAGCTGCGCTGCGGGTGGCCGCGGTGCCTCTGCGTGGTGGACGACCTCGGGCGCGGGTTGTCGTGCTGGGACGAAATATTTCCTGGCGGCGTGGGCAAACGGCTGCAAAGTGGCCCATTTCTCCGCAAGTAAGACAGGCACCCCTCTGAAATCGGGCTTCACGTTCCTGGGGCGGACGTGGGGGATTTCGTGGGACGAGCAGTGGTGCCTTGGGTTGAGGCTTTTGGGTGCCTTTTTCCTTGTGCTTTTGACGGACGAGAGAAATGAAGCGTCGGCGGCTTTCCACTTCCTCGGCTAATAGGATCCAGTCTTCGAGGGTATCGGGATCGCCTCGCATGTAAGACCAGTTCAGAATGTCAGGATGCAAGGCTTCCCTGAAATGATGGATCAGGGTGGTCTCGGGCCAACCTACAATTTTACTTGCCAGTCGTTGAAATTCGTCGGCAAATTCTCGAACTGTAGCAGAGCCTTGTTTTAATTGTAAGAGTTCCGTTTTGGCTCTTTCCCCCAGGAAGGGGTCCTCAAACCTCCTTCTCAGGGCAGTCATGAAGTTGTTGAGGGAACGAATAGCACGAGAGCGGGTGTCAAACTGGAGGACCATCCAGTCAGCCGCTTTACCTGTCAGAAGGGAAGCTACGTAACGCACCCGGCTGTCTTCCGTGGGGAAAAGTTGTCCTTGTTCTCGCATATAACTGTCCACTTGATGCAAGAAACAAGGCAAAGTCTCGAGAGATCCGTCATACGTAGTCCTCAATTTGAGTTGCTTCCAAGGGCCGGGCGCAGGTTGACCCGGTTGCACGGGTGGTCCGGGCGGAGGGACAACAGGAGCTCCAGGAGGCAAGGGTGGAGCAGGCACATTAGCGGGTGGTTGCACGGGTGGTCCGGGCGGAGGAGCAACAGGAGCTCCAGGAGGCAAGGGTGGAGCAGGCACATTAGCGGGTGGCTGTACGGGTACCCCCTGACCCGGTATCGGAACGGGCTGTCTCAGAGCTATCAGGGTTTGTTGTAATTGCCTGTTCTCCTGAAGCATACGTTCCATTACTTCTTGGAGTTGATCAACACGGTCGGAGAGCTCCCGATTCTGGGCTCTTAAGAAATGAGCCTCCTCACTTGGGCCACCAGTAAGATGAGGCTTACTGGTCCGGAAGCTTGTGGCCCATTGAGAGCTATCCCCATATAAATCCTCGTCTTCAGACTCTTCTGAGTCTCGACGTCGGTCAGCCAAACGGCGTGCGCGTTGAGTCGCGCGCGGCGGGACAAACGCCGGGGAAAAGGACAGACCTGATAGCCCTAGTACATTGCCCTTAGGGCGCGTGTCCACGTTCGCCTGATTCCTAATCCTTGCTGCAGCCGCCCTGGCTGCTTCCGCAGCCTCTCTCTCTCTTGCGACCTTAGCCGCTTCGGCGGCTTGCTGATCCGCAAGAACTTTGGCGTTCTCAAGTCTCAGGGCAGTCTCTGCCGTAATGCGCGGCAAAAGTTCTGTCTCCAGGAGTGAGAGTATGGGGTCGGGTTCCCCGCCCAGCAGAGGTTGTACTCGAACCGCCAGTGCGGGTGCCTCGGCTCCAAAGGTCGAGGTCAAAACTTGAGCCAAGGTGGCTACCGGGGTGTCCTTTGTACATTCCACAAGGAGAAGAGCGGTGCTAATAGCGACTCGCTTGGCCTCAGCCTGACAGCTGGCTGCATCCGGGATCAGGGAAAAACCCTCCGGTGGGGCTCCCGCCATGGTAGAAAGAGTTTCTCGAGAAATAAGATTATCCAAAAGTCCAGTTAATATTTGTAAATCCTCAGTCGCCAATCGGGCATCGTCCAGTAATTGATCCAAGTCCTGAAGATCTAGACGAGCATCAGTATCCTCCGACGTTAACATCCAGAGACGTCCTTTAAGAGATTGCCACTGTTTCTGTACCAGTCCCCTCAAGCGGCAAACCTCTCGGGTCGTCCGGAAAAGTTCAGCGATTAAGTCTTGTAACAGAGTAGGATCCTCAGAGAAGGGCTCCAGGGTGTAGATCACCTGGAGAGCTGCATAGCTCCCATCCAAGTGGCAGGCGAACCCCCCTGGGCTCCAGCCTGGCTAGTAGAATGGTGAAGTGAGATAGCTGTCATAATGTCAGCCCTTGGCCCACAGAACCAGAAATCACCACAAAGTCATATAGAGTCCAAACAGATGGCTTTTACTGGTCAATTAGGCATACAGTGCAAACGAATAAAATGACAGCTATGAGAGGCTCACTAGCTGGGAGATATTATAAGGCAGGAAAGGCGGGTGATTACACGTACAGGCTGAATACAGTTTCCCAGGAGCTGGGTTCCCAGGCCTAGGTATGCGACCTTGGGGGGCAGACAATACAACGCAGAGACAGAGGCAATAACGAAACCGAGATAGCAGCCTGACACATGTGGATTTGAACATAAGGCTGTTTTTCTGTACATAACCCTGGTGTATGATTCTTTGTTGTGTGTTGTGAAAGAAGAGGAAAGCCTGATCGAAACAGTAATTCTATTCTTTAAATGGATGGCTAATTAAAAGACCTTTGCATTTGTTTCATATTGAACATTTGATGAGGTAAATCTTGGTTAAACTTGAGCTCTTACCAGTTGGAAATGACAGGCTAGAAGCTGTAAAGTTGGTTAGATCAGTACAATAAATTCCAGGGATTGACAAAACAGAATCCTTTCCTTTAATGTGATTTTTTTGGTTCTCAGTTGTGGAGTATATTTTGCAGACGGTTGTACAAGACATGAAGAGACAAGTCTCCTGTGGGTAATGCTTCAATTTGGTAGAGTAAAAATCCGTTTGGCAGGCAGGTGGCACTGGTATGCTACTGGTAGGCTTTCTAAGGTCTATAGCTTTGCTGTAGATTTTCAAGAATGAAAGCTATTCACTTATTCCTTTTATTCCATCTCTTTAAGGGGGCAAAAATGCTCTTGATTTCCACGGGGGGGGGGGAAGCTGAGAGATTGGGGGCGGGGGACAGCTTGCATACAGGAAAAAAGTTAAACTCTTCTGCTTGCCTGCTACTTCTACACTCCAACCTCCCTCCCAAGCTTCTTTTATTTGAATTAGGGATCTCTTATACACCTTGCCTTAAAGTTTGCTATTATCCCCCTTTTGTTTTGTAGTCTTAATGAGTGAATTTGTTAGGCCAGCAGGTCTATTGCACACCTTCTGTCCATAATTGTCATTCTCAAATAATTCTCCTGTATTTACAAAGCATAACTTCCTGCTGTGAAAACCATGCTGAAAAGTCAAGTCAGGATGAACTACATAAACAATTCTAGTTTTTAAGAACCAGCTGGCTGTGTTTTGCTTAGGAGGCTGTGCACAAAAAGAGGGGGGGTAATGCGATCTCCCCCTTCCTGGGGTCACCCAAATTGGTCCCCATTTCATGAAGAATTAGAATACAAGTTCTTGGGTAAAAAGGATACACAGTGCCCATCCAGGGGCTAAAAATCTCCCTGGAAACAAAAGATGGGAGGGAGTCAGATACTAAACTGGCAAGTTACTTAGGTAGTAAACAAAAGTACAAAATAAAAGGGGCTGGTGGAAAGAAAATAGTACAAGACAGTGAGACAGCAGTAATTTACATGTAATACTCCAATAAAACCATTCATTTTGCACAATTCTAGTGTTCCATTGTATTTAAGCTAAATGCCCTATTCATAGGGTTGCCAACTGCCAGGTAGTAGCAGCAGATCTCCTGCTAATGCAACTGATCTCCAGTCAATAGTGATCATATCACCTAGAGAAAAATGGCCGCTTTGGCAATTGAACTCTATGGCATTGAAGTCCCTCCCCTCCCCAAACCCTGCCCTCTTCAGGCTCCGCCCCCAAATCTCCCGCCAGTTGCGAAGTGGGACCTGGCAGCCCTACCTATTAAAGGATCTTTTAGCCAAACTGTGACCCTCCTGCATGGCTAGTTAAGATTTAAAAAACCCTGAAAAGATAGGTGATGGGTTGCCCAAAATGAGACCAAAAGGTGTGAAGCGACAAACAGGAAAGGAATTTTGGCATAAAAAGGGAAAGAGTGCCTAGCGAGGTGAGAGTACTATGGGGAAGGCTGGCTGACAGTAGGGCAGACTAACTGAGAATGAGAAAATGGAGGCACTAAGACGGGGAAAGTTGGTAGGAAGTTGTGGTGGGTTAAATTCAGAAAGAGAACTGAATGGGAAAAATAAAACATATTCTACCTGTCTTTAAGAAAAAGTACAGTTGTGCTTGTGGTGTGTGTGTGGGGGGGAAGGCCCAGGAGCAAAACATTTTACCAGATAGAAGGGGGATCCTTTGTTTTCAGCCATGAAAGAAGGCTCAGGAGCAGAGCCAGCCACAAAAATTGAGGGAGTGGGTGTCCTTTCTGCACCTTGATTTACCTGGAACAAACAGGGGAAGTACTGCTACTGTACCAACAGACGTAGTGTCCAGATCACATGATGGTATCACCTTACCCTGCTCTGGTTAGAGTTTATGTGGAGTATTGTGTTCAGTTTGGGGCACCACAGTTTAAGAAGGATGTAGATAAGCTGGAACATATCCAGAGGAGGGCAACAAAGATGGTGAGGGTTTTGGAGACCAAGTCTTATGAGTAAAGGTTGAAGGAGCTCAGTATGTTTAGCCTGGAGAGGAGACAACTGAGAGGTGATATGATAACCACCCTCAAGTACTTGAAGGGCTGAAATATAGAGGATGGTGCAGAGTTGTTTTCCGTTGGCCCAGAAGGTTGGATCATAACCAATGGGTTGAAATGAAATCAAAAGAGTTTTTGGCTAAACATTTGGAAGAATTTCATGACAGCGGTTCCTCAGTGGAACAGGCTTCCTGTGGTGGTGGTGGTATCTCCTTCTTTGGAGGTTTTTAAGCAGAGGCTAGATGGCCATCTGTCAGCAATGCTGATTCTGTGATCTTAGGCACTTAAACACTACTGTGGTGCCAGAATTTTTTTCTTTCCTGAGCTGGCATTCTTGGACATATTTCATCTGAAAAACTGCTAAGGTTGAAGGGTAAGTCTGCATGCTACTTTCATCATGCACAGACCAGGTGAAAACAGCTCCATATGATAACTTACCCCACTATTATCACAGCATGCAGCACCAATATAATTTCCTAAATCAGCATCATGGTGAGGATCTAAAATCAACGCTACCCTTCTTTAGAGATTAACAGTGTTGATGTGGAGATATTCCACTGAGCTAGGAAGTGGAAACTGTTGCTGTCTGTTATAAGAACATAAGAAAAACAATGCTGGATCAGACCAAGGCCCATCAAGTCCAGCAGTCTGTTCAAACAGTGGCCAACCAGGTGCCTCTGGGAAGCCCACAAACAAGACAACTGCAACAGCATCCTGCCTTTGTTCCAAAGCACCTAATATAATAGGCATGCTCCTCTGATCCTGGAGAGAATAGGTATACTTCATGACTAGTATTCATTTTGATTAGTACCCATGGATAGCACTATCCTACATGAAAATGTCCACTCCCCTCTTAAAGCCTTCCAAGTTGGCAGCCATCACCACATCCTGGGGCAGGGAGTTCCACAATTTAACAATGTGTTATGTGAAGAAATACTTCCTTTTATCTGTTTTGAATCTCTCATCCTCCAGCTTCAGCAGATGACCCCACATTCTAGTACTATGAGAGAGGGAGAAAAGCTTCTCCCTGTCCACCCTCTCCACACCATGCATAATTTTATAGACCTCTATCATGTCTCCCCTTAACCGCCTTCTGTGTTAATTCCTGCTTTTACTATAAAAGAGAGGCAGGTTTCCTATGAGCTCAAGTTCAGCCAGGTCCGGCCAACAAGATCCTTCCTTTCTAAGCCCATAGGAAGAGGCAACATGGCTGGCAATAGCACACCTTATTCCAGTGCCATTGGACAGAGGAACATATTCAAGGGTGGAATCACTGGATTTGAGCCAGTATCAATAGCTATTAGCTACAACCACTGAAATTGGAAACTCAAACAACAGGTTTCAAGCTTAACCAGATATCTGGTAAAACCAGATGACTTGTAAAAGTTTTCATCTCTCTCAGTGAACTGACTGACAGACTCTATTTGCACAACAAATATGTGTACAATCAACATATAAGGTCATGGCAGGATAGGGTCATTTCCATTAGCTCTATTCCCCAACTTCTGCACATTGATTCAAACCTTTGAACAGAGCCTACATGAATATATGCTGTGTTCTTGTGTTCCTGATTTGGTTTCAGGTAGCCGGCTCAAGGTTGACTCAGCCTTCCATCCTTCCGAGATTGGTAAAATGAGTACCCAGCTTGCTGGGAGTAAAGGGAAGATGACTGGGGAAGGCACTGGCAAACCACCCCGTAAACAAAGTCTGCCTAGGAATTGTCGGGATGTGACGTCACCCCGTGGGTCAGGAATGACCCGGTGTTTGCACAGGGGACCTTTACCTTTTCCTGACTTGCATCCTGCTAACATGCAGAGTACAAGGTGAATGTAATGAAACTGGGACAATTTCTAACAGACATGCAAAAATCAAGCACTGTCTCGGGGCCCTGATAAAACCTTTCTTCCATATTCTAAGAAACATGAAAGCTTCTTTTGGCTGGTCTGTGGGAAACAATGCATTCTGCACACGTTAAGAATATATATATGTCTGGGCATGTGTTGTCGCTTTGGACAAGTAAGCTATCGATCTTGTGGTTTTTTTTCATCATCCTTTTCAAATTGTCTAGTCCCCAATGCTTGTTAACAGCACCATCGAAAATTAAAACTCTGAAAATAGCATCTTGTTGTACATCAACTTTTTCTGTTAACTCCCCTCCACAAAACACAAAACAAAGCCACAAGAATTTTAAATGTGAAGACAGCCAAACACAGTGAACACAGTGTTATTTAACTGTGTGAACACAGTGTTATTTAACTGTAAACTATAAGTCAAACCACCATAGAACACAAAATGGGACAATGAGACTTAACTTTTTTTTTTCTAGATAGAAGCTGTATGATTTTTCCCAGTGGGGTTTTTGAATTGAAAAATGCTAAAGATCAATATTTTGATCATTAGAATCCAAACATTATTTTAAGTTTGGATGCTCAAATATATTAAATATTCAAAATTCTCCAGTGTTGTTATATGCACTTTATCAGAAGTTGTGAAAACCATAACTTATTAAAATAAAATGTGTGATTGAATACTGTCAGGAAGGACAACATGGATATAATTGGCTTGTCCTCTAACAGGGCAGAATACAACACAGACAACCGATGGGCCAGGTAAAAAGAGCAAACCCTCCATTTTTTTGCCCTCAAGTTGCAACTGACTTATGGCAACCCTGTAGGGTTTTCAAGGCAAGAGATGTTCAGAGGTGGTTTGCCATTCCCTGCCTCCATGTCATGACCCTGGCCTTCCTTGGTTGTCTCCCATCCAAATACTAACCAGAACTGAGATCTGTGCATAGTTTCCAAGATTTGACAAGATCAGGCTATCGTTACTGTTTTGGTGTTCATCTCTATCATTTCAACTGTATATGACAAATGACATCATCCTCTCTGATGCCTGCTCATTAGAGCAAGGAGGAGGAAGTGAGTGAGTGCTCAGGATCAATGAAGAAGCACATTATGCTAAGGAAAACAACACTAGTTGCATGACAGATTCTGAAATTACACCAGGGGGGAGAATGGTGGCCCAAGATAATCTTAGAGCTCTTATAAGGAAGGTAGAGTGTTGCACAGGGTCCAGAGAAGCCCTATGTCTTTCATCTAGTTGCATCTGGAATAGAACATTGAGCAATTGACAAGGAAATAGACAAAGCTTTGGCTTTTGATTGAGTACACACCAATATATTTACACAAAGACACTAATCTCCATGTGCTTGCTCGTGTGCATACAGACACACACTACATATTACAGCCAAGAGTGTTACAGCAAAACTCAAGTCCTTGAAGGAAAGCTTCCTAGCACATGACCATGAACAAACTGGGTTGGTGAGCCAAATGCAACAATCTCCAAGCCATCTTTAAGACATGTTGGGTCATCATACTTTACATTTGGCTCTATCAGCAAACAGGTTTTGACTCAGGAAAAGACCCAGTAGATCACTGTGTGGGGTGCAGAGGACTGCTCTGTCTTCTGGGAAATTGTCACTGGCCCATCGAACACTGGGATCCACACAGTCCTTTTGGGAAGGAACTTGGCTAACCACAGACTTCGACAAGAGGACAGGATAGTGGAGGATGATGCATCACACGGTGGGCTGGAGTTCCTGGAAATGGAACACAAATGCTTATCATTCAGGTTATCATAAAATAGTTTTAATCTTCTCTCCCAAGCTTTCCCGGTGACCCCTTTTTAAGAATCTGTTTTGAGGTCCTCAATGCAAAGTAGGCTGTGTGAGGGTATCACACTAAAAGCAAAACAAATAAAAAGAATGGACATTTGAAAACGCATGGAATTTCTCTCCAAACATTTGGTGATTTTCTTTTTCTATGTAACACAATGTGTTGTTTGAAAACTGTTGAATAACCACTATTGTGCCAGTGGGGATACATAACAAATCTGTTTTGACTTATGACAATCTTTGTGTATGCTATGAACTTCTGTGAGTCAAAGACTATTATGACATCTGACACCAGTCTACACATTGCGCATTACTACCAGGAGAAAAACAACTCCTTATTGATTTGTTGCATAACTGTGGAGGTCAGTAGAATGTGGATGTTGTGGTTGGGGAAGATTACCAAAGTTCATTTAGATAGGTAAACCCAATATACATCAAGGGAGCTGCAGTTCTAAATTGGAACTTTACTAAAATCTTATTATACATCCAACCAAGCTTTTTGAATGTTGTCCCGAAGTGAAACCTCAGAATGTGGTCAAGTAAACAAACAAAACCAGAACAAATACTTCAATTTATGGGATGCAAATGAAGACAAATAATTAGAAAAAAACAAGGTCAAAAGGAATTCTTAAGAATAGAATAAAGAACATTTTAGTGGTAATGGAAGAATTAAAAGCACTCAAAGCACTCCCAAATGCAGTGAATGGAGAGCAGAAGTGAAGGCTCTGTATGGTACAAAAGGGAGGAAACTGATGAAGTTTTAAAATAGTTAATGGAATGAAACTGAAGACAAATAATCAGAAATAACAAGGTCAACTGGAATTCTCAAGAAAAGAAGCAACATCATAGCGGGGATGGCCATTTTATACTGAGTAGCCACAACGCCATAGCTCACACTAGCATTATATTGTTATGATCTAGCACACTCTCGGTGGCAAAGCTGACAATACAATACTTGTAGAAGAAAAAAACCCTAACTGAAACACTGAAGTCATTCCTACAGTGGGCCTGACAATTCTACCATTATATACTGATCAGTTTCTTTTTCCAGTACCCCCCACATTGTGTGTGTGTAAAGTGCCTTCAAGTCGCAGCTGACTTATGGTGACCCCTTTTGGGGTTTTCATGGCAAGAGACTAACAGAGGAGGTTTGCCAGTGCCTTCCTCTGCACAGCAACCCTGGTCTTCCTTGGTGGTCTCCCATCCAAATACTAACCAGGGCTGACCCTGCTTAGCTTCTGAGATCTGACGAGATCAGGCTAGCCTAGGCCATACAGGTCAGGGCTCCCCCTCACATTACGTATGCACAAATCAGAACAATGCTGTGGCTGCAATGTCAAGATGACTTCACTGTACTTGGTACATATTGCCTGTCAGACATAAGCATACTACTAGGAAGAGCTCACAGTGCCTACCCAGTCAGAGGCCATTTGGGGCTGCGGCCCATTGGTTAGGATGGCAACCACTGATACCTGCAGGCACAATTTCTGAGGCTCCCCTTAAACAAGAGTTTGAATAACATGCTGAGGTAACACAACCTGTGAACACCACCATTTGTTGGTGGCAAGGAAGGGAAACACAGAGTTATGTGGGAAGGGATGGCTGCCATTTCAATTAGAGCATCCATATGCAGCACCTGCAGGTCACAGGACCTCCAGTTGAAGGTCTTGAGTCCATCAGTGGGATCAAAGATTCCACAAAGAGAATGTTAGGAACACTGCAAAAATATGTACCTATGAAAATAAAACAGTGTTTCGAAAGGGCAAGGGACCATATGGGCAAGGAAAAATGCATACCACAGCAGGACGCTCACAGCATATGGTTAGCAGGTCAGTGGGAAAGTGCACTACGATGGGAAACAGGATATGAGTTTTAGCTCTACCATGCCAGGGAGATGTGAATGTGGTTTCCAGATTAGCAGTGCCTACAAGTTGTATTGACTCAATAAAGGAAGCTCTGACCTTCAGTTTGCAAGACCATTTTGGAGGTCATCAATTCATAGGGTCACTGTAAGCTGGAAGTGACTTGGGGTTACATTATACAAACCTGTTGAATGTGCACCAACTGCAAAAGGAAATAACAGGGGGAATAGAACCCAGGCCTGCTAAGTCATAGTGCGACTCAGGGTGAGGTCTTTGGAGTTATTCAGGGGCTTCATCTTTCCCTTCCCTTTACCCTGTGCCTCATCCCAGGACTGAAGCCATATAGCTAAGTAATAAACATGTCCTATGTGTAGCTTTAGCTTAGTGGAATGTCGTAGGCACAGCCAGGAGTCCCAGGTCTGAATGCTGGCTAAAGTCTCCCAGGAGAGTGGGCTAGCAAAAGCCACCCATCTACACCTGAGACCACACAGTATGATAGCCAGAATACAGTCACATAGACCAAGAACCTCATTCATGTCCAGTAATAGTGCTTTTCAGCTAAATCTTAAACTAGCGCAAAGAGCATGACAGAGGCTCTCCTATGTTATAACACCATCATCACAAATTTGGAGGTCTTCTCACAACCTTTCAGAGTTAACTCCAAGGTTGAATCAGTGTGTCCTTGGTTTGATAAAGAATGCGCTAATGCAAAAAAGGGTCTTCGTTTATTGTTCCGCCAAATCCGTTCTGGATCTTGTGATTGGCCTATCTCTAGATACTATGAACTGAGGAAAGAATGCCAAGTCCTCTTAACTTGTAAGAAATACGCCTACTCTTTAGAGCAATGGTCCCAACTTCACAATGCATTTAAAAGTAAAAACAATAAAGAGTTTTGGACCATGATATCTAGGTCAAGACACGCATACAGTAATATCAGCCCAGAAATGGGTCTCCCACTATACTACTCTTTTTAATGACCCACTTTCTGTTGGGTTCGATGGAGAACTACCGAATTGCCTAGATATACCTGAATGGCCACCTGTCTCCCCAGAGGAGATATGCGATCTTATAACTAGCCTTAAACCAAACAAAGCTCCTGGCTAGAATTAATCAATCCTCACATTACACTCTTAAAAAACTTAACACATGATGTCATCAAATTTTTATTCGAGGACAAGATACCTACTGTCACCAAACATGTGGCAGAGTTTCTGATGATTGTCATCAAAAATAAAAACAAGAGGGTAAAGAATAAACAAACTGTTTAAAACCAACCGAGGTAATTTGTAGGCCCTGGGCAACATCAACTGGAAGGGTGCCGGTGTTCGCTGCAGTTCATATCCGCTGGCTGGATGAATGTATTGTTATGGTTTTTAGATTGAAGTGTTTTAACTTGATGGCTGAGTTTTGGTCAGTTGTTGTTTGTGAATCCTTGCGGTGTCTGTATTTATGCTCCCTTGTTGCTATTTTACTATGCCAATAAAGGTGTCTGAATCTGAACCTAAACCTCATTTATACGGTTGCCAACCTCCAGGTACTAGCTGGAGATCTATTACAACTGATCTCCAGCCGATAGAGATCAGTTCACCTGGAGAAAATGGCCACTTTGGCAATTGGGCTCTATGGCATTGCAGTCCCTCCCCTCCCCAAACCCCGCCCTCCTCAGGCTCCACACCAAAAACCTCCTGCCGGTGGCGAAGAGGGGCCTGGCAGCCCTACTCATTCAGATAACTGTATTGTAAATCTATGCCTCAGGGTGTTTTTCATTTTTTTCCTATCCCCTTTCTTTCCATCTTGCCACACACCCCCTTGAACTTATTTAGTTGATTACCAGTAGTTGATGGTTATTTTCTAGCAGATCTTGTGATCCATCTGTCATGTTCCACCCTTAGCTTCATGCAACCTTCCTGGAAGTTCATAACAGCAGTAACTGGCAGTGGCAAGGGGGAGGAGAGATCAAGGGGACAGTAAGCAATTGGTGCCTCCACCCTGCTCCTTGTTGGTGATCCAGTGATAAGGTTGTAGGAAAGAGGCAAACACTTAGTCTTCCCAGTATGAGGTGGGATAGTGAACCTGCTCCCCCCTTTTCATTGCAAGTTCTATTGCAAAGACATTTGAAGTAGGTGACCAAGAAACAGTAGTTTCATATCATCAGTGTGCTATCATGAGATCAGAAACACAGTTGAAATGGTCACAGTTTTTATTTTACAGCAGCAGTGGTTGAGTGATCTCTGAAAACAATGCACAGGAATAGGGTTGCTAAAGCATCCTTTTAGTTCTTGCAGGGCCCCACCAGGTGTCTGAAAAAGCTCAGTGAGACACAAAGGAGTACCAGTTGACTTGGCACATGTTGCATGGCTACCTCACTGCCTGTGGTGAGACAAGAGAGACATGGGGGAGCGTGATGAATAATGGGTAGCAGTCTCAACATATACTTCCTGGATCTAGATGCTTATTAAAAGGTGGGGAGCTTGAGAGCTTGAGAAAGGATGTTACGACTTAGATACTCTTCCATAGCACCTGCCCCAGTCCCATTCTACACTCTCTCAATGGTAAGCTCCCTGATGTCTACATGTATAAGCTTCACTGGTTGGCAAAGACAGTCTACAACGGTATTCACCTATATAATGTAAGGCATTGCATTGGAATGCATTTATTGTTGTTCTGCTCCATGTGCCCTGGCTACAGTCCTGCAAGAAAAATGGGGACATGAGCATTTGGCAAGAAGTACTAATAGGTAGAATATATGATATGTTCACCAATAATGATGATTATGATACTCTTTGGATGCACTTGTGCATAGTGGGAGCTTAGTTGCATTTGTAGTGTTGTGGCCAACAGAAACCCCAGTACAATAACACTGTATCCTCGTTATGAGGCATGCTGCTCTGAGTATTTGAGGATCATTAATGCTGTACAGTTTCTACTCATTGTATGGGAGGAAAGGAATGGAGACCCTCTGAGTCTTTGCACACTCTTCTCTTGTGGGATGGACGGGGGAGATGCTGGGGGCTTGTTTTGAGACACAGGTCCCTTCCCTCTGGAGAATCTCCCTCTTCTGCATACCTCTGAATGGTGCCTTGTCCTTGCAGCCCCAACCGCAGCAGAAGCGTTCAAAATCCTGGGAAATGTAGCTTTCTGGTTCCAGGATTATCTGTTGAGTACTGAGGATACAAGTTTAGCAATCTTTTTGGTCGTCTTGCTTGTGTGTAGTTTTGTGCCATATTCCCCATCACTCAAGTCCCCACTTGCATGCTTCTATAGTTCTATGGATGTAGAGGCCAAGTAATATACACCTACACCCCACATCTTGATATCTACAATCTGTGATCTCAAGATTAACATTATATACTGTTGGTGTTCTGCTATGATTGACTCCTGAGTTAGACAGCGTTTTATTCTTTTGTGGCATGGGGTTGAAGAGAGAGAAGATGATTTTCTGGGGCTCTCCATTGACTTCAGTGGGAGTATGTGTGTTTACATCACCCTTTTTGTAAGTGTAACAGTGTTAGGAATGTGTTCAACCTTTAGCAAGCATGGGATTCTGACAGTTTAACTCTGCCCACTCCACACCCTCACCAACCAGTTTTCATTGGTAGAGTCTCACTAGTGTTAAGGAATCCTTTCACCTGTATAAGACTATCATAATCCCTACATAGTATTTTACACATCTTTAGCACTGTGTTCTGGCTGGTACAAGTGGGCTTGAGAACAATCCAATCATACCTGGAGGATGTAATTTGGGGAACAAACTTGCACTGTGAATTAGGGCTGTTGGGGGGAAAAATCGGTAAAATTCAGGTTCGGGTTTATTGGCCATTTTTTTCCAGGAAAACCCAAATGCCGAATTTCCTATACCAGTAAAGGTAGGAATTCGGCTTTAAATTAGGGTTTCCCAAAAAATTCGGCCATTTAAACCCTATGGGGTCTTTTCACTGCTTTCTGCGGCTCCTGGGGGGGCATTTGTGCAGGTTGAGGTCCCAAATTTTCAGGGTAGCTAGAAGGGACTCTCCTTGCAAGAACCCCCAAGTTTGGTAAAGATTGGGTCAGGGGGTCCAGAATTATGGGGTCTGGAAGGGGTCATCCCATCCTCCTCCATTGAAATGCATTGGAAAAGTGGCTGTGTTCAGATGCTTTGGTGTGATCTTTGCAATGTATCTCAGTGGAGAAGCCGGGCTTTAAATGGTGGGAAAGTTCACCCTGTGCCTCCATAGAGATACAATGTATCCGGATGAATGGAACCCTTTTCAATAGTGAGGCCACTCTAATGATGTTACGAGACATCACTCTCACTCTCTCAGCAGATAAAACTTCCACATGAATTAACCCTTTTCGATAGTTGCAACAACTGATAAGAGTAATTGAGAAAGGTTTTTGCTCATGCACAGTTTTGCAAAGGACCCTGGGAATGGTATTTTCCCACTGTGTTAGTTGTTGGGATTCTTACCCCCCCACCCCCTCACACATAACTTTTTAAAAATGGCTGACATATTGTTCTGGTCCAGTTTCCACTGCTTGTTTTGTAGCTGCCATGTCAACAGTTAAAAAATATTTTTTAAATTTACCTTTGAAATTATTGGTTGGTATGGTTGATAACCGTGCAAGAGCAAAGGAAGGCAAAATCATTGTGCGCAGGTAGCATAACAGTAATGTATTGTGCATGCACAAATTAAGGTACCAGGACACCCTAATAACAGCTAGCAAGTAACAAAACTACTATATAGCTGCAACTAGCTTGCAAGTAGTTTGAGATATTTGCTGAGCAAATGATCACATCTCAGGATTGAATTGCTGCACTTTGCAACCACCAAACATGGTAACTTTGACAGCTGAACTCACCTGCAGGAAAAACCAGGGCATCCGTATAGTAGAGCACAGAGAAGGAAATGGCATATGAAAGTGGAAACCCCATCAGGAAATCTACAATGTATGTGTTCTCTGGTGGAAACCAGTAGAAAGATCCATCACAGAGGAAATGAAATATGAGAGAAATTGAAAGCCAATGCTTATACCTTGTCATTGATGGTCCATCACAAGGAGGAGGCAGAAGAGGTTCCCCTTCTGAATCTGGGAACCCGTCTGAGTGCATTTCATGCTATTATAAGAGCAGCAGCAGAAGCACGTATTGGTGCCCTTATATGCAGAATAATCATAAGGTGGCAGCAGCAGCGTATACTGGAATGATTCCAGTGTAGCTAGCTAGTTCCTATGGAACCCCTGAAACATATATTTATATAAAAAAGAACCAACTCCAAAGAGCTGAGGACATAGCACTGAGAACATAGCAACTGGACTGGAATCCATAGCAAATTAGCCATTATACCCCCCATCACCAAAATTACAGAGTGACATGCTGACAATGCCCCTTGTCAACCATATATGGCAGCAGCCAGCCAATGCATGCTGACATTGGCATGCCTTTATGACATTACCATGCCCTCCACTCATATGCAGAACATAACAAAAGGGAAAACACAGCACCCTTTACTGTAGATAGGAGGGTGGCATGCCTAGTTTAAGCCTTGCAGCTACTAAACATCAGAGAGCCCTGCAGATGTGGGGGAGGGGGAGTGTCAAATCCCTTGTTTCACACATAGGGTTGGATCGAAATTTTCCTGCCTCCCTGTTCCCACTGATCTCCATGAAATACTCCTCCTGAGGGATGAGTAATGTGGAGGAACAAAATGAGAGGGATCTGCAGTGGGAAGGGGGAATTAGTGGAAATTGCCAATAGCTTGGATCCAACACATACTCTCTTGACAGATCAATAAATGGGGAAGAAGTGAGGCCACTCTAATTATGTTACTGAGACATCACTCACACTCTCTTAGCTGATAAAACTTCCACAGAAATGCCACAGCCTCTCCCAAACAAGGGTTCAGGGGAAATAACGTTCTGAGAGGGCAGCCATTTGTAAGACAAAGGGCTCAAAAGCACCAGGAAAGCAACATAGGGACACCCAGCTGCTCATTCACAAAAGCATTTCTGTCAGCTTCCCAATAGCCTACTGGGGAAAAGCACTGGTGTGAGAACCAGGAGTGAAAAATTCACCAAAGAAGAATCTGGGAGTAAAATAAAGCTATTTTTTTTTGCCAGTGACAAGCCAATCACCCACAAAATTGAAGGAGGAGACTGGACTAGAAGCTAAACCCCACATACTGCAGAGCATATCCTGGGCCACTTCTAGGGTTGCCAACCTCCAGGTACTAGCTGGAGATCTCCTGCTATTACAACTGATCTCCAGCCAATAGAGATCAGTTCACCTGGAGAAAATGGCTGCTTTGGCAATTGGACTCTATGACATTGAAATTCCTCCCCTCTCCAAACTCCACCCTCCTCAGGCTCCACCCCAAAAACCTTCCACCAGTGGTGAAGAGGGACTTGGCAACCCTATCCACTTTGAATCCTCCAGTGCCCCTGATGTCTTAACCAAGCACATATATCGGCAGGAATGATTACACAGAGAACAACTCACTGTGCCAGAGTTCCTGCAGTAACTAACATCTGACCAACACCAATCACTGAGGATGGGCTGCTCATGCTGATTGGCTGCCCCACACACCAATAGAAAGACACCATTATGAAACAATCCACACATGTATTGAATGGCATTAGGAATGGAGTCTTGATGATAGTGAGTCATATTAACAGCTGTACTGGAGGACCTCAGAATCAGAGGTAGAGCTGTCTCTATCACTTCATGCCCATAAAGGCTTTAACTGAGTTGGTCAAACAGATGCCTGTTAAGCAGCTTGCAATGGTACAGGTGCCATGCTAGACCAAAAGAGTTGGGAACCCCACAGCAGAGCAACTAGATGCACACTGGTCACTGCAGATGTTGGCTGTGCTGTAGCTTCAGCAAGTGGTTGCCACTGCGCCGAGAATACGGTTCATCTTGGCTTCTAACCCTGCAGGAGGACTACCGGCACATAGTCCAAAGAGACATGAAGACAATAATGAGTAATGTTCAGCAGTAGGACAAAACAGCAACAGGGCTATGAAGCTCTGCATAGGGTGCTCTCCCATCCTTTAAACCTCCACCTGCTGCCTGGGGGATTCCCAGTTTGGAATTCACCTGTTCAGTGAACGGCATTGTCTGCAGTTAGTGGTTGGGCTGCTCCATGTGGCTCTGATTCTGTAAGGCAAAAGGTGTTGTTTTTGGTCAGCAGGCACAATAGTTGGCAAGGAATGGCTGGCAATTATCCAGAAATGTGTTTGTGGTCTCTGTCCCCAGTGTGTAGAAGGTTACAGCAGCATGACACCACACTGCCATGAGTTGCCCCCCACAGCACCATGCAAACTTAATGCTATGTCCCCTGTGGGGGAGACACTACTAGCAGCTATCAAGGGTGGAAGAGTTGTTGAGCAAATACGCTGTAGGTAAATGTTGTGTGGGGGAGAAGGTATTGAGACAGGACTCTCCCTCCTTTGCTTACCTGTGTGGGGTGCGCTGACCTTGCATCACCAGCGGGAGATGTGGAGGCTCCCATGTATAGTTCGTGGAGGGGGAGCACCTGTAAGGATTCTAAGCAGAGCAGTATTAGCAATGTGCTGAAACTGTATCTGTGTGTGCCTCCTTAACTGGCTATGCAAAGTGTTCCATTTTTGTGCAATATGCCTTTACTGTGTAGAACTCCTGTCACCCCAGTAGAAATGTTGCATACTTTGACACGAATGTGATTGCCAGGCAAACTTATTCTGTTTGGCTTTCTCAATTAGATGTGAAGTGAGCTCCTGATCATATCACCCTTACTGATTGTTGTTGAAGTTTTGTGCTGAGTAGTTTTGTACCGGAGTGGTAGCTGCTTATTCTGCAGGGCCAGGTATTTGCAGCTTTGGTTACTGTAGTCCCGTTATCAACCTCTGAACTACTTGCTGCAGCTGCCATTTTTTTAAAATCAAAATTGGAATTTTTATGCCATTTTACCATTTTTGCCTTGTGTCATCGTGTAATACTGCTTATCAGCTCATACTAAAAAAAGAAAAAGAAAAGATGGAGGTCAATGAACAGATGGGGATATCCAAGCAGCCCACCAAATGATCTGCTTCCTGTTTACTACCAGTGAGCAGGATGTGAGAGGAACCAGTGGGTGCTGAAGAATACTTACTTCTAAGTATGTGTGTGTATGTGTGTTCTAAGAGTATCCAAAATGAAGCTGGATAGATACAGCCTTATGCTGCATGATTTAGCATTTGATAAAGTTCCCTGAACTAGTCACACCAGACAAGTGAGTTTACAGGGTGCCTGAGTGGAAGAAAGTGGTGCTTAAAAACATACATAACTTTTTGATAATTATTTGGCATGGAGCATGGCTGAATTTCTGTGGAGTTTGCTTTTCATAGAGAAAGATGACATTTGGGGCTGTGTGAAATTCTCTCCAAAAGAGCAGCATTTCCCAAGGAAAACCAGCCTTCTGCTGAGAAATGGAAATTCCTTCTTCTTTTTTTTTTTTTTGAGATTGTGCTGTGGATTGCCACCCTTAAGAAGACTGCAACAGCAACAGATGGGGTGAACAAGAGCAACTGCAGAAAAGTGAAAGCTTGCATTTGATTAGAGTTGCCAACTTCCAGGTACTAGCTGGCGATCTCCTGCTATTACAGCTAAATTCACTTGTGCGGTTCAGCTGTGAATCTGATATGGGGGGGACTTGTTCTCACCCTGGAAAGTTCTATAGACATGGCTGTATGATTGGTTGTTGAGATCAGGAAGTTAGTGCCAGCTTTCTCCATAAGTATAGTCAATGAGAAAAATGTTCCTTCACCCTAATCTTTTACACTTCCTTGCTGCCAGAAAGACACTTGTATTAAGCTCTGGAAACTATTTGCCCCAAGAACCAACTAGGCTGTATTAGGACTCCAGTAAGTAGACAACGAGGAGCCCCGTGGCACAGAGTGGTAAGCTGCAGTATTGCAGTCCACAGCTCTGCTCACGACCTGAGTTCGATCCCAACAGAAGTCGGTTTCAGGTAGCTGGCTCAAGGTTGACTCAGCCTTCCATCCTTCTGAGGTCGGTAAAATGAGTACCCAGCTTGCTGGGGGTAAAGGGGAGATGACTGGGGAAGGCACTGACAAACCACCCTGTAAACAAAGTCTGCCTAGAAAATGTCGGGATGTGACATCACCCCATGGGTCAAGAATGACCCGGTGCTTGCACAGGGGACCTTTACCTTTTTTAAAGTAGACAACTAGTCATCTTTTACTATTTCTGTGCATCCTGCTGCCATAAAACTGTATGCCTTGTTTTTTAATATCTTTTTCTAACTTTCTTCAGTAAAGCCTTACTTAGCTTTATGGTATGTGTTGTTCAAGAAGTTTCTGGTACCAAACCCAGGTGAGCTTGGTTTCATTACCATACCAACTCCAGGATTGCCAGATCCTGGTTGGGAAATACCTGGAGATTTTGAGGGTGTAGCCTGAGGATGGTGGGGTTTGGGGGAAAGGAGGAACTTCAGTGGGGTATAATGCTATACAGTCCACCTCCCAAAGTGGCCATTTTCTCCAGGTGAACTGATCTGGGTCACCTGGAGATCAGTTGTAATAGTGGGAGATCTCCAGCCACCACCTGGAAGTTGACAACCCTATCACAGTGGCAACTGCTGTGACAACTAACCAACCTCCAGTCAGTGAGAACGACTGTCAAAAGGCCACAGTGCTAATCTACATTCATCTGTCTACTCAAATGACCACTGTACAAGGTTTGGGCATAGGGTGGCCACTCCTGTGCATGTCAATCCAAGGAGATTTTTTGGGGAGTAGAGTTGGGGGGCATTACCTCCTGCAATGCTCTAGGAATTCCTTCAATCAAGAGATTAGGGGAAACTCCTACAGCATTGTGGGTGCTGTGATGTAACTTCTGGATCCAGAAGTGAGCCCCCCCCCCCATTTTTTTCTACCACTGGTCAACTGATTGAGGGCAGGTGATCAAGGATGGGGTGAGAGTTTGCCTGCCATGAGCAAACGAACAGTAAGCCTATCTGGGGAGCATGCTGATGAGAAGTTAGATTTATCTTGTACTATTAAATTCACCTGTCCCCTGTCAAGGGAATAGATACACCACTGGAAGTCAGAGTGTGTCAATGGGCTTCCTTCCCAGGGCAAAAGTTCACGCAGAGAACTCGAGCTGAGGACAATTTGGAGCAAGATGTGAGCTGAATTCTTGTCTGGTCATTTTGCCAATACGAAAGGTTAGCTACTTGTATCAATAAGAAGAGAGTTAATGGTCTTGGCCTCAGATCAGAGTGTGTTTCAGGGATGAAAGTGTCCACGACCCACTCACTTACATGCTCATTAAGCAGCTCTGCAGTGCAGGGAGGCTCTTTGCTCCCTTCCCTTGGCCATGTCTGGCCCTCATCTTTATTCAGAAATCATCTCTCAAGTGCCATTGCCATCCTGCCACTTTTAGGCCTCTGATGAATGCACTTAAGGGTCACTGGCTGTCACATCAATACCCTGGAGCCAAATGACACTTGCAGTGAAACCTCATTTCAAGCCTCATGAGATGGGTTGATTGCGGCTTCCTTTGCAGGCTTGTTTTAAGTGGTGCTGGGGAGTAAATCCATCAAAAGCAGCAGGCAGGCTGGGTTAAGCCTCCATCCCCTCCCCCCCACACATAATGTAACACCATTCGTATATGATCTTGTGCAAGGTTACGAGTGCCCAGTATGGAGCCAGCACAACAATTGTATCTGGCTTTTGGCAGCCCGGTGACCTCCCTTGTTTTCTCTGTGGCACAGTCAATAAAACTGAGGCAAAACAGAAGGAGTGTGCTATCAGCAGGAGAGGGTTGTGGGACGGTATGCAGAGGTGAGTCCGACCTTACCTTGCTGAGCCGTGCCAACGGTAAATAAGGACTCCTTTAAAGTCTGAAAATCTGACTTGCTTCTTATGACACACTTGCCGTCATTATTATGGATTATAAACATGCAGGAGGGCAGATAACAATGCAATTCTGACTGTACTGGGACTCCTTGCTAAAAATGGAATCCCTTTGCCTTTCTGGAGTTTTGAAATGGACTTACGCAGAAGTGTGATAAATGACAACGTTTAAAAAGGCAGCTGCCGAAACCCACCACCTCTGGGATGGCTGTAAAACAGTCGAACAACGCCCACAGGAATTGCCATAAAGAAGAACAGCAGTGCTGGCAGGGACAGTTCTGAAGTCAATAGAAAGCAATTGCTTGGCTGGAACTTCCCAGCAAGGGTTCTTCATGGCAAGCTTAGCAAGAGGGAACAACATGTATTTTCCCAAGACTCGAGTGACATACAGTGCAACCCTGTTTAGGCGAACACCGATACTCTTGCTGGGTTGCCCTTTGCCCACAGAAGACCACAAGGGCTATCACAGGAAGGGGAAGTACGTAAAACCGAACGAGCAAGGTCTGTCAGTTAGTTACATGCTGTGCTTATCATAACGCTCTGAACACTGAAGTAAGGTGATAAAGTTTCTCCTTGACAGTGAGACCTGTGATCCCTGTTCTACACCTCACTCTGTTCTGCAAAGAAAGAACTGGGAATGTGAAACTTAGCGGCGGTGCTACTTTAAGCATTTAACAGGTTTGATCTAGCTTTCCAGCCCACACATTGTTGGTGGCCTTGTATCCTGAGGGTTGCTTCTTTGTGGATTGAATGTACAAATATAGGAACGCATGCATGGTAGGTGGCAGAAATTATGAAATTGCCATGTTCCACTAAAGAAATCTGGGAAAGCTGATGGAGGTCCAGCTCCAAATTTCTCAGTGTTTTCTCTAAATTGTCCCCTGGTATTCACAAACCTGTACCGTACCTGCTAATATGTTATGAATGCAGAGACAAGGGACACTTGCAAGAGATACCTGGCAGGTGGTACTAGTGTTTTCTCTCTGTCTAGGATTACTTCTGATTTCAAAGCCTGACCTTGGGAAAATATTTAAATTGAGTGGGAGTAGGGTTGTCAACCTCCAGGTCACGGTTGGAGATCTCCCATTATTACAACTGATCTCCAGGCAACTGAGATCAGTTCACCTGGAGAAAATGGCTGTTTTGGAAGATGGACTCTATGGCATTATACCCCATTGAAGTCTCTCCCCTCCCCAAACCCTACCCTCCTCAGGCTCCACCTCCAAAATCTCCTGGTATTTCCCAACCTGGAGCTGTCAACCCTAATGAGGAGAGCATCTGCAGAGGAGAACTGGTAGGCAGGGGAAGGGTTAGGCATCTCTTTTTAGGCAGTTGATTTTCCCCAGCGTCTTGTCCTCATATTTGCTTTCTGAGGAAAACTTATGCTCCTTCATAATGTCCTGTTCCACACTTTGTTTCATAACATATTCTCTCTCCTGAAGTGGAACATTTTCTAATGTTGGATACTTTCAAGAATATGGTCATTTCAAGAATATGGTCATGTGACAAAAAGCTGCCAGTAGAGAGTGTTTTTTTTTGGGGGGGGGGGAATCAAGGAACTTTGCCGGGAAACATTTCTGGCAATTGCTTTGGGGAAACGGACTTTAAAGGGATCCAACATGAGAAGAACACAGAAACATGATTCAATAACTATAGGGTAGTTTGGTTTGGCTAGAGCTCTATTTTTCTTGTGGGTTTTCTTCCCTTTTCTGTGGTCTTCCTCAAACTTGGTCTCACATCACTAACCCTGGTAACTGAGGCTTGGTGTGATGTGCAGAAATCCAGCATGCAGTTATTCTTGGGATGGCGATATCTATCAGCTACTATAAAGATATCAGGGAATATATAGTGCATGCTATTCCAGGGATTTCTACTAGCCATAAAAGAGAAGGCATTCAGTTGGTCTACACAAAAGATTTTAACCTTTTCTAGGTATGGCATCTCAGGTACTCACCCAAATGTCCCTGCCTTTAATCTTTCCACACAGAAAATCTAACTGTGTCCTTCTGTCTGCAATGGATTTTGGAGGAGGACTGTCAGAATCATGTCACCACTGTTGAAGAGCCTGGCCTGACTGCAGTTTAGAAGAAGAGCCCAGAGCTGAAAGTGTTAAAAGGGGAAAGACGGGGGGGGGGGGAGAGAGCGAGAGAGAGAGAGATCTGTCAGTGACAAGAGATTACAAAGTGTTTAGGATATATATGCTTCTGGCTATTATTTTTCTGCACCTCTGCTACACAATGACACGTTTTGTTCCATGAGCTCTGGTTTATGTCCCACCAGTTCTGAATTCGAGATGAACACACAAGGAAAACCAGAACTACAGCTGCGAACAGACTCAATTGCCACAGGTACTCGTACAGAGAAAATGAGCATTTTTCTTCTCACATCTGACAAGACAAAGCAGCAATGTGTAGATCACCTCCGGGTGGGGGGGGGGACTGTATATGATGGTGGCAGGAAGACCCAATTTGTGTGCTGCACTATCTCTGTAAAGTGAATGGGGGAACAGAAGATACAGCATGGGCTGGAAGGAGGGGAAAACTGAACAATCTCTCTGCTTGTACTTTTGACCCAGAAACCACTATTTTCTCCCACCGTGATTTCAGTATCTTATTGGGGGAAAGGAAGCAGCTGAGAGCACAGCGGTTATGGGGTGAAAAGTACAGACATGTGGCAGCTGCAGCTTCTGTTACCACCTGTCCATACATGACTTTAAATCACTTTGCCCCAGCACATTAAAAGGAATTAGTGACAGATCCTGTTTTAACAAACAGTATGGCTGCCGTCTCAACTAGTTTGGCCCTAAGTGAAGTGAGGGAGTGTGTAGTAACAATACCAATAAAATCCCTAGATTGTCATTTACATGAGGAACCCTGCAAAAAAATTATATTACCTTTAATTAGCAAATTGATGGCCCCTTACAGAACAACCATATGTCAATTCCTGCTTAATGACATCATGCCTGAAATTACAGTGAAGGTAGCAGAGCTTTTGGTGGAAGTGGTTAAGGTTAAGATTCAATCCTAAATATTAACTGATTGTAATTTTTATGAAACACCTGTTATTTCTGATCTCAGGACCATAACAATCTATGCCAATTAAGGTTATATGTATGTATGTATGTCAGTCCACCATACCAGTGGTGAGCTCTGCAAAATCCAAGCATGTGACTTCATTGTAACAAATAGAGGGTGTGCAGCAGCAAATTTTTATTTTTGGTTAAAAGTGGAATGCACTCAGGTTTGGGTAGTCCGGGTGTAAATATTTGGAATTAAGCAACACTCATTGACTATGGAGTTTAAAGCTTGTCAGTGATATGATTTGTTTCTGAGTTATTCTAAGTCCCATATAAACTACACTACTGAAAAATTTCTAGAGACAGACCCTGGTAACATGTTACCTTTGCTATTAATAATAAAACAGATCCAGCGACTCCTTAAAGACTAATGACATTTATTCCTGCATGAGCTTTCATGAGTCAGAGCTCGCTTCTTCCGATGCAATGGAAAGAATGAAAATAATTTTTCTCATATTTATCAGATAAATTACAGAAAGCAAAGGGAGAGTTAAGAGGCAGCAAGAGGCCTGGGGATAAATCAGCTGTGATTCTCCGTGTGAAGGAATGGAATGGATTATGTATGTGTTATGCATTATGTCCTATCATCGACAGCTCTGCTCAGGTCTTCCAAACTGATGGGGAAGGCCTCCTTCATAGAGTTAGTCCATCTCATGTTGCATCTTCCTCTTTTCCTGCTGCCTTCAACTTTTCCTAACAGTATTGTCCTTTCCAGGGAATCTTGTCTTCCATTAATATGATTAGGCTGTTAAATATAAGGGATGGTGAGAGAGGCCAGAGGTTCCATCCTCTCTCTCATGGGGTATAGATAAAAATGTCATGAAGTGGAATAAATAACAACTGATCAAGGAAGAAGCAAGCTAAAGCATTAGAAAATTGACTAACATCACTGACTGACTAATATCAGTACCAGTTTGCCTTCTGTTTCTATTATGAATTGGCTTGATTTTCACTTCTCTCCATGAACTGTTTCTCCCAGTACTTTCTGTGGTTCATTAAACTATTCCAGGACATTCAAAGTCTCCTTAGTGAAATCTCTCCCTGTCTTCTTTCTTTTGTGTGTGTAAAGTGTCGTCAAGTCGCATCTGACTTATGGCGACCCCTTTTGGGGGTTTTCACAGCAAGAGACTAACAGAGGTGGTTTGCCAGTGCCTTCCTCTGCACAGCAACCCTGGTATTCCTTGGTGGTCTCCCATCCTAATACTAACCAGGGTTGACCCTGCTTAGTTTCTGAGATCTGACAAGATCAGGCTAGCCTGGGACATCCAGGTCTTTCTTTTGCAGTCTCCTAAAACTCCCTTTTTGAGGAGCCCCGTGGCACAGAGTGTTAAGCTGCAGTACTGCAGTCAAAAGCTCTGCTCACAACCTGAGTTCAATCTTGACGGAAGTTGGTTTCAGGTAGCCGGCTCAAGGTTGACTCAGCCTTCCATCCTTCCGAGGTCGGTAAAATGAGTACCCAGCTTGCTGGGTGTAAAGGGAAGATGACTGGGGAAGGCACTGGCAAACCACCCCGCAAACAAAAGTCTGCTTTGGAAACGTCGGGATGTGACGTCACCCCATGGGTCAGGAATGACCCGGTGCTTGCACAGGGGACCTTTACCTTTTTAAAACTCCTTTTTATATTATTGCAAACAAAGGTCCCAGAAGCTGCTGTCACAAGGGTTTCAGAAAGAACAATTGCCTTAGAAAGTGGAAGACGAACATCCTATGGTATGTAACGGGCTAGATTTGCAGAAATACCCAGTTTGTGCTAGCAAGCAGGCAAGAATTTTCATTTAAGTAGTAAGATCAACACTGTTCCACTATGTTGAATTCAGCCAGTGAATGGAACTCTTTGAACCCTGGGGCGTTCAATTGTTTAAGTAAGAGACACATGGAACACCCCTATCCCAGAAATCTGATCAAATACATTGGGAGGTGAACAATTAACTAACATTGCCTTTTAAAATATCTATTGGTAATAAAGTGTTAAATAGCATAATCATTACAAGCTACACAACTCCAGAAACTACCCTTCTCTGTATGCTAGATAGGGTAGAAATATATGACTGGCAATAACTTTTGACCTGGATTCTAGGATAGAGAGACAACAAGATAAGAGACATGTAGGGGGTGGTATATTTTTGAAGTGGGTGATATAAAACTATTTGGTAGCAGCAATCAAAGCAGTACAACAGTTACTAACATTGTCACTTGCAATGATTTATTAGCTATACATACCTGGACTAGTGGCTCTTGTGTATCTCCTGGTTTCATATTTATGAATACATATGTTTAACACCAAGTCAGAAATAGCATTTGTTCTAAAAAAATTAGTTGTGTAATATTATTCCTTAAATTCACAGATACTGCTGCATTGCTTGTACTAGAATAACAGACTTGGATCCCACCTTAAATTTTTACAGACAAGTTTGTAAAATTCATTTAGGTAGAAGAAAGATTCTTTTAAAACTGAGCCAAAACCTGTTGGGTGCTGGACAGTCTCTCTATCTTTTCTCTCTTATGTACCAGGAGTTTTTGTCCCCTCTCTCCCTCATTTTCTTTCATGCAGTCATAATGACTGAATAAGCTCTACCTGTTATACTTAATGGTTTTGTATCTAGTTGATATTATACTATACAAATTGCAATTTGATTTTGAAAACAATGTTATATTTATTTACATAATTTTATTAACTAAATAACCATTGCTATATGATTATTATGAGAACTCAGTGTTGTGTTTGCATATTATACTATAGGTTTCCCTGAAGAAGCCTGTTGGAGAAACCTCTACATTAATAGATAGACACACACACACACACACACACACACACACACACACACACACACATATATATATATATATTACTTGCACCATCCGTCCTGGCCTTACTTTTTATCTCATACTTTATGGGGAGTTGGGGGAATTGATTAAAAGCACCCAGAAAGGTGGAATCCAAGTCACTCTATCCCCCACTCAGTATATCATCAGTATTTCTCCAAATTGGCCAGAATCATATTTTACTAAGACTATTCAGTAACTTCAGTGGAATTTCTTTAATTCGTGAACACATCAACAGAAAGTAGTCCAAAGTCTGATTTACATCCAACTCCTGATTTAAGCAGTCTGCCCTGACATAAGACTTGCTTGTACTTTGCTAATTTTAGCTTTACAGGCTTCACATTTCAAACACAAGAATAACAGACCCCCGAACTACATTGGCAGGCAGTGCCCTGGAAGTCCGGGTGCACCAGGGGTACTTGCAGCTCAGAACAGAAAGGAACTAGACGGAAATCTCAGCTTGGTACAAGTGCTTTTTTTATACTATTGCCCATAGCAAGGACTGCTGTTTGCCGATCAGAATCAAACTCTTAGCCCAGGCAATGCAGTGGAAACTGAAGGGTGAAGGACATGCATTTTTCTTTTTGGCTAGTTCTGTGCTGCATCGTGGATGTGGGTTTTAGCTTTTATGGGGTTTGTTTCTTGAGGACGAGCTTTCCGATATAACGACCTGAAGTACAGGAAATGCATCTGGGAGAGGTGGGGAAGTGGTTGATAACAATATTTCCTATCTATGATCTCTTCTTTTTCTTCATTTGCATCTGGTAACAGGAATGAAGCCAGGGAAGAACTTTTGTCCATTGACTATATCATTTGACAAAAATTGTCCTACCTGATCTTTCATTGCTATATAATTGGCAGATTATTGCTTTGCTACCACCATTTTTAAATAGGGATGAGTGGATTGTCCTCATTTCACTCTTTACTGTCCTGGAATTTCTTCCTCTTATGCATACTACTCTTCAATTTTAATAGAACTAGTATCATTTCTAAAATTATTTTTGGAATAAGATCATTTATGTGCAGTTTGTGATAACTTTTAAGTACTTCAACTCATACTGGTGCACACATGAGCTCTTGTGCATGTTGAAATGTCACATAGCAAAAATCATGACATGACTATATATAAAGTCACATAAAGACTGCCTTTTTGTAGTGTTTTGTTATCTTGCTCATGCTCATCAATGAAATATAACTGCATAATACTCTGTATAAAATTCCTATTACTTCCACTTTTGAAACAATTCCAGGTAATAAACTCCACAATTCAAGGAGAAACCTGGATATAAGCCTGAAAAAAACCCCAGGTTTGAAAAACAAATTATTAAATAAATATGAAATCTAAAGAAAATGAAAACACATGAGAGGGTTAAACCCCCCCCCCAATACTACAAGCATCATCTGTAGCTTTAAGAAATGAATGCCCTCTCAGTGGCAGTTGTGGGGATTGCTAGGCACCCACAACAATATTGCCAGCCTTGAAGCCTTTGCTTCTGTCAGTAAAGGGCTGGGGGGAGGGGCTGCCACTTTCCCCCTTGCCACCAGCAGTTGTTGTGGTGGGGCTAGTGGGGTGATTGGTGCAGTACCGTCACTTCCGGGGAAACCTGGAAATGACAGTGATGCTTTAGCACATTCCTCGCCCCCCAAAAAAACTATGGAAACCATAGAATTTTTGGAGGAATGTGCTAGAATGTCCCGGTCACTTCTGAGGTAAACCTCAGATGCATGGCTCTGTGCTTTCTCCCATTTTTCTCTTTGACTGGTTTTGTTAGATCCCCATAGTTGGGGCCATTTTGAGGTAGGGGTGGTGTAATCGGAGCCAACTTGGTCTGACAAAACTATCCATCACCATTCAGTGGAGTAATGTGGATAGTCTGGAGGAAGTAGGGTCATTTAAAAGATGGGGATCACCCAGTCCCATCTGGAGGTATACACTCTCCACCTAAAAAGTGCCAACTTCAACAGCTGCTGAACAGGCTTCGTCCTGAAGAAGATTCCTTAACTACATGGATGAGCAATCTCCTTCACAAGAGCTGCCTTGGTCATGACTTTGGCTGGCTCCGATATCACTCCCCCCCCCCCCATGAAAACCTGCTCTCAAACTGAAGGTTGCCTGGAATAGTGGCTTCATTTCCCCGCATTGTGACCGTCTCTTGAAATCAGATTTTTGATGACTATAATAAAGGACAGTTCATAGGAAGTCATTTGCCACCAAAAGAAATGTTTTCCATGTCTTATTTCTCTTGCATTTAAGCTGTTTCCCTCAGATTGGAAGCTAATTTGCATGAACATCATGTCATGTGCCCCAGAGACAAATGGGGCCCCCAGACTCTGAGGCATCAGCCTGCCAATTGGCTCTTTCCGCCTGACCTCCTGAACCTGAAAACTGATTGACAGCTGTGCTCACAAATGCCTTGAGGATGGGGGCAACCCCTTTGGGGACCCATAAAATTGGACCCCCTGTCCCAAACTTCGGTGTCCGTCTAAAGAGAGCCCCTTGCAGCTATGCTGCAAATTTGGTGACTGTACCTCCAAAAATGACCCAACAGGACTATAATGGACCCAAATTATTTTTGTAAACCCAGAAATAAAGCCAAATAACCATTTACCAGTATGGGTATTTGGCTTATTTCTGGTTTACCCCCCCCCCAAAAAAAATTGGGCCGAATAAACCCAAACCCAGAATTTACCGATATATATTTTTTTTTACATAACCCTAATTACATAACATATTGTGATATCTGTAAGGGAGGAACCCAATTAGCTCCATCTACATCCGGCTGTGAGTAAACTACCTCATTTGTATTCCATTAGTGTAGATAGCTCATTTTGCATTCAGCATATTAATTATTTGATCAGTAATAAGCTCATTGCAGTGTCCTCTACATGATCCAAACATTGCTGATATTCAGTCATGTATGTAGAATTTCAGTTTTCTGTGTCTAAAACATGTGTGTGTGAATGGAGGTTAGGGTAGGGTGGCACTTACAGGTGGCACCTGGAGATTTCCCATTATTGCAATTGATCTCCAGGCGATCAAGATCAGTTCCCCTGGAGAAAATGGCTGCTTTGGAGAGTAGACTCTATGGCATTATACCCTGCTGAGGTCCCTACCATCCCCAAACCCTGCCCTCCCCAGTCTCCACCCCGAAAATCTCCTGATATTTCCCAATTCGGAGCTGGCAACCCGAGGTTAGGGAGTGGTAGCAATTTTGCACCTTAAAACGTAAAGAGATTGGCAAGAACTGTGAAGTATGTAGATACTATTTCTGGCTCTTTAAGGTCTGATAAATGCATAAATTACCTTTTTTATTAAAGACCTCTCTCTCCACCACTGATATTGTTACATTCAGTGAATGACTGACCTTGTGAACAGACTGTCGTTCAACAAATTCTGGTGATTAGAATGAGAAGCTTGTACAGAATACAACAGAAGTCCTTTCAGTTATATTTCTCCATTTACCCTCGGAACAATTTTCACCATAAAAAGGACTGAAAGCAGCGTACATCATTCTCCTCTCCTCCATAGTATCCTCACAACAACCCAATGAGGCAGCTTAGGCTGAGAATGTGTGATTGGCTCAAGTACATTTTGGAGGCTTTTAACTCCCTCCCCCCAATGTATTTTTTAAGGCTTCAAGCTTTTCTGCAAGCTTGGGGCATTTTTTTCAGGTTTGTGGAAAAAGCTGCCTTATCAGTTGACGCCCCCAATCTCTAGATTTAAGTATCCACAGATTTGGCCACAATAAGAATTAGATATAAATCTTTGCCTTTAGGACTTTTACTGTAGCACATGGGTGAGGCCAAAGCAATCCCTGCAAGACTGTACCATCACAGTTGAAAAATCTTTTGCTTCACTACCTAATACTAGCGTCAGTTATGATAAAGTAAAAGAATCAACCCTTTGTTTGCACTTCCTGGTGTAATGGAAGCAAAAGTATGTGCTATCTGCTCGGCTGGAAAGTTTTGCACTGCTTATCAAGCTGCAGTTCTGGGATCAGATTAGAGCATGGAAGGAGGTTGAACTGCCTGTGGGAAGCAAGGAAAAAAAAATCACATTCCTCTCCTAATCCAGTTACCTTTCCTAAGGCCTTCTACTTTATAAACGTGAAGCCACTGCAGGACAGGGGTGTCTTCTGCAGCTGAAGCCTTCACCAACTTCTTCTCGTTGCTTCTTACCCGACTCCTCAAATTTTGAACCTTTGTAAATTGGCCCCTGCTTATCTCCAAATGGTCTTTTAACCTCAGGAAAGACAGCACCTTGGTGAAGAAGTCTGTCTTCACAAAGAACTAATGAGTACATTCTGTATTAATTACAGCACACATCTGCATCATTATGGAAGTGAAAGTAACAAAGATCTACAACAGGAGGCTCAAGCAGTGGCACCTTTGCAATGGCACCTTTCCAGGGGATTGGTTGACCTAATTTCCATGCCTCCAGGTGCTTAGCTTTTTCATGGGGAAAAAAAGTATCAGAGCACAAACTGCTTTGCATTGCTTCCAAAAGGATGAAAATAAATTACTATCAGACTGAACATAAATTATCATTTAAAATGTGGTTAAGCAGACACAGTAACTGATTTTTAAAGAGAAGAAGAAGCTGGCTGTATATTGGATAGACCTTTGCCTTTGGACTGGTGGAATGAACCTTAATATTTATTCCTATGTTATCTCAGCAATGTGGGGCCATCCTATTGATTTGTTAATGTAATGTAATCCCAAAATCGTATAGGAGGTTGACAAGCCTGGTTCCTTCCTATAGCAATACAAAAGCACTCAGGATTTAGGGCAACACTGGCAACTCACTTCATATTACCACTTAGCAACTCCCCTGCTGAGGAGGTAACTTAGTAACAGGCCATTAGAAACAAAGGGCACCACCTCTAAATCATATGATCTAAGCACTTTTGCATGCTGTGACATCGATCCCTTTCTTCAGTGTCTTGGGGATACCAAAGATCGGCCTTTGCCATAAACACTCAACCAAGTATTCTGGAATGCAATGAAATTGAGTAGCCTAGACTGGAACTGTGCCTGTTGGCATGATGGGAGTTTATGCAGATTAATTCATTTTGCTGCCATTCGTGGTATTCTTCCTCTTATAATTTAAATATTCTAATATTATGGGGATAGTTGTATTTTAATTATTTCATTATGCTTTTTATTTTGAAAAATAGCTTAGATGCATATCTTGAAGAATCAAAGGTCAAAGTTGAGACAATTTCTGTTTGTGCTTTCAGAAATCACAGCATTTGAAATTGGTCTAAGAAACCCTTGACTGGAAGGAGTGATATGTGCAAGCAGGCAGCTTCATGCTCAGGCTGATAGGCAACTTAAGAGCGCTAGCGTTATGTTTGAAATTCTACAGGCAAACTTATTTCATCGCCCTCTGGATGCTGACATCTTCAGTTAATCTTAAATCTGAACAGTACTTGTACCATCTCTTTTCCTGCTACACATTTATGCCAGACAATCCAACATCAAACAGAGCGCTCTTACCTTTCCAAGCTGTCTTGGCTGAGAGGGTTCTCCTTCCCATTTCTCTCATGCAACTGTAGAGGTATATCTTCTTGCTTACTCAGTGTCTCTTCACAGGACTTGTCCGTCATCAGATGTCTGGGTGTTGGGGGAGACTTTCTTGCATCTGGCCCCACCCTCTGACACCTGAGTAATTGCTGATAAGCAGTCCGGAAGTCCCTGTTCAGAGTACCATATAAGATAGGGTTCAAAGCTGAGTTGGCATACCCAAGCCATGTGACAACAGACAGCAAGCCTTTACTCACTGCGCTGTTCCCTTTGATGCCTCGGTAGATGAACACTGTGAAATAAGGAAACCAACAAATAATGAAGGCTCCCATCACAATTGCAAGAGTCAGAGTGGCTTTGTGCTCATTCACAGTTGGCAACACATGGTGGTTGACTTTCTTGTTACAGGGAACGTTGTTGATCCTCTTTGCTTGCTCTCTGGCTATTTTGAATATCCGATAATATGTGATGCACATGATAACCAAAGGGATGTAGAATGTAAGCAAGGCATCTACCAGTCCGTAAACAGGATTGACCCCAAGGATGCACATCTCAGGATCAGGGTCTGTTATGCCATTAGTGTTCCAGCCCAAATGGATGGGCAAAAATGAGACCATGATTGACACCACCCATATAAAGACCATAACTGTGGCCACCCGCCGAGGAGTGACCAAAGTGGTGTAGCGGAGTGGTGCTGTGACAGCATAGTAGCGATCAAGACTGATCATGAAGAGGTTGAGGATGGAGGCTGTGCACAGCATGACATCTAGACTACTGTAGATATCGCAAAAGGTACGTGAAAAATACCATCTATGATTGGAGACCTCATCGATGGCTGCGAAGGGCTGCACCAGCAGGCCCAGCATCAGGTCTGTGACAGCCAAGGAGACAATGAAACAGTTAGTCAGGGTGCGGAGCCGCCGGTTGAATCCGACAGCCAGACACACCACCACATTACCACAGACAGTCACTGTAATGATGATTGTGAGAACAATTCCAATCGACACCGCTCTCGGAAGGTCATCAGGCTTGGTAGGGTTACCGTGGTTCTGTGAAGAATTCATGGTGGGAATGACAGAGAACTAACAAATTTCCCCCACAGAGGCTTATATATCAGCTGTCCTTCAGATATTCAGAAAAAGATGTTGACGTCCAGCTTTGTGAATCACATGTACAGATCTCTTCTATCAGTAGCGTCAGAATCAGTTTCTTGCATTACAACTACATGATATTATCATGAAGGCATGTTTGCTCTGAAAAGATGCTGGGAATGAGTTCTCTGCATACTGAGCTAGAAAAAGATGACCCGCCCCAAATATCACTGATCCACTTCAAGAGAAAACCTCAGACATGTAGCTTGTGCTTACCAGCAATGCTTATTTATTCATTTGTACCCTGCTTTTCTCCCCAATGGGGACCCAAAGTGGCTTACATCATTCTCCTCTCCTACATTTTATACTCACAACAGCACTATGAGATAGGTTACACTGAAAATATGTGACTGGAGGAGCTGTGGCTCAGTGGTAGAGCATCTGCTTGGCATGCAGAAGGTCCCAGTTTCAATCCCAGGCATCTCCAGTTAAAAAAAAAAAAGGATCAGTAGTAGGTGATATGAAAGACCTCTGTCTGAGATGCTAGAGAGCTGCTGCCAGTCTAAGCAGACAATACTGACCTTGAATGACAGATGGTCTAATCCAGTATAAGGCAGCTTCTAGTGTTCACATGTTCATGTGACTGGCTCAAGGTCACAGAGCAAACTTCCATGGCAAAGTAGTGATTCAAACCTGGGTCTCCTAGATCCTAGTTCAACCACTAAACCACACTATACTTTGAAAAATTAAGACAAATTCCTGATCGGTAAGTTTATCAAAAGCAGTTAGGCTAAATAAAATGTCTGGTTTTGGTGGTCTTGTATCTCCTGGCAGTTGCTGAGGACACACAATGGAGGAAATATGCTCTTGCCGAAATTTAAACTCTCCAGAGGCATTTGGCTGGCCACAGGGGGAAAGAGATGTGGAACGTTGGTTTGATTCAGCTGGGTTCTTCTTATACTCTTGCAAGTCCCTTTAGTATCAGCTTCTGCTTTTCTTTCACTCTCCCCTCCTTTCAGAGTAATCATTGGGTGTTGTTATATGATGTGGTAACCATTTGTGGCTTCCTTCATAGGTCAGTCCAGAGAACAGTATAGAGTCCCAACTGTATATTTATTTTTAGGCACTGTCTCTGCTTACATCAGTTTGAAGATAGTTCAGAACACATGCGTAGGAAGAAGTTGGGGGAAATGTGCATGCTTTCTTGTCTGTATCTGGAAAGAAGAATTAGAATCAGATTACACAGTTTTGGACTTCTACAAGACTGGGTGACTTTTTAAGCACAGCTCTGAAATGATAAATATGAAAAAGAAATCAGAGTGGCAGTTGTCAAAATCAGAAACTGTGTGGACACCTCTCATAAGGAGAAACAGTTTGTGCGTAATACTCTGGGAGATTTTGGAGGGTTTCACTGTAAGGTTGCCAGCTCTGGGTGGAGAAATACCTGGAGATTTTGGGGGGTGGAGCCTGGGGAGGGCAGGTTTGGAGAGGGGACGACTTCCAGCAGGGTACAATACCACAGAGTCCATCCTCCAAAGCAGCCATTTTCTCCAGGGGAACTGATCTTTGCCATCTGTAGATCAACTGTAATAGCAGGAGAACTCCAGGCTCCACTTGGAGGTTGGCAAGCCTATTTCACTGGTATCCGTGAAACTGCCAAAACCAGAAGGGAGCTGCTTTTGCACCAATGGTTTCTCATCACTCATGCAGTTCTTGGTTTCAATGTCAATCATGTCATTTTGTAATCTCTGAAATGGATCTAATAGGAAAAAAGGAGAAGGCTAAAATATATATATATATATATATATATATACACACACACACACACACACACACACACACACACACACACCAACATTTATTCTAGGATATGGAGCCATCATTCTCAGCATTGTGCCTGATTACTAAAAGTTTAAATAAAGGAAAGTACTAGCAGACCATGAAAGAAGGTTTGGGTTGGATCCCATAATCTGTGGACACTGGGATCATGGCTTTTCTTGTGTTCCCTTCCCCCACCCTTCCTTTCAGACTCCAGGAAAGTTTATGGGATTGTGGGAACCATATAATCTAATAGGGGGCCCAGGTCTCCTGCTATAGCAGGAGACATCCCGCCCCTGGTTCCCCACTGCCCCTCAATGCAACAGCAGGAGAAATGGGGGATAGTGACATTTCTATGGTCACCAGGTCTGGGTTGGGAAATTCCTGGAGAGTTGGTGACTTGATAGCACTTTCCACCACCACCAGTTGTAAGACCAGTTCACCAGTATGATATGATAGGATGTCAATTGTCCTGTGATCCCAAGATAATACTGGTAGGATACTTGAAAAAATTAGTTGTGGAATCTTTACAGTTGCAAAGCTTTGCATAGCTGCTAAAAAGGAAAAACCAAATCCTTCTACAATGAAGGATTGGTTTCAGAAGAGCTGGGAAATTGTAGTAATGACAATGTTGTGTCTTAATATGTGAGAGGTAAGCATCTGTTTTAGTAATGAATCTCACTGATTTGCTGAGAGATGGTCATTATTTATCATGTTCCAAATTAGCATACTTCATAATGGAGCTCTGTCATATGTATCTTTTGACTGGATATAAACATTTTATTGACTGTGTGGAATTTTCATATTTTCTTCAGTGGTTTTTTTGTACTATTGTATACAACAGCAACGATCTTTAAAAACAAAGTTATGAGCTTTACAATTTAAACTCACATGGTTTGATCCTGTGATCTGTGAGCAGAGAGTATTGATGATCACAGGTCTTTCCTGTGTTCTCCTCCCCTAATCAGTCTCTTTTATCCCAGGAAAGTTTATTCCTGGGATCATGGGATTTTATGGTCTATGGTCTAATAGCCAAGGGAGTTGGAGAGGCAGGACTAAGGAAAAGGGATGGGGATGAAATCATTCTTTCTGTGTCTTCTGTCAGTGCAGATTCAATGGCAGAAAAGAGAGGAGAGGGCAATTTCACCCTTCTCCCTCCTCATTGCAGCCTCCCAGCCCATATGAACATACACATGGATCTGTCTTTGATGGAGAACATTGCTCCATCAAATTCAGTATTGCCTGCTCAAACTGGCAATGACTCTCCAGGTTCTCAGGTAGGGAACTTTCACATCGCCTGCTACCTGAAGATGCCAGAGATTGAACCTGGGACCTTTTGCATGCCAAGCTGATGTTCTGCCACTGAGCCACAGCCCCTTCCCCATGGCTACACAACTGGGGGACCTGCAAGGACTTGCCATGGGCATCCCATTTTCTCTCCGCATTATATCCTCTATTCCTACTCTCAAAGCTCCCATAGCCTCTTCCCTTTTCCTGCTTACTTCTCTCCTACCCACATACCAGCCAGCTGACCTTTATCTGCCCCCCTGTTTTGAGCTTTCCCACCTTCCCTCTGCCTCTACCTGTACCTGGAACCCCCCCTGCCACTGAGTTTATTAAAGCTACAGGCACTGCTTGTATGATTTGGTGTGAGTTTAACCCCCCCCCATAGATTTTTTTTAAAGATTTCAGATATTTCTGTAAATTTGGGGCTTTTCTCAGGATTATAGAAAGAGTTGTCTTGACTGTTCATGGCTCCAATCTCTGCATATAAGTATCCACAGTATTGACCATGTCAAGAATTAGATATATTGACAACCGGGAACCAGCAAGAAACTGGTGGGGAGGAAGCATGCCATTCCTTCTGCCTTTACTTGCTTCCTACTCCCCCACCCTTTCTCTGACACTCATACCCCCCTAAAAAATACTTTTGTTGACTGCCAATGTATTGTTAAATTGGAGTTTTTAATGGTACAGAATGTGTTTTTGACTAATTTTTGGCATTTTTTGCTGTCTTTTTATTATTGTATTGCAGCTTTACTTATTTACTCATTTCTGCTTCTGTATTTTAACTGATAAAAGCCACCTTGAGTTTTTGGGGAAATAATATTTTTACATCGATAAATAAATACACCAGGGCCATGTCAGCATGCACCTGGTTGGCTGTTTGCAACTGTATCACATCACTCCATGACTGGTAGGTTGTTGCAGGGCTGCTATGGGTTTAGATGCAATTGATATTTTCCCCTTTGTCCCCTAGCTAAGAGAAAACTGTCCTCCAAAATAGAATAATTGCATATGAAAATAGTTTAAAACAATAATAATTTCCCATAGTTTATGTAATGTCATTTTATAACATTACACACAAATATTATTCTGCATGAAATGTTTCTCAACACATCAAAATGTCTGAACAAGGTACCAAACCACTTTTTGAAGTTAGTGTCTGAAGCAAACCTAAACAAAAAATACTGATGAACCTGAACCAAAACTCAACAAACATTTTTAATAGTTCAACTCCCTGGTTAAAGGATAAAGTATCAGAAATATACAAATGGTTTGGGTCTCATATGTATGTGTTTTTCTTATGATGTATTTTAGTGTGAGTGGGTATATCACAAAAATAGGGAGTTGTCACACTATATTAATCAAAACTTCAGCTGTAGGCCAGAATTCCCTTCAAATCTTCCAGAATTGCTTTAAGGTTTACTGAGATTGTATATGAACAGTTTTCAGCTCTCATGAAGAACAGCACTAATCTTATAATGTAATAGTGAAGTGTGCCCAATCTGAGGATATGTAAATGTGTGGGTCAAGGCCACTTACACAGAATGAAGATTTTCCTGCAAAATTGGGGGACCCCCTAGGTTTACAGAAAAATCTGAAAACCGGGGTAAAATGGAGGGGGCATAAATCCCACCAAGACTGAGGAGTGTTGTTTGTGCATGTGCAGGACAAGGCTTCTCTGTTGGAGCAGCTGGTGGAACGGCGAGTCTGAGTAGACAGGTTGAAACCATTCTGAAATTCAAAACTCAGACCGCTGTTTACCATGGCAAAGAATTACATAAAAACTAAAGGATTCAACTTTCTGCAGGCCAGCTGTATGTGTGCGTTGTTTCAATTTATTCTCTTTCAAAGAAAATATGCTTTGGATCGAAGTGTTCATATGAAATATACCATTATTTTCTCCAGGGAACTTTAAAATGTGGGACAAACCCATCCAAAATGCACTTTGCCCACTCTGTGCCTTTAATAGTTTTTGGGAGATGCCACTACTATGGTGGTGCTGTCCTTGGCTGCATCCAGACATCATTGGATAATGTAGTATCACTTTAACAATCATTTAAGGCTAGATTGTCTTGTCCACACAGGGAAATCCCATCAGGAATTATTGTTATAGTGAAATAACCAGTTATGTGTGGATGCAGTCCTAGTGTATTGTTCATTCCTGTCAGTTCATAATGTTTTCATCAATGAGTACATACAACTATAGGTATAGAGAATCTTTGGAATGTTAAATGTTGTCTTCCCAATTTAGATTTGATCATGCTACTCTGGTGTGTTGGATTGCTGGAAGTATGAAGGGTATTTGTCATTTGTGAAGATATAAACTTTTCAAGTTCCTTCAGCTCCTTCTTTCATCAAGAATGTCTGTTTATAAGGAATGCTTTTGGCAGGTGCACTACTGTCAAACTGAGAATATGTGAGATTTTGTTACATGTGATTGGTATGGAAATAGTGGCAGCCTCAATACACAAAGTTGTGATTTTAATTATTATCTTAGCAAAAGAAGTACATTTTGAATAATTAATCACTCCACTGCAATCACTGTAGTTGTACCAATATGTAACAAGGCTGGGAACAGAATTGCCCTGTGTTGTAGTGTACCAGTTGGAAGTGTGTGTGCTTGTGTGAGCAAAGAGTACTAAAGGAAAGAAAGTCCAGATTACAGAGAGATTTTGTGCAATAATCACTTTTTGACTATAAAATCTAGCTTGTCCTACTCATTTTCAGCCTGCAATTTGGACTAGCTGGGATGAGCATGAGATTGCCAGAGACTTGTGTGAATTGAAAGCATTACCTCCAAAAGTCTGGAAGCAGCCTATGTTTCTTCCAAAACATATCAAAATCATAACTCAATTGAAATCAGTTCCTCGTATGCTGAAACTTGAACACTATATAAACACCATTCCAAAATTTATTTTCTTGACTCACAATAAAAGGGGTTGCTTCATCAATACTCCACTATGTAGACAGAAGAAACCATTGCTACACTTTAGCTGACCAAGCACCATATTTGGACAAGTCTTCACTGATGAACTGGCTTTACTGTAAGGAGAGGTGCAAATAGAAATGACCTTTCCCTAACACTTAGCATAATCTAACTGCAGCTGAACAAAGAGTCTGCCCCTTTCATGGTAAGGGTTGATCCCTATTGTAACTATGTCCTCTTTCAACATAAGCAACTGTAATCACACTGCCTACGTCACAGTCTCGTGCAGGTTCTAACACATCTGCTGTATACTAGGACTGTAGATTAGGTTTGTCCCGAACCGAAAAACCGCTGAATTTCCCCCGATTTGTCTGTTTACGGTTTAGGACAAACCGAATAAAAAAAGGCGGGAAACCGGGGAGCCGAATTTCCTGACTTCGGGGTTTTCTGCAAATAAATTCGGGGTTTGGCGCAGCCGTCAGGGTCCCCCCCTGCGTGCCTTCCCGGGGCTTTGCTGAAGGCGCGTGGGGGGCCCTTTAAACAGATCTGTGCCTAACAGCTGTTAGGCGCAGATCTGTTCCCCCCCGCGTGCCTTCAGGGGGCTTCCCTGAAGGTGCGCGGGGGGCCCTTTAAACAGATCTGCGCCTAATAGCTGTTAGGCGCAGATCTGTTCCCCCCCGCGCGCCTTCAGGGAAGTCCCCTGAAGGCGCGCAGGGGGGTAACAGATCTGTGGGAAGGTGGGTGGTGGGTTGTCAAGCCCCTCTGCGCTGTCTGCGCAGGCAGCGCAGAGGGCTTTACAGACTCCCCACCCCTCTTCCTGGGAGTCCCGGAAAGGCGGGGGGTGGGTTGTCAAGCCCCTCTGCGCTGCCTGCACAGACAGTGCAGAGGGGCTTGACAACCCACTGCCCGCCTTCCCGGGACTCCCGGGAAGAGGGGCGGGGGGGTCTTTAAACCCCTTCCCGGGACTCCCGGGACTCCCGGAAAGAGGGGCAGGGGGGTCTTTAAACCCCTCTGCGCTGCCTGCGCAGACAGCACAGAGGGGCTTGACAACACACCGCCCGCCTTCCCGGGACTCCCGGGAAGAGGGGCAGGGGGGTCTTTAAACCCCTCTTCGCTGCCTGCGCAGACAGCACAGAGGGGCTTGACAACCCACTGCCTGCCTTCCTGGGACTCCCGGGAAGAGGGGCGGGGGGTCTTAAAACCCCTCTGCCCCCGAGCCTTCAAGGGGCTTCCCTGAAGGCGCACGGGGGGGCCTTTAAACAGATCTGCGCCTTCCAACTGGAAGGCGCAGATCTGTTTAAAGAGCCTCCCGAGCTCCTTCATGGAAGCCCCGTGAAGGCCCGCAGGGGGGGGGAATTTCCCCCCAAACTCCGGATCTCGCCTGAATTTTGGGGATCCGAAGCGGGGGAGTTCGGACTTCAACACGGCCCAAATTTAAAAGGGCCGAATTTTGCCGAAGCCGAACTTTCCTGAATTTTTTTTCAACAGCCCTACTGTATACTGCATTCTTTTACTTTGCAATAGCCTGCCCTGCACTGCTTTAAAAGCAAAAACACAGCTTGTTCTGGTTTAAAATATCATAAAATTATCCTGAAACGTGTTAGTATCAACGGTTTAAAATTAACAGTGCCAGTGTGGCAGAGCCAGCATAGTATAGTGATCTGAGTGTTGGACTAGGATCTGGGAAACCCAGGTTCAAATCCCCACTGTGCCTTGGAAGTTCATCTTGGCTCAGTAACTCGTCATAATAACGTAGGGACTATTCCTGGTAAATGCTGTGGATGGTTTCAACAGTAATGATTGCTGTTATTATTAAGGTAAAGGTCCCCTGTGCAAGCACCAGGTCATTCCTGACCCATGGGGTGACGTCACATCCTGACGTTTCCAAGGCAGACTTTGTTTGCGGGGTTACATTACAAATAAACAAGCAGGAATACCTTTGATACATCAAATGAAATCAAAGTAAAAAAGACTAGGAGCATCATTTTTTCCCCTCCCATGAACTGTGAATCAACGACATACAAGAGAAAATTAGAGGTAAAATGGGAGTAATTTAGAATCTATTGAAGTTTTTGTGTGTAGATGCATACACTGAATTACTTTTTGGGTAACTAATGAGATCTTCCAACTGACTGGAGTGGCTGGCAAGTATAATCTTGTATAATTATATCCCACACTTCTCTAAGTTTGCTTGTCTGCCCTTCTGTGATTTGTTTCACAGGTGAAAGTGGGCGAGACGCTTTTTGAAAGCTACAAGAGAGGAGACAATAACGAAATTATGATTGGGGAACCTGCAACCTTTTAGGTTGAGAGAAAGCTCTCATAATGCCTTTTCCCCTAGTCTCAGGAACTGCTTGAGTGAGTCATCTGTTCCTTTGCGACATCAGCAAATGTCACTCTGGTTCCTACCCCTCATCTTAAACTTAGTTGAATGCCTAGCAACCAACACCATCTCACTAAGGGAAGAGGCAAAGGCTGCCATTACTAATAAGACTAAAAGCAACATGCTAAGTGGGCATACAGAAGGGAGCGACAACCAACAGAATGACTACCAGGAAACTACCATGCAACAGTGCAAAATTCAGGAGGATGCAGAGACAGACATGAAGGCTCAAAGGGATGGGGGGTGGAGAGAGAGAGAGGAATCAGTCGAAAGGACAGATGGGAAAAGTTCAGCCTAGCATCTATTCATTCTTCCAGCTGCACCCCACCTATATAGCCATATTTCTGTACTCATTGGCATCATTTCGTATGTCTTCAGTTGTTTAAATTTAACTAGAAAGTGTGGATGTCCAGATTTGAGGAAGGTGGCCTTCTTTTTTGACAACATAGAGATAACAGCTGACCATAAAGATAGGGACATCATCCAAATGCAACCCCCCTCCCAAACAAACAAATTTGTTATCAACCTAGTGTAACCTACAACTACATTTTAGCTATTACAAGATAGATATGTTGGCAAGGGATAATGTAAGAGACTTACTTTGACTTCTAATGTACTTCAGATGTTGAATAGAAATAAATGTTCAGTTATTCAATAAATGAACTGGTGGAATCATACACACAATTGTTCTTTTTAAATGTTTTCTTTTTGTTTCCTGTGCAAAAGATAAAAACCAGTGTTTGTAATGACTTCATAGTTCAAAGCTTTCTACAACACTTGATTTTGATTTCCACATCAATCTGTTTGAAAAGTTTAATACGTATAATGTTTTTTAAAAATTAAATAGCCGTGATCAGAACTCTTTCCATCTTGCTCCATAAACCTACATGATTTTTACTCCTGAGAACGGAGGGAGGTAGAAAAGGTGTGTGAGAGAGAAAATCATACTCTGCTTAAGAACTTTCCTCTAAGTTTTAATCCTACCCTTTTGTTTTTTGTTGTGCCTCAATAATCCTTGGTTGTTTTTTTTAAAAGTGATCAGAGGCTCATAGAGGCTTGGGACAGGATTAGCGTGCCAAAGAAATCAATGGGGTTTTGCTGATTGGTGCAAGTGAGAATGGCAACGGTGTGCTGATGTCAGTAAGAAAGAAAGAGTCTGTTTAGACCAGGCAAATGTGGACACCTGGGTAAGGGGAGGGGGAGAGGAAACTGCTGACTTGGACCCACCGTGCAGTGTGAAAGTCACTGCTCAAGGGAAGGATAAGGAAGCTTATGAACACCAGGTGTTTAAAGTGCCGTAGTAATACAACAATGAAGGGAAGGGAATAACTTTTTTTTTAGTCCGAATGGTCTCCCATTGCAAAAATGAGACAAGACCGTGGAAATGTCCCTCTCCTGGTCCAGCTGTTTATGCTTTTGATATAAAACACCCAACCAGACAGAGTCTAACTGCTAAAATGAGAGAGGCAGGGCTGCAGAAGGCAGCCTTCTGACTCTGAAGCCCTAAGCCTAGATTTGTGTAAGCTGTTTCTGGCTACTTGGTGGAGGAGAAATGCTGTCAGTGGACATGCTTCAACTGTCCCTACAGGAACACTCCCTACTGTTTAGTTCCCATCATTGTCCTTAGTTGCCTTTTAGGGAGATGTGGTAATTACATTTTTTGAAAATTCTCTTTGCACCAGAAGACACTAGCTTTCCCTTTTCTGCCATTCCGTAAACCACATGAGACTGTGAATTTTTATTGAATGCTCCAGTCACTCTACAATAAGCACAACCAGATCCATTGTAAGATTACATTCTTAACTTTGAAAAGGAGGAAACGGCTGCGGTCAGTTGACTGACACATGTGCTTCAGAAGCCGCTGTGGGCTATCACAGAGGGAAATGAATGCAGCAGGCAGAGAAGAATAATTATTTTACTAATGCATAAAGTGACTGGGCTCATTAATAGGGCTGATTCAAGGTATTATGTTGCCCCGGGCAAGGTACACCGATTCCCTATTTGCACTGACGGTGGCCGGATCCACACCAAACAGCAGCATTGCTACTTGTGCTTGGCTTGGATCCTGGTGGTGGCGGCAAAGCCCAGGCAAAATGGGATATAATGCCTCCTGCGAGTTCCATTTAGGCTCATGTGGGAGAGAAAAAGCAACATCGCCTTCCTGGATTCTCTGTTCAGCCCGGCTTCCCTGCTTTGTTGGCTCCTCTCCCTTCTCTCTGGGGCTGTCACCCCTAGCTTTCAAAGAGGATCTCCTGCCAAAGGGAGAGAACTTCAGCACTCTTTACTGCTTTGCCGTTAAAAGGCTCAGCTCTGGGTTAGTATCCCCTGCTTGGCTCTCTCTCGCGAAGTCCTGCAGGCTTAACAGATGCACCAATCTCAGCCTCCGCCCACATGCTTCTCCTAGGTGAGCATGTCCAACAGTGTGGGATTTTTACAGAAATGAGACTAGCATCATCCAAATTAATACAAAGCTTAATGAAGCCATAGGCCTATTTATGCAGCAAATCTGAGTAGGCATTCAAATGGGAATTGGTAAAACTGCAGTCCTTCTCTGTCTATACTTATCCCTAGGATGTTAAGCTAAGGATGGGTTATTTTGTGAAGTTACAAGCATTTTGAAATGGTCCATACATTTGTTTCATGGATGGAGCATCGTTCCTTGGTTAGCTGCGTGTGGTCAGTGCTGACACTGTAAAAGTAGCTCAGCTCCATGTCTGACCTGTTGGCTAAGAAAGATGGGAAAAGGGCCGCTTTCTCTTGTGTTCTGGAGTTTTTCCACACCTTTTATTTCTCCCCGACCTTAACAGAGATTTCACATCTTTTCCTGTTTGTTAAGGAAAGTCTGTCTCTCAGGAGAAAGCCCCACAGAAGGGGGTGGGGTGGGCAGCTGAGGGTCAGGAACTCCTGGGAGGCCAGCAATATCAGAGCCTGTGGGGTCTGCTCTTTCCCACTCCATCCAGGCTTCCCTGTTATGGGCTGCAGTGGCAGCATGACTTTTTGCACCTTTTCCCACCCTCCTTTTGGGGGACAAGGTGACCAAGGCCCATTTCTAGGGCTATTCCCTCCCCCAGTCCTCCCTAAGTCTTGCCATACCCCTGTGAGGGTGCAGGATTCCCTGCCTCCAGCTCTCATTTCTTGCTAGGGTTGCCAGGTCCCCCTGGCTCCTGGTGGGGGCTGGGGGGGGGGTTGCCAGCTCCAGGTTGGAAAATACTGGGAGATTTTGGGGGCGGAGGGTGAGGAGGCTGTGGTTTGGAGAGGTGAGGGGCCAATAGCCCAAACAGCTATTTTCTCCAGAGGAACTGAACTTGCCTGAATATCAGTTGTAGTAGCGGGAGATCTCCAGCCACCATCTGGAGTTTGGCAACCCTAGTATGGAGCCTGGGGAGGACAGGGACCTCAGTGAGGTACAATGCAATAGAGTCCGCCTTATAAAGTATCCATTATCTCTAGGGAAGCTGATCTCTTTAGTATGGAGATGACGTGTAATTCCAGGGCCCCCAGGCCCCACCTGGATGCTGGCATCCCTATTTTCTGCCACTGCTCAGAGTCACAATGGGAGAAAATTGTTTTAAAAATGGTTGTTGAGCTGACAGCATGATGTCACTTCCAAGTAAAACCCAGATGTGATGTCAATCCTCTCTCAGAATAAAGAGGCGTGATATAACTCCTGGGTTTTCTCAGAAGTGACATCACACCATTGTCGATGCCCCCGCCCGTGTTCCTGTGGTGTCCTGATGGGCTGACTGTGCTAGACAATAATAATGTACATATGCTTACAAATCAGTGTCCTCATTTTTTTACTATGAAATATTGGTACGTGTTATCAGCTAGGGTTTACAGCAGGCCTGGAGAAATAATGTCCTGTCTCTTTAACAGTGCCTTAATGTGTGGAAATGAGCAGCTGAAGCTTTTCCTGGCATGGAAGTAAATAACCTCACCCAATAAATCACTTTCCATTAAGGCTCTATTAAAGGGACAGGACATTTTTTTTTCAACGGGCAGATGGCAACCTGAAGCACATACTCTTGGGCCACTGGTTAGATGCACAGCATTCTAATCCATATTTTAAATCATTTATGGTTGTGATTTTGTTGGGGATACCACAAAGCTGATTTGATTGGGGTTATGCTTGATTAGCCTAACCACGTGGTATTCCACATGATTGAGGGGCAATATCCATCAATGTCTTCCTTGTTACTTAGTTCACCACATCCCTTTCTCTGTCCGTTGCTGATTTGCTTACAGTGGCCATGTTGTTCCCCCTATGGATAGTTCACATCCGAGCCTGATACACCAGCGCATGTCCTTTATTGTTACTATTTTGGTGAATTTTTAGTGATATATTGCTAATACAATTAACATCAAAGCAAAGAATAACGCAGCCAAGGTTCTATTACACCCTCGCAATCTGGAGGTCGATGCCATGAATGCGATGGCAGGGTGGAAACACTCTCAGATGTCAGCTTGTGGGAATAGATTTTTTTTAAAACCTTCTATCCTAGTTAATGCAAGGAGGTTGAACTTTGGACTTTCAGCTACATTTTTTAAAGAAACAAGTATCTGGATTCAACACTCAGGACTGTCGATCTCCTGAAATAATGCAGGAAATGGTCTTCTGTGCTTATTTAGATAGCTTGAGGCTTAATAGCCATTTAGATACAGAACAGATGCAGTTATCTACAGCACAGATGGGGGAAAACTACATCTGTTACATTTCTGTCTGTCATTGCAGATGTTGGGAATACAGAATAGGAAAAGGCAGTCAGTAAATGTTGAACATGGTCTTCTATGTTTCATTACCTGTGGAATTGATGTAGCCTTGTAAATGTAGCTTGAACATATATCAGTCTCCTAGAGAGATCTGGCCTATAGGATATAGACACACACACACAATATACACAATCTATTCCATATACAGGACATTTGCAGTCGGAAGTCTCAGGTTAAGGATGTCCCTCCCCCCAGTATATTTTGAAGATGATGAAAGAGTTTAGCAATTAGTATTAAATGGGAGTCTTATTTTGTTGTCTCTGTGTATCATTTGCTACCTGCTGGATTTACTGGTTTGTGTATTAAAAATACTGATGGTTTGGTTTTTCTTCATTGGCAATAGTATTAGAACAATCTTCTTTTTAAAACAACCACTACCACTACCCTGAAAATACATTGCCGCAACGCCATGCAGAGATTTTATAGTTAGCTTATTTTAAGAGAAATGGTTCAATGCCCCCTCCCTGAATGCTCAATTCGGAACCTCTTTTGGCTATTTAAAGTCAAACAAAAATGTTGAGACCTCCCCTCATAGATCTCCCATTTACCGAACAGTTTGACCTTCTATGGGGCAGAGATATGTGATTTATCTGTGAGGTGGAGACTCTCTATATCTGTATTACATCAAAAACGGCTGGGAGTCTGTGGTGTTCCGTGGGTGCCCCAAATCACAGGAAAGAGGGAGGGGAAACAGAAAAATAATAGGATAATATTGCTTACTGCCACTGAATCCAAACTGATTCCCTGGAATTCCAGGAAGTGGGTGCTGAATTTCATCCAAGCCTTACTACTCTGGCTAGCTTAAGATATATTCAGTTATAGTGAGTCATGAGACAGATTGCCATGAGACACATTCCAGGCAATTCCAACTACATTTATAGCTTGCATGTAACCAGTTTAACTCCAGGACATTTCCTTTTCTCTTCCTTCTCAATCTGATGAATAAGTATGAAAGAATGGTTAATAGAAGACATAGGACAACAGTTTCCCTCAATGCTTTTAGTATCCTTGAAAGAACAGCTGAGTATAGGGGTTTAGGGTGTCCTTTAATCTCAGGAACGTCAGGGATTTAGAATCCAGAAAGGTCTAGGACTCTTTCCTCTAAAAGAAGACAATGATCAAAGATGTGAGATAATAACGAGAGCTAGAAAGAAAGGTTGAGAGTTGTTCCTTTATCCATCACAGATCACAAGCAAAATGATGTTTCCTTCCACTTCTGAAAGATAAAACCCCCACTAAATAAAAGGATTTTCCTTACTCCACACATCATGAACTTGTGGAACTTATAGTTTCAGGAGTGAGGGCTGAAGGCCAAAAAACGTACCCAGGAACCAACGAGGGCTATAGATAAAGCCTAACTACATGGTAGCTTCCCAGTATATCCATGGATTAGATCGACATACGTTATCTGGGAGTTCCATGCATCCTTTCACATTGGGACCACAGTTCTTGGGGACAGGATCTTATGCCTCCCCCATTATGTTTTTCCTTGCCTGAAACAGCCCAGAGGAGCTGCTGTTTGCCCCATTGGGGAAACTTTATGTAGCCTATCAGTGCGCATATGTTTCCCCACTGGGGCAAATAGTGGCTCCACAAGGTTGTGAAAATGGTGCAGGGGAAATGCTCCATTGCCCAGTCTGAATTGAGCCTGTGCATGTCTGGGAAACATGGAGTGCACAGATAACATCTGTTTACTTGATCTAGGGATATACCTGGGAAAAAGGGATTGTGTAGTTAGGCCCTAAGACAGGGGTGATTGCTCACCAGAATACATCCACTTTATATGAAAATGGCCCCAAATTCAATTTTTAGCATATCCCTTGGAAAGATCATTATCTGGATTTGGAATGACCTCATCTTCTTCATCATCATCATTAACCTTTATTGGCATGCCAGAGAACAAAAATAAAACAACAATATACCTCCAAAGGACAATACATATAATTCACAATTCGTGTTAATAAAACTTTTCTTGTTCTTTAAGAACTCCTGTAAGAAATTCAGCCACAGTAGCCGTAATTTTAGGATCCTGATCACTCAAGAAAAATTTACATTTAACTTCATTGCTCCTGTATCTCATAGACTGGAACAAAGTAAAGAACAGTTTATCCCGCAGAGTCACATAAAGAGGGCAATCTAAGAGGATGTGATCAATTGTATCAAGCAAATTTAAACCACATGGGCATAAGCGTTCATGCCTGGGGATCTGAAGATATCGGCCTGACAGCATCCTAGATGGGAATGCATTAACCCTAGCTAATAAAAAAACGTGGTGTTGACAAGGTACCTCTAGATTATCCAAATACTTAGCCATTTTACCCAAGTCGTTATTAAGGCCTAAAGCCACAGGAGAACAGATGAAGGGTAGAGCTGGGTTAAGATTCTGTAGTTCTACATCCAGGAGATGTTGTTTAATTCTTTTAAAAATATAAGATTCATTGGCTAGAGAAAGGTTATCTAAATCAATTCCCATTTGACAAAGTTTAGATCTAATTAATATGTCCCATGAAGAGTAGTGAAGTTCACTTTTCAAAAGATTTAAAAGGGAACCTGGCTCAGCTTGGAAATATAATTTGAGCCATTATCTTATTGTTTGAATCCAAGCTTTAGTGGTAATCAGGTTTTGCCCAATTTCAAGGCAAATTGTAAAATATGCAACACATTTAGGTATCCCCAGTATTGGTCTAAGAAATATGGCTTGGATGTTCTCCCTTTCTTGATTAAGGGCTCCAATCCATAAGAAACAGAAATTGGGGGAGTATTTTTGTGTTCAGGACTTTGATCACTGTGGGGACACATTGACTGGAATGACCTACATTGGGTTCTCTGGAGATCTGCTAAATTCAGGACAGACAATACAGTGATGAAAAGACCCTTGGTCTGCTTTGGCATAAGATAGCTCTTGGCTTACACAATTCTATGAATTAACAGAAACATTAGCACTCAATGGTTCTTGTAGGTTATCCGGGCTGTGTAACCGTGGTCTTGGTATTTTCTTTCCTGACGTTTTGCCAGCAGCTGTGGCAGGCATCTTCAGAGGAGTAACACTGAAGGACAGTGTTACTCCTCTGAAGATGCCTGCCGCAGCTGCTGACGAAACGTCAGGAAAGAAAATACCAAGACCAAGGTTACACAGCCCGGATAACCTACAAGAACCAATGAACTCTGACCGTGAAAGCCTTCGACAATATTAGCACTCAAATTAGCACTTACAGGTAGGACCAAGATAAACAAAGGTACAGGCTTTGAGGACAAGACTAGTAGGGTTCAACCCAAGTCTCAAATCCTATGAAAATTAATACAATGATTTTACCAAAAACAAGATATGAGTTGAATACATCTAGGATGTCCTGGCACTTGGTGAAGCAGAAGTCTGAAGGCTTCACCATACAACTAACTCACAGCTGAACCAGCATTTACCAAACCATCAGCAAGCCACTGTTAGAAGCTTTCCTATCAGAACAAAGGATGAATGGCAAGCTGCTTCACCACACTCCCAAGTAATCCAGGATGCACTAAGTCTACATCCTTGAAATGCTAAAAAAAAAGTAGTATAAATTAGCCCAAACTATCGTACCAAATGCACAACACTTTGGATACAGGGTTGGATCCCACAATCCATCAGTGGAAGGTACTGACAGTCAAGGATCTTTCCCCCTTTCTGTTCTCCCCAGCAGTCTTTTCTGACCTTCAGGAAATTTATTCCTAGGGTCATGGGACTAATAGCCATGTGGATTGGGAGGCTGCAGTGGGGAGGGGGAAAGGGGATGAAATGATCCTTCCAGTCCCTTCCATCAGTGCTGCTCTTCTCAAGGAACAGAAAGGAGAGGGCAATTTTGTCTCCTTCCTCCTCCTTAATGCAGCTTCCCCACCCAAGTGGTTATCAAACCATTCAGGATCCATAACCCTGGGAATAAATCTTCTTAGAGTCGGCAAGGACTATGGGGGCAATGCAGAAAGATTCATGATCCTTGCATCCATGGATTATGGGGTCCAACCCATATTTATGTAGACCTACAAATATCACTTTATCACTGAACTGCCATCTTGCTACATGGTTGTTGAATTGACACCACTATGATTCTAGCCATGTGTCCGTAAGGGAAAAAATGCCCCCCCCCCATGAAATTGCTTTCTGACACCAAATAACAAACAAAGTTGAGGTAACACCTTGATCAAGAGTAAGTGCTGTTTGTCTAGCTTTGCTCGCTAGAGAATAACAACCTGTTCCTTCTTTCAAGTGATTGTGTGTTTGATGCTATAAGTCTTGCGTTCACACTGTGGTGTTATCATCTGTGTGGTGACAGCGATGAAACAATTTGGAAGTGCAAAATAGCTTAGAAGTATAGAAAACTGTGAACACAAAGCTTAAGTTACCATTCCTTGGTCTCTTGTGTTTTCCCCAGGGGGGGGGGGAAACATTATGTGCATCCAGCAAAGATCATCCATCTCCTAAAAAACAGCCGCTTCATACAGTAACATGTTTGTGCCTAATTGCTAACCTGGGCACTCATAGCTCCCTTTTTGTGCTTTTCTAAGAAATATCAGGATCCCAAACACCCATCAGTTGGATGGAATCAACCATTTAGGAGCATGGTGCATTTCAAGCATTTAGTAGAAGTGGGCAGGTACATTTTTAAGACTTCTTTTAGTCACATCAGAATAATTTGGGACTGAAGTTGGGACCCCTGCAGCAGAATCTATGTGACTGACTAATATATGAATGGCTAAGGGCATAGCTGAACCTCCTGCTACTGCCCCAGCAGAAAGTAAGATGAGGGGCTATTAGATTTCATCTCTGAAGAGAAGAACAGATCATGGGCAGGGGAGGGCCCACCGTCACCACTGCAGACTCCTTCAGTCTTCACTGGTGGCTCAAAAGTGCCAATAGTTGTGTTGCTCTGGATACTTAGATCCTTGAACTTGGCTGTGTATCAGTGCATTTGGTACAGCATTAGAGCCAATGACACACATCCTGATCTATGTCTTTCCATGTACCAACTAAAATTCAAGGGCTTTGTACCCCAAAGAACATGGGCTTGTGTGCTCAGGTATTACACTGGTGAATGTGTATAGTTCTTTGGATGATGTTTGCTATCATTTAATATGTGGCGATGCTTTGTCAGCAGCTGCTGCTCAACTTACCCACTAATGATTGCAGGAACAAAGTTTCAAAATGGTTTTGCCATCTCTCTCTTATGTGGTATTCTCCTAGTTACTACTCTTCTCTCCAGCAGCATTCCCAGTGGAAATAGATAATGCTGTTTCCCACCTAGCCCATGCTCAGTCCATGATACATATAGCAATACATTTCTTTTCCATACAACCCTCACTTTGCATGACTTGTGTAGCTTTCATCTCAGCACCTTCTCACTGTATATGAATACTCTTCATAAAGCAAAGAGGTAATAATAATAATGAGAATGATACTTAAGTAGTATGAGAATGATATTAAAGCTTAAGTAGATTGCTGCAATTCTCACCTGATTAGCAAGAATGGCTTGATTTAAGAAGTTTTTGCAGCATCCTATTGTAGGAACATTAGAAAACCAGTAAGTCCAAAGAAAATGGGGCAACTTTTCTAATGGTGCAATTTGAAACGTCCTTACTAGGGAGAAACTCCTATTGAACCCCAAGGGAATTACTTCTAAATAAACACATTTAGGACAGTGCTCTAAGCATCCATTATGTGGTTAATGGTAAAATGATCCTTAATTAAAAGACTTTGGAATTTGATGTTTTTGAAGTATTGACAACACCATAACATACTTGAAGTATTCCAAAATTCATATTCATTTTTCAAAGCTATCTCTTCTTTCATTAGCTGTTGCAAAACTCATTAAGTCCTCATTAAAGTGGAAAATACTAACACTAAGCAACAAAGAAGGTTTTAGACCTCATGATTACAAGAAAAATGTGTGCATGGTTCTTCTGTGTGGTTGATATATTACTACCAAAACATTATTTCTCAATGGTTTCACATTTCTACCCAGTTGTACCTAGAGCTGCCATCAGTTTTTGTTCTTAGCTGTCTCATGTCACTCTCTCGCTGGTTTCTGAGATGCTTTTCTACCATCACATTTTATCCCACCCTTACTGCGAGAAGCACAGGGCAGGGCGCTTCTCCACTCCTCCATTTTACCTCACAATCACCTTAGGAGGAGGCTAGGTGGAAAAAGAGTGACTGGCCCATGGTCACCTATTAAACTCCTGATCTGAGTGTTATTTGAACTTGGTTCTCTCCAGTTCTGTTCCCCAATTCTAACTACTACACCACACCAGCTCTCTACCAGTTCCTAGAGCTTCATCCCACTTGGAAGACAGAAAAACAGCCAAATTCAAAATCTCCATCGCTTATAGTATTGGCATAACTACCTTGATCAAATCAAAGTAAATGTTTCCAGCAAATTCCCCTAATTTGTGCATGCTCAAAGTTGATAATACTTGCCTGGGAAGTCCCTCAAGATCCAGTGCATTTTGATAGTAATTGGAGAAATTAGGGTACAACTGTTATCCATGGGTATACAGCATAAGCTTTTTATTTTTTTAGTAAGGCTACTGAATCAGTGTTTCTCAAGCAACACCAGCTGTATAAGAGCCACTGGCGTACAGAGTAACATATACTGACAATATTAACAATTCAAATAAAGTAGCAAGTCTAGGGGGTCTCCTTTAAGTTTGTGCAGCTCGAAAACAATCACCTCCATAACTTTGTGCTCCTGGTACATTACTTTGCCAGCAGCATTCAAGCCAGAACAGGTGGGCTACTTCCTCACAATCTCTTGTGAACTGTCAAACAGAATCTGCTGCGACACAATAATCTCTAGCACCCTAAAACACCATGGTGACGGGCCACATACAAGAAGACAAAGGGAATGAATTCCAAACCTTTGCATTTCCCATCAAATAAAAAGGCATGAAGAGGACGAAGAAGCAGTACCTGAGTGTGGAGAGAGAGAGAAGCAAAGATCCAAGTGCCAGTCACACGCAGGAGAATCTCTTCTTCATTGTGCTTCCTTCTAAGTTTTGTCTCTCCTTCTGAATGCGATTGGCTTTCTAAGGAAACTGAAGGAAATTTTCAGGGCTGTTTCTCTGTGTGGTAGCTCCCTCCCCTTCTCTCTCCATCCTCCCCTCCCACTTCCCCATACATATCCAAACAGCCAGCGTGTTGACTGCTTGTAATGTGAGGGGAGACATGATAGAGGTCTATAAAATTATGCATGGTTTGGAGAGAGTGGACAGGGAGAGGTGTTCTCCCTCTCCAATAATACTAGAACACGGGGTCATCTGCTTAAGCTGGAGTTTGAGAGATTCAAAACAGATAAAAGGAAGTATTTTTTCACACAACGCATAGTTAAATTGTGGAACTCCCTGCCCCAGGATGTGGTGATGGCTGCCAGCTTGGAGGGCTTTAAGAGGGGAATGGACATATTCAATGAGGAGAGGGGTATTCATGGTTATTAGTTAGAATGGATACTAGTCATGCTGCATACCTATTCTCTCTAGTATCAGAGGAGCATGCCTATTATTTTGGGTGCGGTGGAACACAGGCAGGATGGTGCTGCTGCACTCGTCTTGTTAGTGGCTTCCTAGAGGCACCTGGTTGGCCACTGTGTGAACAGACTGCTGGACTTGATGGGCCTTGGTCTGATCCAGCAGGGCCTTTCTTATGTTCTTATGAGTCAGGGAAGCAATGGGCAGGATTAGAATTCTCAAGGGCTCCATTAAAACCCAGTGTGCTTTAAAATCAATAAGGTGTGCCATGTCCCAAGGTATGCATGCGCATAAGTAGCAAAGCATGCCTCAAGTACCACCACAACATCATTGGTGCCACAGTGTTCTTTGCAGCTGGCAAAGAACAAAAAGGCATCCATTTGGATCCACTGTTCAGAAGCAGGGCCATTCCTTGTCAGGCCATGCACAAATGATAATTTAGCTTACCACAAACACAGAGCAGATATAATAGAAAGTAAAGTTTGTTTGTTCGTCCATCTATTGTTGGTGCCAGCTTTCCTCCAAGGAACTCAGAGCAACATACATGGTTCTCTCCTCAGGTTGCCTTTTCAAAAACCCTGTGAGGTAGGCTAGGCCAGTCACCCTTTCTTAGCCTAACATCCCATGAAGATTCATGACCGAGTGTGGGTTTGAACCCAGGTCTTAGTCCAGCATTCTAACCACTCTACCACACTGTCACTCTATATTTGCCTAAAGTGCAAATGTATATAGCCTAAAGTGCAAATATATCCAGATGATTCAAATAAATGAGCTGAGCATCACAACAACAGGGAAACACAAAGATTTGGCTGAGCTGCTGGTCATAAAAAATATTCAGCCATTGGTCATATGTATGTTCTACTTGATCTGTTGATGCACATTTAAACAGTGTTTATTAATTGTGATTTCAGGTTTGGTTTTCAGCTGGTGGGTAACATCCTGACCTGTGTTGTTTAAAGTTGTTCCTGATTCTGAAAGCTTGAGGGGTTAATCTGCAGCAAGAGCTGACAGACCAAGAGTGGGCGGAGCCAGAGAGCTGACACTCTGAGCTCTGAGAGACAAAAAGCATTCGAAGCTTGGGACCCAGCCTGGATAGGAGGCTGTGAAAGTAGTCGAAGCTTGGGACCAGCCAGAGAGGGCTGTGATAGATTGGAAGCTTGGTAGTGAGACTGAGCGGAAGCCAGATTGTACTCTTTGAACCTGAGGGGTTCTGTTAAAGCCGAAGCTATTGAAACACACAACCTGTGGGAGTGACAGGAGTGAGAATTGGGTTAGAGAGGGTCCATTCTCAGGTCACAAAGGGGAATTAGTCTCTGAGGTAGAGCTATTCCGGTAGCAGGGAGGTGTGGAGGATTACAGCCACTGAGGTGGGGTAGTCAGAGAGAGCTAGGCTGGGGACAGAGTCTCGAGGGATTTTTTCACGGTAGATTTTGCTTGTCTTTTGCCATGGAGCAAAAAAAAAAAAACTGATTTAAATTACTTTTTCATGATAGCGTACCTTCCCCCCCCATCCCGAAACAGTTTTGATTTTTCACGGGAAGAACTACGCAGTATTCCGCACCGCTTACCTCTGCTCCCTTCCATTCCGCTCGTGACTCACCGCCCCAACTCCGCCCAACCCCGCCCACTTTGCCCATGATGCTGCCCAGCTCCATCTGGCCTCTAGATGTCACTCCCTCGCTGGTGATTTGACAACACTCTCCCGGACATGCCTGGGCACTGACTCGAAATTGTCTCATCCCCCCCCACCAATTGCCTACTTTGGCATAGTCATTCCGTTAGTATTGCAGTCGGTGGGTGCACATTTACAGGTGGTTGTATGTTGCTGCCACCCACAACGTCCGCTTCCTCCATTAGGGGTGATTCCAATAGTGCAGCCTTGCCAACCTCTCTCCTCTTGCTGTACAAATTGTAAGCAAAAAGGAAAACAGCAGTGCAGAACTAGAGTTAAAAATTCCATTTTCTTGATTTTTGCGTGTGTATAATTGCTTCATGCAATCCCACAATGCCTTGTGCCATATGTACATGGACTCTCCGCCTCTTTCGGACTTGCTAAGCCGAGGTCCCCGAGTCCGATTGCTCAGGTATGTAGTATGCGCCAGCTCTCTTTCTGCTTGTGGCCATGGATATCCCTCTTCCCATTGAATACTGTTACTCCCCTCTTCCAGGCTGCAATGTTGGATACTACCATCAACTCATCGTGGGCATGGAGTTCTGCATTTTAACCATGCGTTGTCCATGACGATTGTGGCGGAGGGACCAAAGTTATGTGGCCTCCAATGGCTCTCTCCCCCAACCCAACTGCCCCTCGCAATGACGCCATCACATGAGACTACACAGTGTGTGCTTGCAAAGTACAGTGCTCCGCCTTCCTGCACTGAGAACCCCCTGCGCAAGCGCTCATCGGCAAAAGGGGGGGAAATGGATCGGCAGAGGTGGACTAAGGAAGAGCTGCGCCACCTCCTTTGCTTTATAGAAATGCGAGATCTGGCATTCAAAATACGGGAGTACCCACGGGAGTTTGCCCTGCGGATTTGCAGGGAGTTCGCTGTCACCATGGAGGGGTTTGGGTACGGCAGGAGGTTGACGCAGGAGTGCATTAACAAGTACAGGCAGCTCTGTGCTGACTTCGAGGCCAACTTCTCTTTTATTTCCCCAAAAGACAGCCCCCTTCCCCAGTTTTCAACACGTTCCTCATTCTCTGCCCAGTTCCTCCGCAACTCAAGGCTGCCCAGGGCTGCCGCCCGGGTAGCTGCCTCTCCTCTCCATACAACCCCCCCAACAGTCCCTGCCTGAAACCTGGAGGCTCCCTTCCTCCCAATATGTGTTATGCCTGGGAGGTTTCGCCTTGGATTTGCCGCTCTCTAGATGCACATTTCCCCCATCCGAATTCTCAAAACCCTGCATGGGGTGCTTACTGTTGAGTTTTGAGAATTTGGATGGGAAAAATGTGCATCTGGAATTGTGCAAACCCAAGGCAAAACCTCCCGTGCATCAATGGCCAAGGAGCCCCAGACCTCCTCCTCCTCCCCCTGCCTGGGAAGAGGGGAAACCCCCACCCAGCCTCCCTCTGCAATCCCCCCACTCTTCCTTAACTCGGCGCCCTCTAGCCTGCCTTTCCAGCCCGCCCTCGGGGTTCCTGAGCAGCTGGGCTCCCAGCCGTGGGGAGGGCCCGGCTAGCCGGTGACCCGCAGCGGCTTCCTCGCTTAACTCGCTCCTAATGCCTGGGCGGAGAAGCTGCCGCCAGAGTGACCTCTGACCCTTTTCTGCGCCAGCCCAACCGGAAAGTGGATCCGCTCCGAAAGGACGAGGGCCGCCGCTTTTGAGAGGGGGGGGGGGTTAAGCCTCCAGTATCCAGGAACCAAGAAAAAATGGGTCTGGGGATGCTGGGGAAATGGGCCAGCAGAAGAGATGGAGGCCGCGGCTTTCCCTCTTCGGCCGCCCAGTGGCCTGGGGCCTCAAGGAAGAGCTTCTCTGCCCACCCGCGGTGAGGTGAGGTAAAATGGCTTGATTTTTTACTGTGTGTGTGTGGGGGGGAGGGTTGCCCTCAGTATGGCAGTGTAAGGTTATATGTGTTCCTAAGATCAGTTGTTAACAAACCCATGACATAAGAGTGATTTCTGAGCCCAACCACCATGAGCAAAAGAATGGCTGTACTTTACCAGGGCCCAAAAGCCCAGAAGGGGCTGGTTTGGGCTGCAAGCCAGTTACCATGATACGATCTATTCATGAAATTTCATAAATAAAAAATAAATATTTTTCTTGTATGATTCATAAGAATGTATTAATGGGATGGGATTTATTTATTTATTTATTTACTGTACTTCTAGCCCACTCTCCCCAGCCAGGGCCAGGCTCAGGGCGGGTAACAACTTTAAAAATCACAAATATAACGATAAAACAGTAAAAACCATAAAACCATTCCTAACTTATTAAAAAGATGGCAGCCACATAATATTGTGCCCACTGCAGCAAGTGATGTCGAACCCAAAATAAGCCAGATCAAACTGGGTTGGCTATCCACCCCCCTGTAACATCAGTTGTAAGAGTAAGGGGGGGGGAGGGAGTAGGGAGGCCAGCACTGATATCACCTGTGGCTCTCCTGAGTTATAGGCCTGGTGGAAAGCTCTGTCTTAAGGGCCCTGCAGAATTCTTTCTGGTCTCGCAAGGCCCTGATGTTACTAGGCAGACCATTCCACCAGGCCAAAAAAGCCCTGGCTCTAGTCGAGGATAGCTGCACACTCCTGGGACCAGGGACTAGGGCTGTCGATTCGGTTTGTCCTAAACCGAAAAACAGCCGAATTTCCCCCGATTTGGCGGTTTTCAGTTCGGATGGAACTGAATTAAAAAAAAGACGGGGAAACAACGAGCCGAATTCGGCGAGTTCGGGGTGATCGCTGAATAAATTTGGCAAATTCAGGGGCTCCGAATCAGCAGCATAACCGTCAGTTAGTAAGCAGCATTCTCCTGCGGCCAATCGGTGGCCAAGCTGGGTCTTCTTCTGGCCAATCAGTCGCAATTGAGTGTGTGAGCCCAGCTGCTACGTGGCCCGGGAAGAGAAAGAGAGAGAGTCTGTTTGTGTGTGAGAGAGATCCCCGTGGGGGGGTGCGTGTGCACATTCGCGGCTTTCCACAGCTCTGGGGGGGCATTTTTGAAGGTAGAGGTCCCAAAATTTCAGTGTAGCTTCAGGGGACCCTTCTTGCAAGAACCCCCAGGTTTTGTGAAGATTGGGTCAGGGTTTCCTGAGAATGAGGCCGGAAGGCCCCCCCCCCAAAAATTGCCCATTTGAATAAAGCAAATAAGAACACATTCGCGCCTTTCCACGGCTCCGGGGGGAGCATTTTTTGAGGTAGAGGTCCCAAAATTTCAGTGTACCTTCAGGGGACCCTTCTTGCAAGAACCCCCAAGTTTGGTGACGATTGGGGCAGGAGGTCCTGAGTTATGTGGTCCCCCCATCCACCCACTGCGATCCTGTGCATCTAGAGAGCGGCAAATCCAAGGCAAAACCTCCCATGCATAAATGGAATCGCATTGGATTACTCCTAAGTCCTGAGTCCTCCTGACTCCCAATCCCTGCTCCTGATGGAACAGAAGAGTCAGAAGACATCCACAGTAAGACCCATTTTGGGGCTTTTCTCTATAATTTTTTTCCTGTGTGTGTGTGGGGGGGGGGGAAGCAGAGTCTGTGTGTGGGGGGGAGCAGTTTCTGTGGGTGGGTGGGAAGCCAAAGGGGGCTTTTGCCCGTTCTGCCAAGGGAGGAGGTGCCTAAAGATTTACTTCTCCTCCGTGCTCCTGCTGGAAGACATCCACACAGTTTGATTTTGGGTTTTTTTCTCTATACCTTTTCTCCTGTGTGTGTGTGTGTGTGGGGAAGCCAAAGGGGGCTTTCGACCATTCTGCTGAGGGGGGGGGGTGCCCACTCACCTCTGCGGGAGTGTGTGTTCTGCTTTTAACGTTTTAAAGTGTAAAGTTGAGTCTGTGCAGCGGCTAAAGAGTCTCTCTGCACTTGCCACCCAGGCCACGCCTCCTCCTCCTTGGTTTTTTTCCCATTTGGGGCTGAGCCGTACTGGTTTGAGAGGGGGGGTTTCGCCCGTTCTGCCTGGGTGTGTGTGTGCCCACTCGCGTCTCTCTCTCCCTGGTTTGGGGGGGGGCTTCAGTTGTGTGTCCTCAGGTTTTCTTTCATTAATAAGATCGGTTAGGTCTATTTTGATGCTTGCTCAAAACTGGTTTTCAAACAATGAATTTGCCCGGTCCCGAGACTCCCGACTCCCAAGTCCGATGCAAAAAGGGAAATTCGACCCCCACCTGCTCCTTATGCATAGCTAGTGTGCCTCTGTCCCTTTCCATGGTTTGCAAACTCCCAAGGTCATGTCACGTGTTGCTTTGCATGGTTTTGCAAACTCCGAGTCCAAACGGTCTATTTATTTCTATTCATTCCAATGGGCTGATCATGGCCCCATATCTCGGGACCCCCTGACCCAATCTTAACAGAACTTGGGGGTTCTTTGAAGAAGGGTACCCTGAAGCTACATTGAAATTTTGGGACTCTACCTCCAAAAATGCCCCCCCTCGGAGCCATGGAAAGGCACGAATGTGTTCTTATTCGCTTTATTCAAATGGGCAATTTTTGGGGGGACCCCTTCCGGGCCACATAACTCAAGACCCCCTGACCCAATCTTAACAAAACTTGGGGGTTCTTGCAAGAAGGGTCCCCTGAAGCTACACTGAAATTTTGGGACCTCTACGTCCAAAAATGCCCCCCCAGAGCCACAGAAAGACCCAAATGTGTTTTTAATGGCTTTATTCGGCCAAATTTTCCCCCGAACTCAGAATTGTGTGCCAAATTCCATGGATCCAAATTGGGGGAGTTCGGACTTCGGCATTTCCCAAATCAAAACGGGCCAAATTTTGCCAAATCCAAATTTTACCAAAACAATTTTTTCAACATCCCTACCGGGGACTACCAACAAGTTATTATCAGCAGGGCGCAGGACTCTTCGGGGGTGTAGGTTAGGGTTTCCAACCTACAGGTATTAGCTGGAGAGCTGCGATTACAACTGATCTCCAGCTGATAGAGATCAGTTCACCTGGAGAAAATGGCCGCTTTGGCAATTGGAGTCTTGCAGCATTGAAGTCCCTCCCCTCCCCAAACCCCATCCTCCTTGGGCTCCACCCCAAAAACCTCCCGCCAGTGAAGAAGAGGGACCTGGCAAGCCTAATTAGGGTGTGCATCTTACAATTTGGTACTGGGCCTGGGGAAATTATGCTGTCGCCCAACAATTAAGGTATTTGCTGCTGGTCAGCACCTTTTTGGACTTGTCCTTTTCTCGTGGCTACACACATAGCTTGATTCTGTCATAGCAATATGTGCTTTTTAAATTATGTATTCTTATAATCCTGTATACATAAAGGCCAGTTTCTACTAATGTTTTGTATTCCAAGAAAGGGCTATGCAAACAAAGAGTTACAATATGTAGATAGGTCTGGGGAAACAGTACTGGACAAGAAACAAGTTTAGATCCAGTGCTTAAGTGATGGAGGGAAAGTTTGGAAGGGTCTTTAATAAAATCCACTAGCCCACCCCTGGCCCCTCCCTCTGGCTCCTCCTTCTGGTCCTCATAAGCTACTCTCAGCTCTCTTTCTACAAAGTGTTGAACATATAATATTTGTTCTAGATTTTTAGAGCGAATTATGTCTATTCTGGGTTTCCCCTGGGAGTGACAAAAGGCTATCATACAGACAACTATTTTTATTTTCTTCCACTGGGTGCTGGAGTGGTGAAGGCAATGGGAGCGGGGGTGGGGAGATCTGTTCCCAGCAGGTAAATGGCATATCTAGGCCCCAACATGTTATGTTACACACACAACAATTTGTACTACAAATGATCAAGGCCAGTAACCTCCCCCTACTGTTTGTGTGTGAGTGTAAAGTGCCATCAAGTCGCAGCCGACTTATGGCGACCCCTTATGGGATTTTCATGGCAAGAGACTAACAGAGGTGGTTTGCCAGTGCCTTCGTCTGCATGGTAACCCTGGTATTCCTTGGTGGTCTCCCATCCAAATACTAACCAGGGCTGATCCTGCTTAGATTCCGAGATCTGACGAGATCGGGCTGTACCATGGGGCCTTCCCTCCCCCTACTGTTTAACAATGTTGAAATGAAAGAACAAAGTCTACTTCTCATGAGTGTTATCTTTTGGTACCTGTTACCAACCCCAACCTGCTGTAATATCCCTCTTCCCCTTTTGTTCTCACTATGCTTGCAAGAGGTGGGGTCCAGAAAGGGAAGTCTCCATCCAGTGCTGATTTCACTCAGAGACTCCTCCATGGAAGGAGAATCAAATGAGTTATGGCATGGGTGGGAAAGAAAGGGAAGCAGAATATTTGTTTCACTAATATAATTTCCTCTGGCCAGGGAGTTTTCTGCATCAGCCTGTCACTTCTCCACACTGTGACAACCCAGAGGCCTCATCTTGTTCTACCCTGGAACCTCTCCTCCTGTCACTCACCTTAAATCCAGAAGGGAAATTTCAGGAATTTGTTCATAGCTTACATTCCCGTTCAGGACCTTCACAAAGCCAAGAGACAAGCCAGGGCTAATCTTTCCTTGTCAGGGAATAGAAAGTCAGCCCCTGTCCCTCCCTTTCCCAGCAGGGCCTCCAGCCCTATCAGAGACAATTCAGTCCTCCTCTGTGCATTCCTGATAATCATTTGAGCTGCATTCCTCTCAACCACCTCTAGCTTGTTTCCCCTCCTGGAGTTCAAGAATGTGCACAATTTACCCCAGGGCTGTCTGGGGTTCTGACACTGTCGGACACAGAGCTGATTTTAAAAACATTTACTGAGGTACTTTCTGCTTGGCTGGAAAGTTTCCCTACCCAGAATTCAGCCAGGATCGAAAGCATGCGTTTTGCCTAATGTGCATTCAATCCTGGCTAAAACAGGGATTAAAGGAGGATAAAGTGACCATGCGTTTTCGCCCATAGATTTATGTGGTAGTGTTTTGATACTGGTATTTTATTTCTAGACCTTTCCTAACATGGAATTTTTCCTGTCCCTTTTGAGACCTTAGAATATATGTGTTAGTTTGTTCCATGTTTTGTTGTCTATACTGTAGCCTCAAGGTCCCATAAAAATATGGGATGATTGTGTAAGGGTCAAAGATTAGCCACATCCTCAGTGGACAGTCACATTCCCCATATGAAGATGGTCACAGTTCTGGGGGGGATGTCTTCCTCCGATTGCCCTCCTTGCCAGCAGCAGTACAGCAACCCAATGGTATGATTTTGCTGAGAAATTAAAAGTTTAACTAACTGGTGACTTGCAGCTGAGTTCCAAAAAAAGCATTTCCTTCTGAAAGGGAAGGGTTAAAGAGGCTAGGTCATTGCAGCGAGGTATAGACATGAACAAGCATCTTTTATGTATTTTGACAACTACTTTTGTCAACTAAACTCCTTGATAGAAGGAGAGCATGGTTGCTGTGAAGCTAATTCCCCCCTTTGAGATTCTAGATGATTGGTACTTTGAAACAATCTTGTAAAATTTGATGGAGAATGTTCCCATGTCCTGACTTAGCCTGTCAAGGGGTTTCTTTGACTCTGTATCATGCTATGCACTGTTCTGCATGATGGATTTTTTACCTACACTTGAAAGCAAATACAGGGAATTTTGTCCTAGATATTTCTGGCTCTCTTTTTGTAGAGCGGGCCAGGCAATTTTGTTAGTCCTGCTAGCTGTTCATACTGGCTTCTCAGATCAGGCTTAAGGATGGTTCCATGAGAGGGAGGGCATCTTGGCCATCTGAGTATGGGTCACTAGGTGTGTGGGGGAAGGTAGTTGTGAATTTCCTGCATTGTGCAGGGGGTTGGACTAGATGACCCTGGTGGTCCCTTCAAACTCTATGATTCTATTATTTTTTTGCTCCAAATGTACTAATTGTTGGTTCTTGTAGGTTATCCGGGCTGTGTAACCGTGGTCTTGGAATTTTCTTTCCTGACGTTTCGCCAGCAGCTGTGGCAGCCATCTTCAGAGGAGTAACACTGTCCTTCAGTGTCCTTCAGTGTTACTACTCTGAAGATTCCTGCCACAGCTGCTGGAGAAACGTCAGGAAAGAAAATTCCAAGACCACAGTTACACAGCCCGGATAACCTACAAGAACCAATGAACTCTGACCGTGAAAGCCTTCGACAGTACTAATTGTTGGTTGTACTAGCTTGATACCCTGAAATTCCCGACAGGTATGGGTTTTATCAGCATTGCTGTTCAGCACCTAAATGAAAGTACTGGTAGAGATCCAGAGCGTTGGATTTAGGTTTCATCCAAATGCTGATGATATCCAGCACTGTTTTTGTTTTGTTTTTTTGTAAACTAAACATCCTGAGTAGCTCTGGCAGCTTGTAAACCAATGTTTGGAGGCTGCAGTGGAGGCTTAACAGGGCTTAAACCGAAACCTGACAATATGGAGATAATACTGTTATATAAACCTAGTGCTCTGGAAGGGGTGGTCCTTTGTGTGATAGATGGGATGGTTGTTTTTCCGTCTGGTCCTATGAGTGGAGTATCATTGCACCTGGGCCCCATGTTATTCCTTGATAGGCAATTAAGTGGTGGCCAGGAGCGCCATGTATCAGCATCCTCTGTGACACAGGCTACGCCCCTCTCTGGAGAAGAGTATTCATATCATTTTATTTATTGAATTTATTTATTTGATTTATAAGCTGTCCTTTCCCGGCTGAAGCCAGGCTCAGAGCAACTAACATCACACTAAAACAATTAAAAACCTTTATATACTACATAGAATTTAACCATAAATATCCTGGTGCCTTAACATATCACAACATCAGCACTCTAGAAGGAAAGTAGTTACATCATTATTAAACAAACAGTACAATAACTGTTTATTACAAATAACACAACAATGCAACATGCTACATGCAGTCGGAGAAAACAGGGGGGAGGGAGAAGCCAGCTAGATGGAATACTGGTGGAATGCCATCACCATCCTCAACCAAATGCCTGGTGGAACTGCTCAGTTTTACAGGCCCTGCAGAACTATTTTAAATCCCACCGGGCCTGAATCTCGCTGGACATGGGTTCTACCAGGCTGGGGCCAGAGCCGAAAAGGCCCTGGCCCTGGTTGAGGACAGCCAGATGGTTCTGCGGCCAGGGATCGCCAGTAGATGTTCTCCAGCCAAGCTCTCCAAGGGGTCCCTGTGAGGACCCACGCTGCTGCAATCTGGACCAGTTGGAGTTTCCAGAGCAGTCTTAAGGGAAGCCCTGCATAGAGCAAGTTACAGTAGTCTAATCTGGAGGTGACTGTAGTCTAAGCTCCCGTTTCATCCTCCTTAGCTCCATGGTATATCATGGGGCTAGTCTGGAATGGGAATGAAGAGGACGTTGTGGGGAGGGCAATCTCGTCGATGGGTTCAGTCAGATGGCTATGCCAGCCATCAACCAGCTCATCCAATGAGTCGCTGGAGTGCATCAGAGCCCGCAGAGCATTCTGGAAGCCAAATGGATCAGTTTGGAGAGCTTGGAGTCTCCATGGGAGAACATAAATCAGCTCATCAGCTAAGCAAGGAGGAGGTGGGACACCCAGCCAGGCCTCAGGGCAAAATGGTCTGACCATGGCACTCTGTCAACAGAGATCAGATCTGCCCCCATACCAAAGATCAAATCCAGTGTGTGGTCTGCTTGGTGTGTGTGACCTGAAACAAATGGTGAGAGTCCCTGTGTTGCCTGGAAGACACCAGGTTCAACTCCTGTGATGACGCAGCCTCATCAGCATCTACTGAGGTTCTTCCCCAGGCTCCACCCCCAAATATCTAGGAATTTCCCAACCTGCGGCCACTGCCATTGCTTCAAAAGGAGACTTCACAGAAAAAAAATTGAAGAGAAAATTTTAATGCTATAGAAGTTTCTCTGAGTTGTTTATCTGGCTACCTCTAGCCTGAACTGATTCTTGACTGTGAGTAAACTCCCCAAAATGAAATGTTAAGGAAAGTGAAGCAGAAGTACTGAGAGTTACCTTTTCCTTTTAGGCCCAACTCATGTCACACAGATCCAACCAAACATTGTATGAAAGTCGATCACATAACTTGCTTATCTCCTTGGCACTCAGGGTGGCCAGACCCCTGAATTTTTATCCCCTCGCACTCTTCCTCTCAGCAGCCCTGAAGAGAAGTGGGTTGAGCTGAGTCTGAGATCTATATAATTTCTCCATTCCTTCGCCAAGAAACTCCCTGTCTTCTTAGCAATGCTGTCTTTACAGTGCCAAATAATTTGTTCAGACCTGATTAATGTTCCCAATTTGGTGTCCTACTACATATAATTGAGTACAAATTAGAGCTTTTGGACTTGCTAATGAAACAGGGGAATGCATGAAGCAGAATCATTCTAGTCAGAGGAAATATTGATAGCGGAATGTAGCATTTTTGGGGCATTCATTCTGGGAAGTCAGATACATATCTGTATAAACAACTTCTGATGTAGAGCCTATAAGGGTTTGCTTATTTGTGGTCCCTTACACCCTAATGATTAGGGTGAGCCTGGGATCCCGGTTTCAAATTCTCATCATTGAGACCTTTTCATTTCAGCAGGGTCAAACAAGACATCATGTTGGGAATTTTGTGTTCGGAGCTTCCAAGTGGCTGCTCTGTAAGGGCGAGGGTGGCCATATTCAGGATGCAAAAAAGATTTTACTTCAACAGGAATCTCGCCTGATCCATGCGTTTCAAACTCTTATACCTAAAGGTTTGAATAACGAGTTCCATCTTGCCTGCTTCTCACTCTGTTACTTTGATACTGTCCCTTTAAGACTAATGGTTGATTTCCGCCTCCTCAGCCAGCTTTTCGGCACCCCGCCTATAACATAAGAAATCACATGCGCACTTGAATTCTCTTTGACGCATTTTTCTTTTAGGTAAGCTTGCATTATATGTTGTGACTGCTAGTTTTATTGTATTATTGCTTTATGGTTAAATATGTTTTGTCAGTGACTTAGCATGATTGTTTGTCAATTTCACAGCTGACGGTCCACGGACAATGTGATTACTTTCCAAATGGAATATAAAGTCCTTAGTTGTCATGAACTTTGTTGGAGCTGAAGAAAGCCTTTGAAACGTGCACCAATGACTAGCCACACGTCGGGACTATTTGATTCTCCGGGACGAGTGTATCCCGCCCAATTCAGGAATTTTTGTTCGGTCTAATTGAGATGTGTATATACTAATATGTTTGTAAGATGCTTGTACCTTTTGGTTTGACATGATTTAATGCCCGGTATTATTATATATTGATTTTTGTGATTCTCCAGTGTGGTGTTGTATTTTTGAGCCTCCGTGCTGCCACTACCTGGAGGTTGGCAAACCTAGTAAGGGCGCTTTCACACATCCTGAATAATGCACTTTCAATCCATTTTCAATGCACTTTAACGATCGTTTGCAAGTGGATTTTGCTGTTTCACACAGTAAAATCCAGCTGCAAAGTGCATTGAAAGTGGATTGAAAGTACATTATTCAGGATGTGTGAAAGCGCCCTAAATATCAGTTATGACCTGGATAGCCCAGGCTAGCCTGATCTCATCAGATCTCAGAATCTAAGCAGGGTCAGCCCTGGTTAGTATTTGGATGGGAGACCACCAAGGAATACCAGGGTTGCTGTGCAGAGGAAGGCACTGGCAAACCACCTCTTTTAGTCTCTTGCCATGAAAACCCCAAAAGGGGTCACCATAAGTCGGCTGCGACTTGAAGGCACTTTACACACACACACACACACACACACACACACACACACACACACACGGGGGGGTCTGATTTGGTTCAGGACTGGAATGGTTACCAAACTGTTTTACCAAACTGAAACAAACCTGCCGAGGTGCTATTTTTTTCCACTGGGGCAAAGCTAGAGAAAACATATAGCATCCCTATATGATACCCAATATTGAGATCATAATGGTTGAAACACAACTGAAATATTGTCGAAGGCTTTCACGATCAGTGTTCATTGGTTCTTGTAGGTTATCCGGGCTGTGTGACCGTGGTCTTGGTATTTTCTTGGTATGTCCTTCAGTGTTACTCCTCTGAAGATGCCTGCCACAGCTGCTGGCGAAACGTCAGGAAAGAAAATACCAAGACCACGGTCACACAGCCCGGATAACCTACAAGAACCAACAACTGAAATAATTACCAATGCACCAGCACAATACTGATCCTGCAGTGATCCTGTGCTAGCAAATACCTCAGTGGAAGAATCCATTCTTTACATGTATAAAACTTAGGGTTGCCAATCTCTACATGGTGGCTGGAGATCTTATCTCCAAGTAGGGTTGCCAACCTCCAGGTTGTGGCTGGAGATCTAATAAAACCCTAAGTCCAGTTACTGGCATCTTCTTTTTAAAAGTTCTCAGGTAGTCTTGGGAACGAACCCTAGCAGAAATCTTGGGGAACTGCTGTATTGGACTAGATTGAGCTACATTCTAATTTAGGCAATTAAATGATAATCTTTGTACAGACTTATCTTTTATATATAATTCAGGTCCCACTGAATTTAACATTACTTAATTCCAAGTAACTGCATAGGATTGCAGCTGTAATGTGACAGGTAAATTTTTAGTTTAGTCTCTTACAAGATTCACACAGCTTCTTAAATCTCAAACTACAGGACACTGAAAAAGATATCGGGAGAAATATTTATCAGAGTATAGCTGATCTGAGGGGTATATATCCCTCTACACATAACCCCTTTGCATGTTGACTGAATATACGGAGAACAGGAGTAGGCACAAAAGTGTTAGCCTTGCCCCTGGCTCCATGCGGTCATCACCTTGTGAGCACAACACTGACATGTAGTAGGGTTGCCTGGTCCCTCTTCACCACCGGCGGGAGCTTTGGGGGGGGGAGCCTGAGGAGAGTGGGGTTTAGGGAGGAGAGGGATTTCAATGCCATAGAGTCCAATTGCCAAAGTGGCCATTTTCTTCAGGTGAACTGATCTCTATCAGCTGGAGATCAGTTGTAATAGTGGGAGATCTCCAGCTAACCCTAACAAGTAGTGGTGTTCATACTCCTTCCCCATCATCAGGAACATTCAGAAAGCAACTCCCACAACCAAAAAGTGGATGCACTCTTCCTCTGCACATAGATGCCATGCTCATGAGCCAGCAATAGCAAATGGAGGGGTTGGGTGTGTTTGGGCATGTAACTAATGCTATTTTCCTTGTTTTGACCTTGACAAATAAAACTTGGAGGCACTAGACAATATTTATTTATTTATTTAAATGGGTCTGAAGGCACGCACAAATATTTGCAGCAGTATAGTGGGGCAGGCTTTCAGGAGATAGATTTGTTTCTGGAGACAGGTTCTTAAAAGCACTCTTGCCTATTTATAATATATGATGCATCTCATCCCTGTACTTCCTATTCAGTTTACAGATGTAGTCATCAAAAACCTGCTTCGTTTAATTCACTTGATTGACTTATTATTGTAAAACGTTTGCATTTTACTTGTCTCCTAGTACCCAAAATCCATCTTAAAAGCCACAACAAGCAAACAAACAAAACTCCATGCTCTTCTTTTACATGAGCAACTCATTGCAGCAGACCAACATTGAGAAGGGGGAAGAGGCTTTTTGTTTGAAGAAACTACTTACTTCTCCACAATTAGCTGTTCATCTAGGGAAAATATGATGTCAGTTTGGAGGCTTGTTGCTGTGAATGAATCTTGGAGTATGGTTGCCAGATCCCCCTTCGCCCTGCAGGAGGTTTTTGGGGCAGAGCCTGAGGAGGGTTTGGGGAGGGTAGGGGAGGGTTGCCAACCTCCAGGTGGTAGCAGGAGATCTCCTGCTATTACAACTGATCTCCAGCCGATAGAGATCAGTTCAACTGGAGAAAATGGCTGCTTGGGCAATTGGACTCTATGGCATTGAAGTCCCTCCCCTCCCCAATCCCCACCCTCCTCAGGCTCTGCCCCTAAAACCTCCCGCCGGTTGCCAAGAGTGACCTGGCAACCCTAGGGGAGGGACTTCAATGTCATAGAGTCCAATTGCCAAAGCAGCCATTTTCTCCAGAGGAACTGATCTCTGTCAGCTGGAGATCAGTTGTAATAGTGGGAGATCTCCAGCTAGTATCTGGAGGTTAAATCTAAATAATTTGCTACGTATGCTGAAACAAACACTAGTTAAAGGGAAATACAGCACCAGCTCAAAAATCTCTCAAGAAACACACTCAATTTGTGATCAAAACAAAATCAGTATTGGTATACTCTCTATACACATGCAAAATACATAAGCATTACAATCATAGGTTACCCCCCCAGTAGTAGAAATTAGAGTCTTCTTAATTGAAAAAAGGGGGGGGAAGCAGTAGTCCTCAATCCGGAATTCCAAATTCAAATCAAAATCCAATACCGAGTCCAAATGCAACAGTCTTCGATCAAAAACCAGCAGGATCTGGTGAAAAAAATCCAACAAATCCAAACAAATCCAAAACGACACCTCCGGATTTTGTGCACGTTTCACCGAGAGAGAGCTTCTTCAGTTGATTAATTCACAATTTGATCGAAGACTTTTGCATTTGGACTCGGTATTGGATTTTGATTTGAATTTGGAATTCCGGATTGAGGACTACTGCTTCCCCCCTCCCTTTTTTTCAATTTAGAAGACTCTAATTTCTACTACTGGGGGGGGGGGTAACCTATGATTGTAACGCTTATGTATTTTGCATGTGTATAGAGAGTATACCAATACTGATTTTGTTTTGATCACAAATTGAGTGTGTTTCTTGAGAGATTTTTTAGCTGGTGCTGTATTTCCCTTTAACTAGTATCTGGAGGTTAGCAACCCTATCTTGGGGTATGGCCTAAAGTAGCCTGTTGGGGGTGGGGGAAGCAGCCAAAGCCTAGGAAGAAAGGATCCTTAATTATTGTAGATATCTGCTCAACCATCGGTAATTGGTAAGAAAATGGATCCTTCCAAGCACCCATCATGGCTCTGCAACTGGAAGTGAAATGGCTGCATCCATGTCATTTCCTCTCCATTTTCTCCCACTGCAAAAGCAGGAAAGAGCTGGAGGTGGCCAGCCATGGTGGGAAACCCGGTAGGCCTACCTCCACTTGTGCTCCACTTGTATATTTGCAAATAAAATAGTTATTACAAAACAGCATTGTCTTCCTCTAAAGGGAACCCACCCAGGTAAGTGCTGCCCTGGGGCTGCTTGAAGGTGATGATTACATAACAGTACTGATCAAAGATTCAAACAGAACATTTTAATTTAGAGGTTATATAAGCAAAAATAAAATATTTTCTCTTTTTTATATAATTTTTTATTGTTTTTTCAAATATATATATCACTATAAAACAACAATTATATCAAATAAATCACAGTTGTAGGAAATAAAAAATAAACCAAAATTGTTGTTACAAATGTAAATTGATTAACTAATATATTGACTTCCCCATCACCTTCTTTTACCTCAAAATAAAATTCTAGATTCTATTGCTGATTGTTGTCTGATCCTAATATTATCTTTACTTCCATATTACCTTCAATTACTTAATAATATAACTAGATTTCCTTTCCATCAATAACATAAATATTACATTATGGATCAGATCAAAGAGTAACCTTCCATTTTCCCCATTTGCAATTCTTGTTCACAATAATTCTTCCAAGCCTCCCATTCTCCCATAAATTGCAGATTGTCATTTTGACTTATCATTGCAGTTAATTTCGCCATCACCACCAGTTCCAACATTTTTAGTATCGTCTTTTTTCTCTGGAATGTCCGTCGATTTCCATTTAGCTGCATAAAGCAATCGTGCAGCTGTAGTGGCATAGATAAAAAATGTTCTTTGAGTTAAAATATTATTTGGTATCATACTAAGTAACATCATCTCTGGTGTTTTAGGGATATTATTCTGAATAATCACTCTTATCTCATTGTATATCATATCCCAAAAGTCCTTAGCTTTATCACATGTCCACCATATGTGATAAAATGAACCAATTTCTGTTTTACATTTCCAACATTGTGGGGATATCTCCTTATATATCTTCGCCATCTTTTTAGGTGTTAAATGCCACCTATACATCATTTTATAAACATTTTCCCTCATTGACTGAGCATAAATACCCTTTAAATCCCGGGACCAGAGTCTTTCCCACTTATCCAAGGAAATATCATGACCCAAAGTGTGTGCCCAGTTTATCATAGTAGGTTTAATTCTTTCTTGTTCACAATAAATTTCCAATAATAATTTGTACATCCTGGAGATGAGCTTATTATTGTAATCCAATAAAGATTTATGAAAAGGTGACTTGTTTTTGGAAAAGCCTATTTTCATATCTTGTAAAAAAACTGAGTTAATCTGATAATATTGAAACTAGGTTAAGACGTCTTTCACCTCCTGATAGTCTTTTAAGTAGCATTTATTGCCATCAAAAAAATAAAATATTTTCTCCATTGGAACCAGATGAACCCTTACAGGGAGTGGCCATGGATTTTCTGTGAGTATTGGAGGTGTCTGAGGCCTTTTATGCAGGGGCGTTTCCCTGTGGTCACCCCCGCCGACTGCTTTGGGGCTTCCTTTTGATTATGCATGCCTTTTCCGCCCGTCAGAGGTTGATTCCCTCTCCCCGTGGGTTTTGCCCATGTTTTCCAGATGCTGAAGGAGTCTCAGGAATTCAGTATAAATGTCTCCTAAATCAATGTTCTTCTGTGGTGTGCATGATAAACCATGCGGTTTCAGCCAAGGCAGTATAATCTTGCCAAATATTTTGTGTGCTAACGTGTGCAAAACACTTTACCTGTGTTTGGAAATGCATTCCTTGAATAATAGTCCTGATAAAAGACTAGCTGAGAACAAACATTGGCCAGATTCAGACACTTACCCAGTAGAAAATAGTAGACGAGAGAGGTTTTTCTTTCATTGATTCTCATCACCCATGTCAGTATTTGAACAAGACCATTGTCTCCCCATCTGATCATGTACAGTGGCAGCCACAGACTGATTATTTACCTTGTTTGAATAAGCCACTATCGGTGTTCACTTTATCTAATTCAGCAGTAGGTTTAGTAAAGCTGGAGACAAGACTGTGTCTTTTTTGCCTTTGCAAGGTGAGAATTGGTGCGCTAGCTTCAAAGCAAGGGAGAGAGTATAGAGGGGGCGAGTACAAGGGCTAAGGCTCTCAGCCTAGGGCCACAGCCTGGGGCCTAGCCATTTCACACGGCAACTGAAAGAAACTGCACCAGCACCGGAGAGGGAGACAGTCACTGGTCATTTATGCATGAGAATTTTACCTGGGGTTCGATGCTTGCTTGACCCACACTTTTCTGTTGCAAATCCAAAAAAATGCTATGCACCAGCAAAATCACCAGCTCAAATCCAAAAACATCTGAGTTCTTGCCCCTTGAAAATGCTGCTTTGTAATTGGCTGTAGTGCTTACTTAGAGAAAAACATCCAGTTCTCGTATCCCCCCGGTGGAACCCAAGTATTGTTTTAAAACCATTTCTCAAAACAGAGCACTTTAAAAGGAACGGGCCGGGGGGATCCAAGTATCATTTAAAACCCATTTTTAATGTGACAAATGTCTGCTCAGAAAGAACTCTGGGTGAGAGACAAAAATCAGGATGCATTTGAGTCCCCAGCCCTTGAAACACTGCTTTGTAATTGACTGTAGTGCTTACTGTGAGAAAAATGTCACCCCTCAACTCCCCTGTCCCTTCCTTTGGCTTATGCATGGAGATGAGGACGATTTGACCCGGGCTGATCTCAGGGGAGATAGAAGAATCGGGTTTTAACAGCATCGGGAAGACCCAGACATTGCGAAGGCTGGGCGTGAGGTTATCTCTAAGGGATGGAAAACTCATGCATAACTCCAAGGAACAACCGAGTCAGTCTGGGGGTGAATGTGAGTTAAAGTACCCATGCATAAAGTACTACCAGCTTTATAACTAGAAGCAGCACTGATAATGGCTTAAAGAATACCTGTTGGACAACTGTAATATTAATATATCTAAAAGTTAGCCAGGGACTGCTTTATGGCTATTTTGTTGAAGGTAACATGCCAAATAGGGGGGTCCTTAGTGGTTCTGATGGCAAGTTGTACCTGGAGCAGGATGGTTGGTGAACATGTAGATGGGAGTAGATATAGGGATGGGAATTTTCAAAGGGGCCACTTATCTACTCTCCATACCATCTAGGGTTCCCAGGTCCCTCTTCACCACCGGTGGGAGGTTTTTGGGGCGGAGTTTGAGGAGGGGAGGGACTTCAGTGCAATAGAGTCCAATGGCCAAAGTGGCCATTTTCTCCAGGTGAACTGACTCTTATCGGCTGGAGATCAGTTGTAACAGCAGGAGATCTCCAGCTGGTACCTGGCGGTTGGCAACCCTAATATCGTCCCAAGAGATCATTACATTGGGGCCTAAGGGTAGATTAGGCATTCTGTTTGTTTACTGGATACCTAGTTCCCCAGAGGGAACCCTTTCTCAGTTGGCAGAAGTATTCTTGGGTGTGGTGCTGTAGGCACCTGGACTAATTGTTCTGGGGGACTTCAACATTCACACTACGGGTTTCTCGCCAGGGCCATCCCAGAGCCAGGCAGTGAGGTTGATTCCTATTTTCAGGACCCTGGTCACTGCACAGCTGAAGGAGCTCCACAGCTGCCAGCCATGCAGCTGAGCCATATTATCTCCCAGCCTATTTAGGCTGAGGCTTGGGAAGGTTGCCTTGTTGGATCAACTGGTCTGTTGTGCCAACTGGCCTGTGTGCCAGCTCCTGGCTGCTAGTTCCTGCTTGCAGTTCCAGCTCCTGGCTGCCAGGAACTGTTGATGCTCCCAAGCCCCACTATCTAGTCCTGAGGGCATTGCTCTAGAGAAGACAGGACTGGGCCTGCCTGCAGAGTGCAGGACAGCCTCTTTGGCTGCCCTAGGCCTCTCAAATTGCAACAGGCCCAACACACGAAAGAGGCCACACCTTGGACTTAATGTTTTGCACCGAGCCTTTCAAGGTTGGAGATTTGACCTGAACCATGATCTGACCACTGTCTACTAAAAACAAGAGTGAATATTGTTCTGACACCCCACAGGAGAGGAGTATGGTTGAAGTGTACCACGGAGGCTCATGGATTCCACTGGATTCCAGAATGCTCTGGGAGATTTTAGGATTTCAAACACATACTTTGTTGAGGTTGTAGTGGGAGCTTGGAACGTGAAGCTCCTAGAAGGTATTGTCAAGTTTGCCCCTCTTTGACTTCTACTGTCCTTGGGGTAGACAATGAACTAAGGAGGGCAGGAAGAAGGATAAAATGACACTGGTGGAAAAATACTGATTTTGATAGAACATGTTACAGAGCTCACTGGAAGATGTATGAAGCAGTAGTGACAATGGCAAACACTGACCAAACATAGGGGTCCCTCTGTGTGGGTGTATTGGCGGGGTGGCCTTGTATATAACAATAGTTGATACCACATTATAAAATAATTCTACCATGGTGTAGTGGTTAAGAGCTGCAGACTCTAATCTGGAGAACCGGGTTTGATTCCCCACTCCTCCACATGAGCGGCAGACTCTAATCTGGTGAACTGGGTTAGTTTCCCCACTCCTACACATGAAGCCTGCTGGGTGACCTTGGGCTAGGCACAGTTCTCTCCAAACTCAGCCCCACCTACTTCACAAGGTGTCTGTTGTGGGGAGAGGAAGAGAAGGCAATTGTAAGCTGGGTTGAGTCTCCTTAAAGGTAGAGAAAACCAGGGTATAAAAACCAACTCTTATTCTTCTTAATTGGTTGCTGCAAAATTAAACAGACTTCCAACTGCACCTTATGCCACTGGGCTTCTGTTAAATATTACAAAGTAATTTCAGTTCTCTAGAATATCTTCAACCCAGAGAAAACATGCACACTTTGCTTTCAGTGCAGAACAGCTATTGCAGAATTAAACAAATATAGCAGCCAGAGAAGAGCTGTCTGCAAAGCTCTGTGCTCAGAAAGTGATCCTTGGTGTGATAATAGACTATTCCAAGTTACCCTAAGTGTACCAGTGAAAATGGGAAGTGGACTTGTCTGCCAGTCATGGGATCAAACTATGCTACCCGTTCTCAGACTAGGTAGCAGTTGGAATCTTGCCCTTTGTTAATAATTTGGCAACGAAGGGCATGCTAAGATTTTGAAATGTTTTCGTCTACAAGAAATCCTGTTTGTTTGAGTGGACAAGGGATGGGAAAATGAATGAAGAGTATATTTTTGTCTCGCATGTTGGCTGCTCTGTTCTCATGACAGAATATGGCTGATTAAGCACTGTTCAATGTCATTTTTTTAAAAAAAATCAGACATAATGGGAAGTGTTTTGCCAACGTGACCATGACTGCTGACTCCTCCCCAGCACTATCAACCTATTTAGACAGAGCATGAGGTCCACAACCCTTTGCACCAGGCAGGCAAGTCACCATGTGGTCAAAACACCTGTCACAGACCCCACTGTCTATATTCCTAATAACTGAATCACCCACTACCAAAAGCCCACCTCCCCCAACCCCAGAGAGGTATTCTTGGTATGAGAGGATATTGGTCTGTCATCCAAGGAAAGGGCTCCTTCTAAAGGATCACATCCCTGCTCCTCAGACTGACACCCTCCAGCCCTGAGACTCTCATTCTCCACAACAGAAGAGCTTTCAGGACAGGAATGGGACTGTTCTGGTAAGTCCCTGAAGGTCTCATCCCCAAACCTCTGCCTCAGCTTCTCCAGCCTCAAGTGAACGAACTTGCTCCCTGAAAGCCAAGAGCTCCATACATTGAGCACACACCCATGATTTCTACCCAGTGAGTAGATAAATATACATGTGGCACTCCATGCAGAACACTGGGTAGCCCCCGATCCCCCCTTGCTTTCTACCTTCATAACTGGTTAGTCATTTAAAGATATTTTAGAGCAAGAGCCTGTGTGGTGTGGTGGTTAAAAGTGGTGGACTGTAACCAGGTTTGATTCCCCGCTCCTCCATATAAAGCCTGCTGGGTGACCTTGGGCTAGACCAGGGGTGGGGAACGTCAGGCCCGGGGGCCGGTTAACGCCCGTGAAATCATTTGGTCTGATTTCTGTAGCAAGAAGGATACAGCAGCACACCACACTCCTTGCTGTTGTGGAGTTTGTCCTTTCTCAGGAAATTTTGACTAGAGGGGTTCTTTCCTGCTCCCCCTTACTGAACTCCCAAACTCAACTTTCCTGTCAGAAGCTCTGTTTGCAGCATAGGTCACAAGCCCCATGGGGATCTTGTGGGCATCTTACAGGGTCAGCTGAGAGCTGTGGCTCCACCCCCAGGACTCAGACTATAGCAGACAGCTGAGTGGCCTCACCCAAGCAGAAGCCCCTCATAGCAGAACCATGTGCTTCTAGTGCACTCACCAAAAGTTAGGAGATTTTCACACAGACACATCCCAAACATCTCACTGCCTCAGTGTAGGAAACATAATAATCATCTGCTTCTAAACATTTCCTTCTGGGAAAAGAGACAAATGAGAAATATGGGGTCGACATTCTTTAGGCAGCGTTCCTGTGCCAAACTCACTGTATTCAGAGAAATCAGAAAGTGGCCATAAATGCGTTTTGACTTTGGGGGAAGAACTCTGCCTCGTGTGAAAAGCCCTCACAAGGAGCCATAAACTCTGTTAAGAGTCTTGGGGATGCAACTCAGGCTGTCTTCACCACAGCTGGCAAAATATAAACCAGGAGAGATAGGAAAAGGTTCATACACTGTCTGAATTGTGAGTGAAAATGGTAGAGGAACAGTCCTAGGGTACAGCTGAGCCTGAATGAAGAGCTCTAGCAGTCGAGGAAAAGTCCTGGAGTAGAACTGCATTCACTGAACTTAAAATTTTGAGCTAATATGGAATCCTTTTATACTTAAAATTCTTATCCTTTTCTACCAGTGACATACATTTCCAGGTATTTGAGTTGGTGTGGAGGAGATGCTAACAGGGTTAAAGATGAGGTTATCCCAATGACTAAGAGATGGGTTAGGTTACTGGGCAAGTTTGTATTGTGAGAGGTGTTTTTGAAGGAATGTGAAAGCACCAGATACTCAGTTTGGCCTGTATGTGAGGTGATCTCATGGTGTCAAAAGAGGTATGACAGTTGGTCTCCATGAACAACTGTCATACCTCTTTTGAGGCCGTCTCATCATGAAATGGCATTTTATTAGGGTTGCCAGCCCCAGGTGAGGCCTGGAGATCTCCCAGAATTACAACTTGACTCCAGATGATGGAGACCCCTGGATAAAACAGCAGCTTTAGATTTTGGATTCTACAGCATTATGCCCCACTGAGGTTCCCTACACCCCACAAAATCTAACCCTCCCCAGCCTCCACCCCCTAGTCTCCAGGAATTTCCCAATCGATAATTGGCAACCATACATTTTATCAATTCCTGACATAATTCTCTGGGTTGGTCGAAGATGGAGCATCCCTGTTCTTTAGGCTGTACAGACTTCAGCTGTGTAGGCAGCTATGTGTAGGGTAACAATACTATGTCAGTGAGTTCCATAAGTTAATTCTGAGTTATGCAAAGTTATACTTTCTTTTGTCTGTCCTGAATCCTGTCAAATTCATTAGGTGTACCAAATTCTAGTATTTTTGGAACAAGTTTGGACTTCTTTGGCCAAGGGTTGGTGTTTTCTAGCAAAGGCAATGTGAAGAGGAGAAATAAAATGATGGACCTTAGAAAATGGAGACATTATTTGTAAGATTGGAAAGTTCCATCTAGTCACAGCTGACTTATGGCAACCCCATAGTAAGATTACACACTTCGTAATGCCAGAGAGCCAAAGAGGTTCACTGGGAAGACAATGACAGGTGCCAGGAAAATCTGTTTACTTCTATGTCGTACGTACTGAACCAATGCTATGACAGGATTAACTGGGCAACTTTTTCACAAACTTTCTTTCCTCATAGTTCTTCCCTCATAGTTTGGAAGATGCTCTCCCTTTCCTTATGATCATAATGTTCCTTCGAAACAGGCTGGAAACACAAACAATCCCTGCCAAACTTTCCCTTTATTAAGTAAACTTGGTATTAACATTTGCATTTTTCTTAAGCCACAACAGGATTGTGTCTTTGTTGCTGGGTATCTTTGTTGAAGACGCTTGAGTAGGAAGTAGTCATCAAGTTGTGCTAATGATCCTTCAGGCCGCTGGCAGTTGTTGACATCTGACATTTAAAGTTGCCAGGACAGAAGGAGCTCTAATTCCCTTAAGAGCATTATGTGGATGGGGGGGGGGGGGAGAGAGAGAGAGAGAGAGGCAACAGGTCCAGAAACAATCCTCTAGCGAATACTTTATAAAAATAAATGTGGGAAATTGCTGCAGAAATTCATATTGACTTTCATTTCCCAATCTTGACTGACAGGATTTCTTCAAGAAACCCAGCTGACAAATCACATTGATAAGTCTGGTAGTTTTAAGGCTGTATAAACCATTTGTCACTTCAGTGCCTGCTTGTTTTGCTTGCATTTGCACTGTGTTTTTCTTAAAACTGCACACAATGCCTGGCATTTCTCTATGGCGAAATACTTGGTCTTTCTCACTTGGTACAGGAATGAGAATTATGGCTTGGAACCTGACAATAACTTTCACGAATGGAAAGGGGAGGGGGGATTTTTGCCAATTCCCTCTACCCACTGCATACCTTTGACTTGCCCCTTCATTCCCATGGTTCCTCTGTCCCCCAGGAATACAATTTTGGGGAGATCAGTGGGCTGCCATGTGAGGGGGGGAGTGAGGGAAGCTTCATTCCACAAGTCAAAGTGCCTTCTTGGATATTATCATCAGGATTCGACCCTACATGTTCTTGAAATTCTCTCATTTTAGTTTGCAAATCCATCTGCATGATATTTTAACAATTTCAAGACAATCCACTAAGATTATTGCAATACTTGTTCCTTTCTTGCAATAATCTCCCATACCTTCACCAAACCCTACAATATCAAATGCAATTTAGGGGAAAACATACATGTGCAAGAAAATAGTTGCACAGTAGTAAGACTAGGAAACTTTTCAACTACCGTAGTTCCCATGGGAAACGGCAGCCAGGCCAGCAAAAGAGTATGTTGGCTGGACCCCAGCATAATAAATACTGGCTAAATTTGTACTGCTTATATTAGGGATATTTTTTTCCTGATGTTCTACTAAATTATAATTGTTTCCATTAAAACAAACGTGCATCCCTCTCCTTTGTATTTCTTTGTTCTTCTGTGTGCTCCTTGGCTAATCATCACCACCAGCTTCTTTGCAATGGTGCCCTTAATCTCTGCTGAGTATCATACAGTAGACACCTGCCAGTATTCTCCATTAGTGCCAGGAGCTTGACATGCTAGTTGGCCAGAGGGACAAAAGCCGGACAGCTTTGGCTTTAGATCTGGCATCTTGGGCTGGGACCAAATTGCTCAGGTTGAGCCAATTCTTTATGACCTTCGGAAGTTGGCATGACAAATAAGTGCTGCCAAATAAACTCAACACTGTCAATTTGACTGAGATCTGGGAGGCTAAACAGAATGGAAAGGAAGAGGTGATATACAGAACACAACAGAGAACAGAGATGGGAGATGGCTGCTTCTGAGTACTAATTCCAGCACTGATGCTAACCTCCCTTGGATAGATAATAGGGCTTCATAAATCCTGTAACTGGGGCTGGTACAACATATCAGGTTCCAAACTATGCAAAAATAATATGTACGAGTTATATTTTTTGGTGGAGAGGCTGTGGCTCAGTGGTAGAGCATCTGCTTGGCATGCAGAAGGTCCCAGGTTCAATCCCTGGTATCTCCAGTTAAAGGAACCAGGCAAGTAAGATGATGTGAAAGACCTCTACCCGAGACCCTGGAGAGACACTGGCAGTCTGAGTAGACAATACTGACTTTGATGGACCAAGGGTCTGATTCAGTACAAGGCAGCTTCATGTGTTTTTAAGTTCCTTGCTTTAGGGAATGTAGTCACAATTTTAAAAATAAAAATACATATCAATGAGAAAGGACCATGGTAAAATATCCATAGTTACACTGAAACAAGTTTCCACTGCTTCCAATCTGTTAGAAGAGCAGGTGGTTGAGAACATAGGCTTGAAGTCCCCAGTTCAAATTTTGAATTTTACCTGGTGACCTTAGGCAAACTTCTTTCATCACACATTCCGCCCTTACCACCATTTGCAGTGTGGGGATAATATTGGCCAGACAAGGTTGTTGCCATTTTTGCTATGCCATGTGCCTTGAAATCTTAGGGAAAGTGCTATATAAATAAGAATCCTGAATAATTATGCTTTAACACCCACCAGTCTGGCTCGTATCTTGTTTGTCAGTTGTGTCAGGAAGCTGATTGAGCTGTTTGGATGCATCTGAGGCAATTCTGATTTATCCATGTTGTACAATTACATTGTTTTCTTGCACAATTAGATGGTGTTGTTGTAGCAGCTGTCATGCCCTGCCACTTATCTGTCACTGCTGCCTCCGATTATTACAAGGCACATTGTTCTAAAAATAAATCGGAGTGAGATTTTTTAAGTTGATCGCAAGCAAAGCTTCTGCCTATGGGGAACAATTCAGACACCACCTCCACTGGGTGAGGGGAAACATTTGACTGCAAACAAATCATTGTATGAATCAGCTGTGTCGTGAGCTTCTTCTTCATGGCTCAGGGCAAGAGCAAAGAAACAATAAAAGCTCCTATAATCACTAAAGCAATGACCAGTCATGAGTTTGCTTCCAAATTCAAGACTGCTGTATCAGTGTATTAACGAGAAAATGTTAAACACACACAAGACATAGCCAATGCATATGGTCAGACTAGGGTTGCCTGGTCCCTCTTCGCCACTGGCAGGGGATTTTTGGGGTGGAGCCTGAGGAAGGCAGGGTTTGGGGAAGGGAGGGACTTCAACGCCATAGAGTCGAATTGCCAAAGCAGTCATTTTCTCCAGGTGAACTGATCTCTATCGGCTGGAGATCACTTCTAATAGCAGGAGCTAGTGGAGGCTGGCAACCCTAGGTCAGGCTGACTTTAAAAAGGGAAAACTAGAAGTAAATGTGAGCTGTTGATAGTGGTCCAGCCACTATGTCAAAGTTTACACTGAAGTAATGGCTTGATATCCATTACTTTCCTAGCAGCAAAGTCAAAAGTTTAATTTAATAGAAAAAGAGAAGCTATTGAAGCAATGGCCACTCTCCCACACAGAGTTTGTAGCAAGACTGGCAATCCCCCAACTATCACAGCACGTTTCCTGATGATCTCTACATAGTGCAGGGCCGTAGCTGAGGTGGGGGAGGAGGGCAGCCTCTGCCCCTGTGGAATGCAGAGAGGGCAGCAGAACTGCCCCTCCTACCCGGCCTGCTCCTCCGGTAGGAGAGGCAGTTCTGCCACCCTCTCTGCATGCCACAGGGGCAGAGGCTGCCCTCCTCACCCCCCTCAGCTACGGCCCTGACATAGTGACCATATGTAAGAAGCATTTACTAGGAAGTGGCAGTGGCAGGAAAGCACCAATGACATCAGCAACCTATTCCACATACCCTCCCATACACAAAGTAGCCTTGGTGGCTGAAAGAGATCATAGCACCTTTGGATGCATACTAATCTCTGCCTCCTTAAGTTGTGATTCACTTGGTTACACCTTAAATTGAGTTGTGATATCATCTCTGTACTCCCCCCCCCATGAACTTTGCTTTTCAGCACTGTAAAGGATTTAGTCCTGATCCTATCCTCATCTTGATGGCATAACTTGGGGAAAAGGATTGCACTCTTAGAAAACAATTTTATTCAAGCTTACTTAATTAGCAGGAATGTCAAAAGATCAAAACATGTTTAGCGGTTTAATTATTTGCTGCTGACTCAATATAAATTAAAATGGCTGCCTACTATGAAAACTCAGGAGCTAGAAAGCTTTAGTTGATCTACTGATTAAATTGATTAAAGCTTTATTTATTTATTCATTTATTTAGGATATTTCTATGCCACAGCTTCAGAGTCCTCTTCAAGGTGGTTTACAATTAAAACAACGTAAAAAATGTGAAAAGGCCATTACAAAGAAGCCATTGGACAAAAAACAGCATAAAGCTACCCATAAAATAGAAACAGACCATTAAAAAGCTGATAAGAGAAAAAACCCCTTCTGGATGCACACCTTAACGTGGTGAGGGGGGTTGTGAGTGTCAGGGAAGCTGAGAGCAATACCGTAAGGGGTCTAGACTCTATCAAGAGACTAAACTCCTAGCAGAGTCACTCAAGACGGAATGGTCACAGCTGAGACACCAGACGAAGATGCATCCACCCCCTTAAGGGATCAATGGCCACATCCGCAGAAGAGAACAGGCAGTTCCAATGGGGATGGGGGTAGAGGAATCCCTGAAGGTTAGCTACTGGGCAGCAGCAGTAGTGGAAGGTGACACTGGCGGAAGATCTTTCGTAGACAACGGCAGTGCCACTGCGGCTAACTCTGGTTAGTACTGCGCAGAAGAAGGCATTGGTAAACCACTTCTGACCAACCTTTACCTTGAAAACCCTATGATGAGACAAACCAAAATGAAAAAAGATATAGTGCTGGAAGATGGGACCCCCAGGTCGGACGGCACTCAATCTGATACTGGGGTAGAGCAGAGGACAAGTACGAGTAGCGCTGTTCTTAATGATGCGATTGGACTAAAGCCGAAAGGACGTTCAGTGGTTGACATGAATAGATGCAAAAGGAAAGTCCGAAACTGTTCGACGCATAAAATAGGAACATGGAATGTGAGAAGCATGAATCAGGGTAAGCTTGAAATTGTTAAACAAGAAATGGAACGTATGGACATTTCAGTCCTGGGAATAAGTGAATTAAAGTGGTCTGGATTAGGACATTTTCAATCAGAAAATTACAAAGTGTTTTATTCAGGGAATGACAAAAAGAGAAGAAACGGAGTTGCTTTAATAGTGAGGCAAGATGTAGCAAAGGCAGTCAGGAGCTATAATGCAAAGTCTGACCGAATAATATCAATCAGACTTCAGGGAAAGCCTATCAACATAAGCATCATTCAAGTTTATGCCCCAACTACAGATGCTGATGAGGAAGAAATTGAAAGTTTTTATGCCAGTGTTCAGGAAGAAATTGATCACACACCTAAACAAGATATGCTGATAATCATAGGTGATTGGAACGCAAAAGTCGGAAACAAAGCAGAATCAAATGTTGTTGGCAGATTTGGGCTAGGAGCACGGAATGAAGCAGGAGAACGCCTCGTAGAATTCTGTGAAGACAACTATCTGTTCATTGCAAACACATGTTTCAGGCAACCAAATAGACGATTGTATACATGGACATCACCAGACGGCCAGTATAGAAATCAAATAGATTATATAATTGGAAGCAGAAGATGGAGAAGCTCTATTCTCTCGGCCAAAACAAGACCAGGAGCCGACTGCGGTACAGATCATGAATTGCTAATATCGAAAATAAAGATAAAGCTTAAGAAAAACACCAAAACATTCATAGCACCAAAATACAATCTAAGCAATATTCCGGAAGAGTTTAAAGTCCATGTAAGGAACAGATTTGCATTACTAAGTTCAAGTGAATATAAACCTGAAGAACTATGGGTGGAAACTAGAGATATTATCAAGGAAGAATGTGCAAAGACTATTCCTGTAGCCAAAAGAAATGAAAAACCTCGATGGATGTCTGAGGAAACTCTTAAAATTGCCAGAGATAGGCGAGAAGCAAAAGTAGAAGGTGACAGAAATAGAATCAAAAGTCTAAGTGCAACGTTCCAGCGACTAGCACGTAGAGACAAAGAGACCTATTATAATAACCAGTGTAAAGAAATAGAAGAGTACAACAAAAAAGGAAGAACAAGAGATCTATTCCACAAGATCCAAGAAATCAAAGGGAAATTTAAAGCACGGTTAGGCATGCTGAAAGACCAGCATGGAAATACATTAACTGAACAGGACAAAATAAAGAAAAGGTGGGAACAATACACTGAAGAACTATACAGAAGAGATGAAAGGATAAAAGATTCTTTCCAAGAAGAATCTTTTGAAGAAGAACCTACAGTTTTAGAAAGTGAAGTGAAAGCTGCATTGAGAGCAATCGGGAGAAACAAATCATCAGGAGCAGATGGGATATCAATAGAGCTATTCCAAGCCACAGAAACAGAGTCCATCAAAATCTTGACAAGAATATGCCAACAGATATGGAAAACAAAACAATGGCCCACAGACTGGAAACAATCCATTTACATTCCAATTCCCAAGAAAGGAGACATCAAAGATTGCAACAACTATCGGACCATTGCATTAATTTCTCATGCAAGTAAAGTGATGCTCAAAATCTTACAGCAAAGGCTGTTACCATATATAGAACGAGAAATGCCTGATGTTCAAGCTGGTTTCAGAAAAGGAAGAGGCACTAGAGATCATATTGCAAATATACGCTGGTTACTGGAGCGTACGAGAGAATTTCAGAAGAAAATCAGCTTGTGTTTCATAGATTACAGCAAAGCTTTTGACTGTGTGGATCATGAAAAGCTATGGCTGGTTTTAAAGGAAATGGGTGTGCCACTACATCTGATCGTTTTGATGTGCAACCTGTACTCTGGACAAGAGGCCTCAGTTAGAACAGAATATGGAGAAACGGAATGGTTTCCAATTGGCAAAGGTGTCAGACAAGGATGTATTTTATCTCCCTATCTCTTCAATCTATATGCAGAACATATAATTAGGAAAACTGGATTAGATTTAGATGAAGGTGGAGTGAAAATAGGAGGGAGGAACATTAATAATTTGAGATATGCTGATGACACTACATTATTGGCAGAAAATAGTGAAGATTTGAAACAACTATTGCTGAAAGTTAAAAGAGAAAGTGCCAAAGCAGGACTACAGCTGAACATCAAGAAAACAAAAGTAATGACTGCAGGAGAATTACACAACTTTAAGGTTGACAATGAGGAAATTGAAATTGTTCAAGACTTTCTATTCCTTGGCTCCACCATCAACCAAAAGGGAGACTGCAGCCAAGAAATTAGAAGGAGATTGAGACTGGGAAGGACAGCCATGAAGGAGCTAGAAAAGATTTTGAAGTGTAAGGATGTGACTCTGGCCACCAAGACTAGATTAATTCATGCCATCATATTCCCTATTACTATGTATGGGTGTGAAAGCTGGACAGTGAAGAAAGCTGATAGGAAGAAAATAGATTCCTTTGAAATGTGGTGTTGGAGGAGAGTGTTACAGATACCGTGGACTGCCAAAAAAACAAATCAGTGGGTTATAGATCAAATCAAGCCTGAACTGACCCTAGAAGCTAAAATTACTAAACTGAGGCTGTCGTATTTTGGTCACGTCATGAGACGACAAGAGTCACTGGAAAAGACCGTCATGATAGGAAAAGTTGAGGGCAGCAGGAAAAGAGGAAGACCCAACAAGAGATGGATTGACTCAATAAAGGAAGCCACGGCCTTCAATTTGCAAGATCTGAGCAAGGCTGTCAAAGATAGGACATTTTGGAGGACTTTCATTCATAGGGTCGCCATGAGTCGGAAGCGACTTGACGGCACTTAACACACACAAGAGAAAACCCCTGATCAAAAGCCTTGTATCTTTTTTTAACATAGTTTCACAGAATTGTTTCAGATTTCAAAACGTTAAAACCCTAGCACATTGCAACTCATTGGATGATAGCTGAAGAGGCAAGTTCAGATATATTTGGAACAGCAAAAGTCAAAGTTTAACTCTAGAACATCAGTCCTCTTTTCTGTCATATTTTGAAGAATATACATGTTGTATCTATATGTTATATCTAAAACAGAAGCAATGAGCCTGATCCAAGAATGTTAAGGTTGAATTTTATTCTAGATTATTCTCTTACCAGACAAATTTATCTCATTTCATAGCAGGAGATTCCAGCTCTTAAAAAAAAAAAAAAAAAAAATCCAGTTCAGGTCCATGCCCTGTCATCCTCTAATGGACCAAATATTAGGGACTGGATGTAAAACACACCAGAAAATAACTACTGTACTGTACTTATTAAACAGGAATAGCTAGAGAATAGAATGGTCAGCCATTTTGCTGAAACAGCAGTTTCCAAAATCCAATGTAAGGGCCTTAAAGCTGATTTAAGGGATGCTAATCTCCAGGTGGGACCTGGGGATCCCCCAGAATTGCTGCTTATCTCCAGACTACAGAGATCAGTTCCCCTGGAGAAAAGAGTCAACTTGGAGGGTTCTATGGCATTGTACCCCACTGAAGTCCCTGTCTTCCCTAAGCTCCATGCCCAAATCTCCAGGAGTTTCCCAACTGGGAGCTGGCAATCCTACTGGCCATCCCTCATTGGTGTCCAGGGAAGACCTGGCAACCATATGTCCTAGTGCTGAGACCCAGGGTGCTTTCACATATGCTGAATAATGCACTTTTAATCCACTTTAGCAATTGTTTGCAAGGGGATTTTGCTGTTTCACACAGTAAAATACAGCTGCAAAGTGCATTTGGATTGAAAGTGCATCATTCAGCATGTTCAGCAGCCACCCTCAATACTACCACACTGGTGTTTCTCTTTCCTCACTCAGCCGCTATGGAGAGAAGGGTTGAGAAGATCATCTTTGGTAGCTATAGCAGTTTAGGTGTGTCTGTAGCTCACAGCCTCAGCCTTTGGATGAGCCAGCCATTGAAACCAGACCAGGACCAGGCCAAGATGTAGTTAGTCATCTTCATTCATTTATATTGTATTCTTCATGGATTTCAGCTGTTTGGGGTTCTTTCCAGGAGAAAAGCAGGGTGTAAATATTAAAATTAAAATAAATTAAACCATCCTTCCCAGTGGCTGTTGACTCCTCACAGTAAGGATCCACCCCTCCCCAATTTCTTAGCATTTGAACTAGTATTTTTGTTTGATGAGAAGTGGCTAGAAACTTACTGCAACTAATTGTAATATAGAAGACCTGGTTTTCTTGGCAAATAGAGCAGAGCCTTCCCAGCAGAATCTAGGATCGTGTTTCGGGTGGGCAAGTCATTCCTCTGAGAGGAGTGCCGTTGCTGAGAAGTGGGATATGGTTGTCAGCGATGGTATCACTGCCTCTAGGAGGCAAATCAATGTCTGCTCACTGGCTCATGATAAGTCTTAGGTGTGGGCTGCAGGGATGAAGATGTTCTTATCAGTAAGTATAGACTCACATTCATAAGACAGAGCTGCAGATCCATGTACAAGACAGACTGGCGACTTTCATTCAGGAAATGAGAGCTAGTTAAGAGTATGATAATAGCTTTGACCTCATTCATAATGCTTCCCTATCAGTGGGGTGTGAGGAGAGTCCATCACTCAGAACGAAGTGTTTCATTTTCTATGGCCTGCTTTCTTTCCATGCAGCTAATGATGTCACATGCATGTGCAAGCAAGAGACTTTTTCCCATATCTTTTTTTGTGACCAGGCCTCCTATGAAGGTCATCTTCGCTTTGGTCCTTGCTAGTGTCATTGTATGTGGAGCTGACATTGAACAGAACCTCGTTAGAGATGCAGCAAGTTGAAATCCCGCTATCTTCCCAACAGTGGCCTGAAACAAATTATATCTTACGCTATTTACAGCTCCACTGTGCAGTCTACTGGATTATTAAGAACACAAAGAGAGTCTCACTAGGGAGAGCAGATTAATGCCCAAACTGAATAATGCCTGTTCAAGTTGGAACAATCAACTACACATTTCTGCTGCAGAGGATGGTTAACTTGATCAGGGCATTCTTGTGACAACCACTGAAAGAAGAATCTGCGTATTGTTTCAGAATCTATTGAGTTATTGGATGACCCTAAAGTTGCAGATGGGCTTTCTGGAATTATTTGCTCTAAATAAGCAGGCAAAGCAAAACCCAAGCCTGGCATCAGCTGTCAACATGTTCAGGTCCGTGACAGTATCTATCCACTTGCAGGACAATGGAAAATGACCTGTTTGAAATATTATTACCTATGCTCTCAGTGGAAAAAAAACTCATGAGGTGGTTTACAATCATAAAATAACAAAACCACACACTATATATATATATAAGATCCTACAAGTAGGGATGCCAGCCTCCAGGGGATCTGGGGATCCCCCAGAATTACAGCTCATCTCCAGACTACAGAGATCAGTTCCGCTGGAGAAAATGGATGCTTTGGAGGATGGACTCTATGGCGTTGTAACCCTTTGAGGTCCCTATCCTCCCCAGGCTTTATCCCCAAATCTCCAGGAGTTTCCCAACCTGGATCTGGCAACCCTACCTACAAGATAAATGCTGAAGCAGACAGCTGTAGACCTATTTGCTGCTCAATGAAGGGGCTTTGCTCATCCTTTCCTTCTCCTTTGTTGGGATGGCTGGTCACTAGTGGAGGAGGCAGGAGGCAGTTGGACCAGGCAAACCAAGGGAATGGGCCTTGTTCTCTTTCCCCTTCTGCAGGGTGGCTGATGCTGATGAACTCTAGAGGGAAGAGCCAAGTGGTCTCATGCCACTGCCTAACATCTATTGCAGTTGGCCTTATACACAAGAACTAGGATTGCCAACTGCCAGGTAGTAGCAGGAGATCTCCTGCTAATTCAACTGATCTCCAGCCGGTGGTGAAGAGGGACCTGGCAACCCTAACAAGAACAGACATAAGGCTAAATGAAGCAGCCATTATGCAGTCAAGTGTATGGCATGACAGTAGTAGCATTTCTGAATAACTGAGGCAGTTTCTTTATGCATATCTTGAACATCTTCAGTGGTGGTGCCCTGCAGAGTCAACACCCAGCTTTCTTCTGCCAGCCCCCACAGGAGCTTGGATAACTACTTGTTCCCTGGACTCAGGCAGGTATGGTATGGCAAAAGGTGTTGAGGCTCAAACAGGCAATGTGGAGGAGCTGTGCTAGATGGCTGCCGGTGGTGGCTGCTGGAGATAACTGCATGAGACCGCCTGTGAGCTCAGATATATGCTGCTGCTGCTGCTGCTGCCTGGGCTCTGCTTATCCTGCCCTCCCTGAGTAGAGTTGCCAGCTCCAGGTTGGGAATTACTTGGAGATTTGGAGGGGTGGAGGGGTTTTTTGGCTGGCTCATGGACCGGATAAGAGCTTTCAAGGGGCCAGATCCAGCCTTCGGGCCTTATGTTTGACACCCCTGAATTAGATTATTTGGATTCAACCTGAAACAGACCCAGGAAGCCACTTAGGGTTGCCAACCAGGTATTAGCTGGAGATCTCCCGCTATTACAACTGATCTCCAGCCGATAGAGATCAGTTCACCTGGAGAAAATGACTGCTTTGGCAAATGGCATTGAAGTTCCTCCCCTCGTCAAACCCTGCCCTCCTCAGGCTCTGCCCAAAAAATCTCAAGGTATTTCCCAACCTGGAGCTGGTAACCCTAAAGCCGGTGTTTCCCCCTCTTTGCAGAAATATTGATATGGGTACCTGTTAGTCCCAGCAAGGGTAATAGTGGGTCCCTGGGGCTGTTTAAGGACATGCAAATGGCATGGGAGGAAGCCTTTACCCTCACACACACAGTGGTCCTGGTCTGAATTGGGTTTTGGTACATATGATTCACGGAACTCCTGGTATTTTGTCTGTCTGAACCAGTTTCCCAACTAACATATTGTTGGAAGGAATGGACTGTGCAATGTCACTTAAAGCTAGCACAGGCCTTCGATCTACTAGGGAGGGCAGTAGAGAGTTAGTTAGTATAGGGGTAGATAGGACCTTTTTTCCTTTTAACCACTCCCACTGCTGTCCCTTTGTTACCCAGAATGCTACTCTTAGGGGTTTCCTCTTCCTTCCAGTTCCTTCCTTCTCCTTCCCTTTTGTCTACCATGAGGCCTGGACATGTGCTCTACAATCTCTCTCCATCTTAGCTTAGTTAGTTCGTTAGAAGCCTTTACTCTGTCTTTCCTGTCCAGTATGGAGTTCACCTACAATAAAGAACTTCTATTTCTTTTCTAAAGTTATAAGCCTGAGTGTGAACTTATTCCTCAAGCAGCCAAACTATAGACTTCTGCTGTGCACAGACTCAGCTCTGCTTTCACTTATCCATAAAGAACCCAGTTATTTTATAATGTAACAGAGCAGAAATCATAAATTTGTTGGTCCTATCATTTGGGCCCTTGTAGCTGAAACCCTTAGGGTTGCCAGGTCCCTCTTTGCCCCCGGAGGGAGGTTTTTTGGGCAGAGCCTGAGGGGGGCGGGATTTGGATTGGGGAGAGCCTTCAATGCCATAGAGTCTAATTGCTAAGGTGGACATTTTCTCCAGGTGAACTGATCTCTATTGGCTGGAGAGCAGTTGTAATAGGAGATCTCCAGCTGTTCCCTGGAGGTTGGCAACCCTAGAAACCCTCCAAACCATTCTGGCTTGCCAGATGTTTCTTGTAAGTCAAACACCAGTAGAGAAAACCCTGGAACTTTTCCCAGAAGGCCTTAAATCCTGGCAGTGCCAAGGTGATACATATTTCTGCCTCTTTTTAATCCCTTGCCAGCTTCACAGTTGAAGTTAGAGAGAAACATTTGCTGCATGCTTCCAAGCTCCTCCCCTATTGTAATGCAAATGTTCCCCATATCAAGCCATTTCTAAGCCACAGGATATAAAAAGGTTACTAAAATATGCATAAACTCCCTGATCTTCCTTTCTGTCTAATATCAAGTCAAGTGAGAGCTCTTCAGGTCTAAACATACAGAAGAAACCAGCCAGGATTGCACAGCCTGAGGAGTGCTCAGATTGGATAAACATCACTAAGTGCAGAATAATGGATTTAATTGTGTTGCAGCTGCTGCTGAATATGTGGTTTCCCCCTCACATCCTCTCTGACTGGGTCTCTTCATTATTGTCATTTCCTACTTGAAGTTGGGAGAGAAGTATTGGGTAGAACCTGATCATAGTGCCCCAGGTATAAAGTTACATTGTCGTTTCTTGTGTGGTGATCTTAATCCATATACCTTTAAGAAAAGTAGGAACTTACTGGGCGGTGTGTGACAGATCTGGGACTTTGCCAGGGTAGTTATGTAAAAGCTTTAACTCTCCATTAATAAAGCCATTTCATGCATTAAGAGTTGTTGCCTCAGATACAACAGACCAGTTCATCTTTTTTTTTTTTTGGCCCTCAAGTCACAGCTGACTTATGGTGACCCCAGTAGGGTTTTCAAGGCAAGGGACATTCAGAGATGTTCTGTTCCCACCGCGCCGCCTTTGTCCGCTGCTTTTGATAAGCCCAGACCAACACGCTCCCACGCATGCCCAGTCGGCTTCTCCAAGCAAGGACGGTGATTGGTCCAGCGTGAGTTAAGGGAGGCGGGGGGAGTGCGGGGGTTGGCTGGCAGCAGGAAGTGGGCTGGCAGCAGGAAATGGATCGAACACCGTTTGCATGTTCCCACTGTAAGGCACCGGGTGTGAGGATGTTTTATTTTTTTAATTCGCCGTATAAGCAGATGCGCTTAACGCGGCGAAATTGCGTTCTGGAGACGTCCTCGGAATCCTTCAGGTGAGTTGCAGTGGGAACATGCAAGGAAAGCCCGCGGAAGCCAGCGCCGCAAATGGTAAGGGCGGACATGGCCCCAGTTGCAAATTATTCCTGTATCATAATGAAAGTGCAGTATCAAATAACCACCTAAGTCCCATTTATCATCTCCAAAAACTTTGGTTAACTGCCCTGCTGTAACAGAGAAAAAGAAGGGGAGAGGGAGCATGTGGGGTGGGTGGTTGTCTTTCTGTGCTCTCATAAAAGTAAGAGTATTTGTTAGGGCTGTTGATTCGGTTCGGCCTGAACTGAAAATCAGCCGAATTTCCCCTGATTCGGTGGTTTTTAGTTCAGGAGGAACCGAACTCAAAACTGGCGGGCAACCGGGGAGCCGAATTCAGCGAGTTCGGGAGTTCGCGAATAAATCCGGCAAATTCGGGGCCGTCAGTAAGCAGCATAACCGTCAGTAAGCAGCATTCTCCTCCCCCGGCCAATCGGTGGCCAAGCTGGGTCTTCTTCTGGCCAATCAGTCCGGATTGAGTACTGGAGGAATCAGCTGATGTGCGCCCGGCCAGGGAGAGAGAGAGAGAGAGAGAGAGTGAAATCCTCGTGTGTGTGTGTGTGTGGGTGCTTGTGCACATTCACTCCTTTCTGTGGCTGCAGGGGGCGTATTTTTTTGGGTACAGACACAAAACTTTCAGTGGAGCTTCAGATGAAGCTTCTTAAGATACCCCCAAGTTTTGTAAACATTGGGTCAGGGGGTCCCGAGATATGGGCTCCCCCCTTTTTCTTTCCATGGCTGCAGGGGGCGCATTTTTGGGGGTACAGACCCCAAACTTTCAGTGGAGCTTCAGATGAAGCTTCTTAAGATACCCCCCAAGTTTTGTAAACATTGGGTCAGGGGGTCTCAAGATATGGGCTCTCCCCCTTTTCCCTCCCCCTTTTTCCATTTATGTGGCTGCAGGGGGCGCTTTTTTGGGGATATAGCCCCCAAACTTTCAGCATAGCTTCAGACAATCATTCTTAAGATACCACCCAAGTTTTGTAAAGATGGGCTCAGTGGGGGCAGAAATATCGCCTCCCCCCTTTTCTCTTTCCGTGGCTGCAGGGGGCGCATTTTTTGGGGGGCAGATCCCAAACTTTGAGCGGAGTTTCAGACAAGGGTTCTTAAGAGACCACCCAAGTTTTGTGAACATTGGGTCAGGGGGTCCCGAGATATGGGCTTTCCCCTTTCCCCTTTCCCCTTTCCCCTTTCCCCTATTGGGATGAATGGATCAGCCGATCCTGTGTGCATCTTCTCCAGAGCAAAACGTCCCATGCCTAATTGGAATCATCTTGGATTACAAGTCCTCCCCAGCCCCTCCTGATGGAACAGAAGACAGCCACAGTAAGACGCCTTTGGGGGCTTTAATCTATAATTTTTCTCCTGTGTATGTGTGTGTGGGGGGGGAAAGCAGAGTCTGTGTGTGTGTGGGGAGGGAGCAGTTTCTGTGGGTGGGGGGGAAGCCAAAGGGGGCTTTCGTCGGTTCTGCCTGGGGTGTGTGTTCCCCCTCGAGTCTCTCGCTCCCTGGTTTGAGGGGGGAGGTTTCAGTTGTGTGTCTTCTGGTTTTCCCTGTTGCAAAGATGTTGTTTTACAAGGTTGTGTTGTTTTGCAGTTGCTTTGCAAACTTATCAGCTGTTGTCGGGGCTGGGAGCTTTGTGCGTGGGCGGCAAGCTCTGCTGAGAGATGCACATTAAGGGTGGGGGGGACCCCTTTCAGGGCCCATATCTCAGCCCCCCCTGACCCAATCTTTACAAAACTTGGGGAGTCTTTCAATATACGTCCTTTGAAGCTCTGCTGAAAGTTTGGGACCTCTAAGCCCAAAAATGCCCCCCCCCAGAGCCGCGGAAAGGCGCAATTGTGTTTTTAATGGCTTTATTCGGCTGAATTTTTTTTCCGAACTTTGAATTCCAGCCGAATTGAACGGACCCGAAGTGGGGGAGTTCAGACTTCGGCATATCCCGAATCTAAACGGGCCGAATTCGGCCGAATCCGAACTATACCGAATTTTTTAAAATTCAACAGCCCTAGTATTTGTGTACCTTCTATGTATTATATTTTGTTTTCTGTACATTATGCTTGGGCATCAAAAAGTGCATGTGTATGTGATGGGGATCTGTTGCTGTGCATCTGATATAAAATGAGTTAAAGCTTTTAGAACATTAGGAACATTAGGGATATAAGTGGTCAAAGTGACTGAGGAAATGAAGTGGGATGTTTTAATTTTAAATTAGACCAGCAGCATAGATTACTTTAAAGAGGAATTAGTCAGGTTCAAGGAGAAGAGGGCCATCAGTGACAACTAGTATTGGTTACTCAAGGGTACCTTCATGATCAGAGGTAGTAAACCTTTGAATACCAGTGCCAAGAGTAGGGTTGCCAACCTCCAGGTGGTGGCTGGAGATCTCCTGCTATTACAACTGATCTCCAGCCGATAGAGCTCAGTTCACCTGAGAAAAATTGCCGCTTTGGCAATTGGACTCTATGGCATTGAAGTCCCTCTCCTCCCCAAACCCCACCCTCCTCAGGCTCCACCCCAAAATCGTCCTGCTGGTGGTGAAGAGGGACTTGGTAACCCTAGCCAGGAGGCAGCATTGGGAAGGGCCTCAGCCTCCAGTGCAAGTGGTCAGCCCCATGTGAAACAGGATGCAGGACTAGACGGTCCACTCTCTGACCCAGCAGGGATCTACTTATGTTCTTATAGGCCAGACTATACTGAACCTATGGTCCATATGTGCATTCATGCTTTGAAAGCCTCTCTCTCTCTCTCTCTCTCTCTCTCTCTCTCTCTCTCTCTCTCTCTCTCTCTCTCTCTCTCTCTCTCTCTCTCTCTCTCTCTCTCTCCCTCTCCCTCCCTCCCTCCCTCCCTCCCTCCCTCTCTCCCTCCAAAGCATGGTCAAATATTTTCTCAGAGTAGCTAACAAAATATTTTTACAATTAGAAACTGTTACTAAATTTAACATTAATCAGTTTAGTGTCTCAGTGAAGAAAAGCAGGTTGGCATGGAAGATTTTTTTTAAAGCATTTTTGTTGGTCATATCGCGGGGTAGGGACCCAGGATGGATGGGGCCATAATTTGCAGCCTCAGGAAAAAAAATATGGTCCCACAATACAGTTACCATGACAACTTGCCACCCAGTTTTTGTTCTTTTTCACAAATGTCAGTATTACAATTTGTAGTGGGTATGGATCTCAAAAACCCTTCTAGTGGTGCAGGCAGGAAAAAATGCTGGGAAAATGTCACCCATGAGGAGCTGGCAACAGGGCAATGGTGCCCAAGTGGGTGGGACCTTTGAAGAGCAGGAAAACGTACACTATTATGTCCAGCTGGTGTGCTAAAGTATTTTGGCTGCCTTCTTTCCAAAAAGATTGAAGTAAAAGAAGAATTGGTTTTTATATGCCAATTTTCTCTACCACTTAAGGTAGACTCAAACCAGCTTAAAATCGCCTTCCCTTCCCCTCCCTACAACAGACACCCTGTGAGATAGGTGGGGCTGAGAGAGCACTAACAGAGCTGTAACTTGCCCAAGGTCACTCAGCTGGCTTTGTGTGGAGGAGTGGGGAATCAAACCCGGTTCTCCAGATAAGAGTCCACCACTCCAAACTACCGCTCTTAACCACTACACCATGCTGGCTCTCAAGTAAAGCAGCAGAAAGAGCTTTCGAGGTCAGGGGAAACCTGGAAAGAGGACAGGTGGAAGCCATGCACTCCCCCCCCCCTACAAAAAAACACTAATTTGGAAGCCAAGGCGGAGACATACTTCCACCTGGAAGCAGCCTTGCTCTGAAAGACATGCAGGCACCATTGCACCTGTGGAGCCCAATCTGATGCTGTGGTAGCAAATTCCATTGAGTTCAATGTAAGTGGCATAGGACTGGTACCTTAGGCAAGAAGGAGAGCCAACATTGCAAAAGCGGCAAATATATATAAATGGTCTTAGCTTGCATAATGTATTCAAATCATAAGGTTTGTCTTTCTTTAGTCCTGCATGCGGGTTACCTTGATGCAGACCATAGAATTTGAGTGTGATCTATGCACCGTCTTGGCCATGCTCATTCCGCGTGCTGCTGGAGGAGGACGCAGTTGATACAACAGCTGGAGCACCAAATACGGCTACATGGAAAGCCTCCAGCAGATGATTGATAGAAAATATCAGGTTTATTTTGTACATCTCTGTGTAGTGCCTTAAAGCAGAGGGGTGTATTTTCTTTGTCAGTAACCTCTCTGAGGGGAGCGGTAGCTGGAAGCTAATCGCCATAACGGTAAACAGCACTTGGAAGCCTGAGGCGTCATTAGTCACAGTGTTTTTATGCCTTTGCTGTGAAGGGCAATCAGTGGGGTGAACGAGTTTACAGGCCACATTACTGGGTCCAATTAGGCCCATGAAACTTGGCGGGGGAGGCGGGAGAAATAGTTGGTGGAGGTTCTAATGGAAATAATGAACGGGGAGTAGTATACATAGGGGTCTTAGCAGGTGTGTGACCTGGTGATATTTCAGCAGTAACCAGTGTGGGTTGTCATGTGAATTATTCATCTCATCGACAAGGAGGTATGGCATATGAAGAAAAGCAACAATGAGTGATTTCAAATCTAGCCTGACTAATCTGTGCAAGTGGATGGTATTGCTGAAGGTCAAAAAAGGTCCTGAGTCCTGTGAGATGTGTAGCAACTTTGTCTTTCTTTGTTTATGTAAATACCATGGTTTTTTCCCTGGTACTAATGGCAAATGCCACGCCGGCTGCAGACTGGCATACATTAAAAAGAAGCTTGCAGTGGTGAGAACATGCTCTGAGATCTGTTTTTAATGCATGCATGTCTGCAGCGTAGGAGTGAATCCAAAGCTAACACGTGCTACCTCTTAACACACACCCCTCCCCCTGTGTTGAGGAATGAGTCACCCAACATCCATTTGCCTGAGACATATTAGTAAGAGGCTTACCTTAGACTAGAGAAAGTTTCTCCAGCATAAGGAGCATTCCTCCTCAAGCAGGTCTTCCTCCAATGGAAGAACTCCTTAGGCTGGAGGAAGGCTTCCAGCAGTGCTCAGTGGAATTGTACAGTACATGCCATTGCTTCCATTTGGGCACACTCATTCTCAGCAACCCTGGGAGGAGGCACTGGCTGCAGTGGAATGGCAAGAGGTGGAAGAAAGTACTTGGCTGCCCTTTTTGGTGCTTCTCCTCTTGCTACCCTTCCTTCTGCTTCTGCTAGGAATTAAAAGCATATCACAACTGAGGGACTGGAAAGGATGGTGCACATCTCCACTGGTGTCATCATGCCTAGTTTGGCCTATAGAGGGCATGTCTGAATGGGGAAGAAGCAACAAGAGGTTGGTGCATGATTACCAAGCTGATCAACAGAGTAATTATATATAGAAGTTGCAATTTGTGTTAACCCAGACTACTTCGTGGTGTTAGATAACTTAATATTAATAGAGTAAAAAAATAGTTAGACTTGTGTTAACATCCTTGTTGGTCTACCAAGCCTGTTGATGCATTCTAATTGACCGAATTCCTGTTGGAGTCTCTCTTTGAAATCTTTTTGTTGAAGAATGCTGACTTTCAGGTCAAGAACAGAGTGACTTGGAAGACTGAAATGTTCCCCCTTTGCTTTCTGAATGTTGCCACCCTTTCCACCAAATTTGTGTGTCCATTTAGTTATTTGCTTGAGGGACTGAACTGTTTGTCCCATATAAATTGACAGGCAATTGCATTTATCGTGTTGTGTGATGAAGAGGTGAATGAGTCCCTGATGGTATCGCTGATGTTATTAGATCCTGCAATATTATTGCTTGATGAATAGATGGACGGACTTGGCCTCTGGACTTGTAGCAAGGTCTGTTTCCTGTGCCAATGCCTCTGTTGGGTTGGATAGGATGTTGCTACTACTGAATAGTTGCTTGAAATTAGGAAGCTGTCAGCAAACAAACAGCCGTCTACTGAAGGTTTGTGAAAGGGAAGTATCATTGTCCAGAATAGGTAGAATTCCAGGAGGCCAGACAAAGCCAGTCTCTTCCTCATTATTACACTCTGATAGGGAATCTGGATAGGGTTGCCAGCTCCAGGTTAGAAAATACCTGGAGATTTTGTGGGTAGAGCCTGAGGAGGGCTGGGCTTGGAGAGGGGAGGGAATTAAATGCCATAGAGTCAAATTACCGAAGTGGCCATTTTCTCCAGGGGAACTGATCTCTGTTGCCTGGAGATCAGTTATATCAGCCAGGAAAACTCCAGCCACCATCTGGAGGTTGTCAACCCTAAATCTGGGAAGCCTCAGATGATTTCTGATGGAATGCAGCAGTGGCAGCATTTGTATGTGCAGGCCAGTGCCTTATGTTCAGTTCCAGGTCTCCTGGCAGGTCCTTCTTCGCCACCGGCAGGAGGTTTTTGGGGCAGAGCCTGAGGAGGGTGGGATTTGGGGAGGGGAGGAACTTCAATGCCATAGAGTCCAGTTTAGGGTTGCCAACTGCCAGGTAGTAGCAGGAGATCTCCTGCTAGTTCAACAGATCTCCAGCCGATAGAGATCAGATCACCTGGAGAAAAATGGCCGCTTTGGCAATTGAACTCTATGGCATTGAAGCCCCTCCCCAAACCCCACCCTCTTCAGGCTCCGCCCCCAAAATCTCCCGCCGGTTGAGAAGAGGGACCTGGCAACCCTAGTCCAATTGCCAAAGCATCGATTTTCTCCAGGGGAACTGATCTCTATCGGCTGGAGATCAGTTGTAATAGCAGGAAATCTCCAGCTACTACCTGGAGGTTAATTGCAAAAAGAACACCTCTGTACTGGTACCAATGGTTAGGAAATTAGTACAGGAAAATGCTGACACTGACATAACAAAGTTGTAATGATGTGCTGCACACAACAAGTGAAAATATATACAAAAAGTGACTGTGAAACTAAATATGTACAATATAGTTTCTAATGTCCATATAAGGTATCAAGGTATCATAACATCCAAAGTTGGCTTCTTGGAACTGAAGAGTAAGATGGGATACAATCGTTTCGGGGTCTTCCTCAGTCCCACTTATATCATCCACAGTGTACACACTTGTTCAAATTCAGCTTATTAATTTTTTCACAAGAAAGTTCCCTATGGGGATAATGGCTGTAACCACTACAATATTCCAATTGTTCAGAAATCTCAAATCAGGATGTCCATCCTTTACTGCAAGCGGTTGTTCAGCAATTTTCTCACAACATCAAATAACAAGTTACCATGTTCTCAAGGGCTGCTACAGCTTGTATCCTGTTTGGGAACATGCTTGGGACATTCCTGCACTGGGTCTGTGTGTTCTGGCATGTATGTTTGTCCCGCGTCGGGCCATTCCCAGGCCCATCCGGGATGAATACCGACCCCCCCGAGTCCACCCGCGGGGGTTCCCCAACCCGGGGGGGTGGGGGAAAGCAGGGACAGGGGTGCCGGCTCCCCTGCAGGAAGCCCCCACACGCCCCAGGACTCACCCCAGTCTTCCCCCCTAGGGGCCCGTCGAAGCGGCACGGAGGCAGGACCGCCCAGGAGCAGCGGAGACGGCCGCCCACTCCCGGCAGCGGTCGCAGCCGGTCTGACGCGCACCGCCGCGTCCCGGCCCGCCCATCAGCTGGGCTTCGGCCGAGCGCGGGCGGGGCCAAGGAAAGCGCGCGGGCGGCGAGCTCAGCCTTCTCCCACGGGCGGGGCTTGCCTGCCATATTTGGCGCTTCCGGGGGTGGGGTTAGGGGCGGGCAGGGGGAGGGGCCTCTCTGGCCTGGAGGGGATATAAGGCCAGAGAGGCACCTTGGCCGGGGAGGAGTAGCAGCCAGAGGTGATAGAGGTGAGCTGACTCTGGACACCCTGGCTGCGTCCGAGGGGGAAAGTGGTTCTGATTCTCCCTCGGACTGGTCTGAGGCCGAGGAAGTTCCTCTAGGCCCCATCCCCTCCAGAGCAGAGACTGCAGGGGCAGCGGCCGAGCAGGGGCGGCGCTACAATGTTATGTGTTTGCCTGCATATAAAATTGTGTTTCCTTTTCTTGCCACCACCTCAAGATATAAAACCCAGCCTCTCAGTAACCAGCACCTTGTGATACACTGGTAAGGCTGCCTCTGAGCAAGTACAAATAAAGGAAATAAAAGGAGAACATATATCTAACTGAATTACATTATGCTAGTTAAGAGATGCATACATATGGATCTCATATTGGATACAAATGGAATCATATTGGATTACCCAGCCTCCCAGCCCCTCCTGATGGAACAGAAGACAGCCACAGTAAGACCCCTTTGGGGGCTTTAATCTATAATTTTTCTTTTCTGTGTGTCTGTGTGTGGGGAAGCAGAGTCTGTGTGTGTGTGGGGAGGGAGCAGTTTCTGTGGGTGGGGGGGAAGCCAAAGGGGGCTTTTGCCGGTTCTGCCTGGGGTGTGTGTTCCCTTCTCCAGTCTCTCTCTCCCTGGTTTGAGGGGGGGGGGGCTTCATTTTTATGTCTTCAGGTTTTCCCTCATTCATAAGATCAGTTAGGTTATTTTGATGCTTGCTCAAAACTGGTTTTCAAATGGTGACTTAAAGAATGCATCTGCCTGGTCCCAAGTCCAATGCAAAAGGAGAAATTCCACCCCTCCTGCTCATTATGCATAGCTAGCTGCCTCTGTCCCTTTCCATGGTTAGCAAACTGCCAGGTGTCAGGTGTTGCTTTGCACTGTTGCAAAGGTGTTGCATTGAGTGCTTGTGTTGCTTTGCAGTTGTATTGTTTTGCAAAATTCTTCACACCTGCCCCGCCCTTTGCATGTTTGCAAAGGTGTTGCTTTGCAGTTGTGTTGCTTTGCAAAGTTCTTAGCACCTGCCCCGCCCTTCAGCTGTTTGTCGGGGCTGGGAGCTTTGTGCCTGGGCGGCAAGCTCGGCCCAGAGATGCACATTAAGGGTGGGGGGACGCCTTTCGGGGCCCATATCTCAGCCCCCCCTGACCCAATCTTTACAAAACTTGGGGGGTCTGGCAAGAAGGGTCCTTTGAAGCTCCTCTGAAAGTTTGGGACCTCTACCCCCAAAAATGCCCCCCCAGAGCTGCGGAAAGGCGCGGTTGTGTTTTTAATGGCTTTTTTCGGCCGAATTTTTTTCCCGAACTTTGAATTCCCGCCGAATTGCACGGACCCGAAGCGGGGGAGTTCGGACTTCGGCATATCCCGAATCTAAACGGGCCGAATTCAGCCGAATCCGAACTATACCGAATTTTTTTTAATTCAACAGCCCTATCCTGCATTGTGCAGGGGGTTGGACTAGATGACCCTGGTGGTCTCTTGCAACTCTATGATTCTATGATTCTAATCCCAATCATAACATAGACTTTTTTTAATGGCAGAACTGGATAGGGGGCAGAAAACAAACTTTGCTCCACCTTAGGGTTGCCAGGTCCCTCTTCGCCACTGGCAGGAGATTTTGGGGGCGGAACCTGAGGAGGATGGGGTTTGGGGAGGGGAGGGACTTCAATGCCATGGAGTCCAATTGCCAAAGCAGCCATTTCCTCCAGGTGAACAGATCTCTATTGGTTGGAGATCAGTTGTAATAGCAGGAGATCTCCAGCTAATACCTGGAGGTTGGCAACCCTACTCCACCTGGCAATTGGACTGGCAGACAACCTGGAAACCAACCAGGCTACTTATATTTTTGCTTCGCCTATCAGACAGAAGTCTTGATGAATGAAGGAAAATTGGGATTAAGTTCTTCTTTCAGATTTACATCAATCTATATCTGAAAAATACAGAGGAAATTCCAACAATGTGGGTGCCAGAAGATCTGTGGTTTAAGAATAGAAATGGGAAGTAATAATATATAATGAATCAGTAGTTAAACTGTGAGATCAGACTGAATTTGATAAATGCATACAGCCCACTTCTTCCACATGTCAATAGTTGCCCATATCTTTGCTGCTCTTTGCATTCCTGTTCCTTGTTTAAAAGAGCATTATTAAAAAATACCCTGAGCATTTAGTGCTGCTATCATCAGTATTTAGCCTGTTGCTTTGTTGTATTTCTGCTCAGGTTAAATTATTCTCCGGGAACTAGAACAAGTGTAAGATTTCCAAGATATTTTCATATCAAAAGTTTTCAACCTATTTTTAAAAATGATGATGGGGGAGGGAGGTCCACATCCTTTCCTGTTTTACATCTCCAAATTGCTTTAAAAAAATGGGGAGTTCCAAAGCAATTTGCAAAATCTCTCTCAGTATCATTTGATGAGAAAATATGAAAAAGAAATAGGTGACATTGGGGAGTTGTTGAAATAATTTGATTATGTTATCAACCCCATTTCTTAAAAGTTTTTACAATGTTGGCTAGTTGCATTCTTTAATATTGTCACTCAGAATTCACATAATATTTCTCTTGCTATAATGGAAAATGTTTAAAAACTGTATAGGGCAACATCCATTCAGGTATATTAAAATCACATTGATATAAAATTGCAAAATTAAACGGGTGATTAACTCTCCCTTACGAAGCAAGTTTATTATTTATTTATTTATTTCATTTATATCCCGCTTTTCTCCCCATTGGAGACCCAAAGCGTCTTATATCATTCTCCTCTCCTCCATTTTTATCCTCGAAACAACCCTGTGAGGTAGGTTTGGCTGAGAGAGTGTGACTGGACCAAGGTGACCCAGCGAAATTCCACAGCACAAGTGGGGATTAGAACCTGGGTCTCCCAGTTACTAGTCCAACACTCGTAACCACTATACCACACTGACTCTCAGTTGTAATAATTATGCTTGCACTGCGCAGGCTTAGAGAGCAGAAGCTGGATGCTTGGGCAGCAGAGACTGAATGGAAGAAACTACAAGGGCAAAAGCAGAGTGACCAATAGATCAAGGGTCTGGAAGAAACCCAAAGAAAGAGCAGTCAGGAGGCAAGAAATAAGGAAGTCCTTCTTTGCCTGCAGCTGATCCATGTTCCAGATAAGTAACCCATGGATTATAATGATTACTATGATTTCCCATGTGGGCCAGAATGGGTGTTTGCGAGGCTTGTTTCCCTATACTTTGCAAGAGAGAAACGTGGAGAAGCAGCAGAACATGGCTCTTTTGTGCTTCTGGTAGCCCTGCTACCTCTGATAGGGCTACAGGGCACATGAGCCACACTCCAGTCCCTCAGATGTGCCTTGTACTTCTTGGGTGCTTCTGGGATTATCTCCGGTGTCTCACTGAAGGGGTGCCTGAGCAGTCAGTACAGCACATCTCTTCTTGGCTTCTTGTAGCCCTATTGGCATTCATACAGCTCAAAGGAGTGCAATGTCACTGGGACCTCTGGAGCAATTCCCCATTTTTTTCATCAGAGATACTGCTTTGCCTGCCCTTCTGTGATTAGGACACCTCAGCCAATCATTATCGTCAAAGCACTTCTAGCAGCAAACGGGAGATCATCTCAGAGGCTCCTGCAATGTCACTGGGACCTCTGTCTACACCACAAGCAAAAGCCAGTGCCGGTGTCAAGTGTTGCCATTGTAGGATACCTATCGAGACACATGCCATTGCATAGGCCTACCACTGACCCTTGAGGCTTATCCCATCTGTTCCTGCTAGGAAGTGAAAGATCACTATAGAGACCCTTGTAACATCAGTATGTACATATGTGTAGATAAGTCACAACTGACTTATGGTGACCCCAGCAAGGGGCTTTCAAGGCAAGAGAGAAACAGAGGTGGTTTGCCTTTGCCTTCCTGTGCAGCGCTTTCCTTGGTGGTCTTCCATATCGACCTTGCTTAGCTTCCAAAATCTGACATGGTTGGGCTATACCATAATGCCTTCCCTCTATGTAACATCAGTACAATCCTTTTTTTCTCAGCCAGAGAGGCACCTTAGAGAGGCGGCAGAATGCAAAGCTGCCCTGTAAGAACAGAGCTGTCCTTTAGGTGCTTCTCCCACCAGAAATGAGAGGATGCTTCCAAGTGACTTTCTGTATGGAAAGGGAGTAGACAGGCTGAGCCTCAAAGGTCAATGGTGGGCTTCTGCCAGGACATGTGCCTCCGAAAGTACCCAACAATGCCACCCTTAACAGAATTTGGTTGTGGTGCTTGGTTTAGCTGCCGTAACATCACAGAAAGATAGACCAAGCAGAAGAGTCTCTGAACATGGTTAGCAGAGTTGATCAAATCCTAGAGGGGGCAGAATAAACAGGGCTAGGAAAGAAGAGGTATAAAAATGTATTGCCTAAGGAAGAAGGAATAGTGGGCCAAAGTAGTCAGCAATCCAGGAGAAATTGTGGGTGGGGGAGGGACTCTCAGGAGACTTGGGAGAGTGAAGGAGCCAGAGAAACTAAATGAAGGTCTGACAGAAGACTGAGGGGGGGGGGGAGTGAAACTGGCCATTCTGTTCCACAGAAAGGAGAGGTGCAATATGAGAGGATGAAATTTGCATATCAATATGGAATTATCAGCCAAATCTTCAGCTGCAAGCCCTTTGTTGCTTTTTAAATTGTTTTAAGATAAGATGTTAAGCTGGCAAATGCTCTGAAAATAGTTTCTACAAACGAAGGGCTTTCTTCACAAGAAACTGTCTTAGCTGATAAGTAGGCATATACAAATTGAGAATGTTCCGCCCATGTAGCACTAATAACAACCAAAGAAATGAGAGAGGCTTTCAGCTGCTTTCATTTGCACATATGGAAAAACAACAACTAAGAATGATAAGAAATCAAAAACAGATCATGGGCCAATCCATTAAGACCTGCTGCTGTATAAATCCTTTTGAAAGGAAACTCTCAGCTAGCCTTCATGACAACAAAATGCTTTCTGTACTTTTTTTTTCATTTGGGCAGCATTTCAATTCCACACACACACACACACACACACACACACAAACCTGCATCTTTAATGGGAACCGTATTTTTAAAGGAGACCAGTCACTTCTATTAAGTATCGCCTTTAAAGTCAGTGTCTAGTCATCCATTCTTTTTAGTATGTGGCCCAAGATATTACCTTATTAACAGTGCAATTCTAAAAAGGATTACACCAGGGGTGTCAAACTCAATTGTTACAAGGGCCGGATATGACATAAATGTCACTTGGTCAGGCTGGGCCATGTCCTGCTAGCCCAGAATGAGAGTGGGAGGGGGTAGCTGCCTCGGTTGGCTTGTGGGTCAGATAAGAGCTCTCAAGGGGCCAGATGTGGCCCAAGGGCCTTATGTTTGACACCCCTGGATCACACCCTTCTGAATACCTTTATGTCAATGGAAGGATAGAACTCTGTTTAGAATTGCACTGTGAATGATGTTATGGCTATCCTAGTTTGATAGGCAGTAAAAGGCTGGGCTCAGTGCTTGAACCATCAATAAAAAATAGGTCATCTAGAGTTACCCTCTCTTGACTTGCCAGATGACCACCATTCATTCACAGAACCCTGCAAAAATCACTTGGTATGCTTTTGCTGAGGGTGGAATTTCAGGACAGGCAATCCAGGCAACCATTTAGTGTGCTGGGCTAGAGGGGTGTGGGAACCTGTCATGGGCCATCTACTGAATTACCCACTCAAATGGCTGAAACAAACATTACTACCATTCATCGTCCCTGGTTAAATGGCTAACACTGATCATCATGTCAAGTATTTGTTTGTTTTATTTGCAGGAAAATGAACATCAGTACTGATTCAACAAATAATTTGTGTGTGTGTGCGTGTGATAACACTAATATCAGAACAATAACAGAACAACAAGAGAGCAGTAAGCATCAAACCCAAATACATTCGTTTTATTTACTTATATATGGCAAGAATAAATACTGATGTAAGATCCTGGCTTGCAAATCCTGGCTCTTGTCTGACAAAGGGAGCTTTGACTCTCAAAAGCTGATACCCTGAAACTCTTGTTGGTATCAAAGGTGCTACTGGACTAAAAATCTAACTGTTCTACTGGAGACCAACACGGCTGCCCTCTGAAACTGGCTTGTGAATTGAACATCCTCTTTGACAGGGGAGATCAGATCTGCAAGCCAGGCATCAAAGCTGTGACATGGACCACAACTGCAATAACAAGACGTGGTCCAAAGAAATATGGAAGTGGCAACAAAGATGCTGTTCCTTATCTGGGGTGCAATTTGGCTTAGGACTAGCCCTGCTTCTGCAATTGGTTGGCTTCTCAGTCTGGGTTACTTTCAGTGCACAAGCTCTGAGATGAGAGTAACAGAAGCAAACATCTGAGTATCCCATTTTCTCTCAGATTTGTTTGTGAGGATAGCCTAACATTCTGGGACAGTGACCAAGAGCAGGTGTATAAATAAATGAGTAAGCCAGCAAGGGGAGGGGGCCATGACTCAGTGGGAAAGCATCTGCCTTGAAGGCAGAAGGTTCCGGCATCTCTACTTAAAAGGACCAGGCAATAGGTGATATTAATGTCCTCTGCCTGAGATCTTGGAAAGCCACTGCCAGTCTGACTAGATGATACTGACCTTGATGGACTGATGCTCTCATTCAGTATAACTGGAGAGAATGAAGGCTCAGTGCTGTATAGATGATGGAAAAGATCCAAACAGCACTACAAAGTAATATCAACACAAGATAAATTTATAAAGGTGCAGGTAAGTGCAAGGAGTGAACATATGTACAAAGATTAAGGGAAACACAATCAGGATTTTTTTAAACAATTAGCATAAATAGTCCAGCAAGATATGCAATATGACAAAAGAAATTGTCCAATGGATCACATAAAAACAATATAGCTGTCCATGAAAGACTTTCCTGTATTTCTCGGTAGCTGGACACAAAATGTCAAAAAAGAGGACCACAGCGAGGAGGTGCCAGAGGAGGTGCCCGGACGTGTCGTCTAGATCATGCACACGTTTCGCACATGGCTTCATCAGCTACACATATCTGCATAACATGATCAAAAAAGTATACCATGCTAATACAAAGATATCATGTCAATAAATAATTGTTTAAAAATATTAAGAGTTGAACCTTTATTTCACATTATATCAAAAATATTAATATTAAGAAACTATGCAACTACCATCATAAATATATATTAAAAAACTTACCAAAAAAGTTTATAACAATCATATCAATTTCAAAGAGGGACCGAGAGGATTTCTGTATAGGTCTCCAAAGCATATAATGAAACTGACAAGATGCGAGTTGAAATAGAAAGCAATGCAAGGAAATGAACAGCAGCTGGTGGAGCAGTAAAGAAAAATGCTTAAAGGAGAAAACTCCTTATAAAAAACAAGAGTAATCCAATTCGTTATTTAAACCATTGGGGGACAAAGATCCCATGAGAAATATAAGTTTAGTTTCCATTTGATGTAGTATTTTTTGTATATTTTGGGAATCATAGGGACGACCTTGATACTGCCACAAGACGCAGAAAGACATGTCATTATCTCTGTGTCCTTTATCAATAAAGTGCGGAGTGAGCGGAGCCTCAAGATTTCCGGAGCGGATCCTGGACCGATGCTCTGAAATTCTTGTCCTAATAGGTCTAATTGTGCTGCCAATATAGGAAAATCCACATTTACATAAGATATAATAAACGACCTGTTTGGAAGAACAGTTAAAGAACTGTCTCAAAGTAAACCTGAAACCAGTAACCGGGGAGATAACCTCTTTGAGGGTAAGACATAAATTACAAACTGAACAGGAGCCACATGGATAATGTCCCAAAGCGGGTGGTAAAAAATGGGACGTTGGAGAAGGCTCCTGCAAAGGAGTGTCTGTGTGCACTAATTGATCTCGAATGGTCCGGGGACGGCGAAGTCCACACAAAGGCGGGGTTTGGCAGCCTGGTATGCATTGTATAAGGTGCCAATGTTTTTTAACTATTTTATTGATCATATTAGACTTGGAGCTGAATTGTAAGGACCAGGTGACCCCAGATCGGGAGTTGCGAGGTTGCTGGGAAGTAAATAATGCTCCTCTGTCTAAAGAATCGGCTCTTGCCTTGGCTGAATGTAAAACGTGGTCCGGATAACCCTTGTTCCGCAAGGCATTTTGCAGCTCACGGGCAGATAGTTGAAAATCACTGTCCAGAGTAGAATTACGTTTTAGACGTAAGAAATGGCTATAAGGGAGATTCTTGAGAAGGTGGGGTGGATGACAGGAAGAAAAATCTAGACCAGCAGGCTTGGAGGACGGCTTCGTATATGGTTTGAAAAATAAGGTGGAGTCCTGAGCTAAAGAAACTTCAAGATCTAAATAAAAAATGGAGGAATCACTGACGGTCCCTGTGAATGATAATTGGAGATGAAGAGTATTAATCCATTCTAGGAACAAGGTGTAGGTTGTAATAGACCGGAAATTGAATATAAGGTCATCCACAAAACGTTTGTAAAATAAAATATCCTGAGAAAAAGGGTTATGTTGAAATAAAAATCTGTTTTCAAAATAAATCATGAAAATATTGGCTATAGAAGGGGCGCATGCAGCACCCATGGAAACTCCATTAACTTGTAAGAAAAATTGGTTTTTGTACCGGAAAAAATTATGTTCAAACAAAATCAAGAAGCTGATTACTGTAAAGCTGAACTCATCCCCCGGGGTCTTAGAATCCAAAAAGCCCCCGCACTTTTTTTAGAAAGTTCCTCCTTTAAAGAAAAATGGTCTGCCATTTTAAATCGATGCTCAATGGATTTAATGTTATTAATTATCCAACAAGCCACCATTGAAGCCAATAGTACTGAGGATGAGATAAAGAAAACTAAGGATGACTTACGTGGAAAGGTTCCGGTTGCTGATTACAAAAAACATCTTGATAATATTGAGAAAGAACTTAATGATTATACACAAAATATTAAGTCCCTGAAAATACGCAAGTTTTCTAGGGACAAAAATGATTATGAACAAAAAAAGGTATATTACTGGCAATATAAACAATCCGGTCCTTCTTTTCCTTCCTCCCGAGGAACCTCATACCAACAATCCCACTCCAACTTTGAAAGGGATTTTGACTCCTATAGCTCATCGAGTGCTGGCTCCAGCTTTTCCAATTCCTCCTACAATAACAGAAAACCTTATTTTCTGAGAACAGGAGGACGTCCAAAAAACTATCGACCTCCAGGCTCCCACCAACGAGGCGGGATGAACCAGAACGGGAGAACTTAGTTCTAAATCTCTCTAACAGGTCTTTTTCTAAAGCTGAGCTTGATGTGCTTAATTTGGGGCTCGGTTTCGCCGCCACACCTAAGTATTCAGCTTTTCATACCCGTGTGGATTTGTTCAAACTATTTCGCCAAATTAGATTAAAAGATTTCTTTAAGAATTCAACCAGTGATCCTGTACCTTTTAGACGACCCTCATCTTTCATTCCAGCTAATCCGCACCACCTAATACAAACCTTCCAACATCTAGTTCTTCAGGATGTTGCCAATATGGAAAGGAGACACATACCTTCTCACAATAACTTTTCACCTGAACAAAAAGCTATACTTGAGCAAATCAATAAGGATGACTCTATTATTATCAAGGAAGCCGATAAAGGTGGAGCTATAGTTATTCTTAATTATTGTGATTACGATAAGGAGAACTTGAGACAGCTATCAGACCGGAACTTCTATCGCCCCATTCAATCAAACCCTTGCAAAGCGGTGGATTTAATTATCAGAACCTCTGTATATGAAGCATCTTCTGCCGGTTACATCAATCAGCAAACTGCTGAGTTTCTTATCAATAAATACCCTAGAACCCCCGTCTTCTACACCTTACCAAAGGTCCATAAATCTATTCGTCCTCCCATTGGACGACCTATAATTTCTGGTTCTGGCTCTCTTCTCGAACCCATTGCACAATACCTAGATTTTTATTTAAAGCCTTTTGCTTCCAACACTCCCTCATTCGTTCTTGATTCCAGGGATTTTATATCCCAACTAGAAGGCTATAAGGCTCCATCTGCTAGTGTTTTGGCAACACTGGATGTGGTATCCCTATATACACACATCCCTCTAGATGAGGTACGGAACATTATACAAGATCTGTTGGATACCAGGGTTGATTTATCTCCCCCCACTGAATTTCTTTTGCAGCTTCTTGATATTTTGTTTGAACATAATTTTTTCCGGTACAAAAACCAATTTTTCTTACAAGTTAATGGAGTTTCCATGGGTGCTGCATGCGCCCCTTCTATAGCCAATATTTTCATGATTTATTTTGAAAACAGATTTTTATTTCAACATAACCCTTTTTCTCAGGATATTTTATTTTACAAACGTTTTGTGGATGACCTTATATTCAATTTCCGGTCTATTACAACCTACACCTTGTTCCTAGAATGGATTAATACTCTTCATCCCCAATTATCATTCACAGGGACCGTCAGTGATTCCTCCATTTTTTATTTAGATCTTGAAGTTTCTTTAGCTCAGGACTCCACCTTATTTTTCAAACCATATACGAAGCCGTCCTCCAAGCCTGCTGGTCTAGATTTTTCTTCCTGTCATCCACCCCACCTTCTCAAGAATCTCCCTTATAGCCATTTCTTACGTCTAAAACGTAATTCTACTCTGGACAGTGATTTTCAACTATCTGCCCGTGAGCTGCAAAATGCCTTGCGGAACAAGGGTTATCCGGACCACGTTTTACATTCAGCCAAGGCAAGAGCCGATTCTTTAGACAGAGGAGCATTATTTACTTCCCAGCAACCTCGCAACTCCCGATCTGGGGTCACCTGGTCCTTACAATTCAGCTCCAAGTCTAATATGATCAATAAAATAGTTAAAAAACATTGGCACCTTATACAATGCATATCAGGCTGCCAAACCCCGCCTTTGTGTGGACTTCGCCGTCCCCGGACCATTCGAGATCAATTAGTGCACACAGACACTCCTTTGCAGGAGCCTTCTCCAACGTCCCATTTTTTACCACCCGCTTTGGGACATTATCCATGTGGCTCCTGTTCAGTTTGTAATTTATGTCTTACCCTCAAAGAGGTTATCTCCCCGGTTACTGGTTTCAGGTTTACTTTGAGACAGTTCTTTAACTGTTCTTCCAAACAGGTCGTTTATTATATCTTATGTAAATGTGGATTTTCCTATATTGGCAGCACAATTAGACCTATTAGGACAAGAATTTCAGAGCATCGGTCCAGGATCCGCTCCGGAAATCTTGAGGCTCCGCTCACTCCGCACTTTATTGATAAAGGACACAGAGATAATGACATGTCTTTCTGCGTCTTGTGGCAGTATCAAGGTCGTCCCTATGATTCCCAAAATATACAAAAAATACTACATCAAATGGAAACTAAACTTATATTTCTCATGGGATCTTTGTCCCCCAATGGTTTAAATAACGAATTGGATTACTCTTGTTTTTTATAAGGAGTTTTCTCCTTTAAGCATTTTTCTTTACTGCTCCACCAGCTGCTGTTCATTTCCTTGCATTGCTTTCTATTTCAACTCGCATCTTGTCAGTTTCATTATATGCTTTGGAGACCTATACAGAAATCCTCTCGGTCCCTCTTTGAAATTGATATGATTGTTATAAACTTTTTTGGTAAGTTTTTTAATATATATTTATGATGGTAGTTGCATAGTTTCTTAATATTAATATTTTTGATATAATGTGAAATAAAGGTTCAACTCTTAATATTTTTAAACAATTATTTATTGACATGATATCTTTGTATTAGCATGGTATACTTTTTTGATCATGTTATGCAGATATGTGTAGCTGATGAAGCCATGTGCTAAACGTGTGCATGATCTAGACGACACGTCCGGGCACCTCCTCTGGCACCTCCTCGCTGTGGTCCTCTTTTTTGACATTTTGTGTCCAGCTACCGAGAAATACAGGAAAGTCTTTCATGGACAGCTATATTGTTTTTATGTGATCCATTGGACAATTTCTTTTGTCATATTGCATATCTTGCTGGACTTTTTATGCTAATTGTTTAAAAAAAATCCTGATTGTGTTTCCCTTAATCTTTGTACATATGTTCACTCCTTGCACTTACCTGCACCTTTATAAATTTATCTTGTGTTGATATTACTTTGTAGTGCTGTTTGGATCTTTTCCCTCATTCAGTATAAGGCAGCTTCATGTGTGTTCATTGATAGCGTATGGGCCGCCTATACTCCTGGACTTGACTTGGCAACCCCATATGCAGGCACATGACTACTGTTCTGGCCACGCGCCCGCTCCAAACGCTACGGGACAGTCACTGCGCGCTCCGTTGTAACGGACACGGTCACTCCTGCGAGCTCTGTGCAGCCAGGAAGCAGATGCAAGGGCAACCTCCAGCGAACCTGAGAGACTCCATGTTCCTGTGCAATCATGTTCCAGCCGCAGCCATGTCGTGAAAAACAGACAGTCACGTAGTCAGTGCCAACACCTCCCCTTTCCCCTTGCAACATCAGCTTAATGGGCAGTCAGCAGCGATCCTGATAACAGCAATGACTCGTTCTCCCAGCTATGCAGCAGCGATCCCCGGACGTTTGCAGAGATCGCACCCATTGTTCCAGAACGTTAATCACTTCAGCAAAGATCTCCCGGTTCCTCCCGGATTGCAAAAGCCATTGGAATTAGAATAGATTTCCAAATTCTCACTACCCCACCCCGGTAGACACAGATTAATCCTTTTGTCACCTTTTGTCACCTGGGAACCTAGGAGGGGTAATCCCCTCTCCCTGCCCCCAGAAAAATAGTATATCTGGGGTGCCCCTGCCCATTATGTTACCTTAGGTCTTTCCTGGCACCTTTGCCATTACTCTGTTGGTTTGGGTTTTGCGCAGCCTGACCACGCTCCCTCCCACCTTGCTGGTCAAGTCCACGGGAACCCCTTGCTCCCATCTTGCTCATTTTTCCACTCTGTCTTAGTCTACGTGAACTTGGACAACACCGCGTCTGGAAGGTAGATATTACCCCATCAACAATCCCTATTTGTGCTTGTACTCCTCTCTTTGAATTCCTAGACTTCTCTGTATGTGTGTATGCAACACTGATTTGAATGAAAAAGACAAACACTTTTAATCTGGAATCCATTGCTTCCGTCTTTATTTAAAGGTCACAGTTACCGGCTCTGGTAGACAAAGGTTGCGAAACCGCTATAGAAATAAATATTATAATTTGCCATCTTGCTTGATAATTCCCCAAGTTAAAGGGCAATTTGGCTAACATCATTCAACACCCTGATAATTTCTTGCACTTGGACTTTAAGTCACCCTTATATATTCAAGTTCATTTTCCCCTCTAATCACCACCACGGTGCAGTACTCATATTAATCTTTTTGAGGCTACAGGCCAACACTTCTGCAAATGTCAGCTCAGCTTTATTCATTCCCATAGTGCTACATTCCTCGGATGATCCTTTAAACTAGCGCACTTATTTGGCCTCACTGTGGAGGAAAGAATGTTTATCTGAGCCCCCACTTCAGTTCAGATACTCCAGACTGGAAAGCATTCAGAGGAATTCCCATGAAGCAAATTCTTGGGAAAACATGTAAGTGAAAGGAACAGACAACCAGGAATAGAGTTTAAAATGTATTGTTTGGCAAGTCTCCATTCCATAGGAAAAAAAGCATTGCTTGAATGCAGGAATGAAAAACAAAGAAACAGCTAATTCTTAGACAGTCTAAATGAATGTTTGTTGAAAACTTTATTGTTGTTGTCTTTGTTGTTTATCAGGGGCCACAAGACATTTCAAAGAGAATATTGGGGAAATTCCCTAACTTAAATCTCCTGGACTTCCTTGGCTGACCCTGCTTCGCTTCTGAGATCTGTCTAGCCTGGGCCCTCCGGGTCAGGGCACCGTGCAATTTAGGGTTAAACAAAAGAGGAGAGGAGTATGTGACAAGGGAAGGGAAGAAGGTGTTGCAGTATGTACTTACAATCTAGTAATAGGTGGGGAGAAGTACTAAGGGGATTGGCATAAAAGAGATTTTGAGAAGAGACCTAAAGGCAATAAGAGAGGCAGTTCAGGGAGGAAATTTCATGCACAGGGGAAAGCAAGAGCACAAACCAGAGTTTTAACTAAGAAGATGGAGAGGTGGATTTATTCAGTATTCTACAGGGAGAAGTGATATAACTTGGTAATTAATTACATGTGGGGAGCAGGAGAGAGAGGAAGAAACAAATATAACTCCATGGCTGGGTGTTGGTCAACAAGGTGAAAGGTGACATTAATGGATATGGAGAACAATTAAGGAGAGAGAGGCTTGTGGGGAATGCTAAGTAGTTCAGTCTCTCAAGTATTTACTTTGAAATGGCAATGAGACATGCAAGTATATCAGACAAGCAAACTGAGATGTGCAACTGAGGTAGAAAGGTACATCTAGATGTCATCAGCATATAAGTATTACTGAAAGCTGTGGGATTTGGTGAGTCATCCACAGAGAGGGTAGGAAGAAAATGACAGGAGACCAAGAAGAAAACCCTGGAGAGATACACTAACAGAGAGAAGGATGGTTGAGGTGCATTACTCCTGCCATGTAAACATTGGGTGAGCAATCTGACAGGGAATTAGCTAAAAAAAGAATAATTGGAAGGCATGGAGGGACAGTAAGTAGGAATCCTTGAACACTCACCCAGTTCATGTTCTGTTTGCCAGTCATGAGCAGGAAGCCAATTTTTCACCAAGCAGTTTGGCTCTTTACAAGCTGCTCGAGAATGTTCATTCAAACAGTACAGTACAATTAGCAGTATTTCACACATGTGCATTCTCATACATTCTGATGTGAGTCCTAGTTTCAACTCTCCCCATGTCTTTGCTGCCAATTATTCAATTAAACAATGACCAAATGTATTGATTAGACAGTGATCATAAATATACACTTTAAAAAAGTCTTACTGCTTGATGTTTGTGGTATCATTTAGATTATGTTGCACAAACACATTTCTGCACAGCCTTATGGGAACCATAGTGATGCCCCATGGCATTTAATTACCTGAGTCACTGGTGATCCTGGAGGAAAACTGATTTCACCTACTGCACAGGTTCAAAAATGGATTGCAGGGCAATGAGTAACTGACCATCCTTGGTAACCGCTCCCAACACAACCTTGATGTCCTGAATGACAGCAGACCTGAGGGCCAGAGGCCGGTAATATAGTCAAATAGCAGCCTGAGGGTCAATACCGGGCTGTTCCAGGTCTGGGTCCAAAGTCAAGGCCATAAGAGTATCCGGCAATATTAGCACACAGAGTGGTAGAAACACATTGTTCCCACACTGGCCTGGATGTAAGTGCCTGCTTAAATAGGCCTAAGGTGAACCAGCTGTTGCTTGTTCCTCTGACTCAGCGTTCCCTGCTGGGTACAGCTCATTAGCCGCCTCATCACTTGATCTACATTGAAGCCCTTTATGGCTTTACAAATGCTGGGACCCCCTGACCCAATCCAACTACACATCTCCCAGTGTTTTCTCTAGTCAGGGCCACAGAAATTTTAAGATTAAAAAAAAAATGGCTGAGACCCACCACTTGATGGTAAGAAAGACACAGAATAGATATTTCAATCAATATATAAATGACCATGGCAATCCGTGCAAAGCCACAGATCGAGGGACAAGACATGGGGCAGGATATGGCAATCCCTTTGTGATAAGTGTTTACTTGGGTCTTAAAATTGTTGTACCATACAGCCCTCCTATAAAAAATTTGAATCGGTGGGAACGCTACTTACATTGACATGGGAACTTATGCAAGAAACATTGTGCAGTTACATAGCTGGGAGTCTGAAGGTTCTCAGGGATTTTGGTTTGGATAAATTAGATTTGACTTTATTTGGCACTGTCACAAGGTTGTTGAATTATGTTTCTACTGGAAATACGTAGCTGAGCCAGACCAGGCTCAGTGGTAGAATACATGCTTTGCTGGCGCACGGTACCAGATCTGATCTCTGGCACTCTAGCTAAAGAACAGGGCTAGGAAAAACCTCTCCTGGGACCTTGGAGAGCCACTGCCAATCACAGTAAACAGTACTGGACTAAAGGTATGATTCAGTAAGGTAGCTTCATATCTTCATAGGGTTCATGGGGCAGAAAGGGAAGAGTGCAGTATGCAGAATTTAATATAGAGTTACCTGAAGACATATGGCAGAGTATGACCTTTTCTTTCATTCTACCTGACAAAAAGCTCATTACAATTAATTTGTAAGCTTTTATGCTTTTGTGTAAACACATTGGTCTATTGGTATCTTGCCACCTTACTAACTTTGGTAAGCAACAAACACAAGTTCTTAAACAAGTGGAACACTGTCATGTTTCTTTCTGCTAACTGTGAAAGTAGCATTTCCAGTCGTTTTTTTCCCTTAGTTCTAGAGAACTTAGAAGACTTTGGTTGTTTATGCCTGGGTACTTTCACTCATGTTCGCCCTCGGTCAGTTGTTCCTTGGAGTTATGCATGAGTTTTACATCCATTAGAGGTGACCTCACTGCCAGCCCTCCCAAATCCTGAGACTTCCCATTCCTCTGTTAACCTGAGTCTTCCCTCTCCCCTGAGCACAGCCCAAGTGAAATTCCCGTGCATAAGGCAAAGTGTGGGACACGCAAGCTTTGTTTTCTCACCGTCAATTACAAAGCAGCATGTAAAGAGGCTGGGATTCAAATGCTTCCTGCTTCCTCAGAGCTCTTTCTGAGCAGAAGAAAGGCTTTTTAAAACTGAGGCTTGGATTTCTCCCCCTCCCCTTTCAGATTGCTCTGTTTTTTGTTCTTAAAATGCTTTTTTATGCAGCAATTGTGTTTGGGGGGGATTTTCTTTCACAGTAAGCTCTACAAAGTAAGCCAATTACAAAGCAGTATTTAAAGGAGTGGAGACTTGATTTGTGCTTGGAGACTGCTGGTGCATAAATTCTCAACAGGAAAGTGTGGGTCCAGCAAACAACAAACCTCAGGTAAAACTCCCAGACATAAACGACCTTCCTTGGCACAGACAATTTTGGCCCAGGTATAAGATCCGACGTTTCCTTTGCCTGTTCTGGGGCTTGCAGCTACCAAATTTTCTTTTTTTCCTGTGCTTTGTGTGAGATAGAGAATTAATTGGTTGGCTGTGCCATGGCAATACTTTGCCTTTCTCATATGTTGTCAGGCTAGGCATTTGTATAATAAGCCATCTACGTACATAACAGCCTTGATGGGCCCTTGCCAACAAATTACAAAGCATCAGCCATTTACAAGAATGTGCTGACTCCAGATGTCAGCATTGTCCAATTAGCCTTAATGCTGGCATACAAGTTTGTGAAGGTATTTTTAGTCCTCTGCCAGATGCTTCCCTTGTCTGTATAGATTTAGCTTGGCTAAAGTGAAACATTTATTGTCGCTATTCAATGCTATATTGTTCCACTTTGAGAAGCACGATCCACAGCTCAGCACACGATGCACTAATGGACAATAACGGGAATGGGACTCCCAAAGCTACTGGACAATGGAACTAGTGCAAATGTGTGTGTGTGTAAAGTGCCATCAAGTCGCAGCCGACTTATGGCAACCCCTTTTGGGGGGTTTTCATGGCAAGAGACTAACAGAGGTGGTTTGCCAGTGCCTTCCTCTGCATAGCAACCCTGGTATTCCTTGGTGGTCTCCCATCCAAATACTAACCAGGGCTGACCCCGCTTAGCTTCTGAGATCTGACGAAATGTGCAAATAGGGATATTGTAAAACTGTACTTGAATCTTCTGTCTTGCTATGAAAACAAAGCCTCATAGAGTTGAAAGCATACTTACAGGCCATCTGCTGTGACACTATGAGCGTCAGCGTGGTGTAGTGGTTAAGGGTGGCAGACTTTAATCTGGAGAACCGGGTTTGATTTAGGGCTGTTGAAAAAAAAATTCGGTAAAATTCGGATTTGGCAAAATTTGGCCCATTTTGATTTGGGAAATGCCGAAGTCCGAACTCCCCCAATTCAGATCCGTGGAATTCGGCGCGAGATTCGGAGTTTGGGGGAAAATTCAGCCGTTTAAAACCATTAAAAACACATTTGCACCTTTCTGCGGCTACGGGGGCCTTCCAGGCCCCATAACTTGGGACCCCCTGCCCCAATCGTAACTAAACTTGGGGGTTCTTGTAAGAAGGGTCACCTCAAGCTACGCTAAAAGATTGGGGCATCTACCTCCAAAAATGCCCCCACGGAGTCGCGGAAAGGTGCAAATGTGTTTTAATGCCTTTATTCCAATTGGCGATTTTGGGAGGGACCCCTTCCGGGCCCCATATCTCGGGACCCCCTTACCCAATCTTTACAAAACTTGGGGGTTCTTGCAAGAAGCGTCCCCTCAAGCTACGCTGAAATTTTGGGACCTCTACCTCCAAACATGCCCCCCAAGAGCCATAGAAAGGCACAAATGTGTTTTTGATGTCTTTATTCCAATTGGCGATTTTGGGGGGGACCCTTTCCGGGCCCCATATCTCGGGACCCCCTGACCCAATCTTCACTAAACTTGGAGGTTCTTGCAAGAAGGGTCCCCTGAAGCTACACTGAAATTTTGGGACTTCTACCTCCAAAAATGCCCCCCAGAGCCGTGGTAAGCCGCAAATGTGCACACGCACCCCCCCACGGGGATCTCTCTCTCACATAAGCAGACACTCCCTCTTTCTCTCCCTGGGCTGCACAGCAGCTGGGCTCACACACTCAACCGCGACTGATTGGCCAGAAGAAGACCCAGCTTGGCCACCGATTGGCCGCGGGAGAATGCTGCTTACTAACTGAGGGTTATGCTGCTGATTCGGAGCTCCTGAATTTGCCAAATTTATTCGGCGATCACCCCAAACTCACCGAATTTGGCTCGTTGATTTCCCACCTTTTTAAAATTTGGTTCCATCCGAACTAGAAACCGCCGAAATAGGGAAAATTCAGCTGTTTTTTGGTTCGGGACGAACAGAATTGACAGCCCTAGTTTGATTCCCCCTCCTCCACATGCAGCCTGCAGGGTGACCTTGGGCTAGTCACAGTTCTCTCCGAACTCTCTCAGCCCCACCTACCTCACAAGTTGTCTGTTGTGGGGAGGGGAAGGTGACTGTAAGCCGCTTTCTCCTTAAAGGTAGAGAAAAGGTGGGTTATACAAACCAACTCTTCTTTTCTTCTTCTTGCTCAGTGCAGGAGATATAAAGCGAAAGCATCCCCAGCAGATGGTTGCCCAGCCTCTCATTGAAAACCTCTAGTGAGGGAGAGCCCCTCCGTCCCTGGTAGTTATTTTCATTGTCAAACTTCTGTCATCATTAAGAAGTGTCCCTTCAACTGAAATCTACCCTCCTATACCTTAAACTAGGGAGGTGCACCTGAAAAAAATGGTATTTTTCATAATTGAATTTCAGGAAGAGCATAAATACCAGTATTTAATGGTATTTGGGTTCTCCAGTACCATTTTGGGGTTTGGGCTCAGGTTTTTCTGGGATTCTGGAATCATTTGGGTTCCACTGGATTCTCCAGAGTAGGGAAGGTGGACCAATACCTTCTACCTCCTGCCTCCATACTATATGAGCTACTTCAGATAGAGGTGTTGACTAAAATAATCAGTCCTCAAGTCCAGTCCTTAAGCTCCTTCTGCACATCTGTGGATATCTTTAGAATAAAGAGGACAGTGAATAACTTGGAAATACACATGGGAACCACAGTAAAAGCAGATGTGCACTGATTTTACTGTAGAAATCATGCATTTTGGTAACTTGCTGGTAATGGTGCAGACTGTTCTTAATAGTCATGTACGTTGGCCATAGCCCAAGAACCACTTAAAACACTTAGCAGAAAAACAGGAAAAGAACTGTCTGTTTGTGACAAATCTTTTTTCCTACTGAGGGGATGCACACAGCCTTCTAAGATTTTTTAGGATCTAGGGCTGATTTAACCTAGAAACCTTCCCCTCAGTTACCAGGGTGTTCTAAAGGTAGTGAGTGTATAGGCTTTGGGTTCACTGCTTTGAGGTAAGTATTGTAATGCACAAGTAGTTTATGGAGATCACTGAGGCAGGATTTGAATAGTCAAGTCAAGTTTATTTAAAACAGTCATAGACCAGAATATAAATAAGAACACAATTAATCCATAAGTAAAATAGCTTACATACTACCAATATACATCTTATTAAAATACGAATTTACATAAGGCATCTTTATACGCCACTCCGCCTTTTCTTAATTTTAAGAACCAGCCAACCAAATTTGGCAACTTTACAGGCAATCTCCTGCTGCTTATCCGATAGCAGGATTGAAAGAAGAGACCTTCTGTTTTCATTAGGGTAACATGCAATTATAGGCACAATCAGGGATTCTCTAATCTGCCTATATATTCTACACTCAAAAAGAATATGTTCTAAAGTCTCTACAGAACCATCACCGCTCTCACATAGACAACTTCCATATGGCACGCCTCTATATCTTCCCTCTAGAACAGCTGTGGGTAGCATGTTATATCTTAACAAAGTAAAAATCCTCCTATATTCCTGGTTATCCAATAACTTAATATATGGTATCATGACCACCCTATTCAACCCACTTATATCATAAAGAGGGCTCCTTAGCCTATTCATATCATGCTGTCTTTCGACATCCAATATACAGAGTTTAACAATTTCTCTTGCCTGAGCATAGTCATTTGTTTTGTAAAGTTGTTTCGACAGGCCATAGTAGCTCAGTTTTTGCTCAATCATCTTACTCCAAGGGGAGACAAAGGTATCTGCCAGGGTGAGTGAAACAAGTCGCCGGGGGAAGTAAATCAGCTTAAGCCAGTAAAAAATGGCAGCAATCCAAACTCTAGCCTCGACCGTAACCATTCCAACCTCCAGTCGAATGGCAGCATTTGACTCTCCAGTAGATACTTGGAGGAAATTTCTTAAAAATTTAGATTGATTTTTTTCAAGCAACATCTTATTTGCCATTATACAGAGTGGGACTCCATATAATAATTGAGCCAAGGATTTCATATTAAAAAGCTTAATAGCGGCCACCACATTCCTACCCCCCTTAGACCAATAAAATCTTTGAATAGCCCCCGCACTCATCTGAGCATTCAGTGAGACATGGGCTAAGTGGGCATTCTTCGAACCAGACTCTTGTAAAGTTACACCTAGATATTTATAGGTATGTACCTGTTCTATCGGGGTAGTGTCTATACGCCATGAGTGGTTTTTTGGCCTCTTAGCAAAGGCCATTATTTTTGTTTTTGAATAATTGATCTCCAAGCAGTTCTCCTTACAGTACTGGTTAAATGCATGGAGGGCCCTTCTGAGACCAATGGGAGTTCTAGATAATATTACTGTATCATCAGCATAAAGAAGAAGATGTGTTTGTCAGCTAACTTAGGGGGATGAAACGCTGGACTTCTCAAATAATCCACAAGATCATTAATGTAGAAGTTAAACAGTATGGGAGCCAATATACAGCCTTGTTTCACTCCCTTTAGTGTTCTTATTTCCTTGGTCAGCTGACCCTGGGGATTACATCTTATTTTAATAGAGGTGTTTTCATGTAGGGCTCTAATCAGAAATAACAGTCGCCTATCTATATTGGTTGCTTCCAGTTTTTCCCATAGGATGATTCTAGACACAGAATTGAAAGCTGACTTAAGATCAATAAATGCTGTATATAGGGAGACCGTTGATTTAGAGGAGTATTTAGCTATTAGGATTTGAGGCAGGATTTGAATAGAAACAACAAAGAAGATTTATTTATTTACAGGTTAGTCTCAAGGAATAGATCAGCAGCACAGGTCTCCACGCAAACAAAGGAGAAACCTGGCTGAGGCACATACATTTAAATCAGTTTTGGCTTTAGAGAATACTTAGAATTCTATTTAATGCTTTCAGGCACAAACAGACTATTACTGATTAGCCAGTAGGTTGGATACCCTCACCCATACTCAGGATTCCAGCCTATTCTTTCCCAAGAGTCAGACTAAATGGTACTAGATCTGCTCATCCCTAGAGACAGGTCTAATAAATCCCAGAGATAGAGTTAAACCACTCTGCCACACTACCAGGCAAAGCTACCCTTCACTCTGCCTGCTCTTTTTCCTGAGCCAGACCTCAGCTGTCACCCACCTTCTCTGTCTCAGGCAGAACGTCTCTTCTCCTGGGCTTCCCTCCAACATTCCAACCCCTTTGAAAAGTGACTGGATGCCGGAGCAGCACTCCTATGGGCTCATCTGAGTGGCTGTTTTTCCCTTTGAGGGCAGGACAGCCTCCTATCCATCCCACCTCTCCACAGAAAATAAAAATAAAAGGAGACTAATCCCAAAAGACAAATTCTTCCCAATAAGTCCCAATAAGTTGCATTGCGCAAAACCTTCCACTTTCCCAGCCTGAAGCACAAATCCCATTAAACAGAATGTAAAATCTGCCTTTCCTTCGGTAACAGAATAGGTTTCTTATGTAGGTGCCAGGTTCTGATGGGAAATATAAAAACAAAGAGAAACTTGGATTGATTGGCCAAGCATTCATCAGGTCCAGCATCCTGCTATCAGTCTGTACTTCTGGGATACCCTCGGGAAGGGAATGAAGGCGATAGCCTTCCCCCTGTATTAGCTCTTGAGCCACTGGTATTCAGTGGTAGAGTGTCTTGAAATATGGAGGTTCTATTTAGCTGTCCTGGCTAACAGCAATTGCTTGGTTTGTCCTTTATGAATCAATCCAATGCAATTTTAAAGATTAAACAAAAGAAGAGCACAGCCTAACTACTGAAACTGGAAGTGCTCTTCTTTCCTGGAGAAGTCTTATGTAATTCTTAATGCAGAAAAGGCAAAGTGATTTCAATGCCTCTGAACTATTAGGTCGGTTTGATTAATGGAGCACTTTTGTTTGTATCTGAGAGTTTTGTTTATCTTTGTAAAGTGCCTCTTATAGTCACAGCAGCTCCAACATCCATGGTTTGGCGATGCGTGAGCTTCCCTGATTACAATGTTTTGCGGTTACACTTTGGAGAGTTTAATTTGAGGGTGTAGAACTTGTACCCTATGGTGTCTATGGCATCCTCTTGGCATGCTCAAATTTCTTCCAGTCATGTCTGTTTATTGGGGTGGGGAAATCTACATTTTTTCCAGTTCTATTTTCCAAAGCTTATAGAAAGTTGGCTTTCCAAACACAAAAAGGAAAAAAAAAGATGACTTATTTTTGCTGGCTTTGTTCAAAGAACAACCATAAATTAAACGATGCATGCTATTTTTCTGCAAATCAATGCCCAGCATGTTAGCAACCTATTTTATCCACTTGATCCTTATTCCATCAGCCTCATTGCTGCAGAACATTTACAAAGCAGTCAGAATCCATCTTGGTTCCCAGACACCAAGTTGAGCATGCATGTACTGGCAGATACACAACATCTTCTTTGGTCAAGCATGGTGATATGGTGATTGCATCTGCTATGGAAACTGTGGGTAGAAAATAAATGAGAAATGTTGGTGGAGCTACTTTTAATCTACCTTCCATAGATGTGGAGGGGTCAGTACATATTCCTAAGGATTTTCTTTATACCCACTGGTACATATGTAGATTGCAATCAAATCACAGCTTAACACTAACATGATTCCAAAACACAAGCAACAGCCTACTGCTCTTTGAGATTACTAGTGGATACTGCAGCTTTAATTTCCTTAAGTCAATGTGTTATTTGAGCTTGTGGGGTTCAAGGAAAAGGGACCATATAAGCTCAGTTGTTCAGAGGAATTGGGCTGCCAGCCATCAGGTATTTAACTTGCCCATTGGGTATTTTTGTCCTTGCTACAGCATTGAAGAAACCAGCCGGGAGGCCTTAATTTTTGATCTCATACTGATCCACAGGCTCCCTCCTCTGGCTTGCTGAGGCCCCAGCATTCTGGGCTGACAAGTCAAAATCTGCCATAGCTCCACCCTGTAACAAACAGGTGCTTTTACAATCACAGGTTGCCAAATCGTGGTTGCTGATGGCAGTCAATTCGTTTCACACTTTCAGCCCTTAGGGTTGGTTCATGCACACTGAGCTGGTACCTGGCTAGGGTTGCCAACCTCCAAGTAGTAGCTAGAGATCGCCTGCTATTACAACTGATCTCCAGCCGATGGAAATCAGTTCACATGGAGAAAATGGCTGCTTTGGCAATTGGACTCTATGGCATTGAAGTCCCTCCCCTCTCCAAACCCCACCCTCCTCAGGCTCCACCCCAGAAACCTCCTGCCAGCAGCAAAGAGGGACCTGGCAACCCTAACCCTGGACAAGCCATCCAGGCAACTGCTTGTCAGGGCACTATGAGGAAGACACCAATGCACTGCAGTGACTCAGCTTGCTCCCACCCATCAGTGAAGCAGGTAGTGACTGACGGGCATCACCTCACAAACATATGCTCTAGCCCAGGGGTGGGGAACGTCAGGCCCGGGGGCTGTTTAAGGCCCTCAAAATCATTTGGTCTGGCCCTTCGTGGGTCCTGGCAGATCTCTAGCTGAGAAGGATCTAAGACTGGTGATCCGCACCCTCCCGCGGACAGGAATAGCCTCTATTCAAGGCAGATGAGAGTTTGTTTTGCCGAGAAAAGGAACCTTTTCCCCCCTTTCAGAAGAGTCGTTAGCTATGGAGCTGCTAGGACCACCCAAGAAACTGTGTTAACCCTTTCCCACCCGGGCTATGGAGAAACGTATTGGTCGGCTAATTTTTAAGTTGATAATTTTGTATGGCCCGTGAATGATGTTATAAATATCCAAATGGCCCTTGTCGGAAAAAAGGTTCCCCACCCCTGCTCTAGCCAGTCGGATGTGAGCTGAGCACAAGGGCTTGGATCAGATCCAACTAGCAGCAGTGCAGTAGGACGAAACAACAGGTGTACCTTCCTTGGGAGCAACAAAATAACTTGAACTTTCCCTGCATGTACATGAACATCACTGGATGACTTATCACTAATGATCCTGAACCCTTTCAAATTCTACGCTGGCAATTATTTTGTGAGAATGCTTGATGGGCATTAGAAAATAATCAGTTTTTTGCTCAGCCCCCAAATGCCACTAGCAGGTGCCTAAGCAGGGTTACACACTGTGGATTCAGTTTGTTTCTCACATACTGTGCTATAAAGGCCTGTATTAACATGCCTGGAAGCTTAAAAAGGATTTGAAAAGGCAAAAAATAAAACATAAATAAATAGCAGACAATGTAACCCCCAGGAAACCAAACAAACAGCAAGCACCTGCAATGCAGCAACCGAATTGGAAAACTGCTGACAAGTTGGATCATAGAATAGAATCATAGAGTTGGAAGGGACCACCGAGTCATCTAGTCCAACCCCCTGCACAATGCAGGAAATTCACAACTACCTCCCCCCCACACACACACAGTACCCAGAAGTTCGAACCTTTAGATGTAGCCCTTCCAAAGAAGTATGGTACAGATTAGCCTGAAGTCCAGATAGCCTTTCAGAGCCCATTAAAGGAAAGAGGGGAGCATAAATGGTGTGCTGAACTACAAAGATCAACAGCTTTACCTCATGCTCCTAGTCAATGAAGGACTGTTAATGGGAATTAGCTCTAGTATTAGTTCTGCTGAAGATGGGGCTCCGCTAACCTCAAGCTACATAAAACTCAGGAAGGTCCCAAAAGTTTGAGAAAGGAGTGCTGAAGAATTGAGCTGACTAGAATATTTTCCAAACAGGAATTCTAGGCTTCTCCAAGAATAATTCTATAATCGTAATTTTAGTAAACAATTCATACAGAGCTAAATTTGAGTCCGGTAGCGCCTTAGAGACCAACAAGAGTTTCAGGGTGTAAGCTTTCAAGAGCCAAAGCTCCCTTCATCAGTCACGGATGTTGGACACCTCAGCATGGGGACCCAGGACACACAAGTAGAGTTAAAAATGGAGATCTCTGAGCCCCTTTATCCTAGAGCAGGGGTCTGCAAACTGCAGCTCCCGAGCAGCATGCGGCTCTTTGGCCCGTTGAGTGCGGCTCTCCGAACTTGGCTCGGAGCCCCTGCTCTCGCGCCTGCTCACACCGGCAGCCGGGCTGCGGAGCCAGCGCACCTAAGAGAGAGAGAGAGAGAGCATGAGAGAGCAGGCGAGCGGGTGCGCTGTCTCCCCCCCCCGCCGTGGAGAATGGCCAGGTCCCCCTTTCCCTTGCCCTCAATGGTTGGGAGGCTAAAGCCTCCCCTCCCCTCTAGCCACGCGATTGCTGGGTGGGCGGCTTGGCGGCTCCTGCTGGGTGGGCGGCTTGGCGGCTCCTGCCCCCCCACCTGCCTATCAGCTGTTGGGCGGGGCGGGCTTCCTTTGGTAGACCTGGCCTCCGGCTGAGTCCCATTGGGAGGCCATGTCTACCCACTGTCTTTCTTGGCAGTAGACCTGGACTCCGAGGAGGGGAAAAAGTCCCCCTTCAGCCAGGTCTACCAATTGGCTTCTATGGGCCTCCGGAGGCCAGGTCTACTGCCAAGAAAGCCAATGGGTAGACCTGGCCTCCCAATGGGACTCAGCCCGAGGCCAGGTCTACCAATAGGCTTTTATGGCAGTAGACCAGGCTTCCAGACGAGGACTAGGCGGGGAGGGGGAAATGGCAGGGACTTACAATTTAATTTTTATCAATAAATAAGATCACTATTAAGTATGATATCAAGTTTTATTCAGTGTGACTATAGTTTAATTAAGACTTAAATCTTTAATTAAAGTTTATTAAGTTAATAAACCTACCTATATAGTTTAAGTTTAAGAAATTTGGCTCTCAGAAGAAATCTCAATTGTACTGTTGATATATGGCTTTTTTGACTAATGAGTTTGCCGACCCTGTCCTAGATAGAAGGAGGGAGGAGTGTTGTAAAGAATGCTTGGGAAGGTACAGTGCATATTGTAATCAGCCTGATTAGAGTAGAGGGGAAATGACTGGGGGTATTCCTTGGCTCCACCATCAACCAAAAGGGAGACTGCAGCCAAGACATTAGAAGGAGATTGAGACTGGGAAGGGCAGCCATGAAGGAGCTAGAAAAGATTTTGAAGTGTAAGGATGTGACTCTGGCCACCAAGACTAGATTAATTCATGCCATCATATTCCCTATTACTATGCATGGGTGTGAAAGCTGGACAGTGAAGAAAGCTGATAGGAAGAAAATAGATTCCTTTGAAATGTGGTGTTGGAGGAGAGTGTTACGGATTCTGTGGACTGCCAAAAAAACAAATCAGTGGGTTATAGATCAAATCAAGCCTGAACTGATCCTAGAAGCTAAAATGACTAAACTGAGGCTATCGTATTTTGGTCACGTCTTGAGATGACAAGAGTCACTGGAAAAGACCGTCATGATAGGAAAAGTTGGGGGCAGCAGGAAAAGAGGAAGACCCAACAAGAGATGGATTAACTCAATAAAGGAAGCCACAGTCTTCAATTTGCAAGATCTGAGCAAGGCTGTCAAAGATAGGACATTTTGGAGGACTTTCATTCATAGGGTCGCCATGAGTCGGAAGCGACTTGATGGCACTTAACACACACACACAGAAAATTAGCATCTGTAAAGAGATATGAATTCTATTCATCCCTGGGGCGGGGGTCCATTGTTCTGAACTTGTAAATTAACTCAAATTCAGCAATCTTGCCTTGTAATTTCCCTTTGAAATTCCGTTGTTTGAAGACTGCCACCCAAGCATTTCCCCTTTGCTCTAATCAAGCTGATTAGAATCTGGAGAAATTTCTAGAGATAGAAACTAGAACAATACTGGTACTGGCCATACACAAGTACAAGAGAGACTGTTTTGCAAAGACCTTGTAGCTGCCTCTTTCCAGGCCCTGTCAATCAGATGTATTCTGGGAATTCTCAATGGGTAGCTGTGTCACTAGCAGTAGACAAGAGCAAGAGTCCAGTAGCACCTAAAAGACTGACAATATTTCTGGCAGGGTATGAGCTTCTGTGAGTCACAGCTCGCTTCTTCAGATACAGCTAGAATGTGAGTCCATCTATCCTTAAGTAGAGAAGAGTGAATTCACTCTTATATACCCCCAATTGCATATGGGCTTCTTCTCTTTCGCTTTTTGAAACACTAGCTGTTTCCTTTCTCAGTTCTGCTTTCCTGGACGTCCCTTCTGGACCAGTAAATATCACCCATCGTTGAACTATTCTACTTTCCCACCCTTGTTTCCTTAGCTCTTGTATTAATTGTGTGTTTGTTTACCATTTTGCATGAGAATTATATTCTTTATTATTTTCTTCTTTAATAAAAATACATTTCATTGTACAACTGCCTGCTTATTTGAGAGTTTTCCCAGAATTAATCCTGGTATGCATAGGTTACAGATCCCAGTTACCCGTCTCTCACTCTATCTCCTCAGCTAATTCCCCCAATTTAAAGTGGAGACTGTCTAATTCGGGTAACAGACTGACTGGGGCCAGGTCTGGCAAGGGTTGCCAGCTCCAGGTTGGTAAATTCCTGGAGATTTTATGGTGACTGTAAGCTGCTTTGGTCCTACTGTGGAGAAAGACAGTAGTTTTCCAAGGCAGAGCTCTATAATGCCAAAGCACTTATTTTCTCAAAGGGCAAGAGTCCAGTAGCACCTGAAAGACTAACAAAACTCTTTCTCCAAGGGGACAGATTTCTGTCATCTAGAGTTCAGTCGTAGGAGAAGTCTGTCCCCTGTACTATCCCCTTTTCAACTAATCTCACACCAAAAAATGTTGGCCTCTTTCTGATAACTAGTTGGCCATTGGAAAGCCAGGAAACCATTCCATCTTCTGTTTTCAGTCAGGAATTGACTTCTTTCCACCTGGGATTCTGTCTTTTGAAGAGAAGCTTCCCAAAGCCATGGTGGATCCATCCTGTGTAGCAGGTTTTTTTTTTTAATGACCTTGTTATTGACAGTTCTCACACCCCATTCCTCCACTGAATATTTATACGATCTGATCAATCAATCAGGACATGTGCCAGACTGTGTCTTTATAACTTGCCTGAAGCTTAAAATGCAGAGAGGTTATAAATCCCTGTATATGGGAAGACCTAGATAAAGTTGAATTGCATCTCATCAGCTACAATATCTTTGCAGATGCCAGTGCCTCTGTTCTTTTTTAGGAGTCAAGGAACAAGCTGTAAATGTAGAGGAGGGATTAGATTGAAGGATGAAATTCTCTCCGTTCAAAGCAACAACAGGCACCTTTCCTTCCATCTAATTGCATCATTTAAAATGCATTCAAAGCTATCCCGCACAATAATTTTCAGAAATACTAGCCTTGGAATGCCTGATGAAAAGCTGCAGTGACTGACTAAATGAGAAGCACATTACAATTCTCCACATTACAATTCTTTTATCACCCTCTCCCCCCCCCCTTTAATGTGTCAGCTTACTGGCATTGTGAGCTGTATAACTCTTGTCACTGATGTCTCAAGTGGTTATCTCTGGACAGTAAACTGAATTTCCCCACAGGGTAGAGATACCAAATGTTCAGAGCTGGTTCATCCAGAACCTCTCCAAAGCCTTTGAACCTTTCCAGCAGATAAGAGAGTGCATAGAACTCCTGCTCCATGTGCCTCCACCTTCAAAGGTTGTGTGAGTGGTCAGTGGAGAGAGGGCTGATTCTGTGGTGGCATCTCCCCTAGCTTGGATAGCTTTGGGTGGCAACTAAAGACATTTTTGCTTAGCCAAGCCATATGTATCAATAAAGTGTAAACATTTAAGGTTCCAGAACACTCTTGTTTTTTCTTCAACAGATTAACATGGCTAGCACACAGGAACTTCTGCCATTAGGTCTTTTATGCTGATAAAAACTGTAAGAAAATCTGAGCATCTTTTCCTACTTTATAATGTAACTGGGGGTAGGGGGTGGGATGTCTTTTACAGCATTCATAACCTGGCCTTCATACTGGACTAAAGTGAAGCAATCTCACATAATTTTCCATGTATCAAAGTAGAAAGCCAGGTTTTGTAGACATAATCTTTGGTTAAAATCTGGATTTTGGTTTAAAAACTCAGGTTTCTCTTTTTTTTAGTCTGGAAACTTAATTTAAGCCATCTGTGATCTGTTTTCATTCTCTGTGTTTTTATGCAGGGCTGGGCTTTGTTTCCCTAATGCTGAATTTTAATCTTTTAATGGTTGTTTATACTTTATGTTAATGATTCCCATGATCACTACAATTCTTTTGGGTACTACCACTACCACTACTGAAGTATACATGTATATTTTAATTTGACATGCTTATTTCTTGAAATCATGTCCATGGGAACAGCTTTCCAGGGAGAAAATCTGGCAGAAAATACATGTATTAATAGGCCCCTATTCTTTTAAACTCCTATGGATTTAACACACACTAACAGTACCACTTGTTAAAGCACTAACTTGCCTGTTTTCTAGTATCATGAGGATTTCAATAATGTCATAGCAAATGTTGGAATGACCTTTACCTACAACTTTCCGGATTTCTTAATTCTTTCACAAGTACGCCACCTACTGTTCCAAGAGTAGCTTCTTAATTCCAAGCTGTAAATCTGCTTTTATTTCCTGCCATACAAAATCCATTTTGAAATATTGGCCGTCTCTGCACTAATTGTTTGCAATTTTTCATGAAACATTTTATCTTTTCATGTCCACACTGTTTTCCTTCTGTTTAGTACTGGAAACGTTTTGCAATCGTTTAATCTCGGTGTTTTCTACAACCACATATACCACAATGTTTCCTTTTTCTCCTTTTCAAGGGTGACTTCCCCTGATGTGCTGACATGTTTGAAATGCTATTCATTTCTTTCCCCCTCCGTTGTCCACACTTGCCCATATCCCTTCCCCCTCCCCTTTCCTCTGTCCACCCATTTCCCAGCTTTTAATTTTTAAAAATGTAACTCATGTAGCCAAGCGAAGTAACGTTGGAGCATTAGGAGAACCCCACCCCCTGTTTTTGCATTGCTCCATGTTTCATCACGGTGCATGGGATTTGGGAGGGAGTGCTTCTTACAATTCAACCTTGTAGTTACTGTCAGAGAGAGAGAGAGAGAGAGAGGTGAGAAATTAGGCTGGGCATTTAAAGCAACAGCCACCCTCACTTTTCCTTCTTGCAACTCAACTCAGGGCTTATGCACCTCCGACATGGTGCACTTTGGTGGTTGCTCTCTCTCTCTCCCCCGCCCCCCCCAAAGAGGTGAGGCAGCAGCATGGTGAACTCAGCCAGCGCTCCCTTGGCCCCGATGCATAGCTGGCTCCCACTGCCCTCCTTGCACCAAGCCACCAGGAAGAGGGGGGGGGGGGAATAGGCAAGCTGTGAATGAAATTCTGGCACAAGCGGGGGCACCAGCCAGCTTTGCTTGGAGACTTTGCTAAGCGCATGCCAAAAACAAAGAATAGAAAAAATTGGGGAGAGAGGGGAGAGAGCATCCTGCACATCTGCAGCATCGGGAGTGATGCCACATTTCCCTGGAGAAAATATATTTTCTTTTTTTAGTAAAGTGTGGACAGGGTAAAACATTCTTGAGAAAAAAGGATGCAATGGCGAAAGAGGTGACATGTGGACAAAAAATTTGAATGTGCTGCCAAACCTCGCAGATCGACCACGAGGATAATTGTTGTAAGTGATTTGTGCACAAATGGCCATTGTTTGAAGTTTAACTAAGATTAACACTAGTAGCTCGATATTAATATAATGTTTCTGTGCTATGGAGAAATATCAACTGAAGTAAAAAATATATACTAGAACAAATTTTGAAGTGTTTCCTGTAGGGAAATGACTAAAAAGTATATCCAGTATGCAGTACTTTCTCAACTCAATTATTACCAGTGTTGATTTCTCCATGCCTACTACCCCTCTGCATATCAGACCTAATCCAATCACGCCTGCTATTGTCATTTACCTGCAATTGACATTTACGTGCTATTGCCATTGAGTGTCTGAATTCACTCTTCTCTACTTAAGGACAGATGGACTCACATTCTAGCTGTATCTGAAGAAGTGAGCTGTGACTTACTAAAGCTCATACCCTGTCAGAAATTTTGTTAGTCTTTTAGGTGGTGCTACTGGACTCTTGCTCTTTTCTACTGCTAGTGACAGACTAACATGGTTACCAATTGTGATCTGTCTTCATAGGGAAAGTTTGTTTGCAAAAAATCTGATAGAAAATAGTTTGTGAACAAACCCTTTGTTATCTGGCTCAATGATTCTAATTAAAACCCAAATCCAAACCCTAAGCCGCTCTCTGTCTCAACAGCAAAAATGGCCATAATAATCATTCCACGGTAGTATTGTTTCTTTTTATTGCCTAAAACCAGAAGATTAATCAGCAAAGTGATTCTAAATGCTACATGTCTTCATCAGGAACACTCAAAAAGTCCAGTCCTGAATTCTGCAGCTGAAGTGGCATATATGTTCCATGCTTTCAACACTCTTCATACTTAAGAATTTCAATGTCCTTGTCCGTCTTCCTGAAAAAGAAGATAACACATACTGAATAATGGTTTTCATTCCTCAGTACAAAGTAGGGATCTCCAAGTTAAGCTTTGTGGAAACCTGAACATGTATATTTCTGACAGTAACTACAAGGGCCAGAGGTGAACTAATTCTTGAAAGCCTCTGAGATAAGACTTTTTGACATTGCTTGTCCATACAGTGTGCTCATTGCTACATGGCAGAAACAATCCAAGACACCTGCTAGCTTTAGATACACAAATAGCTTAAAATAGAGGGAAGTTTAAATAATTCTAATACAGGATTCAAGTATTTTATTCCATCTATAAATCTAATTTTGAACCTGGAGTGCAGATCAAAAAATCTGCAAAATGGTGCCAAGTACAGATATCGAGGGTTTTCTTACAAACCCAGGGGAAGCCCCAGATTTGCAGGAAAAAAATCCAAAAAGTTTTTTTTTAAAAGAACAAACCAACATGAGAAGCAATATCTGTGCAGACTTTGCCACTCAAACAAAAATGCCAACTGAGATTTTGTGAAATCACACTTGGCCTTTCATTAGGACTTTTTGTGTTGTTGTTAAGGATCGACCGAGAGAAGGACAAAACTGATGCCAGGAGGAGGGTGTGGCAATGGCAGGAAGGTTGAGAGGGAAGGAGCAAGGCAGCAGCGATGGAGGCAGGGTGGGGAAAGGAGATGGCAGCATGGGGGGAAAGCAGAGCAGCATGGCCTTTCTTACCCCAATTGTCATCAGTGAGGTGATGTGGGGCTTTGTACTTGGAGCAGTAAGCACGTCTAGCACCCTTTCCACTTGTAGGCCAGCCCTCCTCCTCCCCTCACCCAAGATCCAATGGCTGGTGGTGGCAGGATGCATTTGGAGCAGGAAGTGCAATTGACTTCCAGCCCTGTCCCCCTTCTCTGAAGCCACTGTCCGTAATCAGAGGAGGCTTGGAACTGAAAACATGCTCTGTGTGCTTTCAGCTGCAAGCCTCTCTCCCATCAAGTGTTATCTGAGGAATCAGGGGTCAGCAAGGGATGGACTTTCACCTCCCTGCAAGTTGTCATGGCCCCCATTTTGTTCTATTCTGTTGCCATTCCTGCTATTAGTGGTGAGAATCCTGAGTGTGACGGAGGGCTCGCAAAAGCCACTATAGGCTCCCAGACAGATTCCCTCTGTACTCCCCTCATGCCACCTACACCCAACATCAGATGAAAAACAAATCACGTGACTTGCTAGATCCCTGGTCCCCTCGTCTCTTCGCTCTGGGCACCCAAAAAGGAGGAAGGGGTGCTAGAATGGGCCCCTATCGGTAGGGTTGCCAGGTTGCTTAGATTGGCGGGCAACTGCCTTCCAATCCAGTGCCCAGCTTGGAAGCAGGGATCACGTATGCACCAACGCAATTGCGTCACTTCCTGTTTACACCTGGAAACTCCACATTGCAACAGGCCTTTTACCACTCAAACTCCCAGTATGAGTGATAAAAGGCCCATTGCGATGTGGCACTTCTGGGTATAAACTGGACGTGATGTGATCACATCAGCATGGCCACGCGCACTCGATCCCTGCCTCAGCTCTGCCCAAAAAACCTCCTGCCAGAGCCAAGGGGGGACCCAGCAACCCTACCTATCAGCCAGATGTGAAGTAAAGAATCCCCAAGGCATATAGGACAATGTTGAAAAAAACACATATCCCTTCAAATACTCAACAACCTGCCAGAACCAGTTTGTGCAGCAGAGGACAGCACACAGGTGTGTCGAAGGCTTTCACGGTCAGAGTTCATAGGTTCTTGTAGGTTATTCGGGCTGTGTGACCGTGGTCTTGGTATTTTCTTTCCTGACGTTTCACCAGCAGCTGTGGCAGGCATCTTCAGAGGAGTAACACTGAAGGACAGTGTCTCTCAGTGTCAAGTGTGTCGGAAGAGTAATATATAGTCAGAAGGGGGTTGGGTTTGAGCTGAGTCATTGTCCTGCAAAAGTATCAAAGGTAATGTGCTAATCATTGTCCTGTAAGTATTGATGTAATGTGCTCATTAGGGTGTGGTATGTTAATGTGAAACCATTGTATCCTAAAGTGATCTGTTAACATGTGGAATCCAAAACTAATCTGCATGGCTATCGTGGACTCCAGATTAGTAAACTCCAGACTAACAAAGACTACAGTCTTTGTAAAATTAGTAAAATTAAAAAGACTATGCTCATGGCTAAAAATATGAAAATATGATCTGTTCAACTTGGTCCGTGGGGGGAGGGAGATGGGGGAAGGGGTTAAAATTGTATTGGAAGAAAGAAAGTGTAATTTTGTAATTATAAAAGTATGAAGATGTAAAAATGACTTCCAATGCAGTAAAAGGGAAAAAAAGTTGTCATTCCAGGAGATCTCCAGGCCGCACCTGAAAGTTGGCAACCCTAAGGGGATGCAGTTGATGGCAGATTTTGGTACAATAGAGGACAAGCAGCTGTGGCCTGTGGCTGTGTCAACCTTGGAGCCAGTATGGGCTGCCCAAATACTTGCAAACCCAACGGGCAGCCTCTTAGCGAGCACCATAGTGACCCCTACCCTGCAGAATATTTTGTCTACAGAGAACAGCCTTCGATGAGTGTCTTTGCTTTCAGGACACAGCCCAAAGCTTCATGAAATAATATTTTAATCCCAAAATTTATGTTAAGGGTACATTGCATTATTTTCTGAGTTTGGCTTTCACCCTGAACAACACCTTCTGTATGTTGAAACCAAATCTTATATAGTTAGATGGGGAGGCGGACTTCCAAGTTAAAGCAAATAGAGTTGCAGTCTCAAATTGATACAGAATGTGTTGTTCAACAGTTTGCTTGGGGTATTTTTTTTAAAGGTTGGCAGGGTCAGTAAAACATATCTTGCTTGTTATTTTCCCTCACTCTATGAGACTACCATGATCTTCCTTAAATGAAGCAGAAAATTCAAAAGAAGGTCAAAAGGTCCCAAAACAACATCAGCATTTGGAGAAATTGAATGCTGATGGAAAACAGATACTTACTGATTCTCAAGGCACAGGGCACATTCATTAGGATAATTCTTGTTGTTAGTGCCACAGACTGGGTCACCGTTTCTAGGGCATGTCTGTTGCCTGTATTGGTCACAGTCTAGCTGTAAAATATAACTGTATAATTCAATATTGGGGATACTGCTATTCTTGTACACTGCAAGAATGGAATTTTCTTTCATAGGACATATATGATGGAGAATGAGGTTTGACTTGGAGTGACAGAATCATATGCATAAACGTGACTGAAACACTGTGTGATGGTCTACCTTTCCTAAATAAATTCCCTGCTTTTTGTATTCAATTTAGTGCCAAACTGGACACGATGGCATCCACAGGTCCGACCCATGGATGCTGCCATCATTTTAAAGCTATTTAGAATACCACGAGGACCAGTTAGGGTTTCCAACCTCCAGGTACTAACTGGAGATCTTCTGCTATGACAACTGATCACCAGTCGACAGAGATCAGTTCACCTGGAGAAAATGGCTGCTTTGGCAATTGGACTCTATGGCATTGAAGTGCCCTCTCCTTTCCAAATCCCACCCTCCTTAGGCTCCACCCCAAAAACCTCCTGCTGGTGGCAAAGAGGGACCAGGGAACCCTAGGGCCAGTGCAATGGACTGAAGCATTCTCGTCCCTCCCACCACCACCACCTTTTCAAAGTGCTGAAATGGCCGCACACACACCAGCAGCTGTTTCAGCCCTTAAAAAGGCTTGGGTGGTGAGAGAAACAAGAGCACCTCAGCCTACCAGGCTGTGGGATTGAGTAGGATCAGGTCCTCACAGCATTTTAAAATCACATTAAAATGGCAGCAGCATCTGGGGCCTACTTAGTACATGGCAGAGGTAAAATTTGGACTGGGAACCTCCTGAACACGGCCACTATGTTATGCCAGCTCCATTTATGTTACTCTAGTAAAAATATTATGATCTCATCTAGCTTTAAGCACTGAAAGGTTTTGAAGTATCCACCCTCCTCAGGCTCCACCTCAAAAATCTCCAGGTATTTCCCAGCCCAGAGCGGGAAACCCTTTGTGAGCCACCAATTCAGCTGTTAGGAGGAGGGAATCTTACTGAGTTGCAGGAGGGTCCAGCAACATTTTTGTTGGGTTGGTTCTTCTGCACCCGATGTGAGGAGAGGGAAAGTGGTGAGAAGGGTAGCACTGGCAGAAGTGAAGCAGGAATGGTGGTTTGTGAGAGCTGTCCCTGCCAGCTTCTAACCCACTTGATGCTGCTTCCACTCTCATGGAGCAATTTCACATGTCCCCCACCCATGTGGAAACAGATGTGACCTCAAATTTTCTTTTTGTTTACCTTTTTTTGTGAGCTGTTTGGGTTCTAAGGTTTTCACTGTTCGTTCTCCAGGTTTGTTTGGTTTGTATATGCATGTGTGCTTTTTAAACACAAACATAAGCACAAGGTACATCATTTCTATATACAGAAAGTATATTATTAAATAATATTGCAAAAATGCATACATTGTATGGGAAACACTTAGGGCAATGAAATGGAAAATGGCAGGCAAATCCAGAATCACAGGCTCAATATGCCTGCGGGGAAAGTGAAATCAAAACTGGTCTTTTGGGCAGAAATAGCAGAGATGAGAAATGAGAGATGTTTCCTAGTCAGAACAAAGGCTACACTGCCTAATTTGTTGGGAGATGTTTCATTGCTCTAAGTAACATTGCTGGGTTCACCACTAATGGTCAGGCAAGTGTTCCCACCAAAGTACTGCACTTTCTTTTACCTCTTTTCCTGCTTCCTCCCCTTCGAGGCTGCTTTTGTCACCCTCACCCTCACTTCCACTTGCATCAGCACTCTCATATGATACGTCATCTCCTAAAACCAAGGGAAGAGTGTTGATTAGAAATCTAGTCTACTTTAAGTGGAACCTTTGATTACTGTTGGATCAAAGTATAGGGGTATGGGGGGAGAGATAGAGCCAAAGGCTTGTATCTGCTAAGTGGGAGACATACAATGCAATCCAATGCAGAGTTCAGTGGGTTTAGACTGGAATGACTCTGCATAGGATTGTACTGTTAGTCTAGCAGAGGAAGCATTCTTCCGTGGGAGAAAAACTCTCACTTAGAGGAAGGGTGTCTTTGGAAACAACAGTAAGGGTTAGCATATAAATATATAGATAGATCTGACATACAAACTTTTCCCCTTACAAAGGTACAACATTGCCATCTTTTTTATCTTGAAGCTTTAAAAATATTATATATTTTAAAGTCAAAAGACTTGTTTCCAAATAATGTATTTTGGACCCTATTGGCTTCAATATGCTAATGTTATATCTTCCTATAGTTCTTGGATTTGGGGAAGGGAGTAGTCTTACCATCTCATCTCTCCGTGTAAAATGCCCCAAGTCAAGGGCTGCGTGCCCTTGGGGGACTCACATCCTCTATTCAGACCAACCACAATCCAAGTGTGAGCAAAATTAGATCTCTCTCTCTCTTTTCAACAGAATAAAAACAACATATTATCCGGGCCCAGTAACCATACTAGAGAAGGATGTTTCATATTATTAATAATGCTTGCACAGACATCAGCTGCAACTATTTTTATGTTTTTTTTTTAATTTTATAAGAATATAAACAAAACAAGAAGGACTCAAATCATGATCTTATTTACAATGAAACAGTTAAGACAATTATGCCAAAGGAAAGAAATATATATATCGATAGTGTTAAATATAATGGCAGTTGTAAGCAATATGTAATAAGGTAATTGTCAGCATTAATTAATGATTATCCTAATATTTTATCATAAAATTCTTTGTTTTACAGTTGGTAACCACAATATTTATATTCATGTGTATATTAAAATGAGTTATAAAATAATTTAGCTAAAATACATAATGTTAATTATTATATTGTATTTCGAATAGAAGTTAATTATTTTTTTATATTTGTAATCAATCTTCCCAATATTAAAAACTGAGTTTTCCCCACCACATTTGACATATATTCAATATACAGCTCATTCCTGAGCCTTGCAGTGGCCGGGGACAGCATGGCCGAGGTGCAGCTGTGGTGCCTCCAAAGAGGTTTCCTGGCCGCTGCAAGGCTTAAAACCCCCTTCAAAAAAATTCAAAAATGGGGGGGGGGAAGCCCCAATGAAAACAGCAATGCTGCGCCAGGAAAAACCTGGCACAGCAACGCTGTTGCTGGAGGGGGCCTTCCCGGGTTGGAGGGGCTTTGGAAGCTGACTACCTTCAGCTCCGCCCCCAAGAATGCCCCTCCTACGCTGGCACCATATTTCTCTTCCAGGATTTAGGTCCCGGAGAGACTGTGCATCAGAGGAGCAGCGTGCAGTCCTGCGGCACCCAGGCACCGATGGAACTGCCCCCGCCACCAGCGTAGGTGCCTCTTATTGCATGATAAGAGGCCACTTACGCTGGCGGCAGGGTCTTGTCACCGTCAGAGAACTTTCAGCTCCCGACCTCAGGAAAGCACTGTTTGTGTACCGAAGAGATTTTTCAAAATTTCTAAATATCCTATCCTATCAACACACTACTTTTCTGTTCTCCATTTTTTTAGGGATAATATAAATAGTATGCTCTCTATTTATCTTGGAACTCTTTGATTGGTCTTTTATTCATGTAATTTGTTAGTTTTGCCATTACTGGATATTCAGTAATTCACTAATTTGCTCTTCCAGTCCTCTCTGTCTGGGTACTCTTCTGCTTTCCATTTTGTTGCAAATGTAACCGTGGCCACCGTAATCACATATCTGAACAAATTTTCTAAAGTTTTTGAGATTTTTTGGGGCAAGATGCCCAATAGCATACTCTTCACTTCCATGAATGAATGAATGAATGAATGAATGAATTTATTTGTATAGGGCCACAGGATATTACAAAACACCATCAACAAATATGACACATCATAAAATTAATGTGCATAATAAAATCAAGCTAAAATTGGAATTACAATGGTATAAACAACTTTAAAATAATTATTGTTTATAAAACAATATAAATAACAACCATAGACAAAATCAGTTTTACATAACTGCTCTCAAAGAGACTGCCTTGGCCCTTATTTTATTTGCTGCCAGGGCGTACAATGCTGTTCTGTAAGATATAAGATCACCAACATCTGATTGCAGAAATATTATTTTCTCTTGTCAGAATAAAGGCTTAAACTAGCTAATATCCCAGCAAGAAACTTGCTCCTGGGTTGAACATACATCGGGCAATCAAGTACATAATGGAATAAATCCTCCAGCATTGGCATACCACAAATACATAAGTGTTGGTCCCTTGGCTTTTGCTTATAAAGTTCATCCAAGACAGCCGCAGGCATAGTTCGAAAGCGCAACCATGTGAAAGTTGCTCTGAAGTTATGATTTAAGATCTTAACTAGGTAGGTAGATCTAAAGTGATCCCATTTAAATAGTTTAAACCACAATGCCTCGACTTTCATAGCAAATTTGATTTCTAACATTTTCTGAATTTCAGCATATATCTCTTTCCAATATTTCTTTGTCTTATTGCGAGTCCACCACATATGATAGAAAGTTCTATCCACCTCTTTGCATTTCCAGCTCCACTCTTGCGAGAGAGCTTTCTCCCAGATCCTTTGTGCTGCTCCCTTGCTAATGCAACTCACCAGTGAGGCATCGTTCCCAACCTGGCATGACTATGTGCTGAATGTGAACAAGAAATCAGCATTATATGCTGATCACAAACCAGAACTCACTTCTAAGATATCTGGTTCCTTTCTAGTATTCATCAAAGTTCCACATTGATCCTGTGTCCTGTTTTTCCTTAGATATCTGGCAGCATTTTGTATGTTACATGTAGCCACACACTGCAGAGATTTTTTTTTCAAAACAACAAAGACTTTTCTGGCCTTTTAAAGACTTAGAAATGTACAGGCTGTAATACATGTGTTAGTCTTTATGGTGCTTTGCTGGTTTTGCTGCAATAAACTAACACAGTTATTCCTATGACTTTTTTTCATCTTACATGATATTCATTGATTTAATTTTTACCCCATACCTTTCCTGGCCAGGCAGGGCTCAGGGCAGCTGTTACTCTCATCCAGTCATGGATGATCATCATCCAGAGACTCGTAGCCCACAGCCAGATGCCTATTTTCTCATATACCACTTGGTACAACCTGAAAGATGTTGCTGGTAGATCTGGCATTTGGAAGGAAGCAAAAATACAGAGTAAATGTCATGTTGCACTCACCTAAGGTACAGAAGACCACCACAGCAAAAAGAAGAAGGAACATGGTCGTAACTCTCATTATTGACTGTTGGCTGAAGGCTGACTTTAAAACACAGACCTTTCCAGGAAGCAATATCTGAACAATCCCGGAAGGATAGTTTCTTGGGTGCTCAATTTATGGCAACACAGACTCTTCTCACTGTTGATATCACTTGCCAGACAATCAGGTGATATAGGGAGGGACTTGGCTGACCTTGAAGTGGAAGAGAGGAACAAAGAGGATGATATAATGCAAAATAACAAACAAAAGATCCAACCAGGATAATTTCTCAGAACAGGATTGAGTACCTGTGCTGTCACAGAATTAGAATGTGAAATCAGGTTTGTATGACGTGACCTGGATGGCCCAGGCTAGCCTGATCTCATCAGATCTCAGAAACTAAGTAGGGTTGGCCCTGGTTAGTATTTGGATGGGAGGCAACTAAAAAAAATCCAAGGTCACCACAGAGGCAGGCAATGGCAAACCACCTGTTTGTCTCTTTCCTTGAAACCCCTACAGGGTCACCTATAGACCTGGCAGCACTTTTCACCACCATAGTTTATCTGTCTAATACATTTGAATTCTGCCATTCCTCCACAAAACTCAGAGTGGCACACATAGTTCTAACTTATCTTATTTTTTATCTTCATAACCCTGTGAGGTAGATGAGGTGGTGTCAGGGAATGCTTTGGTACATCCTTGTCCAAAAACTTCTCAGAAGAGGGAGACTAAATAAGGAAAGTAGAACCTCCTATGGTTCGTTACATCTCAGGCTCCTTGCCCATTAGGATCTTCTGGAGAAGATCCCCTGCCATCTTTCTCATAAACAGTTTCCATACAAGAGCCAGAAGTTCAGGTGGCTTAAGAGCCAGCACATTTCCAAGATCTGGAATCTTGGGAGGATCAGGATCCCCTTGAGTGGTGCCTTCTACCACCTGTCCATCCACAGGTTCCCCTATAACTCTGAGATCAAAGGAGGTGGGGAACCAGGGCTGAAGCCAGGACAGGGCAGAAAAGTGTATGTGTCTGGCACAAAAGACAAAGACACCACTCCTTATGTCTTGGCAGAATTGAAACCCCAACTCTCTTTGTAGGAAAGGATGGCCAGTAACTTCCTTTACAGCTCCTTAGTAGAATTTCAGCCATGGTTGATTTAACAGCTCTCCAAAGCAGCACCTGCTATTCCTGGACAGATCCTAAGTGGAGGGCTCACTCCTGCCTGGCTTGATATTGGCTGCATGCCAAAGACCCGGGGTCTTTTCCACTAGTTGGCAGGTAGGCAATGGGACTGTCAGAGAGAATGACTGGGCCAGTGTTACTCAGTGAGCTCCATGGCACAAGTTCCAATTGAAATGGGAAACACAGTACTGAATGGGGAAAGCTGAAACTGGAGGGGTGGTACACATGCAGTTGTAAAGTCAGGGGAAGTGCAACACTTTCACCCCCCCCCCCTTATATCTGACTGAGAATCAGAAAACAATGGGCCCGTTTCCTGAGGGAAGGCTTGTTCCATGGACAGTCCTCAGTTTTGGCTCAGCACTCGTAGTGATTCCACCAAAGGCAACACTAATCTAATCTTCAGCACATAACCTTTTAAAGTAACAATTATTCAAATATTTACCAGCCAAATGGGATTGCATTCCAATTTAGCAATGGCAACATCATGTATTTACTGTACTGCACTGTACTTAACAGCAACTGCAAAGTAATTGCTCTGCGTAAGAACTGATTTTAAAGAGGCCTCCTGGGATGCTGCTTGTTTGAACTGCAATAAACCATGCATATGGAAAAGGAATTTGGAATGGTTCAAAATGTTATCTGTTTCATTTATCTGACTACTGTTACCTTAATAGCTTGCCACTTAACGTAGGTTAATACATTGTTCCATATCCAAGTGGCTGGGTAGAAATCCAGGAAGGTTAGGAAATACAGATACAGCCACTATACGTTACAAACCTGTCCCTGCCTTCAGGGGTCTTCCCAGGAACATTGAAGGAGGTGGTGGTAAAGCCGCTGTTGACGAAACCATCATTGGATCCTCTTGATCCTGCCAACTACCACTCAGTGTCAACATTATCATTACTGGGTAAGGTAGTTGAGAGAGCTGCGGCGGAACAGCTACAGGAATTCCTGGAGGACACATCATCCGGGGACTTATTTCAGTCTGGTTTCCAGCCTGACCAAAGGATGGAGACCGTGCTGGTCACCTCTGTAGACAATTGGATCAGGGCAGGTCATCACTGCTGATGTTACTTGACCTCTAAGCAGCATTCTACACAGTCAACCATGAGTCATTGACCCACTGCCTCACCGGCACTGGATTACGTGGGACAGTCTTGCAATGGCCGACCTAATTTCTCTAAGGCTGGGGACAGAGGGTGGCAATTGGGGAGAAGATTGTGCCACATTACCCCTTAATGTGTGAAGTTCCACAGGGGGCAATTCTCTCCCCTATGCTCTTTAGCATCTATATGTGCCCCCTCGCCCAACTAGCCAGGAGGTTCAGGCTGGGTTGTCATCATAAGAACATAAGAACAAAAGAAAGGCCATGCTGGATCAGACCAAGGCCCATCAAGTCCAGCAGTCTGTTCACACAGTGGCCAACCAGGTGCATCTAGGAAGCCCCCAAATAAGACGACTGCAGCAGCACCATCCTGGCTGTGTTCCACAGCACCTAATATAATAGGCATGCTCCTCTGATCCTGGAGATAATAGGTATGCATCATGACTAGTATCCATTCAGTATGCAAATGACACCCAGCTGTATCTGTTAATGGCTGGCTGGCTGGACATTGTCCCAGAATATTGGGCCATGTGCTTGGAGGCTGTGGTGAAGTGGTTGAAGCAGATCTGACTGAAATTGAACCCTGTGGCTGGGCTGGGGTGGTTCGGGTCAGGATGTTCAGCTTCCCAATTTTGATGGGATTCAGCTGGTACCAGCTTCCTCTGCCAAGGGTTTGAGATTGACCTTGGTTGCTGCCCTTTCATTGGAAGCCCAGGTCATGCACACTGTTACAATATGCACTGCCTGACCTCCCACCCTGGTCATGGCAACCACACCAGAGACTCGCTGTACTGTCTGAAGCGCCAACAGCCTGCCGCTCTGGGCTAGCTCTCCAATGCATCACCAGGCTGTCCAGGACAAGAGACCGGGTCACCCCTGCAGAACCAGCCAAAGGGAAGCCATGATCCTGACTGTCTTTTGATCCAAAGGGAAGCCATTACGCCCCTCCGGTATCCTGTAAGAAAAACATCCGCCGCAATCTGTTTGATGCCCTCTGCTGCATCCCTGGAATGCAAATATTCACACCTTCCTGAAGTACTGCCGGACATGAGAAGATCGAGTTGAGTCACCCTGGAGATATGTAAATCATTGGTGCCAGCTTAGTATACAAGTTGCCATCTTGCCCTATCCCTGCAGCCGAAGTCTTTGATCACTTTTGTTTTAGATAGGAGCCATCTGGGAAGTCTCAACCTTCCCCCCTCCCAGAGAAGGGTATATTTTGCCCTCCCCGACAGAGCAGTAGAGCTTCTTGTCTTTCTTTGCTAAATCTTGTGCCGTATGTGTTGAGTTTTGCAGAACTCTACGCACCCCCCCCCTCTTTCGGTGACTTGGCTGGCTCAAGGCTCCGATACATCCCTCGCCTATCCCCTGCTGTATTTCATTTTTTGTATCTTTATGCCACAGATTTTGGACATCGTCACTCCTTGATCGGTAACGTATTACCCAATCAACAGCATCCTAAATGTCTCTAGTCTTAACTCCTTTTTATTCTTAGTTTCTTGTATGTATGTATTTGCAACATTGAATGAATGAATATACATAAACATTTTAAATCTGGAAATCCTTGGTCTGTCTTTGAGATTCACTGAAAACAACGCTGGTATACATTGGGTGATTCCGCTATATAAATAAATTAGTGCCGCTGCTCATGCTAATTTCCCCAATCAAAGAGCAGTTTCGGTAACAACACTGCCAAGTGGGCATTTTTTCATCTTTGTCTGGCTCAGCAGCTGACCACTTACTTGTCCCATATAGATCTAGCCACAGTGATCAATGCCACAGTCACCTCCAGGCTGGACTACTGTAACTCACTCTATGCAAGACTGCCCTTGAGGCTGATTGGGAAGTTCCAGCTGCTCCAGAATGTAGCAGCGAAGGTCCTGGCGGGGAACCCCTTTAGAGGCCATATACAGCCGGTGCTCTGCCATGTACACTGGCTCCAGGTGGAGTACCGAATCAGGTTCAAGGTTTTGGTATTAACCTTTAAAGCCCTAAACCAGTGGTCAACAAACTGCAGCTCGCGAGCCGCATGCAGCTCTTTGGCCCCTTGGATGCGGCTCTGCCCCTGGGCGCCGTGCCTGCTGCTTAGTCTCCCCCGGGGCCCAAGTGGACGCGGTTCCTGCCGGCGCTTCTCCTGTTGCTGCGGTGGCCGGTGGGTGGCCGCCCCTCCCTCCTCCTCCTCCTCCTCCTCCGAGATGCCTCTGCACAGGTGCTGCCTCTCCCGCCCAGGGCTCCGCCCCCCTGCGCATGCGCGGTTACAGCCCACCCACCCCCGGGCCGTCAAGCCCAACCCCAGTCCCAGCGCCAACCCACAGGGGAGGGGGGAAGAGCCCTCGGACCCCCACTCGCCTGGAGAGAAGCCTGGAGAGCCGGCAAGCAGCAGCCAGCTAGAGCCACCTCCCAGCGCCCCCCCGGGCTCGAGGTCCCCACAATCGCCGACCGGCCCGCTCGTCAGCTGGCGAGCGGGAGAACCAGTCCGGGCAGAGCACGCCTGGCCAATGAGGCGCTGCAGTGGCCACAACGGCCCCCAGGCTGGCCCGGCAGCCGGGTCCCCAGGGAGAGGCCGAACAGCCCTCCCATCAGCTGGCAGGCAGAGGGGGGAGTGCGATGGCGGAGGGTGGCACCAGGGAGGCAGAGGGGTTGGCACGGCTCCAGCCCCAGCTCCCACCAGGAAACGGTTGGCGGGACGGTGGGGGGAACAGGCGTGGAGAGGAGATGCCTGAAGGAAAGGGACTGGAGGTGCCCCTCATCTTGCGAGCCCAGCTGCCGGCCTCTCACGGGGGAATTACATGTCCCGGCATGCATTGCTTCCCTTTGAGCTTATGGTGCGCAGCATGTTGGGGAAAGGGGAGGAGGGGGTCAGTCTCACGCACCCTGAGCGATTTTTGGTGCGCTGGGAGGCTCCATTTCGCCTTTGCGAGCCCAAAGTGGCAGCTTTGGTCCAGCCTCTTGGGGGGGGGTTGCCACCTCCAGGTTGGGAAACTCCTGGAGATTTGGGATGGAGGAGAGCTTTGCAGCTGGCTGGGCTGCGCGGCCTCTCCCCGCTTTCCTCACGGAGGAGGCCACACTTCCCCGCGCGCTCGCATGGCTGGCTGGAGACGGCGGCGCGACTCAGAGGGGAAGCGGCCCACCGCCCCTCCCCACCCCCCCTCGGGCGCCGCTGAAGTTCTGGTTGGATGAGACTTTGCCTTTGCAGCAAAGATCCGTCCTGGCGTGTGCCACCCCCCCACGGGCGTGAAACGGCAGCTGTGGCGCAGCGCGGCCTGGGAAGCGAGGAGGGGGAAAGACCCACCCCACGCAAGGCGGGCTGAGGGTGGGCGGAAGAGCCAGGGGAGGGCAACGACGAGGCCCCCGCCCTCTGAGACAACTCTCCTGGCAAGGAGAGGAAGAGGTGCGGGGGAAGGGATCTTTATAGCCTCGGGTTGAGGGAAAAGGGGGCGGAGCCTAGGTGGCTCTCAAGGGAAATCTCAATCATTGTGCTGTTGATGTTTGGCTCTGTTGACTGGTGAGTTTGCCGACCACTGTCCTAAACAGTCTGGGACCACTGTATCTGCAGGACCACCTCTCCCAATATACCGCTCAGAGAGCGTTACTCTTGGCTGGAAGAACTTGCTCCCTGCCCCTAAAATCATCTGGCTGTCCTCAACCAGAGCCAGGGTGTTTACAGTTCAGCCCTGGTTCCAGCCTGACAGAATTCTCTGTCTAATGAGATCCAGGCCCTGTGGGATCTAAATCAGTTCCACAGGGCCTGTAAGACAGAGATGTTCTGCCAGGCCTATGGTTGAGGGCAGCGATGGGAATATACTAAGAGCTGGCCTCCCTTCCCTCCTTCCCAAACTCCTTTCCTTTTGACCTTTCCCTTTAATTCCATCCCGGTTGTTTTCCTTTCCCTATTTCCCTTTCCCCTGAGGGGTTCCTATACCTGTGCCTTTCTGTCTCCATTAGGGTTCCCAACTGCCCGGTTGTGGTGAGCAAATGCCTACCAATCAACCGGGATGCCCACCAACCAGCTGACGGTTGGTGGGTGGAAACAGGAAGGGGAGATCTATCCCCGCGCAGGCATGCGCTCCCAGCATGATACTGTCACTTCCGGGTTTACCCCTGAAGTGCTGGCATTGTGCAGGATGCTTTAGCCATTTCCTCTGAAAACTTTAGCCATTTTTCAGAGGAAATGGCTAAAGCATCCCATGCGATGCTGGCACGTCTGGAGTAAACCCAGAAGTGACAGTATTGTGCCAGGAGCGCACGCATACAAATCACACATCCCCGCCGCCCCATCCAAAAGAAACTCCTGCTGGTGGGAAAATGGGCCATGGCAACCCTAGTCTCTGCCCTCTCAACCAGACTGAGGACATTGAGAGTGGGCATATATACGGTAGGGCTGTTGAATTAAAAAAAATTCGGTATAGTTCAGATTTGGCTGAATTCGGCCCGTTTAGATTCGGGATATGCCGAAGTCCGAACTCCCCCACTTCGGGTCTGTGTAATTCGGCGGGAATTCAAAGTTTGGGAAAAATATTCGGCCGAATAAAGCCATTAAAAACACAACCGCGCCTTTCCGCGGCTCTGGGGGGGGGATTTTTGGGGGTAGAGGTCCCAAACTTTCAGAGGAGCTTCAAAGGACCCTTCTTGCCAGACCCCCCCAAGTTTTGTAAAGATTGGGTCAGGGGGGGCTGAGATATGGGCCCCGAAAGGGGTCCCCCCCACCCTTAATGTGCATCTCTAAGCAGAGCTTGCCGCCCAAAGCTCCCAGCCCCGACAAACAGCTGATGAGAGCAAGGGCGGGGCAGCTGCTAAGAACTTTGCAAAGCAACACAACTGCAAAGCAACACCTTTGCAAACATGCAAAGGGCGGGGCAGGTGTGAAGAATTTTGCAAAACAATACAACTGCAAAGCAACACAAGCACGCAATGCAACACCTTTGCAACAGTGCAAAGCAACATCTGACACCTGGGAGTTTGCAAACCATGGAAAGGGACAGAGGCAGCTAGCTATGCATAATGAGCAGGAGGGGGTGGAATTTCTCCTTTTGCATTGGACTTGGGACCAGGCAGATGCATTCTTTAAGTCACCATTTGAAAACCAGTTTTGAGCAAGCATCAAAATAACCTAACTGATCTTATGAATGAGGGAAAACCTGAAGACATAAAAATGAAGCCCCCCCTCAAACCAGGGAGAGAGAGACTGGAGGGGGAACACACACCCCAGGCAGAACCGGCAAAAGCCCCCTTTGGCTTCCCCCACCCACCCACAGAAACTGCTCCCTCCCCACACACACACAGACTCTGCTTTCCCCCCACACACACACACACAGAAAAGAAAAATTACAGATTAAAGCCCCCAAAGGGGTCTTACTGTGGCTGTCTTCTGTTCTATCAGGAGGGGCTAGGAGGCTGGGTAATCCAATATGATTCCATTTGTATCCAATATGAGATCCATATGTATGCATCTCTCGAGGGTGATCCATTCATCCCAATAGGGAAAAGGTGAAAGCCCATATCTCGGGGACCCCTGACCCAATGTTTACAAAACTTGGGTGGTCTCTTAAGAAGCCTTGTCTGAAGCTCCGCTGAAAGTTTGGGGTCGGCACACCCAAAAATGCGCCCCCTGCAGCCACGGAAAGAGAAAAGGGGGGGAGCCGATATTTCTGCCCCCACTGAACCCATCTTTACAAAACTTGGGTGGTCTCTTAAGAAGGATTGTCTGAAGCTATGATAAAAGTTTGGGGGCTGCACCCCCAAAAAAGCGCCCCCTGCAGCCACGGAAGTGGAAAAGGGGGGAGAGGAAAAAGGGGTGGAGCCCATATCTCGGGACCCCCTGACCCAATGTTTACAAAACTTGGGGGGTCTCTTAAGAAGCCTTGTCTGATGCTCCGCTGAAAGTTTGGGGTCGGCGCACCCAAAAATGCGCCCCCTGCAGCCATGGAAAGAAAAAGGGGGGAGCCCATATCTCGGGACCCCCTGACCCAATGTTTACAAAACTTGGGTGGTCTCTTACGAAGGCTTGTCTGAATATCCCCTGAAAGTTTGGGGTCTGTACCCCCAAAAATGCGCCCCCTGCAGCCACGGAAAGAAGCGAATGTGCACAAGCACCCCCGCACACACACACGAGGATTTCCCTCTCTGTGTCTTTCCCCGGCGGGGCCGCACATCAGCTGATTCCTCCAGTACTCAATCCTGACTGATTGGCTAGAAGAAGACCCAGCTTGGCCACCGATTGGCCGGGGGAGGAGAATGCTACTTATTGAAGGTTATGCTGCTTACTGACGGCCCCGAATTGGCCGGATTTATTCGTGAACTCCCGAACTCGCTGAATTCGCCCCCCCCCCGGTTGCCCGCCATTTTTGAGTTCGGTTCGTCCCGAACTAAAAACCACCGAATCAAGGGAAATTCGGCTGATTTTCAGTTCGGGCCGAACCGAATCAACAGCCCTAATATACGGCCACTTGTTAAAACATCCTCCCTGAGGTGGAGTAGTTAGGTGCCATCAGGAGAAGATTATTAGCTGAGTAGTGGTTTTAAATTGTTATTGTATTGTATTTATTTGATATATTGTGTTTTATGATGTTAGCCACCCTAAGCCTGGTTTTGCCAGGGGAGGGTGAGGTACAAATATAACAACAACAAAAACAAAAACAACAACACATTGTTGTTATACATAGTGTCAAGATTTCTGCCTTGATGACCTTACTTGGAGGTTGCACAAATCGGACCATGTTTTTTGCCTTACTTTGCAAAAGTTTACATAATAGATTTATATTAAGAGCACAAAAATGTAGGAGCCCTATTGGATCAGACACTGAAGGTCAGTCTAGTATCATTTCTCATCTGAACCCAACCACTGCATAACCACAAACCCTAGGCCTCCACCATAGTATGTCCCTGATATCTGATGTTCAGTAGTATATTGTCACTCTACCAGGTAAGTTCCACTTAGCTATCATGTAAATGATGTTGTCAAGATTAGGATCATGGGCAGAGTGTGGGAAGGGGAAACAGGAGCTAGAGTTAAGGGGCAGTGGCCTGGGCTAATACCATGACAGCAAAACCCAGAGACAGGCAAAATCAACAAACAAGGTCACTAGGAGGTCCACTCACTGGTACAAAGTCAGAAAAGCAGAAGCTGAGGCTATGCTGCATTGTAAGCCAGGAGACACGATCAAGGAAAGCAAAGGTTAGTAATGAAGAAAGACCAGGACCAACAGTAAGGACTATTGACCAGACATGAATTCCCAGCCTAAACTTAAGGCTCAGGTCCAGAGAGCTGGGCTTCTCTGGGGCTCTGGCCTTAAGTCTCTTGAGTTTAGTGGACTAGGAAGATGGAAGGTTGTAAGACAACCCCACCCCCCACCCCAGTACATCCATGGCTGAGATCAGATTTAAGCACAGGTTTACAATCTTACACTCTGATCCTTGGTTCCATAACACAGTGCATTTTGAATTCATCTCAGTAAATTAGAAAATAATCACGTCTTTCTAACAGAATATGAAAGGAAAGATTTTTATTCAAGCTTTGATGACAGACGTGCATATTTTTTCAATATACAGTATTCCAACAACAAAACCTGTTTTGCTTTATTTCAAACAGAACGCTAATTATTGCAAACCCAACTGCTGTTTGGGAGTTAAGTACATGCTCAGTTTATTTCTAGTGAACCTAAAAAGGGATACAATTAAGGAAGATAACAAACTGAAGGGAGAATATGAATGTTTTGTAACAAAACTTAATTTCTTCATCAAGCTGTTTAATGAAAATGTATTAAAACAGTATGACTCAAACCCAGAATTACAAATGAATTTTTTAGTGATTATCGTGGCAGAATCCAGCTGGACATCCTATGGTTCCTTCTGTTAATAGCTAGGCTGCTTTTACTTATTGCATTTTGATATTGGTTTTCCGCATTATTGTGAATGTATTTTATTGCAGAAAAGTGATTAATAAATGTAAACTCCTACCGGCACTATTATTACTATCAAATTACTTCTTTACGTGCCTGCTAGAAATTAAAGAATGTTGATGTCTTTTTAATGAGAAACAAACCATCTTTGTGTCTTCAGTCTCTTGGGTACACATTAAATTCTCATCAGTTTGCAGATGTTTCTTGTATAGAAGGGAGAAAAAAACCCATGTGATAAATGAGTCTGTATGAATAAACTGTTCGAGGGGTGGAAACAAGGCGCACCATATTTCCTCCACTCCAGCTACGCTCCCCAGTCCTCCCAGAACCTCGCCACTGATCAGCTGTTTTTTCCAATCAGCTGTTTTGCGCGAGGCAGGAGGACGGGGTGCACTTTTCCAGCCTGTTTTGCCTACCTTGCTCACGCATTGGGGTGGTCATCTGGGGCTGCTTTTTAAATCCGTAGCCCCAGTTGGTGCCGGACATACATCATCACGTAGATGACACTGATCTCCACCCCCAACCCTGCCTCCCTAAACCTCCCATCGGTGGCAAAGAGGTTGCCAGCTCTGGGTTGGGAAATACCTGGAGATTTGGGGGATTTTCTCCAGGGGCAATGATCTCTGTCACCTGGAGATCAGGTGTAATAGTGGGAGAGTTCCAGCCATCACCTGGAGGTTGGCAACCCTACTCCCCCCAAACTATATCAAACTTGGTGTGTGATGAAGAGAACAGCCGTGCTGCTGCTGGCCCTCTTGGATGTTCATTGTTGTTTTGATAAGTGATATTAAGGCCTGTTATTTCCATATAGCATAAAATATCTGCAATGCGCCACTGAGATGTTGTATCTGTAGTCAGATATGTTTCCTTACTATAATGCTTTATAATTCTGAAGACAGGTTGAATTTTTGTTAAAGTCAGATGCATAGAATATTTTTAAGTCTTTCCCTTTTCTGATTTACTTTCATACTTCTGTGACTTTCAGAACATCATCAATTCCAAACCTTAGAATTTTTCCAGTTTTTAAAATACATTGCAATTTGTCTAGGCATATATTTTCTAGTAGGTTATGGGATAATCATCAGCATTTTGAGAAACAGCCTGCTACTGTGATAATTATTTTTCAAAATTCAATTTTAAAATGTCAGACTATTGGCCCATCTAGCTTAGCAATGTCTATTCTGATTGACAGCTTTCTCAGACAAAGAAAGATTATCACATCACTTGCTACCGAAGCCCCTTTATAAACAGAGATGCCAGGAAGTAAACCATGGATCTTCTGTTTGTGCTTTGCCGCTGAACTGTCACTTCTCTCCCAAATCTAGAAGGTAAGTACAGTTCTCCTGGAGCACAATTGAGTTACTTCACGTATCCCTAGCTTTTATTGCCTATTTACAGAATATTACAGAATATTAAGAAATTGTCTGAGCCACCCAAAGGTCACATGACTATTTAAGGAAGAGAAAAGCGGGGTATAAAAACCAACTCTTCTTCTTCCGAATAACTGAGTAACTCTCAGTTCATAATTGTCACTGCTGGATAATATGGAGATGTGATTAGTGCTGCTATATTAACTTGTGAGAACTAAAATAGCCAAGTACTAATGAAACCACCAGCAGATGGCAGCATGTTCTAAAGTAGTAAGTGAAAGAAGTATGTGATCACAACTTCTGTACAGTTATTATGTGTTAATATGTATTATACTCCATAAATATGCGTCTGTTACACAGGAGAAAGAAATATTTCTCCAACTTATTCAAACTAACTGAACAGAAAATATCACAAAACAGGTGAGATGCTGGGGGTTTCAACTACTGATCTGCCAATAAGCTTTAAAAATAAAGAACAACCAAATGAGCCTCTGATTTGGACTGGGATAATGGGAGGAGGGGCAAAGGGCTTTAACTTTTTTTTCTGGTTTGGCAAATCACATCCATCCCCACTCTGGACTATTATTAGCCCTGAGAGGGAGGGGAATGGACAGATAGAAGGTTCCTGCATTTTTGAATTCCAGGGCTAATAATCGCTGATGTGTGTGTCGTTAGATCAGAAAAACCAAGTACTGGGAAGTTAAATCCCTCCCCCGCAACCAAATCACACCCATCAATGCATCCACAATTACCTTTTAATATAGGTGGGTGGATGGATCCATTCTTCAACTGCTAACACACAGAGGTTTTTCTCTGTCTTGTTATCAGAACTGGAGCCCCCTTTACGGCTCATCCATGCAATGTTGTGCTCCAATAATGCTCCAGCCATCGTCTTCAATACACTCTTTCCTAAATTTGCTTTGACACCATTTTTTTTTTGGGGGGGGATATTCATGCTGGATGCCAGACTCCAGGTGGGACCTGGGGATCCCTCAGAATTACATGTCATCTCCAGACTAGAGATATCAGTTCCTCTGGAGAAAATGGATGCTTTCACCAGAGATCAGTTCTCGACTTGCCAGAGAGGCTTAAGCATGAATTGCCAGATAACTGGGCTTCCTTTGAAGTGGATTTTTATTTCTGGCATCCTGCACCTTTTCAGATGGGCTGTTTGCAACAAAACACCTGAGTACAGTTCTCACCAGCCTGCAGCCTAGGAATGTCTCCAAAGCTAAGATATCCCAGCTTTGTAGACATCCTCAAGGTTGGGTAATGGCTGTAGTCCATCTACTCTCAGCCTTCTGTTGAGGATCCATGCTTTGCTTCCGACGTGGTTAAGTTCCTGTGCCTTCCTTGTTCTCTTACCAACCACATCTGATGTTCAAGGTAATTGGTCTGCACCCTGCAAGACATCCCTGATAGAAGGTCACAAAAGGCTGATCCCTTGGGGGAAGGTTGTAGGCAACTAATATTTTTCTGTATATCTGGGGAGGGGGATTCCCTCTGGATTTTCAGAGCCTTCTCATTGTGTTGTGTTTATCCTTGTTTTGTGGTTTTTGTTATTTTAACAAGACCCAGAACTTCAGAATTATAGATCTAAGGATATGATGTCACCTATCACATATTGCCAGCTATTAAATGGCAATGAAATATCAGCTGCAAAACACCAAACATTGAAATAAAAAATGGATGCCAGGCATTCTGAGAACTACTTCAAGTTTAAAGCCAACAGAAATGAAGAGCAAGATTCTGGATATGTTCATAAATGAATTGCTAAATAGGCAGGTATTTTAAAAGCCTTTCGCCCTATTAAAAACAGCGAGGCTGCACCTGCTCAAAAGCAGGCGCAGCAACACCGTTCCCGCCGGTGGTGGCCAAGGCCGAAATGGGATTGAAAGCCCCTGCACCGGCGTGGCCTCTCTACGCCGTGTGCCACGGAGAGGCTGTGCAGGCAGAGGGCTGAGGAGTGGTCCCGCATCCCTCGGCCACTGGTGGGACTGGCCTCGCCAACAGCGTACGTGTGTGTAATCACGCGACTTCACGCACTTACGCTGGCGGTGAGGTCACGCCTCCTCCTATGCACTTTTGGCCCGATTCTCAGGAATGGGCTGTTTAAGAAGAATCATAGTATGAAGCATGTTGTGTGTGCATGCTCATGGGAGGGTCCCTTCCTCTCTTCAGTCTCACCCCTAATGAAATATTTATGTAGCTGTTTGATAAATACTTTAAAAAATACTCTGTGAATACTCGACATCTGCATTTTCAAAAGAGAATAATCAGTTCACGTTTTTTTGTGGGCAAGTTTGTGTCAGCAGTAAAATGTTCTTTCATTTTGTTAAAAAAAATCAATGGTTCCTCATCCTGTTCCATGTGAAAAATCAATGTAGACTTTTTTTAAATTAAGAAAATAGGTTGCAAATTAATGGGCATCTGTCTTCCCCAGTCTCTCCCTTGTCCCTTCTGATTAAAAAAAAACCCTCTCATGGTCTGACTTTACTAGCATGATCTACTGGAGCCTGATGGCAATTTAGGTTTACAATACCAAAGAAACAAACAAACAGAACCATTCTCATGTTTCACTGGTGTGCATCATCTTCCTCAACACCAATTGTCAAGAACTCAAGCATTTCAATCCCATTCTTTCAAGTGTCTGTTTCCAGTTCCAAAACGTTTGCTTTCTAGTTTCAACTGATCCACTGAAGAATACTCCATGTTAGCAGATAAAATCAAGCAAACAGGATGTGGTAGTAAAGAATCAGGATCCTTGTCAAGGAGGAAGGATATGGAATTAGCACCCATTTGTTGAAATTCAGTGTTCCAAGACACACACAGATATCTTATCTGATTAATTTTATTGGGATAGTAAGTTTAATATAATTCTTCATCATCAGACTCTGTAACATCTGTGAAAGAACCAGTTTGCTTCTTGCTAATAAAGTACTGGTCCTGACCTGGATAGCCCAGGATAGCCCCTTATTAGATCTTGGAGGCTAAGCAGGGTTGGTCCTGGTTAGTATTTGGATGGAAGACCACCAAGGAAATCAAAGGTTGCTATACAGAGGCAGGCAAGGGCAAACCACCTCTGAACAGGTCTACCCACCAAATGAGCTACTTAGGTTGTTGAGACAGTTAGGAGGGCTTCTCACTGTAACCTGAATTCCAGGGCAGGAACATATGGGAGAAGACGGCCCTTCAGATACCCTGGTCCCATGTCAAGTAGGGCTTTAAAGTTCAAAAACAACACCTTGAATTGGGCTCAGGAGCGGATTGGTAGCCAGAGGGATGGCTTTAATACAGGAGTCTCATCAGTGCCGGATTTACGTATAAGCTAAACAAGCTATAGCTTAGGGCCCCACTCTCTTGGGGTCCCCAAAACAATTTAAAGGAAAAAAAACTGGATGTAGATTTCCAAAAGATAAGATAAAAAACAAATAAAATAAAACCTACATATAGCATTTTGTGTTGTGTAGGCTCCTATGATGTAAGTAATGGGCCCCGCATTCTAGCCTGCTCCCTAAAATATCACTGGTTTGCTCATTTCTATATATAAAGGGCCCCATTACCTTCAATAGCTTAGGGCCTCATCAAACCTAAATCCGACCCTGGGTCTCATGTTCCCATTAGCTATCCCCAGCCAGCAGTCTAGCTGCCTGCACTAGCTGCTGCATCCAAACCCTCTTCAAGGATAGCCTCAAGTAGAGCACATCCCAATAGTCCAGACTAGATGTAACTAAGGTATGGATCGTTGTGGCTAGATCTGACCGGCTCAGGAACAGATGCAGCTGATGCACCAGCTGAAACAATTCGCTAGTCCCAGAATTGTTAGGCATCTTCAGCAAGGAGACTGGCCATAATCAAACGAGAACATCAGAATATTCCAGCTGTTCAATGAAAGATTTCCAGCCCTAGAGATGGACTGTCCAGTGCTGATCTAACAAGCAGAACTGGAAACCAAAAAAAAAAAAAAAAAAAGTGATCACCTGGTAGGGTTGCCAACCTCCAGGTACTAGCTGGAGATCTCCTGCTATTACAACTGATCTCCAGCTGATAGAGATCAGTTCACCTGGAGAAAATGGCCGCTCTGGCAATTGGACTCTATGGCATTGAAGTCCCTTTCCTCCCCAAACCCTGCCCTCCTCAGGCTCCACCCCAAAAACCTCCCACCAGTGGCGAAGAGGGACCTGGCAACCCTATCACCTGGAGTTGCAACAAAATGAATGGCTTCCCCAGATCTGATAATGTGACCACTGTGGAGGCAGGACTGCATCCTACCTGGAGTACTCTTTGGAGATTCCCCCCCTCAAAAAAAGCTTTTTCATTTGTGTCATGACAATTTCTACAAAAGATGGGGGTGTATTTTTAGTTAAATGTCTGGTTAAAACATCTTCCTATTACTGTGAACATAGTAAGTTCTTAAAGAGGGCGAGGAGTTACTTAAAGCAGGGATGACCAGCTTTGTCAGCCTCAGGGCTGAATCCTCCCCACCCAAGCTGTTTAGAGACTGCCCTTCCCAAACCATGAGGTTACCACTCTGCCATAAATTAGCTGGTGAGGGTCTGGCCCTAACTGGAAATGTTGCTGCTCCAATTAGTGAGGATTGCAAAGGCCTGGAAGGAATGCATCCCAGTTGCTGAGGCAGCTAGGTACCCACTTCCTCGGAAAGCTCATGCAAATGTGCACTCTATTCCAAGCAATGCATTGTGGAAGAAGGACGTTTGCATTTGGACATGCATAAGCAAGAAGTAGCTCATCCCAATAATGCAGTACAGAGCACTGGCAACCACATTCAGATTCAGAAATCATTATTATTGTGGCTTAATTGGAACTAGAACTCACCAAGACTTTGAGCCCATTCCTGGGGGCAAACCTGGGGCAAACTGTAGCAGCTGCTACAGGTGGAAAGCCTTTTTTCCAAAATAAAAACAGGAAAAAGGCTTTTTTCCCATAGAGGAAAAGGTAACCCAGGACCACCGGCATCCTGGGAGGCTTCCTGGGGCAAAAGGGGTTTGGAAGCTGCCTAAAGGCACCTCTGCCCCCTGGAATGCCCCGGAAACAACTCCCAGGATGCCAGTGCAGGGATTTGCACCAGGAGAATGCTGATGGAAGGCCCCGCTGGTGCCTGAGCCCTGCGCTGTGGTGTGGCATCCCAGGGCCAGCGGGGATGTCCTCCGCGGTGGTGTAAGTGCTTGTTATCCTGGGATAACCAGTTACCTATGCCACCAAAGGGTCACGTTGGCTCCTAAGCCAACTCGCTCCCCCTTCAGGAATGTGCAGAGTCCTAGAATTAGTGTTTAACTCCAGGGCTTATTCTTACGCAAAGCATTCCTTAGTCCAGTCCTGTACATACTTATTCAGAAGTAAGTCTTACTGAGTTCAGTGGAGCTCTCAGGAAAGTATGCATGTGATTGAAGACCCCCATCCCAGATGATTATTTTTAATGGACACAGAGAGAGACATAAAAGCATGAAAATGCCCCCTCTTGACTGCTTCATCTTGCTTTACAGTAAGGCTGGCCCTTTTACAAGGAAATGTGACTTAGCCTGTATGACACTGAATATATGCAACGTGCTTTTCTCTCACCATTGAGATATATGTGATATCAAGTGATCCATGTGAATGGATATCCCTATGTGTGTTTTTAAAGTGTGAGACTAACTTTCTATAATTAGGGTTGCCCACCCTGTGCCAGAAACCTCTAGGAGGTTCTGGAGAGAGGGAAGGGGCCCCCTCACTGACAGGCGAGTAGGGGTGTACACCATATCTTCCAGATATGGATATATAAGATCTGAACATTAGGGCTGTCAATTCGGTTCGGTCCGAACTGAAAATCAACCGAATTTCCCCTGATTCGTTGCTTTTCTGTTCGGACGGATCCGAACTCAAAACTGGCGGGCAACCGGGGGGGCCGAATTCAGCGAGTTCGGGAGTTCGCGAATAAATTCGGCCAATTCAGCCGTCAGTAAGCAGCATAACAGTCAGTAAGCAGCATTCTCCTCCACCGGCCAATCGGTGGGCAAGCTGGGTCTTCTTCTGGCCAATCAGTCAGGATTGAGTACTGGAGGAATCAGCTGATGTGCGGCCCAGCCAGGGAGAGAGAGAGAGAGAGAGAGAGAGAGAAATCCTCGTGTGTGTGTGTGGGGTGCTTGTGCACATTCGCTCCTTTCTGTGGCTGCAGGGGGCGCATTTGTTGGGGTGCACACACAAAACTTTCACTGGAACTTCAGATGAAGCTTCTTAAGGTACCCCCCAAGTTTTGTAAACATTGGGTCAAGGGGTCCCGAGATATGGGCTCCCCCCCTTTTTCTTTCCATGGCTGCAGGAGGCGCATTTTTGGGGGTACAAATCCCAAACTTTGAGCGGAGTTTCAGACCAGTGTTCTTAAGATACCCCCCAAGGTTTGTAAACATTGGGTCAGGGGGTCTCGAGATATGGGTTCTCCACCTTTTCCCTCCCCCCCTTTTCCATTTATGTGGCTGCAGGGGGCACTTTTTTGGGGATATAGCCCCCAAACTTTTATCATAGCTTCAGTGAATTATTCTTAAGATACTACCCAAGTTTTGTAAAGATGGGTCTCGAGATATGGGTTCTCCCCCTTTTCCCTCCCCCCCTTTTCTCTTTCCATGGCTGCAGGGGGCACATTTTTGGGGGTGCAGACACAAAACTTTCACTGGAACTTTAGATTAAGCTTCTTAAGGAACCCCCCAAGTTTTGTGAACATTGGGTCAGGGGGTCCAGAGATATGGGCTTTCCCCTTTCCCCTTTCCCCTATTGGGATGAATAGGGCAGCCGATCCGATCCTGTGTGCATCTCTCCAGAGCAAAACGTTCCGTGCCTAATTGGAATCATCTTGGATTACAGCCCGTCCGGATGGAACAGAAGACAGCCACAGTAAGACCCCTTTGGGGGCTTTAATCTATAATTTTTCTCCTGTGTATGTGTGTGTGTGTGGGGGAAAGCAGAGTCTGTGTGTGTGGGGAGGGAGCAGTTTCTGTGGGTGGGGGGGAAGCCAAAGGGGGCTGTCGTCAGTTCTGCCTGGGTGTGTGTTCCTCGCCTTCCTGGGAGTCCCGGGAAGACAGGCGAGGGGTCTTTAAACCCCTCTGCTTTGCCTGTCCAGGCAGAGCAGAGGAGCTTGCCAACCTCCCGCTCGCCTTCCTGGGAGTCCCGGGAAGACAGGCGAGGGATCTGCAGTGGATCGCCTGCCCTTCCCCTCCTCCAATCCCCCCTCCAATCTCCCGAGCGATCCTGCCGCCTGCGGGGGCCACAGAAGCCACGGCCCTCCGTTTGCAAGATCTGAGCAGGGCTGTCAAAGATGGGACATTTTGGAGGACTTTCATTCATGGAAGGTTTTGCATCAGAGTTGCCACTCTTTAGATGCACTTTTCCCCCATCCATATTCTCCAAACTCAACAATAAGCCGCCGTGCAGAGTTTTGAGAATTCAGATGGGGAAAATGTGCATCTAGAGAGTGACAACTCCAATGCAAACCTTTCCATGAATAAATGGCCATAGGGTCGCCATGAGTCGGAAGCAACTTGATGGCACTTAACACACACATGCAAACAATGAGCAGGCGAGTGCGGTGGGGTGGGAATTTCTCCTTTTGCATCAGGACAGTGAATAGTCGTTTTAAAGGTGTTTGGTTTGTTGCTCTGTGTGTGCGGGCTGTGATTTCTGGCCTGTGCTACTGTTCCCAAGTTTGGCTTTCTAATTCCTGCTGTGGCCTGGAGTTGGCATAGGCTTTTACTGACTGAGTCTCTGTTAAGCTTGGCCTGGTTTGGGGCTCTTCATGTTAAATTTGATGTTTGGGTTGTTGCTCTGTGTGTGTACGCTGTGATTTCTGGTTGGGGGGGATTACCTGTTCTGGTTGGGGTGGGCTTGCCTTTGTGGGAGTGTTATTCCTGCTGTTTTTTGTGGTTGCCAACTTTGGCTGGAGTTAAGTGGGTCAGTGTGAGTCTCTGCCCGCGGGGGGGGGGATCCAGTGTACTTTGGTTGAAGTTAGCTTGGGTTCCTAGAGTGTTGCGCCGCCTCACCTGTGTGATTCCTGCTTGCAGGGGAGATCCATCTGCTTTAAGGTAGCTGCCTTGTTTGTGAATTGTGATGTTGGTGGTTAACTTTGTTTAAGGGTGCACTAGTTATTAGGTAGAGTAGCACCCAGGCTTGGGTGAGGGAGGTAAACCTCTTGGTCATTTAAGCAGGGGAGGTTTTGCCTTGGATTTGCCACTCTCCAGATGCACATTTTCCCAGCCAGATTCTCCAAACTCTGCATGGGGGCTTATTGTTGAGTTTTGAGAATTTGGCTGGGGGGAATGTGCATCTAGAGAGTGGCAAATCCAAGGCAAAACCTCTCTGACCCTGGAGATTATAGATATGCATCATGACTAGTATTCACTTTGACTAGTAGCCATGGATAGCCCTAAGCCAAAAGTTTTGCATTGGTTTTTATGGAGAAGGGGGCAAGCCCCCTTCCAGCCCCCCCAACCCAATCCTCACCAAACACGGGGGTTCTGGCAAGAAGAGTCCCCCCAAGCTACCCTAAAAGTTTGGGACCCCCACCTCAAAAAATGCCCCACCCCCAGAGCCGTGGGAAAAACCTCCCTATGCCTGCCTATGCTGGGAGATTTCTCATTAACCTACTTCCCATGAGGGGTTAACACTTTGGGCGTCTGTGGTTAACCGCGGAGGAAACAAGCTTAATGAGAAATCTCTCAGCACCAGCAGGCATAGGGAGGTTTTTCCCACGGCTCTGGAGGGGGCATTTTTTGAGGTGGTGGTCCCAAACTTTTAGGGTAGCTTGGGGGGACTCTTCTTGCCAGAACCCCCAAGTTTGGTGAGAATTGGGTCAGGGGGTCCGGAGTTATGGGGCCCGGAAGGGGTCCCCCCCCCGCCCATTGCATGAATAGCAGCCGGCTTCTGTTCTTTCTTTCCTTTGGGTGGATGGGGGGGACCCCTTCCGGGCCCCATAACTCCGGACCCCCTGGTCCAATCTTAACCAAACTTGGGGGTTCTGGCAAGGAGGGTCCCTCCAAGCTCCACTGAAATTTTGGGACCTCCACCTTAAAAAATGCCCCCCCAGAGCCGCGGAAAGGCGCGATTGTGTTTTTAATGGCTTTATTCGGCCGAATTTTTTCCCGAACTTTGAATTTCGGCTGAATTGAACGGATCCAAAGTGGGGGAGTTCGGACTTCGGCACGTAACGAACCCACAAGGGCCAAATTCGGCCGAATCCGAACTGTACCGAATTTTTTTTTTTTTTTTGACAGCCCTACTGAACATTCTCAGGATTTCTGACAAAAGCTGAATCCCCATATCGGTATGGTTTTTTCCTGGAATTCCAAAAACATTTGGATCCTTTATATCCTATGGAGAATTTTGCGGCACTCGGGAGGGAGGCTGTTTTTTAAGGTAAAGGCCCCAAATTTGCTGTGTAGCTGCTGGTGACTCTCCTTAGAAGAATCCTTGAGTTTGGTAAAAATTGAGTTGGGAGGAAAAAATGGAGGCCAATAAAATTTTCTGTAGACTGCAATGAACCTATGCCAGAGTAGAGAATCTCACAGAGATAAGCTTTTCCATAGATGAAAACTGAGGATAGGGGGAATGCCTCCATTATCGATTAGGGGAAATCTTTGCGGGGCTCAAGGGGGGTGTTTTTTAAGGTAGAGGCACCAAATTTGCAGCATAGCTGCTTGTGACTCTCTTTAGAAGAACCCCCAAGTTTGGTAAAGAGTGGGTTAGGATCCAATTTTATTGGCTTCCATTTTCCCTCCATTTGGGAGCCAATAAAATTGGACCCTCTGACTCAATCTTTACTAAACTTGGGGGTTCTTGTACAGAGAGTCACCAGCAGCTATGCTGCAAATTTGGTGCCTCTACCTTAAAAACACAACCCTCCCAGAGCCTTGCAAAGATTTCCCATAGGCTTCAATGTAGACTGTTTATATCCCACCCTTTCCCAATGAAGTTAGGTTCAGGGCAGTGAATACATTCAACATACATATACATAATCTTAAAACCAATACTTTTTTTCCTCCATTGAAGCCTATGGAGAATCTCAAAAAGCTGAAAAGCCATTTTTTTCTGGCTTTCCCGGATTCAGTTCTGTTTAAAAGGGCCATTTTTTAACCGAAAAAAAAGCTGGAAAAGAGCTTTTTTTTTTTTTTTTTTTAATTTGGCAAAGCCAGATGCACTTTCCTAATGGTGATCCTGATGTCTCACTTGTGAATTCCTAGAGAAGTACAGATCAAAGCATTATGATCAGGTACTTGTGAAGACACAGAAGATTCTTTTAATTAGTTGAACAAAGAAATTCAGTTAGGTAGAATACATTTAAGGTTTAGTACTAGCACAAACTAGTACTAACTTTTGTCAGAGTCTGAATTTCAGTATACACCACTCTAGGATTTCCCCCCATCTCTACTGTAAAGACCATACTGATTAGGGGAAAGGATGCACCATCATTCCTCCCCTGCTGCCCTGTTTTCTCCTGCTGTGAGAGTGGATGAGCCTGGGCAAGAGCCAGTAGGGGTGGGAGGCTGTCAGCTGTGGCATATTCACAGTACATTTTAGAATCATAGAATCATAGAGTTGGAAGGGACCACCAGGGTCATCTAGTCCAACACCCTGCACAATGCAGGAAATTCACAACTACCTTCCCCCCCCCACACCCCCAGTGACCCCTACTCCATGCCCAGAAGATGGCCAAGATCTCCCTGCCTCTCATCTCATTTTCCCTGAGTCCTCCTCAGGTCCATGTGATCAAATATATATTGTGAGTTTCATGCTAGGAACATATTTCCCAGGCATGTGCATCCCAATTTGGAATGGGACCATGGTACTTGAGGAGAAGATTTTTAAGTCTCCCACACATGATTTCCTGACCTGAAATAACCTGGGGAGAGGCTATTTGTCCCATGCAGAAATCTAGCTGTATTCTATCAAAACACCAACATGAAAAACAGTGGCCTCACAAGGTTGTTTCAGGTTGGGGAAATCACATGAGGAGAGGCTTAAGCATCCTCTCCTTGTGCGCTGTGGTCCCAATCCAAATTAAGTTTCTAGCATGGAATGTATAATACACATTCAGTTGTGTTGGCCCAGGAGGACTTTGGGGGTGGGGGATACAAACATACAATGTAGTTAGACCCCCACTAACAGCAGTGAGGAATTAGTAAGATCCAGAGTAGAACTGAGATGACTGAGACTAGGAAAATGGCACTGGGGAAACTTCATCTATTTTCCTGGACTCAGTCATCTCCCAGAGCTTCCACTTACCTGCAGGCGGAAACCATTCAGGTATTTATATGCCTGTTTCTCCTACAAGGCAAATAGTTGCTCCTGGGAAGGAAGGAAGCTTGAACTAGCATGGATCTGACTACGATTATCAGTAACTGACACTGGTCTAACCTTTTCTAAACCTACCTCAACACATGCAATTTATGCTAAGACATACAAGAAAGGCCCAGAGAGAAGCCAGAAATGGTCCATGAATCATAATGAGTAAATATGGAAGGAGACAAGATTGTGGTTAGAAGGATATGATTGCTCCACTGAGAACAGCTATACAGATGGTGCTTTCAGAGCTGATTAGTACAATAATGTCAATTACTTGCAAACAGCAATTAGCCAGATTTAAATAGCAATCAATGACTGACAATAGGATACTGCTGAGTTTAAAACTGAAGATGGCCAATTGAGCTAAGGCTTTGAGAAGCTGATAGGGCCCATATGTGGGTGCATGAAACCTGGGCTGGTGAAGTTGGGTATTATACCAGTAGCAAGGTAGGAAATGGGCAATTTTAGCATGTGGATTGGCAAAACTGCAAAAGAAAGTCTAAATACAGATGGACTAAAACATGTATAATTAATCCAAGGTAGAAGTAGAGTTGCCAGGTCACTCTTCACCACTGGCAGGAGGTTTTTTTGGGCAGAGCCTAGGGTTGCCAGGTCCCTCTTCGCAACCGGCGGGAGATTTTGGGGGCGGAGCCTGAAGAGGGCAGGGTTTGGGGAGGGGAGGGACTTCAATGCCATAGAGTTCAATTGCCAAAGCTGCCATTTTCTCCAAGTGATCTGATCTCTATTGGCTGGAAATCAGTTGAATCAGCAGGATATCTCCTGCTACTACCTGGCAGTGGGCAACCCTAGCGGAGCCTGAGGAGGGTGGGGTTTGGGGAGGGGCTTCAGTGCCATAGAGTCCAATTGCCAATGTGGCCATAGAGTCAATTTTTTTCCAGGGGACCTAATCTAGAGATCTCCAGGCGACACCTGGAGGTTGGCAACCCTAGTGCTGGCTGATACTGTAAATGTACTATGGCTCCTGTGAAATGGAAAGATGGGAGCTTCTTCATAAAGAAATCCAGTTAAAAGCATATCAAATGATTAGGGTTGCCAGCTCCAGGTTGGGAAATATCTGGAGATTTTGAGGTTGGAGTCTGAGAGCAAGGTTTGGAGAGTGGAGGGACTTCAATACCATAGAAACCAGTTGCCAAAGTGGCCATTTTCTACAGGAGAACTGATTTCTAGCACCTGGAGATCAGTTGTAATAGCAGGAGATCTCCAGCAACCACCTGGAGGTTGGCAACCCTACAAATAATACCAATGGTCATCAGCTGCATATAGGCCATAGCAATCGCAGTCCTGAGAACTTGCTAGAAATTATTGTGGGAGTTCCTACAAAAGACAGTCTCGCTAAGAAAGGGCTGTATCCTCTTTATTTATTTATTTTTAATTAATTTAGAATGTTTATACGCTGCCTCTCTGTAGTCCTGCCCAACTACTAGCCACTAAGTCATCCTTTGACGTTTAAGCAAGTCTCTACCTGTCTCAATAAGTTTCTTCATTTGTGGCACAGGGATAATAACACTTACCAGCCGGGGGTGTTGAAACAGTTAATTAGTTCATGCTTATAAAATAACTTTGAAGCTTAAAAGGGCTAACTGCTATGTATTATTGTTCCTATTTATTAAATAAGGGTGGTGCCATCGGTAGGTAGGGAACACGGTAGGAATGACTTATAAGCCTTTCCTTTCTCTGAAAGGTTCAGGAAGAAGTATTTCCTCACAATGCACAGGATTATTATGGTGCAGAGAGCTAAAAATCTGGAAATGGTGGGGCAGGGGGAGCACCATGCTATTGTTTGGCGAAATAAGGGCAGAGCAGCTGGTGATGTCTCTTTACAGACGTGGCCAAAGAAGAACCAGAATGTATGTTAAATCCCATCACCTCTTAGTACTTTATACTGTTGCGGAAAACGGGTTCGTGGTGGGGAGAGAGACCCGAGACCGGTGTCAAGAAAAAGTTTTATTCGCAGCTGCGTCTCAGCTGCTTTAGCAAGCAAAAATCACTGAGCCCCGATTGTACTGGGGAAGAGACATTTATCCCAAATCCATGCTCTAACAGGGCATGTCAACATTCCATGCTTATCTGGTTGTTTTACATAGTCTGGAGCCTAAGAGCTCAGCGGTTCCATCCAGTTCCCGTTATCATTCACCATGACTTTTCCTCTACTACCTTAACACACACATAGTTAGCTTGTATTGAAGCAGACATTTTCCCCCTCCTGTCTCAATACGATAAAATAACAATTTGTACCAGAAGGCCGAAAAGGTTACGCAGCCCTGATATAGATTCATGATAAACACGTTCAGCTACTATGGTAAAAGACTGGTCAAAATATGGAGGGCAGGTGTTTTTTTTTACACATTTTAGAGAGTATTTATAGCAAAACAACTTCTGTGTAATTATAAATGCTTGATTATAAGCAGAGAGTTAGGGGTGCACGTATGACAACTGAAGGCAGTATGTGGAAATTTGGCATTTAAATCTTTTTTTGTAGAATTAAAAATAAGTGGTGATGAGATAACTGATAATTATCCTTTAGAGAGGCGAGTGGCTGACTCTGTGGCATTAACAATTTTGGTTTGTTGTATTCATATTTTAAGAGTTAGGCAAATCATTCTTTTGGGTTTTGTGTGATAATACCAACCAGTCCTTGATCATATGAACTCAGTGTATCCAAAAGGCTAAAAACGAGAGAAGGTTGCATTATTTATTTAGTACATTTTTATCCCACCCTTCCTCCAAGGGGCTCAGGGTGGCATTCATGGTTTTGCTCTCCTGCATGTCATTCTCATAACAACATATACCGAGCAATCCTGAAGGGGGGGCAGAGCTGCTGAGGAGGTGGCATGACCCCTACGCTAGCGTAAGTACCACTTGAGCTGGCTAAGAATGGATGCCAGCGCAAGGGCACTTACACAGGTGTAGGGGTGCCATGCAGCAGCACGAGGCGCAGATGCCAGTGCTGCCTCTTTGGCAGCGTTTTTCTGGCTCAAGTCCTCACACTGGCATCCAGGGGGTATTCCCGGGGATGGAAATGACTTTATTCAGCTCCCAAAGCCCTTTTGGCTCAGGAATGCCCTTTCTTGCAGGAGCCAAGTTACTGCAAAAAGGTGGCATAGCCCAGTGGAACTCTTTGGGGAGTTCCACAGGGTTTTTCTCTAAATTCCTTTTTTTTTTTTGGCTTGCTTCGCTGGTCACAAGCCACTCTGGAGGTGGCGTGGCGGCTCTGTTCCTGAGTGCCCTCCAACTACCCCCCCTCACTTCAGGATTGCTCTGATAGAGCTACAAACCTCAAGGTAGTGCCTGGAGTTCTCTTGGAATTTCAAGTGATCTTCAGACTACATAGATCAGTTGTCCCTGGAGAAATGGCATCTGTTGAAGGCAAACTCTGTTGCCACATCTCCCCACTGAGCTCTCTCCTTCCAGACTCTGTTGTCTCCAGGCACTGCCCCCTCCCCAAATCTCCAGGAATTTTCCACACTGGAGTTGTCAATCCTAAACAACAATGCTGTGAGGTGTGTTAGGATGAGACAAAATGACTGACTCTCATGCACACATGCATTCATAGTAAAAAAAAAATGTTAAAGGGGATCACACAAATTTACTATTAAAATTCAACTTAATCTTAATAAATTTAGAAAGAAACCCAGTTTGCAGCAGGAGGGAGAAAATGTTTGGATCAATATTATCACAAATTGATCTGTGGAATAACTAAGATGACAGAAGAAAAATTATTGTGTTTTTTTCATATGTCCAAAACAAGAATGTGTTTTGGGATGTGACTTACACATCGCAGATGGGGGTGGTGTTAGTTAAGAGTTGCTGCTAGTAAGGGTGTGTGTCCACCCACTTGGTCTTACTCAACAGGCTAGAATAGCAAGCAATATGACACTAAGTTGTCTCGCAACTTGGTTGCAACCAACAAGCTGCAGCTGGGTGGATTGGTGGGCAATTGCCCGCCAAAACCACCCTCCTGGCAACCTAGCTGCAGGAGTACATGGTCATGTGTCTTAGAAACACAGCTGATTGGTCAAACAGAATCAGGCCAGCTGCAGGCAGTCTGGCATAAAGTGAGAATCAATTATTCTAGTTTGTACCTTTTGGTTATACCTTTGGATCATCCTTTCGACTAGGTTGGGCCTTGCATGGCTGGAATACCTATTCTTGTATTTTGGACTTTGAAACTTGGACTCTGTGCCTTCAGTCTGGTCAGGTAACGCCTGAGTCAGAGGAACAAAGCCTGTATTAATGTTTTAGGTTAGCTACTTCGATTTTATTATTTTCTTCCTTGCTTTGCCCTGCTCTTATATTTATATATTATTTGCACATTTCTTTTAATAAACCTTATTAATTATACTTTTATGGTGTTATTTATGCTCTGGGGCTTTGACCTAAACCCAGTACCTTGGCCTACATTGGCTACAGCTACCAAAGTAATTGTTTTTTGGAACTCAACTTGCAAGTGTACTACCTTGCAGGGCTGACTTCTCGATTAATACCCAGTAGGTCTGCCCTTCAGTCTCCGAGCTGGAGGGTTAGTCAGAGGGGCTGGTGGTGGCTCGTTACCCTGGGCAATGAAGATTCACTGCCCAGCATTTTGTGTATTGCTCTTGCCTAACCTTGCCTTGACACCATCACAAGTAAGCACCAAATTAAAGATGTAAGGAGATAAAATCACCCATCTCTAGTTACCTCATTGAGTTTGGTCCCCATGGCCTTCTGAATTAGAAGAATGGTATTAAAGAATTCTATCTAAAGGGAAAGTAACATGAAGGCAAAGAGAAACTTTACTTTGCAGAGAGAGGAACTAGTCCAGGTGCATGAATGATGGTAAAAGGATCATGTCTCTGTGTGGCAGACCATTATCACTAGATGAAATTCAGCACTTGAGTGATTAAATATATAACCCAAGTGATTTAGCAAGGTTGAATAAGGCCAGTCTGAACACACAATAGCAGTATATATTGTTTAGCTGTCATTGCAACTGACTTATAGTGACCCATAGGGTTTTCAAGGCAAAAGATGTTCACAGGTGGTTTGCCATTTCCTGCTTCTTGGTTGTCTCCCATCCAAATACTAACCAGGCCCAACCTACTTAGTTTCTGAGATCTGATGAGAGTGGGCTAGCCAGGTCAGGGCAATGGCAATAATACCTTACTGGAATTGAATAGGGCTTGACTGGAATTGAATAAGGGAACTTTGTAGAAATGGTGAAAGCACTGTGCGCAGAGACACTACAAGGCCGCAATAGGTTCTCCCCAGTCCTGCTTTTCATCACAAAGGGAAGAAGGAAGGAGACGAAATCATGCCAAAATAAGCATGTTGGCTGAAGCGGCTTTGGGAAAGTTTCAGCCCCACACAAGCGTTTCAGGATTGTTAGCTAGCAAAGATGAATTGACACTGAAAAGCAGGTTAGAAGTAATCCTACTAATTGGCTAACTAACCATAAATAGATTTTTTTTTAAAAAAAAATTGGAAGACATTCAGTGAATAGGAAGAAAGCTGCAATACCTGCCAAAGATTATTGATGTCATGCAGGTGCTTTCTGGGTTGGATCAGATTACCACATTTGGCAAGATGTTCAAGGGAATCGGGAGTGGGAGGAAGACAAGCCTTCATCCTGGGGCACTGAAAGAAGGGCGGACGTGTCTGCCTCTGTAAGAAGAATAGGGCAAGCTAGACCAGGAGGAACAGAAAAGCTCTGAGTTCTTTTGCTTTGTTTCTCTTTGAAAAGTGGAAGTGGAGTGGTCCTGAGACCGCTCATGGGCAGGTACTTACTTGCCAATGTTCAGGGTAAGGTCGCTTTCTTGAGCCAAGGATTTTCTCCTGTATAGGGGGAAGGAGGCCTGTTTTGTGTGCCATCTGACACACTTTAGTTTTATGTATGGCTAATAGTTTGTTTAACTGGCTGCTTTGAATGTGAAGGTGCTCTGCCACCCACTCTGTCCTTTAAAGAAAGCCTCCTCCCAACATCCATTTCTTCTCAATAAGGATTTTCCTAAGCAAATCCTAGTATCTCTAGTGGCAAAGCTGTAAATCCATACACAGGTAGGGTTCATTAGGGCTGTCAAAAAAAAAAAATTCGGTACAGTTCGGATTCGGCCGAATTTGGCCCTTGTGGGTTCGTTACGTGCCGAAGTCCGAACTCCCCCACTTCGGATCCGTTCAATTCGGCCGGAATTCAAAGTTCGGAAAAAAATTCGGCCGAATAAAGCCATTAAAAACACAATCGCGCCTTTCCGCGGCTCTGGGGGGGGCATTTTTGGGCTTAGAGGTCCCAAAATTTCAGTGGAGCTTGGAGGGACCCTCCTTGCCAGAACCCCCAAGTTTGGTTAAGATTGGACCAGGGGGTCCGGAGTTATGGGGCCCGGAAGGGGTCCCCCCCATCCACCCAAAGGAAAGAAAGAACAGAAGCCGGCTGCTATTCATGCAATGGGCGGGGGATTTCTCATTAAGCTTGTTTCCTCTGCGGTTAACCATAGACGCCCAAAGTGTTAACCCCTCATGGGAAGTAGGTTAATGAGAAATCTCCCAGCATAGGCAGGCATAGGGAGGTTTTTCCCACGGCTGTGGGGGGGGGGCATTTTTTGAGGTGGGGGTCCAACTCTTTTATGTTAGCTTGGTGGGACACTCCTTGCAATAACCCCCGTGTTTGGTGAGGATTGGGTTGGGGGGGCTGGAAGGGGGCTTGCCCCCTTCTCCATAAAAACCAATGCAAAACTTTTGGCTTAGGGCTTAGGGCTATCCATGGCTACTAGTCAAAGTGAATACTAGTCATGATGCATATCTATAATCTCCAGGGTCAGAGAGGTTTTGCCTTGGATTTGCCACTCTCTAGATGCACATTCCCCCCAGCCAAATTCTCAAAACTCAACAATAAGCCCCCATGCAGAGTTTGGAGAATCTGGCTGGGAAAATGTGCATCTGGAGAGTGGCAAATCCAAGGCAAAACCTCCCCTGCTTAAATGACCAAGAGGTTTACCTTCCTCACCCAAGCCTGGGTGCTACTCTACCTAATAACTAGTGCACCCTTAAACAAAGTTAACCACCAACATCACAATTCACAAACAAGGCAGCTACCTTAAAGCAGATGGATCTCCCCTGCAAGCAGGAATCACACAGGTGAGGCGGCGCAACACTCTAGGAACCCAAGCTAACTTCAACCAAAGTACACTGGATCCCCCCCCCCCGTGGGCAGAGACTCACACTGACCCACTTAACTCCAGCCAAAGTTGGCAACCACAAAAAACAGCAGGAATAACACTCCCACAAAGGCAAGCCCACCCCAACCAGAACAGGTAATCCCCCCCCCAACCAGAAATCACAGCGTACACACACAGAGCAACAACCGAAACATCAAATTTAACATAAAGAGCCCCAAACCAGGCCAAGCTTAACAGAGACTCAGTCAATAAAAGCCTATGCCAACTCCAGGCCACAGCAGGAATTAGAAAGCCAAACTTGGGAACAGTAGCACAGGCCAGAAATCACAGCCCGCACACACAGAGCAACAAACCAAACACCTTTAAAATGACTATTCACTGTCCTGATGCAAAAGGAGAAATTCCCACCCCACCGCACTCGCCTGCTCATTGTTTGCATGTGTGTGTTAAGTGCCATCAAGTTGCTTCCGACTCATGGCGACCCTATGGCCATTTATTCATGGAAAGGTTTGCATTGGAGTTGTCACTCTCTAGATGCACATTTTCCCCATCTGAATTCTCAAAACTCTGCACGGCGGCTTATTGTTGAGTTTGGAGAATATGGATGGGGGGAAAAGTGCATCTAAAGAGTGGCAACTCTGATGCAAAACCTTCCATGAATGAAAGTCCTCCAAAATGTCCCATCTTTGACAGCCCTGCTCAGATCTTGCAAACGGAGGGCCGTGGCTTCTGTGGCCCCCGCAGGCGGCAGGATCGCTCGGGAGATTGGAGGGGGGATTGGAGGGGGGGAAGGGCAGGCGATCCACTGCAGATCCCTCGCCTGTCTTCCCGGGACTCCCAGGAAGGCGAGGAACACACACCCCAGGCAGAACTGACGACAGCCCCCTTTGGCTTCCCCCCCACCCACAGAAACTGCTCCCTCCCCACACACACACAGACTCTGCTTTCCCCCCCACACACACACATACACAGGAGAAAAATTATAGATTAAAGCCCCCAAAGGGGTCTTACTGTGGCTGTCTTCTGTTCCATCCGGACGGGCTGTAATCCAAGATGATTCCAATTAGGAACGGAACGTTTTGCTCTGGAGAGATGCACACAGGATCGGATCGGCTGCCCTATTCATCCCAATAGGGGAAAGGGGAAAGGGGAAAGCCCATATCTCTGGACCCCCTGACCCAATGTTCACAAAACTTGGGGGGTTCCTTAAGAAGCTTAATCTAAAGTTCCAGTGAAAGTTTTGTGTCTGCACCCCCAAAAATGCGCCCCCTGCAGCCATGGAAAGAGAAAAGGGGGGGAGGCGATATTTCTGCCCCCACTGAACCCATCTTTACAAAACTTGGGTAGTATCTTAAGAATAATTCACTGAAGCTATGATAAAGGTTTGGGGGCTATATCCCCAAAAAAGCGCCCCCTGCAGCCACATAAATGGAAAAGGGGGGAGGGAAAAGGGGGAGAACCCATATCTCGAGACCCCCTGACCCAATGTTTACAAAACTTGGGGTGTACCTTAAGAAGCTTCATTTGAAGTTCCAGTGAAAGTTTTGTGTGTGCACCCCAACAAATGCGCCCCCTGCAGCCACAGAAAGGAGCGAATGTGCACAAGCACCCCACACACACACACGAGGATTTCTCTCTCTCTCTCTCTCTCCCTGGCCGCGCCGCACATCAGCTGATTCCTCCAGTACTCAATCCTGACTGATTGGCCAGAAGAAGACCCAGCTTGGCCACCGATTGGCCTGGGGAGGAGAATGCTGCTTACTGACGGTTATGCTGCTTACTGACGGCTGAATTGGCCGAATTTATTCGCGAACTCCTGAACTCGCTGAATTCAGCCCCCCCGGTTGCCTGCCAGTTTTGAGTTCGGATCCGTCCGAACAGAAAAGCAACGAATCAGGGGAAATTCGGTTGATTTTCAGTTCGGACCGAACCGAATTGACAGCCCTAGGGTTCATGTATCAGGCTTCCATGTAGAACAAAGCATGGAAAAGCCACATGAGGACAATTGTATAAGATGATCCCAAGTGCATTATTTTGTTGCATTTATACTCAGCAAAAAGACACACAGGCATGGCTAATACTTTTGCCTACACAGAGATGGTCCCGTAGGGGAGATAAAGAGTAGAACATGGACTGCTCCTTTTCGTATACTCCAAGTCTGTAAAAATGCAAAACAAACAAATAAAAGTCCTGCCATATTTGTTTAATATGAGGATTATGGCTAGCACTGCTACTAGCAAGCCAAACCAGATGTACAATATGCTAGCGTGAAAGGCTGTTTTCTGGCAGGTATAGTTTTTTTCCTCTGAGATCTGCTGCTCATAAAACACTAGTTCCTTGTACATCATGGTTTACAAATCAGGGATCCAGCAGCTGCAGGAATGTGTTCCCTTTTCCCTCTTCCACTGTCTGACCCAAAGTCCGACCCTCACTCCCCTTTTGTGTTTGCCTTAGCCATCATTTAGTGTTTCATCTGCACTGATGTTAAATCATGTTAATGCTTACTCAGTTCCCTCTTAATCAGGCTTTGCAAACCTACTTCAAACCCTGATTTTGGACTCTGGTTGAAATATGAACATTGGTTAACATTAATAATGGCTAGCACTGCTGTGGATGCAGAGCTAGTCCATAGTTAAGGCCTACAAGGAAAAAGACAGAAGAGTGAAAGCGGGAAAGAGGGGAGTTATCTGCCTAATGCTGGAGCTGTTTGCATATCATGATGTAAAGCCTTTGAGAACTACAACAGTGGTCATTCATAATAGTAGGCTACTTGGGCTGGTAGTCTGACTCAGTCCATATATTTTTATTTCTTTATTTACAAAATGTATATTCCACCTTTTTGCCCTCATGAGGGCCATCAAGGTGACTAAAAATTTAAAACATATATGATAAAATCACATTTTAAAACCATTAAAATCAACCCTCCCACACACATCATGTAAGCAAATTAAAAACAGAGCTAAAATATATACAAAGATATAAAAACAGCAATTAAAACATTGGTCCTGCAGGAGGGATGACTGAGGGAATGCCAAATGAAACAAAAAATGTCTTCACCTGCTGGTGGAAGGTGGTAACCGAAGGGGACAGATGGATCTCCCTGATGAGAGAGTTCCAGAGTTTTGGTGCTATGACCAAGAAGGTCTTCTCCATAGTTGCTACCAGCTTAATCTCAGAAGATGGGGACACCTGAAGCACAGCCTCCAAAGATCACAATAGTGTTCAGGCCCATTCATAAGGGAGTAGGTGACCCTTCAGGTATGTTCGTTCTAAACCATATAAGGCTTTGAAGGTCAACACCAGGACCTTGAATTGCACCCAGAAGCAAATTGGGAGCCATGGTAGATGGGCCAATACTGGAGTGATATGATTCTTACAAGCTATTCCAGTCAATATCCTGGCTGCATTATGTACCAATGTCCTTCAAACATAGAGATTATGGATTCTTACAATCAAATTGGCATGTACATCTGGAAAAAAAGATATGAGTCTTTAGCATGAATATACTGTTTTCTCACAACTGTAGTCCCTCATCACATGCTACCACTGGTGCCTCCAATTGTAAAGTACAATTAAAGTGTGGGGGGGGGGGGGAACTGTTCTATATTTTTGAGTTGTGACTTACTATTTAGGTATCTCTGTGTGCCTTCAGTGTTTGCCATGAACATAACTAATATTGCAATCAGGTCTTGTGATCACTTCACTAAATGATGTCACTGATTGCAAAGGTGAAAAGGGGATGTCCATGATCCCAGAGGATATATACCTCTTTTTTTTGTAACTGAGAAAATTTAGTTCACAGGCTGTGTGTGTAAGCACAAATATAGCCACAAGCTACAACTTATTTGCAACTTATCACCAAGGTACAGTCTAGCTATGTAGCACAAGCAACTACAGCACAGGCACAAAGTTGACTGGCATAGTGTTTGAGATGAATTCTAACCCCCCCCCCCCAATTAAAAGCAATTCAGTCAGGAATTCACCTCATACGTGATTAAGGAAATTGATCAAAGTAAGTTTAAATGGAGTTTTAAAAAAACCAGGAGCTCTGGAAGAGGAGCTGTCAGTATGTATTTAGCTCTTAGTGTGGTTTGACTGGTGATCAGGGAATGTGATGAAGTAGTCAGATAACAGTTAATCGTGCTTTCATCTACAGTTCAGTACTAGTACAACTATACTTTGGCATGAGAACTGACTCTGTTTTCCAAATATGGTAAGGCAAAGTTAATATCAAACAAGTATGAGATAGGGATGTGTAGTTGTTCGGCAACTAATGAAAAAAGAAACGTAAATGTCCGAATTGTCATTCTTATGGTTGTAATGAAAAGGAATAGGAAAGCTAAGTACATCTGTTAATATTGTTATTTTGGCACTTGCCTGTCTGGTTCAGAGATTTTAAGGAGAGCTGAGACACAGGGGAAGGGGAAGAAAGCCAAGGCATAATGAAACTGACAAAGAACCTTTCCAGTTGTTCTAGTTAAACAGATTTTTTCTCTGTTTCCACTGTCACATATAATTCTTCCAAGGAGATTCCAATGCCAGAATTCATCATGCATGGCTTGAGAAGATTTTTTTTTTGTTCTTTGGAAGCAGCATCCTCCCCAGCCAGCATTTCCTTGCTTGAGCTGGTTCAATTATTTTAATGTATTTTAGGTTCTTGTTCATAGTTTACAAATTGAATAGTTTGTATTATTCTACTGTGTAACAGAGTGTGACAGTTTTACTAGGGTGTAGGCCCTGACCAGGCTAGCCTGATCTTGTCAGATCTCAGAAGCTAAGCAGGGTCAGCCCTGGCTAGAATTTGGATGGGAGACCTCTAAGGAATGCCAAGGTCGTGGTGCAGGGGCAGACAATGCCAAACTACCTCTGAATGACTCGTACCTTGAAAACTTGATGAGAGAGAAAGAAAGAAAGAAAGAAAGAAAGAAAGAAAGAAAGAAAGAAAGAAAGAAAGAAAGAAAGAAAGAAAGAAAGAAAGAAAGAAAGAAAGAAAGAAAGAAAGAGTTGCTATTTGACTGATTTGTGACATTTCCTGAACATTATTGTTAGTCTGTTTCCTGCCAAGGACTGAATAATGAGCAAGAGATGGGTAGTTGGGCGTATGGCAAAGGGTTGGCCTGTCAGTCCAGAGGAAGGGTTGTCTGTGAGGAGGCAGTTTTCTAGGCGCCTTGCAGAAGCAAGCAAAAACATTCAGGTGAAGTAGAGGCAGACTCAATCTGATCTGCTCCCGGCACACCTAGCACTGTAGTGTTGCCTGCCTTCTGCAGGTGTCAAATGTCTGCATCTGCCCTACTGCCTGTCTTTCTGGAGTTGGAAGGACAATGTCTGACTTTGTGCTCCCTGTGTAACACTTCTCAATTGCCTGAGGGGGGTGCCAAATGCAAGCTCCTGCCCACTGCACAACACTTCCTGGCAGTTGCCCTCTACTGCTGTAACTGTTTCAGAGAGCAGTCCTGAAAGAGGTCTACTCAGAAGTGTCCCATTTTATTCAGTGGGGTGTATTCCCAGGAAAGTGTTCTTGAGACTTCGCAATCTGCTCTCTGAGAGATTTCCTCATATTTTTGTCAGAAAATGGTGGATGCTCAGAGAGGCACATTACTAGGGTTATTAGAATGCAAACCTCTATGCCAGCTCTGTTATGCTGCTTGTCTGTTTCTGGATGTCTAGCATTTCCCTCTGCATACATCTTTGGCGTACTTAGTGCAAGCTTCTGCACCCATTGCATACCTTTACTTGCTTCTTTAAGTAAACTACAAATAAACAGCATAAGCCAAAAAGGTGCAATCTATGTATATATCGAAAAGTATCACAACCACAAAGTATATGTCAATAGCACATATTCACAGACAGAGCAATACACAAATATACATCACATGCTATAGAAATATTAAGAAGGACACATGGTGTTTTCTTAATCTCTTGCAGGAGATATGAACAATGAATACATCACAAAAGAAAGATAAGTGGAAGAATAGTAGTCCATATGGCTTGAAGCTTGTATTTTATTCTTTTCCTTTCCAAAGGAGAAAACTTCAAAGAAGAGAAGAGAAGACGGCCTGGCTGCCTCTTTTAAAGACCGTTTCGCATTGCTCAGAATGAGCTAAGCTTTTTCAATTCTCCAACATAATATTCATATAGATTCATCATATAGTCAGTGCCATATCATTATTGCTTCCATCCTGGTGAAGTAAATCATTTTTAAGTAGCCATACACAAGTCTTGTTGTTCAATATGTAACTCTCCCTGCCAAATGCCTCCTTGCGACCAGTGTGTAATATTGTCCACTGCTAGCCTGCTCAAGCTGATAGTGCTCTCCGGAGTCTCAGTCAGAGGTCTTTCCTGGTCCATCTACCTGAAATCTTTTTAACACCATCTACCAAGAACAGACCTGAGAAACCTTCCATGTGCAAAGCATGCACAGATCCCGCCTAACAATGGCCCCTGCCTCAGATTTGAACCAGAGATTCCCTGACTCACAGGTCACACTCTAGCACAGTAAGATGAAGTAAATTGATTAGGAAGGGTGATTAGTAAAGGTGTGGTAAAATGATCAAGTAAGGAACCAAGAACGGGAACAGATAGTCATTGGGACATGATGGCTGCTGGGCGGAGGTGGAGAAATGAGTGACAACATCATCCCCCTGTGTCTCCTAGTCAGCAGCTGTGAAATCAGCTGCATTGGCCTGGGAAATAGGGAGACAGGCTGGCAGACAGCGAATCGTGTCTGGACTGAAGGGGAGCAAATTTGCGTAGCCAGCCTACTCCTTCTTAAAGTGGAGTGTAATAATCAGGAACTAAACTGAGAAAGGAATGAAGGTGAGGTCCGATCTCGATGTTATGTCTGGCACAGTAACCCCCAACCTGATCTGATCTTTGTGCAGCCAAATGTGATCTCAGGGAACAAAAGATGACAGGCGATTTACATGTTCTGAAGAAGGCTGTGGAAAATCCTTCACAAGAGCAGAACACTTGAAAGGCCATAGTATAACTCATCCAATACACAGAAAAAATCAGTTGGGACTCCCTTCTTAGCCCCATGTATTAGGCATGAGTTACCACACTGGAGCCATGGGTTCTCCCCCTACACTAGGGTGCCTTTCCAGGAATCAGAGCTTGCTGGCCAGCCCTTGTTCAGGATCCTTTGTCTCCATCTTCCAGAGGGCACCTCCAGCATTCTCTCCTGCCATGAAGCAGTGGCAGGTTTTGACGCCCTTCTTTTCTCCTGCTCTGCTCCACTGCTTGCCCTTCCCATCTACTCCCTTCCGCTCTGCTCTGTTTGCCTCTTCTAGATTCTACCTCTTCAGCCACAGGCTGGCGGGCAGTCCCACGTTTTGCCATGTTTTAATCAGACAACCACAGCTGAGCTTTCTGCTTGGTGTACCAGGAGCATGTGGCCTCAATAGCTAGCAGGCTATGTTTACTGTTAAGCAATATTTTTTCCATATGTGTATTCCACTTTTTTCCATATGTGTATTCTACATAAGGTTACTGTAGATTCAGAAGGAAAGCCCTTCCTATGCTATCCTGAGTTCTTTGGAGGAGGGGAGGTATGAAAGTGTTTTCAATAAATAGAAGAGAATGAGAATGGAAACTGAGATTGAGAACACTAGACCATGAAGCAGACCAAGACAATCTTGGGAGGATAATATAATAAGCTATTTGGAAGGGTTAGGTAAGGATAAGATACCTGATGGTATCTGACAAAATGAGCTTTGACTCTCAGAGGCTTATACTCTGAAAATCTTTCTGGTCCCTAAGATACGACTAGAATCAAATCTAGCTCTATAAGAAGTTTGAAGCTGACAATTCGTCTGTCAGGAAAATAATAGGCTTTTGCAAATAAGTACACTTGGTTTGATTAAGGAATCTCAGCTTCCCATATCCAGTGATTGTTAAAAGAATTAACAGCCTTCATGGCAACCTATAATGAAGGATGGACAATTTTATTTGGAACTGAAAGCCACATGGCCAATGGTTGTGATATCTTATTTGCAATGTTATTGCTAGAATCATGAGCAGGCCTGGAAACTTTCTTTTTTAAAAAAGAAAAGAAAAAAGAAACTTGGTTTTGATGCATGTAGCCTATGAACTGTCGCAATGGATTATTTGCCTGTTAGTGTACTCCAATACCTACCTTAAAAGCTTCCCACTATTGTATTAAAATCCCATGCATGCTCTTTTTTTTGTCACTCATCCTTAAGCCACTCATATTCCTCCATCCAGGTTCAATCTGTTTGAAATTAGGTTCTGTGCTGTGTTCATTATTTGCTTATGACATCACAGTGTTTGTGGTTTGTTTTTCATAATTCCATGGCTGCCAGCCAGGGGGAAAAAAACCCACAATTTGTTATCAGTAAGCAAACTTTAGTCACACAGACAGCTTTGGATGACACATCTGAGTTAGTCACAGCTCAGTTATGTGTACTGGGGCCACTGGCATTGTGCAATGTATAAATCCAGAATGCCTAAGGGAGGGAGGGAGGAAAATACAAAGACCTGATTGCATGGGTTAAAGGAGGAACTTCCAGCAGCAGGTTTTTCCTGTCCACATAGGTTGCCTGATGGAGGCTGGGCAGAAGGAGAAACATTCATTCCCTTCTTGCGTCTCAGTTGGCTTGCCTCAATGGACACTGGGTGATCAAGAAGGTGGTAATATAGATTTATTTATTGCTGATAACCAAGGGCTATTGCAATCTTAACATAAGACATAACCGAAATTTAAAAAATTAAAAAGAACCAAACCACTCCCAAAATATAAAACGTGTGTAGTAAAAGAACAATAAAGTTTGTGTTTTCTTCCCATAGAACAAATTAAACTACAATGAGTATGGGCACACTATTACCAGGTCAGACACAATTTTATATCTTGATATCTAGGTTCAGAGTAGAGATGGCAATGCAAAACACTTTGTGGGAGATTCTCTAGTTCTTGAGGTCAAAGAAGGTTGGACCTGGTCTATACCTAAGAATGGAATTGTGTGTGGGGGGTGGGGTGGTAATGGTGGAAAGAAGCCCATCTTCATTCCTGAATAGCTTCAGCAACCTGGCCATCAGACTCTGGAATCAGTTCTATAGGTGCTAATAATGCTTGGGCACCTAGAATTTTTAGTCCCTCAGTCCTGATTTAAATGCCATGGGTAAAAAGAACTAGTGTGTGTGGTTTGGCACTGCACATATTTGCTATCTCATTTGAACTGAGTCCTGAGCCAAACCACATGTATTATTATCATTCCAGGGCTTCATAGCCTGGGCAGTTGATACACTTGTACATGAGGGCCTAGGTACCCTTTACAAAGTCCTTATGTTCCCTGCACATGTTCTGTTCAGAACTTAATTCCCAGGCACATCTCCCACTTTGAAACATTTACTCAGATCCTTCCTTATGCATGCAATCATGAGATAAATCTTCTCTGTCTCTATCATGCTTAAATTGGGCTTCAGTACACCTGATCAGGGAATGGCTGCTTTGGGACTAATTTAACGGTCTGAACTATATATGGAAAGAAGAGCTATGATGATTATAAATGGGAATAGGAAATGTTACTGGTCTTACTTGATCACCTAAGTGAATATTGGGTGTTTATCTTCCATCAGTGTATACTTGTGTAACAGCAAATAGGTAAACTGTGAACAACAGACTATTATCCCTAAACAGCTCCTGGGTACACGTGCCCAGGAGCTTTGACTGGACACCCCAGGTGTGTGCCCAGGGGTGTTTATCAGTTTGCTGTGGGAAACAACAGTGTAAAACTAATCTATCCACAGCAAGTGTGACTGCCACATAAACTATGAAACTGCTGTCAGCCTAATCCTCCTCAAAGATTTATTACGAGGACTAGTGAATGAATAAATACTTTGTATATTTTAAACATATGTACCAGTTTGCATACTCTAAGCATGTTGTATTCTGTATAAAATGACACCATTCACATTCATTGCATCTTTAGCATTGTATGAAGGTGTGCTGCAGAAAATCAATATTACAGAGAATCAACAAGTCCCATACAGCAGATATATCATCCTTCTCTCTCTCTTTCTCTTCCTGAAGAGGAACCATACAAAGCCACATTAGATGAAGTATTCCTGACTTGGATTGCTGGAAATCATGACAGACTGATTGAAGTACTCATAGTAAGGCAGTATAACAGTGAGAAGGAATTGAAAAAATTTCATAGTGTTTGTTGCTGATTCATACCTTGCTGCAATATTGGAAAGGGGGGAGGGAAGCAAAATAACTGCATGTCTTTGTAAAGTGTGGGGGAAAGCCCTGTGTTGTTCCAGAGCCCTGAAGCAGGTTGTAGGTAGGGATGAATATGTTGTTTCCTGGTTTTCTTTTAAAACAGTGCAAGCATATTGTAGAAGGGCACAGCATGCTGTAATAAGTGCCTTCTTCCCCTAACCATTGAAAAATGACAAGTGGCAGCTCATATGGAGAAAAGACTCTTGCCCTACTCCTTTCTATGTTCTGTCTCTTGGCCCATTAAATCTCCAGTAGTAATGTAACAGTTTGCATTGGTTAACACCTCTCTCTCTTTCTCTCCACGCACACATCTGCTTGGCATGCAGAAGGTCCCTGGTTCAATCCCCAAAATCTCCAGTTAAAGGGACTAGGCAAGTAGGTGATGTGAAAGACCTCTGCCTGAGACCCTAGAGAGCCACTGCTGGGCTGAGCAGACAATATTGACTTTGATGGACCTTGATAGTCTGATTCAGTGTAAGGCAGCTTCATGTGTTCAATATCACCTATTCTGTCTAGCGGCAGCTCTCTCCAGGGTGTCCAGCAGAGAAAGGTGTTTCCCAACAGTAGATACTAGATCTCTTACCTGAAGATAGCAAGTACTGAACCTGGGACTTTTGACATGCCAATCATGTGGCACTGTGCTCTGTAGATTCGCTAACCTCCAGTTTGTGACTTGAGATCTGGAATTACAGAGGATCAGTTACCCTAGAGAAAATGGCTGCTTTGGAAGGTGGGCTTAATGGTGTTATACCCTGCTGAAGTTCCTCCCCTCCCCAGTAGGATTGCCAGGTCCCTCTTCGCCACTGGCAGGAGATTTTTATGGTGGAGCCTGAGGAGGGTGGGGTTTGGGGAGGGGAGGGACTTCAATGCCATAGAGTCCAATGGCCAAAGCGGCCATTTTCTCCAGGTGAACTGATCTCCATCGTAGGGCTGTCGATTCGGTTCGCCCCGAACTGAAAAACAGCCTAATTTCCCCTGATTCGGCGGTTTTTAGTTCGGATGGAACCAAACTCAAAAAAGGTGGGAAAACGGGGAGCTGAATTCAGCGAGTTCGGGGTGTTTTGTGAATAAATTCGGCAAATTTGGGGTTTTGCGCAGCAGTATAACCATCAGTTAGTAAGCAGCATTCTCCTGCGGTCAGTCGGTGGCCAAGCTGGATCTTCTTCCCCACCCTTAATGTGCATCTCTGATGGGGCCCTGATGGAACAGAAGACATCCACAGTAAGACCCATTTTGGGGCTTCTCTCTATAATTTTTCTCCTGTGTGTGTGTAGGGGGGGGAAGAAGAGTCTGTGTGTGTGGGGGGGAGGGAGTAGTTTCTGTGGGTGGGGGGGAAGCCAAAGGGGGATTTTGCCTGTTCTGCGGGGGGGGGGGCTGATGGAACAGAAGACATCCACAGTAAGACCCATTTTGGGGCTTTTCTCTATAATTTTTCTCCTGTGTGTGTGGGGGGGAAGCAGAGTCTATGTGTTTGTGGGAGGGAGCAGTTTCTGTGGGTGGGGGGGAAGCCAAAGGGGGCTTTCGCCTGTTCTGCGGGGTTGTGCCCCCTGAGTCTCTCTGTCCCTGGTATGAGGGGGGGCTTCAGTTGTGTGTCCTCAGGTTTTCCCTCATTCATAAGATCGGTTAGGTCTATTTTGATGCTTGCTCAAAACTGATTTTCAAATTGTGACTTAAAGAATGCATTTGCCTGGTCCTGAGTCTGATGCAAAAGGGGAAATTCCACCCCCTCCTACTCCTTATGCATAGCTAGCTGCCTCTGTCCCTTTCCATAGTTTGCAAACTCCCAGGTGTCAGGTGTTGCTTTGCATGGTTTGCATGGTTGCAAACATGTTGTTTTGCATGGTTTGTATGGTTGCAAATGTGTTGCTTTGCATGGTTTGCATGGCTGCAAATGTGTTGCTTTGCATGGTTTGCAAACTTCTTCGCACCTGCCCCGCCCTTGCTCCCCGCAGCTCAGCTGTTTGTCGGGGCTGGGAGCTTTGGGCATGGGCGGCAAGCTCTGCTAATTGCAAACCCCCATTGTCAGAGATGCACATTAAGGAGGGGGGACCCCTTTTCAAGGTCCATATCTCAGATCCCCCCGACCCAATTTTTACAAAACTTGGGGGTTGTGAGCTCTTGACCCATTGAACCAGAAATCACCACAGAGACAGTCAGAATCCAAGCAGATGGCTTTACTGATCAAATAGGCATTACAGTGCATCAAGAATAAGATGACAGCTATGAGCTGTCTTGCTCAGCATTCAGCAATATAAGGCAGAGAAACGGTGGGAGATTATAATGCATAAACATAGAGTTATTTCCCAGGAATGGCGTTCCCAGGCTTTGGTATGTGAAGCCGTCCTTGGAGTCTGGACGGTTCAGCAGAGAAACGAAACAAAACAACTGAACCGAGATAACAGCCTGACATCCTGCTCCCCTTAAGGCCCCCTCCCTTCCGGCAAGGGGGCTGGTCTGTCCGGGTAGGCATTGTGAAAGGCGTTGACAAGTTTGGGGGCGGAGACATCTCGTGCGCGAACCCATTCGTCATAGGCAGGGGGGAAGTGCCTCCAGCGGACTAGGTATTGCAAGGTCCCATGGTGTATGCGGGAATCCAGGATTTTGGAGACTTTGAAATGTTCTTCCCCCCCCCCCCACCATTATGGGCTGTTCAGGAGGCGGTTCCGGGTGCCATTGCGGGGAAGCAACATGGGGCTTCAGAAGGCTAATATGGAAAACGGGGTGCACACGCCTCAGAGTTTTGGGGAGTGACAGTTCCACCGTGACAGGGTTTATGACGCGGATGATGGGAAACGGGCCAATGTATTTAGCATTGAGCTTATGGCACGGACGGGTGGAGCGCAGGTTCTTGGTGGATAGGTATACTAGGTTACCTACTTGTATGTCCCCACCGGGGGACCGATGCTTATCGGCTTGTGCTTTGTATAAGCGCTTGGCCCGGGCAAGATTGCTAACTAGCCAGGGCCACGTGGTGCGGAGGGCATGTGTCCAAGAGGCAATGTCGGCATCCCCCTCCCCCTCCACATCCTGAATAGGGGGGATAGGACCGAAGTCCTGTCCATATATTGCATAAAATGGGCTGAAACCAGTGGACTGATGTACAGCATTATTGTAAGCATATTCTGCAAAAGGTAACAGTTCTACCCAGTTATCTTGGTGGTAATTGACATAGCAACGCAAATAACATTCAAGTACAGCATTAACACGTTCGGTTTGGCCATCCGTTTGGGGATGGTATGCACTAGACAACCCTTGCTCCACCCCCACCAATTTGAGAAAAGCTTTCCAAAACTTTGCAACGAAGCTACTGCCGCGGTCGCAGATTATTTTGCGTGGAAACGAATGTAGTCTAAAGACATGTGACACGAAGAGGCGGGCCAATTTTTGAGCGGAGGGGGTCCCCGCGCATGGAACCAAATGTATCTGCTTAGAAAATAAGTCAGTGATAACCCATAGTACAGTTTTCCCCCCGCTGAGAGGGAGATCCGTCATAAAATCCATAGCAATCACTTCCCAGGGTTTGGAGGGTATTTCAAGCGGCTGCAGTAGTCCTGGGGGCTTGCCCTGAGATCGTTTGACTGTGGCACAAATAGGACAGCTGCGAATAAAAGAGTCAATATCAGAACGCATTTCCCCCCACCAGAACTGTCTGCGCAACAGATGAAGGGTCTTTAGGAACCCAAAGTGCCCTGCGGTTTTCATTCCATGGGCCAAGTGTAAGACGTTTTTTCGGAGCGCTTTGGGTACATACAATTTTGAGTCTTTGTACCAAGAGCCCCCTTGTTCAATAACACCAGGAGGCAGGGTTTGATCAGAATGTTCCATAAGGCAGTGTTCCCGCAGGGACTTTAAGAAAGAATCGGAGATGGGAATCCCCCCCTCGCTCGAAGTAGTTGTAGGAGCAGGTAGGGGGGTTGGCGAGGGGGAAACGCTTACGTGTGGCGGTGCGCAGACTTCCGGGGGCTGGGCGGCTGGGCGGGCTGGAGGAGCCGGAGCTGGAGCCATCGTGGCGTTCCGTTGAGGAGGCAGCAGGGCAGCCGGTAGGGTTGGAGGAGATTGCTCGTTGGTGACCGTGTGCCGTCGCTGGGGTAGCATTTGGGATCGGGTTTGTACAGCCAATACGGGTAGGGCTTCTCTTTGTGCGGGCGTAAATAAAGAGTCTGTTGGCCGATCGAGTTTTGCCGGGTATTGAGGCAATCGGGAGAGAGCATCTACGAGAACGTTTTGTTTTCCTGGGACATGCTTCAGGACAAAACGAAACTGAGCAAAAAATTCCGCCCAACGCTGTTGTTTCGCGGATAACTTATGGGTTCCTGTGAGGGCGGCTAGATTCTTGTGATCAGTCCAAACTTCGAAGGGGACCTTAGACCCTTCCAGGAATTGTCGCCATAGAGTAAGTGCATGGTGAACGGCTGAGGCTTCTTTCTCCCAAATGGGCCAGTTCAATTGGGAGTGTGCAAATTTCTTCGAGAAGTAAGCGCAGGGGTGAAGAAGACCATCTGGTCCTTTTTGGAGCAGGGCCCCTCCCATAGCTACGTCGGAGGCATCGACTTGCACAATGAACATTTGATTTGGGTCTGGGTGCCGTAGCACAGGTTCCGACGTGAAAAGGCGTTTGAGGGCTACAAAGGCGGTCTGGCATTGATCAGTCCACAGTATCTCAGCGGAGGGTAACGTAGCAGAGCTTTCTTTACCCTTGGTTTTCAGAAGGTCGGTGATGGGCAGTGCTACTTGGGCAAAGTTAGGAATAAATCCGCGGTAGAAGTTAGCAAAGCCCAGAAACTGTTGTACTTGCTTGCGGGTAGAGGGAGGAGTCCAATCGAGGACGGATTGGACCTTGGCCGGGTCCATGCTAAGGCCATGGTGGGAGATTATATATCCCAAGAAGGTTATTTTGCTTTGGTGAAATTCGCATTTAGCTAACTTAGCAAAGAGTTGGTGATTGTGTAGGCGGCGTAGTACTTCTCGGACCAATGCAACATGCTCGTCCATGGTTTTTGAATAAATAAGAATGTCGTCTAAATAAACCACCACTCCGCGGTATAGTAAATCATGAAGGATTTCATTGATGAGTTGCATGAAGACCCCCGGGGCCCCTTTTAACCCGAAGGGCATCACAAGGAATTCAAACATTCCAAAGCAGCTAGAGAAGGCTGTGAGGGGTTCGTCCCCCTCGCGGATACGGACGCGGTAGTAGGCTTCTACCAGGTCCAATTTAGAAAAAATACGTCCCTCTTGTAGTTGTCCCAAGATATCTGAAATTAGCGGTATAGGATAGGCGTTGGCTTGAGTAACTGCATTGAGTTTTCGGAAGTCAATGCAGAGGCGTAGGTCGCCCTCCTTTTTTCGGACGAAAAACGCGGGGGCTGAGTTGGGAGCATTCGATGGGCGAATGAACCCTCTGGCAAGGTTTTTGTCCAAAAAGTCCCGTAGCACAGTGCGCTCGGAAGTGCTCATTGGGTAAATTTTACTTTTGGTTAATGTACAGTCCTTCACCACTTCAATTGCACAGTCAGTAGCCCGGTGAGGGGGTAAGGCATCACATTCTTTAATATTAAAGACATCCGCAAAGTCCTGGTATATCTCAGGGAGGGCTGGTGGTGATGGGACCTCGGAGAGTGATGCCGAAGCGGGTGGAGGCAGCACCGCAACTTGTTGTCGGTGCTGGTCGCATTTAGGGTTGTCAAAGAAGATTGTGTTCGTGTCCCAATCAATACTGGGACAATGACCTTTAATCCAGTTAATTCCCAGGACCACTTCGAATCGAATAGGGGCTATGGTAAAGTCGATTTGCTCCCAGTGGGAGCCAATTCCCATCGCCACCCCTATAGTGCGATGATCAACTGGACCCCCCTTGAAATGGCTTCCATCCATTTGGGCAAATTGGACGGGGGCTGGTAAAGCCTGGGACTTGACTTTGAGTGCTGCGAATGTGGCCTCATTGATGAGAGTGCGAGCGCAACCGGAGTCAATAAGTGCCTTGACAGGCAGTTGGGGACCCCCTTTATAGTGTTGCAACACTGCGTCCACATACACCGTACTTTCTACTTCTTTCACCTTTGTCGGTTTCGTAGGTTTTGCAGGAGAAACTGCGGGGGTCTGTGGGGACGTCCCATTCGCCACAGACCGTGACCGGTTATTAGACAGGTCAAGAGGCGAGTCCAGGTTTAGCGCTGGGGTATCTTGGAGATGATCGCCGTCCGAAGATGGAGAAACGTCCCCCACTGGGGCACTTGTAATCCAGGACCCGGAGGGGTCTGCAGAAGTGGGAAGTGCAGAGGGTGTGGGCCGTCCCGGTGCTGTACTGCGGGTGGCCGCGGTGCCTCTGCGTTGAGGTCTTTCCCGGTTTGGTGATAGGGCAGGAGGCAAGTCCAGGGTTAACGCTGGGGTATCTTGGAGATGATCCCCGTCCGAAGATGGAGAAACATCCCCCACTGGGGCACTTGTAATCCAGGACCCGGAGGGGTCTGCAGAAGTGGGAAGTGCAGAGGGTGTGGGCCGTCCCGGCGCTGTACTGCGGGTGGCCGCGGTGCCTCTGCGTTGAGGTCTTCCCCGGTTCTGTGATAGGTCAGGAAGCGAGTCCAGGGTTAACGCTGGGGTATCCCAGGGAAGCTCCCCGTCCGCAGATGGAGAGTTGTCCCCCACTGGGGCACTTGTAATCCAGGACCCGGAGGGGTCTGCAGAAGTAGGCAGTGCAGAGGGTGTGGACCATCCCGGTGTTGTACTGCGGGTGGCCGCGGTGCCTCTGCGTCGAGGTCGTCCCCGAGCCCGGGACAACGTGTTCGGTCGAGGGAGTTCCAGGCGCTGAGGGCATGCTGAAACAAAGTGGTTCGTTTCTCCGCAAACGAGGCAAGCTCCCCTTTGGAATCGGGATTCGTGATCTTGAGGGGGCCGCGTTGATCTCTGCGGGCAGGGAACGGAAGCTTTGGGGGGAGACTTCTGGCTTCCCCTCACCTTGGGTCGCTGACAAGGTAGTGTCTCTGCCGAGCCGGCGAAAGAGATCTTCAGTTTGGGTGGTCTCCATGGAACTGGAGGTAGTACGGGTGCTGGTGTAGATCCAAGGAACGTGGCTCCTGGACTGTCTGGCGGTGGCAGAACGGGAGCTCTGGGGTCTCCTGGCGCCACAGGCACTGCTGGAGATACTGGTGATATGGGCGCTCCGCCCAGAGGTGCCGCAGGTTGCTGGCCGATGCGGAGGTTTGCAGTCCAGAGAGTTTCCTCATGGTGCAAGTCCTCTTTGGACCTCTCACGATCCGCTAAAACTTGGTCCGCTCCAAGTTTGGTGGTCAGGGTCGTGGTCACTAGTGGCCGAGCTTCCTGCTCCCATGCCGGACTTGGTCCGGCTTGATCTGGAAGATCCAGTTGCGGTTGGATCTGAACCGCTAAGGTCGCTGCGTTGACACCAAAAACGGGGGTCGACAACTTAGCCATTCCGGTCATTGAAGCGGTGGTCGAGGTCATTCCGTGGAAGAGCGCAACCATCCGTTTCGCCAGTGCTTTTAACCCGGCTTCGGGAGACAGATCCACCGGGATCGGGGCGAACCACACCGGGCTCACTCGGAGAGCTCCGTCGTAGCTCCCATCCGAGTGGCAGGTGAGCCACACGGGGCTCCAGCCACTGTAAACTCACTCAAAGAGCTTTCACTTAGCTCCCATCCGAGTGGCAGGCGAACCCCCCTGGGCTCCAGCCTGACTGATGGAAAGGTGTCATAGCTGTCATAATGTGAGCTCTTGACCCATTGAACCAGAAATCACCACAGAGACAGTCAGAATCCAAGCAGATGGCTTTACTGATCAAATAGGCATTACAGTGCATCAAGAATAAGATGACAGCTATGAGCTGTCTTGCTCAGCATTCAGCAATATAAGGCAGAGAAATAGCGGGAGATTATAATGCATAAACATAGAGTTATTTCCCAGGAATGGCGTTCCCAGGCTTTGGTATGTGAAGCCGTCCTTGGAGTCTGGACGGTTCAGCAGAGAAACGAAACAAAACAACTGAACCGAGATAACAGCCTGACAGGGGTTCTTGCAAGAAGGGTCCTCTGAAGCTACGCTGAAAGTTTCGGACCTCTACCCCCAAAAATGCCCCACTGGAGCCGCGGGAAGGCGCAATTGTGTTTTTAATGGCTTTATTCGGCCGAATTTTTCCCCGAACTCCGGATCTTATTTAAATTTTATTGGATTTTATAATACAAATTTCCCATATTAACAAACAACAATAATGGTAGCATGTAATTCTAAATCCTAACTAGATGTTGTTATAATTTCTTATATACGTTATAAACTACCAAATACGAACTCCGGATCTCATGCCGAATTGATGGACCCGAAGTGGGGGAATTCGGACTTAGGCATTTCCAGAATAAAAACGGGCTGAATTTTGCCAAATCTGAATTTTACCGATTTTTTTTTCAACAGCCCTACTCCATTGGCTGGATATCAGTTGTAATAGCAGGAGATCTCCAGCTAGTCCCTGGAGGTTGGAATCCCTACTCCCCAAGCCCTGTCTTCCCCAGGCTCCACCCCCAAAATATCCCAGAATTTCCCACCTTTTGTCTACTAAAGCTTGGATTGCCACCGTTAAGCTGTGGCTTCGCATTCATTTCCATATGGATACATCCACCCTATTGTATGACATGTTAAGTGACTCATATGTCTCTAAGTGGTACCAACACATCCTGCTGAAAATCAACTCCTTGGGAATGAGTCTAGACTCCTTAAGCAACTGTGGTGAGTCTCAAACCTTTTTTTATTATTCGGCAAAGAATCAGGGATATAGAGAAACAGACTATAAATTCAGGCATCAACACGACATGTTCCCCTTGTTTCTACGGACTGTCAACCACTCGGCCCGGAGGAGCATCATATATTCAAAATGTCACTAACCCCCTTCATCAGCGGGCCTTTATGCTCACCAGGTTAAATATTTTTCCCTCAGCTGTTCTTTCCGGGAGATTTTACAACATTCTGCTTGAAGACAGATTATGTAAATATTGCCATCTTGAACCTGATTCCATGATTAACATTTTATTGTTCTGCCCTCTCTTCTCTAGCTTAAGACATTGTTTTATTGATCCAATTATCGTGAATTTTTCCAGCTCGACGAAGAGGACTAATCAATATTTACTAGCTGATAAGTGCCCTAATTCGACTGAAGTTGTTGCCGAATATTTGGCAAATATTTTAACTAAGGCTCTTCGTATTGACAAGTAATAGTCCATTTTATTGCCTATTTTGTTCATGGCGTTTGTTGTGGAATTTTACTACCGAATTTGTACTGATTTTGATCGGTACTGTATTATATTATTCTGCTTTCCTTTTGCTTTTATGCCATTAAAGGTTATTGAAATTGAAATTGAGAAAGACTGCAGACAGTGGGGTGGATCCAAACAGCTTTTCCATTTCGTCTTGTCCATGTCCAACTCCCCTCCTTATTACAATCGCAAATGGCTTTTGATCTTGTAGGTGTAGGGTTGCCAGGTCCTTCTTTTCCACCAACTGGAGGTTTTGGGGGCAGAGCCTGAGGAGGGCAGGATTTGGAGAGGGGAGGGACTTCGATGCCATAGAGTCCAATTGCATAAGCAGCCATTTTCTCCAGGTGAACTGATCTCTGTAATAGCAGGAGATCTCCAGCTACTACCTGGAGATTGGCAACCCTAGAGAAGGGAGTAGTTAACACTATCACATATATTTGCTGAGTTGTTCATAACTGGCTTAAGACCTCTTAACACAGATGGTATCTACTCATTTCAATATACCTTGTCAAGTACTTTGTGCAACTGCCTGTCTAGATTACTGGTAAGAAAAGCCATGCAACATGACACTGTTTCATGCTTCTGGGTCTGGAATTAAATTGGTGACCTTAATCCAGTTTTTTTTTTTAATTGAGATACTTTCATTATGTCTTCCTTAAACCTTGTGGTGTATTCAGCTCTAGGAGGAATTACATAGGGCTATATCAGTCTCCCATCTCTAACAGACAAAGAAGACAACACCTCCAACTGAGACTATTTAGTCTTTCAGAGCCTAGTCCCTAAAACCAGAACAAAAGGACAATAGCCGGGGGTACTGGAGCAATGATGATAGTTACATGGAAATGGTTTAATCTCAGCACTTAATGGCATCTTGCATGGAGCCGCTGTCAGGAAGTAGGGCTGAGCTTGTCTGGTATGATAATAGGTCAGGTGCATCAAATGTGTATTTGGAGAGGTAGAATAAAGGTAACTACAGGGTGGAAACAAGGGTTGTGTTCTTGAATGGGTCAGAGCTAATGATCAGTAAGGAGTAGAGGGGCAATCCAAAACTGGTGAATGGTACTTGATGACATTTAACACACACACACACTTAAATGAATGTTCACAAATATCTAAAGTCTGTGAAGTTTCTAGTTTTACCATTTATATTTTTGAATAAGAAATTCAAATCTGAATGTAAAATTAAATCAACATTTGAAATTCAAATGCATTATTTAGACTTGCTGGCATTTCTGGATGTCTTGGCATATTTTAAAAATGAGATCTCGTAAGTTGTCAGTTGTCAGCTACTAATTCCCAATGCATGTGATCTGTGCTGTCAGATGGAGCAATCCTAAGCAGGTTTACTCAGAAGTAATTCAACTTTTATTCAATGGGGCTCACTCCCAGGAAATTGCTTTTAGAATTGCAGCCATTATCTATCAACTGCTCTGATAAAAATACCATTAAGAGACAACAATCAAATACTATCTAATATTAGAAACTAGTGCAAGCATTAAGTACCGTCAAATATGTTTTCAAACTTCAAGGAGAATATTCAAGCACTAAAGAAAATATCTGGAAAATAGTTGATTGGGATCAGCCTCGTTATTCATGAAGAATTCTAATGAGAATTTTGGGAGCAAATTCATTTCAGCTTTAATTTTTTTTATATAATTGGTCTTCCAGAGGTTATGTCCTTAATCTCTTTGACATTGACTTTGAGCCTCCATTTGGTAGACCAGTTTTCAGAGAGCCACTTTAACGCTTTACCATTTTATCATTTCCATGAATCCTCTAAATCCTGAAGATCTCATTCCCAGTAGAAAATAAGGTTAAATCAATTATTGCATTTGTTTCTGTCTCTTCACTCTCCCTTCCTTCCCATCTCTTTGTTGTCCACTGTACTGGTAAAACTGACATTGTAATCTTTGGGAGAGGGTGAGACAATGACCAGAACTGTTTATTTTTTTATTATGTAAAGTGCTATAATCTACAGCAGCAGCAGCAGCAGCTGGATCCACAGGTTGCTGGGCATTGCACTGCTGCACCACTTGGATTTTCCAGTTGTGACAAGAACATTTAGGAGGCCACTGATTGTGTGTGTAAGCTGCCGTCAAGTTGCAGCCATCATATGACAACCCAGTAGGGTTTTCAAGGCAAGAGACTAACATAGGTGGTTTGCCACTGACTGTCTCTACATAGCGACTCTGGTATTCCTTGGTGGTTTCCCATCCAAATACTAACCATGGCTGACCCTGCTGGCTCTCAATGTCCCTTTAATATTTTTCATAATTGAAAACTCTGAGTGTTCTTCCCTTTCCCCCAAGCACAAAATCATCCTATCATATACATTGGTCTAGATGAGATTATGGCCAATTTATCATGAGGCTCACAACAGGCAAAATTAAGGAGGACCAAAGTATTGATGGATTCTTCCAGTACTATCAACTATGGCAAAATACATGACATGACATCATCATGTTGAAAGATGCCCTGCCCAGCAAACGTCAAACAATGTTCAACAGAGGCAGGAACAATTGCACAATGGCAACATTATATTACATCTTTTGTAATAGTCAATACCTGTATTACATGGGAGAAGGGAGGAAAAGATATGGAGTTGCTACTTTCAGTGGAGACACACATGGATTATAATATCTCGTTTTGCCCTTAGTCAATTTATGCAAGGTAGGCATTTTGATTTTTAAGATTTCTGTAAGGAAACAGAACCATTATTTTATTTAAAATATTCCACTCCCAAGTGGCTTATAACATGTTAAAGTTACACTAACCAATTAAAAGCTTTAAAATAGTACCCCCAACCCAGTATGCATCAGACTAAAAGAAAAGCCTATAAAGATTAACTGCTCAACAATGAAACAGAGAAGATTAAAAACGCCAGACCTAAACATCTACAGAGCTACAAGGCATAATAAAATAGGCACAGTAGTAAGACTTTAAAAAAAAAAAAAAACAGTTAAGGGATCTAAAGCAAATTGTAGAATCAAAATGTCTTCATCTGACATGTAAAAAAAAAAAGTCAACTTGGCACCAGTTGAACCTTTGTAGGGAAGGAGTAAATGAAATACCATTTTTGACCTCACCTGTTTTCCCACCTACATTTTATCTATCACATTTTTCTCTCTTCCTTCCTTATAGCAGCATACATGAGTCTCTACCCTTTGCCTATTTTGTGTTCAGAACAACCCTATGAAGTAATGTGGGCTGAGAGAGATAGCAAGAGAGATAAAGACTGGCCCAAGGTCACACAGGCTGCAATCCTAAGGACACTTTGGTGTCCTCTGTGTAACTCCCATTAAATAATATAGAATTTACTTCTGAGTAGATCTGCCTAGGATTCCTCTCACAGTGAGTACTGGGGCTGAGAGGGGATTGGAATCCAGGTGTGCCCATTCCTAGTGTGACACTATTACTATTATACCATACTGATTCTCTCCATGTTAACCTCCATACAAACCCTCCATTTTACCGGAGACTCAGGCACTGGCAGGAGCTGATGAGCAACAGGGGAGGGGACGAATTGTGGCATGAGCCAGGGCACCTGGACACTAGGGATGCCAGCTTCTGGGTACTAGCTGGAGATCTCCTGCTATTACAACTGATCTCCAGTCGATAGAGATCAGTTCACCTGGAGGAAATAGCTGCTTTGGCCATTGGACTCTATGGCATTAAAGTCCCTCCCCAAACCCTGCCCTAATCAGGGTCCGCCCCAAAAACCTCCCACCAGTGGTGAAGAGGGACCTGGCAACCCTACTGGACACCCTATAGCTTATCCCCCTTGCTTCCTGAGATTCTGGCAGTGTAGGGTTGCCAGCTTCGGGTTGGGAAATGCCTGGAGATTTTTGGAGCAGAGCCAGAGGAGGGTGGGGTTTGGGGAGGGGAGGGACTTCAATGCCATAGAGTCCAAATGCCAAAGTGGCTATTTCCTCCAGGTGAACTGATTTCTATCAGTTGGAGATCACTTGTAATAGCAGGAGATCTCCAGCTAGTACCTCAAGGTTGGCAACCCTATGGCAGTGTGAGGGGGGAGTGATCAGCTATAGGGTGGTTGGGAGTCCCAACCACCACCTGCTCACCCTCACTGCTGCCTGAGTGATTCTGAGGTACAACTTTATACTAAATACTCTTTGCTTGGCTTGGACTTTGTTATTGCTCTCTTATTCCTGTTTATATGGTTACATCTTCCTTTGTAAATAACAAAGGTGCCAACAAAAGGGAAAAAAAATCTTAGTTACAAAAATCACTACTAAAACCTAAGACTACCATTAGGAAAACGCGTCCAACAGTCCAACGGCAGAAAACCATTAGTGAAAAAAGTGAATCACAGTTAACCAGATGCCCAATAAAGCAAATATGTCTTTGCTTAGTTCTTTAAACACTAATAATGATGGCACCAGTAGACATCTCAAGGGAAGTGCAGTGGCACAGCTGAGAATGTCCTATCCCTGGTTTCCTCATGCTTCAGCTCAGACAGCTGTGAGATGCTTTTCTATAGGCCTCTGAGGCAGACCTTAATGAACTTGTAGGTCCTAGAGCTAGTCCTGTATTGCACTGCAAATCTCTTTGAACATCTTCTAGTCCAACTTGTGTCCTTCTTGAGTCATGGGGATACAATCCAAAGGGTTCTGAATGGGAACAGGAAAAAAAGGGAAAGGGTGTTGCCTGCTAACAAGTTCATCCCAGGTACGTGGGTCACAGCCATGCAAATTCAGGTTGGCCGTAGACACAGACTTTCATATGGCTCTAGGCGTGGACATCTCTCCCTCTGCCTGTGCAAGAGGCAAAGCCTCCCTCTTCTGTGGAAATGGAAACCAAGCAGTGTCTCTTCCTTAAAGCAAACTGCTGATCCCGGCATTTTTCTGACTCCATGGTGCAGGAGGTACTTCAGAAGGAGGCCTTGCCTACAGGAAGTGCCCATTGGGATGCTTGACTTGGAACCTCCCCAAATACTTTGGAACTTTACAGAGTTTTGTGATTGCTCCCCCCAGAAGCACCCACTCCCCTTCCTCAAAATTTCAACAAGGAGAAACAAAGTTGGGGGCTCCTGTTTTGTGCAATAGAAAAGTGTGTTTGGAGGCAAGGCCAGCGATTTATAAACCTTCAAATGGTCCCTTTTCACAAATGAACAGTTGTAGTGACTTTACCTTTCTCTAAAGTATTCTGTCATGAGAGAGATGATGGGTGTGGTTTACTGTAAAATGGGACTCTTCCACCATCTACATGATGTTTCTAGGGATGCCAGCCTCTCGGTGGGACCTGGGGATCCCCTGGAATTACAGTTCATCTTCAGACTACATGTATCAGTTAAATAAGATGCTATGGAGGGTGGACTCTATGGCATTGTACCCCACTGAGGTTCCTGTCCTCCCCAGGCTCCATTCCCAAATCTCCAGGAGTTTTCCAACCTGGATCTGGCACCCCTACCCCCCATCCCCTGCTGGAGGCCATGGCGGACCTGGCAATCATACATGCTTCTCTTTCTCTCAGGTCTGTCTAAGCATGCATGAGAATGAGAAGAGTACTGACATGATAGAATGGACTCTACCACTTCAGACAGTAGGTGTGAGGCATCACAGTTTTGAAGGTTAGTTTTCTGTCTGCAGGGATTGAAAAGTGATTTCTTCACCTACTATTTAAAGCTGAACAGACCATTTTTGCCATTTCAGCATTTTACCACCTCATTCCCACTTAATCCAACTCATGTATAGCTTCGGCCTCAGCCTCCTTTACCATGCTGGGTAACATATGAGAAGCACTTCATTTGCATTTCACTTTTTTAGTTAACCGTGGTGGGAAGTTCCACAGCAGTGTCACAGTATTGCATTTAGTGCAAGGAATAGGCAAGGATAGGATGTGACGATACCATTTTCTGAAACTTACATGCAAGATGAATATGTATTGACTCCCTGCCAATGTGGTAGGTGTGGTGTGAATGGCACCTCAGATACAACCTTAATGCAAATAATGGTTTTTATAAAATAAAACATTTTCATTGGTAAACCACAGTTCTGCATGGGGGGAGGGAAGTGAAACATTTTAAATTTAGCCCCCAAAATAGAAGTACAATGTATCATTGGAATGGTATGAAAATTATCTGGCTCAGGTTCTTTTCATGAAAACACATCTACTTACTGTTCTGCGCCAAATATCTTCAGGCTGAGATGTTTCCTTCAGCCTACACAAAAATTTGAAGCTGAATTTCTGAAACAGATGGAGGTTTGTTGTATCAGTATTAGGGTTGCCAGCTGCAGGGACAGGCGTGTCAATAATTCATTGGTGTGTAACATCATTTCAGGTCAAAAACTGGAATCAACATTATGATATCAGGGGTGAGGCTCAAGGATTTGATGAAACCTTGGTTAAACAGATGCCATGATGTAACTTAAGGTTTTTTTTTTTTTGCCAGAATTGATATCCCATGCCAGTCTCACCTCCCTATTTCCCCCCATTTCTTTCTTGATGGCCTTGAAGCACCAGTGGGGGCTGGGTAAATGACCGCGAGGACTCCTGCTTGGTGTCCCTAATCAATAACAAAGGGGTTGACTGTAAAAGAGCCAATTCATGTGTTACAAAGTTGTCATGGCTACCACAGTTTGGGAGTTTTAAGTTTCAAGGCCAGATTCTGATCATGACTGTAGCATGCAGAATGGCCTTCAGCCCTGTGTCACTTTTACATCTGGAAACTGCCCCAAGGAGCTGGGGTTTGCTCCTTTAAAAAAACATTGTAACTTAAATGGCTACATGTAATTTTTACCACAAATAGCAGTTCCCTGGGGCTGTTTCAAGACATGAAAACAGCTTGAGGGTGAAGGCTAAAGCCTCTTCTCCATGATTGTTAGAGTGAGAGGAGAGCGACTCAGCATGCCCGGACATTGGGGAGCGCTAATTCATTCGAAATGTATTGGTGTTATCTCTTGAATGGGATGCTCCTCTTCGTCTGAACTTGGGGACTGCCCTGAGGGGGGCGGGGTTTGGGGAAGGGAGGGACTTTAATGCCATAGAGTCCAATTGCATAAGCAGCCATTTTCTCCAGGTGAACTGATCTCTATCGGCTGGAGATCAGTAGTAATAGCAGGAGATCTCCAGCTAGTACCTGGAGGTTGGCAACCCTAATCCCAAGTTGATGGGAGGCCTGTGGAATGCTATGTACGAAGAGCAATCCCTTCTAACTCCTGAAGGCAAACAGTTTACACCCTGAATTATTTTGATTGCTCTTACCTAAGCTACAAATACTGTTAGCAATCATGAAATTAACCCTCTCTTTTCAAATGAGTTGGTAGCCTCCGGAGGCAAGGAATTGCACTTCCCTTAGATGTTGATCTAATTTTTGTTGGGAACAATTATGTTTCCTGCACAGCTGTGGTTTATTGCTACACCACATAGTTGCCCTCCATCTTGACAAGGGTCATATCAGTTGTCCCGGGGCATCATGGTGTAGGCACTGGTTCTCACTCAGTCCTTTCCCTGCTCTATTATGGCCACTTAGTTTGTGGACTTGCTGGGTAGAATTTTTCTTCCGTTTACTGCTAAGAATATTTTGCATATGAGTTGGATAGTATAAACACTACACTATTTTCAGCTCCGGAAGCCAGAAAAAGCATAGTTGTGAAATATTTATGGGGCTCAAGTTGCAGACCGTGTTACCCCACCCCATCTCTTTATAGAATGCATATATTATTATAGTGTGTGCTTTCCATTTTGTTCATCATAATGTAATGGTTTCTGCTTCCAGCTTTCATTTAATTTTTCCTCTTTGTCAACTGAAAAAGGGTAACGTTTAGATATGTTACAGTACAACAGGTTGTAGTTCTATCTCTAATATTTGTAATTACTATTTGAACGACAGAAAACCTATTTAATTCATACAGATCCTAGGATTATTTCATATACAAAGTTAAGGCTTAAACAGAATTGACCATGTATGGACTGGCCACTGCGCCCCCCCCCCACTTGAGCCAGTCCAACCCAGTGTAGAAGGGCCATGTGTGGCCTGGGGAAGGTGGTGCCTGACCCATGCAAGTTGCACAGGTCCAGAGCAAGCAGTGCATGGCCCAGAGAAGGTGGTACCCAGGCTGGGCAAACCATGTATATCCTCTCTCTCCTTGAACCATGGCCCTGATCAAAATTAGGTGGTTGGGCACCAGGTATTTAAAGGGGAAAAAATGCCACTGGGAATCCATTCACAGAACTCCCAGTGTCATGTTTCCTTTGCCTGTCAAGCATAACTCATGTCATTCATGTTTTTTAAACCAGTAAAACAAGTTTAAGGTTCACAAATATTGCATAAATATCACATTTCTCCCTAAGTTCTGTTTTTTCCTCAGGGGAAAAAGACACGAAAACCACTGTTCTCCACCCCTCCCCCCATTTCATAGTCTATGGACATTTTACAACATTCACTGGAATCCAAAGTTGCACAGTCATCCTCATCTCAACACGGAAGTCCTGATCCAGCTACACGTGTGAGAAGCAGCCAGAGGTAAACACAGGTAATACAAGTCAGATAACTGTTGATTGTATGATCAGCTCCTCTGGGGAAGGAGGGAGCAAGGGGAGGCAGCAAAATTCAACTTTCCTCCCCTTCCCAAACAAGGAAGGCTTTTTGACTGGAATATATATATCCTTACAAGTGGAACTGCACAAAGAACCATAAGCACAGCAGCTGTTTCTGCACATGCTTCTAAATAGGGCTAGGGACAGGCCATCAAAATCTGCTTCCATTGACTGCTTAGCTGGATCTGTGCAAGAGCACATGCATCACTCTGATTTAGGGGTTCAGTACAAGTTTGGTTTTATTTCTGCCCTTCCCTAAGCTCTGTGGAATCCTGTGGGGAAATAGTAGAGCAGATTCAGAGGGATCATCCTCATGCATTTGTCTTTGTTTTCTGCGAGCATCTTGAATAACATCGCACAGCAAGATATTTCTGGGATGTTTAAAACCCAGAATGTTACTGACTTTTACATTTCCCTATATATCACTCCACGTTTGCCTCCATTAAAAGTTGCAACACCTTGAACCAGTATATCTGCTAATCAAAATATTACACTCAAAATTGGCATGACAAATTGGACCATAATTGAGACAACCCAAGGTTAAGGTCTGATACATTTTGTGTGTGGCAAGTACTTGGTGGCGGCAAGCAAAATCCCGACAATCCCCCCCTCTGCCCACCGACCAGCTGAGGGTCAGCGCCCGCACACCGTGCCCAAGGCACTTCCGGGTTTAGCAGAGACTCCAGCAACCACTGCCATAACTCTATAAAAAACACAGAGTTTCGTCAGAGACTGCTAGCGCGTCCATGCCGCTTCCAGGTAAACCTGGAAGTGACGTAGGCATGGTGTGTGAGACACATGCACGCATCACACGCCCCAGCCACACCCCCAAAAAGCTCCCGCCGGTGAAGCTAAGGGACCTGGCAACCCTAATTGTGTGTAAATTGCAGTTGACTCATGCTGACAACAGCAAGAGGCTTTCAAGGCAAGTGAGAAGCAGAGATGGTTTGCCATTGCCTTCCTCTGCAGAGACTTCCTTGGAGCACCAACCCTGCTTAGCTTCCAAGATCTGACGTGATGGGGCCGGGCTATACCATGCCGCTTTCCCTCCCCTGATACATATTACCAGTCCTTTTTTGTTTAAAAAGTGCCAGTACATATATAAAGTTGCACCAGTTTCCACCAATTCTCCTCTCTGGATTTGGGAGATCCTCAAAAAAGGTGTCAGTAATATTGGTGAGTACCATCACACATACATACACACACACACACACACACACACACATGTACACACACAAAAAGTCATGCATATCACTATTTTTGGGTTGAACCTGGAAAAAGCAGCAGCTGTGGTCATAGCCCTCATGATGAGTGCCTTTGGAGTGGTTTACCCCAACTTAGAGCTGCGAGGTCCCTCTTTGCCACCGGCAGGAGATTTTTGGGGGCAGAGCCTGAGGAGGGCGGGGTTTGGGGAAGGGAGGGACTTCAATGCCATAGAGTTCAATTGCCAAAGCAGCCATTTTTCTCCAGGTGATCTGATCTCTATCGGCTGGAGATCAGTTGAATTAGCAAGAGATCTCCTGCTCCTACCTGGCAGTTAGGAAAACAGTACAGGATGATATATATACACAAAGTGCAAATTTTATAAGCTACTGAGATGAAACAAGGACCATATACATGACACATATAAAGCACAAATATATACAATATGTACAATCTGCATAAAGCAGAAATGATTCCAAAGGTCTCAACAGAGTATCAGGTAAGTATTAGTATTGTAATCTTTGTGTATAAAGTCCATATAAAGCCACAATCATCAATGGATACGGCCGTTTCAGATCCACAGCAGTGGAAATCTTTCTTCAGTCCTTCCTAAAATTAATATTATACAATCAGTATATAAATATATAAAGATTATGACTATTAAAATATAATTGGATTTGATACAATATACTCACAAAAAAGTGCTGTTATACATTCATAATTCCTTCCCATGCAGGGTAAGTACAAATTGATTCAATCAGACGTCAGCAAAGTACATCACATAGTGCAGCTAGTAAAGTCAAACACAGCCTTACTCAATTACATAGGAAAACCCAGGTGTGCACGGTTGCTGGTGATGCATACCAAATGCAAGTTAGAAGTCTTAAAGTGACAGTGTACATTTAAACAGAAGCCAACTCAGACTTATAAAAAACATGTCAGATCATTATCTAGATATAACCCATTTGGAGACATCATATTCAGGAGGTGAATGAAAAAAGCCTCCTTCTGTCTTAACAATCTTTCATTGTCACATCTATTGAAACGTTTCTTTTGAAGTCGCCAAATTACAAAATAGCGGAGCTCATTTTCATTATGATGCTGCTCAAGAAAATGTTCTACTACCGGGGCAGAAGCTATTTTCGCCCGTATTCTAGATTTGTGTTCTAATATGCACATTTTAATCGGTCTAATTGATGAACCTATGTAAAATTTGCCACACGGGCAGCACAAGCAGTAAACACAGAAGCGTGTGTCACAGTTGGTATAGGACTGCAGTTTGAAAATGAAGTTACTGTCAGTTCTCCTAAACTCTTTAACTTCGAGACATAGGTCACAAGCCATGCATTTGTGACACTTATAGTGTCCAACAACAGATTTGTTAGAAACATCCCTATATATATCTGAGTGTACTACCTTATCCTTAATGGACTGGGTTTTGCGAAAGCCTATTCTGGGCGGAGTCCTGCAACCTGGAATGTCCTTTAAGAGGTGCCAATGTCTTTTCACAATGCTTGCAATATGTCCTGATAAGTGGGTATACTGTAAAGCAAAAGTAATAGGCTGTACTTTGTTCCTACTTCTGGATTCCCTATATAGTAAATCCTGTCTATCAACTCCACTGATTCTAGATTGAGCATTGATGATAACTTTAGGGGGGCAACCTCTATTGGCCAGGGCTTGTGATAGCTCCCCAACTGTCTGTAAGTAATTCCTGGTTTCAGTAGTATTTCTTTTAGATCTCCTGCTACTACCTGGCAGTTGGCAACCCTACCCCAACTTCTGACTAGGATTGCCAACTCCAGTTTGGGAAATTCCTGGAGATTTTGTGGTGGAATCTGAGGAGGGCAGGGTTTGGGGATGGGAGAGGCCTCAGCTGAATATAATGCCATAAAGTCCACCATCCAAAGCAGTCATTTTCTCGAGGGGGACTTATCTCTGTTGTCTGGAGATCAGTTGTAATTCTGGGAGATCGCCATGTCCCACCTAAAGGTTAGCAATCCTATTTCAGACTGCTACTAAACCTTTTTTGATCCACAATTTAAACTTCTTCAGTTTGTCAGTAATCTGTGGTTGTCAGTAATCTGTGCTGATAGTGATCTGCACCCAGACAATAGGATCATTATTACTGATATACTGGGCAGAAGAACCTAGATTCAAGCCTTCTAATGATAGATTTCTGGATCCAACCCAGATCTCCAGTTTAGACAGGTTGCTTGCTAGCATTACAGCTAGACACATATTAGCCTAAATTGATGGAGCAAGAAGGATCAGGAAACTTACTGTATGATGGTTTGTTTTATTTTATTTACTTCATTTATACCCCACCTTTCTCCACAATGGAGTTCCAGAGCAGCTTACATTTTTCTACTCTCCTGCATTATTTCCTCATAACAACCTCACCTGAGAAGAAGGTTAGGCTGAGAGTATACGTCACTCAGCAAGCTTCCATGGCAGAGTGGGGATTTCAACCTCAATCTCCCAAAATCCTAGCCCAGTGATGTAATGGCTATCCCACACTGGATCTAACAATAGCAACTTTAACTGGAAAAATTTCATTTGAATTTCCAGCTTCAGACTTGGAACCATCCTGATTAATAGGTGACCTTTTCTGTTGGGATATGGGGCATGACAGGTATTCTCCAACTTCCTGTCTCAATAGTGAAGGTAATCCTTTAGTTCTCTTCCTGCTTTGGGAGTGAACACAGAAGTTGTGAGGAATTCTGTCACTGTGAGCCCCCTAGTCAGGGCTTTGGCCTTTCTTCTCCTTCTACATTTTCTTCCAGCTTCTTTTCCTGACACAGCATTTGGATACAGAGTGCTTAAGAAGGTGATTTAGCAATTTCTCATGTTACCTCCTGGGGAGGTGGTAAGCTCTCCTTTCCTGGAGGTTTTTAAGAAGAGACTAGATGGCCATCTGTCAGCAATACTGATGTTATTACCTTAGGCAGATCATGAGAGGAAGGGCACCTTGGCCATCTTCTCGGCATGAAATATGGGTCACTGGGGGTGTGGGGGGGGGAGGCAGTTCAGAATTTCCTGCATTGTGCAGTGGGTTGGACTAGATGACCCTGCTGGTCCCTTCCAACTTTATGATTCTATTAAAACCAGGGAGCCTACCGAGATACTGTTGGACATTTTATCATTCAGGATGCTCTCCTCCTTCACATAAAAATGGACTTCCAACAGGTGGCTTTTTCTATTCAGAGGTAGGGAGAGCACACTGCCTCACTTGTTCAATATGATTGCACATCTTTGATACAGCTTTTTTCTCAGTATGCCAAACTGTTATATATTTTTGTCTTCTTTAATTAGAATCATTATCTCTTGGATATATAGAGGCTTTTGTTATTGGCCTTGGGAGTCCTTTATTTTGCATCAGCTGTGAAAGTTGCAAGCTGAAGAAAGAGTAAACTCCCCCAATCTGGACAGGAAACTGGAGAATCATCCTGTCTCTAGAAAGAGAGTCCACAATAAGTCTAGTGCTCTGACTCTGTCCATCAACAGAACAACAACAAAAGTGGGGGGGGGGGGGACTCAACCAAATATGTAGACAGAGCTTCAAAGGTTAAGTTACAAACTATACAGTATAACAAAATAATTACATTTATTGCAAGGTGTACACAGTAAAACTGTTAAAAACACAGGGCCTGGAATACACGCTACATATAAAAATCAGTTATGAAATTCTTATGCACAATTGATATACTAACAATGTAAATGACCAAATCTTGACCAGACACATTTCAGCCTGTGTAGGCTTTTCTCAGTGGTCATAAATATATAACATTATAAAGAAAACACATCCAGAAATAAACGTTATGAAAAAGCCTGACATCACCGAGATTACTCTGATTTTCTTGCATAGGTGGGGAAATTTGAAATAAGGATTCTAAAGTGTGGAGTCATTAACTGAACTGAGGAAAGATGTGTTTGCTGGGGGTGGGAGATTTCCTGCCTCCATTGGCCCTTGCCCACTGGCACACCAGTGGCTGGTAGAAGAAAGAATGTTTAAAATTGCCATCAGCGATGACGTGATGCCACTTTTGGGTTTTCTCCAGAAGTGACATCAGTCCTCTCTAGGAATCATCAGAAACGCCATAAAACTGGGGGAAGCCCTGAAGTGATGCCAGCCCTTTCTAGGAATTGCCCCAAACTCTATGGTTTTACAATTCCTAGAGAGGACTGATGTCATTCCTGGATTTTCCTGGAAATGACATCATGCCATCACTGACTGCCCTCCCCATATTATCCACTGGTTGCCAAGCCAGTCTCCTGCTGGCTATATCTAGGAAAGATATAGGAACACTTCATACCTCGTAGGGAAGACAGACAGAACATAAAAACAATTATGGGATATTCAAAACTAAATTAGCTGGGGGTGGAGTTGTCAGGCTGCTTTCAGTTGGCCCACGCTTGTATACAAATGAATTTAAACATACACATGTACCTATAAACTGGGAGACCTCCAAGGTATACCAGGAGCATGACACAGAGGCAAGCAATGGCCAACCACCTCGGGATGTCTCCTGCCTTGAAAACCCTATGGGGTTGCCATAAGTCAGCTGTGACTTGATGGCAAAAAAATAAACAAATTTGGGGGGAGCAGGTGGTTTGGAGAGGGTTAAGCTAGGTGGTTTGGCTAGGTTAAGTAGACCAGACCTTAGAAATATGGGCAATATTAGACAGTTTTGTCACAAGGGGCAATGGAAATGAAAAAACAAAAATTTTGACAAAAAAGGCTGAAAAATCATTGAAAAGTGGAAACCTGAGTTCTTTTGACTTGGCTCCAGTAATTAATCTCTCAGTTCCCTTGAAGTATCAGGAACTACGTTTTACAGATAAAACAGGTAAAGTCTGGAGACCCTTACAAGTATTGTACAAAAAACATACAAATAAATATTTACTTGCTTATAAGAGAAAGGAATGTTAGGTTTCTAAAATACAGTTCCCGTAACTATTACTGCTGATTCTATTCATACCAATCTCAGAGTGTTTAGCCAGGGCCTGCTATGTGCTGGTTGCTTGAAATTGTACTTGCCCCCACATAGAGACTGTTCTATGCAATGTGGGTTGTCTCTACATCATCAAAAACATTCCAGCTGGCAATTTGCATGGAGAAAACTGCACAGTGTCAATGGATCTATATTATACCCTGCTATATACAAACACCTTATTTTGTAGAGCAGTTGACATGCAGATGCAACCTCAGGCAGCCTCCACATAGCCACTATTGTCTAAAAGTAAGAGATAAAAATGGAGTTTGGCATCTGTCAGTAAAGGATCAAGCAACCTTTTGACTTGTACAAAACTTTGTATCACAGAGAAAGGTGGCAAACTGTTAGCAATCTCCCCCCTGCCCAATAAAACCTCAGCACTACTTACAGTGAAACAAAGACTGTTATAATGACCCCAGAATCCAAGGTTTGGGGGGGAATCACCTTACACATTCTGTATCTCTTTTATTGTCAAAATAATTCTAAATAACTTGGTGGAGATTTATAATAAAAAGGACACAAATGTAAAACTATCCTAATGTTGTTGTTATGAAGATATTTTCTGGCAGTATTTTTTCATAGTTGTAAAATCTAACCTCCATTTTCATGTAATAGTATATATTCTTCTATTTAGAATATGAGGTTGTATCCTACTGCTCAGCTAACCATGGCATGTTCTTCTGAAGTGATGAGCCTTCCTCTGATGAAAGGCTTCTTGAACTAGTGGGATATATTGCTGTTAGCTGAGCAGAATGGTAAGATACAACTCATAATTCTCAAGCATTGTCAGCAATAGACAGGTAAAGTACAAAAAGAGCATTTTGTCACACACTTAGCAGGACTTTAGAAACTGTGGTGGCACAGGTGCATGGAAGTTAAGCAGGAGTCACCAAGATGATAAGTAAGTTGTCTTTCTGTATTTTTTTAAATGGAACTAATAGTTAATGGAATCTGATAAGGGAGTCAGGAAGACTTAAGTATTATTGTTATCATTGTCATTATCTGAAGGCACTTGACTTGAGCAGCCTTTAGACATTCAGCCTTCACTATTGTTCTCCTCCTGCTTCACATTTTCCCTAAACAAGTCAAACATACAACAAATGAGGCATGTTTTGTAAAGGAAGGTGCATAAAAGGACTGGAGTTTAAGTTAGCGTTGCTAGATGAGGATAGAATTGCTAGTAAATTTATTGCACTGGTAGAACAAACCATTATACCAGCACATTGTGATGCCGTTGAATCTCATAATTATGGATTCAGACTATGGACCACATTGCATGTTACAAAGTCATTGTCAGCTGTGGGTCCTTACAACCCGACATGGGTGTTCTGTGCTCACAATTTAATTCTCAGGTGTATGAGGCCTGATTTGAATAGGTGTTATGATCCATAGGGAGAGGAGGCTTAAGCTGTTCCTCCATAGTATTTTGCTGACCTGAAACAGCCTGAGGAGCTGCTATTTGCCCGGTTGGCACATAAGTTTTCCCAATGGACCAAATAGAGGCTTCCAAGTATGTTTCAGGCAGGGAACATGCCATGCAGGGGGAAGGTTGTACTGATCGGAATCAGGCTCAGACAGGCCTCAGAGTTGAACTCCCAGAATGCATCTGCTGAAAGGACACATGAGGGACACTGTAATGTGTGAATTGGCTCAAATTACTATGAGTTTTGTATGCTTATTATGTGTGTCTGTGTTCTGCACTGGGCCCATTCCTTCCACGGGTTTTTTTTTAGCTAGTCTGCTCTCTCCCGTTTTCAACTGCTTTCCTGGCTTCTGCAACAGTGGTGATAGCAATGGTGGTGGCAGGGAAAGTGTCTTCTCACTTCCCCCTGCGTACAACCACCTCCTCTCTATCCCCCCTCTGCTCCACTAGCCACATTGCTGGATTGCATTGAATTAACTCAGGAGCCAATCACTGTGGAGCATCAATGGCATATAGGGTTGCCAAACTCCAGGTGGCACCTGGCGATCTCCCGCTATTACAATTAACCTCCATAAGACCAAGATCAGTTCCCCTAGAGAAAATGGCTGCTTTGGAGGGTGACCTTTACGGCATTATAACTTGCTGAAGTCCCTCCCCTCCCCAAACCCCACCCCCAGAATCTCCAAGTATTTTGCAACCCGGAGCTGGCAATTTTAATGGTATATGTACCAGAAAGGGAACACAGCTTATATATCAAGATGCAAAGCACTGGGCAATGCTCCTTTGCTACTGCTTCTGTAGAATTATGAACACCCAAATGGGAAAACTGGTGATGGGAACCTTGGTGCAAGAGTACTTAGTACAAGGAGGACTTTACACAAACAATCAACAGCCAAGGCTAACAACAAGTATAGGAGGAGCAGATGTTGTGATCTCCAATTCTTTGCAGATAGTCTGCTTCAGGGATCTAGACACAAATACCTACTATTGCTACATCAACATGGTTTGATTGTCAGCAACAGTGAGTTCATTTCCTACTGGCTCTGCTTGAACTGGTAAAGGTCCCAAGATGCTGAAGTTCAAGATAGCAAAAGTATGTTATAAACCCCTCATTATGATATTTGATTTGAGTGTACCTCTTAGATGGAGTTTCCAACAGCCAGGGTGCTCTGCTTGTTCTGAAAAATGAGATACTGTATTGGTAAATGTCTCGTTTTGATAAAATCCAGGGTGTAACTCTCAGCCTGTCCCATCCTGATGAAAATTATGTTGATGGAATCATCAGAATTCAAATTATCCCTCATCAGACTGGTTTTCATGGCTAATGATGGCTGTTCTAAAGATTATGTCATAAGGAAGGCGGAGAAACTGGCCTCCCATATGTACTTACACAATTGAAGCTTACTCTGTGAAGTTTCTTGTGAGCAATGAACTAATAGAATCAAGGCACGCTTACCACCACTATTCTTACCATGAAGGTAACCGATGTCTTTGTGGTCCTGACACTTTTCAGCTACTTTGAAGGTAAGTAATTTTTGTTATAATCGTTACAGGTCCATGTGTCTGCCTTTGCCTAAAGAATAGGAGTTAGTGCCTTTTAGTTCTTAACTGAATTGAGAAAACTGGGGAAAGCCAATGTTAGGAACAACCACCCTGTTATACTTCACCCATGATTGTGACATAGATCTTTTTGATATTATTAAGGAATGATATTATTAATGATACAATTCTGCCACTGGTAAATATTTTCAAATTTTGCATGTGAAAATCCTTTTCAAAAGATTTTTCTGCCAATTGTTTACACTGATTTTGTTTTTCTTGGAGAGGACCATTCCAGTGTGCCTTCTGAGTAAATAGCTTTCATCTGTTAAAGAATTGTGATCTGTGTATTTGTGAAAGCTAGATTACATTTTTAATTCTTCTAACAATGTTCCTGTTGGAAAGGGATGAAAGTGAACAGAGGAATATGATAGAGAGGGTGTGATTCTGCAGTATTTACATTATTTGTATTGACATCTAGATTAACACTATGGTGTGAATGTCAAAAAGAAGTGATAAAATGTGGATAGAGGCCAACTAAATATGACTCAATAGAGCTTGTTGTTTTTTATACAAACATCATCCTATTTATATGGATAGTTTTATTATCAGAAAGTCTAGGGAGTCCTATAATTGCAAACTGTGGGTTTAGGTGAGTCCTCAGAGATAGAGTTTTGTTTTTTAGTTCTTTGATTGTATTATTTAACCCAGTATTTATCTTTGAGGACTCCTTTGTAAGTTATTATTACCGGTAGCTAACTAATTTATCTATGACATGGCAAGAGAAATAAGTTTATATGGCAGGGCCAGAGGAAGTATAATAGGGCTTGGATCATGTTGATGGATAAAAATCTAAGGTCTTTAGTGGCATTTTCCATGTTCTGGATTAGTTCATGGTTGTGACCATTAATGAGTTTTTCTGCTTGAGGCCCTAGTTAAAAATCATCTGATTCGGATGTTTACCAGGTCACCCATGTGTCATGGTATCCCTAGTATGGCATCTCTTGGAGACAGTAGTTTAGAATTACCTCCTGGTACCTGAGGAATTGTCTTGTGGGCCAGCCTGTGAAGCCTGTATGGAAAGATGGAGGTAGTGCTTGGGGGCTATTAACTAGAACAGGATGTTATTAGCACCTACTTTTTCGAATGCCTCCAAAATGTGGAGGCCTTGTTTTACAGCAGTAGGTTGGTCCATATGCCATTCAAATTATCTGTAATCTGGAACGTCCACTCTGGATTCCAGTACATCATGTTGGTTTGTTCTTCATTCAAATTGGTATCAGGGGATTGTGGCTTTCTATGCTCAGTTGGCTTTGCCTTTCTTGGAGGACCTTGGGTCCCCATTCTAGTGGTTTGATGCAAGTGTTGCATCTTCTTTGCCTGCAGCTTCCAGAGTAGTCTTCAAATTGTGGTAAGTGGCAAGATATGCCTATCCGAATGTGCCCGCAGAAGATAACACTGTACAAAGGAATTAACCTGTTTATTGGATCTTGGAAGCTAATCAGGGTGAACCCTTGTTATTGCTTGGATGGGAGACCACCAAGGAAGTCTAGGATTGCTATGCAGAGGTACGCAATGGCAAACACCTCTGTGTTGTTCTTGTCTTGACAGCTCTATGGGCCTCCATAAGTTGACTACAATTTGATGGTTTAAAAAGTGCTGCATATTAAAGAGAAGGAGTAGGAGCACTAGGAGGAACAAATTTTGTGATGTTTGGTCAAAATAATGGATGGGTTGACTGAAAAAATGTTAAAAGAGAGATTGTAAAAAGCACTTTAGATCTGTGATTTCATAGAGGAGAATGTTATTGTATTTACATAGCTGCTATACTGATTGGTGATTGGGCTGGTCTACAGGACTAGTTACACACTCTCAGCCTATCTCACAGGGTCGTAGGTGATGATAAAATAGAGGAGAGGAGAATGGTGAAAGCTGCTTTGGGTTCCCATTGGGGAGAAAGGTAAGGTTCAAAGAAGTAAAAAATAAATAGTAAATAATGTGATAAAATAGCATTGAATTAATTACATTTTAGAAATGCTGAAGAAGATAAAAACACCAAAAGGGAAACCAAATATAGATCTTGTATACTGAGTATGCCCTGACCTGGATAGCCCCAGGCTAGCTGGATCTCGTCAGATCTCAGAAGCTAAGCAGGGCCGGCACTGGCAAGTATTTGGATGGGAGACCTCCAAGAAATGCCAGGGTCGTGACATGGAGGCAGGCAATGGCAAACCACCTCTGAATGTCTCTTGCCTTGAAAACCTCACCAAAGGTTACCATAACTCAGATGCGACTTGATGGCAAAAAAATAAATGAAAGACTGCATCTGGAAAATTAGAAGGTCTGGTTCCTTTTGAAGATGAGGTGGAGTGCTACAAAAGGTGATTCTAATATGGGGATGGAGGATGTTCAAATGTGAGATTTCTGAGGTTATATAGTATTGCAAGGTGTGTAAGTAAGGTAAAGGTCCCCTGTGCAAGCACCGGGTCATTCCTGACCCATGGGGTGACGTCACATCCCGACATTTCCTAGGCAGACTTTGTTTGCGGGGTGGTTTGCCAGTGCCTTCCCCAGTCATCTTCCCTTTACCCCCAGCAAGCTGGGTACTCATTTGACCGATCTCGGAAGGATGGAAGGCTGAATCAACCTTGAGCCAGCTACCTAAAACCAACCCCCGTTGGGATCAAACTCAGGTCGTGAGCAAGCTTGGACTGCAGTACTGTAGCTTACCACTTTGCGCCACGGGGCATGTACTACATGCTTTTCTGTATATTCGAACCAGCCTTGTTGAGGATAGGTCTGCTAGGACTGGATTTGGCAAGGAGGATGGTATTTTTATGACAAATGCTACAAAATACCTAGTACTTGCTAAGAACTTCCTATCACTCAGCCAGTAAATGATAGGTTTCATGAAGAAATGCCTGGGTGTTAGTTAGATGTTAAAATTACATTATGATAATGACTATTTCTTGTTTTATAATCGGGATGGGAGTCAAAGGGCTTCATGTGCACTTCTGCTCGAGAAAGGGAGGGGTGTCCCTGATTTCTACTCATTCCATCCCTCAAGAAGGACTTCCGCATGCTATTCCAGAGGGAGTTGCTTGGGGGAAGCTTTGCCAACCTGCAAATAGGGCTTGGAGACCCCCCAGAATTACAACTGATCTCCAGACTTTGGTGATCAGTTCCCCTGCTATTATATACAACTGCAGTCCCTCCTCTCCCAAAATTCTGCCTTCCCTTGGCTCCACTTCCAAATCTCCAGGAACTTCCAAACCCAAAGTTAGCAACACTACTTGGGGGTTTGTGAACAAGGTGTTGCAATTGGAAGGAGGAAACCAGAAAATATTGTGGTGTCAGCTGAATTCGTTTTATGATTTGGCACTATGAATCTAGGTATTTACAGTAAGTGGATGTGTACTTTGGTGCATCTTTACTCAGAGGTATTGCATTAGTTGAGTTGATGAACAGCCCAAGCAACAATCTTGTCATGAAATTCTTTAGAAAGTTCCCGTTAAAGTGAACACCATGCTAAGAACAATGTTCCTATAGGCTGCCCATCACCACTTATGGGAAATGGAATGATCTGCAAGCACATGATCTGCAGAAAGTATTTCTCTTCTATAGGTGCCAATGGAGAAGCATATCCCCTAGATTTATGGGCAATTAGACTGACAAAACATAGGTGGTTTCCACATGGGGACAGGTTTGTGTGGTTTCCCCATTGCTGATTCAGCTGCTGATAAAGCGTGATAACAGCGGGGCTCCCACATGGCAGGTTTCTCCCCAGTTTCCCTGCCCCAGTTTCCCAGCAGCAGCTAGTCCCCTTCTCCTGGGCATTTTTTTTAAATAATAATAAGAGTTTGTTTTTATATGCCAACTTTCTCTACCACTTAAGGGAGAATCACCTTCCCTTTCTTCCCCACAACAGGCACCCTGTGAGGTAGGTGGGGCTGAGAGTGTGTGACTAGCCCAAGGTCACCCAGCTGGCTTCATGTGTAGGAGTGGAGAAACCAACCCAGTTCACCAGATTAGCTTCTGCCGCTCATGTGGAGGAGTGGGGAATCAAACCCGGTTCTCCAGATTAGAGTCCAACCGCTCCAAACCACCGCTCTTAACCACTACACCAGCAGTAGAATATTAATAAACTGATATAACACTATAAGCATAGGTGTAACAGCTTCTCTGAATTCCCAGCTCTCATCTTTCAAAAAAGTAAGCCTCCAGCCCCTTCTGTTGTGGAGACATGCCTTCATCCTTATATTTCTGCTAAGAAAGGGGCCAGACATTTACTTAAAAAAAAAAAAAACATGGAAACTAGGCATTCAAAGAACCTGTTACACATACTGTTACAATGGAATATAAATATAAAAATATTCTAGTGTGAATTTTTTTTAAAGCCCCTAGGTGGCAAAGGCCTTGACCTGAATGGCGCAGGCTAGCCTGATCTCGTCAGCTCTCAGAAGCTAAGCAGGGTCAGCTCTGGTTAGTATTTGGATGGGAGACCACCAAGGAAGTCCAGGGTTGCCGTGCAGAGGAAGGCACTGGCAAACCACCTCTGTTAGTCTCTTGCCATGAAAACCCCAAAAAGGTGTCTCCATATGTCGGCTGCGACTTGATGGCACTTTACACACACACACAGGTGGCAAAGAGGAGAAAAGGGCTGCTGAGGGGACCGTGTCAGGGAAATTGTCTGCCATGTGGTTTAGAAGAAGAAAACACTTCCCAACAGCATTGAAGCTAAGGCAGATAAACCTTGTGGAAATGGCCCTAATCATGTTTACTCAGAAATAAGCCCTATTGGAATAATGCGATTTATTTCTGAGCAAATGTACTCAGAATCAAAAGCACTGAAAATCCTACTCAAACCAGTCAAAGAAGGGAGATCTGTATAAGCAGCTGCTCATTTGTGTTGTGCTTGGATAGGTACGAGTACCCCATCTGGGGTCACTGTGTCAATGTGCAACAAAACACAACAAATTTGGATCAGAGCCAGAAGCCGAGATTCACTGGCTACCTGTTCAAATTAAGTAACCATTTTATTTGTTTTCTGAAGGACTTTCCAACATTTCACAGTCTGTATATTTTTGTTGCAGATGTTGTCAGTCAAGCTAGATACAAGGTTAGTCCAAACTTTTCTATTACTTTTTCTTAGATAGTTCATACAAACTGTAAAGAAGGAATCTGAGCTGCTGCCGGTCAGATTAGACAATACTGACTTTGATGGACCAAGGGTGTGGGGTCTGATTCAGTATAAGGCAGCTTCATGTGTTCATGTGTTCATAAATCTCCTAAATATGAAAGGCTGTTTTCAAAAATATTTATGAATGTACTGAAATATCTTCAGACTATAAATAACATAAGATGAGGGTCATAATTAAAATTGAGGTTATTCTGTTAATAATATATAATGTGTTAATAATACGTAGGTCTCAACAAAAGCAAAAATGAAAATTCAGATACTCAGATATATGAACATCTAGAGAACGCACATGTAGTCATTACAGTTTATCAGCTCAATGTGAAATCATATTTTAGAAGACAAATAAGGAAAGACTCTTTTTAGAATTCTGTTCTTACAGTGCACTCTTAAGCAGAGTAACATCCTTCTCATTAAAGTCAGTGGGTTTAGAAGGGTGCAACTGTGCTTAGGATTGCAAGACACCTATCGTATATTATCCCCCTCTCGCCCAACTGTCACACCAACGGCCACACAGCACATTGCTGGGAACTAATTTCCCAATAAGGTTGCCAACCTCCAGGTGGCGGCTGGAGTTCTCCCACTATCACAGCTGATCTCCATGCAATAGAAATCAGTTCCCCTGGAGAAAATGGCCGCTTTGACACCCTCCTCAGGCTCCATCCCCAAAATCTCCAGGTATTTCCCAACCCAGAGCTGGCAACCCTATTTCCCAAGCATGTGGGGCCCCAATTTGGATTGGGACCACGGGGTGGTGGTGGGGAGTGGGCATCAGACAGATGATCTGCACATGCAGTCGTCCCCCCCCCCCCCCGCAGTGTGGCAAATGGCCCACTCAGGGCTGTTTTGGATTTTGTGAAAACCACACAGGGGGAAGGCTGAAGCCCCAAATACTTTTGAAATGAGTTCCCAGCAGCATGCCAGGTGGCTGTTGGTATGAGAGTCAGATTAGGGAAGCCAGACACATCTCTCAAAAAATTGTCTCATCTTGTTTGGCCCTTATTTTCCATCACTCTTTTCCTGAAAGCACTATCTGAAATCTGGAGGTAGTCGTTTGTTTTATGGACTTTTCCAGTCCTTGACATAAGTCTTGAAACTTGGTATCAACTTAAATGTGATTGAGAGCATAGGTCTCAACCAGCCTTTTAAAGAGGGAGTTGAACTTTTCCTTCCCTGCATGGTGTTGCTTAATTGAAACTGAGGGGACAGGACACTGCTGTGAATCTTTTAAAGGAAAAAAAGGCAGGTATCCATATTTTGCCTGAATCTTTTAAAGGAAAAAAAGGCAGGTATCCATCTTTTGCCTGTCATTTTGCTTTAAAGGGCTATTTTTTTTGGGGGGGGGACCAATAGGTTTAAGCACCCTCTTTAATTAAGCTCTAAAAGATCCTAAGAATATCCAGTCATGAGTCTCCTAGTGTCTTATCCTTTTTTTGACAGAGGAAAGCAAAGCGGAGCAAAGCATAGGAAGAGGTTGTGTATTCCTCAGATTGCTGACTCCATTGTAAACAATTTAAGGATTGCAGCCTAAGGCAGGCAAGCCTCACTAAATGCTCCTTTGTTCCTCTAGGAAGGCATGTGCCTTGAATTCCAGCCCTTATTACACAATGGGAGTTTATATTGCAGTAGAGACATCAACCCTATCATTGGTCCAGATGGCAAGACACACACGAACAAGTGTGTCATGTGCCGCGAAGTCTTGTGAGTATTAAAAATAAGCAATTGCTTCAGGGACATTAAAGCAATGATAAGAGTTGCTATACTGGTTGTTTTCCCTGTGTCTTCTCCTCCTACAGACAGATTCCTAGTTTCATCTTTATGGCAGAAACCTTTGGCTGAGGCAAATGTTGCAAGCTATAACTCCCAGAACAGAGAGGTCAGTTTCTGCCCTTTCTCTAGCACACAAGGTCGATATCTGAATTCAAGAATCCTGTTGGCATTTTCTTCAAAGCCAGCAGGATTACACATTAAGAATTATGCAGGTGTTTAATATTAATGTGTACCTGTTGTGATACTTGTGAGTGTGCCTTTAAGAAGGATGTAACATTCCCACTTCCTTTTCCTCCTGTACCTCTTCAGGTACTTACATGTGTGGATTGGTCTGTGAATCTGCTCTTTTCACATGAAAGATGCTTAAGTAAATGTGTTCTCCTGTATGATATTTTAAACCACAAATCTTTGCTTCTCTCTGAGTGCCCTCTCTGGGATGGGATGTGTGAGAGGTTCTCTTATGCAGGAGGCCTCTGCTTCTATAGGTTCCTATCACTCTGGTGGGTATATGACTGCCAGCTGGAACACACACAGAGATCCAAGATACTGGATCATTTTGCAAATGAAACGCTTTATTGGAAGGCACTATTATATAATACGCTATGAAAGCAACCTGCATGATATATGACGAAATGATAAAAGACATGGATATAGAAATACCAGAAGATGTATATAATATGGGACACATAAACAGGCAGTTCATAAGCATGAGCACCCCGTCCTTAGAGATGGGAACAGAGGTGTTGACTTAATTTCCCCCTCATTCACTTTGGCACCCAGGGAGCAAAAAGCCCCATACCCATAACATCTTCCAGCATCCCCAAACTGTATGCTGGTCTTCATATCAGTCATGAGATTGTTTTTGTTTGTCACAGTGCATTCCTAAGGAGTGTTACTCCAGTCTAAGCCCATTGAAATGAATGGGCTTAGACTGGAGTAACTCGCCTTAGGAATGCACTGTCAGAGTTGCACTTGGTCCTGGTGGCTTTATGCTTTATTAGCAGTCAGCAGCACCTCCTGGAGGCTTCCAGTCAGGGTTATTTAGGCTAGGGTTCAAGGAATGGTGCCCTTGTACAGCATGACTGTGCATGCAAACTGTTTTTCTTGTGGGGGGGGGATCCTTCTTAAATACAGGATTAAGGCCAGCGCAATTTTGTTTTCTATTCCTGTAGTTCCTCATACATCAGAAATCTACAGACTTCTGTTGGCATCCCAGTAGCTACTTATCTTAACTCAGCAGACACAGTAGATATAACATATTCCCATGGATGACCACCTCCTGTTCTCCTTCAACTGAATCCACAGATTCTCCTGAAGCCATTGGAACAATAGTTCAAAGTAGGCTTGCCATTTGCCCATTATTAGCAGGAAGGCTCCCACAATGCTCATCTGACCCTACTGGTGCTCAGTTGAGCAGTGGTGGGGAAATGGGAACACACAACAGCAATGCATCAGTGTCACTTCCAGCTGGAACTCAGAAATGACATCAGCCATGCTCTAGGAATCTTCCAGATTTCTACCGTTTTTACCACTTAGAATGGGTGCAATCCTAGAGAGTCGGTGATGTCACTTGGGGGTTCCAGCCAGAAGTGACAGTGCTATGTTCCCAATCGCCTTTCCCCCATGCCTCATCCCTAAAAGTCTCCCAGGGGTTCCAGACATTCCCCTGGCAACCCTAACTCAAAGTAAGATTAAAATTCAAAGTGCCTCTCCCCACACCAAATATATTGCACAGTGAAACACAGGTGGGGTTGTCTGGAGGGAGAGTCTTGCAAAAAAATCATTTGGACAAGCTGGCCCCCTCAATATTAAGAAGTACTTGTGATTAGTGGTACTTGCAGTTCCATGTTCCTCAGGGAATGCTAAACAATGGCCCAGGGCTGTATCATTGTGATCTCAGCAAAAGCCACAGCTGCTGATGGCAAACTATATAGAGCTGCCTTGGACAGCTTCCTGGAGAGGCAGTATTAAAATGTTTTAAATAAATACATTATACAGAGTCAAGGTCTGAAATTCATTTTGTTCAAAGATAGGGCTGTCCACTGGGCCAATCCAGGGTCAAAAACTGTGCTGGACTACCATTCCCCCCCTTTGACATACTGATTGGCTAAGGCCAAGCATGAATATCACATCCAGTGTGACCAAATTATACGCCACTCTCTACCACCTTGGCATCACCAATGATCAAGGTTGATGTGCAGTTACGATTCCCTTATTCAACATCCAACATATGGAAATAGTACAATAATATCATAATACTACACATCAATAGTACAATAATAGCATAATAGCATACTGAACAACTGTAGTACAACTATAGTACATTAGTACAACTATAGTATGACTATAAGTGGAAACAAACAAAAAATAGAGTCAAGGTGCTGCTTTCATGAATCTTCTGCAGGAAATCCTTCAGTAATCTTTCTTTTGTCCTGGTTTGTCCATTGTGTGAAATAGAATGCTGGGCTAGATAGACCACTGGTGTGATCCAGCAGGGCTAATAATTATGAGAGGGAACCATTTGTAGGAATGATTGCATTCATACAGCCTTGTGTTATAGGCATATGTTATTTAAATTTTCCATTCATAACCCTGACCTGTGCTTTCTATTGTCTTTATTAATAGGAAAAAAAGAGGATTTGTTATTAATGAAGGCTGGTCTACAAGTACTTCAGAAAAGGTGGGAAGGCATTGTTACTAAAGCATGAGAAGTCTTATTACCTAATCTGATGATGCTTAATCCTGCATTTGATGGTTTTGGTGGTGGCTGTGTTGAAATGGAAGACTTCAAATTTCTTTGTGAGTTGGAGTGTATAGTCCAGATTTACAACAATGTTAATTGATTTAAGAGTCAGGATAGTGATTGATCTTTGTATTTAAGTATATTCACAAGAAATACAAATGCAGACCTGCAGCATTACATAGAAATGTGCAATGGTCTCCTCCTTCACAGCCTTATTGATTGTTCAGTAGAAAGATGCCAGGAATGGTCCGCTTTTAATGCATGCTTTCTGACAGCCAGATTATGTGTGTTCTTCCCCCATCACCCCTAGCTTTTGAATTAATTAATATTGGATTGATTGACACTAGAAATTTGGAAACTGGGAACTGAAGGCCCACTCACCATCATCCTCTTTCCAATGAGGACAGGATGCACCTTCCCCATTCCTTTCCAGGATTATGCTCATATATATTATATTCTGGCTTGGATCCACTGGACAGGGGACTCCCAGAAGCAACATTTCAGGGTGGGGAGATTTGGGACTACGAAGTGAATTTCAAAGAGTTCAGAAAACAAATGTTCTGAAATTTTTAAAGGGTTTTTATGTAGTATCTGAATAGAGGTGTAACCAGAATGGAGCAGTTGCATCTTTCATTTCCTGGAACCTACAGTACTTTAGGAAAACATGTGAGTAATAGAACCACTTGGGTTCAGATAGGAAGTTCACACTTCAGTGCCCAACTTCCCTGAGTGGTTATGAGACAGCAGAGATGTGGGACTGCCAATCCCATATAATTATGTTATTGAAACCTCACTGGACAATGTGGCATCCTGCAAGTGGGAAATGGCAACTACTCTTCTCCAGTGAAGTATGAATGCCATCATATACCATAACTGCGAGGGCAGTATCTGTCCACAATAGGAAAGGAATGCAAAACTGAAATATGTGTAGGAGACAAGCGTGATGGTTATGCTGGAAGCAGAGAAGGCTCATTTGTTTTGTGCAGAAGATTCCTCCTTCGTGCAAGGAACCAGATCCAGATCCAAATATTTTCACTCCAGTTGATGTAATTTGTAACATTCTAGCCCTGAAATGTACTATTATTTGGTTAAGTGCAACCGAAACTTTAGCATGTTTTCGGTTTATGCCAAGCACAAAGCAGAATGCCTTGAAGATTTTTTTTTTTTGCCTTTTCCCTATTGTCTTTCTGAGACTATCAAGTCTTCAGGGGAGAGCAAGGACTACCTTCCCTGTCTGTAAAGGTGCAAGCACATTGTTGCCACTGGATTCATGCTTAGTGAAGCAATAACACACAAGAACTCCAGCTAGGACAAGGTGTGGGATCAAGTAAGCCCTAACTGCACCTTATTTATCTGGCCAATCCTTTTCTTACACAAATGTTTCTCTAGATAGCAAATAGGTTTTTACTGACTTTTCTTAATCAGCTCTTTGTTTCTTTGCCAAACTTTTTTTTAATCCTTTGACCAGCCTATAATGTAGGTAAAATTTTGAACATGCCTCTAGAAATCCAGCTGGAAGTAAAGGGGGAGCTGAAAAGGAAAAGTGGTAGGTGGGAGAAAGGTGAAGTGTGGCTTCTCCCTTGCAAATTGCTTCATCCAGCATGGTGTAGTGCTTCATCCAGAGCCAGTGTGGCATAGTGGTTAAGAGTGGTGGTTTGGAGTGGTGGACTCTGATCTGGAGAATCTGATTTGATTCCCCACTCCTGCATATGAGCAGCAGACGCTAATCTGGTGAACTGGATTTGTTTCCCCACTCCTACACATGAAGCCAGCCTTGGGCTCATCACACTCTCTCAGCCCCACCTACCTCACAGGGTGTCTGTTGTGGTGAGGGGAAGGGAAGGTGATTGTAAGCTAGTTTGATTCTTCTTTAAGTAGTAGAGAAAGTTGGCATATAAAAACCATCTCTTCTTCATACTTGTTTGTATTTGACAGAAAAAGAGTAGCAGCTGGGGTTTCTAAGCATGATCACAAAAATGTGTCTCTTATATATTTAAAATCTACCAGTCAAGAGCAGAGAGCAAAGTTCATAGTAGCTATTATACATTTATAGGTTTAGTGGAATCTCAGGCAGTGGGCAGAAACCTGAAGTTCAAGAAGACCCTCTAATAAGGTCCTTTTTACACATTACAAAATCCTCATGTTTGTTAAGCGATAACGTGAGGGATTTGAAACAGATGTAGGGCTGTTGAAAAAAAAATCGGTAAAATTCAGATTCGGCAAAATTTGGCCCATTTTGATTCGGGAAATGCCGAAGTCCAAACTCCCCCGATTCGGATCCATGCAATTCGGCGCGAGATTCGGAGTTCGGAAAAAAAATTGGCTGTTTAAAGCCATTAAAAACACATTCACGCCTTTCTGCGGCTCCGGGGGGCATGTTTGGAGGTAGAGGTCCCAAACCTTCAGTGTAGCTTGAGGGGACCCTTCTTGCATGTACCCCCAAGTTTTGTGAAGATTTGGTCAGGGCTCCCCAAGATATGGGGTCTGGAAGGTGTCCCCCCCAATCTGCCCATCGCAATAAAGCTATTACAAACACATTTGCGGCTTTCCGTGGCTCCGGGGGGGGGGCTTTTTGGAGGTAGAGGCCCCAAGCTTTTCAGCATAGCTTGAGGGGACCCTTCTTGCAAGAACCCCCAAGTTTGGTGTCGATTGGGGCTGGGGGTCCCGAGTTATGGGGCCCGGAAGGGGTCCCCCCTCCACCCATTGGAATGAATAGAAATAAATAGATCGTTTGGACTCGGAGTTTGCAAAACCATGCAAAGCAACACGTGACGCAACCTTGGGAGTTTGCAAACCATGCAAAGGGACAGAAGTGCGCTAGCTATGCATAAGGAGCAGGTGGGGTGGAATTTCCCCTTTTGCACGTACTTGAGAGTCGGGATTCTCGGGACTGGGCAAATGCAGAATGACCAGGCAGAATGGGCAACCCCCCCCCTCAAACCAGTATGGCTCAGCCCCAAACGGGGGAAAAACCAAGGAGGAGGAGGAGCGGGTGCCGAGCGGCGCCAGGGAGCGACTCACGCAAGCCGCACTGTCACACTCAATGCCAGGCTAGGGGCAAAAAACAAAAACACAGCACCACATGCACTCCCGCAGAGGTGAGCGGGCACACACCCTCTGCAGAACGGGAGAAGCCCCCCCTCAAACCAGTACAGTTCGGCTCAACCCCAAATGGGGAAAAAACCAAGAAGGAGTAGGTGCGGCCCGGGTGCCTAGCGGAGAGAGACTCGCTATCCGCCGCACAGACTCAACTTAAAACTTTAAAAGCAGAACACACACTCCCGCAGAGGCTAGTAGGCACACCCCTCTTGGCAGAACGGCTTCCCCACCCACCCACAGAAACTGCTCCCCCACACATACACACAGACTCTGCTTCCCCCCCACACACACACACACAGGAGAAAAGGTATAGAGAAAAAACCCCAAAATCAAACTGTGTGGATGTCTTCCAGCAGGAGCACGGAGGAGAAGTAAATCCAATCCTATTTCGGTAAGTACCAGCAGCTCGGCCCAGTCAGGAATCGGATCGCTCAGCAGCACTGCCACCAAATTGGAAGGCAATGAATACAGTCGGGGCGGGAGAGGAGGGACAGTAGTTTTTAGACTCTTCTCTTGGCCATTTCAAAAGTGAGAATCCCTGCTCTGATTGGCCAGGAGAAGACCCAGCTTGACCACCACTGGCCGCGGGAGAATGCTGCTTACTAACTGACGGTTATGCTGCTGATTCTGAGCCCCTGAATTTGCTGAATTTATTTGGCGTGCCCCAAACTCACTGAATTCAGCTCCTCATTTTCCCGCCTTTTTTAAAATTCTGTTCCATCCAAACTGAAAGCTGCCGAATTGGGGGAAATTCGGCTGTTTTTCGGTTCAGGACGAACCGAATCACAGTCCTAAACAGATGTTCAATGGGACTTCTGTGTCTCCCAGACTCATGGAAGTCATTGTTTTTACAACCAGGGAACATGTGCAGAGGTGGCTTTGGCCTTTCCTTCCATTCTGTTTTTCCCCCTTTTAAAGACCAGTGTGGATTCACTGTTGGCTCTGTTTCAGAACTTATGTGCTGCTGCATAAGTAATGTGATTTCATAAATGAAGCTCATAGTAACTTCTCAGGGTGCTTTAAGGAGGAGAAAACAATGTGCAATCCTAAAGAGAGTTACTCCAGTCTAAGCCCATTCTTTTCAATGGGCTTAGACTGGAGTAACTCTCCTTAGGATTGCCCTGTTAATCTGCTTCTGCCCACACAATGCAACCACAAGGAGAAAACGGCACACGTGAGTCTGGGAGACAAAAAAAAAATCCCATCCAATATCTGCTTCAAAGTCCTTATGTTATTGCTAAATAAACAAAGATTTTGTAACGTGTAAGGAGGCCCTCCGTCCTATTGATTTTATAGGCGTTAGACATGTGTTTATATATCCTGTTGATTTAAAAGGTGCTTAAAATACTTATTTTTCTGTGGATTGCAACCTGCATGATTAAATCATAATTTTCATTATTATACAAAAAATATTTCTAAACCTCCCAACTACAAACAATAAAAAAGAACTTGATCTGCTAGTTTCAGTTCAGTGAAATGTGATTGATCACCATTCTTATCGTATTGTTCTCTAATATTCCTTCCATTGGAATTTACGTTCCTTCATCACTCTGGCAAAATTATGACGTATGGTAGATTTTCTTGAGTAAGGCTGCCAGGAGAAAAATTAATCTTTTTCCTTCACTGTAGGATGATGGCTGCAGTGAATACATGCCTTTTTTCATGAAAGGGGGAATTACTTGTACGAGAGAGAATGACCCAGTTCGTGATGCTTTTGGCAGACAATATAGCAATAAGTGCATGATGTGTGCACAAAAGTTGTGAGTAGAGAATGACACATTTGCTGGTTAACTAAGTCAAGTTGTGCTATCCAGAACAATCTTTTGTAATATTTTGTAAACATTTTCTTGCAGCAAAAATGGAGGGAACATGCCATCGTATGAAAAAAACAAAATAGAAAACGAAAGAAAGGAGGTGAGATTAAACTTTACCCAGGTTTGTATCCAACCATGAACATTCTGCATTTATGTTGCAGCTCATGGAATCTTGCAGTGCCTTGTAGACTGATTTCCACCACTCTGGGTGACAGAGACAGGAGAAAGGCCAGGTTCACCTAGAAGCATGCTGCAAAACTCTCCCTATATAGTCACAGACTTGTCACACAGTTCAGACATTTTTTTAGCCTGCTGCTGGACAGAGTACCTTTGTACTAATAGAAGTTGGTGGTAAACTGTTGTGCATGTCCAGAGTGTTGGCTTATGTACAGAATCACTCTTAGTTGCCATATGATGGCCATAAGTTGTCCCATACCCCCATAAGCCATGACATTTACTCCTAATATAAATTTGAAGAACTTTTGCATTCTATTTTACTCAGACTTAAACTTAAACTATTTGATTGTGGAGTTACTTGAGCTCATGATTTCAGGCACCAACAGGTGAAATGAGAACCATCCTAAGTAGTTCTTCTCAGAAGTAAGTTCCATTTTTTCCAATGGTACATACAAAAAGTTCTTGAAACTTTACCCAATTATTATTTTCTTAATGCTTGGGAAATGAATGTTCAATTTTAGTCTATAATTTCAATTACAGTAAACAATAAAGAATTTTCTGCTTAGGGGAAAAATCTGAGGAATCCTTGGAGAAGCAAAAGGGGTATGGTAAGACTAGTGAAATATATCCGGGTAGGGAATCTGCAAACTGACATGAAGCAAATATGGCTTTTGTTGAAACAAGTGATGGTCATGAGAAATTCAGACATATGAATTTTACGAGGAGCACACTAAAATGGTCCAAATTTTTTAAAGAGAAATTATAAAACTTTTTGACCATCATGCTGAAAAGAATAAATTACTCCGTCATTTGTTGACTTGAAACTAAGGACATTAATTTCACATTTGCAGTCATCCTCAGTAAAACTTTAACAAAAAGGTATTTGCCATGAAATAGCTTTGCAAAATCAAGACCGGTATTGCTTTCACCCCAAAACACAATTTGCTTTTATTTATCCTCTAATGCAGGGGTGGGGAACCTCAGGCCCGGGGGCCGTATGTGGCCCCCGAGGACATTTTTGTGGCCCTCGGGAGCTCCGGGAACCCTGCCACGGGAACCCTGCCGTGGAGCTCTGGGGGGAAAGTGCATGGAGACTGGGGCCCGGTTGCTTGGTGCTCCGTGCGCCGCCGGGTGTGTGGGCGGGGGAGGTGGGGTGGCTGGGGCCCGGTCGCGCAGGCAGGCATGCGCCGGTGTGTGTGTGTGTGTGGGGAGGCTTTTCTCTCTTCCTCTTTTTCTGTCACTCTTTCTCCTTTCTCTCCCTCTCTTCCTCCCTCTTTTTCTGTCTCTTTCTTTGTCTCCCTCCATCCTTTTCTTTCTTTCTCCCCTTCTCTCCATTTCTTTCTCCCTTTCTCTCTCTTTCTCCCTCCCTCTTTTCCTCTTTCGCTGTTTTTCTTCCTCCCTTCCTCCCTTGCCAATTGACTGTGGGCTGCGCCCCCCTGGCACCTCGTTTTCTGGGGCCCACTGCTGGCTGCCCTCCCACCTGGGAGGGGGGAGTGGGGGCGCCCTGCAGGCCTTCTCTGGGTGGCCTCCCCTGGGGTTGCCAACCTTCAGGTGGTGGCTGGAGACCTGGCAACCCTAGCCTCTCCCCCCCACGGGAGATCTATACCTGGTATGGCCCCCGAAAGATTTTATAAATGTGCGAATGGCCCTTGACAGGAAAAAGGTTCCCCACCCCTGCTCTAATGCATTTGTATTGGGACTCTAAGGGCCAAGTAGGGTTCCCAGGTCCCTCTTAACCACCAGCAGGAGGTTTTTGGGGTGGATCCTGAGGAGGGTGGGGTTTGGGGAGGGACTTCAGTGCAACAGAGTCCAATTGCCAAAGTGGCCATTTTCTGCAGGTGAACTGATCTCTATCGGCTGGAGACCAGTTGAAATAGCAGGAGATCTCCAGCTACTACCTGGAGGTTGTAATAAAGAATAGTAAGGGGCTCTCAATGGTTATACAAAATCACAAGTATTATTTGACATATAACAGTTTACTGTGTCAACATTACAACACTAAGACAACAAAGTGCTAAGTGATTCTCTGTGTTACAAATCATCTACATGTGCAAAAAATGTTTTCACTATATAGTTGTTTAAACAACTATATAGTGAAATTTTTTTTGCACATGTAGATGATTAGGGATATATAGGAAAAATGCAAGTCTGATGACTGAAACCAAGTTCTAAACTATTGTTTTGTATGTTCTTGTATGTTGATTGTAACACATAGAATCACTTAGCACTTTGTTGTCTTAGTGTTGTAATGTTGTAATGTTGACACAGTAAACTGTTATATGTCAAATTGAATACTTGTGATTTTGTATAACCATTGAGAGCCCCTTACTATTCTTTATTACAGCTTAACTTTGTAGTATCGGTGAATATTTTTGTTGAACTACCTGGAGGTTGGCAACCCTAGTGCCAAGACAGATGTGTCAACAATTACTGATCTCCATTTATCAGTAAAAGGCAAATTTCAAACATGCAGGGTCGTTATTTGAATTGGAGCTGTGCAGGGATGGGAGTTTAATAGGGTTGCCAACCTCCAGGTGAGGGCTGCAGTTCTCCTGTAATTACAACTGATCTCCAGACTACAATGATTAGTGCCCTAGAGAAAATGGCAGGTTTGGACAGAGGCCTCCATGACATCACTTCCCAGCTGAGCTCCTTCCTCTCCCCAAACTGCACTTTCCCCAGGCTCCACCTCCAGCTGTCCAGGAATTTTCCAAACTGGAGCCAGTAATTCTAGACTTTAACCCTTCACATTCCACATAGTTTCACCAATCAGAACTCCTTCCCCTTGTTATTAATAGCACTTTAAAAGAAAGAGACATTTTTAGAAGGGTCCATCTTTTTTCCTTTAAAGTGCTAATGACAACTTGGAGTGGTAGCAGCAGCTTTGATGTGGAGACAGAGAGCCAAATCTTGCCCCTGTGTTGTTCTGATCTGAACTGGGGTTGCACATGCTTGCAGTTTGCCTTTTGCAGATGAACTTTGCCATGTCTATTGGCCCTAAATTCCCAACACGCACCATGAGGGCTGATGCAAATGAAGTATCTGAATGGATTTAGTGCTGTTGACCGCCTAGTGGTAACTGCTGTAATCTGGGGGAAAATGTTGAGTATAATAAGCATGTTGGGAAAAGAGGGGGAGATGCATTTTATCATTCAGATCAATTGCATGCTTTGAATATCCCTGCCAAATAATAATAACTAGGTTGACCATAGGAGGCAACACCCAGCACATGGTACTAAGAAAGGCATTCATGATTCTTCTGACTGACAGCCCACTCAGACACCAGATAATGCATGATGTGGTTCACCCTGTCACACCCTGACAATGTTTATGTGAGGCATTTACTGTGGATGAATAGCCGCTAGAGTTTCTAAGAACCAGTCCAGCAAAACAAAGATGGCACCTCACGAGAAACATGATTTTCTTTCCCTCCAGAGGGGTGATGAGTGCTATGAATATCGATCACAGATGAGGCCAGATGGAGGACTCACCTGCACCCGTGAGAATGACCCAATACGTGACATTTCTGGCCGGACACATAGCAACACATGCATGATGTGTGCAGAGAAATTGTGAGTATTATAAAGCACAGGTGGAAACCACGATATCAGAAGGAATTAGAATTTAAAACTGGAGAATGGCAAATGTGCCACCAAGGCGTTGGAGCCCACAATCCATCAGTGCAAGTATCAGGGATCTTTCCCATGTCCCCTTGCCCACAGCAATTCCATCTGAGCCTGTAATAATTTATTCACAGTGTCCCACAGGGACATGATGCATGGTCTGGAGGCTGTAGAGGGGAGGAGGAAGGGAACAAAATTTCCCTTCCTACCTCTTCCATCAGTGCAGACTTCCAACTGTCTGCCCAGTGCATGAAATCTAGAGAATTCCTGATGGATGGCTGTCCAGTCTGTGTTTGAAGACTTTGATCATGTCTCCCCTCAGTCTTCAATTTTCCAGGCTGAACATCCCCAGTACCTTCAACCTCTCCTCATAAGTTTATTTTCTAGCCCTCTGGTCATCTCTTTTAACTTCCTCTGAACTTGTTCCAATTTGTCTACATCAAGTGTGGTACCAAATATGATGTAGTATATTGCACCTATGCATATCTGCAGGTGCTTATACAGGATGCAGGGAGGCTTTCAAGGTGACACTAGCATCTCTCGGGGCTAGGAAATTGTATGTTGATGACTGAAGTGGAAAATGGTGCCTCACACTTCTAACTAAAAGTATAGGCTCTGGCCTAGCAAAGGAGACATGGAGAAGTTAGCTGCTGAATTAGAGAAAGGAACCATGTGTGCAAAACCTATCAGTACATGTGGTACCTCATGGAAGCCTGCTTCTGTGTATCTATAGCCCATAGCTTTATCTGAGTGATGAAACTGACAATTTGTTGCTCTTTAATGGCACCCCAAATTTGCTTCCTGATAGTCTAATGGTAGGGTCAGTTCTAATCCTATGGACAGCTATTACACATTTGTAGGGCTTTTCCCTACCCTTGGCTTCAATGATTTTGTATTCCTCAGCACTGTTCACTGTGTCATTCATTATTCTGTGTGGGTGTCAAGAACAATGCTTGTGAACAGCAACAGTTTAAACTCCTCTCATTTGCTATCTTAAATGGGGACCATGCCATATTTTACTTTCGATTTTCCCCAGTACCATCGTCAGACAACTCCAGCAACATCATAAACCAGGAAACAAGGCTCTAAGGATGTGCAGTATATGAACCAGTCAATATTTTATTAATTAATTTATTAAATTTCTATCCCTCCCTCCCCAGCTGAGGCCAGGCTCAGGGTGGGTAACAACAATAAAATTCCAGTCACATGTACATCTCATTAAAACATTTAAAACAATAAAGCATAACAGTTTATAAAACATTAAAAACATAGATGGTGCACAATTCTTACAGCACCTCTTGTGTCAAACAGGCAGACTGGCCAACCCCCCGTAACGCAATTGTACCTAATACCAAAAAGAGGGGAGAGGATAGGGAGGCCAGCATTGATATCACCTGCCCTCAATTATAGGCCTGGTAGAATAGCTCTGTCTTGCAGGTCCCGCAGGGCCCTGATGTTACTTGGCAGTGCATTCCACCAGGATGGAGCCAGGGCCGAAAAAGCCCTGGCTCTCGTCGAGAACAGCCACACACTCCTAGGGCCAGGAACCACCAACAGATTATTATCCATAGATCTTAATATCCTTTGGGGAGTGTACCAGGAGAGGTGGTCCTAAAGATTCAAGGGTCCCAGATCATGTAAGGCTGTAAAGGTCAAAACCAGTACCTTAAACCTGATCCGGTACTCCAGCTGGAGCCTGTGCAGCTGGCAGAGCACTGGCTGTATATATTCTCGGGGCGAAGTCCCCATGAGGAGCCTCGCTGCTGCATTTTTGTAGGAGCTGGAGCCTCCGGATCAGTCTCTTACTTCCTCTCTTGTACATGGACATTTTATCAGCTCTTATGGATAATTCATTCTTCCGTGGAATTGTCTAACAAGTGAATCCAAGTTTACTGACCCTAACAATCATTCGCTTCAACATTCCATGCCTTTCAGCAAAAAAGAAATCAGAGAAGGCAAGTTTGGTAGTGGAGGAATAATCCATAATGCAAACGGAAACAGAATTGTTCAAAGCAACATAAACCGAGGAAATGTAAATCAGGTGAGGAGGAATGATGTACAAGTTGCTACCTGACTGTTACCTTTCTCCCCAGTGCTGTCTGTCTTCTTTCCAATCATTTTTGTTTGTTTTTGTTTTTCATGGTGTGGACAATCCAGATGCTATTATCTGAATATTCATAACTTAGATGGCATTTTGAGGCTGAGATATTACAACCCATGTTCTTAGTAAATGGTTTTCAGCAGGCTGGATATATAAAAAAAGGGATTAGTCAAAAGGCTTAACAACTTGTGATAATATAGTAGAGAGCAACAGTCAAATCATTTCTGAACACCAGCCACAATTTCTATGTGATGGGTGTTGCCTAATTGCTATTACAGAATCAGAGCTAGGAACGAACAGAACCTAGGAATACTTTATTGTTATGGAGATGGCTCACCTGGATAGGGTTCTCACCTTGTAGAAGGATGCTACGAGGTGGAAAGGAATGAAGAAAACCCCTTAGGCTCAAACAACTGAAAGATGACACATCTCACCTCATATTGTTCTGGCCCACTGATTCATTGTTTGCACACAGGAAACCTGTGGTGAATTAATTTCCCTGAAATTGATATTTTTGTTGGTGTCTCCTGATATTTGGCACACCCTCCCTTTGTAGGTTTGTGTGTACAGTCTCTTCTCACTTTTTGGAGGAGTAAAAGCTTTCGTTTACACTGCAGAGGTTATATTAAGCAAATGGTTCTTGTTGGCTTGTTTTTTGTTTAGTCTGATGCCCTATTGAGATTGTCCTACTCTTATTTGGTTATGCTCCTTTCCTACACAAATTGTATAGTAAACCAAAGCAAGTATTACCGAACAGAAATTGTCTCATACAGTTAGAACAAGACCAGCAGCATATTTGGATATAACTCTGAAGACACTGACTATTCAACAGTACATTATTATTCCATATATTATAGTAAACTAATTGTGACCAAAATTATTCACATTTATACAATAAACACTGAATATAGCTGCATATGTCTGCAGTAGACACAGAAATTATCATTATACCTTGCCTTTAAAAGTTATTTCACTCATTCCAGATGCTGATTAGGCCTACAGCCAAATCATAAATTATAAGAATCTTTATACAGGAGGGGAGCTTATACATGAATCCACTATTAATGAGATAATTTACAAATGATTCAAAACAGCCTTTTGTGTTTTATATTTCAATATAACAGAGAAGTTGTGAGATGCAGCCAATCTTTCATGTTTGTTGTGTCATCACCACATTCATTTAAGAATGAAATAAAAAGATGCAAAATTTCCACATATTGTTGAGGGAAAGGGGTATTTACTGGTCAGCATTGTGGCCCTCTTTTATCTAAGGAAAATATAGTTCTGCAGCTAACAGCAGAACCCTAAACTCTAAGGGCAAAAGCCCTTAGAAGGCCAGGAAGGTGCTGCGACGGCATCCGGGGGCCCCACGCCGGGGGCCCCACGTCTGGGCACCTTACGCCTGCATTAGTGGCCTGAACACAGACAGGCACAGGCATTCCTCTCAGGAATGCACTGTAAAAGGGATAATGTATGTGCCTTGCCTAAATAAATGCTAGTCCATTTGTTTGATAGGGAGCCCCATGGCGCAGAGTGTTAACCTGCAGTACTGCAGTCAAAAGCTCTGCTCACGACCTGAGTTTGATCCCGACAGAAGTCGGTTTCAGGTAGCCGGCTCAAGGTTGACTCAGACTTCCATCCTTCCGAGGTCAGTGAAATGAGTACCCAGCTTGCTGGGGGTAAAGGGAAGATGCCTGGGGAAGGCACTGGCAAACCACCCCGCAAACAAAATCTGCCTTGGAAACGTCGGGATGTGGCATCACCCCATGGGTCAGGAATGACCCAGTGCTTGCACAGGGGACCTTTACCTATTTGTTTGATAATCTACATCTGTTGTTGCAGTCTTAAACATGCTTGGTCTCTATAGTTCTTACTTCAAAGTAATAATAGTAGCTAGGATTGTGGTATAAAGTTTCCCTGGATAGTGGCTCAGATCCTATAATGACATGCAAGGCCATTGTTGCCCATTTTCCAACTTAAAAAAAAACGGAACCCAAGTGGGTGACTGTCTGGGAAGATTGGTTCTTCCATGACTACTTTGTGCACTACATGTCTCCAGTCTCTATACAGTTTTATTGTGCTAGTTGCTTTCCATGTGGAAGAACTGTCACACCAAAAATTATCCAGAAGAAATACCATCTTCTGGTGATGCACATTCCAGTCGGTGTGGCTCCAGCTTTACCTCTCAGACATTAGTCCTTCTGTTAAAACAAACAAACAAACATGGTGCCTATTTTTAATTATACATCATGTAGAGAGAGAAAGGATAGAGAGAAAATACTCAAACTTTGGTAGTAAATTTAAGTACATGTAAGGTAGACCACAGAAACCACTTCTTTACACAATGCATAATGAACTTGTGGGACCCAAAGCTGCAGGATACTATTGGCTAGTAGTATTTTTATTTATTTTTTGCCTTCAGGTCGCAGCTGACTTATGGCGAATTTTCAAGGCAAGAGACATTCAGAGGTGGTTTGCCATTGCCTGCCTTTATGTGGCAACCCTAGACTTATATGGTGGTCTCCCATCCAAGGACCAACTAGGGCCAGCCCTGCTTAGCTTCCAAGATCTGACAAGAGCTGCAAAAAAAAAAAAAAAGTTCCAGAACTCATATATAATGTTGCATCAGTTTTCCATTTCAGGACTTGGGAGATCAGTGAGCACTATCACAAAACCACCCCTGCATATCACGATTTGGGGTTGAACCTGGAAAAATCAGCAGCTGTGGTCATAGTCTTTATGATGAGAGCCTTTGCAGTGGTTCGCTACAACTTTAGACTGCTTCTGAACATAAACATGTGTAACTCACAAATGGAGGGAAGGCTAACAGGAGTTTGTGAGGGAACACCAAACCAAACCAAAAAGTCTTTGCCCACTGGCTGAAGACAACAATGGAGGGAGACAGATGAATCTCTCTGGGAGGGAGTTCCAAAGTTTTGGCGCCATGACCAAGAAGGCCCTTTCCCCTGTCTAGTCTCAGACGATGGGGCACCTGAAGCAGAGCCTCTGAAGATGACCAGAGGGGTCAAGTAGGTTCACATGGCAGTAGGCAGTCCTTCAGGTATGCTGGCCCCAGGCTTTATAGAGTTTTAAAGGTCAAAATTAGCACCTTGAATTGGTTCCAGAAGCAAACTGAAATCCACTGTAGATGGGAAAAGACAGGAGCGATATGGTCTCTCTGATCCACTCCAGTCAGCCTTCTGACCCAACAGAATCTTCCAGACAGTCTTCAAGGGCAGCTCCACATAGAGTGCATTGTAATCCTTGTAAATCCGGGGATTTAGAAACTATTGAGCATGTCCTTCTGTACTGTAATTTTTATACAATACCTCACTCTAAGTTTATTGAGCCCTATATACTGAGAATGGGACCCGACAAGGAAAGAGAAAAGACCGAAAAGTTCCTATAAGGTGATAATCCCTTTATTACTTCTCAGATCACAAATTTTTGTACGGCAGCAATGAAAATATGTTGTCATAGAGTATTCTCTTAGCCCAAATGGTAGAGGTAATCTGGTTGATATTTTAAGTGAATTAAGACTTGGACTGTAAACTGTTGTCTGTAATTTTATCTGGCTAAGGGCCATAAATAATCTGAATCTGAGTGCATTGTAATAATTTGGATCATTGGTCTGATCCAGCAGGATTATTCTTATGTTTTTAAGTTCTTATTGCCAATTTTGGTGGCACAAAATGTTGGATTGCCCAGAGCTTCTCTTTTTAAAAGAATACATCATTATTTGGGAACATCCCAATTACAGGATACACAAGCATCTCTGTGTCACAATATCTCCATTTCAAAACACCCTATTTACACCCTATTTGATATTTTTCTCATGATCCTGAGCTCTCAAAACAGATTGCCCTTATGTCCAGTATTTAGCCTTGCACTGATTTTAATGTTGCAGAGTTAGCCAGCCAACATATGAATGAGGATAAGGCAACAGAAGTTTCCCTATCCGCTTTGAATTTGGGAAATCCCACCCATGATGTTATGTAGTTTTCACATACTTCTGTGTAATCCATTTTGTAGCCATCCCTACATATTAAGGCAGATTTTGCTGTGCATGCTCTTTTCACTTATTTGCGCTATTTATTGGCTATCTACAAAGTTCTGTCTCGAAGGATTTCAGAACTTGGCAACAGTGGCCTGAGTTCTGTATATCCCGTAAGTGTAGGCCCTAGCTGCATGGGGGAGGGGGGGAGAGTTGCCAGATCTAGGTTGGGAAATTCCTGGAGATTTGGGGATGGAGTCTAGGGAGGACAAGGACCTCATTGGGGTACAATGCCATAGAGTCCACTTTCAAGAGCATCAGTTTTCTCCAGGAGAACTGACAGATGGCCATCTAGCCTCTGCTTAAAAATCTCCTGGGCTCTCCTTCCCTGAAGGTTTTTAAGCAGAGGCTAGATAGCCATCTGTGAGCAATGCTGATTCTATGACTGTGGGCAGATCATGAGAGGGAGGGCAGGAAGGTTTGCATCCATGTTTGGCTCTTATGGCCCTGTCTTGCACGCCCAGGGTAGTGCTGATCACCACTTTGGGGTCAGGAAGCAACTTTCCTTCAGGCTTGTTAGTTTGGCCAGGAATCCTGGAGGGTTCTTTTTGCCATCTTCTGGGCATGGAGTGGGAGAGAGGGTTTACTGGAGGTGTGGGGGGAGGTAGTTGTGAATTTCCTGCATTGTGCAGGGGGTTGGACTAGATGAGCCTGGTGAACCCTTCCAACTCTATGATTCTCTGTAGTCGAGATGACCTGTTATTCCAGGGGATTCCCAGGTCCCACCTGGAGGCTGGCATCCCTAGCTCTAACAGCGTCTTTTTCTGCTTGAGAATACTGCTTTGGATAGTTTTGCTTCTAAGGGCAGAAAAACCCAACTTTTTGTGAACAAGCCCAATGGTAATCTTTACATTAAACATGCTTCTTCCCCATTGACAGAACAACTGCAATCCAGTTGGTGGGTCTCTGAACAGAAATGATGTAAATAATCCCTGCTCAGCAGATGGCAGGATTGCATTGGGTGATTACAGATCTTACACCAACTGTGGAGGGTGAGTATACGACAAATATTGCATCATACTAACTATGAGGCATGGGGGGAAATGGTCAGTTCTGATCCATGATGAGGGGATCAGGTAGTAAATATCTGGCTCCTTTTTATCAGCTGAAATTCTCACTGGATTCTTCTGCAATAAAACAAGGACAAGGGCAGATCTATCCAGAGATGTGGAATGCTATGTGCTCAATCCCCATCCCTCCATTTTATGGGATTTGCTCCAGGAACCACATTTTCAGTTCTCATTTGGGTGGATGAAACTGAAGATGTGGTCTGAATACAGACAAAACAGAAGTGTTGCTGACTGGTAATCCCTGCTCTTAGAAGTTAATTGCCATCTGATGAGGGATGCATTTCTCTTTGTTGCTTAACGAAGTCCAGGAACTACGTTGAATCCTACCATTTTGTTCCACCAGTAACCATGTGTTGCTCCTGCACAAGGTACCTTCTGCTGAGGAAAAATATACTTAGGCTGACATAAGCTTGTGATAACCGCTCAGCCCCCTGAACAAAGATTTCCTTTGGGACACCCCAGGTGGGGCCTGGAAATTTCCTGGAATTACAATCCAAATTACAGAGATCAGTTCCTCTGAAGAAAATGGCTGATCTGAAGGGTGGACTCTATGGAATGATACCCCACCAAGGTCCCTCCCCTTCCCAAACCCTGTCCACCTCAGGCTCTACCCTCAAATCTCCAGGAATTTTCCAACCTCAAATTGGCAACCCTAGTAACTAACACATTTAAAGTAACACAAAAATTAAGAATGGAAGGGAAAGGGAACAGGATAGAATAAGTCCCACTGTTCTCAGTGGGATTTACTTCTTCATTGCTTCCTCTCACCATGGCAAATCAGACACAGACAGAACTCACTCCTTAAGGAACAGAGTAGAGAAAAGCCTTTCTAGGAATCCAGATACACTTTCGCCTCTGCTTAACTGGAAAATCTAGCAAATGTACTCTTGCTGCAGGAGAACACATAACTATGATTTCAAGCAAAGCAAAGCAAAGGTTCAAAGTAAGGTCTTATGCATTCCTAGAAATTGTTGAAGCCCTGAGACATTGTACTGGCTCCTCCCTGCTCTGGCATCAAGTCAGCTTGTACCAGAGCAGTATGTGGGTGCTGATGGAATAACGGCCCATTCCTGAGTTGAAAGGACGAAAGTCCTTAGGAGGCTTAGAAGGGGCTGCGCTGGCATCCAGACCACCTGCACTGGCGCCCGTGCCAGGGTGGCATGGACACTGGTGGGGGGCACGCACACCATCCTCCTTGCGCTGCTGCAGCAGCAGCGCCTAGGGACACCAGCACACCCTCGCACTGGTGTTCAGATGGTGTACCTCTGTGCACCGTCCTCCTGGGGGTGTTCCGGGGGTATTCCCGTTCCAGTCCAGAAGAGGAGCTGTGTTTAGGCAGCCTCCTAAGCCCTTTCGGCCTGGGAAAGCCCCCTTTGCCCTTATTTGCACTTATGCCACCTTTTGAGGTGGCATAGCCCTGTGGAACCCTATGGAGCAGTTCCACAGAGCTTGCAAGTAAGGTCAAGATTTCGGCTTCAGGTGGGAGGGCGAAACCTCCTTTGGAGACAACGTGCTGCGCCGCCTCCAGCTGCTGGCGCAGCTCTCCCCCTCAGAAATGGGCTGTGAGACTGTAGGATCCAACCCTCTATTTCCAACGTAATTAAACTGTAGGAAACACACCCCTAGTGACCAGAAGATGGCTAAGATGCCCTCCCTCTCATCATCTGCCTAAGGTCACAGAATCAGCATTGCTGACAGATGGCCATCTAACCTCGTCTTAAAAACCTCCAGGGAAGGAGAGCTTACCACCTCCCGAGGAAGCCTGTTCCACTGAGGAACCGCTCTACCTGTTAGAAAATTCTTCTTAAGGTCTAGACGGAAACTCTTTTGATTTAATTTCAACCCGTTGGTTCTGGTCTGACCTTCTTGAGCAACAGAAAACAACTCGGCACCCTCCTCTATATGACAGCCCTTCAAGTACTTTAAACAAAAATTAAAAAAATCATCATCAACAACAACTGTAGGATCCAATTCACTGCTGCTAATGGAACAAAACTCTAAGATCTAAGCCAATGTGCTGCTGCAGGAATCAGGAGCCCATTTTATCAGAAACGAGAGCAATGGCAACCAGCCTGTTGTGGCTTTTAATGCTGATCTGCCATAATTCATTATACATGCACCTACTCTTGACCTTCAGCTGGTTCAGAAGTGTGGTAGCCCCAGTTCCTTATGGATGCAGGTCAGCATGTGATCAAAGTGTTTGTTTGGTTCAGTACAGCCCAGGTTTGGCCTGGCTGAGGGCATTCCTTTCTCTCTGAGTTTCTCCAAGTATCTTGAGATTATAAGGGAGAACTCACTTCACATCCAGTGCCAAAGGAAATGTCTTATGGGTATGACCCCTAACTCTCGGAGATGACATCTTACACCTAATTCAGTGGAAACCCTCCCAAGGGAAGCTTGGTTATACACAATATTACTGTCTTTTAAAAGACAGGTAAAAAATTTTCGCCCTGACCTGGATGGCCCAGGCTAGCCTGATCTCGTCAGATCGCAGAAGCTAAGCAGGGTCAGTCCTGGTTAGTATTTGGATGGGAGACCGCCAAGGAATATCAGGGTTGCTGTGCAGAGGAAGGCACTGGCAAGCCACCTCTGTTAGTCTCTTGCCATGAAAACCCCAAAAGGGGTCGCCATAAGTCGTCTGTGACTTGATGGCACTTTACACACACACACACACACACACACACACACACACACACATCTTCCTGTTTAGAAAAGGCTAGCTCCTCATTATTTGTAAACAGGGGTTTTTATCGGTTTCAGCTGTTTGATTTTGCTGTTGCTATATCTTATTGTTACGTAAACTATCCTCATTTTAGGCTTGCTTTGATGAAGGCCGAATCTGTATCATTATAGTCATCATCACAATTCCTAAGCATTTACATAGCCCTTTGTGAGTGGTGATAGCATTTCACATACACCATCTTAGTAATCTTTATAAGGCCAATGTGATAAGGGTCATCCCTGCCAGACTGAAAGTACTGAGCCTGACTCTCAAATCAGGTTTGTGTTCTACCTCACAAAAGCTAGAGGAGGAGTGGGTTTTTTAGTTTTTTAAAAAAGATAAGGGTGGGGCATGATACAGGTTTATAAAACTATGAAAGGTGTGGCAGTAGAGAACAAAGAGATTAATTTCTGCCTCTCAGAACAGTTTTAGATTACCCAAAAAAACTGATTGGCAGTACATTCCGGGTCATCAAAGGGAAGCATCTTCTCCATGCAACACCTAATAATTAAGTTGTGAAATTCACTGCTACTAGAAGGTGTGATGGCTTTTTTGAAAAAGGATTAGAGAAATGTGTGTGCTTCCCTTTTCTTCTAGGGTAGGAGAGTCATCGCAATACAGTGCCAATTGTGAAAAGCGTTTTTTCAACCAGAAGAAGAAAAAGGCTGCCATTGAGCACAAGGTAAATTCAATTTGTGATACAATAATGGATGAAGTGTCTGTCACAAGATATAAATTACTATGTGGATGGTCACTGAGCCCCCCCCCCCAATTCTGTTCCTAGGCTTCAGAGGATGCCAGCGTGGTGTAGTGGTTAAGAACGGTGGTTTGGAGTGGTAGACTCTGATCTGGAGAACCGGGTTTGATCCCCCACTCCTCAACATGAGTGGCGGATGCTAATCTGGTGAACTGGATTTGTTTCCCCACTCCTCCATATGAAGCCAGCTGGGGGACCTTAGGCTAGTCACACCTCTTAGAGCTCTCTCAGCCCCACCTATCTCACAGGGTGTTTAGGGGAGGGGAAGGGACATAAAAACCAACTCTTGTTGTTGTTGTTACGACCAATGTTTGGGGGTAGTGGAGGTGTGCAATGGGGGGAGGAATCAATAAATATCCTTCCTCCTCTGACAATGGAAGTACCATTCCATTAGTTTACATGCTGTTATGCCAGCAGAAGAGCCCCTTTGGGTCCAATCCATTATGTTTGTAAGAATACTAGAGTCTCTAAGACAAATGTTTAAAGTCTTGGAAAAACTGGCCATGAATTTTTCCCATCAGGCTGAGATTTTACATTCACATTCATTATTGGTATGTACATCTGAGATTACACTAAAATCAACAATTTCAATAAGGGTCAGTGCAAAAAATCTCAGAAGATGTGGCTGCCCCCAATGCAGCACCCCAGTTGCATGACAAGGTGCAAACTTCTGCAACTTGTTCTGTACTACAACTTTTTAAAAACATACCAGCCACATCCTGTACTGAATTTGGCAATTCCAGTGATTATGGTCAAGCTATGAGATTCTGAAGTACCTTTGGGGATACATATAAATGGATACTACCTTTTCAATGAAGGTTTCTTCTTCCAAGTCGTATGCCCATGGCTAGGTGATTTTCTGTGAATGGAAGAACGCAGCTGGTTCTGTTTTATCATTCACAAATGCCCATGTGCCGTTGGTTACCAAAACACCTAATAAATGTCAGATAAGTATGTTAATTGCTACTGCCGAGATGAAACATTGCCCTCTAGTGACTGTGATCAAAATAGTCTCTTATGTCAGCTACTTAACATCAAGGAAGGGGTGCATTAAAGGATGACTCTTGTGGTAGGTTACAAAGAATGCAAACATACTGTATAAATGACCAAATCCATCATTCATGAGCCATTCACTAACATGCTTGAATATGTATCCAGTCCTGGTGATCAGAGAGTTCATTGTGTGAGTTTACAAGAATGGCATTGGCTTGTGAAACGTTTTGCTCAGGAAAGACCACAGCTGGCTCACCACCCCCAGCTACCACTGCCACCTGCTTATCCAACAGTAGCCTGGGGAACTGCTGGTGTGGTATTGTTGCTTGGGTTCTGAGAGGTATCCATATGCATAATTTTGACTCATTGGGGAAATCCTTTGCTATTGTTACCAAAACAGCTCACAGAAATTGTTGAGAAGACTGACAGTAAGGCACATGGAGGGCTAGAAACTGATGGAAAAATGAAGTGCAGTTCTTAAGAAAGATTAGAGAACTAGTGTACTGTAGTGTGGTGGTTAGAACATTGGAATAGGACCTGGAATGACCAGGTTTGAATCCCCCCTCTGCCATGGAGGCTCACTGGGTGACCCTGGACTTATGTGTTTAGGATTACAACCTTTCTTCAGAATAAGTACTGAATGAGTGGCCCTGATCTGGATGGCCCAGGCTAGCCAGATCTCATCAGATCTTGGCTGCTAATCAGGGTCCTGCATTGAACAGGGGGTTGGATAAGATGGCCTGTATGGCCCCTTCCAACTCTATGGTTTGTACTTGAATGGGAGACCTCCAAGGAAGTCCAGGGTTGCAATGCAAAGGCAGGCAATGTCAAACCACCTCTGTGCGTCTCTTACCTTGAAAATCCTACAGGGTCACCATAAGTCATCTGTGACTTGATGGGCAGATTCCATCATCACTAAATGAAGGAACATTAAGTTGTAACTTTTGAGATCCAGTTATTAGGAGTCAGTAAACAATGACATCTGTCAGCAACAATTTCATTCACAGTTGAAGTCATCAGGAAGAACTGGACAGCCATAATCTCTTCAGTGGTCATAGGACAAATAGTCTCTCTACCACTTCAACCTAGCTGGAAACAACTGTAGACTACCATGCCAACCAATACCTGCAAAGTTCATAGCTCTTACTCTCCCCCTCTTTTCAGTTGAACTGTGGCCAGGTTTTAGCTGATCTAAAAGAAAAAGGGAGTGCCTGCAGCTCTGTGTGGTCTCCTGTTTGTGGCACTGATGGAAAAACATACAAAAATAAATGTCTCCTGTGCTCGGAAATTGAGTGAGTATAAACAAATAATGCATTGTAAATTGGCATTGTAATTTGGCAGATGTAAACCTTCTTTGTGACATATTGTGTTTATATCATAACAAGCCAACAAACAGTTCCATGGTAATTTGCCATGACAAACACAGAATTTAAAACACTTCCAATTAAAAGAATGACAGATAATTCAGGACAGTGATTAACCCATTTAAGAATGTCATGTTGGTCATCAGTCATTTGGAAGCTTCAGCTGTGTTTAACGAAAGGCTAACTATTACTTAAGCAAGAACATCCCTTGTAAAAGCATTGAATGAATGAATGAATGAATGAATGAATGAATGAATGAATGAATGAATGAATACATGAAGTGTGTGCAGAGACCCATCTTCAAAAAGCAGATAAATTATGACTCTGATAATGGAAAGAAGTCAAAAAAAGTCATGTGTCCCTGAATCCCAGTATCAATCCTAAATAAAAAGATATGCAAGTTGCCAAATTCCACTTTGAAGCTGTGTATAAATGCCACTTTTCCTTTACTAAGAACTGGCTCACTCAGCCATTGGGAGTGTAGGAGTGGTGAACACTTGGTAAATCTGTGGGGAAGCAATCACATGTACCAACTGCCATATGCAGGGTTCACCCACTAGAGATTTTTCGAGCTTTTACAGAGAAGTTGCAAAACTGAGTCCTGTACATGGTGCAAAGGGCATGTGAAAATCTTAGTGTGGGGGCCACAATGTATAGGCTTGTTTCCCAAGCTTGTTTCTCATGGTTGCTTTACACACAGTGTAACTAAGGGTCTTGTGACAGCCTAAAGACTAACACATTTATTGTGGCATAAATGTTTGTAGATAGAGCCAATTCCATCAGATGTGTGGCACATATCACCGGATGAAATTGGGTCTGGCTAACAAAAGCTTACAATACAATCTTTAAGGCACTACAAGACTCCTTGGAATACTAACTACAGATGATTACATGGCTACTTTCCTGAATTTACACCCAATGGTCATGTGAAAACATTTTATCTTAGTACTCTGGCAGCATTTTCTAGTAGTAAAATGTATAATACTTTGGTAGAGCTGGGCACTGCGGAATGGAGAAGCCATAGAGCCAGATTGGGAGTAGTACTGGGATGTCCTGAGTGTGAAAAGTATTAGGCAGTAGTTTACCAGATTTGTGACCAAAGTGGCACCTTCAGTCCTTTCCCATCATATCTGAGAACCACAGAGTAGCGCCCCACTTCGGAATGCTTAGGATGGAGAAGTAATGGAACCATCAACTGCTTGTCCACTCTCAGTATGCTTTGTGTCATCACCATCTATGTTGTCCTGAATATGTTCCCAGCATTCCATAACTTGGCCACCAGCTTTCCTCATTTTATTGAGCCATTGTACTCTGTGATAATGGAAAACCACTTAACACCCCTTCCACTATCTGCAGGAGAACTGAAGATGCCCTTGCACTAAAGCATGAAGGCGAATGCCCTGAAGATGTTCATGGAACGGTGAGACTATCTTTCTTTCACAGTGCCAGGAATTCATGCAGCCTGATCCTATTCACATTTACTTGGAGTCAGAAGTCTCATTTAATTCAATGGGACTTACTCTCAAGTAAGTGTGCATGTGATTTCAATATTAGTTGTTTGCTTTCATCCACCAAAATGTTACTGTTGCTGTTCACTGCTCATATCAATATAGCATTACAAAGTCCCAAAATTACTCAAGATCCAGCAGCATTAGACACAAGATATGGTTATTTAGGAGAAGCCATGACAGATAAATCTGTGTAGAACTGGCTCCAGAAGACCTATATTACTGATAATTAGTGAACTTACAGCAGTGGTTTGGAGCGTGACTGGCGTGGTTTCTGTTCGCAAAGGTGGTGCAGGGGAGGAGGGTCTTCAGCTTTCCCACCCACACCATTTGCCAGAGCTGAAATGGCTGCAGGGGGCCTGTTTTCCCCATATGTTGCGGTCAGTGCACATGGCACCCCCCTTGCAGCCATTTCAGCTCAGAAAAGTGGTGCAAGAGGGAAGGCTGAAGACTTGCTCCCCCCGCACTATTCTCACAAGCAAAAACCAACCATGCAGTGCTTGGGAATGATAATTCCCCATATGACATGTATTGTGAGCTCATTGGGGGATCCCCAGCTTGATTCAGGTCAGGCATAACTAAGGCATAAGTAACTATTGTTGGAAGCATATCAGAGAAGGAGGATCTGGCCCATTGCAATACCATAGGTATTGATCCATGAATATGCTGTGTGCGACCATTGAAAACAATTCAGATTAGGAGAATTTATATTGTTTTTAGGTGAGTTTGTCTGATATTCCCCCTGGTTTCAGCTCTGAGAATAATTTGAGAATAGGATTAAGGTTAGCCTTGACACTGATTTATTAACCCTAATGGAATGCCTCAAGGTCAGGGTTGCACATCTATTGATGAACACTCTTCAAGTCTCTCTTCCAACGTTGTTCAAATACATAAGAACAAAGCCATCTTCTGTGAGTGTTGATTTTGGTATTTTTGTTACTGTGTCGTTAGGTTGATTGCAGCAGATATCCCCAGACGAGAGGAAAAGTCCTTTGCGAGAGAAGTACTCAGGAGGTTTGTGGCACAGATGGTGAGACATACAGCAGCGAGTGTCTGCTTTGTGACAGAATCCTGTGAGTATACCAACTCCTTTGTACTCATCTTCAGCCTGCCCTGTTCACACTGGGTCATCTGCTGCCTTTTCATCACTTAATAGGTCCTTGCCCAAGGAAAAGGCAGCCATCAATAAAGCAGGCCTCTTAACTTCAAAGTCACCCATAATTGTGCCCTTCAGTCTCCCTTTTATTTTTACAAACTTATGTGGAATGCTATAAACTCAAAGTGGGCACATTACATCAGAACCATTTGCATTTCCTAGTGAAGAAAATGTCAGAATGTTGCTAGGATACTAATTTTTGAAAAAAGATATCTACAATGAGGGGAAAAAGTATTTGATCCCCTGCTGAATTTGCCCATTTGCCCTCTGATGAAGAAATGGCCAGTCCATAATTTTAATGGTAGGTTTATTGTAGCTGTGAGAGACAGAATAGCAACAGGAAAAACCCCAGAAATCCAGAAGACAAAAGTCAGAGATTGATGTGCATTATAATGAGTGAAATAATATTTGATCCCTTTGCAAAAGATGACTTAGTACTTGGTAGCAAAACCCTTGTTGGCAATTACAGAGGTCAGACGTTTCTTGTAGGTGGCCACCAGGTTTGCACACATCTCAGGAGGTATTTTGTCCCACTCCTCTTTGCAGATCCTCTCCAAGTCAGTAAGATTTCGAGGCTGATGTATAGCTACTCGAACCTTCAGCTCCCTCCACAGATTTTCGATGGGATTAAGGTCTGGAGACTGGCTAGGCCACTCCAGGACCTTAATGTGCTTCTTCTTGAGCCACTCCTTTGTTGCCTTGGCTGTGTGTTTTGGGTCATTGTCATGCTGGAATACCCATCCTCGACCCATTTTCAATGCCCTGGCTGAGGGAAGGAGGTGCTCACCCAAGATTTGACGATACATGGTCCCGTCCATCGTCCCTTCGATGCGGTGAAGGTGTCCTGTCCCCTTAGCAGAAAAACACCCCCAAAGCATAATATGTCCCCCTCCATGTTGGACGGTGGGGATGGTGTTCTTGGGGTTGTAGGCAGCATTCCTCCTCCTCCAAACACGGCGAGTTGAGTTGATGCCAAAAGAGCTCAATTTTGGTCTCATCTGACCACAACACTTTCACCCAGTTCTCCTCTGGGTCATTCAGATGTGCATTGGCAAACTGCAGACGGGCCTGTACATGTGCTGCCTTGAGCAAGGGGACCTTGCGGGCTCTGCAAGATCTCAGTCCTTCACGGCGTAGCATGTTACCAACTGTTTTCATGGTGACTATGGTCCCAGCTGCCCTGAGATCATTGACAAGTTCCCCCCGTGTAGTTCTGGGCTGCTTCATCACCATTCTCATGATCATTGCAACTCCATGAGATGAGATCTTGCATGGAGCCCCAGACCGAGGGAGGTTGACAGTTAGGGTTAGGGTTAGGGTTGTCACCTTCTCACCAAGCTGCTTGGCAATAGTCTTGTAGCCCAGTCCAGCCTTGTGCAGGTCTACAATCTTGTCCCTGACATCCTTGGACAGCTCTTTGGTCTTGGTCATGGTGGCTAGTTTGGAATCTGATGGATTGATTGCTTCTGTCGACAGCAGAACCCTAACCCTAACCTGGCTGGTTGATAGGGGATCAAATACTTATTTCACTCATTATGATGCACATCAATCTCTGACTTTTGTCTTCTGGGTTTCTGGGGTTTTTCCTGTTGTTATTCTGTCTCTCACAGCTACAATAAACCTACCATTAAAATTATGGACTGGTCATTTCTTTGTCAGAGGGCAAATGGGAAAATTTAGTAGAGGATCAAATACTTTTTTCCCTCACTGTATATGTGAAAGAGAGAAACAAAACATAAATATATAACCATAGCCTTAATGGCCCCTTCTGGCATATGGTGTAATCTCTCCATCCACTGTTGGAAATACTAATGTTGGGTGAAAACAAAGTGGTATCAGCAGACATACACTTTTTTAGTAGAACACCTCCCACAATATGTCTCACAATGTGTCATACTGATGATGACAGTGATGGTTAGGATATAGTTTTGTGGAGAAAATGGCCAATTCTACAAAGTAGGTCAAATCATAGAAATGTGATTGATCTATGGATGGAATTTGCTCTGAGTGTATGTGTTTATTTGTTATTGTTTATTTATTGTTTATACTTGTATCTGCCCTCGCCCTGCCTAGCAGGGCTCAGGGCAGCTAATTGGTGCCAGCGTGGTGTCGTGGTTAAGAGCAGTGGTTTGGACCGGTGGTCTCTAATCTGGAGAGCCGGGTTTGATTCCCCACTCCTCCACATGAGTGGTGGACTCTAATCTGGCGAACCGGGTTGGTTTCCCCACTCCTACATGTGAAGCCAGCTGGGTGACCTTGGGCTAGTCACAGCTCTCTTAGCGCTCACTCAGCCCCATTTACCTCACAAGGTGTCTGTTGTGGGGAGGGGAAAAGAAAGTGGTTGTAAGCCGGTTTGATTCTTCCTTAAGTGGAGAAAGTTGACATATAAAAACCAACTCCTCTTCTTCTAATGACAAAGACAAACATTATAACAACAGAATTTAAAAATATTAAAACTACAACTAGGGAATTCTGTTCACTGCATCTAAAACCATATAAAGATGGTGCTTAATAAAAAAGGAGGTGGAGAAGAGACCGTTGACATCAAAATACCTAACAGACTGATGCTTTTAGTATAGGAGTAGGCTAGTTAGGAAAAATCAAACAAATATCGTAACATAAATTATAACCAAAAAAATGTCCCTGCTATGACAACCTCACCAGAACATTTAGGCAAAGGAAGGAATAATATTTATTTTTTAAATTAATTTCAATTGAAAAGGGTGGATTGAAGCATATTTTTAAAATTCCAATTTAAATTTAAAATGTTTCAAGGAAAATGAACTTTTCATTTTCATTGTTATCATATATGATTTTTACACAAGTGATGCAAAAATGTTGAAATTTTGTTAATATCAATGGGAAAAATTAATATGAGGAAAAAACTGGTTTGAAAGTAAAAGTATTACAGGTTTATTTCTCGGAAGGAACAAACAAACAAATTGAAATGGGTTATTTGAATCAAACCAGACAGCTTTTGAAATTTTGTCTCATCCCTACTAACCTGTGATGTAATATTTGCAAGAGCTGAGGAAGCTGTTCATGATAGTCCCAGCGGAAATCTTCAGACTGAGTTAGAAAATAAATCTTTCTAAGCTTTGACAACAGTATTAGAAATTCTGCTAAGAAGAATTTAGTATAAGCCAGTGGGATGTTACTTCAACTGAGGGCCAAACAACAAGTCAGTATTTTTAAAGTCTTGTGGGTGGGTTCCCCTGACCTGACTCAAACAGTCATAGATCAGCTATGAAGGAACTCATTTGCCAAGCACAGAGGGCCCCAGTTTGGATCAGGACCAACGCATGGCAGAAGGGGCTTTGTCCTTCTTCCTGTGCTGTTTTCCTGACTCAGAATGGCTCTGGGGGCATTATTCTACCCATTGCAGGACATTTGTAAAGGTTGGATTTGGAGAACAATGCAGGAGGGAAGCCCAAAGTTCCTTCTCCCCACATGCCATGGTCCCAGTTCAAATCAGGGCTCCACACATGTGGGAAATAAATTCCTTCACAGCAGATGTGTAACTGAGTCAAAGTCAGGTCAGGTGAACCCGGATAGAGCACATTAAAAATCATGTAGTTTCAGTCTGAGGATAAACTTAACAGGATGCTAGGATCCATAAATAGTTCTCCTTGTGTTTTTCACTGGTAAACGGCACCTGTGAAGGGAGGTTAATGTCAGGGCTGTAGCATAGTAGAAGGAGCATACTGATACTTTTTCCCCATGCCGTTTTCATAATCTCAATCACACCTCCCTCTTCCCAGGCTGGAAGATTCCCTCCGGAAAGAAACATAAAAGTTGCTTGTTTGTTTTCACTAATGGAGTAAATAATAGGTCGTGGAGGGCATTGTAAGGTTGGGACAACAGCATGGAGTAAAGGGTTAGGCCAATACTTTCATAGCTCTAATACCATCAGGGGCCTGCTATTGATCAGTACAAAATCCAAGGGAGATCTCAGTCTGACTCTGAACTTCAGTTTAACCCTGAGTGTAATGGGCCTTCTGGTGGCACAATCAGTAGGACTGCTTGTGTGTTTGCACTAATTTGTCTTCTTTTCCTAGGAAAACAAAATCTGAGATTGGTATAAAGAATATTGGACCGTGTCTTAAGGTTTGCCTTTCTCTTTTCTTATTATATTGACTGAGCAACTGTAACATTAAAACCAGAGGAAAGTGAGGTCACAATTGTGTAAAACAATTGGCGTAATCTGACCCACTCCATGTTATGGATGTTTTGTACTCTGCCCCCTCTGTCACACCAGCTTTTTTAAAAAAAGTTTGCTTGTCCTGCTACAGTCATTCTGAGAGATGTGGACTATCAGTTGTATAATATCAATTTCTCACTATGATTTTGTTCCCAAAGTAAAAGACTTCAGATTGCCAGAAAGCTTCAAGGATAAAGAGGGGCAAAGGTAATGGAAAAATAAGTTAATATAGTGGAAATACAGACTACTATGAAGAAGCATAAACCATTGAATGGAACCTCTGTCTAAGGGTCTTAGCAATTATGTCCCCATACCCACGACTGCCAAGGTTATAGGAATTAGGGTTGCCAGGTCCCTCTTCGCCACCAGCTGGAGGTTTTGGGGGTGGAGCCTAAGGAGGGTGGGGTTTGGGGAGGGGAGGGACTTCATGTCCAATGGCCAAAGCGACCATTTTCTCCAGGTGATCTCTGTCAGCTGGAGATCAGTTGTAATTGCGGGAGATCTCCAGCTATTACCTGGAGGTTGGCAACCCTAATAGGAATGGATGACAAGGGTAGAGGGACATTTACTAGGAAGGATTTGTTTGGGGAACAAATGGGTAATCCTAGCTGCTCTCTTACTCATGCCAATTTTCCACTGCAAAGACCCAACCTGTTTTTCCCCAGCCAGGCTCATTTTCAGTTTTGGAGCATAGCTAAAAGAAAACAAATATATTACAAACTGCATGGGAGGACATTTCCAGGGGAGTATCTGTGCTGGGGAAAACACTCACCCATGAAAATGTGGGCTTCCATGTTAGCATATAACATCTAATTTCACCCTAATACAACACATGACATTTCATTTGGGCCTTTCATTACAGCTTGAACCAACTCCACTAAACCTCCTTTTAGATGTGGGTCTGATCCAGAACCAAATTCCTCTGTATGGAAATGCTGACACTAGTTCTCCTTTGGCTGATCCAACAACTTGGAAGGCCAGGATTTAAAATGAGGCAAACCTCCTCATTGCCAGATTCCTCAATGATACAGATTTATTATTTAAGCCCTAGACTCCCTCTCCCATCTCTATTAGAATTGCCAACAGGCCTGGAGAAAAACATCCTCTCCCTTTAATATGGGAGGCTTAATATATGGAAATGGGCCGCTGAAGCTTTTCATGGCATGTGGTTAAATAACATTGCCTGGTAAATAATATTGCATTAAGCCATAATATCCCATTAAAGGGACTGTACATTTTTTTCTCCTGGCAGTTACCAACCCTAATCCTTCTGTCCCACCCTAATATCTGCTTTGTTGAGGGGAGCAATGTGGTGGTAAGGTCAGGCAATTGAGAAGGGAAAGTACTTGCCACCTCAGTTTTTTTTTTCCCTTCCCCCATGCACTCTGGGAATTGTAGTGCCAGAATGCCTGAGTCAATAGCAGGTGTTGTGGAAACTAGAATTCCCAGAATGTCCTACAGTTCCCAGAACACATGAGGGAGAAAGACAAAAGGAGAAGGGCAAATGGGAAGTGTTCGGTGCATTCGTGGAATTTGGTAACATCCTTAAAAAGCAGCAACAAAGAACTCTAAGTAAGAATCCCAAAAACTCTCATAAAAACATAAACTTTACCTGGCATATGAATATTACAGACTGAATCCCTTGGGATATCAATGTGATTCAGACAAAAAAATTGCAAAAATACATACCTATTATGAATAACAACATCTTCTTTTCTCGCCAAGCCACTGCGGATACTAAATGCCTCATATTTTCTTCAGGGCAAGAGATGGAAGAATTGACATGAGCCATCAAGGAAATAAATGAATCTTCAAGTGCTTCAAAACCTGCCATCATCCGTCTATATTGAGGAAGCTGTTATATATAATAATCAATTGACACAATCCTGGGCTGCTCCAGGTGGGGCTGGACTTTAATGGCCAAGAAGCCATCAGATTTCTATCAACTAATTGAGTTCCACCCTTGCCCCTGTCTCTGGGACATCCCATCATACCCACAGTCTCATTGTGCTTCTCCAATAAAATAAATTAGGAGGATCCCTGCCATTTTCCATTTGTCCATATTTAAGGAGATACTTAGTCAGTATAAAAGTTCATTTTTAATCCTAGAAGGAAGAATAACTATGCTAGTTGATGGATATTCCACTACATTGATTGCTTGTCCTTGGTTTAATTCAAATATGAGTGTGCTCATTCTCTTCAAAAACTTACAATGAACAATTGCATGGATTCCTTACTAATAAAATTTCACATTTACATTGCACTTTCAGTGTTCAAAGGGCTTTACATACATTATTTTTGTAATCCTTTAAGGTAGGCCAGTATTATCCTCCTGCTGCAGATCAGAGAGGCTAAAAAAGAACAATTTGCTTAACACCATTGAGTGAGTACATGGCAGAGGTGAAATGTGAACTGGAAGCTGCATCTGGTACTGCTTGGTACAGATACATAGAAAAGGTTCTAAAGAAGTGAAAGGGAGAAATGTTTTACCTAACCACTATCTCCAGTTGTCAGATATAATACCACGTACAGACAAAATGTATTTTATACCATAAGCATAAATCAACATGCCTTTCTGCTTCTTCGATTTCTTTACCTTTAGCAAAAATATAAATTTAACCACTAGGGTTGCCAACCTCCAAGTACTAGCTGGAGATCTCCTGCTATTACAGCTGATCTCCAGATGATAGAGATCAGTTCACCTGGAGAAAATGGCCACTTTAGCAATTGGACTCTATGGCATTGAAGTCCCTCCCCAAACCCCACCCTCCTCAGGCTCTGCCCCAAAAACCTCCTGCCAGTGGTGAAGAGGGACCTGACAATCCTATTAACCACATTACAGGGCTTTAAGAAAGAATTAACTAGTCTGATTTACTCACATACAGCCTTTTCCAACACACTCACACACCGTGCATGCCCCAGTCCTGTCAACCAGATGTGCCCTGGGAGAGAGATCTGTGCTCAGAACTTAATTCACAAGCACATGTGGGACCCATTAGAACAGTACCTTGGCATGCAGTGGAAAGGGGGCTTAAGCCTCTCCCCCATGCCATTTCCCCCTACCCGAAGCAGCCCCAAGGAGCTGCTACTTCTGGGGAAACTTACAAGACAAATTAGTGGCATCCTGGGGATATTTCAGGGGGAAACAGGGCCAGGATTAAGCCTCCTCTCCCCATATACCATGGTACAAATCTGAATTGGATCAGGATGCACCTAGGAATTAAGTTTCAAGCACAGAAATCCCAGAGCATTTTTGGTGAAGAGGACTGGGGCAGCCACACAGAAGACACAAGGATTTTGTGATTAGCCCTTTATAGCTATAGTGACTATGATGCCAACAACCTTCTATATGAAGATAAATGGGTGATCCACTAATTCCCTCTCATTTGATTGATCTCTTTGGATGGAGATTATTATACTAACAAGCAGGGGGCCTGCAAGGACTTGCAGGGGGCATCTCATATTCCCTTCACCCACTCTTTCCCTTCCCTGAATTCCCTGTAGCCTCTCCCCCTTTCCTGCTTCCTTCTCCCCTTAGCATTCTCCAGCCAACCTACCTTTATCTTCCTTCTGTCTTCAGCTCCTTCTCTCTCCTGGCAGCCTGAACTTGGGAAAGCTATAGCCCAGGTTGTTAGTAGGAAACTTACAAGGACTTGCAGGTGGCACTTCACAATTCCCTGTATCCCCTTCCCCACACTATTTCCTTTTTCCCTCCTCCTCGCAACCTCCATACTCTCACCTTTCTCTGCTGCCTTCTCTCCCTCCCACCAATCTACCTTTTCTCTACTCCTCCCCCATTTTCAGCTATATTTATTTCCTTCATTTATCCCCCACCTTTCTCCACCATAGGGACCCAAAGCAACTTACAGCAATCTCTTTTCCATTTTATCCTCACAACAACCCAGTGAGGTAGGTTAGGCAGAGAATGTGTAACTGGCCCAAGTTCACACACAGTGAGCTCTCATGGCAGAGTGGGGATTTGAACCTGTTCTCTGAGATCCTAGTCTAAAACTCTATCCACTATACCACACTGGTGTTTGTGGGATGTTTTCTGCTGACCAGTATCAAGCAGCTGGGCCTGGGTGAGTCATGCAAGTTGTATGGCAGCAAGTTGCCTTGTGGTTGCTGCCAGACTTCACTCAATGAATCCTCTCTCAATGGCTAAAACAGCTTTGGAAAGATTGCCTAGAAGCCTACTGTTGCAGTTGCTTACCAATGGCTACTAAAGGCATTTGTTCCTTAAAACTACAGGCACTGCTTCTATTTTTTGTGGGGGGTTTAACCCCCTAATATAGTTAAAGATTTCAGATTTTTCTGTAAACCTCAGGCTTTTTAAAGATTTGTAGAAAGATCTGTCTTGTCCATCCATGGTTCCAATTGTTAGATTTACGTATCCACAGATTTGGCCACACTGACAATTAGATATATTGATGACAAGAAGGGAACACTGAATTGATAACAGTTTGATAACCACTGCCATTTTCAGCATATTTTGGTTTTGGATTCTAAAAAGAGAAAAGAGACATGGAGACTTTTTGAGATTTGAAATAAAATATTGAGTTTTTTCAAATGAGACTGTATGCTCCACTTCATTGTAAGTTACAGGAGCAAAGAAGTGTTTAGCTTTCAGGACACACTGCAAAGGTGCCCTGGTAGCCTTCATTTTGCAATCCTTTTGAAACCAAGTGCTACTTCGTATTTTTAAAAGGACCACCCATGTCTAAGTGTGTGTACTCTTCTCATGTGACATGTCCACATACAGACATCTCACAGTCTATAAGGGAAGAAATTTTATGTTCCCATCCCTGCAGCCCTTGCCATATTCATTGAAGGGGCAGAAATTTTGAATGCGGTTTCACTTGTGAGGAAAGTAAATTTGTGAAAGATGGAGATACTCCATACTTCAATGTTGCATTTTGTTGTTTTGTGAATCATGTGAATGAGGTATCCTGTGTATTGCATATGAATTTTACTGTACTTCTCTTCTATGTTCTCCTGAAGTCAAAGGATGACTGCTGGCCAGTCTCTTGAAAGGATATTTCAGGAAGCACATTAGTTCCTGTACCAGCTGAACATACATGCTCTACAACTATGAAACCCTTATTTCTAACTGGTTCAGAACTGTATTATAGACTCTGATTTTTTTCTTGCACAAATGGAATGGAAGAAAAGGGTGGAAAACCTCTCTTCCCCTACACCTGATTCACCCTTTAAATAGCAGCTCAAGTGGATGCATTCAGTAAAATAATTCAAAGGAATGTATAGTTCTGACTTTTACTTAACCATAAAGGGAAAGAATGTAGGGGGATAAATCACACACCAAGTTTACAAGTTGAATAGTGACTATGCCAGTTGTCCCTTCATCCAGTCACTCATTGCCCAGTAAAGAAATGATGCCATATTCCTGCAAAACATGGTACCTGGTGGGGGTTTTTTGTTCATTATTGATATATTTGTGCCCACAGTGTCATGTTATCTACTTTCTTAAGTTGTGAATGCAAGCCTCAGCTACCACTCTGCCATGCTATTTTATCTATTTCATTATTTGCAGTTAGCCTTTCTCACTCAGATTCACAACAGATTACACAGTGCAAGTCAAACCAATCAGTAGGATGAGATAGCTAATAAACAATGTAATAGGTAGTGGACATGTTCATGGAGGATAGAGCTATCCATGGCTACTAGTCAAAATGAATACTAGTAATGATGCATACTTATTCTCTCCAGTATCAGAGGAGCATGCCCATTATATTAGTACCTGTGAAACACAGGCAGCATAATGCTGCTGCAGTCGTCTTGTTTGTGGGCTTCCTAGAGGCACCTGGGTGGCCACTATGCGAACAGACTGGTGGACTTGATGGGCCTTGGTCTGATCCAGCATGGCTTTTCTTATGTTCAGGTTTACAACAGTCTGAAACAAAGGGAGCAATACTAAGGAGGACTACTCAGAAAGAAGTAAACGGGGCTTACTCTTAGGAAAGTGTCCTTAGGATTGCAGCCAAAGCATAAGGCATGATAAGTTAAAGAATTCAGAAAATGGTATTTTAAGGTGTAAAAACAAAGCAAGTGAGAGTAAGAATATACATTTAAAAAAGGATAATGCATACTATACACACTAGTATAGTTCTCAATTGGTCCCATAACTTTTATAAAACCGCTTCCTGACCCATTTTATTATCATCTGGCCCTATCAATGCTATAAAAATGCCCTGCACAATTCTGTTTACATTGTTTATACAGTTGCCATCATTTGCAGAATAACAGAAGCAAGGGAGCTTTCCTGACCACCTCCTGCAAACCATTCCACAAGATGCATGTCACAACAGAGAATGCATGTGTACAAGCAGCTGTCAATCATGCCCATTTGCAGGGTGGCGCCCACAGATGGGCCTGCTCATATGGGTGAAGCAGTAATGGTAAAGCATAGGAAGAAAGGCAGTCCTGTAGATAAGAGGGTCTAAGGCCATGAAGGGCTTTGCATGTGATAGCCAGTACTTTAAATTAAACCTAGTAACTGATGGGCAGCAAGTGGAGCAACTGCATAATGGGCATAATTTGCATGTACCACCTAGCTCCATTAATAGCTGAGCTGTGACCCATGAAGACTACATTACAATAGTGACCATAGTCTGGATCCAGGTGGCCAGATTGGCCCAGTCGAGGTAAGGGGCCATCTGCCAGGCTAAACTATATTGAAAGATAGTGTTTTTTTCAACCAGCATTAACTTCAATCTCCAGCAGTAACTTTGGATCCAGTATAACCCCATGGCAGCAAGGATCACCTGAACCCCATCAAAGGTGGGAAGCACAATGTCCTTCACGACCTTATAATTCCCAATTATAATTACCTCCATTTTGCCTGGGTTCAGTTTTAATTTATTTGCCCAAAGCTATTTAACCACAGCAGTCAGGCAGTGGCTCAAGACCTCTACCACATCATCAGGAGAATGGGATACAGAGCTGGGTGTCATCAGCATATTGGTAACACCCAATTAAAAAACAACAACTGATTTCTCTTAAGGGTTTTTACCTAGAGATTTAAAAGCATTGGGGGGGGGATAGGACTACACCCTGAGGAATCCTGCAGGGCAAATCCCCCACTGATGACCACTAGTCTCCAATGGTAACACCTTTCAGTCCAGTATGTAAGGAATTATTTAAACCTATCCAGAACTAGGGTTGTGCAAAAAAAAATCAGCAAATTTTGAGAGTGGGTTTATTAGGCCTGAATTTTTCAGTAAACCCAAAATAAGCTGAATACCCATACTGGTAAATAAGTCCATGGGGATTTTTTCGAAGCTCATGGGGGGGGCATTTTTGGAGGAAGAGTCCCCAAATTTGCAGCATGGCTGCAAGAGACTCTCCTTTGATGGTCACCAAAGTTTGGTGAACATTGGGACGGGGGGTCCAATTTTATGGGCCCGCAAAGGGCTCCCATCCTCCAGGTATTTGTGAGCTGAGCTGTCCATTGGTTTGCAGGTTCAAAAGTTCAGCATTGATGAGGATTGTCAGAAAGATCCAATTCCAGGTTAATGCCTCAAAGTCTGGGGGCTGCCTTCGTTTCTGGGTCGCTTTACATGATGTCCATGCAAATGAGCTTCCAAACGGACGAAAAAGACTTACATGCAAGAGAAATAAGGCACAGAAAACATTTCTTTTGGTGCCAAATGACATCCTGAGAGCAGTCCTTTATTGCGGTCATGAAAAATCAGATTCCAAGAGCGGGGAAATGATATCAGAGCCAGCTGCAGTCATGATCAGTGCAGCTCATGTTAAGGTGATTGCTCATCCACATGGGTGAAGGAGTCTTCTTCAGAAGGGCCATGAGCAGCTGACAGAAACTAACATTCTCCGGACTGAGTGAGCCCCGCCTTTTAAAGTACAGATCAGGTCAGCTCACTGCTGTCATTTGGTCAGACCAAGTAGGCTCTGATTACATGACCCCTGTCTCAAAAGGGCCCCAACTATAAATTGAGCATGCTGTTTGAAATCTAGAAGGCAGGAGGATCCATTGGGCGAGAGGTATACAATCTCTGAAAATTCTGCACAGCTGGATATGGGAGGGAGATACTGCCAGAAAATGTGAATTATTTCAGAACACAGTACATTGCTACAGTAATTCTTCTCCCCCTGCAATCTTTTACTAAATGGTCTGCGTGAAGCTTCCATATATACCACAGTCCCTCATGACTGTACAATCCTGACTATGCTAGTTATACTGAAAAATTGTCATGTAATCAACTAGATTTATCTCTGTTGTCCATGGCCTCAAAGCAAATATTCCATTAGTTTATATAGCCTCATTGAGACACACATCCAAGATATCTTGGTAGAACATTGGGCCTTACTGCTTTTAGCTTTGTCATCTGCAAACATTTCTTTTATGCTGTATTGCGACAATCCTTTGTATGTTTTGGCAGAAGAATTTCACCTGTTTCCAAGTTCTCTGCATTTCCCCACTAACTTTTATATATCATGCAGATATGACTGTTGATCTTTCACTATATTCAAGAATCAATAAAACTCTTTTTGTAACCCTTTAATTCTTCAGCTTCTTTAGAACACTAAATACTATGGTCATCTATTCTATGGCTTGAAGAGTTATAAAAAAACCCTGATAATTCCACAAATTGTTCATTTAAAAAACATTGCCAGGGAAAGAAGAGGTAAAATCAGATTTTATACAGAAACAAGTTAGAGTGAATTTACATGTTGCACATAGCTCTGTGGCCTTTTATGCATGGGTAGTTAGCATCGTGATCTCTGCTGGACTGCTTCGGGGCTTTGTTGGAATTATGCATTATTTTTCTGACCTTTAGAAGTCACTTCGCTCCCACCCCACACTTTCCCTGCATTTTCAGGATGCTGTTTTGCCATGAATTTAAAGGCTGCCTCGATCCCAAATCAAAAGCCTGTCCTGTGCATAGTTTTGCTTCAGGTTTGTATCCCTCCCTACCCCCATTCTCTGATTTCCTGCCTTCCCCTCATACGCCTCACCTGGTCAGTTTCACAGCAAGAGTTTTCAAACATCAGGGATTGAACAGAGGCGGGCTGATTCCCCCTCCCCCATCCTCTTGGTCACTTTTACAGCGAATGCTTTCAGACATTGGGGATCGAACAGAGCTGGGCTAATTTTTCACCCTCTTCTTATAGGGTCCTCTTATAGGCATGAATGCAAGTTTACCAGTGGAATGATGAAATGGAAATGACCGTGCAAGTGTTTTTATGTTCTTATAACCCCTGCGTTGAGATAGCCAGAAACAAATTGGTTGAGGGGGAGGTTTGTCTGGACCCTTCTCTGCTTAGGCTGTAAAATGGCTATTCATTTCAGCTAAATTGAAAGAATCCTGCTGTAGGGCTGGCGGGGGCTAGTGACATATTTCAAAAAAATACACTACAACCAATTACAAAGCAGTGTTTTCAGGGGGAGGGACTCAGAATTGCCACATTTTTACTGGAGATGCATAATTGATCACAAGGTACTCCTGGGATTTGTTCAGGGGGAAAGCCCCTGTGCATAGTGTTTTGAGAATTTGAATGGAAATTGTGCATCTAGAGAGTGGCAAATCCAATGCAAACTTTCTGTGCATAATAGGCCTGTGATTTCCCCTCCCTCATCTCATCTATGAAGTAAACCAACGATTACCAGCCTCAAGGTGGGGTATTGAATTCTTCCAGAATTACAACTGATATCCAGACTACAGAGATCAGGTCCCCTTGAGAAAATGGTATCTTCAGAGGGCAGACATTATGACATCACATCTCTGCTGAAACCAAATCCATCGAAGACGGAAGTCCTGTGGCTCGGCTGGGGTGGCTCGGGGTGGGGTGCTGGCTCCCGACTCTTGACATCATGAACTTAACACCTTCATCTGCTGACAAGAGCCTGGGTGTGATCCTGGATGACTCCTTATCAGTGGAGGCCCTGGTCACAGCCGTGGTCAAGGCAGCCTTTTTCCATCTCCACCAGGCCAGGCAGCTGGTGCCTTACCTCTCCTGCCCTTATCTAGCCACAGTGATCCATGCAACGGAAACCTCTAGGCTAGATTACTGTAACTCACTCTACATAGGGTTGCCCTTGGGACTGATCAGGAAGCTCCAGCTGGTGCAAAATGCTGCAGTGAGGCTCCTTTCAGGACTTACAACTGAGGGCAGCCACACGTTTTTCCATTACCATCATTGCTGGCCTCCCCATCTGCCTGACCAGGTTTTTCTAGTGGCTGTGATCCATGACCAATGAATGTCATCTTGTTTTACGGTAATGTATAGAGAATGTAATTTTAAATTATGTTTTAACTGATGTTTTTATGTTTATCATGTTGTGACCCGCTCTAAGCCTGGCTTGCTGGGAATGAGGGCGGGCTAGAAATGCAAAGAATAGATAGATAGACAGACAGACAGACTGACTGACTGACTGACTGTTAGGAGAGGGAAGGAAGGAAGGAAGGAAGGAAGGAAGGAAGGGCCTTTATCCTAGACAGATTCTGTATCACTGAGTAGAAAACACTACGTACATACACCTACCCAAAACATCACATAACCTGCTGAGGAATCTTTTCTTAAAACCCTAGTAGGACTTTACTACATGTTTTTGAAATTAATATGTACTTTGCCTGAAAGATTGCATAAGACCTTCACTTGACATACAGCAGATTATGTTCAGCTTGGAGGAGTCTGGCCCCTAAATCTTGGGCTGGCTACTATATCCAAAGAAAATTTTGTCTTATAATTTAATGATGGGTAATTTAAAAGAAAAATGTAAGAGATGTTTCTGGTTCAGAGTTCAAAGGGAATCCTGGACTGGAATAATTTCCAGGGGAGCCACTATAGGAAGCCTAGAGCATGGGGCCCTTATTTTTTTGAGCCTCTGGGCATTTTTGGAATTTTGAGAGGGGATGGTGAGTGCCACCCCAAAATGTCTGCCAAAGGAGGCAGAACCAAACCCAAAATAGTTTCCACAGGAGGCAGGTGAAACCCAATACGTTCCTTCTCGCTTTACAAAAGTTTCACAGAAAGGAAATAAAAAGAAATTAAGGAAATCCCAGGGGACAAAAGAAGAAAGGCAATGGGGAATAAAAAGAAAGAACGCTTGAAGGGGCAATGGAACCTTACACTGACGTAGGAAAGCCACCCGGGTGTTTACCAGTCCTCCTGATTCCCCAGTGACTGCTATTGCAACTGTAGAAATCCTTTCATTTGTATGAGGGCAACCAATAACAATTAGGGCTGTTGGGGAAAAAAATTCTGTAAAATTCAGATTTGGCAAAATTCGGCCTGTTTTTATTCGGGGAATGCCGAAGTCCAACCTCCCCCAATTCAGATCCGTGGAATTCAGCACTATGTTTGGAGTTTGTGAATAAATTCGGGCATTTAAAGCCATTAAAAACACATTCGCACCTTTCCGTGGCTCGGGGGGGGGGGGCATTTTGGGAGGTAGAGGTCCCAAACTTTCAGTGTAGCTTGAGGGGACCCTTCTTGCAAGAAAAAAAGCAGAATGCAAACTCCCACAGAAGCGAGCGGGCACAAACACACGGCAGAACTGGCAAACCCCCTCCCCCTCAAACCAGTACAGCTCGACTCAACCCCAAATAAAGGCGAGCGGGAGAACGGGAGTTTTTATACTCTTCTCCTGGCCAATTCAAAAGGGAGAATCCCTGTTCTGATTGGCCAGGAGAAGACCCAGCTTGGCCACCATTGGCCATGGGAGAATGCTGCTAGTTGCTTACTAACTGATGGTTATGCTGCTGATTTGGAGCCCCCCGAATTTGCCGAATTTATTCATCAATCACCCGAACTTGCCGAATTCGGCTCGTCATTTTCCTGTCTTTTTTTTAATTTGGTTCCATCCGAACTGAAAACCGCCAAATCGGGGAAAATTCGGTGGTTTTTCAGTTCGGATGGAACCGAATCGACAGCCCTAATAACAATCACTGCCTTCCATTAGATCTGCCCATTTTCAGAAAAGCTTAGGGGGCACCAGGGAAAGCACTGGTGAGTGTTGTGGCTTCCACAGGTGCAACACCAGGGAACCCTGGCCTAGAGTGTACAGTTTGTTAAGTTGAATAAGATTTTGTTCTGCTTTCTGTTACTGGCAAGTGTTGGAGTCTCTCATTTCAGGGTGTCTAATCGCTTAGCTAATGACCCATACCCCTGTCCTTTAGAACTATATCTCTTTTAGGGATCTAGACTCCTTATGTTTAAAATATTTGTAAATCCACTCCAATTATCTGACACATATTGAGTGTTAGACTTGTGCATGGGGGTTTGTTTTGTTTCTTTCATTTTTGCTATTAATTCCAAGATGGATTGTATTGTTGTTGGGTTGCTTCATACAGGTTTTTTCATTATTGTTTCTTTCATTTCATTTTCATTTTCATAATTCTATTTTAATATTTTTCATTGGTTTCAGTAGAAGACCCTCTCTATTCTCAGGTCTGTGCCTTCCCCATTTTCTATCCAAAATGGAAAAAACTCAGGGATATTGCAGCTCTCCCCTAGGACACTCACATTACAAAATTTCAAATATGCGGACTAAAGCCTCACCCCTTTTTGAGGCCATGAAAAACACCCATGTTTAACATTAAAGTCTATGGAAGAATTGGTAGGAAAGATTCCAAAATGTATCACAGACAGCACTTCAGCAACTGAACTTGAAGAATAATAGTACTAGGAAGAGGTAGGCTGACATGGTAAGGGCATTTGGTGGCACAAGGAGGGTAAGGCATCTGGGCTGTCAGGCAGCAGCAGGACAACCTTGCAGGCATGGCACTGGTGGTCCCAGGGGTAAAGAGAAATACGCTGGGTAAGGTGCGTGGCAGCCACCCCTGCCAAAAAGAGGGAGAGGGAGAGCAGTGGCCAGTACAAGCTGAGGGCAGGTGGGCGGCGGTGCTCCTTTTCCACAGGCCTGTGCTCCCCATACCCATGCTGATGCCCTCCCTCTCCTTGTGCCCGGGGCAAGTGCCCCCACCAGACCCCCCTCAAAGATCTGACCCTGCAACCTTGAGGTAGATTTGTTTCAGTGAGGGATAAGGTTTGGAGAGCACTGGGCAAGCAGGGGTGAGCAGACTGCAGGAAAAATTCAGCAGGACAGGGCAGGCATTAGGAGGAGAGAGAAATACAAAGTCCCATTCTATATCCTTCATGATTAGACTACTTCTCACATTTATGTAATAATAGTAGCTGTAGCTTGTAGCCAGTCAAGAAAACCCAGAGGTTTCTTCTCCTCCCTGTGCTTTCTTTAAGAAAATGCTCCCTGCCTTCAAAAATTTGAAAATAAGCAGACACTACAATAACAAAAGAAACCAGAACAAAACACAAAATCTTGTTGTTGTTTTCATTCTAAGCTGTTTACCTAGGGAATTGCTTTAGTTTTCTTATTAATTACGATAATTACAAAAATACCTCATTTTCATAATTATTGTAACTAATAATGAAAGAAACACAGAAGTCTACTGAGCATCAACATTTAATGCAAGAAATATGAGATTTTAGTTGCAGGCATTTGCTCAGTGGGTAACTCATTCTTTGTAATGCATTTAGTACTGACTTATTTAATTTATATCCCTCCTTTCTTCCCAATGGGGACTCAAGCTTACATTGTTCTCATCTCCATTTTATCTCAGAATAAATTTTACTTGGAATACAGCCTAACCTACCATTCATCAAGCCTTTCTCTCTAGCTAAAAATTAGCAGTATGTCACAGCCAGAAGCCAATGCAACAGATGCACCCTTGGTAAATATCTAACTCAAATAATTATTTTACAGATGCCATCTGCATTTGATTAGGTCCAAGAGGTGCCAGACTTATCTACCTAAACCAAATAAGGGAGAACTGTTACACGTCTTAACTGTACAGAGCTGAGAAGAACAAATAAGGCATTGTTTTTTTCCTGTTCATGTGTCAGCTAGGGCTTTCTGTCGACCCCGGATAAACAAGATGGTTCCTCACCAGAACAAAATGGAGTTTGAGTTCGCTCCATCCTTCCCCGTTTGCATTCTGTCCCCCGCCCGGTATCTGCACCACAATGGAGACCTGCCCGAGATAATCGCTGGTATGATACCAGGTCTCGCAGACCAATGCCTGGGAGCCCTGGAGATCGTCTAGCTATTTCACGCATTAATTCCTTGTATGCGTTTCAATAAGTAGTTACTGGCAGTTACCTTCTGTATTGTTTCCTTGTATCTGAACTATCAAGACAGCTCTGCCGCACCTTGTCCTTTTGTGTTATACCCTGAACATAATCAGTCCTATTGTATGTACCCTATAAATGTACTGGTGTTTCCCCACGTCTGTATTCTAGCCTTATATTTCTATGGACTTACTGAACTTGCTGGCTTTCTTAAAACTTTTAAACTTGAGACTACGTCTGGAGTGAAGTTCCTTATGAAAGAAACACAACAAAGTACTGCAGTCTGACATCATGCTACCATATATGTAGAAACAAGATGATAGTTGATCTCAACAAAGCTTAGACAAGGCTCTGAGCAAATGAATTGGTTTTTTTCCCCTTAACTATTGATGGAGCTATGTTCCTATGTTTGGTTACTATGTCCCTGCCCCTCTTGGTTGGCTTTCATGATCATGAGGAGGAGAGGAAAGAAGAACTGACACAGGTTCTGTAGGATATCCTTACACTTTGGTGATTCTGTGTGTGTGTGTTTTGGTTTTTTGTTTTATAATTCTTGTTTTATTAAGTGGTGGTGTTTCAGTGTGGACATAAGCTAGGGTTGCCAGGTCCCTCTTCACCATCGGTGGGAGGTTTTGAGGGTGGAGCCTGAGGAGGGTGGGGTTTGGGGAGGGACTTCAATGCCATAGAGTCCAACTGCCAAAGTGGCCATTTTCTCCAGGTGAAATGATCTCTATCGGCTGGAGATAAGTTGTAATAGCAGGAAATCACCAGCTACTACCTGGAGGTTGGCAACTCTAACATAAGCCCTCATAGGGAAAGGTCTTTTTTTTAAATTACAAACAATTATTTTCAGCATACAGATTGTCACCTAAGTATGCAGACATTCTAATATTAGCTGTCTTCATGACAGGAACATGATGACCATAAAGTATGCTATTACAGTAAGCAGGCCTGGGAGTGGCAAGAAATTTTGTGTGTAAGTGGGGGGTGGATTTGGAAAATTTGCTTTCACAGCCTTCCAAATTTATTGGGCATTGTTACGGAATTCTAACCGATTGAGACCAGGCCTTGTTGTCTCTTTTCGGATTTTCATCTTTGATTCTCCTTCCCATAAGCCTTTGCAAACATACTAATGTGAGCCTTAAGAATTCACTGCCCTGCCATTGTCCTTTGGCTGTGTTATTTCAGACATGCAAAAGCCTGTGTACCATCCTTAAAGTCTAAACATCCAAGAGACTCTGGTATCAGAGATTAACCTTGATGGTGACCTGACCGGGGCACGTCTTTCGCCTCAGATAGGGCAGGGCGCTTGGACGTAATTCTTGTATTACACGTGCATCCCCCCCATACCACCTTCCCCCAAGGGGTCTGGAGAATGTACAGTTACTTACATTCTTTGATTGACATTTGTTATCTCTTCTATGGACTGCAAAAGGTATAAAGCTTAGTTGATTCCTTTATTCAACACTCCTTGACAACAGTCACAAGTGCTTTGATCGTGCCTTGGTATGAAGACGGAATATATTCCTTATTATTATTATTATGCATTTGCATTAGTGTATTTCTTAGGTTGTATTTGCTATGCCTGTTTCTTTTTAGTTTGCTTTATGGTATAATAAATAGTTGTTAAGTGTTCAAATGTCAGTTGCCCTTGAGAATGTGGTTATAGAGTCACTCACTCCACCTTGTAATGAACATTAAAGGGAACAATAGGGGCTGCGTGACAGCCCTATTTGCTAAATTCCTTAACAAGCATCCAAGTTTCTGAACTTGTATAAATGAGGACATACGTCTGTCAAGAAATTGAGCCCATTAATGCAGTTTCGTGTTCTCTTACACATTGGTTCAGGCTTCAGTCCTACAATAGAAAAGTTGAAGTTGGAAAATAACTGTGCTGTTGCTTGAGATTCAGCAAGCTGTGACCTTTTGCAACCAGGGTTAAGAGTCCAGGTGTTGGGAAGAGGCCATTTCTAACCTGACTTCCCTCTAGTCTCCAAGGACAGTGGAACAGTGGAGCCACATTCCATCCAATTAGTGAAAATGAAATCATGAACATCAACACCTGTAAGAATTCGGAGGGCTTAACTGCAAATAAGCCCCCATCACTTCATTTCACTCTAACCCCCACCCCCCAGGTCACATGGCTAGTAACAGGGTTACGCAGTTAATTGACATCACCAGCGACAATCTAATTGATCAAATGAGCTGAGCCAATTCAGACCCTTGGCCATCAAGTTTAGCATTTTCAGTCTAGTTTTGCTTTATTCATGGCTCTTTGGTCCAACCTTGGATCTGTTGATTTTGTACCTGCTTTATGGGTCAAACAGGTTGTCTGTCCATGCTGCCTCTTGGAAAGAGTGGACTTTGAATGCTGGACTAGGATTTCACCTGGAAGGGTGACATCTGGTAATCTAAACTAATGTTATTACTATGTAGTTAGTCCTTTTGAATTAGCCTTTGTTATTTTAATCCTCACTGCTCACTGTCGTTTTAGAAATATTCTTGCACAATTTTAATAAATCTTGTTAATTATATCTTGTAGTGTTTTGTCTTCAGGTGGCTTCTATCTAATTCCAATACCTAGGCCTACATGGCTACATCTACCAGAGTTTTGTAATTTTGTGTGTTGCTGGCTCATCCCTTGGACTAGGGGTCCTTGACAACATATAACTACTAACCACAATATATACACTTGGGACTTTTTTTGTTAATGAGTGTTGCTTTATATCATATGCTTGAAGTCTTTCTTGCTTTGCAACATAGTCAGCAGCCACAATATAAGGTATTTCTTTATAATAGTCCCATATAGCTTGATCCGCATATCCCATTCGTTTTGCATCTGGTAATGGGCACTGATCCGCAATGAGCTCTTTAATGGGTCATCTATGAACTGAGAGCCAGCATAGTGTAGTGGTTACAAGCAGTGGTTTGGAGTGGTGGAGTTTGATCTGGAGAACCAGGTTTGATTCCCCACTCCTCCACAGGAGCGGCGGAGGCTAATCTGGTGAACTGGATTTGTTTCCCCACTCCTCCACCCGAAGGCATCTGGGTGACCTTGGGCTAGTCACAGCTCTCTCAGCCTCACCTACCTCACAGGGTGTCTATTGTGGGGAGGGGAAGGTGATTGTAAGCCGGTTTGAGTCTTCCTTAAGTGGTAGATAAAGTTGGCATATAAAAAACTCTTCTCTCTCTCTTCTTTTCCATGTAACCAGGTAGCAATGTCCAAAATTCTCATAACATTGTTCTGTTATATAGTCCTTTTGTCTGTGTACTGGATCAAGAGGTAACTTAAGTTCATATATGGACATCTTGAAGTTGTTCAATCTCCTCCTTTAAGGCATGCAATAAACTCCAAAAAAGTAATGTCCTCAGCTCGAGCAATTTGAAGTCCATCAAGTGGTTGAGATATTCCGAGTACCTTTGGACTAGAGGTTTTTCAAAACATATAACAACTAACCACAATATAAATATACACTTGGGACTTTTTTTTGCTAATGAGTGTTGCTTTGAAGTTTTTTGCTGAGAAGGTTGTTGTCCTGCAAGGCGTTTGGTCAGCATGATCATGGGAAGTTGGGAACTGCTCAAATATTTGACCAGTTTTCTGCCTTGCATATTGATTGACAGAAAACTGCAACTTGTGGCTTGCAAATGACCTCAACAAATATTACTGATTGTTCACAGCAATGGAAAAAAATTGGGAGGATGGCTTTGTGGAAGGATATGTAAGGTACACCTGAATGTATAAATGCTCAGCAACTCTTGGTGGAACTGTTACCTCGCCCGAGACTAAAGAACTGCTTTCACCATGAAGAGCACAGGTGTACTTGTGGTCCTCTCTTTAGCCCTCTGCTGTTTTTTAGGTGAGTATCTTGCAGCATATAACTTAGGGAGAGTTTCATTATAATAGATGGCTGCAACCCAGGGGAAAAAATAGCATCACTAGGACATCACGGAGCCTCATTTTTGTATGTCTTGTAGAGCAGCCAGTCCTGCACATATTCTTGTACATAGAATCATAGAGTTGGAAGAGACCATCAGGGCCTTCTAGTCCAACCCCCTGCACAATGCAGGAAATTCACAACTACCTCCCCCACACACCACCAGTGACCCACTACTCCATGCCCAGAAGATGGGCAAGATGCCCTCCCTTTCATGAACTGCCTAAGGTCATAGAATCAGCATTGCTGACTGATGCCTCTGCTTAAAACCTCCAGGGAAGGAGAGCTCACTACCTCCCGAGGAAGCCTGTTCCACTGAGGAACCGCTCTAATTGTTAGAAAGTTCTTCCTAATGTCTAGACGGAAACTCTTTTGATTTAACTTCAACCCGTTGGTTCTGGTCCAACCTTCTGGGGCAACAGAAAACAACTCGGCACCATCCTCTATATGACAGCCCTTCAAGTACTTGAAGATGGTTATCATATCACCTCTCAGTCTTGTGCTCTGCAGGCTAAACATACCCAGCTCCTTCAACCATTCTTCATAGGACTTGGTCTCCAGACCCCTCACCATCTTTGTTGCCCTCCTCTGGACATGTTCCAACTTGTCTATATCCTTCTTAAATTGCGGTGCCCAAAACTGAACACAATATTCTAGGTGTATTCATGTTCACATGAATTCTCCATGGTGGCTCCCACCTTGTGGAACAGCTTGCCTGAGGAGGTCAGGAAGGCTCCCACGCTTCTGTCATTCTGCATAATGAGCAAAACTGTAATGTTCAAGAGGGCATTTTTTTAAGAGGTTAGAACTGTAGTAGAATGAACAGGTCAGGATGGCAACATTTTAATATAATGGGATTATAGTCCACTGCAATGATTATTATAGATATCGCCTGCATTTACTGCATCATCTTTATTATGTAATCTACTTTCTGTATTGTTTAGAGTACATCTATTTTAGACAGTTTGTTTGCATTGTTCTCTATAATCCTAGTCCTATTTCATTGTTCATTGGTTTTTTTCTGCTGTCTGATTACACTGTTTATATCCTACAAACTGCCTTGAGTCTCAATGGGGAAGGTGAACTATAAATAAAATTAAAATTAAAAGTATAAGAATTAAGAACTACTTTTATTCTTGAATGTAAATATATGAGAACAAACAGGGGACCTGCAAGGACTTGTGGGGTGGCATCTCATTTTCCTCTCCCCTACTGTTTCCTCTTTCCATCCTTTGAAAACCCCCATAGCCTCTCCTCTTTTCAGATTTCCTTCACTTCTTCCTACCAGCTAGCCAACCAACCTTTATCTGTCCTCCTCTTCAGCCTTCCCTCCTTCCCTCTCCCTGGCAGCTTCTCCCAGGAAAAAGGCTGGCCAAGTTGTGTAGTGCTGGCTGCTGGGCTGGACTGAGCCCATTTACAGTGTGCCGGTGGCAGGTTCTGTGGTGCTGTGCCATCTGGGTTCCTTGGTGCTGTGCCAGCCGAGATAGGCCTAGTTATGCAGTGGTAGCCAGGCCCAGTTGAATATCCAGTGGTCACTTCTGGGCCTGTCCCTCAGTAAGGTCTCCTCCATCAGTGGACATGGCAGAGGAGGGGGACAGGACCTTTTCAGGGCTGTTTTGTCCTCCAACTGCTCCCCCCAGGCTTTGCAATCTAAAAAAAAAATGGGGGGATTAAACAATGCCTGTAGCTTTAAGAACAGAATGTCCACTGAGCTCTCTGGCCATTTTGGCAAAGCCCTGCGGGAAGCACTTGCAGAAACCAAGGCTCTGCAATATTGCTGTGATTTCCTGGCAACCTCCAAAATGGCCATGCAGAGGTCAGGAATGGCAAAACATAGTAGACTCTCTCCCTCTCTAGGTGAAAATACCACTTAGCACAGCAAAACACCATTGGTTGGGGCAATGTGATGAGGGTGATCAGGAGCCTGGAGACGAAGCCCTATGAGGAAAGGCTGAGGGACTTGGGAATGTTCAGTCTGGAAAAGAGGAGGTTAAGGGGACATGATTGCTCTCTTTAATTGGGTTGCCAACCTCCAGGTACTGTAAAAACAAACAGTAGTCGGCTCCACAAGCAATGGTAGAAGTGTAATGAAACACCAAAAATTAAAGTTACAAATGGACTAGAATAGAGTGAACGGTGATACAATAAATAACAAACAATGACAGTAGTGTACACAAATGGGAAACTCCCATCAAAAACAAGCAACAGAATTCACAGAACAAGCAAAATAAGTGCAAGCAAGCGAATGCAACAGCAAACAGTCATGAAATGTTTGTAAAGTTCATAATGAAGGAACCATGTCCAATAAAGTCAACTTGGCTTGTTTCTGGGCGCTTGCGCAGTCAGGCAAGACGGAGGAAACGCCTTTCCGGATATATAACAGCGCTTTCACCACAAAAGTGGCTTCTTCAGCCTGATTATAAAATACAAAATTAACTTAAAAATAAAAATTCTTTAGGACTACCTAAATTTATACAAAAGCATCAATTATTACCTTACCTTCAAATATACAATGTAATTTATAACTGCAAGTTTCACCGCTCCCAAATTGGGCTGCTATTTCATTGTTAGTTATGCCTGTAGTGAGGCAGGGTGTGACTAAACAGGTTTTGCTATGAAGCCTCATTTTCGTTTTAAAGGGACCGTTCATAGAAAGCAAGATAAATCGAACTCAGTGTTGAGACCATGAGGGGCAAGAGAATTAAAGAGAAATGTGAATCGCTTCTCATGTTGTAAAAGTACTTTTTGAACATCATTGATGTTGTGCAGATGGTGCGTCTCCGTATCGGAGAACACCGCTCACACATACGCACTCGCAATCTCAGAGCACCATTAATGAGCCATTTCTTAGAAAAAAAGCACAGCGAGGATGATCTGAGATTTTTTGTCTTGTGGGTATACAAGGACCATCCGCACAACATCAAAAGAAAAGAAAAGAAAAGAAAAGAAAAGACAAGAAAACACAACTTTCAGAAGAAACCACTGATGAATCTGAAACTGTGTGAAAGTGGCACTTAAATGTTTCCCTGCTGGCAGTTTTTTCTTCTCAATTAATAATTTACACTCAATTTCCATGAATTTCTGATATGATCTCATTGTGCTAGGTATGTGTGATTTTTTTTTCTAGGAGTGAACGGTGATGATGGAAATGATGGAAGCCAGGTGAGCTTTAAAAAAATTTAAACTTCACAAATGGCAATTGTATCACTGCTAAATATTTTGATAAATGTCAGCAAAAACTAAAAATGGAACTGAATTATTTTACAGATGTTACCTGCTTGTGATAGAGGAAGGCACTGGCAAACCACCTCTGTTAGTCTCTTGCCATGAAAACCCCAAAAGGGGTTGCCATAAGTCGGCTGCGACTTGACGGCACTTCACACACACACGCACATCTGCTTGTGATAAGAAATGCTGTAGAAAAATTTAATTTGTGATTAGGTCCCATTATCAATATGAATACCAGAGAATAATGACCTATGTTTTGAAAGGAAAGGAATTTGTTTATTTGTCTTTCATACCTACTGCCATGCTCATTTAATTGTGTATTAAAACTTTAAGAGGGAGTGGACATGTTCATGGAGGAGAGGGCTATTCATGGCTACTAGTAAAAATGGATACTAGTAATGATGCATACCTATTCTCTCCAGAATCAGAGGAGCAGGTCTATTACATTAGGAACACATTCAGGATGCTACTGCTGCAGTCATCTTGTTTTTGGGCTTCCTAGAGACACCTGGTTGGCTACTGTGTGAACAGACTGCTGGACTTGATGGGCCTTGGTCTGATCCAGCAGGGTTTTTCTTATGTTCTTATGTACAATAATGTTTGTAAAAAGAGCACAAAAAGAAAAAACAGGGGAATAAGACCCAGCCTAAAAACAGAAGCTGGGTACCTAAGGTTGGGTAAAAGTATGTGTGTGTGTGTGTATGTATATATATGTATATATATGTGTGCATGTGTGTGTGTATATAAATACTGCAACAAGTAGCTAGTTTTCTCCTGTCTGCTCAAAGAATTTGCGAGCAGTTTGTATATACTTCTAAGTAATGTCCTTTTAATGTAATCTGTTTTAACCGATTTTGTAATTCTGTTTATGGTATACTGATGTAAATGCCTAATAAAAAATAAATATAAATACTGTAAATATAATTTATTGGAAGCACTATGTAAAAGTTAAAATATTTTAAAAACATTAAAATAGCACAATGGCATTTCCTCAGGTTGACATCTATAACCACAACGAAATGCGTTTCGGCCTATTGGGCCTTCATCAGTGGTTAATTAAAATCCATGTTAAGCCTGCACACATTTACAGAAATAAATACATACATACATATACAAACAGTTCAAACCCAACCAGGCATGTGTATAGGTTGTAAAATCTATTGCCAATTACTCAAACATCTGGTCAGATTGGTTCTAGTTATAGTACTGGTTAGTACATGTCTCACATATACTATGTGTGCAAGTATCAACCAAGTAGAGTATTCCATGGATGCTCATTCTTGCTGCTAAATAAGGCAGCTACCTTTTTGGTGGTTCCCTCTTTTCTGAAGCTTTTATTGAGACATGGCAGCTACTTGGTCTAGTAGACTCCTTGTTTGGCTCTTCCTGTTACTGCAAGCTGCTTCATTCATTCTGTTAATTTTCATTCCTCTACTGGTCCCGAGGAACAGAAAAAAGTATTTATTTATTTATTAATATCCCACCTTTCTTCCCTCTGAGAACCCAAAGTGGTTTACATTGTTCTCCTCTCCTGTATTTTATCCCCAAGACAACACTCTGAGGTAGATTAGGCTGAAAGTGTATGATTGGCCCAAGGTCACCTAGCAAGCTTCTATGGCATATTAGGGATGTGAACCTAGGTCTCCAAGATTCTGTCCTACACTATTACTATTACACAACTCATGCTCACACTGGGTCACATGTGAACAAACATATTGGTGGGAAGGGCATGCTGCCTTCAAAGGGCTATCCTAGACCTAGAACCAGTCAGTCCATAAATACTTTTCCAGCAGAATCAAATGTATGTTCGTTCTTCCTATAGATGAATGGTACATAGCCCTTTTTAAATGGGCTAGATTCAAATCCAGTAGTACCATAGAAACCAATAAAATTGCAGATCAACATGGCTACCCTCTGGAACCTATTTAAATGGTAAGCACAGATGTGAAAATGCAAGCCTTCTTTATCTTATGGATAAAGTCTCCAAAATCTGTAAGTCCTTAGGAAAGGTGACCTAGTCAATTGCTATAATGATGAAGTCAATATTCTTTTTACAGGTTTCTTGTGACAAGTACCTGGTTTTTCAAGATTTCTTGGCCTGTCCAAAGGTTTTTAGTCAAGTCTGTGGCACAGATGGAAAATCATACGGGCATGAATGTCTGATTTGTCAAGAAAACCTGTAAGTACTATAGTTATATAGCATATTTTGGGTAACCAAGCAAGTAAGTGCAGAACTCCTACTAATAAAACCGAATGCAGATTCTTGTTTTGCATTCATGGTCTCCTCCTCCTTCATATTGTATATTTCTGTAATGGAAAGATCATAATTGTAATGATAGGGCAGAATTGTGAAGTCATTGATGAAGAGTGGGAGAAGATTATTAATTAGTAAACTGAAAAATGCCACACCTGATAATGTTGTAGAGTTGGGGGTGGGGATAATGGGTGTAGTTCAATTAGCTTCTTACCTATATCTTAAAGGATCCATAACTACCATTTTATCAACAGAATATAACAAAGGGGATAAGATTAATTCAGTGTTTCTTTTCTCTGGTTTTCCAGGAAATCTGGGCAAAATATCGGCATGAAACACAAAGGACAATGTGCAGAGGTAAGTGATTACAAATCAAGCCTGGCACATGAAAATAGTAAAATTACCAAACTCTGCATTTAAAATAAAAACTCCCATTATCTTAAAAGTGCTAAGATGAGTTCTTCTTCCTGTACCTTTTGTACAGAGGTATATATACCCAGGAGCCAGATATAGATATATAGATGTCCACCAAATGTGAAGGGTGAGCACATATAGAAATAGGCATGTATCCTTTTCAAAAGTGGCAGCTCAGTACTACAAGGCTATATCCCTTCCATTTTGGATACATGTGTATTTTGTATTTGAGTTCCTGAATCAGGGCCAAAGTACACATTACCTTTTTTGACTAGTTGAGTCTGTACAAAAAAAAAAAAAATGGTAAAATTCAGATTTGGGTCTAATGGACCTGGATTTGGGAGAAAACCTGGATTTTCCCAAACTCCCATATCAGGAATATCCAGATTCCAGCGAAAAATCAGGTCCATTAGATTCGAATCTAAATTTTCCCCCTCCCCTCCCCCTCCTCCCTCTCCCCTCACTTATCTTTACTGAAACAGCCATGGTTGCCACCGAGTCCAATGTAGAGGGCAATGGCGATGCTAGTGCAGAGCTGCCACCGAGCTAGGGTTTCCAACCTCCAGGTACTATCTAAAATAAGCAGCAGCTCTGGCCATACATGTACGAAACTGACAATTACAGGTTTAATGTGCACCACTACAATGTGACTTGAGACTATCAAAATACAAAATCTGTCTTTCCTAATTCTATCTATATCCATATATACAAAACATCAACACAATGTGACATACAAAAGTAGCAAATGGCTGCACAGTTGTTCAACAGTAACAAGACCCTCATACAATTTCAGTTGCCTGTATAGAATTACAAAGTGTAGTATTCTGCAGCAATATTCCAAGTCTATTTAAAGCAACAGTCCATGTTGCTTCCTCAAGACAATAGGGGCATGTATTTCAAATCAATTACAATCATGAATAGCGAGATAGGTCATCCGGTAATTCCTATTTCAATATTATTATTTTTCAGTCGCATAAACATTGATTGCTGCTGCGCTGTTACACGTAGTGTTTCAGATAACTCTCCAGCTTCCCCAGACTGAAATTTACATGAAAAGCTGCTGCGCTGTTGCCCTTAGCATTTCAGATAGCGTTCCAGCTTTCAGTATTCCTTAATGTAATATCCAGAGGTGCATAATAGCTATCCTTCCATGGATCGGGCAAAGTCAGAATAAGTCAGTAAGGTGGTGGAGCAACAGCAACTGTGAAATATTACCAAACCAACCATGGTAATCTGTATTGTAGCACCAGCACATACTTGCAAACTAATTGTCTCAGCTGAGCTACTAAGAAATGAGAAAAGCAGCAGTAGTCTACAAAAATATTTAAGAGAGTTACATAGGAACAAAAATTTTCACTGCACATTTAATTGGTCTTAATTGAAACAGCCTAAGACCTCTCTCTGTGATATTATCACATCATTTTCACAAGGTGAAGGGTTTGTGTGGAAGAATTTTCTCCCCCTCTGAAAAACTCTGCAATTCGCCTCCTGTCCTGAGCCCAGGCAGCCAGTTCTTTTGAATATCCTCGTAAAATATGGGGATGCAGTTGATTGTTGGTGCACAGCATCATTTCTAATTGAGTAACTGCCTGCTCCATGGTTATGCCATTTTGTACATTAACTAAAACAAAAAACAAAAAACCTCTTCTGTAGAGAGTGACTGCCTTTTGAAGTACAATTGAAGAAGGCTCCCATCATAACCATTTCAATTCCTCCCAAAACACTCCCATAGGGATTACATAGGCCTTTTTGCTAGTTCCCCCCCTTTTTTTTCCTTTGGGCTGTGATGGCAGCATACTCTCCCATTTGCAGAGGTGGGACCCTTCTTTTAAATGGAGGTATAGATGCTACTTTTGCTGAATTTGGGCTATTGCACTACATATCAACCCGACAGTAGACAGGCAAGAAAAGAAAATGCTTAATGGAAGCCCTTCATATCTTATATTAATTGGGGCAAACACATTTAATATTTGTGCTAAAATAATTTCCTGTATCAGCTGCTGTTCCAGAATACTTAATGTTATCCTATTAACCCTGGTTTCACAAAGAAGATGGAATTTTCCTAAGAGGAAAGGATGGGTTCAATAAGTGTCATTTTACTGTTTCCAGGAGAAGTACTGTGGGACAAGGGTTAGGCCAGCACCGGTGTGCACCAAGGAGTATAAGACTCACTGTGGTTCAAATGGTAAAACCTTTAACAACAAGTGCGAATTCTGCAATGCTGTCTGGTGAGTAGACTGTCTTCCGTTTGTTTCAAATTCAAAGTGCTGGTGTTAATTTTTAAGCCCTGAAACAACCTTGAATTGGTATATCTGAGGGACCTCCTGCACCCATATGAACCTGCCCACAGTTTAACATCATCTAGAGCTGATACCGGAACTCAGAGAAAAGATTTATGTTTAGTTGTTTTTTTAAAAGGGAATAACCAATGTTTCTGAGTCATGCCAGTAGACAAATGTCCAAGCAGTCATGATATCTACTAAGGACTGATGCCCTACTTTGAATCAACCCCCTCATATTTAAATTGTTTGTAATCACATAGATACTCTAAAATCTTCCGTTGGAAGCAGACTTGTAGCTACAGCTGTGTAGAGGAAGCTGGCATGTGTTGCTTCCTTGCAGGGACTGGAGGGGGGCAGCTGGAAAATGTGCCACTGTACTCATCTGAATCACACCTAGGAAATGACTGCAATTGTGCCATTATGTTTCTTCCTCTCTTCAGCTGCAGTCATGGGGGTACTCAGAAAGCATGTACATAAACTATATATACAACAAATCTCTGCCAACCTATGTAACTTTAATCAACTTCTGTTCACATGGAGTGCTCCAGAACATAAGTGTGGTGATGTTAAGGAACAGTAGACACATTTGGATAGGGTAGCAAGGGTCTAAGTCCATACTTCAGTGGAAATGAATCACATGGAGCACAGAACAGTAGTGCTGAGATAATGCAATGGGTCCTAATTTGTTTCTAAGCATACTTTAAAACCCTAAATTGTTTCACTTCAATTTATCTTATGTCTCCTTCTGTTTGAGCCCCCACAATATACTCAGATCATCTGAGGAATCCCTGCTCCACAGTTCTTTGTTTTAGCACAAATGAGATCTGCCTTTTCAGTTATTTTATCTGAAATAAGGAACTATTAAACATATGAAGGTTGAAGTCTCATTATGGCTAAAAAGACTTACTGTCACAGTCCCTCAACCATTCAGCTCTCATGGAAGGTCCTTGATGCAGAATTTAAATCTGTTGCAGTTCTTTTTCTGGTTTCTGTGAGGGATATGGTACACTTTGGATCTATCATGAGGATCATGCAAGTACTGTGGATAATTCCCATGTTCCTCTTCCCCCAGTAGACCTTTCTGGCCCTGGGGAAGTTTTATTCCTGAGATTGTGGGACCCACATGGAGTAATAGCCATATGGGTTGGGAGGTTGTAGTAGGGAGGGGAGATATAGTTCTTATGTTCCTATTCTGTCAGTGGAGCTCCACTTATACAAAGAAGCAGGAGGGACTATCAGCATCTTCCACTGAAGGACTTCAGGATCTAACATAGTGTCTTAGTACTATTTGCCATCCACCTCTGGTAGAAATTCCTGTGAATTGTGCTGTTGATATGAAGATGGACATTAACTGTGAGTTTTTCGTTGTTTTTCTTTGTAGGGAAAGCAAGGAACCGCTTACTCTCAAGAATATGGGAATATGTGAAAGTACTCTCTAAGAATCATAAAAGCATAGAAATAGAACCAATGAACCATATTCTTGTTGAACCACCCTGCCACTACAAACCAGCGTCTTTTACCCATCAGTCCCTCCACAAATCAACCTAAATAAAGAAATTCCTTTTGGTTTAAGCTTAGTTCTCAATGAAGTAGAAAACATGTGTCTGTGCTGTACCACTTTAGACTGTAGGTGAGGATTCACTGAATGCTCATTCATTCATAACGTTATTCTGCATACATATACACTTATCAGGTCAAGAACAGTGCTAGGTTCAGGAAATAAATAAATAAGGTGGCAGAAATTTTCTTGCCCCTCTCATTTATTTTCTTTTTTTTAAGATGCAGAGTTTGATAGCACTGTCTTTTCCCTACTATTGTATCCTAGAAATAGGGGGGGCTAGTAGGAGGGTAAATCCTCACTTGGTTATGGAGCTCTACAGGAGACCCTGAGCCAGCCTCATACATTCAGTCTTATTTGCTTCATAGTATTGCTGTGAAATAAAATGGAAGAGGGGAGAAGCAAATTTCCCAGATTTCCTTGGAGGAAGGATTGGATAAAATCAGGGAGGTGAATTCCTTTCAGTGCCCACTACCGAAAAACAACAAAAAAGAACAATGCTAGGCTACAACTTTTCTCAATTCAGTCATGTGAGTCATGTACAGCCCAAAGAGACACAGTCCAGGCCCTGGTTTACCACAGCAGTGAGAGCAAGGCCTTACTCTCTTCCAGCAGACCTTGCCTAAGGACCGATTCTTACTTGATATGTCATAACAGAAGATCTGAAACTTTGTTAATGATCTTGCTTCATAATATAAATTGAGCAGTATTTTACCTTGTTTTCTTTTCTTGATGTATGTCATGTGATGTATGTGATGTATGTCATGAAGAGTGATTCTCTAAGAGGCCAAGTGTATAAAATTAATCAGCAGAATATTTCCAAAGATGTTTTAGGGCTTCTCTACTGAACAGGTCACATTTCTGTGGATTCTGACATAGTTAGGGTTGCCAACCTCCAGATACTAGCTGGAGATGTCCTGCTATTACAACTGATCTCCAGCCTATAGAGATCAGTTCACCTGGAGAAAATGGCCTGTTTGGCAATTGGATTCTAAGGCATTGAAGTCCCTCCCCTCCCCATACCCCACCCTGTGGTGATCATGTTGTTGGTGCAGTTGTCACTCAGTTCTCACATGCAGCGGAGATGGCCACATCTATTTTCTCACCCTTGTTGTTATCCAGGGTCTCCATTTTTCACCAGATGCAGACTGTACCCCCCCCCACACACACACCACTATTGTCATGTCACCATCATGATTCTCTGCCCACCTTTTAAAAACAATTTTGGTGCATGCTCAAGAATAACACAATACTACACTTAAAAAAACTCAACAATGCACATTTGCAGAGTGCTGCTTCAGAATAACGCAATACCTGCATCCTTTGTCAATGCAAATCTCTGCAAGGTACTGGGTGTCCCATAGCAGCCGTCTACATTGAAAAGAGTTAATTGGCCTCCTACAGCTTGGGAGAAGGAGCAAGAGCACTTCAGGAGCCATTTGAATGCTGAGAAAGCAGAGAGAGAAACTTGCCACATATAGTTGAATGTAGTTACAGCAATGTGACATTGCTCCAGCCCCGCTTCAAACTAAATTCTGTAGGTGTCGGCAAGGTTTTGGTGTAGCGATCGGAAGCCAACTCCCAGCTTATCCCCATGATCATCTGGAAGTCAACTTCTGATTCACCCTTCCCAAAATATACAAATATCCCCCACTGGAGATCAGAAGTCAGTTCCCAGTCAATTGTGGAGATAAGCTGGGAGCTGCTTGTCAAACAACATAGCATCTGCAGACATGTTCAGCAGCTGCTCAAGCCAAACATATCCAGGACTGGCTCACAGTCTGTTCATGAGTGTCAAACCTGTTTGTGTGCCAAATAGGTTCACTGCAAACATCCCTAAGTCAGAGCATTAATTAACTGTCAATTCCTCCACTCCTCAGTAGACTAATTAAATCTACATATTAGTCATAAATAAACCACTTTTCCTTGGATGGTGTGTCATATGGCAGACATATTGCTTCTTCTAGGACTTCTCCAGATTCTGACTGTGATAACTACTACACAGGTAGATTGAAGTTGAAAGGGAATGATTGGCACTAAAAGCTCAACTGTATTTTACACATAGTAAATTTCCTTATTTTTTTTAACTTTTTTTGCCTGGGAAGCAGCCCATCTCTTAAAAGTTACATGATTGTGACTGCACTGAGATACCAAATGGTACATAACTAGTGATGTGTGTAAGTACTATTAATATTGCATCACCAGCTCCTACCCCTTGACCTCACTGGACTCAATCAGACATCAGGAGGCCCCCACCCAAAAAATCTCAGGGTTTGGGATGATGGTGACCCTTTCCCATCCCCACCCCCAGGGTATTCATGCCTTCTCACCATAAACTTTCTGGTAACAAGCCTGTTGAATCATATTTTTGCTCTAATACTAGAAACTTTAATGTCAGGCTTTTATTTTGTCTGAGCAAAAGTGTCAAGCTTACATTTTGCTCCGACAATGAGCAGCTTTAATTTACAGGCATTCACTCTGCTCACAATTAATTCAATAATCTTCAGCATCAAAATAATTTTTTTTAAATTACAAGTTTAATTGAACCCTCCTAGACAATTGGGCCAAAAGTGTTTTATATACTCTTACTAAGCTTGTGTTTATATACAATCATTGCCACTAAAATTGACAAGTGTTCAAATGATTATTTGAAATAGCTTTGCCTGACCTCATTCTGAGGATCTATTAGCACATTTGGTCATGACCACCTTAATGTGGAACAGTACATAGTGGAACAGTACTAAGAGCCAAACTAGGAGTTAAATACTGCAAACATGTAACAGCTTTTGCAAATAAAAAGCAATTGTTCCAGACTGTAACTTTGTTTGGAAGAGGGGCAGGGCTTTTAACTCTTCTCTCTGACTGTGTTCCCACTCAAAGCTACCTTACACATGCTTTTCCAGCTGCAAGAGAAAAGATGACTTCCCTATGAGTAGAAAGGCAGTGTAGAGAAGGTGATTATTACTGGTAGAGTCAGAAAGAGGCAAGACTGTAACAAATGAAAGAGTAACAAATGAAAGAGAACAAAATAAAATCTCTTTTCCCCATTATAGACTGTTTAGATGGGGGATTTGTTTCATTTTCATATTAATTGCAATAATTATGAAACACTCAATTTTCATAATTAGTTAATAGCTAAAGAAATGCATAAGTCTATATTTTAATTGGAAAAACAGCCAGAGGAGAAACAGGTAAGCAGTCCCTACGCCTCTCTGCATTGCCAACCACATTAACTACTTTTTAATTGAAAACAACAACATTGGATGGCGATAACAGATGTCTACCTCACAAAGTCTAGTTTATTTTGTAAGCTGCCTTATTTTGTAAGCTGCCTTGGCAGGTTTTCTAGACGGGCAGCATGGGAATTTTCTAAATAAATAAACAGGCCATTAATTTCTCAAAAATCACAGAGGGGATGGGACAGCAGAGCAGCGCTCTTGACAAGTGATGCAAGTCCACTGACCTGATTGTAATTCCTACAAACATAACAACCAATTCTGGTAAGCTGTCATGTCACGTGTATTCAAATGCTTGTGCAGACATACAAACATGGACTGCACAGCATTCCTGCCCTCTCCTGAGCCTGAATATTTTTCCAGTATACACTGCAGGCTGTTTCAGTGTTGACCAATACATAATTTTCCTGAAGCAAAGTTTATGGCTGTTGCTTCCTTATTTATTTATTTAACTCATCTGTACCCGGTGTTTCTCAGTGGGGACCCAAACTGGCTTACATCGTTCTCCTCGTCTCCATTGTATCCTCACAACATCCCTGCATAAGTCTCTCCCCCTGCCTGATGTTGGCCACTAAGAACACCTTGTATAGGACATTCTGTTCCACCAGACACTCAAGCATGGCATAGGTGGAGTTCCAGTAGGTGGAGACCTTGCTGATTAGGTGGTATCCTGGCATGCCAATCTGTGCCTGGCCTTCACACTGGGTGAGAAGTGACCCATGATCTTCTAGCAGATTTGCAGCAGACACTGGATATCACAAGTCTTAGCATACCAGCTGGGATTCTCTGGGGAACTCAGTCCAAAGGTATCCTTCACCGCTAGGCAAAGGAGGTAGGCCATGCAATAAATGCATGTGATTCTCATAGCCTTTGCCACTCCCCAATGTTGGCACCACCATCCATCACCATGTAGCCTATAGAAATCCCTGCCTACTAGATCCCCTACTATTGTTTGTTTGCTGCTATGTGTGCCATGTCCATCACCTGGGCAAGGAGCAAAGCCTTGCAGTAGCTGAACAAGTGCCCCTTCATCCTGCTTAACACTGTTCTGCCCATGCCCACCTAGAATCTCCTCAAGTTGTTACCAGTGTGCTGTCAGTGATAGGTACATGTGCTGTTACTTCAATCAATCAAGTTTTATTTCGATACAATATCAGCTCTGAATAAAAATCAAAGTTAGGTTTAAAATAATAAAATAAAATAATAAAAGTGTGGTGTGACTTGGAGCTGTTCCAGTGGCCTAATGTGAATTGCACAGTCCTCCCCCAAGCATGAGACAACTATGCCTTTGCATGCTCCCTTGCAGACTGGTAAAGGGAGGGAACCACAATCCTGCTCAGCATCATGCTGTCAGCATCATGACACAACCAATGTCAAACCACAAAGGCAACCTAATATCAAGGCCTGGCAAAATCTTTGTCCTTGGTAATTCATATTGTTTCCTTTTGAGGGGTGATTTTCTTTACACACACCCCACCCATGCAGGCAAAATGTTGTGAGTACTTGTTCAGACTATTCCAAAAGGGATATAAACTCAACAGTCTATACACAGGCAAGTAGGCTAACCTCTTCATAAGGTTTAAAGAAGTTTGGGGGATAATTGGAATTAAGCACACATTAGAGAAGAAGATCTGATTCCCCATAAAGAAAACAATGTTATGTCAATCAGCAAGAAGTACAGTTTCAAGGAAAACTCTACTGTTATGTACAAAGTTAGCACTCACTACATCTGGCAGTTTAGTTGCAGTGTACAATTTATGATTCAATAAGTCAGTTAGTCCACTTACCAGTTGTTGTCTGAAACCTGAAACTTCCTGTTGGTTTCCAAGGAATGCAAGTGCCATGTGTAGGGGAAAACCTATTTAGTAACATACACTTGTTGCATTCTAACTAACCTCGGGCTCCTGTAGAAATCACATTACCTCATCTAAAAGTAGTTGAAAGGGACTGTTACATCATGAAAGGTTTTAAAGCATGCATATTTATTGGAGAGGCATGGGAGAGATGAGACAACTCAGCTTGGCCAGTGGAATCTGAGGAGCATCTTCTTTGCAGACCCACAGCAGACTCAGGTGAGACCAAGCCAGACCATGAAGATGACAGGGTTTCTGCTCCTCGGCTTGATGCTGTTCTTCTTTTACTCCGGTGAGTCATCTTTCCACTTACCTAGATTTCTGTTTTGCTCAGCCTTGATTTTCAGAAATATATCCTATAACACACCATATCCCTGAAAACAATTGTGAAGAACACATTCCACAGGTTGCTTCACGTAGTAGCACGGGCCCATAGGATAAGCAACAGCATGAACACTGTGCCTTATACATCCATTCTACCCAAACAATTATGCATTGGAAAGAATGACATGCATGACTGAAATGCATGACATGCATGACTGAAAGAAATTACACATAGATAGTAAAGCAGTTTTCCCCCCATGGAGACGTTTGTGCTTGAATGGAGCCTGCATTATTGAATACCATTAATTTTGTGCTGTCATTGTGTGTGTGTGTGTGTGTGTGTGTGTATTCATTGTTGGTGTTCTTATTCTAGATATTGCCATGGCAAAAGTGAAGGTAAGTGGCAGCTATTTCTTCCTAATCCATAACTTTCCCTGTAGACCTGGGAGCTAAGACAGGCAATATTTCTGCCAAAGTTGGCAAAACCCAATGAAAAGCAATATGTGGGATAAAATTTATATTTGCAGTAAATTTTTTGTTTGGAAAATAAGTATGGTGTAAATGTAAAGTTATGAATCTTTCATAATATATCCACAGAATTCTATCTGACTCTGGAAGAAGGTCTAAAATAGTAAATAATTATGGTGAAAATATAAAGCTGTAAATCTTTCATAATATATCCACAGAATTCTATCTGGCTCTGGAAAAAATGGTCTAAAATAGTTTTAAAAAACTGGTTTGCAACACACACACAAATTCTTAGCAAAAATATACTCTGTAGAATTAATGGTAGCTTTTGAAACTTAATATTCATGGTGTTTTTAAATAAAGTAAATACTTTACCATTTTGCTTTGTCCAGAAATATCAGCCTGTTTTAAATCTGTTTTTAATCTATGCATTTTAAAAATCTTGTTAACAGAGAAATGTATCTTGTTCTGTTGTTTTGTCATTGCAACTTTCTGTTGTGTTGTTAGTCACATTGAATCTAAAGAAATAAAGCAGGATAGAAATGTTTGAAATAAATAAGCTATAAATATTATACAATTAATGACTGTGTTACTGGGGAGATTTTGCCAAACATTATGGAAGCCCATGCAGCACTATGACCTGATCAGTTGCATCAGGTGACAATCCCTCTTTTGTACAGCTGTGACAGTTACAAGACCCCTAAAGCTGAAAGGGCCCTGACCTGGATGGCCCAGGCTAGCCTGATCTTGTCAGATCTCAGAAGCTAAGCAGGGTCAGCCCTGGTTAGCATTTGGATGGGAGACCACCAAGGAATACCAGGGTTGCTGTGCAGAGGAAGGCACTGGCAAACCACCTCTGTTAGTCTCTTGCCATGAAAACCCCAAAAAGGGTTGCCATAAGTCGGCTGCGACTTGACGGCACTTCACACACACACACACGCAAAGCTGAAAGGCTGGTCATGCCTGTTTTACATGAAGCAACAGGTGAGAAGGAAGTATCAAGAAATCAAGAGAGATTTTAGGGGATCACAGCAATAGGTTATATATTATTTGAGGAAGGACCATGTTTACTCACCTTTAAACTGTCCCAGTGGGCATCTGGTTATTATTTCTTTGGGGGGGGGGGCGTCTCTAGCCAATCAGCTTTGTAAAATTTATATGCAGCTATTGTATCTCAGCATATGCAACAGAGATATGTCTGAGGGCATTATTTTCTGGAAGAACTCTAGGTCTGTCTGTGGACCTTGGGGACCTTGGAAGACATGGCAGTATTGAAATTATACTAGAGATCTAAAGCTGAAGGGAGAGAAACCAATTTAAAATGTCCCACTGCTTTCTCTACAGGATTATTGTAAAGGGCATCTGAAAGCTATCTGCACCGAGGAATACCAACCACACTGTGGTTCTAATAATAAGACATATGGAAACAAATGTTTTTTCTGTAATGCATATGTGTGAGTATCAATTTTATTTATAATGTCCAATCGAAAAAAAAGTGGGAGGCTATCCTTTGTACCTAATATATTTTTGTCTTGCTCCTGGGAGCTCATTTTACCCTCCAAAAATGTCTGTGAGGTTGTTCAGGCTGAGAGACTGTGACTGGCCCAAGATCACCTAGTGATCGACATAGTGAATTTGAATGTAGGTCTTCCAGATTCTAGTCCAAGACTCCACACTACAGGGCTATCCTCTGCAATCTCTTTAAGGCAAATAGTCCCACGGTATGGTTAGGAAGAGTACTCTCCTTCATTGCAAACCTGCCATGGTCCATTGCTGCCTGAAGAAGAAGTGTCTTGGATCCACCACAGCACTGGTGAAAGAGGTGATGATAGGTGCAATCGTCGCTTATCACTTCCTCCCATATCGCCACCCATACTGGTTTGCATCACAAGCAGCTGCTTGGGTCTCATGTGCAGTGAAGCAGACTTGTGTAAAGTTGAAAGGTAGATGATGCAGCCATCGGGTTGCCACCTACTGCTGGCACCATGGTGGGCGAATTTGGGGGTGCAAAGACAAGCAATTCTGTGTCACATCAATGTGCAACATCACTTCCGGTGCAAAACCAGATGAGACGTCTTTATGTTGGAGTAATATTCTAGGATTCATCCCAAACTCTACGGTTAAATCATAAATTTTTTGGACAAATCATACAGCATTGTGCCGACAGGATGCCATCATTCCCAGTTTTGTACTAGAAGTAATGTCACAGGTGCCAAATCTCCCCTTTCACCCCACCACCCATCAAGCAGTGGTAGGGAATGAGGGTTCAAGGCTGGGAGGCTGGCTAGCTTATATAGCAGTGTTGTTGAAGCTAAGCAGGTCTGACCCAGTGTTGTGTTGGCTACAAGGCAGGACTGAAGGCTGAACTGGAAACAGGATAGGCAAGCCCACCTCAGCCAGTAAACCTCAGAGTATAATACATCAAGGATTTATCCCAGCTAGGAACTCAACAGGGTAAGTAATGTGGAAGTCTCATACTTTTTTCTCTTTCTAGGAAAAGTGGTAGAAAGCTGAGGCTCAAGCACCTTGGAAGATGTAATTGAGAGAAGGAAGGAAGAATATTCCAACTTATGTCATTCCTTGCTAACAGCATCTCCACAAAGGAACTCTTGTGCTTTTGTAGCTGCTGAAAATCCTGCAATATCTTAATGGAATTTATCCATGAAGTATGCTAAGCATCTACTTTGGACTCTTCTTTTGCAATAAACACATGTTCCTAAATGTTTTGCAGTAAACTCGTGTTCCTAAGTAGAAGAAAAGAAATGGAAATAGGACACTAGCAATAATATACACTTAGGGCATTCATGCATGGGTACTTTTACTCACATTTGCCCCTGGTCTGTCTCAGTTGTTCCTTGGAGCTATGCATGAGTTTCCCATCCATTAGAGATGACCTTAGGGCCAGCCCTCACAAATCCTGGGTCTTCCCATTCCTATAATAACCCAACTCTTTGATCTCCCCTGAGATCAGCCCAGGTAAAATCACCATGCATAAGGCAAAGCATGGGATACAGAAAATTGGGGGAGTGACATTTCTCTCACAGAAAGCACTATAGCCAATTACAAAGCAGCATGTCAAGGGGCTGGGATTCAAATGTTTCCTGCTTCCTGATTTCTCAGAGTTCTTTCTGAGCAGAAGGAAAAAAAATTAAAATGAGGCTTGGGTTTCTCCCCCCCCCCCGCGCCCCCATTTCGTTTAGAGAGCTCCACTTTGTTTGTTTTTAAAAAATGCTTTTTAACACAGCACTTGGGTTTCAGGGAGGAGGAGATTTTCTCTAACAGTAAGCACTACAGCCAATTACAAAGCAGTGTTTCAAGAGGTAGGGACTCAAATGCTTCTTGATTTGACCTTGGAGACTGCTGGTGCATAGATTCCCAGTGTGGGTCCAGTGAGCAACGAACCTCCAGTAAAATTCCCATGCATAAACAACCTTAGTGCCCACATTATACTTTTTCTTCATTTTGTTTTATTTCTGCTGTCTTTTGCTTTCTTCTTCCATTGAGTTAAAATTTAAAAAAATACATTTTTGATTGTTACATCTGTTCTTTATCCAACTGGGCTGGAAATTTTTATTGGCAATAGTACCTCTACTGCCCAGTAGTTGGCACTGCTAATTGTATCCTATCACACTGCTCAAATAACAGTGGTGTGTTCCTCTGGAGCATGGAACCTTATATCTGAGAACAAGTATTTCCCTGCTCTTGACTGCTGCAGGTAGAAAGCTGATCAGTGATGTGTCCTGAAGAGGGTGGATGAGGTGCAGAGGTGGAGCAAAGCCAAAGAATGGAAATCCTCATGGGAAGGGGGCAAAGTTGCCCTTCCTGCCGCTTCTGCCAAAGGACTGCTGGCAAGACAAGAATGTGAGCAAGATCCACACGCACACACATCACAGGATCCAACCCAGACTCACTGGATTCAGCCCAGCTTAACTTCAGCAAGGCTGCTATATCACAGATCATTTCATGCAATCATCTGTTCTGCAACTGTTATGACAGCTTACAACTACTCTGCAATTATTGGTATTTACCACAGTCTCCTGCAACACCAAATTTCCACATCTAATTATTACATGACAGGAAGAGATGTGATAATTAAGGATGCAAAAGCAGAAGAACCTAACAGCAGTGGTGCTGGATCAGATCCATATAGCGCAGCATCCTGTCTAATTCAGTAGTCAGCTAGATGCCTCTAAAAAGCTGACAAGCAGGGTACAGAGGCTAAACCTCCACATGAACACATGAAGCTGCCTTCCATTGAATCAGACCTTTGGTCCGCATCAAAGACAGTATTGTCTACTCAGACCGGCAGCGGCTCTCCAGGGTCTCAGGCTGAGGTCTTTCACATCACCTACTTGCCTAGTCCCTTTAACTGGAGATGCCAGGGATTTAACCTGGGACCTTCTGCATGCCAAGTAGAGGCTCTACCACTGAGCCACGGCTCCTCCCTATGGCTCCTTTTTTCGTTGATCTCCAGAACTGGCATTCAAAAGGCTAAAGTCAGTTAAACTAGTAGCCATCACCACATCCCATGGCAGTGAGTTCCACAATCACTTTCATCGTCTGTCCTGAATCTTCCACCCATCAAGCATCCATTACTGCAATGCCTTTGTAGAGATCAATGATGCATCTGTATTTGGAATGCTATATACAGCCCTGGCTGCCATATCTCAGAAAGGATGTTGTAGCACTAGAAAAGATGTAGAAAAGGCAACCAAAATGATTAATGGCTTGGAGCACCTTACCTATGAAGAAAGGCTAAGTAGTTTGGGGCTTTTTAGTTTAGAGAAGAGATGACTAAGGAGGGGCTGATAGAGGGATGTAAAATTATATGAGGTGTTGAAAGTGGTTACAGAGAACTTCCTCTCCTTCCATTAACACTAGAACTTGTGGACAATGATGCTGATGGAAAGTAGATCCAAGAAAAAGAAGTGTGTGATTCAAAGAGTAATTAATTTGTGGGATCCACTGCCACAGGCTATACAAATAACTACTCATTTAACTGGCTTTAAACGAACATTAGACATTGCATGCTTTCACACATAGCGAATAATACACTTACAATCCACTTTCAATGTACTTTGCAGCTGGATTTTACTGTGTGAAACAGCAAAATCTACTTGCAAATGATCATTAAAGTGGATTGAAAGTGCATTATTTAGCATGTGTGAAAGCACAATCACAACTGGAAAGCTGCAAGAAACTTGCAGGGGGGCATTCCCCCACTCTTGCTTCCTTCCCTCTTCTCCCCTTCTCTGTCAAAGTTCCCCCTCTCGCTTTCGGCCCCACCCCATTTCTATCACTCTTCGCTCACCTGCCTTCTCCTCCACCCCTACATGTCAGTCTTCTTCCTTTCTCTAGCAATCTCTTCTAACCCCCTTTCTCCCCTCACCCTTGTATGTCAGTCTCCTTTCTTGTACCCCCTGCCCTTCTCAGACAATGTCCCCCCAATCATTCCTCCACCCTTTCTCAATCTGTCCCTCTCTTTCTCTCCCCTCCTCCCCTCTATTTCTCTCCCCCCTCAGATGATCTCCCTAGGGTTGCCAGGTCCCTCTTCGCTATGGGTGGGAGGTTTGGGGGCAGAGCCTGAGGAGGGCAGGGTTTGGGGAGGGGAGGGACTTCAATGCCATAGAGTCCAATGGCCATTTTCTCCAGGTGAACTGATCTCTATCAGCTGGAGATCAGTTGTAACTGCAGGAGATCTCCAGCTAGTGCCTGAAAGTTGGCAACCCTAAATCTCCCCTTCTTTCTCTTTCTCCCCCCCCCCTCAGATGATCCCTGATTCTTGCTCTTTCTTTCCCTCAGACAATCCCCCATTCTTTCTCTTTCTCCCACCCCCACCCCCAACAATCTCTCCCCTTCTTCTTTTTCCCTACTTTGTGAGCAGCAGCCACTGCAGCAGTGTCCCTGGGAGCTGACATTTGTCAAGAGCTGCAGCAGCTGCATCAAAAGATCCTGTTCTGACTCCAGGGCCCCAGGAGCCATGACGACTGGGGCAGGAGATGCTGAACCAGCCACAGGGCCCCCAGGAGCTGCCATGGCTGTAGCAGAGGCCTGGGAGATGCCATGCATGAAAATGTGCTGAGAGGAATGGTTTGGGGGGAAGGGGATGATTAAAGATTGTCCGTAAATTTGGAGAACATTCTTAGATTTTTCTGCATACCTGGGAGGTGCCCCAAGTTTGCCGGGAAATCTTTCTTTTCTCCGCCTGGCCCTGATCTACAGAATTAAGTATCCGCAGATGGAGCCAGGTTGAGAATTAGATATATAGATGTAGGATGGGCCCCCTATCTGCATATACCTAAATCTGCAGATTGGAACCACATGAATACTATACAGATTTTCCTGCAAACTTGGAGGTACTCCCCAGGTTTGCTGGAAAATCTGAAAAGTTTTAAAAAATATATTGGGGTTTTAAATTTCCCCAATGTAAAAAAATAGCTTTTGAACTGCCTGCAGCCCCCGCAGAGATCCTTTCTGGGCCTGGCTGCCATGTCGGAGGATGCCAGGAGCGGCTCCTGGCAGCAACTACTTGATGAAGTGATACCACCCAACTTGCATGACTCAGCTAGGCCAGGCTGCTTGCTACTGTTTAACAGCAGCCACCCTATGAAAGCCAGGGTGGTGTAGCAGAGCTTCAGAGTAGGTTGTAGGAAACCCAGGTTCAAATCTCTATCTTGCTGCGGAAGCTCACTGGGTGATTTGGGGCCATTCACATATTTCAACCTAACCTACTTCACAGGGTCATTGTGAGAAGAAAAAAAAGGAGGAGAGGAGACTAAAGTAAGCTGCTTTGGTCCCCCCACTGTGAAGAAAGGTGTGGTATAAATGAAGTAAATAAATAATAAATATAGCGGAGGGTGGGAGGTAGATAAAAGGTAGGTTGGTGAATGGCTGAGAAAGAAAAATGAGGCAGAGGGATATGGGGGTTGACAGCAGGAGGGAAAGAGGAAACATTGTGGGGAGGAGGATAGAGGGGAAAGTGAGGTGCTCCCCCAGAAGTCCTTGAGAGTTCCCTACTATGCAAATGGGCCTGGCCTAGTGGCCAGAACCTAGGGTTGCCAACCTCCAGGTGGCAGCTGGAGATCTCCTGTTATTATGTCTGATCTCCAGACTATAGAGATCAGTTCTCCTGGAGAAATTGACCACCTTGGCAATTGGACTCTATGGCATTGAAGTTCCTCCCCGACCCCTCCCCAAACCCCGGCCTGCTCCGGCTCTGCCCAAAAAACATCCTGCAGTAGTGAAGAGGGACCTGGCAACCCTACCAGAACCACACAAGGGGCCAAAGATTTCCTAGGTAGAGACTGCTGGCGTTGGAGAGGGAAACCTGAAAACAAAGAATTAGTCTGGAGAAGAGGAGGTTGAGGGAAGACATGACTCCTCTCTTTAAGTATTTGAAGGGCTGCCATGTAGAGGAGGGCAGGGAGCTGTTCCTATTGGCAGTAGAGGAGAGGACTCGCAAGAATGGGTTTAAATTGCGGGCGGAAAGGTACTGGCTGAATATTAGTGGGGGAAATTTACAGTAAGAATAGTTCAGCAATGGGATCAGCTGCTTAGGGAGTTGGTAAGCTCCCCCTCACTGGCAATCTTCAAGCAGCAGTTGGATTAACACTGGTCAGGGATACTTTAGACCAGGGCTGGGGAACCTCAGGCCCGGGGGCCGTATGCGGCCCCGAGGACATTTTTTGTGGCCCTCGGAAGCTCCGGGGCCCTGCTGCGGAGGCGTGGCGCAGGGTGGCCCTCCCTGAAATTGTTCCTGGGGCCACGGCTTGCAGGGGCGCTGCGGCACCCTTTGGACCTCCTCTTGCCGACTGACGGCTGTCGGTCGGCAAGAGGAGGGGGAGGGACCCATCCCCCAAGGCTGCCCCCTATAGCCGCAGCGTGCAGGAACGCTGGGGCACACTGTAAGCCCCTCTCGCTGCCTGGCGGCAGAGCATGAGCGCAGGAGCCGATTGGGCTTTGGGGGGCCTTTTGTGGACTTTGGGGGGGAGGGCATGGAGCCTGGGGCCAGATCTTGTGGGGCTGGCAGGTGTGTGTGTGGGGGGGGGAAGGCTTTTCTCTCTCCCTCTCTTTCTGTCTCTTTCTTTGTCTGTCTCCCTCCGTCCTTTTCTTCCCCCCCTTCCATTTCTTTCTCCCTCTCTCCCTTTTCCTCTTTCTCTGTTTTCCTTCCTTCCTCCCTTGCCGATCGGCTATGGGCTGCACCCCCCTGGTGCCTCGTTTGCTTGGGCCCATCGCTGGCTGCCCTCCTGCCTGGGAGGGGGGAGGACTGGGGGAGCGGGGGCGCTCTCCAGGCTTCTCTTCATGGCCTCCCCTGGGGTTGCCAACCTCCAGGTGGTATGGAATTCAAAATATAGCACAAGACAATTATTTCCAAAATTAGGAAAACAAACAATTGCAACACTTGCTATTAAAGACATATATTAGAAGCAATTATAATGATCACAATACTTGAGCAAAAAGATGTATATCAGGAATGGTCTAATTGAGACCCCAACTCCTAGCATAAGGCTTTACAATACAAAATATAAGCCCAAATGCACAATCCTTATTCAGTCCATAACAATGAATCTATAAAAGTGTGTCAGTAGGCAACAGAAACAAGACGTAATACAATGGAGATCCGGTATAAGTCCATTTCGTGTAAACTTTTTCAAGCCGTCTTACTTCGTCGTCCAAATACATAGGAAAGGTACACTCCTTCATGCATTGAATGAATAGTGCACGGAAAGACTGAAGGCTTGAAAAAGTTTACATGAAATGGACTTATACCGGATCTCCATTGTATTACATCTTGTTTCCGTTGCCTACTGACGCACTTTTATGGATTCATTGTTACGGACTGAATAAGGATTGAGCATTTGGGCTTATATTTTGTATTGTAAAGCCTTATGCTAGGAGTTGGGGTCTCAATTAGACCATTCCTGATATACATCTTTTTGCTCAAGTATTGTGATCATTATAATTGCTTCTAATATATGTCTTTAATAGCAAGTGTTGCAATTGTTTGTTTTCCTAATTTTGGAAATAATTGTCTTGTGCTATATTTTGAATTCCATACTCCTGACTAGCACCTGTAAGCCGCTGTTTGATTACAACCTACAGGTGGTGACTGGAGACCTGGCAACCCTAGCCTCTCTCCCCCCACCAGGAGATCTACACCTGAAATGGCCCCCGAATGATGTTATAAATGTGCAAATGGCCCTTGGCAGGAAAAAGGTTCCCCACCCCTGCTTTAGGCTGTTCCCACAGGGGGTTGGACGAGATGGCCTGTATGCTCCCTTCGAACTCTATGAGTTTATGTGTTAGTGGGTTTGGCACCACCTTCTTCTGTTAGCACTCTTGTAAGAAGTTTCCCAGATTTCACTGGGAAAGACGAAATCTAACACTTCCCCATCTCTTTTCTAGATATGTCTTTGCAGCCTTGATCATGAACTATCCTCCTGTCCAATACCAGTTAGATGTGTGGGGTTGCCAGGTCCCTCTTTGCCACTGGTGGGAGATATTTCGGGTGGAGCCTGAGGAGGGTGGGGTTTGGGGAGGGGACTTCAATGCCATAGAGTCCAATTGCCAATGTGGCCATTTTCTCCAGCTGAACTGATCTCTATCAGCTGGAGATCCATTGTAATATCAGGAGATCTCCAGCTAGTACCTACAGGTTGGCAGCTCTATAGATGTGGTAATGTAATAATGCACAGGACAGCTGTACATTGAAATATTTGTAAAGGGTGCACATCCCAGGAGATTGCATAAAACATATGGCATTCAGATAGCAGTGAGTAATCTGTTGTCTCATCATTAGGTCGTAACAAACAGCATCACATCCTGATAAAAAAGCAATACTTATATTTTACACATAGTTACAAATATGACAAAGCAATCATAAAAGAAAAGTGCCCACTAAACTTCTTATTTGTCCTTATGGCAATTTACTACAGGGGTTTCTTGAGTAACTTCACCACCATATAATCAATTAAATACACTTTTTCAGTTACTATCCTATTGATTTTGGCAAGTGCAATCTTAGTTCTTTTATTGTTTGGACCTTTGGACTACTCCAAGCAAACTGTGAGTCAAGTATGAATATAACAATAAAACAGACTATCTGGAAACTTGTATTTTTATACTGCCTTTAACCATTTCAGTAACACAAATAGTGACTCTTTCTCAAAGACAGGACTTTGTGCCTTATGCTATAAGTGTGGGCCTTGACTTAACCTTTGGCCCATTTTGTGGCCATGGGCAGGGAATCCAGTGCCAGCAGCCCAGGGGTGAAGTGAGCAGGCTGTGTGTGGCTTCCAGGACATGGAGAAAATGGTGGGGGTTTTCTCCACTCCAGAGCCCATCTCCGTGGCTCGGTCTGGCAGAAGGCACACCAGCTGGGATGTGGGGCCATGTAATGGCGGCTCCATAGTGCAAGGCCTCAGTGCATCCCAGTTTCCTCTCCCTCCAGATTCAAATGGGCCTGTTGTTCCCAGCAGGAGAGAGGCTTCCTGTATTGGCTTTGTTAGAAGCGCGCTACAGCTCAATAGGCAAGTGAACACAGCAGACTCAGCACGTATAAATAAGTGCTCTTTTATTCACAGTGACAGAGTGCTCCACTTAGCATCTACAATCCACAACCCACAAACTATACAGGTACTATACAGAATATATACATATCTGGCCCTGTCCAGCAGCCAATCAACAGTGAGCTGCCCAGTGGCCAGGTCTCACCCTGTTTAAACCAGTTCAGTCCAGATTTACTGCTAAGTCATAAGCAGTCATATGACACCAGCTGTCATAGATTACAGCAATCTACTTGCTATGAACAGTCTGAACTTTCAACATCCTGGCTGGCTTGCAATGGACCTGAGGTTTTCACTCAGGTCTGCCGGCCGGGTATTTATTGCCGGCCTGCTCGCCTCTTGTTCAGTTCTTCGATCGTGTTTGGCACCATCTTGTAAAGTATCTGCTTCTCAACAATGGCCAGATACTTCCAATCAGCTCAAAATCAAGGTGTGAATGCAGCATCCCTCATTGATTCTTGGCTCTCCCTAAAGCTGTGACTGCATGATTTAATTATGTATTTATGAAGTATATTCTTTTTCTGTCCTGAACTGACTACTAATCAATTTCATTGTGCAACCTATTGGTGGGAATCCACCTGAGAGGGGGCATTATTAAACAGCCACATGCAGATTAAAACTACTTTGACTGAATTAAAGCAATGCATTAAATACTAAGAGTGTAATACCGAAGGGGGGTGAAGCTTCTTAGGAGCTGGCGGGACCCTGCAGCAGCATAAGTGCCCCTTTAACCCTGGGGGCAAACACGCTGGCATCGGGGAGCTGTGGAGCTGCACCAGCCCCCACTGCCAGCACAGCCACACCAGCAGGGAATTCCCAGAAGGGAAAGCTTGCACTGACACGGGGGAGTGTTCCTGGGGTGTTCCTGGGGTGGAGCTGCCTTTAGGCAGCTCCCTATCCCCTTTTGCCCTGGGAATACCCCCTCACGCTGCAGCGTCGCTATGCCACTTTTTTTGGTGACATTGCCTTGCTGTTTTCAATGGAGGCATTTTTCTTCTTTTATATTTTAATTTCCTTTTATTTTATTTGCAGTGGCCAGGAAGCCTTTGTGGAGGCAGCAGGACTGCGCCGCTCCCAGCTGCTACCTAACTGCCCCCTTTTCAGGAATGGGTTGTAAATCAGAGTTGCTTGGTGACTGAATATTCCCTTCCATCGTTCAATCATTGCAGGGCATAGCCCTCAATCTCTAAGGAAAACACTGAGATTTGTTTGTTTGATTTTATTTCTAGATCCAAAGTGAAACCCAGTCAATAAACAGTCAATGAAATAATCAAAACTTTTGTTTAAAAATAATCTGATCATGCTAGATTTGATTAAGCAAAAGGTTAAATGGATGCACAGAACTGGCATATCCCATAGAAATCAACCCTATATAAACATACATCTCATTCCTATTCTACTTAAATTGACTTTAAAAACAGGGTTAAGTTTCAAAGCTTCTTACCCTGAATGTTGCCAAAAAGGGGGAAAGCAGATTCCACTAATTCCAGGTCTAAGAGTTTCAGAGGCTATAGGTGTGGCCAGCTTGTATAGAAGTCATTGCATAGGTCAACACATGACTTTACTAAACCTTCTAATTCAAGCTCTCAAAAGGCATGGTATAAGGCACCTCGGAGCATCCCAAAGAATATTTGTTCTAAACTGTGTTCCATCTGTTTTTAGATTTATTCTAGGCATAAAGCTGTTTATTCATAAGTTATCTTTTTAGGCTGAAAATTAAGTTAACATGTTTGCAGATTTACAACTAAAAACAAACTCTCAGGCCACCTGTGTCAAAACATCCTAAACAGCAATTTCAAGTTTTCCAATTAGTACAAACCAGAGTGAGTGATTGAGGAGGGGAGATGGCATCGGAAGAGCCCAACTTTTTGAGAACACAGAAAAATCAGGCAATATGTCACTAACTTCCTCATTACAGTATACACCATTATCTATGGACATAAAAAGAATTATTTACAAACACTGGCACTTGGTACGCTCTATACCAAGTTGTGACACATCACCCAGGTTTGGCCTGAGGAAAACAACTTCATTATGTGACAGGTTGGTTCATGCCTATAGCATGAGTGCTGAGGTACAGGATACAGTTTGGGGTCATTATAAATGTGGAGGCTGCACAGCCTGCCCCTACTCTTTACCTGTTAAGAAATTCAGCAACTCTAGAACAGGCTTTACATATGAACTGTGGGGGTTCAGTAATTGTAACACCAAAAATGTGGTGTACATTATACGGTGATGATGTGATTTATTATATGTAGATGTGACCACCCCAACTATCAACTATGGAATCGGGGAGCACTGGTCATGGATCCAAAATGGAGTTATGGAGGCCCTATTAGTGCAGCACTATCGGGAGCACAGACACTTGGACACGGACCTACAATTCTTTGTAGTATGGAAATACTGCCATAGAGTGTATACAAGGAGGAATATAGAAAACGTATTGTTTCAACAGGAGGCCAGATTTATATTTTTGTTTAACACTTTGTCACCTAAGGGTTTGAATTCTTTTTTTGACTTGTCTTGTTTTCTGTAATAGGTCACTCTAAGAGGTTTGTTAATTAAGCACCCCTCTGTTTAGACATTCAGCTTGTTATAGGTCTCTGGCTGGTTAGAAGTTTTACAACGGCATAGCATGCTCAGTGGAAGGCTGTTAGATAACACTAGGGCTGTTGAAAAAGAAATTCAGAAAAATTCAAATTCGGCAAAATTTGGCCCATTTTAATTCAGGAAATGCCGAACTCCCTGATTCGGATCCGTGCAATTTGGAATGAGATTCAGAGTTCGGGAATAAATTTGGCCGAATAAAGCCATTTAAAGCACATTTGCGGCTTTCCACGGCTCCAGGGGGCATTTTGGGGGGTAGAGGTCCCAAACTTTCAGGGTAGCTTGAGGGGACCCTTCTTGCAAGAACCCCCAAGTTTTGTAAAGATTGGGTCAGGGGCTCCCGAGATATGGGGTCTCCCCCATCTGCCCATTGGGATGAATGGGAGCAGGCGATCCTTAATGTGCATCTCTACAGAGCACCCCCTTTGGCTTCCCCCCACACACACACACATACCGTAGAAGCCAGTCTGTGGCTCTAAGAGCCGATGTAACTATGCCAAAAGTGCATCCAACAATGCTCAAAGTGTAAGTAAACAGCCTAACTAGCATGGGTAACGTATCTTTTTATTTCAACACAGCCAAAGTGCATCTCATAAGGCTACTAGTGTTAAGTGCGACCTGCGTAAATTGCGTATCTTCAGGATTGATAGATTTCATGCTGCTGGATTCAAATCTTCCACAGCAACAATCACACTCGCAAAGAAGAGATCAAGCCCCCCCCCCGGCACAGGCAATCCCCCAAATCACACTGGCAAGGAGGAGATCAAGCCCCCCCAGCAGAACAGCCCTCCGCCCCAACCAGAAGATGCAAATTCCAAATGAAGGAGAAGAACGCCCCAGCCAGAGAGAGACTCACTGACATGGGATGCACTAAAACAAATGACAGGCTAGCCCATTAGAAACAACAGAAGTGGCTGCACAGCCCATTGGAAACAATAGCAGCCAACCAGAGAGAGACTCACTGACCCACAGTTAACTCCAGACGAAGTTGGCAACCAATGAAAACAGCAGAAAGCACAGTCCCACAGAGGAAAAAAAGTTATAAATAAAAGCCCCAAAATGGGTCAAACTGTAGATGTCTTCTCTTCCAGCAGAAGCAGAGGTCAGGAGGAGTAATCCATACTGATTCCAGCAAGCAGCAGCAGCTGCTCAGGATCTCTCACAACTCTCTGGCCATTTATGCACGGGAGGTTTTGCCTTGGATTTGCCGCTCTGTAGAGATGCACATTAAGGATCGCCTGCTCCCATTCATCCCAATGGGCAGATAGGGGGGACCCCATATCTCGGGACCCCCTGACCCAATCTTTACAAAACTTGGGGGTTCTTGCAAGAAGGGTCCCTCAAGCTACCCTGAATGTTTGGGACCTCTACCTCCAAAAATGCCCCCCGGAAGCCACAGAATGCCGCCAATGTGCTTTAAGTGGCTTTATTCCTGTGGGCGATTGGGGGGGACCCCTTCCGGGCCCCATATCTCGGGACCCTCTGACCCAATCTTTACAAAACTTGGGGGTTCCTGCAAGAAGGATCTCAGCAGTTGGGCCATACCATTACCCCGGCCGGGGCTCTGACTGAAAAGCAAGCCGACAAAAAAAAAAAAGTGCACACCCCCCCCCACGGGGATCTCTCTCACACACACATAGACGCTCTTTCTTTCTCTGCTCGGGCCGCGCAGCGGCCGGGCTCACACACTCACCCACAACTGATTGGCCAGAAGAAGACCCAGCTTGGCCACCAATTGCCCGCGGCAGAGTGCTCCTTCGGGGGTACCGAATTTGTATGAATTTATTCAGAGTTCGCCCGAACTTGCCAAGTACGGCTTGTTGTTTTCCTGCCTTTTTTGAGTTTGGTTCTATCCGAAGTAGAAACCGCCGAATCGGGGAAAATTCAGCTGTTTTTCGATTCGGGATGAACCAAATCGACAGGCCCAGATAACACCTCCATGGAAAGGTATGTTGATTGCAATAGATTTTATCATGGCAGATGTATCTGGGTATGTGTGGACATTGTTTCCTTTGTATTGTTAATAGGTACACACTTGGGTATGCCCCAAATATCGGGGAAATGCGACTGAAGAAATATATGAAATAGGAACTACAGGACTTCTATCTCTCTGTTCCGGTGTTTTGCTTTGGATAGTTGCTCCCTGGGGCTGCCCTGCCAGTCACGATCTGTTTACCACAGCCATCCATCAACAACACATCAAACGGCATCGTTGGATCATAACAGGGTTGGTTTAAGCAGTCCTTTATTACTTTATTGCTTTACTACTTATTTTATGGACACTTCAGGAGATGATTAGAACTGACTGCTCCTTTCAGCAATATTGTTTTGCAACAACTGACTACTTTCATGCTGGAGGCACTTTAAACAATGCGGGAGCTTTTGATTTGGATTATTGCTGATCGAATGTGCAAATAGGCTTTGTATTAGTTGAGCGTGAACTGAGATATGTGCCTAATAGCAGAGTATAGTATTAAATAGTTTATTATATTTGGTTTAAGCTTTACCTTTTGGTCATAGTTGCTGTTTTTGTATTGTTGGTCATGACTTTGGCTGGCTTGAATATCACACCCCCCCTGAAAATCTGCTCTCAAACTGAAGGACACCCTGAGTAGAGGCTTCCTCAGTTTGGAAGCTAATTTGCATGGACATCATACTATGCACCCCAGATACAAAGGGAACCCCAGACTTTGAGGCACCAGCCTGCCAATCGGCTCTTTCCACCAAACCTCAGCAACGCTGAACTTCTGAACCTGAAAACAGACTTTGAGGCACCAGCCTGCCAATCGGCTCTTTCCACCAAACCTCAGCAACGCTGAACTTCTGAACCTGAAAACGGATGGACAGCTCAGCTTGCAAATGCCTGGAGATTATGGGCCCCTGTCCCAAAGTTCACCGAAGTTTGGTGACCATCTAAGGAGAGTCCCTTGCAGCCATGCTGCAAATTTAGTGACTCTGCCTCCAAAAATGCCCCCACAGGAGCTTCGAAAAATCCCCATAGACTACAATGGACCACATTTTTTTTTTTTTTTTTGTAAACCTGGAAATAAAGACGAATTACCCCTTTACCGGCATGGGTATTCAGCTTATTCCAGGTTTACAAAAAAAAATCAGGCCCAATAAACCCGAAATTTACCTATTTTGTTTTTTTGCATGACCCTGTGCCACAACTCCTCCTCTCCCTCATTCCATTCCATTCTCCCCTTGTGGTTGGGGTTATAAACATTTGTGTGGGATTTTTCTGTTTCATGTTATGCATTTAAAACATCAAGGAAACTCAGGACTCAGGAAAGTGTTTGCTTGGAGACTTAATGGAGCCACTTGATTTCTGTTTGTTCCTCCTCCTTTCACACGCACGCATTAGTGATTCCTTTTGCTCTTAAAATTAGACCATTTGAACTCACTTTATACATTACTGCAGCTGACCCATATTTGAAGTGGTGCTGTCCCCTCTTGTTTGGCCCTCAGTCCTCCTATTCATAACGAGATTAGAAGAATTAATTTATTGCTAAATTTTGAATTCCCACAGTGTATGTGTATGTTGGCAAGTATGGGAAGCAAAAATGAAGGGAGTAATTTGTGAGGCTTAGAAAAACCAGAGTAGAACAAACGATGCCGATAAAAGACAACCAGAGTTCTGACAAAGGGGACCGGTGTCTTAAAGGTTTAAATTACAGTTTCTCAACATCCATAAAGTTCAGACTTGCTTTTGCTAACTGAAGACTATACTTAAAATGAGGACAAAGAATCACAGGTAGAAGTAATCAAATAAGGTCATAAAAAGCAACATCTTGCCCCCCCCCCCAAGACACCCAATACATAATCTTCTTCCTAAAGCTCTCCTAACATACACCACTGCAGCTTTTTTTGCTGGTCAATTAACAAGCCCATGTTATTATTAGCATAAAACCTCCATTTCTAAAATTTTTACATATTGACTTCCCAAAATGATCACTTTTAGGGGTGTATGTTGGCCCAAAAGAACATTTCAAGGTAGAAAATGCTGCATAGCTCATCTTTATTGATCAATCACATTCAGATACAGGAAAATTCTCTTCAGCTACCAGAGCAAAAGCAGAGGGAGGAGAAGGTTGTTGGGATGCTGCTAGCAAGTGATGAAGGGTGGCTGAGGTTGGTATTCCTTATTCCTTCGTATGTTTATTGCATTCTCCATAGGACACCAATTCAAGTTTCCCACCGCTTTCCCTAGGGAAGAGAATGGCAAAGCAGAGAACATGTGAGACTCCCGAAGAGGCAAGCTTCCACATTACTCATGAAACAAGAAGTGGGAATCCAGTCACAGGGTAACATAAGTATGAGTTCTACTGGATTATACTACCACTAGTATATTTTCTGCTGGTGAAATCCTCCCCTGCTCCAGGCATCATTATTCAGTCATGTCAGATGGCCAAAAGGGAAGAGTGAGCAGAGCTACTCAACAACCTTTGCTTTTTTTTAGATGATTTAAGTTTAGGGTTGCCAACCTCCATGTAGGAGCTGGAGATCTCCCAGACTTGCTACTGATCTCCAGATGATGGAGCTCAGTCCCCCTGGAGAAAATGGCTGCTCTGGAGGCTGGTTTGGGGAGGTCACTTCCCTTCCCAAACCTTGTCTTCCAAGGCTATACACCCAAATTTCCAGGAATTTCCCAACTTTGAGCTGGACCCCAATTAAAGAGTAATGTGCAATTGAACCTTGCTCCATCAGATTCAGAGTTCAGATGTAAAATAAATAAATTGTATACTTACACAAAAGCATTACAAAAATCACACTTGTTTGGATATGTTTTGCGCATAGAACCACAATGGGGAATGTATTCCAGGGTGCACATTTGTTTGGGATAGCCGCTACAGTCAATCTGCAGAGACAACAACAGATAAAATGTGAGCTGCACTAGAAGCTATTTTAAAATAAATTTAAATAAAATTTAAAGGAAGCGAACACCAATGAACCTATTATCTGATCATTCAGTGTCTCCCCACCCTTCTTTCAGAATAAAACTGGAAAAAGCTTTCCCAAAGGCAGATCCAGGCCATCCTGAATTAATTTTAAACCAGGTGATTCCATGGTGGTGGGGTGGAATATAACGTAACCTTCTCTGGGCATATGCTGAACGCCATATTTCCAAGCAATGATGTGGCTCTTCCCATCCTACAAAAAGGCAAATCCAAATACCCAAGCAGGAACTGAAAGCAATAGTGTAGTGTTCAGCAATGCTGTGATCTTAGGCAGATGATGAGAAGGAGGGCACCTTGGCCATCTTCTGGTCACTGGGTGTGTGTGGGGGGGGAGGTAGTTGTGAGTTTCCTGTATTGTGCAGGGGGTTAGACTAGATGACCCTGGTGGTCCCTTCCAACTCTATGATTCTATGATAGTAAGTAAAAAATGAATGTTTATTATTTATTTTGTATTTTGAATGAAGAAATATTCTCTGTGGCCTTTTATGCAGGGACATTTCCCCGTGGTCACCCCTGCCAATTGCTTCAGGTCTTCCTTTTGATTATGCATGCCTTTTCCACCCGTCAGAGGTCGCCTCGCTCTTCCCGCACATTTTTTCCATGTTTTTCAGGTGCTGTTTTAGCCAGAATCGGAAAATGTGGGCAAAACAGGCAGGGAGAGTGAGGCAACCTCTGATGGGCAGAAAAGGCATGCATAATCAAAAGGAAGACACAAAGCAGTCAGCAGGGGTGACCATGGGGAAACATACATGCATAAAAGGCCTGTGTCTCTCTTTTCCTTTTTCTGTGCTGCCTGAGAATAGCCCACCACATGACCTGCATCCTGTCAATGAGCAGAGAGAGAGATAGAGCGTGAGCACAAGGGCACTGACCCCATCCCTGCTTCTAAACCATCACTGGTTTGTGAGCATGCTGCATACATGCGGAAGAAGTACATGCACATATGTTCAATCTGCATCATCAGGAATATTCAGAAAGCAGCACCCCTGATCACAGGGAGGGATAGGGTTGCCAACTGCCAGGTAGTAGCAGGGGATCTCCTGCTAATTCAACTGATCTCCAGCCGATAGAGATCAGATCACCTGGAGAAAAATGGCCGCTTTGGCAATTGAACTCTATGGCATTGGAGTCCCTCCCCTACCCAAACCCTGCCCTCCTCAGGTTCCGCCCCAAAAACCTTCCGCCAGTGGCCTGGCAAGAGGGACCTGGCAACCCTAGGGAGAGAGTATGTGGATGTACACTTCCTCTACATGTAGGCACCATCTTCATGAATTGGTGACTGCATGTGGAGGCTGGGGTAGCTAGCATGCCTGTGCCTGCTTCCCTCTCCAAGCACTGGCTGAAAGCAAGAAAGGTTGGTGCATCGATAGTTAGACCAGGAGGGGAAAACAGGTTCACGCCATTAACAGATGAAAGAAATAGCTGCTCTCTGACTGGTTGCAGCTATGATCATTGTTTTCAACTGCACTCGCTTTATAGGAACACAAGGTGGCCTGCGGGGGAAAGATTGAACAATTCACAGACAATCAGAAGCAAGATAGCATATTTATAAACTTCAGACTTGTAAAAAAAAAAGTGATACACATTCAGAGCATTTAAATTGAAGTGCATGCAATCGCTGTGGGCACTGTCTAAGAGTAACTGAGCAGAAGAAATTGCAAGCATTAATGATTCTTTATAAGCAGAAGACTTCTACTAATGAGGGTTCTTGCCACCCTCATGGATCTGAAATATGAGAAATTCATTTTATTTTCATCATACTAATCTGTCAACTTTAAAATTGTAATGTTAACTGTTTGCTTTTCATTTGGTTGTCATTAGCTTTTGCTCACTTTGGGTAGAAATGTCACCTGGCTTGATAACCACAGTTATCAAATAGGAAGAAATGGTACTTACTGTTAATTTTTTCGTGGCAACATCTAGAACAAAAACACCGAAAGTGAATAAAATTAAAATATGCCTATATGTTGAAAAACAATCAATTTGGGAACATTATTTTCACCCTAGAAAAATAATAGGCATTAGAATTGGAAAGCAATTAGAAAGCAATTGCTGTTCTTGGCAATGTATAATCTTGGATCTACTCAGCGAAGATTTTAAATAACAATTCTGTAAGGATTTAGGAATTATAATAAAAGGTTTTCCATATTTCATAAATCATAATGTAGATACATGATTTGGTTGTTGCTTTTTAACAGGTGTTTGCTGGCTGAAAGTACAACATTCATGGTATTCAATGGTGCATAACTACATTCAGGCACAAACGGTGATCCTTGCGGGGGGGATTGCTTCACTATATTTGTACTGTCTCTTTAAGGAGATGTGTTATATGCTAAATTCTTTTCCCATATGCAGTGGTTTGGGAAGGGTGGATGCATCTGACACAACATTCATGCAGTCTTGTATGGGACAAAGAGATTCAAGGGCATCCTCCTGAAAAGCTGCAATCCTAAACTAAAACACAATAATAATGATACAAAAAGATGGCTTGTGAGTTGTCACGCTCCCTTCTGTCACTTCTGACTTGCAGAAGCTCTGTCTTAGCCAGAGACGTAAGTTGGCAGATGTCATACTGAAGTTTTTAATTTGAAATATCAAAGAATTGTTCTGGAACATATCATCCATGAGGGGGTTACATGTATGCAGAGGTTTAAATGATCAGCAATAGTGAATTCTTCATAGATAACTGTCCCAAGCAAATGTACTATGAGCATAATTCTGTTGGTTTCAGCAGAATTCAAGACTGGTTCTTTGTTTTGGGAAAGAGATGATTTAGGAAATAGCAAGTGGTCATTAAGAAACATGTTACTGTGCTCCATGGCATTCATGGATGCCTAATCGGGGGGCACTGCTATAGGGGATCAGACAAGGTGCTTTCCTGCTTTTATGAAGCCCTTCCCATGACAGTAAACCAGTAATATGAATGAGGGAATCCTGGAGGTTTATAATCATTATACTCCTCATGGTTCCAGGTTAATAGAAACCAGTTCTTTAAAAGCCTTTGAAGATACTTGAACTGGATTTGCTGTAGATTTTAATGTTAATTTAATATGTAATTGCATTTTATGTTTTTATTTCTATGCTGCCTTGAGCATTGGAAAGGAAGCCTAGGCTTTTACAAACTCAATGGCGTGCACAGAAACACCAGTTAGGGACCATGTTATAGTATGTGGCATAAACCAAGGCACAGTATTCTAGTTGGCACGCCTGTTAGGTACACATCTATTGATTCATTCTCTTCCTCCATTGTCCATCCCCTATTCATCACTGCCATGGGGAGAAACAAACATAATGTGGAAATGGAAATTGGCAGATGATTGCAACTGCAAATATTGACTGCCTCCTCACTTACTTATACCATCTTGTGCCAAACTCTCCCTTCGTACTGCTGTGCAATTCTAGTTGGCAAATTATGGCACCATTGAATTTTTCTTTAGATATGATCTATCTCAGAGTTCAAGCCTGGACTGTCCCTAGAGACTAAAATGACTAAACTGAGGCTATCGTACTTTGGTCACATTATGAGAAGACAAGAGTCCCTGGAAAAGGCAATAATGCCAAGAAAAGTTGACGGCAGCAGGAAAAGGGAACGACCCAACATGAGATGTGTGTGTTAAGTGCAGTAAAGTCGCTTCCGACTCATGGCGACCCTATGAATGAAAGTCCTCCAAAATGTCCTGTCTGAGATAGATTGACTCTATAAAGGAAGCCATGGCCCTCAGTTTGCAAGACCTGAGCAAGGCTGTTAATGATAGGACATTTTGGAGGACAGTGATTCATAGAGTTGCCATGAATCAGAAGCGATTTGATGGTACTCAACACACACATCTCAAAGAGAGCCAAGAATTTTCATCAGACATGGATGACTATCCAGAGATGTACATCAAGAGATCAGAGACCCATTCCTGAGGCTGTCAGAATCCTGGACTCTGTGCCTATACTCACCTACATCCTAATCAGGTGGGAGGATCCACATGCCCAGTACTTCTCCATATCTCTACCTGTCCTTTTGTAGATGCCATGGGCAGCCTCCTGTGCTCTCTATGTTGTGTTACCTCCTTTAATTGGGGTGAGGTGTCTACTTTGGCTGCTTTGCCATATGAAAGCATTTTCTGAACTCCTAGCCATTAGCACCTCTCTTTTACTTGAGATTCATTAATGACATTTTCTTTGTCTGGGCTCATGGTGAAGAATCTCTCAAAAGATTTCAGCAACCTTTCAACAACTTCCACCCCACCATCAATCTAACAATGAATTACTCTGAACAAGAAATAAATTTCCTGGACACCACAGTATGGATACACAAGGGACACACAAGCACCACATTATACCGGAAACCGACAGATTGACAAACCTATCTACATGCCTCCAGCTACCAACCCAACCATATCTAACACTCCATTGCCTATAGCCATGCCCTACACTATAGTCACACCTTCTCTGACCCCTCAGACAGAGATACTCACTTAAAGGACCTACAGCAAGCATTTTTGCAACTACAATATCCTGCTGATATGGTAAGAAAGATGGTAAGAAAGACCTTTCCTTGCTTACAGACAGTCTGCTAGCCTAAAACAACTTCTCACCCACAATTACAAGTAGTATGGACTCCGGTACCAAGGCCTGCAACAAACCAAGGTGCCAACTTTGCTCTCATACAGTTCCTAGCAACACCATCACTGGGCCCAGCAACATTAGCCATACTATCTCAGGTTCATACTCCTGTTCATCTTGTAATGTGATTTATGCCATTACATGCCAGCAATGCCCGCCCATCCTCTACATTAGACAAACAGGCCAGTCCCTGCAACAAAGATTGAATGGACATAAGTCTGACATCAGAAACCACAACATTCAGAAACCAACGGGGGAACATTTTAACCTTCCAGGACATTCAGTTGGTGATTTAAGAGCAGCAGTTCTCTTACAAAGGGATTTCAAAGGGAGATTAGAAAGAGAGACTGCTGAATTACAACTAATAATGACTCTCAAAACTATGCATTCTCCTGGATTGAACAGAGATCTGGAATTCCTGTCTCATTGTTAATGCTAATTTCTCCATGCCTTCTACCCCTCTGCAAATCACACCTAATCCAATCATGCCTGCTAATGTCATTTACTAGCTTTTGACATTTACATTGCCATTCTGTGTCTAATTCACTCTTCTCTACTTAAGGATTGATGGGCTCACATTCTAGCTGTATCTGCAGAAGTGAGCTGTGGCTCATGAAAGCTTATACTCTACCAGAAATTTGGTTAGTCTTTAAGATGCTACTAGACTCTTGCTCTTTTCTACTGCTATTGACAGACTAACACGGCTACCCATCGGGGGCAATATAATTGTCTATAAAGCTGGTAATGTTTGTCACTGAAATGTTTCTCCCTGAAATTTGGCAGGGATGATCACTTAAGGTCTAATTCATCAGAAAGTCATCCTAATTGAATGGGAAAAAAAAGAATGAATGTAAAGAGATGGGATATGGCTTAGTGGTAGAGCATCAGCTTGGCATGCAGAAAGCCCCAAGTTCAATCCCTAGGTAGAAAATGCTGCTTAGCTTGTCTTTTTTGATCAATCACATTCAGATACAGGAAAATGCTCTTCAGCTACCAGAGCAAAGGAGAGGGAGGACAGGGTTGTGGGGATGCTGCTAGCAAGTGATGAAGGGTGGCCGAGGTTGGTATTCCTTATTCCTTCATACCTTTGCTGTATTCTTCACAGGGCTCCAGATGAAGCATTCCGTCACTTGCCCTAGGGAAGAAAAAGGCGAAGCAGAGAACATGTGAGACTCCCGAAGAGGCAAGTTTCCACATTACTCATGAAACAAGAAGTGGGAATTCAGTCACAGGGTAACATAAGTATGAGTTCTGCTGGATTATACTACCACTAGTATATTTTCTGCTGGTCACAACACTTGTTGAAACCCCTGTTCCAGGCATCATTATTTAGTCATGTCAGAAAAGGGAAGAATGAGCAGAACTACTCAACAACCTTTGCTATTTGAGATGATTTAAGAGTAGGGCTGCTCCCCTCCAGAAGGGGGCTGAAGATCTCCCAGAATTACAACTGATCTCCAGATGACGGAGATCAGTTCCCCTGGAGAAAATGGCTACTTTGGAGGGTGGTTTGGGGAGGCCGTTTCCTTCCCTAAACCTGCTTTCCAAGGCTACACCCCCAAGTCTCCAGGAATTTCCCAACCTTGGACTGGCAACCCTATTTAAAAGTACTGAGCAATTGATCCTTGTTCCAACAGATTCTGAGTTTAGATTTAAAATGAATAAAATGTACACTCACGCAAAAGCATTACAAAAATCACACTTGTTTGAATATATTTTGCGGATAGAACCACAATGGGGTATGTATTCCTTTGTACATATTTGTCTGGGATAGCCGCTACAGTCAATCTGCAGAGAAAACAACAGCAAATGTTAAACTTCTCTTTTCCCCTTCAGATTTAAAATCCAGGATCTTGTGACAAATGCTGTTTGGTAGCAGCTGATACCTCCAGAAATGGAACTCCAACAAGCCCTGAACCATCCGCTCAGGCACATTCCAGATGCTGCTATATCTTTGGAGAATATTCCTGTAGCCTGCTGTGGGGAGATTTCACATACACCTATGAACCTTCCCCCACACACATACATACACAATTATGGATCTTACATTAGATGAACAAATTACTCACAGTGATGAGAAACAGGCCTAGCTTTTGAAGGGAAGCTGAAGAAACTGACACTGAAGCACTTTTATGTATCACCACACCATGAATTTATTGTAACTAGGGTTGTGCATATCGATAAACCCGAACCGAAAATAAACCTGAAATTAGCTATTTCAGTAATTTTTGGGATTCAAGTTTACCAGATACCAAAACCTGGAGATAAAGCCGAAACCGAATAGGCAATTCCCAAAAAAGCCGAATAGGTATTTGGCTTTTTGGGTTCGGCTATTTGCCTTTGTTTAGAGGCACGACTCTGTGCTTGCTCCCCCCCCTTTTTTTTACTGGTTTTGTTACGTCCCATAGTTGCGGCCCTTTTGAGGTCGGGGTCGTGTAATCCGAGCCAACTTGGTCTGACCAACTAACAGCAGTGAGCTGACCTGATCTGCACTTTAAAAGACAGGGCTCACCTAGTCCGGAGAACGTTAGTTTCCATCAGCTGCTCATGGCCGTTCTGAAGAAGACTCCCTCACCCACGTGGATGAGCAATCTCCTTAACATGAGCTGCCTTGGTCATGACTTTGGCTGGCTCCAATATCATTTCCCCACACCATTACCATCTCTTGGAATCAGATTTTTTATGACCACAATAAAGACTGCTCACAGGATGTCATTTGCAACCAAAAGAAATGTTTTCTATGCCTTATTTCTCTTGTATTTAAGCCTTTTCCCTCTGCTTGGAAGCTCATTTGCATGGACATCATGTAAAGCAACTCAGAAACGAAGGCAGCCCCCAGACTTTGAGGTGCCAGCCTGGAATCAGCTCTTTCCACCAGTCCTCAGCAATGCTGAACTTTTGAACCTAAAAACCAATGGACAGCTCAGCTCACAAATGCCTGCAGGATGGGGGCAACCCCTTTGTGCGCCCATAAAATTAGACCCCCTCTCCCAAGTCTCACCAAACTTTGGTGACCATCTAAGGAGAATCCCTTGCAGCTACACTGCAAATTTGGGAACTCTACCTCAAAAAATGCCCCCCAGGAGCTTTGAAAAAATCCCCAGACTATAATGGGTCTGAATTTTTCAGTAAACCTGAAAATAAGCCGAATACTGAAATTTACCAGTATGGGTATTTGGCTTATTTGGGCTTTACCAAAAAAAATTCGGGCCCAATAAACTCGAACGTGAAACGTACCATTTTTTTTTTTTGCACAACCCTAATTGTAACCATTGCTCCATCTCTTCTCCCCAAATATTTTCTTATGAGCCCAACATCATCTGTAAACATTCCCACAGAACTTCTGTATTAATAAATTAAGCCCTAGACCTGTGACTGAGCCCCAGAAATTATTCATTCATTCATTCATTCATTCATATTTTTCCAAACCTCTTTTTAAGGAGATAAAGAAATTTAAAGAAAGTAAACCACCAATGAATCTATTATCTGATCATTCAGTGTCTCCTCACCCCTCTTTCAGAATAAAACTGGAAAAAGCTTTCCCAAAGGCAGATCCAGACCACCCTGAATTCATTTTAAATCAGGTGATTCCAGGATGGTGGGATGGAATATACTATAACCTACTCTGGGTATATGCTGAATGCCATATTTCCAAGCAATGCTGTGGCTCTTCCCAGTCTTACAAAAAGACAAATCCAAATTCTAGACAAATGCCCAAGCAGAAAATGAAAGCAGAGCAGTGTTAAATAGAAATGAATGTTTATCATTCATTGTGTATTTTGAATCAAGACATATTCTTTATGTCTCTTTTCCTTTCTCTGTGCTGCCTGAGAATAGCCCACTACATGACCTGCATGCAGTCAATGAGCACAGTCATAAATTGTTGACTGCATGGAGGCTGGGGTAGCTAGCATGCCTGTGCCTGCTTCTCTCTCCAAGCATTGGCTGAAAGCAAGAAAGGTTGGTGCATAGACAGTTAAGGTAGACCTGGAGGGGGAAAAGAGGCTCATGCCATGAACAGATGAAAGAAATTTCTGGTCTCTGATTGGTTGCAGCTATGAATTTTTTACAGACAATCAGAAGAAAGATAGCATATTTGTAAGCTTTGGACTTGCAAAAAAATTAAAAGGTGATAACTAGGGGTGTGTGCCAATTTTGGGTTTTTTTTTGGTTTTTTTTGTATTTTTTAGGTTCCGGTTTATTAGCCCTGGAAATTTTTGAAAACCCCGAAAAGCCGAATATGTAATTTAGCTTTTCTCAGATTTTTTTAATAAACCAGAACCAGAAATAAATATGACCCAGCCTTCAGTTCTGCTTCTGACTGCAGTCAAACTCCTCATGGAGTTCAGCTGCAGCAGCAAAGGGTTGAAGGCAGGGCTGGCTGGGAGCTCCCAGCTCCCAGCCAGCCACACTCCCAGATTACTTCGGCACAGCAGAAGAGCTCGAGCTCTGCTGCCCGGCCAAAGCAAATCGGAGGTGGGGCTGACTGGGAGCTCCCAGCCAGCCCTGCCTCCAGTCCCCTTGGGTGCCGCAGCAGTAGCAAACTGCAGGTAAGTAAAGGAGGGGGGGGGAAGGAAGATATTGAGGGAGATATTGATTTTTCAAAAATAGTAGGACCGTCAAAAATTGATGGCACACAAGAGGCTTTGTGAGGCAAAAATTTAAAACAGCAGCTTTCATTTTCAACAGCAGCATAAGAAGAGGTTGAGAAGAGGTTTAAGAAAAGGTATTTGGCAGGTCACAGACTCTTCCTCTTCTTCTTCTTCAACAAACACATTCAGATTATTTAAATTGAAGTGCATGTAATTACTATGTGCATTGTCTAAAACTAACTGAACAGAAGAAATGTCAAGTGTTAAGCAGAAGACCTCTACTAATTACTTTGTAAGCAGAAGACCTTTACTAATGAGGGTTCTTGCCACCCTCATGGTTAACGACTGATTTGAAATATGACAAATTAATTTCATTTTCATCATATTAATCTATCAACTTTAAAATTGTAATGTTAAATGTTTGCTTTTAATTTGGTTGTCATTAGCTTTTGCTCACTTTGGGTAGAAATATCACCTGGCTTGTCTCCTAACCACAGTTATCAAATAGGAAGAAATGGTACTTACTGTTAATTTTTCCGTGGCAACATCTAGAACAAAAACACCGAAAGTGAATAAAATTAAAATACTCCTATACGTTGAAAAACAATCAATTTGGGAACATTATTTTCACCCTAGAAAAATAATAGGCATTAGAATTGGAAAGCAATTGGAAAGCAATTGCTGTTCTTGGCAATGTATAATCTACTCAGTGAGATTTTAAATAACAATTCTGTAAGGATTTAGGAATTATAATAAAAGGTTCTCCATATTTCATAAATCATAGATACATGATTTGGTTGTTGCTTTTTAACAGGTGTTTGCTGGCTGCAAGTACAATATTCATGGTATTCAATGGTGCTTAACTACATTCAGGCACAAACTGTGATCCTTGCGGGGGGCGGGGGACTCCTTCGCTATATTTGTGCTGTCTCTTTAAGGAGATGTGTTATATGCTAAATTCTTTTCCCATATGCAGTGGTTTGGGAAGGGTGGATGCATCTGACACAACATTCATGCTGTCCTGTATGGGACAAAGAGATTCAAGGTGCAAGGGCATCCTCCTGAAAAGCTGCAATCCTAAACTAAAACACAGTAATAATGATACGAAGAGATGGCTTGTGAGCTGTCAAGCTCCCTTCTATCACTTCTGACATGCAGAAGCTCTGTCTTAGCCAGAGAGATAATTTGGCAAAATAATTCTACTGATTTGAGCAGAATAGCCTTCTATGGAGTATCCATGGCATTGCAGTCTGAAAGACTCATGGAAATTGGCAAGAAATGTTTCTCTGAGATTCTGGCTTAATTTAGGAGCTGCTTATCCTGTGGGCTCAAGTTTGACTAGGTCAGCGCACTGTTGGTAAAATGTCTCTCCATATGATAAGGTCAGTCTACATGACAAGTTCCTCACACAGGACCACAGCATGAGGTTCCTACATGACTTTAATTAAGTATGAAGTAGATTGTAGGGTGTGCTTTTTAGAATTGTATCGTTTCCCGGGATCTGGTTCTGATTCTTAAAAGCAAGACTGAGCAAAACGGGAATCTAGGTAAATGGAAAGATTACTCACCTGAGTAGAAGAAAAACAACATCAGGCTGAGGAGGAGAAAGCCTGTCATCTTCATGGTGTGGCTTGGTCTCACCTGAGTCTACTGTGGCACTTCAAAGAAGATGCTCCTCAGATTCTACTGGCCAAGGTGAGGTTTATCATCTCCGCCATACCTCTTCCATATATATGTGCCAGCTGCCAAAGCTTGGATTGTGAAATATCCACTTTCACCTATTTTTAGATGAAGTAATATGATTTATATAGGAGCCTGAGGAGAATTATAGGTTTGTTTTAAAAAAAACCAACAACACTCCCTTCCTGTGTATTACCAAGGAGAATGCAACAGGTGTGCAATGTTATGGCTAAACAGGTCCTACCCTACAGATGGCATTTGCCACTCTTTGAAGGGCAAATGAAAGGCCAAGTTTTTAGAGACCAAGTGGTAAGTGGGCCAGCCAATTTCTTCTAACATACTTTTACTCAGGGAAAAGGGGTGACAAGTGCAGGCGTCCAGCACCTAACCTGCCCTAGCCTTGGTGTGAGGGTCTTTTAATTCCAGCGCATGTTTGGTGCAAATAATTGAGACACATTTCAAGTGAGTGATTCTTGGCTGTGGATACCACATTTTCACTCAATACTTGGAATAAATAAATACACTTCTAATCTCCTTGGTCAGGAGGCTGGGAGCTGTTAAAGAGTAAATATTAGAGAGAATGATCATTTTCTACACTGGGATGTGGTTTACTGGTTAATGCATTACCTGAAGGCAGTCAATGAGACTTTTAGTTTTTATGTGGCAGGTTTGCAGTAATGTTCTCCACACGCAAAAGTGGGTTTCTTAAATATAACAATATAGTGTCAAAATTGACATCATATTTTCAAAAGAGGCTTTACCTTTTAAAGATTGAAACAGACTGTTGTAGGAATGTTCCATGCACTCAGATCCATTGAGAGATAGAAGTGGTTGAAAAGATCCCCATTGTCTGTTTTATTACCATATTTCTAAGGAATCCAGATTAAAAAAAAACCCTTACTTTCTTTTGGTTGGATTGGTCCAGTAGCAGAAACAAAAAAAAAAACCCTGAGCGTGTGTTTGCAAATAGCAATAAAGCCATAACAGCAAAAGGTGTAGCTGTATTTGTTTATAAGGCGGTGAAACTATAACAGTCTAATTTAGAAACCTGTTAGTAGATTGCCATAAAAGTGAATAAGAATTATTGCTGTGTTTTCTTTTATGATCATTTTTATTGGTGTCATATGGTGTATATTGCCCTGACATGGATGGCCCAAGCTAGCTGGATCTCGTCAGATCTCAGAAGCTAAGCAGAGTCTGCCCTGGTCAGTATTTGGAAGGGAGATCACCAAGGAATACCAAGGTCGTGACATGGAGGCAGGCAATGGCAAACCACCTCTGAAGTCTCTTGCCTTGAAAACCCCACAGGGTTGCCATAAGTCAGCTCTGACTTGAGGGCAAAAAAAATGCTGTGTCTTTTGTCAGAATAGCCTTTTTATCTGTATAAGATGCACTTTGTTCTGGTCCAAGGTCAAGATAATAAAGCACTTCACAGACACTGTTTGCTAACAAGCCGCCTGTCACATGCCCCTTTCGTTTTTCTGAGCCCTCAGCACTTTTTGCAATACACAGCAGTCTTGTGTAATATCTCATTTCTGCATCTAATAGCTATTTGGGAGGAGATTTCATATACTGAGGGCAAAGAGATATGTATATATGTATTAAAGTCTGGAAGAGAAGTCAGACCTCTCTTCTGCCAGTAGAATCTGAGGAACATCTACTTAGCAGACTCATATCCACTAGCAGTCATGAAAACAGCAGGCTTTCTGCTCCTCAGTCTGACACTGTTCTTCTTTTATTCAGGTGAGCAATATTGCAGAGGTTTCCTTTTCAGAGAGCCTTGCCACGGGGATCACTGGACATTATAAAGACTGCTTCATATGACATTCTTCTGTTTATCAGGACTTCTGTACTTCCAGGAATTGCCCAAAAAAATGCAGAATGATTAGCGTTTGGGACTGTCTTTATTACAGGGAAATACTTTGCAGCACCACTGCACTTTCCGGGTGGCAATTGCTACCACAGAGAGATTCTGCATGCAGTAGGGCCAATCCATATGGCAAGGAACTTTTCAATTGTTAAACCCCCCTTAGAGTTGCCACTACTAATGTACAAAGTAGAACTATGCAGTAGCACACAAAGTAGAACTTAGATGCAGTTCTGTATATGTAGGATGGATTTTCTACCCGAATCAATAGGACTATTTTCATAAAGATGTATTTTCAGTCAGTATGTAAAAAATATATTTTGGATTGAAACTAAAGAATGTTAGTTGATTTAATAACCTGCTTTTTACAGACCAATTTATGACATCTATATATTGTGTGTGTGTAAAGTGCCGTCAAGTCGCAGCCGACTTATGGCAATCCCTTTTGGGGTTTTCATGGCAAGAGACTAACAGAGGTGGTTTGTCAGTACCTTCTTCTGCACAGCAACCCTGGTATTCCTTGGTGGTCTCCCATCCAAATACTAACCAGGGCTGACCCTGCTTAGCTTCTGAGATCTGACGAGATCAGGCTAGCCTGGGCCATACAGGTCAGGGCATCTATATATTACAAAACTCTAATTTAAAATATTTGCCTTTTTGAGATAATTTTAAAAAGTATGTATTTAAAAGCATTCAGTTTTCTGTGGTGAAAACAATGTCCTCGACATGTGGGCCTGGATCCAAATGAATGTTTCCATAGGTGCAAGGATTTCTTCTCACAGAGTATAATTTCCCTGCCTTCCCTGCCTCCTCCTTCTGACAGCAGCCATTTGCTGCTGCTTTGGAGATGGAGGAAAACTGCGTTGCATTAGCAGAAGTCTTTGTGCCTGTGGAAACACTCATCTGGATCCAAACCATGGATCTGCATTATATCTTTTACTCTTTCGGTATTTTCCTTCTAGGTATTGCTATCGAAGCACGTTTGGTGAGTTTCAGCTGTTTCTTCTTATTACATAACTCTTTCACTGTGGCTGGGAGTTATGCTCACAGGATACTTTTTCAAGAATGGGGCAAAGAACAATGAAAAGCACATTTGTGGAAACTAATGTCAGCTGTCAGATTTAGAATCTGATAGATTTGCGAAGTACATATTTCAAAGTTGTGAGCCTGTGTTATTTAATAAACACTGTTCATTTCTGTGGAGAAAAAAACAATAATTAGTGTGTGTGTGCATATCATAAGGAATTGTGTTAGAAAACAAAAATTGTTCAGAATCTCAAATTGTTTCTTTTGTCATACTGTTTTTCATTAGTTTCATACAAAGAGGTCAATAGTATGTATACAATTTAAGAGGTGATTACAATTTGTAAAAATCCATTTAAAATCAACAGTGAAATATTCTGTTTATTTAAAAATGTGTAGAATGCATAGAACTCATGCATTTATTTATGCATAATTTATGCAATCATGGAAGCTTGATCAAGGAATTCTGTGATTGAATAATCAGGCCAGCCATGTACATACCTCCCATACGGAACTGCTGGTTGGCCTTTCATGGAGAGGTTGTTCCTGTTGCTGTCACACACACAACCCAACGATTTCAGGGCTTCGTTTTCATTATGCATGTATTTTCCAACATTCTGAAGTCACCTCGCTCTTCCTTCGCATTTTCCCCGCATTTTCAGGATGCTGTTTTACCACAAATGTAAAGTCTGCCTCGATCCCAAATTGATAGCCATTCCTGTGCATATTTGTCGATTTGGGTTTTTCTCCCCACACCCAATCTTGCTTCTCCCTCCCACTTCTCTGTCCCCCTCATCCGACCCCTTCCCTGGAAGCCATTTGCAAGTGGAGGCTGCTTAGTTTGTTTCACAGCAAGTTGTAGGTCAGCTTCAGTCCTCAGCCTGATGGAACAGAGACAGGCTAATTTGCCACCCTCCCCTTATAGGTGTCAAAGCCATGAAAGCCTCCCCCCCCCCCCGCAATCCAAGATTATTGATTGGACAATGAAATAGATCCAGCCAGCTTTTCTTCTAGGGAGAAAGAAAGAAAGGGTCTTTTTTGCCCACCATAAAAGGCTGTGCTGCAGCTGATGGGACCCCCATGTACAAAAGTCAAATGGGAAGAAGGCTGTAGTAAGGATGGAAGGGAACTAGTCACCAAGAGCACCCAGTCAGTCTAAATTAAGTATGGCCAAATATTACTCGGAATGGAGTGAAATCGTCACTTAAGAGATAGCCAGAAATAAATGGGTTGGGGGGGTTGTCTGGACCCATCTCTGCTTTGGATGAAAAATGGCCACTTGGTTCAGTTCAAATGAAAGAATCCCACTGCGAGGATGGCGGGAGCTGGTGACGTATTTAAAAAAAATGCTAAAGTCAATTACAAACAGCATCTTCAAGGGGGAGGGACTCCAAAGCTCCGCATTTTCACTAGAGGTGCATAATTAATCACAAGGTACTTCTGGAATTTCTTCAGGAGGGAAAGCCCCTGTGCGTATTGTTTTGAGAATTCGACTGCAAATACTGTGCAATTAGAGAGCAATTAGAGTGGGGATTTGAACCTGGATCTCCCCAGTTTTCTTCAGTTATTATGCCTACTGGCTCAGGTGTCTAATTATAAAAAAAGAGTCCTGTATTCTAAAGCTAATCTTTAAAGTGGATTTTCTGCTGTTCTCTCTGCAGATTGATTGTATGGGCTATCCCAGAAATGCTTGCACACATGACTACCGTCCCCATTGTGGTACTGATGGAATAACTTACAGCAACAAATGTGCATTCTGCAATGCCTATGTGTGAGTATGGCTTTTACTGATGAAGAGCAACAGAAAAAACGGTGAACAGAGGTACTCTAGGGCAGTTCCAAGTTCTTGTTGTCTATTTAAGGCTAATCCTGAAACAGAACATTGCTCCAGATAAACTTTGAACCATGATTTAAAGAATTTGCTGATACAGATCAACAATGATATTAAGTTGTTTTATCATGGCCTGCAAGAAATGAACAACCAGTAATGAATTTCAATAGCTCTAACATTTTGTTACCCTGGTCATCGTATCTCAAAAAGGACATTGCAGAGCTGGAAAAAGTATAGAAAAGGGCAACCAAGATGATTAGGGGATTGGAGCACCTTTCGTATGAGAAAAGTCTGAAAAGTCTGGGACTTTTAGTTTAGAAAAGAGAGAACTAAAGGGGGGGCATGCTAGAGGTTTATAAAAGTATGCACAGGGTGGAGAGAGTAGATAGAGTTAACTTTTCTACCCTCTTCCAAAATCCTAGAACTTGGGGGTATCCAATGAAACTAATGATCTGTAGATTCAGAATGAAAAAAAAGGAAATACTTTACACAATGTGATTAAAACGTGAACTTCACTGCCAGAGGATGTAGTGATGGCCACAAGCATAGATGACTTTAAAAGGAGATTAGACAGATTCATGAAGATAAATCTATCAGTGGGTACTAGCCATGATGACTAAAGGGAACCTCCAGGTTCAGACCCAGTACACCTCTGAATACCAGTGACAGGAGGCAACATCAGGAGAAGGCCTCAGCCTCAATGCCCTGCTGTTGGACTTCCAAAGGAACTGGTTGGCCGCTGTGTGAAACAAGGATGCTGGACTTTATGGCCCATTTGTCTGCTCCAGCAGGGCTCTTATGTTCTTATCCATTGTGTTGTGGTGGTAGAATCTGGGAGACCAAGATTCAAATCCCCACTCTGCCATAGAAGATTGCTGAATGTCTTTGGACAAGTCATATAGCCTAAACTATCTCACAGGGTTGTTGTGAGAGAAAAATAGATAATCATGGAAGCTGCTTTGTGTATAGAAGGGAGGGTATAATGAAGTGAGGTGAGTAAATTATCTTTTTTCGCTCTCTGATGAGGAATCTTCTGGGTCATTATGCTGAGTTCTCTGTTTTGTCTTTCTCTTGCCAGCCGGCATCGTGGAAGGCTTAGCCTGAGGCACAAGGGAGTTTGCTAAAGCATTGCAGATGCAGAAGACTAAAAAGAACCTATCAGAGAATGTCCACTTCGTTTCCTGCCTTCCTAATATAACCATTATCTGAAAGAAAACCTTTCTTCCCTTGTTTCTGATCCAATGAATGCGAGCCATTGGTTTTAAATAAAACAACACTTTTTGCTGTTTACATAACTTGCTTAATAGCTTCCTGTTTAATTAGAATATTTTGAAGAACTTCCTCACTTTGCTTCTTAACCACAAAGTAAACGTGGTATACAACTACCTGGAGTATCAGGTGCAGACTAGATGCGACAGACCCATCTATTAAATTTGGGTCTACCCCAATCCATGATTTTAAGAGCAAAAGAGGTGCATGAGTGGAAAAATGTAAAATCTACCATCCTTGGGGGTTTTATGCAGTCCCTTCTCCAGTGATACTTCTTCTTCGTCCAGGGTCTGGACTTGTTTGGGAGGAAAGCCCTTGCTGTGAAAGGTCAGAGGAAGATAAGCAAAGGAGGCTTTAGTGCTCTTCACCTGCATTCCCCTTGTGGGTTTTCAAGGTCTCATTTTATATGGAGGAAGAGAAAACTGATCTGGCCCACTTTACTGAAACTTCGATGGAAGTAAATGATAGGATGTATCAATCTCAGTTGACTCCACCGGAGTCCTTCATCAAAGTAAGTAGTCCTTCATCAAACCTACACCCTCTGGTAATTTATGAACGGGAGTTTTACCTGAGGTTCGTTGCTTGCTGGACCCACACTTTCCTGTTGGGAATCTATACACCAGCAGTCTCCAAAACTCAAATCAAATCCCTCCCCTTTAAATGCTGCTTTTTAATTGGCTTAATTCACAGTGCTCCCCCCAAAATCCTCCCCCCAAAAACCCAATTGCTACATAAAAAAGCATTTCAAGAACAAAAAACTGAGCAATCTGAAAGGGGGGGGGGAATCCAAGCCTCAGTTTTAAAAAGCCTCTGAGGAAGCAGGAAGTGTTTGAATGCCTGCCTCTTTACACGCTGATTTGTGATTGGCTGTGAGAGTGCTTTGCCTTCTGCATGGAGATTTCAGCCGGGCTGAGCTCAGGGGAGAGGGAAGAATTGGGTAAACAGAGGAATGGGAAGACCCAGACATAGCGAGGGCCGGGCACAAGGTCATTTCTAATGGACGGAAAACTCATGCAGAACTCCAAGGAACAACAGAGTCAGACAGGGAGCGAATGTGAGTCCAAGTACCCGTGCATAAATGACCTCTGTTTCTTTTTTCCCTTTTGTAGATTATGTACACAAACTATAGCTGGCATTGATTAATTACTGTTAATTACTTCCGGTTCCAAGGATAGATTGGCCATCCTACTTATTTACCAGCCAGCTAGTTCCCCACTGGCCGATCTGTCTGACCTGGCAGAGGTAATTTCAGGCTTGGTGCTAAAGAAGCCCCACCCCACCTCAACTGATTGTTCTGGGTGACTTGAACATTCCGGCCATCAACATCTTGTCTGGGCTGGCTCAGGATTTTGTAGACTCTTTGGCTGCTATGGGTCTCTCCCAGATCATGATGAGCCCCATGCATACCAAAGGATCCCCTGAGTTTCTTTGTACTGATTCTTGGCTGGAAAAACTGGTTGGTGGGCTGAAGGTTCAGCCTGGTTTGCGGGCGAAGGCCCAGGTAAATGTGGCACCAATGCTTCACAGGGGTAGAGGCTTGGTTAAAATGGTCCATCCATGGAGATTGATCTATCTGAATACTTTCCGGAATGCCTCAGGGGGTTAAAATCCAACTGACAGCTCTGTTGAGGCAGCAGGAGGAGTGTGGAAGCTCTTGGAAGCTATCGAGATGGTTGCCCTCCTGTGACCTCTCCCACCCTTGAGGTGCAACTTGGTACCTTGCTTTACTATGAAGCTGGCTGATCTGAAGAAGGCAGATAAAAGTCTAGAATGGGGTTCAGTGGTGGATTTGGAAGTAAAAATAGCTCTGGGGGAAAAGCTTCAGAGTGGCTGCCTTACATGTTTTGGGTCAGGTTTAAGGGTGGAGCCTTATAGGTCAAAATGCACAGAACTAAAAAGCACCAAGCAGCAAGAGAAAATGTGGTGGGGCAGGGGAGGGTTGCATCTTCTGTGCAGAACCCAAGGTTGGGTTTTTACCTCACTCTGTCTCCAAAGAGTTCAGGGCAGTGTACATAATTCTCATTTGCCTCATTTTATTCTGGCAACAACCTTTTCCGGGTTGGGAAATTCCTGGAGATTTGGCAGTAGAGCCTCGGGGGAGTGGGATTTGGGGAGGAGAGTGGCCTCAGCAGGGTAGAGTGCCATAGACTCCACCCTCCAAAGCAGCCATTTGCTCCAGGAGAACTGATCTCTGTGGTCTGGAGATCAGTTGTAATTTCAGGAGATCTCAGGCCCCACCTGGAGGTTGTCAGCCCTACAACAACCTTGTGAGCTAGATTGGGCTGATAGAGAGAGAAACAGCAAACAACTAGCCAAGGAGCATGAAGCAACCTTCATGGCTGAAAAGGGACTTGCCCTACACCTCCCAGCTGCTAGCCCAGCACTCTCTACATCACACTGGCTGTCAAATATTTTAGATGGGGAACGAGAGAGGACGGTTTGCCTAAGGCCACTCAGTGTGAGTGTGGTGAGATCAGAACTGGCTGCCTTGCAAAAGATCATGAGATGCAAGAACAGGCTGTGGGATTTCTATTTAAAACTCAAACATAACCTAGATAAGCACACAGGGACCAGTCACAACAGATATTTATTTTATTTTATTCAATTTATACCCCACCCTTTCCCATCCCAAGACAAGCCCAGGGTGGCTTCCAACAATATATGTATACGGTATGTTAAAACATCAATTTAAAATACAGTTTTACAACCCATACAACAGATTAAAATGGCCATCCAACTTTTACCCACTACCACGAAAAAATCACATTATAATTATGAAGGTGAGTAGCCCATCATGGATTGCAGGCTGAGGGCACAAAGATAACAATTTAAAGCAAAGCAAAGGAGGAGGAAGAGGAGGAGGAGGAGGAGGGGAAGCCAATGTATTGATTGAACCGTTGCTGCCTCAACCATATGTAGGGTTGTCAATCTCCAGGTGGTGCCTGGAGATCTCCTGCTATTGCAACTGATCTCCAGGCAACAGAGATCAGTTCAACTGGAGAAAATGCCAACTTTGGAAGGTGGACTCTATGGCATTCTACCCCACTGAAGTTCCTTCCCTCCCCAAACCCTTCCCTCTTCAGGCTCTGCCCCCAAAATCTCCAGGTATTTCCCAATCTGGAGCTGGCAACCCTAACCATATGCCTAGTGGAATGGGGGACAAGATGGAACCCTATGGGACCCCACAGCATAAATGCCATTGGAACAAGCAGCAGTTCTTTCAGCATCACATTCTGGAATCCATCCAGTAAGAGTGGAAGAGTATGGTGCTCCCCCCCGCCCCCACTCCCAGTCCTGCCGGCATTCAGGACACTGGGTCAAATTCTTCTAACAGGTAGTGCTTTTAAATTACCTTGCCACGGGTGTGAGAGAAGGGCTGCAAATGAGAACATCTAGGACAGCAAGAGTCACTGGAAAAGATAGTCATGCTAGGAAAAGTTGGGGCAGCAGGAAAAGAGGAAGACCAAACAAGAGATGGATGGACTCAATAAAGGAAGCCACAGCCCTCAGTTTGCAGGATCTGAACAAGGCTGTCAGAGGTAGGACGTTTTGGAGGACTTTCTGTTAGGAAAAGTCTTTATCAGAGGATTATGGATAGTATGATCATGGCTGGTGAAAGTCAATTAAAGCACACACACACACAATGAACAAAGTCCTTTGTCTTAGCAAAAACAAAACTTGACTCACTATAAAATAGGGTAGGGTATACTTGAGGTTAAAACAATAAATCCTTACTACATCTCTAGTTTCCTAAACGTGCCAGAAAAAGATCTGGCAGTTTCTAAACTTAAGCACATGGCATCTCTAAAATACAGAGTTGCCCCATCCTCTCTGGTTGAGATCCAAAAGGTAACTGGGTACTGCTTTTTTTTCTAAACAAAGGAAGAAAGCAGTAATATGCAGATTCTGGCTACGTGACCACAAACATGTTTGCAACTGATCCTCACTGACCAATAGCTAATTGACACATTGGAGATTACATCACCTTCTTGAACTGGTCAGCATCAATGCAATCAATTTTAACCCTTGTCGGTCTGACATGTAACGAAGCTCGCTATCTATTCCCCAACACTTTCATTCATAGGGTCGCCATGAGTCGGAAGCAACTTGACAGCACTTAACACACACACACAGGACAGCTATAAGACCTGCCGGGAGCGGCTGCCTTCCCCCTTCTAACAGGTAGTGCTTTTAAACAAACTAACTTTGATGTGAGCCAAAGGGCAAGCACCAAAGGCTGTTGGTCTTTGGTCTCTTAGCCTGTGGCTTGTGCTGTGGGGCACATTGTACTATAGCAGCAGAAACACCATTGCAGAGATAGAGGGTAGCCTGACTGGTATTGGAATTCAGCTGCACCTGTTCTGCCCTACTTGAATAGCCAATATACAATCATAAGAACAACAACAGTAGCTATAGATTGGAGGACTGAGACCAGACTACAAAGTGCCCAGGAGTGAACATACTCATCTGGTGACTGACAGACAGCTAAACCTCCTGCAGCAGCAGGATCAGAATAGGGCTTGGGGCTACTCTTGCTGGGGCCCCTCCTCACAGATGGCACATAACACACACACCTGATACTAGGGAATTAGGACAGAATAGGGATTCCTTTAGTGTACCACCCACACTGCTGCCCAATGGTCTCCCTGCCTGAGCTGAAAGAGGCAATCTCAGACTTGGCATTGAAGACCCTAAGGTTTGTTGTCCTTGAGGAATTCATTCAATGTTCATGGTAAAAATGGCCTGGCAAGAGCAGCTCAGGACTTTATGGCCACCATGACAACGGAGGTGTCCCAGAACATTCTGGTACCTATGCATACAGCATGTCGTACACGTGATTTGTTTTTCTCTGGGGAAAAGATCAAGTTGGGTAGCCATGTTGTCTGTCGCAGTAGAAAAGAGCAAGAGTCCAATAGCATCTTAAAGATTAACAACTTTTCTGGCAGAGTTTTCATGAGCCACAGCTCACTTCTTCAGATATAGTGAGCTGTGGCTCATGAAAGCTCTCCCAGAAATTTTGTTAGTCTTTAAGGTGCTACTGGACTCTTGCTCTTTTTGTCTGGGGATAAGGTATATGGTTTGGTTATGAGGGAATTTCCCATAGAATCATAGAGTTGGAAGGAACCACCAGGGTCATCTAGTCCAACCCCTGCACAATGCAGGAAATTCACAACTACCTCCCCAACACACCCCCAGTGACTCCTACTCCATGCCCAGAAGAGGGCCAAGATGCCCTCCCTCTCATCATCTGCCTACGGTCATAGAATCAACATCCTGACAGATGGCCATCTAGCCTCTGCTTAAAAACCTCTTTTCTCCAAACTTCAAGTGAAGTATTTCATTTCATGAAACATACTTGTAAAATGTTTGGATATTCTTGACGTCTCATTCCAAAGATCTTCTTAACTTCAAAATACTTTTTTTGTAAAATTATTTAGAATGCACTTAAAGATCAAGTAACTTTCCGGAACAAAAAAATCACTTGAGATGAATATCTCTCACCATTAGATGGCACTGAAGGCTCACTTTGGAAAATCACATTTTTGGGTGGAAAAAACATTACCATGGGATTGCTGAACACTCTTTTATTGTGGATGGTGCTTCTGAAAATTAAAAATGTGTCATTTACAGAACAGAGCTCAGTGTTGCTGATAATTCATCTCCACGTACTCAGCAGCTTCTTACACTGAGCAGGAAAGGGCCTTTTCTTCTAAGATGGATGATTTGAAACACTTCCTACAGTGAACACCTTAGGCTTGATGTCCAAATAATTCTTTCATTGTAGGGTTAGGTGCAGCTGGGGTCTTCAATTTGTGTGATACATTATTTCTGAAGCACCTTTCCAGTGGAAAGCATCTTCAAAGTTGTGGCCAAGTTCTTGATTACTCTCTCTGTGGCCAATTGTTTCTAAATAGATTCAGGATTTGCCGATAACAGTTCTTTTGAAAGAATGCAAAGCATAGCAACAGTCTTTCTGAACACTCAACTTTTCACAAAGATGATTTTTCACAGAAATTAAATCCATATCTCAATTAGACTGTTCTGAACCAATTCAGACTTAAGGTTCAAATAACCACTTTAACAATTACCAATACTATAATATATATATATATATATATATATATATATATATATATATATATATATATATATATATATATATATATATAATTTTTTATTGTTTTATTTATTTATTTGTATCCAGCCTTCCTCCCCAATGAGAACTTAAAGCTGCTTATATGGTTCTCCTCTCCTCCATTTTATTATCACAATAGCCCTCTGAGGTAGGTTAAGTTGAGAATGTGTGACTGGCTTAAGGTCTCCCAGTAAGTTTCAGTGGCAGAGTGGGGATTTAAGCCTGAGTTTCCCAGATCCTAGTCCAACACTTTAACCACTACACCTCACTGATTCTCTCTATGTTTTCTCATGAATTTTTTTTAATAGGCCATATTTTGTCCTCTCCTTCAGACATTCATTTCTGACATCCTCAGGGAAGTTTCTCTCTCTTTAAAAAAAAAAAAAGCAATCCTTCCTTTGAGACCCATCATACTCCCCCTTCTACCTCAGATTAACACATGCAGCCCCTAGAGCTTCAGGATAAGTTCTTTAACAGTGCGTTCCTAAGGAGAGTTACTCCAGCCTAAGCCCATTCATTTCAATGGGACTTACTTACAAGTATATGTGAACAGGCTTCCATCCCTACAGCTCGAACCTAGGCTTGTTTACCTAGAAATAGATTTGCACAGATCTGCAGTCAAATCTGATGCATGTTTGCTCAAAAGTCCATCTAGGGTTGCCAACCTCCAGGTACTAGCTGGAGATCTCCTGCTTTTTGAACTGATCTCCTGCAGACAGAGATCAGTTCACCTGGAGAAAATGGCTGCTTTGGCAATTGGGCTCTATGGCATTGAAGTCCCTCCCCTCCACAAACCCCACCCTCTTCAGGCTCTGCACCAAAAACCTCCCGCCGGTGGCAAAGAGGGACCTGGCAACCCTAAGTCCATCCCACAGTGCTCAGTGGCATTAGCTGCAGGTGCTAGCTGATTCTGTGCCTTACTCAAAAAGTTCTGCTTCATTCTTCCCCCCACAGTGAGCTTCATGAACAGAGGGGGCTCTCAAGTTCTTTTCCCTCTAGCCTTATGGCTATCAGTAAATCACTGATCCCATAATTCTGTTGCATTGCATTACAGACTAGCATTTTGAATTATTGAGATAGGACAATTAGCTGTGATACATGAAGGACAATCTTAACATTGGAATGAAATGGGGTATTTTTGGGGTAAATAGCATGACTTCACAACAATCATGCTTAAGAACATAGGAAAGGCCATGCTAGATCAGACCAAGGTCCATCAAGTCCAGCAGTCTGTTCACTCAGTGGCCAACCAGGTGCCTCTAGGAAGCCCACAAACAAGACAACTGCAGCAGCATTATTCTGCCTGTGTTCCACGGCACCTAAGATAATAGGCATGCTCCTCTGGTCCTGGAGAGAATAGGTATGCATCATGACTAGTATCTATTTTGACTAGTAGCCATGAATGCTCCTCTCCTCCATGAACATGTCCACTCCCCTCTTAAAGCCTTTGTTGTCAGCAAATTTGCAAAAGAATGCCATCACTTCAGTGAATGTGCATTATGTCTTCCTAAAATGATGTCACATATTCCTCTATATATCAAGGCGGATAATGGCTTCTAAGATAAAATGGTGTTGATTCAAAGCACAGTAGAGCCTGGGATTGCAGCAAAAAGCCATAGAGAAGGCTCCCTAAATCCTAGTCAGCCATTACAGTCTCACATGAGAACACACTTGAGAATGCAATTATGGAATTAACTGAGATTTGCAGGATATATGCTTGGGTTTTCAAACCTGTCATTGGGTTGCCCCACCACACCTGGCATCTGTAACAAAATAGCAAGATAGTTGCAGGGCTATACAATGTTGAAAAACTCTTTAGTAGCAACATTTATATGTAACATAATAATAGGGAGAGCAGGTTTTCCAGTTATGCATGCTAGCTATCATCCCCCCGTCTGTAAAGGGAACATTCTGCATGCTGATGCTTTGAATTGCATAATTGCATAATGGAAGGGGGATTTTCTTGGAGTATTGGGGAAAACAATGCCTCTTCAAATCTCCAAAGTTGAGAGTGGTGTCATGTGCTGGGGCATGTACGCTGCCCTCCTAATGCCATGGAATATCTGTAGCAGAGTGCAGCATACAGGCATAAACCGACAGCTAAGAGGGCTGAGAGTTATGCTGAAGTGAGACAAGTAGAGGGTGTGGTGTGACAGGGATAAGCTTCTGAGGATGTATCTGAGTCAAATGTTTCTAGGCAAGTTTATGGCACTGCATCTGGCTTTATACACACACACACATACACACCAAGTGTGCTGAAGCAACCCAATAACAGGTCTGAAAACCCAAACTCTGCATCCTGCAAATCTCAGGTGTTACCATAATTTCATTCTCAAACATGGTCTTATGTGAGATTGCAATGGCTGAGTAGGGTTTAGGGAGCCTTTTCCATGGCTCTCTGCTGCAATCCCAGGCTCTGCTTTGCTTTGAGTCAACACTGTTTTAGCTTAGAAGCCATTATCTCTCATGACTTTAAGATGAATATGTGACATTATTTTTAGAAACATAGAACGTACATTCACCACAATGATGGCATCCACTGTGAATGTACTGCTAACCTGGGGAATACCCTGAAGTATCAGCTCCTGAATATGGGTGTCGCTTTAAAAAGTGGATCTGGATTTTGGGGAGGGCACTGGTACTGTTATCCCAGTTTTTCAGAATTACCGGTACCCCTCTGGGATTCCATTTCTGGTTCTGTGTGGGATCAGGTAGACTTGGCCTTCCCCCAAGTCCTTTAAATTTTAAAATGGAAGGAAGGGTCAAACTGGCTGGGGCTCACCATGCTGGCATTGTCGCCACTCCAGCATTGCAGGTGGCTGAGATAGGGTTGCCAGGTTCCTCTTCACTACCAGCGGGAGGTTTTGGGGGCAGAGCCTGAAGAGGGCAGGGTTTGGGGAGGGGAGCAACTTCAATGCCATAGAGTCCAATTGCCAAAGTGGCCATTTTCTCCAGGTGAACTGAACTCTGTCGGCTGGAGATCAGTTGTAATATCAGGAGATCCCTAGCTAGGTTGACCCCCCCCCCCCACACACACACACACAGCTGGGTCAGTTGGCCATGAGACTTGGCTGGTTGGCTCCTGCGCTCTCATGAGGCTTGGTTCCCTCTTGGGAATCGCCTATGCATGGTAGACCAGCTCTACCTGTTGGAAACAATGGCCCATTATTTCCTATGGGTGGTAGAGAGGCTAGGCCTACTTTTAAGAAGTAATGGGTAGGACCTGGGCTCGCTACCTCTTGTTTGACAAGCCCTGCATTATGGGCTAGTATTTTGATTTATTGAGATAGGACAAAGTCTAATTAGCATAATCATACAAAAGTATGGTCTTGCTGTTTTTATATGGTGCAGTGATCTAGATTGTGCTACACACACAGCATGCCTAAGTTATATGCATTTCTTTCCACTCTTTCCTAGTGATCCATAATTTTCATTTCTCTCATGAAGATTCCATAAAGACATAAGAAGTTATTTTGTGTTTTGCAATCTAACCTTACTGGCTCAGAGTTGATGGGATTTATTTTTTAATAAGCTTGGTCTGAGTTTCTTCTGAGCATCCTATCATAGCATCTTGGGAGATTTTTAAAGAGGCGTTTGACCTGGCCCAACAGTGATAATTATATTTAAAAGAGCATGGGGAAAACATTTTTTTCTTACACTGAAATCATCTGGATTTCAAAACCATATTGATTTTTTAAAATGAATATACAAGTGAAAAGGCAATGTATACTGCCTTTTTCATTTTTCAGTGATGGGGAGAAGGGAACCCTGGAGAAGCCTCTGGAGAAGGGAACCCTGGAGGTGGGATCAGGGGGTGGTGCATATAAAGCCCTCTATATAAAGCCCTGCAGCCCAGAGTCCAGGAGGATGTGGTCAGGGCTCTGCCTCTTCTTATGGCCAAGGTGCAGAGCAAGGGCCAGGAGGCAAAGGAACAGCCCGACAGGGGGAAGAGGGTTGTGGTGATTTCATCCCTCCTTGCCTCCAAATCTGAGGACTGCATAGAAGCTGAGAACCTGACAGCCATGAGCCAATTCCCTCTCCCTCAGTGCTTTGGAGGTTGGTGGCATCCCATTCAGTGGTGGTCTGACAGCTCAGCCACAGACATCTCCACAGTGTCAGGCATGGGCCTGAGAAAGGAATGTTGTGGTTTCCCCAGGTGCCGGCCAAAGCCAGCTTCATGCCTTGTGAACAGTGTGTTTAGTCTCCTTGCTGTGGGAACTCTCCTAGCACCCTGACAGCTCCAGGGAGGGGGGTTGCCATGGTATCCAGATATACCCAGATTTGCCCTTTGCTCTTCTATATATGCCCTGTACTGTACCCATTGCTGTTACTAGTGTCCATTTGACTTATGGCTTCTGATACTTGTGGATTATTCTAATAAATCAGCTTTTGTTGGACTGCCTGTCTGCTGAAGTCTGTTTATGGAACTGTCACGGGACTAGAGCTTACATATGGACACTAGTCAATGAATGGACAGTTCTTGCAGTGGAGAAACGTAAGCAGCAGGGTCCCACAAGGGCTGGTACTGGGGATGGCATTATTTCATTTGTTCATGAAAGATCTGGAACTAGGGGGGAGCAATGTAGTGGCCAAGTTTGCAGATGACAGAAAATTATTCAGGATGGCAAAAACCAAGGATGTTGATGAAAAGCTGCAGGAGGATCTCCACAAACTGGGTAAGTGGGCTTTTGGATCACTGCCTGTTTCTACCACCCTTGGTGCTAGGCTGCCTGGGGAATGTTTCACTTTCATTTTCCACGCAGCTCAGCCATACAAACCAAAGAGATTATGGTTATTTGGAATTATAAAATGTGTATTTGAAAATATTTGGAATATTCTGAATAACGCATTATTCAGTGACATCTTATTCTAAATCCCAGAGTGCATCCATATCCCCCAGTCTAGGAGTAAATCTATGGTGTTCTTTATTTCCTTCAACAAACAACCCTGACATCCGTAGTTTAAATTGTTCCCAAAGGAGCGTCTGCACGTGTAATGTATGAGACTTCACAAACAGCACTGAAGCAATGCCTTTTTATATGGCCTTCTTTCACTCTATCCCCACTGAATACATTTAAATAGAAGGTTATTTTGGAACCATTATGTTCTCACAATGCAAATCTCTTTTTTACTGTGTCCCTTAAGAAACAGCTGGCATCTCTTTAAATCTCTATTGCAAGAACTCGGTGAGATTCCAGTTGCTGCAACAATTGCTGTTTGGCCTACTGGATGACTGGCTGAGACATTCAAAATTATGACAATGCTGTTATTAGGGAGGAAAGTAGCAATTGTCAGATAAATTACAAGCTCCGAGGAGTGCCTCACCTAATTATGGTTGTAATCCGGGTTTGATGTGGACAAGGCAGCATTCTTAAAGCCTGGGATAGACCTATTAAACATCTACTGGCTACTTGGACCAATGATCATTGTTGAAATGAAGTAAAGAGGTTTCCCACTATTAAAGGTGAGGTCTGCGGTACTCGGCATATAAATAGATGGGCAGGTGGAAGTTTTAGAGCTGCCTTGAGGTTCAGCACTAAGGAGTTGCCTGCTTGACTGGACTAACCTTGTAGGACCAGAATGAACACCGCAGGTGTCTTCGTGCTTCTGAACCTGTCCCTCTTCTGCCTTTTTTCAGGTGAGTTATATTTATAGGTTAGAAACATGCTCAAGCTTCAAGATACTTTAACTACTGCAGAGACAGAGATGCTATATCGGAGCAAATCAACACGCTAGGCTGCTTACCCACTAAAATATATATATTCTGCATGAGCTGTAACACTATACTCCTACGGGTCAGTAGACCATCTGGAACAACATGCATATGGGCTAGCATGCTCATGCCCTCTCTCTCTGTCCACGCTTTGCCTGAATGTGAAAAGGGGTTGTGTGCTAGAGGCTGCTGAGACAAACCATTGGTCTGTTCAATTCAGCATTGTCTCCTCTGGCTGTCAGCAGCTCTCCAGGGTCTCAAGCAGAGGTCTTTCACATCACCTACTACCTGATCCTTTTAACTAGATGCCATTTTGACATAGTTCAGTAGAAGAACCTCAAGCACCTGAGGTACTACTATTCCCAATACTGCAAATATAATACCTACTACCAGTTTCTAGTAAATCTTTGCCCACTCGTACGTCCACCACATATGTGAAAAAATCAACTCTGTCTTTAGAACCATACCAGTACACACCTGAGTAGTTACTATATTTTTTTATCATCTCCAGGAGATTCATATTCACAGGTAGCTTCTTATTAATAAAACAATAGCAGAGTACTCCTAGGAATGGATAACTGTTGCTGGATGATGCTTTTAACCTGATAAATGCATTGCCTCTGTTTTGTTTAGGACTCTGGGAGAATTTTACATACTCACATGCTTTAAATATATAGCATTTACAGCTTTCATCTTCTGTTGGTGCTCCAGTGTTTTATTTAGTAACCCTGCCCTTTTTTTTCTGTTGCAGATGTGGTTGCCCAAGGTGGGAGACAGGTGTGTGCATCTTTCTTATGTTATATTGTTTTATTTCTCTGGGGTTTTGTTCTCATAAGAACATAAGAAAAGCCATGCTGTATCAGACCAAGGCCCATCAAGTCCAGCAGTCTGTTCACACAGTGGCCAACCAGGTGCCTCTAGGGATTCTCACAAATCCCTGGTCAGCAACTAGTTTTACTGGAAGACACTGTGATAGGATCAGTTGTCCACAGAATAAGGAGAGCCAACACCATACGCTGGGATAATCAAAGGGCCAACTTCATTTTCACTGCTCAAGAGGGATCTGCAATGCACACAGGCCAAAACTCCAGAGCTAACTACAGGGCAGGCAATTGGCGAGATGCAGAAGAGTCAGGCCTCCACTATTTTGTGCATCCCTGAGCTTATGGCCAAGGCCACTCTGGCTCTTTGCCCTGAGCGGTCATGTGGGTATGGCTCATGTTCTTCCTTGCCAGGCCTTCATTAGTGCTCTAGGGAGGTGTGCCACATCCAATCCCCCTAGCTGCAAGGTCTACAGGTCAAGTATAGTGGCACATTTTGTTCTCACAAATCCCTGATCAGCGACTGGTTTTCCTGGAAGACGCTGTGATAAGATCAGTTAGGAGACCAGAGTCTCAAATCTTCCTTTAAAAGGAACTGCTATCCTGTCCCATGGTCACAAGTAGCTGTCCCCACACAAAACAAAACTCCTCTCCCTTTGAGTTGGCAACTACACATCATCTTTGTACTTTGAGTACCCAGTTGTGTGTGTGTGTAGTGCTGTCAAGTCGCAGCTGGCTTCTGATGACCCCAGCAAGGGGCTTTCAAGGCAAATGAGAAGCATTTCCTCTGCAGAGTCCACCTTGGATGTCTCCTTTCCAAGTACCGACCCTGCTTAACTTCCAAGGTCTGATGAGATCAGGCTATACCAGGCCGCCTTCCCTCTCTGAGTATCCAGTTGCTGATCCCTAATTCAAGTAAATAAGAAAATATTTCAGCACTGGGAAAATGTTCTGTAATACTGAAATGGGGGGGAGTGTAAAAAAAATCACACCATTTTGTAATGTATTTATTTATTGCATTTTTGTATTGCCTTCAAATGATATGTTTGTGGGAAAACATAATCCGATGAACAAAGCAAACTGATGAAACTAGCAGTATTCCATAAGAACAACAACAAAAAAATATATATTATATTTTTAAAATGAAAAGGAGTCTCCCAAATTAGAAGTGTGGCGTAGCTGTTATGGTACTGACCTTGGGTCAGTAATTTTCTGTCATCGTTTTAGGAGACCTGTTTTATCTCGAATTTGAAAATGTGGGCAAAATGCGGAGAAATGCAGGGAAAGAGTGAGGCAACCTCTGACAGTCAGAAACAGCATGCATAATCAAAATGAAGTCATTGGAGGGGTGACCGCAAGGGAAACAGCCATGCATAAAAAGCACCTCTCTTTCTAGCCTTTTACCCCATCACTCTCTCTTTCTCTCTCTCTCTGCCCCCCTACCCCATCACTCTCATTCTTTCTGCCATCACTCTCTCTTTCTGATTCTTTCTGTCCCCTACCCAATCACTCTCCTTTTTCTTGCCCCCACCTCATCATTCTCTCTCTCTTTCTGCCAACTTCATCAATTTCTTTCCCTTTCTGTCCCTCTACCCCAGCACTGTTTTTTCCTACCTCCCAACTCCAACACTCTCTTTCTCTCTCTGTCCTCCCCACTGAGGCTTCCTCCCCTCACATAACCATCACCACCAGGACCCTCAAAGGTAAGCATGGTGTCTGCTCATGTGCACAGAAATGCTTTATTTAATTTGGGGGAAATTTAAACCTTTGTAAAATTCTAGATTGTTCTGCAAACCTAGGGGGCCCCAAGTTTGAGAAAATCTGTTTTGGGTAAGTGTGGCTCCCATCTGCAGATTTAGATATCCACAGATAGGGAGCACACTTTGGAAATAGTATATAGATGATGAGTACTTGTGTTATAATATTGTCATTGTCCTGGGTACAAGTTTATTGTATCTATATGCAGCAATACACCTACAGCCTTGTGCTGCTCCTGCTGTTCTTAGGATCAGAATGTGGTTTTATGATAATTTTCTGAACTGCAGCTCCTGTTAATTTAATTAATGAAACCAATTTTTAAATTGAATTTACTTAACTGTATCACTTCTATTGAGATAATTTAGCATTACAAAAGGACCTTTTGTTAGCTAATAATCATGTTTTTATGCATTCCCCAGTGAAAGAAAATTGTGGTTGGGAAAATCTTTTGAAGTGATGTCTAGTATAGAGGAAACCATCACAGCATAGTTCTCATTGAGATGATAGAGGCGTGTGTATCACAAAATTCTTGAACTGAAAATAATAAAAGCCTTTTTGGGTTGTTCTCTATATTTATGGAACAAAAAATGGAATTATGGAATTTTCCAGAATTGCCTAAAAATAAACATGAAAATTTTGGGGTGAAATAGGGGGATTTTCTGGGGCTCTGGACTGGGTGGTTTTCAGGGTTGCTCTGTTCTATGGTGGGTAATTTTTGTTTGGGGGATGTTTTCTCTATTGCTGCTGTTTGTATTGTTTTGTTTTTTGCTGATGGAGTTTTGGGGTAGTATTGTGGGGGTGGGGAAACTGGAGGTTGCTTTGATAGATTAGATTGAAGGTTTTAAAATAACGTTTTGAGTTTGGCTAGCTCGGTTCTGTGTGACTTACCAAGACTGGTTGGCTTGGAGTCTATTAGTCAATACATTAAACCTCAATCCAATTCATATTTAAGGGGCAAATTGGTTCCAAGCATATGTGCAGCAGCAAAAGAGGCATCACCGTTTCCCCCCTTCAACCCTGCATGATTTTGCTAACAGAAAATGGTTGTTTGGGGTGGGTTAATGCCAGTTCCATGGGTCTGCCCAGGACACACTCAGTTTGGTGTCTGGAGTCTGAGATTGGCTCTCTTTGGACTGGCTGGTGTGGCTGTCTTGACCCTGTGTAGATTCTCTAATTTGACATTAGTTCTCTGTGAATGCTTTAGTTTGATGTTGTCCTGTTTGCACATCATTGACTTTTTAGTTCTGGAGGAAGCATGGCATTTTTCCCCATATGAAGCAATGGAGACCAAGATAGCTTGGGGCACCTTGTTCATGGCTTCATAAAACTGGACCATTTTGTCCAATGCCCTTCCAACCTGGGGAGGGAACTTTAGGATAGGGGATGGGCTTGGTTTCCTGCAAATGTGGTGCCATTTGCTTTACAAACACCCACTTCAGATCCACGGAGCCCTGACCTGGATAGCCTACACTAGCCTGATCTCATCAGATCTCAGAAGATAAGCAGGGTTGACCCCAGCAAGTATTTGGATGGGAGACCTCCCAGGAATACCAGGGTTGTGACGTGGAGGCAGGCAATGGGAAACCACCTCTGAACATCTCTTGCCTTGAAACCCACCAGGGGTCAACATAAGTCAGATGTGACTTGAAAAAAAAAACAGGCCCATGGAAAGATCCTGTTTTTTTCCTTAGGAAACAATGGACCCCAAAATCTCGCACTCTGGGAGAAAGGGAACCAAAAATAAACCTAAACCAGTGCTGGGATACCTGAAATTTTGGGATTACAATATCAGGGCCCAACCCTATAGCCATGTTGTTTAATAGAACTCATGGCATGAATTGTGTCTGCTACATAAGTGAATTTTCCCTTTTCTACTCTATGGCATTGGTAGCTGCTGCAGAGGGCAGGGAAATTCAACAACCCTAGATGGGTGGGATTCACCTGATGAGTTCTACTAAACAATATGGTTGTGGGGTGGGAGATTCCAAACTGGGCATGGGAGTACCAATCATCACTGGCAGTCTTCAAGCAATGGCTGGACAAACTCTTGACAGGGATGCTTTAGGCTGAGTCTGCATTGAGCAGGGGGTTGGACTAGATGGCCTGTATGGCCCCCTCCAACTCTGTGATTCTATGATCACAATGGATAGACTAGTTCATCTGTGCCTAGGAAGGAACAGACTAGTAATCATAGCCTTTAACTTACAATTACTTGATGCCATCTATAAAGTTTACCACACCTCACGGCTAGTGAAGGTAGTGAACTGATGAGATGGCTTTGTAAGGCCCCATTAATTAGAGAAATTAGTTAAAACCTTAATTTTTCTGACATCTGTATATAAAAAACCCTAAAAAAGGATTTGGAACTAACTGTATAAATAGATTTGTTTTTCTGATTAAGAAATAATTGAGGCTGGATCCAATCAGCCTTTCTGCTGCTTCAAAAAGACTTGCATGGACAAAAGTCATGTGGGATAGGGTCTGTAGTAAAAATGGGAATTAGGTAAGACTGAGTGGGAAAGTTGACTGGATTCAATCTCTTATTGAGTCCTTTGGCAGATATTTTGCTCATGAAATCCTCAATGAGTCAACCATTTGGCCCACAAATCCTTCCCATCTGCCTTGAACTCTTCTGAGTGGCAACTGCAGCTTCTTTCTCCATTATCCAGGAGACTGAAAACCTACAGAAAACCTGTGTCTTCTGATTAGTTCCATAGCTACTCAATGGATACCTTTAGCTCCAATGTGCCTACTTCAAATGTACATTGGGAGTGCTAACAGGTATTATAACTATAAATATTTTTTTCTTTTAAAATGTTTATTCTTTTGTCAGATTGACTGTAGTAAGTACATGGACAACACTTCTAACTGCTCCAGAGAGAGTGAGCCTGTCTGTGGAACAGACAATGTGACTTACGGAAACCGGTGTGCTTTTTGCAAAGCAGCTAGGTAAGTATAGCAAAGATGTTGACCTACACACAAATGATGAAAATGTAATAGATCTAAGGGGGTACAGAAGGAAAGGTAATATAAGTCATCATTTGCATGGTTTGATGCCTGTGATTGGCCAAAGAGGAATGAGTTATAGAAATCAAGAAAATGATATGCAAATAATTTGACTGATTTATGTGTATTTTCAAAGCTCAACATTTGGTGCAAAATATACATGTGAGAGATGCAGCTTTTGGGTTTTGTGCTGCTTTTGGGTTTTGTGCTGCAGGGTGCCCTGCAAAGTACTGCTGCTATAAACAACTGCTTGAGTTGTTTATATAGTTGGGGCAGAGCCAGCTATTACTGGCAGTTAAGGGAGCTTCTTCCTACTTAAAGTATTAAAAGGATCGATCAATTTGGGCCATTGCTGTCTCCTAGTAATACTTAGAATTTGAGGATAACAAAGGAAGAGCAGGCTGGTCAGTCTTGGTATCTCAAAGTCTTGATCTCCCAAATGAAAAACAATGGGAGGAAGTACATCTTGGACTTTTCTTTCCCCCCAATTTTTTTTTTTAAATGTCCTCGGATAAGCTCACTAGTTTTCCATAATTTAGTAGTCCCTGGCATTTATCATCCTGTTTTCTGCTTCTCAGAGATAAATATTCTCATTTCTATGTGTAACTACTGTATTATAGGGGAAAGACAAATCTTGCAGTTCGCAACATGGGAAGGTGCAACGGAACACCTGGCCGTCACCACTGAGTGCTACACAGTTCCCGTCTACTCAGTTCCTGGCTAATGCTTGCGGATCACCTGCCTGGAGGTGTGACTTATTGCTGTTTTCCCCCTTTGGGCTCTTGGCAGTGTGGTTGTCTCCTTCTTACATGTTCAATAAAGCAGAACTCAGCAGAACATTTTGACTCTTCTTGTGAAATATCTTGAGAAGCCTTAGAAAGCCAAAAGTGAGAACAAGGGATCCATTGCCCTATGAAGGCACTAGATGGCCCCGTTGACTGGAGAGCTGGCACATTTTCTTGTCCCATCTCATTAATAAAATGTTGTAAAGGAATGTGGAAAGGCTTACCTTTGACTGGAGACGTCAGTTACAGAAAAAACATTGCGTGTGTGCAAATATTCAGCCCTGCTGATAATACTGAGAATTTCACATTTAATTGAAGATAGGTAGATTGATCTTGAGAGTTGTTCAGATTGGGGGGGTGGGGTGGGGAGAATGTGTTTGCCGTAGAGATTGCATAGCATGGATTTAGATGGGAAGAGGATCGCTGTCAGTTGCCGGAGACTGACTCAAGCTTTTCTCATAATTCATTGTGCCTGCTGTCTCTCCACTTTATTAGAACAGTGCAGGCTTTCCAGCAGAAAAATAGAAGCTGCACATGCAATGAAGGAAATCCAAAGAAATAGCACATGGCAGTAGCTGTGGGACATCTAAGGCAGGGGTGTCAAACATAAGTCCAGTAGGCTGGATCCAGCCCCTTGAGAACGTTTATCTGGCCCATGAGCCAGCCGAGGCAGCCACAACCACCCACTCTCAATCTGGGCTGGCCAGGCATGGCCTGGCCGGATCAAATGACATTTATGTCATATCCAGCCCTAGCAGCAATTGAGTTCAACATTCCTGATCTAAGGTCCAAATCTGAGACTGAGAAATTTCTTTGGGACACTTGTACAATTCTTTCACTATATACTCACAAAAACACTCTGGATTCAAAGGCCACTGACAGACAAAACACACATTTCTTCCCTTGCAGAAAAGTCCCTTTTTATATATCCAGCACCAAGAAATTCCAGAGCCTTGATTTTTCAATCTTCTCAGTTGCTGTGTTTCTTATTCATGCCTGTTAGAAGACTCAATGAACAAAAATATTGCTTAGCTAACCCTGGGTGGAATCTGTTTCGTTCTATTCAGCACAATCCTGGTAATCAGATGTATACTGCTGACAAACCACTCTTTCTCAGATCTGAGGTGGATGTATTATTTATTTGAAATAATTACTCCCTGCCTTTCCAATGTAACTTAAGGATGCTCACTCGCACCAGCAATTAAAGATGTATAAAATACAATTAAAATTAAACTAAAAATCAATAAATGCAGGGTCAATGTCAGCAAATCTGGGGCCCTGAGCAAAAGCACTCTGTAATACCAGAATCACTCCCCCCCCCCTGCCGCCATGGGGCCAAGCAAGGGGCAGCTTGGGCAGCCCTGGATGAGGCAGGCATAAGCGGCCACTAGGGTTGTCAGCACTGGTTTGGGAAATACCTGGAGATTTTGGGGGTGGAGCCTGGAGAGGGCAGGGTTTGGGGAGGGGAAGAACCTCAGCATGGTACAATGTCCTAGAATCCACCCTCCAAAGCAGCCATTTTCTCCAGGGGAACTGATCTCTATAGTCTGGAGTCTGGATGTAAAAGCGAGAGATCGTCAGGCTTCACCTGGAGGTTGGCAACCCTAGTGTTCACCATGGAACTGGCTGACCAAGCCTCAAACGGCGGGTGCAAGTGGCATAGGTTGGCGTCTTCTTCTGCCCTGCACAACAGAGAGAAAGGTTCTAATCCAGCTTGCTCCCTGCTGTGCTTGATTTCTACTTGCAGGTCTTTTTTTTTTTTAATGTAGGGAACATATCATTCTATGACCTCAAGGATCTACCACCTTATTCTGTGTCGAGGGATGGCACCAGACTCCCAGCTACCCCCACAGGCATGGAGGCCTCTACAGCCAGCACTGGCTAAGACCCAATGAGAAATCATCACCAGCAGCTGCAGGGCAGGGCAGGGCCAGGAACCCAACCAGGCTCAAAATCCAGTTCCCCTACCCACCTTCCCCCCCTCAAGGGAATGGCGATCTAGGGGTAATCTCTTCACACCTATTCATTAATTTATTTATATCCCCACCTTTCTTACCAATAGCAGCCTGAATAGGTCAGTTTGCCTGACCTCGTCAGAGCTCAGGAGCTAAGCAGGATTGGCCACGGTCAGTTGGTCTGGGAGAACAATTGTTCCAGCTCATGGGCACCCTTCTTATTGTCACCGGTGGCTCCCTGCCCGCTGCATGAGATTGCCTCCTCTGAGAAAGTGTACCCACAGAAACAGACTGGTCATAGTCAAGCTCCGACGAGAATTGACATTCTTTCCATCTTTTTTTGGCTGGAGCACACTGAAGAAGAGTATATAGCTTCAGCCATGAGCTGGGACATTATTGGGAACGACGATGACAAGGATGACTTTGGCAATGGGGCCCAGCACAGGCTGTCAGCCAGCCAGCTCTCTAGCAGCTTCCTCCAGTCTGCCCCAGAAAACAGCCCATCACCGGATGGGTGGGGCATGCAGACCTGAAGGCTGCAGGCTTGTCTCCGGTCCACAGCTCAGATTAGAAGCAACAGGCTGAAGAGGTGCTTGGCATTCAGCAGCTCTCTCTGGGCCACGACCCACAGTCCCATCCCATGCTTGCGGGTTTTTTTTTCCGGTGTGGCTACTTATCCGTATGACCATGGTCGGTCACTGGTTAAGAAGGCCAGGAGGGGAATTTACCCAGAGCTAATTGGCTGATAAGCCCTGGGGTTTTTGTCTTTCCCATAGAAAAATATATTTACTGTGCAGATATTTTACTGTGTATGCTTGTTTCAACTGTTAAAAAGAACATAACCTTCACAACCGGCAGCTGGAGTTTAGGCATTGGCTGGGGAACAGAGTGCAGGTTGGGCTCCCTGCATGACCAAAAGAACAATCCAAAACAATGGTCTTGGGGGGCAAAGCACAGGGCAGCCAGCCTTGGGCCATGCCCCCAGGAGGAAGCTGGTGGTTAGGATAGCGGTTTCCACCATTTCCGGCCCTAATACCAGCCCTCTGGCCTCAGTTACCCCAACTGGCGGGTTGGGGAGTGTGCTGACAGCAGTTGGGCTGTCAACCACACCCACTGTCCCTAGCCTATGCTAGGCCAAGACTTGAGGAACCTGTAATCAATAAAATTGTGGCTGATTCTTCCCAGTTCGTGTGTCTGTGTCGTCCTTCTCTCCCCTCCCCTGTAGGCTGGTCCCCACTCCAGGCTCAAGTGATTCATTTGCCCATATCTATAACATTTTGTCTGAAATGCTGAGCAGGCCTGCAGAAGGTGTGATTTGCCACAATGTGTGCACATCTTCTCAGCCTGAGCTTTTGGTGTCTTTGGTTTCCCTTGTGGCTGAGACAGCTGGTGCTCCTCTGGATTTCTCTGAATGCTTTCCTTTAGCATGGCCTGAAGGGGCTTCTCAGGGTGCAGACATTACTTGTATTTGTATTTTGGTTGTTTGTGAGGCTCTGCCTATGTCCGTTGTCTTTTGAAGGTTCAGGTCAGGCTTCCTGAATAGTCTTTCCCTCAGTCCTTTATCACTGGCACCGAACACAATTTTGTCTAATCATGTCCTCATGATCTGACAATTCACATGCCTTTGCTTTTTTCAGTTCTGATATGTACAAGTACATTTGTTCATCCCCTAATGGTGGGTGACTCCAGAACCAAATGTGCTCAAATATATTTATTTTGGAATTACAATAATTCTTCACCAGGGTTAAAGGCTGCTCTACAGTGGAGAGCCAGCAGGGTGTAGTGGTTAAGAGCGGTGGACTCTAATCTGGAGAACCGGGTTTGATTCCCCACTCCTCCACATGAATGGTGGACTCTAATCTGATGAACTGGGTTGGTTTCCTCCCTCCTCCACATGACGCCAGCTGGGTGACCTTGGGCTAGCCACAGTTCTCTTAGAGCTCTCTCAGCCTCACCTACTTCACAAGGCGTCTGTTGTGGGGAGAGGAAGGGAAGAAGATTGTAAGCCGGTTTGATTCTCCTTAAAAGGTAGAGAAAATTGGCATATAAGAACCAACTCTTCTTTTTATCCGCAGATCCTTGCACCAAGGTTTTATACACCTCTAAGGCCCCTTCTCCAACTACATGTAATAAAAGGACAAGTTGGACAACTTGAAAGGCTGCTGGCTTTTTGTCTGCTCTGGAGACTGTCAGATGCAAGTGAAAACACTGCTCCCACCATTCACGGGTTTTCAGCAAGGTTTCCAGATAGGGGTAAGGGTGGGGGTGGTATGCAGCCCTCCATTGGAAGGAGAATGCCGTTTCAATGTGAATCTGTTATACTTTCAGTTTTGAATTTTCTTAGCACTCACTGTGCTGCTCCTGTGGCCTCTGCAAGTACATGGCTAGGGTTGCCAATGGGGATCTCCTGCCAATTCAACAGATCTCCAGCCGATAGAGATCAGATCACCTGGAGAAAAATGGCCGCTTTCGCAATTGAACTCTATGGCATTGAAGACCCTCCCCTCCCCTCCCCAAACCACGCCCTCCTCAGGCTCCGCCCCAAAAATCTCCCTTCGGTGGTGAAGAGGGACCTGGCAACCCTATACATGGGCCAACTCCTTAAAAATAAGTATGTCAGGTATGAAAGGAGCCATACAAGAGAAGCTTGGGGAGTGAGAGAATCTCTTCAAGGTCACACCCACAATCAAGCATCTGCTAGCAGGGAATGAGTCACTCTCATTTGCTGTGATGGGAAAAGCTGTCAGGTTTAATATCTGGGTATTTAAAACTGCTTTGTCCTGAGGATGGCTCTAATAAAAGTGTCCCATAGGGAAAAACAAGCCATTCATCTAAGTACCATCTAAACAGCTCAAAGCATTAATTGCTGAGACAGGGTTCTGTAGCATGTTATGAGGAAATGGAAACTGTTATATAGCATGGAGAGGAGGCCACATGGAAGGTATGTAACCAACACACACACACACACACACACATCAGAACAATTCTCAGACTCAGCTAGGCAGTAATAGCAGCCAAACTGAACTGGAATCGGAAAGTTAAAATGCTCTTGCTAAGAGGCTGAATTCTAGCACTTCCTGGTAAGGGATTTTTAAAATTATTTGTTTTATTTAATTCATTTGTACCCCACCTTTCTCCCCAATGGGGACTCAAAGATGCTTACATCATTCTCCTCTCTTCAATTTTATCCTCACAAAAACCCTGTAATGTTGGTTAGGCTGAGGCAGCGTGATTGGCCCAAAGGTCAGACCCAGCAAGCTTCCATGGCATGAGTAGGGATTCAAACCTAGCTCTCACACATACTAGTCCAACATTCTTAACCACTACACTAAAATCAGGATCAGCACACCACAGAAAATACATATTCAGAAAAAACACAACACAGCTCCCGTAGGACTCTACTGCATCAGAACACTGTTTGAATCCTCCACCCTCACCCTGCAGCTCTTTAGAGCCTAGCAGTCCCTAGATAATGAGTTTTTGACACAGGGAAGTATTCAGTCTAGGGTTGCCAACTGCACTTGGCCACCGGCAGGGCAGAGGGGGTAGGGTTGCCAGATCCAGGTTGGGAAAGTCCTGGAGTTGTGGGGATGGAGCCTGGGGAGGACAGGGACCTCAGTGGGGTATAATGCCACAGAGTCCACCTTCCAAAGCATCAGTTTTCTCCAGGGAAACTGATCTCTGCCATCTAGAGATGGTGTGATCCCCAAGGTCCCACCTGGAGGCTGGCATCCCTATTTGGTGGTAGCACCTGGGGAGGGAGCTCTGCAGAGATGTGATCCCATGGAGTCCATCTGTGCCATTTATTTCAGGGGAACTGATCTCTGTACTCTGGAGAGCAGTTTTAATTTCAGGAGAACTCCAGGCCCCACCTTGAGGTGGTAACCCCTCTCCCCCACCTGCATTCTGAAGTTATATAGTCTCCGGAAAGATAACTATATATGTTTGGTTTTTTTCCCTAAATGCTAAACCTTGAACCAATCCACCTTCTCTTGGTTGCACTGTCTTCCTATTGGTCTTGTTTGCAAAGGCTTTTTTTTGGTGGGGGGAGACTGGAGGGGATACACTTTCTTCAAAGAAGGGATTTGGATTGGGTGGCCTTTTTGTTGCTTCCTATTCTTTTATTCTACCACTGTAAATGTTAATGTATATCACCATCCTGCTTATGGCAGTTCCCAGTATTTGGAGACTAAATTGTCACCAGCTGAAACTGCAGTTTCTTCATACTGCTCATAAATGATCTCATTATGTGCAGTGCATTGGTGTCCAATGTCCTTTGTGCCTGTGGCCAACGTCAGATGCCTTGTTTACTATGAGAAGGGTGCTCCCATGGGCAGGCGTGTGCCTCAGCTTCTCAGGCGGAGAGTTCAGTTTTCTTCCCCCACGACATCATCAGCAAATTGGTTACACACCTCCGAACTTCGCTGAACTCTCACTAACCCCTATGGCAAAGTGATTGTACCTGACAGTTGCTTGAAAAACAATGACGCGCAAGCTGCCATGGCGCAAGCCAGTCCATTATATCTATCGACTTGTTTGCAAAAGTCTGCAGGGAAAGCTTGCCATGGGGATTAAGGGGAATACAATCTAATGGGAAGTCAAATTTCATGCAGGCAAAACGGGACTTTTCTCATGTGGATCATCACAATCTGACGCACACAGCTGATTGGATTACATCTGTATACCTTTCGGTCTTAATCAGTTTGAGTGTTACGGCTTCTGCAGTCAAATGCTGTTTTACAAGCCCTTGTGGCTGTAAGGATCCCCCCTCACCCCCTCTGCTGCAGGGCATGGGAAATGGTGGACTTATTTCAATTATAAGTTCCAGATGTTTACCGGACTCAGACCAACGCAGCATATAATTACTCCACTTGTTCCTACAAATTGGTCTAAGAACATTTTAAAATTCCTTTGGGGTTCTATTATTTGTGCCAAATTAAGGGAAAAAATGGCATCAATGCAAACGGGGGGGGCTGGATTTCTTGGGTATAAATATATGCTGTTATGGCGAGGCATCTGAAAGTTGGATACCAGAAGTACCAGCGCCAAATTGTGCCACTGTATCATGAAGACTGCAGCTATGCCGACACTTCTTACTCTGGGACTATGTTGCTGCTTCCTTATCTCAGGTATGTTAATAGGTTTGCCGGCTCTGGGAAATACCTGAAGATTTGGGGGTTGAGCCTGGGGAGGGCGGAGAGCAGAGGGACCTCAGCAGGGTAGAATGCCATAAGTCCACTTTCCAAAGCGGCCATTTTCTCCAGGTGATCTCTGTCACCAGGAGATCTGTTATAATGGTGGGAGATCTCCAGTTACTATCTGGAGGTTGGAAACCCATGTGTATCAATTCTAAAGGAGGACATTGTAGGACACTAAGGCTGACACACCCACATAGCTTTAAAAGAATGATGCATGTGATTTTAAACATTTGCAAAAGATGTCACCAAAAAGGCAAAAGTAAAACTTTTAGGTGCAAGTGAAAAAGTTAGGTCCTTTTTCAATTATATAAGGCATTTTATACTTTTTTATTGTTAATTATTTTATATAAGCTATGCTAGATAGTTGAAATTAAAGATATTTAACTTTCTTTCATTTAGTTTTTAAAGTATTTATAATTGGGAGCATAGGCTTAAGGTAGTTGTACACCAAAAAGTTATCAGGTGCACTGTAGCTCAAATCCCAAAAGCCATGGGATGTGTAGTTCCTTGGGAGAGATGCCAGTGATGACATATACCAACTTGCTACCACCAGTAAGAGAAAATATGGAGGTCTGGGACAGGGCTTTCATGAAGTGTGGGGGAAATAACTTTAGAGACAAAAATTCGAGAATAATAGCCAGCCTTGTGTTTCCAGGTTGATTCTGAAAATTCATCATTCTCTGCCAAATCTGGGATGGCCATTTTTTTTTTTTTGCCTTACCACAATAATAAATAATGGCATGTATCCTGTGTTAGATTGGAGGAAATGTCCACAGACTGAGGAGTCTTCCAAGGGAAGAGGCACTAGATTTTGTTCAGTTGAGTATTAGGATACAGGCCACTAATCAGAACCATATGTGGTGGCCTATGGCTAGGGTTGCCAGTTCCAGGTTGGGAAATACCTGCAGATTTTTGGGGTGGAGCCTGAGGAGGGTGGGGTTTGGAGAGGGGAGGGACTTCAATGCCATAGAGTCCAATTGCCAAAGCAGCCATTTTCTCCAGGTGAACTGTTCTCTATCGGCTGGTAATCGATTGTAATAGTCAGAGATCTCCAGCCACCACCTGAAGGTTGAGAAAATCAGTACAGGAAAATAGCTGTTAACATTGCTAATATTGTAGCTATGCAATTCACAGTATGTGGTAAAAAATCCACCAATCACCCTATATACTGCAAAGAAAGGATGTACAATTTTTAATAATCCTAACAGGTAAGTCTAAATACATCCCTCTAACAGGTAAGTAGTAGTTCAAAGTACATAGTAAAAATTCATTGGGTGCAATTCCTCATTATATCAGCTGCAAGAAGTTCAAGGAGAATACGATCGTTTCGGAGCATGGCACCACCTGAGTCCTTACCTAGAGTGGAAGGAATTCAGCATCTTACCCCTTATGGGGAAGCATAACGCACTTTACTCCGGAAAAGGTTATTCGTTTGAAACCTGTTAGTATGGATGGTGATATATAACTCCACACTGTATTTTTGAAGAACTGAAGGATCGGGCTCCATGCTCCGAAATGATCGTATTCTCCTTGAACTTCTTGCAGCTGATATAATGAGGAATTGCACCCAATGAATTTTTACTATGTACTTTGAACTACTACTTACCTGTTAGAGGGATGTATTTAGATTTACCTGTTAGGATTATTAAAAATTGTACATCCTTTCTTTGCAGTATATAGGGTGATTGGTGGATTTTTTACCACATACTGTGAATTGCATAGCTACAATATATTTGGCAATGTTAACAGCTATTTTCCTGTACTGATTTTCTCATCCTTTTGATATATGTACAGAGGTGTCTGTTTTCTCCCTCACCACCTGAAGGTTGGCAACCCTACCTCTGGCTTTAAGAAAATGCATTGAACTGAATTAAACCAATCAGAAGCTTTTACACAATTTGATTTAACTGAGGTAAAAAAAAAAGGAGTTTGTTCTTTTTTATCAAAGGTCCTTGTTTCTTTCTTCTTTTACAGGTGTGTGCTGTTCTTACGACCCACAGGTCAGTTCATTTCTATTTATTTATTTAGAAAAAAAAATATATGCCACCTCTCCAGGAACTTGCCCAACATAGTCTACAAAATAAAAATAAAACAAAACGTTAAAAGGTATTAATTAAAATCCAGCATTAGAAATATACATATTTATCTGTAAACTACTGTGGATATCCCATTCACACACATAACTTATATGAATGTGATCTCTTTCAGGCTGCAGCTAGGGTGGAGGCCAGGGGGGACATTGCCCCATTAGGAGCATTAATTCTCCCTGCCCAATATTTTTTAAACCACTTTTTAATCTGTGACTTTACAGCTTTTATTTTAAGAACACATTTACAGGGAACTGGAAAATTTGTGGTTTAAAAATGATCTGTGGTGCCTAGTGTTATGGTCAGGGTTTCCTGAGCCCTGGCAATGGTTTATTTCCCCCCCCCCCGGGGGGGGGAACAGGAAACTGGTTCAGCCTGAGAGCTCACCATTTGGCCAAAGGGAGGGTGACGGACGAGCATCATGAAACTGAGATGCTCTGCGTCAGGAGGACCTGGAATAGCAAAAGAAGAGCCCACGTGAGGGAGACATCTGGCTCTTGACTGGGGGGGGTGAGTTTTAACCTCATCCGGCAGAAGGGTTAAAAGGTGAACCCTTCCTTTGTTTGGGAGAGCGAAGAGGGGGAGTGAAGTGAGAAGCTGAGAGATGCAATGTGCTATGAGAGGAGAGCAGAGATGGAAGAGCCCGTTCTGCTCTGACATGTGGAAACCCATCCTTGATGCTGGGATGGGGGGAAATGTGCTTGATCCCTCTGAAGGTAACTAGCATGATGCATAGGGTTGCCAACTGCCAGGTAGTAGCAGGAGATCTCCTGCTAATTCAACTGATCTCCAGCCGATAGAGATCAGATCGCCTGGAGAAAAATGGCCGCTTTGGCAATTGCATTCTATGGCATTGAAGTCCCTCCCCTCCCCAAACCCCGCCCTCTTCAGGCTCCGCCCAAAAAATATCCCGCCGGTGGCGAAGAGGGACCTGGCGACCCTAATGATGCAATTAACTTAGATACATAGTTTTACTTTTATTTCCTTAGATCTGTACTTTTTACTAGGGTGGTTATTTTCCATTTTTGTGCTCTAGCTTAATATGTTGTTTATGAAAGCAGGAAATCTCACCCACAAGCTAAAGACTGCTCATATATGCTGCAGGACATACACTCACAGGGAGAGCTAACGTAGCTGGAAGCTCTGCCCTTTGCATGTGCACAGAGGTGGCCTTATCAGGGTTCCCCAAGACCCTGATTTACTGAGTGGCTGGGTTTTGTATCTTGGGGTGGTGGCAGGAAGAGGAAACACGCTTTCTTACAGGCATTCAAACATACAGCATAGCATGCATGTGAGAAAACACATTCCCAGTGTGGGAATTGTGACACCAGCACCCCCTACCCCAAATGTGGCCATCCTCGAAACTCCTTACCCAGCTCTCCTTAACCAATATCTGTTCTGGTTGAAGTTACAGTTTCCAATAGTGCAGTCATCCTTATGCCTTCCTGGGGGTAAAACCTCTCTTGGCAACAGTTCTAAGCATGCTTACAAGGGAATAAGTCCCGTTGAAGTCAAAGGGATTTCCTTCTGAGTATACATGCTTAGGACTGCACTGTAAGCATGGGGGTCACTTGGAGAAGGAAAGTTTTTATTATAAGCAAATTTGAAAGTTCTGGATTTAAAAAGAACAGATATGAATAAATAAAGGAAAAATAAATGTTCTTATGCAACCAAAACATTTCTAACAAATCATAAATAGTACAGTACAAATAACTGAAGGCTATTACATATTATTTGTTCCAAACATTGATGACTTCCACAAACAATTCCCATGCCTGAGTATATATGCACAGCACAGTGGCCAAACAAGTATGAAAGTACTAATGAACTCTATTACAGAAGCAAACAGACCCAGCACGTATACAAAACGCGAAGGGGGAGTCCGGTTGCTAATACGTTTTGTATACTTGCTGGAATTGATCATGAGAGATTGTTTGTGTGCATAGGAACTACAAGCACCACCAAATAAATACTTGGACTTACCATACGCGTCAGCATTTGTAGCACGCTTGCTAAATGTATATGCGTTCAAACTGATCATTTTGGCACAAGTTGTATGTTACATGATACTAGGGCTGTCAAAAAAAAATTCGGTACAGTTGGGATTCGGCCGAATTTGGCCCTTGTGGGTTCGGTACGTGCCGAAGTCCGAACTCCCCCACTTCGGATCCGTTCAATTCGGCAGGAATTCAAAGTTCGGAAACAAATTCGGCCGAATAAAGCCATTAAAAACACAACCGCGCCTTTCCGCGGCTCGGGGGGGGGGCATTTTTGGGCTTAGAGGTCCCAAACTTTTGGCAGAGCTTCAAAGGACGTTTATTGAAAGACTCCCCAAGTTTTGTAAAGATTGGGTCAGGGGGGGCTGAGATATGGGCCCTGAAAGGGGTCCCCCCACCCTTAATGTTGTGCATTCTCAGCAGAGCTTGCCGCCCACGCACAAAGCTCCCAGCCCGACAACAGCGGAGAAATTAGCAAAACAACTGCAAACACAACCTTGTTAAACAACACCTTTGCAACACACAACTGAAACCTCCCCCCTCAAACCAGGGAGCGAGAGACTCGAGGGGGAACACACACCCCAGGCAGAACCGACGAAAGCCCCCTTTGGCTTCCCCCCCACCCACAGAAACTGCTCCCTCCCCACACACACACAGACTCTGCTTTCCCCCACACACACACACATACACAGGAAAAAAAATTATAGATTAAAGCCCCCAAAGGGGTCTTACTGTGGCTGTGTTCTGTTCCATCAGGACGGGCTGTAATCCAAGATGATTCCAATTAGGCACGGAACGTTTTGCTCTGGAGAGATGCACACAGGATCGGATCGGCTGCCCCATTCATCCCAATAGGGGAAAGGGGAAAGGGGAAAGCCCATATCTCGGGACCCCCTGACCCAATGTTCACAAAACTTGGGGGGTTCCTTAAGAAGCTTAATCTAAAGTTCCAGTGAAAGTTTTGTGTCTGCACCCCCAAAAATGCGCCCCCTGCAGCCATGGAAAGAGAAAAGGGGGGAGGCGATATTTCTGCCCCCACTGAACCCATCTTTACAAAACTTGGGTAGTATCTTAAGAATAATTCACTGAAGCTATGCTAAAAGTTTGGGGGCTATATCCCCAAAAAAGCGCCCCCTGCAGCCACATAAATGGAAAAGGGGGGAGGGAAAAGGGGGAGAGCCCATATCTCGAGACCCCCTGACCCAATGTTTACAAAACTTGGGGGGTATCTTAAGAACACTGGTCTGAAACTCCGCTCAAAGTTTGGGATTTGTACCCCCAAAAATGCGCCCCCTGCAGCCATGGAAAGAAAAAGGGGGGGAGCCCATATCTCGGGACCCCCTGACCCAATGTTTACAAAACTTGGGGGGTACCTTAAGAAGCTTCATCTGAAGTTCCAGTGAAAGTTTTGTGTGTGCACCCCAAAAAATGCACCCCCTGCAGCCACAGAAAGGAGCGAATGTGCACAAGCACCCCACACACACACACGAGGATTTCGCTCTCTCTCTCTCTCTCCCTGGCCGGGCCGCACATCAGCTGATTCCTCCAGTACTCAATCCTGACTGATTGGCCAGAAGAAGACCCAGCTTGCCCACCGATTGGCCGGGGGAGGAGAATGCTGCTTACTGACGGTTATGCTGCTTACTGACGGCCAAATTGGCCGAATTTATTCGCGAACTCCCGAACTCGCTGAATTCGGCCCCCCCCGGTTGCCCGCCAGTTTTGAGTTCGGATCCGTCCGAACAGAAAAGCAACGAATCAGGGGAAATTCGGTTGATTTTCAGTTCGGACCAAACCGAATTGACAGCCCTACATGATACTTTGTGTCTGTACCCTTGTTTATGCTTGGGTCTGTTTGCTTCTGTAATAGAGTTCATTAGTACTTTCATACTTATTTGGCCACGGTGCTGTTCATTCTTTTTTGCTTAGCCTGTTTAGCACAAATATTGCTTTTATTGTGTGTGTGTGTAAAGTGCCGTCAAGTCACAGCCAACTTATGGCAACCCCTTTTTGGGGTTTTCACGGCAAGAGACTAACAGAGGTGGTTTGCCAGTGCCTTCCTCTGCACAGTAACCCTGGTATTCCTTGGTGGTCTCCAATGCAAATACTAACCAGGGCTGACCCTGCTTAGCTTCTGAGATCTGACGAGATCAGGCTAGCCTGGGCCATCCAGGTCAGGGCTCACTGCTTTTATTACCTTGAGTGTATATGCAAACATACTGGCTCAGTTCAAACATAATGCCAAACCATGGCTTGTTGTCTCTACCTGAGCAAGCCTGGCTTCTCACAGTCCTACCTTCCCTTTCGCTACCCCCTGTGCACTATCATTTTCTCCTTCCATTTTTGTTGCATCATAGTTTACCTAGAAATGATCACTGGAAACCACAACCAATGCAAGATATTGTAATGCAGGATGCAAGACAGCCATCACCCTCATCCTCTGCTTCTGAGTCTCCGATCAAATGGTCCACTAATAATGTTAATGATCTCTTGCCATTAATGAACTACCACTTTTTATTTAGAAGAGTAAGTCTCTAAGCCCTTTATGTTGTCAAGAAATAAGAGACAAGCTGTACATCTACATTAAGAAGGGCTAGAAAATAACTTTGCTCTTTTTAATGAATGTTGGTAATTTAAAGGAACTGGTAAATCATGGCAATAGATTATTATAATGTTATTGTATTATAGAAACTGCTGATTCAGTACAAAAAAATGAACAGCCCTCCAACAGTAGGGAGAATTGCAGCCATTGGGTAGGGGCAAGGGAAAAGGCACCAGTGTAGATAGGATTTTTAAAATGTATATCTTCCTGTCCACACACCATGCAAAGTTACTTTGACTACGATGGTTCCAAAAATTTCATATCAAACTAGGTTTCGGAAAGATCACAAAAAGGACAGCAAAAATCCAGAAAGTGGACAATTAGGGGAGGACATTGTGTGGATACTTCCAAAGAAACCCTGCTCTATTTTGGGTGCCACACAGAAGAAAAGTCTCCATGTGGAAGCAACCTGAATGAACCTTTGGTCTGATCCAGCAAACATTCTTTTGCAATGTATTAGCTCTGCTCACAAACATCTTTAAGCTGTTCCGAGACAGTTTTCTCTAAACAGAAAAACAAGTTTTGATCTAATTTAAAATTTGTAGAGCCAAAGGGGGGGATCTTTTTAAAAACCTATATTAAAAAAGCATTACTGTCTTGTAGATTGACTGCAGTTATTACAAGAGGCTTTCTGAGAGGGGCGATCCTAGAAGATGCACCTTGGAGTATTTTCCAGTATGTGGTTCCAATGGCCAAACATACACCAACAAATGTCTGTTCTGCAATGCAGTCATGTAAGTATAGAAGTGTTACTGTTGAATAACTGAAACTGAGATAAATTGTACTTTCTAAAGGGCATCCTCCTCCTAAAGAGACTAAGGGTTCGTTTGCATGGTCATTTGCTAGCTTCTATAAGCTGTGCATGATGCTTCCCACCATGCATGAAAGTAAATGTACAAACTATAACTAGAGTTGCCAGGTCGCTCTTCGCAACCAGTGGGAGGTTTTTGGAGTGGAGCCTGAGGAGGGCGGGGTTTGGGGTGCGGAGGGACTTCAATGGCATAGAGCCCAATTGCCAGGCAAACTGATCTCTATCGGCTGGAGATCAGTTGTAATAGCAGGAGATCTCCAGCTAGGACCTGGAGGTTGGCAACCCTAATGATAACACATTTCAAAAGAGAGCGCCTCTGAGCCCACTGGTCTTTCCTCACATCCTTAAAACCAATGGGCAGTTTCAAGCCAGAACAGGTCTGCATGCAGAAATCCAAGGACCAGCAAAAGCATTTAATGTAGATTTGTTACTGCCAATCTGAGATGCTATTTTTGGTTTCTCATTCTTTCTCCAGGGCAAGTCAAGGGAAGATTCGTTTTAAGAATTATGGAACTTGCTGAACAGTTGCTGCCCATGATATATGTAATATCTGCTTTGCTGATTTTACCCGACCCTGTCCACTTCTAATCCACTGCACCCCATATTCTCTTCAAAGTTCTCCTGATCTGCTGGTTTAAATAAAGATTGCTCAGTAATATATTTGCTTACGAGGAAAGGTTCTTCTGGAAGTATCTGTAATGACCCTCAAGTCGAGTCCTGCATGTAACGTGAAATGCATGAACAACCACTTCCTATCAGAATTGACTGAAAATAAGTACCCACGGGGTTCTGACATTCAGGCCATTTATGCATGGGTTGTTTCTGCTGGATATGCTACTCTCTCAATGCACAGTATTTGCAGTCGTATTCTCAAATCACTCTGCACAGTGGCTTTCTCTATCAAATAAATTCCCCGAATACTTGAGATTGCTCAGAGTAAATTTCTGTATGTGGCCAGCAAAAATACAGGGCTTCTGAACCAATGGGAGCGGTCACAGATGTTGTTGTTGTTATGTAGCTCCTTTTTTAATCATGCATGCGTTCTAGTGTTAGATTGGTAGCGAAAATGGCATTTACATCGGCATACACATGACTCCCTCCCTCCTGCAAATACTGCTTTTTAATTGGCTGTGATTTTTTCGAAACACGTCACCAGCCCTGCAGTGGGATTCTCTCAATTTCACTTAACCAAGTAGCCACTTAACTGATGGAGGTGTGAATTAAATCGAAAAAAGGGTCCTATTCCACATGGCACCCAAAATGACCAAAAAGGAGAAATGTTCAACAATCCACCATTCAATTAATTTTTTTCTCACTATCTGAATGCAGGGGACATAAGAATACTCGCCTGGTCATTTGTATTATTTCATCGTTCTGTCGCTAGACTTATACTCGCAAACACAAAAAATTAAAATGATTTTTTTTTTAAAAAGGACAAGTTAAATGGTAAATGGAGAAATAAGCAGCCTCTCCAGATTGTTTGTGATTATTCCAGCATTCTCTCACTAGTCTTGCCCTCGCAAACAAACAAAAAATGGCTTCAAGGGGAGGGGTTAGTTGAAGGGGAAAGACAAAAAAGGAGGTGGAAAGAATGTGTGTGTGGGAAGAGAAACCTGAATGAACAACTATGCACACAAACGGCAATCGGTTTGGAATCAATGCAGACATTTAACTCGGGCTAAAACAGCATTCAGAAAAGGCAGAGGAAACACGAGAGAGTGAGTTGACTTCTAAAGGTCGGAGAAAACATGCATAATTAAAACAAAGCCCCAAAGTAGTCAGGGAGTGATGGCAACAGAAACAACCCATGCATAAAAGTTGTGTTTTATATAAGGCTAAGTCTGAAGAGGATTCCCCAGTACAGCCACTTTGATCACAAAGAGGCCAAACAAGGATGAGAAAGTAGAATCAGATCATGTGCAAATAGTTCCAGCACAACAGTGCTACTATCACATGAAGCTGCCTTATACTGAATCAGACCATCGGTCCATCAAGGTCAGTATGAACTACTCACTGGCAGCGGGTCACCAGAGTCTCAGGCTGAGGTCTTTCATATCACCTACTGCCCAGTTCTTTTAGCTGGAGATGCCAGTAATTGAACCTGGGACCTTCTGCATTCAAAGCAGAGGCTCTTCCACTGGGCCACAGTCCCTCCCCATTCAATATCTGATGCTCACTATATATAGGTAGCTCCTCTCTCCCTTCTATTTCCAGTGTGGCTTAGGAAGTAATCTATTTCAATAAAGGAGAACTGTTGTCATATTAGGATCAGTCTCTTAAGTTATTCCTTTTGCGGGGGGCTTCTGTATTCTAACTCTTCTGGCAGTTGCAATGTCCATTATGGCTAAGCATATGGATCTGCATGATCATACAGTTCCACACCAGCAACAATGCCTCCAGGAAACTGGTTTTTATTGTATTGTGCACTGCTTTGAGTACTGCTTTGGTTTCAGAGGATGCGATATAAAAATGGTAACACATTAAATACAACATTAAATACTGTAAAGGAGACTTTAAAAAATACACTCGGGGGAAATGTCTACAGATTCGGCTATCAAAATGTCTCTCAACCCACAGAAAGCCTTTTCCTTGAACAAGTCAATTGCTCAAGAGGGTAGTGAAGAAAGGTGAACAGACTATGGAAATGAGTAGTTTTAGTCATTGTAACCAAGCACAACATGGTAACTAATTGTTGGTGACAGAGCAGGACTTTCAAAAGACAAAGCCCCAGTGTCTCGAACTAACCAGCCCTTTCTTCATTGCCCTGCTTCCCCCTCAAATTAATAAAACTAGCCTGGGTGGTAATTATGGAATAAAATTCTTCAGTTGTTACTGAGGCTAGTTAGAAGGCACCTTCTGCCATCTGGTGGAATTCTATGAAGAGAAACCCTTATTGGGCAAATGGTGTGAAATACAGCAATTGTCAGATGCCTCTTACTCTCTGCAATAAGTGAAAACTATATTGCATTTGCTTATTATATAGTCTGGCTGCCCACATGAACATCTCCATTTCAGAGAGCTGATCTACAGGTCAGGCTTGCTACAAATTCCAGAGGCCCCAATTTACCTTTCAAATCTTCCAACTGAGGTAAGTGCTTCACTTTGTCCAAGAGTTCTTAGGGAGATCATTGCAACTGTTGTCCTTTGACATAGGCTGTTACCGCACTAGGTATTCCCAGCGATGTATCAACAGTTTGAAAATGTTATAAAAAACATCGCTTTAAAAGGGTTTTTGGATGCCACGGCTAAAAAATAGTTGGAAGACATCTTCACAGCTAAAGGGGCCAAACTAGGGGCGAAAACGCACGGTCGCTTTATCCTCCTTTAATCCCTGTTTTAGCCGGGATCGAACGCGCATTAGGTGAAGCACACGCAATCGATCCAGGCTGAACCCTGGATGAAACAGGGATCAAAGGAGGATAAAGCAACCGTGCGTTTTCGCCCAACGTGCGAACAGTATTTTTTATAACAGTTTCAAACTCTTAATACATCGGTGGGAATACATTGAAAGTGCGAACCAAATTTTTTATAACATTTCCAAACTATTGATATATCGCTGGGAATACCTAGTGCGGTAACAGCCTAAGTCTTTCCCAGCAGAGATGCAATGCACAGTGGAGTATATGCAATTACATGATAATGCTGACAAAGGAAAGTTTGTTCATTTACCATGAATTTCCATTTTCAGTAGTAGAGGAAGGGGGTAGTCTCTTCTCATGGGAACAGAGACTTCAGTGGTCTCAGTAGTCACAGGCAGCGTCATAGCTCTTTGATGACCCCATGGGAATTTCCTGAGGATCCCAGTATTTCTTCTGTAAAGCCCATCATTGAAAACGATGTTAACATTAAACAGAAACACTCCAACAACCTTCAAAAGATCAATATTAGATAGTGTGAAAAGGAAGAAGAGAACATCCTGCCAGACTCAGCCTAAGCCTGCAACCACTGGTGCTGGCTATTTCAATAGAAGCCACCTTGAGGTTCATAGACCCAGAAGACTGCATTCACTTTACACAAGCATCACAGGTAGGATGGGGAGACTGCCCCACCCCTTTACCATAATTAATGGAAAGGTATGGTAAGTGAAAAAATGTTCCTGTCTCCAGTAGTTGGGGTGGGGCAGTCTCTTCTCATGAGTTGTAGAAAAGCAGTGTATCCCTAGGGTGGAACCATGAGTAGAATTAAGTGAGGGTTGCAGCCTGAAGAATTTTAAGTCCATTGGCTGTATCCAATGAAGACAGAGTGTCTGTCTGGTAGCGTCAAGTAGATATGTGCACAAATTTTCATGTAGCTGAACTGTGTGTACTGAAGGAACAGACCTATATGCCACTAAGATAGCTGCTCCCCTCTGGTAGTGGGTTGTGATTCCCTCCACAGGTTGACAGCCCATGGTCTGATATGCCAGGGGTATACATCCCTTGAACTTCAGAGGAAGACATTCGAGACCCTAAGGATTTTCCCGAAAGGAAGAAAACAACAATAGAGACTCTGTTATTTCTAGAGTTTCCTGTTCTGCCCATGGATTCCCAACTTGGAAACTGAACATGGTATTTTATAATGGACAAGGGATTTTCTTCAAATGGAGAACATTCAAACATGAAAGACCATAAATTAGCTAGGTAAAGGTAGTCCCTTGTGCAAGCACTGGGTCATTACTGACCCATGGGGTGAGGTCACATCCCGACGTTTACTAGCAGACAATGTTTACGGAGTGGTTTGCCATTGCCTTCCCCAGCCGTCTACACTTTACCCCCAGCAAGCTGGGTACTCATTTTACCAACCTCATAAGGATGGAAGGCTGCATCAACCTTGAGCCACCTACCTGAAACCGACTTCCGTTGGGATCGAACTCAGGCCGTGCTTTTGACGGCAGTTATTGCAGCTTATCACTCTGCACCACGAGGCTCATAAATTAACTAGCGGACTACATTATGTATTTCTGTCTTTTCAGGCCAAACAAAACACTTTGTTCTGCAGGTTTGTCTAGAGTTTGGGATATTTTAGGTAACTTTCTCTGCTAACTGAGAGCACAGAAAGTTGCTTGGGGGTTGTTATGCTCCACAGAAAGCAAAGATGACACTAGAACAAAAGGTGAGGACAAACACATTTTATGCAGAGAGGGGAAAGTGATATTTAGAAAAGCTTGGAAGCAATGGCAGACTGCCAAGCCTTAAAATGCCTTCCTATTAGCCCAAAAGAGAAAGGCAAAAGATCAACTGTAAAGCCTCTGTGGTGTGTCAAACCCCTTCCAAGTGTGTTCCGTTTACTGCTACAGGAACACACATATACAGCTATTGCAGCCCCTTCTGCACTCAATCCTACCATTCAGGGAGTTAGATGCTGAATTTAATAAACAGGCATTGGCAGAAAAACAGCAGAAGCAGATTTTCCCCTTCTTCCAGCACTCCCTGTGGCACCCTGAAAAGCTTCTGCTGAGGTTCAGGAGGCCCACCTAAACAAATTGCCATGCAGCATGGAAAGGCAAGAGAGGATTTCACCCAATGCCCCCTTCTGCCTGCAGTGCCCCTCCCCCTCTCTGGGCATTTGGCCACAGCAGAGACCCATCTTATTGAGCGCACATTGTTTCTTTGCTAGGTTGTAATCTCCTGCACCATTTCAGATCTGCTACCTTGTTCCCTGGGAGAACCTCTGCACTTTTTACAGAGGTATATGGCAGACAGAAATTCAACAAGTATATCGTCAATGGGGAAAATTGCATGTCCTGAAGCTATGAAGGCCATCGAGGAAAAAGGGACAGGTCACTCTAACTGCATTCTCAATAATAGTAACTGAACCTCAGCCAGGTTTCGGCCAGGGAGGGAGGGCTAGAAGTGCAATAAATAAATAAATTAAATAAGCCTTTACAAAACTACGGCCACATCATCACAGTACTGTATGATATTCTTACGTCTGGCAGTTGTACAAGCTTCTTGCATATATAGGTGCAGTATAACCAATTGATGGGTGAAGTGGGAGTTGCCACCGTACCTACTGACAGGGCTCCTGAGCCTTTAATAGGTACATGATGGGTCAAAATTAAAGTGACACTTTCACTATCGTTGTGAGATTTTCTTCTGCAGACACAAGACTTTGAATACCTTTATCATACACTTAGTTCACACTAACTGACATCTGTGCAATTCTAGCTCCTAACTCATCTACAAGAGGGACCCAATATGCAACTTGTCACAACACGAATGTACATGATGCTCATCTATTGCTCAGCATATTCCTAGCCAATGGACTGAGAAATGATCAAAAGTGCAGGACTGAACCAGAAATATCTACTTCAACATTTATAGCTCTGTAAGTGCTGCATCCATGTACTTGAACTCCCCCATAGAAATTGTAAACGTTTGTAACTAAGGTACCCTGGAATTGGTGCGGCCAGCCCCCCCCCCCCCCGCAAAATGCAGCAAGGAGGTTTATGAGATAACATAACAAGTTGTTTACAATTGAGGCCTATATGAGAATGCCACCATTCAGAACTGGTGACTTAAAAAAAAAAAAGCAGAATTCATGTGTAGCATGACTGGCCCTGTAGGTGTACTCAAGACATATTCAGATGTTGTCCCTGATAAAGGCAGCATAATTAGATTGAAGGAAGCACAGGGCTCCTATAAATGTGTAGAAGAGGATTTTTGGGGGGGGGCAGGTACAGCTGTTCATCTCTGCTATGACCAACTACTGCCTCAGAAATACCTGGTTCTTAACATTTTTAAAATGTCTCAATTTCTGCTGCATCTGGTCCATCTGCTCAGTAACAGATGCCAGTGTGGTGTAGTGGTTAAGAGCGGTGGACTCTAATCTGGAGAACTGGCTTGGGTCCACATGAGTGGCAGACTCTAATCTGGTGAACCGGGTTGGTTTCCCCACTCCTACACATGAAGCCTTCTGAGTGACCTTGGGCTAGTCACAGTTCTCTCAGATGTCTCTCAGCCCTGCCTACCTCACAAGGTGTCTGTTGTGGGGAGAGGAAGAGAAGGTGATTGTAAGCCGGTTTGAGACTCTTAAAGATAGAGAAAATCAGGGTCTAGAAACCAACTCTTCTTCTAACATTGGAGCCCTTCCACATACTTACTGCACACTTTGTCTTCCCAGTGATCAAGCTCAACAAAAATTATACAGATCAATATCTATTTATAGCATTTCCAAAATGCCTTTCCACCAATGGAAGCATGCAAGGCAATTAAGCATATAATTGAAGAGGAACAGAAGTGGGAATGATGAGCTGCCAGAGGTGATAACCTTGCTCTAGCCTTTCCTTCATAAATCTGTATTATCAGTCACTTCTGCATAGATCCGTGCCAGCCACTACTTGGAGCCTCTTAACCATGAAGGAACCTTTGAAGTAAGACACCCTCTAAGATTGTCTGCATTTATAATTAGGCATCTCCTTTATGTCTTTTTCCGAGTAATGGTTCAGAACTAATAGACAAGGTAAGCTAGGCTGATATTTTATAGCCACATAAAGCTGTATCTGGGTAGGTTAGCAATTCATATTTGTCAGAAGCTGCTGCAATAAGCACTTAAATTCCAACATTCATATTCTTGCCTCTTGCATTAGGGCTGATTAGAGTCTGCCAGAATGCCTGTAATAATTTCCTTCTTGGTTCTGAACTTAAATCTCTACATCCTTTTAAGAAGTCAGGCATTTCTCAGTTCTCAGATGAGTTATATAATAATTTCAGAAACAACACTATGGATGCATCATGACAAAGATTCTCATTTAGGAACCTTTAGAGTCAGAGGTTATCACCAATTGTAAGCCAGTTCCTGACTTCTCTGTCACACTGGCAAATCAAGAAACTGAAGCCAGGATTAAGCTATGCAAATAGAATTAGATTTGATTTTCAGCTGTTCCTATTAAGCTCAGTTGGACAAAGAAAATAATAAAACTATGGGGAAGAGAGATTGAAAAGGCATGGTTATACAAATGTCAAACTATTGAGAGTTCCTTGTACATTTACACCCCAATATTAATAGTAAATTTTAATATTAGGATGCACATTAAAGGAACACTTATGGGAGAATTATTTCACTTCAATGAGGAATCAAGATGTCCATATGTGGGGAACTGCTTCCAAAAGAAAAGAAAAAGGACAGCCCAAATGGCTCAAAATGGCACCATGGGGGGGGGGGGAGGAAAGCTCCCTCCCAAAGTCATTTTCTAGCACAAAAACTCTGTTGATGGGGAGTTACTTCACCAATTTTTGTTGCTCCATAGGAAGTATCTCTGTGGCTGCAGGGAACATGGACAAACTAGTGTAAACAATGAAGAAATGTCTCATGTTGTTTGCCTCTTATATAAAGTAGATTAATCAGTTGGTTAAAAGGCAAACACCTTAGCCCTAGTAAAATTTGCAGACATTTCTGAAGATGAACGTATTAATACAGTTTCTATAATGGGAAGCCAAAACAGTATACCCTTTCCTTTATGCTATCTGTTAGGTAAGAATGATACGTTACGAAGTTGCATCTTTGATGTTTAGAATTCAAATTTTAATGAGTATGCACTATTATTTACCCTTGTCTTAAAACTTTCTGAAAGCAGATATTTTTTTATTCCAAAAGATTTTCCTTTCTACACATTTAGCTCTGGTAACATAGTCAGCATATAGTAAGCAATAAAATGTGTTTTAATTTTTCTGTTGCATTTTCATAGAATCATAGAATTGCCAGGGTCATGTAGTCCAATGCTAGTAAACTGCAATGATAAAACAAATCATAAATATCACCAACCTTGTTTTAATGCAATATGCTACAGCTTCATTAACCATTATTGCTTTTTGCTAATATTTACAGATTTTTCAAGGCTCCTTGGCAGCTCAGAATATGTATTTTAATTACAGGTGCGCCCTCTAGTGTCTTTAAAATACCATAATCTTTTAACACACCAATGCACATTTCACCATGTATGTTAACTTTCCCCCCTCTCCCACCTTGTGCACTCATTTCTCCATCCACTCCGAAACATCAGAAATATACAGAAGGCTAGCTGCATGAGGTAGCATGGAGCTGGTGATCTCAAGGAGAAAGTAGTGCCTTCAGAGATGCTGTGCTGCCAAAGACCCAATAAGTGAATAAAGATTTAGAAGCTGCCAGATTTGCACCAAGGAATTCAATGGCAAATTTGCGATTATGTAGATAGGAGAACAGCTCTTAGACAGACAGGAAAGTATCTCTTATGTTTTGTTCCAAATCCTGAATACTCAGCAAAGTTGTTCATAATTGCTAAAGTGATATTAGAATGGCACTAAAATGCCTTGAAAAATCCTTATTCAGCAGTTGTAAAGAATAGGGCAATATCATAGAATAAGTGTTTACTTAAAAGCACATAGGGCAGTCATGGTATCTGATCTCTGTAGGAAGCATGACAGACTTGAACCATTAATACCACTTAATGGCACACAAGGCCTCACAGTTGTCTTCCACATGGGTTATCTGCCCCGAATTCAATGCTTTTGGAAGTGTTTTCCCCCAGTTTCCCTGCAGCATCATAGTGCATTCCTGCACTTCTGGGAGTTTCCCCGGCTTTCTCAAACCTCCTTACCTCTGAAATTTTTGGAAAGATCACATTGAAGCCTGGACGGCTGCTATATGGGTAGGAAAATGCGGATTCTGTCCCACAGGACAGCCATTTCCTATCCTGATGCTAAGGGTATTTAATTTTTTTTAATCAGCAGTTAAATATGATTGTATCAATATACGATTGTACCAACAGGTGTGGCAGTTTCTCTTAATTCCAGCTTTCGTTTTTTAAAAAGCCTCTAGCAGAAATATAAGGAAGTATCTCCAAAGAAATTGGGCTAGAGGCCTACTTTAAAAAACGTGAAAGCTGGGAATTCAGAAAATGATACACTTATTGTCACAACAGCATATTGATATAGCAATATTCTAATAACAATATTCTAGTGCCAATTAAAAACAACTGTAAAAGGCCTCCAGGCCCAGGAGAGTGGCTGCTTCTGGGGAATTGGGGCAGGCAGACTGAGGAAACCTACCACGTGGAAGTCCCACTGCGCTTTATCTGCGATTGCATCAGAAAGGGGAAACCACAAAATCCTGTCCCTGTATGGAAGACACCAGTGTGTAATGCTGTACATCTACTTAATCACTACAGCAATAGCCTTACATCTGTCAGATTCTCTGGGTTGATCTTACCACTCCTTCCAGGAGACTTTCACTGGAAGAACCTCTTTTGCAAGAGGGCTACACATTTAGCTGAGTAGAGTGGTAGGAGTCAACACAATGTGAACAATAAGTCAAAGCGTGGATCTACCAAACACAGACACAGCCTGCTATTTTATCAATATGTTCAAGAATGACCACACACGTTTTAAGAAAAGGCATTTATTATTAGCAAACCTGCTATAGTTCCTTAAGAACAATATATGCAATCTTTATTCGAAAGGGGCAGTCTGCTTTCAAATACAAGAATGACATGACGAGGAACTGTCAAGTAATGTGAGGCAATGGTCACATCAAACTTCCACAGTACAGGCTGAAGCAGCAGCACAAATTATCATTTTTGAACAGCTGTGGCTGAATACGGCCATTCAAAGAGGCTGTACCCTCACAAAATTAACAAGAACAGAAGAACTAATATTCATGCTTTAAGGAATTAGTACTCTGCTCTCTTCAGGTTTAAATCTTTCCTCTGACCAGAAGTATTTTTTTGTAAAAAAGAAATGCTTTTCAACCAAGCATTGTTATATCCTTTAAAAAAATCCTCCTATTCTCCAGTCATATGCAATCCAAGTTTTATCATCAAGATCTACACACAAAGGCGCTTTTGCCCTCTAGTGATGCTTTCTGCCATAAAACTGTCTTGCACAAAGGAACACTTGACATACTAATACATAATTATAGACAGTGTACAGTTCATAGACTTAAATACCATAACAGGGAGGGAAGCGATTTCTATAACCGAGAATGGCAAAACTGGATCCACAGTATACTTCTGGGTTTGTATGGGGTTTTTTCCCCCAGTCTAACCCCTCCACCAGTTTCAGAACAGTGTGGCTTTAAATCTTGGGAATACTAGAGTAGCAGTACAGATGATATTATTTCAAATGGTAACACCAGAGAAAAACACAAGAGCAATTGTTTTCATTTTCTGCTGTTTGCTGTAATCTTCAGACAGAGCAAACCAATAGTAAGACCATGTGTAAAGAGTCACTCTGGTGGCTAAGTCAGTGTCCAGCACTATTTATTCTAGCTTACACAGGAGGAAAGGTCAAAGGATCTCTACATTCTGCTTCACAAATTAAAGCTATTGGCTTTGTTTCTTTGAAAGGTACCTAGAGAAAAAAGACAAACAGAAGATGAGATCAGATGTATGTGTAACACGCTGTTAACAAAGAAAGCATAAACAAATATTTATAAAAAGTCATTCTCTAATGAAAGTGCTTAAATACAAAGTGGTATTTTCTCTACCCCAAAACTGTATGACAAATTTTTTTTTAAGGAACAGCACGATATAATAATCTGGCAGGACAAGCAGCAATTCAAATTAATGTATTATTTGTTGTCAATCCCAACAAGCTAAATAACCTGTAAAAAGGTTTCAGGAAACTTGCCTTTGAGAAGTCAAAAAATGGCATGTTTAAACCCAAATATAAATATGGGGGGACAGTCTTTGGAATTTACATAGGAAAAAGAACATTATCTGTTAGTCATCCTTCCAATCAGCTTTAAGAACATAAGAAAAGCCATGCTGGATCAGACCAAGGCCCTCAAGTTCAGCAGTCTGTTCACACAGTGGCCAACCAGGTGCCTCTAGGAAGCCCACAAACAAGACGACTGCAGCAACACCATCCTGCCTGTGTTCCACAGCACCTAATATAATAGGCATGCTCCTCTGATACTAGAGAGAATAGGTATGCATCATGACTAGTATTCATTTTGACCAATAGCCATGGATAGCCCCATCCTCCATGAACATGTCCACTCCCCTCTTAAAGCCTTCCAAGTTGGCAGCCACCACCACATCCTGGGGCAGAGAGTTCTACAATTTAACTATGTGATGTGTGAAGAAATACTTCCATTTATCTGTTTTTAATCTCTCACCCTCCAGCTTCAGCAGATGACCCCACGTTCTAGTATTATGAGAGATAATTCCTTTATTCCTTTAGTAACCAGTAACTTATTCCTTTAGTAACCAGACTGCCTATTTTCGCTTGCAGAAACCAAGGTGTTTATATTTTGAAATTCCATAAATATGCTAGTCAATATAATGTTATATGCTAACAAATTTATAAATGATGCAATTTATGTTGTTAAAGCAGTAAAATGGTTTTGGTTTGACAGGAAAATGTTGCAAATATTTTAATTTTCCTCAAATAGGAAAAGGGTTTTTTTCTCAGGACTTCACCACTTTTGCACAGTATATCAATCTTTTCTAAAAGCCTGCAATGTAAATCTAGATCACCACACAACCTTTCAGCATATTGGAAGGCTATGTGCAGAGAAAGACACTGGCAAACCACCTCTGTTAGTCTCTTGCCACGAAAACCCCCAAAAGGGGTCGCCATAAGTCATCTGCGACTTGACGGCACTTCACACACACACACGGAATTGAGAAGGAAGCTTGCATCCAAATGCTTCATCTAACAAGAGAAAGGGGTGCAAACGCCTATAATGGTTGAAAGAGTTCATGCTGTCAACCAGAAATAGGAAAAGTAGGCAGCGGCTCAACTCTCAAGAAAAATGTTTTTAACGGTAGCTCCTTTCCTGTTAAACTAAAACACCAGTATGCATTTCTACCAAGTGAACTGCAGTTAAATATCAAGCAAGATGTTAAATATCAAGCAAGATGCCAAGCCACGTACAGCATATGCAGCTGGCAGAACCTGAGAGGTGCACAGCATTACAGCCTGAATCAGCAAAAACGTTTTGTTATCAGTAGATGCCACCAAGGTCACTCTTCATCGTGCAACTATATTCTGAGGAAAACCCTGCTTGTACATGTTTCGGCTGCTGCAATTTTATTGTGATCTAACAACATGCCATGACTTATTCCCCACCCCATATTAAAAAGCAAAGTACTACTAAATTGGCACTTTAAGAACATATTCAAGCTTCCTGAAGGCCAAAGCTGCAGATGACAGGCAAATCACTCAATTTTGGCAACAGATGCACATCTCCCGACTCCTGCTGATGGAACAGACATCAATTCTAATTGGGCCAGAAGGCAGGGCAGGCTGACATTGCCATAATACAGTACTGGGCAAGAACAATATTAATCCTTACCTTTCCCAGTGCTTGTGGTTCAGCTCTAAAAAGTCATCTAATTTTGCTATTTCCTTGAGGTACTGAGTAAGTTTTAAAAGCTCTTTATCTTTATCTCTGTTTAAATGTGCCTTCATGAAGGGCTTTATCTGTTAAGACAGAACACAGGCATGAATGACTTGAATTTTCAGAAAACGCGTACAAAATTTTCATTACGACATTGCGACCTTCACAGTCTGAGCCTAGGGCTAAAGCTGGCTACTGCTACCTCTACAATCTGGTCTATTGCCTGGCACTAAATAGCTGTCTTGCCAGGCAGCCTCCACCCATCATTTAAAAGTCAACACCAGCACCTTGCATTGGGCCCAGAAACAGTAAACATAGGCCAAGGCTGGACTGTTATGGTCTCTACAACCCACTCCAGTCAACATCCTGGCTGCAGCATTCTGCACCAACTGAAGTTTCCAAACACCTTTCAAGAGCAGCCTCATGTTGAGCTTGTTATAGTGCATATAGTGATCTAATCTAGATGTAACTAGGACATGCACCATGCTGGCCAGATCTTTGCTGATCAGGAAAGACGGTAGCTGGCTAACCAGTTTAAGCTAGTAAAAGCCACTCCTGGTCACAGCTGCCACCTGCTTATTCAGCTGTAGGACCGGGTCCAGCAGAACCCCCAAGCTATGGACTTGCTCTTTCAGGGGGGAGTGCAATCCCATCAAGAAAAGGGGGCAGCCTCAGTTCCCAGGTCAGTCCTTCTGCTCACCTGCAGCACTCCCATCTTGCCATGACTGAACTTCAATTAGCCTACACAACCATCTCAGGCACCGGGTCAGGGTTTCTATAGTCTCCTTGGGATCAAATGTAAGTGGAAGACAGAGTTGACTGTCACCTACATATTGGCGACAGCCCACCCAAATGTCCAGATGACCTCATCCAGTGGTTTTATCTAGACGTTAAAGAGCATGGAGGACAAGATGGAATGCTGCAGGTCCACCCAGGTCAGAGGCCAAGAAGTTGAGCAGCAATTTCCCAGAACCACATTCTGAAACCTACCAGTTAGGACCAAAACCACTGCAAGACAGTACCTCCCACTCCCAACTCCAAAGGGCCCTCATATTCAGGAGTAAAGCAAACCATTTTTCTAGCTGCAACCAGGTGCTTTAGAGCAGCCTAACCACACAACCAGGGGGTAGTAATTCCATTGCCTATTCCACTTTTCTGAGCACTTCTCTTTTTTGCTAGAACCACAAATTAAGAAAAATGTAGACTAGCTGGAATACGTCCAGAGGCAGGCAACAAAGATAGAGAGGGGTCTGGAGACTAAGTCCTATGAGGAAAGGTTGAAGGAGATTGGTATGTTTGGCCTGGAGAGGAGACGGCTGAGAAGTCATATGACAACCATCTTAGAGTACTTGAAGGGCTGTTATATAGAGGATGGTGCCAAGTTGTTTTCTGTTGCCCCAGGTCAGACCAGAACCCACTGGGTTGAAATTAAATTAAAAGAGTTTTTGTAGCCCTTTCTTACATGCCCAGGGTAATGCCGATTGCCACTTTGGGGTCAGGAAACAATTTTCCTCCAGGCCAGATTGGCCAGGGATCCTGGAGGGGTGTTTGTTTTTTTGGCCATCTGCTGGGCATGGAGCAGGAAAGTATAAGCACTGCAGGTGTGGAGGGAGAGATAGTAGTGAATTTCTTGCATTGTACAGGGGGTTGGACTAGATGACCCCGGTGTGGTCCCTTCTATTATTCTACTTTCTCACGCCCTCCCCCACTGCTGCTAGCTCTTTCTGCTCTCCCTACGATAATTAGCATTATGCTGCATTTCTACAGAGTGGCGCTGGTAGTGGATGCTTCCCTCCTTTCCAATTTCCAGGAAGAAAGAGAAAGATACCCTCACTGCTCAGTCCCCAAACACAGCCCTTCATCTTGGAGATTATGCACAGAGCAATTTTTCTTCCAGCTTTGGAACTAAAGGCTCTGGTTTCAGAAGGCAAGGCGAAAGTACCCTGCAGGCACCATCCATAATTCAACCTGCATGGAGCTGTCAGTTGCTGTCTCACCAGATAAACCAAATGTGCTTGGCCAACTGGAGATGATTTTTTACTTGCCACATATGGTCAAATGAGTAACCAGTGGAGGCCTGCTTTGTGATTAACTCACCTCTAAAGCTGTCAAAGTACACAGTAAACTCGAAAGCTATTTTGGGCAGCCCAATCCTGAAGGGGGAGCAGATCTGCAGCAGCCATGAGGGGCATGGCCACCGCCTCCTCAGAGGCTTCCCGGCCACCATGGAGGCAAAAAAAAGGTTAAAAAAATAAAAATAGAGGAAATGGGGGAAATCCCCCATTGCCTCCAACGGGGCAGTGCCACCAAAAAAAGTGTTGCAACACCACCACAGTGCGAGGGCGCATTCCTGGGGTGAAGAAGCTGCCTAACGGCAGCTCCTCCCCCAGGAACATCCCTCCAAGCCCTGTTGGTGTGGCTGCGCTAGCAGCGGGGGACTGTTGCACCCGGATGCCAGTGTGTTTGCCCCCCTGCGTCGGTGCACTGTATTCTATTATAAGGTGGGACCTATGCCGGCGCTGGGTCACGCCAGCTTCTAAGGAGCTTCGCCTCCCCTTCAGAAATGGGCTCTTAAGTCGATATATATTTAGACATTTTTTATGCTGCCTGTCCACATAATCTGCCCATGATGGCTTACAAAATAAAACGTAACATAAAATATTAAAAGTTATTAAAACACAGCATTAAAAAGCCAGCCAAGCATAAAAACAAATAATTGAGTAACTTTAAATGAATTTAACTGTTTTCAGGCAAAATGACCCTATACAAATAAGAGTTAAAAGATCAGGCCATCAACTGAAGATTTAGATGATAAAAAAAAAATTGGCCTGGCACCTGAAAGAGAGTAGCTTAGGCACCAGGCAAGGCTCAAGGGACAGGGCATTCCACAGCCATTACCACTACTGAAAAAGCCCCATCTCCCGTTGCCACCCACCTCACCCATGAAGGTGGGGACATAGACTGTGAGGAAGATCTTGGCTTGTTTTGCATGCAGAAGGCCCCAGGTTCAACACTGAGCATCTTTCTTTTTCTACTTTAAGGGGTTTTCAGATGAGAGGGTGGAAAAAGTCTCCAGCCTGAGTACATGGAAAGTATAAGCATATATGGCAGAGTATATGGGCAGTATAAAAAAAAAGCTTCATTTGCTTTCGTTTAGCTCTAATCCAATACCATGTTCTTTGACTGGCAGTGGCTCCTATACAGACCACCATCTGAAATGCTTTCAACTGGAGCTGCCAGGGACTGAACCAGGAGCTTCCCACATGCTCTACTCCCAACCAGATATGTTATTTCAGATTTTGGTTTACAGATCCTTGCAAGTTTGTGACATTATACTGATATTTTCTTTTACAAGGAAAATTACTGTTCTACAAAAACATAAACAACATTGACAAGAGACTTGTTACAGTCTTCGTTGCAGTCATCTCTGAGGGTGACTATGTCCTTCTGAGAGTCTTACAAAACTCATTCCATGCACTGCTTGTCACATTTATCAAAAGCTTGTGGACAATAAGCTAATCCCGCACAGAATGGCTTATTAAATTCTGTTGCCTCTGGTAGAACATCTGATCTCAATTCCTTCTACAGCAACATTGCTCATCAGTGGTCACCTCCAATTTGTCTTGCTGTCAATGAAGTCTGAGCTGTAGTGCACCAGCTCTGTTTTCCCACAGGGAGGCAATGATACCGTTCTGTCAGCATTGCACTCCATCAAGTCTCCATCCAGATGAGTAGTGTTTTAAGGCAATTTGCGCTCAAAACTGGATCGGCTTTACAAAGGGCAATACTGGTATCATGAGAGTCAGATATCTCTTCTGGGACAGTGACGTGGGAGGAAAGAAGTCACTAAAATTTAACTGTTGACACCCATTTTATGACTTGTATAGGCTGCACCTTAGCTTCATTCAAACCCTATTCTGTTAAATCCTGACAGAACTGCCACCAATTTGATTATAGCAAAAATAGAATTTATTCTGCTGCTAACCCCTAACTCTGTTTTTCAAATGGAACCAATGGCAGGTATGAAAGAGAGCAACTATAGCATAGTGACCAACAAACCAGTGTATGAACCTGGTTCCTGAAGTCTACCATGAACTCACTGACTGGCTTTAGGGGTTGTGGGTAAAATAACAGTTTGCCTAATCAGCAATACAGGGATAATATTATGGAACTACTGTTAAAGATTACTGATATAACATATGGGAAGTGCTTTGAACATGCAAGATTGCTTGCATGCGAGACATAGCTGAATCCAGCGAAGCTGAAGCTGAATCCAACAAAGACGGAGGTAGTGTGGCTAGGTCTGGGTGGCTTGGGGTCGGGTGCCGGCTCAAAGCTCTTGACTGCATGCAACTAACCTCTGCACCTGCCGTCAAGAGTTTGGGTGTGATCCTGGATGCCTCCTTATCTATGTAGGCCCAGGTCGCAGCAGTGGTCAAGGTGCCATTTTTCCATCTCCGCCAGGCCCACCAGCTGGTACCCTACCTCTCCCACCTTGATCTAGCCACGGTGATCCATGCGATGGTCACCTCTAGGCTAGATTACTGTAACTTGCTCTACGTAGGGCTGCCCTTGAGACTGACCTGGCAGCTCCAGCTGGTACAGAATGCGGCAGCGAGACTCCTTACAGAGGTCTTGCCCCGAGAGCATATACAGCCAGTGCTCCTCCAACTGCACTGGCTCCAGCTGGAGTATCAGATCAGGTTCAAGGTGCTGGCTTGGACTTTAAAGCCTTATATGGCCAGGACCTTTGTAACTTCGGGACTGCCTCTCCTGGTATACCCTCCAAAGATCACTACAATCATCAATTAATATTTTGTGCAACCTCATTAAATCTTTGGATTAAGATGTATAATTTAAAGGAAAACGTAGCACGCTGTTAATCCAAAAGTCCAAATATGAACATGTTCTTGGGACAGCCAGTTCTATATAAGAAGAGGGACGGTCAACATGTGCAACAGAAAAGTTCCTTTGCTTTGGTCTGAACCTCGTGATTCCTACTGGCTATACTATGATGGAAGAGGGAGATGCAAAGACACTGGCCATGATAGCCCAACAGTGACTTGCCACCCAACAAAACTAGATCAAAGGCTTGTAGGGATTCATTTTCCCCCCCCCAAATGATAGTTTCCACATTTTCTTTACTAATACATAAAACTAAAGGTGTTTTTTTGTATGTAGCCCTTTAACTAGTAAAATCACTTATCAGTTTAGAACCTAGTCAGGCTTGTGTCTTTTACACAGTTTGTATCTCCCCAATAATGTTAAAAATTACCTTCAGTCCATTTTGTGGATTCATCAGAAAATTTCGTCCAATGTCATCAAACATGATCGTATTTTTCTTATTGTAAAACTCTGAAAATTTGCCCCATATAACACCCAGAGGTTTCACCTGCAGAAGGAACATTGGAGAAATCCCTCAGTTAGACCCCAGTTATTCATATGTTACTTTCATTCTGCAAAGTTCTTTAGCAACCCTCTCATTCAGACCTCAAAGCAATCCATTTTACAAACAACTTTTCTTCTTCAATGTTTTCATCCAACCTTTCCGCAGGAAAGTCAGGATAACAAACCTGGATGAGGCAATTCCATTTCCCCCCCACCCACAACCTTATGTGGTAGATCAGGCTGAGAGAAAATCTTTACCTGAGTCTGACAAGTTCAATTCCCGTTCTCTAATCACTTGTTCCCAAGTCACCCAGAAGCCACCCCAATATTTTATGTATGTGTGTACGCATTTTAAATCATGTCTTTCATTCATTTGTGCAACTGGTAACTTTATCCTCTATTCATGTTTATTCTGTACAAAATCAGAGGCACCTACTGAATTCATTTACTATGGAGAAGCACAAAACCCATTAACCATTAAAAACATTAAAAAGAGCCTATTTCATGGGGAAAATAGGACATATAATTTAGATTGAAGAACACTGATTTCAGAAGCTACAGGAAGTATAAAGCAGCAGAATGTCTCCCTTGCTTCCTCTGAGCATTCCATATTCGTTATTTCAGATACATTCAGGCAAAGAAATTCTCTAACATTTCATAGCTACCTACCATTAAGCAACCTGAGCTTCTAAGAGGCAGCATGCCCTGTACAGAGATATTAAATTTATACACGCGGTATCAGACATTCCACAATAAGGTGACAACACAGCAACCGTGTGTCAAGCCCTATGCTATAAATGAAACACACATGACCTGCTTCTTTGAGTCATTTGTAAATACAGACACCATATTGTTTGCCATTTGTGTCATACTAGGTCTGAACTGTATACACTGACATTTCAATCAAAATGTTGGAGGGTGGTTGTTCTTGCCTTACAGGGAGAGGCTGGCCTCCTGGACCCTTTCCACTTCCTAATTTCTCAAACTTAAAGAATGGATTTTGCTGCTTCCAAACATAAACAATCATGTTTAGCAAAAAATAAAAATAAAAAATTCTTACATCAATTAATCCTCGCCTTGGAGTATGCACGGTTATCATGGCAGCACTGTCCAACATGAAGGTTATCTTGTAGTTTGCATTGGTGCTCACTCCCAGCTCCTGCATTGTGAAGACAAGTGATGATATTTCACACAAGGGTTATTTCAGTGGCTGTGATTTACAAACCTCTCACAATTTGCTTATCAAGTAACGAGCAGTAAAGGATGACCCAAGCAGTGCTAAAAATAGAGGCTTACTTCTCTCTCCAAGGAGAATTTTTTTTATTATGGAATCAAAGCTACTCTTAAAAGCTGTTATGAGTCTGCACTGACCATACACAGTGCAAGCATAAAACTGTTTTATGGAGAAGACAAGTTTGGCTCTGACTCACTGCTTGGGGTCGTGCTCTTCTGGCGAGAGAAGAGGACTGTGACATTGTTACCCACACAGAACCAATTGAACCAGTTGCTCTAATAAGCCATCAATTAAAATTCAGCCACTAGAGCAGGGGTCCTCAAACTTCTTGAACCTGTGGGCACCTTCTGAATTGTAGCAATGGGTTCAACCACAAAATGACTGCCACAAGAGGCAGAACCAACCAAAAAATGTCAGGGGAGTGAGATTATGCATAACTTTAATAGTAACTCCAACATTTCAGGCAAAAGCTCTGTTTAACAGGATGCTTTTTAAAATTTAACATACTGTTTAAAAATATTTTCCTGCATACACAACAGCTTTCCTTCATTCATGCAGTGAAGATCCTTGTGCTGTGATGGCAGCTATTGCTGAAGCAACATTTTAAAAACCTGCACAGCCACGGCCAGTCAGAAGCCCTGCTGGGCAAAAGTGCCACCTGGCCTCACCCACTTTTTGAAAACACTTTGAGGGCACCAGGAAATATGCTGGCAGGTACCATGGTACCCACAGGCACCTGCACTAGACAGTACTCAGGATTTTATTATTTGCCACTTCATTTGTGTTACATTCAAGCACAGAAAGCATGAAAAATTAGTTACCCTAGAAAGGGCATTCAAAAGATCAAAACAGGTTGTTCCTAACATTAGCTTTGGGACAGAGTGGCTGTTTCTGCAAAAAGCCTGCTGAAGGAGAACAAGCCATTTCAAAGGGTAAGAAAACATCTCCATGGTGAAACAATCCTGTATTTCTCCCTCTCACTCTTTTTACATAAATTATTTCTAAAATGCAACACTAAGGTCGCCAGACATACTATAATGCAGAGACTGTTTTTGTAACAGTATTAAGATTCAAAGCAAGCACAAATAAATGGGTACAACCAGATGTTATATGCAGAACCTGGAATGCATGGCTCCTGGAAGATTGCCTTTCATGTTAGATCAGACTAGAGTGGATAGATTCACTTTAATTATTAGGGAAGGAGGTGAAAGAATCCAGATAGACTGGAAGCTCTGGGTATCTTGGATCCAACTATGTGAGAATCTAGGGCATCAGAACATGCCAGTATGTCTGTCTGCTTCTTTCTCCATCCTACCTCTGTCTCCAAGGACCACATAGTGCTTTTGCATTTGTAACATACATTCCACATATGGACATAAAAGCTGCCTGTTACAGAGTCAGATCACTATCTACTAAGGGTGAACACTCTCTATTCTGACTGGCAGCGGCTCTCCAGAGTCTGAAGTCTTCCACATCACCTGCTGCCAGATCCAAGCACTAGCAGAAGTACAGGTGTGCACACACAAAGGATTACCTTCATTTTAGCTTCAATCCACTTCATATTAGTAGCAGCTGAAAGAAAAAGACAGACTTTCCAAGTAAGTGAAACGAACAAAGATGATTAAAACAGTTTTTACCAAGATCATATCTAGGGTGCAAAGTGAGAGCCAGTATAGTATAGTGGTTAACAGTATCAGGAAAATATCTCGGAGACCTGAGTCCAAATCCCCATTTGTGCCATGGAAGCTCACTGGGTGACCATGGGCCAGTCACACATTCTCAGCCTAACCTACCTCACAGGATTGTTGTGAGGATAAAATAAAGAGGAGAATGGTGCAAGCCACTCTGGATCCCCATGGGGGAGAAAGGCAGGGTACAAATGAATTTAATAAATAAAACTAAGTCATGAAACCTATTTTTTTTTATCAAAGTACTTATACTACCTAGAACTGTGTTTTATCAAGCCGTTTCAAAGGTCTTATTTCCATTTGACTAGGTCAGGGGTCTGCAAACTGCGGCTCCCGAGCCGCATGTGGCTCTTTGGCCCGTTGAGTGCGGCTCTCCGAACTTGGTTCGGAGCCCCTGTTCTTGCGCCCGCTCGCACCGGCAGCCGGGCTGCGGAGCCGGCACGCCTGAGAGAGAGAGAGAGAGAGAGAGCGAGCAGGCGCGCTGTCTCTCCCCCCCTCCCCGCCGTGGAGAATGGCCAGGTCCCCCTTTCCCTTGCCCTCAATGGTTGGGAGGCTAAAGCCTTCCCTCCCCTCTAGCCGCATGATTGCTGGGCGGGCGGCTCGGCGGTTCCTGCCATCCTCCCGCCCGCCTATCAGCTGTTGGGCGGGGTAGGCTTCCTTTGGTAGACCTGGCCTCCGGCTGAGTCCCATTAGGAGGCCATGTCTACCCACTGGCTTTCTTGGCGGTAGACCTGGACTCCGAGGAGGGGAAAAAGTCCCCCTTCAGAGGCCAGGTCTACCAATTGGCTTCTATGGGCCTCCGGAGGCCAGGTCTACTGCCAAGAAAGCCAATGGGTAGACCGGGCCTCCCAATGGGACTCAGCCGGAGGCCAGGTCTGCCAATAGGCTTTTATGGCGGTAGACAAGGCCTCCAGATGGGGACGGGGAAATGGCAGGGACTTACAATTTAATTTTTATCAATAAATAAGATCACTATTAAGTATGATATCAAGTTTTATTCAGTGTAAGGTAAAGGTAAAGGTCCCCTGTGCAAGCACCGGGTCATTCCTGACCCATGGGGTGACATCACATCCCGACGTTTTCTAGGCAGACTTTGTTTGCGGGGTGGTTTGCCAGTGCCTTCCCCAGTCATCTTCCCTTTACCCCCAGCAAGCTGGGTACTCATTTCACCGACCTCGGAAGGATGGAAGGCTGAGTCAACCTTGAGCCGGCTACCTGAAACCAACTTCCGTTGGGATCGAACTCAGGTCGTGAGCAGAGCTTTGGACTGCAGTACTGCAGCTTAACACTCTGTGCCACGGGGCTCCTTTTTATTCAGTGTACCTATAGTTTAATTAAGACCTAAAGCTTTAATTAAAGTTTATTAAGTTAATAAACAGTGTACCTACCTATATAGTTTAAGTTTAAGAAATCTGGCTCTCAAAAGAAATCTCAATCGTTGTACTGTTGATATTTGGCTCTTTTGACTAATGAGTTTGCCGACCCCCGGACTAGGTATTCTGTGCTGACTGTCCAACAGGACCTAAATCTTTAAAATATCTTCTCTTTCACAACTAACGAACAAACTGTTTGCTCAAGGTATTGAATGCACTAGAAGGATTTCGCATCAAGCACTGCGCAAAACAACAAAGATGCAAGCCTAGTCTTCAGCAGATTGCTACACTGCAAATGACAACAGCAACCCAATAAAAACACTTTCAGTTTGCAAAGTAAACAACTTACACCAAATTACAATATCATAGTCTTCATACGCAGATGTCAGGAACTCATGCAAGTATGGCCTCATCAGTTCAACTCCAGTCTCTGCACATGACCTATGGTCTGAGAAGACAGGTGGCAGATTTACTTCAGTAGCCTAAAATCTCCTTTGAACAGCAGCATCTTTTCTTTACTTGTGACTTGCACAGGGCAGTGCCTCTCCGCAAAGGAGCTCAAGAACCAACTCACAAGTTCCTAGAATCTAGGCAGGGTGGTGGTGGTTTGCTTTTAAAGGTAAAGGTAGTCCCCTGTGCAAGCACCAGGTCATTCCTGACCCATGGGGTGACGTCACATCTCGACGTTTACTAGGCAGACGATGTTTGCGAAGTGGTTTGCCGTTGCTTTCCCCAGTCATCTACACTTTACCCCCAGCAAGCTGGGTACTCATTTTACCGACCTCAGAAGGATGGAAGACTGAGTCAACCTTGAGCCGGTTACCTGAAACTGACTCCCGTCGGGATCAAACTCAGGTCGTGAGCAGAACTTTTGACTGCAGTACTGCAGCTTACCATTCTGCGTCACAGGGCTCTGGTTTGCTTTTACATAACTATAATACCTACATCCCCCTAGTGGTGCCCTGCAGGTGAGACTGAGATTGAACATTTGGGGGAAAGCTGACTTTTAAAGAAAAACTATAGTTTTGTTTCATTTTTTTTGTAGCAAAACCAAGATCAAGCACACAAGTGTCACTGCACTGCAATAATTTCAAAGAGATTGAAGGGCTAGGGAATGCTGGGGAAGATGGCCATGCAGGGTATACACAGTTTTTGAAAAAGAGGCACACTACTCACCAAATAGGGTGTAGTCAACATCCAAAACCAATAACTTCTTCCCTTCCCTTGGAGGATTCAATATTTCCACTTTGTACTCTTTAACTCTGCGAGAGATTTTTAGAAGATTCTCTTCCCTAAGAACAAACAATTTAAACAGCAAGTATGTATAAACAGTTGTATATATAATTTATTTTTCTAAGTAGCTACATCTCACCTATTCTCCACTTCAACAACTTCCTCTTCAATATCAAAATCATTGACCACATCTTCATTGTCAGGGGGTGGCCCAAGGACATCTTCCTATAAGAAAGGGGTTTTTTTTTGGGGGGGGGAAGGAAGAATGAAAAGAAACTTGCTTTCTACTCAGGATGTTGTACAGAAAAATGATACACAATGCATTACTCATTTTTCCCACCAAACACTATTTTTAATTAAGGCATTCTCTCACTTAAGAGCAGTATACATAAATAAACTGTTATCATGCTGCATTAAATAGTGCCTTAGATTATTTCTTAAAAAGGAACAATTCCATAAATAGATCACATATAAACACAAAAATGTGTGTGTGTTAAGTGCCATCAAGTCACTTCTGACTCATGGCAACCCTACGAATTAATTTCCTCCAAAACGTCCTATCGTTAACAGCCTTGCTCAGGTCTTGTAAACTGAGGCTTGTGGCTTCCTTTATAGAGTCAATCCATCTCATGTTGTGTCTTCCTCTTTTCCTGCTGTCTTCAACTTTTCCTAGCATTATTGTCTTTTCCAGTGACTCATGTCTTCTCATAATGTGACCGAAGTACGATAGCCTCGGTTGAGTCATTTTAGCTTCTAGGGACAATTCAGGTTTGATTTGATCTAGAACCCACTTATTTGTCTTTTCGGCAGCCCACAGTATCTGTAAAACTCTCCTCCAACTTATTTCAAAGGAATCTACTTTCTTCCTGTCAGCTTTCTTCATTGTCCAACTTTCACACCCATACATAGTAATGGGGAATATCATGGCATGCATTAATTTGATCTTGGTTGCCAATGACATACCCTTACATTTCAGAATCTTTTCTAGCTCCTTCATGGCTGCCCTTCCCTGTCTCAATATCTGGATTTCTTGGTTGCAGTCTCCCTTTTGGTTGATGATGGAGCCAAGGAATCCCATTAATAGAGCGAGCAATATAGTAAAAGGCAATTGTTTGGAATTCTGGATGTTTACAGCGTTTATTAACATACCTGTACTGCAAACAAATATTTTCTTTAAAAGCATCCTTGACTTCAGAAAATAAGTGAGGAATGGGTTGCACAGAGGGATTTCTAGATTTGCCTGAAATGGGACCACTTTTAAAATGCATGAGCTGAGAAGAACAGTACAATCCTATGCAGATTTACTCCAGCCCAAGTTTGTTGATTTCAATAGTTTGGCTGTAGTAACTCAGCACAGGATTGCTGTGTTACTAGTCTTATGAAATCCACTCTTTCTCAGCCTCAGCCCACCATCTGCAATTAGGGGTAATACTACTACATACTTTACAGGGCTGTTGTAAAGACTTATCACAGGTTAACACGTGTGAACTGTTCTGAACACAGAAAGCGCTGTATAGGGGATTATTAACACTGCTGTCATTAGTCTATGGTCAGCCTATGGGATATGTCAGGGTATAAAGTAAAATAATTACATCTTGTTTTCCAAACAACATACTCCACCATGGGTCGGACCCAGTCAGCTCTGCAACTGGTGAAAAAGGGATAAGGGGTCCCTTCTGACCACCCAAAACAATGCTATGCTGGAGGTGATGGGATCTGCATGGATAAAAATCATGTGGGATGGGGGCTGTGGTAAGCAGGGGAATTGGGCAGGATTAAGTGAAAAAGCTGGCTGGATTCAACCCCATATATACAACCTGTATTATGAACTAACTTTCCCTTTATATCAATTGAAAAATTTCACATACGCTAATGACACTGCATGCTCTCATTTATGGGTATAAAAGCAGACCCTTCAGTCATTAATGAGCAACTGTGTATTGATAGATTGTAGTTAGAACACAACCAAGATTCCTTTTATACATGAAGAAATATTTTACCAAGCTTTCCTCACGTGTCCCCATCATCATAATTTTAGTATTTGGTTTTAGTTTTAGTGTTCCAAGCTTAACATCATTCTCTGCTTGCTTGCCTGTAAAATAAACAGATAACAGCTTCCTCAGTGAAAATAAGCAATTTCCTCTGCTGGCATTCTTTTCTTTTTGTACCTGCAACATGCATCCTCTTTAAAACACGCATATTGATTTAATAACATACTGTAACCAGGGAATACTCTATTTTCTCTGACACTGCCTGGCTATTTATTTAGTTACACTTACAACCCACCTTTACTTCCCAATTGTTGAAGTCAGTACATATACAAATATATAATCAAGAAAAAGCAGTCAAATCATTAATGAAATCAGCAAAACACAGAACCGGCTTGTTAAAACCATTTTTACAATAAAACCAACATAGCAGATCTCGTTCAAACCAAACAGAAAGTAATCAGATCTCTTTAGAGCAGAACTGCATTGCAGAGTTTTCTAAAAATGAACAGGGAGGGCTCCTCCAGCAGGGCATTCCATAGGGACAGGATAACACACTGTGCTTGGGCAAAAGTAGATTCCATAGTCCAAATGGAAGGCACAGAGAGCAGAAGCTGTTGGAAGGGGTATAACTGGCACATGGGAAAGATAGCCTTCAGATACACAGGCCCTGTGAAGAGTTTTAAAGGTAGGAACCTTAAATTGAGCCTAGAAATAGGCAGAACTCTCTCTAGAACAGCTGCAATATATTCAAACCTTCCCGCTGCCATTAGAAGACAAGTTCCCTCATTTTAAAGGAACGGAAGTTTCCAAGGTGTCTTTAAGGGCAGCCCTATAGTAAACCAACCTCAAGGTTATAGTAGCATGAATCAGGATGGCCAGAATAGCTGGATGCATCAAGAAGGCAAGACAATTTACAAGATGGCACTCTTAACAGCTATACCAAGCCATACCAATTTTATTTTTTCCAGTGAGCTTATTAGACGCCCACAACTGAAAGAACTTCAGAACATAACAGAAGGGTACTGGTGGCCTAAGAACGAGTATTTATATGCATTGGCTGTATTCATTTGTTTGCAATTACAGAGATCCAGAAATTCTTGGGCTTGCATCCTCCTTCCCTTCTCCACACAGAGCCCAAATTGAAGACTTCCTAGTTTGCAAGAAACTACAAGTTATTGTGATATTCAACCAGGGTACTTAACAATTTGCAGCCAGTTCCTTACCTAGAACTGGGATTCTAAACCAGATTTACAGTGCAATTATATGCAAAGTTACTCCAGTCTAAACCCATTGAAATGAATAGGCTTAGACTGGGGTAACCCTCTTTAGGATTGCAGCGTTAGTACCCCAGTTTGTAGGGAAGAAATAAACAGCATAATGCTAAAATATCCAAAAGAAGATGACATAACACATGTTCCATTACAGTTTCTTTCAAACCAGAAAGTCTTTAGTGGTGGTTCTGCATGTGAGGGGAGGACAGAGAAAAAACACCAAATATTTCCTGGGTCATTCTCATAATGAACAAACATCATGTGATGTCTGAATGCAGCAAACCAGTTTGAATACTTAAGAGATTCAGCAAAGGTTGGTAATTTCAACCAGGTCCCAAAGAGTGGCTTAGGCACATGTAAGGGCCTTTGCTAACTCAGTAGAATTATAGCCTTTTCCCCACCTTTGATCAGCTAGCCCTGATGCCATATTACACAGCATTTTAAAACTATCCACAGTAAAAATTGCTAACTAAAATAAAACAGGGAGGAGCCCCGTGGCGCAGTGTTAAGCTACAGTACTGCAGTCAAAAGCTCTGCTCATGGCCTGAGTTCGATCCCGATGGAAGTCGGTTTCAGGTAGCTGGCTCAAGGTTCACTCAGCCTTCCATCCTTCTGAGGGTGGTAAAATGAGTACCCAGCTTGCTGGGGGTAAAGGGAAGATGACTGGGAAACCACCCCACAAACAAAGTCTGCCTAGGAAACGTCGGGATGTGACATCACCCATGGGTCAGGAATGACCCGGTGCTTGCACAGGGGACCTTTACCTTTTTTAAAATATGTACATCGCAAGTTTCCTAGACCAGTTTCAGAGTTCTCTGGATGCTTTTTAGGTTTTTGCTTCAGTAATTTATGATAAGGGTAGATAGTAGGCTGATCATAGTGCACTGGTGGACCACTGCAATTTCTAATGGACCATTTAGTGCCTGACAGTTACTGAAATTCTGGCAAAGAATGCTGGACTCAGTGGATTTTGATCTGACCAAGCAAGATACACGTTCATAAGCAAGAGCACATTTTCAGGATTACAGCACAACTTGTGTTCTAACTACTGAGGGATCCTTGCTTTGTAAGTGACAACACATCGGCAGACACATTACGGGTTCTAGCTAAGAGAAGTACTTCATCTAAGTTTTCCCCACCCTTTTAACTCATGCTTAAGGGATGGGCTCAGCATCTTTCATTGCAGAAAAAAAAAAAAGATGAAGTAGGATTTGCACAATGCAATTCTATAAAGAGTTAATCAATGCTTTAAGATTGGAATATCTCTGTACACGGGCACAATGTAACTCCCACTAATAATTAACTAGAGCATCAATTAGTTAGACTAATTTATTAATATTAAAGGGTGTGACTTTGCATATGTGCCAGTCAACTTACTAGCCAGATCTGCATTGCAACCTCACTGAACAGGAAGAAAAAAATTTTTAAGTTACCTTTCACTTTTAGTCCAAGAAGCTTTTGACGTTCTGGCAGCACTCCAGTAAGCCCCTTGAGAGACTGCTTGAGATCTAACACAGTGTCCTCTTCCGACAGGGTAGTTATTAAGAATTCTTGCCCACCCCATTTTATGATAAGGGAGACAGCCATCTTTGTAACATACGCTCAAAACAAAGCCTATGAAGAAAAACGGTGACATGACAATTTTAGAATTTTACACTTCAGAGTTTGCTGGGAAAGCAGCCTGGATACTATATACTAAAAAACACAACAGTCTATGACAAACCATACACATTTAGAAAACACTTCAGATAGTCCCTTAAAGGACAGAGGGGGAAAAGGACATCACCAGAGAAAACAACAGCACTTGGTGTTTAGTAGGGTTACAATCTCCAAGGGTCTCCGCTAATGCTTCCTCAGTTTAGGTGCAGACCAGTTACAGTACATGGACAGCAGTGCCCAGCTAAAGAAACAGCATCATGAGATGGTCACAGCAAGCCTCACAACAGCTAGCTTAGTTAATGTCATAATGTCTTATATTAACCCTATTAAGGAGGAGTGTACACAATCAGAAAATAAGCTAACATCAAAGAATCACATACTTCTCCTGACAACACAAATATCAGAAGTAGACAACCATTTACAACCTAAACTTATTGGACCTTACAAATTCCTTCAGCAAACACTGGTCCCTGATCCTTCGGCAAAAAGAGTCTGCACAGGATCACTACATGCAAGTACAATTCAAGAGCATCCAAGCAGCTTTTACTTTTAGCTATTCATGCCCTTCCAGTTGGGTGTTACAGCACAGGACTTTCATCTGGCTATACTACAACTACCACTGCAGTAAGATACTATAAGGACCATTCATTTCAATATTTGGTATACTAAACATCCAACCTAACAGCATATTTGATGTGCATGGGGTGTTTTGAAATAACCATCACCATTATGTTCCACAGACATATAATAATCTTGAACAAGAGAACCTCCCACGTAAGAGTAATCTTGGAAGTCTAGTGTTAAAGAGTTTTATCTTATTTCAGAACATCCTTGCTTTCAAACATAAGGGCCTGAACTTTAACAATCCTGAGAAGGCAAGTTTACCTTTAAAAACTACACAGACAGTAGGCTTCTACCAGGTGTACTTTTCACTATAAGCAGTGGAGGTGATGGAGACAGCCACACATAGCAGGATTTTACTTTCTATGCAACTCACCCTCATAAAGTGCATAATATTTTCCTATTAAACTGTGCCAAGAGGACTGCAATGTAAACACTGACAGCCCAATCCTCTGCACCTTTACACCAAAGTAACCCCAATGAATTCAAGAAACTCCAAACTCAATCTGTATAGGAATACAGCTTGGAAGGCAAAGCTGTCTCAGGGTCCGGCCCTAACAACTCTGCCAGCGGGCCTATGAGGGACGGGTTCATTTGGGCACTCCTTGCCTTCAAGGCTTAGTAGCCCTTCTTGCCCTGGCCGGCCTCAGGTGAACTGGGGTGGGGAGAAGGACCCCCACTCTGCAAGGATAACAGGACCAGCAGCTGCAGCCGGGGCAGCTCCCACATACAAGCACGCAGGCAGGCAGGCGGCGCTCCCCGTGCTCCGCCAGGCATCAGCTGAGCCAAAGAAGGGAGAGCAATCACCCCCCGCCTCTCACCCTCCACGAGAGCCGCGGGAGCCAGCCGCACCGGAACCAGAACCCGACCGCTCCGGCAGCTCATGAACCGGAAGCAGTCAACTAAAGTACCCGGATGTAGCGGCCGCCGCGGCAGCCCGCGTACACAGCCCGGGGCCAATGTAAATAAATGTAAACCAGTGCGTACGCCACCCACGTTACCAGCGGCAAGGAGTGGGTGGCGACCTTTGACCACCTTGCCTGGGAACCCGGATGGAGCGGCGGCTCAGCTGGGTCCTCTGTTGTCGCCCGGGCAACGACGCCGAAGAGTAGCTCTCTTGGGCGAAGAAGCGCTGGCGGCGAGAAGGCCCGCTTGAAGGGTGGCGCGCAGGACCAGGAAGAGGCACTGAGGGCTTCCACCGGGAAGGCTGCCTTCCCATGTTCCTAAGCTGAAGGCCCTTTTCGTAGGACAACGTTGTGGGAAAGTCAGGAGGGAGAGGATTTCCTGTTACTGAGAGCGGGATTTACAAAAAAGCGAGTGGTAGCCGGCTTGTTTTGCATTGCCGGCCGTTCCTTGTGTTTCTGCTGGAACGTACAGTACAAAAGAGGGATGGGGGAAGAAGGAAAAAAACGGTTGCTAGCAACTACTGCTAGTCTCAGTTTCAAGAACGCTGTGAGCTGCAGCCTGGACTTTTTCAGCATGCTCTGAAATATCTCTTCTGCCCCCTTTTATTTTTTTTTGTTCTGAAAAGCCAGCCTGATGGAAAGTGCTGAGGGACTCAAAAGCTTGCACTCTATGTTGTGAGAATAACACTGCTGTTGTGTTTTGAAAACTAAGAATTGAGCTGTATGGATGTGCTCCTCAGCACAGGTAAAGGGTATGTTTGAATAAATGTGCATAAGATCAAGCTACATGAGTCCCTGGAGGAAGAAGAAACGGAGTTGCAAGCAATTCTAAAATTAAACGCCAGTAGGCTTTAGGCACATTTTGACTTGCGCACCATTGTGCAGTCCTGAATACAGAAACTGTACAGATACGACAAGATACTTGGCTTCTTGTATAGATGTGATACTGAAGTTCCATATCCTTTGCAATATAGTGATAACAATATATAGTGCTGGCATGATAATGAAGCACATTTCTGCCCCATATTTCACCACGCATAGAATTAGGTTGCAAGTTATATGCATGTACAGCTGTCCAGGTTAAACTTGGGCATTTGTCATGGCCCTGTTGGTATCTTTTGTACATCTCACACTCCTAAAATACTATCACATAATAGTAGCTGTTCTAGTTCCAGGGAGAGAAAATTTTAAACTACCTGCTGCACCCTATCAGTTCAATATATATTGCTGGCCAAGAGATATAATAAAAATGTAAAAAAAAAAAAAACCCAACACTTCCTTCCCCTTCCCTTTAACATCTGCTACTTGGTCACATCTTGTATAATAGTAGCATTTCCTTGGTCTTGCAGAATACTCCAAGGGACTCTGTTGACCCACATATACATAAAAGCTGCCTATAGAATCAAGGCAGTGTAAAACAAACCTCTGTGCCCTGTTATTATCTGTAAACATTCTGGGTTGTTTGCCCTCCAAGATTTGAGTTCAACAATCATATGCATACTTATGTGGGAGAACGTCCTGCTTAAATTAGTGATGCACTAAATCTTTTAATGATCTTAAAATGAAACCAAAAGTAACTTTGCAAAACAATAGAAAATATTTAGAGCATTAAAAATACAGACCTGAGAAGGGTTTTGATGTGTTTAAGTACCTACAGAATTCCTGCCTGTACGTTGAACCTGGCAAACAAAGTAGCTATCAGAGCATATTTCTGGTCCTGAAAAGTGGCAATTTCTGCACCACAATGTGGCGCTACTTGTAACTGGAATATTCCTCATGATGTTCATGGCTCTCTGCTTTCCATCCATGGGGTGGGTTTATGAGACAGCTGAGAGAAGCTTTCCAGAACTCAGCCTTTATGTTCATGGTTAGTACCACAAAGCTCTCACCATATTTTCTAAATACTGCATCTTATGACATTAAACGGAAACCTCAAAATTTCTCTCCTGCCATTTGAAAGATATGTTGCATTGCTTTCCGTGCCATTTTTGTCTAACATTCTCAAAATCTCCTCAAAGGAATATGCTTTGTGACTAATTTAAGGTGATAGCTCTTGTCCAACCCGTCATCAGGCTTCCACATTATCTCTCAATTCTGAGGAAGTCTTTTGAAAGTTTTAATGAGATTCCTCTGTGCACTGTAGGCTTTTATTCTTCAGATCTCAACAGAGCTTTTGTTTATGAAATGGAGTGACTCTTTCTCTGTTGGTTGCTGAACGTTGAGAAATCCAATTTCTATAAAGCTGTTAATAATGCTTTAAATTATAATTGAATGCAGACATTGTAGCAACAATATATGAAGCCATAGGAGTTCTTTGAAATGCTTGACAAATTAAAAACATTCTAAAAGGACACAATAGTGAGCAATTGTAAAACTGTCCGCCTAGTTTCCCTCCTGGAGGATTTATGCATTTCTGAACAAAAATGTTTTCCAGAATGAAATCCTATCCAACAGGACAGAGGCTGAAGGCCATTAATTTCAATTCTTGCAGAAAACAAGATTTATTATAATAATGTGGGAAACCATACAAATGTTCTGTCAAGAATACTGAGAGGGACATGGGATGTAGGGAAGTACAGAGATAATCCCCCGATGTATAAAATTGTGGGTGGTTAGAACTGGTGGTGTCTGCTTTTGCTAGCACTGTAACACAATTTGGTTTCAGTACTCTTAAGCAGGGATAACCAACTCAAGGCCTATGGGCCAGATCCAGTCTTGAAAGCATTTCTGTCCAAATCAAAATGTAGCAAACCTTTATATAAGTTTCACTGGTAAGAGATTTTTTTTTCCAGAAATGGTGGAAGAAAGGGGTTTCACTTTTAAACATTACAGCTCCTGATCAGGTCGTGTGTGTGCGTGTTAAGTGCCATCAAATCACTTCTGATTCATGGCGACCCTATAAATCAGGGTCCATACAGGGAATCTATTTGTTTGCCTGGCAATAAATATCTTTGGTGTTCTCCTGCCATCTGTTCAACTACAACCTTTTTATTGGATGCCCATCTTGAGACTTTTGAGATTCAAGATGCAAGAATGTTTTATCACTGTCATGGGATATTAAATGAATATTGTATTAAGGTGGGGCTTGATACTACTGATCTCAATTGTTTTTATGGCATTGATATCTCATTCCATCATATACAGTGTTTGCTGAATGAATGCTGATGTACATTTTCCATGAATAATAATTTTTAAAAGAGTGTCAATGCATTGTTGGTCATGCATATCAGTGTTAGATGTTTTGCAACTAAAGATCAGCTATTTATACTGTTTACTTCAGTTGCTGAACAGATAGCTGGTTAATCCTGAGTTACATCCTTCTAAGCCCATTGAGTTCGATGTATTTATAAGGATGTAACTGTTTAGGATTGCACTATAAATATTCTCAGAGGTATCCCAGTCTTGGCACCCCACACAATCTCTTGCCCCTAAATAAAGCACTGTATGAATGAATCTATATTCCATAATAATGAAGGCCTGAGTTAGGGTTGCCAGTTGTCTGAAGAAGAAAAAAACTCCTGTCTATCTAATAGAGGCTTAATGAGATGTTATTTACCTCCATGTCCTGAAGAGTTTCAGCTACTCATTTCCACATATTAAGCCTCTGTTAAAGAGACAGAGCATTTTTTTTTCTCTAGGTAGTTTGCAACTCTTGCGTGGCCAGTGGATGACATCAATTTGTGATGGAGCTACGATGGTATTAAGTTTGTTTGGCAAACTATTAGGGCTGTCACTCAATTAAAGATGTAGCAACTACTCCAAAGATGTTAATCAAGTCTGCATATTTTTGCATATGAATAAGTAGGGGGTCACTAGGGGTGTGGGGGGAGGTAGTTGTGAATTTCCTGCATTGTGCAGGGAGTTGGACTAGATGACCCTGGTATTCCCTTCCAGCTCTATGAGTCTATAAAACAATAGTTAAGAACAAAAGCATTCCTTTGTTTTCAGATGATGCATGTACATGTTGCAGTAAAAATAAACAAGATACCTTAAAGACTGCCATGACCTGGATTGCCCAGACTGGCCTGACTTCCTCAGATCTCAGAAACTAAGCAGGGTCAGCCCTGGGTAGTAATTGGACAGGAGACCACCAAGGGATGCCAGAGTTGTTGTGCAGAGAAAGGCAATGGCAAACCATCTCTGTTAGTCTTTTGGCTTGAAAACCCTACAGGGTCACTATAACTCAGCTGCGACTTGACGGCACTTTACACACACACCTTAAAGACTAATAAGATTTTGTTCCAACATACATTTTTGTGGTCTAGAGCTGATTTAATGAACCATGAACAGACAAGAGATCTTCCTATGAACCTGAAAAACGCTCCAGGTTTGCAGGAAAATAACATTATTGCATTGTTGGTGATCCTCTAGCATTCAGCCCAGATTCTATGCTTTCACCACAAACTTTAACGGATTGCTAAAATGTTGCCTCAAATGCACTGATATTAACTCTGATTGTGCCAGAATGTGTCAGGATAATGTGTCAATTGCCTTCCCCATTTTCCTCCCTCCACCCAGCTGAGCAGTGTTGGGAAGGGCCCACTGGGGGTGGAACATTCCCCACCCCCAGTGGTGACATGGCAACTCTAGGCAGGGCCCTTTCCATGGCTGTTTTGGCCTTTAAAGGGAGGATTCATCAGGACCAAGGCCAGCGACAACCACCAGGGAACTTGTTACCACACAATTTACCCAGGATTGGCTGCCTGCTACTGTTGAACAGCAGCCACCCCATGATAGCCAGTATGGTATAGTGAATTTCAGACCATGATCTGGGAGACCCAGGGTGAAATCACCACTCTGCTGTGGAAGCTCACTGGGTGACCATGGGCCAGTTACACATTCTCAGGTTAACTTGCTTCTCATTGGGGAGAAATGTGGAGTATAAATTAAGTAAATAATCAATAGAGCTGATGATGAAGGGCAGGAAAAAAGGGATGATTGGTGGGTTAATAAAAGAGAAGGAAGTCAGAAAAGGTAAGGAGGTAGCATGAGACTAGGGATACATTGAAAATGAGGTGCCCCCTGCAAATCCTTGTGGGATTCCCCACTGCTCAACTGAAATGGGCCCAGTCTAGCAGCTAGCACCATACAACTGGGACATAATTTTCCTGGGTAGAGGCTGCCAGGAAGAGGGAAGGAGGTAAAGCTTAAGGCAGGGGGCAGATAAAGTTGGGGTGGTGAGTGGGAAGGAGAGAAGGTAGCAGGAAAAGAAGAGGCTAAGAAGGATTTTAGGGTAAAGGAGGAGGAAACGGTAGCATATGGGGGAAATGAGATGCCCTCCACAAGTCCTTGTGGGTCCCAATTCATTCAATACTAAGAACACTAGTACTACCTAGCATTTATATATCAAATTTCACATAAACATGGCAACAAAGTTTTGGATCTGCATAAAGTTTGCATTTGTAACACTAAAAACAAGACAGGAAAGAGCTCCAACCTTAAACTCTACAAAGTGATCCCCAACACAGTGCCCATGGGCAGCATGCCACCCCACAATAGGCTTCCTAGCACCCTTTTACTTCTTTGACGGAGTATCTCTGTTTCTACCTTATTGTAAAGCAATCTGCATAGCTACCTTATTTTTCTTTGGAGTTCTAGATAGAACTCTTCCAGAAAGGGAACCTGTAGAAGTGTCCCCACAAGGAAAAACCACAGGAGAAAAAACAAACCAACCAAGCCTTAAAAGATAATTAAATCAAACAGACACAAAACTATAAGACAATATCAGCAACATGAAAAAGGGTGGCAGGGGGAAAGAAGACTAAAGCTGAGATAGAATAGTTTTAAAATGAAAGAAAACATAGTATGGTCTGATCTAATCATTTTTATACTTTTTAACTGATCAAAGATTGCCCCTCCCATTCTTAGGAGAAGTGACAACTTTATCTTGCTTATCCAATTTCTTTTGAGGGTTCAATTGACCAGTATCTTCCAAGAAAACTCCCTTTTTCACTCTCATCCAGGGAACCCTTTAAATCGTCCATCCCATTTCTATCACACCCAGCTGTGGGTACCAGTTTGTTGACTCATCATATAAAGTGCTTCGGCATTATGTCATCAGTTCTACAGCCAAGACACCCCACCTCTATTTTCTCATTAGCAAACTGCTGAATTCTCATCTTCACCTGGGTTTCATGAATCTCCAAGCTCATGAGATCACATGCTTAGAATGTTTCTACTTTAAAACCTCCTTCCCCCATCATAGGTAGGCCTGTAAAAGACCAAATTTAGGATTCTTTTGAAGTAACCAGACTTCCCTTTTGGGGGTCCCAAGATCAGGTTTAGGGTGTGGACTAACATTGCTTATTGTCTTAGATACACTTGCTATTGCAATAACTATGACTGACTATGGTAACAGTTTTTTTTTCTTTTTTAAAAATTTCAATGTTCCTGGTAAAAACTAATAGTTACTATTAAGTGCTATTAAGACCAAGTTTTCCCCAAAAAATTAGAGATGGCGGTTAATAGACATAATCATCTTAATGGTGAGATTTCCAGTTGCATCTTCAAATAGTCTGAGCATCTAATACACTCAAACACATGCCCTGTACTGAAATGAGAAGCCCCCAAACTATTTAGACTAAGCAAACAGGAAGGAACTTATAAAAGTATAGGATCAGACTGCATGCTGCACTGAAACCAATAGAACTCAGTTGTGCTTAATTCTCACATCTTCTGCATGGAGAGGGAAAGGATGGTTCTCTTGCCCAGACTGGGTCGGAGTGTTGACGGATAGCCTCTAGATGGGACAGGGAAATACCATTGCTATGAACATTTACTTGACAGAGAACACAGTGGGACATTAGAGTAAATTTTGCACAGGGTGGGGCTGTCAGGCTTCAGTCTTATTCAATTTCTTGGGATTAGACCTTGCTGGCCCTAATTTGGATAGCCTATGCCTGCTTGATCTCATCAGATCTTGTATGCTAGGCAGAGGTGTCCTGATTAGTACTTGGTTGGGAGACTATTGAGGAAATCCAGGGTTGAAATGTGGAGGCGGGCAGTGGCAAACCACCTCAGAACATCTCTTACCTTGAAACAGTGACTACAGTGAGAAGGATAGGACCAGGCTGTAATTGCCACAAGGAAGTGTGTATGTAGAGCAGAGGAAAATACAGAGAGGGTTGGTCGGTCGTCTTTGGCATGGGGGGGGGGGAGTCCAGAGGCACTTTAGAGACTAACAGAATTTGTTCCATCCCAGTATAAGGGACCTCACTTCACCACATGCACTGAGCTGTACATCCATCAGCACACTGCTTAAGTGAGCTCTGACTCACCAGAGGTTGTGGTGGAATTAATTGTTAACCTGTAAAGCGCCCCCGGACGCCTTTTTTTATTTTGCCGCTGCAGATTACCCGCCTGTCTGGCGGGTGATGCATTCCTGCTTGTTTTATCTCTCTCAAAGGGGTGGGGGTAGACTTTGGCTCCGAGGGATCCGAGCCAACCCAGCCCGGCCGCCAGAACCCTTCGGCGCAGTGAAACGATCTGCTAGCGCCGAAGTCCCCAGGAGGGGGCGAGCCAGAGCCCCGCCTTCCCCCGGCCACCGCGCGGCTGGCGACTTTGTCTCGGCGGAGCCGTGCGCATGCGCCGCTGCTGACAGGGCTGGGGAAGCGGCGGCGGCGGAGGAGGAGGCCGGCCGCTCTGGGCGCTCGCTGGCAGGAGGCGCAGCGCGCGGCGAGGCCATGGCCGCCCGTTAATGGGGCCGGGGAGCTCGCGCAGGGCCGGCGCTGGGAGGCGTGGCGGGACGGAGACGACGATGCTGCCCGGGGAGGCCGACCGCTTGCTGCTAAGCCCGCGCAGGCCAGGCACGGAGCCGCGGCAGCTGCTGTAGGCGCCGCCAGGAGCGGGAAGAAGGGGACGAGCGAGCGGGAGGAACAGCCCCCAGCCCCCACCCCACCCCGGCTGGGGCCGAGGCGCGTCGCATCGGGCCAGGTGACCCCCCCTCCACCCCCTGCAGTCTCTCCTCCGCCCCTCACAAGGCTCCCCAACGGCCTTTCTGCCGCCCCCTTCCCCCCTCCCCTTTGCTCCTTTCTGTGGTCTCTGCCTCCCCCTCCCGCCAGTCGCCGCCGCCTCCTCCTCCCAGCCTTGGGGCCTGTCCAGGATGCGCCCCACCTAAACGGGTCCCCCGGATCCTTGGCGCCCCCCAAGCGGCGCCCCGCCCTCCCCGGAGCTCTGCGATCCCGCCTCCCGAGGGGCCCCCCCGGAACCCCCTCCCAGCTCAGCCTCCTTCCCCAGCCGAAAGGCCACAATGGGAGCTTCCTGCCCACGCCCCTTGGAAGAGCCCCCCCCCAGCCCCACTCCCCGTGGCGTGGGCCGCCCTCGGGTTCCGCCCGTTGCTCAGAGTTGTGAAGCGGCCTCTGTTGCGCGTCCCCTCCCCGTTTTGGTCCCCGCAGATAAGCGGAGGGGACAACTCCCCTCCGCCTTTTCCTGCTGCGCTGCCTCCAAGGCGGCGGCGGCGGCTTCTGGCTAGCGGCGAGCTGGGCCGGGGTTACTAGAGTTCAAGCCCCGCTGAGCTCGCCGGGGGCCGAGAGAGCCGAGCAAGGAAGGGGCTTTCCCGCGGCAGCTGAATCGAAGCGGCAGTCAGCAGCGCGCGGGTGGGGCCGGGGTGGGGTGGGGGTGAGGTTGTCTTTGGGTGTCTCTGGAGGAAACAATCTGGTTGCTAAAGAGGAGCTGGAATGAAATCCCAGGAGTCATGATGCCCCAGGTTCTGAGTTCAGTGATAGGGCTTGGGGTACCCTGACTTTTCAGAAAGTTGGGGAATACTGTAAAGAGCCTTCAGGATCGGCGTTGAAACTGGGTACGTGGAAACTAAGCCCTGTCAAAATGAATGAGGTCGCCGTATAACGCCTAGCGCGCTGTGGTCCTGTTTGGTTATCTATCATTGCATTGCTCTGTTGCAAAGCCTTTCCATCTTCTGTGTGAAATACAGTATTTTGAGGGAAGTGGGAAATGGAGGGGACCAAGTAGTAGTTAAAGCCAGTGCTTATGTAAGAATCCTTCCTCTTTTCTAAGTCTGATGCACAGGGTACTCTATTTGTTTCACTCTCGCAGACATATCTAAAAAATGTTTTTTAGATTCTTTCTCCAATTAAATCTTGTAATGTTGTTTTGTTGTTGTTTAATCTTTCTTACTGTGACTAGTTCAGGGCCATCCACTTGATCATACACTGACAGAAGGTTATTTATGCCTCTGGGTCAGGTATTACTTTGTCCTCTGGCAAACAGAGGGAAAGCATGTGTGTTACAGACATAGGCTGGGTTTTGGAAAAACATGAGTTTAAAGATAATTTAACATATCCCTGTACATTAAAAAATCTCTGCAGTTGAAACCATTTGCTTATGCTGTGGATTTTGTCCTGAATAGTGTACATTAAATTTTTTCTAGACATCTAGCAGTGCTGGTTAATTTTTGTTAGAACTAAGTTTAACATGTAAATAGCTGTTGCTAGGTGTTAGAGAAGCAAAGGGTTTCCATTTGTCATATTGACTTCCAAGTGACAGCCTAAAGCAGTGGTGGCGAACCTATGACACGTATGCCAGAGGTAGCACTCAGAGCTGTCTCTGTGGGCACGCACGCCGTCGCCCCAGCACAGAGTTCACCTGAGTTCGTTCCCCCAGCTGAGGAGGCTGGGGACCAGCAGTGCCTTCCCGGCTCCTCTGGGAAGCGCCGGGCTCCTTCCCAGCGCCTTCTCCGCAGTCGCTGGCTGCACGCTCCAGAAGTGAAGACAACGATGAGCCTTCTGCCGAGGACTGGAAGAGGCAGAGCCGGGACAGGGCTGGACCGGGAGTGGGTCTGCGGCGGGCTGGTTGGTGACTGCAGCACGGGGGATTGGCGGTGAGGGCCGAACGGGGGCCTGCCTGGTGTTTGTGCTGGAGCCAAGCCCTTCGCTTAGCTCAGGTTTCCACTCTGCTCGTTCATGCAACCGAAGGTGCCTCTGAGCGCGTGCAGAGGGCTGTCCCAACCATCAGCCCCCCCTCATAACAGTCTTTAAATTCGTATGAAGATAACAGTTGGAAAAAGAACCAAACTGAAGGGGTGAGGGCTATGCTCCAGCTGCTTTCCTTCCCCCGCTCGGCCGCCCATGCAGGGTTGTCAATCTCCAGGTAGTAGCAGGAGATCTGCTATTTCAGTTCACCTGGAGAAAATGGCTGCTTTGGCAATTGGACTCTATGCCATTAAAGTCCCTCAGGCTCCGCCCCAAAACCCCGCAGGTGGCAAAGAGGGACCTGGCAACCCCTAGCCCCATGTGGACTTCTAGCTGTGTTGGCACTTTGCATAAAAAAAAAAAGGTGGTGTTTGGGTTGCAGTTTGGGCACTCGGTCTCTAAAAGGTTCGCCATCACTGGCCTAAAGCTTAGTTTCTCTTACAGGGAAATATAGTGCTGCAGTTCTGTATGCAGTTTATTGTAAGTCATATTCAGCTTATTGGAACTAGTTTGCAATGCATAGGAATGATGATCTTTGAATATGACTTTAAACAAATATAATACAGTACAATTAATTCAGCAAGCATGGATTCATAGAGCAGGAATTTCAGCAAGGCTTCTACCTATTACTTTTGCCATCTATATGCTGTTAGGAAAATTAGTATCAAAGTTATGTGGAAGCAGGATTTTGTTTCTAAGCATGACTCCTGAGCTTTTAACAACTGCAAGCTAGGCAGTCATTAAGCAGCAGGAGCTTTTCCTGGAAAAGGTATCCCTTACTGAATTTCTGCTTGTCAAGTTCCTGTTAAAAACACAGGAGTTTTGCTGAGGGGAAAGTTGGCAACCTTGTTTCCATACAATGTGTTTTGTGAAACCTTGGTGGTGGTGAAAAGTGCTGTCAAGTCGCAGCCGACGTACTGCGATGTCTTATGGGGTTTTCAAGGCAAGAGACGTTCAGAAGTGGTTTGCCTTTGCCTGTCTTTGCATAGCATCCCTGGTATTCCTTGGTGGTTTCCCATCCAAATAGTAACCAGGGCCAATCCTGCTTAGCTTCCAAGATCTGATGAGATAGGGCTAGCCTGGGACATTACCCATAGATAAAAGCAAGGTGATGTGGGAAGCAAGGTTTGATTTATGGGTTCTGTATTAGCATTGCTGCATAATATAATTCTGAAATCAATGTGGTTTTGTTGAAGCAGAAATGAGAGAGTCTGCAGTATGGTTTTGTTTTTCCTGACATGCATTTTAACATGAGTTTAGGGGCGGAAGTGGGCTACATCAGTTAAGTATGCTTGAAAAGATGGTGAGGGGAAGTCCCTTTGCAGGTTATAAAATTGTTTATTTCTGTTTCCCTCAACCTCTCGTGTCTCTAGGGAAGAACTACAGATAAACCCAACAAAACAGTGAGAAGAATTTGCATGTGCTGCAAAAAAATGTATCACTTTTCTTGTGTTTTACAACTTGCTTAAAAAATACAGAACAATGTCCATCGTTTTTGGTCCTTTTTAGGGAGTCCGTTGGTTGTTCAGACTTTTATAACACTGAATTTTATATTCTGGCTGCATTATTCAGGCAGTGCATTGAGTGGTAACGTCACATCGAAGTACCTGACTGCAGGATGTGACCTTTTTCAAGTGTGGAGATAGAGTTTTAATGAGTGTTGAAGTCCTTGATAGTTGTGCAGAATCAATCAATATATTTAATTTTCAGAATGGCCCCATCTGTAGATACTGAAATTGGGAGACTGGGGCTATGAGCAGACAAGACAGATCTTTCTATGAACCCGAGAAAAGCCCTAGGTGTGCAGAAAAATCTGGAATCTTAAAAAGGAAAGGTTTACCCCCTATAAGAGAAGCAGCTCCTGTATCTTTGAGGAACTAATGCCTTTTCAGTGGCCACTGTGGCTGTTGCTCAGTTACCACACAGTATAGCCAGTCTTCAAGCCTTGGTTTCTGTCAATAAAGGGGAGGAGAAGGGCCCTTTCCAAGGCCGTACTGGCCTTTGAGCGAGAGTATTCATCAGGGCCAGACTTATCAGCAACCACCAGGTGAACTGATACCACCTGAATTGCATGTAGCTGTTTGCTACTACTCAGCAGCAGCCACCCCACAAAAGTCAGTGTGGTGTAATGGTTAGAGTTTCAGACCCAGTTTTGAATTCCCACTCTGCCATGGTGCTTGATAGGTGACCTTGGGCCAGTCACTCTCTGACTATCCTACTTCACAGGGTTGTTGTAAGTATAAAATGGAGGAGAGGAGTAAGTATTATGTAAGCTGCTTTGGCTTCTTATTGTGGAGAAAGGTACAATATAAACAAAGTAAATTTTGGTTTTTTTGAACTGGGCCATGAGTTATTTCATCTGCCATTCTTGTACATTTATAGTACAGTCCTAAGCAGAGTTACACCCATCTTAATCCAATGACTTCATTGGGCTTACAATGGTATAACTGTTTGGAAATGCACTGACAGTTATGTTGGAATATTGCACTTACCCAAGCTGTGTAATGTCAATATTTTCATTTTCCTCATTGAGAAATTATACGCCAAAGTTTTGCAACTTAAATTTACCAATTGGATTTCACTCCTTAAAATCTTAGGCCCTGAACAAATTGGCTTTAGCCAAGGTAAATCTCCTCTTGATCACTGTTTGCTTCTCTCCCACCCTATAAACAAATATGTCAAAAGAAGGAAGGGTAAGCTTTTCGTTGCATTTTTAGATCTAAAAGGGGCATTTGATTCTGTCTCGAGAACCTTACTCTGGGAGAAACTTGATCGGCTGATCCCGGACAAGAGATTGATATTTCTTATAAAGAGATTATACTCAGATACCTCTTGCCAAGTCAGATGCTCTCCCTTTGGAAGACTTACCCCCAACGATTTTAACTAATAAAGGGGTGAAACAGGGATGTTTATTGGCGCCTCACCTCTTCAATCTCTTTGTAAATGATTTTGCCCCTTTTTTGTCCGCAGTGGATGGCAACAGCTCCTGATTAGGATCAGTACACATACCCTTATTACTGTATGCTGATGATGCGGTTCTTCTATCTTCTTCCCGTGAGGGCCTTAAACATTTATTATATCGCTGCTGCGATTATTGTATAGCCAACCATCTAGAGTTAAATCATGGAAAGTCCAAAATAATGGTCTTCTCCAAATCTTGGAATGTTTTCGAGTGGAAAATTAGGGGTCGCTCCTTGGAACAGGTTAAATTCTTTAAATATCTTGGGGTTCACTACCAATATAACGCTACCTGGACTCATCACAGGAAAAGGGCTATTAACACCGCCAAGGTAAATAGTACAGCAATCTCCAAATTTTATTTTTCTGGAAGAGGAAATGAGTATATTCCGGCAGCTTTAAAAGTTTTTAATGCCAAAATAGGGACACAATTACTTTATGGTGCCCCTATATGTATCCAAGCATCTGATAAATCCATAGAACAACCCCAGTCATGTTTTTTGAGAAATGTTTTTGGAGTACCACCATGTGTTCCCTATGCGGCTCTTTGCCTTGAATGTGGACAGAATCTAATAATAACTAAAATGTGGCTTATTACTATCAAGTATTGGCTTCGCCTTCTGTTCCACTCAAATCCTTCTAGCTATGTGTTTCAATTCCTCTTAGACTCTAACGACTCGAACTGGATCTCTCATATAGAACTAAAAATAAGGTCTCTCGGCATCACTATACATTCCCTTTTTCTGCTTACTGAATCTACGGCCTTCTCAATTATAAGAGCCAAATTATTTTAACATGAGCTCCATGCATTATATGAGTCTGCTACTAAGACATGCTCACCTCTTCACCACGGAATATTTCCTAAATCTGGTGAAACTGCCACGTATTTATATCAACTGTACACTTTAGAAGTGTGCAGGGCTTTTTCTTTAGCCAGACTTAATGTATTACCATCAGCCTTACTAACTGGCCGTTATACTGGTGTCCCCCTTCCCGATAGACTGTGCCCTTGCTCTATGGAAGAGACAGAAACCATACAACATGTTCTCCTTCGGTGCCCCTTGTATCAAAGATTACGATTAAAACTCTTAAATCCTAGTTTGAGTCAGATGGAGGGACTTTCTAACTGTTCAAATGTTCGCACCCTTCTTAATAACCAGGACCCTAAAATCATAGAAATTGTGGCTAATTTTTTGTTGGTGTAATGGCAATTTGCTCTTCTTTTTAATAAGGTATGTTTTTACTGTACTCGGATGTTGGATATGCCAATAAAGGTATCTGAACTGAATTTTCATTTTCAGTGAGTTGCTTTCTTGTTACAGATACTATCAATGGAAGTAAAGCACTTGTAAGATACACCTAGTAAATGATCAGGAGATCTAACTAGGGTAATGTATGAACTAGCTGTGAGAAAATATGGATGTAGTGCAAACCTCTAGGGACAATTTTGGAAGTGTTCAGATAAGGCCATGAACATTGCCTTCCTCTTGTTGAATTTCCACTCCTCTTAAGCCCTAGATGTACACACTGACATCTAAATGTAACATGAGAAGTGGCCCCAAGAGTTTCAGTCTTAAAGCCTTCTTTCTCTCACTGGAGAAGAGTGTCAGGGTAGCATCCCAGGAGACCTGACGCTTGTCATTTGCTAGACAGCCATGGTAAAATCAGTCACTGTGGGGCCATTTCATATTGTCAGAATTCTTCAGTACCTGACCTGGAAGATTTCTACCCTGCATTTGAACTTCAGTGCTGTATTTAATTACATTACTGTAGCTGGCTCTAGTACAGTATACACTTTGCAGCAATGGTGGGGGCAGTGTTTTCTTCATAGCAGGAAGCTGCTTAAAATTTTTTTCCTTTAAGATGAGTCTTCAGTCCATGCCTATTATGGATGCCCCATGAAATCACTGAGATAGTGCTTCCTTCCAAATGGTAGTGTGAGTTGGGTGTTCCCAGGCAGTATTGAAACTGCTGGTGGGTTCATTTCAGAGACACTATGAGATAGGTGACTATTTGGCAAGCCTGCTTATAATTATCTCTTATGTTTAAGCGCTAGTTTGTGAGCTGAAAGGTAAATACGCACAGTGGGACCTACCAGGGCTTATACCATGCCTTTTGGGGATCGGGGGCAGTGAGCAGTTTGTTCCCCACCTTGCTTCAAAAAAGACTGCTATAGGTAGCCAGCCCACAGCATTTCTAAGCTGAAGATGGAATTTTGATCATTAAAGAGGCAAGTTTCTGATGTCTGGAACTGCAGTGTGGCTCTTTGTATCTAGAATCACTGAAATTCAGCAATGTAGGGAAGCTGCAGGAATTTGGAGCAGAAGAGGAATAGCCAGTGTTCCTTGCCTTCAACACACAGGTAGTTTCCTCCCTCAGAAATATCTATCTGACTTTTAAAGCCCAGAAATTAACTATCAGAGCTAGAAGGTCCCTCTTTCAGAGCGTCAGAATTTAGAGACCAACACTTTTGCTCCTGAAGCAGGAAAGAGCAAAGCGAACCTTTAAATCTAGATACTCTGAAAATTGGTTCTCAAAAGAATCTGGAATTGGCAAGTAGTTAATGGAGGAAGCCCGCCAGCCTCAAACTACTAGATTCATTTCACTGTAGAGCTGAATTTTAACACTTCCCTGCTTCATCAGCAGCAGCATAGCTCTTTGAACCACAACACCCATATTGTCCTGCAAGTAAGAATCAGCATGTTACGGCATGTTTTTTACTTGCTTCCTATATAGTCAAGAACACATTCACCCCATACTTCATTTCCCCTACATATTTAAGAAGAACGTGAGGAGCAAGCTAAAGGAAATCTGGCAGTCCTCACTTGTCAGTTATAATTGCATTATAGAAAGTTCCTGCTGAACATGGTCTGTACAGCAGAGCTAATGTGATGTAGTGGTTAAAGTGATTATCTGTAGGAGTGGGAAGGCTTGGGTTCAAATCCCTACTTAGCCAAGGAGCTAAGTATTCTTGGGTATTCTTGAGCCAGTTACTCCCCCCCCCCCACTGTAACCTTCTTCAGTGGGCTGTTGCAATGAAATATTAGAGGAGGGAGCAACCATGTACACCACTCAGAGCTCTGTGGGGTGGGATAAAAATGTAATATAGAGATAGATAATATGTGAAGTATCCCATGCTGGTGAGATAACTTAGAAATTATGAAAACGTGGCAGAAAAGCCACCTTAGAAAATGGAAATGTTGAAGGAAATTGAAATATACTCAATATTTAACTTAAGAGATCTTCACTTCCTTTACTGCTTTAAGAGCATGACATACATTATGTATAACTTGGCATATAAAACTGTACTTTTTTGTATTATGAAATGTACATGTAGAAATTAGTTCTGTTACAACAGCTACAAATCTCTCCATAGCTAGAGATGGAGTGTCAGGCTGCTGAGTCCTAATATTAGTTTTCGCCAGTTAGGAAAATAAGAAAAAAAAGAGTGGAAAATAGCCCATCAACAATTTATTGAACAGGAACGAAACTGAACAAGAACTTTCAAGTCTTAGAAAAGTCTCCTCTTCATACAGTCAGTATTATCCAGAAGCAGAATGCAGAAACCCACAATGCCAGAGGTAGCAGCGGAATGAGTGTACAGACCACAATGGAATCTTCCTCAAGCGGTTTCCATCTGTCTAACTACCTGTGGCCCAACAAATCACAATGTTATGGTCTGTCATTTTGTGTTTGTTTTTCCCCAATGGGAATCCAAAGTGGCTTACTTATTTTCCTCTCCTCTGTTTTATCCTCACAGCAGCAACCCTGTGAGATAGGTTAGGCTGAGAGTGCTTGACTGGCCCAAGGTCATCCAGCAGAGTTGGGATTCACACCTGGGTCTGCCAGATGCTAGTCCAACGTTCTAACAACTGCACCGGTGGGGTTAAACTGTGTGACAGCACTGGCCTCTTCAGCATTGCCTGACAATCTTGTATAGCAAGTATCATCGTTATAGTGGACAAAGTTAATCTCATGAAACCTGTCTTGTGTCATTTGAATCACAGATAATATATCCTTCATAATACTACAATCAAGTTGAGAACAAAATGTGGGTCTGACTTGAGAGGGGGGAATCAGCATAAATTGCTGCCCCCATTCTGAAAACTTAGGTGCCATTATGTTTTGATACTGCATGGTTGGATACATGCCATTATCCTGAACCGTTGCCTTAAGAAGGTTTTGCTCATCATTCTAAAACGGAAAATATTTCCTAAAAGAGGTTTTTCTACCCAATTTTCCCAAAATGTGTTATCACCCCCTCCCATTTTCCTCCCAACCTTTCACATCTCTGCACCACCCAGTAGTGCAGTTCAGTTGCTTACTATGGTTATGCTGTAACTGGCAGTGGTGGCTATTTGCAGAACCCTGGATCAGACTGTTGCAGATTGTGATGTTGTGCTAATGCAGCAGTCCTCCTGAATGCTCGTTTGCTAATGCAGTCCTTTTATAGGGTTGGGCTGGTTTCCCTGTCACAGAAAACTTGGGCATCAGAACTGCTATCAAACAATTCTACAGCATGTTTAGTATGCAAAATGGTTTACAGCGCTGATCTCTTAATATTGGTCATAAAATTTTAATAGTACTCAGTTTGTGGTGCTGGAGTTGCAGCCTCTGTAGCAGCAAGCTTTAACAAGTCTCCAATGTGGAGCAGTTTGTCTGCAGTGAGGAAAACACAATAGATTAAGGAAAGCATTGTAATGTAGGAATATGTTCTGAGCATCATGGATTGTATACAACAAGGTTTCTTGCTGGTGAAAAAGGGAGGAGAGGGACCCCTTTGACTATAACAAAGTTACTGTGGAATCTTCATGGACAAAAGCCATGTGGGACAAGAACTGCTGTAAGGAGGCATGTGCATTGAAGTTGATAAAGCTGATAATAGGAGACTATTACCACTAAAGGCATCTTCAAGGTAGGTGCTGACCAGTAAGTAGAAGCAGAATGGGTAGTTATGTGCATAAACCTTTCTGGAATATTGCACAAATACAGTGAGGTTTCTGTCAAATCATGTATGCTTGCTTATCGTGGTCATGCGCATAAGCATACACATTTGTTTTCAGTTTTCTTTTTTTACCTCCTTCTATTAGTTATCCTCAACTTCAAAAAGCACTTATCAAGTTAATGATGAGTAGCTAAGTCTAGTAAGATAGTTCTGTCAAGCTATTTTCATTGCACATTGCCTGGTTCTCTCCCTTCCTCCCTCCCTCTGTCTCTGTGTGTACACGCACACACATATATAAACATTCAGCAGCTTTGAGAATCATGTGAAATAGATCTGGCCTAAAATATTTACAGTTTCACTGTTCAAAGGAAATGGCACAACTGATCATGACCCGTCCAGACTCTTCCAGTGATCATCAGGGTTTAGCTGGGGCATGACTAGCTCACTAACACCCAGATCTCTTGACTAGGGCACTCTACTGTCCTTTGTGCTCAGTATGTAATGGGTTAATGAAATAATTAAATTGAGCAGTCTTAATTCACAGTGCCTGTTTTGGACTGTCAGACAGTTTGATTAATTCATTTGGCTTGAAGGTGAAAATAAAACGTTTTTCTTCATGTGATCCTGCTGCTGTAGTTGAGCCTAATTTATTATACAAGTGGGGGCCCGCGAAACATGTGCAGGAGGGGATCACATCTTCCCTTTGCTTGGGGGGGAATCCCATCTCTCCCCCCCCCACATCGCTGCCACCGCAGATAACCCGTGCCAGCGCGAGTCTCCCAGCCTCTGTTGTGGAGTCTGCTGCTGCTTCCTCCCTCTCGTCACCATTGCCACAGATGACCGGGGCCATTGAGGCTCCCAGCCTCTGCTGAAGAGCCTGCTGCAGCTTCCCCCACATTGCCGCTGCCATCGACCCAGGTCCAGTACAGCTGCCAGAGTCCTCCGCACCTGAATGGTGAGTGAATCATAGAGTTGGAAGGGACCACCAGGGTCATCTAGTCCAACCCCCTGCCCCTGCACGATACAAGAAATTCACAACTACCTCCCCCGCACATACCCCAGTGACCCCTACTCCATGCCCAGAAGTTAGCCAAGAAGCCCTCCCTCTCATGATCTGCCTAAGGTCATAGAATCAGCATTGCTGACTGATGGCCATCTAGCCTCTGCTTAAAAACCTCCAGGGAAGGAGAGCTCACCATCTCCCCAGGAAGCCTGTTCCATCGAGGAACCATTCTAACTATTAGAAAATTCTTCCTAATGAGTGCGTTGTCTGTGCATGCACAGACAAGGCTGTTTTTTTAAAATTGGAAGGATTTAAGCCCCCCATTAAAAAAAAAATTCAGATTTTTCTGCAAGGTGTTCCTCCAGGTCTTCAGAAAAACCTGTTGGGAATCAGTCTGCCCTCTATCTTAGGGTTGCCAGGTACCCCCTTGGCTCCGACGGGAGGTTTTTGGGGCGGAGCTGAGGCAGAGAATTTGAGTGATAAAAGGCCCATTGCGATACGGCACTTCCGGGTATAAACCGGAAGTGACGCAGTCCCCATTTCCAAGCTGGGCACTGAATTGGCAGGCAGTTGCCCGCCAATTGCAGCCTGGCAACCCTACCCTATCTGCACGGGGCAGAGTTGGGAATTAGATATATAGATCACATGGTAAAATAACTTCTGGAAGGTTTCAGTTGTTTTTTCAGCAACCAAGGATTATGCAGTGGAATTTCCTTAATTACAGTCTCTCTGTGAGAAATACATATTGCCCATTTGGGATTTTAATGGTACGGTCATTTTACAGGCTGTATCACTTGTGGAATGCAGAAGAACTTCTTATTCATAACAGTTTCTTTAAAAACAAGTCCCCAAATCTATAAACTTTTTTTCCCTTTCAATTGTTAGTATGTGTGATTTCTGGACAGGGCACAAAAAGGGCGAGAAATAAAAAGTTATAGTAGTTATCAACTTGAGATTCTGTATTTTTCTGCGTTGACACTTCAAGATCAATTCATTTTTCACAAATAAAATGTGAAATATAGCTTTGCTCTCAGTCAACCATCCCGTATGATCACATTTATAATTTGTTTGCAATATAAAACAAACAATATTTAGATTTTATATTTGTGTTGTAATGGCATTCACTATGTTGGATGGGCAGCTGCTGGTGATGCATGTTCACGGTTTATTGTCATGCTTGGTTGATTTAAATAATGATTTAAATCTCGATTTAAATTATTAGTCAGCAAGTCTAGATTTAAATCATAGTTGTCTACATAAAGACTTGTGGAGTATTCGGCTCAAAAGGTTTCACTTTCATTTTTATAGCTTGCCCCTCCCTCCTCACACTTGGCTCTTTCTGCAGATCTATTCCATTCCAAACAATCTTCTATTCATTGAATTTCCTGACACTTAGCACTTAAGAGGTAAGGGGTTGGTACTGTGTAAATAGATTTGCAAAGGAACAATGGGATTAAGGTATTTTTATCAATTCTGTATGTTTATTTTATAACATTTTTGCTGTGAAGAAGAGTCGTGTTATCTCTGCAGACACAAATGCACAGTTTTAAGAACTGTGATAATATTTTCTAGATAGAAAAATTGCCCAAAATTACATAACATCTTGGAAAGGAGTTGAAATTCTTTGAGGGTGTTCATGTCCTTGCCGTGGTTGTGGAAGAAAATAGGTTGCACTTTGTTGTTTGTTCATTCTCTAGTCCTGTGGACATAGTGATATGAAACCTAATGCATCTTATTTTTATATACATTAAATTATGTCAATCCCAGTTTTCTCAGTGATTCGGGGTGGTGAATAAAATGCCAGTATGGCATAAAAATACACGTCAGAATCCAGATGGTGTATTCTTGACATGGTGGTATAGAGGAAGGTATGGTCATCTGGGGTTCCTCAATGACTGCATTTGGCATGCGTTTCATTTTTAAGTCACAATTTTTGCAGGCATTACATATTTTTTGTCGATGGCAGGAATAATTCCTAGGTGACCAAAGGGTCTGAACAAAACAATTTCTGATTAGCTTGTTCCATCACTGTTTGCTGATTCTTGAGCGAGATTGGGTGACTGATAATATTTTCCTTTCTAAGCCCTCTGTAATTTGGTGTCAATGTGAATGACCTCTGCAATAGTATAGATCCAGAGAAGCGCTAAGGTGCATGGATAAATTGAACAAATATTATTTTGAACACTTTAGATAGTCAAAGTATTTGACACTTAAATTTTATAATCAGTGTTCTTTACTCCTTTCATAAGTCTCATAGTCATGGATAACATAGAGAGTTCTTTGTTGAATCCTTCTCCTTCCTATAGTAGCCAGCCCATAACCAGGATAGAAAAAGGTGCCACCTGCATTTTTTATCACCAGTATGTGGTAGTTGGAGGTGTTCTAGGTCTGAACATGAAATGTTCCACTGAGCTAACATCACTCATAATCTCTGCATTTGTGTAAGCCTCACTTAAAAGCATGTAGTTGTTGGCATCAAAACAACTTGTCATAATTAATTCCATTAGTTAATCTTGTTATGTTTGAAGAAGTACTTCCTGTTTCCTGTCCTGAATTTGTTGCTAGTCATTTCCATTGGATAATCTTGAATGTATTCATTCTCAACACACCAGTGTCGTAACTCTACAAACCATTCAAAATGTCAGCAGATTTTACTTCCAAGGAAATAGGGAATGCAAGGATAGCCACAAAGAGCTGTGTATGTGTGCCGTCAAGTTGCAGCCTAGTTATGGTGAACCTGTAGGGTTTTCAAGGCAAGAGACGTTCAAAATGGTTTGCCATTGCCTGCCTCAGCGTGGGCTGAGAGAGTTCTGAGATAACTGTGACTGGTCAAAGGTCACCCAGCAGGCTTCATGTGCAGGGGTGAGACATCGAACCCAGTTCTCCAGATTAGAGTCCCGCTGTTCTTAACCACTACACCATGTTGGCTCTACAAAGGGCTGAGTATTGTATATTATATGTTTCCTCCGTAGCTTCTGATCATTAAATCAGGGTGGGCTTTTTTTAATAGTGGACTATAGCCGAAAAAGAACAGTCCAAATGCTTGCTGTTCACCTCCCTCTTCATCTCATGCAGACACTTATTTTCCCCCCTCTCTTCCTTCAGCTCCACTGCAAGGCAGAGGTTTGGAGGAACAGGAGCTGGGTGCTTCTGCTTTGTTTGTTTTTTAAATATTTGTAACCTCCAAAGACACTGCCTTTAATTTGATGCAGCTGTCCAACACCGGGTGCATCTCCCAGCTTAATGGTGATATCGAATGCAATTTTATTTTTTTAATGTGTTGTGAGCCAGAAGTCCTTTACTCTTGTTTTCTTTTATTTATTTATTTTATTTTTTATCCCGCCCTCAAGGCTGAGCTCAGACTGGCTAACAATATAATAATCAATACATAAAATGCAGTAAAATACACTAAATTCACAATATAAAAATGAAACAATTTAACCACCCCATAAGATCATCATATTGAGACAATAAACAGATGGTGCTCATTTTTGAAGAATAGGGACCACTGTAGGGCCCAAATAACACTCAGGAGTCTCACATTTTAGTTGAAACCGTTTACAGCAGTGGTTCCCAAGCTTTTTTTGACCAGGGACCACTAGGACTTTTTTGTTCGATGCAGGGACCCCAAGGTTCAAAATAAAAATTCTGAGAATTTGAAAATAAACTTTAATCATAACTGTTAAACATTAAACTTAGAATAATATTTGAATATATATTTTTATAATAGAGAACTTTTAATTGAAAATATTAATTTATTATGGGTTTATAACTTTGTTTCGCTGACCTTAATTTAGTTCTCGCGGACCCCTGGGGGTCCACGGACCCCTGGTTGGGAACCAGTGGTTTACAGCAACCAGGTTGGGGGGCGGGAGGTAGGGAGACCAGCTTTGATGGAAAACCGTAGCTGCCCTCAACTGTAGGCCTGGAGGTATAAGTCCAGAAACTTTCATAGTAAAATCAATCTTTCTGCGACCATTTCTTTAATAGGGCTTAAGTAAAATGCATCATCATTTAATAGTCAGAAAATAGCCATTCACTGAGTCAGGGTTGGACGTGAACCAGTGAGACCTGTGATTGAATCCCCTCCTGGGCTATGAAGCTCACTGGGTTATCTTGAGCCAGTCACTCTGTTTTAGTCGATTTCACAGGTCCCTGAGATTTTTTTCCACAGAGCAAAGCCTATATCATATGCCACACTGAGCTTCTTGGAAGGAAGAGAAGAAATAAATGTGGGGGACGCCTGCTGACAGAATGATTTCTGAATTTTGCGGATGCCTTTTAGTTAGCTGGGAATTTTAATTGTGTTAACAGCTTATGCCACTAAAAATTTCTGAACCTGCCTAAGCCATTGCTCCCACATTAATCTCTAATAAGGCACATGCAAAAAAGGTCAGACTTGGGAACCTACTGCAAATGATTTGGTTGTTCTAGTAACATCTGATTTTCTCAGTGTAACGGTAAAACGGGGGTGGCAGTTCCATGAGGGCAGGTTTCAAGACCAGAAATACTTTAAACTGTGAGTAAGCAAGTCTCAATATATTTGTGGGGAAGGGGGAAACTGCCACCAGGAGTTCTCACATTATCTTTTTGTCTTCAGATTTGAAGGAGGTTTTTTTAATGATTAAAAGCAAATGAAACATGCTTAATGTTGGAATGCCTTTCTTTTCAGTGGGTGAAAGTGGGCATAAATTACCAAGAAGCTATTAAAGGCCCTTTACGTGATGTGCCAGGTTGTTGAATCAAAACAGAGGGAGGAATGCTTGCAATTCCAGACTTGTCTTGAGAGGGGGAAGTGGGAGGGCTCTGTAAATTACAGGGCAGGCTACATACATTGAACCATAGTGTGTTGTCTGGTGTTGAAGGGATGCATCTTAATCACTTAATCGTTTTTTCTCTAGCAACCGGCACAACAGTGTATCTTGCTGTGGATCAGAGCTTCAGTGGCAGTTGTTACAGCATATTTTGCAGCTGAATACCTATTGGAATCTCTCTTGCACAGCATTTTGTAGACAAAATCTTAATATGCCGTTTACGCTGGCCTGGCCATGGGCAAGATCAGCTATGCTGTGAAAAGTCTGTTGCTGTTCCTCCTCCCTTCAGCACAGCTGCTGTTTATCATCTACAAGTATTTTTGTGTGTGTGTGTATGTGTTGTCATACTGTGACCACATTGCATCTTTTCCCACAGCTGTGTTCATAGCACTTTCCCTTGCAGGTCTCAGTTCAGATTCTCACACAGTCGGCTCCTGTGAGCTTGTAATGGTTCCTGAATGGTACCTGCAAACATGGCAGATATCACAATAACTGTTTTTTTTATGAATAACTCCAAATCACATGCATATGTCAGTAGCATTGACTCATGTGGATTACAGTGTGGTAAGGCTGCTTCTACTGGGACTAGGGATGGCAAGCTCCAGATGGTGGCTGGAGATCTCCCACTATTACAACTGATCTCCAGGTGACAGAGATCAGTTCCCCTGGAGAAAATGGCCACTTTGGCAGTTGGACTCAATGGCATTGAAGTCCCTCCTCTCCCCCTCCTCAGGCTCCTCCCCCAGAATCTCCAGGTTTTTCCCAACCCAGATCTGGCAACACTAATTGGGACCATTTTTTATTGCAGGCATATTCCTGCCCTGAAGAACTGCTATATATCTTGCCTCTCGGTTCCTTGTTAGTCCTGTACTCAACTCACCACTTACTGCTGCTTCTGTTGCACTTGATTTTGTAGGGCTGTTGCATTGCCATCTACTAGATCTCGGGGCGTTTTGGAACGGAGGGAAGTTAACCAGATGACCAGCTGCTTTTAGTTGAACCCTGCTGGAATCCTTTACAGCGATCATAGTCTTTAGAGCTAAACTGATGATTCAGTGGCAGGAGTTTAGGAAAGTGGGAAACATCAAATTGTTTGAGCCCAAATTTGTAATACAGCCGTTATCAAATACTTCTCTTGAGGATTGTAGGCATGAGGACCTCCTGGCTTAGGCTGAGACCTGGATGAGGCATTTACTACATTACAAATCTCATGCCTGAGTTCAGTGTTCTTTTGGCAGTGCGCTTAATCCCCGATGCTTTCTCTCAAGTCAAAATGGAGTTTTCCATTCAGTGTTCTGAGAAGAGTTGAGGGGAGAGGAGTTGGGGCCTATAACTGCAGGTTAATGGCACTGAACTTTTTTTTACTACTTGCATGCAGTTTTTGCAACATCTAACTTTAAAAAAGAATGGGAAATCTTTCCCACCCATTATGTAACTGAATTGGGCTTTCACTGCTATCAGTCGTGACTTAAAAAAACAACCCTGAATTCTACTATTGTCAGTAAAATGCTGTAATATCTACATAAGAATGGGCTTAACCTGACTTCACAAATTGTGTGTGAGAGAGAGACATAGAGACAATAACTGGAGTTTTGAGACTTTATGCACAAATATAAAGCTAATATATAGTGGTGAGAGTGTCAGACTATAATCTGGCAGAGCTGGGTTTGATTCCCCCCTCTGCCATGAAATTTGGTGGGCAATATTAGTCAATGCTGAGAGTGTGCATGTGAGAGCTCCTTTGAGGAAGCTCAGGCTAAAAATATAGGAAGAAACAACAGCTATGAACTAAACTAATCTCAGGCTAGTGAAAAAAACCTCTGCAGTGAGATCTCACTTTGTCAATTTCCAGCACCATAGGGATTTGTTGTAGCGCTTGAGTGTTCGCATTGCACATCAAGGGCAGCACAGTTGTGACAACAGAGGGATTTAGGATCTTAGAAAACATGACATACTTTATGGAGAGTCCCCCAAGTCTTTTTATCTTATGCTGTTGTAAGAATTGATCTCAGATATGGCTGTAGGAACTTTTTTTTTTGCAGAGCATCTTAATTCAGTAATGCTATTTAATCCTGATTCTTTTTTTAAAAAACTTGAAAAATAAAATAACTATCCATTTGTATAGCATCTGAAGATATAAGCTGATCCCAAATCTGAAGTAAAATGAACACAGTACAAAGCTTTGTGACTTAACAGGTAGGGAGATCCAGGATGACATTCTTTATAGTTTGGAATCTACCTTTCTGCGGGATATTTGATGTCAAACTTTCATTTAAGGGGCTCATAGTATAGAAAACAATTTAATTACCTTTTTCCAGTGGTTTTTTTTTATTGGCGTGCTGATTCAAGATGAATGAGGAAGCTTAATGTACTGCATTTAGGCCAACCTGTTACTGTGCTGGGGCACTCCGAGAAGATTTAGAGCCTCCAAAAATCATAGAATGAGTTTTTACTTTGTATTACACTGTCACTTTTGATACAGTAATTGACTTTTATGATCTCATGGTTTATTGGAATAAAAATTCTACCCAAAACCATGATGGGATAAATTTCTCAGACATATCCCTACAGGGTCACTGTAAGTCAGCTGTGACTTGTCAGCACGTGCACACACATCCTAGAGACAAAGCTAGAGAGCTGCACAGAAGTAGGAAATATTCAAAGCCCTTTCAGCCTTCAGCTCTGAGTGCCAGCTACTGCCTGTTTCACAATCAGTCAATGTGGCAAATTGTCGGTATGGAAAACAGATAAGAGTGGTCTAAATATAGAACATAAGGAAGTTCACTGCTGAAGTTCTAACTGATTGATTACAGATAGAGTAAAACTCATTCATAGGGTGATTTCTTTTTCCTACGTACTTTTAAAACGTAATACATTGTTGCCTTTCGTGATCACAAGATGTAGACTTGCATCTGATGAAACAGCAAAGTGGACTTTCATCTCCTGCCTCTTGTTGCAGCCCAAAACCATGCTCCTGGGAGGCATGGGACCCACAGGAAATGCAGGAGGGGACTACAGTTGCCCCCCTCTTTGGGGAGGGCTTGTGGCACAGTGGTAGAGCATCTGCTTGGCATGCAGAGGGTCCCAGGTTCAATCCCCGCCATCTCCAGTTAAAGGGACTAGGCAAGTAGGTGATGTGAAAGACCTCTACCTAAGACCCTGGAGAGCCACTGCTCGTCTGAGTAGACAATACTGAGTAGACAATACTGATGGACCAAGGGTCTGATTCAGTATAAGGCAGCTTCATGTGTTCATGTGTTCCATTTATAGAAATTCTGTGTAGGATCCAACCCATGTTTTTAAAAGTTTAAACAGTTTTACTAAAGATAGGTCTGTCACTAGCAACTAGCCATAATACCTCAATGAAACCTCTGTGGTATGCCACAGTGTCCCTCACAGTACTGGATTGTGGGAATAGCAGACATTGGCCTGGATCCTTTACTTTTCCTGCATGTGTGCTTCTCTCTGGGTGCTGCAGAGGATGGCTTCCACCACAGATTCTGCTTCCTGTAGCCATAGGCATTCGTGGTTTTGCTAGACCATTATCTTTTATTGAGGTGCAAGGTGCCTAGCAAGAAGCACTTGTGACTGAAAATGGAGGACTGCTTTCACAGAACCTGGGAGAAGCACACATGGATGAAAGGTATAGGATACAAGCCAGATGATTTGCAGTTTGTACACTTTCAAAAGTGGCTGTCTCGGCACTGTTAAAGACAGAATACTGAACGTCCCGACAGGGGAATTCTTACATTAAAGAATATTGCTGGTTTCCTGAAATTTACTTGTTGATTTCTGCTTTTTACAGTCTGTGGCACATTCATTGAAAAGAAGCAGAATGGCTGCAAAGGAGAAATTGGAAGCAATGTTAAACGTGGCCTTGCGGGTTCCAAGCATTATGCTTTTGGATGTCTTGTACAGATGGGATGTCAGTTCCTTCTTTCAGCAGATCCAAAGAAGTAGCCTCAACAACAATCCCCTTTTCCAGTACAAGTACTTGGCCCTTAACATGCATTATGTGGGTAAGTTATACTTTGTTTGACATAAGCATATATTCCTTGTTAATATCTGACTAAAATAATGCTGCTTTTCCAATTCAAAACTTTCCTACTCTGTGATAGTGGCATTTTTGCAAATCATTGTGGAGTAAAAGAATGCAATCCCTGATTTATTTGCTTGAGCTCTCTCTCCCCCCTCCCTTCCAGCAATGAAGGTATGTTCTGAGCACTCCAGTATAGTCATCATTGGCATATTCCTCAGGCCTAGGAAATGATGCCCAAGCAAAGGAGCTGACCAACAGAGACTACAATTGGTGGCCTCATCATCAGCTATCAGCCTCGATTTGAATTAGCAACACAGTTGTCAAGGAGGGCAGAGGGTGCAGGCTTTGCAGTTTGTCAGCACTTGCAGCCGCTGGCGGCCTCACCTCATGGGAAAAGAGGCTTGAATGACAGGGATATTGAGGCTGTGAAGTGGCAGCTGAAATGGCTGATTTAAATGATACAAAGTCCTCGTGGCCACCAAAGGGACTTAGCATCACACATGCGCCAGGAGCTCTGTGACCTCTAGGCATGTGGGGGTCATAGTCTGATGACTGTATGCATGGAGAGAAGACTTCAGCCTCTCCCCCCCACCCCCCGAACCATTTTTGTGAACTGAAACTGAACCGGGAGCTGCGATATGCTCTTTTTTTGGACACTTGTGTGTAATGACAGCTACATGTATGTTTCCTTTAAAAATTATTAGTTTTATTTTTTAACAAACAAAAACATAAACACAGTGGAGCTTACCATTCAGAATTACAACTCAGTTATCAACTTCTTTAAATTACATTACTCTTTGTTTTCAACATATTTTTCCATGTCTAATAACATGTATTACTTGTTTTTTAAACATATATTACCTAAGTCTCTAATTCTATTTTAATTTACCGTATATACTCGCGTATAAGCCGAGTTTTTCAGCCCAAAAAAAGGGTTGAAAAATCCCAACTCGGCTTATACGCGGGTCAATACAGTAGGTGGAGGGAGGGGGGACTTGCCGCCGCCGCCTCCAGCTCGCTTCCCCGGGCCAGGAGCGGCCTGCGCGCCGGGGGGGGGTGCCGCCTCCAGTGCGCTTCCCCGGGCCAGGAGCGGCCTGCGCGCCGGGGGGGGGGCGCTGGCGCCAGCTGATCGCCGCCTCTCCTGGTAAGTAGGGGGTTCAGGGGCTCTTCCCCCTCCCCCCCTAGGGGTGGGTCTGGAGGGCCTGGGAGGCCGACCCGGGGGTTGTATAAGCCGACCCTCGGCTTATACGCGGGTGCCTAATTTTTCCCCATTTTTGGGGAGAAATTAGGCACCTCGGCTTATACACAGGTCGGCTTAAACACGAGTATATACGGTAGTTAAATTATGTTCCAACGTTTTAGCTATATACTTTAAAAAAAAGTATTCAGTTTTTCCTGAAATTCTGAGGTTAATCTATTATATATAAAAGATGTCAGTTTTGCCATAATTGCTTATTCTGTCAGTTTATTAATCCATTCATCTAAGTCTGGGTATTTCTCTGCTTTCCATTTTTGCCACAAATAGTACTCTTGCTGCCGACACCGTGTACTCAAATAGTTCATTAAATGTTCTTGATATGTTACTTGGCAAAATATTTCAAATTTCCTAGTGGAACAAATAGCAGCTCCCAGGGGCCATTTCAGTTCACAAAGGGTGAAGCCTTTTCTCCATGCATGCAGTAACCAATGCCAGGCATGGAACTCCCTGTGCACGTGTATACAAAGACCTTGTGGTGGACATGAAGACTTGGTATTGTGTAAAAGCCCCGAGTCAAGCAGAAGCGCATGGGAAAGGGTCTTAGATGAAGGGGAGTTGCCAGTGCTCATCCAGAGAAGGGAGCTAGTGATTGGGGTGTGAGCGATGGAGCGATGGTGCTGTTGCAAGGTGTGGAAGAGGGGCATGTGGTAAAGGGTGGTTTTAAACATATAACCCCCAGTCTTCCTCCTACTTGCCCCTTTTGGATCAAAACCAGTGAAGATTTTGATGTAAATTATGGATGAGCCTCCGAAGCGTCTGCTGCAGGGCCAGCTCCAACAGGTTTTTGGGGGTGGGTGGTTCTTAAAGTTGTCAACTTGACGGGCTTCCTTGCCTAGTACTCCGTACAACAGACACCTTGTGAGGTAGGTGAGGCTGAGAGACTGCCCAAGGTCACCCGGCTGGCTTCATGTGTAGGAGTGGGGAAACCAACCAAGTTCACCAGATTAGCATCTGCCACTTATATGGAGGAGTGGGGAATCAAACCCAGTTCTCTAGATTAGACTCCATCACTCTTAACCACTACACCGTGCAGAGCAGGAAGAGGAAAAATGATGTGCAGCCAACAGTGGCCACCTCTCTCACTCTCCCCCCCCCCAAAAAAAATATTCCTGTGATATGTCTGTGAGCACTGCGAGCTGCCATGGCACATAGTTCCTTTTCATTCTTTTGTGGGGAGCGCAAGTTGAATCTTGCTGGGCTGCATTCCCCTCTCCTCCGAATGATTTACACTGGGAGCTGCAGCTCCTCTTCAGTGCCATTGTTGCTGCTCACTCCTTTGTCCTGGAAGTGAGCAACCACATAGTAATGCTGCTACTTGCTCGCTCACTTGACCACTGGAGGCTTTGGGCATCCCACCTGCCCTTTTCGAATCAGCAATCAGGCTAATCAGCAATGGCCTTATCTTTGGTCCCGGGCAGCCTGACAGTGCTCAATACTAAATTTGGCATCAAAGAATTTTATTTCAAACCATTTTAGTTTGACATTCCTGATTTATATTTCAAAACTCATTTATGGTATATTTGGAAGGCTGGGTTTCCCAGAATTAATCATAATACTGGAAAATGATCAGGCCCATTTTATGTGTGTGCATGTGTTAATTAAGGGAATAGAAAGAAGTCATTCCCCGTCCCCCTAAGAATATTAAAGCTGAATCATTCCGTGAAATTAATTGGCATTATCTTTGGAATTGAAAAAAGACAGTACTGCTCCACAAAATGTGAACATAAATTGGTGGACTTCATTACTACATCATGCCAAGTGGTTGCTAACAGCCCATTCCTGAGCTGAGGCATACGGGGATGGCGGGGAAGAGGCACAGTGGTACACAGTCGTACGCCGTTAAACCAAAAAAAGCCGTTTCGTGGCTTTTTTTTGGTTTAACCAGGGCTTTTCGCCCCATAGGGAATAGCGAGGCTGCACCTGCTAAGAAGCTAAGAAGCAGGTGCAGCCTCGCCATTCCCGGCACCAGCGGAAGTGGCCAAAAGGGGATAGGGAGCCACCTAACAGGCGGCTCCTCCCCCCAGCCTGCCCCTGGAAGGCCCCCTTCGCTGGCGTGGCCTCTCCACGCCGTTGCTGGTGCCACAGAGAGGCCGCACCGGCGGAAGGGGGAGGCGCAGTCCCGCGGCGCTTGGCCACCGCCGGGACTGGCCTCGCCACCAGCGTAAGTATGTGTAATTGTGCGATTACACGTACCTACGCTGGCGGCGAGGTCACGCTGCCTCCTATAGAGTTTTAGCCCAATTCTCAGGAATGGGCTGTTAGACAGCTTTTAAAAAGTATTAGACAAAACTGTGGAAGACAGGTCTATCAAAGGCTATCAGCTATTACTGCTAGGTACAAGCTCTGTATTCAGAGGCAGTACACAGAACAAGTAAGAGGACTGCTCTGTTTTCATCTTGTTTTGATTACTATGGGCATCTTGTTGGCTGTTGTTGGGGATACAGTAGAAGACTAAATAAGATCCAGCATGGTGCTGTGGTTAAGAGTGGCGGACCGGGTATGATTCCCCACTCCTACCCATGAAGCCAGCTGGGTGACCTTGGGCTAGTCACAGTTCTCTCAGAACTCTCTGATCCCCACCTGTTTCACAAGACGCCTGTTGTGGGGGGGGATTGTAAGCAGCTTTGAGATTCCTTACGGTAGAGAAAAGCAGGGTATAAAAAACAACTCTTCTTTTTCTTCTCAAATGTGATGTAGCATAAGCTGTTCTTACAAAGTTAAGAAAACTGCCTATTTAAGACTGGAGTTAGGTGGGGCTGAAAGAGTTCGGAGAGAGTTGCAACTAGCCCAAGGTCACCCAGGAGACTTAGTCTGTAGGCGTGGGGAAACAAGCCCGGTTCACCAGATTAGAGTCTGCCGCACTTAACCACTACACCACGCTGCAGGAGAACGCTGAGTTTTCATTCTAATGCAGCTACTGGTGAAAGAGATTAGACGTTGTTATCCTTACATTGGTATGACACAATCAGGTATGATGGCCAGATAAATAGTTGTCCTCCATGGACTTGGGAGTTAAACTGTGATCTAACCCCAGCTACAGAGATCTGTTAATTTGGAGCCTATTCACCTTGCTCCAGAATATTGCTGGTTTAGCAGTATTTACGAGAACTGGGTTCATTATAGGTTGGCACCCTGGTGCTGCCTGTCATGGCTTGCAGTTCTTCCATTGTGCTTGGCGGCACTTCCTTCTGAAAGCTGGCTCCAAGATTAAAGGATGCACAGCTCTTGCCAGTTAGGCCTAGTGTGCTCTAGTGCAATTTACAGCTTTGCCTGGTTTGGCCCAGGAATTTGTTGTAATCCCATGTTCGTAGGAATGCAACAGTTATCTGCTTACATGTCTGCTGCCTGCGGCATACGGATCGTCGTTGCAGATTACAACGTGTTGCCTACCTTTGGCCTACTGTGATTTAACATGTGATTTGCCGATTAATTGTAGAAATGTCATATTTCTGAATTGAAAGGGTGTGTGTGTATAGCTGTCAGTGTCAGTCTGGTTATGGCTGAGAAGGAAGTCAGAGTTCTGTGCATTTCAGAAATGCTCAGGAATTATAGGCCAAGTCATGTTGTGTCGAATGGACAAATAGCAAAAGGCTGTTCCTTCTTCAAAGAGCTAACTGTTTAGCAGCGCCATTCTTTAAAAATAAATAAATAACATTTTTAAAATACACAATACTATTAGAAAAACTTCTCCCTTCTATAAACCCACCCTCTTTTTTTATCCTTAAGCAGAGAAGAGGGAGAAAAGGGAGGAAGAAAACAAACATGAAATAAAGCACAAGAACTAAAGAAATAAAGTAGAAAAAGGAGGGGGGAGGTAAACCTTATCCAAACAGATAGAATAAGTTTGATATCAAGTTTCAGAGAGCTTTAAAAATTAAGCCCAAATGCAGTTATATTTCATACCTGCATCCCATCTATTAAATGCTGTTTTTTTCCACTGGTAAGATCCAGTAGTTCTTCTGCTCAAGTTTCTATATGCGATAGCGTTGCAGCTTTCCTCTGGTGCAGCATAAGATATTTGGCAATAACAACGCTTAAAAGTTTCTGAACTTCCATGTAGAAAGCACATGGCCTAAAAGGAGGTTGATAGCTGAGAACAGAAAAGGTGAGTCCAGGATAAAGTTAATCTGTTTTTCCACCTCTTACCATAATGATATGATGATAAGGCAAGTCCCTCCAGCGGCAGTGCCTCCAGGGGCAGTTGCTGTGGTCTTTAAGGCCAGGTCTGTGGAATCTGTCTGGGGTCTGGTGAGCTTGCAGGATGATTTTTTTCCCACTCTACTGAGATGCTTATATCCACAGCCCTGCATCTGCATTCCATTTTAGCCATAGCTGATCTATCACAGTTCCAAGCAGAAGGAGCGATATATATATCCTGTGGGGATAACTGTATCAAATTAAAAAAGGATCATAATTCTGGAGGTTCCGTTGCAGCTACGCCATCAGCGCCAAATTTGGCATGTAGGCACTGTTGACAAAATGCTTCTGGGGGCAGCTGATATTCTACTTTAAGGCTTTGAAAGGGTTGTTACTGTTAACATGTAAGTTAACTTCATAACCCAGATTTTGCCCAGGTCTCTATAAATATCTAATTATCAAGTGTGGCTCCCATCTGCGGCTACCTAAAACCGCGGATCAGAGCCACATTTACCCCAAACAGCCAGATCAGCTGAATCAACCCTGGCGATCAATGGGGTGAACAGATGTCGCAGCCAGATCCGCCCTCACATCCAACTCCCAAACATGTTTCTGCAGACTTGCCCCCCCCATCTGAAGAAAAATCTGACATACACAAAAAAATTGGGGGGTTTAATTCCCCCCCCCCCCCGAAATAAAAAAGCATTATTTGCGCAAGTGCAGAGAACGCACTTACCTTCTGAAAAGGCAGCAGCCATTGCAGGGCTCTGCTCAGGGCCTGGCTGTAGCTGCAGCAGATGCCTGGAGTGGCTTCGGGGCCCTGCTGCCTTGGCAGCAGGCTTAAGGTAGGTGGCTGGGGCCTGGAGCTGCCATGGAGGGGAGATGGGATTTCCCCCCCCCCATGAGTTTCACAGGCCTCCCATTTGTTCAAATTAATTGTGCTTTGTCCTTTCTTAATGATGGGTCTGCCCAACAATGTAAAGGGTCAAAACCTAAAGTTGGCCCCCAAGTCCCTCCACACCCTCCTAGCAGCCATTATAGTGGGAGAATACGATTGGGTTTCTAAGATATTATGTGCCCTGTACTTTACAGCTTTGTACGGTGGTTAAATTTATTGAATTTCAAGTCTGGCCCATTCAAGCCTTTTTTCTTTCTTTTTTGCTGATTTGTCATTTCAGAATCTCACCTGTGCCATTAGAAAAGCATTGTGGGATATTTTAAGGCTGGGAAGACCAAATCATCCTTTACCCATTGGGAGTTGCAGTTTTTCATATGTTTAGTATTTTGCCTGTTCCGCATGTAAGGGTACAAGATGTGGAATCTATACAGTTGAAAATTTTCTGTGGGATATAAACTACAAACCATTGGATGATATAGGTTAATCATGGAATAATGTTCATTTTTAATATATTGATTTTTTTCCCCTCCACAATGTTAATCTTAACATTGCCATCCTAGGCAGAGTTAGATTCTTCTAACATTGACGGATTTAGAAGGGTGTAACTCTGTATACGATTGCACTGCAAGGCAATGGAAGAGGAGGGTACAGTCAGTCAACAATGACTGGAAATGTTGTGATATCAAAATAACTGTTCACAGAATACTTGTAGGTTTGGGATTGCAAGTGTAAAGGCACATTATTTATGCAGCACTATCAATGTATATAGCACTCTACAGTATAAGCAGAAATGCACCCATGAATCTGTTTACCAGTGACACCTTTCCCTGGTCCTCTGGCAAGTCGGTGACCCAGCAGCGCACATTCTCTCCACCACCCATTTCTGAGTTTTAACTTGCCATGTGATCTAGAGAGGGTTCGCGTGAAGCAGCCTTATACTGCTCTTTCTAATCTTCCCATCGCAGTACAGTTGTGAGAAATCTGCACTTGCTTTGGGGTTTGGAAAAAGATAAACAGCTGGAGAGATCACTGTGGGTTACTTTCTTCATGTCCCGAACAAATGACAGAATACACTGGCTTTCCCTCAAATATCAGAGCAGAGACTTCAGAGAAGGGAGGGGAGGAAGTGGTATGGAATGCCGGTCAAGTCAATGTTTGTGGACCTGTGAATTGTATTAAAGGTCAGATCTCTCAAGTCATTAACACAAGTATGTTGATGAGGGCACAATCTTGAAGGTGTTCTGCATCTGACACTTTCTTCTGGTTGACTATGTTTACCTTTCATGCCATGCTGACAAGCAGTTAGTGTTGTGAACTGTGTTTTCTGCAACCATATAAGTATGGAAAAAACAGACACTGCTGTGGTGACTACATATACCAGAATTTTTGTTCTTCACATAACTTTTTCATGTTTGAAATGCTCATATAGTAATGTGGGAATCCACCAGTATGCGGTTTAGATTTCCGGCAAGTCTAAATGTTCAAATGTGCAGAAATGTATTCATGTAACTTATGATCTGTACATGTTCAAATAAAGACTTTGTGAGGAACTCACAAATGTTATTTAAAATTACATTAAAAGGGTCAACAGCTATTAAAAAGACTAACGCTGCCTTCAAGTGTAGGCCCAGGGGAGCTGTGCGCCTGAATGAAATGTGCGAATGTTTGTGTGTGTACCCAGGCTTTTAGTTATGTCTTTGCTGTAAGATGACACCATGCTACTGCTACAGAAATAGGCTCCTGCTTCTTTGAGGGCATTATTCAGTTCATAAATTATTTCAGTGGACTCAGTATATTGTACGTAACTGACTGTATTAAAAAATAGAGCATACCTTAAAAAGAACCTTCAGATTGTATTGTATCATACTAGCTGACCTGGGGAAGGGTACATTCTGAAAATAAAATCTGGCTGTATACACCACTGTAGAATTTTTGAAGCTCTCTCTAGGCTTGTCTGCTTTCAGCATTAGTGTAGAAAAGCTTTGGCTGGGGGAATATTGCTCTAAACTAAAAGATCTGGCTTCATTCAGCCTTCAAATGAAGCCATAATTTACCATGACAGGCATGAGCGTGGCTTGTTTCTCATTCATGTGCCTTCCCTCCCTTTTACACAGAGCATGGCTAAGGATTCCTGATTTTAAACTAAATTTCCAGGGATTCCTTGTAAACTGGGATTCTGAACCACACAGTTTAGAATCCTAGTTTGTGGGGTGTAAAAACAGACAAACAAAAAAGTACACTTGAATTTGTATGGGGGTGGGTGGGGACTAGAGTTGCTTTCCAACTAGGAATGCTTAGTTTTGAGAGAGAAAGGAAGGGAACATTTGGCCATGAGAAACAAGCCATGTCCATTCCCGTGGTGGCAAACTGCAGCTTAGTATGGTGGCTGAATGAATTCCTGTCTTCCTTCTCTCACATTCATCCACCTTCTGTCTCTCGGATTCCTTGCTTCTGCTCAACTTCCTTCTGGTTACAGCTGTGTGTTTCCTTTCACCCAGGGAAGGGGACATTCAGACCATTTCCTCATCCTAATGACGTCGCCAAGAATGTTTGGCAGCCACGCCCTTCTATGGCCTAAAGTTCAGGGATACACCTGGGAAACCCCCACCACTAACACCCGCCAATATTTGCAACATTTCTGACATTACACTGTAACGTCCTTCATTCTGAGTCACAGATAATAACTATCCTATCCATGCTTTTATGTGAAATGCTCTGGGGACAGAGAACTGTAGTCTTGATTAAACACTTGGTACTAACTTCGTCATCGTGTTTTTCGTGCCTAGGCAGATGTTAGGTTGAGTGACGGATCTAATTTTCAAATGTTCTATTTTAGAGTGTAGCTATTTTTAAATGAACACATCATCTTGTGACTTGGTCTTGTGTCCCTTTGTGATCACGCATATGGAGGGAAGAACTTGCCTGTGGTGCAATGATCCATCACTGCCTTGAGCTTTATATTAAATGACTAATTTTCTGCATTCAGAAACTATGCAAAAGCTAAAACGGTCCTCTTGCACTCCAAATTCACCTTGCTATTTAATTTTGTTCCCTCTCGCATCCTTGTTGTTTGCCAAAGTAGATGTACCGCTGCTGCAACAGTTGGGGAGGGGGGAAGAGTATCATTCAGACAGTAAAATAGCATAACAGCTATTCACCACCCACCTTTAATTCCTCTTTGTAACTGGTGTATTGCTTTTGTGGCCAGTGTGGAATGTTACAGCAGTTAACACCTGTCTGAGCTATTAAAGAATTACAGGGCCGTAGGGGTAAGGTGAAACATTAAAAAAAAACTTTCTGACAGAGCGGTTCCTCTGTGGAGAAGGCTTCCTTGGGAGGTGGAGGGCTCTCCTTCTTTAGAGGTTTTTAAGCAGAGGCTAGATGGCCATCTGACAGCAATGCTGATTCTGTGAACTTAGGCAGATCATGAGAGGGAGGGCAGGAAGGGTTGCGTCAGTGTTTGGCTCTCCTGGCCCTTTCTTACATGCCCAGGGAAATGCAGATGGCCACTCTGTAGTCAGGAAGCAAATCTCCTCCAGGCAAGATTGGCCAGTGATCCTGGAAGGTTTGTTTGTTTGTTTTGCCATCTTCTGGTCATGAAGCAGGGGTCACTAGGGGTGTGTGGGGGAGGCAGTTGTGAATTTCCTGCATTGTACAGGGGGCTGGACTAGATGACCCTGGAGATCACTTCCAACTCTGTGATTCTATGAAAGATGGCAGGGAAAGCTTTCATGGGGAGCAGAGGGTTTCTGTGCCACAAGTGGCTGTTAGCTCTGGTCGTCTGACTGGTGAGAGTGCAGGATGGCTGGACTGGGCTATGTCAGGCAGGTGGAGGTAGAGAAGAAAAGATAGGTTGCACAGGGAGAGGGGCTCTGTATAATCCTCAAACAGCCTACCAAGTCCTGATCTCTAGGGCTCTAATACTAGGCATATTTACTCAAGAGCAAATACCATTTAATTTAGTTCTGAGGAAACATGCATAAGATCAATTTGCATGTTACATGCATTTGCTCAGATTTCTTCCTACCTATCCTTGCCTTCCTCCTTCCTTCTGCATATTGCCTTTTCTGTGTTGCTTCCTTCAGACATGTTTAAATTGGTAAACACCTTGGGGAGGTAGTGTGTTCTTTTCTGGCTTAGTTTATTAAAACCTTATGTCACATGAATAAACATATAACATGCTTTGCTACTCATTAATATTGGTCCTGGAACTGTGCCTGGAGAAAGTGGTGTATTAATAGATTATCAAGTTAGAGTAGACAGGGATGATTATGAGTAAATAAGACAGCAAAGGAAACTCCACCTTCTGCTCCTCTTGTGTTTCCTGCTCCCAACTTTCTTGGGCTGCTACCCCTTGATCCTGGCTTTAGTACTGGTGAGGTCATAACACTGTTGTTATCAGTCACATGCTTGCAGCTCAGTGGGTCACATGTTGCCCCCAGAAGGGTTAAACATGGTCTGGAAAGGTTCTAGAGAAAGGTCTAGACCACTGTTCTAGGGAGTAATGACTCATACCTTTTAGTTCTTGGAATGGTTTGTGTTTTCTTCTGTTGGAACCATATGCATAATCCTGGGGTTCTTTATTTCAAGGAAAAAAATGTTCAACAATCAGAATTATTTGTTAGTGCCAAACACATGCAGCAGTTTTTGAGCAGTGTCTCAGTATGCTGTGTTGGTTTCTCATTATACTTTTCTTCCTCTCTAACTCACTCCCATGCTCCATTTTCTCTTGTCTATTTCTTCAATACTCCACCTTTTCTTTCTTCTTATTTCTGACTATATCTGGCTGTTGTTCTAGTCTCCTATTGCCTTTATATAATTTTATTTTTCTTCTCTCTTGGGTGGTCTATGTGGGCCGTCTCAGTTCTTGTTATTTTTAGTAAGACCAATAAGATTCTTAATAAAGAAAAAATGTCCAGCAGATCTAACAGGGCAAAAATATGGAATGCCATAGATGAAATGAGCATGAATTACGGAGAGTGGCCAACATCCCAAAACTGAATCAAGGCAATTCAAGGAGGGTGTGACCTTTTAGAGATCAGCATTGAAAATGATTAACTTTCTTCATTTTGTGCAAAAAAAAAAAAAGCGTTTGGAGAGGCAACAATGAAATTTGCCTTTCTTGGGGCCTCTTCTACTTGCCCACCCTTGATTAGGGACCATGTTGTCCACACTGCTCACAATTTGGATCAGTGTTGGTGTAATGAGAAACTATAGTTTAGCAACTGGGAATGGCCCTTCAGGCCTGTATGTGCCTCTATAGCTTTTGCTTTGTGCTTTGTTTCCAGACAATGGTTTGCTTCAAGAAGATGGGGATGTGGCAGAGAAATTGAATGAATTCTTTTCTTCTGTTTTCAGTATGGAAAATGTGGGACACACGCCCACTCCAGAGTCACTGCTGAGTCAAATTGAGATAACCAGAGATGAAGTTCTAGGACTACTAAGCAAACTGATAACTAATAAGTCTCCAGGTCCAGTTGGGATATACCCAAGGGTGCTTAAGGAACTCATATGTGAAATTGTTGCTCTACTAACAAGTATAGGCAGTGGCACTAAAACCAGCCTCCATACTGGAGGACTGGAAAGTGTTACACCTACTTTTAAAAAGAATTCCAGGGGGAATCCAAAAGATAACAAGCCAGTTAGCCTAACATCTGTCTCAGGTAAATTAATAGAGGCTATTATTAAAGATAGAATTATTAAACACAAAGAAAAACAAAAAATTGCTGAGGGAATATCAGCATGGCTTTTGCTGGGGAAGTCCTGCCTCATCAACTTTTTTGAAGTTCCTTGAGAAGATTAACAAGCATGTGGATAAGGGTGGTCTGGTGGACACTATGTACTTGGGTTTCCAAAAAGCTTTTTACAAGGTGCCTCACCAAAGAGTTCTCAGTTCAGCTGTTGTGGGATGAGAGGATGGGTCCTCTTATAGATTAATAATTGGTTAAATGACAGGAAGCAGAGAGTAGGAGAAAGTGGGCAGTTCTCACAATTGAAGGGAAGTGAGAAACGAGGCCCCACAAGGATCAGGACCAGAGCGATATGTTTATAAATATGAAATTGTGGGGGAGCAGTGGGGAGCAGTATAATAGCCTAGTTTGCAGATGATAGCAAATTATTCATAATGTTGAAAAACAAGACAAATTGTGAATTGGGTGAGTATGCCACAACATGACAATGAAATCTGTGTTGGTTAGTGGAAAGTGATGAACACTGGAACAAAAAATCCTAACCTAAAATATATGTTGATGAAGACTGGCAAAAACCAAGATTGAAAGAGATCTTGGGGTTGTATGGAATAGCTCAATGAAAATATAAACTTGAGTGTGTGGCAACAGTGAAAAAGACAGATTCTGCCCTTGGCATTATTAGGAAAGGGACTGAAAATAAAATAACCAGTATTGTAATTCTCTTGTATAGAGATTTTGTGAAGCTCCATTTGAAACACTGTTTACAGATCTGGGCACCATATTGGAAAAAGCACATTGCAGAGCTGGAAAGAGTACAGACAAGCGCAACCAAAATGATTCAGAGGTTGGAGCACCTTTCCATGAGAAAAGCCTATCAACAGTCTCTCTTCAGTTTAGAAAAAAAATGGATTAAGGCAGTGGAACATGATAGGTTTATAAAATTAAGCACGGCATTGATGGGCAATAGATTCTGGACAGACAAAAAGGAAATACTCAACAAGTAAGTAAATTGTGGAATTCACTGCCAGTGAACAGTGATGGCAAGAGTCATACAGAGTGAAAGTAAGTGAGTGTATATAAGATCATTTTTTGAATCCCAGTCTTCAAGTGCAGAAGTTCCCCTCTTGTAACAGAAAGAAAGCACCATACTATTTTACCACTTTTTAAACGTTTAGTCGATTTTTTTTGGTAGCCAAATAAGCAACAAATCTCTAGTTATTTTTGTTCTATAGAAAATGCCACATATTATTACACCCTTTCAGATCTAAAGTCGTTCTTTGTGTTAGAGTAATTTTGGCAGAGGGGCTTCTGCAGAAAAAAAAACCTGATCTGGAAACCTGCAGCATAGTGTTTGGATTTTTTTTTTAATGATTGCAGCAGAGAGAATGCTGAGATATTGGTTTAAGCTTATAAGCAGCAATGTTGTGACTAAAAGCTGCTGCAGTGACCTTGACTGCAGTTTTGCCTACTAATTCCAGCATTTTAAGATTGTGCTGTTTAGACCACCTTTTATCATCATTATATCAAATTCTGAACTGGGTATGGATTAAAAACTCTACAAAATGGGACCAGGGACAGGTGGGAAATTTTTATGCAATCTTGAGGGAAGCCCAGGTTTGCAGAAAAATCTGAAATATTTGAAAAGTCATTGGGAGTTTAAAAAACTCATAAAAGCAATGTCTGTTTCTTTAATAAAAGTACGCCACTAAGATTTCGTGAGACTGTGTTTCAAAATCTTGATAGCCATCTTGGTGGGAAACACTGCTAATGTTTCCAAGCCTTAGTTAGTGTAGGGGAGGATTTAAAAAGGTAAAAGGAGGGGAGGTAAAACTTGGAGGAGGAAGAGCAAAAAGGTAAATATGGTGTCTGTGGGGAGGACAGATGCTGCCAGGAGGCAAAACAGAAAAAAAAGAGGTGAATGGGTGGTGGGAAAGACAAAAAGGACTAAGAAATGCAAGACGGAGGCAAGGAGTGGGGAAATGAGATCCCTTCTTACAGTCCCCTGTGTCTTCATTCTAATGATCTACAAAGTTCATGGTCAAATGTCTCAGTAGGGCAGGAAAACAGAGCCACCTTTAAAGAAGGCAGGTCAGGGTTTCTGCTATTCAGGGAAGTAAGGAGAAAATACTTATTTGATTTTGTTTTTTAAAAGGTTCCTTTCAAATTGACTGAGGAGTGCTGATTATTGCCAGTGCCTACCAGAAGGGTAGATGGGGGGACAGGTAAGGGCATGGAGAGGAATGGCTAAAAAAATGATCTCTGTATTGTATCATTCCTTTCAGAGCTAGACAAGCAGCTTCCTGCTCACCTAACTATAATCCTCAGCAGTTCTTAAAAAAGTATTAAAGCACTAGACTGCTGAAGGTCAGGGCCAGAAGGGCACAGAAGTGACTCATCCCAACTCTGCAGCATCACAGTATTGCACTGGGGTGTATGTTGATTTCCCGTCTATGATTCCTCCCCCAACTTGTAGAAACAAATTGTGGTGTAGAAAGAAGCAGTTGCCATGTTTTCAGTTGCACGTGTGAGATGCCTTTATGGAATGTACTGTGAGATTATTTGAAAGCACTGTCTTTCTCACTTTTTCAGTGGTGATAGCTATTTTATTTTTGCAAGTCATCAGTTGATTTCAAGTGATGTGTGCCTGAACATGCCTTAATTTTAACAGGTGGACATTGGATTTATTTGGGTGGGGTTAGAATAAGAGAGCAGTTCTGGGGCTTCCGGTGCTGACGCTGGGCTGATTGCTACGTCCTCCCAGGGGCTCCTGGGGAGAATCCAAGTTTGCGTGTAATTTGGGGTGTTTTACTGCACCCCAATCCAGCCCTTGCAAGTGGGCTGAGAAGCAGGAATTCCCTGCAGCCATATATGCGGTTTGATCTCCTGAATACTCCGAGGAAGCTTTATTAAGTCCCCCGGAGTTTCAGATGTTTGATCCCGTGGGCACGAAGGGATTGAAATCGCCAGCGCGCAACTTCGGCTTTAGAATCTACCCTCCAGCACCTTATAAACATCATAAGGACTACATCAAGATTAAAACCTCACCTCCAGACGCCCAAGTGAGTAGATAACAATCCTTCGCTTTTCACTGGCGTTATCGAATAACAGGGGGTTGAAGAAAACATTCCTGGTAACCGTTTCTCTCCCTTAATTGAACTGGATGATTTTGCTGCATGAGATCCATCAGACAAAGCAGCAGGAGCCTTATCAAACTGATCAACTTAAACTAAAACAACGAGCTTGAATGATTGACGTAAGATTTGCCAATCCGACGCGTTCTTAAAGGAAGGGGAGGGAGGAACCTTTGAGAATTTGCTTGGGGTAAAAAAGGTCCTCCAGCCACGTTTTACAACAAAGAGGATTCCTTGACTGGAAGACTCTGTGCTTCCTTCAATATCCCTCTCTATTGTTCTACAAGCAAATCAACAGGAAGAAGGTTGTAGGACCGGAAATTCATCTTACTCGTGTTACACCAAAACCATTCCTGAAGGTAACCATAGAGAAGAGACGATAGAAGGTCCGCGATGAGGGAACTCTTGGAATACTTCCTGGTTCTGCCGATCTAGAGCGTCTGGTAAAACTCGTTGGTATTTTCAACTTTAAAAAGTTATTTTAAGCTTAAATACTCACTTCTTCAACCCGAAAAAGATATTAAGCTGGTCAATGAAATATTCTCTATCAACTACATGTAATGGACTCCTGCTAGATGACCATCAATTTTTTAACTAAGTTACATATGTAAATGTCTGGAACCTCTCCCTGATCTGGCTAAATTCATAGCCCTGCCCTTATGAAATTAAAGGAAACTTTACAGAATTTAACCATGGAAAAAAAAGTACAGGACATGCTTGCTAAACATTCTGAGGCGACAATTAAACAAGTAAAACAGATATCAACACAGATGGCTCAACTGATTTCAATGATGATGACTCTTGACCAATCATCACAGGTATGTAATCAGAAGTTGGACCTGGTTACAGAAGATATAAAAGTCATGAAAATTCAAATGATGGCCACAAATACAGACATACAAGTAATGGATTCTTCTGTCCAAAAAGTCATGGAAGAATACAAGGATACAAAGAAGAAGACAGAAGTCCAAGAAGGTAACCAGTTGGTGACAAAGAGATCAGACATACAAGAAATGGACTTTTTATCTAAAAAAGTCATGGAAGGACGTGTGGATATAAGGAAGAAGAGAGCAGGTCAAGGAACACAAGTTGAAGCCATGATGGAAATGAAGCCCAGAAAGAATTATTTTTGGATACATACCCTGTCTGAGGAAATGAGAGAGCATAAAGAAATCCTGTTCCCATACCTGACTGACTTATTTCAGTTGCAGAAGGAAGTATTAGACCATGATTAAAGGACTGATTTAAATATGATTGCTGGATTGGAAGGCTTTGACAGTGTGGATGGGTGGCATGGCTATTAACGATGTAGTGGAATTAAGATTTAGACATCATTTTGGGATTATGTAAACAAGTCCTCCTTTTATAGACTATCAATTGATATAAAAGTATACTGGAATATGTGATTATTACTTTAAGGAAAATGTTGGAATGTACTAAGGATATTGGTTTTTTCTCCTTTTTTTATAAGGGGTGGACTTGTGATATGGATCTGGGATATGATTTACACTGAAATAAGATCGATTAAACAGGAAATATCCCTAAAATATTGGAGAGGATGTTGTTTAATATGATTAAATGTATGTTATACTGGCTGCAATTTTATGCAGCCAAATGGAAAGGGACAAAGGTTTCAGAATAAAGGGATTAAATCATTTAAATGTTAGAACTGGTGGAGTTGGAGAAACTAGGGAAAAGGGGAGAATTGAAGGAATCATTGTGATAATGTATAAGATCTGGGAAAAATGGAAGGTTACTTTTTACTCTGATCCAGAATGTAAAATTTTATATAACATGAAACTTTAGAATGAGATTAATACTAGGATCAGAATATGTTAACGAAGGATAATAACACTTTATTAAGAGGTAGATGGAGGTGATGGGGAAGTCAATTTATTTTTTATGTTTAATGGTAATCAAGACAACAATTAATGTAATTGTGATTGTGATATTATTTTTACATTGTTGTTAAAATTATGAAGAATTTATAGTTTAAAAACCAATAAAATTTTTTATATATGAATAAGAGAGTAGTTCTGTATTGTCCACTAATCTACATAGCCTGCCTTCCATGCTTAGTTTAATCACACCCTTCATAAATTGCCTTTATGATACTGTATTGTAATGACAACACAACACTTGGAGTTGTATTAATTGAAAGGCTGGTGTGACAGGCAGCTGCCTTCCAATGAGTTAACCTGGTCACAGAACCCCTTGATTGACAGGGAGTTTGAATAGAATTCTGAGAATGGCAGTTGGAGAGTTCTGAACTTCTGACAGTTGAGAACTAACAGTTGACTGAGATAAAAGTTAGCAGACAGCTAGGAGACAGTGGTGTGAGCTGCAAGCTGTCTGGTGGAGGATTCTCCTCAGGAGTGAAAAGAAACACATTTGAGTTTTGGATCAGGAAGGATCCATAACCAGTTATCTAGGGAAATAGCTCTAAGGTTGACAGAGTGATGTCTAAGAGTTTAATGGGAAATAGCTCTGGTGAAAGGAGTGATCCGAGGCCAGTTTAAAGGAGAAACTGGGGAAGTGTGTTAATGTTCCTAACTCCGCCAACTAAAGAAAAACTGTGTAAAATAAGTTTAAGTTTAAGAAACTCACCAGAAAATAAAAGTTTAAACACTTGTATGTGAACCATTTTGATGCATTTGGAATTACAATATATCACTTGAACATAACCATCTCAAGTTCCTCAATTCTGTTATTCTGTTACAAACCACATTCCTGTTATGAAGCTTTGTTAACCTGACTTTTCAATCCCCCCAAAAAGAGAAAAATAAAACCAATTTTAAGTTGTATTTCAAAAAGCCTCTTGAGTACCATATATTTGTGACCTTGTATAGAAAATAAGGGGTCCGTTATAGTTAGTGGCAACAGTATCATAACAAGCCTCAACAAAGATAGTGAGAGTTGTTTGTGTGAGAACGAAGTAAAATAAAAATAAAACGAGTTCTGTCATAGCTTTTATGTATGTTAAGATAGGTGAACCAAAGGCTTCAGCTCAATTTTCTTATTGCAACTTCCATAATCTCTTGCCATATCATTACATTGAGCAGTGTGGGAATGCCTGGAAATGTATCAGGGTTTGCCTTTTAGTGCTGCCATTTGTAATTAACTTGTTTGTTATACTTATTCTTCCACAGAAATGCAGGTTTGAATTGTTTAATTGAAACCTTGTCAATGAGAACCAATGTTGATCTATAAGGCTTCAGTAATTTCTTGAGAGAATGTAAGGTCAATCATGAAGAGAGTGTCTTCTGTATTAAAAATAATTATTCTTTCATCGAGTTATGCATTAACTGGTAAATCTTGGCTGCATCATTTCTTAAGGCCAAGTTGAAGACAGTCGAGGAGTTCTTAAGTCAGGCATGTGTGTGTATATACACACACGTACACTCACACAATTCATGGCCTATTAAAAAAAACTGTAGGCTGTTGGACTTTACCATTACAGGTAATATCTTTCTAACACTAGAACAGGAAAAGGTTAGAAGCTAAAATAAAACGTATAAAGTGCTTTTCATAAAAATAAAATTAGTGAAAATCAAATATACACAGCAAACAGGCATTAGATAAAAAACTTGACCCAACTACTTCAAAAATGTTATAATTAAAATTCAAAATACAAAACTAGCCCAGAGGCGTCAGAGAACGTATCATGAAATTTCAAAGCTACTGAAATATACTTAGCAGTCGCTTCCATGATTCTTCAGTTGTCACCCACAAGAATATTTAAAAGGTGCAGAACACACAGGGAAGGTAGCCAGGACAGTGGCTAGGATAGAGGCTCTTGGCTTGGCATAAACTTTGCAAAAAAGAAAAAAAAGTTAGATTCTAGTGTCTGGGCCCCACATAAATACTGTCTCTGCTGCTGAGGAATCCCGGCAAATCTGCCAGGAAGCTCTGCCAATGAGAGCACATTAAAGTGTGCTAATTAAAATAACCTATGGTAAATCAGAACCATGAGATGGAATAGGTATTTGTTATAGACAAAAGGGGTGTGTGAAGGAAACAACCCATAAACGTTGGGGAGCAGACTTAGGCTGTTACCGCACTAGGTATTCCCAGCAATGTATCAAGAGTTTGGAAATGTTATAAAAAATTCTGTTCGCACTTTCCGTGTATTCCCACCGATGTATTAAGAGTTTGAAAATGTTGTAAAAAATACAGTTTGCACTTACTTTGGCCCCTTTCGCTGTGAAGACGTCTTCCAACCATTTTTTAGCCGTGGTATCCAAAAACCCTTTTAAAGTGATGTTTTTATAACATTTCCAAACTCTTGATACATCGCTGGGAATACCTAGTGCGGTAACAGATCCTAAAATCTGCCAGTCAAGTTCTTCAGGTTTTCCAATCACACAGGAGCAGGCTTTATTTAGACCCAGAACTTCTAGTTCAGAAAGGAGAAACCCATTTCAGTGCTCTTTCTGTTTGTACTCTGACTCCAGACACTACAAAAACTATGTGAGCTAAGCTGCAGCAGCAAAGATTACTGCTGACCATGCTAATGTGGAAGGTGGTTTAATCTCAACCTGCAGCCAAAGAGTTGATGAAGCTATACATCTCAGCACCCCAAGTAGAACCCACAGAAAAGCTGTCTGAATATGTTCTACTTTGGGGCTGAAAGCCTGGATCCAAATTGGGCTGTGGACACCTAAAATTATGTCTTGTTTCATTAAAAGTGTGGCTTTTAAATCATCTCAATTGTTCTGGAAAATCATGAAGATGTTGGACATCATGGTTCCTTACCAAAAAGTCTTAAACGTATATAAGTTGGAAATCTTCAAAAAGGCCTTGGGGTATTATGGTACTTAAACATTTGTTTTGAAAACTTACAGCCCAATCCTGAACCTCTGGAGGCCAGGAAGAGGCTGCGCCAGCATTGGGATCCCCCATACCAGCGCCCGGGCCACTTACGCCATGCAGAGTGGCCCCAGTGCCAGCAGGGAAACCTAGACGCCAGCCTTTCAGTGCTGCTGCAGCAGTGCCTCTCAGCGACACTGGCTGGGCCTTCCACTGGTGTCCGACCAGCTCAAAGCTCCGCGCTTGTGCCCCGGGGGGTGTTCCCGGGGCGTGCCAGGGGGTGGAGCTGTCGATAGGCAGCTTCCTATTCCCTTTCGGCGCAGCACGCTGCTGGGACAAACAGCATTGCTGCGCCTACTTTTTTGCCCCATTTAAAATTTAAAAAGCCTCCTTTCGGCAACTGGAAAACAGGTTTGGAGGCGCCACAGCCATGCCGTCCCTGGCTCCGAAAGGTCAGGAATGGGCAGTTAGATGTGTTTACACATTTCAGAGTGAGTTTAATTTGTTCTATATCTTCTTGACTACAATTATGCTGACTTCCTCGTTTATTATTACAAGTAAATGAGTTTGGTTGGGGACTGACTAGACTGCTTCTGTGATGTTTCTCAGAATAAGCACGTGTTAGCGGCATGAATGAAGTACTGATTCCTTGGTTGCTCCAAAGCTTTAAAATATTCTTAAGCGCACATCATTGGTTGCCTTTTCAGTGAGTTTACTGTTGTTGAAGAAAGAAGATTGGGATGAGAGTAAGGGCCTATTAAGGGTAATGAGTTAAAAGAACAGTTGTAACTCAAAATATTTATATTGGCCCTAGAATGTTGAAGTATGTTTCTGGAATTATATTAGGGTAGCTAATGATGGTCCTACTAGCTAACACAGATTGGTCAGATGTTACATTGCAGGGTAATGGAATCCTTGGTGTTTTGTAATATTAAGTATGTGTGAATGCTGAAATGTATTATTGCTTTATTAAGAAAGTTTTTACCTTATCTTTCTGCCCCAATACGGCCACCAAGGCGGCTTAAAAATTAAAACATACAAATTAAAATATTAAAAGACTTTAAAACCAACACACAATACATCATTAAAACAAGTTAAAAACTAAAGCTTAAAATAAGTACAAAAGATAAAAACAATAGGAGGAGGAAGGAGGGATCACTCAGGGAATGCCAAATGAAGGCTAGCATGGTGTAGTGGTTAAAAGCAGCGGATTCTAATTTGGAGAAACGGGTTGCATTCCCCACTCCTCCATATGAAGCCTGCAGTATGACTTTGGGCTATCAAAGTTCTTTTCAAACTCTCTCAGCCCCACCTACCTCACAAGGTGTCTGTTGTGGGGAGAGGAAGGGAAGGTAATTGTAAGCCACTTTGAGACTCCTTAAAGGTAGAGAAAAGTGGGGTATAAAAATCAACTCTTCTTCTTGAAACAAAACAATCGTCACCTGTTGGCAGAAGACAGCAACAGAAGGGGACAGGCAAATCTCCCTGGGGAGAGAGTTCCAGAGTTTTGGTGCCACTGCTTCACCCCTCTTTTAAATGAAAGACATTCTTTAAAAGGTTCATATACTTAATTGTGAACTATCTCCATTTCTTCTCCAGGTTACATCCTAAGCGTTGTACTCCTAACCTTACCCAGACAACACCTGGTTCAACTCTACCTGTATTTTTTAACTGCACTGTTGCTGTATGCAGGACATCAGATCTCCAGGTAAGAATAGCAAGAATGTTTTCTTCTATAGTTTTGATTTTCAAATCTAAAAAAGTACTTTTGAATGTTCTGGCTGGAGCATATGCTTACCTTTGTCTCCTTACTTGTAAAAATATTCCTCAGTTGAAAGAGAAATAATTGATGATAATGATGTCTTTTAATTGACTATAGGGAGAATTTCTAAGGACTGTATTCCAACTGAATACATGGGAAGTTTTTCTGGACATTAGTAATGACTAGGGCTGTAACTTTTCTGAAGCCTTGAAATACAAAGGATCATTTATATTACGGAGACATTAATATGCTCTTTTTTAAGTTTGCACATTCAAAAATGCTGGGTGTTTATTCAAAGCCAATGTAAGCCCCTCTTGAAGGACTGAAGTTGCTCTGAGTGATTCTTGAGCATAATTCAGCTTTTCATCTTGCTGATGACTTAATAGTGGGTGCCATATGCTGGAGAGAATAAGGAAGAAGGCCAGAAGTACGTAAAGCATAATTACAGTGGCAGTTACAGTTCATATTGTGTTGTTTAAAAAATTGGCTTTCGGGATGAGGTTTTTACAGACTTCGGGATCTGAATTAAAAAGTTAACCATTTGATATCTGAGAGCATGGAAAACTAGATTCCACCTATTTGAACATTTTGGCACATGTTTATGAGCCAAATGACAATGTTCTGAGATTTAAGGCAGAGGGAGCATTTTAGCAGATTGTGAGGGAAGAAGCTTGGTAAGAGCACCTGTTTTCCATGCCAAAGGTCCCAGGTTCAATGTCTAGCATCTCTGGTTAAAAGGATTGGGTAGTAGGTTATATGGAAGATCTCTTTTGCAGACCTCAGAGAACCACTGCCAGGCAGAATAGACAATACTGGCCTTGATAGATTGGTCTGGCTCAGTATATATCAGTTTCATATGTTATGTGGAACTGGACCAGATTCTTTTCCAAGTACTGTGGTGAAATGATGTCCAAGCCAGTAGATTATATCTTCCAGCAAATGCTTTGGGACTGAAGACAGAAAGAAAAAATGAGGGTAGCATGATAGTTGCATTATTCAGGTATACAAGTCAGTATTTAAATAACCCCCTCCAAACGACTCTGAGGAAAGAATTCTGTCTTTTGTACAATCTCCTGGTCTTCTCTACTGACATTTATGTCCTCTAAACTCCTTGATACCCTGACCTGGATGGTTCAGGCTAGCCCGGTCTTTCCATATTTGAACGCTAAGCAGGGTTGGTCCTGGTTAGTACTTGGATGGGGGCCCGCCAAGGAAGTCCAAGGTTGCTATGCAGGGGTAGACAGTGGCAAACCACCTCTGTTCATCTTTGAAAACCTTGCAGGTTTGCTGTAAGTCGACTGTGACTTGATGGCACTTACCACCACCACCATCAGGCTCCTTGATCATGTATCATTCATCATTCATTTATTGCGGTCGATAGACCAAAACCAATTTAATATCATGTAGTATGTATTCAGTATCTCTCTGTGTGTGTGTATGTGTGTGTGTATGTGCATGTGTTAAATACAGTTACTGAGTATATATTTTCTCTGTGTGTATATACAGATATATGTACACATGTATATAGGATTGCCCTGAAATAAATTGTCCTTCGTAAACTTCCTGTTAGTTGCAGTCATAGACCAGTCACAGCTCAGGTTCCTTTTCTGTGTTTTCTGGTGTCTTCTCGTTTCCATTGGTTGTGGGGTATCGTGTGGTTTTCCCCTGCGTGCCTTTAATCGTTCTGCATATTTTTCCATGAATATGTCATAAATCTCTTTTATCTTTTCCCTGAATCATAAGGACTACAAAATACTTCTCCAAGTATTTCTTTGATCTCAAATGTATTGTGACAAAGGGTGAGGGCAGGCTCAGGGCGGCTCACATCATGTCATATCATCCAAGACATTTCAATTAAAATGCCTTATATAAAGATAACAATAAAACTACACAATAAAATCTATAATATTATAAAATCTAACAGTTATTGCCAAGAATCCAGATAGCACTCTTGATACCAGTGGTGGTAGCGAAGGAGTCAGGGGAGGAAACGAGGTAGGACAACTGAAGATGGAACAGGGGCTAGCTTTGATTGAACCATCGCTGCCCACAACCATAAGCCTGGCAGAACATCTCTGTCTTGCAGGCCCTGCGGAACTGAACTAAATCCTGCAGGGCCTGGGTCTTGTTAAAGCTCTGGTTTTAGCAGGATACATTTTGGCCTGGGGACCACTAATAGGTTGTTGTTACCTGAGCGTAAAGCTCTTTGAGCGGTGTATTGGGAGAGGCGGTCCTGTATGTATGGTTCAAGACCTTAACCATACCAAAACCTTAAACCTCGGTACTCAACTTGGAGCCAGTGCTGGTGGAGCACCGGTTGAATATGTGCTTGCCATGGGGTCCCTGTAAGCACCCTTGCCACTGCATTCTGGACCACCTAAGGTTTCTGGAGCAGTCTTAAGGGCAGCCCTGCGTAGAACTAATCTATGTGAACGTTGCATGGATCACTGTAGCTAGGTCAGGGCGAGACAGGTAGGGCACCAGCTGTTTAGCCTGGTGAAGGTGGAAGAATGCCACTGTGGCTACATTTGTGACCTGGGCCTCCATAGATAAGGAGGCATCCAGAGTCACACCCAGGTGGTTGGCGCAGGTATCAGTTGTACCCCATCAAGAGTTGGGAGCAGATGCCCTACCTCTGCCCCCCTGGCCTCACCACAGGACCTCCGTCTTTGATGGATTTAGTTTCAGCTGATTTGCTTCATGGCCTCCAGGCACCTGGCCAAAGTATCTAGGACGACATCTAGCTCGCCGCCCATCAGCAGATACAGCTGGGTGTCATCTGCATACTTGTGACCAACCAGCCTGAAACTCCAGACTAGCTGGGCGAGGGGGCGCATGTAGATGTTAAATAACATTGGAGAAAGAATTGCCCCCTGAGGGATCCCACACACCAAAAGGTGACACCCTCTGTCCCCGATTTTGGAGAAATGAGAGCAGCCATTGAAGGACTGTCCCACTTATTCCAGTGACAGCGAGTCGGTGGGTCACCAAATCATAGTCAACTGGTCAAACGCTGCTGTAAGGTCTAATAATACCAGCAGCATGACCCGCCTCAATCCAGCTGCCTCAAGAGGTAATCTGTGAGGGCAACCAGTGCTGTCTCCATCCCGTGGCCAGGCTGGAAGCCAGACTGAAAGGGGTCCAGAGTCGATGTGTCCTCCAGGAAAACCTGGAGCTACTCCACGATCACCCTTTAAATGACCTTTCCCTGGAATGACAGATTAGACACTGGGCGGTAGTTGGTAGTTCACTATGTTAACCTCCTTCCTGCTTACCTTCTCTCCTGTAATGTTTCTTCTGTTTGTTTAGTCTGGAAAGATCTCTGTTAAAATGAATTCCTGTTGCTAAGCCGAACTCTGTTGCCTCAAATTCATCTTTTTCAAGACAATTGCCTCATCTCCAATTAAATGTCATCATTTCCCCCGTGTTTCCTTTGCTCTTCAGGCTGCTGATCCCTGTTTATTCCCTTTTCCTGTCTCCACTCTGTCCTCTGTCAACGCCCATCAAGGCAGCCTCTTTATGTCCCTCTCTTCCTCAAGGCTTTTCTTGCTCTGTTTTTTTGTTCAGTTAACTCTTTGACAGCTTTCCTTCATTAGTGCTAGTACTCTGGCAATAGTGTCCTTTCCTTCTTTTGCACATTAAGCTGATTAGGCACTGCCTTGTGTCTGATCTGTGTTTTCATTGACTTAGCACCCTGGCTTTTAAATAATCTAACCATGCCTTCAAAAGAAATATTGGCCAGATTAATGCTAGGCTTGTGGACTTAAAACCTTTTTGCAATTGTGTTTACAAAAACAGTGTTTCTATGTCTAAAAGCCTACTGTGATACATGTTCAGTGTACAGGATCTACGTAGTTGTAGATCAGCAACTTGAGTAGTCACGCTGTGGTCTGTGCAGAAAGAGGCCAGTCCTGTCAACCAGAGAATGGAAAAGTGGAGGATGGAAGCCTTATCTATTTCCCAGAGTTCATCGAATGTGGATAAACTGGTACAGACCCCCTCCCCTCATAAACTCATAACTTCTAGTAGGGGTAAAATCCTAACAGTGCCCCTCTCCTGTTAGCTTGTACAACTTTATTTATATGCAAAGGCCGGAATCATGCCTGATGCTTGTTGATGTATGTCTGGATGTAATACCCTGTGTGTTAATTCTGATTTTCAGTGTGGTGTGTTCCCCCCCCCCAATATGTTTATTTATCAGTCAGTTCTCCCTATCAGAATAAACAATATGTTAAAGAACAAAGCAGTGTTAAAAATCTGTGTATTCCAGGTTTGTGAATGGCAGTTTTGTTTAAAAAGGCATTCACTTAGCTAACTGTTACTGCCTTTTACTTACTACAGTACTCAAAACACTCTTAATGCCTTTCTTTGCAAACTTGGCTCAAATCTACAATTTAACAGCAGGGCAGAGCTTTTCTGAAAATGCTTAGAATTATTTTATATGGTGTGATGTAAAATGTTGAAAACACATCACTTACATTATCTCTTGTAATCATCACAGTGATAGAGAACAGAATACTTTATGATTAAGGGATAGAAATAGACATTGTGAGGCATATTTACCCTGACTCATGACATGGAATTATGCATTTTCTTTAAAAGCAAAATATAAACTTCCAACCCGTTGTTTTTTAATTCTTGCGACAGGACCCCAATCAGTTCTTGTATGAACCGAAGGACGCTTCTGTTTGTGCAGGGGGAGAGGGTGATTTCTGCTGATTTATGACTGGTGATTCTTGTTCTCTATCCCTTGCTTTCCCAGTGCTTCTGTGACCCTCAGGAGCAGCCATTTGGGAGGTGCAGGGGGCAAAAGCGGGAAGGAGATGGTGGGAAAATAATGTTCATAAGCAGAGATTAATTTACCCTTCATTGAAGACATCTTTAAAAGTGCCCTCTGGTAGAGTGAATGACAGTGGTTATCAGAGGTCTTCTATTATCAACAACTTCAAGAAACAAGATATGGATACTCTCCCTTGAGCATATTAAATCACAATCCTTTACCTTGGGTTTTTCATGTACACTGTATTATTTTCCTCTTTCTTTTCCCTTCCAAAGTCTTACTGACACTAATGGTTTCAGAAATGTGGAAAATATGAGTATTGTTACAGCTAATGGTGGATCTTGATGTTTAGGATGCCAATGAAGATATGAAAACTAGAAAGGGGTTGTGTTGGGTCCACGGTTAACAGAGAAGACTGGTCAGCTGCATTATGCAATGAGGCTAGTGAACTACATTGTATATTTGTTAGGCCTCTAGAGCAGGAGTGTCAAATATAAGGCCCGCTGACCGGATCCGGCCCCTTGAGAGCTCTTAGCCAGCCTGGGAGCCAGCTGAGGCAGCCACCCACCACCACCACTCTCAATCTGAGCTGGCAAGACATGGCCAGCCCAACCAAGGGGCATTTATGTCTCATCTGGCTCTCTTAACAATTGAGTTTGACACCCCTGGTGTAGACACTCACAAGGATGTGTACATGTAGTCTCAAATGTACTTTAAAAACTGTGCCCATTGTTTAGTTAGTCCATATCTGATTTTCAAAAAAATTGTTTATACCAAGAATCCATCCTGAACAATTAATCTCCAAATTTTTCTCTCCTGCTTAGAAAAGTACACTTTTAATTTTAAGGATGGGAAATTTATTTTCAATACAAAATTAAGTGCTACTTTCCCCCAGATCATTTGCTGCTGGCAAGAAGAGAACAGGGGACTTGAGTAAAACGAAGATGGCAGTAGAAGGACAAAATGTTCTGTTAGACTTGGTCCTCTAGATTCTTTATTCTCATGTGTTTTAATTGCAGGTTGTAGCCTAGCAAGACCCACTTTAACATAATTTTCCATGTACTTGTTATGCTTTTTTCAAGAAATCCTTCAGTGGACAAGTAGTCCTACAAAAGGTATGCTGGAGAAGCGTTTGAAGTGATTAATACTTGAGAATACCTCTGTTTCATAACTTGGAAAGTAAATAGGAGTGGACAAGAAGAATTTGTCATCCAGCAAAACATATAGCTAGAGTACTTTTTTCCTGCCTATGCTTGAATCTGCACAGATCATTGTATACAAGTCACAAGTCTGTGCAAGATCAGCGAACAATAGGGAGGTTGGCATAGACGCATCATAAATTAACATAACGTCTTTCAATCCTAGCCACAGGAAGAAGCTTTCTCTCTCACTAAGAGCCAGTGCAACACAGTTAGAATGTCTGGTAGGGAGACCTAGTTTAAATCCCTGCTCTGCCATATTGGCATCTCTAAGGCCCACTGGAGGAAGGGCAAGATAAGTCTAATAAATAAGAAAACTCACTTTTTTAACCAAGTTCTGTTTTTATATGAAGAGATCATAATTCTATGAGGAATTAGGACTGAACTAGACATTCTGCAGAGTTCTGTGATTACTTTATCTGACTTTTTCTGTTTCTCAAAGAAAAACGCCTTTGAGAAGCCAGAAGCAAACTTGGATAGAAAGACCAGCAAAGGGCAAGGATGACTTAATCTTTCCTTGACAGCCATTCATCTGCTCAAAGTCATCTGAGGAGGAAAAGAATGATGGATGCTGTATTATTATTTTTCATCTGTGGGTGGGAAAGCAGGTTAAAATGGCCAACTTTGCGCAGACAAATGTCTGGCAGGGAAAGGCTTAAGGAGCTTCTCCTCTTCCCACCCCCAACCCATAGTCTCACTTATGCTCAATGAAAGATTGTTAGTTGTCTGTGGACTGTTTTCCTTGGAGGGGGGGGAGATCCTGGAACTGTACCGTACATACCACATACTGTTCAGATTGTGATTGAATGGAATTTAATTTGGCTGACAGAAAAAACCAGCCTCTGTGTCATACCGTATATACCCGTGTATAAGCCGACCCGCGTATAAGCCGAGGTGCCTAATTTCTCCCCAAAAATGGGGGAAAATTAGGCACCCGCGTATAAGCCGAGGGTCGGCTTATAACCCCTCCCCCCCCCCCGCAGGCTTACCTGGGCTCCCGGCGCAGGAGCAAGCGGCGCGTTCCTGGCGGCGGCGGCAGCACGACCGGGCAAGGGCCGGGGCAGCCTCCCTGGAGCTGCAGAAGGCCGCCCCAGGCCGCTCCCGGCCGCCAGAAGCGGCGGCGCGGCCGGGCCAGGGCCAGGGCCGCCGACCCAGGCCGCTCCCGGCCGCCAGAAGCGGCGGCGCGGCCGGGCGAGGGCCGGGGCAGCCTCCCTGCAGCTGCAGAAGGCCGCCCCAGGCCGCTCCCGGCCGCCAGAAGCGGCGGCGCGGCCGGGCAAGGGCCGGGGCAGCCTCCCTGGAGCTGCAGAAGGCCGCCCCAGGCCGCTCCCGGCCGCCAGAAGCGGCGGCGCGGCCGGGCGAGGGCCGGGGCAGCCTCCCTGCAGCTGCAGGAGGCCGCCCCAGGCCGCTCTTGGAAGCAGGAAGCGGCGTGGGCCCGGCGGCGGCGGCAGTAAGTTCCCCCTTCCCTCCTCCTCCCTCCTCCCTCCTCCCCCCTCCCCTACCCTACCGTATTGACCCGCGTATAAGCCGAGTTTGGCTTTTTCAGCCCTTTTTTGGGGCTGAAAAACTCGGCTTATACGCGAGTATATACGGTACTTGTCCAGGCTTCTTATGAGTCTTTTTGTGGGAAAGGCAGCAGACCCAAGGCAGCGCTTCAGTGTTTTCCAATACTGTTCTCTTTTGCCAGCTCTACATCTTTGTAGTGACTCAAGAATTTGATAGAATTTGTGCACTGCAGGGGATCCAAAAAGATAAGCTGCAATTACATTAATTGGATTGAATTCATTCTTTATGCCAATTCTAGTGTGCCTTTCAATCTTTCTTATCCTCCTAACAGACAAAGGGGATTGTTGTTCTGGTTATTGAAAAGGATAAACTTAGAGCATCAGTTTTTCTGATAAAGTTGCAATCTTAAATGTTACCCAGAATTAAATCTCAGTTAATGTAGTCATCAGTAAGCACGTTTAGGATAATTCAGTAAGTGGATACAATTCTTTGCTATTTTAAATTTCATTTACACATCACACAAAATCTCAGTTTGTGTGAGATAAACATGAGCCCAAGTAGCTAACCAAGCGACTTCACTAACTGAGACTTTTTTTCCCAGTTACTGCGATTCTGAATGATGGCTTACTCCCAGTTAAGAGTTGCAGTTACTGGGAAGTAAGCTAACCTTGGTTTGTGTTTACAAGGGGGTTGTTAGGGTTTGCAAAGGTTTTTCTGTATTGACCTATGCATAAGGCCATTCATCTCCCAAAGTGTGCTGTGTACTACTTAATTTACACTCCCATTCTAAATACCAGAGTTCTGTGGCACCTCTCATTTGCTGTTGTAAAAATTGCAGCCTTTCCTGCTCAGAATATGTCTTTTTGTCTTTTGTCATAGGTCTTAAAATCACAATCAACAGATTCTTTTTTGCTGTACATCTTTTAGGATAAACTGCTTTTTGTCTTTGATTTCAGAAAAAAAACTACCTTTCAGTTGCTTCAGTTGAGAAAAGCACATATTGCTGCAACTCATGTAAAGAAGTCACAAAGACAGTCTATCTCCTGGCTTCAGCTAATCAAGTGGCTAGCTGAACAGTTTTGCAAGACTTGCTTGTACCAAAGGCCTTCATTATTTAGTAGTTAGGACTTTACCCCAGCCAAAGTTTCTCTGCTTAAGGGTGCAAAGTGTGGGTTTATTTCATTTCTTTTCCAGCTTTTAATTGAACATGAATGTAATTTTTAAACAAAGCACTAAATTGTGTTGCAAAAATAATAACAATTTTGCTGTACTTCTATAGCTGCAAATTTAAGCTTTCTTTTTACCACCATCCACTTTCCAGTGAGTTCCTTACAGAAGCTAGGAACATGTTTTGAATACATGTGAAACATGGTTTGGTTTACAGTTGACAGAGTTCAAAGACAAGTTAAAACCCAAAAAGGCCGTTTTGCGCAAGGTGCTTTCCCTCGGTGTGCATGAGAAACCATTGTACAAAATGTATATTCTGCCATATTTGAAATCTGAGTACTTTGCCATAATTACTGTTCATATGTTTGAAAACAGCAGTGGTTTCCAAATGTGTATATTTTTGGCACAATTTTTACACCTGTCATTCTATGTGTTTTGATGCGAGTATAAGGAGATTTTCATGTATGAAGCAGCCGTTGGATAGTTTTGGTAGAGTTACAGAATAAAAGAGGAAAGGAGAAGTCAGTAGACTGTGTACTAATGGCGTGTCTTTGTAAAGCACTTCAAACTTTAATATATATTTGCCAGTAAATCAACAAAGGTATGAGGGTTTTTTCAGTGTGGTGAGGAAAAACCTGCAAAAAATAGAAGTCCTGTTTCATTTTTAAAAGGCAAAATCTTACCCCCTTCTGAATTAAAGGTTTTTAAACATATTTTCATTGTGTTCCTCAGGGATTACGTGCGGAATGAATTGGAGTCTGGCTATGAAGGGCCAATGTACTTAGAACCTCTTTCTATGAATCGTTTTATGACAGCCTTAATAGGTGAGTGGATTCTAATACTGACTGTTCAGTTCATCTCTTGCACTAAACTAGAGGTATAACATTTCTAGAAATTTTAAAGCTATTCCCCTAGTTCTTCTCCAGACATTTTTGGGGAAATTGAAATATATGTTAATACTTACTTTCCTATCAAACAAACTTATTTTACTGTGTCAACATAAAATGAATTATTTATAACTTGGCATATAAACTATGTAGTATTGGGCATGTTTTTGGAATTTAACAGTGTCACGGCCTTACAGCGTAATCTGAGGGTAGGGGACTGTGCCAGGGACAGCCCAGCAACGGCGCAGAGGAGCTGCCTCCAAAGTAGATAGATGTGCCAGGGACAGCCCTGGAATGGCAGGGAAACCATCCAACCTCAGGAGTCGGGACACTGATGCAGCAGTTCTGGGGTGCAGGGGGTGGAGCCTCTGTCCCTGCTCCATTGGTCAGCTTCCAGAGCCCCTAGGGGGTGCTGATGGGGGCCATTTTTGCAACCCTTTAATGTGCCTCAGTGTGCTGCACCAGAGTTTTTACCAGCATACGTTTGAGCTCAGGAAAGTAGCCATTTCCGGCCCAAAAGGGTTCAGGGTGCCAACTAAAGGCTGCCCTGCCCCCAGGACCACCCCCTTTTGCACCAGCACAGTTTCCTGAGTGCTTCCCCCATCATGGATTGTGCTGTTAGTTTCCTTGAAGTAAAATTGTAAATGTGCACAGTACCTGAGACAGAGCTGCAAACTGCTGCATGCTATACTACCTTAGCACATGTGTCTTAATTTTTTGCCATCTGAGAGGCAGCAAAAGTTGAAATTATAAAGTAAATTTTTTGGTAAACAGAAGAACGTATTATTTGAACAATATCTCATATATTCACAACAGGAGCAGCAATATATGTGGATATCTAGTTAAACTTCATAACATTGAACACACTGAACTCTTTAATAATGGATATCAAGTTAAACTTCATATCACTGAACACACTGAACTCTTTAATAATGTGTTATCATTATACACATTACAGTATATTTTTTGGAAAAATTAGCAACATGAATTTTTCGTCTAATGCTGTAGTAGGTTGTATAAGACGGCCTTTCTAGTCATCTTTGAATGAGTAAAACCTGGTCTTAAAAAGCATTTCACTCATTATGAAAGAGAAAAATATTTCATGGTTTTTTTTTAGTAGTCATAATTTCTCATTTTTTCCAGCAAAAAAAAGTAGTCAAAAAAGTCCTTAGGGGACAAAACGTGGGGGAAATGTCTTTTTTGTTTTGTGACCCCCCCCCGACCTATTCAAATGCGTTTCATTTTACCACTGTCATCTTCCAACCAGCCTGATGTATTTTCTGTCATCTTTGACTGATGTGTGTACAACAGTTCAGCTGCATGTTGACCTTTGTAATATCTGTAACGAAGTCCCAATCTGATTTATAAAATGGCACAAATATTTTATAAATCAGATTGGGACTTTGTCTCATTTACCGGAGTAGCTGGGAGCTGTTTCTTGTGCCACCTCTGTCGTGGTGCGCTTTGTTTAGCCCCTGGATTCAAATTGAAGATTATGTGCATTTATTTGGAATCTTCTTATCGTGTCTTCCCAAAAATCTTACCCAAAGAGGTTAACAGCGACAAAAAGCAATGCATAATAAAGACTAGTTTAAAACCATTAAAATAAAATGATAAATTTCTACAATAAAATTTGCAGCTGTGGAACAGTAATTGGTGAAATGAGCAATATAAATATTTTCAGATGGCAGGCTATAGAATGGGGATTAATAGAGAGTAAAAATGAAATCGAAGGTTAAGAGAAATCTTTCACCTAGCAAAATTCAAAGAGGAGCAAGCATTCCACACCAGGACAACCACTACTAAGAGAGCCTTGATCCTAATTGTATCTTAAGCATGTGAGGGCACTACTAGCAGGACTTAAGTAGGCTGGAGGGAGAATTGGGAATAATTGATCTTCTGGCACTTTGGCCTGAAGTTGATTAGGGGTTTGAGGGTGAGCATTCGTACTTAAAATTGTGCCCAGAGAGGCAGCCTGTGCTGATCATTAGCACAGGGGTGATATAATTCTTGTAGCTTGACAGCAATCTGGCTATTGCGTCTGATTTTATTAAATGCAGAGAATCAAGCTTTATAGCCGAGTGTTAGATTTTATTATTTTAAGATTCTATGAATTTCTTTCCTTTTGCCTTTTGTTAAGGCCCTTGAGTTGTCGGCAAGTTCTTTGAGCACCATTTGCTATTCCCTTCAAATGCTTTTCTTGTTTCTGAGTTTGCATTTGGGAAGATGGATGTCACCCCACTGTGGCCACGTCTGACACACAAGTCACCATTACTGATCCCTATTATCAGGGATATAACAGTGCATTCCTAAGGAGAGTTACTCCAGTCTAAGCCCATTCATTTCAGTGAGTCTGGAGTAACTCTCCTTAGGAATGCACTGTAACTGTACAAATTACTGTTTCTTTGTGTTGATTAAATCATGTGATTCTTCTGCTTATTTATATGCTATAAAATTCTTTTTAAAAACACTGTAAAACATTGAAGTCAAATAAATAGATGCCAATCAATTTTTTTTCAAAACCATGTTACAAATACAAGTCAATACAAAAAAATTAAAGTGAACTTTAAAGAAATATGAAATTGATTGATCCGAAAGTTTGCTTCATAAACACAAGCTATTCAAATAAGTTAACAATTCTCAATGCTGATATAAGACTGTAATTTCCACCATGATCTTGTGACTTGGATTAGTTTTTTAAATTATTTTATTTATTTTTTAAAAAGTTGATTTCTAACCCACCCTCCCCGGCCAGAACCAGTCTCAGGGCGGGTAACAACAATCCAAAATGAAGGATGTTCCAACTCTACAAATTCAGAGATTTTTTTTAAATTGATGTGTTAGTTTCTCTATGGTTAGTTCTCAAAGTATCATATTTCATTATAAGGGCCAAGGTTGTAAAATGGATAACTTCTGTATCAAAACAGATGAACAAGTAGCTTAAAAGTCCCACAATCCAGCATTCATATTAAGAAATCAATGGCTGAGCACTCATACACAGACTGTGGTATTAGGTTGATCTCCCCTCCCCTTAAGAACAACTGTTAGCACTACTGATAAAGAGTTAACGTCTCCTCTTAGAGACATTGTCAAACTAGGCTCACTTTTAAGCTTTTCTAGTCTTGGGTTTCTGTACACAAAACAAGGCTGTGCATTACTTTAAATATTTATGTATGTAGTCTGACCTGACTATAAATATCTGCTGTGTGCTTCACAATTTCTCCCCAACAGGAAGCAGAATTGACATGGGTGACAGGAAAAAGGGAATAGAGTTAGTAAAATTGGCAAACAGGATTTGTGGCACCTGAGTGTCTCAGCAGAAGCCCAGACAGGACAATGGATAAATGAGGTTGAGGCTATCTAGCAGGTTAGAAGTGTGTCAGCAGCTGCTGAGGTTTCTTTGTGCCTCATCACTCGTTTAGTTGTGAGGGGAGGAATGCTTCAGGATGCAGGAGCCAAATATTTATTTCATTGCATTTTCTTAATTTATAGTCTGTCTTTCTCACTGACAGTCAAGGTGGATATCCAGCTGTTCCAACCAGTTTGACGGCTTCTAATGTGTGTTTAATGCTATTAAATGTTAGGAACTGCATTAAATGTTGAGAGCTTTACAGCCTGTAAATTACAGATCATAATTTTGAGGCAGTGCTGAATGTGTTCTGTGCCTCTCTTCTACAATATAAGAGCATAAAAAGAGCCCTACTGGATCAGACCAGTGATTCATCTAGTCCAGTGTGCTGTTTCACACCCTGGCCAGCCAGTTTCTCTGGATGACGTAAAGGCCAAGGTCTTCCCCTGCCTCCTAGCACTGGGATTCAGATGTTTACTGGGTCTGGATGTGTAGGTCCCCTTAGTCAAACCCCGTTTTGAAGCCATTTATAAATGCCAAGCTAGAGGTGCTGGTGTTGGGGGGGGGGGGAGAGGTGCTACTGCCATTTTAAAGTAGTCTAAAAATGCTGTGAGGGCCCGATCCCGATTAGGCCTGCAGTGCGGCAGGCTGAGGTACTCCTGCCTCCCACCCAGGCCTTATCAACTGCTGACATGACTGTGCGTGCGCGCACACACACACCATAGCTGTTTCAGCACTTGAAAATGAATGATGAGAAAAGCGCTGTGAGGCAGGCCTAATTGGATCCTCGCAGCATTTTTAAATCTCTTTAAAATGGAGGTGGCATCCTCATGGCAGTTGCACAGATCCCATCACGTCTAGTTTGGTCCTAAGAAACATTATGAAACCCAAAGAAACAAATAGTGCATTCAGAAAGAAAAATTACGTATGCACAATTAATTTACAGCATAAGAATGAATATGGAGTTGCAGTAGCACAATATTCTAGGCACTTGTGAGTGGAACCCTGGCTTCTTAAACACATTACATATATTTCCTGCATAACATAAAACATTTATTTGGCTCCAAAAGGAATGGTCACTGTGGCGGGATTCTCCCCCACCCTCTTCTAGTTCGTTGTGCATGGCCCTCTCTGCCTGCTTCACTTACCAAAAAGCAGTCCAGAGAGATCTGGATATAAAAGGACCTTGCATACAGAGAAACACTCTTACACAGTCATTCTTAAACAGCATTCAAACCATATGAGCAGTAAACCATTCAGTTTTATTGAACTTACAAAAAGAATATGAAGCAAAGGAAAAGCAAAATTTAACTGAATATATATGACAGTACTTAACAAACGTACACATATTGACAGACAACAGATACAGAGGCCTCTGGGTCACTTCCAGAGAGAGAGACAGAGATGGCAACCATTCAAAGGGTCTGTGGTCTCTCAGTGGAAGGACGACGGACTGAGGATCTGGGTCAGCCTTTTATGGAGGAGAGGGTCTCAAACAGACCCCTCCCTGTCACATTCTTTAGGAAATGGGTTTTTTACAAATCATGACTAAAATTGTTTAGAAATATTTTGTTCCATAATAATTCTTTCAGTGTCCGGGTCTGTTAACTGATTGTCCTGTCCATCTATGTCCCAAAACAATCTCCTCCCTTGAGTGGACAGATAATTTGTTGTCTGTTTTAATAACCTTGCATAAATTTTTAGGCATCTGATGTGCTGTGGCAATTTCTTATGACCCTTTAGGTCAGAGTCCTGATTGGAGCTGATGTCAGTTAAAAGTCAGGTCTTGTGTGACTATAGATTATAATATTAAGGTATGCATGTGGTTATTATTTTGTTAACCCAAATTCATTTAATATAAGCTAATATGTTTAAAAATTCTCGCGACAGTCACTTTAAAACAAATACATTGTGGCAGATCTTAATTTTGTACTCGATGGCAGGAATATAGAATATGTTTTGGTGTGCTCAAAGGTAAAGTGTAAAAGCTCACCTTAGTTTCTTTGACTGATTTTGATAAAGGGGATTTTGGATTGCAGGGGAGATTAGTGCTGTAAGTAGTCTGAACAGATACCTTTCTCAGGTGTGTTCTTCTGGACTGTTTAAATTCCTCACAGTGATTTCTGAAGCTGTGCATTCCACAGGTCTTAAGTTCCTGAAAATATAACAAGAACAGAACATAAAAGCAGTTTTTAAAATATTTTCGCTGATAGGTGCAGGAGTATCTGCTAACAGGAAAGAAATCACAGATGTTACTGTCATAAATGATGACTAGCAAAGAAATATATCATAATGGGGAGACCATCCAACAAGAAGACCCTATTATTGTGACACCTGGTTCCTGTGCAGTGCAGAATTCAATGAGTGTGTGCTACTATACAGCTTCCTCTTTTATGGCCTGTGTGAAGCTCTGTCAGAATTCCCTATATTATCCATTAAATCCTACTTTAGAGATTAAGCATCCACAAGTGGGGGACCCTCAAGGATTTGAGGGAGGAGTGGCTAATTACCCCTTTCCCCACTATTTCCTCTTTCCCTTTTCTGTAAGCCCCCGTAGCCTCTCCCATTTTCCTGCCTCCTTCTCTCCCTCCCACCCATCAGCCAACTTACCTTTATCTCCCCCCACTCCAGTCTTCAGTTTCCCTCCTACCCTGCCCCTGACAGACTCTCCCTGGAAAAAGAATAGCCAAGTTACACAGTGCCGGCTGCCAGGCTGGGCCTTGTGGGGAACCTGCAAGTACTTGAAAGGGTCACCTCCATTTCCCCAAAACCGTTTCTTCTTCCCCTCCTCCTGGTAGCCCCTCATAGCCTTACTTTTTCAGACTTCCTTTTCTCCAACCCATCCACAAACCAACTTTTTAATCTGCCCTCACAGCTATATTTATTAACTTTATTTATACCCAATCTTTCTTCACAGTGAGGAGCAAAGTGGCTAACGTAAATCTCCTCTGCTCCATTTTATCTTCACAATAACCCTGGAAGGTAGGCTGGGCTGCGTTTGTGACGCTCCCAAGCTTACCCAGCAAGCTTTCATGGCAGAGTGCCGTTTTGAACCCGGGTCTCCCAGAACCTAATTTGACACTCTAACCACTACACCACACTGTCTTTCCTGTAATGGCTGCTGTTGAACAATAGTGAGCAGCCAGGCCTGAGTAAGTTATGCAGGTCAAGTGGTAGCAAGTAGCCTGATGGTTGCTGCCAGGTCTGGCCCTGATGAGTTGTTCCTCAAAGATTAAAACAGCCCTGGAAAGCTCCTCTGCCTCTACTGACAGAAACCAAGGCTGGAAGTCTTGACAATACTGTTGTGGTTGCCTAGAGATTCACAGTGAGCTTTGTCAGGAGATTGAATAAAAGTTAAGATATAATAATTTATTAGTACGTTCACTGACCAGCAAAAACAAACAAAAGTTAAGATATATATCAAATAGGCAGTGCATTTGATACCTCATAAGAAAGGCCCTGCTGGATCAGACCAAGGCCCATCAAGTCCAGCAGTCTGTTCACACAGTGGCCAACCAGGTGCCTCCAGGAAGCCACAAACAAGACGACTGCAGCAGCACCATCCTGCCTGTGTTCCACTGCACCCAAACTAATAGGCATGCTCCTCTGATACTAGAGAGAATAGGTATGCAGCATGACTAGTATCCATTCTAACTAATAGCCATGAATACCCCTATCCTCCATGAATATGTCCACTCCCCTCTTAAAGCCCTCCAAGCTGGCAGCCATCACACCCTGGGGCAGGGAGTTCCACAATTTAACTATGCTTTGTGTGAAAAAAATACTACCTTTTATCTGTTTTGAATCTCTCACCCTCCAGCTTTAGCAGATGACCCCGTGTTCTAGTATTATGGGAGAGGGAGAAAAACGTCTCCCTGTCCACTCTCTCCAAACCATGCATAATTTTATAGACCTCTATCATGTCTCCCCTTAGCCGCCTTCTTTCCAAGCTGTTTGCTTAGCAGTCTTTGGTGGGGGACTTTGTCAAAAGCTTTTTGGAAATCCAAATACACAATATCCACAGGCTCATTCCTGTCCACATGCTTATTGACGCTTTCAAAAAACTCTAATAGGTTAGTGAGACAGGACCTACCCTTACAGAAGCCATGTTGGGTTTTGCCCAGCAGACCTTGCCCTTCTATATGCTTGACAATTCTATCTTTAATAATGCTTTCCACCAATTTACCCGGAACAGATGTTAAGCTAACTGGCCTGTAATTTCCTGGTTCCCCCCTGGAACCTTTTTTATAAATGGGTGTTACATTGGCCATTCTCCAGTCCTCTGGTACAGAGGCTGATCGAAGGGACATACTACATATCTTTGTTATAAGTTCAGCAATTTCCCATCTGAGTTCTTGAAGAACTCTAGGATGAATACCGTCTGGTCCCTGTGACTTGTTAGTTTACAGTTTGTCTAGACATTCTAGGACTCAATTTCTAACTTTCAGAAAATATTTCACAAGTATATATTAATTTAAATAATCTCTCTATTATGTATGGAAATTAAGTACTTGATATAATGTGTGACTTATACATTATAACACCCATAGGGTTTTCTGTCCTTACATCTCAACTAGGTATATCACACCTGGATCATTCTTTCCCATGTCAACTGCCTGCATAGACTCTCTCTCCCCCCCCCCCCCCAATATATATCTTTACAAGTGGGGATATATGCGAAATTCACCGGAAAAATTCCCTTACTGGTCCACCAAGCCCACCGCTTCCCTCTTTGGTGCTCTGTCTGCCCAAGCCCCCCTCCCCTCAGTGCGCTCTCTGCCCATGCCAGAGTGGCATGGAGAAAAAAATGGCTGGATGAGCAGGTAGGGCAGGGGAAGAAAAAGGAGGCGGCAGTGGTGGTGGGAGGCAGGAAAGGTAGGTGCCCACACAGCCCAATGTGGTGGGGGAAAAACGGGCAGGCTGGCCTCAATCACTGCCTTTAAATGACCCTCGTGGGGAGTGTAAAAGCTTTCAATTTCTTCCTCATCAGCACCTGTAGTTTGTGCATAAACTTGAATGATGGTTATGTTAATAGGCTTTCCATGAAGTCTGATAGATATTATTTGGTAACTGAATAAGTGAGTTGTGACTCATGAAAGCTCATGCCCTGCCAGAAAATTCGGTAGTCTTTAAGGTGTTACTGGACTCTTGCTCTTTTCTACTGAAATTATTTGGTCAGACTTTGTATTATCGCACCGACTACTTGTGCTACATCTTGCCTCTCTATTAGAGCAACTCCATTTCTTCTGTGTTTGTCATTTCCTGAGTAAAACACTTTGTACTTTTCTGACTGAAAATGTCCTAATCTAGTCCACTTTAGTTCACTCACTCCTAGGATTGCAATATTTAAACGTTCCATTTCTCATTTTACAATGTCAAGTTTACTCTTGGTTCATACTTCTCAAGTTCTGTGTTCCTATTATGTGCGTCAAACAGCTTTGGACTTTCCTTTTGCATCAACAACTGAATGTCCTTTCGGCTTTAGTCCAGTTGCATCATTAAGAGTAGTGCTATTCGTAGTTGCCCTCCTTTCTTCCCCAGTAGCTGATTGACTGCTATCCACCCTGAGGATTCCATCTTCCAGCACTATATCTTTTTACATTTTGGAGTGTCATTATAGGGCAGTGATGGCGAACCTTTTAGAGACCGAGTGCCCAAACTGCAACCCAAAACCCACTTATTTATCGCCGAGTGCCAATGCAGCAATTTAACCTGAATACTGAGGTTTCAGTTTAGAAAAAACAACTCATACGTTAACATCTTTTGCCTTAAAAGAAAAACACAATAACAGAGCTTTCAATGATACAAACAACTTTTTATTGAAAGGTAAAAGTTTGCATTTGGCATGCTTTTGAACAATTAATGTGATTTTTGCTGCTGTGTGCATGCTGATAATTTGTCCACCCTTGGCTCATACTTTGTAAGTTTGAGAGCAACACATGCAGCACTCAGGTCATCTGTTAGTCTGTTTCTGGTGTCAGATTTGATACAATTCAAAGCTGAAAACAGCTGCTCACAAGCATAAGATGATCCAAACAAAGTAAGGAAAGCAATCCCAAGTGCTTTCATTGACTTAAAATTATTTGGCAGAGAATTCCACACTTTAAGGATTTCATTTTCAGAACTAACTGTGCTATCCTTTGTCATCCCTTCTATCTTCTCAAGTTTTTCACGCAGGTCATAGAATTTATTTTTCCAGATAGAGCTTTCTTGAAATTCTATTAGCTCCATTTCCAGATTTTCTAAATCTAACCAGTGTAGGCAGGAAAGATCAAGTTCTTCAAATTTGGCTTTATCTGGAGAAGTAAGAAAACACAGGGTTGTCTCCATCTTACGGAACTGTAAAAATCTGTTGCTAAAATTCACCTGTGCAGCTGCTACAATACTAGAAAATTCCTTGTAGATTTCCTGATGGCTTGTAGGATTGTCTGCAAATATTGTAGAATTTTCTAAATGCATTTTTAGTTTTGGAAAATATTTCAGCTGCCCACTTTCAAGGTCTCTTTCAAAAACCTGCAGTTTTCTCTCAAATGTTTTGATATCACAAAACATCCTTTCTGCTGTTTTCCCTACGCCTTGTAATTGTTTGTTCAGTACATTGAAGTGTTGTGTAAAATCTGTAAAAAACATGAGGTTGGTAAGCCAGGCCATATCAATGAGCTGTGGATATTCCTGCCATTTTTCCTTCATAAACAGCCTAATTTCATCCAAGCAGGCTACAAATCTCTCCAGGACTTGTCCTCTGCTCAGCCACCATACATAAGTAGACAATTATACTGTGGCTGAACCTCCTCAAGAAGTGCTTGAAACTGTCGACAATTCAGAGCACGAGCCATGATGTAATTCACCATTTTTGTGACATCTTTGAGGACATCATCAAATTTTTTGCTGCTGTCCCTGGCACAAAGAGCTTCTTGATGTATAATGCAATGGAACTGAATGACTTGATGTTTTGTTTCTTTAACAAAGAATTGTATGAAACCAGATGTTGCCCCCACCATAGAAGGTGCCCCATCACTAGTAATTGAAACCACTTTTTCTGGTCTTATGTCTTGTGACAAAAAAGCCTCCATCACAACATTGTAGATATCTATCCCTTGTGTTCTTTTAGGCAAAGACACCAGTTTCACCAGCTCTTCTCTCATGATGTCACCAACAGCATAACGCAAAATTACTGCTAGCCATGCATGATTATTTATATCTGTGCTTTCATTCAAGCACATGGAGTAACAGGCTGCCTTTTGTAAGTCAGTGGTGAGCTGCTGACTAACATCACTTGCCATGCGCTGGACTCGATCTTTAACAGTATTTCTGCTAAGTGGCATCTCAGAGATGCGTTGAATAATTTTATCCTTGTTTGGGAAATCATGAAAAAGGGAATTACTCCCAGACAACATGGCTGTTTTGATAATATCCCCATCAGAGAGGGGCTTACCATGTTTTGCTATGCACAGTGAAATTTGAAAACTGGCAGCTGTCAGATGATTTGTTCTAGAAAGAGTTGGAAATTTCTTCTAGAAATGAGGCCTGGGGGAAGCTAGGTAGACAGACAAAGATACATCCTGGCATGACAGGAGGGTCAAAGATATGGCCCAAGTCTGAGAACAAAGCCACTGTAGTGCCAGCCACATGGGACACCTGACGTTTCATGGACCTTTGTCTATCAAGGTCAGTACTGTCTACTCACTGCAAAGCAGGTGTTCTACCGTTGAACCATGTCCCCCACTCCCAGCTCCTCAAGTACTTCTGAATTCCATAGTTTTCAAGGGGAGAAAAGTATTTTCTTCTATTTAGCTCTCAGACTGAAACCAAGAGGACTAAAGGCCAAACCACACATTAGGTTGAAGATCCATTACTAGATCTCCACATGGCTTTTTCACCCTAAAATGCAGCCATAGGGACAAACCACACCGGGCTGGGAGGATATTAACTTCCTTCATTTTCCCAATTAAAAATGTCCTCCCCAACTGGGTGGCTATTGTCCCTGGTAGACAAATCTTTTTCTGTTTTCTTTCCTTGCTAGAAGATAATTGTACCTGGTGTGGAGGGGAGGGTTCAGCTGAGAAGTTAGTACCTTGTTGTCTCTGTAAAGGGCCTTTTAAAAACAGCTGCACCCTGGGACCAAGTTCAGAATTAGATATATAGGTGAGTCAGCAGGGCGTTTAACATTCTGTAAGGGGGGAAAAAACCAATGTTGATGTTTGAAAAGGCAGTTGGAATGGGGTGAAGAGAGTCAGTTGGATGGTAAGGGATAATGAGAAGCTGACAGAGTAAGCAGGGATAAAAAGAAAAAAGGCAGTGCAATCAATGTGGTAATACCTACCTAGGAAAGCAGAATGGAAGAAACTGAAGATGGGCGGGGGCCCCAAACTGAAGACGGGCAGGGCCACAAACAGCTGAGCTGCTCCGCAGCTCACGCGTGCCATACATTCGCCAACACGGTTATAGGGTTTTTGAGGTAAGAGAAGTGATTTACTATTGCCTTTTTCTGTGCAGTACTAATCAGGGTTAGCTGAAGTGGCACTGCTGTTGTTTATGGTAGATCCTCCGCTAGTGTCATCTTCCACTACTGCTGCTGCCCAGTAGCTACCCTTTGAGGATCCCTCTGTCTTATCACCATTGGAACGGTCTGTTCTCTTCTGCTGATGTGGCTATTGATCCTTGAAGGGGGTGGATGCCTCTTAGTCTGGTGTCTCAACTGTGACCATTGTTCCTTGAATGACTGTGCTAGGAGTTTAGCCTCTTGACAGAGTCTAAACTCCTTACGGTATTGCTTTCAGTTTAGCTGACACTAACAAACCCCCTCACAATGTTAAGGTATGCATCCAAGAGGGGGGATTATATAATCACTGATGTAATCAGTTATAATTTGTGCAACTGGCTCTGATCAATAGCTGTGTTTGAGACCGGGTTTACACACAACGGTATGGGATAGCAGTGTCATAGAGGCAGTAGAGTGCAGAGCCCCACTTCATACTGCATGTTGAAGCTTATATTTTTGTTACATTTCCCAATGTAACAGATTGAAAAGCAGCACATCAGGCAATTGAGGGAATAGAAAGAACCTTTCCGTTTGCTGCTCTATTTTTTTTTAAATTTGCATGGGGCTGTTTTGTTTTTGTTTTTTAAAGAAAAGGGACATTCAACTCAGCCGTCTGAAGTAGTGGATTCCATTTTACCACCTTGTGGCTCTGCAACCACATTCCCACCTTATTGGCTTGTGTGTAGCCTGAGCATATGACTACTTTTATGGTTGGCTTGCAGGGGGGTAGTTAATCCTGGCAATATATTGCAGGACATAGGCCAGGTGACTAAAAAAATACTTCTGTCAAGCTTCACATCACCAGCAGATACCAGGTTAAAATATTACTGTAAACCCTTTCTGATAGAGACAGATTGAGATCCTCCACTGCCATCCAAAAGCTCAGATCTCCTCAGGGTTTTTCTTTCCCTTTAACACTCTTTTAAGAGAAGCATTGGAGGAGGTGCTAAATTCTTGTGCAGTGTGTGCTGCTTTAATCACTCTCTTAGACAGATCATCTGCTTTTAGATCAATCACTGTCATGCTCTTCTTTGTCATCTCGGTGAGGATCATGTTATAGCTGGTTACAAATGGGTGTCGGGGAATTAGAAATCGTCAAAGTTATGGCTGTCATAAATTCTATGCTGCGTACTTAGAAGCAGTAAGCTAGACTTGGCTGAAATATACAGCCAGTCTTCTTCTTCACCAGACCCTAGGCATTAGGAGATTTCTGTTCTTTTCCTGAAGGGACTAGAGGATGTTTACACTTCAGTAGCATCACCAAACTGAGCAGTTCCCTCAAAACACCGTCCGCTTGCCTGGGAGGAGCATATAGAGGGAACCAGGCGTTCTTTGGTCTCTGGTGACACTGACTGTGACATAGCAGGATTTGGTATTCTGAAAAGGCTTATTGTGTAACGCTTTAAGACAGCTTCAATGTGTTACTACACATGGTTTTTTGAGCTCTGTGGGAAAGGGTTGTGTTTTAGATAGGAGGAAATAGTAGAATGAGCAGGGTTGCTACCTCATTGATTTAAAAATAATTGGATCAGGGATTGTTTTTAATAGTGAAAGCATAAGAATGTGAGCAATTAAGAGGCCCAGGATATGCTAATAAACAGCGACCAAGTTTTGTTTATTTCCTTTCTGCAAGAGATGACAACTTTGGCATTATGGAGACTGTGCTTTGATAAATGTGTCTAGTTTCTGACCACCTGCGAAATGCATTTAAATCCGATCATTTTGTGATGCTGCTTATTGTTTGAATGGGTAGCAGTCCTGTGAAACAGGCAATATCTCTTTTAAAATGCCATCTTGAACCAGCAACAGTTAGCAGAATGTAATTGTCTTAACTTAGCTGAATTATGTGAGTGACAGCTCAGAATGAGCAGCCCATGGGCACTGTAGAGTTATTGGAATAGAAGCCACTGACCTAGATGCTCACCCCTCTTTGTTGACCTTGGCTAATAAACTTCTTCTGACACCCTAGATATTGCTGCTGTAAACGCCACTGGAATACACTGTTTTTGTTGTGTTTCATTTTTCCGCATCATGAAAGCTTCTTGCTTTTGTAGCTTTGCAAAATTTGCCAGCACAGCCCCAGAGGAAGTTAGTTACTCTTCTCACCAGTAGGGCTCCAGTCAATCATGATTTGCTAGCCTATTATTTGGACCTATATGTAAAAAATATATTCCCCCTGACAGGGCCAGAATAGATAAGGAAGTCACCACAGAGTATCCCTTATCCAGACATCCCATATCCGGACTGAATCGAAAACCGGACCCTTCGAGCCAGCATGCAGGGAGGTCTTTTCTGCCTGCTTTCAATGTTTTCACTCACCTAAAAAATAAAATAAAAATTACAGTGTACACTGCATTGTAGGTGGAGGCTGAAAGCCTGCCATTTTTAGTTTGTTGTTGCTCTTGTTTAACAGCTGGTGCAGGTATTCTGGTGAGATAACTACGCCGTTGCTTTCTGATGGTTCAATGTACACAAAATTGTTAAAAATTGTTTAAAATTACATTCAGATGATGTGTATAAAATGTATTTAAAACATAAATGAATTTAGGTCCCATCCCCAAGATATCACAATATGCATATGCAAAAATTCCAAAATATTCCAATATACAGAAAGATACAAAATACTGACCACTTCTGGTCCCAAGAAGTCCGGATAAGGGATACTCAACCTGTAGTTGTAATGGTGGGTAGCTTTAGCCTAGGATTACATTATTTATTAATTGGGTCACAGTTGCAGTATTCAGGGGCTGTTTTAAGCCAGCATTAAACTAATGTGTACAAACTTGGCATGTTGCTTGTTTCACACATGTACCTCCCCCTTTTTCATATGGAGAATCCCTGGTAGAAACTGACCCAGGTTGCCTGTGATACAGAAATGTAGGCGTGCAGATCAGCCAGAGTTAGTTTACCACCACAAACTAGGATTCTAAATCAAGGTTTAATCCATGTGTAGAATTCCAGTTTGTGGGAAGAAAACTCATTTTGGCTAACCTGAGCTTCTCCATTCATACATCACAGGTTGCTGGAGTTAGTTTCTAACGCCATCCACACGAAAAGTGAGGTATGTGGACATGGCAACAAGCTGAATTAGTGCATGTTGAACTGGACTGCCAGGGTCCAGATTTTATGAACTGAACAGTTAATGCAAGATATTGTCGAAGGCTTTCACGGTCAGAGTTCATTGGTTCTTGTAGGTTATCCGGGCTGTGTAACCATGGTCTTGGTATTTTCTTTCCTGACATTTCGCCAGCAGCTGTGGCAGGCATCTTCAGAGGAGTAACACTGAAGGACAGTGTCTCTGAAGGACACTGAAGGACAGTTAATGCAAGCTCTGGCTTGGTATATTTACCAGGGCTGTAACTGCAGGGTGCTTCCATGCCCAGATTATTAGGAAGGTGCCCTTCTTAGCATGAAATGGCTCCTGGCTGCCACTTCTCAGATAGCTGAGTGATCAAGAGCAAGCCCTGACAGTTCAAATAATCGTTAATCAAGAGCCTATAATTTGGGTAGTTTTTAATTTCACTGCCTGGCTTCTCCAGCAAACACATGTCCAAGTTTCCCCCTGTAACTATGGGCTCTGGGAAGCCTTACAGTTTATGGACATTGGAAATCTCATGATCTTATCAAGAGTTCCGTGGTCTTATTAAACTTAGTTTTGCTACTTGTAACACAGTAAGTAGGGTTTCAGTTTTAAACAAGCTTACTTTGAACTAAGTTGTTAAGTGAAACTTTCCATAAAATGTAATGTAGGAAAGAGATTCCTCTTTTATGCCTGCAGCTGGTCGTGCACATCTTTTGGTTTGCATTTTTTTAGACTTCAGGGCACCCTGTCTGTGCTTGAAAGCTTAACAGTTTTAGTGGATTCACGCTGCAGATCATCACTGTGTAAGGCAGCCCTTAAGACAAGATACATCTCATCACTCAATACAAAGCATGCTACAGAGATCCTTTTGCGTTTAAGTGTTTTGACTAGCTGAGCAGTGCCTTCTTAGCCAACATGGTAGCTATTAAAAGGTGGATTGGGTCGTGATCTAGACGTAATACTCATTGCTGAGTTTTTATGGGGAGTAGCTGTGTTAACCAACCTCAGAACCCACACCTATTGGTTATTCACTCCTGCAGGGTAGTTAGGATGGTTGCTGCTAGATCTAGGACTTTTTCAGCAGCTGTCCTATTTGATGGAGTAGCCTGCCTGAAGTTTCTAGGAAGGCTTCCACTCCTGAGCTTCTACAAATTGTGCAGGGCGGAATTATTCAGGGGGGGGCTTTCGACACTGAAATCTAGTTTTTAATTACTTGTGTGCATAGGTTTTTTTAAGAATTTGTAGTTGTATATTGTTTTTAGTATCACTGTAACCCCCCTTAAGTACAGTTTTGGAGAAAGGTGGGGTAAAAATGTCCTAAATAAATACTGATAGAGGTGTTTTGTTTTGTTTTGTTTTCCTTCTGAAAGTCGAAGAGTCTTGCTATTTAATGCTCCCTGTCATTTTCAGGTCAGCTGGTGGTGTGCACCCTTTGCTCTTGCGTCATGAAAACCAAACAGATCTGGCTCTTCTCCGCTCACATGCTCCCTCTGCTGGCACGCCTTTGCCTTGTCCCTCTGGAAACTATTGTTATCATCAACAAATTTGCTATGATTTTCACCGGCTTGGAAGTTCTCTATTTTTTGGCATCTAATCTTCTAGTACCATATAATCTTGCAAAATCTGCATACAGAGAACTTGTACAGGTAAGATGCGTTGAAAGAAGTAATTGGTTTATGGATGTGTATTTCTGTCTATCCAGAAATTGCAGGCAGCGAAGTTGATACACAGCAGCAACAAAATCATCAGTGGGGCATAGGAGTCATCAGGCTTTAGAGTTCATAAGAAATGTTCTTCAGGATGGATGTTAAACAAAAGAAAAAGTCTGGAGTATTTGGTCTCTCCCCAGATTGTATGAATCAGCAGTTAGTCCTTGGAGAACCCATCTAATCACTCATTCCTTCTTTTGCCCTTCACTACCCCAGACTGTGCCCAGAGCTCCTAGTGTTAGACCTGTTACACGTCAGGGAGAAAAAGAGTCTGGCACCATGACAGCATACAATCCTTCCACTTGTATAAAATATATGCAACACCTTGCTAAAATAAACACAATTTATTTACTCAAGTTGGTTCACAAAGAGGACACTGTAACAAAAGCACAGCCCAGTACAACTTTAAAACTGCAAAAAAAAAAATCTTAGGGTGAATGATGTTTGTAGAAGTTTTAACTTTCTCCTTTCCCACTGTAGCTCACTGTTCCTTTCTGTGATTGTGCCCCCAGGGGTCAGTAGGTGCCCGGAAGCAGTTGGGGGGAAGTTGAAGGGGGAATTGGTGAAAATCGACCTTCTCCTTTCTGCTGACAGAAAACATGGTTAGGATTCACCCCATTCTTTTTAAGACTAACAGTGTCAGGAACTCAAAATATGACTTCTGGTTCAATCCTCTAACTAGTACAAAATGCTTGATGAAATCAAAACATGGTTATTTATCTCCAAAACCCAATGAGACATTGTCATGGGCATAGTTCCTTGCGAAGGGAATTTCAGAATGTTGGTGCAACCACCAAGAAGACCCTTCTACAAGCAACCACTTACTGTATCTATCCGATATGTGGAATTTGCCTCTCCAGAAGATTTCAGCAGATTGTGTTCATATATTAATTTTTTTGCTTCATTTAAAGGCAGTAGGAATAATTTGCCTTCCCAACGTTTTCTGTGTATAATGCTGCTCAGCCTTAGTTCTGCTACTTCATTATGCAAATTATACTATTCAATTCTTGACAATATCTGAACAATTTAGACAATATTTATAACCTGCTGTTTAGATAATAGCAAAACTAATAAAAAATAAACGGTGGTTAAGAATAGCACTGTGTAATATATTAAAGTGGTATTATGTAAGGGAACTATAATTGCCACTAATTTAGTATTTTTTCCTGAATAGCATTTCAGACAAGATGCATGCAATCAGAGTGTAATTATAGCTCTGAATTGGTTTTGTGTTAAGATTCTAATCTAGTGTAATTTAGGGTTAGGACATAACCCTTTTTACTAATAACACATCATAATCAGAATCTTGTTTCTTCTGCTAAGAACAAATATATATTGACCAAAATAAATTGGAGGACTTATGCTTTAAACACTGCACTGAAGTCAAGGCCTCGTAATGTTTTATTTAATAAAGATTTTCTGACTTTGCAGTATATTTTTGCTCTTCTTTATGAAGTTGACTTCACTCAGTTTGACTTAACTCGATGTAAATCAGTATTTGGATCAGACGTTTCTCCTGGAAGGTGACATTGGCTGCATTCCGATGTCACAGAAAGCTGCAATTAAATTCCAGTTTTCCGCAATAGACACGAAAGCTGCTTGTTCATTGCTTGGTCCTTTTCTTCCTCACACAGAGCATGAACACAAATACAGATTGCCAGGGATGTCCATATGCCTGGGCGCAATGGAGTTTCTTTGCCTTATAGAAACCAGGATTTTAAACTAAGGTTGAATCCCAGTTTAGAATCCTGAGTTTGGGGGGGGGGGGACTGGAAACAGCTGGTTTTTCTGCTCTGTGCAAGAACGGCAGGAGAGAGAGGAGTGAGGGAAGCAATGTGTGCCAGCCACGTTGGTGCCAAGCATAACACAGCAACAGTTGGATTGAACAAATAAATACTTGCTGGCCAGTACAAGCTGAAAAGTGCAAAGATCACTTGTGATTAAAATGATTCTTAAGGGTGCATCAGGTTTGATCCAGCAGTCTGTCTCCCCGGCAGTTAATTTCAGAGTTATGGGACCTGCGTGGAGTGCTTTTATTTACTCATTCATGTATTTACTTACTTCATTTATAATCTGCCTTTCTCAGTGATGGTGGGTTGGACAATTAAAAACAATGCAGTTAAACAGTGTAATGCCTACAAATAATGCATAAAAACTGGATTACAAATATTAGAGAACACAAAGACAGTAATATGTACAGCAAACAATGCAGTAAAACAGGATTACAAACAACAGTGCAGTAATTATAGTACATACAATAAACAAGTAAAAGAAAAGTTGGATTACAAAGTTAGAAAACAGCAGTAGCCAGCCAATGCATTGCTGGGCTGCAGTGAGGAGAGGGAAGGGGGTGAAATTGCCTTTCCTGCCTCTTCCATCAGCAGAGCTCTACCGATGGAAGAAAGGAGCGGTTTCACCCCTTCCTCACTGCACCCGAGCAACACATGTGGCTATTGCTCCAGACGGGCCCCGTGGCCCCAGAAGTCAACTTTCCTGGGGTCAGAAATAGCTTTGGGGCAGGGGGTGAACCGAAATCCTTGCACAATGTTATCTGATCCTTGGACCAGCTGGTTGGCTGAATCCAGCTGATCACCTTATGTTGCTTGCTCAAGCTTGCACTGCAGTTTACTAGATTTTAAAAAGAAAGAAAGAAGCCCCACTCTTTTCACTTGAGTATTTTTGACCTCTTGGTTCTGAATGTATACTCTAGATAAGCAGCAGTTCTGCCTTGACCCTCAAAAGGCACAGGGGCACTGTGTGAAGCTACTTCCTTTCATTTCACCATCCTTGATAACATTTTGATCTTCTCTTGAGTGTTTTCCAATCTTCCGTTACTCCGCAATCATCCATTATTAACACTTTTCATAGAATATCACAGAGTTTAAAGGGGTTAGGAGCCTGCCATACATTAATGGCTTATGGCCAAATGCAGGGTGTCTGCTGCAGTGAGACAAGATGGGGGGAGTGATAAAGTGCCACATCATAATGTTGTAAATTAACTATCAGACTGACTGCCAGACCTACCTGCTAATATCTGCCTTGCGAACTCTTAATTAAACACCAGCAGTAACAAAGAGAAGGGGGAAATGGTGATTCACATTTATGAAACCTGCTATTTTCTTTTAATGTTTACAAGCCAGCAAGAAGGCAGCAAAAATAGCTGGGTTTTTTAAAACTTTTCTTTCAGATGTAAACAGATTTGCAGTTGCTCCTCCCTTTTTGAGCTAAGGATGCATTCTTCAGTTGATTTTTGAAGAAGGAAAAAAATCAGTCTTCTTTTTTTGATCTTTGCAGGTAGTCGAGGTGTATGGCCTTCTGGCCTTGGGAATGTCTCTCTGGAACCAGCTCGTGGTGCCTGTTCTCTTCATGGTCTTCTGGCTTGTATTGTTTGCTCTTCAGATCTACTCCTACTTCAGCACACGGGATCAGCCTGCCTCTAGGGAGAGGCTTCTCTTTCTCTTTCTAACAAGGTACTTACTTGTGTGTCTGTAACTGGCAGTTTCCAAGGGGCAATCCTTGTGGTCTTGAGTAAATCTGCTACCTACAAGACAAAAAAGGAAATCAGCCACATGTATAGCATAACATACAACACAAGGTATATGTGCCTGATTCTTCTGCAGATTTTCCATCACAGCTTTGAAAAAGAACAATTGCAGTATGTGTGACTTTGTGCTCATAAGCCCTGTGTTATATGGTGCCTTGTATGTGTGGTAGGAGGGCACATAGAATGTCCTCGGTAGTACATAGGTGAACTGCCCTGTTTCTCGTTCTGTTCTCTTGGCTTTCAAATGGAAAGGCTGCTGCCTCTTGTCACAGCATGAGAAAGAAGGATTGCTGCATCTTCCCTCAGGAAAAGGAAATGTTATCAATCTCTCTTTTTGCTGTTGTTGATTTTGCCATTTTTAGAATAGTTATTTATGCATTTTAAAGCCTTTAAGCTTTTAAATTCTTCTGGTGTGTGCTGCTTTGAGTACCATTTTAATGACAAAAAGACAGGGTATGAATCTGTATTTGAGATACTCATATCTTGTGTTTCGACATTAAAATCACCAGAGAAGTGTCCTAAGTGAGTGGCTGAGGCATTTTTTTCATGCCAGGAAAAACTTTGGCACATGAATGCAGTCTCTCCCAGTAGAAGTATTGTGTTGTAGTGCATTCATTTCCTCCAGTATTGTGGTTTCAAAGAAACTCTTAGAATTTTATGTTCTGTTCCCTCTGAATAAAAATGTGTTGCTCCCAATCTAGCAAAAAAAAACAATCTTCATGATTAGGGGAAAAAATTTAAGTTGGTGTTTTTTTGTTTTTTTAAGGACAGTCCTCAAAACTTAAGAATATTATAGAATGGAGACTGTAGTTATGCAACACAATAATCAGCCTTGTTTCTGCTTTAACATTTTCATAGGTCTGCGCTGCTGAATTTCCTCCTCGTGATTATATTGGTCTTGCATAAACAATAACATGGAGGAAGGAGTGTGCAAACGAGCTTTAAATGTAAATCAGTACATGGGATTGCTGGGTTAACCCAAGTAAAGAGGCCAGGTTCCTCATAATGGTGTGATAGTTTCGATTTATAGAACCACATTAGAGTTGTACACACCAATTTCGGGGCTCATGCACCAGTGCAGTGGAGTAAGAAAAATGCCCTGGGAACGTATGTACACTGTTTATTTGTAGTTCAATACACATCTACCCTTAGTCAGTTCTCATTTTTTGTATCTAAAATATATACAAATGGGAGCTGACGTAGCAAACTCAGCTGCTTTATTTTGCATCTTTGCGGAATGTCTAGATTGAAATGTTAATAAGCAAACTGAAAGCTTTCTCTTTTTTTCTTTTTCTTTCTTCTTTTTCTCTTTTGGTTATTGAAGAATGATCTTTTATTTAAATGCAGTGCCCCCAGCTGGTTTGGTCTTGTTTGTGCATTCTGATGGAGCCCAGCTTAGTGAATCCAGCTGATACATGCTTCTCTTTGCTAAATTTATTTTTACAAGAATCTTTTCAAAGTCCAGAATGCCACTGGATGAATTTACTTCAGGTGAACCTATTGTTGCTGGTATCTGTAGAACCTGGCAAGAACCTTCATCTTGACATTTTGACTGAAGCATGTCAATGATGCTAGCTGCATTCATCTTTTCTAGCTCTGAACTCAAAGCTTATTGGACTGTCCTAATTCAGCTGTGTTTTCTCGTTCCTAGCATTGCAGAATGCTGCAGCACTCCCTATTCTCTCCTGGGCTTGGTGTTTACAGTCTCCTTTGTTGCTCTGGGAGTTCTAACCCTCTGCAAGTTTTACCTGCAAGGCTACCGAGCGTTCATGAATGACCCTGCTATGAATAGGTAAGTGTGCAGTGGAAGGTGTCTAACCCGTGGTACGAGCCAGTTTGTTAAACCGAAGCAGATTGTAAACATCAAGAAGAGTCTTAAAAACATAGCCTAAGTATAATATTTGGAGCACATGCATACTAATTCATAGTCCAGCCTTCCCATCCAAGTGTAATAGGTCTTGTGATCTGTTGTTGAAATACAGGCTACCATGAATCTCTTTAGCTATTGCTTTTGTTAAAGGCACGTTGCTCAACTCCTTAGCTATTACATTGTTTGGATTCATTATCTATAGATCTGCTTCAGCTTCTTAAATACAAATACATATCCTTTCCTCCTCCATTCCATTTATGTCTTAGGATTCCTTGATTTGTTACCTTTCTGTGATCAGTTTTTACTAGCTTTTTGAAATGTCTACTGTTTAAGGTTCCTTTGCTTCACCTCTTTTTCCACACCGACCGCTTTTATACTTGCTTTTTAAAAGCCTTTTTCAAAACTACATCAACCAAGACTTACTTACAGCATCTCTTATCTTTGCCCTTCCTTCTTCATCCTTTCCTGGGCAAGTTTGGTGGGTATGCATCTGCATTTGCTAGACATCTTGATCTGCACCCTGAGGGTTGGCTCCAGCAATGCATGAGCAGAAAGGCAAATACACTTAGCACCGTTCCATTTGCGCAAGCAATAGCACGAGGGGCCGAAACAACGCATACTGCTTCAGTATAATGGAATGTGCAGCAGATGGTTTGCATAATTTTATTTAATTTGGGGTTGTTGTTGTTTTAAAAAAACACCTTGTGCTATGACTTCCACACATGAAAAAGATAATTAAGGATACATTCACCTTAATTTAACTTGTGCCAAAACAAATAATTTTATTTCAGCTGTTTAAGTAGTGGAGGGGAGACAGCTGAAAACTGTTTCCTTTTCTTACAATGGCCTGGAATTATTTAGCAATTTATCCAGTTAATACACGTGATCTCTAGAGAGTGCTGAAAAAAATGTTTCAAGCCAGAAATGGTAAAAATGAGCCAAGGATGGAAGAGTTCCGAAACATTTCAGACAAAGATAAAGTGTGGGAACAAACATTCCATTACACATTACTTCAGAATGCTTCATGTGTAAAGTTTTATTCTCAATAGGTCCGTAAGGTAGAGTCACTCCAGTTACGGTTTTATAGAGGTGTAATTAATGCCGAGAGATGGTGACAAGCTCCAGCTTACTCAATGAATAAACAGGGATTTGAATTCAAGTCCCCACAGTCTTTATTGGGGTTTTGCAATAGGTAGTTCATGGACAGCTTGGGGTTTGATGAAGGCCACTGGCTGGGATCATGTGCCAACATTCTGATGTCAGAAGCCGTGGGATCCTGGCAGTGCAATTTTAAAACTGAACCAAGATCATTAATACTACAAACTTTATTCTTCCTTTCTGTGTTTTCACAATGAAAAGAGGGATGACAGAAGGAGTCACACTTCTGATCCTAGCCGTGCAGACTGGCTTGATAGAGCTGCAAGTTGTCCATCGGGCTTTCCTGCTCAGTATTATCCTCTTCATTGTGGTTGCATCCATCCTCCAGTCAATGCTTGAGATCGCCGATCCTATTGTTCTAGCTTTGGGAGCTTCCAGGGACAAGTGAGTTTCTCTTTTGCATTTTCTAATGTTAGCTGCTATTCCCCCCCCCCCCCAGTTCTTGCAGTTCTTGTTGTGTTGGTCACAAAGTTGTGGATTATAAAGTGGGGAGGGGAGCAAGTTGAAAGGATGAAAAAAATTGGGTAATAGTGAGTGGGTACTGATCAAACAGGAACAAAGGACAGTAAAATAGATTGGGAGGGAAGCACCTTATAAATATAAGGACTAAGGTGCTAAAATTATCAGGTATTAAGAATCTCATATGCAATCCAAAGAGCACTTTTGAATGCTCATATTCATCTTTTGCAGCCCCCTGTGCTCTCTAAACAGTTTACTGCAGGAAAAAATTGATCGATCACATACACATTAAAACAAAAAGATCCTACACGCAGAATGTGAGATATCCAGAAAAGAAGGATTCTAGTCTGGCATGCCAGTTTTCAGTGAACCTCTTCATCCTCACAGGTTTTATCATGTGATGAGTTGTTTTTCTAGAGACTTTCTCAGGAGCTGCTCCCCCAAATGTCATTAATCCAAGCAGGTGGCTCCTTTAGAATGGTGGGTGACAGAAGCTCTGGTGTTGTGAACAGAGTTCACACCTTGGCTTTTTGGATCATGACTCTCTCAAGTCAATTGCTGGTTTGTTCTTGTTAGATGGACCTTGCTAGTTTTGAAGGCTTTTTGTGTGAGGGTTTTACAAAATGCCCTGGTGAGAAGCTGTACATTGTACCTTTCCCATCTTCTGTGCTTCCTTGCTTTTGTATGACCTGAAACTCTTGTGAGTGAGAAAAGCTTTAATTATCTCTTCTAAGTCTATTTTGCTTAGAGGTTACTTGTGGCTGGTATAGGCTGTTTGCTACGTGTTAATGCTAAATTTATTAGCACAGGGAAAAGGGAGAAGCAGAGCCGTGAGATGTGTAGCTAGCTCCTATAAACTGGCCCTGGTGGCAGTAGGCTGTAATTCCTAGTAGGCAGTAGGCTGAAATGCCTAGTTCCAAGTAGAATGTGGAAAAGACAATCGATGGTATTGGGCTATTTTTTTTTTTTATTAAGATCCCCAACATTGTGCCTTAATATTTCTAGGAATGATTGATTCCAACATTTGAGTTTTTCAGCCTGAATCTGCAGTTTCCTTTTTCCAAGTTCTGTGTGTATTCCATCCATGTGTATTCCCAAGGATAAATAACCACTTCAAAGGAATGGGATATATGCACAGTATTTGATTAACTGCCTTCCACTGAATTAGGTCATTAATCAGAAGCAAGATGCCACTGCTACTGAATAGTAGTGATTCTGTAATGGCTGAGTCCTTCCCCCAACTTATCTGTCGAAATGGAAGGCTTGACCACGTTCAAAAGTAATAAGAATTGCTTCATTGCTGCAGAGTACGATGGTTTCCCTGGTTTTGCTGTTCTTTAAGGCCTCCTAGGCTGTTGTTGGTTTTTAGGGATAGAAAGTCAGTTTCCAGTTCTTCGTGGTGACACGAAGGACAGGTGCATCCTCTATGGCTTCTTGGAAATAACTAGAACTACAAAACTGCTATTTTATCACTTGCACTCACAGTACCATAAGGCTGTGTTCTCAAATGATGTGGCCATGGCTACCTTAGAGAAAGTTTAGTTCAGGCATTACCTGGGCAAAATTGATTAGGTTAGTTAGTGAGAAAGCCTCATAGTTTGTCCAGGTTGTGTTGCTTGATACTACTGCTTTATAGAGACTGTTGTCACTATCTGTTGATTCACTTTCTCACTTAAATAATATGTTATCTAAACCTCTTGTTCAGAACTGCTTCAGACACCCCATAGCTGATGTGACACATGCCTCTACTGTAGTAAGATCACAGTATATCACATGAGGAGTTGCTTGTCTGAAAGTATCCCCACACACACACATATGCACCATACATCTCTAAGGTGCTACTAGACTCAAATCTAGCTCTTCTACTGCAGATCAACATGACCACCCTCTATGAACTTTCCTTTGTGCAGTAGAGGGAAGATTTGGACCTTGATCCCACTCCAAGTCTCACCACATCTTGAATCGGGGAAGGATCTGAACAGCCTTTGAAATGTTTCCTGAAAGTTACTTGACAAATAGTTCAGCTCGTTGAGGTGTCGTGAGTCGATTCCTCTGCAACATTTTTCATACCTTGCCTGTGTAGCTGACCAGAGGTTTAAAAAGGGCAGTGAGACACACATGGATACTGTTCAAACACCTTCAGGAAAAATATTGAAAAATTCTCTGGAAACCTTCAACACGCGTCAGTGGCCAGAGTCTCTACTGAGAGAATGCTGTTTACTAAGTTGGTTCTGACTCTTGTTGCAGGTGCCAAGTGCTAACTCCACTTTTAAAGTAAAAAAATGCCATGTTTTTTTTTTATCCCAGGAGCCTCTGGAAGCATTTTCGTGCTGTTAGCCTGTGTTTGTTCTTGCTGATCTTTCCAGCTTACATGGCCTACATGATCTGTCAATTTTTCCACATGGACTTCTGGTTGCTGATCATCATTTCTAGCAGCATACTCACCTCCCTTCAGGTAAGCCATGTATGTAGCCGATGTGTATTAGTAAAGATGAGCAGATCCTGCAGTTCTGGCCCATTCAGTGTTGGATCCCTCTCTGCTCCTGGAGATTCAATCTGTTTCCAAACAGTGGGCGATGACCACCCAAAGTTAATCATGTTTACAATTCGGTGTCATGTACCCAACCACACAGTTCCTCCATTAGAATGGCATTTCTGTTTGTGGAAGAGGGTGCAGCAATTTCTGTTGATTTCTCCCTCTACTACATACCTGTAAGGTCTGAATCCACCTGTCAAATCCCAAACAACAGAACATCCAGACAGAGTCGTCTAAGAAGCAGTTTATTTGGGAAGCATAAGGTGTATAGCAGCAACTTACAGGAAAAGATACGAGGACTCAAGTGCGGGGAAGCGGGCAGGTTGAAACATATACATCAGAAAGACACCGTTGGATACCAGGCTGAGCCTGGTTCCCATGATAGATTACAGTTATTGCGACGGGGCGCAGGCTGTCATAACAAACCTCTGAGCTACTCGACCTTGACTCCAGCTGCGCTCTCAGCCTGGAGCTCACAATACCCCATTTTGCAGTCTGCGTTGCTGCACTTCCCCAAGAACAAAAAGCTGGGTGGGTAATTCAATGGGCAAAAAGAAAGCCCACAGATTATTTGATACATACACACCCTTAATTTCAGTCTGATGGGAAAGATCTAAGCACTTGTTTAACTCTGCTGTTGAAATCAATGTGACTTAAAAGTACTTAATTTTCACTGGACTGTGCATTTATTTGTATTGTATCTGTTATATTGATACACCTGACAATTCTCCTTTTTAAACTTTTGTTTTAAACAAAGCCGTGATTGAAGATAAATTCCTTGTTAAATAGGAATTTACTTAAAAGATTTGTTCATAATTATTCAGGTGTTTATTGGGTTATGGATATAGGGAAGTTTTAGTCCTGGGACTTAAGTCAGACAGTGCATTCTTTCATCTTCCAGGTACTTGGAACACTTTTCATTTACGTTTTGTTTATGGTCGAGGAGTTCCGGAAAGAGCCAGTAGAAAACATGGATGATGTCATTTATTATGTGAATGGCACCTATCGATTGCTGGAGTTCCTCGTAGCTCTCTGCGTCGTGGCATATGGAGTGTCCGAGACTATCTTTGGAGAGTGGACTGTGATGGGCTCGATGATCATCTTCATTCATTCCTATTACAACGTGTGGCTTCGTGCTCAGTTGGGATGGAAAAGCTTTCTTCTCCGCAGAGACGCTGTGAATAAGATTAAATCACTGCCTACTGCTACCAAAGACCAGTTGGAACAACACAACGATATCTGTGCCATCTGCTATCAGGTTTGTAACGTGTCCAAAAAGGTGATACTTAGACTGTGTCTTCTTTCATTTGGCATCGTATCGGTTGCTCGGATAAGATAATCAAATAAATCTTGCCAGGAAAGTGATTCTGTTCAGGAATGTGCACGGGTTGCGCTGTAGCCTGCCTGGTGGAAACATTTCCTGTCTTTCCACCATATGCATAACATCAGGGTTGGATCCACCAGAGCATTTCCATGGACATAAAGATTTCCAGCCATGGAGCATGACTTTCTCACTTCCAGTTGGAGATGCCCCTAAATGCCCCCAACAGAAGAAGGGGGGAAGGGGGGCAAGGGAGTTGCACTCCATGGGCAGAAATCTTTCCATCTGTGGAAATGTGCAGGTGGATCTAGGCCATGATGTGTGGGGCAGATCCTTCAGAGCCTGTGTGCACAATGAGCTGATCTACTCGATTCTTTCCCATTAGAAAAGGAAGATCATACATACTGTGGGCAGAACTCTTATGTGATACATTCATATCACATATTATATTATGTACAAGATGGCAGGTGTGTAGCTCATTCTTCTATCAAACCAGTTGCCGTGCCAGCTGAGCAAACGACCTGGGCCAGTTCCTGCACCAGTCACCATTAAATGAGATGACTCTTCAGATGTTGGAGCCATCTCTGTAATTTTGTTAGATTTATCACCTGGGTTTCAGCATAAATGATGGTTTAACGTCCAGTGCTTCTTAATGCTGGAAGAAGTCTTGGCTGCTCTATATTAAGGACTTCAGATTGATGCCTGTGGCTGGAATGGCTCATGGGCTGTCTATTGAAAATAGGATGCTGACAAGCCTGAACTAGCAACTTCTAATGACAGCGATACCAGGCTGTTCATTCATTTTGTATCCGTTTCTCTTTTGTAGGAGGTTTAGCTGGTCTTACTGGCTTCCACTCTTACCTCCGTTGCCATCTCTGTCTTTGCTGGGCCCATTTGATCTCCAAGGCCTATTCACTGCATTTTTAAAGAACCAGTTGGTTAGCAATGAAACACCATCCAGATTAGGTTTAGAGTTTTATGCCAGCAGAAATCAGGAAATGAAAAGAACTCTGGAAGTAACACTTGTGTAACACATTACACTTTAAATTCTGTGTATGCTTTCCCCCCTCATGAGTATGTATTGATTGTGAATATAAAAGCCTCACTAGTATAAGTGGTTCATTAAAAGCACCTTGATTGGTCTCTTCTTTTCCTCCTCAGGACATGAAATCTGCTGTCATCACCCCTTGTGGCCACTTCTTCCATGCGGGCTGCCTTAAGAAATGGCTGTATGTGCAAGAGACCTGCCCCCTGTGCCACTGCCAACTTAAAAACCCTACTCAGCCCCCAGGGCTTGGATCAGAACTGGTGCCACAGCCAAATCCAGGAGCAGAACAGAATACTGTTCAGCAGGAGGCCACGGAAACTCCTGGCATAGAACATCAAAAGAGGGCAAGAGACGAACCTATTGAGAATGGGCAGGCTGTCAAAGATTTGGGTACCCTGCAGGACTCTTTGGACACCAAGGAGGGGCCTGACACTCCAGATGACGCCTCTTCCTGTGAGGTCAGCCAGGCAGAAAGTGCCATGGAAGGACTGGCTAAAGAACAGGAAGAGGCGGTAACACGAGGCCTCGGGGGTTGTATCCAGAATTGAACTAGCAGAAGATGGTGCAAGCCACACTCCAGGGTCCCTTGACTCAGCAGACCCTTTGTCGTCTCGAACAAGTTTAACTCTCAGAATGCTGGCCAAAATGTATTTATGATATCCCATGCTGATTTCTGTGAGCTTGTTGGTTTACAGGGCTGCCAGTGCAATGCACTGGAAACTATTTTAGAAGCTTTCTGCCATATTGCAAAAAAGGGGCAGAAACTGAGACATCGCAATTGAATATTGTCAAAAGGGAAAGTGTACGAAAAATAAGAGTGGGAGGGGGTGGGGTAGGGATGGAGACCGCAAGGTTGGAGTGGGGTGGGGAGACAGTGTTGCTTAAGTGGAGAAGGGAGAGTCAAACAGAAAGACAAGAGAGATGCGTTTGAACCTCTGGGCTCGGTCTCTGCAGCGGCGAGAGCTCCGCCGTGATCATTGGCAAAGATTCTGCAGAGCACCGAAGGAGAGTTCTAGGAGTCCCAGCCTCAGTTGTGTTGGGGGTGGTGCTCCGGGCAGGTTGGGTTAGGGGCAGCTGCATTTGCATTTGTGTAATCTATAGCAACTCTTGACTTTTTACAACAGAGCCGTCAACACTTTAATGTTTTTGTTGAGAACATTCTGGACAGCGTGGGCTGTGTGAGGTGAACTAAAGCTCCGGTGAACTCTCTCGACTCTACCAGCAAAGTGGAGGAGAGGCGTGGGAGGAGCTTTAGGATACTGATTGAAGCCTCTCAGTGCTGTGCAGTTCGGCGCTCTGTCTAACTTCTTGCCGATGAATTGAAGCAGTATTAACCTCCTGGCAATATTTGCACCTTTTGGGAATGAGTACATAATCTGTATGATCAAATGCCGCAAATGCCACTCCTGAAGCTGTTAATAGGATTTGCACCTTTTTCCCCCCTTCTTTATTTTTCTTTTCCTTTGACAACTATGTGCGTGTATTTAAATTTTTACATTCATCATGGCTTTCAGGTAGAAATAGGGACTGGGGGAGGGATGGGAGCTGGCAAATTTTTTATGTGAATTTTGATATGAAAAGGAAATAGTCACTTATTTATACACTAGGCTTGGCTCAAACGTGTGTTTTTTGTTTTCCTCAAAAGTTGTTGTTCCTAACGTGAAATGTGACATTTTATTTTTTAGTAGTGAATTTGGATGTAGACTGACAGACATAACAATGTCTCAATAAACTACATTTGAAGATTTTTTTACATTTGAGTGGGGCGTTTTCTCTACATCATGTGTCTGAAGATAGGATGGGTAGAAGCTGCAGATTTGATCTTAAGAGGTTCTCGATAAGAAAATAAGACTTCTTCTGGAAAGGACTAAGGTCCATCTAATCCAGCTTTTTGTTTCTCAGATGCTTTTAGGCCAATCCACTTCCTGCAGTATACCAGCTTGGCATGCCTCTTCACTCATTTGTTTGAAGTACTCTGTGTGCTCACAGTTTCAGTACTGAATTAATCTTCTAATCTGAAATAGAAGTTAGCTGTTCCAGCCAAATCCCAGGAATCTCCTTTTTAAACTCAAAAGTTAATTTTCTCAGTGGTCATGTATGCATGGGAGTTTTACCTGAGGTTTGTTGCTTGCTGGGCCCACACTTTCCTGTTGGAAGTCTATGCACCTGCAGTCTCCAAGCTCAAATCAGAAAGTATTTGAGTCCCCGCCCCTTGAAATGCTGCTTTGTAATTGGCTGAGGTGAGAGAAATGTCCCCCCCAAACCCAATTGCCACATAAAAAAGCATTTTAAGGAACAAAACTTATCTAGGAAGATATTCCACTAAGGGACCAACTAGGGAGAACTCCCAAGCATGCTATTGGGGGGGGGGGGGGAATGAAGCCGCAGTTTGCCAGTTGACTTCTCAAAGATAATTGCTGTAATTAAGTGGCCAGTAGAAACAGGCTCGCTTCTGTTTAGGATTTAAAAAAAACCCATTCCTAACAATATTCAGTCAAGCACATGGTACACTATAGACTTACCTACCTTAGCATCATAAACAATCTATCCACCTAACTATCTGATGATGATATGAAGCGTATAGCACTTTTATTCTGCAATCTTAAACACAATAATTTGAACATGACTTGCTTCTGGCGGCACTTTGGTAGGGCTTGGCTGTTTGTGTGTGTTATGTGCTGTCAAGTCGCTTCTGACGTATGGCGACCCTGTGACCCCAAAAAACATCCTATCATTTGTATACAACAGTACATTGCAATTGCCTGTCCTATTTATTAAGTACATTTTTTTATACTACCCTTCCTCCAAGGAGCATTAGGTAGCATACATAATGATCCCCCCTCCATTTTATCATCACAAACAGCCCTGTGAGGTGTATGTTGCGCTGTGAGGTAGAAAGTGATTGGTCCAAAATCTCACCATGAGCTTCAAACCTGGATCTCATCAGTCTCAGTCTGACACCCAACTACTACACCACTCACAGGTCCCTCTCCATAGCCCTTTGAAGTAAGGCTCTAGCATTCTATGGATGGTGCGCTGCTCCTAAATCTGCTTACCTAGAAGCCAACTCCTACTGAACTGAGTGATGAGTGTGGTTAAGATAGAATTGGAAGTGCTGATAGTTTGGGATAGGAACCCACATCCCCACATTGACCTAATTTACAAAAAAGTAGCAAACCTAGAAAAGAGAGATTTCAAGGTTCATCGCCATTATGTATTCACTGGTGTCAAAGGCCTATGAAAAAAATATAAGGGGATTTGCAAGGTACCGTTTCTCATGTTAATATATGGGTATGGATAGCTTTCCAAAGCTATTGAGGCCAAAAAGTAAAAAGGTTGCGTCAGCTCTGAATACAATCCACAAAACAGGTGTAGGATGACAGTTAAAAGTGGCCTAATGCTTAATTTGTAGTTATGTTCCATAAATGTGCACTGTAAAAATAAAGGTAAACTGCCTTTCAGCCATGCAGACTACATGAACAAAATAATAGTTTTAAAACTAAGGTTAAGTAGGACATCTTTGCAACATCTGTATAAAAGTATAGAAATGCAATTATAAAAGTACATACCTGGATGACATGTAGATAAGTTATGAGAAAGATCTCTTCCTCCCAAGCCCTGATCTGGAATTCAATTTGGAAACCAAAATAATATCTACTAGAAATCCAGACATTAGTCTGGTGGTTCTTTTTGATTAACTCTACCTTGGATCTCTGGTTTGGAGGCCTTCGGAAAAGATCAGAGTCATGTATGGTCTAACACTTCTGCTACTACTTGAAGCCAGTGAGAAAGGAGCACAATAAATATAGAAAGCATGAGATACCCATAAATGGCTGCATTCCATTAGCTGTCCAGCCTGTCAAGCGGGAGTTCTATGTGATGTGTAATGCTATTTCTCACCCCACCCTTATCTCTAGGGCTTATACTGCCAGATAATACAGTTGGGCACCCGCTGATTCTACCAAGCAGATTGTTTCCTTCCCTGCGCTGACATATAGGGAGGAAAGGGTCTGATTCACATCAAGCATGGACACCTCAAGGGCCTTAGCATGCTTCCTGTGATATTACACGCATACAGGGGCTAAGAACCATTAGGAAGGCCCAAGGACTCAAGTAGGGACCTGCAAGGGCTTGTGGGAGCATCTCATTTCTCCTATATCCCCCTCCCCGACTACTTTCTCTTCCCCTCCCCTGCCCACCAACAAACCTTCCTTTTATCTGCCCCCCCTCTTCAGCTATATTTACAGCTTACATCATCATCTTCTCCATTTTATCTTCACATCAGTCTTGTGAGGTAATTTAGGCTGAGAATGTGTAACTGACCCAAGATCACACATGAGTTTCTGTGGCAGAGTGGTGACTTGAACCTGCTCTCCCAGATCTTAGTTGTGGGGTAGCTGCTGTTGGAACAGTAGGAAGCAGTCCATCCTTGGTGGGTCTTGCGTGTCACATGATATCAAGTGGCCTGGTGATTGCTGCAAATCCAGGACCTAATTAGTCCTCTCTCAAAGGCCAAAACTGCCCTGGAAAACGCCATGCCCCCATGCCCTTTTCTGAAAGAAACTAAGGCTTGAAGGTTGGCAATACTGTTGTGGTTGCCTAGCAACCCTCACAATGGCCACTTACACGGCATTTGCTTAAAGCGACAGGTGCTGCTTCTATTGTTTTGGGGAGTTTTAACCCTCAGTTTATTTTATTAATATTATTATTTTAGAATTCATTTTTTTCCTGCAAACTGAAGCTTTTTTCAGGTTTGTAGAAGGATCTGTCCAGGGCTCCAGTATCCACAGATTTGGTCATGTTGAGAATTATATATATTGATGACTTACACTCTGCAGAAGAACACATCTGTCACACTTTTCATGCTACCCCTCTTTCAAGGTGCTCATCATGGTATATGTAGTTCTGTCCATCACAGCCCTGTGATGTAGGTTGTGCTGAAAGTGACTGGCCAAAGTTTACCCATAGAACTTCACGGCTGAATAGGAATTTGAATCAGTTTCCCAGTCTGACACTCCAGTCACTATACCATATTGGCACCACATTGCTCCCCCCACACACACACACACACCGTAGAGTCTTTTTCAGTGGAGTCCTAGCCATCTAATGTCAGGAATGCAAACAGTGTCTCCAAAATCTCTCTCTCACTAGGATAGTATGGCAGAAAGTAACAGTGGGTACTCAGGAATACTATTTGGTTGGGATAGACTAAGCCTGCCTTCTACCCCTTGTGACCTATGTTTTTCTGGGTATAGCAGCTTTACCTCCCCCACCCCATTAGTCTTGGAAATTCCAGGCCATTTACTCAGATCATGAAAGTTTAAGGTACCAGTGAGGCAGCCCGCTGCTAACTAAGTCTTGCCCATAGTTCCAGTTCTTGTTCATGTGACAGGGATGGAGCAAAAGACCTGATAAATTGAACTACTACTTACTACCCTTGATGCAGTGGGTCACAGGCTCAAACTATTGAAGTCAACTGTAGGGTTGTGCTTATCAATAAACCCAAACCAAAAATAACCCCGAAATTAGCTGTTTCTGTAATTTTCAGGCTTCAGGTTTACTGAAAGCCGAAGCCAAAGGCTATTCCCAAAAAAGCAGAATAATTATTTGGCTTTTTGGGGTTTAGCTATTTGCCTTTGCTCAGAGGCATAGCTCTGTGCTCTCTCCCCTTTCTCTTTTTTTGACTGGTTTTGTTAGGGGCCCATAGTTGGGGCCCTTTTGAGGTTGGGGTGGTGTAATCGGAGCCAACTTTGTCTGACCAACTTTCTAGGTATAACACCCAACAGAAGACTAGCCTGCATAGGAAAAGAGTCGTTTAAAAGATGGAGTTCACCATACCCTCCAACTAAAAGCACCAGCTTCAACAGCTGCTGACCACCAGACTTCTGAAGGAGACTCCCTCACACACATGGATGAGCAATCCTTCAGACAACCCCCGTGGTTGAGACTTCGGCTGGCTCTGATATCACCACCACCCTGAAAACCTGCTCTGAAACTGAAGGTCGCCCTGAGTAGAGGCTTCATTTTCCCACACCGTGACCATCTCTTGGAATCAGATTTTTGGTGACCACAATAAAGGACTGTTCACAGGATGTCATTTGCCACCAAAAGAAACATTTCCCATGCCTTATTTCTCTTGCATTTAAGCCTTTTCCCTCAGTTTGGAAGCTAATTTGCATGGACATCATGCTATGCGCCCCAGATACAAAGGCAGCCCCCAGACTTTGAGGCACCAGGCTGTCAATCTGCTCTTTCTGCCAGTCTTTTGGCAATGCTGAACTTCTAAACCTGAAAACTGATGGACAGCTCGGCTCACAAATGCCTGGAGGATGGGGGCGACCCCTTTGCAGACCCATAAAATTGCACCCCTTGTCCCAAAGTTCACCAAACTTCAGTGTCCATCTAGGGAGATTCCCTTGCAGCCACACTGCAAATTTGGGGGCTCTACCTCCAAAAATCCCCCCCAGGAGCTTCGAAAAAATCCCCATAGACTATAATGGGCCCGAATTTTTCAGTAAACCTGGTAATAAGCCAAATACTGAAATGTACTGGTATGGGTATTTGGTTTATTCCGGGTTTACCAAAAAAAAAAAAAAAAACATCGGGCCCAATAAACCTAAACATGAAATTTACCATGTTTTTTTGTTGTTTGTTTTTTACACAACCCTAGTCAATTGACTTCTTACAATACTTTCAGTTGGAATACTCACCCATTCAGTTCATATTTTGTCAGTCACAAGCGAATTTTTCATTGAACAGTTTGGCTGTTTATGAGCAATTCAGACCTGTTTTTCAGGCAACTTTACACATATTCAAACAGTACAATGTTATTGGCAGTGGTTCATTCACATGCACTCTCAGTACAAGGTAAATCTTATTTTCCGCCCAGCCTGTTTTTGCTGCATGCTGCTCTACAGCCCAATGTATAAACAAACAGTGAGCAAATCATTCAGCCCAAGATAGTATATTTGTATGTTGCATACCTTTGTATGTTGTATTCCTTTTTTTTTAAGAGTCTTACTCTTTGGCATGCATTTAAGTCTGTGTCATTGACATTATTTCGCTCATGTGTATTTTTGCACAGCCTAGTTTCCTCCTCACATCATTTAATTGCCTGACCCAACCATCCATGGTTGATGGCAGACAGGCAACCAGGCTGAACATTTAGCTTAGGTGATCATGCCCATCACCTATCAAGAATGTGTTTGCCACAAAAATGGCAGCATTTGTATTTTCACCTTAGCATTTTGAAAACCATCCAGCTCTTATTTTTTGAAAGTTTGTAGTTGGCACTACAGAAATCTTTGCAGGAGCAGATTTGGACCGCAGTTCAAAGAAAGGGCCATGTTAGCCACTGCTTGATAACTTAAAGGAAGAGAGGTGGAGGATATAACTTGCTTTGTACTTGGGAGTAAAATGTCAAAGACCTTCTTTGTCAAGACCTCTTCTTAGCTTTCCTAGCAGGGCCTTCAAAGCTGAGAAAAGAAAACAGAAGTTCCAGTTGGAATGCAGAAGGATTAAATTTTTATTTATTTCCCCTGCTCTGAGTTTGTATTGTTCAAGTTTGAAAGGAAATGTCCTTGAAAGATGAGTTCCTCCATAAACTATTTCAGCTTCTGTTTGTCTTCAGATGGAAATTATTTTCTCAGAGACCCTGCATGTGAGGAAGTGGGTGTTGATAAGTAAGGCAAAATAAGAAATTACAGCCTGTAATATCAAGGAGCACTCTATTTCCAAGCCTGGAAGCAAACAGTTTGTGGCTATTAATGTGTTTTATTAGGCTTTGACTTTGTCAAGTAGCTTTCTCAAAAGCAAGCTAAGCAGTCTGACTCGTTTGAAAGGAAGGCAAGAGAAGTCTTGCTCACATTAAATGCTTCATCCCTGGCTAGCTGTTCAAAGGACTGCTAAGGGTATTTGACAAACCAAGGAGCCCCTGGTCCTCCGGACACTTCTTGGGCAAGTCGCCCATAACCGTAAGAATTAGTCCAGGGATGGCTGACTTCTGTATTCTCAAGGATCATTCTGTACTCTACATGCTTCTTCAAACAATCCAACCCCTCACAGATGTTCAGGGTCTGTAGTCATTGCCTACACCAAGCAATGGAGCACTTATGCATAAATAATTGAAAGTCTTCCTGAAAGATCTCATCAAAAGGCAGATTGGCACTGATTCGCCTTTCTAAAATACAAATTAAAGAGAGATTCAATAAAAATTATATGCACACACAGACTCGGTGCTTCTTTTCTTTGTAACTGAAAACTGCGAACAAATTTTTCCTACCACACCTTCATTAAAATTTGCTCAGATATATACAGGGAGTGGGGGTGGGGAGGAGATTAAATTATTCTGGTACCATGGTCTGCTCCATGGCCGCCAGTTGAAACGTGGAAGGTTATGTTTTAGAGCAAGGATCACTCATGATTCTAAATACCCACGAACAGTGTAATGTTGGGATGTGACACCCTTATCTACAGTAAGTTCCTATGGATCTAACTGTGGATTAGGTTAGGGTGCCAGATATTCAGACTGTATATTTTTAGCAGAGATCCAGAGGTGCAGGTGATTAGCAAAGTGCAAGTAATGTCAAACAGCACAACAGATTTATGGGGTTTCATAAAGTACAGTTTGGTTAGGTAGAACTTCATTAGGAAAATGTTTTCCAATTAATTACCTCCTGACTCAGTACCACTTAATAGAGTATGGGAAGGGAAAGGATCCTAAAGCATATCCTGCCCAAGTGCTGTAACTAATCTTTAACTCTATTAGTATTGCCCATGAAGAGTGAGCTTATCTGGGACCTTTTCTAGCTAGTGGGTGGGGGGGGGAATAGCAGCTACCTGTTTCTCAAAAATATCTGTAATGCTACATTAGAATTATACAGATTGGTTGAGACATGCAGTAGTCCCCACACAAGTATTTTGGGAGCACATTGGTGGTTGCTAGCCTAGCCTAGCCTAGCCTGATCTTAGTTAGGCTTCTTCCTCACAAGTCTAACTAATTCACAAGCCCTAATGATGGTCCTGGGTGTGCCTTACAGCATGACCCCATGCCTGAGCAATTGCTAAGTTCATTGAGAAATTCAGGAACTATTTTGCCAGTTCTCTGCACTTACCTAGTGCCATGTATACTCACCAGTTGTTGTCTCTCTGAGCTAGGGATGCCATCCTCTAGTTGGGTCCTGATGATCCCCTGGAATTACAGCTCATCTCCAGACTACAGAGATCAGTTCCCCTGGAGAAAATGGATGCTTTGGAGGGTGGACTCTATGGCATTGTACTTCACTGAAGTCCCTGTCCTTCCCAGGCTCCATCTCCAAATCTTCAGGAGTTTCCCAACCTGGATGGATCTGGCAAGGCAACCCTACTCTGAGCATGGTCCTTTCAGCTCTTAGAAACCAAAAAAACTAATGCTTAATGGAGACAGTGAGACACAAAATTTGAATATAAATGAACATAGTATGATTGACAACCTCTAGATGGGGCCTGGAGATCACCCAGAATTACTGTTGAGTTCAGAGATCAGTCCTGGAGAAAATGGTTGCTTTGGAAAGTGGACTGTATGGCATTATACCCTGATGAGGTCCTCCCCTGCCCAAACTCTGCCCTCCCCAGGCTCCATCCTCAAATCTCCAGGAATTTCCCAACCCTGAGTTGGCAAAACTAATGAGTAGTGTCACCCATTCTGTGGGCAGTAAAGTTAAGTAATATTTTACCGAGTCCTCAAAGTTCTTGTCAGAATTAAGGAGATTAATATGTTCCTTAGGCTTATGTAGCAAGATGGTATCTGTTTGGGAAAACTGCTTGGAAAGTGTGTTTGAACATGTGAATACACTTTAGATTCCGAATTAATGAAAAAAGAACAGAAAATGCCCAATTCATTCCATTCATTAGAGTAGCAACAATGAAAAAACCAAATGAACACATGCCATTCAGTTCCCCCCATTTTGCATTTATTTGATATAAAATTGGAACTTTTCCTCCTAAATAAATTTGACAGTGATGGGGCCAGTCGCTGAAATTTTCATCCCACTTGAATGGGGAAATAATATGGTAAAGGCAGAAATTTGTTCTTATCTTTTAATTGCCTTACAAAATGGGGATGCTTTTTTATCTTCCTAAATCTGGCAGACAGCATCCATTGGGTGACCACTACATTAAACATTTTGTTCAAATTGAATGGATAATAAAGAAGTTACAGCCAGAAATGTTCAACCACTGAAAATGAAACTAATAATAGCAAGCATGAGTATGCGTAATAATAAAAAATTAAGCTTTTGAAACAAAAATAAAACATTGCAATCCTGCTGTGAGATGCTGTAAAGGAATATGGAACCTGAAAAACTTGTAGGAAAGATGAGTTCTTATACTATATGGGGTGGAGCCAAGATGGCGACTGGATAGTAGCTGCAGTCTTATGCTCCGCAAGTACAACAATATTTTCTTTCTCCTTATCCCTTATTCATGCCACCTGGACTATTTCTGCATACTGCTGGGAGAGTTAGACAGCTTCTGCATTTGTGTTTTGGTTGGACGGACTTAAACTCTTATCAAGTTTAATATGGGAGGTGGGAAACGCCCAAGGGAACAGGAGGAAATATCCTCTCCTCCTGCCAGCAAACAGACAACAATAGCTGACTACTTTCCCTCAAGGAACGTTACAGTTTTTAATGTGCCTACTGCGAATCGGTTTACTCCTCTGGAAGTCAACATAAATGAGGAGGACAGTGTTGGTGTAGATGAAGATGTAAATAACTCAGCTGTTCCCTTTAAGGATTCAGATAAGAACGAAGAGCAGATGGAACAGGCCGAAGTTATTCTGAAACTTTCTTAACGGCTAAAACAGTTGATATTATTTTTGCCCATCTTGGTAACATCACAGCTGATTTAAAAAAGCTTATGCAAATGGTACAATCTCTAACCGATAAGATGCAGACTCTATAGAATCATAAGGAACACTAATTATCCTTGGCTTTCACCCCTTACCTCAGCAACTGTAAGTAGGGCTCCTGAAGAGTCAGCAAAGAGGGAAATTGAGAGGAAACAGCAATGCAAAATTTGCCAACAACTACTGATTCTTCAACCTCATAAGATTTGCTTAACAGTTTACAAATACAGAGGGTACTTGCCACCATGGAATTCTAAATATCTGGCCACCAAACATCTGAGTAAGTTGCTCAGTATGAGTGGCCCCAATATAGACATTACTCGGGCTGAAACTGTAAGCAACTGGAATCAGGCCCAGAGAATTATGCTGACCTTCAAGAGTTCAAGAATTCCCTCAACGTTGCTGAGACAAAAGGATATGCTGAATAGTAAAGGAATTTTTCCAGTAAGAGCCTTTTCTAACTTACTGATTACTCCCCTCCTCCCAAACCAGCAGACTGTTTGTGGGAGAAAGAAATGGGACTTTGAGACGGGAATGCTTCAGCAGGATTTGGCCTTGGTGCCTATTCCAGCTGAGAGAAACCACACTACCCAGGCAGAGATGGATAAAAACCCTATTGAAGAGAAATCACCAGTAACTCATACCAGTCTGGATTGTAAGGAGCTTAACAACATGATGGAAGAGGAAATACTCAATATCTTTCCCTCTCTCTCAAGAGTTGATCAAGAGGATATCATTAACGGGCTGGATGAGTTTAGGAGTAATTTATTGAAAATGGGGGATGTGCCTGTGAACCAGACTGATCTCCAATCAACTGAGGACATCCTGCAGTGCTCCTATCAACCAGTGCTCCCAATCATCTCCCCGCATTTTAATAAGGGAAAGGCATGTATTGAGCCTCAGCAGAGGGATGAAATTGAATTACCTTCGATACATCCCATAAATGCTGTTATGAACTGGTGTGTTGGTAAAAACGGTTCAATATACATAGACTCATCTGGACAACTGGATATGATATCTGCCGACTGACTGGATGGGGCATTACTACTGAACTCTGGAACTGCACCACAAACTCTTTCATTGGTCTCCTGGAATGTTATGGGTTGGGAGGCAAGGATTAGGGATCAGGATACATATAATTTTTTAACTAAACTTGATTTTATACTTGTACAGGAGACCTGGTGTTTACATACTCCAATACTTAATGGTTTTAAAACATACGATTTAGCAGCTGATCCCTCCCCTCATGGTAGAGCAAAAGGGGGTTTGGGGATTTTAGTTTCCACAGCCCTGAATATTAGAGTTGAAGTTTTAGCTCCTTATTTGAAGCTTGCTATGGCTGTGGTCATATTTTATAAGCAGATATATTAATATATACTGTCCCCCTTTTAAAACTAAATCTCAAATTGAGACTGTATGGGCGGGGCTTGAGGCTTACATAGGACATCTTATAAAGGTCAATTCGACAACTTATGTGATCATTGGCGGGGACTTTAATGCCAGGGTGGGAAGGGATGACAATAGCTTACACATGAAATACAAGGTTTGCTTTCCCGAAATTAGGAATCCAGTTCTTCCATTTCCTAGATCCTCCAAAGATTTAAAATCAAATTATGCCGGATACAGGATGACACAGATAGCAAACAGCTGCAAATTTTTAATTTTAAATGGCTCATACCCTAACGACCATCCGGCGGAATTTACTTATTGTTCAGGAACTAGGAAGAGTGTTATAGATTATATTATGGTATCTGACAACTTTGTTCAAGCTGTTGAATCCTTTGAGGTGTCCTCTTTTTATGATAGTGATCACTTACCACTTATCATGATGTTTGAATCCCCAGATATTAACCTGCGCATTATAGAAACACACAAAGAGACCCTTACTTACGAGAGAAAACACTGTAGAGTCAGGTGGAATGATAGAACTGATAAAAGTATTAAAGAACTCCTTCAATCGGGTCCTCTAAATGCCTTAGCTCAGAGATTACTAGATGATGAAAACATTGACACACAGCTAGAATGCTATGAACAGATAACGGATGAAATATACAAAGTGATTACTAAGCCTAACTATATACTTAAAAAGAGGATAAATGTACACTCCAAAACCTGGTTTGACAGTGAATGCAGGGAAGCCAAGAGGGCCCTTAGTGCCACCTATATTAAATATCGATGTAGTGAGAATGAGGCCTTGATGGGGGTAATGAAGAGCTTAAAGTCTCATTATAAAGCCCTCATCTGTAAGAAAAAAAAGGAGTCAATGGAGTTAGCTTGGCAACAGCTAACACAAGCAATAAGGGATAAAAACTCATCGTTATTTTGGTCCTTGACCTCGAGCCGTTTAACCAATTCCGCTATGGCGTTCAATAATACTATTCTACCTGAAGCATGGGAAAAACATTTTAGATCCCTCTACTCTAGCTTGGAGAGCTCAGCCCCCTCCACTGAGAACTTGAATAGTGTCCCATGCTGGCCCCCTGTGCAATATGCAGAGGTGAGGAATCTTATAGGTACACTAAAGAACGGTAAAGCTCCGGGAAGTGACTTAATCTCTGCAGACCTAATTAAAAGGAATGTGGAATGGTGGACACCCCTCCTGGCTGCACTATTCACTGCAGTTGATAGAACAGGTAGGATCCCTCCTGATTGGGGCCTAGCAATAATTGTCCCTATTTATAAGAAAGGTTGCAAAGAAAACCCAGCCAATTATAGACCTATAAGTCTATTAAACATAATTAGTAAGTTGTACGCAAGACATCTGCAATGGAAATTTAGAGATTGGTTAGAACAGGAAAATTGCCTTTCAGAAGAACAAGCCGGATTTAGAGAGGGTCGCTCATGCTTGGACCATTGTATGATTATGGAGCATTTAATAGCTAAATACTCCTCTAAATCAACGGTCTCCCTATATACAGCATTTATTGATCTTAAGTCAGCTTTCGATTCTGTGTCTAGAATCATCCTATGGGAAAAACTGGAAGCAACCAATATAGATAGGCGACTGTTATTTCTGATTAGAGCCCTACATGAAAACACCTCTATTAAAATAAGATGTAATCCCCAGGGTCAGCTGACCAAGGAAATAAGAACACTAAAGGGAGTGAAACAAGACTGTATATTGGCTCCCTTACTGTTTAACTTCTACATTAATGATCTTGTGGATTATTTGAGAAGTCCAGTGTTTCATCCCCCTAAATTAGCTGACAAACACCTACATCTTCTTCTTTATGCTGATGATACAGTAATATTATCTAGAACTCCCATTGGTCTCAGAAGGGCCCTCCATGCATTTAACCAGTACTGTAAGGAGAACTGCTTGGAGATCAATTATTCAAAAACAAAAATAATGGCCTTTGCTAAGAGGCCAAAAAACCACTCATGGCGTATAGACACTACCCCGATAGAACAGGTACATACCTATAAATATCTAGGTGTAACTTTACAAGAGTCTGGTTCGAAGAATGCCCACTTAGCCCATGTCTCACTGAATGCTCAGATGAGTGCGGGGGCTATTCAAAGATTTTATTGGTCTAAGGGGGGTAGGAATGTGGCGGCCGCTATTAAGCTTTTTAATATGAAATCCTTGGCTCAATTGTTATATGGAGCCCCACTCTGTATAATGGCAAATAAGATGTTACTTGAAAAAACTCAATCTAAATTTTTAAGAAATATCCTCCAAGTATCTACTGGAGTGTCAAATGCTGCCATTCGACTGGAGGTTGGAATGGTTACGGTCGAGGCTAGAGTTTGGATCGCTGCCATTTTTTACTGGCTTAAGCTGATTTACTTCCCTGGGCGACTTGTTTCACTCACCCTGGCAGATACCTTTGTCTCCCCTTGGAGTAAGATGATTGAGCAAAAACTGAGCTTCTATGGCCTGTCGAAACAACTTTACAAAACAAATGACTATGCTCAGGCAAGAGAAATTGTTAAACTCTGTATATTGGATGTCGAAAGACAGCACGATATGAATAGGCTAAGGAGCCCTCTTTATGATATAAGTGGGTTGAATAGGGTGGTCATGATGCCATATATTAAGTTATTGGATAACCAGGAATATAGGAGGATTTTTACCTTGTTAAGATATAACATGCTACCCACAGCTGTTCTAGAGGGAAGATATAGAGGCGTGCCATATGGAAGTTGTCTATGTGAGTGCGGTGATGGCTCTGTAGAGACTTTAGAACATATTCTTTTTGAGTGTAGAATATATAGGCAGATTAGAGAATCCCTGATTGTGCCTATAATTGCATGTTACCCTCATGAAAATAGAAGGTCTCTTCTTTCAATCCTGCTATCGGATAAGCAGCAGGAGATTACCTGTAAAGTTGCCAAATTTGGTTGGCTGGTTCTTAAAATTAAGAAAAGGCGGAGTGGCGTATAAAGATGCCTTATGTAAATTCGTATTTTAATAAGATGTTTATTGGTAGTATGTAAGCTATTTTACTTATGGATTAATTGTGTTCTTATTTATATTCTGATCTATGACTGTTTTAAATAAACTTGACTACTTGACTACTACATGGAAAGGACGATTGGGGGTGTATTGACTTCTTTTCCTTTTATTTCCCTTCCTTTACTGGATGGGTTGGGTTATTTCGTCTTAAGTTTTTAGAATTTTGACAGTAATGTTATGTTGTATGCCTTTCAAAAGTAAAACATATACATATTACAATAAACCATTTTCTACCTTCCACAAAGTGAAACAATTATCTAATTAAAACTACATGAGACATAAAGAAAGTTGAGTTTAAATTGTTCCTAAGCACAGAGCTGTAGAGCCCCATGGCGCAAAGTGGCAAGCTGCCGTACTGCAGTCAAATTACTGCTCACGACCTGAGTTCGATCCCAACGGAAGTCGGTTTCAGGTAGCTGGCTCAAGGTTGACTCAGCCTTCCATCCTTCCGAGGTCGGTAAAATGAGTACCCAGCTTGCTGGGGGTAAAGTGTAGACGACTGGGGAAGGCACTGGCAAACCACTCTGTAAACATGGTCTGCTTAGTAAACGTTGTGATGTAACGTCACCCCATGGGTCAGTAATAACCCGGTGCTTGCACAAGGGATTACCTTTACCTTTAAGCACAGAGCTATAGCCCTTCTGTGCCTGGAAAAAATGTACTAACTGGAAATAAATGATATGCAATGGCCCTAGGAAATAAATGCATTTGTTCGTTTCCCAAAGTTGTCCTCAAACTTCTTGAGCAAATTCCAGTACTTTCTGGTGGGTTGCCAGTACTGTTCATGGCATGTCTGTGAGCATGATCCATCTATCTAAAAGGTCATTCTGCCAGAGGATTTCCACTGTATGGCTGCACCACATTTGGCCCTCTCAGAGTGTGGTTCCCAAAATCCCTGGGCATGATCTCAGGAGCAAGGGGTAACACAGTGCTGACATCCTGAAAGGATTAAAAATCCAGGTATGGATGGCTTCTTTATCATTCAACAACTGAATCAAGCTACATATTAAAAGAAACAGTCTCTCCCACACAAGCTTACATGGGTAAAATAATGCATATAAAATAAATTACTAATTAACACTATTCAGACTCATTCCAAATAAACAATTTGTTTAAAACAATTAAAGAGATTAGTAGTACTGGTTTTTGTTGTTCTTTGTTCGGCATGATGGAGCTTGGCAATGGTTCTCTCCTCCATTTCTGAAACTGTTGGCCTTCCTTAATCAGCCGCAGATGTGTCAGTGTTAGAGTTACATACATGCTAGATCAGGGGTGGGGAACCTTTTTTCCGCCAAGGGCCATTTGGATATTTATAACATCATTCGTGGACCATACAAAATTATCAACTTAAAAATTAGCCAGCCAATACGTTTCTCCATGGCCCGGGTAGGAAAGGGTTAACACAGTTTCTTGGGTGGTCCTAGCAGCTCCATAGCTAACAACTCTTCTGCAAGGGGGAGAAAGGTTCCTTTTCTCGGCAAAACAAACTCACATCTGCCTTGAATAGAGGCTATTCCTGTCCGCGGGAGGGTGCGGATCACCAGTCTTAGATCCTTCTGAGCTCGAGATCTGCCAGGACCCACGAAGGGCCAGACCAAATGATTTTGCGGGCCTTAAACGGCCCCTGGGCCTGACGTTCCCTACCCCTGTGCTAGATCATCCTTCTCTCAAATATACATGGAGTTGACCGAAGCTTGGTCATGTGCTCTAGTGCAGGGGCATGTTTGTTGCACACACACCATGTGGCAATAGATCATGTCCTAAATATCTATCTTCCCGATTTTCCAAATTGGCAGTTGTTATAAATCTTTGTGAAACTAATTCCCAACTACCTCAGCTGTCCTGAAGGCAAGATGTCCTCCTTGCTTTACAGTTTGGTTCTTCCTTTCAGGATTCTTATGAGGCAAGTCAAAATAGGTGGTTATTATTACCTTTTAGAAATGTGAATGCATGAACACATTAACACATGAAGCTGCCTTCTACTGAATCAGAGCCTTGGTCCATCAAAGTCAGTACTGTCTACTCAGACCGGCAGCGGCTCTCCAGGGTCTCAGGCAGGGGTCTTTCACATCACTACCTGCCTGGTCCCTTTAACTGGAGATGCTGGGGATTGAACCTAGGACCTTCTGCATGCCAAGCAGATGCTCTTCCACTGAGCCACGGCCCCTCCCCGGGACTAAATGGGGGGGGGGGAGAAAGAATTTACTCAAAATCACCAGATAAATTGGCCTTCTTAAAACAGAAGGTAGAGTTAGGCACTTAATTTCACTGATTTCCATGTACACCTCTTTCCTTTATTTCTGTAACATCTCCTATTAAAGGAGTTTGTCTTACATAGGTGCCTATGATAAAGGCACCTGCTTTTTGTTACCACTAGATGGTACTATGGTTTTGGAAAACAACTAGAAATGGTACAGTTCCTTCTGTTGCAAATATCAGAAGTCTCAGAGGAAATGAAGAGATTTAATAAATGCTGTGTTTATTCTTTTCCCAAAGTATGTAAACATCTTAGTGCAGTTGACAGTGTTGTGACTTTGAAAAATGTTGATTGGAATTAAGTGTGAACACTGAGCTCTCAGCTTTGTTTGCTTTTGTTATGCTATTTCTCCATCTTTCTTACAAATGAAATTCAAAGTCCCACAAACTAGTACAGAAAATAAGTGAATGTCCCTGGGAGCACCGCTGTATTTTTTTTAATGTTTTTTTTTTTTAAATTTTGGAAATAGTTTCTTTGGTTAAAATGTAATCTATTGCATTTATCTATTGCTCCAGTGGCACAATGCCCAAAATCGGGCAAGCTGATCTTAACTGTTAGGGTTCTAGTGCCTAGGGTTAGGGTTGAATTTCATTTGTAAGAAACTATTTTTGCAGTTTCTGACAGATTCTGAAATATTCATTTCACAGCGAAACATATTTCCCTCAAGAACCTAATCACTTTGCCTCCAGTTGTAATATGAAACCTCATTTCCACCATAATATTAGTAACCTCCAATCAAAATGTTGTTAACATATACCCACAAGAGATGTAAAGAATTAGCATTTTTTAAATGTTTTCCCCTGAAAAAAATCTGGTACAAATGACCTGAAATTTTAATTTCATTTTTAAGAAGCAAGACTTACCTTCTACTAATTAGAGTTTCAGACTAGGAGAAACCAGAGTTCCCTTCTTAGCCAAGACTCTCTCACTGGATAACTTTGGACCAGTCCCTCCCTCCTAGACAAACTTCTTCACAGGGTTGTTGTGAGGAGTAAATGGGGATGGGAGAGCCATATATGCTACCCTGAGTTCCTTGGAAGAAAGGTGGGATGACAATAGGGTTGCCTACCTCCAGGTACTAGCTGGAGATCTCCTGCTATTAACACTGATCTCCAGCTGATAGAGATCAGTTCCCCTGGAGAAAATGGCCAGTTTGGCAATCGGACTCTATGGCATTGAAGTCCCTCCTCTCTCCAAACCCTTCTCTCCTCAGGCTCCATCCCAAAAACCTCCCGCCGGTGGCTAAGAGGGACCTGGCAACCCCAGATGACTATTATATACTGAACATCTATATTTCAAAAGAAAAAATCCTGGAGCTGGAGGCCTGGGAGGAATGGGGGGGGCACAACTCCCTTGAGTCCTTTGCCTTGAGTTCTAGAGCATGATGATTGTTTTTTTTTTAATCCCTCTGCCTTTTTTCTTTTAATGGACATTCAGCTGTTGTCAATGTTCTGTACCTGTTGGGATATATTCATTCCTCATCAGGCTAGGGGTTTTTCTTTTGGTTAATTTGTGAAGTTATTTTTTTATGCACACCTGGGGAGTCCAAGTAGATGGAGGCCCCTACTTGGTTTGTGAATGGCCCCATTGTGCTGCTTTTCTCATTCATTTATTGTTAGAGGACTCAGTCATTTTTCTAAGTCTCCATAAATTATAAGAATATGCAGTGTGTATCAAAGTTATTAGAATAGTGTTGCATTTTGATGCTTTCCTTTCTAATTTCCAAAGTTGCTTCAAAATCCACTATGTTCCCAAATCTTACAGCTAGACTTCTAATCTTGAGTGGGAAAAAAATGACTTCTCCTATTAAGGAATTCAAACATTCAAGACCAAATGTTATTGCAGACTAGAGCCAACTCCTTTTTTTTAAAAAATTATAAAACTGGAGTATGCAGTCATTCATGTTAATGCTATTTCTTCAGGAGTGTTACTTACCTATCCATATCCATGTTGAAAGGCATATGTATGTGAATGCAAAGGTCAACTTAAAGCTATGAGAGAGGACACAAGAAAAGATGTTATGAAGCCTCATAGGCTGGCCAAGACATTTTTGTTTCGTTTGGTGACTAAAGGGATCCTCTGCATCTCGAGGCAGTCAAGATATCAATGAAGTTGATTGGCTTCAATGGGTCATTCTCAATCCAAATCATTGAACTATTGTTTTTGCATTAAATATTTTTTTTTCAGGGTTTTCCCCATAAAACAGAGCCATGCAGGGGTTTCCTGCCCTCAGATACCTAGATGTTAATGCTAATTTCAAATTTATTTTTGAAAAATAGGGTACTTCTCATGTGCTGGCCAGAGGTTCTTATTTTCAAATGTCGTCTGTAATTTATGAATTAATTCACAGTGCAAAGGCATCTGCTTTGAATATGGTCTTTTCTATTTCAAAGCCTTTTTTTCCTGTGAAAGTCAGAAGATTCTGTTCTCAATGGCAAAGTAATTATACATCTGCAAGCCAATTTCTTACTTTGGTATTTCCTACAGATAAAGATTTATGAGAATGAAATAATAATACTGAGGTCAGGATTTCTGCACTTCAATGTTACCCAAAGGGATTCTTAGGAGTGCTCAGATTTTTACCCCGTTCCCACAGGATACTAATCAACACACTGTCCAACTTCAATTACGGCTTCAGAGAGTTGATTCTCCCCCCTCCATCAATTACTCTGAATTTTAAAAGCCAAGTTATATACAAAACTCTCTATCGTTTTCTAAATTTAGGCTGTTTTCCTCTTCTTAGGTTATCACGTGCATGCAAATAATGTGCTACTCTCAATTAGAATACAGTTATTATAATAAAGAAAACGGCTGAAGTACATTCAGTGATGTCTTGTTCTGTACTTAGATAAGAATGTGCAATGGTCCAGCTTCTGCTTCTCCTGCAAATTCCTCTTCAAAACTCATTTTGCAAGCAATCTTCCCCAACTACTGGCAGGTAGTGCATGTGTATACCATGGACTGCCAATTTTTTTTTAAAAAAAATCTGTGGGTTATAGATCAAATCAAGCCTGAACTGACCCTAGAAGCTAAAATGACTAAACCGAGGCTATTGTATTTTGGTCACATTATGAGAAGGCAAGAGTCACTAGAAAAGATGGTCATGCTAGGAAAAGTTGAGGGCAGCAGGAAAAGAGGAAGACCCAACAAGAGATGGATTGACTCAATAAAGGAAGCCACAGCCCTCAATGTGCAAGATCTGAGCAAGGCTGTCAAAGATAGGACATTTTGGAGGACTTTGATTCATAGGGTCGCCATGGGTCAAAAGCGACTTGACATTACTTAACTTACACACAAACCTGTGTAACATTGAGCCATATCATGGTGTCATCTAGCTTGGCATTGTTTCCTCTGCTTGACAGCCGCTCTCTCCAAGTTCTCAGGTGAGACTCTTTTCCAGTCCTGCAGTGATTCTTTGAAAACAGAAATACCAGAACTCAAACCCAGGACTTTCTGTAGACAAAGCATATGTTTGTTCAACGGATGCATTGGCCCCTTCTGTTCAATTTTTAAGGCAAACCTCTTCTATTGCAGAATGAGAACAAGCAACTAACTAACAAGCAACACCACAAACCAACCAAGTAATCAAATTAGTCTCATGGCTTCAACTTGTCTGCTTATTCTGCCAACATGTTTAGCTCAACACTGTTATAATGTGAGCCTCTCAGGCTTTCTTGGTTTTTGTATCTGCAAGAATGTAAATTCATGAGTTGTTCCTTACAATCTACCAAGCCAGATACAACAAAGCCAGTAATATATTGTGACTTTCCAGGACCATGACAGCTCCATGATTTGTTTCAGGTGTTATTTCAAACTACAAGGCTTAGGTTGGTTCCTGGTTCCCAGTTCCTTATTCAAATTTCCTACTTCCTCATTCATAAATCCAATCACTGAAGGAAGACATGCACTGGTGCCCAGTCCAAACACTGGTTCTGGCACCATGAGTGTCTATTTGGGTTTCTACAAAGAAGTCCCTTTCAAACCACCACTTAATTTGAATCTAGCACAAACCATAATTGGCCATTACATTTAAATAGCAACACTTTTGTATGTTCTGCAGGTGCACTGCCATACTTCTCAAGGGGAGCAGTAGGATACAGACTGGTTGCATCTACCTCCAATCTCCCCCCCCCCGTGCCTGCCTGCCTGCCTCCCTCCCAGACAATGCAAGCAACAGCTTTGCCAGCAGACATGTTGGCATTCATGGAGAAAAGAGAAATGTGGCATGGCTAGCCTTTGTCTCTATCATTTACTGATTCTCTTTCCTTGTTATCCCACCTGTGAAATTGAAGTCAGAAATCAAGGTACCAAAATCACTGCCCAAAGTTTTTTGGCAGATGCTGGGAACAATTCTATTCGGATTCAGAGTATTCATGATGTTAAAATAGAGGCATGGTTCAGATCTGATCTTGACTACTGAAGCTCTAATTTCACATGTTTATTCTTGAAGTCCTTTTTGAAAAGGTAGCAAATGAAAATATTAAGCAAGCAAAAACTACTGTTTTTGACCTAGGCATTTATGCGCCACAAATGCTTTATAAATCAGAGAATCACTGCAAAACAAAACAAAAAAATGTTACTATATTAGTTAAGCGGAAGACCAACTTGGAGACATGGGCATGGTGTTGGAATAGGGATCTGCTGCAATAACCTCAGTACTAAATCCAACACCCATGGTTGTCTTTGTAGGCCCCATCTTCTCCCCCCACCCCACCCCCGTCTCAATACAACCCTCTCTAATATGTGCATCATCAGCCAATTTCTCCAGCTGCAAGCTGACAGTGGGGGAAAGAATTCCTTTAAACCCCCTCCCAATATAAACAACAACAGGAACTTGAGGGAAACCATCCACCTAGCAGCCTTTGTTCGTGAAAGCATAGCCTACTGCAGGATTCTTCCTTTTGTGCCTGAGACAAGGTAAATGAGAGAAGCAGATAAAGTGTCTAGCAGAGGAATTCTGCCAACGCCTCCGTAGCTGTTCACACTGAGCAGGAAGGAGTTAAAGAGCCCTTGTCTGTCTCTAAGAAGCTGCTCTTCAATTCAAAAGATTACCACTATTGAATATCATCCGTTCTGGAGTATTATCACAGTGCTAAGACAACAGAACAGAGTCCTCCTTCACCTGTGTCTCGTTAACAGTGCAGTCCTGAGCAGTGTTACGCTTTTCTAAGTCCACTGAAGTCAAGGGATCTTAGAAGGGCATAACTCTGCTTAGGATGGCACCATTTGTGTTATACAATTGTCCCCAGCAGCATGGAGTGAAGCCTGTTGAGAAAAGGCTCATAAGAGATCATACCCCTAAACGCCTTTTCTAAAAAAGTAAGTGTAAAAAAAATAAAACATAAACCCTCAGCACCTCTCCATCTTGACAGTACTGGAGCAGACAGAATGAAAGGCAGTCTTTAAAACTTTGTCATGCTAGGGTTATTTGAACAGAGAATTTTTGTATTTAACTCCCTCCCATAAAGAATAACATTAAGGAGTAACATGGGAAAATATGACTCCTGGCTCTGATGATGTAATGGTTCTTTGTGGTGACATTTTTAAGAGCCCTCGGGGAGCAATGACAATAGCAGCGTAAGAATGTGAGATGTTCTTTGTAGTAAAAAGGAAACAAATAAATGTCCCCATTAAACCCTGTGAGGTCAACAGCCGTTCTCCAGACCATTTGATTCATACTTTCACTGACACTTCTTTTCTGACTTATCTTTTGGAAGGAACATAAAATAAAGGTACTGCTCCCAACCTTTTGTACACAGAATGTGACAAAGGGTGTTGAATCTGGGAAAAAAATGTAGTGGAGTGTGGAAAAAAAAACCTGCCTTTGTAGAAAGCCTTTTAAAGAGGCTTTGCTAGGACTCCTTTCATCAAAACTCACTTGTTTGACGAACTTGGTTTTATATTAAACATGGTTCCCAAATGTTCTGATTATTTGATGGAAATTTTTGAAAATGTCTAACAATCACATCTAGTCATGCCATCCCCAAAGGATATCATAGAGATGAAGACGGCATAAAAAAGATGACCTCCAGGGGACTGCAGCATCGGTCTTACAAAGAAAGTTAAAGTTTAAAAGAAAGATGCCTGTGGTATGTGTGGAAGGGAATATGCTTGTCTCTCCCCCTAGCACTGGAATGATGCCTGGCACTGCAGATGTCTGCTACTGCTCCCCCAACCTAGGGTGCTGCTGTGGGTTACCTCTGTCTTTCCCCCAGCCTGCGGCTCTCCCCGCACTTGTAACTGCAAGCAAAACTTGCATTTGTACCTCTGTACCTTCCTCTGGGAATATTAATTATTACGGAGAAAGGGAGTTGTGAAGGAAATCACATACTAGCCAATAGCAACAGGACAGAAAGGTTCAGGAAAATGGGAGCCCCTGCTTATAGACTCAAGGAAGCACTTTCTATGCAGCTGATTATTGTTGGAGACACAGCAGAAAGAAAGAACTATCGGGGGGATTTCTTCTGTTGCAAGATTGTTTGACTGTGATGGTTGGAAAGGTTCTCAATCAGTTTCATTCTCTCATAAGTCTTTCCCCCTTATTCTGAGTGAGAGTTCTGATTGAACTCAATTAAACCCAAAACAACATCCATGTAATCCCTTTTCTTAGGACCAGCCAAAATGACACAAAACAGTATTCAGGCTTTTGAGTTCTCCAGAATTCCTTTGCAGGCTGTGTATTCGGAGGCGGGGGGAGAGATGTTTTAGGTTGGGATCTTAAGATCTTGTCCTACAACTATGTATGAGAGGCTGGCTTTGAAATTATGCTGGTGTCAGACATTCTGGGAAGAAGAAGTTTAAAGAAAAGGAAGCATCCCACAGAAAATACAAAAAATAGTCATTGATCAAATGTCTCTGTAGTACCAGATGAGACACAAATCCCATAAAAGACTAAGAGCAGAAGAAGAACGTGGTGGTTCTTGTATTAACAATGCTCACAGCAGACAATCAAAACAGGAGCCAGAATTAGTACCTTGAGTTATAGAATAGACCATTAAGCACAGTCTTTCCCCTTGTTCCCATGTTCACTAGCCTCTAGTTGAGCTTCTCTCCAAACTGTGCTCATGCTGCAATAGAAGCTTTAAAAGATACAGAAAGAATCTTCCAGTGCTGCATTGTAATACTTTACTTGAGGTATGCTCTGGGGAAGAAAGGGAATCTCGCAAAGAGCATATTGTTATATACACAACTAGCCACTAGATGTCAATATAGTTCCATAAAAACAGGAGATTAAAAAAAAGGTTTTATTTTCAATTGGGAAAGCTAGAGAGTTTAGAGAGTTTTACTAAGAGTGCTGTATGCTTTTTGGGAATAGGCACATTTGCTTAGAAAATAAATAATATCTAAAACAACTTTTTTCAGATTCATACTCTTAAATTTTTTCATAGTAGAGTATGGTAGGATGTTATTGCTTAGGATAGCACTGTTAGAGCAGCTTAGGATGGCACTGTTGGACCATTCACCTAAGCTCTCTGCTATACAAAGACACAATAGCTATTTTCTCAGTGTTACAGTGAAAATCTGTATCTCAAGAATGTGGCCTGGGACATTGAGGGTTAATACAGTAGAATGCACATTAAAACTGCCTATCTAGGCATGATCTCATTATTATGTTGATGTGCTTCCCCCTCCTAAATGTTAAGATGTATAAATGGAGGAATCTTTTTAATGACAACATTGTCATTTTATAAGTTATCTAAAAGCATGTGAAACATCCATTTCTACCAACAAAAGACTTTATGGAGCTGCCTAATAGGAAAGTTGCAGCTCCTGGTGCACTTTGTGGTTTTGATTTTTTTTTAATTGGTTGTATTTTAGAAGCTTTTTTAGAAACTAGGCTAGAAGGGTGGGATATAATTTTTGAAATGATACAGGGGTGAATTTCCTGACAGCCACACCCTTAGTAAAAGTCTCTTTTCTAGGACTCTAATCTGAAATCATACATTTGAAAAGCAGTAAGTTTTCAAATAACAAATGTTGGATTTCCCTGCTATGTTACTAAGGCTGAAGTAATAGTATTTTTTCCCTCACACAATTGCATACCATTTTTTTAAAATCAATGACTACTTTCAGCAAAGCTAATCCCATTAACAGGAGTTCTAATGACCCAGCTGTGTATAACTGCAAGCTTGCCTCCTGGTGTTTTCCTTTCCTATGATGCAGAATACCTGCTGAGGGGCTTTGTTGATTGTTCATTTTTAAATTAGCCATTTTCTCGCTTTTGAATACCCAAAGTTGAGTTGAAGATGGATAATGATCAATGGTTGTGACAAAGAAGTCACTGATGGGGGAGCAGCCCCCTCTTCTAAACCTGAGGTGGGAAAAGGTTATTGCCTTCCAAACAGCTTGTTGCGTTCTCTTGACTTTGACCTGTGGAATTAACTTGGATTTCTACCTCCCTGTTTAAACTGCAACATTTAAAATTAGGGTCCAAATAGCCAAGATGAAACATTTTTCAGACCCTATTGCCATACAGTTGAATTCCTCCTGTCAATATTATTAGGGCTAAAATGTGCTTCAGGTTGACCGACTCAGTAGCATTGTTTCCCTTGCATGTGGAAAACAAGGATTATAAAATGAACATCGGCTAGTGAGCTTGGAATTAGCATTAGAGGGCCAGAGATTGAAACTGGTTAGAGACGAGGAGGAAGTTCTAAAAGAGAACTTGCAGAAGCTGAATCTGGAACAACATGCCACGTTATATATCAGACAAACTACAAATCTACACAATGGATGAGTCTGATAGTCACTGTCTCTTCTCAAAGAACACCATAAATTACTGTGGTATAGGACAGAGATATCTTACAGAATTCTCAGCATCTTAGAATTTATATTTACCAGGATTCATTGGGAGATACCATGATAGTTCAAATCATAAAAACTGAAGAAGTGAGCTGTGACTCACGAAAGCTTATATTGCCAGAAATTTTGTTAGTCTTTAAGGTGCTACTAGACTCTTGCTCTTTTCTACTGCTACAGACAGACTAACATGGCTACCCATCATGATCTATAAAATTAATATACGTTTGTTACTGATATTGTCATGGGGAATAGGCAGTAGGGCAGTATCTAATTGGACACAGAAGGCTCCTGCAGGTGGAAATTTAAAAGGCCCAGCAGCATCCTACCTGTCCAGTCATGTAGACATTGTCCAGTGGTGCAATGTTGTTTACTTTTGCTCTCTTCACAGGGCAAATATTTGACAGATCAAGGTGTGTTTGTGGGTTGGCATATCACCCTAAATGTTGGACAGCATGACCTTTGGAGTGTCCTGTTTTGATTCCACTAAGTTGTGTCCACTATAGATGCAGTTGGGGAATGAATAAATGAATGAAAGGCATTTGCCATTTGTTTTTCTTTTCACAGGCAAGCAGTTCATAACAATTCTGTTTGCCTTTCTGCATTAACACTGTCCCAGAATGGAAGACTGCTTCAAATTATATCAAAGTACTTTTTTTAAAAAAAAGATCTCAGCCACAGAACACAATCCAGCCACAATTAAGCACTTTGAAGTCCTATTAATTTCACTACAGAAATATATGTTTCATTCTCTTCCACTGCGATCAATGCCACTTAATTTGACTGGATCATGCCCATGTGTTGGAAATACTTTTCCCTCTCTCAGCTGTTGCCCAAAATGTCAGGGCTAAAGTGGCCAACACTTCAATCCCTTTTCTTAAGCAACACAGCAGGTACAACTTGCTGTAAATTGCTCAGAGTTTAACTAAGCAAAGAAAATACTGATCTGGATATAAATATAATGTTATTTTTAGAAGGCAAGGATGACTGTCAAACCTTGATTTTTAAAGCCACCCTGGTAATTCCCCCTTTGAGCAAGCCAAAACCAATTTAAGGCAGCTGATGCCAGAGTGTCTGATATCTGGGGAACTCCACTCTGAACGGCTCATTCAGCAGGGACCGCAGTCTGGGAGTTTGACCTGCTGCATTCCATACACAGGTCCTTTCCTATGGAATTCTGATGCTATTCTAAAGCATATTGGGGCATCAATGCAGATTTTCTCACTCTTGTTAATATTGAAGATTAAATTGAAAAAGCACAAGACCTTCCACTGTGGTTAGTTTTTGTATCTCATGATAACTATATCCATGTCATCCAACACGGATGAGTCAGTTGCCCACATATCTGTCTGTCTGTCAATCTACCTATTTATTGGACTTTTATGCCGCCCTTTCCTGACCAGGTCCCAGACCGAGTGGCTCACAAACAGAGTGGCTCACAAACAGTTTCAACACAGTTAAAATCAACCACAATTTACAATTGAAATTATAACATGACTTTAAAAATCCAGACTAGGGCTGTCAATTCAGTTCGTCCTGAACCGAAAAACAGCTGAATTTTCCCCGATTCGGTGGTTTCTAGTTTGGATGGAACCGAATTCAAAAAAGGTGGGAAAACGAGCTGAATTAGGCGAGTTTGGGGCAGTCGCCAAATAAATTCGGCAAATTCAGGGGCTCCGAATCAGCAGCATAAACATATTAAAACATCAAGGCATTAAAAATACATTCGCCCCTTTCTGCGACTCTGGGCGGGCATGTTTGGAGGTAGAGCTCCCAAAATTTCAGTGTAGCTTCAGGGTACCCTTCTTGCAAGAAACCCCAACTTTTGTAAAGATTGGGTCAGGGGGTTCCAAGATTTGGGGCCCGTAAGCCCCCCCCCCAAAATCACCCACAGGAATAAAGCATTAAAAACACATTCGCACCTTTCCGCAGCTCCGGGGGGGGGCATTTTTGGAGGTAGAGGCCCCAAACTTTCAGCGTAGCTTGAGGTGACCCTTCTTGCAAGAACCCCCAAGTTTGGTGACAATTGGGGCAGGGGGTCCCAAGTTATGGGGCCCGGAAGGGGTCCCCCCACCCATCTGCCCATTACAGCCTTTAAAAACACATTCGAGTTGGGCTGTACCATTACCCCAGCCCGGGGTCTGGTCTAGTGGTTGCCTCGGCAGTTGGGCCGTACCATTACCCCAGCCCGGGGATCTGACTAAAAGGCAATTAATCCCAATTTATGGGGTCCCCCCCATCTACCCATTGGAATGGATGGAAGCAGGCAATCCTTAATGTGCATCTAGAGAGCGGCAAATCCAAGGCAAAACCTCCCATGCCAGAGAGTGTGTGTGTGTGAGTCTGCTAGAATCATATTGGATTACTTCTGAGTCCCCCCAGTCCCTGCTCCTGATAGAAGAGAAGAAGACCCATTTGGGGGCTTTTCTCTATAATTCTCTATAATTTTTTTCCTGTGTGTGTGTATGTGGGGGGGGGGAGATTCTGTGTGTGTGTGTGTGTGTGTGTGAGAGAGAGAGAGAGAGAGAGAGAGAGGGGGGGGGAAGCCAAAGGGGGGTGGGTTTGCCTGTTCTGCTGGGGGGTGGGTTTGATTGCCTCTGTGTGGGACTGAACTTTCTACTGTTTTTACTGGTTGCCAACTTTGGTGGGTTAACTGTGGGTCAGTGAGTCGCTCTCTGGCTGGTTCCTATTGTTTCCAGTGGGCTGTGCAGCCGCTCCTGTTGTATTGAATGGGCTAGCCTGTCATTCGTTTTAGTACATCCCCTGTAATGTATTTCATTGCTTCCAATGGGCTGACTTGTCATTCGTTTTAGTACATCCCTTTTAATGGCTTTATTTCAATGAGCAGATGGGGGGAACCCTTCCGGGCCCCATAACTTGGGACCCCCTGCCCCAATTGTCACCAAACTTGGGTGGGTTTGCAAGAAGGGTCCTCTCAAGGTACACTGAGATTTTGGGATCTCTACCTCCAAACATGCCCCCCCCAGAGCCGCAGAAAGGCGTGAATGTGTTTTTAATGCCATTATTCCTGTGGGTGATTTTGGGGGGACCCCTTCCGGGCCCCATATCTCGGGACCCTCTGACCCAATCTTTACAAAACTTGGGGGTTCTTGCAAGAAGTGTACCCTCAAGCTACGCTGAAATTTTGGGACCTCTACCTCCAAACATGCCCCCCAGAGCCGCAGAAAGGTGTGAATGTGTTTTTAATGCCTTTATTCCTGTGAGTGATTTTGGGGGGACCCCTTCTTGGCCCCATATCTCAGGACCCCCTGACCCAATCTTTACAAAGCTTGGGGGTTCTTGCAAGAAGGGTCCCCTCAAGCTACACTGAAAGTTTGGGACATCTACCTCCAAAAATGCCCCCCCGGGGCTGCGGAAAGGCGAAAATGTGTTTTTAATGGCTTTATTTGGCCGAATTGTTTTTCCAAACTCGGAACTTGGCGCCGAATTCCATGGATCCGAATTGAGGGAGTTTGGACTTCAGCATTTCCTGAATCAAAATGGGCCAAATTTTGCCGAATCCAAATTTTACCGATTTTTTTTTCAACAGCCCTAATCCAGACACCATCAAACCATAAGCAGCATGTCATGGCAATAGCAGGAAATCAAACAGAGGGGAATATAAGGGAATAAACATATCCCAAAAGAAGATAAATAAATAGGAAAATTCAGCAAAAGGAAGGGAAAGAAGGGAAGGGAGGCCAGCAAGATGGAAACCATCACTGTCCTCAACCATATGCCTGGTGGAACAGCTCAGTTTTTCAGGCCCAGTGGAATTGCTTCAAGTCCTGCAGGGCCTGGAGCTCACTTGGCATAGTGTTCTACCAGGCCAGGACCAGAGATGAAAAGGTCCTGTCCCTAGTTGAGGACAGCCAGATGCTTTTCAGGCCAGGGATCACCTGTAAGTTGTCTCCAGCTGAGCAAAGTGCTCTTTGGAGGGTGTATTGGGAGAGGCAGTTCCACAGAACTTTTGCAGAAGGGCTGGGAGCCGAGCCGGGGGGAGGCAGCGCCTGTTCCTGGAAGAGCCCAGCCTGGGAAGTTGGTCACATTCTTGGCCACGCTTCAAGAGCTGAGGCAGATGCACCAGCAAACAGGCAGGGAGGGAGCGAGCAAGGAAGGGGGGCCTGAGGAGGAGGAGCGCGCAGCCCACCCGCATTAGCTCAGCCCTGAACCACCCTCAGTCTGGGCTGGAGCGCGGTGTGTCTGCAGTCGCGACGCCGGAGCGGGTGGGCAGGAGGCGGAGAAGGACGCGGGGAGAGCGGCCGCCCGAGCCCTGGCCAGCCAGCCAGCCGCCTGCCTGCCTTCGTGGGCCGAGCACAGCCGAGCGCTTCCCTCCGCGAGCCCGCCCGCCCCGGTGCGCCTGGGTCCGATTGCCAGCCAGGCAGCAAGCGCCCTTGCCGGGCTCGCCTTGCCTCCCTTCCCCTCCCTCCCTTCCCTCCTTCGGCGAACATGGACAGAGCGGAGGCGGCCCCCCAGGCGGACGGGATGGACGTTGGCCCCCGCGGCCACTGACTTTGCCCTGCCATGCGCCCCAGCCCGAGGTAGGATTTTTGGGGGGGTTGGGGGGCTGGAGGGTCGTTTGGGGCCGGCAGCTCGCGGATCGCCGCCTCGGATGGGGGCGGGAGGCAGCTTTGAGACAGCGGAGGGGGCTTTTCTCCCCCTTTTTACCCCCCTCCTCCCAGAAACAAACTTGCGGCTGCAATTTTTTAAAGGGGCCAGGTTCAGGAACCGGAGGAGCCGTATCCAGCCCACGGGCGTAGTTTGAGGACCCCTGGTTTAGAGCTTTGAAGGTCAATACCAAAACCTTAAATATGATCCGGTACTCAATGTGGAGCCAGTGCTGATGGCGGAACACTTGTTGTACATATGCCTTCTATGGGGTCCCTGTAAGGACCCGCACCACCACATTCTGGACCAATTGAAGTTTCTGGAGAAGCCTTCAGGGAAGCCCTCCATAGAGCGAGTTACAGTAGTCTAACCTGGAAGTGACTGATGCATGGATTACTGTGGCTAGGTCAGGGTGAGAGAAGTAAGACACCAGCAGCCTGATCTGGCAAAGATGGTAAAATGCCACTCTGGTTACATTAGTGACCTGTGCCTCCATTGAAAGGAAGGCATCCAGAATCACACCCAAGCTGCTGGTGTTAATTGCACACCGTCAAGAGCTGGGAGTTGGCGTCTCAGCCCCACATCTCCCCAGCCCAGCCACAGAACCTCCATCTTTGATGGTAAAGAACCTGTAAAATTGTTTATAGCAGTAGCCTCTCCACATGTAGAACCAGTAAGTGGGCCAGAAATGCAAATGTTCCAAGGAATATCACATGTGGTCTGAAACTAGAGGGGGTAAGCAACTCTTTCCTCCATCTCTCCTAGGCAGTGTTTCTGAAATCCATCTTCTCTTTCACCAAAAGAATGGGTAGTTCCAATTGGTTGTGTGTGTGTGTGTGTGTGTGTGTGTGTGTTAAGTGCCGTCAAGTCGTTTCTGGCTCATGGCGACCATATGAATCAATGTCCTCCAAAACATCCTATCCTTAACAGCCTTGCTCAGGTCTTGCAAACTGAAGGCCATGACTTCCTTTATTGAGTCGATCCATCTCTTGTTGGGTCTTCCTCTTTTCCTGCTGCCTTCAACTTTACCTGGCATGATTGTCTTTTCTAGTGACTCTTGTCTTCTCATAATGTGACCAAAATACGATAGCCTCAGTTTAGTCATTTTAGCTTCTGGGGTTATAGGTCTGTCTTATTTTGTATTAACTATGGGTGTACAGGGGAAAGGGTTTAGAGTTAAGACTGGTGTTCTGGAGAACTTTAATAAGAGAAAGCCAAATGAATTCTCATCTCTATCTGATTGAACGATTAAATGAATCCAGGACAAGTTCCTGTAGGGTAATGGTTAGTGCTTCAGACGAGGACAGGTATGCCTACATTCAAATACTTTGAGCTCAGCCATGACTCTCATCTTGGAGCAGTCATTCTCTATGAGCCCAAACTACTTCACTGGGCTGTTGTGAGGATAAAAAGGGGAGAGGAAAACCATGGGTGCTATTCTTGATTTCCTCGGAGGGGAGGTGGGATAAGAATGTGATAAGCAGCTAATTATTCAACTAAATTGTTTCTAAGCACCTTCTTTCGTTCTTTGTGCATGAAGAAACCCAGTTGAGAATGAGATTTTTTATTTTTTATTTTTTTTGCTGCACCAACAGCCTCAGCATAAAGCCTGCAATCTGCAACTGAGTCTCCCAGGAGGGAGGTTGTCAAAAAGGCAGCATTGCCCCAGTTCCTTTAAAGCATAAGCAGATAAAGATCCACACACATCCCAGCCTCTGGGAAAAGCTGCAACGAGTTCAGCAACAACGGTGAATGTTTCATTAAAAATAAAAGACACAAAGTATGAAATGCTACTCTTTGTATACAAACAAACACCATTCTTTTCTTTTTTTAAAATCTAAACCAGTTTAAAACTCTAATGAAAAATGTACTGAATTCAAGGATCTACTTTGCAGTAAGGCTGAATGTGGAAGCTTCAGCAGAACGATCCTTGGTTCTGGAAGATATATATCTGTGTATTCTCTATGCATTGCCTCCAGATTTAACCCATCAATAGTTAGGATGTTCTTGATGTCATTTACAGCCCATTCCTGAAAATGCGGCGTGCGGAGTCGGCAGGGAAGAGGCCGAATAGCGCACGTCGCAAAACTAAAAAAGCCGTTGCGCTTTTTTTTTTTTTTACCGGGGCCTTTTGCCCCATAGGGAACAGCGAGGCTGTGCCTGCTAAAAAGCAGTCGCAGCACCACCGTTCCCGGAGCCGGCGGCGAGGGCCAAAACAGGATAGGAAGCCGCCTACCCAGCGGTTCCTCCCCCAGGAATTCCCCCTGAACGCCCCCTGCACCAGCGCGGCCTCTCTATGCCACGTCCTGCGCCACGCAGAGGCTGCGCCGGCGGAGGGGGGAGACGCGGTCCCACGGCACTCTGCCACTGGTGTGACTGGCCTCGCCGCCAGCGTAAGTGTGTTTAAACACACGATTACAAGCACTTACGCTGGCGGCGAGGTCATGCTGCCTCCTAAGAAGTTTCGGCCCAATTTTCAGGAATGGGCTGTAAGACTGTCTACTGGAGAATTTGCTAAGGCCTGAGGGAGTGGCCATGTTGTCATGTAAAAGATCTGGGGAAAGGAAGATGGCAGACGAGCAGAGAGCAGTCCTGAGTTAAGGGACTAGGAAGTGCAGGAACCAGTAGAGGCTGGCACAAAGTGGGGGGCAAGTGAGTCACTTGGTTCAGCTACTCTGCCCAACAAAGAGGAAGAGCAATATTCTCCTTTTGCCAAGCGTCTTAGGGCCAAAATCTGCATGAAGCAGCACTGATATAGATGAATTTATCTCCAAATCACATCAGCTGAGAGTGCAGACACTATCAGCCACTTTTCCTACAACTCCTTCTTCCTATCCCCTCTGGCATAGTGGTGTGAATACATGAACACATGAAGCTGCCTTATATTGAATCAGACCCTTGGTTTATCAAAGTCAGTATTGTCTACTCAGACTGGCAGCAGCTCTCCAGGGTCTCAGGCAGAGGTCTTTCACATCACCTACTTGCCTAGTTCCTTTAACTGGAGATGTCGGGGATTGAACCTGGGACCTTCAGCATGCCAAGCAGATGCTCTACCACTGAGCCACGGCCCTTCCCCATCTGGGACCTTCTGCATGCCAAGAAGATGCTCTACCACTGAGCCATGGCCCCATGAAGAGTGCCTTTTGCTTCCCCTACCCCCCAAAAAACTTCTTAGTTGGATAATAAGAGGGAACAGCAAAACACGACATGCTTTGCGGTAGACCTGTGTCTTTTCTAAAGGTTTGTGCTCTGTGTGAATTGTGTGCAAAATAGTGTCAAGAAACAACATCTTAGTCTACCTCTCCATATGAACGAAAGGAATAATCTAAAGAGCTTGTTTATGACTCTGTGCCTCATATACTGGCTTCCAGGAAAACTCTGCCTTGGACACTTGTGTGAGGACGAACATGAGCCCCTTACCTTTCCTTCATTGTTGTCGTCCTTTTCTGCTTGGGATCTTTGGTTTCTCTGTGTCCTCTTATCAACACTGATTATCATTGGTTTCCTGGCTTTCAGGCAAACTGGCCCATTATATCCAGGGTTGGAAAATTGGTCCCACATTCCCTATTCAAAGCTGAGCCAACAGCAATGCATTGTAAAGCAAGCTGAACACAGTAAATGTGGTGGAGGAAAGTCCTTCTGTTTTGTATAATGAATCACCAGATCAGCCAAAGAGTTCTCTACAAACTCAGCCTCCTGTCCCATACTGAAGAATGCTTGAATTTCTGTCCTGGGTGTGGATGGGTCGACTGAACTTGCACCTTCCTTCTCCAGTAGTCACACAGTCCTTACTTGTTATAATCTCAACTTCATACAGAGCAGGCTGTCTAATTCTATGATGCTCCTTCCCAAATTGCAGAGGAATTAAGGAACACATTCTGTTTTCTGCTTCTTTCAGCCAGTTTCTAGCGCAGCTTGTGCCCCTGCAATAACCTCTTCTTAACAGAATATACTGTTAAGAATATTTATCAAAGATGTTATCTTAGTAGGCCACAATATTATTCCATCTTGCTTCCAACACAAATGCTTTAATCTACTTTTTTGTCTACTTCATTTATACCTGACCTTTCTCTGCAATGGGGACCCACAGCGGCTTACATAATTCTCCTCTCCTCTATTCTATCTTCACCACAACCCTGGTAACCCAGCAAGCTTTCATGGCAGAGTGGGGTTTATTCTTTTTTTTTTATTGTTTCTTTTTATACAAATTTCAAATATACATTTCTTATTCTGCATACATTATTTATATATTATATTTTTCTCATTCCCTTCCATCCCTCCCATCCCCCTCCCTAACCCCACTCTTTTTCTATATTTTTTAGTCTCTTAATCCCAGCCACGGGCACAAAGTCTGGATCTTCCACCGAATGTCTTTTCTTCCTTCCGTTGATATCCACTCTAAATAGGTCTTCCATCTACTCGTGATTTCCCTGCTCTTGTCTTCCCATGAAGTCTTCTGGCACATCATCTCGACGATATCCGACTGTATAAATTCAAACAGATAATTGTGTCAGATTTCTATAGTCCATTTACTTTTAGCCTTCCAACCCAGAGCTATTACTGCTTTACTTGCTAATAACATAGCCTTGAATATGGCCTGGTCCCTCTTATTAACCCCTGAGTTCCCTGTTGTGCTCATTAACATTAGGTTAAAATCTATGGTTAAAGATACTTTACATTTTCTCCTTATAATTTCTAGTATTTGTGTCCAAAAGACCTTAACCTCTGGGCATTCCCACCACATGTGGGAGAACCAACCCTTAGATTGTCTACAGTGCCAACACATAGGGCTTAGTTCTGGAAACATATTCGCTAATTGCGCTGGTGTTTTATACCATTTTGTAAAAAATTTATGTTCCAATTCATTGAATTTAATCACTTTTATTTCCTCTAGTCCTTTCATAATTCTTCCTGCTGTGATTTCTGATACCTTCCTTACTCCAAGTTTTTTGTAAATATGTTATTGTCTTATCTTTATTTGAGATCATTTTCCTATAGATTTTTCCTGCCAATCCTTGTTTTGATTTTTGCATTTCTTTATATATTTCTTCCATTGGTTCCTCTGACCATATTTCCCCTTTTTCGTTAATCATTTTAACCCTTCTATAAAGGCCTGTTGTTTTTAGCCAATGTTGTTTGCCTATCTCTTCTACTATCTCCTGTAAAGGTTTTAGGGTTCCTCCTCTGTACATATCTCCCAGTCTATAATAGGCAGAGTGGGGTTTAAAACTTGGTTCTTCCAGATTCTAATTCAACACTCTAACCAGCATGGTGTAGTGGTTAAGAACAGTGGACTCTAATTTGAAGAACCGAGTTTGATTCCCCCCTCCTCCACATGAGCAGCAGACTCTAATCTGGTGAACCGGGTTTGTTTCCCCTCTCCTCTACATGAAGCCTGCTGGGTGACCTTGGGCTAGTCACAGTTCTCTCCGAGCTCTCTCAGCCTCACCTACCTCACAAGGTGTCTGTTGTGGGAAAAGAAGGTGATTGTAAGCCACATTGAGACTCCTAAAGGAAGAGGAAAGCAGGGTATAAAGCTAACCCATCTTTCCCACCTTCAGATTCCTGAAGGTCTCCTGCTCCTTCAAACATCTCCATCCTTGTTTCTTTGCTGTTTCTTATGCCGAAAACTGTCTCCTAGAATATCTACGTGAGCCATTTCTCTTTCTTCTTTCATATCCCACTTCAAAGTTCACGTCTTTTGAGACATGTTGCTCAGTGCCTTAGATCTCATCTCCCACTCAAAGTAAACCAAATATACATATGTTATTGAGGAAAATGAATAAGCTAGGATTCTGTGGTAAATCTCTGCTGAGGGTAGGAATTTCCATCAGTACAGTGGACTTGTCTTGCCTCCTCCCTCACACTGCAACCTAAAATATTCCGTGTTATGTAAGCAATAAACCTAGGGAGTAAAGCAGGAACAGCAGAAACCTCAAACGATAACCCATCCAATAGTCTTATTGGAGCGCAGTTTGAACCCACCAATTAGAGCACGAGAGGGGGAAAAGAGTGCGGCTATCTGAGGGCATAAAAGTAGGGTGAGTGGGCTTTGTTCCCACTTCACCATGATGTTTCCTGTAATAAAGAAGTTGTACCCGGACTCCGTCCGTCTCTCTCTCTTTGTGCATCACCCGCGCGACATAAAATTCCTTAAAACCTTTCTCCTGTGGAACAGTGAGGGGACCCTTAGTACAGTATGAGGGGGATAATCAGAGATCTGCTGCAGAGTAGGAAATGGCAAAAACTGTTCCAACCTATCAGGCGCAAATGTCTCCCCGACTCCTTCCTATATCAAGCTGCTCTGAAATATTGTGCAATCTTGTCCTGAGTTGAAAGCAATTAACTGCTGATACGGTCGCAGGTAACTTGGGCAGCCTATGCATATTTACTGAAAAGTACCTTGCGTAGAGCTTACTTACAAGTAAGTGCATTTAGGACTGAGCTGAGATAAAAGATCAGCCTAGCATATTTAAGAGTTTACATGGATAGGAGTAAGACTTGACAAGGTTTTATTTGACTAGTTTGCAAAGGTATGAATTTCGATACACAAGCCTTTTCATTCAGAATAATACTGAGGATAGGAATCATTCCAGTGTATAAACATATATCTAGAAGTTAATCTGATTCAAAACCATGACTAAAAGTCTGTCCTCCTCCTGATATGACAAGTCACATCCCTGGGGACATTATGTATGCTGTCCTCCCATACTGGGGAAAAGACAGATATACATGTGCCTTCCCCACCTATATAAGTCAGCTGGCTCCAACTGTCACCTTAGTAAAATTCAGCTGTGGCTGCATTCAAGAAATAAGTTTTACTCAGCTTCAGAGCTGACTGATCGCTATGCACGGTACAGAGTATGCAACACCTGATCAGGGCCAGTCCAAAGGTTTTTGGTGCCCTAGGCAAACTAGGGGTTTGGAATAGGCCCTCCCCCTCATTCAATATAGAGAAAAATGAAGAGTTGAGAAGCTACTTTTACCTTCATTTACTTGATACTCAAAATAAATAATGTGAAATATCAAGGAAGATATGTTTACTATTTTTAACCCTAACACAAAATTAGCAAGCTGCTTTAAAAAAATGAAATATTATCGTGTGTATTTTTAAATACAGAAAAGAAAGTCAGTTCCATCTAATTTGCTTCCCTCTTTGCCACCAGTGGAAAGTTTTGGGGGCGGAGCCTGAGGAGGGCAGGGTTTGGGGAGGGACTTCAATGCCATAGAGTCCAATTGCCAAAGCAGCCATTTTCTCCAGGTGATCTGATCTCTATTGGCTGGAGATCAGTTGTAATAGCAGGAGATCTCCAGCTAGTACCTGGAGTTTGGCAACCCTACTCTGAGCCCAATCCATTTCCAGTCAGTACTGCCGAGTATTTTAAATGTCACATGCCTCAGATTTGATGGAGAGTGTAAATAAGTCTCAAACACACTCTGTTTAAGTAGAACCGGTGTGGTGTAGTGATTAGAATGTTGGACTAGGATCTTGTGGAAACTCAGGTTCGAATCCCCACTCTGCTATGGAAGCTTGCTGGGTGACCTTGGACCAGTCACACACTCACAGCCTAACCTACCCCACAGGGTTGTGTGATGATAAAAAGGAGAAGAAGAGAATATTGTATACCACTTTCGATAGCCATTGGCGAGAAAGGCAGGTTGTAACTGAGATAAATCAATGACACCCTGATTTTTATTTTATTCTGCACGTGTGATGCATGTACATCTGCCTGTATCTAATGTACTTTGTAATCTGAATGGCATGGTTGATCTGGATTTTTTTTCTCTGACTTTCATTTGTTCAAATGAAGCTGGCTTTCAGAAATTACCAATTTACCAGCTAAACCACTATGCTCCTTCTGAACAGAAAACAGTAAACATTATGTAGGTTCAAATTAAATGTGGTAAGAGGATCCATGTACTTCCAAATGTGCATTTTACTTGTTCATAAGGGGAATGGTCTTTTTAACCAAGACAGAGTACACAGGGAGTACAAGGGGAGGTAAATGCTGGCTCCTTCCCACACCTTTTCTCACTTAGGGAATTTATATGCTGGTTTTCCAGAGGTCTGCTCAAGGTTTCTCCGAAGTAAAAACAATGCCATGAAAGAACAGCATAAATTGTCAACATTACAAACAGCCAATGTGGAAAAATAAGCCAGTAGAAACACGTCAGAATAAAACAATCATTGAACCACCTAAAAATATCAACAAAATAGCATTTTTTAAACTGCTCCTTTCGCTCATGACATCAGGCAAGCAACATGGGAAGGACAGGAGCAGAATTTGGCTTCCCCTGACTGCATTGTTCATTTTGGTTAAGAAAAATAACTGCCCCTCCCACTTGAGCGGTAATTATGCACAATGATTAAGATACATTGGAATACAATGAAAAGCATATATAGCCTGAGTCTGCATTCAGACTTCACATTTCACCGCAGTTTAGCATAAATGTGCACGAACCCAGAAAGGCTTGTGCATTCCCTCCCCCCACCCCATCTATCACGGGTAGAAACTAAGTCTGGATAACTGTGAGGTAGGACTGAGGTAGGACCCCCGCTTCGGGTCCGTGCAATTCGGCGCAAATTCAAAGTTCAGGAAAAAAATTCGGCCGAATAAAGCCGTTACAAACACAACCGCGTCTTTCCGCAGCTCCAGGGGGGGCATTTTTGGGGGTAGAGGTCCCAAGCTTTCAGCGGAGCTTCAAATGACCCTTCTTGCAAGACCACCCAAGTTTTGTAAAGATTGGGTCAGGGGGGGCTGAGATATGGGCCCCGAAAGGGGTCCCCCCACCCTTAATGTGCATCTCTGAGCAGAGCTTGCTGCCCACACACAAAGCTCCCAGCCCCGACAAACAGCTGATGAGAGCAAGGGCGGGCAGGTGGGAAGAAGTTTGCAAAGCAACACAACTGCAAAGCAACACTGCAAAGCAACACAACTGCAAAGCAACACCTTTGCAAACATGCAAAGGGCAGGGCAGGTGCGAAGAAGTTTTCAAAGCAACACAACTGCAAAGCAACACTGCAAAGCAACACAACTGCAAAGCAACACCTTTGCAAACATGCAAAGGGCGGGGCAGGTGCTAAGATGTTTGCAAAGCAACACAACTGCAAAGCAACACTGCAAAGCAACACAACTGCAAAGCAACACCTTTGCAAACATGCAAAGGGTGGGGCAGGTGCTAAGAAGTTTGCAAAGCAACACAACTACAAAGCAACACAACTGCAAAGCAACACCTTTGCAAACATGCAAAGCAACACCTGACACCTGGGAGTTTGCAAACCATGGAAAGGGACAGAGGCAGCTAGCTACGCATAATGAGCAGGAGGGGGTGGAATTTTCCCTTTTGCATGGGACTCGGGACCAGGAAAATGCATTCTTTAAGTCACCATTTGAAAACCAGTTTTGAGCAAGCATCAAAATAGACCTAACCGTCGTATGAATGAGGGAAAACCTGAGGACACACAACTGAAGCCCCCCCTCAAACCAGGGAGAGAGAGACTCGAGGGGGCACACACACCCCAGGCAGAATGGGCAAAAGCCCCCTTTGGCTCCCCCCCACAGAAACTGCTCCCTCCCTCCCCCCCCCACACACACAAAGGAGAAAAATTATAGATTAAAGCCCCCAAAGAGGTCTTACTGTGGCTGTCTTCTGTTCCATCAGGAGGGGCTGGGAGGACTGGGTAATCCAATATGATTCTATTTAAGCACGGGAGGTTTGCCTTGGATTTGCCGCTCTGGAGATGCATACAAGATTGGGTGATCCATTCATCCCAATAGGGAAAAGGGGAAACCCATATCTCGGGACACCCTGACCCATTGTTTACAAAACTTGGGGGGTCTCTTAAGAAGGCTTGTCTGAAGCTATGCTGAATGTTTGGGGGCTGCACCCCCAAAAATGCACCCCCTGCAGCCACAGAAAGAGAAAAGGGGGGAGCCCATATTTCTGCCCCCACTGAACCCATCTTTACAAAACTTGGGGGGTCTCTTAAGAAGGCTCGTCTGAAGCTATGCTGAAAGTTTGGGGGCTGCACCCACAAAAAAGCACCCCCTGCAGCCACGGAAATGGAAAAGGGGTGGAGGGAAAAGGGGTGGAGCCCATATTTCGGGGGGCCCTGACCCAACGTTTACAAAACTTGGGGGGTCTCTTAAGAAGGCTCATCTGAAGCTCCTCTGAAAGTTTGGGGTCTCTACCCCCAAAAATGCACCCCCTGCAGCCACGGAAAGGAGTGAATGTGCACAAGCACCCCCCCACGAGGATTTCTCTCACTCTCTCTCTCCCCGGCCGGGCCGCACAGCAGCTGATTCCTCCAGTACTCAATCCTGACTGATTGGCCAGAAGACCACCCAGCTTGGCCACCGATTGGCCGGGGGAGGAGAATGCTGCTTACTGACGGTTATGCTGCTTACTGACGCCCCAAATTTGCCGAATTTATTCGTGAACTCCCGAACTCGCTGAATTTGGCTCCCCCGGTTTCCCACCATTTTTGAGTTCGGTTCGTCCCGAACAAAAACCGCCGAATCAGGGGAAATTTGGCTGTTTTTCAGTTTGGGCCGAACCGAATCGACAGTCCTACTGTGAGGTACAAATTTATTCCTGCAGGTCAACCAGAGTTAGCCCCCCACACATACACACACAAATTGGGATTCTGTACATAGTAAGCAGAGTTACACCCATCTAAATTGCTTTAAGTCAGTGGATTTAGAAGGGTGTAACTCTGTGTAGGACTGAACTTTAAGACTCTCTGGTTTTGAATCCTGCTTTGTGCAAGACAAAACAAACTCCAAATAACCCGCACACCTGTATTTCTATATCACAGGTAACCAGGATTAGTTTTTAAACATGATTCTTTGGAGGGAAAGTATGTGTCTGAGGGACAGGAGGGAAGCATGTATCTGAGCCAGGCAACTAGATGGATCTGAGCACATTTTATTTAACCACCATTAAGTAAAATGTCTGAACGCAGCATATGTGCACAAAGATAACCACTGTATATGGTAATTCATTTAAATACACGGATATTTAAAATGGCATGTTGTCTAGCATAATTTAGTCAATAATAGCTAAAACAATCCAGGGACTGGGGCACCTTTCCTACAAAGAAAGGATAAAGCTTTTGGGGCTTTTAATGTTATAAAAAAAGACAACTGAGGGATACAAGAGAGGTTTGTAAAATCATGAACGATGTGGAGAAAGGGGAATGAGCAGTGATACTTAGTGGTTTGGGAGCCACTTTTGGATTTTTGGCATGCCCTATGGCTCTTCTGAGTTCCCCAATATGGTTCCTGCCCCATGTTTCAGGAAAGTGGGTGGGCCCTTGCCCAGTGAAGGTGGTGATTGACAGGTAGCTCCCACCTTGAAACAGCTGCTTGCAGGTGAACAGGTAAGCTGCGAGCCTCCTTCAAGGCCTCATGCCAGGGATGGAAACAAATGTGGCTGTTTTCATTGATGGTCATTTTGATTGTGGCTCTATGCAAGCCATGAAAGCCAATACCACCGGGATAGAGAGAATTTTTCTTTCTGTGTCCCGTAATGCCAGATCCCAAGTGAAATTGATGTGGATAAGTTTAGTATAGACCAAAAAAGAAAAAAAGGGGGGGGAATTAATGTGTGAGATATGCTGCCACATGGTGTAGTGTTGACCACTGGCTCAGAAAGCTTTAACAGTGGATTTGACAAATTCAAGGAGGAGAGGTCCATCAACAGGTATTAATCACAATGCCTAATGAACACATGAACAGATGAAGCTGCCTTTTACTGAATCAGACCCTTGGTCCATCAAAGTCAATATTGTTTACTCAGACTGGCAGCGGCTCTCCAGGGTCTCAGGTAGAGATCTTTCACATCACCTATTTGCCTAATCCTTTTAACTGGAGATACCGAGAATTGAACCTGGGACCTTCTGCATCCCAAGCAGATGCTCTACCACTGATCCAGGGCCCCTCCCTTAATGGGAAGGGGACCTCTGTGTGCAGAAAGTACTACTGGATACTAGTTATTGGAGAAGGAATCATGTTTGCCCTGTTTGTGGGCCATGAGGAAACAGAATGTTGGAGTAGATCAGGGGTCCCCAACCTTTTTGAGCCTGTGGGCATCTTTGGGATTCTGATACAGTGTGGTGGGTGCAGCCACAAAATGATTGCCAAAAAATGGCTACTGCAGGAGGTGGAGCCAGCCACAAAATTGTTGCCACAGCTTACTTTCAGCCACACAGTGAAGATCCTTGTGCTGAGGTAGCAGATACTGACAAAGCAATGTTCTTAAAAGTCTGCACAGCCAATCAAATCAAAACTTCACCTGACCCCTCCCACTCTCTGAAAGCACTAGACAGGTACTAGGAAAGGTGGTGCCCAGAGGCACCATGTTGGGGATCCTTGGACTGAATGGACTTTTCATCTGATCCAGTTCAATTCTATTCCTATTTCTAAAACAAAGGGTTAAAAATAAACAAAAATTCTAATTGTATTACAAGTTGGGCACCCTTGCCCTAAAATTCTTACAGTTCATAACTAAAATGCCAATATACTATGAACTTGTGTGCCTATTTTTGAAGCTGCACATTTAGCATTCATCAGATTACATGCACTCTTAGAAGTTGATTATTTCCCTACGTTCAATCTCAAGGAAAATGAGGTTTGTTTGTTGTTCAATTTACGATCCTATCAGGGAAAACAATTTTTAAAAATCTTAATGGGGAAAATACCTTTAACTGCTGAAACCGAATAGAACTTTTAAAAAAATGGTATATAATTTGTAAAATAATATCCCAGCTCCTGACCCATGTAATCAATCTGTATGAGATTCCAAGTTAGAAAGAAAAACACATCTATAACCTGGAGTGAAGGAATGCATAATGTAAATGGGAACTTTTTTTAAAAAGTCTGGATAGTGGGGGAAAATACCTCCCAGTCCAAATCAAGTACAACAAACAAGCAACACGTATTAACAAATTACAAGCCTACCAAAGCAGCAGCATTTCTTGCATGGTTACTGCATTCTTATTTTCAAACAGCAGTGCAGGAACATGCATGCACCAAAAGAGAGAGAGAGAGAGAGAGAGAGAGAGAGAGAGAGAGAGAGAGAGAGAGAGAGAGAGAGAAAGAAAGAAAGAAAGAAAGAAAGAAAGAAAGAAAGAAAGAAAGAAAGAAAGAAAGAAAGAAAGTCAATTTAGAACTCTTAAAAAGACCAGTCTTTTTCCTGAGCATTTGCAGATGATTTTTGCAGTTGATGAGCCTATTATGATTTGAGTTGAGGCGTGTTTTGCTATTAACACTAAGCAATAATAGTGTGGACACAATAGAGTCTCCCTATATTCACAGATAGATTTAATGACCTGATAAGTCCAAAGTTATTACACATATTGGGGTGGGGAGAGCAGGATCAGCTGATATTATGTTGCAAATGAACTGCTGCCGCTGACCAGCAGTGGGGTTGGGGAGGAAACTGCAGGCACAATCTTGTCTAACCCCATTAAGGCAGACAAATAACCACTTGGCCACTTGAGCAGATTTGGAGTCGAAAAGCTGCCAGCAAGCTCGTTGCATTGATCCAAGCACGACATTTAACTGATCGTTACTCCTTCTCCTGGCATCTGCAGAACCATGGAAAGAAACAATTGGTACAGGTGCAAATTGCTTTTAATTGTAAAAGTAAATCTCGGGATTGAAACATTGATCCTGAAAATGATACGATGTGGAGAATGAGGGCAGAGGTTGGATATTACATGGAGTGAGGCAACAGCAGGAAGAACAACATGTACTTAGCTACTCACATGGGACTTTGTTGGATCCATTGTTCACTTAGCCTTAAGCCCAGAATCTGTTTTTTTCAATGCTGTTGTCCAGGAAATGAAGAAAAAGGTAATAACAGAGTGACAATAATTAAGGAGAAAACAGAGTTGAAATGAATATTCACAAATAGGAAATTAACCAAGGGAAAGATCTTTAGTGTGTTCAATCTTCACGCTAAAAAGAATGATAGAAATCTCTGGAAATTTAGGAAATGACTGCTATTCTGGCACCTTGCTGGATCTTTTTCAGAGTAACAAGAGCGGAGAGCAGCAAGAGTAACGAGTTACACAGCAGAGAATGTAATTGTGTGCTGCTTACTGCTCTGGGGCTGCGCATGCTTGCTTGCTTAGTGTACTCTCTCAAGGCAGGTGTAGCAGAGGCTACACCCTTCCCCTCCCAATACAGTTGGCATACTTGCAATGGAGAAATCCAACATTTTGTCTAGAAGGCAAATGCTGAAGGGAGATAAAGGTACAAGCTTCACCATATCCCCACCCCAGTTTCAATTGTCAACAGAGAAGAGTGACCAATGTAAATGTAGGAAAGAAGGAGGACACACTATTGCTTGGGTGGAGGCAAAAAAAAATGTTTCCACCATATAATGCAGTGGTTCCCATAGTGGGCAGTACCACCCCCTGGGGAGCAGTGGGATTACCTAGGGGGCACTAAGTGGCAAGAGGGCAGCGGGGGTGCGCTAGAGGTGGGCCCCTTCAACTGTGTTGTCCACGAATTTACAATAGATCAAGCTATGGCACCATGCTGGCAAGTTTGGTGGAAACTATCAGAATTTTTTCCAGACTTTGAAGACCTGGTACCACTGGATCAAGTTAATCAGTTTTGTTAAATAAATTTCAACTAAAAAGTTTTAATTTGATTTTGAATAGATATGCAATCAATTGTTACTGCTTTGAAATTTGATTGTTATTATCTTCTTTAGTGAGTCACGCAAACGCCTATTTTGAATAATGCTTTTTATAGGACAGGGGGCGCTGGGGTTGAGTTTGTGGAACCAAGGGGATGGTGGCCCAAAAGGTTTGGGAACCACTGATATAATGCAACCAGATAAAACATAAAAGATCTGTGATCGCCCACTCACCCCTAGCTATTATTAATGTCCCATCACCTAAAAAATACAGACAACCTTCATAGAGAGAAGGGAAGATGAATCTGCTCTTTCTTCCCCCACCTCCAACGCTGATGCTTGAAGCATTTTTCTCCTGCTCTGGCTCTGATAGTGGAAATGAGCCAGGCTGGAAGAAAGATGCTGGAATCAACTGAGTGCAGGGAGGTGAGGCTTGTGTGACTGTATGGTGGTGGCAGCTGCAGAGATTAGCTTTCCTTTCCTGCAGGGATCACAGGAAGGGGTCGGGGGAGAACTCACTCATAAACCAATGTTGTCATGTCTCCCTGTGGCTGCTCTGCAGCTGAGAAATGTCACTACCTATGACAGGGGCAAACCTTTTGGAAGACAAGTTCCTTTAGGTGAAAGTACAGTCTCTGAAAAATGTCATCCCAACTGGTGGAAGACAATAAGTGACAAATAGAAATAATAATAATACAATGAACGCAATGTTGGTGCACATCCCTATACTCAATTATGCAAAAGTCACCCCAGTTTCCAGCTTCTCGGTTCCAGCTTTTTACATTAAATATTTCAAGCCAAAATTTGATTTCTTATATAGAATGTGAAGTTTGAACATTTAGAATGTGTTGTCTTGTTGAAATCTCTCGAGTATTTTGATTTTTGCACATTTCCAATAGAAACAAATGCTAGTTACTGTGACATGCCATGCGATACCTATCAAATGTTATCAGATACTAAATGCTATAATAGAAGAATGCCATTACATGTGAACTATCAGCTACTTTCTATTAGTAAATACAATCGCACCCCAGCTATCAAATAATGTCAAACACAAATACACATCAACAGTTTTCAGCTATCTGAAAGAAAACTCTGGGTTCTTTGGAAGCTTGTCAGGAATTCTTCAACAGGAAGAGCAGCATAAGGGGACAACCACATGAGAATGCTGAAGGTGTCCTTGGACGTATTCTCCTGTCACAATGGGCAACTGCGAAGCTCAACACTGAAAGGTGAGCGTGAGCCCCAAAATTCAGAGTATTCTATGCACTTCTCTGGCAGATGCAGCAAGGCTTGTTGACCAATATCAACGAAGAGGGCCAAGGTGGGAAATGTGACAGCATCTGTGTTGTATATCATTATTCATCAGCTCTTGATACAGTCAAACGCTAATACCATCACACGCTTACTTCCAAACATGTCAACCATCTGATATAACCAAACACTGAAAACAAATATCATTGAGGATCAAATACAGCTGTCAAATTTTTGGAGATACGGAGAGAATATTCAAGCATTTGTAGAACACCTGATGTCTAAGCCAACATCAAAAAGAGAACTTTTGCAAAGGGTAAATTTGAAAAGAGTGTCTTGGAGCATATTTATTTCTGCTCCGGAAGAGTATCAGAACATGTGCAGAGTGCCCTCTCACCACTAAGGAGTGGCAAACATCCCCAAATTTGTGATTAAAGGACTCTGTGACTTAAAATCTCAATCTTTCTCACTGGAAAAAAGGTTGTGCATGTTGCAGTTAATGTTAATTGGATTGAGAATGTGCATAAACATCAATGATTCTACTCCCTCACTTGAAGGTGTGCAGGTATGCACATTGATCAGCCAATGTATGCAGACTCAGCTTGAGGAATATGAATATTAACTGTGTTCTATGAAACATCTGTGATCAATCTACATTCTGGTGATTTATCCATATTGACTGGGCAATGTAAGAAATCCCCCAGTTCCCAATCAAAACTTTCTGCTCATTCTCCCAGTGTAAATGCACAACCTTTAATGTCTATTAAACATTCTTCATTCAGCCCACATTAACCTCTTGTATCCAGTATATGCCAGGGATTTTGGGGGTGTAGGTAGTCCAGCGCACTCCACACGAATAGATCACATTCACCAGTGTCAGGAAGAATGACAAGTGGAAACTGAACGTTGTACTTTTAACAGGTTTTTAAATGCATTGCTACCCTTCATTCAGTGAATACTGAAAACACATAACAAAAGAACACATAAAAAGGTTTGTCAGTTGTTAGTTAAGCTAAGGTCTAAGGGTAAAGGTAAAGGTCCCCTGTGCAAGCACCGGGTCACTCCTCACCCATGGGGTGACGTCACATCCCGATGTTTACTAGGCAGACTTTACGGGGTGGTTTGCCAGTGCCTTCCCCAGTCATCTTCCCTTTACTCCCAGCAAGCTAAGATCTAGCTGGGGGGAGGGGGAGGGAAACGGATACTTCAATAAGTCTGTTATTGTTTAAGGAGCCATAAGACTCCCTTTTATTTTTATGGAAATTGGCAGGTGAAGTTTGAAACAGACCCTTTATTGTTATGACTGTAGATCTTATACATGACAGGTGTGAACAATATGAGTATGCCTTTATATATTTAAGAAAGAAAGAAAGAAAGAAAGAAAGAAAGAAAGAAAGAAAGAAAGAAAGAAAGAAAGAAAGAAAGAAAGAAAGAAAGAAAGAAAGAAAGAAAGATCCTTAAAGCCTCTTTGACCAAAAAGCCTCCTCTGCCTCTCTGAGAAGGGCTTGTGGTCACAGAGTCGAACATCTTGTTTGGGGGAAAGGGACAGTGCGGTCACAGCAACTTGGTCGGATGCGCTGAGCATGATAATTTATTTTGGTGTGTTTGGTATCGCCACGCAGCTGCAGTGGTCAAGAATAAAGCCACCCACCCCTCACCCAGCCCCCGATCATTCAGACGTTTCTCCTTGGGGACCATGAACGAATGCAGAGTTTGTGGGCTAGGCAAGCAGTTGGGTGATGCCGCACACGGATCTCGGCATTAGGCGGGGCGGGACGGCACTTTGCGACCAAGAGGAAAGACGGAGTGAAGTCAAGTGCCTGTGTGTTGGGGGGGGGGGGGACACAGTTTGGCGTGCAGAAACTCCAGTCTTCTCTAGCAACGCAAAGGTTCCTGCCGACAGTAGGGAAAGTTTGCGCGGGGGCGCCTGCGGATGCGTGTGCATGTCAGAAGAGGCCGGTAGATCTTGGGGGGATAGGCAGACGAAGAGAGAAACGGGTGACAGCGCAGGTGGATGTGCTTGAGTGTTGGAGAGGGGGACACGCAAAAAGCTTTTTAGCAGCCGTTTCATTCTATGGGTGTTTCCTCTTAACTCTTGAAGCCAGGAAGAGGGAGTTGTGTGTGTGCGTTTTAGGGAAAGGTCCCATTTCGCATATGAGAAATGGGACCTTTCCCTAAAACAAGAGCCACTGGAAAAGACAATCATGCATTGCTAGGAAAAGTTGAAGGCAGCAGGAAAAGAGGAAGACCCAACAAGAGATGGATGGACTCAATAAAGGAAGCCACGGCCCTCTGTTTGCAAGACCTGAGCAAGGCTGTTAAGAATAGGACGTTGTGGAGGCCAGATTCATAGGGTCGCCATGAGTTGGAAGCGACTTGATGGCACTTCGCAAACACACACACAGTGCTTTGATTTGGATTCTCATTCTGGAATGTGTTCATTCAGGGAATTGGGTTCATCCAAAGAAAACATGGGAGGAAGGATATTCAATTTGACTTGAAATCTTCTAGGCAGCGTATTGACGGCACACACACATTTCGCAACTCCCAACCGCGCTGCTGCTCCCTGCGCCGGCCGCGCGGTTCCAATCCTGCGCGTAACGACCCTGGAAAACAAGAACCTTCCCATCGGAGCCAGAAAATCGATCTCCACCCGGGAAAGAATTGTTTCTCGGGCGTCTCCCCTTCTCTCCTGTCACCCCCTTCCCCCATCGCCACCCCCTCTCAAAGAGAAAGGGGGAGCGGTGGGACCCAGTCGGTACTTGGGAGGCGAGGGGATTCCTCGGATTATCGACCGAGGGGGAAAGAAGAACCACCGGAGCGCCCTTCGGAGGGCGAGGGGTGGCATTCCCTTGCCAGGGGGTGGCCGCCACCCGGTCGTTCGAGGCCATATAACCGGAGGCAGAGAGAGTGAGAGAGAGAGAAAGAAAGAGAGAGAGAGAGAGAGAGAGAGAGAGAGAGAGAGAGAGAGAGAGAGAGAGAGAGAGAGAGACGCACCGAAGCATGTGCAGATGCTTCTGAGCTGGCCATTTGTTTTTGAACAACTACATCGAAAGTAAAAGCCACATCTTGTCACGCAAACACTGGCGCATCCTTCGTCCGGCGTGCGCGCCTCCCTTTCGGGATGATCATTTAAAATCTAAATCACAAAAAATCTCTGCCGCAAACGGGCGTAGGACTCAAATGTAAGGATTTCCCCCGCGCACATGATCTTTGGTGGGTGACAACCGGGCGTGTTGAATCTCGGCCATTCATTTTTTTTTTTTAAAGGGGGGCGCGGGATGTTTTTTTCTTTCTTTTTAACGAAACTCCTGCAGTCCTCGACGACCGGAGCGAGATCGTGGAGGACGGCTTTTTTTCCCCCCGGTCGAGGAAAAATGCAGAGCAAGAAACTAGAAAAAGCACACACACACCCCCGCCTTCGGTAAAAGTAATTTTGGGAGGACCGGACGACGAGCCGCGGCGTCCGCGGAACGCTTTTGCGGGCCAAAGTAGGCAATGAACTTGACGCTCCTTCGGTCGGTCGTTGTTACATCCCTGCCCAGAGCAGCATCTTCGGGAGGCTCCAGGCGATCTTTCTTTCTTTCTTTCTTTCTTTCTTTCTTTCTTTCCTTCCTTCCTTCCTTCCTTCCTTCCTTCCTTCCTTCCTTCCTTCCTTCCTTCCTTCCTTTCTTTCTTTCTTTCTTTCTTTCTTTCTTTCTTTCTTTCTTTCTTTCCGCATCGGCACTTTGGTCCGGCCCTTGAGTGGGGGCTGTTTAATGCGAATCAGCCAAAAGCTGGCCGAAGTAAACTCCCCCCTGGTTTGCCACGCGCGGGGGAAAACTTTCGCGCTGGCCGCTCCCGTTAGGAGCGCTTCCCAACCCGCCCGTGCTCGGCTCGAGCCTGGTGGTCGCTTCTTTTCTCCCCCCCCCCGCCACCCATGCACCCCCCCTTGAAGCCGAGCCCCCCTCCCGCCCTTCCTCCCCGCCGCGATCCCCCCCCCCCAGCCCGCGGCTCTTTGCGCGCAACTTTCTCCGGTCTTCCCCCTCGCTGGAGGAAAGAAAAAAAAGGGGGGGTCGGGCCAGGCCGGGGAGATGCTAATGAGGGGGGCGTGTCCCCGCAGCCAGCCAGCCAGCCGCCGCCGCTCGGCGTCCTCGACGGCGATTGGGGGAAGCGCCCAGCGGCCGAGGCGCTATGCAAATGCGAGGGGCGGGGCCGCGTCCGCGGGGCGCCGCCCCCTGCCCGCTGGGGCTGGTGCGCTGCCGTTCAGCCGCGGGGAGAGTCCAAAGTGGATCCCGTTGGGAAAGGCGGCGGATCACTCCGGTTTGGCCGGGGAGAGGGGGGGGAGGGGGAGAGAGAGAGAGGGAAAAAAGGCAGCCGGGAGGATCTCCGTCCACGCAGGCTGTTGCTGCTGCTGCTGCTGCTGCCGCCGCGGCTCCCCTTCCCGGCGTCCGCGCTCCGCGTGTCTTTTTTTGCTCCCTCCCTCCCTCCCTCCCTCTCTGCCCAAGCAGCCCAGCCAGCTTCCTGCGCTGCGGAAGAAAGGAAGGCGGAGAGGAGAAGGGGAGAGAAACCCGAGGCAAGAGACGGGAGAGGGGAAAGGCGAGGGCAGCCCCGAGCCGCGCCGCAGCCACCAAACTTGCCTCTTCCCGGCACGGGAAAATGACACTTGATGTAGCCGAGGGCGCCGCCGCCGCAGCTCCGGCCGACCCTATTGTTTCTTGAGCCGCCTTCCTTCTCCGGCGCATCCGAACGGGGGTGACTTCGGGACGGCGGCGGCGGCGGCGGCTCGGTCCTGCCGGCTTCTGGGCGCGATCCCCTGTCAAGCGGCGGACAAGACCACGGGAGAGAGGAAGCGAAGGCACGCGCGCGCGCGCGCCCCGAGGCCACCCTCGGGAAGAACCAGCCCCCCAGGCAGCCGAGAGCATCCGCCGCCGACCCCGGGGGGCGACCCGGGTCCCCCCCCCCCCCGTGGATTCTTTTCTTCTCCTCCAATGTCTGTGTTTGATTTCCTCTGATCCCCTTTGATTCCGCCAGGCGCAAGAAAGAGAAAGAAACTCCCGAGCGAGATTTTTTTTTTAAAAAAAAATCCTCATCGACACTCTTTGTTGTTGTCTTGTGCTGTGCTTTTTATTTTATTTTTTTGTCCCTCCCCCCACCTTGTCTTTCCTTTATTTTTCTTTTTAAAGAAGAAGGGAAGGGCTTTGGCTGGTTTTAATTCATGTTTGGGATTCAGGAAAGCATTCAGAGGAGTGGGAGCAGCATGAAGGAAGAGCCCCTCGGCGCGGGGATGAACGCGGTCAGGACCTGGATGCAGGGAGCCGGCGTCCTGGACGCGAACACGGCCGCCCAGAGGTACGTAGGCTCCGCGCCGGCGGCGGCGGCGGCGGCAGCATCCGTCGCTCCCTCTGCCCTGCTGCCTTCCCCTTCCCCGCTCGCAAGTCCTGCGCTCCAGCCGGCCTCGGGTCTGCAGCTGACGGGCGGCGGGGGCATTCCTACGACAGCAAGCCGCCAGGAGAAAAAGACTTTGCGTGTTAGGTGGAGACCAGCAGATTCTTTGGCTACCGCGGCCCCAGTTTTTATAGTATTTCCAATTGGCTTCTGAGGAACAGGGGCTTTCTTTCTTTCTTTCTTTCTTTCTTTCTTTCTTTCTTTCTTTCTTTCTTTCTTTCTTTCTTTCTTTCTTTCTTTCTTTCTTTCTTTCCTTTCCTTTCCTTTCCTTTCCTTTCCTTTCCTTTCCTTTCCTTTCCTTTCCTTTCCTTTCCTTCGCTTTGCTAAACAATATACACCAAGGCCGATCACTCCAACTTTCACTTTTCCCCTCCTTAAGGAAGGGGGGTTTGTCAGAAATAGAACCAATGCGCACGTTTCTGCCGCCGATGCTCCCACGATCCCCTTGAAGAAGCAAAACTGTGCCCAGGATGTATTTACTGCTTATTGTTTCCCGGCATTATCATTCCCCCCCCCAAAAAAAAGTAATCAATAGCGGGACGCTTTCAATTTGCATTCTGTCTTGTCTCCTAAAGCTTCACTTTCCGTGAGTTGGAAAGACCTAAATAACTTTTCATACACACGTAAACCAAGTCAGCTTGTTTCTTACCCCCCCCCCTTGCTAAAGCTAGAGTCCTTTGCACAGACCCTAACACCCATGTATTTATTTGCAAGTGCCCTCCACACACCCTCTCTGCCACCCCTTCCCAAGCACAAAACTACACGCAGGGCATCTTTCAATCTTACCGCCCCAGCCCGTCCAGGCTTACTCGAATGTAAGACCAATTGTTTGCAATGGGACTTGTTCCTAAACAATTTAACACACGCGCTCATTTCAGCCCATCTTCAGATCTGGATCCGGAACTAGGCGTGAACCCTTCGCTTCAATGTTGACATCTTCTGGGGCATCTCCCTTCGTTCCTCACCCCCCCCACCTCTCTTCCCTCCCCCTCCCCGAACTCACTTCGGATGAGAAAGTTCTGTAGGGGCGGCCCAAAGGCTGGAATAGCGAACGATTCTCCCCCCACCCTCCGTCCGCCCTTTGGGGTCTTTACCCAGCTCCAAAGATGCCGGGCTCCAAGCCGCTGCAAAGGCTCAGGCGGAAAGAGAAGGCGCATGGTCGAGTTCCTGACAGCTCAGGCCAGGGTGGGGAGGGGGATATTGCAAACGGCCTGCTATTTCAGTGACCCTCCAGGAGAAAGCGGAGGCAATGAACGCTGCTTGAACAAGTTGCATGGCTTCTCCCCTTTTCCTCCGAGGAGCCAGTCTCCCCTCTCGGGGAATAGAAGCGCCCCCCCCCCCCAGGAGCCGGATCCATCAGCTGGCCCTTTCTTTGCCTCCCTCCCCCCCACCCCCCGCTGGGCTAGCCAGGCTCGGGGAACCCGGAACAAAAGCTGGAGAAGCCGCCCGGTCGCCTGCGGCTGACATGGGGTTTCGGGACCCGGCAGGGCCCGGTGCGCTCGCCTTGCATGGAAAGCCGGCTCGAAAACTGCAGGGAGACTTTGGGATCCCTTGGCAAGAACCTGGACCCAGGAGTTTCTGACTTCTCCCCCCGCTTCCTTCTCTGATCTCGCTATTCTTCATACCCTGGGGGTGATGGGCCGATGGGTGGGAAGGGTGGGATGGCATATAGGACCCCCCCCAAAAAAAAAATCCAGGGGTTTGGAAGAGAAGAATGGACTGGGGGCTGTTTGCGTCTCCCTGGCTTTCTCTAACCCGGTCTCTTTTGGCCGCAGCGGGGTGGGCCTGGCCCGGGCGCATTTCGAGAAGCAGCCGCCGTCCAATCTGCGGAAATCCAACTTCTTCCACTTCGTGCTGGCTCTGTACGATCGGCAGGGGCAGCCCGTGGAGATCGAGCGCACCGCCTTCGTGGGCTTCGTGGAAAAGGAGAAAGTAAGTACCGGGGCGGCGTGGTGGTGGATGAAGGGGCTTTAAATCTATTGCACCCGCGTCGGAGTCGTCTCCCATCACCACTGAAAGAACCATGTTCAGACATGCGGAATAATGCACTTTCAATCCACTTTGCCACTGGATTTTACTGTGCGAAACAGCAAATGCCACTTGCAAACTATTGTTAAAGTGCATTGAAAGTGGATTGAAAGTGCATTATTTAGGATGTGTGAAAGCACCCAGAGATGCATCCCTTAAAACTCCTGCTTTGCCGCTGGCGGCGCTGCATGTACTGGGGGGGGGGGGCTGTTTCCCGTTGCAAAATCCCTGCTTGCCCCCCTCGGCCCCCGCCACTTGCCCTCCAAACTCTCGAAGAATCACTTTTGACTTCCCCCCCCCACACACGTGGTTTCTTGAAGCACCGCAAACACCCCCTCGGTTTAAAACCACCCTGGGGGAGGGGATTTGGATCCCAGCTCTCCCCTTCCCTTTGGCACCAGCCTCCAAGTCTCCCAGTGAATTGGAGGCCAAAAGGCTCGCGGGGGTGGGGGTGGCAGCGGCGGGCTGTCCTGAGATCGAAACGTCTAATGAACATCTCCAAAACTGCGCCTCTCTTTCTGTCTTTGTGTTTGTGTCCGTCAGGAAGCCAACAGTGAAAAGACCAACAACGGGATTCATTACCGGCTGCAGCTTCTCTACAGCAATGGTGAGCCCCGGTCTTGTTCAGCCTAACCCCGCTGACAGCTCGCAGCGCCTTTTGGCCTCTAGGGAGTTCTCCGGCGGTAAAACACCCCCCCCAACCCCTCGAAAGGAGGAGGCAAGCAAGGGGTCTGGCCCTGGAAGGCGATGCTGTAAGAGTCTGCACCCCAGCGAAACCTCTCTGGCTCCCTCCCCCCAATTCTTCAAACGCTGCTGAGCTCTTGTTTGCAATTCCCACTTTGCCAGCCATCACATTCCACCTCGGTCAAAGCAGCCGAAACCCAAATAAAATGGAGCAAACCTCTCTTTTTTTATGCATGGGAGTTTTTGCTTTGTATTTGCCGCTCTCTAGGTGCACCTTTTCGCCACCCGAATTCTCACAACTCTGCTTTTTTTGGGGGGGGGGCTTATTGTTAAGTTCGGATGGGGAAAATGTGCATGTGTGTGGGTTAAGTGCCGCCCAGTCGCTTCCGACTCATGGCGACCCTATGAATGAAAGTCCTCCAAAAAGTCCTGTCTTTGACAGCCCTGCTCAGATCCTGCACATTGAAGGCCGTGGCTTCCTTTATTGAGTCACTCCATCTCTTGTTGGGCAAATGTGCATGTAGAGAGCGGCAAACCCAAAGCAACCCCCCCCACGCCTACAGTTCTCTCTTCTTGCTAGAATCGTGCCTCTTCCCCTGCTTTGGGCGGAGCGGGGCTGGGGGGTTGGAGCTAGGAGAGGAAGTGTGGCTGTTATCATCTCCAGTCAAATAGGGGCAAAGGGGCACCGGAAGGTCTCCGAAGGAAGGGAGGGGATTACAACCTCCTTGACGGGAGGGCCAGAAGAGAGGATCCTCCACAATAAGTGTGTGTAAAAAAAGAAAAGAAAGAAAAGAAAAGAAGTGTCTCCTTTTAAAACTTATTGTGGATCCTCCACAATAAGTGTGTAAAAAAAGAAAAGAAAGAAAAGAAGTGTCTCCTTTTAAAACTTATTATGGATCCTCCACAATAAGTGTGTGTAAAAAAAGAAAAGAAAAGAAGTGTCTCTTGTGTCTTCTTTTAAAACTGTTCGCGGAACTAATATATTATGAACCCACTGCCGCCCCCCAAATACTATCGTGTGCATTGGGTGTACTGCGGCCTGGTATTAATCAACACTCGCGAAGAGCAAGGCCTTTCCGCCCCGTGTTGGGACAGCCAAGTCAGGGGCAAATGCAGTGGGAGAAAAGCGCTGTCACTTATGCACGGGAGGTTTTGCTGCTCTCTAGATTTGCTGCTCTCTCTCCAAACTCTGCACGGGGGGCTTTTTAAAGTTTTGAGCATTTGGATTGGGGAAAAAATGTGCATCTAGAGAGGGGCAAACCCAAGGCGAAACCTGCCATGCACAAACGGCTGTTGTTCGTCTGCGTTCTTTCCGTTGACGATGCTGACACTGATTTGGGTCCTTGTGTTTTTGCCCCCCCCCCGCCTCCACCTTCTCCCCTCCTCTAGGAATACGAACAGAACAGGATTTTTACGTCCGCTTAATCGACTCCATGACGAAACAAGTAAGTTTTGCTTGGCTTCATTCATTGCGAGCCTTCTTGAATGAAATGGGGTTGGGTTTTTTTTGGGGGGGGAGATGCGGCGTTGGATTCGGCTGGGGTTGAGCAGGGAGAAGCGGCGGGCTGGAAGCTGGCCGAGTCGCTCCGGCTCCTTAGGGGGCCAGCGCTCCGGCACTGGCGGCTGGAGGGGGGGGGTTCAAGGCGCGTAATGAAGCCTGTGCCTTTTGTGGGCCGAGATAGACCGTCCATCCCAGCCCTCTCCGTGTGAGAAGGCTCGCTCCCCCCCTCCACCCTGACACAGATGAGCCATCACCAAAAGACCCTCCCGCTGCCCGATCCAACACGTGTTTGTTTAAAAGTAAGCCCCGCTTTATCCAACCGATCGGACTTCCGAGTAACCGAGATTGCAGCCTCATGATACAGGGAGAGTTTGCAAAAGTGTTGCTAAAGTTGCTTGCAAAAAGCCAGTTGTCTCCGGGGGCAAACACGCACGCACTTAATGGGGGCGGGAAGAGAGAGAGATGAAAACTTTGGGTGGGTTCTTTATTGACTCACTAGCCATTTACGCACGGGAGGTTTTGCCTGGGGTTGGCCGCTCTCTCGATGCACGCGTCCCCCATCAACCCCCCCCCAGTCTCAACAATCAGCCCCCGTGCAGAGTTTTGAGACCTCGGGTGGGGAAAACGCGCCCCCAGAGAGCGGCAGCCCCCAGGCAAACCCTCCCACGGGTCAATTAGTTTGACTGCTGGAGGGAAGCTCGAATGCACGTGCGGACAGGGCATGCCATCCCTCGCTCCCCATCCCCCAGATCGCCCTTTCCCAAAGCCCCGCTCCTTGAAAAGCCGGTCGTAACGACTTCCAGGCCGAGGGAGCAAAGTTCGTGGCTCTTAACCTCGCAGGGGGAGGACAAGCCCCCTCCCCACCCCGTCAAGGAGCCGTGAGAAGCGCCCGGCACCTTCCCGTTTGGGAGGGATCGAGTCCCCCGTTTTCGACCCAGCCGCGCTTCGGATGCGGCTTTGAGTCACGTTCTCAAGAGCTGGCGGGGTTGGGGTTGGGTCGCGATGGGCGGATCCCGCAGCCCCAAAGCGGCTCCTGCTCTTGGTTGCAGATTGGCCGAGAGCCAGGGCGGGGTGAACGAACGGCGGCCTTAAAGGTGCAGAATCATCCTGGCTTATCGATTTTGTCGAGGGCGGTATCAGAGGAGATCCAATTGAGACTAGCAGGGGACCGTTTTATTCAGGAGCAAAAGAGGGGATGCTTTTTTTTTGTTTTGTTTCCCCCAAATCCAAAGTTTAAATCATGTACAGAAACTATAAAAAACATAAAGGTTACATCTTCATGCTCCCTGAAGGCTTTTAGATCACAAGAATCTACCCCCCTCCTACACACACACACACACACACTTTAATTATGCGAATGAAAAGAAATAGAAAACAAACACACGCGCCCCAAACAGCAGCCAGCCAATGTAGCAAATATTTATCCTTTGCTTATTTGCAGTTACTCTGTTAGTGTTTTATAGGGACAGTGATTAAATCATGAAAGGTTGGCGCCTGCATTGTACAACCAGGCAGTGAAATGTATGCAGGGAGGATAAGTAATTATTTTAGAAATGTTACATTAAAAGATAACTCTATTTTTGATCTGTAATATAGAGAGAGCCCCCTGTGATGGAGGGTCATTTTCTGCGTGGCATTTAATTTAGGGGGCTGAATAGTGTGTACACAGTCAGAGGCACACAATTGTGTTTACAGGTACAAGATGACACACATACAACAGAGATTTATAAGGAAAAGGAGGATACCGTAATATTGTTGTGCATTGATTTAATTAAACACACTTTAAAATCCTAATAATTTGCTAGCATTAAAAAAGCTTTTAAATTCAATGTAACTGGCTTTCATTATGTTTTGACAAGTCATGAATGTGGTCCTACCCAAATTCTTTCTTTTTCCTGCAGAAAGATTGGGGAGGGGTGCCCTATTTGAAAGGTCAGATTAAATCATCATATTCCACACACATATTTATAAACCAGCTTCTGAATGTTTCAGATACTGCCTTCTAAAACTTTCGTTGCTTGCCTTTGTTTTTAGTGCCTTTTGACACCAAACCAGAAAGGTCAAGGTGTTGAGTTTGTTTTAGAGCACGGGTCTTTGATGCACCCAGAAACTCTTTTCCTGCTATTGATGGCTGTCTTACAATGGGGGGAAAAGAAAAAAAAGTGAGGCAGTATGGTAGGCAATTCCATCAGTCAGATAAAACGATGCTTTTCTAAAAACACTTCATAGGCTGTAGGATCTGAATCTCTTTTACAACACATCTTGGGAAGTAAAACTGTTGAGTGTCAGTCCAAATTGACTGTCACAGATCTATGAGCTCATATTTAAAGAGGCAGAAACCTTTCTAAATAAATAAATAGATTCATTTTTTGGTTTTTTTTAAAAAAGGGGGGCATGATTTCATTAATGACTGTACAAAAATATCACTAAATGTTATATCTGAATAGTTTCCAAACTACCATTATTCAGGAAATAACGTTTCCCTCCCTTTGTGATTATGATACCTCATGGAAAGCCACTATTTTGGGTCCTAACAGCTTTGAAATCTTTTCCTTAATAAAGCACTTTGCCTATGATTGTATCATTTTCGAATCATCTATGTGATTCTAAAGGAAAAGATATATGAACTGCAATCCTGCATGCAGTTAGACACTTGGGTAAATCCTGTTAACTTCAGAGAGCTTTAAACAGCCTCACTGTACAGGTTTGCTGCTTTAGTTTATTTGTAGCATTTATAATACAGACACAAACCACTGCCGTTTTGGAAATTTTCTTTCTTTCTTTCTTTCTTTCTTTCTTTCTTTCTTTCTTTCTTTCTTTCTTTCTTTCTTTCTTTCTTTCTTTCTTTCTTCCTTCCTTCCTTCCTTCCTTCCTTCCTTCCTTCCTTCCTTCCTTCCTTCCTTCCTTCCTTCCTTCCTTCCTTTCCTTTCCTTTCCTTTCCTTTCCTTTCCTTTCCTTTCCTTTCCTTTCCTTTCCTTTCCTTTCCTTTCCTTTCCTTTCCTTCTTTCTTTCTTTCTTTCTTTCTTTCTTTCTTTCTTTCTTTCTTTCTTTCTTTCTTTCTTTCTTTCTTTCTTTCTTTCTTTCTTTCTTTCTTTCTTTCTTCAAAGGGGGAGGGATTAAAATTCCTGAATAAGAGTTTGAAAGTGCAAAACTCAGATTTACAGGGTAAAGTTAACAGAGAAAAAAGTATGAAAGCCCATCTGTGTGAGGATGAAGAAATAACAGTGTGATAGTTGCAAAGATGTTCTGCCAAAACACATTTGCTTTTTTTATTAGGTACAGAACATACTCAGAATTGTTACAGCATAGATTTTTTTTTTTAAATTGGTCTTTTCGAAAAAAAAGTGGTGCTATGGTCCTATTACTATTTCTAGAAAGCAAAGATGTTTGCTAGATTTCTCCTTGAAATGCAGTTTTTGGGGGAGGGGGACGGCTTGGAGCTTGTATTTCAAGGGTTCTACAGGAAGGTCTGCGCTACATATGCCAACGTGTCCAAATGCGGAGATGCCGCATATACTTTAGCACAGAGTGTGAATAATACAGCAGAGTCTGGAGTAACTTTCAGCTTGTAATTAAATTGGGCAAAGCCTGGTTAAAATTTTCTTCAATTTTTAATGCAAGTTAAATACATATTGTCAGCATACTTAGAGGGGTAGTGTTCCCATTCTGAAGACTCAGAACAAATTGGATAATGGAATGATGACTTTTAAATGAAACAGTGGCAGGAACATGCATGTTTTAACAGGGTGGTGTCAGCTAAAGATATCAGTGATTTCCCTAGATTTATGTTCACAGACACTTCTGTCAATATTTTAAAAATATCCCCAAAAGTGAATGCTTAAATAGATGGGTTTCTTTCTTTACCCTCTAGGAATATATCCACAAAGAGACACTCTCGTTATTAAACACAAAATTGTTTTTAGTTTAAAGACTGCAATGTGATGGTCATAGATATCCTTCAAAACGTAGCCAGTTGTTCAATACAGCAAATTAACCGCGTTTTCTCTCTGTCGGTGTGTTTGTTTTCATGCACTGTGGCTGTTGTTGCATTGTTATTTATATGAAGTTATCGTTGTTGCTATTACTTAGTAGATTTCTTTCTTGTCATATCTGGCTGATTGTTGTGCTTGGAAAGACAGTGGGCTTTTGGATATTGCTATCTATAACAGAGCAGGTCATACTAATGTTACCCAAGCTGGGAAAAAGCATTCAAATTTTGTTGTATTTTCAACAAGCTAAAGAATAGACAGGCTTAGTTACAGAAATCCATATTTTGGATCTGAAATCTCAAAATTGTTTATTCATAGGACTAGCACTGCGGACCTAAGTGGGGAGGTACTTGAGTAACTTCTAACATGCATTTTTGTTGGGTATTACAACGAATATGAGACTGTGCAATCCTAAACAGAGTCACATCCATAGAAATCGATGGGTTTTAGAAGTGTGAACCTCTGTTTAGGCTTGCACTGTGGATCCTGTCATCATCTGCAGTCTTACTCAGATCAGTCTTGCCACAGTCTTCAGAGGGAGCTGGCCACATCTGTTAATTCTGTGTGTGTGTATGTGTATAAACCAATGCCTTGCGCTGAAAAAGTGAATTGGCCTTGAAACTTTCGTGGGGTACCTGAAGTTTACCATTTGTCAGGTGCTCAGTGTGTGAATGGTGCTGTACATCAAAATCGCACTTGGCTTTGGGGCTATCAAAGATATAAAAAGTAGAGGTTGTGTGTGCATTGCAGCATTGGAATGGTTGTCTTGGCAAGCACACTGTAATAAACAACATTGAAAAGGCTGCGTATTAGATGAATCTCTTTAGTATGGATTTCCTCACAGCTCAGTTGTAACATACTGTCTGGAAGTAACTACAGGCTGATTTCAGGAGAACTTTCCTTCAAGTAATATGCAAGACATTGTAGAAATAGCAGGTCACAGGCACATACTGTTTTGGATTCATTCAGCTTTATGATATACGTTTTCTCCCTTGAGCTTCGGATTCTTGAAATAAATGTATTTTTCCACTTATGGCGCAATCCTACTGCTCAAATGCACACAGTGATTCCATCAGCTCCCCAGGCTGCACATGGCATGGTTCTTTGGCTGGCACATATGTGATTAAAATATTATGAATCCATTCAGAAAAGGACTCGGCAGAATCCAGGCTATTGAGCACAACATGCTTTTGAAACGATGGAGAGAAAGTTTGCAGTCGAGCCAGGTTTTAGCAGCTCCCGTGTCCCCTTTGGTTATATGTCAAAAAGTGCAGGTGATTTTAATTTCCTCTTAAAGAGAAGAACGCAGAAGTTTGAAATTTGCATGCCTGATCAGGACCTGTGTGTTTGTGGAAATGTAAACTCATCACAGTGGAAAATGTGTTGTTTGGAGTCCGGGGGTGAAAACAAAGCTGAGGATTTTGGAGAGGCTGCCTGGGCCAGATGGCCTAGTGCTTTCCCAGTCTGGCAGCCCAACTGCTCCCTCCTGTATAATATACAGCCATTTGTTCTGGGATATTTACGCTAGAGTTGTTTCCATGCGAATGTTTGAGAAGCATTCAAAATGAGCATATTAGCGAGGCAGGAATTTTAGTTAATTCACATCGGTAAGCTGGCTGGCATCTCAGGGGCGAGATCCCTGGAACAATAACGAGCACCTTTTGGCTTAGTGCTTTTGGGAAAGAATACATTCTCTACATTTAAGGCCTGCTCTATACGTCGCTTTATGCCCCCCTCCCCACCTTCGTAAAAAAAGAATGAGAAACTAGTCTGCAGCTGGAAAACAGAATTATTTGTGGCTAATCAAATGTTGCAAGGGAAAAACCGTTTCCACACAATATGGCAGAGCCTTTCTCCATGCAATGTTGTATAGTTATAGAAATAGATCCACTACTGGATATCATAGTCTGAACCCTTGTTCTTGGTATTTCATGGTCATCAGAGCAGGCTTGTAACTCTATGCAAAAAGCATTTCCATTTATCTAAGTATCTGTTTATCTAAACCTCGTTGGATGCCTTTGAAGCTACTCAGACATATGAAGTTGTAAGAGGCAGTTGGGTGGAGATATAGATAGGTCTGTGAGCATTTGTAAGCCGTTAGTCAGTCCAGCTAAAGTTAGCGGAGAATTAGTCCCATCAACGGGACAAGTTAGTTGTAACTACAAATTGTCAAATGCAGTTGTAGAGCCCATCTCATTGGAATTTCCTGTGAATGTAAAAATAATAATAATCTGTGAGAATTGTCCCCACTCAAGGCAGAAGGAGTGACTCAATTGATCTTTTAGCAGACTTTCCCCTTGACCTTAGCGTATGCCCTGCTACAAAAGAGGTAAACAAAAAACGGAGACAGGCCACAGCACACGTTTGTTTATTTCTTTACCCATGTGGGTAAGGCTGTAGTTTTGCAAAATTATTTTTAGTTCTACTATGGTCTAACTTTACACCCAGAGACTTTCACTTCTTCTTCTTCTTCTCAAATTGATATCCCTTTGCTGCTGGGCTTCAATCGATCAGAGCTTTGTAGAAATCCCTAGACAATTATGTCCCCAGAAATCCATTTTCTCAAATAGAGCATTAAAATAGTATGGAAATAAGGTTAAAACACCATTTTTGTTTGATGTGTAAAAAAGATCTTTTCAGAAAAGGAGTACTATTTCAGCATCTTCCTGTAGAGGAACCTGTGTTTCTGGCAGCTGCAAAGGTTTGTGATTGGAACTGTTCAGGCTTCCTTTTTGAAACCAACGTTGTATATATTTGCAACCACGGCTTGTGAGCACAGACAGTGACTTTAAGCTATGCCATGTGTTTATTACAGTGAGCTCTAGTGCTTAGCATTTTGGAGGGGAGAGGTAAAGTTGTAACAGAGGAGTATTGAGAAAACATACATTGAGTGCAATCTTCTGTCTCTTGTAAGCCTAACCAATCTCTTCCCTGACTTTCCCATCATACTTAGAGACTCACAAAGTCATACTTCTGAAGAAATCTAGTTTACAAATTTTAGGCCTTGTTAGTGGAACCAAGGAAAGCTATACAGCCTTACTGTTAATAGCATACCATGTAATATGAGCTTGATGAATGGACACCAAATACCAATTCATAGTGTGTAAGTCCATTCACTTTCTTTTCTGCCTCAATTTCACTATGCATGGAGTGGGAGGGATGACCACAAGACTCATTTGGAGTACAACTTGTGCTTTCGTATGCCCTTGTACAAATCTATGGTGAGACCACACTTGGAATACTGTGTACAGTTCTGGTCACCACACCTAAAAAAGGACATTGCAGAGCTTGAGAAGGTGCAGAAAAGAGCAACCAAAATGATCATGGGGGGTAGAGCAACTGCCCTATGAGGAGCGGTTAAAACGCTTAGGGCTGTTTAGCTTGGAAAGAAGGTGGTTAAGGTTCGCTGGGGATGAGGGCGGGTTATAAATTTGAATAAATAAATAAATAAATAAAATACATGATAGAGGTCTATAAAATTATGCATGGTACGGAGAGAGTGGACAGGAAGAAGCTTTTCTTCCTCTCTCATAATACTAGAATGCGGGGTGATCTGCTGAAGCTGGAGGGCGAGAGATTCCAATAAAAGGAAGTCTTTCTTCACACAACACACAATTAAATTGTGGAACTCCCTGCCCCAGGATGTGATGTTGGCTGCCAACTTGGAAGGCTTTAAGAGGGGAGTGGACATGTTCATGGAGGAGAGGGCTATTCATGGCTACAAGTAAAAATGGATACTAGTCATGATGCATACCTATTCTCTCCAGGATCAGAGGAACATGTTGAATATATTAGGTGCTGTGGAACACAGGCAGGATAATGCTGCTGCAGTTGTGTTGTTTGTTTTCCTAGAGACTCCTGGTTGGCCACTGTGTGAACAGACTGCTGGACTTGATGGGCCTTGGTCTGATCCAGCAGGGCTTTTCTTTTGTTCTTATGTAACTACTCAGCCCTCATTAGAAGGTGGGCTTATCAAATCATGTTGGCTGTGCTCATGCCGAACAGTTTCTATTTGCCATGTATATGTGTATTTGGGAGTGAAAAGCCAGGGTGGGTTAAGAGAAAATGATTGTGTGAGTGGATCTAATCTTCAGAGTACTTGGGTACAGATTCTAAACACTTTGGGTGTGCAACACTCACCTCTGCTGAATACACAGTGCGGGGTGCTGCGATCTAACATCTGGGGTAGCTCTCGCATGGTTTTTTCATCTTATTCATTAAAATACTACTGCTCAAGAACTGAAAATGAAGTTGGATCACATTTGGCCAAACGTCTTGTCATTTTGCCTTTTTACCGTTGCCACCATCTCTCCAGTGCTAAGTAGCGCTATACCCTTCCAAGACTACTGAAGACAATGGACTTCTGCTTAGCTCTAATTAGGGTTGCAATGTAAAGTAAGAAACTAGATTTGACAACATCAGTAGAATTCCAAAATTCGCGAAGTGCTTTGCAATGTTTCTACCCGGTACTTATAGAGTGGGGTTGAAAAGTGCAGGGAGGCTCACCTAGTGCATCCTCCCACCACGGCCAGCAATGCACCACTTTAATATGTACACATGCCTTGCTATTAGCTGAGTGTGCTAAGAAATGGGAAAGTTAGCCCCTAGTGTGTTGCAAGGCTGAGGATGTTATGCACATAAGCAAAAGGACTGCTGATGTTAAACACAACAGACAGGTGATTAGACACCACACTGTTGACTCTATTTGTTCATTATTGCTATTTAGCTGGGGGGGGGTTTAAGTAGGTACCTGGAGGTTAAGTAAGCATAGCAGATGCAAGACGAGAGGGAGAGGAAGTAGAGAAAGAGAGGGAATTAAATCTGCTTGCTCTTATTTGTAGCTGCTAGTGAAGCTGATATTGCTGCAATTAAACTCACATTGACTTCAGCACTAGCAATATTGGCATACGAGCATTCACAGTGGTGGGGCTTCAACATCTTCTGTTTTTACTAGGGAAAAAATCTACTGGGGTCTCACTGTGCTATATTAAATGTGAAATCAATTATTCAGTGCAAAACACCATCACCCTGGCTTCGCTTTGCGCACTTTTTTTTTTTTTTTGGTAGGGCCCAGATAACATGAAATATCAATGCAATTAAGCCTTTGGTATGCTTCCATCTGTGTAGTCAGAAACCCATTCTTGATCACAATACCAGTCTCTTGGAATGCCTTTTGATTCTAAGACCATGTTAAAGGTCTAAAACTTGAGATTCACAGGAGAATAAACCTTGTCTTTTGAAAGAACCTGTGCCCAGCCACTCTGATTTGCAAGTGGAATACTGACTGCAACAATCCTGAAATAATCCCAGAATCCTCAACATTATTAGGATGCAGTCCATATGTTCAGTGGAAATGTTCCCATCAATTACAATGGAAGGTGAATTGTGCTCATGATATATTGTTTTTGCAAATGCCATGATTTGCTTGGGCTCAATTTAGGTATTTTTGTAACCATTGGTGGTTTGATGGGAACCACTGAGGTTTTCATTTTTTTCTGCTACTTTGCGGGGACAGAATTTTAAAGACGACCCATTGACTAGGCTCTTGTTCAATATCTAAAAGACTGACCCAAGCATGTTATATAGAAGGGATTTCAGCCGAATTTAGTTACATATCGTGCTTCTGACCCAGAACTCCTTGTGTATCCTGATGTGTATGCAGCACACTTTGCATACATATACTTCTCTGTTCCTTTCAGCAGATAAGATAGCATAGTACACATGCTTGCATATTATCTATATTCAGATCAAAGCTCCTATGTCTGCGAGAAATCACTGGTGAAAGCATTTAAGGCTGTAATTCTAAAGCACACAGGCTTGAGAAGTAAGAGATGCATCAAACATTCAGCAAGGCTTGCTGAGATACTACACGAAGCTGCCTTATGCGGAATCAGACCATGGGCCCGTCTAGTCCAGTATTATATACTCTGTCTAACACCAGCTCTCCAAGTCTTTGCGGCTCAGATCATAACCAGCCTTGCTAACAAAGATCCCTTTAAGCAGAAATGCTGGGGATTATGCATAAAAAACATGAATTCTAACAATGAGCTGTAGACTCTATAGCCTTTTCTATATGGTTGGAGCCTTCTTGGTGTGGTGAAGAATTAGAACTCAAAGCAGCTAAAAATGCCTGTGTAGCACAAAGAACTTGGAAGGACAAAATGAAACAATCGCTGTGTGTTATAGACTGGATTGGATTGGAGACAAAAACAAAATATCATTTGGATCCAGAGATGTAACACCACAACCAAAGCACTGCAAAAAAAAAGTAAGGTGCTAGGATATTCAGGGTCTATTCAAGCTCTGCTGCAGCTTTTTCAAAAAATGAAGTTGGCGTTGAGTGCTGCGGAAAGCTACAGCAACATCAGTGTTATTATTTATGGCACCACTAAATCATATTAAAATATAGTATGCTGGGCTACAGTGTGATAATACTATGTTTAAGCAATTACTTTTGCTGCCTAAGATTCATTACTGCTGCACAGGCAAAAAACAACAACAACCCTCTGCCTACTAACTTCATGGGAAACATTTTCAAAGGCAATATTACAGTATAGCCAAACCATCTCATTTAGTACGTGGTGTGTGACTGTACTTGCTGTCCTGTTTTTCTGGGGTTTCCCTCACCCATCAATGTGTTGTACTGCTTATTTGCTTTAAGGGTGCCATGATATAATTTTGAAGGCATAGTTTTGACAGAATCTTCCTTGTCGCAAGGAATGTGTGCCAAATGACTATGGACTTCAGAACCAGCATTGTATGTTGTAAACGTCCCTCCTAGTTGTGGAGCAACTAGTAGAATGTAATTCACTAATGGCACAATCATCAATTGAGTTACACTCTTGTAGGCCCATTGATTTCACTGGCAGGTTTAACGCTGTTTAGGATTGCACTCTAAGGCATATATATGTGAGTTACTTGTTCTTACAGAGCCTGAATGTATAGATACATATACATGAATATTGCCTACATCTTTAATAGTGGCTGCAGGCTCATCTAGTCTGATGTTCTTAAAAAACAGGATTAGACAAATTTGTGTAGGATAAGTCTATCACTGTAGGAGGGAAGGCAGCATGGTACAGCCCGATCTCGTCAGATCTCGGAAGCTAAGCAGGGTCGGCCCTGGTTAGTTTTTGGATGGGAGACCACCAAGGAATACCAGGGTTGCTATGCAGAGGAAGGCACTGGCAAACCACCCCTGTTAGTCTCTTGCCATGAAAACCCCATAAGGGGTCGTCATAAGTCGGCTGCAACTTTACGGTACTTTACACACACACACAAATCTATCACTAGCTAAACGGAACCACCATGTTCAGAAGCAATATACCTCTCATATAAAAACAAGGGATGGATATCGCAATCATGTTCTAATAGAAACATATTGCTACCTGTTTCTGGAATTGCATTTTTGGTTGGGTACAGCAAGGCAATATTTAGATTCTTATATTGTATAGAAACAGACTGAAGAAGCACACTTGGAGCTTTGCAAATCCTACTACATCAGACATGACATAAAAGGAATGAGACATGACATAAAACTACTCATGCTTCTTCTCCATTTCTATGTAATGCATGATGCACTGGGCATGTCTTCGTGTACCATGAATTGTAGGCTATTGAGATGCAAAGGATCACAGCTGTTCTTTCTGTGCAAAGGAAGGCATCTGAGCTGATGCAAAATTTCTCTTCCCAGCATAACAAACTGCTCCTACTCAGGGACAGATTGGCCCCACAAACCGGCTTCTTGGTTCGGCTTGTTTCAGGCTGTTAATGTCCCCAGTCTACTCCTGTTCCTACTGAAATTTCCTCCTTGAACCAGCTACTAAATTATAGAAACCCCGTCCTTCCTTCTCATCTTGTCACTCCAGCACAATGAGTTCACTAGTAGTTTATCTTTTAACAAGATGGCAGGAGAAGTTAATCTGCAAGAACATATATGTGTGCACAGCATTATTCTTTGTATGAGGTTGTTTGTAATCTTTACTGGACTTCAATAAATATTTTTGTTGCAGATTCTAGCTTTGGTATTAGGCTTGTCAACTATTGAGCTGGTCCCTGGTCCTTGGACCTTTAAAAAGAAGTTTGGTCTGAATCAATTAATGATGTGTGATCCCATTTTACACCATGCTATGAAAAGGCACACCTGCTGCTTTATGCCAATCATATGTCTGTTAAAAGATACAAGAACCGGCTGGGATTCTTTTCCTGGCCTGTTGGCAAACTTTCTAGTTTTCCATTTGTTGTGCAGAATCATGTTTTGTTTCAATGCAGCTTTTGTTCCAGGCATTCGAACAGCAATATTTTGCACATGTATAAAAATATGGTATCTCCTTCAGAGAGTGTGTAATTTTCTGTTGTGATGGTTTTGTGGAATGCAGGTGACAGACGAGCACTGCATTGGGAGAATCTGGCTACATTTCCCCTTCCTTGTGATTTTCTGCAACCCAGTCCTATGCATATTTACTCAGAAGTACGTTTCATTAAGGTTAAGCCAGCACATACTAGATTGTGCCTTTGAAGGCACAGGATTATTCTCAGGGTTTTGTAAGCTTCAGATCCACTCTGGTCTGTTTAAAAATTAGGGGCCATTTAGTGCATTGTGTGTGCGTAAAGTGCTGTCAAGTCGCAGCTGACTTATGGCGACCCCTTTTGGGGTTTTCATGGCAAGAGGTGGCAGCAAACCTTAAGTTTACAAACTCGTTGGACACATTCACACTTTATATATCGCAGTTTTAGACCTCCTTCCCACAACAGAACATAGGGTTGCTTACGTGCTGCCTCCCTCACCCGTTTTGTCCTTACAACAACCCTGTGAAGTAGATTAGGCTGAGAGACAATGTCTGTGAACATCATGCTAAGTGGGGATTTGGGTCATTCTCGGATCCTAGTACTAATGCTGCTACTTTGGGGGCAGGGGGAGACTTCAGTCATACAGAAGACAGGGGCTGCTTAAGCTTTTTCCTGCCTCCTGATTCTCCCTAAAACCCTTCTCCAAGCCTGGCTTGGAAGGGGTTATGGGAGAGAACTAGGAGGTAGGAGAAGGGTGAAGAAATATCTTCCTTCTCCCCAGTTCTCTCCCGCAAATTACTCCCTTCTGTCTTATTGTCAGCTGTCAAACATGTGTTTTGCCACACCAGCCTGTGTTGCCATCCTTAGGTGCACACCTAAAAATGTAATGTGAAGTAAATATCATTAACAAAGAATTTCAGATAACTGAAGTTTGGATATTAAAGTGTCTGCCCTGCCTTATTCTCTTGTTTTCTAGGACTTGTTTATTTGCATTTGCAGGAATTTACTTTCCTTTAGCATGTAGTACAGTTAACTATGCTGGCATTTTACAGAGCACGTTGTGAATCAGGTTCTGTACTCGTGTGGGAGCAAGTTAAGTGCCCAGCCATGCTTTCTGAATTAAAAATACATTAACTTTTTCTTTTTATGAATAGGCCCCATAGAGTTCTGAGTCCTCGTTTTTTTTTACACATTTAAGTTTATATTTTATTCTGAATTGAAAAGAACATTGTGGTTGTCTCGACTACTAAAAAAGCCCATCTTACATATTGCTCAGAAGATGTGCATAATGCATCGGTTAAAACAGAAGAATGAGCAAAGCAAAGCTCTCTCTTCTCAGCTTCTGCTGCTCTCCAACAACAAATCTCGAAGCAGTTTTTGCAAAGATGCTGTCTATTTAATCAAAGCCAACTGTCTTGCCATGTAGTTATGCATTCATGGACTGTGGCGGTGATCATTTTCTCCAGGCACATTCACTTTGCCACTAAAACAGCTATATCTATCTAAATTCTCCTGTCTTTTCTTTCTAGGCGATAGTATATGAAGGACAAGACAAGAACCCCGAAATGTGCAGAGTTCTGCTCACTCATGAAATAATGTGCAGGTAAGAAAGAGCCTGTCACTTTTTAATTAGCGACAAGAAAATGAAATTCTTTCTCAAAAACTAGGTTGATCCAGATGCTATTTTAGGTAGCTGCCTTCAATGTGCCCAAAATAACATGGTTTTATGGGTGCAATTAGGAGCAAAGTTGCACTCATCACCCACCCATTTTCTTTATTTATTAGAGCTTAATTCTGAACAAACGGAGCGGTTTTCATTTAGACATCGAACCTTTAATGGACATAGAAAATGGCTTGGCACCAAAAATGACAGCAACTAAATTGCAGCCCTTGGAGGAGGAGTAATTATCCAGCAAAATCTCAGCAGCAAAGTCCTAACATAGACCATATGGGTACTGCCAGCGGACTTCAGTCAAATGGACCGAAACATAAAAGAGATTGTCCTTGCAGTTTACAGTAGTTTCCCCTTGGCAGTGAGGTGTCAGATAGCCTGCTTGCAGAGAAAGTGAGGGCCAGGGAAAGGTATACAGTCTGTGGTCAAGGTGATGATGTCCATAATGCAGACAGAGGGCCTGGATGCCTCAAGGACTTGCATGCTTAAGATAACTATGGCTTCTTGCTTTCAATGCCACCATTCATGGTTGCAAATGTACATCTATTTCTTAGACTTGGGCAAGGGATTGCTGGCTCTTCTGTGCAAGGTTTGTTCTTGTCTGGAAATCTTTCCACATGTCTCTTTCTCCTGGGGCTGGCCTCTTTGAATCTGGCAGGACTAAGCAACGATGGCTCTATGGCAACTGTTTTGGATACAGATTGCAGAACTTTTTATAGTTACACTTTGAGCTGGATTCCATGAAGGATCACAAGAAGGTTGCCAGGGTTGCAGCCTTCCCCCAGTGCAGCTGTTTGAACACCAGCAGACAAATTTTTAGCCATAAAACGCTTCACTCACTGATTGTTGTAGTTCATACCTCTGCAAAAGGTGCAGAAATGGGTCAGGTTCTCTCCCTGCCCTCCAGCAACTCTAGATCACAAAAGCAAATTTTCGATAGACTTGTATTAATGGCTATCACCCAGCAGTGTAAATTGAGCCAATGAGTCTTTTTACATATTTCAGAAATTACAGTGCCATGAAACTTTGGTATACAGGAAGGTTTTCCAGATGACAACTGTGAACACCACTGTGGTGTATCACTTGGGATCAGTTATGGTGCAGTGCATTTCTTTCTTGAAAGCTTGGATTCTCAAACCAAGAAACTGACCTCTTTTATTCTTACTCCCACCCCCACTGACAGAGACCCCTATATTCCTGCATGATGAGTAACAGATGAATTTTCTAATATCATTCTCCACCATGCTGGAAAAGCAATGTGTCTTGCCTTTCTCCGCCTTAGGCAAATCTTATAGAGCCAGAACTTCTGTCTGGGAGAAAAAGGTGACAATCCTATTCAAAATACATGTACAGGTTGAGCATCCCTTATCTGAAAATCTGATATCCAAAATGATCCAAAATTCAAAAAATGTTGGACACCCACAAAGGGTAATAAAAGGGCACGTTTGCAAGCTGGTCACACCAGTGGCAGGTTCCCTACAATGCCCCACATGCACAAAATTATTAAAAATATTGTATAAAATTACCTTCAGGCTTTGTGTATAAGATATATATAAAGCATAAATGAATTTTGTGTTTAGACTTGGGTCCAGTCCTCAAGATATCTAATTATGTATATGGAAATATTCCAAAATCCGAAATGATCCGAAATCTGAAACACTTCTGGTCCCAAGCATTTAGAATAAGAGATACTCAACCTTTAATAGGTACAAGTCTGAGAAAGTTGGTGAAGTTCCATATCAGTCCGAGGAATTTAAAACCATTTGCCCTTAATTATTTCCCTACTGGTGTTAATTAGATTAAGATGTGTGAAACTTTGAGTTGCATCCATATCAGAGAGCAGCGAACTATGTTTTATTCAAGACAGTGATGACGTTTCCTGTGTCTTCACTGTGAGCAGATGGCAGTTGTAATTTTAAAACCCACAAAAGATGTATTCGTGTATATGACCAGCATATTATTTTGTCCTTTTTAAAATATGCAAAGATCTACATATTTATTTTAGATATGATGAAATTTTTCAAAATCTAACAAGGCTGGAATCTGAGCCAGCAAATACTTGTGTCACTAGGCCACTAGTCTCCTTGCTGCCAGTAGACATTGTCATAAAAACATTATTCCATGCCATTTTTATTGGCATACGGGTTAGCTTATATTGTTAATATTCAATAGATCTTCCAGTTTCCAAAACCCTCATGGGCAGAATGGGATACTGTTTCCACAGTTTGCTTGAAAGAAGAAGGCGAAAGCATATTTTAAAAAAATTGGGCCTAAAGTAGAAGTGAATGTTCCCAGATCCCAAAAGGAATATAAAATATGCTGTTGATTTATCAGGCTGCCTGATTTTATTACACAGAGCTGTGATCCAATTGTCTTGATAACATGCTTTCAAACTTACATTCTTTTCAAGAAGGGTTGGTTTTGTTTTTTTGTTTTTTTGGTGGGGGACTGTTCTTGCTTTCTCTTCCACTTGCTTTCTTGCCTTTTGTAAGTAGAAGTTGGGATGTGCTGAATCTGCACCAGGGGTTCAAATGCAGCCTCAATTATAAGCATAAAATTAGAGTCTGTTCCCCATTAATCAGCCCAGCTAATTGCTATGCACTACCATTAGCCATATGGTGCGAAAGACAGCTTGCTCTCTCTAAGATGAAATTTCTTCATTCTAGACATGAAATAGTGAAGGCCCTGTGCTTCACAATAGCTTGTTTTAGATATTTAATTTCCAAACAACTTTCGGCAGTGCCTTCGATCAAGGCTAACAGCACAATAAAACTTTGAGTTTATGTCACTGAAGCTGTATATTTGCAGAATGGGGAAGCTCTGGAGTGGCAAAGACAAAGAACTCAGATGTACAGAAGACACCCTGGATGTATGGGGATGGGTAATAGCAGGGCTGACTTAAGATGTCAGGTGCCGGTGTATTTGTTTCCCCTCCCCACAGAGATTTCAAAGTATCCTGACAAGATAATTTTTTTGCTGATGATAAAAATGAAGACAAGCATACTGCCATGATAATATTTATTCTTCAGTCATATTGCCAAAGAATTGTTCAAAACGTATTGTTAGTAACCCGTTATGTTAGGCAAATAGCAAGAAATAGCCCCAGACAAATGAGGAAGGGCCCCCTTTCATGGCTATTTTTTCACTGTGGAAAATTGATTTTTTCACATCACAAAGTTTTCATGTTTTTGAGGAACATTCCTGACCCATGGGGTGATGTCACATCCTGACATTTACTAGGCAGGCTTTGTTTACGGGGTGGTTTGCCATTGCCTTCGCCAGTCATCTTCCCTTTACACCCAGCCAGCTAGGTACTCATTTTACCGACCTCGGAAGGATGGAAGGCTGAGTCAACCTTGAGCCGGCTACCTGAAACCGACTTCCGTTGGGATCCAACTCAGGTCGTGAGCAGAGCTTGGACTGCAGTACTGCAGCTTACCACTCTGTTCCACGGGGCTCCAATAAATGTATATACACAAGAACAGACTAGCTAAACTTAAGCACCTTTAAACCATGGGAGACTTAAGCAAATGCTTAAATTTCATTAATTGAAAATGATGAGGGATAAGAGATGCCATGTGATGTGTGATTAGACTTTTCCTTTAAAAATGAAATATAATCAGACAGGGCTGAGAATCTGATTTATGGCACTGAATTCCTTCCCCTCCCCTTCCCAAACACTGCCCTCCCCAAACACCGCCCTCCTCAGGCTCTGCCCCAAAAATCTCCCGGTGTTTCCCAACCCAGAGCTGGAACCCTTACAAATGGGGTTTTGGTTGTCTTTGGGCTATGTCTATGGTCCCTGTCACATGTGCAGTCAGGGCTTCAGTCTGTAGTGAGGATTACTGGGATATCAGTAGGTACATTGTATCTAGAAGGCCAGGCATGAGGATGTGGAAGCAACATGCTTTTAATTTAAACAGAAGGAGAGGTTAAGATAAAGGGTTGTTCTTGACACATAGGTGCAGCAACAACTGTCTTGCTTCCATAGCCTCCTTTTTTGTCATTTTAGTTCACAGTAAATTTTGGAGTGGATCACAGGATGTGTTTAATCAAAAAATACTGGTCTGGTTGAAGGAATGGAGTTGTTACAAATGCCAAATTTAGCACAGCTCCATCTGGCTTCATGTGGAATTAACGTGCTTGAGACAATTCAAGTAGTAAAACCACTTTTTCAGTTATGACTCACTGTGGTTACCAGCTTTCTTTTTCCACTGCCAAGTATGGAAATTTTAATGCATTAATTTTTGCGTAATCTTAAAACCAAACCATTTTCCCGTTAGCCATAGACCTTAGTTTGTACCAAATGTTAAGGAGTTATATGTTGATTTCTTCTGAATCCTATGTTCAGCTTTTGAAAGCAAGAAAGGTCATTTCTTTAATTAGTTCTTCTTCTGAAGAAAGCACCATTTGTAGCTTTACTATTTGCGATGGGGTGGGGAAGATTAAAAGTGTGGTGAATGTATGACTAAACCATGAATGCATTTTCACAACTTCCTAAACAATTAACAATAATAATATCTGTTACATAACTGAGGGTCTCCAAACCCTGATATTTATTAGTAGTTTTACATGGAAGAGGATAAACCAGTGGTTCTTAGTGACTTTGCTACAACCAAAACAGTGACTTGAGCAAACTTGAGCAACTCCATTTCAAAGTTTTACCTGTGAAAGGTTTGAAGTTCTTTATAGCTACTTGGTTTTTTTTTTTTTACTGTGAAAACAGTTGTGTCTTTTTTCCCTTTTGGATTTTATTTTCATAAAACTGCTTAAACAGTCTGGTTTTGTAAAAGGCATTTCTGTATATATTTCTATATGTGTGTGTGTGTATATATATATATATATGTGTGTGTGTGTGTGTGTGTGTGTATGGAGCAAATCAAACATGTTCAAATTAAGCATGTTTTTTCTGAATGTGAAGAAGCGTAAATGTGATGAGAGGGGACTGAATCTTTGTCTGGGATCCTGTGATGGATCAGCCTGTTTACTGAACTACTTTTGTGGCAAGCTGAATTTCCTCTTCAGTATTAACCTGGTAAAATGAACACATGGAAGTGTTCCCATGTGGTAAAATCCCAATTTCAGATTCTGAGCTGGAGGCTGGCAAAATTGTCAGCAAGGGTCAAATGTCTGCTCTTTATGATGTTCTAGTTGCACCCAGGTAATGTCTGTTAAGAATATTATCAATCATAATATTGCTGTGGGGTAAAAAAAAAAAATAACAATCACAATGCAAGTCAGGCATTCTTAATTGATTAAATCTGCATAAATGTATAAATGAATCAGGGAATCCATCATTCTGAAGGAAAACACACTTTCCTTGTGTTTTGTGTGATGTAGACGTGTGTCACAACAGGCACTATCTTAAAGAACATACCCACTGTTATAGGGGAAGTTGCCTAGCCATAGCAGAGGAGGCTTGCTTCTTTAGCAAAGGTTCACTATACAAAAATCAATATGGGAAACTTTTCACAGTGTATTGCTCAGTGTTATCGCCTGCTAACAGCTTCAGATCAAACTGCTGCTAAAGGGACAGCTGCAGGGGTGGTTCAAAAGTTGGCAGCGAGAAGGGAAAATGCCTTTCCTAAGATGGCACTTACCCACCATTAAAACTAGTCAGTTGGTTTAAAAAAAATCGATCCAATTTATTCAGGGCACCTTTTTAATTAATCAAAAGGTTTTTAATTAAGTAATCTAACCAATTAATTAACAAAACATTAGACCCTTCCATCCTCATAGTGGTGATTTCCACGTGTGCTTAGGTAGAGGACACTCTGTGAGGGAAATTAGTTGCAGAATCCTGGTTGGCAATTAGTTTTGACAGAGAAATGTGGCAGGTCAAAAAAGCTGGCTTGTAAAACCTTGTTGTCCTCATTCTTCTGTGCTGGCAACTGAAGGTGGTAGATTTGGCTGCCGGCTGCTGATCCCTGTCCTGGGGTGATTAAGGAACATAGTTTTATAATATGTTGGATTCTTTAAGGATTTATTACATTGTTAACGATACCACAAGAATACATTAGAATTTCTGTTTTATTATTAAGGCATGCTTTTTCCAGCACATTTCTTCACCACTTGGGATCACAATGGAAATATATTATGTTCAAAACTGTGTATCCTGTGCACTTAGTCTCATGGTACTGTCCTGGGCTAAGGAATTTATTCTGGAGTTGTCTTTACTTCAAATCTATTGATGCATTTTAGCCAGCATTTGAAAAGAAAAATCCAAAAGCCTATACGTATTTTGGAAATATGATGATTTTGGGGTTCTTTTTACTTGCTTTCTGGTAGGGCCCAAGCCTCATTTCTCAGTTACAAACATCCTACAGAGACCTCTCCCTGATTCCAGCACATCTGATCTATACTATAGCAGGAGTCATGACATAATTTTTTAAAAAATCTTTGAACTTCTTGTGAAAATATGTTTTTAGACTGCTCTCCCCCAACTCTAGGTGCCCCGTGGCGCAGAGTGGTAAGCTGCAGTACTGCAGTCCAAGCTCTGATCACGACCTGAGTTCGATCCCAACGGAAGTTGGTTTCAGGTAGCCGGCTCAAGGTTGACTCAGCCTCCCATCCTTCCGAAGTCGGTAAAATGAGTACTCAGCTTGCTTGGGGGGAAAGGGAAGATGACTGGGGAAGGCACTGGCAAACCACCCCGTCAACAAAGTCTGCCTAGTAAACGTCAGGATGTGATGTCACCCCATGGGTCAGGATTGACCCGGTGCTTGCGCAGGGGACCTTTACCTTTAACCCCCAACTCTAGACTCCCTGACCCTGGAAAAGTGTATCCACTCCCTTTGCCCAGACTTTGGACCTGTTTTCTGGGTTTTTTAAGTGTTCTAAAACCCTTCCACAATCATGAAGAGTAGAAACATTTTTTAAAAAGAAAAATTGGGATTCTCAAGGTCTAACAAGCCATACAAATGGAGCACTGAAGTGATCTGTTCTCCTGGAGGTTTGGTCTCTGCCGTGGTCTAACTTACATATAAGACAACCTGAACCATCAGAATTGTTATCTCAAGGAACCCCCCTTGCATCATTATCCCTAAAAAAGTGAGACAGCCCCCACCCCGTTGTGTATTTTTTGTTGCTTGCCAGCTGTGGAAGACATTAAGCCTAGCAATTAACCCATATGTGACCTACCATATTCAACTGATTTCCAGGCAGGGACTGAGTGGTAACTCTAGCTGGCAACGTGAAGCCTCCTGTATTTGTAATTATGATTTTTTAGAGTGTAATGGCTGCACTAAATCCTTTCCCTTTTGCTCTGTAGCCGCTGTTGTGACAAGAAAAGCTGTGGCAACAGAAATGAGACTCCTTCAGATCCAGTGATAATTGACAGGTAAGGGTTGCCTATCCTTTCCCTTGAATTTATTTCAGGTGTTGTTTATTTATTTATTTGTGTGCACCTCATTATAATGAGACACCTGCCCTGTGCTGCTAATGGGCAAAGGGTTATGTGCCTACGTGGGCGTAATACTGTTGTTCATATGGAATTAGTTGCACTGCAAAGTTTTGATTCTTGTGGAAGGACCATATGGGTTGTAGCTGTGAGCAGAGGCTCTATGAAGTATTCAGATTGTAGTCTCTGATTCATGCTCCTACAGGGGATATTTTTTCTCTCCAACTTTCCATGTCTCAATTCGCATGCTGTGCCTGGGAAGCTTCAGGAATATAAAATAATAATAGTTTGTGATTTATGAAATGTGGTTGGGTGCTTATAAATATTAAACTTTTTTACTTTGAAAAATGTTTGAATCATTATCACTTTTTAGTCACAGTAGTTCCCTCGGATGCAATCCATCTAAATTGTAAGGTTTGCTTTATTTTATTTATGCATTAAGAGATCTGCAAACTAAAGATACCCACCCCCACCCCGTCGCTGCTTCCAGCGTGTTTTCTTTGGTTTGAGAACAATTTTGATTGTATTGTCAGTTGATTAATTCATTTTGCCTGTCTTAATTATTATGGTTTCTAAACCGATCCAAATTACTAATCTGACATGACCGAATAAATCACTATAGGACAATAAATTCACTGGAGTTGTTCTGTGCAATTTGCACTCGGCAGGCTTGCAAATTAGGTAACGGTGTAGCCAAATAGTCCTTTTTACTTTTAATTATTGAAACTTGTCACTCAGAAATGTATGATAAACCGTTATAATGTTGCATTACTATGTGAGTGTTAAGTGACCACGCAGAGCTGATAATATCTACCATCAAATAAGAGAAGGAATAATGCATCGGGGTGTGCGTGTGTGTTGGGGGGTATGAATGACTGAATTCCAAAGGCAAGATTTCATGTAGATATTATGTGCAACTAAACTGTGCCTCTTGTTTTGCTGTCTAAATGAATGTTTGCTTTGTTAAGTTCAGGGTCTTGTCTTTGCTGGATTGCACAAAAATGTGTAGAGTGTTATGCTGGAGCAAAGTGGAGTTCTATTTCTTGGTGACTATATATGTAAAGCTATAGAAATGCAATTATGTTATCAGCCATACACACACACACACACACACACACACACACACAATCAGCATGGTTGATAACATAGTTGCATTTGTATAGCTTTATAACTGGTGTTTTAGATGGTTTTTAAAATGTGTATTTCAGAAGCTTATAACAGATGCCTTTAAAAATTATTCCCAAGTTATGTATATATATTTTAAACTATTTCTCATGCATACATTATGAAAGCAGAGAGGAAACCAAATGCCATTAGGAAAGCCACAACACTGTGTGTTTAAAGTGTGTTGGAGAGGGATGTCAGGTAAAAAGTGGTACTGAGTTGTAGTTTTTGTGTTTTTGTTTTTGACAGGCAATGGGTAAAGATGTTTAAATGCCCAATGGCAATTTGTCAGAAGTGTTGGTGTCACTGTGCCCATTCAGAGATCTGTTGGCTACAATTAACTGAAGCCATACAATCTTAGAAGTTCTCTCCTGCATTTTGTTCTTTCGAAGAAAAAGCTCTGTTGCAGAAGAATGGGTTACACTTCCTAGTTATGGGTAACTCTGGACATATAATACCTTAGCTGATATAACTGGCATTTCAGAACATTGTGTCGAGATAGACTTCCAGCTGAATGCAGTTTGTGAGACCAGACTACAATAAACCTTCCCTTGCTGCTACACATTTTGAATGTGAACTGGTTAATCTTTCAAAATTCTTCCCTTGGTTTTAAGTTGTGACTTTGATACAGAAGGTTGATATGACTGTGGTTTGAATAACATTTGATTTTGACCTGTTCCTGTGGGTTGCAGTGGCATAAGAAATTTGACTCAGCAGTGCTGTAATTAGCCTTGCCTGTGTTTTTGAAACAGGATTGGGTTACCTGGATCGCATTAGTGTGGCTTCTATTGTTGCCGCTTAGCATCTGTCCCAGTAGGGTACTTAAAACCTTTTTCTTGGCCAGGGCTAGTTCAAACAATTTAGGCAAAATAAAGTATGTGCTTTGTACGTTTAGTGGCTCTGGTGATGTTACTTGTGACATTTACCCTTCACAATTTTTTTCCCCTTGGCTTGGGAAAGCATGAAGCAATCTGTATGGAGCCCATGTCTTAAAACAGAATACTTTACAAATTGTTTTAACATTTAAAAGCCGTCACGAGCTGGAACATATGTTGAGTTGCACTCTGCTGTCATTCTTGCATGCATAAAATTGTAAGCTATTGTGCCAATTGATATGCAAAACCATATTTAGCTTTTTTTAATTTGTAAGTGATCCTTCGCAAGACACAGGTTGTAAGAGGGAGGGGGTTTGCTGAAACATTTTCTCGTGTTTAACAGACTGATCAGCCATGCACTTAGCCTGAATTAATTTTAGCGTAGAATGTGGGCATCTTAAAAGCTGTACAGCAAGCAAGGGCCATGTTTGAATTAGAGACTTGTTTCAATATAAGAATGTTCATTGCTTTTCTACATCTATAGAATGTGTTTATGGGGATGGCTAATGCTTGTGGTGCATGAGTGTTTATGTGTGCCCATATTACAGTAAATGCCTCTAAGTTGGTAAATGAGAATGTTCATGTAGAGATGTTGACAAATATAGAGATCAGACAAATGTTGCAGATGTCCAAAATCTCAGAGCTACACTGGTGAATCCTGGCAGCTTGCATAGTAGTTGTCAGCCTTTACTGGTGCAGCAATTTACAAAATACATGTGCAACTACTAAGTTGCATAACAAGCTCTGTTGCAAACACTTCATTTATAATAGTCAGTCTGAACTGGAATCAATTAATTGTAAAAGCAGGATTTTGGGACAGTGCAGTCAATGCACTGGAGGAAGGTCTAGGAAAACGACTTTCCATTTTACTTGGTTTGAGTTGATTGTTATGTTTGTGATATAATTGACTTAAAGAAATTTCCTGTTTTCCAGTGATCTGCCTTGGCTCTGAAATGGAGCATAAAACAAATGAAGGTGTGCATGTGTTCACATACCTCTCTAAAGGATTATTATACACCATTTCATGCATTCTAATAAAAACCCATAAGTCCAAGAACTATTTTTTAAAACTTTGCTGACACAAATAAAGCTAATAATAACAATTTTAATTAGCTTTCCCCATTTCTCCTAGACTGGACATTTTAAACCAGTATGGCACAGTTTACAGAGCATACATAAACTGTGTTAACAAAACAATGATATGGAAGGGAAGATACAATAAAGAACCAACTATGCATACCTGTCAAAACACCTGTAAGTTCATAAAGATGGGTGTGTGTGTGAGCAAAGTGAGTTTAATGCAAAACAATTAAATATGCAACAATTCCTGTGCATGTTCAAACTAGGTATAGCAAAAAGGAGAGAAAAAAGAATCACTTCCTCTTATTGCATTTTACCATACATTTAACATTCAAATAGTAATTCATATTTGAATTTAAAAGGTTTGCAATAAAATTCCTGGACAGCAATTGAATAAAATGTACCTTTATTGCCACACTGGATATTCCTGTGTCCTAACCTTTTTTCTCCATATAGTTATTCTAGTTCAATAAATAAAACCTCATTAGACTATTCCCATTTCAATGAGTTTATTAAATTTTACAGGAGTAATTAGCATAAGCTGTGCTAATTTTTCTGGAAGACTAATGAGAGAGCTTCCTAATTAGGTTTGCTTTGTAAGAATCTGAAAAGATGATAATGAAAAAAGTCACATAGGGTGCAGTACAACAGGAAGGAACAGCCCTATTATTTCTTGATTTGTGAAAGATGATTCTGTGTCTTGGCACTGTTTCCAATTTTCCAGCTTAAAAAACAACAACTGACCACTATAGAAACGGATATTTGACAGAGATATCTCTGCTAGATTTTTCCCCTTTGGTGGAGAAGTCAAGTACACAGCAGTTCTCTTGGCTAAAGTAAATGTAGAAAGTAATTTCAGTTGCCAATGCATATGTGCAGAATAATTGCAGGAGATGCATTTGTGCCTAGTATACTGGATTCTGTTAAATACCTGCAGTTTTTATTTTTATTTTATTAAGCCCTTCCTCTAAGGAAAACATGCCATCATTCTTCATTTTTATCTTCACAACAACCCTGTGAGGCAAGTTAAACTGAGAGAAAGTGGCTGGCGTAAAATTACAATAAACTTAATGACAAAGTAAGGACTTGAGCCTTGGTCCTAGTCCAGTGTGCTACCACACTGGCTTTGTTTGCTTCAGTATGTGTGTGTGTGTGTGTGTGTGTGTGTGGGTTGCCAGGTCCCTCTTCGCCATCAGCGGAAGGTTTTTGGGGCAGAGCCTTATTAGGGTGGGGTTTGGGGAGGGGAGGGACTTCAATGCCATAGAGTCCAATGGCCAAAGCGGCCATTTTCTCCAGGTGAACTGATCTCTATCGGCTGGAGATCAGTTGTAATAGCAGGAGATCTCTAGCTATTACCTGGAGGTTGGCAACCCTAGTTTGTGTGTGTGTGTGTGTGTGTGTGTGTGTGTGCACTCATGCACGTGTGTGCACATGTAATCCAGGGCTGGAAACATTCCAGATATCTTGTCAAACAGATGCTAAAAATTCAGTTTGGTTTTTTGGGGGGCGGGGAAGAGATGAAAGTGGCATGATCGAGGCATCTCTGATTATATTGGTGGCTGCAGTAAGTAGATTTTGTAGGCTTTGGGGATGCTTCAAAAACTTGCAAAACCAGTTTGACCAGAGTCGACTGTATGACAAAAGAGACGAGAGGAGCACTGTCTCTATTATATCATTTTCAGCTCCCTTAAGTATGATTTCTATCCCTAGCCAGTACTGATATTTTCCAGATCTATGCAGAGTGCAGTGCCTAAGGATCTGATACTATTTATTTCCCAACCCAGAGCTGGCTACCCTTTTTATCAGTCACATTTGTCTGCTATGCATGCATGAAGATAGGTTTTCTCCATTTTAATTGTATAATAATGCTATATGGGTTACCCTGACAGAGTGACTGGCATTAGTCTCCTACAATACAATTCTTAACTAGGGTTGCCAGGTCCCTCTTCGCCATCGGCGGGGTTTTTTTTGGGGGTGGAACCTGAGGAGGGCGAGGTTTGGGGAGGGGAGGGACTTCAATGCTATAGAGTCTAATTGCCAAAGTAGTCATTTTCTCCAGGGGAACTGATCTCTATCGGCTGGAGATCAGTTGTAATAGCAGGAGATCTCCAGCTAGTACCTGGAGGATGGCAACCTTATTCTAAACAGAGTTGTACCCTTCTCAGATCATTGAAACCAATGGGGTTATATGATTGTAACTTGGTTTTAGATTATACTGCTAGTGATTTTTTGTTGCTGAGTGAGGATTTGAATTTAAATGTCCCTTATCCAGGTGAAGCACTCTACTTTATCAGACTAGCTCTCTTTCAGGGTTGCCGACCTGTGCTGGCAGCAACAGAACAAGAAAGGGATCTTGGGGTGGTAGTGGATCGCTCGATGAAGAATTCAACCCAGTGTGAGGCAGCTGTGAAAAAGGCAAATTCCATGCTGGCCATAATTAGACGAGGAACGGAGAATAAAACTGCTGCTATCATACTGCCCTTGTACAAATCTATGGTGAGACCACACTTGGAATACTATGCACACTTCTGGTCACCACACCTTAAAAAGGATATTGCAGCGCTTGAGAAGGTGCAGAAAAGAGCAACCAAAATGATCAGGGGACTAGAGCAATTGCCCTGTGTGGAGCGGTTAAAGTGCTTAGGGTTGTTTAGCTTGGAAAGAAGGTGGTTAAGGAGAGACATGATAGAGGTCTATAAAATTATGCATGGTATGGAGAGAGTAGACAAGGAGCTTTTCTTCCTCTCTCATAATACTAGAACGTGGGGTCATCTTCTGAAGCTGGAGGGTGAGAGATTCAAAACTGATAAAAGGAAGTATTTCTTCACACAACGCATGGTTAAATTGTGGAACTCCCTGCCCCAGGATGTGGCGATGGCTGTCAACTTGGAAGGCTTTAAGAGTAGAGTGGACATGTTCATGGATGAGAGGGCTATTCATGGCTACTAGTAAAAATGGCTACTAGTCATGCTACATACCTATTCTCTCCAGGATCAGAGGAGCATGCCTATTATCTTAGGTGCTGTGGAACACAGGCAGGATAATGCTGCTGCAGTGGTCTTGTTTGGGGGCTTCCTAGAGGCACCTGGTTGGCCACTGTGTGAATAGACTGCTGGACTTGATGGACCTTGGTCTGATCCAGCATGGCCTTTCTTATGTTCTTATGACCTCCAGGTTTGGCTGCTTTGGAGGGTGGACTCTACGGCATTATAATCTGCTAATGCCCTTCCTCTCTGCAAACCCTTCCCTCCCCAGGCTCCATCCCCAAAATTTTGTGGTATTTCCCCACCCAGAGCTGGCATCCCTACTTGTTGTTCCACTGTTTTATTCACCCAAAGAGCTACGGGTGGTGTAACTGGTTACCCCCTCCTCCATTTTATCCTCTCTACTTGGCATGGTTGACAACTCTGGCTTGGGAAATTCCTGGAGATTTGGAGTGGGGTTTGGGGAGGGAAGGGTTCTCAGCAGAGTATAAAGTCGTAAAGTCCACCCTCCAAAGCAGCCATTTGCTTCAGGATATTATTTGTAATTCCACATCTCCAGGCCCCACCTAGAGGTTGATAGCCCTACTTGTGCTGTGACACCTCAATTTAGGCTGACAGAGAATAACTGGCCCATGAACTTCATGGGCAAGGAAGCTTTGAACTTAGGGTTGCCAGCTCCAGGTTGGGAAATACATGGAGATTTTGGGGGTGGAGCCTGAGGAGGGCAGGGTTTGGGGAGGGTTTGGGTCTTCAATGCCATAGAGTTCAATTGCCAAAGCAGCCATTTTCTCCAGGGGAACTGATCTCTATCGGCTGGAGATCAGTTGTAATAGCAGGAAAACTCCAGCTAGTACCTGGAGGTTGGCAACCCTATTTGAACTGGATTTGCTCAATTTTATGCCACACTGTCTTTTATTCACCACTGTACTGGCCCTTCCTCCTTGCAACATAGAAAAATCTGTAGATCAGAGGTTCCCCAACTTTTTGAGTCATGGAGCACTTGTCAGGAGAGAAATTCGTCACGGAGCGCTAATTTTCACCTACCACCAATACTAAACCGAATTACAGTAGTATTTTTCTTTCCAATCTCTTCACGGAGCACTAGGAGATGTTTAGTGGAGCACCAAGTGCTCCTCCAAGTGCTCCAAGGAGCACACTTTGGGAACTTCTGCTCTATATACTTGAGACCAAACTATATGTGATGTCAGCAGAAGCACTTTCTCTTCAATAAAGTTTGATTTATTTAATAAAGGCAGCTTTATTTAGAGAAAAGGATGAATGCAGAGGGACTTCAACACACTAAACAGCAGGCAAGGAGATCAGGGAAAGTTCTGATGTTCTCAGCCATTTTGCTTTTAAAAACAGACACCCCACCCTCTTTCTACCACACTGGAGCAGGCCTGTATTTAGACACACACACATCTGCAGTCACTATGTCTCATTTGGCCCTTAGCTTTCTAATGCTCTCTGCTTTTTGCTCTTTCTGTGAAGTAGATTGAAGAAGATAGTGGGCAAGCTTTTATTTCATGGGATCTATTTCTATTGTGCATTTCACGTTTCAGCATAAGATAGCTCTTAAATGTCTGGCAAACAGGCAGGGCCTGATCCTGGATGGGCATCCCATCCACCCTTGCAGGGGTTAGTACCTTGAAGGACTGGGTTTTTCTTTTGTTTCTCTTCACAAAACTTCAAATGTCCTATTCATAGCTATTGATTTCTTAATGCTAGCTGCTACTTCAAAGTGTGCACAGGGGCAAAGAGGACAGAGGCGGCCCATAGGATTACCTGGGTCAACAGAACTAAGAATCTTTTATTCCATTTCATGTATTATTAAAAAGAGATATTTTTGGGGAGGGTGGGGAATGGAAAGAGGTTTTTTTCTTCTTTGTTTTTTTTTTGATGGAGTGAGAAGGGCAAGCAGGATGTAGAAAATCCAGGAATATCTTTCTTCTGAATTATTACTTTGGAGTAATCTGTTTTCTTATTCCTTCTTTATTGAAAGATTTGCAGTTGTAGTAGAAGTATGTGTATTGTTGTAGAACCTTATATAGTATAAGGTTCAACAGCTTTCTCCTGGATATGTCTGTCTAACATAATTCTGGGGAATGACCTTCTTACTGGTACAGTATGGGACCCATTGACCAGACTACTTGTTGCAAAAAATTTGATTGTTCAGTTGCATAGAACCCAAAACTGTTTATTAGAAACAAGAGCTACAGGTAAGGCCATGGGGAGGGGGGGAATGAGTTTGGAGCAGGTGCTCACAATGGTTAGAATGCTTGAAGGGAGAAAAAGTGTTGTGTGCTCAGTGCTAAGCACAGAGTAGGACCAGACTCAGCCCCTTTAACTTATGGGGAAAGATGCTGGTGGGCCACTGCCCTCGAGGAGGAGGAAGCTAAACCAAGCAGTCCCTGTGGTGCCAGCAGTGGCAAAAAGACACCAGTTTTACTGTATTTACACTAAGGTTGTCAACCTCCAGGCGGGACCCAAAGATCTCCCAGAATTATAGCTGATATCCAGATAACAGAGATGAGTCTCCTTGGGAAAAAATGGCTGCTTTGGAAGGTGGACTAGATACCCTGCTGAGGTCCCTCCTCTCTCCAAACGCTGCCCTCTGCAGGGCTCCACCCCAAAATCTCCAGATATTTCCCAATCCAGAGCTGGCAACCAGTTTACATATGTGTGCCAAAGAGACATGGAGAACTGGAGATGGCTGCATTGTGTACTTGTGATGGAACTCTCGTAGACCCTTCAAAAGCGATGGTGGACACTCTGAATGGAAGAGAGTGCACGCGGTATATGCTTTTACCGGTACTGTTTGAAGCTTTGCTGACGCTGCCAGTCCTGCTGGTTTTATCATTTCAGCGTATAAACATGTAAATAAACATACTTTTAAATTGAAAAGTTATTGGTCTTTGATAGGGGCACATTCTGTTCAGTGGAGACTAATGTAATAGCTGTGTGTGTATTTACAGTGGGCAAGAATGTAGTGGATGATTCAGCTTGGATGTGCCACAAATTGGATGTGTAGGGCTTCTGCCTTCCTCTGTCTCTCTCCTTGAGAAATGTAGCTAGGTTTGTGCCAGTAACAATTAGTACACCACTGTTTGCTATATGATTAGCAAACACTGCCACTAGTAAGAGAGGGGAGTCCACCAAGGCCAAGTGGAAACCAAGGAGTGTAGATACAGCTCATGCCATTTGTGCACCTCAATACTACTCCTTTGTAGATTAGTTCTGAAGAATCTGACATTTGTACCAATGCTTGATTTAATTGGCTCAGGCCCAATCTAACAGCTTCTGCAGCATGAAAATGCTGATTCTATGACCTTAGGCAGATCATGAGAGGGAGGGCACCTTGGCCATCTTCTGGGCATGAAGTGTGGGTCACTGGGTGTGTGTGGGGGAGGTAGTTTGGAATTTCCTGCATTGTGCAGGGGGTTGGACTAGATGACCCTGGTGGAACCTTCCAACTCTATGATTCTAAAACTAGCTCTTCCTTCTTTGTTGTCACATGGTGGTAGACAGTCCACCATATTCCTATCATTGCTTCTAGTGATCATCAACACTTTTGCATAACCATTCTGCTAATAAATTAATTACAGTAAAAGGTGACAAGTAGACCCTATATTGGATGATTTTCCTTGAAAGATGTTTAATACAGCTTCAGGAAAACAGCAGCATGTGTAAAGAGCAGCAGTAGCATAGCATACTCTGAATTTTCTCTTGCACTGTTAATGTCCTAGCTTATTTCCTGTCAGAGTTCTGGAAAAATACAGGCAAGGCATACAAAGTTCTCTGTGTGTCATTTCGTCAACTTTGCATAGGCAGTTGTGATCAACTGTAGTACAGTATGAAAGGAGGTTTACTTTAAAATGATTAAGGAGAAGGATTTTAGGCTTTTAAAACGAGGCAAAAAGTGTCTTTTCTCATGGGTGGAACTTGTATAAAACACTAATGATATTTCTTTAGTATATGAAAATCTATATTCAAAATGAGTTTGACATGTTTGGTACTGTTAAGCTGCTCTTGGTATGAAGTAGGTCGTTAAAACGTGTTATTTCATTACCTTGAAATTATATCCTGGACATTATTAAAGTGACCCAGATATAGACTTTCACAGCAACCGTTGAAATGCTGCGAACAGTACTGTTTTGTCTTCAATCCCTAGCTGCCTGGAAAGGTGTAGGCAGATGAAGATAAATCTAGCGCAGGATAATTCTCCAGTTACAAACCTTTGTTCCAGTGCAAATAAAGGTTTTAAATATACAGGGTTCATTATAACAGAATTTTAATTGCCTTAATCTGGCAAAACTCCTAGTCAGACAAGTACGTTTTTCTTTTAAGATATAGTGGAAATATTGCTTCTTAAATTCTGTGGCTCGTGTGTCCTGTCTTTTAATGATTTTTTTTTCAAACTCTCTCCAGATTAGTACGGCAACAAAATTATTGTGGAGGTTGACAATGTTGCGCTTGGTCACAATAGCGTCACTTTCAAATTCTGAAAACATTAGTTCTCAGTTCGCTTTTGGAGTTGAAGGTGAAGTACCGGGGGGGGGGGGGAGGAATAGCAGGGGGAGGAAGCCCCAAAGAATAACCATGTAATGACAGACACTCTGGCAAATCTATATAGTATTATAGCAACACAAAGCCTCTCCAACACAGCATTCTCCAACTATATCATTTAGCTAACTCTTGGAGGCACAATAGTTTTGTAATATAATATAAAAAGTAATAGTGTTAGCTAACACGTCTTTAATAAGATATTGTCTCCTGCCCTGCCATATGCTAGAGAGCAGCCTCCCACTCTGTGGGGCTTTTGATTCCTCTCAATAAGATTATTTCAAATACTCTAATCCTGAATCATTGACATGAATACAAAAGCCTAGTGACATCTAATAGATGCCTCTTAGCTTTGCTTTTTCCTCTTGTTCCTTGCCTTTTTCTTCTTTTTCTACCTGACAAAAAGCTTACAGACTCTTGGGCTCTGTCTCTCAGTAGCAGCATGGGGGGGCTGCTCATGAAATATAAAGGAGGAAAAAGGACTGACATAGGGCTGATAAGCCACAGAGCAAAGGACTGTAGATTAAAAGTAAATGCCAGTAAATCCTATCCTGTACACTCACTTGTTCTTTTATTGTTTTCTTTAACACTTCCAGTGCTGGAGGAAAAATGGAGACCGAGGCAAGCTAGGGAAGAAAACAGGAGAGAGGGTAGATGCGGTGCTTTCCCCTTCTTGTGTCAGGTTTGACACATTTCTGTGCGACAGGCGGACACAAATTCAGACAGATTTCAGTTGCAAAGGGCACGCTAAAGAGGGACTTCAGGCAGCTTGCGAGCCAAAAGACTGTTCAGGGTTCTTGTTTTGTTGTGGTAAATGTAATTTGTTATATACGGAACACTTCAAAATATGATACTGTTCCTTTTGCTGTGAAGCCCTTCTGAAACCTGACAAGTACAACACTGTATATTTTGTTTTAGGCATGTATGTGCTGCTTTTCCAACTTGTGTTCAAAGTGACTTAGAAGAAGAAACACCACAATAAATGGGAAATAATAATTTAAAGATGCTAAAAACCTAACCCCCCCCCAAAAAAAAAATCTCAGAAGAATAAACAGATAGTCAAAGAAAAATGCATCTAAGGAGAGGTGCTAAAAGTCAGGCAAACAAGGAGGATTTTGCAGACCTTCCTAAATGAAAGCAAAGAGGAACAATTCCTCTCCTCTGCAAGGAGATCATTCTGTATAGCTTTGGAGCTACAGATATAAAGACTCTGCTTCTGGAAGCAAATGTTTGTCTCTTTCATGTACTGATGGAATCTGAAACAGAATCAGATATGACAAATGGAGATGGTGGGTAGGGTAGATATAGGGGGAGATGATCTCTAAAGCATGTTGGTCCCTAGTTGTAAAGAGTTGTACAGGTCAAAGCCTGCACTTTGAATTCAGTCAGGGAACTAGCGGACAGTGTAGAGGACAGAGTGGAGGGTTGACATGCTCCTGCCTGTTGACATTTAACAAGAGACAGTGTGCAGTGTTTTGTACTAATGACAGTGACCTAATTATCCTCAAGAATAGCCCCACATCACATTCTAACTATGAAATCTGGAAGATACAAAAGTATGGATGAGCCAGCTGAGCCTGGTCCTCTAGGAAGGGGCACAGTTCATGCCACCAGGGTCATTGATGGAAATCTGAGCTAGCAACCTGCCTATCAAAATGCAAAATGAGGTCCAAAATTACACGAAGAATTGATGGGGGCAACAATTACCCCACTGATAATCAGCATGCTTAATCCCTCTACATCATGAAGATTTCACATCATCATAACCTCTAATGGTCATACTTCAGTTTCATCTGTTCTTACTCAGGTATTCAATCATAATTAAAAGCATTGGTTAAGGACAGAAATGGCAGCTCCTGGGTTTTTGGTTAACAAACTGTAAAGCTAGGTGTCATCCGTAATGGTGGCATCCTGATCCAAAGCTCCAGATGATCTCTTTAAGCTGCTTTCTGTACATATTAAAGAGCATTAGCAAGAACACTAAGCCTGGGAGAACGCTGCAATGGGTGCCCATTGAATCCTATTAGACAAAAAAAATATATATGTTCCAAATAATCCAGGACAACAGTATAGTCTAGGGTTGCCAGCTCTGGGTTGGAAAATTTTGGGAGTGGAGCCTGAGGAGAGTGAGGCTTGGAGAAGGGAGGGACTTCAATGCCATAGAGTCTGATTGCCAAAGTGGCCATTTTCTCCAAAAGAACTGATCTCTGTTGCCTGGAGATCAGTTATAATAGAGGGAGATCTCCAGCTGCCACCTGGAGGTTGGCATCCCTAATGTAGTCCATGGCATCAAAGTCCTTATGAAATATAACAAGATCAGCAGGGAAGTACTTGGCATGTCAGTCTCCAGATGCAGATCACCTACCAGGGCTACCAATGCTGACTCCATCCCCCAATCAGTTCTGAAGCCAGATATGAATGAAAAGTCGCAAACCTTACAGTTTGTTTTACAGTCTTCGTTCTGTTCACTTTCATAATAATCCTGTGAGGCAGATCAAAATTATTTCGGTTTAACAGATGGGGGAACTGAAGCTGGCACATAGCAACCTGCCCAATGCCCACAAGGAATCCTTTAGGTTTCATCTAATAATCCTCCTAGCAGATGAGGAAGAAGGAACTCTCTCCTATATTTCTCAGGAACTGATTCTTCAGTGACAGAAGTTACTACTAAAGACACTATTAGCATAAACTAAATTCATTGTTGTAACTGGTTATTTAGATTGCAAAGACTGTCAAATCATTATAATATCAGGGTTTCTTCATTGCTTACATCAGATCACATTAGGAAACTTAATGATTTTCAAATAACCACCTGCATTCAAATGTGAATTGCCTTTCGCTTTCAAAAAAGGACTAATTCCTGAGTCAAAGTTGTAGTTTTCTCTGTGATCTCCATGAAATTAACCTTTCAGTTAAATTTTTTGGCATCTGTCTACCGGCACCTCCATTGGCTGACATCCCAGATGTTAAGTCATTCTAAGTGGATGTTAAAGAACATTTTATGTAGCTCAGATTTTTGAGAATGTCAAGAGCAAGGAATAAAATGTATTCTGTTATTACATTGCTCCTTCTACGCAGTGAATTAGCAAATTTCAGTTTTATACAATGTTGTGTCTTTGGTCCTTTAAGATCTGTGCTGAGCTCTAACATACAGGGCACAGGTTAATGTGATCATGTTCAGATATATGGATATTCCTTCTGAATGTAATGCAAGCACAAAACCTGATCTGAGACACAGAATTTGATATAATTAGATTCTTGGCTTTCATTTACAAATTACATTTCTAACTTTGATGCAGCTTCATTGATAAATACTCTGATTTTTTTTGGTGTAGAAGGCAAGAATATGTAAGAAAAGCCTCTCTGCAATCTATTCTCCGATCCTTATTTTTCCTTCGAAGTTGGATATCTTTCTCATATGTCCCCAAGATTCCTAGAGTTTGGTTTCTCAAATTGTTTTTGTGGTCTTCTTCAGCTAGCATACTGATTCTCGATTGTTTCCATCCATTCTATCTAAGTGTGATCCCCCCTCCCAACTGGAGCAAATTGAAGGGTATAAAGGTCATGATCTCTGACCCCTGTTTGTGACACCCTCTTTAGGTATAGCCCTCCAGATTAGAGTTCTGATATGTAACTCCATAGACTTTGGTTGTTTATAAATGAAGTTGCTTGAGGTTCCATGGTAGGGAATGAATGAATGTCTGTGTGTGTTCTGTGGCTCTTCAATTCATGGAGCATTATTGGTGCTGTGTGTGTTTGTGCAGGACAGGGAGGCTGAGAGAGAAAGCAAGCAAGCAAAAAGTAAATAGCTGCCTATTTTCACGTCACATGCTAGTCAATTCTCAGGCCTATTTAAGATTGCCACCTTTTTTTTCCTGTCCTTTAACAAATGCTTGCCAAACAGGTAAGGTTTATTTGGAATTGAGAGTCTGTGTACATGGAAAGCTTCACCTGCTGAGTGCAGCCTGTTGGACTGCTGTTAAAGGCACTGGAGCCAAACCCGAAAACAAATATGCAAGCTTGTCTTGATTGCTGCAGAATTACAATTGCGGCTACAGAATAGCAATTGCACAAGAGGAAGTGTCTCTTATATGGTGAGATACCACAAGAGTCTGAAATACTTTTCATGGACCACTAAGACCTACGTGGATCATCTCTTCTTCCGACATGGGAATGCGGCTCAACATTTCATTCATCCAGATGGACATGCTGGAGTAGGGTTGCCAGCTCCGGGCTGGGAAGTACCTGGAGATTTTGGGGGTGGAGCCTGAGGAGGGCGGGGTTTGGAGAGGGGAGGGACTTCAATGCCATAGAGTCCAATTGCCAAAGTGGCCATTTTCTCCAGGGGACTGATCTCTATTGCCTGGAGATCAGTTGTAAAAGTGTGAGATCTCCAGCCACCACCTGGAGGTTGGCAACCCTATGCTGGAGCCTGGCAGACCCACTGAAAACCCTAATCACACTAACACCTACTTGCACACTCTCTTTTCTCTACATGGCTTCTCCCTTCAATATGTTGACCAAGCATGAAGGTTTAAAATACTAGACAGCTGCTGAATTGATCTACAGTAAAGTGTCCACCTAGCCAAGCAGTGCTAGCAGGTTCCTCTTTTTATCTTAGTCCTTCTGCTTCACTAAAGTTGTAATGTTTGTGCCTATCTAGCCTAGGGCCATAGCCAGTATTTCTCACTAGGTGAGGTTGCAACATTTTAGGTAGGGACCAGAGCATTCTAGATAGTTTGCATTGTGGAAGGGGCAGAAATAGGGACAACAAGGCCAGAGAGGATTCAGTCTCCTGGCTGAAAAAAGTTGACTACCCCTCACCCATTACCACTTTTAAGCACTTTGCATTAACCCAAAGTGTCATGGAAAACCCAAAGTGCCATGGGAAATAAGCTCTTTGTCTTTAAATAGAAACTGTCATACCACAACTCAAAAGCTCTGTTAAAAAATATTCAGGAAGAGCAAACAGTTCTCCAGATGAGACAGAGCTCTCATGTGAGCACATGAAACTGCCTTATACCAAGTTAGACCATTGGTCTGTCGAGGTCAGCATTGGTTATTCTGACTGGCAGTGGGTCTCCAGGGTCTTGAATAGAGGTCTTTCATTTCGTATCACCTGTACCTGAGTTTTTTAACTGGAGATCCTGAAGATTGAACCTGGCATCTTTTGCATGTAAAACAGGTGCTCTACTACTGAGCTGTAGCTCCTCTTCTACCCACTGGCATCATCCAGGCTCCTGGCTTAACCCCATGGGTTAGACCCACTGGTAATTTCTGCTGACGGAAGGGATTTTCTTGGCTTCCCTCACACTGCATCCGGAAATATTCCCTGAAATGTTGCTTCTAGGGGTCAGTGGATGCCAAGGAACAGTGTAAAGACCCGGGGGGGGGGAGATAGGCAAAAATCACCCCCCCTTCCATTAGCAGAAATTTGCCGCTGGATCAACTTTTCTGCTTACTGCTGAATTGGTGACTGGAAAGAAGATATAGTTTGAATATTATACAATATTGCTTCAGATCCTGTACCCCATTCTGAAATATCATGCATCAAGGTATTTGAAAGACTAAGAAAGAAGCTCAGTGTGTAGATAAGAGTACCTGAAGGTATTTTTCAGATCAAACACTTGAAAATGGTGCAGAAAAATAATCTCTGTTCATAATATATAATGCATTTATAAATTGTTTTGTGTCACCCAGTTTACACGATAATAAAACGGTCTAAAATATTTCCCTGCTGTGCTAGAAAATAATATAGATAAATCCTACAGTATTAATACATATAAGGTCATTTTGGCACCAAAGTATTACTGCTAAAACACGTAAATTTAAGCTTTATATTGCCGCAAAAACACTCATAAGGTCAATTACACTTGATCCAAATAGGTTTAAAATATTTAAGTTATAATTCACACAGAATTTCCCCCCTTCTTAATAATAATAATACAGTCATGTGTCACTTATACAAAAAAGGATTTCCATATATTATATTAAAAAAATCTTTTTCATACATTGTTCTCAGGGAACATGAAGGAAAATGTAGGGAATACTTTTGGGGGGACCTGTAGTAACACAGTTATGTCCCATTAGTCTGTCAAGATGAATTTCAAACAGCATTGTTCCATGAGAGTGGAATCTTCCTCGTACCCTTCTAGGCAGGTTGTATTTGCTTGTGCTGCCCTGGTTGTTGAAGGGTTAATGAGTTGTAGCCTGCTCTTTACAATCCCATCATGTGCCTGGTTGACTCTGAAAGAAGGGGCTTGCTGTAGCCTACAGGGCATCCTTTCCCAGCTTTCTCTGAGGCCACCTGGGCAGATGAGATCCTGCATAGTCTGTCCTTAGGACACAAAATCTAATCAGGCGCTGCCTCTTCTAGTCTCAGTGACCTGCCTGCTTGAGCAGGGAGGAACAAATCAAGGAGGGGAGCTAATAGCTGATAGGCTACCTCTATCTGGCTTTAGGGGACTAATGTCTGTCCATAAGGGAGGAAGTCTCTCTCCCCCTTCCCTCACCATTCATTTTCAAGATAAGGTGTCATTCATGAGACTATTGTGCTGAACTAATCAGGTTAATTGAGGATCCCTGAATAGACCTCATTTAGTTGATCTCTTCTTCCTGTTACAGGCAGATAGTGTAGTCCAAGATTGCACATATTTTTCGCTTGCTTAGCGTTTGTATTCGTTCTATGCCGATTCTAGAAAGGAGAATATAAATTGTAACACAGAGGCTGTGGTGAACAGATGAACAAGGCATGTATGCATCTGCTGCATATGTTATATGATTACTGTGATGGATACATACGACATTTGTACAGTATAGTGCCTACATGTTGGGAACATGTTGTTCACAGGATAAGTTATTAAGTAAAGGTAAAGGTCCCCTGTGCAAGCACCGTGTCATTCCTGACCCATGGGGTGACGTCACATCCCGACATTTTCTAGTCAGACTTTGTTTATGGGGTGGTTTGCCACTGCCTTCCTCAGTCATCTTCCCTTTACCCCCAGCAAGCTGGGTACTCATTTCACCGACCTCGGAAGGATGAAAGGCTGAGTCAACCCTGAGCCGGCTACCTGAAACCAACTTCCGTTGGGATCGAACTCAGGTCGTGAGCAGAGCTTTGGACTGCAGTACTGCAGCTTAACACTCTGCGCCACGGGGCTCCTGGATAAGTTATTACTGCACACCAAATGCTGCCTCTTACCTTGCATTGGAGGGCTCTGAAATTGTACACCCAAGTTGTAGCTGCGTGGTATCACAGACATCACTTGCCCAGGTTCTGACCATGTGGTTTAATTGATTGCTTTATTTGTTGCCCACATTTCTTTCTGAGACTCAAGGCGGATTACAAAATACATAAATGATGTCACAGTTCTTCTTAGTACACAGCTTTCTGGCTAATGGCAGCAAAAACATTGTTCCTAGCCCAATGCAATGGCAAAGCAGATCAACGGAAGTCACAAAGACAACTAAAGAGGTCAGAGGATGATTCCCCATGGTTCAGATCTGCCTGGAATGTTATGTTCTCTGATTCCCAGAAGTGCAAAGGCAGGGTTTTGCTACTACTCTCCCCACTCCTACACATGAAGCCAGCTGGGTGACCTTGGGCCAGTCGCACTCTCTCAGCTCCACCTACCTCACAACATGTCTGTTGTGGGGAGGGGAAGGTGATTGTAAGCTGGTTTGATTCTTCTTTAAGTGGTAGAGAAAGTTGGCATGTAAAAACCAACTTTTCTCCTCCTCCTCTGTGGTAATAGGATTATTTATTTATTTATACCCCACCTTTTCCCCCAATGGGGACCCAAAGAGGCCTACATTGTTCTGCTATCCTCCATTTTATCCTTAAAACAACACTACAAACAAGGTTAAACTGAGTGTCTGACTGCCCCAAGGTCACCTAGCAAGTTTCCATTGCAGAACGGGGATTCATGGTCTGACCATTACACTTCACTGGGTCTCAAGTATACTCTGCACATGCTCAAGGATGTTCAGTAGTCCATATATATTGCATTGAACAGATCCAGTGTTTTGCTGTGGCTAGAGAATGTTGAGTGTGACGTGGGAAAATCCCGCTGCAAATGTTTGATTTGGGGCAAATCAGGTCTCTCAGTTGTCACTGAACCTCTCAGATACAAATGAAACAACCAAAATCATCTGCCAGATCTGAACCCTTATGTAAACGATGCCCAGCGTCAGTCAGAGTTGTTTCTTTATTTTTTGCGATTTGTAGCCCTCCCTCCCAGGCCAAAGCCAGGCTCAGTTGGTATAGAGAGATTTAGGTCACTAACATCTCAGATGATAAGTAAGAAAATGCATGTGTTCAGTATTGGAGGTGGATACCGCCTTTTTTTAAAGCACTACTTACACAGTGGTATTTCCTTTCCAGCTAGGGTTGCCAGCTGCCAGGTAATAGCAGGAGATCTCCTGCTAATTCAACTGATCTCCAGCCGATAGAGATCAGATCACCTGGAGAAAAATGGCCGCGTTGGCAATTGAACTCTATGGCATTGAAGTCCCTCCCCTCCCAAACCCCGCCCTCCTCCGGCTCCGCCCCAAAATCCTCCCGCCGGTGGTGAAGAGGCACCTGGCAACCCTATTTCCAGCCCATCCTTCAGAGTTTTCTTCTTAGGGCGAAAACGCGCGGTCGCTTGAGCCTCCTTTCTTCCCTGTTCCAGCCAGGATCTAGCCAGGATCGAACGCACGTCCATGCGTTCGATCCTGGCTGAATCCTGGCTGGAACAGGGAAGAAAGGAGGCTCAAGTGACCGTGCGTTTTCGCCCTTAGTCTTCAACCACACTAAAGCATTTTCCAGTGTCAATCCTCGGTCCAAATTAGGTACAGTCAGCACTCAGCTTTCACTGTAATCTTCCTACAAGTCACAATCCTCAGTTTCAGCTTTGCAAATGTTATACCCATTAGAGTAAAGGTGAAAAGAGTTCAGGGAGAAATTAATTCTACAGAACCAGCAGGGATACCTTTGTCTCTCACAAAATTTGAACGCCTTTAAAAAAAAATTAGTTTCCTTATATTCTGTCAGTCCTCTCCATCCCTCTGTAACCTCATTCTGTGGAAGTTTTGGGAATGATTTTAATTATATCCCCAATCAAATTCTCCCTTGCTGCCTCGGACAGCATGTAGTCATGGATTGGCCAGCTTATTTTCTTTAGCACTTGGGGGATAGAAAAACGGGTTGTTTCAAAATTAGAACCAGCTGGGTTCTCATAGCTATCATTTAGGGGGAGCCACTTTGCACACAAAAACCAAAGCTCAGGTTAGTCATTAGCTAAAACCCTAAATAAGCAGGGTTCGGTTTACCACACTTGAGAATACAATGCCAGGAATCGTTCTGTCAATCTTATTAATGTGCATCTTTAATGCTGTTACTGCCAGACTTTAATTCCAGACCAAGAAACTCTTCCACCTGGCATTTTTCATGCCCTCCTTTTTGCCTAAATGTAGAAGTTAAAATAAAGATATACATTGCATATTCTGTACCTGTCATGCCTTGTGCAGGTGAAAGGTAAGCAGGTACCTTTTGCTGAACAGGTTAATACCTTGAATTCAAGGGAGGAAAAAACTTTTATTTTTCAGTTTTATTCTGAGCAAGGGGTGGGGATCTGTTGTCCAGTAAGGCAAAATGCAAGGGCTCCGTTGGCTATTGATTTTCCCGTCTTTCTAGACTGGAAAACTATCTGTTTGTCACATTTGATTAATCAGTGCTGGTGCCAAGTTTAATTTGAAATTAGGGTCACACCTTTAGTCAGAAATGATGTAACACCAAAGTCAGTATTAACATTTTCTCTGTTTAAAACAAGATAGAGCAGGATCATATATTTTTGTTTTGGTATGAGGCCTTAAATCTGAATGTTTGCCCACTGATTTTAAGCTGAATGGTCCTTTTTGGAAGCGAGAGAAACCATCTTATTTACATTTTAAATATGCTACACACATGCAGAATTGTGCTTAAACAGAAATGATGGGTTATTGAATCAGTGTGTGTCTCATTTTAAGGTGAGTTTTTTTTAAAGTTACAATTTATAGGACAAAAGGATATTCAAAAGCAAGAGCTTCTATGCACCTTTTGCTGGGAAACTTGTAGCAGCACAATGACGGATTGCTGAGCTTTGCACAACTAATTTGAAAAGCCTTAATGTATTTAAAAAAAACACACCCTCCCACTGATGCCTGAAATATAACATGTATTTGACGCTATTAATAACCTGCTGAAGTGCAACTGAAGTATTTTTAAACAAGGTTGAAACCATTTAGTACTGTATATATTCAGATCATTATTTGACCTCAATATTCTGACATATAAACGTTTCAGAGAATTGCATGTTGGAAACAAATATCTGAGCATCCTAACAACTAAGTGTTCCCCCCACCCCCGCTGATGATATCTTTACTTAATGTTTCAGTTACTTATCATGCTATATTATCTGACTGTAAAAAAATTTAAAGCTGAATTTTTTCCCCATTTTTTTTAAAGGCTGGTATATTCCTAGTCATTCAAATTTGGACAGAATTTTACTTCCTGTTTCAAAGGTCAAGGAAAGCTGACCTCAACAGCAGTGCAGAGACTGCTGAATTATTCATATCATTGACTTTGTGTCAGCTTCCACATTTGTGCAGAGGGATGTTTTATTCATTTATCTCATTTAGGGTCCTTCTCTGCACCTGTTTCTACCATTAAGTACCCTGTAATTTGCATTTGATGCTAATTTAGTTTCATATCAGCCTGGTCCCCTCTTGTTAATTTAATTTTCTAAGACCCTTTTCATTATACTAGAAATGTTTCCCTCTTTAAAGCAAACATCTATACAAGTAATTGTATAAACTGCCTTTTAAATAATATCTTTTAGAAGATTCCATCGTTTAATTCCTTAATTCCTATAATTAGCCATGGTTTGATTAATGTTTCAAAGGGTTAAATTAAAATGCAAAGTTACTCAAATGCACACTTGAATAATTTTATCTGCAGTCTATAACAGTTTCTGCATTGCTGCCTTTTATTCCACTTGTGGTTTTGAAAATTATACGTGTTAACAAGTCCTAATTTCCTTTATTTAGTGACTTTATTTTTGTCAGCTAATAGCTGTTTCTAAAAGTATAAGTGCTGGAAATGAACTGTTGGTAATCTAATGCCTAGTTGTTGTTTTTTCGCCTCCTAGTACAAATGGGGAAGGAGAGCTGGCATGAGGGGAATCCTAACCCAGAAAAGCTATTATAGTCTGTCTGTCTTATGCTGTAACAATTTAAAATATCGGCAATGATTATTCTTACAGAAGTAGAGCCTAATAGAATTATTGCACTCTGTCAAAAAATCTTATCTGGGATATTTAGTTACGGTTGCCAGCTCCAGGTTGTGAAATTTCTGGAGATTTGGGGGGGGGGGGGAGCCTGAGGAGGGTGGGGTTGGGGGAGGTACTTAATGCCTTAGAATTCACCTTCCAAAGTGTCCATTTTCCGCATGTGAACTGATCTCTGTTGCCTGGAGATCACTTGTAATGCCAGGTGATCTCCAGTCACCAGCTGGAGATTGGCAACCCTACATTCGGTCCAGAGTGGTTGTATTTCAATATGCAAGCATTGTGTGTGCACATGCACATGTGCTGGCCTGTCTTTCTATCTATTGATGTAACATAGGCTGCCATCTGAATAAAAGTTTGAAGAGTCTGACTTCCTAAATCGTGTACACGATTTTGTAATTCATTTACTACATTAGAAGCATCATAAATGAAGTGTGAGCCTGCAGTGGGAAAGTTAAGTAAATGTGCTCTCACTATTTTTTTAAACCCATGGTATTGTTGCTACTGTAGAGTAGGCATTATATTATGTAAATCTCACTGTAATGTAATTATGCAGTGCTTTTTAGAAATCCAGTGTTCCTACTTCTATTAGGGTAAGATTAAATGCAATGCAGAATCCCTTGTTTTCTACACTTGGCAATTGCAGCTCGCACCCATTAGCAAAATAGCCCCGAAGACACTGTAAATGGAGTAGTGTGGGAAAGAGAGAGAAAGGGAGAGGTGGGCCATTAGCAACTGGACGTGCAAGAGTAAATTATGTTAATTTGGATGGAGTTTTTTGACACACCATTTTTTTTACATTTACTAGAAATGCTTTACATTTAGTCTACCTCTCCCAACCCATCCTTAGTCATTTTATGTCTACCACATCTTTTAAGATTAGCATAAGAGGTTAGATCCAGCTAGTTTTTCTGCTAGTGAAAAAGGAAGCAGGAGTCTCCTTAGACCATCAAAAACGCTATGCTGGGAACCATGGGTAGGGTTGCTAGCTCTGGGTTGGGAAATACCTGGACATTTTTGGGGCGGAGCCTGAGGAGGGCGGGGTTTGAGGAGGGACTTCAATGCCATAGAGTCCAATGGCCAAAGCAGCAATTTTCTCCAGGTGAACTGATCTCTGTCGGCCAGAGATCAGTTGTAATTGCAGGAGAGCTCCAGTTAGTACCTGGAGATTGGCAACCTTAACTGGTTACACTGTTCACAATGGTAGGTTCTAATCAGCCAGATAACAGGGAGTTCTGTTAGTATCTGGAGGTTGGCAACCCTCACCATGGGACATGCATGAACAAAAGCCATGTACTGGGAAGGAGATTTGGGTGAGATTGATTTTTTAAAAATGGCTGGATCCAACTTGATATTTGTATTTTTCAGGAATGCATGAAGTGTTTCCATATCTTAATGATTCTATTTCATCCTGTGTGCTTAATTCATGTTTGTAAGCCTCCTTGAGCTCCATAAGAAATAACAGCGGCTAATAAATGTTTGAAACAATAAACAAACGAACAAACAAATTCTTAAGCATCTCTGTAAAGTAGTCTACCCTGGACTATAGTTGTGGGGCTTTAGGATGAGAAGATAGTGGCTTACCTAAGGTTATCTAGTGACATTGTAGCTAATGTGAAGTTTGAACTGGATAGTTCCTGGTAACATAACCGCAACCCCCACATATTTATTTGTACAAATTCATGTAACAATGCATAAAACACGTGGTTTAGCTTAATGTTACTGTTGGAATCAGTGGGGCTTAAAAATGCTTAATTTGGGCTAGATTTTGTCCAAATTTGATTGAAAGTAGATCTGTGTATGCTGACTTAGCTGCTGTCACCTCTGTTGATTAATCATATAAATTTTAGTCAATTAGCTGATTAAATTTGCATATAAATAAGAGTTCTAAGGCAAGAAGTATTCTTTCTTCAGTGTCAGTGTGTGAGAGAAGTGGGGGTTGCTTCTTCTAAGATGGCACCTACTATCAGGCGTTTTTGTAATGAAATGTTTTACAAACCATAAAAATAATTTTTTTAAATCTTCTGTCTGATAAATTGGAGACATCTTTTGAAACAGTCCAAAGATTTTTAATCAACCAGATCAACCAATTAAACACTGCTGCCCTAGTTGCAAAAGCTGGTTCCTGAGTACTCTCTCTCATAACATTCATGAAGAACTTTGGGAGAGATCTTTTTTTTAATTATAATTTTTATTAGGATATTTTAAAATTTTGGGTGAAAATGCCATGGGAAATACTTGGTTAAAATATTATTTCATTTGTGAAAAATGGATTTGCCTTTGTTCTATATCTAAGGAGTTCTGCTTGTAGGGGCATCCATCTTGGTTTTTTTCATATTTTGTCTGTTGAGCTTTTGGGGTTACAGTGACTACTGTGTAAAGAAACATCTGCTTTAAGATAGGTTGAAGTTGGTAAAATATTTTCTTTTTGTTTCAAGTGTGTTTCCACAACTGGCTTTAAAATCTCTTTTGGTCTGAAATCCATTACATGTGAAGTCTGTTTATGTGGTATAAAAAGTGGAAGGGAGCCATTTTTAAATCAGATGTACAATCCTAGTAATGAATGTCAAAAAGAATTGACTAAAAGACTCCTCCTAGAGTTTCTTCTGGCCCTGTATACATGGATGTTCTCATCATGTTGGATCTTCATTATAGTTGATAGTCATCATTTGTTTCTTGATTTCATCCAGTTAAATGAAGTTTGACTGTAACTAAGTTTAATTTTTATAATTATACCTTTGTTCAGGGTTCCTTAAACTGATATATATAATTCTCGGGGGGGGGGGGGGGAACAGAAGCTGTGAGGGAAGCATAAAAGCATAATCCAGGCCTTTCTGTAGTATTGCAATTCTGGCAGACAGATTGTAGATGGAATGAGCAGATACTTCATTGACATAGAAGTTAGTCTGGTAAGACCCCTTCCCCCCGGCAGGGGTCTTACCAGACATAAAATGAGGCCTAGGCCCCCGTGGCTATTGGCTGGAGAGGGGTGTGGAGGATCTTATCATACTTAAAATGAGTCCTAGGCCGCGACATCACCTGCGTGATGACGTAACTTCTGAAAGTGACATCATCACATAGGCGACAACAAGGGAGACACTCTGGTATTTGGGCAAAACCCCATGGTAAAAACAGCTTCTGCCATAGAGGTTTTGCCCAACAGCTTCTGCCATAGAGTGTCTCCTTCATCATCGTTGACATGATGACATCATTTCAGGAAGTGACATCATTACATCATTCTTTTTCTTTCAGTAGCACTTAAGTCATGAGTAACTGTAGCTGAATCGGGGCCCTAAGCACCTGTTTGTCTTATCAGCAAAGTGTGATGTTTCAGCAATAGACAAATATGAGATGGATAAATAAAATCTCATACTTATTATACTTATATGCTCTTTTGGCACATAAAAGTGAAATAATTTATCATGAACCCCTTCCTGCTTTCTAAGTATGAAATTTTATTTATCTATCTCATATTTGTCTATTGCACTTTGGGGGCTACAATAGAAATAGCTATAGGATTGGGCCCTATGCTAGGCAATATCCTGAAATATGAACTTATTGTTGAGAGACAGTCTGAGCACTCGATTGGACTAATGTAGAGAGAACTAAGTGCCAAATGCATTAAAACTGAAACCCTATCATCCTAAAACATTGTCAACAATAGACATATTACTTTTCTCCCATTTTTTTGTGTTACATTCACAATGACGACCTCAACTCAGGGCATTTCCTGAGTATTAATGACCATTCAGAGTTAATGGCCCTCGGTTTTGCCTTGAGACATCAACTCCTCCTAACTGGTCATTAATTCCCAGGAAATGCCCATGCAGAGGTCATTATTGCTTAATTATCTCCATACACTTTAATGCCAGTTTTGACAATGTACAGTCTTGTACTGTGAGTTATGTATGTTTTACAGTTCGTTTAATAGCACATCATTAAAACTGCAGATGATCTTGATTATTATTTATTAATGTTTTCTTCTTAATTTTTCCTGATGTCCATACTTGTCTTACACAAGGGACGGAGGTATGCTGTTTCTAAGAGGTACCTGAAGCTCATGGTCCTGGCTTGCTACATAAAGTATGCTGATGACTAGAGGGAGGCAAGGTTTGGAAGGGAATCCTTGGATTTGAGAATATAGTGAAATAAAACATCCTTTAAGCATCTGTCACATCAGGCGTGCAGCACAAATCTGTGTGCTCCAAATAAAATTGCCGAGGGGCTTAGTTCATGAGATCCTCAGCAGCCAGTAAAGGTTGTCAAAAGAGAAATTATGATCAGCGGCATCTCTACAAAGCGACATGGGCGTTTCAGAGTCTTGAGGCGGGAAGCAGTATTGAAGGGCTGTTCATAATTTCGTTCCCAAGTGCCTGTGAGACTACGCAAGGGGGTGAGAAAGAAAGATGGCTTCACAGGGTGTTTCGTTCAAAGCAAAGTGACAGATTGAAAACTTCTTCACACAAAGTAAAATTTCCTGCATGGAAGCTTCTGCCATGCAGGCCAGTGTATGAATTTTGCATATACATAATCAGCGTCAAGTGCACACATGTCTGTTTCACCTTGAATACACAGGAAGTAGATGCCAGTTGTGGTTTCCTGTGGCATGTAAACATGATGAAATACACACTTTCTTGCACAGTAATGAGGTCTGTGTAGGAAATTTGTCCTGGGCAAAGCAGCCCTTAGTTTTAGGAAAGAAAGCTGTTTTACACAAAAGCTTGAATGTTGCTATGCAAGCACCCTGGGCCAAATTTTACAGTAGCAGATTGTGACACCATTGTGAAATGTGCTGACTCAGATTCCATCGAAGAACTATTGACTGAAGTTTTGGAATGGAAATAGGAGGAGCAAAGCACTGCCTTCAAATTCAGGGAGCAGAAACTACTTGAAGTATGCTGGATCAGAGATTGAGCCAGAGAAATACATTGTGCCAGGATACTAAATACAAGAGTTGGAGGGACAGATAGTTTGAGGAAACAGATAAAATACTAAATGGTGTCTTATACTGAAAACACAGCTAGGCTTGGGGAGAGGGGAACGATGGCAGAGCTAACTCTTTGTGGTATTGGCTAGCATGTCATCAGAGTGGACAGTGGTGTATGATGGGTAGGACAGAGGTGGTTGTGTTTACCTTTGTAAGGGTCCACACTGAAAATATATCATGAGCCAGAAGATCACAACTGGTTTACATATTTTAAACTGGTTTACTGGTTTACATGTTTACATGGTTTACTGGTTTACATGGTTTACTGGTTTACATTTACAACTGGTTTACATATTGTTCAACAATATTGAACAATTGTTGTTGAACAAGCTGCACTGGTGCTGCAGAGGTCTCCTTTTAATTATCTTTTCTGTGTGAAAAACGTTAAATCAGTCTTTGCAAAATCGTAATAGAGGGTTGTGGAAAGCACAGAGACTTGAAATACTATGAATCTGGAGGGGGGGGCCTCATCGAAAATAAGCAGACAAAAAAGCAGAAACTTGTCTGTACCTTTCCTTCAAAAGCACAGATAGGCAGACAGAGAGGGACATCTGGTAATCTCTCATGTCCCCTAAGAGACTGAGAAAACATATTAATTTTTGGTCAAATCTGGTTCATCTACAAATCCCTTGTCTGAAAGTTTGAAATCTGTGGTGAATGTTTCACAAATGAATGTGTTTCTCAACTGACTTAAGTGATTTCACTTAATGGTTTTCCTTTCTAATCTCATTTTATTTCAAAGAAAGCCATGGTGCCTCATTCTCATTTATGTGTAAGCTAATTTGCACTACTCTGGCAGTGTGAAGGGCCCTTGAAGTGGGAATAAACATTATTTACACCAACTTGGAGGGCTCTTTATTCAATAGCGGCATAAAGTGCTTTTAGCAGAGAATCATGGCGGTGCTGTTCAAAAGAAAGGAATTTTAAAAGATGGTAAATTTATTGAAAGAGAATTTATCAGTGGCAATCTTGTTACCAAAGTGTGGGTTTAAAAAAAGAGGGTTTTTTTTTTTAAAGGAAGTTAACAACATTTTTGGCTTATTAAAGTCAAGAAAGCATCTAAACAAAAATTAAGGTTCGGGACTTTATTAGTGTGGATTAAGGTTTGTGTGTGTGATCTGATTGAATGTAGTTTGTAGAGCAGAGAACTGAAGTCAGGATTTAGGCAGACCGGCTGAAGATCAGGAGCTCCCTGGCAATTTTTTTCCTCCACCTTCAGTCAGTAGTGGCATTGTAGCTTGCCATGAATTGGTTCTTAGATCGGTGTCTCCTTGCTATAAATCCTGACCATAGGGCTGTGCTCATGGTGGGCAGTGAGGCTCGGACAAGAAGGGGCAGGCTCTGTTTGTGTTGTTGTTAGCGACATGTAGCAGAGTTCCCTGGAACGGAAAAGCTCTGGCTCCAGAGTGTCGCCAGTGAAAGTAGAAACATAAGTCGCACATGGGGTGAGGAGGAAAGAGCATTGCTTCAACTGTAGAGATTCACTCTGGAGGTTCAGGCCGGATGATTTGGGACACTGGGGGCTTGTTTGGAGATTTCAAGGCAACAGGGAATAGGGGTTAGAAAAGCTCCCTCAGGAACCTAGCAAACTATTAAAGTCTTGTGTTGCTTTTTTAAAAATCCATGGTATGTCTAGGTAATTCTTTAAAAGCCAAAGACAGATTTTTAAAAATTACTTCTTGCATTTGCATTTTGTTTTCACTTTTTCCTTGCCTGTTTCCCCCAGTTCATTCTGTTCTGTTATCTTTGTTCATTTTTACGATGGCCCCTTTAAGAGGCAAAAGCATGTCATTAGGTGTAAGGAACTTTTAACACTTTTTCATCTTTTCAACATTTGTATAATTACTGTTAAGCCACATTGGAAAGCCTGGGGCCTAGTGATCACTAAGGTAATGTTAGGATTCATAAGGGAGGGGGAGACTGTTGAACTCACTGCTTAGAAAAATTGGCTACCTATTAAATGTCATGTGCTTTAAGACCAATCTAATGCCTTAAAACAGCAGTGAAAGAAAAACAACAACCGGGTTCTTGCCATCTGGAAGGTGACATCTTTAGTTCCGACTGAAATTTGTTTCATTCCATTGCATTTGTAGCAAATAACACGGTGCTGTGCTGATGAGCGTAAATGTGTGTATAAATAAAATATTTGGAGAGAAAATAGACACAACTTGCTGTGGACGAAGCTTTCCCCCTTTTAAAATTTAAAAGCGGGAAACAGAGAATGCCATGGATGAGGGATGCATTCATGTTTTGAAGGCAGTTTTTTTTTGGTTTTGTTTACATTTTCTGTGAAACTGAAATGACACAGCTGGCCATGTTCAAAGTAACATAAAAATAGGAATAAATAAACAGTCGTGAGGAATGATCCCAAATAAAAATATATGAGAAAAAAATAACAGAGCTTATTGTAACGGAGGAACCGCTTGGCCCAGTGGTCTTAGACCTTGGAAGACAGAACAAGAAGGGACTATGGTTGCAATGCAACCTAGCCTTCTTGCTAGGAAGTAAGTCTAGGGTTGCCAGCTCTGGGTTGGGAGACACCTGGAGATTTTGAGAGTGGAGTCTAAGGAGGGTGGGGTTTGGAGGGGAAAGGGACTTCAATGCTATAGAGTCCAATTGCCAAAGCAGCCATTTTCTTCAGGGGAGCTGATCTTTGTTGCCTGGAGATCAGATGTACTATCAGGAGATCTCCAGCCACCACCTGGAGGTTGGTGACCATAAGTAAGTCCCACTGAGCCCAATGAGTATAATTCTGAGTATACGTTGCAACTCACTGGATAAAGAGTTCCAGGGCTTTATTTACTGGCTTGTGTTTGAACCTCATGATCAACGGCAGTCTTTCTCTGTGACTGTAGAAACTGACTTTCCTTGTCTGTGAAATGGACTCATCGGGACTGGTATGGCACACACCATCAGGAATGGGACGATAAAAACATTAAGAAAAGGAGATCAAAGACTCTTTTCCAATGAATGTAAGGGGAATGGTTTCTTTAAGAAGTTGTTCCAGACTCGCATGGTTCGCAATGCATCTTGGGAGATAGAACTGACAAAATACTGTGTTGTTAAATGGACTATTTTGAGTTTAATTCAGGAAGGGTTTTATGTTTGGATTTTTTTTCCAAAGAAAAACTCAAGCAATATACTTTAAAAAAAAATTCTCCTGAGAGTGCAATATAACCTAAGGCCAGCGCAAGGTAAATAGAAGCATTGTGGTGGCAGTGAAAAGGGTTCTGCCATATTTCAAGAAAGCCAGGAGGAGTATGAGCAGCAGAGAAAGTCTTCAAATCCTGCTGTGTAGGTTGGTGGCTTCGGAGGCCTGGCTAGCTAGAATATCATTCAGGTTTTGTGGCTTGGAAGTGGCAGTCAGACTGTCTGGGAGATAGATAGCAATTAGGATTTAGAATCAACCTGGGAGATAAGGAGCCACTGAGGATTTATTGTATATGTATATGGACAGAAAGAAAAAGTCAGCGCACAGGGAGGAGACGAGGGAGGTGGAGTACAGTAAATCTCCAGTGACTCCACGTTTCTGGCTGTTCATGCATCCTAATAGCTGTCTCTGTGTCAGCTGCTGAGGTCGATTGCTTTTCGGCTTTGACTCACGCATGCCTTTTCCATCTTCTGGCCGGCTCTCTTTGTATCCTCTAGCCCTTTCTCCTTCATTAGTTACTTTTCCCCTATGTCTAAAGCTGTCAGTTATTTTCCTCTGCTGATCTTTGGTAGAACTATTAACCTATGTACTGCTTGCCACACAGGCCAAGGGGCTGCTTTTTTGTACTCCAGTACAGATGCCTGAGTAGGAAGTAAATATGCATGCAGTACTTGAGTTATGCTTACATGTATAACGTTTGGACTTCCCCTTAAAAATGCATGGAAATGAGATTAAGTAAGGGGTTAGGCCCTTGTTTCTATATTTTTTCATGAATAAAACTGTGGTTTAAATATATGTGAACCTTTTGAAGAGGTACACACATATATTTATACGTATCTCTACTTGAACATACACCCTTAGAATTATGGCACAAGAGAAACAAGGATTGGTGGTAGGGTTGGAATCTGAAGAATTCCAAAATAAAACCTTGGTTTCATTCAGACATTATGTTAATCCATCACTGAGCCTGAATGTGCATGAAGTTGGCTTGCTGCTGGACTGTAGAAAAGGTTAGTTTCTGAGAGCAAACCCCATGGTTAGGGTTCCCTTTTGCCTAGTTATAATAAACTGGGCTGCCCGCCAACCCTCAGGTGGTCGGAAGGTGGAAGCAGGCCATCTGAAGGGGGGAGCGATCGGTGCATGCCGCGCAATGACAACACTTCCAGGTTTACCCCGGGAGCGCCGGCATCACGATGGGGACACTCTAGAACCCCCCCAAACTCTATGGTTTTTGGAGAACAGTTCTAGAGCATCGCTGTGTGATGCCAGTTCTTCCGGGGTAAACCCGGAAGTGATGTCATCATGCGGCGTACATGGATCACTGCCCCCAGCCCTGCCCCACAAAGCTCCTGCCAGTAGCCAGAGGAGACCTGGCAACCCTATCCATGGTATACCATAGATTCTTAGCGAAATACCTGCCCGAATCCTTCCCGTACAAGCACCACCCTCCAGGATTTCCAAGGCTGGAGTTGGCAACCCTGTGTGGCCCTGATCCAGCTCAGCCCACCCTACCACATAAAGGAACAAACATACTAATAATATGACATAAATATATAGGAGAGCCAATATTATTTTGTTTTGTTATTGTTCAGCAAAAGGAGCCAATACTTTTGTGGAGGCTTGCCGAGGGTACCAGAGTTCCAGTGGAATGTCCATAATTTCATCACATTGCAACTCAATAGGCGGTCACTAATTTTAGAATGCTATCATTTACCACTGAAGTGTCTTATTTGTTCCATAGTTTTTCTTGTAAAGTTCTTCTTGTACAGTGACCCTGTCTGCAAGATGTACATACATTGAAGCAAGAACTGGCACTCCCACCCCATGCTAGTTCCCAATGTTTCTTTCAAGTGTTATTTCCCCCTCCCCCAGCTGTTTTCAACCCAAAACATTTTCCTTGGGATTCACTTATAGGGGAAAGTTGAACAGAAGTTGGTGTTTTATTAAATCACTGAAATTGTTCCATCTGGATAATTTCAGTTAATTATTTCGAGCTTCACGCTTTCAGACCCCTTCCCCATTTTCAACAATGGCAACCTTTTAAAAAGATGAGATAATTTTATTATGCTTTACATACAAGCAATCATGTTGGATTTGCTCCAGCCCATGCTGGCGTATTAGTAATGCTTAATTGAAGTAGGTTTAGATCAACTAAATATTTTTCTTAAATGTATAATTGATTGTGTAGGGAAGGAAGAGCTGCAAGAATGGAAATCATACATCATTTCATTATTAATGGCAATGTCTAAATAAAATGCAGACCTTGTCATATTTAATGGATGGCTGAGTACATTCTGCTCCAAAAGGCAACTCTCTCTTTAAAAAAAAAAAAAAAAAAAAGAGTTTGCATAATTTCAGCTGGTTTAGGCGGAATTTAATATAGTTTGAAATATATTCAAATGAGTTTAGGTATAAATACTTGGGCAGTAAGTTAGCAGCAGTCTGGTAATAATACATAAAAGAAAAAAAATAACTGAATATGCATTATTTTAAAATTATATCAATAACATAGGAAAGAATATGAAACAAATTAGATGATATTACATATACAGTGACTATTCAACCTGTCCTCATTCCGACTATACTTTTCTAGGTGAAGCTTAGTATATATTTTGTATAAGAACAAAATGTAGACCTTCAGGCCGGGGTAGAGTTAAAGCAGTTTTATACTTTGTGACACAGGAAAAACAAATGCCTGACAAATTCTGTGTTTCGCTATATCTTGATTTTTCTTGCTTCTACTGTGGCCTCCATCCAACAATTAAACCACTGTCCTTCAGTGTTACTCCTCTGAAGATGCCTGCCACAGCTGCGGGCGAAACGTCAGGAAAGAAAATACCAAGACCACGGTTACACAGCCCGGATAACCTACAAGAACTGTTTAAACCACTGTTTGGCCATTGAGTGCCTTGTAGTACTTCAAGTGAAAATATGGTCAAAACTTAAGGGACACTTTTGAGCTGAAATAACTCTTCCTTTGAGCAATGAGAAGCTGGGTCATTTGGAAATTAAAGAGGTTTATTATATGGTATTGAGAACCATTATGTCAAAATAAGAGTTGCTCACTGAAAGTAAAGCACAATATCTGCTATGGTCAACATTGTGGAGTGTGCATATATTGTACAGATTGTGGCTTGTTTCAGCAATTCCATGTTCTGTTAATTTTCATGGAAGATCAAAAGATATGTAGCTAATCCTCTGCTTATTTACTTGGAAGTACATAGGACCCGGCAACCAATTGGAGGGCTGGGGGTGGGAACATCACGGGAATGTGTGATGTCACCAAAATTGCTGTTTCACTTCTTGGTAGAACCTGGAAGTGACAAAGCATAGCTCTAGGAATCGCTGGAAACTCTCTGGTAAAACTCTCTGGTAAAACCAGAGCTACCTGGAGATTCCTAGAGCTACCTTATGTAGTAGCAATGTCAGTGAAATTGCCTATTTTAATTTTATTGTTCTGCTGTTGCTCTGAGCGGTGGCAGGCAATGGGACTTGCCAGCAGGAGGCCTGGCAAGTTTTGAATTACATCATAGTTACTTAAGTGTACAGGATTTCATGTTTAGAATCTGAATCTTGAAAACTGCACTGGGAGTGATAGCCAGGGAAAAGTTAGAATGTCAGTTTCCTAGTGAACTGTATGGGGTTTAAGTAATTGGGACTGGTTAAATACCATTTATATTAATAGGGATTTAGGTTGCATATGTTTTGTGTGTTTGTGTATTGAAAATTCAGTATGTAAAAATAGTCCCTGGACCAAATCATTCTACTAACAGGACCATTCCATTCAACTTCATAAGCACATGAGGATTTGTGGAATCAGCATGCAGATAATTCTCCTGTGAGCAAAACCATCCTGAGTTCATTCACCACGACTCTAGTTTCATGTCCCTAATAATTCCAAATGTACAATGCTTCAACATATTCTTTTAAATAAAGGTATTAAAAGTTTTATGGAAAGATCATGCTAATGAAGCATGTTGTGCTTGTCAGCAATGCACACCATCAGGAGAACATCAGGGGAAGGCTGATCACTGATTTGATATGGCAGGTGTAGTGGTTAAGAGCGGTGGAGGATGAGATTTGATTCCCCATTCCTACACATGAAGCCACCTGGGTGACCTTGGCCTAGTCACAGTTCTCTTAGAGCTTTCTCAGCCTCACCTACTTCACAAGGTTCTGTTTTGGGAAGAGGAAGGGAAGGAGATTGTAAGCCAGTTTGATTCTCCTTAAAAGATAAAGAAAATCGGCATGTAAAACCAACTCTTCTTTGGCTCTTGTAGGTTATCCGGGCTGTGTGACCGTGGTCTTGGTATTTTCTTTCCTGATGTTTCGCCAGCAGCTGTGGCAGGCATCTTCAGAGGAGTAACACTGAAGGACAGTGTCTCTCAGTGTCAAGTGTGTAGGAAGAGTAATATATAGGCAGAAAGGGGTGGGTTTGAGCTGAATCATTGTCCTGCAAAAAGTATCAAAGGTAACGTTCTAAACTCCTCCTCCCTGTGGTCAATGACCCTGTTTTTGGAATATTGTATCACTTCAGGATACAATGGTTCCATATTAACATACCACACCCTCTTCAGCACATTATCTTGATACTTACAGGACAATGATTAGAACATTACCTTTGATACTTTTTGCAGGACAATGATTCAGCTCAAACCCACCCCTTTCTGACTATATATTACTCTTCCTACACACTTGACACTGAGAGACACTGTCCTTCAGTGTTACTCCTTTGAAGATGCCTGCCACAGCTGCTGGCGAAACGTCAGGAAAGAAAATACGAAGACCACAGTCACACAGCCCGGATAACCTACAAGAACCAATGAACTCTGACTGTGAAAGCCTTCGACAACTCTTCTTTTCCATATGTTCTTAAAATCTGGATTAGCAGTAGTGCAAATGGCTCTTTTCTGATGTTCCTCATAATGTGCATCATGATCACTATAAATTATCATATAATTTCATTTTGTCCCAAGCAATAGCAAGTATGTATAGTGTGAGTGAGCTACCTATGAGAAACACTGAAGAATGGCCGAAGTCATTTGCCTAGTTGCTTCCCTCCCTAGTTTGCGAGTGGTTTTTTCAGGTGAACGTCATCCATTGTTCTCTCCTAGAATAATCACAGCGCTGTCAGTTCCTTTCCAGCCTAGCCCTCCATTCCTCATCTATACTCTTAAGACTTTTTAGTTCTTAATTGAAATGGATGTCATTTCATCTTATCATAAAAAAACGCGACCATATGGCAAATATGCAAGTCTTTTCAAGCTTTTCATGCCAACTTTGATGTTGCTTTTAAGGAAGTTAACTAATATACCACAATGTCAACCCTACAGCCCCCAAGAGTGCTCTTGAAAGAAAAACTTGCTTTACACTGTAAAGAAGGAAAACATAAATAAACCAATATTAAAATATTTATAAAAGCGTTCAGCAGATCAAAATGGTTCATCATCCGTCACTCTTTGTGACTGAAGAGTGTTCCCCCCCTTAGCTATGTCATATAGACAAGATTTTTCTTTTTGTTTCTTTTAATTCACAGTGTTTAATTAGTGACTTTTAAAAACTTTAGGCAGAATAAGTTGGCAGATGCTTAATGCTTGGAGTGAGTAGCCCAATTCAGACATCTCTTCCATATGGACACTCATCACTTGGGGAGGGAGGGTGGGCATGAGTGTGCTGGCCCTGACCTCCCATGATCACCAAGTGATCTGCATGGGGCAAATGCATGGAGGGAAAGTGCCCATGGATACTCCTCCTCCCTGTGGTCAATGACCCTGTTTTTGGAATATTGCTGGTCATGGGGAGATGGTGTCCGTGTGGGCACTTCCTCTCCACATTCTACCCTTGCAGACCACTTGACCTATGCAGGGCTTCTGCTTGTATGTTTGACAAAGCTTTGGATTCAAATGCTGGATTTGTCGCAGACTTGGTGGGATGTCTTGGGCATTTCATCCCCTATCTCAGCTCCAATTCCCCAACTGTTGAATGCATAGAAACTTACTTCACATTAGTGGTTATGAATAGAATCAAGATAAATATTGTGGCTTGAATCCTACTTTTTGCTTGTGCTCCACTTCATCAATTGCAGAGGCAGTCCTTTGCTGCTGGAGTGCATGCCTCTGGTGGTAGACACATCAGTTTGCACATAAGCCTGTCAAGGAGCAGAAGAGCGTTTGGGGCCAGAGGAATGTACTGAGCAGCAGAGATCTGCCTCTACAATGAACAAAGAGGAGCACAAGAAGAAGAAGAGCTGGTTTATACACCCTGCTTTTCTCAACCTTAAGTAGTCTCAAAGTGGCTTACAATCACCTTCCCTTCCTCTCCCCACAACAGACACCTTGTGAGGTAGGTGAGGCTGAGAGAGCTGTAAGAGAACTGTGACTAGCCCAAGGTCACCCAGCAGGCTTAATGTGGAGGAGTGGGGAATCAAACCTGGTTCTCTAGATTAGAGTCAGCTGCTCTTAACCACTACACCACGCTGATTCTCAAGAGAAAATGGTGTAGGATCCATGCCTATATCCATGCCTATATTGCTTTTTGTACACTGATCACACTATGTGTGTGATAAATAGCAATTCGAATTGGAATTTTTTTGCACTGGTGGTTAAACAGATGATGCATTTAGAAAAGAGTTGATTCCTGCTATGCCTTCTCATTTTAATCGTCTAGGTCAGGGGTGTTGAACTTATTTGTTACGAGGGCTGGATATGACATAAATGTCACTTGGTTGGGCCGGGCCATGCCTCACCAGTCCAGATCGAGAGTTGGAGGGGATTGCTGCCTCAGCTGGCTCACAGGCTGGATAAGAGGTCTCAAGGGGCTGGATCCGGCCCATGGGCCTTATGTTTTTCACTCCTGGTTTAGGTTGTCATTTTTGAGCTTAAGTGATAGAAACTCTTGCCTCCCCCTGCAACTTGCCATAGGGCTAATTTATGTTGCCTCTGTGACATCACTGCTGCTTTTCTGGGACTAGATCTCACAGTGGATCAATGTCGGGTGAGGTAGTTATAGTGAATGGACAATGCCACTAAGTGGCATCCAGGAAGAAGGAGAAATCTTTATTCCTACTGGCTGATGTTTGTTAGAGGCAGCTGAGTCCAAAGGACATGCTGTACCGAACCATGTAGGCACACTACATAGCACGAACCAGTCACATCCATACGGAACAATAGCAAACTTGAGTGGAGCACAGTTGGCAATTAACCAGTGGTGTGTTTGAACATTCCTGGGTGATCCCCACATGGCTGGCTCCAGCAGGCACCAACTCTTCCTCTCAGACTTAAGTGAGTTGCAGCACCATTTACTTTGCTGGCGGTCACTGTTAACAGTCACTAAACCCATCAATCACATGGCAGGTCATGTGGGATGTTATATCAGTGTTACCATTCCCAGAGAAGTGTATTGCTGGTAATGTCTTATGTGATCCGTGTGATCCACATCTCCACCTTTACTGGAGGTGCATTTTCCAAAGAGCTCCTCTCCCAGATACCAAGCTTATGTGAAACCAGCAAAAAGATGGTGAGAGAGCAGGAGTTCTTGGGAATGCAGCAATTTTTAAACTCCCTTTCTTTCACTCTCTCTCTCTCTCTCTCCCCCCATATATATATATATTAAAAAAAACTTTGACACTTATTATGGTGCCTAAATGGGAGCTGAGCAGGAAATCTGACCTCCAGTGACCGAATCACATTACTCAATACTGTCCCTCTGCATGAAATTGGGTTGTGTGCTGTTTTCTCCCTGAAAACTTTTGTGAAAATGTAAAATGCAGTCTGACACCTGTCATTTTTTTTCATGAAAGAAAGGAGCATTGTGCCATGCTGTGGGTGTTTTGGCAGGGAGTGAGCAGTTGTGAATAGCCACTGTGCAGGAAGGTCAGACACGGAAGAGGCATATCCTAATTGCTAGTTCTGCCAGCATAGTTCAGACCACATGCCACCCAAGGAGGCACGGGAGCCATAGAATCATGGGAGGAAACCTCACCTTGCACACTCAACAGGCAAGGGCCCAGTTCTTATGCACCCTGAAAGCATTAGTGGAGTAACGGAGGCATGAGTCACGCAGAGACATATTCATAATAAAGTTTCCCAATGGAAAGGACTATATTCAATCAGTCAAAATCCAACACTTGGCAAAGCCTAGGCAAATGATATAGCTGCTTATCAGCACAGAATTCTGCTTGCTTTGCAGGTACTCTTGTTCCCCTTTGACTGATCTCTGTGTTGCATCTTGGCACACACACAATCCCTGCTGCATCAAGTTCAGATGGGCTTTCTTTTTTTTTTCTTTTTTTTGCCTACTAAGGGAATCAGCCGTGTGTGTTCTGGGGCAGAAATGACTGGTAGTTGGATGCCTGGCAACACAGCATCCAGCTTGATCCAAGTTGCAGGTTGCCCCTTCGTACATAAATATAAATTCAAGTACATAATTGCATGAGTTCTTACCAGCTATAGCTCAGTAGGGGGAGTTTCCAAGTCAGCCACAGTCAAAATAGTTTTGCTTACTGCCATGGGAGGTCTGTTGCTTTTCTGGTTGGGTTGGCCTCTTGAGCTGTTTTGCATTTGTATGGTTGTTCAAATTCTGAGAGTGGAAAGGCCAACGAGTAAAGACTTAAAATTGGGTTCATCTAGCTCAGGGACTAATTTGATGGCTTCAGGCACTTCCCCATCTGTAAAACAGGAATACTTGTGGCCTGTCATATGGGCTTTTATGGGATCAAACAAGATGTTCATTCAATGCATTAGTAGGGCCGAGGCACTGATGATATTAATTACGTATGTGGTTCTACCACATGTTGGATGCTAGGCAGTTGTTTTAGAAATGCTTGTGTAGTATCTTGACTTTTGGGGTCATTTTAGTGTCATTGCAAAAATGCCAATATTACAAGAGTATTCAAAGCCCACACAATTCTTGGATATAATCATTCACACATCGTTTAGCATTAAAAAATCATGCTAGCAAGTTGCTCTGTGGCTGTAGTGGTTAGAATGTCAAGCAAGCATGTGGGGGCCCTAGGTTCAAATCCTCACTGTGCCACAGAAGCTTTCTGGGTGAACGTGGGTCAGTCATACTCTTTCAGCCTAAAATACCTTGCAGGGTTGTTGTGAGAATGAAATGAGGGAGAAAGGCAGGGTATAAACAAATAAAACAATACGTTTATTCTGTTTGATGCTTTGATAAGACTCCTTTTCTGTTCAGGATTTTCTTCATTTAAGTAAAATGTATTTTTGCACTCATTCTAATCCCTCAGTTGAGAGTAAGAAGACCAGTTTCTAAATAAGTGGAGAAAAAACATCAGGTATGCAATGACTTTAATTAAGACAAGCTTATCTCTTATTGTTTGGCAGTTTGGATATAGCTTCAGTACAAGGGAAAAATTCTCTTCCAATTACACAGCAGTTTTGTGGAGGCAGAATGCTATAATGGGAATGTTTTGTAGCCAAAGCTATCTCATTCATAAATCCTGCTGTTCCACTCTATAATTTTTATTCTCTTTTGGATAAATCAGTATTCTGTGGTGACATCAGCTACAAACACACAAACAAAAATGAGCTGTTAAATAATGTGACAGTCTTATAAGTCTTCTTAAGGCTTTGCGCATAACACAGTTACTCATAAGTGTCATCTTGTAAAAGGGAATAGGCCCTTCACTAATATTTTTGAGTTAATAAAGAACTGATTAGGGAAATCACAAGGTGAAAATTAGATTCTCCATTTATTAATTTGGTAAGAAATACATAGTACTAGATCATATTGAAAGGAGACTAGGTCTATGCTTCAAATGCAAACAGTCATAAAATGCACATACTTATATGCACATACTTGCTTTGTGCTCTATGGCTGCATTTGGCCTTAGTACCCAAAGTGTGTGCACATGGAAGAATAAAGTCTTACATCCAAATATTCAGAAGAATTAAATCAGCATTGACATCATAACTGCAGTTTGATCAAGCCACTGTTAGCTGTGACGTCTGAATGCAGGTGAAACAAGTAACAGGATGGTACCAGAGTGAGATTTCACACCAGAGCTTGTAGCTGGTTTATTAATGACACTTTGTACTAATGTGAACTCACAAACCACAGTTTGTTGAGTAGCAGTGCCCCATGTGGCTATCTGGCTGCAGAATCAGCACTATGGGAAACGGGCTCCCTGCAGGAAGATGTGTGGGAAACAAGAAGCAGTCAAAGTGGAGTGTACACACAAACCAGGAGATTCAGCACTCCTAACCCTGGTATTACTTTCCCCATTACCTGATACTGCAGTGGTACTGAAGAGTGACCCTCTCTGCAGCCCTGATCAACTGCTTCTTTGGTCCCATTTTTCTTTTGCTTCATTGGTCTTATTCTTCTCGGCAGCATTGGCGCTCCCATGTAGCCAGTCAGATTCGGTTCTACAGCAACCTCATCGATGCGAGAATGAAAAAGCCCAATTTGAAATGAAAAACGGCACTGAAACAGTAGTCAATTGGTAAATCAGTGTGTGAAGTGTAAGCCTTTGGGAGACTTTGACCCCCTTACCTTTTGCTGAGTATGTTCAACCCCCTTCCACCCATTTCAGAGTAGTACTAACCTTTTATTTTGGAAATTGAACTAAATGATTTTATGAGGGGAGAGAGCCACCAGTGTACTTTCTGTACCTTCATGCAGAGTTTGCCCATCCATAATTTGACACAGCAAGAGGTCTAGTTATCCATTAATAATCAGCATGTGTAAGTCCCATTAGTGTCAATGAAAGCTGTACAGGCATATCAAAGAGAACAGATTCATGTGCAGTGTGCGGGGTCCAAAATTGTGATTTATAGTCTATGTAACATTTAATGGATGGCTCTTTGGCACCAAACTCGAGAACTCTGGTGTTTAAAACACTCTGCTATCTTTTTGTTAATCAAGAGCAATAGAGACAAATGTTAGCAGCTTTCTTAATTGTATTGAAAATGTATGCATTGCCTGGCTTCTATTTTATTGTACTTAGTTTCTCAGAAATGGCTTTCTTGTCTTCTTGCAGTACAGAGTGGTGGGCTTACTGGGTGGCCAGCAATCAAATCCAAATGAAAGTTAAGAGAAATTCTGAAAGAATTCCTGACAGGTCTCTGCCAAAGCTGCTCTTGGCGGCTGGGGGTGGGGAGTGGATTCCCTTATAATCTGGATCACAGCCATTTTCATGACTTCTTCCATGGATACTGGTATGAGAGTACTCACAGGGCTTGAGCTCAGAGCTTTTGCAGATCTGCTGATGAAATATTTAAGCATTCCCTTTTTTCTCCCTCTGATTCAGCTGTATGAGGACGGGAACAGCAGTTTCTCAGCTCTATGTAAAACTGTCTCTTGCATTAGTGTGCGTAGTGCCTGAGAGCATCCAATTTTGGTGGACAGGAATTAGTCCATGCCATGTGATCAGATTGGTGGAAAGTGTACGGGAGAGATGTTCCAATATTTATAGCTCCCTGCAGTTAACAAATAATATGGAACTGGCATGACAAATGAGCCCTGTGGTCCTTCTAGCTCAATATAACTGTGTCTTTCTGTTGGCTTCACTTGGGTCAGATTTCCATTTTGCAACAATATCTGTATGCCTGAAACATAACCTTTTGAATCTTGCCCTTTAACCACATTGTTGTTTTCCCTGTGTGCCTGCTTGTTTTCCTTATTTATTTTTTGGAAGAAAAGAATCTGAGCGCTTTCTGTTATCCTATTGTAGATAGCTGCCCTGACCTGGCTAGCCTGATCTCGTCAGATCTCAGAAGCTAAGCAGAGTCAGCCCTGGTTGGTATTTTGATGGAATTCCAAGGAATACCAGGGTCATGATGCGGAGGCAGGCAATGGCAAACCATCTTCAAATGTCTCTTGCCTTGAAAACCGTACAGGGTCACCATAAGTCAGCTGTGACTTGATGGCACACTCATACAATTGTAGATAGCTGCCATAGTAGGGTCTAGGGTTCCTCTTAGAGGACTCTGACCCTCAGTGTACTTATTTTGTTGCTCGTTTTTTGGAGGCTGCAGAGAAGAGACGAAGGGAGGTGTTTTTAGAGATGGGTCTTATTCACGTTTTATGGTTCAAGACCTCAGTCTAAGAACAGGGGAATAAAGAAAAGGTAGGGTCTAGAGGATTAAATTTTTCCCAATTCTGCAATGACTTCCCTTGTTAGTTTATGGCTGTGAAAGTCAAACAGTCTATCAAGGTCAGCATTATCCATTCTGACTGGTGGTGGCTCTCCAGGATCTCAGCTGGAGGTCTTTCATATCACTTACTACTTGATCCTTTTAACTGGAGATGCCAAGGAATTAACCTGGTATGCTCTGCGTAGGAAGCAGATGCTTTCCTGAGCCATAGTTCTTTTCTCCTTTCTTACTGTTTTTGTCTAAAAATTGAACTAAGATCCACAAAGTTATTTATCACAGTGGAATCTCTCCTTTCATTTGAAGCACACACAGAGTCTCCCAAATCTTACCTAGTGCACTTCATGGCAGAGCAGGAGATTGGCATTTCCACAAATACAAGGACATCTGACCATGAAGTGTGACTTTTGCTGCTGTGGCAGACTGAAATGCCCCCTGAAATCCTGCTCCTGGGAGAGAGGGGCTCCCAAGAACAGCATTTTGGGGAGCATTTGGGCTGGAGTGTAGAGCCCTTCAAGGATGGTAGTCCTTGTATCCATGGAGATACTGCACTGGATCCAACCTAGGAATTTGAACCCAAATCCAGATTTCTAGTTCTAGATTGTATATGGAGTTCTTGTGTATAATGATGGCCTGACTTCTTTCAAAAGGCACATCAATATGTGCACAAAATAAATGCGCAGAAGAGTTTGCTTCCCTTGAAAGGCAGTGTAATGGGCCTTATGATATTTCAGGGAATTATGTTATGATATTTTATTATGATAATTATGATATTTCAGGGAACCAGTTTTCCCTAGCTTCTGCCTCTGAAAGCCCTATTTACATGTTACAGTGAATGCATGTACATCCTTGCATGTACGTACATCCGTTTATAAGAAAGAGCCAGTGAATGAAACCAGGGATCAATACCTGGATAAATAAGAGCATAAGAAAATCCATGTTCAATCAGACCAAAGCCCATCAAGTCCAGCAGTTTGTTCACACAGTGGCCAACCAGGTGCCTCTTGGAAGGCCACAAACATGATGACTGCAGCAGCATTATCCCCTGCAATTACAACTGATCTCAGGACAACAGAGATTAGTTCCCCTGTAGAAAATGGCTGCTTTGGAGGATGGACTCTATAGCATTATACCCTCTTGAAGTCCCTCCTCTCTCCAAAACCTGTCCTCCCCAGGATCCACCTCCCAATTACTAGGTATTTCCCAACCCAGAGTTGGCAATCCTACATCTGATGGCTTGATGTACTAAGTTTAAGGTGTTGTGGATTTATTTGCCAGTGTTGTGGACTTGTATGCCATTGTGGTGCAGTAGTTAGAGTGCTGGAATAGGATCTGGAAGAACCAGTTCAAATTCCCATACCACTAGGAAAGCTTACTGAGTGACTGGGAGCAATCCTATACACTCAGTCTGACCTACCTTATGGGATGGTTGTGAGGGTAAAGAAGAAGAGAGAAATATGTATGCTGCCTTGACCTCCTTGGAGGAAGGGTTGAATAAAAATATGCTTGATTGTTTGTTGTGTTCTAACTTGTCTTTGCAATCTGCCTTGAGTCCCTCATGGGAGAAAATCACTAAAAGTGTGCGCAATAAATTTTAAAAATCATTTTTGTGTCTAAGATTTTCTTGGGGAAAGTGTATGTTGAGGTTGGCCATATTAGTACGACTATTTCTGTATGTGATTGGCCTTTATTTGAATGAGCTTGATTAAAGGAGGTTTAAAAGACAGGAACTCATGTCAAGGATCATAGCAAAAACAACAAAAAGGAAGTTAATATTTGAAATGATTTTTAAAGGTAAAAACTACATGAAGGCAGTTTTATTGTTAAATTACTTCAGTAACTGAATTTACTGCTTTTTAAAAAATCACCCCCTATCCAGATAAAGGATGATGTTGATATTTAAAATAAAAATACATAAAACCTAAAACACCTTCCTTCTCATGGTATTGTGTGGTAAGGAACATAAATGTATGCAGAAGCCTACAGCAGTTTTATTTTAACTAGTACAATATAACAACGTGACACGCTGTGCAAAATAAATAACTTTGGAAAATGCATTTCCCGGGAATGGAAGTAATATTGAAAAATGACTGAAGTAATCGCTTTTGTACAGGTTTTTGAGAGTGAAAAAAACACAAATATAATAATTCACAGCTTAACACATGGAGCCTTAAAAATGCGTTAAGGAGTTTTCCAGAATAAAATGCTAAAGATCAGTTTATAATGTTAGAACTAGTGTCTGAAGGCCAGTCTGTAATGTTAGAGGTAGTGTATGGTAATTTCAGTTTGTGAATGCTGTACTTCTTTTGTGCAAAAAAATCCCCTTCATATTGCAATGGTTATTTGTTAAAATGGCCTTGACTCAGTGGCTTGCATCAAGTAACTGTCTTCTACTAACAGGAATCTTCCTCCACTGATCATTGATAGGATGGGGGTCATTAGACCCACCTGAATGGAGAAAGACAGTATACATTGATTTGAGGTTGTAAAAGTGATATTAAATCTTGACAAATAGATTGCACATAGGCCTATCTGTAAGAAAGACAGAAATGTTGTCAGACCAGTACCCTAAGGCAGTGAAGGGACCTTAAAGAAGTCTCTGGTGCCAATATCCTATAGTTACACAATTACTTTAAATACTCTGGATTTTCTCTGGCCTTCTGGAAATGCCCAGATGAACAGATATCTGTGGAGGCAAGATTTTCTTTGTGCTGATTATGCTTGATGTATTTAATAGGAAATTGATGACAATGTAATTGCGTAACCTCAAAAATTGTTAATATATAACTGTGATTCCCCTAGATTTGCAAGGGAGGCATTAGTACATAAGGTTCAGTCTCCAAAGTCTCTGAAAGAAACTGAAATGGGAGCGTCGGTGGGGTCAAGGCATGGTTGCCTATCAGTCTTTGTCTCTCTGGAGCAAGCCTTTGTGTCTGGATTATTGCACGAAAATTAGAACAAAGGATGATGGGACTCCCCTGCAATGCTGCCCTGGCAGGATTCATGTTCTATTGATCTTTATACCTGTGTAGTGCTTGGGTAGGTTCCCCCCCGCCGCCCACATCCCCGGGAGGAAGTTTCATACTGGTTGATTTTGTTGACAGATTAGATCTTCAAATATGTGAAATGCCTCAACTTTCCATTTATTTATTTGAAAATTTATAACCTGCTTTTCAATTCACAAGAATTCTCAAAGCGGAGAGCAACAATAAAGCCTTGTCATTGGCACCACTTGGGGCCTTCTGGGTGCCCATGGCTAGACCAATTAAACAGTCGCCAAAGTGCTTTATGTAGCTTTATGTTGATAGTAATTTCCTGGTGGAAAATACTATTAATCTTTAGTGGTCTCTTTTCCACTAGCAAGACGGCAGTTGGTGTACTTCCTTGGAAATAAGTCTCATTGAAATCAATGGGGCTTACTTTCAAGTAATCTGATTTCACTCATTGTATTTTAAAACTGTATTATGCCATTAAAGGTATTTGTATTGTATTGTATACTTTCAAGTAAATGTTGTTCCTTAAAATTAAACTGTTAAACATCTGATCCCTGAATTCACACACTTTCAATAAATGGAACCTTTTCTTTGTCAGGCTGCACCTTGGCATCCTAGAAGATTTGTTAATCTTCAGAATATTTGAAAATGCCCCTTCTTCTAACAAAGTACAGTGCACTGAAGCTACAACAAAAAAGTCTGTTAGGCTTACTTCCTCTGAGCTGTACCTATGAAGAATATCCTTAAGCTAAAGGCCTGTAGCCTTCTTGTTCCATCGGTACTGTATATGTTGAGTGCCATGCAGGCAAGATGGAGTTAATTCAATAAAATAAATATAAAATACTCTCTAGGCTGTCAGACGGAGCTAGAAGCAGGTCAGAGGTCACAGAGCTGCTTCACGAACGCACTAATCGATTTGCTGTCAAGGTAGTGGTGCCGGGGTTTCAAGTAACAGGAGAATTGAGTGCCACTCGGGCCCAATTTCCATAATTGCTCACTGCCTTTAGTGTACAACCTTTTATGAAACACAAAAAATATATCACTGAATTGTATTGATTAGCCATTGGGTTGAATAATTCACTTAGTATTTATTACCTGACCCTCAGAGGTTAAATAAATCCACTATCTAACTTCAGCTTGTGAAAAATATTACTTATTCATTGAAATGTAGACTGATTATTACACAATAGGACCCTATATTTGTTGTTCTTTTTTCGCTCTTAAAAAAAGCCCGTCAATGCCACCTTTCATGGCTGCCACTTTTTAATGGCAACAAGTTAAAAAGAAATATTTATTGATAGCTGGAGGCACTTCCTAGAATAAATACAGTTGATCCACAATGATATCATGTCTTCTTCCTTTTGACGCTTTTGCTGTTTTCCATGCTCCCTCCTTCTCTCCATTGTTTCTAAATTATTGGGTGAAATTTCAGAAGTATAAGGGCAGAGAGGAAATGAAATTTATAAACAAAATTTATTTTGAAAAAAACAAAACAAAAAACAGACCTTAATAAATGCCCTAATCTTATATTTGTAATAGGACAATATTCTTTTTTGATAGTTCCTGAAACACATGAATCATCCTATCACATTAAACACTCTTGGATAATTAAATACCCAAAGAAAACAGAAACCTTTCCTAACATGTGAGGATAAAACCTAAACCAGTCAGCCATGGACAGCTCACTGTCATTACAATAAAGATGATTTCCCATCACCTTAAAATGTTTTGGATGTAATCTGTAGGGCAATTTACAGCTTTAAACATTAAAGCAATGATCAGTTATTTATCTGTGGCTATTATTTACATAATGCTTTTAGTATATCTGAAGACTGCATCTTCTTTCTGTTGTACAATACCTCATTCACTACTGTGTCCTCTCCAAATCTTATTATTTATCCAATTACCATTCAGTCGCCTGATCGGGATGTAACTGAGAGGCAGTTGAAATCTTCTCTCTAAAAAAGATTTCCTAACTTTGTGAAAAAGTCTTTCCTCAATTTCCGGACTGCATCCTCCAGTCCCTCCAAGTATTGTTTTTGAAGTTTGATGGAATTTACGCTAGGTCAAGTGGAGGAAACAGCGTGAAGCTTTTTTTTTTCTTCCATGAAGTGTAAAGGAAAAACCTTATGTTTTACTTTGTATTTGTTGACGTTTATGTGCATCTGTATCCAGGATCTGGGCTTACAGTTAACAGCAGTAAGAAGCCTGCTACTTGGTATAATAAAATACCCCTCTTTTCCTGTATCACATAATGGAAGGAAAAGTCTGTCAGAGAGTAGTGAGATGTAATATGCACAAAATTACCTCAGATTTGTTCAGGTGTCCAGCTTCCTGCTTTCTTACCCCGTAATATAGTATTTGACATTGTTTATCATTTCTATACATTTTCAATTTAGCAACATGTGCTGAGCCAAAATATGGCAGGTGTTTTACAAATATTTCCCCCCTTCACATTTTGCACCCCCAGTTTTGCTCATGGTTTTTTTTTTTTTTAATATTGTCAGCCCTAAATTTATTATCTACCACCCAGAGTTGCGCATCAACTCCACTGTTCCTTTAAAAATCTATTTGCAGTTCCAGTTGGCTGCTGCTTTGGACCATTTAAAAACAATTGGTCTAAATCTTCTTATAAATACTGAAGGTATTGCATGGTTTAGCTCATTAGATTTGGCTGCATGATGTCATAGAGTGAATGAGCATAATGGCCAACGTTCTGAGTTTTGTTTGCCCTCAGTGAAATCTAATTGGCTACATGATTATTTCACTGATCCCATAAGTAAAATGTCCATTAAAAATGACGCCAAAGCACACAAACACGACGATTGGAGGGAAGGCTTTGAGAGAGACTGTGATTCTCCTGAGATCCCCTTTTAACTTCAAAATTCAAATCTGGATAAAATTGAGCATATCACCAGATAATCTGCTTTGCAGCTCTTCTCCCATTGATTATCTTGTGAGTAAGGTTAGAAATAGTTTTGCTGAGGCTCATCCAGGGATCTCTACTGGGCTAAACTGGGATTTGAGCCTGTCTTTCTTTCTGTACTTACATGCTTATCTTGTATTTCCTCCAAGGGGATTAGGACATAAATCAGTTTTCCTCTATTCCGTTTTATCCTCACAACAGTCCCGTGATGGTAGAAAATAGCAAGAGTCCAGTAGCACCTTAAAGACTAACAAACTTTTTGGCAGGGTATGAGCTTTCATGAGTCACTGCTCACTTCTTCAGTTCATACCCTGCCAGAAACTTTGTTAGCCTTTGAGGTGCTACTGGACTCTTGCTCTTTTCTACTGCTACAGACAGATTAAAATGGCTACCCTTCGTGAACAATTCCATTAGGTAGGTTATGCTAAGAAAGAGTGACTTGCCCAAGGTCACCCAATGAGCTTTATGGTTGAGTGGGGACTTGAACCTGGTTCTCCCAGTGCTAGTCTTTGATTATAAATTGAAAAGCCCTGTCCACCACACTATGATGTACAAATCAGTCTAAACTTTATGAAGGGCAGATTGAAGCTCTCCTGAAATGTGTATCAATGAGTACATATGCACTTGCTAAATTGTTCACTTCCCTGCCATGCACAAGCAGAATATGCTTCTGTAGATACATTTACTTCCAACAGTACCACTTTCTGTCTGTCTATGTGACAGTCAGTGTGGTACAATGGTTAGAGTATCAGACAAGGACTGGGGAGACCCACATTTGAATCCTCACTCATCCATGAAGTTCACTGCATGACTTTGTGCAAGTCACTCTTTCTCAGTCTAACCTGCCTCACAGTATTATTACGAGGATAAAATGGAGAAGGGAGAACCACCTTGCACTCTTTGGAGGAGGGATGGGATAAAAATATTAGGGTAGATAATCTTATGGGATGTTGCTGTCTGGAGAGTCCCAGACTTTAAGGAGGTGCTTTTTGTAGACACAGTGGATTGCTACTGGAAGAATGGGATTGAAAAGCACCCATGTGTGAATGAAGCACATTGCACTTGGGGCCACACCCTTAGGTATTAATAGGTAAAAAAAAAACATTTGCATGCAAAACAAAAAATCTGCTTCATGGAGGATCAACCAGAGCAGTTGAGCAGTTGAGAGATCATATATTTGCTCCATATTCCAAAATGAAGACACCAGACCAAATTTATGGATTAAACTAGAGTTTATGAATTACAGTCTGAACTGGGCAAATAATTAAAGCCCCCCCTCCCATTATGCAGGATGCCTAAAAGTCTACCCAATTGGGTTTGCCAGCATTTTGGAAATCCACTCTGGCTTCAAGCTTGATGTAGCCATAGACTACAGCTTGTTCAAAGAGACATTGCCCATCAACCACATCCACCTACACAATCCAGTACAAAGGTTGAAGAGTTCATGCAGGATTAAGGGATTAACCCCCTACCAGCCCTCTGGGATTGTGCAGCCATCAGTGGCTGGTTAGGTGCCTCCCCCTAACCCTAACCCCATCTTGTATGTCTCAGGGTGCTTGCTAATCTAATTAAACAACAATTAAACCCCTCCCTCTCATCCCACAGGACTATGCCTATTTATATAACTCAGCGCTACAATAACAAATGTAAAAGGCAGGAGGGGGGGTCCTTATCCAGGCCAATCAGATTTAATCCCCCCAAAATACCTGCTTGGCCTGAAGCAGCAGGGTAATCTCACATTGTTGCCTTGGGGGAAGTGTGGGGAGCTCAGCAGCAAAATCATGCCAGGTAAGGTAGGACAGCTTTAAATAGCTTCCCCTTCTTGGCCACCTCATTGGCTAGGCAACTAGGAAACTGCTATTTCTCCCCTACCCTCACAATGAAGAGAGCTTCAGCTCTTTAAAGTTTATGCCCTGAAAATCTTGTTGATCTCTAAAATGCTGTTGGACTAAAATCTAGCTCCCCTATCCTCAGTGCCTGAAATTCTTTAAAGGGTATGGAATACAAAGTCATCCTATTGTCCATACCACAGGAAACGTGGTTTTCTGAAGAGTGAATATAATTACTCATAATAGAACTTGCTGGGCATACCCAAGATGCCAAAGAGATCCTAAAACCAAGGACACAATCGATGTAATATCTTTTATTAGGGCCACATATCCAATGACAGATAACAGCTTTCCAGGTTCCTCAGACCTCTTCTGTGGGCCAGATGTTATGGAATAAAGGGAGGAGATGCAGATTTTGTGAGGTCTTCATGGCTGTAAACAACTTGTCTGCTCATGGAGCTTTGCAATTACTGTCCCCACCCCGCAAGTGCTGATGTTTAGAATGGGACTGTGTGTCAAGTTATCTAACAAATGACTGTTTTGTCTTTGTATAGCTTTGGAAGCTATGGGTGTGAACACTGTTTGTGACATGGAATTGGATTTGATTATGTGGATCAGTCTGGCTGTTCTTAGTAAGGATTATTATAGTACCATAATACTCTTTCTATTTAGATTGGTTATCTCCAGTGGGGCTAATGACACCTGTAATGTTAGGCGTATGTGGAGGGGGGAATGTTCAAAAACTGGCCAACTGAGGACAGCCAAGGACATCAACTGTACACAATTAGCATAGATAAAAATTTCTCAGTTAAATGCAAATTTACAGTTGTGCCTGTTAAGATCACTTCAAATTTCCTTCTGTATAATCAGCGAAGAAGTACCGTAGTGTAAAAATGTTTTCATGTTGTTCAGTTGGTAAGAAGGAACTTTTTCATTTTGTTGAGAATTGTGAGCAACAGAATGACTTTAATCAATTTATGATAGCATCACAGCATAATTTTGTGCTGATACAAAATATGGGAGCTAGAATGGTGTCATGTAAAAGGCTAAATACATAAATAACATTATAAAGAAAGCTAATGTCATCATTGAGCCCATAATAATGGGCAAACAATCCATACAAGAAAGCAAGCTGTCAAAAGAGGTCACTGAGATCAGAACATTTGATAACCTGCTCAAATGTTAAATTATATTGATAGATTAAATTATATTGATATACTACATATCTTACTGATTTGACTGTGGACATGACCAAAAGGGTAAGAAACTCTAGTTGTAGTTGGGTATGCTAGCCCATAACTAGAAGTATGCAGTTCCTCCTCAGGAAAAGCTTATACTTTAATTTCCCCCCATGGGAATTAGGGCTGTCGATTCGGTTCGTCCCAAACCGAAAAACAGCCTTATTTCCCCCGATTCGGCAGTTTTCAGTTCGGATGGAACCTAATTCAAAAAAAGGCAGGAAAACAACGAGCCGAGTTCGGCGAGTTCGGGGTGATCGCCGAATAAATTCAGCAAATTCAGGGGCTCTGAATCAGCAGCATAACTGTCAGTTAGTAAGCAGCATTCTCCCGCGGCCAATCGGTGGCCAAGCTGGGTCTTCTTCTGGCCAATCAGTCGTGGTTGAGTGCGTGATCCCAGCTGCTGCGCAACCCGGGGAGAGAAAGAGAGAGTGTCTGTTTGTGTGTGAGAGAGATCCCCGTGGGGGGGTGCATGTGCACATTTGCGGCTTTCCACGGCTCCAGGGGGGCATTTTTGAAGGTAGAGGTCCCAAAATTTCAGTGTACCTTCAAGGGACCCTTCTTGCAAGAACCCCCAAGTTTGGTGACGATTGGGGCAGGAAGTCCTGAGTTATGTGCCCCCCCCATCTACCCACTGCGATCCTGTGCATCTAGAGAGCGGCAAATCCAAGGCAAAACCTCCCGTGCATAAATGGAATCGTATTGGATTACTCCTGAGTCCTGAGTCCTCCTGACTCCCAGTCTGCTCCTGATGTAACAGAAGAGTCAGAAGACATCCACAGTAAGACCCATTTTGGGGCTTTTCTCTAAAACATTTTTCCTGTGTGTGTGTGTGTGTGTGTGTGTGTGTGTGTGTGTGGAAAGCAGAGTCTGTGTGTGTGTGTGGGGGGAGCAGTTTCTGTGGGTGGGGGGGAAGCCAAAGGGGGCTTTCGCCCGTTCTGCTGAGAGGTGTGTGCCTAAAGATTTACTTCTCCTCCGTGCTCCTGCTGGAAGACATCCACACAGTTTGATTTTGGGTTTTTTTCTCTATACCTTTTCTCCTGTGTGTGTGTGTGTGTGTGTGTGTGTGTGGGAAGCAGAGTCTGTGTGTGTGTGGGGGGGAGCAGTTTCTGTGGGTGGGTGGGGAAGCCAAAGGGGGCTTTCGCCCGTTCTGCCGAGGGGGGGTGTCCGCTCACCTCTGCGGGAGTGTGTGTTCTGCTTTTAAAGTTTTAAAGTGTAAAGTTGAGTCTGTGCAGTGGCTAGCGAGTCTCTCTCCGCTTGGCACTCGGGCTGTGCCTCCTCCTCCTTGGTTTTTTTTTCGTTTGGGGCCGAGCCGTACTGGTTTGAGAGGGGGGTGGTTTCGCCCATTCTGCCTGGGGGTGTGTGTGCCTGCTCGCGTCTCTCTCTCCCTGGTTTGAGAGGGGGCTTCAGTTCTGTGTCCTCAGGTTTTCCCTCATTCATAAGATCGGTTAGGTCTATTTTGATGCTCGCTTAAAACTGGTTTTCCAATTGTGACTTAAACAATGCATTTGCCCGGTGCCGAGACTCCCGACTCCAGAGTCCGATGCAAAAGGGGAAATTCCACCCCACCTGCTCCTTATGCATAGCTAGTGTGCCTCTGTCCCTTTCCATGGTTTGCAAACTCCCAAGGTCGTGTCACGTGTTGCTTTGCATGGTTTTGCAAACTCCGAGTTCAAACAATCTATTTATTTCTATTCATTCCAATGGGCTGATCATGGGGGAGACCCCTTCCAGGCCCCATAACTCGGGACCCCCTGCCCCAATCGTCACAAAACTTGGGGGTTCTTGCAAGAAGGGTCCCTTCAAGCTACACTGAAATTTTGGGACCTCTACCTCCAAAAAGGCCCCCCCAAAGCCGCGGAAAGGCGCGAATGTGTTTTTAATGGCTTTATTTGGCCAACATTTCCCCCAAACTCGGAATTACATGCCGAATTCCACGGATCTGAATCGGGGGAGTTCGGACTTCAGCATTTCCTGAATCAAAACGGGCCGAATTTTGCCGAATCCGAATTTTACCATTTTTTCCCCCAACAGCCCTAATGGGAATGTCCCCCATGCTCCTGATGAGAAGCTGCACTAGCCCTGCTACTATTCCTGTGGGTGTGGGTGGGGGAGCCTATGATTGTGGAAACTGCAGAAAGAAGATGTACCAACACAGGATATCTCAGCATACTAAGGCACATTAGTCTCCCACCTCCTTCATAGTTACTCACATGTGGCAGTTTCTTACATCTTAGTGTGCCACATCATGGGCTATCACTGTCTAGTGGAAGAGAATTCACTGCTGCAAAGGAGAAGTGGAAGTTACTTCATCTCTCATTCACCCCTCCACAGGTTTCTCACTCCACCATGTTGATGTGATGAAAATAAAGACAGGAATAGAGAGAAGGATGTGGATGGAACCTTGGGTGTAAGGGAAATAATGTGGACAAAGGATCTTGGGAAGAGAAAGAAGCGAGAAAGTTAGGGGAGGGGAGGATTTTGAGCCTCTTTATGACTGTCAGTATCGTAACTTTGATATCTGAGATGCCAATATGAGACGCTGAGTGCTCTAGAGACAGGCGTGTCCCCTCTGGTTTCTGCACATTTGGCTCACCGGTGAAATTTATATGAACAAGACAGGTCAATGGCTGATAATGTGGAGTGGAAATAGTGGGTAGGAGATTGTTACTGCAATTAAATCTACATAGAAGAATGTACGCTGAAAATGTCCAGTTCTTTTCCTTAACAAGCTCCAGTGAGAACACTGTTCTGCTCTGCATAACATGAGTCTGAGGGTTCCTGTGAATTACAGCTTGACCCTATGAATATTTACTCAGAAGTAAATCCTACTGTGTTCATTTGGGGCTCACTCCCATGGAAATGCACAGACTGCAGCCCCTAGGCTTATTGTCTCTATCTACATTGTTCCACCAAGAGCTCTTTCTACTATAACATCACAATCTGAGGACTCACACCAGCATTAAAATGGAAAAATGTGCCTAGTAGGTGGAATGAACAATTCATCCAAAGCATGCTGCAGAATCTAGACCACAGATGATAAGACACCTGTGCCAATTTCTCCAATTATCCCCCAAAAACTATGTTTCTGTACTTAGTATACAAAGCTATAACCTGTGGGGTTATAACTAGACATCTGATGTCATACATGTTTGGAAAGGCTGCTTGTGCTCCACTGTTCCCCACTGTTTCTCTAGATCAAGAACTGGCTCTCTTCCATGGGATCCTACACAGCAAGGTTTCAGTGTTAAAGATAGATACAAAGATTTTTTTAAAGAGAAGATGGTGGGGGTTGACGAATGGAATTAACTTATCTCTGCCTCTCTTTTACAAAAAAGAGAAAAAAAAAACAAAAGTAATTTTTCTACTTAATGCATCTTAGAGCTTGCATTTTCTTTCCGTTTTAGGATGCATTGTACATAACATTTGAAAAGTGCTGTCAAAACAACTCATAAAGGAGGAAAAAATGTAATTGTCTTGACATGCAGTGATTATCCAGAACTTAAGCTGGGGAGAAGGGATTGTTATTTTGTTTGTGATTTTCTTCTCTTTTTTAAATAAAAAAATCCAAAAGTGCCCATGATTTCCCAACTGATCTATTTTTACCAATGTAAAAGCTTCATGGAAGGGTCAGATTTGGTTGTTTGTGTGGGAAACAACAGATACTGCCAGCAATAGGGCAAGATCACTGCTGTGCTGCGGTTGACATGTTTTATGACATTCCATGCATTTCTGAACTGTGTACCAAATGGATAACTCTAAATCTCTAGTACTTTGTGTGAATTAGCAATCTTTTGATTTAGTCTGAAAGTTACATATTATTTTTAACTTGAGATGTTTACGACCATCCGGCTGCAATCTTTCTCTTCCCAGCATGGTCAGCACAGGAAATAACTGTTTCTAATAAAGCAATGGTAGCTACTTTTTAAAAAAGAAAAAAAAAAGAGGAAAATTTTCCTCCCTCCTATTTTTCTCATCTGACCTGTACTTGCACAAAATAATAGTCAATGTATTGAAAATAACTACCAGTTGCACTTATATAGTTGGACTTATATAGAGTTGGGTGGGGAGGAGAAAGTATGCCTCATTTACTACTGGGAAATATTTTACAGCAGGGATAGGCAACCCCCAATATGTGTGCTAAATAGTGCCATTCCAGATCATTTTGATTGGCATGCAGGGCTGGTTCTCTACCTAAAGGACCCTGGTGAGTCCCACAGGCCCTGGTAGGTCTGCTTGCTCCCAGTGTGTCCAGTCTAGTACAACTCTCATATCTGTCACCACGGCCTTTTGTTTGCTGGCACACATTATGTTTTCTGATTCTTTGGCCGACAAGGTTGCTTATTCCAGTGAAGCCTTTATAATATTCAGCAGTGTTGCACTGGGAGTAAAAGTTTACTGGCAGGTGTGAGACAGACACAATGGAGAAAGCATGGAGGCCTTTAGGTACTTTGAAGCCATATGGCTGCTGACTGCCCTGTACCATGTGGACTTCTGCTAGTAATAACCCATTTCTTCCTCATAGCACAGCCTCTTATTGTGATCTCACTGACCAGCCACTCTTTGCTGTCATTAGCACTATGAGAAATTCAGTGCCGTGCTAATAATGGCAGCTTTCTGAGTTCACTCCCATTTTGGAGGGAACATGGGAGGGACCAGGGAAAGGTGGGGGTGACACTATGAAAGGAGCTTAGCACGAGGGAGTGAAGTTCTCCTGAATTTTTTTTAAATAAGCCCTATGATTAGTAGATCACTGGATGCAAAATTCATCTACGGAACTGCAACCATGAACTTGTTAATCAACCACTGTGCATATGCCAGTTCCGTTTGCAGGCTGGTTTGCCTGATGGTCATGGCTGGGTAGTTGTATAAAGGTTCAGCCACAAGAATAGATCACAATTCAGGTTTCTGGCAATGGGTTTGCAGTGGCATGGCAAGGTGGTAATCAAGGTGCCAAATGATTACAATATCTGTTAAACTTGCTTTACATTTTGTGCAGGTTGCATTTAGGTTGATCCACAGGTCTGATTCAACCATTCTTTTAAGTTAGTTTTAGTAGGTTTATAATGTAGTTTAGTGCAATTTATAATCTAAACCTGTTATACTATATTGGTCGCTGGTCGGCACAAAACTGCCCTAAGCTTTCTGCGCTGACTTCTATTTTCTCCCTGCCTGTTTGTATAACTGAGAAACTCTGTTCATTTAATGCCCAATTTAGTTGGAAGGCCTGAACCTTGTCACTCATGTGAAATAAATAGCTGCTTTGGTTGTACGGTACATTATGATGGGTATCATCTGTAATTACTGACCTGAATTCATTGCATTTAGGCTACCCATGCATGCTGAATAACTTAGCTGAGGACATCAACCTATCATGCTGTTTCTTTAATGTCCTACTTATGCCCAGCATTCTAGTTCAAGAAAATAGCCATGGCTATTACAGTCTTGCACTTAAGCTGAGAAAATCAAAGATACCTTCAAGTTTAACATCTATGGGTGTTCCTTTTTTAAAAAAAGCACTATAACATTTGAAAAGGATATCACAAAAAGTTGTTTTATATTGCATTACCAGGAGCTTTCACTATGAAGAAAACTTACTCCTCATAGTCCAAGGGGTACATTATCAGTAAGTAAAAGTTAGCAGGAATCTGATTTAATTTTTAACAACCAGACAGACCTGTAGGGATGCATTAAGTCTAAAACCTACAGAAAAAGAGAAATGCCTATAGGAAATCTTGCAGGGTTCAGACAAGGGCAGCTTCATGTGACCTCGCAGATTGGAAATAAAAAGGCTGCTATTAGTTCCATGTCAGTTCTTATAGTGAATGTTACAGAGTAATCGAGGATGTTAAGCTGTCAAATACTATCAAGGGTTAATAAGGTTATAGAAAAAGTGAGAGCAGGCCAACAATAAAGAATGACAGATAAATATGTTGCAATAAATAAGAGGTGTTGTGCCATGTGAGGGAAATTTAAATCATAACCGAGAAGCATAGCAGTGGCAGAAAGATTGCTGCTAATTATTTTTATATTGCTTGCCATTATACATAGAGGTTTTTAGAATATCTAAAGTACAAACCCCTTTGCCACTGGGATATGATTGAATGTACAAAACATTCCAGATATGCAAACATTGATGAAAACAGGTGGGTTGTATATGTATTACAGGGATACATGGGCCATTGATAAGGGCATAATCCATTGGGAAGTTCTCATTGCCATTAATTTCCTTTAATTGTGCTAGTAGCCATTGATCAAGGTCCATCAATGGCTACTAGCCATGGTACCTAAAGGGAACCTCCATATCCTGAGGTGGTAAGACTGAGTATACCAGTGTTAGGAGGCAACATCAGCAGAAGGCCTTGGCTTCTGTGCCCTGTTTGTTGGCCCTCCAGAGCAACTGGTTGGCTACTATGTGAGACTACATACTATGTGAGGTGGACTATATGGACCACAAGTCTGATCCAGCGGGGTTCTTCTTATGTTATGTTCTTATGGATTTTGCTCTAAATCAACACATGAGCAAACAAACAGAAATCTTCAGAAGTGGTTCCCAAACCCTGGAGTCAGATACAGATGATGTTTGATGCTTTTGTCTAAATAAATCAGTGCCTAAATAAATGCAAAAAAGCAGCCGCAGGGGAAAAAACTCAGATCCTGTTTTAATTGCAAAGTAGTGTGAGCCCTCCCTCCTTTCTGTTCATTAGCGCAAGGTTGGTGGTGGTAGAATTTGTGTTCTTACTATGGCTGTTTTGTGTTTAGCCTAATCCTACAATTTCTAGCATCAGCTAACCATCAGTTGTTATATAAGCTCAAGAGCAGAAACCATAACAGTATTCCAATGATAAACTACAGAAGGATATAACACATAGTAGCTCCCGTTCACAAGTTCAGTGAACGGATGTACAATCTGTGTGCAGTGTACATGAGATTGTTCTACTGAGTAATTCTCATGTTTCAGTCAATGCATATACAGCTGAATAAATCCCACATTTATCCAGGCACTGGTCCCTGGGTTCCTTTGTAAACAGAATGCGTGGTGGCTCTTTCTTACAGATGTACAGGATGTACATGTGTTTAGTGTAATGTGAACAGGGCTATTAAGAACAAGGGTATCAACGTTTCATTCTGACAAATTAACAGGAATGATTTTTAATTTAGAAATGTAGAATGCGTAAAGGGAAGTGGCATTCAGTAATAATATAGTATAATGATATAATGTAAATGTGAAGCTGGGGTTTTCCCCCTCTAGTTGGACCTGGAAGTGTTGATAAGCAAGTATGGAAGGTTCTGTGTAGAACACAATGCCTTTTCTGGGCATGAATACATTCACACTATTTTCTATTTCCAAAGCTTGCATACACCTACATCAATGGACAGATATTTTTCCAATAAAAGACATCTCTTTATCTGTTTTGAAACATATATTTTCGAGGGGCGGCACAGTAACTATCGCATGTCCCAATGCCAAATACACTGCTACTGACAGGAAAATTTAATTAAATTTGTGACTGCACTTAACTGGGAATTCCTTTTCATGTATTTATTTTTATTCTTATATCCCGCTCTCCCTGGCATTCTTTCATTGGACAATGAGAGAGAAGAAGACCCTGAGTTTTACTCTTCGCAGTAAAGTGAATTTTTGTAGTAAATAAAATTATGTTTTAGTATTATTTTAAAGTATAACCCTTTATCTTTTTAGAGGGCCAAATAGCCCTTTTGATTGTTCTATGATTAGGCGTCTATCTTGGAGTTGTGGATAGTATTTCATTAGTTTGCCAGATTCTTGCTATACTATGCATTCTATTCTGAGTACTTCAGAGTAGAGAATATGGCAAGAAATATTTTATGGCTAAGATGCCAACCCAATGGTTAGGGTTACCAGGTCCCTCTTTGGGGACTTCAATGACTAATTGAAATCTAATTGGCAAAACGGCCATTTTCTCCCGGTAAACTGATCTCTATCGGCTGGTTTGAGGTGGTAGCTTAATCTGGGTGTCAGAAACTTTGACAAAGGTTCATAAAGATTTTTTTCTGGGTACAATCCCTTGCCTCTACATGTATGTGCAGTTTCTTGCCTTGTGTACCACTGACACCTTGCAGTTTACCTATGAGCTTCCAGCAAATGTTGCTCTCGGTGTGTTGCTGTAGTCTGAAGAAAACTGCTTGGGTGTGGCAGATTCATGTCGTTAATTTGCTTTCCATAAATTGGATACCCCCTGTGGAGCAGATACTGCTTCCATGTGGTGGTCATTCCAATATGAAGAGGACCAGGATGGACCAAAGGGGACGGGTGGGTGAAGAACATATTTGGTCAATGCCTTTACTGTTAGACATTGCACAGAAAAGCTTTAAACTTTGGCAAGGCTCCTGTACACGTCTATTAATTACACAACACCCTCCTTAATTAGCATTATTTATGGTTAATCATTGTGATACAGATTTATAGAGTTTTCACTTGAGCTGGCTTCCCACAAGCTTTATTGCTTTCAAAATACTTAGCAGCGGCATGCTGGCAACATGTTACAGTGGGAATAGATGCTTTCTTCCGAAAGGGCGGGGGAAATGGCTGTTACTTCTAATTGATTGCTCGGTGGAGCTCGCTCTTGCGCTTCACCCCCCAGGCTTGACTTTACGCCATATGCCTGGTGTCAGTGTTTGGAAACCAGCTGGTCAGTCGAAGTACATCCTGTGGAAAGCTGGCAGTTCAGAGCAGGCAGTGGTGTCGCTGTCAGCTTGTTAGAGAATGCTTTTCGCTGGTGTTTTGATAATAGTTCTGCAGGCCTTAATTATGCTGCACGCCAACACCATTCAAAAACTATCAAAATAAAACCCTTTCCGGAGATACCCTGTTAACACTGTGGGTTGTTTCTTGTTCTTTTTAAACTTAGTATGTAGATTTGTCCTGCCTGATTTTTTTTCCCCTTAGGGAAACTTTATGTATGATTGGTGGTGGTGGTGGTGGGGGAACGGACCTGAAAGTGCTTTAGTGCTGTCAGTGCATCTCTCTTAGTAGCAGCAACATCTACAAGACCTCCCCCAATATCCATAATTGGAAAAGAAAGCAGTATAGGGTCCATTAAGGCCATTTAAAGTTGAGACTAAGTCTAATGGCATTAAATTATTATAGTGACTGCAAATGGGGCATTATAACTTAATGCTCATAAACTGTAAGCAGGGGTTGTGCATTCTCGCTGTCAACACAGCAGTACTTTAGGAACATCTCCATTGCTGGGGAGCGTTTAGGCCTAATGGTCTGGCATTTTTAGCCTTTTAATCCTAAGTAATAGCACACATACTGGAAGTTATCTTTTGATTAAGCTTGTCTTGGAAAATAATGAAATTTGGTAGGATTGGGTAAGTTTAACGGAAGTTAGTTTTGCATTTGAATATCCCTGAAAATGCTGGTTCTTTTCCCGTCATGCTGTATTGGATGCGGAGTATGAGAAGGGAGGCTGCCTTGACATTTTTGCCTTCTAAACAGGAAATGTTTTCCTAAACAAGCTTCTTGTTTTTATAGAACATCTTGTATCACTAGTACCTGGTTTCATTCTTACAAAAATCGATACAGCTCAAGCAATACACAATCAATACAATTGTATAAAGCAAAGATTGAAATCAGCCTCTGGATTCCAGAATACAATGACTGTATGTACACATTAACTGTTCTCACATTTCATTTCACTTTTTAGTCCTTTCCTGGACCCAAATACACGTTTCCCATACAAATGTGTTTTCCCTGCCTGAATTGCACTCTTAGGGTTTTTCATCTTTTAAAAGTTATACCTCAAGGAATGTGTGCAATTCTGTCTTCTCACTGCTGCATGTATACACTTTGTGGTTATTTTCTGTGGGATGTATATGGTTTTTAAAGAAGCCAGTTTCCAGTACTGGGGAGTAGCCAGGTTTTGAGCTTTTGCTGGATGACAAAACTTAAGTATGTGCAATCAGGGCTGCCAGTTGGCCAGTTTTCCTCAGGTATGACCATTTTCTCTCTTCTGGCTAGATGCTAGGTGAGTTTTTTAGAAAAATAATGGAGAAAATAGGAGAGAGCCTTTTTATTTGTTTGTTATTTATACCCTCATGATTAGATGACTTTGGGAGGGATATCAGAAATCCTCCTCAGATCTCCCCCAAAGTGATCCCAGTTTTCCAGACAGTGTAAACAGGGAAACAGTGTAGAAGCCATGGCAAGCAGGCTTTGAACAGTCTTTATTTCCACTCATCCTTTTATCATTCTCTTCCCTTGATTCAACTTCCAGGGCAAGGGCATGATAGATGTCCATTCTGTGGGTAAATATCACTGGGTCTCATCTCTGGGTGGGCTAGATTTGTGCCTTCTAAAAATTGCTGGCCCTTGGGACAATGACAGAATACAATGGTGAATAAGGTTGCCAACCTCCAGGTAACAGCTGGAGATCTGCTATTACAACTGATCTCCAGCCGATAGAGATCAGTTCACTGGGAGAAAAATGGCTGCTTTGGCAATTGGACTCTATGGAATTAAAGTCCCTCCCCTCCCCAAACCCCGCCCTCCTCAGGCTCCACCCCAAAAACCTCCCACCAGTGGTAAAGAGGGACCTGGCAACCCTAATGGTGAAACTCTACCCCTAAATAAGTAAAAAGGATCCAATAGTGATCACATAGGAGCAAAATAGTAGCCAAGAACAGAGACAATTTCAAATGTAACCTACCCCCATAATGTTACGTTAGTACATAAAAATAACAGTTCATGGGGTGAAGGGTGAGGTGCATGCACTCTGTGGGAAATATAATTGGAAGATCTATTCTGGGTTTTAATGTAGGAGCAGACGGAGTGGGAGGGAACAAGATTCATAATCAGAGACAAAGGCATACTCTTGATAAGATAAAATTGGAAAAATCCAAACCCTCAGCTCAGCGATTAAGTGGATTCGTTTTCATTTTTTAACTTTAAAAGTATTTTAAAATATCTGGAGTATTGTGTGCAGTTCTGCAGGCCTCACTTCAAAAAGGATGTGGAGAGAATCAAGCGGGTACAGAGGAGAGCAGCAAGGATGATCAGGGGTCTGGGGACCAGGCCCTATGAACAAAGACTGAGGGAGTTGGGAATGTTTAGTCTGGAAAAGAGGAGGTTGAGGGGGGATATGGTTGCTCTCTTTAAGTATTTGAAGGGCTTTCACTTAGAGGAGAGCAAGGAGCTGTTCCTGTTGGCAGCAGAGGATAGGACTCGCAATAATGGGTTGAAATTGCAGGAGGACAGGTACTGGCTGGATATTAGGAAAACATTTTTTACAGTAAGTGTCGTGCGACAGTGGAATCAGCTACCTAGGGAGGTGGTGAGCTCCCCCTCACTGGCAGTTTTTAAGCAGAGGCTGGACAAACACTTGTCAGGGATGCTCTAGACTGATGCTGCATTAAGCAGGGGGTAGGACTAGATGGCCTGTATGGCCCCTTCCAACTCTATAATTCTATGATTCTACCTGCATTATAATCACCATAGCAGCTTTCTTGAAATATGTCCATTGCCATCTCAATTAGACCCATTTTACTTTTTAAAAGGGCCATTCACTGGATCAAACCAGACAATCTTCCAAGGTTTTGGCGCTCCTGAGGAATAATTTTGCATACTATGAAGTATGAAGATTGGACTTGATTGTGGCCCCCTTGCTAAATGCTACCAGATTGAACATTTGTGTGGATACTGGGTTAGAAAAAGGAGAGTCGGGGCAGAAACGTTTTGTTGTTATAAAAGAGCCGGTGGTGAGTTAAACAATGTCACTGACAAATACCAAAGGGAGAGAAATGCCAGAAGTAATGCTAACATTTGTCCATCCTTCCACCAATACATGCAGTGGGTCAGAACCTTTCAAAGCGAATAAGAATTTAGGAATTACAAATGGAAAGCTATCTGTGTTTCCTTTCACTGTCTGTTTTAAGACATTGGTGTTTATATCTATCTATCTATTTATCTATCTATCTATCTATCTATCTATCTATCTATCTATCTATCATCTATCATCTATCATCTATCATCATCTATCATCTATCTATCTATCTCTATCTCTATATCTATATCTGTAATAGTAGATCCTGCTTTATAACATTCATTTTGCACCCTTTGTCCAGCGCCATTCAAGAGATGCAATAGGAATTTCTCCATAGGGTCTGTCTTTGCCATTAAATGGTGCCCCGTGATGAGTTTATTTGACAGTTTTATTGTGGAGTAATTTTTATTTTGTAATTTCTAAAATCCTAACTTTGGAAACATCCATAGAACCAAGGAGGAATGCAAATATTAATGAGTCTGATATAAAGACATTTTTTCTCTATCATTTTTATAGTTGCTATAGAAACACCTTGGCCTTCACTCTTGCTAATTAGTTGGAATTTGCACATTTTATATTTGGAAATGCAAATCAGTTTTCATAAATTATTACTTATTTTTCCGTTTATATTTACAGTACCGATATGCATTTATATTTACAGTACCGATATGCAGATATACACAGGAAGCCTGAGATATTAATTAGCTGCATAACACAAATAAGTGCGACATTTATGATCACAAGACAGACCTGCTCTGTTTTTCCCCCCTTCTAAATGTTTGGAGGAAATGTATACAGAGTTTTTAAAAAATCTGAAGAAAGAAATTGTAAATCTAAATGAAGCTTAACGGTGATTGGGGGGAGGCTGTAAAATGCTCGGAACGTTTGCATATATTTTTATGGATTTAAATTTAACGGATTTAATCTAAGGAAGTGCAGTTCCATCCCAAATCATTATGCAAATGGAGAACATGTGTGCCTGATTCTCTTCTTATTTGTGCCATTGTAAGTGAATTAAGGTGGGACTGTATAATCACTTACTCTGGAAATTGTTCTTGTCGTGAACGATATAGGCATTAGGACTAGGTCCTACTAGAGACTTTATCAGTGATCTTGGCCAGCAATTTGGGAGAGTCTAGCAAAGGCAAAGACTTCTAGGAAATCTTTCATGCCATTCATTCAGCTTTTCAAGTAGAAATGGGAAGGGGCAGCCTTGAATCTTTATGGCTTTTCAGAGATTGTGTACTAGACACTATGAAGGTCAGTCATGTGGGATGGTCTTTAATTTAGGGTCAGATGCACTTGGTCTCAGCAAGCCCCATCCCTCCTGGCCTGAACTGAATTTCCCAAAGAATCTGCAGTTACTGAGCAAGCCTCAAATGCTGGCCCTGATCTGAGCTGCCCTGGTGAAGGGAGGCTATTCACAATACAGTTGAACTAGCAACATGATCACAAAAGTACAGTGTTAGCCTGGGGTATGCCCATCACATATTGCTTGACCTTTGGATAGGAGGAATCCCAGTTATATGTGGATCTTGTAATCATTGCCCATGTGAGGAAGATCCCCCTTTAGATTGTAATATAGGGTTCTGAGGTATATTTTCACAGGGACAGGGCTTTGTTGGAAATGTCACACAGATCTAGATGCTTATGGTTCATGTAACTAAAAGTGTGACTCGAGGTTCTGAGACTCAGTTCACCCCACTCTGTCCTGTACAGCACAGCAAAATACCTTGACTGCTCCTGGTCTAGGGGTCTCTTCTACCTTTGCATTTGGCACAAGATCTAGTTCTTATCCCCAATCCATCTGTTGGATCTCACGTTTGTTATCTCCTGCTGCATTTACACAATGCTGTAAAAACTCTGAAACAAGAGGAAAAATTGTAATGTGGGAACTAAAAACAGCAAGTGCATGACACCCTTCTGCTAGTCAGAATAGACAATACAGCCCTTGATAGACTAAACGTCCCTCTTGGCATAAAGCAGCTTCATTTATTCAAGTAAAAGATTAGGCATATTTACAAACATTTCAGATGTCATTACAATCACAGATCTTGTATGAGGGATTCTGTGGGATTCCAAATAGAGCCATTCATTTTCTTTTATGAGCATATGAAATTGCCTTTTAGTGACTCGGTCCAGTATTGTGCAAATCTCCAGGGTCTTGACCATAAAAAATCCTAGTATCGACTACCTGAAATCTTTTAACTGTGGATACCAGGGACTGAACCTGGAACCTTATGCTGCAAAGCAGGTATTCTGTCACTGAGCTGCAGTCCTTTGCTATGACCCAGCTTCTTTCATGTAGTCATAGCAGCTGGCTTTGAAAGATTAACCATTGTTTTCAATTCTTGCTATTTTTGTTTGCCTTGATTTCTTAGCTAGTTCTTTATTGTTGTCTTTTGGAAGCCTCATCCTTAAAGTTGTTCTTTACACCTGGAGCAGACTGTGTGACCGCATACCCAACTATTATTTTTGTCTTCAAAACTTTCATATGTAAAAGTCGTAAATATAAGTAGTCCTTCCATTTGGTTTATTCTTTTCTGTTTGTAACAATCAAAACCACTAGTTAAAGTTTCCTAAAGATGTTTCCTGATACAGTATTAGTTTAAACTGACATCCTTTGCTTACAGTATTAGTTTAAACCAACATCTTTTGCTTACAGCAAAATTTGACCAAAATCAGAGCTACTCACAGCAGCAAGTACCTGGCAGCATCAGAGTATGCGTTGATTGCGCATGGAAATACAACATTGTGCATGTGACTATAAAACTGGTGTTTAAGAGCATGAAAAATGAGCTTGATTTTCCTGGCTTAAAAAAATAAATACTGGGTGCCCATCTGTAATATGAACATACTAGTAAATGCTAGTAAGCATACTAGTAAACATACTAGTCAGACTGTTGTATGGCATGATAAGAATGCATACAAATTGTGTTTAAATGTTAAAATTAAAAAATGTATTATGACATGTATAATCTAAATATCTGTTCTACATGTCTTGTGTTGATATTCTGGTTTAATTTATGCTTTCATAATTTTTTATGGAATTCATCCATTTAAAAACATTTAAATTATATTTTTTTGTGATGTGGCAAATAAAATATATTTTATCTGCCCTCTGCTGCTGTTTCCACTCTGTTCCCCATCCCATCCTGTTAACCCCTGACCTCTCCCCCATCTATGTCTTTTAAATGTAGACTGTAAGTTCTCTGAACTGAACCCTTATCAACACCTTTAGGGACTAAGTGAGTGTAGTATAGTGATAGTAGCATTAAAAAGTACAGAACACTTTGGTTACTGTAGGTCGTTGTTTTAGTTTGGACAAATTCTGATAACTTTGCTAAAGATTGCAATGTATAAAGTAACATCTTGTGCTTCAGAGGTTGGTGACTGAAGGCCTGTGGTTCAAATCTGGCAGAAGGAAAGTAACTCCATGTGGCCTCTTGCAGAGGGCAGTACTTCTTCAGCCACAACAGAAGGGACTTTTGTATCCTGTGTCCCTTAGGTCTCTATGCTTTTGCCACAGAGGTACAGCAGAATGATGGATGTTGATGTTTCCATATGGAAGATCATATGGAAGCATCAATATGTGGAAGATCAAGAAACAGAAAATATATAACAAACCAGTCACTCTACACTAGGGGTGTCGAACTCATTTGTTACGATGGCTGGATATGACATACATTTTAAGTGGTCAGGCCGGGCCATGGCTTGCCAGTGCAGATCAGGAGTATGTGTGTGTGTGTGGGTTGCCTTGGCTGGTAAGCCAGCAGCATGCTCACCAGCCTAGATCCATGGTGGGGGGTGGCTGCCTCGGCTGGCGAGACTTCAGCTGGCTTGCCAGTCCAGATTGGGACTGGGGGTGGTGGCTACTTCAGCTAGCAAGACTGCAGCTAACTACCCAGTCCAGATTGAGAGGGGAGGGGTAGCTGCCATGGTTGGCTTGCAAGCCAAATAAGAGCTCTCAAGGGGCCAAATCTGGCCACTAGGCCTTATGTTTGACACCCCTGCTCTATACCTTCCAAATATATTAAAAAGGTAAAGGTCTCCTGTGCAAGCACCGGGTCATTACTGACCCATGGGGTGACGTCACATCCCAACGTTTCCTAGGCAGACTTTGTTTACGGGGTGGTTTGCCAGTGCCTTCCCCAGTCATCTTCCCTTTACTCTGAGCAAGCTGGGTACTCATTTTACTGACCTCGGAAGGATGGAAGGCTGAGTCAACCTTGAGCCGGCTACCTGAAACCAACTTCCAGCGGGATCAAACTCAGGTCATGATCAGAGCTTGGACTGCAGTACTGCAGCTTACCACTCTGCGCCACAAGGCTCATATCCAAATATATTACGGATGTCTAAAAGACTGCTCTGACTACATGCTCTCTCGCCATCTCCACTACATAATGCTCCTTGTGAGTACGCCATCTAAAGTTATTGTTCAGTTTTGATTTTTCTGTTGTTTGTCAACCTTTGCAGATCATTACTCTAGCTTTTTCGAGTGAGTTGGAAATTCACAAGAAGCCATGAAGTACTTTCCCTTAAAATTACTTTCTTTTAGAAGCCAATTATGTCTAAAAAAACAGAAAACATAAAGTGACCAAATGCTATTGCAGGCCTTCCTAACATTAGAGGAACCAAACATTCCTTTGATTTTCCCAGACGTGTCAGTCACATTTGTGATTAGAAAAATGGTGAGGCATAATGGGCCTTTTTTTACAGCAAAAAGTAAGCATACTATTGTCTTCATATTTTTCCTTCTGTCTCCTGATCTAGAAGGCCTAGAGACTTGCTTTAGAAAAATGGAATTTGAGAATCTGGGTCAGCTGAAGGGCCAAACCAGTACCAGGCAGCGTGCCCAGATTATGAGTAAAACCTGGCCAACTGAATGATATGGCAGCTCAAATCCAGGGCCTCCTGTCTCCACTGCAAATGGAATAGCTGAGTGCCTCGTATGGTTGCTTGGCGTTCTCCTGTAGTTACAATTGATTTTCAAAACTATAGAGATCAGATCCCCTGGAGGAAATGGCAGCTTCAGAAGGTAGACTCTGTGATCCCCCCACTGAGCTCTAGGGTTAACAGACCTCCCACAATGGTCTGGAAGATTCCTTGTTCCCATCCCCCACCTCTGCTCTGAACAGTGGCAGGAGAAAAAAAAGGCCATTGGGCTGATGGCATGGCGTCACTTCTGCAGGAAATGGGGTTGCCAACCTCCAGGTACTAGCTGAAGATCTCCTGCTATTACAACTGATCTCCAGCCAATAGAGATCAGTTCACCAGGAGAAAATGGCCGCTTTGGCAATTGGACTCTATGGCATTGAAGTCCCTCCCCTCCCCAAACCCCGCCCTCCTTAGGCTCCTCCCCAAAAACCTCTCGCTGGTGGCGAAGAGGGACCTGGCAATCCTAGCGGGAAACCCTGAAGTCAAATCAGTCCTCTCTAGGAACTGCTGGGAATGTTATGGTTCCATGGAGAGGCATGACATCGCTTCTGAGTTTTCCTGGAAGTGATGTTATGCCATAAATGATGGCTGTACTCTATGCCCCTCCCCCCGTTCATTGAATGGCATGGCATGGTAACCTTACTGATCTCCCTCCCCTCCCCAAACTCTGCCATTCTCAGACACCACCCCCAAATCTCCAGGAATTTTCCAAGTCAGAGCCGGCAACCCTGTGCCTTCTGATCCAGTAGGTTCTGCTTCCATGTCCCATCCAGATGGCAGATTTGATTTATTTATTTCAAGAGTATTTTCCTAGTAGTTCCCACTGAGTGGGAAGGGAAGCCATGCCCTAAGACTTATGATGTTGGTGGAGAGAGGCCACCAGGTTAGATACAAAAGATACCTACATTATTTGCCTTAATTGAATGACTTCGTTTCTTCTCCCTGTGTATGGCAGGCATATTTCTTTATGAAGAAACGTTGTTCCTTGTGACATTTGCTCTGAATATGAGGAAATGCTGCAGCGTCCTCTTGTATTAAAAATGTCAGTAAACAAACAGAGCAATAAAACGATGCAAGAGAGGATTAGTAACAAAAGGCGCTTTTTTTCCCCCTTTCTACACTGAGCAATAACCAAAGTTACTTAAAATAGGCTTCAGGCTTCGGGGAGAGGCCCCGACTCCTCTCTGCCAAAAGAAGTAAATATAATAAGGAAGAATTTTGCTTCTCTCAAGCCCACCAAAGCAAACAAGCTCTTGCATTCTGTGCTGTCATCGGGCCCAGGAAGGTCCTTGCAGGATCACAAAACAAATCAAGCAGTTGAGGGCTTCCGGGCAGCCAGCTAACAAAAATATACTATCAGAGGATGTAGCCCAGCAAGCTCTTGCTGCTGTCACAGCAGTAGGCCTCAAACGTGGGCATCCATTCAAGAGCTTCACTCCCACATCTGGAGAAGTTGTGACAATCAGTGTCTGACCATTTTAGAAATCAGATACTCTGGGTACCAGGAAGTTGATTTGCCTTCCACTTCCTTAACAAAACACACATTAATATTTAAGCGTTGCCTTTATAAAGCAGTGTTCTGTCTTGATCTCGGGCAAAAGTTATGTGCTGGGAAAGTTCACTTGGATGCAGCCAACCATATATACATTTCAAATATTCCTCAAGACTTTTTTTTTAAAAAAGCTAGCCAATTGAATCCTGCTGGCTTATTACTGCTGTTTGACAGATTTATATGTGCATTAAATCTTGATTCCCCCCTCCCTTTAAATTATCTCTACCCCAAAACCAAGGAATGAAACCTATGAAGTATTTCCTTATTAAGTAACATAAAGATATAAATGCTTCTAATGTGATTCCGACTATTGTTTTTAGCATCTTTCTTCAATTAGAGCCACATGACGTGAGGTTATCATATTATTTTCATTACTGTGCACAGTGTCTTAACTATCAAGGACCTCTTGCTTTTCCTTTTTCCTTTAAAGATAATTCCTGTAAAGAAATCCTGTAGTTTGTTTTTTAACCAGGGTACTATAAAACTGATAACAGCATCTTGAATGCAATGCAGCAACCCAGTACAACTCCTAAAGGGTTCAATAAACAAATAATGTACCTTATTTTGCTTTAGAGTTTGCCATTGGTGAATTATTGTGAATCCAGCTTCCTCCTCTGTTTAAAACTATGAGCCGTCAACAGCAAGAAGAAAGAAATGCTTTAAGGGCCTGACAGCATTCTAAACAAAATAATCTCTCCCCCCCCCCACCAATGAATGTTGTGTTTATGTAAATCTTTATCTGAAGTTTCTCTCTAACAGATGTTCACTGAAATAATAGGCAGAGGCTTAAATTCAGATATTGATTGAATCTCATGTGGGAAGTTTACCTTCGACATAGACTAGTTTTTTTTAAAAAAAATATAATCAAATCTTTGTTGTTGGTACAGCCCTGTACAAACATTTCAAATAGCACACATAATGTATTGACAAATGCCAGACCAAAGGACACTTACAGGTAGCTGAAACTAGCCCAACATTGGTGTAACTCAAACCAAGCAAAACACAAAAAAGATAGCTTATTTATTATGTTGGACAAAAAATCACAGAAGATTGCTTATCAGAATTTAAAAGCAATTAATACAACACAGAGAATGTTTAAAAAATGGGAAAAAATAAAAATATCAAAGGGAAACAATTATTCTGTATAATAAGCAAAGCTCGTTTTCAGATAGGGTCTTTAATTCATTTTGATATCTGATGAAGAATGGTGGGTTGTTGTTTTTAGCATTTAAAAAAGACAGGCTTTTTAACCTGTTGCTGATTCTGGTAGTGAACAATTTATTTTTTTCATTTCAGAAGTCTTAAATGGTAAACATTGGCCTGTTTTTTTTATGAAGGTATGTGTGCGTGTGAAAGTACTTTTCTTTGGGTTTTGTTGCATGGTTGCATTTTCAAATTGCAGGAGATGCTATCTGAACTGTTTGTAGTGCTTCGTAATAAGCTGCTTTATTTTCCTGCACTTTGCTTAGTTTTTATAAAAATGGAAGGAGTTTTTGGGTAGACTGATATTGCACAGAACTGACAGACAACCTCCCCCCAATGGCAGGTACCATGGGGAAAATACCACCATCTTAAATTCAAAATCTGGTACAAATGCAGAAATGCAACCACACAACAAAACCTGAAGAAAAGTGGTTTCACAAAAAAAGAAAAAAAAAAGGCTCAAACCTTTATTAAAAAAAACAGGACCATGTTTACTGTACATACAATTTAAAGGGCCCATCTCAATGTGCCCTCTTTTAAATGATCTCATCTTGCTTTTACAACATTTGGGATCGAACATGATTCAGAATAGAATAATGCCTTTGTGTGCAAGTACCACACTCTATGATGAAACAAACTGTGGGCTAGGTCATTCTGAGGTGGTAAACTTGTGTCTGAGCTGTATTATTTTGGACTGCAGGTTTATGTGATGGAACACTCTTCCAATGGAAAAAACCCTTCCAAGTAGATAGCTAGTATTTCAAGGTGAAAGCTAAGCTCCTTTCCTTTCCTTTTATCCCTTAGAAGCTCCTTGATCAATTGATCTTGAGCAGCATATATCTAGTGTTGGAGGGATATAAGGATTGAAACAAATCTTGCCACTGACAATGTAGCCTTGGGGTCCCTATTGCTTAGTAAAAAAGGCATTATGTCAGTCACAGAGGCATTGGATTTGTATATTAAAAGGGGGGAAATATAGTGCGATCGAAGTTCCTCGTAAAAGCGGCATTCCAAAAGGGCATGGGCTAATGAGTCAATAGAACTAGAAGAGCAAGGGCAGATCCTGTCCGAGTATGGTATATTCAGAATTCTGCCCTGCATTACCATAGAAGGGTTAGCATTCAATCTAGCCAAGCAAAAAGCTCTACAGAGACAAGGAGTTGTCAGATAATATGTATAGGCAGGCAGACCACATGGAGGGGGTATTCTGAAGAACTGGGATGAACAGACGCGACAAGCACGAAAAGTAGTGCTGTTATAATCGAGCTCTTTAATGCGCTTTTTAATTTTGGTAAAGGCTTCAGTTTTCCCAAAATCTAATAACATATCCTGCAAGAAGCCCAACAACAACAGTTTCTCATCTAAGATTTTTTGCCATGAGGATTGAAAGCTAAGCTCCAGCTTTTCTCCTTGACATGCTAGCTTTTTACCTACATTTTTTAATGGGGGAACATATAAGCGCAGTCTGAAGTGATAGAGTCCTGACACAGTTTACCACCGCAGTAACCATTGTTTCAACAGATTTGGTTTCTGCATCAAGAACCTTCAATAACCTTTGATATATCACTACAGAAAAAAAGTTTCCCAATAGACATTTTCATATTTTCCTTAGCATGCTTTTTTGTAGTGTGGACATTTGCTCCTCCCCAAGGCACCCTTGAAATAAATGGAAGGGGTGAAAAAGCACATCCATGTAGCTTGGGCATGTTAAGTGCCATCAAGTCACTTGTGACTTATGGCAACCCTATGAATTAATGACTCCATTGTTAACAGCCTTGCTCAGTTCTTGCAAATTGAGGACCATGGCTTCCTTGATTGAGTCAATCCATCTCATGTTGGGTCTTCCTCTTTTCTGCCGCCTTCAACTTTTCCTAGCATTAGTGTCTTTTCCAGTATTTCTTATCTTCTCATAATGTGACCAAAGTACGATAGCCTTAGTCATTTTAGCTTCTAGGGAGAATTCAGGCTTGATTTGATCTAGAATCTATTTGTTTGCATTTTTGGTGGTCTGCGCTATCCTTAAAACTCTTCTCTAACACCACATTTCAAATGAATCAACTTTCTTCCTATCTACTTTCTTCACTGTCCAACTTTCATACGTGTGCATAATAATTTTGAATGTATGAACTAGCTTAATCTTGGTCACCAGCAATACATCGTTATACTTAAGTATCTTTTCTAGGTCCTTCATAGCTGCTCTTCTCAGTCTCAATCTCCTTCTGATTACTTTCTTTCAATCTCCCTTTTGGTTGATGATTGAACCAAGGAATAGAAAATATTTAACAATTTCAGTCTCTTCACCGTATTTTGTTTAGTCCTATTAATTTCAGTGACCAATGCTCAAAAGACATTCCTAGGGAATTGTTCCTCATTTGACTGCTTCCATTTACTGATCTAATTATTATAACTGTTTCATCCATCATCAGGATCTCAGGCTGGGTTTGCTGTTGCAGAAATTTGGCTATCAGACTACATCAGCCTATTTTCTTGCTTAGCTTTGGTTTCTAGACAGCCACTTAGAGCACTTTACAGGTTTAGCTGTGAATACAGCATAATAAACATACCCCCCTGGAATTCCACAGGCATTTTTTTTTGCTATGGAAGATGTTCCTAATCTCAGAATAAATTGAGCAGATTAAAGATCTATCAGTCTTGTATCATCATTGTATTTGAAGTGTCATTAGATGGCCAGGGCTTGATCTTCCAGCTTGATCTTGAACCTCCAGTGCTCTACAGTTCCCTACTTATTTGTATTTCTAATGTCATTTTCAGCTGGTGATATTTCTTACTAGTAGCTCTAAATAGGCGAATGCAGTTGTACACCCACTAAAAACTTCTTTCGGGTAAACAAAGAAACTGGTGCTGACTATTACAGTGGGAAGAAATTGATATATACATGTACGCATATATGTCTCTCAGCATCTAGAGCTAGCCTAGTAAATAAGCAAATAAGAATCCAAATGTATCCTATCTGTAGAATTTTGCAATTTACATCAAGTGTCCCAAGCAGCCATGTTTTGAACACTTAGATCTTGGTGGGTGATCACATATGAATACTAAAGGAGAAAATGTTCTTGGCAATTAGGACATTTAGCAATATACTGAACTGTCACAAGGGAAAGATGATGTAGCTTCAGAAATTGCCAATGTTTTTTTTTAATAACAGAAACAAAACCATTGTCTCATTATTGGATAATTTCATAATATCCCTCTGTCTTAATTGAAATTGTACTAACTTATTTACAAAGTTTTTCAACTGTTTATTATTTTGGAATAGCCTTTATCAGATTAAAGAACCGGCTGTCTATTCAAAGAACCAAACAGGCTAACACCACACAAATCACTCAGAAAATCCCTTCTTTTACTGAAGTAGGTGTGCCCACCTCAACCAGCAGTGCTGCTATGCACCATGATGCACAGCTGGTGCGTTAAAAGCATCACAGTGAGATGTTCGGCACACTGTTGGTCTAAGTCCAAAAATGTGAACATGTTCTATTTTTTTAAAAAAAGTTGACTGCTCATATGCAATCAGATATGGTTTTGTTGCTGCTGCCTCCCAGCTGCTTTACCCACAGCATTCTTGTTATTTGTTGCTGCCACATTATTAAAAGCAAAGCCAAAAAAAGAAAAAAAAGGGGGGGGGAACCCTTTCATGTTTTGTGACTTACTAGTTAAGTGTCTCTATATGGCAGTGTCAGTTCATGTTTGTTAAAGGCTGATAGACTGTTTCAGATATGGATAAATTGGTGCATGACATTTCAAAGATTAAATAGGAAAAAATCTGATTAGCATTTTATTTTTATTTCTGATAATAAATTGAAACATATAATTGGTAGAATATAGGGTTGTAGAATTTGGCCGTTTTAGTTGCAGAAGCTGGTTGGAGCCCCAAAAACAGCAACATTAAAAACTTTTATTTTCAGAAGTAGAATATTTTTCACATTTGGGAATAAATGGAGGGAATTTTGAAATACATATATAATATCGCTCATATCAACTGTGCTCAGGCTACTGAGGCAGAGTTAGGACTGGCTTGAATCAAGCAGTGGGGATAATTTGATAATGCATAAAGAAGACATTTGCTCACAGCGTCTGCAGCCTACATCATCCACTGCTTTTCAGTTTCTGGACGTTTCTTTAAAGAATGACACTTACTGTCAAAGAACTCCCAGCTCATCTGATGTGCTGTCCATCAACCACAAACCCACAGAACTGCAAATAGGTACAATATATGGAAGACTGCAGCACATTCCTAGGAAGAATTTACTATACTATGCCAACCCAAACACTGTGTTGGTGACACTGGTTTCCATGGCCAAGAACTTGCACTTTTGCACTGGTTTTCAGAGCTAATTATCTGAATTTCACTGTCATAAAATGAAAATATAATCTCCACTGCCCAGACATATATTATTTGAAAATTAACAACATAAGAACCCTGCTAGATCAGATCAAAGATTCACCTAGTCCAGCCCCCTCTTTCCAACAGAATCCAGCAAGATGCCTCCAGAAATGCTGCAAGCAGGGCTTGACAGCAACAGGCCTCTACTACTGCTTTCCCTTAACAACTAGTTCTCGTTCTGGCTCTAAAACGGTAGGTTCCATTTACTGCCATGGCTATTGATAGACATATCCTCCAAGAATTTGTCATTTTTAAGTCATATGGCCATTATCATATCATGTGTTATTTACTTCTGTAAGTTAATTATGCATAGTGTGAAATATTCCAACCTGAACTTACTCCCAATCAAGTCCTCTATACATGTTATGGTTAATAAAGTTTAATAAAGAAGGTTGTTCTCTGCAGAGTCACAATCACAACATACTTATTTCTAGGACTTCCTGTTTTTTTGTCTTCTAATCTAAAGTAAGTTCTAGAGTACATTAGTACATGGTTACCCCTGAACAGTGTAAAATACTGGCCTGGACCAAGAAATGAAGTTACTACAATCACTGCATGTGTGTTCAGTGTAATATGGCCACAGGGAGTCTCCTTGGGTGATTTTAGCACTACGAGAAAGGGGGAAGGATCTCTTATCCACTTTCTGCCTGTCAGTAATTTTACAAACTCTGTCTGGTCTTTCCTTAGTTTCCTTTTCCTAAACCTAAAGTCTAGGGTTGCCAGCCTCCAGGTACTAGCTGGAGATCTGCTATTTCAATTAATCTCCAGCTGACAGAGATCAGTTCACCGGGAAAAAATGGTCGCTTTGCCAATTGGACTCTCTGGCACTGAAGTCCCTCCCAAAACCACGCCCTCCTCAGGCTCCGCCCCCAAAACCTCCCGCTGGTGGCGAAGAGGGACCTGGCAACCCTACTAAAATCCCAATGCATTAGTCTTTTCTTATAAGGAAGGAGATCCAATTGCTTCATTCTTTTGGTTATCCAATTCTGTGGCTTTTCCAGTTCAGTTATGTATTCTTGATGTAGGGCAACAAGAGCTGTATACAGTATTCCAAATGCAGCTGCACGATAGAAAGATATGATATTATAATGCTGCCCATTTTGTTTTCAGTCCTTTTCCCAATAACCCCTAATATAGAATGCACTGCTTTCATTGGTATACATGGTAGGAGAATGGCTGGAAAACACTTTAAATGGTATGTGTGAATTTAGCCTATGTTGCATATTTCAATAATCCCCAGTTATTACAGATGTTATTGACGCATGTTTGGGTAATGTACTAGTCATATTCTTGGCAGGCTTACAAGAAAAAAAATGTCACCACTATATTGCAACACACCCTGATGCTTTGGGACAGGGCAGAGAATAGAAATGTAAACAAATGTATTTGAATTCATTCATTTCTCAACAGTTTGTCTGCAAAGATGGCATGTGGGTCTGTACTGAGTTTGCACAATAATACCAGGTCTATTTTACATATTATTTTCAATCATAAATAATATGGCATAGATCCCATTGGTAAATAAGTAACTGTTCAAATGCTTCCATTTCCTGATCAACTGATTTTTTTTCTTTGCAGAAATTTTATATCAACACAGGTTTTGTTACTTTCAGTATAGAGCGAATATTCCAAAATAACTGGTTTCAAGGAACAACAGTGACTCAAAACTGTAATAGCAGGTACATTATCTTTGATGGTGTCATGAGTATACCCCTGATTAATAGTAAGATCCAGACTAGGAACATATTTTCTGTAACTGATGTGATTATTTAGAGTTATTTTAAGAAGAAGAAAATTCCCACAAAGCTTCTTTTTGTCAAAGTGTTATTTCCCTCTTTAAAGTATGTTTCTTCTTCTTGGCTTTTATACTCCAGGTGCTAGGGCGGTAGCCATTGGCTAATTCAGGAGTTAAAAATACACTTTAACAGATGCTCTTTCAACAACTCCTGTCTTAAACGTGATGGCGGTACATTTCTTGCTATTCGTTAAGTATCACTGACTGATTTTTAGTCATGCAGAATGAACCTGTATGCCTAAAAAGTTACTTTCATCAGCATCTAGGGTGCTGAATTTGTGAAATCATAACACTGTGTCTTGTAAGTCAGCCTAAAATGCCTATTTAAATACAAATACTCATCCCTCAGAATTGCATAACCACAGCCGCAGGTTCCTAAAATAGTTTTGTGCTGGGGAATTATTCTCTGGATATATTTCTTATATGTCTTTGTGCCTGTCTATACACCATTAATCCTTCTCTCCTGTAGGCCTTTTGGTGCTTTACTTGTTTTGAGGAGTAGGACAATATTTCTTTATTCAAATATGAGTGTTGTGATAAAAATGGAGGGATGGGTGGGGGGGACACAAACACATATTCTGTCTGCCTTTCTAAACTGCCCCTTTGACAAACTTCATCTCCTACTGAAGTGGCTCCTACCGAACACTCCTTGTTTTCTGGAAGGAGTGTCCTAATATTTTCATGCAAAGTTAGTCCATCCATTTCCTACACATTCCTGCTGTGTTTTTAGCAGTCTGCCTTGCCAAAGATCATTCTCCTTTGCTCTTATTCCGGTTCTTCCAACCCAGTTGTGACCTAGCTAGTAGACCACAAAGCCTAGCTTCTTGAGGGATACCCTATTATTTAAATTCAATTAGAGCTAATTATCCCTTAATAATTGCCTTTGATAATTGTTTTGGTTTTTCAGCTTGGCAAACGAACATGCCCTTCAGTTAGAAGTCAACTAGTGTACTCATTCTCTTCAGATACTGGTTAAAAACTTTAGAAGGCTTATCTGTAATTTTTATTCTGCCCTTCCAGCAAGGGGCTCAGGGTGGCATACTAGTTCTCCTCTCCTTAATTTTCTCCTCACAGGAATCCTGTGAGGTAGGTTACGCTGAATGAGGGAGGAAAGCGACACTGGTCTCAAACATTTAAAAAACCGACTCCTAAAAGTTTTACTTAGAAGCTATTGAAGTTATTCAGGGTCATTATACTAATGAAATGAACAATGTCTCCTCTCCCGGCCCCCTGGTAAAACCAGGATCATACTGTAAATGAAAAAAATTATAAAAATAATTGAATAGACAATTTGGCTAACAGAAATTTTCTGTTGGGCAAAATTTCCTCCTGCATTGCTCCATTACTAATAACATTCAGTACAGTTCAGTAATTTTTCTTACTAGATATTCAATCCACAAAGGGCCTTGTACAGTGAGTCTGCTTTGAAGGAACATGTACAGCTTTATGTATTTTTAAAGAGATGGTTTCCCTATTATAAGCCTCATTTATGCAGAGCATTAAAAGATCTTCCAATATGGGCTTTATTTGTTCTCTAGATGTGGATTATCTCAGAGTAGCCAGTTTTACTGGACCATGATTTGGTGATTATTGTACTTGACATTTTTTTCAGTGAGGGGAGGGAGGCAGAGACTTCCTTTGAGTATATTCCATGGTGGCAATCATGCCCACTGTGTGTAGCATCTTTACTATCTACTGATACCCTTTTGGAGGTTAATCTCTTGTAAAATTAGATTGTAAAAATGGACACAGTTCCCACATTTACATACAGGTGCTCAAAGGGCTTATGAAATGAGTCAAATGCTATATGACTTCTAATGCTGAAGCAGCAGCACAATTCATCGGTAGGTGATATGTAAACCATGTAAATGAGCACGGATCTGTTCTCCTGGATCCTTTCTCCTTTCAATTCATCTTTCAGAGGTTGCTACCCTCCCAATTTGATTGCTTTAAGAACACAGATTGTCTTCTCTTGATGGTGAAACTGCTTTAATCCCCTTCTCCAAAGGTCAACTAATCTCCAGCCTTAAGTGCAATAGATGCAAATACACTTCTCTTGCAATGGTCCTTCTAATTTAATTCCCTTCTAAGCTTTCATGAATAAACCTAGTAATGGATCCAGTTTGGAAGGGGTCAAAAGGTTTCTGTTCCCGTAAAATTTAAATTGACATCATACACTGATAATAGTATGCACCACTTTACTATAAACATTGCTGCTATTCTCCGGTATATCATTTTGTATAGTAACAGCTACATATGAACAAAGGTGCTGCTTTGTTATAACTTATATCACATCTCTGGCTTTCCTATAAAAATACAGCTCTGCAAATCAGAGCGCACAGAAGGATGAATTCTGTTCATGCTTGTACAATTACCTTCAAATAAACCCAGCAGTATGTATTCCAGCTGTACCTACTTGATAGCTATAGTACTTGTTTTCACTGGGTACTGGAATGTACAATATTTATACGTAATAGTAGATGCCCCCTGTTTTATGTACAAATTCAATATTACTTACAAACTTTAGGTGGCACAAACATACAGTGATCCTAAAAATTGATATATCTAATTGCAATAAATTTAGATCCTGGATGACAATGAATGCATATTTGTGATGGGCAGCCCATTCCTAAAGGGGGGGGGGTAGAAGGGTGGCAGCTGGGAGCAGCTCAGCCAGGCTGCCTCCAGAGAGGTTTCCAAGCTGAAAAATAAATGTTTAAAATGCATTTTAAAAAGAAACCTGCAAAACTCCTCCATGGAGTAACACAGGTCTACGCCAGCTATTTTGCTGGCATAACAACGCTGCAGCATAGAGGGGCATTCCCAAGCCGAAAGGGGTTTGGAAGCTGACTAACATCAGCTCCACCCCTGGGAACGCCCCGGGAACATCCCCTTGATGCCAGTGCGGGCACCTGCACCTGGATTTTTACTGCGTGTGTGGCAGCGCCGGCAGCTGAGGCCTGCACTGCTGTGTCGCTCTGTGGCGCCAGTGTAATTGCCACTTTATCACAGTGCAAAGTTATGCCGGCTCCTATGGTGCTTTGCCCCCACTTCAGGATTGCACAGTCAAAGTTTCAAAAAATTATTTGGCAGGGTAGGAATGCCTTCTGACAGCTCAAGGTTTTGTTCATTTGGCTTGCTCTGTAACTCCATTCTGAACACTTACTTCGTTCACTGAGCTTCAACCTATTTAAACTTATTTTTTTCCTTCAAGTTATTTATTACTTATTTATTTAAAACATTTATTCCAGTTCTCCCGGAGAAAATGGCTGCTTTGGAAGGTGGACTGCATGGCATTATACCTTAACCCCACTCTCCCAGGCTCCATCCTCAAATCTCCAGGTATTTCTGAACCTGGAGTTGGCAGCCCTATAGGGAGCTCTGCAGGGATTTGATTCCATAGAATTCACTCTCCAATTCATCTATTTTCTCCAGGGGAACCCAGCTCTGATGGCTGGAAATCACTTGTAATTCTGGAGATCTCCAGGCCCCAACTAGCAGCTAGGAACCATAGTGAAGAGACACACAACTATACATTTAACCAGTACTTGCAAATATAAAAGCCCTTAAAGGTGACTGACATGCGATAATATGCATTCAAGAATTCTGAAGATGAGTCTAAATATTTCTTTCTTTGTATCAGATTTCTATTTTCCTTCAGTCTGTTCTTATTAAAAACGGCAGAACATCTCTTTTCCCATTGATTCTAGATGAGGAAATGTCAATCCTATTGTGGAATTCTTCCTGCTATCGCATAATAATAGCAATAAGCATTTATATAGCACTTTGTGAAAGGTTAACTTACTTCACTTGCATTATTTCACCAAAATAAGGTGGCCTACATAGTCAGAAGAAGCTTTATTGCTCGACTCAAAAGAAAGCTGGTGTTATCAGCTAGGGACATTTTAACCAGCCTGGCCTGATCAATGTGCTGTTCTTGTGGATTATTTCTTCCTGCACAAAGGGAACTCTGGCTCTGTGTCAGAGCTTGGGCCTGACAGAATCCAGAACACACAACCATACTAATTTATTATTTAAGGCAGTGGGAAGCCAGCGGTTCACTAGACAAGCTGTAGTGTCACAGAGGAGCAGGCCTGGATCGTGTTGGATGGCACTTTTCCCGCTTTGAAGCACACAATTGATTTCTATTGCTTCACGACATTCAGAAAGTGTCAGGCTGGCTATTTTAAAGGCAGCAGAACTGGAGATTATTACTGAATAACACAGTCTTTTAAAATGTATACAGAATTATTCCTAAATCATATACAATTTATCTGAAATATCTTTTAAAAGCCTGGCGAAATATTTTCTGAGGTAAAAAGGGAGAAGGCACCTTGACATTGGTTTATGATTACAACCATTTGGGTGTTCAGCAATCTTTATGATTTCACGAGAATCAGGGCATAGAAAACATCTTCTCAGTATCCGAGGCATCTCAATCATAAACCGGGGTCCTATTTATTCTATTATGTCTAAACAGAATAACTAAACCATCTCTATCAAAGGAAACTTGCCTTTGAAGGATGGTTTTGTCTTCTGCATCTTAGATGGATTTAATATTACTCTCCGTTCATGTTGTCCAAATTTTCCTAGTAACTGCAAGATTCAGAAATGTTTTTTTTTTTAAACTGGTGAATCTGCACATGGTTAAAAAACACACAACAACTATAAAAGGAAAAGAAGAAAATTGCAACATTAATTGAACAGTAACAGTTGCCTGGATCCAGAAGTCTATGCTGGGAGCTCTCACATACCCAGCAAGCCTTCCAAAAAATTCCTTCCTACTACAGCCCTTCCACCATCTGACATGATGGTTTATTTGGGGGGTCTTCTGTGAAAAGTCATCATCCTCAAGGTACAGCCTAGAGTTCTTCTGGAATTACAATTAATCTTCAGACTCTTGAAGGAAATGCCAACTTTGGGTGGACTCGAAAGCATCACATCCCTTCTGATCTCCCTCCTCTCACCAAGTCCCGAGGCACCTCCCCAAATCTCCTGGAATTTCCCCAAGCCAGAGTTGGCATCTCTACTTTCTGCAGTGGCCTTCTGTGCAATACGTGAAGTGAATGGGGGAAATGTCACTGCTGGTGGTCTTTATCACCATGGCCCACCAAGTATATGGCAGACCTACATAATGGAGCACAGACTGGTAGGGAAGGAGGCAAATATCTTCTCAAATATCTTTAAGGCTTTTAATGTCTTTAATACTTTAAAATATTTTAAATCTTTGAATGGAGTTTTCATTCTTTTTTGTTTTGGATGGGTTTGCAAAGTCAATGCACTATTTTGTAGAGGGCTCCCCCTCCCCCCACTTTCTAATGACGCTGAAATTACACTATGGAACTTGCCTTGCCCTCTGCAAACCTAGGCAGTGGGTCTACAGGACTGATAAAAGTGAAGTGTGTGTGATTTTCTTGAATATTTCAGCAGTTGTTAAGGAACAGTGAGGTTCATTAACTGGGCTGATGAACTTTGTACATATAGTTTGTCTTTTTTATTGTTGTTTGGTATTAATGGTTGTTTTTGTTGCTACTGAAAACCACTTTTAGTCTTTGATGTAGAAGTGAGACAAAAGTAGGAAAAATGAATTGTAAGAAATCATGCCAGCCCGTATCTTCAGTCATGTTTGTTTTTGCTTCCATTTCTGTGCATTAAAAAGATGAACAGATAGATCCAAAGACTGAATTCTTGCTGGATGTCTGATCATTAAGGGTTTTTGGGGTTATATAACTTGATAGACCTGTAAGAACAAAAAGCAAAGCACTCCAGAGCTCTTCTGTTATCCTGTATACACATGAAAATCTAAAAGATTCCAGTTTCCAAAACTGTTTCTCTTTTTTGTCCTGTCCTCCCCACTTTTTGGCTGCAATTCTAGTATCTGTTTTAGACAAAACTGCCACTAATTTTTAATCAAAGTGTTGACTAGGTTAAGATTGCAGGGTCATTTCTTTTTATTGCCACTTTTGGGGGAATGGCTGCAAAGTTTAGCGAGCATGGCTTTCATTAGATTTTCTACCACTAAAAACCTCTTCTGAATCCCTGAAACATGCCCCCCCATCAGCCTGGAATCCTCGTCATCGGCTTGAAATCCACTTCCCACAATGCTAAGAATTAAGAAGCTGCAAAGACCGACCAGTGTTGTAGGAGGGTTGCTGTTACACAGCAGTGCTGTCATTTTAACAGGAAACCATCCATCATCTGCCTGCTAGTCCTCAATAATCACCTTCTATTACAGTCAGATTGAATCTTCAATTGGTGGCGTTTTGCCAGGTTTCCTACAGTTCTTGATTTCCTGTACTTTACAGAGGTATTCAAAATAATTTACCGTTCAGTTCAAGAGCTATATTCCTCCTGGAAAATATTATTGTCATTAACCTGTTGATGCCAAAAAGTTTGGGAAACATAGACCTTGCTCATTCCATGTTGTTGTTGTTTTATCCCTTTGAATTTTCTGTTGCGGTATTGGTTTGTAGTTTTCACCCTATTTTACATTTATGGAAATGGAAATGGAAATATGTTGAGCAATGACCCTTTTCCTAACAGTATGAACAATGACCCGATTATACAAGTTACATCAAGCAGAAAGGTATATAAAAGTTACATCAAGCAGACAATAATCAAGCCAATAGTGAAAATAGCAAGCAGGGAGAAAAAACCAGTTTGGATTGTATTTGTATTGTGTTTGTGTTTGTTAGTTGGAGCACAGACTAATTGAAATTACCACTATATTTATTCTGTTGGTTTCATGTGTTTATTCACTTGGTCCACAGAAGGATACTAATACTACTTGATAAAGTATTGTGTTGATGCCTTTCAGAAATATAACTGTTGTGACTGGTAGAAAAGTAATTTGTCCACTAATTTCTTTATTTATTTTACTTCATTTTGCCCCACCTTTCTCCCCAAAGGGGACCAAAAGCCGCTTACATTGTTTATCTCTCCTACATTTTTGTGGCAAAAAGCTTTTGAGTCAGGTTAGTCTGAGATTAGGTGACTCACCCAAGGTCATCCCAGCAAGCTTCCATTGCAGAGTGGCACTTCGAACCTGAGTTTCTAAGATCCTAGTCTGATGTGCTAGTTGTCATGGATTCAGTCATGTTTCTCAATAGGTTACACGTATTTCTAAATGTAAAGTAACTTTAAATGGAGCACACTGTGATCCTAAATGATGTTTGTCATTGCTTTTCATCTCAGTAATGCCAGATCACAAATCACTCCTGAAACCATATCCTTTGGTCTTTAAGCTACAACCCAAAACTCAGATGCATATGTATGGATGTAGCCAGTAATCATGGAAAGATACGTGCATGTGTTCCAGGATAGAGACTAGCACCCCCCCCAAATTCTGGGTCTGCTCTGTGTCTCAAATTAAGCTGTCTGCCTGACCCATAGAGGCATTCACACACTTTAGCATATTGAGCATGACAAACGGTCAGTTGTAGTCTCACTAGTCCATATTACTGATGAAATTTTGGGATGAAAATTTTGCATACTTAATACAAGTGCTGTTTGATCCTCATTGACGTCAGTACAATTCAGATTATATTCTAAGGTCACATTTCCTTCTCCTTTGAGGTTATATAAGAGGTAATTGTGAGAGCTAAGAACTGACTGTGTGTTTCATACATTCCAACATCACATTGCCCATTAAATCACCCTTGCATCAATAGGACAAAATTGAGAAAGCAGAAATAGCCATAACTAGTGCCATCCTCATTCCTGAGGCTCAGGATTTGTTTTTCACAAGCATTTATGCCCTCCATTTTTTCTTAGTTGTTGGTTCCGCCAGTTATTAAAGATTAAGTATATGGACCCCACCTTGTTAAGAGCAGGTGTGGTCTTAGCTAATGGGAACAGCAGCAGTTACTCCAGACACTGTGTGTGTGTAAAGTGCCTTCAAGTCGCAGCCGACTTATGGCGACCCCTTTTGGGGTTTTCATGGCAAGAGACTAACAGAGGTGGTTTGCCAGTGCCTTCCTCTGCACAGCAACCCTGGTATTCCTTGGTGGTCTCCCATCCAAATACTAACCATGGCTGACCCTGCTTAGCTTCTGAGATCTGACGAGATCAGGCTAGCCTGGGCCATCCAGGTCAGAGCACTCCAGACACTGTTAAAAAAGAAAAAAAAAGGTCTCTCATAATGAAGCATGGGGGAAGCAAGCGTTGACTGTTTGTGTAGTTTTCCATAGAAGATTGCACAAAAAAGGCCACTCTTGTTCTAGACATTGCAGAATTGTTAGCAGGCATTAGCCCTTTTTAGATAATATTTTATTTGGAATTCATAGTAGAGATGGGAGAATGGGATTATGTGAATTTATTTCGAGATCTATTTAGAGGTGTGCCTAAAGTCTAATATATACATTGTTCAAACCCTTTGATACGCAGCCATTAAATAAAAATAATAGTATTCACAACATGTCTTTTGTGCAAAATAATTGTACAAGATCTGGAGCGGAAAACATATGCAGACTCTGGCAAAATATTTTGTGTATATTGTGGAGAATTGTTAGGATCCTGAACATCCTTGTTCTTGCCTTGAAAAGTGAGCTTCCAGTCCTCAGTGCTTCAGAAATGAATTAGTTGTCAAAAATTATGATTCAAGAGAAATTAAACAAGTAAAAACATTTTTTTCTGAGCTGAAACACATTTTTGAAGGTAAATATGTCAGATTAAAAATGTTGGTGCATAAACTTCACTGTGACTTAATGAGGGTTACCATCGTCCCACTGGGGGAGATGGGAGATCACCTGCCCCCAGTTCCCATTGCTTGCTGCTATTCTGCGGGCAATGGGAGTAAATGGTGGGAAGAAATGGGGGACATGATTATGTTTCTTCCAGCACAACACAGAAGTAGGGTTGCCAGGTCCTCCCTCTCCACCCATGGGAGGTTTTTTGGGGCAGGGTTGGGCGGCCATGAACATGTGTGGCTGTGCACATCACATCACTGTCACCCGACATCACTGTTGGGTTTACTCCCGGAGGTGCCGCATCGTGATGGGACGCTTTACCACTCAAACTCCTGGTTTGAGTGGTAAAGCATCCCATCACGATGCAGCACTTCTGGGAGTAAACCCGGCAGTGATGTAAGCATGTCAGGCATGGCCGCCACTCCAAGCAGCCTGCTGGTTTGGTAGGCAATTGCCTGCCGATTCCAGCAACCTGGCAACCCTACCCAGAAGTAATGTTATTATGGCAGGTAACACTAGAGCAAATACTAGAGCGCCTCTTTCTCTCACACGCACACCCAGGCATGATGACATCACTTCAGGGTTGCACAGGAAGTGGTGTCATTGCACTGGCGGTGCCAGTCACCTCTCCATTCCCTCAAACCAGAAGTCTCTGCCTCCCCCATCTCCCAGTGGTTGCAACTCTACCATTAATCATTGTCATGAATTGGTCACATTCACAAAAATGGCATGCAGAAATTATTAGTTATATGAAGCTAAAACATTGATTATGTCCAGCTTCCAGTTTATTTGCAGTACCCCTGAAAGATAAATATATGGTCCTTTCTTAGTTCGTCATCTTGGGTGGGGGGGGAACAACAACTCTAATATTCTGCATTCCAGAACTGCAGCTTTCTATTCTTCAATAACTATTACAAAAGAGAAGGGTGTGTTTATTTTGTTTTAAATCTGCCATCCAATTTCTTTCTCTCAGCAGTAAAAATGGTGTAGTGTGTTTGAGGGGGAGTGGGTGCACCATTGTGCATGCTTCGTATCCAGCAGAAGAAAAGAGGAAATATTTCACTCTGGCTTGAAAAAGGGTGGAGATTTCTTTGTTTCTTTTTATATTTATCCAGGAAAAGCTGACAATCGTCCCACATTAATGAACAACACCATCAATCACTGCACTGACAATGAGCGGAAAAGCGAGGTATATGTCAGACTGACGACATATTGCTTTTTTCAGCTAGGGCATGGCTGTTTATAGCACTTTTTTTTTGCTGGCAAAAGGCTTACTATATGGGGATGGAACTACAAAGAAGACTCTGTAATAAATCTGCTAGAAATATGTTTTGTTGCTTCAGAACTTTTAACACTCATTTGTTTTCAAAGCTCTTGAAGTTATAGCATAAAATTCATGCAAGCATTTTTGTCTCCTTTCCTGGGTGGAAAACCAGTGCTAAAAGGGAGGGGAACCTTATTGTCTTTGGCTTTTGAGTTTCAGTGCATAGTTTATTTCTTAGGTAGATTTATATCCTGCTTTCTGACCCCCTAATTACTATAACTTAAAATGAAAGATTCGTAACTGCAAGGTTGTTCCTAAGGAACATACAGCTGGAAGTGGGTCTATTAATTGTTCAGCCCAGGGAGAATGTTTTAGCCTAGCCCTCTCCTAAACATGCTCATTTGTTACATGCTCATTTTTAAAATAAAGAAGCATGCAAAGATATAAACTTTTCTGCCTGCACTGTGAAGAGGTACAATCTGGAATTATACTACATTCTACCATTTATTTTGTGTAAGGTGCTGTCCTGGATGGCCCAGGCTAGCCTGATTTAATCAGATCTCAGGATCTAAGCTGGGTCAGCCCTGGTTAGTAATTGGATGGGAGACCACCAAGGAATCCCAGGGTTGTTGTGCAGAGAAAGGCAATGGCAAACCACCTCTGCTAGTCTCTTGCTGTGAAAACCCTACTGGGTTGCCATAAGTTGGCTGCAACTTGAGAGCACTTTACACACACACAATATGCTGAATGGTTAGAATATTACACACAAGAAATTATGTCCAGAATATCCTTGGAGTGTAATTAATATTTTGAACATGGGGAATGAGAAGGGCAAATCAAACAAGGAACTGCCTCTTTTGCGATAACCCTCTGTTGATGGAGAAGCCAATGTTTTGTCAAGTTTGTTTAGTTATATTCTCTTAACTTTTGCCACTCTTATGAGAGTAAAATACTAGAAATGGTACATGTTGAGTTTGATAGCTTGTTGGGGAGAGGAGACAACTGAACAGATGTTGTATCCCAAAGCAAAGGGAGTTGAGTGCATTTTATAGTGTATTGGTTTTGTTTCAGTGCAATAGAAGGCTGGTTTCACTCGCTCATTTCTTTCCCCTCTCTCCTTTCTTCTTAAACTGATACATGCAAAGCACATACCTTCTAGCTGTTCTCAGCAGCATGTCTTTTGGTTCCCTGAAATTCATTCAGCACACAGATACGGACTCTCCGACCTGGCAGCTAGCTTGTCAGAAATAACCTCCTGATGACACTGTGCAAGGTTTGAGAAAAGATCCTACACACAAGCTTGATGATACTTGGCCTTTGTAGATACTTGTGCGATGCTGTCTGGGGCACACTACCTTAAAAGACACACAGACTTCAGATTCCTTTATTTTCCTTCCAGATGCTAACTCTGCTGCTTGAAAGGCCCACCTCTGGCTTCTTAATTTTTTTTAAAAAAACTTTCTTTGTATTAATCTTTGAACAGAATAATTTCAGCACAATACAAATAAAAGAAGCATACCCTTCCACTGAAAGAATAATATTCAACCAATCTAATCCAAAATTCATCCAACAGTAAACACAGAACACCTATTGTTAAGTATCAAGTGTTGAATAAAGGCTGATAAATCAGTTACTCAATTTATTCTTGCACCATTACAAAATAATTCAAGTATGATTAACCGGACTAATACTATTTTCATTTTCTCTTTACCCTTTTTCTTGCTCTCTTTATTAGACATGCAGTCTAATGGTATCAATAAGTAAGAACAGCTAGTTCAGACATGAAATACAAATGTTCAAAATGGTTCATATGAACATCTCATCTATTCAACTTAAATCCCACAGGGCTCATAACTCTAGTTGCTCACTGCCTTGATTGCTGTTCATGGGACAATCTTAACACAGGACCCCATTTCCCCCAAACATTTTCATGTGTGTTGCCAGAATGAAGCTGTGGCTAAGAAACATTACATCAGAAGTAGCTCAAAATCTCATTTGTCTGAAAGGACTTCTTGGCTCATCATACTGAATCCTGAAACTGTGGCGAAACTATCTAGAATGTACATTGTACAGTTCTGGTTTAAGGCAATGCAGACAGACCAGGACCATCTAATTTTTTTTAAAAAAACAAGGCATACTGTGTATGGGAGGCACCATAGTGAGATGGAAATAATGAGTATATTGAGTTCAGGGAAACAGCCTCCCCCAAATCTCTTCCATCATCTGAAGTTGGATTGATACATCGCATGATGCAGTTCCCAGATGTTTTGTTTATAGGAAAGTTTCCTTATGTGCAAACTAACTGAAAACAAGAAATGTTAGAGCTCAAAAACATTTTTTTAAAAACCCTATCTACAGCTACATGATGAGAGATTTTCTCAGCATCAGCATAAAAGCCCGAAATTCTCATCCAGAAATGGTATGTAAATAAATAAACTCTAATTGGGTTGACAGTGCCCCCTTTCCTGGCAGTGCCAAGAATCCTAGCATTGTAATTACACAGTTCTGGGCAGACATGTGGTTTCCATTAAGAAAGATCTGTGATTGACGGAACTCATGAGGCATGTCAGAAAAAACACATCAATGTCTTTATGGGGGGGGGGGAACGAGAGAAGAGATCTAAACTTACTTTGTAGGAAATGGGCTTTTGTAAATGATTCAAAATGACTAAAATAAATGCAATACGCAGACAGGGGCAAAATCCAAGAGAACATGATTGTGCATAAATTTGGGAAGCCCTAATGCTGTTAGCATTTCTTTAAGAAAGGAAATTTCTCTTGTCTAAAACTGCCCTCCCTTTACTTCTATTCAGCAGATTTGTAAATGGTTTCAATTAAAATGATAAAGATATTCAAAAATCTGTTGGAGGGGGGATGACATCATAAGGAAAACATTGCAAAAAAAATCCAAGTTTTTAAGAGCTTCATGCTCTTTCCGATAACATACTGTAGCTTGTTTAAGGGAGTATTTTAAAAGTAAACTGAATCAACACACACATGCACACACAGACCCTGATGACTTGCCTTAATCACCTAAAGTGACTGAAGTGTTGCGACGCTCATTTCTGTGCCTTAGCATAAATACCTGTGACATGACAAACATTTTAAGATGCTGCCAAATAGTATCTTCTCTTGGCAGCCTTAGCATTTTCTGCTAGATGTGTTTGTTTGACAACAAAACAATTCCCTTTATTTTTCCCCCTTGAAAAACGTTGTCGAAAAAGTGGCAAAAAAAAAAGTTCTTAAACAGATAATCTTTTGGGAATATTCTTTTGTATGGAAGGTTTTAAAACGTAAGGGGAGAGATTACAAGGATATTTAAAAGGAGACAATGAGATAATTTTAGGATGCTTGTTTTGTTGCCATTAGTTATATCAAAGCCTAAGGATTTACATTTCCTAAGGAACAAGGGCTTTTCTAGAAGAAATCCCTTTGTTGGAAATTTTTGAGGATGGATTAGGGCTGTTGTACCTAAGTAGGAAACACTTGGGCATGACTTTGAATACCTCCTGCTTTTGGTGCGCTGTTGTAATGTGCTACATAGAACTGACCTTAAAGACAAGCCAGACATTTCAACTGGTGCAAAATGTGACTGCCCATTCCTCATTTAGAGTGAGCCATCTGGAACACCTATTTTGATGCAAATGAACTGGTTGCCTACTTGTTTCCAGGATCAGTTTAAAGTGCTGTCTCTTACCTTTAAAGCCCTTCATAACCTGGGAGCCACTCATTGAAGGTCTATCTCCACTTGTTTTCTTGGTTGTGGTGCCAACTCTAAGAAACTTCCCAGAGGATGTGGGGGCATGGCCTCATTGATGAATTTTGGGAAGTGGGGTGATCTGTTTTGTTTGGCAGGCCTTTTCCATGATGTTGGAGGAACTATGGCTTGGTGCCTAAAGTTCAAGGTTCCTGGTTTAAGAAATATTCAATTTAACCACAGTTTGATTGGATGTTTGAATATGGGTGCTTCAGAAAATTAGAATTTGCTTCTTGTCCATAAAATGAGATTCTAAACCAGGATTTAACCATGGTTGAGAATCCCAGTTTGTGGACAAAAAAAAAATTCTTCTACAATTTGTTTAAGCATCTGAATACAAGGAGCAAAACTGTGGTTAGATCAAAGTCCTCCTAAATCAAGAAACCTTCCGTTTAGGCTCCACATATAAGGAAGTTGAGGGGGTTAGTGTAAGCAAGCCTGAGAATAAACAAAACATATACTTATCCTGAAGAAACCAGGAGTATGATTCAGCAGGAAAGAGAGAGCAATTTTAGCCAGTTTTCTCCTCCTGCTGCAGACCTCTGACTCCTCCCCACACTGTTCCTGCTTATAGTCCTTGAGTATATTTAGTGAATAATAGCCTGTGTCTTTCTCTTGACATTTCTGTTATGTTAAGGGAATGATGATGGAATGGAAAATGATGGAATGGTGGTAATGGATCTTCCTTCTTGATGGATGGAATATCAATTAATGGAATGTCAATAGCTACTATTACCCAAGTTGAGGAGTGTCTATCCCCTCGATAGACATTTTGGAACTGGGTAGAAAACGATAATCCAAATTATCCCCTTTGCCTCAGTAATGCCCTTTGGTTTCTAATCCTTCACTTCTTCACATGCATACCTGAGGAGAATAAGCCATCTATTAATTCCCTTCTCCCTGCGCTTACTGACTGGGTGGCCAATATTCTGATGGAGGCTGTAGTATGCCCCGGGGTGCTTAGGCCTTGGCAGTCCTCATCTGCTAGTTCACTTGGTTGACTGTTCCAGTTTTGCTGTCTTGTCAGGGTTACCCTTTCATGCAGTCATAAGTATGCTGTAAATCCTGAAGGAGTCAATGAGACCAGCAATACATGGTGTCTAGTGGACAGATCTCTTTAATCTTCAAGATGATAAGTAATGCCTGCAGTTAATTCACATTTTGATTACACATTCTTTTTTATTCAGTCTTTTGGCCTCTTAAGGGTTTTTTCCTAGACCATTCTCATTAAACAGCATTTCCCCTGACTTTTGATAATACTTTTATGTTATTGTTATTTTTGAGGGGCTGTGCAAGCAAAATCTAGAAGAAGAAAAATATTTCCCTAATATTTTGGCTTTATAAGATAAAAATGAAAATCTTGAATGGACCTTAAGACAAAGTTTTTACATACCCAAAATGTGTAAAATGCAAATTTTAGATAAGACCATCTTTGGCATTCAAGACCGATAATTCTTTTTTATAGTGTAGACACATACAGTATTTTCAAGGATATCTATGTTGTTTAAATGTGACTTATTTTATCCACAATTAATATGCTATAGTGTGTATGATGATGATAAACTATTGAATAGTTCATTGTTTTCAGGGTTATACATTTTAACTCAGTATGCAGATATGCTTCTAGGGTGACTGAATGAGAGTGTTTCTGTGCAAATCATACACTTTCTTTGTTTACTACAAGATCTGTATTTGCTATTTTCAATCCCCCCCTCCCCCCCAGTGGCAAAAACTAAGGGCCCAGGTATATAATAGATGAGTGAAAATGCTGTGTGTGTCATGGCATGTTTGCCACTCTCTCAGGCTCCATGTTCCCTGGTATCATGTGACTGAGGACTCATGAAACCCGTGAAAGTGGCAAACAGTGTCACAGGTATTGCTAGGTAATGGCATGGGAAGGAAGACAGAAGTTCCTCCTTCTCCCCTTGTAGCACTCTTACAGTCCAGTCTTAAGGGGGAGTGGTTAAGCTGCACCTAGGGACAACGCCTCTGTGCTGCCTCCAGAATAAATAGAATTTAGAAAGAAAACCCTGTGGAACACTCCATAGAGAGCCTGCCTTTTTGCAGGCATAACTCTGCACCTGCACAAAGGGGCATTCCCGGGCCCCCATCGACACTGGCACAAGGCCTTGCACTAGAAAAATGCTGCCAGCAAGGCAGTGCCGGCACTTGAGGTGCGCGCTGCTGCGCAGCTCCCTGGAGCCGATGTAAGTGCCCCTGTGATGGTGTCTGTGGCCGTTTAGCCAGTGTTAGTGGCACTTACGCCGGTGTAGGGGTCACACCGGCTCCTGAGCAGCTCTTGGAGATTATGGGATGGAGCCTATGGATGGAGGAAAGACAGGACTTCAGCAGGGTGTAATCCTATACAGTAGACTTTCCGAAGCAGCCATTTTCTCCAGGAGAACTTATCTATGCAGTCGGGAGATCAGTTGTAATTCTGGCAGATCTGCAAACCCCACCTGGAGGTAGGCAACCCTAAGGGTAGTCTGTTCCAAACAGTACAATTATGTATGCTGACTTCTATAGAGCCCTGTGGCACAGAGTGGTAAGCTGCAGAACTGCTGTAAAAACTCTGCTCACGACCTGAGTTCGATCCCGATGGAAGTCGGCTTCAGGTAGCTGGCTCAAGGTTGACTCAGCCTTCCATCCTTCCGAGGTTGGTAAAATGAGTACCCAGCTTGCTGGGGGTAAAATGTAGATGACTGGGGAAGGCAATGGCAAACCACCCCGTAAACATAGTCTGCCTAGTAAACGTCGGGATGTGACATCACCCCATGGGTCAGGAATGACCCGGTGCTTGAACAGGGGTCTGCCTTTACCATTTTAAACTGACTTCTAAATGGTCAATTTATTTATTTAGAATATTTCGATGCTTCCTCTTCAGAGTCCTCATTTAGGCAGTTTACAATTAAAAACCATAGTATAAAACACAAGCCATTAAAAACACACAGGCAACATAAAATCTATCCATAAAGTAGAGCAGACCATTAAAAAGCTGATAAAATAAACCCTTAAGTAAAAGCCTGAGTAAAAAGATGTGGTTTTATCTGGCACCTAAAAGAACATATAGTAGGGGCCTGGCAAGCCTCAAGGGGAGGACATTCCAAAGGTGAGGTGCCACCACAGAAAATGCTCTGTCTCTTGTTGCCACCCTCTTTACCTCTGAAGGTTGGGCACAGAGAGCAGAGCTAGAGAGTCAGATTTTATATTGATAAAACAGTAAAAGAAAGTTAAGGTTTATAAGAACTTAAGTATGGTATATATTTCAATTTCCACAACATTTCCTGCATCTTAAAAAATGCATGTTTTTTCCATGGCTTAAAAATTGCTAGAAATTTTACATCTCTAAGCATAAGATTGATTTCTGGAGCAGCTGGATTTAGATTTATTTAGTAGCTTAAATCTGTGATTTGAGCTACTGGATAGTACAAATACATTAACATTATTTCATAGTCTGTACAAAACAAGTTTGATTTAAAAAGGGAATGTTTGGTTTTGTCTCTGAAACTCTACACTCATCTGATTAGCTAGGTATTAGAAAAATCCTTCCTCTTAAGTACTAAGAAATCATTTATGAGTGGAGAGTAAGGAACCCCTTCTCTTAAGCACCAGGAAATTTCTGTCAGTACCTGCTGTGAAAATTCTGATTTCCCCCTCCTCATATGTGGTGGATCAAACAGTATCTAAAGAGTCAGGACATGACTAGAATGGTATGCCATGCCTTTTGATGCTGAATGATGTTGACCTTAATTGGGTATTGCAGTTCCTGCCAGTAAAACACACTCGGATGCATTTGTCTACATGACACATCACTTTCTTTGTTGTTGCATTCACACAATAGTTAAGTGTACCGTCAAACAATATAGAAGATGTGTAGTCTTCCAGCTTACTGTTTAATTAGTTTAGCTTTATCCCATAGCTTCCCACCACTGCATAATCAATAGTACTCTGGAGAACATCCCGCCAATATTGGAAATGGATACCTCCAGCTGTAAAATGTAGCTCTACTGATATTTTAAGTTATACTGTGAAATAGCTGTAAACCAGAGTACAGAGTCAGTTATGCATTCTGGAAGGCTGATAAATGAATGTACCTTTTGGAAAAACATGTAGCTTATGTACACAAAAATGATTTCTCATGTTGCCTTTGGTTCTAACTTCTCCAGTAGTCCAAGAAAGCACAACCAAGTAAGAAACAAAGCTTTTCAGTACAACTGCCAAATACAGTGTTTGTCTTATTTCTGAACAGCACACTGCTCAAATACTAGACACACTTTTCAGTGCATTCCTAAGGAGAGTTATTCCAGTCTAAGCCCATTGAAATGAATGGGCTTAGACTGGAGTAACTCTGCTCAGGAATGCACTGTAGGTCAAGCTCACTTCATTCAAAAGCAGTCAATATGCATTACTAGTAGTCTTCTCATTACATCTGTGGCATATCATGGTGGGGTCTCAATTGGTAATGAGTGGATAGTCTTTTGGCAATGAAAATGGGTGTAACAGAGTAGAATTTCCATCTTCAGAAATTGGGAAAAATACCAGTCAAAGACAGAATAGTGTTTTTTTGTTTTAAAAAAGAATTATATCTCTCTTCCTCCAAGATTAGAAACACTTTTTAAAAGAGCTTGGCCTGCATCTTTTGAGAGGTTGCTTCCTTCATATCATGATCTATATTATCAGCTGAAGACACCCTCTTCATTTATGTCCATTAAGGCCCACTGTACAAGTTCATTTATGAGCCACTATGACTACTGCCAGGTCAGTATAGGTTTATATTCCTTACAAGAGATGGGTTTTTTGAGGAGCCAAACATGGCTTATGTGGTATTAGGGTTGCCAGTTCTCTCTTCGTTACCGGCGGGAGGTTTTTGGGGCGGAGCCTAAGGAGGGTGAGGTTTGGAGAGGAGAGGGACTTCAATGCCATAGAGTCCAATTGTCAAAGCGACCAAGTACCTGGAGGTTGGCAACCCTATGTGGTATGCAATCATAACTCTGGATGGACCACTTAGCTGTGGATTGTAAGCTGTTTTGAGACCCCTTAAAGGCAGAGGGAAAGCGAGGTATAAAAACCAGCTCTTCTTCAATAGACATTTCCTTGACCCAAGCTCTCTCCTCTAGATCGCACTCTCTTTCTCACTGGTGATCCCTGGTTGTTTCAGTAAGATGCTTAATATCATGGGTTGGATCCAGACTAAATTAACAGTTTCTACCGATTTCCCCTTCCCACTGCAGAGCCCCTTCATGACCTTCATCAGGGTCCCCTATCCCTCAGGAACAGCATTTTGTGGAGATCAGTAGTCTGTAATGGGTGGGGGTGGCGGCAGGAAAATTCCTTTCCCTGATGGAAAATTTAGTCTAGATCCAACCCCATATTTTGTACTAAAACAGATAAAGCACATTACCATGCCTAATAATACAGTACAGAAGTACATTTTTTAAAAATGCTGGATCAAATGTTTTGTTTTTTAAATTAGGTTTTAATGAGTTATGAAACAGTTTTTTAATATCATGCAGGATTTCTAAGCACAAGGCTGTGTTTCCCCTCCTTCTGCATTAGAATAGTTTACAATATTTTTTCAAGGGATAACATTTAATTAAAATATACTAATTTATGTATTTGGTTATTATTTGTATCCCTAAAGCAGTGAAAATTCATGGTGTGATTTTATGAAAAATGTAAATGAGAATGTTAGCGTTGCTAATAAAGTGAAATTAGCATACTTTAAAAAAAAACCCACCATTTTATTTTTGCAACTTCATAATAAGTTGAAAATAAATGTTTGGGTGTTTGTTCTGATTGCATAAGAAGAAAGTATCTGAGGGCAAAAGCTGAGTTTGGGATACTGGATTGTGAAACTCATTAAGGGGGCCTAACTCAGTGGTCCCACCATGATAGCAGTTCAGTGTGAGTGAAGATATAAAGGGACAACTTTAAAGGTAGTGGAATCGATAGCTGAAGGACTGAACTATTAGGGAAAAAATATTTTCTTAATTTCCATTTTGTCTATGTTAACTTTTGTCTTTCTAACAGCTATTTAAAACTTTGTTTCTTTTCATTGTTTTGCACAAACAAAGGCAAGCGTTCCCTTGCTCCAGTATTTGTTGTCAGTTTCACTTGTAGGTTGCCTGGTATTTAAAACAAAACAAAACGTGGTTTCTGATCATAGCAAATGTGGCTATAAGCCAGCAAGGGACTTGGCATCTTCTGCAAAGCTCGGAGTAGTATACATGTCCACAGTTTAGTCTCATCAGATCCCTGTATGGTAGGTCAGGCTCAGAGATCGTGACTGGCCCACAATTCTCCAGAGAGTTATGGCTGAGTAGAGATTTGAGCTGCTAGACCACACTGACCATCTTATGTTTAGCACAAAGTCTGAAAGTTGTTCAAGTAGTATATAACTAACATTTACGAAGACACTTTCTATAAGTGGGGAAGTTTGCATATTGGCCTATTTAATGCATTGAAATCAATGTGAAAGATTTTTTTAAAGAACATTGCCTGATGCAATGCAGGGATATTTGGAATAATAAAAAAAAGATCACTCAATAGATCATGCCATCATTTCAAACTATTAGTCATATAACAAGAATTGTAAAATCCATAACGAGGAGCCTAAATCTTTACATTTTTGTATGAAAAATCACTCACATTTGAAGGCCTTCTGCTGGGGTATATAGTTTCTGTACATTTTCCTTTGTGAATTCTCATACATTACACTCTTAGGAACTCATGGTGTTTGTGGCAGTGTAAACACATGAATATGGGTTTTTAATGTCTATTTTCGTTGTTACTCATACTTCACCCAGATGGAAAAATTATCATTTCTCATCCCTATCAATAGTGGCATCTAAAAATACTGGACTCAGTACTTAGTGGTTATCATACTATCAGATATTATGGGCAAGATCAAGAAAACTGTGAATAGAGTTCTGCTTGCAGAACTGCCTTCTTCCCTCTCTGTAGCCCTCTTCTTCTAAAAGCCCTCTCCTGATGGTTATGGACCTTCAAGAATGGTGTTAGATGTAGTATGGGAGAATGTAGCTGGAGGGATCATTTTAACAGAAGTTATGGGCTACACCTAGGCTTGCCAGGCCCTGTAGCTCCACTGGCGGGAGCTTTCCGGGGCCGTAGCTGTGGCGCACACACCCTGCGCAATACGCCTGGGCAGACACTCTAGCGATCTTGGCCAAAACTCTGTGGTTTCCATAGAGTTTTATCTGAGATTGCCAGAGCGTCTGCATAACTTTCTGGTTTACCTGGGCTGGCGGGCAGCCCGGTGGATTGGCAGGATTTTGCTCGCCACCACCGGGCACTTGGCAACCCTAGCTACACCTGACATAGGCAACAGTTTCCTCATGAATCCAATACTATGCATCAGCTTTTAGATGAGCTCTGTTTTAAAATTAATTTCATGTTTTACAAGGTTTTGAATCTGTACTGAGTACTGGATTAAGCTATCTTGAGGACCTATGAGACATGAACAAAAACTGATTACTGACTTTTGCCTGACTATAACTTTGGACAGGATTGTAGCTGTAAGAAGGGCAGATCAGTTTGAACCGATTGCCTAGTCTGGCTGCAACATCAAATTCTGTGGCAAACAGTGAACACCGAGATGTACCCTGAGAGTCTTTTACACATTCATCCTTTGTTAGCTATTTATTTTCACACTTCTTTACTTCACTAAGGTTCTTTGGTAAACAGCTTGTGGGCCTTTGCTGTTTTGTTAATGAACTGTCAATAAACACATGGCTTTCTCTCTCTAAAAATCATCCATTTGAAGGAGAGTTATTTCTGGGACTGCACAGGGGAAGGGGGGGGGCTCTTGGCTGAGGATGGCTGGCCCGACAACATCACTACTTCAGGCTAGAGTATGGAACAATTTCACTCATGAGTTCGAAGGGGGATGGCAGATTGTTTGCACAAGAAGTGCCAATAGTCATTAGGGAGGGCCTGTGAAGTGTTTTGAAACATGGGTGGTGGTTAGCATTCTCCACAGAGTGAGAGCCGGTTTGGAACAAAAGAACAGAGAGGAAACACACATGTTTTGATGCAAAGTCATTCTTCCTTATGGACTCCAGGAAGGTGGAAATTTGGACCGAAATTGTTTGCTCTCGCTTAGAAAGAACATCTCTGTTTGTTGAGTAATTGTTGTTTTCGCTCCTGCTTTAATTTCCTTTGTAAATTATCTACCTTGCTGAAATGTTTTGATGAGGAAATCATCTTCCTTTAAAAAAAAAAAAAAGGCCAGCACATGAAAAACAGAGCTGGTATTCCAAATAATGCCCACTTTTACTATTCAGTCTCCTCCTAATGCTTTTTAGATGGAAAGAGGAGACAGCTTTAAAGAGTTTATGTAATGAAAGTACATCAAGAAAGCTCTTTAATCTTTTTTTCTTATTAGATGTGGTGGCAAATATACTGAAAAATAAGCCATGTTTGGAGGGTGGTGGTGGTGGAATACAGTGGTGCATACCATGACTATCCCAGTATGGCGATCATCAACCTGAGAGTTGTTTGAATTGAATGTGGAAAGGTTTATGTATCTGTGAATGTAAAGTAATTGGACCTACCGCTTCCAAAGGTAGACTTTTGAACACTTGGTGGGATTTAAAAAGCCATTACATGAGCAGAAAACCCTTCTACTTATGCAAGGGGGGCATTTCCAGAGATTTCTCAAGCCAGTTTTAGCCCTCTGTCACTTGTCCAATGCTACTGTTTCTGTTGTATAGTAAGAAATCAGAGTTTTACTCTTGTTAGGATGCTTAAACCCATTGGATTGAATCCAGCCAGGTTTTCTGCTGGCGAAAAAGGAAGTTGGTGTTTACTTTGATCACCAAAAAAAGTTAGGCTAAGGATCATGGGACCTGTGTGTCCAAAAGCCTTGTGAGATGGTGACTGTAACAAGGGGAAATGGGTGAAACTGAATGAAAAGGCTACCTGGATGGAACCCATTGTGTGCACAACTCCAGCTGCCATGGCATGCATATTAAGCGTTGCGTACCTGTCCATTTCTGTACCGGCAGTAAACATTTTGCATATGAATGTATGTGCTTGTGTCGGAGATACCATGAATTCTATACAACATGTTAGGGCTTTTCCTCTGTTTGTTTCACTGTTCCTATTAAAAAATATGAGATACTTCTACCCATTTGCTGGTGTTGAAACCCTTCAAAAATATTATTGAGAATCATTCAGTATTCCAGCACTTTTTTCTTTAAAAAAAATTTTTTTTATTAAAGAAAAAGTCAAGTCTAACTCACAAATGCATCCTTTTCCTCATGTATATTTGATACGAGGCTCCAGCCTAATCTGATAAAGTGCACTTTGCCTGTGGTGTCTTACAATAAGCTGGCTGCATTAGTGCCGGGAAAAATCAATACAGATTTATAATTTACCATCGCAAAAACCTATCACTTTTTATGACCCTCCATCCTGGCTCATTAATATTACATTAAAACACACCCACACCCACTGCAACAGGATGAAATGGTGGGCTTGTCAAGCTTACAGTAGTAAAGGAACCTTTAATTGGTCTTCGCTTGAATACGAGGCCAGTAGTTGTTTACTTGCTCTCTCTCTCTCTCTCTCTTTTTAATACAAAGTCTATTTGGATCTTTCTTTTAAAAATGCAACTTGTTAATAAATCTTTTATTTAGGCTTCTATACATTTTCTTTTGATACTTGACAAATTCCAAAGATAGAAGATGCTGCTTTTATAAAATGAATGCCATCTAATCTTTTGAATGATGCACTTGGTCCATCTCTGAAAAGCCCATTCTGCATCTTTTCAGTTCTTTTGTGGAATTGTTTTAAGTTAAGGATTTACATTAAGCAGCAACGTTTCTCCTTTTAATTTTACTTGATACAGTCCTGAAATGATTCTTAATTGATAATAGGATTGACTCACTCACTGGTACCAATTTGGAAACTGGCTGACCAGGATTAATTGAGAAGGCATCCAAACAGAGGAAAGGAGAACAATGTAAGCCACTTTGGGTCCCCATTGGGGAGAAAAGTGGGGTATAAATGAAGTAAATAAAGCAGCGGCTATAGGTAAATGGCTCTGACCTAGATGGCCCAGGCTAACATGATCTCATCAGATCTCAGAAGCTAAGCAGGGTCGGTTCTGGGTAGTACTTGGATGGGAGACCCCCCCCCCAAAAAAAAACCAGGGTTGCTATGCAGAGGAAGGCAATGGCTAACCACATCTGTTAATCTCTTGCCTTGAAAACTCTACTGGGTTGCCATAAATTGGTTGTGACTTGATGGCACTTTAGAAGAAGAGTTGGTTTTATATGCCAATTTTCTCTGCCTTATAAGGAGAATAAAACCATTTTACAATCTCCTTCCCTTCCTCTCCCCACAAGAGACACCTTGTGAGGTAGGTGGGGCTGAGAGAGTTTGGAGAGCTGTAACTAGCCCAAGGTCACCCAGCAATATTTGTCTCCCTTGAAAGCAAATTAAAGCAGTTTCACGCTTGTGTGTTTTCAAACTCTCAAATTCCTTTATATCTAAATTCATTCCAGATAATATCTAAAACAACAGTGTCAGTGTTTATGCTGGCATTTGAAAGGTGCTCTTTATTTCGTTTCCAGGGAATATCCTTTCAACCACCACTTGTTAATATCATGAGGATTCTAGTTTAACAAGATGATTTGTTCTCTCCTCTTAGCTATATTAAATGTGAAGGAGTAAATAGATAAGCTGAGGAGTGTTTTTGAAAAAGGAACATAGATTAAATAAAAATTGGAAATTCAGTGTGTTCTCAAGTGTGCAGTAGATGCACACCATGCAGCAAGTACATGTCGTGATTGGGTTTTTAAAAGACGTTTGCCTCCCCACTGACTGACAGGGCCTATTGATTTTTTAGGTTTCTGCCGTCATCAGTTTTCAGCCTCACAGCGGCCATATGTCGAGGTCAGGGCGCGCAGGGGCTCAGCCAGGCAGCCTTCACCACATCCAAAAGTGAAGGGCCGCTGAAAGAAAATCAATCATGTCATAAGTGGGAAGCATCAAAAATTTTCCCCCTGTATGGCCAAGGCCCATCAGGCTGTCTCCGCTCAGTAGCTAAAGTTAGGCATCTGTCAAGTCAACCTAGGTGAAAAGTATTAGAAATGCCAGTTAACCCATGGAAAGGCTGAGCCATGTAGAGCTTTCTTTTCCCTTTGTTTGCCTGCCAGATATGACAAGGTTACCCTTTCCACTTAATTTCTGAGACAGCAATTTCCTCCACCTCTCCCTCAGTAAATCTATAAAATGGACTGGGTGCTGTGAGTAATTTGGCAAATTGTTATTTTTTTAAAAAAAAGATAATCTAATTTATGGATCGGTGTATTATTAAGTATATAATACTTTTATATACAAGGGGATTCCTAAGATTTTTAAAAGTGTTTTGTCTTTCCAGTTCTGTGAGAGAGATCCCATTTTACAGATGTGGTAACTGAGTCTGTAATATTGTGACCTGTTGAAGGGCTCTTGGTGGCTCCAATTGAAAACCCCTTTGGATGTTTTGATGGTCATTCATTCACAGGGCTCCCGTAAACTGGAAACAACTTGGCAGCACATAACACACACCAATTCTGGTTCTGGTGCTCTAGGTTTATGTGTTTTTGTTGAATTATTCTGATAATTTTAAATGTTTTTATTTATTCAGACACGTTAAGATTCATTGCCTTGGGGACCCTGATCAGGTAGAAAGGCTGCAAAAAATATTTTAAATAAATACACAAATAATATGCACTCTAATGTGTATTCAGAGCTGCTGTGTGCAAGTGGCCATCCCCACTGATTAAAGTGTCAGGCAGTTCCCATTGTGCAATTGGATGGTTGTTTGGAGCTGCTCCTGACATTAAAGTTAACAGAGAAACCCTTGTGTGTTCAAGAACACAATGTGCATTCCTTTGTGTTATGATCTTCTTCAGCAGAGGGAGTATGTCAAAGATTTAACAAGGATTTGAACTTGGGTCAAGTTCTCCATTATATTCGCTAAGCCAATTTGTGCAAGCACCTGTAAATTCTAAAATGGCTTGTTGCTCTCAGGACATTAAAGACCTCTTGTCCTAGCAGGAGGGGCTAAACCATTTACTCAGTAATCAGGATTAAGATTGGGAAGGGGGGAGTAATGCGAGAGATGTAGTTTTGTATACGACTTTGAGGACTTCGTAGTCAAAAGGACTAAGAGAGCTCACATATGTCTGTATTTGCTTATTGTATTGTATAGCGGTTTAAAAATATAGTAAATTAATAAATTTACCAACACAAACCAACATTTTCCATCATTGGGAGTATCTTGCATCCTATCTAAGTGTTTAGTCTCTGAAGAACTTTCTCTAGACATAGTAAACCCGATTGCCTGTTTAGCATCTTGGTGTTAATTTTCACTTTCTTTTTATGGAGGATTTTACTGAATGGACAATAAATATTTTCATTGTTGCCAAAATTGGTGAAGATGTACTACATGTGAAAGTGTATGGCTAAATTAATAGAAAAGAGCAAGAGTCCAGAAAAGAGCACCTTAAAGACTAACAAAAATATTTTCTGGCAGGGTATGAGCTTTCGTGAGCCACAGCTCACTTCTTCAGATACAGCTAGAATGTGAATCCATCTGTCTTTAAGTAGAGGAGAGTGAATTCAGACAAGCATTAGTATGTAAATGTTAACAGTATGTAAATGTGAATAGCAGGCATGATGGGATTAGGTGTGGTATGCAGAAGCGTCTGTGATGTCCAGGGGAGAGATGGGTGTGGAGAAATCAGCATTGGTAATGAGCCATGAATGCAAGGTCTTTATTCAGCCCAGGTAAATGCATTGTCTTTAGTTTGAATATCAACTGTAATTCAGCAGTTTCTCTTTCCAATCTCCCTTTGAAATTCCTTTGTAAGAGAACTGCTACTCTTAAATCTGCAACAGAATGTCCTGGAAGGTTGAAATGTTCTCCCACTGGTTTTTGAATATTGTGGTTTCTGATGTCAGACTTATGTCCATTTAATCTTTGTCTAAGAGACTGACCTGTTTGTCCAATGTAGATTGTGGAAGGGAATTGCTGGCATGTGATGGCATAAATCACATTAGAAGATGAGCAGGAGTATGAACCTGAGATAGTATGGCTGACATTGGTGGGTCTAGAGATGATGTTCCTAGAATCTATATGAGGGCAAAGTTGGCACCTTGGTTTGTTGCAGGCCTTGGTGCCAGAGTCCATGTTCCTGTTAAGTAGTTTATAATCATGGGTGAGAAGTTGTTTTAGGTTAGGCGGCTGTCTGTAAGCAAGAAAGGGACACCCCCCCAGTGCTTCAGCGAGGGAAGTGTCACAATCCAGCATTGGTTGTAGGTCCTTAATAATACGTTGGACTGGTTTTAGTTGGGAGCTATAAGTGACAACCAGAGGTGTTCTGTTGTCATTCTCTCTGGGCTTATCTTGTAGTAAGTTGTGCCTGGGTATCATTCTGGCCTTCTCAATCTTTCGCACCATATCAGCAGGATATTGAAGTTGCAAAAATGTTTGCTGTAGGTCTCTCAAGTGTGTATCTCTGTCTGAAGGATTGGAGCAGATGCGACTATAGCATAGGGCTTGGCTATAGACAATGGATTGTCTGATATGGTTGGGGTGGTGGCTGGACGCATGTAGATACATTTGCCGATCCGTCAGTTTCCGGTACAATGGGGTGCTTGTGTGTCCCCCGTGGATCCATACTGTGGTGTCTAGGAAGTTGATTTCTTGTTCGGAGTAATTCATAGTTAGATTGATGGTGGGGTGGAAGTCGTTGAAAGCCTGGTGAATCTTTCAAGGGCTTCTTTGCCATGAGTCCAGACAAAGAAAATGTCATCAATGAATCTCAAGCAAAGGAGAGGTGCCAGTGGGTATGAGTTCAGAAAATGTTGTTCTAGATCTGCCATGAAAATGTTGGCATATTGTGGAGCCATGCGAGTGCCCATGGCAGTGCCATTGATTTGAAGGTATAAGTCCTTACTAAACTGGAAGTAGTTGTGAGTGCTGTACTCCAGCATACCTCATTTTATTCATATCTATTGCTACAGATTTTGATATTGATGTTTTTATCATTTGCCAAATTCTGGAATACCTTGTACGATTTGTTATGCCAATAAAGGTTTTTGAATTTGAATTTGAATTTAGTTGTGAGTGAGAACAAACCTGCAGAGTTGTGTAGCCAGATCTGCTGTGTTGTTGTCAGGGATGGCTAAGTTGTATGATTATAACCTTTGTCTCCTTGTTCAGTTAAAAATCTATACAATTACATTGTGCAATTATGCTAAATAAGCAAAATAAGCAATTTTCTTTCTTTCTTTTTGTTTATACCAAACCTGTTCCAGGGAGGCAATATATCTCTGTGTTATGCTAGCTGGGGCCACTTCTTGTGACTTGGGAAGGCTGGACACTACTTCCCTAGTTTCATGTGGGGCTTGGGTCGGCTGTAAACTGCCTTGCATGAGGCTCGGGCAAGCCAGGTAAAGCCTTCAGCATGGTAGGCTGGGTACCACTGGCTCCCTCACCTCTGGTGGGGCTCATACAAGCCAGGCTGGGTGCTGCCTTATTCCTCACTTCAAGCAGGCCAGGGCAGGCCTCGCCTCACCCAAGGCTTGAGCAGGCCAGGTGCCACCACCTCCTCTCCTTTGCATTGTGCTCAGGCTGGATGTCGCCTCCTCCCCTGCTTCACACAGGGCTTGGCTGGGTTCCCCCACCTTACACAGGGCTCAGGTGGTTCAGGCACCCTTGCCACTTCACCTCACGCAGGTCTCAGGCAGATTAGGCCCATCCCTTCTGTCATAGGTGTGGCCTGGCCCAGGTGTGTGTGGGCAGGAGGCCGTTAGCCCACTGGGAAGTGTCCTAGTGCTCTTAATGGCCAAGCCATCCTTCATGTCTGGTAAATTAAGCTGAGAATGTGTACCTGGCCCAAGGTAAGCCAGTGAGTTTTCATAGTAGATAGGGGATTCGAGCCTAGACCTAAACTCTAACCACCGTACAGCTATGGTTTTCATGGAGCCACTGCTGTTGAACAGTAGCAAATAATCCAGCTTGGGTGATTCGTACAAGTCGTATGCTATAAAGTCACCCAGTGGTTGCTATATTCCTCCCTCATAGGGCAAAACAGCTCTGGAAATAGCCCTGACTCTCCCTGCCTAATCCTAATCTGAAACTCTAACTACTACACCACACTGGCCATTCCATACAACCAAAAAGATAAAATGTTTCCTTGAGACCTTTGAAGTAGTGATTCAGGTACAGGCATCTCAAAATATTGATTAGATTGCTTTGGGCAATTAAGTTATTCATATATATTTTTGTTATATATTTGTTACTGGTTATTTGAATGCAAGAAAGTTCAGACTTTTATGTATTCATGTTATATAGCCTTTGTTAGATGCCTTCTAACGCATGTTTATTGTTCTAGTGAACATTTTCTGCTTTCTGTTGCGAAATGTGTATGTGTAGTAAAGTTGACCTTAGTTCACAGACCATGTTCAACATACATGTTTATGTTCTTAGTCATTTCTAAATGATGAAGACCTTTTGCAGGACCGAAATCTATGCATGGAGGGAGGAGTCAGCATTGTATCTGCTGGTGTCCATTCTAGGGTTGCCAAGTGCCCACTGGTGGTAGGCAATTGCCCTTTGCCTGTAAATTCACTGGTGAGAGGAGAAATAGTGTGGTAAAGCTATGCTTGAGGTTGGATGGCCATCTGTCGGGAGTGCTTTGATTGTGGGATCCTGCATGGCAGGGGGTTGGACTGGATGGCCCTTGTGGTCTCTTCCAACCTTGTGTGATTTTTTGATTTTTTGTGAAAGCCAGTGCTGTGAATGCCACAACATCAATTCTGGCCAAAAAGCTGGAAGCGACCGAGTGATTTTTTACGGTTTTGCCACAGAGATCTGTGGGAACCCTAGAGCATCACTGCAACGAGGTAGCATCACTTCCTGTTTTTTGACTGTTGCTCGATGCCATTTCCACATCTTCCCCTGCTTCCAGAAACCCTTCACACTGTTGCAAGCTTCCCGTTGGAAGTCCTAATCCTAATTTTCACGCATCTGAGATTCTGATGTACCCAGGACCTGTGTGCATAAATGTGAATACATAGAAGATCTGATGATGCATTCTGGGTCTGAGGGGTATAGATCATGCAGCCACAGCCTCTCTGAATGGTGGGTTCTTTGTAATATGCCCATGTGCAGATGGAATCTTGAATATGTGTGGGTCAGAGACATGTATGATCCTGATGTTCTCCACATATATATTGCATATGCATATATTGCATATATATTGCATACGCATATGGACAATCTACACAGGGCTAGAGAACACTTTAAAGGCAGTATTAAATTTGCCACATTCGTGTTGGTTTTTATTTTTTTATTTTAAAGGTAACAAAAGTCAGATTGGTTACTATTCTTGTAGATAACAAATGGAAATGGTTAAGAAATGTGTATGTGACAATAATTTACAAGTACAGTGTACATGAAATTTCCGGAACTGAAGTAGAAATGAATTGTGATCATACATGCTTTACCATGCATGAACCTGATCAGTATACCATTGCTCAGAGCAATCAAAAGCAAGACAAATGCCGGAGATAAGTTTATTTTGAAAAACCCATGGAATATATTGCCATTTAGGATTTTTATAATTTGCTGATAGGCATTAAGCAGTTAATATTGCTCCTTCAAGAGAAGGGACTGTAACAGCAAACATTTTAGAAAAAAGCTAGATTTGGTGCAGGGCTTATCCTAATTACATTATCTTTTTGTGTGCTAGGTGCTTACGCTGTTGTTATAATCAAATCCCGCTAGTGATCCATGAAGCTTGAATTAGCCAGACGTAACCTATTTACTACAGGTAATGCTTAGAAGGAAGTGCCAAGCATGTTTTAGAAATGCTCGAGTGTAACATTACTTTAAATAAAGCAGAGCTAGCTGGATGATTGTTAGCTTTCTTGGTTGATAGGGATCTCAGTGGGAGTGTGAAAGGGGTGGCCATATTTTAACTTGAATCTAATTGAAGAGATTATCCATTGCTACTTGGCAAATGCTGCTCTTTCCACTGGTAACATTTTCATACTAAAATACGAGGAAAATGCCAGTAGGGGAGGTGGCTATTCTATGCCCAGTTACACATATCTCCTAGCCAAACTGATTGCTGCATGACTTCGGTGAGCGTCAGGACTCTGGTTTTGAGCCACCACTGTCCCTTATACTTTCTGTTGTTTTTCTGCTGTTAGTGATCCATCTTTATTTTTATCAAGTTGTGCCATAATTACTCATATCCATAGATTAATGACACTCATGATTCTTCTTGTGAGGAATGTTGGGGAGTTCCATAAGCACATGCAGGTAGTTATCTGGAGTGGGCCCCCTTGGGAACAGGTACCAGATGTTGTTATTGGGTTTTTTTGCATTCATATTGTATCTTTTGCATATTGCTCTTCACTGGTTTAGGGTAAAGTTCTTCAGAAGTAAGATTCTGGGCTGCCTTTTAGGAGGAACTGTGGGGTCTGAATCACACCTGGATTTACAAAATGGGCTGTTGTTCACAGAACTAGGATTTGAAACAGTTCAATAGCAGGACTTCCAGCGAAGAGCTACTCATCAATTATTCTTTTCGTTTCTTGAAGACTGCAAGGGGCCAGCCCCTGGCAACAGAGAGCATAACAGAAGAGCATTGCCTGCCATTTAGGCAGAGGGGAGGGGTAGTTTAGATTAGTATAATTATCATTATTTAATTACTATCATATCATATTTTGCTTATAACTACTAGTGCTGTTCTGTCATGCATTGTTTATAATATTACTGTCTGTTATTCTTTTGCCTTTTCTTCTGATGTAATTGGTGCAATTGTAACTGCAGTCAAGTTATTGTTTCTTAATTTTTCTTTTCTCTGTATTCTTTCCTTGTACTCTGTTTTTATATATACCTATAAAAATAAAATAATAAACACACAAAAAATAGACAGAGGAGACGGGGATTGTTGGAGGCTCTACAAATACTAGGATTTTTTTTTAAGTTCTTAAAGATAATTGCATTATTTCTATCCGGTGTTACTCGGGGTTAAGGGTGTTGGCCTAAAAAAAAAAAAAAAAGAATCACATGCACACAAGCTGCCCTTTTAAATAGTGGGGATGGGAACATTGGAGGTGTCTGCAAATACATGTTTATTTAAATTTTTTAAAGGTATTGTATTATTTCTATGCAGCACTATGTTACCCACACTTCTTAAAATTAAAAAAGGGTGAGTGGAGAATTCTGAGGGCCATGTGGTCGCACAGCAGGGGGGGGGGGCTTCAATGCACACCAGGTGTGGAAAACCCCGCTAAAAATGAAGAGAAACTAGAATACCCTGGGCAGTCTGGAATCTCCGTTGCAGGGCGATTTCACATGGAGTTGCACCAGCAACCAGACTACCATGGAGAATCTCCCTAGTGTGGATGCAGGCCTAATTTGGAAATAAAACCCCTGCATCTTGTCCTCTGCTTCTTGTTTCTTCTCTGCCTCCCCACTGGGAGGATATACTGTCATCTCTGTCACCGAGGATTTGCCAGTACTTCTCAACCAACTGTGGTCTATGAATCCAGATGTCTTAACAAACCACAGTTCACTGTGGTTAATGAACCATCTACAGACTCTAGTTTGAAAGCTCATCAACAAACCATGATTGGTTGGACAATCTGCATTTAGCTGGCACAACTAATTGGAGTTTTAATGAGTGCAGCCAGTGTCAGAAGGAATAGACCCCCAAATGGCTTGATGGTGAGGTGGCCTGGAATGTTCCCATGTTCCTTGTTTCCTCAGCAGGGATTGCTCATCATCCCTGTAATTTTTGCCTTACCAGGAAGAGTAGGTAACTCCACATGAAATTAGTGCCAACTTCCTTGAACCCAAGATGGCCTTGTTTATAACACAAAACCACTGTATTCAGTCATTATGGCAGATGATGTCCACTGTGAATAAAACTTCCTATAAATGGAGTGCCTTGTTTAATGCCCACACTATTAAAATAAAATGTAGTGTGGTATAATTAATAAATGTGTTGGTGACCTTGAAAATTATTATTGTTTCCTATTCCTGTAAACAAACCCAGTTTCCTTTTATTATTATCATTTTTTTCCTGCATGTGGCAATTTGGCATAAACACTAGTTTTCATATAATTTCCCCAGTTGACTTTTGTCTCCTTGGCAATTTCCGGCTTTAATAAAGAAAACCTAATTAAGAAGGAGCTGTTGATTGGTTTGCTAGTGTAATTAACACAGGTGATGCTAATGAGTTTTGATGAAACCAATGGTTTATGGGGGAGAATAAACAGAGCAATACTGCATATGGGCTTGAGTGATATCTGCACTTTGGGAAGATGTTATTATAATTTCCAAGGCTCATGTGAGAGGTTTGTGGCCATGGGAGGAGAAGATAAACTGTTTTATAAGATTCATTAGTGGAGCTGGACTAGGTTTGGTAAGCCTTGTGGATTGAAGATATTAAAAATCAGATTCCTTTTGACCCCATTAATTGCTTTCATAAGGTTTATCTTGCTGAGGAAAGGAGGCAGTATTACAAAGGTTTACCATTGCTTTGTTTATTAAAACCATACTATAACTATGTAGCTTCGTGGACTAAAATATATATTCTCAGTGTTCACTGAGAATATACCACTTTGGGGGCTGTGGCCTGAAAATGTTCAGAATTGCTAACTTGGTGCCCAACCATATTCAGCCCATCTGCCACAACTTTTCTCTCATGTCTGTGCACATCCGGAAGCAGCTGTAGAAGTACACACCTTTCCCTTTTTTTCTCAAACCCCATTGCTCAATTTTGCAGGATTATCAGAATTCAGGTCATTTTGCTCCTCATGCTTAGAAAAACCCTAATATTTCCTAGGAAACTAGTAGAAAACTAGTAGAAAAACCCTAATATTTCCTTGTCAACTGATAAAGAACCAGTCATCATTTGTGGGGAAGTTTCAATAAGCATAGTGAATAGAGAAGCTCTCCCTTAATGGTAATGTGCTCTGAAAGTTAGATTTGGCCCCACTTTTTCATGTGCTTCACATACTTCTTAGATGCCTTTCTTTGTGTAAGCCCCTCAAAAAGAGAGCACTCTTCAATGTAAAGAAAGAGGTACATACATAAAACAGCACATGTTATTTTTCTTTGCTCTTTAAAAAAAACAGCTTCTGTTTTGGAGCCATGTAACTTCTTTAAGAAAATTCCCTTTGTGTCATAGTTGTATGGAAGCAAAATGACTAAGGTCACCTAAAATTCCTCACAAAGTATTATTCTAAAACACATGGCCTTAGTGTCAACCTTGAGGCTGGTCTTTGTATTTTTAAAGCTTGGAGTTAAAATAAATTTAGGACTTTCCCCAACCACTATAAATGTTTGTTCAAGCAACTGTTTGTCCACAAGATCACTCTTCCATGTTTGTGTTAAATCAGTGCAAACCCATAAGCTTGTAAAGCACTTCAGGCAAGGTGGTGGGGAGAAGATTGGGGCATAGGGAAGGCCATGTGCAGGCTTTCTTTTCCTATGCTGGGACCACCATTGCAAGTCGCTTTCCTTTAGAGAGCACCCAGCACTCACACTGTCCAACAGCCTGCTGTGAGGGAATCAAGTGTCAATCAAAGGAACCAAACCTTCCTTCCACCCTGCCCCTAACTGAGCAGACCTGAGATTTCTGCATAGAACAGGGCTTGGGTGGACAGCAGGCTCACTATTCCTTTGAGCAGACTGGAATTTCTCTTGGAATCCAGGTAGCTGTAAATAATTACCCATTACCCTTTCTGCGCTGTCATCCTATCATCATGAGAATTTCTTACTTTCTGTAATAACATTGATAGCGTTTTTAAGAAGGGGTCTATGTTACAAGAAGGCATTTGTTGTTGCCTGATTTGCATAGCTTTTCATTTTGCCAGAGTGATGTTTATATTTTCTTCTTTTGTTCCTCTCTTCCTTTCTTTAAACCCTTTTTATTTGCTGCTCTCCCCTTATCCTTTTCTTTCTCATCTCATTTTTCATCATCGTGTGGTTAATTCTCCCCCCCCCTTCTTCAGCTCATGCTACACTTTGTCTTGTCTATTGCTATGTGACAGAAAAGCCAAAGACATTCCATGTCTGGCAGTACACCTCCAGGGACATCTTTTGAACTCTCATAATTTGTATTTATTGCCACCCACTTTGTAAGTTCACAGTTTAATTTGCCAGCAGTGGCAGTGTTAGGCCGACACAGTAAAACAAGATAACGTTAAAATGTCAGAATGAGAGGGGGCATGAATGATGCATTACTCACTGTGAGAACTTGCACTTGTCATATGCCTTTCCACCAAAGTGATGTTAACTACCTTTTGAGAGCCTTATTGGACTGGTACTACTTAGAAATAGGATCATTAGTTCACTGCTCTGATTAGAAGGTTGCAATGGTTGATTAACTCTTCTGGAACAGGGATCATAGTCAGAACATTAAATGAATCACATCGGGTTATGCTTCTAGAACTAATTTTACAATTATTTTTGCGCAATTATTTGTGGTTGTTTACATGTTTATTTCCTTTACACTGTGTTGATCTGAGTGAATCAAAGGTGTGGGGAAGATTTATTTATTTACTTATTTATTTATTCTTCATATTTATAGCCCACCCTCATTCCCAGCAAGCCGGGCTCAGAGAGGGTTACAGCAATGCATAATAAAACATCAGTTAAAACTTACTTTAAAACCTCTTAAAAATTCTGTACTCCTTATAACTACTAAATAAGACGGCATTCACTACTAATAAATAGCGGCCACTAGAAAAACTTGGCACGGCAGTGAGCCCCTGTAAGCCAGTTGGGGGAAGGATGGGGAGGCCAGCAAACGATGACAAGGGGGGGGGGGAGACTTGTGGCTGCCCTCAGTTGTAAGCCTGTCGGAACGGTTCCATTTTACAGGCCCTGCAGAACTCATTTAGGTCCCGAAGGCCCTGATGTTACTAGGGAGACTGTTCTACCAGGCTAGGGCCAGGGATAAAAAAGCAGGAGAGGCAGTCCTGTAGGTATGAAGGTCCCAGATCGTGTAAGGCTTTAAAGGTCAAAACCAACACCTTGAACCTGATCCGATACTCCAGCTGGAGCCAGTGCAGGTGTTTCAGCAGTGGAGTGATATATTCTTGCTGCGAGGCCCCCGTAAGGAGCCTTGCTACGGCATTCTGCACCAGCTGGATCCTCCTGATCAGTCCCAAGGGCAGCCCTACATAGAACAAGGTACAGTAGTCTAGCCTAGAGGTGACTGTTGCATGGATCACCGTGGCTAGATCAGGGTGAGAGAGGTAAAGAACCAGTTGCCGGCCTGGCAGAGGTGGAAATAGGCCAACTTGACCACAGCTGTGACCTGGACCTCCATTGATAAGGAGGCATCCAAGATCACACCCAGGCTCCTGATGTACTTATGACAGCCCAGCCCGAAACTCCTGACAATCTGGGCAAGAGGGTGCATATAGATGTTGAACAACATGGGGGGGGGGAATCGAACCCTGCTGCACTCCACACATCCAGGGGTGCCACTATTAAACTTCCTCCCCTAGCGCCACTCTCTGTCCCTGACCCTGGAGAAAGGAGCACAGCCATTGAAAGGCTATGCCCCAGATCCCAATTTCTTACCCATATATTAAAGAGTGGCAACAGACTAGGAGGAAAAGAGAAAAACAGCCTGGCCTCCTCTTGGATCTTTAAAAGCTAATTGAAACCTGCTGGCAATTTTTTTCCAGGGCAGCATGGAGAGACATATTATCGCCTGATCATGATGCAAACGAGCATTAATGGTACAGCTATGGAGGATGGTGGAAAGTTGGCCATATAAAATGTGCTTGTCTGATGTGAAGTCTCTCTTTCTCTCATAAGTTACTGTAGCTATAATTAGGGTTGGCAATTTTATTATTCACTCTCATCTTGTGTATTTAACAAGTTAATACACAAGCATATGTAGCAAGTGAAGCTTTTCCTGGTGTGGGAAAACTTTCAGTTGTTACATTTCTAGATAGTGTTACTGATAAAGCGATTGAAGTGTGGATAGGCATAAAACCCAAAAATTCTGTTTATAATTCCCCAGCATGGTTTATATAATTAATTTGATTGAAAGTCTCATAATACAGTATGAAAATACAATCTGTAGTAGAACAAGGGTTATGAGTTGTTACAGATGAAACAGTACAGAGTATAATGGTTTGATCTTGTTTAAGTAGTGTATGAACGTCCCGTTTACCATAGACTTTAAATACCTCTATGAGAATAGGTAGCGTTATTGGACTTTCAGAGTGCCTCAGACAGCAAGGCTAAGCATGTGTAGGAAGGACCAGGATTAAAGATGTGCAGATATCAGAGGTTTTATTGTAGGCGAAAACCGTAGGATTACTATTTGTGCATACCTTTGTTGAATAATCTAGAGTATTTACAAGCGGTGTGCTTTTTTATTTCAGCCCTTGCTTCATTTTATAGAATGTTCATTGAATGCACCCACCTGCCATAGATAATCTCAAAACTGATTTAAGAGAGTGCACCTTGAAAGTGTTATATGAAATAAGGGCTTGACCCCAAACACATTGAAGTCAGTGGAAAATCTAAATCTCCAGTCCTCTGATATTCTGTGCCTGTTGTGAATAAAAAGGAGTCTTTTTGATTTCAGTGGGAGTTGAATAATTTCATAACAGGCAAGGGGGCAATTTGCACCTTCCTCAGACTGGATCCTATACAAGTGTAAAATAAGCAGAGTTTGTTTGTAAATAATCTTGAGTGATAGTTTTAAAAGCCTTGAAATTCAAAATTAAACTGTTAACAATTAGCTTAAAAGGAAAGGTTGGAAAGAAACAAATCAAGACAGAAAAACAATTATTACAAAAAAAAAAAATGCTTTTCCTTTTGGATAAACCCATAACAAGTTGGCAGAAATTGCTGTTCGTCCTGCCGTTGTATCATCTGAAGTTTAAACGAGTTAACCTTGCAGCCTTTGCTGAATTTTCTCCAGTCAGACACAAATGAAGTAATTGTGGGCATTTGTGCCATGACTTCATCAGGACTACAGATATGACTCACAGCTTGCCGGATTCATAAGACATTACTGGCTGTTGCATATCTTCCGGAGTGTCATCCACTCATGCTTGTATGCATACAATACAATCAGCTGCCTGGCAATTTAGATTTGAAAACAGCTGAGAGGCAGAAGGTGTGAACTGCAATGACACTCCCCTAACCTTTCTTCTGCCCCCCCCGGAGCCTTCCAGGATACTAACTATGGTTACCAACCTCCAGGTACTAGCTGGAGATCTTGAACTATTACAACTGATCTCCAGCCAACAGAGATCAGTTCACCTGGAGAAAATGGCCGCTTTGGCAATTGGACTGTATGGCATTGAAGTCCCTTCCCTCCCCTAACCCTGCCCTCCTCAGGCTCTGCCCCAAAAACCTCCCACCGGTGGTGAAGAGGGACCTGGCGACCCTAATACTAACACAGTTCTATGGGATGATGTTAGAGCTGTATTGCTCATAGCTGCGCAGCTCCCTCTATTCTCTCCCTTACAATGAGTGGGTCAAGATGGTTTGAGGCAGCCAGGGTAAAATATCAGCTTCCTAGCCTGACAAATACAAAGAAAGCATTGGAAGTTCTAATAAAATATTGTGGCTTCATGCAGTAATGTGAGGCAAGTACAGGGTCTAAACTGCACAAAAAGGCAGATAAAGGGTCTCGCTCAAAGTTTCACAAATTGTGGTCCAGAGTGAACAGTATTTTGAGTAGTTTTGCATGCACACAGTAGGCAGTATTCAGCATTGCAGGTGGCTGCTGTTAACACGTGCTTGCAGTTTAATGACTTGCTTGGATTATATATGCCTTAGGTGATCCTGGGCATATCATGCATTCTTTAGAATCAGCTGGACTGGAATACATGTGCTGCTGTTTGCACTTGTGCATTGGTGGCATCCACTCATTGGTAGCATTCATCATCCTAGTCAGCCCTTATTGGGTTGAACGACCTTTGACAGTCAGGCAGCGAAAATGAGCAAGGCTGGAAATTTAGTGTAAGCCATGCAGTTTCAGAGCAAGCTCATAGTTTCTTTTATAATTCAATATATTTTCTATTGGTGATTTGGGGGAACAGATGTGGGAAGAGAATACGCAAGGCAAAGCCGTGAGAGAGCAGGCATTCACAAGGCATGCACAAAGCATGTACAAGGCGTCTGGACTTGGATGCTACCATGTGCAAACACTTAGCCAAGACAAGTGGGCAAACCTAGAATAGAGAAGTGGTGCAGTTTAGCCCCTCACCCCAGCAGGATTTAAACAGCACTTTTCTTTTTTTCCCTGATCTTTAAATACATAACAAAAATGACAGAAGAAGGGTAATAAGAAAGCAGTGTGAGAATGTGCTTGCACAAAGCATTCGCAATCCAACATAGAACCTCTGACAAACTGAACTTTTTTTGACCCTGCAAGGATGTTTGTGATTCGATTGCAACCCGAATGAAGTGGTGATCAAGCTGCCCAATTGCATTAATTGTTAAAATGACTGTCCTTCCACATATTGTCATGTAAGAACCAGTTGGTATAACAGTGCACTATTTTTTTGACTGCTGCAGCCATGCATCAGTTCACACTACACAGGAAACTTGCTCTATTCTCCCTAGAAGCCAGTTCTTCTCCATGTCAGCGTGTGCATTTCATAGAATCATAGAGTTGGAAGGGACCACCAGGGTCATCTAGTTCAACCCCCTGCACAATGCAGGAAATTCACAACTACCCCCCCACGCCCCCAGTGACCCCTACTCCATGCCCAGAAGATGGGCAAGATGCCCTCCCTTTCATGATCTGCCTAAGGTCATAGAATCAGCATTGCTGACAGATGGCCATCCAACCTCTTCTTAAAAACCTCCAGGGAAGGAGAGCTTACCACCTCCCGAGGAAGCCTGTTCCACTGAGGAACCGCTCTGTTAGAAAATTCTTCCTAATGTCTAGACGGGATTTGTGACTTATAACTGAGCTCATGGCAGTGGCCTTCTCTCTGAAAGGCAGATCTCCCACTTGGTTCATTTAAAATGGAATATTCTTTAGAAATAGGTATGCACACATGACCTGAAAGAATCACTTGGTTGCAACTGTGTTAATTAACTGTGTTTCAAATACAGAGTTTGAGTACCACATTGAGTACCAAATTTGACTGACTAAATTTTCCAGGAAGATGCAATTTTAAGACCTCCAGAGCTTGGGCAGGGTCGAATGCCTGGTTTACTCAAATGAGCTATGAGGGTGTTCGTTGCTTTCCCCACTCCCCCATGCGGTTTTATTCTAGATGGGTGCCTTGTTGCCAGCAAACACTTTGTCTGTGTGAAAACCTTGTTGGGGTGGGCATAGGTGGTAGGGAGAGGGTCTAGCCAATTCTGCCTACCTTTCTTGCTCATAGCCAAGGCTTTTGCAGCACCATTAGGATGCAGATTATCATATTTAAAACCTTTGATGACACCATTGTACCCATCTGAATGATTAATCTGCTCATTAAAAGAGTGCCGATGGGCTAGTCTAATTAGAACATGGATCTTCTTAAAGGACATTGCAGGGTCGGGAATAGGAAATATTACTCATAACATAAAGTAGGGATTAATTATGCTACTAAATACTATTGTATGAAATTTGCATATGGGTCTGGTCATAGGCAAGGGGTTAGCAAAAGTATGGCATCCTGTTTTTATTACCTTTCTGAATAACAGAGATGTTCCTAGAAAATTGTGCATACCTTCCGCCAGTTTAAAAATATATATACAATAACATTGAGAGGATATTAAATGATACATGGTCCTAATGTCCCAAGGAACATTTTGTCAGCTTCAGAAGCATCACAAGTGTCTCCACATTCTGTACAGACACACACTCCCATGCTGCTGCCCCTCCTGCCTCCTTCTTCATGCTGGTGCTGTCAATGCTGCTGATCACCTTTGTCATGCCATTATGGGGTTACCCCAGCTGCCTGTCTCACCCTGAAACTAGCAGTAGAAACTGAACCAACTGCATAGGCCCCATAGCCCTTTCCTGTTTGACTCAGGGTAGCACTTTTGAGGCTTGCGCTGGCTCTGTTCATATTAGGGTTGCCAGCTCCGCGTTGGGAAATACCTGGAGATTTTTGGGGCGGAACCTGAGGAGGGTGGGGTTTGGGGAGGGGAGGGACTACAATGCCATAAAGTCCAATTGCCAAAGCGGCCATTTTCTCCAGGTGAACTGATCTCTATTGGCTGGAGATCAGTTGTGATAGTGGGAGAGCTCCACCTACTACCTGGAGGTTGGCAACCCTAGTTCATATCCATTCTCATCTTAAAGAACTAATAGCTCTTTAATGGTAGAAGAGAGAACAGGAGAGCCACCTGCACTTCTATAGTGCTGCCATGTTTATCAACGGGCAGTGCTATGAAAGCTATATGTTTTTTTTGCTCTGTCATTTAATGCTCACCAGGTAGGAGTTACATATGCAAACACCATAGCATTGCCCTGTAATACAGAGCAGTCTAATGGAATAGTACATAATATTAGCTTTTCTAGCCAGTAGCTGCTGAGAGGAAGCATTTACTATGCACAGGGGCAATCGTGGCACTAATAGAAACACAGCTGATTACTTGAAGGCAGTTATTACATGACATAAGTGAATGTAAAGTTACAGGGCTCAGATTAATACACAAACATTAAATTCAGAGTACAGGAAACCGCTATCTGGATGTACCCTCAGGCTATCTAGATGCATGCAAATGCCAAGAGGCATACTATCTTCTTGAAATGTAATCTCTGGCCAGTGGTTTGACATGCTAAGGTATTCATGGGCTTCAGTGTTCGGCATTGGCTGGCTACTACCACAGGATTTTCTACACCAATTCAAACCACCAGTAGGAATGTTTTGCAGGAGTATATAGATCACCATATAATGGTGGTGGTTCTGCACACTTGTCCTGAGTCTTACTGAGGTAACAAGCAGAAGATTCCTAAGAAGCCCTTTTGAAATGGTTGCCCATTCACTTTTATCTTCATATTCTGTTATGGGATATCATTTAAGTGTGTGTGTTGGCAGGAAGGTCATCATAGTTTAGTGTTTGTCATCAAATGTTGAGATCATTTAGGTAAGGATGGGAAATCTGAATGACACAGCTTTCCAATAAGTAAGAAAGAGAGAAGCTGGTCACAGCATTTTTGCACTTGCTGAAACGTGTAATTAAGTACTTGAATAGGAGAGGCATCCTCTTATGAAATATAGGTGGAGGAAATACTCCCTTCCACAAACAGGAAACTGTCTGAACATAACTTGTATCTCAACTGTACCAAAATAATTTAAGATACTTGTGCCTTATCAAGACACAGAGATCCACATATATGAAGAAGGAAGAAGAAGGAGGAGGAGGAGGATCTGGTTTTTATATGCCGACTTTCTCTACCACTTAAGGAAGAATCAAACCGGTTTACAATCACCATCCCTTCCCCTCCCCACAACAGATACCCTGTGAGATAGGTGGGACTGAGAGAGCTCTAAGAGAATTGACTAGCCCAAGGTCACCCAGCTGGCTTCATGTGTAGGAATGGGGAAACCAATCCTGTTCACCAGATTCCCAGTATGAACATGTCATCTATCTGCACTACATTGCTTCCACTGGGGTGGAGACTGTGATGGTCATGCAAATACATTTTAATGTGTGACTTAAGGTGGATTTGGGTCACCAGATTTTTAAAGGAGCAGTGATCAGTTTTCCCATCCTAAATTATCTGCAATGGGGTCTTATTGGCTTGAATTCCTGGTCTGACTGGGTGTATGAGATTCTCTAAACTGAATCTAAAGTAGGGCTGTTGAAAAAAAAATCGGGAAAATTCGGATTTGGCAAAATTCGTCCCATTTTTATTCGGGAAATGCCAAACTCCGAACTCCCCCTATTCAGATTTGTGGAATTCGGCTTGGAATTCTGCGTTCCCGAATAAATCCAGCCGAATAAAGCTGGAAGTGGGGATCAGTTTAAAGAGCCACCCGCCTGCCTTCTCAGGAGCCTGGAGAAGGCGGGCGGGTGGCTCTTTAAACAGATCCGCACTGCCAAGACCCACCTGCGCGCCTTCTTGGGGCTCCCAGGAAAGTGGGCAGGTGGCTCTTTAAACTGATCCGTGCTCCCAAGGGTGGCAGCGCGGATCAGTTTAAAGAGCCACCCGCCCACCTTCCCGGGGCTCCCAGGAAAGCGGGCGGGTGGCTCTTTAAACTGATCCGTGCTGCAATGGCTGGCAGAGCGGAGCAGTTCAAAGAGCCCCCCGCCCACTTTCCCGGGAGCCCTGGGAAGGCAGGCGGAGGGGCTTTAAACTGCTCCGCAGAGATTGGGGGGGAGATTGGGGGGGAGGTAAGGTGATTTTGGGGCCAGGATCGCCCGGGAGATTGGGGGGGGAGATTGGGGGGGAAAGGGAAGGCGATCCTGTCCCACATTGTGGATCCACAATGTGGATCCTGTTTGGGGGATCCCGAACCTGCCGAATTTTTTCCATGGTCCCCCAAACTTGCCGAGTTCGGGGCCACGGTTTCCTGCCAATTTGCGGTTCGGATGGAACCAAATCGACAGCCCTAATCTGATGTGAATTAGATTTTTTCGTGATCCCCTTTCTGAGTTGTTCCAGGGTTCAGAACTTTGTTTAGCTATGAATACTGTTGAGCAAATCTCTACACTCAGCAGGTTTTTATTTGCAGATTTTTTAAACAAACGTTTCAGCTTGTCAATATTGTGTTGACTCAAATTGCTGAGGATTTTTTTGTTTGTTTGTTGGTGATTTGTTTCTGCAAAGAGTGTGCCTGAGATGGATGGCTGAGAAGCAGGCTGCATTTACTGATAGGCTGTGTTGTTGACACTGTTGTTTACATGTTTGGAATGACACCACCCCTCAATCTGTTTCAGGCTTATCAAATCACTTCAACTAACTCCTGTACTACCATTAACATTGGTCCAAATCTGTCACTACTGGCAACCTTCATCATTTGTCTGAATAGCTGGTTAACCCGTTGCAGAACCAGCAAAATTGCCAGGCACAGTTTTATTGCATACTGCAGAAATGGTATGCTTCTAATAAGAAAAAAGAAACTAAGAGGCCATTCCCTTAAAATATTTTGAACATGCACACATTTATTTTACACTGTGGTTCTGTTGGGAAAGGCATTATTATATTTTGGGTAGCTTGGGATTTGAGATATGTGGCCATACTACAGGCCAGAGGAATCTATTTTTTTAAGTTACTGGGTGAAAAGTCGGCATAATAGTAAAAAGGCACAGACAAAATGAAGTTTTACCCATATTTGAATTAAAGAAAGGAAAGCAGGTCCTTGATTGGGACCCAATTCAAAGCACAGTTTTAGCTCCCATGTTGTGCAAAGCCCACACAAAATAGCTTCTGTGGCCCTTTGTGGGACATGGAAGGCAAGTTTTTTTTAAAAAAGTACCTTGTGTGAAAATGCCCTCCTTTGGCGGACAAAGTCTGTCAAGTTATGTGAATGGGGAAAGTTTTGTAACTGGCCTTAGAGTTTGACATAATATCTCTCAGTTGGAGTCGGTGCTTGTTACTGTGAATAACAAGGATTTTTCATGCCATAAAAGCGATTGGGTCACTATTAGCAAAGCCCTGATGGCAGTTATGCTTGGATTTTGACATAGGATGAGGGTTTCTTTTGGGAAAAGAAAAGGAAGGAGAGGAGGATGAAGGGTGCCGGTGTACATGGAAAACATGCCTGATGTTAATCAAGAACTGATAAGAAAGAATGTGCCACTTGACACACAGCCCAGCAAAAAGCAAACTGCAAGTCATGTTTTAAACCAAAATTATTGCAATGTTGAGCTGGTCTAGGAGGCCTGTGATGTTGGTGGCCACTGAACGTAAAGGTGTGGCAACCCAATCAGCAACACAAATTAGAGCCATTTGATTTGCATGGATTAACAAGGGGAGGTCACAACCTAGTGACAGGTCAGTGATACCACCAGAGATCAGGAGGCAAACTTTGATTCGTCTTTATTTCTTTCCCCCTTTACTTCATTCTCTGAAGTAATCATGCTGTTCTATTGTAACAGGAGCACCATTGCTGATAAAAGAGGTCTTGTCATTTAAATTCATCTAAGTTAGGACCCCACTGAGCTCTGTCAGATATCAATCGTAATACAGCAGGGAGATGTTTTCTGACAGATGCCTGTCTTCTTTTCTTTGCGACAGAGAGTGGTGAAATAAAGGTGAGGGTGGACATGTGTGTAAGTGAAATCTTGCCCACTGGTGCTGTTCTGTGATTCTACTGAAGTTTTAATCTGTGAAGTTGTTGCCGATAACTTTTAAAAAGGCGTTGTTTCTGTGAGAGGAATGGGAAAGAGATCTGCAGTATTCTTTCTTTAAAATCTTGTGTAGTTGGGAGAGATCTGTCAGGAACACTTTTTTAAACAAACGGGGGGTCATTTGGAACTGTGGTTGACAAGTCACCATTTAACAATTGCAATAGTCAGTTATTTTTAGGAAAGCAGTGGGGAGAATTTATCTGATCACCATATTATATCTGTGAACACACCTATTAGAGTCACATCAGTTTGAGTTTGGTTAGTATATGAAATAGTCACAACATAGCGAACATTCAGGCAGTGCAGTGAAACCGGCAGAAGCATTTCAACTGAGCTGCCAGAGAGGATCAGAAAGTTGTTATAAGGGGCTGTGGCTCTGGATGATCTGCAGAGCCATAGTCTGTTCTATTGAAAATAGAATCTAATAGACACTCTGTGGGCTTTGACATGAGTGACCTGCTCAGTCATGGACCATCACAGTCTCTCGGCTCTGATTTCCCACCACACAAACGGAAATGATAACAAATTCACACGGCAGTTGTAGAAAGGGCTCTATAAAGATTTGGGTGTGTGTTTTTTTAACTGGCAGAAAGCAATGAGATTATATAGGAATTTTCCGGTATGAAAAAGTGGAGGAATTGTCAGTCTATTTGTATTATAGAAAAATCACAGATACTGACCTTGAGAGTAAATGGTTAGCAAGATGTGATGTTCTGTGACCTCCTAGCAGCCTTTTGAGTCAGTTTGTTACTGTGGATATGGCTGTAGTCAATGGAAATGACCAATGCATTTTGTTGAAAAGCTACTAATGTTTGGTTATTGTTTGAAATAGTGTATCAGAAAGTTTAGAAATACACTTTAGCATGCCAGTTTTGCTTTAGTTCCCTGCCCCACTTAAAAGCTCCTTTCCAGAATGACTGAAGTGCGGTTTTCTTGAGATTTGTCCTTTCGCTTAAAACTCTACTTGAGTTTTATTTAGATATGGAGGACTGCTGGCCCCAGGATCAACGACGCATTGATTTAAACATTTACCGAATAGTAGGCAGTTAGCTGGGCCTAAAATGCCCAGAGAAAATGATGTTTAATCAAGTGGAAAATGTTACCATTTGCATCAGCACAATAAGCACGGAGATAAGTTCTACTTTCAGTTCCTCAGAAAAAATAAATGGCATAACGAAATGCTTTATGAAGTTGAACATCACATTGTACACAAGAGTACATTAAAGCTTTTAGAAAAAAATATGGTGCAAAAACCCCTATTATGCAAAAAAAATATTGTAAATGCATTAAATATTTTCTGAATAAAGGAGATACTGTAAGCAAGAGAGGATAACTTTCTGACTTACTCTCAAACCCCTTTATCATTTTTGAAAAAAAAAAACTTTTCAAATAAGGTAACTACCTAGCTTCTGGCTTGGTAAAGTACCTAACTGTGCTTTAAACAAGTGTTTGCAGTTCCATTGATTTTAAAGGAGATTAGAATAGTGTCACTGATTTGGTTGGGAATCCTGCCCTGAAGTCAGTGATGAACTTGGCGGAGAGACATTCCTTCCTTATTTAGACTAACATTCAAACTATGGTAAAGTAAGTTTACCCATTTAATTTAATGGCTAGGATTGTGCTAATTGCAGCGCTGCTGTTCTGAGTGTTGTAGTGTTATTGTTGGACTGGAGAGACTTGGCTTTAACTTCCTGCTCTCCCATGAAAGCTTACCAGGGTCACCTCTCACACACTCTCAGCCTAAGCTACCTCAGAGGACTATGTTGAAGATAGAGTTGCCAGGTCCCTCTTTGCCACTGGTGGGAGGTTTTTTGGGGGGAGCCTGAGGAGAGTGGGGTTTGGAGAGGGGAGGGACTTCAATGCCATAGAGTCCAATTGCCAAAGCGGCCATTTTCTCCAGGTGAACTGATCTCAATAGGCTGGAGATCAGTTGTAATAGCAGGAGATCTCTAGCTAGTACCTGGAGGTTGGCAACCTTAGTTGAGGATGTGGTGTAAGGGAAGAACCATTTCACTGCCAAGAGCTTTTGGGGAGAAGGTCAGGATAACAATGATAACTGTATGTGGAACGTGTGCCCCTCATGTATTATTAAAAAGGAGGCTGAACTTTATTTACGTTTTAACCATAAATGATTTTTTTTAATTCACTGGCAAGGATCTAAGTATTTTACAACTGCACCTAAAATTAATATGAGCATTAGACTAAATTGAAATCCAGTATAAGTGCCCAGTCATAACTGAATTCTATACTGCAACAGCATATTGCAAAAGTTATACCAAATGACAGTAAACAGAACAGTTGAAAGATACTGTAAAATATACGGTATAATGACTGAAATAGCAAGTGTTTGGTTTAAAGAAAATGGCAACTGATCCCTTTGAAAGCCACATGTTTTGGGCTCCTCCAATATTGCATGCCAAGTCTGCTATACATCTTACACAGTCTACAGAAAACTGGTCTATTTTTACCTGCAGCAAAATTTACATAAGGCATAACTACACCAGGTGTTTTTTAAAAAATGCAAACCCCATTAAAAACAATGGGAAATGAGACAGAACATTATAGGGCTGTTGCACTGCTCCCATTCAATTAAATTTCAGGGGATTGTGTTCGTTGACTTGTGTGATGGTATCCCAATATAGACTGTAGGTGTAATTGTTCATCTCTCACTGGGCCAGCACACCACATTCTTTGGAAAACCAACCCACGTTGATTTTCCCTGTTCATCGTTCAAACTGTTGGCTTGTGTGGACATGATGCCAGATCATGACAGGAATCAGGCATTTTGTTAGGGTGGCCAACCTAGTAGATTTACAGTAGTGAGCAAAAATCATGCCTGACAGTCAAATACGGGTTAATTCTATACAAGCATCCCATTAGGGTTGCCAACCACCAGGAGCTAGCTGGAGATCTCTTGCTATTACAACTGATCTCCAGCCTATTGAGATCAGTTCACCTGGAGAAAATGGCTGCTTTGGCAATTGGACTCTATGGCATTGAAGTCCCTGCCCTCCCCAAACTCTGCCCTCCGCCCAAAAAACCTCCTGCCTGTGGCAAAGAGGAGGGACCTGGCAACCCTACCTTTTGTTATAGATCTAAGTTTTCAACATACTTGACTGCTGCTTGTGCTCTTCGACAAATGGGTGTCATCCTTCTAAATGGCCAAGAGGGGTCTGGTTTGTCTTTTCAAATATCTTAGCCACAGAGAACCTTTTGTAGAGAAGCTCTGTTGAAAATGAATGGGAACCGTTTTGGCATCACAGTACACAGCAAAATTTACTCTCCGTGAGTTTCTATCAGCCTAGAAGGTATTCTGGATGGATGGTGCCCATTCTCAAAAAGTACTTGCATTAAGTGTAGCTTTGTTACATAAATACACAATTGAAGGAACAATTCATGATAGATGCAGTTGGGGAGCTACACACTGACTTACTGTTTACTGGTGCGGTTAACAGATGGATAAGCCAACTGATCCACAGATGTGCAGCTTATAAATATAAACCAACGTCTTACTGGTGATGTATATCGGCAAGTGGCAACAAATTACTTCCTATTTAACTGTGGTAGATTTGTAATGACCAAGTAGCTGTCAATAGAAGCAGTGAACATTTTAACAGCCATGTTTTACCAAAGGAAAAGAGATAAAAATGACTGTGTCTTTAAAGTTGGACTGCAGGAAATAACTTATAACTGCTTTTGCTTGGATCCAGGTTACTAGAAACACTTTTTACATTATTAACACTGATTGTTTCATATAAGAAGAACCCCTAATTTCTACATTGCACTGCTGTTGTTTTCCTTAGCTAAAATGAAACAACTTTGATCTAGTGGACAAAAACATTTAGTGAATTAGCCCTTGATGAATGTAATTTTTCCCAATATAATTTTGAGTCACACATTGATGAAACGGGGATAGGGTATGCAGGAGGGGGAGGAGATGCGCATTCTATTGTTATATTTGCTGTTTAAATAATTTAGTTGCAAAAATCTGAAGGCTGCTTTAGCTGCAATTAATTATTCATTAATGACATGCTAATTGCATGGTATCTCTGAATATTTAACAAAATGCAAAAATATGCACTGTAGTTAAGATCTTTAACATGCATGGAGTGCTGGGGGTGGGGGGGAGTTTGTCCTCTGTCATGGCTGGGCTTTTCTGGGGAAAGTCTCCTTTTCAGAGGGTTTAGGAAAACTACTAGTAGTGGCCTACTTTCTATTCACTCTCTTCAGTCACTCTTTGTTCAGCCCGATATAATGTCCTTATCTAGCCTTAACAATTGACAGGGTGGCAGTGCCTTGACTTTTGTCCAAATGATTTCTCAACATAAAAATAGGTTAATTATCACTTTCCATAGCTTTTTGACTAACAAAAGGCCACAGCTCCCTTTCTTCCTTTTCTTTGCTATTTACTGTATGGGAGCCCTTTGAAATGCGATAGTTTAATCGGTGACACCTTCTAAACGGAGGAATTCTGAGTGCTGAGGCCTGCTGCTATGAGCTCATATTGCCGGGTTGTGAACATTACCATGATGAAGAGATACGGTCTTTATTATGCCAAAGCCACCCTGGACGAAGGATGAAGATCTCATATGCTTCTAAACAGTGCAGTAGATTGATTCACACACCCCCTCCGCCTTCCAGCTGATAAAGGCAGAGCTGCCTGCTAGCAATACCCTTTCAAATCAATTAGAATTGGAAAGTCTGAACTACAGCAGCTTAATGGTAAACTGCCTGTCCCTTTCTAGGGTGGCCACATATTTCTGCCAGTCCCTTGTGTTTGAATGTTAGACTTTGGAAATGGCTGGCCCTTTTAAGATCTGGATCAGGGACTATTCTGCTTTGAGAGATCTCATTAGTAAGTGCTTTTGTTTTGAGGTATTTTTTTTTTAATTGAAGGACAGAGTTACATGATACACTGCAGGCCAGTCTTCTTTGGCCAAATGGCTTGGGAGACATCCAAAATATTCAGATAATCAGGCATTTGGACAAAGGGGAGAACTAATATCCTAAGGGTTACAGTGGCATGGGAGAAATGGAGGAAATGGTAAAATCAGATATCTAAGACTCGAACTACACTGTTCTCATGTACTACTTCTTTATAAGAGCTACTGCCTCTTTTGCTTGGCCAGTCTAGGGTGGTTGCACCGTTGAAAATGTACGAACCAGTGGCAGGACTGGTACAAGGTAATTGCATTAGAGTAAACTAGACGTGCGGTCACAGAAGATTAGAGGAGGCTTCCAGATGTCCATTTCTGAACACCCTACAGAACTGGATCTGAGCAACATATCTATAATGTTATATATAATGTGTGTGTTCACAAAATATGTACATTTTCAAACACTGACCAATAACTAGTTTTCTGAACATTTCTGCAAGGTGGTTGGTATCGATAGAATAAGTAGAATATGTAGCAAGACTGTGTGCTCCGTCTAATCTTAGTAATCACAAGGAAGTAGATTCATCAGCGGATTTCTGTAGATGGAGCAGAGAGTTAATTTTGCCAGGCCTCCCCCCCCCCCAGACCTTCAGTTCCCTTATCATATTGTCTCTAGGGGGGAGTCCCTTATCCCAGGAGCAGCATTTGGGGGAGGGTGTTTTGGGCTGCAGCAGGAGGGCAGAGGTAAGGAAGTCACATTTCACTGATGGAAATTCCTTCTATTAATGTAAGTACTGCTGGATCCATGATCACTGTAATACCACTGATTTGCCTGGGCATTGTTTCCAAAATGGCCAAGTATCTTACAGAACAATTTCACTGGGATTCAGTCCAAGTAACCACACATAAAATTACAGACTTTGTGTTTCTGGAAAAATACAAAATATATAAAGCGCACAACAACAATTGGTGAAAATTTCACAACAACAAGCTTAGATCTTTGACACAACTAGACAATAGATTACAGCTTTAACGGTCTCATTTGTCCTAGATGCCCAAATTTTACAGATTTTATTTTAAAGTGATGATCGATCTCCAGGGTGGTAATGAAAAGTACTTTTTGGAACAATCTTTGGATACGTTATCTTCCAACTGGGTGCTTGTTATTTAACTCAATAAATGATATTTTAAAATATTTTTATAGCATGTCTGCACATATTTCAGCATTTCTCTGATTCTGTCATTTGTAGAGTTTTGTTCCTCTAGATTCTCCAGTGCACTTAGACCCAGCACCAGAGATGCTAGCTGGATGCATAAACATGTAGGATATACCCACTGCTGGTTATAAAAACGGATGAAAAGGATGCAGAACACGAGGGAACATAAGTACATATGTCCCAGCATTACCCACTGCCTATGTTTCTTATCTGCCTTTTTCTGACTGCTAATCACTCTGCAAACACTTTGGGGCCAAGGATTAATTTCCAGTTTTATTTTCTTGCTGTGTCTCACTTTCACTTCTATGCTAATAATGCAGTGTTTGAACACAAAGGGCAACAAATCAAAGCCCAGCCCTGAAAGCCCATACTGTGAAACGCTGATCCACATTTGCAGATGCTAGTGGGAGTGGCTGCCAGATGGCTCCCTAGTCCAACATATGGTCAGCATTCAACCTTAGGTAGATAGATATAGTTTTTGGAGATCGTTTGGAATAAATGTCTAATTCTTTCTCTAGAAACATATTACATATGATATAAAGAATGGCCACAATATTAGGCTGACAGTATGTATATATAGTACACAAATGGTCTTTCGGGCGACTGGCTAACAACAGATAGAGCAAAAGAACCCATTATTCCAAAACACAGTATTCCCAAGCTGTGTTATTGTGGCTGCTGCTGTTGTTGTTTCCATTTAATTTGCATTCTTTGGCCTTTAGCTAATGGTGAGATAACTGGCAGAGTGTATATTTCAGGCAGAGTGTATATTTCAACCCACTTTAAATATGGTGATGCTAACCATGGCCAGTTCCAAGAAATAATGAGTCAAATGACAGCTTTGGAAAATCACTGACTTCTTCATAATTGTAATTGTGCACTGTGGGGGCCTGAATTGTTCCAAAATTATATTTCATTAGTATAGGAAACAATAATAGTAATAATTATTAGTGGCAATTTGTTTATTACAGTAGGCAGATGCTGTACAATGTGGATAAATGTGCCCAATCCTACTCCTAAGGCACTTACTAAAGACGTTTCGACTGTGATCAAGCACAGAGTAATATAGTGGACTGCAGGGAAATATTTAGCACTGAAAATAAGTGATGGGAATTAGGATATAGTCCTCAGTGTTGTTCCAGCGGAAAAGTCTCATTAATGTCAGAATAAATGTTTTGGAATTAGTTGTTTGAAAAGTTAAGGCACTACCAGTCTGGGATTTTCTACTCAGATTTTGGGGGTTTGGAGAGGCAAAATTGTTGTGTAGCTACATTCTTAGTTGGTTAATTTCTTTTTGGAAACCTTGGCCAGTGTACATTGTCAAGAATGATATATTCAGCAAACTGGCTGATAGGAAGGTGGCAACCTCCACTGAGTCATCACGTGAGTGTATTCTTATTTTTTATATTTACTTTATTCATATCCTGCCTTTTTCACCAACGAGGACCTAAAGCAGCTCCATCATTCTTCTCTCCTCAGTTCCATTCTCACAACCCTCTGAACTAGGTTATGCTGTCAGTATGTGGCTGGCCCAAACACCTCCAGCGAGCATCTATAGCAGAGTGGGGATTCTAACCTGAGTCTTCCAGATCCTAATCTGATGTTCTAACCACTACTCCACACTGGGTCTACCAATCATGAGGGTATTTTACTGGTCCAGTTTGTACACTGACAGCCAGCTTGCTGTACTGGTTAGAGTGCCAAACTGGATTATGAAAAATCCAGGTCCAAATCTCCACTCTGCTATTGAAGCTTGCTGGGTGACCTTGAGCCTATCGCTCGCTTCTCAGCCTGACCTTCCTTACAGAGGTTGCTGTTATGAGGATAAAACAGAGGAGAAAAGAACTATGTGGCAAGCTGCTTTGGATCACTACTGAGGAGAATAAATAAGAAAGAAACTATTCAGATCTAAACAGCCACTAAATATATTCTATTTTCACCCCCAACTCACCTGCTTTAATCCTTGCTCTGCCCCTAAGTTGCCGGTTTCCACCTTGAATCCTCAGTTATGATGCATTTCAGTATTTTTGGAAGTTGACAATCCTGTCAGCACTGTCTATGGCATCACTAAAGATTTATTCTCTAAATTAGCATGTTTGGTTTTGGAACTATTGGCTATTGTATTTTTAAACTGCTTCTGTAGGGCTAGAAAGCTTAATTTTAAACTGAACACAGATTCATATGCCTTAAAATAGGCAAACGGAAAATATAGCTCATCCCTATGTCTTAATGGGAGAAGCGGTATGGCATAAATTGTTTTGAACCTATTAATTGCTGGATTGGCAACAGGGTTGTGTATTTTGTCTGGAATATGATAGGAGTAATTCACAGGTGTAAAAAAAAAAGCAGCCTTAGAAGTGCTGTGAGCTCAATGTGCATGACAACTGGAATGTGATGAAGAGCTCGCCTGATTTCTCTATCATGTAGCCAAGCCAGTTTATACCCTATAGCGAAGAATATGGTTAAAGTTATCTCAGACGTATAAACTGGCCCTGAGTACAAAGTGATGCATATAATGAGTGTGTTAGACTAAAGCACACCATACGGCTTCAGGAGGGTTGCTGTGCTGGTCTGCAATAGAAGAACTACATTTGAGTCCAGTACCACCTTAGAGACCAACAACATTTTCAGAGTATAAGATTTCGAGAGTCAAACCTCCCTTCGTCAGATAGCTTCGTGTATCTGACAAAGGAGCTTTGACTTTCAAAAGCTTATACCCCAAATGTCTTATTAGTCTCTAAGATGCTACTGGACCCGAATTCAGTACAAGGCTTGGATCCAGCAATGCACAAGTGGAAACATAAATGTACATCATGCAGTTCCACTTGCACAAGATCTTGTACAACACATAGCTCTTTCCTCCCTGCACCAGAAACTGGTGCATAAGATCTTGTGCCAGCAGGATTGCAGTTGGGGATATAAAGTAAGATTGACTCAGCTCCACTGGATACGGTGGTCTTTTTCTTGTGTTTCCGCTTTCACAAGAGCTCTAGAGCAAACACATTTTTGCAGTGAATCCAGCCCTGTGTGTAGCAGTTGGTAGTCCAAAGACCAAGAGCAAGTGAACTGAAAGCATTCATCCCTCGCAATCTCATGTGCTGCACCAAATCCAACTAAGTCATAAACACGGTCAAACCTTTCAGTATTACTGACTTTCAGTTTTAGCCCTCTGCTAAAGTTCAAGGAGAGGAAGTCCTGCTTCAAGTGGAGTCTGTGTCACATCTGCTGGCAGCGATACTCGTTCATGCAAGTACAGAAATTGACCATTACCAATTACTAAATCCAATTAAACCACTCCCAATGCAGTCCAGATGAGTACTATTTGAACTTTTTTCTTTCTGCTTACACAGTCTTCTGGCTTCATTATGAAAGCCAGCATGATAATCTGTAATTTCTATGTCTGGGCCAGGTTTTTAATTCTGCGCTCCTTTCTTTGGAATTAGTTAAGAGTGGCTGTGGACTTTCAAGGGCACAGGTGCTGAAACTCAATGCTCTCAAAGTTCTCAGTGCTCATGTAGATGGCTCTTAATGGACAGCTTGTGTGTAGAAAACCTGCTTGTGGCTCCTGTCCAGTTTTTCATATCTCAGTGGCTGAATGTGCTGTATTGCAGGAGAGCATAGTAAGAGAGCCATAGTGGATACAGTGGTGTCTCTTTGCTTAGCCTGCTGCCTTCCCTAAGCCTCTGAGCATGGCTTGTTGTCTCCTATATAGAAAACATGCTTCCATACTGAAAAGAAAAGAAAAGTATGTAGTACTTTTTATTTATATTTTATTGTAATGTTTACATTTTAAAATAAACATGCAAGGCAAATCAATCCCTTCCCCCTGTCAGCCAGTATACATAATTTAGGTTCTGATAACAACTAAAATGCTAACTGATCTTTTGCCCCTTTTCATCCCAATCCAAGTTGCTCCTGATGTGTTTTACAGCAATTTTCAGCAGTATGCTTTATGACAGATTTGCAGCAGTTTTGCCACACTGAGAGTCACTAAGATACACTTTGTTTTCAGGAGTAGCCAGTAGTTGCTTTTTCATCTAAAGGATACAAAATGAACAATATCCAAAAGACAAGCAGAAAAAGGAGAAACTTGTTTTATTATTGACTGCACACAATTTCTGACCACTATATATATGTATATATAGTGAGATCTTATTATGATGAGGCCCTGCAGTTGCTACATGACCTATGCTTATTAAGTGGCCAGCTCTCCACAGGTGGAATATTTTTAAGCTGCCACCACATGGAAAGTGGCTGTTTTTCACCTTGGTTGTGCTACTTAGCATCGTCACCTTTACCAATTTGAATAAAGACATGCAGCATTATCTATGGCACTTTTGAGCCACCAGGCAATTTTTACTTTCAGCCACACTGATGTAAAGAAAGGCAGAATGTGGTCTGCTCTGCCTGGCAAGAGACTTAAAGCAAATGTGAATTCCAGTGTTGTCTGGCAATTAAGTACCACTTGAAAACCCTTGAGAATAATTAAGGGTTTAGATGATGAGTCCCTTTCTGAGGGCTTTCATGGCATTAAATATAACAAACTGTATGTGGGGAGGGGGGGACAAGGAAGAGGCTGGAAAGAAGAGAGAAAGGTTCTACTGAAACATATTCAGACATGACATTTTCTTATGTCGATAACCATCAAGAGCTTTGCTTTCCCATCCATGAAGACAAGAATGTCACATGTCAGTCAAAGGGAGAGTCGCCAACAATAGATCAAGAATGAACTCAGCCGAATAATGCCTGCCTTTGAAAAGCATCAGCTGTTTGTTTGATTGTTGGTTTAAGGTATGGAGGTGGCAGGCATCAAATATTACAATGCATCATCCCTTTTAAAAATTGTGCTCATTCGTGGGAAGATATACCATCATTATAAAATTATGATCTAAGCCAACCAAACCATATTTTCAGAGTATTTCAGTGTCTTACTTTTTTCTCTTCTCAACTTCTTATTGTAACTATGTCAAGCCGCTGTTTTTGTGACACACAAGAGTGTTAGAAAGTGTTCTGTTAAGGAGGCATCTGTAATTACTATAATTTGCTACTCCTCACTACTCCAGTTTTCCCAAGAAGCAGAGAGCAAACAACTTCCAGCCATATGATCTATGTCTCTCTTATACACACACACAGAAAAACCCACACAAACTCCCCTTTCTTGGGTTGATTTGTACTACCAGAGAAGAAAAGATCCTGTATTTTTTTGTGGGTTGATTTAGGGGTGTGTGTTTTTTTTTGCTTCAGTGTGATTGTTGAGGATGATAGCTTGACTTCAGACTCCCTTTCTGACTCAATTATTGTGGCTGCAGGTAAGTATTTATTTGGACATTTAAACTGCACTATCCCCAGAGGCCTAAGGATAATATGTGGGAAGGCTTGAACAGGTGTCTTTACTCTGGAGACTCATTATAGTGAGGTTTAAGAAACTCTCCTTGATGTACGTAGAATTGGGCTTTAAGTCTTAGAATGCCCACACAGCAGACTAGGGGTATAAAATAATTGTTTGAGAGGTGGCATAGAGGACTATTTCACCTTGAGCAAATAACTTAATTTGTCTTCATTCCCTTAGCGCCAATACAGAACTTTAGTGCCAATGTGTTTTATGTAGATTACAACTAGTCCCATATCACAAAGAACCAAAGTTGAGAGAAAGTGACTTTTCTAAGGCTATTCAGTGAGCCTCACTTGTGGCTGAGCTGAAATTGGAACTGGTGACTTCCACGATCAAATTCTTATCTACCACACAACACCAGTAGACTCATCACAGGCTCTGAGACAAAGGAAAGGGTTGGAAACCCATTGCTGGCAACCATTAGGAGCTTTCCAGGGATGGAGCCTTAGGAAATGGCATGGCCGACTTCATTTCAGGGCAAAAAACTGGACATCTCACCCACTCTAGGAATCTCACAAGTCTCTATGTAAAGCTAATGGAATTCCTAGAGTGTCACTATACCCTGACATCAAGTCATCAATAACACCGTTTTTCCCTTCCCACTGCTACGGTTTGGTGGTGAACAATTGGGTGTGGCGGGGGGGGGGGGGTTGCCTGCTGCCAACTGGAACTGGCAACCTTAGTCTGTTCCCCCCTCAAACTGGTAGCTCTAACCCAAAGTCAAACTACATGGGAGCAAATCACATGACATGCCTGGCTCCATGGGCCCCACAGTGAATGCTTCCCTGAAGCTTTGTACCCCCTATTGTCTTGATGACCCTGAATACCAGCTGCTAATGCATCCATGAAATTATGTGGCTTGGCCCTCAGAACCTACACACTTATTTTATCTTTTACTTTTTTCTGTCAGAATTTAAAAATCTGCACACCTGAAAGGCCAGCTCTAATTTCAGGATGGCTGTTGGGAGGAATTCTTAAAGAGAAAGAAACAAATGTCTGCTCTGCTACAGTTTAGGACAAACCAATCTACTGATCTCCTGATTTTGAAGTGACAGGACCGCTTGCTCAGTACATCTGTCTCTGTTTGTGTCCGTAATTATGTTCTCTGCAGTGAGGATAGTGGTTTATCCTTCTATAGAAATGTTATACTTTGAGGCTAACTTTCCCATGGGGAAAAGTTTCTTTTGTTATCTTTTTTCCCCTTTTTCTCCATTGGTGTAAAACAAACAAAACATAAAACCCTATTTGAAGAAACTTAAATCAGGAAGCAAGCCATTCTGAGGAGTTAATGCATCTTGTGTTGAGATTACATATGTCATTGGGAAATACTGTAACACATGTTTACTTTCCTGTGGTTTCTAGAACCATATTTTATCGAATGAAAATATTCTTATAGCATATTATTTCCAATGAAGAGGTAAAGATAAGATTAAAGATCCTGCGACTCAGACACAGTCTCCCTTTTCTCTCCTCTTCTGTGCATTTGTGGAGGACTACTGTTCTAGTGACTTTCACCCTTTCTTGACTTCGGGGCTGTATTTACAAAACAGCAATTTACTAGTTGCTCAGCATTGTTATACATGCATTTGAAAGAAATTTGAAAACCCCTCACTCAGATTGTAAAGCACAAGGATTTTCTGCACAAATCAACACTACCGCCCACTTTTAATCTAGGATTCAGTGCTGGTGGTATTTTAAACCTTCTTTCTGATTGGTTCTTGTAGGTTATCCGGGCTGTGTAACCGTGGTCTTGGAATTTTCTTTCCTGACGTTTCAGGAAATTCCAAGACCACGGTTACACAGCCCAGATAACCTACAAGAACCAATGAACTCTGACCGTGAAAGCCTTCGACAATACTTCTTTCTGATGTTGCTTGGGGGTATATTCTATATTTTAATGATAATTTTGCCTCAGGGCCAATTTTTCCCATCTACCCATCAGCCTCCTTTTACTACTTTGCTCTATTGACCCAAATTCAATAATAAGGTAACATCCAACTAATACAAAAATAACAATTTTAAAGATATTTTAAAGCTAGAGGCAGGAGCATCAATATAACCAATTCTCAATGTGTCAAATCTGTGGATACTTAAATCCAGAGACAGGAGCCGTAGACAAGATATATCTTTCTACAAACCTGAGAAAAGCCCCAGGTTTGCAGAAAAATCTGATATCTAAGGTGGGGAAATGGGCATTAAAACATTTCTCAGCTGAAAACATACCATAAAACGATATTAAAAAGAGCAGCCCCTTAGTTAGAAGCCTGGATAAATAGAAATGTTTTGGTCTGGTGCCTAAAAGAAAGCCGTGTAAGTGATAGGAAGAAGAAAGGCATTCCACAGGCAAGGTGCCACCAATGAAAAGCCCTATTTTGGTTGTCACCTGCCTCACTTCCAAAAATAGGGGCACAAACAGCAGGGCTTGTGAGGAAGATATTAGCTGGCACGTATTAATCCTTTCAAAAGTGCATTACATCACTGATAGAATCTCAGCAGAGATGAGTCTCAGAGGTATATCTCAGAAGAAAATATTTTGCTTCATCTTAACTTCCCGTGATGGGTCATCCTAAGCAAGGCCTCTAGGCTTTAATCAGTGGATGTTTCTGTTGTGGGAAAAGATATCCTGTGAGGTACAGTGGATCCCAGGTTGCTCTCACCATGGTCCATCAAAACCACATATTGAATTTTATTTGATCCTGGCTGGAGCTTGATAATTATTTGGCTGTAGGTAGGCTGTGGTTGAGTTCTGTCTTGAAATGGCATCCTACACCTTCTGTAGCTTCTAAGTACTCCTTAGCTCTGTTTCAATCTTCTGTCATGGTGCTCCATGCATGGACTGCTTGCAATCCACTTGATATGTGTGGTCACCATTTCATGTAATCAGGGGCAAAAAAAATATTTTCCATGCGTGGACAGCTTCAGTATGCATGAACACAATCCTTCAGAAATCTGGTGTTCTGTCCATGTATACAGAAACGATACTGTGAGGCTCCCCACCCCTGAGACAGTCATAGAATTGGAAGGGGCCATACAGACCATCTAGTCCAACCCCCTGTAGGATGAGCCTAGAGCATCCTTGACACGTGTTTGTCCAGCTGCTGCTCAAAGACTGGCAGTGAGGGGGAGCTCACCACCTCCTTAGGCAGCTGATTCCACTGCTGAACTACTCTCACTGTAAAAAAAAATTACCCTAATGTCCAGCTAGTACCTTTCCATTAATAATTTATACACGTTATTGTGAGTCTTATCCTCTTGTGCCAACAGGAACAGCTCCCTGCCCTCCTCTAAGTTACAGCCTTTCAAATACTTAAAGAGAGCACTCATGTCCCCCCTCAACCTCCTCTTCTCCAGACTGAATATTAACAAGTCTCTCAGCCTTTCCTCATAGGGTTTGGTCTCCAGGTCCCTAATCATCCTCGTTACTCTCCTCTGAACCCACTCCATTCTGTCCACATCCTTTCTGAAGTCTCCAGAACTGCACACAGTACTCCAGATGCAGCCTAACCAATAAGGTGTACAGTGGGACTATGACATCTTGCGATTTGGATGTTATTCCCCTATTGATACACCACAGTACTACATTAGCCTTTTTTGCTGCTGCATCATTCTGACTGCTCATATTCAGCTTACAGAGGGTGAAAACACATGGGAGGTTTTGCCTTGGATTTGCCGTTCTCTAAATGCACATTTTCCCCAGCCAAATTCTCAAAACTCAAAAATAAGTCCCCATGCAGAGTTTTGAGAATTCAGGTGGGGAAAATGTGCATTTAGAGAACGGCAAATCCAAGGCAAAACCTCCCATGTGTTTTCACCCTCTGTAAGCTGAATATGAGCTGAATATGGAGCTGCAAATCCAAGGCAAAAGCTCCCTTGCGTTTTCGCCCAGACTTTCCCTGCATTTTGAAGTGGTATTTCTCCAGTGATATGTCAGCCTGGTATAAGCAAAAGAACAAGTTCACACATGTTCTTTGTAGGAGACACAAATTTTTTCCACTGACCCGCAGGTTTAAAGAAAACGATATTGCATTGCCATAACTAGCTCTGGGTAAACAAAATGGATTGGGACTGAGATAAACAAAAATGTATTGCTTAGATGACCAACGGACAAGGAACAGAGCATTGCCTTGGAGTTTTAAAAAATCCTAAATGGTAATTTTTTGGGGAAGTACCATGTTTATCTACAGCTAATACTGAGAAATGTCTGCTTGGAAAGACTTGGGCAGATTAATCAGGGATAAATTCTGAACAGCACTAACTGTAGCATGAGTTTTTTAAAAAAACGTAGACTGAAGTAATGCTACACTTTGAAATGTAGTTTAAGTATCCAGTCATTTGGGGAGGCAGATTAAAAGCGACATGCAACAGAAACACACCTGACTAACTTGCATCTTGTATTCCTTACACTTGGAAGTACAATGCTTATGGTAATGAATTTTATCTATTACAAGGGAAAACAATCACCTTTGATGACATTATAGAATAAACACATTTAACAGCATGCTGAATTGCTGAAGTATCATTTTCAACGACCTCATTAGTGTCACTTAATTAAAACTTCCTTGCTCTTGACTTTGATGCTGGTGCAGGCAAAAACACAGAGGGAATTGAACAAACAACTAAAAAGGAAAGGGGCATCTTCTCGTGATAAATAGCAGTAGTTGCTAATGAAACCAAATTATGTACCTTTTCCCTGCAACTTCGATAAAATAATATGAAACACACAGCAACTTTGCATCAAACAAATTAATCAGCCGTCAGCAGATTTCCCTGATAATAATCTCCTGCCCTTATTGATCATTTAAAGAAAGATTTTTTTCCCCCTATACACAAGCATTAGGGTTGGTGATAATTAAAGCTTCAGCTTCAGGAATGCCATAATAACCGTTAATTAGCAGGATGCTATTTTCAACATAATTTGCTAATTAGGCAGGGAGCCGGTATAGTGTACGTACCTAATTATGAAAGGGTCTTGCGCTTTAAGCTCATGTGACTGGAGTGTAAATGACACCATTACAGGGGATCTGGCAGGGTTGATTTTCTTTTTAAAGTGTGTTTTCCTCTGGAACATTTAGCCAATTTGATTCTATGGGTTAACCATTTATTTTGAACAGGCAGGCTTTTGCTTAATGCTTCTTCTCTCTCCGCAATGATTAAATAAATAGATGCCAAATTCTCACCTGGCTAAATTCTGTTTATTTTAAGACTGGTTCAGAATGCCAGTTTGTGGGTAAGGCCCCGTTCTAATTTTATTCTTGTACAGTTCCTAGTAAGTTTAATTGCTCATGAAATAATAAATGATGACATCAGCAGAGAGCATTAAGGCTCTTCATATTTCTTTCATTTGCATGTTGCACATTCCAGTAGCATTTGATGTCTGTGTTTTGACATTACTCTCCTTAGGCACAGAGGTCAAGAATGGGGTATAGGGTTGCCAGGTCCCTCTTTGCCACCGGCGGGAGGTTCTTGGGGTGGAGCCTGAGGAGGGTGGGGCTTGAGGAGGGGAGGGACTTCAATACCATAGAGTCCAGTTGCCAAGGCGGCCATTTTTCCAGGTGAACTGATCTCTATCAGCTGGAGATCAGTTGTAATAGCAGGAGATCTCCAGCTAGTTCCTGGCAGTTGGCAACCCTAATGGGTTGTATAGAATTAACCCTAATGTATAGAATTAACCCCTATTTGACTGTCAGGCATGATTTTTCCTCAATACTGTAAATCTACTAGGACTGAATGATATCTAATTCACCGTAGAAATATACAGCATTCATGTCTTAATTTTATCCAGTAATACTTTTAAAATATATGCACCATACTACTACCAACACGGGACTCAAGGTAATCAGTGGGATGTTATAGGGGCCATTACCACTTATAACCAAAATTGCCACCACCCCTATCATTCTGGGCAAATGAATCAATAGTCATTGCATTTTGGGGGAATCTCGAAAGGATGAGCATTGCAACATGTGGCTGCTTAAAGTGGGTAATTGGGGACTGTATCGGATGGAACTATTTCCTGTTTAGTAGAAGGGACATATAAACACCATGTATTTTATCTGATGAGTTTTATCTATGTTTGTAAGCCACCTTGAGCTCTGTAAGGGAGGTAGCTAATAAACAGTTTAAATATAAATAAATAAAAATGGGATGAAATTTATGGAATGCCAAGGACGGTTTAGCTGCTCGTAAAGATGCTGACGTTCATGTCACTTGAAACCTTGTTTTCTGAGTAATTTTTACTTAATACATGGATTTTTCAGTTGGCCAGTATTTGACTGTCTGACACTAATAATAGTCGGGATAGATTATTCCACATTCCTTTATAATGTTGGATATTTTGGAAGTATATTGGAAAAAAAGTGACCTACATCTCAATATTTTGGGTTAGTATTAATAAGATAAATATTGTTACATTAAGGCCATAAAAGGCATCTTCCTGGATTAGACTAAAGTTTTCCACAGTAGCCAAGCAGATATCCCTCGAACGCTCATAAGCAGCTCAAGAACATAATAGCCACCAGAAAGTGGTATTTAGTGGCATGCTGCCTTTGAATATGAAGTTTCTATTTAGTCATCATGACAAGTAAGCATCTATAGACCTATCTTTCATGCATTTGTACAATCTCCTTCTAAAGCTATGCAACCTATGTAGCTTCCACCCAGTGAGAATTCCCTGTGTTACTTTCAGTGTTGCTGCTAATGTATGTAATGTAATGTAATGCATTTGCATTGCCAACAGAGCTTCCACATGGGAATTTTCTGCACACTTTTTTGCCTTCTTACTAAAGTGCTAAAGCTCTGTACCAATTACTATTTTTTTTTAAACAAGGCTTCAAAAAGCCCTCTAGTGACGTGATGGGGGAAATGGCATCTGCGAGGGGCTGATAGCAGAAAAGTAGTGCCAATATGGATAGTATTTTTGCAAATGTACACCTAGATGGCATTATAATGAACTTGGACTATTTTTTTTTTAAATAAAAGACTGAAGTAAATCAGTAAAGTACTGAGTACTGGAGTAAACTACAGAGGATGGGAAATACCTGAAAGAAGACAACTAGAGCATGATGTGTGGATGCTTTTAAAAATGTGCTCCAGTTTGGAAACAAAAGTGGGGAAAAACTTCTGTGGGCAAATTTAGTAACCATTACAACTGCATCTTTATGATATAAGTTTCTGTATGTTAATGTTGTAGTGTGTAAAGAACTATTTACTTCTGTCTTGATTCAACTGTAGATCAATTCAATTGGTAACCCTAGTATTATGGAAAACAGAAAAAATCTCTTTGCTTGGTCTTGATACCATGCATAACTTTATAAATCCTACTCTTCTAGACATAGTGATATCACTTAAGCCTGTACTCTGTTTGCTAACTAATGCTTAACTAATGCTAACTAATAATACAAATGCTTGTCTGAATTCACTCTTCTCTACTTAAAGACAAATGGATTCACATTCTAGCTGTATCTGAAGAAGTGAGCTGTGGCTCACGAAAGCTCATACCCTGCCAGAAAATATTTTTGTTAGTCTTTAAGGTGCTACTGGACTCTTGCTCTTTTCTGTTTGCTAACAGTATGAGCTTCAGCTGCTTACAATGCAAGCCGAGTCCAGTAGCTCCCAGAAGTCTTTTCTGGTTTGAATGTTGCATCTCTTCCTCCTCCTGTCTCTCTGCAACTGACTAGTTGCTGCTGCTGCGATGGACGAGGCTTGTAGTAGAACGAGCTCTCCTCTCTCCTGCCTCAGTGCTTTGTTTCTTTCATCGTCAACTAATAACACTGGAACAACAATTCCCTGTATGCACAGGGGACCTTACCAATGATGTAATAAGTGAAGCACAGCCAGGACAGGAAGAAGAGAGCAGTCGGTAAACTGTGTAGATGTGAATGTCTGGGTGCTTTGGGAAACTCATGGTACTCCTGATGATGTCAATGGGAGCTTCATGGGGTCCAACCTGAGCATTCATAATTGAGATAACCTAAGCTATGGCCTATCTATCAGCCCACATCTTGGGTTATGTGAATCTAATTGCAAAGGAAGCATCAGGATTTAGATATGGGGTGAGTTAAAATCTAAATGAAATAAAGGCATACCAAATACATTAAAACAGACATTAATTTAGTTGACTGGAGGGGTTTTTTAAGGCTTGAAAAAACAGGGAAATTACAGGAGGTGGGACTGCTACTGTCCAAGAAATAAATTGATATGTGACTGATCTTAACAGATGCCAAGTAGGTATGAGGATTTCCTTTTTCATGGTTTTTAAACCTTCTGCCATATTAAATTAGGGAAAAGGAGATTTCCAGTTGCAGCCAGGAAAGTATAGTGGCAGGCATTATCAAATTGTGTTTACTGATAATCAGCACATTTAAGTAAGAAGAATGGGTATGTGAAGTTGCCAAAGTCTGAATAATCACAAGTATCACAAACAGGAGTATGTTTGTATAATGCTTATATGACACAGAACTACACAGAAAATATAAATTGAATATGGATAGTTTGCAAGTTTAGACTACTGAGGCTTAGATAATGTAGTTCTCTGGTACTGAGTATAGTTGTTTCCTAATCCTATGCACGCTTTGTCAGAAATAAACTAATCTGTATCCAAATAAGAATAAACAGGACTGTAGCCTTTCTTAGCTGTGAACTAGGAATATAATTTATGCCAATGACTAATGAGATGGCCTTAGGAACACCACTCTGATTCAGCGTCTGGCTTACAGAACTGTTACCAGACGTTTCAAGATAATATGTGAAAAAGACTTTGAACACTACAAAAAAGTGCAAATATAAAGGTTAACAGTGCTAAAAAATACTTTCCTGGAACTAGCATCCATTAAGCAGACTTCAGTAGGAACACATGAAGACATGGAGCTGCCTTAAACTGAATCAGACCATTGGTTCATCATGGTCAGTATGGTGCATTCAGACTGGCAGCTGCTCTCCAGGGTTAGAGTCTTTCACATCACCTCCTACCCAATCCTTTTAATGGGAGACGCCAAAGATTGAACCTGGGACCTTCTGCATTCAAAGCTGGTGCTCTTCCACTGAGCAGTGTCCCCTCACTCAGGATTCTGAGTAGATCTGTTTAACATAGCACTGTATTTAAAATTATAGTTCAGACCAGATCACTGAAGACATGTTCTATATATAGACAGAAAGTCTATCTTTATATAGTCTATCCATCCTTCCATCCATCCATCCATCTGTCCGTCCATCCAAACTAAGCCAAAATAAAAATGTGTCATTTTTAGATGCCAGATTATAATAGCTGCTTTCTTTGAGCCATTTTACCTTGTTTCATGTAAAGCGATATTTCTCTTTTCCCCTTAAAAGGAATGAAAATTTAATTCAATAATAAATGAGCTCCAGCACGGCATAAGAGTCACTTAACTTAAATCTTTTTGTAGAGGTTCCCACTTAAGCAGCTTGAAAGAGAGTAAATCATGTTGGAGGAACGGACATCCCTGTTTCATTGCCACACAGTACACGCTGAATTAATGGCCATCTCTTTAGAATGTATGGATATGCCTTCCAGCTGCTGGGTCTGACAGTGTTATAGCTCAATTAATGTGATTTTGATGCAATTGCAGATTGAGAATGTAGCAGCTAAAAGTTATATTTTTTTCATAAGGATTGCTTTTCCTCCCTTCAGACATAGGGATGAACAGGCTAAATAGGTTGCCATTTATTTATGTTATTCTGATCACTTATTTAAAACAGAATTACATGTGTGTGTGTGTGTATAATGTTTTTATATATATATATAATGTTTATACATACATACATATATATATATATAATGTTTATACATACATACATATATATATATATATATATATAATGTATACACACACACACACACACATATATAAAAATGTATGTATAAAATCCATGCTTTGTGGAACAGGATACAAATACCTGTGAAATGTGGTGTTGGAGGAGAGTTTTACGGATACTGTGGACAGTGGAAAAGGCAAATGGGTTCTTGATCAAATCAAGCCTGAACTCTCCCTAGAAGCTAAAATGATTAAACTGAGGCTATCATATTTTGGTCACATTATGAAAAAGACAATATTGCTAGGAAAAGCTGAAGGCAGCAGGAAAAGAGGAAGACCCAACATGAGATAGATTTACTCAGTCAAGGAAGTGGGCCCTCAGTTTGTAAGACCTAAGACTGTTAACGATAGGATGTTTTGGAGGGGGGATATTCAACTGTCTGCTTTGGGGGCACAGCACCCTTGGTGGCCTTAAAGGATAGCCCTCTTTATTTCATCACTTACCTGTGTCATTCAAAGCAGAGTTAACGTACAGCACAATTATGTGTCTCTTTATATAGTACTTTGGAAATAAAAAGAAAGGGTTAGCGTATCCGTGTAGGAAGAGAATAGCTCATCCTTGCCACTTTTCTGAGAGGCAAACAGTACCAGACATTAAAGGCCACACTTAGCAGGAGAATATGTAATATAATCAGCTATCTCAGCCCACCAAAACAAGTATTGGCACGCCCGCACAAGCTACAGCCACTAATGATGAATTCCGTATTCATCACATGGACTAATTAATGCACTATAACACATCCCCATGCAATTTGCAAGTCACAGATTGCATTAGGTGATACAAATGACTCATTTGTGAACCTGAAGGGTGACCTTTGGCAGGACTAGTTTCTGACCTCAGAAATATTAAAGAAAGGTTATTTCACCTTGCCATTGTCTCCAAATGCCAAAATAGCCCAATTAAAAGCCTTGACATGGAAGCATAGGAGCAGATGTGAGTCCTAAAGGGCATTAATTATTTTCAGTGTCAGCTGGTTGTATAACGGAGGGCAAATGAGAGTTTGGAAAGCTATTAAGCCCCTGTCTTACATGCACTGGGTCTAAGGTTTGAATTCAAAATAAGGTATGTATAGGTGTATTTCTTTTGGGTAAGCCAAACTGAATTATACTTTGTGGTGTGCTAGTTAAAAGCAAGTGCTACCTTTATGATAAGACATGGATCTTTAAAATATAACCCATCAACAACAATCTATCTGGTTTTCATTGTATCTGTATGAAATAATAATAAGTTGCCATCTTATGAGGTCAAAAGCATGTGCATATGTTTCCTCATGTGCTGTTTTCTTTCTCTCCAAGACTCAGCGCCAGCATTGTGTGCATGCATGCATGTGTTTTCTCCAAATGTGGTGACAGACGAAGATACTGTACCAAAACTAAGTCTCCATATGGCTGATTTCTATGTTTGTTTTAACAACATGCAGACTTAAAATAAATGAAAACACAAAGAAATTGCTGCTTCTACCCTCTGTAATTCCTTGCTCCAGGTGGGCTTTTATTGATAGACACAGAAATGCCTTAATTCATCTTTTAAAAAGAAATTAATAAGACCTAATTCACTCAAAAAGTTTCATTTGTTCAAGGCACGGTCTCAAAGGATATTCTTGCCCTGTATCACTTCTAACTTAAAAGAGCTTGGCAGTCATACATATAATCAGCATGGTTGTAAATTCAATCCGGCAAGTGACTAAATTGATTTATTATTACATCATCTTAAATTCTGCTCTGAATTAGTTCCCTTTCTCCTGCTTTAATTGTTTTTGTTCCAATCACAACAGTCAGGAGTTCTTGAAATCTAAAAGCAAAAGTAGGTTTTTTGCAGTCATCCAAGTCTTTCAAATTGAAACGTGTTTCCTATCTCCACTTTGCTATGTTGTTGAATACATTTGTCTATTCTTTGGGTCCTCCTGGGAACACTGGGCAACACAGAGTGAACACATTAAAGTGCCTTATACTGAGTTAGACCAGTGGCCTAAAAGATTGGTCTGGTAGCAGCTTTTCAGGAAGAGGTAGCTGACCTTTTCAACTAGAGATTCTGAGGATTGATCCTGAGACCTTTTGCATTCAAAGGAGATGCTCCATCACTGAGCCATGTCCCCAGTGTGTGGAGAGCATGGAACACTTCTTAAAAGCGAGGCAGGAAAGGACTAGAATAAGCATAGGTTTCAGAATGGCAAAGGTTGAGAAGATGTGGATCCCATGAAGAAAACAATGAGGGAGGTGGAGTGGGTTACAGAGCAGAAGTGAAAGGCATGCAAGACAAAAGGGAGCATAGACTGTGGGACCTTGCTCAAAACCTGAGCATTGGCAAAGTGGCAGATTGTGCCGATAACCGAATGTGCTTTTGCTCAGCAAAGTAAGTCCTTACTATGCAGTACCCACTTGCTTTATACTGAAAGAAAAATATAGATCATTAGGGATTTGCATAAACTGAGTTTTTTAATAATTAATAATTTGGATACAATGAAATACTGTTAATGTTAAATTAGATAGGCATACAGTTAAAAATGCAGCTTTCACAGTGCAATTCTATATCACAGTATAAGCCCGTTGAATCAATGGGTTTTGACTGGAGTAAGTTTTCACAGAATTGCACTGTTAGTGAATTATCCATGGAAGGGATGGGCTTTGGTAGGCTTTAATTGGATTGGGAATGTTTATCTCCACAGGGGGTGAGTACGCTGGCAGGAGGGTGTGAGCTGATTGGAGGGTGGAATTCAAGACAGGGAACTGTATTATGGGGAAAATCTAAAGACCTACTTAGGCTCATTTATTGGCTTGCTCTAACCTAGTCTAAGTTTTGCATTTGTTGTTTTTAAACATCTGACCAGACTCACATACCATAGCAAAACGTTTTGGAAATTCTTCTCATTTTCAAAAAAAGAAGAGTTGGTTTTTATATGCCAATTTTCTCTACCACTTAAGGGAGACTCAAATCGGCTTACAATCACCTTCCTTTCCCCTCCCCACCCTACAACAGACACCCTGTGAGGTATGAACACATGAAGCTGCCCTATACTGAATCAGACCCTCGGTCCATCAAAGTCAGTATTGCCTACTCAGACCGGCAGTGGCTCTCTAGGGTCTCAGCCTAGAGGTCTTTCACATCACCTACTTGCTTGGTCCCTTTAACTGAAGATGCCGGGGATTGACCCTGGGACCTTCTGCATGCCCAGTAGATGCTCTACCACTGAGCCACAGCCCCACCCCAAATGCTCAACCTTTGAAGCTCTCTCTATCCCCCAACCACCCCACCCTACTTACACAGGTAGGTGGGGCTGAGAGAGCTCTAACAGAGCTGTAAACTTGCCCAAGGTCACCCAGCTGGCTTTGTGTGTAGAAGTGGGGAAACAAATCCAGGTCACCAGATCAGCCTCCACCGCTCATGTGGAGAAGTGGGGAATCAAATCCGGTTCTCCAGATCAGAGTCCACCACTCCAAACCACCACTCTTAACCACTACACCATGCTGGCTCTTTTTCTCACACAGTGAGTGAGAGAGAGAGAGAGGGAGAGAGAGAGAGACCATTGCTAAAGAAGATCAAGTCAGAAGCTTCCATGGATTTACAGAATAGTGCTTTGTATCTTGGTTTATATAGTACCAATGGCTAAGGATTAAGAAGACACAATGATTAGACATAATTAGCCAGGACAAACAAGGAGCTGTTACTTAGTGGTAGGGTGCATACTTTGCATGCAGAAACGTTGAACCTTGTCAACTCCAGTAACATGATTTTTAGGTGGCAGGTGCTGGGTAAGATTGGTCTCCATCCAAGACCCCGGAGACCCATCATCAATCAGAACAGGGAATACTGAAGTAGATAGACTAATGATCTGGCTCATATAAGGCCATATTGTAAAAAATCTTATTCTGTGTGGACTTGCCAGACCCTTTAATATTAGCAGAACTACCTTTCAACATTCATAGTTTTTCAGCCCTAGTGAGAATCTTTTCACTGGGTTTCAGCCTACAAGCATTGTAGACAGAGGAACTATACAAGAAGCACAGTCTTTGACCTTTCCAGCCATAACCTGTTCAGGATCCCAGTAATACCTGTAACAGTGTGGCTGGAAGGAAGTCAGTGTTGTTTCACACTATTCCTTCTTTAAAATTACATTAATATCAAGTGAATCCATTTTTTCTTATGCTAAGTCCAAACATTAAAACAAAACAAAAGAACTAATTTTGTGTCTCAATTGCAAAATAAACGATGGATGGAAAACCAAGTGTAGAAAATGCACCTTTCATCAGTGGCAATCTAATATAAAATAATGTCTGTGATGTATTATAATAAACGTGATTGCATATGGCTTGCATTGTTCCTTTTACATTTATTGTGGGAACATTTTTTCCTTTCTATGGAAGCAGCTGGAGAGTGTAAATTTCAGATTTAACTAGCTGCATGCCATTGCTTGTGGGTCTTTTTCCCAACTAAGGGGGCTAATAACACAGTGTTATCATCTGTACAGGCTGTTATGACTATACCATTACATATCACCCTACTGAAATGTCCCTTTAAATAAGGCCCATAGAGTGCACTTTCTGAAGTTCATTGGCTTCTGTTATCAATAATTTAGGATAATATTCCAGTGGTGTCTGAGTGCCTGGACCGCCCCATTTTCCTTGTCAGTTTTCTCATACCCTAGCAGTCCAGTGAACTTGATAAGTGTCCCATCATCCAGTTAATCAAATTACTTATGAACCAAAATTGACAGTTTTCATTAATTATAAAGGATTATTCTAATTGCAATTCAAATTTATTCATTTAGAACAGACGGCATTCAGTAATATTTCAGGAAATTTGCATATTAAATGGAGGGGGTCGTCCATTAAGTATGGTAATGTATGCATATTTCCTTATTTTTAACTTCTGGGCCATATGCACGGCTGCTACTTCAGCAGGTGAAAAACCAGAACGTGCTTAATTTGTTCAACAAACACAGGGGCTTTAACACATCTTTTGGCACTAACCACCATTGTCCTTCCCCATCTCTATTCCTCTCACCTACCACTCTCTTTCCTCCTTCCAAAAATTACTGTTATGTTTTCAACTTTTTTTATTAATAAACCTGCTTCAAAAAAAATAAATTGTAGGCACAGCTGGTAGGGGCTGATTGAAATGTTTTGCCATCGAAGCTGTGTTCATTAATTTCTTCAAGATGCTGAAACAGGCATTAAGGTTGCCTGTTGGAGTCTTTCCCAGTGTCATGTGGAACAGCAAGGGGGCTAATCGTCAGCCTTGTAACATCAACTGGTTACCCCCCTCGTGCGGTGTGAACCTTTCCCCTCCAGTGAAAAATGAACCTGTCTGAGACAAAAGCACAAACTATGCAGGCAATGAGACAATGCCATTACTCAAGCCCCTATATAGGTCTCTGTTCTGTGATCATTAAGAATCATATCTTCATGATATTAATAAACACCTCCCCAAAAGCCCAGCTCTCAACCTGCACTCAGGTATATTTATATTCACCTCTTTGTCAATATCATTCAGCATGAAGAACACTGGAATATTTCGCTGCCTCCTTTTCAGCCCAACTTTTCAACAGTGAAAAACCTTTTGCTCTCACCTCGGGTGAAAATTGTGTTGTCATATATCATGTGGCTCAGTCAGCAAGGAATTTAACTAACATCCCCAGAAATTATTTCTATCGAGTCTTAATGATTTTACTAAAACATCTGTCATCTCATTTATTATTAGTATGTGGGGAAGACAATTTTTCAAGAAATATGTTTCTTACTTTTCACAGGTTTCTTTCATTTCCTGCCTTTAAAACTCAGACTTAGGAGTTTGTGTGTATATATGTGTACTTTTCTTTCTACTGAATTATTTTACTCTATTTAAATATCACCTTTGCCCCCTTTTAAAGTTGGACCAGGTATTGCTCACTAGCTTTAATCTTGCATGAACATAAATCCTATGGAAATGCAAGGGCAGATCCTATAGGCTCCTGAGTGTAGGATTGCAGCCTGCAGTCTTTTAAGTAGCTGCAATTCTTTTTTAAGAAAACATTTAGGGGGAAAAAGGTAGTTTCAAACCACTTATTCTGGAGAAGACTTATTATGGTCAGCATAGCTATTTCAGAGTAAATGGGTTGTCTTACAGTTGTCAAAGTATTTACCTCAGAATAGTCCTGTTAACATCAATTAGCATGATTTGCACTATATAGAAATTAGCCATTTATGGGGGGAAATAGTGCTTCTGAGGTGTGTATTTTGAGGAGCCAATCAAAGCATATTTTAGTATAACTTTAGTAAAGTTCAATGAATTAAACACCTGTTTAAGTTCTCTATCAATCAAATCTTTGTGAATAAGCTGAAATGTATAGATTTTGACCCTAAAATTTGGCTTTCGGACATTTTCTGTCCATGTTACATAACATTATGGCAAATATTGATTGAAAGATCATCACTGGGTAGTTGCTCCTCAGTTTTGTGAAAGTTTATCCATTATCTGTACTGATTACTACTTTGACAAAGTTCTTGTTTTGTAGTTCCTGGGTCCATAAATCTGGACCACACTACGTTGAATATACATATACTTATAAAAGGTATCTAAAAATATGTGGGTAGGTTTTTTGTAAATTATAACATCTTTTTTTTTTTACTAAAACCATGATGAGTCAGGGGAGCATTTTCTCCTTGTAAAATGAGTGATTAAAAAAAAACAACCAGATAACACAAGGAAGGACCCACAAGAAACTTATGGGAGCAGCTATCCCATTCCTTTGCCTCCTCCCCTCTCCCCCTACTTCTCTCAATCTCTCATTCTTTCTCCCTCCTGTCACCACTTCTTTTACATTCTCTGTCCACCATGCCTGTGACTTTCTCTCTCCTTCTCTCCCCCACCCCATTACTCTTTTTCTGCCCCATCACCTTCTCAGCCACCAACCTGCTTTCCCCCCACTCACATAGCAACAGTGGTGGCAGCGGCTCTCCTGGAATCACAACGGATCTCCCAACTACAGAAATCAGTCCCCCTTAGGGGAACTGTTCTCTGTCATATGGATGTCAGTTGTAATTCCGGGTGATTCTCAGCTTTCACCCGGAGGTTGACCACACTAATTCCCCTGAAGGAAATGACTATTTTGGAAGGTGGATTCTATGGCATTATATCCTTGTGAAATCCCTCCTCTCCTCAAATCGCACGCTCCCGAGGCTCAACTGCTCAAATCTCCCGGAATGTCCCAACCAGGGTTGGCAACCCTATCTCCTTCTTGCCCAACAGACAACCTACTTTTATCATCCCCTCTGTCTTAAGTTTTCTGTCTCCCCCCCCCCCCGCCAGGTTGCCAGCCTCCAGGTGGTCTGAGGTAACTCTACCAAACAACTACCAAACTAGAGGAGTCGTCTTTGTTGCTGTTGAAGAACTTTCTGCTTATTGTTGGTTTGATACTTATTGGGTGAATTAACCTAGTCTCATTTCTGTTGGACTTGATGCACAGGACTTTTCAAGAATAGGACTCTGTTTATATGCCTGGACTGTTCACTTGCATTTAACTTCCTTTGGAAGTATTTTTGTTTACCTATCGCCTTCTTTGATTTTTTGTTATTATGTTGTTACATTGCAGAATTCTACTTCAGTAAATTGTACCATTTATGTGAGCCCTCGTGCTGTTATTATTGTTAGCTTCCAGGTGGTAGCTGGAGATCTCCTGGGATTACACCTGATCACCAGGATACAGATATCAGTTCACCTGGAGAAAATGGCTGCTTTGGAAGGTGGACTCTATGGCACTATACCCTATTGAAGACCCTCCCCTTTCCAAACCCCGCCCTCCTCAGGCTCCACTATCAAAATCTCCAGGTATTTCCCAACCCAGACCTGGCAACTTTATCCGCCCCCCTGCAGCCTCTACCTTGAAAAACTAGTCTTTCTCCACAATGGGGACCAAAGCAGCTTATAGTAGTCTCCTCTCCTCCTTTTTATCCACACAAAAATCGTGTGAAGTAGGTTAGGCTGAAATTATGTTACTAGTCCATAATCACCCAGTCGGCTTCCACAGCCAAATGGGGATTTGAACCTGGGTCTCGCAGACCCTGTTCTGAAGCTCTAACTGCTACACCACACTGGCTTTCATAGGGTGGCTGCTGTTGAACAGTAGCAAGCAGCCAGGCCTAGTTTAGTCAAGCAAGTTGGGTGGTATCAAGTCACTCAGAGGTTGCTGCCAGGCCTGGGGTTGCCAGCCTCCAGGTGGGACCTGGCAATCTCCCAGAATTACAACTTACTCCAAACAACAGAGATCTGCCCCCATGGAGAATATGGCTGCTTTGGAGGGTGAACCCTATGGCATTATACCCTGCTAAGACTTCTTCCCTCCCCAAACCCCGCCCACTTCAGACTTTACCACAAATCTTCTCAACAACTGTATGTATATAAAAAAGAAGTCATTTTAGAATACAGGACTAAAATAGTAGAATATTCCAGGAAACTATTAGAAATACAAGAAATGGTGGGAATATTGATTATATTCTAGTCACTTTTTTTTTGCCCCGTAAGTACAAAATATTATTGAAGTCACATGTTCAGGACCAAAGAATGTGCATTTAAGTGGACTGGTATAGTGTACAGAAAATAATATTTCTGATGAAGTGACACGTTTGTGAGATGAAGCTGCAAGATTTTGAACTGTAATAAGGATTTTGCATTCCCACTTCTGTTTGGGAAAAGGCAGAGGTGGGCCAGTGGCGTAATCCCCATCTTGCACATCGTAGTCTGGGAGAGTGGCTTTTTTAATGAACAGTTTTCGCATTGTTTTCAACTGTGACCTCTTGTGCAGGAATGCCTGAATCCTCTGTATTGAATATACATGATGAAATGGATGACTAAGATAATTATATTACTTTTAAAATTCTGAGACTATTTGTTAAATTAATTGTACATAGGGATATTTGGTGAAATTTCTAAAGCTTTTTATTGTTTTGGGGAAAAATCATTGGCAGACAATTTTTTAAAAGTTCATTAAGAAAATTATGTATCTCCACTACCACAAATATCTACAGCCTGTATAAAATATCTGGAAAGAGGAAGAAAAGTTAAATTTGAGAGCTATTTAAGTACATGGGAGAATTATTATACGACAAGTGGGGGACCAATAAAGACTTGCAGGGCCTCTCATTTCCCCCTCTCCCACTATTTCCTCTTTCCCTTTCCTGAAAGCCCCCATAGCCTCTCTTCTTTCCTTGCCTCCTTCTCTCCTTCCCACCCACTAGCCAACGTACCCCCGTTGTGAGTCTGCCTGCCAACACCTCCTCAGATGAGGAAGAGACAGAGGAAGCCGGCCCAGCCCATGGAGGCCACAGGAAGATGCACTCGACAAGGTAGAGACACTGTCTGCTGCAGAAGGGGAATCTCAGGCTGAAGTCAGCGTGCCATGCCCTCAGTCTCACAGCCAGGGCTCCAAAGCTGAAACAGAAGCGCTGCAGCTACCAACCTCACCTCTAGGGTTGCCAACCTCCAGGTTCTAGCTGGAGATCTCCCGCTATTACAACTGATCTCCAGCCAATAGAGATCCCTTCACCTGGAGAAAATGGCCACTTCATGGCAGTTGGACTCTATGGCATTGAAGTCCTTCCCCTCCCCAAACCCCACCCTCATTACGCTCCACCCCAAAAATCTCCCACCAGTTGCGAAGAGGGACCTGGCAATCCTTCTCACCTCCAGGGTCACTAGAGCCTTTGGAACACTGGAGAAGGCTGGCTCGGAGGGGCGTCGCACCTTAGCACGTGGTTGGCAGTCCGGCACTGGTCAGTCTTTGCCTGTGAGTCTGAGGGCGAAAACGCATGGTCGCTTTAGCCTCCTTTATTCCCTGTTTCAGCCAGGATTCAGCCAGGATTGAATGCATGTGTTTCGTCGAATGTGTGTTCGATCCTGGCTGAATCCTGGCTGAAACAGGGAATAAAGAGTCACCATAAGATCAGAGCTGACATCTGTCTGTGGCTGACTCAGCAGGCTGAGGAGTTGTACTTGCTCCTGAACAGAGTTTCCTTGATAAAAGCAGCTAGAGAAGGGTGAACCAGCATGGAAGCAACTTATCCACAACTTTTATGTACCTGCTGGTGCTTTGTGTCTTAGACTCCTCTGTTTTGACCTTGGACTGGATTTGGAATTTGTTTCTTGGTTTTACCCCTGGCCTTGGACTGTGACCTGGCTTGTGCTTTCTGGATTTGCTCTTCTGTTTTGGAGCTTGGACTTCTTACTGCCTGTGTTTTTACCCTGGATTATACTTGCTGACTATTGCCCCACGTGCCTGCCTGAACCCAGACACACACCTCCATCTTCAGTTTTCCCTCTTCCCTACCCCAGCAGACTCTCTCTGGGAAAAGTCTGGCTGCATTGCACTGTGCTGTCTGCTAGGCCATGCCCAGTGGCACAGTAGGGAACCTGCAATCAGTGCTGACCATCAGTTCTGCATAGAGATCCTTACATACAGCAGAATGAGTGTTCTTCCAACACTTGCCAGGTGTGTGCTGGTTTTTTCTACCTTGTGTGGTGTACAAAAATAATTTTACCCCCTACTATTTTTGGATAGCAGATTAACATGCTGAATATGAATGTTTCAAAATATTGTATCACTTTAGGACAAGCTGAGTTGCCTGTAGTTTCCTTGTATGGACCCCCCCCCCCCCGCAAAAAAAACAAACTGTAATTATAACAGCAAGGAGAGACCCACAACTGGACCAGGGGCTTTTGTAGGCCTGTGCACCCTTTCCCACCTCTGCCAAGTATCTAAATCCATTTGTTCTAAGAAATATTTAAAGAGAGAAAATTACCAGGTATTTCTAAGGTTAGTTGGAGAGCACATCAATGCATTATTTATTACAAAAAGGAACTCCTTTCTAAATAAAATATATAGTTAAAATCATATCTGTTTCTTAAACACACTGCTTCTTTTCCTGTACTGCATAATTTCACCAAGACAGAGGGAGAACACAGTTAGTAGGTAACAGGGGGATTGATTGTATGTACCATTCTACAATTAATGCTGGCTAAAAGTATTTTTTTCTATCAGAGCAATTAAAGATTTAGTTAAGATTGAGGTGTAAGTTGTCTCTCCTGTGTTGTACCAGAGACAGATTAGAAGAAGAGGCCAGAAGAGAGATTTTGAGACCAGTGACTGGGTTAGAAAGGCACTAGGAACATACACAATCAATAGGATGCCAAGCTGTTTTCTCATCTACACAATTTTTGTGAGGCAGCAGATTAGAGTACGAACATTGTCCACCTCAAAGCAGGGTAAGTGTTTCAATGTGGTCCCATCATAGTAGCACTACTTTCTTGATGATTTTCATGGGACGTTGGCATTTGTGGTAAAAAAAAACAGCTTTTAAAAATTATGCAGGATTATCAATTCAATATACATTTTAAATGCCGAGCAAAAGTTTTAGATTCTCAGTCAGTCAGTCAGTCAGTCAGTCAGTCTGTCTGTCTTACTCTTTCTCTTTCTCTCTCTCTCACATACATAGACACACAGCCTTCCTAAGGCTTCTTGAATGCTTGATTTACATTTGCAAGTAAATAACAAGGACACGGAGTAGTAAATTGCTGTTATGGTAGAGTAGGGCTGGGAGAGGGAGTCAAGACTTCCATTGGGAGGGCCCTAGCAAGTGACGTGTGATGTTACTTCCAGTGAAACCTGGATGTGATATCATCAGATGGGGGGACACTCTAGCCTTTGCCCCAAACTCTGTGGTTTAACCACAGAATTTTAGGTGACTGATAAAGCATCATCCAATGCAACGACATCACTTCCAGGCCATGCTGAAGTGATATCATGGTATTTCTGGAGTCACTGATTGCCACCATTTCTCCCAGAACTTTCCCCACCACTGCTCAGCTGAGTGGTGGTGGGGAGAGTCAGTGGGAGGCCTCCCGCCAAAGCAGGAGACATGGCCACCCTATGCTAGAGTGGGTTGCATCATGTTGTTCTACAAATGGAGGCTCACAGTCAGGAATATTCCTTATCTTTAAAACCCTTGGCAAATAAATAAATAAATAAATAAACAGCACAGCAAGCAGAGTCCTGGCAGAAGCTTCTCCTTGCTTTGCTCGTTTTCTCCATCATGGTTCTTGGAAACTGAACAGAGGAGATAAAGCCCCATCCTTCCTGTATACTTGCCCAGTTCAAACATTTGCTCAGTGGTGTGGTTGCCACCAAAAATCACTCATCATTCCCCTCCCCCCTATTCCATGCAATATGGCTGACCTACTTGACAATGCTCACAGCCAGGGGGAGCCTTAACCTCACAGCAGTGCTTTACCACAGTAGTGATTCTTTCGACTGAATTTTTCAGTCAGGCCTTGCTTCCTCTGATGATTACCAGGTAAGGGGAAGAATCTCCTTTAATAATGCTGGAAAGGTTTTTGCTTGTATGCATGAATATGCATAGATAACTGCTAGATAAGATCAGTTACAGCTAAGTGACTCTGCTTTCTTCTTGTCTGTTTTCGCACTTCTTGTTGTTCTTATGTTCTAATCTCTGAGGAGAAGTATCCGCCTTGTTTTTTGTGAGAGCCAATATTTAATTGGGCTGGGAGGGTTAGAACTCTTCCATTAATGAGTGTAATATTCATAATAAGAAGTATCACAATAAGATAAAGGACAGTTCCATGTGTACTATTGGCATTTTGTGTAGAAAAATTGGGTCAGTTTTGAACATTTTTAAGTGCTTGGTGCCATATGGGGGGGAAGCATCACATTTCGCTATGCAATTCAGTTTGCTGGCACTGATGAGGGATGATTTCCCCCCCCCCCTCAGTGTGGCATAATATTAATGTTTCTGCTTTCTGGCTTCCAAGCCTGTGGGTCAAAGCTCATGTTTCACAACACAGAACACCCAATCATAAATCTCCTTAAATAATACATGATGTAGGAGAGGGTCACTGTAGGGAAAGCCAGTCAGTCTGAACAAAGTGGCATTGATGCATGGCAGCAGGGGGAGACTGGCTTTAGACAGGTATTGCATGAGGGAAGCAGACCAGAGCCCTTTGCATTCCTTGTCTAGGGCTGCTGTGCTTATGTCACACAGTAGTTGGACATTTATTATGGTACTTAAGATTACAATTAATAATGTACACTGAGCCATAAGCAAAAAGAATAGGTCCTTGCCCCACAAGAGCTTACAAGCCAGTGCTTGACAAAGTGGAGAAACAGAACAGATGAAAGAATTCGTAGATAAGAAGAGATTATATCCTTTCTCAGTTACTATGCTGACTTCTTTTGTGCATTTATTCAGTACATTCAAGATCCCTTGATTCATGTAGCAACCTTGAGCAGTGTTAGAGAGAGCAAACTAATAGAAACAGACCTGACAGCCAAGTCAGTAACCTGCAGCTTTGAAGGAACAGAGGGCCTAGTTCGTGCATGATACTTTTCACAGAATCCAGTTAAGTCAGCTTGCAGGAGATCCCACAGAAAAATAACTGTAAATCTGGTACATGTTAATTGCTTCAAAATCTTTATTATACCTAGATTCCTACAGTAGTTTGGAATGGCAGCAATTCAGTGATTCACACATATGTTCTAATGTAAAATCTAAGTCAGGTAATCCAGTCTGTGGGCATGAGGCTTCAGGCAAGCCCAGAGTTCCCCATTTAATGTTGGGACAGCTCTGAATGTTCTGTGACATATCCATAGAGCGGTCATTGAATATGCAGTGAATGGAAAGTTCTTGCACCCTGGAACTGCCATCACAAGGTAATCTCTAGACCAGGCTTTATGTTTCCGTATGTATCTGAAACAAGGAGGCAGTACACTGCAATGAATTAAAATATATATATACAATGGCTTGGATCCTAAGCCTGGGAGTCCTATATTTATGTGGTTAGTTATATTACCCCTCTGCAGAGATGTGCTTGAGGTGGCTGACAAAGTAAAATAATACAATAAGATCATGAAACAACATAAAAATGAATAACAAACCATAAAACCCACTCAGGTCATAAGAATACAATAAAACCCAACCCAATCACTATAGAAATGTGGTCCACAGTGAAGGACTGCCATTACCATGGACTAAGAGACGGGGGGAAAGTGGATCCAAGCCAATGTTGATAAGATGCATAAAAATGCAAATCAGTACTATATTGTATAGAAAGAATCTATTATAATGCTGAGGTCTCCAACCTAGTTAAGCCTTTAAGCACTGTTGGAATTTTGTGAAAAGGTGTTGGGCACCACCACAACATGACTGCCACAAAATGGTTCCAAACCAAGCATCCTCCTCTGATGGAGGCAGGTGCTTCTTGCAAACAAGTGATATCTCCAAGGGAACTTACGGGCAGTAAACATAGTCTGAGGCCACCGAGTCCGCAAGACAGTGACATCATTTTCAGTGTGCACTGGAAGTAATGTCATCCCATTGCCGACGACCATGGGGATGTTCTGGTATTTGGGCAAAACTCTGGTAGAAATGGTTTATACCATAGAGTTTTGCCCAAATACCGGAACATCCCCCCACTCATCGGTGATGCAATGACATAACTTCTAGTGCATGCCTATTTTTCTGTTTCATTCAAGACACTTTGATTTTATATGCTTCTACAATCCCCAAGATCCAAGGAGCAAGTTTCCCCCAGGAAACACACTGGTGGGTACCATTGTACCCCTGGGCACCATGCTGGGGATAGTTGTCGTGAAGTTTGTAAATTCAATCTGTATGTAGATCGCTTTGAATATATAGATTGTAATCCTTATTTCCCATGCAAAATGAATATTAGAATTAATTTTGTGGGTTACAGTCCTGGCAAACACAGTGTATATGTACATGTCTTAGGGATATATAGATGTCTCAGTTTGGCTGATACTGAATTATAGTCGATGTTTCCAAGGTGTGTGCATGTATTCACACTCACACCCCATGGTGGACATATATATATGTGTGTGTGTGTGTGTGTGTTTGTGAAATCAGCTGTATCTGGGGTTCGGGAGATTTTATGCACCTCTACAACTTTGTGCTGTTAATTCAGTATCCAAAGGTCTTTTATTGGTTTTACTCCTTTTGATCACCGTAACGCTATTTTAGCAGAAACTCATTACCTAACAGATTGTAGATAACTATATTTGTCCACAGAAATATCCCAAACAAAGTCGTGCAATTCCTTTTATTAGTGCCAACCAAAATATTATAAGCCAGAGTGCAAGATTTCAGGTTCTCTAGAACTATTTCAAGCCATACTGTTGAGGTCCCTGTTCTGTATCCTGAGCAGGCAGGCCCAAGGATTTTAACCACCCTAGGTGAATTACTTCACCACCACCCCTCACTGCAGAGAAGCCACCGTGGCCTTCCTTAACCCCATACCACGGGGAAGCTGCCACACGCTCCTCCCCCCTGCACTACTGGGAAGCTGCCCCTACTCATACTGCCCTGACTGGGGCTGGGGACTAATGCTTGTCATGGTGTCATACTTCCCAACAGGGGTAGATGGGGAGGGAAAAATTGACCTGGAAAAGGGCTCTACCCATGGCCTTGCACCCCAACATAGGGAATTGGGAAGGAGGAAAAGGGCTAGGATTGCCAGCTCCAGATTGGGAAATGCCTGGAGATTTTGGGGCTGAAGCCTTCAGAGGGCGGGGTTTGGGGAGGGGAGGGACTTCAATGGGATTTAATGCCATAGAGTCCCCCTTCCAGAGCAGCCATATTCTCCAGGGAAACTGATCTATGTCACCTGGAGATCAGTTGTAATAGCGGGAGATCTCCAGCCACCGCATGGAGGTTGGTGACCCTAAAAAGGGCCCCCTTCCCCAGTAGAGGGAGGGAAGGAGCAGGCTCACTTCATTGTATTTGATGTTCTCTAATTTGGGGGAGGGGAAGAAGCAAATGAAGACATTGGGAAGGGATTTTTCATGGAGCATAATTCTTTTCTGCTTAATAGTTGCTAATCTACCCCCATTCAATGAGCCCTACCCCCATTCAGTGAGTCATGTTAAATTTGTGATTACAATTATTTCATAAATGCAATTTTCTGTGTAATAATATAACATGGAAAAATGCATTTATGTCATAATAGGGGCCCAATAAAGCAAGGAGAGGGATTAGCTGGGTGTTATTTACTTGAGAGGATCAGTTTGATAGTACTTTTAAGTGCCAAAACCCTTGCCTGTAATCAACAACTGCTGCTGCTAACATTTTTTGCAGTTTAAGCGAAAACAACTATTACCCAAGCCCCCTGCAGTGATAAGTGAATGTGTCAGTGAAATTATTTTAAACACTTCCAATTCACTAAAAGTGTGTATTTATTCTCTGTATTTGCAAGCTGTTCATATAATTTCGCCCTCTTATTTAGTTGCACTATAATATCAAATTACTCTTAAACCATTTTTGTGTAAAATATCTTCCTCTTGAAAAAAGAAGAAGCGGTGGCAGCATTTCACTCTAGTTCATCTGCTTTAGTGTCTCCCTCCCCCCTTGTACAGAGAACATTTATTTAAATGCAGGCAGTGTACAAATGGCAGGTGGGCCCAAACCCTCCAAACGAATGTGCTATAGCAGGGAAGCAAAACAAAAGTTGTATTTCAGCTATGAACAGGGGAGGTTTCAGAGTTAAGCCAGGCACGTACACTTGCTAACCACAACATCTGCAAATTAGGCTGATAAATGTGAGCCCTTTTGCAATGTGCAGACACATGGTATGATTAAGGTTTGGGTTATGTAATGCTGTATTCTTGATCAGCAAATCTGAACTGAAATACACATTACAAGGTATGATGGCTTTCACCATGTGCAATCCCTCCCCGAATAACTTGCCCTATATCATACTAGGTATTTCCCTGCCCCTGCTCTACACTGGCCGCCATGTGCCATGGAGGGCAATTACACAGATGAGACCTGGGAGGGAGAAGGAACCTGCCAAGGACTGCTGTGTTCAGTGGCAGCCCCCTGTTTAATTGCCGTTCACTTTGCACCTGGAGTAGAAACCAGAGAGGAGGGAAAGGAGAGAAGGACAACATAGATACACCAGAGTAGGGAGAAATCAGACCATGACTTGATTGATGACAGATTCCTCAGCTCTTGGCCCATCATGCCAGACTGCCCCCTGGCCCTACCATTCAGTGCCCCCTATCAGTAAAGGGGGTGGGGGCTGCCATGCACAGTGGCACAGGACCTTAAACTCCACCCAGATGCAAGTAGCTCTATTCACATTCTGCATGTATGTGCATACAGCCAATGCATATTAATTTTACAAATGAAACTGGAGACCAGTACATGGATGAATGCGGAGTTTGAATCACATGTTGAGCATGCATTGAACTTAACTTGAGAATTACTCAGTGCAGGTATGAAGAAAAATCAAATGTACCCTGTAAACAGATAATACATGTATCCACTGTAACTTGAGAACTAGCCTAGAGGTGCCTTGTCTTATGCAGGTAGGTGGATTTCCTTTCTCACCTGCTACAAAATGATACTACATATTACAGGAACTAGGAGAAGTTCATAGGTTGTTAAACCACTATAGGAGGAATTTAGCCACTGCACTAGCAATCTAGCCCTGGAATTCCTAGGCTATGTTTGGATAGAAATTTTCCTACTCTGACTTTTATGCTTGAATGCCTTACTCTGTGGTTACTGGTCAGTTCGCAGAACATAGAAACACTGTGCTGTTTGTTTTAACATGGATCACGCAGGATAGCATGGGTTTTGCTCAGGATCTGTGTTATTCAAAGAATTTGGATGAACTTACACCAGCCTATCTGTTCTGCTTCAAAAGAAAAATGAGATCTAGCATTGAAAACAAACAAACAAAACACACCTAACACAGGAATCATTCTATCCAGGCTGGAAGTCACCAATTACCTTGTGGGGAGCTTTAGTGGAGAAACCTTATAGACAAACACTGATTCTTTGGGATGTAATCCCTGAGTCTTCAACAATGCAGTTCCTTGTATGCTAGTCAACTTTTGGATCACTCTGAAGGGGGAAATGGTATTGTGGTTAATCCTTCTCCTCTCTGGCTTTCAATTGTCCTTTAGCCTATTTAGTGTTAAGAGGAGCAGGAGACTCAAAAACAACAATGCACTTGAGTTGATAATTCTCAGAAATGCCAGCCAAGACCTCTTGTGGCACAGGGAGCCTTTTTTTGCATATTCCAATAACAAGCCAGAAAAAATTGTTTTGTGGTGGTTTAACAAAACGAGAGACAAATGTTGGCCCTGTGCAGAAGGACTGAATTACACACTTCATGAACCAAATTAGTGCCACAACACTCTGCTTTGTTTGAAAGGTGATGTGCGTTTACGGGCCCATTTTTCAGCAAGATAAATATAACATCCGCCAAGTCTTCCCCGAAGTAAATATTGTAAATAATAAAAGACTCTGCCAAGGAAAGCTGAGAAATGACTTCACCCTCACCCATTTGTACTGTGTGATGCCAAAATGCCACTGACCAAATTTGTCTAACAAACTGCCCGTATAGTCCTCTAATGTATCACAGCACAGCCTTCCTTAATTTCCTGGGATTGTAAACATTGCCCGGTTTGATTGTGTCGCATTCAAGTGAAAGCATAATGCACGCTCAAAGGATAGTTCTTAATGACAGTCTTTTTCAACCTTAACCATACAAGGCTTTCCCATGTTCCCTAAGGGCTCTCTCCCATAAAACAGAACAATGTGTAGTGTCAATTCTCCATCATATGACTCCTCTGACAAGCAGAGCCTGCAGATGTGATGAGAAGTTAGGCTGCCGTTCTGAAACCAGTCAACCTGGAGCAGACTGCTTTGTCATATTGTTTTAGACAGAGGCTGGTTCACGGTGACCTTAGTGCATACCAGGAATAGTCCATGCACCCCATCCTTGGGGTTCCTGCGTATGTGCTGGCTGCTTGGAGGCCTTATGGATTGAGGCAGCCCTATGCACAATCAACATACATTTTAATGTCATTGATTTCTGTATGTGCAGCCCCGCTTTAAAAGTGTATTGCAGTCATGATGAGTGGCTGTATTTGCAAACCCACTTATTGTGTGTAGGAATGATTCATATTATAAGCCTATATGTCTTCAGAGGTCTGTTGGAGTCCCACAGGAAAGCATGAATGCATTTGCCATTGCAAATATTCCTTTTCAGATGGTGCAGATTGAAAGAAAGGGTATTAGAATAGCAGCAAGAAGTGCTGCTGTTGTCAGGTTGCCAGCTCTGGATTGGAAAATACCTGGAGATTTTGGGGGGTGGAGCCTGAGGGGGACACGGTTTGTTGAGGTGAGGAATTTCAATGGAGTATAATGCCACAGAGTCCACCTTCCAAAGCGGCCATTTTTTCCAGGCGAGCAGATCTCTGTCGCCTGGAAATCAGTTGTAATAGCGGGAGATCTCCAGCCCCCAACCTGGAGGTTGGCAATCCTATGCTGCTGATTTGCAAAGAGCTTATGTACATATAGCCTTCTCTGTGCAATCAGGAACACTGTTCTATCAGGGTCCCTATCAGCTTGGAGAAAGGTGTAATTGTGCACTTATAACAAAAATCCTCCAATGAGATTACTGAATTCCTGGTATAATACGTGTTATTTATTTATTCATTTAGAATAGTTTACATTACTATATTAATGCTAAATCAATGTATTTGAAACTGTATATTTTGCATTATTTTAATGGAATATGATCTTCTGTATAAATCTGATTTCGATACATTTTTTCAGTGGTGTGTTTTAGCATCTGTTTGTTTTTAATCTATATGTTGTTGTTTGTTTTGTGATTTGTTGTTATTACATCTTCAGGGTCAATTATTTCATTCAAAATGGGCTTTGTTCTATGGTTGCTACTGTCTAATTCCCCCCTCCCTAACATGCATGTATTTATTCAGCTCCTATATTCATCCGGCTCCTTCAAAGGGATCATACAGTCATATGTATGGTCAGTAATCCCAATCTGAATATGGCTCTGTGGTTACAAATTCAGGCCCAAAGAGCACTACTGTCTAAGGATCACATAAAAGGGAACACTCTACCAGATGTGGTTTCTTCTGCCACTGAAGCATTATTGTGGCTAGCACCTGGCAAAATTCTTCTGCTTAAAAATACAGGAGTGCTCCTAAAGGAGGCTGAACTTGAAACTATTACAGGAAAATGAATCAATTGGTTTCCTAATGGATCAAGCCAATTGAAACAGAAAGCTATGACCTGGAAATTTCCCACAGAATACCTTCTTGTAAAGAATAAAATACAGTTGAACATGTACTTATTCTCAGTAGGAACTGTGTTCTTCTCTCAGGCTAGTGATTTCCTAACCTTCCAAATCACTCTTTATTTTGGTTGAGATAATCTGGGAAAGTAAAAATTTGTTATTTTTTTGTTAAGTATTTATTAAAAACTCAAGAGTTATCAACTGCACATTTTATGTTAGATCGCTTTTAAAAACTCATAATATCTTCATCTTGCAATGTGGCCATTACGGATGGGTATTTGGTATATTTTAGAAGCAACAGTTTGTAACACACCATTTTCAAGGCCACATGGATCCAATTATTTATTTAAAGTATTTCTAAGCAGCCTACAAATACCAAGTTCTTGTGGCAGTTTATGACCAATACAGAAATAAAAAAGCAATAGCAGTGCTAACTGTCCAAAACACAACAAGCTAAAAAGCAACAAATATTTATGAGTTCTTGTAGGTTATCTGGGCTGTGTGACCGTGGTCTTGGTATTTTCTTTCCTGACGTTTCACCAGCAGCTGTGGCCGGCATCTTTAGAGGAGTAACACTGAAGGACAGTGTCTCTCAGTGTCAAGTGTATAGGAAGAGTAATATATAGTCAGAAGGGGGTTGGGTTGGAGCATCAGGACCATAAAACACAGCATACAAACAAGGATAAAAGAACATGAAAGATACTGCAGACTTGGCTAACCTGAGAAATCAGCAGTGGCTGAACATGGACTGACCCAAACAGGACACAGGGTCTTATTCCAAGACACTGAAATACTGGACAATTCTACCAACTATTTTGTCAGATTGCACAGAGAAGCCATTGAAATTCATAAACATCAGCACAACTTTAACAGAAAAGAAGATAGTTTAAGAATGAATAAGGCTTGGCTTGTCATGAAAACCTCCAGACTAACAAAGACTACAGTCTACAATAGCCATGCAGATTAGCTTTGGATTCCACATGTTAACAGATCACCTCAGGATACAATGGTTCCACATTAACATACCATACCCTCATTAGCACATTATCTTGATACTTACAGGACAATGATTAGCACATTACCTTTAATACTTTGCATGACAATGACTCAGCTCAAACCCAACCCCCTTCTGACTATATATTACTCTTCCTACACACTTGACACTGAGAGACACTGTCCTTCAGTGTTACTCCTCTGAAGATACTGGCCACAGCTGCTGGCGAAACGTCAGGAAAGAAAATACCAAGACCACGGTCACACAGCCCGGATAACCTACAAGAACCCATGAACTCTGATCGTGAAAACCTTCGACAAAATATTTATGAGTTCAACATGGGATTTGGATAATTCTTGCCCTCCACCATAGAAATGCATCCAGATTTTGAAGTGTACGGGAGATTTTTGCAGTCTGTTCACAAAAGCATTCAAATTGGGGAGGGGAGGGAGTTCCAATTGCCGAAGCGGCCATTTTCTCCCGGTGAACTGATCTCTGTTTCCTGGAGATCAGTAGTAATAGTGGGAGATCTCCAGCTATTACCTGGAGGTTGGCAACCCTAGTCATAGACACAAGGAAATAGTACACACAGTCCATTTGGTATACTTAGGGTGTAATGTTATGCATACATATTCGGGAGCAAGTCCCACTGATCTTTCTGATATCGGCTTTTAATACAGTATGGCTTACTTCAGAGTCTTTACTGCTCAGTTATGTTGTTTCATTTCAAAAGGAGAACAGTCAGTGGCCCTAAACATTCTAACAGCAACAAAATTAATACTTGCAAAAATTTGGAAACAGAAGAGCTTCATGCAAAAGAGAGGTTGGTTGGATAAAGTACAAGATTTGTACAGGTTAAGTAGACCTGTGGTTCTCCAGAAATCTCTTGATGTGAAAGAAATAGACGAAATGTGGAAATCCCTGATACAATGCATAGAACAGAGTGCTGTAGAGATTTGATGTCTATAATTTATTTACATCTTAATCCTTTAATGTTACCCTGTACTGCTTCATTAATATATACTTCTATTTTTACATATGCATTTAACCAACCTAATTCAAGGTAGGTTATATAATTAGTAAATAAATAAGAAAAAAATGGACACATGCTAAGTACACATGAGCAGTTTTACAAATTCTAGCTAAAGCTACATGAATGTTTGGTTTATAATCACAAGTTAGAGATATCTTTTTAAGTACAATGTTTCTTCTTGTACCCAGTGCTGTAGAATGAACATGAAGTTAGATTTTGGCTTCCCTTTTGGAAATAAGAGGAAGTCAGATTTGACACAGTTGTGTAGTTTGCTGACATGTGCTTATGTAGGGTGTTGTGCATGGCTGCACATGATTAAGGAACGCTGTAGCTGCAGTACATGCTTATTTTTAAGTGACCTGTTAAATATTTATGTGATGTTGTGCATTTTGATGAATGACTGGAAAGGAGAATAATGATCTTTACTACATTTGTCCTGTATATTTTCTTTGATAGTTGATAGTATCTTATTAGGAAGCGTAATATAAGACAAACTTAAAATATTCCACTTCCAGCTTGTCACTCTAACAGCATAATCCTAAGCAAAGTTATACTCTTCTAAAACTGTTGACTCCAATGGACTTAGAAGGGTATAACCTTGCTTATGATTGTAGGGAGTGGACGTGTTCATGGAGGGTAGGGCTATCTATGGCTACTTGTCAAAATAAATACTAGTCATGATCCATACCTATTCTCTCTAGTATCAGAGGAGCATACCTATTATATTAGGTGCTGTGGAACACAGTCAGGATAATGCTGCTGCAGTCATCTTGTTTGTGGGCTTCCTAGAGGCACCTGGTTGGCCACGTGTGAACAGACTGCTGGATTTGATGGGCCTTGATCTGATCCAGTATGGCTTTTCTTATGTTCTTATGTTCTTACTGTAAATATAGTCAATACATGTTGTGTCCAAACTTACTTGATCCTTCCCAGAATAAGGGGTAGTAAGTGGTCTTGTCCTTCTGGGTGTGTGTGAAGTCCACACATGCAAAACATTACATTACACTACTCAGGAGCAGACATCCATTACTGTACAATGAGTTGTATCCAGTGATCCATCAACATGAGGTGCTGACAGTTACAGATCTTAACACCCCTCCAAGTAATTTTCCACCTTGGGAAAGTTTATTCTTAGGATTACAGGACCTACCTGAAATAATAGCTGTGAGGGTTGAGAGGCTGTAGTAGAGGGGATGAAGGTTGGTCTCCCAATGGGACTCAGCCGGAGGCCAGGTCTACCAATAGGCTTTTATGGTGGTAGACCAGGCCTCCAGACGAGGACTCCGGACGGGGAGGGGGAAATGGCAGGGACTTACAATTTAATTTTTATCAATAAATAAGATCACTATTAAGTATGATATCAAGTTTTATTCAGTGTACCTATAGTTTAATTAAGACTTAAAACTTTAATTAAAGTGTATTAAGTTAATAAACAGTGTACCTACCTATATAGTTTAAGTTTAAGAAATTTGGCTCTCAAAAGAAATCTCAATCGTTGTACTGTTGATATTTGGCTCTTTTGACTAATGAGTTTGCCGACCCCTGGTTTAGTTGAATGAATTACCTCTTAAAAATAAGTCCTAGTAAGGTTTTTGGGTACATCCTAGATATTAATGCATGCTAATTTTTGGATGTCTGGCCTAGAAATGTGTTTGTAAAAATTTTGCATCAACAATCTGATTGTTAGGCACTTCCTAATTTCTGGTCATATTTAATAGAATAATCATGTCCAGTCACTTTTTCATAATTCACGTTGCAAATTTTATGGATTTTGTCAGCTGTATAAACTGACAAGTGCTTGCCTTAGAATGGCAATTTGTGAAATCCTAAGCATTAGTATGAAAAGCTTTCATTACCATAACAAGAAGTGTCTGCAAAAAAGGTCAGAGCATGAAGGGGCATGAAGACAAGCCATTTCTCTTTCTATATATTTGATTGATGATTTTAAAAAGCTACTCTTTATTTGAATATATCGAGATTCTGGTGTTGATTGGGGCAGGCAAAATCCCCATTGGCCTAGATACGATCCCCCCTGCCCCAAAGACAAGGTTTATCAGATCCAGACTATTGGGTAAGGATTTAGCTACCTTTCCCAAAATAAAACATTCCAGTTTGCCTTGTTGATCTTTCCATTCCAAATCCCCATTTCCTTCCTATTCTCTTCACTCAGTGAACCTTTATTTTAAGCTGAGGCTATGCTGTCAGCATCAAAAGTAGAGAAGAGTTATAGGATGAACAGAAGTAAAGGATCTGCTATGGGACCCTTCCTCCAGATGGAGATTTCCCTGGCAGATTAATTTTCTGCTTTTATGGCCATTTTGCGCCAGCAGAACAGCTGCACCGGAAGCCACCAGAAGGTCTTTGGTTTTGCTTCCTGCATTGCATATAACACTGTCAAATATTATGCATCATGTCAGGCATGCAGGAGCAAGTTTAAGTAAACCACGGGGATTAAAGGTCTTGTTTCCAAATGGTTTGATATTAGTATGGGGAGAGGGAAGGGAATATACCAGGGCTAATGGATGTCAGTGAGATTCTGTCAGTTTCCTTCAGAGCCCATCAGACTTTGTCTTTGTTTTTGTTCTGTGGCCTAAAGGGCCTCACTGTCAAAGGGCCCACAAAATCTCCCTAGTATAATTGCAAATTGTTGTGTGTCCTGAACTAAACGTGCTTTCTAATCTTCAAGATTTATATTACCATATTGGTGTCCTTCTTCAAGTGTTGTGTGGATTGACCCAAATAGGAAATTTCGCTGAAATAAAAGCAAATCAGGATAAAGGTAAATTCTGATCTCTCTTGGCAAAGATCACAGTTTTTTTCTGTTGTGTAATGCACCTGGCACATTAGTGAGGTACAAAAACAAAGCAAGTGTCAAAAAGTAGTAGCAATACTTCATGGTATGAATGGTTCTTTACTGGTTTATCTTTTGCTTTCATTTGAACAGGAAAACCTTACCTAAAAGATGAGCCCGGTCCCCTTTTAAAACAGAAAAGGAACATAAAATATACTTGCACTCCTTTTTGTTTTGCCAGGAATGCCAACAACTACCATCAATGAGATGAAATGCTAATAAGTTTTATAGATCTCACAGAGTTCTGGCCAGACACCTTTAAAAGTCAATTTTCAGTGACAAGCACCCTCCCCCTTTATATTACATAATATATATTTTAGTGACACATGCCTCTAATCATGCTAGATGCATTTGCAGAGCTCTGAAGGACACACAGTCTCTGTAACATCTCTCAGATAATATTGTCATATTCTTGGAGCACAAGGCCCATTTTGAAACAGTAATTTGATCCCTAAAGAGCTCTTTAGCCTCTGCCTTGCCTGCCCACCCTGGGCAAGTGTCGAAGAGAGCAGGCTAAGATAGATGGCCTGAACTTGTGTGGAGTAATTTAAACCATTCTGCCCTTTTCTGTTCTGTTCTTTTCTTTTCGCTTTTCTGGTGGTGAATTTAGTCAGGAACCTACTTACCTTCTCCCCCCTTTTTCAAAGTGTTTCTTCCTCTCTAATATTTTATTTTTTTTGTTTTCTTTCCTTTTTCCACAGTGAAACCTTCATTAGAATGCAGATGAAATGACTTTGGCAAAGGGATTAACTGGAGATTCTTTTAAGTAATAAATCTAAAAGCATATTACAAGCAAGGAAAGGGGATTTCCCTAGTGTTTTTGGATTTATAAGTGCCAGAGGCTAAACAACTTACAAGGGCACTAAGATTGCTCTTTTTTCCACCCCCCATCCCCTAACATGGGGCATGTTCTAATATTGTGGCCTAGCTGAAAATTAAGCTGGTTTATGAAGGAGAAAACATGTAGAATAATTGAAAATGTGCCATACAGAAAGTAACATTCAGGGCAGCACTGCCTTGTTGGAAAGATTACTATGATTTGTAGGGAATGTCTTAATGCCTAATCCCAATGACACAAGATCATATTGACCATGTATTCTTTCATAACCAGAAGAGTGCCAAGGGAGGTTAATATATGTATGTGAAAGCCCAAAAAACAGTACTTTGAAAGCTTAGCCAATGTTTTCCCTTAAACTGTATTTTTGTACAGTTTGAAAGGTTATGTTTTCCTAAAGGGAAAGAAAAAAAAAGAGGAAAGAATTGGGCAGGATAGGACGAACGGTACAGAAGATCTCAAGTCAAGGTGAAGGTTATGAGAAACAACTAAAGATAAGTACCAATCATATATAAATTGAGGTGTTGGAAGAAGCTGAAACTGAGAAACAGAATCTGTATGGTATGAAATGAAGAAATCACCACAAGAAGAGGTGTTGAAAGTAAAGCTTTCCTTTAGCCGTTGGTTCCCAAAGAGTGGTCTGTGGACCCACTGGTGGAGTAAAGTGCAGATGCATTTAATCCCACAGGGGAACGATTAGAAGAACAGACTGCTACTGCCATTTTGGATATCTAGCAGCTGAGAATTTGAATTCTGATAGCAGGAAGCAGATGGTGGTCTATGAAATGCCAAGAAGAACGTTGGCTATTTTAGTGTTTATAAAAGGACGATGTTTCTATGACCCATGGCAAGACAGTTCACAAGTCTGTGTCTTACTCTAATTATTGATCCTTGTGAGACCTTGTAATGGGGCTACGTCACAACTTAGCTTTGAATGGCATAAAATAATTACAAGAGAAAAAGCAATTGGGAGGACTGATTTTTTAAAATATCGACTAGAAAACCATTAAATGGGTATGTGTTTGGATCAACAAGATTTATGAACAAACAAGTCAGTCACACAGGGAGTGCAGTAAAAAATAATGGCGTCCCACTGAAAGTATTGTCTTAGTTCATCTTCTTAAAGTTCAGTTGCCAGTTCTTTTTCTGATGCAGACTTCTTTGAAAATCTGGCCCTTTTGCTTTAAACTACATCTTCTGCCCAAACAGCTCCTGTTGTACAAAACAGAGACTGTAGCTCAGTACAAGTATACTCACTTTGCATGAAAAGGATTTGGGGTTAAATCCCTTCTACCTCCAGTTAAAGGATCTTAGGTAATAGTTGTTAGGAAAGGCCTTTTGGCACGGTAGCTGCTGTCAACCAGAATAGACAATACTGACCTAGATTTACCAATGTTCATGGCAGCTTAATATGTTTGTCTCCCTAAATTCCAATAGTATCAATTGCTTCAGGCTATGCATCTCTTACCCTGACTTGAATGGCCCAGGCTAGGCTGATCTCAACAGATCTTGAAAACTAAGCAGAGTCAGCCCTGGTTAGTATTTGGATGGGAGACCACCAAGGAAGTCCAGAGTCACTACACAGAAGCAGGTAATGGCAAACCACTTCTGAATGCATAAGTTGGCTGTGACTTGATGGCACTTCACATACACACGCACACACACTCACATACATATGCATCCCTTCCTAAACAACTACCAAGTGAAGGAGTGGTTCACCCTTGCTATATTTTTCTTTCATTGATACATGGATGGGTTGTTTGACCCAATTTCTTGTTTGCTTTATATAGTTACATTACTGCACCCAGATAGTTTAAGAGAGAAGCTGTGTTGGTCTGCAGTAAGCACCTAGATTTGAGTCCAGTAAGACCTTAGATATCAACAAGATTTTTGGGGTATGAGCTTTCGGGAGTCAAAGTTCCATGACGAAGGGTATCTGATGGAGGGAGCTTTGTCTTTCGAAAGCGCATACTCTCCAAATTTTGTGGGTCTCTAAGGTGTTACTGGACTCAAAACTATATTTTTGCGTCCAGGGATAGTGTGCTCATACAGATTAGCGGATCAGCCATTTCCAACTAAACCAGATAAATATTCCTCAAGCACAGCTTCCTTTCCTTTCCTTTCCACTGTGTCATGCTGCTTCTGTCTGAATCTTTCTCTCTCTTCCCCTGTTTCCCAGCCTTGTGGTTTCACTTGTAACATTGGCATTCACCGTGCACAAAAAGATAATGTATGGAGAGCAGAGTGCATTTTAAGAACCCCCTTTTTATTTCTTCCCTGACTTGGAAAGATGGCACAGAAACCAGAAGCTGAAACTGTCAATATATGATGCCTTTTGCAGCTCTCTTTCCTGATCAAATAAATAATTTGTAAGGTTTTGATGACAAAAGGATGTATCCTCTGCTCAGCTATCACCTGCCAGCACTACCCTATGCAATCTGATTTAGAGATTTAAGCATAGAAATCTTCCTTTCTGCTGTTTCCCCTGGAAACAGGAGCCCAGCAGAGAGGTTAATCATTTGGGTTTGCAATTGATAGTCTGGGGATGGTGGGAAAGAGCCAAAAATAATTCTACTTTTATGCACATAAAATGCATTACAAAAATGATTCTTTACCAAAACAAACAAACAAACAAACAAACAAACAAAAAACCATTGTTTAAAACTACTGGTCTCAAAACACTTTCATATACTCACCAGAAAATGCTTATGAACAGATCATTCTTCACAATCCAACATTCTCAAATTGGGTTGTTTTATTTACGTGTAATGGCATTCATTGACCTAAGTCCTATTACCTTCCCTGACTTTGACAGTTACAATTATTTAATATTGTTTACATTTATACTCTCACTTCCCAGCCAACATTGGTGCCCTAAGTGATAGCATGGAGGGGTAATCCCTCTTATTTGCATATGGGAAAGTGAGGCAGAAAGAGATTAAATCGTTTTCTAAAATTCATCAATAAAGTAGAGAGCACAACTTGCCACCATTTTAACCTCTGGACCATTCTTATCAGAGCCCTCCCTTGGGAAAAATCAAAGCATAAGAGATGCCCTCAGTTGCTGAAATCTGTTGGCTGTAAATTACTGTCCGTCCACTTCCTGCTGTCTGTTAATATTGTGAATGAAAAATATATTACAGCTTAAAATGAGGTAGTAGGTGATATTGGTTTGGGGGAAGGTGATTCCTCACATAAGAGTACTCATGAACACAAGAAGCTGTCTTTTCCTAATCAGAGCCTTGGTCCATCAAAGTCAGTATTGTCTACTCAGACTGGCAATGGCTCTCCAGGGTCTCAGGCAGAGGTCTTTCACATCACCTACCTGCCTAGTCCCTTTAACTGGAGATGCCAGGGATTGAACCTGGGACCTTCTGCATGCCAAGAAGATGCTGTACCACTGAGCCATGGCCCATCCCCATTGCACAATTAAAAAATGCACACTACTGTTCTATGTGAGACTGACACAGCAAGCTTCCATGGCAGAGTAGGGAATTTGAGCCTAGTCTGACACTCTAACCACTGTGTACAAATACTAAGGAATATGTAAGAATGTAAGAAGAGTTCTGCGGACCAAAATCCCATCCAGTCCAGCTTCCTGTTTCCCATGTTGGCCAGTCAGATGCTTCTGAGAATCTTATAAACAGGGCATGAGGGCAATGGCTCTTCTCAGCTGTCCTCTCCTCCCATAGGATATTCAGTGGCATGTTTGTCTCAGTCTGGAGGTTCCATTTAGCTGTTCAGACTAATAACTGCTGATGGACTTGTTGTCTATGAATTTGTCTAATCCACTTTCAAAGCTTTCTAAGCTAGCAGCTATCGTCACATCTTTTGGCAGTGACTTGCTTGAGTTAACTGTACAATGTGTTTAGAAATGCTTTATCTTATATATCCTAAACCTCTTGTCCACTGATTTAATTGGGGAACTCCACGTTCTAGTGTTCTGGCAAAGGGGGAAATTCCATCCACTTTTTTTACACCATGCATATGTTATACAATTCTATGATGTATATTAGTCATCCCCCCCCCCGCACCCCAAACTGGAATCACCCTTAACCCTTTTGGGTGTTCACTTGCTACATCTCTCTCTCTCTCTTTTTAGTTCTATAATATCCATTTTGAGATAGGGCAACAGGAACAATACTGCCAAACATGGTGGTACTAAAGATGTATATTAGTAGATTGATTCTCAATACCTTTTCTAATCCTCATTGGCATTTGCCTTTCCCCCACCCCACTGTTGTTGTACACTGATTTGAATTTTCCATTGAACTGTCCTCACCATCCAAATCTCTTTCCTGGTTAGACCACCAGTTCATGATGCTTTTTTTGTTTGTTTGTTTGTTTTTTTTGCCTTTGTGTGCATAGGTTTTACACTTACTTACATTAAACTTCATTGGTCATTTTGTTGCATGTTTACTTAGATTTAGAGCACTTTACAGTGTGCTGGCTTGTTTCACCATCCAAACAGGCCTTGGAGCATGTGAGCAAAGTTGGTGTAGTAATACTAGGATCCACATTGATTGCTTGTACCCAGTAATCCATTAGAGTTTGAATTGTGGGTTACGGTAAGTAGGATACTACTACTCTTATTGCTGTACTGGATAGTCCCATTGTGTTACTCAACATCATTATACCTGACATTTAAATAAAAATCTCTGTGTTACAGAAAAATTCTTCTGTGGCAAAGAAAGCATTTCATTGGTAGATATTTGGGCAATAAGTTTAGTTTTTTCCCTAGCTTTCCTAAAAAAGTAGAAAAGTAACCATAATTGCATGATTCACTGTGTGACATCTATGGATGGTGCACAGGAGGATTTTAGGTTTTTGTGATCTGATCTGTTCACTGAGAGATAAGAGTACTGCCATGTTCTGCATATGGATGTACAAAAAAAATATTCAGTACTTTTTGGCTTTGGGTATATTGAACCCCCAAAATATTGGTATGCCCAATATACCCAAATACTAAATACCAGTATGGTATTTGGATTCAGTTTTTTTCAGGTTTCTGAATTTTTGGGGTCCATTATTCCCTATGGGGAAGCTTTCCAGGTGGCTGGGGGGTATTTTTAAAGGCACAGACACCAAAATAGCAGTGGAGCTGCTGGTGCCGGCCCTGCTCTTTAAATAACCCTCAAATTTCAAGTAGATTGCCCAAAAGGATCCAATTCTATCAGTCCCTTAACAGGGTGCCCCTGCTGTCCTCCATTATTTCATATTGGGGGGAGGGGACAACAACCTTCCAAGCTGCTTCCAGGGCAAAATCAAACCAGAGAATCTCTGCAGTGGAAAGATTGGGAGGGGGGAGCTTTTGCAAGTCTAGCAGAACCAGTTGCAGTGTGCAGAAGCCTAGCAGAACCCAGGGCCACTGTGGCAGTTCAAGCCCAACAGGAACAAAGTCAAGCCAAAGAATCTATGCAGTGGGGCACTTTTGCAAGCTGAGCAGAACCAATTGCAATGTGCAGAAACCCAGCAAAACCCATTGCTCAACAGAACTAAAGTGGGGGGATTTTGCATGCCCTGCACAACACTGTAAAAACTGCAAAGGGGTCACAAAGTGATGCCAGCAAAGAAGAAAAAAACCTGATAAACACCCTTGAAATTGAAACAAGCAGCCTGGCAAGCCTGTAAAACCTCCCCCCTCCTGAAATACATAAATGAAGGGTAAAAGAAAAAGAAATAAAGGGGGGAAAAACAGTCCCCAGGACTGCAAATGCTGGCTTCCATTCTTCCCAGTAAATCCTGAATATTTCTGAGATTTCGGGGACCATGTTTTCAGTATCCCAAAGAATTCCCAGATATATTTGAGTTGCCAGATATACCCAGAAAATACCGATAAGGTATATTGGGGGTATATTTTCAGCTCAGGTGTATCCAAATGCACCCCCCCAGTTCTGCACTCATGGCAGCCATTGATCCACAGTTTACCGTCACTAGCTCCAGAAAAGTGGTCAAACAAGGAGGATCACTGAGTAAGTGATTTTATCAGAAGCAGTTTGTAAAACAAAATTACCTTACCAATGTTCTGCTGGTGAAAAAGGGTTAGCGGGTTATCTCTTGTCTCATTACCTTCATCACTGCTGGCCCCCCAACTCACATGGCTTTTTTCTGCTAGGGTTCTCTGACCTCCAGTAATGCATTTTCAGGGGTCAGGTGAGGTTATGAGGGAAAGGGAAAGGTGAAAAAGATATGCTTCCACCAGTGGAACATCCACCGGGCATGACTCATCGAAGTGGAAAGTCCTACAAGGAAAACAGAGTTGTTTTCACTTACAATGGAGCAATATGCTTAGCTACAAAAGATCCTACCAGCAAAACCAAATGTCAGAGAAAAATGGCTAAGACTTGTTACGACGATAAATATGACATTCATGTACTCATGCTTGATAACTGATTTGAGGCTTTTACGCTGAACTGCAAGGCATTACTAAATGAACCTTTCTGCCTCTTGTGTAAATAGATAGATTAATGACATTAAGCGAAACCCAAGCCTGCTGAAATGTTTGCTTCCTTATGGGGTTTTCAATTTCCCTTATTTTTGATAAATGAAGCAATCTGGCAATAAAATCCTTGCACAGTAGGTTAATAATGTCATAGCTGAACTGTGAAATAGTAATGTGTGTACTATCTCTTTGCAAACAATAATCCTTGAAGCCTGATAAATCTATTTCCAACTAACTTGTGTATTCATTGTTGCTGGGTGCTTCTCCTCTGCAGGCACAAAGCACTGTGCTCGCAGTGCTTTTTGAAATCTTGGAAGATGACTTCAACCAGGAGAAAAGGAAGGCAACTTTCTAACTCAAAAGGGAGATGAATGTCTCTCCCTCTGCATCATCACTTATATTCTCTTCTTAATAGCTTTTTAGAGGTTTTAAGATGGGAGGTCTTCTACCTTACCTCTGCAGTCACAGCTCATTGCTCAGTTTGCCAGTTGCAACATTCATCTGATGTTATGCCACAGTGGTATTTCTTATCTGTCAGTCTCACAGGAAGCTGATCTCTCCCCCACTTCTTTTTTCCTTTTTTACAAACTGGACCTCTTCACTGCTTATCTTGCTGGCTGGAATAGTGTTGCCAGCCATCCAGTATTTTACTAGCCCAACCAATAAAACCACATTCTTGCAGCTGAGCAGAGTCAAGATCAGACAAGCTTCAGTGCTAGTTTGACAAAGATTTTGTAACGTTGGAGCACAAGCCAGCAAATCACTGGGCACTCTCAGCAAATCGCGGGGTCCTGCTATGCCCAAACTGCCAGACTTCACCCCAACCTACTAGATTCTACTCTTGGTTCTGCTCCTTGCCTCACCAGCTTTCACCCTATCTGGGAGCCCAGTGGTTTTTTAAACAAATAAATTAGCAACCCTAAACTGGTATAATGGCAAAGGCCTTTTGATTCCAATGAAATTTGCTAGTTACAATGTCTTATACACTTTTAACTTGCAAAGTATTTATGCTGTACATGTTCACAGAAACCATTTGATGTCATCAAATCATGGCCATAACCATTTCACCCACTGGATCACCGGGTGATAGCCACCCACTGACTTGCTCAAGGCCACATTGTTAGTTCATAACAATATCAAGTCTTCTGGATGTATCCCACATTCTATCCCCCTCTAAGCACCGTATTGTGCTTATGGTCAGAGTCATTTAAGATCACAATCATTAAAAAGACACAAGGTTAATTACTGTTATTTCCACTACAGGTGCCATACCAATGGCAGGCATGTCTGAAAATGTGAAAAAGCCAGCCATGTAATGTGTTCACAATAGGGTATTTTTTAAATGGATTGTCAGAGTTTATCCTTATTACCACTAAAATATAGGGAACATTATACAGATATTTGTATTTGCCCTGACCTGGATAGCCCCAGGCTAGCTTGATCTTGTCAGATTTCAGAAGCTAAGCAGCGTTGGCCCTGGTTAGAATTTGGATGGGTGACCTCCAAGGGCTACCAGGATTGTGACGTGGAGGCAGGCAATGGCAAACCACCTTCTTATGTCTCTTGCCTTAAAAACTCTATGGGGTCACCATAAGTCAGCTGTGACTTGACGACACACACAAACACACACACATTTGTGTTTGCAGGAGTGAATAGTTTCTTACAACTATGCAGAAGTGATGACAGAGTTGGTCTGATTTTACTTCTGATTCAAGAATAACTTCAGGAGTAACTCTGACATATAAAGGAATGATGGTGTGGTTGGAAATAAAAATGGTGAGGGCTTTTCAGTGGGAGCAAGTAGCAGCCTTCTGATGAGCTGATCACTGCAGGGATTGAATTAGTTGTTAATAGTAGTCCACCCTGAGGGGCAATATGTTTAAAGCATAAATTTAAATTCACGTAATAAAAATAAAAGCTAATCATATTTTACCAGGAGTTTAAGCATTTTTATAAAATGCCAAAACGTGATTACATTTTATTTTAATGGTGTGTGATTAAACTGTAACCATACTGGAGTTAGTGGCCTGAATAAGGCCACCCAGTTAGTATGTAACTAACCTATCCATACTCTGCACATGACCACAGGCCAGGCCAGTTGTACATTTCTAATAAAATTATCCCTAAATTGCTCATAATGCCTCAGTTCTAGATTTTTAGAACATGATATTGGCAAAACTAAGATTCCCAAGATACTGATTTTCAATTTCTTGAGGGGGAAATTTCCATAATGTGTGTGAGTTTAAGGGAACAAGAGAAGCTTAGGAAGTTTTCTGGAAAAAGTCAAGTACACTTTTCATCAAGAAGCTGATTGTGCATATTCCAAAGATTGTTCTGGTCCTATAACATTCCGTTCATCAGCTCCATAGATGAATAGGTACCTTGATATGCTGAAGCCCTCCTGAACGTAGGAATGGATGCATTGCAGAAGCACATTCAGTCTCCCAATTTAACAATATGCAGTGATGTCCATAATTCATATGCTTCATCTATCCTTATTTGCCTAGGATAGTCCATATGGTGGCACACAGATATATGAAGTAGTAAGTAATAACTCAGCCCCGACCTGGATGGCCCAGGCTAGTCAGATCTCAGAAGCTAAGCAGGGTCAGTCCTGGTTAGTATTTAGATGGGAGACCACCGAGGAATACCAGGGTTGCTGTGCAGAGGAAGGCACTGGCAAACTACCTCTGTTAGTCACTTGCCATGAAAACCCCAAAAGGGGTCGCCATAAGTCGGCTGCGACTTGACTGCACTTTACACACACACAAGTAATAACTCAACAATCTAGAACTGAGTTTTTTTCATTGAACTATGTGTTGCTTTAAAAATTGGAGGTGGCGGGAGCAGGAGGTAGGGGTGCAGCAAAACAGTCCAATCGTGCAAGAAAACAGCAATAATCATAAAAACTGACGCAGCTGATTTTTTTGGGATGCATGTGAACAGTTCATTGAACAGTCATCTGTCTGCTTGTGACTGGTGAGCAAGATGTGAGCTGAACCTGCAGATGTTCAAGCATAATTATATATGAACTATTTATTTATTTCGGGAATTTATATGCTCCCACTCCTGCTTCAGGAGGCTTATAAGTAAAAACAATGCCATAAATAATTCAAAATGTCATAAATTATCAGTCTGAAAAAAACAAACAAGCCATTAAAAGATAGGGGCATGAAAACAAACACTGAGCATTCTAAAAACAAATAAATAAATAAATTCTTTAAAATGCATGGAATAAAATAGAATCAGCTTTTTCAAATTCAATACCTTTATTGGCATAATAATCAGCTTTTTACTATGTTAGATTAAGGAGTAATTTAACAGTTTGGTACTGATCTGAGAATTTTCTGTGCTGTTATTATTGTTGTTATTATATCTTTGATCATCCAAGTTATTATTGTAGCCTCAGTATCTAAATGGCTCCAGACAGTGTGCGTAAACTTGACAAACGGGAATCTTTAATGCTGTCTGCTCCTATCCACACAATGTGGCAATGAAGCTTTTATTCACTGTAAAAGACGCTCAGTTTGATTGGCAGATCAGTTTGCCTGAACACCGTGGCCCCTTTCCCCTAACACTTCACTGCTATCAATTACAGTTTTGAATGTGGATTGTTTCTAATGTAAAATAATGCCAGCCTCTGCCTCTAACCCCAGGCCAAAAAGCTCTTTTGTCCTTTCTTTCTTTCTTTCTTAAAAAAATAATGCTAATTTTTTATTCAGGTCTTTCTCACTCTCTTTTTCGTGTATATTTTCTTTCAGGGTCTAGATGTTGAGATGCTGTCCTTGGAAATTAGTTTCATGCAGAAATAAACCTCATCCACAATGTTGTGGATAATCCAGTCACATCAGTGGTTAAAACCAGAAATTGCTTGATCCTGGCCTCATTTAGGATCAAAGGTTTTTTAAATACTTGTATTAATGGCAGTAATTTGGTGCACGGCAACATGATGACTTGGCTCTTCTATGACACAGCTTCCCTCTGGCAGTCAAGTCAAATTCTCCTCTGGAAAATTTGCCTGACTGGATTGAATACAGATCTTATTTTAATCAGGTGTTTGGCTTTAGCTGCCATCTGTTGGCCTGTTTACTATTATTATTCTGCTGTTATAGTAGTTACCTGTCTGCCTGTATTGTGGTATGTTAGAAATCACATTTAATAAATATTTGTGGTGTTATAGAATGGTTTTAACCTCCTGGAATGCTAAGTGTTTGTTTGCATGGAGTTGTATATAATCTCCATATACATTGTTATGAAAGGAAAGGGTCTTGCGGCTAGCTGGAAAGGTGTACTGAATGATCCTCATCTGACTGTTTTTCAGTAAAAAAAGCTCTGTTTGTCAGAATTAAAAATGATGAGTGAAAGCTCTTAGTGCAGAGCCCCATGATCTCAATGAATGAAAAGTTCTGTGAGATTCAAAAAACAGGCTCCTTAGATGACCACAGTGCGCTGTCAAGAATCGCTTGTGAATTCTGAAGTCTCTCAGAGGAGCATTTTATAATTCACTCTGCAGAATGTCTCCTGTTATGAGACACCCCCCCACAAGCTTTTGCATAGCTTTTCCAACCCTCAGATGGGGCCTGGAGATCTCCCAGACTTACAACTGATCTCCAGACTACAGAGATCAGTTCCCCTGGCAAAAAAGGCTGCTTTGAAGAGTGAGCTCTGTGGCCTTATACCCTGCTGAGGTCCCCCCTCCTCAAACTCCCCTCCCCGAGGCTCTATACCGAAATCTCCAGGCATTTCCCAGCCCAGAATTGGCAAGCCTATTTTTACACGAAGGGTTCAGCGCTATCTCCTTGAAGTTTGGTCTTAATCTGTGTTCTTGATCACAACAATGAACAGAAACACGTAGTTATGTTAGTATTAACTGGGGGACTTGGTTGTCTCTTTCTTTTATTACCCTTTTTGTTTTGGGTTCCCCCCTACTGTAGTTGAAGGATGGATTGTGGTGAAAGTTGGTGTCAGTACTTTTTGCAGTTTAGACAATAAACTTGTTCCTTGGTTGTATCTTTTGAGATTGCAGTTTGGTGCTCATATAATGAAATATTCTGTCTCTCTGTCTCCCTCACTCCCTCACACATACATTCTTACACTTAGAAAGTTAGTATGTCAGAAAGAAGGCTGTACTAGCTAATTTTTTCTAGCTAAAGGATAACTGAATCATGTGATTGTCTACATGGTGCAGCCCAGAATCAAGTTTACTAGCTCATCTGCTGTTGTTAGAAATAGGTCCAAATCCCCTGGAATAGAAGTGCACAGTTAAGTCCCATTGATTCCAGTGGATTTATGTACCCTTCACTCACTCACATGCATGGTGGTATGGGAGCTGCTTTTCTGTGGTGCAGTTCCAAATTTTCAGGAAATGTGTATTAAAATTGGAATAACAGCAGGAAAAGAAGCTTGAGGATGAAGAGATTTTGAGTTAAAAACAGCCTTCTAGAAAAGTGTTAAGAACTCCCTCTTCCTCTCCCTCCTCCTCCTGATACTTCTGTATTCAGAATCATAGCCTTCTGAGCCTGTCTTAAAAAAAAAAAAAAAAAGCCAAGGCTTCATTATATGCATTTGTGTGCCATCATGTTTAGTTTGCCCCTATTTGCAACTAGGGCTGTTGAATTAAAAAAAATTCGGTATAGTTCGGATTCGGCTGAATTCGGCCCGTTTAGACTCGGGATATGCCGAAGTCTGAACTCCCCCACTTCAGGTCCGTGCAATTCGGTGGGAATTCAAAGTTCGGGAAAAAAATTCGGCCGAATAAAGCCATTAAAAACACAACCGCGCCTTTCCGCGGCTCTGGGGGGGCATTTTTTGGGGTAGAGGTCCCAAACTTTCAGCGGAGCTTCAAAGGACCCTTCTTGCCAGACCCCCCAAGTTTTGTAAAGATTGGGTCGGGGGGGGCTGAGATATGGGCCCCGAAAGGGGTCCCCCCACCCTTAATGTGGATCTCTGAGCAGAGCTTGCCACCCACGCACATAGCTCCCAGACCCGACAAACAGCTGATGAGAGCAAGGGCGGGGCAGGTGCTAAGAAGTTTGCAAAGCAACACAACTGCAAAGCAACACTGCAAAGCAACACAACTGCAAAGCAACACCTTTGCAAACATGCAAAGGGCGGGGCAGGTGCTAAGAAGTTTTCAAAGCAACACAACTGCAAAGCAACACAACCCTGCAAAGCAACACCTTTGCAACCATGCAAAGCATGGAAAGGGACAGAGGCAGCTAGCTATGGATAAGGAGCAGGAGGGGGTGGAATTTCCCCTTTTGCATCGGACTGGGACCAGGCAAATTCATTCTTTAAGTCACCATTTGAAAACCAGTTTTGAGCAAGTATCAAAATAGACCTAACCGATCTTATGAATGAGGGAAAACCTGAAGACACACAACTGAAACCCCCCCCTCAAACCAGGGAGAGAGAGACTCGAGGGGGCACCCCCCCAGGCAGAACAGGTGAAAGCCCCCTTTGGCTTCCCCCCCCACCCACTGCTCCCTCCCCACACACACACAGACTCTGCTTTCCCCCCTCCACACACACACAGGAGAAAAAGTATAGATTAAAGCCCCCAGAGGGGTCTTACTGTGGCTGTCTTCTGTTCCATCAGGAGGGGTGGGAGGAGGACTGGGTAATCCAAGACGATTCCATTTAAGCACAGGACGTTTTGCTCTGGAGATGCATACAGGATTGGGTGATCCATTCATCCCAATAGGGAAAAGGGAAAAGCCCATATCTCGGGGGGCCCTGACCCAAAGTCTACAAAACTTGGGGGGTCTCTTAAGAAGGCTCGTCTAAAGCTCCACTGAAAGTTTGGGGTCTGTACCCCTAAAAATGCACCCCCTGCAGCCACGGAAAGAGAAAAGGGGGGGAGCCCATATCTCGGGACCCCCTGACCCAATGTTTACAAAACTTGGGGGGGTCTCTTAAGAAGCCTTGTCTGAGGCTCCACTGAAAGTTTGGGGTGTTTACCCCCAAAAATGCTCCCCCTGCAGCCATGGAAATGAGCGAATGTGCACAAGCACCCCCCCCCCCACACACAAGGATTTCTCTCACTCTCTCTCTCTCCCCGGCCCAGCCGCGCAGCAGCTGATTCCCCCAGTACTCAATCCTGACTGATTGGCCAGAAGAAGACCCAGCTTGGCCACCGATTGACCGGGGGAGGAGAATGCTGCTTACTGACGGCCCCGAATTTGCTGGATTTATTCGTGAACTCCCGAACTCGCTGAATTCGGCTCCCTCGGTTTCCCGCCATTTTTGAGTTTGGTTCGTCCCGAACTAAAAACCGCCGAATCAGGGGAAATTCGGCTGTTTTTCAGTTCGGGCCGAACCGAATCGACAGCCCTAGTTGCAACTAAATTCAACTAAAGTGTTCTCTGAGTAGCATTATTTTAAGGCTTTGTTAATTATTCCTTACATGATGTAGCCTGCCCTATTGTGTAGCCTCAGGACTGGTTTCATCCAAGTCAGATCTATCCATTACAGTCCCCAAATGGCTCAAGGGCTCACAATAATTTCTTATATCATCCATTAAGGTTGTGATAGGGACAGTTTTTTTACTGAGTTAGCCACTCTGAAAACTATTGTCTTTTAAAACAGAGTTGGAACAGCAATTACATACCACCATCAATATATCTAATTTTCGACGTGGTCAGATCTGTGGATGCTTAAATCTAGAGACGAGACATGGTCAATGGGGGATGGAAGGGTCTAAAGCAAGGGAAAGGAAAGAAAGAAGGATAAGGAAAGGAAGGGAAAGGAGAGGAAGGAGAGAGAAAGAAAGGATGGGAGGCCAATTAATCCACATAACTGTCACTTAGGGTTGCCAGAGCCCCCCTCACCACCAGTGGGAGCTTCATTGTGGTAGGGCTGGGGGATTATCGGCACAATAACGTCACTTCTGGGATAAACACCAAAGAGATATTAATTCCCCCCCTTCAGCTGGCCTTCTTCTGCCTGCTGGTCGACTGGGGGTCGGCAGCCCCTGGTATCTGGCAACCCTACCATCACTGTCCTCAAACGTATGCCTGGTGGAACATCTCTGTCTTACCTGCCCTGCAGAACTGAGCTAAGTCCCGCAGGGCATGAGTCTCATTCAACAGAGAGTTCGACCAGGCTGGGTCCAGAGCTGCAAAAGCCCTGGCCTTGGTCGATGACAGCCGGATGGTTCTAGGGCCAAGGGCTACCAGATAGTTATTTTCAGATGAGCATAACGCTCTTGGGTGGGGGGAGCATATTGGGAGAGGCAGTCCCATAGTTACAATGGTCCCAGGCATTAAAGGTAAGTACTAAAACCTTGAATTTGGTCCGGTATTTAATCCAGAGGTAGTGCAGCTGGCAGAGCAGCGGACTCTTAGAGAGGTCCCCATAAGGACCTACGCCACTGCATTCTGGACCAGTTGAAGTTTCTGGAGCAACTTAAAGGGTAGCCACGCATAGTACAACCCCCTTATTTCCCATACTCAGCTTTAATAATATTTTAAATGGCTTCTTACACAAATGGTTTCATCATGTGGTCTTAGGGTTGCCCTGTGCCCACTAGCACTTCAGCAGCCAGTGGGAGAAATATATTTTTTTTAATCACTGTTGGTGATGGTCTGTCATCACTTCCAGGCAAATCCGGAAGCGACATCAGTCCTCTTTAGGAATCACTGCAAACTTAAGGTTTTCCCATAGAGCAGGGGTGTTGAACTCAATTGTTACAAGGGCCGGATATGACATAAATGTTACTTGGTTGGGCCGGGCCATGCCCCGCCAGCCCAGATTGAGAGTGGGGAGGAGGTGGCTGCCTTGGCTGGCTCACGGGCTGGATAAGAACTGGTTCCTAAGTAAATCAGCATGAGAATTTCATATTATATATTTGTATGAACATTTCACTTAACATGCTGCAAATAAATGTATTTGAACCAAGAGTTATTTTCCTGAACAAATGACTTACAGAATGTTAGGACTTTGAACTACCCTTTACTGGATTTCCAAATCTGAATAATTGATCTGTTTGGATTGTAGGAGGATATTGTTCTTTTCTGTGTGTTGAGTTAAAACTGTAGAGTAAATAGTAGTTAGCTCATTGGAAGACATTATTTGTTTGAAACAGCGATGCATCACTAGTGACTGACAGAATCAGAGTTCGGTGTAGTCATGTATAAGAATGCCACCAGGGTATGTTTCTTCCAGTACACCTCCTTGCTTGCATTTGCATGCCAACTCAAGCCACCTTACAGTCATCCAAACCCATTATTTTCATTGCGACTGATGGCAGATGGAAATGACTCTGCCCTTATTCAAGCATAACTCAGGCATTATCCCACAATAATGAGGCAGATCATATTTCCCACCACAACACCATAGAATTATATGGTACACCATTATACAATTCCCTTATCACTGTATTCCTATATGAATAAAACCCCAATTTTTATGAATTTCTGATTCAGTCAAATAGTTGGGTTCCACCCCCCCCATCCATCATGTAATCATAAATAAATTGCTTGGAAGTAAACCCAAATCATTTCAGTGGAAATGAGCTCTGGGCAAGATGGTTAGGATCCCAGCCAAAGGATTTCTAGCTTTCAGTTCAGAAAAGCACTTGTTTCGGCCGAGAATACCTCTTCCTGGTTTTTTTTTTTTTAATGGATACTATGATATGAAGATGGATGTGAAACAGAGATTGTGGGATACTTGATAAAGCAGCTCCACTGTTTGTTTTGTATTCAAAATCCGTCTTTTTCTCTCTCTCCAGAACAAGGGTTTGAGTGGTTCATAGTACAATATTATGCATAGTTTTTGCTGGTCTGACTCATTGATAGGTTTGGACTGGAATCACTATGCATAGAATTGCACTATGAGTATAGCATTTTATGAAGCAAGAATATTTTGGACGAATGTGCAGAGTCCTGCCTTAGTTCTGAGAAAACTTTACAGGGTTTAGAATGTTCCTCTGTAGAGATAAATAAGCTGTTGATTTCATGATGAAGAAAATAAAACTTGTATCTTATATTTTGGCCAGGATTGCTCGCAAAAATATGAGAAAAATTCCTGACAAGCCATAGAGTATTCCATGCATTAGTGTTTAGTTAGCCTATTATTTATTGTGCTTCTGATAGCCTTTGCAAAAAGTAAATAGGAGTGCCAAAAATGAATAAAAAATATGAACCCATTCAGATTTTTTGAAAATGCAATCACACATGATATTGAAATGAATAAAAGAGTGATTATATTAAATAGAAACCCTGCATCTCTGCCAGTTGCCTGTGGTTCTTTACTGACATTTGGAGCGCTCTCCCCCCCCCCCCCGGGTATACTGTGAGATGTCTAAACAGATATTCTAAACAGAAACCTGGGAAATACAGCAAATATGCCAACAGCAAATCAGATCATGACTTTAATACAGCCTTGCAGGACATTTCCTTTGTATTTGTGGTCTGATGGTACTCCTTCCTTTTCACCGGTACACAGACTTTAAATCCAAAAAAGAACGCTTGTGCAGCCTGTCCTGCTCTAGTCTATGGAGCACTTTACAATATCCATTCCTATTGTGGACTTAAATGGATGCTGGGAAATCAACCGCCACATTGATTTCCTAATAAGCAAGAAGTTTAAAGAACAATTTTAAATCTCCGCATATGTAATCCAGGATAGGTTGGTTGGTCTAAAAATGAGAATATGTGTGCATGCGTGTGTGTATACATACAAACTGGAATGAAATCTGATTGCTGCTAATAATGATAGTATGGGTGTCATGCTTCAGTCAACCAAGTCAGAATCTTATACTGTAATTAGTCCCATCAAAAGCTATGAATTAATACCAAATGCTTGAAATTTTATCCTCTGTATAAGTCATGCAAATGTTTTGTTCATTATGGGGGAGAGGGAAAATGTATAAGCAAAGAATACTTCCTTTTAAGTAATGTTGTTGGCGAGAAAGTGATGGTGGGCCTATGTTAGAGCTCTTCTACTATTAAGATTGCCAGGTCCCTCTTCGCCACTGGCAGGAGGTTTTTGGGACAGAGCCTGAAGAGGATGGGGTTTGGGGAGGGGAGGGACTTTAATGCCATAGAGTCCAATTGCCAAAGCGGCCATTTTCTCCAAGTGAACTGATCTCTATCTGCTGGAGATCAGTTGTAATAGCAGGAGATCTCCATCTAGTTGACAACCCTACCTACCGTATACCATTCCCAATCAATCCTCCTTTAAGTTATCCCCCTTCTCCTCTCCCAATATTTACTGTCCTTGAACAAATTCATAATGTTCATGTTCTTTTCTTATGGCAGTCTTTTATTCAAATCTGTTGAGTAACCTGCCCTTAAATGACTGGAATGACCAGCTCTTTGCCAACTGTACACCCCAAATGACACCATTTTTGCTTGACCCTTCATTTCACAATCCCTCAGTCTGAGACACATTATGTGGGCCACATTCTCTCCCATGGTAGCAGCCACAAGCTAACTGGAACAATTGCCCCTTTTGCTTGCCAAACCCACGAAATTACAACAGTCTCTGTGAAATAACTTACAATTCGAACTCCTTTGTGGTCTTGATTTTCTTTGTGACCCCATGACCTTGCTGCTGAGAATTTTTTATGTGATTTCAGCTATTCTTCATTCATTTAGCCTTGACCTCTTCCCAAAACCATGTATTATTGTTCTTTGGGTTGTTTATGTGTGACTTCAAACATAAAGACTTGTGCGGATTCAGTGATTTTAGGAGTGTAGCTACTCATGTTTCATGTTCTCCCCCCTCCATTATCAAATGGGCGTCATAAGTGACTGGTATCATAAGTGACTAGTTATGACCATAGTGCTGTATATCTAAAATGCCTAGAGTATATATAATATGTGACATCTTCAAACAATGGGATGTGGTCAAGAAATTAGAATATAGCAGTTCGGATTTTTAATGCCTGTAAGGGATTTACCAGTGGCAGCGGCCCTCGCTAGAGATATAATGGTGTTGCTGGCAATGTGCTGACATCACTCCCCATAAGCCCAATAGTGATACCAGTGCATCACCAGGGGATGTTGGGAATAGTCTGGCTTTTGGGAAAACTATGGTTTAACCACAGAATTTTGTCCAAATGCTATAGTGTCCCCTGGAGATGCACTCCTTGCACTTCTGGGTGCATGGGGAGTGATATCAGTGCATCAGGATGCTGACAATGTCCCCCCCATCCCCCCCCCCGCCAGACAGTTGAGTGACGGGAATGGCAGCTCTACTGTGAGGGGAGGACCCAGCAGAAGTACCAGATTTGTCAGTGGGGCACATTCAAGCTATCTCTATACTTCCTACTTTCACCACTCAAATTCAGCACAGGATACAAACAAAGGTGTACTGGTGCCTTTCCGTTGGTGGTGCAGTAGAAGGTTCAAATACTTTATGGTAGCACTTCCTTGTTTCTCACCTTGTTTCTAGGAATGGACAGTTTGATATCTCCACCAGGATAATTGAACAGAGATAAAAGATTTTTCCCTATGTCCTCTTGTCATCTAGCAATTTCTCCTCCCCTTAATAAGTTCACCCTTTATTCATTGTTAAAAATGATTTTAACAAATAAAAATACTAATTCAGATTTTATACTTTCCAGGAAGGGATTTTTTTCTTTTCTTTTCTTTCTTCTTTTTTTGGGGGAGGGGGATGAACATTCTGAGGCTCAGATGTAAGGCATGTCTGGAAGCAATACTTGGCTAGCAACTGTGTGTGTGTATGTGTGTTCATCTATCCATGATTCATTCTGAGGGCTGTTTTAGCCTTCATAAAATATTCATGCTGGTTGTGCATGGCTCTATAATTGCCATCTCAGGCCTTGAATTATTTATAGGTTGTACTGTTCACATAGTCTCATTTACTGATAGAGCAGATAACACCATACAAGAGGATCCCAAACACTCTAATGCCTGTTACTTTGCATTAAGTAGTGGAATTATATTACTGTAGGTGTAAAACGTTGGCCTTTTTCTCCTCTTGCTTTAATATATCATTTTTTGTATTTATCATATGCTAATTGTTGAGATGCTGTTGAGCCTCATAATTCCTGCCAAGTTTTGGGGGAAAAATCAAGATGTGGACTGAAATGATTTAGTTCGTGATCCCAAAATGATTGTTCTGGGGAAGCCTCCCATGCCCTTTATTGAAATGGCTTTACAAGAACACATTTGTACCTGAACTCCTTTGTTTTGCACTATTGATCAGTTTGCCTGTTCTAATGGTTAACAAACATTCAGCAGTTCAGCTAACACAGATGTTTACTGAGCTGTTTTGTATTTTTTTTTTGCTTTCGCCAAGTTTGCTGTGCCTAGTTAATGGCTTCTGAATTAGAGCAAGGAAAAGGGATGAGATCAGCTCATACTCTTTCTCCAATGATAAATTCTATTCCCCCCTTCATTTTTAATCTGACCTCATCTGCTTGGAAAGGGTGAGTGAGTTTTTATGTTTTTGAAGGCTGCCTATACATGTGCAATCCCTCAAATATTAATGTACTTGTAAATCAGAACAAGAAGTATGTTCCTGGTATGACTCCTGGTTCAGGTATGGATGAAGTTGTACCTTGTGGACCAGAAATAATGCATCATAAAATAACCAAAGGCTAGCCCTGGCACTGCCCAGGTTCTGGTGTGCTTGTCCAGCAGTCTCTGTTGTTTATTCAAAATGATCTCTTATGGGTTGCAAGGATCAAATTTAGATCAGAGTGTATCCCAAGAAGTCCCAGCTCTCAGACAACTGCATATAGAAACTCTTATTTTGGAGACTGGAGCCATGACCAGACAATTCAGATTTGAGGAACTTGAGGAAAGAATGAGGTTTTCCCCAAAATCTGAAATGTAAAAAATAAAAGAGGGGGTTAATTCCTCTAAATAATAGAAGCAACACCTGTACCTTTAAGAAAAAAAATGCCCTCTCAGTGGCCATGGTGGGGTTGCTAGGCAACTTCAACAATATTGTGAGCCTGCAAGCCTTGGTTTCTGTCAGTTAAAGGGAGGGGAGAGGCCCCTTTCCAGGACTGCTTTGGTTTCCCAGTCCAACCCCACTCCTCTCCCTCCTCCCCCAGAGACAGGACTCATCAGGGCCACAATCAACAACCACCAACAAGTTGTTTTCATTCAATTTGTGTGACTCAGACAGATGCAGTGGTGGCTACTAGATGACTTGATACCAGTTCCTCTGGAGAAAATGGCTGCTTTGAAGTGTGGATTCCATGGCATTATACCCTGCTGAGGTCCCTCCCTAGGCTCCACCCCCAAATTTCCAGGAATTTACCAACCCAGAGTTAGCAGCCCTATGCTAGAGTGCTAGTTCAGTCTCAATCCTACCACTCTCTATATAAAAGTTCCAACAGTAATTCTGCTGTGTGAATTGTTAGTATTGGTAAAAAGGAGCTCCTAGTTCAATACTGTACCAGTGGAAAAAATACTAATGTCTAGTTGTGAATTCTAATACTCAAAATCCTTATATGGCTGAACAGGAAAAGCAGTAGGTATCAGAAGAGAGAAAAAATTCAAATGACTGCAATAAAATGGAAAGAAAAGTGTGGATACAAGCAACTCTGCAATCGAGCCATGAGGAACTGCCAGAAAAAAATAGAAAGAAAAAAATGTTACTTCAAAACAAGCCTTTTTTTGTGAACAATACATCTTTGCCTGAACCCTTATTTTTTTTCTGATAATGAATCATTATTATAAAATAAACTGTATGATATCCATTTTCCATAAACAGGGTTAGGGCTGTTGATTCGGTTTGGGCCGAACCAAAAAACAGCCAAATTTTCCCCGATTCGGCTGTTTTTCGGTTCGGACGAACCGAACTCAAAAAAGGCGGGAAACGGGGGAGCCGAATTTGCCGACTTTGGGGGTTCGGCAAATATATTCGGCAGATTCGGGCCCCCCTGCACCTTCACGGGGCTTCCATGAACGGGGAGGGGGCCCTTTAAACAGGTCTGCGCCTCCCAGCTGGGAGGCGCAGATCTGTTTAAAGGGCCCCTCACACAGAGAGCACAGAGGTGCTTGACAGCCCCCCGCCAGCCTTCCCGGGAGTCCCGGCAAGGCTGGGGGGGGGGTCTTTAGACCCCTCTGAGCTCTCTCCGCAGAGGGCTCAGAGGGGCTTGACAGCCCCCCGCCAGCCTTCCCGGGAGTCCTGGCAAGGCTGGGGGGGGGGTCTTTAGACCCCTCTGCGCTCTCTACGAATTTCGGGGATCCGAAGCGGGGGAGTTCAGACTTCGGCACGGCCCGAATAAAAATGGGCCGAATTTTGCCGAATCCGAATTCTTCCGATTTTTTTTTCATCAGCCCTAAACAGGGTTGCCAACCGCCAGGTACTAGCTGGAGATCTCCAGCTATTACAACTCATCTCCAGCCGATAGAGATCAGTTCAGCTGGAGAAAATGGCCACTTTGGCAATAGGGCTCTATGGCACTGAAGTCAATCCCCTCCCCAAACCCCTCCCTCCTCAGGCTGTGCCCCAAAATCTCAAGTTTTCTAAACCTGGAGCATGCAACCCTATCCATAAATAGGGTTGCCATCCTCCAGGTGGAGCTTGGAGTTTTCACAGAATTACAACTGATCTCCAGACTACAGAAATCACTTCCCCTGGAGGAAATGGCAGTTTCAGAGGTTACAGTCCATGGAATTACATCCTTGTTGTGCTACCTCCTCTTTCCAAACTCTGTTTTCACCTGGCTCCACCCCCAAATTTCCAGGAATTTTCCAAGCCACAGTCAGCAGCCCTCTCCATAAAAAGGCTAAAGTGCAAAATTCTGTTATTTTCCTATATAATTCTGTGTGTCTTGTTGATCAGTTGGATAGGAAACTTTCTGTCATGCAGATTCCTTTTGAGCATGCATTTCAAGTCCTCAACGGCCTAGTCTACACATGTTGTTGAAGCAGGTAGTATTGAGGTGACATAATCATATGGTGCTAGGAGCTTCCAGTTGCTGATGTACCTCCTACAAAGAGGGAGCTGCACTTACAGGAAGGCTGTGAAATTCATGAGGTCCCAAGTATTAAGGCTAGATGATGCCATCTTCTGCAGCCTCTGAGATGGGCTGAAGACTTGAGCCTGCCCTGCATATTATATGGAATGGCACAATGAAAGAAGCTGTGCTACGTCACATAGCACTTGTTAATAACTGCTGTAGAGGCACGGCATCTTGGGTTGTGATAGGAACAGGGCTAGGGTTGCCAACCTCCAGATAATAGCTGGAGATCTCCTGCTATTAGAACTGATCTCCAGCTGGTAGAGGTCAGTTCACCTGGAGAAAATGGCCACTTTGGCAATTGGACTTTATGGCATTGAAGTCAAATTCTTCCTTCCTCAGGCTCCGCCCCAAAAATCTCCAGGTATTTCCCAACCCGGAGCTGGCAACCCTAAACAGGGCTCTTATATCTGGTTATTCTTGAGCAAGTGATATATATTTTACTAGGGGGGAAAGTCAGTGACCACAACAAGCCTAAATGCAAGGTAGTTGAGAGGAAAAGACAGAGAGAGGATAGATTAGATTTATTAAATATTGACCAGCATAACAATAAACATCTAAAAAGGAGCAATCACAACAGTACAGAAAGAGGATAAAAAGCAGAATTACATAAATAATCAGAAATAGTTGAGTCCACCATCAATCTGACTAAGCTGTAACAGTAATCTTCAATTGATATTTGCTTGGCATTTGATAACTCCTATTCTCTATGGTGATAGCTCTAGTTTGGGGAGAAAGAATACTTCATGCTATAATTGTATAATCTATTTGAAAAGCCTTTGCTCCTTTTAATTGAATATTCAGTATTTCATAATTTATTGTTCAAATATTTAATATGGTAAGGGCCTTTTGTCTCAATTTGGGGGGGAGGGGAAGTATACTTACCATCCCAAGTGTGCCACTTCTGTCTTGTTTGGTTGCTGTATGGTGCTTTAAAGTTGTACAAATGGCAGCAGGGTGTGAAGGAAGCCAAGTCATCACTTAACTTTAATTGGTCAACTAGCCTTTGTTGTTATGTGCTGCAAGCTGCAGCACATGGCCTGACCTCAGCTTGCGCTCTGAAAGACTTCAGCACTTATAATTTCCCAATTATGCCTAGCAGTGCCCTTGATTCCCCACCAAATTTTAACCTTAACTGGTAGAGCGGGATGTATGTTAGTGCTTAACTGGCTGGGTACATGTTAATTCCTAACTAATTGGGAGAATGATCCATTTTATTAAGCAACTTGAGACACATGTTTCTTGTAGATGGCATATATGTTAAAGAATGAAAGGAATTTTTAACTGTTTTTATATTTAAATAACTTGCTATGTATATGCTGATACTTAGGATTAGGTAGCAGAACATGATGCAGTACAATCTATATATTAATAGCAAAGGTGCCCAAATCTGAGGATATTTAAATCTGGTGAGTGGAGCTGTGAAAGGGCAACACAGATCTTTCGACAAACTTAAAATGGCCCTTGTTTGCAGAAAAATGTGAAATCTAAAATAAAATAGATTGGGACGTTTTAGAAAACCCAAAATAATAAATGGAGCACCTGTAGCTTTAAGCACTGGATTCCCTCAGTGGTCATTGCTAGGTAACACCAGTATTCCAAGCTTGGTTTTCTCAGTAAAAGGCAGGGGGAGGGGGGCAGGGGGGCAGGGGGAGGGGGCAGGGCCCTTTCCAGACCTATTTTGGCCTATGAGGGAGGACTCATTGGGGGAGAACCTGGCAAGATTTGCCAGCTCCAGGTTGGGAAATTCCTGAGATTTTGTCTGAGGAGGGCAAGGTTTGGGAAGCGCAGAGGTCTCGGCCAGGTATAATGCCATAGAGTTAATCCTTCAAAGCAGCCATTTTCTCTTAAGCCAGAAACTAAAGACCTTACAGGCCCAGCCTAAGTAGGATTGAACTCTGTGTAGGATGACCCTTAGGGTGGAAATTTACCTGCCATACCAACATTGCAGTGAAAGCCCATGGCACTTCAGTCAAATATGGTAGTTCAGAGTTTTTGGCCCAGAGTTCTGTTTTGCTATCTACACACAACTTAATGTGTATGCACTTCAGTTCAATTGATTACAGCTACTTTGAACTTGACCAGTAAGTGTCACTAAGCACTGTTCAATGTTACTAAGCACTTTCAAATATAATTTTCAAAAAATATTTATGGCTTTTGGATTTATAATTTGTTGTCTATTTTAGAATATTTGGGTAATATGAACATAATATGGTTCTTTCGTTGAAAAGAATTGATTTATTTCATCTTTCAGACCGGAACCTTTGGAATCTGCTAAGGGAAAATTTGATCTTCTCTATGAGGTCTTTGGAATTTAATTATTAACTTATTCATTATCAACGTTTTATTTCTAGGGAACACTAATGAAACTTGTTGAAGAGTGTATAACTGCAAAACAAATAATACAAAGTCACAAAAAACCTGAAACTTGGTTGCCATTCATTCATGTACACACACATCTGTTTACCTAATGATCTCCCTGGACAAGGAAATTCACTTGTATCCTTGGAGTTTCCTTGCCTGCCTCACTGTTCCCATTCATTTCATTGGGAAACACGGATCTGTGTGTTTGGGCTGGATATCATTATGAATTGAAAAAGGGCAATGTTCTGTAGTAACTCCAGGTACCAAATGTTTATTTACTTCACATGTGTAGAATGATAGTGTTGTGTATATTTGTGCTCCATAAGATGAATTCATTGTCATGTTTTGGTCAAAGAGCATGTGCAAGCATATCCAGGACTATATAACTATAACTACTGTGGTCTCTGGTGCATAGTTTGTATTTTGGAGAGAAATCATTTTATATCGTTCGTCACTGCCTGGCTGCAGCAGACTGGGCCAGCACATCATTTGTTAACAACGACAAAGCCACATTCATAAACGCCGACATGTTACATTAATTTATAGGCACTGAGTGACTTATTAAATGTGATGTGTGAAATATAACAGGGCCTGGTATGGATGATTAGGTTTTGGGCTTTGAATTGTTGACAAGGCAGGGGTAATGAATTGTGGGACACAAGCTAGAATGTTTCCCCCTCATTAGTCAGTATTAGCTGCATTAATAGTAATAATTGGATATATTCATCATTTAAAATGTTTTAATAAAATGTTTGGACAGCACCTGATCGAGGCTGTCAAGTGTTTGGCTGGAAGGTTTCATGACAGCAAAAGAGTGATGGTGCACATTGGGTAGAGATGTACATGGCCCTATTAAGGTGATGTCTTAACCAACGTCCTTTCAGTAGCAGAGAGCAATTTCACAAATAGAACAAATGGATACTCAGTATTGCTACCTCCACTTGAAGCATATGAGAAAGGCATCTCAAAGGTGGCTGTGGTGACCTGGAAATATTTTGTTTTCAGCCCACAATATTCTGATGGTGCAATACTATTCAGAGTAACTCTGCATAGGATTGCACTGTTAATGTTTTAGTTCTTGATTTAACCAGTTTACAGAGACAGAAAATTCCCTAGAAAGAAGAGCATTATAGTTTAGTGTCATCATCTGCTATCAAGGATAATCTTTTCTAAAATGTCCAGCACATAGAGATCTATTCATATCTCCTCAAATTAATATGTTAAAGTTGCAAACCTAAGAATGCTTTACTGTGAGTAAGCCCCTTTGAATAGAATAGAATTTGCTTATAAGTAGATCTGGTTAGGATTGCTGCTCAAGTTTTCTTCCTTCTCATTTCTATATGTTCATACTTGTAGTTTCTGAGAAAGACTTTGTTTTTAACAAGCAAAAGGGAGAATGCTGAATTACCATTTGCAGAATGTCAAAAACAGAGTGGACTGTGTCCATGTATCCTTTGAAGAAACATTTATTGCTGTAGAAAATAGTAATATCACTACAAAGCACTTGATGATTATAGTTCTCAGTCTCATTAAAATATAGCTGTTAAAATATGCTGCAACAAAAAGGTGAAAATGCTAGTTTCTTTAAATAAAGAAACTGGGAGTGGAGATGAGATAGCTGCTATTCAATAATGTTCACACTTATAATTTGTCTTTCTATACAAATCAATGCAAATTATTCAGTTTTTTTAGGCGACAAAAAATATTGGCGATCTTGGGGACTCAATATAGCCAGGACATCTAGAAAAAAAGGGGGTAAAATTACCTAAAACTCCCACCTTCTGTTTTACTGCCATATGGAGGTATTTGTAGCAGCACTGATAGAACAATAGAGATGGTTGGAAGATGTACCTAGACTGGCATGCCTGGCAACTATTTCTAGAATCCACTTCACTGCTTACACAGTAAGACCTCAGGGACTCATAGCAGCTGAGTTTTTATGGCTGATTTTGTCCATGTATTGCATTTACTTCTCTTTTGTGAGTTGCTTTGTGTGGCTACACCAAGAATGAAATCAGAAGGGCCATTAAACCAAACAAAAATCAGAAAACTCAGGAAGAACAGTCTCCCATAGGAAAGGTATTCTTGCCATTTATTAAAGGAGTCACTGATAGGATGGAGAAACTTTTGAAAAAACATAACCTACAAACAGTGTTTAAACCCACCAAGAAAATACAACAAATGCTACGATCAGCAAAAGACAAAAGAGACCCCCCTCACCTCTGCAGGAGTATATCGTATACCTTGCAGCTGTGGAGAAGTTTACATCGGGACCACAAAACGCAGCATACAAACAAGGATAAAAGAACATGAAAGATACTGCAGACTTGGCCAGCCTGAGAAATCAGCAGTGGCTGAACATGGACTGACACAAACAGGACACAGGGTCTTATTCCAAGACACTGAAAGACTGGACAATTCTACCAACTATTTTGTCAGATTGCACAGAGAAGCCATTGAAATTCATAAACATCAGCACAACTTTAACAGAAAAGAGGAGAGTTTAAGAATGAATAAGGCTTGGCTTCCTGTTCTAAAAAACCTCCAGACTAACAAAGACAACACTCAACAATAGCCATGCAGATTAGCTTTGGATTACACACATTAACAGATCACTTCACGATACAATGGTTCCATATTAACATACCATATCCTCATTAGCACATTATCTTGATACTTACAGGACAATGATTAGCACATTACTTTTGCAGGACAATACTCAGCTCAAACCCAACCGCTTTCTGACTATATATTACTCTTCCTACACCCTTGACACTGAGAGACACTGTCCTTCAGTGTTACTACTCTGAAGATGCCTGCCACAGTTGCTGGCGAAACGTCAGGAAAGAAAATTCCAAGACCACGGTTACACAGCCCGGATAACCTACAAGAACCAATGCTTTGTGTGTGTTTGTCATGGAAAGGCAGCACAAAAATGACCTACGTGAAACATACAAACAAAGAAATATATTCTCTTATGACGATTGGCACTGGGTTGGTGATCAAAGCATACTCTGGTGACCACCCTGAGAAATGGGTCTGCTGTACTAGATGGACTGTCTGATCCAGCAGTGTTGATCTTATGTCCTTGTGCCTTTTGAGTTATGTCAGTGCATCTGAGAGCAGAATATAGCAAATAGTATTACATATTTTTGGCAGTCACTGACTTAAACTGCGTTGACAGTCTTCTGTTTGTTATATGTTTTCACATAAGCTAACATACTTTAGAAGTTTGGTTAATTATTGTACAATTAATGCCTTAATAAATAACCCTGTACTTGGTACAGGCTGCCGGATTCAGCCCCCACCCCCACCCCCCAAAAAAACCCTGCTCTGCTCTTGGCATTCCATATTGATGTGCTTTAGTTGATAGTTTCTGACTTGACTTCCCAGTAGAAAGGTTTCGGATAGAGCTGCCTGATTAAGTTTACATTAAGGCTGAATTAATTTTTGTTAGGGTTTTTCTGAAGAGGCTCAGCTGCAAATTTTTGCTGATTTTCCTTGCTCTCAGCCAGTTGGCAGCACAGTGGTTATCAAAGCAAAAGTGATAGAGACATGGACCTGGTTAGATTTGTAATAGTCTCCAGCAGTTGACATTATTATTTATAACGTTTGTGTTATGTTGTGTTGAGTATAAAGTTTAAACCTTTCTGCCCTTGTAGCTTGGTGCCAACACAATCATAGCAATTGCCTCCATCACCCTTATAATGACTTTAATACTACGAGGATATTACATTCATGCAGATAATTGCAAGAACACTGATGTCACCCTCACAGTGTCCCAACAGGTTTTGGTGGCTGGAACACATATCCTTATGGACACTGGTTCAGTTTCATCCATGACTCAAAGATGTGCTGCTTTGTGTATTTCGTAAGACATTACTTGCACATTCAAAATACATGGAACAAAAATACTTCTTTGGTGTAAAGCTTTGGGATACGTCTTTCTGGTTCCTGACAATCTGTCAAAGAAGAAAAAGAGAGGGCACCAGTGGGAAAATGATGTATTTCAGTATCAGAGTTAGCAAGTTTTCTTTGTACAAACTTCCATAATCAGATGTTTCCCCTAACAGGTTATTCCCAAAACATATTGAGATATAATAAATGGTTGACTCCAGAGTCTTTTTGAAGACTTTCCTCCTTTTTCATTTTCTAACAGTCTATTGTATCAGCCCAAGAATGTGCCAGTGGCCATCTTCTCATTGATATCACATTTTGGATCTTTATTCTACACCTAGGAATAGCACATAGGAACTGGACTGGTTCTACAGGATTAGAAAATCCCAACTTTCCCTTTGAAGCCAAAGCCCTTTATTGGCATTAGAATGTAGCATACAGAAGCAATTACAATAAGACCATAATATACAGAGTACATCAAAACTTTAGTGGTTTACAGTAAAATCGATTTAAAGGGCTAAGTAGGTTACTTAATTTTGCAGTCCTAAACCAGCCTTATCTGATTCCCAAGAGCTCACGTTCTTTGATTGCAAGCTATAAGAACCTTGCCACCAGTTCCATTTTTATTGGGTCCTGTGAAGTCATAAGAAGGGCCACCTTAATTTTGGCAGGTAACCATTCCCTGTCCCCAAATAACGGGTCTATAAATTGAGATTGACCCCTAGCATAAAATGAACAGTTAATTAGGACATGAGGGAATGATTCTAATTCTCCCTCCCCGCGTGTACAAGCCCTGTCCACGTATGAGACATTGTTAACAGCAGATCAACTTTCCCATAAAAATGTAAATTTCTTGGGGGAGGTTCTTTGTAAACAACTAGACCATGTCTGGTGAAGGTTCAGATCAACTCAGAGCACTAGCCAGGAACCAAACTGATTGGTTGCTGGGATCCAGTAGCTCAGCCTTAGGAGTTTGATTAGTTGAGTGGTACCAAAGATGTACAATCCTAATAAACGCTACATAATTGCTTCAGTTCTACAATTGAATTGGTCTTTACTCTGTTTTGACATGCAAAGGATTTTACCAGAGAAGAAGAGATATCACTGCTGTCATAGACGATAAAAGCCAATAACTATTTTAAATTTAATACTAGAAGTTCAGGTTTGTATGCTCTCTTGGTCATCTTCTGTTCCTAAGATCAGCTCTGAAAGATTTTTCCAGGCGTTTCCTTCCCCTGTTTTTGCCAGCCGCCGGCTAGAAGTTATTAAGCAATAAGGAAATTTCCTGTTCACTGTGACAAAATCCCGTCTAATCAAGTAATGAGATTGATTAAAATGTCGGTCAGGGCATTTTGAATTGTATAGCATCAACTACCCTCTGAGACCAGACCTTGTAGGACATTTTCCTTAAATTTGCTTTTAAAATGTCGCTGATGTGGTTTTCACTGTACTGTTTTGAAAACACTAGAGGATGGAAACATTCATGGGATGTATACAACTTGTGCACTTTGAAAGGGGATTGTCTGGAATTTGGTTGGTACTGGAGGTGAAAGAGGAGGGGCCAATCTACAATTTTTAACCAAAAAGGGGCTCCTCCATTTGCTAACATTTGTCTGCCGCTGCTATGTCATATTCTGATAGGGTGGACCAATTGACATGCAGTTGACAGCATTTTTCTCTGTTTGTTTCTGTTTGTGGTATTTTGGTTGTCTGACATATTAAGCAATGTCCTGAGCCTTAACTTCATAGGTACAAACCTCTTTTCTGAAAGGAGAAATAAACTTCTGCAGCCACGTCTGGAGGTCTTTGGGTTTTTTTAGGAGTTACAGCATTGTTTGACTTTCTAGTAAGAGTGCAGCTGAGTTGCACATGGTGGTGTGGACAGATTCCTTTTCTTCCCCCGGCATCACTACAGAATCCAGATGGGACTCCTCCAGATGTTGTTTCTGAGATTACTAATTAAACTCTCCCAATGTCTTGTTACTGTAAAATTGACATGCTCCTGCAACATACACAATATGCACTGTTTCCAGAACAACTCAAGATGTCATCACTTGACCAACAAAGCACCAAAAAAAAAAAAAAAAAAAAAGGGAGGGGGAAAAAGCCAACAAAACTCATGCCCTCTGAGCAATGGCTTGTAGGAACACTGCATTTTTTTTCTTCTAGGATTTCTTCTATGCATTCTTGAGAGAGAGAGAAAAATCACTGAGAAAAATGGCTTATGACTTGTGGAATGCAGCTATCCTTTTAAAACAAGAATGAGTACATGTTTCCCTGCTGCTTTGCTATGACTATACATGCCGCTCGGATGAAGCACTTTGGCCTTTCCACATACAAACCTTTCCTTGCAACCCTTAAAATAGTAACCACATGCTAGATTCCATCCTCATTGCCAAGGCTCCCTGCTGCAGAGGAAGTGAGAGTTTTATTCTCTAAGTGCCTCAGAACAATGGGGGAACCACTGGTTAGAATTGATTTTTTTTTCAACTTCAAGAAGGTGTGGAGGATTTGAGCCTCTTTAACTTTTCCTTTATGCTCCCCCTTTAGGGGTAGCTCAGACTTCATGTGCGGGAAAAGAAATCCCATGTACAATAGAATAGGAGACCGAATCCTGCTATTAACAGCACTAAGCTTAGGTGACCTGGTGTTGCCACTGTGTAGCACCTTTCTTTTTGGGGATTTCCGCTGCCTCCTTTGTGCTGTGATGCTGGAGCCAGGGGAGAAGCAGGAAAGGGAGGGGAACCAGGAAGGGGTGTGCCTTGCAGCTGCAGGCTTGACAGGCACTGGACTCACTGCTCAGCCACTCACACCATTTGCTGCATTTTTGGGCTTGTAGCTTGTTGCTTTGGTTTCCAGGCACTGAACCATTAAGGAAGACCAGAACCAACGGATTGAAATTACATCAAAAGAGTTTCTGTCTAGACATTAGGAAGAATTTTCTAACAGTTAGAGCGGTTCCTCAGTGGTACAGGCTTCCTTGGGAGGTGATAAGCTCTCCTTCCCTGGAGGTTTTTAAACAGAGTCTAGATGGCCATCTGTCAGCAATGCTGATTCTATGACCTTAAGCAGATGATGAGAGGGAGGGCATCTGGGCCATTTTCTGGGCATGGAGTAGGGGTCACTGGGGGTATGGGGGAGGTAGTTGAGAATTTCCTGCATTGTGCAGGGGGTTGGACTAGATGACCCTGGTGGTCCCTTCCAACTCTATGATTCTATGAGCCTATGAAGAGAAATTTAAAAAGCACACTTCTAGCGTACTTCTTCAACAGAATTCTAAGCTGTAGACAAAATTAGGAAACTGTAAAACTGCCCTTTTTATTTCTTTGCTATGTAGATCAGGGCTGTCAAACATAAGGCCTATGGGCTGGTTCCGGCTCCTTGAGAGCTGTTACTGGCCCACAAGGCAGCCATCCCCCCACTCTCGATGTGGGCTGGTGAGGCATGGCCCGGCCCAACTGACATTTATGTCATATCCAGCTCTCATAACAAGTGAGTTCGACACCTGTGATGTAGAGTTTGCTTTACTGAAGACTCACTCATAGCTTGATAACTCTAAACATGGGATGATAGTTAGTATGGATGGGTATGCTCATCTGTCTCTTTCATCTAATTTGGTTTATGAACTTAGAAGAAGACTGATATACTCACACACACACAAAACAAACTTTCTCCAATCACACCACCAACGATTTTCATAGAGTAGCAAGGATCCTTATAGGCCACATGGTTCAAATTGTTCTGGCCCTGTCATCATGGAGCTATTATGCCCTTTATTACACTCCAGATCTCTGAGACTATCTAGCATGCATGTTTTTCTTCATGGCATTCATAACCTCCTGAATGTGGCTGCGGTTATTTGTAGATTTTAGGCATAGGTATTCAAAAGACTTACCTTATTGTACCAGATTTCAGAAGGAACACTTTTTGTCTCTGCTGTTGCTAATCAACTGCTTTTTGCACATCTTAAGCTACTTGCCTGTAAAGACACGTCTGCTGAGTTTTCTTACATTGACACCTGCAGGTATCTTTATGTAAAATATCCAGAGTGACTTGCGGGGATGGAGAGAGATCTTTCCACTCATCCTTTTAGAGAGATGGTGTAAAGAGGAGATTTACAGTTTAGGTTCTAAATCAGCTCTGGCTGTTACAGCTTTGGTGGGGATTTAGCGTGGCTATGGCTGAAACTGGGTGTCATCCCAGAGGTTAATCCTTAGTCTCTGGAATGCTTCTCACACTCTCCCTGATAGTGACACAGTGGAACAGCTGAAGCCAAGAAGCCTTTAACTTATGTTATGTGCAGAATGTGGAAACAAATAATGCCAGCAATGTAAATGTTATAAGTTGAAAGTCTCTTGCTTTATAGACATGACTGCATACCATTGGAAGAGACGCAGTACACAAGCTGGCAAAAGGTTCCTGATCCCGGGTGATGATTGAATGGAAATGGTAGAAGACTATTAGCAGCAATTAGAAATGAATGGTGTCCTTGTTACTTGAAAGACACATTATAGGCATCTATTTAAAATATTATATTTACACATGTTGTCGCTAGTTGTAGAACTGGGAATTGTCTGCCATAGAGGGGAAAAAATACTGAATTCAGAATTGTTTTAAGTGCTAGAAGAACTTTTCAAAAGTCCTAGCATTTGACCTATATCACGCATTGGCTGGATTTTCTGTCAAATGCTTTGATATCTATGACATTGAAAAAATATGTTCCATAATCTAATTGCAGTGGGCAATTAGCAATAGGGAAATCTGGCCGTTTTATCAAATGCGCTGGCAAGAGTCATTACCTGATTTATGCATAAACGCAACCAAGAGTATTGCTGAAGCACACACTTCGTGGCTTGAATTTATGTTGCTTCAAACATCTGTGCTTTACAGGTGAAAGAACACCCCAAGTATCAGGAGTGGTGCAATTTTGCTCTCCAGACATGAAGAAATTTAGAACTACACATCTTTATGAATTATGTGTTACTCATTTCCATAGTATTTAATAAACAAAATTCCAAAAATAAATTTTTCTTCTTTCCCTCCTTTTGAAACCTTTCTTTCTTAATGCTCCTGTTTCATTATTTCCTTATTTGGGTTAATTAAGAGCGGATTAAAATGGGTTTGGGGCAGAACATAAAGTAAGTCATTTTAATAGAAATAATTATGTGGTGACAATGGTAGGGTTGATAAGTCCAGTCCTCGAAATATCTCTTGGATTCAGATAAGTTTTTTTGTTTTAATAATTATTTCCCATCCCACTCTGCATACTTTAAAAAGTTTGCCAAATGATCAGCACAGGGCTTTCAAACAGCTTTTAACTTCCATGTAGGACTTTTAAAAAAATGGACGTTCCATTTTCAAATCAAATATCTGCTCTAGGACACGGAGTAATGGATTTAAATGAAGAGAAAAACTATTCCACCTAAACATTAGGAAGAACTTTCTGACGGTGAGGGCGGTTCGATGGTGGAATGTGTGTGTGGAGTTCCCGTCTTTGGAGGTCTTCAAGCAGAGGCCATCTGTTGGGAGTGCTTTGATTGTGGGATCCTGCATGGCAGGGGGTTGGACTTGATGGCCCTTGTGGTCTCTTCCAACCTTGTGTGATTTTGTGATTTTGCTCTGAAGTTCCTGATTTTCAAAATACTTTGAAAAACAAAGTTGCCCCACCAGCTTAGGACATTATTCGTATATGTTAAAATATCCCAGTCCTGCACATTAAATACAGGAGATTTACAGTGGCTTGAGTAAGCTCCTTACCATGCTAGACTAGTAACACGCTCCACAAATAATAGTACAGCATTGTACTAGTATTTCCTGTTTGCTTGTGCACTCAGCTCAAGACAGGAATACTTTGTGAATAGTACCTCTGCTTTTTACTAATTTGACAATCTATTTAATCAGCTTGGGATGAGGTGACCCCTCCCATCTTCTATCTGTCCCCAAAGGGTTTCTTCTGAGGAAAGGAAAATGAAGATGGGGATACCCATCAATAACAGCTGTTGTGCACCTTAGCAGAAAGGACAGGAAAGAGAGCAAGGCCTTTGATTTCAGCCTCAGTAGCCACCTGACTCCTCCCCTCTTGAACATCACCCATGAACAGCCAATGAGCAAGGCCTTTTCTGTTGGCCAGCCTGGCCCAACTGCTGTTTGACCCGCCATCAGCAACCCACTCTGTGGGAGAGAGAAGAAGGGCATTCTTTCATCTGTTTGCATTTGTCTTGAATTTTTCATTTGAAAAAGAAATGTGGCATGTAAATAGACAAAGGAAGAGCCAAGTCCTTCATGCCAGCAACAGGGCTCAATCCGGACCCCAGTGCAGCAGCAGATTTCTACTGTGCTAGAATTTACCTTCAGGCTGTGCTATGCAAGGCCATTTTGTCAACTGGGTAGCTTTCAACTGCTTCCCAGGTATCAGGGTCATCAGCAGTTATGCACAGTGCTGCTTTCCCTGTTGTGGACTTGAGATGTGCATTCGGATATTCCCGAGCCAAAAATATATCAAAAAATACCATATCAGTATTTTCTAGATATATTTGAGTTTCCCAAATATATCTGGAAGTTTTCAGGATGCCAAATATGGGTCTCAAAAAAAATTCCAGAAATATTTGGGACTAACCAAGGATATCGAGAGCCAACATTCGCAAACTCCTAGGATTGTTTCCCCCCCCCTTGTTTTCCTCCCCCTCCCATATTTCTGTGTTTCCTGGGGCTTGATATTGGCTTGCCAGACTGCTTTAAGTTAGATGAAGTAAATTAAGTAAGGTCAGTTAGATGAATTTGAAGTGTTTTTCTTGTTTTCTAAAAGTTTGTTCTTTGCAGGAGTTGGTTTGTGTTGGGTCCATGTTTTTTTTTTGGTAGATCCTTGCATTTTACATTGAGATTATCATGCTTTATGTAGGTTGAGATTATCATGTTTTATGTAGGTTGAGATTATTGTGTGTGTTTTTGTTTAGACTCTTGTGTTTTATGTAGGTTTAGACTTGCACTTATGTGGGTTCAGATTCTTGTGTTTTACATGGGTTAGGCATGGCAATAGCTTGCAGTAGCGTTCCTATGGGAGGAAATTCTTGGGTTTTACATTTTTCACTTTTTTCTCTCATCCATAGGAAACAATGGAAGACTGTCAGGGCCCATAGAATTGGACCCATTGGTCCAATTGACTTGAAATGTGGGGGTTATTTAAATGACAGGTAGCAGCACCTCCCCTGCAATTTTGGTGCCAGTATATTTAAAAAACACCCCCTCCAGCCCCCTGGAAAGATTCCTCATATGGAATAATAGAGCCAAAAAATATTGGAAACCTGAAAAAAACCTAGATCTGAATAACATACTGATATTTAGAACCCAGGAAACTGGGGATTCCAATACACCCCTATTGTAGATTAGCCATAGAAATGTCGTCAAAATGTTAGAGTGGACGGCATTATGTATGGGTGATATTTTCAGGAAGTTATTTTTTTCTTAATTGAAAATCACAGATAATTCAAAAGTCATTTTATCTATACCATTGTTAGTTTGTTGTTTGATGAAACACCTCAATATGTGCTGTAAAGATTGGTCTTCCATCATATGACCACATAGCATTGCCAAACTGAGGAGGATTTCACGAACAACTGACTTGCAGCCTTTGTACTGAAGAATACTGTACTGCACAACACTGAATGTTGTGCAATCATAGACTGGTCAGTCTGTGTGGTCAGACTGTGTGGTTGGTGATTACTGACTGTGGTTGTGCAATTGCAAACTGCTGGAGGAGTTTGTACAGTTGGAAGGCTTCTTTATGATGGGGTTAGGCAGTTGTGTTATTCTCTTGGAGATTTTCATTTTAATTAAATGATGAAAACCCCTCCATATTCTTCCATACACAAAATGTTTTTGCTTTGGCCTTTGGATAGTACTACATCTTGTTACATGACTTACATTATGGGCTAAACACTGGAAGGAGGAAAGACAGGTTAGCAGTTGTATTGAGACTGTTGTTAAGACTTTAAGGAGCTATGTAGCTCAGTAGTAGAATATCTGTTAGTCCCAGGTTCAGTCCTCAAAATCTACTTAAAAAGACTGGGTAGTGAGTTGTGTGAAAGACCTATGCCTGAGACTTCAGAGAGCTGCTGCCAGTCTGAATAGATGATACTGACCTTGCTGAATCAATGGGCTGATTCACTATAAAGCAGCTTCATGTGTGTACATTAAGATTTGTTTATACAGAAGGTTTAGAGAGCAGTCAGTTGTACATCCCTAAAGTGATAGAATGGACTGCACTAATTCAGACTACAGGTGGAAATATCATTGTTTTCCTATAGTAAAGTCACCTCTACCCCCACAGATCTCTAGTACCAATAGCCCTGTACACATTGGTGTGCAATGCCGAAATGCATAGGGTTACCAACTTTGGATTGGGAAATTCTAGAATATTTGGAGGCAGAACCTGGGACAGTGGGGTTTGAGGAGGAGAGGGACTTCAACAGGATATTTAATTAATTAATTAATTTTATTTTTTATCCCACCCCTTCCTCAGCAATCAGTGCTCAGGGCAGTTAACATAGATACAAAACATAAATAAAATACAAATATTCTGTAAAGCAATTTAATTCACTGGCATCCTGGCAAGACAGTCAGAGAAGCTGATAGTAGCCTAGGAAGATTGCCTGAATGGAATGTCTGGAAAAATAATTTCATCTTATAGGCTCTGCAGAATCTAGACAGGTCCACAGAACATGAGTCTCTTCAGGCAGAGCATTCCACCAGGTAGGGGCCGCGATCGAAAAAGCCCTTGTTTTGGTTGAACAAGGCACTACCAGAAATCTGCATGAAGTGGAATGCAAGCACCCCGGGGGTTCATAGCTGGAGAGGCTGTCCTTAAGTTATAACGATCCAAGACTCTTCAGGGCTTTAAAGGTTAAAACCAGAACACTGAATTTGTCCCAGAAACCAGTTGGAAGGCAGTGCAGCTGCTTTAAAGTAGGATGAATGTGTGCAAACCATGATCTGGACAACCTGAAGTTTCTGAAGCATCTTCAGGAGTAGCCCTGCATACAGCAAATTGCACCTGTCCAATCTGGAAGTGACCATTGCATGAATCACTGTGGCCAGTTCCGACTGGGACAAATAGGGGGACAGCTGATGAGCCTGGTGGAGATAGATATAATGCCATTGAGTCCATCCTCCAAAGCACCCATGGGGTTTTCTTCAGGGGAACTGAACTCTGTAATCTAGAGATCAGTTATAATTCCAGGAGATCTCCAGGACCCACTTGGAGGTTGAAAACGTTAATATGCATAGAGGGGTTGTGCTGGCTCCACTGTTCACTGCCACTGATGGACAAAACATGTATGCATTTACAGACTATTAGAGCAGTCCTGGGGGGCGGGTGTTAAGAAGTGCCCAGGGATGGTGCAGCGGCTTGCAAGATACAGTAAGTAAAATAAAATCAGTCCTCCCCCAAGCCGCATGAAACTGCTCCATACAGTATCATGGGGCATCATGAGTGTCATTCCCAGGCAAAAGGGAATGCCCCTTTGGCGCCGGCGCAAGCCCTTGCGGCAAAGATATGCTGCCACTGCGGCTGTTCCAACGCCTGAGCATGGCGCTGCTGCACCGCTCCTTGGTGCCGGCATAAGTGGCCCTGCAGCAGTGTTAGTGCCAGTTTACTGGTCAAGTGGCACTGACACTGGCACAGGGGTCATGCCAGCTAAGGGCATTTGCTGCCCCCCGTGGATTGCTCTGCCCATGCTCATAGGTTCTGTCTCTGGTTGTTGTGAATAATAAAAAACGAATATACCTAATAGACTGGGCAGTGCCAGTGTACTCACTCCCACTCTCCATCTCTGCACATTGACCCTGTAAGCAGATTTGTCACGTACAGCTTCCCATCTAATTTTGATGCATGTATAAACCCAACCTTAAGTGCTCCTGATAGTCTTGGGCACTAATGTTATTGAAAGAACAGTTAATTCAGATAACAGGCACTTGCATGTTGGTGTCTTATTACAATTAACGGTAATTCTGTATATGTAATCGCTTAATAGGGATTCTTATAGGAAAAGCATAACACTGGCATGACTAGCCGCTAACTCAGTGGCAGCTTGTGAACTGTGACAGACCCCAGTGCCGTTTTATGCTTATTTGGATGAATAGTGTCTAACATCATAAGTGGAATTAAAAAGGAGACTTCACACTTTTCTGTACTCCAGTTCTTGAGGGGTCAAGTAAAAAAAACAAAAACAAAACAAAACAAAACTATATATATATATATATATATATATATATATATATATATATAGTGTAAAGGAACATAATTAAACAAAGGCAGATTGAGTGGATATTAGTGCTTTTACTGAGTAAATGAGGATACATTCTGTTAATGATGTGACTTTCCCCTGTCTTAATGTGATAATAAAGTACTCTCATTCTGGAGAAGCCTGTCACCATCTCGGCTAAAGCAATGACTTCTTAGCTCCTAAAGAGCAGACAGTGACTACAAAGCATGAAGAGGAAGGCATGGCTTGAACGCTTCTGCTGATCAAGTGTTACAAGGGCAAAAGCAGTCATCTTACCAGCCTGTGTCACTGTGGAATCAACAATGTATAAACAGCATAGGCATATTCTGGGGCTGGATTTTGTTCTAGGAGAAGCTAAAGTTTCCCTTCTCTTAGCAGACTCCTCTCAGGAGGCTAACCACTCAAGTAGCCAAATTTTGCCTCTGTTCTAGTGGGATTCGTAAATGGCTGATTGAAAGCCTTTCTCCATAGAAAATCTTTCCTCCTCTTCTTCAAATCATCCCTCACAGAACCATCAACTTTTATTATTTTAACCTAACTTTGATTTTTATTCAGAGCTGATATTGTATCGAAATAAAATTTGATTTGATTAAGGGCTTAATCGTTTAAGACTGTTTTAGTCGGGGCTGGAAAGAGGGGAAAACAAACAGTTTCCAGGCCCGCCGTGTCCAACCTGAAATATGGGGGGAAATTACAGAAAAATCAGAGAACCCTGTAAAAGGTGGGAAGAGGGCGCTGAGGGGAGCAGCCATTTATGGCCCTTTGAAAGTTTTTTTCCCCTTGGATCACAGGAGTCAAATGGAGTAATAGCCATGTGGGTTGGAGGGCTGGCTTGGGGAGGGGGTGAAATCTCTTCCTTCTTCCTCTTCTGTAGGTAAAGCTCTGCTCAAGGTAGAAGCAGGAGGGCGCCATTTTGCCCTTCCCTCTTCTCACTGCATCCTCCTAACCAACATCTGCCATGGGGCAGTCCCTGGAGAATGGGTCCTCCTCAGAGGAGGAACTCTACCAGGAGAATTCAGCCCCAATGGAGCTGCCTCTGACTTCGCAGCCTGAAGTGGGGCCTGATTCAGCACAGCCTGGCGAGGAGGCTGACAGCCCTGAAGCTGTTGACTCACCAGAGCAGGCACAAGACTTGCAGTCAGAAGTCATGGCAGAACCAACCCTGTCCTGCTCAGAGCCTGGACCCAGTGACCCAGCTGTGAGCCCTCAAGCTACTAAGGCAGCAAAGGCTGACAGGTGGAGGCAGCAGCAGAGAAAGGCACTGGTGGCTAAAACACATAGTGCCTGGCTGGAAGCCTACCAGCATGTGCTGGAACAGCAGCAGAACAGTGAGTCCTCGCAGGAGGAGGACTGAGAAGCCGGATGCCAGAAAAGCCTCAGCTGAACAGCCTAGGGTTGAGGAAGCAACATAGTGCATACCTGAGCAACCTGCTTCCTCCCACGCCTGAACAACTCTCTGTGCCTTTAGACCTTGGACTGGCTGTTTGGACCTCTGACTCTCCGTGACCCTCGACTTTGAACCAGCTACCTGGACTACGAACTGTAACTCTGATTTGGCAAGTACTGGACTCTGATTTCTGGCTTTGACAAACGGACTTGTTCTTTGGACTCTGCTTTACCCTCTCCCTGCTGTTGCCAACTGCCTGGAGCAGTATCTCAGAGACACTGCAAATGGAGACCTGAGCATTGGCAGCTAGCCAGCACAATGACTCTTACTCCACATGGATCCCATGACCCTGGGAATAAACTTTTCTGGGGTAAGAAATGGCTGGTGGGGGAGGGAAAAGCCAAGAAGATCAGTAACCATCTTCACTTAGTGCTAATGGATTGCAGGACCAAACCCAATGTCTTCCCACTCTTCCTGACAGTTGCCACACCCACAAACTGATGTTCACTCCTTGAGGAAAATCATAGCAAAAGCCAGCTGGGGAAACAAAGATTAACTTAGGGTAAACTGATGCATATATTCTATTTCTGAACCATTTTTATTCTTATTTTGTAATTCTATATCTTTGTATGCCACATAAACTAGTTGTATGGCTTTTTAAAAAAAATCATAATGCTAAGCATACTTGTGGGAATGCTGTCCGCTTAGAAGGGTATGAAAATCTTGGCACAGTTCTCAAATGAAGTCTGAATTTCGTTTGAAGCGTTGCATTGCTTGAAATATGGGAACTGAGGACGTTGGGGGGAAAAGGTTGTGGAATTAAAAATTGATGCACTGTGTTCCAGTGAACTGAGCATACTGAGGCCTTTAGAAAAGGAACTTGAAAACTTGGGTGAAACAAGCAATGACTAGAAGAAGGCTGCCTCTGGGCAAGACTAGCTTCTGCTTCAGTGATTAGCTGGGTTCTTCGCAACTTTTTCAGTGCTGAAATAAAATTTTATTTATACCCACAGTCATCAGTTGCGCCCTTCATAAAAGTAACATGAACTTTCTGTTCTTATCTCTTCCATCGTGAAGACCAGCTTGCCCATTGTGACATGGGGGGCGTACCTTAGGTGCTACCTAACAAAGTTAAATTCTGGCTGTGTTTATTACTGTCATGTCCAAGCTGTGGGCAAACCACCTGTTGATGCATTCCTTAACTTTCTTCATTAGCCAATTAGTGCAGTGTGTACATGCTCTGGCCCTAAGGTAGTAATTTTTTCCTAACTTGAGAAACTATTACAATGCGCGTACTGATTATTAATCAGCCACAACTCAAGAGCTTTAAAATGTCTACTGAGATAAAGAGTCAAAGAAAAAAAGAATACGTGTTTGGCCCTGAGCTTAGAATGCTCTGAGCATCAACTGCAGTAACTCTCTTGTAGATGGCATGCAAAAACCAGATGTAGTTCCAAAAAAGAAAGAATGAAGAGAAGTTAATCTACATAAAGAGATCAATGCCTTTTCCTCTCTGAACATAAAATCCTCTGCTCACCCTCAACTTCAACAGGCAGAGGTTGAAGAATGGCCACTGCCATTTGGAGGGATGAGTTTTGCTTCTGTCATTGATTCTCATCTTTCTGTAAATGAATTGGCACTATTGACTTCTATGAGAAGAATGCACAAGGCTTTATTCAGAGACTATTTGTTTAGGACATTCATATGCTGCTTCTTTGGCGTTCTGCTTGAGGCAGCTTACCAGTTAACACCCCTATAAAATAATTAAAAATTATATATTATAAATATGAAAACAAGCCAGGAGCTTTAAAACATCATAAACAACCACTGAGCACCTTAAAAATCCATAAAACAGACCTGAGACCAGAAATGGGTCAGAAAACAGCTACAAAGAGGTAGGTGCCAGGCAAGCCTCAAGGGGGAGGGCATTCCAAATATGAGATGCCACCAGTGAAAATGCCCTGTATATCATCACCACACACCTTACCTCTATAGATAGGGTTGCCAGACCCCTATCAGGGGTGGGAGATCCCCCACTTTGGGCCCCCTCCCCCCAGCACAGTCCACCTTCCAAAGCAGCCATTTTCTCCAGGTGAACTGATTTCTATTGCCTGGAGCTCAGTTGCAATAGTGGGAGATCTCCAGCCACCATCTGGAGGTTGGTAACTCTATTTAGGGCCCAGATCTACCTTTCCTTCCTCCTGGTGACTAAAGTGCTATCTTTTTTGGGGGTGGGGGCTGTTCCTGCATTTACCCACTGCACACCCCAGCCTGGGATACTGCAGAATGTAACCGACACCTCTTTAAAGACTTGCTGAAGGTGGCTGGCAACATAAATAATAAAATCATAAAAAATAAAATCATTAAAATTAATAAAAAATAAAATCATTAAAATCAATAAGTATTTAAATTGCCAAATAAAATACAGAGGCATACAAGAACATAAAACCCAGAGCATAAAACACTTATTTATTGCAATTTTTAGGCAAAAAAGTAAAAACAATAAAAAGATAATTGTTAAAGCAATTAAAAAGTTAAAGTTCCTAGTTAAAATACTTGGTAAAAAGGAAAGTTTTAGCCTGACAGCTAAAAGAAAGCAGGCTCCTGGCAAATCTCGAGGAGAAAGCACTCCACAGTGAGGTGCCACTTCTGAAAAAGCCCTGTCCCTGGTTGACACTCTCCCCTCCTCTGCAAGAGAGGGCATAGAGAGCAAGGCTAGTGAGGAGGATCTTAACTGGTGGACTGGATAGCATAACCTGTTTCCTTCCATACAGGTCAGTGGTGTTGAATTCTCTTTGGTTTCTTTTTTTAGATGTATGGAACTCATTTGTATAGAATGAAGTAGAGAGAACCCATCTTACTGAGAGACACTTTGCTGGTAATAAACTGTGGAAGTGGTGGTAAGGTCACCAAAAAGAGTGTTGGCACAGTTTTTAGTGGAAATTATTTGATGAAAAGAAATATGAATAGGATCATAGTTGACGTTTGCAATTCATGCACACTTTGCCGATGCCTCATGGAACCTAATCGGACTTACACTGAGGTAAACATGCACAGAATCAGGATATAAATAAAACAGATCTTAATTGGCTTCTGCAAGAAGCTGTTTTATGCCATGTTATGTACAACATGGGTTCTGAAGATTTATTTTTCCTGTTGTGATCTTGTCACAAAGAGTGGCTAACACTGATTATTGATTTAAGAGCCGTGTATAAGCCAGCTGTGAACATGTGGGGAAGAGGAAACTTTCCCTATGTCTATATTTCATTTCTGTGTACAAACTCATGCTGATAAATATCTGTATAAGCTTTCAATTTACCTTTTATAAACAGGGGGCACCACATAAACTCTTGCTTGTACATATAATGGCCCTTGGGACAACATTCACACTGCTGAGAAAAAGGTCAATGTGAAAATGACATATAATTTCACCCTCAAATTTAAAGTTTTAGTATATTAAAATTTAATTCTGAGGTTTCTGGTGGCATTTATTTTGGTCTGATATTGGGTCAAATTACCTTTAAGCAATGATAAAGAGAAAACAAAATAAGTACACAGTCTCTCTGTGTGTGTGGGGGGGAACAGACTATTTGGACGGCTTTAAATTATAATGTTCAGCCCTACACCAAATGGTCTCAGAACACTAGTAGAAAGCTTACAGTGAACTCGTACCACCTATTTTCCACAACTGCTGAGAAACATGACCTGCTTGACAACAGGCAGAGGCCATATGGACTTCCTTAATCCTCAGGCCTGGTTTCCGTTAAGAGTACCAGGTTAGACTTCTCCTCAAGAATTAAACCGTTGTAATGGCAGGCAGTGGCAAACCACCTCTGAACATCTTAAAACCCTATGGGATTGCCATAAGTCAGCTGTGACTCGAGAGCACAAAAAAAAAATCATAGATAGGTTGCTGGCAGTGCTTTCTGAAAGTTGATTGGGGTTACCAACCTCTTGGCAGAGCCTGGAGGTTGCTCAGAATTACAAATGCTCTCCAGACTATAGAGAACAGTTCCCCTGGAGGAAATGGCAGTTTTAGAGGGTGGACTCTATGGCACTACATTCCTGCTGAGGTCCCTTCCCTCCCTAAATCCCACCTTGCCCAGGTTCCACCTCTAAGAAGTTCTCAAACTGGCATTGGCAACCCTAGACCTGAGGTCCAGGAGTAGGCCAGAAAAAGCGGAAGAACTCTCAGTAGCTTAAACCCCCCTCCCCGCCCAGTTTTGGCATATTATATCCCTTTGACTAATAAGGCAAACTGAGTATAAAATATTGTCGAAGGCTTTCACGGTCAACCTACAAGAACCAATGAGTATAAAATACTTCACTGAAAATATACCATATATACAAAACAAATCATGCAGATTCCTTGCCTTAGAAAGTACTAGAAACATACAAAACAGGAACAGCAAAAATGCTAGTAATTAATAGTCATGATGAGAATATTAAAACAAAAGTGAAATTTAACCCCCCTCTTTCCTGCTTCTACAAGAGAAAAAACTGAACTGCACCCACTCTTACTACCCACCTGGGTACCATGTTGAAAAGCAGTAGAATGAAAAGGTAATGGGGAGAACTCTGTAAACAGTATCCAGCCTGGAACACATGAAAACAGTATGTCACAGCTGTATTCCACCTTAGAGATTTGAAGGTTGCTGGTACAAACCTTCTGCAAGAGAATTCCTCATAATTTAAGGCTGCTTATCTCTCTGACATTTTCATAATGCTTTGAATAGGTAGGATTGTAGCTTTCCTCCTACCCTAATCAGATTTAAGCCAGCAGCCAATACTTACTCTGTGGAATCACCACAGGCGTCACAGACTCTGGCAGCCTTTCAGTTGTCATATTGAAGAAAATCTTCCTGCTTCATCTTCTAAGTCCCTTCAGGGTGACAACGGAGAACAGTTTCTCCATCAAAGCAGTGACAAAGCTGTGCCATGATCATTGGACCCAGCTGTCTCTTCCTGGGCTCCAGCATCCACACACTCCTAATTGTCCTGTCCCACATTCTCAGGAGAAGCTGGTCATGGTGAAGGGAATAATTGTACTGGAACCCAAAGCTGAGTGAACTAACAATCACTTGATATAGCAAATAGCTCTTTTGAAGGTGTATTAGTGTCTCGTTTCCAGTGCTTTATTTCAAGAAAGAAAAAAAAACACGATACAAGGGCTTTGGTCTTTCTGAGCTAAAAGCCACTTAAAAACAGAGGTATGAGAAATCTTTGTAGCTTTCTTGAGGTCACTATTATCCATTCTTCACACTTAGTGTGCTCCCTACTTCTCTGAGTATTGAGAAGTTCAAGAGGCAGCACTACCTGGGTCGTTTCCCTTTGGAGGAGGGAGCAATGAAGATATGGCATTTTTTTTGTATTTGCTTTATTTACAAATGTATGTGAAGGGCAGTAGATCCAACCCTCCTTCCCCCCCCCAAAAAAAAGACACCTAATGAAATATATCATGCGCTCAAGGTGCCTGAGCCAGCGTGGTGTAGGGGTTAAGAGTGGTGGTTTGGAGCGGTGAACTCTAATCTGGAGAGCCGGGTTTGATTCCCCACTCGTCCACATGAGCTGCAGACACTAATCTGGTGAACCGAGTTGGTTTCCCCTCTGCTACACATGAAGTCAGATGGGTGACCTTGGGCTAGTCACAGCTCTTAGAGCTCTCTCAGCCTCACCTACCTCACAGGTATCTGTTGTGGGGAGAGGAAGGGAAGGTGATTGTAAACTGGTTTGATTCTGCCTTAAGTGGTGGAGAAAGTCAACATATAAAAACCAACTCTTCTTCTCCTTCTCACTCTTTGTGCTCTTCTTTGTTTCTTTCAACCTCAACACACACACAAACTCCTGCTCCCTCCCCCTTGTCTGTGATGGATTGGCACCTTCCTACTCTGATAGATACTTCATGGAGCTATCAGTGAGCCACTCCTTAACAATTGACACTGACTGAGAAAACATCAGCTTAACCGAGCAATAATCAGCTAGTATCTGTTGTATTATGGTTGATCCCCAGCATTGAAAACTGTTGCTGAGGGTGAATCTTGGTATGCTGTAGTGCAAACTGAGACTTGTTGTTCCCTATTCATCATGTTTCTGAATCCTGAATCTGCAGGCAATGTTAGATCACCTCCCATGAAATGATGTAACTTACAAGTTGTCATTGCGCCTAGGGAATGTATACTTCAACATTTCCACTGCCTGTGGCTTCCCCCCTAGATCCGTGCGACTTGCATGATAAATCTGTGTACGATTAAATGAAAGGTTTAAAGAAGGAACATAGTACCCTGAATACTTCATCAAACTCAATGACTTTCTTTATGACCTATTAGCCAATGACCCAGCTCTAACCCCAAACCTTCTTTCTCCATCCAATCACATCTCCAGTTGCTTTCTGATATTTCCTCTAGGATTTCTTAAAATGGTTTCAAGCTTAATAACCAAGACTATAAACATCTCATTTTTCTTCTCAAACCTTCTTTTCTTTTTATATACCCTTTATACATATTGACAACATTGCCATCCACATGCAGAAAAAACTTGGCATTATTTTTGACCTCTCATGGTTGACTTTCCTTTGTTGCCAGGTTATATTGCTTCTTCCTTTACAACATGGCAAAAACATAGCTTTCCTTTTCTGTACCCATCAGTGAAAACTCTGGTTCATCTTGTGGTAATCTCTCATCTTGTCTACTGCAAAATTGACTACTCCTCTCTAGTTTTCTGTTGTGGTATATTGGACCCATTGAACTCTAATCAGCACACTGCCATCAAAAGTCGCTGACCTATTTCATCATTCTGAACATGTGACAGCCCTCTTTAAATCCCTACACTCTCTGATTCTAGAACCAGGGCAGACTTATCCTTCCTTACTCCACCTCCTATTGAAAAGAAGCCTAAATACATTAAGATAGAGTGGGTGCATAATCTTCTGCTTTTATTCCCACAACCACAAGTGTATCTGTTTTATTTCAAGCATCATTTCTATAATTCTGAGTAGCTTATAAAAACAAAAGCTGATTCCTCCGTCACTGAAATAAAAGTATGTTGCTTCAACAAATGAAAAAATGCAAAGAAATGTTCTTTGTTGTTTAGCCACACACAAACCCTGACTCTCATGAATGTCATATACAGTTAGCATGATAAATCTTAAATCCATCTCTCCTCCTTCCACATTTGCATAGGATGTCTGAAATGCATTCTTGCCTCAGTCTAAAGATATTTTTAACTCTTACATCAATCTCCCCTTCTTGGTAATCTATTCCTTTAGGGATGGGAGGGCCAAAGTGGTCAGCTGCTTGGCTCCTGCATTCTGGTACACTCTGAAGAATTCTCTAGCAAAATCTCTGGGGCAAAGCAGGCTTTTCCCCAAAGAATAAGGGCTTCTGAGAGACTTTGCCACATAAGGGCCTGTTGGAGGCTCAGAGCAGGCATCAGTTGACAGGGAAATCTTTGCCTCCCAACAGATGGTCAGGCTTTTCATTTCAGTAGGCAGAAGAGTGAGCTCAGGATTCTGCCAGCATTCCACACTACAGGGCCAGCTTAGGGCAAGAGGGATCTAATGTCCATGCTCTTCATAGCTGCTGAGCTAAATGATGAACTGTTGACAGCAGAGCCATCAAGCGCTCATCCTCAAAATGTAAGATCCTGAACTCCACTTGCCCCACCAGCATTTCGTTTTTCTTTGGTAGAATTAATGTCCTGTTTGCTTGTCTCTCAAAATCCATTTTGGCATGAGTACAAACCCACCACTTGGTGGTACGCAGTTGTCTGGAGTCAGGATGCCAGGATTTGTGCTGACAGTTTCTTCAACACATTCAGAGTCAAGCTGTCACAGCTGACCATTAGAGACTTAAAAAGATACACATATACAACAGAAGAGCCAGCTTGCAGTACCAGGATTTACTTGATAGGACGATACAGTAACTTGTGCCTCTCTTTAATGTAGTGTAAACAGACAAAACCCTTCCAGAACCCTGTTCAACTGTACCAGGGCTGCTTTGGGAAAAGTGTCTCTCTCTCTCTGCACATATGCACTCATGCACACACACAAACACACATTAATGTATTTGCTATATTCTTTCTCTCTTGAATGCAAAGATATCCCCCTTTAATTTGAAAAATAATCTACTCAGCTTTTACTCATATTTTAATTGCATTAATGTTTGTCTGTTGCTTACACATTTGTTCTACATTTTCTTCAAGGAGCTTAGAGTGGCATACAATGTTCTTTCCTCTTCCCCTTAATCCTCAGAACAAACCAATGAGGTTAGATCGAGAGAATCATTAAGCCAAGGAAGCCAGGGAGCTTTACAGCTGACTGGGGCTTTGAAACTGGGTTTCTTCAGTCTTGGTCTAACCACTACATTATGCTGTCTGTCCAGTGACTGAAAGTTTTTCAAAAATTTTGTACAGTTCCTGGTTTGTTCTAGGACTAGGTCCTTAACAGATAATAATATTACAATGGGAAAAAAGCCCCAACAAGGTATAAATTCTACTGGCATAGAAGAGCTAGCACTATATTACAGCCATTGGATGTAAGGGTTTACCTGATATCTATCAAGGGCTCTTTTGCTCTTGACACGCCAGCTTCTTTTTGCCCTACATGCATTGCTGCTCAAGTATTACCTTGTATGTGACACCAGCCTCTCCCAGAACATAGAAAAGCTATTGCTTGTTTGTATACATGAATGGTATTGATTGATAGTTTGTTTTAAACATTTTAAGGTGCATTTCCACTCCAACATAGGGTACCCAATGTCACAAACAATACAAATATTAAAACAAATTAAAAACATAAAAAACATAACACATCAATAAACACACGAACAGGAGAAAGGGTCAGTGAAAATCAGTGAGGGAGTGTCAGACGAAACAAAAAGTATCATCTGCTGACAAATTTCCCTGGGGAAGGAATTCCATAATTTTTGGTGCCGTAACTGAGAAGGCCCTTTCCTGGGTGGCCATCCAGCTTTTATTGAGCTGTAGGCATGGTCCACATTTGCAACAGAATGAGGTGGTACAATGGGGACCTGGAAAGAAATGGAGTGACTGCAGAGTAAGTGTAATATGCATAGTGTACCTAATTTCCAATAGTAATACTGCTACAGCACTATACAAACACATTTCTACTTCATTTCATTGACTATCTAGGCCTCTGTCGTTAGTAACTTTAGGGCCATTACCTGCATGATCAATAATGGTTGTTGATCCTGAGTACAAACCTGTATATAAATCTCAGTGGATATATTACAGGTAAGTTTTAATACCTTGCAGAGGCCAACTCACAGGAGCACAGCAGGATGCAGCATAAGGAGGTACAGCCAGAACAGGAAATTTGAAAAAATTCCTTCCACTTTTGCTTTTCTTGCTCATACAAGAGAGAAGGTGATTTCTGCTGATCCTACATCATGCTGAAGTCCCAGTGTATTTCGGAGGGTCCTCCTAACACCGGGGGAAGCTTTTGGGAAGGCACAAATTGGGTTGTCAACCTCCAGGTGGGGCCTGGAAATTGCAACTGATCTCCAGACTGTGATGCTCTTTTCCTCTGGAGAAAATGGCTGGTTTAGAGAGCAGATTCCATATGGCATTATACCTTGCGGAGGCCCCTCCCCAAATCCTGACTTTCCCAATCTCCACCCTCAAAATCCCCAGGAATTTCCTAACCTGGAGTTGGCAACCCTAGCACAAGGGAATGCATGGAGAAAAGGGGAGAGATGTTCCATGAAGTCCTTACATGCATGCTTCATAGAGTTCCCTACCCCAATTAGTTTTACAATGAATCACTCTTTCCCAGCCACCTAAAATAGCAGGATGGACTCATATAAATACTCCAGTTGTCAAAACAACTTTTTTTAACCACAAGGATTCTTTCAATAATAATTATTGCTCCTTTTGCCTATTTAGAATTCAAAGAAAAAGTGAAAAACTGAAAGTTCTGCACCATCTGGCCCATTTTGATGACTGGGAGTTGTGCAAAAGGCTGCAGATATATCCCCTTACACATGTATCCCATTTATTTTGGTGGTATTTATATTTTATGTGCAAGAAGTTCCTGATGGATTGTGCCCGAAGGAAACTGGCTTGAACATGTTGATTCAACGGTTATCACAAATATTTTATGGCTTTCTCTAGCTGTGCTGAATGTGGTTGAGTTTAGTGAAGACTAGTCTACAACGGATTCTAAACAAAAGGTTGATACGTTTTTATTTTTAAGGAAGAAGCCTACAGACTAGCCAACTGTTCCTCAAGGTATTATTTTTATGGCCCATTGATGCAAAACACTGAGGAAAACATTTTCTGAAGGTTTTATCTCTTTGACTTGTAAAATACAGTTTCTCCTCTTGAAGAAATGTGTCAGGGTCATGGAACTACTTCAATGATTTGTGCATAGTCAGGAGCTCAGAAATATACAGCATTTAACTATTTTGTTTCCACTGACTTCTATAAACTAAGCTATGGCTCAGATTCTTCCCCTCAGTCTTTTTCCCCTTAGAGGGGCACAGCTTGAATATTCACTGTTCGCCATTTAGGCTTCCATAATAAACTTAATTCAGCTGATAGTCATTTACAAACTAATTGGAAATGTGCCTTACTAACTTAAAAGTGGTTCAGGTTAACTGTTGGGACCTATTGGACAAATTAGACCCTTCCCCATTTTTGTTAGTTCTTTTGTTATTCTCCAATGGGGACTATTCATGTGGCTCAGCCCTTTGTAGGGGTCTCCTTTGATCCTTCAGGTGGTATTAGCTAGAAGGTGGTTATCGCTTGAAGAACTGAAGGCAGTCTGGGAATGGAATATTTAGTTACAGTAGCATCTTCCGTCTAGGGATCCCCAACTAAACAGATGTTCAAAGGAGGAAGTTGATAAGAGTTAGTTGTGTATATGTCTGTTTGTTTATGATTGCATATTAGTATGTGTGGATGTGATTACTGGACTGTCTTTTTGATTAGTGGTGCATTTCCCCAGAAACTACAACAAAATTCCCCCCACCCAACTGTTACTCTGAAGAAGTTTATGAGTTGGACTCAGTATCACAGAACTTTCCCACATTCTCCTTCTTCTAGCAATATTTTCTGATCTGAAGTATGTTTATTCCTGGCGTTCTGGGCAAGACAGGAGGCTGCAGGGGGAGGAGAACAAAGTTTCCCTTTCTGTCTCTTCCGTCAGTGCAGCTCCATTGAGGGGGGAAATTTTTCCCCCTTCTGCTTCCCCACTGCAGCCATCCAACCTGGTCCTGTGTCTCTGAGAGCAAACTTTCTCAGGGACAGAAAGGAGTGGTAGGGAGAGGGGAACGTGGGGAAGATCTGAAATTCTTGTGTCCACAGATCTTGGACAACCTGTACAAAGAGGATTTTCCAGACTGCGTATTTTTTTTTTTTGTGATTTAGGGGGGGAAACCTTGTAAGCTTCAGAAAAGACTCTCAGAATAAAATTTGTGTCGAGATACTGTAACCTTTAATAACTTGATAGCCCTTTAGCCAGTCCCACAGTTTTCTGCCTTTGGATTAATTTGTCTACTTAACACACCAGTTTTTAACACATCTTTTTTTTGGTCTTGGTTTCACACCATTTATGTTCATATGTATTAATTACATGCATGTGCTCATTCTCAGTGTTGTAATATGTAATGTACAAGAGCAATAATCTCCGATCTTTTCATGCCTGCGATGCACCGTTAACTCCAGCATGCAACACAGAACTCTGTGAATATTTTTCTCATAATTCTTCTTTTTCCATTTCTGTTTCTTTTTCCCTTCACATATTATCCCTCTCTCTTTAAAACTCTTAAAAATGACAAAAAGAGGCGGTGGAGATAGGGGCGTCACTGGTGTGTCACACTGTAAGTTGGGCTGTGATCCAGTTTTGGATTTTTTTAAATTTATACTAGTCTTTTGGCCTGGGAGTTTAAAATTTTGAGTTAAGGAATTGAAGCTTAGAGTCTATTTAACCAGTGCTATTTTTGCCTTCTCTGTTGATACGCATATTCATATTTTAAAAGGCACTGTAAGAGTAATACATCAAAAAAAGTAAGTTGGCTATTTACATGGGTACAAATATGCATTAACATGGCACAAATGGTAGAGAAAGAGAAGTTTCAGGTAACTGAACAAAATGTAACAATATTGCTTGCAGTTTGGATTTCAGTAAAATAGATTGTTATATAATGCAGAAAAACATACCAATTTGTCATATCAACGCTGTGCAACTATTTTCAGTTTGAAACAACAATTCCTGAATCTTTAGGTATGAGTGCCATCCATCAGATTTCTTCATTCTATGAGCCTTGCATAAGAAACGTTTCAGAAAGCATGTTAGTAACATTAATAACAACATTGATTTCAGAGGCACTGCTTTGTTCAGAGCTATTGCTGTGACTCAGTACTTTGATGCATTAGAACTGGGTGAGAGCAGTCCATGAGATACATTTAAGCCAGGGGTGGGGAACGTCCGTTTAAGGCCCACAAAATCATTTGGATGTGAGTTTGTTTTGCCAAGAAAAGGAATCTTGTTTCCTCTTGCAGAAGAGTCATTAGCTATGGAGCTGCTAGGACCACCCAAGAAACTGTGTTACCACTTCCCACCCAGGCTGTGGAGAAACGTATTCCCTCTGTACTACAAGAGGGCTGGGGGCGGAAGTGGTGACAATGGAGGAGTTAAAGGGGGCATGGCCAGAATGCGCATGGGGGGGGGCACGTTCTTAGCCAGCGTGTCCTCATTTCATCCCTGCAAGTGGAGGTATCAGGAGCCAGCTGTAGAATCCTGCCCTGACCATGCGGAGCAGGAGCAACTCCGGTGTGCGGCTGGATGGCTACGCCCGGCTGGTGCAACAGACCATCCTGTGCCACTAGGTGGGCAAGTGCACCACCAGTTGGTTGCCTGCCTGCTTGCCCGTGTCCCGGGGGGGGGGGTCATCTGGGGCAGCTGCCTGCTTGGGGCTTGGTTGGTACCCCCTCTCCCTTCTGGTTCTTTCCCCTCTAAGTCCTGCAAAAGACGTGTAGGGTGGGAAAGTGCCGGATCTGGGCATTACTGGACTGGGCTCCTTCGCCTACAAGCCCCGAGCGGCTTGTTGCTCACTCCATCCTGTGTTTGCTACCCTGCCTGAAACTCTCGAGCCCAGCTGGGGACAGAAGAGCTCAAAAGTGAGTCACTGTACATGGTAGACACTCGGAGCTATCTCCGATCGTGTCTCTTGGCTAAATGTTTGACCAAATATAGCAGGCTAATTTTTAGTTGATAATTTTGTATGGCCCACGAATGATGTTACAAATATCCAAATGGCCCTTGGCAGAAAAAAGGTTCCCCACCCCGATTTAAGCAGACTATTTTAAAGAGTTAACAGCTTGCTAGATAAGCCAGAGATATGTTGCACATGTTATGAAAACAGATTTGCTAAGCACAGTCTCTCTTGTTCTTCCAGATTCTTCTTGAAATTCTTTCTTAAATGTAACCAGAACTGCCTAAAAAATGCAGGAAACCCTCGAGACATGCGAAGATTTCAGGTCAGTATCACTTCTTCTTTTGTGATTAATTGTATTTTGAGGATGTGGATTAGAAAGAATTTCAACCAATGTAACCTGGGTAAATAGTTGGGGGTATACTAACAACTGAACACCCGAACGCATGTAGCTGCCTGAGTCAAACCATAGGTCTACTGAGGTCAGTATTATCTACTCTGACTGGCAGTAGCTCTCTGGGGTGTCAACTAGGGGCCTCTCACATCACATGCTACTTGATCCTTTTTAAATTGGAGTTGCCAGGGATTGAAACTGCGACCTTCTGCATGCAAAATAGCAGGACTGGCCAAAGGTTTTTGGGTGCCCTAAGCAAAACTTGACCCTCACTAGAAAGAAAAGTGAGATGTTTGCATGGATCTGTTTGTTGGAAGCTACAGCATGAAGGTGAGCTCCATTGTCTCTAGGAGACAATGAGTGAATGGGGACACAAGCTGCAACCACTGCTAAACACTCCCAGCAAGACTTCTAGTCTTTCTGACCTGGGGCAGGGGAGAGTTTGGCAGTGGCAGCCTGTGGGCAGCTGCAGCAGTGTCCCTTTACTCTTTGGTTACTTCCTAAACAAGTAAAGAGCAAATGGACCCTGTCATGATCGCATGCAAGCTGCAGACCCTGCTAAATGCTCTCTCAAACTTCAGAGATCAGTTCCCCTAGGTTGCTTTGAAAATGACCATCACCACAAAGCCATCAATTCTCCCCTTTGGCCCACCAATCTGTAGTAGCAGAAGAGGGCTGCTGGTGGAAGGTCCCACTAATCCAGGAGACCTGGCAACCCTACTGGCAATTAACGTCAACGATCTCTCTGGAAATGTAGATTTTTTTCCCTTTATGCAAGAAGAATGAGAGCAGCTAGATGGAGGAGAATCTGATGCTCATTTATGGATTGGTCCTTCTGTGCTACAGGCAGCAGGATTCATAACACGTCAGTTCCATAATCCATGAAAAAATGTGTTTCTTATTTCTGGTTCTAAACATAATTTGAGATAAAAGTTCCCTGCTTATTTCAAGCCCATACACAATTCAGTAGGTGCTTGGCAACCCCACTGTCATTTCAGTACCAGACAGATAGAAAAACTGGAACCTTATTTTTGGGCTGCCATGTATGGGTGGTGGGCTTTGTTTGAATTGTGAGTCACAATTTATGTACACCTGACTTGGATGGTTTGGATGGTTACCCTTTACTGCTCTATGGACAGTGCAAAAACAAATATCACAGAGTGTAGACAAAGAGTTGAAATATAGAACAAATTAGGGACAAAGGAAAATGCATAAATAATCTTGTGCCCCATTATGGTCATCCTAGCACCCTGACAACAAAAGGGTATAGTCTTCCTTCCAACACATGTTCAGATAGGACATTTTGCTTTAAATATACAGAAATGAAGACTTCAGAAAGTGCTCAAACAAAGTAAACTCTATTTCTAGGGTTGCCAACCTCCAGGTACTAGCTGGAGATCTCCTGCTATTACAACTGATCTCCAGCCAATAGAGATCAGTTCACCTGGAGAAAATGGCCGCTTTGGCAATAGGACTCTATGGCATTGAAGTCCCTCCCCTCCCCAAACCCTGGCCTCCTCAGGCTCTGCCCCAAAAACCACTCACTGGCAACCCTACCTATTTCATTATTTGCTTAACATGCAGGCCTTCCTGTAAGGAAGAGGCACTATCAAACTAAATTAGGACACTTTGGCCGTGTCCGCACTTACCATTTGCAGCTCCGATTTCTGCGGGGTTTCCTTGCATGTTCCCACTTCATCTCACCCGAAGGATTCCCAGGACATCTCCAGAGCGCAGTTTCTCCACGGTAAGAGGATCCGCTGATAAGGCGAGTTAAAAAAATAAAACGTCCTCCACACTCGGTGCCTTAAAGTGGGAACATGCAATGCGTCCTCAATCCTGCTGCCAGCCAACCCCTGCACTCCCCCCGCCTCCCTTACTAAAGCTGAACCAATCGCCGTCCTTGCTTGGAGCGCCGACTGGGCATGCCTGGAAGCTTGCCAGTCTGGGGATTTTCAAGTGCAGCGGGGAAAGGAGGCGCGGTGGGAACAGGAATTTAAAGGCGGTCTGGATTCTTGTGTATTGGAAGCGTGTGATTTGCGAGGTAAGTTGCTGGTGCGTCAACGGGCTTTAACACACATTGAATAATCCACTTTCAATCCACTTTGCTACTTGATTTTACTGTGTGAAATGGGGAAATCCACTTGCAAATGACTACTAAAGTGGATTGAAAATGCATTATTCAGCATGTGTGAATGCATTAGAATGAACAGTAATTTTACAATAATGAAACACAATGTAGATGTGCATGTTTCAAGTTTGCTGTTGTTTTCACAACAAATGTAAATGAGCCAGACTGAGAGAATATTATAAACACCATTTAACTGCAGGTCACCCACATTTACTTGAATGGGCTCTGGACAATCTTGTTTATTTCTGCATCATCTTAATATGACACAATTCCAGTGGAGTAAGTTCTGACTCACTATTCTCACTAGGGAATAAAATAATGCAAATTAAATGGAGTGACTTGATCACAGTTGCTTTGGAGCTCTGGTTTCTTTAAAAGTGTTGTTATACTAAAGCAAGTCTTGCTTATCTTCCCTTTATAATGTAGCAACTCAGATAACTGCCTTAATTCCCTGCCCACTGTGGCAAACTGGCTGAATATTTTATTTAAATCTGCCCTTGAGTATGCCATAGTTCTTCAAAACACGATTTTCAAAGGAAGAAGGTGCTACATCCTTTCTGAATCCATATTTATATTATATTATTTATTTATGAGGGCATTTCTGTGTCGTTTTTCTCCCTAAAGGGACCCAGAGTGGCTTACAGAAATTTCCAAAATACAAAATAGCTAATTTACGCAATATAGTTTGAATAAACAAAACAAATACAAGCACATCTTGGGCGGTTCCAGTTTCCTCCTCAGCCAGAAATGTCTCTAGCTATACCAAGTTTAGATCTTATCAAATCTCAAGATTAAAACAAGTACATAGATGGTTAAATTTAGATGCTACGCCATAAAACAAGGTAGCTGCAGGATACCATATCTTGTTTACCTGGTCTAATCTGGAAATATAGCCCACTACATTATATACCTTTAGTATTTCTAACTGTGGTATAGATACTTTAAGCTCACAGATATAATTTATTTCAATCAATAGTTAAAAATACATCTTGGGGTTTCTTATGGGTAAAATATGGAATTATTAGAATTAAGGAAGTGTTTTTTAATTATCTAGATTTGAGCCCAGTAGCACCTTAGAGACCAACAAGAGTTTGGGGGATAAGCTTTCAACAGTCAATGCTCCCTTTGTCAGATGCATCTCTAATGAAGGGAGCATTGATTCTCGAAAACTTATATCCTGAAAATCTGACTGGTCTCTAAGATATTACTGGATTCGAATCTAGCTGTTCTACTGCAGTCCAACATGGCTCTGCCCTCTCTTTTTGACTATCTCTTTTTGAAACTCTCTTTTTGACTATCAATCTAAAAACAACATCCATATGATACCCTTTATTAAGATCAACTGAAATTATTACTGTAGAACATCGCAGATGATTTGTGCAGGTATGAACAGGTGTTTGACATCCGTCTGTCACATGACTTTGTCAGAATCAATGCCCCATTTCTTCACTATTATTATTATTAGGCTGTCATAATTTCCAAAATTTGATAGAGTGAAACTATCATTCTTTTTACAAGACAGTCAAATGAACTTTGAGGTATGATAATCATTTGTAAGCTATTTCATGAGATGTAGTGGCATGCTTTGCTTAAAATATTTTTGAGATAGAAATTATATCATTTATTAAATTAAATAATTAAAATATTTGTACCCCACAAACTTAAGGCAGTTAACAAAACAACAGAAGCTGCAGGGGACACACATCTCAAGTCTCCAACATTTAAAAACCAATCTAGAATTAAAACACCAAGTTAAAAGCCACCAAGTTAACCCTAAACAGTTTACCCTCCTCCAAATTAATAATTTCTTTATAATAAGGAACACACATTTTTCTCATTTAGATATCATAAACAATTGCAAGTTGACTATTTTCCCAGTTATTCAAATGTTTAAAATTCAGTGCAGCCTATTGAGGTTGTGAAATGTAGTTCCCGAGTAAATGACATTTAGATATAATTCCAGTTGAGGGTGATACACAACATTTGCCGCCTAATGAGAAGATAGGTACTATATATCTTAAATAGGTATCATTGGTGCTTCTGCATTCCTTTAGTTTAGTAGCAGTCTAATCCAAATTCTATGTAGCAGATAAAGTGTTAGACTTGAACCAGTAAGATCCTGATTCAAATTCCTTAGGTCCCTCAATATATCTCAAGTACCTTGTAGAGTTATTTTCAGGATAAAATTGAGATTGGGGGGACCCAGGTACAATGCTCTGGGAGACAGAATTTTTAAAAATGTAATAATTGCTTATTTACTTTAATTGTTTCTCACTTTTCTTGCTAAGACTCAAGGTGGATCACACAATATAAAACAAGGTACTAATACAGCACAAGACACCCAATAAACAATTCATTAGGACTAGGATGACAAAATTAGAAAAACAATGCAAAAAGAAAAATATCAAATATGATACATCATAGTACAGAAAATAGAATTACAACAGTAGAAGGTAGGAGGGTCAACCCTTGAGTAGCCATCCTGGGAGCATTTGTGGTTGAGGAGTATAGAAACCGCCATCGGGTGACACTTTAGATCTGTGAAATTTGTCGCCTGACATCAGCTCGCTCCCCCAGCCTGAGGCCAAGGGCAGGCAAGCCTAGTAAAATACAATGCAGTAAGAGTAGGATAATGGTAGTGGAAAGTGCTGTCAGGTTGCGCCTAACTTATGGCTACCACTCATGGGGTTTTAAGGCAAGAGACTTACAGAGGTGCTTTTGCCATTGCCTGCGTCTGCGTCGCAACCCTGTGTTGTTTTTTTTTTTGTGGTCTTTCATCCAAGTACTAACCAAAGCTGACCCTGCTTAGCTTTTGAGCTCTGATGAGGTCAGACTAGCCTGGGCAATCCAGGTAAGTGCAATAGCAGGATAATACATACAATAAAAATACCGAAATAGACTACAGTTGTGTTCCTTTTATAAAAAGCATACTCCTGATCCATTCCATTACACTATAGTCCAGTTCCCTTTATAAAATGTCAGCTCGTTTAATTCTATTTTATGCAAACTGTGGAATGATAGACCTATGGAAGCCTTCCTGATCTCCTCAGGCAGGAAATTTAATATACCATCAGCTAAAGCTGAATAGTTTGATGTGGTTTATTTTTGTTTTCCTAGTCACAGAATTTGAGTTCTTTTCCCATCGAATATGTAATTTTGATACGGAATTATTAAGGACTTCCCATCTGTTTGTTCAGACTCTGCTTCTGTTGCTCCATACTTAAAGTCCATCAACATATCTTCCAAGACATGCTCTCACAAGCCAGGGCAATCTAGCGTGAACGGCCAGGCCCAAAGCCTGTCAGAGCAACAGTTCAGGCTCGCCTACATGCTGCCAGTGTGCAACTCCCCCAAGATGTAAACTGATTTTCATATGGTAATGCTTTGGCGTGTTCTGTCAGAAGAGCAATCCGGAGCTTGTGTAGGTGACTTGGTAGGACATCAGAGAGGTTGTTGATCTCTTGACTCGTAAAGACATTCTGTCAGGCAAGCCCAGCTTCACAGCCGTCGAGCTTTCCTTGTGTAAACGGAGACTGCTTAATTACACAGGTCATGTCAATTAGTGTGACCTCAGTGTTTTAAAGAAATTAATCACTTTCAGCAGAGGAAAGCTCCTCTCATCCTTTAATATTCAGCAGGAGAGTAAAATGTGTAGAAATATATTCAATGGCTGTGTGTTTTTATTTTTATAATTGATAGTTGGGTTTATTTCCCTCCCCCCTTCTCTTTGGACTTGCTGCTCGAACACTGTAGCAAATAAAACAAGTTTGGCAGTCGATGATGTCCATATTTTTATTTTGGTTGGGGAAGGAAAATGAGATGAAAAAATCAGGGGAGGAGTAGCTAACTCTGTCGGCCCTCACAGAGATCTGTATGACGCTTGCCAAAATGTTGTGGATGTAATGGGGCAGGCGTTCAGTTTCTTATGGGTGGGCTTAGCTGTTCCCACTCAACTGTGTCATACATTACTTCACCCTCTTTCACTGATCTCACCACCTGCCTATGGTGAAATGATACCTCATTCCACACTTACATGAACAAAACGTATAGATTTGGAAAATAAATCTTTGCTGTGCACTCTGCTGTTGCCCAGAGGCTAGTTTAACATAGTTGTTGCAGTTCAGTCCCCACCCCCCCACAGTTATTTCCCCACAATGTTTAGAGGGATAAACAAAAATATAAATTTGCTTCCACTAAAATGGAGATTACTGAAACACCAGGAATGTGTCATAAATTAATTGGCTAGCAAAACTTAATGGACTGTGGATAAAACTCAGAAGTAATGTGATTCCTAATCTTGAAATATTAGGTGATGCACCATAACAAATAAACAGGCGACATGCTTAACCTAGATAAACAGCTTGATTTTCTAACTTCCAGTTTTGTTTTTTGAACTAGTTTCCAGAACATTTGCAGTTGAGCTATTTGTAACGAACAGAAAAATGTATATGTACTGCTTCGCAAATGATAGCAAATTTAAGATACACTTTAAAAATATTTTTACCTTGTTTAATTAGCAGTTTACCACCTTCTAATGTGGAGTATAGGACTTACAGAATTAATGGAAGGATTGCTGCTGAACTTGAAAATCATTTACCGAGTTTCTCTGTCCCACATTAAAAACTGTGTTTTCTTCACAACATTTGGATAGGTTCGAAATTTGGCAGGCATAACCGTCCCCATGTTTACATGAGTTTGTCATCACCTCATTAATCAATTTTTAAACTGTGGTATGCCTGTTCTTTTAAAGTTGTGCCTCAGCCTACTCTACACCTCCTGTTTTCAAATTTTTAGAAAAGCAAAATAAGAGTTGTTTCCTCTATAAATTAGTTTTGCCCGTACTTTGATATAAACACATCCCTCTCATTCAAAAATTAGAATGCATTGTCTTTCTAGAAATGCATATGGGCCTTTTGTGAGAATCCACGTACTCCTGAGAAGTTATTTTATAGGATTATTTTAGAATAAATTGATAGTGACCATAGAGCTGTGAGGACTGTTTAAAAAGATGTTCAGTACATATTAGATATTTTACATAGTCATAGCATATTAATATTTACATTACTATATATTAAATATGTTATAGATATCACCTTGCTTTTTATTTTAAGAAATCAGTGGCAGTAGTATTTGTCAGATTGTCTTACAGGGACATTATAAATTATTACTTCTTAAAAACAGACGACCAAAAAAGCAAAAACAAAAACTTGCCTTAAAAAAAAAAACACATTCCACTGCCTGATCCTGGAAACAGTTTCTGTGGAAGATTTCATTTTTAGTTCTCCCATCGACTACAGAACAGCTATCCTGGTATGGTATTTTTGTAGTAAGATTCTGTTATGTAACTCAGGAAGTGTTTTCAAGCTGAATGGGTGGGACTGAATATCTGATAGTGCTGGTGTTGCGGTCAGGGAGAGTAAGGTACTAATTCCAGCGGAATTACTCTCTTAACTAAATTCACTTCCTTTTTCATGTGTTCCTCAGAGCACTATCATTTAAAAATTTATCCTAAATTACAGAACATTTTGACATTGCATTTTACTACTTTTCAATAATCAGAACTCTAATATGTTCTAAAGTAAATTCAATAGAACATTATTTTGAACTGTTAACTCATTTCTGTCCTAGAAGTATTTATTCCTTTGCCTTAAAACAAACAAACAAATTTAAAAAAAACCCTTCACTATTTATATATCACAGTGGGAAATTAATGCAAGACTCTTCCATCTGGGAAATCCTGTGTGTGACCTCTTGTCATGAGCAAGAATGTCATGGGTGAACGTTGGAGTGCTCTGTGGAGCCTAGGGATGCCAGCCTCCAAGGTCCCCTGGAATCACAGGTCATCTCCAGTCTATAGAGATCAGTTCCCCTGGAGAAAATGGATACTTTGGAGGGTGGACTCTATGGCATTGTACCCCACTTAGGTCTCTGTCCTCCCCAGGTTCCATCTCCAAATCTCCAGGAGTTCTCAAACCTGGATCTGGAAACCCTACTTCCCCCATCCCTCTCCGGTGGTCAGGGGGGACCTGGCAATCCTAGTGGAGCCACAGCTCTGGAGCCTTGAGCCACCAGAGCCAAGGAAAGGAAAAGTGCTGAGATAGGACAGCTCCTTTGATTTTTATCATACTGCTCATGACGAGCCAGCTCTTAGTCTTTGGTTGCCATGGACCTGCAAACAAGCACTTGATCCGGGGGCTATAACTGGAGCTAGCATTATGTTTTGCAACCAGGAGTATGGAAAAATTAAAAATCCCTTTCAGGTGTATGGTTTCGAAGAATCACAGGCTGCTGGTGGTATTATTGTTGTTGGTCATAACATTAGCCTTCTCTGTTTACTTTAATTAGCACATTATATGTATACATCAAAGCAAGATAGGATTGTTTCCTTGGTTATCTCACTCCAGTCAAAGTTTCCAGTCCTTCCTTAATTCACTATCCACAATTGGCTTCAATAAGAGAACGATGAAAGCCTTATTTCATAGATTATAAATCATGATTTTCTGCCATGATACTGGTCTAACTCACTTGAACTCACACAAAAGTGTCTTCTTTCAAGAAAGAAATGAAATTGCTGATTGTTTCCAGGAATCATGTCATAACCCCTGTTGAAGTCATGAACAGCATGTGTGTAAATCATGATTAAATATAGTTATATTTTAAAGGACTGGCTTGTAGAACCATTATGGGGAGTGAAAAATCTCACAATGATTTCTTGGACTATTATGATATTTTATGTATTTAAGTGTTGTGAGCTGCTCTGAGCCTGGCTTGGCCAGGAAAGGGTAGCCTAAAAATCAATCAAACAAACAAACAAACGTATGAGAGATCAGTGACAACTGTTCTATTAAAGGAAATCCAACATTCAATATATACTATGTAGTAATCAGTAAATAAGGTAGTTGTGGACAAAAGCAAGTTATCAATGCAGCATTTCCCAATGAAGCAGGGACCTTTCTGTTTCACTGGTGTTGAGGTAAATCAGATGTCCAGCTTACCATGTGGTTTGAGGAGAGGGGTTGTGGTCAGTGAGAGATCATCTGCTTGGCATGCAGAAGGTCCAGGGTTTAATTCTTGGCATCTCCATTTAAAGAATCTGGCAGTGGATGATGTGAAAGACCTCTCTGTCCTAGAACTGTTGCCACTCTGAGTAGACAATACAGACTGTGAAGGACCAAGGGTCTGATTCAGTACAAGGCAGCTTCATATGTGTTCATCTGTGCATGAGTGGGCTTTTTTTGTGTCCATTATTCCCTATGGGGGGGGGGGCTCTTCCCAGGGAGCTGGGGTGGCTGTTTTCCAAGCAAATGACACCAACATTTCAGGGAACTTAGTCTTGCCTGTCCACTAAAGACTTCTCCCAAAGTTTCAAATGAATTGGACCACAGGCGTCAATTCTACAGGCCTTTGAACAAGATGCCTTCAGACATCCTACTTGTCTTCATAGTTTCTTATGGGGAAAGAATGCCATACTTTTTCCAGGGCAAAGGTGCTAATAGCCAAACACACAAGAGCAACCACTAGCCAAAAGCCTCCAAATGCAACAGAGCCAACAAGCCCAACAGAACCAATATCATAGAGGACCAAATCCCAGGTCGGTTTCATTTCAGATTTTCCTGTGGCCACAATCCACAGCTGTGTGTGCAATCCTATTCAGTCACTCCAAATCACATAAGCTATAGCCTTCTGCAGACATTCCATTTGAGAGCCAGCGTGGTGTAGTGGTTAAGAACGGTGGTTTGGAGCGATAGAGTCTAATCTGGAGAACCGGGTTTGATTCCCCACTCCTCCACATGAGCGGCGGAGGCTAATCTGGTGAACTGGATTTGTTTCCCCACTCCTACACACGAAGCCAGCTGGGTAACCTTGGGCAAGTCATTCTCAGCCTCACCTACTTCACAGTGTGTTTATTGTGAGGAGGGGAAGGGAAGGTTATTGTAAGCCGGTTTGATTCTCCCTTAAGTGGCAGAGAAAGTCGGCATATAAAAACTCTTCTTTTTCTTCTTAATGCAGGCTGGAGCTCACCAGCTGCGTGTATCAGGAACACAATATGCGTGTATCAGGAACACAATATGCAATTAGGCAATGTGTGGCCTTTCCAGGCGCTTAAAGATTCCATTCACCTGAACCAGAACCTTAATTTTCCAGGGTCCTGGTTCTGTAGGTGTTTCTCAAATGAAAATAAACAAATAGAACATAAGGATGTATCAACATCCTTCTGACATTTTACTTTTGAAGTATTTTTGTTAGCTTTTAATATGAGAAATACTTTCAACTATATTATCTGATATGTGTTCCTTCTGAATTGCAGTCTAGAACATCTGAAATAATTTTGACCTTTTTTAAAAAAACTGAACAGTTCCCCCCATATTGAAAATTTACTGTGGCATGAGCCGATGACATTAGTCAGCTTGTTTCTAGACATCAATTATGTTTGGTTATTTATTTATTGGGAATATTCATATACATTGCTATGTATTCATGGGCAAAGTTGTTCCACAAAAATGTAAAAAAACCCCTCTAGAAACACATTTCCTAAGTCAGCTAATAAAAAAGCAGGTAAAATCAGAGAGTAGTGGCATTACAGAAAACCAGGATAGCGAAGGACAGCATTAGCTGTTATTAAATTAAATCATTTAATCATTAAATCTTTTAAAATGTATCAAGAGATCAGATTACTCACCTCTAAGCATCTTCCAAAATAAAAAGGCTTGGAAGGCAAGGAGTGAGCTTCTTTGGCGGAGAATTCAACAGATTTAGGGATTCCAACTCCAAATGAAACTATGCCAGTAGTGTTCCCCCCCCCCCCCACGCTCCATTGCCATACTATGCCCTCCCTCCTTTTCTGCTACGGTGTTCCCTAGGTGCCAGAGCAAGAAGTGCTCCTTCCTTCTCACTCCCAGGCATATTTTTAAAAAAAAATCAGCAAGCTACACATACCTAATACAGCAAGATGCAAGAGTTTAGTAAGCTCTGTTTGACATAAGCAGCTTACTGCATTGGCTTTAAAGTTACCAACCTCCAGGTGGGACCTGGAGTTCTCCTGGCATTATGACTGATCTCCAGTCTTACAAATATACCATAGAGTCTAGGAGAAATGGAAGTCCTAGAATGACATCGCATCCATGTTGAGCTGCCTCCCCTCCCTAAATTCCACCTTCTCCAGGTACTGTCCTCAAATATCCAGGAGTTTCCCACGCCAGACCTGGCAATTGTAATTGTCTTTAAAGATGTATAATGGAATTACTCTGATCCAAGAAATAGTTGCCTTTTCCATGAAGGGAGAAGAATAGGGTTGCCAGGTACCCCTGGCAATCAGCAAGGGATGGGGACTTCTCAGGAGCAAAGAAAGGCCTAGTTCAGTGTTGGCAGCAATGTGGTGATATCACTTCCAGAAGTGACATTATCATGTCATTGGTGACACTCAGTATTTTGGCAAACACTCTATGGTGGAAGTCATTTTTACAATGCCAGAAGGAGGGCCTCCAAAGTGGGAATCCCCCACCCTTGGCAGGAACCTGGCAAGCCTAGAGGAGCAAAAGGAAAACATAAAGAAGTCTGAGAAACAGAGCTAAATGGACACCAAGTGTTTGTTTTAATCTGCCTGGGCCCTCACACCTCAAGCTTGAACAGTCACCAAGCAATGCCTCACTAGTGGAGGAGTGCTGTTTGGAAGGGTGGTACTCTGGGCCCACTTGATTTGAGCCCCCAGACCAGTGTGGCAGCAACTAGTTAAGGCCCTTGCCTGCCCCAGGGCTGAAGAGGCAGAGGAGGTGCATGTGGCTAGAGGGCTCCTGGGAGGGGATGCCCATCTTAGACAAGCCCCCACTGCCCCCCTTGCACCTGCAACAAAGGATAATTGGGTTTTCCAGATCTGGGAGGTGGACATGGAGTGAGAGGTGATGTTGATGGGACAGGGCAGCAAGAGAATGGGTTGGCCAAGGGTACATTTCCTTAAAATATGCTATGAACGTTTCAGTTTGCTTTCAAAAGTTCTTGGGAGATTAAGGCTGATTCCAGTAGTCTGCAGAGAACCTGAGAAGACTAGCCACCCTATATAGACTGGTCACATGAGCTACAACAGCCCTGAGTTGCAAGCCCACTCTTTTAGCATGGACACTCAAGGCAGGACTAGGGTTGCCAGGTCCCCACTTACCTTGGGTGGGAGCTTCTTATGGGCAGGGCGGGGTGGCACGCGCTCTCAATGCCACTTCCGGTTTCCTAGCCCTGCTGTGTGCGTGCTCTGAGCACGCACACAGCAGGGCTAGGAGGGAAGCTCTTGCCCCGCTGTGTGCACACACTGAGAGATCAGAGCGCGCACACAGCAGGGCTAGGATGAAGGCTCTACCTTCCCTTTCCACACTGCAAGCCCGATAGGGACCAATTAGGCTCGCAGCGTGGAACAGGAGGCTGAAGCGTTCCCAGGAGCTTGTGGGGGGGATTGCTCCCCCCTTCTGCTTCCTCCCGCCGACCATGAGCTGGCCAGAGGGCAGCCCGGTTGATTGGCGGGCAATTGCCTGCCACAACCCAGCAGTTGGCAACCCTACCAGCTAATCTCAAATCATAGGCTGGCTCCTATGAACAGAGGCAATCTCTGAAAACCTTATTAAAGCTGGTGGTTCTGGAGAGAAATGGTGTGGCCCAAAGTGTTTCTGTCAATATCTGACAAAATCTATTTTAAATAATGTTATTAATCAGGCATTAGGTGAAGAGTTTTGTTTCCTTCCCCCCCCCCTCTTTTGCCTAGTGCAAGCAGTGTAAGGGAAATGTTGCTAGCAAACCTCCCTGTTCACACAACTTTGGGAGGATAGGTGGCTTCCTCGGAGACCTGAAGCAATGTTTGCCAATCCTTGTAAAGCATTTCACCTCTTCAGAGGCTAAAGCCTCTCAATACCAAGAACAATTAAAGCAAGAGCCTTTCAGAGCAACTGGGGAATTCAGCAAAATAAATCAGAAATCCTCTGCCTTGGCTCTGGAGGGTTGCCTCATTATAAGAGCAGATCTATTAGCCCCCTTGCCATTGTCTTTCAGTTCTCAAGTGAGGTGATTCTAATTAAATTAATCTGCATGTCAATCTATCGGTGATCAATCAAAGGGGCCATGGTTTCCCTTTGCGGCACTGTGCTTGCGGCTGACAGCGGCTGATAATGGAGGAAGAAATAAACTGTCGAGCAAAGTTAATTAGTCAACATAATAGGTGGATTAAACAGGAGCTGGCTGATTGCTGTTTCACATGTTGAAGCATGAGGTGGGAGCTGAAACTGCAATTAACAGACAATTATTATATTTGGTTGTAAGAGGTCGCATGAATAAACATATCTCAGTGGGTTTCAATTTTTAATCCCCTTTCCTTGTTTTATATAAGGAGAAGTGTAGGTCATTTCTTCATATTATTGTAGCCAAAGTTTTGGAAAGCAGTGTCTATTCAGGGGAAAGAGGCTCATGGCTAGGCAGAATGCTCAGGAGTCAGGACCAATGTGAGTGACAGTGAGATAGTATGGATGTTAAGGGCAAGAATAAGAATGTAGATATTGGGTATGGATATGCATAGCCAGATTTCTGGAATACTCTTCTGAAAACATGGCCAGTCATGATACAATAGGAGTTTAGCACTTTTAAAAATCTATACCATATTTTGACATTTAAATGGCCTAGCCACTTCTGATAGCCCTTCTAATGGATTAAGGTCATTTATGCATGGTCGCTTTAACCTCCTTTATGCCCTGTTTCAGCCAGCATCAAATTTTTCAGTATGCACGTTACCTCATTCCTTGTTGGCTCAACCCTGTTTTAACGCAAAATGAACCCGGATTTTCCCATTCTTCTTCTGGCCCGAATTAAACCGTTCATCCTGGCTCATTCCGGAATCACTGAGCGAGGGTACAACTTTCTCAGGTTGAGCTTCATCCCGCACTTTTCCAAATCCCTCTTCAAGGCAGCATGGAGATAGCCAAACGGGAAGCACAGAAGATTGGCTTTTCTCACAGCCAATCACGAAGCAGTGTGTAAAGAGGCAGGGATTCAAGTGCTTCCTGTTCCTCAGAGCACTTTCTGAGCAAAAGAAAGGCTTTTTAAAAATGAGGCTTGGATCTCTCCCCCCCTTCCTTCAGATTGCTCCATTTTTTGTTCTTAAAATGCTTTTTTATGCAGCAGTTGGGTTTAGGGGAGGGACTTGATTTGAACTTGGGAGACTGCTTTTCTGTATTCATGGTTCGATTAGCACACAGTTTCATCCCTGATCATTCCAGCCAATGCATACAGTTTCCTCCAACCCGAGTTACTTTGATCCTGGCTGAAACAGGGAATAAAGGAGGTTAAAGCGACCATGCATAAATGACCTAAGTTTCTTGTTGAATGCATGTATAGTTTTGATCAAACTGGTAGCTGTTTCTCAGTGCTTCTGGGGCCCTTTAAATTTTTTTTTTTTCAAATTTGGGCAAGGCAATGGTAGATCACAATGGAGTATAAGAGTCATCATTTTTTTCTTTTTGTAATAGAATATTTTTGAAAATACCTGTTACTGGTACTGTATTGTGCTGTCTTGCTGCCTATAATGCAATATTTTCTTATAGAACAGAAGTGAATAGAAATTAATTTGGGAAAGTTTATACTGATATATACAGAACCCATATATCCATTTGTTTATTTATTTGCTGAAGTCTTATAATGAGAAAAGCAGTAGTGGAAGGACGGTTATCCAGCATCAGCATCATTTTGAGATGGGATAGTAAACACGCATCTAAAATGGTTCCTGCAAGAGGCAGGGCCAAACATAATACCTGTCTCCTTGCTTTGCAAGTGAATCACAGAAGGGGAATAAAAGGAAATGAAGGAAAGCTGGAGGAAGGGCAGATTGACAAATAATAAAGGAAGGGGGAGAAGGGGAATTAAAAAGAGGGAAAGGAATGGAACCATAAGCCAGGGTGCTTACCAGTCCCCCAATCCTTTAGTACAGTGGTTCCCAAACGTTTCGGGCCACTGCCCCCTTGGTTCCACAAACTCAACCCCAGCACCGCTACCCTATCCAACAACGCAGTTTAAGTGGCCCACCTCTAGCGCCCACCTGCTGCCCCTTTGCCTCTTAGCCTCTTAGTGCCCCCCTAGGTAATCCCCCCACAGGCTGCAGCTGCTATTGCAGCCGTGGAAAACCTTTTCATTTGAATGAGGGCAGCCAATAACAAGCTCTATTTTATGGTGACCCCACCCACTTTCTGGAAAGCTCAGCTGGTGCCAGGGAAGCAATGGGAGGCACCATGTTGGGGAGCCCTGCTGTAGATTATGAGTTTTCACTAATACAGAAAGGAGCTGAGCCTCCATTAAATGTTGTATTGGTAAGAAACCTCCATTGATTACTCTTCTGGTAAACTCCTTAGAGAAGAAACTGTATTTTTTCAGGGTGGGAGGGGGAGAGAGGGTTGTAGAATATCTTGAACTCTTAATAATAGTGAAGCTTCAGACTGGGCAGAAGTTTCCCCTTATACGTAGGGTCAACAAGGCCAAAGCTATCCCAATTTTGCCTCATTTACCTCACATAGGATGTCACTGGAGCTCAAGTAAAGACAAGGATTAGAATTGGGCTTTCCAGATAATGAGGTTCATAGTCACTTATCGTAAGCTCCATTTGTTGAAGAAGCAATGAAATGTAAGATGCTTTCTAACAGCTGCATCACACATACACACTTAATGTCAGGATCAGGCGTCTGACCCTAGGATCCCATAAGCAAACTCATCCAGACAGGTAGATCTGAAGCAGTAAGACTTTATGGGAGCAAAAGGCAGATTTAAGAGCTGACTGCCAACAGGCAGGTGAGGTTGGTAATGGTGAGCATAGGCAGGTTACATGTTTAAAAGCACTACAGGCTGAGAAGGTAAACATGGCTAAGCAACCCCAAGATAATCGATTCCCAGGAAGGAAGACTAAACATTAGCACAGCTGTGGAAAACAGGATAAGCGAAACTGTACACAGACGTTTACAGGCATGAGAACCAAGGACTTGACGTGTAGCCAGAAACTGGCCTAACTCATGTCAAGAGCCTTTACTCCTGCTAAGGGCAAAGGCCTGACAGCATTTTCATCATCTTATTTAAAAATCTTTTTAATGTAACCCACCGTCACTTACGTAAAAGAAGCTGTTTCACTTACACTTGACTCAGGTATCTGGTTGCAAATTTGAAATGTGTTTGAAATTTGCTGGAGAATGTGCCAGCTGAGAAGTTGTGCATTTGCAGTCAGAATTTTTCAGTTAGTTAGATTCTATAAATATGTAATTCCATGTATGTTACACATTGGAACAACAGCTTATTTCCATTTTCAGTTGTTTAATTGAATTAGAAGGTTAACATTCACAAAGTGTATGAATCAAATCAAACCCAATTATTCGTTAAAGAAAATGTCTACTTGCATTTGAAAAACAGTATTCATTTCAGTTCCAAAATGCCTTACTTAAAATGATCGAACCTTGTTCTGGAGAATTTTGGAGGAGTGCAAAACACCCCTGGTAGCTAGTGCTGTAATAGTGTGATGCATGTGGTTGCTCTAGGGTTGTCAACTTCCAGATGGTGGCTGGAGATCTCCCACTATTACATCTGATCTCCAGGTGATAGAAATCTGTTCCCCTGGAGAAAATTGCCACTTTGGCAATTGGAGTCTATGGCATTGAAGTCCCTCCCCAGACCCCGCCCTCCTCAGATGCCACCCCCGAAATCCCCAGGTATTTTCCATCCCAGAGCTGGCAACCTTAGGCTGCTCTCATCCCAACTTTACCAGCCACATTTCTGCTTCCGTATTCTTTTTGAATCAGCTCTCATTTGCAACGACAACTCCTCTAGCTGTTCTGGTGTGCATACTAGAGGACAATGTTGGGTAAAATACAGCCAGTTCTTTAAAAAAAATGTTAATAAAGCTTTCCTTGTTAAAGTGATGGTTAACAGTGCATGTTCTGCCACACAGCTACACACTGTGCAATTTGACTTAAAACGACATCAAAAGCTTATGATGCCAAAGACCCACTCATCAATAGCACCTCTTGTTAGAGACGTACAATCTAAGCACTAGTTATTATGTGAAATAGCAGTGCAATTTTCTGCAGCTCCCAGCTGTTATTTAAGGTTCTGAGTTTATTACCCTCTGTGCCTTATTTTAAAATTGTATTAAAGTGTTTCCTTATATTGCTGTTCTGTTCATAGGTTGTGGTATCTACAACGGTCAACGTGGATGGTCATGTCTTGGCAGTATCAGATAACATGTTTGTACACAACAACTCCAAACATGGGCGGAGGGCTCGAAGGCTTGATCCTTCGGAAGGTACGCCTTCTTATCTGGAACATGGTAGGCATTTTTTGTTGGTTGCCATTGTTTCTTTAAACTACTGGTTTATTTTGACTCAATCTCTTGTGGTTCCCCTCCCCATTGCTAGTTATTCTAGAAGGATCAAAGGATTAAGGGGTCAGATTGTTAGTATGGGGCCCAAAGCTGGTGCAGAATTTTCAACAGCATTTGGGTGGTCCCACACAGCCAATTCATGAAGTTAATATGGGCTATTAAGCATGTTGTGGGAAAACTCCCCCCCCATCCCAAATTTATAGTTAGTGTTCATTTATTTGAAAAGGCTGTGAGCAAGATCTGTGGCACTCCAGTGTACACACAGTGTGCCCAAATTTCATCTGTTATGGTAGGATGTTCCAAGCGTACTTCCAGCTGTATGCACGAACTATAGCAAAGAATTTGGAACTCCCTGATTGTGGCACATAATAATCTTAATAGATTACCTTTGCATGATAGTTGCAGTGGTGACATGAAATGTACGGTTGTGTGAATCCATCCTTGTGTTTTCAAAAACAGGCTAGAACAAAGTGGTCAGGTTTTAAGAAATACATAACACTTTCATCCTGTGGGTTACCGGCAACAAAACTGAGTGGTAGAATTCAGGAATTCCCTTTTCCTGTTACATTGTTGTGCTTCTGTCGATAGGTGATTAGGTTGTTTCATACAGCCACAAGACTTGCTTACATGATCCATCTAGGGATAGGGATTATTTGTTCCTTATTCTTTTATTCTTTATGTTCCTGAATTTCACTCTTCCCAGTAGTTCACTGCTCCTGAATTCCAGTTTAACTACGACAGTTTTTAAAATAAGTTTCAGGATGGAAAGACTGCAGTTTGTGGCAGCTCCCACCTAAAGCTCACAACTGCATTAATAAATTATGCTGTGTTCTATTTTCACTATCCATGCAGTGGGAAATAATTCTAACTATTAAAATGTTTGTATCCTGCCATTCCTCCTTTTGAATGATAATCTGTATTTATTTATTTATCCATCCATCCAGCTGGGATTCAAAGTGACTTAGAGCACTGTTCACCCCTCCTCCTTTCTCTCCTCCAGGCTGAGAGTTTGTGACAGGCTCAAGGTTCCCGAGTGAGCTTCCATGGTAGAAGTGGGGATTCAAACCTGAGTCTCCCAGGATCCTAGTCTGACATTCTATCCACTACACCATGGCAGCTCTCAGGGGGCCAATGTGGTGTAGTGGTTACAGTGTTGAACTAGGATCTGGGAGATCCAGGTTGGAAACCCTTCTCAGCCATGGAAGTTGTTGGGTGACCTTGGACCAGTCATACACTATCAGCCTAGCCTACTTTATAGGGTTGTTGTGAAGATAAAACGGGTGAAAAGAATGATGCAAGCCACTTTGGGTCACCGCTGGGGAGAAAGGTGGGGTGTAAATGAAGTAAATAAATAAAATACAAAAGATGATCAGTAAATCCAAATCATATAACAACTATCAAAACAATGCAAATAATACATCAGCAAAAATAAGCAGTGTTCTGCTTAATCCAGGCTTTCTCAAAAGCTCAACAATGACTAGCCCTGCTACTGAACTCTAAGGCCTTTGGCACTGCTACTGGTTTCAGAATTTTCTGAATGAATAACGGGGACCAATTGACCCATTAAACTAGCTCGGATGCTGCTTAGGATGAGACGCAGATGGCAGTAACAATGAGGTAGGCTTAGCCCATTGTCTCCTCCAATGCTACCAGTCCCACTGATTGGAGGAAGCAGACTACACCTGAGTGCAGGAGCCATCTGGCTCAGACATAGACAGTGGCAACATGGGAAGATGCAATGAATAAGCCTGTTTGTGTCATCATGGCCACTGGCCAGGTCTGAGCTGAATGACTCCCCTGGAGCTACCAGCACTGAGGTCGGGGATTTGGCTTGACTGCTGCAGACCTTCCAGGGAACTGACCCACTCCCAGTAAGTTAGAGCCAATTATCCCTGGCGGCTTTCAAATAATTCATATAAATAAATAATGTGTGCACACTAGGTGCTGAGCTCAGAATCTCCCTTTTCCCCTGACAGTCTTCTGTGTTAGAACTGATCTGCAAACTGAAACATACTTCCGTATGTGAATCTTGGCAGTTGGCTTCACAAAAACCATTTTCCTGCTTTTATTACGTCATGCTATACTCTTAGCTGTTGTTAAATCCCTTGTAACTGATACAAATTTAACATTTTAAATATTGGATAACTAGCCATTACAGTTCCACAGGAAAGCTTAGAAATACTGTCAGGGGTTAGTAATACAGGAGATATTAACTTCACTATAATGATATCATTAAAGCAATATTTTTGTATTTCATGCCCTCAGAAGTATTAGGTTGGTCTTGTGAACATGTCAATACTGTTTATGAATGCCTTGGGAAGAAATAAAAATCTTCCCGCCATGTGTAAACCTAGTTCTAGTGTAAGACCATATAACATATATAACAAGAAGCTATGAATATCTACTCAAAAGAAAGTCCCACTGAGTTCAGTAGAACTTTCTTTGAGTTGATATTCATAGGTTTTTGTTGTAACTGCCCTTTGTGAACCCTGCCTTCAAAACTGTTAAGTAATAAACTAAATCAAATTTAGTAGTTTGGTGAAACCACATGGCGAAGTTTATCTCATGTCTCTGGTATGATAAATCTTTTGCCGAATGCAAACATGTATTTGTCTAAGGTTCAGAACCCCTTCAATCCCCACTCAAGCTAATAAGTGTGAATAAACGTGTTTTTTCCCCATGTAGGCTCTGGGTGATTGGTTAGTTTCAAAAGAAGCCAGCTGAGATTAAACTCAAGGAAACTAAATATCACCCCAGAAAACCCAAACTAAACAACCCTGCAGGGTGAATGTGTTTTTTTCCATCATTAAATGAACCAATGCTTAACAAAAATTCACTTTTGCACCAGTATTAGGTTATAGTTCCTCTTCCACCAATTTACTTTGCATATATGTAAAGTAGCACCCCTTGCAATGTTAATGGCACCAATGCTGGACACCTGGTAAATTCACATATTTGTACTTTCTAACCTAAAATTCTTAGCTCAGCAGTGTTTCTTATTATACAAACATAACTTACATCTGTATTTATTTAGCTATACTTTCTATGCAGGCCATGAGCCATTTTATGTTACAATTTATGCTGTAGATCTCATTCCATCCCTGCCAACAATTTTATTTAATAAACAAACTACTATCATAACTTTTGCCTGATTTTACTAAAGAATGTGCAAATTGTTATTTTATTAATTAGTGAGAAGAAAAAGCACACCAAGTTTATCTGTTCATTCATCTGAGGTACTCTAAGATCCCCCCTCGTCACAAAAAACCCTGCTTTTTGATCTTGAAGGATAGTCAGTTATTCCACACACACCCTGAAAAAGTCCCCATGAATATCTGCCAATTATTAGGATATATATTCTTATTCTCATATGTATTTACTTACTTATTTCATTTATACCCCATCTTTCTCCACAATGGGAACCCAAAGCTATTTGGTGTAAAGCTATCTACTGTAAATATTTCCCATATTTTCATTATTTAAGGTAATGAAGGTGTGTGTATGTGGTGTGGAATTAAATTAATTAACTACTAAAGGTTGCCGTTCAAGTGCCTACATTAGTCAACAACACAAAACTGGCATTAACTTATTGCTTTTCTTTGCCCTCTCTCCCAAAATTTCACATTCAGTTGGGTAAGACAGTTTGGAAGCTGCTAGCAAATGCTCACCTTTTCAAGGGATTACTGTCTCTAATATCCCCAAATTGAAAGACCATTGGAAGATTTCCCATTGACTTCAGTAGCTTTGGGAGCATGCAACATATAGACAGGAGGCTATCCCGTGGTAGAAGGTGGGATCACTGTGTAACATACAAAAGCCTTCTCTGTACCACATCAACGTGTTGCCTATAAAAAGTGTGACAAGGTTTCTAAATTTAAAGCTGCAATCCTATGCCCAATTTCTTGAGAGTTCCTTTGACATTGTCAGGACTGGGTGACCTTGGGCTAGTCACAGCTCTCTCAGCCCCATCTACCTCACAGGGTGTCTGTTGTGGGGAGGGGAAGGTGATTGTAAGTTAGTTTGATTCTTCCTTAAGTGGTAGAGAAAGTTGGCACATAAAAACCAACTTCTCCTCCTCCTTCTCCTCTTCCTTCTTCTCCTCGGAACTGTTTAAAGTCAAGAAAATGGGGCGGGGGAAGGCTTAATCCTACTGGTTTTCTAATCATGAATATATATATAACTCTAAACATGTAGTCTGGTTTAGCTCTAAGACCTTGCAGTGTATTTAATTGATGTAAAAGCAGCTGTGTCTTTTCCTTCAATACAAATTGCCCTTGCACCAAGCTATTATTCTTGTTAGGGGGGGGAAGACAACATAAAATAAAATGTTGGATAGGATGGCATGTCTTTAAACCAGGAGTGGGGAACCTTTTTTCCACCAAGGGCCATTTTGATATTTTTAACATCATTCGCGGGCCATACAAAATTGTCGTCACTTCTGCTCCCAGCCCTCTTGTAGTACAGAGGGAATACGTTTCTCCATGGCCCGGGCGGGAGAGGGTTAATACAGTCTCTTGGGTGGTCCTAGCAGCTTTATAGCTAACAACTCTTCTGCAAGGGAGGAAAAGGTTCCTTTTCTCGGCAAAACAAACTCACATCCGCCTTGAATAGAGGCTATTCCTGTCCACGGGAGGGGGTGGATCGCCAGTCTTAGATCCTTCTGAGCTAGAGATCTGCCAGGACCCACAAAGGGCCAGACCAAATGATTTCGCGGGCCTTAAACGGCCCCCGGGCCTGACGTTCCCCACCCCGCTTTAAACAGTAACATAGTGTCTCCTCATGACACAGACCCAAACTACACGTTACTTTTTTGATGAGTTGGGTCTGGGCTTCCTGGAGCCAACTCGCTTGCCCTCCAGTCACACAGTAGCTCTGGGGAAAGGCTTTTCTAAAACCACCAGGAGCCTAATTTGATGGGATGCTGGCACAGGGGGAAGAGGAGCTCCTGCCTTCCCCCCACACCATTTTCCTGAGCCAAAAGAGTCAGCAGGGAGTAATTTGCCCATCTTTGGAGCTGAATGTCCTAAGTCCTGACAGGATTCTGGGGGCTTTAAAATTGCCTTTCCTACACCTGTTGTGTGACTGCGGAGAAAGCGAGTTAGGTCTGGGGAAAAGGGAGAACCTGCACCCAGCTTGTCAAAAAACATAAAACTTAGTTCGCTCTTGCTCCAGAGAGCCAACGTGGCCTAGTGATTAAAAGCGGAGGACTCTAACCTGGAGAACTGGGTTTGAGTTCCCGATTCCTCCACATGAAGCCTGCAGGTTGACCTTGGGCAAGTCTGCGCACCAGGGCCAACATATAGATATAGCTTTGCCTCATTAAGACGACTCATTGTAGTGGCTATAATATTTATAGTGCCTGGTCATGGGGATTGACCCCATGATGAGGAGAGTTATTTGCCCCTGCTGATTATATCACGATAACAGTAATGGTAATATACTTGGTAAACTTTGCACACATTACGAATTGAGGGAATTTGCCACCTGGAGGTTGTTTGAATTGAGTGAACTTGCCACCTGGAGGTTGTTTGAAGCAAGGTTCATGTTGGGGGCATAACATTTAAATCATCCCTAAGTAATATGGGACAAATGTGAAGGATGAGGGGGGAAAGTAGAATTCATCAGATTTTGAAAAACTGTTAAACCAGGGGTCCCCACTGTGTAGGGTTGCCAGGTCCCTCTTTGCCACCCAAGGGAGATTTTTGGGGCGGAGCCTGAGGAGGGCTGAGTTTGAGGAGGGGAGGGACTTCAATGCCATAAAGTTCAACTGCCAAAGTGGCCATTTTTCTCCAGGTGATCTGATCTCTATCAGCTGGAGATCAGTTGAATTAGCAGGAGATCTCCTGCTACTACCTGGCAGTTGACAACCCTACCACTGTGGTGCCCGTGGGTACCTTGGTGTCCGCTAACACCTTTCCTGGTGCCCACCAAGTGTTTTTAGAAAGTGGGTGGAGCCAGGTGGGGCATTTACCCAGCAAGGTTTCTGATTGGCCATTGAAAATTTGATTGGCTGTACAGATTTTTAAAAAATATTAGTTTGGCAATGGCTGCCACCACAGCACAAGGATCTTCAATATGTGCCTGATGGTAAGCTGGGACAGCCATTTTGTGCCTGGCTCTGCCTCCTGCATAGGGTTGCCAACTGCCAGGTAGTAGCAGGAGATCTCCTGCTAATTCAACTGATCTCCAGACGATAGAGATCAGATCACCTGGAGAAAAATGGCCGCTTTGGCAATTGAACTCTATGGCATTGAAGTCCCTTCCCAAACCCTGCCCTCCTCAGGCTCCACCCCAAAAGTCTCCTGCCAGTGGCGAAGAGGGACCTGGCAACCGTACTCCTGCAGCAGCCATTTTGTGGCAGCCATTTTGTAACTGTGCACCACACTATGTCAAAATTTCAAAAGTGCCCACAAGCTAACAAAGTTGGGGACCCCTGTGTTCAAATGTACAAAACAAGTGACTTCACAGTTCCATTAGGGTTAACGGCTGTGTGTTAGTAGGACAGTGAAAATATTGTGTTTCTTCCAACTGCAGCTGGTAAGGCAAAGATGTAATGCAGGTGAAATCCAGCCTCAGTGGGGCAGCCATGCTTCACTTTAGTCACGTATGAAGTTTTATGAGCAAACTCAGTAAAATTGCTTCAGAATAATTTTCCAGCCTATGGGTTGTATTTATTTGAATGTAAAGCCAATTGCACAATTGGTTTCTCCTTTCCTGTCCCCCTCCGTAGCATAATGCAGTAGCCTCAAAATTATAGTGCTGGAGACCCTGTCGGCTTGCATGCTCTAACACTTTATTATCTAATGATCTAATATGCAACAAGGCAAAGAGGAGGTGCTCATCACTCTGACAGGATGCCTAAGAGAAGTGACTAAATTACTTTATGTACCATTAGCGCTAGCAGCCATGGTGAACTCACCGTGAGCGTTTATGCAAATACTCCTGAATATATTCAAGTGGCCTTGTCAAGCTGACAACTGACGACAGTTTAAATGGCTTTTTTTTTAAGGGCCAGGGTTGTATTTTTTCCTTCCTGTTTTCCCCTTGCACTATGTGAAATTGCTGAGGCTCTTTGGCAACTGTCTTGATTCAGTATCATTCTCAAGAAACAGTAATAGCCAACCTGCAACCTTGAGCATATATACAAAGTGTAGATTTTGCAGGTTTGACAAACATTTTAGAGTAAGAAGAGATAAGTAGGACCTTTCTCTTGGTCCATGTTGGACACTGCCCAGTACTAGCACTTATAGGGCAGTTATGAAGCCCTTTTTCTGTCACTCATTCCTGGGGTCTGACAAACAGAGGATGAAGGACCTTTCTGGAGGGGAGGGGTTCCATGACCCACAGGGCAATCAGAGCCTTGATGCTTTGATATCTTATGAATTTATTAAATCAAGTTTCACATATATATATATTTTAAAAATGCTTCTACCCTGCATTTCTCCTGGGAAACAGGACCCAAGGTGGTTTACAATTTAAGTCATATGCAATAGTACAATATAATATAAACAAATATTAAAAATTTAGCTGAGAACTATAGTACTAGATAGGAGCTCTTCTAATGAAAATATGCTACCAGCAATAATAACAGTAGTCGTAGAAATAGTAGTAGACTTGTGTTCATCATCATTGTCATCATTCTCTTTTGTGAATTGTGTAGCCTTTTGGATACATTTCTGATATTCAGTATTAAAATGTTGAAAATTGAAACAGATTCTGAAATAAAGCTTTAAACATTTCATAAACGTTCTAGTGTATAACATATAGGTTTAAACCAATTTTTGCAAACCACCAGCTATGCATTCTAGGGTTGGTAGGCTGAACCTAGCAACCAGCAAGAGGGTTGGTGGTGGGGATATGGTGGTGTTGCCAGGAGCCTGATGATGTCTATTCTGGGGAAAACCCAGGGAAAACCGTAGTTTCCACTGATTCCTAGAGCTACCACTGTCGCTTTTGGGTTTTCTCTGGAAGTGTGGTCATCATGCTTGCACCACCAATGAGTTTTTTTTTTATTTCCCTCATGACACTGTTTGGAGTACCAGTGGGCAATGGAGCATGTGGGGGCTGATTTGGAGCAAGACTATGGTGCACAAGGCTTAAGCCTTTCACCCCTGCATCATTTTTGCAGTTTAAAAGTTTGCTCCATTAGGAAAGTGCCCATCAGAACATATGGTTTTCCCCATGGGACAAATAGCACCCTGCAAGGCCTTTTTAGATTGGGGGAAATTGCATCATTTTTGCAGTTTAAAATAGTTTCCTCCATTGGGAAAGAGAATATGTGGCCCATCAGAACATGTGGTCTCACCCATGGGACAAATAGCATCCTGCAGGGCCTTTTTAGGTTGGGGAAAATGGTATAAGTTGAAGGCTTAAGGCCTGCTTGCCACGGTCCTAATCTGAATCTGTGTGCCTGGAAATTGAGTTCTAAGCAAGGAAGTTGCAGTACATGGTTGATTGCCTGTAAATGGGGAAGATGTGAAGATAACACAATTAGTTAGGCCTGCAGTCTGAATACAAGGGAATTTCAATTTGTTTGGTCATTACCACTTACGGTTATCAGGTCCCTCTTCGCAACCGGTGGGAGATTTTGGGGGCAGAGCCTGAGGAGGGCGGGGTTTGGGGAGGGACTTCAGTGCTATAGAGTTCAATTGCCAAAGTGGCCATTTTTCTCCAGGTGAACTGATCTCTATCGGCTGGAGAACAGTTGAATTATCAGATCTCCTGCTACTACCTGGCAGTTGGCAACCCTATTCCCACTCCATGTAGAATTGGGGAGAACATATTACTTAACAGCCTCCAAAGCAGCCATTTTCTTCAGAGGAACTGATGTCTATAGTCCGGAGATCAGCTGGGAGGTGTCCAGGACCCACCTGGAAGTTGGCAACCCTGTTGTGTTGTGAGAGAGCAGAACAGCAAACCCTGGATTGCTGCAGTGTGAATGAACAGGACGATACCTTCAGTTTACTCATTTCTCTTGTTTCCTCCCTCTAACTTGGCACTTATTAATCTAAGTTCTCATAGAATAGGCAATTAGGGGGAGCCCGTTTCTTTTGAATGCTCATGTCCTGCTGTGGTACAACATTTTACAATAGAGAAAATGCTTTTTCAGTCAAGAGCAGAGTTTGCAGTGCAGTAGGATGGACTGAGGAGCAGGACTTGAGACTGTGGAAGTCTTGAACTCTCGTGAGAGACAGGAGCTGCTTGATAGGCGCCAGCAAAGACAGTTTCTTTCAAAGCAAAGCCAGGATCATCATGAAGTTCACAGCTCCATTGGGAAAAACTGCAGCAGCAAGAGCTGTGAATTTACCTTGGTATTAAGGGGGGAGGGAAAGTTGTTGCTAAGATATGGGGGTGGTTTAGTTATTGATCCTCCCCAAGTATAGTTGCTTTGAGTTCCATGATAGAAGAAAAGCAAATGCAATAAATAGTTTCAACATATTGGGGATCAGTATGTCCATCAGAGGGATATGTCGGCAATACAAGCCCAGGATCTACTTTTTATTTTTATTGAAATATTACATAGATGTCCTCATCTACATTGCCATTCACCTGGCCGTGGTAGACAGTGGTGCTGTTTTGGTCAAACTGCTGAGGTGGCCATCATGGCTTCCCACCGCTTGCGAGAGCTGTGCATTTTCTTGGGGCATATACGGCTTTAAATTTAAATTTAAGTAATAATGGGAGGTCCTCGGGTTATTGCAGTTTCTGAGCTTCTGTCCTAATTAATTGGTTTAGTTTCTACTGCAAGGCATGGTATGCCATTATGTCCAGAATGGAAAACTTTGGTTTTTCATTGCACACCGACACCACACTGAAATAATCCCGGTTTGGAGAGGAGTGGAGGTATAAATTATAATAGTGAAAGCAGCAATGTTAGCTGGCTGTGTGTTACAGGAGGGAGGAGACGGAAGTGTGTAAGCTTGGGGATCCTCCTGGCTCATTTACACAGTGAAAATGATTTACAAATCTTTCTTGAAGCTGTTTATATATTATGAGTTTTATGTTTACTGAGTGAAAGAGGAAGACTTGCATCATTAAACTGTAGTGTAAAGAGCAGTTCTGTGTCGCCCAACTACATTTGAAGTCTATGAAGAAAAATTATCTTGATTTTTGACAGTCCTATCACATTGTGGTGGTGTTTGCCAATTTGATACCACAGACACCATTAGAAACAAAATGAGATCTTAATCAAAATAAGCAAGTTGAACCAGATGAGGTACAGATACAGTGTTCCCAATTTCATAACTATGGTTCTTAGATCAGGAGTGAACCACGTGCTTGCACAATCCCTCTTTGTTGTTGTTTGTCTTTGATTGTGGGATCCTGCATGGCAGGGGGTTGGACTGGATGGCCCTTGTGGTCTCTTCCAACCTTGTGTGATTTTGTGAAATTCCACCCCCCTCCTTTTTCAGGACTAATCATGGTAAACTGTCACCTCTTGGTTGATTTTTAATACTTCCCACTGGAGGCTGAGGTAGGTTTGCAAACTCAGGTTACAGCTAACCACAGTTAAGAGACTGGGGAATGTTACGTTTATATCAGGCAAAGCCTTGGCTGTAGATAGTACTTGATGTTACCAGCATGGAGTTATCATTGCTAGGTGGACAAAAATAATGATGTTTTATAATTTTGCAGTGAATTAAACAATTTGGGAGAAGGTACACTGGCCTTCTGCTTATTTCCATTCAAAGTACAAGGATGAAAATTGATTACCATGAAACTTTCTCAGCTGATGGGAATTTTTTGCTGTTGCTTGAAAAGCAGTTGGGGTAAAATTGCTGGAGTGTGGCCATCCCAAACATAATTTAAACCTTATCTTGGGCTCCCAAGCAGGTTCTCAAAATAAATTTGCTTTATTTTCTCTACTTTGTCCTTGTGTAGGGTGCTCATTTTTTCAGGGTTCTCTGACCATTCAAGCTATTTACCATTAGGGTAGTTTTCCCTTTAGGAAACATCATTATCCCCCACCTATCTCTTCAGATCCAGATTCTGAAAATTTGAAACGTCCTATAACCCTGTGTCTTTCTATTGGCTGTCATTGATCATGCCCAAACTTGAATTTGATGATGAATATGCATCCTTCCTGTATCTGGTGGGCAAAAACAATGAATGCAGAAGACAGTGATTTTAATAGATAGTTCTTAGAGGCAGCCATGGTGGAATTGAAAAGTATTTTGTTGTACAAAGCTAGGTGGTTGTTGTTGTTTTCTTTTTCTACGTCCAATCCCTTTGCCTTCCACCTTTCTTTTTTTACATCCAATCCCTTTGCCCTCTTCCCCCAAGTCTATAGCTGGGTTGATGGGGGGGGGGGAATAACTGCATGCTTTTACTGATTTGGAATATTTAGCAGTCAGATCATTAATTTAAAATTGTATCCTGCATTCTAGTAACATATAATAGTTCCAAAGATTAAGAGTCTCCCTGCTTCATGTACCCTCGTACCTTCATTGGTGAATTTATGGTGATATTATGGTTTAATGAATGGAACAAGTCCCTGAACAACAACAAAACATCCTTTTTTGTTCAAATTTAGATACTACACACTTTGTTCTTCAGATGAATAATAAAACCAATATGTTTCTTTGGCAGTAAACTTCAAACTACCTTTATTGCACATTACTAATAGGTGCTCAAGGGTGTGAGAGTATGTGTGTGCCTGTGTGTGTGTCTTTTTAAACTGCTTCTGTTACTCATGCTACAAGACACAGAGAGGCTGCAAATTTATATTCTCATTGGCAGGGACAAACCTCAGAGAACAGATGGAGCAGAGTTTGGTACAAAGGTTTAATCCTATCAGGATGATTCCTCTATGGCCATCTGGATTATCCAACGCACAAATTCAGCACTTGTTAAAAATACAAGTTAGGCCAAGATTAGCGTCACAGATTTTCCAGTAGACTTGTTCATATTTGACTTTATGATTGCCAGGTTCTAGAAAAAATGCATTAAAATGCATTCATTGCTATCCTCTTATTGAGAAGAGAAATCCAAAGAAAAAGTGGGGCTCTTGCATTTTTATTTGTGGCGAGTAGATTACTGTACCTCTTTCCCTAGCAATATATATGTCTTTTTTAAAGCAAAATTCTTTCACTTTTTGGATGTGCTTTCTTTTACTATTTTCAAAGAAGCAGAATGGGACAATATTTATTTCAGCAAACTGATACAAACACACATTTTTCTTTTAAAATGTCTCAGATGTTTATGATGCTTCTTGTACAAACAACTACATGTATAATTAATTTCTGGCTCTTTTTATATATCAGTGTGTTTATCCTTATGTTAGTATAATATGAAGAGTTTCTGCATTTGGGTGACCCCCTCAGTCCTACCTGCAGTGATTGAGAAAACATCTCTGTAGTTCTGCTCATGTAATGTCATGGTGTGATTCTGAACATGTGAATATTTATAATAAGAATGGGCACAGACATTTTATTCAGGTTTGGCTTGTTTTGTTGGAGACATTTTTTGGATTCTTTAATGTTTCATTGTGAATTTATGTTTGGGCTTCAATGGGAAACAGATTTCTGTATACAACTTTTTTGTCTTCCGATTAATGGGGATGACATTCTCAAGGACTATAACCCACACTAAAGGGATCCTGAAATTTAAGCAAAGTCTATAGAAATTGTCATTTGTAGAGAGAGCTGACGAAAAAATCCTTCACACAAGCAAACACTCAGCACAATAAGGCAAGATGCGTGGAGTTTGACTCTTACCCATACGCTCTATTCTTACGGTACAAAAAATCCCACCCTGTAATCAGGTCTGCCTAATGTGGCTTTTAGACAAGGAGAGAGATATTCTCACATAAAGCAATCTGATCCTTTTCTTGTGTCACCCTATAATGGTTGGGGATGTGCACTCTGAAATAACCGAGCCAAAAATAAACCAGAAATTAGCTGTTTCTGTTTGGCTTGAAAATATCCAAAATGACCTCAAACACTTTTAAATTCTGGGATTAATGACAATGTAGCTCCTATTTTCGGCAGCAGGAGCCAAGAGGGAGAGAAAGGAAGCAGTTCCACCGAACAACTGTTTGGCAGCATTTCCCTCCTTTTAAAATTTAAAGGGCCTGGATATGCTGATGAACAGCTAATTGGGTAGACCTGGCCTTTGGAGTGGGGAATGGGGGGGATTGCTAAAAGGGTCCCAAATTTTGAGGACAGAAGACCCCCCCCCCCAAATAATAAGGAAAGTCCCCAAAAAATCCGGATAATGAGAGGCATGCCCCCCCAATCCAGAACTGAAATTAAACCATTTTTAGATGTATCCCTTTAATAATTTGTTCCATTCGTTCCATTCCATTTGAGGGTGGAAGGTCTAGCCACTGTTCTATAAATCAGCCAGGCTGCCTGTCCACCGCAGAGGTATGGATGGCAGACAAGAGGACCAGGGGGCAGGAAATGATTGCAGCAGGCTCTGTGCACAGAAATGCCAACAAAGCATCATGTTTTGTAGCATAAACATGGGCTGAGTGTTCTTGTTGGACAGCATAACTATCAGGTACACATTGGCAGAGTCACCCTATCTCCTTGGTTCCTTTCCCCTTCCTCTCACAAATGTAAATGTAAAGATGGTGTGGGGAAATGGGAAATTAAAACAATGCACCTGCAAACATTGTGGCGCTGTAAAAAAAAAAAAAAAAGGCACAATATGCCTTTGTTAATTCAGCTCCAAAAACTGGAGGTTATATCATTCAGATTACACTTCCAGGGTTAATGAGCAGGATCTATTTGGATTAGATTTTAATTAGTTAATTTCCAAATGCACACCCCTTAACAATAACATTATCCTCTTGTCCTTAGCCTGCAGTTCTTCTCCAAGCTTTACTTAACTTTGCTGTACGTGCATAGAGGCTTCCAGTTGTTATGAAGTTATGCCCACCCATGGGTGTGTGTGGGGGGGTGTTACTTAAAACAAGCACATGAAAACCAAAAGTGTCTTTGACTGTTTTAACCATGAAACCTGTGTGAAGACTGTTCAGTCTTTTCAATTATCATTCTGTACAAGTACCAGTCTTCTGACTGAAGAGAAGTCAGAAGTTTATTTTAGGTCCTGATGGAAACCATGTATTCCAGCCAGTGGTCACTCAATGTTGTCTTTTATTTAAAAGCACTCTAGTTAGCCTTGAACAGACTAAATGAACAAAAATCACAATTATACAGAAAACACTAGAATATGTAAATGAAGTTATAAATAAAAAGCATACATGTCCTCCCTTCTCCGACCTAGCCTGCATTTAAAAATGAAATGCAATTTTGAAAATTCTTACCAAACCTTTTCAGAAAAGGTAAGACAGTCTCAGAAAAGTTATAGCTTCATCATACCCCAGATTTGAAATATTTGGTGTTTTTAGGGTGTGGCTCTTATATAGACATAATAACATGCGTCTCACATAACTTTACTAAACCATCTGATTCATTTTCTCTAATGATGTGATGTTAGACACCTTTGAGCATTCCTAAGAACAGTTCCAAACTCCAAATTCTCAGGCCTACTGTGTCCTAAACAATATTTTAAAATTAAAATCCACAACACAGTTGTGCCAGTTGAAGATTTTGCCCGCTTGATTGTATTATAGTGTACCAGAGGTCTTCATATATGTGCAGCTACTGAAAGTGATATTGTAGCTCAGAATACTTTTGTTTTGTAAATGTTCACATTCACTGCATCCCATATTATTAGGGTTGCCTAGTGCCAGGTGGTGGTGGGCAAACCCCTGCCAATCCACCTGGCTGCCCGCCGACCAGCTGAGGGTCGGCGGGCAACGGGTGCACTAGCGCCTGCCCGCGGTGACACATCACTTCCGGTTTACACCCAGAAGTGCCAAATCACAAGGGGCCAGTTACCACTCAAACTCCCAGCAGGATTTAAACATTTCATTTATATTTTGTTTTTATTTATATTTTAAAACATAAAGATAATGGATGGAATGTATAGAGGGAAGTACATGTTCCAAGTATTTTGGGGGCATTTTTAACCAAAATTTGAATTGGTTTTTTTTCTTCAGTTTCTTGGTGCTATTCATATGCTGAGAACAAATTGTAGGCGAAGGATGATTGAGCGCTGCTGTCTGCAACAAAATGTATGGCTAAGCATTTTGATGCTGTATGTGAATGTTACAGTGCGATCCTCAGCAGAGTGATATCCTTCTAAATTTATAGAAGTCAATGGGCCTTTTTGCCTGTTATGCCTACTGGCTTTTTACTACTTAGTTCCCTTGCCTTTCTGTTTCCTTTTTTGCCAACAATTCATAACCTCTCTCCCCCAATAACCTAACCCCTGCGAGGGTTTTATTTTCTCCATAGACCTTGTCCATATAAGTAATGAACATAATTAAAATAGTAATTTTAGCATAATTACTAGCATAAGTAAAATAGTGTTCAAAACTGTGCAGGAAAATACTACCAGGGTTTGAAGGGGAGTCAATAAAAAATTCATTAAAAGCCTTTACTCTTTTGTAGCAGTTCAGTTTACTTTAGTAAGGTTGCTGGAAAGCAAGAATTTTGAGGACTTCCATTTTGAGAGCCCGCTTGGTGTAGTGGTTAAGAGCGGTGGACTCTAATCTGATGAACCGGCTTGGTTTCCACACGCCTACACATAAGGCCTGCTGGGTGATCTTGGGCTAGTCACAGTTCTCTCTAAACTCAGCCCCACCTACCTCACAAGGTTGTAATAGCGGGAGATCTCCAGCTACCACCTGGAGGTTGGCAACCCTGCCCGAGCATCTCAGCTTATTCTGTGGAATGCAGACTGGAAGGGGAAAACAATGCTTATTTTGAGCCTTGTGTCCCATAGCACTCCATCCCAGCATATCACTGAAAGGATACTTTGGGGAAGGAATTTTGCTCAGAAAGCAGAGCTTTGTTGTGTGGGGTGGGGGGGTGGGACAGTATAAACCACTTTCTTTCTCACACAAACACACTTATTTGGCCAATCCTAAAAATTCCCATTCTAGAGCCCATTCATACAGGCTGAATAATGCACTTTCAATACACTTTGCAACTGGATTTTACTGTGTAAAATGGCCAAATCCACTTGGAAATGATTGCTAAAGTGCACTGAAAGCAGACTATTCAGTGTGTGTTAAAGCACCCCTAGTCTGTTGAGTGCCAGCAACTGTGCATTATTGTATTATGAACATACATTCATAACAAAAAAAATTTCCTAATTTTTCTGCTTTTTCCAGGAACTTGGCATCTGTAATAATAAGTGATATTATCTTCTTTAGAGTGTGTGAAGGAAAAAGCAGTGCTACGGAATCTTTTTTCTTCTTTCTTTTATATACAGAGATAGCTGGAGCAAAACTAAAATCAATAAGTATTTATTTTAGCACTTAACAAGGGGATGACATAAATCAAATTGTTTTTCTTGACTGCAACGTGCTGTTTACAAAAGGATTTTTAAAAAGAATTGTATTACTTAGGTGTTCAAATTAATGTTCACAAATGAACAAATAATATTGTATAATTAAAGCCGCAGGATTTATTTGCATTCATTTTTGCAAAATATTCATGCAGGATATGTCACTACATTTAGAAACACTTTTGTTTATGTCACATGTTGTGTATTTTTTCCTCTTTTTAACTTAATCATATTATGCGGTATTTATTTAAAATGTAGTCTGTTCCCACTTCAAATTCTGTTTGAGGCAGTATCCAAACAGATATGAATTTCACAATATAAAACAATATGGCAGCCCCATATTTAAAAACATATATACGAGAACAGCAGCACAGGTTCTCAAAATTTTTAAATAACATCAAACTGTGCAGCATTTGAAAAGATGACCTAAAAATAAAGTCTTAAAACTATGGCATGCCAATAAAGGTATTGAAATTGAAGTCATAAACTAGGGTTGCCAACCTCCAGGTATTAGCTGGAGATCTCCTGCTATTACAACTGATGTCCAGACGATAGAGTTCAGTTTACCTGGAGAAAATGGCTGCTTTAGCAATTGGACTCTATGGCATTGAAGTCCCTCTCCTCCCCAAACCCCACCCTCCTCAGGTTCCACCCCAAAACCCTCCCTCTGGTGTGGAAGAGAGACCCGGCAACCTTACTTAAAACTACAGGAGTGAGAAAAGCCGCCTTCACTATGACTATAGTAGTGAGTGGGATGGAGGCACATGGAGATGGGGTCCACACGTCCCATCTTCTCTGTCACTGCTGGCATTGTCTTTTCCTTCCTGTTTGTCACATTGATGTCATTTTTTTTATTTTCCAGTTTTCCATTTCAAATAAAAAATGCCTTCAAAAGCAGTCACATTTTGCCCTCAAAATCATTTTTGAAAAACTTCCTGCAAGAACATACTGGTGAATTTGTGCGATAAACTCATTCAAAATAATGGTTTTGCAGGTATTTGATTTTCATTAGTATGTTCATTCCAGAGAAAGCACTCTGCAAGAAACCTGGATTTTGACATTATGCATGTTTCATGTAAATACTTCTAGTAATACAAACCCCCCAAATCTGGAGAGAGGTTTGGAACAGAATGATTTCATAGCCATAGTGCGTTCTGTACAGCTGCACTGCATTTGCTCATTTCAGTCATATCAAAACCATATTTATATTAGTAGCACCTTAGCTCTGTTTTGGGCTGGATGCATTGTTGTATTCCTCTATGTAATACAGAAGCTAAACCTGTATTTTATGATCAAAGCTGAAGAAAGGGGGTGTGAGTAGGGGTCATTCTTATAGGCACTAGCACCCACTGCGTATTAATCATAGGACAAACAGATTTCAAGGGTTGAATAAAAGCAGTGGCAGAACCTTGCTGATAGCTGTGCATGCCACTAATTCGCCTCAGTAAGCCTACACCTCTGAGTTCAATTAACCCTTATTCCCAGGGCCACCCATAAACTCTGAAGTAAGCACAGTTTCCCCCTTTAGCCCCTGGTTTTTATATCTGTGAGGTAGATTGTTTCTCTTTGAAGGTGAAATGCAGGGCCTACTGCTTATAAATGCAAGTTTCTAATTGAAGGGTTTGATTGGCTACTGAGTGGTCATGGGCATATAATCACTATCCCTTAAATCCTACAATACAAAATGTTTGGCTCTGGTTGTAGCTTCTTAAATTTATTCATGTCTTTTTTTAAATGCTCAAGTGACCCAGCGGGCGATGCTTGAGGGCATCCCAGTAAAACTGTTTGCACACAGAACATTAGTAATAAAGTAAGTAGGAAGGCAGGAAGGGTCCCCCTTACCATTACAATTATTTTTAGCATTCATTTTCCTCCCTCTCCACCATTGTGATGAGACAAATTGGAAATCTGGTAATTAGGCCCTGACTCATAGTGTAGTATTAGAGTCCCAAGCCAAAGTTCAACACCCTGAAATGAAATTTAAACCAATTAATCAGTTAGATTTTTACCGCTTGTCCATGTTTTCTCAGCAATTCCCACAGCACGTGGCCTTTGATCAGTTCTCCTGCAAAAGCTAAAATGTGTGCCTGCTGCTAGAGAGATGGGGATGACATTAACATGGCACTCATAAAACAATCAGAGCAGTGAAGCCCTCAAACAGAACAGGGCATAGTAATATTTAATAAAAGCACGCACGTAATCTTCAGAATTAGCATTTTGTGCCTTGCAGTACCTTTGGGAGAAGAGCTTTTATTTGTGGAGTGATCATTATTATAACAAAGAACAGCTACCTAATAATTTCCCATTTTAAGTCTGCAATATGCTACGAGCATTTCTGAACCATTATGTTAAACAGGGGGGGATCATTTTATTGTCACCACTTGGAGGGAGGGGGAATTCTCTTATACCTTTAGTGGCTAGAGAAACGAGGTTCCCACAAATGCAGCATCAGAACAGTGAAAATGAAACTTTGCTGAGGTTCATGTACTCTGCAATGGTGTTTAACACACTGTGTTTTGGAGGATTGTGGAAAATCTAGCAGCATCCATTGTGAGAGAAATGTTTAAAACATTGCCTCTGTTGATCCAGCAAGCAGAAATTGTAATGTAAGATATATTTTCTTATTTAGGGATATTCTTTCTCCTTAGCTGACTTTTGAGTATGGGTGTACAAAAATGCCTTGAGAAACACTGCTTGTTTGATCAAAATTTCTTTCGCTGTCCTCGGAATTCCTCAATATTTTGCCAAGCAGAAACTTCCAAATATACCTCCAAGTCCTTTAATAACATCTCAATAACATCTGAATATGTGGGAGCAACACTTCCCTGAATAGGGTTACCAACCTCCAGGAGGGGGATGGAGATCTCCAGACAACAGAGATGAGCTCCCCTGGGGAAAATGACTACTTTGTAAGGTGTACTCTGTGGCATTATACCCTGCTGAGGACTGTTCCCTCCCCAAATCTCAGCCTCCCCAGGCTTCACCTGCAAAATCTCTAGTTTTACAACCTGTAGTTGGCTATCCTATCCCTGAAAAATGTTGCTATGTGGGTTTTGTTTGTTTGTTTTGTTTTCCTTGCTCATCATTCCTTTAATGTTTTGCCTTAGACGAAGCATCTAAATTCACCTCAAAGTTTAGCCTTTGGCAAAATTCAGTGGAAACTCCTTTTCAGCAGCAAGATATACAAGATTAGGTCAGGCAGTTCACACATTAGTTTAATATTATCTATAAGTGTTATATTAATGTATTGTTCCATGTGCTATAGATGACAACATAGTGGATTGTTATTATTATTATCACAACCACCACAACAACTACTGCTACATATTTATTTTCATGCGATATGGCCACTAGTTTGTTAGAGGGTCCCACATTAGGGAAAACCTCTGGGAATGCTTATAGAATCAGGGTGTGTTACGCTATAATTATAATTATGGATTACTGACCTGAATTGGTCAACTTTCATTAATAAAGCTTTGAGTATGAGCAACATTATTTCCAACATTTGGATGGGCTCGGAAACCTTCTTATTGGACATTCTGATGCTTCATTTTCTGATTCTGTTTTCCCAGACAACAATAGGTGGAAGGGGCAGCAAAGGGAGGAATTGACTCGGCAGATATGTGCCTGGTAGGAAAGAAAGCCACCCGCTGCTGTTAGCCTATCTTTACATCTCACAAGTTCATTCCAAAAGGCATTTCTGTGCACAGTGTTTTCACTTTCTGCCAATCAGCATACCATCTCACTGGCGCTGGGAGGACTTTCTAATTCTATGTAAGCACAGGTTTGGTTTGCATGAGATATTTCTGGAGATGAGCTGTCATCTGATGCTTACGTTCGCATGCTGTAAGGCAGTGAGGCTATAAATGCAGAAGTTTGTCCTAAGGCTATGTTTTTTCCCCCTCTGCTCTCTCTTCCCCACCAGCAGCAAACAACCAAAAGTTTTGCTTCTACATGCTCAGGGCTTCAGAGACAAAGAGACACAGGCAAAGGTCTACGCTTCTCCCCTTCATGGTGACTGCCATGCAGACTGTGCAAAGGGATTAGAGGCAGGGTTTTAAGCAAGCACAGTGGGGTGCAAAAGAGATCAGATCATCTTTGTATATGAGGGCAACGAGTCTAATATTTTAAAGAATGGCAGCTTGGGGAAGGGGACCATAAAATGGTCTGGAAGTGGAAGGACAGAGAAGTAAGGCATCGTAGGGATAGGGTTTATGAATGTTCATGAATGTACCGTAAGTATGTAAAACAAGTACTCTAAGTATGTAAAACCAAGATCTCCCCCTTCCTGAACACTTGAGGAGAGGATAACTGACTCATATGACAATTTCTTTCTCCCCATCCTGTTCCTCAGGATAATTTTGTTTTCCTCTACATTCAGAACATCTCCCCACCCCCCATCTGCCTGAAATTTTAGACAGGATCCCTTGGGCAAGAGGTATAATACCTGAGAATTTGATCCCAGTTGGGGGAAGGTGTGCTGCTGGAAATGGTTGCATTAATTATGATACTAAAAAGATTACCTGAACCTGAGTATCACTTCTTTTTGAACATCTCCAGTGCCCCTCATGGTGGTCATCATATGATTGCCACATCAAAATGGTACAATACATAAAATCAGGGATAAAGTTTAAAAAGTCCCCCAGTTCTATCATGATAAAATAAAATGCCTTGAAACTTAAAATGATCCCTAAAGACAATGTGCTTAGGAGCAGGGGAAGAGTTATGCATGGTTTTCTTGTTAATAGTGCAGCTTGCCCTTTTACTTGATTTTCTGTGCTATGAGGAAAGGGCAGGTGGAGTGAACTAGAGAACTTGCTTCCTAGGACCATGGAATCCTAAAATATTGTAGCAGCTGAGCATCAGCAGCACCTTCTGTTATGGTTTAGCTTTTCCATCTGCAGTGGAGGGGAAGGAGATCTTTGTCAAGTCCCTCTTTCTTCTGCAGATTCTCAAGTTTTTCCCCACACACTTCCTTCAGGTCCTCCCGAAGCACAATTTCAGAGGGCAAAGAAGGCTGCAGTGAGAATAGGAAGCAGGGAAGTTGCCTTTCTCTGGCTGTGAATCCAGGAGCTGAACTTGGTTTTTAGCTACTAACAGCTTAGCATCTATTTTCAAACTTCAGTAGACTGCTTTCAAGTTGCTGATAGAGGCCACCCAGTTGTTGTTGCATTTGGGTTCCAGTTCTTCTGAGGTTTACAGTACAATCTTATGCCAAGTTACTCCATTCTGAATGCACAAAAATCAATGAATTTAGGAATGTCATAAGAGGCAGTTCCAGAGATTGAAGATGGTGGAGATTGGTACTACCTGGTGAGAATAAGAAAAGCCATGCTGGATCAGACCAAGGCCCACCAAGTCCAGCAGTCTGTTAATACAGTGGCCAATCAGGTGCTTCTAGGAAGCCCACAAACAAGATGACTAATATAACAAGATGACCTAATATAACAGACATGCTCCTCTGATCCTGGAGAGAATACGTATTCATTTTGACTAGTATTAATTTTGACTAGTAGCCATGGATCATCCATGAACATGTCCACTCCCCTCTTGAAGCCTTTCAAGTTGGGAGCCATCACCACGTCCTGGGGCAGGGAGTTTCACCATTAAACTATACATTGTGTGAAAAAATACTTCCTTTTGATTGTTTTGGATCTGTCATCCTTCAGCTTTAGCAGTTGACCCCATGTTCTAGTATTACGAGAGAGGGAGAAAAGCTTCTCCCTGTCCACTCTCTCCACACCATGCATAATCTTATAGATCTCTGTCATGTCTCCCCTTACCTGCCTTTTTCTATGCTAAACAGCCCTAAGCATTTTATCTGCTCCTCCTAAGGCAGTTGCTCTAGCCCCCTGATCATTTTGGTTGCTCTTTTCTGCAAATATCCTTTTTTAGGTGTGATGACTAGAACTGTACACAGTATTCCAAATGTGACCTTACCATAGATTTGTATAAGGGCAGTATGATAGCAGCAGTTTTATAGAAGATGGTGCCTGCCAGATTTGAAACCCAGCAACTTTACTTTTCCTCTTCTTAAAAAGGGGAAACAGAGTTAATGCACCCTTCCCTCTCCTACCAATCTTATGTTTGGCAAAAGGGATGGGGGAAATGTGTAGATTTTAATGTTTAGGTATCTACAAATTATATGTAACTTTTTGGAAAATAGACTTTCTCAATGACATATAGAGAATGTTCTTGTATTTAACTTATGTGAGGGAGTGTATGGCCGTACCATCAGGAAGTGCATGATTGAGAAGCAATTTTTTTTTCATACTCTGATTTAATCAGAGCAGATGATTCCTTGGAGGGAGTGGGGCAATATTTTTAAACACTGCATTTATTAGCTATAAGCCCATTACCATGAGTGAAACTTTTTAAAAAAAACAGTGAGAAACTTTCTGGAGTTTTTATGCATAATTTTATGAGTGTAGCTTGAGTCCAAATTAAACATCAGTTTCTTCTACATGTGCATGCAGCAATTCTTTCCTTAGCTCAAGTAAAATGCAAGGATACTGTAAGACGCAAAATTTGGAACAAAGATCTTGGGAAGTTTGTTTCTTTTCCCCCATCTTAAATGGATCAGCAGGACCAGATTTCCCATACAGACTATGTATAAACATAGACCTCATAAGGCCTCAATTTTCACAGGCTTCACAACCTTTTTTGGGGGTGGGGGTGGAATAGATTCTGTGCAAAAAACAAACCAATCTATTTAATAATTATAAATATTTATGATAACAACAGTAACTGCCATTAAGTCACAACTGACTTATGGTGACCCCTCATGGGCTTTTTAAGGAAAGAAATGAGCAGAGATGGATTGACATTGCCTTCCTCGACACAGCAATCCAGGTCTTTCTTGGTGGTCTCCCATATAAGTATTAACCTTTGTCAACCCTGCTTAGCTTCCAAGTTCTGGGCTGTTTCAGGCTGCTGAAAACAAAAATACAATGTAATAAAATAAAATGTAATAAAATATAGGAAAAGAATGTACTGCCGTTTTCATTTTGTCAAGTGCTGAACTGAAAAATTCAAATGGTTCAATGTGTGGATAATTTTGCACAGCTTGAGTGCAATCCAACATGTTGGTGGGACACAGTAAGAGAAGGCCTCTGTTGCATCCACATTGGTTTGGTGGGCAATGCAGAAGCCTAGAAAGTGGTCACAATCCTATTTAGATTATAATTCAATGGGCTAATGACACCTAACCCAGTGCAAAGTTGTGACTAGCATGGTTGATATTTAACACTGGCCAGTGTGCTTGATATGGTTTGGCAGAGCACAAAGGATTGCTTTGCTTTCTGTTCATGCCAACCATCACTCAGAAAGCTTTCTAGTGTCATCATAATTGTTTGCAACTTGTATTGTAGTGTCTAATTCCAGTACTTTTGCGTACTCTGTATTTGAAGTGATTCACTCAAATTTCTTTTTGGTGATTTCCATAGTTGATTTGTTCTTGTATGTAAGATAATCATCCAGTTAAAGGGGCTAGGCAAGACCTCAGCATGAGACCCTGGAGAGCCGCTGCTGGTCTGAGTAGACAATACTGACTTTGATGGACCAAGGGTCTCATTCAGTATAAGGCAAGCTTCATGTGTTCATATACAACATTCAGAAATTGGAAAATTTGGGCTGAACATTTCTGACTAGAAACTGGAATAAATTTTCAGTAATGTTTATTAAATACAAACACAAACACACACACACACAAGCTCTATAAGGCTTTATCTTAATCAGTTTTTTTGAAAAACGATTTTTTGCCTGTTCATCAAATCACTTTAAAAATATTGTTAGCAATTGTAGTAAAAAGAAATACTAAAAATATTTGCTTTGATACATGGGGTATAATCAATGTGTGAAACAAGCTTCTAGAATTGACATGATGATCTCTGTCTAATTGGTCATGACAATTATATGGTGGTTGTGTGATGAAGTGTCTTGGTGTGCCCCCAGTTTATCAACATTTGCAGTAGGTTTGCCAACCTCTAGGTGGGGCCCAGGATTACAGTTGATCTCCAGACTATAGGGATTAGTTCTCCTCAAGAAAATGGCTGCTTTGGAGGGTGGACTCTATGGCATTATAACTTGGTGAGGCCCTTCCCCACACTCTGCTCAGACTCCACCCCAAAATCTCTAGGCACTTCCCAACTCAGAGTTGGCAATCCTAATTGTAGAGATGGCAGTGCTGACAATGTAAAGTGGGATGAAGGCACTGTGAGTCTGCAGCATTCTTTCATGTTCCTCTTTTTTAGCACTAGAAGTTTGCTTTTATGTGTCATTAAATTAAAATTATTAGTTGCTTTTTGGATATTTTTGGCAAAACATAATTTTGCAAAATCTGTGTTTTTTCATGAAGAAATTAAGTGGTATTTTGCAGTTAAACACAGTTTTGTTTCAGTTTTTTAATCTGAAAAATTTGAAATTTAATTCTATATTGAAGATGGTTTTGTAGGAAAGGTAATTTTAATCATTTGGTCAAATTTTGTTGCATTGTAATGACTTCAGTATTTTTATTCAACATGTTAAGACATTTCCTTGATTTCTTCTAATTTCGTTTTTTCCCTTTAGGATTTACTTTTGAAATATTAAAAATTCTAAAAGGGAACACCTTGTTATTTCTGTGTGCAATTATTTTTTCTACCCAAATGTTTATTCAAGGATTTAGGTTATTTGACTTGTTTCACTTAAATATATAAGAAAACATCAACATAACTCATTATTTTACACATTTCAATATGCACTTTTTAAATTAAGCAGAACTTCAATATAAACTTATTTATAGCAATAAAGAAAGGTTTTGATCTGATTAAGCATTAGCTAGCTGACCTGGATAGCCCCAGGCTAGCCACATCTTGTTAGATCTCAGAAGTTAAGCAGGGTCAGTCCTGGTTATTATTTGGATGAGCAACCTCCAGGGATCACCAGAGTCGTGGTGTGGAGGAAGCAGTGGCTAAGCATCTCCGAATGTCTCTTACCTTGAAAACCCTTTCAGGGGTCACCATAAGTCAGCTGTGACTTGACAGCACAAAAAAAGAGAGTCCAACCTTTCTTTAACTATGCTGCTTAAATCTTCCACTTGACCATATGAACGTTCAATCGACCTGCCCCTACCTCACAATCACATAACTGAAAATGTTTGTGCAGTATATACACAGATACACACACACAGACAGACACACAAGCAGGGGACCTGCAAGGACTTGCAGGAAGCATGTCATTTCCCCGTTCCTCACTGTTTTCTCTTTTCCTTCCCTGAAGCTCTCATAGCTTCTTTCTTCTTCCTGCTTCCTTCTCTCCTTCCCACCCACCAGCCAGACTACCTTGATTTGCCCCACATTTTCAGTTCCTCCTCTCCCTGGCATTCTCTGCTTGGGAAAACTCTGGTCAGGTTGTGCAGTGTCAGCTGTTGGGCCAGTACCAGTTGCACAGTGCTGGCCACTGGGCCGGCCTCAGTTGTGCAGGGGGAGACCTGCAAGAATTGTGGAGGCACATCACTTTCCCCTGTATCCCCCTTTCCACTTATACCCTGCCTTTCCACTTATACCCCGCCTTTTCCCACAAACCCAAAGCAGTTTATATAATTCTCCTTCATTTTATCTCCACAGCAACCCTTTGAGGTAGCTTAGGCTTAGAGTGTATGGGTGACCCACACTCATCTGGTGAGCTTAGATGGCAAAACAGGGATTTGAACCTGCATCTCTGAGATCCTAGTCTGAAAATCTAACCAGTACACAATGGTGACTTTCATGCAGTGGCTGCTGTTTAACTGTTGCAAGGAGTTAAACTGGGCCTGGACTAGCCATATAAGTCATGTGGTATCAAGTCACCTGGTGGTTGCTGCCAGAGCTGGCCCTGCTGAATCCTTCTTCAAAGGTCAAAGGGAAATGACCCTCCCCCTCCCCCTGTCATTTACTAACAGAAATCAAGGAAGACTGTGTGGTTGCCTAGCAATGCCACTGAGGACATTCTTGTATTAAAGCTACAGGCTCCGCTTCTATTATTTTGGGGATTTTTAACCCCTCAATGTATTTTTATTTAATTTCAGATTTTTCAGCAAACCTGGGGCATTTTCAGGTTTGTAGAAAGATTTGTCTTGTCTGTTCACTGCTCCAGTCTCCAGATTTAAGGATCCCCACATTTGACCATGTTGAGAATTACATCAGTGTACTGTCACAGCCATTCCATTTAACAAATTGTGCCCAGGATATTTAGACCCATATGTGCGGTCTACATGTTTTCTTGAAAAAGCAATAAACTGTATAAACTAATCAGGTCTGAGCTCAGTAAAGGTATCTTTCTATAGTAAAAGGAAGATACACAGGCACATGTAAGAAATGGTTTGAAGAAGATAGTTACTTCATTTCATGATGTAATTTTATTAAATATAATTAAATATTTTTATTAAAATATTAAAAATGAATACCCAATTATTCCACAATCTTGGATTTCACAGCAAAACACTAATACATGCCATTGGGTCAATGTCATGTATGGTGTATATTTTCATGGTCACAAAACAACAAAAATAAGACCAAAATGATAAAAAGTAGAATGAATTTAAATGGCTGACATAAAAAACAGCCTAGACACAGACAGTCCAACTAAGAGAGTTCCATTGGCTAGACATCTCAGAAAGTCTGAGATCATGTTTTGCAAAGACATAATTCATTTTTTCAAAAAATGACAGAAATGTACTCTGTTCTATAGTCAGTCTTCAGCCAACAATATTGCTGTTTTCTTTCTAGAGGCTGCCAAATATGGTTTTCTTCTCATGAGATAGAATGGAAACAAAATTAAAAATTAATGGGCAAGCATTCCCCCCCAAAGATCTGATTTGGGATCTCTCACACAAAAGGCAGAGAGAGCAAGATCTCTGGAATCTTAGTAGAGGCGGAAACTAAATCAAAGCTTTTTTTCCCTCCACCCCTTCCCCTCACAAGTCTTCTGTCATTAAAATCTGGTTCTAACAGCTGAATACTTCTTTTTCATGTGTGTTGGAAAGCAGCTACACCATGTATCAAAGCCATCAGTCCAAGTGAAGGATGGACTACGGGAGGTGCCACTGTCATCATCATAGGAGACAATTTCTTTGATGGGTTACAGGTCATATTCGGCACCATGCTGGTCTGGAGTGAGGTAGGTGTTGTCTGCACATTAATGTCTAATAACTTTGTCTAGTTTATACCCAGCCTTTATTTCTCTGGGCCTTGTTCTATTATCGTAACAATGAATAGACTTTCTTCATTTCCCCCAATTTATACAAATAAGAAGTTCAAGACATACCCCCCCCCCCCGGTCATATTTCATGTCACAGTTCCTATTTAAACAGTTCTTATTTCAACTATGGGATTAATCTAGCCTATTGGTATTTTAAAAATGATTTCTATGAAAATTTCTATTAATAATCTTATCATGAAGAAATGCGTCAAAATAAACATTGATAATCTCACACATCTGTAATGTCAACTAATCTGAGAATGGCATCTGTAGTCAATAGGGCCCCACTAATTTTAAATCTCTGTCAGATTCTGACTAAATATTCTTTATAACTTGTAGATTTCTTCCACATTTGTGTTAGCTTTCCTTCCCTACTTCTCATCAATTCATGCCATATATACTAGCCAGTGTAAATTCATGGTTATAGCCACTTGTGTCATCATAGGTGATATGAATTTAAAACCATTTACTCCAGAATAGTTGTATTATTATAATATAGCTACATCATAAAAAGTGGTTTGACTAAAGCAACCCCAGAAACAATTAAAACGTGTACGAGCTCATGTGGTATAGAACTCACACGACTTTCCATCCTTAGCATCTGCCTGGATCACTTATTAGAATGGTCATTTCTTAGAGTGCCTCCTATGTGAGAAGAATGAATATGACAGGGATAAATGTTCTCTGATGTTGTATGAACCTCTGAAATTGTATGAACATAAATTGTATCATGCCAGCACGTTCAAACAAGCTGGCATTTATGCATTTGGATTGTTGATAAAGACTATCAAGCAGCAAGTGCTAGGAAAGGATAGTAAAGCTGTGGCAAAAATAAGATTGGTTAAAATCAGGTGAAGTGGAACAAATGGGAGATGAGATTTAAACAGGATTAACAAGTCTGGCTTTGTAGAGTTGCTAGAGGTCAGTGGTAGAGCACATGTTTTGCATTTAGGGGGTCCTAGATTAAGTCCTTGGCACCTCCACCTTTCCCCCTAGCTACCCCATCACAAAATTTCCATTTCATACTGAGGCTTCTAAATGTATAAGGGTGCCACTAGAAATGCTCATTTCTTAAATAGTCATGCTGTTGCAATGTGCACACTATAAACAATCTGCAGTGCAAATATTGCAATTTTAATTTACTTTGTGTGTATTCAAGCTTTGTAATTGCAGTATTTATAGGCATGAATTTTTTTAAAAAGTCTGCTCTGGTGTGAGTGCTGTTGAAACAAATAAAATTTGTGTGCCACAGTTCTTTGAGAATTGAGATACATGTTAAATATGTAGATTTAAAATGATTCCAGGACACATATTTATTATTTAAACATACACTTCAGTTATAGGCTCTCTAACATAATTACAATGTTTCTCACTCAGGGAAGTACATTGAATCATAATTTATCATATTAATTTTGTGCAGAAATACAGATACTTGCGGCCAGAGTTTTCAATTAATTTTTGGCTGCCAGAACAAAAATTATTTCAAAAAATGTCTGACAGCATTTATGTTCAAAAAGGAAAGGCCATGCCTCATTAATTCAGATCGTGTAGTTCACATTTTATAACAATTGTATATAGAGTGTTGCCAACCTCCAGGTACTAGCTGGACATCTGCTATTACAACTGATCTCCAGCCGATGGAGATCAGTTCACCTGGAGAAAATGGTTGCTTTGGCAATTGGACTCTGTGGCATTGAAGTTTCTCCCCTCTCCAAACACCGCCCTCCTCAGGCTCTGCCCCAAAAACCTCCCACTGGTGGTAAAGAGGGACCTGGCTACCCTATGTATACAGCATGTATAATTTCTGCAAATAATTTCATTTCCAAGAACTTAGATGCAGGTTAGTTTACAACACAGATGTTATTTTCACCATCAGCTGAAAGGCACAAAGAAGACTTTTGCAGGTCATTACTCTCTTGTGTTTAAAAGCTTGGAAGTTGAGATAGAACATGGTATCTGCAACCTGTTCTCCCATTCAGTTTCAGTGGAAGAGTCAAATCCATGTGTATAATGGAATGTTCATGGAGATGGAGTCCCCCAGGTACCCAGCAGTTCAGTTTGTGCTTTGTATAAAGAGCTATATGCAGCAGTGCCCCGTACTGATGGGCAAGACACATAATAGGAACTGAAATACAGCATTTGCCATTGATCTTCAGCTATTGAGTGTGACACTTGAAACCTGATGGAAAACAGTATGAAAGGACATTCTGATACATTCAGGTTTCAGCTTCTTAAGGAATCCAGTGAGTAGACAGTGAATATGCCCTTAAGCAACATTTTATCTTGTAATTTTCTTCCCTTAAATACGATTCTACAAACTGTAGACTTTAAAGACTCTCAGTTCAATGTTTCAGCTTGGAAAGATCAAAATATCTTAAACTATCTGATTTGGCCTGCCTTCTGATTTCTTGAAATATATGAAACCAATAGCTTTCTTTTCAGTATTCCTTCAAGTCCTATGAGCAATGGTTTTAAGAATTAGAAAATCTAGTTCCTTCAATTCCCCCTTAATATATATCTTGCATCAACTCACGCCTGATTTGCTTTATTCTAAATTACACACATTGTAGTTACATACCTTAAGACACATCACATATTTTGTTGTCTAATTAGTCAAGACAGACCAGGAAAAGGAAACTAGGAAGAATGGGAGGGGGGCGCTGCAGCCTCCTATCTGAAAACATCATCTGACCTGGAATCAAATCCAGTATAGATGTTCAGAAACAGAATGTGGCCCAGCCTTGATTTTATTCTTCCATTGCAACTTTCAGAATTGATAGAAAGGACATCTGAAAGTCTCTTGCCTTGAAAACCCTACGGGGTCACCATAAGTCAGCTGTGACTTGACTGCAAAAGAAAAAGGATATACTTTGTGCTTTATGTATAGATCAGCTGAGTATTTGCCAACAACAGGCTTTTGGGTGCAACTTCAGAAATCTAACTCTGTTGCAATTCCTTACAGTGTCAGTGTGTGAGTATTCCACATTCAATATGCTCTTTATTATTATTTTTGAATAATAATAATAATAATAATATGTATATAGTATTTTTGAATATTCAAAACCCACTACATAAAGTATTTCAGAACATCTTCCATAAGGTACACTAATATTTTCTTCTGTAGAATTGCACTTGTGGCAATAAAGTTTTGCCATCAAGAATACATATGTCAATCTGAGGGCAGAAGGAGCCAGAGCCAGGAAAAGAACTGGAATGAAAAATTTACCGTATTTTTCGCTCCATAAGACGCACCTGACCATAAGACGCACCTAGTTTTTAGAGGAAAACAAGAAAATAAGCTATTTAATAAGCTACCGGTATATTAGAATAATATTTCAACCATGTAAAGTGAACAGCAGTCAACAGTGGCATTAAGAACCATCATCACTGTCATTAACAAATGAAGAGAGACTTTAAGGTTCGAGTACTCTTCTAGTCTTCTGTGAACCCCAAGAACTCATCATTGCTAGAGTCAGAATTTATTTGTAGCACTAAGGAACTTTTCTTATGTGCCAAGGGGGGAATCAGGAAATAGAACCTGAAGAAACATTGGCACTTGTTTTTGCCATCAAGTCGCAGCCGACTTATGGCGACCCCGTCAGGTTTCCAAGGCGAGAGATGTTCAAAGGCGGTTTGCCATTGCCTGCCTCTGCGCAGAGACCCTGGACTTGCTTGATGGTTTCCCATCCGAATAATAACCAAGGCCGATCCTGCTGGATCTGTCGGTCTAACCAGGTTAAGACATCTCAGCCTTCATGAAAAGCAATGGCACAAACTCCATCTTCCAGCTCGGTTTTTCAGAGCAATGTTTGAACTGAAGGCAGGCTAGATGTTTCCAAACAGACTGCTTCTTGATTGGAGCCCAATGGTTGAGAAGCAGAATTAAGCCACAACAAAATCAACCCTAGCCATGATTTATGCACTGGAGGTTTTGCCGCTCTCTAGATGCATATTTCCCCCCATCAAAATTCTCAGAACACTGCATGGGGGTTTATTCTTGAGTTTCAGGATTCGGATGGGGGGAAAATGTGCATCTAGAGAGCGGCAAATCCAAGGCAAAATTTCCCCATGCATAAATGGCAGCAGGGCAGATAGCCCCATTGAACAGGCCACGGATCTGACTCTATACCCCCCACCCCCTAAAAAGAGGCCGAGGTTGGAATACCGTGCAAGATAAATAGATTAGAGCCTCTGCGCCCCCCCCCCCGATTTTGCAATCCCGTGAAGGAAGCTAATTTCGGGCTCTAGCCCAAAGGCAGCTTTATTATTATAGGGCATTTATGCATGGGAGGTTTTGCCTTGGATTTGCTGCCCTCTTGATGCACATTTCCCCCGTCCGAATTTTCAACTCTGGCCATTTATGCACGGGAGGTTTTGCCTTGAATTTGCTTCTCAATAGATGCACATTCTCCCTATCCGAGTTCTCAAAACTCAAAAATAAGCCGCCATGCAGAGTTCTGAGAATCCGGATGGGGGAAACATGCATCTAGAGAGCAGCAAACCCAAGGCAAAACCTCCTGTGCATAAGTGGCAATAGTCTTCTCCCAGGCCGCGGGATCCACCACGAAGGGGGCCGCCAGCCACCTCGTAAAGCTTGCCTAATTGGCCTGCAGCAGCTCCCGGCCCTGCAAGAGAATGAGGCCCCGGGCTTGGCAGCCCCCCCAGCCATTACAATGGCGTGTCACCACGAGAGGCGGCGGGTGGGGATTATTAAAGGCAACAGGAGATCCCGTGGACCCCCTCCCTGCTTTTCCAACGGGGGCTGGGAGTCAGGCTCTGGCCCCCTCCCCGGATTTGGGGGGAAGGCGGCGGGGAAGGGAAGGCGGGCAAAGCCGAGGGGGGAAGGTGGGCAGGCAGGCCTGATTTTCTCTCTCTCCCCCCCACCCCCAATTTTCAGATTTCTCTCTTTCTCCCTCCCCCTTCCCACTCCCCCTTCAGGGCTTCCCCCCCACCTTTTTAAATAAATGCAATCCCAGTTGCCGTTTGGATGGAGCATCTCCTCGGGTTAAACCTTGCACGCATTGGGTGGGAGGAAGAGAGAAAGGCGTTGCGAAGGAGCGACAAAAGCGCGTCCTGAAGTGTGCAGTGAGGCAGGTTGGGAGAGGGAAGGAACCCAGGGCTTTCCCGTGTGTGTGGAAAATAACATGGCGTTAACGTGTGGAAAATAACGTGGCGACGACCTCCCAGAAAACACTTCACCAACTCTCCCAGCAGGGCTTCAACCTGATTCGCGGGCACGCTCTTGGAGATTCAGCTCCAGTTACCGGTAACGCACACACACATTCACTCCATAAGATGCACAGACATTTCCCCTCACTTTTGAGGAGGAAAAAAGTGCATCTTGTGGAGCGAAAAATATGGTAAGCAGGCAAGCAAGTGAAGGTTGCTGGGACTATTGCTGCTAACCCAGCACTACCAAATCTTGCCGTTTCTTCCTCTCTGTGTGCAAGGGAGTGTTTTTCCCAAGGTTATCTTCCCATCTGACCGAACAGAGAGTCTGGTAGAACGAGGAGAAGGTACAGTGGTTACTGTCTTGGACAGGGAGGCTGATGAGGTCACACAGTTGACCTTCCATGTCAGATGTGATTCCTCATCCTTGTTTGCTTGTTTGAAATTTGTTTTGTCCCCAGCATACCTCTTTGCAGGGGGAACTCTGCAGCTTTGGATACCAGATACTGGTGGTTAAAAACAAGTAGAGATGTTGCCCTAATGACTTGCTGATGAGTTTCCTGGACTCATCCCAGTGAATGACCACAGCTGGAGATGGGAGGAGAGAATACGATAGGTGACATCCGAAGAAGGACAGAGCTAGGGAGCAGAGGAAAGAAAGATTATCCTATAGTCCTTTGATTTGGTAGCTGGAGTTGAGAAAATTGCATGTTCTGAAATTTGGAATCAAAGCTTTGGCTGTAGGTTTCTTGCTATTCCTCATATTACAGTTGGTGGGCTGAAAATGAGAGAACAGTGGCTTGCCTAAAGTCACCTAGTGCATTAATGGGTTGGATAACATTTGAATCAGGGAGTTCCCACTTCACAGCCAGTGCACCAGCTCTCTTATGCTGTGTCCTGGAAAAATGAGGAGCCACTCTGGAAAGAAGAATTAAGGGGTTGTTTGCCTGTATATCTTCATTTACTCTAAGAAATTTAACTCTTCAATCTGTTTAGCATAAACACCAAACTGTATGCCTATCATTCCCCATAAATCACACAAGAATTTATATTTATGTGGATTAGCTACTCCTTCTTGATAATTCCAGCTACTGGAATTACTTCTCTTCATTATAACTGAATCTTCAGCCTGGTTTCCTAGAGCAAAGAGAATGTTACAATATGCAAACCACACATCTGGTTTTAGGGAGTGTTTGTGATTTGGTGGTCAATCCTATGCTTTGCATATAGAATGTCCCAGGTTCAATCCCCTGAATCACCAGTTAAAGTGGGTGATGTGAAAAGTTCCTTTCTGAGTTCCTGGAGAGCTACTGCCCATCACAGTAGAAAATACTGACCTTGATAGACCAATGGTTTGACTCAGAATAAAACAGCTTTATGTGTTCATGTATGGATAATGTCGGCTGTCAGACCAAATAGAAGTTAAAGGCTCACCCAAACTTTTAAAAAGCCCAACAAAAGAAAGAAGTGTGGTCACTTGTAAGAAAGGCTGTGAATATGGCATTGGTAAGAGTTCAGGGCAAGTTCATAACTGTACAGCAATTATATAATTCTCCACATTTCACATACTGCATAACAAACTACTGTATATACTCGAGTATAAGCCGAGTTTTTTAGCCATGATTTTGGCTTAAAAAACTCACCTCAGCTTATACTTGGGTCAATATGGTAATTCACCAGTGGGGCCCTCTCCCAGCACGCTCCCACCGGCCAGCTGATGGGTGGGCTGTCCCGCCTTCTCCCCCCCACCGCCTTGTGCGCGGTGGTGGTGGCGGCTTCTTCCCACCCCACCGCACCCCACCCCACCCAATCGCGCCTTCGGCGTGGCGGCAGCGGTTTCTTCCCCCCACTGCACCCCACCTGATCGCGCCTTTTGTGTGATCGTGATTGCGCCTTTTGCGCGATCGTTGCACCTTTTGCGCGATCGCGCCTTCTGCGTGGCGGCAGCAGTTTCTTCACCCCCCACCCCACCCCGCCTTCTGCTGGGTGGCGGCGGTTTCTTCCCCCCACCCCCCACCTCACCCAGGCCTGTCCTCCTGCTAGCCAGCTGACCCTGCAGGGCCTCCTGTGCACAGGGAGGGGGCCGCCGCCGCCACCACCACCTGCCTGCGCGCCTGGAGCCCAGTCAGGTAAGCCTGCGGGGGGGGGGAGGGGGTGCATTTCCCCCTTGGCTTATACGTGGGTGCCTAATTTTTCCCCATTTTGGGGGTGAAATTAGGCACCTTGGCTTATACTCGGGTCGGCTTATACCCGAGTATATACGGTACTCATGTGAATATTGAGTACACTGGTTTCCACCAACAGGATCTAGAGCTGCTGTCCCAGGTTATTTTTGCATATAACCTGATTCAACCACTGTTGTAAATCAGACAAATTATTCACAGCCAGCGATGAATAACACACAGAGAGAAACACTTTTACCACCTCTACATAATTAAAACAACTCTGCATAACAGAAAAAAGTAGAATACATTAGCCAACTACAAAACTGGACATGCTGTTACAAATACAAACAGTAATATGTTCGGGATTTTATACTGATAGCAGGTACATGCTTCCTGCTATCATTAATCTCTATAGGTCAGTTTTAATTTAATCAGTTTCACATTCTGTTTTTTTTTTTTAAATTATATGAAACAGATGACAGGAATGCCATAATATTAGAGTATTTTACTTAAAAATTCCGGCACAGAGAAGTGATGGGCTGCTAAATTCAAACCTAGTTCCAGATTCTAATTTCCTTTACATCTAAAGAGCATTACAAGATGGCAGCAGATGTGGGCACATTCTGCACTAAAACAGTTACAGTTGTGTGCTATGAAATGCCTGACTCTGTATACATTATGCAACGTCAGCCCAGTTTATGCATTTTTTACATTTACTTATTTTGCAAAGTCATAGCATGAGGCAAGCAACTATGCAGGGCGCTGAAACCTCTTTTTCTGGTATTTGAAAATTCTCTCTTCTCTGGCATCTGTACAATCACCAGGCTGTGCTGTTCACAAACATTTAAGAACTTCACAACTATAAAGACTACGCTTTTTTGAAAGTACAAATTTTTTTTAACAGATTCCTGGTATGGTTGAATTTTGAGCAATGTTATATTGTGCAGAATCCTAGAATACACAGAGCCTTAGTGACTATACTCATCTCTTAATCATTAGTTTTTAGATGCTTTCTGGAATATTATAAGTATTGAAAATAATTGACATTTTGGTCCTTGTATATGCGGAATGCAATTGTGTGAGTATGCATATGTGAGTATGAGGAAGAAAGAGAGAAGACTCAAATGTGGAGGGAGAATGAAAAACTTGATTCAGACATAATGCCGAACTGTTGTTTATTTTAACTCTGGTTCTTTATGAAACTTAAATTCAGCTAACAAACGATCATTCAAATCCTGGATTATCTCAACAAATGCCAATGTAATCACTTTCACACTTTTCCGTTCAGAGACTCAGTTGTTATCCTGGCCTGCATTGTTGATAAGGTGCTGCCAGGATACATTTGTATGTCATAAAAAGCCATCGTTAATACTAACTGTTGGGTAATTGCCTTCACTAGGCTTACTGGGTCTCCTGCTGTGGTGGGAGACTTCCCACCCTCTGCCTGCTAACCCCACCATTGTTCAGCAGGGTGAGGTATGGGGACGGGGGTGGGGGGAAGAGTCATCATGCTGTCACTTCCACTGTAAACCAGAAGTTCTGTCACCACATTGGCATTATGCTGTAGAATCATGCCAAGCTGCAAAACCACACAGTATGGTTTTACTGTAGAGGTTATTTGGGGGGTGGGGGTGGATCCTAGAACATCAGGTTTAATGCCAGAAGAGACAGCACTACATTATTTCCCCTCATACCTGCCACCCTCCCACCTGTTGCCAATAGCTGGCAGCCCTACTTCAAACTATGACTTCCTGCCCTGGTTTGATGTGCCCTAACTACCCATGGTTAGTGGAGTGGCTGCATTTGGATGATGTCACTAATCATAGTTTAAATAAACTGTGGTTTCATATGATGGCTGGACCAAACCAAAGAGAAGTGATGAGTTCTGCAATTGTATCTATCAACATCTGAGAAGACATGAGGTCTGCCGTGGAAACTGGGGAGATTTTAAATACAGGACTGTGGAAGTGTGCTAAAATGGACTTTATACCATGACTGGGTGCTTCAGGTGGCTGCCTTTCCAGTTCATGGCTATTTTTGCATGGTCAGTTTTGATGCTCGCTCAAAGCTCTTTTTTAAAATGCGACTTTAAAAATGCCTTTTCACGGTCCCAACGCTAAAGAAGTTCCACTCCCCCACTCGCCTGCTCCTTTGTTCCTGTTTGCATAGCCATTAGCATATGCGTAGCTAATGCGCCTCTGTTGTTTTGCATTGTTCTTTGAGGGGGATTCGTTGACGGTAAACATCAAAGGTCACATTAAATGGGCTCTTTAGTAATGTGAAGCAGGTATGCGCTGGCTTCGCAGTCACTTCCGGAATGATGGTTCAGAGTGCAAAATTAAAAAAAATATGCAGGGCAATTCAGCCTGGAACGCGCTGCTAATTACCATGCAAAAATGGCCAGTATATATTTTTAAGTTGCCTCTATGGTACAGTCATTAAGGCATTTACTTGCTCTGGTAACAAAGCAATATCCATCATGTATCCAAAAGATCTAAATATCTCTCTTTCACACTACAGCATAGTGAAGAGATTGCCATAGTTATGTAATCAAGCTGTGTAAATCTGGGTTTCAGGCTTGCCCTTTTTCCTCACACTATATCATAGAATCATATTTGAAGCTGCAAGCATGGATTTTGTGTGAATGAAGAGTAAGAGAAGAGGGGTGGTGGGAAGGGGCAACACAATTCTGGAGAGGATTAGAAGTGCTGGCAGTTGTCTGGGCCTACCCCCCTTTTGCAACAGCATGAGAGCGGAGAGAAAAGGGGCCCCTCTGCCTTTTATGCTCAGCTTTCGGTCCAGGGAATGTTTTCCCAGTCACAATTCACATGAGACTCATTTTACCTCAATTTTGTGGAGGAAGGGTAGTCTCCTTTGTACAATGGCTATCATAGGGCTTTTCTGCACCATGTTTCTGCTGAAGCTAGGCTTCTTAACTGCATTATCCCTCCCACCTCACACACAAACCATATTGTTTGCTGGCCGTAGCTCTCTCAGTTTTTCTTCAACCCCCCCCCCCTTTGGCCCATTTAAAGAAGAAAAAACCAGGAAAAACTCAGGGGGGTGGGAATGGGAGAACAATAACGCAATGTGCAATAGTATTCATTATTTATATCATTATTAGTATATATGATGATAATTTTAAATGATTATTGTTGACGATCCTTTAAGGTTAATTGTGAACCCCAGTTTGAATGTTATAGACTTCTAAGTAGATTACACCTTTGCTGTTGTTGGGAAATAAACTCAAAATACTGGGGAGACACTGATATAGAATACTGTTAGACCTCTTAACCTAGAGGAGAAATGAAATAAATAAATTCACACTGGAATTTACAACTTCTAGAATAATGTACAATTGCTGGAGTAATGAGGCAAAAAGAACCCACCACCACAGTCTCCTTGTATTTTTCTGCATTTAGAAATATACTGTATGTTTAATTTATTTACTTAAAATAAAGAAAGTTATTGTAAAAAACCATCCAGAAAATCTGCTGAACTCTCCTCGACCTTGAGACTATGCAACGATGTACAATAAATATGTCAGTCTCTTCTTGGAACCAATGTGGTTTTTATTGGAAAATGCATGAAATAATGTTGAAAGAGAATTAAATTGGTGACAGACCTATGCATGTTGTTCAGATTTTATATAATGTATACATGTACACATGCATATGCGTGCACACACATTTTAAATGTTTACTGTAGTGTAAAAGGATAAAAAATCTGGCTGACCCATCTTTAAAATGCTTTGCTGTTTTCATTTAATTTTGTTCTGTGTCCACCTAAATAACACCTTTGGTGTATTTATATTGAATTTCTTGTCATTTTCAGGGTTTGTGTGTGTGTGTTAAAAGTTAAGATTTTAACCCAATAAATGAATGACTGGAAGATTCATTACTTGAAGGCACTTATAGGTAGGGCGCCAAGTCCCTCTTCGCCACCGGCGGGAGATTTTTGGGGCAGAGCCTGAGGAGGGCAGAGTTTGGGGAGGGGAGGGACTTCAATGCCAGAGTTCAATTGCCAAAGCGACCATTTTTCTCCAGGTGAACTGATCTCTATCAGCTGGAGATCAGTTGAATTAGCAGGAGATCTCCTGCTACTACCTGGCAGTTCAGGAAACAATTTAACCTGTGCTGAATAAATTACAGACTGTAGAAAGACGTAGCACGAGGCTCAAATATTAACCAAATAATATAAGACAAAGCTTATAAAGCTTTATAAGCTTTGTCTTATATTATTAGGTTAAAATTTGAGCCTCGTGCTACGTCTTTCTACAGACTACCTGGCAGTTGGCAACCCTACTTATAGGGACAGCTATAATTAATTTGCAAGTCAAGAATAGTTGACATTAAAATATCCAAATGTTGTCGAAACATAAAGAAATCGGAAATTAGGCAGGAAGACTGAATTAAAAAAAACACCTCACATTTTAGGAAGTTATACAATCAGTTTAATTAAATAAGAATTTTATGACAGTGGGTGGAACACTTTTAACCAGCTTTGCTGTGCCCTGTGAGCTGAGGCACATGCTGCATTTTAGGAGCTCGCAATTTTACTTTCATTTTCAATCATAGTTTATGCTAAAGAAGCTGACTATGCTCAGGCCTGAATGGAAATCTTTTGGGATGAATGGGTACGGAAACAGCAAGCTGACTGTGTTTAAATGTTGCAGAATGTCATTAAGTAATTTTCAGACTCAGAAGCAAATGCCTGCCGTGTATGAAAACAGAGCTAATATTGTGATATGACTGGGAAGATGAACATTTGCAAATATTGTTGTCATTGGCTTTTATGCTGGTTACATTGAGCAGGCATTCAACACTGACAGGTTAATTACATGTTTCAAAGCTTTGTTTATGTGATCTGAGAAGAAAGTGTTATTAAAGAACTGTTTTGCATCTAACGGATTTCCTCCCTTCTAATATTTCCATAGCTTATTACACCTCATGCAATCAGAGTTCAAACACCGCCCCGACACATCCCTGGTGTAGTAGAGGTCACATTGTCCTACAAGTCCAAGCAGTTCTGTAAAGGTACCCCTGGAAGATTCATCTATACAGGTAAGATTATTACTTTTAAAAAATACATGTAATGTAATATGTGTTTATCTTCCCTAATGCTACTGCTTTTACACTGAGTGTTAAACAGCTGATGTGTCTTCCAACCTTAAGGTTGAGTCATATGTCATTGCTCCCACAGAACCATACCACATGATTTTATTTATCTACATGACATCTACATGAAACCGCTGGGTGAGGTCATCCAGAGATTTGGGCTGGGTTGTCACCAGTATGCAGATTACACTCAGTTCTATCTTGTACTTCTGGTGGATGCAAGGGAGGATGTAGAAACCCTGAATCAGTGCCTGGAGGTGTTTTGGGGGTAGATGTGGGCTAATAAACTCATGAGAAAACCGAAGTGCTATCGGTGAGTGGAAGGCCTGACACAGGATTTAAGGTATTCCTTGTTCTGAATGGAGTTGCACTGCTCTTATAGGAACAGCTCTGTAGCTGGACCCAGGCCTACTGTTGGAGGCAGCTATGGCTGGGAATTCCTTTTTAACAGCTTTGACTGATTAGCCACCTATGCTCTTTCCTGGACAGCATATCCGGCCACTGTGGTTCATGGCCTGGTAACATCTAGATTAGATTACTGTAATACACTCTATGTGAGACTGCCCTTGAAAAGTGCTCAGAAATTTCAACTGGTACAGAATGCTGCTGCCCTGGAGTTGACTGGAGTGGGTGGTAGGGACCATATCACTCTAGTCTTGTTCACAAGACACTGGCTCACAATTTATTTCTGAGCCCAATAAAAGATGTTAACTTTTAAAGCCTGATGTGGTTTGGGACCAGCATACATGAGAAACCACTTACTTCTATATGAGCCTACCTGACCACTAAGGTCATCTTCTGAGGCCCTGTTTCATGTGTCCCTGCCTTCTATTATTAAACAGGTGGCAACCTGAGAGAGTGCCTTTTAGGCCAGGCACCAAAATGATGGAACACTCTCTCCAGGGATATTCACCTGGCCCCTTCCATCACTGTGTTCCACCAGTGGGTGAAGACTTCTTTTTTAACTGACATTCCCCCCTTCCTGTCTTATGTTGCAATTACTAATTCATGTGCTTTTAATGTGTATTTTAATTTTGGTTTTAATAGTTCTTATGAATCATTTTATGATGTTTTATTTTAAACGGTTAGCTGCCTTGATGTCCCTCAGTGGGCAGAAAGGCAACATACAAATTTTGTTAATAAATATTAAAACCCACAGTGGTCCCCTCCTTTTATGTAAATCTAGATTTTGTGAAACATGTTCAACAGGAAGGTTTACTAGCCATGTATTGACTGGTAAAGTGCATGCATACTTGATAATTTGTTGGTTTGAAGTTGGTCCCAAGAGGTTAACAGGATGAATAAATAAGAAAAATCATGTAGCACTGGGAGAAGGGCAGTTGTATTAATTTTTTTTTTGGGTCTGACTCCTGATATTTTCTGAGTAATAGAAGGTATATAGGAATACTTGAAGTGATTATTATGTTGCATATTAACATCGACCACAGTACATCTCTAGACAGGAAAGGATGCAAGAATGGTAGCACCAAAAGACATAAGGAGACAGTCAAAGTGAGCTGACCTTATAGACCTTATAGACCTGGTATAAGCAGCCTCCTTCTGGTAAATATGCTTATTGAATATGTGTGGGTGTAAAGTGCTGTCAAGTTGCAGCCAACTTATGGCAACCCAGTAGGGCAAGAGACTCAAAGCAAGAGACTAGCAGAGATGGTTTGCCGTTGCCTTTCTCTGTGATACAACCTTGGCATTCCTTGGTGGTCTCCCATCCAGTTACTAACCAGGGCTGATCCTGCTTAGCTTCTGAGATCTGGTGGGATCAGGCTAGCCTGGGCCATCCAGGTTAGGGCACTTATTGAATATAGTTCTGTATAATGCAGCCTAGTACATCAACATGAAAGCAGATGCCCAAGCATAAGCTGCTAGCATGAAGGAACTAAACCTTTGTGTATTTGAGGAAAGCTTGGCAGCTTCTCTATGCCATCTCAGCTGCTTTCACCAGAAATCAAGAAAGATAATATGTTGCAAAGTCAGGGAGTTAGATCCAGTGACACTTTTAACCTATTCTTATCCAATTCACCTCATTACTGTAGCTTCCATTTCACATGGCTGTTGTTCATACAGGTGTCATGATCAACAGCATCACCTTTGTTGGTGGTTGAAGGAGATCCCTTTCCATTTTCACCAGCTGAACATTTGGATGGATCTAACCAGAATCTTAGAAGAAGGGTGTCTGTGGAATAACATCATCTTAAAATATCTGCCAGGCGCTGCCCCACATTTAGATCTAATCATATGGTATTATATGGTTTCAAAACGATATTTTATTAAAACTGGATCATAGGAAAGAGTGAAAAAAATGAAGAATCTTTCTATGATGCTACTTCTGTTTGATGCTTTTATTGGGGAAAACACTTTTTAGTTTTCCTTATCCTGCAGCAGTGCAGAGATCCATCTGGTTGCCAGAACCAACAGTTATTATAGATGTTTGATCAATGTCAGTAGTGCTCTGAGCCAGGTTTCTTGTCTCTTCGGAGCTAGAATAAACTACTGCCTACTATTATCAACTTTTCTTCTCAGTCCACCGGAGGCTTGATGGGCTTTGACTCCTGGCTAGGTCCCTGTTTGAATATATCTTGGGACACATTTGGTTAAGAGTGCAGATAGAAAAACTCCAAATGAATAAATACTTCGAATTCTGATGGTGCAGGAAGTAAAATAATAGCCTATGTTAGAGTTGTCAACCTCTCGGGGGTGGGGGGTGGGTGGAGTTCTCCCAGAACTGAGGTCTTTGGGGAAAAGGATAGGGTCAAATAAAAATGTGATAGAATCTTCATCCCTGTCCAGGTTTTCTCAAAACGAGCCATCTTTCCTTCATTCTTTCCAGTACTGACCTTCAGTTGTAAGAAGATTGAATTTACATCTGTGTCTTAGCTTCTCACCAAGTGGCAATACACTCTTCCCACTTATCCTTCATTGTTCCTGCAGAATCCTTTTTCTTCAGCAAAGAGAGCCACTTCATACATTACATTTTTAGGAGTACAATTAATATTGTTCAGGATATGCTTAAAAATATAAAATGCAGTTTCCATGTACACGTTTATAAATGTGAGCATTGGACAACACATCTCAGGAAGGTGGGATTGTCTGCAGCTCTTGTTGAGCATATACTCAATGACAAATTTGGCTCGCCTCTATATAATGTACAAAATATGTACATCAGTTATGCTACCTATTTATGAACATTAAGAAATAGTACATAAACGTGTTCAGCGTTAACAAATGGAAAATTCTTGCATTTTCTGTTGGGGAGAGGAAAAGTAGCACATTGTTACTTTGCAAGAGGTGGGGGTGCCAAATCTGGAGTATGTTTAAAAGTGGGACCTGATTCCAAAAGGTTAAGAATGACTGCTTTCGGCAGCCCTTTGGTTCTTTATGTCTTAGTCAGTACAACAAAAGGAAGTGGATTTACAATCCATGTAAGATTTTTAAAATGGGAGGGGATTCACATCCATGTCTACAAACTCCCACCTTTAGAAATGCCTCCCAGCCCTTTAAACAAAATGCAGGATTGGATCAAGCCTGCCGATTAGTTTTAGTTAATTGAAAATTATAGGATTGACCCAAGAGGAAAATTTCGTTTGCACTCCAATCACTATTACAAATTAAGGAAAATTACTACAATTTTGTTTAGCTAAGGTTTCACACTGAGTTCACAAAATTAGCTCAGCCACCCTGACAAAGTCAGCACTCTGTTACTGATCCGGGGGTGGGGGGAGCGAGGACTAATAGGCTGTGGTGTGTACAAACGAAGCATAGAAAAAGCTATGATGCTTTACAGAACTAGGCCAAGTGGTTTTAATTAGGATTATTAGTTCATTGTAAATTTTGAAGAACAATCAAACTAGCAGATTAGCTGTTTCTTTTAAAGCTAGGATTTCTAGCCATTCATTTTTCCCATGAGAACTTCTTTTAACTCCCACATAGCACTTTAAAAAAAAACCAGTCTCATTATGGACCTACAGGAAATGGACCAATTGGAAGTTCTGATACTGTAACATTCCACAGCAGTGTTCCAGTGGATGGGAGTTTTTCCACAGCGCTTGTCAGTGAATTCAGCGTTCTGGAACGTTTTACAAAACCACAGAGGCCAAATGTTTTCTCAGAGGAGTTTGGCCTCTGTTTTTGGCTGAAAACATTGAGGTATCACTTGGTGTTTATTTACCCTGCATTTAAAAATGAGGAAAGAATAGAGGAAAGAGAATTGGGGGTTGTGGGTGGTACAAAAGCCATTCAAGCATAGTTTCCTCTCTGGTGAAAATGTCCTATCCATTAATGGCCTCATTTTGTGGTTAGGTCTCATTTAGAAGAAATTATTTTTAATCAGTGTTCAGCAAAATATCCCCTTAAGCCACCTGGCTGCAATTTTTTTTTTTTTTTTTACTGTTAAGTGTTTAAATTCTCAAAATAAAATGCCTAGTGACCCATTAATTTTAGATTCTTTTTTTCTTTTAACTGCCAGCAACTTAGAAATTTGATCTGTTAATGCATGTTCTATCCATGATTCAAAGTTCTGTATGTAATGAGAAAATTCTGCACTGAGAAAGTACTTTTGTAAGAACTTCATTGCAAGGACTTATTAAAATAGTTCCTTAAGTTTCTACACACACACAGCCGTAAATCATATCACAGGCAGTTATTTGAAAAACAAATCCACTGATATTTAGATGTTAAGAGATTTAAATATAGAAAACAAAACACCCAATGTTCATTGGAGCCTGTTTTTTCTGTGAACATTTAAAAGGCCAATTTTACAGCAAATGAGGCATTTGAAGCTTGCCTATGTATAATATCTAACTTAATATTGTTCATTTTTACATCAAACTCTCAGTAATATTGTTACATTGACAGAATGGCAGAGTGGCTAAAGAAATTACTGCACTAGTAAAGTTGTTGCAGTTCTTTGGAGAATTTTTAAAAATTCTTACTTCAGAAGGAAGTTTTGTTACAAACACATTCATGCAACCTCCTGAGAGAAACTATTTTTTTTGTATGGATTTGCAAAGAGATAATATGTTTTCCAGCTAACACTGACAGGATTAACAATGTCAGGCTGTTCTGGCAGGAGGAGGTACAGAATATGATTTGAGAAGGTGACTGGCTGGATACAAGGCAATCCCAGCTAGGGGTAGCTAGGAATGGGGTTAAGGTTACGAGACACTAATATCTTACCTTCATAAACTTGTCTCTTGATCAACAAGAATTATTTTGAGTTGTTTATCGTTCAACCAAAACTTCAAGTGGATAAAAATCCCAATCATTTTACAGGTGACCTTGGGCCAGCCAAATACTCTCAGCCTAACCTACAACACAAGGTTGTTGTGAGTATGAAATGGTGGTGAGGAGAATGATATAAGCTGCTTTGGGTCACCATATGGAAGAAAGGCAGGGCATAAGTGAAGTATATGAATAAGTAAATCAAAGATTTGTGTTTTTTGAGCATAGAAGTTATCTCCTGTCTGTAGAGTTGCCAACCTCCAGGTACTAGCTGGAGATCTCCTGCTATTACAACTGATTGCCAGCTGATAGAGATCAGTTCACCTGGAGAAAATGGCCGCCTTGACAATTGGACTCTATGGCATTGAAGTCCCTCCCCTATCCAAACCCTGCCTTCCTCAGGCTCCACCCCAAAAACCTCCCGCTGATGGCAAAGAGGGACCTGGCAACCCTACCTGTCTGTGTAGGCTTCCCAGGTCATTTCAGTCTTGGCACTGAGCCAAGACTGTCTGCTGTATATTTGAAGCTGTACTGATATTGAAGCTCTTTCTGCATGGGTGGTCCATGAGTGCATACAAGTTTCTAGAAATACATACTAGTTGGCAGTGTACAGTTGAACTTGTGAATATTGGCTTTAGTAAGGGGTCTATCACAGGCAGAAACCCAGAACTTCACAGATGGACAGCTTAGAGGATGGTGTGCAAATGTATGTTATTTTTATTCATTGGGAACTTTTGTGAGCTTCTGTAAGTCTAAAGAAGAACAGTGTCTGCCTCAACTGATGGGCATACGGAAAGCCCATAAAAGTTGGTTATCCTTTTCCTCCTGCCAGTAGCTGAAATGGTTAAAATGTGTGGCTTTTGTTGTCAGAGCAGCATCCTAGGAATGAAAATACTTAGGCATTCTTTCCTTTGCCCTTGACTGGTTAATTTCCTTTGGCCAAAGGCTGTTAGTTTCATGAGCTTTGGCACCCTGCCCAAGAACCACCACAAACATCATAAATTAATAGCAGAATTCAGGCATCAAGTCAGAAGCCATTAAAAATTATGCTACCTGAAACAGCCAGTACTGTGGTTGCCTAGAGAACTAAGCCTAGAACGTGTGAAGTCTCTAGAAATGGCAAGTGTCTCAGCCCTTGAGAATTGTGAACCACCTTTGAGGATCCTATTCTTTAAAAAAGATACGACGAGCCGTAACTGAACAAGACTCTACATTTCTAGGGTTCTGAGTCCCTGTAAAATATAGAACAAGAGAAAGTGATGCCTATTTGTTTCAATTAACATAGCTCCCTCCTCATCTCATGAATAATTCTTTCTGAAATACATTTAAGTTAGTGATGGGGATAAGTGACATTGGAGAATACTCAATTAAAAAGTCCCCCCCCCCGACTTTAAATTAACCATGCCCCACCATGAGGCTCAAAACACTACACATACCCTCTCATCTGATGGTTACCATACCTTTTGATGTTGGTGTCTGCTACTACAACAGGTGCAGGAAGAGGGAAGATTCCCCCCATCCTCATGGGTACCTGGATGAATGCTGTTTCTACAGTAACTCGGCTGTTTTGGATTTAGTTTCCCCAAGGTATCTGAGAGTTAGAGAGGCATAACTCTTGGCTGGCAACCCCAGTGCTAGCAGTGACACGGCCAGATCCGTAAGAGGCTAACTGCAAAACAAGAAGACAGAAATTAGAAATGTTTCCATTACATGTCAAGATTCCTTTCCCCCCTCCCTATTTAATAAGCAGCAGACACAAATATGATTTTTCATTTTATTCAAAAGAAAAGCTTGCACGTATTTTGAACAATCTGTTTAATAAACTTTCTGCAGGTCTCAGCATCAAGAGGGAGGGAGAACATGAACAAAAAGTATATTTGCAATAGTGTTGCTTGTTTTTTAAAGGAAGATACACTGCCAGATGGTACCTGTATCAGTTTAGCCAGTGTGCTTGAAGACAAAAGCCCCCCCCCCAAAAAAAAACCCCAACTTGGTTTAGAAGAGCTAGAATTTGTAGAGCTAAATACTATCAGTGTAATGTACTGCAGCAGGACCTATAATTGAAATATACCTTGCAGCTACTACCAAACTAAAGCCTATCGTGAATGAAGCATTTTATTTTGCATGCTCTATGCTCATACCTCCCAAGAAATATATTCTTTTTCTTTCTATGGATCCTGTGAAGGCCTATGTGGTACAGGGTTTCCAGATCATTAAAAAATAATCCCACCGCCTCTCAATATTATAAGTCTAAAGGAGCCTGAGGCCTTTACTCACAACCTTGACTTTCTGCTGTCTGCCCTAAGTGAATAAGTGATAAGGCCAGCAAAGATATAAATCATTGAAATCCCTGTCCAAAGAAAACATATTGACTACAGCCAAGCAAATAACAGCCCATAACCAATGGTCCCATTCATCATTTATGTAATAGGGGATATAAAGTATTTTCTACCTGTGAGACCACAAGGAGGAGGAAGACACTGATAAGCCCTCAATCCAAGCTATTTGATTTGATTATTAAGGGGCATGAACTGTTTGGCACATTTTGTCAATCTTTGAAATGTGCTGTTATTTCAAAACTATAAATTTGCAGTAAAGGATTAGGAGGCTATTAACAATAAAGGGTAAACTAGACTTTATATGCCTTTCTGGCAATTTTCATTCAATCCCTTGGATCCTCAGATCGTCTAACCTATTTAATGCAGTAAAACAGTTATCTGACCTTCATAGCCAATAAACCATTTTGTGCTTTGCAGCTCTAACAATAAATTAACCCACAGGGTCACTGAAATTTATCTTGCAAATCCTTTCCTTTATCCTTACCCAAATGCTTTCATTCTCACACCCTTGCGTCCAAACTTTGCTGTATTTGATTGGTCTTCCTTGGCTTTTATATTCTATTGTCATTTTAGAACAGCTGCTGGTATATTATTACCCACTTCTAAAATCTTGGTCTGTTAATCTCAAAGAACTTCCCCTGAAACAGACTCTGTTGATTTAAATGAGTCATATACTGATATCAAGTTTTAAGGATTGGACAGCATGTTTCCAGAGCAGATGCTTAATGTGTAAAGCAGTTTTAAGAACTCCAACTTGCAAGTTTATTCAGGGTTTTTAACAGATTTTCGCTAGCAAGTTTGTTGAAAGGTAAGTTTGGAAATATGATCTGAACACTGCTTATAGAACAGACCATATGTATGATATATATGATACTGAAGTTCCATGACTGGATTTTGGTGAAGCCTACAAGAAAGGGGAGGCTGGCAAGATTCTTTCTGCAAGCTCTGCTGCATTTGGAATTATCCAATCTACTGTTTTTTGGTCAAGCTCCTGTGTCTACGACAGCAGCAGAAATTCAGCAGGTGACGTTTTCCTGCAGTATAAGCTTCACATGTAGAGTTTTTTTTTTGTAAGTAGGCTGCTAGTGGTACAGGAACAGTGCCAGAACCCCCCCCCCCCGGTCCAAACCGGAGAAGAACTCAGAATTAGTTAAGGGCATCTGGAGAAAGGGAACTAATAACATCCCTCCATGGTAGCTAGATTAAGAACTATATTTGGCAGCTGTTGGGGGGAATTAAAGGTTGCATGTTTATCTTTCTCCTTATATTTATGAACTCTAAAGTTAAATGAACTTACAACACTCATTATCAAAAGACTTGCATGATTCTAAAATGTCCCAAAGCCCACCAATTTAATACAGACCTCCAAAGTTGCTTCACATTACTAAATCTTGCATTACATTGCAAAGTGCACAGAGAAATAATTGTATTGCCACAGTAGTATAACAACTACTTAAGAGGATGAAAAAGATGGAAATTGCTGAAATTAAATAGAGACTTAAAGGACCACTGGCATGTCTTGAAAACAGTAAGAGCTGTTCTTTCAGGAAGGTATAACAACAACAAAAAACAACAACATGAAAATGCATGCATTTTTGTTACACTTGTTTTGGTCCCTTTACCCTTCCACCACTTCAACCCAGCCAACATAATCTTTCACCTTCTTCCTGCGAACATAAATTATGGTTAACCTCCTGGCATTAGGAGCTGCCAATCTGAACTGCTTGTTCATTTGCACCTGGGCTTGGTGCTGGTGGTTAACATCAGGAAGCCCTCTCTTCCAGCAGATGCAGGGTTAATTAAAGAACAGAAAAACACCCAAGAATCCTTTTCTTTTCCTGAATATCTTTGTAGAGAAGAAACTGAACATACTGAAGTAATTGTCTGAACGCTGGCTACAAATTCATATTTACATATTTCCTTTTTGTCAAATTAGAATGACTTGCAATTCAAATTTATAAAGGAACATGTAGGAATTAATCCTTCAGAGCTGTGTTGCAGACTCACAACTATGAAAACAAGCAACTGTTTCTTTACAGGAATTGGGCAGCCAATTTTTCGTGTTTTCTGGCTAAGGGACAATCCTATGTACATGTATTGAGCACCATGATACTACTTCTAGTAAACATTCATGGGTTAAGGATGTAGCTGCATAACCGTTACACTACTGTTACACTTATATTTATCTATTTTCAAAATTTACACATCACCTTTCTGTCCTTATCAAAGCCATCAAGGCAGCTAACGGATTGAAAGCACTCATAATAAAATACTTCTTAAAAACCATTAAAACCAAGCAAAAATACACCACTAACACAATTAGAATTAAGCTAAAATACATATAAAAACATAAAAACAATGAAACATGGCAGAAAGGAGGGATCACGGTAGGAACACCAGATGAAACAAAAAAGATGCTGCTATTAGCATTTTTGACTATAATATTTATTTCTTAATATTTTGAAGACTTTACCACAGACTGTTATAAACCTTTAATATTTCTTTAATTGTGATAATTACTGAATCAGTTCATAAACTTAAAAAAACCCAACCTGTGATTGCCTTGTGGATTAAAAGGGAAGTATTTTTGTAAAGGTCAGATGACTATAAACCCTTTGTGGTTAATTGTAGAAGTGTTGGGCAATTAAAGATAAAAAGTTGCTTTCCTTTTTCTCTTTTCGTTGTTAGAATGTGTTGTTCAGCAGTAATCTGCATGCTGAAGGTAGAACTCCTTGATCCTCACGATTACATCATTGTGTTCTCCTAACCCAGTTTGTTTGATGACCCCTTGACTTTAGTAGATTATGATGTTAGCCAAGTGTATGGGTAACAAGATCATACAGTGGGTATAGGTTTCACTTGTTTAGCTATGCTGTTACTTTTACAATAAGCTCACAGATACCAAAATCACAGAGTAATTAACTTATATTGCTTCCTCTCTAAGGGGTCTGTGGGTAGCTTCCATTAATGCCTAACGAAGACACTTTTTGTTAAGATGCACTAAGAGTACTGCAGCAGATAAGTTAACATGATTTGATTTGCAGACACTTTAAACACTTAGCAGGAGACAGCTCTGGGAACTAATTAAATCATTTGAAGGTGCACAAAATTATCTGCTTTTGTAAGAAACAATTTTAGTGAATTATGCTGGCCCTTTAACTGACATCACACATAGAGGTGGTGGAGAGGCAAATTTTGCCTAGAATTAAATTTCAGAAGCATGCTGGATCTTTTAAAACTGCTGTTGTAGTTCTTAGGAATTTGCATTTTCTGAAGCCAATTCCAGGTTTCAACTTTGTTCCATGAAGATCTTTCCGGTTGCATTTTCGATTAACCTGCCCTTTTCACCCTGGTATAGTGCCTGAGTTAAAAACACCCCTACCCACCCATACAAAGAACACCACATATTGGTGCACTCACTACCTTTCAGATACTGCATCTTATTTAGTGTACCGGAATTCTCAGTTTAAAGTAATCACAAAATTTATGGAGAAACGGATAAAAAAGGTTGTAAAATATCGATTTGGGGGAAATAATAATACAACTCATCTATAATAAGAAAAATGAAGCAATAATTCAGGTGGTATTGAGCGGTCTGCTGCTGGTCGTATTGATTTGGTTCTTTAGTGTGTGAAATCGCACCTGAGATTGGAACTGCATTCCTTCGCTCATTATTTCAGAGATAGCATTACCTTGTTACATGAGCCTTGTAGAACTTAGGCTGTTAAAAAGAGGAGCCCTGCTCAAAATAATCACAAAACATTATGCCTTAAAACCACAGTGCTCTTCTTTGGTTGAATTTTATTGCATCTAGCGTGTGTATTCATTTGTCTATCATACCAAGTGCTGTTGCCCCATTGTTTCCTTCAAGCAGTCTTGTGTGCTCATTATACCGCTTAGGGTATGAACTAGAGGATAGTTGTGTTTGCCCATTACCAGAATTTCTTCTACTTAATTATATGGTGTCTTTATCGTGGGGGACGCAAGCTATTGTTTTATATATGTTAACAGCTGCTGGACTTATTTTTGCAAGAAGTAGAAACTTAAAATCATTCCCAAGAAAGAAGAATGACTGGGGGAAATTAAGGGCTTTTAAAATGTTATTCATACATACAGCTTTGCAAAGATATCAAGATGCACATAGTTTGGAGAAGGCTTGGGAAGATATAATTGCTTGGACAGCTGATATTTGCAAGATGTATATGTAAATCTGTTAGGTTGTTTGTCCATGAATTTCTTTCTTTCTGTGCATTACAGCTGTTGAAAAAAAATTCGGTAAAATTCGGATTCGGCAAAATTCGGCCCATTTTTATTCAGGAAATGCCGAAGTCCGAACTCCCCTGCTTCGGGTCCGTGCAATTCGGCATGAGGTCCGGAGTTTTGGGAAAATTCGACCGAATAAAGCCATTAAAATCACAACCGCAAACTCAAACCTTTAATTTTTGATTAGTACTGATTCAATAACTTTAGATAGGATAAGAATATGTTTATTAAAATACTATTGCGATTAGTTCCGTTAGCAAAAGATTACATAATTTATTTTATGATGGAAGAGGGTGAGGGGGAAGTCATATTATTGATTAATATGTTTTTTTTTACTATCATCACTGTTATTAATCTCATAGTACTGGATATTGTTATATATGATGATATAATTGAAAAAATAATTGATGATATAATTGAAAAAATAATAAAAAGTATTTTTTTTAAAAAAAAATCACAACCGCATCTTTCCGCAGCTCCGGGGGGGGGCCCATTTTTGGGGGTAGAGGTCCCAAACTTTCAGCGTAGCTTCAAAGTACCCTTCGTGCAATAGCCCCCAAGTTTTTTAAAGATTGGATCAGCGGGGGCTGAGATATGGGCCCCTCCTTAATGTGCGTTTGCAATTAGCAGAGCTTGCCGCCCACTCAAAGCTCCCAGCCCCAACAAACAGCTGAGCTGCGGGGAGCAATGGCGGGGCAGGTGCGAAGAAGTTTGCAAACCATGCAAAGCAACACAACCATGCAAACCATCACGTTTGCAACTATGCAAAGCAACACCTGACGCCTGGAAGTTTGCAAACCATGGAAAGGGACAGAAGAAGTTTGCAAACCATGCAAAGCAACACAACCATGCAAAGCAACACGTTTGCAACCATGCAAAGCAACAGGTGATGCCTGGGAGTTTGCAAACCATGGAAAGGGACAGAGGCATGCTAGCTAAGCAAAAGGAGCAGGAGCCGGAGGGGGTGGAATTTCCCCTTTTGCATCAGACTTGGGACCAGGCAAATGCATTCTTTAAGTCACAATTTGAAAACCAGTTTTGAGCAAGCATCAAAATAGACTTAACCGATCTTATGAATGAGGGAAAACCTGAGGACACACAACTGAACCCCCCCTCAAACCAGGGAGAGAGAGACTCGAGGGGGCACACAACCCCAGGCAAAACAGGCGAAAGCCCCCTTTCGCTCCCCCCCCACAGAAACTGCTCCCTCCCCACACATACACACAGACTCTGCTTCCCCCACACACACACACACACAGGAGAAAAATTATAGATTAAAGCCCCAAAAGGGGTCTTACTGTGGATGTCTTCTGTTCCATCAGGAGGGACTGGGAGGACTGGATAATCCAATACGATTCCATTTAAGCACGGGAGGTTTTGCCTTGGATTTGCCGCTCTCGAGATGCACACAGGATTGGCTGATCCCATTCATCCCAATAGGGAAAAGGGGGGACCCCATATCTCGGGACCCCCTGACCCAATGTTTACAAAACTTGGGGGGTCTCACAAGAAGAGTTCTTTGAAGCTCCGCTGAAAGTTTGGGGTCTCTACCCCCAAAAATGTGCCCCCTGCAGCCACGGAAAGGAGCGAATGTGTGCTTTAAATGGAATAAAAATGCACATTAAGGGGAGGACCCCTTTCGGGCCCCATATCTCGGGACCCCCTGACCCAATGTTTACAAAACTTGGGGGGTCTTGCAAGAACGGTCCTTTGAAGCTCTGCTGAAAGTTTGGGGTCTCTACCCCAAAATATGCGCCCCCTGCAGCCACAGAAAGGAGCGAATGTGCACAAGCACCCCCCCACGGGGATTTCTCTCTCACACACAAACAGATACTCTCTCTTTCTTTTCTCGGGCCGCGCAGCAGCTGGGCTCATGCACTCAATCACTCAAACTGATTGGCCAGAAGAAGACCCAGCTTGGCCACCGATTGGCTGCAGGAGAATGCTGCTTACTAACTGACGGTTATGCTGCTGCGCTGAACCCTGAATTTGCCGAATTGATTCGCCGAACACCCCAAATTTGCTGAATTTGGCTCCCCGTTTTCCCGCCTTTTTTGAGTTCGGTTCCATCCGAACTAAAAACCGCCGAATCAGGGGAAATTCGGCTGTTTTTCGGTTCGGGACAAACTGAATCGACAACCCTACTGTGCATACATAAACAATTTAAAGATTTTTTTAAAGTTATATTTGTGTTCCCTCTGTCTTATTGGAACAGGACCATATGGCCTTGCCCCATTACAACTGTATGGGTTCAACTAGTTTTGTTTATTTCAATGGCTGATCTGTGTCATTGCTTATTAAAATATGCTACCCTGTTCAAGGGCAAGCTGTGCTAGATAGCCTACCACTGGCTGCCTTTTACAGATAGATCAACCCCTGGTTCAAAACTATGTGCCTCATTTCCTTTCCCATATGTGTAGAGTTGCCTGGTCCCTCTTCACCACCGGCGGGAGGTTTTTGGGGCAGAGCATGAAGAGGGCGGGGTTTGGGGAGGGGAGGGACTTCAATGCCATAGAGTCCAATTGCCAAAGCAGCCATTTTCTCCAGGTGAACTGATCTGTATCGGCTGGCAATCAGTTGTAATAGCAGGAGATCTCCAGCTAATATCTGGAGGTTGGTCACCCTACATATGTGCCATAAGGCCAATACTGGGTTTGGAATAATGCTGCTCAGCACCAAGAGTGCTCTTTCCCAGCACACTCTTCTGTGAAGCATGTGATGGCCTGTTCTGAACATACCCAATGCCTCATGGTGTTTGCCTTTTATCCCTACCTATCATGAGCAACCCTGCCCAATTCCTGCCAACTAGTTGTGGCCTAACCAGTCAAAGACTTGAACTATTTAAAAGCTGGTCTTTCTGGGACATCGTGAAGTAAGTAAAAAAGGTTCTCCAAAAGCCAATCTGGTGAAAACCATAACATTCCTGCTTGGCCCTACAAAAGCAAGCAGCCTGCAATATCTCATGGGGGTGGGGTGTCATAGAGTTGCTAACTCTGTCTTTGCAAATCCATGGAGATTTGGGAGGCGGTGCCTAGGGACGGTGGGGTTTGGGGGAGGGAGGAGCTCAGCAGGGATGTAATTCCGTACAGCCTATTCTCCAAATCTGCCATTTCCTCCAGGGGAAACGGTCAGTATAGTCTGGAGATCAGTTTAATTCTGAGACAACTCCAGGCCCATCCTGGAGAGTGGCAACCCTAGTGGGTCAGCTGCAGTCAGAAGCCTTCCCAGGAGGGGGTGTAGCTCCTTTATATAGCTATCTTTCTTCCTTCCTCCAATTGGCTGGAGCCCTTCCAGCCCTGACCAATACTGCCTCATGCCTCCTTTCAAACGAATCTATAGCACCAGGGCCATGAATGCCTCTTTTCTATACTTTCTGTGTAATGCTATTTACTAGTAAAATAATATATGATCACATATAGTAAAAATTTATTTTGTGTATTTAAAACAGTTCTATCTCACCTTTTCTCCTCAGTCTCAAGGCAGTGACTATATCAGTTGAGGGACATCTAATGTTTTTGGATAATCTTCTGTGGAATGCATAAAACTGTGTTAGTTAGGCTCTTTGAAATTTTTGACGTTGTGTGATTCTTTGGCAGCCCATTCCTGAAGGGAGGGGTAGATCCACGGTGGCCAGGAGGAGTGCAGCTGCGGTGCCTCCACAGAGGCTTCCCGGCTGCCGCAGAGAAGAAAAAACTATTTTTTAAAAGCAAAATAGAAAAAGGGCAAAAAAGTCCCATTGACTTTAGCAGGCCTATACCATCAAAAAAGGTGTTGTAGCCACGCCACCACACCATGGGGCATTCCCAGGCTTAAAGGGGTAAGGAAACTGCCTAAAGGCAGCTCTGCCCCCAGGAATTCCTCCCCCATGCCGGCGCAGGCATTCTCTTTTGGGATTTAGTTCCCAGAATTGTTGCGCTGGTGGCAGGGGTGGGAAGATCCATGGCTCCCGGATGCTGGTGTGTTGCCCCTGTGCCAGTGTAAGTGTCTTGTTCCATGATAAAGTGGGGCCTACGCTGGTGCGGGATCATGCTGGCTCCTAAGGAGATTCCCCCACTTCAAGATTGCAGCCTGGGTGATGGCCCAAATGTTTGGATAAACGAGAATATTGCTCCCGTAGGATTATATTGACATGGACCACAAAAGAGAGAGTATATGCATATAACTAGGCAATCTGGATACAATGAATTGATGAAATTGGAGAAATGGGCAATGCCTGCATGTGTATTGCAAAAAGTCTTAACTGCATTTCCCTTGTGTTTTGTCTCGGATCTATTTATTTTGAGAACCAGTACTGGATAAGATGTATCTAAGCATTGCTAGCTTACCTAACATTAAACAGTCACCCACATCATGCAGCACTGTTTTCTTGTTTATCTGCTGACTTCTGCAAAAGCTCTGCACTTAGTAATTAGAAATAAATAATTTAACAGAAAAACAGAAAAGGCCCAAGTTAACATGGAAAGATGAAAATCGAAGAAAAATTGCCCAAGATATGAAAACAGTAGCTGATACAATATACTCACATTTCCAGCTTTCTAAAGGTAGTTGTGCCTTATACAGGAAACTAGACTTTTCTTTAACCCTGTGGCTGCCACCAAAGGATAATCTGTGACAGATTCTTTCTGCAGCTGCCTAAAGGCATGAGCCATCCCACAAAGAACATTATTGAAAAATGTGACCTAAATCAGTTAGCCTTGTCCTTAAGTGACAAAGCCTTCTAAAATTTTCAATGAATATTGATTGATCTGTGACTTGCAAAGGGATGCTTCGAAATGTCATGCCTTAGATTTCATTAACTCCTAAGGAAAATGAATATTTAAACTTAGAGGAAAGAATACTTGGTATGCGGTGAATAAATTGGCATTTGATCAAATGTAAGATATCAGGGTTTTTTGAGCAGAGTAGGCTTATTTTTCTCCCTCTCAGTAATGGTAACTCAGAAAGCCAATGTGGTATAGTAGACAGAGTGTTGGACTAGGATCTGAGAAACCCAGGTTCAAATCCCCCACTCTGCCATGGAACCTTGCTGGGTGCCCATGGGCTAGTCACACATCCTCTGCCTCACCTACCTCAAAGGTTCATTGCGAGGATAAAATGGAACAGAGAACAATGGAAGGTGCTTTAGATCCCCATTGGGGAGAAAGATGAGGCATAAATGAAATATTTAAATAAACTTTTATGTCATCCACTGAAGTACAGTTCTTATTCAGCACAAATATTGATATACAAGGTATGTGCACATACATTCCACCATCCATCAGGAATTGAATAATACCTCTATGTATCAGTTTGGGTTCTACCATTGCTGAGGATGTGGAATCCATAAATGATTTTTCTTTAAGTGATTCTTGCATGTAACTGCAAACTATTTTTAAAATCCGAATACCTTTAGTGGAAAGAGATGATACAGATGTATGCTCTTTGTTAAGTGCTCATTGTAGAGGGACCAGTTATCATGTGCATTTATTTCTCAGTAGTTTACACAGATGCCTTTGAGACCATTAGGTGCAATTCAGATTTAATCTGCACAGCTCAAGGTCTTGTTGTAAGGTACAATTCAGAAGTAACTAGTGCTGCAAACTTTATTAGGTTGAATCCATAGACTAATCAGATGATGTTTTAGTTGATTAATTGGAGGTTGTCAGTTTTAATTGCTGAAGGCCTTACTGGGGTTGAGATTTAAAGTCAGCCTTACATAGTATCTGTGGTGTTGTGCAATAATGAATAAAAAGGGTGTGTGTGTGTTTTTTTTAAAGAAACATTTCCTGATTTGTTTAAAATAATATTTTGAGTTCCAAAAGATTGTGTTTCTTAATTGTTCACAATATTTGAAAATTTTATCTATTTATCTAATACATGGCTTGCCACATACTGAAAGTGAAACAACTTGAACAATTAAAAAGGCACAGATCTCTAAAGCAATATCAGTCAGTAAACCTGGCCACATGTTATGCTATGGCTGGTAAATACTGTGATGAGATGAGGGGAAGAGAGCTGAGGTGTCTCGGTGGCTAGGAAGAAGGGGAGAAGGTGCTCTTTGCTGGATTCAGAGCATCCTTTCCAACCACAGAGGTGCCTAGCTTTTGTAAATATGGACCCCCCCCCAAAAAAAAAAGAAATAGTTCTGGTATTGTAAGAGTTTTTTAAAAATGTTTTCTTTGGTTTGGGGGAAGGAACAGCTATGGTAGAGTGTTGCTAGAACGTACATGTCCACATTTTTACAAATCAGGACAGTTCACCTGTCTGTCCTATTAACAAACACTAGGTTAGGCAGTCTTTTTTGAACAGGCAGTCTTAAGTAGGGTTGCCAACCTCCAGGTGGGACCTGGAGTTCAACCAGAGTGCAGCTGAACTCCAGACAACAGGGATCAGCTCCCATGGAGAAAGTGGCTACTTAGGAGGATGGATCATATGACATAATATGCTGCTTGATGTCCCTCCCCTCCCCAAATGCTGCCCCCCAAAATCATCAGAAATTTTCCAACCCAGAGTAGGCTACCCTGGACAGAGAGACACCCCACATCTGTAAGTCACACACTATGAAATGTAAATTTTTGTGTTATTAATATAATGTCCAGTGAGTAGCCGTGTTAGTCTGTCTGCAGTAGTAGAAAAGGGCAAGAGTCCAGTAGCACCTTAAAGACTTAACAAAAATATTTTGTTATTGCAGTGGGTAGCCGTGTTAGTCTGTCTGCAGTAGTAGAAAAAGGCAAGAGTCCAGTAGCACCTTAAAGACTAACAAAAATATTTTCTGGTAGGGTATGAGCTTTCGTGAGCCACAGCTCACTTCTTCGGATACAGCTAAAATGTGAATCCATCTGTCTTTAAGTAGAGGAGAGTGAATTCAGACAAGCATTAGTATGTAAATGTTAACAGTATGTAAATGTGAATAGCAGGCATGATGGGATTAGGTGTGGTATGCAGAAGAGTCTGTGATGTCCAGGGGAGAGATGGGTGTGGAGAAATCAGCATTGGTAATGAGCCATGAATGCAAGGTCTTTATTCAGGCCAGGTAAATGCATTGACTTTAGTTTGAATATCAACTGTAATTCAGCAGTTTCTCTTTCCAATCTCTCTTTGAAATTCCTTTGTAAGAGAGTAGTTCTCTTACAAAGGAATTTCAAAGGGAGATTGGAAAGATAAACTGCTGAATTACAGTTGATATTCAAACTAAAGACAATGCATTTACCTGGCCTGAATAAAGACCTTGCATTCATGGCTCATTACCAATGCTGATTTCTCCACACCCATCTCTCCCCTGGACATCACAGACTCTTCTGCATACCACACCTAATCCCATCATGCCTGCTATTCACATTTACATACTGTTAACATTTACATACTAATGCTTGTCTGAATTCACTCTCCTCTACTTAAAGACAGATGGATTCACATTCTAGCTGTATCTGAAGAAGTGAGCTGTGGCTCACGAAAGCTCATACCCTACCAGAAAATATTTTTGTTAGTCTTTAAGGTGCTACTGGACTCTTGACCTTTTCTATTAATATAATGTGGTAAACAACAAATGTGAGCAGAATGGCAGTTGCAGACAAGGAGGGTGTTAAATTGCTGAGAATGAGTTTGAGAACATGCATGCACAACTGAGAACAAATTGTCAATATAAACATACTTTGAACGTGTGAATGTGCTGATTGCAACTTGCAGACAGTTTGCAAATCAAAATGTTGGAAGATCAAGCATCTAATACAACAGTGCCTTAAGAGACCATTATTGCATAGGCCACTGACTAAGCTTAATAAGTCTGTACTTCCAGGGCAATGGCAGAATCCAATGCATGTTTGGAAGTAACTTTCATTGAGATCTATTGGCCTTGTTCCTAATTAGTTCTGCATAAGGTTTGTACAAACTTTGCTTTGTATGAAAAGTAAGACGGGTTATTCTCTGACTGATGCACCTGCTTTGCAGTTCAATAATATTGCCCACCAATCTCATTTCCTTTGCATTCCTTACATGGAACAGATGTTTGTCTCTCAGCACACTATTACTAATTTTGAATTTCTGTGTAAAGTTTCTTGCATGATTTCAGTTAGGTTTCTTTCCCATCCAAAAAGGTGTTTGTCCTGTAGAACAAGACGAATATACACACATCATTTTCTTATTAGAGGGTTTCCTTTTCATGTATTCAACTTGTCTTAATTCATAAAATAGATAGTGGGAAAGACTAGATCAATTTTTTACCTTGAAATATGTTTAGGTAAAAATTATATGAGACTTTTTCTTCTATTGCATGGCTCGCTGTGGTTTTTTGGGGGTTTTTTTGTTTTTTGTTTTTGTTTTTTGCAAAAGCCCTTTTTTATTTCAAACTTGTCATTCTTTCGAAGGAAAAGGTATCCTACCAACCACTAGTCTGTAATTCATTGCATGGCTGTTCTTTCTGTTTTCTTGTTAAAACCAAATGGTGTGCAGCTTTTTAAGGAAGTGAAACCACCTTTTCACTTGTTACCAGAATTAAAATTGATGAGGGGAAGGGCACCAATAAAATAGTTACAATATGGTCATCTATAATTATCTGTATGGTCAAAAGGCTGTGATATTTGAAGAAAATATAATCCAAAATTGATCAAGCCCTTGTTTCTAACAGAAATGTCACTCTTGTTTTAGCCTTAAATGATGAGACCTGCTTGTTTCTTTATGTGGCAGCTATATACTAATTGCCTTAAAATTAGTTTGAACAAATATTTCGTAGGACAAATTCTGTCATTCACTACACATGGCTTACATTTATTTACTTAATTTCTTTGAAAAGGCAGGCTTAGGTTATATTACTTTCTTTCTCCAAGCCCAGTTTTCATAATCCCACAGTGATGCTCCTGGCTCCCCCCCCCCCCCAGTAAAATAAAAACACATTAAAACTTCGGTTTTGTAGGTTATCCGGGCTGTGTGACCGTGGTCTTGATATTTTATTTCCTGACGTTTCGCCGGCAGCTGTGGCAGGCATCTTCAGAGGACAGTGTTACTCCTCTGAAGATGCCTGCCACAGCTTCCGGCGAAATGTCAGGAAAGAAAATGCCAAGACCACGGTCACACAGCCTGGATAACCTACAAGAACCGATGAACTCTGACCGTGAAAGCCTTCGACGATAACATGAATACTTCTTTGTTGTTTTTGCTGCCCAGTGCATTAACTTTCTACACATGGATGTTTGGCTAGCATTGCCACATATTTAGCATTACAGCTAGGGTTGCCAACCTCCAGGTACTAGCTGGAGATCACCTGCTATTACAACTGATCTCCAGCGAATAGGGATCAGTTCACCTGGAGAAAATGGCCGCTTTGGCAATTGGATTCTATGGCATTGAAACCCCTCCCCTTCCTGCCCTCTGCCCCCAAAAATTTCCTGCTGGTGGCGAAGAGAGACCTGGTAACCCTAATTAAAGCATATTTATTTAATTTTATCCTATCTGTTCTCCAGGGAGTTCAGGGTGGTGCACATGGCCCACTCTCCCCATTTTATTTTCACACTAAGCTTTTAAAATAGGTTAACCTGAGAGTCATGGTCACAGAGGGGGTTACCACACTTTGTATTCCCAGCGATGTATTAATAGTTTGAAAATGTTATAAAAAACATCGCTTTAAAAGGGTTTTTGGATACCATGGTTTATAAATGGTTGGAAGACGTCTTCACAGCTAAAGGGGCCAAACAGAGTGTGAACAGTATTTTTTATAACGTTTTCAAACTCTTAATACATCGGTGGGAATACATAGAAAGTGCGAACAGTATTTTTTATAACATTTTCAGACTCTTAATACATTACTGGGAATACAAGTGCGATAACAGCCGCAGTCACTCAGTCGGTGCCATGAGTGAATGCAAATTTGTAAACCACTGTACTATAGTTGTGCTACAAAATAAATATAGCCCCTGATAATGGGAAAGGGGTACGGCTGCTAACCACCATTTGGTGCCTGGAGTTTTCCTGGAAATACACCTGATCTCTAGATTACAGAGATCAGGTCCCCTGGAGAAAATGGCTGCTTTGGAAGGTGGACTCTGGCATTATACCCTGCTCTGGCATTATACCCTTCCCAAATCCTGTGTTCTGCTGGCTGCAATCCTAAAACCTCCAGCAATTTCCCAACCCAGAGTTGGCAATCCTAGACAGAGTTGGTATGGTATGTTATAACTGACTACCAGAGCAATGTGGAACTAACTGAAAAAAATTAAAGTGAGCAGTGGTACAAACAAACCATTCACATTCACATTTTAAAAAGTGTTATCCAAAACTCTGCTGTGCTGCACATTGTTCTGAGAATACATGGTTGGGTAGAAAAACTACAACCCCCATTCATGAATTGAAGCCTTCAGCACCTGTTGCCAGCTTAGTGCTTAGCTGTGCGTTATGCTCCCAAGCCGCCCACCTGACCCACGAACCAAACCCACAACATTCAAAACATAAGAACAGAAACACAGAAGCCAGTTTTGGATGAAATGGCACAACTTTTATTGATTGCAGCAGCAAGGCATTGGCATGGCATGGGGGCGTATCCTATCATCGACCTGCCACCCTGCAGGCCGATGCGCAACTCCCAGCACCCCTGCTGGGAAGGCTAGAGATGGCAGCTCAGGGACACACGAGGGCGGCAGCCAGCTGTGTGGTCCCCTGCCACTTAGAGGAGGCCTCCTGACCGCCCATGGAAAGGCATGCCCCCCAGACAGCCCTGGGTGAGGCTCATCCAAGGCAGCCTTCCATCTTGGCATGTCCATATCCGGCCTCCCCCAAAATCCCGTACCGGGATCCTCCTATGGGAAAATTGGCACGCAGGCCGCTTTTTCCCAAAAACTGGATACTGCCCCAATGCCAAACCGCCACAAGTTGTGCGGATAAGAAAATAAAACCTTTCACATTAGCGGTGGGTGGGTGGGTAAACCAAAAGGGGGGAAGAGGAAATGCCGGCCAGCGCCCCCTCCTTTTAAGCTGCAAGGTCAGACCTGAGTGAAACCTCTCAGGTCCGACCTCCGGAGGGCCCCCCCCCAGCAGCCTTGAGCCCATTGGCTCATTCAAACCGGCTCCCAGCCCTAACGGGAAGTCACGTGGCTTCCCAGCTGGGAGTCGGGGGGGAACCGCCATTTCCCCTCCACCGCCATTTCTGGGCAGGCGCGGGGGCCCCCGGCCCGACCGGCAGCCCTATGGCTCCCGGCCCCCCGAGGCACATTGACCCTGCTCCGGCTTGGCCGCGCCCCGCCCGGCACAACCCGGCAACCTGCGGCCTCCGGTAAGTCGTGGCCGCGTTTGCCAGCTTAGTGCTTAGCTGTGCGTTACGCTCCCAAGCCGCCCACCTGACCCACGAACCAAACCCACAACATTCAAAACATAAGAACAGAAACACAGAAGCCAGTTTTGGATGAAATGGCACAACTTTTATCGATTGCAGCAGCAAGGCATTGGCATGGCATGGGGGCGTATCCTATCATCGACCTGCCACCCTGCAGGCCGATGCGCAACTCCCAGCACCCCTGCTGGGAAGGCTAGAGATGGCAGCTCAGGGACACACGAGGGCGGCAGCCAGCTGTGTGGTCCCCTGCCACTTAGAGGAGGCCTCCTGACCGCCCATGGAAAGGCATGCCCCCCAGACAGCCCTGGGTGAGGCTCGTCCCTGGCAGCCTTCCATCTTGGCATGTCCATATCTGGCCTCCCCCAAAATCCCGTACCGGGATCCTCCTATGGGAAAATTGGCACGCAGGCCGCTTTTCCCCAAAAACTGGATACTGCCCCAATGCCAAACCGCCACCAGAGCCGGACGGAGTCCCCAGACCCCGGCCGACTCCCGCCAACGCCTAGCGCTGCAACCAAGTCCGCAAGCCATGGCGAATGCCGTGCAACCAAATGTCCAAGCCCCAAGATGAAAGGTGGACCCCATCTCTGCGAAACAAGGCACTGATCCGATGAGTAATGTCTGTGTGCTGGATCACCAGGCCACCCAACTCAAGGGCTACTTTCCCCAAGGCTGACGTAACTCTTTGCCGAGCTCTGTCCACCTTCTTCGGGATCAACGCCCCTCGCCAGGACCGTCTCTCCAGCATGTCAGACCACAAGATGCCAGCATTCCGCCATTCGGCCGCCAGGGTTCTCAGGTCACCAGTTGCCGCTGCTCGTAGGTCTTCACCGCGCGCCTTCCCCAGATTATTCTCACCCAGTTGTATGACCAACACGTCTGGGGGCCCGCCAACTGCGGCTTTCTTCCGAAGCGTAGGGACCAGCGCTCCCCATCTCATGCCCCTACAACCCAGCCATGACACCCGAACCGCGCCATCCAGCCCCAAGTGCTGACCCCACCCTGACGATTCAGCGTATTCCCCAGCCCAGTGGACGATGCTGTGGCCACACATCCAAACTTGAAGCCTCCGTGCTGTAACTTGAGAGAAAGCTGCAACTTAAACACAAACAGTTAGGACCCACCCCAGCCCTAAGGCCTGATGTATACTTTGTAAGCGCTGGAACGCCATCTGCCGATGGTTTTGATAATCGATTCCAACAGCCCTTCAGAAGCCGCGGTTGTAGCCGCACCTATTCGAAATGAGGGGGAGCCCGATCTTGGCCAGGGCTAACCGCAGCACACCTGCAAACTGGTACCTGGTCAAAGGGGAACCGTCGGCATGCACCAACAGTGGACCCTCCCCCTTCGGGCGCACCGCCATGAAGGTCAACAAAGAGCGCACGGGACACAGTGGCTTCGAAGGTGCTGACCCCAGCTTGATCATGGCCCCCCGACCCCGCTGGTCAGTTTTGGACCGCCTAATGTTGATCCGGACCTCCTCGTCCCTGAGGTGGACATCTGACCAATTCAAAGCCCGGCCTGAAGTGTCCCTTCTCGAACTGACCACCAGTTCCCCCACCCTGAGTGCCCCGAAAAAAGCCACCATAAATGCAGCCTCAAACAAGTGCACCTCGTAGCGTGACCGGCAGACTACCCCCAGGGAGTGAATTATTTTGGCCAGCAAGAGGGGAGTGATCGGCCGCCGAGGATCCGGCTGGCAGGGGGAGTTACGCCGCCAACCTTCAACAGCTCTTTTTGCCATAAAGGATGAACACGGGTCAGGATGCCCATAGGCTCTACTAAAGAAGGAAATAGCCGCCATGTGGCAGCTGATAGTTCTGGGAGCCACCCCCCGTTCCCGGAGACTGACCATGTACTGCAACACCATCTCCTCAGATGTCGGCCACGTGGCCCGCCCCCCAGCCCCAGCTGCGAATGTCAAAAACGCCGAGGCCGCTGAGGTATATGACCTTAGCGTGGATGGGGCTACCGACTGGAAGACCCCCGCCATTATGGTCTGTCGCCAATGGTCCATAACTCCTCCGGGAAGGGGTCTGGGTGTAAGTTTGCCCCTGGGGCCAGCCTGCGAAACCTCTCCTCCTGGAGGCGAGATAAAGCATCCGCTAAATCATTTTGAACTCCCGCCACATGCTTGGCCTTGAAGGATATGTTAGCCTCCAAGCACGTCAGCACAAACTTTCGTATCAGGTGCATCACCCGGGGTGATTTGGATGATTGTTTATTGAGCACCTGAACCGCGGCCAAGTTGTCGCACCAGAATAACACCTTCCTGTTGCGGAACTCAGAGCTCCAAATAACCACCGCCACCAAAATTGGGAACAGCTCCAAAAAGGTCAAGTCCCGTGACACACCCATCATGGACCAATGCTTGGGCCAGGGCTGGGCACACCAATGCCCATTATAATAAACCCCAAAGCCCACACCCCCAGCTGCATCCGACTGGACTTGCAGAACCCCACCCCCAACTTCGAGGGGCGTTTGCCATAAAGAAACCCCATTGTATGTGCTGAGAAATACCCGCCATACCTCCAAATCCGCCTTCATCCCCTGCGTGACCCGAATTTTGTGGTGCGGCCTGAATGCCTGGGCTGTGGCTTTGGCTAAACGTGCGCAAAAGGGGCGCCCAGGTGAAACCACCCGGCAGGCAAAATTTAAATGCCCAACCAAAGACTGCAGCTCCCTCAAAGTGCACTTCTTGCGCTCCAAGAAGAGTGAAACCAGTGCCTGCAATGCGAGCAACTTATCCTCAGGGAGGCGGGACACCCCTTGAATGGAGTCGAGTTCGATCCCCAAGTAAACCAGTTTTGTAGTGGGACCCTCAGTTTTTTCTTGCGCCAATGGAACCCCCAATTCCCGGGCCAATGCACAAAAGGCCTGCAGTAGCGTTGCGCATGCACCGGTGCCCGCCTCCCCTAAAAACAGGAAGTCGTCGAGGTAGTGAGTGACGTGTGGAGAGCCTGTTCTTAATTTAACTGCCCATTCTAGGAAGCTGCTAAATTTTTCAAAGGCAGCGCAGGCCACCGAACACCCCATCGGCATGGCTTTGTCCACATACCAGGCATCCCCCACCCTGAAGCCCAATAAACAGAAATCGCTTGGATGTACTGGGAGGAGGCGGAACGCCGACTGGACGTCGCATTTGGCCATCAGGGTGCCCTGCCCGCAGGACAATGCCAGGCGGACAGCTTGATCGAAGGAAGCATACCGCACCGAACAAAGTTCGGGCGGAATTGCTTCGTTCACTGAAGCCCCAAGGGGGTAAGAAAGGTGGTGAATTAAACGGAATTCCCCTGGGGACTTCTTCGGGACAACCCCAAGAGGGGACACTCTCAGATTGGGCAGCGGAGGGGCCCTAAAGGGGCCAGCCACTCTACCTGCATCACATTCTTTTTTCACCTTACAGTCCACCACCTGCGGCATATCACGGGCCGACTTTAAGTTGTTCGCATCCATTGCCACCCTCGGACCCATAAACAGAATTCGGAACCCCTGCGTGAACCCTTCCCACAAATACTTGGCGGCCTCCCGGTGTGGGTACCTTTCCACCCACCACCGCAAGGCATTTAACTTAATGGGCGATTTTGCCAAGCTCCCCAAAAGGGGCTCCTCATTTTCCTTCACTTGAGGCTCCGCCGGCCCCCCCTTCCCATTTTGCAGAGGGCCGGCCACCGCGAAAGGGCTGCGAGCCACCCTGCGACCTGGGACAAGAACCCTTAGGATGTTGGCCAGCGCAAATTTCACACACATGGTCATATTTGCACTTGGCCCGACCGCATGACCCTTTATTAAACTCCCAACATACCCTCCGCGGTGCCTCCCTCCTGGCACCCCATTTTGTAGTCCTTGCAGCGTCCCCTTTGCTCCTAATGTGTGGGTTAACTACCATGCTCCAAATGTCATGGTTCACCAGGTCCCAACGGGTCCTAGCGTTGTAGGAGGCCCTTTTCCTAAATTCCTCATCGTACTCAAGGGCCGCGGCTTCACCCGCTAATTCTGCCGCCCGTTCGACAGACGAGGCATAGTTCCACAGGTGCCACCCCCGCTTAGGGTATGCCATGGTCACGACACCGGCATAAACCCCAAAGCCCTTACGCCATTTCCTGATAGATTTATCTCCCTGCTTGGCCTTCTGCTCCTTACTGGCACCCCTCCCCTTAACGGAATCGGGCTTAACGAGGGCAAAGACATCTACATAACATCCCTCGAGTATCTTTTCCCGAAACTTGCGGAGAAGGTGTAACCCTGGGGGGTTCTCCTTTTCTTTATAAGTAGATTGAACCTTAGACCTCTTTCCCTTAGCTCCCGATTCCCAAATGGCCTTGACCCCATTATCAGAATCCTGGCCCTCCTCCAACCTCCTGCGCCAAGCCCAAGCCGGTAGACCGGGCAAATCAGTGCATGTGCGCCAATAACCTTCGGGCGCATCCTCAGACTCATCCCCCGAAGATGACTCACCAGACGACTCCCCGCCTCCAACTCTCTTGCCCGACCTCTTCCCTTTCTTCTTGCGCCGACCGCCTTTCTTGGTGCCCTTGGTGCGCTGCTGTGCATGCCTTCCCCTCGAGCTGGAGCTGCTGGAGCTGCTGCGTCCACTGGAACTGCTGCCTCGACTAGAGCTGCTGGAACTGGTGGAACTAGCGGGCGAGTCCACCCTCTTCCTACGCTGTGCCTTCCGTGCCTTGCCCTTGAATGCCAAGTCCCGGGCCCCTGCTGGATCAGCAGTGCCCATCCCCAATGATTGAGACTTCAGGTGGCCAACCTCACTGACCAACTGTTGGACTACTTCTGTGAGCCCCTGTATGGTGGGATCAGGCTTAGCATTGGAGGATACCATGTTTGCTGCGGTCGCCTTGGGAGGTTGCTTAGCCCTGGGGGCCAATGCCGCCCAAGATTTTCTGGCACCACCGCCCCGGCCCCGAGTGCGAGGTGGCGATGGGTCTCGCTGGCAAGGTCTCTTAGTAGGTGCCGCGCCGCCCTTCTGCTTAGCAGAAGTAGACCTTCTAGATGGCATGTTGATAGGAGTTAGCTGGGCCCCAATACACCCTCCCTCTGCACGGGGCAGACCTCCATTTGCAATCAAAAATGGGGGAAGGGCAGTATTCCTCACCACTCGCCTCCTCACTTCCGAGCCGGCAGCCCTCTGCTCCTGCCCCCGCTGGGCCTTATCGCCGTCCAGGCCGCACACCAAGCCGGCTCCCTGCCCCAATGGACCGCTGCAGCAGCCTCCTCCCAAACGGTTCCCCGCACCAGGAGTGATATCAGCCTTTTTTAAATTATTTTTTATTATTTTTTGCGGGAGAACCGAGGGGGGGTGAGCACGCTGCCGTTAGCTGCCGCTCGCAGCAGCCGGATCCAAGCAGGGGGGGGGGTCGCGCCGCCTCAACCGCAGCCCTCAGCCGCCGGATCAAAGTGTGTGTGGAGGGGGAGATCGCGCCGCCTCAGCCGCGGGCCCCGAGCCGCCGGATCAACGTGCGGGGGGGGGGGGAGATCGTGCCGCCTCGCCTCTGCTCCCAGCCACCCAAATTGGGGTGGGGTGTTCGCGCCGCTCTCCGCCGCCGCCGCTGGAGAAAGGAGGGGGTGGAGTGCGCTCCACACTCAGCCGCTGCCGGGAAACCAAAAGGGGGGAAGAGGAAATGCCGGCCAGCGCCCCCTCCTTTTAAGCTGCAAGGTCGGACCTGAGTGAAACCTCTCAGGTCCGACCTCCGGAGGGCCCCCCCCCCAGCAGCCTTGAGCCCATTGGCTCATTCAAACCGGCTCCCAGCCCTAACGGGAAGTCACGTGGCTTCCCAGCTGGGAGTCGAGGGGGAACCGCCATTTCCCCTCCGCCGCCATTTCTGGGCAGGCGCGGGGGCCCCCGGCCCGACCGGCAGCCCTATGGCTCCCGGCCCCCCGAGGCACATTGACCCTGCTCCGGCTTGGCCGCGCCCCGCCCGGCACAACCCGGCAACCTGCGGCCTCCGGTAAATCGTGGCCGCGTTTCATATCTGATAGCTGTTGGCATGATGATAAGCAATTTTAAACAGCCCAGGCAAGTATTGTATGTCTTCTGGGCCTTCATATCTCTGAACCCAAATTTGCTTGGATTTGGCTGCCTGAATGGAAATGGGGGGATCATAAGAACATAAGAACATAACAAAAGCCATGCTGGATCAGACCAAGGCCCATCAAGTCCAGCAGACTGTTCACCAGTGGCCAACCAGAGGTGCCTCTAGGAAGCCCATAGCAAGACGACTGCAGCAGCACTATCCTACAGTGCCTAATATAAGAGGCATGCTCCTTTGATACTGGAGAGAATAGTATCCATTTTGACTAGTAGCCATGGTACCCTATAGTTCCCTAAGTTTTTTAGAGCAGGTGGGTGTAACTATATTAATTGGTCAATGCATTATATCGACATACAAGGTGTTTTTGTCTATTTCACTTTATTCTGCTAAGGTATTGTAGATCAAAATGAACATTTTTGGAAGGTGGAATTGGAAGCGTTAAGGATCTTACCTGCTCAACTCCTGGGTCTCCCTCCCACCCCACAATAACCTACAATTGCACTGCCCCTCAGTTTTTATATTCTACCACTCTTTCCCCTTATGAATATAAAAAAGTGAGACAAATGACAAGCATTCCTTACAATAAATTGTTTCAGACAAGCTACTGTAACTGTTTTTGCTTCATTTACATTTAATCAAATTATACTTTATTTGCAATACAGAGAAATGAGCACTCTGCAATAAATCAAATATTTCCTCACCAGGGGCCCAGCAGAGACAGAAGGCAGTCACAGTGTTTGTGTGTTCATGTATGTTGAATGTTGCAATAACTGTCAGAGTGAGAAAAGCTTCTGCTGATAAATTTCCATATGCAAGTATATTAAGTTGGTTGGTTTGTGGTCCAGCCCATGGGAGTATTTAGGTTACTGTGAATATTACCATTTGCATAATTTAACAATCAGTGGTGGTATATTCCTACCTCCTTATAAGAGGTTTCACCACATCAAGAGAGTGTTATAATAGATCTTCAATTTCAAAGCGGATCACCATACATTTTAGATATTTCCAGATGTTAATTGTCTTGAAAGTTCTGCTTATCCAAATCATTTTTGTGTGCCTAGTTCAAAAGTATTATTTCAATGAAATTCTTTATAAATAATACAGATTGCTGCATATTCTGTGAGTGTTTTTAGATGGATAAGGGTTACTATAATTCTGTTAATCTTAATAGAAGGCTTGTCCATGGCATAGCTGCCATTTTAGAGGAAGTAATTTCACATTACGTACAACTTTTGTACTACATACAAAATATAGACACACAGTCAATATAGATGTTTAGATAGATGGGAAGTTTAGTGAGGGAAATAAAGTCCCTTTAGAATGCTTTAGCCTATCCCCCCCCCCCGTCTCAACTGATAAAAAATAGGATAAACCAAATATAAGATATTTGAATCCCATTCCTTACCCAGCTTGAGTTCAATGCAACCATCCAAGGTGACATGGCACATTCATCAGCAGGGATTGCAGGCAGCTGATTTTGCACCAGGAGTAAGTACCCATGAGTAATGTTTTATCAATAGGATAATTTTCTTGGTGACGGTGATCCATATTCGCAAAGTTGACTGTCACTGTAACCATGCCCATCTGGTCCAACTTTCCCATGTGTTATCTGTTTAATTATTAAGTTATAAAAAGGAAATGGAATGCATCTTATTGAAATCCAGATGAAGTGGCAACTATTATATGGGGCTGCTGAAATCCTTCAGCATTTTTACTTTAGTGCCCCACTCATTCATGGTTAAGAGTCTCTGGAGTGACTCACCTATGAATGTACATCACTTGATTTCTTATCACATCACACTTGTCAGCGGCTGAATATTTGTATCTGAATGTGAACCATCTTTGCTGAAAAACCTTTTAAATTGAGATAGTCATGGATATTATGTCTAGAAAACAAATAGCTATGTTATATCTGTTTTTGCTCAATTTGGATAATTCCCTTTTTCAATTTATAAACAGTTGAGAAAATATTTAAATCAAATTACTCCAGAAGAAGAGAATATATGGATTTGGAATAACATCCTCCCCTTTGCTGATTTAAAAAACACTTTGCCTCAAAAAACAAAAACAAAAAAAACCCTGCGTTATCTTATGTCCTGTAGATTACATCAATATATCCATGGATAGACGACAAATCTTTCCATAAAACTAGAAAACACCCCAGGTTTGCAGAAAAATCTGAAACCTTAAAAATAATTGTGTTTTTTTTAATCCTACAAAATAATGGAAGCAGTGCCTGTAGCTTTAAGAAACTAATATTCTCAGTGGCTATTTCCACACAGTATTGCCAGCCTTCCACCTTTGGTTTCTGTCAGTAAAAAAGTAGATGGAGGAGGCAGGGACCTTTCAAGATCTCTTTTGGTCTTGGAGTGAGGACTCATCAGGGCCAGGCACACCAACAACCACCGGGACACTTTCTCCCACCTGACTTGCATGACTTACCCAGGCCTTGCTACTGTTCTACAGCAGCCACCCCATGATAGCCTGTGCAATGTAGTGATTAGTATTTCAGATAAGGATCTGGGAGACCCAGGTTTAAATTCCTGCTCTGCCATAAAAGCTCACTAGGTCAAGCTAGCACAGCATAATTGGGTCAAACTTCTCCCAGGTAGAGGCTGCTAGGAAGAAGGAAAGGGGGAAACTGAAGGTAGTTAGTTTGGGTGGTGGGTGGGAAGGAATGAAGGAAGCAAGGAAATGTGAAGATATGGGAGCTGCCAGGAGAAGGGAAAGAGGAAATAGTGTGGGGAAGAGAATAAGAGGGAAATGAGGTGCCCCCCCCACAAGTCCTTGTTCGTTCCCCACAGCAAAACTAGGCCATAGTTTTTCCAGGTAAAGGCTGCCAGATGGGGGGAGAATGGAAAGCTGAAGACAGAGGGGCAGGTATAGTTAGGTTGACTGGTGGGTAGAAAGGAGAAAAGGGGAGACACTATAGCAGGGGTGGGGAACGTCAGGCCTGGGGTCCATTTAAGGCCCACGAAATCATTTTGTCTGGCCCTTTGTGGGTCCTGGCAGATCTCTAGCTCAGAAGGATCTAAGATTGGTGATCTGCTCCCTCCCGTGGACAGGAATAGTCTCTATTCAAGGTAGATGTGAGTTTGTTTTGCAGAGAAAAGGAACCTTTTTTCCCTCTTGCAGAAGAGTCGTTAGCTATGCAGCTGCTAGGACCATCCAAGAAACATGTTAACCCTTTCCCACCTGGGCCATGGAGAAACATATTGACCAGCTAATTTTTAAGTTGATAATTTTGTATGGCCCGCAAATGATGTTATAAATATCCAAATGGCTCTTGGCGGAAAAAAGGTTCCCCACCCCTGCACTGTAGAAACAGCTAGGGAAGCCTGATCTCGTCAGATCTCAGAAGCTAAGCAGGGTTGACCCTGGTTAGTAATTGGATGGGAGACCACCAAGGAATACCAGGATCACTATACAGAGGAAGGCACTGGCAAACCACCTCTGTTAGTCTCTTGCCTTGGAAACCCTGCGGGGTCGCCATAAGTTGGCTGCGACTTGACGGCACTTTACACACACACACACACACGCACACACACAGGGAAGAGAAAGAAGAAATAGTGGGGAAGGATTAAATTAGATGTCCCCAAAGATCTTGCAGATCCCCCACTTGTAAAAAATATGAGCTAGGTAGGTGATACCAGTTGTCTGTCTGTCTGTCTATAAAATCAGTCAGTAGTGTTGTTTCTATGAGGCCTCATTCATACGTGTGAGTAACTCTTTCATGCCATGTCAAATTATAACAGTGCACATCATGTCAGCTTTTCCTTTGTGCCCGTGCATTAAATGCATAGGAAATGCTGAATGGACAGCTGATCAAGTTCTGGAACTAAGTGCAATTTATGCAGGTCTCTAGCCATGATCATATTAAAAGTGGCAACACTCATTGAATTCTTCTTACTTTGGAGTTGATCAGCCTAATTTAACGAACCAATAGACCATCTTTTAGGCCGAAAACGCACGGGCACTTACTCCTGTTTCTTCCCAGTGTCCTCCCCGTTCCAGCCAGGATCAGTTCAAACCGGGCGGGGGGACAATCTGTGCGCAGAACCTCTCTTGATCCGTGGCGAGTCAGCGTGCTGATCTGCCCGTCAAAACACAAAACGCCGGAGACACGCACTTCCTGGCCGTTCAGCAAAGCACGCTCCCGGTTGTGATTGGCCGACTCACTGACCAATGACAGCCCTGCGCTCCCACTTTTCAAAAAATTTGGAAACGAAAGGGGGTGAGGTTGCACAGGTAGGGGTTTGGAGGCATGCGGGACGTCATGACGGCAGAAGAATAGGCTCCTGTTAATCTGAGGTGAGCCAGGGTTAACGGTTGGGGTCTTCATTCGCAAAGCCGGGTTCATTTTGGGTCGAGACAACGCTCAGCCAGCAGCATCTGAGGTGTCGTTCATTTGCAAGAATTTGGTCCTGGTTGGAACTGGAAATAAAATGGGAGGAGACTGGGCGGAGACCGGAGTAAGTGCCCGTGCGTTTTCGGCCTTAATCTCTAAAATGCTTCATTTCAGTCTTCTGTGTCACAGTCAAGACAGGAATAAGATGGCATCCCTGAGAAAGTTTTTTTTAGTACAAATATGTCTGTTCTTGAAATACTTGCACTCTGAAAATCCACTTACCCAAAGCCCTAGAGCATAAGTTATGCTTGATATTTAGACAGAATAACTTCATCTCCTTAGCTTTTTCAAATGTGTAACAGATAAGGACTATGTAGTCATATATGTTTTTACACACATCAGACAGTGTAAAAGGTATCACTACAAACTTCAGCACTCAAAAATATTAGTTGGGTTTTAAACAATCCCCTGAGGACTTTGCCTCTGTAAAACAAAAAGTATTTTGGCAACTTTTTACAAGGATAATCCGGTTTCCCTGTGTTTTAAGGTACTTAAGGGACAACTGCAGCCATCCTCTTGGAAAGGAAACAGGATTTGCTATCCCAAATGAGGCTACTGGTCCTGCTCATACAGTTTTTGCTTCTGACAAACAAGCAATTCCTGATGCTTTTAAAAAAAGGAAATAAACTTAAATGTTTCTCACCAGCCATGCATTGTCCTGAAGAAAGCAAGCAATTTTTTTTCCTGATTCCGGCAGTGAGCCTCTGTTCTTACAAGCACAATTACTTCTGTTTTCTTGGTCAAACACAACCTGGGTTTCTTTGTGCCTGTATTCATGCACTCAGTTATACATATTTAATTCTGTTGGAATTAGTATCCGTCATTATATATTTCAATAATTGAACTTTGTGTACTGTTTCAAAGTAGTTCTTCCCTACACTGTTTTCTTTCTTTGACCTCCTAGTCCTTTTGGCCTCATTTGTAGTAAAGGAATTTTTTATTTCATCTGTACAGTTAAAACTTTGGAGGTTTGAGAATACTATAGTTACAGATTGTTGCACTGAATTGGGTGCTGTACTAGATGACCTTTATGTAGGATTTTCATGTAGGATTGTCAATCCCATCTTGGGAAATTGCTGAATATGTAGGGCAGTGTATGGGGAGGGCGGAGTTGCAATGGGGACGGAGATCGGCAGGGATGTGATGCCATAGAATCCATCCTCCAAAGCTGCCTTTTTCTCCAGGGGAACTGATCTCTGTAGTCTGGAGATCAGTTGTAATTCCAGGAAAATTCCAGGTCCCACCTGGAGGTTGGCACCCCTACCTTCATGGCGTATTCAACTATGGTTGCTTCCACAAGGCAATCTTGTTGTGGTTTCTAGCAGCCTCCCAAAGGTTCATTGAGAGCTCGATGAATGTTATTTTCTTAAAGCTACAGACATTGTTTCCATTACGTTTTGAGAGATTAATCCCCTGATACATATCTGTGGGTGTGTTTTAGATTCTAGATATTTGTGCAAATTTGGGACTTCCTTCAAGTTTGTAGTGAAATTACCTATATGTATATCTTGCTCCATTTTGCATATCCACACTCTGTGGTCTGTTTTGGAATGAGATATATAATGGTTTTGGATGTTCACATGCATTTAAAGGATTTCAGTGTTATAGAGCAGTTGAAGCAGTTTGGACATCAGGACACTTTGTGTGTGTGTGTGTGTAAAGTCAAGTCGCAGCCGACTTATGGCAACCCCTTATGGGGTTTTCATGGCAAGAGACTAACAGAGGTGGTTTGCCAGTGCCTTCCTCTGCACAGCAACCCTGGTATTCCTTGGTGGTCTCCCATCCAAATACTAACCAGGGATGACCCTGCTTAGCTTCCGAGATCTGAGGAGATCGAGCTGTACCATGCTGCCTTCCCTCCTCAGGACACTTTACAATCGTTTAAAAAGAGTAAAATGCTGAAAACAATATGAATAAGAAGTGTAAAACAAGCATAATCCAGATGATTAAAATTTGATAGATCCCTTGAATATTAAACAAGTAAGGAAGCTCCCTGAACATTCAAGAACTGAAAGCTGGCAGGTTGGTGCATCCATACTCATCTGCCCTGCAGCTATTAACCATGGTAACTCTAATGGTTTTAGTAATGATGCCACAATGCTACATTTCATGACAGCATAATTGTAATATGTATGGTTAAACTTGCCACCTGGCTTAAATGACACCATTGGTGTAAGGTTGCCAACCTCCAGGTACTAGTTGGAGATCTCCTGCTATTACAACTGATCTCCAGCCGATAGAGTTCAGTTCACCTGGAGAAAATGGCTGTTTTGGCTATTGGACTCTATGGCACTGAAGTCCCTCCCCTCCCCAAACCCTGCCCTCCTCAGGCTCCACCCCAAAAACCTCCCACTGGTGTGGAAGAGGGACCTGGCAACCCTACATTGCTGTGAGTGTAAAGACCATGAGAAGTACTACTGAGGGAATATAAAAGCATGGGCAGTATGCAAACAATGAAAATGTTTGGTCAGGTGATGTCTGGGATTAAAAAAAAACAAGAACACTTCAGCTGCATCAAATCTACTCTTGCTAACAATAAAGCAAATATCATTTGGACTCGGCACCAAAACTTTGGAACTCTTTCCCCTGAGAGAATTGCCTGACCCTTCTTTTGCCATCTTCCGCCAGGGGGTGAAGAACTTTTCTGTTTCTTTTGGTGTTCCCGCAGTGATCCCTCCTTCCTGACCATTTTATGAATGTGTATTTTAACTTGGTTTTAATTGTTTGAATGATGTGTTTTGTTTGGTTTTCATGGTTTTTAAGATGTGTTTTTATTAAGTATGTTTTTAATGTTTTAGCTGCCTTGGTGGCCCTGATGAGGGCAGAAAGGCAGGGTATACATTTTGTAAATAAAGAAATAAATAGAACTCCACATTGGGTTTAATGGAGTACAGAAAAGATGTTTAATTTTTTTCCTACTTCAGGACTAGTTATAAAAGTTTAAAGAAGTACTACATCTTTAAACAGTTTTGAGGGAGGTATTTTTTTAGCTACCAAGTCTAACTTAGTATTCTCCCCTACTGTGAGATGTAAGGTGCATGTAGACTGGTTCTAGGAGAGTAATAAGTATTGTTGTTAAGCAATTGTGGTGTTGAAATTCAGCTCCACGATGTCTGCCAGTATTTATCTAAAATACTTTCCCCGGTGCGTGTTGGAGTTCCAGTAAACCGTGTCTTATTGTGCGACCTTTTCATTTTCCAGTGAAAAGGGATCAGCTCGTCAGATAAAAGCTACAAGCTGGAGTACAGGAAAAATGTGTGCTCAGAAAATCCGAGCATGATTGAAAACAAGATGTGTTAAATCAATGCAGTTTATCGCCTGCCTATTCCTGGCAATTGCTGTTCTAAGCTCATTCTGAGCACACACAAGATGATAAAAGTATAGTGTCACAGTTCTCACCGGGGTAGGAGGTCAGGGAAACATGTTTATCAGACAGGTTGCTATGATTTTCCCCTCTGATAACTATTATTGTCAAAACTCTTTGGGACAAAATCTGAACAATTATAGGAGTAAGTAATATTGCTGGATGCTGAATCCAGAGGCTGCTGGAAGCTCCAGAATTATAGGTTTTCCTCCCTTAAGAAATATAGCAAGCTACATTTGTTGTATAATTTAAATACTCTATTATCCTTCATCATTTCAAAATTATCCTCCTTTTTTCCTGGGCATTCAACATGTTAATTATTTCTAATAGCTGAAACATGCGGGAAATATAACAAGTGAGACCTCAAAGCCTCACTGTTAACACTTAGTATCTAATATATTTGAACATAAAATTTTATCCAAGATTTTGGAATTAAACAATTCATTAATATTTAGGATAGATCTTGCTTTCTGTGTATTATACAGTTCTGGTCTTCTGTGTGCCTTCATAAGCCTATGATGCATTCCGCTTGTAGTCTGATAGTTTGACAGGGATCCAAGTGTGCCTGGACTTCATACACACCCTCAACAATGCTACTCTGGTCAGCTGTCTTGCACAGAGTTGGGGAAGGAGGTAGAATTTATTCCTAGACGGGTCTATCAAAGCATCGCCTGCAAGGTTTTTGTTTGTTTTTTAAACAAATAAGAGACTTGAGAGATGTACATTCTCATCAGGGAGGTTGGCATTCTCACCACCTGCCCTCCTTCCTCCCAAATTGCTATATGCTATATATAGGTCTTTGCCTCCACCTCTCAATGCAGGAAGATAGGAGGCCTACAATAGTATAATGGCAGATGTAAGTAGATTTATTTGTTATAGGAAACTATGCCCTGAATCATTCAGCATGGGCATTTGTCCTGTGTCCATGCTTTTTATTTATAACACATTATGGTAGAATTACTCTTTGGAAGTTAGGGCTGCCAAACTGCAGGTGGTGGCTGAAGATCTCCCTCTACTACAACTGATCTCCAGGTGACAGAGAACAGTTCCCCTGGAGAAAATGGCCGCTTTGGCCATTGGACTCTATGGCATTGAAGTCCCTCTCCTCTCCAAACCCCACCCTCCTCAGGCTCCGCCTCCAAAATCTCCAGGTATTTCCCAACCTGGAGATGGCAATCCTAATGGAAGTAAATGTGTAATGGGAAGTTGTGGTGCATGGATAAATTGGTGAATGGACACATTACAGATGGGTGGGTGAGCTCAATCATCTGTAGATGACCTTTAGCCTTAAAGACAAAGAGAGAGAAAAAGAGTGTTAATGTACTGTGATGAAGGGTATCTGTGTGTTTCCTGACCAACTTTACCATTTCAGTTTCAATTATACTTTGCATTCCTTGAGAGCTCAGGGTTGCCACAGACATTTAATTTGGATACTTAGGTTCTAACTGATGTTGAATGTGTGTGTGTGTATAATAAAATGTAGCACAGCATATGTACAATTATGTTTGATGACAACAAGTCTGATTTGGCTACTAGCTCAACTGCACCTACAATTTGAACAAGGAAAAGTCACAAAGGAAGCCAGAGGCAGTGTGCTAGTTTGGGAGTTTGATGTCATTGTGAAATGTTATTTATAATCTAATGAATGTACAGCCTGTTTGTTAGACTCTATGTAGTTATAAAATCTAAATTTTACATTTCTTATTAGCTACATATTATTCTGTTCCTTGTAAAGAATGAGGTCATCTAACAGTACAGTAAAGAAAAAGGAAATTAAATTCACAAGACTATGTTTAAGTAAAAGCGACACACAAAGTAATAAAAGTAGGGAAACTCTTGAATTTGCCTTGCAGTAGTCTCTGTAACACCAAGCCTTGTGTCTTACCAGGGCTTTCTCCACCCATTTCCATTTTCCATTGCCTATGGGAATAAGCACTTGGGGCAAAATTAATGAAAAGGAAGCTTTATGAAGAGTAAATCATATTAACAACAACCACAACAAAAATAGCCCAGTACTTGTATGGTTTCATTTAATGATGTTTAATTAAGAAAGAAAACTTTCTTTGCATGTGAGGTTTGCAAAATACACTCTTTCACTTGATGATGTGTGTGTGAAGTAGATTTTTATGCTCCCCTATGGGCCAATTAAAGTCTTGTTGCATACCAAGATGATTGGTTGGGAACTTGCTCTGTCAAGGCTGTGGCTCTATAGAGTTTCCATTGCTTGCAGTACTAATAGTCAGTTGGGGTCATGGGGTTTCCTGGCAGACTGAGCACTCCATGCCATATTTTCCGATCACCATTGTTTGAATTATCTGACCAAACACTGAAAGAATTATCTTTATTATTTGAAGGTGGCACATGATTTTTTTTTTTTTAAAAAAAATTCTTTTCTGCAAGGGAAATGTTACACCTTAGGAAAAGATGTAATGTAGCTTACTGTATGGATCCTGTGAATTGAATGGGATGCCCATATGTGGATTGGCTGCCATGTGGAAACACAGGAAAAGGAGTGCTATACCTTGACATTTAGTTAATAATTGGGAGGGTTGGCTACCCGAGACGAAGAGAAACGGTGTGATGAAGATGTTTATGCAGAAATGGTATACATCCCTTTGTACTGTTCCACTGGACACAGTTGTGTTTTCCCTGTTTTTGACATGTAGATAGGAGGAATTAGTGTAGAATACAGTACTGTGGGACAAGATGTATTGAAATCAGCATGCTAAAGACATTCAAAAGTTTCTGTGTGGCAATGCCCTTCTTCATGCATTGCATAGTTAATTGTGTTAAACTTAACACTCTGTAGGATCCAGTGTTGCACTGTGCTAACACGGCATAGTAACACTCAGTAGTTAAATAAATATATTTCTTTCCATTAAACAATGAAAAGTTCCCATCCATCTGTAGAATTTCACTGTCCTCCTTTAGGTTCTGAAAGGCTGTCATCTCTTTGAACATGATTAAGCGACCATGAAATATAGCCATTGGTTATGCAGTGACTCTGTGATAATACTATTTTGTACTGCTACAGGAATACAGTGTATGCAATCCACACTAGACCTTGCCTTAGCAACAACGAAAAAGATGATAAAGTCCATTGTGTAGGACCCTTGGTACCCTGGAAATAAAGTAGACTTACAGAGCAGTGTTCCATCCATCTCAGTCCATTGACTTACATGATGAAGGGTGTGACTGCTTAGATCTGCACTTTTAAGCATTGTTTTTCATTATTAGAGGTTACGGATGAGCAGGGTGGGCTAGGACAGTTGCACACAGTAGTGTTTTCATATTCCGAGAACCTGTGTCATGAAAGAGGGATGTTTGGTTTTGCATACTTTACTAGCCACACACACAGAGAGAGAGAGACTTTCAGCGCTCCTGTGTTTGTTGACCGTCACTCATTGCATTTCCATTGCTGATTTTTTTTAAACAAAAAAACAAAAAAGCATATGAAGCAAATATTAAAAAGCAAGAGACATTTTTCCTCTTGGGGAGACAAGCCTTTGGGACAATAACAGGCCTGTTTGTATTGAAGTGGCAGTTGTGTGGTTTTCTGGATTGCAGCTTTTTGTGTTCCCTTACTAGTGTGCTTATGGTATTTTTGACAAATATTACTTAAGCAGCATTCCTAAAAAAACAGTAACAGAAAGAAAGAATGTGTGTGTGTATGTAAGAGAGAGAGAGAGAGAGAGAGAGAGAGAGAGAGAGAGAGAGAGAGAGAGAGAGACATAAAAACATTGGCTCATGGGAAGCAAATTTGCCAGCTTTGACTTTTGTATTGGCGTCTCTGATATCTCCACATTTTCCATGTAGAGTATGTTTATTTTCCTCAAATAATAACATTAAAATGTATCTAATTCAATTATTATCCATTCCATCTGAATTAGTTTCCTGAGACTTCCACAAGCTATGAGTTCCATATGATATTTGAACAGGTTCTTTTAATTGCTGATATTAAGTGTCGATCATTCTGCTTTAAGTTGGCAGCATGGCTAGAGATACAAATTCCTCTCCCCTGTATATCAAGCACTCATTCAATTAATAGTCCAAGCTTTATTGATACAGCAGGAGCTCATTATATGAAATACTGAAAAAAATGAAAGACAACCTTTTATATTATGATTTCTAAACAAAATAGAAAATTCAAGTGCATGTATTTTCCAGGCATAATTATGACAGTAATCGATTCATTTAGTTCAGAAGATCCATCTGTCTAAAGTGTGGTAAAGGAAAGCTGACAATGTAAATTGCAGTTTTGGAAACATGAAATAATTTAATCCCCTGTTCTGATTTTCACAGATAAGCTTAATTTTTTCTTGTATTAAATGTCTTGGATTTTATGAATTACAGCTTCAGAAAGGCTGTGTGAAGAGTTTCCAAGGCTTACTCTGTGAACATCTAATGTGAAAGAAAGTTCTTCCTCAAGGGTTTAAGTAGTAATTCATAAAATGGAAAGAATAATAAATATTGTGCCTTAACTGATACACTAGCATAGATAGACAGATTTTGTACACCTGGGTGTAATTTTAGTTAATTCACACAAGAGACAGGTTGAAAGTTTACTGTTTAGATAGGAGAAAATGGCTTAAATCTTATATTTGCAAAAATGATTACATTACCTTAAATGAAAATGCTATTCTATTAGCTACTTCAATAAGCATTGCATTTGGAAAAGTATTTTAATAAAGAAGTTGCTTGAAGTTCCACGTAACTTAAAATACGTAAGTGAAGGAAAGTACTTACTTTGATTTAGATGTCTTTTGGAGATGTAATTATTGGCTTTTTACTCACCTATGTAAAACAATGTACTTTAGTAAATGGATTTCTGGCCACTTTAATACATTTTTTCCCTCTCTTTCTTTGTCTTTTTTTTTAAAAAACATAAAAAGTAAGCACAGTCAATCAAAGAATTTTAAGGTTTATTTCCTCTTTAGAAATGATTGATAGCCTTTTAGATTTACAAGTTGACAAGTTAAAGGGTGCTATTGGTATAATTATGTACTATATTCACAGTCTTTCAATTTAAATGTCCTTTTAAAACCATGAGATTATCATACCTGTATTTTGAAAAGTAGGCCAGTCAGTTTGGGTTGGTACACAAATTGCTTCCATTAGCCTTGGGACCTATTTGAATGTAATACAGTTTTTTGAAGTCGGTAGTACTTTCAATAGTACTTTTGAAATTTAGGGTAATGGGAATGCTTTTTAACTATGGTATGCACTAACTTGTTTTTAATGTATGGATGGATATCAAGAACACAAATACTGACTTACTCAGTCTGAAAGTTTTTTAAAAAATCATATTGATATTTTTCCATGCATAAAAAGACATTTTGTAGTAGGTCATTGGGGACAAAGGAACACGTTTTATGTAGGATAGAGAAGAGTGTTCACTCCATCTCTCATTAAAATCAATGGCAAAATCTTCCAAGGATATAAAAAAGAACTAATTCATTCTGATGGGAATGATTAAAAGAGTTAATCTGAAATCTTACCAGTTATTGCAATGAAAATCCCATTTATTGTATATGTGACTGAAAAATATATGGAATGCCTTCCCATCTATGTTTGACAACTTGCTTCTACAGAACTAAGTTTAATTTAGATCACAAATTGCTATATAAAAAAAAGAGCAGGATATGATATTAAACGTCCAAAGGATACATGTTGCTCTAGACTCAAGTTTATTATATTTTAATAAACACAATGATAGATATTTTGAAGAAAGAAAAAAAATGATACCCTCTCTGGACTCTGCCACTTGACGCAGTCTGCTTCACATTGCTTCCATCCAACAAGGCTGGCTGTGAATAATAATTAAAGATCACCATGATCAGTTATACTGATTAACAACCATAGAACTTCAGATGTACCCAAGCGGTTTACATTATTAAGAATTGTTTATTTCATCAACATCCTGGCTATGATCAGATGGGTGTTTGGTTCAGTGTAAAATCTGTAAAGTCACTATTCCTTAACTTCAGGTCAGTCTTTACAAAATGTGATTGATGACTGCAAGTCTACAAGTACAAGCAATATTTGGCAAGGTTGCTCAATCAGAGAAGAGCTACAGAATAGCTGTTAGCTAGCTGCACATGCTGTTCCTATTGGTTCATGTGATTTATTTCTTGTGAGTCGAGATTACTTCATAACAGCTTCGACAATAGCATAGTCTATTTCTTCACTGCCTAGTTCTCAAGGAAAATATATGCAACTTTTATAGGTGGGATCAAATATATAATATAATTTGGAAATGCAAGAGGTTCCTTTCTTTTTACTTCTCCCCACCCCCCCATCAAAAAGGATTTTCTTGTAACATGACAGTGGGAAACTTGAAAGGTAGCATCTGAAGCGTTTATCAAATGAATTTTATCAAAACTCCCTGAATTATAATAGTTTCTTACTTAAAAGCTGTTTACAAAGAGTACAGACTTGCTGCCATGATGCCACAGATACTCAGCGAAAGCCTCACATCTAACCTCAAACAGTGTTTGAACCGCAGCTTCACAGTCATTGCTGATTTAAGTGGAAAAGAGCATGGATGGAGTTTGCTGTGATAGTTTCAAGTTATTCAGTAGTGTTGCCTTTTATTGTACTCTGTAAGGGAGGACTTTACCTTACTGCTTATTATATAATTATGTGTTTGTTGTTTCAGCTCTGAATGAACCAACCATTGACTATGGTTTCCAGAGATTACAGAAGGTCATCCCAAGGCATCCTGGTGACCCTGAACGCTTGCCAAAGGTCAGCAAAATGTGCTGTATATGTGAATTAAAAAGTTTCTAACAGTATTGATTTGTTTTGAAGTTAATAGGGGGTATGTGTGTGTGTGCTACACACACATTTCTTACAGAAGCCTGATACGGTTAACGTGTAATCTAGCAATATTGAATGCATGGAGAGGGAAGGGGGATTATTCCTACTGGTTCTACATTTTCACTGCGTAGAATTTACATGTGCATAAACTACATGTGTGATCTGTACCCTGCAAAAACCTTGCACACACCTAAGCTTTGAGCAGAAGCTACATAGAGGTGAGGAATATAGATGTTGTATGTGATTCTAATGCACTCCTCCATCCACATTTTTTACCCCAGATTCCATGTCATCTGCGCAGGTCTTCTGTCAATATAAGATACTTCCTAGACTAGAGACAGCAAGCTCAGATATATAAACCAGGAGGCTCAACCAACATATATATCATTGTTTAAGAGACCATTCTCTTCATTCTTATCTATTTCATGTGCATTATTCCCATAGGAATTGCCTAATTTATTAAAATAGCCTGATCCAAGTATTTTCAACCATATGTTATTAATGCCAAAGACAAGACATAAGTTTTTGTCTTGCTGCACAGTAATAGTATAGTACTTTTCAGCTATGTATCTGAATTTACTTAGCTACTACGACTACTTCACACATGACATTTTATAGGCATGTAAACCTTGAAAGCTTTGGTGGTGGTGGTGGTGGGGAGAATTATTAAACACATTAAAAAGTAAATATAAAAATAGTGTACACACCGTTATGATGGTACAAAATTGCAAATTCAGTCTTAGATTTTTTTTTAAAATGTGGAACCTGGGAACTCAAAAGCAAAAATAATGATAGATAATGTAGTGTCTGAAGCAAAACTCATGGTTTTCATTTCATCTGAGGTTTCATAGCGGATAGGTGTTTACATGCATGACTCCACTTTGGATGTTACATTAGAATCAGGAAATTATGATTTGTGTGTATGATTTGTGCGTATGATTTGCACTTCTTAAATCTCTACTTTTATGTAACTTTTTAGTCTGCCACCTCTGTTTTCCTAGTTTTTTCTCCTTGTCTCTATTCAAAAGGCAACCTAAGGTTTAAACATCTTGTATTGTACTACATGGGTGGACCTCAACTAAAATTTCCATTAGCAGAGTGGATAGGGTTGCCAGCTCTAGGTTGGGAAATACCTGGAGAATTTGGAGGTGGATCCTGAGGAGGGAGGGGTTTGGGGTGGGGAGGGTCCTCAGCAGGATATAATGCCATAAAGTCCACCCTCTAAAGCAACCATTTTCTCCAGAGGAACTGATGTTGGTCGTTTGGAGATCAGTTGTATTGGTGGGAGATCTCCAAGTGCCACCTGGAGGCTGGCAACCCCAGGAGTGGACCTTTTCTTCCCCTCCCCTCCATCTGCAGCCAATATGACTCAAGGGGAAATTGGTGCAGGAAGAAGGGGGAAGTAGTGGAAATCACCAATTTTGTCTAGATTAAACACCATGTCTGCTTCTCCTGACTCCAGATTATTTAAATGTTTAGATTTCTGGATGAATAAATAAACATTATGCAGGAGAGCATATATGTAGTTGCAGGATCACATTAAGAATATATTATGAAATTTGACTATATAACATTTTTTAATATCTGGAATCTGAGCTGTGAAAATTCTACTGTGATAATGCAACTGTTTTGGCAAAAAGACACTAGGAAATACAAAATCATTAAACATAGAAGTAACATATTCTCAGCAGAGTACTATAAGTCTGTGATGCAAGATAACTGCTGTAGAATTATATGAATAACTGTTATATCAATTATAATGATGCCACAGCATAATATTTTATTCATAGTATACAGCATTGATGGTCATCTGAATTTATGCCACTACTGGTTGTATTCCTAATATTTCTTGGCTCCAGAATAATAACAACAGATGACATGAGTTTTCATTCATGGAGAAAACCCAGTTGTTAAACTGAACAGTTCGTTATTTGGGGTTTCACTGGTTCAATAAGGATAGATTTTGATGTGAGTGTGGTTAATTGCTACAAAGATTCAGGGTTGACTTGGTGTTTATGTTGTGGATTGTACCAGTTAAGAAAGGTGGTCTTGTCATTAAGTTGTTTGGACTCTTTTTAGATGTTGGGCTTTTTTAGTAGGACCATATGTCCAATGACTTCATTTCTAAGATTTCTTGGGTTGGAGAAAGAAGAACAATTATGAAAAAGCTCTTATTTCAAATGGAAATATTAATAAGGATATGTGGAATTCTATTTTCCATTAAACCTTAATGCTAAGTGAAGAACAGACCACTGTTCAATTTTGGAACAATGGTTCTAAAATCTAGTTGTTTTCCAACTTACATGCTCCTTGCATGACCTTGAAAACATCATCCATTGTACAATATTTTTGATATATCTTGTACAGTGAAGAAAAGAATAAATAAACAAAAACCTTTAGATTCACAAATTGGTAAGAGAGCAGTATAAAACTGGTAAATGTTATTTGAATTTCATTGAGAAGTACAAATAATGAATTATATACACACACAATCATACAAATCATATGAACACATGCAGCTTGCTGATCATGTAAAGCAGTTCAGTGCACCATCTCAAGACTAAATATGAACAAATGTACCAAAGAATATATACATTTTTAAAACCCCAAAATTAATTTCATTAAAATTAGATAAATAACATACTGACTGTGGAATTGGTATCTTTCCGTTCATCAGAGTCTTCAGATTGACTGCACCCAGTTTCCCTGAAATCTGCAAATGTATTGATTCTAGTGGATTTATTAAATGTATATTCTCCTAAACTGTTTCATTATTTGATCTCAGCCTTTTTGGTTACTTGATCTGTTTAGTTGGGTTGAGTTTTCTTTCTCCTTCTTTCTCCTTGTTTGTTACCCATTGAATTTTATTGATAATTGGCTCCAATTGTGATCAGAAATATGTTGGACTGGCAAAGGGGGGTCAGTTTGATAATTAACAAAGTGTAACACCTAGAATGACTCTTGAGACTGTGGCACTCTGACACCGAAGGACAAAGCCATACACAAATTTGCTGGCAAGAAGCCCTTTTTCTTTTTGAAGGTTAGCAGAACTGTGTACACATCCCAGTGCATTTTCTAAGTGGGTCAGTGTTTACTCAGCAAATGATTAGAGCAGATGGTGTAATTTAGAATCTATGCAAAACCTTAATATATGATGAAAAGCAAGGATGACACGGATCCCTTCACTATTATGTGTGCTGTCACAATGTTCCTCTAAAGGCCCTTCCTCTGAGCAATGCAGGACAGTACGTATAGGTTTCCAGGTAGTATCCCACATTCAGGTGCTGACTGGTTAACTACTTCAGCAGTGTTCATCACATGTTTTCAGACCATACCATTCTTTTCAAATTAACTGGGGGGGATTGTTCTGGGTGCTGATGCTCTATGTTGTGGATTGTAATGTTTATCCTAAGCTGGAAAACCTCGATGCCAACTAATTGCTTTCAGAAACTTGTGATTCTGACACTGAAACTCTCCAAAGGATTGCGTCAAACCATGCTGTGAGCATCATGCAGATAGTTCATCTAGCTCTTACAGCATTGGCGTGGGAAAGGATTTTTCAGACCCTGCCATATAAAGCAATTGACTCATGTGACTATTCATTTGAGCTTATATATATATACACATACACACATATACACACATGCACAATAAAATGGAGGTAGCAAATGGAAAGATATAACCTTATAAACATGTTTCCTTCAAGGAGCAGTAATGCTTTCACACACACACATACACACCGTTTTCAGGAAAGCAACAAAGGCTGCATGTGTGTATTTTGCTCCGTGAAGCTGAAAATATCTAGTAAATTGATCCTGTGGGAGTAATAAATACACATTACTTTATCTTGTACTTCATGTCTTATACCCCTGAGCCTTGATAGAACAACACCACTTAATAGACTTAAAAAAAGAGTAATTACAGTCATTGGTTGTGTGATTTTTCAGCCCTTCCAGCCCTGCCTGACCTTCTAATTTAGCTCACCGTGTCTAACTAATGCATTTATATTCATCTTTTATGAAGCATGTGTAGTACAAAATTGACTTTGCAGCCTTTAGCAAGCTGTCTTACCAGGTTGAGGATCTAGTTAGTCCTCTGTTCTGTAAGTGCGTGAGAGAAAATGCCTCCTTGTGCTTCCAATCAATTATTGCTTTTTTAAAAAATTCTTTTGCAAGTATAAGAAAGTATTTATTCAATTTTTCCATCTTCCTTTTGAAAAGCTGTTATACATTTAAGCATTATTTACAGCCAAACATGCATGCAAAAAAGAAAGAAAGATGCAAGGCTTTCTAAAATGATTACCACTAATGTTTCTGCTTGTCAGGAGTGCTTAAATTTCCCTGCACTTTGGCTTAAAACTTAGCACTGTTACCTCTTAAGAATTACAGATGTATAAGATCATTCAGGGCTGATTTGTAAACACGGCTGACAGTTTATGATGAATGATGTCACAAAATGTTCAATATGCTTCTTTGTCACATCCGTGCATGCAGGCATTAAGAAGTGGATTAAGGGAAGACTAGAGGAATTCCCTCTTCTGAAAGAACCCTTGAGCTAGAGAGCACACAGACAAATCTCTCTCCTGTGTTTTCTCATAACTTCCTACCCAGTTCACTCATCCAGTAGAGCACAATTGTTCTCTGTGCATTTCTTTTCTCACCATATGGTATCCTCATTACCATACACTAAGGGTCCATATGGGGAACTTGTGAAGTGAACTGTATTCATTTTAACTGCCAGATGAGCAGTCTTTTGCTTTGCAAGCTTTAGCTTAAGTCATCTGCTGCCTTTATGTTGTTATGGCAACACAGTACCAATAAAAAATTCTAATCTACTGTAAGTATCCTGGATCACAGTATTTTAAATGCTTGCCGTAACTGTCCTCTAAAGTGAGGATGCTTGTTCTTTTAGTATGACAAAGGGTTATTACCAGCTCCAGCAGGTGGCAGTAAAGAAATTATCTTTTTTTTCCCGGCAGAAGTCATATAATTACAAACCAGCGTTATATTAGAAACACATTTGTTGACTGCTGCTCTGATTTTGTTAGAAGGCAAGCCTTTTTTTTTTTTTTTTTTTGCACGAGTTATAGAATGATGCCAGCTAAAAACCTTTTGCTGAATCTGGGCTTTGAAGCAGACCTCATTGGAATTCTGTAGTCTCAGCCAGCCACAAATCTGGTGGACTGTTTGTGTCTGCCCCCCACCAGTACCTTGCATCCTGATTACCACGTTGCATCCTGAATTACTCATTCAAACACCAGGCTAATTAAGAGCACCTTAAAGTAATGGAATGGGCAGCAACATCCTTAAATATAAATCATTTTCACCTCCGCAGGCCGCATGATATGTTGCATCTCTGTCTCTCCGCCTATATTGAAAGTGAATGTTTGTAGTCTCACTTCATCAGTTCACATTAGCCTCATGCTGAATATTTAAACACCGAACAATTTGAACACCCCATGAAGAGATGCACTTTCCCTTGGAACTGCAAAGGCTCATCCAATAATAATTTAGTAAATCAACCATTTAGTAGCTCGCTTGTACTCTGCATTGTGCCAAATGCTATTCAACTCAGCCGTGCGCCTGCTCGAATTGAAATTCAGACTCCAGTCATGGGGCGGCACTCTCTTGCTCATTGGAGAGACCAAACAGAAAAACTCCCTCCCAGGAGGGAACTGGCATATGACAGTTTTTCATAAATAAAGCAGGGTGGCAAATCCAAGCAGCCGTCAATTACATGCTGCACAGTCGATTCTAATTAGATGTCTTTTTAAAAATATTTTGTTGGGGCAGTAAGTAATTTATAGTCTTTAGTTCTTAGCAAATATCAATAAGGAAAACTACCCGAGGAGTGTTGTGACAAGTAAAATGGTATCTCTGGATGGGAAAGGTCACAATAGGGGAGAGTTTAGGTTGGAAGCCAGTGTGGTGTACTTGAATAACGGTCTGAGAGCCTGGCTTCTGCAAGGAGCCATGTAGGTTGGCTCTTGAACTGCTCTTGGGCAGTGCTTTGCATGCTCATTCCACCTTATTATAAATAAAATAAATTATTCTTTGAGTGTCGTACATATGAAGTTCATCAGAGGTTTCTTTAATCTGTTGCCGTTTAAGATGTGGGTTCTAAAAGCTTTCCTGGAAGGAAATTCATTTAATTTGATAGGTATAATGGGCCAAGTTAAGCAAAATAACATCTTAGATTGGGAAGAAGTGATCAGCAAGTTTACACAGATGTCCAGAAGACTCTTGAAAGGCAAGGCCTGTTAGATATTGGTAGACTAATGTGTGCACTCAGTGTTTCTCACGGTTTGTTTCTTCAATTTTACATTGTTAGAAATATGAATTCACTTTGTATTCATTGGTCATGTTGGAAGCTCAAGGCGTTTCTCCCTCCACTCCTGTAGTGAACATTCATATGTGACAAGGTTGACCTGACAAGGATCTGGGCTGGGAGGATGGGGCAGTTAATTTCTGTGTGTACAGCATGTCATCAGAAATTGTGGGTTAGTAGTTTTACATTGAAGCTTTCACCTACCTTCCCTGTGACCTCTTACAAATTTCAATCTAGTGGAATCACTCAGTGGCCCATAGTCAGTATACAATTAATAATGAAATCCTTCATTGTCCATTGCTTCCTTATACCTTCTGTACCCATTCCTGCAATTAGTCATCCCTCCTTATGCCTAATTGCTGTCAACAGCTACAGCAGTACTAGAGCAGGTTTAAATTAGTCTTGTTCTTAGAGAGCTGAGAAGTTGCTGGTGTTAATCGATGTATAGGAGAATAGAAGAGTGGTGTAAGAATAAGACGGGCAGCTCATTTCTGAACTTTGTGGTGGCCGGGGACTGCGTAGCCGAGGTGCTGCCGCGCCACCTTCAAAGTGGTTTCCCAGCTGCCAAAAGGGTAAAAAAAGCCTTTAAAAATATTTTTTGGGGGAAATGGGGCATTTTTCCCCGTTGAAAACAGCAAGGCTGCAGCAGGAAAATACCTGGCGCAGCAACGGTGTTGGTGGAGGGGGTGTTCCCGTGCTGGAGGGTCTTAGGAAGCTGACTAACATCAGCTCCCCCCCCCCGGGAATGCCTCTCCCATGCCGGCGCCGCATTTCTCTTCCAGGATTTGGGTCCTGGAGAGACTGTGGTGGCAGGGGAGTGGCATGCAGCTCCCCCGTGCCCAGGCGCTGATGGAACTGCCCCCACTGCCAGCGTAAGTGCCTCTTATCATGGAATAGGAGAGCACTTATGCTGGCGGTAGGGTCACGCTGCCACCAAAGAACTTCCAGCCCATTTCTCAGGAATGGGCTGTCAGTGACTCTGGTAGTTGGTGTGTTTTGGGGTTGAATATTGCCTCTGTATGTGTGGGTGCATTCTCTGTGTAAAATGTTTTAGCAACTGCATCAAAAAAGTCAGAATGAAAGTTCTCTGTATTGCACCTGACTGCAGCTTTATTTAAAAAAGAAGACATGTAGACATGGAAATGCAAGAAAAAGAGCACCACCTGGAAATAGCTACTTGGAGTGTGTTTCCGGTTGCTTGGTGAAACCTCTTTTTTTGGTGTGGGAGGGACCTAGTTGATATGAAACACAGAATTAAGGAAAGGAAAACTTAACTAGGAACAATGGCACACTGCCAACGTCAATATATCTAATTTTCAGCACAGCAAAGTTTGTGGATACTTAAATTAGAACTCTAAAACAGACAAGATAGATCTTTCTATGAACCAGAAAAAAGCTCCAGGTTTGAAGAAAACTATTAATTCTAAAAGAAATACATTGGGTTGGTGGTGTTAAGTGCCGTTAAGTCGCTTCTGACTCATGTGGGGGGGGGTAACCTCCCAAAATAGATTTAAGGACCTCGGTGGCCAAAACAGCCTTGGTTTCTGCCAGTAAAAGGCAGGGGGAGGGGGCATGGCAACTTGTTACCAACTAACTTGAATGACTTACCCAGGCCTGGCTGCTTGCTACTGTTCAACAGAGGCCACCCCACGGAAGTCACTGTTATGTAGTGGTTAGAGTTTCAGATAGGGTTGTGCATATCGATAAACTCGAACAGAAAATAAACCTGAAATGAGCCGTTTTGGTACATTTTAGGATTTGGGTTTACCGAACGCAAAAACCTGGGGATAAAGCCGAATAGGCTATTCCCAAAAAAGCTGAATAGATATTTGGCTTTTTGGGGTTCAACTATTCACCTTTGCTCAGAGGCACGGATCTGTGCTTTCTCCCCTCTTTCTTTCTCCCCTCTTTCTCCCCTCTTTCTTTCTTTCTTTCTTTCTTTCTTTCTTTCTTTCTTTCTTTCTTTCTTTCTTTCTTTCTTTCTTTCTTTCTTTCTTTCTTTCTTTCTTTCTTTCTTTCTTTCTTTCTTTCTTTCTTCTGGTTTTGTTAGGGCGTTAACATGAGCTGCCTTAATCACCTTAACATGAGCTGCCTTGGTCATGACTTTGACCGGCTCTGATATTGTTTTCCCACACCATGACCATCTCTTGGAATCTGATTTTTCATGACCATAATAAAGGACTGCTCACAGGATGTCATTTGTAACCAAAAGAAATGTTTTCCGTGCCTTATTTCTCTTGCATTGAAGCCTTTTCCCTCAGTTTGGAAGCTCATTTGCATGGACATCATGCGAGGTGACTCAGAAATGAAGGCAGCCCCCAAACTTTGTGGTTCCAGCCTGGAATTGCCTAATTCCACCAGTCCTCGGCAACACTACACTTTTGAACCTGATGGACAGCTCAGTTCACAGATTCCTGGGGGATTGGGGCAACCCCTTTGCGGGCCCATAAACTTGGACCCCCTGTCCCAAAGTTCTCCAAACCTTGGTGACAGTCGAAGGAGAGTCCCTTGCAGCCACAATACAAATTTGGGGGTTCTACTTCCAAAAACGCCCCCCAGGAGCTTCAGAAAAAATCCCCTTTAACTATAATAGGCCCAAATTTTTCAGTAAACCCGAAAATAAGCAGAATAGCCATATTTACCGGTATGGGTATTTGGCATATTTTGGGTTTACTGAAAAAAATCGGGCCAAAAAAACCCAAACCTGAAATTCACCTAAAATTTTTTTTTGCACAACCGTAGTTTCAAACTATCATCTGAGAGATGGTAAATTTAGTCCCAAGGCAAATTTAGTCCCAAAGTAGATTAGACACAATGTTTGACATCTTCTGGGCACTATATTTCCCAGGATGCACCAAGCTGTCAGGATGGTGTCCCAGGTAAAGACAGGAGGAAAGAAAGAGCCTCTGCTCATTTTGCCACCACCAGCACTAACCTGACACTATCCCATATTGGAAATTGTTGTCCCTCACAGCATAGTAATTGTTGAGGGTGTGTGAAGGAGGGAGGAAAGAAGAGAGGGATTAGAAGGAAGATTAGTAGGAAATGAACAAATGGAATTAATGCATTTGTCATTATTCTCCTTTGGTTTTGTTACTCAAAAGAATGGAATGAATTAGTTTTCTTTCACTGTATGTAAAATATTTGTTTGACTGTGAATAGACATACATGTTGTCAATGTAAAAGGGGAATTTCTTGAGATGCCCATGTTTAAAATCTATTCTATAGGGATTCCATGGACATTTATCATAGTCAGGCTCCATCTTGTCATTCATGAAATGGGATTCAAATGAGATGAAATTCATTTTCAAGAATTCCTAATGTATAATGCTGATGCTTTAAGATAGCCTAGTACTGTGTTGGCGAACCTATGGCACGCGTGCCGGACTTGGCACGTCGAGCCGCCTCTGTGGGCACGCGCAGTAGTCGCGTCTGCCTTCCCTGGACTCCCGCCACCCAGCTGGGCGGCGGGGGCTTTGAACTGCTCCGTGCTGCCTGAGCAGTTCAAAGCGCCCCCCTTCCCTGGACTCCCCGCCGCTCCAAAGCGCCCCCCCTTCCCTGGACTCCCCGCCGCAGGCAGCGCGGAGCAGTTCAAAGAGCCCCCCCTTCCCTGGACTCCCCGCCGCCCAGCTGGGAGTAACCCACCCCCCTTCCCTGGACTCCCTGCCACCCAGCTGGGAGGAAACCTCAGTATTCAGGTTAAATTGCCATGTTGGCATTTTGCGATAAATAAGTGGGTTTTGGGTTGCAGTTTGGGCACTCGGTCTCTAAAAGGTTCACCATCACTGGCCTAGTACATATACTATGATTTGCTTTCTCTGGTAAAATATGGCCACTGCATGAATCTCACTGCAAACATTAACTGGACAATAAAGAGAGTTTTATTCCTGTCATCATGATGTAATTTAGTAGAGTGTTCAGGATACAATGCAAAGCCATTGTCATAATTATTTCCTAAGAAACACAAAGCTTCACAATCTGTACTTAATGAATGACACCTGAAAGTGGGACCATTTTGGTCAAATGAATCAAGAAGTAATGTTCCCATGAAGGAAAGGAAGGGTACCACTTTGAGACCAGGCTTAGTGATCCATCACTGTAAAGTTGTCTGCCCCAGCCCACCTTCTCAGAGGTCACTCGATCGAACGAGCAGCTCTTACAACTGTATTATTGCTTATGGTACAGTAATTGAGGCATCGTGGGTAAAAATTACCTGTTCTAATAGGCAGTGAACTATTTGTACTCGATACAGTTGGAAGTCAAATCATTCATTTCATAACACTTGAAATAATTTATTTGTTGACCTTTTAATATCCATAGCTCTTCACCGGTATTAACTGCAACTCAGACAAAATCTCTTGTCTTCATTTTGCCTCCATTGATTTTTTTTTCATTAAGGCAATAACAGGTCCCCCCCCTTTCCGCTGTAAAAGTCAATCATGTTGCTTACAGTGGTATAACTCCTTTGGACAGTAACATCCTCTAAGTACAGCAGCGAGCAAACTTGTGCTGTCCTTTAAAACAAAGATATATGTACTCTGCTTCACTGTAACTATGTATGAAAGATGGTTCTGTGCTTGAAAATTAAGATATTGCAGATGACTCAGTTGTAGATTATAGATTAATCTAAACGACAAAAGAAAAAGCATGTGACTATACTGTATGCAATACAATGGATTTTTGTTTGGTTTTGAAAAACATAAGCATTTCAGCTTGTCCTGAATTTTATTTTCAGCTGTCAGGCCATTGCATGCTAACCCAGGAACCTTGAAAAACTCATTCCAACTGATCTAGCAGGAAATGGCTGGTCAACATGTCTTCAGTTGTTTGCGTTATAGATAAAATTTTAAAATTAAAGGAAAGAAGCAGTGAAAGTATTCCTGACACTTCTCTGACTTGTTGGCTGATCAGTGTTTTGGTTAAGTAATCGACATAGTTTTAATTGTCCCCCTCTCCTTTTCTTGTCCCCAAATGTTCTTAATAGAGCCTTATCAAAGAGCAGGGTTTTTTTCCACCACCAAAAACAGTTAATGTGGTGACAGGAATCTCACTGCTGGGACACTGAGGGGAGCATTGCCTGACATACTTTCTATTTCTGGGGTGATTTACAATCTCTAAGCAGAGTTACACACTTAAAAATCCATTGAAACCAATGAACTTAGTAGGATGTAGCTCTGTTTTGGGACTGCGTTGTAAACTTATCAGTTTGAGTAAACGGCATAAGACAAATGCTTGGCAAAATTAGTTACTGTCAGTTTTTTTACTCTGCTTAGATGCGTTCAAAAATTAATCACATCTTTCCCTGGCTGATAATAAGAAAGAAAGTTGATGAAGTGCTTTAACAACATAAGGTAGGGAGCACTCCAGTAAAATAGGTCTGCTTGAGCTGAAGCCTCTCTGCAATAAAATACTATTAAGTCCTTTGAATACAGAGTTATAAAACATAATTGTTACACATTTGGCATTTTATGCTTCCCTAGAAATTACCACTTGGTATCTAGATGTAAGCTGTGCTCTTTCTTTTCATTTCAATTGGGTCTGAAGTGGTCCTTTATTGTAATGAGAATGCCCCTTCCCAGAGACTTTTTTTTAATTATGCCAATGATAAAATGTAAGTGAATGTACTCATTTGTAGGGGTTATGACAGAGAGGTTTGGTGTTTTTTTTTTAAAAAAAAATCTGCTATGAAAGCCTCTCAGCATTATTCGTTTCAGCATTTTTATGCATTCAGCCCGGGCAGACTGTAGCAAAATATCACCATAGGTCAGAACATCACAGCTTTTTACTTTTCAACTTTTATTCCTCCCATTAATACCAGCAGTTATACAGCTTCTAAGAAGGCTGTTCTCTTATCTGAGAATTATATTCCAGAAACTGTTCCTTGTTGGGTCAAACAACAACAACAATAACATCTATTTAATCTAATCTCATTGTAATTTTTAAATGAAAGGTAAGGGAATCTGTTTTCTAAAAAATGAGACAGAAATCATCAAGCACAGTTGGTACATTGCGGCTCAATTCAGTTAAACACTAGGATTGTTGAAAAGTCTTGCAGGGCCCAGTACAGAAGCTGAATAACATGGGGAATAAGATTGCTTCCTGCGGAACCCCACAAGACACCTCTCACACTGAAGATACCCTTTGAGTCCGATCCACAGGGAATGATTTAAACCCATTCAGGGCACATCCTCTGATACCTATTTCTGCCTCCAAATGGCATGATTCACGGTATCAAAGGCTGCAGATAGATCCAGTAGGAGCAACAAAGAAGCATGGCTTTTGTCTCCATTCGGATGCAGGTGATCAGCTATAGCCACCAGAGCCATCTCTGTCCCATAGTCCAGCCTGAAATCAGACTGAAAAGTGTCCAGAGCTCATGGAGTTATCAAAGAAGACCTGGAGTTGGTCTGCTACTGATCTCTCAATCACTTTGCCTAGAAAGGGCCGAGTATCGACTGGGCGATAATTGGCCACATCATTTTGGTGTATGGATGGTTTGCTCCCTTGAGTGGCCAAGAGATGGAGCCCTGAGTTTGTTACTAGCTTTTGATAGTCATCAGGGGCTCATTATTGTGGTCCTTATATTGTTTTAGCTGCCAGCATGGGCAAGAGTCCAGTGCACAAATGGTGGCCTTCACAAATCCCAGGATCCTGTCAATATCCATCACGATAACTGGGTCAAAATGGTCCAGAAGCAGGTCAGATGTTGTATTAAGCATTTCTTCTGCCTGACCTATATTACTGCTGGTGTCCAGCTCAGAGAGAATTTGTTCTTTTATCACCAATTTTTTTTTTTGAAAGATTGCCCCCAGAACCATAAACACCCCACATTCAGCATGCAGTTGTCCATACAGCAGCACTGGGCAGAAAAGCTATACAGTTGTCCAGGGCTACAATCATGATGTGTTAATGTTAGCTTGTTCAACAGGTGTTCTTCTATGTCAGTACTGCTCCTGGTTTTCAGGTACTTAACGTTGCATCTCTCCCTCTCTAATAGTGGGAGATTTTCATCCACTCATTGCGTATAATGTCTGGGCTCTGGCTGTGTGCCCCAGCCAAAGAGACACAGGCCAGGAGCTATTGTGTACTCACCTTCTGGCTCACACCAAGAAACTGGTACCTCTGACAAGGTGCTGGCCCTTTGTAGCTGGGGAAATTCCAGGCTGTTCTCATTTTCAGCAATGCAAAAAGACACAGGAAGAAAACAAGTGAAAGTACTTTTCTACCTCCCCCCCCCCCAGCCCCAGTGAGGGTCAGATGGATTCAGTTTTCCATCTCTGGTCTTTGATTATTCTTCCTTGCCAGCTCGAGTATATACGTGTACAATGTACTCATAGGCAACATGAGGGGTGTGGGTGATCCAGCTCTGTGCACAATTCAAATTACTAATTATCCAGAGATTGGGCCAGGAATGTATTTATGGTCCTAGGGCATGGGTGGCAACACAACAGAAATGCAAACAACAACACAAATGCACATTGAAATGGTTAGAAAAAAGGCTCAGCTTTATTGATTACAACAGAATGGAGAATTGGCAAGGCATGGGCATGTATCCAGGCATCAGCTGACCACCTTGTCAGGTGATGTAACGATCCCCAAACCGATTGTTGGGGGAGCAATGGGAATGGCAAACAGTGGTCCCACTGGACATAAATCTCTAAGTGGTTCCTTTGCCACCTGGAGTGGAGCCCAACAACAGCTCCAAGCTGGGCATCAAAAAAAGGACTCCACCCCAAGACCCCATTTGGGGGGTCCCCAAAAGGGGGAAGCAGACACGCAGGCCATTTCCCTCAAATTGGATCCAGCCCAATGCCCAAAAAACCGCTTGAGCTGTGACGAAAATGCAACATTACACTCATATAATAAAGGGAGGGTGGGGATCGCCGCCAGAAAGAACAAGGCCGAGTCGCTGGGCGGCAAGGCCTTAAATGGGCTTGGCGGGGGCAGGGTGGCACTGCCTGATGACACCGCTGCCCTACGAGATCTTGGCCGCAGGAGCCCGCTCCCAGGGCAAATCTCCTGGCCCGAGAAGGAGGCAGCGGCAAAGAAATGCCTGGCCACACCTTAGCGGCAAAGGCAGCGCAGCCCCCGAGCTCCATTTCCTTGGAGTGGAACCGCTGCCCCACAGCTGCAGCTGGCGGCTTGGGTGAGTCCTGGTCGCGGCTTTCCAACAGACAGTTGACCTACCCTTCACATAAGGTATGTAGGATCCTGGGGCTATCCTGCAGTAAGTGCTTCACAGTTTATACTGTGCATTTATACACCAGTTTTGAGCGTTCAAAAGATTTCATATGCATTACTGCATTGTAAGCCTTCCAACAACTCTGTCAAACCAGTATTTATTTCCCCCAATTGCAGGTTGATGGCTGAGGCTAACAAGTGGGTTCATGGTAGAAACAACATTTGAAGGCAGTCTAATGTGCTGTTCAGTCTCTTAGTTTGCTAAATCACATCAGGTCTCAGATGTAGAGAATGTGCAGTTTGTCAGACATGACAAAGGAATTATTGTATACAGAAGCAGAGGGAGCTACTACGTTAAAGTGTGGAATCTCTGCTTATTTCACAACTGTTGAAAACAAAGTTCTAATGAGTAAAATTATGAGCAACATTTTTTTACCAAGGTTTAATTAAAATCTGATAGGACCACTGTATTCCATACACACACAAAAAGCCTTGGGCCAGATCCAGCAGGAGTGCTACCAGTTTGTTATCTCTCATATACAGCGATCATTCGGATACACACTATTACAAAGCAGAATTGAGTCCAACACTGCAGCATTCAAGAATCTGCACTCATCTGCTTGGGTTTTGGTTACAGTAAGAGCAATAGCAGATGTACAAAGTACAAAGTTTTCCTGCATGCAAAAAGATTTTTCCTGTTCAGTACAGCGTCAGTAGAGCTGGGATCTAATCTTCATGTTCAGGCCTTTGGAACTGCTCCAGCATTGGGGACTATGTTTTGTTTTTTTGTGTGTGTGAAATTTTATACATTACAGAGGGATACGTGATAAAATCCAAACCTATTTCCCATTGGAAAGTAATACCCTATCCCATTGGGGAATAATTTGAAAGAGAGGTTCATACAAACAGAGGTTCATACAAGCAGATAATGCTGCTTCAGTCATCTTGTTTGTGGGCTTCCTAGAGGCACCTTGTTGGCCACTGTGTGAACAGACTGCTGGACTTGATGGACCTTGGTCAGATCCAACATATCTTTTCTTATGTTCTTAGAGTTAATTATTTTCATTGTCTTCGTATGGGTTTCTAGTTCACTATTTACAACTTAAAACTATGCCAATGAGAGTTTCTCCAGTCTACTACAGAATTATCACCCTTGTGATCAAGAGATGGTTTTCTCATTGATTTGTAATATATTCATGCCTTGATGCCAGCATGCATTTACCCTTCAGTGTTTTGCTGCCTCATATATGGTTACTATATTTTATTTATAAGCTTAGCTCAATGTGGAGCAGGTAGCAAGGGCATCCATGAACATTTTTGTGATTGCCTTAGGCATAGACTGTGATCTTCAGTTTGGAGGAAGACTTTTTAGCACATTACAGCTTGGAGACACCTCAGTGGAGTGGATCCTTTGTGCTAGAATGTGGATTCAGCACTGGATGTTGAATAAAATAATGTCTGTAGCTTAATTTTATTCTTCTGTGTTCTTATTCGACAAAGGAATGGGATGAGGAAGGTTTTTAAGGATGGTCAAGGAGTGAGAGGGAAGAGATGGTGGGAAGAGGCACAACACAGCTGGTGTTCCAAGATGCTGGATTCTGGTGTGTGCACTCCACGTGTAAGGCTGATTTCAGGTTTCAGTCTTCAAGGTATTGCTGGGATCAGCTCACAAGACTGCAGTCATATCAAGTGCATACCCTTGTGATATGTTTAAAAACTCAGGGTAGGATGAAGTAAATTAATGGAGTACAGAAAGAGCCATAGATGGAGAAAAGAAGGGATGAGAGGAACCAGTCTGAAGAAGTTTGAAAAGGAGGGGGATGTAAGTAAGCGGTGCCTACCTACCTTCAGTACCATATAGGAAGACAGCAGACTTCCATACTTCTATTTTATTTGTATATCTTTAGCTGCTGTAATTCAGTTCCCTGTTGCTAACTGTGGGTCATGAATGTTTTCTTTAAATTTTGCCCCCAATGTGATGGAAATTACTCAGACTGATTGAGTAATTTTTATTATCTACTGATTGGCTACATAGAAGGTAGCCTATGTGAGGCACAGAAAGCTATAGATGTGGATGATTTTGAGAAGAGTTCTTTCCTCTGCTTTTTGCAATGCAAAGATTAAAAGCATTGCATCTATCACCATCCAACTTGGAGGGGAGGGGAAGAGAGAGGAGCTCTTTCTAATCCCCTTTTGCAGTGCAGAGATGAGAAGCATTGCATCTGTCCCTGCCCAGTTTGGAAGGGGAGGCAAAGCTCTTTCCACCCTCCATTTTGCAATGTAGTCATTAAAAACATTGCTTCTGTATATGTATAGTTTGGAAGGCTGGGAAGAGAAACAAGTTCTTTCTCTCCGTTTTGCATTGCAGAGATCCGAAGCAGTGCTTCTACCCCCACCCACTTAACTTGGAGGAGAGGGAAGAGCTCCCTATTGCAACTTCACATTTGCTAAGGGTGTGTAGATAAGAACCAGACTTCTAGCTGATCCCTGATGAACTGTGAATCAGTTTCTGATCAACAGACATCTATGAACTTAGTGCAGCTGTTTGAGTTGCTCATTGCAATCCAAACATATCCCTGATAGGCTCCATCTCATTGTGTCGAACAAGGTAAGTTTGACTGATGAACAGTTCCAATGAGATATTTGCAGCATTACTTAAAACTAGCTTCTTAATCAAGATCTATTCCAGAGATACTCTGGTTTAGGGTTGCCAACTCCATGCTGAAGAATCCCTGGAGATTTTGGGGGAGGAGCCTGGGGAAGGGAGGAGCTTGGGAAGGGGAGGGACTTCAGCCGAGTATAATGTCATAGAGTCTACTCTTCAAAGCAGCCATTTTTTCCAGGATAACTGATCCCTGTAGTGTGGAGATTAGAAGTAATTTCAAGAGATGTCCAGGCCTCACCTGAAGGTTGACAACCTTACATGGTTTGTAAAAATATTTTCTTTTCATGTAATTACGGTGGAACTGTGGCAGCCCTACCTAGTAAGAAAGGCAGCCAGTTAGCTTAAAGCTTTACAGGCTGATTTTAGCCCTCTTTCCTCAGAATATAGTCCAATGATTGGGGTTATTCCTATATAACTGTACATTGGATTAAAGTCTAAAGATTTTATGGTTTTTATCTGAAGCTTTCACAACTTTATTTTACAAAAAATCAGAGGTTGCATAGAATCTTATACCCAGCAAAATTATGAGTACAAGATTCCAAGCAACTTCTGATTTTTGTAAAAGAAAGTTGTGAAAGCCTCAGATTAAAACCATTAAAATCCTTAGATTGTAATCCAATGTGCATATATGTAGGAATCACCCCAATCATTGGACTGTATTCTGAGGAATGATTTTATTTATTTATTTATTTTAAAATTTAAATCCCCTTCTATCCCAGCCAAAGTCAGGCTCAGAGCTGCTTACATAAAAACATCATTTGTACAATTCATAAATATTAATATCCAAAGTATAATTGACAATTAAAACCACAAGTCTGTAATTCTAAAATCCAGCTGGCACCCAATACATTAGCACACAGGTCAATAGCCAGCTTGGAGGGGTATGGTCAGGATCCCCAGAGAAATCGGCCCAAATAAGTTAGGGGAAGGGGGGGGAGGCCAGCCACAATGGAAACCATTGCTGCCCTCAACCATAAACCTGGCAGAACATCTTGGATGTACAGGCCCTGCAGAACTGCACCAAGTCCCACAGGACCCTGGTCTCACTGGATAGAGAGTTCCACCAGGCCAGGGCCAAAAAAGCCATGGCCCTGGTTGAGAACAGCTGGACACTTCTCGGTCCGGGGACCACCAGCGAGTTGTTTTTTGCTGAGCGTAACGCTCTTTGCAGGGCATACAAGGAGAGATTTTCCTGCAAATACGACGGTCCAAGACCAATTAGGGCTTTAAAGGTTAAAACCAATACCTTGAACCTGATTTGGTACTCCACTCGGAGCCAGTGCAGTTGCCAGAGCACCGGTTGGATATGTGCTTTTAGCAGAGTCCCCATAAGGACCCTCGCTGCTGCACTCTGGGCCAGTTGGAGTTTCCAGAGCAATCTCAAAGGTAGCCCTACATAAAGTGAGTTACAGTAGTCTAGCCTAGAGGTGACCATCACATGGATCACTGTGGCTAGGTCAGGTCGGGAGAGGTATGGCACCAGCTGCCTATCCTGGTGGACGTGGCTAAGATGTGTGGAGTACCCATGAAATCAGGTAGTAAGAACCAAAGTGTATGTATATAGACTATTAAAGATGACGTGGGGGACCCACAAGGACTTGCAGGGGGCATCTGATTTCCCCCTGCCCCACTATTTCTTCTTTCCCTTCCCTGAAGGCCTCCATAGCCTCTCCCCTTTCCTGCTTCTTTTTCTCCTTCTCATCCACCATCCAACCTGCCTTTGTCTACTCTCTGTCTTTAGGTTTCCCTCCTTTCCTTTCCCTTGCAGCTTCTACCCAAGAAAACTATGGCCCAGTGGCATGATGCCAGCCACTGGCCCTGGCCCTGTTGTGCCGTGGAGGCACTGGGCCAGTCCCAGTTGCATCATAAGGAGCCTGCAAGGACTTGCATGGGGACCTTGTTTTCTGCCCACCTATCTTCAGCTTCCCTCCTCCCTCTAGCAGCCTCTACCTGGATCAAGCCCCATAGTGCAGTGGGAAACTCCCAAGGACTTGAGGAGGGCACCTCATTTTACATTGTATCCCCATACCTTCCTTCTGTCATTCCTACCTACTAACCATTCTACCTTTTCTCTGCCCCCATCTTCAGCTATATGTACTATTTATTTATTTCATATAGATCACACTTTTCTCCACAATGGGGACCCAAATCAGCTTACAAAATTCTCCTCTTCTCCATTCCATTCTCACAACAGCCCTGTGAAGTAGACTTGGGTGAGAGTGTGTGACTGGCCCAAGGTCACCCAGTGAGCTTCCCCAGCAGAGGGGGATTTTTTTTAAATATATTTTTTATTATTTTTCAATAATAACCAACATTAGATTTAGACATACACCCTCTATATCCATAAAAATAATCATTAAAAATTCATAAAATTATTAGATGTGTGTCTTCAAAATACAATCAAAAACATTTGACTTCCCCACCGTCTTCCTCCCTCTCTGAAATATCCAAGATCTCCTTTGCATCCATGCATTCTAATTCATCTATAAGTCACCCTATTATATTTGTAATTTCTCTTTCATTTGCTTGTAGAATTTTTAGTATAATGTGAAGGGGACCACAGCTTCTAGTCCTTGAGGCGTTTCACGGCGATGAAATCCTCCTCAGCCGACAGGACTCAGACCATCTCTCCCCCTCAGCAGGAGGGGGGGTTGGGAGTCAAACTGCTCTTCTTCGGCAGCAGGAAGTTACCTGCATTCCGATCCACTGTTTAGGATCGGAGACGGGGCTTTTAAAAGGAGCCCCGATTCAAAACGCCTCAGGGTTCCTCCGAGCGAACTCAGAGGACATGGCGCTGGGTCGGCATCTTCACAGGAAGTCATCCAGCAGAGTGGGGATTTGAACCTGGTCTCCTAGATTCCAGTCTGAACCTCTAACTGGCTTTCAAGGGATGGCTGCCGTGCCCTCTCCCACTGCCTTTTACTGACAGTCGTCTATCAATGGCCACAGAGAGCATTTCTTTCTTAAGGCTACAGGTTTTGGGGGTGTGGGGGGAGGTAGTTGTGAAATTCCTGCATTGTGCTGGGGGTTGGACTAGATGACCCAGCTCCAGTCTCCTGATTTAAGTATCCACAGATTTGACCATGTTGAGAATTAGATATATTGATGATGATATGACATTTAGACAACACATAAATATTTAATATTTTGGTAGAATAGTTTTTCTCGCTACACAGTGGACTACATTGGCAGTTCAGATATTTAGATCTAGTGGACATCGGTTTCTTATAAAAAATAGATATATGTATGATTTGTTACAAGTATTCTGTGAAGTTTCTTGATGTCAAATTTGAAATCAACTTGCATTGTTCTGTTTACCCATCTTTACAAAATATGAAAGCGGTCAGCAAGAATGTTGTAACATATAGTAAGAAGTGGCACAAAACCTTGTTGTTGTGGTGAAATTTAACCCCAATGAACCAAATATGAAAAATGTGAGGATAAATGACAAAGCCAAGAATACATAGGGTGTTAATATAGAACATTATAATTCATCTTAAACCAAATTGTAAGGTTTTGTAGCGGCTGTAGCAGCAGCATCCACATCAAAGACTGAACAAAAAAAGTTAAATTGTTGCTCTAGATGTGAAGTTTCAGCAAGTTTAACTCTTGAGCCTCTGATAGAATTTGTGTCACGAATGCATCTGGGTCTATATGTGTCATATTTCATACAGGGTGGCAAGTGAATTCAAATTCACCATTTGATTCATGGAAAGATCCATAACGTGGATTAGGTTGATACATTGGTTTACTGGGTGCACATGTTAAGAATCCAAATGAAGGAAGGAGTCAAGCACATAATAAAAGGAATTGAATTTACAGTGGACAGACACTACTTCGCTTATTAGCCTGGCTTAGTAGCAGATCCCTTTCCTAAAACAGAATAAGCTTTGAGATTTCTTTCTTCTTCCATTAGTTGTTCTTCTAACATAAACAAATTTAAATACAAGAAGAACTTTTTTGTTATTATTTTGGCCCAAATTTGTTACCACAATGAACTTACAAGAGACAGAAGTTTTTTACAGCACTAGTAGAGAAGCAAATCTTTCCTTACAGATGCCTCTATAAATTATATATTAGCTTTAGTCAAATTCTGTTGCTTCAGAAATGTCTTAGCTGGCATATTCAGATGGAAGTACTTTTACGAGTGTCCAATTTATTGCCATAAAATATGTTTCTGGAAGATATCCCAAAAAAGGTCTGTATTCCAAAAAGAGAAACATTTCTGTAAATTTCTAAATTATTAAACTAAGATTTCTCCTTAAAAGATAGTGCTTGCATTTAAACTGATTGGTCCTGGTTCTGACTGAGTGAGGTATTTGGATTTAAACTTATTTACATCATATCTAGATGGGAGTTTGAAAGGGGCAGTCTATACATACCCTGTGCCTCCTTACCACTTTCATCCCCAACTTTTCTTTACCCATAAGACAAACAATGTAGTGTTTCAGGAGGAGGAGTGAGCCAGATATATTTTGTGACCTTGGTATCATTGTAATAGGGACAAAAAGTATGTGCCATTTACAAATACCTGTCTCACCTGCTTCCTATACTTCGTCTAGAAGCTGCCATTTGAGACAGACAATAGTCCTTTAAAAAAACTACAAGTGATAGAAGTGAGACATCATTGTCTTTGGTGAGCGCATTCATCCTAATAACATCTTCCCCAGGTTTTGTAGATATTTTTTTTGGTAGTGCTTCAAACAAACCAGCAAACCTCTATGGCCAGACAAGAATGGGATAAAGAAATGCATGTGTCCACCATGGGATACTGCTGCTGTTGTGGCTACTACTCCACTACTTTCTAGCTATCTTAAAAGCTATTGCCAGCCTCTGACATGGAAGTCTAAGGGCCTAACCTGATAAGCTGCTGGGAGATTCCTGCTCAGATCTTTCCAGCATTTTTAAATAGAGCACCTACATGTGGACACAGTTTAGATGGGAACCATCCGGGAAGGGGAGGAAATTTAATTCTTCCACCTTTGTGCAATTTGAATAATTAAAACGGAAAGCCCTTCTCCCACATATACACACACCGACAGAGTTATTGGCCTTGGAAAGAAGAAAAAAAGACTGGCAAAGGAAGCCCATGAATATCATCTTGTTAGGTCATAAATCACCTTAATCCAAATTTACTGGATGAAAAGGGATGTGTACAGGATTCTGGCTGCCTTCTTCCTATGTGTACTTACTAAGAAGAATAAATTTTGTTGGATACACATGGGATTTACTTTTGAATAAACCCATGTTGGATTGGGATGTTAGTTCCATGGATTGAGAGAAAGGTAAATAATGTACAAGAGTTTCATGAATCTCATTGAGGTCATCCTGTGTCCCAAGGAGTTAAAATGAGAATTCTTGAATGCCTTTGCAAAATGGGACATAGATTCTTCATTTTCTTAACATACTTTAGAATGTGTTAACTTTTTATGGCCCTGAAAATAATATTAAACAGTAACATAAATTAATTCAGTTACCCTGCAACAACAGCATCTGCTTGAAGACATGCTTTCTGTGTCACAGAAAGTTTTTTTTCTTATGTATCTGAGCCCCTTTCTATGAATCCTTTCTGTTGCTGTAGCCGGTATCACTTTAATTTTCAAAGACATAGATCTTTTTATATTAGCTATCCTTCTTGTAGTATCATTTACAAATTTAATCAGTGCATTTTAATATTCCATATACTTTAAGTGCAATATACAATAAATAGCCAGGCTTCATCTTAAACATGCTTTAGCTTTAAATTGTTAAAGCTGCGGTGCCCTTTCAATCTACTTACATAATGTCATAAAATATACATTTCAAGGTAAATGAAGTCAGCTACTTCAATTTAGTCTCTCAAACTGGTAGTAAATGAGAGGTTAACACTATGGTGCCAAACCCATTATTGAGTAAATTTAGCACCTTGGACAGCTCTGTAAAATCTTTATTGCTTTCCTGACCTGCTCGTCATGTTCTGTCTATGTGTTCAGTGGCTCTCAGCTCTGATTGAAAGGCAATATATTAGATACCGAACACAAACACGCTCAGGGGCTGGTTCACTGGGAGCGTAATGACATGGAGGTGAGAACAATTTTCTGGTCACTGCAATTCAAGCACCTTGCAAGGTCTATTGCAGTAACTTATAGAAGACTTTTAGGTGCCGTTTTTTATTTGAGGTAATGACAGTGTTAGCCATGGGAACTGAATGGGGATCTGAAAATGTTTTAAATCATGCTAGTATGTACACTCACACATATAATGGCATTTTATTCTGTGTTTTGTTACAGACTAGGCTAACTATAGATATCATGATGATCTTTAAAGTAAAAGCTTATCATTATCAAACAAAGGAGATTTTGTATAATGTCTGCCTTGTTTAACCTTAGAGACTCTCACAAACAAAATAAATATTTATTATTATGTAGATTATGAAACAGGCACTGCACTGTTATAAAATAAAGAAATCCCAAGCACTGGCTACCTGCAAATTTTAATGTGCTCAAATAATGAATTTTGTAGACAGTTAGGGTTCTTAATTTTGTGAAAAATCTTACTTTTTAATTAAGCTGCTCCTTATTTCTTAATATTCAACATTTGACTACAAAATTCAGTGTAATCATGCAAAGGGAAACCATTTTCTCCTGAGGAGTTCCACTCGTGTGAATGAAACTGCTCCAGAATCTTTGAGTTGTGAATTGCACCCTTCAGTCTTGGGGGGAAATGATTTGTTAGCTCAGAAACTATGCTAATGGAAAGGGGATAGTTTCCTTTTTAAAACGACAAATAATTATTATTTGATATGAGTACATTTTACGATTTTTTTCTGAAATTATTTCAGACCTAATATTGCTGACATCAGTTGCATCACTGCATTTTATACATTTTTCGAAATCCTGTTATCTGGACAAGATGTTTTAGTTTACTGTGAACAAGAAAAGTCAAATCTGACGAGCAGTTCTCTCCTACTCTAGAATTTTAATCTTTCACAAGGCATACAGGGCCACTGACATTCTATGCAGCTTGGCTGAAGCAGCATGGCCTGATTCCATACGGGTATCATGTGCATTCAGTCCATACCCTTTTAAATTATTTAGTGCCTTGGTCAAGCTGCACTGAAAGGACAAAGGCTGTAACTAGCAATCTCTTCAGAAATAGTTTCAAATGTATTGATTCAAGAATCCATCCGTTATATAATGCACCTGGCTACATGTGTGAAAAATAATTGAAATGTGCATGCCGAAGGAAAGACTGTGTGGCAATTTTAAGAAAGGATAAATGTTTACTGGGAGACCAAGGGGGGGCACTCGCATCTGATTTTTAAATTTAGGACATCATGTATGCCATAAGCAGCTACTGCAGCATGACAACTATTTTATCATATATTGTAGAGAATTTTAAATTGGGAAAAAATGCTAATATACATCTAAAAGCTTGTCATCTAAAGAGTTGTTCTAGGATTTTGAAGAGGTTATGGTGACAGCAAAATGAATGCAATTACATCTCTATTTTCTGATCAGAGACTACAGTATATGAAAATTGAGTATTACTGCTTCTTTTGGTTAGAAAAAATTAGCTAGAGTAAGAAACATTTCTAGTTAAACTTCTCAACTTCATTCAGAAGTCAGTAGGAAAACACTGTATTCCTATACGGCAGCTGCAGAAAAATATTTGGATTCAACTTGGTGGTTGTTTTCTGCTGCAGACTACCCAACAAATAAAGTAATTTAAAAATAAAATTGCTTGAGGGAATTATTATTGAGCCAGTGGGAATTAGGTGTATATAAGAAGAAGGGTTTTTCTTATATTTAATAAATACGTATTATAATGTCCACTCTAATTTGTTCTCCAGGTTTTCACATAAGGTGTCACTTTAAACTGCATTGGGATGTAGCTTAAGAGAACAGGGAAAATGAGGTGTTCCTAATACAAATGAATTGAGGAACACCGGGATAAACAAATGTGCAGATGAGAAATGAGTAAGCAAAGAAATTAAAGGTAGGGTTACGCCCACAATTACTCAAGGTAGGGTTACGCCCACAGTTACCCATTTATTCTAAATGGTACTTCTTTTGAAAGGAATTCTCACATGCATTCCTTTGTGTTTTTCTTCAAAACACATTTCCCCTCCTTCTACTATGATGTATTCACCCTGTACACAAGGTTGCATCACTTACTTGTAACAAAGGAAGATGAGCCAAAGATGTAGGATATTACATTGTTATCAGATCAACTGCACTGAAGAGATAACCTAACAATGTCGTTGATCTGATAAGGTCACTGTTCTATAATACAAATTAAGAACCAAATAAACACATTGGAGAGATTCATAACATGTTCTGAATAACATTGATTGCAATAATCCAGTAAATGACCACAGGTCTTATTCTTCAATAAACTTGTGAGTGGTTTATAGTGTAGATGGGTAGACAATTGAGTGACAGATTTTATTTTGCAGCACAAACAAGTCTCACCTTTTGACTTTATTAAGCTTGTGTGTGAATTGGATGAACTCGTTTAATGCTATTCTGAGCTCACTAAGTAGTGTTGCTTTTTAAGACTATTGTATACAGGAAATAAATTTGAGAGTGTGTAAAAGAATGCAGCAAAATGTTATTTCAACATACAGTTTATTGAACTCATTAGGAATATGTCTCTTTTTCCTCCTCTCTGACAGGAAGTAATACTCAAGAGGGCAGCTGATCTGGTAGAAGCACTCTATGGTATGCCACATAACAACCAGGTACTTTCCTTCTTTATTACACAGTTCTCAAGATTGGCTATGCTAACATCTAAGTTGTAGGGGTAGTCTATAGCAAAACCAATGTAGTCTAAAATTTGAGAATGGCAAATAAATGTGAGTGCCACAGCGTGTGGATATATATAGACAGTTGTATATAGAACACCCACTAAAGATACCATGGCACTATGTTTTAAAACACATATAATGTTAAAAAGGTGGTCAAAGGTGGGAACACCAATCTATGCTTTAGTCATTTGTATTTTGTACATGTGTTTACATACTTTCAATATGATTTAATTATTTATCCTTCACAAATGTTAGGAACACTTAGTTTTTGGTTATAAAGTTGTGCTAGCTCCTGCAAAACATTTAAAATAAACCAAGATATGAGATCATTGAGCATGCTTCAGAAATTTTATTCACTTTATCTGGAACAAAAGGCCCAAATAATTTTTGTTGGGCAAGATCCCTGTTTCATAGACATTACGAGTAAACTCCCTTGTTTTTAACACAGAAAACTGAAGACTGCCTTGAGGGTGTTTTCATCTTTTAAAGACTACTTCTTAGGCGATTCAGTATTAGCAGGCTATCACATCAAGGAAGTGGCCAGCCCTGCCTCATATAGACCAACAAATAAGGGCTAATAATTAAGGAGTGATAAGAAAGCAGAAACTTGTCCTAACTATAATAGGAAGCCTGAAAACCAGACTGTCATCTATTACAGATAAGACACTGGCTTAGAGTACCTTTCCATGCTAGGCTGGGTGAGGAGACATATCTATTACCTGGCCCTTTTATCTGTTAAAGTCAGGGCAAAAAGGGAAGGCTAAACTCAGTGCCTCAAAGGTTTAACTTGGGAATTCATACTTAAATTTATTTATGCTATTTATGTAGACTATAATGAACATATTCATATAGTACTTAAGACTGGCTTATGCCATTGCTCAGTATTGTGAACTCTTATTGTCAGTAACTTTTCAAAGTCTCAGGGTAATCTTTCCCAACACCTACAACCTGAGATTAACTGGTATTGCCAGGGACTGCGCCTGGGACATGCAAAGCAAATATTCTACTTCTAAGCCTTGGCTGATCTCTGATGGCATTAGCTTCCTTCATTATAGTTATTTATTCTAAGAAAATTCTCCTTATTAATGTGTTTTGCTTTCTGTGCATCAATGATTGTCCTTCAAAAATTGTGATTACAAATGAAAAACTTACTCTTTCCCCACATATGTAATTATTAATAATCATGTTGTTTGCTGGTTGCTATAACAGTTAATAAACGTTTATGTATCACATGAATTACAGTGCACATCTTCAGTCTTATAGCAGTCTTCTGTGTGTATTGGTACTTAATCTTTAACTTATTCAGGACACTCATCTATCTACTCCCATTGTTATGAGGGCGATACATTGAATGACCGCTTACGTTGGTGCTGTCGAATTAAACGGTCATTGCATTTCTTCTTATTTCTTTAATTACCCTGATCTCTTTACTCTTTCCCCCAGGAAATAATTCTGAAAAGAGCAGCCGACATAGCAGAAGCACTCTACAGCGTCCCTCGCAATCATAACCAGCTCCCAGCACTCGCCAACACATCAGTCCATGCAGGAATGATGGGTGTGAATTCCTTTAGTGGTCAGCTAGCAGTCAATGTTTCAGAAGCTTCCCAGGCCACCAATCAGGGTAAGGAGAAGAAATATTTTTCAGGCAAAAGTCAGGGAATATTTAAAGGGTTTTTGTTTTGTTTTCAGTCACAGTGTAATTAAAGAACTCAGTGTTGAATGGACTGTACACATAATTATTGAATGCTTATTTCATTACAGTAATATGCAGTACAGTCTCATCTGTCCATGTATGGCCAATTCACATTATCAGATATTTCAGGCAGGGCAGAGAGGTAATATGTTTCTGGTTTTGGGGGACACTTTGCCAGGAAGCATATAGCAATTTAGTTGGTAAACTACCTGTCTCTGAATTCTGACCAGTGAATCCAAAAGTGAAAGTACTCTAATTGAACTCTCTCCACTTTCTGTGAACGTTCTACACCAAAATAATTTTGACACTTTACCTGCTTGATCACAAATAGAGAACAATATAACACAAGCCTCCAGCACGCTAATCCTGGAGTGTCTCTGATCAGGAAAAGAAGAAAGGACCTCAAATTTCCAACACTAGCAAAAGATATACATATCCTCCCAATTTTCTGTTGACTATTTAACAGTGTGATAATTGTTATATGTATATTTTCTATAAACTTCCTTGAGCACCAGTGGTGGTGAAAGCAAGATGGAAGATATTTAAACAAACAGTGGCTTGTGGTGTCAGAAACTCCAGTACCCAGACAGCAGCCTGGGAACACTTCCAGATTAACCTAAATGTTCAACAGTGGATGGTTCTCTATAGATAACTGGAGTTTGTTTTATTTTAATAGGCTTCAATTTAATAGGGCACACTTTCATTAGATTACTGCTTCTCAATATGTATTGTTCTGATAACCCCAGATGTGTTTCTCTTTATGTTTATCACAGTTTCAATTGGCTAAGCACTGTCTGAAAATTAGGGCATCTCAAGAGTAATTTTTGAGCCAGTCTCTAGCCTTAAAAAGCAGTGATATCCTGATACTATACATTGGTCACAAATAGCTAACGCCTAAGAAGATTTTTTGTGTGTTTGATAGGTTCCAGTGGCCAAATAGGTTATCTTATCAACATTTTCTATAACTATTTGCAACATTTTCTGTCATCTGTGATCCCAAACACTCTTGACATTTCATAAACTGTTTGCACATGGAATTTTAAGAATGAGTGACCCCTAATCCCTTACTGTTTCCCAGATACATTTGTTTAGTGAAGCTTCCCTCAATATAGTGGGTTTGGGTTGTTTTGAAATTGAGTGGAGTTCTCTCATGAAAAACAGCTGTTCTTCCTGTTTCCCTTTCTATGAAAGGTTTTACTCGCAACTCAAGCAGTGTGTCGCCTCACGGTTACGTGCCAAGCACTACCCCACAGCAGACAAACTACAACTCTGTCACGACAAGCATGAATGGCTATGGAAATGCTGGAATGTCTAATTTAGGTGGATCTCCAACTTTCTTGAATGGATCTGCTGCCAATTCTCCCTATGCCAGTACGTACTCTGCATGTTAGCTTCAATGGTTATTTGAATGGTTATTTGAATGGGCTGAGCTTTCATGATAACTCTAAGGTATAGACTTCTTTGAAAACATTAACATTGCTGTCAGTTTATTTTCATTATTATTTTCTAACAGAATTAGACTATTTTCTGTATCTCAAAAACATCATTTTGAGATTTTAGTTATCACTGTTTATATATTTATTATACTTGTAATTAGAAAAGGTCCAAGTAGCATACTTGTTTTGCTTCATGGGCCTCCCAGACATCTCCCATCCAGTACCTTCAATGGTGCTACAGAATCAGATGTCCCATATATAAATCTCTTTTGTAATTGGAGAACATGTGCTTTAAAATGCTATATAGTACTCCTTGCTAAGCTGCAGGTTGCTCTTAGCTTGCTTAATATTCAAACCTGATCATGGAATTTGATAGGAATAAATCCAGAGTTTGATCTCTAGGTACAGAAAATTGGGTTGTCAGTATACTGTTTCATAAATCACTCCCCCGTGTCTGAAAATTTCATTGCAAGGAATTCTGGGATGTAAGGAAAGTTATCTATAGGCAAAAGTTTCTACTTTTAATTTTAGCTTTAGTTTTAATAAGCACTTAGTCTGGTGCTGACATACATGCTTAATGAGCCATGATGATGAAAGGCCTTTCTCTGTCCCAATGATGCCTTCACAACATATGAGGCACTGCAACAATACTGTTGAACCTCAACAACAATGTTAGAAATTCTGGGTCACATGAGATGAGTCCTCAGTGTGATTCATTCCCACATATCACTGCTTCTGGAAATTGGGGCACAGCTGGTGTGGAAAGGAGACAAATTAAGGACTCAACCCACCTGACCTAGGGGCTTCTGACATTACTCTTGCAATAGAAGGGGGAACCACGTTAGAGCAGATCCAACACCATGAAGGTAATGTCGAAAGGAGCCTTCTGCCAGTCATGAAACTCCAGCTTCTTGGTGCATCGGGTAAGCATGCCTTGCTTGTATACCTTGCAGGCAGTGTTTTTGTTTTATTTTTAAATAAAGGTGCTGGTACTCATGTATAGGGTTGTGTCAAATTCCACCAATTCCCACCTAGGTACTTAGGATAACTACAAAAAAGGTGCTGCTCTTCAGTACCAGTGAGTACCATCACAAAAAAGCCCTGCTAGTAGATATATATGCTGGGTGACCTTGGGCCAGTCATAGTTCTCTCAGAACTCTCTCGGCCCACATGGAGGCAGGCAATAGCAAACCACCTCTGAACATCTCTTGCCTTGAAAACCCTATGGGGTTGCCCTAAGTCAGCCGTGACTTGACAGCAAAATCACACACACACAGTAGATATGTGATGATCTCCACACTGGGGCCTATGATGGTAATTCAACATCTGCTCCTCTTATAAGTAAATGCTGACAAAAAGCATAAATGCAGAAAAGGCTAATTATCAAGCTTGTCTTTGATTGTAAGAAAACAGATTGCAGAACTAAAAAGATACCGCATTTATGTCTAAAACAGGATCATGAACTTAATGCTCCTCAATCAAATTAAACAAAAATACCTACATAATTGTAATATTACACATATAAAAATTTTGTACCAGGATTTAAGTTTACATTTTGTTAGTGATATTATAATAATAATGGATGTTCATCACACTTTCTAATGTATTGAACTAACTTTGAAAATCCTTCATGTTAAGTATAGAATAATAATTTACTGTGATTTGCTGTACATTAAAAAGCTTCAAAAATGCATTGTTTCGTAATAATGGACAGAATTACTTTTAAATAATTTTTGTGTCATGCTTGATGCTATTATTAATAACAAGAACAACAATAATCATAATAATAATGTTTCACCTTGGAAGATGTTTCTTGGTGGATCTTGGTGTCTCATTAATGGGAAATAAATTCAGTCAGAAAATGTTTCAATCATGACATGAGAATTAGAAAGGTGGCATTCTTAATTAAATCAATAAACTAATTGCTGTATAGTAGCAATTCAATTTAGGTGCTTTGATTGCTCTGCCTTAACAAGTGCTTGAAGATACTGAGTGACTTTAGACCAAGATTGTATCTGTCGGCCTGAAACTTTGAAAGTTTAATTTCCATTAATTGATTTCCTCAGCGTTCACAAATATGATATCAGATTCTCACACAAAGATTTCAAGAAGGTGATTTTTATCTACAGAAATGCTAATAAAATAATAATCTAAAGCCCTGCTGATTTGAATTTTCATTCCGCTTCCATTTAATTATTCATAAACTTCTCTTGAACATAAACCGCTTCTAAACAACATGAAAAAATTAGCAGTTTGGCCAGTTTATGGGTCTACTTTGTACATAGAAGATAATAATTCAGGAGTAAATTGAGTGATTTTACACTATTCTAAGTAAAGGAAGATGCTGAAAGCCTAGATGATGAACACATCAGCTAAAGACATTATCTTTATACAAGACAACAGCCTTTCAAAAGCAAATAAGTTTGCTGCCAGAGTTCATAAAGCTACTTAAAAATGCAACATTATTTGTAGTTGTAACCCACACTTGTAAAAATGGTAGCTGGCCATATCAGGTTGATTTGGATTGCTGTCTGTCACAGTTGCCCTGATGCTTGGCAACAGGAGCAGAACAGAAGGCTAAATACACATTGATTCTTTTGTTGGATTCTTCTTTCTTCCCCTCTTCCTGGCTATCATACCTAAGAGCTGATGCATTGTTGCTGTTTTCCCACATCATAAATTCCGCCCCCCTCAGAAATCTCATGAACTGAAAAGACTTTTTGAAGGCACAGTTGAAAGAATGAAGAACAGTATACATTTTTCTCTGTTTGTCATAGCCAGTAAAAATGGTTGGGGGGGGGGGATGTCTTTCAGCCTGACTATGCATGACTATTCAGCAGCTAAGTCCCACTTGGTGAAATGGATTTTACTCTCAAATGAGTGTTCATAGGATGCAAAATTAGTCAAGCTGTGTAGTGAATAATGTAATGATATTATACAAAAACCAAAAGAGTAATCATATTGAACAAAAAACAAGAGTTATGGTTTATTATTTTAAAACTAACATGTTAATTTGGAAAAATCAAAGAATTTCATGAGATTATTTATTTGTTTATCCTCCATAATATTTAGCTGCCAAAATGAGGCATTCAGATACAGTTTCACTCTTGCTCCAAATACACAAGCAACCCAAGTGGTTGTTTGGGGTAGCAATGAGTTGGATCCTTAAGAATGATGAATGGAACATGTTTGCTACCTCCCCATTCCCACAGAAGTCCCCTACATTTCGAAAAAGTTGGACATAAGGGTCAGAGGATCCTTGGGAATGTGACTGGGGCCACAGTCAGAAATCACTCTCCCAAGTCTTGTACAAGTCACAAAAGAGCTCAGGGAAGAGATGGGGAGGAGGGCAGATTTCTGCCAGTCCCTAGACCTAGCTGCTGCTCTGGTGCCATATCCCACAGCATTCCCAGTCTCCTGTCCTTTACAAGTAGCTTCTCAAAGGACATAAGGGACTACAGTGGAAAGGGGGAAGCGGTGGAAACCTTTTCCATAAATTCTTTCCATTTTCAGTTGTTTAGGATCGAGCCCCAAATTTCTTAGCCTGGCAGTGAAACACAATGCCTTTTGACATGTGTACTGTGGAATCTTTTGCAGAGTTGGAGAAAATACAAGAATACTAATTTCTGTATTTTGTATAACTTGAAACCTGCAATATTCTGGCAGGTACATTTTGGAGCACTTGCTGGTCAAGTGAAAACTATTACATGTTTGACAAGCCATGATGAAAATGAAGGGTCTGATGGAGCCTGATCTTGCCTTCTCATCCTGGGAGCCACTGCAACAAAATTATTTCTTGCACCTCAGAGGCAATGTTTACATCCCATCAGAGGAGTCTACAAATGTAATTCCTTCCCACTCCCATATCACCCTTTCTGTAAACTACAGCAATATTGGTATGGGAAGGAGTCACCTTATGGACTTGGTGCACGTGACATTACCTTTTCTGAGAAGGAAAGCAGCTCCCACATCATGAAGGTAAGATTAGGAGAGTTCTGCTAAAAAATGAAACAACAGCTTCTGACTGCATCTGCTAATAAAAAATTACTATCTCTAGAACTGAGAACCTTTGAGCATTTCCATTTGAAATCTTAAGAATCTCTCTTTCTTTCTTTCTTTTTTTTACTCTAGTCGTGCCATCTAGCCCAACAATGGCCTCCTCCACTAGCCTCCCTTCTAACTGTAGCAGCTCCTCTGGAATCTTCTCCTTCTCACCAGCCAACATGGTCTCAGCAGTGAAACAGAAGAGTGCTTTTGCCCCTGTTGTTAGACCGCAGACTTCCCCTCCCCCCACCTGTACCAGCACCAATGGGAATAGCCTGCAAGGTAGGCCAACCAGGGCATGTTATTATTTTACAGCACCTTGTGTTCTTGTGTCGGGTTACAAGAGGGATAGACCTTGATGGTCAACAGCGTGATGGCCTATATTATCCTCCTTTTGCCGATACTTTCATTCTCTTGCTTGTCAAAACATGCCTGTCCTTATTGCACTGTTGATTTGAGATTGTGTCTTTAAAAGCACAGTCTGAGTGTTTGCTTTAAAACAAGTGATATTGCTGCTTACTAATACCAGCCTTTCTCTTTCTTTCCTTTCTTATTCCTTGTTGTTGTCTTTTATCAGACCAGTCTTTTGTGGACTCTAGCAAGTACTCCACTGCAGGGTCTCTCCAGGGTCTGGCCTTCTCCTGAAGTACGTCAGTCAATCTTCCCTTGCTTTTTTTGCTTTTCCTTTGTCATGTCCACATGTGCAAAATCTTTACTAATAGCAGCAACATTTGTGGGGCAGGGATCATCACAGAAAACAGGCCTCATCAAAGTTTGTTAGCATGTGATAGCAAACTGCACATGGCATATTCTGTTCTTGTGTAAGATTTCCTTTCTTCTAAGCGTGTATCAGTTCCTAATGATTAATGTACCGCATTAATGTACCGCATATACACCAATTTTTCTTGCAAACATGCAGTGTCTCCTTGAAACTATCTTCATCTGTTGCAATCTTCATCTCTGTGTCACTTTAGCTGATGACTTCCCTGGTATTCCATTTCCTTTTCATTATTCACTCACCAAACAGTCACGTGAATATGTTCTTCTGCCGTGTTATGTTTCATGAGGCAACTTGCTGCCTTCAGTAGGCTCAGGAAAACTCATTTGATATCTGGAAAGGCAGAGCATTGTGTTGTACTGTCTTGTTCTGTGATGTCACTCTGCTGTCCCAATCCCATTAGAGGAGTACTTCATTCTGGTTGACTTTTTTGTGCTGGCACCACATTCCAGAAAGGTCAAGGCAGTCTCCCAAAAGAACCAGAGCTGCTAGACATGGTTCTGGAGTGTTCAAGAAAATGGATTTAGACTATTTCATCACACATAGTGGTCTACTAGGGCTGAGGACTATTTAATCCACCATCTAGGCAAAGTGTGCCTAATTCGTCATAGAAATTACCATTGTATCTTTAATTATGTTATATTTAAGCAGGGATACTTCAGAATGGGAAGAGTCAGTTGTGGATTCAGGAGGTCATCTGGGATATTCCCTGGTGTGGTCAAACAGTAATTTTGCTTTAGCTGCTCCTCTGTTTCCATGTGTACAAGAGACAGAAATTGTTCAGTTGGATTCTCTGACTTGTCATCAGTATGTGATATGACTGCAGGTTACCACTTAATGCTTGATCTTTGTTATGGTTTTAATGGATGCATGCATACGGAAAGTTTTTTTTTTTTTTTTTGGCATGATCTGTCACAGAAAATTATGCAGTAAAATTGCCAGGCCTTATCTACATTCTGTGACCTGTTTGCTGATGTTTAGCATTCCATTTCCTGGTTTCTTTGTATTTCAAAGGTTCAAATTTTTCCATAACTGGTCAGGGCAGAAGTCTCCCACTGTCCTTTTTGCTGGTCTTGATGCTGCCCCATCCCCTACATTATTAGACTTTTTTTTCCTTTTTCTTTTTAAAACAGTGAATTTGCACTGGTCTTGTAGGCTTTTTTTTTTTTTTAGCACGTGAAACCTAGTCAGTTCATTACTTTATTAACCCAGCTCAAGAATCTCCTTTCCTGTATGTGTTCGGGGCTTCTTCTTTATTTTTTTTGCACACTGAAGCAAATTCTTTATAGAATGCATGGATGTAATTGTTTGCATTCAAAAAATTTTTAAAAAACAAGACATGATACAAGGTGCTGCTTTTGTTGATACAAAGAAGCTTTCCCTCGCCTAGTGGATTTTTTATTTTTATCTCCTTTGAAAGTTGACTTCCACACCATATAGCAAATTGTTTGTGAAACTCCTATTTGTTTTAAAAGCAAGTTTCAGGTGCTACTCTTCAAAAAGGCTATGGGCTTGTAGTATTGTGGGTTTTGGAGGATCCTGGTCCTTATTCCCAGTTCTGAGAAGAAAAGTTGTGCATAAAGGAAATGCTTTAAAATTAGTTTACAAAAAATGAAAGACAAAACTGGTATGGAATTAAAGGCAGCCAGAGAGCAGTTAGTCCTTAAGGTGGGTAAACTCCAGACTTGCTGCCTATATTTTGCACGTCAGAGCATCCAAACAGCCAGTGACTATACTTTGGCGGCTTCTCCTAGCAGTTATCACCTCAAGTGATCATTTGAGTCCACCCTCATTTCCCTTACTTGATTTTTTTAGGGACAGAGATATATCTGTACTGAATTCAGTCTAACTTTGTAGTTCATCAGCACTGTTCTCATTTAAATCCTCTGGCGGTACTCACATTTCTGGATACCTATCTTTCATTGACAAATACCATAATAGCCTTTGGTAGAATGGGTGCATATTATAAAATGGTTCCTCTTGTTCCTTATTCACATCCAGGAAGTGAAAGGTTCATTTAATATCTGGACCTCTGATGTAGAGCATAAAAACAAAATTCCTCCATTTCACTGTTGGGTTTGGTCTGCCAGGCGGCTGTCGTACTGTGTTTAAGCCTCCCTCATAATTACACATTCTAAAGCACCGAGAGGAGTATACATTTTCATGCGCACTTAGACAAGAAGGGGTCTCATAATCACCAGCTGCCTCAAACTGTGCCAGAGGTGAAGAGGGTTACTGACGCATGGTATATTTCACCCAGACCTGAAAGTCTTTTTTTTTCTATCAAGTCTGTCTGCATATCTCGCAGAATTTGGTGATAAACAACAAATTCTTTCCCATTGCCTTCAGCTATTTCTTACGAGCTTTACTTAAGAATCAACTATCCCCAATGCTTCCAATGTACCAAAGACTCTCTTGGCTATGCCATAAGCCTCTGAGAAGTCGGGTTTGCAATTGCAGAGGAAAGAAGATACTCACTTACAAACATACAAGCATAATGTGGAAAGCGCTTTTTTTTTTTTTACAATGACGATGCCTAAAGATAAATGCTGCGCTCACTCTAGTGGAGGGCTGAAAAATCCAAAGCATGTAAAATCTAAATTGTCAATGGGTCTTAATCTTAAATTGCAATGAGTTAGTTGTTGTTTTTAACCATAAAGGCTGCAATCTACCAAGAACTGATTTTATGCAAGCCTCGCCTGGGTGAATGTAGGAGCTGTGCATGGGACATTGCAGTGAAATAATGCATGGATTTCCTTAGCATTTTATGGTGTTTTGATTTATAGTTTCAATTGGAAAGAATCCTGAGGTGTCAGAAATTTTCCCAGTGGTTAAAAAGGACTTGACTTTCTTCTCCTAACAACATGAATCAGTAGAAAAAAGAGAAGCATATCTGTCATGGAGTGTCAGTCAGATGTATCGTTAAACATGGGTTTGATGTTAAAAACAAGCCATGCATTTAGTCAGCAAATGAACCCAAGCCCATGGGCAGATATTTCTTACCAATATTAGGTTAAGTGGCTGCAACACCAGAGGGTCAAACTAGATGAGACCTGGGAAATCCATAATTAGATCTTCCCAGCATTTTTTAAAGGTAAATTGCAGTCACACATACTGTTGATTCAAATTGGGGCCACGTGAGAGTAAATGTAAACTTCCCCTTCCTACATGCTCTGCATGCTGTTTTTAGCCCTGGGGGGGGGGAAGGATAGGTTCTGGGGTCAGACTGGAAGGCCAACATGGCCCTGGAAAGGACCCTGTACCCTGGCTCTTTCCCACGATGGAGAGAGGGAGGAAGAACAGCCTAAAAGAAAGGGCCACCAGGTTGCACAAGATGAGGGCTGCCAGTTTGTGCTTGCCCTCTTCACATGGGACAGGTTTGTGGTGGCAGCACCAGCTCACATCTTCCTCAAGTGGGGCAAGTGCCACCCGTTCACTTTGACCTCACACAGGGTGACGCCTGCCATCTTGCAATGATGGGTTGTACTGAGGCTGCTGGTGTGAAGTGGCAGTGGTTCCAGCTCCTGCCAGCCTTGTGACAGTCTCACACAGAACTGGGAGCAGCTTGCATCAGCAATAGCCTCAGTGCCCACCAGCCTCATGCAGAGCGAGGGCTGCTGGCTTGCCCTGGCAGCCGCTCATAAGGGCTATTGGTTCATCATAGCCCCAGCTCCTGCCCACCTTTCACTCACCTCATTCACTCAGTGGCAGTGGCACTGGCTCCCACAAACCTCACAAGGGACAAGATCTGCTGACTTGTAGCTGCAGCTCCCATCCACCTAGCATGAAGCAGGGGCTGTCAGCTTGCAGGGGCAGCTTCTGCCCACCCGTCTAATGTAAAATGAGGGCCACCGGCTTGGCTCCCACAAGCTTTGCATCGGGCTTGTCTTGCTTCACTCAGGACCAGAATGACCCTGTCAACGGTGGTGACCCTCCAGTCCATTGGCCCCCCCAGGACTTTTCCAATTTGCCTTAATGGCCAATCCACTCCTGGTAGTCACCCATCCTTTTTCCTTTTTAGGGCTAATATCTGTCCTCGTTTCAATAAGTGAAATTATTGGGGGGGGGGCGTTTGCATGCTTCTCCCCTTCCCCATTCATCTCCAGTCCAAACCAGGGCAACATGAGCTGCTGCTTATTTTAAAAAATAATGGAAGATCCAGTCACAGTCTCCCAGCATCTCTTTGGGTTTGACTCTAAATCTCTTGCTAAAGTAGGAAATGAAGGCAGCCACTCTCTCCCTCAGTTGCGATGCAGCACTCCTAGAGTCCTGTGGGTGGAACTGTGGCTTTAGGTAAAGATTTAAAGGATCATATCCCATATTTGTGAGGCACCAGATGGATCCTGAGTGGAGCCAGGATATTAGCATCACAATGACAGTAACACTCTCTGTGGTGATAAAACACTGATACATTACTGTTGCAATTAATAGTTGGCAAACATTCCAGTATGAACTTCTTTGTCCTATTTGCTGGGTATGATTCAGAACTATGCCATTGGTTGTCCATTCTTTTTTCATGAGCACAGAAACAGAATCATAAGAGCTGGCAGTTATTACTTTACTTTCTCTTTCATCATACGTGGAATTCTAGTGTCCAAGTAAGATCCTGGTCACATAAATAGGGATTAGGGCTTGGCACAAATTGAGTGATTGTCTGATCAAGCGAAATGAATATTTACTATGCCAAAGAAGTGTGTCTAACAGGCAGCAAATCTGTACATATTAGTATTTTCCCCTGCCTTCATGGTCAAACTCTTACACAAATAAGCCAACTGTGCATGTGACATGCAGCCATGACTCTCATCTACACTGTTGTATGTGCTTTTCAACGTGTGGAACTGAAATCATTGTGCTTTGTAATTTACAACAGTGGTTCAGATCTATAGTTGTACGTGCTTTGCCACAGGGAACAAGATATCGCAATTGCAGATAGTGAAAGCCATGTGATATGCAGTTCAGATATGTGTTTTTATTGATAAGTATACCAACCATGCAATACCAGTATGGTCATGGCAATATCCATAAAAATAAAGAGACAGGTTTCACATATCCATAGTATGGATTACTGATTAGCCACTGTATATTGCACATCCTCATTTGAAATGCTCAGACAGTATGCTGACTTCAGCCTCCATCCTAATTTTGGCTTGGAATTCAGTCTTCCTCTATAAGAGAAAGACTAAGGTAGGCAGTTCATTTTTCAGGGACAGCTGAACTTCTGGTGATGAATTAAAAGAGATTTCCCCTGCAGCCTTGTGCCATCATGCCCACCCAGGGCATGGAGTGACTACTCAGAAATGCATCATCTCTGTTATTGTGTTATTGCTTAAACAAACCACTGTCTTTAAGGCATACCTGCCTTTTCCTTCTTAGGCTTCTGGATACCTCGCTTCAGAGACCAATCAAGGTTTTGCTTATAAAGGTTCAAGATCCACCAAACTCTTCACTAGAACTACAGCCATGCTTGATATTCTTGCTGTGCAGTTTTGCAACAATGTGAAGTACATGTTTACCTTCATTTTTTTTCTTTGATAGAGCATCTTTATACACATTAGGACACAATAGGGAGAAATAATCTTCCTTTATGGGTTTTGTTTAAAAAACCTCTTCCTTTTGTAAGGAGGTTTTGCTCTCATAACTAGAGAAAAAAAATTCTCTGTGATATTTTCTTTTTCAAAATCAATTGCACATTTAAGCAGGAAAAAGCCTAGGTGGTCTTGTTACACACAGCACTTAAAGTACAAAAGTAGCATGATAAGGCCCTGGCAGAATGGAAATATGAAACCTTTTAAGCAGGAAGAAATTCAGAATGTCATTCTACCTCTTGACTTGTAATTTAATTCAGAAGTATTAGGCTTCTTCAGTGGTAATAATAATAATGATCGGTGTTCTTTGAAAAAAACCTATGTCTGGGCCTTATATTATGCCATTTCTGTTCCATTGGCACAATCTCTCACTTTTACCTACAGTGGGATATTAAACTTTCCTAACAGGAGGAATCATCATTACTTAGAAAATTATTGTGGAGTTATCATAAATGCCCATTGTAGAAAATCTGCAAAAATGGGCAGAACTAGACAAGATACTAGACGTTCCATGAATGGACCTCCTGGTGTTTTTTTAAATGTGAAAAACAGTATATGTGGACCAGATTCGGATTGATACTGAAGAGTGAAGGGTGTGTGTGAAGCTTTTCCTCCAACAGCCAGTTTTCCTGCCTGAAATGTCTCTATAGAATTGCTGGTTACCTTGATGAGGCAGACATACTGATACAAGCCCAGGGCATGTTTGCTTGCCCCAGTGAGGCAAATAGGTCTCCACAAGGCTGCCTAAAGTCAGGAAAACTGCATGAGGGGAAATGCTTTTTAAAAAACCCTTTCTTCATGCTGCTGTCCTGATTGGCCTTATGTTTTTATAAGAAAAAACACTGGGAACTGTATGGAGCTCCCAGTATCTTGTCCAGTTTTGCCCTTATTGACTGCCAGTTATCCTGACAGTTTAATAATAATGAGGAATGAGAAGGATCAGTATACTTACATGGGAAAGAGCATGGTAACTCCATAGAGGATGGACTGTTTCCTACCACACCAAGTTTGAAGTCTTCCTTCAGCTTAAAAAGCCTCCCTCCAGCTTAAGTGGCTCTTAACAATGGTAGGTGGAAGAAGAACCAGTAAAGTTGGATGAAAGCTAGGGTACATGCCAATATTCTTCTCATTTATCTAACCATTTGTTCTTGACATAAAATAATCTTCTCTTTCGCCATTACCCACCAGCATGCATACCTATGATGGCCCATCCTTGTTTTGACACACTATTATGACCAGGGTACAATCCTCACTTGTCTAGGCTAGTATAGGGCTCTAACACAGGTACATACATCCCGTAATACAAGCCCATGAGTCATGAAATAAATATTTCTTTTTAATATCTGAAATGGTACCATATAATGTTAATGGGTTTGCAGTACAACTCAGGCCCACCTGAACTGCAAATGCATCCAATCTTCCTTTACCCATTCCCACTTTGATCTTGCTTTTTTCCCTCTCTGGTCTGTGTGTTCTCTGAGCATTTTCACCCAGCGAAATCACACCATCTCCTTTCTTTGGGAACAGCTTCCCGTGCTCATTATAATTATTGCTCCTACAATTCAGTTGACATCAGAGAGACTGCAAGATGCATTATGCAGTACAGTTTCTTTGTTTAAGCCCTTCTTAACAGGTCTGGGGTGGTGGTGTCTTGATGACTCTGTATTCTGAAGGTGTTTTTTTTTTTTTGGTAAGTGGTAAGATCCAAAGGGCACGAGTGCTGTGGCACAGAGTGGTAAGCTCAAATAATGCAGTCAAAAGCTCTGCTCACGACCTGAGTTCGATCCCGACGGAAGTCCGTTTCAGGTAGCCAGCTCAAGGTTGACTCAGCCTTCCTTCCTTCCAAGGTCGGTAAAATGAGTACCCAGCTTGCTGGGGATAAAGTGTAGATGACTGGGGAAGGCACTGGCAAACCACCCCATAGACATAGTCTGCCTAGTAAAAGTTGGGATGTGACATCACCCCATGGGTCAGTAATGACCCAGTGCTTGCACAGGGGACTTCCTTTACCTTTTAAGATCCAAAGGACTGTGAGTGTAGCTCTGCTTATGGAATCGATCTTTCCCACTTACCCACTGTAACTGCAAGCCCTGTGCACCCTGAAAAGTAGCTCTGGGGATTTGGGAGAACCATTGAGAACAGTGCAAGGTATCTATTGTGGGCATCTGCATTAGGAAGCAAGAATCAGTGGGGGGAACTGCCCCTCTTACTTATGGAAGAGGAAATTCTGATCTAACTCAGGGACTATGATCTGCTGTTCTTTCTGAGAAAATAAGAGATACTCCAGATTTATTTTAAAGGAAATTATTGTTATGCTGCCAGAGCAGGTCTTACCTCTAGGAGGCCAAGTTCTAGTTGCATTGATATATTTTGCTTTCTTGTCTTACTTCATTTAGTTGTTGCTGTTTGTTTAAACTACCTTCCCTTTGCTGATTTGTCGTGTAATTCTTGCACATATGACGATGTTTGTGGAGAAAACATTACCTCTCACTTCCTAACCCCCCAAGTCTTCAAGCCTTTCACTCTAGCTGGTTCTTATCAAATTATTGCAACTGTAATTAAAGCTCAATGAATTAGATCCAGGCATGGATTGAGTTCTTCCCCAAGAAATTATTTGCCTAGATGTCTGAGATGCCTGCTCAGATTTTAAATCATGTGCCTGTGAAGTGCATCATTCTAAAGACTGTATTCATTTTATATCCTCTCACAAATAACCATGCAGCTGGCATGTTAAAGAGGCAGCCTTGTTGGAATCACGCAGGCCATGTTCAAATCCCAGTTGTAATTACTATATTTGCTTCCAGTGTTTCACTCTGGCATTACGCAGAAGTGGTGGCACTAGGTTATCTTTATGGATCCTTTTAGATCTATTGGCAAACAGCCTGATCCACAGATGAGTTATATGGCAGTAACATGATATGAGCCCACTTATTCTTATTTAAGTCAATATGATTGTAAATTGGCTTAAACTGAATTGTATAAACTAGTCTTTGGATTGGAAGGATTTATTTCTTACTGAGTGCTATAGGTCACCTTATACATTTTTGAGGTTTTGAGGAGAAAAGCTGGAACTCAGTTTGAGTGGAAGCCCCACAACTGGCTTCTCTTCAGGAGCTGATATGGAAATAGATGCATACACTACAGCAGTGGCATGGCTGCTGGTGAAAAACTGTTTCTGCCTGCTTGAAGACCTACATAGCTGTGATAACATATGTGTGAGCTTTAATCACATGGTTTGTCTTCATCATGTGACTACTTCCTAGGCCGACATCATTCACACACATCATCGCTGCTGGTGTGAGCTTGAAAATAACTGCACAATTAAGGTGACCCAGACGTTCAGTGTTTACATACATTTATCACTGCAATGCCTATCTGGGCTTTCAACCCATGAGGAAACTGCTGCAACATGTATATGTAATCCAAGTCTGGGTTTTAATTGATGCAAAGCATTCCCCTCAGACAGTACAATAGGAAATAGGTTTATGAACTATTGTTTCTTTGGCTTAAATGTTTGAGATTGGGGGGATATGTGTATGTGAGACTGTCTGCATTGCAAAGCAAAATATAAAACCGAAGGCTTAAAGTTCCACCATAGGCTGATGAAATTTGGACTTGCTCGAATTTATGAGTAGCTCCAGCAGTTACAATTGCTTACAGTCAAGGGCTTTTCTAGATGATCAAAGTGTGTTGCAACTATATTTGGATCCTTGCAAGATGTCCTCCTAAGTTCTGTATCAGTTGATAATAGCCTGTTATCTTCTCCACATGGGGAAGACAACTTTGCTCATCTCTTTCTGAAAAGATATGCAATCAAGCACAGAAGATTAGCAAGAATATAAAATAGGCTCAATACACATGAACAGCATGGGGGGAAATGGGGGGAGCAGAGACGGCTAGCCTTTCAGGTCTTCAGGATTTTTTAAAAATATTGTTGAAGATAACTTCCATGCTAATACTGTGTATTGGGGGCATATGTAGGGTTGCAGAGCTTGAGGAGGGCGAAGTTTGGGGGAGGGACTTTAATGCTATAGAGTCCAATGACCAAAGCAGCCATTTTCTCCAGGTGAACTGATCTCTATCAGCTGGAGATCAGTTGTAATAGCAGGAGATCCCCAGCTAATAATTGGAGATTGGCAAACCTAGGCATATGACATCTTAAATAGAAAAATTTAAGAAGACCTGAGCAATCAAAACAAGCCCATTGCCTTGATTTAATAGGGAGATCTGTGTGTTACAATATATTCTGGACTGAAGGGCCGGTTAAATTGAATTCAATAGTGCTAATCATATAATCGTTGCTAAGAGGGATTCAGTTTTCTGTCCTGCACCTTAAGAGACGTTTGGCTGCTGGATCAACCCTGGAAAAGCATCTGCAGTTTCCCCCTTTTCATGCATATGCTCTTCTCCTAGAACAGGGCCGATATTTACTGTCAGCTAAAAACACAATGTTTCATAATTATGAAATTGTTGTTTTAATTTTCCTTGCATACTCCTTAGTGAGTTAGATCCAGTGATTTCGTTTCACAAAGCAAGAAGCCTTTCTCCAGCAAAAGCAGTCTTGCTCTAGGGGAGGACGGCTGCACACATTGCAGAAGGAACTTGTCAGGCCCAACCTAAGATGTTTGCTCATGATATAAAAGTCAGTTCTGATTCTCATGAAGGAGATTTGGTTTGAAACAGATTTGTTTAAATATTTTAACTTATTTACATGAGTCTTCCTTCCTAATACATTTTATTGCGGGTTGTTGCCACAAGCATTTATTTAATTTTCTAGGGTTATACAGCTTCTAGAGTAATTGCCTTATTTTAGGGTGTGTTTTACTCTCAAGCTGTCGCTCAGTGTAGTGTGTAAAATCCTAAACATAGCATAGATTGATACACTGCTAGTAAATGTTTGGAATTGGTGATCTTTTGCACAAAGTGACTTATCTATCCCACCCTCTTGTCTGTTTTGACAGCGATATCTGGCATGATCGTCCCCCCCATGTGAAAGAATTGCCTTGAAGAATTATACTAATGAAGAAGGTTGGATTCTGCTTCGGAACAAAATCTGACACAAGTCCCAGAGTGGAACTTTTAACTCAGGCCTTTTTCTTTTCTTTCTTTCTTTCTTTCTTTTTTTTAAGAGGAAGTTCACAATATCTGCAAAGTTTTTAAACAAAATAAAGTTTAAAGCCTCGCCAACCTTGCAAAATAATACTGAAATTCATGAAGAATCTGGAAGTGCAAGGTGTTTATTCGAGCTGTCCATCCCAAGTACTTGGGAGAAAGATTTATTTTGTGTCATGAAGAAAATCCATTCATGTCTTTTTTGGTTTTCCCAACCTTGATTTAACTCTGCTGCCATTTGTCTGGCTACAAATCATACTGGGAGAAGGGGGCGCCATCACAGATGGCCCTTTTATTTCATTTTAAAAAAATCTTTTTTAAAAGATGCATGAAGAGAAGGCAAGTGGTAACACTTTAAAATGAGCTTTTATGGAACAGAAATAGAAGTGCCAGATAGGGGTGGCTGTTTTCTGTCCTTAGAAGAGTAAAAGGCCGTGCCAGTTAAGGGTTGGCCCATGTGTGATACTCATCCAGAGAAAGTTTGCTCATCTGACGTTTTGCATTCTTGGTATGTTTGTGTGGAGATAAATATATATTCACATACACACACACCATTAATTAGAATTCCAAGTCTATTTTAGGGGCAGTAAGACTTTTTTGACCCTCTGTTTCTTAGAATATTGTACTTAGGTGATAGTGTAAATAATGCAAGACAGAAAATTAGCAAAAGTGTAGCTAATGACATGCATATCCCAACTTTACCTTGAAAACCCAGTGCCTCTGGATATAATGCTGAAACTGCAGAATTAGATTAGCATGGCTCTCTGTCTTTAGCTTCTATCAAAACCTTTCCAAATGAGTGGCCTCTCATACTCTCTTAAATGCAGTTGAACCCCAGTCTATGCATACAAATCTCTTGGGGATTTGATGCAACAGAATAAAGGCACAAATGTGAGCCACTTTCATACATTTTTGTTTGCATTTTCTCAGCCAAAATATCATTCCGAGCTTGTTTCTATATTTTTTTTTCTTTTGGGGTCAAGAGGTGCAAAGACAGGATTTCTCCTGCCAGCCCACAGATGGCCCGGAAGCACACAAACTCAGTTGGTTTCAAGCTAAAGTTGCTTTTGTATTCATGAACCTTTCAGTCTGAAACATAATCTCTTAAGTAAAAGGTAATGGCTTCTTCAACAGCAAATTAAAATATGAAAGAGAGGTGGAAGAGAGTGACGAGTATAAGAAGTTACAGATCCCATCCTCACAGGTATTTTGCTCTCATTTTTGGAGGGGAACTATTTGCAAAACACTTAGTCAAAGATGCAGCAAACTTCTGAGGATGAATTACCCAATCTTTTGTCTTTGCCATTGCGTTTTGTACGTAGTTATAAATAATGTAGATTTGGGGTGATTTTTTTTTTTTGGCCAAAGTTATTGTTATATTTATACATTATAATGTCTTAAGACAGTTTTTCAATCACACACACACACACACACACACAAAGAATTACTGCATATTTCGCAAAATGAGCTCACTACCTTTAAGATTGCACATGCTTGCAAATTGAATTAAAGAAAAAAGCTTTTTTTAAAAAAAAGGATTTTGTAAAATATCCATATAAATAATGTATTTATCTTTGGAATTTGTACATTGCTTTTTCCCCTGCAGCACCCCCTGTTTATTTTATTGTGTATGTTTGCTATGTGAAAAGTGCTAATTTGTTTGGTCACTCACAGGTGTATTAGCTGTTTAAATGTGATTTTAATACAATTCATTTATAGGGTTTTTTAGTAATTGTTTTCAACCATGCTTTTTGTTTAATTTCCACTCAAAAGCCATTGTCTATTTTTGTATTATTTGTAAGTTAAAAAGTTTTTTTTCCAATATATGGCAAAAAGTAGCATATTATTCTTGTAGCATTTAGTTAAGTAGATTTTTAAAAAGTATCCTTTGCTTTTGAGGCTTATAAAAAAAATCTAATGCTGTTTTACTCTATTAATATGCATGGAATCTCTCCCCTTTGGAGTGACGCATTTTTGTGCATTAAATACGGGGAGAAACTTCATAGAAATCAATGAAAATACTTTCTTTCTTGTCTGCTTGTATATTTCTCTGTCTTTCACATAAATATAAACCAGCAGATTGGATGCCTTAACAATGCAAATCATATTCATTTCACTTGTACATTGTACTGCGCACCAGAACTGTCAATCATCACTAACATTCTAAGGAAAAAATGGAATTTGAAAAGCACAAAAGAACTGTTTTGTTACCTTAAGACAATGTGACTTTTTCTAGACAAGCAACAATGCTGCAACTGTGCATGCTTTCTGTATGAATTTTGCAATGGATTTCACTCAGATGTCACTGTGTGATCATTTGGGAAGGGAGTGGGGTGGGGGAGGACAGAAAGGGGGAAAAAAATTCCAAAAGGTTATTGCCCATGGAATGGTTAAGAACACATTTACACATAAAAAAAACTGGAAAATATAAAGAATATCAATGTACTGCTTCTTTATAGTCCATACATTTATTCTAATTTACATAGTGAGCAATGGCACTGCAATGTAATCAAATTTAAAGCCATATTTTGTCCAGTGATGTCCTCCACTGAACCCCATTCAGACTGAGATGCACCTATTTAGACGCCCATGCAAAGTCATGTACATGTGTATCCTTTCTTTCAACGTCCAAAGATCCTTTGACAAAATGTAGAATTTGTTTCTATCTCCAGCTATTTATAGTGTGCTGATAAAAGGGAATTTATATTTAAAAAGCCCCCAGCTCCCCAACTTTTGTGTGATTATTACAGATGCCGCTCTTTACAGAATATGGCTTTAAGTGGAAATGATCGTGTTTCAGTCTTTATCTAGTGAAGCCCCTCGTTGATTGGGTTGTGTGAAGGATGCCTATTTCCTCTTCATTGTACCCAACTGCATCTGAAAAGAAAATCATCTCTGATTCTACTAATCTTTCACCTTCTTAACTAAACCTTTTGGAATAGATACACACACTGTACAGTACTATTGTTAGAGAAAACTAACTACTGTAGAGATTGTTATAATTTTTTTGCAGAAATTCAAGCTGTAAAAACTTTTCAACTTTCACAATATTTAATTAAAGTTACTTCCTGTCTGTGAGTGTAGCTCCTGGCCGTGTATTTATTCATTTGGCTACTGGGTCATCAGACAATTAGAAGTGCTAAATGAAAGTTAGTAGTGACTAGATAGACATGCCTTCTTTTCTGTATTTTTCAGTTGCAAAACAAAAACCAGCAGAAACAGGAAAATAATGCTTTAAAAGCTGCATATATTGAACTCATGGTAAGATTCTTCAAAGCTATAAGTATGGGTGTTTGAAGAAAATAACTTCCATATCTCACATTTACAGCCTCAAATATCTTTTGTATTTCATATTTGCAGCATCAAAGAAGAAGAGTTGGTTTTTTTACCCCACTTTTCTCTACTTTTAAGGAGTATCAAGTGGCTTACAATCACCTCCCACCCCCCACCCCCGCATAACAAACACCTTGTGAAGTAGGTGTGGCTGAGAGTTTTGAGAGAACTGTGACTAACCCAAGGTCACCCAGGAATCAAACGAGGTTCTCCTGATTAGAGTCCGCCACTCTTAACTACTACACCACACTGACTCTCAAAGAAAATCAGATTCCAGTGTGATTATTATTCAATTATTAGGAATGTTAATAGTGGGGTCTGACACATTTTGACCACATTGTGACTTGCCTGTCTGGTGGGAAGATTGTGGACATCATGCACTGTCTAGATAGATTGATAGATAGTGCTGGAAAGGAGTCAGCAGTCATGGTGCACATTGGTACTAATGACATTGTGAAATGTCATGTGCTCCTGAAGGAAGAATTTAGGTTACTAGGCCGAAAGGCCAGGGTCTCAAATATAGCATTCTCAGAATTGCTACAGGTTCCTCACCCAGAGTCAGCTAGAAAGGCATACTTCAGAGGTCTCAATGCATGGATAAGAAAGTTGTGCTGGGAGGAAGGGTTTATATTTGTTAGGCACTGGGTAACTTTCTGGGACAAGCCAAATCTGTACAAAAGAGACAGTCTTCACTTGAACCAAAAGGGAACCAGGCTGCTGGCAATTAAGACCTAAAAGGGGGCAGAACTGCTTTTAAACTAATCCCAGAGGAAAAACTGACAGGAGTAGGGGAGCCTTCGGTTCAGGACAGGTCAGTCCAGAAGGATGATTGCGTAAACTCTCACGGTAATATTGATAGGAGCATAACAGAACTTGGGAGTGAGGGCAGTATGGTGAAGGAGGGCCATGTGTGGCAACAAAGGGGCCAAGGGAGGCAAGGAAAACATGTTATAAGTGTCTGTACACCAACACTAGAAGTCTCTGAGCCAAGAGGGGGAGCTGGATTTCTTGGTGCTCAATGACAATTTAGATGTAGTTCATATCACAGAAACATGGAGAAATGGGGAAAATCTATGGGAAAATCTATAGATCTTATACCTCAGTCATCCCTGGGTGTAAGATCTATAGGCAGGAGAGGGAGAGACGGGTTGGGGGAGATGTTGCATTGTACATCAAAGAGGGCATAGAATCATATATATTAGAAAACATTAGGGGAACTAACTCCCCAACAGAAGCAATATGGGTGGAAATACTGGGCAATAAGGGTTACTTTAAAAAATCAGGGTGTACTGTCACCCACCATCAGACCCTTGAGGCTGATCTTGAGATAAAGAAAGAAATAGGGCAGGTGACTAAGGCAGATCATGTTATGATACTGGGAGACTTCAACTACCTTCATATTGAATGGGTAAATATGTGCTTGAGTCATGCTGTAGAAATGAGATCCCTAGACATCAAAAACAACTGTGCACCGTAACAGTTGGTCACAAAGTCAAGGAGAGTCACTTGGACTTGGTTCTGAGTGGGGCTCAAGACCTGAAGAGAGATGTAGAGGTTGTTGCACCAATTGGAAACAGTGACAACAATACTATTCAGTTTGGCATTCATGTCAATGTAAAGTTACCCATAAAGTACATAACTGTAATGATTGATTTCAAAACAGGGGACTTTATAAAAATTAGAGGAATAGTTAAAAGGAAATTGAAAGAGAAACACAAGAGAGTCAAATCCCTAGAGAATGCTTGGAAGCTATTTAAAACCACACAAATTGAGGCCCAGGCAGAATACATCCCCCAGGTTAGGAAAGGCACTGCCAAGTATAAAAGAATGCCTGTGTGATACATAACTCAAGTCAAGGAAACTGTAAAAAGTAAAGAAGCTTCTTTTTAAAAGTGGAAGGTCTGGCCCAATAAATTGAACAGAAGGAACCACAAGCTCTGGCAAAAGAAATAAGCATGCAAAAAGAGAATTTGAGGAGCAGGTTGTTAAAAGCATCAAGGCACACAATAAATATTTATTTAAATATATCCAGAGCAGGAAACCAGCCAGAGAAGCAAATGGGCCTTTGGATGAAAAAGGAATAAAGGGATTGATAAAGGAAGATGGGGAGATGGCAGAGAAGCTCAATGTTTTTCCCCCTTTCTGTGTTCACTATGGAAAGTATGGGGCATGCACCCATGCCACAGCCACTGTTTTCAACAAGGGAGTCTGAAGAACTGAGTCAAATTGAGGTGATGAGAGATTAAGTTCTGGACCTATTGCAGAAATTAAAAACTGATAAGTTTCCAGGTCCTGATGGCATACACCCCAGAGTTCTTGGGGAACTCAAATGTGAGATAGTTGATCTGTGGTGGTGGAGGAAAGTGCCATCAAGTTGCAGCCAACTTATGGTGATCCCATAGGGTTTACAAGGCAAGAGACATTTAGAAGTGGTTTGCCATTGCCTGCCTCTGTGTGGGCTGAAAGAGTTCTGAGAGAATTGTGACTGGCCCAAGGTCACCCAACAGGCTTCATGTGAAGGAATGGGGAATCAAACCTGGTTCTCCACTAATCTGTATAAGTAACCCATCACTAAATTCAGCCACTATACCAGACGACTGGAGAGTAGCAAATGTTACACCAATTTTTAAAAAGGGGTCCAGGCAGGAACCAGTTAGCCTAACTTCTTACCAGGCAAAATAATAGACACCGTAATCAAAGAGAATTATTAGGTATATGGAGGAACAACACCTGCTTAGAGAAAATCAGCATGGTTTCCACAAAGGGAAGTCCTGCCTCACCAACCTTTTGGAGTTCTTTGAGAAAGTGTAGATAACAATGACCTAGTAGACATTATATACTTGGACTTTCAAAAGGCTTTTGAAAAGGTACCTCACAAAAGACTCCTGAGTAAAATAAAAGGAAGGATTCACTTATGGATTAAAAATTGGCTAAATACAGAAAGAAAAGAGTGGGAATAAATGGGCAGTGCTCATAATGGAGGTAAGAAAGCAGTGGGGGGCCCACAAGGATTGGTATTGGGGCTGGTACTATTTAATTTGTTCATAAATTATCTGGAACTAGGAGTGAGTAGTGTAATGGCCATGTTTGCAGATGATACAAAGTTATTCAGGATGATTAAAACCAAGGAGCTCCAAGAGGATCTTCAAAAATTGGGTGAGTGGGTGACGATGTGACAGATGAAGTTCAGTGTTGGTAAGTGTAAGGTGATGCATATTGGAACAAAAAGTCCCTACTTCAAATACAGGCTAATGGGGTCTGTGCTTGCTAAGAGTGAGAGGTTAAAAGATCTTGGGGTCATAGTAGATAGCTCAATGAAAGTGTCAACCCAGTGTGCTGCAGCAGAGAAAAAGGAAACTCGATGTTAGTAATTTTTATTTATTTATTAATTATTTAAAATTTCTAACCCACCCTCCCCAACAAAGGCCAGTCTTCAGGGTGGGTAACAACAATAACATCCCAATGCATTATACATCTCATTAAAACATTTAAAACCATAAAATACAACAGATTTTACAAACATTATTAGAAAAGGGATTGAAAATAAAAAGCCGGTTTTATAACTAGGGGTGCACATTTAGCTAAAGCCAAACTGACAAAAAAAACTTTATCAGTATGGGGGGGTTAACAGGGGGAAATGGCAGTGATTAAAGTATTTTTTGGACTTTGGATGTGGTGGCGGCAAACTGAATGTTGGGTTCAGCCAAGCCCAATGTTTCGTTTGCCCCCGCCACTGCCTTTGAAGTCCTGGACTTCAAAGGAAGTGGCATGAGCTGAAGCTGGGCTCAGCCAAGTCCAGCGTTCAGTTCTGTGCCACATATTTGTTTGGATTTAATAAACCACAAAATTTTCATTTGTCTTTAAAAAGCCAATATAACAATTTGGCTTTTTTTGGCTTTTTTGAAAATTTTCTGGGTTTATTAAACCTGAACTCAAAAAATACTGGGGGGTGGGGGGGAAATGGCGCATCACCCTAATTATAATGCCCTTGTATAGCATTATGGTGCAGTCTCATTTGGAATACAGTATGCATATCTGGTCACTGTATCTCAAAAAGGGCATCGCAGAGCTGGAAAAAGTACAGAAGAAGGCAACCAAGATGATTAGGGGGATGGAGCACCTTCCCTATGAGGAAAGACTGAAGCATCTAGGACTTTTCAGTTTAGAAAAGAGATGACTAAGGGGGGACATGATGGAGGTTTATAAAATTATGCATGGGGTAGAGAGTTACAAAGACAACTTTCTCTCTCTCTCCCGAAACACTAGAACTCAAGGGCATACAGTGGGCAGTTGAGTCAGGACAGACAAAAGGAAATATTTCTTTACACAGCAAGTGATTCAAAAGTGGAATTTGCTGCCAGAGGATATAGTGTTGGACACAGGCATAGACAGCTTTAAAAGAGGATAAGACAGATTCATGTAGGATAGGCCTATCAGTGGCTGCTAGCCATGGTGACTAAAGGGAACCTGCACATTCAGAGGCAGTAAATCTCTGAATACCAGTCCTGGGAGGCAACATCAGGGGAAGGCCTCAGCCTCTATGTCCTGTTTGACCTCCAGAGAAACTGGTTGGCCACTGAGTGAGACAGGATGCTGGACTAGATGGACCACTGGTCTGATCCAGCAGGGCTCTTAGGCTCTTATGAGACTAGAGACTCCACTATGCATATCTGGGGCTCTGGGTCACACATGGTCCATGCACAAGAGTATTGTGCAATGGTTTCAGTATCAACAAATGCTGTACAAGCAGAGGATGCACAACAGCTTAATTGCAGAGCATTTAGAAGGTATATGAAGTTCAGTCATTGGCACATCCAGTAGAAAGTATCTTGTAGATAGGGTTGCCAGCTGGGTCTTGGGAAATTCCTGGAGATCTGAAGGCAGGACATGGAGAGGACACTTAGTGGGAATACGATGCCCTTGAGTCCACCCTCCAAAGTTGCAATTTTCTCCAGAGGAACCAATCTTTGTAGTCTTGAGATCAGGTGTAATTTCTGGAGAACTCTATGCCCTACCTGGAGGCAGGCAAGTGAGGCAACTCTACTTGTAGAGCAGGGATGGGAAAGACCTGAGACATTCAAAAACTTCTGCGATTCAGTACTGGACTACATGGATTGTGATTCAGTATAAGAAAACTTTGTTGAAATATGCAATCCCAGTACTTTTGCGGAGCACATATCAAAACTGAAGCTCCGCCTCATGTGAATCCTTATATGTGCTTCAAACAGCCATGAATCACAGCACATAGATTTGTGGTCTGCAAAGTTGGCTATTCTCTTTTATTACCTCATTTTGGTTATAGTAATATCGTGTAATCACTCCAAATGAGAAGTGTATTCACTCCATGGCTTGCGGTGAGCCATATTCACAATTACCATCAACCAAAAAAGCCATACGACTACTGCATGCCCTGTGTTCCACCCCACCAAACACATGCATGCAGTAATACAAAATATAACTATAACCTTTTGCATTAACAGAGTACATCTGAGTTTGTATGGTTGTTTCTCCTCACCACAGCTGAACCTTAGCCAGTGCTTCTGTATCTGGAATGAGAAGTCAGACTTATGACACAAAACAGTGCACAAGTTCTCTGGAAATCACTATTAGGCTAGACGCTTAAAAATATGCTTCCCTACATTAACAGTTCTCTGCAATTTGAACTCTGGTATTACAGGAGATGTGGTGGTGAGAACTTCTCTCCATACCTTTTCTGCTTCCAAGGTGATTTGTTTTATGGGTTAGCATTCAATAGTGGTATGTCCCAGTTCACCCCCTCTTTCTGCTGCATGTTTTCATCCAGCCTCATATACAGAACCCCATAATCTCCACAACCTTGCTATAATCATCATGTAGAAATCACGGTGTAAAAATAAAACAACTGAATAACAGCATCTCCTATGCAACTTTAATGCGAAGTAAGCCCCATTTTGTTTAATGGGACTTTCTGTCTGGTAAGCATGCCTAGGTTTGACAGCTAAACAACACTCATTACAAACACGTAGGGGTTTGGAAGACATCTCAAACTCACATCACTACTGGCCAGTGCTCTGCCAGCTCTGCAGGGGAAGACTATGCAACGAGACAGTCTTTGTCTTGCAGAGCCTGGTTAAAAAGGTAAAGGTCCCCTGTGCAAGCACCGGGTCATTCCTGACCCATGGGGTGACATCACATCCCGATGTTTGCCAAGCAGACTTTTGTTTTACGGGGTGGTTTGCCAGTTCATTCCCCAGTCACCTTCCCTTTACCCCCCAGCAAGCTGGGTACTCATTTTACCGACCTCGGAAGGATGGAAGGCTGAGTCAACCTTGAGCCGGCTACCTGAAACCAACTTCCGTCGGGATCGAACTCAGGTTGTGAGAAGAGCTTGGGCTGCAGTACTGTAGCTTACCACTCTGTGCCACGGAGCCTGCCTACTCAAATAATACTAACATCTGCAGGAGCAAGAAGGGCAGTCAGGCTTTCCAGTTCTGCTTGGGCCAGGCCTTGAGTGTTCCAAAGAGAGGCTTCAAGCTAGTCATTACGCTTAAAAAACAAACCCTCAAAAATGTCATTTTTGTCATGTCAATTTGAAACTTGGAGCAAAGGTTAGACAGTGGTTTGAATAGCAATCCTAAGCAGGTCTTCTCAGAAGTAAGTGTTATTGTATTCAATGGGATTACTCTCAGGAAACTGTTCTTAGCATTGCAACTTTCTGCAAAGCAATCCCCCCCCTCTTTAGGATACCAGCCTCCAGGTAGGACCTGGGGATCCCCTGGAATTACAGCTCATCTCCAGACTACAGGGATCAATTCCCCTGGAGAAAATGGATGCTATAGAGGGTGGACTCTATGGCATTGTACCCCACTGAGGTCCCTGCCCTCCTCAGGCACCACCCTCAAATCTCCAGGAGTTTCCCAACCTACATCTGGCAACCCTACCCCCACTCAATAATTTGAAATGATTTCTTTACATTTCACTGCACACTGCAGCGGGGGGGGGGGAATTAGCCGTGACAAAGACTCAGTCATAGAATTCACGTCCCTCATGGGACACTACTGAGCCTCATGCAGTCTGATGATGAGGTAACCCCCTCCCTTCTCCAGTCCTTTTCTTAGGAGAAAGGCATGGGTGGCCGGCAGGCAGTTGAGACTACCAAGACCTACTAGATTCATAGTCCAGACAAAACCTGTTGACCAACCAAATGTAATAAATAACCAAAGAGACTGAAGTATACTTACTCAAAAGCAGGGCCGGCCTGCCCACTAGGTGGCCCCAGTGATCGCCCGCAGTGCCATCCGTTGAGGAGCGCCAACCAGCCCTGTCAAGCCCAGCAGCATCTGGTCTGCCACAACAGGGGACAGCTCAGGAGCTGCTCCCCCAGCCCAGTGGGTGGCTATGGGGAGTCTGGTCTTGACCTTGCTCCCTAATTCTGTCAGGAGGTTGGGGTGGGCCTGACACTCACCCTTCCTTCGCTGCCGTGCCTGCTTGATGCTTCCTTACCTGGTGAAGTGGCGGGGGGGGGGGGAGGCAAGGAGGGCAGATACTGCCATGCCTCACCTTGCCTCACAGCGGGACAGACAGGGGTCAAGGAAGTCAGGCACTGTCTCTCGGTCTCCTAGAAACATGGGGAGGGTGGCTTGGACACCCAAGTTGCTTAGGATGCCCAAAATCATTGGGCCAGCCCTGCTCAAAAGTCCAACTGAGGACTTACTTCCTAGTTACTGTGCTTAGGGTTGTAGCCTTTGCTTTGGCAGGACCATGCCCACAGTGCTCCTCAAATACTGCTCCAATCTTCCCTATTTCCAAAAAAGATATTGGGCCAATCCATATAACACCTTGCACATAGTTTACATCCATGCTGATCATTTGAATATTATACTAAACACATCATTACAAACAGTGTTTTTTTCTTAAGCAGTTACACAGTGTATTATTGTGACAGTGGTCATTCTGGATATAAAAATAAGGTCGGAAAAATGGCCCACAAATCAGCCATCTGTGTTATTGATAAATGGACGGGATGCAACACGATTCCATTTTACAGTGGAGAAAGGACAAGTTAAACTCAAAGTACGAGTGGTTCAGTTAGTTCAAGAAGATTCATTCTGGGACCTGAAGTAATAAATTCATGAGGGAAAGCTGAGATAGCCATTCTATCGTTCTGTCTAAATATACTGCAGGAGTGCTAAAATCTGAAGAACAGTCACTCAGCATATACATATATTACAAAACGAACATTCCTAGCTAGTGAAATATTTTCCCCTGCTGCATCATTAATCAATTATTTCTTTCCCCCTTCATAGTCATGTTTAATATGTGATACAAAATCTTTCCGATTCCTTCCTGCCATATATTATTACACCTATATGCCTCTTGCTTATACTGCCACAAGCTCACTGTGTCCTGATTACATCACCTATGTCTACTGGCAAACTTCTGGAAGTGATTTGTAAATTATTCTTGTCAGCAGATCACAACTCAGTGACCTTTTCCAACCTCTGACTAACTATCATACCAGCATGTCAGTGCTTATATTTAACAGACTGAGTGTCCAACCAGCGGCTTTAGCTGTGCATGTGCTGCTGGAGATTTGCTCTGAATCAGAATCATATATGTGGTCTGATTTGGGACCATATCTATCCCCTTATTCAAACCAAATTCAGTGATTGTCAGCTGAACATGACATAATGTCACCTCCATACATCAAAATACCAACCTATGCGGTGGTTCACAATGCCATGTTCATCACTTGGCAAATGCAATGAAGTGAATTAACCCAAACTGACCTAACACCAAAACTGACATTTTTGTATCATTCCAATCCTTTCATCTTGGGGATCCTATTGGGTAGAAAGGCTGCCTAGAAACATTTGAAATGAAATGAAATGAAATGAAATAAATACCATATGTACCAATCCAAAATGCTCATATATTCAGCTGCCAGTAATCCAGTGTTGAGTAACGAAGCAATGAGAAAGAACGTGATACATAAGCTCATGTGGATCAGTCCTCTGTCAATGATGTTCAATCTGTAGAGGCAATTCCAAACATGGAAGCCTTAGATGACAATGTGGCAGTCATGAAGTCATGAGCATACATGTGTGCCCTTGTAGTGGAAACTGCGGAAGACCATTGTACTACGAGGAGGTAGATGGTGGTCAATGCAGCCCTTCCCCATGTGAGAGCAATCTCAGGTCATTAGGGAGTTTCACACAGCACTGTAAATGATGAGCACCTGGTGATGGGAGAAAAGGGTTAGTTTTCACTCTGTTAAAAGAAGGGGAGGGCTTCAAGCTAGCCAGCCAGCCAGGAGGAGGACGGCTGCCAGAGAAGAAGCGGCTTGCTTGCCTCCCAGGAGACAACTTCCCATCCTTAATTCAGATTCAGCCTGGATAAAAGGGTATTTTTGTTAAAAGTTTACTTAGCTTGGGTAAAAGGGTGTATTTTTTGTTTAATAAAACTGCGTACTTTGTTTCCCCCAACACTTGCCTATTGGAATCATTTCCTTACCTAACCATGGGTAATACAATTGGTGCTGTGAGCAGGATTCCAGAGGCAATATGGGGACAAAGGAATGCATGGAATGTGCAAAGCTGCGTCCCAGGATGGTCTTGTACCAGTGCATGGGCCCCAGCTGCACACATGTTAAATTCAATAACCCCACCTACCAAATGGGATACAGAGCTGGAAAAAGCAGGAGGTCCCACACCCAGGGCAATAAGTAAATGCTTAAAAAAAATAGGAATAAGGGAAGGTGCAGGTGTAGAGGAATGTGGCAAAGTGGGTTGGCTACTTCTAACTGCACTAAGAATGGTCTGGGAGTTGTTGGAAGCCTCTTGGAAGCAGGTGGAAGAGCAGGCTGCAGAAATAAGTGCCTTAAAAGAACAGCAACTAATTCTGCAGGAAGCCTTGAAGAAGGCAAGAGAAGGCAGGAATGCTGCTGAGGAACAGGCAGGGGCTATAGCTGTTCGTGTCACGAAGATTAAATGGAACCGGCAGCAGAAGAAAGACCCCTACAAAATCAGAGCACTCAACATCCCTAAAGACTGGAGTTCCACAGGTTCAGGGGATTCCAGTGAGGCAGAGTGGACTGAGGGGGAAGGTAGTAGCAAGGAGAAAGTGCAAGTAAGACCTCTGGTTACCAACAAGGCCAAAGGGCCACCTGGAGGGCAAGCACAGGTTACTCGCACTGTAAGGGATTTCAGCCAGCAGGAGCTGACTGAAATCACCAAAAATACTAAACAGCAGCCGGGGGAGTATTTAAGCCACTGGTTGGTACGGCTTTGGGACCAAGGCTATACAGGTGTGCATATGAGCCCCCAGGAGCTATTGAAATTAGGTGCGTTATCCAATGACGTGCTCATTAATGGGTATTTGAGGGGGGCTGCTGGTCAAACACAGACCCTCTTTGATTGGGTTTGCCTGGGCATCAGACAACGGTACCCTGCCCCCATGGACTGGGAAGAACATCTGCCACCCTGGAACACCATTGCTGAGGCAACAGCACAGCTTAGGGGGATGGCAATGCAGACTGGGATATATATCCAGGGATTCCCAGGTCCTGACCCTATGGCCCTAACGGCAGGTATGAGAGCACGGCTAATTAGGGGAGCCCCGCCCAGTTTGCATGGTGCTCTATTAGCCCTGCTGGGACCTGCTCAAGGGCGAGCAGTGGGGGATGTGGTAATCCTTCTGGGACAGCTGGGGGATGTTCCCAGGGAAAATAAGCCCAGAGCACAAACTGCTGTGGAAAATAAGCAAGAGTGGTCCAAGGATAGAACAAAAGGGCCTAAAATAACTCGAAGGCAGATGTTTTTTGAGCTCCTTAGGCAAGGAGTGGAAAAGGAGAAGATTGATGGCCTTCCAACACCTGACCTGTTCCAGCTGTGGAGACGTAAATGTGCTACTCAGGAGCAGAAAGGGAAGGTACCGAAGACCAAAGGAGTCAACGTGAGAGGAGTAACACCAACTGCTCCACCTGAGGAGGAGGACTTCTGGTATTCACCTGTACCCAGTGTATCAAAGGGGTGGGAGATGCCCATACTTATGGATTAGAGGTGTGGCAAGGCTCCAGTGTGTAGGCTAACGAAGACAGCCATTCCTGGAGACCCACGCCCACATATACCCCTCACAGGAGCTGTGGCTTCAATCCATGGGAACCCCACAGTGTATATTGATGCCTATGGGAACAGGGGGGAGCATCAGCAGGCAGCCCTGGCAGAGGCCAAGGCTGCTGTAGTATCTGCTAGGCCCCTGGGTCCCTTTGTAAAAGGACTTCCATGTGAGCTGTCTGCTACCATAGAGGTGACTGTATGGAGTCTTTGGCAGAAAGGGCAGGGAGGGGAATGTGTGCCATTGGGCTTCTGGTCGCGGAGGCTGCCAGACGCCATGTCAAACCATTCTCCCTTTAAAGACCCACTGCTAGCATGCTACTGGGCTCTGGTCGAGACCAAAAGATGGACTGGCCAGGAGCTAGTGATAATGAGCCTGAACTGGGTGGAAGGTGACTCAGTCAGTCCTCCGGTAGGCAGAGCTCAACCCCCATCTGAGCAAGTTCGCCCTGGCCCCCAAGGAGTGAGTGCTTTGCAGGAAGAGTTGCCTGTCAAAAAGGCTCCCCCTTATTCAGAAGTGGCTCATGAAACTATTTGGTGCACAGATGGTTCAGCCAAGTATGAGGGGGGAGAACGAGTGTGGTGTGCAGTTGCAACTCTAATCATATTGACTTGGGCTGGGAAAGGACAATCCAGCAGCCACTGTGCTGAACTGGTGCCTGTGGTGAACAACTTCAGATTTTGGGAGGGGTGGTATACTTGATTCATAGAGGTAACTGGAGATGTAAATAGTTGAACCCTGAGTTGCCAAAAGTAACACATGGATGAAGGGTGTATTGATCACCAAGGGGTGGAATGTAGTGGAAACTGCGGAAGACCATTGTACTACGAGGAGGTAGATGGTGGTCAATGCAGCCCTTCCCCATGTGAGAGCAATCTCAGGTCATTAGGGAGTTTCACACAGCACTGTAAATGATGAGCACCTGGTGATGGGAGAAAAGGGTTAGTTTTCACTCTGTTAAAAGAAGGGGAGGGCTTCAAGCTAGCCAGCCAGCCAGGAGGAGGACGGCTGCCAGAGAAGAAGCGGCTTGCTTGCCTCCCAGGAGACAACTTCCCATCCTTAATTCAGATTCAGCCTGGATAAAAGGGTATTTTTGTTAAAAGTTTACTTAGCTTGGGTAAAAGGGTGTATTTTTTGTTTAATAAAACTGCGTACTTTGTTTCCCCCAACACTTGCCTATTGGAATCATTTCCTTACCTAACCATGGGTAATACAGCCCTCCACAGTGATCTTAATATCATCAATCAATTACTGTATGACAATGAGACATATGGAACACTGAATGTTCACATTACACAAAAACCATGAGCTCATATTTGCATGGTACATAGTCCTTTCTTTCTGAATTACTTCCATATTTTCCTTCCATATGCAAACTGTTAAGAATAGATGTTCAGGGAAACCTTACAATGAGATGCTATAGAACATCTGAACACACCACAGCAGCTATGTTACTAAATTTCACATTGACAATTCACTTTACTTTGCAAAGGTACAGGTAGTCCCCTGTGCAAGCACCAGGACATTAGTGACTCATGGGATGATCACATCCTGTCGTCGTTTACTAGGCAGACTATGCTTGTCATTGCCTCCCCCATTTTACTGTCTTCAGAAGGATGGAAGGCTGAGTCAACCTTGAGCCAGCTACCTGAACCCGACTTCTGTGGGGATCGAACTTAGGTCGTGAGCAGAGCTTTGACTGCAGTACTGCAGCTTACCACTCTGTGCCACAGGGCTTCGATGTCATTCTTACACACATTAAATTAACATGTCATATGGTTTCATGGAAATGCTCTGTGCTAGTTCACTCAGGTGGAAGGGTATTTGGGTCCCGGTGGTCATAACGCCAGCAAGTTAACCTGAAGATTTTGCAGTTTTCTGCCACAGCTGAAAAGCTTGATGCTTAGCCTGCCTCATGGTTTTGAAATCGTGTTGCCTTTCATAATGGGAATGTGCTTCTTAAAGAAGATGGAGTGCCTCTGGTATGGGATTTCAATGGGAGACAAGTGAGAAGCAGTCAAGAAATTCCAAAAGTAGGGATCCCATGAATTTTGCAGCAAATGTGTTCAATCGACTAATGTTCTGAGATGGACCTTTCTCACTCAGTCTTACCCAATTCCTCTCTTTATTACAGGCCCCATCTCACATGGCTTTTGTAAACCATGACGCCCAGAGTGAGGCTCCTCCCTTTCCAGCTCTGATGGCTTGCCCTCAGCAGTCTTGCTGGGTGTCTCCAGTGGTCTCCGTGGGTCTCTGAATGGGGAAGGGGAGGGGAGTGCACCACCTTTTTTTTCTCCTTTCCCCAGAACCACAGCTCTTATCACACCAGAGCAGCGCTCTTCTCTCAGCACCACCTTTTTTTTCTCTTTTCCCCAGAACCACAGCTCTTACCACACCAGAGCAGCGCTCTTCTCTCAGCCTTGCACAGGAATCTGCCTTTAAATGTCCAAAAACTCTTGCTCTTTCCCAGGGCATTCCTGGAATCTCCTTGAGGGAGTGTGGGTGATTTGCTCTTCCTCTGTCCCTTCTACTGGGCTGCTGTATGGCTCCTCCCCCTGCAGCCCTTCCTCCTACTTTACTGGCTATGCTAACTGCTTGGGTAGACTGCCGGTCCTCAGTCCCTGCCCCTGCTTTCCCCTGCACCTTCCAAGCTCAGGCCTCTGTGCCTAGACTGCTGTTGGACTTACTTGCTCTTCCTGTTGGCTTACTTGCTTGGAGAACCAGCGTGGTGTAGTGGTTAAGAGCGGTGGTTTGGAGTGGTGGAGTCTGATCTGGGGGACTGGGTTTTATTCCCCACTCCTCCCCATGAGAGGCGGAGGCTAATCTGGTGAACTGGATTTGTTTCGCCACTCCTACACATGAAGCCAGCTGGGTGACCTTGGACAGGTCACTCTCTCTCAGCCCCACCTTCCTCACAGGGTGTCTGTCGTGGGGAGAGGAAGGGAAGATGATTGTAAGCCAGTTTGAGTCTTAAGTGGTAGAGAAAATCAGCATATAAAAACCAAATCTTCTTCTTCTTCTTCTTCTTCTTTTTCTTCTTCTTCTTCTTCTTCTTCTTCTTCTTCTTCTTCGGCAGATGTCTCTGGCCCCTCTCTGTCTTCTGCTCTGGTTTGCCTTGGCACAGGCCTCTCTGGATCCCACCCTGGCTTCTGCCCTGGCTGTGGATACTGCCATCCTCCCTGAGCTGCTCCAGTGTTGGGCCCTTGTGGTACTTCTCCCTGTTCCTGGAGACATGGTTCCAAGTGGGCCCTGTATGTTGGCTCTACTGCTCTCCGCCTATGTATGGTTCCAATCTCCCTCCCCCCAGCCACCTGCAGGGGATGGGGGTAGGGTTGCAGATCCAGGTTGGGAAACTCCCGGAAATTTGGGGATGGAGTCTGGAAATGTCAGGGACCTCAGTGGGGTACAATGCCATAGAGTCCACCCTCAAAGCATCCATTTCCTCCAGGGAAACTGATCTCTGTAGTCTGGAGATGAGCTGGGGTGTCCCCAAGTCCCATCTGAAGGTTGGCATCCCTACCCCTGCCCCAGCCACAGCTGTCCTGGCTGCTCCAGGCTCAATGCTGCTTCCAGGGCCAGTATTGTCATCGATGGGGCTGTTGGCCTCTCTGACAGTGGGGGTGGGACCACTGGGAACTGCATCTCCCATGGTAGCTGTCATGGTAGTCTGGTCCTGAGTTCAGCAGCATCTCCAGATACCCTGCAGGTTTTCTTGGTGGTCCATTGGGACCTCCTCTTTCTTTTTTCACCTGTGGACAAACTGCTTGGCTCCAACCCACTGTGCTTGACTATAATGTTGAGAAATGATCACTGGGTCTATTCAGGTCAGTACCAAACAACTTTAATATGTGTCAAAAATGTTTGCATACAGTTCCTTTAAAACTGCACATGTACAAAACTGATTCCAACAGATTGAGAGCCAATAACATTGGCCAGGACTGCTTAGACAAATAAAAAGCACTAGGGTTTTTTCATTTTTAAAAAATAGTGTTTGTTACAGGGATGGGGAACATCAGGCCCCGGGCCGTATAAGGCCCACAAAATCATCTGATCTGGCCCTTCATGGGTCTTGGCAGATCTCTAGCTCAGAAAGATCTAAGACTGGTGATCTTCCCCCTCCCGCAGACATTAGCCTCTTTGCAAGGTGGATGTGAGTTTGTTTTGCTGAGAAAAGGAACCTTTCCCCCCCTTGCAGAAGAGTCATTAGCTATGGAGCTTCTAGGACTGCCCAAGAAACTGTAAGAACCCTTTCCCACCTGGGCCGTGGAGAAACATATTCCCTCTGTACTACAAGAGGGCTGGGGGCGGAAGTGGCGACAATGGAGAGGTTAAAGGGGGCAGGACCAGAATGTGCATGCAGGGGGGGTGGTTCTTAGTCAGTATGCCCTCATTTCATCCCTGCAGGTGGAGATAGCAGGAGCCGGCTTGTAGCACTGACCATGCGGAGCAGGAGCAACTCTAGTGTGCAGCTGGACGGCTATGCCCAGCTGGTGCAACAGACTATCCTGTGCCACCAGGTGGGCAAGTGTGACACCGGTTGGATGCCTGCCTGCTTGCCCATGCCGGGGGGGGGGTCATCTGGGGAAGCTTCCTACTTGGGGCTTGGTCAGCTAATTTTTAAGTTGATAATTTTGTATGGCCCGCGAATGATATTATAAATATCCAAATGGCCCTTGGCGGGGGAAAGGTTCCCCACCCCTGGTTTATGACTAATTATATGCTCCATGAGGGAAGGCAGCATGGTATAGCCCGATCTCATCATATCTCAGAAACTCAGCAGGATTGGCACTTGGAAGGGAGACCACCAAGGAAGACTGCAGAGGAAGGCAATGGCAAACCATCTTTGGTTCTCACTTACCTTGAAAGCCTCTTACCGGGGTCAAAAATAAGCTGGATGAAACCTGATGGCACTTCACAAGCATATACACTTTGTATCTGTTTTAAATATCTGTCTAAACAATTGCCTTCCAAGTGGAGCAGGTGGGCTGTGTAAGAGCATATATGTGCAAAAAGCCAATTTCACTACTAGGAAGGGAAATTGTGAAGCAACCTGCCAAATACACATAACAAGGTCAACATACAGATGAATAGTTCACTGAAAAATTGGCTCTCTGTTCCCAACTAGCAAACAAGATGTGAGCCAAAGTGGTAGGTTTCAAACATTTTTAGTGATATGTCTGGTATGTGTAATGGGAGGGAACCGATAAAAGACCCGCTGGTGATGAATAGGGTTGCCAGGTCCCCCTCTCGATCAGCGGGAGGTTTTGGGGGGGCAGAGTTGGGGACTGAGTGCTAAAGCAGCCAGAGTGATGTGGCGCTTCTGGGGCTAAACCCAGAAGTGACGTCATCATGTGAGCACAGCCATGCGTGCACATGATCACCACTCAGGAGCAGCTGGGTGGATTGACGGGTAATTGCCCGCCGAAACCACCCACCTGGCAACCCTAGGTGAAGAAGGCTAGCTAACTCATTTGTGGAAGTGGATATGAATGAAGGTCCTTCTAAAAAAAGTAAGTACAGGTGAGGAGCAAACGGCAGGGTTAAGGAGCTCAGTGACTTAGTGGGAGGCTGGGGATGTACAAATACTTTAGCTATGTAACTATTAAATTTCCCCCTTCCAAATGTCAATTGTTGAGGCTACTCTCAGTTTGCAGTTCTGCATATAGCTCTTTTGTGGGTTGGAGCCGCAGACCTTCCTTTGAGTCAAAAGGGTCTTTTCTTAAGACTGTTCACTTGCCAGCAATCGATAGGATGGTAGATGAGGGGAGGCAACATAGAATCATGAATACCAATTAATACTTTTTCAGCATGAGTTTGTGTTCAGGCTAGTTTAGGAAATAATGGGAGTTCCTTCCAGTTGTTCAGCAATGATTTAGTCTGCTCATACACTGAAATTAGCACAATTAGACGGAAACTAAACCTGGCGACCAGCTAGGTCACCCAAAATGAGCAGTGATAGGGCTTCTGGCCTATCCTCATTCAGTCTGACCTTCGCTGACAGCCCTTCTTGATACAAAGTGGTACACTTTCAGAGTAGCCAGACTTTTAATATTTGAAATGGAATGTAGCATTAAGTGACTAGAATGAATTTACATTATAACTGTACAATGGCAAACCAATTATATGGAGGCCAATTGTGTAAGAAGAAAATGACCCCTGTCACAAGAGGGCTCTGAGGGTAGGTAAGTTGGCTAATTGAAGTCATGTTAACCTCATACAGTCAGTGGTGGCATTTAACTATACATCTGATTTCCCCTTCTCCAACAGTTAGTATTTGTGCTTATAAATAAACCCATGTACATTTTGAAAACAATCATGATTGTGGAGGTGAATATGAATGTTCCACATTGGAACCTGGCACTCTATAATACTCATTCAGAGAACAGACCAGCCACAGGAGAGTTTTGCCTCTAAGTGTTGGTTTGTACCAGCTTTTCTGCTGGGTTAAGAGAGACGAAGGATGATTTCACTTGATTCCTTTCCCCATTGCAACTCCATTCCATGTGTCTTTTTTGTGCAGGCACATCAGACAATCCCTATTATGGACCTTTTGGAGACCAAAAGAGACTCCTCCATCTTGCTGGTACAACCCAACCCTGAGAATCCTCAAGGCTCCCCCACTAACAGGCAGAGAAAGCTGGATGGGATCTCTTCACAATGTGAAAGCTACTGGTACCTTTCTCCATCATTTCGCCTTTCTCCATCCAGTATCTCTCCGTCAAGCAATTTAATGCAGAGTTACTCCAGTCTGGGCCCATTGAAATAAATTGGTTTAGACTGGAGTAACTTTGCACAGGATCGCACTGTGTAAGTGGGCTAGTCTCCTCTTCGAGTTCATGGGAGAGGAACACCATTCTGCATACATATTAGGCAGGAAAATGCTGTTATCAGGATTTCCCCCTCCTAAGTGAAAATCAGCCTTCAGATTTTGCTCTCTGGAGACACAAGCTACCATGGGACTGGTATTATCCATTTAGTCAATGAATTTTATTTCAATAACGATTACGGAATTTCTCTATAAAATACTGACACATTATTTCTCAAGCAATGGTGGCGTATACATTTTCTAAATACATAAATAAATATTTTCCTGTATATTTTTTAGACTCCTCCTGCCCTGAAATAACACTCATAAAAACAAACCTCCAAAGTTAATGTCAATAATGGTATATCTAAAAGCCCTGATAATATAAAACAATAAGTAAAACTAGCATTCAAATTAAAAAAATAATAGGACTCAATCAAGACCATCAGCAGATGGTTGTGCTGAGGTAGGATTCACAGGTTTCCAGCATCCCAAACATTGAGACTCATAGGGGTGAGGCCTGATGATGTAACCACAGTACTGCAGCTTACCACTCAAGTGGACATGCATGGAAGCCATCAGGTTGGATGAGCTTGAGAACTGGGAACATCAGAAGGGTGGAAGGCACAGAAATGTGAGGGCTCCATGAGTGGTGTTGGGGACATTCTTAAAAGGACTAAGGGACAGGCTAACAAGGACCCCCACAAATGATAAGGACTGGGAACCAAGTCTGAGGCTATCACTGATGGTTAGGGTTGCCAACTTCCAGGTACTAGCTGGAGAACTCTTGCTATTACAACTGATCTCCAGCTGATAGAGATCAGTTCACCTGGAGAAAATGGCCACTTTGCCAATTGGACTCTATGGCATTGAAGACTCTCCCCTCCCCAAACCCTGCCCTCCTCAGGCTCTGCCCCCAAAATCTACAGGTATTTGCCAACCCAAAGCTTGCAACCCTACTGATGGTGACAGATGTGTTGTGTTTCAGTTGTTTGATGAGTTATTTCAGGTTGTTTATTCCTTTCAAGTTTTTTTTTGGGGGGGGCAGTGATTTTCAGGTCTGTAACAGAATGTCAAGGAAGATTAAAATGTCCCTCCACTGGTTTTTGAATGTTGTGATTTCTTATGTCTGGTTTGAATTCATTGATTTTCTCATGCAGAGACTGACAAGTTTGTCCAATGTAGACAGTAGAAGGGCATTGTTGTCATATGATAGCATATATTAAATTGAACAGTGTACAATTGGATGAGCCTAGGGCTGTCAATTCGGTTCGGCCCGAACTGAAAATCAGCCGAATTTCCCTTGATTCGGTGGTTTTTAGTTCGGGAGGAACCGAACTCAAAACTGGCGGGCAACCGGGGGGGGCCGAATTCAGCGAGTTCGGGAGTTTGCGAATAAATTCGGCAAATTCGGCCGTAAGCAGCATAACCGTCAGTAAGCAGCATTCTCCTCCCCCGACCAATCGGTAGGCAAGCTGGGTCTTCTTCTGGCCAATCAGTCAGGATTGAGTACTGGAGGAATCAGCTGATGTGCGGCCCGGCCAGGGAGAGAGAGCGAGAGAGCGAAATCCTCGTGTGTGTGTGGGGGGGTGCTTGTGCACATTTGCTCCTTTCTGTGGCTGCAGGGGGCGTATTTTTGGGGGTACCGACACAAAACTTTCAGTGGAGCTTCAGATGAAGCTTCTTAAGATACCCCCCAAGTTTTGTAAACATTGGGTCAGGGGGTCCCGAGATATGGGCTCCCCCCTTTTTTCCATGGCTGCAGAGGGCGCCTTTTGGGGGGTACAGACCCCAAACTTTTAGTGGAGCTTCAGATGAAGCTTCTTAAGATACTCCCAAGTTTTGTAAACATTGGGTCAGGGGGTCTCGAGATATGGGCTCTCCCCCTTTTCCCTTCCCCCTTTTTCCATTTATGTGGCTGCAGGGGGCGCTTTTTTGGGGATATAGCCCCCAAACTTTTAGCATAGCTTCAGACAGTTATTCTTAAGATACCACCCAAGTTTTGTAAAGATGGGTTCAGTGGGGGCAGAAATATCGCCTCCCCCCTTTTCTCTTTCCGTGGCTGCAGGGGGCGCATTTTTTGGGGTGCAGATCCCAAACTTTGAGCAGAGTTTCAGACCAGTGTTCTTAAGAGACCACCCAATTTTTGTGAACATTGGGTCAGGGGGTCCCGAGATATGGGCTTTCCCCTTTCCCCTTTTCCCTATTGGGATGAATGGATCAGTGAGCCGATCCTGTGTGCATCTTCTCCAGAGCAAAACGTCCCGTGCCTAATTGGAATCATCTTGGATTACAAGTCCTCCCCAGCCCCTCCTGAAGGAACAGAAGACAGCCACAGTAAGACCCCTTTGGGGGCTTTAATCTATAATTTTTCTCCTGTGTATGTGTGTGTGTGGGGGGGAAAGCAGAGTCTGTGTGTGTGTGGGGAGGGAACAGTTTCTGTGGGTGGGGGGGAAGCCAAAGGGGGCTTTCGTCGGTTCTGCCTGGGGTGTGTGTTCCCCCTCGAGTCTCTCGCTCCCTGGTTTGAGGGGGGAGGTTTCAGTTGTGTGTCTTGGTTTTTCCCTGTTGCAAAGGTGTTGTTTTACAAGGTTGAGTTGCTTTGCAAACTGTTGTCGGGGCTGGGAGCTTTGTGCGTGGGCGGCAAGCTCTGCTGAGAGATGCACATTAAGGGTGGGGGGACCCTTTCAGGGCCCATATCTCAGCCCCCCCTGACCCAATCTTTACAAAACTTGGGGAGTCTTTCAATAAACGTCCTTTGAAGCTCTGCTGAAAGTTTGGGACCTCTAACCCCAAAAATGCCCCCCCCAGAGCCACGGAAAGGCGCGATTGTGTTTTTAATGGCTTTATTCGGCCGAATTTTTTTTCCGAACTTTGAATTCCCGCCGAATTGAACGGATCCGAAGTGGGGGAGTTCGGACTTCGGCACATCCCGAATCTAAACGGGCCGAATTTGGCCGAATCCGAACTATACCGAATTTTTTAAAATTCAACAGCCCTAGATGAGCCCAGGATGGTGTGACTGCTGTTATTAGGTACTATAATAATATTGCCCAAGTGTAAATGGGGACAAAGTTCGCATCTAGGCCTGTTGCAAGGTTTGGTTCCTGGGTTTGTGTCTCTGTTGGATGATCCATGGCTGCTGGTGAGAAAGGTGTACCAGTCTGTCTTTGTTGATCTGGTCCTCTATTTTACTGGGTGGGTACTGTAATCCAAAAAATGCTTTTTGTAAATCCTCCAGATGCTATTCCCTGTCTGATGGATTGTAACAAAGGTGATTGTAATGCAGAACTTGACTGTAAACCATGGATTGCTTTATATGTTACAGATGGTAGCTGGAAGCATGTATGTATGTCTAATGGTTGGTGGGTTTTCAATAGGAAGTGGTGCTTGTGTGTCCATTGCACACTTCCACAGGGTTGTCCAGGAACTCTAGCTGTGTGTGGATTGTTCCATGGTGGGGAGAAAATGGATGCAGCCCAATGGGATCTCTTGAGAGCTTCCTTCCCATGTATTCTTTCCCTCGCTGATGTTCTCACTTCTCTGATTGAGCTGGACCAAGGATTTTCTGCCTGATCTCAAAATGCAAACGGGAAGGGATATAAAGGGAAGGATTAAATAGATTAAGTAGGGAGGTTTTGGAAGAAACAGAATTCAGAGCACTACCCTCGGAAAAGACCCCTTTGCAGATGAAGAGCTATGTTACCACAGCCTACAGACCATGTGAATTATAAGCAGGGATATTTCTATCAGACTGTTACATGTCAGTGTGTAACATTTTGTTCTTCTTTACACTATGCCCTCTGAGTGTTCAAACAGTACAGAGCAACCTCCCAACAGTTCTTAATATATATTTTATTTCAACTATCACTCTTTCTTGTCAGGTGTGTTCTTCCACACAGCAGGTGTTTCTTAATGGTGTTAAGGAATAAACAGAACATAGTGACGGGTTTACACAGCCATTAGCTAATGGATTACTAAGCAAAAGGGACTTCTGTTTAACCTCCTTGCACTTAGCCCACTGTTGAGAGGAATATGAAAAGACTATCAACTAACACTCCATCTGTGTTCTCCAGGCCCATGGGAAGGGAGCTCAAACTTTAATGCAGTTCTTTTGATAGACAGGTGAATGAATGTGGCTAGCAATATGTAATCACACGACTTAGAAACTATTTATCATATTTATCATCTACACAGCATGTATTGGTGGATGCATCAAAGGTGCTTGACCTGCCTGGCAGAGACAATTCTGTTAGCATTGCTTGATGAGCCATGCAGAAGGGATTAAGAGGAGCAAAGCTGTAGGATTGATCACATAGTGGCTCCTATTTGCCTGATCCACCTGCATAGGGATTCTAGAGCATACGATGCAGAATACTCCTAACTGTCTCTCAAAAAGTAGATATCCTTAAGTGCAGTTCCCTATGCCTAATCACAGGATTTATAGAGGGCTGAGTGATGGAGCCAAGTTTTGAATTTTTCAATTTGTATTTTCAACACGGAAATCCCTGTTTCAATTCCATTTCTCCGTTGTGCAAAATGAACTCACGATTGTTTGTTTTTTCTGTCGTTTTCTGCTTCATCCTGATTTTTTCACAAAAAAACTACAGGAATTGTTCAGTGTTATTTGTACACCAGAATTATACATATATGTATGAACGGTGTATATTGTACGTACAAATATTATATATACAATACAAATAAAACTTGTCCAATATACAATATATATGAACCTAAAAAACCAACAGAGAAAAACAGAGGAGAAACTGTTGATAAAAAATCGATATATCTAATTCTCAATGTGGCCAAATATGCGGATACTTAAACCTGGAGACTAGAGTCATGAACAGACACGTCAGATCTTTACAAACCTGAAAATGCCACAGGTTTGCAGAAAAATCTGAAATCTAAAAAAACAAACCAAAAAAAAAAAACATTGCTGCTGGCCTTCCATGCTTGGCTTCTGTTGGTAAAACGTAGGGGGAAGGAGGCAGGTCCCTTTCCTGGGTTGTTTTGGCCTATGAGGGAAGATTCTTTGGTGCCAGGCCTGGGCTGGCAGCAACCACTGTCCTACTTGCTATCGCCCAACATGCATGACTCACCCACCCTATTCAAAAGTAGCCACCCTGCAAAAGCCAGTGTGGTACAGTGGTTAGAGATTCAGACTAGGATCTGGGAGATCCAGGTTCGAATTACCAGTCCATCATGAAAGTTTATTAAGTAATCTTGGGCCAATTACATACTCTCAGAGTAACTTACCTCACAGATTTGTTGTGAGGATAAAAAGGAGAAGAGAATGATGTAAGCTGCTTTGGGTCCATACCGTGGAGGAAAGTGAGGTATAAATGAAGTAAATAAATAATAAATATAGCTAAAGATGGGTTGCAGATAAAATGTAGTTTGGTGGATGGCTGAGAAGAAGAAGCAGCAAGAAAATGGGGGAACAATACGGGGGTTGCTAGAAGGAGGGAAATGGGATATAATGAGGGGAGAGAGATACAAGAGAAATTGAGGCACCTGTGCAAGTCCTTGCAGGTTCCCTACCATGCAACTGGACCCGTCCAGCAGCTGTCACCACACAACTTGGCCATAGTTTTCTGAGGTAGAGGCTGCTGAGGGTGTATGGAAAACTGAAGAGGGGCACAGAAAAAGGTAGGCTGGCTATTGAAGAAGAAGAAGAGTTGGTTTTTATATGCCAACTTTCTCTACCACTTAAGGGAGACTCAAACCGGCTAGAGCATCCCCATCATACCCTGAAGGGAGATTATTGTGCCATGCTCCACCATGCGTGCATGCCAATCATCCCCCCTTTAGCTAGCCTGCTTCCCCCGCCGGCCAGCTGAGGGGCGGTGGGCAGGCCTATTAATTGGTATGCAATTGCCCACCATTAACAGGCATCTAGCAAGCCTATGATGTGATGATAACTGACAGAAAAGGTGTTTGTTTTTTTCCTCCAAGGGTTGGAGAAATTCATGAAGGACAAGTTGATGAGCCATAATAGCTAAAGGCAACCTCTTTGTTCAGATGCTGGGAACAGTTTTTGGTGAGTTTCCTAGCATCTGGCTAACTCTTTTTGGAAACACTGGACATTGGACTTGGTGGATTTTTTTCTGTGGACCAACAGGGTTGTACTCAGCCATGGTTATTGGATGATTCAATCAGTCCCTAGGGAAGGCTGAAATATCAGCAATCTGTATTTTGTTATATCAGACAGACTTGAGGACAGGTTTCTTTGTAATTATTATTGAGAGCCCACACTTATGAAATTCTTTGTCTATTAGATTCCAGGGAAATTCCTTAGAATCGTTAACCCTCTAGGAAGAAAGTTTAGCTCTTAAAGAGTCTTTTAACAAATTTAGCCACCCCTAATTATCCATAGCTCATTACCGTATATACTCATGTATAAGCCGACCCGCGTATAAGCCGAGGTGCCTAATTTTACCCCAAAAATGGGGAAAAATTAGGCACCCGTGTATAAGCCGAGGGTCGGCTTACACAATGCCCCTGCCCCAGGTCGCCCTCCCGCCCGGCCTCCCGGGCCCTCCAAACCCACCCCGACCCCAGTGCCACCCCCTCCCGGGCCCTCCACACCCACCCTGACCCCAGCGCCACCCTAGGGGGGAGGGAGAAGAGCCCCTGAACCCCTTACTCACCGGGAGGACGAGGCCCGCTGATCAGCTGGAGGTGGCGGCAGGGAAGGCACGCAAGCCGGAGGCAGCAGCGGGGCCCTGCCTGAGCGCAGGCAGGCCCTGCAGGCCTCTCCCAGGCCGCAGAGAAGGTGCGGGGGGGCGGCGGGGGGGGCTGGGCCTGCCTGCACTCAGGCAGGCCCTGCAGGCCTCTCCCAGGCCGCAGAGAAGGCACGGGGGGGTGGCGGGGGGGCGGCGGGGGGGCGGCGGGGGGGCGGCGGGGCCTGCCTGCACTCAGGCAGGCCCTGCAGGCCTCTCCCAGGCCACAGAGAAGGCGCAGGGGGGGCGGCGAGGGGGGGCGGCGGGGGGGGCGGGGCCTGCCTGCACTCAGGCAGGCCCTGCAGGCCTCTCCCAGGCCGCAGAGAAGGCGTGCGGGATGGCGGCGGCAGCGGCGGTAAGTTCCCCCTCCCTCTATCCCTCCTCCCTCCTCCCCCCTCCCCTCGCCTACCGTATTGACCCGCGTATAAGCCGAGTTGGCTTTTTTCAGCCCTTTTTTTGGGCTGAAAAACTCGGCTTATACGCGAGTATATACGGTAGTATGGGAACAAGGTATTGCCTTTTTTTTTCTCCTTCAAAAACTTTTAAGTTTAGTGGACTGTTAATGGCTTGATTTGTTGTCAGTGAAAAGATGGAAAGAATATGTGACTGATAGATTCTCCTGCAACAATCCACCACAATTAGTAAAAGTAGAATTTAAACATGGGTATATTTATATCTATATCGGTATTTTATACTTCAGATTTTCTGTACACATAAATACAAGTTCATACATCTCTATACGTGAAACTTGTAAATGTTTGTAAATGTAAATAAAACTGAATTAGGGGAATAGAAAGGTCATTTTAACAATTCATCCTTAAGGATTTATTTTCTCCTGTAAAAGTAAATCACACTGATGACCACTGTACAAGACAACAACCTGAAATGTTGAAGGCAATGTAAAGCCATCTTATTCTACAGCAATTTTGGTAGAGGTTGAAGTTTTGCTGTACTCAGTGGTAGGAAAGAGACCTTGGTATAGTTTTTTGTTGTTGGTGGTGCTCAATGTGTAAGATTTTAACTCTGTTTAGTACCTGGTTAGCACTGTTGCTATAAGCCACTTTAAACCTTTGTAAAAAGTGGGATGTAAACATTTTCCTACATAAATAATAAATGCACTAATTGTCTGGAGTTGCACCACTTGTAAGTCTGTAATGCAGATCTAAAATCTGGGGCTATTTTATTTTTGGCGCTGTATTCTGTTTATCAACCCTTGAATTTAACCTTACTCTCCCTCTCTTTACCTCTGAAGAGCTTTGCCAACAGATCTACTTTCATGCAGAAAAAAGTATCATTCTAGTGGTAATTTATGCAAATCAAATAACTGATTAGCATAACGCTCCTGCTACCATTACTGGGGTTACAGAAGTGTGTTGATAGGTAAAGTGATCTTCTTAGTGATAATTAACTTTGATCTCTTAAATAACAGCTAAAACTTGAATACAAAAAAGAGAGCAAAAGTACCAAATGACATTTGTGGTATGGTAACAATAACACAGCAGATCATCAATTGTAGTAGTACTGTGTATGATGTACTTTTCTCAAAGTGGCATAATTTAAATGCAGGATGAACAGCAATTTTAACAGTGTGCTGGATTTAAATTGTTTTTACTTGATTTTAGTGATTGAGAAGCTTCTGTGGTGTGGATGAAGACGTGAAAATGTACGTTAAAAATGTTAACTATAATTCTGGTATTAACAATATCTTTTGTATTCTGAAAATCTCAATAGTCCAATGCTATGTTTTGAAGTGCTTGTATCTATTACACTGTGCCCATCCTAAGGCCTGCCAGAGCCAATGTTGCTCTGTATTGAACAACAATGGTACTAAATGGTGGTGTCCTCTTTTGTTTAACAGCAAATGAGGCAACAACATTTAATCTTTGTCATGCCCATTATTTTGTTTAGTTGCTGCCATCGTAGACAGGTTTGAGTTGCCACATAGCAAGCATGCATACCTAGGGTTGCCAGTATCCAAGTGGGGCCTGGAATTCTCCCAGACTCATAATGGAATTCTAGACTATGAGATCAGTTCCCCTGAAGAAATACAGCTTTGGAGGGTAGACTGTGTGGTTTGCCATAAAGTCTAGGAGAAACAGAAGTCCCAGAGAGACAGCACATCCCCTCCAAGCTCCCACGTCCCCAAACCCCACCCTCCTGAGGTACTGCCCCCAAATCTCCAGGAATTTCCCACACCAGAGTTAGCAGCAATCCTCCTTTAAACTCAGTAAACATTCTGCTTGTTGCCCCCCTGTAGCAATGGATAATGCTAATTTAGGGTTGCCAACCTCCAGGTAGTATCTGGAGATCTCCTGCTATTACAACTGATCTTCAGCCGACAGAGATCAGTTCCCCTGGAGAAAATGGCAGCTTTGGCCGTTGGACACTATGGCATGGAAGTCCCTCCCCTCCTCAAACCCAGCCCTCCTCAAACCCAGCCCTCCTCAGGCTCCGCCCCAAAAACCTCCCGCTGGTGGCGAAGAGGGACCTGGCAACTCTAGGCCCACCCCAACCTCCTGACAGAATTTATTCTGTATATTCCCCAGCATGATATGGGTACTACACATTGTCACAGATATGGCCAGAAAAATAGGGGAACAGTTACTGGACTTGACTAAAAAGATCATAAAGGATGTTGCAGCACATATAAACAGAATAAACCTAGCCTCTCAGGGAAGCATGCCAAGATGGGAGTCTAAAGACCCAGAATAGAAGAGCCTGGAAGATCAGTAAAAAGAATACTAAGTGATAACAATTATGTCTTGTGTAGATTAGAAATTATCTACCGTATATACTCGAGTATAAGCCGACCCGAGTATAAGCAGAGGCACCAAATTTTGCCTCAGAAAAGGGAAACCTGTATTGACCCGAGTATAAGCACTCTAACATGGCGGCCACCATTTTAAAATGGCAGCCGCCATTTTAGAGCGGGAGGACGATCTCGCCCCTGCCCCGGGTCGCCCTCCCACCCGGGCTCCCGGGCCCTCAAGACCCACCCCGACCCCAGCGCCATCCTACAGGGGGAGGGGGAAGAGCCCCTACTCACCGGGAGAGGCGATGCACAGCAGGCCCGTTGATCAGCTGGCGAGCGGGAGGACCGGCCCTGGCCCCCGGGCTGGCCAGCCAGTTTCTTCTCAGAAGAGGCTTCTTGCCTGTGACCTCGTTACTTTGGGGGTAAGAAAATTTTATGGACCCATGTAATTGCTCTCCTTTAACAATGTAACAATGATGGATAGATGGTATAATGCTTTGTGGATTTAGTCTATGTTAAGAACACAATAGACACGTTTTAATTTTAAAAACTTACAATGGAAGCAGAGATAGTATTTACTTTTGTACAATACACAGAATGAACCTATAGTGTTATGGAAGTGGGCATCTGGCTAGGAGTTAAATGATCTGGGGGAAGTTAACTAGATGCCCAGGGTGCATGCCTGTATCTGAATCATGCCTGATCAGAGCGATCCAGAACATGTTGACCATGCAAAGTGCAAAATCACTTCTGAATGCTGTTATTTTGTGCATATTCTGACCTTCACATGAATTACAGTCACGGGAATTTGAGCACATCTCTCATTCAGCTTGCACATGCAATATGTGTATTGTATTATATATGTGTGTGTTTGTATCTGTCATCTATCTATTTCATAGCTGCAACATCTCAATAAATTTATTCACTTGCACTTCAGAGCTTCTGACCACTTGCTGAATCATTTTCATCCTGACAGCTCTCTCCCTTTGATATGGATGAACTCAAAGGAAAATGCCTGTCTTCCTAATTCCTATTTCCAGTTAGTGTCAAGGGAGTGGGAAAAGCAAAATTTAAACTTTTAGAAAATGCATCTTTTAAAAAGAATGCCTTTCCCTCTACACTATTTAATAGGCCTTCATTCCAATTTTAAAACTGATTTGCAGGAGCTCATATATTCACATCTCTGATCCCTATTTGAAGGTACTTCTGAAGGTGCACTCTGCAACCTGTGTGTAGCAAACTCTTTTGAATCTTGTCCTTGAAACAAAAATTAGTGCCCCAGGGGACTGAATGATTGTAGACAACTGCTAAGTGCCGGAGAGACTGAAAGCCAAGCTGGAAGTCCTTACAGCTGGAAAGGGGGGGATGAGAGGAAAAAGAGAGGGCGGAGGGGGTGGGAGAGAAAACGTGAAGATGAGAAACACCTTCAGGAGCCATTTGGGAGACAGTCACTGGGAAGAAGAAAGACAGACATGCGCTAAAAACAACAGAAACACAGGTGGAAATGGCCTACTGGGAAATCAGGCTGTCAACAAACAAAAGCCGAAGGCCAGAAAGCAGTTTCAATGGCAGCCTCTGCTACCAGGGCCTTAGTGTTCAGTAAATAAATTAGCAGCAGGTTTGACTGTGTGGAAATTAGTAGTGACACCATGGAAGAGGCAAATGACTGGCTTTTATCTGGTGGTAAACATCCAAAGAACTCCTTACTTCTGTGTGGAGGGAGCAGCAAAGTTGGTAGCTGTTGCTTAGATTCAAAGAGGAAAAGGGGAGCAAAGGGGGGGATTATTATTTTTTTAAGAGAAAACTTCCATTTCATGTAGTAGCAGCTCAGAACTTCATTTAGAAGTAATCAGCTCTGTCTACTGCCAAGTCATTTCTGACAGCAACTCCCCCTTGGATAGCTTGTCACTCAGAATACGTGAAGGAAACAACATGATAAAAATATCTGTGTCTGTTGGGATGGGGGGGGGGGGAGGAACCAGTGCCACCTGTGAATGATGCAGGCAGGAAGAGAACTTGGGCCAAGTCATCTGCTCCATAACTCCATTATGGCTAATTCCAGAGGGATGGCAGTATCAGTCTGTTGCAGCAAAAACGACAAAGAGTTTTCTGTCACCTTTTAAGAATAACAGAGCTCTCATGGTATAAGCTTTTGGGTACAAGATCTTACTCACAAAATGAGCTCTGGTCCATAAAAGCTTATATCCATAATAAATCTTTAGTCTTTAATATGCCACAAGATTCTTTGTTTCTGTTGTGGCTACATGTGTTATATCTTGCTGGGCACAGGGTGGGAAGGAGTACTGATGGTATGTACTTACTGTTCTTTGCACTTTTTTATTATATTATCATAAGCAGAATCTACATCCCTTTCAGGGGTGAGATGTATGAGCTCTCAATGTGGAGACAATTTGTGTGTGAGTGGAGGAGAAACTGTTACATAAACAATCACTGAAGAACAGGAAAGACCCAAATGAGCTAAGTATGAGAGAGAGAGAGAGAGAGAGAGAGGTTGTAGCAAAGTGGCAGAGCAATGGTAGACAATGCCAAATGGTGGCAAGCCAGGCCTTTTTGCTAAGACAACTGCTTCCTTGCTGCACCCCAAAAGCTGACCCAGGCCAGGTGAGAACACAGTTCTGTGATTTTTTTATTTTTTTTTAGAACTGGAGTGTTCATCATCCAGAGCTCCTTCTAGCTTGGATCCCAGTAAGGGTTGCCACCTTTCTGAAAAGCAGAAGCCATCATTGCCGTGGTTGGATTCTGATGGAGCTAATTCTACAGCCAACCCAACCCTAATCTCTCTCCTCTCCCCAATTTAACTTACCAACACACCAGCATCATCACAGGAAGCTGTTTCATTTCATTCAGCTTTTGGTAGAGCATACATGTAGGTTTGCTGCCCTTTTTTCCCCAATCAAAAGCCACGTGCCTTTACCTGTTTCACAGAAAGCAAACATCTACCTATTGAAGATTCTCTCAGTATAGAGATGCTATGATACAGATATGCTTCACCTGCTTAATTTCCACTAGTCATATGGTACTAAAAGGCACAGGACCCCTGTCTGAAAGAATGACGATACTACAGCTACTTTGCTTGCATAAGACTCTTCAATGCACAGCATTTTAACAGCATGCTACATTGTTATAATTAGCCATATTCAGTATGTGATGTGAAGCATAACTTCTAAGAAGAATTTCTCTCAACCACTGCAGCATCGCATAGTTAGATTTTTATCGTTTCTTTAGCCACAAAGTGTTTAGACTATTCAATAGAAAAAAACTGGGATGGCATTGCTCAGTTAATAATCAGATAGAAATCTATCTAATACCTAGGAGCCAATGAGTTATCATCAATGGCTTTATGTCAGAATAAACTAAGGGAGGTATCAATTGGTTTCCCATGGGACTTGGGGCTGAGGCCAGTATTAATCAATATACTCGTTAACAGCCAAGAGGAGAATGTAAATTTAGTGATCATTGGATCTGCAGAAGATACAAAGTGGGGGTGGGGGGTAAATGGCAACAGGCGACACTGACCCGTCAAAAATATAGATGGAACTGATTAATTTCAGGATTGTGTCAGGCTGTTATGAGATGAGAAATACATTTGGGAAAGAATAGTGTGCTAGAAATGTAAAATAAGGAAAGGAATCTCCAGGGGTACCCAGGAGATCACAATCAATAATTTTGCTATTTCATATTGCAACTCTGTTGCACAGTGTCCTTGTAAAATTCCCTCAACTCATCACAGTGTTTTCATGAGAAGCAACTAAACTGTCTATCACTTACACTGATGTCTGCAAAAAAAAAAAAAAGTATCCAACTGTCAAAAAGGTATTTGGGTGGAATTAGGGTGAGTTAAAAGAAGGATGAATAAGGAACACAAGCAATTTAATAATTTAATTCTGGAAAAAATATTCCAGAAACACCCCTCTCACTGATTTAAATTACAGAAAGTCACAGGAGGGTAGTATTCTTGCACATGAAGGGAAGAAAAATTGTATTTGTGATTAAAGTTAGCTTTTTGTTGTATTAAATTATGCTTGCATTTTTAAATCATGTTAGAGTTTTTGCATTTTTTTCCATGGGCGTTCCATATTCTTGATGCGTTTGACAATATCCATTGAAAATATGAGTTCTGATGTGTTTTCATGTAATGATCACAGAACATAATCCTTGATGTAGACCGTCAGAACATTAAAATTGCCTTGTTGGAACAGACCAAGATCTGTATAGTTTCCATTGTGTTTCCAACAATGGCCAACCAGACGCTTTCACAAGCAGGGCAGGACAAAGATGACAGTCACGTCTTGTTTGTCCCAGGCATTTGATATGAAGATATACATTGATTCTATAACATGGAGTTTCCGTTTAGCTATAATGCCTAATAGATATAAATAGATAAATGTTGCCCTTTTTGAAGATATTACAGGAGATGTTTCACAAGAAAGGGCATCCATTAGAGCTCATTTGTGGCTGTGATGGCAGCAAAGAAACAATATTTTTTTACCAGCATTGCATCTGCACAGTGTAAAAGTGCAAAAGTCTTCTGGGTGATCAGTAGGATTGCCAGGTCCCTCTTCACCACCAGTGGGAGGTTTTTAGGGCAGAGCCTGAGGAGGGTGGGGTTTGGGGAAGGGAGGGACTTCAATGCCATAGAGTCCAATTGCCAAAGCGGCCATTTTCTCCAGGTGAACTGATCTCTATCAGCTGGAGATCAGTTGTAATAGCAGGAGATCTCCAGCTAGTACCTGGAGGTTGGCAACCCTAGTGATCAGGGACCTACTGGGTTCTGGCTGACAGGAAGAGGTGGACTACTCTGCAGCCTGCTGTGATCATTTTGCTAAGTACTTACCAGATAAAATCTCTCCCATCCATTCAGACTCTACATTAGCAGCAGCAAGATTGGTCCCAGGGTGCTGAGTTGTCCAGTTGCCTGGGATATCTTTCAGCTTGTTCAGTCTGAGGATGTGGACAGGATGATTGGAAATTTGAGACCTACCACTTGTTTGTACGACCACTGCCCCTCCTGGCTGCTTAAATCTTCTGGGGCTGAGTCTGGGAGACAGTAAATGCCTCCCCAAGAGACAGAATGGTCATTCCTGCCTTGAAGCAGGCAGTGGTGCATCCACTCCTAAAGAAACCTACTCTGGACCCAGGAGAGTTGGATAATTACCATCCAGTCTCAAATGTACCATTCTTGAGCAAGATGATTGAACAAGTGTGGCTGGCCAACTTCAGAGATTCCTGAATGAAATGGATTGTTTAGATCTGTTCCAATCTGGTTTAAGGCTTGGTTGAGTCAGTGTGGTGTAGGCGGGGAGAGTCAGACCCAGGAAATGGGTTATCCGCTTTTCTGGATGGGATTACACTCCCCCTGAAGGAACAGGTTCATAGCTTGGGGGTTCTCCTAGACTCAGGTCTCCTGTTTATCCAGGAAGTGATGGCCAGGGGTGTCTTTCAACAACTTCGGCTGGTGAGCCAGCTGCAAACCTTTGGAACCACCTTCACATGGAGATTTGTCTGTCTCCCTCCATGGGTGTCTTTCACCAGCAGGTGAAGATTTTTTTTGTTTTTAATTGAAATATTTTGATAATTTTAACTGTATTTTAAAATTTTAACTGTATGTTTAAATGTTTTAATGTTTTTTATGTTCTCTGCCTTGAAGGCCCTGATTGGGTGGAAAGGTGGCATAAACATGTTTTATAGAAGTAAAGAAAGAAATAACAGTCAACTCTATCCTATTTTTTTGGCTGATTGACTCTAGTAGCAAGGAGAAATAAAAGCACAGCACCAGTCACAGGAGATAAAAAATAAGGCCGAGGCCAATTGTGTAAAATAGGTAAAATATATTTCATTACTCAGAAGTTTGTTAGAATTTCATGTTTGGCTGGATGCACAAAATGAAGAAAACTCTTGGATGAAACACATAGGGAATTTTATCTGAGTAATAAAAATATTTTTACCTATTTTGCACCATTGGCCTTGGCCTTATTTTGTAACCTCCTGATGAATGACTCACCACATTTGTGAATTGGATGTGGACTTATGGATTGACACTGAATTCTGGTAAAGCTGGAAAAAATGGACACACGCAGTGGTATGGGATGCTCAAACCACTTCCGTTTTGCACACATCTTCTTCTCTAGTCATGAACAGGGGTATGTTTTTTTGACTGATTTTCTGGCCATTGACCAATTCATGTCTGTGCAACTGGTTGTGTCCCCATATTCTTCCCTAACACTACAAGACAGTGCCATGATCAGCTTTTTGTGCATGAGTCTTCTCACACAACCTGATTGACTTCTTTCACCTTGCTGCACCACTGCTTCAGTAAGCAGAAAATTGTTTAAATAAAAAGTTAAATATAGTCACTAATCCTATAATTCAGTCATACACAAGTTCTATTTATAAAACTCTTACAGTTGTGCTTAGCAACATTAATGGCTGTTTGAATCAGAAGCATTTTTGCACATGCAAAATTTTGGGGGAAACTGCAAACCTGTTTTGCAGGCATTTGAGTTATTCAATGCCAACTGAACAAACTGGGTGACTGGCTAATGTCTGATTGTCACAGTTGAACTCGGTAAGGTTGACTGTTCACAGCAAAATGTGTGTTCCTACCAATGAGTGGACAGGTTCCATATACCTATATAAAGCACCCTTCTGCGTGGCTTCTTGCATTCCATGAGTTCCAGTTTAGATTGTCTCCTGAAGATACCAACTGTGCCTCAAGCCCGAACATTAAAGGCATATTAGGTGATAGACCTCAAAATGAAGAATTCTTTCCCCTTGGAAGGCTGACTATGGCAAACCTTTTTATTGCAATTAAATTTGTCATTAATGGCCAGTGACCAATTCGTTTATATAATTGTGTGTTAGTTTCAGTGTTGTGATTGTAATATGTTAAAATTACAGTTTTATATATTTGGCCTCTGGATTAACAGTATAAGAGAAGCTGAATAAATAAACATGTAATATTGATGAACATATTTGAGCTTTTCTTCACATTATGAGACCACAATATATGTTGTGAATCAGTGGATTGAGTGGCAGCCAGTGGTGTGGTAGTAATATGGGGACCACTAAAAAAAAAATCTGAGTTTAGTTGGTGGAAATCCATGGTTGGAATGTATAACTTGGGTGGCAGCAATTCATTCACAAATAATGAAATTGAATTTATGTATTTATTTAAAACATTTATTAGCTACCTCTCTACCTTACAGGAACTCAAGGCAGCTAGCAATGTAAATAATAATAAAACATAATAAAATACAAAAAATAGTTAAAATCAATAATTTAAAACTGCCAGTAGGTAGAAGAACTAATGAAATGCCATCATTAGTATGAAACATAGCTCAGAGAGCCCCTTTTGATGTGTAAGACATTTCACATACAATGGAGCATAGATCCCTGATTAATTTGTCATGACTATGTTCCATTGAAATCAATGGGACTTTATAGTCAAAACTAATGTGTTCAATTAGTTCAGTGGAATATAATCTCAGCTAACTGGTCTGTGGTTTATGATGTTTTTCAGCAGCAGTGCCATTAGAACCACTTCACAAGGTTCCTCCTTGCATTTCAAATTATCAGGGGAGGAGGAGAAATCAAGTCCTTCAGCTTGCATGGAGATTTCTAAGCAGTCTTTGGCATCATAACCATAGACAGCAAAAGTTCAGAATGCTTTGGTCTCTTGTTGTAATGACAGATTTATTCCATATTGCTAGATGCTGAAATGCTGATAGCCCTAATTCTGTTGGGGAGGGGCTGGGGCTCCATAGTAGAGCATCTGCTTCGCATGCAGAAGGTCCCAGATCCAACCCCCAGCATATCCAGCAATAATCAGGTATTAGGTGACATAAAAGACTTCATCTTGAGACCCTGGAGAGCTGCTGCCAGTCTGAATAAACAATACTGACCTTGATGGTCTGATTCAGTATAAGGCAGCTTCATGTGTTCAACAGAAGCCTGAGATCTGCATCCAGGTCACATATTCATAATAGCTCAAATAAGCTCTTTGGATGGCAGCAGGAGCTAAACAGAGTTACACCCTCCGCTGGGGGTACTGTGGCTCAATGGTAGAGCATCTGCCTGGCATGCAGCAGATCCCAGTTCAATCACCAGCATCTTCAGTTAAAAAGCATCAGGGGCAGGTGATGTGAAAGATCTCTGCCTTGGACTCTGAAGAGCTGCTGTCAGTCAGACAATACTGATCCTGATGGACATATGGTGTGATTCAGTATAAGACAGTGTCATGTGTTTGTTCATGTGTTTGTGTTCAATGAAGCCGATGGGGTTAGAAAAGTATAACTTAGTTTAGGATTGCACTGCTAGTTTCCTGCTCTCCTTCCTGTGTGCTGCATTCCAGATGCTATATATACTTGCAGTTGGAGCATGACTGGTGACTAGGGTTGTACATGTCAATATACCCGAACTGAAAATAAACCTGAAATTAGCCATTTCAGAAATATTCGGGTTTCAGGTCAACCAAATACCAAAACCTGGGAATCTGCCTGAAGCCGAATAGGCAATTCCTGAAAATCCGAACAGATATTTGGATTTTGGCTGTTCACATTTGCTCAGATGCCCAGCTCTGTGCTTTCTCCCATTTTTCTATCTTTGACTGGTTTTGTTAGGGCCCATAGTTGGGGCCCTTTTGAGATAGGGGTTGTGTAATCGGAGCCCACTTGGCCTGAACAAACTGTGGAATGATCTGGATCAGGAAAGTCTGGAGACAGAAGGGTCATTTAAAAGATGGGGCTCACCCAGTCCCATCCAGAGGGATATACCCTCCAACTAAAAAGCACCAGCTGCTGATCAGGCTTTGTTCTGAAGAAGACTGCTCACCTGTGCAGTCACAAGAGCTGCCTTGGTCATGACTTCAGCTGGCTCTGATACCCCCCCCAAACCTATTCTCAACTGAAGGTCACCCCAAGTAGAGGCTTCGTTTCTCCACACTGTGACCATCTCTTGAAATCAGATTTTTTATTACTATAATAAAGGACTGTTCACAGGATGTCATTTGCCACCAAAATAAATGTTTTCCATGCCTTATTTTTCTTGCATTTAAATTGTTTTCAGCAGTTTGGAAGCTAATTTGCATGGACATCATGCTATGTGCCCCAGATATGGAACCCCAAATTTGAGGCGCCAGCCTGCCAATTGGCTTTTCCGCCAGTCCTCAGCAATGTTGAACTTCTGAACCTGAAAACCGATGGACAGCTTGACTCACAAATGCCTGGAGGATGGTAATTCTACCTCCAAAACTGCCCCCATAGGAACTTCAGGAAAAAATCCCCATAGACTATAATGGACCTGAATTTTTTGGGTAAAACCCGGAAATAAAGCTGAAATACCCCTTTACCGGTATTCGGCTTATTCTGGGTTTACTGAAAAAAAGCGGACCCAATAAACCTGAACCCAAAATTTACCTAATTTTTATTTTTTTATGCACGACCCTACTGGTGACTTCCAACAGTTAAGTTCTTGTTAGTGGTGACTTTAGCTGGGGAAATCACATCCATCCCAGATTACCACAATCCTTCATCCAGATAGTAGCAAGTATATTGCTAGCTGGATTGGGGCCTTGTTATGAATTTAATGTTGGGAGAAGTGGGTCATACCCAAAGTGCTTAGGTCAGATCATTTCACTTGCCAAGTTTATATAATATTGTCAGTTTACGTCCTTCATATCATATGGGGAAGGGCTGTAGCTCAGTGGCAGAGCATCTGCTTAGCATGCAGAAGGTCCCAGGTTCAATCCTTGGCATCTCTAGTTAAAGGGACTAGATAAGTAGGTGATGTGAAAGTCCTCTGTCTGAGACCCTGGAGAGCTGCTGCCGGTCTGAGTAGACAGTACTGACTTTGATGGACCAAGGGTCTGATTCAGTATAAGGCAGCTTCATGTGTTCAGATATTATTAGGGCTGTCGATTCGGTTCATCCCGAACCAAAAAACCGCCAAATTTCCCCCGATTTGGCGGTTTCCGGTTTGGGACGAATGAATTAAAAAAAAGGTGGGAAACGGGGGAGCCGAATTCCCTGACTTTGGGGTGTTGGGCAAATAAATTCAGCAAATTCAGGGTTCGGCGCAGCAGAATAACCGTCAGGCTCCCCCCCCCCCCGCGCACCTTAACGGGGCTTCGCTGAAGGCGCGCGCGGGGGGGGGGGGAAACAGATCTGCGCCTAACAGCTGTTAGGTGCAGATCTGTTTAAAGCCCCCCCCCCGTGCGCCTTCAGGGAAGCCCCGTGAAGGCGCACGGGGGGGCAAATTTTTCCCCGAACTCCGGATCTTGTGCCGAATTTTGCAGATCCGAAGTGGGGGAGTTCAGACTTTGGCACGGCCCGAATTTAAAAGGGCCGAATTTTGCCGAAGCCGAACTGTACCGATTTTTTTTTCAACAGCCCTAGATATTATACAATGTTAAACAGTAATTTACATGGAAATTATAAATAGCCATTTCACAGGCAAATACTGCTTGGATTGTCCTCCTTGTGCTAAATTCATCTGCTTTGTTCCCCAATTACCTGATCTTATGCTTTTTCTTTTCTCCCAAAATTTATAAAGCAATTTAGCAGTTATCTTCCACTGAACTGTGAGAAATAAATCAGATCATCTATTCTTACAATTTTCTGATCATTTCAGGCTTGAATCTATCTAAACGTAACTTTCCAAAGAGCTCAAATGAGCTTATACTAGAGCATGGCAACGCAAAATAAGAAATCTGTTAAACTGCAAGTTTTGAGAGCATGGCATTGTGATATTATTGTACATTGAATCAGTGCTTCATTGCCATATGATTTTTCTTTCTTTTAAGAATGGGGTTTGTTTACCTGAACATTTCCCCCTTCCTGTAGAAACAAATCACCCTGAACCTCTGCTAACCCTATAAACCTTCAATCCCATTTATTTCCCTTCTCGCTAGCACAAAAAAAATAAATATCTAGAGGGCTAGACTAACATCTGAAGAGTTCAAAGAAATCAAGTACAAATTTTCCCCTGACAACATGTTAACATGGTGGAAAACCTTTGACTGAGAGGTAACAAGAGATAAGTAGTTAGATGGGTTCTATAGACAACAAGTCACAAACAAATTAAATCTATTTCACTGCAACACTGATATAATTTCCCTCCAGAGAATATCTAAGACTGACAAAACAAACAAAGAAATAGCATGTTTCTTAATGTGTGGAATGTGACAGTCAATGGCATATGGCAAAACAAGAGTAAACGGTGTGAGATATACTCAGTGAAAATGCACTTTTTGAAATGGAAGACTCTGTTTCTCTGACTTTTCTGTTACAGGTTAGTCCAGTGCTCAATTCTTCTTCTGCCACTTAAGGTAGTGCTGTTTGTTTACCTACGGAGTCGGTGTCTCTTACCTTGAAAACCATACAGGGTCCCCATAAGTTGGATGGGTCTTGATGGCACTTCCAGCCACCAACAGTCTGCAGACCATAGATCTATAGAGATCCCTGGCACATCTCCTTAGGCAGCAATAATCTCATTTGAGGGATGAGGATATTTCCCCTCTCTGTTCCCTCTTCATTCCTGAAGTTCTCTGCACTGTGTTCTACTCTTTCTTAGTCTTGGTTTAATACAAATAAATTTTCATTTATTTACTTTATTTGTAGTCTGCCTTTCTCACTGAGACTCAGGGAGGATTATACAGTGTATGTTGTAAATCAATGTAATCAATAGAATGAGACATCTAATAAGCAGTTTAGTAAGACTAAGTTTACACAAACTTAATGAACAGAATCAAGGGTTTTTGTTTTCAAGATAATGATGACCATTGTTTTTGCTCCTGTCATTTCTGTGATTGACTTCTGGGCAATACAGAGGGCTCCTCAAATCCAGTCCTATTTTCTTAAAGGCAAATAAATTACCCTACAGTTCCCCCATGTTCATGGAGAGGAATAAAATGCTGTTCTTGAAGCACAGAATGTATGTGTTACCACACGTGAACATACATTCAGATTAACATGGGGAAATTAGCTTGCCTGTTTTGCAGGGAGTGGAAAACCAGCTTCTTTTACCTAAAGAGGTGGCTGTGAGTAGCACATTTTAGCAGAAGAAAGATGACAGAGACCTGATGATTTAAAAAGTAATATGGGCTTTATTGAGGAATAGGTACAATAGTTGGGGAGGGGCTTATCCTAAGTAAATACTAGAACATACCAAATCAAAGCACAGATAAATAGCACATTCCCTATTCTGACTAACAATATAACAACAGCAAATTGATCAGAGCCAACTCCAATTGTAAATATGGAAAAAATGGGGAAGTAGGCAGAGGAGAAGTGGAATCTGTTGAGATAGATGTGTCCAGTCTTCCAGATGTGGGGCCTAAATAGCAGAGATGTAGAAGCACTGTGTAGTGCAGTGTGGATTAGAATATAAAGGGAGATAGATCAAAGTGGGGAGCAAAGATATACCTGTCCTAATCTGTGAAGAAATCAGCTGAAAGAGGTACAGATTGAGTATGTGCCAAAAGCCTAACTTGCAGTCCAGGTTGTAGCTCAGGTCAGACTCAAAACACTGGCTCTAAAGCAGTACTAGTTATACTATTTTTGGCCCATAGGATAACATGGGTTCTTTTCAGCTGGGTAGCTGGGTAATCGGCTCAAGGTTGACTCAGCCTTCCATCTTTCCGAGGTGAGTACCCAGCTTGCTGGGGGTAAAGTGTAGATGACTGGGGAAGGCACTGGCAAACCACGCCATAAACAAAGTCTGCCTAGTAAACGTCGGGATGTGACGTCACCCCATGGGTCAGGAATGATCCGGTGCTTGCACAGGGGACTACCTTTACCCTTTATCCTAGGGACAAAGGAAAGATTTGACTTGGAAATTCCAGGGCATTTAATATCCAAATTGTGTTAATGGTCACTGATTGCATATCATGTAAAAGATGATATGAGGACAGTCATCTTTGTCTTCTAGTCTGGTATGGCTAATTGATTTCATCCTGTTGGTGCTCCCTGATTTCTCCCCAAAGGCTTCCTTGGAAGCATGAGCTGGGGTCGCTGTTGCAACATCCATCTCGGGACACCAAAAATTCATCTTGGGACACAAAACTTGGTGAATGCTGTCCATGTTCTGTGCTTGCCTCGTGGGACTTGGTTAAACACATAGTACATACTTCCATACATACATTCAGGCTGGGAGAGAGGTGTGTGCAGATTAAAGTGGGGGGGGGGGGGAGAAAGCTGGACTGGCAACATATGTGATATTTCTCTTCACCGTTAGTTTCAAACTAGGAAAGTTGATAGTGGCAGACTTGGCCACTAACACCAATCTTCCACTGAAGGCATAGTAGAGAGCTGGGTTTTTCTAAAGTGCACTCACATTTCATTTAGAGGAATGACAAGGCGGATAAGTATCCTACATTGAATGGACAGTATACCATAGACAAAGAGCCTCTTGAGTAGATCCAATAATATGGAAATGATACATTGAGTTGACAATTCTGTAAACACATATTCCAGAATTTTCTACAAGAGACAAAAATTTCTGCTAGGATCTCTCAGCAGACAATCAATATGGAACAGGTTCCCTAAAGGCAGCAAGTCTGAAAATAGTTGCCATCGACTGTACAAACCTTTCTCAGGCTTAATAACGACTGCTCCAGGCTTAGCACAGCTTTGTGATATTTCAGCAGTTCTGTTAAATGCTAAGACTGTACCAACAACAATCAGGATTCTTAGAGGATTAGCGCCTCCCCCCCCCAAAAAAAATCTGGCATCGAGTATTTATTTTTTCTTCCTTTTCCATCATAGAATGTTCAATGTATGTTTAACTAGTCTTTTAAAAATATGTGACCAAGACTGTTGATTTCCATGCCAAATGGGGGGGAAAGCCTTGCATTGCATAATGCTGTATTCCCTTCCACCCATCATCTGATAACAATAACAAGTGCTGTAACTTAGAGGCTTGTACATTTATGTTGGCACACTTTGAAAAATACTAATGTGAACCGAATCTCTTGTCTGCCCTCAAACACTAACAAACACCATTCATTTCCTAGCGATTAGTCTCAGACCATCAAACACTTTTGTTGAGCCCAAAAGAATATTTTATTTATTTAGATAAGTGTCATTTGCTCATGTTTGGGGCCACAACTCATTCAACAAGGAGTAGACTGTTGCAGGTTGGCCCTACATTTTTTTTAAAGAAAATGAAACAGAGCAACCAATCAGGAACACAAACCTCTTTAATACTCTTAAAGCGAATGCAGTGTACTAGGGATTCCTTTATCTACAAGAATATTGAAGCAAAATTAAATCACACAGGCATGTATAATTTGGGCTGGGCGAGGGTGGGGGGGGGAGCCTGAAATATTTGTGGGTTTTTTTTACTTTATAATAGTGTTGTATCATTAATGAGAACTGATTCTTGTTCTGCTTTGTTGCAAAATATTGCTTTGTGTTGAGAAAGACCGGGAAGCAATAGCTTTCTTAATAGATTTTAGTTAAGCTTACCAACAGCTGCATATGAAACAGATGAGGTGCAGCGTCTGGATCCTGCATTTTATTTAGCGATTATTCAATTTTTGAAAAAAATGGTATTGGGAAGTTGAACACACCTTGATCACAATGACAGTTTCCTCTCAAATCAAGCATCTCATATTATTTTTTTGGTGATTGCTTGCATTATAAAATGAACAATATTTTGCATATTCTTGCATCTGTGTGATTGGCATTCATGCTGTTTGTATAATCCAGCAATTTATTGAATTCCTTGGATTAGGTATGCTTCAGGATCAGGAAACATCATATATCATTGCTTTTTTTTAAAAAAAAAGTAAAAACAGTTTCATGCATCAGCTCACTGGCATTATTCATCATAGATTAAACTATACTTCTCGGGCTGGAGTTCAAGAATACATAAAATATTTGAGATACAATTTAGACCACTTGAAAAACACAACCAAGCTTGGTTTTAGTATGCCAGGGTTTGACTACTTTTATATGGGTGTTTTGCTCTACCCTGATTCTGAAGCTGGAACAGGTTTTTTTTTAGCTGCCAGATTATTTTGTCCTCCATTCATTCACCTTCCAACTCTTCCACAGTTTTCTTGATGTTTCCCAATTTGTCCTAAAAGACCATAGTCAAAGCTGGTTTGTCCACAACATGGATGGGAAGGCCCGGATTTCTGAACCAGCCTGCCCAGATTAGTGACATTTCCCCTTTGCATCCATTCACACACACACACACACACACACACACATAGCAGGCACTGGCAAAACCAGTAGTTGATATATTGCTATAGCATTTTATCACTGAATGGGCAAAATTTGAACACTAGAGAGTCAAGCCAGACAGGTTGCATCATCCCAGCAGGATTTGTATAATCACATAAAACACCTTTGTGTACTCCCCCCCTCCGCCATTTGGGTTGCATTGTTAAATTTCTTAGTAACTTAAAATAAACAATATTTCAAGTAGTAGAAAAGAGCAAGAGTCCAGTAGCACCTGAGACTAACAAAATTTCTGGCAGGGTATGAGCTTTTGTGAGCCACAGTGAGCTGAGGCTCACGAAAGCTCATAACCTGCCAGAAATTTTGTTAGTCTTTCAGGTGCTACTAGACTCTTGCTCTTTTCTACTGCTATTGACGGACTAACAGCTACCCATTGTGGAATATTTCAAGTAGTCTTGAACCTGTACAGTTGACATTCCGCATGGTAATTGGCCAGGTATTTGTTATTGGCACATGTTCACACTTCATGGGTGTTTTGATTACTTAAGCCTCAGGACCATCACTAGCAGTCCATTCATCATTTAAAATCAGGTACTTTATTGTTTAAGGAGCCTTGTGGCGCAGAGTGGTAAGCTGCAGTACTGGAGTCAAAAGCTCTGCTCACGACCTGAGTTCGATCCCAATGGAAGTCGGTTTCAGGTAGCCAGGTCAAGGTTGACTCAGCCCTCCATCCTTCTGAGGTTGGTAAAATGAGTACCCGGCTTGCTGGGGGTAACATGTAGATGACAGGGGAAGGCAATGGCAAACGACCCCTAAACATCAGGATATGACATCACCCCATGGGTCAGTAATGACCCGGTGCTTGCACAGTGTACTACCTTTACCTTTTACTACTTAATTGTTGCTCTTGTGCTTGTGAAACAGATGGCATTTAACAGCTAGTGGCAGTCATCATGTTGGTATGTGCTCAGAACTTACTGGATTGGCCTACAGTTCCCAAGCAGTGTAGAATGTGTAAAGTATTAGCAATCCAATTTAGAACACTTGATGATTACAAATACACTTGGCTGTGGGAGTTAGACAGGCAAAATGGGCAAGATTGAGACACTAGATATACAATCCATGAAGATCTTCCCACTCCAGCAGACTCAAGACAACAAAGGAAAGCACTGGTGCAATGGTCAGTTAATGGGTGAATGAAGAGGGTATGTTTTGCGAATTTGCATTCATATAAGAATATAAAATATATGAATTTGTATAAGAATTTAACACTACAATATAATTTGAAACAATATCAAAACTCAATGAACACAAACATTTTTTTGCTCACATTTGCAATCAACTTACCACCTAAAACATAAGGTGTTCACCCATCACTGGTGTTCACACATCATTAATTTTATTTACCATATTTTTCGCTCCATAACACGCACTTTTTTCCTCCTCAAAAGTGAGGGGAAATGTCTGTGCGTGTTATGGAGCGAATGTGTGCACAGAGCTGGCTGGGTGCCTCGTTCCAGCGCGCCCAGCCGTGCGCCCAGCCCGCCTCGCCCGCCTCCCAGCTGGGAGGTGGGCGGGGCACACAGAGCCGGCTGGGGGAGGGGGGGACCAGGAAGGAACCTGGGACCTTCTGCAAGCGGGTGCGTGCCTGTGTGTGTATGTGTTTCCATGTTCCTTCCCGGCTCCCCCCCTCCCCTGCACACACACACACACAGGCACGCACCCGCTTGCAGAGGGTCCCAGGTTCCTTCCGAGTGGTGGGGGGAGGGAGAAAGATGCTTCCCCCAAGGCTGCCCCTACAGCTGCGGTGTGCAGGAACGCGGCACACTTTAAAAAATCCTTTCACTGCCTCAGCTGTTCCTGCATGCCGCAGCGGCGTGCGCAACCGGGCTTCAACCTTCCCGCCTCCCTACCCCACCCCCAGAGTCGCCTAATTGCCTCCCGTGCGGATGCTCCGCCGCCGGGAGCGGCTTGGCTTCTTCTCTTCTTCCCCCCTCCCTCTTGCCACTCAACAGCTGACAGGCGGTGAGAGGGGGGGAGAAGAAGAAGCCAGCTGCTCCCGGGAGCCGATCAGGCACTCTGCGGGTGGGGCGGAGTGGGGAGGTGGAAAAGTTGAAGCCCAGTTGAGCGGGGTTGCGCGCGCCGCCATGTGTGTGTGTGTGTGTGTGTGGAGGCTCTCTTTTCTTCCTTTTTCTGTCACTCCTTTCTCTCCCTTTCTTTCTCCCTCTTTTTCTGTCTCTTTCTTGGTCTGTCACACTCTGTCCTTTTCTTTTTCTCTGTCCTTTTCTTTCTCCCCCCTCCATCTTTCTTTCTTTCTTTCTTTCTTTCTTTCTTTCTTTCTTTCTTTCTTTCTTTCTTTCTTTCTTTCTTTCTTTCTTTCTTTCTTTCTTTCTTTCTTTCTTTCTTTCTTTCTTCCCTTCCCTTCCCTTCCCTTCCCTTCCCTTCCCTTCCCTTCCCTTCCCTTCCCTTCCCTCTTCCCTTCCCTTCCCTTCCCTTCCCTTCCCTTCCCTTCTTTCCTGATACCCAGGCCAAAAAAAGGTTTGACCCTGGTGCTGTTGAGACAATAACCACACCATGGTGGTGAAAGGAATAAAAATTTATGTGCACACAAATAAGGTGCCCCCCCTCAGCTCAAGGGGCTGTTGAAGAGAGAAGCACACCGTCACTCCCAATCACAACCAATATACAGCATTTATTTATTTATTTATTTATTTATTTCTCTCCCTCTCTCTCTCTCTCTCTCTCTCTCTCTCTCTCCCTCCCTCCCTCCTTCCTTCCTTCTGCCATTTATGCATGGGAGGCTTTGCCTTGGATTTGCCACTCTCTAGATTAGATGCACATTTTCCCGATCTGAATTCTCAAAACTCAACAATAAGCCCCCATGCAGTTTTAAGAATTCAAATGGGAAAAATGTGCATCTAGAGAGCAGCAAATCCAAGGCAAAACCTCCCATGCATAAATGGCCTTCCTTCCTTCCTTCCTTCTTTCTTTCCTTCTTTCCTTCTTTCCTTCTTTCTTTCTTTCTTTCTTTCTTTCTTTCTTTCTTTCTTTCTTTCTTTCTTTCTTTCTTTCTTTCTTTCTTTCTTCCACCCCAAAAACCTCCCTAGCCTCTCCCCTCCGACCCCCCCACCCCCTACCAGGAGATCTACAACCGGTATGGCACCGGTATGGCCCCCGAATGATGCGATAAATATGCAAATGGCCCTTGGCAGAAAAAAGGTTCCCCACCCCTGTTCTAGACCAACCCTTTCCCCCATTGATCTAAGAAGGCCTTTCAGGGACAAAACCTCTAAACTTTATTTTTTTTTTGTCTGTGGCACCCTAAAAACTAGGTGCGTGTTATGGAGCGAAAAATACGGTATATCCATTTATGAATCAGCCACATGTATATCTACTGGTACCATTGTGATGATTGTAATTAGGTTTGCCAACTTCCATGTGGTAGCTGGAGATCTGCTATTACAACTGATCTCCAGTTGATAGAGATCGATTACCCTGGAAAAAATGGCCGCTTTGGCAATTGGACTCTGTGGCATTGAAATCGTTCCCCTTTTCGAACCCTGCCCCCAAAATCTCCACATATTTCCCAACCTTGAGCTGGCAACCATAATTGTAATGTATATTTCATTTGCTGATGCAGAATGCATTCAGCATGAGTTAGAAGAAGAAAAAGAGTTGGTTTTTATATGCTGACCTTTTCTACCACTTAAGTCAGAATCAAACTGGCCTACAATCACCTTCCCTTCCCCTCCCCACAACAGACACCCTGTGGGATAGGTGGGTCCGAGAGAGCTCTTAATAGAACTGTGACTAGCCCATGGTCACCCAGCTGGCTTCACGTGTAGAAGTGGGGAAACCAACCCGGTTCACCAGATTAGTCCGCCACTCCAAATCACCACTCTTAACCACCACTAACACCACTCCCGATTCTATGAATGAGCACATCTCTCCAATTGTCTTCCTTATTGTTTGATGGATTTGTTCTGCCTTGCATTCCACTCCTCTTGAAAGCCCTTTCAACGAGAATTAATTGCATAATTGGAGCATGTGCATATTTGCATTGATAAAACACAGCAAAAAAACATTTTTAATGATATTGAGCACCATAAAGATTATTTTCACGGTGTCCATCTGGCATTCAGTCTAACAGGATTTCCTGAAATTCCAAAAAGAAGAGGGACAATATTTCTGTCTTCAAAAATAAAGGAAGCATGGAAAATACTATACTGCTAATAAAAGGAGGGTATAAATAGTACAGATGTTACACAGTTAATATAGTAGGTGAAACTGGAATCAATTTTGGGATAGTTATAATGATATAGCATTTTAGGTATGAATGTCATTTTAGAATTTTTTTGTAATATGGATTTTTTTAAAGCGTTCAGGGTTTTACACTACCAGATAGTTATGCTACTGCTACTGCTGTCAAAATTGTACATTGAGAAAAAAATTATGTATTTTTGGTTGACAGATGCAATTACACACCTACATACTTTTCAAATGCTCTTCTGTCACATGGTCCCTCAGCATTATATGGTATACTAGCTTTAGTTCTCTAACTTTTCTAGAGATTAACCCAGATGCAAAGAAAAAACTAAAAACTGGTTTCGGTTTCAGTGTGAAGTGTAGTGCAGCCCATTTTTTTGCCTGTTTCTGCTGGCAGAATGCTGTAGATCTTTGTGAGTACTGGAATACATACATTTGTAGTTGATACCTATCAAAAGAAAATAAATGGAAATGAATACTGAAATATTTAAATTTCCCACTGCCTGTTTGAAATGTATTTTCAAAGCATTATCCTTGGGTAAGAGAAGCCAGAACTCAGTGGGCTCCATTTTACTTGCTAGAGTGTTTGAGTAAACAACATTCCCCCCTATTTTTACTCATTAATGAGGAGAGTGGCTTTAAGTGTAATCTACAAATTACTCTCTTTCTTAACATTGGAATGTTTTCAGTACATCTCTGTAGGCTATCTTGTAAGACCTGGTTAGATACAGAGGAACTGAAGACAAAGAAAATGTGTTTTGTTTTGCAGAGTAAAAAGCAAAGTATAATTTAACAAACTGAGTAGCTGTATGTAGATCTGTATCAATATTAAAATATTAAAGCAATTAGTACATATTTTCACAAAAAGGGCATTTTATAAATGTATCAGATACAATATAATGCAACTATTGTCAACCTAAAAGTAGTTACACATTTTTAAATTATGTATTATATTGAATGGCAGATTGATCACAAGTATTGCATCTGCTTTACTGTAGCCATTTTAAAAAATCCCAACCGGATAGGGGTGCCAGGTCCCTCTTCGCTACGGGTGGGATATTTTTGGGGCAGACCCTGAGAAGGGCGAGGTTTGGGGAGGTGAAGGACTTCAATACCATAGAGTCCAATGGCCAAAGCGGCCATTTTCTCCAGGGGAACTGATCTCTATTGGCTGGAGATCAGTTGTAATAGCAGGAGATCTCCAGCTGGTACCTGGTGGTTGGCAACTCTACAACCGGATAATCTTTTAGTACTTCTGGAAACTACTTCTTTTTTTTATAATTTTTTTATAACATAAAGTATAAAACATAAAACAAGACAAACATATACAATAATAATAAAAAATACAAAAGAGTATCAATTATTTAAACTACTTAATGCATTCAAAATTCAAAAATACCCGTTCACCCCACCACCCACCATAAAAAGTGACCCATCACCAGACTTCCGGAGAAGTTTCTGAACAGTTTAAAGATTACAATATTAACATTAACATAAAAGTATAAACCTTATTTCTATAACTCATTAAAATAGTAAAATCCATTTTTGCCAGTTTATCCCAATATGTGATGGCCTTCGCCCATGTTTCTTTAAATTCTTCCATATCTTTTCCATGCAGGAATTCTGTTAGTTTGGCCACCCTCATATAGATCCATAATTTCTCTCTCCAGTCATTCATTGAAGGTTTATTTACTAGCTTCCAAACTTTAGCTATTATAATTCTTGCAGCAGCAAAACTATATTGACATATGACCCTATCATTTTTGTCCATTTTATCTTGTGGAATCTCCAATAAACAAAATGCGGGATTCCTTTTTACTCTAATATAAATCAAATTATTAGTTTCTCTTATTTCTTTTTTCCAATTTTTTAAAAAATTTTTACATATCCACCATGCATGCATAAATGTTCCTCTTTCCTTACCCACATTTCCAGCATAAATCCATATCTCCTTTTTTCATTTTACTTATCATCACAGGAGTTATATACCATTTATAAAACATTTTATATAGGTTCTCTCTAATTTCATTAGTGATTGTGAATTTAAATTCTTTCTTCCATAAATTTTCCCATATCTCCAAATCAATATTATATCCTAGCTCTTTCATCCATTTCACCATTACTGGTTTACACCTTTCTTGTTCTAAGTTTACTTCAATTAATAATCTATATAACCTACCTATCAGTCCTTTGTTTCCCCTAATTAATATATTTTCTAATTTAGATTTATTTTTATTAAATCCAACTAACTTATCTTTATTAAATATATCTTTTAATTTATAATACATAAACCAATCTTTAATTTTAAGTTCTTCTCAACTTCTTAGAACTCCTTCTTTACAGTCCATGATTTCTCTATAAATATCTATATCTAAGTAATTGTGTCCCTCTCTTCATAAATGCTTCTACTGGATTAATCCATCCCGGTGTTTTGTTTTCCAAAAACCTTTTATATTTTTTCCATATTTGAAATAAACCGAATCTAATAATATGGAAATTAAAATCTTTGTTTACCTTGTCTTTTTCATACCACAAATATGCATGCCATCCAAAGCATAAGTTAAAACCTTCTATTTCTAATATTTTGGGGTTCTCTAACAAAATCCAGGTCTTTAACCACACAAAACAAGATGCTTCATAATACATTCTCAGATCTGGTAACCCCAGACCTCCTGTTTCTTTTAATTCAATTAAATTATTATATGCTATTCTGTGTCTTTCTTTACCCCATAAAAATTTTAAAATATATTTTTTCTAAGTTTTAAATATTTGAATCCCTTTTATAATTGGTAAGTTTTGAAACAAAAAGAGCATCTTAGGTAATACCATCATTTTAATTACCAAAATTCTACCCCATAGCGATAAGGGTATTTCCCCCCATTTTTTTAAGTCTATAACAATTTGTTGCCATAACTTAGTATAATTGTTTTTAAATAAATTAAAATTGTTTGAGGTTAACCATATACCCAAATATTTTATTTTATGTTCAATAGAAAAGCCAGTCTTTTTTGATAAGTCTTGCTGCTGCAAAAGAGTCATATTTTAACCAATAATTTAGTTTTATTTTTATTTATCTTAAATCCTGCCAGTTTTCCATAAACCTCCACCGTTTTATTCCAGTTATAAATTTGATTAATAGGATCAGTCAAAAAGCATACTAGATCACCTGCATAAGCTTTAACTTTAATGTGATTTCTCCCAAATTGAAATCCTATTATATCTGGAGTATATCTAATCTTTTTCAATAAAACTTCTAACACTAAAATAAACAACGGTGAGAGAGGGCAACCTTGTCTGGTGCCCTTTTGAATTTCAAATTGTGATGTTAAAATACCATTAATCAACAACCTAGCTGATTGATAAGTGTAGATATTTCCAATAGTTGACTTAAAATTTTCTCTGAAACCCATATACTCTAATGTTTTTTTTCATAAATTTCCAATTTACATTATCAAATACTTTTTCTGCATCTAAAAATATCATTGCTATAGGAGTAGTGACAGATTCTGCATATTCTAAAAGATCTATTACCATTCTAACATTTTGGCTAATCAATCTGCCTGGGAGAAATCCAGCTTGATCCTCATGTATAATCTGATTTAATACTGTTTTTAATCTAGTTGCTAAAATAATTACAAAAAGTTTATAATCATTATTCAATAATGAGATAGGCCTATAATTTTTGACATCCAATAAATCCGAGTTTGTTTTTTGGTATTAATACTATATTTGCTTGTTTCCAGGTTTGTGGTATGGATCCATTCTGCAAGCAATGATTCATCACCTTCAATAAATGTGGAGATAATTGTTCTATAAAAGTTTTATAATAAAATGCTGTGAATCCATCCGCTCCTGGAGATTTATTTAATTTACTTTTACCTATAGCGTTTTTTAGTTCCTCCATAGTTATTGTAGAATCCAGTAATTCCCTATTCTCTTGCGATATTCCCTCCCAATCAAATTGATTCAAATAAACATCCATTTCCTTCTCTGAAACAGTTTTGATTATATAAACTGGAATAATAATCTATAAAAGTTTCCATAATTTTTTGTTTGTCTGTTGTTATTTTACCCTCGTTTTTAATTTTTAATATTGGCAATTTCTTCTCTTTATTTTTAAGCTGCCAAGCTAATCGTTTACCTGGTTTATTGGCATGTTCAAAAACAATATTTTTTTCTCTATTTCTGAAGTTATTAAAAATGCATATTGATATTGTAACTTTTTAAACTTATCTATCTGTTCTTGTTTGAGTGATTTATCTTGAAATTTTCTTAGTTGTCTTTCTCCCAGTTTAATTTCTTCTAATATCCTCCTCTTTTGTGCCTCCCTCTCTTTATACCATCTTGTATTTTGCTGAATCAAAAGTCCTCTAAATACTGCTTTACCGGCATTCATACTACTTCGTCTGAAATTTCCTTATCTACATTCTCTAAAAAATAATTTTGTATATCTATTTTTAATTTGTCTACTATTTTTTATTTTATTTTTTAATAAAAATGCATTTATAGACCATGGTTTATTTGTCTTGTCGCCTAACAATTCTAATTGAAACAACATTATGGTCTGATAATACCTTGGGTAGGATCTCCAGATTTTCAGACAGGTTTATAATTCCTTTAGAGAGCCATAACATATCTATTCTTGAATGAGTAAGATGTCTGGATGAAAAATAAGTATATCCCTTTTTGTTATCATTTTCCAATCTCCATATATCAAACATTTCCCATTGATCTGTAAGATGATTAAAAATACCAGGTAATTTACCCTCACAATGTCTCCCTTTTTTTGCGGATCTGTCCAACTTTGGTTCCATCACTCCGTTAAAATCTCCCAAATCATTTTTTCTTTAGCATATTCAGCTATTATTGATGCCAAATCATTATAGAATATTTTTTGGTTTGTATCAGGTGCATAAATACCCACTGACAATATCTTTTGAAAACCACTTACAATTTCTATCAACAGGATTCTCCCATCATTATCTTTATATATAATCTTTGGTTCTAATATCAAAGGAACATACATAGCAATTCCATTAATTTTTTTCTTTTCATTACATGAGGTAAAAAGTTTACCCAGTTTTGATTGTTCCAATCTTATAGTGTCCTTTGGTAAAATATGAGTTTCCTGTAAACAAAAGATATTAGCCTTAGATTTTTGTAAATGGTAAAATATCTTCTTCCTTTTGTTGGGAGAATTCCGACCATTAACATTCCATGAAAATACTTGTAACATATTAACGTCCAATTAATCCCATGTCATTAACCCTTGTTCAACTCTAACCCCCCTCCCTCCCACCCACCCCATTACTGCTTTTAGTGTCATTTTTAATAGTTCAGCCATCGTCTGACTGTGAATCCTCCTCAGTTGTTTCTGGTAACTTTGACCCTCCGCTTGCTTCTGCCGCCTTGTCTTCTTCAGGGGTATCTTTGGATGGACGGCATGCTGGCTTTGGAAGGTCTCTGTCATATCTTCTTAAGAATTGTTCAGCCTTGGTGGTATCTGTGATCTTGAATCTTTTGGCCTTGAAGAGAAAAGATATGCCTTGTGGAAATTCCCATCTATGTTGAATCCCATTGAATCTCAACCGTTCCACAATTTCTGAAAAATCCTTTCTTTTCCTAAGTAGTCCTCCAGGGATCTCTTTCATTAACCTCACCGGTGTACCTTCTATTGTGAGTGGATTTGAGTAATGTTTGTTCAGGATCAGATCCCTGTAGCTTCTGGAAAAGAGTTGGATTAAACAGTCCCTTGGAACATTATTTTTGTTGTTGCATAAGCAGAGTTAATCCTGTAAGCTGTTATGATCATTCCTTCCACAATTATTTCATCTCCCTAGAGAAAATCAGCCAGCAATACTTTATGAAGTTTTTAAAATCTTTCCCTTCTGATTTTTCTTTAAGGCCGCGTATATGAATGCAGCTTTCCTTTACTTTTATCGCAGTGTAGTCATCACGTTTTTCCTCTCTCTCTCTTGGCTTGCTTCCATTGACATTTCCAAAGCATCAACCCTTTTTTTGGTGTCTTTATTATCCTGTGAATATTTCTGGAGTTTGACCTCCATCTTGTCCTGTTGGACTGTCAAGGCTGAAATGCTATCTTTTTTGAGTCAGTTCTTGTTTTACTGCTGTCCCTTCCTGAAATGTTTTGGTCATCAGTTCATGTAAAGAGTTCAGGGTGACCTCAGGTTTTTGTTTAGGAGTCATCTTTGCAGCCACGGATATCCCTGTTAGAACTGGTGAGGTGGTTAGTGGAGCAGTTATATTGGATACAGATGCTCTTCTCTGGGATGGCAAAGTTTGCTGAATCTGGAACTGAATTAGGATCTTTAATGAGTCCTTTCGGGTGTTTTTCTGTATCTTTTTTATCTTTGTCTCCCATTCCAAAGAAACCTGTGTTGGCTGCAGTTTATTATCCACAGAGGGGGAGGGGTGGCATTGTTGCTTAGAACATCAGTTTAAAATTTACATAAAGAGCTGGAAATCAGACTTGGTTTGTAATCCAGACCTTAGAGAGCACTTTAGCAGAACAACTTCTTTAGTTTGTTGCCTCTTGCCAGCTATTATTCACTGCAAAAAGCTCAGTTAGAGTGGTAAGATGGTTGCTTAAGCTGGCAAGATTGAAATTCAAGTGCGCCACAGCTGGCAAAAAGCCAAGTTTCACTTTGAAACACGTTAGAGAGTTATAGAGTCCAGAGTGCTTTTTCTTTAAATCAATAGCTGTCAGACACCACAGTCGTGATATTAGTTAAGTTTTAATAAAATGAAAAAGGCACTTGCTGCTTTTAAATCGGGGTTTTCCCGCCGCTCTTCCCGGCTGCCTGAACTGTAATGGCGCCCGCTCCTCGGCTCACCCGTCTGAGCGATCGCCGCTGCTTCTGCAGCAACGGCCGCTCCTAGGACGGGGAGCTCACCGGCGTCCCGTTCAGCATCCCCTCTTCTTCAAGGGGTGCCGCTTGCCAGGCGTTGGGGGGGGGGGCAGCTTCAAGCCGGCACGCATTCGGTTGCGCGGCCACGGCAGTTCCCCCCCAATTCGGAAGTCTGGAAACTACTTCTGATGACACTGATGAGTTTCCTTAAGGAAGGAGTCCCTCAGTGGCAAGGCAACCCAAAATGCATCATCTGTAACCAGTATCAGTATAAAATGCAGCACAGGCAAAAATGTTGTGCATAGGTGAGGCCTTTGCATTTGTGGACAAAACATCATTGTGAATATTAAACAGTTCCCAAGTTACATCGTTAAAACTGTCCCATGAATACCCTATAGCTGTAGTCATGTAAATTTTAAAGTTGAATGCCTGTAAAGAAAGAAATCATATTTCACCCTCTAAATAGCCTTTGCTGCTTCCATTCCAAAATTATTAGCATTATGATTATTGTCTCTTTAGTTGCTTGTCTTCATCTACATGATGCTTGCAGCCTGCGAGAATACCAACAAGCACTTCAAAAATTGACGAGTAAGCAAGAACAAGGCTTTTCCTTAAACTCTTCACAGTTTATAGCCACATTTACATAACATTAAATAAGTCAACAAAGGCATCATTAGCTCCCATTAAAATATGAGCGAAGAAATTTAAATGAACAAGACAAGCTAATTGGTAAGTAATGTTGTGTATCAAAATTATGACTATAAGATTCCTCAGTTAATGAGAACTACTACAACTGTGTTTCCTATACATTTAAAAAAATTAAATTAAAGGTGAACATATTCAAGCAGAAAGTTTTTGAGTACTCATTTTGTAAGACATCTAAGTACAGAAAATTTAAGATGGGCCAATGTACTATTCATTATTTTAATACTGTTTAGTTTAGAGATATATACCTGATCTGGCAAGGGTTCATATGGATTCAGGAGATCATCTTCTACAGGGTACATGCAATTGTTTTAAATGTATTAATTATTGTATTATGGTTGTTGTTAGCCACCCTGAGCCCAGCTTGTGCTGGGAAAGGGTGGGGTAGAAACCTACTAAAATAAAATAAAAATAAATTTACATGTACATCTACAGATGAGATCTCCATTAGAAAAATACTATGGGTGGGGACTCCCTTCCCATCTGTCTTCCACTGTGGGTGAGAGAATGTTTATTCCATATTTGGGCTGACTTCAGAAAGTTGTCACTAGCAGGTAGCATAATAGCTTGCTGTGGGCAACAACATCGGTATCAGGTTTGCTCAATTACCCACCAGTTTGACTCATGTCTTGTTAGTGAGTAGCAATCATAGCAGCTGAATATCTAATGAACTGTCTGCAGCCAAACAGCTCTAACACGTCTGATTTGGGGGGGAAATGGTGGCACGTGAATGATTACATACTACTTTCTCAACACTGCCACCCCCCCACATCTAGTGCCATCATGACTTCCAACTTAAAAGCCACATTGTTAAAAGGGAAAAAAATACATTTCATATTGAGACTTATTCTTTTGATATCTCTACATGCCTTACCATTAATGGTTTTTCTGCGGTCTAGATCCAGATCAGCTCACACAGGCTCATACTTGCATATCTTCATGATAACTGTATGGGGGGAACTGAATGATCTGTTCTTGACAAGCAGGTCACTTTAATGACTTGACGGTCTTGAGGAGTGCATATGCTCTTCTCTGGTCATTGAGTAGATTGAGTTCGCCAACCAGATTAAGTGCAAAAGCAGCTACAAGTGCAACTGCAACACATAAGTAAACCTAACAGGGCGTGACTGAGCTATGACCCTATGGTACAAATTACTACTGCACAGCTGCCAAACTGCTCAGCACCATATTCAAGTCTAATGTCTAACAGAAACATCAAGATCATCTAATCAGGAGCTTATGTTTAAGTGAGGAGTTTGATCAAAGGAACTTAGGCTGGTGATCACATTAGAAGTGCTCAGCATCCCAGCTCTATATTGGGCCTTCAGCCTACTATCAGTGGTATGTATCTGACCTTCAGATAGAGGCAGTTACTCTAGCCCAGGGATGGGGAACCTTTTTTCTGCCAAGGGCCATTTGCATATTTATAACATCATTCGGGGGCCATACTGGGCGTAGAATTCCTGGTGTGTGTGTGGGGGGGAGAAGCTAGGGTTGACAGGTCCTCTTCACCACTGGTGGAAGGTTTTGGGGGTGGAGCCTGAGGAGGGTGGGGTTTGGGGAGGAAGACTGCATAGCCATAGAGCCCAAAGGCAAAAGTGGCCATTTTCTCCAGGGGAACTGATCTCTATTGGCTGGAGATCAGTTGTAATAGCAGAAGATCTCCAGCCACCACCTGGAGGTTAGAATTCAAAAGTCTGCACTTGTACAGGGCTCAATAAAGCACATATACAGCAATTTGCAATCAATTGTATTCTGAGGAGGAGCCTCACATAAACAATATCCCAAGGATATAATGCAGAGCAAAGATATAAGGTTCACTTTACAAAATTAAGATAAATAAGTGTATATCCAAGTACATTCAGGTGTATAATAATAAACAGTCCAGAATGGTAAAATCCATAAAAAGCAGACAATTACCTAAAAATATGGTCGACAATACAGCAAGATTTAAAAAGATGGGCAAAACGCAGTTATAAAGATGAACTTACTACCAAGGCTGATATTTCTCTTTCAAATGCTCCCAATACAAATTGAGGATAAGAAGTTGAGGGAGTGGCAGAGACAAATCAATAAATTCGTTTGGGCGGGAAAGAAACCAAGAATTAACTTCAGAATTATGCAAGACGAAAAGAAAAGAGGTGGACTTGCCCTACTAAATATCAAGCTTTATTACCAAGCGGCAAGATTATCATGGATTGAGGAGTGGATAAAGAACCCAGATCAAACAAACTTGAATATTGAAAAGGGCACATGGAATAAGGGATTTCACTATTAGAGAGGACAACTGAAGAATCCCAAATGAAATGGGAATGTTATTTTGATTATGTTAAATGGAAAGGATAGATTGTTAGATATAAGGATCAGCTTATAAAATTTACTATATAGTATAGAAGTAATTTATAATCTAAAATGTAGAATATAAAAACAATGTATAAGACTCCTGAAGGAGTGCAAACTGTGTGAATGTATGTGTATATAATTTGTTGAAGGACTGGAGGTTCTGGAATGTACATATGGCCAAGGAAACAGAAGAAGATATTCCAGTGGACAAAGCTTTAATGTGGATTGCAGAAAACATATTTCAGGATCCTTGCGGCTCTAGTGCCAATAATGCATACACTTCCTGTATACATGTTCCTTTTTGAACAGACAACATATAACATAAATTTACTCCTATTATTACTGATCATTTATTTTGTCCTTCACTAGAGACCCAGTGGGCTAGAATTAGAGAGATTTATTTATTAAATTGTCTACCTTAAAAAAGACAACAAAAACAAAAAATCCAAGACAGCTGAAAAAGACATTTCACATACAAATGTACGACAGCTGGTCCGTGGAGGAGGCCTTCCTGTATCTCACTTCCTCCTGTTCAGCTAGACCAGTGGAAAGGGTTTTGCTGTCTTTCTCTCTCTTTTTTTCTGCTAAGCTGAGAATGGCTGACTGCTGATGGAGTAAGAGAGAAAGACTAGAGCCAGGCAGGCTGAAGAAAAGGTCCGCACTGCCTCTCTATTGGAATTCCCATATCAAAACACTGAGTGGGGCACAAGGGGGGGGGGAAGCAATCTTTATCAACCAGGGAGAGAGGATACAGTTGAACATTATCATTACAATTATTCCAGTGAATAGGGCCAAATTCTCAACAAACTTATTACCTACCTTGCACAAAGTAAATGGGATAGGCACAATCAACTCCACCAGAACTTTCTTTGGGATTGATATTGCCCGCCTATCAAAACCCCTTTCTCTCTTGATTTCAGAAGGATCCATTGTATGCTGCTATTCCAGGTGGAGTAGTCATTGGAGCTGATTGTAGAAAAGCATGCAGAAGTAGTAAAATGATAAATACATTGAAGACAAATAAATACAGCTTTGTTTAGATGAAAACCCAATACCCGGCTAAGTAACAAAGTAAAGGAAAGCAATTTTTACATTACCCAGCTGTTCTTACAATAATACACAGAAACTCTGTGAATCATTTCATGGTTTATTAAATGAAAATTTTGTTTGCAATTGATGAGTTAGGAAAATAAACGGCCCTGGTTGTTTTCATTTTATGTTTCCCTGGTTTGTCCAGATCTTTGCAGCCTTGCATGCCAGCGTTGTCCTCAGGGGCTCATTAAAAAGACCACTGTTTGCTACTCTGATTGTCCAGGGAAATCAGCAACAGATTGCCATTAACCCCTGGAGGCCGAGAGCTTGAAATTCTTGATGCATTCACCACTGCTGGCAATGGAATCCCTCTTAGCCTTCAGTGCCAAAGGGTTAATTTTGTCTCTTCGATCGCTGTTGTCAGGATTCCAATAAAGCAGTGTGTGACCACTATGGGATACTGACCACTTAATACAGCAAAACCTGCCAAAATTGGCTTAAGATTTCAGGAGAGCAAGGGGCAGAAAAATGCTGCTTTTTCTAAAGTGCATTGCATTACCACTGTTTGCTTACAATTCTCTCTTGAAAGGATTGCTTATTCTTTGGAGCACTTCTACTATTTGAAATCCTCAGGTTGGAAACAGAAAGCAAATAATCTCTAATACTTTGTGAACCTGAACATTCTCTGATAGTAGCTTCCTTTTAAATTTCATAATTGAATACTATGAATAAGATGGAGATGTCGATACTGGTGAGTGTGGATTTGTACCTTGAATTCTTGAGTGTTTCAGCCTTCGATAAATGGAGATAGGATACCCAGATAAGAAAGTATAGTGGTCTGGAGAAAATAGATAAAATTCATCTGAAGCCCAATTCCCCCCTCCCGTTACCCTTTTTTGGTCCTTTTACCATCAGGCATAGCTGTTTTCTGCAGTAACTATAACAACAGGATAAGACAAAAACAATATCTAGTCTGTCATGGTGCCCTAGACAAGAAGTTTCAGTCTCAATGCAGCTGTTTCCTACTGAATACAAACATCTGGGTAAAAATCCAGGAAAATGGCTCTTCAGCCATCGAGATGAGGTGGGCAGAGTGCCCTTCCATATCAGTGTCATGTCCTGCCACCAAAACAGTGGCTTTCAAATGGGAAACTGAAAGTAAATGCTGTCACTTGTTGGCTGCAGGGTTACCAAGAGTAACTGTGGGTTCCCAGGGAAAAATTCTCTTTGAGCCTTCCTTTCAACATTCAGACTCAATCAAAACATCTTATGAAAATAACTCACTTGACTTGGCCAGTTTCATGGGCCCCCAAGATGAATATGGACCACAGCTCTTTGTCCTCTTAGTTGTCCTCTTTTGGCAACCCTGGTTGGTTCCTAATTTTTTATTCTGTGTTTCCTCCCATATTTAAAATATCCAAAGCCTGTTTGGTAATCTTCTACCAGTTGATGTTCCAGTAACTTGCTAGGGTCAGCAACTCAAACTTTGGGAAATTACTGGAGATTTAAGGGTGGTGCCTAGGGAGGGCAGATTATAGGGAGGAGAGGGAACTCAGTGTGGATATGATTCCATAAAATCCACCCTCCGAGTTGCCATTTCCTCCAGGGGAACTAATCTCTGTAGTCTGGAGTTCAGTTGTAATTCTGAATGGATTCCAGGCCACACCTGTAGGTTGATAACTTAGTAATTTCTAGATAAATAGATAGATAGATAGATAGATAGATAGATAGATAGATAGATAGATAGATATAATGTGTGTGTGTGCTATATCATTGACATAAAAACAGTGCCAATTGTATCTCAATATTTCTACTGAATTTCATTAAAATGTTCAGGAAAAAGAATGTCTTTTTCATTCCAAAACCTGGAGACTATAAAAGAAATATGAATTTATGGATCAAACCTGAGATATCACATATTTGGTAACTTCCCTAGTAATTTGAGGGTGGAACTCCACTACTGTGACTTTAGGGTTCGATTAAGGATAGTTTGTGCTTCAAGTTCTAGCAAAGGCAAGGAGGGAAAAAAAAACACTTTCCCATAAATGCACAAGGAAAAGCAGCCTTTAAGAAGCTGAAGAAATTATATCAACTTGAAAACACTGACAAGATGTAGAACTTATTCTTTCATCACCAGAAGATAATTTTTTCACGTAGATTCAAATATTTAAGCCTTATGCTATAATTCTTACTTCATGAACAAAAGAGCACTTACAGTTGACCATCAACCAGTATCTTGTTTCCAGCAATGACCAGATCAAAATGATATGCAGGAATTGTTGAAAACAAGAGGCTATAATGTAGAGTCCCATTTGCCAACATCTTTATACAGCCTACAGCTGTTTAAATGTAAGGATGCATTTCAATATCTGTTGATATTACCATCCTCTGTCAATGTACCATTTCTTTCTGGGATGCGGTTAGCCTCTTCAGTCAGTTACAATACATCTCAGCAGACAGTATGATACTTTTGAGGCGCAGGTGGCCTATCCTTAAGCTTGGACTGTGTCGATTGCTAGCTTTGGAGTTTCTGAGTTCAGCCTCCGGTGACGCTCAAGATAACTGTTGTTGCAATCAACAATATAAACTTGCCTATGGTATTATTATCCAAATCTGATGGATATAGATTACTACCACCAGCTGTGCTCTGTGTTAGTTTTATGCTCAGCGGAGAACAATTGCTGAGATGAAACAGTCCTTTATTCTTGCTGTGCTGACATTTCTTTACATGGGTGCCGTGGTCCTGCACCTCTGCTCAAACGGTTGAGGTTGTGTGACAGTAAATTGAGGCCGTATCAGCTCAAGGAAAGAATCACATTATTAGCATTGAAAAGAGCCAGGCAAAGGAAGAAACACAAAGGAACTGCCAACTTTAATGCTATTTGCTTCACTGATGGTTGTTGTGGAATGTAATAACTCTATAGCCTACTGCTCCTTGTGATGGAATGGACACATAGAATTGGTTGCATGGAGAGCAAATGGCAGAAAGGAAGAATTAATACTCCATGGGTGGAATCTGTGTCCTGTTGTAATGGCGTCTTTTGACAAAATGGTCTGGATTTTCAGCCTGCTTTATAACACATATCTATACTAAAAATCCATATAAATTTTATAACAGTTTAACTGTCATGGCTTATCCAAAGAATCCTGAAAAGTGTATCTAGATATAGGTGTACAAAATTCTCTGTATTAAAATCACACCCCCTTTACAGAACTACAGTTTCCAGAGTTCCTTGGAAGGAGAAACTAGGAAATGACTATTACATTATTTTAAGTGTACATACAGTCCAGATGCTTTAATATCCATGGATTTCCAGGGTTTTTTCCTTTTACTTATCAGGGCAATGATGTGTGTCTGGGTGATGCCCCGGGGCCCTCACCCCACAGGAACACCCATTGTTGTTACATTCAATCCCCCTTTTGTACAAGTATGCATCTCAGTGTGGGCTTAGAAATGATAGATGGAGCCTGAATTAAAGTGATATCAAAAAGCAGTGCATCACACTCAGGCAGAAAGGAATACAGGGCAGCTCCTGTATCCATCATGCAAATACCCCACCTAAGAGGGATTCAATTGAGGGCCATTTCCCCCAAGGACATCAGAGCCTCTTCCCAGATTATTTGATCCTAACGACCCAGATCTCAAAAAAATAAGCAACAGGCCGATTCCAACAATTTCCTCCACATCTCAGTGGCCAGGCAGAAAGATACCAGCCCTTCTCCAATAAGGACACTTACCTGGCCATATCTAATGTCCAAATCTCCCCAAGGGAACACTTTACATACTCTCCATGTAAAAGAGAAAAAAATCCCCTCTGCCATATAGACAAAGGTTGTCTTTACAGGCTGGCTCATCTTTGAAAGATCGTGTTATTATTATTCCCACATTCCAATGACACCCCATCCTGCCCTTCCTTAGTCTCAGCAAATTGGTATAAAGAGTTATCCCTCAGCTCCATTTTTTGCCGCTGGTTTGGACTTATCCAGCTACCAGTTTTGTAGACTGTTTGGACTCCAGAGTTGGCCTCTTGCTTCCTCCTTCTTTCCATGGACCTACTTTGCTGCGCTTTCTTCTCATGTCTGTTCAGTTTCAAGCACCTGATGCTCCTTCATCGTTGCTGAGGACAACCTCCCTCTGCCACCTCTCTGAGATCCGGCTTGCTCGTCTTGTTTTCCCTTTTCAGTTTTATTTCCCTAGAGGCAGGCAGTTTGCTAGGGGAAAGCTTTGGTTGTTTTATTGTTACATTTTCCCTTTCTGTAAACCTTCATTTTGCTCTACAATATTCCTTAACTTATTTGGTCTATTTTCTATTAATTAAATTAAAAAAAACCTTTTATGTTTATGAAGTTTATTTCCCCTTGTTCTTTCGAGTGTTGGTCTAAACCTTGGTATTCCCAGGCCAGATCCCAAGTATATAGTTAGTGCCCCCCAAATACTCGTGTTTTCTTCATGCTAGCAAGAGGACACCTTTGCACATTACAGGATCTTTACATGTATGCCAGTTTGAGTAACATGGATTGGGCAGCGGTGTGTGTGTGACTCTTTTCCCAAGTGTCATTTTCCCAACTTCAAATGGTTCCGCAGAGTTATTGCGTTTGGAGTAAGAATGCAGAAAACAGGGGATTGACATCAAGACAACAGCACACATTGCAATTCCAGTCTTGGTCAGGGCCTTCAGGGCTGCTATTTACCATGAAAAATATACCACAGATCTGTTCATTTATTTTCCAGAATCGTGTCTAGTTTCATCCTTCAAGGTCACAGTTAAAACTTTCATTGTGAATCACCTGTTTCAGCTTTTAAAAAAAGCACATATGAAACAACAGCCAGATTTCTACTCTGTCTTTATCTGACACAATGTAGACACTGTTTCAAAATTGTTTTACAGATTTTTTTGGGGTGTGGGGGCAATGTGATCATGATATAGAATAGCAATATTGTGAAGTAAGTAGGTGGTAGGTTGTAGCCTTACACAGCAGTCCCAGCATCATCTTCAGGAAGTAGACCTTTTTTCTGATTTCAGTGAAGTATCCTTTAAGGCAAAGTACTTGGAACAATTATTACTCTCCCTAAGGTGCTTCAAGGTGCTTAAATATGAGGGGCTGAAGTGAATGAACAGTTTGTAAAGGAGCTCCCATTTCATTATTCACGACAAGTCACCACTTCTTTTGGCAGACGGGTAATGCTTTCCTTCCCCCTTTACAGCATTCTCAACATGAAGAATGGGTTCTTAACTAAGCCACAGAAGCCTTTGTAGTGGTCAGTAATAGATTCCTTCCACTTCTTAATAAAGTCCACATCACAGAAAGTGCAATTGGCTGCCTGTTCCCAAGACCTCCTCTTACAGGGCCTTATAAAAGTTATAGATAGATAACTCTCCATCCCTTTGTGTTTTCTGACCAAACTCCCCATCCCCTTTTCCTTTGCTAGGGAAACAGATTGGTCATTAGGACACACAATATGAGCTAAAATGTTTTGATGTGCTCGGCTGGATAGGACAGAACCAGAGAGAATTCCTCGAAGGGACTGTACATGTGAAATGTTTTTTGAAAGCGGTTAAATGAGTGTTAAGGAGAATTAGCCATGGCAGCTTACTTGGGAGATTGTTGTGGCTCCCATTTTCTAATACATCATATTCTTTTCTTCCCTTAATTACTTTTTTGTGCAAAAGACAATTCCCATAAAAAGAACACTTCATTTCTTTGAACTGTTGCCAAGAATATGCACCACAACTGTTGAAAAGGGAGAAAAAGGATCTGGCATGTCTATTAGAACTTTGCAAAGGCACCTTATATTTTATCCCGCTTCTTTTTTAACCTTGCAGAATTGATTAAATGGATCTAATTTCTTTTCTCACATTTTCCATTACCATTTTTTCAGGGTGATAGGGTTCTCCCCCTCTTTATAAATTATTTAGACTTGTTAAGGAAGAAATAAATATGGTTTTATTTTTTTATTTTTAAATAGCATTTTAAAATAAAGGGGATAAGTCAGTCCCCCACCATGGTTTCTACCCTTGCCCCTTCCTGTGAGTGCTCCTGTACACGTGGGATTCCACTGCTTCCAACTCCCGTTCTTTCCTATGCATGATAAGCTATGCTCATGCAAGTTCTCTGGGTGCCTATTGCCACAGGACACAGAGTAAATCATGCCCAAACCTCCAGAAGCAAGTTTAGGACATATATTAAGAACATAAGAAAAGCCATGCTGGATCAGATCAAGGCCTCTACGAAGCCCACAAGCAAGACAACTACAGCAGCATTATCCTGCCTGGGTTCCAAGACACCTAATATAAGAGACATGCTCCTCTGAGACTGTACAGTATCCATCTTGACTAGTAGCCATGGATAGCCCTATCCTCCATAAACATGCCCACTCCCCTTTAAAAGCCTTCCAAGTTGGCAGCCATTACCACATCCTGGGGCAGGGAGTTTCACAATTTAACTATGTGTTGTGTGAAGAAATACTTCCATTTGTCTATTTTGAATCTCTCACCAGCTTCAGCAGATGACCCCGCATTCTGGTATTATGAGAGAGGGAGAAAAGCTTCTCCCTGTCTACTCTCTCCATACCATGCATAATTATATAGACCTCTATCATGTCTCCCCTTAACCACCTTCTTTCTCAGCTAAACAGCCCTAAGCGTTTAACCACTCCTCATAGGGCAGTTGCTGTAGCCCCCTGATAATTTTGGTTGCTCTTTTCTGCACCTTCTCAAGCTCTGCAATATCCTTTTTTAGATATGGTGACCAGAACTGTACACAGTATTCCAAGTGTGATCTCACCATAGATTTGTACAAGGGCAGTATGATATCAGCAGTTTTATTCTCTATTCCTCATCTAATTATGGTCAGCATGGGATCTGCCTTTTTCACAGCAGCCACACACTGGGTTGACATCTTCATCGAGCAATCTACTACCACCCCAAGATCCTTTTCTTGGTCTGGCACTGCCAGCACAGGTCCCATCAATGTATATGTGAAGTTGGGATTTTTTACCCCAATATGCATCACTTTACACTTGCTCACACTGAATCTCATTTGCCATTTTGATGCCCATTCTTCCAGTTTGGAGAGATCCTTTTGGAGCTCTTCAAAGTCCATTTTTGTTTAAGATATTTACAAAACAATACCATCTGAGAGATAATTTTACATATGACATCCTACATCAGAGATTACTAGCTTATAGTTTTCAGATGTTTGCCTAAATGGAAGATGCAAATTATACATAGATTGGTCATAGGTTAGCTGTGGTACTTGGTAATTTTCTAAACAGAATGCTTTTTTAAATCAAAAAGTAGGGCTCCCTGCCTTTAGTGTATTGCCCTTTTGCAGCCAGCACATTTGGGGTGGAGGCACATCAAGGGAAAGCCACTGACTCATGACAGCTTACTACATTTATCTGACCCCATCACCTCAATGTTGACTTCTGACTACCTGGATGGCTGTGGCCAGTTGCACCAGCCCTGGAAGAAAAAGGTATTTGTCAGACAGAGGCTGTCTTATTGATTCTGGGGCTCTGAGACAAAGTCCAGGATGGGGTGCCAAAATCACTGTACCTCACATACACACTGCCCACACTATACCCTCAGGGCCACCCCAGGCCCAATAAAGGGCAGCCTTTGAGTCAGCCAGGAGGGGCATGGCCATAGGTGGTCGGAATCCTGCCCAGCCCAGTACCCTCTGACTAAGACCTTCTCTGTTTTCAGATACACCTGTCTTTAGTCTTCTTTGTGGCCAATGGCTTCCCTCCTTCCTTCAGACTGGGAAGGGCAGCTGTGAAGGAGGTAGAGAAAGATTCTTAAGTGTAAGGATGTGTCGCTGGTGGCCAAGATAAAGATAAAGATAGTATTTCCCATTACTACGTATGGGTGTGAAAGTTGGACAATGAAGAAAGCTGACAGGAATAAAGTTGATTCATTTTAAATGTAATGTTGGAGAAGAGTTTTACAGATACCATGGACTGCCCAAAAGACAAATGATTGGGTTCTAGATCAGATCTAACCTGAACTCTCCCTACAAGCTAAAAGAACTAAACTGAGGCTATCATATTTTGGTCACATTATGAGAAGACAAGACTCACTGGAAAAGACAATAATGCTAGGAAAAGCTGATGGCAGCAGGAAAAGAGGAAGACACAACATGAGATGGATTGACTCAATCAAGGAAGCCACAACTTTCAGTTTACAAGACCTGAGCAAGGCAATTAATGATAGGATGTTTTGGAGGTTGTTAATCCATAGGGTCAACATAAATCAGAAGTGACTTGAAAGCACCACACACACATAAGGAAGCTGAGTGTCATTTCCAGAATTATTGGGCAATAGGTGTAGATGAAGTATCAGACACAACTGGTATGCATTTAGAAAGGCAGAGACAATAGTCAGTGGGAATAAGGTTCTCATCAGTTTATATAAAAACATTTACAATGTAGCTCAGAATTGTGCATCTTTAAGTCTAAAAAAGAGACCTCTCAGCCAAGGAAATGGTCACACTCTGTGGACTACATCCCTATGAAAAATCCAGTTCTGAATGCGTTGTGACTCTGGAGTAGGAGTTCATATCTCTTGCATCTAGCTTTGTTTCAGTACATTTTTCATAGTGTCTTCCTCAGCTTTGGGTGCATCTTATAGGCAGGGGCCTAAAAGCGGGATTCACATTCTCAGCAAGATGCCAGTTCAATAGAATCCAAAAGGGCATTGTAACACATCCATAGCTGCTTCTTTACCTGCACCAATGTTGGGATTCAACTGCAAAAACAGAAATGGTGATAAGATAGAAAATGCTGCTGAGGGAAGCATCAAACAATAACCCTTTCTGGCAGGGATGTAGACTTTCCAATTTCCTGGGGGGGGGGCTGGGCCTAGGCCAGAGGAATTGCTGTGACATCACAGGGAGGAGCCAGTGACATCACAGGGAGGAGCCTCTGTTGCCACTATCTATGGAGGCAGGGCCATGGGGAATTTAAAGAGGGGATCCCCAGAAATTTAGCCTATTGGTAAACCTGGCCTCCAGCTGAGTCCCATCGGGAGGCCAGGTCTACTCATTGGCTTTCTTGGTGGTAATCCTGGCCTCCAGGAGTCCATAGAAGCTAATGGGTAGACCTGGCCTCCGAAGGGGGGAAAACCGTCCCACTCCAGAGGCCAGGTCTACCCATTGGCTTCTATGGGCCTCCGGAGGCCAGGTCTACCAGGGACTCTGCTTATTTATTTATGTCGAATATTTATAGACCCCCACCTTTATCCTACTGCAATCATGACCCAGGGCAGGTGACATCAACAGAAATGTAACAAAATGTTTCCAGTTTTCTTCTAAAAATGGGGTGACGCCATGTTCACATGAGTTCAAATCTTCATACTACCAGAAAGCTTTACTGGGTGACCTTGGACCCCTCGCTCCCTTTCAGCTTAGCTAACCTCACATGATTGTTGTTAGGATAAAGAGAGAACCATATATGTCCCTCCCTGGAAGAAGGGCAGGATAAAAATGTCTAAGATAGATAGACATACCGTATATAAAGCTCATCAGAAAGGAACTTCACGCATTGGAAGCTCACCTGACTCCTCACAGAAGAGATACACAAATTGCATATCTTCTCATGATGCATGAAGCATTCATTTAAAGAACTCTGCCACTCACCCAAAACTAAGCTCAATTAACACTGATTTGTAATTTTTAAACAGAAATACCCTTTCTTTGCAGATATTGTCTTAATATAGCCTCAGTTTGTTATCCAACTATAACAGCCTAATGCTTATATTTAACATTAATTTGGTGGGCTTTTTTTTTGTTTTTTTTACAAAAGTGTCCTTTTCACAGATATTGTACCTTTTACTGAGCTGAATGAAGCATATACCTGTTTCATAAGAGCCCAATATAGATTTGACATTGCCTCAGGCCATACTGAGTTCATTGTTCACCCATGTAAAATGGTTCGTTTTCATTAATATTTTGTTTTCTTTTTCTCATCATAAGGGAAATGGATAAAAACAAAAGATACATGGCTCATTTCGAAATCCATGCAAGTTGGATACTCCCAAAATTCCAACAAGATTACATAGAAATCTCATCTGGTAAATATTACCCTATGTTTTTGTCTTTGCTTAAGTTTTTACACAAGTTGACAGCTTGTGGTATTGTGCCCACATTTCAAAGTTAAGATCTGCAAACATATGGCAGGAGCTCTACATTCCATTCCACATGGACCACAATGTCTCCAGCCTACACTGTTTGCTTTTACTAAGTGAGGTGGAAAATAAGAATTTTCCTAGAGAAATGTGGAGACCTATGCCGGCAGTTTGGCTTTTGCTAGCCATCTCCACTAGCTTTAGCATTAGAAAGATTAACACTTTCATGGCTTTCTGATGCCATCCAGTGAAAGCCAGCATGACAGCATTCAGAATACTGAATGGGGCAACCAAGCTCAAATTTTGCTAAACTTGAAAGATTGCTTACTTAAGCATTAATATGCTGTTACAGGCACTCTACATACATTATTTCTGACTCAGTCTACACGTGCAGTAGAAGTAGCAGAATTCTGAGGTGGCAAAATGGGTGGGACCATTGCAGGCAGTGGGTAAAGAGTAACATTTTTAATATTCTCCCCATGTAAAAACTTCCCGCAAATACAAAATTAGCACATCAGGAAGAAAGGTTATATGCTTTACTGTACTGGCTGTCCATTTACAGGGAATTATTAATTTAGGAGAACTTTGAACAATGTAATCTCTCCCCTACAGTCTGTAGCAGAACACTCCATTCTAACCCCTCAGCATTCCAGTCCCCTGCAGACAATATTATGTCCGATGAAATTAAAGTACGTACAGGGTGCCCTGGCATGAATGCATTGGACTCATCCCTGTCTATGTGCAGTTGTGAGTTCAGAGTCTGTATTCATGCGAAGTATGCACACATAAGCTTGGTTCCTGTGACTGGGAATGTTTGAAAAGGCAGCGCTAGCCTGGCAACCAGCAGGAGAGTTGGGGAACAGGTACATGGGAGACATGTAATGTAGGTGATGTCACCAGCATCACTACATCACTTTTAGCTACAACCCAGAAAAGACAACGGGTAATTCTAGGAATTTTTGGAAACTCTATGGTAAAACCCAGAAGTGACAGTGGCACAGAGGACTCCGACATTTTAATTTTTTTCTCCTGTTTCCACTTGGCAGGCAATAATTGGTGTGAGATCCCCCACCACAGCAGTAGGCCTGGAAACCATACTCATAAACTAGCAGTTGCACGTAGGTAGGGACCAGGACCTGCTCCCTCACTACATGCGTAGATTTCAATACTCATAATGCAGATCACTTTAGCAACCTCATTTTGCTACATGTGTAGACAAGGTCTCAGTATATAGGACTGCCAGCTGTGGGTTGGGAAATTCCTGAAGATTTTGTTGGTGGAGCCTGAGGAAGATGAGGTTGGGGTAGGGGGGAGGGGAGGGAGCTCAGCAGATATAGCGCCATAGAGTTCACCCTTAAAAGCAGCCATTTTCTCCAGAGGAATTGATCTCTGTAGCCTGGAGATCAGTTGGAATTCCAGGAGATCTCCAGTTCTTATCTCGCCTCTGCCACAAACTCACTGGGTGGCCTGCAGCAAGTCACTTTCTCTGCCTAGGTATGCCAATGCCAATAATAATACTGACCTAATTTACAGGGCTGTAAGGATTATAATAGAACAATGTATGTTCTGTAGATATTTACATACTAATATTTACATACTAAATATTATTAATTCATACAACCACTCTGTAAAGTACATCCACAAAGATGGATATTGAGGCAGATAAACTAAATTGTGTTGCCAAAGCAGATTTAAAAATATTATGATTAAAAATACTAATGATTTTTGAAGATACTGCAAATTCTACTGCCTGGCCTAATGGAGAGCTGGCCCTTTCAGTCAGAGTTGTCTCCTTACTGCAAAGGGGCACTGAGGCAGAGAAACAATGGCTTGCCAAAGGCCACCTAGTAAGTCTGCGGCAGAGATGAAAACCTTGGATGGATAGGTTTACAGCAATTATGCTGCACAAGCTCTCACATAGCTTGCTTTGGGATCTTGGCCAAGTTGCTATTTTTCAGCTTTAACTAACCTACAACTGTGTTGGCTTAGTCTAAGGTTAAAATAGTACTGTCCGCTCTCTAGAAGGGTGGGATTTAAATGTAACTATTAAAAATGTTTCCTGGCAGGAGAATTAAATGAGATATAAGTTAAGGAGTGCATGTGCCCATGTATTCTGAGATGCAAATTAGCAGCAAACGGCCAAAGAGCCTGTTTTCATGTTCTTAACTTGTAGCAGAATGTTCCTAGAGTCTTTCTTCCTCCTCCTCCCATTTTACCTAATGAGAAATCATTTCCACACTGTGGCTCAAAACCTGCAATTAAAATGCAAGTGATACAGAACAATTCAGAATAGTGATCTACCATGCCAACAGTATGTATAAAAAAATTATTCAGCTTTGCATATAATTGTTTGGTGGCTATGAAGTGTGGGCAATGCACATTCTTATAGAAGATAGCTGTGGAGCAGAAAACTGAAATGAACCATTATGAATTGTTATTCACTTTGGAAACAGGGTTACACACAGCACCAGTCCATGTGCCAGCCAGACACAAAGAAGAATGGACTGGTTTAAAATACCTAATAGTATCCAAACAGTCTTTAGGACAATTCCTGGGCAAAGCATGCCTTGTTAACATGTTGTGTGGGGCCAGCCTTAAAGAAGCTTGAGACATTCCAGTTAGTTCAAAATGCAGTGGCTTGGTTCTGCCATTTGGAATATAGCATCATTAATACTTTGCCATCTTTGTTGGCTTCTAAAATTTGAACTTCAGTATAGGAGTGTTGGACTAGGACAACTCAATTTCAAACCTCCAGTAAGCCATGTCACTGGGTGAGCTTGTGTGTGTGTGTGTGTGTGTGTGTGTGTGTGTGTTAAGTGCCGTCAAGTCACTTCCAACTCATGGCGACCCTATGAATGAAAGTCCTCCAAAATGTCCTATCTTTGACAGCCTTGCTCAGATCTTGCAAATTGAAGGCTGTGGCTTCCTTTATTGAGTCAATAAAGCTTGTACCAGTACATAAGAATAAGAATAAAAGCCCTGCTGGATCAGACCAGTGGTCCGTCCAGTCCAGCATCCCGTCTCACACAGTGGCCAGCCAGTTACTATGGAGGGCCAACAACAGGTCAAGACCTTCCCTGATGCTGCCTCCTAGCACTAGTGTTGATAGGTTTTCTGTATCCCTCCCTCTCTTTAACACTTCACAGGGTCATTATGAAGATAAAATCAAGGAGAGCCATGGATGCTGCCCTGAATTCCTTGGGGAAAGAGGCATATAAAATATGATATTTTCGAGGCTGTTGCTCATCTTTAAAACCCTAAACCACTGGTTCCCAACCGGGGGTCCACGGACCCAGGGGTCCCTGAGCACTAAATTAAGGTCCGCCAAACAAAGTTATAAACCCATAATAAATTAATATTTTTGATTAAAAGTTCTCTATCATAAAAATATATATTCAAATATTATTCTAAGTTTAATGTTTAACTAACAGTTATGATTAAAGTTTATTTTCAAATCCTCGGAATTTTTATTTTGAACCTTGGGGTCCCTGCACCGAACAAAAAAGTCCTAGTGGTCCCTGGTCAAAAAAAGGTTGGGAACCACTGCCCTAAACTGTCAAGGATGTCTAATGACCACCTTTTCCAATAAGAATATATTGGCTTAGTTCCCTCAGGTCTTCATCTGAGGCTCTCATCCCATGTACAGTAAGGCAGGAATCTACAAGAATCTATCCCTTTGTTTCTGGATGTCCTTCCTGTGCATGGAGAATGTCTGCATGTTAAAAACTTTTGGCACATGTTAAAAACTCTGTATTACCTGTTCAGTAGCTCCCCTGCTATCTGGTCTCTTGTTTAGCTGGTTCTTAGGCGTCTTTTATTTATTATTTAGTTTTGACTGGGTTTTTTTTTTTTAAACTGTTTGGTGTAGTTAGTACTAGCCTTCAACATTGTCTAGGCATGCCACCCTTCAGGTGGGACATGGGGATCCCCATAATTACAGCTCATCTCCAGACTATGGAGATCAGTTGCCCTGGAGAAAATGGATGCTTTTGGAGGGTGGACCCAATGGCATTGTACCCCACTGAGGTCCCTGTCCTCCCCAGGTTCCACTCCCAAATCTTCAGGAGTTTCCCAACTTGGATCTGGCAACCCTACCCCCCAAAGCCCCACTGGTGGCCAGGGGGCACCTGGCAACCCTCACATTGCCCACTCTTATGGCAGAAAAGAGGTTGACAAGGCTTGTCAGGCCTCTCCACAACACTACTCAAGCCTCTGTTTGGAATGTCAAGGCTAAAGCCTCAAACAAATGATCTAACAAGGGTGAATATATCCCCAAGGCAGGACAGAGGACTTACCGTGGAGATCTTGACAGTTCTAAATCATTATTTATTTATTTATTTATTTATTTATTTACATTTCTACCCCACCCAAAGGCCGGGCTCAGGGTGGCTCACAAGAATGCCACATATGATAAAAACAGAATAAAAATATTAAAACCATAGTTAAAATAGCCCAATACGGTTGTAATAAGTAAGGGCAAAGATGCCCAATGGCGCCAAAAAAGCGAATATCTGGTTGCAGCTGGGCAAGCAGGTGGACAAATCCCAGGATGGTCTAAAACAAGGTGGGAAGATCAGCAGTGGGTGGGGGTAGGGAGGCCAATATTTATACAGAGAACTGTAGCTGGCCTCAACCATAGGCCTGACGGAATAGTTCCATCTTGCAGGCCCTGCAGAATTCTTGAAGATCCCACAGGGCCGTGATCTCACGGGGGAGACTCTTCCACCAGGTGGGGTCCAGGGCAGAGAAAGCCCTGGCCAAGGCCAGCTGGATGTTCCTTGGGCCAGGGACCACTAGTAGATTGTTATTATATGACAAAGATTTCTCTGGGGAATATACCAGGAGAGGCAGTCCCATAGATACAAAGGTCCCAGACCATGTAAGGCCTTAAAGGCCATAACCTTTGAACCTGAATTGATACTCCAGCTGGAGCCAATGCAGTTGGCGGAGCACTGGCATAATATGTGCTCGTGGCGAGGTTTCAGCTATTAGCCTTTCCACGGCATTCTTTACCAGCTGAAGCCTTTGAGTCAGTCTCAGGGGCAGCCCTACGTAGAGCGAGTTGCAGTAATCTAGTAATCATGAAATAAGGAAAGGCTCCCAGACCACAGGTTTCACACTGGCTTGAGCCCCAGCATCCTTTTCTCAAAAGAAAGCACTGGTTGTCCGGCCTTGCATTTGGTTGGCCACTTAAAGCTGGTTCATTTGATCATTTATGATGCTTATGTATTTAAACCAGGTTGACTCTTCATTTTGTTTGTTTAATTTTTTAAAATATTTGTCTGAATATATTCTATGGGTATATAGATTCATCTCACACACCCAGATCACCAGTGTGCTCATTAGTGATGACGTATTTCTTGTGAGGCACATGGCACAGTTGCTGTCCCATGAATCAATCAGTGGGCATGCATTTAAACCAGGTAGGAAAAGTCAGCTTGGTTCGTATTGAAAGGTTTGAAAAGTTAGCCAAATATTCCTAGACCTATACTAATTGTGCAGTTTTGTGTTGAGAATGACTACACAAGTCAGAAAGAAAAAGATGCAGTGTTCTCAGAAGGTGCACATAGTGAAAAGCATTCCTGAGCACTTTATTATTTTGAAGATTAGATTATACTGAAGGCTTCAACAGCAATATTAGGGCTGCAAATCTGGATCTCAAAAACCAGTCATTGCTTCTTTGATCCTATATCTTCAGAAGCCTCATTGCACCTGTGATGCCTGCCTTGCATGGCATTGGCCACCTCTTGCCTTTGCAGTTCAGGTTTGTCTTCACTCAGTCTTTAGATGTCAAAGAATACTTTGACTTTAGACACCTGTATGTGCATGTTAGTGTTTGCAGAATGTGTGGTGCAATTAGGGTCACCAGGTCCCTCTTTGCCACCAGCGGGAGGTTTTTGGGGTGGAGCCTGAGGAAGGCAGGGTTTGGGGAGGGGAGGGACTTCAATGTCATAGAGTCCAATTGCCAAAGCGGCCATTTTCGCCAGGTGAACTGATCTCTGTCGGCTGGAGATCAGTAGTAATAGCAGGACATCTCCAGCTAGTACCTGGAGGTTGGCAACTCTAGGTGCAACCCTAAACAGAGTTATGCCCTTCTAAGCCCATTGACTTCAGTGGTGTTAGAAGGGTATAGCCTTGTTTAGGATTATGCTGCTAGATTTATGAAAGATCTGTGTTTTGAGGCTGAAAGGGTACACAGCCTACTAATATAAATTTGTTATTCATTTTAGAATTTCATCCGGGCTTGCCAAGGTATCATTACTACAGCTGTTACACATCTTGTTATGGCATTAGCCTGACTCAGAATAATCATCTTCCAAAGGATTCTGGCATTGAACAGAACCCTTCTCATACCTCAAATAAGGAAACCATAGTGAACGGTGTTGATGACAAGGAGATAACCAGAGAGAATGAGCCAGATTTGGATGTGAAGTATGAGACCCAGATACTAAAGGAAAGAATAACTTCTTTCTGTCACCAATTTGGCTGTGATCCCCCCAAAAGAAAAGAAATGTAGTACAGATGTTCACAATTTGGGTGTATAAAAATATTATACATCTGCTGTACTATGAATTGGTCCCAGCTGATGTTTGTGTTTTCCAAAGGGAATGTTTGCAACAATTCTGCAGAGCCTGTCTTAATCATTCTGAGATAGTAGCTGCACATAGTTTAAAGCTGGTTGAAAATTTTCAATGAAACTTTTTCCCAGCTGAAAAATAGCCTTTTCCATAGAAAGCATGTGGTGATTCACTGCATGCCCCAATCTATTCATATTTTCTCAGATCCTAAATAGCAAGACAAAATGAAAACAAAAGTATAATGTGACATCAAGCAATAGATGAGCAGGCTCTCCCACACACAAAAATGACTTCTGATAAGCTTATTCTGTTTCAAAAGCCGTCAAAATATTTGGTATCCATTTTAAATTGCCAAATATTAATTTTATTTTTAAAATAAAAGATGCTAAGGAAGCCTCAGGGCAGACCATCTTGTCCTACATTCAAGCATTTGCATTTGTAGACAGTTCAAACAACATGGTGTGAAAGGTTGAACCCCCGCCAATTTGGGTCATGTTGATTAGTTGTGAACAGGGACCTGATTTTTCAACAATCAGTTTGATAGTTTGTTGATCTGTTCGCTGGTGTTCAGAGGGTTGCTTCACTATATTTCTGCACTGTATTCCTTCCTACAGTGAAGTACAGTGGATTTGGTTTCTTGCATATGTCCATTCCCACACAGCCAGATCAAATTCTACTACCACCCATCCTTGTTGTATACCTGCTCCGCTCAGCAGTCAGCTGTTTAAATAAACAATTAGATCTCTCACAAATCATATGTAGCATTCATTAATAAATTCTGTCATTGAATAAAATCCGGCCCTTTGATGCTTGGGTGATTAACTTACATCTGATCAACATCTTCACACACAGTAAGTCTGACTGTCGAACTCATTCATGATGAAATTCACGGCATCCCTAATGGAGATTATCTCAGCAACAGAGGGCTCAATGAAAGAGGATCTTCATCAGCCAATAGATGCTATGATCTGGGGAGCAGGAGTCAGTTAAGATTTCAACAGTAGGAGTTTCTGTCAGTTGGAAGAAGGTACTGAGAGAGGGGAGTTAGGGGGGGAAATCAATGTAAGAACCCAATGGGCTGAAGACAACGTCCCAGTACTGAGAGAATTATTGAATTACAATTTGGTGCTATGAAATAATTGTAATGTTTTAACCCAAGTGTAACAAAGTCTGGAAAAATGTCCCCAGCATATATGAATTAAAAATTTAAATTCCACTTCTTTATTTTCACTATTTTTATTTACCTCAGTTTGTGTTATTTTAAACAAATGTCCTTGTGTTCAGTTTTTTTTAATTAAAGTCTTTTATCTCTGTCATTTTACCTCAGTCATCAGAGGTGTTCCCCAAGAAAAATATGTAGGAATCTTGAAACCAGCTATCAGAGTAATATACTGAGCTAGTATGACAAAATGATGCAGAATGGAAAAGCAGGGAGAAAAAAACCTCCAGAAAATTGCATGCAAACCTATCTATTTAAGGCAACTAGGCCTTAAATAGCACAGAAAAGGCTTTATCCCTGATAAAAGTCACTTCTTGAACTGAACCATTACACTGCAGCTTTGCTCCTACTACAAGGATGCCCTCCTGAACAATTCTGTCCTGCAGATTTTTGAAAAATGATTGAAGCATGGGGGCCTTCCTAGTTGCCTCAGGAAGCCCATTCCACAATATAGGAGCCATCATAGAGAATGCCTATGAATGGACAACTGCCAATTTTACCATGTTTGCAGGAAGTTGCAGAATAACAACCGCTTGTATACTTTTCCTGGCCATTATAAATCAATCTCTACTGTAAACAATAATGTGTTGCTTGGCTGTATCAAACGTCAATCTGGTTTGTTAATTTAGGGAACAATCCTAAACCCTATCCACTCAGAAGCAAGCTTTGTTCCATGGGGCTTATTGCCGGGAAGGTTTCTTATTCTATGACATTGTTAACCTGAAAAAGAAACCTGAAAAAGAAATTTAAGTGCACATCTGCTTCAGTAATGCCACAGCAACAGGCAGCCCAAGAACATCTCTCTGTACAGGTTGATGTAAAGTATCATGATTCATAGTGGGGTGCTGGATTTAGTATCCTCTCAACATTATAGGCTGCTCTACACTTTGTGTAATTTAGGATTTATATACACGTGTGTGTGTAGATAGATAGATAGATAGATAGATAGATAGATAGATAGATAGATAGATAGATAGATAGATAGATAGATAGATAGATAGATAGATGCACACACACAAAAAAAAACAAGGGTGCAAAAGGGATGTATCTGCAAACATGGGCATACTGATACACGTATCAGAGAGCTGGGGTTGCTTGAGGCTTCCTGTGGAGTTTAATAGCAAACCCTGGCTTGTTCCAGAACAACAATTACTCGCTTTATAATTCTACAAGTGGGAGATCCGCAAGGACATGTTGGGGCCTCTCATTTTCCTAGGGTTGCCAACCTCCAGCTGGTGGCTGGAGATCTTCCGCCATCACAACTGATCTCCAGGTGACAGAGATCAATTCACCTAGAGAAAATGGTTGCTTTGGAAGTTGGACTCTGTGTAGGGTTCCCAACCTCCAGGTAGTAGCTGGAGATCTCCTGCTATCACAACTGATCACCAGCCGATAAGAGATCAGTTCACCTGGAAAAAATGGCCGCTTTGGCAATTGGACTCTATGGCATTGAAGTCCCTCCCCTCTCCACACCCTGCCCTCCTCAGACTCTGCCTCAAAAATCTCCAGGTATTTCCCAACCCTGAGCTGGCAACCCTAACTCTACAGCATTATACCCCACTGAGGTCCTGCCCGTCCTCAAACCCTACCCTCTCCAGGCTCCATCCCCAAAATCTCCAGGTATTTCCCAACCCAGAGCTGGCAACCCTACATTTCCCCATCCTCCACTATTTCCTCTCTCTCTTCCCCAAAAGCCTCCATAGCCGCTCCCCTTTTCCCACTTCCTTCTCTCCTTCCTTCCCACCGGCCAACCTACCTTTATCTACCCCATGTCTTCAGCTTCTCTTCTTTCCTCCCCCCGGCAGCCTCTTCTCAGGAAACTATGACCGAGTTGCACACTGTCAGCTGTCAGGCTAGGCCCAGTTGTGCATTGTTGGCTGCTGGGCCCAGTTGCATGGTGGTGAACCTGCAAGGACTTGAGCGGGGGGGTCACCTCACTTTCTCTTGTATTCTCTTCCCTCATGACTTTTTCTTTTATGCACTTACAGCTCATTCCTGAGCTTTTGGCGTGCGCGGATGGCATGGCAGAGGCGCCACCACGGCACCTCCCAAGCAGTTCCCCACCCGCCGAAACCTTGAAAAAAGCCTTTTCGTGGCTTTTTCCTTTTTAAATAGGGTTTTTTGCCCCATTGAGAAGAGCGATGCTGCGCCTGCTAAAAAGCAGGTGCAGCAGTGCTGTTCTCGCCGCTTGTGTGCTGGGCTGAAAAGGCACAGGGAGCTTCCTTCAGGCAGCTTTGCCCCCGGTGAAGTGCCTATAAACTTCATTTATTGGAAAACATATATTCTTTCATATGTATAAACATTCATAGGTTCATGAGGTGCTATGCTCAAGAATAGAGCATGGCATCAGGCAGATATATTCTACCCACACATGGAAACTTTGGGAACGTTGGCATCCATAACTATAAGAGGCCAACAGAACACATTGCCTGGTACAGGCTTTCCCCTGTAGAGAAAAACAGTGTCCTACCTTCACTGTTAGGAATGTGAATCACAAGACCAAGTGCTTGCTTAGAGACAGCTTCTACCAATCTCTATATACTATGTTAATTAAAGAAAGGCAGACAACCAATGTATAGTAAGTCGAAGTAATTGGAACATCCCTAACCAGAAGTTATAATTGGGGTAGCAATCCTTTGTTCGGGGTGAAGACTGTCCTGCGCATTAGGGCAGTTTCACCCGGTATGTATTATTGAGCTCAATAAACTACTGCTTTGAACTATCAACCTCCCACTGTGTTATATTGATTTGAAATTGATATTATAACACAGGCATTACACCGGCACACCCCAGGAATACCCTCAGGGATGCCGGCACAACCCCGGAATGCCAGCACAGGACTTTATGCCAGTGGGACACCGGCGGAAGGCCCTGTCAGTGTCTTCGGGTGGCGCTGCCGTGGCAGCGGTGGGAGACCAACATCTGGGCCTCTCTGCTCGCACTGGTGCCACTTACAGCAGCGTAAATAGCCTAGATGCTGGTGTGGGGGGCCCCCAACACCGGTGCAGCCCCTTAGGGCTGTCAATTCGGTTCGGCCCGAACTGAAAATCAGCCGAATTTCCCTTGATTCGGCGGTTTTTAGTTCGGGAGGAACCGAACTCAAAACTGGCGGGCAACCGGGCGGGCCGAATTCAGCGAGTTCGGGAGTTCGCGAATAAATTTGGCCAATTCGGGGCCGTCAGTAAGCAGCATAACCTTCAGTAAGCAGCATTCTCCTCCCCCGGCCAATCGGTGGCCAAGCTGGGTCTTCTTCTGGCCAATCAGTCAGGATTGAGTACTGGAGGAATCAGCTGATGTGCGGCCGACCGGGGAAAGAGAGAGAGAGGGGGAAATCCTCATGTGTTTGTGAGGGGGTGCTTGTGCACATTCGCTCCTTTCCGTGGCTGCAGGGGGCGCATTTTTTGGGGTACAGACCCCAAACTTTCAGGGGATATTCAGACAGGTTTTCTTAAGAGACCACCCAAGTTTTGTAAACATTGGGTCAGGGGGTCCCGAGATATGGGCTCCCCCCTTTTTCTTTCCATGGCTGCAGAGGGCGCATTTTTGGGTGTGCCGACCCCAAACTTTCAGCGGAGCATCAGACAAGGCTTCTTAAGATACCCCCCAAGTTTTGTAAACATTGGGTCAGGGGCCCCCGAGATATGGGCTCCACCCCTTTTTCCTCTCCCCCCTTTTCCATTTTCGTGGCTGCAGGGGGCGCTTTTTTGGGGGTGCAGCCCCCAAACTTTTATCATAGCTTCAGAGAATCCCTCTTAAGAGACCACCCAAGTTTTGTAAAGATGGGTTCAGTGGGGGCTGAAATATCGGCTCCCCCCTTTTCTCTTTCCGTGGCTGCAGGGGGCGCATTTTTGGGTGTGCCGACCCCAGACTTTCAGCGGAGCTTCAGTCAAGGCTTTTTAAGAGACCACCCAAGTTTTGTAAACATTGGGTCAGGGCCCCCCGAGATATGGGCTTTCCCCTTTTCCCTATTGGGATGAATGGATCACCCTCGAGAGATGCATACATATGGATCTTATATTGGAAACAAATGGAATCATATTGGATTACCCAGCCTCCCAGCCCCTCCTGCTGGAACAGAAGACAGCCACAGTAAGACCCCTTTGGGGGCTTTAATCTATATTTTTTCTTTTCTGTGTGTGTGTGGGGGGGGAAAGCAGAGTCTGTGTGTGTGTGTGGGGAGGGAGCAGTTTCTGTGGGTGGGTGGGGGAAGCCAAAGGGGGCTTTTGCCGGTTCTGCCAGGGTTTTGTGTGTTCCCCCTCCAGTCTCTCTCTCCCTGGTTTGAGGGGGGGCTTCATTTTTATTCTTCAGGTTTTTCCTCATTCATAAGATCAGTTAGGTTATTTTGATGCTTGCTCAAAACTGGTTTTCAAATGGTGACTTAAAGAATGCATCTGCCTGGTCCCAAGTCCAATGCAAAAGGAGAAATTCCACCCCCTCCTGCTCATTATGCATAGCTAGCTGCCTCTGTCCCTTTCCATGGTATGCAAACTCCCAGGTGTCAGGTGTTGCTTTGCACTGTTGCAAAGGTGTTGCATTGCGTGCTTGTGTTGCTTTGCAGTTGTATTGTTTTGCAAAATTCTTCACACCTGCCCCGCCCTTTGCATGTTTGCAAAGGTGTTGCTTTGCAGTTGTGTTGCTTTGAAAAGTTCTTAGCACCTGCCCCGCCCTTGCTCTCATCAGCTGTTTGTCGGGGCCGGGAGCTTTGTGCCTGGGCGGCAAGCTCTGCTGAGAGATACACATTAAGGGTGGGGGGGACCCCTTTCAGGGCCCATATCTCAGCCCCCCCTGACCCAATCTTTACAAAACTTGGGGAGTCTTTCAATATATGTCCTTTGAAGCTCTGCTGAAAGTTTGGGACCTCTAAGCCCAAAAATGCCCCCCCCTGAGCCGCGGAAAGGCGCGGTTGTGTTTTTAATGGCTTTATTCGGCCAAATTTTTTTTCCGAACTTTGAATTACCGCCGAATTGAACGGATCCGAAGTGGGGGAGTTCGGACTTCGGCACGTACCGAACCCACAAGGGCCAAATTCGGCCGAATCCGAACTGTACCGAATTTTTTTTTTTTGACAGCCCTACAGCCCCTTCCTGGCCTCCTGAAGACTTTCGTCCTCAGAAGTAAGGAATGCGCTGATATAAGATTTATATGCTGCCTTTCCAGAGATCTGCTTATGGTGGCTTATAACTAAGATAACAAAACAAAACAATTACAACACAACCATAAAAAACAAAGCCCTTAAAACAAGACACTAAACAAAAGATGACACCACTGAAACAAGCGAGGTCATAACTGCAATATAAATTAAGCTCTGAGCAGCCTAAATGCCTTCAGCTGAGGAAAACCTACTCTGACTAACAAGTAGGAAGCCAGTGAAACTGGTGAAAGTTTCTCTCCCTGAGTCCAGGTCTAAGGATTTGAAAACTTGGAGTAAGGGATCTGTAGTACCAGAATAAGTAGCTCTGTTCTCTCTGCTGTGGACCTCTGCCTAATGCTGAGGCTGACATTACAAGCCTACAGTCTTAAGAGTATAACCCTATGCAGAACTACTGAAGTCTAAACCCATTGTAGGGTTGCCAACCTGCAGGTACTAGCTGGAGATCTCCTCCTATTACAGCTGACCTCCAGCCAACAGAGATCAGTTCCCCTGCAGAAAATGGCTGCTTTGGCAATTGGACTCTATGGCATTGAAGTCCCTTCCCTCCCTAAACCTCGCCCTCCCTCAGGCTCTGCCCCCAAAACCTCCTGCCGGTACCTTAACCCATTGTAATCAATGGAATGACTCAGTGTAGGATCAAACTTTTATGGAGTATCTGTATAGCTGCTTTTCACCTGAAGATGTTGCATATGTACAATATTACAACTTTTTAGCCACCTCATCCAATTTATTAATAAGGTAAAGAAATCATATGGTAAAGAATAACAAGACCAAAGTGTTCTTTTTAAATTGTCTTCTGGTCCTTGAGATCACCTTGCTGGTCAGGGTTTCCATCCTTTTGTGCACAGAGCCTTTGTGTTTTTCATCATTGTAGGAGCATCACGTTCCCCATCCCTTTATCACCATGCAGGGGGAAAGTTTCATCCATTGATTTCTGCCAGATATGCAGCTGTTCTAGTCACAGAGCCCTTCTCTGTTAAAAGGGGAAAAAGTGAGGCAAACTGGTTGCTGCTTTATTTCCAAGCTGTTCTAACAAACAGAGCAAAAGCTGCACTTTATTACTTAACTCTTATGTACTCTTAACAAGCAGCTGTAGGTCAAACGCAAGTGCCATGGGGACCATCTGTACCCCGCAGATTGCATGTGTTGCCACCCCAGCATTACAATATTTATTTCTGTGTGCACTTCATTTCTGTCCATGGAACAGCTTAGCTCTGTGCCCTTGAATGTTTGTAACCCGATGCCTTCTCTCTTCTGCCGGGGCGATCATCATTTACTGAAAGACTTGTCTGTTTACAAGGAATGTCAGGAGACTTGAGGGCCAGTGGTGTGTTTGCTATGAATATCAAGAGGCTGACATTCATAAAAATGAACAAATACTTTTTTAACCCACAGGGAAATGATGACTCTGAGCAAGATCCACATACTGTTTATTCATCAGTGAGAAGAAAGAAGGAAAGCCAAGATGTATTTTTTTGTTTGTTTCTTGCGATAGATATCAAAGATACAACACTCCACAGAATGCCATGTTAAGTAAATTTCTTGAATCTAGCAGTGTAGAGCATGAAGTATTTTTGAAAAACTGCACAGAGCTTCTGTTCTTTGCAAGTTTCCATCCTCATCATCGGATGCCCCACTTAATATGCTGGCCTACTCATTTCAATCATTTGCAAGGTAAAGTTTAGCTTTGCGGAAACCGGGACAGTAGAATGAAGTCCATGGACAAGCACGGGACCCAGAGCATTTCTTAGGCTAAAGTGGATCCTTTTTTTTCAAGAGAGTTCAGTGTCCATGACTGGGCTCAAGGTTCATTAATGGGTAAACATGGGCTGTTTTTTAAGGTCATTACACACATTATGTGGCAACAATTCTAGGTTTGTGACCCGAGAAGGGGCTCTAGTATCCTGCTCTCTGTATGATACATACTTCCAAAGTAAATATATCGAATTCTCAATGTGGCCAGATCTGTGGATACTTAAATCTGGAGACTGGAACCATGGACAGATAAGACAGATTTCCCTACAAACCTAAAAGCCCTAGGTGTGCAAAAAAATAAATAAATCTGAAATTTAAAACACACACACACATGCAAAACATTGGGGGTTAAAACTTCCCAAAATAATAGAAGCAGTGCCTGTACCTTTAAAAAAACAAATGTTCTTGATGGCTGTTGATAGGCAACCACAACAGTAATGCCAGCCTTTAAACCTTGGTTTCTGTAGACCTGGACAAATTGATACCACATGACTTGCATGACTTACTTTGCACAGGTTTGTTAGGAGAATAAAACGGAGGAGAAAAGAATGATGTAGGCTTCTTTGGGTCTTTCTGTGGAGAAAGGCAGGGTATAAATGAAGTAAATAAATAATAAGTATAGGTGAAGATAGGAGGCAGATAAAACATAGGCTGCTGGGTGGGTAGAAAACAGAAAAGGAAGCAAGGAAAGGGAGGAGGAAAAGAGCAAATAGTGGGGGAAAGGGGATACAGAGCCCTCTTCAAGTCCTTGCAAATTTCCCACCATGCAACTGGCCTGGCCCAAAGGTTGCCACCACACAACTGGGCCATAATTTTCCCAGGGAGAGGCTGTCAGTAGGAGGGAAGGAGAGAAGAGAGGAATAAACTGAACAAGTAGGCACCCTGGCATCATTTGACCTAGGGTTGCCAGCTCCAGGTTGGGAAATACCTGGAGATTTTGGGGGTGGAGCCTTAGGAGGATGGGGTTTGGGTAGGGGAGGGACTTCAATGGAGTATAATGCCATAGAGTCTACCTTCCAAAGCAGCCAGGTGAACTGATCTCTGTTGCCTGGAGATCAGCTGTAATGGTAGGAGATCTCCAGCTACCATCTGGAGGTTTATTGTGCAATAAGTTGTTATAGTTCACATATGAATAGTTGTTCCACAATAAATAAATATTCCACAATGAACCAATGTCTCCAAGAGTGGTTAATTACAACCAAATTACATAAATAATTATTAAATTAACATAGCTGAACCTTTAAGCAACATACATATTGGAAAGAACTGATATGTGATCATTCAATGTTCATATTCATACTAAAGTGACAAAACCACAACATTGTGCAGCAAAAGATGCAGCAAGACGGATTTCCGGTAATAGACCCATTTCACCACGAGGGTTTCTTCAGTTGGCAGAATCTTCTGTGCACCACTGCTATCTTTCTGAATGATACTTCTTGCTATGATTTCATGTCAAGCAAACTGAGCAATTATGAATTCCTAGAGAGGCTTCTAGCTGTTGTGGATGCCCTGAGATAAGCCCAGAGAATGGGGCATCATGCTGGCTGCTCGCTTACTCTGTTGGGACAGCAAAATGAGAATGATGGGCTGCCCAGATTCTTAGGCTGTTTCCATCACCATCACCCCTCCGACAACTTTCGGTCTTTGTTTTGATTATGCATGCCATTTCTGACTTCCAGAGGTTGCCTCGCTCTCCCCTTGAGTTTCCCTGTGTTTTGCCCACATTTTCAAATTTGAGATAAAACAGGTATCTGAAAATACGGGTAAAATGTGGAGAAACTCAGAGGGAGATGGAGAGGAGACCTCTGAAGGTCAGCAACGGCATGCATAATCAAAACAAAGACATGAAGTCATTGGAGGGGTGACAACGAGGGTAACAGCCATGCCTAAAAGGCCTTAGGTTCCCAGAGCAACTTGGGTCTGCTCAATATTGGATCCACAGTCTCTTCTTGGTTATCTCTGACTACATGATTAATCGGGGTTTCACCCGCAAACGGTGATCCTTAGTCTCCCTTTCCTGCATTCAATTTCTCCCCAAAAATAGTCTCATAGTTTGCTCGCCTTCCTGTAGTAAAGGTCTATTTTTTTAAGAAAGAAAACTTACAAATGCAATGAAAAAAACATTTATTGTTTTAAATGATCAGATTGATGCTCCCACCTACCCAGTGCAGCTTTGGCTAGGTTAGATAAAGTAGTAATCTTCATTTAACCTAGGGCTTTGGGGAAGCAAGTTCAGAGAAGAAGAAAGAAAACAGCAAATCACTCACAAAGTTACATTTTATGCTATTTATTTATATAGTTGTGAGACTGAAATTTGTCTTTGGTGTTACCAGCCATAGTTCTGTATATTTTCTCAAACATACACATTGCAGAGGAAGAACTGTTAATCATGCCGGTTTTGGACTTTAGATGCCATAAGCGTGTATACTGAATGTAAAAACCAAACCATGACGGAAAATAATGTAACTGTTGCTTTAAAATTAGGATGCTTTGAGCTCGTGGTATGTGTCCTCTGCTGGATGTAGTGCCTCAAACAATGGCTTGTAAAGCTTCTGTGGAGAAATTGCCTTGTGAGATGCAGTCCTGGTCCTGACATGATAATTTTATGTGGCTTGGTATGTAGGGATGCATCCTACAGTGAAGAGTCCACCGTTTATATCCTCCATTGCAGAGTAGAAAAAAATGGAACCTTTCTCATAAATCATCTGATATCCTCATTGCATTGAACAATAACTATGTGTGTGAAATGATATTCCTGAATTAATTTCGCAGCACCAAACCTGATTTTTTATTACGTCAATTCTAACCAAGTGATACCATCAACCAACCCAAATGTGTGGGTTGCCATTTAGTTCTTACATTGCCAATATTTTGTCTATGAGATGTTCATTTAAAAACAAAACAAAAACCAGGTAGTTGGCAACCCTATCGATGTTTGCGGCCATCACTATGTTGTGGTAGTGAAATCCACAATTCTAATTACTTATTGAGTAAAGTATTTCCATTCGTCTGTCCTGAATGTCATTGTCTTTTCCTGCTCCATTATGAACTGAGCTGCCTTTGCCACTGGGCTAGAGTTTTGATGAATGAACTTCTGTTCTTTGGTGAGAAATAAATAGAGGACTTTCTCCAGTCCCGCGTCCTCTTTTCCCACAAAAAGATGCCCTCTCTCCCTCAAAAAAAGATTAGAAAGAAAAGTTTTATTCCATGCAAATCGCTTAGCAGACATTTCATAGCACCTAAATGCCAGCTGCCAGTTACTGTTGTTTTTATTAGGTTGACAGCTACACATGGGTGGATGCCAACTTTTATTCATTATATTTCATACTTTATAGCTTCAGCCTAGGTTTGAAAAGCTGCTGGCATTTGGTGCAACAGCAGCCCTTGCCCCTGAGGGACAGTCATGCTTCCCAGCCTCCTCCTGCCTCTCACCCCCCACCCGCCAACTTCTATCTGTTCCACGACAGCTGTGCTTTCTATCGGTGTTTGCTGGCTGCTCCACACTAAGTCCCTGGGACCTGGTTCTTTCTGTTCACTCTTGGGTTACATGAAACACAAATCTGGCTGCAAAAGAGCCCCTCATGAAAAATAAAGGAAAATGGCTGTAATTTTGCAATGCCCCACACTCAACAGCACATCCTCCAGTATTCCACTGAGCAGCCATTTCAGTTAACAGTACCTCTCAGACCTTGTCATAATGAACACCCTCAAATCAAGAAGAAACCTGTCTGAATTTTCCCCATAGAGAGAGGTAGTTCCTCCTATCTGGTGACACAGGCGGCTGCTAATTTCTGATCCTAGGTATAAGAATTGGCAGGGGGGGGAATAAACTTCTTTCCTCTTGTCTAGTAGTTACAGACTCCCTTGGGGCTAAGATAGCATGGAGAACACGATCAAATCCACCATGGCTGTCCATAGAGCCACTAGTGTTGCACTCATTGGTGGCAGTACCACCTTGGGAAAGCATTTCCATGCTTTAGGAACTGTTACAATTGCCTGAAATATAATGGAAAATGCAGTGGCATTTTTGACTGAGAGCAGAACCCCATAATTCTAGAAATAACCAAGTATCTCATAAAGCAGTGTCAATGTTCAAAAGTCCCTGGTTTCCTGGTTGTATAATTACTGCAAGGGGGAAGCAAGCAAGAATGAGCACAATGTTCAGCTTTTATTGAGTCTCCTTTGGTTATGTTGAAGCATACTTGTTCTGCAGTTTTTGTGTTCCCCGTGAAACTGAAACACTCCCCCAGTGCTACCTCAGCTGGTCTCCTGGGTAGCCTGATAAGGAAATGTCTGATGGCTAGACTGCAACACACCAGTGCAGTGACTTGAAACTCTGAAGGTGACTCTGCCCTCTCTCAGGAGCACAGCTGCACTTGGGCAGAAGGAGAGAGCAATGAGGAGCCAGCACAGAGGCCAGAATGTACAGGGCAAGACGCCTTCTTAAACTAATTAATTAATTAATTTACAGAATTTTTATCCTGCCTTGCCACCCTTACAAGAGCCACCAAGGCAGCTAACAATTTATAACATGATAAAATCACATTTTAAAATAATTAAAACCAACCCCCCCTCCCAAACACATATCATCAAAACAATTAAAAAACAGAGTTAAATACATACAAAACAAATTTAAAATACATGCGAAACATTGAGGGAACAGCAAACAAAATAAAAAAGTCTCCCCCTACTGGTGGAAGACAGCGACAGAAGGTGACAGGTGAATTTTCCTCAGACTATTCCAGAGGTCCAGAGCTTTGGTGACTGAGAAGGCCCTCTCCCGGGTTGCCATCCACCTAAATCTCAGGAGATGGAGGCAGACCAGAGCCTCTGAAGATGACCATAATGGTCAGACAGGTTTGGTCCCAAACCATATAGGGCTTTGAAGATCAACACCAGAACATTAGTCCCTCTCTTCAACAGAAGAAGACGGTTGGCATGAGTTGGTGATTATGACCAGAGGAAGATGTTGCCTGAAGGCATGCCTTCATGACTTTAATGAAGCTGTGACAGCAGAGGGACTGACTGTGGGAAGACAGTTGTTTAGGTACCCGGACTGTTTCCTTTGGTTATTTCCCCTATCATTTTGTGTCTCTTTGTGCCCCTGCTGCCCATTCTTACAGGTTTAGAGGGTGACACAACCCTAACTCCTGTATTTTGAGTTAGATGTGACCAGGGCTTTTCTGTAAATGGGATGCTTGGTTCTAAGAGGCAAGGTGATCTTTCTTCCCTTTTATTTCTGATGGTCTTTGGGGCTCTGTAAAGCATGAAGTAAATGCTCAGAAAAAACCTCTTTCAAGTCAGGTGAAATCCTAAGAACCCCTCAATAGATTGGGATGTATGTGGCCATCCTGTCAATGCAAATGCCTCAACAACAGCCATCAATAAAATCATTAAGTTTCCCACAGATAAAAACACAGACAGACCAAGTAGTTCAGAACAAGTTAGCATAGCTCTGCAGCCTGGAATTTAGTGTCTGATGAAAAGCCAGAGTGAAACTAGCAGTTTTGAACAGATCTCCTGCTAAAGCATCATTGACTGTGAAACTACTGAAGAGCTTGAAGGGTCAAATAAGTGTGTGTGGCCCTGCAACATGGCTTTTAATCTGTCACCCTGAAGAACTATTTCTTCTGAAGAACTGCCAATGCCAGTGTTCACAGCTCCACTATATGATTCACTACCATGATGAAGCGGTGGCCACAGCCTAGGGGGCTTTAAAAGAGATTTGCACAAATTCACAGATGATTGTTCTATCAACATGTATTAGTATAGGTGTGCGTAATGGAACTCCTGAGCCAAAAATGTATATGAAAATCACTGTTTCAAGTTGCTACTTTGGGTTCCCAGAACAGTATTAGTAATCTGGGATCTTAGTGAATTGAAGCTACTCTCCCCAAAAATCCCTGTTGTTTTGAGTTTTTTTTGCTTACCAAGCTAGCAGGAGCATATGCGTGCACTTGGCATATTGTGCTTTGATTCTGCTTGTTTTCCCTGAGCAATAGCATCCTTCCTTCCAATCGGAACCAGGAAAGGGTTTTGCAGACAAGCTTTGCAGACTTTTGAGGAGTCCAGGAAGAAGGAGGAGGAGGAGTTGGTTTTTATATGCTGATTTTCTCTACCACCTATGGGAGACTCAAACTGGCTTACAATCACCTTCCCTTCCCCTCCCCACAACAGACACCCCATGAGGTAGGTGGGGCTGAGAGAGCTCTAAGGGAGCTGTGAGTAGCGCAAGGTCACCCAGCTGGCTTCATGTGGAGAAACCAATCTGGTTCACCAGATTTGCATCTGCCACTCATGTGGAACAGTGGGGAATCAAACCCAGTTCCCTAGACTAAAGTCCACCGCTCCAAACCACTGTTCTTAACCACTACACCACTCTAGTGTAAAACAGAGCTGCTTTGTGGCATGTGGCAGAGTTTCGGGTTGGGGTCTGGAGAGGAGAGGGAGGACTGTGTTTTGTGCAACTTTGGTGGTGTTTTTCCATGACTGCTGTGCAGGAGACCCTTGCATTGGCTGTGCATTGAAAAGAATGGTGTGGGCAGTGCATGTATGAAGAAAATGGTCCTGAAAATCCAGGACATGAAAACAAAGCATGGATTTTTAACCCCAACCAGGTACCTCCCTACCCGAAATGAAGCAATCACAACAGCCCTCCCCGAAGCCTGAATCCAAAACTGTAATGAAATTTTTCACAGCGCACACCCTTAGCTACTAGCCATGACAGCAAAATGAAACTTCCATGTTTAGAGGGAATATATCACTGAATACTAGGAACAGACAACTGGATTAGAGGGACCCTTTGTCTGATGCACTGCTTTTCTTTCATTTTCCTTTCAACAGTCACTACCCCTATCTATATCCGGCATCCATGATAAAGTCACCATCTTTTCTGCCACCGAGAGAGAGCATCTCACTTCCCCATTTTTAGACAGTCAGCAGTGAGGAATTTGAACAACAATGGTGATTTTTGAGTTTGCTGTTAAAGAATTTTTTTGCCTTAGGTGAAAGAGACAACTGTCTGCTTCACTTATCTGCACGAAGGAGTCAGGATGGTTTGTCTTTTTTTTAAACTGGAGAAAACGAAGGAAGTATGAATGTGAGAAAATGTGCAGTTGAGGTGACTGCATAGAGAGAAATCATCAACAGTTCCAAGTCAGAACTCTCTTGTTTCTTGGACAGATGCACTGTTTCATATTACCGTCACTTGTAAACGAGAAATCTGACAAAAGCAATTTAACCCCTGCATTTAAGTTTCTGGCATTTTTGTCATTTGAGGTTTTTTCAAATTAGAAAACAATTAAATGAAGAATCTGACAAAAAAAAAAGTTAGACCAGATGTAACAACGAATTCTCCTTCAAAAAAAAAAATCAAACTAGCTGTAAAAACAATGTCACTTAATTCTTAGCTGCTGTATAGCCAAAAGGATTCTTTTGAACGTGGAGAGGCTCTTTGCCAAGGTCTTGTGGCTCAAACATTAAAATTAAAAAGCCGCTATGGCCATGGCGATGTGGCTAAAAACAACATCCTCAAAGTCTGTTCTCCACCTTCCAGCTAGAATGTTTAAAATGTATAGTTTTTCTTAATACACCATGGGAATCCATATTCCTAGTCCATGTTGCAGGCCACTATCAAGAGACCACAAACATAATTTTTTCATTTGATAGCAGCCATCCTTACAATAAGACATCCCACACAACTGGAGCACATGAGAGAACTTGCTGCAGGGATTTATTTCTTTTAGCCAGAGTAATATGTGATTTTTGTACTGCCAGTGTATTATGAAGGAGCCAGAGTAAGTGGTGGATGAGTAGGGGTTATTAGTGCAGGGGGAAATGTGATGTGTGGGAATGTCAGGATGCTGCCCAGCCAATGAGATCACACAATGAATTATTAAGAGGTTATTAAGCCTATTAAGAGGTTAGTCCTGGAACATCTATCTGATGCAAGCCAATAGGGAGCACATATCAAGGAAGGTTATCTGTTTGGCAGAGCAAAAACATGAAGAGATATATTGCAGAGATATATCAATAGGTGGTTCAGATTGGTGGTGAAAAAGAAAAGGATAATGTGTATGAATTGGGAAGGGATACTGAGATATTGCTACAAATGAAAACTACAACTACAAAGTTTCATGGGGCTTTACTTTTTATTTCTTTTTTTGGGATACAAATATCTGCTTAGATTCATGCAAGAGTTTTTTGGTGACCCACAATAATTTCTGATGTTTCCCTTGAACAACTTTCCCTGTGCTACATTACAAACTGTTTTTGAAACTCACTTCAGGCTGAAAAGTAGTTTCCCATGTGGCATAAGGAACAGTGGTTTAAGACAAACAAATCTAAACCACCTGAAGCTCATGTTTTGTTTTGTTTTCCTGACTGCTGGCCAATATTTACAAGTTACGCCTAAAAATGTGGGCAAAATCATTTTTACATTAACTTCTACTGTGATTTATGCACATATAATTGCACAGTGGATTGCAGCCTTTTAAAAAATATTCAGGACTTCTATTCAGTATTTTTAAAGTCTTGAATGTCATAATCCTGGCCAGCAAATGAGAGATCACACAAGATTAATTAAGGCCTATAAAGGGTTTGGATCTGGGAAATCCATTTAACAATCAGAATTCTAGAAGAAAGTCTGTGGGGAGTGCAAGTCCAAGGCAAATCATTTGTAAGGCAGTGCAAGAGTAGGAGGACAGACAGATTTGTGCCAAAAGATCAGGTGTATCTATGAAGTCAGAGCCAGAAATGGCACATTCTGTTTTGGCTTTGATAGCAAGGGCTTAGAGCAGGCAAAGGATTCCTCAGAAGCAAATGATTTGACCCATAGCTGGAAATCAGATCCAGTCTTCTAAACAGCATGGAGGTCAGGTTGTAGTCTTCATAGCTGGGTGCTAAGTCCAGGCTCATGGGTAGCAAAGCAGGAAGCTAGCCATACGAACTGGTTGAACTAGCGAGGCACTCTCTTTAGCACAGGGCTTTAAATATCCTGGAGACAGCAAGAGGCCCCACCTGTTCCTGGGATTCATCTGGCCACCGTTTGTTTGGACCCTGATCCAGTGAAGCACTACATGCGCTTAGGCGGTGACCTTACTCAGTAGCTAAAGCACAGGTTGCCACCCCCATCACTTGCTGACTCCTGTCCTTCCCCCTGCAGGCAACTCTCAAAGTTGGGACACTGTCACAGAACCATCTATGGTAGTGCCCAAGGAAACCAGGATCCAGATCAAGGGACGAGGGGGGAAGGGGCCACTATCTGCCCCATCTTCCCCAGTGGGGTGCTCATCTAATACCCTAGTGCTCGACAACCCAACCCAGGCCACCATCGCCTTGTGCCGAGCCAGGATGAGACGGAGTTCATCGATGGGGAGGAGGACCAAAGGACCTAGGCTACTGAGGTGGGGGGCAAGAGAGGTGAAGAAACTGTAAGGCTGCGTGGTGGCCATGGAACAGAATGTAACAGGTGCCCACATGGGTTGATGCTCCGCTCTCTGTACCCCCTACCCCCAGGACCCTTTCCCCTTAGGTTTACAGCTGATGTTGTGGATTACCTCCACACCCAGACCCTCATGAGACGAACTGTGGTGGCCAGGTCAGTTGTCCTGTGGATACTGGGCATCCCAGAGTCCTCGAGGACAGCAGCTGAGGGAGAGGCCATGCAGGGGGCAGACTCAACATCTTCAGATGGCAGCAGAGTGGGGGTGATGGAGAATGGGGAGGGTGAAGCTGGGAGAGGCAGGCAGCAGCCTCCGGGGCCAGGTGGTGTGGCTGCTGGTGCCCCTAGCTACACAGGGGACTCTGCCCCTTTGCCTGGACCCCAGGCATGGGGCCTGCAGTTGGCTCAGCCCATCACCCCACCCTTCCTTCTATGTGGGTGGCAATTGAGCAGGAGTGGCTGGAGACCTTCTCTGGGGATCGGCAGTGCATGGAGAAGCTGGCAATGTTTATGACAGCGGCCGCTGGGCTCCTGGAGGGGCTGCTTGCTCTTGCAAGGGATCTCAGGGAGGGCCAGGTGTGCATCAAGAGGCTGCTGGGGGACCTGTCAGAGGCGCTTGGGGTCCCCACATGATGCCCTGCCCCAGCAGCCCGTCTCCTGCTCTGCCACCAGAAGGGGAGGTGCAGAGGTTGGCATGAGGGGGGAATCCCTCAGCAGCATGGGCATCCTGCTGGGAGGTGAAGCCACCGGTGAGCAGAGGACACCAACTATAGAGACTCTCCATGACATCTCCCCCTTCCCCTTTGGGGGTGAGGGCACCCATTTGTCCATGTTGGCTGGCTTGGGGTGTCCATGAGAGGGGGATTGCAGGGGCCTTTGCCAGCTCTGTCATTGGTCCAGGGACTTGTTACTGGACTCAACCCCTTAAAGGTGTGTGTATGTGTGTGCCATGGACACAGAGGCAGCATCCCTGGCCATGCCCATTACTGCACCTAGCTTGTGACGGGCACTGGGCTTGGCCCCTTTACTTGCCAGTTCTTGATTCTGCCTGCCCTGTCCATCACACTCCACTGCCTCACCACAACATCTGTATGAGATGCCACAGTGCAGTTGCTGGGGACACTAACAAGGTTGTGACAGCTGAAACCTAGCTACTAACTCTTTTTCCTGCCAGCCATTGTCTAACCTAACCCTTTAGGGAGAGAACTAGGGGTGCCACAGTAACACTGACATCAGCCCTCCAGGGTTGCTCTGTTATAAGATTAAAAATATCTATGAAGTGCAGGAGTCGTGCTAACTGATGTGGGTTCTAATCTGCGCCAGTTCATGGAACAAGAAAAACTCAAGTCAGTCCTTAAAACACAACTCAACTTTATTGCGGCATAACACATTTGAGGAATAATGCACCAGCAGCAAGAACTGGGATCAAAACTGCACAAGCCCAATACGCTCAAAAAAGACTGAATTTGAATTACTGCCCCCTATCACACAAAAAATTACACACCACACAGTGACTACATCTCAAACACAATCTTCAAAATGTAGACAGTGCTTCCACTGAAGCAAACAAAGAGCTTGGCAAATGAACAAGCTAATTGCTTGTATGTTGATTACGGACTGTATTGCAGATTGAAAGATTTTTTTTACCACTCCTCTAGGGAGGAGAAATATTCAAGAATTATGTTGGCAAACTCACTCTCTTTGTTCTCCACAGCAAAATGTTCTTGTTTAACTGTGACGTTTTTGACTGGCCTTACATTCTCAGTTCAGAACTTGCTGGATGGTTTCTTTTTTAAACTTACACTGTACAAGTAGCAGGGAGATTCTGTTAGTCTTCTAACATGAGGAAATGATGCCTGTGGCTCCGGAACATTTTTAATTAGTGCATCCTTTGCGCTTGAGGAAAGAACAATGTTTACACTGATAACTCTCTTAAAGGCGATTATAAGCCTAGCAGTGGAACATGGTTCTTGGCTAGGCAGGAATCAATACAAATAATATAAGTATGTGTGTGTGTGTGTGTGTGTGTGTGTGTGTGTGTAAGGGGGGCGAGTAGGGTTGGAGGGCTTGAGCTGGTAAATGAGGCAACGTGCTTTGATAATATATTCAGAAGCTGGACAGCCTGCTAAGCAAAGCAACCCGTTGCTCCGTCCTATTTCAATTTGAACTGTGCTCATTCAGTTCCAGGTTCAATGGTGGTGGAATCCGTTGTGTTTTTCTTGGCATCACGAACTTAAAGTGTTTGTTTTTCCCCAAACAAACATCCACCAAATTGGAAACATTAGGGAAGGCCATTTCACATTAGTAAGGCATACCATTTATGTCAATAAAGTGGAAATCACAAATATCAAGTTGAATTTTGTTAATCTATTTAAAAGGTTAAAACAACTGTGTGTGTGTGTGCGCGCGCGTGTGCGTTCAATGGTTAGGAGAAACATAGACATTAATTAAGTATTCACATGTAAAAATACCAATCATTAAGGGAAGGCTAATTTTGGCCACTGTGTTGTACGGTGAGAGCAAGAGGTGGAAAAATTCAGCAAATGTACCCTTGAAATGACCTTATTATCAACAGCGGGAAAGTGTCAGTATAGTTTTTCCTGGAACTGCATGCAATTAAACATCAGAAAAAGAAATTAAGAATTAACTCCTGGTTTGGATCAGTCTGTTCTCACATGGATTCTATACTGAATTATAAAGTTATTAACTTTTTAAAAACATGACATGGATTGAAATAAGACTCAGGTGACATTTTGGTCTTTTTACACTTCTTGGTATGACCAACATTGGAGGTGGGGAGGATAAATGCAGGCCTTTTTAGGGAAACTTTGCATGTAAAGTGAACACAATTATCATTTCCCATCTTTAATCCCCCTTTGTCTTAAAAAACCCCAGCACACTTTATCCTTTAATGGATACAAATTAGACAAAAAAACACCCCACTTTAACATGATGTATGTACTGGGAAATACTTGTGAAAATACTTAGCAGCCTGGCACTTATAGCACACAGCAGTAATGGGCTGAGCACGATTTCTCTTTAACCCCAAGACTGTAATTAAGTGCTTTCAGGATTAGCACACTGTACTCCAAGAAAATTACCAAGCCCTTAATATTTATTTTTTACCTAAACATTAAGGAACCCCAGGTGTACATATGGGGGCGGACAAAAGAGGCTGTGATTTGCTTCAGCTTTTCCATCTTTTTCTATTGTAAAATAGATATTTTAACTGACATTGTAGTGTATTCTATGCAGTGTATCTCTCTCCTCTTCAGTTCAGTAAATTACTCCTTAGAAGTTCTATACACCCCTCTCCTGTCCTACAGACTTTTCCCATGGAAAAGATCTGGGGCATTTCCAATAGTCCACTGAGTATGAAAGAAGGGGATGTTTAATACAGAAAACCTCTGTTTCCTATTTACATTTCAAAATTATTTTAATATTATATGTAACCCTAGGTATAGCTATACCAGATTAGCAATTTAGCAATAGCCCATAATTTCTTTCATCTATCTCTGTGCCATCCAACCAACAACCTCTATTATTGCCAACCTCCAAGTTAATTCCTGCCAAACGAGGTTTGTTGGCTCACTCCAACAGGCACAGTTAGAAGTAAAAGATTGCCTGCTGAGTGACTAATGTTAAATGTTTTCTAAAAATATTAAGGAAAAAAAGTCTAATTTTCACTAAAGAACATTGGACTAAGATCACTGTCTTCCACAAAAATGTTTGACCAGTTATACAAATTTTAATAGGATTCTTGTCTTTGCATTCTGCTGTGGCACATAAATGACATTTTTCATGTGGTTTGTGATGCATCATCAAACAGAGTTACAATTCATGGTTTGGTGATAGGGTTGCCAACCTCCAGGTAGTAGCTGGAGATCTCCTGCTATTACAACTGATCTCCAGCCGACAGAGATCAATTCACCTGGAGAAAATGGCCGCTTTGGCAATTGGACTCTATGGCATTGAAGTCCCTTCCCTCACCAAATCTCACCCTCCTCAGGCTCCACCCCAAAAACCTCCCACTGGTGGCGAAGAGGGACTTGGCAACCCTATTTGGTGAAAACAATAAAGATTCATTGGTTGATTGCACTTGGATGCAGAAAAAGTTGAATCTGAACTAGCTAGGATCAGTAGGAAGGATTCCGAAGGTGGATCCCTTCTGAAGGCTTGAGGTCAAGAAGAGGCATGATATACTACCATGAAGGAGAAGACACATATGTAGAAGTGAAGGCAGCTAAGGAAAGAGAAACATGGGTTGTGTTGAATATACAGGAGAGGAGATCAAGATAAGTAAGAAAACAATTGGGTAAGAAAAACATACTATAGTGGATTGTTAGGAGCAGCATCAACACATCCCACAGTTTCCTGAGCAACTTAAAGGTTGTGGTGGAGGGAGCTTATTTAACTACTTGTGCAGGATTGTATAAACAAAGGGCGATAAATACACGGTCGTTTTATCCTCCTTTAATCCCTGTTTCAGCCAGGATTCAATCAGGATCGAACGCATGCGTTTCGCCTAATGTGCATTTGATCCTGGCTAAAACAGGGATTAAAGGAGGATAAAGTGACCATGCGTTTTGACCCATAGTCAGTGGTAACACTGGCCAAGTTTGGAGCCAAGGTAGAATTACCCATTGGAAACTACCTGTTAGCAGCAACCCACACTAAAAAAGAAGAAGCGAGAGTTATGTTTGGTGCTGTATAAATGTATTGTAAACCATGCCATTTGAATTTTAACATATTTTATTTCTATTAAAACATTTAGAATTTAGGACATGGAGAGCAGAAGGTCACAGAGCACGGGCAGCTAGTCAAGTTGCTCACATATTACCCACTGCAAGAGCCTTATCCCCTCAGCCAGTCTGGCCTGCAGTAGGAGAGAGGCCTAGAGTTTGACTGAGGGAATGGCTATTACTCCTTTGCAGGTATGTGATGGACCCAACCAAGGAGAAGCTGGGGGCCCCAAAGATACTGGTCCCCATTTGCAAGCCTGAGGATAGAGGTGATGTGGTGGGTAGGGCTGCCTGAGGCCAGCAGCGCAGCAGGATAACAGCTGAGGAGGCCTCCGCACCTGCACAGACTCCTCTTGCCTCCTTACCTGGCCTGGCTAATTAGGCACGGCCTGGTGTAGCCAGGGGCAAGACCCTGGCCAGCAGACCTCACAGGAAGGGTTTTCCTTCTGGTCTACCCGGTTGGGTTAATAAGGGCCCTGCTGCGCCGCCAGACTTAGTCAGCCACTTTGGCAACAGCATCACAAATTGCATGTTAGAATTTCTCCTTTAAGAAATATTATAAAGGAAGGGTTTGCCAAGCTGTTAGTTGAGTTGTGGTTAAAGATATGGTTTAAAACTATGGTTGCCACATACCAGGTAATGGTGGGCAATTGCCCGCCAATTAAGGGGACTGCCTGCTGACCCTCAGCTGGCCAGCAGGTGGTTTCCATAGAGTTTTGGGAGGAATGCGCTAGAGTGTCCCTGTTGCTACCGGGGTAAACCTGGAAGTGATGTTATTGCACCAATCACCCCCCAGCCCCACCACAACGAAGCTCCTGCCAGTGGCGAGGAAGGACCTGGCAACCCTATTTAAACCTCTTTCCTCTAATGGAGTCAGTCTGCCCCACAGCAGGAGAGAGAACACTCAGAGTTTGACTGAGGGAACTGCTAATTCCTTTGCAGGACCAAGCCAGAGAAATAAAGCATCCAGAGCAGCAAGAGGAGCCACTAAAGAGCACTCAGGGGAAGAAGCATCTATGCTTTTCTAAGATAACATTTTAGACTTTCTGGGTTTTTTGTGCTACTGGGCACCATTTTTGAAGGGCACTAAAGATTCTGTTTCTGCAAGTGTTGCCATGTTCATAGCCATTATGAATCAGTTTTACATGTTGTTGGGTTTCTGCCTCCAGAAGATAGCAGATCTCCTGCTGTTACAGCTGATCTCAAGCCGATAGAGATTGATCATCTGGAGAAAATAGCCGCTTTGGCAATTGGACTCTATGGCATTGAAGTCCCTCCCTTCCCAAACTCTGCCGTCCTCAGGCTCTGCCCCCAAAACCTCCTGCCGGTGGCAAAGAGGGACCTGGCAACCCTATGCTAGATACCTTGAAAACTATAATTCTTTGAATGTTTTCTTTTTGAAACAATTTTACAATTGTTTACCAAGCCACAATGTGCTGTCATTTATTGACTTGAATCCCCCACAATGCTCCAATTGGAAAAGATAATTTAGGAGAGGGATCTATGTAGCCAGGATTTTGCTGGGTGACAGTCTGTCCCAACTTTGTGTTTTCTATCTTGATTAGGGTTGCCAGCTCCAGGTTGGGATATACTGGGAGATTTTGTGGGTGGAGCCAGAGGAGGGAGGAATTTGGGGAGGGGAGGGACTTCAATGCCATAGAGTCCAATTGCCAAAGTGACCATTTTCTCCAGGGGAACTGATCTCTGTCGCCTGGAGATCAGCTGTAATAGTGGGAGATTGCCAGCCACCACCTGGAGGTTTTCAAAACAGTAAATTCAACTGTACAATGAAGTAGTACTCAAAAAACACAGTTGTAGGCTACTCATATAATTCACAATATAGGCTTCCGTGAATTTTGGGGTGGCTGATGAAGGATTTGAAACAGGCACTCACCGGCAACCTGTACCACTACCAAACGGAGAATAGCCTTCTTATCAAATATGAACTTGTATAATAATCACTAGAAGATTTGTATTATGTTATGATATTACTTACGCTATTTTTATGTTGATATTTTGCATTATGCACATAAAATGATGAATACACAGCAAAAATAATTGCTTTTGGAATTTTCTTTCATACCACCTGTTAAAAAGAATTTTTATATACAGAAAGAAATATTGTAAATTATATGAGTAGCCTACAACTGTGTTTTTTGATTACTACCACCTGGAGGTTGGCAACCCTAATCTTGATGTACCATTATGATGTCTCAGATCTTCATTTGGGGGTGTGGGTACAAAAAATATCATCCAGCACTAATGGGGGCAAACTGAAGTTGTGAAGGATGTCACCAGGTGTATAGTCAGCCTCTGCCAAAGATTCTGGCACTAGCACTCTGAGGCCTTGTGAATTTCAGCATTCCATCCACTGTGTGTAGTGAATATTTTTTTTCATTCGCTTGCATAAGAGAGGTGAAAGCTTTTCTCCATTTTGTGAGCAGGCCTTTGACAGTTAATCTGAATATCTCAAAGTTGCCTATAGGTTTGCTAACTCTAGGTTTGGAAATATGGAGATTTGAGGATGGAGCCTGGGAGGGTAGGGTTTAAGGAGGGGAAGGACCTTGCTAGGGTATTATGCCATATAGTCCACCTTCCAAATCAGCTATTTTCTCCAGAAGAAGTGGAATAAGAGTTTCAAACAATCACACACAAAAATAAAAGCAGTTCATGTAGTCTGGATATCAGCTGTAATTCTGGGAGATCTCCAACCTCCACCTAGAATCATAGAATCATAGAGTTGGAAGGTACCACCAGGGTCATCTAGTCCAACCCCCTGCACAATGCAGGGAATTCACAACTACCTCCTCCACACACCCCAGTGACCCCTACTTCATGCCCAGAAGATGGCCAAGATGCCCTCCCTCTCATGAACTGTCTAAGGTAATAGAATCAGCATTGATGACAGATGGCTATCTAGTCATCTGGAGGTTGGCAACCCTAGTTATTTAGTTGCACTCAACTACTTCACCTCTTCCTTTAATCCAAATCTTAAATTCACCCAAATCCAGCTCATTTGAATATATCTCAAACATCTTGGCCTTCAAAACCATAATAATAAAGGTAACAGTGATTACAACCCCTCCATCCTCGGCAACATGTTTTTGAAATTGTGACACCTCTTTGTACAAAAACTATGGCATTAGGTTCTGCTAACCCTCCCGACAGTGGTTCTAAATGTCTCTTATCCTATTTGCTGGAGGACAATGACAGCAACATCTTCCCATTCTGATCACTGTTCTCTAATACAGTTTCATTTCATTTATATAAGAAGTTTGTTTACCAAGAGAAAAGGGGCAAAGAATATATTTTGTCACCTCTGTGCTAAACCCATTGTCTTCCTCCTAAAAGCAATCATCTTTAGATATTAAAATGGCACATCACAGGCATTGCATACCATTTCTTCTAATCTGCCTGCATTGCCAATTCAGTTCACAGATTGCATTCATTCTTCTTTGAAAGCTTGCATTGTTGAGTTGGAATTTTGCTAAGAAATGGCATTTGCTCACGGGAGCATTATGTTCAGGTGGGCTGAAGGACAAAGTCAAGAACAGATCAGTGATTGCCGCCTATTGAAAGACGGGGAAAACAAACAACAAACTGTCATTTGCAGTTACAGATTTATAATTAAGCAAATTTTATGTGAGTTTTAATCCAGCCCAGCTATGTAATTAAAAAACATACACATAATTCATTATTAGGGATACTCAAACACCCCCTGGTTCGGCTCCTGTCCTGTTGGGATCAGGAAGCCAGTTTTTTGACAAGACTGTAGGTTTGTGAGCCTGTTTATGGCTGCTTGCTGGGCTGCTTCAACATATTACTTCCTACTGGTACAGGGCAGCATGTCAGCGGTTTGCTAGGGATGCTACAAATTTGCACAAAGGCATTCAGCAGTCACATTTACTGTGTTTGAAGGTGTCCATCAGATGTGAGTCAGTCACCTAATCTGTCCAGTTTATGCTGAACAAGCCATGAGTATCCACTGAACTAGTTTGCCGGGTTTGATTCCCCATTCCTCCACATGAGCAGCGGAGGATAATCTGGTGAACTGGATTTTTTCCCACACTCTTACACACGAAGCCAGCTGGGTGACCTTGGGCTAGTCACAGCTCACTTAGAGCTCTCAATGCCGCCTACCTGACAGGGTGTCTGTTGTGGGGAGGGGAAGGGAAGGTGATTGTAAGCTGGTTTGAGTCTTCCATAAGTGGTAAGAGAAAGTCGGCATATAGAAACCAACTCTTTTTCTTCTTCTTTGCACTGGGCTTTTGCAAAACCGCACATGTGCAAAGATGCTGCTGCTTCAAACTGGTCAGCAGCCATTGGCATCTCTAAGGATTCTTTAGTGGAACACTGAAGGGTGAAAGTTTGTTGGATCACAGAATTTGTTAATAAGTGATACATAAGATTTGTGAGTGATCTAATTGCCTATATAAACAATTGCCTGCTGGACAGAGCAGTTACACAACAAGGATGGGGTGGTAGTACAACTCGAATGGGCTGTAGGAGAACTCACTTGTAAAAAGCCAGTTGAATTGTACTGCATGGTTAGGAAGGGATGTGGTGAAGGACATCTACACTGAAGCAACCTGTCAAACACTGATGAACTATGGAACTGATCTCTGAAAAATCAGGTCTTTGTTTGGGACCGGTGAACAAGGATGTGAGCCAAATTGGCAGGTGTTCGAGCATCTCAAACGGTCCAATGGAACTGAACTTCTCCCTATCTTTGCTGTGCCACTGCTCCACTCAGCAGACAAGACAATTGTTTAAGTAGACAGCTAAATTAGTAAATCCTAGAGTTGTTCAGTGTTTGTCTAAGTAGTCACATGAACACATGAAGCTGCTTTATACTGAATAAGACCATTGGTCCCTGAAGATCAGCATTCTTTATTTAGATTGGCAGTGGCTTTCCAGGGTCTCAGGTGGAGGTCTTTCATATCACCTACCACCTGATCCTTTCAGTTGGAGATGCTGGGGACTAAACTTGGGGCCTTTTGCATGCCAAGCAGGTACTCTTCCAGTGAGCCACAGCCCCTTCCACCTTTGTGGCAAGTTCAAGATCCAGTGTGTTTAGTAGTCAGAATGTTGTACTAGGATCTAGGAGGCCCAGGTTCAAATCCCCACTTTGCCATGGAAGCTTGCTGGGTGACCTTGGGCAAGTTATGCACTCTCAGCTTAACCCGCCCAAATGTAGGAAAGGAGACCAATGTAAACCACTTTGGGCCCCTATTGGGGAAAAAAGTGAGGTGTACATGAAATAAATAAAAATAAAGAGTCAAACACATTCATTGCAAAATTTGTGACACCCCTAGCTATTATGTCCAACCTCAACTTCATAAAACATTGCTAATCCATGGGTTAGACAATAGACATAGCTTCTCAATGTGTTTGTAAAAATCAAAGAACATTCCCTTGGCAGAAGATCCATACAATTATATTACTTGTAGCTTCTTTTCCCATAAGAAAGATATTCTCTACAGCTGGAAGAATGCTGGAATGTGAGGAATTCTACCTGTGATTTTATCAGTCAAGAACCTTTTTTTTCTAACTCCTTTTATGAAAACAGTTCTATGACAAAGGAAAGTTAACATTTGCAGTCCTGCTATACACACTCACATGCATGCAGACACCCACTCACAAAACACGTCTTAGAAATGGCAGTGCATTTTGAAATTAAATATCAGATGAACTCAAAATTGAGCTTTCTGCTGAAATTTGACAAAAATCACTTGAGCCACTCAGTAGCATGAATCGAAATCAAGCATGTTGCCATCTTAGCCTGATTTTTTGAGCTAAATTATAAGGACTGATTTAAAACCTAATGGTGGTCAGCGAATCCATTTCACCACTGCCCAGAAATCCAGCCTGGGATGTTCAATCTGATTGATCTTAATTTGGAATTCACTGCACTGAATAAGGAATAAAGACAAGCAAGATGAATCCTTTCTTTACAATATGCACTTTTTCACTTCCAAGAACTTCTTCCCCAACTCAGGATAGTCTGTTATGTCTTACAGAGTACCTACAGCTAGAGATGTGAATGCTCGGGGCTTGGAGGCAGGGACACATAAACATTTTTTGAATGAGAATCCACAGTTTTCTTCTGAGGCCTCCCCCCCCACCGCAGTTTTCTCCGACAGAAAATTTGTAAATTTTGGGGAGTACTGAAAAATAACTTCTATGAAATATTTTCTTTTAGAAAGAGTGAAATCCTTTTAACGACAAGGTTGGTATGCTGTAGACATATACAGCTCTTAAATCCAACATGCATTTCTGTACCTAGAAGGATACCTCATCTTCATGTGGGCAGCATGCAGGTCTTTCATTGCTTCTGTGGTCCTTTTGACCTGACTCTTCCCTTGTGGTTGATCTTTTCACCTCTCCCTCAAACCACTGTGGCACATATAACCACAGACTAGGTATCAAGTAGCTTATTGCCCTACCTTGCTGGAGGGGGAAAAAAGATCAGAAGGAGGTGGGGCAGAAACTACACCAAAGCCTCAGTGGAAATTTTCATTGAGAACTAAACTCTCTCTCTTACCAGTAGCCACAAAAGGAAAAAGACAGCATCTAGCTGGAACTACAGCTAGCTGTGCAGATACTATAATTGAATCTTTGCGTGACCATTTTTTTCTGCCCAAATGATATATTTTATGTTGTTTAACACAAAGCTTGTGTTTTCTGTTAACTCCTTTTCCCCCCTACTTTTCAGATAGCAAAAATTATATGGGCTAAGGTAGCATACAGTACATCAGCTTATGGTTTTCTCTTCAGTATTAGTATATTTGCAGTTTCGCTTGTATAAAACTAAGGCATTTATAACTTTTAAATTCCTTAAATATTTCAAATATTGCAATTTTATCTACTAAGTAAGTTATGCGTGATGCATTTTATGTTGCTACAGTAGTAAAAATTAGTTTAGGTTTGATGGACAAGTATGGCATGTATTTCAATTTCCCCCAAAATTTCTGTTCTTTTTTCCAGAAAAATCCCCCCCTCTTTTGTGGCTTCAGAATTTCCAGAAATTTTACATCTTTACCTATAGTAGCCAGGGAAGACACATGATCTAGTCATGCTATGAGATTCCTTAGCAAAAGAACCATAGGTCTGCTCTTCACAAAAGGCATATGAGTTTAAACTTTTCCAGGAGTCTGTTGGGTGATATTCAAGGGAGTTGCATGCTTGAATACTCCTCAGTCAACAACAACAACAAAACTGTGCTTGACATCTAATTTCTATGTGCAGGGAAGTTTTTTTAAAAGTTTGGTACCTCCCTTTGAAGTGGTTCTGTCCACTCCATGACCAGGCCACTTATATTAGATATTTATTTATTTATTATTTTCAATTTCTTTATTTATTATTTTCAGTTACAAGAGCCGGGAGCTGGCACTTCACCTCTGTGCCGCCCCGAGCCAGACACAGGACCTCTGTCTTTGATGGATTTAGTTTCAGTCGACTTTTCCACAACCACCCTGTCATGGCATCCAAGTACCTGGCCAGTGTGTCCGGGGCAGAATCTGGATGGCCGTCCATCAATAGATAAAGATGTAACAGCATACTGATGACAACCCAGCCCGAAAATCCTAATCAGCTGTACAAGGGGGCGCATAAAGATGTTAAACAACATAGGGGAGGGGATCACACCTTGCAGCACCCTACACACCAAGGTGCCGCTACGATACCATCTCCCCAAGCACTGCCCTCTGATCCCAACCTTGAAGGAAAGAGCACAGCCATCGAAGGGCTTACCCCCGTATCCCCACGTCAGTGAGGTGGTGGTCTAAAAGATCATGGTCGACCATGTCAAAGGCTGCTGCCAGATCTAAAAGTATTAGCAGCCCTGACCCACCTGGATCCAGCTGGCAATGGAGATTGTCTGTGAGGACGCCCAGAGCTGTCTCCATCCCATGAATGATGAATGGCTCATAACTAGATAAAAGTAATTCTTGCCTTCCTTTCCAAAAAATAAGCTGCCTCAGAATATCTGGGAGTAGAATGCTATTGCAAGTTCACTTTTGGCATTTTTGTACATGACTATAGAAATGGAAAACCAACCCTTCTCTGTCACAAAGAAGACTGACACCTCAGATCCAGTGGTGCAAGGGCAACAGCATTCCAATTGCAAAAGAAGTAATGCAGAAGCATCATTCTCTATCAGCACAGGTTACTAACACAGATGTCACTTCCCTCATTGCATAGATGGGTTCCTATGGAGGGTACTAATAAGGACACATGCTTTTTAAAAAGAAAAAATCCAATTAGCATACAGTAAGATCACATTGTGCTCACCAAAAAGAAGGGGCAAAGCAGACCTATAATTCTTAAAATGCATTTCAAGATAAATGACATGTTTTTTATTTATGACATCAATTTATTTTCCACTTTGCAATTACGTAAAAATAGCAATAACATGGTCAGGGAGGTGATGTGATGGATCCAGGTGCTGAATTATTCATTGCCCTTCAGTCGTTGACTTCACATCAGATGTCTTCCTAGGTGCATGGCATAAATCACACTGGATCTTTTTGGTCACAACAACCACTCCAACAACATCCTAGCTTGTGCCTTTTTGTATCAATCAACTTTTGAGATGTACGTACAGGCATGCAACAAATCAGGACTCGATGCACTTTTTACTCCTGCGGCCCAAGCCTACATCTCTTTGTAGAGCATTTGTCAAACATACTGGGTAAGAAATCGAATGCTGATCCAGTAATCTTTGTTGCATCTCCTCTCATGCTTGAGAGAGGAATTTTTTAAATTTCATTTTGTTAATTTTCAAAGTACTTTAATTCAATTTGATACCCCCCACCCCCATTCAAAACAAAACAAAACGGTACTTCATATGCTATTGTCCCAACCAGGCCACTGGAATGAGGAAGAAGAAGAGTTGGTTTTTATATGCTGACTTTCTCTACTGCTTAAAGGAGAATCAAACCAGCTTACAATCACCTTCCCTTTCCCTCCCCACAACAGACACCCTGTGAGGTAGGTGGGGCTGAGAGAGCTCTAAGAGAGCTGTGACTAGCCCAAGGTCACCCAGTTGGCTTCATGTGGAGGAGTGGGGATCAACTCCAGATTAGAGTCCACCTCTCCAAACCACCATTTTTAACCACTACACTATGATGTATGTATTCTTTACATAGCAGTCCAGACATGGAAGTATGCATGGTTCCTGATTCAACAAGGGAATCCTCCTGAAGAACCCTGAGCATTGTGCTAGCCAGACTGGGTGTATAACTCTAAATATTTTCTACAGAGTCATTTTTATTTATTCCTGTTTGCATACATATCATAACTGACCTGGGTTTTCCAGACTTTCATTGCCAAGAAATATTATGTTTTGAACATTTCAATAGTTCCAGTGATTTAAGACCTTGCCAGGGAAATGGGGTGGAGAGAACGCATTTTGTTGCTGGTATAAGAGTAATGCATTTTAATGGCTAGTTTCTTTTTAAAAAATGCCTTCATTTTTTCTTTTTAAGTGTGATTTTGAAAACTTTTGAAAAAGGGGTATCAAAATTTGGTTTCCTTCCTTCTGTATATAAAGACTTTCACCCTTTTACAAAAGTTGCCTTTGATTTAATCAGAACCCCCCCACACACACACACACACGAGAGACTGAACTTGCTACTTTCTTGCTTCGTGTGTGTGTGTATGCATTGTGAAAATAAATCCACAAAAATGATATTTTTATATACTGTGGTGAAAAGCTGCACAGGAAAGTATAAAATATGTGACATAGTTAATTCACATCTTGAAAAATAGGCCTTGGCAGCTGTTCTGGTCACAAACCACATTGAAATTACAAAGTTGTTATTATTATTTTTTATTTAAGAAGCCCTTCTGGGAACTTTCAGTAACCCTTTGCTACTCTTTCTGCTGCTTGCTACCATTCTGCTGCTTCCACACCTGCTATTTATGTAGCCCATTCTCTGATGAATGAACATGTGCCCATCCCATTGGAGGGCAGGCTTGAAGTTCAACTATCTATCACCCAGTTATGCTCACATAAATCCTATTCATCTCAGGGAGATTTAAGAGCAGCTTGTCTGTTTCTGACACAGTGCTCCTGCACCCCATTAAATGCACCTAAGTCACATTTGTCTCACTTGAACTTACATGCACGTAATTCATTGCAGGACTCTAGCACAGTCAAAAAGCCATGCTCTTCCCTGTACTATATGTAGGGTTGCCAGCTCCAGTTTGGGAAATACCTAGAGATTTTTTTTGGGGGGGGGGGTGGAGCCTGAGGAGGGTGGAGTTTAGGGAAGGGTATAATGCCACAGAGTCCACCTTCCAAAGCGGCCATTTTCTCCAGGTGAACTGATCTCTAGGGTTCTAGATCAAATCAAGCCTGAACTGCCCCTAGAAGCTAAAAGGACTAAATTAAGGTTATTGTGCTTTGGTCACATCATCAGAAGACAAGAATCACTGGAAAAGACAATAACGCTAGTGAAAAGTTGAATGTCACAGAAAATTGCATAGAACAGCCACAATGCAGTATCAAAATATACTCAGCATGTGTGCTCACATAAAACACAATACACAAACAACTACATAACCCCAAAAGTGCACATACATATAACCAAGTCACAAATATTATTCACATCAAGATGATTCTCCACATGAATTTTCCAATTATGGCCAAAAGCCTAAATACACATAAACCTGGCGCAGCACTGCTGAAGTGTTAAGGGGGCATTATCGGCCTGAAAAGGGTTAGGAGGCTGCCTACCTGCAGCTCCGCCCCCCAGAATGCCCTGGGAACGCCTCCTGGGATGTTGGCACGAGGACTTGCACCAGGAACACACTGGCGGGAGGCCGAGCCAGCGGCCCAGGGCCACGCTGCCATGGCAGTCCTGAGGGGCAGTGTAAGTGGCACTAAGCCAGCATCCATGCCAGTTTGCATGGCACAAGTGGCACAGATGCCAGCGTAGGGGTCTGGGTGACTCCTAAGCCCATTTGGCCCCCAGGCTCAGGAATGGGCTGTGTGTCTCTCAGATCATAGTCTGACACTCTAATCACTACATCCAACCTTTCAAGGTGGGTTTGCCCCAAATGCTGGTAGCTGTGGTAGAGTGCTTCTTGCTCTAATTTAGCCATGTTTAATTGATATAGCACAGCCAATAAACTTGTTAACCCCACACTGCTGTCTCGTGTCCTTATTTTTGGGTTACTGTTATAATTCTTGCCAAACTGAAATTCAGAAGAAATAGAACCCAGGACAGAGCGAAATGTCAAGAATAAAATAATAGAATTAGGAAAATATCTTGTACTTAAGGGGTAGTAATGTAGTTGCAAGAAACTCTGTGGGAGTGCCTGTCATTGTTGGCTCCTCTTTTCTACTGAAGTTATTGTGTTTTATTTCTGATATTTGCTGCTGGAGAGGAGGGATTCAGTGTTTGCTCCATTATAACAGCTGCCATCTTAATGGGTTCATAGGATTCCTGTAATGGAGTTTTTAGACCAAAATTGGATCCTAGGGGTTCTGGTAAGATGTTTTATGGTATGGCATTGCCAGGAGCTGGGTTTGTGCAAATGCAAGTGAAGCAGACCTGTCACTAACTTGCACATTCAGTAGCTGCCTTTACAAGATCCTGTGGTACCAAGGCATTAATCATAGTTTATTTGTGTTGGGGAGCCAAAGATTGATGCAGTGCATGGCTACATAGAGCTGGCTAGCTATGTGCAGGGAACTGACATGCAGCAGTTTCAAGCAGCCGCTGTATGCCCAATGGCTGAGAGAATCAGCACTTGCTCAAAGCACACAGATTCAAAGTTATTTCAGCATACCCATTGGAGCTTCAGTAAACAAACAGCAGCAGAACCGAGACATTTCAGCAATAATGTAACACATACGGTACTTAAGTTATCTGATTTATACTATGAAAAATACCAGCCTCTTGCAAATGTAGTCTTCTTCTGTATAATTCATTTTATAGGAATTTGTCCAATGTAGTTTTAGATGTGTTTGATAATGGGGCTACCAGTCTTTCCCTTGGGAGGTTATGTCTCAGCAAATAGAGCTTCGAATGTGCTTCTATGATGTATTATATAACCTGCTGGTGGGTAATGACAATGTAACCCATTTTACTGGTTGTATAACCCGTTGTGTTATGAGACCAAAAGGTGTGTTTGGGGGGATGAATCAATAGTTATACTTGGACATACACATTTGGTTTAAAAATAGTAAAGGGAACTGTTGTTCACTGGTTTATTAATATATTTGAACAGACTAGTTTGCCTTAGATAAACCTAGGGGAATAAATTATAAATCTCTGAACAGAATTTAGTTGGAGGAGGCTGAAGCATTAGAATGGGAAGGGCCCCAAAGGCCTCTGACTCCAGGCCAGCAAAATGTGTGATTCACCTCAGCCTGCCAGCTATGCATTGTAACCCACAACTTTCTTTTTGCTACTTTAGGTAAGCAGCAAAATATCTGGGGTTTGTTGTGTTCTGGTTGAACTGCCATACATGATTGGTGAGCTTTTCAGTGGCTCATGAGTTTGAGTAGACCTGATCTAATTCAAAGCCATGTCCAAAAATATCCATGAGTTTATATCAGCCTGAATACTGAGAGAAGGTACCTTGTAAAATGAACTGAGAAAAATATATATATAAGGTTTCGTTGATGGTGGCTCATGTTTCTTTTGTACTGTGTTATAACTTCACCAAAATATGGTTAAGCACTGATTTCAGTTAAAACACTGTCTCGGAGACTGCTTAACAGAGCTACACCAGAAAGGAGCCATTGGGAAGCTTTTGGGGTAATACATGAATACAACAGTTCAATTAAGAAAAATAATAATTTAGCTTTCAGATGAAGAAGGAACATTCATGGCATTGAGGCCTGGGATCTGTTTGCCCTGACTTCTACTTGAAATGAAGCATGCAAGAATCTCCAACTGTTGTCTTAGAGCAGAAAAATAATGACATTTCCTAAAAACTTTGCACCAAAATACTAAGGTTGGGAAAGAATCTGGACAAAGACTTCCTCTGCTATTCATCTTTATAGCACCTTTTCCATCCTTTAGTAGGTGTTAAATAATTTCATTAGAACATAATATGTTCTAGAATGATTGCATTTCAACCCTGAGTAATCCTGGTTGCTCTGAAGATCCTTCCAGTGAACAGACTTAAGTTGGCTGCTTTCCAATGGACTGAGGAAACTGTTTCAACAGCTTAATACACCCCCCAATGATTATGAACTCCAGTCAATTTAATTTGGTTGCATCTGGCCTGTCTCCCATATGCCTATCCCATATGAAAGTAGGCATTTGATTTCTTTACATTCAGATAAAACATTTGATAACCTGTTGAAGAATTTATGGGCTGACTCCACTGAAAAGTATTGCAGTGGGAATGGTATGAAAGCTGCATCAGGGCCCATTCACACAAGCAAGTCATCATTTCATATTGCAAATGTCAAGTTATGAGCATATGTGTGGGAACTAGCCTTTAAAGTATCTCAAATCAATACTTTCACTGGAGCTGGCAGTCTGTTTGTCAATGAGAATGTAGTGTGGATCAGATAAAATAAACAAAGTCAAGCTCCAGAAAAAGACTAATATCCCAGAAGAACTCACAAGGCCAGATTTTTAGCAACAGTTGTTTGGAAATCCAATTTGAGAACTTGACATATGTTTAATGTATTTTTGGTTGTTAAGGAATAATTTGTTTAAAGTCTAAATATGAGAATGGGGAGAAATAACGTGTTATTAGGCAATGGGCTCCGTTTTGTTAGTTTGTTTTTTGGACAAATATTTCACTAATTTAAACCTATTCAATGAAATATTGAAAGCGCACAATCAAGATAAAGCTAAGTCTGTGATGCCCATTGATTTCAATGGGAGAGAAATCATTCTTTGGAATGAAAGGGTCAAAAAGTGCTGCTTAACTTTGAACTATAGCAAAAAAAAAAATTGAAGGGAAAGATATGGGTATTAGTGGAAACCAGTTTTTTCTGTGCTTGCATATAACTAATCTAGATGTAGCTCTCAATGAAGAATGCATCATACAGTGTCTCCTTTAATACATAAAAGCAATAGATCTTATTATGAAAGATTCAATAAACCGTCTCATAAAGACAGTGTATTGGAAGGAATGAGCAATTCAACTATAATTCTTTCTTGTTTAACCTGACTTGCCTACTTGCAAAGGAAAATTTACCGCTGTTGCCATGAAACAACTCAATATTACAATATTTGTTGGCACAAACTAAAAACATCCATAGAGAGCCATTCTACTATTATTGTGCTGCATGTGATATGAAGAAGAAACTGAACCAAACTGGGGCCCTCCCTGTTCTGGGATCACTTGGGAAGCTGATTCAGACGATTTCATTTGTGCAAAGTGCAAGGGCAAGAACTCCTTCTGACAATTTTCTTATTCTTCCATGGAGAAAAAAGTTGACATTGTGCTCCCCAATTTTGAAGTGGTTCAGCTGACCCTTCCTCACTCATTTAAGATTGTAGGGGCTATACTGGATTCCAACATGACTGCTGGAGAAGTAACTTAATGAAGATGCAAAAAAAAAATTCTTCCAACTCAAGTCGGGGACTGAAAGCTAACAATGTGGCATAGAAATGTTTAAAATAAATGAACAATTATACATGCAAGTGGTTGCAGCATCCAAGTGATGGTATGTACCTACATGCTGTCAAATTGCAACCAACTTATGGAGACCCCAGTAAGGAGGCTTTCAAACAAGTGAGAAGCAGAGGTAGTTAGTTTTCCATTGCCTTCGTCTGTAGTGAGGAAGTGAGGCTATTTGTACCTAGAAGTCCCTTGAGCCTGAGATTAAACTTTCCTAGAGCTGAAAATGACTCTGGGGAAGAGGGCAGGGGGTAAGATTTTGTGATCTTTGTGACTGTGGATTGTGGGATCCAATCCATGATACATATAAATTGCTTAGAAAACCAACATGCTTGCACATACACAATACTGTCCAAAACAATGTGTGAAAAATGAAAAACCAAATGAATACAAAAAGAAATGGCATAAGGAACATCCATCCATCTCTACTTCCAAACAGGGCTGAACCCAGGACTTTGTAATGTCTATATTAAGTTATGCATAGTGTGTGACAGAAGCCACATCCCAGTTTTCGTTTTGTGTATAGTTCTTTGTTCATCTTTTTGGAAGCACAGTCTATACTCCAAAGCAACATACAAGACTGAACTGGGACTTTTATTGTTGCAGTTGAAATTCTCCAAAAGCAGCTCACCAACTGAGGCAGATAAACGAGCCTCATAGACTGTGGTTTCTTTGAACATATCACTCTAATTTTCTCCTTTCCTATTAATTTGTAGGGTACCACCTCCTCAAACCCCAGATAAATTGATTCTGCAACTAACATCTGTGCACACAATTAATCTCTTTCACACATCTGATGTTCCACTTTAGTGGACACAGGACACACACTATGACTCATGCGTTAATCAGCTAATACCTGAAAATTAGGTGTGTGCCTACTGTATAAACAGTGACAGACTATCCGTCATCTGCTTGTATGAATTAATGAATTTAGGTACTGTTTTGCAGTCATCATATATTCAAAGCTGATGTAGGCCATTATCAAACAACACCAGCCCTAACCAAGGATGGGAAAGTGAAGAATGGGATGACAGAAAATAGACTCTAGTTAGCTGATTGTTGCTCACCCAGAAACTTGTGCTCACTGTCCTCTGACTTCATTGATGTATTCTAGGTTAAGGATGTGGCATTGCCAGGAAAAGATCCACCAAATGGATGTTCTGACTACTTAGATGTTTCAAGCTATTCTCCAAATGATCTCTTACCCACCTTGTACAATATGTTAGAAAAATGTTCATTCATGATTAGCAGAATCACAGCTAATGCTCTATCAGAGACCTTCCAACAAAATAGTAAAAAATGCTTTAGGCTCAGATAAGAGTCAAAGTGGGACTACTAAATGTTGAACCAACCTTTTACTTCCTTCTCCTCCTCTCTAAAGTCTACAACTACAAGAAAATGAGTACATATTCTTTTCACATACCACTGATATGCTACAAAGCCAAGACAGACACATCTCAAACTAAACTCAAAAGAAAGATTACTATTGATGCCGACTGTGCTCACGCAGTGTGCAGTGACACAATATATAACCTAGAGACATTTCTTATATTTAGTAGCATTAGGAAACTGGTCAGCAGTCTGAATAGCCCTGTCTAGCCTGATCTTGTTAGAGCTTGGCTGCTAAGCAGGGTTGCTACGGTTTCCAGGAATTTCCCACCCTGGAGTTGGCAACCCTAGTGCATGCTGGACTCTGGAGTGTCACTAAAAAATGCTGAGCAATGTCAGATGTATTATAATAACCTGATAATGAACTGCTCTGACATCTTGGGTTTTCTTGGAACACCAATATAAAAAAAACTGTAACAAATGGTCAGCCCATTCCTGAAAGGGGGGTAAATAAGCAGTGGCTGGGAGCGGCGCAGCCACGCTGCCTTCTCAGAGGCTTCCCAGCCAGCAAAAATAAATTAGAACTATTTTAAAAAGCAAAAAGGAGGGAATTCCCCATTGGAATCAACGAGGCTGTGCCATCCAAAAATGTGGTATAGCCACGTTGCTGCAAGAGGTGGCATTCCTGGGGTGGAAGGGGTTAGGAAGCTGCTTAAAGGCAGCTCTGACCCCGGGAACACTCTGGGAACATTCTCACCCCCATGCTGCCATGGGCTTTCCCTTCCAGGAATTCCCTGCTGGCGTGGCTGTGATGGTGGTGGGTGCTGGCGTACCTCCATGGCTCCCTGACACCAACATGTTTATCCTGGGTTAAAGGGGCACTTATGCCAGTGCATAGTCATGCTGGCTCCTAAGGAGCTTCATCTCCCTCCTTCAGGATTGCAGCCTTAGAATCGAGAAAACTAAACACTTGTTATTGAACTCCGTCCCAGGGAGATCAGTTTGTCTCCCTCTATCAGTGTCTTTCACCAGCTGGTGAACAGTTTTTTGTTTTATCTGGGATACCCCCAATACTGGTCTTTGGTCCTCATTCTAGTGTTGTTTGTTTATGTGTTTTTAATTAAATGTTATATTTCTATGTGTTCGTTTTAACTGAAATATATATTTAACTGTATTTTAACTGTTTTACTGTTTTAATGCTTTTTGGTTTGCTGCCTTGTGGACCCTGATTGGGTGGTAAAGTGGAATCAAAACAAACAAACAAACAAACAAATAAATAAAATATTGATGATGATGATAAAGTTTATATTTATTCTTCTAAGAGGCCTATTTGTCATGTCGCAGAAAAATGGAAAGGCATCCTGCAAGACTCTGAAGCACATTCCAGTCATTACACTTTAATTCTCTCAATTTGGCTTTCTAAAGGAAGAATAGGCATCATTTAGAATGTAGCTTGAGGATGAATTATGGTAGACAAAAAGAATCGAAAGGGAGGGGAGTGGGGAGGCCATGGGGATGATCTGAAGTAAAACAAAAGCATGCTCTGGACATGTATTTAATTGCTTCTATGTTTTTGTCATGATTCCTGTAAAAGAGTTCTTTAGTCCTTTACAGTTGATAGGAGACACAAAGCTGGAAGAAAGGAGGCGGCCGGGGGGGGGGGGACTCCTCTGGTTTCAAAGACAAAGTAATTCCATTAGGGCTTGAAATGACTTGGTGAAACATGAGTAAGGGAAATCATCTGCAATAACATACCAGCTGGGCTCCATGACATCACTTGCAGGAATCAAAGGAAATGAGCTAATAAGATATGCATAACAAAATCTTTTTGTTGTTTGTTTGCTTATATGATTCCAGTGTGATTTCAGGGTGACAAAAAAACCCCAAGAAGATGCATTTGAAAAAATTTGGCATGGATATTTTGCTCCTTCAGGAAAATCATTTTATCTTTATTGAAGCTGACAATGAAATAAAATGCCTGAGATGCTTCCCATTTGGTTTTATTTCCAAAAGAACTATTGCAGGTGCTAGAGTACCACATGCTTCTTAATATACAATATCTGCAAAGCCAGGAAACAATATTAGAATGTATTCATTAACACCTGTATTCTTCATGCCATCATTTACATGCACAGGCATCGACCTTGTTGGATAGTTTACCAGTAACTACTTCACTTGAAAAAATCATGTTTCCTGCCACACGCCATTAAATCAATGACACAAAACTGGTTTTGGAATTAATATTGCAGAGAAATTGCACAAGCTGGGATATTCATGGCCATAGCGGTAACTACTGGGAAATAAGACTCTTGTTCTAAATAAAATAAATAATATAAAACCTAGGGGCAAAAAAATCCTGACTTTAATATTTGAAGAGCTCCATCTTCTGAAGCTCTGTGTGGACAGCAACTGATTAAAAAACTAATATAAGATAGCCTGTACAAATTAAATGTATATTCCATTAAACAGTTAAAATTTCATGTGTTCTACCACCTAAGGGAGACTCAACCCGGCTTACAATCACCTTCCCTTCCCCTCCCCACAACAGACACCCTGTGAGGTAGGTGAGGCTGAGAGAGCTCTAACAGAGCTGTGGCTTGTCCAAGGTCACCCAACTAGCTTCGTGTGAAGGAGTGGGGAAACCAACCCGGTTCACCAGACTAGCCTCCACCGCTCATGTGGAGGAGTGGGGAATCAAACCCGGTTCTCTAGATCAGAGTCTACTGCTCCAAACCACCGCTCTTATCCACTACACCACATTGGCTAGTACTTTCTGTGAGATCTCATGCACAGTCAGTACTGTCTTAAATTAAAGGATGCTCACCAGCAGGGCTATGAAACATCTCTCTGGAAGACAGATCAGAAATCTAGAAATTACTTCTAAAATTTGGCCCAAGCATTTCCCAGAATTAGTGGCAACCAGATGTTTCTTAATGAAGAAATAATATGCCATTCAAAAATCCAGGTTGCCATATTCTATGCCAGGAATCCCCAGCCTTTTTGAGCCTGTAGGCACATTTGGAATTCTGACACAGTATGGTGGGCACAGCAACAAAATGGATGGCCCAAAATGCCTGCCGCAGGATGCAGAGCCAGCCGCAAAATGACTGCCACGGCTTAACTTCAGCAACACAGCACAGGTCCTTGTGGTGACAGCTTCTGCCAAAACAATGTTCAAAAGAATCTTCAAAGCCAATCAAATCTCCACTAGTCAATTTTGCTGGGGAAAAGCCCTACCTGGCCCAGCCCACTTCCTAAAAACACTTGGTGGGCACCAGAAAAGGTGTCCGCGGGTGCCACGGTGCTCACAGACACCCCCTTGGGGATCCTTGTTCTGTGCTTTTATACCTTATGGTTTAGCTGCCGTTTTGGAAAATGGCTGCCATTTTCAGAAATTGCTGTAGAAGTTGATATAGAGCAAGGGGTAATTGGTGACACCCAGGTGCTTCTCAAAGAAAAGAAGTACACTGAATTCAAATATCCAAGTTGCCAATTTTTACACCTCTTTGTTTGACTACCACTTTGGAAAATGGCTGCCATTTTTGTCAAAAATTGCGATGGAAGGGAGAGCTTGATGGCAGTCAGGTATTTCCCCACTCTAGCAATCACCGGAAACACTGTGGTTTTACCATAGAGTGTCTGCCAGTTCCTAAAACAGTGTGATGTCACGCTGTCACACCAAAAGAGACCCCCCCTCATTTTCCTCTCACTGGCCTACTGAGCACTGGTGGGGGTCTGGCAATTCTAGTGCAGGTACTTCCACTGCTGCCAGTCATTGCACTGTACCAATGGCTTTGGGAGGGTTTCCCGATTATATATATATATGGGCCCTCTGTTTGAACAGAAGCTTTGAAATAAAATACTGGATGCTTCATATGGATAAGAGTTCCCACATTCAAACCCCAGCTCTAGGGCAAGCACTAGTGCATTAAGCATGGATGTAGCTAGTGAGGGAAGATTATACAGCAGTCTGTAGGAAAACTAATCTCCACCCAGCTCTCCACCAGTATGCCTAACCTTGTAATTAGTTTTATGTTTTTAAAAACAGTGCATTGAAGTACGATATTTTTTTCATCCTGAACTTCCTCATATCATACATGTATGCCAGATAGTTAGAAGAATGGAGTTTTAATTTCTAGTGGCAACCCACAGCATTCCAAAAACAAAGTAAAGTAAAATAAAATAAAGGTACCAGATTCATTGCAAATGTGATCCTTGATCTTAAGGAGTTTATAACAAGAATGGTTCCAAACTAAAATATGGAATGCATGGGAACATTTATTAGACTATATTCCCTTTCTACATACACACACACACACACATAGTAACTATTCAGGTCAGCACTGCCTGGGGGGGTCAGAGGGGTGGTGCATGTTTTTTCCTTGCCAGTTTGTAACTTTGTTTCTTGGCTCTCTTTCTGTTTCTAAATCCAATGTTGATTCGTTTTTGAAATGGCAAGTCATTAATCCATTGTATGTTGTCAATGTACTTGGCAATTCCAAGTACAACATTCCTTCTCAATTCAAAACCACCCAAGAAAATCAGTGCCTAGCTCCAGTGAATTGTGAGCGCAACAGAAGGCCACACATACACTGCTCAACTGATGGAAATACATATACACAACTCCACTTCCCTAGGGAGTCCTGAGGCACTTACAGAGCACATTGGAGAAGACAGCTAGTATAAATATGACTTCCCCATGTGGGTACCACCAAAAAGCTCCTCTCATATAGAAGAGTTTACATATTAAGAATGTACAGATACAATCAAACTTATCAGGCAAAGCATTTACTGAAGGGGGTTCAGTTTCCCTCAGGCACACCTTTACATCTGGTTAAAGAAGAAGAAGAAGAAGAAGAAGAAGAAGAAGAAGAGGAGGAGAAGGAGGAGGAGGAGGAGGAGGAGGTTTTTATACCCCAATTTTCTCTACCTTTAAGAAGACTCAAACCAGCTTACGATCGCCTTCCCTTCCCCTCCCCACGACAGACATCTTGTGAGGTAGGTGGGGCGGAGAATGTTCGGAGAGAACTGTGACTAGCCCAAGGTCACCCAGCAGGCTTCATGTGAAGGAGTGGGGAAACCAAACCAGACATGTACACATGCCTAAACATGATTTGTACCATGAAACCATATGCACCCTTCACACCAGTAATTACTTTCCCCAGGGCTCATTGATATCAGTGTGCAGATGTAACATTGAGAGGGGGGAGAGCCCATCAGTGCTGGACAGTGGCTCCACTGTGGTCACAGGCATAGACAGCTTTGAAAGGGGATTAGACAGATTCATAGAGGATAGGTCTATCAGCTACTACTAGCCACAGTAACTAAAGGAAACATCCACGTTCAGAGGCAGTAAAGCTATGAATACTAAGAATTAGGGTTGTGCATATCGATCAACCCGAACCAAAAATAAACCCAAAATTAGCTGTTTCGGTAATTTTCAGGATTTGGGTTTACCAGATACCAAAACCTTTGGATAAAGCTGAAGCCAAATAGGTGATTCCCAAAAAAGCCGAATAGGTATTTGGCTTTTCGGGTTCGGCTATTCGCCTTTGCTCAGAGGCACTACTCTGTGCTTTCTCCCCTTTTTCTTTCTTTTTTCTTTTGACTGGTTTTGTTAGGGCCCCATAGTTGGGGCCCTTTTGAGGTAGGGGTCTTGTAATCGGAGCCAACAGGGTCTGACCAACTGACAGCAATGAGCTGACCTAATCTGCACTTTAAAAGATGAGGCTCACCCAGTCCGGAGAACATTAGTTTCCATCAGCTGCTCATGGCCCTTCTGAAGAAGACTCCCTCACCCATGTGGATGAGCAATCTCCTTACCATGAGCTGCCTTGGTCATGACTTCAGCTGGCATCATTTCCCTGCACCATGACCATCTCTTGGAATCAGATTTTTCATGACCACAATAAAGGACTGCTCACAGGATGTCATTTGCCACCAAATTAATGTTTTCTGTGCCTTATTTCTCTTGCATTTAAGCCCCTTTCCTCCGTTTGGAAGCTCATTTGCATGGAAATCAATCAAAGCAACCCAAAAACAAAGGCAGTCCCCAGATTTTGAGGTGGCAGCCTGGATTTGGCTCTTTCCACCAGTCCTCAGCAATGCTGAACTTTTGAACCTGAAAACCAATGGACACTGCTCGGCTCGCATATGCCTGCAGGATGGGGGTGACCCCTTTGCGGGCCCATAAAATTCGACCCTTTGTTCCAAAGTTCACCAAACTTTGGTGACCATCTAAGGTGATTCCCTTGCAGTGACACTGCAAATTTGGGGACTCTACCTCCAAAAATGCCCCCCCAGGAGCTTTGAAAAAAAATACAGATCACAATGGGTAGCCATGTTAGTCTGTCTGTAGCAACAGAAAAGAGCAAGAGTCCAGGAGCACCTTAGAGACTAACAACATTTCTGGCAGGGGATGAGCTTTCGTATTTGTATAAAAAAATTATTTTTCAAAACTATTAAACACATATTTCAGCAAATACAAATAAACAATAAACATCAAAATAGATAAAAAAACATTCGCCAAGATTGTTGCATTCAATCATAGGTTAACTTCCCCTACACCCTCCTCCATCTCAAAATAAATTTATATATTCTTTTGCATAAAAATTTCTAATCCTAATATTTATTTCCATTTATCTATCCCTTACTGTAACAAAAAAGAAAACAAAAAGAAACAAGAAAAAGGGTTAATAATTAATTCTATCTTATAATATAATAAAATCAAAAAAGGATAATAATAATAAAAGGATTAGTAGAGCAAAGTAGCATTAATTACTTCCATTAAGAAATTTAATTTGTTTTAAATTTTCCATTCCTCCCTAACACCAATTCAATGAAATATTACTAGTAAATTTATTATCAAATAAAATCCATATCCATTTAAAGCCTGTTCTTTTAACTAATTCCATTTGTTAATCTTCACCACATAAGACACTAGAGCCATTTAGGTTAGTCCCTTTATCCGGGTTTTCCAACGACTCCTTCTTTTCGTCATTTTAATTAAACACCAAAGATGATCCTTGAAAACTGTTAGCAAGCTCTCTTCCACAAATGAGTAGTCTTCAAGGCGTATCTTAGTTACAGTGTTTTCCGCATCCAATTCTAAGAGGGAGATCCCAACAAGTTGAATTTTCCTGTCCAAGTAGGTATTGAACCGTTCATCAAGCAAATTGAAGAGATCACTTACATTCAACTCCATTGGTATCAGCAAAGCTGTTGGAATTTGGTTTGTTGTATGTTCTTCCTCTTCTTCCTCAGCTAAAGAGCTCTCTAGCATTGCAGTATTTGGAGATACATCTTCAGAATCTTCTATAAATTCATTCCTGTTTTGAGTTACTGACAGGGGGAAGATATTAAATTTGGTCATCATCTGCTCCAGCAGTGCTGACATCTGCTTTTGTTGATTTAGCAGTCGTTTCTAATACCTTGCATTTGTCTCATTTTGTAGATTGAACATATCCTGAATTAACTTTTCCATGGCAGTTTCTTGCCAGAATGCCCTTCTTAACAGCGATTTTGGCAGGTCCAAGATCCAAGATTTTAATGAGTGTGGGTAGATTAATAAGCGTTGTTAAGCATATTCACGAAGATTTTTTTTCAAAAAGTCCTTAATTTGAAGTAGAAATTGAAGTTTAATTAAAAAAAAAAACCAACAAGTTTTTTGCAGACGCTCTAGATTGGCAGTAGACAGGAAGTAGGAAGTTGATAGGAAACAGTATAGCCACGGACTTTCCGACGTCCCCTTTTTTGTATTTTTTCAAAGAGGCGCCTTTATATGATGCACCGAGGGGACGCCTTTCAGTCCTGCACACTTCTTTCACTTCCCTTCTCCCCTCAATTGGCAAACATGCATCTGCAGATCACAGCAATTCCTAGATGTCTTCCAGTTCTTGAAAACGAAACTTAAGGACGTGGATGGAGGACCTTCCCCAGCCGGGAAAAGGTAGCGTAACCAAGGAGAGGGAGGGTTTTAATTCTCCTTTCCCCTCAAACGTCACAGAAACTGATTGGTCCCTTTCACATCAATCAAGAAGTTCGATTGTTTTGTCTACCCACAGATCAATTTGATAAAGTCCTTGCCACTTTATCTGATGATTTATCTTAACAAAAAAAAGCTTTATACGATGGGGGGAAGGCATGCAGAGTTCCCAGTAGTTGCTTTCAGCCCGGTTAACTTTCTGTACCTGGTAAGATCAAAAGAATTCTTGTACTCACTTAGACTTCGGAGAGTGAGGTATTTTTCCTTTAAATGTTTCTTAAGATGGTAATAGGTGCTGGAGGTCCCGGCCGGTAGCCAAAGAAAACGCTCGCAGCGATGCCTTCTCCCCTCAGTGCCAAAGCAGGACTGCATCCACACCTCAGGGGGACTTAAAAAAGCTCCCTCGGAGAGTATGGGAGTCACACTGCTATCTTCAGGCTGCAGAGGAATTCCTGCATCCCAGTCCACTTTTTAGGACCGGGTCGGTGTGCTAAAAGCACTCCAATTTAGAGTGTATCTTGGATTCTCCTAGGAGCTCTCCTAGGAGACTGGCGCCGGGACCAGCTCAGTCACCAGAAGTCCAGGGGGATGAGCTTTCATGAGCCACAGCTCACTTCTTCAGATACAGCAAATACAGAGTACAGCTTGTGGAAGAGAGTTGTTCCATAGTCCTATGGGTGTTGAGCTATGCTATGTTTCTAAAACACAGGTTGTAGCATGGTCTAAGGCAACTGGGTCTAGGACTGTGCATTTTATATACTGCAGTATTTAGAAAGGAGACTGAAGTCATACTTACTTGAGAAGGCAAATATTCTAGCTGGCTAATTTGCCTTTATCCAGCAGTTGCTTGTGGTGAAAAAGATTTGCATATGTCTCTGTAGGGAAAGTAATGCATTCAGTAAAGCAAACCCTGATTTGTTCAAGTAAGAAAGTGTCAGTAAAATCCAGCAGTCAAGGATGGCAAGTAAATAAATAAAGCCTTAACCAGGATTTCCTACAGATACTAGTATCTGGAAAGCCCCAGGCTTTATTTCTAAATGCTTTCCCCCAAGATAGTAACCCTACATATAAGTAGAAGTCCAAAATCATTATTTTATAAATCCATGTATGACGATCCCTACCCCATTCCCTACCACAGTCCGTATTCAAGTTTTTCACCTTTGAGGATGAATTCGAACAGTCCCAATTACAGTGTGATCTATTTCCCAGCTGTAGTGTGACATCTGCCATATTCTGAAAATGAGATGCATATTACGTTAATTACTTACAACAAAATTTGCAAAATTAACTGCAGTCCTCTTTGCTGACTCATGACTCACACACCTGATTTTTCCCTTCTATGCTGAACACAGCTCACAACCTTGGAAGTTTCACACTATTTTAAGATGTTTTCAGACGCTCCCCAGGCACAATCACATAATGATTACAAAAGTACAGACTAAATCTACTGAGACAATTTTCAGTGCAGGAGATGACAGCTGGAGACATGCCCCTCCAACACTGCTGCATTAGGTCATATTTCATAATTGTTTTAACTAGTAGCCACTTATAGAGGGGAAATTGGGTTAATTTTTGTCCTGGTTCAAGTAGTGTTGGCTGTAAGTGTAAATGGTTGTCATTGACAACCTTCTAGACAGCTCTATACTTGCTTTCCTGTCAGGAGTTCCATTTCAGAGTTAGAGAGAGGGGAAAATAATGTAACTGGGAGAAAGAAAATCTGCAGAAAAAGGTGTATTTTTGAGAACACTGAAGAGTAAAATATAGAAAGTGAGCTTTCCCCTCACAGATGTGATCATTTTCTACATTTTTTTACACCTCACAACACTTTTTACTTTAATCCTTTAGACTGGAAGATGACTCCTTTCCTTGATCTGGCCATGTGGATTCATGCCACAGTCATCTCGAAACTAGACTATTGCAATGCACTCAACAATGGTCTGCCCTTGAAGACCGCCCAGAAACTCCAGCCAGTACAGAGTGCTACAGCTTGATAACTACCAGGAGCTAGACAGATTATGCATATTACACCTGTTCTGCAGTCACTCATTCAACTCTAGGAATTGATTATCACCTACAAAGCCCTTCATGGCCTAGGACCCTCATATCTATAGTACTGCCTTTTCTTATATGCTCTACTGCAACAGATGCCCTCATCTGAGCAAAGTCTACTGAAGGTGAATGGGTAAGTGCAGAGCTGCCACACCTGAAAATTCTCAGTTGTGGCTCCTATTTTTTGGAATTACCTGCCTGAGGAGATCAGAAGGGCTCCCATACTTTTATCTTTCTGCAGACTGTGTAAAACAGAATTTTAAAACATGAAAATCCATTGGAAAGCTCTCTAGTAAATAGGAACTATGAAATGAAAACATGGAAGCCCCAGAGTTAGAAACAGAAGGGACCATCAGTTACACCCTTCTAAATCCACTGAAGCCAACGAATTAGAAGGCTGTACTGGAAAAGCCACTAAATCAAAACCCTCCACTACCAACTACCACCTAGCAGGTCTATTTATTGCACCTAGATTACAGAAAGCCATAGGCAATGCAAGTGCACTGCTAAAAAAATGCATGGCATAGTCAACAAGCACTGCATTTGTACTTTCTCCAAGTTATTTCATTGTCTTGGTGGTTGTGCAAGAGTTTTCTGATTCTATATATGCCTTGAACCCTTAGCCATGAGCCAGTGGGGAATACAGAAGAAGAAGAAGAAGAAGAAGAAGAAGAAGAAGAAGAAGAAGAAGAAGAAGAAGAAGAAGAAGAAGAAGAAGAAGAAGAAGAAGAGGAGGAGGAGGAGGAGGAGGAGGAGGAGGAGGAGGAGGAGGAGGAGGAGGAGGAGTTGGTTTTTATATGCTGACTTTCTCTACCACTCAAGGGAGAATGAAACCAGCTTACAGTCACCTTCCCTTCCCCTTCCCACAACAGACACCCTGTGAGGTAGGTGAGGCTGAGAGAGTGTGATTAGCCCAAGATCACCCAGCTGGCTTCATGCGTAGGAGCGGGGAAACAAATCCAGTTCACCAGATTAGCCTCCACCGATCATGTAGAGGAGTGAGGAATCAAACTCAGTTCTCCAAATCAGACTTCCCCACTCCAAACCACTGTTCTTAACCACTACACCACACTTTTTAGGAGACACTGTAAGGCTGTTTTATTTATAAGGGCTTTTATTGTGGATTAAGTTGTATTTTGTATTTTTTTTTTATTTTTGAATTGTGAGATGCATTGAGCCACAAGGAAAGGGCAGTCTCTCTCTCACACACACACTCTCTGTATAAACAATTCTTAGCTAATAGATAGGGTTGCCAACCTCCAGGTAGTGACTGAAGGGAACAAACAGCATTGAGGCTCTGCTAATATATAAGTTCAAACTGAAGCATGAGTAATACACAAATAAGCCTTAAATAATATAAAGATTCCAATAGCTATTATATTATATGGGTATTGAAGTCATCTCCTGGAATTACAAGTGATCTTCAGACAATAGAGATCAGTTCATCTGGGAAAATGGCCGCTTTGGAAGGTGGATTCTATGGAATTATAACCCATTGAAGTCCTTCTTCCCTCCTCAGGCTCTACCCCAAAAATCTCCAGGATAAATCTTAGCCCATCAGTGGAACTGCTAAGTATATCGTCAGTATACCCTTAGACACTCAGTTTATTAACTTTCATGACCTCTGTTGAAGACAGCATGCTATGCCGGGAGGACCTTAGTGTTATCCAGAAAGTAAATTCTTAAAATTTACTTTTAATACAATTTGTAATTGTTAAACTATAGCATTTGTTTATTTTTTTCAAATTTCAGTGTATTGCAAAAAGTAAAACCAACAGTACGATTTTTACAAGAATTTTTAACATGGAAAATGTAATTATCCATAGAATCACAGAATCATAGAGTTGGAAGGGGCCATACAGGCCATCTAGTCCAACTCCCTGCTTCATGTAGGATCAGCCTAGAGCACCCCTGACAAGTGCTTGTCCAGCCTCTGCTAAAAGACTTCCAGTGAGGGTCATAATCTAATCTGTCTGGGTTCAGTGCCTGACCTGGCCTCTGAGGTGAGCCCACTAAGCCCACACCACCATCAAAACTGGAGCCTAACGAGTCCCTCCCCCCTTCCCTGTCCCTGCAGTAGCCTCTGGTGGAGGCAGAGTGCCTGGGACCGGACTCAGAGAACACGTTGGCCTTCACAGATGGGAGCAGCCCCCAGCACCTCTGGCAAAGCCAACAGTCCTCTTGATGCCAACCAATGATATCATCCCCCAGTGTCACAGGAGCAACAGCGATGCCAGGAAAAGTCAGACCCCCATGGAGTTCCCCAGGCCAGCTGGCATGGCCAGTAACAGCATCCAGTAACTGTCTGGCCATGTTGGCCTAGGTGGAACTTACGAGGGCCTGCACCAGCTCAGACCTCATGGGGGACTGGGCAAGGATGGCCCAACAGGTGATCACCCAAGGTTGGGCCAGTGGGCAAGAGGAGGAAGGTGAGCTGAGACAGGACAGCCATAGGGAAGGAGTGGTGCTCCAACCCCTATTCCAGGAAATAGCCAGGCAACAGGGGCAGGACTGGGGAGCGTGACTGAGGGTAATTGGGAAGGCGTGGGGATATAGGGAGTCTCCTCAACCAGTCCACAGAGGAGTAGAAAGGATGTTGGCCTGGAGCATAGCAGGCAACACTCCTGGGGTAAGGAGTATGAGTTTGGGTGCTGTGGCCTTTACTTACCCCTTCCTGATTCTGAGGCCTGGGGAGACCCAGAGTAGCAGGGCATGGTGGATGTAAAGGAGGTAGTGCTGACGAGAGAGGATCCTCACATATAATCATTCTATTTTGTGCTCCTAGAGACAGGTGAGATATAATTATTTTAATCAATAATAAAAATAATAATTCATAACTTCTTCCTATGAACCAGTTTCATGTGTATCTTTCTAGAGTGAGTGGCTGTAAAAGGATGCAGCACACTGGGAATATATACTAGGTGTATGGCTCTTCTGAACAGGTTAGAAACCTTTCCGTACCATTTTAAACTGGTGCTGTGAACGCCTCGTCAGTGTTACACAAAAGGCGTATTTTCTACATTTGGAATTCTCCCAGCACACAAACACCTCTATTCAGGGCCTCATAAGATGCAGATCAGGGAGCAAGGTGTTAGGAGGACTCTAAAATTAGAAAGGAGGAGGTGCATGTCCCCCCTGCCTCAAGCAGCACACAGTATCCTGTGGTTAATTGCTCGGCATTCCAAAATTGTGATATCACCTTTTTTTAGGGCTTTGTGGGTGGAGAGCCTTCTTTGGGTCTATGACAGCACCCCCAAAACATGTCATGACCCTAGGAAAAAAATCTATTCCCATATAGTATAACATGGCCAAACTAAATGAAGACAAGGTCTCTGTCCAGAGTCTGGAAGCCAGATAAAATAGGAACTCAGTGTTTCTCTAAACACATCGAGCGTATTACCTTAGTCATAAAATCGGGTACTTTCAAATCTAATTTGGTCAGCACTAGTGCTGTTGAAGGCTGGGAAGGGTTCCAGGGGAAATCACCTCCACGCAAACAGAGATTAGCAGCTCTCCATTGCAGACATATGGAAATGATTGTCTATAATCTCCGGTAATTGTGGCTGTATTACATTCAAATCCTGTTTTCAATTTTCTCAAACTTCTAGACTGATTGTGTTATTAAATCATGCTGGCTGATGTGTTTAATAAAGACCTATTAAATGTTTATAAAATTAGGGAAACAAATATGGGCTTTTAGTCAGATCAGGTGTATTTGAGATAGATCTAGTAGGCTATTGTTAAAATTATAGCATTGATATTAGAAATGTGTCTACAAAATATACTTCAAGACCTTGCTTTGGCATAGTTAATTAGGATGAATGCCTAATTTGGGGGAAAGGTCTGGTAACTCTTTGAAGTGTCCTTTCTGTTTCTGTTTCAAACAAACAGAAATGGGATAAAATATTAGGCCAAAATTTTGAAAGCATGTGCATCTGTAATACTATGTATTCTTTATTGGGAGTATGTCCTGTTGAACACAGTGGGATTTACTTGAGATACACATGTACAGAACTGAGCTGAAAAAGTTGTGTTCTTTTATTTTGCATGCCTTACATTTTAGGAAGATGGAATGGACAATGCTGGGTATGTAAGAATGTATGAATGCCATGTAGAGTAGAATTTAACCCCATGCCGCTAGAAAACTGATTGCACAGAACATCTAGTAAATCTGAATTCATTCTAAATTAGTGTGGCCAGCATTCTCAGAAAAGAGGATAGAAAGGACAGCTTCAATTTCCCCATGTTAACTAACATACTTTAATGTAAAATTTAACTGTTGCTTAGCATCAAAATCAAGCTTTAAAATACAACAAATGTGTGTGTGAGAGAAAGAGAGCGTTTGGAAGTCAAAAAGTCATTTGTCATCATTGTAGGATTGCCATACAATCCTCTTAGCATGATTTGCTGCATAACAAATTCAGCCCTGTGCTGAGGTCCAGTCCCAGAAGCATGTTTGGAGAAGGCACTGAAACTGGGCCATAATCTTAGGTAAACAGCCTGTGTATCTCTCCAGACAATTTAACTACTTCCTTAGTGGTTTCCAGTGAATTATCATACAGAAAGCAGAGATACAAGCTAACTTCTAAAGCAAAGGTACACAAATAAGCTAAACCAGGAAACATGGATTTACTCCTATGTTCTTTATTTACAAATTATCAGTGCATGGAAATATTCCCATTGATGTAAATGTAGCTGATTCTACTTTAAAGTCTAGCTGTTTTATCTCAGTTTATGGCTGAGATTATAGAGTACACCTGGAAGAATGCAAACCTCACAGGAAAGGGAACTTTGAAAACCATTTGAACCTAATGTATGATTTCATATCCTCAGACAATTATGGTGACCATATGAAGCTTCTAGTCCAGGGATCCCCAAAATTGTTGAGCCTCTGCAAAGGGTAGCTACTAACCTTTGGTTTTAATGGTTTTTGAGATGTGTTTTTTTTATCATGTATGTTGTTAATCTGTTAGCTGCCTTGGTAGCCTGACGGTGACAGAAAGGTGAGGTATAATAAATTTTGTGAATAAAAATAAATAATAAATACCATATGCATGCCACAGGAGAAGGCCCAGTCACAGTAGATAGAAGGGTCAGTTCCCACCTTGGGGGAAGGGAGCTACAGTTTGGTCACTCCCTGGTTTTAAAAAAGATTAATTGCCCATCTAATCACTGGGTGCATTTGCAGGCTACATGAAGCCTGCATTGCATGCCCTTGAGCCAGCCTACTTTGTGGAGGTGCCGCACCCTCCCTCTCAGTTTTGGAGTATGGGACTAGCTGGTTGCTTCATGGCTGAGCAGGGTTTTGGGGGGGCTTTCTCTAGTTGGTTTTGAGAAAGGATTTTTTTTTGCCTGCTTCATACTGTATAGAATCATAGAATCATGGAGTTGGAAGGGGCCACCAGGGTAATCGAGTCCAATCCCCGGTACAATGCAGGCAATTCTCAGCTACTTCCCCACCTCCCAAAACCCCAGTGATCCCTACTCCATGCCCAGAAGAAGGCAAAAAAAAAAAAAATCATCCAAGATCCCTGGCCAATCTGGCCTGGAGGAAACAATCTGGCCTGAAGGAAAATTGCTTCCTGACCCCAAAGTGGCAATTGACATTTCCCTGGGCTTGTAAGAAAGGGCCATGAGAGCCAAACACTGATGCAACCCTTCTTACCCTCCTTCTCATGAACTTCCCAAATTCACAAAATCAGCATTGCTGGCAAATGGACATCTAGCCTCTGCTTAAAAACCTCCAAAGAAGGAGAGCCCACCACCTCCCGAGGAAGCCTGTTCCAATGAGGAACTGCTCTGTCAATAAGTTCTTCCTAATGTTTGGCTGGAAACTCGTTGGTTCTTGTCCGACCTTCTGGGGCAACAGAAAACAACTCTGCACCATCCTTTATATGGTATGAGGTGGAGATAGGGTTGCCAACCTCCAGGCACTAGCTGGAGATCTCCTGCTATTACAACTGATCTCCAGCCGATAGAGATCAGTTTACCTAGAGAAAATGGCTGCTTTGGCAATTGGACTCTATGGCATTGAAGTCTCTCCCCAAACCCTGCCCTCCTCAGGCTCCGCCCCAAAAACCTCCCACCGGTTGCAAAGAGGGACCTGGCAACCCTAGGTGGAGAAGTTTAAAGGTAAATAGGCCTTGTCAATGATAAGGCCCTAACCAAGGTGGCAGTTGTAGCATGGGCTGCTTGGTAAGTTAGTAATTGGCAAGCACCCTGAAGCAGCTTATGATAGGGAGAGCTAACCAAACCAGGCACTTTGAGCTGCCTGGTCCAAGTGCTTGCACAGGGAGCTCTTTCAGTATGGGTCATCAATGCCTGATTCCTCATGCTGTCCACTGTAGGGCAAATGGCCTTGATGGGTAGTGCCCCTTGACACAATGTTGGTGTGCAGGCAAGGATAAGAGAAGAGTTTTGGATTACCACTCAGGGCTTGGAGACAGGGTTCTGGCAAACCCATTGGTGTTCCCACACTAGTTGAGGGTGGTTGAGTTACCAGCTGTAGTTCAGCTTTAAAAACAAACAAACATACCCTTACTTTCACCCAAAACTGGTGTTTGCATCTTTCATTGTTGGGTATGGGGAACAAAGACTGAACAAAATGCTTTGAGGTTTCAAGCCAACATCTTCCTAAGAAATATCTGCTTCAGGATGGTCACTGCTTGTAGACACAAAGGTTATCATGGGCACAAATTTATCATGGGCTCTTCTACTTGTAGGCACAAATTTATCATGGGCTCTTCTAAAGCAGCTCCTGCACCCAAAAGACAGAGGAAAGATGCAATCAGCTCATTGCTTTGGGAAAATAATTTTTGGGTTGCCAAGCCAGAGATATAAGAAAGTCTATATCCATAATGGGAGAGATCAGAAAGTCTGTGTCCATGCCCAAACTGAGGGCACATGACTATGGTGCACAGGGATGAACTTATCAATTTGCTAGTCAGTCAGCTGGTAGGGAGTGACATGAATCTCCTAATTGCCATTTAATACTCTCTGGGTGTTATCCCACACCTCAAAGATGAAGTGGGTACCAGGAAACACACTGGTGGATGCCAAGGTGCCCCATAATAGTGATCATTGCTCTAATCATAGATCTTACATGCACTTTCTTTTCTGTATGGCTATAAAATGTATTACCCAAAGTAGTTTACAATCATTCAAATATTAATGAATTGACTAAAATAATCAACTCACTTTAATAGCATGTGCAGCCTCCGCAAAAGAGCATTTCATTCAAGTGTATTTTGCCAGTTTCCTTAACTGGGCTTTTTGATCATGAATAATCCCCATATTTCAATTTCCTTGGTTATAGGGACAACAAGGTAACACATAATAGGGGACTTTTTTGTGAATCTCAAGATGCAATAAAATAGTGTTACTAATTCAAACCAAGTTCAAGTTACACCACAACATTCACTGAGTCAAAATAAAAAACACATCGATTTAGCCCAAACTAAATATAGGCCTGTTATATGCAAGAGTGAGGGTTAATTTGACCTTTAACCATCAGTGGGCTTTTAATATACAGGCAGCCCATTCCTGAAGACGGGGGTGGAGCTGCATAGGAGCTGGTGTGACCCTTATGCTGGCGTCTGTGCCACTTCTGCTGTGCAAACTGACATGGACGCTGGCGTAGGGTGACTTAACGCCGGCCCCCCTGGATGCTGGCAGCTGTGCAGGGCTCGAGTGCTGGTGCTGCCTCCTGGAGGGGTTTTTCTGGTGTATCTCCCCATGCTGGCATCTAGGCGGGCATTCCTGGGGCATTCCCAGGGGCGGTGCTGCTATTAGGCAGCTTCCTAAGCCCTTTTGGGCCAGGAATGCGCCATTTTGCAGGCATTCAGTTACACCTCCAAAATTGTGGCATAGTCCTATGGAACTCTATGGGGAGTTCTAGGGGTTCCCCCCTCCCGAAAAGTGTTTTTTATTCTTTTTCTGGCTTGCTCTGCTGGCCTCTGTCTAACCACCACCCCTTCAGGAATGGGTTGTTAAAAGAGTTAGAGAAGTTGGAAGGACTAATGAGAGATGATGGGAACCTAAGAAGAACCTTCAAACAAACATTTGAAGGCTGGTATGATGGGGTTTATTAGTGGCATCCTATTTCCAAAGGTCCCCATTAAAGATTTGGAAGTTCTAGTTTATGAGATATTAGATTTAAAACCTGCAAGAATCCAAACGAATCAAAAAGATGCCACACGTTTCAAACACTCAGATTTCAAATTTTGACTTAAAAAACAAACACAAAAAAATTCATCTAAATTTTAAACGCTAATTTTTCTCATTTCATATTAGAAAAGTAAAATTGCAAAATACGCCCAGTTTTAGAGACCTGGGGATATTTCTTTCAGCTCTGTGTTTAAGGCAAATTATGATACATGCGCTGCTGTTTATATATTTTGCAGACTGACAAGGGACCAATTCAGTGAGCAGCATGAACAGGAAACATGTATATCTGAGGTTCAAACCCTGGCGATCCTTCTGGTTCTTTTTCAATCTTTTGGAAAATCAAGGCCTTTGTCAAGTTAATCATCCTAGAAATCTCACCTTGAAACTTCCTTTTAACCTTTAACTTATGTTTCTTTATCATTCTAATAGTCTTAATGAGTCATCATCATCAATATCTGTTTTCCTCATTCTCAATCCTTTTCATTAATAATTCTCACTGGGCAGAAAGCATTTTAAAATTCTAACTCATTAAAACCGCAGCCCACATACTAAAGTAATTTGGTTCCCTGTCTTAAGGGCAAACTTGAACCTGTTTTCTCCAACAAATTAATTTCTTTCTTTCTTTCAGGGAGTGCTGCAGGGACGAGGTTTACAAATGAATTAATTGCCGGGTTAGCCGGCATAAAATGCCCCGCATCATTATGTTTACATAAACACGCAATGTTTTAAAACCTATAACTAGCCCATAACATGGTCTTTATGGAATTCTATAAAGTAAAGAAGATCTTGTATGGTTCACATTAGAGACTTTGAAAGGTTTGAAACGAAATGGATATAAGGTTAATATTTGGCAGAGCCTTGTAAATAGCCTGGTTGTTATTTTATATTGGCTGAAGTATAAAATTCTGGGTTGCATGCCAGCAACAAGCCCGGCAGTGTGGCCAGGTAGTTACATGGTTCTGTTGTTTGCCTGTTTCATGTTGGAATGTTCCTGCTCTCAGTAGGCTTTTTTCCCTGGTATGTGTGTCTGCTTATACTCAGCTAAAATAGAGCAAGGACCCTGCACTGCAATTATTTTTTACTAAATTTTGTTGGTCTTCCCTCAGGGGACTTTCTCCCAGTTTAATTATTTGTGGAATTGTACACTTCTGGGATTTTATTTCAAAATGTTCCTGTTGGAATTTGTTTCTGTGCCAAATTAAAGCCAAGGTCTTCACTCTCTTTCTCTTGCTCTCTCTCTCTCTTTTTTTAAATGTTCAGGAAAGTGTACTAAAATGTGTGCATCCTTAAATTAATAGAGGTGGTTCTTGAGGCATAGCTTTTAAAGTTATTTGTCTAAAGATATGTTTAGAATTGATTGTATTAAAAGGCTATAAATCTGCTTTGCCCATCCCCCACCCAGGCGGTTTAGGGAATGAATTTGAGCAATGCTCCTGAATTTTAAGTTAAGGCAAACAAGGGAGATATCATTTGTCTCCAGTTGTACATGAAATAGCTTATAATAGTTGCTGCTGAGTACATGAAGCATTGGTTAGGCCTTCTTTGCTATAAATCCCCATCTTGGCATACTTTATGTATTTATGAATCAGATAGTATGCCTGCATAAATAATGTGAAAAATCAAAATGTATAAGGTACTATTTCTGCATTGATTTTTCCAGTATAACTCTGCAGAAGAAAACATATATCAGAAAGGAGAGGATGGATATAATTAAGATCAAGGCACAATTATGGGATCATTCAAGCAATCTTTCAAGCCTTTGGTAGCTGTATCTTTTGGTAAACCAAGCTGACTTTTCCCCACTCTGACATAGGCTGTGAAGTCCATGTAAAAGCCAGTGGTGGGCTACTACCAGATATGCACTGAATTTTCCACAGCTCCTGTGCATAGATCAAGTGCAAATAGCTGGTCCAAGTTTAGGTCAGCATGTCCTCTACAGCAACAGCAAACTGTACTTTCTGTATCAAAGTTGGAGAAAGTGCCTTTTCCCCAAAGAAAAAGGTGATGGGTCTTGAGTAGGGTTGCCAGGTCCCTCTTTGTCACTGGCGGGAGATTTTGGGGGCGGAGCCTGAGGAGGGCGGGATTTGGGAAGGGGAGGGATTTTTTTTTTACAGTTCTCCAGGCAGAGCTCAAAGGGAGTCCAAAGGCATTCCTAAGGCAGATCTATACTCCACATCATTTTCCCAGAGAGAGATCAGGCATACCTAAAGTGCTTCAGCCAACTCCAGGAAATGAGATGCACATAACACTGGTGTCACTAGTGGGATTGTGTTTTCTTGAAGCTGGTGTGAATGTGCCAGAATAGAGACTGAGAAGTTTCTAGCACAATATGTTACTGTTCCAGTGGGAAAGCCAGCATAAGGACAGTTCTGAAGCAAAGCCCCAGCAGCGGAACCAGCAGGCTATACTGCAAAGGGAGAAAAACACTCTACCATGCCTGGAATCACAACATATCAAGGTGACTGGCATGCTTCTTCAGCCAATACAAAGGGTCATCTGAGCCAGACATTGCTTCTCCCATTTCTGCACTTGGAAGCAGTGGGGGACTGAAAGCAGGGAATGTACCAAATCAGAATGGCTGAGGAGATCCAGGAGGTAGATGAACAGGAGGTGGATCCAGGAGATCCAGGTGGTGGATGAACAGCTGATGGTCTTGTTTGATGCAGTTGTGCAGTCAGAATCAGAAAAGCAAAAGGCTTTGTCTGTCCAGGACCTACTAGTAAAGGTGAAAATCTGGAAGAAATGGAGTTGGTTCTGAAAGTGAGTTCCTTGGAGAAGGACAGACTACATCCTGGAGCCTTTGAAGATGAACTTCTTAATTAGACTTCTGCACCTCAAATTTACCCATGGAATAAAAAAGTGCCTGAAGAAAAGCTGGAAGAGTGTGGTCCAGAAAGGAGATCAGCAACAGCTGGAAGATACTGGTCAGGAAAAATACAGAATACTTGTGTATGCCCCATTTGGATGCTTGAAAGGCTTTGGTGGGTGTGAACAGACCCTACAGCCAATGTATCCCAGAAACAGGTACCTCCTGCAGGCAGACCTGTCAGTTATGTGGAAGATCAAACCAGCTTTGAGTTACCAACCTCAAGGTGGGGTCTGGAGTTTTCCCAGAATTACAACTGATCGTCACACTACAGTGATCAGTTTCCCCTTGAGGAAATTGCAGCTTAGAAGGATGGAAGAAACAAACGTCCTAAAGTAGCTACTAGCTAAAGATGGTAGATGCTCTAGGTATACCACAGACTCTGTGATATACCACAGAATGGGGGCAGACTGGCCATTAAGTACCAGTATAAATGTTTAGGATCAAATATGACACACAAAGTACATGCATACAGAAGTGTTCAAATAAGGTGGGAGAAAAAGGCAGGGGGAAAGTATGAGGTAGGCAATTTAAATTTAAAATTTGAATTTTTGTGAGAGGCAGGGGGGTGTTGGAGGAGCTGAACTTGGACCTGCATGTGACATCACAACATGTGATATGATATCACAAGTGATATGACATGCCCAGTGAGATTCCTTTCCTCTCGAAACTCTGCCCTCCCAAGGCACCACGTCAGGTACCAGTCCATTTCTCAAGCAAGAGTTGGCAATCCCAATGCATCTCCTTTTGAAATCCTGCCTCGTTTAAGTGACTTGGATGATGGACACCTGCAGATCTCTCTCTTTCTCTGAGGAACTGATGTGGGGTTGCAGATCTGCTGCCATATAGGAGTGCTTCGTGCCTCTATCTGCACTCTGCTTGAGTATACTTAGTGTCCAGTGCTCATTCTTCCAAACCATGTAAGTGTTGTCCCTGGAATTTCTTACTGCTTGGAAAAGTGTTTCAATGGCACACATTGCTTTTTCCTAAAATAAATAAGCACCAATAACTATATTTGAAAAGGCTGGGTTTTCATTACGGGATCTAATGTCAACAGTTCCAACAGTGTAGCTTTTTCATTAGCTGTTTGCCCTGCAGACTTAAAAACCAGGAGCCCAATGTCCCTTATGCACAAAGCATAAGCATCTGCCACCATATGAGCTTCACTGATGTGTTGTAAGCCCAGCCAAGTATTTACTGAGATTTTGTCTCTTTGCAGCAAGTCTGAAGGGCCTCAGCTGACTTCCCTGCAAACAACAGTCTGCATCACAAAATCACCACACGTAATGCAACATAATTGTTCCCAATTAGCAGTCTCTCTTCTGGAAAAGCCTGAGGCAGATGCACTAGACAGATTCCCAGAGGAAACTGGTCCGTCTAGTAGCCTGAGATCACTGGCAAGAATGAGGGTGGGGAGCAAATGCGCGTAATACATCTCCCTCTTCTTATGACTACCTTAGGGGCACCTCTGCATCTTAAAGTAAACATCAGTAAAACCTTTTTTTCAGTGAGAAAAATAAAATCATACTAAATGTCAAATAATTCTATCTATTTTACAACAAAAATATAAACTGACAGAACAAAGGGAAAACAACAAAAAGCCTACTGGTAGGGCAGATCACCTTTTCAGTTTTTAATTTTAATGCCTTGTTTGGAGTCAGAGTTTTCCAATGAGTAGAAGTAAGTTGCATGGCAAAAGAAAAAGACGGTAGGCAGAAATGCAGGTTGTAAAAATAAATTTTATTTTGATTAGAGTCTTCTATGGATAGTGTGATCCTTATACCCTTGCTATATAGAACAGGTTCTTGTAACTGGTTTCAGAGAATTTCAATCATTCTTAGGACTTGGTCCACTGAAGTTTGTATTAACTCGTGATATTTTCTTGAATGAATGAATAGTATGTACTGTTGGTTCTTGTAGGTTATCCGGGCTGTGTAACCGTGGTCTTGGAATTTTCTTTCCTGACGTTTCGCCAGCAACTGTGGCAGGCATCTTCAGAGTAGTAACACTGAAGGACAGTGTCTCTCAGTGTCAAGGGTGTAGGAAGAGTAATATATAGTCAGAAAGGGGTTGGGTTTGAGCTGAGTATTGTCCTGCAAAAGTAATGTGCTAATCATGTCCTGTATCAAGATAATGTGCTAATGAGGATATAGTATGTTAATATGGAACCATTGCATCCTGAAGTGATCTGTTAATGTGTGTAATCCAAAGCTAATCTGCATGGCTATTGTTGAATGTTGTCTTTGTTAGTCTGGAGGTTTTTTAGAACATGATTAGCACATTACTTTTGCAGGACAATACTCAGCTCAAACCCAACCCCTTTCTGACTATATATTACTCTTCCTACATCCTTGACACTGAGAGACACTGTCCTTCAGTGTTACTACTCTGAAGATGCCTGCCACAGTTGCTGGCGAAACGTCAGGAAAGAAAATTCCAAGACCACGGTTACACAGCCCGGATAACCTACAAGAACCAATGAACTCTGACCGTGAAAGCCTTTGACAATAGTATGTACTGTCTTCTACTGTATGACCCTACTATTTAATATCTGCATTGTTTAATATATCATGTTAATGATTATGTGTTGTTTCATCTCCATTTTCAGATTTCTGCAATCCATAACTCATTGCTTTGTTTATTGGATGTCCCATCGTATTGACTGTATTTGAATTACACTGTAATCTGCCTTGAGTCTCCGTGAGAAAGGTGGACTATAAATGGCATAAATAAATGAAAAACATTCTGAGTACCCTTGAGTACACAATAGCATTACAAAGGCTATCTGAATATCTCTTTCACTTATGCCTGTGGATAATGTTTGTGCTTACTTGGGAGTCAGGCAGTAAATCCTTCTCATCGCATGGTTTCTATCATGTCTATGTGCTGTGTGTGCCCTCATGTGAAAATTATAACTCGGAGAGCAGTACGAATAGCACAGCCAGTCATCCTGTGTTGAACAGTCAAGCAAAACTAAGCACACTGTATGGAGAAGTGAGTCTTCCATCAGTTCCCAGAACTGACATTCCCAGAAACTGCCATAATAATATAAAAAGGCTATTTGGTAAATGACGAGTTTGTGAATGGCAAACAGAAGTGCAGAGGAGAGGAGGGGAAGGAAGGGGGAAGAGCACTTAAGGTATATAAAAACGTTCAAGCTGTTAGTGGACACTAGCACGTGGTATTCTCGGTAAGCGGCCTGATTGAAGCTAATGGGAACGTATTCCATGATCAGCAATCGAACAACTGCTGCTCCACAGCAAATTAAGAAAGTAAACCAAAGAGGCTGAGGCTTTAAGAACAATGCCATGCTGAAGGAGACAGAAGAAATGATGTAATTCCTGAAACTGGAATAAGAGGGGGAGAGACGCAGAAAAGAGGTTTGTGGGGAAATGTAAAATTTTCAAATATGGTGTTTTATTACATTATTGTGATTTAACAGCAGGGCTGGTACTGAACAACTCCATGGTACAGACCAACAGCACCAGCGGGATTTATTATTATATTTTAAATGCTGCAGGGGGAATGCCTAGCTGTGTTTTGGGCCTAATGGGTCCTAAACCAGGTATACTGTATTGCATAAGTGAATACTAGCCATTTGGAAAGTTTACTCGGTTTACAGTCCTGAGAGATCTAGCTCCAGGGTATTTTATAGAGTGTGGTAGAGTTTGCTTTCCTAGGCTGTTGATTGGGAGTTTGGACTCGTGATCTGGACTCTTTCATGCTTCTAATAAATACTCTGCGTTTAAAAGACTGAAAGAAGAATAGAGATTCAGTCTGGGATGCCCATTCATTCAATTTTTAGTTTAGAGGGAATGATACAACAGCTGCTGCACCTTCACATGTAAAATATGGAGCAGGGGCTGTGCTCTTACTACCAATATAGTAAAATATACTGAATGAGCATTTTTCCACCTGGAGAACATTATACACACATGCACACACACATATACATACGCACATGCCAAAGTGGAATTTATGAGCTACCAAACTGCTATTGAGTACAGATGAGTCTCTATCAATATCACAGGAGGCAATTTTCCTTCTGATATGACTTTCCTCCAGAAGGTATAGTAGCTCCATTTTAGTGAAATCCACATGTGCATAGAGACTATCAAACCACAACATATGATATGCTGCTATGCTTGCTGGTTTGTTCCCGTATAGTTATTTGTTCACAAAAGGAAGTCTGTGAGGGAGTAAGGAGTTTCACTCTCAAATTCTATTGCAAACGTAATGTATGCTCCAGAATTCATGAGATTTCTCTAGAATAATTAGGACTGCACCCAATATTGTCCAGTTTTGATTGCTGCACAAGGAAGCCAAAGCTTGGGTTTAGCTAGTTTATTTAAATGGCTGGCCAGTGTCATATCTAAGGGAGGGCTGCACTAGGTAGCCTTTCATGGCTACCTCCATTTTGGCAACAACACCCTAGCTCCCTAGCTTTGTTTATCCTCATTTGCCGAGAGGTGACCAGCTTCATCTCCCTTCCCAAGTATGTTGCATAAATTACCATAGGTTTGGTCGATGCTGCTCATCACCCAGGGAATTCCTTCCCAAACTCACCCTGCCACAGGCTGTTCAGGAATGCCTCCCCATCATTTTATGATCTCTCAGGGTACTCATAACTTCAACCCACATATAATAAGGACCCACCCCATTTCAGCTACGCAGCCCTGGGACTAGATCTAATGATTCTGAGTGTTCCTGAGGCAACACAAATCAGGCAAATAAAGGTCCCCCCAAAGCCAGTCATGGGAAACCTCAGAAATTCCAGTTTGACCTCAAATAAACTAGCTAATTCATGTTACCCCTAGAGATGATGGGCATACAACAGCACGTGGCAAGAGCCCGCATGGATAAGGCAGACAGTACGCTCTCCTCTTTGCCATTTGATTTCAAAAGAGTCTGGACAATGCATCCATAGCTGTAATGATCATCAATGAACTTTCAGAAAAATATGCTCAAATATTCACCTTTTCCTTGATTCTGTTAAACGCTGATTTTCTTGCTTCATCAGTAGGGTTGCCAGGTCCCTCTTTGCTATTGGCGGGATATTTTTGGGGCGGAGCCTGAGGAGGGTGGGGTTTGGGAGGGGAGGGACTTCAATGCCATAGAGTTCAATGGCCGAAGCAGCCATTTTCTCCAGGTGAACTGATCTCTAACGGCTGGAGATCAGTTGAATTAGCAGGAGATCTTCTGCTATTACCTGGCAGCTGACAACCCTATTCATCAGTACCATTTTTCACTTGGCTGCTTTGTCTTTTTCCTTCCTGGATTAGTCACATAGGTGATTAAACCCAATCAGGAACAATTAATTAATCAAATAATCCTATGACACTATATTGCTAGGGTTGCCAGGTCCCTCTTTGCCACCGATGGGAGGTTTTTGGGATAGAGCCTGAGGAGGGCAGGGTTTGGGGAGGGGAGGGACTTCAATGCCATAGAGTCCAATTGGCAAAGTGGCCATTTTCTCCAGGTGAACTGATCTCTATCGGCTGGCAGTCAGTTGTAATAGCAGGAGATCTCCAGCTACCTGGAGGTTGGTAACCCTATATATTTTGCCAATCAGATTTGGATATGCGATGGCATCAATAAAAGCATGTGAAATCAAGAGTGAAAGCATGACAGAAGTATGTTAGGCGAACATTGTCATGAGGTGTGCAAAAAAAAATTGTAAAAGGAACTATTTTTCACCACTGCCAAAAAGACTAGTGAAAAAAATTTGTGGTTTCAGCTTATCCCTAATCAACAAGCCCTCAATGCTGTCTGTTTCTTATATGTTCCTTGGTTGTACTGTGATGAGGGATTCATTTTGTATCACAGGATTTTATTAGTCTCATGCTTGTTGGTGGTATAATAATTTACTCTTACTGTATTATTTGTGTCATCACTATAGTCTGCTCAAATATTTCTTACTGGAAATTATTAGCATCTGAAAATAACTGAGGACTGACTTTCACAAAGAAATATTTTCCTGTGCATTATTTCAATTTATTGGAGGGGGGGATATTTTGCTCTGCTCTTAGTTTTTGGCATCTAAGCAGAATGAGGATAGTTAAAAATATTGGTTTGATTAGAATACACTCAGACATTTGGGAGACCAAGGGATTTAGGGTTTTGTATTTTTAGAAATGAAAAGCATTTAACTTTGAACAATTCAAAATAATATCTGTAGTTATATATTTTGTCTGGAAAAGAACAATTTCTGACAAGTTTAACCATGAAATCCTGAAGTGGAGAGTGAAGCACCATAGCAGTCAGCATGACCCCACCCTGGTGTCTGTGCCACTTTGTGCCATGATAAGTGGTACGGATGCTGGCACAGAGGGCACTTACACTGTCACCAGGGAGCCATGCAGCAGTGCGGGCCTTGGCCGCTGGCACTGCCGCACGAGCAGCAAAATCCCAGAAGCGAGTGCCCGCACTGGCATCGGGGGGGGGGGGTATTCCCGAGGTGTTTCCAGGGGCGGAGCTGACTTTACTCAGCTCCCAAACCCCTTTTGGCCAGGAATGCCCCTCCATGCTGCAGCGTTGCTACGCCAGCAAAATAGCTGGCATAGCTCTGTGAAACTCAATGGAGAGTTTCATGGGGTGTGTGTGTGTGTGAAAAGGCATTTTACATTTTTTTTTCCAGCCAGGAAGCCTCTCAGGAGGTGGCACGGTTTTGCTGTCCCCGGCCATTGACTATCTCCCCCCCCTTTCAGGAATGGGCTACCCATCAACATACCCTGATCATTGTAGTCAATGATTCCTCTAAAGTAAAACCATTTCAGGAACAGACCAACCAAGTGATATGAAAGCAAGCTGTGGGGTGGGGGGTGGGGGTGGAAGAGAACCATAAAACAGTATCTGTACACCTGAGAAAGCAGATAGATAAGTCAATAACAGTTTGAGATAAGAAGACCAACTGTCCTGGAAAATTGTGCACAGAGAAATTAATAACAGTAACAGATAGGAAGTCAGCACTTTACAAAACACATAGTGTATTTTGCTGGAGAGAGTATTTTCCACAGACTCTTCTAACTACATGAAGGACATTGTTATGAAACAGCAGCTGCTTTCCTCTGTTCTTGACTGTTATATTTCCTTACATATTTAAGGGTTAAATTAAGGTACTTTCCCCCATCTCCTTGAGTTAACCACCCTAGCTGAGCAACATGGCAAGAACATGCTGTGGAGACATGCTGTCCAGCTCCAATGGAGCAGAAGATTCAAAGGCTTCCGTCTTCCCTTGCAGCAAGTCGGCACAATGTGCGGTACAATATGAGGAAAGTCTTAAGCTGCTTCCATCGCATCTCACTTTGATCCACTTATAACTAAGGCAAGATAGGAGTCCTGTGTCCTCACTACCACAGTTCTTTGGAGGAGTGGGCAAGGTTTAGGCTCAGTGGGGAACTAGATGAATGCCTTAAACCGACATGTTAGTCAAGAGATAAGAAAGAATAATCAGAACAGTTTCCTGGCAGTCTTGAAGGGTCGAAGACATACACTATTCTCACAGAAATCCCTATTTTGAGAAAGGGATACATGTGTTGCCTGTGAGAAGGAGTTTAGGTTCCTGTGGAAAACATCTCTGGTCTCTCTCTTTTTTTTACATCTCTTGCCTCTTTTGGTGAACAACAAAAAAACAACATTGGCAGTGTTACAAAAATTTCCACAGGTAAACATGACTACTTATTACCAAGGTTAACGTCAAGAATTTGTTTTTGAAAGCAAAGTTGTGTATTCCATTCTTCTCCTGAGAGATGATAACATTGGTCTACTCAAACGTGCACTATATTCTTACACATGGTGGCCTGTTCAAGATGAACGTGTCTTCTTTTTAAATTATGCCATTATAATAAGAAGGCTGCTTAGTAGCTTCACTGGAGACTCCTGAAAAAAGTCTTCTCACATTGCAGATTCTATGGGTGTCCCTTAGAAAATATCTGGTCAAAGCTTTTCTTTAGACTAGGGCCTTCAATGCAATAGCTTTAAGGTAATGGAAAACCTCCCGATAGAGGGCAGGGGGTGTTCCTCCTTATCCATCTTTTTTAATAGGTGTAAGACACATCTGATTCACTAGGCACTGGCTGTTAATTCCTGGTTTAGTGTTTCTGTAGAGTACTGTTTTAGACTGCTGCTGTTACTGCTTTTGAGTATGCATTTTTAATTTTGCTTTGTAAGCCACTGTAACCAAAGGGAGTGGGGTTGTAGCTAGGATAGGCCATAGGGTGCTTTGTCCGATCAGGTGCATAGTTTGCCCCACCTAAGGCTTAAAAATAAACAAAGCAAAAAAAAAAAAAAAAAAAACCCAACAGCACAGGCATTTAATTTGTGATGTGGGTGATTTCAATTTGAAAATGAGAAGTCTCTGATAGAATAGGTAAATATCTCATTAATGACTATGAACATGACAAGGTTGTTAAGGGTGTGTGTGTGGTAACTAAAAGCAGCAGTGTCCAAATTCTTCTGCTTGGAGGCTGGATGTCACCATTTACAGCTCCCTGGCAGGGAGAAGGGTGCCTGGCTGTACTTGGACATGTTTTCATTCCAGTTAATGCAGAGAGTTGGCTTTGATCCCAAAAAGAAAAAGTGGCATATGCATTGCATTTAAAAAACTTACAACATGTAGACATAGTGAAGGAAGAGCCACTTCAGTAGGAGGAAGACTCTTTCGACTTGAGGAAGGCTTCTAATTTTGCTCACTGGAGTAGTAGTATACATGACATTATAAACCAAATGTGAACTATAGCAACTTTACAGCCGTTTGAGTGTAGTTCATAGATAAACTAGTCCTCAGAATTCTAGGGCTCTCTCCTATTTTTAAAAGTGCATGTGTTCCATTATTTTCCCTGTATCCTGACATTGGTTCACGCAGAACAAAGCAATGGCTATCATGAAGTAAAAGGCCAATGTCATCACTTTCAGCACATTACTATTTTTTTTGAACTGTGCAAAGGACCTCTGAGGCGGTATGCCCCCTCCCATCTTAAAATCTGTACACATCTAGCAGACGTGGGTGATATTCTGCATAACAGCTTGGCAATCCTTAGTAGTTACCCATAGAGCTATATATGTTCGAGAAATAAATTTATGTCCATGGTAGATGCTTCCACTGAGAGATACAGTTTAATATGTATCGAGCATGGCATAAATTCCTCATTAACCTTTACAACCATCTGGAGAAAGAACTGCTGCTCATATCACAACAGACCACGTCAGCGACAACGACTGTAACCTAAAACACTGTGTTTTACGAGATAGTGGAGGAGTTGGTGCCAAGGCATTCAGCCTCGTGAGCTATTAAAGGACTAATAGGGGGCACATGAGAGGCACCTATGTAGGTCTGTAGATTTTTGAAAAATGCTTGAGGTATCATAGCAGTGCAGAGCAATTGCAGTTGATCAGTCAGGGTCCTGGGGCATGTATGGAACACCCCCTGCTGTTCCCCAGTGTAGGTTATTTCCAGGGAATTTGAATTTTAGAAGGTGAGTATATGGGGCATGCTTACATTTGGTAAAATTGTAGCCCTTCGATTTTCTGACTTTTATTAGCAGGCAACAGCTTTAATATAATACAAAGCTTGGCTGCTGAACCTCCAAAGGCAGCTACCCACTTAGTGCTTCAATTTCCATGTTTTATTTTACATGTAATTTAAAGCCCATGGTTCCTTAATTGTAAAATAGGCCTTATTAAAATAATAGCTTGAAAAGCAGCGGGGTATCCAGAGCAGTGGAATGAAGGTTGCTAGTTTAACTGCTGTTTATGTGAATTTAAAAGGAGGCAAAGCCAATATAAAATTATAGAGATGTTTCTAATGCAATCAGACCTCAGGGTAATTCAGCCTAAGTCTTCTCTGTGTCTTTGGGTCTTCAGTCTCCTCCTTAGCTTAGATTCCCAGGCACCCCTTCATTGTTTTGTAACTGTTGATGTAGCAAGGATAGAGAAGCTCTATAAAACAATATGGGGCATTTTAGCAAAGACCAAACTTTTATGCTTGTAGAAGGCCAGAGAGAATAAATGAAGAAGTGGCTAGAACTGTGAAAAGGAACAGGGACTCTGATGGTCTTGAATCTTTCCCCTAAACCCACAAACATCCAGCTCTCTAGATTAGGCATGGTAGAGCAATGTATCAAAAATGGGGGACACAGTAGAGATCTGGCATGTAATCTGTGGATCTGTATTATTCAGAGATTGTGTTCTGTAGTGCACTTTGTTGCCAAAGCCCAGCAAGGGCACAGATTTCAACAGCACAAGGGACAACGGAATGTTGCAGAAGGAATTACTTGCCTGACAGAAGTGAATGGCTGGTGATTCAACAGTTGGAGAAGCAAGACTGGGACAAGCTACCTGATCAGAACCTCTTTCTGCAACAAAACCACAAAAGCGTATGGTAGGTTTAGTTTGGAAATTAACACTCTCTTGAATTCTGAGACAGAACAAGACAGGTACGTACCAAAAAAACTATGTTCCTTGGGAAGCACAGTTTGGACGGAGTTACTGTGTGTGTATGTTTTTGTTTTTTTTTCCAATCTGACTGTAGGAGTTGTTCATTTTTTGGTTGTATGTTTAGTTTTGTGTGTGTGCACACTGACATTTGTTTTATATTTATGTACTTGATCCTTTGTTACTTTGTTAGAACAACTGCATGTTCCTTTTGGTATGTGCATTCTTGTTTTTTTCAAAGACAGCTTTTAAAATAGTGTGATTTTTCATAGAGATGCTTTGTCAATGCTGTGGGCTAAACTGGTATGTTTTTGATTTTGTCCTTTTAAACTATTGCTGATATCAAGGGTGTTTTGTTCGTTTGTTTTACAGTTTGGTCCCCCACCTGAAAAGGCTTTAGATTAAATTATTTACTCTAGTAGTGTGGACACCCTAAGAAGCTATCCAACAAGTTCACTAGTGTTTGGGCAATCCTCCCATGGCTACAAGCCCAGCACTGTATAGCTATTCTTCACTTGTCCTTTCCTGCACATCAAAATTATACCAATGGATGCTGCCAATCAAGGCAATTCCTCTACATCAGTCAGCATGAAAGTTCAGGAATTAACCAGGAGCACCAAGAGAGATCCTTCTATAGGCACTTGGATTGGACAGCCCAAATTGTCTGGTTTTGTTACCCTTCCCTATCCTAAGATACCTTGGGGTTCTTGTTAATCTAAATAACATAACAATGAGCCTGCACTAAACCTGCCATTGTAATTAGCCCATACTAATCTACTCTGACAAAGCCTATTTAATTGTAAACTCCTCTTCACCAAAACTATGGAGCAGGCAAAAAAAAAAAAAAAAAGGACTGACTCAAGGCCAATTGGCTACAGACACAAAAAATTCCTGCCGCTCCCAAAAAAGACCACCTAAGCCCATACTATATGCTAAGGAATGGAGGGGCAGCTTTTCCAGTAAAAAGGCAGAAAGGCAAGAGACTGCTTGCTATAAATAGTCATGTCCAAGGGTACATCTGAGTGGCTGAGAAGGATCATGCTATCTCACCCACCATGTAGTCTGGTGACTTTGCTTTTCAAAGAAAATGCCTTCCAGTGAATGTAGGAACCAATCTTTTAATTTGGGGGGCTTAACCAGAATGCCCACAGTAGTTCCAGCTTTCCCTATCCCCACAAAGGGACCTGGGATTTATATCGTAATATTTTCAAGAACATTATCAGTACTAACAGAATAGTATTTGTTTGGAAGCATTGCATGTTATTGGCCAGTTGATGTGAGTAGCTATACAGGCATCCAGAAAAATGGCAATTCCAAATGAGAAAAAATAGTATCCCTTAGCATTTATACAGCGGTTTTTCTAAGTACTCAAAGGACTTCATGTATATTATGCATTATCCCAGTAATCTTTAAAATATTACTGTAAGGGAAGCCACCATTATCCTCATATTACCGATGGTGATCTGAAGCAGAGAAATAGTGGGTTGACTGAAACCACACAGTCAATTCATAGCTGAGCTGAGGCTGAACTAGGGATTTTCAGTTCATAATTCAAAGTATGATAGACTTTCGATAAAAAAAACAGTGCAGATGAATCAATACACTGTTGGACCAGTTAAACCCAGAGTTAAACCAGGGTTAGCCATGATGCTTGCCAAGATGCCTTGGGAACACCACTGTCTCTCAGATTCACAGGATTGTTTTGAGAAAGGAAAGATTCCCTACTGTCATCTCCTGATCCTGAATACAACCTTAGGTGTACAGTTGAAGAGGAATAATTCAAATCTCATGACTTCTAATACTGCATCCAGCCTCCAGATGCCTTAACAGTAGGGTTGCCATCTTTGGGTTGGGAAATACCTGGAGATTTTGGGAGTGGAGCCTGAAGGGGTGGGGTTCGGAGAGGGGAAGGACTTCAATGGCATACAGTCCAATTGCCAAAGCGGTCATATTCTTCATGGGAACTGATCTCTGTTGCCTGGAGATTAGTTGTAATAGCAGGAGATCACCAGCCACCACCTGGAGGCTGGCAACCCTATTTAAAAGACCCCCATGATTCACTGTATCAGAGGCTGCTGATAAATCCAATAACAACAGTACAACAATGGGGATTGTCTAGCAGTGCTCTTTCCATTCCACAACCAGGCCTAGGGTTGCCAACTCCAGCCTTTGGTTCTTTGGGGGATGGTTAGGATTACCAGGTTGCCTGCTGCTGGCTTTCTCCTGTTCTCGGGGGGGGGGGGCATGTGATGTTGTGAAAATGGCAAAATCACTTCCAGTTGCCATGACCATGATGCTCTAGTAATTGACATGCTGACTTCCAGGTCTTCACTGAGTCATGCAATGCTATCATTTCCCTACGTCCCACCCCCAAAGCTCTCAGGATTGCCAGGCACAGGCCTAGGAAGGTTAGAGTTTTGGAAGGGAAGGGAGCTCTGTATGGACACAATGCTCTACAGTCCACCAGCTGAGGCTGCTATTTCTTTCAGGGGAAATAATCGCTGTATTCTGGAGATCAGTTGTAATTCTGTAATCCAGACTCCACTTGGTAACCCTAACCTGGCCTAAAGTCAAGTTGAAATGGTTCAAGGGCAGATGTTAAATTGTCTGGAACATTCATGCATATGTGCTGGTAGTGCTACTGTCAGTAGGGGAAATGCCTCACTTTTTCTGTCTCTGGAATGGGGCTAGAGGATGCTATAAATGTTGTAACTTCCCAGATTATTAAAGAAGGAATCACAATCTCTAAACTGAGACCAATGCCTAGAGGATAAACTCGGGTTGCTAGCCAAGCAATTATGGGGAAGAGATTGGGAGAACAGTGTCATGCAACACTGTAGGAATCTACAGTAAAAACCATAAGATATTAGGGGAATTCCTACAGCTTTACATGACACCATTCCACCCCTCCATTTTGGCTTTCTGCTCCATCAGGCAATGGTGGGAGCCAGAGTGTGGGGGTTGGAGGTTGTCAGTCACAATGGGCAAACAGGTAAGTATAGGACTAACAAATGTCACAAGTAAAGTAGCATAGGCTGGATGCAGCAATCTATCAGTAGAAGGCACTGGTACATGCAGATCTTTGCAGTTCCTCTCTCCCAAACAGTCCTTTCTGACCACCAGGAAAGATGTTTTCTAGGGTCTCAGGACCTACATAGAAAAAAAAGCAAGGTGGATTGGGAGGCTAGAGTTTGGATGGGAAAGGAACAAAATCATTCTTCCTGCCTCTCCTGTCAGCAGCTGATGGAAAAATGAAGAAAGGGCAATTTTACCCCTTTCCTCCTTAGTTCAGCCCTCTGATCTGATTGGTTATTAATCCACACAGGCCGCCTGCCCTTGGGAAACATTTTTTAGGGGTTGAAAAGGACTGGTCAGATGGAGGGGGCATGAGAAAGATCCATGATCATTGCACCTATGGATCACAAATCCATTATTTATTTCCATTTTATAATATTTTTACTCTACTCTTTTCCTACACTGCAAGACTCAAACCAATTTACAGAATAAAACCAGAAATTACAATTGTTAAAGAAGAGTACATTTAACAGACAGACCCTATTACCAATCAAAGGAGGGATGTACAATTCTGCTTTGCTCACCCTTGTAAACTTCAGAAGGGTGGGTGACTTTCTTATTGCAAGAGTGAGTCCATTCCATAAAACAGGACCAGCCATTAAGAATGCCCAGGCCCAGGCCCACAGTTCTCCAAATTCTGAATTGAGCAACCATGAATTAAGAGAAACAATGACAAGTGTGCATTGTTAAATTTGTGTGTGTGTTGACATATGTCAAGTCTTTGAAATGAAACTGTATATTTTTGCAGTGTTGTAAAACTATGTGCTTGCACTTTGATCGTATTCAGGACTGTTGCATGGCCAATTTGCAACTGGGTTACCATGTTCTTTGCTGTTTATTCATGACTGGAAAGATTTATTTCCCTTGCTCATCAGTTGTATAACAAATTCCTATGTTTTGTTATAAGAAGAGAATCCAATTTTTCATGCATTCACCTTGACTGATTCACCTTGGCTCTGATTCTCTGATGTATCTCCCTGAAAACCACTTACAGCACACTAACCTTATTAGCATATTCAAACAGCTGCTATATTAGGTCATGGGAGAACTATTTCTATTTCCTAAACATAAAGAGAAAATCTCACCAGTCATGCCTTATAGGTCCAGCAATGAGCTCAGGCCCATTGCAGAGAAGATACAGATTGAATCCAGACCCAGAATGCACAACCCTAACAGGTTTTTGGTTAATTGGATGGGTCCACACTCACTGTTTTAAAGTTACGATTATTGTAAGAGACACAGAAATAACAGCATGCCTTTTCTGGATATTTCAAAGTTTTAGATAGTTTTCAGATTTGTTTCCTGATGAAAATTGAAGCACATAGCTCATATTTCCCAAATCCTTTTAGGGTGAAGCCTTTAATTCATTTGCAGTCTAATCCTATGCATATTATTCACAAAACAAGTGCCGCTGTCTTCAGTAGGATTTCCTTCTTATTAAGTACATTTAGGACCGCAGCCAGGGCTGTATTGTGAAGCTGCATATGATCTCAACCCAGGTCCAAGTTCAACACATTGGCCTCAGTTCAGAAACCGTTTGTTTATTCTGCAATATTTTAAAAAAAGAATAGACAACCAGGATGTAATCAAGCCTGCAAAGATACTTTAATTCCAAACATATAGCCTGGTCATTGGGAAAAAATGTAATATAATTAAATCAAAACATGTAATCTTAGTACTGAGCACAATTCTAATAACGCCCCCCAAAGATAAAACAAACAGTGAAATCTTTAATAATGATTGAAATCTTGGGGGGGGGGGTACCTGGTGAGCCTTCTTAATAGGACTCACCTGGTACCCCAAGAGCTTTCAGCCATTATAAAAAATATTATTCCTTCTTTGGAGATGACATGAAATGTAAACAGTTTTAATCTTTACAGACAATTATTAATTTACGTGGGAAATGCTACATTTTGAGTGGAAATCCTATTTCTGCTGAAGCAGAGAAGTCAAAAATATGTATCCTTTCTTCATATGACAGTCTTCTTCTGCAATAAATTCATTAATCTTTAAGGTGTTATAAGACTTTGTTGTTGCAGACTGTTGTTTTGGCTGTTGTAGACTAGCATGGCTACTTCCTTGGAATTTATTTCCTGTTTCTGGTGACATGACACATTGAACAAATAAAGAATTAATCCTGAGGTCTGTTATCTGCCAAATCATTTTTTTAAATTAATCTCTTTAGACCACTATCATAAAATTTAACCAGTGTGTCCCAAAGATGCTTATCAGAATGTTAAACCTGAGAGTGAAGATTACAAACTGACTTCAGCATCACCCAACCCAAGAAAGAGTTGATTCAACTATCAGTATAAATTAGTAGTTACATACAGCAGCCCCAGATGTTAGACGGGAATCTATCTCCATCCACATCATAAGGTAATAAGGAAAGTACGGTATGTATTTACCCACATTATATTGTTTGGGAAGGGACCCATTTATCTGATATGAATGACAGAGCCAGTGTGGTGTAGTGGTTAATAGTGTTGGACTAGAATCAGGGAGACCTGGGTTTGAATTCACATGTGTATCTATACTATGGTGAATACTGTAATGCTGCACCAATTGTCTGCTTTGGCTGCCTGCTTTGGACTAGCAAAACGCCTTTTTATTTATTTTTTATTTCTTGACATTTTAAAACAAGGAAAAAACTCTGCTATCTCATTAAAATATTCAGATCAGAATGTTGATGTCAGCTCAAATACAGAGATCTTGAAAACACAGGCACAATTATGAACATGATTGAAAAACTAGAAAATATATATAATCATACTACACAGGACAAGAGATCATAGTCATGCAAATCATGAACTTGTCATCTGTTCCACAATATTAATTTTTAACAAAAAGTAATGAATCGACTGATTTCAGGATCTGTGTATTACAGTCTCTGCCATCTAAGCAGCACTGGAAGCAATGTACAACATAATACAAATAATGTAAAATTCAACTGTTCAACAAAAGCACATCCAAATAATGATTAAACCCTCATCGATACAAAGAATACCCACCCAAAATATTAGCAAAAATGTTTTTGTGATGTTAAATTAATTTTAGTTGTTGTGTTAATATTATTTTAATTGCTTTGATATTTGTTAGTTGCCCTAGGAACCAGTTTTCTGGTTGAGAAACCAAATATAATTATTTAAAATACAGAGATTTGCTCTGGACAGCACAAAATGTTTTCTGAAGAAATGCGTTTCAGCCAGTCATTGAAACATCAATTGAAAGGCAAAACCAACAGAACCTTGTTCCAAAGCATGGGCTCTATTACAGAGAAGTAGCGTTGCCAGGTCCCCCTGGCCACCAGTGGGAGATGGGGGGATAGGGTTGCCAGATCCAGGTTGGGAAACTCCTGGAGATTTGGGGATGAAGCCTGGGGAAGACAGGGACCTCAGTGGGGTACAATGCCATAAAGTCCACCCTCCAAAGCATCCATTTTATCCAGGGGAACTGATCTCTATATTTTGAAGATAAACTGTAATTCCTAGGGATCTCCAGGTCCCACTGGGAGGTGGGCATCCCTACAGAAAATGTGTGGATCCATTCCCTCATAGCCAGCAGTTTGGCTAAAACAGATTTATTTGCTAATGGGAAACTGCCCTATCACCACTAGCACATGTGGCTTTTTAATTAGACAAATTCACTGAGATTAAATAATTTCATGGAGGATAAATCCATCAGTTATTCAAATGGAACCTTCATGTCCAGACTTTTAGGTACCTGTTGTTGAAGGTCAACAACAGGCAGAGGTTTGGCCTGTGGGTTTTTGGGGGGCATCAGGCTGCCCACTGTTGTAAATCAGATGCTGGTCTGATTCTGGAGGTGCCTGGAGAAAGTAATGGGATGGATGAAGGCCAATAAACTGAAGCTCAACCCAGAGAAGACTGAAGTGCTGTTGGTCAATAACAAAGTTGCTCAGAGACCATGGAGTCCTTTAAGGCCCTACATAGTTTGAGACCAGGGTTCCTGAAGGACTCCTCCTCCCATACGATCAAGCCTGACAGTTAAGATCTGTCTTCATCCAGCTCTCTGTGGCCCTTCCTTCAGAGGTGAAGTGGGTGGTGACTAGAGACAGGGCATTTTCTGTGTTGACACTTTGCCTCTGGAATTCCCTTCCCACTGTTGCTCACCTGGTGATAAGCCTGTCTTATTGTATCAATATTCAATCACAATAAAACAGTAGGAAGTTGAAGGTTCAAAGCAGTTTGTTTTATTGGCCAATACACAAAACGCCTGGTGAAAATTGCCTGAAGCGCAGGACAATTCACACCCACATCAAAGGGTTACAAGCATGAATATAGACTTTGATAATGGGGGTTACAGAGGCGTAATACACATGTAAGACCCAACTGCCCAATACTTGGGACCCCCATATTAGCATAACCTATAACAGAATTGAAGGCGTTGCAGAGAAAGTGGTGATCTAATGCTCTCTAATAAGCAGAGAAGACCCACCAGGGTCAGGTGCTCCTGTGTTTGATCCTAAGTTTCTGCAATTCCTCTTATCTTGGACTCTGCCAGCTGCCAGAACTAACTAAGGGAGTTTTCCTAGCTGGCCCCTATGTGTGGGGAGCCAGCTCATGAAAGCACACTGGGGCCTTCTATGGATTCTCTAATTGGCTTCTAACTAGCAAAGCTGGGCCTCTTATACTCAAGGCCTTTAACATATATGTGCTTGGTGTAACTTTAATCATAGATGCCAACTCTTATATATTGAGTATGGCATATTCATAAGTGCAGATTATACTTTATTGATTACAAAGAATATATTTCAAATCAAAGAATACATTTCTAATACATTTCCCATAGCAAATAATGATTTCAGGCATTACACTTGCACCTACTTTACTTTCTTTTAAGTGCCAGGACAAAACAGATCTTTTTACCCAAGCTTCTTATTAGAAGTTTTATTTCACTATATTTTAATGGTCTGCTTCTGTTTTATGGAAAGTTTTTATGCTGTTCATGTCCAGTGGATTGTTTTTAATGGCTTGCTTTTAAATTGGAGATCTGGCGCCCCTAGTTTACCATGACAGGTGAGTTTCAAAAGTCATCTAATCTGATGAAACAGATAGACCATGTTTATGAGAGCTAGTGTGATGTTAACAGCAGTGAACTCTAATCTGGAGAACCAGGTTTGATTCCACATGAATAGCAGATTCTAATCTGGTGAACTGAGTTGGTTTCCCCACTCCTACACATGAAGCCAGCTGGGTGACTACGGCTGTCGATTCGGTTCGGCCCGAATTGAAAAACAGCCGAATTTCCCCTGATTCGGCAGTTTTTAGTTCGGGACGAACCAAACTAAAAAATGGCGGGAAAACGGGGGAGCCGAATTCAGCGAGTTCGGGAGTTCACGAATAAATTCGGTAAATTCAGGGCGCAGCAGCATAACCGTCAGTAAGCAGCATTCTCCCCCGGCCAATCGGTGGCCAAGCTGGGTCTTCTTCTGGCCAATCAGTCAGGATTGAGTACTGGAGGAATCAGCTGCTGCGTGGCCCGGCCGGGGAGAGAAAGAGAGAGAAATCCTCGTTGGGGGGGGGCATGTGCACATTCGCTCCTTTCCATGGCTGCAGGGGGTGCATTTTTGGGGGTAGAGACCCAAAACATTCAGCATAGCTTCAGACAAGCCTTCTTAAGAGACCCCCCAAGTTTTGTAAACATTGGGTCAGGGCCCCCCGAGATATGGGCTTTCCCCTTTTCCCTATTGGGATGAATGGATCACCCGATCCTGTATGCATCTCCAGAGCGGCAAATCCAAAGCAAAACCTCCCGTGCTTAAATAGAATCGTATTGGATTACCCAGTGCTCCCAGCCCCTCCTGATGGAACAGAAGAAAGCCACAGTAAGACCCCTTTGGGGGCTTTAAACTATAATTTTTCTCCTGTGTGTGTGTGTGTGGGGGAAAGCAGAGTCTGTGTGTGTGTGGGGAGGGAGAAGTTTCTGTGGGTGGGGGGAGGAAGCCAAAGGGGGCTTTTGCCCGTTCTGCCTGGGATGTGTGTGCCCACTCGAGTCTCTCTCTCCCTGGTTTGAGGGGGGGCTTCAGTTGTGTGTCCATCATAAGATCGGTTAGGTCTATTTTGATGCTTGCTCAAAACTGGTTTTCAGATGGTGACTAAAAGAATGCATTTGCCTGGTCCCGACTCGAGTCCAATGCAAAAGGGGAAATTCCACCCCCTCCTGCTCATTATGCATAGCTAGCTGCCTCTGTCCCTTTCCATGGTTTGCAAACTCCCAGGTGTCAGGTGTTGCTTTGCATGGTTGCAAACGTGTTGCTTTGCATGGTTGGGTTGCTTTGCAGTTGTGTTGCTTTGCAAACTTCTTTGCACCTGCCCCACCCTTGTTCCCTGCAGCTCAGTTGTTTGTCGGGGCTGGGAGCTTTGTGCGTGGGCAGCAAGCTCTGCTCAGAGATGCACATTAAGGGTGGGGGGACCCCTTTTGGGGCCCATATCTCTGCCCCCCCTGACCCAATCTTTACAAAACTTGTAGGGTCTTGCAAGAAGGGTCCTTTGAAGATCCTCTGAAAGTTTGGGACCTCTACCCCCAAAAATGCCCCCCGGAGTTGCAGAAAGGTGTGGTTGTGTTTTTAATGGCTTTATTCGGCTGAATTTTTTCCCCGAACTTTGAATTCGCGCCAAATTGCACAGACCTGAAGCGGGGGAGTTCAGACTTCAGCATATCCTGAATCCAGATGGGCCGAATTCGGCTGAATCCGAACTATACTGAATTTTTTTTCAACCGCCCTATGGGTGACCTTGGGCTTGTCCAGTTCTCTAAGAGCTCTCTCAGACTCACCTACCACACAAGGTATCTGTTGTGGAGAGAGGAAGGGAAGGAGACTGTATGTTGGTTTGATTCTCCTTAAAAGGTAGAGAAAATCAGCATATAAAAAACAACTATTCTCATCTGAATCCATCTTCAGTTTCCCATCGACAGTGGAATTATGACCTTTTTTACAAAGCACTTCTCTCATTACAGATAGAAATGCCTCTGTACAGCTATTTTTCCCATTTATATTTGAATTAGTGTGATTTGTTTGTAATGTTTATAAAGTAACAGAGAAAGTTTTTGTTCCACCTGTATATACTTCTAATGAATCTTTCAGGGCATACTAGCACAATGGCCTAGAAATGCCCAACAGGACTCCAGTCTCCCTTTTGGGCGGGCAGGGAAGTCTTGTTTACCATATATTGCATAATTGTAGTTTTGGCTGGCTGAAATTGAGAATTTCTTCACAGCTTTTCATTTTTTTAAAATTGGGACACCGAACAAGGAGGAAATATCTTGTAAGCTTGCAGTTCCACATTATCCAAGTGTGTGTTAAGGAGGTGTGGTACAATTGAAGTCTACACAGGAAAAACTGATTTAAAGTCCTGGCAGAACAATTAGCTGTTTCAAGGGATGTGAATATAAATTTCTTCTCTAGGCACATCTGTCCTTTCTGTTTTTAATTTCCAACCACTAGTTTTAATGTTGAACCTGCACTGTAAGCTCCATTCAGTGAACAAGTATGACATAATTTTCAGAACTAAGTCCTACAGCCAAAGTTTTGCGCTTATTAAGAAATCTGTAACATTGAGCAATCTCTAAATCTTTCCAGAGCATAATCTTCAAAAGTTACAGTTCTCTCATGGTATTTTAAAGAGTAGTGTTACTCTGAGCACCCTGGACACTTCTTTCACATTTTTTATTTATCTACCTCTGTCACGGAGGCAACAGCTCAGGACAGGTATCAGCTCATGAACATGAGTCAGCAGTGTGATATGGTAGCTAAAAAGGCAAATGCGATCTTGGGATGCATCAACAGAAGTATAGTGTCCAGATCACGCGAAGTGATGTTATCGCTTTGCTCTTTAATCGAACTCACCTAGAGTATTGTGTTCAGTTTTGGGCACTGCAATTTAAGAAGGATGTAGACAAGCTGGGACGTGTCCAGAGGAGGGCAACAAAGATGGTGAGGGGTCTGGAGACCAAGTCATATGAGGAAAGGTTGAAGGAGTTCAGCATATTTAGCCTGGAGAGGAGACGACTGAGAGGTGATATGATAATCATCTTCAAGTACTTGAATGGCTGTCATATAGAGGATAGTGCTGAGTTGTTTTCTGTTTCCCCAAAAGGTCGGACCAGAACCAACGGGTTAAAATTAAATCAACAGAGTGTCCGGCTAAACATTAGGAAGAACTTTCTAACAGTAACAAAGCATTCCTGACCTTTAAGGGTGAAAGCCGTTAGGAAGCCAGGAAGGCACTGCGCCAATGTTGGGGCCCTCCACGCCAACATCCAGGCTACTTACACCAGCATTAGTGGCCCCAGTGCCGGTGTGGAGGCCCAGACACTGGTCTCCAGACGCCACTGTGGCAGCTCTGTCCCGGAATGCGTGGTGGGATCCCTAATGGCAGGAGGCTCCCTAATGGCATCCCACCAGCGTAAAGGCCCACGTTGGCATTCCAGGGGGCGTCCTGGCATCCCAGGAAGTGTTCCTGGTGTGTTCCGGGGGTGGGGCTGCCATTAGGGAGCCTCCTGTCCCTTTTCAGCCTTGGATGCCGGCGCCCAGAATGGCATTGCTGCTCCTGCTTTTTAGCAGGTGCAGCCTCTCTATTCTCTATGGGGCGAAAAAAACCATTTAAAATTTTAAAAGCCACAAAAAAGCTTTTTAAATGTTTTCGGCATCCAGGGAACTGCTTAGGAGGCACTGCGGCGGCGCTTCCTCCCCACCATCCCCGTATGCCGCCAGCTCAGGAATGCTCTGTTAGAGTGGTTCCACAGTGGAACAGGCTTCCTCGGGAGGTGGTGGGCTCTCCTTTGGAGGTTTTTAAGCAGAGGCTAGATGTCCATCTGTCAGCAATTGTAATTGTGTGAACGTAGGCAGATCATGAGAAGGAGGCAGGAAAAGTTGCATCAGTGTTTGGAAGTAATTTTCCTCCAGGCCAGATTGTCCAGGGATCATGGAAGTTTTTTTGCCATCTTCTGGGCATGGTGTAGGGGTCACTGGGGGTTTGGGTGAAATTCCTGCATTGTGCAGAGGGTTGGACTAGATGACCCTCGTGGTCCCTTCCAACTCTATGATTCTATTAATCTATGCTTAAGCAAGAGCTCTCTTTCCTTGTAAACATTGCATGGCATTCAGCAAACGTTTTGACGCTATCCTAATGGTTCCATGAAGCTGGCTGCTAAAGTGCAGTCTGATGATTCTGTGCCTTCATGTCTTCCTATTATGGTTAGCACACCATTGCACTTTCTACAGCGCCCATGGGCCATATAAGCACAAAATGCAACAAGAGACCCATCCCTCTCCAAAAGTAGTACAATGGCCAATGTGTGGCAGAACTATGCCACACAGTGGAGTGTGTATATGTGTAGGTGTATACATGTAACATTGGGACTGCCGTACCTCAGTCTGGTGCTAGGATCTTTGCAGTTGTGAGCTGCTGCCTTAGATTAACATTTCATAGGATCTGACATTAAAAATACATGAGTTCAAAAGGATGAAAAAAGGACCTTAAAACTGCAGTTGAATGCAAGTTGAATGGATCAGTAGTGTGATGTAGTTGCAGTAAAGGTTAATATGATTTTGGGGTGCATCAACAGCAGCAGAATATTCAAGTAATGGGAAATAATTGTTCCCTTCTATTCTGCAGTAATCAGGCCGTATTTGAGGTAAAGTCTCCAGTTCTGGGCATCACATTTTAAAAGGATATAGCCAAAAGTTGGAACAGTCACAGGCAACCAACAAAAAAGGTCTGAAGTCTCATACAAAACAAGTCCTATGAGGAAAGGTTGAATGAGCTGGATATCTTTAAGATGACTGAGAGGAGACATTATCACATTTAAACAACTGAGCAGCTGTCACACAGAACCGGGAAAAGACTTGTTATTGTTCTATTCTATCTGATAGTCCAGAGGGAAAAACTGAGTCTAATGGGCTTAAGTTACAGGAGAGCAAATTCTTGTTGACCATTAAGAGAAATGTCTTAATGGGAAGAGCTGTTTGACAATGGAACCAATTACCATGGGCTAGGTTGGCTCTCTCTTGCTGCAGGTCTTCAAGGCAAAGGCTGGACAGTCATCTTTCAGGAATCCTCCAGCTTTGGATTTCCTGCATGGAGATGATCTATCAGAACCCTTCTGATTCTAGTATTCTAATTGTTACAGAGCTGACAGAAATAGAACAATCTATTATAATTGTGAAAACCACTGAGATGGTCTCAGTAAAGAATTGCAACAAATTATTAATATAGTGAAAAATCAGTAAACAGAAAGTTATACAGGTTGAATGGAGTGACTTCATGGATGAGCATAATTTAAATGGAATTCAATTTACTACTGCAACTGATAAAGTAATTCATTTGGGAACAAATTTAACAAGGCTTCCTCATTGGCAGGAACCAACAAATTATGAATGAGAGTATTCCAGCTGGTCTCAAGATGAGTATGCACCATAATGTGAGCAGCTAAAAAGAAGGCCAACGCAGATCCTGTAATTATTATAATAAAGTTCTGCATAAACACCTATAAAGCAAGTAGCTTTGTAATTCATGTGGTTTCATGGCAATGAATGAAAATAATATTATTGAACTTCTGTGCATGCACCAATAAAGCAGCTTGTTTGGGGACACCTGACTATGCACATGCAGAATCTCATCCAACAACCTGAAATGAAGAAAGGCTTTTTGGGGAAATGGCACACGGTTAGCAATCCTGCTGTACACTGTGAGCTAGTCAGATTTGTATATGCAATGACATAATTACAAATGTTGGCAACCCTAGCAATGTTGACACGTGTTAGAACTGTAATGTCACTTGATGGATCTTGGCCAACTTTAGCTGTTGCTGACTTCATGCATGCATTGGCCCTTAGGCCATACAATATTTTATTTTATTTAGAAAACGTATATGCACCTCTGCAGAAACCTGCTGGAGGCAACTCACAAAGTAAAAGAGTACAATAAAATTATAAAACAGCAGCATAAAAATGACTCATAAAACAATAGCATGAAAACTAGCCAGGGCATATAACAGTGTAAAATAAAGTTCAGCATCTTAAAATGGTATCCGTAAAGAAATTCTTAGGTAAGACACAAACCATAATAACAGCTAAAAAGATGGAATCCCACCTTGGTTAAAAATAAATATTTTGGCCTGGTGCCTAAAGGAGAGTTAGGTAAGGGCTGGGCAGGCCTCAAGGGGAAGGTTCCTATTCTTAGCCACAGACTAACACCTCACCAAAATATCCTTGCACAAATGAGATGAATGCGATTAGTTTAGCCACAATTTCTCAGAATGGCAACTTTTCTTTGCCATCGCAGGTAACAGTCTTTAAGTTAAGCATCCTATACCTTGATTTCTTTGTAAGCTGTCCCAAACAGGTTCTCTGGAGGGGAAAAACATATTATATTTGAAAACATAAAAGGCATATCTACTTTTCGCATTCAGCTGTTGCCATTTCTTGTACGTGTGAAGACTTCAAATCACCACTTTAGTTATACAACCTAAATATCAACAGGGTGTATTAACAGGGGTTTTGAAAAGCAATTATAAACTCTTTCTGTTTTAGAAAGAAGCAGGATGTAGGCCTTACTGTGTCATTTGGAGGTTCCTTTGGGATGCAACTTTCTCTGTGCCTTGTAAAAACCATGCTTAACCAATAAATCAATAACAACATCAGAAGGGTTATGTGCATGCTGCTCTGTCCCTGCCACTTGACTGTTATATCACACTGTCTAGACTGCTGGACTAGGAGTCTAGTGATGTAGGGGCTTCTTTTCAGTTATTCTACTGACCTTTTGAGAAAGGACCAACCTTTTTCTTTGTTTTGCCTACTAGCTTAAAACGTACTGAAAATGTGACCATCACATGCAGTCTGTGCTGTGAATATAATATCTAATGGGAATGATACCAATGACAGCAGGAGCATTTGTGGCTGTATTTGAATTAAACCGCTTCAAGATTGAAGCAACACAACTGAGAGACTAGGAAGGAATAAAAGACAACAAGGGCATTGCAGAAGAACATTGACTGACGGGGATTGGTATGTCACTGTGTGTATTTTGCATATATACACATTCATACCTTTGAACAATTCAGCTGGGAATGTAATGCCAGGACAGGATGATTAACTCTTTCCATTTCTGTGTCGCAGAGAGAAAGTGAGTGGCAACTAGCCCTGATAGGGAAAAATACAGGCAGCCTGTCTTTTTTCCTTACCAGGGCTAATAGCTACTGGACTGAGGGGAGGGAATGATTTCTATCTAAGTAACTGGCAGATAGATAATTAATTCCCCTCCCCCCCATCATGATCCAGCCCCAAACCAAATTCTTCTTAGTGGGTACTGTTATTGAAAAGCAAAGATATCAGGAGCCATAGTCATAGATCTCTAGTGTCTTGTCTAAGTGAACTCTTATATAAATTTATGCGGGTACAATACCAGATCAATAACAACGCAATGGACAAAATCATTCAAAAGGACAGAAGAAGGGCAAGGAAAAGGGAAGTGGGGAGAACCACATACAGTGCCCTGAGCCCGTTGAATGAAGGGCAGGATTAAAAAGTGACAACAGATGACAACAACAAAAATGGAAGAAAAATGCAGCCAACACATAGGATGGATGTAATCCACTGCAATTGAAATCTTTGCTGACAGTTACATGCAGCAGCTCCACTGCTTATCTCCATGAGTAGCAGATCTCTAAGGAAGTATACGTAAGCCACTCAGGGGCATTTTTCACTGTAGATTTTGCTTCTGTTTTGCCACAGACTAAAAAAAACAACGATTTAAATGTTTTTTTCATGGCCGCGATTTATCCCTGTCAATCTAGATGTAGTTTTGGTTTTTCATGGGAATAAAGCACGCTGTATTTGACAACAGTTTGGTCTGTCCCTTTTGCAGGAGGCCTCCCCTTCCAACAGGCTCATTGTTTATGCCTGCCCCCAACTCCGCCCCAACTCCACCCAGCAGATTACCTCGTGCGGTTCACCAGCCCCAGCGCAAAAAACAAGCACCAGTCCCTCTGGTCTCCTCTATTTTTCTTCCACTCTCGCTCTGTTCTGCTTTTGGAACAGTCAGGTTCCAAATTGGGGGGGGGGGGGCAAGGCAGCGCTTTCCTCAAAGCTTCCCTCTGTTTTCTATAGGTGTGGAACCCATTGCCCTTTAATGATAGACAGGATTGGGGGGGGGGGCAGGAATTGCATCCATGTGCCCAGAGAAGTGTTTAGCTGAAAGTGGGAATGGCGGGGGGGGAGAGGAAAGAAGGCCCCTGGCTTGCGCGCCGGCCATGATCCGGCCACAGTGCATCAAGAGAGAGGAGGGAGATAAGAGCAGGCTGGCCGCCCCTCTTCAGAAGAGTGATGGGAGGGAGTTTTGCTTTGGGTTTTCCGCTCTCAGGATGCACATTTTTCCCATCCAAATTCTCAAAAATCCCCCTCCCTGCTGGGGTAGAGGGGCCAACAGCCCTTCCCTTGAACATCCCCCCCACGGGTCCAGCTGCCCTAGACCGAGCTGCCACCACCACCACCCCCAGCGCGTGAGGAGCACATGGCGTGGCCCCGCCGGTTTCCCCCTGGAGCCGTCCGTCCGATGTCCCCCTGGGCTTGGAGGTGTGGGCCCAGCTCCAAGGCCCATTCCGGGAGAGGGGTGGGGAAGGCGTGCCGCCTGCCCGCCCGCCAGCCTCCGGGACGGAGGGAGAGAAGTGCCAGGACTCTAGGCAGGCAGGCAGGCAGGCAGCAAAAGGGGCGGTATTCTTGTCCGAGCGTGAAACTCCCCCAGCCAATCACCCTTCTTGGGGGAGGAGAAAGGAGATGTCATGGGGAGGGACAGCGGAACCGAAGCAAACATTTTTTCATGGGCATCCAAGCAACAAAATGCTCTTCTACTGGAAAGTACGGCTCAGAAGTGGTTTGGTTTGCCGCTGACATAACGCGGCTTTTATACCTCTATAAGGGAAAAGGTGGATCTGCAGTGAATAACCAAAATTTGACTCCGACGCAAATCAGCGTCGAAACAGCAGCAAATCTCTGTGAAAAATTCCCCTCAGAGATCCCTGAAGGAGGAGGACATTAGGAGATTATAAGACCGAACCTGAGGATATGTATGTGGACATGAAGGGAAGGTCTTGCATCACAAATACACTGGTATCAACTGCTGCTGCGTGTTGTTCAGCCTGTTTTTATTCGGCTGGTCTAGGGATAATCTGAACGTTTAAGAAGTAAACATTTGGAGAATAAAATCTGTTGTTTACATATTTATGTATGGATGGCCACACTATTCAGCAACTGGAATCCCTTTCCTGCCAATCTGTGAGCATCATGAGAAAGTTCTAACAAGTGTGTTTTTCACACTTCCTGGAATCATCCCCATTTAGCCTCAGGTAAACACCCACTGTGAGGATTATTTCTCATGTAAAAAAATGATTGGTTTTCTGGAAGTATATGTGTCTATGCTGGTGGATACACATTGTCTCTCTGCTGTTTTGGATTAAGTAATTAAAAATTCCATGACCCTTTTTCTTGAAAAAGTATATGGTATGTTCTCTTAAACCATTGTTGTCTCTTTATTATTAAATATTGCCATTGAAATATATATCTCAGTGGCAGTATTTGATAAAGAAGGAACTAAAATCATACCACATCTTGGTTACTCTTAACAGGGTTCCCAGACAGGTAGTTAGTTGTGTGTAAGGGTGAGTCTTTCTTTTACTTCTTGTATCTCTTAACAGAACAAGGATTCTCCCCCCCTTTTTTTTAAGAAAAAGGGGGAAGTAAGGGGGCGGACTGGAGACAAACACATAAAAGAAAAAAAGTGAAAGATAAATGGGAAAGGAAATCTTAATAAGGTTCCTTTGGGGGGAAGACTGCTGTATTAAATTAAAGTCATACATGGGTTTCAAAGGAAATCATATGTCGGCAGAATGGTGAGCCCACCTGACAATGCATGCTAACAGAATTGTAAATGTAAAGGGTAATGCTTGTCAGCTCCTGACAGCTCTAAATGGCCTTTTAGTTCAGTACGCAGAGCTGTCATAAAAAAACATAAAAATGCATATGCAGACAGCTGAAACTGCTATGCACATCATTATCTGCAAATGGTATAAGGGCCTTCCAGTTTAAGGACATGCATAAGACATTTTTCTGCCTCTAGCCTTAAAACAAAGTGCTGTCAAAAAAAAGAAAGAAAGAAAGATTTGCAGTGCCAGAACTAAAGATTCTCTGTCAATCAGTGAGGTGCTACATTTGTACATATTTTTCTGACCCTGAATATGAGAAGAGCATCCTTAACAGATGTGTATTTAACTTCTGGCAGACACATCTGTTTCTTCTGTAATTTTTTTGTATCTTCTCTTCTCTCTTTTTTAAAGAGAGCAGAACAGTTTTGTTGTGTATTTATTAGTTTCTTTGTACCTTGGTTTCTTCCTCCAGCCCTTACTTTTTTTCCAAAAAAGTAATCATTTAATGGCTATACTCTTTAAGCTGAGGTAGCTGAAAGACTATGCTATTTTAGTAAGGCAATTAGTATACAATTATGATGTCTCCTGATAGCAACTTTGTCTATGATTTTAATTGATTAATAGTATTTCATCTTCATTTCCAAAGTGTACAATTCAAAAATGTAGACAAGGTAACAGTATGTGAGAACATCCATGCATGCAGCTCTTATTGCAGTTTCGCCGATCCACTCTAGTTCTCCCTAGCAATGAATCTTTTATCTTCCTCTCAAGGCCAGTTCATGGTACTTTTCTCCCAAACAAGGGAGTCATCTTCCCTCCCACACTGCCATTAACTGGGTCCAACCCAGCTTGAGGTTCCAAGAGGTGATACTTGTCATCTCCCAGTCCCATACCACCAAGGTCTGGAAGGGAGTCAAGCCCCTGTGATGCATTGGCAGCCTATGTTTCAAGCTCTGGCTTGGACGGTTTAGCCTAAGAATGAATCCTGATTTCTCTTGCCCAATTGGCTGAAATGGATTGCCTTCAAGCTTCTACTGCCAATACCAGACCCACCTTCTTTCCTCTCTGTCATCCAGCTACATTTCTTTCTTTTTGATTTTATCTTTTCCTAGTCTTATCGTGAATTTCCTTTCTCCACTGCAGTTTAAATGACCTCTATTAAAGTCAACAAGAAATACAGGCAATAATCATTCTAGAGCATCACCTGAGTTAACACAGAATCTACCTAAAAACAAAAGCAGTTATCTTAAAGTTTGCTTGTTTATTTATTTGTTTATTTATTTAATTTATACTCCACTCTCCCCAGCCAAAGGCCGGGCTCAGCGTGGCTCACATAAAATTCCAACATATATTAAAAAAACATAAAACATTTAAACACAATTAAAACAGCACTATAAAATCCTGAATAACATAAAAATATCCAATGGTGCCCCCACATTGTAACATAGCTACAGCGGTGCTAACCGATGGATAGCCTCCCATAGGTGGTAAAGGGAGAATCAGTAGTGGAGGGTTGGGGAATAGAGTTGTGCATATCGATAAGCCCAAACCAAAAATAAAACTGAAATTAGCTGTTTCTGAAATTTTCGGGCTTCGGGTTTACTAAACGCCAAAAGCTGGGGGTCTCCTCAAAGCCAAATAGGTAATTCCTGAAAAAGCTGAATAAATATTCGGCTTTTTCGAGTTCGGCTATTCACCTTTGCTCAGAGGCATGGCTCTGTGCTTTCTCCCCCTTTTCTATCTTTTTTTTTTTTTACTTATTTTGTTAGGGCCCAACATTCGGGGCTCTTTTGAGGTAGGGATCATGTAGTCAGAGTCAGCTTGGTCTGACAACCTTCCAGCCACACAACCATACATCATCATCACCATTCAGTGGGTTGATATGGATCAAAATAAGGGTTTTTTAAAAGACATGGCTCACCAAGTCCCGACCAGGGGGATATACCCTCCAACTAAAAACTCCTGCTACCACCATGCTTCCAAAGGAGTTTTCTTCATCCACATGGATGAGCAAATCCTTCAGACAGACCCAGTGGTTGAGACTTTGGCTGGCTCCAATCTCACCCCCTCCGAAAACCTGCTCTGAAACTGAAGGTCGCCCCTAGTAGAGGCTTCATTTCCCCACACCACAACCATCTCTTGAAATTAGATTTTTGATGACCACAATAAAGGACTGTTCACAGGATGTCATTTGCCACCAAGAGAAATGTTTTCCATGCCTTATTTCTCTTACCCCAGATATGAAGCCTCTGGTGGGCGTTGACAAGAAGCTGGATGAATCAGCTATCAAGAAGCACCTTTTGGTCCATGCTCCACTGGACAAGAAAGATGTCTTGGCTAGCTTCATCTCTGGACTGCTCAACCTCTATGAAGACTTATATTTTACATATCTGGAAATCTACCCAGTAGTTAACTCGTCCAACTGTTACTTTCCACAAAACAACCATATTTCAACTTGCTTTCTCCAGTATGTCTCCTAATGAAGATGAATGCAGGGTCTGCGCTGTAGACAGCAAGTACATTTCCATGAGCCCTTGTTGTCAAAATAAGTTTAAATTATTCCTCCTCCTCAAATGGGAAATGCAGAAAGGGGCCCCATCGGTCTTTCAGAATGCTCCAGACTTTGAGGCGCCAGCCTGACAATCGGCTCTTTCCACCAATCCTTGGCAAAACTGAACTTCTGAACCTGAAAACCAATGGACAGTTTGGTTCGCAAATGCCTGTAGGATGGGGGCAACCCCTTTGCCCATAAAATCAGACCCCTTGTCCCAAATTTCACCAAACTTTGGTGACTGTCTAAGGAGATTCCCTTGCAGCCACACTGCAAATTTGGGGGCTCTACCTCCAAAAAGCCTCCCCAGGAGCCTTGAAAAAATCCCCATAGACTATAATGGGCCTGAAGTTTTTGGTAAACCCAATAATAAGCCAAATGTCAATATTTACCCATGTGGGTATTCTGCTTATTCCAGGTTCACCGGAAAAAAATGGGGCCAATAAACCTGAACCTGAAATTTACTGGGGTTTTTTTGTTTGTTTTGCACAACCCTATTGGGAAGGCCAGCATTTATAGAAAAAGGAACCATAGCTGGCCTCAACCATAAACTGTACATTACTATATTTGCCAAATCTGCACATTACTTGTATGATTGTGGTACTAGGGCTGTTGAATTTAAAAAAATTCGGTATAGTTCAGATTCGGCTGGATTCGGCCCGTTTAGATTCAGGATATGCCGAAGTCCGAACTCCCCCGCTTCGGGTCCGTGCAATTCGGCGGGAATTCAAAGTTCGGGAAAAAAAATTCAGCCAAATAAAGCCATTAAAAACACAACTGCGCCTTTCCGCGGCTCGGGGGGGGCATTTTTGGGGGTAGAGGTCCCAAACTTTCAGCGGAGCTTCAAAGGACATTTCTTGAAAGACCCCCCAAGTTTTGTAAAGATTGGGTCGGGGGGGGGGCTGAGATATGGGCCCTGAAAGGGGTCCCCCACCCTTAATGTGCATCTCTGAGCAGAGCTTGCCGCCCACGCACAAAGCTCCCAGCCCCGACAAACAGCTGAAAAGTATGCAAAGCATTGCAACACGACTGCAAAACAACACAACCTTGTAAGCAACACCTTTGCAACTGTGCAAAGCAACACCTGACACCTGGGAGTTTGCAAACCATGGAAAGGGACAGAGGCAGCTAGCTATGCATAATGAGCAGGAGGGGTGGAATTTCCCCTTTTGCATGGGACTCCAAATGCATTCTTTAAGTCACCATTTGAAAACCAGTTTTGAGCAAGCATCCAAATAGACCTAACCGCTCTTATGAATGAGGGAAAACCTGAAGACACACAACTGAAACCCCACCTCAAACCAGGGAGAGAGAGACACAAGGGGGAACACACCCTCAGGCAGAACCGGCAAAAGCCCCCTTTGGCTTCCCCCCCACCCACAGAAACTGCTCCCTCCCCACACACACATAGACTCTGCTTCCCCCCCCCCACACACACACAGGAGAAAAAGTATAGATTAAAGCCCCCAAAGGGGTCTTACTGTGGCTGTCTTCTGTTCCATCAGGAGGGGCTGGGGAGGACTTGTAATCCAAGACGATTCCAATTAGGCACGGAACGTTTTGCTCTGGAGATGCATACAGGATCAGCTGATCCATTCATCCCAATAGGGAAAAGGGGAAAGGGGAAAGCCCATATCTCGGGACCCAATATTTACAAAACTTGGGTGGTCTCTTAAGAAGGCTTGTCTGAAGCTCCGCTCAAAGTTTGGGATCTGCACCCCCAAAAATGTGCCCCCTGTAGCCACGGAAAGAGAAAAGGGGGGCAATATTTCTGCCCCCACTGAACCTATCTTTACAAAACTTGGGTGGTATCTTAAGAAGTATTGTCTGAAGCTATGCTGAAAGTTTGGGGGCTGTATCCCCAAAAAAGCGCCCCCTGCAGCCACGTAAATGGAAAAGGGGGGAAGGGAAAAGGGGTGGAGCCCATATCTCGAGACCCCCTGACCCAATATTTACAAAACTTGGGGGGGTATCTTAAGAAGGCTCATCTGAAGCTCCACTGAAATTTTGGGGTCTGTACCCCCAAAAATGCGTCCCCTGCAGCCATGGAAAGAAAAAAGGGGGGAGCCCATATCTCCCGATCCCCTAATCCAATGTTTACAAAACTTGGGTGGTCTCTTAAGAAGGCTTGTCTGAATCTCTGCTGAAAGTTTGGGGTCTGTAACCCAAAAAATACACCTCCTGCAGCCACAGAAAGGAGCGAATGTGCACAAGCACACCCCCCCACACACACACGAGGATTTCCCTCTCTCTCTCTCTCCCCGGCCGGGCCGCACATCAGCTGATTCCTCCAGTACTCAATCCTGACTGATTGGCCAGAAGAAGACCCAGCTTGGCCACCGATTGGCCAGGGAAGGAGAATGCTGCTTACTGACGGTTATGTTGCTTACTGCCGCCCCAATTGGCTGGATTTATTCGTGAACTCCCAAACTTGCTGAATTCGGCTCCCCCGGTTGCCCTCCATTTTTGAGTTCGGTTCGTCCCGAACTAAAAACCACCGAATCAGGGGAAATTCGGCTGTTTTTCAGTTCGGGCCGAACCAAATCAACAGCCCTATGTGGTACATTCTTTTTTATTTCTCCCCCACATTCATTGACTTGGGGGAGAATTATTATATACAGTAATAAAAAAGGAAATATATCACCTTGCTATATATACATAGTCCTTCTTGCTTTTTTTAACCACTGAGATCGCTCAGCCTATTATTACAATATCCATTAGCTTCACTTTCTTTATAGAACCTGTAGTAGTAAATTTTCTGGCATTGATTGATTAAGTTGATGTGCTGGAATGCTCGTAAAAATTCTAGGTACAGGGGGAATGAAGCTGTCAACCAAAAAAATATTTGCAAACAGGTCAACTTCTGTAAATGAAGCATAGAAAAGTGAAAGCTTAATGAGGAAGTTCTATGCAGTAAGGATTCCAAGAATCAGGGACCAAGGTCAGCAGGGACTAAGGTCAACTTGGCAGATTGACAGGAGAAGAATATGCAGTGGACTGAATCTGGGGGATGAGCAGGTGAGTATTATTGTCAGTAACAGAATTTGAGGAAAAATCCAGGAAGTTGGAAGAAAGAGGGGTTTAGAAAAGGCATACTAGAGTCTAAAAACACAAAAGCTGTAGGCTGTTGACAGGAAGAGCACTAGGAGAGTAAAAAATTTTGGGTAGGTGATAAGGATATGAATCAAGGTACCTGAACGAAGTCAGACGGAGAGAGCAGCAGGCTAAAAAGGAATGAACTGAGGAAACACTTGGAGATATAGAAAGAAATGAATAGGCAGGAGAGTCAATGAGCTGTTGCCAGGAAGTGAGTGAACAGGGAAAAGCATTATAATGTCAGGAATAAGGAACCAAAGAACCAAGGGAGAATAGGGTTGTCAAGTCAGGTGTTTTCAAAAATTGTATAGAAGGGAGGATTTCATTTTGAGACAGACAGACTATGAATGTTGCAATATAAATAAAAAATTAATGGCTTCTCTTAGCAACTAAATACTATGACCTGTCAACCCTAAGAAGTCAATGATAGCCAGGAGAAAATATTGATTTGAGCTAGCCCAATCATTTCTAGGTTACAGGCTTCTATTTTTGCATAAATTTACATTCATCACACATTCATGTAGTAGAACTGCTATATAGTAGCTATTTTATGGCTAACAAGCAGTAAAAAACTACAAAACAATTCTTCTTCATTCTCTTCTAATTAGACTAAAAATCCACAGCTTTGCACCATTTTAGAAGAAGAAGAAGAAGAGGAGGAGGAGGAGGAGAAGGAGGAGGAGGAGGAGGAGGAGTTGGCTTTTATATGCCGACTTTCTCTACCACTTAAGGCAGAATCAAACCTTCCCTTCCCCTCCCCACAACAGACCCCCTGTGAGGTAGGTGGAGCTGAGAGAGTGTGACTCACCCAAGGTCATCCAAGCTGGCTTCATGTGTAGGCATGGGGAAACAATTCCAGTTCACCAGATTAGCCTCCTCCGCTCATGTGGAGGAGTGAGGAATCAAATCCGGTTCTCCAGAACAGACTCCACCACTCCAAACTACCACTCTTAACCACTGTGTGTGTGTGTGTGTGTGTGTTAAGTACAGTCAAGTCGCTTCCGACTCATGGCTACCCTATGAATGAAAGTCCTCCAAAATGTCCTATCTTTGACAGCCTTGCTCAGATCTTGCAAATTGAAGGCTGTGGCTTCCTTTATTGAGTCAATCCATCTCTTGTTGGGTCTTCCTCTTTTCCTGCTTCCCTCAACTTTTCCTAGCATGACTGTCTTTTCCAGTGACTCTTAACCACTACACAACAGTATGTGTAGCACCTAGAGTGAGACTGATTGCAGAAATCATATTCCTGCTCAGTTATTGGGCTATCCAGTATCCACACCACTTTTAATTTTATAAATCTCAATGATGTTCTCCCATGGCATTACAAATTTCAGTCCATCACAGCATATACTTCAATGCCAGCTGTAAAATATTGCATTACTTCAGAGCAGATTTGGGGCAAATTTTGGAAGCCAAACATTTGACCTGCTTTAATAATTGGAGCCATGATTTTAGTCTTCTTTGATGTTACTATTCTTGTAAATTTGTAGTAATGTCGAATTGAGTTTGTAAGAGAAGAGCAGGGATGATTTTTTTTTTTACACCAGCCTTATTTCCAGCTGCTTTTACTTATGAATGGTAAGCAAGGGGACCTATTAGGTTACACTTTTCCCAGGGCTCACTAGTATCAGGGCTCAGAAAGGAGCCATTCAGTGATATATAATTTCAACATGTAATTAAATTCCTTATAATGAACAAAGCAATTTAAGGGTTAGCATCTAAAGCTATCTTGGGTTTTTAAAGAGTGGAAAGCTATAGCATCATCATCCCTCCATTTAGTGTTAGTAAGAGCATTCTCATATGTAAAGAAAGCACCCCGGGATGGGTCTACTTTAAACCAAAAACAGCATGTATAAAAGGGGAGCTAAACCCTGCCGCCTCTCTTTCCTCTGGTGTCACAAATGGGCTGGGAGAAAAATGCTTGAAGCACTGGAGCATAGGTAGTGGTTCAGCTCCTCTTGCTCTCATGCTCCATTGATGTTGAAACGAACACACATACTCACAGACAGGCCACTGGTTTTACATGTGAATGATAAATACATGAGGATCTCTCTGTTTATTATTACATATCATTTGTGCCCATTTCCTGCTTTCTTTAATTGCTGTACATCTTCTTGCAAATGATAAATCTAATTGCCCATAGAATAGGAATGCTTTCTCCGGTCTGTCTGAAATTTGGCATGGAGACTGAAGTCTCAATCTCTTAGAATTTTATCCATGTTTGACAGGGGAAGTAGTTTGTCAGCTAATCTAATAAATGAAATATGTAACAATGAATATGAAAAGTAATTTTAAAAATAAAAATGAAGCCAAAGCAAAATACATTGTGCTGATTCCTAGTAGAGAAAGGCTGCACTCTTTCCTAGGAGAGAACACTTCCTTGGGAGTTATCCCCACTGCATAAAGTTGGACTCTGCTGAGCAGAGCTGTTTAGAATTGCTCCCCAAAGAAAGTATTTCTTAACTTGCAGAATTCACTGCCACAAGGTATGATAATGGCTGCTGGCTTACATGGTGGGTAGAGTACAATTCTAACAGCCCATTCTTGAAAATTGGGCTGAAAGGCCTTAGGAGACTGACGCCGGCCTCCGCTGGCACAGGGCCCACATCACCGGCGCCTGGAAAGCGCACGCCAGCGTGAGTGGCCCCAGCGCCGGCATGCAGGCCCGGACACAGGTCCCTGGCCGCAGCCAAGGCAGTTCTGGGTTCGGATGCTGCCGCAGGCCGTGGCAGCAAGCCAGGAGGCATTCGGTGCCCCGAGAGGTGTTCCTGGGGTGTCATGGCGTACTGGGAGGCATTCCCAGAGCGTTCTGGTGCCGGGCGGGGGGCGGGGCCGACGTTAGTCAGCCTCCCGAGCTGTTTTAGCTCGGGAACGCCCCTTTAAAAAAATTTTTTTGAAATCAATAAGTTTGGGTGTTACTCTGTTTAGGATGGCACTACTAAAAGGGGATTAGATTAAGAGCTACTAGTCATATGCATCTTAATACCAGATGTTCCCTTCATATCCAAGTTGAGGATTTCACAGAGGTTACCATCTGGCCACTGTTGATCCTGTAGAGCTATTCTAGTTATATTCTTCCTGATATTCTCCCCTGCAACATAATTCTGAAAAAGTACCCAGTTTAGTCTTCTGCTTTTGTAGAATTTGGGGGCCTTTGGATTTGGAGAACCAGTATGGCCAGCTGAATATAAATCTAGTGATTCTTTGTTCAGACCTGGCACTCAAAGCATTATGAAACAGAAAACTGTGAATACATTTTTATTTCTTAAAGGCTTTATTAAAATAATTGAGAACATGTTATGGTAACTAGCAAAAGTTTCTGCCTATTAAAAATTATGGAGGGAGGCTGCAAGTAAAGATGCTAGATGCTTGGATATACTGGTTGGAGAAACTGAAATTTTGGCTCATGAAATCCCTTCTCATATAAACCACATTATAGCTCTTAAAAAAAAAAACCTATTGATTAACATGGGTTCAAAACCTCTTTTCTGTCCAATGGCAAAAGCTTTATTTAACCCCATTCTCAAACTGATCCCCCATGCAAGCCTCTCTGCTTTTAAATCAGAAAGCAGAGACATTTAAAGTAAGAACGTTGGCCTTTTTTTGGTTACATTTCTTAGCACAGAATATATGTATTATGTCTTTCCCTTGGAAAGATTCAGCCAGATTTATACAAGGTGAATCTGACCTTCAGGAGGTGGAACATCTGGGAATGACAATTAAAGCCATCTGCACCCAAGACAAACAGGTTGTTCAGTACAAACTCTGTTCGGCTGCTTCCAGAAATGGGAGGGGGGCTAATCTCAAGACAGCCATCCCCATTTTTATTGTCTGTCCTCTGATCCTTTTGAGATGTAAAAATATTGAAAATCTGACCATGTCCTTTCGTATCCTTTTTCTCCCCAAACAGGCAGAAATATCATCAAGTAAAAAATTAAGCTGACCCATCAGTAGCTTTTTAAGGCTCTGTCTTCAGACTGCTCTTCTGATCATAGCAGTCATCTCAGGCTGCTATGCTTTCAAATGTTGACCACAGCAAACAACTCTAATGCTAAAAAGCCACCATGCTTATTTCATTTCATAGAAGCATGTGCGTGGAGGAAACTCCATGCCTGTGGACAGAGATGTGTACGTGACTTTAATGGCTCATAGCTCTGTCTGGTGCTGTCAGTGAACCTTCATCGTATTCTGGGGGAGAACTTTAACCCCCAAAACAAGAGGCAGCACTAGAGACAAGGCTGTCAGCCTCTTAATGAATGCAATCCAATAAAAGATATTACTGTGCCAACTTTTGTCCTTTGTCTTTTTCTTTCTCTGGGGCCAATCCCCAAATAGTTCTCTAGCAAGCACGAGAACCTGGAAATTATGATTTTAGCTACAGTTCTCCTGAGAAAGGCTGAATCTATCCTACTTTATTGCAGTGGGATTCATTCCAAGTATTGTGTTTGGGACTGGGGTCTATGTTAGCCAGATTCATTCCTAGTCCCTAATGGGCTTCAGAAGTACTTGAACCAACTTCATTGCCTTGATCTGTTGCAGTGTGTTTGGCTGTATTTCTGACCCATTTCTTTCCTTTGGATTGAAAAAGTCTTCATGGAAATATACCTTCTCCATAATTTGAGAGCAGTATAAAGAGCCATTTATGAGTTACATAGAATAACATGGTAGAATGAGTTAGCCAAGCTTGTGAACTGTAGTGTTTCCAGCTGTAGGTTAGGGATCATATTTTTAAATGCTCCCCCATATTTAAAATAAATTTCCCCTTGTATACGGAAAATTAGCACACCAGGGAGAAATGTAGCCATCTCTCTGATGTGCTGATTTACTACATGCAGGTAACTTTTTATAAAGGGAAAAGGTTAAAAATCTCACCTCACATGTCCGATCTGAACTCTGAAGCCTTTGGCTTGGCTGAGAGGTGAGGTATGCAGTTTTGAAACAAATAAAAGAAATAATAGATGTTACAACCCAGAATTCTGAGACTATAATCGGGGGCAGGGGGAATAAAGGCAAAGTTGCCCAGGCCCCTAAAGGCTGAAGTCACAGAAGATTTTAGTTTTTCTTCCCTGAGGTTAATGGAAAAACTACATTTTGCTTGTATGAGCTTGTATCCTTGACATTCAGGGCACTGGCTTACAGTCAAATAGGAAAGCTATTTGCCTGTCTATCATTGTTGTTAATTAATTTATAATTTGTTAATTAATTTATCAAAGTTAAATGCTACCTACAAATCTTACATTAATATTCCATGTACTATAATTCGCTATATTATCTACCGACAGCATTTCAGATGCATGTGTGAAGGAGTAAGGCCCAAAACTATATTTTTTCTTTGGCTTCAGGTTACTTCTCTATGCCCTTGTTTCACACTGGACATTACTCTCCCCACCCCTCCAGTAAACCTGTGCAATATTTAATTTGCAACCCAGATGGCAAATCCATCTATGGTACCTGAGGAAAGGGGAAAAGGCTCAATGGTAAATGTTATGATTTGCATGCAGAAGGCCCAAGGTTAAATGCCTGTCATCTACAATTAAACGATCTCAGGTAGGAGTGTTGGGAAAGGCCTTTTCTGCCTGACAGGATACACAATACTGACTTGGTATAAGGCAGTTCTATATGCTCAGGCATCTGAGTTTACCCTTTACTAAGACAGACTAGTGTATATATAGGTAAGAAGTAAATTTCAATTTTGAGAAGTCTCTACTAATATAAACTGCCAATAAGACAAGGGAGAAAAGGTCAGCCCATCCATTCCTTTAGGCAGATCACACTAGCTTCATAACAACAGTTAGTTTGGGTGTGACCCATGGAACCAAAGAATCTGGTTACACAAGCAGGGATTTAAAAGAAAATCTTCACAGCAAATGACACATGCAAGCATAATATCCTAAGAGATTTAACCCTACCTCCTTTCAATGAGAAACCAAACACTTAGAGAATTAGCCAAGATTTTATTGACAGTTTTAGGTTCCACAACAATTCACCTTGTATATGCCCTATAAACACCTTTCCTTTCGGTGTCACTCACATGCTCATTTTCTGCCTCAATAATTCTCTGCTAAGATCCCATTCCCATAACAAAAAGAAAAAATGAGTGACACCTCAAACAATATAGTCTAACAACAATTTCCAACTTCAAAGACTATATACATAAAAGTTGAAGACTTTTGCTACAAAACCAAACCACTGGGAAATCATTTTCCAACTGACATCAATTCCCTAGCCACTAGAGTGAAGTCTTTCACTAAAAATACAACTTTTTATGATGTTCTTTAACATTTTAATTTAGACACTAGAAAATATACATAAATTCAGTCCTTGTTTGTGTTCAAGATGGGGAGAATAAATGAAGTAACCCCAGAAAAACAAATCCTTTTATGTTAGATGTGGTTGGTAAGAAATAAAATGTGTTTTATATATAAAAACACACACTCAAGTCCCTATAAAATAAAAAGTATTGTATTTTGGGACATTTCTTTAAAGACCCCAAACTATCTGAATTTCTTTTATTATTACAGTGGGGAAAAACTGTTTCAACATTGCGAGGGTTTTTGTTTTGCTTTTGATAGAACCAGTCTTTGGCAAAGATGTTTAATTGAGATCTGTGCAAGATCTCATGGAGGAGAAAACAGAATAACAATACTCAATCCTATTGAGAACCTTAGTGATAACCTGCTTTAATAACCCAGTGCTTAGCTTTTAGCAAACATAAATACTACAAGCTGTGGTGCCCTTCAGATGCACAACTAGCATCTAGAATTATTTTAGCTTGATATAATTCTGCAGTGCAGGATTGCATGTTTGAAAAATATGTCCACTTGGGTGGGCCAGTTGTGTGGGCTTTTCTCACAAAATTAATAGTGTCATAGACAGCCAATTGGTTTGGAAAGATTCATGCAATTAGCCCTATCTACATGATCGTGTATTCACACCATAGCAGCATGAGATTGCCTCATAGGGAAGCAATTCCCACACCACTGGGAGGGTATCTGAAGGGCATGTAATATTGCATAGAATTTTGCAATGAGTCCATAGTGCCTCAGTTCGAAACACTTTTTTTGCAAGTAAAAATGTTACAATGTATAGTTTGTCCAGGCATCAATGTATAGTTCTCACTTGCATCAAATATTTGCTCACATGGATAAAAATAATAGCTCACAAAACTCCTGAGACTGCTATACAAAAGTGCTGCCAGAATTATGGGAACCAGTACAGATTATATGCCACTGTCCTCAGTGTGCATAATCCATTCACATTAACACATATCCAAGGTCAGTTCAGCTCTTGGATTCAGTGGAGCTTTTCCCCACAAATATGAAATTAAGCATGCTCAAGGCTGTGTTCACAAGCATACCTATTTGGTACTGAGTTGAGCAGAAACTGGTAGAGTTTGCTTCCAAATAAATATATTTTGGGTCACACTTTACATCCTAGTGAAACTGATGGGATTTGATAGCTTTCTAGCACAGCCTGGGCAGCCCAGTCCTGAAGGAGGGGGGCATATCCACAGCGGCTGGGAGCAGTGCAGCAGTACCGCCTCCACAGAGGCTTCCCAGCCACTGCAGAGACAAATAAAGGCATATTTTAAAATAAAACATGAGGAAAGGGGGGGGGGAAACTTATTGCCTCAAACGGGGCTGCGCCACCAAAAAAGTGGTTCCTTGAGGGGGTGTTCCCAGGGCGAAAGGGGATAGGAAGCTGCCTAATGACAACTCCTCCCCCAGGAATGACCCCCCATGCTGGCGTGGGCTTTCCCCTCCATGTTTGCCCCTGCACCAGCGTAGGTGCCACCTTATTCCGTGATAAGGTGTCACCTACACTGGCGTGAGGTCACACTGGCTCCTAAGGAGTTTCACCCCTCCTTCAGGAATGGGTTCTAAGCAGGTCTACTCAGAGTCCTAATCATGTCTATTCAGTGGGGCTTACCCCCAGAAAAGTCTTCTTAGGATTGCTAGTGTTCATTTAAGTGCCATTGATAGCTACTTTCAGTCCCATGTGAGAGAAAGATGAGGAATGTCTTAAGGGAGAAATATCACCCAAAAAAGTGCACTTAGCTTTCTGTGGACTTACATGTGGCAGCTCCATAACATTTCAATGGCTTCCACTACTAGCTATAGGAGATGAACATGCAAAGGAATTCATCAGAGTTGGCACTGGGACACTGCTGTATGGCTCTTCTCTCTGTCTCTCTCTGTCTCTCTCTCTCTCTCTCTCTCTGTGTGTGTGTGTGTGTGTGTGTGTGTGTGTAATAGTATGTTCAGGAGCCGGGTGTTATAATCATTGTAGTCCTTAGCACAACTACTTGGAAGCGAGTCTCATTGATTCCATTTAGTTTTGGAGTGCCAGTTTTTTAGTCACATGATTCATGCTTGATTATGTTTTCCTTTGTAATTTTAATGTACTACTTGCTCATGATCTCATCTCATTTGCTAAGCCTTCCCTAAAATATGAGTATTCTCATTCGAAATGCCATGACTAAATATACTGGAAGCCATTTAAAGTTCTCAGCGCATTAAACTGGTAACATGCAATTCATCCATGTTCTTGTTGCCAAGCTGCATAGTAAAAGTTTATATGATGTAAACCCATTTAATGTATGAAACAGGCATTCAGTGAGACATAGCACTAAGTCAGTTTTTCCAGTATAACACTTGCCTGGTAGTTCACATTGTCCAGAGTTAAGAGAATGCCTTTGCCAGCAGAAAGTGAAATAACCAATGCAGATAAATAAAAAAAATTGCCCTTGATCTTAAAAACATTACCTCATATGCTGAAAAATCTGTGAGGGCAATGTCAGACATGAGAGTCCAAGTATCAATTGTGAATTTTATTTCAATAGATTAATAACATCTGTGGCTACAGTGTGGGAGTTGGAATAATAAAAAAAAGTAATGAAATAGCTAGTGTGAGTTCAAAGCTGAGTGTCCAAAGAAGGGTGATTAGGGACTGCCTTCTTTTTCTTCTGTACACTACTGGACAAGGTTAGCTGGCTACCTGGATTTGTTTTCTATTTTGATTTACTATTTTTAGTGGTTTCCTTTCCATATGTCTCTTCAGTGGTACCAATAAGAGGCTTTAATTTTGGGTTTTGTTGTTGTTTAACCGAGAATCCACCCACCCCAAATTTTCACTTTTGCAGTGCTGAACATGTCCATATACATAGTCTTGTTTCAAATCCAGATTTTTATTAAAATAAGAACTCCAGAAGGTGTGTTTAGAAATGTTAAATGTTGACCCATGAAGCTGTCTTATGCTGAGCCGGCATCACTGGTCCATTACAGTATTGTCTACTCCTAGTATTCCAGTTGGCAGGAGCTATCCAGGATCTCCAGCCAGAGTGGTGTAGTGGTTTAGAGCGGCAGATTCTAATCTGGAGAACCTGGTTTGAGTCCCTGCTCCACCACATGAGAGGCAGACTCTAATTTGGAGAACCAGGTTGGATCCCCCACTCCTACACATGAAGCCTGCAGGGTGACCTTGGGCTAGTCACTGTTCTCTCAGAACTCTCTCAGCCCCACCTACCTCACAAGGTGCCTGATGTTGGGGGAGGGGGAAGGAAAGGCAATTGTAAGCCACTTTGAGACTCCTTAGAGAAAGGGGGGTATAAAAACCAATTCTTCTCCTCCTCCCCAAATCTCTGTTACACGCCTCTCTTTCCCCTACTGCTTGCACTCAAACTGACAGTAATGTCTGTTGTTTAATGAGTAAGCTTTTCCAAAATTTTCAGGATTTGGTAGAGCATATTTTTAGTGATGAAAAGTCCAGTATTGCCTACAATAAATGATGTTTTTAATGACATATATTTTAGGGTCAGATCATAACATACAGCACTTTTGATTGAATAGATGCAAAGGTATATATGCAAAATGATGCTACCTGCTCCCAAGCTAGTTATTCAGGATTTTATGGTGTTGATAAAAACTTATGGCTGGGTCACACTCACAGATAGAAACAATTCATGTCATGTCTACTGATATTGCCATTTGCTTAATTTTTGTGTCTCAGGAAAGGGCCACGGTCCTGCAAGGGGCTTCTGTGAGGATATTCCGTCCAATGCATTTTGGGATAGGCTGTTGGATAAGGCAGCTTGATATGATATAGTAAAGCTGCTGTAAGATTAAATTTGATTTGAATCAATAATATTTCTTTATAACATAAAAAATAAACAAAACCATACTAAAATATGTAATAGCTTCATCAAAAATGTTTATCACCCAGCTCACTTTTTAAAGGTACAAACAAGCATTCCCCCCACCCCCAAACCTAAACCTTTTCAAAATGGGTGATGAAGTTCTGTGATGAATGAGTTAGCACGCTTCTTGGGAATCTATCATGTACCCTGTCAAGTATTTGACTGGTTTTATTTTGTGATTATGTTTTGGTTATGTGGCTTGTGAATAAAATCAAATTAAACAATGAAATATATTTATTACAAAGCACACATGCATATATATACATTAAAAACAAGGGCACCTTTAACCCTTATGGCAGCAAATACAGAGTTTATGATCTAAAACCACATGCCAAATACAGGGTTGATCATTTAAAACCACATGCCAAACGCATTTCACCCCCCAGGCCTTCTTCAGTGGTCTAGTTAAAACTTATTATGCATGCATACACATAGATTAAACAAACAGAATGGTTAGAATTGTATATCAGCCCAGGTATATGTTATCAAATGTATTTCAAATGGACTTTGTGCCTATGAAATTAGATTGATAGTAAAGTATGTTTAGAATTGTACAGGCACACATCCGATGAATGCAGTCTTAATATTTTGTTCTGATGTGGGCTGACATCACATTCAGGCACCCAACAGGCAGTTGAGGCCAGATGCCACAAATATCTGCACACCATGGGCACTGCCCAGGAACTTGGCCATGAGGTCCATGAAGATGCCCTAGTAATCATAGGATGCCTGAATATTCATGCTGTAAAAGTGGTGGCATTTCCAATATACCTGCAGCTCCTCCTGGGGAGCTAAGATGGCAATGTGGGTGCCACCACCAGCTTAAATGGACAGAGGTTGAGAGGATGCTGCTGTATAGGTTGGTGGTGGAGCATGTAAGCATAACCCTAGCAACTGCAAGGAGCACGTCTTTGCCCTGGGACATGCCATTCAGGTAGAGTGGTCTACCCGGAAGCACTGGAATGATTCTTTTGGTGCTGCTTGGCAACATGTGCATGCCCTCATGGCCCGGGGTGTCCCTTACAAGCAGGCAGGGATGGATGGTCTGCCTGGAACTGAGGCTGTCATGCAGGCAGTCATACCACCTGTGGTAATGGGTGGCTGCAGCATCGAGATGTGAAATAAGCATGGGGGGCTCCCTGCCCCCTTGACCCTGCAAGGGGGCTCTCCCCCTGCCAACCCCACCTTTCCCACATCCCTGATTACTCCTGCCCTTCCCCCTAAAAGCAACTCCCAAACTGGGTATGCAATTGCAGTACCTTCTACAGTGGTTGCTGGGGGGAGGGGCACTGGGATGGCCATTGCCCAAGGAAGCCAGGACCCAAACCAAGGATTGAGGGAGGAAGAGACTGCTGACAACATCCCATCTCCTTCTCCGGGGTGCTCCTCCAGGACCCTGGGGCCTAAAAACTGGGCCAATGTCCCCTTGTGCCAAGCCAGGAGGAGAGTCAAACATGGAGGAGGGTCAAAACACCCAGGGTGCTGAGGTGGGGGGAGGCGGTGAGGTGAAGCTACTGTGACAGGTGTGAAGAACAGGGTAGTGGTGCCAAAAAAGATGGTAACGGGTGCCCACATGGGCTGAGGCTCTGCTCTCTGTCCCCCAGCCCCAGGACCTTTTTTCTTGATGTTCGAAGCTGATATCATGAGCCACCTTCATGCCTTGACCCCACGAGTTGAGCTGTGATGGCCAGGTCAGTTGTCCTGCAGACACTGGGCATCATGGAGTCCCCTGGGCTCTGACGGGCACTTGGCTCGGCCCCCATGGCAAGTGGCTCCTGACTGGTTCTGGCTGCTCTGTCCCTCATGGCCCCGCAGCCTTGCCACAACACCTCCAAGGAATGCCAAGGTATGGTTGCAGGAGATGTTGACACAGTTGTGGACACTTAAAACCAGCTACTCTTATTTCCTGCGCCATAGTTATGCCGCAGTCAGCTATTGCAGCTCAGGCACACCTCAGGATTTCTCTGCCCGTATGTCTTCCATATAATACTTTATTTTCTTCAGCCTAATTATCAATGACATTAATTTTATTTTCACAACTGCAGCATTGTTTTTTTGACTCACTAACGGTGCAATCCTACAGAGTTACACCCTTCTAAACACATTGACCTCATAGGTGTAATTCCATTTAGGATTGCACTGAAAGTATCCTCCTTTGTTGAGCAGTCATTCTACAATGCAAATTTGTGCATGAGTGAAATAACCCAGACTCTTAATCACACATCCACAGTCTAACTCAAACAAAAATTTAAAGCCCGCCCATAAATAAAGGTTGCCCAATACCACAAACAGTTTGAATTGAACTCTTACTTTATTTCTCAAAATAAATTAATTTATTTAAAGGAAAAGAATTACATGGAAACATTCATTTGGGGGTACAGACCTAAAAAGTCTGAAATTAGTAAGTTTAAACAGAATTAGATTTATATAGAATTGCCCTGTAAATTTGCTACTGCTGAGAGCAGATGAAGGATCCTTATAACCCCCACTGATTTGCAAAGAGATCAATATTCCTTCTTCTTGCTTACTATAGGACAGGATAACAAAACAACAGACAATAATCCATCCCTTCCATTCTTATTGGAAGAAGAAAGGTTTTTTAACAACTGCTCACAAAAGAACCAATTTTAATCCATCAAAAACCGAATGCCTTAACCCATACAGTTTAAAATGATTGATGTTAAAAACAAATATCATACTAGCATACCGATATTCAAGTTCTTATTTTCTCTGAATACTGCACACTGCAAACTAACTCTACAAGCGGTTGGCATAAATAACGAATAACAAAATATTCCTTGGGAAAATTAATCTTCCTCTGTTTTTGGAACAATTGGGCTGTTTGTCCACCATATTATAACCAGGGTGATGGGTGTACAGTCAAGTGTACCATAGCACCATTGAACTAAATGTAGTGAAACACACCTGACTTTGCCCTGCAACCAAACTCCTAAAAATGTAAGTTTCTGTGTGGTGGCCCTACTGGAAGAATTTCACATAAAATCGTCTAACAATCTTGGTCACAACATTTGGGAGCAGCTGCATTCCGTTCTGTGGCCTCCCTTCGAGATCAAGTCTATAAACACACATGAAGAATTGTCGTGAGCATTTATATTTATCTGCAGGCTATATAAAAAGCACATGTGAAATCTTTAAGCATAACAAATAGTGTCAGTAACGAAGAGATTAATCGGCCTCATTGAAATTGCTGAAATTTGCACAATTGGCTCCAACCAGCAGTATAACTCTTTATTTCTCACCAAGGGTATTTTAGCTGGCAGCACTGGAAGTTTCATTTTTCTTACGAAATGTCTAACTAAAATGATGATGTCCAAAGGGCATAAATACATAAAAATGAGTAGGCATACCAAAAATCCATTTTAAGGTGCCAAGTTAAGTTCTTAACCTAGGAAGTATTCTATGGATATTTCCCAGATTTATTCACCTTAATACAGTTAAAGTTAACTGTCATCTCAGAAACCAAAAGGTCACATTTCAAGAAGATTCCTCCTTAACGTTCATGATGTCAACTCTGTGTATAACATGACCAAATTGGAACCTTTCACATATCCAGCCAAGTCCTAAACTTCAAGGACAAACCAAACATTCATTTTCTTTTGTCTGATATCAGTGTGGGTCTCAGCACTGTTGTAGGTTTATACAATAGAAGGCACTGATAGGCTTTACCAAATGAAAAGATCTTCAACCCGACACTTCTCTTGGGGCAGCCAGGGTTCTTCTCCAGTCTTTCTCATTCAAGAAGACTGTGGAGAGCCATTGAACTTCATTTTCTTTTGATTCTGTAACTTCAGAGCCTGAATTTACTATGACTTTGCCCTGCCTATGAATAATAGTAAATGTCAAATCCTTTTTCGTTCAGACCTGTGGTACTGATGTAAAAAAAAAATCTGAAAAATAATAAGGCAGAGCACTTCTGTTATTCTAGATTCACACTCATGTGCTTTTGGGGGACGTTATAGAATGAGGGCTGGCTATGGAACTGAAACAGCCTTGGTCACCATAGTAGATGGCCTGCCGTGGGAGATGGACAGAGAGAGTGCAACCCTGTTGATTCTCCTGGATCTCTGCACCTCTCCAGCTTTCAATACCATTCATCATGGTTTCCTTCTCGACCACCTTTCCGGGTTAGGACTGAGAGGCACTGTTCTGTGGTGATTTCAGGCCTATGACGTCCTGCATGGTTCTATCTTGTCCCCCATGCTTTTTAACATATACATGAAACCACTGGGAGGGGTCATCCAGAGATTTGGGCTGCGCAGTCACTAATATGTGGATGATACTCAGCACTATCTCATGGTTCCAAAGAATCCCAGGGAGACTAGACATCATCATTATCATCATCATGTGGAGACCTTGAATCAGTACCAGGAGGCAATTTGGTATGGAGGAGTGCCAATAAACTGAAGTTTAATCCTTACTAAATGGAGGTGCTACAGGTAGGTGGAAGTATTGGCTCAGGAATTGGGGTGGCTCCGGTTCCTGTCTCCTGTTTAGATGGGGTTGCACACCCCTAAAGGTCAGATTCGTAGTTTGGTCATGCTGCTGGACCCGGCTTTAAACAGGTTTAAACAGGTGGCAGCGGTGGACAGAGGTGCCTTTCACCAGCTTCTGTTAATGAGCCAACGGCAACCATGGGCAGAAAAGATGTGGTCATTGTGGTAATATGCCCTAGGAACATCTAGATTAGAATACTGCAATTCACTTTACATGGGGCTGCACCTGAAGACTGTTCGGAAGTTACTGCTGGTACAGAAAGCTGCAATCGGATTGCTGACTGAAGTGGCTCATAAGGACTGTATCACACCAGTCTTGTTCTACAGATTGTGTATCCCTTATCCAGACTGCTTGGGTCCAGAAGTGGTCCATATTTCAGATCTTTCCATATTTTGGAATATTTTGAAATTTTTGCATATACATAATGAGATATCTTAAGGATGTGACCCAAGCCTAAACACAAAATTCATTTATGTTTTATATATGTTTTATATATACTTTATATGCATAGACTGAATGTTATTTTAGACAATATTTTAAATAATTTTGTGTACATTGAACCATCAATGGCCTGCATGCCAGCTCAAAAGGTCTGGTTTTCAGATCAGTCTGGATAGCGGATGTCTGGGTAAGGGATACTCAACCTGTATCTACAATGGCTCCAAATCTACTTCCATGCCCAATTTAAGGAGCTGGTATTGACCTTTAAAGCTCTAGACAGCTTGGGGCCAGCATACCTTAAGGACCTCCCAGTCTCCTATGAACCGACCTGACTGCTACAGTCATCTTCAGAGGCTCTTCTTTGGGTACCCTTGCTTTATAAGGGTAGATGGGCTGGCAACCAAAGAAAACACCTGCTCAGTCATGGCACCAAAATTATGGAATTCCCTGTTCACTTCCATCATTGTATTCTGCCAGCAGATAAGACTTATCTGTTTCATTTGGTGTTCCTTCGCTGACCTGTTTGTGTGTTTTCTTCAATTTTTTATGCATTTTATTTATTTATTAAGGATATTTCTAGGCTGCCTTTTCAGAGTCCTATTTGAGGCAGCTTACAACTAAACCACATCACAATATTAAAATAGTTTTTTTTAATTATTTCATTTAGTAGTTTGTTTGTTTAAAAAAACTGCTTAATTTAAACAATTATTGTTTTTTATAATATGTATATTCACACCTAGGGGGCCCTCTGGGTGGAAAGGAGGCATTAAAATGTTTTATATAAATAAAATAAATATTATCATGGCAAAGTATTTAAAGATGGAATGGGGTAACTTAAAGCAGAGACAGAGTCACTTAAAGTCAGGGTGCTGAATTTTCCTCAGCCAAGGCATCTGGAGACTGGAGTGCTCCAGCCACAATGTCGCCACGTTCTCTTTCTTTCTGCAAATTGGCCCTACCCAAAAATGTTGCAGCCCCACTTAGCGGGAAAGCCTAGCTAGGGCCCTGTATCAGATGTTAGAAGATGTTTGCACCTGGGCATTGCTACATTAGTACACCTTTTAATGCTTTGATTAATTTATCCCCACTCGTGTGATGAAGGCCTTGCAGGATTCACATCCTTCAATCAGACTACTCTCTCCGTTTGAGACCTCTTAGCAGGTGCACTTTATTTATTGGTTAAGTATTGTGGAGATGGATGGTTGCTATGCCATGAACTTAGTTTTTCCACAAGCTAATGCTTTCTACTGGGCTAATGTGATTGGCGCACAGTGAAAAATGCTGAAAACAGGCAAAGGAGCCGGCTACAGCTGAGCAAATTGGTAATGAATTATTTATTCAAAGAATTTAGTCCTCTCTATCCGACTGTCAGTTATTAGTGGTCAAGTTTTGCTTTTTGAAACTCGATTGTTTGACAAAGGTTCAAGGCAAATATAGCTTATATGAGGTCTTTGAAGAGACTTAATTATGACAACTGCACTCCCCATTCAGTATATCTAAGATTGTTTTCAACTTTAAGCTAATCTTAATATATACAAAGACTGTGAAAAGTGAGGCTGTTAATAAGTCTTCAGCCTAAGTCTTAAGCATGTTGTTGAAATGGCATTTACATGGAAATGTTAATCAAGTATTATTGTTTCAATACTCTTAAGACTGTTTTTCAGGGGAGGAGCTAAACGTCTGAGCTGAAGCCCTCAGAATTCTGTGATCTTAAAATCCTTAGGAGTATATACACTTTGAAAAAGTTATTTTTGCATGTGAACAAATTCCATATATTATGACACCCCGTTTTTCCAGACTAGTGGGCTTGCCCTCTACTGCTTGTCTCGACCTCAAGAGCATTCCTCAGGCTTCAGAATGGGAAGAAGGGGTTGCATCTAGGGCTGTCAATTCGGTTCATCCTGAACCAAAAAACAGCCGAATTTCTCCTGATTCGGCGGTTTTTAGTTCAGATGGAACCGAACACAAAAAAGGCTGGAAAACGGGGAGCCGAATTCAGCGAGTCCGGGGTGTTCGGTGAATAAATTCGGCAAATTCGGGGTTTGGCACAGCAGCATAACAGTCAGTTAGTAAGCAGTATTCTCCTGTGACCAAGCTGGGTCTTCTTCCCCACCCTTAATGTGCATCTCTGACAATGGGGGTTTGCAATTAGCAGAGCTTGCCGCCCACGCCCAAAGCTCCCAGCCCTGACAAACAGCTGAGCTGCCGGGAGCAAGGGCGGGGCAGGTGCGAAGAAGACGGAACAGAAGACATCCACAGTAAGACCTATTTTGGGGCTTTTCTCTATAATTTTTCTCCTGTGTGTGTGTGTGGGGGGGCAGAGTCTGTGTGTGTGGGGAGGGAGCAGTTTCTGTGGGTGGGGGAGAGCCAAAGGGGGCTTTTGCCTGTTCTGCGGGGGGGTGCCCCCTGATGGAACAGAAGACATCCACAGTAAGACCCATTTTGGGGCTTTTCTCTATAATCTTTCTCCTGTGTGTGGGGGGGGGGAGCAGAGTCTGTGTGTGTGGGGGGAGGGAACAGTTTCTGTGGGTGGGTGGGGAAACCAAAGGGGGCTTTTGCCTGTTCTGCGGGGGGGTGCCCCCTAAGTCTCTCTCTCCCTGGTTTGAGGGGGGGCTTCAGTTGTGTGTCCTCAGGTTTTCCCTCATTCATAAGATCGGTTAGGTCTATTTTGATGCTTGCTCAAAACTGGTTTTCAAATTGTGACTTAAAGAATGCATTTGCCTGGTCCTGAGTCCAGCTGGGAGGCTCAGATCAGTTTAAAGGGCCCCCGCGCGCCTTCAGGGAATCCCTCTGAAGGCGCGCTGGGGCCGAATTTTCCCCCGAACTCCGGATCCCCCCGAATTACCAGGGATCCGAAGCGGGGGAGTTCGGACTTCGGCACGTACCGAACCCACAAGGGTCAAATTCGGCCGAATCCGAACTGTACCGAATTTTTTTTTGACAGCCCTAATGCTGACATACTTTTTTTTATTTTCTAAAGATGTCCTTGCCTTAAGTATGCATTTTGATCTGGGTCGTTCAACATTTATTTCACACAAGATAAAGAAGATAAACAGGAGAAGATATTAGACTCTTTTGCAGCCTCTCATGGGTTCATGAATGACCCCTAATATTAAAGGGGCACCACCCCTAAACATATGCACAATCACAAACTTATCAATTAAGTTTTCACCCAACAAATAAAATAATGAGGCTCATTGTTTCACTTGAAGAACACCTGAATAGCCTGTAATAATATTAAAGTCTCACTGGGAGTGGAATTGGGATTGAAACAACAATTAAATACTGCCATCTCAGACAGGGAAGATATGATAGTGGGTGTTCCCATGCCCCAGACATTTATGCAAATATCCAATTTACTTGAATGATAGGAGAAATGCAAAAAAGAAAGGGCAAGAATGGGAATAGGTGCAAACAGTATTTTTTAATATTTAGCATTTCTACAAGCCATTTACCAGCTCTAGGCAAAACCCTACTTCTATACTACAATTTCACAATCTCAGGTTTTTGCTTTATAAAAATAATTGCTGCCCCTCCATTTTTTAGGAATGAAGACACAAGACATGATGTATGAGTTAGGGTTGTCAGGCCTGCTGTTCATCAGGGCTGGAGAAAGTGTGTGTTTGTGTGTGTGTGTGTGTGTGTGTGTGTGTGTGTAGGGATTGTGTTTGAACTCAAAAATGATGTTACTTCTAGGCAATCATAGAGATAAAGACGATAGAGATTGGGGGATTCCTAGAGTATTGTCTATCATTTCTGGTTTCAGAAACAATCTCCCCTCCTCTCCCCCCCCCCAATGATCAGCATTGGCAGGCAAGTGTGTGGATTAGCAGGGAAATGCCTGCTGGGAGTGAGCAGATGGCAACCCCTATGGGTTAAAGTAAGTATTATTTATGATATTAAATGTTTTCCAACTATTTAGTGCCAGACCACTTTAGTACCACTTATGAGCAACTTATGTTGGCTGCCAGTATTCGAAGAATCCTACTCTAGAGTCAAACCTGGTCAGCATCACAAACACTATCCTGTCCCATTCAAGGCCAGCAAACAGGGATATCAATATAGTTATTGAAAATATTATATTATTTTTGCAACACACAGCCAACAATTAGCAAATGTAACATCTATAATATACAGAACTTGTTATTACTTTCATTTCTAATAATTCGTTTCCATACTAGGTTTTATTACAGTGCTTTCACAATAACTCCCCATCTTATTTTCATCTACATTTGTTTATCATAAAAGATAGCGCTGAGCTGGCAGCTCTAGTGGGAGATTGTGTTCTAATTTGTGGATTTTAGTTTGAGACATACATGGCTGCTAACTTCTTTTTAAGTAAACAGTATAACTTTATTCAGTGTAAAACAAAGAAATTAGCACAAAGCCTATCACAATTCTTCACAGCCGCTTGCCCAGACCCAGCTTCTCCAGAGCCATATGGAAAACATGGTCTGCAACAACTCCAGATTCTAGTACCCTGGAACAATAATAAAACATGGCATAGACTTTGGAATATTACATCCCTCCTTTCCTCCTACAAAACAAGATTTTATTTTCACATTAGCTAAGACTTTTATTAAGCAGTTATCATACATTCAACTATTCTAGAAACCCACCCATTGTCTTTATCAAATACCGTTCAGAATGATATGTCATAAGGGAATTTTTAAATGTTATGGATACCTTCAGTTTGTCCCATGTGGATATCTTGAGGACTCCCCACTACCTGGAGAAACTGGGTCAGAACCTGTTGGTGGGAGAAGTGAACCGGTATTTTTTGGTGTGTTCAGTTCTGGCATATCCAAGTCATCATCAAGACGCACTTGATTTTATTTTTTTTTATAGAAAATTGGGAATTTCTTTTTGCTGTTCTCCTTGTTCTCATGATTTCTAGTATGCTTGTGACCATGTATGGGTGAAGTATATAAGGAAGAGAACATTTGTACTGTGGACACAGTTTTATCATTAAGACAGCATCTCAATTTGTATGACTGCTGGCAACCTCTGGGAGCATTTTGGAAATGGGGACTGACATGCCAGTGTCATGCCGACATGCTGGCATCAATTCTGGTGAAAAATGGAAGTGGAGTTATACGATGCTCTAGAATTTACAAAAACTCAAAGATAAAACCATAGAGTTTTTGCAAATCCCAGAGCTTCCCATGATGTCACTTCTAGTTTTTGCCAGAAGTGACACTGTGCACTGGTGCAGTGCTGGTGTGCACCCCCCCCCAATTTGCTGGCATTTTCACCCTCTGTCTTTTCAGGTGCCAGTGAGCAATGCTGAGGTTTGCCAGAAGGTCTTCTACTATAACTACAGGTTTTGGAAAGCCTACTGCCTGCTACAGTAAGCCAAACAGCAGAAGTGAAGGAAATATAAAGACTTCAACCTAGACTTTGACTAGGTAATATTTGGGGAAATAGTGCAGAAGGCAGAGGACAAGTCTGATTTACTTCATTAGCTTATGTTGTGACAGAGAGTCATTGCCTTGTTTATTGTATCTGAACTCTGAAAAACATTCAAACTGCTCCTATTTTCAATATTACCTTCAAGGAAACAAATGCTCTATAAAGCATGGTCGCATGTGTTGTTACTGTACGGCAAACAGTGTTTAAAATCACATTAATCGAAGTCATTAAAATTGAGCTTTTCCTCTCTGCAGCAGTCACATTCAACCCATTTTCAATTGCCTTTCTAACTAAATAATTATAGTGTGGTATTCACACTATTCCCTTGGTAGCCTCTATTCTAAGCACTGGGAATATTGTGGTAATGTTATATAATTACAAATGGCAACATAAGAAAAGTTTAAGAGGAACAACTGTGTGCACTTGCAAATAGTTGATACTCCATATGTAAAGTCTCATATGCTAATGTTTTCTGGCACATTCTTGGACTTATTTCATGGTGAAGCTACAAGGAATCCTACTTGTAACAAGAAATGCCCTATCTGTGCATTCACTGCAATGAAGGAGTTCACAAAAATAAAAGAATGTATAAAGGAAAAAGTGTCAAAGTATCCATCATTCACTGGCCCTTTGCCTAACTCTTTCATATATAATCCTGTGTATGTTTAAAATGATAAGGCATAACAATAGACCTTTGGTAATGTACATTTTAATGTGGCTCAGTTATCTGCCAATAAAAAGTAAACAAGCGATAACATTCCAGAATCCATTCTATGGAAGCATTGCTGAAGTGCTAAGATGTTGCATCAGTCAAGGACAAAGATATACTTTTTCCCCCATGACTCTCCCATTCCAATTTCCAAAACAATAATACAAAATAAACATGGTGACATGAACACCTTCTTTCCATCAGATTTCCTTAAAATTATACTGCCACATGTAGTCATAGGTGCACTTAGGGCTCAATGGAGAATCTACCAAAATGACCTTCCTACCATTGCATAACATTAAGAAAAAGCAAAGAGGGACCAAGGAGGGGTCATGGCTAAGGCTCAGTTCCACTGGACTCAATTTAGGCTTGGATCATTTTGCTGTTTATCTGGAGATCATCTGATGAAATGATTAGTTTTTGTGCAGATAGGAAAGGGTCCTCACAACCATGACAGCATCCACACTAGTGAAGTTAGAGCTGCCCTATGCCAGCAAAGCATAGTCCATAAGTCATTGAGGAATTGGTGCCTAATGTTGTGTGATCTTTTCATAAATTCCAACTGAAATAAAGAGAAGTAGAGAACACACACTTTTATGCATTGAGTCATTTGTAATTGGGAAAGGCTCTAAGGAATAACGTCCCTGACTCTGACCCTCCCCATAATTCTTAGATCAGTTCTGTCTATAATGGAGAGATAATGGCTGGCAGAAACTGGTTGTTTTTGATCTGAAAGGGCAGTGGCTCAAAAATTATTTTTCAAGTTCCACCCAAAATGCTCAAACTGGGCTGACTCTGAGAGCAGAAGTTGGCTGGGTGTCTCCACTACTTAAAAAATGTTTGTATGTATGATTTTCCCCTACATTAGAAATTGAGTTAAACTAAAGCACATAAAACTTGTGTGTGAAGGGGAAAGAACTTAACACAGCTTGAGAAAGCCAGATGTTCTGAAGAATGGGTCATATCATAGAAACATACCACATGCACATAACTAATCTGAAGTATTTCACTGCATCACTTTAGCTTTACTCAATGGGATTTTTTTGATGCAATGCATACTCATTTTACTGAAGACTTCGTTTTTGGGATTGTACAATCCCCCCATCTTGTATAATGAATGGATTTATTGTACTGGAATGAAGAATAATGCAGAACAGTCTCTCTGTAGGTTTCCCCACCCACCTCTGCCAAAGCAGTTTATCCAGAAATACTTTAAAATTTGAAAAAAAACTTTACCATTATTCCACTATTGTTTGCTACATTTTTTTCCCATTGTTTGCGACATGGACCCAGGATAGTGTAAGATGATCCCCCCCACCCAGTTTATTTTCTCAAAACCCTTTCCGGTGATTAGGCTCAAAGATAAATACTAGCCAAACACCAAAAGAGCCTTATGGTAGTGAATAAGTCCACCATTCTAGTCACTACACAACATGGTAAACACAAAGATATAAGCACATTTATATAGGTAGAAGGATGAAGATTCTGATAGTTCCAGCAACTATGGTAAGCCAATCCCAAAATAACTTTGCTGGGAGGCAGGCAAGTAAAGGGCTCCAAATTCAGTAAGTTCAAGGGAAAATGATAAACTATGGACTAGAGTTTCTCTTTCTTTGTCTCACTCATTTTATTGTGCTTTGCATTATTGCACTTTGCAGATATTGCATTTTTGAGCAAGTCTATCAGCATCATTTTTACAACAGCATGTGCTCACTAACAGCCCATTCCTGGTGGCATATGGTGACGGAGGGGAAGAGGTGCAGCGGCTCCTCTTCCTAAGCTGATTCCCGTACGTCATAAAACAAACAAAAAAAAAGTGGTTTCGTGGCTCTTTTTTTGTTTTACCAGGGCCTTTCGCCCCTTAGGAAACAGCGAGGCTGACCTGCTCAAAAGCAGGCACAGCACCGTTGTTCCTGGCACCGGCGTAACCGGGCGAACCGGGATAGGGAGCCACCTAACCAGCAGCTCCTCCCCCCGGCCCCAGAACCCCCCCCTGCACCGGCGCTGCCTCTCTACGCCATGGCCTGCGCCACGGAGAGGCCGTGCTGGCAGAGGGGCGAGGAGCATTCCCATGGCACTCGGCCACCGGCGGGACTGGCCTCGCTGCCAGCATAAGTGTGTGTAATCATGGTTTTACACACACGCTGACGGCGGGGTCATGCCTCCTAAGAGGTTTCGCCCAGAAACCTCAGGAATGGGCTGTTAGTGTCTCTGTGTCACATTTTGGTAATTCTTGAAATATTTCAAACTTTTTCATTATTATTACAGTACATTTTTAAAGATATGCTATTGCACACTGGACTACAGTATAGTGTAAACATAACTTTTATATGCATTTGGGAAACCAAAAAATTCGTGTGACTCACTTTATTGCAATATTTGCTTTATTGTTGCAGTCTGGAACTGAACCTGCAATATCTCAGAGGTATGCTTGTATCCTTTATAAGCTGCAACAAGTCAGAAAGATTTCTAGGGGTTTGTCACTTCCCTGCACGAAAGATTGAGTATAGAAGGGTATCGGGGGCAGTAAAATGAAAGCTTCTTTGTCCTGGATTTAGGACGGGAGTACTTTCTTTCACTAGATGCTATATTTTTCTGCTTCCGACAGGCACTGCCTGTCCATGGAAGTTCTTCTGTTCAATTACTGTGTTAACTTTAGAGTCATGTCCAGTAGCACCTTATAGACCAACACGATTTTGGGGTATATGTTTTGAGAGTCAATGCTCTCTTCATCAGATACAAGGTATCTGACAAAGGGAGATTTGATTCTCAAAAGATTATACCCTGAAAAGCTTCTTGGTCTCTAAGGTGCTACTGGATTAAAATCTAGCTGTTCTACTGCAGACCAACATGGCTACACTCTGAAACTGTGTTCACTTTCTACCCCCCTCCCCCGCTCTGTTTGCTGCTGTCTAAATTTAGATTATAACCTCCTTGGTGGTTTTGTTTTGTGCACTATGTGGATCTAGCTGTAACATATGATTTGATTGTAGGTTTGGGCTGGCCCCAAGTAAAAATCATGAGGATCCATTTAAAATCATCTGGTCAGTTATGCAGGATCATGAATAAAATCCAGCATTTTTGATCATGGAAAGCTTTCTTCTTGCCTGTCCCATTCTCCACAGAACTTCCAGTTAGCCATCCAAGAAAGAAGGAACAGTCAACAGTTTTTGAAAATGATTAAATTAGCCGTTGCTTAATTTAAAGACAGAGTTACATACAGTGTGGGCTGAGGAGGGTGTCATGCTGAAACAGAGCCCTCAAATAGGAAGAAAACACTTGGGTGAGCTGAATTGAAGCCCCAAATGGGAAAAACATCTCCAGTGTTAAAGCAACCATGGGGGAAATACTAGGGCTGTTGGGAAAAAAAATCCCTTTCCTTTCCTTTATCCCTTAGAAGCTCCTTGATCCATTGATCTTGAGCAGCATAAATCTAGTGTTTGAGGGATATAAGGACTGAAATAAATCTTGCCACTGACAATGCACTGAAAAAAGACACTGACAGTGCCACTGACAATGTACTGACAAAGCCACTGACAATGCCACTGACAACGTACCGAAAAAATTAGGTAAAATTCGGGTTTGGGTTTATTGGCCTCTATAGAGGCTCGGGGCGAACTTTCCCGCTGTTTAAAGCCCGGCTTCTCCATTGAGATACATTGCGAAGATCACACTAAAGCATCTGAACACAGCCACTTTGCCAATGCTTTTCAATGGAGGAGGATGGGGGTGCCCCTTCCAGACCCCATAACTCCGGACCCCCTGACCCAATCTTTACAAAACTTGGGGGTTCTTGCAAGGAGAGTCCTTTCTAGCTATCCTGAAAATCTGGGACCTCTATCTGCAAATCGTTCCTCCCCCCCCCAGGAGTCATGGAAAGTTGTTCTTGAAAAAGCGGGATTTTTATCTGGCTTTTTCAGGAATGGCAAATTGGGCTTTGCCAACCTCCCGGATTTTGCGAACTCAATAAACCCAAACCCGACTTTTACAGAATTTGCATTTTTTTTTTGGTATTTTTTCGGTTTGGTTTTTACCGAATCAACAGCCCTAGAAAATGCAGCTCCCATGCTCGTTTGTGGAAAGCAAGGTGGCATGGTATAACCGAATCTCATCAGAACTCGGAAGCTAAACAGGGTTGGTTCTTAGAAGGGAGACCACCAAGGAAGACTCTGCAGAGGAAGACAATGTCAAACCGCCTCTGCTTCTCACTTGCCTTGAAAGCCCCTTGCTGGGGCAGACAGAAGTCAGCAACACCCTGATGGCACTTTACATGCACACACACACACACACACACACACACACACACACACATGCTTCTTTACTCTCTCATGCATGCACATGTATGCTATTGTGCTAGACATAGAGGTGCAACTTCCCAGTGAACTCTGATGGAAGTCTTAGGTGATCCAAACAGTGATCAAACTGGAGTTTATTCACAGCTGGCAATTATGACATGAGGTGAACGTGCAGGAGCCTGAGCATCCCTAATCTATCAAAACCTTTATTTTAAGCATGGATGGAAATCTCTCTCACACTCTTGATACCATACACACACATCTCAATATGGATATTACAAACATGGATATTACAAATATGACAGAATCAGATGCCCAAATGGGACCTTAGTACTAGTAACCTTCATTCTAGAACTGTTTTTATAGCACCTGTTCAGCAAATTGAATGTGAAATGCAGGCAATTGAATAGAATGAAGAGAAACATTCTCATGTTAAAACTATTACTAAAACACGGACCTGCTTTAATAATGTTCGATTGCTTTTAGTGGCTTGTTTAATTGCTTTGCTTTGCTTTCAATGGTTGTGTTTTAATAGTTATGTTTTATTGTTTCATTATTGTGAGAGTTCCCAACTCCCTGGGCTAACTTCGCAAAATCACTGCTCAGGCTTGAATGCAGAAACAATAGGTTTATTGAAGGCTTCAGGCAGATGAGACAGACACGGATTCAAAGTTGCAAGTGAATTGGCATAGCCGGGTTACAAAATATATCTATTCCAGGGCACTGGGGTTCACACTGGTGTTATGGGAAGTTACAAGATAGATTGGTGCAATACAAAACATCAAACGGGTTCCAGCGAGGCTGCTAGGGCTATCAGATCTTCAAGGCCGGACTCGGCCTGAGGGAGTGCTCACAGGAAGCGCAGCAGGGGAGGGCACCTGGGAAGGATAGCAGAGGCGCCGGGTTGCAGGGAGGTGTGAACTGCTTTTACGAGTTCAAAGAGATAGGCAAAGAACAAAGTGGGGAAGGAAAACTACAGAATATCAGACCCTCACATTCTGCCCCCCTTAAGGCCCCCCTCCCGCAAGGTCAGGAGGACGGGGCTTATCGGGATAGGTGGTGTGGAATTCTTGTACCAGACGGGGGGCCGCCATGTGTGGGGCTGCCACCCATTCATCGTGTGCAGGTCCCAGATGTTTCCATCGGACAAAATAGAACAATTTCCCCTTTTTCCATTTGGAATCCAACACTTTAGACACTTCCAGATGGGTGTCCCCTCCCACTACTGTGGGAACCTCGGGTTTTGGAGGGGGGTGGAACTTGGGGGCAGCAACGTACGGTTTGAGGAGGTTTTTTATGAAAGACGGGATGGACGCCCTTAAGGGTCTTTGGGAGTTCGAGTTCCACAGTGACTTCATTGATCACCAGGGTAATGGGGAAAGGCCCCACGTATCGGTCGTTGAGCTTTTTGCAGGGCCGGAGGGAGCGCAGGTTCTTAGTGGAGAGATAGACCTGCCCCCCCACCTTGAGTTCCCAGCCCGGGGATCGATGTTTGTCGGCTTGTTCCTTGTACTTGCTCTTGGCACGTTCGAGATTTTTGAGCAACCAGGGCCAGGTAGATTGGACTACTTGTACCCACTCCTGGACCTCTGGGACTGTTTCGAGCTCGGGGGTGACGGGAGCGGAACCGAAAGGACCAAATTCCGTTCCGTATACTACCCGGAAAGGACTGAAACCTGTAGAGGAGTGGGGGGCATTGTTATAGGCATATTCAGCAAACGGCAGCAGATCCACCCAATCGTCTTGGTGGTAATTGACATAACAACGAAGATAACATTCGACCACTGCATTTACCCGTTCCGTTTGACCATCGGTTTGAGGGTGGTAGGCTGAGGAGAGACCCTGTTCTTCCACCCCCATCAATTTTAGGAAGGCTCGCCAGAATTTGGCGACAAACTGGACCCCCCTGTCGGAGAGGACCTTCCTAGGGACCGAGTGTAGTCTGAGGACATGAGTGACAAACAACTTAGCCAATCCCTGGGCCGAGGGGAGTCCGGCGCAGGGAACGAAGTGGACCTGTTTGGAGAAAAGGTCCGTGATCACCCATAGAACCGTTTTACCCCGGCTGGGAGGTAGGTCGGTGATAAAATCCATGGCGATCACCTCCCAGGGTCGGGTGGGATTCTCCAGGGGTTTTAACAGTCCGGGAGGCTTTCCCATTCTTTTCTTGGCCGTAGCGCAGGTGGGGCAGCTGCGCACGTATAGTTCAACATCGGCTCTCATACTGGGCCACCAAAATTGTCTTCTTACTAGGTGCAGTGTTTTGACAAAACCGAAATGAACTGCCAGTTTGGCCCCGTGGACTAGTCCCAGAACCTCCTTGCGGAGAGAAGTTGGGACGTAGAGCTTTCCCCCTTGCACCCACCAGGAGTCCCTCTGCTCCATGCCTGCAGGGAGGATCTGCTGCTCCATCTCCTGCAGGGATGCGTCCTGGAGTCTTTGCTGGAAAGCCTCCGGGATACCTTTGAGCATGGGGTTCCCTGGCGGGCGGGCTTGGGACCGGGTAGTGACGGCGAGTCCCGGGATCTCCCCTCTTTGTTCTGGGGTGAAAAGGGAGTCCACGGGGCGGTCAAAATCATTGCGGTACTGGGGAAGTCGGGATAGGGCATCCGCCAGGGCATTTTCCTTTCCGGGGACATGTTTGAGGGTGAAGCGGAATTTGGCGAAAAACTGGGCCCACCGAATTTGTTTGGCGTTGAGTTTTCTAGCTCCTTTGAGGGCCTCCAAATTCTTGTGGTCGGTACACACCTCAAACGGAAACTCGGCCCCCTCCAAGAAATGCCTCCAGATAGTGAGGGCATGTTTCACCACTGCCGCCTCCTTCTCCCAAATAGCCCAATTGATTTCTGATTGGGAGAATTTTTTGGAGAAGTAGGCGCACGGCCGCAATTTCCCTTCCCCGTCCCTTTGCAGTAGGGCCCCCCCCATGGCCACGTCGGAGGCATCCACCTGAACCACGAAAGGCTTAGTGCAGTCCGGGTGGGCCAAAACCGGCTCTGACGAAAAAAGCAATTTAAGCTCGTCAAACGCCTGCTGACAGGGAAGAGACCACTGCAAACGGGCCGAGGGTAGAGCGGCGCTCGCTCCCTTCCCCTTGGTACGCAAGAGGGAAGTGAGGGGGAGGGCTACCTGCGCGAAATTGGGGATGAAGTTGCGGTAGAAATTGGCAAACCCCAAAAACTGTTGTAGGTGGCGGCGTGTGGTGGGGGGTTCCCAGTCCCGCACGGCTTGAACCTTTTCGGGGTCCATTTCCAAGCCCTGGTGGGAAATGACATAACCCAGGAAGGTGATGGAGGGCTGGTGAAATTCGCATTTGGACACTTTGGCATACAGCTTGTGTTCACGCAAACGTTGGAGGACCTCGCGAACCAACTTAACGTGTTCCTCCATGGTTTCAGAATAAATGAGAATGTCATCCAGAAATACCACTACCCCCCGAAACAACAAATCATGTAAAACCTCATTGATTAATTGCATAAAAACACTCGGGGCCCCTGAAAGTCCGAAAGGCATAACAAGGTACTCAAACATTCCAAAACAGCTGGAAAAGGCCGTCTTGGGTTCGTCCCCCTCCTTAATGCGGATGCGGTGGTAGGCTTCTACCAAATCCAGTTTAGTGAAGGTTCGGCCCTCTTTCAATTGCGCAAGAAGGTCTGGAATGAGAGGGAGGGGGTAAGCGTTAGACTGGGTGACTGCGTTCAGTCTACGAAAGTCAATGCACAGTCTTAAGTCCCCCGTTTTTTTCTTAACGAAGAATGCGGGGGCGGAGTACGGGGCTTTGGAGGGGCGAATGAAGCCCCTCGCCAGGTTGGTGTCCAGATAGTCCCGCAGCACCGCCTTTTCATTGGGACTCATGGGGTAAACCTTCCCCTTGGACAACTTGCCTTCCCCCACAATTTCAATAGCGCAGTCTGTGTCCCGGTGTGGGGGCAATTCGTCACATTCCCTCACATCAAACACATCCGCGAACTGGGAATATTCCGTGGGAAGGCGGGGTGGAGGGGTGACTTGGGGTAGGGATCCCACCAATGCGGCGGCCGGGGTGCAAAGCACTCGGTCCTTGTCGTGCGCCCCGCAAGGGTCCTCCGGGAAAGTGAGGGTTCGCTTGACCCAGTCGATCGAGGGATTATGCCCCTGTAACCAATTCATCCCCAAGACTATGGGGGCAACTATGGGGGCAATAGTAAAATATAAGCGTTCCCAATGTTCCCCCACAGCCATAATCACCGCAGCAGTACGGTGAGTGACAGGTCCCTTCTTAAAGTCGCTACCGTCCATCTGGGAAAAGCGGAGGGGACCTGGGAGTAGCTTGCGTCGGACGCCTAACTTTTTGGCGGCTTCTTCGCTAATCAAAGTGCGGGCGCACCCGGAGTCTACCAAGGCGGGAAATTCTAAAACTGGACCCCCCTTGGGCAGTGAGAGGTGTGCCCGAATATACACATTGTCCTCTTGGGCGCTTACCATCGGTGGAGCTCCTTGCACAACAACGGGAGCGGTCTGCTGAGGAGCCCCCCTTACAGCAGACCGACGGCGTTTTTTGCCGGCATCTCCCACTCTTCCTCTTCACTGGATGAAGGAGACGTGGTAGTTGTAATCCGTGACTCGGCCGAGTCAAAGGCTGCATTTGTAATCCAGGATCCCGATGGACCAGTGGAGGTGGAGGCTTCCTCTTGGGCGCTCGCGTGCAGTGCGGTGGGTGCGCTCCGGCGTCCAGGAGCGCCGCTGCGGCGTCGAGGTTGGCCCTCCGCCGGGGTTTTCTCCGGTTCAGCCGGGGGTGGGCGAGGGGTAGCTGGGCGTCCGGAACGGGACGGGCACTGCGAGGCGAAATGGCCCTTGCCCCCGCACACCAAACACACCCCGGTTTCGAAGCGCTTGCGGCGTTCGGCCGTTGAGGGGCCCCCCGGGGTTCGGGAATCCTTGATACCGCCTGGCCTGTCCCCCTTCGGCTTAGAGTCGCGACCGGTGCGCTGTCTGGACAGGGTCAGGAGCTGCTTCCGATTTTCGATGTCGGCGGCGTGGCGCACCCAGCCCTCGACGTCCGGGGGGTTGCCTTGCATGAAGGCCCAATGTTGCAGGTCCGGGTTTAGTCCCTCTCTGAAGCACTGCACCCGGGTAGCCTCGCTCCAGTCAAGAATTCTGCTCGACAGAGACTGGAATTCACTCGCATACTGCGCCACCGACTTAGTCACTTGGCGCAGTTGCATCAGAGTGGCCTTAGCCCGCTCCCCCAGGTTCGGGTCCTCGAATCTGTTGCGGAGAGCGACCATAAACTCATCCAGATTCCGCAGCACAGGGGAGTGGAGTTCGTACTGTAACACCATCCACGCGGCCGCTTCGCCTTGAAGAAGGGAGGCCACATACTGGACCTGGGACTCTTCCGAGGTGAAGGTCCGGGCCTGTTCCCTCATAAAAATATCCACTTGGACCATAAAGAAGGTTAACTGATCCCCCGACCCATCGTACGTGATCTTCAGGTCACGGCGGGCCAGGGCGCTGGGAGGAGCGGGAGGAGTCGCCGGCGTTCCATCCGGAGGGTTGCCGGGGGGAGGCTGTACCTTCAGCGCGTCCATGGCGGCTGCCATCTCACCCATCACGGTTTGCATGGCATCCATCCGCTCCAGCATGGCTTGGCATTCCTCCTGCCAGAGCCTCCGTTCCTCGTCCATCAGGACCTCTCTACGCGCGGGGTCGTCCACGAGCCCCGTACCGGATAACCCCAGACGGCGATGCTTCGCCTCGGTCCGGGAAAGCGACCAGCCCTTCGGAGAGTCCAGCCAGGAGTTAAAGGTGTGCTTGGGCTTCGTACCCAAGCCCGGTCCCGGGTGTGGGGCACCGGGTACCTTCCGCCTGGCATCCTCCTCCTTTGGGTCCGGTTTCTCCGGAACCTCGGGTTTCCCCGGTGAACCCGGGGGAGAAGAGGGATCCTCGTCGCCTGGCATTACTGTCCCTTAAGGTACAGACGCAGAGCGAAAAGGCAGGGACTTGCAACGTAATGTGAGAGTTCCCAACTCCCTGGGCTAACTTCGCAAAATCACTGCTCAGGCTTGAATGCAGAAACAATAGGTTTATTGAAGGCTTCAGGCAGATGAGACAGACACGGATTCAAAGTTGCAAGTGAATTGGCATAGCCGGGTTACAAAATATATCTATTCCAGGGCACTGGGGTTCACACTGGTGTTATGGGAAGTTACAAGATAGATTGGTGCAATACAAAACATCAAACGGGTCCCAGCGAGGCTGCTAGGGCTATCAGATCTTCAAGGCCGGACTCGGCCTGAGGGAGTGCTCACAGGAAGCGCGGCAGGGGAGGGCACCTGGGAAGGATAGCAGAGGCGCCGGGTTGCAGAGAGGTGTGAACTGCTTTTACGAGTTCAAAGAGATAGGCAAAGAACAAAGTGGGGAAGGAAAACTACAGAATATCAGACCCTCACACATGAGCTGCCTCAAGGAAATCTCTGGAAAGGCAGCACATATATTTGTGCAAATCTTGATGTTATAATTAGGTACCAGGTGATGCACCTGCAACAGTTTGTTCCAGGATATTCCATAGGGCAGTCAAGACCCAAATATGTTCAATTTCTCTTTCAATAGTAAAAGAAGACAAGGAACAGCTGGAGTGTTGGTAATAATCCCAGATGATATACAAAGAACTGCATCTGAAATATAGATGTTCTTTTAGTTTTCAGTGGGAATAAACTTTCTCATGTGAGTCTTACAACACCCTTTGGTTAACATTTTGTCTTGTTAAATTTATAAGCAGATATCATTAACTGTTTAATTTTTTTTAATGAATGGGGGATGGGAGTACATGTAAACTTAGTTGAGCTCCTTGAAGTCAGTGGAATAAAAAAGGTTAGTTTTTTTCCTTGGGAATTTTTTTTAATGAACTAACCTTTTTTAATTCCATTTACTTCCTTCAAGGTGCTCAATTAAGTTTACATGTATTCCCATCCCCCATGTATCCTAAAAATAACCTGGTGAGATAGGTTAGGCTGAGAAGTAATGATTGGTCTAAGGTAACCGAGCAAGCTATGTGGCAGGATGCAGTCAAATGCAGTCACATTGTCTCTTTAACCACAGTTCAATGCACAGTTAAGCATACTTGTCCTCTGTTTTAAATGGATTTATGTGCACTGTAATTAATAGTGGGCTTGAAGTTCTCATTTTTTTCACAAGGCTGTTTTGAATTACAAATGCTTCATTTGGCTGCCACCAAATGGGTGTGTTTCCAAGTGTATAGACAGTTGCCAAGTTACAATTAGAACACACCCAACTCATTTAGCTATGTTACATGTCACCTACTTAAAGTGAAGCCTTACTTTATCATTTGTTTTTTTTAAGGTGTTTGCCACAGTCCAGCTCAAAATTGAACCCTTTGATTTCAATAGTTTTAAGCACAATTTAATAGTGGATTATGGCCAACACATCATGTTTTGTAAGGTTGACAACCTCCCGGTGGGGCCTGGAGGTCTCCCACTATTACAACGGATCCCCAGACAACAGAGATCAGTTCCCCTGGAGAAAATGGCTGCTTTGGTGGGTGAACTGTATGGCAATGTACCCTGCTGAGATCCCTCCCCTCTCCAAACTGCACCCTTTCCAGGCTCCACACCCAAAATCTCCAGGTATTTCCCAACCCAGAGCCGGCAACCCTATGCTTCAGGCGCATGCTTCATGTGTAAACAGGATGTTCTATTAGCCAGGCCATGTGAATTCTGTTAGTGAGATTGTTAAGATTTTCAGTCCAAAAGCAAGTTTCACTTGGAGAAATCAAAAGACATTGTTTGGAAAATGGTCTCATTTTTGTTGCTTGGAAACACAAAATAGCAATAATGAAGACAGTCATAAAACTAAAGGTAACTACTCAAATGTCACCATAGGACTCACTTATCTCAGTGCTGCTTCATAGCATCAATTCATGGCTTATACAGACTTGATTTTTCTCTCCATCCAATACACCAAGGAGTTGCATACAAGTTCAGTGGATTTTCTGCACAATTACAGATTATTGTCATGGCAACCTACCGCATCACATGACAACTTTGTTACCTCAGAGACTAGAAACAGCCACTTAAAGGAATACACATAATCTAGTAATGGGACTTTTTGCTGTTGGCTTCACATTGTTTTAAGAGTAATCATTTGCTTTTCCGTAGACATGTTTTTCCTCATTTTTTAAAGAAGTCACAATAATTTATTTTAGCGACAGCAACTAATTTTTTACCCCTTTTTTCCTCCCTCTGCCTTAGAAGGAAATGTGGAGGATATACTTTGTTAAATAAATATATAAAGCATGTCTGTGGTTCACAGGGAGGAACAAATCGATAAAGTGAATGGCTGAGAAATCTCTAGACATACTGAGAACTTTGCCTTGGACCTGTTTGGCAGACAGCTGTGCCTTTCCTGTGAGTCAAGTCCTAGATCTCTTCTTCTCAGCTCCCCACCCCCATTTACTGCCTGATTCAAGCACTGGCTGGCCAGATTTGCAGCTGCAAAATAGTCCTTCTTGATAGGTTTCATGTCTTTCTTACTTTAATGATACTGCTCATTTCTTTATGCCTTGCAGCTTGTTTTGAGCCAAAAGTGTAGAGGAGAACAGTTTTCCTGCAGAATCATGGTGGGGCCAGGTCATTACAGTACACAGATCACTAAGGGCATGAGTGGGGCTCTGGGGACTCTGTGGCTTGTGACTTGTTTAAAATGTATCGGCAGCCTTGATTTGCACTTAAGGAAGGGGAAGGATGGGGGATTAAGCACTGGCTGGATTGCAACCAGCTCAGTTGTTTAGTGGGATTCAGATTTTGATGACTCCTAATATGGATCACAGATTGATAGAAATTTGTTTTCTAGCTGTGATGTTTTTATGCAGTTAAGAAGATTTATAGCATCTGATAAGTCATTACTATGAAGAAGGACTTTTGAATTCTGGAGAACTAGTGATACATGTACATCTTCGGTTGTTTACCATCTTGCAGATTGGTGCTAATATGTGTTAATATATTGCTGAGATAATATGTTATCAATCTATTGCCCTGCAGCCAGCCATGTACTCTAGACCTCCAAGTATATCATGTTCATGACACAGAGGCAGGCAATGGGAAACCACCTCCAAACACTTCTCTTGCCTTAAAAACCCTACTGACTCACCATATGTCAGCTGTGACCTGAGAGCTATATATACACACACATATAGCCCTCAAGTCACAGCTGGCATATGGCGAGTCAGTAGGGTTTTCAAGGTAAGAGAAGTGTTTGGCGGTGATGTCCCATTTTTATTTTTATTTTATTTTTAAAATATTTAATATAGTATTTAATATTTTTCTTTAGAATAAGTAGGGTTTTCAAGGCAAGAGAAGTGTTTGGAGGGGATGTCCCATTTTTATTTTATTTTTAAAATATTTAATATAGTATTTAATATTTTTCTTTAGAATAAGAATGAATGTGTCTGTTGGCTGTCCCCATTTTTCCAGCCATCCTCCGCCCCCGCTGGCTCACTTAGCAGGGGCTGGCAGCCATACAAACAGCAATATATCTGTCAATGCAAAGCAACAGATAAGAAAACAATGACCAAGACTATGAAGACAAGAACTTTTCCCTTGTTTTCTAAAACAGAAATGTGGAGACAAAAACTATTACTTCTAAAATGGCTGCTGGAGGCCTACCAGTGTACCTACAGTTTGAAGGCAAGTCAAGTCATGCTTTAGGCGTGAGGCAGAAAAATGAATGGAGACAATAACAGTAAAACATATTTTGTTCTTTTAAAGGCCTAATAACAACAGGAAGAGAGCTCTGCCCTCTACTAGTAAACAACTACATTGCCATTTGGAAATACTGATAAAAAGGTCAAGTCAAAGATCATACCCAGAACTAACAGGAGCCACAATGGGTAGGGTTGCCAACTTCTTACACATACTTACACAAACTTCCAGGGGGTGGCTGGAGATCTCCTTCTGTTACAATTGATCTCACTTGGAGAAAATGGCCAGTTTGGAAAATCGATTCTATAGCATTATACCCCACAGAAGTCCCTCCCCTCCTCAAACCCCACCTTCCTCAGGCTCCACCCCCAAAATCTCCAGGTATTTCCCAACCCAGCACTGGCAACTCTAAACATGGGTCTTCAGATAAGCATTCGCTAGTAAATTTAAGTTCCAAACCAGTTTATTTTAGATTTTAAACTGTTACAACAACTGCTGCATCATTCACTAAGGCAGATTTGGTCTTCTACATCCTGTTTTCTGCCTTCCAAAGTATATCTCTCAGCATGCAGTACATCCAACGCTGCTGTTTATAGCCAGTAGTATATCTAAGAACACAATACATTCCCCCAGGAACTTATTCAAATCACCTACACCCAACCCAAACATCATATGAAAGAAAAGAACAGTATTTGCCCAGCTCCATTTATCTGCAGAGTAGAGTAACCTCAAGATGGGGCCAGAAGATCTCCTGGAATGACAACTAATCTCTAGTCTGCAGAGATCAGTTGCTCTGGAGAAAATGGCAGCTTTGGAGAGCAGACTTTATGGCATCCTGCCCCTGCTGAGCTCCCTCCTTTCCTCAAACTCCACTCTCAAATCTCCAAGAATTTCACAAGCAATCCTACTCCAGAGGGATCAGAGTAATTTTGCTCTCGTGCCAGGTCCCTCTTCGCAACCGGCGGAAGGGTGCCCAGGTGCAAAAATATAAACTTTTGTGTACATAAATGTCAATTATAATAAATATTCCTATGTCAATACAATATTATTACAATACAAAGCCACAATGCATAAACAACCTTAATACAGCACACACAGAGCACGTACTATTTACTCTGAGTCAGCACAACCAGTAGGTGTTGTTTCATCACATTACAACTTTTTTCCTTCCTTTCGGGACCTGCTTTCCACCGCTCTCCCACTGCTACGGGTTTCAGCGTGCCCGCCACACAGAGAGGACTTGTTACTCTAGCTCCACTCCAATCGGAAGGGGAGCGCTCCTCTCCTCCTTCCCTCTCTTACCGACTTGCGGTTTATACTGTGTGTTTGCATTGGTGTTAATCAACTTGCCTTGGCTGTTATTGCTGGTTTATATTATTTCTAGGGAGACTCCCGTTTGGGTCGCAGTTGTACTTATTATAGCTGTTCCTTTTGAGAATTTAAGATTGCCTATGCACTGTAGCTTTGCATTGTAATAATATTGTATTAAGGTTGTTTATGCATTGTTGCATTGTATTGTAATAATATTGACATAGGAATATTTATTATCATTGACATTTATGTACACAAAAGTTTATATTGTTACTTAACAATACATTTTGAAAATAGTATAAGTTTCCTTGTATTTGTAGTTGTTGTGAACATTAGAGCCTTGTGCTGTATTTTGGGTTGTGACTACCTGGCAGTTGGCAACCCTATCCCTAGGCACCTAGGTTTCCCAACACTGCCTTAGCTAGGGTTGCCAGGTCCCTCTTTGCCACCAGCGGGAGGTTTTTGGGGCGGAGCCTGAGGAGGGCGGGGTTTGGGGAGGGGAGGGACTTCAATGCCATAGAGTTCAATTGCCAAAGCAGCCATTTTCTCCAGGGGAACTGATCTCTACCGGCTGGAGATCAGTTGTAATAGCGGGAGATCTCCAGCTAGTACCTGGAGGTTGGCAACCCTAGCCTTAGCAAATGCTAGGAAATTTGGGGGTGAGAGTGGTATGTGGTACATTGTTTGCAAACTCTAGGAATTTATTTTAGTCACAGTGATCTTTACCACAGAAACTAGGGGAAATTCCTAGAGCATCATTACATGGAGGCTATTTGTCTGCTCCCAGGTACAAGAAATGGGAAGTGGAGCAGGGCAATTCCCTGCCCCAGATTGGGTAAATGGGATACCTATTCCCAGCTCTTGTCACCCTCTTGGCAAACAGATGAAATTTGATTGAGAAAGTAAGGGCTAAGCGATTGTGAAATTGCACAAGCAGAAATGTTAGATTTTGAACTTTCAAAGAAAACAGTTGAAATGCAAGAGGCCAGAACCAAACAATCCAATCAACCCCTAGGAGGAAAGATAAAAATAAGCTGCAGACTCAAAAAGGCAATAAACAAGCAAATCTAAAATGTGGTAAAAAACTAAGGCAGAATTTGTTAGCAAAGAAAGGTCCTGCTTGTTCTGTACTGGTGGCAGCTATCCCTATAAAATTGCATGACCTGAAAAAAGAAAAAAGAAAAGACTGCAGTGTTTGTGGGGAAAAGAATCATTTAACTAAAGTATGCAGTCTGAAGCAAAGCTGCAAAAAGGAACAAATAAGCCAAAGCCTCGGGTAAATCAAATAAGCCAAGCATTGAGCAGGGAAGAGGATTACATTTCTGGAATAAAAACGAAAACTAAAGCATACTCACAAAGATGCATACGGCAACCTAAAGAACTATTTACATGGATATAAAATTGTTTGTGGCTGCAAAAGCAATTATCAATATTCTAGTTGAAACTATTTATGGATGTCTGCGAGAGTCACCTGCAGTTGGACAACACAACCACTGCAATATAGGAATATGGGTCTAAGCAGGAGAAGCTGCAAATTAAATAAAAATGAATACTGCAGATAAAACCTGGGAGGCTCAGATGAGTTTAAAGGGCAGCCCGCCCCCCTTCAGCGGGCTCCGCTGGAGAGGCGCGGGCTGTCATTTAAACTGATCTGCGCCTCTCGGGAATCCCTCTGAAGGCGTGCTGGGGCCGAATTTTCCCCCGAACTCCGGATCCCCCCGAATTACCGGGGATCCGAAGCGGGGGAGTTCGGACTTCGGCACGTACCGAACCCACAAGGGTCAAATTCGGCCGAATCCGAACTGTACCGAATTTTTTTTTTTGACAGCCCTATTTGTCAATCATTCTTAGGAATCCCAGGAATTAAAGCATAGCAATGATATTATTGCCATGAGCAACATGGGTTTTTATTTAAAAGCAAGACTTTTTATTTTTGTGAGTAAAAGACAAAATTATCATTAGATACTCTTTGAGTTCTGTGGATACGTGTACTCTAAATATGCGTATTCTCAGTAGTCTCAGAGAAAATATTTCCTGTTCAGACATTTTTTTTTAAAAAAAAACAGTAGCATTTTAAGTGAGGTCAGAAGCCAACCAGGAAGCCAGCCACTCAACGGTGTCTCATCCCCATCTATCATAGGAACACTACACTATAAGCAAAATATATAATGAGAATGGGGCAAAGAATAACACTTTACCAACTGCAAGAGAAAAATTACAGCTTCGCTGTAAGTAGGGATACCAGCCTCCAGGTGCAACCTGGGGATCCCTTGAAATTACTTTGGAAGATGGATTATATGGCATTGTACCCCCTCTGAGGTCCCTATCCTCCCCAGGCTTCATCCCCAAAACTCCAGGAGTTTCCCATCCTGGACCTGGCAACCCTACCACTCATCCCCCATTGGTGGCCAAAGGGGAGCTGGCAACCCTAGCTGTAAGGCACATTTTGACTAGTGAATGCCACACCAGTTTACACTAACTTCTTGCAAGCTTCCTTAGTTAGAACATAAGATAATCTCAAAAATTTGGAGCCATCTCACACATGGGACTTTACAAAAAGAAGTATAAAGCTGCTACACACAGAGACACCTTCCACCATTCCCACACCACCTTACCACCCTTTTGTCTTCCTCTAAGATTATCTGCTAGTTGGTCAGTAGCAAATTGGCCAGTTGTCAGGCCTGTATCTCAGTTACTTTGTTGTGCTTTCGTTTCTATCGCTGAACTGATTACAGACTAAGCTCAAGGACAAGCCTGCATACCAAAGCCTGTTGGAAGCTCTGGGAACCGTCCTAGGAACAGCAGCTATGTTTGTGTTCTGTAATCACTTGCAAATATCATAGCCTTTATACTGCTGAGTGTTAGACAGCGAGCTCATTGCTGTCAGCTTTTCTTCATGCTCTGTACTCCTATTTAGACCAAGTAAAAACCAGCTTCTTTTGGACCTGTCTCAATGTGGTTTGTTTTGGTTCTGATTTAGGCCAAGGGCTTACACCAGTTTTTTCTCTCTCTTCCTCCACTGCAAATGGATAAATGCTTTAAGAAGCAGCACCCCAGGTACGAAGAGCCTCTGGCAAACATATATCGTTCAGGGACACTATACAGTATAAAGGACCATGCTACAACACCTACAGTTGCCAACCTCCAGGTGGAGTCTGGAGGTCTCCCACACTCACAAAATATCTCCAGGCTACAGAGATAGTTCTCCTGGAGAAAATAGCTGCTTTGAGGCTGGACTCCATGGCATTATAACCTATTGAGGTCCCTCCCTTCCTCAATCCTTATCCTTCCAAGGCTCTAACCTCCAACTCTCCAGGAATTTCCCAACCTGGAGTTGGCAGCCCTAGCAACAACTATGTTTTTTTTTTACTGAATCAGCAACATCAAGTTACCAGAATGCTATCCTCCAGCACAGATAGATGTGACTTCACACAGATGGATAACAAAGTAAAAAAAAGGTCTATGTAAATTGAAAAGATACAGCCCAGTCCTTTGCACATCTACTCCAACGTCAGTCTCACTATATTCAGTAGGGATTTACTCCCAGGTAAGTACGCATAGGATCCCAGCCATACAGATCTAATTGTACAGTACAATTTTAAGTATGTTTTAATTGGCAGTAAGTCCCGCCAGGTTTATGACACTGAGGTCAGTTGAAGAAATCAGAGGATGTACAAGACCAAGCAACAGACAAAGGAACTGTAACCAGCGCAAAACAATCATCACACTGCACAAGAGAAAAGTACCCAATAAAGTACTTGAAAGATGGCCAGTACAATTCTAAACAATGCTGCACCTTCTAAGTCTGTTTAAATCAATGGGATTCAGGGTTTACCCTGAAGTGACGTGGACGCTGTGGCAAATTCAGCTGAAACTCTATGGTTTCCATAGAGTTTCAGCCGATTTGAGAGAGCGTCCCCATCACTTCCAAGTAAACTGGAAGTCATATAGGCACGTCGGCGCGTCGGCGCATCGAGCCAAGCGTGCGCCCGTACTGCACACCCCAGAAAACCTCCCGCCAATGGACCGATGGGACCTGGTAAGCCTATGTATAACCTCACTTCCTGACGTTTTGTTGTTGGTTCTGCTTTTTGTGGTAGCCATTTTGTGGTTCTGCCCACTGCCTTGTGTCAGACTTTCAAAGGTGCCCATAGGCTCAAAAAGGTTGAGGACCTCTCAAGTATAGTGGCAGATGGGGGAGGGGGCAATGGTCAGCCCTAACAGGGGGAGTTCTGTCACAGCCGAAAGTGGTACAGCTGCGTTACCTCCACAGAGGCTTCCCAGTTGTTGAAAATAAAATAAAAGCAGTATAAAAAGAAAAAGGGGAAATGCCCCCACAGCAATCAGTTTAAGGGAGCGTTCCCGGGTCCAAAGGGGTTAGGAAGCTGCCTAAAGGCAGCTCCACCCCTTGGAATACCCCAGGAACGCCCCCATGCCAGCGTGGTAGCATAGCAGTGCTGATGGTGTAGCCCCGGGTAGCGGCATTGCTTCCTGGCACCTGTGTGTTTGCCCCAGCACCAGCAAAGATGCCACTTTATTCTGTGATAAGGTGGTACCTTAGGGATGCCAACCTCCAGGTACTAGCTGGAGATCTCCTGCTATTACAACTGATCTCCATCCGATAGAGATCAGTTCACTTGGAGAAAATGGCTGTTTTGGCCATTGAACTCTATGGCATTGAAGTGCCTCCCCTCCCCCAAACCCACCTTCCTCAGGCTCCACCTTAAAAACCTCCCACCGGTGGTGAAGAGGGATCTGGCCACTACCAATACTTGTGATATGGGACCTCTGGAGGGACAGGGAAATAGATGTAGAAAGGTAAGGTGTGAGTAGAGGGATGGCTTTTAGTACGCGACTATGCCTCCTTAGTTCAGTAATTCAGCTCCTCCCCCTGCTTTCTGTGTGCTTTGAGCAGACCTTTTAAATGCCTGGCTTTTCCACTGTCACGTAGTTTGAGCCTTAAGTGTGTGCAAATGATTCCATATATGTTTCAGAAACGTATTTTGTCTTTTGGAAATCTGAATACCAGCAAAGAAACTGACTGATACTAGCCTTTTTCAGACCAGCTGTGAGACTGAAGAGCTGATTTAAAATTTCAGGATGGCTCATGTTAACAGTCTTCTCAAAAAGTTGGGTTATCTCAGAAAGCACATGGAATCTTCCTATTTTTTCCCCAAGTGACCTCACATTAAAATACTTAGAAAGTTCCTATCCTGAATCCCTCCCAAATCTAAAGGGGGGGGGGAAAAGTAAAACGAGACTGGTTTTAATCACTTCTATTTTAATCATGATGTAATTTCAAGCATGAAACTGTATATTTCTCTGTTTTCTCCTCTGACCCCCCCCCCCACCAAGAAATTCATATGTCTTTTTATCATCATTTATTCTTGGATTAAGAAATAATTTTCTCGTAGTTGTTCATGGTGGATGTTCATATAACTCATCCCTTTTCTGCTCGTATATTTTCTTTGTGTTAAAGAGCTGTTGATGCCTCAGGGAAACTTCAGATGCAAATCCTAACTAGAAACATTTCCTTTCTCTGAGTAATATCTTTATTGTGCTAATTTTACAGGTATTTGTAGCTCCATTTCTGAACTGGGCATTTCTAAATGGTTGGGCATGACTTTGTCACTACTGAGTTACCGTGTAAAAAAGGCAGATTTTTAACCTATGTTTTTCATGTAAATAGATTGCATACTGAGAAACAAAAATGCTTCTATTATATGGTATAGCCTGATATATTTCTTAAGGCATTTTTTCCAGTTTCCCCGGATGGGGGCATCAAACAGATTTCCCCAGAATGATACCAGTAATGTTGCCTTTGCCCATGTTAATGAGGCCACTGCTTTTTGTAGTTCTTCCTATTTAGACATTTCTGCTAAAGAAATAATACGTTTACAAAATACAGCTTACTTTAGCATTTTTTTCAAATTTGAGTGTATGCTTCCCCCCCCCTTTTTTTTCTCTGGTTGCTTATATTGAAGTCTGATTTAATTTTTATATATTTTTTGTATCTTTTTCTTCAAAAATGAAATATGTAATCAGACTATGGTGATGACTTGTACTATTAATCCATGAACATTAGGCAAGCATGAGCTTTCAGCAAAAAGCAGTTTTGCAGCTTTCAACCCAAACTATGAAGGGTTGCAGAGATCATTGTACAAATCAAATTTCAAATTTCAAATACCTTTATTGGCATAGTACAATCTACAGTATATAAAAGGATAAAAGCTAGATTAAACTATAATCAATATAAATCATTCCTTAATGTTGTGATTCTACTTTCGACTAGATTCCCATTGGTTGACTACTATTGTCAGAAGTTTTGCCACATTTTTGGGTTTCTCAGGATCCTTATCAGCTAATAGTCTGTAAAATAGTTTCGTATTATTTGAGGAGAAGTTCAAAACTATAGGTTTTTTGAGGTTTCCTCTTGGGGAATCATAAAGATGGCTGTCCAAAAGAATATGAGATAGGGCAGTGATGGCGAACCTTTTAGAGACCGAGTGTCCAAACTGCAACCCAAAACCCACTTATTAATCGCCAAGTGCCAATACGGCAATTTAACCTGAATACTGAGGTTTTAGTTTAGAAAAAACAACTCATACATTCACATATTTTGCGTTAAAAGAAAAACACAATAACATAGCTTTCAATGATACAAACAACTTTTTATTGAAAGGTAAAAGTTTGCATTTGGGATGCATCTCTCCAGGACTCGTCCTCTGCTCAGCCACCAGACATTATTGTACATAAGTAAACAATTATACTATGCCTGAACCTCCTCAAGAAGTGCTTGAAACTGTCGACAATTCAGAGCAAAAGCCATGATATAATTCACCATTTTTGTAACATCTTTGAGGACATCGTCAAATTTTTTGAACAATTAATGTGATTTTTGCTGTTGTGTGTAGGGCTGTTGATTCAGTTCGTCCGAACCGAAAAAACAGCTGAATTTTCCCTGATTTGGGGGTTTTCAGTTCGGATGGAACCGAATGCAAAAAAGGAGGGAAAACAACGAGCCGAATTTGGCGAGTTCGGGGCAATCACCAAATAAATTTGGCAAATTCGGGGGCTCCGAATCAGCAGCATAACCATCAGTTAGTAAGCAACTAGCAGCATTCTCCCGCGGCCAATCAGTGGCCAAGCTGGGTCTTCTTCTGATCAATCAGTCACAGTTGAATGCATGAGCCCAGCTGCTGCGTGGCCCAGAGAGAGAAAGAGAGAGCGTCTGTTTGTGTGTGAGAGAGATCCCAGTGGGGGGGGGGTGCGTGTGCACATTCACGGCTTTCTGTGGCTCCGGGGGGTATTTTTGGAGGTAGATATCCCAAATATTCAGGGTAGCTTGAGGAGACCCTTCTTGCAAGATCCCCCAAGTTTTGTGAAGATTGTATCAGAGGCTTCTGAGAAATGGGGCCCGGAAGGGGTCGCCCCCCCAAAATCGCCCACAGGAATAAAGCCACTTAAAGCACATTGGCGGCATTCTGTGGCTCTGGGGGGGCATTTTTGGAGGTAGATGTCCCACATTTTCAGGGTAGCTTGAGGGGACCCTTCTTGCAAGAACCCCCAAGTTTTGTGAAGATTGGATCAGAGGGTCTCGAGATATGGGGCCCGGAAGGGGTTGCGCCCCCCAAAATCGCCCACAGGAATAAAGCCACTTAAAGCACATTGGCCGCATTCCGTGGCCCGGGGGGGGCATTTTGGAGGTAGACATCCCAAACTTTCAGGGTAGCTTGAGGGGACCCTTCTTGCAAGAACCCCCAAGTTTTGTTAAGATTGGATCAGAGGGTCCTGAGATATGGGGCCCAGGAGGGGTCGCCCCCCCAAAATCACCAATTGGAATAAACCCACTTAAAGCACATTGGTGACATTTCGTGGCTCCGGGGGGCATTTTTGGAGGTAGACATCCCAAACCTTCAGGGTAGCTTGAGAGGACCTTTCTTGCAAGAACCCCCAAGTTTTGTGAAGATTAGATCAGAGGGTCCCGAGATATGGGGTCCCTCCCAACTGCCCCTTGGGATGAATGGGATCAGGTGATCCTGAATGTGCATCCCTACAGAGCGGCAAATCCAAGGCAAAACCTCCTGTGCATAAATGGCCAGAGAGTCGTGAGAGATCCTGAGCAGCTGCTACTGCCATGCTTCTGCTGGAACAGAAGAAATCCACAGTTTGACCCATTTTGGGGCTTTTATCTATAACTTTTTTTCCTGTGTGTGTGTGGGGGGGAAGCAGATACTGTGTGTGCATGTGAGGGGGGAAGCCAAAGTGGGGTGGGTATGATTCCCTCTGTGTGGGACTGTGCTTTCTCCTGTTTTCATCGGTTGCCAACTTCGTCTGGAGTTAACTGTGGGTCAGTGAGTCTCTTTCTGGCTGGCTGCTATTGTTTCCAATGGGCTGTGCAGCCGCTCCTGTTTTTTCGAATGGGCTAGCCTGTCATTCGTTTTAGTGCATCCCATGCTAGTTATGCTGTTTACTTACGCTTTGAGCATTGTTGGATGCACTTTTGGCATAGTTTCATTGGCTCTTAGAAGCCACGGACTGGCTTCTACTGTTTGTGGGGGGGGAGCCAAAGTGGGGGGGGGGTTGATTGCCTCTGTGTGGGACTGTGCTTTCTCCTGTTTTCATCGGTTGCCAACTTCATCTGGAGTTAACTGTGGGTCAGTGAGTCTTTTTCTGGCTGGCTGCTATTGTTTCCAATGGGCTGTGCAGCCGCTCCTGTTGTTTCAAATGGGCTAGTCTGTCATTCATTTTAGTGCATCCCCTGTAATGTATTTTCAGTGGAGTCAATGTAAGTCAACCGACATTCCCCTCTCCCATTATCTTCAATGGGCTGGGCAGCCTCTCCCATTGTTTCCAATGGTCTGACTTGTCATTCCTTTTAGTACATCCCTTTTAATGGCTTTATTCCCCCGGGCCGGGGTAATGGTACGGCCCAACTGCCGAGGCAGCCAGACCACCGGCCGGGCAGATGGGGGGGCGACCCCTTCCGGGCCCCATATCTCGGGACCCTCTGATCCAATCTTAACAAAACTTGGGGGTTCTTGCAAGAAGGGTCCCCTCAAGCAACCCTAAAAGGATGTCTACCTCAAAAAATGCTTCCCCCGGAGCCATGGAATGCCGCCAATGTGCTTTAAGTGGCTTTATTCGGCCGAATTTTTCCCCAAACTCGGAACTTGACGCCGAATTCCATGGATCCGAATCAGGGGAGTTCGGACTTCGGCATTTCCTGAATTAAAATGGGCCAAATTTTGCCGAATCTGAATTTTACCGAATTTTTTTTCAACAGCCCTAGTTGTGTGCATGCTGATAATTTGTCTACCCTTGGCTCATACTTTGTAAGTTTGAGAGCAACACATGCAGCACTCAGGTCATCTGTTAGCCTGTTTCTGGTGTCAGATTTGATATAATTCAAAGCTGAAAACAGCTGCTCACAAGCATAAGATGATCCAAACAAAGTAAGGAAAGCAATCCTAAGTGCTTTCATTGACTTAAAATTATTTGGCAGAGAATTCCACACTTTAAGGATTTCATTTTCAGAATTAACTGTGCTGTCCTTTGGCATACCTTCTATCTTCTCAAGTGTTTCACGCAGGTCATAGAATTCATTTTTCCAGATAGAGCTTTCTTGAAATTCTATTAGCTCCATTTCCAGATTTTCTAAATCTAACCAGTGTAGGCAGTAAAGATCAAGTTCTTCAAATTTGGCTTTATCTGGAGAAGTAAGAAAACACAGGGTTGTCTCCATCTTACGGAACTGTAAAAATCTGTTACTGAAATTCACCTTTGCAGCTGCTACAATGCTAGAAAATTCCTTGTAGATTTCCTGATGGCTTGTAGGATTGTCTGCAAATGTTGTAGAATTTTCTAAATGATTTTTTAGAAGGGCAGGGCCCCAGACAAAATGAAGACAGGCAGGGGCCCCACAGCTCAGCTGAGAGGGGGCGTGGCAAGGTGCTTGGCCACAGCCTCCCGGTCCAAACTGAAGACGGGCGGGGCCCCGGACAAACAGCTGAGCTGCAGCCGCAGCTCAGCTGAGAGAGAGGGAGGGCGCCAGCACAGGCTTGGGGAGCATGGGCTTGGGGAAAAGGAGCACCGCCCTCAGTGCCCTCACCACGGCAACACGGCACAGCCCTAGGCAGATGCGACGGGTCTGCGTGTGCCCACAGAGAGGGCTCGGTGTGCCGGCTGTGACACGTGTGCCATAGGTTCGCCAACACAGAGATAGGGAGTCAGGATATCCTGCGCCACATCTGCAGACTCTTTCAGCGTAAGGTGTTTTCAGGAATCTGCCACGGAGGATCGCTGAAGGCAATGAATTAATCCTAGCTTGCCCAAAGACTTTCCTGAGTTTAGGATTGTCAAGATGGTCCAGGTAGTTTAAATGGAAATTAGGTGGAAGTCCAAAGTATTGAGGTGAGCAAATTGGTGGCGTTAAAGGAAATTTGCGTTGGAACTTGTGATCAGCTAGTCTTTGTTTTATTAGACTTAGGATATAACTCTCGCTGGACAGAAGCAGGGAGTCCAGGTCGATGCCTATCTGAGCAATCATTGTACAGAAATTGTCAAGCTTGGTACTACAGACATTTTTATGGGGCAAGCAGATCATTAGGGAATGTGACAGTGTTAATACCAAGACTTTAAAATAGAGACAGAATTACTAAAAATAGAATGGCCTTATATAAATCTATGGGCATATAAATCATCATGAGTGATACGTGCAATTCCACCTGAAACCGGTACAGAATAGCAACAAAAATGATGAAGGATACTATAATGACTTCAAGTGGTTATCATTTGTATGTACTTGCTTGATGGTGATCACTTGCCTTTTCTTCTCTGGGCACTAATGTTGGAAGATGTTTCTTGAATGGTTAGAACATTTACCAGGATGGAGCAGAGATCAGTGTTCTACCAGCATTCATAACTGGAAAAGTAGCTGTGAGTAGCAATAGGTACTTGTGAGCTTTCTGAAAACATCTGGCTAGACACTGCACTGTTGCTGCATTGTTGTCCTAAAAATTTACTTAGCAGGGCTCTTCTGATATCTTTTGGGATGTAGCCGTACTGGTTATTTTTTTTTTCCAGCAGGCTTGCATATTCCAGAACCATGCTGGGAAACTGGTGTTTCTTTAAAGTTTTTACTGTATGGGAATCTGCATGCTATTACATCTTCAATATATATTTTAATGAATACCCAGATATCACAAAAATAATAGCTTAAGGTGAGTCCTGTGCTACCACAGTGCTCCATTTGACATGCTCTCTTAGATACATGTGAACTCTCTAACTTGGGTTCAGGACACTCACCCAGAACTGTAACCAGTTTTGGGGAGTTAAGCTCAGTGTCAAGGGGAAACCTCTTCCCACTTCCATATCCTGGCTAGCTTGGAAAACTGACACACTCACAATTGGGGGAGCAGAACATGTGATTTGGGGATCTTTACCTGGATAGTATGCAAACAAGCTCAACGCACTACCAGTAGCCACAAAACAACCAGATCTTTTCCAAAGCAAGGTTTCAAATTTATTGAGGGAAATGTAAGAGTACAGGAATTGAAAAAAAAGGTACTCAAGCATACGAACAGTGAAATTGTTGTGTTCAGAAAAACATGCATATGAGAAGTTACATGAATGGAGAAGAGAACGTAAAAGAGAAGAGGATGGGGGGTTAAAGAAAGGGAAAGGAGAGTTTTTAAGAAAAAAGGCATGGACAGAGAAGGAGTTTACCAATCCTCAATCTGCTGAGCTGGGCAGAGAATATTGTCTGTTCAGATGATCCAGAGATTCAATGTAGAGGACTTAGAGCAGAGCATCCACAGTTCCAAAGGAAAGAGTAGGAAAGTTTGCTTGTTCAAGAAGAGAAGATTGGAGCTGGCAGCCTCTGGGCTAGCACAGGGGTTAAACTGTACAATTTTGGCTGGCAGAAAAGCAATATTTATAGGGGAGGGGCTGTGGCTCAGTGGTAGAGCATCTGCTTGGCATGCAGAAGGTCCCAGGTTCAATCCCCAGCATCTCCAGTTAAACAGACTAGGTGAGCAGGTGATGGGAAAGACCTCTGCCTGAGACCCTGGAGAGCTGCTGCCGGTCTGAGTAGACAATACTGACTTTGATTGACCAAGGGTCTGATTCGGTATAAGGCAGTAGGGCTGTCGATTCGGTTCGGCCCGAACTGAAAAACAGCTGAATTTCCCCTGATTCGGCGGTTTTTAGTTCGGGACGAACCGAACTCAAAAATGGCGAGACACTGGGGGAGCCGAATTCAGCGAGTTCGGGAGTTCATGAATAAATTCGGCAAATTCGGGGCGTCAGTAAGCAGCATAACCATCAGTAAGCAGCATTCTCCTCCCCCAGCCAATCGGTGGCCAAGCTGGGTGGTCTTCTGGCCAATCAGTCAGGATTGAATACTGGAGGAATCAGCTGCTGCGCGGCCCAGCCGGGGAGAGAGAGAGAGTGAGAGAAATCCTCGTGGGGGGGTGCTTGTGCACATTCGCTCCTTTCCGTGGCTGCAGGGGGCGCATTTTTGGGGGTAGAGACCCCAAACTTTCAGAGGAGCTTCAGACAAGCCTTCTTAAGAGACCCCCCAAGTTTTGTAAACATTGGGTCAGGGCCCCCCGAGATATGGGCTCCACCCCTTTTCCCTCCCCTTTTTCCATTTCCGTGGCTGCAGGGGGCACTTTTTTGTGGGTGCAGCCCCCAAACTTTCAGTATAGCTTCAGATGAGCCTTCTTAAGAGACCCCCCATGTTTTGTAAAGATGGGTTCAGTGAGGGCAGAAATATGGGCTCCCCCCTTTTCTCTTTCTGTGGCTGCAGGGGGTGCATTTTTGGGGATACAGCCCCCAAACATTCAGCATAGCTTCAGACAAGCCTTCGTAAGAGACCCTCCAAGTTTTGTAAACATTGGGTCAGGGGGTCCCGAGATATGGGCTTTCCCCTTTTCCCTATTGGGATGAATGGATCACCCGATCTTGTATGCATCTCCAGAGCGGCAAATCCAAGGCAAACCTCCCGTGCTTAAATAGAATCATATTGGATTACCCAGTCCTTCCAGCCCCTCCTGATGGAACAGAAGACAGCCACAGTAAGACCCCTTTGGGGGCTTTAATCTATAATTTTTCTCCTGTGTGTGGGGGGGGGGAGGGAGCAGTTTCTGTGGGGGGGGGAAGCCAAAGGGGGCTTTCGCCCATTCTGCCTGGGGTATGTGTGCCCCCTCGAGTCTCTCTCTCCCTGGTTTGAGGGGGGGCTGTCCTCAGGTTTTCCTTCATTCATATGACGGTTAGGTCTATTTTGATGCTTGCTCAAAACTGGTTTTCAAATGGTGACTTAAAGAATGCATTTTCCTGGTCCCGAGTCCCATGCAAAAGGGTAAATTCCACCCCCTCCTGCTCATTATGCATAGCTAGCTGCCTCTGTCCCTTTCCATGGTTTGCAAACTCCCAGGTGTCAGGTGTTGCTTTGCATGTTTGCAAAGGTGTTGCTTTGCATGTTTGCAAAGGTGTTGCTTTGCAGTAGTGTTGCTTTGCAGTGTTGCTTTGCAGTTGTGTTGCTTTGCAAACTTCTTAGCACCTGCCCCGCCCTTTGCATGTTTGCAAAGGTGTTGCTTTGCTGTTGTGTTGCTTTGCAGTGTTGCTTTGCAGTTGTGTTGCTTTGCAGTGTTGCTTTGCAGTTGTGTTGCTTTGCAAACTTCTTAGCACCTGCCCCGCCCTTGCTCTCATCAGCTGTTTGTCGGGGCTGGGAGCTTTGTGCTTAGGTGGCAAGCTCTGCTCAGAGATGCACATTAAGGGTGGGGGACCCCTTTCGGGGCCCATATCTCAGCCCCCCCTGACCCAATCTTTACAAAACTTGGGGGGTCTTGCAAGAAGGGTCCTTTGAAGCTCCGCTGAACGTTTGGGACCTCTACCCAAAAAAATGCCCCCCCTGGAGCCGCGGAAAGGCACAGTTGTGTTTTTAATGGCTTTATTCGGCCAATTTTTCCCCCCAAACTTTGAATTCGCGCCGAATTGCACGGACCCGAAGTGGGGGAGTTCAGACTTCGGCATATCCCGAACCCAGACGGGCCGAATTCAGCCGAATCCGAACTATACCGAATTTATTTTCAACAGCCCTATAAGGCAGCTTCATATGTGTTCATGCGTGACCCAGCACAGAAGAATATCAAAGAAATAATTGTAAATTCCTGGAATTCAGGATGAGAATCTGTGGGTTTCCAGACTTTGATTAACTTAAGGTGGAGGAGCTTCCTGGAAAGTTAAAAAAGGTGATTGCATCTAGGCAGAGTGGACAAAATGGCCAACAGACTGGAGGCTTCATCCATGCCTACGGCAGTTTGGGAGACAACATTCAGACAAGGTCAATAAATGTAATCAAGCCCACCTGGTTGCTTGATAGTAATTAGATTCTGAACTCAGGAAGACTTGTCCTTGCTGATGAAATTACATTGATAGATCTAAGTAGGTGCGAGCCCTGTGGGAATGGGTAGGCATGCAGATGTCCCATCAGTGAATCAGTATCCCACCCAAGTTTTGGCCACCTGTTAGCAAAGTTAACCAAAAAAGGGGGGAAAATAAACTCAACCTGAAAGTTGAATCCAAGCAAAAAGGGCTTAGCTGAACATCGCTAAAATAACAACAAATATGTAAGTTTTAATATGGTGCACAGTATAGTTAAAAACACAGGGACTATAATATAGGCTAAGTATTCCCATTAGATAATTACATATAACACATACACAGTTGATGTATATCCATACAATGACCAAACTAGGACCAGACACGTTTCAGACTCATATAGGCCTTTCTCAGTGGTCATACATAAAAATACAATACAGTACACATCCTAACATATTCAATCTCATAATACAAGGAGAAAAATATATAAAAGCTCTTTGGAAAGAGAAGAAAAGAGACAAGGATGAACAAGACAATGACAATGACCAAGGATGAACAAGACAATGAACTCCTGGAAAGCCCACAGCAGGGCAAAAATACAGTTATTCTCCCCCAGTATTTCCTTACAACAACTGGTATTCATTGGCCTTTTGCCTCTGAAGTTGAAGCTCCCATTTAACCACCATACCTTACAGTCACTGATAGATCTATCCTCTGTAAATTACTACTATCCCATTTAAAGCCATCTACACTGAAAGGCATCATTACATCATAGAGGGTATAGTGGTTAGAAAAACCAAGGTTCATCATCCTCACTGAACTATGCAGCTTGCTGGTTTGGGCTAGTTACTCTCTCAGCCTAACCTAACTCACAGGGTTATTGTAAGGATAACTATCCACACCACCCTGAGTTACTTGAAGGAAGGGCAGCATAAAAATGTGGTAAGTTGACATGGCCATAAATAATGTTTGTTTGTCCAATTGTCCTAGATCTCTTGCCAATCAATTTCACTGGGTGACAATGACATTCTCTCTATCTACATTCTCGACACTATGCATTGTTTTGTAAACCTCTTGTCATGTCTTTCCCTTACTTTTTTTAAAAAATAAAGACTCCCAAATAAGCCTTACCTCCTGGGAGGGAGTCTTTACTTCTTCTTCATTTTTCTTGTTGTTTTCTGCACTTTCCCCAAATCTATGAATTTTTTTTGAGATCGGTTGAGCCAAACAGCTTTCTATATGCAGCTGTACCATCGATTTATATAAACTCATTATGATACTGGCTGTTCTATTTTCAAATCCTTTTCTAAAACAAATTTAGCATGGGATTTGCCTTTTTCACTTCTGCCACACACTTGAGTTTTCAGTGAGCTACCCTTCATGGCCTCTTCACTGATTAGTCAACCCCAATTCAGATTCCATCAATCTATAAGTTGTTGGAATTTTTTGTCCCACTTTACACTGAACCTCATTTGATATTCTGTTGCCCAGTCTTCCAGCACTGAGAAATCATTTTGGAACTCTTCATAGACCTCTTGGGTTTTCACCTTCTTGAATTATTTGGGTCCATCCACAAAATGTGCTATATCACAGCTTATTCCTAATGCAAGATCATTTATGAATAAGCTAAATATCACAAGCGTCAGTATAGTCCCTTAGGTGATTCCAAAGTTCACTTGTGAGAGTTGTCAGTTTGCTCCTTTCTGTTCTCTAATGAGTTACTAATCCATGACAGCTATCATATGTATTTTAGATGGATGGTAGCTACTAGTTTTAGCTATTTATTTTGAATTGTTTTAAGCTATTGTTTGGATTTCTGCTTTTGGATTTTATTTAGATTTGTTTAGGAATTGTGTATGTGTGGGGGTAGTATTTATCTGGAAATAAAGTTGTATACTTAAACATAAGATATGATATAAATATTATTAATAAATACTATTAATAAATATTTTATAGCAGAAGGTATAATACATATTTGCTAAATAAATTAAGAGCCCAGCCTCTTAACCCATGACTGGGGGGGCGGGGAGGTAGTTGTGAAGTTCCTGTATTGTGCAGGGGGTTGGACTAGATGACCCTGGTGCTTCCTTCCAGCTCTATGATTCTATGCTAAATTTACTCACCAGCCTTTAATAAAGGTCTTGGCTTTTTGGTAGTCCAAGTATAGCCTCTCCTTGATCATTCCTAACTATATACTTGTTAACATTCTCAAAGAGCTGCAAAATGCTACAGGTCTCCAGCGATTTCTTATCTTACATAACAATATGTAACAGTGAAATAGGTTTAAATGACTGGGATAGTGAATATAGTTATGAAAGAATTTCCATGCTGTGCCCCCTATCTGCAGATACTTAAATCCACAGATAGGAAGCATACTTACACCCAACAGATGTTTCTTCAAACTTGGAGTACTCCCGAAGTTTGCAGGAGAATCTGAAAAATAAAAATTAATAAATGGGGTTTTTGAACTCCCCCCAGAATAAAAAGTGTTCTCTGCACATGCACAGAGAAGGCACCTACCTTTTGCATATGCCTCTTACCCCCACTGACCCAGCCAGGCATGGAGCTCCTGCCTCTGACCCCCACCAATCCAGCAGGGTGTGGGGTGCGCAGCCACTTGCCACTGCAGTGGCAGAGCCTGGGAGACACTGGCAGGCCCAACTGTGGCAACAGCTGAAACTTAGAGCAGCTCTGGACCCATCCTCAGCAGCAGCAGAGACCTGCTGCAGCTGGACTAGAAGGTAAGGGGGGAGATGGGATACTCCTGTGAGTTTCATGGGCCCCCACTTGTTGAAACTCAACCCTGAAAAGACAGAGGTAATGATGGCTGAGAAGGAGGAGGTCTTGAAAGACATTGTTCTCCCCACTGCTGACAGAGTTCAACTGACCCTTGCTGACTATGTGAAAAGCTTTGAGGTCATACTGGATCCAACTTTATTACTGGAGAAGCAAGTTAATACAGCTGCAAAAAATGCTTTCTGCCACCTCAGCCTTGCCCCTAAGATAGCTCCTTACATTGGTATTGCTGACCTTGCCACCTGGATCCATACCCCAATAATATCGAGACTAAACTACTGTAATGCACTGTACAGTGGTCTCCTCTCAAAATCAACTCAGAAACTCCAACAAGTCCAGAATGCTGAGGCTCACTATTAACAGGAGCTAGATGGAGCATGCATATTATTCCCATTCTGCGGACACTCCACAGGCTGCCCATTTGTTATTGAGCTCAGTTTAAGGTATTGACTATCCCGTACAAAGCCCTTCATGGCCTTGGCCCCTCTTATTTGTGGGACCACATCTCTCCCTATGCTTTGCCATGACAACTTCACTCATGTCAGCAGGGGCCAACAACTGCCCCAATGTGTGCCTTCTTTGTTGTGGCTCCTGCCTTGTGGAATGGCCTGCCCAAGGACGTCAGGAAAGCTCCCCCTTTCCTGGCTTTCTGCAAACTGCAAAGCTGAACTAACTATTCAAAAGGGCTTTTCTGTATAGATAATTAAGGTTGCGACTGTAGAAAATGGTTCACAAACTTACTTGGTTAAATGATTAGGAACTGTGGTCTATTCTGCAGTGTGTAGCTTATTGCAAGTAGGATCCTATTATGTAATGTTTGTAACGCTTGATGTGTCATATAAATACTTATGCTGTGCTTCATTTCTTTCTGGTGATTCCAGACTTCTAAAATCCTAATGCATTTGGTTAGTGGATGTCCCATTTTGTTTATTGTACTGACTCACCATGTGTAAACTGCCTTGAATCCCTGTGAGAAAGGTGGACTATAAATAATGTAAATAAAATTAAAAAAAAATAAAACCTTGTCAGATCTCATGTACTTTGTAATGGCACGGAATCTCCCCTGGCTTATCGTTACTCTGAAGTGGGGTGCCTGATGATGCATCTCACATTTCATCCAGGGGTGCAGGATATGCATGATACACCACAGCAGTAGTCCAAGGCATGTCTTCAACTCCTCGATGTCAAGGAATTTCAACACTTTCACAGTACTAGGGTTGTTTTTGTTCCATTGTCTGAATACATGCTCTGCCTCTCTGTTTCACAGATAATGATGTAAAGAATATTTTCTGTAAGCAGTAGCTCAAAAACTTTCAACATTGTATCTTTCTAGAAATCTGTTCTTGGCCTTGAGCATTGATGTACAATGTCTCTGGCTGTTCCATGGTGAACTCTCTGTGGAACATTGGCTCAGTTCCTTCCATTCCTGCCCCTATGGCCTTCAGCAGGTTCATCTTGGAAAGATCAGCTAGCTGTGCAGTTGCCAACCTGCCAGCTCTAGCTCTTCTGCCTCTTGGACAACCACAGGCATGAGACCCACCTGTTCCACACGTGTCTGGTAGTCTTTCTGGAGGCTGCTCCTCATCTGATGATGTACTTGAGCTTTGATGGAGCATAGTCTTCTGGTCCTGAACAGCTTTCTCCTGGTGCCACATACTCTTCATTTTCAGATCCGGTGTGATCACTTTCAGAGTCACTGCTCAAGATATTCTGGCAGCTTCTCCCAGACTCAAACATGAATGTTTGGAGGCAGATGCAAATCTAATACAGCTGTAGACTGGAGTACAGAGTACAATACCAACTTGTGCCACTACCACCCATCTCAAAACAATTGCCCATTTTGAAAGTAAGCCGCCCAGCAAAAACAAACAAAAACACAAAACAAAAAAACACACACACGAACAAACAAAAATGTGAATATACACAGCATTTACACACAAGCAGAATATGTTTGTGAGGGGAATGCTATGAAACAACTAGCTGGACAACCTTCAAAAGGTTCGCTGCAGATTTCTAAAATAAATTGAACAATAGAAAGCATACAACAGGAAAATATTTAGCAATCAGAAATAAAAACTTACGTTTCTGGCTGAAGCCATCACTGTCTTCTCTTGTGAGCAATGTGTTTTGGAAAAACATGTGGGCTATTTTTACTTCAATAGGTTACATGGGCTGAGGTGCAAAAACTTCCCCAATGGCAAAATGCATAGATTTCTGGGGCTTTTCCCCCCCATAGGATGCTTTCTGTTTACAGAAAGCAACCTGTAAGTGATAACTGGCTGTACTTTGGAGATACTGTTTACTATTGTACAGGTGACAATGTATTAAAAAGAAAATGTTATTTAGTCATACTGTTTAAGGGTTCTGAGATCTTCCTAATTATCCCAGGGTTTCCTGTTTCTACCTCTCTTCCATTTGAATAATATTGTATGACTAGTACATAGTTAATTCTTACTATTTTATTTCACTTTCTGCTCTTCACCATGCTCACGTCAGTGTTGCTCCCACTAATAGAGATACATTTGTGCACTCACACACATATGCACACACACCTAGACACACTGCTGTAGCATAAGAACAACTTCTAATTTGTACGTATTTTTGTCTGCTACAAAAGGAAATATTATTCAAAAGATTTGAAGAATTATTGCATTTCTGTGGTCTTCCTAATTATTCTAGAGTCTTGTGTTTCTTAAACATCCTATCACCGAATGTTAGTTTAAATTATGGTAATGTAAGGGGGGGTGATGGTGAAAATATATACTTGAGCTCATGAACAGCATAAAAAGGCAAGAAGTCATATGAATGAAATGGCTTGAACATAAACAGGACATTAGGTAGAATTAACAGACTACACCTCCAAACCTTCAGAAATTCCCAGCTGAATAAAAGATGGATTTCAAAGACTCCAAGATACCTCAAGGCCAACATCTCTACAGAAGACAGGAGCTGATTGCAGCTGAAGCATTTCCCCTCTCGATGCATTTGAGTGAGCATTTTGAATCTCCAAAGATTGAACTATAAAGAGAAATTAGTTTATTAATAATTCACAGGCTTCAAGAAGAAGAAAAAATGTCAAAAGCATAACAAAGCTGATTTTATTTTTCCTCCTGTTTGGTGTGGAGCAACATGTAGGAAGATGGAGAATGCCATGCTCAAAAATTTAATTCAGCATTGTTGTCTTTTTTCTCTTTACCCATGTAAGCATTTATTCTGACTTCTTTGCAAGCACTGAAAGTTCTCCAAATCCCAAATGATTTATGTGAAACATTAAAACGTGCTATCATCTTCAAGTCTTTAATAGGCTAGGACATTTTCATGGCATAGTTGTTATCCTACAGCTCTTAATTTTAGTCTGGGAGTTAGACAACATTTCCACTGGCTGCAAAACAACTTGCAGTCCCTGCATCGACAAGATATTTAAGAATGTGTCAAACTTTCAACCTGTGAGGAATCTTGATTAAAGTCAGTGATTTTTTTCTGCATTCAATAGGGGTTTTTTACTTTTGTTTTTAGGGGTGCATGTTTAATTATCAATTAATCATGCACTATTTTGTGCAAATCTACATAAAGGAATACAATTCACTAGAAATATTAAAACTAGCCAATCCTAATCTATGAAGTACCCCTGATCACATAAAGCCATTTGAAGATCACTTCAGTAGGAGTATTCAGAAAGAACAGATTAATTTTGATCACACATTTCCCTAGCTAGTTTGTTTTTTGCAGCAGAGAGATTTTGTGTAGGGTGTTTTCAGAGGCTTAAAACTGTTGCTTCATTTCCAAACAACAGTAGCGTATTTGGGTTGTCTTAAGTCCAGTACACATAACCAGCTATGTCTGGTCCTAAGGTTACCAACTCTGGGTTTGGAAATTCCTGGAGATTTGGAGGTGAAGCCTTGGGAGGGAGGACTTGGGGGAGGGACCTCAATGGGGTATAATGCCATACAGTCCACTCTCCAAAGCAGTCATTTTCTTCTGAGGAACTGATCTATGTATTCTACAGATCACCTGTAATTCTAGGAAGATCTCTAGGCCACACCTGGAGGCTGGACACCCTACATGGTCCACATATGCAGTAGAATGAAGTTGTAGAATTCTGAATGGTAGAATGAACTGTACCACCTGAATATGCAGGTTAGGAGAATCACATTTTAATGCTATTTTACCCTATCTTTAAAACAAGAAGACTGTAGGGCCAAATGTTCAAATTGGGATCAGGAAAGGAAGAAGCACTAGGGATCATATTGCAAATTTATTATGCTTACTGGAGTATACCAGAGAATTCCAGAAGGAAATCAGCTTGTGTTTTGCAGATTACAGCAAAACATTTGACTGTGGGGATCATGAGAAGCTATGGAAAGTTTTAAAAGAAATGGGTGTGCCATACCTTCTGATTGTTTTGATGTACAACCTGAACTCAGGACAAGAGGGTATTGTTAGGACAGAATATGGGGAAACATATTCAGTTGTCAAAGGCTTTAGACAACAATGTGTATTATCTCACTATCTCTTCAATATATACTCAGAGTTAGAACATATCATAAGGAAAACTGGTTTAAATTTAAATGAAGGCAGAATGAAAATTGATGGAAAGAACATCAGTAATTTGAGATATGCAGATGACATCACTTTACTGGCAGAAAATAGTGAAGACAGAAACTACTGATTAAGGTTAAAGGAGAAAGTGCCAAAGCAGGATTACAGGTGAACATCAAGAAGACAAAAATAATGACTCCTGAAAAATTACACAGTTTTAAGGTTGACAATGAAGACTGCAACAAACAAACAAACAAACAAACAAAAACAGAAGGATATTGAGACTTGGAAGGGCAGCCATGAAGGAATTAGAAAAGATCCTTATGTGTAAGACAGTTTTGCTGTGAACCAAGATCAAGATAATTCATACTCTGGTATTCCCCATTATTAGATATGGTTGGGGAAACTGGACAATGAAGAATGTTGACAAGAAGAAAATTGATTCCTTTGAAATGTGGTGTTGGTGGATAGTTTTATGGATACCATGGACTGGCAAAAAGACAAATAAGTGGGTTCTAGATAAAATTAAGCCTGCACTCTCCCTAGTACCTAAAAGGACTAAACTGAGGCTAGCTAACTTTGATCACATCATGAGAAGATGAGACTCCATGAAAAAAAAATGCTAGGGTCCCCATAAGTCAGAACCAACTTCATGGCACATACCACACTCAGCTTCTACAAGTGGAAAAATAACCTACTAGGTAGAAAGTGATATAGAGAATAATATTTATTACTAATGTGATATTTTTTTCTTTTTTATTAACATAAAATCTTGTGCCAAAAATAGAACTCTGTCCCTGCAGTCAGAAATGATACAGCCCATTCTGCCATATTAGGATTCTACCACTTCATTCTGCTGCATATGCAGACCTGGGAGCCAATTCAGCAAAGAGCATGAGACAAAAAACACACACTCTTGTTGGATGGAGCGCCCAGCTTTAAAAATGGTATATTGTAATTTCTAACTGATCTGAAATTTAAATGGTATCAATGAAAGATTTTTTTAATTCAAAAATTAAATTTTAATCCTATATAGCACAGCTGTGGAAAAGGAAGTATTTCATTTAGCTCTTAAGAAACCCCCACAGAACTCCCTGTGATTAATGGAAAGAACCAAGCAACCAAGATCCTTAAAAGGAAGGAAGCATCCTTCAAAGGCTAAGCTAAAGGTGCTTTCTATCCACATTATAATGCTAATTCAGATTCATTGAATGGATTGGATGATCATTCAATATGTGGTTACCAGCCCCCAGGTGAGGCATGTTCTGGGTGGGGTTGCACTCCCCCTAAAGGAGCAGGTTTGTAGCTTAGTGGTACTGTAGTACCCAGGCCTCCTGTTGGATATACAGGTGACAGTGGTGGCCAGAGGTGCCTTTCACCAGCTTTGGCTGGTGAGTAGGGTTGCCAACTGCCAGGTAGTAGCAGGAGATCTCCTGCTAATACAACTGATCTCCAGCCGATAGAGATCAGATCACCTGGAGAAAAATGGCCACTTTGGCAATTGAACTCTATGGCATTGAAGTCCCTCTCCTCCCCAAACCTCGCCTTCCTCAGGCTCCACCCCAAAAATCTCCCATTGGTGGCGAAGAGGTACCTGGCAACCCTACTGGTGACCCAGTTGTGGCCCTTCCAGGGAGGGACACCTTGCCACTGTGGTGCATGTCCTGGTATCATTAGATTAGATTACTGCAATGCCCTCTACATGGGACTAACTTTGAAGACTGTCTGGAAGCCCCAGTTGGTACAGAATGCTGTGGCCAGAATGTTGACTGGAGTGGGTAGTAGAGACCATATCACACCAGTCTTGTTCCATCTCCACTGGCTTCCTATTTGTTTCCAGACCTAATTCAAAGTGCTGGTATTGACCTTTGAAGTCCTATATGGCTTGGGTCCAGCATACCTTAAGGACTGCCTTCTCCCATATGAACTTACCCATCCACGCTGGTCATCTTCAGTGGTACTGATTTGGGTGCCCCTGCCATCTAAGGCTAGATGGGTGGCAATCCAATAAAGGACCTTCTTGGTCATGGTGCCAAAACTTTGGAACTCCTTCGACATGGAGATCCATTTGTCTCCCTCTATCGTTGTCTTTCGCCAGCAGATTAAGGCTTTTTTCTTCTGTTTGGCATACCCTCAATAACTGTTATTAATTTCCTCCCTGATTTTTGGTGTTATGACTCTTTGTATGTTTTATTGAATTATTTTACATATAATTTGTTTTTTAATATTTTTAATGTTGAAATATGTTAATGTATGATATTTGCTGTCTTGGGGACCCTATTTGGATGGAAAGTCGTCATAGAAATGTTTACATAAATAAAATTGCAGAATAGTTTTATTCCAGAAATGAATGTAAAATTAATTATTTTAGCATTATAAAAAGTTCTTTACAGAAACAAACAAGACATCCAGTAAATTCTCTTCTCTGGCTGATGGGTGTCTGATCAATTTACTTAATTCACAATCCACCCTACAAGATTATGAAATTGCACAGATTATTCTATTTTTGTAATTCAATGACACTGAATGTGGTCATTAAATCCCCCAACAATAGCTTGCAAAAGAAGGTATCTACATATAGGGTACTTGCTTGGTAAAAGATTGTCTCCAAAAGGTTTATTTTTAAATGAACTTTGATCCAACTCTAGTTTCAAGCAGCCACTGGCATGTAACATTGACCACCCTTGTTGTACTCCATGCCATTTTTCTCATGAGAAGAAAATGAGTTTGAAGTTTTACTTATGAGTGAAAAAAATAGTTTGCTTTGTTCAAAACTGCAACCACCCATTGTGACTCTTGAAAAAAGTTCAGGGAAAGTTCTATTCAACAAATTGCTTACCCCTGGTGCTATCATATCTCTGCATTCTTCATCAATGAAAAATTATCTGAACTAAGTGGAAAAACTGCCTGATTTGCTGAATCTGGAGGGGAAGGATCAAGATACAAGTGTTACTCTAGTTGGAACTAGGCTTGAAAACGTGTTTAATAAGTAAAACTTTAGACATTCATTAATATACTGGTTATATTATCACATTCAACAAGGATTAATTCTACTAGGCATCACTTTTAAACTCTCTAACCACTCTGAGAATAAAAAAAAGTAATGAATATATTCTGAGTAAACTTGAATGAATACTCTTGAGAGAAAGAAATTTAGCAGTAAACATGCAAAACTATAAATGTACCTGCCTGGCTTCCTAGTATCCCTAGGCTGTCAATTCGGTTCGGCCCGAACTGAAAATCAGCCGAATTTCCCCTGATTCGGTGGTTTTTAGTTCGGGAGGAACCGAACTCAAAACTGGCGGGCAACCGGGGGGGCCGAATTCAGCGAGTTCGGGAGTTCGCGAATAAATTTGGCCAATTTGGCCATCAGTAAGCAGCATAACCGTCAGTAAGCAGCATTCTCCTCCCCCGGCCAATCGGTGGCCAAGCTGGGTCTTCTTCTGGCCAATCAGTCAGGATTGAGTACTGGAGGAATCAGCTGATGTGCGGCCCGGCCAGGGAGAGAGAGAGAGAGAGCGAAATCCTCGTGTGTGTGTGGGGGGGTGCTTGTGCACATTCGCTCCTTTCTGTGGCTGCAGGGGGCGTATTTTTTGGGGTACAGACACAAAACTTTCACTGGAGCTTCAGATGAAGCTTCTTAAGATACCCCCCAAGTTTTGTAAACATTGGGTCAGGGGGTCCTGAGATATGGGCTCCCCCCTTTTTATTTCCATGGCTGCAGGGGGCGCATTTTTGGGGGTACAGATCCCAAACTTTGAGCGGAGTTTCAGACCAGTGTTCTTAAGATACCCCCCAAGTTTTGTAAACATTGGGTCAGGGGGTCTCGAGATATGGGCTCTCCCCCTTTTCCCTCCCCCCCTTTTCCATTTATGTGGCTGCAGGGGGCGCTTTTTTGGGATTATAGCCCCCAAACTTTTAGCATAGCTTCAGTCAATTATTCTTAAGATACTACCCAAGTTTTGTAAAGATGGGTTCAGTGGGGGCAGAAATATCGCCTCCCCCCTTTTCTCTTTCCATGGCTGCAGGGGGCGCATTTTTGGGGTTGCAGATCCCAAACTTTGAGCAGAGTTTCAGACCAGTGTTGTTAAGATACCCCCCAAGTTTTGTGAACATTGGGTCAGGGGGTCCCGAGATATGGGCTTTCCCCTTTCCCCTTTCCCCTTTTGGGATGAATGGATCAGCCGATCCTGTGCATCTTCTCCAGAGAAAACCTCCCGTGCCTAATTGGAATCATCTTGGATTACAAGTCCTCTTCAGCCCCTCTTGATGGAACAGAAGACAGCCATAGTAAGACCCCTTTGGGGGCTTTAATCTATAATTTTTCTCCTGTGTATGTGTGTGTGTGTGGGGGAAAGCAGAGTCTGTGTGTGTGTGGGGAGGGAGCAGTTTCTGTGGGTGGGGGGAAGCCAAAGGGGGCTTTCGTCGGTTCTGCCTGGGGTGTGTGTTCCCCCTCGAGTCTCTCGCTCCCTGGTTTGAGGGGGGAGGTTTCAGTTGTGTGTCTTCTGGTTTTTCCCTATTGCAAAGGTGTTTTACAAGTTGAGTTGCTTTGCAAACTGTTGTCGGGGCTGGGAGCTTTGTGCGTGGGCGGCAAGCTCTGCTGAGAGGTGCACATTAAGGGTGGGGGGGACCCCTTTCAGGGCCCATATCTCAGCCCCCCCTGACCCAATCTTTACAAAACTTGGGGAGTCTTTCAATATATGTCCTTTGAAGCTCTGCTGAAAGTTTGGGACCTCTAAGCCCAAAAATGCCCCCCCAGAGCCGCGGAAAGGCGCGATTGTGTTTTTAATGGCTTTATTCGGCCGAATTTTTTTCCGAACTTTGAATTCCCGCCAAATTGAACGGATCCGAAGTGGGGGAGTTCGGACTTCGGCACATACCGAACCCACAAGGGCCAAATTCGGCCGAATCCGAACTGTACCGATTTTTTTTTTTTTTTTTTGACAGCCCTAGATTTTACCTTCTCAGATGACTTTCTCTTCAGAACCTGACCGGGAGTATTGCTGTTCTGTCCTCTTAGAACAGCCATGCAAGAGAAAGAAGCCACCTCATGAAATGATTACCACATTACCTGACAGAATGGAATAATATGAATTTCCACCACCTAACCTATAGAAAATGTTGTTTAATTAAGCTATCTATATGAATAGGACACTGAGTCAATGGGAAAATGGAAGCCTTGCATCTACGGATGTTCTAAGTACAACAGGACATTTGCCTCCAGTTAATTTCTCCTACAGCTAATGATGTGGAGAAAGCAGGTAAACGTTCTGTGTGATGATGTCATGTGGCAGTTTTGGCTGAGAAGCTCTACATGTACTGAATAGAGATGGCAGCCTCCAGGTGGGAGCTGGGGATCCCCCAGAATCGCAGCTCATCTCCAGACTACAGAGATCAGTTCTCCTGGAGAAAATGAATGTTTTGGATGGTGGACTCTATGGCATTGTATCCCATTAAGGTCTTTGTCCTCCCCAGTCTCTATATCCAAATCTCCAGGAGTTTCCCAACCTTGATCTGACAACCCTATCCATCTGACCCCCGCTGGTTGTCTGGGGGGACCTGGCAACCGTAATAGTGAATCTGAGAAGAAAAGAAAACATGTTGCTACTGTTTTCAGCAGCTCTGTGTCTGATATAGCATATAGAGCTACCCTAAGAAAATCCCTTGCTGCTGAGCAGAAGGCACCTACATTTCCACTAGTCAGTTTCTGCATATTTTATGTTTTTCTATTTCCAAACATTAAGGACAAGGCAGTTAATAAATTAGCCCTCAGTTTCTAGCTAATGTACTGTTTATATTTGTTTTTCACTTACCCTTACTCCTCAGAAGAAAAATATTATTAGTGTGGGAAGGAATCTGATGAGAAAGATTGAAGGGCTCCTCCCAGCAATCAAGAGATGATTATGAGGATAAAACAAAGAAGCATTTATAATGTTAAGGGTCTGTGCAATTGTCCAGACCCTGTACTGTTTCCAGAACCCTGATGCAGCTGTGATTCTCATGGGAATTTCTACTGACTCATACCATAGGCCTCTCCTAAGGTTAATCCCACTGCATAGTACTTGGCCAGCAGAGTGTTGCTCTGTGAACATAATATATTAAAGTGCATGCATTTTTTTTCCAGGACCAGATGCATTTCCCTTATGCCTGCAATGACAGCACTGTTCCTTAACAGGGAAAATGGAGAAAATCTTTTGAAGGCCTCAAACTAGACAACCTAATAAGGGATTTTCAGTTTAGATCTCCTGAGATCTTTTTTTTTTGATCAAAATACGTTGCAAGAACCAAAGGTTAACTTCTATATTCTGTAGGTCAGTAATAATAAATAAAGGGACAGTTTAAAAAGTTATTTATAGGTAGATATTTTGCAACAAATAATCCCAGTAGCATCTTAAAGGCCAACAGAGTTTTCCAGGGTGAGTCAAAGCTTACATTATCTGATGAAGTAAGCTTTGTATCTGACAAAGTGAGCTTTGAGTTACCAAAGTTTATACCCTGGACAATTGTGTTGGTCTTTAAGGTGCTACTGGACTTGAATTTTGTTCTATTCCTACAGAATAACACAGCTGCCAACCTGAAATTATCTTCATGGGAGTTTGCCAACATGTATCAATGAAAGGATGTGTGATGTATTTACATCCCCAGGTGAGAGGATGCTCAGCTATTAGTTCAAGTTTCCAAATGTCTCCATCCAGTTCTTACTCAGGTAAACTTTCTTAAGCTAATCCATAGGCTTGGATATTATGCCATTTTCCCCTTTGTGCTTTTCTCCAGCTACTGTTAAGGCTTTCCTCTGCCACAGCACTCACCTCTAGGGTTGCCAGGTCCCTCCTCGCAACCTAAGCTAACAAGTAAAGGGAGTACACGGCAGGAGAAAACTTAACATAATGACTGTACAAAGCCACTATGTAATGAAGCACATGAACTAGGTGGACTTACCAATTAAAAAGCTTATTATTGTGAGTTATATCATGCGTAAGCAAGTTTGGTACCAAATTTCAGAATCACAATAGCTTTTTGAATCAAATTTCAAAGTAACAAAAGCAAGGTGCCAAGTGAACTTAACAGAAAGAATATCAAGAAAAATAACCTAATACGTGATGTAAAGACACACGATCTTGTCTTAAATGATACAGCAGTAAACACGATCTTGTCATAAATGATACAGTTGTGACGAGCTGCCCGGCTTTGATACTCGTTTCACATAAGCTTTATCAAGTGGCACATATGTTTTTGTTTGGTTCCCTGCAAGAATTTTAAACAGAGCTGTTATTTGTTTTTTTTGTTAAACATATTGTTGTAAGAAGATTGTTGGTAATGTGGGCTCACCTTCATGAATTGGCCATGTTTGCCCAGAGTCACTAAATTGTGTTGTTCTGTAGGAGTTATAACTAAATAATTAAAGTTATAACTCTTCTCTAAGCAAGGAAGCCAGCATTTAAGCTATAATGACAACAAAATAATTTTGTCACCTACCCCTCAGCTCTGTGGCGTCAGTATTTTCATTCTTTTTGTATAAGTACAAAAAGCTAAATACACAAGCTATATATTTTCACATATTTCAACTGTGCAAAGCCTCATTGCCGAATATCAAGGACCAGTTAAAAACCCAAGGAGTTATTTAAATTTTAACCACAATGACATCAGTCATATGGATAATAAAACATCCTGCGATATAAACTAGAACTGAATCTTTGACCTTCAGATGTCCTTTTCTCAAGGACCATCATTCATTCTACAGGAGCAACTATTTGTCTGTTTCTAATTCCATTACTAGAGATAGACTTCACATATTGGCCATTAAGTTAAACAGCTGTTCATTAAGCTGCTGGAACAGAGTAGCAGCCCAATCTTGTGCTGCTGCTGGCACTAGGGAGATGCTTCTGGTCCTAGAAAACAAAGGCCGAGTGCTTGATCTTCACTCGCATAAATTTGCACCAGCATAAATAGTTGCAAGGAGCTCTGGAAGGTGTAACTGAAAGTCAGAACACAGAGTTGTAGCCCAGTTTCCTCCTTTCTGTACATAGACACCCCTGGTCATTCTAGGGCTCTTTCCTGTCCACCTTAGGAAATAACACATTTACACCAATACAATGCAAGATTTAAGATCAGATAGAGCTGAGCATGGAAAATGTGAAACAATGATAAAGTGCTTTTCATACGAATGGGTGGGTTTGTGCATAATGGGCCCACGATTGTTGTTGTTAAATGTATCGAACAGATCTCAGATCCTGAAATTGTCCTTTTCCCTTGCACAAAGTTTGTCTGACCTTTCAACATAACTGATATAACCCTGCCTCCTAAGCGTGTGTATATTTCTTTTTTATTAAATGGGGAGGAAATCTGTTCCTTTCCTCCCATTATGAAGGATAGTATGGCTACCTATTGCAGAGGAAGACAAAATATGGGGCTCTGCTTCTCCCTCTTTCTAATCTGCTCTGCCTGCCAGCAAGCTATTGCAAGCAAAACCTTTGCCTTTGCCTATGCAGCTCAGCCTCAGAGAATGAAATCGCTAATGTTAATTCATCAGAATCAAAAAGCCCTACTAAATTAATGAGAAGATGGAAGGATTGGCATAAAGTGGAAATACAGGCACACCAATAAGGATGATCCTAGTTAGCAGAAGATAAGCTAACTGTTCTGGCTGGCAGATGGTTATTGTCAATCTTTCTCTTGCTGTTCCTGCTTCCCATGACAGTGAAACCAAACAGCAAGGTGCCAGAATAAATGGTTTATTCTTTGAAGGTATGAAGGTTTATTACCCTTCTTGAATGACAGCAAAAACAAAGCAGAGCCAAATATTGTTGGCAGATTTGATCTAGGAGAACAAAATGAAGCAGGAGAGTGACTCATAGAATTCTGTGAAGACAACAATTTGTTCATTGCAAACATGTTTCAGGCAACCAAATAGTGGATTGTATACATGGACATTACCGGATGGCCAATACAGAAATCAAATAGATTACGTAATTGGAAACAGAAGATGGAGAAGTTCTATTCTCTCTACTAAAACAAGACTAGGAGCCGGCTGTGGTACAGACCATGAATTGTTAATATCAAAAGTTAGAATCAAGCTGAAGAAAATCACCAAAATATTCATAGTGCCAAATACAATCTAAGCAACATTCCTGAAGAGTTTAAAGACCATGTAAAGAATAGATTTTCATTACTAAGTTCAAGTGAAGGTGAACCAGAAGAACTATGGGTTGAACTGGAGATATTATCAAGGAAGTATGAGCAAAGACTATTCCTGTAGACAATAGAAATGAAAAGCCTTGATGGATGACTGAATAAATAAGTTTTGGCCGTTTTACTTCCACATAAAAAATTTCTTCCAGTTCAGAGTGTTGTGTTGTTTTGTTATATTTGGGCAAAATTGTCAAACCGCAAGCTTCTCCACTGATCTTGCCCTTCGCTGGCAACTATTATAATAACCAGTGTAAAGAAATAGAAAAACGGAAGAACAAAAGATCTGTTCCAGAAGATTCAAGAAATCAAAGGGAAATTTAAAGCATGCTGAAAGGCCAACATGAAAATACATTAACTGAACAGGACAAGATAATGAAAAAGTGGGAACAATACAATGAAGAACTATACAGGTTAAAGGACAACAGATTTCTTTCAAGAAGAAACTTTTGAAAAAGAACCTACTGTTTTAGAAAGTGAAGTGAAAGCTGCACTGGAGCAATTGGGAGAAACAAATCACCAAGAGCAGATGGGGATATCAATAGAACTATCCCAACTCACGGAAATGGGGTCAATCAAAATCTTGGCAAGAATATTCCAACAAATATGGAAAACAAAACAATGGCCCATAGACTGGAAATGGTCAATTTACATTTCAATTAAAAATAAGATGTCAAAGACTGCAGCAACTATTGGACCATTGCATAAATTTCTTGTGTTTCATAGTTTACAGCAAAGCCTTTGATTTTGTGGATCATGAAAAACTATGGCTGGTTTTAAAGGAAATGAATGGGTGTGCCACAGCATCTGATTGTTTTGATATACAACCTGTACTCTTTACAAGAGGCTCCTGTTAGGACAGAATATGGAGAAACAGAATGGTTTCCAATTGCCAAAGGTGTCAGACAAGGATTTTTTTAAATCTCCCTAGCTCTTCAATCTATATGCAGAACATATCATAAGGAAAGCTGGATTAGCTTTAGATGGTGGAGTGAAAACTGGGGGGGGGGGATTAATAATTTGAGATATGCCAATGATGCCACATTACTCACAGAAAATAGTGAAGACTTGAAACGACTACTGGTGAAAGTTAAAAGAGAAAGTGCCAAAGCAGGACTACAGCTGAACATCAAGAAGACAAAAGTAATGACTATTGGGGGATTACTCAACTTTAAGGTTGACAATGAGGAAATTGAAATTGTTCAAGACTTTCTATTCCTTGGCTCCATCATCAATCAAAAGGGAGATTGCTACCAAGAAATCATAAGGAGATTGAGAGTGGAAAGGGCAGCCATGAAGGAGCTAAGAAAGATTCTTTAAGGATATATCACTGGCGACCAAGATCAAATCCATTCAAGCTATAGTATTCTTGAATGTTTGCTTTACTGGTCAATGAATGTAATAAAGTGAAATAAAAAATAGTATTCCCCATTACTATGTATGTATGTGAAAACTGGACAATGAAGAAAGCTGAAAGGAAGAAAGTAGATTCCTTTGAAATGTGGTGTTGGAGGAAAGTTTTGCAGATACCTTGGACTGCCAAAAAGACAAATAAGTGGGTTCTAGATCAAATTAAGCCTGTACTCTCCCTAAAAGCTAAAATGACTAAACAGGGTATCATACTATGGTCACATTATGAGAAGCAAGAGTCACTGGAAAAGTTGAAGGCAGCAGGAAAAGAGGAAGACCCCACATATGGATTGAATCAATCAAGGCAGCCACGGCCTTCAGTTTGCAAGACCTGAGTAAGGCTGTTAACAACTGGACGCTTTGGAGAACATTAATTCATAAAGTTGGCATGAGTCGGAAGCAACTTGATGGCACTTAAAGCACACACACACACACACACACACACACACACACATGATATTTACTAATAAGTGGTACAGGTTGGACCTTGATTAGTAAATTTCCAATTGAACATATCTATTCTATACCACTTTTTAGAGAAACTTGCAATAGAAAATTTGAATACTGTTTCTGTTTTGAAATTGTCAGTGCAAATACACATTTTGATTATTTATATTATTTCATATAGGATGATGAGTACAGCAATTATTTAATTAATAATGAGTGAGTCTATAAATGCTTTCTCTTTTCTCCCTTCTGTCCAGTGATTTACTACAGTGAACAGTTGTCCATATTTGTCAGTAACGACCTTGCATATGTAGCAAATCAATTCTAAACCAAGTTCAAAGGAGACTATTGTTTAAGCTCCCTTCCTGGTGACAAATGGCTTCTAATGAGTGATACAGGAAAAGAAAGGCTGGCATGAAAACTACACCTGTTATTTGATGCCCCAGTTAAAATAACTAACTATTGGTGGTAACAAATTAAACAACCAATTTCTCCCTCCCTCATCTTCAGGAACTGGGACTGCAAACAGTTTGTATACGTTTAATCTTCCATGCAGAATGGTCACACGGATGCTGTTTTATGCAGGAAGTGACATGATCATGCTGCAAAGAAATACCTCCAAGCATGATGCAGATAAGTATGGTGGCACAGCTGCCCTGATGTGCAAATTGTCATTAGAAGGTGCATCTGTTTATACGATCGCACCAGTTGCAATATAGTTTGTTTCATGTGTTTGTATAAAGTGTTTTGCTCTACATGGAGAGGTTTAATGCCTATGAACTATACGAGACTAGACTAGAGTCACCATTTTGTCTTCCATTTCTTAGGCCTCTCCTTCAATAGTTTTCTCTTGCTTTTACCATCCACTTGCTTTTACAGTGTATTGGCTGTAATCTTGCGTTGATGATTGCTGACTATATTGCTGGAACTGCATTTTTAAATCCTTCTTCTCTTCCCCACACCAGGATTTGTGCACCATGTAAAATCAGAAGAGAGCCAGTAGACCTGTGTAAATTGCCATGGCCTCTCCACTGAGAAACATTCTCTGCATATTCTCTGCATACCCATAAACAGGAAGAATGGTTTCCATATGAGAGACATGAGCCTATCTTCCAGACAAAGCCAAGCTCTGCATCTTTCATTTACATATTAAGCAAAAGCACATGGCCAAATTAATGATTTTCAGCATATTTTGGAGAATACCACCACACCCATTGTCAAAATCCAAAAACAACAAATGTATCAAAGTTGTCAGAAAACACTAGAATACACTTTAAAAAAAACCCATGGCATTACTGGATCTAGTCCTGAGAACCAGCAGTGCCTTTATTGCCTGGTGAGCTTCTGAAACATCTTAGTGCCACCAGCATCACCTTTGGCATTACCTCCAGATATGAAGAAAGGAGGAAGATGTTCTCAGCCTGAAAATAAGATAAGGCAACACCAATGTCTAAAGCTGCCACATGGTGGGCTAGATGTTAAATTGTAGGCACCAGAGCAAAAATCCCTGCATAGGCCTCACAACCCTAGCAGATCTAGATGATAATAAATTTATCATACAACCAGTGGCTTGATTGCCACACCAGAAATATACTGAACTATTTGCTAATATGTTCAGCCAAAGATGTATTGCTATCAGAAAGTTCAAATAGTGTCTCCCACTCTGAGCCATTGGTGAGCGTACCATTGTTCTCTAAAACAGATCCCCTGGGCACCGCTAAGTGAATCTGGGGTTCATCTTCTAACAGCAACCCCACCCTCCAAAATTGTTCTACACATGCAGGTTGGCTTTCAAGGTTCCTGATAGTCTAATTTTATGGTGCTAAGCCCTAACACCTGACACTGCTTAGTACCTCCACTTGACAAATGTGCTACTAGGTGCCACTATTTTAGATGCAAAATTGAAGTGACTGAGGGTTGACTTCCACAAGACAGTGTTCATAGAGCTGGAACCCTGGAAGCTGAACCATGAACTTCCATCATAGTCATATGTCATTTTGTGTTTTCTCCTCTCTTCCTCCCACGTGCTGATTGCACTGCAGTGATGAGAACAGAGTGCAGAAGGAGCTTCACATCCCCCCCCCCCCGAGACTGTTTGGGGAAGGAGCTATTTGGCCCATTTGGCCCATTGCAGAACTTCTGTAATTGGGGGGGGGGGCAGGCTAAGGCTCCTTTTGCATACTGATGCAGTTCCAACTCAAGTGGAAATATCATGCATGAAATACAGAGAAGAACACACAAAGTAAAGTATGATCGTGATGGGGGTCACATGCTGGGGCTTCCAGTGTGAGAGAAGTTCCTGAGTCAGTGTTCAGAGGGAAGCCTGGACTGGGAGGACTTCCAGGAGAGACAAGAGGGGCACCCTACAGTGTACAGTTAAACGAATCTGCTTCCAAAACGTTCGGTGAAGCTTTCTGTTACTGACAAGCATTGGAGTGTCTTAATCCAGGGTGCTAAATTGCCCAACTATCAACACACCCAACATCTGAAACCCTATGATCTCTGTCTTGTGATGTAATTTGTCCACCTTGTGCATACTGCTAATCAGCACCTTCAGTGTTTCAAGCTGGTCAGCTGGCAGGCTGGATATTTGCCCAGCACACACATCAAATAGCTAATCTTTTTGTTGGGCACTCTTTTTATCCACTGCCAAGAGAACTCCCAGCTCTGCAGACAGAGCCCTGAATCATCACAGACCCAGTCACATCCTGACCCAGCTGGCCCTACTAAAAGGAAATCATACAAATAGTGTATGGTGGCATCATACAAACAGTTGTCCTACTAGTTCATTTTAGCAAAATCCTGTGTTTTTTCCAGTACAAAACATCCCATGGGAACAGTCATGTCCACATACAATTTACCCAGAAAACTAAAGCCCAGCAAACTAAAGTCAGCCAGAGCCAAATGGCCAAGCTGGAATCTAAATTCTCTGCAGATGGAGGGTGAAGTTGCTCATAGAAGCTGAACTCCAGCTGAACTCCCTAAACAACTTGGAGCATTTGAAGAACCTCTTGCTCCCATACTGTACACTTTGCCAGTTGCCTTTTACCAAGCCCTTCCTTCTATGCCCCCACTTGCCAAGGTGAAAGGGGCAGAGACGTGGCTTTTTCAGTGGTAGCATCTCAGCTTTGGAATGCCCTCATCTTACTTTGCTGGCCTTTAGGTGCCAGGCAAAAACATTTCTTTTCAATCAGGCTTTTAATTTAATCTTTTAAAGCAGTTTTTGGTCTGTTTCTAGTCTTACTGGCCATTTATACTTGGTAATTAGCAGCGTGTTCCAGGCTGAAGTGCCTCTCATATTTTTTTTTTGAGTTTTTCACGCTGAACTGTCATTTAGGAAGTGACTGCGAAGCTGGCGCATACCTGCTTTGCATTTCTTAGAAGCCCCTTTAACGTGACCTTTTGTGATTGCTCCACCCCTGACTTGAAGAATCCCCTCAAGGAAGCATGGAAAAATCACAGCTGTGCGTTAGCTATGCAAACGGCGGTTGCTAATGGAAGGAAAGAAGGAGCTGGCAAGTGTGTGGGGGGTTGGAATTTCTCCTTTTGCACTGGGACCGTGACAAGGCATTTTAAAGGTTGCATTTTAAAAAAAAGAGCTTTGAGAGAGCATCAAAATTGACCCTTCATTATGGCTTGTTTTAATATTAATAATGTAATGGTTACTGTTTTTATGTATTTATCTCCTTCCTTCCATCGACTTTGATTAGGGAGAGCTCTGTCTTTGAGCCCATAGTGCTAATGTGCCAGAATCATCTTAGCAACAGTAGAGTTTTGTCTGCTATCTGGAACATGGAGGTCAAACTTCTATACATATCTTGATTCTCCAAACATTGTCATGCTATCCTGTAGGGGATGAGGGAAAATAATAAAAATGTGTGCTTCATGCTGGCAGTTTGATCCTATTTGTCCATTTTATTCATGGGGAAACCAGCCACTCAATGCTTAGCCCTGATATTATGAACTTCTGCCCTTACTCAGAGGCTTGTGGATTGGGCTGTTAGTCACAAAAGGACAACAGGCACATTAATCAGGCATAAGATGAAAGGAGCAATATGGAAGGGAAAAAACAAATATGGCTGCCGCTCAGGAATGAATGGTTATCTTATCCTTTGGAGGCTCATGGCTCAAGTTGTATTAGTCCATGTGTTATGTCTTTTCCCCACAATGTATTGTCCCTTGTGCATAGTTTTGTGCTGTGCTATCCCTCTCTGACTCCCCCAGCGTCCAATAACAATCCAATATTGATTGTTCAATGGAAATCCAGCTGCAAAGATATTAGCGGTGCCCTCCTCAGAAATAAGTATTCGTTTACCAATATTACAGGGTCTCTCAGTCACTCGGTTATTAGAAAAATTACTCATCACTTCATTTCCCACTACTCACTCAGGCAATTCTTTTGCTTTTATAACCTCTGGCATGGTATTTATACAAGGAAGCATGCTGTAGTGCAGTAAAAAGATATTTTTGAAGTAACTTTGCACTTTGCAATAGATAGGTTAAGCATTTCTGCAATACTTTTACCTGCCGTTAGCCTAATACAAAGTAGAATCACCAGGAATCGTACATTCTTTATTTATCAAGCAATAAAGAGAAAGACAACAGAAACAAGCCAGGGCTAAGCACAGAAGCTATGGCATTCTTTCAGAGTAGTGCTGAGTTCAGAGACAGTGGTTGTTCCTTGCCCACTCTAGAACTTTTGCTTTGCTATGAAGTGGCGTAACTGAGCTTCCTACAAGATCCCCTAAACTTGACACGCTGCGCAATTTACATCGTGCCAAGTGAGTGCCAGCTTTAGGGAGACTGGCAGGGAATCAGGTAATGCCGTTTCCAAGTTGAATATTGGCGTGGGAATTTGATGACGATATGAATTGTGGCAGCGGCACTCCTGGCTATTAGAGAACCAAAGCAGCCTACTTTGCTGCAAAGTCATGATTTCTAGAGAGTTAAAGAGGGCAAACAGAAAGAGACATTAAGATTAAGGGCGTTTGAAGATACAGAATCCCAATGAGGACAACTGAAATGGCATCTTAGAGCTTTTGAGCAGCTTCTAGAGGTGCTTTATAAACAGTAATAGCAGCATTAATATTAGCTGTCTTTATGCTAAATTTTGAGAGTAGAAACTTAGATGTAAAACTGAAGCAGCTGCTTCCATGGTACTTTATGAATGATGCTGCCAAGCACCAAATGACTTGGGTGAGGGTCGCTTTATTTCATTGTCATCGTTTATCCTTTCTGAGATATCCCAGTGAAAGCACTAGCATACTACCAAAGCCCAAAGCAAACAGGCAGCAGAGATGTTCATTTTCCTTGTCTTGCCATGAGACATTGTTTGAAAGTTTTCTTCCAAATCTTTTTAGGCAGGACATTCTTCAGCTGTGCTCTTGGCATTAGTAGCTTGTTGGCATGCCATATTATGAGGTATATTCCCCCCCCCCTCAGTTTCGCACATAAGGGAATTTACATGTACAATTCCCATTACTTTTGACATTCTTCTGAGTTAGCAAATGTTTATGTTAGTTTCTCTGACTCAGTGCTCCTTGCATGAGGGAGGGTTGATGGAATTTAATCCATCCTACATAAAATATTAACTCTATGAAAGCTTATAGTACTACTTTGAGATTCCCGAGCATATTAATATTATTTATCAGCCTTGATTGAGCCAATAAATCTGGGTTCAAGTATCTGTCTTTTTAACTGGAAATATGTAAAAATTCCCAGCGATCCAAATGATAAACATTTCTGAGCTGCTTATGTCCACGATTGGTTTATCTACTGCTGGTGTTAACAATATGATTTTGTTTGTGTATGTGTGCAGTTGTTTAATCCCTGGATATAAATCACAAAAAATGGGGTGGAGGGCAGATTTTGGTAATTTGAGGAAGGTGTGAGTCAACTGGGATTGTTTCCTGGCCTGTTTTAAACAGGTTAAAACATGCTGATGTGTGTGTGTAAAGTGCCGTCAAGTCGCAGCTGAGTTATGGCGACCCCTTTTGGGTTTTCATGGCAAGAGACTAACAGAGGTGGTTTGCCAGTGCCTTCCTCTGCACAGCAACCCTGGTATTCCTTGGTGGTTTCCCATCCAAATACTAACCAGGGCTGACCCTGCTTAGCTTCTGAGATCTGATGAGATCAGGCTAGTATGGGCCATCCAGGTCAGGGCTGATGCATTGATAGCCCAGTTTTAAATCAGTTGAGTATATTCAATGTGAACAGATTTTCTGACCAATGTCAGAGATGTTCTGGACATTTTGGGATTTTGTGTAATTTTTTTTAAAAAGAATTGTTTGCTAGTTAAAAATTGTTCTAGAAAAAATGATTAAAATAACAAATGAAAGAATACAGTATTGTCTTTTGTCTTTATTCTCATTACAAATACAAATCAAGAGCCTTAAAAAGTTGACACAATAGAAGAGTAATACAATTATTTTAAAATAGGCTAATATAATTAAAATCATCACATATATCTAATATAATACAATATTGCATTCTGATACATGTTAGAAATTGTGGATAGTGTCAAATCAGTTCTCAAGAAACGAGTTTGGTATTTAGTTGTCACAGCTAAATTTATAGGGGCAGGAAAAAATCTGGAAATTTGCCAACAGTTTATTCATTGAAGAAAGCACATGAAGAATGAAAAACAATTAGGGAATTCAGGAGAGCGGCCTGGGGCGGCCTGGGGCGGCCTGGGGCGGCTGCCCCGAAATTAGGCACCTCGGCTTATACGCGGGTCGGCTTATACACGGGTATATACGGTATGTTGGATTTTAACATCTCTGCAGGGATAAAATTTAGAGCCCCGTGGCACTGAATGGTGAGCTGCAGTACTACAGTCCAAGCTCTGCTCACAATCTGAGTTCGATCCCAACGGAAGTTGGTTTCAGGTAGCTGGCTCAAGGTCAACTCAGCCTTCCATCCTTCCGAGCTCGGTAAAATGAGTACCCAGCTTGCTGGGGGTAAAGGGAAGATGACTGGGGAAGGCACTGGCAAACCACCCCGTAAACAAAGTCTGCCTTGTAAACGTCAGGATGTGACATCACCCCATGGGTCAGGAATGACCCAGTGCTTGCACAGGGGACCTTTACCTTTAGGGATAAAATCACTGCCAGGTGCTTCTTAACTTCCCCTGTTTTCACTGGTTTCCATAGCATAGTGCTATCGAGCTGGATGTTTGGATAGCTCAGTAAATGATAATCACAATTTAGGCCAGCAAAATGTCGCTCCCATACATTTGCAGGGCAGGGATAGTATTTGCCATTTGTTTGTGTGCCTGGCCTTGTACAGATGAAATTAAGTTCCAGAATCCCACATTATCATTGTTTTCCACCAGGTCAGCTGGGATATTTTCAGTTTGAATGGGTTGATGTTGTTGTTTTTATCACCGCTCTCTCCTCTCCAAAACAAGATCATTTTTGCTGTCTCTTAATAGTAAGTAATGGGGCAATTCTTCCTCAATGAAATAGGTTACACTGTAAAAATGCCTCCAGTCCCAGTAATCAATCTTTAAGAATTTTCAGTTGCAAATCTGCTTTTTTGATCCAAGAAACATTGGTCATATATTAAATTAAGTGCCTGGTGTAAGGACTTAATTTAGACTTAATATGTTATTGATGCATTCGATGTGCCATTTTGTTATTAAAACCGCATTCACTGAGGTTTTGCAGCTGTGTCAGGACAATATTCCATACACAGCAGGAATTGCCAACAGGATGCTGTTAGTGATTCTGACATCATATGTTGGATCACGTAAATTCTCACATTCCATAGACTTAACTTTAAAATAAATAGGATTGTTATAACAGAATGAATCTGGACAGTGGATGTGCTCACAGTGCCCAGAGCGCTGATTCAAACATATTTTGAATGGGAGTAAATGTAGCCCATCACAACTCCCTGGTCTGGCACAAGAAGATATGAAAGAAATTGCCCATATGCTCACAGTCTCTCTGTGATACAGCCAAGGCCTGATCTGAACATCATTCCAGTCATCAGAACTGTGCACAATTATGATTTAATACCAATTCTATTCTTAAGATTATGAACAGCACCAACTGGCTATATTCCAGAGATTGCATAGGTCCGCCCTATATGATGTAGGAATGAGAAGGGAAAGGAACATTTTAGCTATACATACTTTAGCTATTAATTCATTTCTGTTTAACTCAAGATTTTCAAGAAGTGTTTGCTGTTCAGGTAAACTTGAAAGCTGATGGTATTTATTTAAAAGCCCCCTCATTCACCAACAAACTCTTGTGCTCTTTTTTTTTTTTTTTTTTTTTTGCTGTTATTAGATAGCTTTTTAAATTAAATCCCGGCTCAATCACTCTCACAGTTATGCCCTCACCCCATTTAGACTGGTGTTTAGATGTCATCATTTTCTGTTGCTGTGGAGACCGCTCAAGTGATGACAGCGTCAAAGACCTGTGAAGAAGAGAGTTTGTGAAGATACAAGCCTTTCCCTTCCCCGACAAAATTTCTGTAATGGGGAGCAAGATTATTTATAAACATTGGAAAGGTGGATGGATCTGAGTTCACACAAGCGCTACTTGAAAGTTTTCCCCAGTGTGAAAATCCCCAGCTCTGCCCTTGTGTTCAAAGCTTTTCATTAGCTTACATGAGACCTTCTTCAATTACTCTTTATGCAAAGAACACCAGAAGCCCAGGAGCAGTTAGGATGCTGCTGACATGGGGATCTGGCAACCTTATGAATACCTTGTTTGTCTCATTTTACAGTTATATTTGGAGATAGCCCCAAGAGGCAAAAGGCCCATCCATTATTCATAAATTATTCCAACTGTAGTAGCACCTAAGGACCCCAAGCAGGCCTCAGGGCCTCATGAGAGTAGGCACCATGAAAATGAGTTACACAACGGCACTTCCTGCCCTAGAGGAAATGCAATCCAGTGTTTAAAAAAGAAGCAACAAGCAAATAAAAGCACAAGTACTTAGAAGAGGAAGAGGGGATTGTGGGGGGCAATGCAGAGAGTAGGAGTCAGATATTGGAATTTGAAGCCACCCAGATTCACAAGCTCAGCTAAAGAATATTTTAGATTCTCTATTCAGAAATATGTTTTGCACTAAGCAAAGCTTGTAAATATGCCTTGCATATCAGATCAATCGTGTATATCTGAGCCCAGGTCTTAAGCAATCAATGGGCATTTGGTATAAAAGAAATGGAATTCAGGTATCTGAAATGGGAAAATAGGAGATATACTCAGAAACCACCTATCGGACAATTTGCAAACCTTGACTGTGTCTCTTTTGTCTAAGACATGTTCTGCAATGGTCCAGGCTTGGATTTTTCTGGTGGCTGCCACTAGGAGTACTCACCTAAAAAAAATTCATTTTAATTTCACAACAGGTTTTTTTAAAGGGTAAGATTTGTGTGGTGTTGGGGGAAAGTTTGTGGATATCATGGACTGCCAAAAAGACAGATCAGTGGATTCTAGATCAAATTAAGCCTGTGCTCTCCCTAGAAGCTAAAATGACTAAACAGACTGTCATGTTATGGTCACATTATGAGAAAACAAGAGTCACTGGAAAAAAACAATAATTCTAGGAAAAGTTGAAGGCAGCAGAAAAAGAGGAAGACCCAACATGAGGTGGATTGGTTCAATCAAGGAAGCCATGGCCTTTAGTTTGCAACACCTGAGCGAGGCTGTTAATGATAGAATATGTTGGAGGTCATTAATTCACAGGGCTGCCATAAGTTGGAAGCAACTTAATGGCACTTAACACACACACAATAATTTTTTGGAAGACTGAAATTTCAGGAGGTTCTATACTGTAATTTCCCTCCCCCCCCCTGGTGTGTGCCCTTATAAAAAACTCATGCCTGTTAAAAAACCTGATTAGTAAGAAGCAGTAGGAACAGTAATAGTAACAATAGTAAGAAGCAGTTGGAACAGTGGGGATGGACATGCTCCTCTATTGACCCATGTTTTGCTTCTTCCCCTCTGCTTCAAGCCGGAGTTGTCTAGTAGTTCAGCTCTTTTTTTCCCCAGGAGAGAGAAACTCAAAGGTCTGTTGGTTCACAACAGTTTAGTACCACATTAGTTATAGCTGTTACGAGTTTGTGGATAAGAGAAAGATACGGCAAGTAGTTAATTTTAAACATCCTGCTGGACTGGAAATATAAGACCTTCTGTTGAAAAAGTGTGACTTCCTAACCTACAGAAAGCATTGTGAACTGGGGGAGGGGATGTTAACAGTGCATTCCTAAGCAGAGTTACACCCTTCTAATTGATTTTAATGAATTTAGAAGGGTATAATTCTGTTTAGGATTGCAGTGCCAATTAGTCAGTTTATCAGAACGTTGCCTACTGCCTAGTAGTTTGACTGGGTGAGTGGGTGTGAAAAAAGCCAGTATATTGCTTTTATAAACTTGAGACAGCATGATCCAATGCTTCTTGTGAACAGTTACAATGCAAAGAAGTGCAAAAAGTGAAAGTAATAATTTTCTTCTGTAGTTATATTATTTATTGTATACTGATTATTACGTAATAAAAATTGTTTATACTGCTACCTTTTTTTAGGAGGAGACAGTTTAAATTCAGGGTCATCTGCTCTTATGTATAGCCTTCTCTTTTTTTAGGGGGGTTGTCTTATCTTCAGAGTTTGTCTTCTTTTTGAATAAACATGGTATTTTTATGGGGATAGATCAGCTTCCAGGGTTCAGGCAATGTCTTCCCATAGGAAAAAAAATAGTCTTTTAAAATTTAAAGAGCACACACACTGCCAAACAGTTTTTCATTGGGGGCACTTCGTCTCTCTTCTTCCCCACTCTTGCACCTCCTGAAACCTGAAAAACTCCTACAATTGACATGACTAGGACCCCATGCGGTGGCTTTAAGAAACATTGAGATGAGTACCGGAAAGGACTTTGTGCAATTCAAAGCTTTACAAAGATTAGGCAATCAAAATTATGGCCTCTGGTTTGTAGCAAAGAAGAAGAGCTCTTCACAGAGGAGACTATGTCTCTTGAAGACTGTTGGGAATGCAGGGTTGAAGGAGGTCACCTCATTGCTTCTCATCTTCCTCGAGAAATGACTGATACGTCTGACTTGTGGATGATCCAACGAAAATATATCCCTGTTATCTCACCACTATCACTTGGGTTAGTATCCCTAACAACATTTGCTTTTAAAAGCTAGCCACCCAGAAAGCAATCAAAGATAACAGTTTTCCTCCACTATTTTATTAAATGTGAACTCACATGGGAAAAGCATATGCTTCTTTTCAGTCTGGACTGATGTTTTCAGCCTGGAATGAATGTGTAGATCTGAGCAGTTCAGCCCTCTGTCCAGATTATAAGAAAACCTGTGATGAGTAGTGTGTGAAAATTCAGATCACTGAATCATATTCTCACTGGTAACCAGGACATGTGGTTAACTATTAAGATGTGTCCACATTGAATCTGGGCAGAAGGAAAGTTGCAGCCTTGACTGATAACAATCATAGTCTGTTGTCTGGCTAATCAGTCATGATACCTCATTCAAAGCTGGTATTAAATAGTGTTTTCCCAGGTAGCTTTTACAATGTCTGTATTTTATTTCTGGGGGTCAATCTATAAAATCCAACTGCAGATTTTAAATCTTTTCCCTCCCTCTTGCAGAAATTCAAGTTTTTGTTACAACTAGCTCAGTGGTAAAATAAAAACACACTTTTACGTGACAGCTGAAGGATGTTGATCTGAAATGTATCAGGACTATTATATTTTACAGTTTTACTAAACAGGAAAAAGTTGTCTGGCTTTATTTCCCCCCATCTTCTGGACTCTTTAATTAAACGAGTATCATGGACTGCCTGCATTGTAATAAAACTCTACTGCATATCCAGGTACCAAGGGATTTATTAACTTGTACTTAGCTCTAGCAATCAGGAGCCGTGATCAGATGTGCCTGCGGATGATGACATCACCATTTCTGGCAGCTCCATTCTATGAGTGTTGAGTGAGGTAATGTCCTCAATATTAAAACTGACAGCAAGATTAATAATGATGGATTCCCTGACTTTTTCTTTGTGATTTTAATGGGTACTCTATTTCTTCCATCTAGGATTGCTAAGAGATCATCAAAATATTAACATGGTCCCTTCTTGCAACTTATACAAACAGGGAATTCTTGGAACCCTGGTATATGTATACATTAAATGCATGTGCATTCTAACGAAGAACATTGTACGGCATTAATAAACAATAATGAAAAAATATGGTTCTATGCTTGATTCAGTAGAACAGACAAAAATGGAGCATGCAGGCAAGGGGAGCTAATCCCAGTCCCCCTTCCTATGCCTGGTCTGCTCCAATTCTCTTGGTATTTTTTTTCTTTCAGCCTAGTTATGATACTAGCCATCAACAATCCTGGCAGGGAAATGATGAAAGCACCAGAATTAGAAATGGGATGGGTCACATTTTTTCTCTCCTGAGACTCATATCCAGGCACACTTTCTGTTTGCCTTACCAGGGCTTATAGATGCTAGCATGTACCTATAAGAGAGATCTATATGGAGAAAAAGAATGGTGTGGCAGCTTAGTGGCTTTACGTGAAATTAAAGAATTAAGAGAACTCAGATGTCTCAGGAGTTTTCTCTCACAGGGCTTGTGGACTGGCTTGGCTGGTGCTGCTTGTCTAAGTTAATGGGGGCAGGTAAGCTGCAGTTTCATGGGGGGGGGGGCAAATCATTGCATCAGCCTCTGTTCCTCTTCCCCTAGGCTGCCCTGCTTGTGAATGTGTGCCAACACCCAAAAGAAATTTCCCTTCCGGCAGATAGAAGTAGGCACTGTGATAAATATCAGATTGGGATTTCCCTGACCATATCTGAATGTTAGAAATAAGTTTGTTCACATCGGGGGCATTTACTATATTTACAAATGTAGTCTTGATCAGTGTCAGTTTGCAATGAGTAAATATTCAACTGAATACCCCTAGTCCCTTCTCTCTTTAGCTGCTAGTTGATGGTGTTAGTTGATCATAACTTCCACAACAAGGGAGCCACTGATGCTGGGTTCTGTGGTCTGTCCTGTACCTATTTGTGAGCAAGTTGTTCAGAGCAGACAGCTGAATGTGGATGTGTGCTAATTCCTAAAAGCAACCTCATTCTGGAGTTTAAAATAGGAATGAAACTCACCACCTGCTGAAGAATCAACTGAGCAAGTGATGGAATAATCAAACTACCAGCTCCCATAAAGATGGACTCGACCCGCATCATCTCATGTGCTGATGGGAAAGGGCCTGTGCTGCTTCAGCCAGTCCCATGCTCCATTTCTCTATTTTTCTGAGGAAAGAGCTCTTGACTAAACCAAGCTGAAGAAATGGAAATCTGAAATCATGAGGGAAGAAATGAGCAAACCTTGGGTCATTGTTTAATTTGCTAAAAGAACAACCCCACCTAAGATTCCTTCTGCCATCTGCCAATGATGACAAAACAGCCAAAGATAAAGACAAATATGCTGCAGAGATGGAGCACAGCTGTTGTAAGAGCAACAAAAACGGGGTGGGGGGGGGAGTCAGAAAGACCTGCATGAATAATAGCAGTGTGCTTGCTAGACACACAGCCTGGTGCTACTAAGTCCAGCAGTGTACATTTATTTCTTTTCTGCTTTGTCCTTGAAAATACCTTGTAATAATAAAGGCAGTTGTTAAAGTATCTTACATCCAAGGGTGTGTAAGGAGTTTGATAGCAATACTGAATTAAGATGCATAGGAGTTCAGATGCAGAACTGGATCATGGAAACCAAGCAGCCAGAGGAGGCAAATCTCTATTCCTTATCCAACTAATGCTGTATTTGGAGATGGTCCTGTCCTTTCCCCAATCATTGCTTTAGTTCTCTCTGGCTTGCCCTCCATTTTCCCCCTGACTTCAGCAATGTGGAATTAAGTAGCTGTGTATAGGCCAAATATTTTATGATAATAATCCCAAAGCGTAATCCTTGGGTTATTGTCATTTTTCCATGAACATCGTTGCTGGGTGCAGCCCTGCTTTGCAAACATCATGAGCAAACTCATATTTGTTGATGTGCTCTTAGTGATATTCAGACTGTGAACATTTCTCAGCTGCATCTGCAAGGAAGCAGTCAGACTAAAAATAATAAAATCTATGCCAGTTTATTGCCAATAGCCATGGTCGTCAGTGCTCTATTGTACTAGGATTTTCAATTTGTGTTTGCATATTTGTATGGCCAAACAAAAATGCAAATACATAAGGACCTTTGTGCATTATTTCCCTAGCCTATTTCCTGCAGTCCTCCTCTGCCCTAGAACACTGCCACTATCAGAATTGTGTTGGAAGGCATAAGATACAGCAACTTTGCTGAGGCTAAGCATATATAGATTAGATGAGTGTCCATATGGGAGACCTTGTAAGAACCCTACATCAATTATTGAGATCCATGATGGAAAAATATTCAGGATATAAAAATAATTGATAAATATATGCAACCCCACTGCATCAACAACTTATTTCTGTGACTTCTGCTACCACTGAATGCTACCAGCATCTTACATAGCTTCTCTACCTACCTAGATGTATACAATAGCACATAAAAATGTCAGTGTCCATTGGGTTGAATCCAGACTAATAGTTCCATAGGCACAAAGATTTCTGCCCATGGAATTCGATTTTCCTCCCTCCTTCCTGGGAACAGGATTTTAGGGGACATTTCAAGCTGCTGTAGGAGAGGGGAGGTGAACAAATCACTATCCATAAATAAAAATACTGTTTTGGATCCAAGCCAATACTAGTTTTTCACAAACTCAGATAGCTCGTTTTAGTGTACCACTGCAAGTTGGCACAGACTTTTGGCTAATGATCCTTGATTGTCACTAGTGCATGTTCACATGATTTATTGCACCAGCTCAGATTTATCACAGTGTATGCACAACTCAGCACAGTAAAGATGAAGCAGGTTTACGTGGTTCTCAGTCTAGCAGGGGATGCAAACAGGCAGTTGCTAAACATGATTCTTGGGTATGGACCAAACTTGATGTTACTTAGTGATTTAATTAAATGATTTTAAACATTTATTTTTCAAAAAAACATTATATGTTTAGAGTATACGTCTCATATTCTATTTGTTTATGGTCGTAACAATCCAATATGTACTTTAGATACATTAAAGTTCTATCCATGAATTTAGAAGGGTGTAACCCTGGTTAGGATTTTAGTGAAAAAGTGTCATTCTTTTAGATATTAAAAGGATGAATCTTTCCCATCCAATATTTTTGTTATTGTTCCAAGACCTTCTTGGCAGTATTGAGCCTTAATGCAGTTCTATCTTGTGGTAAACAAGGGGTTGGCAAAGCTAAAAAGTCTGCCTTGCACTAACATATAACAATAATAATAAAAGAAGATATAATCAGCATGAGCCATCAAGAATTATAACAAAGGTGAGACCTTTCTCCACATCACACACTGACTTCATGGCATTAAACACTGTTGGGCCAGTGGATATTTCCTTCACTCCAGAAACCGCAAATTAAATATACTGTATATTCATTCTATGTGTGGGGAAAAAATGAAATTCTTTCTTCCTTCCTGTTGGAAAACTCTTTGGCAGTAATGCTTGGATTGTTTTCTTTGTAAATTATATTTTTTGCTGTTTTCAAGATGTTTTCCTGACTTTCTTGAAATTTGACCCACTTAACGAGTAATGTAGACCTTGTTTCCATGTTGGGGGGAAAAACTCTCCCAGGGTTGCTGGAGACTAATGAGGAAAACTTCCATGTGTTCAGCAAAGCATGCCTTACAGAGAGCATAAGATAATCTCCCATAACTGAAGGATGTTTCTCTCACCATTGGATAAATGATGTGAAATCAGAGGCAGCAACACCAAAGGCCACTGTGGTATTTGGCCAGGAATCCATAACTAACACCTAGTTTTCATATTTACTGAAAGAAGCCAACTGATCACAGCTGAGACCCTGATCCAGTGTCAATTAAAATGCTGGGGCAACAAGCCATAATGGTAAGGCTGCTATGTGCCCTTGCACAAGTTGTGCACAGCTAGCCCCTTCTGAATGCAGGTGCATGAACACATGCTCATTCTCTTCGGATCATCCTTAGGTCTGTATAAATATATTTCACACTGCTGGCTATTTTTGTAGTGAAGAGGCAGAAGAATAAAAGGGGCTAGGAACAGGTATCATTACGCATCTTTTCCTGTTCAGTGAGTGCATTGTTACACATGTAACTCTCAGTATGGCGCCTGGGAGTTCCACCATTCTAGGTCCATTGACTTCAATGGACACAGAATGGTGCAGCTCTGCTTAAAATGGCAGTGACATTGTAAATGTAAAGTAAGGCCTTTTATGCAGGGACGTTTCTCTGCAGTCACCCCCGCCAACTGCTTCAGGGCTTCCTTTTGATTATGCATGCCTTTTCCACTGTCAGAGGTTGCCTCACTCTCCCCACGTGTTTTGCCTGTGATTTCCAGATGCTGTTTTAGCCAGAATCTGGAAAATACAGGCAAAACGAACGGGGAGAGCGAGGCGACCTCTGACGGGTGGAAAAGGCATGCATAATCTAAAGGAACCCCCGAAGCAGTTGGCGGGGGTGACCACAGGGAAACGTCCCCACACAAAAGACCTACATGTACATGGATTGCAGGGTACTCCCTAATAAGTGTGCTTCGCATTGGAGCCCTGGAGCCCTATAATATTTTTTGAATGTCAGAATTGAATTTGCATGACTTCAATAAATAATTCTGGGACTTGTATTTTAGAAAGAGTGCTAATACTTTTCATGTAGAGTCAATTCAGCCACTTGGCACATTTTGCAAATTCAAGTAGTAAAGCTTTTTCTAGACTACACCACTTCAAGGTGCAGGTACACAGGGTTACCAGCTGTTTTACTGAGCCCTAGCCTTTGAACAGACTGATATGCAGGAACTAGCAGCTGATGATACTTATTTCCATGGTGTGGGAAGCTTCATCTGATAAATTCTGGCTATCAACCCCCTGCTAAAGGTACAAGTATAGGTCAAGCTAGAGTGTTGCATGTTTGAATGCTCCCATATACAGACATGCAATGTCCCCCACAGAGAAAAACAGAAGAATGTGAGGAAAATGGGTAAGCTGCTTTACTCTTTAAAATGGATTATCAGGTATATTATGGGGACTGAGAAGGTGTTGAGCCTATGCATACATGGACTGAGATTCAGAGAGGATTATTGAACTAAACTAAAACATTGAACTAAAGATCGCTGAAGTACAAAGCAGCAGTTTACATGCTAAATATCAATTCAAAAATCAAGATGCTCATTACGGAAAAAGTAAATAACTGAATTTACTAGATTGGTTCAAAATAAGCATTCCTAGAGGCAAGGAATTAGAAACCTGGAATTCTTTCATCCTTAACAATTTGGCCCAAACCACTTTATGCTGTTAACTTATTGTTATTATTTTAAAGAATATATCTAGGTCCATGGGAAAGATTTTCTCTCATCCTCATTCAGTAAATCTTCCAGTCTTGAAAGCATACCTCTCTTGCTCCACTTGTTGGATGGATACCAGTCATTTCAAGTTTTTTTACAGCTGGGAAAATGGCCATTGTTCCTGTGTTCTGTGATGAGATAATAGCCACAATATTATGAACTGTTCTCTGTGTTGCCAATGAAGGATGTTCCTGTGCCTGTAATAACTATATGGCGGAGAGAGTGAGCAGGAGGAAGCTATTATGTTCATTCAGCAATAAGACAGGAGAAGCTGCACCAGCCAAAAACGTCCTTGCAGTGGAGCTCTGAATACCACAACTATGGGGAATTCAAAATCTCAGTGCAAAGACATGCCAGTTATCCCACTTTAATGTGTGTTTTTTTAACCCCAGACTCACTTGGAAGAGTGCAGAGGACAGTTTAACTTCAGCACAACCCTATAAGAAAGAAACTTGCCCAAAAGCATCCAGTAAGCTTTGTAGCTGAGAGATCTCAATCTGAAGTTCCCCCATCCAGTGGATCATCCAGGAAACTCCAGATTTTAAGGGTGAATTCTCCTCTTCGCCTTTAAAATCTTAGCTCCAAGTCTTCAACAGCAGCAACAATTTATTGCACAGTCAACACAGCTTTAAAATTAAAACAGAACATAGCTCCTAGTGTTGCTTTTTGAGGGGTTAATTGAGGTTTCCTAATCAATATTGTCTATCCAAGAAACTAATTTGTTACATCAAAGCAGAGAACTTTTCAGTAAATCATACGTCCTCTTTTTAAAAATAAAGGGGAAACAGCTTTTTGCTACTGAATAGGTCTGATCAAGAGTCTTACAAGAAGACCTAGAAATACTATAGATCTGAACTACCTGTTTCTCAGACATTAGCTGTGACTTAGCTAGCTGCAAAATTGGTCCGTCTTGGCCACAAAGCTAACCAGAAGAAGCTTAGATTTATATTATAAAGATAGTAATGCTTAAATCTACTGTTTATTCTATGCATAGTATATTAATATGAAGTATCTTGATGTTTTCACTTTTATTGTGGGTGGCAACATTTAGTCTAAATGGCACTGTTAAAATATCTAATTTCGTGGCTTTGTGTTCATTATTTGTCAGGATGTATTTGGGGCAGACTTCCTGTGTCTTTTACGGCTTCACCAAAAACATAAATTCTACAGGTACAACTTTTCTCTGCACTTCAGATGCCTTTTTCCAAGAAAAAATAGATGGGAACTTTAGTGGCCAGACTGGAGCATTCTGGATTAAGAGGGGATCCCAGATCTCTGAGTTAGTTTTGTTTTTTGGTGATGTCAGAGGTGCAGATGAAGATACATATTTAGGAACCCCTGAATAAATGCATTTTGATTGTGGTCCCAATTTGGCCTGTGTCTTCTGTTGACTCCAAAACTAATGCAAATGGTTAATCCAGCCTGAACCCCATCCCCCAAAAGTGATGTGTTAGTGCTAAAAGAGCAAAGGAAAAAAAAGAACAAAACATCACACCATGGAACGAAAGCATCCTAATGCTTTTCTCTCACTACTTTGGCTTGTTCACAAACTGGCACAGCACTCGACAGAGATGCCTTGCAGGTTACAAGCAAGAACCTTATACATCCTGGAGAAAAGCAACCCATTTGGGACAGGATTAAAGCTGTGTTAATGCCAGAGAATGCCTATGACAGGCAGGCCACCTGTCAGAAAGGTGAAAGACATTCTATTTACTATTCATGTAGAAAGCTAAAGGCAAGTCTTCAGGGTTGTAAAAGCAGAATGGTGAGCATTCTGGATGTGTGGTTTGCTGAACTGAAATACAGAAGCTGACGGTTTTATGATTTTTCTCTTCATGAAGTTACTATATCAACACTGTGCACATTTCTTGCCATTGTCCACTGTCTGCTGATATTTTCTGCTTTGAACACACAGTGACTGAGACATCAATTGTGTGTCTAAGTTGCAATCTAGACAAAGTACTTTCTCCTGTTGTGCTAGAGAATCTGTTGTGACTTGGATACCAATACACATGGTTTCAGAGTTACAATAGGTGATGAAACTTTACTGAATGCTTCAGGTACAGCCTTATTATTTTTCTCCCATATAATAAACAGTGTCATTCTAATTCCACTTATAGCACATGAATGCTCTTTATGGTGACTTCTGAAACTTCTCATCCTTGTAGAGCATCCAGCTGTTTTCACAGCCAATTCATGTGTTTTAGCTCTTTGCAAAAAAAATGGTCATTTGAACAATAAAAATAAGGACCAAGTATCCTTGAGTGAGAAGAGGAGCCTCCATTCCTTGACACACACATTTACTGCACTTGAACTGTTTCTTCCTAGATCAGCCAGTACACAATTCTTACTGAATTCCAAATCTTCACTAGTTCAGCAAACATTGATTGTGTGAGTGGCTCCTTTTAAGTCAAAAGGAAAACCACACCTACCAAAAATGTCAAACACTGTAGACTTATAAATTTTGACTGCAAATATTGATTTTTATCATTCAGAGCTTGGGGATTAAGTAGGCTTTTCCTATTCTGGACTTCTGCTGGCTGAACATTCTTTGTTGTTGATTCAGAATAGGTGGCCAACCTCTCCTTGATAGTAAATTGGAATACAAGCTTGAGGCTACAGGAAAGGAAAGGATTCAGACAATACTTTGGAGACTTACAGGAAAAGGCTTTGTAATTAGTTTAGGTTCTTCTACATGCGAAATAATATTGTTGCTGTCTGCAAACTTTGCTATATCACTGTTTTACTCAGGTGCATTTGATGTAAGGAAAATTTTGGACTTCCTGTCCATTAAGAATTCTTTGAATGGTCAATAAGTCCATAGTCTTAAAAAAGTAGATTTTTCCCATCCTGTATCTTTGCTGCCTCATCATTGCCACTCCAGGGCTAAGCTGTGGAGGAACCCCGTATCACCATTAACATTTTAATAACCACAAGACATAACGAATTTTGAAGCATTTATTGGAATAACATAGGCCACAACTTATTGGCTACAGATGTGCTGCATAGGTGCTGCATGGACTGGAACAGGAGCATCGGCTGACCCAAATGCGGCGTGATGCTTGCACCCTACTCCAGTGAGCCCGCTTGGAGTAGCAGGGATGGCAGTGCAGGGAATTGACCTTGGCGTGAGCCACTAGGTGTTCCCCTGCCACCTGGGGGAAGGCCCCTTACAGCCCCCTGATGTGGGCATCTCCATACATCTGGCCTCTCCCAAAATCCCTTAATGGGATCCCCCATGAAAGAGGAAAGGGGCACACAGACTGCTTTCCCCAACAAACTGAATCCAGCCCCCATGCAGAACCGCCTAAGTTGTGACAAGAACAATAGTACAAACGTTACAAATACCAAACAACTCCACAAATGGGTGAGGTAGGTGGGGCAAAGTCAGAAGCAAACTGAAGGCTAGCTGCCGATGCAGCCTCTTTTATGCTAGGCAGACAGATCTGAGGGAAAACTTCTCCTCCCCGTCCAACTACCCAGCATCGACCCATACCCTGCCTGGTCCTAATAGGTTCATTCAAACCTAGGCCCCGACAGCTGATTGGCTGACAGGGCCAAAGCTCCAGGCACTCAGAAACACGCTGGGGAAGCCGCTGATCAGCACGGAGGCAAGAAACCACCAACTGACCACCTGATCATTCCTCCCCCCTCCCAGAGCGGCAACGGAGGCTCCTGGTAAGTTCCGGGAAACTGGCTTTATTTTGATATGGTGATGATTTTAGTCAATGTTTGCTCAACAGGCTTTGCTACAATATTATCCAGGGTAACATACTTTCCATTCTAAGAATAAAATTGTTCATGCACAGTGAACATTAGGGTTGCCAATCTCCAGGTGGTAGCTGGAGATCTCCTGCTATTACTACTGATCTTTCGCAGATAGAAATTAGTTCCCCTGAAGAAAATGGCTGCTTTGGCAATTGGACTTTATGGCATTGAAGCCCCTCCCTCCCCAAACCCCACCCTCCTCAGACTCCACTCCCAAAATCCCCAGGTAATTCCCAACCCGGAGCTGGCAACCCTAGTGAACATGTATGGTTTGCCTCAGAGTTCCTTGGGAACATCAGGAGGAATAATATCCCTCTAAGAATGCACATTTACATTTGAGTTTTCCTTATCATAGCTGGATAGACTTTTACAAAGTTTAACACAATTTACTTTCTCTTTTGTATTTTAACTAATTTACAGCTTTGAGAACTGAAACATTGTTCACGATATAATTTTTCCCATCACATGATGCTCCTCTGTATTATGAACTGAGTGTGGTTTTTCCAAAAAATTCTTCTGTAGTTAAGAATTAACTGAGCTTTTAAACAAGAGTTCTGTGACATGTTCAGGATACGTGAATACTTGGTAGGGATCCCATAGCTTCTGATACCTGTGAAGCTGCTGGGCATGTTCATATAACTGAGATGTTCAAACAGCCATAGTATGTAGTTTCCAGGTTGCCTGTGAATTCAGATGCTTAAGAAAACTACATATCCCAAGATTCCTGGAGTCTGGTTTGTTGCCATTTTAGTGGCGCTGGCAACCAGGTAGAGGCCTCCTTGTTACTAACTTTGCTGTTGTTTTGGTGAAGAAGAAAATGGAACAGTGGGGTAGGGAGATGGGGATAGGGTTGACAGGTCCCTCTTCGCCACTGGTGGAAGGGTTTGGGGAGGGGAGGGATTTCAATGCCATAGAGTCCAATTGCCAAAGCAGCCATTTTCTCCAGGGGAACTGATCTCTATCGGCTGAAGATCAGTTGTAATAGCAGGAGATCTCCACTGAGTACCTGGAGGTTGGCAACCCTACTGGGGGGGGGCATATGTCATTGGACTGACCCATATTACATTTCTAGTGATATCTTTAGGAGCACAATGTTTCCCCAGATTTTAGAATGGTCTCAGAAAAGAAAATCAGATTCCCTGATTATTTAGAAAATTGGTTGTATTAGCAATTCCCACTCCAAATCGAGCAGAGGGGAGTTTGCCCTAACTGATTTAGAGTGTTTTAGATTTACCTAACTCTGAACTGGCTTTGCTTGACCTGAGTACCAATGTCACATAGTCAGACAAGATTGCCTACATGGTGCAATATCAGCATGCTCACTTTCATGCTTCCTAATTGGATGGGACTACTCCATGAAGGAGAATACACTCTAACAACAGTGATGCAAAAGCAGCAGCAGCAGGAACCTTCAGCAGTAAAGAGCACTGTACAATACAATAACTTCTTTTTAAAATAGGAGCAGTTAACATCTTGCAACACATGCCCCCCCCCCCCGCAAAAATATTTTCAGGAATATGTTGTTCATTGCATCCCTACTCAAATGTCAGAGTAGTTGCAACAGCAAGAATTGGGGTGACTTCCTTCTTTCTTAGAACCATTGCAGTGTGCAAGGGAAGTGAATACTTGCGTTTGTTTGCAGAAGCTGACCAGCCTAATGCAAGCATGTCCCTCCAGCCTCAAAAAGAACGAAAACGTTTATTTATTAGGGGTGTCAAATATGATTTTAAAACAAACAAACATAAAATACTTTTTTCATCCTTTGCTGAGACCACATTTACATATCCTGCAGAATATTTATTAAAATGCAGCTTCATTCCAGATTGAATGGCATTTCAATGTTTAAAAAAGTAATTTTGTTTGATTTGCACTCTTTTCCCCAATGGCACAAGAAGGATTTCTAGGCTGAAGACTGTAAGCCTGTTATTCTGTTTGGCAAAAAATGAATGTGCCCAAAATTTTAGATTCCTGAGATGAAAAGAAGTAAGTTAGTTGTGCTACTGGAAGAATGGCAGAACATGGAGCAGGAAGAGAGGAACTAGGAGAAAAGTGAAGGAAAGATTCTCCATCAAAAGTGCATATGTAGCTTAACAGCAACCTTACTAGGCTAGTTCTAAATTTCATGTTAGGGCAGAGTGCTAGAAATAAGGAAGGACAGGTGGTGGTGGAAAGTGGTTTCAAGTCACAGCTGACTTACAGTGACCCTGTAAGGTTTTCGACGAGAGACAAGCAGAGGTAATTTGCCATTGTCTACCTCTGCATAGCAACCCTGGACTTCCTTGGTGTCCTCTCATCCGTGTACTAACCAGAACTGACCCTGCTTAGCTTCCAAGATCTAACAAAATCAGGCTAAGATTGGCCATCCAAGTCAGGGCGGAAGGAAAAGAGTGTGCGTGCGGTGAATTAACTTCTGTCAAGTCACTTTATGGTGACCCTATGAATTAATGACTTGCAAAACATCCTATCGTTAACAGCCTTGCTCAGGTCTTGCAACCTGAGGGCCGTGGCTTCCTTGATTGAGCCAATCCATCTTATGCTGGGTCTTCCTCTTTTCCTGCTGCCTTCAACTTTTCCTAGTGTTATTATCTTTTCCAGTGACTCTTCCCTTCTCATAATGTGACCGAAGTAGGATAGCCTCACTTTGGCCATTTTAACTTCTAGGGAGAGTTCAGATCTAGAATCCACTTATTTGTATTTTTTGTGGTCCATGGTAAAACTCTTCTCCAACACCACATTTCAAATTAATCCACTTTCCCCCTGTCAGCTTTCTTCATTGTCCAACGTTCACACCCATACATAGTAATGGGGAATACTATAGTTTGAATAATCTTAATCTTAGTAGCTGGTGACACCTCCTTACACTTAAGGATTTTTTCTAGCTCCTTCATGGCTGCCCTTCCTGGTCTCAATTTCCTTCTGATTTCTTGGTTGCAGTCTCCCTTTTGGTTGATGATTGAGCCAAGGAATAGCAGGAAAGTAGGAGGCCCTTAATTAATTTCACATGTCTCACTTATGGACTTTCTTCATTTTTGTCCTGTTCACCTGGTCTTCATAAGCCATTCTCCCAGCTCAGTTGCTACAGGATATTGTATAGAGAACATTCCATTATGGAATGACTCTGAAGAGTCAGGTACAGTCTTGGTTTCAGCAGTGATTTTACATTCAGAAGCATCAAAGGGGCCCATTATTAACACATTTAGCAGCTGTCCTTAAAGAGAACAGGGTTATCACACTTTCTGAACATAGAGGATATAAATATCAAGGAAGCAGCTTAGAAAAGCAACAGAGGTATTGGAGTTATTATGCACCAGTTCTGTCCTGGCTAAAGGTGATAAGCATGGAGACTTGGAACCCACATATCTGAAGGACCTCCCATATGTTCCTGTGCACCAACCATGATCATTAGGCTCCAACCTGTGGCTATATTCACACTCAAGGTGAACTGCATGGCATCGACCAGAGCTCAGGCCTTCTCCATTGTGGTTCCCCCATTGTGGAATGGACTCCCGGAAGAGGTGCGGGGGGCCCTCACTGAAGATCTTTAGGAGGTCCTGCAAGGCTTGCTGGTTTGCCAGGGCTTTGGGGTTTTTGATGGGTTATGAATAGCAGGGAGGAATTTATTTGGTTTTAATGTATAATGTTTTATTTATTATTTGAAAGCCACATTGAGGCAACAGGAAAGTGGGGTATAAATATTTTAAAAAATAAACACACACAAAAAATAAAATGTTATGGCTAATTTTAACTGTACAGGTAGATCTATGGAAAATTTATTGCATTATACACGCATATAATCATATACATGATTTCTTCTCCTTAGAATTGTTGCTTCTGAAACTTCAGTTCTATCTGTGACTAAAAAGTTCCCAGTGCCTTTCCACTTTTGGACTTATTCCAAGTTTTAAAGGCTGCTGACAACATGACCTCCTCTAGTCATTCCAGCATCAAGACAATAACAGCAGCTGATCATAAGAATGACATCTAAGGGATATTATGATCTAAGTAATAAGTCAATATTAATGACAAACAACCTCTCATCAAGTAATCACTTTTAACCTTGAGAAAGCAAAAGACTATGGAGGACTATGGAGACTATGGCGGGTAGAGCATTAGCAGCAGATTGATCAAATAATTATTGTGGTTATTAGAAGGCTACGACTAAGTAATGCCTCTTGAGTTCATAGAACTAAATGGGGTATGTTCCTCTTATACCAGTTATGGTATTGGCAGGAAGGTGGCAAAAAAGGGAACCGTATAAAAACCCCTACTCTCAGGAGAACCAGTATGGTGTAGTTGTTGTAGAGTATTGAACTGGACCTGGAAGACTTTCTTTGTCATGAATACCTCTGGGTGACCTTATGGTAGTTATTTTTCTCTGCCTAACCTACCTCACACCCTGATTTGGATGCCCCAGGCTAGCCTGATCTCATCAGATACCAGAAGCTAAGCAGGGTCAGCCCTAGTTTGTATTTGGATGGGGAGACCACTAAGAAAGTTCAGGGTCAGTATGAAGATACAGGCAAGGGCAAACCACCTCTAAACATCTACTGCCTTGACTTGATGGCACTTTATGGCCAGGGTGGTGTAGCGGTTAAGAGAGGTGGACTCTAATCTGGAGAACCAGGTTTGATTCCTTACTCCTCCACATGAAGCCTGCTGGGTGATCTTGGGCTAGTCACAGCTCTCTCGGATCTCTCTCAGCCCCACCTATCTCACAAGGTGTCTGTTGTGGGGAGGGGAAAGGAAGGTGATTGTAAGTCACTTTGAGACTCCTTAAAGGTAGAGAAAAGCAGGTTATAAAAAGATTTCTACTACTACTACTACAGTCCTACCTCACAGTGTTGTTATGAGGATAAAGTGGAAGAAGGGAGAACCACATATGCCACCCTAAGCTCCATGGAAGAAGAGCAGGGTAAAATGGATGGAGTACCCCATGTAATAAAATGTTACCAATATTTTTAATGCTTTGTGACAATTAATGTGTCAGAAGAAACCATAAACCTACCAAATTTTTGATAAGGAAAGAAAAGTAGCATAAAACTTGGTACTGTAAAGGGAAGTTGTAACAAGAATCTCCACATCAGTTGCAAACATTTTATTTCAAACATAAAGTACAGTCCTGGTCCCCTTCTAATAAGCCACCAGCTCATGCCAAGATTGGTGCCTGCTTTTAGTTATTACATTATAGACCACAAGGGTTATTGTGCATAATTAAATAGGAAAAAACCTCCAACCTGGAATTATAAAACCGTCACCACAAACCAACAATTCCACTTGATGTGTATTAAGTCATTTAATTTATTTTGGTTTATTTTTTTAAAGGGGAGGGGGAAGTGAATGAGAGGAATATTTTCCTGCCTTATAAATCATTAAAGATGCATGGAGTAAACCTATGCCAGAAACAACCCGCACATTCACTTAGGAGACTACATACAAGCATTAAAAACAAAAAAGTCATGTTTTCAAAATTGTAATGGCTTTCTAGGAAAGAAAACAGTGTCCTTAGTCTTTGCAGAAGAAGTGCTTTAGGATGTGGAGGAGAGTCTTATTGAATCTTTTTCATAGTATGAGGTGTGGATGCAATCTTGATTAGAATGTTAAAATATATATCTTTTCTTCTAAAATACTCATAGCAGAGTGAAGAAGCTAGTTTTGAATAATGAAATTGAATGCAGGTCGAAAGGTCAAAACCGCTCTCCTTTTCCTGCACGCCCCCCCAGGCAAAGTGAGGTTGCAAAAGGCTGCAATTTGCATTGTATGGACTGACAAAAATAGATGATCTTCATCTTGTGTGTTTGAGCCTCCGGGTTCAAATTGTCACAGCCGTGCCACTGGGTGACACTGGCACAGACACTATTTCTAGGCCTAATTATTTCACTGGGTTATTAAAGGATAAAAGTGGGGAGCACTATGTACTCCACCACTGCAGACATCTGCAGAAGTTCCAGGTTTGGTCCGTGACATCTCCACCTACAGGATTTCAAAAAGGAGGTGTTAGGAAAGATATTTTTTCTGTCTGAGAACTTGGAGAACTGCTGCAAGTTAGCATAGGTAATACTGATCTAGCTGGACCAGCGGTTTGGTATAAAGCAGTTTCATGTGCAGGTGGAAGTTTAACACAGTATGGTAAGCCAGTTGCCTGCCAGGTGATGAAAACATACATCTACACCTTATCCAAAGCTGGGGGAGCACCCATCTCTACAAATACTGAAGAAGGGAGTAAAATGCAACCAGTGAAAGAGCACAAAATGCAGTGCAGCTAGTGTCATTTCCTCAAGTCATGTTCCGTGGGTTACAAAAAATCCGCCAGCCTGGAATGCCCTCTATCATGAGATAGTTGGAGACACCATGGACTTTTTATACCTATTTTCTGGATATAATTTTCAGAAATGAACTTGATCATATCACAACTGCTCCCAGATGGGGATAACCCTAAGGTTCCTTATCCCATCTGGATTTAGTAATCAAGGGCAAGATAAGAATTGGTCCTAATTTATGAGAAATTCATTTTCTCTCAACCTGATCTGCTGTCACTGTGTTTAGCCCTTAGAGGATGTTACATAACGTAACTCAACTATTTCTCCAATGTTCTGTTCCTCTTAATGATGCCATTTTATACCGTAGGCACAAGGTGGCCAGGTTAGCTTCAGTCAGCAGTTCTCTAGCGTTTGATTTCTTTCCCCTTTTGTCAATATACATTTTAAATGCTTGAAACTGGGCTCCTTTTCAGCTGATATGGCTCCATTTCCTTCCACACCTTTCAGGTGTATAACTGACAGGTGACCAGGAGTGCACAAGGGAGATTTTAAATAAATCCCAGAAGGCAATATTTGTGTAAGCATGAAAGGGCATCTCAGCCTTTCTGCTGAATAAAGGACATAGTCATAATGATAGAAAACTAATCCAAAAGGGCTTTCAGCTAGCAAGGTTTTGATCCCAAAGATGTAAGAGCTTGAAAGTCATGTGCATAAGAGACGAGCATGTTGTTCAGCTGACTTTGAGGAGGGGCAGTGTCCAATAGTGATTTAACAAATTAGTCTTCATAATATATTCTCCAAGCAAAATTAGTGATTTAGTGATTAGTGATCCTGAATTTATTACTTATTTATTTACTTCACTTGTGCCCCATCTTTCTCCCCAATGCAGACCCAAGGTGGCTCACATAATTCTCCTCTCCTCCATTTTAACCTCACAACAACCCTGTGAGGTAGATTAGGCTAAGAGTGTTTGACTGGCCCAAGGTCTCCCAGATAGCTTCCATGGAAGAGTGAGGTTTCGAACTTGATTCTCCCAGATCCTAGTCCAACACTCTAACTACTACACCATGCTGGAGTTAATCCCTTACATTGCCATCCTACCCTTTCTACACTCTTTGACTTTGATTCAGAAGAGTGTAATTCTGCTTAGGATGGCACTGTTAGATAAGAGTTTAAGTGATATAAGGCCCCTCGTGAGGCGGCACTTCCGGTTGTAAACAGTTGTAAACCGGAAGTGACGTGCGTGCGGTGTGTATGCGTGCCTGCACGTTTGCCTGCCGACCCTCAGGTGGTCGGTGGGCAGAGGGGCGAATTGCCGGGGGTTTGCCCGCCACCACTGGGCACCTGGCAACCCTACTTAAAGGTTACTTGGTGAGGGGCAAAATTGAGGTAATTCTTCCATTATTTATTTATTTAAAATATTTTTAGGCCTGCTTTTCTCTCAGGTGACTGGGACTTATTAGGCCCTAGAACTGCTGTTTGCTTGCTTTCCGGCTACTGGCCATGTTGATCTTGCATGAGTAGTCTGCCCCAAAGCTGCCAGGCTACCCAAGAGTTATGTAAAATGTAAAATTGTGAGAAATTATAGGGAGTTATTAACGAAACTGCTCAAAACACCGAGGATTTTTTGCAATGCAAAATCAAAATGTTCACTTGAAAAAGAGGATGGTACCCACAAGTAGAATACCAGTTCTCTAGTGCAGATGAAGACAAGCAAAGACCCATGTATTTTGGATGTGTTCTCTAGGTTGTCTGCCCTTGGCTGAGGATGCTGTCAATGTGAGTGATTATCCTACAGTGCCTCAGGAATGGGCTTTTGTTTATACTTCAGGTAGACAGCTTTACTGCATTATATATGATCCTTGTGATTGTTACCACTATCTGCTTTCCTCTAAATACAGTGTGGATTGCTTGAATGACTGTCATTTCCACCCTCCACACACCCACTCAAGGTGTCTAATATTGGTGCCAGCAGTTACAAATGCGTACAAATGGGTGTCTATTTAAGAATTTTTTAAAAAATAAAGGAGGAATGGATTTGGACTATGTTTTCTCCTGTATCGATGCACAAATGTGAAGAGTTAATATCTGGAAGCTGAAGAAAAATGCTGTCCAGTGGTCATAGCAATATCTTCCGTGAAAGAGAGCTTGTTCTGACAGACATTCATCAGATTTATGCCACACACACACACACACAAATTAAACACATTCAGTTATGGAATTCTCTTCTCAACAAAGTTCAAGCTGGGAAAACTGTACCAGAGCACTGATCTGGAAAAGGTTTTGATAATGTTTTTAAATACCCCCTTTTTGCAGGAGTAGCTGGGAAATGAAAGAGGAGCACTGCATTCACAAATCACCTATATTTATTCTACAGTCTGTAATGTTCCTATCAAATCTGCTCAGTCCAAAAGTCAAAAACACAGTCACAGTCACTAACTGAACAGTATGCTCATTTTAACTCCTGAAAATCAAAATGGACTTAAAAAAAAAATTCCTTGTCACTGTCTATCACTTTCGTAGAGGTTGAGGAATGGAGATCCCAACTAACAAGCAAGTTGATATCAAGATACGTGAACCAGGGCAAAATACTGTTGTGTTCTGCCCCCACTGCCTGTCTGTCAAACCTTGCACTGCTGATGACAATCCTATACCTTATTTTTCGTAAATCAACCGAGCAGACTGTGAATCATTAAACAATTCAGGAGCATACATGCAGGCCCTAGGTGCTGATTTAAGCTTTCCCTAGAACAAGGAATACAGTTTCAAAGAAGTAAAATAAAAACACAAGACAGTATATCTTTGGGAAGCAGTGAACTGAGGTTTAGCACTCAGATCAGACAGAATAGGTTTGTACATCAGCTTAACCAAATGATTATGCCACACACAGATAACACTTCCATGAATAAAAACAGTACCCTCATGACCACAGTGTCTGCCAAGCTCGGTAAATAAAGTATAAATGCATCATAGCATTTGCACACAATTAAATGGATATTCATGTGTTTTTTTCACATATTATGGTATGCATGTGAAGTTTCTCTGATATGAAATTGTCTTATATATATATATATATATATATATATCTCTAAGACAATTTCGTATCAGAGAAACTTCACATGCATACCATAATATGTGAAAAAAACACATGAATATCCATTTAATTGTGTGCAAATGCTATGATGCATTTATACTTTATTTACCGAGCTTGGCAGACACTGTGGTCATGAGGGTACTGTTTTTATTCATATATATATATATATATTCATCATGGCTGCTTTGGCAATTGGACTCTATGGCATTGAGGTCCCTCCCCTTCCCAAACCCTGCCTTCCTCAGGCTCCTCCCCAAAAACCTCCTGCTGGTGGCAAAGAGGGACCTGGCAACCCTAATATATAGATAGATATATCTATATATAGATCTCTCTATCTACCTATCTATATGGATATATAGATATATAGATAAAGCAGACACAGAGCACTCCAAAGACCTGTCTTTTCCTTTTGTGCCCTCCTTATAATACATTTATAGCAAAAATGTGCAGATTGCCACAAATGAAATGAAAGCATTTCTCATCTAAAATCATTTTGTTCCAAGGGAAAGATTTGTTTGAGGGGAGAAAATCCTTACGTTGAATGTTGAGAAAACACATGGAAGCTGTTGACAGCTTTCCAACTGGAGCTAATAGGAACGAGGCTTGCAGAGGTGAAGGCAAATGTCAACACGGTGAGTCACCCAAGAGCAAAGAGGAAAAGCAGAAGGCCATCAGATGCTCTCAAATGAAATCTACCTAAAGAAGTGAAGGCAAGTTCACTCCTTTTGCTGCAGCTCATTAGCTTCCAGCCCTTTCCAAGCTTGTTTTCAAAAGTAGGTGAACTTTGTGTCAGCATCACAGCTGTAATTGCAGCTCTCTCCTAAAACACAATCTGCTCAAACTCATCAGTGGGTAGAAAATAAAAATGACACAGTGAAGCAGATTCCTCTGTTATCAAAATGTGTCCTGGGTAGCATTTGGTGATTTCCTGATAATAGAGTGGTGTTATGGAGAGCTTCACATTTTTAAGCTCAATCAGCTAAATGCTGAGGTGGTTTCACGCTCTACAAAAGCAATTGGAGCAGAAGCCAAGGTACTGTGCCACAGACTTCTAGTCCACTTGGAAAATATTGCCTACTTTAAAATACTCTCAATGGCAAATTATAGGGATGGTTCCAGCAGAGGAATAGGAGGCCCCATTGCCTCAAATAAACAGATGGCTTCACTGAAGCATGAGAAGTGACTTGCTGCAGCTATAATGTGATATAAATATGATAGTAGAATTAGGGCTGTTGAATCAGTAAAATCCGAACAAGAAAAAAACTGAAAAAATGCCAGTTCGGCTTTTTCCGGTTTGGTTGTTACCGAAGGCAAAAAAAGGTGGGAAAAAGGCAAGCCGAAATGGCCAATTCTTGAATAAGCCGATATTGTTCGGCTTATTCGGGATTCGGCCATTTCCCGCCAGGAGGGGAGAGCTTCCTTAAAATCCATGCTGCCAAAGCTGGCAGCATGGATCTTAAGGAAGCCCCCCACCCCCGCTGGCCTCCCCTGGGACTCCCAAGAAGGCAGAGGGAGGGTGCCAGGCTTGACAGCGTGGATCTGTGCCAAATTTTTTCAGCATATTTCGGGTCCAGGTTTATTGACCTGAAGATTTTCAGAAAATCCGGGTTTTCCTGATTTCCTGAAAATTTTCTGGTTCAATAAACCCAAACCAGATATATACTGAAAAAAAATTAATCGACAGCCCTAAGTAGAATAAAGTGAAAGATTTTTCTCCATGGGGCAATGCTTCGAACAGAGTATTTGTCAGACATTTTTGTGCATATTGTGTGTATGTACAGATAGCCAGAGGAGATTCAAGCTAGACGGTACAGGGACAAACCCTGTCCTCCTCAGGCTCCACCCCAAAGAACTCCTGCCGGTTGCAAAGAGGGACCTGGCAACGCTGTCTGTGTGTGTGCAAGTATGCACACATGCATGCACGCACACACAAAACAGGTATACAGGGAGGGAACTGGTAATTGACAGGAAAGGACAGGACCTTTGCCTGTCTATCACAATGATGCAGCTAACTGGAGTTAAATTTACAAGCTAACAGCATTACTCACTGAGACAGGAAGTGTGTTGTAATAAAAAGAGGAAGCCGCCTTAGACTCAGCTCAGCCTTTCCTAGCACCAGCTCAACTGCTTATGGGGGTTACCTTAAAAGGGCACTCCTTATTCCTCCGAGTACAAACAAAACTAAGGCACATCAGAAAGTGTCTCTACATATGTTGCAGAATTATGGCACCTGGCGCTGCTTTGCGATTTATAAAACCTGGCAAAGAAGCTGTGGCGTGATTGTTTGGTTTGTGGTCTGTATAATGAGGCCTGTTGCAAAACAACAACAAAAACCAAAACAACCCCTCCCATTTGAAAATACACAACAGGAAGCACCAGATTATACTGGAGGAACAGCACCCATGACATATGGCAAGCACCAGTGCTCACACCAGCATCCTGGGGGCATTTCCAGGGCAGAGCTGCCTTTAGGCGACTTCCTAACCCCTTTCAAGCACTGGCAGCAATAGGGTTGCCAGGTCCCTCTTCGCCACCGGCGGGAGGCTTTGGGGGCGGAGCCTGAGGAGGGCGGGGTTTGGGGAGGGGAGGGACTTCAATGCCATAGAGTCCAATTACCAAAGTAGCCATTTCCTGCAGGGGAACAGATCTCTATCAGCTGGAGATCAGTTGTAATAGCAGGAGATCACCAGCTAGTACCTGGAGGCTGGCAACCCTAGGCAGCAAGCCGCTCTGGAGGTGGTGCGGTTGTGCTACCTCCAGCTGCCGCCTATCTACCCACCCTTCAGGAATGTGCTCTAAGTGAACTAAGGAGGAGGTATACTGTATTGGTCTTCTCAGCGTGCCACATCAAGAACTGCTGTAATTGAGGCTCTTATTTGTTTGTTTGTTTAAATTACATTGCAATAACATTTTCACTTTCCGCTTCTAGTTGAGTTTGGATGTTGCTAGCAGCTAGTTTAGTTCAATGTTTCTTTCCAACTTATTTACTTCATTTACCATCGGCCTTTCTCACTGAGGCTCAATGCTATAAATGTTATAAGTCTGTGTTACAAAACCTATTTTATTTATTTATTTACCAGTGTGATACATAAATGAACAATGCAATTAAACTGGTTCACACAGTTAAAGAACAATGAAATAAAATAAGTATAATACATCCCATAAACTGGATTTCACAACTAGAGAACAATGATCCAATAAACTAGAATAAATGAAATAAAGATAGTATAATATATCCTATAAACCACACAGTATAAAGCCGGCAGGGTAAAAATTACCTAAAAATTTCATAAGCAGTTAAGATTAGAACCCTATTACTATTTCAGAGAGTGCTCTTCCTGCAGAATGATGTTTTTCCACATCACTATTACTCTTTATAAAAATGTCCTCCTGAGCAGTGCTGCTTTATACATTCTGATGAACCTTAATAGTTACAATGAAGTTACCTGTTGCTTATATACTCTCTGAGAGACCTCCTCCTCAATTGTACTTATCAGGTTTCCTGATTTCATAAATCTTGAAGAATCAGTTTCCAATTTGCTGTGACATCTGAATGTAAATTCCAGGGGAAAACAGTCTGTTTCAAACTGAGATTCAAAATCAAGGTTTAATCCCAATTTCGAATCCTGGTTTGTTGGGACAATATAAGCTTCAGTTCACTGGGACATCTGCATTTAGACATCACCGCAAACTGGAGATTGGTTCCAGGCATCTGAAGACAGGTAAATTTCAGTGGTATTATATAAATGAAGAGAGGAGGGAGGCACAAGCATACCAACAAGTTGAGTTTGTGCCCACAATGAACAGAGGTTTTCAGTGCAATCCTTGGGGGGGGGGGGGGATGAAAGGGCTTTGGAGACGGCATGACCCCAGCACCAGCATAAATACCATTTGGGCATTTACGCCGGCACCAGACCACTTATGCCGGTACTGGAGAGCAGCGCAGCTGCACCACACATGGGCACTGGTGCAGCCACTGCGGCAGCATACCTATAGCATAGGGGCTCACGCCACCATCAAAGGGGGTATTCCAAAGGGTGGGGCTGACATTAGTTATCTCCCTGAGCCCTTTCGACCCAGGAATGCTCCCTTTTGCCAGCACAAAATTATGCCAGCAAAAATAGTGGCACAGCCTGTGGAACTGCATGCAGCAGTTTCACAGGCTTTGGGGGATTTTTCTGTGCGGCTTGCTGGCCCCGCTCAGCAAGTCACTCAGGAAGTGGTACGGCTATGCCGTGGCTGCACCGTCTCCAGGCACGCTGCAACTACTGCCCCTTAGGATTGTGCTGCCCATTTCAGGTGGGTAGCCGTGTTGGTCTTAGAAGAACTCGATTCAGGTCCAATAGCACCTAAAAGACAAACAAGATCTTCAGGGTATAAGATTTCAAGAGTCAAAGCTTTAACGAAGGGAGCTTTGACTCTAGAAAACTTATACCCTGGAAATTTGGTTGTTCTTTAAGGTGCAACTGGACCAAAATAAAGCAGAGGTTTGTTTGTAATGTCTGGATGCTGCCTATAGGTAGGTGTGCACTTCAATTGCCAATTGCTCAGCTTTAGTATTCATTATGGGGGAGGGGATCTTCCCCATCACTGCAGCAGGAGAAAATACTTACCCATGGGAAACATACCATAATTAATACTGGGACAGTTGAGTGCAGAATTAAGTCCAGTCTGGTTAAATGCAGCATGAATGTTGGTCTAGATGAGTAATCCCATGAATTAATCATGAGTAAATAGTTTCAGCCTGTACAAATTTCCCTTCAAAATTCCATAATCTCTCATACTTGATCCGTACTCCCCAGTGACAAGAGGTGCTCAACTCATGCAGTTGCAGAAAGGGGGGGGGGAGAGAAAGAAATTAGTTTTAAAGGATCAGAAAATATGTTCGCATCCAGCTGCTTTTTTGTTGAAAAGTCTGCAGTGCAGTCTTTCCTGCTGATCGCAAACTACATCAGTAGAGAGCGGAAGGAAAGAGAGCTTCTTATACTGGTGAGACCCAGAACTACCTCAGAGATGATTTAGTGATTGACTCCTGAGGACAGATACATTATAAACTGCCTCAGGCTTTCCAAATGTGGAAAATTCCGAAGAATGGTAGGCTACGCTCAGAATATCCAGTTGACAAAATGTAGCCTAGATGGGCTTTCTCAGGCAGACCCTTGATTATGGTGGAAGAAGAGCAGCTGGGAAAGTAAATCTGTTCTCTGCTCTTTTGCATAATTTCTTTTCTTTTCTTCTTTACTGCTTCCCCTGGCACCATGAGATTGGCTTTTGGAGTCTGGGAAGGAATATGAACAGCAGATGCTGTGTGTGTCTGTCTGTCACAGGGTATAGCAAAGTGGAAATCGTGGGGCAGAATTCATCTGTGAAATATACACAACAGGTTAACCAGTTCTGGAGAGCTGAGGTCACAGATCTTCCTGTGAAAGGTTTTCTTTTTATTGAGTGGAAATGATTCTGTAACGCCAGCAGTTGTGTGTTTCCTTTCAGATGCACATACCCTCTTCAAGGAGAAGCCTCTGTGTTTCTTTACTGAAATGTTCATCAGTTTGTAGAATTTTCTTGCTTTCATAGGCAAAGAGAGAAAAACACATTTTTTTAAAGTCTACAAGTCAACTTTGAGTACAAACTAGCAACTTACATCTTCATCTGGCAATAGGCTGATAAGAGCTCCATTGAAATCACCTAATCCTTTTGCTAGTGAAGTATTTAATGGATTGTTCTTTCAAGCAAAGGTGTCAGTCTAAGGCATTTGACAATTGCTTGCAGAAACTACCACAAATCATGAACAAGGAAGAGAGTAATCACAACTAATGAATAATTGCAGCCCTCCTTGAGTTAAAAGTCAAGTTGGTTTGCCATTTTCCTGAAGGGGGCAAGGAAAAAGAAGGTGGAAGGCGGGTGAAAGGGAAGCAATTGCCAGTGTCCCAACATGCTGATGTTACTTCCGGTGCAAACAGTAGTGATGTCAGTACATTGCTGGTAGTGTAATGATGTCAGCGGTGAGCCCCCCCCCCCCACACACACACACACCGTTTTCCAGGGTCATGCTGACAATTCTAGAGTCAAAGCATTCAGGACAAAAAATGATTTCCACAATTGGCCTGGCCTCCCTTTGTTACAATCACTTGGCAGGGATGACAATCACTTGAGAGGGATGCTCTAGGCTGATTCTGCATTGAGCAGGGGGTTGGACTAGATGGCTTGTATGGCCCCTTCCAACTCCATGATTCTATAAATATAAAATCATGTTAGAAAATAATGTCATAAAGACATTAGGCCTTGCACAGTAGTAGGCTTCTTGGGTACACACTTTCCTGGGCTGAGCTTCTCAACCCAAATCAACTTGTCAACAAAACCTACCACTTGGTGTAAAGGCACATGCATCCTGTGTACCAGACCCCAGATTCAGTTAACTACAATTGGTATATTTAAAAGATGCAGTAGTAGTAGTAGTAGTAGTAGAAGAAGAAGAAGAGTTGGTTTTATACCCCCATTTTCTCTACCTTTAAGGAGTCTCAAACTGGCTTACAATCACCTTCCCTTCCTCTTCTCACAACAGACACTTTGTGAGGTAGATGGGGCTGAGAGAGTTTGGAGAGAACTGTGATTAATCCAAGGTCGGTCACCCAGCTGGCTTCCTGCAGAGGAGAATCAAACCCCCTTCTCCAGATTAGAGTGCACCACTCTTAACAACTACACCATGCTGGCAGGACTCCTGTCTTAGAAACCTTCTAGCAGTCAAAGAAGACTACTAAATGGGCCAATGGCCTGCCTCAGAAATAAGGCAGCTTCATATGTTCATACGGAAATGCCAGTCTTGTGTTAAGGACATGGAAGGAACGATCACAGGGTTGGATTCAGTCCACTGCCTCCTTTCCCTTAAACAAGTTATTATTGCTTACCATCTAGGTGCATATACAGCTTCTACAAGGGGATTTTCAGTGTTAGGAAACATGAAAGCAGTGCAACTCTGTGTTCATTTCTTCTTGCAGCTATGGATTCATCAGCAGAAGGTCAGTTCTGCATGGATGTGACACTTGCTATATCAGAAAATTGTATTTTTGTAGGGAAAAACATGTTTCACCCATTCTTTCACAAGAACCTTGAGGTGGAGGCCAATCTATTCTCCAGAGAAAGAGCAGAGGCAGTTAAAGTTCCCAGCCCTGAACCAGCAAATGCTGGGGAATTTGGGGAGCGGTACCTGAGTATGGGGAGGATGGTAAACACCACAGAGACTCAGGGAAATTTCTAGGACTCCCGCCTCATTTTTCTTCTGCTGTTCAAATTATTGAGGGAGGGAAGGGGTATTAAGGGCAAGAGCAGAGGACTGCCCATTGCCGTTGGGAGAGAGCAAGCCTAGAGGCGGTTAGCAAAAATGAATGCAACAAATGCTACCCCAATACCAAGATGCAGTCAGGGAGATTCAGGAGGACTGACGTGTTTCTCATCTTTTCAGAACAACAGTATTCCCACTCCCATACCCCTCATACCATATTTCCAAGATGATAACACTACCCTGCTTTTAAAAAATTGTTATATGCAGTACCTGAAAGAAGGAAGCGGTTGTCTGAAAAACACTGTTGCACATATTTCTCTAGACTAGGTCCTAGTTAACTGAATAAGGATTTAAAATTCTACCCCACCCCACTCTCGCACACAAACATATCCACATACATTTTTACTTTCTCTAGGAAGTATGGTATTTTTCAAATAAAATTCAATTCCTTCATTCTCTTCTTAAGCATGAGGGATAGCCAAACTGCTGGAGACTAATAATACTGATTTCCTTTAAGCAGCCGCACGACTCAGGCACAATAAAGGAAGCTACATACATTCACTGCCCTGCGGCCTCATTTCTGACCTCAGAGGGCCACTGCTTGTGTGAAAGATAATTAATCATCCATGCTGGCTCAGGCCTAGTCTTTTCCCCTGAGTAGCCTCCACCACTAGTGCCAAATTGGGTCTAGCAGAATAGATGATAAACAGAGTCTGACATTCAGTCCCATGGACCAGCTGCCTACAGTGGATCACTATCCACAAACTGCAAGCTAATTACCTCAATCTCACTGTTTCTAAGCAGGCAGTCACTCCGTTGGTGACAATTTTTCATGCAGAAGCGGAAGAAAAAACAGTTGAGCTTTAAAACAAATCTTTCCAGTTTGAAATATTGAGTGTCGGAAAGAAAAGCATTAAAACATTGACACGAATCCATCTCTTTCCTTTTATTTAAATTTAAATACATTCCCAGACCGCACTGGCAACCCCAAAAGCCACTAAAACATATTACCCCATGCCCCAGAAAACCCCTCACAAAAGCCTAATCTAGTTCATCTGATGATAGAACTAATGCAGTACCAGTGTCCTACAGTGTCCAGGGTTACATGGCAGGTATCTGATGTGCAATGTGTGCACTGAAATAAATTTACAAAGGGCTCATGACCAGTGAAGCAAAGGCAAGTTGGTAGAGGGGAATCCCCTTGCCCAGTAGTGCCACAACACTGCAGCAGTGACACAGAGGAGCATACTTTATGACAGCACTTGCAGAGGTGACTGAGACCCAATGCAGCAGCATTCAGTTCCTTTGTTCCCATATTACCAAGGAGCCAGAACACATCCTTAGTAAAGAATGTTAGTTTCAGAGGAGACACACACATATGGCTGCTATGACTATAATATATAGGTGATGTGTGTGTTAAGTGCCCTAAAGTCGCTTCCAACTCATGGCGACCCTATGAATGAAAGTCCTCCAAAATGTCCTATCTTTGACAGCCTTGCTCAGATCTTGCAAATTGAGGGCTGTGACTTCCTTTATTGAGTCAGTCCATCTCTTGTTGGGTCTTCCTCTTTTCTTGCTGCCCTCAACTTTTCCTAGCATGACTGTCTTTTCTAGTGACACATAGGTGATACAATTTTTAAAATATATAATTTTAATAATATAATTTTTAAAAAAGTAACAAGCATCCCTTGATTTAGGGCAGGGATGGGGAACATCCAGCCCCCGGGCCGTTTACGGCCCCCGAGGCCATTTTCGGTGGCCCCCGGGTACTCCAGGGCCCTGCCAGAGAAACACAGCGCAGCACGGCCCTCCCTGAAGCCGCAGCATGCAGGAATGCTGCGGCCCCTTTAAACCTCCTCTCGCTGACTGTCAGCTGTTAATCGGTGAGAGGAGGGGGGAGGGAGGAAGGTGCTTCCCCCAAGCCGGGAAGGCAAAGCATTCCTGCATGCCGTGCGGCACAACAGTTTAAACCTCTCTCGCCCGCCGTGGAGGGAGGGGGGAAGAAGAGGAAAAAGCTAGTCGCTCCTGGGGGCGGAGCATGCGCGTGGGAGCCGATCAGGTGGAGGACTTTTGTGGACTTGGGGGTGGGGGGGAGGTGCGAAAGCTGAAGCCCGGTTGCATGGAGCCGGCTGTGTGTGTGTGTGAAGGCTTTTCTCTCTTTTCTTCCTTCTTCTGTCACTCTCCTATTCTTTCTCTCCTCTTTTTCTGTCTCTTTCTCCCCCTCTCTTCCTCTATTTTTTCTCTCTCCTTTTCTCTTCCTTTCTTCCTTCCTTCCTTCCTTCCTTCCTTTCTTTCTTTCTTTCTTTCTTTCCCTGCTTTCTTCCTTCCTTCTTTCCTTGTTTCCTTCCTTTCTTTCCTTCTTTCTTCCCTTCCTTCCTTCTTTGCTTCCTTTCTTTCCTTCTTTGCTTCCTTCTTTCCCTGCTTCCTTTCTTCCTTCTTTCTGTCCTTCCTTCTTTCCTTCCTTGCTTCTTTCCTTCCTTCTTTCTTTCTTTCCTTCCTTCTTTCTTTCCTTCTTTCTTCCCTTCCTTCCTTCTTTCCTTTCTTTCCTTTTTTCTGTCCTTCATTCCTTCCTTCCTTCTTTCCTTCCTTCTTTCCCTGCTTCCTTTCTTCCTTCTTTCTGTCCTTCATTCTTTCCTTCCTTGCTTCTTTCCTTCCTTCTTTCTTTCCTTCTTTCTTCCCTTCCTTCCTTCCTTTCCTTCTTTCCTTCCTTTCTTTCCTTCTTTCCTTCTTTCTGTCCTTCATTCCTCTTTCCTTGCTTCTTTCCTTCCTTCTTTCTTTCCTTCCTTCCTTTCCTTCTTTCCTTCCTTCTTTCCTTGCTTCTTTCCTTCTTTCTTCCCTTCCTTCCTTTCCTTTCTTTACTTCTTTCCTTCCTTCTTTCCCTCCTTCCTTCCTTCCTTCCTTCCTTCCTTCTTTCTGTCCTTCATTCTTTCCTTCCTTCTTTCCTTGCTTCTTTCCTTCTTTCTTCCCTTCCTTCCTTCTTTCCTTCCCTGCAGATAGACTGCAGGCTGCAAGCTGCGCCCCCCTGGCACCTCGGTTGCCTGGGCCCACCGCTGGCTGCCCTCCCACCTGGGAGGAGGGGGAAGACCTGGGGAAGCAGAGGCACCCTCCAAGCCTTCTCTGCATAGCCTCCCCTAGGGTTGCCAACCTCCAGGTGGTGGCTGGAGATCTCCTGCTATTACAACTGATCTCCAGCCAACAGAGATCAGTTCCCCTGGAGAAAATGGCCACTTTGGCCATTGGGCTCTGTGGCTGTGCAGTCTTCCTCCCCAAACCCCGCCCTCCTCAGGCTCCACCCCCAAAATCTCCCACCAGTGGTGAAGAGGACCTGGCAATCCTAGCTTCTCCCCCACACACACCAGGAGATCTACGCCCGGTATGGCCCCCGAACGATGCTATAAATATGCAAATGGCCCTTGGAAGAAAAAAGGTTCCGCACCCCTGATTTAGGGAACCAAGCAGAATAGGGCTGATCTACACATACAGCACAACGAGGTAGTAGAATCCTGACGCAGTGGAATGGGCTGTATCAGTTCAGACTGCAAGTGAGGACAGTCACATTTTTAGCATTTTCCCTGTGTAAAAACTGCCTGCAATTAAAAAAAAAATAACTGAAAGACTCTAACTAGACCTTTGAATGTTGACCTAGTTTTCCATATAGGAATTGTTAAAAGTAGAGGAATTTTGAAAAATGTGATGCCTCCACCTGCAGAAGTGTAGTCCATTCCACCACTGTGTTATTGCTACCTCATTATGCTTAATGTGCAGAGCAGACCAAGGTAGCTGCATATCCACTGCTGTGTTACTCCATCTTCCCATCCCACTTAACACAGGGCCAGTGGTACTATCTCTTGGTCTGAGTCTGGGATCGGCTTTCCCTCTACCCATTCTCGAAATGTATTCACAGCACATTACTGAAAGGAATGCCTGTGCCGGTTTTAGGAGGCAACCCAGCAGCGTTGCCTCCTAAAGAAGTTTCGGCACCGCCGAAATCTCTACCCGGCGCCAAAAATCTGTGCAACCCTCATAGGGTTGCATGGGAGATATGCCTTTAAATAACAAAAAGGGGCGTTTCCGAGCCGTTTCAGCTTGGAAGGCCGACTAATGTTGGCCCCACCCGGCGCCGGGACACCTCCCGGCTTGCTGTCGCGGCCTGCAGCAGCATCTGAACCCATTGCTGCTGTGGCCAGGGATCGGCGGCCAGGCCTGCACGCTGGCGCTGGGGCCACTCACGCTGGCATGCGCCTTCTGGGTGCCGGTGGTGTGGGCCCCTGCCCCGCTGGAGGCCGGCGTCAGCCTCCTAAGGCCTTTCAGCCCCATTTTCAGGAATGGGCTGTCAGTGTATTTCCAGGTAATGGATAGAGGAGTCTTTCCCCTCACAGAACCCTTTTGAACTCATTGTAAGAGAACTCTGTCAGCAGAAACTTGCCATTATATCAGGACAGTTCTAACAGTCCCATCCTAAGCAAAGTTACTCCCTTCTACAGCCATTGAAGTCAATGGACTTAAAAGGGTGTAATACTGCTTAGGATGGCACTGTTTGTGCTTAGGATGACAACAAATGTTTGAACATTATCAGAAATCCACTGATGTTACAAAAGAGCACCTTACTTCAGTAAATGAAGTAAGTTTTCAAAATAGTTATTTTGGGAAAATAAGTTAGGCCTATATCCATACCATAAGGCAAGAAAATATATAATGGTCAGTTCTGTTTTATTTTATTGTAATGCTTTAGGAGAGCAGATTTCAGCCCATGACATTATAATCTTTCCTCAACGTACTCGTCCAAGAACTTGTATGTGAACATTTTCCACAAACTCAAAGAGGGGAAAAAACGGATCATGAGGTATGGAATGTACATCATGTTTGGAATAAAACTCTGCTGGATGCTACAGAAATATTTAAGTGAATTACTATAGATCTCCTTTTAATTTCTTCCCTTTATCCCCATCCCACAATGTACTTTTATTGACTTAAGGGTTTTTTTATTTTCTTAAGTCAATCTGAAACTTGAAGATCACACTTGATTGCATGGGACAAACCATTTTAAGTGGTGAGAGCTAGGGATGGAAAAAATGAAAATGATGTAATTTAATCATGGCCCACAACAATGGGGCAAGAAATCTTCCAGGAGCATTGCTGACAATGATCATCTCTGCATTCCAACCCCCTCGGCTGAGAGGATCCAAGATTTTCCCACTCCCACCCTTTTTCAAAACGTAGGCCTTGCTTATTCCCTATTTCCAAGTATAAAACAGAATGTCGGCTGGTTTGCATTATACTGCTACATACCAATTAATTTCTGCAAAGCTGGCAGATTAAATATTGGATACATATGAACTTCATATACTTCTAGAATAACAGTTCTCAGCCAAGATATTTCAATTGTTTCTGAAGGAAACAAGCACTGCTGTGCTTGTTGTATAGATTGGTACAAAGTGGAGTAACTTAGCCAAAGTGCAATGAACAGTAATGCATAAACAAGAAGAACAGTATGGATGATAGATTGGACTTCCATTACTATGCAAACGAAAAGAGACCTATCATCAAAACATATATTTTGCAATTAACAATAAAGGAAATAATAAAGGAAATAAAGGAATAATAAAGGAAATGTGTTCAGAAGCAAGTGAACAACTACTCCTGCCAGCTCAAGGACCAGAGGAGAAAAAGTCTTAACTTTTTCTTTGATCTTGTGGGATGTTTGGTTTCCTACGATAGAAGAATATTTGCCATGTAGCCAGCGAGAGTCAGTAAATAAATATTTAGATTTGCAACTGAGCTGATAGTCAGGCTTAGTAATGGGTTTAGACAAATAACTGTGGGCAAGTTCATACTTCTACATCCAGAAATAAACACCCCCCTAAACTGTACAAATGACATAAGGTATGGCATGACGTTTATGTGTATACTGACATATGTGTAATAGACCAGGTTTCTGTGCTCTTCCTTTCACTGTTTTGATGTAGAATGACTGGTGTATGTTCTGCGTTGCACATTGTTCAGACACTGCTCAGTTCAAACATCTTATGAAACCATGGTTAAATAAACTATGGCTTGTGTGACATAGAGACCAATTGGTAAACCTTACTCACCATAGAGATAACTGTACAGATACAACCAAACTATTTTACAAATACATGACAGAAATTAAATAGGTGAAGTTATTTTTCACTTGCACAGAAATTCAGAGATAGGAAATTCTTCATCTGTGTGATTTCCCTTCTTAAAGGTACAGGAGTCCTGCCAGAAAAAGATGGCAACCGTATTTCCAACAAGAACAACTTTAACACATTGCCTAACAAGCACAATGATCTCTAACACATACATGGTTGAGTCATTCACCAATTTACCTTAGCAGAGAAGAGATACCATTATTGAAAAAGAGAAAGGCTGTAGTTCAGCATTGCTAGCTTTTAAACTTGAAATTCTGGTCTTCTAAGCACAGACCTGCTAACATTTCCCAACTAACCAAGATCCTAAGAAGAATGAACAGGTATATGGGAGAGAACATTTCCTTACCTCCATTATGGATTTCAGTATTCATCATTTTATATAGAAAGCAAGTTACCTATTGGGGTGATGAGAATTAATATTGAACAAATAGCCCAGTATCTATTAAAGCTTTAACTCAAGGAAATCAACAGTACATAAAATAAAAAATTCACAATAGTTACATGTTGTCTTTTTTCTGAACACATATTCATTCATTTCTCCAGTAGTCGTGTGAAAGTGACAAGCTCAGTTTTGATCAAGCTGTGAATGTCAGACTTAGTAAGGCTACCTGATACTCATTATCTTGTTTATTTATCTGTTAATATTGACAGCCAGGATAGATATATACAACTCACCGTTTCACTTCTAATATTCCCTCCTCAAATGGCCACTTGACATTGGGGGTTACCGCACTTTGTATTCCCAGCAACGTATTAAGAGTTTGAAAATGTTATAAAAAACATCACTTTAAAAGGGTTTTTGAATACCACAGCTAATAAATGGTTGGAAGACGTCTTCACAACTAAAGGGGCCAAACAAAGTGTGAACAGTATTTTTTATAACGTTTTCAAACTCTTAATACATCGCTGGGAATACAAGTGTAGTAACCCCCGTTATCTCTGCTTGCTTGGTTACATTGCAATTGTAAAGGCACTGTGTGTATCAAATAGTCTAAGACCTGATTCTCATCACCAGCTCTGGCAATGGGCTCTCCATTGGCTTAGTCATATGATCTGTGACATGTGTAAAGGTAGCAGTGTAAAGGTCTGTAGCTGGCATAAGACTCTAAGCATTTTTGACATGCCACAGTGAAAGCTTCAAAGAGTAGTGCACTAAAATTCAACATGCCTAGAGTCCTACATTGGAGTGGCACTTGCTACTGAAACACAGTGCAAGCAAAGGTGAGAAGAATTCTTTTATGAATAATTGTGGTCGAGATACTTTTTGACATACCTCTTTTGAAGCACTGGACTCTATTGGGGTGGGCAGAGGAAGTATGTCATGATTTCTTTAGTTCCTTTACTGTATCTATTATTTTCTTTTGAATACCCTCTCTGTTTTCAGTTCCTATTGAAACCTTGATCTCTTGAGAAACTACATTAGGCAGCTTCTAAAGATTTAGTAATCTAATCCCAAGTGATTCAGGCTGCATCATGACCAGTTCACAGTCTCCTATCTCCTGTATAATTCATTTGCTATAATCATTGTCAAAGGATACAGGCAAGAACTTTCTTCATAATTGACACACGCAGCAGAAACAAAACTTCAAAGCAGACTGTGAAAGTTTGTGGATCATGAGTTTTTAATGGTTCTATTGTTATTGTTATTGTTATTATTTCCTTTGAGATATTTCCTTTTTCTTGAAACTTCATCTCCCCTTACTTGTTGAAGCAGGTAGCATTAATGGATTGGGTCCTAAGCAGAACTCTGCATATAGAACTGATATTTCCTGCTTCCCCCATTCTTCTTCAGTTCCTGTGTCCTGCCCTTCCCAATTAACTTCCAAGGGGAATCTGGAGGGGGGGCGCTTCCATGGGCTGTGGCCTGGTAGGCTGCTGCTCAACTGGAAAATCCACAGAAACAATGGATCCACCACTTGCAGGAGCAAAAGTATAATCCATTTGTGCAAGGGCAGGTTACCTCTGAACTCTTTGAAATGAAGGGAAACCATCAAAGTACTTTGAGGCTATCAGCATCAGATGGCTGGCCTTTGTCCCCCCTTTGTCTGCCTAACTTCCTGGAGTTTTTCTTCCATTTAAGGAAGGGAATTTCCAAGCAGTTAGGGAAGTTCAGGCAAGGGACACTATGACTGACTGGTTTAGACCTTCAATAAGCCATAGGACAACCAAAAGAAAGCCAAAAATTGGCACTTCTTTGCTTTAAATCAGTGTGATTCTTAGGAGGGAACTATGGAAGTGTGAAAACATATATAGGCTTTGGTGCTAGCTGTTGTCTCTACACTCTGTCAAAACTTTTGGTATGTTGATTAAAATAGTAAGTTCTTTCTTGGCATCAAATTTAATTTATATGTAAGTGCGAAAGTGACTGGGAAATCTCACACAATTACCTTTGATTTTAAAAGAGGGAACTTCTCTAAAATGAGAAAACTGGTAAAGAGGAAGTTGAAAGGAACGGTTAAGAGGGTTAAATCTCTTGAAAAGGCTTGGGGGTTACTCAAGTCCACATTACTAGAGGCTCAGCTAGCTTGCATACCGCAGGTCAGGAAAGGAAGCAATTAGAGAAAAAAAGTCTTCCTTCAGAGACTGGAAGGTTTGCCCAAACGAGGCGAACAGAAGCAAACACAAACTTGCACAAAGGAAATGCAAGCAAATAATTAGAGATGCAAAAAAAGATTTTGAGGGGCTTATTGCTAAACACATCAAAACAAACAATAAGAAATTCTTTAAGTATATTAGGAGTAGGAAACCAGCTAGGGAAGCGGTTGGACCACTGGATGACAATGGGAGTAAAGGAACTGTAAGGGAGGATAAAGCGATTGCTGAAAAACTAAATGAATTCTTCTCATCTGTCTTCACTGTTGAAGATACAGGGCAGATTCCTTCTCCGGAACAGAGATTTTGGAGAGGGGAAAATGAGGCAAATAGTGGTAACAAGGCAGGAAGTCCTAGAACGTCTAGAAAACTACAAACTAACAAGTTACAGGGACCAGACAGTATTCATCCTAGAGTTCTTCAAGAACTCAAATGGGAAATTGCTGAACTTCTAACAAAGATATGTAATATGTCCCTCCGATCAGCCTCTGTATCAGAGGACTGGAGAATGGCCAATGTAACACCCATTTATAAAAAAGGTTCCAGGGGGGACCCAGGAAATTACAGGCCAGTTAGCTTAACATCTGTTCCGGGTAAATTAGTGGAAAGCATTATTAAAGATAGAATTGTCAAGCATATAGAAGGGCAAGGTCTGCTGGGCAAAACTCAACATGGCTTCTGTAAGCGTAGGTCCTGTTTCACTAACCTATTAGAGTTTTTTGAAAGCATCAATAAGCATGTGGACAGGAATGAGCCTGTGGATATTTTGTATTTGGATTTCCAAAAAGCTTTTGACAAAGTCCCCCACCGAAGACTGCTAAGCAAACTTCATAGTCATGGGATAAGAGGACAAGTCCTCTTATGGATTGAGAGCTGAGTGAAAAATAGGAAGCAGAGAGTAGGAATCAATGGTCAGTTCTCACAATGGCGGGATGTGAGAAGTGGGGTGCCTCAGGGATCTGTGTTGAGACCAGTGCTTTTCAACCTGTTCATCAATGACCTGGAGTTGGGGTTAAACAGTGAAGTAGCCAAGTTTGCAGATGACACCAAATTATTTAGGGTGGTTAAAACAAAATCGGACTGTGAAGAGCTCCAGAAGGATCTCTGCATACTGGAAGAATGGGCATTAAAATGGCAAATGAGATTCAATGTGAGTAAGTGTAAAGTGATGCATATTGGGACAAAAAATCCCAACTTGACATATACACTGATGGGATCTGTGCTGGCAGCGACAGACCAGGAAAGGGATCTTGGGGTGGTAGTGGATAGCTCATGTCAACCCAGTGTGCTGCTGCTGTAAAAAAGGCAAATTCTATGCTGGGCATAATTAGACAAGGAATAGAAAATAAAACTGCTGATATCATACTGCCCTTGTACAAATCTATGGTGAGACCACACTTGGAATACTGTGTACAGTTCTGGTCTCCACACCTAAAAAAGGATATTACAGAGCTTGAGAAGGTGCAGAAAAGAGCAACCAAAATGATTAGGGGACAAGAGCAACTGTCCTATGGGGAGCGGTTAGGACGCTTAGGGCTGTTTAGCTTGGAAAGAAGGCGGCTAAGGAGAGACATGATAGAGGTCTATAAAATTATGCATGGTTTGGAGAGGGTGGACAGGGACATGTTTTTCTCCCTCTCCCGTAATACTAGAACACAGGGTCATCTGCTAAAGCTGGAGGGCGAGAGATTCAAAACAGATAAAAGGAAGTATTTTTTCACACAATGCATAGTTAAATTGTGGATCTCCCTGCCCCAGGATGTGGTGATGGCTGCCAGCTTGGAGGGCTTTAAGAGGGGAGTGGACATATTCATGGAGGAGAGGGGTATTCATGGCTATTAGTTAGAATGGATACTAGTCATGCTGCATACCTATTCTCTCTAGTATCAGAGGAGCATGCCTATTATTTTGGGTGTGGTGGAACACAGGCAGGATGGTGCTGCTGCAGTCGTTTGTGGCTTCCTAGAGGCCCCTGGTTGGCCACTGTGTGAACAGACTGCTGGACTTGATGGGCCTTGGTCTGATCCAGCAGGGCCTTTCTTATGTTCTTATGTTTCTCATTCTGTTGTTCTTAATTAATATTTATATGCCTGAATTAGTTTCACTTTGACTCTGGGCTTTTCTGCATGGGGTTTGGTTTGGTTTGGTTTATCCTTTGGTTTATCCTTTGCTTTCCACATGTATTTTTGTGCCTTTAGTTTTCACTTTGTTCTGCCCCCCCGCCCCCCATGTTTTCCAGCTCTTTTGAGACCACTCCACTCGCACCCACCTCCAACTAGGGTTGCCAAGTCCCTCTTGGCAACTGGTGGGAGGTTTTAGGGGCAGAGCCAGAGGAGGGTGGGGTTTGGGGAGGGACTTCAATGCCACAGAGTCCAATTGCCAAAGCGGCCATTTTCTCCAGGTGAATTTATCTCTATTGAAATATCAGGAGATCTCCACCTAGTACCTGGCGGTTGGCAATCCTACCTCCAACCCACTTCCAATGATTGGACTGTTGTCATCATTATACCACTCCCTCTCCCCCTCTAGACAGTGAGTTCATTTTTTAAAGGACCTAAAATATCAATATGATGCTGTACTGTATTTTTTTAAAGTAAGTCTCAATCCTTTTTCCTTGTGAAGATATGCCTTTTTCCTTATACCTCCACGAAGGAAAGGGATAGAGACTTACTTTTTAAAATATGAAAGCTGGGAATTCAGAGTACCTTCTTAAATTATCATTACAACACTAAAGTATTATATCGATATTTTAGGATCTTTGAAAAAATATGATGCCACTGGTAATAAAATCAATGATGACAGCACCCTCCACTGAAAATCCTAATTATTCAAGCCATGTGTGGAAGAAAATAAACTGACTCCACAACTGTAAAAACGCACAGGGAGGGCCGACATGCGGAAGAACCCTGCTCAAACTGATTCCACTGCTTGTGGATAAACTTCCAAGCAAATCAAGAGTAACTCCAGCGTGCAGAAAAGGTCTCAGCATTTAAACTGTCCAAATCAGCCGTGAAATGAATCAAATTGTTGAAGCAAGTTAGCAAAATGAACAAAGACATCAAATGAAGCAATGAAACAAGAACAAAACAGAACAAATACATAGTTTTCCACATCCCTAATATGTTCTATAATGAGGTAATGAATAAGAAAGATATAGGAAAGATATGTGAAAGAGAGTACAGAACAAGGAAAAAGCCATTCGAGATAATAACTGTGGATCACCTTAGAAGTGGGTCTGAGTCTTCTGAGTCCTCATGGCCTCTTATACAATGGCATGGAGCTTGGAGATTTCTCATCCCTTTACCATTTTCAGTGACAATTTTCAGTGATACTTAACTGTCATTTACAGTTACTACTTTAGAAAGCATCAGCAGTGGGCTACCAAATTAGACAAAGCATGGGATCGCCCATCCAACATTATTTGCACTTGTATGAGTAGTCTGAAAAAAGCCAAAAAATTTAATGCACACGCCTATGCAGGTATCCTAATTGCTTAAGGCTATCACATGGGGCACCCCATGGTATCAACTGGCTGGTCATTGTTTTAAAAATTGTGACAAAAGGAAAGAAAGCTGAGAATTATTATGCTCAGAAGTAAATTCTGTTGTGTTCAGACTTCTTCCAAGTGTGCATAGCATTGCAGCTAGATGACCTAAAGGCACCACGTTGGCCACTGTGTGAACAGACTGCTGGACTTGATGGGCCTTGGTCTGATCCAGCAGGGCCTTTCTTATGTTCTTATGACCTGAAAACAAAGACATATTGAGAGGCTGTAAGTTGCTGATGTGGTATTGCTTATAAAAATTCTGCTCATAAAGATGGCTTTAGATTTAAATTTGCAATTAAAAAAATAAAACTCTGTTAAAGAAGAGATCTTAGCTTAGGGAGGAATCTCAATAGGAAAGATTACATTATTAGGATAGCAATAAGTGCCACTGCAAAGTGGTATCGTTGTCAATTCCCAGATTGTTCTAGCACAGAAGAAAGCTGGTCTATTTCTGTATCATGGGACAGCCCTGATCTCTTTCTCTATGCATCTTTGACACAACTGCTTTATGGAAGGGATTATCCCCTCCTCTCAAAAGAAAAGCTGCAGAGCAGACGCTGGCCTATTCTTCTGAAGCAATGAGCCTGAAAGGATTCCTTTCACCGCCGCTCCCATTACCAGCTGCCCTACAGTGAGAAAACTAAACTCCATGCAAGCCCTGTGTCATACCTCTGAAGGAGCTGTAGGTTGAGGATGGAAGACAGGTGAAGCGTGTGTGTGTGGAGGGGAAAAAAGGCAAACCTTGAGCAGACTAGCCAAGCGCTAATCCTGTTTAGCACATGTGTATTATCAAAGAGTGTGTGGTGGTGAGAGGGAGAGAGGACTTACAATGCCTACTGGAAGATGAAGAAAAGCAACCGTGACAAAAAGCCATTTGCAAGTAGCTTACATTGTCAAAAAAGGTGGCGCACAATGCAATTCTATCTCGTTACTCTGGCCCATTGATTGCAATGGGTTTAGAATGGAATAACTCTGTGCAGGATTGCACTGGCAGGCTTGACTTAACCTTACACCTTACCAGTGCTTTCTTTTTTTAAAGTGCCAGCACCTTGTAAAATTAAAGTTTATAAAATTATGCCAATTGCTATCAGTTCCCCACTCCTTTTGCAGAACCTTGCTAGGCTGTTCCTGAGGGTCCAATACCTCTTTCTCTGGTTGAGTGATGCAGGCACAAAAGGATCAGAGATTGGGGCACCCTCCCCCCCAAAAGTGCTGGTATTCAGCCCTGGTGAGTACCATCATACAAAAAAAATCCTACACTTTATATAGAAAAGCAAGCATCGATCCAGCAACTAGTTAGCATTCACTATCTTTCCCCCAGCCCCTCCTAAACATAGTTTATAATGAGAACTCAAAGCAAATACGACCAGAGAAATAATTTCCATGTGACCTGAACTGATTCCACTAATGTTTCCAAGGCAGAACTCTGTGGATTGTAACTAATGTTTACAACAATCAGAAGGTGATAGTAGCAAAAGGAGCAAAATTTTGGCTCAGGTTTTATAAGGAAGAGAAGGACGTCTAACAATATTTGTAGAGGGGCATCTTCACAATAGTACAACAAGGTTAATGTGGCAGGAGTCAAACCATCAACAAATTGATTGGCATTTAACCAGCTGATTATCCTCCTCTCTCTCTCTCTCTGTGTGTGTGTATGTATAAAATCTTCCATGTTTCTGAGTTCTTAGACTTTTGCAAGACTTAGACTTCAGAATTCATGAAGCTTTGAACTTGTTTCTCAAGATAAGACACTCATTGCTTCATTGACATTCTTTGTGAATTATGCACAACAAAATATTTAACATTTATAATAATTGGTAATACTATCATTCGTTGAGGTTAAGCATCTGGATACATACATTTGTCATTACCAAATAATGACAAATCATAAGGAAATAATGAAACAGTCTTACCGAAACAAATAGGAACATTTCCAAAGCAATATGGATATTAATAATAATTATAAAAAGGCAGACACTTTGCACTAATCCCATATTTAGCTATGGGCTAGATTTGGTTGACTTAGAATTTAACAAAGCAATAATTCAGATGCAGGGAAAAGGTAAGATGATGATAAGAACCATAAATGAAAGAATGCAAATGCCATAGGTTAATTCTAAAATTACAAAATCATCAGTTTAAGAGAAGTTTTAAGGCAGTTACAAATTCATTCATGCTTGGTATTGCTGCTGTGTCCATTCACTGATGGACATTCCATGCCACTAATTTTGACATGTTCCCAAATTGTTATTAAAGATTCATATACCACATATGACCCTCCACATTCAGTGTCTGTTCACTCAAAATGTTTATGAGCCCACTGTTCTTATGACCAAGTCAGGAACTAAGGTAACAGTAAAATGAAATACAATAAAAACCTGGAAAAACCACCAATTTCCAGTGGCCCAGCAAGGGCAGTCTCAGCCATGGGGCTGGTGTGTTCCCCAGTTGCTCATGGTGTCACCTAGGGTTGCCAGGTCCCTCTTCGCAACTGGTGGGAGGTTTTTGGAGTGGAGGAGGGTGGGGTTTAGAAAGGGGAGGGACTTCAATGCCATAAAGTCCAATTGCCAAAACGGCCATTTCCTCCAGGTGAACTGATCTCTATCAGTTGGCGATCCATTGTAATAGCAGGAGATCTCCAGCTAGTACCTGGAGGTTGGCAACCCTACAGACACCCCTCCTTGACAGTGATTGAAAGAAGAACAGCCTCCATGGCTTGAGCAGGTGGGCAGCTGATCAGCTCTGTGGTCACCACTTGATTCCACCACTTCCTGGTCTTAAGCAGTAGCCGCCATTGGGCACACTCTCCTGATTTGCATTGGGCAAGGCCTGCCCCTTTGAGCTTGAGGTTGTTTAGGTGAGGGTAGGGGTAGCCATGGGTCTGAAGCCCCAATCTGGATTTTCCCCAGGGCTTCAGAATTCCTAAGACTACCCCTGTTGTGGCTCAGATCAGACTGAGAGGTTTCCTGGGATGCTGCTGTTGAAACTGGTAAGAGGAAAAGAGGCTTCTCACAGAAGTGCCTAGTCTAGGGTTACCAGCTTTGGATTGGAAAATACCTGGTGATTTGGAGGATGGAGCCTAGGGTTGCCAACCTCCAGGTAATGGCTGCAGATCTCCTGCTATTACAACTGATCTCCAGGCACTAGAGATCAGTTACCCTGGAGAAAATGGCTGCTTTGGCAATTGGATTCTATGTCATTAAAGTCCCTCCCCTCTCCAAACTCCGCCCTCTCAGGCTCTACACCCAAAATCTCCAGGTATTTCCCAACCCGGACCTGACAACCCTAATGGCGCCTGAGGAGGGTGGAGTTTGGGGAGAGGAGGGACTTCAACGGGGTATCATGCCATAGAGTCCACCTTCCAAATCGGCCATTTTCTCCCAGAAAACAGATCTGTGTCACCTGGAGATCAGTTGTAATAGCAAGAGATTTCCAGCCACCACCTGGAGATTGGCAGCCCTAGCCTAGTCAGAGTTCCTGACTGCCAGATATGGTAACAGAGCCATGGGAGGGGAGTTGAAGGGCTCGATGGGTGGTAGTGAAGGAGCCTGCAAGTGGCAGGGAGGCAGCAGAGAGTTCTCCCATTCTTTGGCTGCTTTGAATTGCAGAACAAATGTTGAGTCCAGTAGCACCTTAGAGGTTAGCAATATTTTCCAGGGTCTAGTCTCTAAAGGAGTTACCAGACACAAATTTTGTTCTGCTATTGCAGACTAACATGGCTATCCACCTAAAACTACCTTGGATTGCAGGTGAGCTTTACAAAGCTCATATACTGAGCCAGGGCTCCAAAGTCTTGAAAGCCTGACCATAAGCTGGGTGCAACCTGTATCACTTGCATTTGATCGCAGTTTCAACATTAAAGTCACAGATAGACAAACTCCCAAATTTAAAATATGATTTAGGAACATTTTTTAAAAAGTCGAGTCTTAAAACCAATCTATGAGCCTGTGACAACGTTCTTTAATATTAAATGGCCAGCTTTGTCATTTTACAAATTTCTTGTCTTAAACCTTTAAATCCATCAGCATCCACAACTAGAAATATTATTATTTTAAAAAGAAAATTGTAAAATCAATCCCTAAAAGCAAATTTGAGGTACAAGATTTGCATATTTGTTTTATTTCTAGGTTTTTTAAAACAATATATACCAGAAAAATTGAACACACCAATGCCCTTTGAATGCATATAGGATACTGCCACTTTGACCTGCTGCTATGGTATCGCTACATCTCTACCCAGAAAAGTTCAATGACCAAAGTAAAAAGGGATTCAGAGCCCAAACCTGATTTTATATTACAGGGAGATAAAAGACTGTAGCTGGAGCAAGTGATTTGAAATGCATACGGAATCTCAGGCTGTGGATCCCCCCTCCCCAACACTACAAGATGTATTTTGGACAAACCACTTGACTGCTAATGAACCACAAACACAAACATGGCTCCTTAATTTGCATTCAGTAGCAGAAGAAACCAGCTTCTAATGAGCACTGCCGGTCACCCTTCCCCAGCTGCTGAAAGGAACCTGCTATTCCTCCAGGGAAGCTGCCACCGGGTAAATCCTCTGGCTTTGGATGGGAAATCACATTGTGCTACATACCTCTGGCTCACACTTCCATCGGTGATACTCTTGCATTCTGCCTGCCATCTCCATAGGAATCAAAAGGGCAGCAGGGGGCTTCAGATCCCCTTACTGTACATACACAGAGATTTTAATCCAATTATGCAGCTCCTGCTCAGCAAGAGATGCTCTCTCTCCATGCTCTTTTTTTCCCTTCGTTTGCTTTCAATAAAGAAGCTTAATTTGTTTGGGAACTTTCCAGAGATATGGAATCAGCCTGTTCAAGGAAGTCCTTTACAACCAGAAAGCAGCAAATTATGGTATGTAGTCAAGTAGTGGGGTGGGAAAAGCATTGTTATTTCATTTTTTAAAAAATAATGCTTTTAAAACCATATTAAGTGACGTCTCACTTCTTCATGCTGCTAAGCACTCCACACACCCCATTCCTTTAAAAAAAATGCCCTAGTAAAATAGGCACCAACGGAGTCCATCACACATTGATTTTGGCACGTAAAAGAATTAGAAATGCCATCTCTCCCAAACCTCTGTAGACTGCAACAGGGCACTATAACTATCATAACCCCATTAAGATTCTCCCATTTCTCAAAGATCCTGTTGCACGGAGAGTATTTATGTAAACCTCTCTCTCTCTCTCTCTCTCTCTCTCTCACACACACACACACACACACACACACACACACACCAACACAACAGTTCAGAAACCTAACCTGTCCATTCGTCAAATATTAAGTACCGTATATACTTGCATATAAGCCGAGTTTTTCAGCCCAAAAAAAGGGCTGAAAAAGCCGGCCTCGGCTTATACGCGGGTCAATACGGTAGAGGGGGGAGGGAGGAGGAAGGAGGGAGGGGGAACTTACCGCCGCCATCTTTTCCAGGCCGGGAGCGGCCTCCAGAGCCCCCCTGCCACCGCAGGGAGGGCGCTCAGCCGCCCCCGCCGCCTTCTCCTGGCCGGGAGCGGCCTACAGAGGCCCCCTGCGGCTGCAGGGAGGCTGCTTCGCCGCCACCGCCGCCGGGCCGCACCACTTCCTGCCGCCAGGAGCGGCCTGGGGGGGCCTCCTGCAGCTGCAGGAAGGCCGCCCCCGCCAGATCCGCCGCTTCCCGCTGCCAGGAGCCCAGAAGGTAAGTCTGCGGGGGGGGGGGGAGGGGTTATTAGGCTTATACGCGGGTGCCTAATTTTTCCCCATTTTGGGGGAGAAATTAGGCACCTCGGCTTATACGCGGGTTGGCTTATACATGGGTATATACGGTAACCGATCTCAGTTATGGACATTGTAAAGCCCTCTCAGATAAATCATATAGCCCATGGACATTTAAAAAAAGAAAGAACTAGGTATCCCTTTAGACTGCGCCCAGGCTACATTGCAAGACAAGGAGGGTGGGTGGTAGGAGAACCCTTGGCTCATCTGGTACCGGACTCTTAGCTTGGTTATCACTGGTCCTCTGTTGGAACAGCTTTTAGCAGAGGGGAACCATTTGGTCTTGGTAGTATAGTGGGTAAAGGCTGAAGAAAGGCTTGCTGCACAACAACATCTCCAACTCCAAGACTGATGTATCCTGTCTTTATAAGGGGGTGGCAGCCCAGACTCCTGGACAGCAAGCAAGCAGAAGTAATATTCATCTCACTGTCATTTGCCCCACTTCTGCGTCAACATATAGACTTGCCTGACAGCTGAGTGTTGACTGGCGACTGCAGCCTGAAAGCTCACACCACAATACCAGAGCTTGCTAAGGGTAGAGAAAAGATGAACTGATATGGGACAACTTCCATTTCTTTTTTAAGTTGACATCCGTGCATAGTTCCTGAAATGAAATTTTAAGTTTTTAATATTGAGGGTGGCATTTCTTGAAATGTGTATTGATTTGATTACTCAGAATCTGGCACATTCATGTGATCTTCAGCCTCAGCCAATTCCCCAGAGACCAAGAGAAGCAACGAATCTGTAGTTAGCAGAATCTGTCTGTATGACAATACTGACAATCCAAAATCATATATATAACCAAGATTAACTTTGTGCTTACTCTGTTTTCCCCATTGGCACTAGAACATCATGTAATAATTATCCAAGTATCCAAACATCTGGATTCAAATGTATTTGAATAGCTTCCCCTCCCTAATCCTTTGCTAGAATTCTAACTTTTCCATTGAGAAGAAATGCAGTGAGATGAATATAACCTGATCTAATATTTAATTCCACAAACTATCGGAAAGAAGACACAAAGGTTTTTTCTCTCTCTTCACTCCTTGTCGTACATTGTGTCTTTATTTATTAAATATATAACCCCCCCCCAAAAAAAGCTCACATCTTAACTATTCAGTCCACCGAAATCACTGGGGCTTCTATTGCTGTTTTAAATAAAGGTTTATGTATGTGTTGCTAATGTTTTAAATAAATAAATACACTTTAATATATATGCATCCTTCGTGACAAGGGCCAATCGGGGTGTGCGTGTGTGCAGGAGGCCATTTGGTCTGGGCCTTAAACTCAAAGTGAGCCTCCATTTTAGACACTTATTAATATTTTACCATTTGATAAGTTTCACAACTTGTTTATAGGCATACCATGTGTCATCATTTTCAATTTTTTATTATGGCTACGGCCTCAGGAGCTGGAGTGGCTTGGGTCCTTCTGGGCTTCTAAGAAGGCCTGTTCATGACTGATACAGTACCTGCATATTTGGAACTTGTGAATCTTTTGTTTTAAGAAACTTTTGTTCTTTTTTGTGCTTTACGCATGGTTCACTTGGTTTCAGTCACTTTATCATTGATTTGCTCTGTTTTGCCTGTCTTCGTCCATCACATTCATTTAATTGTTCTAACCACACAACAGTTTTCAACTAACCACAATGCCCATGTCGTAAAGTATCATTTGCTTCATTAGTTGACCTTTTTAATTACTTTATTGATCCATTTGCAATTTCCCCAAACTAGGGCGAAATCAACGTTTTGATAAGTTTGATTTGAATATGATAAATTTTACTGTTGACTTAGGGTTGCCAACCTCCAGGTACTAGCTGGAGATCTCCTGCTATTACAACTGATCTCTAGCAGATAGAGATCAGTTCCCCTGGAGAAAATGGCCGCTTTGACAATTGAACTCTATGGCATTGAAGTCCCTTCCCTCCCCAAACCCCGCCCTCCTCAGGTTCCATCCAAAAAACTTCCCACCAGTGGCAAAGAGGGACCTGGCAACCCTATGTTGACATAATCCACAAAAGGCTCTGAGGTCAAATTCAAATTTCAAATACCTTTATTGGCATTGTACAATCTACAGTATATATCTGAGGTCTTGAGGCAGCTGTTCTCAGCCTGTATGCCAGCCAGTGGCGGACCTCCTTTTTGGGGGCCCTGAAGCTTGAACTGTTATGGGGGCCCCTTCGCAACCAGCAACAATAGGGCAACATCCAACAAGGTCCAAAGGACCTTGCAGCCCTTGCAAGGACGTTGAGGCCCAAATGGTGGAGAACAGGGGGATGGGGTGGAGTCCTTGAAAATGGGTCATACAGTGATGAAATAAAACTATAGCACTATTAAGCCATGCACCAGCGAAGAATTTGAGGATCCAGCTGCCAAAATGTAGATTCTGGCGAGCTCAGAGAGCCCTTACAGCTCGGAGTTTGGGCTCTGCAAGTCCCCGAGAAAATTTTGGAATTTGACCAATTACAGGGACAGTTTGAGGCCATATGAAATGGGTATTAGAGCATATTCTAAAGTCAATATTAAGTACTTCAACCCATTGGCTTATGATTCTATCACTAAAAAACTCCATCGATTTTGTTGAGAAACTCACTCATTAAAAAAAAAGTTGCTTCAGGGGGCCCCTCTGGGATTAGGGGCCCTGAAGCTTAAGCTTCATTAGTTTCACAGTAGATCCGCCTCTGATGGCAGCATGACCTGGATGGCCTGACCTGGATGGCCCAAGCTAGACCAATCTTGTTAGATCTCAGAAGTTAAGCAGGGTTGGCTCTGATGAGTACTTGGATGGGAGACCACCAAGAAAGCCTAGGGTTGCTGCATAGAGGCAGGCAATGGCAAACCATCTCTGTACATCTCTTGCCTTGAAAACCCTATGGGGTTGCCATAAATTGGCTATGACTTAATGGCATACACGCATGCCAGCATGGGAAGCTGGATCCCAGCAGGCCTTCCTTGGAGATAGATATTAGATGGCTCACAGATCATGCATCCATGTTGCTTGTTTCTGGTTAAGTAGGTTTGCCACTGCTCCAATTAGCTGAAATATTTTCCAGCCAAAGATGAGACAGTGTTGCCAATGCTTGCATGTGGGTAAGGAAGGGTTACCTCCCAGGTATGCTTCTACTTTGCTGGGGCTTGGCTGTTGGTAGACTTGTCATTTGCCTGCCTGTCGATGCCCCCCGCCCTCAACCCCAATTCCTTGCCCTCAAGAAATTCAGAAGCAGGAGCAAAAATGGCTGGAAAATGACCTCTATAGTGACACTCTAGGAATTTCCCCTACTCTTTATGGTCTTTACTATAGAAATTAGGGGAAACAAGTGGGACGCCTATGAGACTCATGTGGGGGGAACCCATCTGCCCCCCATTGCAGCTCCAGGCCCCCACCTCCTACCTTAAACCTGCCACCACAGCAGGTGGTCCCAGAGCCTCTCTTGGCATCTTCTGCCATGGTGGTCAAGCTCAGAGTCACTCCAGGCATCTGCCATCACCACAGCTGGGTCCAGAGCCACTTCAGGCATCCACTGCCACAGCAGGGCCCAGAGCCACTCCAGGCATCTGCAACAGCTCCCGCCAGGCCAGGAACCATTCCAAGAGGTAACTGCCATTTCAAGAGGTAAGTGCATTCTCTGCACTTGCACAAACAATGCTTTGTGTGGGGGGGGGGGCGGGGGAATTCAATTCCCACCCCAATGTGTTTTTTTAAAATGTCAGATTTTTCTGTATACTTAGGGGGTCCCCAAAGTCTGCAGAAACATCTGTTTGGGGTAAGCATGGCCCCAATCTGCAGATTTGGGTATCCACAGATGGGGGCCACACCTGGGAATTAGATATATATAAATTCCTAGGGTGTCACCTGGAAGAGACATCTCCCTCCCCAGGCCCCACCCGCAAAATCTTCTGGCATTTGCTGAGACAGTGCTGGCAATCCTACTTTTGGTGCAGGTTTTTTTTTTTTGGGGGGGGGGGAACCATAGGAATAATGTATCATCACTGTTGAGTATTTCTGTGAATTGCACTCTTAATTGGCACGAGATTCTCTGTTTATGAAATGGCTGTCGAAGACTATATATGCTGGCTGATGGGTGGGAATGAAATAGTTACTTTAAAAAAGTATTGGCCACGTTTTACAGCTCACTCAGTTTTAATTGCTTATTGTGCAGAGGGACTGGGCATTAGTTGTTTGGAGCAATTTTGCCATACAACTTCTCAAAGTACAGACAATTTCTGCAAGTATACTGCCATTAGAGCAATAAATGCTTTCAGTGCCTTCAACTCAGTAAATCCCTAAACATCACAAAAAGCTATGAGTTCTCCTGCAAAAGATTAGAGATGGGACTTCTGTGGGTCACAAGTGGGAAGACTAAGAAGAGGTTTTCTATCATTTACTTACTTCACTCTCTCTTTAATAAGAGCTGTTTTTGTGGAATGGACATTTGGAAAAGAAGGAGGAAACACACTAAAATGAAAACAATTTCCACTATGAAAGCATGTTTTTTGATAGAAGCTGCTCTTTAAGAAAATCTGTTTTGGAGATGATCTTGAGTAATCTGCACACCCTCCTGGTTTTTTTTTTTTTTTAGTTTACTCTCACAGCTATGAGACAATAAATACTGCACAATAGTTCCTTGACATGGGTTTTGTTTTAAATGGTTCTCTGTATTTGCTATGTGAACTAAAAAACAGCAACCAACCCCTCATTTCAAAACACATGGATAAGGGATCTGAAATGATATTGAAAGAAACTGAACATTCAAATGCAAACTCTGCTTGGGTGGTAGCCAGTTTATCTAATTTTGAGCAAAGAAAATAGAAGCTTGAATAATAGATGAAGATTAATGCCTAACATGTATGTTACAGCAGACACAAAGTGGCCACATCGTCCCCAGACTGTACCTCCCCCTTTCTCTTCATAATGCTGCTCCTACTCCTGCCTGCAAGGGACTGGGTGTAGGTGTGGGGTTTGCTGAATGACCCATGGATAGGGTTGCCAACCTCCAGGTGATGGCTGGAGAATTCCCACTGCGACAGAGATCAGTTTCCCTAAAGAAAATGGCCGCTTTGGCCATTGGACTCTATTGCGTTGAAATCATAGAAATCATAGAATCATAAAGTTGGAAGGGACCACCAGGGCCATCAAGTCCAACCCCCTGCACAATGCAGGAAATTCACAACTACCTCCCCCCTCCACACCCCTAGTGACCAGAAGATGGCCAAGATGCCCTCCCTCTCATCATCTGCCTAAGGTCACAGAATCAGCATTGATGACAGATGCCCATCTAACCTCTTCTTAAAAACCTCCAGGGAAGGAGAGCTCCACTGAGGAACCGCTCTAACTGTTAGAAAATTCTTCCTAATGTCTAGACAGAAACTCTTTTGATTTAATTTCAACCCGTTGGTTCTGGTCCGACCTTCTTGAGCAACAGAAAACAACTCGGCACCCTCCTCTATATGACAGCCCTTCAAGTACTTGAACATGGTTATCATATCCCCTCTCAGTCTTCTCCTCTTCAGGCTAAACATACCCAGCTCTTTCAACCTTTCCTCATAGGACTTGGTCTCCAGACCCCTCACCATCTTTGTTGCCCTTCTCTGGACACGTTCCAGCTTGTCTACATCTTTCTTAAATTGTGGTGCCCAAAACTGAACACAGTACTCTAGTTGAGGTTTAACCAGAGCAGAGTAAAGCGATACCATCACTTCGCGTGATCTGGACACTATACTTCCGTTGATGCAGCCCAAGACTGCATTTGCCTTTTTAGTTACAGCATCACATTGCTGACTCATGTTCAGTGTTTGGTCTACTAAGACCCCAAGATCCTTTTCACATACACTACTGCTCAAACAAGTCTCCCCCATCCTATAATTATGCATTTGATTTTTCCTACCTAAATGCAGAACTTTACATTTGTCTTTGTTGAAGTGCAATTTATTAGTTCTAGCCCATTTCTCCAGCCTGTCAAGATCATCCTGCATCTTGGCTCTGTCTTCTACCGTATTTGCTACCCCTCCCAATTTAGTATCATCTGCAAATTTAATAAGCATCCCCTCTATTCCTTCATCCAAATCATTTATAAAGATTGGTTCTTGTAGGTTATCCGGGCTGTGTAACCGTGGTCTTGGAATTTTCTTTCCTGACGTTTCGCCAGCAACTGTGGCAGGCATCTTCAGAGTAGTAACACTGAAGGACACTGTCCTTCAGTGTTACTACTCTGAAGATGCCTGCCACAGTTGCTGGCGAAACGTCAGGAAAGAAAATTCCAAGACCACGGTTACACAGCCCGGATAACCTACAAGAACCAATGAACTCTGACCGTGAAAGCCTTCGACAACATTTATAAAGATGTTGAACAACACAGGGCCCAGCACAGATCCCTAAGGAACTCCACTAGTCACTTCTCTCCAAGTGGACGAGGGACCATTAACTAGCATTCTTTGGGTACAATCTGTCAACCAGTTGCAGATCCATCTAACAATAATAGGATCTAACCCACATGTTCCCAATTTGTCAACTAGAATACTATGTGGAACCTTATCAAAAGCCTTACTGAAATCTAGATAAACTATGTCTACAGCATTCCCCTGATCCAGCAAGGTAGTAACTAGGGCTGTTGAAAAAAAATTCGGTAAAATTCAGATTCGGCAAAATTTGGCCCATTTTGATTTGGGCTGTGCCGAAGTCTGAACTCCCCCGCTTCGGATCCCTGAAATTCGGGCGAGATCCGGAGTTCGGGGGGAAATTCGGACCCCAAATCTGCCGAATTTATTTGCTGAACCCCCGAAGTCGGCGAATTTGGCTCCCCCGTTTCCCGCCTTTTTTGAGTTCGTTTCCTCCCAAACCAAAAAACAGCCGAATCGGGGGAAATTCGGCTGTTTTTCGGTTCGGGACGAACCGAATCGACAGCCCTAGTAGTAACTTTCTCAAAAAAGGAGTTAAGATTAGTCTGACATGACTTATTCTTGAGAAACCCATGCTGAAGTCCCACCCCTCTCCAAACCATGCCCTCCTCAGGCTCCACACCCAAAATCTCCAGGTATTTCCCAACCTGAAGCTGGCAACCCTACCCATGGAAATGGACACTCCCTATGTGTGGCCTTATTTAAAGGGACCAGTAGAAAGAAGGCTGGAAGAGGGTATAAAAAGGTTTGTAGCCCCACCTCCAGCTTCTTCTCTTAGAATGTGGCATCTACCCCCCTTTCCTAATTTGTTAAGTAGACTAGTGCTGGTTGCCTTTCAGGATGAAGTAGGGCTTTTTTTACCTTATTAATTGTATTGGCCTTAATTCAAGGTTATTGTTAATGTTGTTTTGCTACTTCACTCTGCAGGTCTGGTCTGGGAGGGGATTTGTTAGGGCCCGAGTTGGGTCGGTGATGTTAGGTTGGTATCTTTGGTCACAAAAGGTGGTTGCAGTATGGGAAAAGCAGTTATTCTGAAAGCATTGTTAGGAAGCCACCCTGAAGCATCAATTAAAAGGTGAAGGGGATGTTACTCAACATTTCCATGGCTGCAGGGACTGGGACAGGAACACCCCTTGACCCAAAGACCTGGTGGCTGCGGGTTGGGGCATGCTTCCCTCAGACACTGTCTGAGGAATCCCACTGAGGAGTGTCTGGCAAGGTGGAGTCCCAACAGTCACAAAGTCTGTTCGTAGGTTTACAGCCAGGAAGGACTTTCCCAGATGTTGTGGGAGGGATGCTTATTTAGAAGATGCCTGACACCTCTGCATCCTCCCTAGTTATAACCCCACTGTATCAGAGTTGTTTGGTTAATTATTCTGCATGTTGCAAATCCCTTGTATTTAATAAAGTTGTGGCCTTTTTTATATCCAAAGAACCTGTGTTAGCTGTCTTTATTCCATATCCATCTGTGAGATGTATCATCCTCTGTCTGTGATGTAACATTATCATGCCATGCATTCCAAAAATAGCCCTTTCTGTGTGGCATTTTACTCTCTTTTGTTTATGTACATTGAATGAACAATCTGCATCCCATCCCTTGGCCCAAAAACTCTCAGGGTAGCTAGCAACATAATAAAATTCAAGAAATGCAATAAAATAGCAACTTGCATCTTAAGGGAAAACATACAATAAAATTACCAAAACCCTAACCCAACCCCTCTCCTAACAAACAGACTAAAACATAGGTTTGGACGCTGGAGTGGGTCCAAGCCACATTCCTCAGAGCAGTACTCCAAGTACCACCATGTATTTCGAACTCTTTGGTGTGCTTAGAGACTGGGATGTTAAAGTTAGAGGTTAGGATCAGTCTTTCCTCCATTTATCTCTGGTTGAAAGTGTTTGGTGCAACCAAAGTCCTTCTTCCATTACTTCTTGGTGATGATTTCAAACTCTGATGATGGCAACAGACTGAAAGGAGAGTCACAAGCCTAGGATCCTCCACTCACTCCCTGTTAGAGCTCAATAATGATCAAGCCAAGCAATTAATCAGGCAGAGGCTTTTTGACACTGAACGTCAAAATGAGCTTGTGAATTCTCCAGTGTTTTTGGCCCCAATTAGCAATAGGTATGTGCTAGTGCCAGCAGAATATCTTTCATTCCTGGAATCGAACAAACAAAAAAGGACTTTTTCGCTTGCTAGAAGTTCTGCCCTATCCTTGGCATATTCTAGAAGGTAAATTTAGGAGATTATCAAGATCAGAATGGGGATGTCCCTGTAAGTAAGGTGAAGAGGAGTCTATTGCACAATGTTTTTTTTTTCAGGTGCTCCTTCTATAAAGAAGTCCAATCCAAGCTAATTTCCCCTCTTCTCCGTTTACACAAAGTTATTCTGGAATGAGTGGTGAACTTGGGAAGTTCAACTCCTCTGATGTGAATCCCAAAGCCATTCAAAATAAATGAGCCTACTCCCAGAAGCAGAAGCTGAGGCAGATTATGTGCAGCTTTACCACAATGGCTAATGGAAAGTCATCAGTGTGGATCTGTTGAGGACTCCATAGATTGCCTTAGGTAAGTGATTCTTGCAATATAGTGACAACAATATTGACCTACAGGAGCCAGCCTACTCTTCTGCTGTCTTCTCCTCATCCCACCAAGCATTAGATTTTTTAAAACATTTTGGTATCCCACTCTCCCTCCAAAGAGCTCAGGGAGGAGCACATAGGTTTGTCCCATTTTATTCCCACAAAATGCTTGTGAAATAACAGTGACTTGCTCAGGGGCCGCTCAGTGAGTTCCTTCACGTGACTGAGCATGGATTTGAAATCAAGGCTCCTCAAGCCAAGCACAACAATTTGCCCATTAACCCCCACTGTCCTCACTAGCACATTTTCCAACCATGGAGGTCAGCTCTCTATGGCCTGAGCCCCCATTCCCAGCTGCCACCTGACATGGTGGTGGGTGAAAAGGTGGGGGCATCACATCAACATATGATGTCACTTCTGGTGCAAAACTAGAACTGACATCATGTTGGAAGGGCATTTCTAGGATTCATTCCTAGAGTATTGCCCCAAGACGATGATGCCATTTCACGTTTCACACCGAAAGTAGTATTGTGACCAGCACTAGGGCTGTCAAAAAAAAAAATCGGTACAGTTCGGATTCGGCCGAATTTGGCCCTTGTGGGTTTGGTACGTGCCGAAGTCCGAACTCCCCCACTTCGGATCCGTTCAATTCGGCGGGAATTCAAAGTTCGGGAAAAAAATTCGGCCGAATAAAGCCATTAAAAACACAATTGCGCCTTTCTGCGGCTCTGGGGGGGGGCATTTTTGGGCTTAGAGGTCCCAAACTTTCAGCAGAGCTTCAAAAGACGTATATTGAAAGACTCCCCAAGTTTTGTAAAGATTGGGTCAGGGGGGGCTGAGATATGGGCCCTGAAAGGGGTCCCCCCACCCTTAATGTGCATCTCTCAGCAGAGCTTGCTGCCCACGCACAAAGCTCCCAGCCCCGACAACAGTTTGCAAAGCAACTCAACTTGTAAAACAACACCTTTGCAACAGGGAAAAACCAGAAGACACACAACTGAAACCTCCCCCCTCAAACCAGGAAGCGAGAGACTCGAGGGGGAACACACACCCCAGGCAGAACCGATGAAAGCCCCCTTTGGCTTCCCCCCCACCCACAGAAACTGCTCCCTCCCCACACACACACAGACTCTGCTTTCCCCCCCACACACACACATACACAGGAGAAAAATTATAGATTAAAGCCCCCAAAGGGGTCTTACTGTGGCTGTCTTCTGTTCCATCAAGAGGGGCTGAAGAGGACTTGTAATCCAAGATGATTCCAATTAGGCACGGGAGGTTTTCTCTGGAGAAGATGCACAGGATCGGCTGATCCATTCATCCCAAAAGGGGAAAGGGGAAAGGGGAAAGGGGAAAGCCCATATCTCGGGACCCCCTGACCCAATGTTCACAAAACTTGGGGGGTATCTTAACAACACTGGTCTGAAACTCCGCTCAAGGTTTGGGATCTGCACCCCAAAAAATGCGCCCCCTGCAGCCATGGAAAGAGAAAAGGGGGGAGGCTATATTTCTGCCCCCACTGAACCCATCTTTACAAAACTTGGGTAGTATCTTAAGAATAATTGACTGAAGCTATGCTAAAAGTTTGGGGGCTATATCCCAAAAAAAGCGCCCCCTGCAGCCACATAAATGGAAAAAGGGGGGAGTGAAAAGGGGGAGAGCCCATATCTCGAGACCCCCTGACCCAATGTTTACAAAACTTGGGGGGTATCTTAAGAACACTGGTCTGAAACTCTGCTCAAAGTTTGGGATCTGTACCCCCAAAAATGCGCCCCCTGCAGCCATGGAAAGAAAAAGGGGGGAGCCCATATCTCGGGACCCCCTGACCCAATGTTTACAAAACTTGGGGGGTACCTTAAGAAGCTTCATCTGAAGCTCCAGTGAAAGTTTTGTGTCTGTACCCCCAAAAATGTGCCCCCTGCAGCCATGGAAAGAAAAAGGGGGGAGCCCATATCTCAGGACCCCCTGACCCAATGTTTACAAAACTTGGGGGGTATCTTAAGAAGCTTCATCTGGAGCTCCAGTGAAAGTTTTGTGTCTGTACCCCAAAAAATACACCCCCTGCAGCCACAGAAAGGAGCGAATGTGCACAAGCACCCACACACACACACGCGAGGATTTCGCTCTCTCTCTCTCTCTCCCTGGCCGGGCCGCACATCAGCTGATTCCTCCAGTACTCAATCCTGACTGATTGGCCAGAAGAAGACCCAGCTTGGCCACCGATTGGCCGGGGGAGGAGAATGCTGCTTACTGACGGTTATGCTGTTTACTGACGGCCGAATGTGCCGAATTTATTCGCGAACTCCCGAACTCGCTGAATTCGGCCCCCCCGGTTGCCCGCCAGTTTTGAGTTCGGTTCCTCCCGAACTAAAAACCACCGAATCAGGGGAAATTCGGCTGATTTTCAGTTCGGGCCAAACCGAATTGACAGCCCTAACCAGCACAATGCCAAATCACTTATCTCCTCTCTGCAATTTCTAGGGCTGGCAATCCTATGTCTCCTATGGCCTATATAAGTTTAGTCAGAACCGGAGACCTGCCAAAGCCCAGCCTGTCCCTGCGCACATTGACTTTTCAAAGTTTTTCTGAATCTCTGTGAAGGAAAGTTCTTAAAAGCATCTTTGTATGCTTACCAATTACCTTCCCATTTTTATTTTACTTTCCATGGAAACATGTTCCCTTCTGTTGGCAGGAAGAAGAAAGTACAATGTCACCCACAGGGTCTCACTGTTCAGTCCTGTGTTCTATCAGCTACAAGGTTGGCCAAAGCTACTTTAAAGCAGGCAACTCACATTATGGCACTGTAATTAACTATTGTTCTTTGTCACTCTGAGGATGTTTTGATATTCTTTTCCTGTTGCCATTCAGAAGTGGATTCAGAAAGCGGCAGAATTCTCCAAGGACAAGAACACGTATGTTGCTATTAACTCCAGTCAGGTCTAATAGTTTGGAAAAGAAAATATCTGCCCTTTTGAACACCTTTCCCCAGGTTTTGAATCAGACACCTTTCTCTCACACCGCTGCTTCTTGGAGAGGCCCTCCTGGTGCTGTGTCAAAGCAAGAATGGCCATAATTTAAAGTGACAGTTCTAAGAAGCCTCAGTATTCCTAATAGCATCATTAATTTCAAGGGAAAATCTAAAGTGAGGTATTCTGTAACCTGATCTCTTCCAATAAATCTATCTCCAGAAATTCTCCTGAGCCCCAAGGCTTCAGACTGCAGAGAAAGTGCGTGGCTTCCCTAGCAGGTTCGGCACGGGGGCCTGAGGCTGGATGCCAATACCTGAGTGACAGCAGCTAGCACATATTAAAATAACAGCAATTTTAATGAGTAAGCCTGCATTTTTCATGTGGGCTTGTCTGTTAGATTTCATATCCCTGGTGAGCAATTTTCTGCCACTAGAGCTATACTGCAGTTGCAAAGCATTAGTGGAATAATATTTTCATTGAGCTGCTATATATGAATGGGGCATTTAAAAGGTATTCATTAATGGAGCTTGATATCAGTTATATCAGTTAACAGTGAGAGTCCTGGAAATTTGATTGCAAAGGTAGTTCTCCGCTGGCTTCTATCTTCTCTAAAGGAGAGCTGCTGTGCTTTAATGAACTGAACATCCTGTTTGCTTGATTGTGTATTAAGACTAAATTTTAAGTTTGATTAGTTGGACATTTCAACCTATTAGTTTTTAGGGACAATGAAAAGTTCTCATGTTTAAATTTTAAAGGAGAATTAGTGGGACACCTACAAGGACTTGCAGGGGTATTTCATTTTTTAGACTCCCCCATTAATTACTCTTTCTCTTTGGTGAAAGCCCCCATAGCCTCTCCCATAACCCTGCTTCTGTCTCTCCTTCCCACCCACTAGTCAACCAACCTTTATCTGCCCCCCATCTTCACTCTCCCCCCAGGCAGCCTCTACCTGGGAAAACTATGGCTGAGTTGCACAATGCCAGTTGTTGGACTGGGCCCAGTTGCATGGTAGGAAACCGGCAAAAACTTGTAGGGGGCACTTCTCTTTCCCCTGCATCCTTTCCCTGCACTATTTCCTCTTTCCCTCATCCTGGCAACCCCCATTGACTCTCCATTCCCTGCCTCATTCTCTTCTCAACCACTGACCTACCTCTTGACTGCCCCCCATCTACTGGTATAGTTATTATTTATTTACTTCATTTATATCTTCTCAATGGGGACCCAAAGCAGGTCACATCATTTCCCTCTCCTCCATTTTATCATCAGAATCATGCTGTGAGGTAAGTTAGTCTGAGAATGTATAACAGGCCCAAGTGAGATTCCACAATGGAGTGGTGATTTAAACCTAGGTCTCTCAGATCCTAGTCTGAAACACACCACACTGGCTTTCATTGGGTGAAAGCTGCTGATAAGACTGCCAGGCCTCCTGCTGGCAACAACCCTCATTTCCTGCCACTGCCCTAAACAGCAGAGGGAGAAGATTTTTTTGAAAAGCATTGGTGTCATGTGCCACTATGTCACTTCCAGTGTGATGTAGTGGTTAAGAGCAGTGGTTTAGAGCAGTGGACTCTGATCTGGAGAACCGGGTTTGATTCCCCACTCCTCCACATGAGCGGCGGAGGCTAATCAGGTGAACTGGATTTGTTTCCCCACAAACACATGAAGCCAGCTGGGTGACCTTGGGCTAGTCACAGCTCTCTTAGAGCTCTCTCATCCCCACCTACCTCACAGAGTGTCTGTTGTTGGGAGGGGAAGGGAAGGTGATTGTAAGCCGGTTTGATGCTATAGAGTCCAATTGCCAAAGCGGCCATTTTCTCCAGGGGAACTGATCTCTATCAGCTGGAGAGCAGTTGTTCAATTGCCGGTTTGTAAGCCGGTTTGATGCTATAGAGTCCAATTGCCAAAGCGGCCATTTTCTCCAGGGGAACTGATCTCTATCAGCTGGAGAGCAGTTGTAATAGCAGGAGATCTCCAGCTAGTACCTGGAGGTTGGCAACTGTACTTGTTGGGGAACTCTGTTTTAGAAGAAGAGGAAGCATTCTTTGTGACAGAGCCTATTTGGCATGTACAGAACACATTCTGCAGGATCCAAGGCTACGTCGTCCATTTCCGATCCAGTCTGGCAAGAAATTAGTGAGTTTCCCTTCAGATATGTAGAACTGGGGGAGAAAACAGACATGATGGCAAAAGAAATGAATTTTGCTACCTTAAAAAAAACTCTAATCCTAGTTTGAACATTTTCAAATGTTCAGAGCACATAACTGGCAATGCAATCAATACCTAATAAATCTGCCAAACATTCCCTGGGTTTATCAGTAAGTTTCAGACCTAAGAAAATGGAATATTTGGATAACAACGCATTTGATATACCCTCCTGTTCAAAAGGGGAAAAAAATACTCTGTTTTTTGGCATGGTGTCTCTGCTATGCTTTGTCAATAGGTGTAAGTAGATGTCTGGAGCCAAGAGCACCTTATTTGGCAACATATACCTGATTCCTTTTTTATTTTAGTAGCAGGCCTTTGAGGAACATAACAGAGCTGAGATGAATTATGTGCATAGGAATAGAAGTTTAATGAATAGAAGGTCAATGGAATGCAATTGATGTTGGCACATTAACACACTTTTTCCTCTACAAAGTGACTTGTATCATTTTTCTCGTATTAAGGGTAAATGAGGCCCCTTCAAGAATCAACTTTCCAGGTTGTTTTAGAAGTTTGCTCATTTGAAAAATATGCTCTGCAGTTAAACCTAGGTCAACCGCTCCTTTATTAAATGCTTATGTACACCAATCCCATGTTCAAAATTCATGCTTTTCATTCTAGTAAAATATGCTGATGTGCATTTTTGTCTGCCTTTTAAATGTATTAGTTTACTGTTTATTAACATCTTTATATTCCACCTTTTACATAGCTCAATATGCCTTACATATTCGGATTTAAAACACACAGCAAAGCCCCATATAATGCCCCTTTCCCCCAACTGCCAACAGCCTTTACCCCATTAAACACCCTAGCAAATAGAGTTCCATTACAGTGCCTGCAAAACATCTGTAAGGATGGCATTTCCCCGGATTTCCTAGGGAGCCAGTGTAATAAAGTGGGAGCTATGGTGGAAAAAGCATATGCTCTAGTTGATGCAAAGTGGGCTATCTTAAGCAAGGGAACAGCTAGCAGGTGGCAATCTGAGCACCTCAGATGGCATATGCGGTCATATGGGAATAGTCCTTTAAATATGTGGGTCCTCGGATGTGAATTTCTTTGCTGACCCTGGGCTAAGGTAGAAGGAGTCTCTGAGCAACACAATAACAATCTTAAGCAACATATTTAACGTAAGCATCAGACTTTAATTTTGGAATCAAATGGCCACAACTTATTTTGGTAATAGCTGAAACTGCATTGGCACAGCATGTAGGCTGGAACAGGAACATTGGCTGACCCCAATGCAGCCAGATGTGCACATCCTACTCCCAGCAAGCCTGCCAGGAATAGCAGGGATGGCAGTTCTGGGAAATACACCTGGGAATGAGCCACTTGGGGAGCCTTTGCCACTTGGGGAGAGGCTGCCCAGACAGCCCCCAAGCTGGGCATATCCATCCCCAAAGCCTCACCCAAAATCCCTTAGTGGGATCTTCCACAGCAGAGGAAAGGGGCACGCAGGCCGCTTTCCCCTAAAAACTGACTCCAGCCCCATGCTGACACTGCCAAAGTTGTGACAAAATGAACAATAATACTAAACAACCCGAAACAGGGAGGGAGGGTTGGGACAAATCTGGAGAGAAACTAAGGCTTTGGCTGGAGGGCAGACCAGAGGGAAAACTTTGCCTTCCCTGCCCATCCAGCCAGCCCCGCCCACGACTGAATCAGCTCCCAATAGGTTAATTCAAACCTATTACTTGGGAGCTTATTGGCCCTGCTGGGTGCAGCCGCACCCTGGAGGCGAAGAGCCGAGTGGCTCAGAAAAGCCTCTCACAGGCCCCACCACCGCCAATGAAACTGCCCACCAGCGTTTTGCTCTGGCTTCTGTTCCCTGCCTGGGGCCAGCAAAGCGGGAACTCCCAGTAAGTTCTGGGAACCCGGGCTCGAAGTTCCTAACCAGCACCTTCAGATGAATTAGGAAACAAACTGGCAGCCTGTTTTTGCTGTTTTAAAATAGACTACATCAAGTCCTGTTGGCCAGTCCTGACAATAAGAAGGCCGCCAAATTCTGAAATAGCTACAGTTTCTAAGTTGTCTTCAAAGGTAGCCCAATGTAGGGTGCATTCCAATAATCTAGCCGGGAGGTTACAGAAGCATGCAAATTTGGTAGACAATTGAGTCAATTTTGAATTATATTTCAAAGGAATGTGGCAATAAAGATGCATGCACACTTCCTATCAGATGTGTAATGTATATGTTTTTATATAGATATTGTACTCAAGTCCAAATGTATTGTGCAAAATAGCCTTAGGAAGGATACTGAGCAGATCTGACATTATACCTGGTGTTATTTTAGCAGCAAATGAATTTAGGAGTCTTCCACAATCACAGTTGCTTGAATGTCTGGTTGAATTTTATTGAGTGAAAAACCTTCTAATTTCAATGCCAAATTATTTAAAGTGCTACAGGGGCAATATCATATTAATTTATTTGCATTTTCTAAGGCCTATGTATGAAACTACAAGTAAACAAATGCCATTTGGATAGGGAAAAAATTGTGGGTTATCTAAGAAAAAGTTAGTCATGAAAGAGTCTTTTTAAACTATGAAATAGCTGTAACCAAAATTTGTGAAAATGTGCCTTTTTGTGGCACACACACACATACACACACTCAATGGTTTGTGATCTGGATTTACGAAAAATTAGAACTCTGCATTCAATATGACATACAAATTTGTCAAACCTGTTTGTGAATATATGGCTTCAATTATCTCCCCATATACCTCCATGATCATTTTTATAACATAAAAAGCAAGTTGATGCCAGCAACATGACTCTCATCTGAGCTATAATGTGGTATGGGGACCCATTAAAAACACACAGAAAATGAAATTTTCAGGAGAAAAAATATTTTCCCATATGACTTGGTAAAGAAAATTTGAAGAGAAGCTGTTCTATGAAATACTTTTTATATTAAAGAAAAGTAACATAATTTAAAGTAATAAAATAAAATTGGTACTCTTAGCCTTCAGTCTTTCATAATGTTTTATTTATATGCTAATACATGGCTCCCTTCATTCACAATATGCTACATGCCAAAAATAAACTGCTTTCTCGAATTTCTGGACCTCTGTCTGAACTACATTCTATGGAATATGTACTGAGATATATAAGGAAATGCACATTTCAGTATTGGTGAAGATGTATATGTGAATGCATATCAACATGTGCATTTCATTGAAAACAATACAGTGGAAAAGTGCACATGAATGCACATTTGAATATGACCAAATGTGTCCACCTACTCAAGCCAGCAAGTATCCAGCTTGTGGACTCTGATCTGGAGAACTGGGTTTGATTCCTCACTCCTCCACATGAGCGGTGGAGGCTACTCTGGTGAACTGGATTTGTTTCCCCACTCCTACACATGAAGCCATCTGGGTAACCTTGGGCTAGTCACACTCTCTCAGCCTCACCTACCTCACAGGGTGTCTGTTGTAGGGAGGGGAAGGGAAGGCGATTGTAAGCCGGTTTGAGTCTCCCTTAAGTGGTAGAGAAAGTCGGCAGATAAAAAACCAACTCTTCTTCTTCTTCTTCTTCTGCAGAGGATCTGCAATGGGTTTCCCAGGTCTGATTACATTAGGGCCATCTTTGGAGCCAGAATCTGCTGCTACCACTCTGCTCAAGAAAAGAAAGGAAGCAGTGACATGGTAGAAGTTTTGCTTGCTCACAGGGGTGGGGATGGTCTTCAAAGACAAGCATTCTTTTAAAACAAAATCTGTATCCCATAGGATCCTTTAAACTCTGAGGGGAAATGTTATCTCACTGTTTAAAAGAAGAAGAGGGGGGGACTGACCTCAAAGAACCCAGCCTTTAGGAAATTTGTCCTGTGAGACGAATCCATCTTCTTTTCCACCTTGGGCTGAAGGGAAACATGTGGCATACTTCCTTCAGTCTTACTTAGATGCAAAGGCCTGTTCCAGGGTCTGAGGGATTCTAGACAAGATTATCTCTACTGTCCTAATTAGCTTGCCAGTACTATATATAGGCAGAAGTAGCTCCTCATTCTCCCTCTTTTCATGTGTTGTACAGAGACCAGATGGAGGGAGAAGCAATTGCTCAGACCCTGAAAGCAGCAGCCAATGAATTAGAGTGTGGAGTTGCTGATATCGCCATCTCCTCATGCTACCCCTGGCATTAAAGCAATGGTTGCCACTACCAAATCACTGTATGAGCGTGTCTGTAAAGACTTCCTACAAGGTAATAGTTCTATTATTTTGCAAACTATTTGAGGAAATAATAATCAGCATTGTGGTATGGAAAGAGAGATGGTGGAAGAATATCGTGTGGCAGAGAAAGCCAATTACATGTGGGAGAACTGAGGGGAAGGGGACAGCCGACCACTGAGAAAAGAGAGACTTTCCAGAGTTACACCCAAACACCATTTCTAAGGAACTCATAACTCCAGATTATATTAAACAGATGACACCAACTGGCACATAAAATATATTATTTCATGGAACAGTACAATGGATGATGTCATACTAGGAGTAATAGTCTCAATCAGTAAGAATGGTGGAGAAAGCACAGCAGCACTGATGGCTGAAGTTCCAGTCTGGGCCTCCAGCAGTATTGAAAAGCTTCTCCTTTCCTTCCTCCCACACACACACACTTCATTATAAGCAGCCCAAAGAGCTGTCATGGACTCTCTTAACACATACATATACCACTCCCCAGAGCTTGGTAACTACCTCACATTGTCTCTTTGATAGGCATCTGAGAAACAAATGAGAAGGAGAAGATGTCTGAAGGGTCCATTAACATTGTTAGGTTAGATGCGCTGACAATAAGTCGATTCTTTTTGACATGACTGTCGCAGTAATGAAGGTATGTTTCTCAACGACTCTTCTTAATATAAGATAAGATATGGATGGCCCGTGTTTTTCTTCTGACATATGTCCAGCATATCAAAGGGTGGCATAAGAAAAGGTTTGCTTATTGACACGCTAATAGGAGATAAAGTTTAAGATTAATAGCAGTGCTGCTTTTGTCTGTCAGTTTTGTTTGGCAGATCCTCCCGAGAATAGAAAATCCAGTGTTCCAGCTCCTGAAAGCAAAGGGACTGTCTGGGAGGAGGGTTCTACACCAATAGCACAGCGAAAGGTCCTCTTTTCCCCCAGTGCACGAGGAAAAGCCATTCAGAGGCAAAGCATGTGTCATCTTGAATGTCATGCTACATTCCTTTTGCTTTCTCTGGCTTTGGTATTTAGATGTGATCTTCTCTTGATCTGTAAAGGAACATGAAGAGAGAATGGCTATGCTAAGGGAACAATGGAAAGTGTGGTAAGAGGAAACCAAGGGTTGCCTCCATAAAGGCAAGGGTATGGCATTCAGATGTAACATCTCTTAAAACTGACAATGAGGCAAAAAGTGGTCAGGATGTGTCCATTTAGCTAAGGTAAATTTATAGTCCCAAATTCTTCATCTGCTGCTAGTAACATTACAGGATAAAAAAAGAGGGGGAAAATGCTTTTGCCAGATGTTAAATTATTATCTGTGTTACTGTTTGCTTACTGGGGGAAAAGGCACCACAAAAGGAAACGTCCTGTTGTTGGTTGGAAATAGGTGTAAAGGAAGAAAGAATGCAGGGCTAGTTACTCAAATGCATGTGCACAATATGAGCATAATGCAGCCATTTAAATACATCTTGTAATTACTTGTCCAGACACAGAACAAACACAAAGGCATCTTGCCTTGGCTCAGACAAGCCATACACAACTGGCAGCCACTGTAGCAGCCAGGCCAGGACATGCCCAGGCCCCAGAACAGACAAGGTGGGGCTGCAGACTGAGCTCAGTAATAGGCCATTTATTCTTGGTAATTAGCAGTGCATTCCAGGCTGAATTGGCCCGCATATTTTTTTTTTTCACGGTGAACAGTCATTCAGGAAGTGACTGCAAAGCTGGCGGATACCTGCTTCGCATTACTTAAGAGCCCCTTTAATATGACCTTTTGTGTTTGCTCCACCCCCGCAGCAAAGAATCCCCTCAAAGAAACATGCAAAATCACAGCTGCACATTAGCTATGCAACTGGTGATTGCTAACGGCTATGCAAACAAAGAGCAGGCAAGAGGGAGTGTGTGTGGAATTTCTCCTTTTGCATCGGGACCGTGAATAGTCATTTTAAAGGTCACATTTTTAAAAAGAGCTTTGAGCGAGCTTCAAAATTGACCCTGAATAAACGGCCATAGAGTTTAGCAGCTAGGTGGATCTAGTCCCATCCTCAAGCCCTGCCTAGGGAAAGGGAGCAACCCAGAAGGCAGCTGCAGCAGAGACAGGGCTTCAGGGTACTTCTGGTTGGGTGAAGGGGTAGAAGGGAAGAGCAAGTCAGGGAAAGGGGTTGGAAGAGTGGCCTATTTAAGGAGGAGCTACAGCAGGCCAGGGAGGATGAAGTATTCCTGCTCAGGTAGCATGGAAGAACAGAGGATACAGAAAGACAGAGGAACAAGGTGTTGCAATATCCACTCCAATCTGAGACCTTGCAGGTCCTCCACTGCAGGGAAGGTTGTAGCAGAGCTTTGACAGTGGTGCCATATTATTCCATACTCACTTGAACCTTTGTAGTCTGATGATGAAAAAAAATAGTTTTGTGACATCGACTTGTTGGTACTATCCTTGGGCACTTGAGAAGAAAGATGAAGGGGTCTGAGTTTACAATGGTTTCCTATGGAGAATGGGGCCAACCCATTCAGGGCCCCATAAAATTGGACCTCCTAACCCATTTTTTTCCAAACTATGGTGTTTGTCTCAGGAGTGCCCCTTGCAGCCACCCTGCAAATTTACTGACTCTACCTTGAAAAACGCCTCTCCAAATCCTCGGAAAAAAAATCTTCACAGGATATAATGGACCAGGATTTTTTCAAGAAAACCAGAAAAAAGTCGAAAAACCCATTTACCAGTATGGATATTCTGCTTATTTCAGTTTCTCCAGAAAAAAATCAGGACCAATAAACCTGAACCCGAAATTTACTGGAAAAAAATGCACAGCTGTAAGTATAAACTGAGCAAACAATTTATCTTAGACTTGTTATGATTTGATAACTGGTTCCTCAAAAGTCATCAGCTGCAAGCCATGGGCTAAGAGAGCTTCACAAGTCTAGTCATACACCTGTTTCATAGTACTGGCAGGGAGAGGAAGACACACTTAGCCCAGACAGAGTTCAGCAGCTATTAGCTTGCTTCCAGCAAGATCTTCACTCCTCCCCCTCAGTGTAAGGGGTCATAGGAAATCTTCTGGGGCTCATGGTGACTGTCAGTGGTCCTGCACACCAGGCATTGGACATGGATCTTTGTACTATTAGTTAAATGTTGGTTGCTTTATACTGGGCAAACCTTCTTGGAGATTTACCCTAGAGGAAAACAAGAAAGAGATTATTGGGTGAGTTCTGAACAATAGCCACAGGGACTATGACTTCTTTCATAATGCTCTTTCCCCATGCCTAAATATACAACTCCCCAATACAATATCTACTTTTTACGACTTCCGGTGGTGCCGTTGGAGAGAGCACTCCATTTCCCCAGGTTGTCCTGGGAGAAATCCAAGTTTGCGTTATTTTTGGGGTACATAGATACCCCAATCCGACCCTTGCAAGTGGGTTGGAAAGCAGGAACTCCCTGCAGCCCGCAAACGCGGTTTGACCTCCTAGGTACTCTGAGGGGGCTTTTTTAAGCCCCTCGGAGTCCTAGACGCCGGTCCTGCGAGGGCACTAGGGAAGGACATCGCCAAAACGCAACTTTGGCAGCAAGCTCTACCCTCCACCGCCTTAATACCAACATAAGGACTACATAAAGAAAAGAACCTCACCTCTTGACACCCAAGTGAGTACAAAAGAACTCTTCGTCTACTTACTAGAAATTTGAACAGACGGGGGGCTGATAAGAATATTTCTGGGACCCCCACCCCTCCATAATCCGAACTGGAAAAGTTTGATCTGAGTTAGTCATCGGGATTAGCGACAGGAGCCTTATCGGATCGATCAGCCTAAACCATAACAAAGAGTCGGAAGGATACCTTTTAGACTGACAAGAATTATCACCAATGAGAAGGTCCGAAGGAAGGGGAGGGTGATCTCTCTTCCTGATTTTCCGGCAAATTCCTGCCACGTTTGCAGTAAGGGAGTGCCTGGAACGGAAGACTCTCTATAACACCCTCTCTATCATTGGAACTAAAATAACAGGAAGTAGCCGCGGGACTGAATATCCGTCGCACTCGAGTTACTTTCAAATCATTCCTGAAGGAATAACCATCGAGAAGAGGCGATAGAAGGTCTGCAGCACTAGTAACTTCCTGTTTACTTCCTAATTAATCCGATCTAGAGCGACCGAAAAAACTCACTGGTATTTTAAAACTTTAAAATGCAATTTTAAAGCCAATTTCGACTCTTTTCAACCCGAAAAAATTATTAGGCTGATCTTTGAACTATTATCTTTTAACCAGCACCTTAAAGGCCCTGTCGGTGGACATGTATTTTACCAGCTTTTTTTGAATGTAAATGTCTCGACCCCGCTCTGGCTCACTACACAGCCCTGCCTATACTAAACTAAGGGACTCTTTACAAACCTCGACCATGGAAAAAAAGTTACAGGATATGCTAACTAAACAAACTGAGGCAACAAATAAACAGTTTGAACAGATGTCTACACAGATGGCACAGTTGACTTCTATGATGACAAATCTTGGTCAAGCATCCCAAGCTATTAATCAGAAGTTGGATGTGGTCACTGTAGACTTGAAAGAAGTAAAAACTCAAATGATTGTTATGAAGACAGATATGCAAGCGATGGATGTATCAATTAAGAAAGTGATGGATGAGCACAAGGACACAAAGAAAAAATTAACAAGCCAAGAAAAACAGATTGAAACAATACAAGCGGATCAGATGGCGGCAAAAAATCAAATGGCAATGATGGAGATGAGAGTGAAAGAGACCAACCTTCGTATACGCAATTTTCCAGATATGATGGGAGACAATAAAGAATCTGCAATACCAAATTTGGCCTACTTATTTCAGATAGATGAACAAGAATTAAAACAAGCCATTAATAGAATATACAGGATACCACTACCTGCTAGAATGAGAAGATCTAAGCCAAGAGATTTGATGATAGTGTTCTATGACACCAGAGTTAAAGACAAGATTATGAAGATTCATTATGAAAATCCAGTGTCAGCAGGAGATTCCTCTCTTATACTACTGAAGGATATTCCAAGGCATCTACTTTCACAGAGGAATAACTACAAAGACTTTGTGTCTATACTGAAAGCTAATGGCATCAAATACCGTTGGATTATGCCACAAGGTTTGGCTTTCACCTATAAGGAAGTGAAAACGACAATTCTATCCCAAGCAGATGTGGGGAAATTTCTGAGAAAATATAAAATGGACCTTAAAGAATTACCTGGAGAGAAGGAGGAAGAAGAAGAGGAAGAAGAAGAGGTACAGGGTGCAGAAGGTGGTACCAAACTATAGACTTTTTATTTTGCTAAAAAACACTACATTATGGCAAAAGCAATTTCTTGGAATGTAAATGGACTGAATGAGAAAACTAAAAGGGCCAGAATCTTCAAATATCTACAGAAATATAAATACTCCCTAATTTGCCTACAAGAAACCCATATAGCTTCAAAGCATAAAAAATACTTGGAGAAACAGGTGCTTGGACAAGCATTTATTGCTTCTGCTAAAACTAAAACAAAGGGAGTGGTAATCTATGCCCACCCCAGTCTCTGTCCAGAACTAGTATATAAAGACAATGAAGGAAGAATTGTAATTATCAGAATTAAAATATTGGGACAAAGGACAATAGTGGTTGGAATCTATGCACCCAATGAAGGGAAAAAATCCTTCTATGAAAAATTACATGATCTGATAACCCAGTACGCACAAGACCAAATTTTATTGATGGGCGACTTCAATGGAATTATTCTCCCATCTCTGGACAAAAAATCAAAAGCAAAAGATATCAATGATGGATGCTTGCCTAAAACTTTCTTTGCCATGGCTTCAGAATTAGAATTACAAGACATTTGGAGAACAATGAATACAACAGCTAAAGAATACACCTTTTATTCAGCAAGACATGATTCACACTCCAGAATCGATATGATATGGGCCAGTAAATCAATTTTCACGCAACTACGTAAAATTCATATTTTACCTAGAACTTTTTCTGATCACAATCCTGTTACCTTTGATTGGAACAATAAACAAGCATTTAGATGGCGAATGAACGATAAACTTTTAAAAGACAACAAGATACAAAAGGAATTACAGGTTTTAATGAAAGACTTTTTTGAAATTAACCTTAATGGGGAAACTTCTTTAAATACAGTTTGGGACGCATTCAAAGCTGTTCTGAGAGGTTTTATGATACAGAAACACTCGGCCTGGAAGAAGACTCAATTGCAATTTACAAACAACATACTTTGGAATTTACAAAATTTGGAGCAGAAATTGGTAATGGTAACACAGGAAGAGGAGAGAAGAGAAATTCAAATACAGATTTCTGCATCTAAACACCAATTAAATTTGGTAATAATGGAGGAAATGAATAAAAATCTGAAACTTGCTAAACAAAAGTATTTTGAATATGCAAATAAACCAGGAAAATTTTTAGCAACACAACTGAAGGACTCATTTCAAAAGAAGATTATAACAAAAATCCAAACTGCTAAAGGACCAGTTTATTCAACTTCAGAAATTCAGAAAGAATTTGTTTCATTTTACTCTAAGTTATATCAGAAAGAAAATACTCCAAAACAGAAAATAGATAAATTTTTAAACTCAATACAGATGAAAGCTTTGTCAATGACCCAGAGAGAATGTATTGAAGCTCCAGTAACAAGGGAAGAAATACAAGAAGCAATACTGAGACAAAAAACGGATAAAACACCTGGACCAGATGGAATTACTGCACTATTTTATAGAACATTTAGTGACAATTTAGTTGGATTTTTTGGTTCACTTTACAATGCAATTTTGGACGAGGGAACATCCCCGGAGACTTGGTCACACGCATTTATATCACTGATACCCAAAGAAGGAAGAGATCCAGAAAAAACATCTAATTACAGACCTATATCGCTCTTAAATGTGGATTACAAAATTTTTGCTTCGGTTTTGGCATGTAGGATAAAGCAATTTATTAAGGATCTTATACATGAGGACCAAGCAGGTTTTATACCAGGAAGGCAAATAAAAGACAATGTAAGAATTTTACTAGATTCACTGGAATATTATGACCATAATATTCAACAAACTGCGGCTTTTGTATTTTTGGATGCAGAAAAAGCCTTTGATATGGTCTCTTGGAACTTTTTGAAACGGATTTTGGATAAATTGAATTTTGGAGATCGTTTTCAGAAAGGTATATCGGCTATTTATACCTCCCAACAAGCTAAAATTTTGGTTAATGAATCAATGTCAGATAACTGCCAAATCACGAAAGGGACTAGACAGGGATGTCCCTTGTCTCCACTTTTATTTTTGTTGGTGTTGGAACCGCTATGTGTGAAACTAAGAAGTATGGAGGACATCCGCGGGCTAAGAATTAAAAAACATGAATTTAAGTTGAGAGCATTCGCGGATGACCTACTGCTAATTTTGGAAAACCCAACACAGTCAATGAATATACTTCAGGAGACTTTGGATGATTTTGGAAAAGTATCAGGCTTTAAAGTGAATCAAGAAAAAACAAAGATAATATTTAAAAATTTATCGGAAATACAACAACAGGAATTTATATCATATACTGGCTGGGAGAAAGCTAACAAAGTTAAATACCTGGGAATTTGGATCACTGCAAAGAATAAAGATCTGTTAACCAACAATTACCTCAAGTTATGGGGTAAGATTAAAACTGATATGATTATATGGTCAAACAAAAAATTGTCATTAATGGGACGTATCTCAACGATCCAAATGAATGTCTTACCGAGGATGCTCTTCTTATTCCAAAATTTACCAATAATATCACAAACAAAATATTTTGAAACTTGGAGGAAAGACATTTCAAACTTCATCTGGCAAGGAAAAAAACCAAGGACTGCTTATAAATACTTGGTGGATCTAAAAACTAGAGGAGGTTTAGCACTGCCTAATTTTCAACTCTATGCTGAAGCGGTAGCTTTAGTATGGCTAAAAGACTGGATGAATTTGTCAAATGTACGTTTGCTAGACTTGGAAGGTTATAATAACTTAAGTGGATGGCATGGTTATTTGTGGTATGATAAAATTAAATTACAAGCAACATTCCGTAATCATATAATCAGGTCCTCTCTACTTCGTATTTGGATGAGATATAAACACATTTTGGAACCAGAAACACCGATGTGGATATCGCCCCAAGAAATGCTAACTTTGCGCCCACTTAGACCAGACAAATTTATTACTTATCAAGATCTAATTAATTGGGAAGGAAAGAAATGCTCACTAAAAGACTTTCAACTTCTTAAGGATGATTTACAATGGCTTCAATATTACCAAATCAAATCAGTTTTTGTACAAGATGCAAAAAAAGGTTTCTCTAAAGAAAAATCTCCTTTTCAAAGGATTCTACTAGACAATAATACAAAGCTGATTTCTAAAATGTATAATCTCCTTTTAACAATATACTGTGAGCAGGACACGATTAAACCAACTATGATCGATTGGGCTCAAAATGTGGGACATGATATTGTTTTAAATAAATGGGAAAGATTATGGTCTAAAGATTTAAAAGGAATAAAAGCACAGTCAGTGCGAGAAAACATCTATAAAATGATGTATAGATGGTATCTAACACCCAAGAAAATTGCAAAGATTTATAAAACGATGTCCCCTACTTGTTGGAAATGTAACAAAGAAATTGGTTCCTTTTATCACATGTGGTGGACCTGTGACAAAGCCAAAGACTTCTGGGACATGATTTATAACGAACTGAGATTAATACTACAAAAGAATATATCCCAAACACCAGAAATGATGTTATTGAGTATGATTCCAGACGACTTAGCAACACAAAGAACCTTTTTGATTTATGCCACAACAGCTGCGAGACTGCTTTATGCAGCGAAATGGAAAGGGCTAGAAACTCCAGAGAAAAAAGACTGGATTGTTAAAATGTTTGAAGTGGCAGAAATGGCAAAACTCACAGCTATTCTAAATGAAGAAAATGACGTTCGGTTTTTGGGGGAATGGGGGGCGTGGATGCATTATTGTGAATATGAGTTAAAATTGGGAAGAATGGAAGAATATTTTCTAATCTGATCCAGAGGATTATTTTTGATTTTTTTTTATATTGAATAAGCATAATTATATTTACTAACAGATTATGGTTTTTTATATATGGTATTGATATTTTATCAAGATTAGATTACCTATGACGGGATGAACTTTTTATTAAGAGGCAGATAGAGGTGATGGGGAAGTCAAAAAATTTTCCATTTCTTTTTTTTTCTTTTTTCTTTTCTCTTTTTTATTATATGATATGGAATTATAACAACTTTAGGTTAGAATTGAAATTCGATATTGTTATAGATGTTGTTTAATGCAATGGAAAATTTCTATCATAAAACCCAATAAAATTTATATATATAAAAAAAAACAATATCTACTTTTTACATGATAGTTCAGTTTGGATTTATCTGTGAATATGTTTGTCTAAGAAAGGCAGCCTCTCGTGTTGTATCCTTGAACACTGGGATGATTGTAAATAACAGATACTAAGGCTTCAGGCTTTCTTAGGCCAACAGGGACTCGAGTACCTGTTCCATACATGCATATAGCTGCTTTTTCATCCCATTGTCTTTTTGTCATTCTAGTCCAAATCAGTATAATATCTGTGATGGACTAGCCTGGGATTACTCAAAAACTTTCTGAAACCTGGCCCACAGAGTGGACTAGAGTTGCCAACAGGCTTGAAGAAAAATGTTTTCCCCTTTAATACAGAGTTAATTAACTTGTGGAAATGGGCAGCTGAAGCTTTTCATTGCATTGAGATAAATTACATCACCTGGTAAATAAGCCATTAAGACTCTATTAAAGGGACAGGACACCTTCTTTGCCAGGCTATTGGCAACCCTAAAGAGACCCCTATAAACATTACACTTTACAAGAAGGTATTCAGATATACTAAGTTGTAAGCCTAGATCAGCACAATGAAATCAGTTGTATATGACTAGCTTATGCTGCAAAGCCTCCAAGGTAATGAGGGGGATAAATCAATCACCATGGTTTTTGAAGGAGCTTAACAACATGAAGATGATTGGACAACTCCTATAATAACTTTAGCTGCAACAAAATCTGCATCTGCTGATCATGAATTTTGTACTATTGATTTTAATTTAACAAACTTTCCTGCTAATCACCTTTCCTCTAAAAATACTGGCTTATCCTTTGACTACATGGGAAATATCATAACACAGCAACTAACAACAAGCAGGGGACCCACAAGTACTTGTGGAGGAGTATCTTGTTTTCCCTGCCCCCTTTATTTCCTCTTTCTCTTCCCTGAAAGCCCTCTTAGCTTCTCCACTTTTCAGGCTTCCTTCTCTTCTTCCCACTCACCAGCCAACTTACCTTTCTCTGTTCCCATCTTCTGTTTGCCTTATTTTTCCTCTCCTGGTAGCCCCAACCTGGGAAAACTATGCCCCAGTTGTGCAGTGGGGAACCTGCAAAGACTTGCTGAGTCTTATAGCAGATGTTATGTTAACTCAGTGGCATGCCCCACAGAATTCAACAACTTTTCAAGGAGGTACAGAACTGCAGGTTTAGGAGCAAAACCAGCTAGGAACATAGAGCCTTCAATAATTTATTGGCCTTTACCTGTGTTTTAGAAATGCAGTAACCGGATTAAAAGAATGCTTAAGTATGAAACAAACAAAAAGTCTGTATGATGTCTTACATTATGTGATGCCAAGAAATCATTGTTTGTATTGCAAATTATAATTTCCTTAGATATGGAGGAAATAATGTGGCTGTTTTGCTTTTTCTCTCTTCTGATTTCTGTATTGTTCACCAAAACACAAATTTAGAATGATTTTTTTAAATACACATGCTTTTGTTAGATTTATATGTAGGGATTAGACTTGTGTATGGAACTTTGTTTTGATTATTTTGTTTTTTGTTATTAATTCCAAAAGGGACTGCTTTGGTATTGGCTTATTTTATATGGTTTTGTTTAATTAATGCCTCTTTTGTTATTGTTTTGTTTTCATAACTTTTTTTGTTTTTATCGCCATTGGCTTCAGTGTAGAGATGCCAGCCTCCAGGTGGCACCTGAGGGAACCTACAAAGCCTCTTATGGTTATGTGGAAACATTCTTGTTTTGAAATGTAAACCTTTCCCTCAGTTACGAGATATTCTTAGGGTAGCAAGTACACAGATTTGGGTTCACTGCCTTGAGGTAAGTTTTGTGGGGAGCAAGAAGAACATGGAGATCACTGAGACAGGTGTTGTATGTAAATAACAAACATTTATTTATTTACAGTTTGTTTTTAAAGAACAGATTAGGGCTGTTGATTCGGTTCGGGCCGAACTGAAAAACAGCCGAATTTCCCCCAATTCGGCTGTTTTACGGTTCGGACGAACCAAACTCAAAAAAGGCGGGAAACGGGGGAGCCGAATTTGCCGACTTCGGGGGTTCGGCAAATAAATTCGGCAGATTCGGAACCCCCTCCGCGCCTTCACGGGGCTTCCATGATGGCGCGGGGAGGGGGCCCTTTAAACAGGTCTGCGCCTCCCATCTGTTTAAAGGGCCCCTCGCGCAGAGAGAGGGGGGTCTGGAAACCCTCTGCGCGCTCTGCGCAGAGAGCGCAGAGGGGCTTGACAACCCCCGCCAGACTGGGGGGTTTTTTAGACCCCTCCCGGCAGGGCTGGGGTGTGTGTCTGGAAACCCTCTGTGCTGCCTGTGCAGTCAGTGCAGAGGGGCTTGCCAGCGCCCCGCCAGCCCTGCCGGGAGTCCCGGCAGGGCTGGGGGGGGGTCTGGAAACCCTCTGTGCTGCCTGCACAGACAGCGCAGAGGGGCTTGCCAGCCCCCCGCCAGCCCTGCCGGGAGGGGTCTAAAAACCCTCTCCCAGCTGGGAGGTGCAGATCTGTTTAAAGGGCCCCCCGCGCGCTTTCAGGGAATCCCCCTGAAGGCGCACGGGGGGCAAATTTTCCCCCAAACTCCGGATCCCCCCCGAATTTCGGGGGATCCGAAGCGGGGGAGTTCGGACTTCGGCACGGCCCAAATAAAAACGGGCCGAATTTTGCCGAAGCCGAACTATACCGAATTTTTTTTTCAACAGCCCTAGAACAGATCAGCAGCACAGGTCTCCAGATAGTCAAAGAGGATGCCTGGCTTAGGCACATATGGCTTCAGAGTGTGACTTGAATTTTCTTGAATGCTTGAAGGTCCAAATAGGCTTTCACTGACTAGGTTGGATCCTTTCACATGTACAGTACACCAGCCTGCCCTTTCCTAACAGTCAGACTAAACGGTACTAGGTCTGCTCATCACCAGAGACAGGCCTTGCAGTCAGATATTCTTGTCCTTTCCCAGAGGCAGAATTACCACTCCACCACACTACCAGGCAAAGCTACCCTTCAAACTGCTCTCTTGATTAGACCGAAACAATCACTGCGCTCCTCCTAAGGCACACCTGACCGATGACTGCACAGTTTCTGAGGCAGATTTGAACTAATTCCTGCAGTGCTTCCCTCCAATTTTCCAGCCCTCCTCCGAAAAGTTATTTGATGCTGGAGTAGCACTCCCAGGAATGTCACACATGTCATCTGAGTAAGCAGGCAGTAGGAGGAGAACCTTGAGATCGATTCGTATGGATGAGGAATAAGGTTTGGAAAGCAGCAGGGGAGTGCAGACTGAAATGGGATGTTTGGCACAGCAAGGCAGGCACTGGGAGGAGAGAGGAAGGCAAAATCCCCACTCCATTTCCTGCAGGGTTGGAATACATCACACATGTATGAAATCCTAGTAGTTTCAGCTTACAGTCAATCAGGAAAGCCCAGAGCCTCCCTCTCCCACCCTCCCCCTAAGGACACAGCATATGCCCTTCCTAGAAACACTCTGGCTGTGTTGTAGAAATGAAACCAATTAAGTCAAGGGAGTGGTAAGACTGCAATAATGAAAACTAAAGGAAACCATGGGTGTTTTGTTGTTGTTGTTGTTGTTATGGATTGTTTAGATGAAGAATGTATTTTGTTTTCATATTCATTATAATAATTATAAATCATCCTGTTTTCATAAATATTGCAATTAATAACAAAGTAGATGCTCAAGTCTGATAGGGATATGTTTGAATTGTAAAATAGGAAATGATGCAAAATCACATTTCTTATCTCATCTGCATCTGCTAGAGAATTAGGGATTCCTATGGTTCATTTTGATGATTTCTCTCTAGGCTGGAATGGTTACCATATGTGAAGATGTAGAGATATATTGAGTTTTGTTGTACTGAAAGTACAATATTTATGAGCATTATTCACCCCTGTAAGCACCATGTGAATTCTTGCCAAAAAATGTCACAATTCCTGTTATGGCTTTGGTGAACCTGACATGCCATCATAATTACAATAATATTCCACATGTGTACAATTTCATCTAATATGGTATATCATTTTTACTAGAATCAATGACATGGCGATTTTAAAATTTATACTGTTAAATGAATTAAGTATGAACTGAAGACCTAAAGTATAAACAAAACAAATGATCAAACTCAAACGCTAGGAACCTGCTTCAGACAGAAGTGGTAGACAAAATCACCCAAGATAGAATAACTCTCCACAAACACACTATATTTTTAAAAATATTTTTTAATTACATGATATTGATAAAGACAATGCATAAAAGAAAAAAACATAAATCTGAGATTACTACAAATGAAATAGAAGAACTCATGTCAAGGACTCCTTTGGGATAAAATAGTAAACATATAATAAATATATCATTGAGATAGAAGGACTCATCTCAAGGACTTCTTTGGGGATAACATAGTGAACATATACCAAAAAACAAATAATTACTTGGAAAGAATTAAGAAATTCAATAGTAAATACAAGAATAAACAATGTCTGATAAGATAAATAGTGAAATTATATAAATTGCCAGATTATTTCTATTCACCCCTATTTATAGATGGCTTCTCAGGTGGTTTGAGTAAACAATTATGATCTAATAATGAATTATATTTCTACTATGAGTTAAAAATCTATTAATTACTTTGCAATAATTCAGCTTGAATTAACTCCATCATCTATGAGATAACCAAACAATAAGCACAAAAAATTTTATTTACAGTTCATGACTTTTGTATCAGAACATTATATTTCTCTATATATATTTTGTGGGGTAGATTAGTCTTCAAAATAGCCTGTTCTTCATATCTGGGGAATTTCAATTAACTGGACACCTAAAAAAGAACAGTGTTTTGCCTTTTAGTTTAAGTTTTTGTATACTTTCAGGATATGCCTGCAAAAGTACATGATCACAAAAAAATAAAGCTGGCTCTTAATTGTTCACTCACACTTATGCATGTGTTTACTGAGTTTAAGAATAAATAAAGAAAATTGTGAGTTCTTGGAACATGTTATCACCCATATTTTGATATCAATCATAGATAGGGTTGCCAATCTCCAAGTGGTGACTGGAGATTACAACTGATCTCCAGAGATTACAACTGATCCCCAGGCAACCGATCAGGTCACCTGGAGAAAGTGGCTGCTTTGGAAGGTAGACTCTATGGCTGTGTTGGTGAACCTATGGCACCAGCTGATGAAGCTGTCTTCGGACGGCGAAAGCGTTTAAATCATCCGGCAAACGCTCCAGCAGAGGCCTCCCCCGACTCTAGGCTCCATTATTGCTTTCTGTTAAAAGAAAGTTGCCAAACAAGTCATTATACTTACTTTTGCAAACATTTGTCTTCTTCGGGTAACTTTCAGCTACGCATTGTCATTGTGTTATGTTTGTATATGTTCATGATATTTTTGACGCTTTCACTTGTAAATAATAGAGCACTTTTTGCATTACTATTGTGAGCTTGATACCTTTGTTTCTCCACAGTTCGCTGTTGGTATCTGTGCTGTATTTTTGTTTAACTGCCAGGTAGTAGCAGGAGATTTCCTGCTAATTCAACTGATCTCCAGCCGATAGAAATCAGTTCACCTGGAGAAAAATGGCCGCTTTGGCAATTGAACTCTATGGCATTGAAGTCCCTCCCCTCCCCAAACCCCGCCCTCTTCAGGCTCCGACCCAAAATCTCCTGCTGGTTGCGAAGAGGGACCTGGCAACCCTAGATGGGAGGCTCTTACTGCAGGCCTCTAAGGAGGTTAGGGTTGCCAGGTTCCTCTTCACCACCAGCTGGTGGTTTTTGTGGTGAAGCCTGAGAAGGGAGGGGTTTGGGGAGGGACTTCAATGCCATAGAGTCCAATTGCCAAAGCGGCCATTTTCTCCAGGTGAATTGATCTCTATCGGCTGGAGATCAGTTGTAATAGCAGAAGATCTCCAGCTAGTACCTGGAGGTTGGCAACCCTAGAGGAGGTTAACCTGGGAAATATGCAGATTTGCTGTGACTCTTCTGCAATGTGTTTTTCTGACAAAATTGCTCATGTCCAGTACGACTTAGGTACCACAATTGATTCAGCTGAATCAGGATGCTACTGAAGCACCTTCTGATCCTAGCTGTATGGAAAAATTCAGTTGGTGAGGCCTGATAAAGTGGACAAGCTGCTTAGAAGCGTGCATCCCACCATGTCTAGACTTGACCCTTGTCTTTCCTGACTACATGAAGGACCGCCTCCTCCCATACTGTCCAGCCCACCAGTTCAGATTCTCTTCTCAAGCAGACTCTCTGTGCCCCTGCCTTCAGAGGTAAGGCAGGTGCCAACCAGATACAGTGATTCTTCAGTGGTAACACCTCACTTTTAAAATACCTTCCCTCTTGAGGCACACCTGCCTTCTATTTTACTCATCTTCAGGCACCAGGTCAAAACATTTCTCTTTACCCAGGCTTTTAACTAAGAGTTAGCTGCTCCTAGACTGAGGACTATTATATTATCATTTTAGACTGCTCTATTTTATGTGATTTATGTCTTGGCTTGGTTTTATTGGGGATTTTATTGGTATATTTTTATTATAATTAATGGGATTGTTTTATTATGTTTTTATTGTTACCATTTTTATTGTAGACTTTGTTTTATTGTTGTGAGCTGCTTCGGGCAGGTCTGGAAAGGTGGCACGCAAAATCTCTAAATAAATAAAATAAATTTTTATCTCAAGGAAAGCAGTCCAATCTAGCTTTCACTCTGACATGCTACCTTTCTATGTGTAAGTTTTTTTTAGCAAGGGAAGTACATTTCCAAATACAGACCCAACACCTGCAGCCCTAAGGGATACAGACCAGGAACAGCTTTACAGCTTGATTTTGCTGAATGTATGAACTGTGTCTGGGTTTCCCCATGAATGAAAATGTACAGTGCATTCTTCAGTATTAAAACCACGTGTCCTTCAAATGAACAACCTTTTCCTCCCTAAAGCATGAGTGAGATTTGAGAAAACCAGGTAACATAAGCATAAGGTTGACTGTTGAATCTACAGCCTGCTTCCTCACTATCCTTGAACATGACTGCTCAGGTCTGAGCTCCCTCTTCTGCTATTTAGCTCACTGCTGTTCACTTAAAGAGCACTGGGCACTTTACAGGAGTGACAGAACCTTTAATGTGAACCCTTACCAGCCAGTGAAGAATGAGCTCTTTAAATATTTTTCACAGGAGATGGCGGGGCAAAGTTCATGATGGTTTCAAATTCCCACAATAACAATCAGGTTCTGCTCTTTTCCAAACACTTGCACATTTCCTTGGAAACAGGTGACAGACATCTGTGAGACTGAACTTAGAGCTGGAAGGGCCATAGCCCCACATGGTTGATTGTGGGTGTTCTGTTGTTATAGCACTGAGAAAGACATAATTTAAATATTTCCAGATGATGAATCAATTCCCTTCCCCATTGTAACTGGGTGTGGGGAGAGGTCACGTAACTGAAGATAATATAGGCACATGTATGAGAAGTTAATGATAGTCCAGAGTCACAATAGCTATATAAAGGCAGACCAAATATATGCCTAAAGGGTCACATAAATTGTACAGAGCCCCTTCTTTGATTTTACCCATGAAAATGCAGAGAAACTCACCAAGCACTTTAGGTGGACGCACAAACCCATTTACCAAGGAATACTTTACCACAGTGTGCATGTAACTACATGATAAGCTTGTTGTCTATAACATTCTCCCAAGTGGTAAGGAGAAATTGTCATGGTTCAGGTCCAGAGGTGTAATAAAATGACCATCTGTTTTCACTCCCCATAATGCCCAGAGCAGATCTTTCATTGGAACATTCCTATTCAGCCAATGGAAGAGAAAGCTAAGTCAGTGAGGTGTGATCACACTTCCCACAGGCTGGAGAGGCATCAGTGGTTTAAAGTTCTGCAGTGCAATTATATTTGCATCATGCATGCTAATTAGTGGTATATGGATGTGAGGGTGTCTCCTCTCCTCTTGCCTCTCCTCCTGCTAGCCTTCTTCCCTAGCCACACCAGGTGTCAGGCCTGGTGCACTCTGAGCTAAGGGACAACGTGATCCAGCTATCCAAGCTGCCTTTTTTCCAGCAGCCAGGATAGAAGATGGGAAGTGGATTGGTTACTGCAGCTGCATCTCCTGAGGATACCCTCAGTTTGTGAATAGTATGAGAGCAATTGGGCTTTCTTCCCAGCTAGAGCAGGCTGCTAGGATTAGTCCAACCGTGTTCTTTCCTCTCCAAAAATACTGCAATCCCCTTCAGTCAGGCCTGGCTATAAAGAAACCAAAATGTTCTCGGGCTGCATGTATTATAAGAGTAACGAGTTTACCTCATGGCAGAAGATTTGGCCTGATAATATTTTTTCACATAGGGGAAATGATTATTGGGTTGGATAATTCACTCATCCTCATCCCTCTAGTGTACAGACTGCAGTGAGTGGGCAACAAGACAGCTTCCAATGGCTACAGTAATCAACAGAGATGGTTTATGTGTCCTTGTAGAGATTCCCCAGGGTGGGAAGGGATGAATTAGCAGGTAAGATTTGTTTCCCTTTCAGTCCTAGCTGAATGGCCAGCCAACCCTCAGCACAAGATTTTCACTGAGGATTTAGGGTACATGCTCACTTGTCCACAGTCAAATATTCCCAGGAGCATTTAAAATTTCTCACAGTCATTTAAAACTGTGAGGAACCGTTCCCTTGGGCCCTGCCTCTTAGCCCCGTGGCCTGGCCGGCTTGACTTGGAGAGGGCTTCCTTTGGCCTCAGAATGGGCCTCTTGAGAGGATGTCCTTCCCTCCTCTTCAGCCCACGGTCAGTTCCTGCTCCTCTGAGCCACCAGCTCCACGGCAGACCTGCACCGCTTCCTCCCTGGCCTTCCACCCCTCCCAGTCATATAGCCAGCCAGGCCCCCAGGGGTTCTGCCCCTTTCCCATCTGCCCCTCCTGTCTGACAGGGGCTCCACCAATCGGCCCCTGGCAGCTCCTTCCGCCCGCCCTCCCCCTCAGGAGGGCTGTGGCCCTGACCCAGCTGATCAGCGGCTTGTTCTCCGCCGCTCCCGCTCGCGCCTTCTCGCCCGTCCGGCTCTTCCCCGCCCGGCTCCTCCTCCGCCGGTGGATTCTGCCCCCGCACCTGGGCCACCGGAGGTGTCGCCCGCAATGCCTGCCACCGCCGGGCAGCGTTGCCGCTTCGCCCGGCCCCAGCCCTCCCGGCCAGGCTGGCACTTCTCCCGGGGCTTCCGCGGGCCGCGGAACCGCCGGCCCCGCCCCCTTTCCCCGGGCCAGCTTCGCCTCCTCCTGCCCGGTAAGCGCGCCGCTGGGCAGTCCCGCGACCGGGGCTGGCCCGGGCGCGGGACAAAAACATTCCAAAGAATATTGTATTGAGGTATATAGGTGAATAATTCTAAAATTGTAGCACTTCACTTATGTAATGGCAGTGCAAATGCAGCCTCAATGAAGGGTGCGTTTATACATTTTGATTTAAAAGGAAAGAGGATTTATGGTGTGGCAGCTGAGATTGAAAAGGACTGAATGATTGACAAGAAATGTCAAAAAATAATAAATTAGGAACTTCCTTGATGATTCAAAGGTTGTGATAGGTTTTGAAAGGGTTCTGTGTTATATTTGTTTTTTTAGGAAAATATTTATTTAATTAAATGTACCAGAGATCTGCTATGACATCCTGTGATATTTGGAGTATTTGTGAGGGCATTAATTGGCACAACATTTCTGTACTGGAATTAGAGCTGTGAGGAAGACTGATGCTCTGGAAGATCAGCAAGATTAGAAGCAGGAGACATGATGGGCCTACTTAAAGGCAAGAAACACTGGTAGTCTTCTATTGTCCATCCAGACTAGGGTTGTACATATTGATAAACCCGAACTGAAAATAAACCTGAAATTAGCTGTTTTGGTAAATTTCAGGATTTGGGTTTACCAGATACCAAAACCTGGGGATAAAGCTGAAGCTGAATTGTCAATTCCTAAAAAAGCCAAATAGATATTCAGTTTTTGGGTTCGGCTATTCACCTTTGCTCAGAGTCATGGCTTTCTCCCCATTTTCTTTCTATCTTTTGACTGTTTTTGTTAGGGTCCCATAGTTGGGGTCCTTTTGAGGTAGGGGTCATGTAATTGGAGCCAATTTGGTCTGACCAACTAACAACTCTGAGCTGATCAGCACTTTAAAAGACAGGGCTAATCCAGTCCGGAGAACGTTAGTTCCCATCAGCTGCTCATGACCCTTCTGAAGAAGGATCCTTCACCCGCATGGATGAGCAATCTCCTTTAACATGAGCTGCCTTGGTCGTTTCCCTGCACCATGATCATTTCTTGGAATCTGATTTTTCATGACCACAATAAAGGACTGCTCACAGGATGTCATTTGCCACCAAAAGAAATGCTTTCTGTGCCTTATTTCTCTTGCATTTAAGCCTTTTTCCTCTGTTTGGAAGCTCATTTCCATGGACATCATGCAAAACGACCCATAAATGAAGGCAGACCCCAGACTTTGAGATGCCAGCCTGGAATTGGCTCTTTCCACCAGTCCTCAGCAATGACGAACTTTTGAATCTGAAAATCAATGGACAGCTGGGCTCACAAATGCCTGGAGGATGGGGTGACCCCTTTACGGGCCCATAAAATTGGACCCCCTGTCCCAAAGTTCACTAAACTTTGGTGACTGTTGAAGGAGAGTCCCTTGCAGCCCTGCTGCAAATTTGGGGACTCTACCTCCAAAAATGCCCCCCCTCCCCCGCATAAGCTTAAAAAATAATCCCTATTGACTATAATGGGCCTGAATTTTTTGGGAAATCTGAAAATAAACCAAATACTCATATTTACCAGTATGGGTATTCAGCTTATTTCGGGTTTATTGAAAAAGAATTGGGCCCAATAAACCCAAACCTGAAATTTACTGATGATTTTTTTTTTTGCACAACCCTAATCCAGACACCTAAACATATTAATGATTCTTGTTATTTCAAAATGACCCCCCACCAAAATGGGGAAGGATTAGTTCTGTTGGTATGTCTCTTTTCTAGTAAAAGAGGAAAAGAACCATTACTTGTGGTATGAAATTTCTGACTTCCTTCAGGAAACCTCAATTTACATTACTTTATTGATAATAGGTTTTGTAAGGTATGTTGAAATCCACAGCCAAAAGCAATAGCCTTATTATTGGAGGGGATCTGTGGAACATTTGGCCTCAATATCCAAGGTTTTAAAACTGTCTCAAACAGGATCACAAATGACATTAACAGCCCATACCAAATTTGTTTACTTAGAAAAAAAAGTTCCTTCCAAGTAAGGATTGTGGCCTAAATATAATTGAAACTTCAGAATATGAAACTAAGAAAGAAAGGAACTAACAACACTGCCCTCTTTTGCAATGAACAAGTGTTCATTAATTCAGCATTCATCCAATTATATTTGTAATGTTTTTTGGAAGAGAAATATTTTTGTTGGAGAGCATCGTCTTTTATGAAAAAAACAAAACACCATTAAAAAACTCTACATCTGTGGAAATCTTATTAGGTAGTTTCAGATCAACTGGCATCTGGAAAAAATCATTCCTTCTAAACAGAAAAATATGTCATAAATGTCATGAGGGGTGTTGAGAGAACCACATGAAATTAGTTTGGTTCCTCAAATCAGCAATGGGGGCTGAATTGTTACTGAAAAACAGAGTTCTTAAATAGGCATTAAACAGCTTTTGGTCAGAGCACAGTTATTTGTATAGTTACTGGAAGGATTCTGTGAAAAACTCAACATACAATTTAGAAAACCTTCTCCAGCTCAAAGAAGGGAAATTGAGCTTTTAATCTCCTGATGACGATGGGAGGTTTTTCTCTTTTTAAAATAATGTATTAAGGTTTATTCTCAGTGTTTTATTGTGATAAATTCATTACTATAGTCCTGCACACAGTTTTATCTTTACACTTAATATACGTTGCAGTCAATGAGATTCATGTTCATGGAATTGCTTACAGGATCACAGTTTGAATTGTAGAGTCCTGCTGCATTAAACTAGTAGTATTTTTAATCCACCACCATATTCCACACAGTGGCCAACCAGTTGCCATGGAGGGTCAACAACAGGACATATAGGCAACATCTCCTGATGATGCTTCCTATCACTGGTATTCAGAATTTTGCTTTAATCACAATGGTATTAACTATTCATGACTCTATCCTCCAAGTTGGTCTAATCCCCCTTTAATGTCATCTATGCTAGTGATCAATTGCCACTGTACTGATGTGGCAAAGGTGTTATATGAAGATGGCTTTCAAATCCCTTATATAACAACAAACAAACTGGGCCAAAATGATTACATTTAAGGCAGTTTAGTTTCATTGAACCAAAGGATCCGATATTTGCTTAAATCTGAGCACTTTTTCATGGGTTTAGATGGTAGTAATTCTGGCTAGGATGACACTAGTATAGGAAACGTAAGTGTAAAAGTCTTTTTCTAACTCACTTGTGTACAGGAAGCTTTAGCCCAATCTCACAACAGCACCCCAAGGCACAGAGGAGAGACATGTTTAGTGGTTGTTGCCCTGTTGTTTCCAGCCACTGCTAATGCTCTTGCAGCTGGCATATAAACTATTATGAAATCTCCAAAGGCAGATGTATTTTCCTCACAATTCCCCCATAGGATGTGTTTTGTAGTTTGTTTTTTCGATACAAGTAAGGGACAGCAAGGCCATATCATCTGCATATAAAAGAATAGACATTTTTCATGGACCAAGTCTCAACAATATCATTAAGGTATAAATTGAAGAGTAATGGCGCCAGAATACAACCCTGTTTCACCCTTCTGGATATTGGGATCTCCTTGGTTAAAGAGCCAGAGATACAACTCTTACTTTGTACAGATGTTTAGTTGGGCCCTTAATGCATTGCCCTGCTAGGTGGTAAAGATTTAGACAATGGTTAATAGTACATTGTCCCTTTACTGGATGAAAGGAAAGAAATAAGGCCTATCTCAGAAGCTGAAACAAGAGGGCATTGAGGCAAGGTACAAATATCAGAAAAAGGAAGGTTCTAAAAATCACCAGTGATTGAGGAAGAAGCAACTCCAAATAGCTGGCTGTGTGGGAGTCCCAATCCTTGGATGAAATCTGAGCTTCCAATAAGGACAGAGCTTTATCAAAACAGACTAAGTGTCAGGAACCGTCCTGATGCCTGGCTCTGGACATCAGTCAGGCCTGTTGCTGGATCCCTGGCTCTTGACAGCGGTCAGGCCTGTTGTGTACACTGCAAGTGTTTCCCTCACTGTGGCCCCCTGATCTGTCCTTGACTCTCATGCTAGCAACTCCGGTGTTATGGCTTGCTCACTCCCTTTTCTAGCTGGTGCTGTTATCTCCCTGTTCCCAGGCCTGCCTAGTACTGCACCTGGGATTGTGTTATGCTTATAGTTTAGGCCTGTAGACTGAACTCCCATTAGCAGCTTTGAACCTGTGGATTGCTTATGCTGTTACCTGCGGATCCTGAATAAATGTTAACCTGCTTTGGACTGTCAGTCTGAACGTGTGACTTTTTGGGATTACCGAGGGGAGCTGGAGAATCTCATACTAAGGCTGGAATGCCCAGAGGCATTGGAGGAGGCTGTGGTATGACCGCCCTTAAAGAAGCCTTCATTAGACCCTAAGGATCTTACCAACTACCGTCCGGTTTCAAATCTTTCATACCTGGCCGGGCAAGGTAGTTGAGAGAGCAGTCACCGAGCAGCTTCAGAGATTCCTGGATGACACATCGGTGTTGGATCCCTTCAAGTTGGGTTTGCATCCTGGCTATGAGATGGAGACAGCTCTGGTTGCCCTGACAGACAATCTCCGTCAACAGCTGGATCGAGGTGGGTCGGGGTTGCTGGTTCTTTTAGATTTATCAGCAACCTTTGACATGGTCGACCATGACCTTTTAGACCACTGCTTCACTGACATTGGAATCTGGGGCATAGCCCTTCAATGGTTGTGCTCTTTTCTCCAATGTCAGGGACAGGGTCTGTAATTAGTTATAAAAGGTCCAAGAATGCAGACTATTTCCTTGAAATGTTTCAAGATATCTGAATCAACCTTCAGAATTTCTTGACACAAAGACCTAAACGCTCCATTCTCCAGATTTTTTGCTATGTTAGAATGCAGATAAGTAGATCAAGGCTTACCCATTGTAGTACATCTTTGGGTGAGGGTTTTCTATAATACTTCAATCCCATCTCAGTTAATTCCTGCATTTTATGTCCCTATGGTTTCCCCCCTCCCCATGAACTGTATCTTATTTGTTTAAATTATTTAAATTATACTTTTTTATATTTGTAAGTCACTTTGGGTCCCTACTGGGGAGAAGAGCAAGATAATGAATTGCCTAAATAAATAGGTTTATCAGTATCTACTTTGTCACACACAGAATATCATGGCATGCCAACCAAGCAGGGCAAAATATCAAAAGTCACGTGCTAAATGCCATTGGCTATTCAATACATCTGTTAAATATTTGTACAATATTCAGAGAATATGTGAGCAATCAGAATATCTGGAGTATCAAATTATGATCAGAATATATTCAGCATCAAAATTCACACAGGATAAATTTTAAAAAGTAATTGGGGGAATACTTTAATTTCATTTTAGCTTCCAGAGGGGCATGTATTGCTTAAAGAAATAAGCAAAATAATCAAGCACACGAATACAATATTATTTGCATTTTATAGCATTTCTCTCTCTTTGTCAGCCCAAATGGAAGAACTCAGGGGTAGTGAAGGTGAGAGAAGAAGCAGTCTGAGAAATAATATCAGGGTAAAGACCCCCTCCTTATTGTTCTGAGTAGTTGAAGGAAACGCAGACTTCCAAGTACAATTACTGTCAGATACAGAGTTTCAGTCTAAAGCTGTGCTGTGTCACCGCCATACTGCAGATGATGTACCTCCTGCTGCACCATTAGTGAAGCCACCAGCTAACTCAAGGTAAGGGCAGGTGGGGTGCCAACAGATTGCTCATATCGAGTAAATTTGCAGCCTCCCTTCCACACTAACCCAACATGCAGTATGGTGTAGCAATTTGCTGTCTCCAATCTCTTTGTGCCCCAGGCAAGCACTGTTAATGAGCCTGTATAACAAGAACAGGCAACATACTGTCCACAGGCTACGTACATTCTCCCAGTCAATATTGTATAACTTGCAAGGCACTGGCTGAAACCCTGTGAACCGCAGTATGCAGACAAACCAGTAACAGTCTCGTGATCAGAATAGAAACCTTTGAAAATGAAGCGGGGGTATATCTCACAGGCTCAGGTAATCAAACTGAAAGAAACCATCCTCCAGTGCTTTAGCTCATTCTTTTGAAATTAATCTATGGTTTTGAGGAGTGGGCTCCTAACTTCGAATGCTGGCTTGGTGCAGCAGTTGTGGATTTTTGGATGGTCTCCTCTCTTTCCAGCTGATTGAAAGATCCAGCTAATATTAAGGAATCATGTTACACTTCTTAATATGCCGGGAATTATTGCCTGAGTATGAAAAGCAATACAAGAGACAGTCCTGGCTCAGGTGGTATCACAAAAGAAATGTGACGTGACCCCCAGCCCTAGTCTGGCATTCCTCTCATTCATGTAAATCTTATGTCAATAGACATCAATCTATGTATGCATATACATACAAATTAGCAGCAGCCCTCCAGTTTGCATTGCTTTTTTAAGGGAATCCGTAGCACTGAACGTATGTTACTTATTTGTATGACGAGCGTAACAATATCTAAAACATCTAAAAAAAAAACCCATGAAATTGAAAAAAGATTTTAAAACTCTCACGAAAGCTACTCTCTTTCCTGGCTCCAGGTTTTGAGCACAGTAAGGTGTATGAATGTTAGTTCTCCCGAGCCTGTCAACCAGAGAAAACTGCAGTTTTCACCATGATAATGGGTAAATAATAAAATGGTACCAGTGGTAATGTGCTTTTTATGCCATAACCAGCAAAAAAAAAAAAAAAAAAAGAACATCATTATGGTAATTGTATAGTGCAGGAGTCTCTAGGGTGCAGGAGCCTCACAGCACACTATGTACAGATACACACGACACACACACCCCATTATAGGATCCCTGTCAACTAGGGCTGAGCTTTCCCATATCAGGGGTAGAGGGCAGATTCTGCCCCATTTCTGTTCCTTGATCATGGACAGAATGTTGAGAGGTGGCCTTTGTAAGTATTTAGATTGGATCACCTTTAAAGGGAAAATGCTAGGCATTCAATTCCTTATACAAACCACTGTTTTAATGTTAAATTTCTGTTAACCCCCTCCCATCAGCACCCCCCCTCCTATTACAAAATCTCAGTTTGCCCCTCATGATGTTTCTGAGGGTCTCTTGTCCTCTGGGAGCAGCATTTTCTGGGAGCATTTTGGGCTGCAGAGGAAGGGAGAGGCGACAAATGTCATTCCACTGTCACTAGCCCAAAGCCACCCAAAGTCACCCATAAGGCTTCATGTATAGGAGGGGGGCAACAAACCTATTTTTCCAGATTAGAGTCCGCTGCTCCTAACCACTATACCATGCGGGCAACATGAGAATACCCTGCTGGTTGGTCTATGTGCCTGCCAATTACATTGTTTGCTGACTCGGTCTCTCTCCTCTCTCCTCTCACCTGCCCTCATTGAACTGAAACAGTGCCACACATTGACAGACCCCTGAGGATTAAAGTTCTGTTCTGATTGTGCCTGAAGCCTGTTAACTTTCTAATTGGATTCAATGTAATTATATTAAAGAATAGAGCATATTGAACCATTTCCTCCAATTGAATATTCCTATTGGTTCCAGTATAGAAATTACTAGTGCAGCATCCCTCTGTGCAGCAATAACATTTGAACTGATCCACAGGCTCAGGCTTCGGTGCCTCTCCGTGATGATAAGGTTCCACAATAGTGGGTGTGACTTTTACCAAGGACTTTTCTACATGTCCTCACCGTGCACATTTGGGGCATAGATGGTAGTCAAGAGGGTTCTCCCAACTGACCTTAACCCCACATGGTGGTAAATGAAAGTTATCCTTCCTCATCATAGCCTAACAGCTAGGACAAAGATTCATAAGAATTAGATGCCCCCATTAATCAGGGCTGATTGTCAATCACTGCTCCTGTTGCTTGACACAAAAGCAGCATCTCTCCCCCATAGCTGGCACTTTTCTTTAACAATATTCATATTCTCTGAATGAGAAAAAATGGAAATGTGGGAAATGAACAAGCTTGCCCCCTTGATGTAACAAGCTGCAAATGAGCTGACACTGTCTTATCTGGTCTAAGTGCTTGGGAAGTCTTGGTGCTAACAGGTACATGTTAACAAGGAACATGTTCATGTCATGCTGCTAAGTATTTTCGGGTGGCCGGTCAAGCATATCTGCCTTTCAAGCCGCTTCAGAGAGGAGAAATATTAATAAACTCCCAGCAGCATGCAGATTTGATTGAATTTCTCATGGATCACAGCCCGCCTGCAGCAGTGTGGCATACCTGTCAAGCAAAGACATTGTTCCATAATTGTTCTTGATGCATTGTGTGCTAATTACCATTGCCGAAAATAATCTCCAAAGATTATGGCAGGCGTCATAAATAACAAGCCGGCAGTTCGACACTGCATTATGACAGGACCTCAATCGCTCTTATCTTTTCCTGGAGTGGCGCTTATGCATTAGTGTTACTAATGAATCTTTTTCATTTGTACAAGTGATGTTTCCATTTGACAATGACATGAACATAAAGTGGAGGTTAATTTACTCTATTGCAAGAGGTTCATTATTTAACCTGACGTTGAGGACAAAACAATGTAGCCTAATAGACGGCAAATAGAAATTAGTTGTGATGAATTTTGCCAGTTAATGCTCTTGATTTCAGTGGCTTATTTGGCACAAGAATGGCAGGAGACTGTGTGCTGCTTGCCCAACTCAGCCACATTATCTGCTCATGTACAGAGGGGAAATTTTCTACCCTTTCATGAGCTCCCCCTGATAACTTGTAAAACTACAATGGATTTACAATAACACAAAAAGGTGCCTGTACTAACAGCTGAACACAGTAGCTGTGTCAATTTTTATCAGATTACTTGGCATTAATGCTGTATCACCAATTGCTTTACAAGTCAAGCGGCAGTAAATTCAATTGGATTCAGGTAGCTATTAGAATTGCCAATTTAAACAGTCAGGGCTTATCTCAACTTTAAGCCACAGACAGAAAGGATTGGTCACTCTTCCAACATTTTCCACCTTATGTGCTTCTTGCAGACATTGGAACATCCAGCTGTTGGACGGCAGCTTGTACATGATACATGTCATAAGTTAAAAGGGGTCATTTGATAGGTATGTATTTCATTCATGAATAATTACCATTCCATGTACATACAAGAAAGTATATGAATTTTGGAGACTGCATAGTCATGGCACAGGGAAACATTGCATGTTTTTCTCTCTTCTTTCATAAGTATGTAGCTCCAGCCCATTTGATAGATTTTACACAGAATATGGAAATGGCATAATTCTTGTTCAGAAGGATATAACACAGATAAACAAAGGGGAGGTGGGGCATGCTAAAGCAATATGTAGAGCAGTGGAGAAATAAGGTTTCATTACTCCTGTGATAATCCTATATTTTGGTGGAGAAAAGAACAATTGTATAACTTCAACAATGGAAAGGGCTGTCAGAAACAGAAATTTCAACCTAATTTTAAAGAGCTCTTTTTTTTTCCTTGTGCGGTGGTAAGGGATAAGAAGCTTGCTTTACAATGAAAACTGGACTTTTTTAAATCTATGCTAAAGTTGTTAAAGGCTCAGGTTTAGCCTATGTCAATCCCTTCTGGTTACCTAGAAAATAAACCTACTCACTGGTATGTATCCCAAATCCATTGTTCTCCCCAATCAAGCATAGATGTTATTGCAGTGAGCAAAATGCTGCTAGGCATAGAGGACATTAAAATGGATCATCCTAGCTAATATGCTATTATCAATATGGTTTGAATCAAGCAAATATTTTCCTTGTTTATTGCAAGGGTGTATTGTGCTAAGTATTCAAGCGTGGTTATTTATAGTTGGTAGTAAATTAGCCAAGCAATTTGCTATAAATTATGGAGTCATATTTTTAGCAGTGACATATTGTGCAGAACAAAAATTGACCTTTCCCATGCCATAAACAGAGGGAAAGGCCAGTGGGTGCATCCATCATAACCCTGCCTTTTGTGATTTCATATCATTATTGCATTGGCTTCTCACAGACCATAAAATGTATTTATTCCAACATACTATTTTTAAAATCTCTAACTGATTTTGTTCTTTGGAGCTATATCTTTATATTTCTCTAAGTAGTCATTATGAGTTTGCTTTTATGAATCCATTATATATGGCATATGGACAGCCAAAAAAATATTCATTTCAGATCTGGTTCCAAGATATTGCCATAAATAATAGGCCAAGTACTTGACTCTTGGATGTACATCTCACCTGGTTGGCTTCTCTATAAATGTTATCTACAGAGATATGCTGGGAAGGAATATTGGGCATACCCAAGTAAGCTCATTTCCCTAGAATTATATGGAGTTAGAGCTTAGTGGCATTTGCATACTCCAACAGTACCATGCTAAGCAGAATTAAACCCTTGTACACCAATTTACTTCAGTGGCTTAGAAAGGTGTAACTCTGCTAAGGGTGGCACTGCAGGTCTCTGCAGAGTCTCTTCCATTGGTTTCATGTAGATGTTAAACAGCATGGGCAACAAAATGGAGCCTTGTGGAATTTCTTAGGCCAATGATCAACAGACAGAACAATGTGTAATCCCATAATGTCACCTTTTGACACCTGCTGTCTAGCAAAGATGGAAGCCACTCCAACACTACACCACCAAGACTCATGTGTATTTTAGCTTTGGTTTTAATTGTCTAAATAATGCATTTTTGCTGGTTTTAATGGTTTTTAAGGTATGGGTTTATTATGAATGTTTTAAATCTGTTAGCTGCCTGGGTGACCCGGAAGAGAAGGACGGGTATTAGTTCTGTAAACAAGCAAACAAATGCTGTTGAGAGGTTCATTTTTCATTCCCTTCACATTTTCATTTTATGCATCAGATAATATTGCTTGGGTTTCAGGTAGGTAAAGCAATGTTTACAGCATTTTTGAGACTCTTGACTACAACATTGGATCTTTGCAGCATATCTTATTATTTCATAAGATAAGAACTAAAAATCCTCCATAGGAGAGAGATTTTTTAGTAAACTGACACCCAATTCCAGAACCTTCATTTGATTAGGCCTTTCCTAAAACAAATCAACTACGAAAACACAAACAGGTAGCAAACAGATGTTTATTTTGGGGGTGAGGGACTCAGAAGAAAGAATGTCATCTACTGAACTGGAAAGGAAAGCATTAAAGATGATCATGATGGTAGCAAAGGTGAAACAAGGGGGTTTAATCCAGTTTCTTTGAGAGGGGAACATAAAGAAAATGTATAATTCCAGGAGTGGTTTGGGCAGCAGTTTCACTCTGCCTTATTTTTACTGCATATTATTATAACATTACATTCATAGTTAAGGGTCAGCTGCTATTTCCTGAGGTTTATAACTTGCCTGTTTTAATTAACATCAGGCTGAAACTTGGTAGGGAGGTAGGGTTAGCCCAGATGTTAATGTTATTCTAAAAATGCTTTATATCAGTTAAACCATTCAAAAATATATTATGTAGTAAACATTCGGATGTGTGGTTTTGGGTGTAGTTTTCAGTAAGAAAGTAAGGAAGGGGCTTGTTCTGGGAAAAAATAATACATTTAAGTATACTTCTGCATGAATTGGTTTCTGGCAGGTAGGTGGGCAGCTAGAAAGATAGACTGATTAGATAGAACCACCTTTTAATAATGTTTTCCCATGAATCACAAAATTCTATTAAAGTAGGGCACATAAATAATTGCCTTTTGCTTATTTAGTCCTATGGAGTATGCCTGGAAGTGTATCATACACTTGGAAGTGTATCATAGACCTGGAATGACCTCATAATGCTAATGAGATGGCTTAATGACATTGTACATAGAACAAAGGACATACAAAACCAGGGACAACTGAAGTTCTGATATAAAGCATTACATAAACAGTTCCTCTGACTTGGTTGAGAGAAGCAATTAATCTTTCTCCTAGTAGATCACATAGCTGGTATACATGTCTCAAGGTGGAATATGGTAGAGAACCCAAGAACAAAAGAAGATGAAAATACTTTGCAGCTGGAGATAGTTTATATTTCCTCTTGTTATATTAATACAGATTGGCAGCAACATGATTGAGACAAGAAGTAGAAGTAGAGTTAAATCTTGTAAATATTCTTAATCCAGGCTGCTGTTTTACAGTTGACTTCAATGGACCTAGAAGGGTGTAACTTTCATTAGGATTACACTGTGTATCTTGAAATAACACCAAGCCACTAATTGTTAAAATCGGGTGGAGGGGCAAAGGAGGCAGTTTTTTACAGGTGGAGAAGAGATGAAAGAAGGATATGGAGTCACCACACAGAAGAGGGCAGGCAATGTAGCACAGGTGCTAACAAGTATTTAGAGGTCTTCCATAGATAATAAAGGAAGTTAGGGAGATAACTTTTTTGATACAGATCACTGCCATCTTGACCACGTGAAGGTGATTTAGGCTAGCCCTGTGCACATGTTACTGTGAATGCATGTACAACCTGCATATAAGTGTGTGCATACACTAGTTTGTAAGAAAGAGCCAACGTGAACTGACTTTACTAATGAAGTAGGGCTGTCGATTCGGTTCGGCCCGAACTGAAAAACAGCCGAATTTCCCCTGATTAGGTGGTTTTTAGTTCGGGATGAACCGAACTCAAAAATGGAGGGCAACCGGGGGGGGGGCGAATTCAGCGAGTTCGGGAGTTCACGAATAAATTTGGCTGTCAGTAAGCAGCATAACTGTCAGTAAGCAGCATTCTCCTCCCCCGGTCAATCGGTGGCCAAGCTGGGTCTTCTTCTGGCCAATCAGTCAGGATTGAGTACTGGAGGAATCAGCTGATGTGCGGCCAGGCCGGGGAGAGAGAGAGAGAGGGAAATCCTTGTGTGTGTGTGTGTGGGGGGGGTGCTTGTGCACATTCACTCCTTTCTGTGGCTGCAGGGGGCGTATTTTTTGTGTTACAGACACAAAACTTTAAGCAGAGATTCAGACAAGCCTTCTTAAGAGACCACCCAAGTTTTGTAAACATTGGGTCAGGGGGTCCCGAGATATGGGCTCCCCCCTTTTTTCTTTCCATGGCTGCAGGGGGCGCATTTTTTGGGGTACAGACCCCAAACTTTCAGTGGAGCTTCAGATGAGCCTTCTTAAGGTACCCCCCAAGTTTTGTAAACATTGGGTCAGGGGGTCTCAAGATATGGGCTCCACCCCTTTTCCCTTCCCCCCTTTTCCATTTCCATGGCTGCAGGGGGTGCTTTTTTGGGGATACAGCCCCCAAACTTTTAGCATAACTTCAGACAATCCTTCTTAAGATACCACCCAAGTTTTGTAAAGATGGGTTCAGTGGGGGCAGAAATATTGGCTCCCCCCTTTTCTCTTTCCATGGCTGCAGGGGGCGCATTTTTGGGGATGCAGATCCCAAACTTTGAGCGGAGCTTCAGACAAGCCTTCTTAAGAGACCACCCAAGTTTTGTAAACATTGGGTCAGGGGGTCCCGAGATATGGGCTTTCCCCTTTCCCCTATTGGGATGAATGGATCAGCTGATCCTGTGCATCTTCAGAGCAAAACATCCCGTGCCTAATTGGAATCGTCTTGGATTACAGGTCCTCCCCAGCCCCTCCTGGAACAGAAGTCAGCCACAGTAAGACCCCTTTGGGGGCTTTAATCTATAATTTTTCTCCTGTGTGTGTGTGTGGGGGGGAAGCAGAGTCTGTGTGTGTGGGGGGAGGGAGCAGTTTCTGTGGGTGGGGGGGAAGCCAAAGGGGCCTTTTGCCGGTTCTGCCTGGGGTGTGTGTTCCCCCTCGAGTCTCTCTCTCCCTGGTTTGAGGGGGGGGTTTCAGTTGTGTGTCTTCAGGTTTTCCCTCATTCATAAGAGCGGTTAGGTCTATTTGGATGCTTGCTCAAAACTGGTTTTCAAATGGTGACTTAAAGAATGCATTTGGAGTCCGATGCAAAAGGGGAAATTCCACCCCTGCTCATTATGCATAGCTAGCTGCCTCTGTCTCTTTCCATGGTTTGCAAACTCCCAGGTGTCAGGTGTTGCTTTGCACAGTTGCAAAGGTGTTGCTTACAAGGCTGTGTTGCTTTTGCTGTCGTGTTGCTTGCAGTTGTGTTGCAATGCTTTGCAAACGTATCAGCTGTTTGTCGGGGCTGGGAGCTTTGTGCGTGGGCGGCAAGCTCAGCTCAGACATGCACAGTAAGGGTGGGGGGACCCCTTTCGGGGCCCATATCTCAGCCCCCCCTGACCCAATCTTTACAAAACTTGGGGGGTCTTTCAAGAAGCGTCCTTTGAAGCTCCGCTCAAATTTTGGGACCTCTACCCCCAAAAATGCCCCCCCAGAGCCGCGGAAAGGCGCGGTTGTGTTTTTAATGGCTTTATTCAGCCAATTTTTTTTTCCCGAACTTTGAATTCCCGCTGAATTGCATGGACCCGAAGCGGGGGAGTTCGGACTTCGGCATATTCTGAATCTAAACGGGCCGAATTCAGCCGAATCCGAACTATACCGAATTTTTTTTAATTCAACAGCCCTATAATGAAGTCATGGACCAGTACCTGGATAAATGCAGGGTTTAAAACACACACTCAGCTGTACATGTGTTAGTGTTGAATGTAACATGAGAATAACTCAATGCACATATTAAAAAAATTAAAGCCCTCTTCACAAGTTATGGTGAACTCATGTACAATCTGCATACAATGTACACATGATTTTTCTTTATATGTGTGTTGAATAATTTTCATGTTACATTCAACACATGTACACCTGAACATATTATATAAATCCCACATATAGCCATGTACTAGTCCCTGGTTTCATTTTTAAAGTGAGCAGACATTGGCTCTTTTTTACCTGTGCAGGCACATACTTGCAGGATATATGTGTGTTCACTGTAACATGTGAACAGGGCTGAGTGAGATCACTGGTACACCTAACCCAATTTAGTCTACTCTGACTGGCAGTGGCCCTCCAGGGTTTGGGGCAGAGATCATTCCTTGCAGATGCTGCCTGATATCCTTTAACTGGAGATGCTGGAGAATGAATCTGGGACTTCAGGATTAGGAACACAATGTATATTATCTAACACTTAGCCAACTGGAATTCAAACATGGGAGCCAGGAAGAGATAACAGGCTCTATCATGACATAGGAGAAGTAAATATTGTTTTTTTAAGACTGGTACTTGTGCTGTACTCTGCTATGTGATAACCTGTTTGTATGCTGTTTGTGTGCCGCACTGCATCATGTGGATCAAGTAATTTTCTTTATGCCACTGCAAATAGTTGGTGGGGAAGTAAGATGGAGCAAATAGTCTGATCAACATTGTGACCTAGGCGAGCTGCTGCATATGACTATCTAGGGGTTTGCATTAGGTAAAGCTGAGCCCCCACCCCCACATGGCAAAAAAAAATAACTGGTATTTTCTGGCTATTTTTTCTCTAGAAAAAAGGAACAGCAAAAACCAATGGTAGCCAGCAATCCCAGTCTGTTTTTGAGATCAGGATTGCCAGCTATAACCTGTAAAAAGGGGGGAACCCTCCCTCTTTAACTGCCGGAGTGTGCGAGTCCTGCAGGGCTTGCAAGACCCCCACCCCTTCGGTTAGTTCTGCAGAAATCCTCCGTTTTGACAATAGCTCACTTGGGCTTGATCCTGGTTCTACAGGGCTTGCAAGATCCCCACCCACCTTCAGCCTTTTAACTATTTCTATTTTTCTTGGACTCATTTTCAGTTTGTTGCCCCTCAGCCACTTTATGTTCATTTCATTGGTGATCCTGATTTTGAGGCATTAAGGAGAGAATGACCAAAAGTGAATATATTCCATGCATCAGAATGCTGCTGTCAGATGAACTATTTGATAAGGTGGATCTGTATGGGTTTTTTTAAAAAAAATAAACCAGTTTTTAGCCCTGAAAAAAATATTGACAAACTATCCAGTCCATTGATTTTGTACCAGAATTGTCCGATTTATTTCGGTTGAGAGGATAATGCTGCAAGCTCAAAAGTAGCATAATTAGGGGTGTACATATTGATATGCTGAATTTTAAAAAAATTTGATCCGGCATGCAACTTGGAGAGGGAGTTGGGAGAGTTCCTGCTAGCCCTGCTTCCTGTGCACTCTGACTCCACAGAGTCAGCTCCCAAAGTCCCTTTTCCCCAGGAATGCCCCTTTAGCTGGCATGAACTTGCCCCAGCAAATAATAATAAAAGCAGGTGATGGGTATAACAGTGCTTCTCTTTTGTCAGCAGTAAGCTCCCTCTACAAAATAAAATAATTTTCTTATACCAATGGAAAATGCAATCCTCTAGCTAATTCTTTTAATTTCTATAAACCCAGGCCATTTGTTTCCCAGAAGTGAAGCTCTCATTCAGATGATGGCTAAAGTGTGCTATTTGTTTTTCTCCTCTCATTAGTGAACAGCAGGAGGGTAGGCACACTGGATGCACACTGGCTTTCTTTCACAGGCCAGCCATGGAAATTCCTCAGCACTCGATGCTGCTGTGTGTTTTGGTAGAGAACATGACGCTTCCCCATTGCCGTGTCTCCCTTGCCCAGAAAGTGGGCAGCTTTGTAGATTCTTCTATACAGTAGATAATATTGGACATAATTAGACTTTGGAAGCTGCCAGATTTTATCATATGATCAGAAACTGCTGCAGATTACTTGATTCCTAGAATCTAACTTGTTTTCAGGAATGTTTTTCTGGTGCTAATTCCTGAGACCTGCACCTCATCAAGGAGGGGGAAAATGTAAGTAATTCTCTTGCTCTAGCTTAATGAAAATGCAGGGTGTTAAACTCCTTTTCTTTCGCTTTCATGGAAATAGGGAATGATTCTGGTGAAGCAGATAAGTAGAGTGCTTGTCATGTCATCTGTATCTTGCAGCAAACACAGACAAGTGATAAAGATGTGCAGTTTATACCCTCTCCTTTAAAATTGGTATATGTTTGCAAATAAGCACTGCATAGACAGCAGGGTGCCTTTGTCTACTACTGTGACCATGCTTGCTTGTGGATACAAGCTAGAAAAGGGAGAGATGTACAAGAAATACTGCAGGGACTGTGGAGTTCTGTGAGATAGTAGCAAACTTTGGGTTGTTCTCTCAAAATGAGCATCACACTGACCATTGACTCTCAGCTCCAGTGACATATGATGGCAAAGAGAGCTGACCTTCATAAAATGGTTGCCAAAGTTCGGAGGCCACAGTGCCATCCAACTACTTTGGTATTGCTTGGACATCTCTTCCCCCGCCTTACCTCTACGAGCCACTAGCATGCTTGACGACAGCAGTGCAACTGCATATCCAAAACAATCCTTCTCTTGCATGCAGGGGTTATTTGCACACACAAATAATGAAGTCCCTCAAAGAAGTATTTCACCACTTTATCCCCTGGCCCTCTGCCCACCATCCTCCCTGCAATCCATGTGTCACAACAGAGGGCTCAGCAGTGAGTTATTGCCAAGAGCAACGTTTCCCTCCAGACTGTAGAAAGGAAAGGAACCATATTAGAAAATTTATCGAGTATTTCGTTAGATCAATATGGGGTATGATTTAGGAGTCTCTGCCTAGGCTCTTTAAATCTATTTAATCAAACCAATTAATAAAAAAATTGCAGAAAGTTGAAGCGTCTCCTGTAAGGTGCATCATAAATACACTCCCTTTACTTAGGCTTTTGATCTTAGCCAGGTAATTAACGGCTTTGGTTAAGTTCAAGTCATTCCCTCATGCTTGCTCCTGGTCATAAAAAGCCCTGGGCTAGGTGTAGCTCATGGATTTATTATGTTTTTCTTGCAGCAAGAGCTTCTCTCGTTCCTTCTTCCTTTCTTTAACTTTATGTATCCACTGCTTTTGCAGCTGTCCTGTCAGCCACCATGGCTGATAGGCTTTGTATTTCAATGTAAGATTGACTCTGTGTTCAGCAATAAGCATTCCCACTCCTAGCTCTCTTTTTTTTTGCGAGGGGGAGCACTGTATAACCCCCATTTCTTTTTCTTCTAGCTCCATAAATATAAATGTGTGTGTGTGAGAGAGAGAGAGACTTTCCCAGAGTTCCTTAATGAAGCCATTGTAGACACTAAGCGTGGCCTAGTGTTGTTAATCAGCGCAGTGGGGGGGAACATCCTCATATCAAGGGGAATGAACTCAGTGGATCAATCTCTACCTTGCTGACCCCAAAGCAGAGGGGATGAAATGATATCCCCCAAGAGACTTCAGAGGTCCCTGAATCTTCAGCTCTAATACCCACCAGCCTGCCAAGAAACCAAACGTGGATGTCGCCAATCATCAACAGGAAGTGGGGGGGGTGGGGAGTTAAGCATATTTCACTATAGCTGTCTGTTTCAAGCTAGGGCAGGAAGAGGAGGAGGAGGAGGAGGAGGAGGAGAGAGAGAGAGAGAGAGAGAGAGAGAGAGAGCGCATTCCTTCTCAGAGTCTTTAAAGTCAAGATAGCAGTTTTATCTTCTTTTGCAATCAAGGAAATCTAGGCTTAGAGAAAGGCAAGGCAGATGAATGGTTTCCTCTAAACTCTGGCAATGTACCGGTATATCAATATGTAAAGAATGTTGGTCATAGTACTTGCTATTCAGTGCAACAAAATAAATAATACAGAGCAGCAGGAACTAGTTACTTTGCAGGAATGGATGAAGTGAAACTGAAAATGTTAACAGAGAGGAGCCCCCACTGTCTGCTTCCAATAAAGTGTCAATATTCTGTTACTGGCAGAGAGGTGGGGAAATCAGTATTTAAAGCTAATTTGATTTTTGTTTTGTTCTAGGAAGATACTTCTACAGGTTGATGTTGCAAATTATAGGATTGTAACGACTCCTATGAACTGAGAATCTGGCTAGGGTTGCCAACCTCCAGGTAATAGCTGGAGATCTCCTGCTATTACAACTGATCTCCAGCCAATAGAGATCAGTTTACCTGGAGAAAATGGCCGCTCTGGCAGTTGGACTCTATGACATTGAAGTCCCTCCCCTCCCCAAACCCCGCCCTCCTCAGGCTCTACCCCAAAAATCTCCTGCTGGTGTTGAAGAGGGACCTGGCAACCCTAACTCTGGCTCAGTTTCTGGCCCATCTTTCAGTTTTCAAAGGGAAAATTAAAGTGTATTTACAAAAGGAAGCATATAAGAGACAGTTTGAATACTCAAAGAAGTAGGGCTTGTAGAGGCTGCTACTGAAATGTGATTAATGTACCAGTGTAACAATGAGAAGTGGGAGCCCAGAGGGAGGAACAATGAGTCACAGATTCTTGGCTCACAAGACCAGTGTCTCCTTGAGAATCCTGCAATTGTATTGTTTCACAGATTAAACACATACCTTATCTTTGACTATTTTAATCTAAAAAAACAAGTCAACACCATATGAATAAATCCAAAGGTTCTATGAATATGGATATTTTCCACATACTAATAAGCACTTAACCACTACTTCTGCAGTGTGTCAGGCTGTTATCTCGGTTTAGATGTTTCCTTTCGTTCCTTTGCTGAACCGTCCAGACTTCAAGGACGGCTCCACATACCAAAGCCTGGGAACGCCACTCCTGGGAAATAATGCTCTGTTTATGCTTTGTAATCTCCCGCCGTTTCTATGCCTTATATTTCCAATTAACGAGCAAGACAACTCATAGCTGTCATCTTATCCTCAATGCACTGTATTGCCTATTTGACCAGTAAAAGCCATCTGCTTGGAATCTGATTGTCTCTGTGGTGATTTCTGGTTCTATGGGTCAAGAGCTCACACAGTGGAGTTCCCAAAAGTTGATGTTCATATGGAAGAGCCAGCACCTGTTGTCCTGGTCATATGCTGGGAGTTAACAATATGTGCAGAAATTTGGCGCCGCTGTCGATTTTGGCCCTGTCAACTGATCTTAAAATAACGGAGAAAGGAAGTTTTCATACTCCTGTTTTACCCACTGGGAGACAAGACAGAAAGAGGCGAATTATTTTTTAGAAGTTAACAGGAAGGCTTTTTCTAGAATAGAACACCTGTATGGAATTTGAATACAGAAGCTTGAATTCAGGTGATTAGCTCCATATTGGTGGACTACACACCTTGTCATTCTTGACCTTGAGGGTGGGGTTTGGGAAGGGGAGGGACTTCAATGCCATAGAGTCCATTAAGCAGCCATTTCGGCGCTTAATAAGGCACAGAGCGTGTGTGTATTGTGTGTGTGTGGAGGGGGGGACAAACAACAGCAGCGCCTCAGCCTGCTGGGCTGTGGGCTCAATCAGGATCAGGCCTTTGAGACATTGTTAAATGACTTTAAAATGGCAGCAGCAAGGATGCTGGCACAACAGTTTGGCCCTGAGCATCACCAGAAGGGGCTGGCTGGCTGCATAGTGTCATGATGAATGTTGAATGTCTCTGACTGCACTGGATGCAGAGGTTGAATCTGAAATACATCTTGCTTTAAATTGCACACATATCAGCAATTCAAAAGTGTGGGGGATTGACTGGAGAGAAAAACAGGCATTACCAGCAAGGGAAATTCAATTGTCAAGCATGTTATTGCAAGGTTTCGAGCCCCATTAGCCCTGATACTGCTTCCAGTTTGCCAAGGCAGACTGCTACCCTTCTACCCTTCTCTTAAAAAAAGGTGTTTTTATAAGGCTGACCTTCCATGGCAAAAAGAAAGATTATCTAAGCATAATGTGTTCCTCAGTGGTGAATGGACTCCTCTCCCTTGAGTCCATCTTGGGGCAGAAACCTAGAACAATTGCCTGTTCCAACATACTACAGTATAATTCATGCTCAGCAACAGGGACAGGAGAGGGAGGCTTTTGAAAGCAAGACAACAAATCCATAGCTTTTAAATTATACATAGCTCTTATCCCGCAATTAGTTTCTAATTCAGAAAGACTGCAGACAGTCAGGCTCCTATGTAATAATCCATGAGATCGGATTCACATTGAACTGACAGGCTTTGAAGAACAATGTAAAGGGAATGCAAGAAAATCTCCAATCCTTGAGCAGCAGAACTTCATAAATCCACACCAACAGAATATTCTAATGCTTATTCATCACATATTGGAAATTTTCTCAAAGCCAAGCTGCAAGATTCAAAAAATGATGAGGGCAGACTGCATTGACAGAGTTCTGTATTCTACCAGGATTGTTATTGTTATTTTGAACATAATTATCATTACCTTTTTTCATAGCAAAGAGGAGGTGAGGGAAAGAGAATAATTTTATACCGCGATGTGTTGTTGTGATGTACTGCACAGGTGTCCAAGTGGACAAACTGGACTTTGTTTCTTTCCCAAAAACTAGTATTCTAAATTAAGCTTTATTCCATGGTTTAAACCCAAAATTGCAGCGAGACCAGAAATTTCTCTGCTCCTCCAGATCTTAGAAATAGTTGTTTTTCCACTGAGGCGTTCACATGACATATTTAGAATATTATGCAGGTTAAGCTATGAAGCTCATTCATATCAGCATGAGACCACTTAATTAGTCCTATGGAGAAAGCCAGAGTTGGGACTACCCAAGTATTGATTGAATGTATTTTATTCTTAGCTGTAAACTCAAGTTTTCTGTATTTTAAAGGGTCTATCGAGAGGCTGGTAAAAGGATTTTAAACCAGAGTGGGCTATCTAGTTGTTCTGATTGATCCCTAGATACTTGTAAGTTGAATTATTATCAAGGAAAGGTAACATACAGTGTGTCACATGTGTTCTTATTGGCATGACATCATCATCCTTTATTGGCATAAAATCACTATACATACATTTGCACGATGTGTTCTTATTGTGTTCTTATTGTTCTTATCACTTTTACCTTTAATTATGTATATTTTTAAAGGCCCAGTGACATTTTTATATCCTCACTGAAATTTCTGATGGTTGTTATGAGGCTACAGAGTCTATTTTGAAATTCAGTAAATAATTTTATGCTATATAAAAGTTGTACATTTCCAGTTCCTCTTCTGACGTTTTGAATTGGTATCCAGAACTAGGTCACTTAGTTCAGCTGACAGTAGTGCAAGAGCTAGACAAAGCCATATTGGACTGAGAATCCCAGATAAATGCTCCTCTTGATCTGGATATTACCAATATTCATGTTGACTAATTTTATCTAATTATATATTACTGCTCCATTTGGCTACGGTAATTATCACCAGTGCTCAAATAGTGGGATTGAATTTAAACTCACTAAGTGCTTGAAGTAGACAGAAATGAAGCACAGAATTCACAGGTCTTCTGCTAGTCAGTGTATAGTAAGCAATTACATTACCTCATGATTCTTCAAGATTATCAGAGAAATCCTAAAGCCATGGACTTTTACTGATTTAGAACTCTGTTTAGGATTTTACATCTAGAGCAAATATTCATGTGCAAAATGTCTCTATGCTTTTGTCACTACGGGATGTGGGGGCTTTTCAGTCAGTTGCTACTGGCCTCTTCTGTTACATCTGAAATGTCCGTATCATTGATACAATATTACATCTGATGTAGTAGGATACAAAGCCATTCAGTGTTTTTATTATCATTTGTCTACTCCAAGTCTCCTTCCTGTAAATTTTTGTTTCTTCTTTTTACAGCTTCTGTGGTGGCATTTTGCCCTTTTCTTCCTCCATATATCTGAATAATTGCTTAGTTGGGTCATTATTAAAGTTTGCTTTGCCTGCATTACGACTTTTCACCTCTACGCTTCATAAGCTTTTCTTTTCTGCTTCTGCATATTCAGGTATTACATAACAGGTGTCATAAAATTACTTGGGTAGATATGATTATTTTGTTATAAAGGAACAACAATGTTTCTGTGATAAAAAAAACTGAGCACCAGTTAGTTTTACTGATTTCAGCACACAAATCACCTATTTATGTATTTACAGTACAATCCTACACACTCCAGACTAAGCCCATATCTAACCTTCTGCATGGAATTGCATTGTTAATCTCTTTAATTATATTTTTTCCATTTTGGTGAGTGCTGGTTTGCTTTTCTTAAAACTTCTGGAGAGCATTAACTGAGGTTGCTGTGAGAGGACTGTGTTTAAGGGAGAGTGGGTGCTTGTAGCCTTCAAAAGAGAGGGTTTTCATTGGTGCTGGGTGGAGCTTGTGTGTGAGAGGCAGAGGCTGTGAGAATTTAAACAGCAAAAGCTCCTCCTCGCCAGAGGCACAAGCTGAAGGGCGAGGGCACAAGGGCTCTAGCCCTGTGGCTCTTGACCCGGGGACCCTATAGGGTGGGGAAAGAATCCTGTTATTGGGGCAGAGTAGATCTGTGTGCCCTGCAGGAGTACCGAGTGAGTTAAGCATTGGTGTGAGTTAGCAGGTCAAGGAAGCCAGGGTACTAGGTCCTTATTCAATACAGGAAGGGCGCAGGGTATAGAGGGCAGGATGCTTTTCATTTTCAGGGTTAAAACAAGCTCTGTCAGCACAATAAAGTTCAAGCCCCTGATGGAATTGTTGCTAGTATTGCTGTTATTATTGCTATGGTTTTCTAGTGTACATATTGTATATAAATCAACCATAGCTCCTGGCTAAAAAAGGAGACCAGTTTTTAAAAGACACTTAAAATCAGGTCTTGGTAGGATGGATGAGTTTGAAGCCCTCAGTCCTCTGGCCTGAGATTAGGACCAGATTGTGCTTTCCCTAGAAAACCTTGGTGTGGCTCTGATGTGCTAGTTTATACATGCTGGGAATTTGTATCTTGGGAAGCTTTCAAATATGTGACTGTCCCCCTCTTTGCACACTGAAGATGTACAATTTAGAAACCGCCTCTTTTATTCTTCCACACCACCCCGTATAGTGTACAGTAAGAGATGCATCTCTTTTTCATTCATTGTTTCCCATTGCTACAAGTAATCGCATGTGAGAAAGCAGAATGTAACTCTCAGTGCTAGGGGGAGCGGGTAACCAGTCCCCTAATGGATAAAGCCATACCACTCTGTGTATGTATGCATGCATGCAAATAAATATATATGTTAAAAATATTACAAACTGAGCAGTACATAAAATTACCCACATGTCATAAATATTGATTACTTGGCTAGTACACAATAAATCAAAGGCCTGTAATCATTAAATCAAAGATTTATACTAGTAAAAGAGCAACAATGCAATCCATCAATTCCCCATTACAGCCAATGATTAATTATGTTCCATTCTGACACTTTAGAAGCCGGTTTTTAGGGGGGAGCACTTTTCATGAACATTTGCACCCCCCTATGAAATTACCTCAGTTGGGGACAGAATGTTTTGGGGAAGGCTGCTGCAAAGATAAGACATACCCTAGCCCATATTTGTCCATCCTGCCCTCTCCCTTGACCCAGGCAACTAGATAGTTGCTATGCTCCATTTTAAAGCTCTGTGAAGTCCGGAGAAGTTGCAGCTTCTCTCTGAACTAGCTCTGCCCTCAGTGACATCATGTACTCAGACTGAGATGAAGAGCTATTTTTTAATGGTGATGAAGCTGTAGCTGAGCAGGGCTGCAAACAGCAGCAATCATGAGTCACTTACAGCACACTAATGCCTGCAAGGGGAAAAAATGTGACCTCCACATAGTCAAGGATTAAAAGTATGATTGACAGTAGAGATAACTAACCCACCTCTAAAGGCTGCAAAATGAAGCAGCACCCTGTCTGCCCAATTCCCCGAATTCACTTGTGCAGGATGGAGCCTTCACATCTCAACTGTATGTGTATATCTTAAACAATCAAGTGCATTCACATATGATACTCAGCACGCTGGGTGGGAAGTACCTGGGCCAACCCACATTTTCTCCTACAGAGCAGCATCATACTTTTTCAAATGTTTAAGCTATTACATCAAACTTTTTGAGTCATGGAGCACTTTTCAGGAGAGAAATTCGTCACGGAGCACTAATTTTCACCTAGCACCTATATACTAAACCAAATGACGGTAGTATTTTTCTTTCCAATCTCTTCATGGAGCACTAGGAGATGTTTCACGGAGCACCAAGTGCTCCTTGGAGCACAGTTTGGGAACCTCTGTATTACGTTAAAAGAGAATCCCTAGATTTTAGACCAGACTGATTCAGGCTGCTTCAGAAATAAAGAGAAATATGTACCCCTTTTGTAAAATGTTGTGCCAGTAGTAATAGCACTGGTAATCAGGGAATCTCTTTGGGATCTCAATCAAGAAAACTGATACAAGGGGCTGTCTTGTCATCGAGTAGCCAATATGATAGGTTTGTGCATGATACCCTCAGCTCTTGTAATATATCTACCACAAAACATAGCATAGAATTTGGCTTTGCACAAGAATTGACCAGCTTCCCTAGCATGCTAAGGAACACCACATGGGCAGTTTTTTATGCTCTCCCTGCACCTACATGTGAAAATGCCCTTCCTTGCCATTAATTTTATATTTAATGTATTAACAGTAAACTGGACTACTCAGAATTATACTAAGGTCCATTTAATGGGGTTTGCTGCCATGAAAGTATTTTTAGAATGGCACTGTGAGTCTTATGAACCTACAGTAGTAATTTGTTCTAGGAGAAGCAGAAATTAATTACCATTTCACAAATCAAAATGAAAAGAATATTATTAGTACAAATTTTATACCCATATTTGAATGTGTCACCTTGATGCTAGAGATTGTCCTTATTCTGATTTTGACTTCCTAACATTGTTTATCTTCTTGCTTTTAGGATATGGTAAAGCTGTAACCCAGCAGCACGTATTCTGAGAGTGGCAGAGAAAAGAACGCCACTGGGAAGGGGAAGGAGAGTAGGTTAATTAACCTCATCCACATTTTCAGCTCCACAGTCTCTGGCCTCTAAATCATCACTGACATATTTAGGTTGCCATTTGTTATAAAAATTATTAGACATGCACTTTGCCATTAAGAACAAGTTTTCCTTTTTTTTAAATCTAGTACTTATACCATTAGCATGACTCACACTGTGATTCTTTCTGACATCAGAGAGTATCAACAGTCTGACAACTACCTAAAAGGGCCAAACATATGTTATGAATAAAGAAGGCCAAAAAGTGGACCAGGTTCTCTCAAAGTCTCATGGCCCCATTAGCCTAGAGTATAGTCCAACCAGGTTGACATTCTCAGATCCAAAAGGATCAAATGTCTATCCATAGTCTATCCATGAAACTGTAGCAACCAGATAATTTGAGAGATAGTAGATTCTAATACAGGAGAACAGAAGCTGGTTTTCTCATTGCATGTTGTCTCTTCAGTAATAGTGGATTCTTCACGTGGGGCAGCATGTTAAAAGAAGGGAATGCCTGGCAACGGATGTGGCTTTGGTACAAGCCATTCTCAACAGAAAGGACTCCTAGCCAGCATGGTGTAGTGGTTAAGGGTGGCAGACTCTAATCTGGTGAACCGGGTTGGTTTCCCCACTCCTCCACATGAAGCCAGCTGGTTGACCTTGGGCTAGTCACAGTTCTTTTCCAACTCAGCCTCAGCTACCTCACAAGGTGTTTGATGTAGGGAAAGGAAGGGAAGGAGATTGTAAACCGGTCTGATTCTCCTTAAAAGGGAGAGAAAATCAGCATATAAATTCGGTTCCCTCCGAACTGAAAACCTACGAATAGGGGGAAATTCGACTATTTTTCGGTTCAGAACGAACCGAATCGACAGCCCTAGTGAGCTTCTCATGGGAACAGGCTCTCCTTGAAATACAGTGGATCAAGGCTAAAGCCAGCAGTTTGAATTGGTTCCTTCTTCACCTGTATAATAGAATAATTTCTAGTTACACCTGAAATCCACCTGTCAGCAACATTTTGTAGTTTCTGTACTCCACCTGGCAGCAACATCTTGTACTAGATTTTGTAAAGTGTATTAAAGTAGCCTATGCTAGAGGTAATTAAGGCTTGGATAACCACCTTGTAAAAGAGGATGCATTCAGTGTACTAGCTGTAGGTAGAAAAATACACTCTGCACCACAGCTGACATCTGGGAAATCAGGAACAATGCTTAGCACTCATGACACAAATGTTGAAGATAGGTCTCTCCATGTATAGCTGGTCCAGAGAATCCACAATCATTACTTCCATTCCTTTGCCAGCATAATTTTGAATTTTCAGAAAGGGAGTTCTGTTTTTTGTTGTTTTGCTTTGTTTTTTTTTAATTGGCATCTGAATATTATCAACTTGTTTTAATGTTATAGCAATCTGTGTGTGAGGTTCTCTGAATTTTCACCTTTCATCTTTTAGTAAATTAAGCCTGTAGTCTTTTTGGTTTCAGAGAAAATGAATATCTCTGCAACAAAAAGGAACTAGAAGTTTTTTTTTTTTTAATGAAAGCTGGGAATTCGGGAAACCTCATACACAAATGGTTATATCATTATTATGATGTGCTATTCAATTGCTAATTATTAAAAACTGAAAAAAGCCCTGGTGGTATGTGTGTGTGAAGGGGAATGACTGCTATTAGGGGAATGGGGAAAGGAAACTATGGGGACACCTGCCATGTGAAAGCCCCATTGCTGCTGCAATGTATCAGCAGCCACAGCAGAAATGGGGAAACTACAAAAGCCTGTCCCTGTATGGAAAACACCAAAGTCCTGTGACAGATAAAAGCTATCCTAAGTAGGGCTGTTGAATTAAAAAAAATTCGGTATAGTTCGGATTTGGCTGAATTCGGCCCGTTTTGATTCGGGATATGCTGAAGTCCGAACTCCCCCGCTTCGGGTCCGTGCAATTCGGCAAAAATTCAAAGTTCGGGAAAAAAATTTGGCCGAATAAAGCCATTAAAAACACAACCGCGCCTTTCTGCAGCTCTGGGGGGGGGCATTTTTGGGGGTAGAGGTCCCAAACTTTCAGCGGAGCTTCAAAGGACGTTTCTTGAAAGACCCCCCACGTTTTGTAAAGATTGGGTAAGGGGGGGCTGAGATATGGGCCCCGAAAGGGGTCCCCCCCACCCTTAATGTGCATGTCTGAGCAGTTGCCGCCCACGCACAAAGCTCCCAGCCCCGACAAACAGCTGAGAAGTTTGCAAAGCATTGCAACACCACTACAAAGAGACACAACCTTGTAAGCAACACCTTTGCAACTGTGCAAAGCAACACCTGACACCTGGGAGTTTGCAAACCATGGAAAGGGACAGAGGCAGCTAGCTATGCATAATGAGCAGGAGGGGTGGAATTTCCCCTTTTGCATGGGACTCCAAATGCATTCTTTAAGTCACCATTTGAAAACCAGTTTTGAGCAAGCATCCAAATAGGCCTAACCGCTCTTATGAATGAGGGATAACCTGAAAACACACAACTGAACCCCCCCCCCTCAAACCAGGGAGAGAGAGACTCGAGGGGGAACACACCCCCAGGCAGAACCGGCAAAAGGCCCCTTTGGCTTCCCCCCCACCCACAGAAATTGCTCCCTCCCCACACACACACAGACTCTGCTTCCCCCCCACACACACACACACAGGAGAAAAATTATAGATTGAAGCCCCCAAAGGGGTCTTACTGTGGCTGTCTTCTGTTCCATCAGGAGGGGCTGGGGAGGACTTGTAATCCAAGACTATTCCAATTAGGCACGGGACATTTTGCTCTGGAGATGCACAGGATCAGCTGATCCATTCATCCCAATAGGGAAAAGGGGAAAGGGGAAAGCCCATATCTCGGGACCCCCTGACCCAATGTTTACAAAACTTGGGTGGTCTCTTAAGAAGGCTTGTCTGAAGCTCCACTCAAAGTTTGGGATCTGCACCCCAAAAATGCGCCCCCTGCAGCCACGGAAAGAGAAAAGGGGGGAGCCAATATTTCTGCCCCCACTGAACCCATCTTTACAAAACTTGGGTGGTATCTTAAGAAGGATTGTCTGAAGCTATGCTGAATGTTTGGGGGCTGTATCCCCCAAAAAGCGCCCCCTGCAGCCATGTAAATGGAAAAGGGGGGAAGGAAAAGGGGTGGAGCCCATATCTCGAGACCCCCTGACCCAATGTTTACGAAATATGGGGGGTATCTTAAGAAGGCTTGTCTGAAGCTCCACTGAAAGTTTGGGTTCTGTACCCCCAGAAATGCGCCCCCTGCAGCCATGCAAAGAAAAAAGGGGGGAGCCCATATCTCGGGACCCCCTGACCCAATGTTTACAAAACTTGGGTGGTCTCTTAAGAAGGCTTATCTGAATCTCTGCTGAAAGTTTGGGGTCTGTATCCCAAAAAATACGCCCCCTGCAGCCACAGAAAGGAGTGAATGTGCACAAGCACCCCCCCCACACACACACACACACACGAGGATTTCCCTCTCTCTCTCTCTCCCCGGCCGGGCCGTACATCAGCTGATTCCTCCAGTACTCAATCCTGACTGATTGGCCAGAAGAAGACCCAGCTTGGCCACCGATTGGCCGGGGAAGGAGAATGCTGCTTACTGACGGCCCCAAATTGGCCGGATTTATTCGTGAACTCCTGAACTCGCTGAATTCAGCTCCCCCGGTTGCCCGCCATTTTTGAGTTCAGTTTGTCCCGAACTAAAAACCACCGAATCAGGGGAAATTCAGCTGTTTTCCAGTTCGGGTCAACAGCCCTAATCCTAAGTATCATCCATCTTCTTGTACAGCACTGACTCAGTCCTCCTGCTTAATCTCCTTCCTTGATTTCTGTGACATAGATATTCACAACCATGTCACATAAAATAGTGTGACAGCTTTGTGGAGGTGTGGGACCTCCTGCTTATCCCAGATCCTGCCTTTCACAAACTATTAAATATGCAATGCATCCCATCTAGGATGGCATTTAGGAATACTGATTTTGCTACATAATTCTAACCTTTGCAACTGGAACCCTGAATCTTTATAGTTCAGACCTCCAAGATATTTTTTTTTAATTGTTTGATATAAAATGTCAAGCCCCAGACCAGAAAGCTGGCCCTTTCCATAAACCTTTAGGGGAGTGGAAAGTACAGCAAAACTGGTCCTCTAAAAAAAAAATCCTCTGTACCTCAAAACAGTCCCTGTTGTTAAACAAAGTGAGGCAATAGAAGTTGTACACAGGTAAATTAACTTCAATGGGCTTAGAAGGGTGTATCTCAGCTTATGATTCCTCTGTTCACTGTCAGCAACATAATTTATTATTACATTTTTATGCAGTGGGCATTATTTGGATGTTACCATCTAGGCCTTAAAAAGTTTCTGCCTGGCACCATTTTATCTCTTTCAGACACACATAGTGGGCAGTAGGTTATAACTACAATGTTATAAGAGTGCAGCAAATGATCACAACCACCTTGCTGTTCACAGAAACCAAGGCACACTGAATCCTTATCACCTGAAAGAAAAGTACTGGTGAACTGAACCTAGGATTGAATTTCAGAACGTAGCTTTTGTAAAGCAGTGAAATATCACTCAGAACCTAAAATGAAAAGATGAAAGAGTTATCTGTCTTGATTTATTTCTTAAAGGAGCACTTTCAGGGCGGCTGGTTCCAAGATATATAAAGCATAATAAGGAATTATTTCCAACAACCACAACCCTATCACACCTCTGGTTAGCATAAACAAAATCTTCAGCCAGCGCTAAAAAAAAAAAGATGCTTAGACATTAAAAGAGACTTTAAAAGAAAATCATGTTGTACATCATCCCAAAATTTAATATGACTTTATGTACAATAGTAACATTCCAGATAATGCAAAGACATTTCTAAAGTAGCTTAATAACAGTCCAATATTCCCCCCTTTAAAATATGAAAATGTATGTCAAAGAGGGATGTAATGTAGCTGCATCTTGTATCCACTGATGGAGTTGATTTACATAGATAGCATTTAACATGCTGTCATCATTATCCTATCAGTCTTCTGTCTAACGCAGATGTCTTGAAACAGAGTTCTCAATGTTCTCGGAGGTAAAAAAAAATCCAAAAGTAAAATTATGGTACTGAAAATCAAAGAGAAGAACAGCTGAATTTCAAATAAGGTGAGATTTAAAAAAAATGCATGCCTCCCTTTAAATTTAACAAGAGGTACAGGAATCAAATAATGAATAGTGAATATACCAAATGTTAGTTAAGAATACAGTATCTGCTAGAATGGGGGGGGGGAATGAATTATGATAATATTCAGGAGGGGCTGTGGCAGCTTGTGGTGGATTTCATAAGTTGGCTGAGACAATATAAGTGCTGCAAATAAATTTGGTTTCATCAACTGCATGTGCATTTCCATTCCCCAATCCTTTTCACTCCTACAGTTGTAGTTTGAATGCAGTACTGGCAAACAATTACCGGGACATAGTCAGATATATCAAAATATGATCCAGAGGTTACTTGCTGGGAGGAATTCCCAACACAGACAAATGTGGAAAGAGCTACATGTGTTCTTCGAAGACATGCAAAACTGAAGGTGGCAGCCATGGAGTTTCTGGAGCTGTGTTGTAAATATATTGGCTTGGATCCAGCTAACTGCAAGTTGGAAATATAAATAGATTTACCATGCATTCCTGAGGCTGGGGGATGATTCCTTTTAGGAGGAGGCATGACCTCGCCGATCACGGCACAAGACGAGCTTACTCTGGTGGCGAGGGCAGTTTTGTCAGCGGTTGAGTGCCGCGGAGCTGTGCAGCTCTCCTCCGCCAGCGCAGTCTCCACATGGCACAGTCCAGACTTGTGGCACTGGCATGGGGAGGGAGTTCCCAGGGCATTCCTGGGGTGGGCCGGGGGGAGGAGCCACCAGTAGGCAGCTTCCTGTCCCTTTTTGCCCCATTACGCCTGCACCGAGAACAGTGTTGCTGCGCCTGCTTTTTAGCAGGTGCAGCCTCGATGGGGCGAAAGGACACTTTTAACAAAAAAAAGCCACGAAAAGGCTTTTTATTTTGCTTTTCGCCATACGGCGAACGGCTTTAGGAGGCAGCTCGCCTGCGCCTTCTCCCCTCTGTTCCTGTACGCCGAATCTCGGGAATGCATGGTTAGTGCAATTCTGCTGGTGCAAAATCTTGTGTAACACCTGACCTAGCCCTTTCCTCCTATGTATTATTGTGCTCAGAAACTGGTTCCACCGTGTCTTGTGAAAGCACAAACGCAAGTGACGTTACAATAAGTCTGACTTTTCACAAGCATCTACCTGTTTCTTATTTTGCTGCTTGCGGAAGAGCTCTAGTGCAAGTGGAAATTTTGCAATGGATGCAACCCATTATCTTAAGGATTATTAAAAATGAATGATGATCCAATGGGAATGCTTCCTTGGGAGACTAGCTCCCCAGATGACCAATGCAGGATGCTTTTGGTATGGATGCAAACTTCCCTAGTACTTTGCTATTAGTTCTGCAGGTTCTTACCAGGGAAATATAAGACAGACTGACCTAGTGAAGCTAGTATTCCATGGATATTTTACAAATACACTTGGGATGTAGGGTTGCCCACCTCCAGGTGGCACCTGGAGATCTCCTGCTAAATTTTTATTGCACAACCCTAGAAGAGAAGAAAAATCATTTTCCTGCCAACACGGCCACATGACAATGTACTGTCTACTGCTCTGTCATATTTCTTCAAACACCATGCAAACCATTACATCAAACACCATTACTTCAAACACCATATACATATCTATACTTAAATTATCTTCTTAAATATATAAAAACTTTTGTCCATTATTGCTACTTTTTATCACAACAAAGTATATGTAAAAATAGTGATTACGAGTTTCTCAAATGAATGAATATCTGCTAGCCCTCAACCAATATACCTCATCTTTTAATTATATCTTCACTGTGGTGAAGCTGGACATTCTTGCCATTCACAGATGCTTCTGCACCTGGATTCAGCACAGAGTATCCATTGATATGCACTAACAGTTTCTAATCTTAAAAGGCCATTTTATTGTGTTCCTCCTTTGTTTCTTGACTTTGTACAAGGCTATTCTTTTCTGGGTCTCTAGACCCACTTTTTCTTTTTGGCATGTTTAACTGAGAGGCTGTTCCTGACATATTTGATATTTTTTGGTCAAGCCCAGCATTCATTTCCCTACATTCATGGCAATATCTGTTACACACATATAGAACATTTTTACAATAATCCAACCTAAAGGATATGAAGCATGGATCAATGTGCCCAGTTTAGATGAGTGCTATGTATGATTAAGGGCGAGATGAAAGAATGTGCTTCCAGCAACTGCTCCAACCTGCTTCTCCATCAGCAAGGCTGCCTCCAGGAACACTCCCAAACTCTTCACCTGATCAGCTAAAGATGGCTGAATCCCATCTAATGTTGACAAATCAATCCTATCCAGAACATCACTTTCCCCAGCCAATGTCACCTGTGTCTCATCTTTTTAAAGATTAGGAGCCCAGTCTTTAATGTATTGCTACTTCATAGTCCTCTCTTTGCTTTCCAAAGAAAGTAGCAAACAAATGACATTTAAATGCTATGATCCCATGACACAGATGACAATTTTTTTTAAAAGAGGAAATGCTATGAGACTAACAGGTTTTCTACAGACTGCTGTGACAGTTGATGCAGGAACATTCCTGAAGAACAATGATTCATTTCTAAAGCAGTAAAATGAATAACTGAGGGGTGATTTGAAAAATAGTGAACAGTTATATGTATATTCATATTCCAATATGGCAACAATACTTCTGCAAATTCTAACTATGCCATCTCAGTCTTGTTCACATGTAAAATTATCTATTAAACCCCTGACAACTAAAGTCCTTACCTTAGCCCTGAAACCCTGATGCTACTGGACATTAATGATTGCAATGTGACAGTGTTTGCATTTTGTCCATTGCTGACATTGGTATATGTGCAGAATAAATGTGCAGAATTAAAACAGAATTAAAACTAAAACCTCAAGTATGATAACATATTTACTCACACTATTCCAGGCAAAATGTATTTATAGCATAGCCAAAGGTTTTGTGATATCACAATTCTAGACAGTTTTATAGCAAAAATGTTTACAGGTTTATGGCTTCTGGTGTACATTTACATGTTTTAGTTATTTGTAGTAATAATGTGTCAAAACTGCAATTATCACTTTGGTTTCGGAGGGTTTTTTTTAAAAAAAACTTCTATCAGTGTGTCAATAGTTGTCAGCTTCCTTTCTAAAACAGCATTTATACTATGAGGGTTTGTGATAACTCAGAAGAGGATGGTATCTCAAAAACCCAAGATTGCAGACAAAGATGATGAGAATTGCAGTTTGCTGTAAGAGACCTTGGGCATGAATTTTCTAATTGACTTTGTACTATAAGCTATGTCAAAATGAAGTCATTAATTCATGAGTTCATACTAACGTCACAATAAACTGTGATTTGATTAAGCCACAGTTTGTTACACAAACCCTGATTAGTCTACCACATATATGTAACTGACCATAGTTTGTTCATAAATGCCAATGTCTAGATCCAAATCACGTTTCGCTCTTTCTTCGAGGAATTGGCCGGAGTTTGAAAAAGTTGTGGCGGGGCCGTAGGGCAGGACAGAGGGCCACGCCTGGCTCGCTCGCTCGCAGCAATGGCGGCCGGAGAGATCCAGCAGATACAGATAGCTGATGAAGCCATGAGCGAAACGTGATTTGGATCTAGACAGCACGTCCTGACGGCTTCCCTCCGTGGCCTCTTGCCTGGGACTCCGCTTTCCAGCGGTCTACAACACACAAAGAAGTCTATATTTGAGTATAAAAATTGACTTACCTGTTACTCAGGATACTCAGGAATTGAAATTGACTTACCTGACTCTCAGGATATTCATATATTGAACTTGTTTTTTCTGCTGGACTGCTATTGATATCTATATGTGTATCTTGTTGTTACCTTGTTGTATATATATATATTGTTCACTTTTGCACCTTTCTTCACCTTTATAAATTAGTACTTTAATTCAAATAGTTCAGCAGCCATTAGCATCACTAGGAATAACTTAGATCAACATCAAAGGGTAGGATTTTATTAAAACAAAGCTTTAATTTATGACTGATTTAAGAACATAAGAAAAGCCATAAGGGATCACGCCAAGGCCCATCAAGTCCAGCTGTCTGTTCACACAGTAGCCAACCAGGCCACAAGCAAGTCCACAAACAAGACAACTGCAGCAGCATTATCCTGCCTGCGTTCCACAGCACCTAATATAATAGGCACATCCCTCTCATCCTGGAGAGAATAGGTATGCATCATGACTAGTAACCATTTTGACTAGTAGCCATGGATAACCCTCTTCTCCATGAGCATGTCCACTCCCCTCTTAACGCCTTCCAAGTTGGCAGCCACCACCAAATCCTGGGGCAGAGAATTCCACTATTTATATGATTTGTGACCGATTTAATTTTTATTTAAACTTTGTTTGCTGAACAGGGCACCTACAAAGCAAGGCCAAAGGTTGTAGAACTCCATCGGGCTGTGTAAGAATGCTCATGTGTGAAAAAAGCCTATTGCATTGTACTGTATAGTTAGGAAGGACTGCCAGTGAAGCACTCTGCTGAACAGCTATGAATGGGTTGATGAACTGCTGATAGGATTGTCAACCTCCGCTATTACAACTGATCTCCAGATGATATAGATAAGTTTTTCTGGAGAAAATGGCCACTTTGGCCATTGGACTCTATGGCATTGAAGTCATTCCCCTCTCCAAACTCCACCCTCCTCAGGCTCCACCCCCAAAATCTCCCAGTAATTCCCAACCCGGAGCTTGCAACCCTAACTGCTGAATCAATCACAAAAAAATCAGTTCTCTCTTTGCACCTGGTGAACAGGATGTGGCCCCGTCAGTTGCTCAAGCATCCCTAATCCTTTCTTTTTAAGGCAGATGTTGGACCAAGAGCATGGTAATTTTTTTGCTGCTGAATTCAGCTTTTTACTTTCGTTTTATTTGCTGGAGGCTGGATATTTTCTATTTACATTATGCCTTCATTTTAAAAAAAATCCAAAAAAATATTTGCAACTGTTTTATGCATTGCTGGCTTTTATATTCTTCGTTCTTTAACTGTTCTTGTCAATGATGGTTGGGATTTCATTGTTAGTCACTTTAAGAATATTAATGGCAGCTGGAACATACATAATTAAAATAAGTTAATAAATTATATATAGTGCACCATCAATGTAACTGATTTTTAGTGGGCTCCGTCCAATCTGCTGGTCGGTACCAATTCAGTGACAGGGAGGGTCACAACTTGTGGCAAAGTGTCTATGCACTATGCATCTTTAGCAACTGCAGCTTACCTGGACTAGTAGGTCCAAATGAACTCAGCTGGGCAGAGTCATTAATCATCTGAATATTAATGGCAGCTGGAACATACATAAAAATAAGTTAATAAATTATATTGTCTTGTTTCATAGTGTTAATACACACAGCTTGGTTGGTGTAGTATGTTGCATTGTGATCAAAACATTGTGAAGGTTTCTTCAACATTTTCTAAAACCATAGAAAATATACAAATGCTAGAATCAAAGATCATCAAACACGTGTCATATTTGTGACATAAATCTACTTACGGAGCAATAAATTAAGCAGTTTTTCAGACTCAGTCATCACAACTACTTTTTTCCTTACTTTAGACTGTTGAAAAGTTTCAAGCAGGCCACATGGAAGCTCCACATATGGAAGTCAGGCACCATATGGATAGACTTCATTTGCAGACAGGAAGAGAAGCACGGATCAGCCTATTCCTCCCCACACTTACCCTTGTATCACCTTTTGTGACTGGTGGATGAGGGTGTTGCAAGCAGCAAGAATTTGGCCTTCCTAGCCTCTTTGTGTGTGTAAGTGCTGTCAAGTCACTTTTGACTCATGGTGACCCTATGAATCAATGTCCTCCAAAATGTCCTATATTTAACAGCCCTGCTCAGGTCTTGCAAACTGAGAGTTGTGGCTTCCATTATAGAGTCAATCCATCTCTTGTTGGGTCTTCCTCTTTTCCTGCTGCCTTCAACTTTTCCTAGCATGACTGTCTTTTCCAGTGACTCTTGTCTTCTCATATTGTGACCAAAGTATGATAGCCTCAGTTTAGCCACTTTAGTATCTAGAGTCAGTTCAGGCTTGATTTGATCTATAACCCATTGATTTTTTGGGGGGGCAGTCCATGGTATCTGTAACACTCTCCTCCAACACCATATTTCAAAGGAATCTACTTTCTTCCTTTCAGTTTTCTTCATTGCCCACTGCTCAGCTTTCACACCCAAACATAGTAATAGGGAATACGATGGCATGAATTAACTTGATCTTGGTTGCCGGTGATACATCGTTATACTTAAGAATCTTTTCTAGCTCCTTCGTGGCTGCCCTTCTCAGTCTAAATCTCCTTCTGATTTCTTGGCTGCAATCTCCCTTTTGGTTGATGATGGAGCCCAGGAATAGAAAGTCTGGAAAGGTTGACCTATGAGATGGAAGACTTGGGTTCAAAACACTGCTCAGCTGTTAAGCTTACAGGGTCAATCACAGTGTCTCTCAGCTTAACCTACCTCATGGAACTACTGTGATTAAAAGTAAGAGATGGGAGAACATAGTATGGCATCTTGAGCACCTTGGAGGAAGGGAAAATAGACTGATACCAGCACTTCATTTATTATTTACTTGTTTACTTCACTTATGCTTTGCTTTTCTCCCAAAAGGAGCCTGATTAGCTTAATTTAGCCTGAGTTGTCTCAGGCCCAATCTTGTCAGATCTTGTCTGATCTTGTCTGATTTTCAGGGGGAAAGCCATAATCTGCTGTTTCATGTGAAACAGACATGAAAACAGAAATCACTGCCTTTAGCTAGACAAAGGTAACAAGAGGGGAGGGAAAATAAAAGAGGGAGGAGGGAACATGTGGGCCCAGGGATCTTCCAGGATAAATTGCATAGTCAAACTATGGCTTGTTATTAATCTGAATCAAGCCACTATGAAATGGCTGAATATGTATTTGAGTATTTTTACTGAACCATGTATCTTTTAGCGATATTTTTGGGTCAGTTTCCACTTCTGTATTCCTTCCTGAAAAGCAAAGCACAGAGCATTCTCCATCATGTTCCCATTCAGCCCTCTCCCATTCAGCCTAGAATATCTTGGACTCACACCTTTTGCAGCATTCATTCTTTCTTCAACCAGCAGTGCATATCAAGAAAGACACGTTGCCTCACATTGTCCGCTTATCTACTATAACATAACAGCATAAAGAGATTGCAGGATATTTTTTTACAATGATACTATCAGGTAATTGTAAGGACAAAACTGGACCTGTCAATAGAACAAGTATTTGAACTGGTCTAGAGTTTAGTGGGGTTTGTGTGTGGTTTGGGGGTGGGTGTTATTGAGTAGACTGTTGTGATTCCCAGTGCAATCCTAAACAGAGCTATACCCTTGAAATCAATGGGCTTAAAGGGGTTTGTTTGGTTTAGGATTGCATTGTCCACCTGGTAACCCTTGGCATTATTGTGCTTCCATTCTTACTTCCTTAATTGCCACTGCCCTTGTTGATGCCACGTTTTCTACTTGTTGTCCACATTACCATTTTAATGTTTTATACTTGTGTCATCATTATGGTGTGAACTTAGGCAGGCCCTTTTTATCTGATGTGCCTACGCAAATTTGTGACAATCAAAGTGGTAGTGGAAGCCAACCACAATTGCCACAGAAGTGGCAACATTTGGGGCTAGTTATGAAGAAGGGCTCATGGGACAACTGTGGGTGTCTTGAAGGCACAGAAAGAAATTATAAGACTTGGATTTGATTTTAAATGATGTGCATTGTCAGGAGAACAAAACAGCTTCAACAAATACAGAACAACTTTCTCTGCTTGGAAAGAAAATTCCATTTTTCAGGGAGGGGTATCTTATATAGATGATCTTTCTATGGGTAAATGCAATGCCTTTGCTGAACCAACCATCAAAAACAGAGTGAAATTTATGTTTCTGTTGTCTGGAATTTTCAGCCTTGAACCTTTAGACTGCCCTTTTAAATGCATTATGAATATTATCAGTAATGTATCAAGGTATCTTTTTTCAGGATGGTATAAACTTCTTCTGCACTACTTATTGCCATAAAGCATATTTCCCAGTTTTTATTTATATGCACATTAGCTGAATAGGATGGAATCTGTAGCCAGCCTGAGGAATTGGAATAATTTATACATATCAGTAAAGTTCCCACTAGTTGCAGGTTGATCTAAGGGGAATAGTAGCTCCATTTAAACTATTAGCAGCTGGATAAATTGAAAATAACTCTCGATTTAGAGGGCAAGACATAAGACAGTTGGCAGCAGGGGTCCCGGAGCAGCAAGGTTATGCAAAAGGGACTTTTAAAATTTCATTTCCTATACCTATGGGACAGAAGACATAAAATTTAACTTTATTCTTCTGATTTTATTAACCACAGTCAGAAGGAGTGGGGGAAAGCTCATTGCTAAACCTTCCTCAAGCACAGCATGGGACTGTTCTCATGATGTACAGTATCCACTAATGTGCATAGTAATGTGTACCTCACTATGTAACCCCAAACAGCTTCCACTAATGATTAGGCGCAGCATCAACCGTTCACTCAGTCTGGTTAGAGTTTCCTTGGAACAGATGCCTTTTCTCAACTGTGCCCTGTGTATCAAAGGCCAACTTCACACAGATCTTTTAATTTAATTTAAAGAAGTCTGTAGCAGAGGGTTTTTTTGGGGGGGGGGTTAAGGTAAATTGTGGTCTATTGATGAACCACTGGTTCATTTTTTTGTGAACTGCTAGGCTGGTTTCTTGCATTCTTTCAAAGAACTCTGGTATTCCTTAAGAATTGTGTGTTCCTGAGAATGTATTTTTGGTATTTATATACTGAAAACAAATTTGTGGGCCAGAAATATTTTGGGAGGGGGAAAAACATCATGCACACTTGGTTAGACACCACCACCTTGGCTCAGAGAAACAAGACAAATAAACATAGTTTAATTTCATTTAAAACCAACCAGTCCTCCAAAATAATAGCACTATGAAAGCATTAAAAACATTTATCTACTCAACCCTAGGATTAAGGAGAGAGAGACTATCACTAAATGCAGAAAGTTGTAATGATGCCAGTTGCAAAAGAGCTGATGAATGCAAGCTGGTTCCTGTGGGGTTGCCAACTCAGGCTTGGGAAATGCCTGGAGATTTGGGGGCTAGGCTGGGTAGGGATATCAGCTGGGAAGTGATGCCATAGAATCCTCCCTCCAAAGCTGATATTTACTCCAGGACAACTGATCTATTTTATCTGGAGATCTTGTGTAATTCCAAAAACACTCCAGATCCTACCTGGAGGCTGGCAACCCTATATCAAAGCTGTGATCCCATAACAAGAAAAAACTGAAGATAACAGCTGAGCGAAAGGGAAGTCCCCGAAGGCAAACATGAGAAGGAAAAGTACAAATTCCATTACCATCTAGCCACCCAACACAGGTGATTGGAGGTAGCAAGGACAAGGTCACAGGAAAGATACACACCAGATATGGAAGCAGAAGGCTAGGGTTGCAGAAGCCTGGAACCAGTGCCAGACCAGCATGGGATGAGAGAGACATGGATGGCTTAAGAAGTTGGGGCATTCTAGGATTTTAAAAAGCGGGGAGGAGAGATGTGTTCCATTCATTAGTTTACTGTCAGAGCCCACAGGTTCCTTTAAACTGCCTGGAGCCTATATAATCTTATGAAAAATTTGGGATGTCATAGTTGCTGGCCAGCTTTGTAAATCCTTGTGAGAATTCCACACTCCCAAAGTGATCCAAAGGGAATTACTCAGAATACTTTTTACAGGAGCTCTGGGAACCCAGTGGCTCATGGGCAAGTGGCCCTTCCTTAAATATCCTCAAAAATATCCTTTTTAAAAAGGCGTTTCAACTTCTCTGAAATAATAACATCCAAACCAACATCTTTGATATTCATGTCGTGGTAATGCTGCAGCAGACAGCACTACATAAATATGTTACTTTGTCCAAAGCATTCATGATGACATATGCCTTTTAAAATTATCCAGGGCCATTTTCCTCCACCCAAAGCAACTTGTTCTGTTAGTTCTCTCTTCATGCAAAACGTGTTCCGTTCCACTAATTATTTATTTCTGTTACCTTTTCCTGTGCTTTTCAGGAGACTGGTCTAAGATGGTAGAATCTTGAGCTAGCAGAATGGACTACACCTCTTCAGAAAACAGTAAAGTGTCATAGTTTTTGTATTCTCTCCTTTGTATTTTTTAAAAAAGAACCCTCTGCAGCATTCCTGCCATGTTAATTTTCCATTTTTTAATGTTAATTTTTATTTACACAGGGAAACAGTTTGAAATACAATTCCCCATCTGCACTGTAAAGTAATACAGTCTACTGTATTGCCTCAGGAGTCTACCACATCATTCCCACTTTCATGCTGCTGCATTTGTAGACAGAAAGGCCAGACTGGACGTAATGATTAGCTGTGTGTTCATGACCATTGTAAAGAGAGCATTCTTAAATGGAAGTTTATCCACACTTGTTGGCTCTCCTTAGTTCAGGTTTAATGCCTGTGTTTTAAACCAAACAAACTGTCGCCTTTGTTGACTTCCATATCATTTTTACCTTTGAAGAGCTGAAGTGTTGACTCTTAACATTGAATTTTCTTGTACTTCGCTGGCAACTGTCAAGGAGGTCCGGCCTGCTCTCCAGCAAACCAGTTCCTCTTTGGGTCAAAAGTTGCCAAATGTTTTCCTAAGAAAACCCAAATCCCTTACTGGGCTCCAGGATTCCCCCTTTGAGCGCAGTATGGGTACATTGCCACCAGCTCTCAATTCCAAAAGGTTGGCTTTCCAGGGATGAGCTGAGAGCTACTCTTCCCCAGCCAGTTTCCCAAAAGTCAAAATAAGCAAAAACCGTCCCTGCAGAGTAGAGCTTCTGCCAGGGGAGGCTTATTGCCACAAAACACTAGGGTAGGTGGTTTCCCACACACACACACACACACACACTCAGGCACTTGGATTTATCCCTGAGACCCAAAAAAGGTTTCTCAGACTTCAATATAAAGTCTATAAGTTTATTTAATAAAATGTGCTCGTTACAGGAAAGGAAATTATTTGTGAGGCAGATAGCATAAAAACAAGAAATCTTAGCAATCTCTAACTTCACAGTAATTCTTTAAGTTTCAGGCAAAATAGGCAAAGTTTCCAAGAGAGTAACAAATGCAAGGTTTTAGTTGATTTATAGTTACCAAGACCCAGGTTTGGTCCTAACACGCAGAGTGTCAGTCCTTCATGGTTGCCAAAAGATGATCGCTTGGGGACATGCCAGCACGTCCCCCTCCCAAGCTTCATGATTTTTGATCAGAACAGAGTCTATATTTATCTCTCTCATCTCATTGGGTGATGGGCATTCGCCCCAATGAGATCGTTGAGAATGCAATAAATTTGTAAGATATTTGGCATGACACCTCTAGGCCTTTTGAAGTTAAGGATGTATTTGCATCTCTGCAGCAATGCAAAACATCTGGGCTCCTTCAAGCTTTTGAGATGTCAGGCTTCTAACAGGATTGTCACCAAAAGAACAGATAGCTGATTTACAATAGGAAGGCTTTGAAGTGGAGGTGCTTTGAAGTGGAGGTGGCACCCCACACCTTTCCCCCCAAACTGAAGTGGCTTCCCATGGGAAATGGAAATGGTTTCCCACGGGAATGGTTTGTGAGAGAGCTGGTCAAGACATAGTAGGCCGCAGCCTGAACCAAAGTTTGGGATCAGAAGAAGAGCAAGGTTGCTTTTCTTTACAGCAACATATGAAACTCTGGCCAAGGAAAAGCCACAAGAAGCCACCACCACCCCGGGTCAAGCTGGCATTATTTTCTCATTGAATTTGTTTAACCCAAAGGAAAATCTGCAGAAGGGCCAAAAGGGAGAGAAGAGTAAACATGCAGCCTAGCTGTTGAGGCCACAAGCCTTCCCCTTCCCACCCTCAACCCAAGGGAGGGGGAGGACGTTGGACAAATGACAGTGAAATGGTGTACGTTCGCATTCTTGCCTTGAAAAAAACAAACTTCCCCAGCATAGCCCCATGTGTTACTACAGCACTTTGAACATTTCCACTGTTCTTGTGCTACAGTCAAATTAAATCCGTTCTTATTCTTTATCCATATTCTGCCATGCCATTTGGCATTTCTTTTGAAAATAATCACAAGTCATTATCAACATTTTAGGGTTTTGCTATGCCAAATGTGTTTTGTCACAGTGTGAGATGTTCCTGCATGATGCTTCACTTCTTCCTGCAAACTATTCAAGCGGTGAGTTGCCACAGGAATAGGGACCTCTCGCCTAGTCCGGGAATAAGTTGCCCTAGAACACCAGCCACTCTCAACAGGCTGGAATGCTTTTTTCATGGGCAGAGAAAGAAGTGCAGAGATTGGCAAGGGGCAGCTGGGGAATCTTCAGCTGGAAAAATGCATAGCAGATATGTGTGCTGAGGTCTAATAGCCTTGCTAGCAAAATGGAACTTCCATGTTAAAAGCAGCATACCTTTATTGTCAGATGCTGCAGATAAAACAACAGAGGATGGCTGTGTCACATTCATGCTTTGCTTGCAAACCTCCAGAAATCTCCTTTGGGACACTATCCAATCCAGTCTATTCTTGAGGTCCTGAAGGAGGCTGGCAAGATACAGAAGTTCTTGAAGAACACTTTCTGAAGACATCCAGGGGTTGCTCAGGAGGAGGAAGAAAGGCTGGCTAAAGAAGGGAGGCATGAATTTTCAAAATCAATCAAGTGAGGCAAACCACAAAAGGTGCTTAAAAGCTATGTACTGCAATGCTCCAGAAGCTGTGTTATGTTTGCATGTTGTGAGTTTTTTCATAGTATCCCCAGAGACTATGGTCATTTCATGTCTCCTGAGAGCCAGCATGGTATAGGGTTAGACTTTTGGACTGTGATCTAGGAGATTTAGGTTCAGATCCTCACTCAGTCAGGAAACTCACTGGATGACCTTGAGACAGGCACTTCTGCCAGACTAGCCTACCTCACAGAGCTTGTGTGAGGAGAAAACAGGGAAAGGGCAACTGTTTATGCTTGTGAACTCCTTGGGGGAAGGGTAGGACAACAATGTACTAGATATACGACACAAGACATTCTCTCCTTGAGTCTTATAAGCATTCTTTCACAGAGAAAACATGAAATGGCCATCTCAAAAGAATCTGATAAGGATTGTGTTTAGGGTTGCAAACTAGGATTGCCAGGTCCCTCTTTGCCATCCACAGGAGATTTTTGGAGTGGAGCCTGAGGAAGGGCGTGGTTTGGGGAGGGGAGGGACTTCAATGCCATAGAGTCCAATTGCCAAAGCAGCCATTTTCTCCAGGGGAACTGATCTATATTGGCTGGAGATCAGTTGTAATAGCAGGAGATCTCCAGCCACCGCCTGGAGGTTGGCAACCCTATTGCAAACCTTCTTATGGGGCCTGGAGATTTCCCAGAATTACATCCGCTCTCCAGACTCCCCTGGAGGAAATGGCTGTTGGGGGGGGGGCTCTATGGCATTATACCCAGATTATGTCCTTCCCCTTCTTAAACCCAGCCCTCTCCAGCCTCCCCCTCCAAATCTCCAGGAATTTCCCAACCCAGAGTAGGCAAACATAATTTTGTTATATTAAAAATGTGTTTGCATAACAAATGCTCTGAAATGCTTCAATAAATAGGTATAACCTTTGGGAATCTAATTTAGTTGGATAATTTTAAGAAACTCCCACACTGGGCTACACTGGAGCAGTAGTTCAAAGGTCCACAGTTTTCCACAGTGCACCACAGGATAAGCTGAGCGTGATAAACACTGACCAGATCAAATCACTGGTGGGACAGCTATTGAGGTCAGTGGATAAATCCCCAGGGGGATAGACTGTTCTAATCATTCTGTTTCCCCTACAAAGAATCTGCTACAAGAATCTGCTTCTTTATCAAGTAATAATTTCACTGCAGCAAAACAAACTTAATTCTCAGTTCATCTTGTTTCCTGACTGTTGCAGGACAATAAATCCAACATGTGGCCTGCAATGAACTGAACCTTGTCATGGCAGCCCTTTAATGCTGATTCACTCTTAGCAAGTTGGTTTCAGCATAGTACTGCTTGTGTACTCTACATGGATACAGATTCCTGAATTTCTCCATGTCAGTTGTGCAGGTAAGAGGTTGATACTGATCCTTTAAATGAACAATCAGCTTGTGGTGTGGAGAGTACATCCTAATCCATTTGGAAAATCCCACTGGTTTTAGTGAAAAGATGAGCTAGTCTATACAAACAGCAAATCCGTTTGGTAAAACTGCCTTCTAGATTGTACCGCTTCAGATCATTGATGAGACTACTGAATGCTCCCCCAGATTAAAAACAAAACACCCCGTGCATTGAAAATAGGTGTTAGATGGGAGGATTTTAATCTAAACTTCTAATTTTCTATGTAACTATTCAGTCCAGTAACTATTCACTCAAAACTGTAACCCTCAGACTCACACTCACTGACAGTCTCATGAGCTGAGGTACAGTCCAGCAACAGTTTCACTATACAATCTGCTGTTTCTACAGACAAGCCTGACTTCCAAGCAAGTGTGATTGGGATTGCACCATCAATATACTTGAGTGCACCATCAATGTAACTGATTTTTAGTGGGCTCCGTCCAATCTGCTGGTCGGTACCAATTCAGTGACAGGGAGGGTCACAACTTGTGGCAAAGTGTCTATGCACTATGCATCTTTAGCAACTGCAGCTTACCTAGACTAGTAGGTCCAACTGAACTCAGCTGGGCAGAGTCATTAATCATCTGAAGATCTAAATACACCTCTGTTGAGATGCAAGCAAGTGAACTACCGGTATATGGTGCTTCAAAGACCATGTTTGATGGTGTCATTAAATGTCATAGGTATGTACACACCTGCAGAAAAATTCACTTCCAGCTTTAGTTATGCCTTTAATTGCAATATGTATATATATATATATAAATTGTCTCAGTGTTTTGTTGGCCTATACGTTATTTCCATATAGAAATTAAGCTGCCCCAGGTTTCATTTTCATGGAGAAAAATTCTCAGGAGTGTAACTCAAATGTTCTTAAACATGCTGTTAAGAGTACACTTTTGATAATGCTAGGGAAGCTAAGTGTCAGGCTTCAGCAAATGCACAGCGTTTCAGGCAATAGAACTCAAATCCAGGCAGAGCAGCGATTCAAAGATTTATTCTGAAAGTCAATTATTTCAGTAAGGAGACAAACAAGGCTGGAATACATGGCAGGGGGAGTGTGGATACATTTATAGGGCTGATACAATAGGGTTAAAGGAACAAAGAGACAATGTAGTCGTTTCCTGCCGGTAACGACTTAAGTAAAACTGAAACAGAAACAATTATGAACAATCAGTGGAGGAGATGGCTGAGCTCTCGGCTTTGTGCGCGGGACCCTATATCAGATCGAAGATTTACACGGGCGGGTCCCAATACAATTGTAAATCTCTGGCCGGAGTTCGTGTGCAAAACAGGGGGGGGAGGAGTGCACGGAGAACTCCATCTTGTTTGCAGGGGAACCATCTTGTTTGAGGACGGAGCTGTCAGAAGCCCTATCTGACATAGCCATTGTAGCATTTTGTAGCTGCAACACATATGGTAAGTTGGAAGGCAATTGTTTTAAGAAAATCATGTAATTATCACCACTGAGAAAGATGTACTAGTGCCTTGCCTCATCACAAAACATATAAGAATACCATGCTCACAAGAGCATCGACAACATGAAAACTTTGTTGTACCTCACAAGGTGTCTGTTGTGGGGAGGGGAAGGAAAGGTGATTGTAAGCGCTTTGAGACTCCTTAAAAGGTAGAACAAAGCGGGGTATAAAAACCAACTCTTCTTCTTCTGGAAAAGTTATATTTCAAATGTAATGCAATTTAAATGTAACAAATTATATTTTTAAAACATCAGTTATTTTGATAAAATATGTTAATATATATGTTTTAAGGTCTCATCTATGTTTCTCCCATGGCAGCAGTCTGCTAATCATATATATACATAAGTTGGAAATATTTTTGTTGGAATCTAGTTGTCAGGATCTTCAGATCTGCAGGCATGGGTTCATAATTCATAAAATATAGGTTTTGGGGATAAATTAATCCATCCATTCATCTTTTCACCCACCCATCCATCCTAGCACCAAACAAAGCATCAATTAATTGATCCTCCCATTGACTTAACCATTCCTTTTATACACTATATATGTCACATGTCAATATTATCTTTCCTGTTGGGGTGCATCTATTATTTAGTTGGGTATAATGTAACATTTCCCATATTATAAAGGTCCTGACTCAACACCTCCTAAAGCCAGTTGCAATCTTTTTTTTATTTCATTTGGAATCACTTTGAGAAAACATATTGTGCAGAATTTTGAAGTTGCTGACATATTTGTATACCCTTATGAATATGAGAAATAAGCAACATGCAAAGGATATAGTAATATTTAAATTCATGAGCAATGGGGTGTTATTTTGATGTGCTCAGTGTAAATAGTTTCATTATATGCACCACTTTAAAAGCCTTTTTTGACCTCACAATACTTGTAAGAGATATCTTGATACTATAGCAGCTTTCCAGAAGGGGTACAGAATTTTCCCAGGGTGATTCATGAAAAATATGTGAAAGCAAGCTATCTTACCTGGATTTACTAAATTCCATTTTACTTACCTAAATGGAAGATCGTAAAACTACTATTTTATCTACGACCTGGAATTGCTAATTATCAAAATAAATGGCAGATGATCTTTCCTCCCCTTTAAACTGTGTGGATCCCACCACACAAAAAAAGTCCCTCAGTGCTTTTAAACCTGTCAACACCACTATCAGTCAGGATGCAACTGTTTTTCATTCCATGTTCGTTTCCTAGCTAATGACTTAGGTCCCCCACTTAGCTATTTAGTGGCAGCAATTGGCAGATACAACTACTACAGAAGTAGTGCTTAGTAGGTAGCTTTTATCAAGCCCCACCTGTCAGAAAATGCGGGGACCCTGTGTGTGTGCGTGTGTGTGACCAGGCATGTGTGGGGGAGGGTCTTTCTCTGCCTCTCTTGCTTTAGAATCATGAAAAGCTGCAAAAAGCTTTAACTTTTTTTCCTGTGTGCCCCCTACAGCCGCTCTCTCTGTAAGCTTTTTTTTAACCCAGTCCTGGTTATTGCCCCTCCTAGTCAAAAAAAAACCCACTTGTTTGGGAATCTCCTGCCTGGAGGTGGCATGGGGTGTAAAAACCACTTGGAGGGGCTTTACACACCCCTACGACTGGGGGAAGAAACGCTCAGCCCCTGTTTCTCCAGAGGGTCGTGTTTCAGGCTCCCTGCTGTTCTTGCCATAGAAGGTGTAAGATAAGGAGAGAAGCCAAGCCCTCCTCCCCCCTTCTCCCCCTGTGTGCAACCTATCAAAATTCTTAAAGCCAGTCAGGTGGTGGTGGTGGGGGAACGGAGGCATTTTCTAACACCAACTCTAGCCTTTTCTTTTCTTTTCGCTGGACGCTTCTGCTCAGGGTAAGATGTGTTGAACACAAGAGCAGTAAAAACGGGGGGAGTCAGCCCTTTTTAACACTTTAAAAAACCAGGGGCTTTTGGTCTGCAGAGCCCCTTCCTAAAACTACCCCCCTCAAAATTCTTAACTGAGTGGGGATGAGCTGGTAGGAAAAAAGGGGAGGTGATTCTCTTCCCCTGTGCTTGTATGTGGGAAAAAAAAGGCTGAAATCTACACACCAGGCTTCTCTGCATAACGCTAGGAGTGTAAAAGCCTGTGTGTTTTTAAAAATCTTAAGTGGTGGGGGTTCTCTCCTCTCTCTGAAGAGCTAGGGGGAGACTCAACCCATCTGTTAACATGGATGCATAAGCACCCTCTGTCCTGATAAAGAAACTCCTAGTCCAAAAAAACACTTGTTTGGGGGATTCTCCTGCCTGGAGGTGGTTACCTGGAAAAAAGGGCTCCTTCCTTAAAAAACCAGCCCACAAGTACTATAAGCTTTATTGTCTCCTACGCTGACCCACGGTGGCCAGACTCGGTAATGCGCTCTCAGACTAATACACTAGAATGAACACATCTCTCTGGTTCTTAAAGAGAAGGCTCGGCCACACTCACACACACACATGCCTGGTCACACACACGCACACACACAGGGTCCCCGCATTTTCTGACAGGTGGGGCTTGATAAAAGCTACCTATTACAATACTACTTACAGACTTCTTATTGTTTTAATTCTGAGATAGGCAGATAACAATGAGGTTGCTGTCTGAGCAACACAGTACCATTGAGGCATTCCCCAATATTCACAATACATATTATTCATGAGAGAACACTCTCTCACACACACATTCACACAAGCAGCCACATAATAGCCATATTTATTGTGCCACAACATCTGATTGTTTTGATGTTCAACCTGTACTCTGGACAAGAAGTTACTGTTAGGGCAGAATATGGAGAAACAGAATGGTTTCCCATTGGCAAAGGTGTCAGACAAGGATACATTTTATCTTTCTATCTCTTCAATCTATATGCAGAATATATCATAAGGAAAGCTGGACTAGATTTAGATGAAGGTGGAATAAAAATTGGTGGAAAGAACATTAACAGTTTGAGATATGCAGATGACTCATTACTGCCAGAAAACAGTGAATACTTGAAATGACAACTGATGAAGATGAAAGCAGAAAGTACCAAAGCAGGATTACAGCTGAACATCAAGAAGACAAAAGTAATGGCTACTGGGGAATTACACAATATTAAGGTGGACAATGAGGAAACTGAAATTGTTCAAGAATTTCTATTCCTTGGTTCCATCATCAACCAAAAGAAAGACTGCAGCCAAGAAACCAGAAGGAGATTGAGACTGGGAAGAGCAGCATAAAAGAGCTAGAATTCTAAAGTGTAAGGATGTGTCACTGGCGACCAAAATCAAGGTAATTCAGGCCATAGTATTCCCCATTACTATGTATGGGTGTGAAAGTTGGACAATGACAGGATGAAAGCTGATTCATTTGAAATGTGGTATTGGAGGAGAGTGTTACGGATTCCGTGGACTGCCAAAAAGACACATAAGTGGGTTCTAGATCAAATCAAGTCTGAACTTTCCCTAGATGCTAAAATGACTAAACTGAGGCTTTTGTACTTTGGTCACATTATGAGAAGACAAGACTCACTGGAAAAGACATTAATGCTAGAAAAAGTCAAAGGCAGAAGGAAAAGAGAAAGACCCAAAACGAGACAAATTGACTCAATCAAGGAAGCCATGGCCCTCAGTTGGAAAGACCTGAGCAAGGCTGTTAACAGTAGGGCATTTGGAGGTCATTAATTCATAAGGTCACCATAAATCAGAAGTGACTTGACAGCACTTAAAACACATACAAAGAACTATCTGTACCCATCTCCCTATTTTCACCTGGGCTGTATCCAACACACATCATTGGATATTGCAATATCAGCACACTATGACAATCATTTAAAACTGGATTATCCTGTGCGGACAAGGCGATCCAGTGGTGTATGTTTGCTATAGGGCAATTATATTGCAATAGCTAATGACATGTGAATGAAGCCTAGGATTAATTTTAACATGAAACCATGGAGAAATGCTACTTGCAACAGGTTGAAGAAGAGTAGGAGGCCAGCTAAACTGTTGTGTACATGCATCTCAGCAGGCCATATCAAACTAGATATTTTTTGCTTTATCAAAGGTAAGACATTAGAGATAATTTTATAAAACGGCTACCCACTGTGATTTATAAAACAAGGCAGTATCATTTCAATAGCTGCTTTAAGATAAGTTGTTGTTTTTTTTCTAGTCTGCCATGCCTTATTCTGCCCTTGCTCCAAGGAGTTCAGGGTTGCATAAATAGTTCTTTCCCCACTTTATCCTCACAACAACATTAAGTTGGGCTGAGAGGGAGTCTGGAGTAAGAGCACTCAGCCAGCTTCATGAAGGGCAAGGTTACAGTTTGACAATCTAACCATTACAGTACATTGTATTGAACTGTCTCCCTCTATCATTGTCTTCTGCCAGTGGGTGAAAACATTTTTGTTTGGTTTGGTATTTCTTCATTAACTCTTATTAGCCCTCTTCCCTGTTGATGTGTTTATATGTTTTATTTAATTGTTTTAAATTATATATATACATACACATACACACACATATATGCATTTTAAACACTGTTCGTAATGTTCTGAAATGTTTTTAGTTTTTAAAAGGTTTTCAGTGTTCTGGTGTTTGCTGTCTTGGGGACCCTGTATTGGGTGGAAATGTGGCATAGAAATGTTTTAAATAAATAAACAAATAAGATCACCCAACAAGTTTCCAGGGCATCAGAAAAGGGTTCCCCCCCCCCAATCACTTCATTTCCACATTAGGAAAAATGTGTATCAGGCTGTTAGCAGGAAGAAGTCTAGCAGAATGGTGGAAACCCTAGTTACCACTTACAGAGCAATCCTCAAGCGGGGGATGGCCTCAGGAGCCGGTGTGACCCCTTTGCCCATATTAGTGCCATTTGCGCTGGCTAAACTGGTACTAATGCCGGTGCTGGGCCATTTATGCCAGCGCTGGGGAGCTGTGTGGCAGCACCACACATAGGGTTGCCAGGTCCCTCTTCACTACCAGTGGGAGGTTTTTGGTGCAGAGCTTGAGGTGGGCAGGGTTTGGGGAAGGGAGGGACTTCAATGCCATAGAGTCCAATTGTCAAAGCAGCCATTTTCTCCAGGTGAACTGATCTCTATCAGCTGGAGATCAGTTGTAATAGCGGGAGATCTCCAGGTAGTACTTGGAAGTTGACAACCCTAACCACACATGGGTGCCACCACATACCACTGTGGCAGCATTTCCCTGGTGTAAGGGCTCGCGTTGGCGCCAAAGGGTGCATTCCTGGGAGCGGGGCTGATTTTAGTCAACTCCCTAAGCCTTTTTACCTCAAGGATGCCCCCTTTTGCTGGCGTGAACTCATGCCTACAAAAAGGGAGGCAGAGCCCCATAGAACTGTATGGAGCAGTTTCATGGGATTTTCAGTATAATAACATTTTCGGCTCGGGCCCAGCAGCAAACTGGTCAAAAGGCAGGCCACCTACACCATCCCTGGATGCGCCTCTACAACCCCCCTTTAGAATTGTGCTGTCAGTCTTTCTACATAACAGAATGTGTACAACATTACAATCAAACTGATTGTATAAATAGGATGGAGATGCCATTGTTAATCTCTACTGATAACCATACTGGGGTATATCAATTAATTAAAATATGGGCAACTGGAGAACAATATAACAAACTGGCAATTGCTGTGGCCTCAAAACAAATCTGACTGAGTCATCAAAGATTATGGAATAGATTTTGCAATTTATAACAGAAATACCAGTAAACTTTTAAGTAATTGAGGATGGAATCTTTTGGTATTAATCAAGTCATCAGGCTTAAAATTCTTTCAGCTGCTTAAACCTAATGAAAACAATTTCCCTGTTCAGAAAGGAATATCTAATGAACTTAGTAAAACTTTTTAAAAATTGAGCAGAACAGTTTGTAAGTCTGTATCAGTTGCAGGTTTTCCCTCTTTTTTTCTCTTTAAATTCCAAATTTGGTTACGCTGGCATTTATATTCACAAATGACAATTACTCTGACATTAATTTGATAGCTCAACAGCCCAAAAGTGGTATAGAATCTCCTAGTAGATGGCAGTTTGCATTGTGCCACCTTGTCTACATGGTAACTGTCATCTTCTGTTCAGTGCAGTAAATGCTATCAGCAGACAGTCTTCTAAAAAAGTTATAATTTCTTCCAAATGATTGAAGCCCGTGGATATTTCACTCTCTCATTCTCTCTCCCCTCTCTCTCCTTCCCCCCCCCCCATTTCACTCTTTTCAAGATATAGCACCAGTATTGATGACAGGTCGTTTAACACCAGTTCTCAGTGAGATTAAGTAGTTGTCAGACAGGTATCATTGGAGACTTAGGGATTGCTTTTGGAAATCATTCTGAATTGCTAACGAATGGGGAAGTTGTTCTTAGATGTGCATTGATTCTTTTGTGTCCTGATTTATACTTGCAACATCAAAGGCTTGTGTGCTTTCTGCAGTTAGCCACAACATATTTATGCTACCTGCCCTCCCCCCCAAAAAAAAAAACAGGAATCCAGTGACACACTAAAGGCTAACATAAGCTTTTGCAAATCAGAGCTCACCATCAGATGCACATCCAATGGATATCCATTAAGTCAATGCTTTTATATTCACCACAGAAAGACAAGGCGGGAAGGGAGACATCACAAAGAGAGGCTAGTTTAAAACAAAACCCACTAACAAGAATAATCAGTTACTCAGAATGGGTGAGGGCCATTACTTGCCGCAATCAAGATTAGCATGAAATCTGGTGAAAATGTGACAGCTTCATTATTTACAGCCCAAGGAAATTTAATGGACAGTACATTTTCTGTTGGAACTTTGGTCAAGATGAAACATATCTACGTGCAAAGATATTGGTGTCTTTGTGTTTTAAAAAAGCAATCAGAAACTGTTTTGATTATGTTGATTAATATTTGCATTCATTTTGTATAGCCATTACCAGTGGTTAAGAAGCTGTCAGAATGCCAAACAAGGAAGAGTGTGGTGTGACACTATCAGGGCAGGGACGATGCCATAGGCAGCCACACTCAAATCCTGTCTTTGAGCTAAGTGGTGCAAACCAGAGACCCGGAGGTCAGCAGCTGGAACTGGGAACTAGAACCAGCAACTTGAACAGGCAGCAGGTACTACATGCAGGGCCGGTGCTACCATTAGGCAAACTAGGCGGTCACCTAGGGCGCAGACCTCAGAGGAACTGGCCTGAGGGGCACAGTTTTTAAACAAATTGTGTGTGTGTGAAGTGCCGTCAAGTCACAGCCGACTTATGGCGACCCCTTTTTGGGGTTTTTATGGCAAGAGACTAATAGAGGTGGTTTGCCAGTGCCTTCCTCTGCATAGCAACCCTGGTATTCCTTGGTGGTCCTCCATCCAAATACTAACCAGGGCTGACCCTGCTTAGCTTCTGAGATCTGATGAGATCAGGCTAGCCTGGGCCATCCAGGTCAGGGCCTTTAAACAAATTACTTTCTTGGAAAAAAAATGCAACTGACAATTTATATATTTTTTAATTTAGGATAAGTACCACAACAGTGCTGTGGAACAGAATTAATCATAACACCTTATAAAACATTTTGTGCTTTTATTTTTTCTACAAGACACCTGTTTTTCAAAATTGGTTAGCAATGTGGGGGCACAAGTAGTTAGCCTTGCCTAGGGCACAAAAATAGCTGGCACCAGCCCTGACTACATGACATACTGGTACACAGACTTTCCTCTGCTTGAATCATAATTTGAGTGCAAATGGCAGGCAGTATCCTCAATCACTTGGAAAAAAATAGACATAACAGCACAATCCTAAGAATGCGTTATTGGGAGCAAGCCCCATTAAATATACTTCAGTAGGATTCTGAGCAGACATGCTTAGGATTGCTCGCAAAAGACCTATGTACTGGATTGGAAACACTTTGCACTTGCTCGCTCTCGCACTGCCACTTAGGAATTTAGGTTCATATGAGAGAGAAGGTGCTGCATTGTGTAGGCAACAACTGTGTATGTCATGTGCCACAGCTCCCGTAATTCTGAGTATGTGCAGCTGAGGATACTAGTTGGCTGCCTAATTTAAACTTTGCATTCGAATGGGAGTGGAATTCCTCTTTCTGAAATTCACTTTTTTAGATACAGCCATTAATTCCTCTTTTCCTCCCTTCAAAAGGGGAATTTCTCATTCATTTTTCTTTGGAGTTTTCTGTTACACATAACTCTCCCACAACTGCAGACCCGCTGACCTCCTTAGACTCGGAACTTTGGCTGGACCGCATTCCCCATTACCTGGTACTATTGGCTATAGGAAGGAGTTCAGTCAAGAAATAAACAATCTACAATGGAGATATCTAGTAGTTATCTCCTATTCTACCTCCACCATTAAGAATTGTTATTTAGTGGAAAGTGGTCATCTGTCAGGCCTCATCTTGGTTCTTTGCCTTTAAAACAGTTTAATCTGTTCCCATCAACTGCACTTCTTTCACGCTATGCACCTGGTCTAAGCTCTGGCTTCACCCTGTCCATCCTGTTCCATGGAAAGGCTTCCCCATTTTGCACTATATAAATGGATATGGAGTTAATGGGAAATCCCTTATTTATGTGAGAGCTTCCTGGACATACCAGAGCCTACCTACTCATGCATAAGAAAGGTTGGCAGTGCCTAGTGGGTTGCATACTGGTCTTACCCTTTTGATTTTAGAGTTCAGATGTCAACATTTTGAGGCAAGCAAACTTTTGTCTGTGTCAATTTGCAATATATAAAATAGGAATACCATGCTTTAACTCACAATTTGTCCTGTGATTAAGAGAAAGAGGGAAATTCTAAGCATTGCTAAGCTCTCTGCTGTAAATGAACAATACAAAGACATGTATCCAGCCGTTGTTATAATTGTCAGGATCACTGTGAAGAAGAAAAGAATAACCCTTCATTAATACAGGTAATAGTTCATCCACTGCAACTGATTCAGCAAATGTCAGGTTCTGATTAGGACTCCCGTCACAGTTCTTATCATCACAACAGTTATTATGTCTCAGGACTGGAAATTAAGGTCTACATCCATAGACTGGAAGAAATATTTCCCTCTCAGACATTTCAGTTATCCAGAGTTTCAGAGCCTCTGTCTTGCATTTTCCAGTGATTTGGGTTGGGGGGGGGGAGGGGATTCTATATGGGTTCTACCAGAATTAAAAGTCTTCCTCCTCTTCCACTCCCAGTCCAACACCCTGTCACTCCCTTACACTTCTCAAGACAAAGGCGGCAGCTGTTTCCTAGGCTTATACCCAGTGATTCCACCAGATTAAAATATACATGTGTATATTTATGCCGGCAAGAAGGAGGGAAAGCGCGACTTTGACTCGGTGCCTAAATTTCCTGCCTCTGAAGCCCAGCTGGATAGCAGGAGTTATAACGGAAAACAGCAGCACAATTAGTTGGGAGTTCTGTAGCTGTCTGCAGCAGACTGCTTGCTCCTGTCTCTCTATAGGTGGTCTCCCAGTTCATCAGTTCATAAATAAGTAATTTGAAATGTGTTCCTGGGGGAAATTTCCCTCCTTCTCTCCTGAACAGACTGTACTCATCAGTTTTCCTGTTCTCAAGGTACCCGGTGTTCTCATTTATAATGGCCAGAGGAACTGTGCTGTTCTAATTCCTGCTTCATTACATCTCCTAATGCTTGTTTTCAACAGCTTCACAACTCCACATTTTCTTTATATATTGATAAAAAAAACTCTTTGCATATATTATTTATTGGCACTTTCATGTTAGCTTTACTGCTGATTTAAACAGAATATTTTTACATACCAAGTAAGGCTGCAAAGTTAGATTCTGGTTTGGGGGTTAGAGATTTCTATTCAAATGATGGTGCTGAAAATTTAGGGAGGTGAACAATGAGGAAGTGGAATACCGGTCACCAGATGACTCTCACCAACCTTCTTCTCCCACCTGGATACATCCAGTCAGCACTGGTCACAACTGGGAGAGATGTAAAGACTGCATCACAGGAATATTGCATAGCACTCTCCCATGCTATGTAGGCAGGTTCATTACTGAAAGCATTGGAGTGTACTGGGGGTGTTAAGAACCCTGTTTTTATTCCTAGCTCTATTGTTTTTTTGTGGCTTTTCAATAATAACTTTACCCATCTGTGACGGGGACAGGCTGTAGAAGGAACCCACTTCCCAGAGGCCAGAAGGTGCTCCTTGGAAGGAAAGCCCTGAGGCATGGCTGGGAATGAAAGGGTGCACAAACAGCTCTGAGAAGCCTGCTCAGGAAAGACTAGGTAAGCTCCAGGTGGAGATGATGAGGGCTAACAAACCTACAGAGAAAAAGTCAGCTACTGGGAGTAGGTGTGGCAGCAGGGCAGCCAAGCTAGGGTTCTCTTTGAGGCAAGGCTTAGAAGAAGCAGCTAGCCAGGCATGGCCAATGGAGGAGCAAGGGAAGCCAGTGAGCCACAAGGCAGGAAGGGGAGCTGTTAACCACTTCCTTGAACTGTATGGATGAAGTCTGAACAAAAGACTGACAGAACCGATCGAAGAGTCTGCTGTGTGCCTGGGGGAGCAGGACCAATGGACTCGAGATCCTGGCCCAGCAGGCTATGGGCTACAGTGCTACAGGTTGCCCAAGAGACACCCAGTCCTGCCACACCATATTAATTAGCAGCTATTGTAATTTCTTAATCTGATTATCCAGGTGAGGAAAGATGCATTCCTTTGTTGCCTGTGGTGCATGTTGGCCAGTCAGCAGATTGAGGAAGAGATACAATTTGTGCTCTTCTGGACCTGCTTTTGTCAAAGGGTTCTTGCAGCCTACACAGGTTCAAATTAATGGCAGCATCAAGGTATGGCTAACATCCCTTTGAAGACTATGAGCATATTTAAGTTTCAGACAACTGTGGCAGGGGCAGGATTAAAGTATGTAATACGTTCAGCAGGTTTCAGCATCACATACCACCATTTGAGCTTCCCAAGGATATTATTTGGGTAAACAATTAAAGTAGGGTGAACTGGAATCAGTTACCCCATATGAAACCTAAATCTCACAGTCACAAGAAATGCATGTTCAAAAGACATTCATCCACTACATGTAGCTGCAAGCTTTAATGTGATTAATCAGTTATTTCCTTTTAACGATGATGGGTAACTTTGTTTTTGAGGTTCTTGTATGCTTCCTTCAGTCTGCCAAAATGCACCTATGTATGGGCCATAGGCAGATATAATCAATTAATTTAAAAGCATATGATTAATCAAGTAACAATTATTTAACTGATTCACAACCACAGAGAATATCATTTCAAGGATGTTTTAGTCAATAAAGTAATTAATTATTTTAAGAGCATTGGCTGCACCTCTCATTATAGCAGTGTATTTAATTGACAGTGTTAATTTCTGGCCTAATAGTTATTGCTATGAATGATAATTTCCCAATCATTCTTGATATATGACTTTTAGCTGTTTTTCTGAATTTTCCTTCATTTGTGCCTGATTGCGACAGAAATGCTCTTAATGAGTTTGTCAGAAGGAAAGGTAGACATATACATACTTTAAGTAAATGGCTACAATATTGAAATACATCTTACCCTTCATAAGCAGTGGATAACTGCATAGAGATAACCACTTTTAAGAAATGAAAATGGCTGAAGAATCTGAAGGGCCCAGACTGTGGAAATATAATTTGCAATTGTGGCACCCTGAAGACCACAGCTGGTGCACAGGGGCATATGGGAAGAAACAATCCTTTAGATTTTTTTAAATTAAAAATTATTTTAATTGTCCCAAACAGAAATAAAAAATATAACAGCAATAGTGGAAAGTCTACATATAAGCATCTATAAAAGTTTCCAAACATCTAAAAATATGTCCATGCACAATTGTTGTCTATATGCCAATATGTTCAAATGTTTATAAAGTTGTAAGGTCCTCAGTCTATTGGATTACAAGAAGTGGACATTTATCTTTCCAGCATTGTAATATAAATATTTTAACAACAGTAAGGGCATGGAGGGTCCATTTCCGTTTACCATCAGTTACTCTTCAGGAGACTAGCAAATAGTATAAAAGACAATCCGTTAGCTATCAGGGTTCTTAAGGCCATCACCAACACTTTCAATTGAACTCAGAAACCAGCTGGTTCTCAATGTAACTGTTTTAAAATAAGTGAGATATGTTCCTATTAGATCAGTGGTCAGTTGCTATTTCCAAGTTGCCTTCAGCAGTGGCCTAACATAGAGTGTATTGCAATAATCCAATCACCAGCTTACAAAAGCAGGGATCAGTGTGGCCAGGTCAGCTGAGTCTAAAAAGGACAACTAGCAAAGAAAATGCAAATGATAGAAGGCAGTCCTGGCCATTACACGATTTTTTTTTTCATACAGCAAGGCTAAACCCATGAGCACTCCCAAACTCGTAAGCTGCTCTGCAAATACCAGTTCAGTCCATCCCCCACTAGTGGATCTATCCCTCCAGCATAATTCAGTCTTGACTGGATTTAGCTTCACCTTGCTTGTTCCAATTTATCGCAGCTTCAAAACACGGGTTCAGAGCTGAGATTAGCTCATCTGGAGGCTTGGATATTAAGGCTGGGTGTCATCTGCATACAGGTGACATCCAACTCCAAAGCTCTGGCTGATCTCATTCAGTGGCCTCATATAAATATTGAAGAGCATAGGGGGCAGAATGGACCCCTGAGGCACTCCATAGGACAAATCCCAAGCTGTTGATGCTGCTGCTTTGGTGGAAACTCTGTCCTAAGATGGGGGTTTCTCGACATTTCTTCCCGGATGAAATAAGCACACACTCAAAAATCAGCATTTGTTTAATTCCAGAAGGGAAAAAAATTAAACACATTAAAATTAATTAAAACCAAAAAGCAATCCAGGACATGGATATTATTTCACTCAATGATAAGTCATGACTCTATAGAGGTGCAGAAGCCTACTGTCTTTTCCAGTAAGAGACTTATTTTAAGGTTTCCATGATTTTCAATAGAGAATAGTTCAATCTCTCTATATAAGAATATTGTCAGAGAGAGAGAGAATCCTACAATTGGCACCTAAAATATCTGTCAGACAACTTCACTCTGAGCATGCGGCAAATTGGCAAGGAGTACAGCCAACCTTTTACACACATAGCTACCCAGACATTGTCACACGTTCTTCCTATTTCTTACTCCCCTAACAGATTATTATGTATCTCTTCCCTCATCACAATGCATACTGTTACCCCAGCAGCACATTGTAGGCAAAGCAGGAGAATGGCTGATGGAAGACGGAATGTGGAAGGGGTTACTTAGCCCCAGGACCCCTTATCTAAAGTCCTCCTCAAAAGAGGAAATGAGTTGATTTGCATTTTCCTACTGAAGCATGCAGAGTGGTGGAGGAATGTTTCTTGTTACATTATACCATTTTCCTGGGTTTGCCCCCAGGCCTGCTCCTAGGCTCTCAACAGCTCTGAAAACACCTGTATGGCTCCCATTAAAATACAAGCTTCAGACAAATCTTTTCAGAGTCTTTCAAAAGCCCTAGACTAATATTTTTCCTTGCTTGCATGTATTTTCTTCTTTTTTTTCAGTGCCAAAGGCAGAAATTAACTATTTGATGCCCATGTTTTTCTATGCATCTTGGAAAAATTTGCCCCTTTGAAGGCTTAGGGTTACAGAATGAGTTTGGAATGACTTACTACTAAGCAAAACATTTTGGAAATGTGCTTTTATTTAGTGTTGATATTGTGAGGCATGTCTGTTCTTGTATTATTTGCCAAAATAGTAAAAACAGTATACTGATCCTAAATCCTTCTGTTGTTGTTTCTTTAAAAAAAAATATTGTTGGAAAATTACCACAAACTCACTTTGGTCCCATTTTAAAGGCCTCAGTGGAGGAAACTGTGGCTTTTAAAAAGCCAATCTTTAAAATCAAAACACCTTAAAAATAAATTAAAACTCAATGTTTTAAAAACCAAAAATGACATTTGTAATTTTAATTGGATCTATCTAATTACAAGGTTTGCAGTGTTTTTTCAGATAAGTTTATTTGTACCAAATTTTGAAATGTGTTCCTTTCTATACATTTTCCTACATGCATAGTTGAAGAGGGACTGCTCTGGGTAGCAGGCCAAAATTCCAGTGGTACATGATCAGCAGCCTAGGCACAAAAGTACAACATTGGTTCAGAGCCAGACACTTACCATCCAATTAGTTGTCCAATCAGTACTACTAGGAGTGATTAGAATCTGGGAGACCTAGGTTTGAATCCCCATTCTGCCATGGAAACTTACTGGGTGTCCTTGGGCTGGTTACTCCCAGCCTAACATAACCCACAGGTTTGTTGCTGTGTGGATAAAATGGAGAAAAGTATCACTCTGAATCCCCATTCAGAATCATAGAATCAGAAGGGACCTCTAGCGTCACCTAGTCCAATTCCCTGCACAGTGCAGGAAATTCACAACTACCTCCGCACCCCCAGTGACTCCAGCTCCATGCCCAGAATATGGCAGAAAACCTCCAGGACCCTGACCAAACTGGCCTGGAGGAAAATTATTTCCTGACCCCAAAGTGGTGATTGGCATTACCCTAGGCATGTAAGAAAGGACCATGAGAGCCAAGCACTGATGCAACCCTTCCTGCCCTCCCTCTCATTATCTGCATAAGTTCACAGAATCAGCACTGCTGTCAGATGGCCATCTAGCCTCTGCTTAAAAACTTCCAAAGAAGGAGCGCCCGCCACCTCCCGAGGAAGCTTGTTCCACTGAGGAACCGCTCTGTCAGGAAGTTGGAGGGTATATCCCTCCAGATGAGACTGGGTGGGACCCATCTTTTAAATGACCCTTCTGACTCCAGACTATCTAGATGGATACTTTGGTCAGACCAAGCTGGCTCCAATTATATCACCCCTGCCTCAAAAGGGCCTTAATTATGAGGCCCTAACAAAACCAGTCAAAGATAGAAAAATGGGAGAAAACATAGATCCATGCATCTGAGCAAAGGCAAATAGCTGAATACTGTCGAAATGGCTAATTTTTCGTTTATTTTTGGTTTGGGTTTATCAATATGCACAGCACTAGTTGCCACCATACAACTTGGCCAGACTTTCCCCAGGAGGAGGCTGCCAGGGGGAGAGAAGCAGGGAAAGCTGAAGATATGGGGCCAGATAAAGGTAGGTTGGCTGGTGGATTAGAAGGAGAAAAAAAGAGTAGAAAAACAGGAGAGGCTTGGGGGGCTTTCAGGGAATAAAAAAGAGGAAAGAGTGGGGAAGGGAAAATGAGATGCCCCCTACAAGTCCCTGCAGATCCCTCACTTGTTAATATCTGATGCTTGTAAATGAGAAGAAAATAATAGTATACAGGGATGGATCATTCCCACAAAGAAAGGTACAGAATTTTCTAGATCATACATTTTTACCTATTGTGCCTGCAGTGAAGCAAGGATAGGAAAGGACAACACACATATAATCATATCTTCCCCCATTCCAAGCTTTTAGAAAGTAAAAAGCACTCACCATTAACAAATGAGAATGCATGAGCAAAACATTGGCAGAGATCCCAAAGTGACAAAGCTCCCTAATTTACCGTGCGTATTGCAAAGATGGGCAGAGGTGGTCATGGAACCATAAACAGTGAACAATCCTTAGCCACTTCCCCATGGCTTAGCTATCTTTCTAGTTGTGAGATTCTTCCAGAAACTTCATGTAGCAGCCAGAGTTATTAACACAAAACATTTATTTTTCTCTTTTGGCGAAATGGTCAAGTCAGATGGTCACATTTAAACTTGGCAGGTGAAAAGGCACTAGGAATGACGGAACCTTCGTATAACTACATACAATGGATATTTTGTTGTCATAATGTAGCTGTTGGGTTCTTCAGACAAGTGTTTTTAACAGATCACTTTGCAGTCACTACTTACACTAGTAGTCATAAACGTATTTGTTACAAGATTTCTAGAATTTTATGAAGGCAGGAACAATACAAATCCAATTTTCTTTCTTTAAAACTTGATCAGAATCACCCCCTTTTCCTTGGAGCTATTTCCTTCAGGGAAGGACTATTGGTTTCACTTCCCTCACACAGGATCCTCTTGAATCCTACACAACTGTCCTCCTTTCACTCCAGCTGCCAGCCTCTAAATGTCAATCTCAACTGTCACTTTCAACTGTCAACTGTAGAATTATTTTTGAACCCCTGTCAATCAACGTTTCCCGCCAAAGGATTTTGTCTGAGAGATGGTTACTCTAAGGGGACTGAGAGAGCAGCACATGAGAGAAAAGATGACAACCTTTGGCAGTGTTACTTGCCTTCAGAACAACCTCCTACATACAATATTCCTCTGCCCAACTGTGGCTAAATGGGGGGGAAATCTACTATTATAAAGGGACCACTAACCCTAGCCCTAGGTTCCCTTTGGTCAGCTTGGGGAAGAATGGCTGCAAGCAGCCCGGAAATCCCTAACTAGCTTTTCTTTTAGACCCACTATTCCATTGGGGGAAATACAGTATTCCATCTCATGGTGCTGTGCTCAAAGCTGGGTCAAGCTTTCAATGAGCCAACTGTGAACACCAGCATTATTCTCCCAAATGGTCCAATATGGCATTTTCTGTCTCTAGCCCAGAGTGCACCCAAAGAGAAGCCTACTGATATATGTGTGTTACCCTTTTTTGTAGAAGTGGCAGGAGATAAAAGCTGAGTAGATCAACACTCACTCTATGACGTGCATGCATACATTTTTCTAGTCCCCAGATAGAAACAATAATTCTCCCTGTGTAAAAGGAAAGAAAAGCCACTTTCCTTCATTCTCCCCTCCTGTTCAAACATATAGCATAATTGTAAAGACTAATTATGAAATAATGTTTTAAGCCTTTGGGACTGAGACAGGAAGTTACAAAAATGCTTTAAATTCCCAGTGCAGCAACAGAAGAATTTGATTAACTAAAAAAAAAGAAGCATTGGTGGAAGTTTTCAATAAAACAAAGTCTTCAGGACATTTTAAAAAAATAAATGACTATTGATACATGTACAATCATCCCCATTACTCAGAGCAATTATTCAATGAAAGCTAGCTACAATTCAAGATTTACATTTCTTCTGAATCACTGGCACAAGGTACACTACACAGACTTTCCCTAGAGCTTGTATCATATGTAAATCTGAACAGATGTTGAGTATTGGCTAGTTTCACTACATAAACTGTGCGTTGTTTTATGCATGCTCCGGTACTCAGGTACTTTCTATTTATTTGGGATATTTCTGTGCTGCCTCTTCAGAGTCCTGTTCAAGACGGCTTCCATAAAACAAATCTCAGGCCAGAAGAATATTTAAAAAGCTGGTAAGATGAAACCTCTAATTAAACGCCTAGTTAAAAAGATGTGTTTTGATACCTAAAAGAAATGTAGGCATTCCAAAAGCAATATGCCACCACAGAAAATGACCTGTCCCTAGTTGCCACACATCTCAGCTCTGAAGGTGGGTCACAGAGAGCGGGGCATGAGAAGCAGATTATCAGGTGTACAATAAAAAAAAAAACCTTAAGTTGGAATACTAAAAACCTTAATGTGTAAAAAGTCATGAGGCCCTGAGAAATTTTTCCGTGGCTTAGATACCACAGACAGGTTGTCACCACATTCCTCTTCAGCCAGCTGTTGGTCCTGAAGATCTTCTTGGAGGACTGGGAGACCCATGAACAAACTATACAAAAGCTGGGAATAAAGCCAAAGCTGGATAGCCGATTGTTGAATCAGCCGAGTAGGTATTCGGCTTTTTCTGCTTCAGCTTTCCCCAGGCTTTTCCCTGTGGGAATTTTTGATGAGCTCTGAGGGAGGCATCTTTGGATGTAGAGTTCCCAAATTTTCAGTTTAACTTCAAGGGATCTCCTTGCATGAACCCTGAAGTTTGGTGAAGCTGTTGCTACCCATAGCTTTGTGCAGGCCCATTGCAAGCATTCATGGGAAACTGAGTTTTCCCATGATTCTTCTGTGAGGAAGCCGCCATTACAGACTATGAAAAGTAACTACTTTTAAAATTCTCCTGGTGGGGCATTTTTTGAGGTAAAGTTACCAAATTCACAGTGTAATTTCAAGGGACCCTCCTTGCATGAACCCCAAAGTTTGGTAAAGTTTGGGTCAGGGGGTCCAATTTTATGGGGTCCTGAATGGGTCAACCCCCTCCTCCATGGAAAAGCATTGTAAACTTTACCATGCTTTTCTATGGAGGAGGGGTGGCCCCTTTGAGACTCCATAAAATTGAACCCCCCTGACCCAATCTTCACCAGACTTTGGGGTTCATGCAAGGAGAGTCCCTTGAAGCTACCCTGAAAACTTGGGAACTCTACCTCCAAAAATGCCCCCCAGGAGCTTTGGGGGAAAAAACCATAGACTAAAATGGGCCTGATTTTTTTTGGTAAACCCAGAAATAAAGCTGAATACCCCTTTACTGGTATGGGTATTCAGCTTTTTCCAGGTTAACAAAAAAAAATCGGGCCCAATAAACCTGAACTCAAAATTTACCTCTCTCTTTTTTTAACACAACCCTACCAAAAAGTAAACGCTGGCCCATACATTGCAAATCAAGGCAAAGTCTAATATTCAAAAAGTGACAGTCAAGCTCTCCTCTCAGGCCAATCTAGTTTCAGAACACTTACACGGACATAAGTTTGTGACATCTATATTTGTCAAACATTCCTTGAGAACCATATGATAAAATAGTAGGCCTGCAGGAGAAACAGAGAAGAAACAACTGTTTTACTGAAATACGGTAGAAATGAAAACCAGCAGCCTTGCCTCATGTGCTCTGTGGCAAAGCAGAGCCAAAGGTTGTCTCAGAAGCCAGCCTCTCTACCCAAGTGTTTGACATTTTCAAAAGGAATTTCCCAGTGGTGGAATGTCTACAAGCTCTGAAGAGTTCAAATGTTATCCCTGTTAAAGAAAGCGTAGATTGACCGGAGGCACACAACAACACTGACTCAGCTCTTGCAGACTCTGCTCTATCATATATATAGCACTGGAATGCGAGATCAAATCATCTGGGATGTTAAGGCAACTTTAGCATGGAAATGGGGTTATCCTCTCTTATGCATAAAAATCTTCAGAAGGGTAATGTTCATTGCACTTCAGTTCACAGGAATGCAATGCAACATGAAGTGATGTTAAATAATGTGGAAAATGAGAGGTTTGCTATAGTTTTCATTTAAATAAAGCAAACCACCTCTACAGCATTATTGCACCGCTACACTATCGAACATCAGCAAGTTGTGTGTGTTCTTTTTAAAATGAGACCTTTTGTATGTGTTTAGAAAATGAATAACATGGAGATACAAAAAAAAGGTAAATAACAGCTTTTATCGAGAAAGTCTCTTTGTTTGTACCAAATATACCATCAGCTAATACAGAATCCTCTGCCATATATAATAGAATTTATTCCAACATGGAACTTCTGTGCAGGCATAGGAGCTCTAATGGACACATGGATGTGACATTATCTGATTGCAGTTATCCATCACATCTTCTGGACAGGGTTACTGAAATGGGCTATGGATGGGGCTTTCTTTGGACATTAATGCATGGCCGCGTTGTCCAAAGTTTCTCCCGCGAATGTAGCAAAACTCTAAAGTCGACACGTATGCTAGCCTCCCGTGCGTTTGATCGACTGTCCTCCTTTTGCTACTTTTGCTAGTTTTCCTACCACTGGGTTGTGCAGATTTAAAAGTAAGTTTCACGGCAGCTGGGAGAGTTTGCCGATGTATTTCACCACCCGGCTTGACTCCCCATTGGGAGACTGCTCGGACCCAGCGGCAGAAGCAGCACTGGCAGCACTTCCCCCCCACCGTATACCTCCCTCTCCCCCCACTTGTCCGCTCCCTCCTCTGCCTCCCCCCAGCACCAGAAAGAAATACCCCATTACCGGTATGGGTATTCAGCTTATTCCGGGTTTATAAAAAAAAATCGGGCCCAATAAACCTGAACCCGAAATTTACTGAATGTATTATTATTATTATTTGCACAACCCTAGTGATAGATTAGATGGTTGTTTGGACTGACCAGCAAAGGAATCCCTTATGTTCATGATGCAAACGATTCCAGAGAAAGCCCCATAGTATCATAATGCTTTCAAGCTGATGGCTGATTTATTATTATTATTTACAAAATTTGTATCCTGCCTTTCTGCCCTCACATGGGCCACCAAGGTGGCTAACAAAGTAAAGCATATATCATAAAATCACATATTAAAACCATTAAAATCAATCACCAAACACACATCATTAAAACAAATTTAAAACAGAATTAAAATATGTATAAAGACATAAAAACAGAAATTAAAACATTTGTGAGGAAGGAGGGATTGCTGAAAGAAAGCCAAATGAAACAAAAAAAAGTCTTCGCCCACTGGTGGAAGTTAGCAACAGAAGGGGACAGGCAAATATCCCTAGGGAGAGAGTTCCAGAGTTTTGGTGCCACAACCAAGAAGGCTCTCTTGGGTTGCCACCTGCCTAATCTCAGAAGTCAGGAGCACCCAAGAAGTGCCTCCAACGATTACTATAGTGGTTGGGCAGCTTCATAAGGGACTAGGCAGTCCTTCAGGTACATTGGTCCCAAGGTATATAGGGTTTTGAAAGTCAAAACCAACACCTTGAATTGTGCCCAGAAACAAATGGGGAGCCAGTGTAGACAGGCCAAGACTGAAGTGATATGGATCCTATGACGCACTCCAATCAACATCCTGGCTGCAGCATTCTATACTAACTGAAATTTCCTAACACTTCTCAAGGGCAGCCCCACTATAGAGTACATTGTAGCAATCTAATCTAGATGTAACCAGGGCATGCACCAAAGTGGCCAGTTCTTTTCTGCCAAGGAAAGGTTTCATCTGGCTAACCAGTTGAAGCTGGTAAAAGGCAGTCCTGGTCACAGCTGCCACCTGCTTATCCAGCAGTAGGCTTGGGTCCAAAAAAGGGTCCCAACCAGAATGGGTGACACTTTAAGTCCCAGGTCAGACCTTCCACCCACCAGTAATATTTCCATGTTGTCCAGATTAAGCTTCCGTTTATTAGCCCATACCCAAAACTGCCTCCAGGCACCAGTTCAGGGTTAGTACAGCCTCCCTGGGACCAACTGACAGATAGAGCTGAGGGTCATCCACATATTGGTGACAATCCAGCCAAAATCTCTGGATGACTTCACCCAGAGGTTTCATGTAGATGTTAGAGTATAGAGGACAAGATGGAATTTTGCAGGACCCCATAGGCCAAAGGGCTGAGCAGCAAGGCCCCAGGAACATCTGAAATTTACCCTTCAGGTAGTACCGGAACCATCACAGAACAGTGCCTTCCAAGCCCAGCTCAAATAGGTCCAGAAGGATATCATGATTAATGGTATTGAAAGCCACTAAGAGGTCCAAGAAAATCAACCGAGTCACACTCCCTGTGTCCCATCTCTTGGTGTAATTCATCCACTAGGGCAACCAAGGCTATTACAATTCCATAAACTGATTTAAACCTGCATTGGAAGGGATCTAAACAATTGGTGTCATCCAGGAAAGCTTGTTGTTAGGGTTGCCAACCTCCAGGTGGCATAAGGTTGCCAGGTTCCCCCTGGCCAACGGCAGGGGATGGGGGGTACGGTTGCCAGATCCAGGTTGGGAAACTCCTGTAGATTTAGGGTTGGGGCCTGGGGAGGACAGGGACCTCAGTGGATACAATGCCATAGAGTCCAGCCTCCGAAGCATCCATTTTCTCCAGGGGAACTGATCTCTGTAGTCTGGAGATGAGTAGTAATTCTAAGGGATCCCCAGGTCCTGCCTGGAGGCTGGCATCTCTAAGGTGGCACCTGGAGATCTCCCACTATTACAATTGATTTCCAGATGACCAAGATCAGTTCCCCTGGAGCAAATAGCTGCTTTGGAGGGTGGATTCCATGGTATTATACCCTCCTGAGGTCCCTCCTCTCCTCAAACCACCACCTCCAAAATGTCCAGGTATTACCCAACCCAGACCTAGCTACCCTATTTGTTGTCCATTCACCACCCATTCAATCCCATTGCTCAAGAATGAAACATTTGAGACTGGTTGATAATTATTGAGATCTCTTGGGTCCAGGGTTGTCTGCTTTAAAAGTGGACCCACCACAGCCTGTTTCAAGGCTGAGCAACCACCCCTTCTCTTTAAGAACCATTAACTACCTCTCTGAGTCAGACAGTCTCTCCCTGCCCCCCCCCACAGATTTAAGTAACTAGGAAAGGTAGGGTTGCCAACCTCCAGGTAATAGCTGGAGATCTCCTACTATTACAACTGATCTCCAGCCAACAGAGATCAGTTCACCTGGAGAAAATGCCCGCTTTGGCAATTAGACTCTATGGCATTGAAGTCCCTCCCCTCCCCAAACCCCGTCCTCCTCAGGCTCCGCCCCAAAAAAACCTCCAGCTATTTCCCAACCCAGAGGTGGCAACCCTAAGGAAGGGCAAGGGTCATACAAGTAGGTGGTAGGCCTCAAACCTCCAAGGATCCTGTTCATATATTCCGAATAAACTGAAAACTATCCCAAACAATTGGACAGTTCAGCACCAACCATAGTACCATCCAACCCTGTTCCTGCTAAGTATAGTCCAAGATGGATAAGGGTTGCCAACCTCCAGGTGGTGGCTGGAGATCTCTTGCTATTATAACTGATCTCCAGCCGACAGAGATTAGTTCACCTGGAGAAAATGGCCTCTTTGGCAATTGGACTCTATGGCATTGAAATCCCTCCCCTCTCCAAACTCCGCCCTCCTCAGGCTCTGCCCCCAAAATCTCCAGAGATTTCCCAACCCAGAGATGGCAACATGGATACAACATGGAATGGATACAAGAGATTTTATCATCAAAGTGCTGAGCAAAACAGTCCCTTCCAACTTTATAAAAATAATGTTCTTCTGCCTTTTTCTGCTTTATGAGAACTAAATTTAACACCTGTTTGGGTCCTTGCTCTAAAACTGACAACAGTAGGTCAAGAAATCTTTGCTCCTACAGGGATTCATATAGATTTTATGAGGATTGTCTTTCCTACATTATCTGATTTAGCGAGTGACAGAGAGAGGCCTCATCTATGAGAACAGGAAAGGAATGGGTTTTCATAAAAGCCAGACGTTCCTACCCTTCCCTCTCCACCATTTCCACCCACACTCTGCAAACAGGTTCCCTAGACTACCAAACTTTGTCTGGAGACCATCCAGATTATACCATGGGAAAAAAGAGAGAGAAGTGCTGCTTCACATTTGCCGATATTTCCTACTTAGTTTAAATAAGCAGGCCGATTGTATCACTACCCTTTGTGATGGTTTTTCTTCCATTTTATATTTTGTCCCCTTCAAACTAACTTTCTCCCTCCCTGTTGCAAAGTTAATTTTATCCTCTTTGTTCATTTTCCTAATCTGCAAATTACATCCTCCTGTAGTCTGATTACTTACTATTGGCAAACAGACCTTCTATAGCTGTCCCCCACCCCCTGCTGCCGCCGCCGATGCTCTGCTTCCAGTTTGAATATTCTTTGCATTATCTTGATGACCTTAATCTCTTTTTCCCCCATGCTTCGCTTTCAGAAAAAGCAGTGAACAAACCAGCAATACTCCATCAGCCAGAAAGAAAAAAATAGCTGGAGCTGCTGCTCTGCACCCAGCCTTTGGGCTGACTCCTGTTCTTTTTCGTTTTTATCTTCCTTACTGACCCCCAAAAGTGGAGAGAAACAGAATCATGACAGGGTGGATTAGAATTCACAGGAACTCTTCTGTCGTCTCCAAAATTCTTCATTTCCTATTGGGAAGGCACATGACTACAATCAATCAGCGAGTCAGAGACGAATGATTCAGGAATGAGTGGCCAGCTAATATCACAGTATGACTGCTGATGCTTACCTCTACCAGCAGCCAAAAATCCCAAAGCATTTGCAGCTGAAGGATTCCAGAAATCTCTAGAATGAGAGGCTTTTCAATAACATTGTGTATTCCATGTATTCGCCAATAATAGTCACTGGATCAATGATCTAAAAAACAGTATGGTTTAGTGCTGACACTAGCCCTACAGAGACCCAGTATCAACCCCCCGTTATGATATGAAGACCACTTGTTCCATTTCCACACAGGTTATGTGCACTGGGGAAGCTTGGCCATCCCCTCCCTCAGTTTTCCCAGAATATTGTTGTGCATGCATGTACCTCCTAGGGTTTCCCCAACTTTTCCCTGATCTTTCTCAAACCAGCTGTGCTCCAAAGTTTAGGAAGTCCTTTTAAATACTGCAGATTGTACTATGCCAATAAAGGTATTTGAAATTTGAAATATGACGTTTAGGGAGAGGTTTCAGCAAAGCCTGGGTGGCTGCTGTGTGGGCATGAACATTTGGATTTCCCTAGTCCTACCCATGCAGCATTTTTCCCGCAGGGGCCATCCCCCTGCCATGGAGGGGGGAGGGGACTGTTTGTTAATTTTTTAATTGGCAACCAAATATTTTTATATAATATAACACTAGGACAATATTTAGAACAGGTTATTTGAATTGCCAGCTTTTGGTATTTAAAGAAGTGTCTGTAGACCTTTCATTGTGGAGATATAAGGGGAAAGGCACATCTCAGCAACCAAAGAGGCTAGAGACTCACTTTTAAAAAAAATGGAAGTTGGCAGTTCAGAGAACCTGTTACATGTATCTGGTGGTGTAGGTGGAGATGGCTGCTGCCTGAGGACCAGGGCAGGAAACCAATGGGGAAACCTGCTATGTGGAAGCTTCTTGGCTGTTATAGTATATTGGCTGCGCCAGCAGCAATGGTGAAACTACAAATGTGTGTCCCTGTGTGGAAAACACCTGGGTGATCTTGGGCCAAACATTCTGTCTCAGTCTAATATATTTCTTCTTTTTAAAAAAGATATTTTATTAACATTTTCAAACAATATATAACAAACAAACATATACATACACTTCCATCCACACAGTTTACACTTACTTCTGGGGTCAACATATATCTTAAACATTACTCCATTATTATTATGATGTTCCCTTATTTAATGTATTTCATGGGTTTGCTGTACTGATAATATGGGGAATAGGCTGCCATGAAGAAAAGTGGGATAAAAACAAGATTTAGATTATCGTTATCATACCCCCTTCCATCCAGAGACAGTACACTTGTGGGGGTTTTTTTCTTTCAAAGATCAAGTGAAGGTGTTTGTTTATTGTTGTTACAGCCAATGGCCAGCATAACAAGTGAAGGTGGTTCCAGTCACCTTTAGTGGTTGTACAAACATTCTGGGTTAATTATTCCAAAATTAAACTCATAAATAAACATATTCCAGAGGGTATAAATAAATGAACGTAGGAACATAGAATGCTGTAAAGCTAGGGTAAGAACACACACTAGCTCATTCTAAAAAAGAAAAAAAGCTCATTCTTAAAAAGAGGGGGGAAAGAAAAAAAAAAGCTTTTTCCAGGGAAATGCAATGTTCAGAAACCACCTTGCACTGTTCATTAATCCAGTGCAGAGAATAATACACCTAGATGCTAGCAGCACATCACATTGGAAGAGTGCAGCACTATAGGGGCCCACAGTAGACTCTGGAATGCACACAAGAGGGACCTTTTGTGAAACAAAAGTGTTTCCCCATTGACTGAAGACCACTTCTTTTGATATATCTGGTACTTGGGAATAGATTCCGCACTACAGAATATTTACGTATGGTGTACATCAATATGTAATACACAGCATAACATCAGACAAAACATCATGTAAAAGGGAACGTTGAGACTTATAACTGATGTGATACGTGCTTGTTCTGTACTCAGGAGTATTCCTGAGGACAAAACTTCTTGGACAAAGTGACCCTTAAGGACTGATCATCAGCAGTATGCCTGGGTCTCACAGACTGAGTGCAGACTGATATTACTGGGATCAGTTTGGTACTCTCTTTTTTTGTATTTTTCTATTATTTCGTGTTTAATTTTTGTGACCTCATGCCTTATTTTTCTTGTTATTTACTGCCCTTGGTCAAAACAAACTCCACTGATCAGATGATATTCCTATCTTATCTAGTCAAAAAGTAACACAGTGGGAGGGCTCAAAAATAAATCTTAAGAGTGTCCTTGCAACCATTTGAGCCATAGGCATATATTAATTTTTACAGATCACATTCCTCAGCATTTCATGTTCTGATCCCTTCTGTGCTTTTGTGTATCACTTCTACCTTTTGGTCACTCAGCATTTTCCGTTATGCTTCATTTTTGTCATTGGAAGTCACTTTCTTTTGTTTAATGTAAAGATTTTTTTAAAAAAATGGACAAATACAATGTAGAATTATTACATGTAAACATTATTATTACATGTATTAGAGTGAATGGATTCAGAACCAACAGGTGAGTTTGTATTGTTAAGCTTTTAAACATAAGAAAATGCTCCTTCACAAGTCTTTTACATCCCTGCTTTAACAGCCTTCTTCCTCTTACACTTCCCTCTGCTGGATTGACAGGGAGCTTATCCAGACAATCAGAGTTTGACAGCTGCATCACCCCTTCAAGGTAGGTTTGCTAGATCCCCTTCATCCCAGAACCCTTAGACGTGGCACGAGGCCTTGAGATGCCATGTTGAATAACAGCATTAACACACTACTAGAAATTGCACGGCATGATATCTGTTTGTGTGTGAAGTCACAAGTAGGGTTCCCAACTCCCAATAGGGGGCTGAAAGTCTTCAAGAATTATACTTGATCTCCAAGCTACAGAGGTTAGTTACCCTGGAGGAAATGATGATTCAGGGGGTGGACTTTATGGCAGTACATCCTTGCTGAGCTCCCTCCTCTCCCCAAATTCCATCCCATCCTGGCATCGCTCCCAAACTCCCAGAATTCTCCCAGCCAGAATTGGCTGAATAGATAGGCTATTCACCAGATACACAATTTTAAAAAATAGGATGATGCTCTACACGTAAATTGTAGCCGAGTTGTTACTACCTCCCATCTCCAATTTAAAAGTGGAGTAGTTACTACAAGCAAGCTGGTATAGGGTCTTAACAGAAGCCATCAAGTGAATGGACTCCCTGATATCCCTGAGGTTTCAACCTACTACCTAAGAATTACTCCTAAAGCTTGAGTTTCAGAGCCAATGTCTGAGTTCTAGCAACCCTGAGTTCTAGGGTTAAAAAGCACTGGGAGACTCTTGGGAATCCAGAAATCTTCATAGAACATCCTAATCTCCAGGGAAACCAACTACTTCCTTCCTTCCTGTTGCAGCAGCTTCTCATTCCTTATCACTTTCAAGAATGTTTGTCTTTTATGCCCTCGGTCTTCATACAAGATTTTATTTATTTAGGACATTTATATGTTGCCTGTTTATACTGAAAAGATGCCCAGTTTACATTATATAAAAAAGCTCAACAGGTAACAATAAAAACATACCATAAAAGCACTCTAAAACCATCACTGTACCTTCACCACTGGAGGAAGACACAAGACACCAAAGCTGCATTCCTGGGGTGTGTGTGGAATCTCCATAGGAGCTGGTGTGACCCCACGCCGGCATACGTGCCACTTTATCATGGGATGAAGTGGCGGTGCTGGGGCAAACAAGCTGGTGTCTGGGAGCAACGGAGCTCCACTGCCCCCCCCCCCGCCACTAAATCCTGAAAGAGAATGGCCTCGCCGGCATGGGAGAGGCGTTCCTGGGGCAGAGCTGCCTTTGGGCAGCTTCCTAACCCCGTTCACCTTGGGAACGCCCCCTTGAGCGGCAACAGGGCTGCGCCACCTTTTTTTTTTTTTTAAGGGAATTTCTCACTATTTTTTCTTTCTTATTTTTAACTACCCTTTTTTTCTCTGTGGTGACCAGGAAGCCTCAGAGGAGGCAGCTCTGTCCCAGTCGCTGCAGATCTACCCCCCCCTTTAGGAACGGGCTGCAAGTGTATGGGTTATATTATGTTTTTTATTCTTGGCTGATCTACATCACTGAAGCATCATTAAAGCAACACGTATTTTTCAGTGTGGGTTGGTCCTAAAATGTAGCCTCTAATGGGTAACACCATTGTGGACAAATTCACCCTGGCCCTAACACTGGACAGCACTATTAGTAGTGTCAGTCTGCATATCCAAAGCGTGGTGAGAATCATTAAACCTATACTAGTGGCATGTATCCTACCATTCCGTCCAGCCCAGTTGGAAGCCTTCCTTCAACCTAAGGATACTTCCTCCCATTTTAATGGCTCTTTACAATCGTTCATATGCTAATGCATAGTTGCTGTCTCAACTGCGTACTCAGGTACCTGAAAATCACTTTTTTCAGCCATTCCTATATTATGTTTACATTTTTCTAATCAGTTTTTTTGAGAGAAGCTGAAGCAGCTCTCATTTATCTTGCATTCCCTTCTGTTTTGGTCATTCTCATTTTTTTCTGCTTGGTCTTATTTTTCTTTCCTTCACTTGCATTTCCTTCAGTTCCACATATACTGTCCACTCTTGGTTCATTTCCTTGCCTTCCTTTTCCCCTTTCAGACTTCATTTCAGTCCCCAGTGTTGTGATTTAGTTTCTTTAACATTTATAAACTTTTATTTTTAATAAGTACAATATGGTGCACAAGTACATAATACAATACCAAGTTGTAGCTTTTTTTACCAAGGGTTGATATATAGCTCTAAGTAGCCCTACATGGAAACAGTGTTTATATCAAGGAGCATCTCCCCCTAAACATAGCGGCCTTATGGCAGCTCTACGCACTCCTGGAAACAACCAAATGAGGGCCACTAGCTGTATGAGTGAAACCACTGTTGAGACTCCCAATTTGCAATGTAGCCTGTTGAAGTTTTTATGACCCTCCAATGCAAACAGCAATTATGGACAGAAAGTGTAACACCAAATCAGAAGCCAACTGTTTCAGTCTTTACATTCAACATGCCATACATATCCCATTACAGATTTGAATACTAGCTAGTGCACAACCATCTCATAATATCTTAAAAGAAATTCCAAGGGTTCTACTCTTCGGTTAATGGCAATATAGTTCAGGCAGACTAATGTTTTAAAAGGTGGATACTGAAATCAGACATGCACTGCAAAGTGCCAGATGGTTGAAATACAATTGTAAGTCAACCTTCCAGCACGGCCATTAATTGATTCAGAAAGCCAGTACCAGGGCTTTTAATACTGCCTTTCTGTTTTTCACATGTGTATATCAATAGCAGGACAAAAGTTTAAAAGTGTTTTAAGCGGCACATCTGAATTCCGTTTAGACACTGAGATCACTGAGGAATGCAGGTTAGGTTATGTTGTGTTGGGAAGTAGCTAGCTGATTAACACAAATGGTCTAATCAAATGTCTCAGATGAAAACTATGCCTTAAGATTTTTTAAAAACAAAACAAAACAGGGAAACAGAGAAGGAGCTGGCTGGATGTTGACCGAGGAACCCATCTGGTAGATGTTTGGTCAAGAAACTAGAAATATGATTGACCACTTGGAACTCAGTGTGAGATGCCAAAGCAGGTCAGACTTGGTCCAAGTTCTATGTGTGAAAGACAAACAGCAGAGATTTGTTCAACTAGGAAAGATACTGTAAAGTTAGATATGAAACCAGTCCTGAATTGTACATCAAAAAATGCCCCAACAATGGAAAGCATTCATGTCAAGACTTGCACTGAACAGAAAGTTTACGTAGGCACTGGATAATTTTAATTTAATTGTGTTTTGGGGTATAGATCCAACCAAACTGAAACACTTTTCTGCCCCACTGATTTAAAAAGAAGAAGAAGCCATAAAGTCACAACTGACTTGGCTTGTGGCAACCCAAGCCTTAGGGAATTCCGGGAAAGAGATTAGCAAAGGTGATTTGCCATTGCCTTCCTCCACATAGCAACCCCTAACTTCCTTGGTGGTCTCCCATCCAAGTACTCACTGAGGTTGACCTTGCTTGGCTTCTAAATTCTGAGCAGCTCTGGCTAAACTGGGCTATGTTCATGTGCTTAAATCATTCCCAATGGGATTTCAAAGCGCATAACTTTGGATGGATCATGATCCTTGTCTTTTTATCATGTGTATTTTGTTCCTTTTTGACCTGTTGTCACCTATCCCACAGCCTCATAATGTAGACATAAAAAAACACTAAGTATCGATCATGACCACATATCTTTAAGTCAGTTGTACAGTTTGTTAATAACGAACAGGTACATAGGGGGAGAATCCACAAAAAAGTATTACAAGTTATGTATTATTTTTTTAGTAACAAAGCAGTTCTAAATTCTGATCTACTTCTCTTTTCTTTCTTGTTTTTGTTTTGCAATGGCCATTATTGGTGTGTAAAGCATTTACTACACATGGCAGGCTCAAAACCAGCTTTTCTTAGAAAGCAGCGCCATCTAGCAGGAGAAACAATGAATGCTAGTTCACTGAGTGGCAATAATTATCTGAAATTCTGGACTTTTCCTGAGAACCTAGACTCCAAGAGAAAACAAAATACCTGACCATATTTATTCTGCCGGTTTCTCTTAATGGTTATATCCTGGATTTAACCAGTGCACAAATTATTGCTGTGGCTGTGCACATGCATTCCTGTAAAGTTAATCTTTCCTTTCACTAAGCTTTAAACAAATTCTCAAATCAGAGAACTTCGTATGTGTATGTGGTATTTTCAGACGACAGGGCATTGTTAATCATACACTCAGAACAACGTATGTGTTGTATAACTTAGTAGCTGGCTGAAAGTATGAACTGATTAGTCAATATGTTTAATCCATTTATTATAACTGCTGATTTTTACAAGGTCAAAGCGGTCACAGATGTAAAGGCATTGATTGCTTACAACAATATCAACTTGATATATTTCTTGAAGTGGATATGATATTTAATACTAGATACATTACCCAAATACTAACAAATAATGTATCTGTGCTAGCTGAAATTATTCCTTTTAGTAGGCAACCCCAAAATATTATTTTATTAAGATATATAACTTAATAGCTTAAATAGTTGGGACTGCAATTCTATAGATATTTCCACTGGAATAAATGCAACTGGATTCAGTGGGACTTCTTGCCAAAGAAATGAACACAGGATTCGCCTGCAGGAGAACTGAAATGGTTTCATTGGATGACAAGCCTTTTCATAATAGTGAGAATCTCTGTTGTTGTTGTTGTTGTTTTTTAAAAAAAACACCTTAATTTCTCATTGCAAGTAATCTGTAAGAAGCAACAAAAAACAACTTTTTGCAAGGATATGAGTATTATGTAAAGCAGGGTTTGGTCCCAATTGCACTGAAATCAGTTCCATCTTATTGATCCACAAGAAAACACTAAAGATATTTTCACAGAAATGGATTGGGTCCATAATTAATTCATTTGAGTATTGGGCATTCTTATTGGAGACAATTTGCTAAAGAACCAAAAATAAAGAGGCAACATTCGTTGGATCAATAATTCATTGTGAATTATCCTTGTAGCTCTACGAAGCCCAGAATTCCTTTAAGTGAACGGCCTTGCTGAGCTTTGCAATGAGCCATGAACACTCTTCCTTGGTTCTATTTGTATTTTCAGCTTGCCGTGTCATAAATATTTGCACACTTCCCCAGTTTTCACAGCAATTAATAGATGCATTTAATAAAACAGTTCTCCAAACAAAATAATTTTGTTTATAGATTTTACTCCTGGGAAGCCTTGCAAACCAGACTCACCCTCTCTCCAATGATAAAGCCCAGAGCAGTTCCTATCTAATTATTAAAGGATCTTAGGGCAGATATATACTTGCAAGCTAAGCTGCTCTATCCTCAGTGATACAATATATCTATTGCTTCTAATAGAGGCTATGTTCCAAAACATCCATGTTCTTAGGTCTTCCATGTTTAAGAGGTTTGTTACTGTAGGGATGTGCACAGAAACTTTAGTCTGGTTTGGATTTGGCTCATCTCATTAAAAAATGTTGTTTGGATTCTTTAATATTGTTATCACACGTGTTTCAAGTCACTGTGTTTGGATGATGTTCCCATGAGTTTTAATGGGAAACACATTTCTGCCCATAATTTTTTTTTTTTTTTTTTTTTGGTCTCCCAGTCAACTGAAATGAAATGCTCAGGGGTTATTCCCCTCACCCAATCGATCCTTCTTCCCCATTTTTCAGACAGGTAAGAGGAAATGTCCTTGTTCTAGAAAATTAATAAGTTAATATTATCACTTGCAGACTGACTTAGCAGAAAAACATCTCATATCCTTAATCAGTAGATCTCTGAAATGTATGATCTGATCCTGTGTTATTATAGATGCTTCTCACATGTGTCTGTGTGTCTGTACATTTAATCACTCTTTATTATAGGAGGAAGTCTTAAAGCTTCTATCCCTCAGCTGTGCTGCTTATTGATGGTGCAGGGCTATCTGTGAGGGTTGGCTAATATTAAATAACCATAATTAGAAGTCAAAGAAAACACTACAATGTATTTGAAAGAAGAAGAAGAGTTGTGGTGTTAACCGGCCACAACTTATTTATTTAACTCTATAAACAGCTGTAAGGATTGGCACAGCATCTGGGGCAGGATCCCAAACATCTGCCAATCCCAATGCGGACTGATGTTGTTCCTACTCCAGAGGTCCCACTGGAATAGCTGAGGATGGCAGTAACAGGACATACCTGAACATGAGTCACTCGATAAAATCCTCTGCCACCCTAGGGAGAGACCACTCTGGCCGCCCCAGAACTGGCTTGCCTTACCACTTTGTCTACCCCCTAAATCTCTTATTGGGATTCCCCACAACAGAGGAAAGGGGTTCACAGACCGCTCTCCTCCTAAAATAGATCCTGCCCGATGAGCACCCCGCATAAGTTGTGACAATAAATCAATACATAACACATATATATTATTAATTAACATCAATGCCTAACTTAGGGAGGGACAAAAGCTGGCAATGGACTGAAGCCTCCCTGAGCCAGCTTCTCTTTAAATGTTAAACAGATGGACCGGAGAGGAAACAATCTCCGGTCCGTTCTATCTCAGCCCCCACCTGCTCCAATGGCCAACAGCTCTCATTGTCCCCCCCTTTTTTGCGTAGGGAGAGAGCTGATTGGCTGCCAGGCCACCGAGCCGCCTGCCCAACACAAAATGACCCCGCTGGGCGGCAGCGATCCTCGCCCTCCTAGCCACCCTTCCGCCTGGCTCCAGCAAATCTGGCTCCAGATGAGCCTGGAACCATTGACTTATTATTAGATTTTGCCCCAGCAAAACTTTGCTCTGGCCTACCTGGCGTATGTACAGCCCTAGATAACAGAATGTCTCAGGAAAATATATCCCACTGAGAAAGCCTTCCCAGGCCTATAAGCCAGCGCAATGTGGAAGTTTGAACAAGAACATCTACCAGGAGGATTTCATGTGGTGCAAATATGAGCTAAATGCTTTAGTTGGATGATGTCCCTGTCAGACACATGACCTCCGAGTCTCACTCTCCTCTCTCTGTGTCTCCCTCCTTCCTTGCCACCCCAGGGAAATGGGCAGTTAAAATTGGCATGAGGAAATGGAAACAGAAAGCAGCACACACAGAGACAACTGTCTAAACTGATTGGTTCAGAAATTTCTACTTGAAACCTAGGGTCCCTTTGGGGAAAAAATGGCATAGAAATTTCCAAATAAATAAATTTTGCCCCTCTGACAAGGATGCTAGAGGTATTCATTAGGAATAGGTACCCTCCAAGTTTAGCAAGCAGGGTATGTTCAGAATAGAGTTTTATTTGTTATATCCTGTATGTACCTCACTAGATTATAGCTCAGCTTAAACATATTGATTCACATAATAAGCAAACACGGCATAGTGTCACAGACTTCAAGGATGCTTGCACAACTCTAGCAAGCAGAAAATGTCCTTCCTGATATGCTGCCAGACACAGAGATTAACCTTCAGTGTATATAAAAATACAGCTTGTAGTTTATTAACATTAGCATGGCTATGTTGCTCCAGGTTACACACATGGAGAAGCTGCACCAGCTTCTCAGAATGTGGATCTAAGTCAACAAATAATCTCAGTCAAAGGGTCATCATTAAAATATATTTTGCCCAACATTGATTAATCTCTGTGTCAGCAAATATATTTTATAAATCCCTCATATCATGTTTGCAGCTGTGCTGAATCTACAGGATGGACCTGCTTGCGTTCTGGTATGTTGCAATGTGGCATGAAATGACCCACAGCTTTTGGCATAATAGCAACACAGCACTGCATCCATAGCCATGTGCCGGGCAGATTGTGCAGGTTGCTGAAACATGCACTCTTGAGACTGCCCCACAATATTTCACATGCTGTTCAAGAGTCTTATGTAACTGACCATAAATTTGTGGTAGGGCACACAGGGGTGGGTATCACTAGGGTTGCCAGGTCCCTCTTTGCCACCGGTGGGAGGTTTTTGGAGCGGAGCCTAAGGAGGGCAGGGTTTGGGAAGGGGAGGGACTTCAATGCCATAGAGTGCTAAAGCGGCCATTTTCTCCAGGGGAACTGATCTCTATCGGCTGGAGGTCAGTTGTAATAGCAGGAGATCTCCAGCAGCAAAGGCTGAGGCCGGACTGAAAATTTTCATGAAAAAACCTTAACATCTTGTAGTATCAGATGGGGTTATACATGTGATGAACTATTCTACTAAGTTCTAATTCCTTCTCTAAAAGTGGTTGGGACAGCAAACTGAAGAAGATTCGAAACGCGTCTTTGCGAAGGACCCACCTTGGACCGCATTGTTGTTTTGTTTTGTTACTATTGTGATTGTAATACCACAATTGTTGTGTATTGCTTACAACCACCACTATTGTTGTGTATTGCTTATAACCATATCTTTTTTGGTTTATATTCAGCCCAGGAGGCTTTATTTTTGTTTAGCTCTTCGGCTTTCCTATATTTTCAGCCTATTGGCACTGCCTTAAGCCCTGTGAGGCTAGCCCTGTGAGGCTATTGTGTGTGTGTTTTTGACACACTTTTCATTTGTTTTGGTGGTCTATTTTCAATACATTTGACAGTAAGACAAACACAATTGTTGTTTTTTGATATTGATGTTTATTATTTTGAGCCACGTGCTGCCTCTTTGTACAGTTACAGCACCTGGAGGTTGGCAACCCTACTGACAAGGCAATGAAGAGGGGACCAGGAAATTATTTGCTTCTATCCTCCTCCTGTGCCTTGATATGGAGACATTCCTTAATCTCTGCCTCCTTAAAAAATATATATATTATGGCTTGGAAACAGATTTGGAACATAATACTTACTGGTTATTGTAATCCTAGGATATAGTGTATCTATTCTTGGGGCAGGGAATATTAGTATTATGTAGTTTGAATGTGCAGCTACGTGTTGGACTACAGAGAGTGAGGAAGAGGGCAGAAGTTCCCTATAAGGGAACCCCTATGATCTGAAGGGAAAAGAGCATTTTTATCACTTAGTGACAGTCCTCCCCACTAAATACCTTCCACACTGGGGTATTTTATCCCCTATCTCTCCAATCCAATAATGATGCCATAATTTAGCATTATGATGCTCTCAGTTAATCAAAATAAGCTTCTCAAAAAGGAATATATTGCTGGGAAACAAATGTGGAAGGGTAAAAGTTTGAGTAGGTGAAAAAAATAAATGAAAATGGCATTCTGAGAGTGTGTGAATTGCAGCATTCATTAAAAGAACGATATACAGGAATTTGAAAATGTGGTTCAGAGCAAACATCATAGGAAACTGACTTCATAAATTTGGCTTCAAAATTTGGTTTGGCCATGGATTCATTATAAGGAAGAAAAAAACCCAATCTGGAAGTTTGCCCCTGAATACTTTTGCATGCTTTGATTCCAAACTGCTTGTTTTTCTTTTTTTGCAGCAAATGCCTCTGCAATCCTGGCTAACTGTGATATTGGCATAGGATATGATTCCATTCACCTGAAATGCTTATTTTCTTGTCACTGCCAGCCATAGGGCTGTTAGCATCTACATCATTTTGGTGACTGTTGTCTGACTTAAAAATAGGGTTGCCAACCTCCAGGTGCTAGCTGGAGATCTCCTGCTATTACAACTGATCTCCAGCCAATAGAGATCACTTCACCTGGAGAAAATGACCGCTTTGGCAATTGGACTCTATGGCATTGAAGTCCCTCCCCTTCCCAAACCCTGCCCTCCTTCGGCTCCACCCCAAAAACCTCCCACCGGTGGCAAAGAGGGACCTGGCAACCCTACTTAAAAATGATTTGTACCCGCAAAGCCCCAGTAATTCTAGCATGGTTCTTTCTCTGTGCCTTTAAGTATAAGGCCAATAAAAGGAAAAGAGTTCTCCTTTGGCCTAATGGCTTTGGAAACTGATTAAATAGCATTTTTTAATCATAGCCCATTTTTCATTTGATGTTCTGAATGACTAACAGATAATTCCAGGCAATGTCCCATGCAGACACCTAACGAGAGCAGACACTGCATAGTTTCAGGATTAGTTTTAATGTTAGAATTGCATTTTCTAACTTCAGAACTCCTGATGGAAGCTTTCGAAACTGATTGCATATAATAGAGTTGAACAGCTCAACAGACTAACTCAAATACTAAATATCTTTAGAAAGAGATGTTTTTGTAGAAGGCAAGCAGTAACTTACATGTAGGGTTGCCAACCTCCAGGTGGTGGCTGGAGAGCTCCTGCTATTACAACTGATCTCCAGCCGATAGAGATCCGTTCACCTGGAGAAAATGGCCGCTTTGGCAATTGGACTCTATGGCACAGAGGTCCCTCCCCAAACTCCACCCTCCTCAGGCTCTGCCCCAAAAACCTGTCGGTGGCAAAGAGGGACCTGGCAACCCTACTTACATACATCTTGCCCTAAACAATGCTTAAATAGCAATATATTCCTGAATTTCCCTTAAGTTATACTCACCACTTATATACAACATTTCACAAATTATGAAAACAGAGGTGATGCACATGCTTACCTCTGTCAATGGTCCTCCTTGTTTATGGGGGAGCAACAGTCTTTCAGCGATGCATTTCTGAATCAGGTGTTCCATGCAGAGGCCTCAATAAGCCTGATTTATTTCTGAAGCTTTTGCCAATTTTTGAATGGTAAGAATTGCATGAATTAGATCTTCATCCATATTGACCTCTGGAATATTCCTGCCTCTTATTAGTTCATGTACTTGGTAGAAGAATTTGGGCACACATGGAACATATAAAGATTATCACCAGTTAGGTTAGTGTGCAAGTCTGTCTATATTAACCTACATAAAGATCACCCCAAGCCTGGTTCACAAAGTCCTCTGGTATATAGATTTTACAGACGGAGGGTTGCCTGAGTTTTAGGTTTGCCTCCAGTGTAGTGGAAATGGCGTGTATTACCTAAGACTTAGGCACTTACACATAAGACCTATGCTTGTATTCTCTTGCCACTATCATGCATCCAAGATTTTCTTGTATTGGACAGATTATGTTTATATGCGCACACAATGAATCATGCTTGAGAGAGATATCGTAGCAGTGGAGCTCATGTGCCCCATGGGTAGGGATGCCAACCTCCAAGTAGTGGTTGGAGATCTCCTGCTATTACACCTGATCTCCAGCCGATAGAGATCAATTCACCTGGAGAAAATGGCCACTTTGGCAATCGGACTCTATGGCACTGAAGTTCCTCCCCTCCCCAAACCCTGCACTCCTCAGGCTCCACCCCAAAAACCTCCCACCAGTGGCGAAGAGGGACCTGGCAACCCTACCCATGGGGGACTGTGTGAACAGGTTTTCAGAGCAGGAAAAGAGTAAGGTGTGATCTTCTTCTCTGAAGTTTTTATTTACTGATTAGCATGAGCTCAAAGAGTGTTGACAGGGTTCTATCAATTGGATTGAACTCATTTGGAACTATGGCAGGTTGCACTTCACCCCTGACCAAATCCATTTCTTTAAAGTGGGAAAATGAAACTGGACTCTATTTGGGTTTGGAAACTTCCGAATAAAACAGCTGGAGGGCTTGAACCCACCAGCGCAGCAACGTGATACTGTGCAAGCCTTTGTTTCTGCTGCTTTACTTTCTCGATTTTTGGGATCAGTGGCACAAACATGATGTAAATGACACATCTTACAAATCAGTTGAGCCTGACATTGTGCTGGGGCATTCATTACAAGCTGTAAAGAAACACAAGCAAGAAAACCTTCAGTTCTCCAGCCCAATTTTCCATTGAAATAACCCAATTAACTGGTGTGTGTTTGTTTTACAAAACTCCCAGCTACAATAAACCAGGCAGATACACAAGCTGCAGAAAGCCTTGTAATTAGGACAAGGTGTACAAATTAAACCACTCTTTTAAAACTTCAAACCAGCTAACTTCTGACATACTGTACGGCTGGGGCTTCTGGGACCAAACCCAATTAACATCTTAGTATTTTATAAGCATTGTTTTAATTGCATTTGTATGCAATCTTCTCTCCAAATGCCTTTCAAGGTGCTAGCTCTTGTTCCAGTTTTATTACTTTAGTGATTTAAATCCACTTTCTCTGTGCTTCCTGTTAATAATGACTGGTGCTCCTTCAAATGATAGCCCAACATAAACCAGTCTCTCTAAAGGATTACACTTTAAAACTATTACATTTAACTTTATTATTACAATTTAAAAAAAAAAATCTTTTCCCACCTCAGTTGGTGCCCAATGCCATGAAATGCTTTTCTCAGACTGTCTGGTTTGAAAAGTGCTGCAAAAGAAGCTTTCATTGTTCATCGTGCGGTTAAGGTTCATCTCTACACCCTGCATATGGCGCATTCTGGGTGGTGTATACAAATGCTGTAATAGTTGTCTAATTATTAATGTCTTTGGGGATCGTGGGGCATGAGTGGAGGAAGGGTAATATGGGGCACTTTCACACATGCCAAATAATGCACTTTTAATTCCCTTTCAGTACACTTTAACGATCGTTTGCAAGTGCATTTTCCAGTTCACACAGTAAAAGCCAGCTTCAAAGTGCATTGAAAGTGCATTATTCAGCATGTGTGAAAGTGCCCATAGTCATTTCCTTCATGGCAAGTGTTCTCTACCATCTGGAGGAACACTATGGGCACTTTCACACAGCCCAAATAATGCACTTTCAATCCACTTTCAGTGCATCTTAATGATAGTTTGCAAGTGGATTTTGCCAGTACACACAGTAAAATCCACCTTCAAAGTGCATTGAAAGTGGATTGAAAGTGCATTATTTGGGCTGTGTGAAAGTGCCCTTTGGGAACGTTCTCTTTAACCAACACTATTCTTTCTTTGGTGACTGTGCATATTATTACAATGTTCCGTTTACAAGGAAGCAAGACCGTGATGGCTCACTGGGCACGGCACAGGGAATATGTCAGTCTCTACCACATTGAGCTGATTAATGGGAGGTGATGAAGAAGGTGCCAGACCTGCTCAGAAGCCATGCTTTGCATGGAGCTGCAGCCATGACTGTGCTATCTCTGTTGCCACCTTTTGTGATGAGTAGGGTTGCCAGCTCTGGAATGGGAAATACCTGGAGATTTTGGGGGTGGAGCCTGAAGAGGGTGGGGTTTGTGGAGAGGAAGGACACCAACTGGGTATAATGCCATAGAGTCCGCCTTTTAATGCAACCATTTTCTCCAGGTGAACTGATCTCATCATCTGGAGATCAGATGTAATAGCAGGAGATCTCCAGCCACCATCTGGAAGCTGGCAACCCTATGTGCTCTTTTGTTTGCAAATCAGGAACGGGGTAATAGATAAATTCTTAGGTTCCTATTCTTAGGTTCACACAGCAAAGACAGGTGTGTTCAAAACAGCATCCATTTATTTGTAAGAAGATGTATGGCTGGGAGCAAGTGGTTTCCCGACAAGAGAGCTCATGCAGTCAACAATTCTAATGAACAAAAAGAACTAAGGAGCAGGGACTCCAATCCATGAGACTAAACCAACATACATGAATATCAGAAGGGGGACTGGGCAGACTGTTCCATCATAACAGATACAATAAATGCACCACATCCCCCTTCTTCTCTCTCAGCACAATTCAAACATTACAAAGATATGGAGCCAGACGTTACTAGCACTTGACTCACTCTTGAGGTTTGCCTTGACCCCTACCCCACCTTTGCACTTAGCAGGCAGTTTGACTACCCACACATTCTTAGCCTATACACCTTCACCTGCAGTACCAAAGGGGTTTAGAAGGATAGCTGTAGTGTAACCACACCCATGTTTCTGCTGGTCCAGAATTTCATCAGAGATCTATCCTGGAATTGCCTTGTCAGGAGTTGCAACAACTTCTGCTCGTACTGGAGAACAATCCTTTCTCAGATGCCTCCTATTCCTGTGATACATGTTTCCACTTGGTGTTTCCCATGTATAAGAACATGGTTCAGCTGTTGTTCCTGTGACTGGTGCTGGTACCCATGCTACATGTGTCTGCATTCACACACTCTCCCCCTCTCAAGGGGTGGAAGAGGCTCAGTCCACTTTTCTTTTGTCAACACTGGAGATTCTTTAACTTCCAATGAATATCAGTAGGTAATTTATGTGTCAGTACTACTGACATGGCTGACTAAGTGCTACATAAAAGCTAGGGCTGTCAATTCGGTTCGGTCCGAACTGAAAATCAACCGAATTTCCCCTGATTCGGTGATTTTCTGTTCGGACGGATCCGAACTCAAAACTGGCGGGCAACTGGGGGGGCCGAATTCAGCGAGTTCGCGAATAAATTCGGCAAATTCGGCCCCCCTTCAGGGGAGCCCGCTGAAAGGCGCGGGCTGCCCTTTAAACTGATCTGAGCCTCCCAGCTGGGAGGCGCAGGTCAGTTTAAAGGGCAGCCCGCCCCCCTTCAGCGGGCTCCGCTGGAGAGGCGGGGGCTGCCCTTTAAACTGACCTGCGCCGAGGCTCAGATCAGTTTAAAGGGCAGCCCGAGCCTCTCCAGCGGAGCCCGCTGAAGGGGGGCGGGCTGCCCTTTAAACTCATCTGCGCCTCCCAGCTGGGAGGCTCAGATCAGTTTAAAGGGCCCCCGCGCGCCTTCAGGGAATCCCTCTGAAGGCGCGCTGGGGCCGAATTTTCCCCCGAACTCCGGATCCCCCCGAATTACCGGGGATCCGAAGCGGGGGAGTTCGGACTTCGGCACGTACCGAACCCACAAGGGTCAAATTCGTCTGAATCCGAACTGTACCGAATTTTTTTTTTTGACAGCCCTAATAAAAGCCTTCCCATCAAGAGCTGAGCAGGGGCATATTAAATAACTGAAATGGGAGTGTTTCTCAATTTGAATAAAGCCAGACTGTGATCTGAACCATCTATTAAAACATTCTTTTGAAATTATGTTTGATGGTTTGAACCATGCATTTGGCTGGACCACTGGTAGCCAGGACTGGAAGGTGGACTGGAGATGCCCCCATTGGAAGCAAATTGAAATAGCAAAAAGAACATGGTCACAAATAAGTTCTTTTGGAATACCATGATGTGCAAACAATGCTTTCATCTTGGCTACATCGATGCCTGCTGTCTTATTCAGCAATAACATAACTTCAGGAGACTTTGATTAATTATCAATAACTATAAGACAGGATTGACCTCTGAGCTCAGAAATGTGTATTGTGTTTTTCAGTGTTGTGACTTTTAATGTCAGGTTGATGTCCACTTATTCTTTTTCATATTTTTATTGTGACATTAAAAATCACAGTACTCAAAAATTAGTGGAAGAATATTTTAATCTTCCAAGACATTCCTTTGCTGATCTAAGAGTGGCAGTCTTAAAACAGAAAAACTTCAAGGGAAGATTACAATGGGAGAGTGATGAACTTCAGTTCATTCAGAACAATGGACCCCCAGGGCTGAATAGGGACATGGTATTGTTAACTCTCTACAGATGCTAATTTTCTGCCCTAAGCATCTCCCCATCTCAAATCAGTTACATTTGCATTGTAACTTTGCATTCTGACTCCATTCCTTGCAACACCCCTTCTGAGTTTTGACTCTCAAAAGCTTATACTCTTAAAATCTTGCTGGTCTTTAAGGTGATACTGGACTTAAATCTTGCTCTTCTTCTGCATACCAACATGCAACTGTGATATAAGGGGTCAGGGATGTCCATTCCTACTTGTATACCCTGGAAATCTTGTTGATCTTTAAGGTGTTTTAGAGCCCATTCCTGAAAAATGGGCCTAAAGCCCTTAGGAGGCTGACTACGGCCTCCGCCGGCTCAGGGGCCTACACCGCCGGCGCCTGGAAGGTGCATGCCAGTGTAAGTGGCCCCAGCGCCGACGTGCAGGGCCGAGCGCCACTCCCCGACCGCCGCTGCCGACCGCCGGCCTCTGGCTGCTGACACAGGCCACCACGGCGAGCCAGGAGGTGTTCCAGCAACCCAGGAGGCGTTCCTGGGGCGTAAGGGTGCTGGCCGCAGGGCGGGGCCAACATTAGTCGGCCTCCTGAGCACTTTCGGCTCGGGAACGCCCTTTTTAATTTTTGTTAAGATACACCAGCTAATCTTTTTGGCATCGGGCAGTTTGCCTCCTAAGCCGCCAGTTTGCCGCCAGTTTGCCTCCTAAGCCCGGCACGGGCATTCCTTTCAGGAATGCGCTGTTACACAGTGCCAGATTTACATATAAGCTAAACAAGCTATAGCTTAGGGCCCCACTCTCTTGGCCCCCCCAAAAAAATTTTTTTAACATATTCAACACAATTACTTTGATAAAATTACTTTGATAAAATACATATTTTGCTATGTGCAAATGGCTTTAGATACCTATTGGGTCCATAAATTACCATATAGCATATATTCAACACAGAAAACCGCGACAATTTGTTGTTGACAAAGGATAGCTGGATATATAAAGGGCCCCATTACCTTCAATAGCTTAGGGCCTCATCAAACCTAAATCCGGCCCTGGCTGTTAGACTCAAATTTTGCTCTTCTATGGCACACCAACATGGCTACCCACCTGAATTTTTTGTTGGAATAGTTCACTTGCTAACTGGATGCCAAAAGGAAGTCTATTAAAATGATATGTGCCCCACGGGGTGTTAGAGGTAAACACTTCTGCTGATTCGTTATCCAGTTTTACCTGCCAGTAGCCATCTTTATCATGAGGATGATAAACATCTTCCCTTCCAAACTCTCCCTGATACCGTAAGAAGTGGGGATAGAGAAATGTTGCCTCATAGCTGCTTTATTAAGGCCATGAGGATCAAAGCAAATTTGTATTGATAGGTTTTTTCTTTTGGTGATCACTTGGCCGCTGAGACCAGGAGTGGGTTTAGGTATCTCTGTGATGGCATCCTGAGCTTCTAGTTTTTGATTTGTGGCTTTTCTTTTTCCAGTACAGAGTGCAGGTTTTTTCCTACACCCATGGACAACTGGGGATATTGCAGTGTTCAAATAAATATGGTGAGTGCCAGGAAATTGACCCGGTCCTTCATTGACGGGCGAACGCGTCTTGCTTTCTTTCACTCGGGCAAAGCTCATGTGGTAAGATCTGTTTTTAAAAAGCACACTCCAAACTCTCTCTGTGTGCAAAGCAGGAAGATGCTCATTACGGGGGCACAATTTAAAAAGCACTCTGGCTCTCTAGGGGAGCTGAAAAAATGCCAAGCAAGTTTGGCATAGAAAAAAAGGCTTTTGTTTGTAAAACCAGGACTTTTGGCTGCCTATTCTGTAAAGGGGGCTCTGAAACACACTATTGCATAAAACAGCCGCTCTCCCTAGTCAAAAAAATCACTTGTTTTGGGGAAACTCCAGCCCTGGCGATGGGATGCCAGACACTTGCTCTTGAAACCCCCCGCAGGCTGGAGGATGAAGCGCGTTCTAAAAAAATACACTGGGAATCACACGCACCTGCCTGTCTAGCAGCAACTGGAACCCACCCCATCCCCTTACACACACACACCCTGCCCCGCCCCCACGGTCTCCCCACTGTACAAAAACAAACTTTGTAAGAAATGACAGCTCGCTGTGACATTTTGTAGCCCCATATGCTACTGCTGTCCCTAGAAAGCAATTGATTGGACATAGAACCCATAAATATCATGTTCCTGCTTTTTTTATAGCTTTGCATTGTTTTCTTTCAGCTGGAATACTTTTGCAAAACGATTTTTCCTAGAGATTTTACAACAAATTGCTTAAAAGACTGGACACTGCCTGGTGTTGTGTGCAATATTCCACATTTATTGCTAATCTTGTTTGTGCTTGCTGGGGCAGTTGCTTGCAGTGGAAACTTTTGCGGGCATTTTGCCTTCCCTGGGCAGGGAGATGGGGTAGCTTCACTTTTGCTGAATTGAATGCAATGTTGCCTCTGCAGATATAGCTTTAGCCTGGGCACTGGTAATAGATTTTGTTCTGTAAATATCCATAGCTTGTTCAAGAGTGAGTGCAGGTTTTTCTAAAAGTTTTTCCTTACATCTACATTCAGTTATGCAGAACACAATCTTGTTCTTTTGCATAAGCTCTTGCACTGAGCCAAGCTTGCAATGCTGGGCTTTCTTCCTAGCTCTGTGACAAAACCATCTATTCCAGCAGTCTCATTATATTGTAATTGCAGAACTGGTATCTCTCAAACACAGGGTTTTCCTGGGTTCACAGTAAGATCTGAAGGCTGCTAAAGTTTTATTGCCAACCTCTGCAAACATCCCTTGCATATTTATGGCATTATACCTTGCTGAGGTCCCTCCCCTCCCAAACCTGGCCTTCCTCAAGGCTTCACCCTAGGGTTGCCAACTACCAGGTAATAGCTGGAGATCTCCTGCTATTATAATTGATTTCCAGCCCATAGAGATCAGTTCACCTGGAGAAAATGGCTGCTTTGGCCATTGCACTCTATGGCATTGAAGTCCCTCCCCTCCTCAAACCCTGCCCTCCTCAGGCTCTGCCCCAAAAACCTCCTGCCGGTTGCAAAAAGGGACCTGGCAGCCCTACTTCACCCCCAAATCTCCAAAAAACTTCCTAAACTGCGCCAGCAACCCCCTTCAGCACCACACATTGGTGGAGGCTGGGATGTTCCCTGTGCCCAATTTCATATAATTAGGGTTTCCAACCTCCAACCTCTGGTGGCTGGAGATCTCCAGCTATTACAACTGATCTCCAGGTGACAGAGATAATTTCCCCTGGAGAAAATGGCCTCTTTGGCATTGCACTCTATGGCATTGAAGTCCCTCCCCGAACACCACCCTCCTCATGCTCCACCCCCAAAGTTTCTAGGTATTTCCCAACATGGAGCTTGCAACCTACACATAATGCCAAAGAAGTAATACCTCAAATTCTAGCTCAGCTCCCTGCTGACTGTAATCGTTTTAATAAGCAGCAGAAAATCAAGCATTTACTTGCTAACAAAGGCAAGGGTATAAATGAAAAGTCAGCTTCCTCTGCAGCGTCAAGACTGTGCTGCTGATGTCATGTTGATACCTGGGGGTGGGGAAAATGCACAGGCGTGTAGGGTCACACAGGTAAGTAGGGAAGAAGAAGAAGAAGAAGAAGAAGAAGATTTTATATGCCCACTTTCACTACCACTTAAGGAAGAATCAAACTGGCTTACAATCATCTTCCCTTCCCCTCCCCACAACAGACACCCTGTGAGGTAGGTGAGGCTGAGAGAGTGTGACTAGCCCAAGCTCACCCAGCTGGCCTCATGTGTAGGAGTGGGGAAACCAACCTGGTTCACCAGATTAGTGTCTGCCACTCATGTGGAGGCGTGGGGAATCAAACCCTGTTCTCCAGATGAGAGTCCACTGCTCCAAACCACCGCTCTTAACCACTATACCACACTGGCTCTCAAGAAGGGGAGCCTCATAGCGGGCATGGAGGGTCACTGGGCACTTTCTGCTCAGGGGCCCTCCAATCCTGGAACCAGCCCTACTACTGTTAGCAATTGTCACAGCCTCTTGAATTTCAAAATGTGTATTCTAAGTTTGAAAGCAATTGATATAATGTAATGCTACAAAATGGATTCAACTTGACTTGAAAATGTGACTTTTTAGTTCAATGGCAGCATCATTTGCTGTGGGAGGGAAAACCCTGTATACCAGATAAGTCAGGCCACTACAACTGGGGGCTTATCAAACCAAACAGAGCTCAGCAGCCATGTATAGTGGCTCACTAGAGCCTTGACAGACCTTATTTGCTTCCTGCCCAATAATACTAAATCAGTGGATTTATCAAGGACTTTCAAGAACACTTCAGCTTGGTTAGTCACACGTTGTATACTCCTGAGTAAATCACTTCTTCAAGTTAAGAGTGCCCCAGGAATATAGATACTATTTTTCTGGAAACCACTCAGGATAGCTTAAGTCCTGAAGTATCTGTTGTGGTACATCATTAGGGTTGCCAGGTCCCTCTTTTCCTCTGGCAGGAGATTTTTGGGGCAGAGCCTGAGAAGGATGGGGTCTGGGGAGGGGAGGGGTTTCAATGCCATAGAGTCCAATTGCCAAAGTGGCCATTTTCTCCAGGTGAACTGATCTCTATCGGCTGGAGATCAGCTGTAATAGCAGGAGATCTTCTGCTAGTACCTGGAGGTTGGCAACCCTATACATCATAGATGTCTTTCATTGCACGCAACTCATTGGTACATTTGTTTGCACATGGTCTTCTTCTTGGTACAAGCTCTCATAGCCATGTCTGCCAGTAGGGGAAACGTGTAGGGAGGGGGATACAGGGGGAAAGGAGATATCCGTTCTTGCAGGTTTTCCATTACACAGCTGGGCCTTGCCCAGCAGCCAACACCACACAGGGTTTTCCCAGGGAGAGGCTTCCAAGGGAAGAAAAGGAGGAAAAACTGAAGACAGAAGGCAAGATAAAGGTAAGTTGGCTGGTGGGTGGGAAGGAGAGAAGAAGGAAGGAAAGGGGGAGAGGTTATGAAGGCTTCCAGCTAAGTAAAAGAGGAAATAATGAGGGAGAGGTAAATTAACTTCCCCCCCCCCCGCAAGACCATGTATAATAAAATGTTAGTGTTGAACAATTCCCAAATCCACTTGTTATATAAAATGATTAAATAGATACATGAAGCATTGGTCTACCAGTCTCTGTGTTCAGAGACAGAGTACCTTTGATGTGGGAGTGGGGAAGTACATAAAAGCAGTGTGGTGTAGTGGGTAAGAGTGTTTGACTAGTATCTGGGAGATCCGGGTTTGAATCCTCACTAGTGCCAAGGAAGCTTGCTTGGTGACCTTGGGCTTGTCACACTCTCTCAACCTAACCTACCTCACAGGGTTGTGAGGATAAAATAGAAGAGAGGAGAATGATGTAAGCCGCCTTGGGTCCCCATTGGGGAGAAAGGCAGGGTACAAACGAAGTAAAGGTGCAAACAAACAAATAAATAATAAAAACAGAATAGGGAACAGCTGCTGCCCTCATGCCCTGCCTTTCACGAGTTTATACTTCTCTTCCTCCCAGAAGCTCACGGCACCTTACATGATCAACCCAGAGATGTAGGCTAGCCTCAGAGTGAATGGCTGGGCCAAGGACGTTCCCTGAATATCATGGCTGAAGCCAGGTCTCCCTAGACCAGCACTGTAGCTACTGCACCACAATGGCTCACCGAGGCTGGATGGACCTCTGGCCTGGACCAGCAATGCTACTCTTGCCTTCTCAAAAGGAACTGTCATGACAATCTTTCTTATCCAATTAATAAAAGCATGACATAAGGCATTAAATATGAACTGGTGTTCCCAGTGTGATACTGACATATTTTCATATACTCAAATGAAAAAAGGCTGCAGAAATATTTTTGATCACACTGAGATGATTAAAATGATGAACCTCTTTATGTTAGACATAACATACACCCTGGCAGTTGGACATGCAATAGTTTTTTTTCCACTTCACATTTGCAGGTTATGAGGAATGCATAGCACTGTTACTTGTGTAAGATTTTTGTTCTCCAGATACAGATATTGGGTCTTAAAAATGCAAAAGGCTCCTCCTGGAATATTTTGAACCTTTTCTCTTGATTGAATGTCTTGTCAAACAAAAGTGGCAGCAGCTTTCTTGGAGCTGTCTGAAACTATGCAGATATGATTTCTATCATTTCTTTATTATGTGCAGTCTGTAATAAGCATGAGCATGTATAAATCATCTACAGCTGGCACTTTGCATGCAATGCTCAAAGGAGAGAGACATTTCTCTCTTCCACTGTCTAGCAGTTTGTTATTATACCGCCAGCCTTCCAAGGACCTCACAACCCATGAAACCCCCCTCAGAAAGAATACGGCTTTCATATTTGCCTTGCAGAAGCCACCAATGAGATAAAAACTGCACAGATGCTGTTTATCTATCTTGGTGTTAAGGTGAAGTTACATTTGCAGCTATTTCCACAATAAGTGTGCACAAAGGAGTGGATTTGCGGATATGATATTGTCATATAGGTGTAATATTTTCTTGTACAAGTCTAGCAATCTAAAATACTGCCGTGCAAAACAGGCTGACATTCTTCTAAATCATCAGAATTCACAACCTTACCTTCAGGAAACTGGACACAGATTTCCCTCCTCACATGGGATTAGGGACCTTTCCACTACTATCCACTAGTGCCCAGTGCAGCAATGGGAGAAATATTCGGGGGAAACTACCATCACATCAGGGTTTTACCTTAGAGGTTTTGGGGATTGCTAGAGCATCACACTTATGTGTGATGCCACTTATGGTTGTGTGACCGGAACTGACATCAGGGCATTGCACAGCACCACGCCCTGTCCCAAAGCTCCCAACAAGGGTTGTCAGTCCTCAGATAGAAACCCTACAATGGTACACTATGTGCACAACTCCATTTTGATTTATGGAGTGACTACACACCAGAGCATCTTATCTGTGCTTTGATACTCTTTTGCATGTTTAGAACAGGATTTGCATTTGTGCAACATCTTGGGGAAGATTCCACATGGGAGACAAACCTGCATTAATCCAGACTTCTCATCCTCCAATATGCACACGCCAGTGAAAGATCAGCTTCATAACGTTTTATGATGCTGCACCAGTTCTCTGGCAGAAAACTTAGGCTCATGCTGAATATCTACTTAATACATCTTATTTATGCCGGTTAATTTTTACAAGGTTGTTTGCAAGAGAATGATAAAGGGAAAGCTGTGTTTTGCAGAAACAGTGTAGGTTGTGGGAGTGCACACACTTTTGAGCTTCTCAGGCCTTTTTTACAGGTAGATCTCAGCTACTCATCCAGGAATGTCTGCTGTTGCTTCTTTTTCTTCTTGGCAGAAAACAAAATTTCACTCTAATACTCCATGGAACTGTGCACAATCCTTGTTATAACACTAATGGACTGCTCAGATAGCCAATTCTCAATAGGGGTTGGGTGTAGAATATCTTCTTTTGGGGGGTGCCATTTCCCTCATTTTCTCTGTTGTGCTGAAGCACTGGAACAGGAATGCCGGAAGCTTTCTTTGGGTTATTTAAAGCATGAGAATGGCTAGAAGTGTGAGAAAACATGAAATTGAGAACACAGAAGCCAGTTGAATAAGATGTAGGCTGAGCATTTGTCCTTTCCCGGGCATTTCCAGAGGCTCTTGGTCCTTAGTTCTTAGCCTGTAGCTGTGTGTGTGCTGTGTTGGTGAAACCATCACCAGTCAGGACAACTGATAGAGTTCATTCACAAAAGTGTTAGTGTTACTTTCCAGATGTCGGCAATTAAGCAAAACAAAATGTATTTGCAAAGAACAAAAAACAAGTTTCCATCAGTCACCTAGACAGATGTCAAAACTCAATGGAGGGGGGGAGTCCATGTTTATTTATATTAATATCCATCTGTTTATGTCTAATACAGGGCTGTGGTCTGATTTTTAAAGATGTAAGGGGTGCTTAACTGTATGGCTTCCCTTCCTTACCTTGCTGCATTCTGTGGTTATAAAAAAAATTCCGCCAACCTGATACTGAAAAGTGAGCTGGGCTGGAAGGAAACTGCTGAATGCACAGCTAGGTAAGGTGTGGAGTTTCCTTAGCATACAAACTTTAAAAAAAATACCAGACAGCTCCACACACCCCACTTTGGACATGAACAAGCAGACCTATGTATAAATCCAACTAATCCACAGGACAACATCCTGAGCATTTCGGTGTGTTTCTCTTCTCATAGCAGCATTTTTGACTCCCCAGAAGACAATGCTTGGGGAGGGAGTCACAGGACCTCTGCGGAGAAAAAGCCATATTGGGTTGGGGACTGCAGTAAAGAGGGAGAAATGTGCAAAATCACCCCCTCCTTTCTTCTGCTCATGGAGCTCTGCTAACCAAAAGGAAGGGAGTTTTTGCCTGATTCCCCTTCTTCACTACAGTTCCATGCCGCCTTTTGTTGACACATATTCCATGACCTGGCACCAACTTTGGGGTAGGGTTGCCAGCTCCAGGTTGAGAAATACCTGATTATCAGGGCGTAGCGTGAGAAGGGTGGGGTTTGGGGAGGGGCTTCAGTGGGGAGATAAAGCCATACAGTCCATCTTCCAAAGCAGCCATTTCCTCCAGTGAACTGATCTCTATCAGCTGGAGATCACTTGTAATCCCAGGAAATCTACCTGGAAGTTGGCAACTCTACTTTGGGGGCAGGTCAAAAGGGACTGATGTGGAAACATGGGGGAAAGCTGCATCCGTCTGCGTCATCTGCTAGTGGCTGGTTGGATACAACTCACTGAAATCTCTCTCTCCTTTCTCCTATTGTGTCTCGTTTGACTCCAAAATGAAGTCTTTCCCCCCTTGCCCTTTCCTCAGTTTGCCTCTGTCCTTTGAACTTATTTCACGAAGTAACAACCCAAATGAAATTTATTCCAGGCAGCAAGACAGAATGCTAAATAAGCATAAGCATCATAGTAACAAGCAATAACTCTGTACTACACCTGGATGAAGAAGTAAAACGATTACTTGCCAGGTCCCTCTTCGCCACTGGCAGGAGGTTTTTGGGGTGGAGCCTGAGGAGGGCAGGGATTGGGGAGGGACTTCAATGCCATAGAGTTCAATTGCCAAAGCAGCCATTTTCTCCAGGTGAACTGATCTCTATTTGCTATTTGTACACTCTTTTTCAGGTTATAAAGAGGCAAAGATTAGTAAAAGCTGAACTGGAAATACTCCAGATTCACAAACGTGAAAACTAACCGAAAATATGGAAGCAAGACTCTTGGAACAGACTGGTGAACATGACAGCATCCCATTTCTTCACAGACCAATAAAAAAAGCTTATCTTTCTCTTTTTATATAAAAAGATAAATTTATTCCATTGCTCATCAGTCATGGGGGAGACAAACTTTGAGAGTTCTCATCGGGTGATACTGAAATGTGCAGTTGGGTGTACTGTGCTTTGCCCCCACATTTGAATGTGACTACTGCAAATCACATGCACCTCCAAGCCACTGTGTCGGGTTTTATGTTTAGTGTTGAAGCTGATTTAAGAGGATTTAAGCCTTGTGAAAATGTCCTAATAAGAGATTAACAAGAGATGTACATCCCCTCTTGTACTCTGAATTCTGTCAGGAGAATATTCATCTCTGAGTTCAGCAGGCAAGATTGCAAAAACCTATTTATGTGACCAGAAAGAACTCACTTCACCCTATCCCCAAACCTAGTAGCTGAAGTGAGTTAAATGATAATCAGCAACACTGGTAAAATGAGACATTCTAGACTCATCTCTCTCATTCTGTCATGACAAATGACCATGTCATCAGTAGCAGGGCTGCCATCTCTGGTGAGTGAAGTTCACAGTTCTAAAGCAAAACACAGCAGCCTACTAATAACACTTAACAGTCAGCAAAGCCATGGTCATTAAATTCTCTGATTCCTTTGTCATGCAGATAAGAGTTATCTCCTGAGACAAAAATCTAAGGATAATAACCTATGAATTCTATTGTCAATTTCTGTTGCAATCAAGTAGCAGCCAACTTATGGTGACCCTGTAGGTATTTCAAGGCAAGAGACATTCAGAGGTGATTTGCCATTGCCTGACTCTGCATAGCAACTCTAGACTTCCTTGGTGTTCTCCCATCCAAGTACTAACAAGGCCCGTGAACGCACCAGCAACTTACCTCGCTATTTACATGCGTCCAGTACGAAAGCATCCAAGACGAGTTTAAATTTCTGTTCCCACCGCGCCCCCTTTGTCCACTGCTTTTGATAAGCCCAGACCGGCAAGCTTTCACGCATGCCCAGTCGGCTTCTCCAAGCAAGGACGGCGATTGGTCCAGCGTGAGTAAGGGAGGCGGGGGGGGAGTGCGGGGGTTGGCTGGCAGCAGGAAGTGGGCTGGCAGCAGGAAATGGATTGAACACAGTTTGCATGTTCCCACTGTAAGGCACCGGGTGTGGAGGACGTTTTATTTTTTTAATTTGCTGTATAAACGGATGCTCTTAACGCGGCGAAATTGCGCTCTGGAGATGTCCTCGGAATCCTTCGGGTGAGTTGCAGTGGGAACATGCAAGGAAAGCCCGCGGAAGCCGGCGCTGCAAATGTTAAGTGCGGACATGGCCCAGGGCTGATCCTGCTTAGCTTCTGAGATCTGACAAGATCTGGCTTGCCTGAGATGTCCAGGACATTATCAAATACCATCAACTAAATATATGTAAGTTTTTGTGCCACGAGTACAATATATCTTTGATTTTAGTCAGTTCAACTAAACAACAAGTGCTGTTTATACCACTGGAGTGAAACTAGTCTCCAAAGCACTGTAGATTGGGGAAGAGTGGAATCGCTCTGCCCCCTTGGTACTGAAAAGTTTCTGATTTCCCCTAACTGCTCTAGATAAAAGGTGCAGGATTCCACTAATATTGGCTGCCCAAGGATGTGCCCATGAGGTCAAATAAAAGCTCTGTCACTGTCTTCAGCAGAATGCAGAAATCCCATCACTTGGCTCAACTGTATCATGCAGGGTCTGAGGAAAGGAGTGAGTGAAACTGGACTGATGCATCCTTACTGAGATTGGGGCCAAGCAACAGTGTAAGAAGGCAAGGAGGACTGGTTCCAGGTCTGGGAGCACCTTCAAGGTATGTCTGTGACACATAGAAAATAAGCAAATAGTTGCTGCTTCTCCCAGTCACCATTGCTTTTCACTCACCCACTTGGGTGAATAAACAGCTCCTGTTGCCAGAAACAGCAGCCGATGCTTGATCAGCTGCCCTCTCCCTCTGGTCGGTGATGACTCCTGGCAGCCATCACTGTTTGCTAGGACTGGTGAGTGAACAGTAGACAGTGGCACACAGCAGTCATTCCTGCCTGCCCCCTGACTATGTGACCAAGGAAGAGAACAAGAGAAAGAGCCACTACTTCCACCTGGGATGGTGTTGTGTGTGCCGGGTATGTGTGTAGGCAGACCCAAATAGGGTTTCCAGGTCCCTCTTCACCACTGGTGGGAGGTTTTTTGGGTGGAGCCTGAGGAGGGCAGGGTTTGGGGAGGGGAGGGACTTCAGTGCCATAGAGTCCAATTGCCAAAGCGGCCATTTTCTCCAGGTGAACTGATCTCTATAGGCTGGAGATCAGGTGTAATAGCAGGAGATCTCCAGCTAGTATCTGGAGGTTGGCAACCCTAGACTCAAACCTTTCAGAGGGACCAAGTGTCCCCACCCAGAGAAAGAGGGCAGGCTTCAGTCACTGCTTCTGTAGAACAGAAGGCCTTCCCAAGACCATGGTTCCCCAGCTGACCACATCATGAGTACCTTTGTAGCTGGCCTTGAGGACATGTGCCCTTTCATGGACACGGGGCATGCAAACCATCTTACAAACTGTTGTGTCAGTGGGGGCCAAAGTAGCATATGTATCTGATCCTCTGTTGAAGCTGAGAAATTGATAGCCAAAGCACTTGAGGTTGGTGTTTTTTAAATGATTGCCTCCACCACAGAAGGTTTTAATACAATGCTTCAATTTTGTGTTCTCTCGGTTCACGATATGAATTCACACTTATTACTGTTTTCTATCAACTCGTATTTTTATATGACTCAGCCGCTCATATAAAAAGACTGCTGTAGGTTATAGACTTTTAAAAGTGATTCCCTGTAGGCAGTGTAAAATATGGTATCTATTACATGACAGCTTAGTGTTTATTGCTAATTTTGGAACATTGTTCAGGAACCCATTGAAAGATGACATAGAGAAAAGACTCGTTATCCTGTAAAACTGAAAAGTAAAGTAGCAGTTTTCTATAAGTGTTTCTGTGCAGTGTTTTTATATAATATCTCATTGGATGTTCTGTGTAATCCTTGTAAGAAACCAAGGAAACCTACTAATAAAAGAACACCATTCTTGTAGTACAAATAAAAAGGGTGGGGTATATTTTTTGCATACAAGAGGCCTACAGAACTGTAATCTTGATGAAATCTGTTGCTGCTCTTGATTAATGACCTGCTTGTTAGTTAGCAGATGTTATGTTAAATGGAAAGAAACGTGGCTTAGAAGAGTGATTCTTAAGCATGATGATGGAGAGTGTAGGAAGCCTGGAATAATCAATCTCTCTACCAATGTAATGGTACTGATGGCAACCCTAACTGTGAGTATAAGGATTGGCAGAGGAATCAAAGATGCTGTGGCAAGGGGGACTGTTGAGGATCCTGATTATCTGGTCCTCACTTCCTTCATCATGCAGTCTTCCTGTAACCTAGTGCCAACAAAGCTCACACAGAATATCTTTCCAAATCTCCTCTATCTGTTTGGTTTACACATCTTTTTGGTTTTGGTTTTCAGTGGTATGAAAGCATTCCTAAGGAGTCATAGGAAGTAAAACTTGAGCAGATTTAACATGAGAGGATCCCCAGCTCTCTGGCACATCATATGCTTTATGGGCAAGAAGTCCCAGATCCAGCATCTCAAAAGCTCCAATTTAAAAGGAGGTCCTTTCTCAGGGATAGAAGAGGTCCTCGCTGAGATTCTGAACAGTTGCTGCCCGTCCAAGAAAACAGTACTGGGCTGAGTGAACTGATAGGGGTGCCAACCTATCAGCTTTTAACTGGTCAGGTCCAGTCATTTCATGGCATTTGGATACAGCTGTTGGATTAATGTCTTGGAACAGAAAAGTTGAGGGGAGGGTAATGCTCTGGTACCCCTCCCCATTAATTAATTAATTAATTGCTTGTGCGCATTGCACATACATGCAAGAGAAGCAGAGTCCATCCCTGGAATGAGAACAGCAGTATCTGCTGGCCTCAGCTATAACAATCTGTAGCCATAATTTACCTAGCAAGATTCTCAAATGTTCATGTCCAAGAGCATTAAACCTATTTTGGGTTGGTTTCGCCCATCTGAAGTAGCCAGTAAAACTTCTTTTACAGGTTGTGACCTTGTAGAAACAGAATGGCTGCTCAGACAAGCCAGCTCAGGCACATGGAAAACAAACAGAAAGTCCTATATAAGGAGGTAGCTATAATGGCAGTGTACTAGTAGCACCTATGAATATGATAATTTAAACTTACAAAATCAGGCCAATGATCTGCATAATGTAGATCATAAGCACTTTGCCACTTTTGTGTTCTGGATAGCATTTGACATGCTCTGTGAGGCAAATAAATTATTATCAGGATTAGCAGTAGTAGAAGAAGAAGCAGCTTCTAAAACATGATTTGAACCTCTCCTTTGAATTATGATTTTATTTCTTCTTGCTGCCATTTTTTAAAAATAAACTGTTGGTTTTTGATGCTGCTTAATGTTTTTAGACTGCTATGTTTAGGAAATCTTATGCTGGATCATGTTCCTTCTAATGGGGTGCATTGTTGTTTCATTGTTTTAACCTTTTATTGCCTCCTTGTTTAAAATAAACAACATAATAAATAGCAAGAACGTAAGAACCTACTGGATCAAGCCAGTGGTCCATCTAATCTAACATAATGTTTCACACAGCAGCCAACCATTTGGCCTGAAGGACTAGCAAGAGGGCATAGAGGCCAATGCTGTTGCCTCCTAGTGCTGGTATTCATAGGTTTGCTGCCTCTATAGATGAAAGCTCCCTTCAATTACCGTGGCTAGTAGGCAGTGGTGGGCTTCTCCTCCACGAAGCTGTCTAACTCCTTTTCAAGCTGAAGTAGTACTGTTATATGACTCTACCCAACCACTATGGTTCTCTTAAGAAGCCTCGTTTGTGCCCCGGCCATCTGAGGTTAGACAGGTGGCAACTGAAGAAAGGTCCTCCTCAGTTGTGGCACCATAGGGAATCCCCCCCTCCAGAAGACCATCTGTCCCTTTCTATCATTGTCTCCCACCAGTGGGACACTGTTTGGCTTGCCATTGCCTCCCTCTGTGTGTGTGTGTGTGTGTGTGTGTGTAAAGATGCCTGAAAATTTTTTAAACAAAGTCTGCCTAAATATATATAATTACTGAAGGATGGAATCCTTATTATGGTAATCAAAAGTATGGTGCTTAAAATAGCCTCTAAAATAGCCCACAGCAACTGTCACATATACTACTAAACTTTTAATTGGAGCCTTAATAATCAAATCCTTCTGAAAGCCATTTACTCCCCTTCCCCTCCCCACAACAGACACCCTGTGAGGTAGGCAGAGCTGAGAAGTGTGACTGGCCCTAGGTCACCCAGCTGGCTTTGTGTGTAGGAGTGGGGAAACAAATCCAGTTCATCAGATTAGCCTCTGGCCCGCCACTCATGTGGAGGTGTGGGGAATCAAAGCCAGTTCTCCAGATCAGAGTCCACCACTCCAAACCACCACTCTTAACCACTACACCACGCTGGCTCTAGCAGCACTAGCAGCAAATTAAGCCCAACCTGGCAAAATAAAAAGTAAAAAGTGCCAAAAGAATGGCAGTTCTTTTGGCTTCAGAATAAAATTAATATTGTGCCACAGTGACATACATTTTCCCCTAGAAGTCTGAAGGAAAGGGAAATATCAGTATATACGGTGGAAAATTAGACTGAGTTTGCTACTTTCAGAAAGCATTTTATAAACCAGGGAAATGATAAGATGACCAAACATCAACTACAACGTTTACAAAAAGTCAGAACTCAAACCAGGGCTTCCAGAAGCTTCAAAGGAATCAAGCGGGCTAAGGAGAAAAATGATAAGGACTTGGATAAAATGACAAAATAATTTCCTTTCCGTTCAGTATAATAATAGACCTACAGCTGACCTTGATACTTCCCAAAGGTGTCTCTCTATTGAGGGATTAAAATAGGGGACACAGCAGAAGCAGCAGAGGGCCTCTGATCTTTGAGAATTTCACTCACTTGCTGAACTTTTGAGCCAATAAATTCAGCTGCAGATGAACCAGAATTTTGTTTTAAAAAGCAGGGCGAAAGGGACTATTCATACTTTTTAAAAAGCATTGTGAGGTTCTTTTTTTTTTCTTTGTTGTCCCATCTGGCTTCCAAGTGAAATCTATAAAGTCCCTGTCAAGTAGAAAATGAAATAGATGGAAGGGGACAAAATGATAAGAATAACATGGCAATGAAACCACAAGCAACAGAAGAGGAAACTTTCAAAAACACCAAAGGCAAAGAGGAGAGAAACTGTGAATTAAAAAAAAATCTTTAGGAATGAATGGATCTTGAATACACTAAGGATTCTTTAGGAATGTAATATCATCTTAATCAATTTGTTTCATTTTTACATCAGGTTGATGATGGTCAGCAATTAAAATGTTAATAACCAACTATTGGTCATGAGAAGGGTTAACAATAGTAAGCACTCCGGGGGGCGGGGGATTGTTATAATTTCAGATCTGGAAACCTTTACCATGATTGCTGGTTTTTAGGTAAGACATTACCAATTCAGGTTTCAAATGTGTTGGGTTTTTTGTGGGGTGGTTTTTTTTTTCTGGGTGGGGGGATGTTCTGGATTTTTGGAACCATTATTTTCAATGGGGAACATTGATTTTAATGGCCCCTGAACACAGTGTCCCCAGCCATTGTCCTTGAAGAGGAAAAAAGGGCTCCATCCCCACAAAGGATGGGGGTAAGAAGAAGCCAGCCAGAACCACAGCTCTGCCATTATTCCCTATGGAGCACTTATTTCATTGGGGAAGGGATGTAGTGGCTTTTTTCAACCAAATGATTCCAAAAGTGCTGGGGAGCTAATGATTCCTGTCCACTAAAGACCCCCTCCAAAGTTTCAAGGAATTTGAACTAAAAAGTGTGATATCAGCTACATATGAAAAAGAAGGAAGGAAGGAAGGAAGGAAGGAAGGAAGGAAGGAAGGAAGGAAGGAAGGAAGGAAGGAAGGAAGGAAGGAAGGAAGGAAGGAAGGAAGGAAGGAAGGAAGGAGGGAGAGAGGGAGGGAGGGAGGGAGGGAGGGAGGATTTACTTTAAACTTTGCATATAGAGAGAATGTTCTGATAGGCAAAGCACTACACAAGAATTACAAATACTAGATCTATTATCCCCATGTTGCAGATGAAGGAACTGTGGCTTGAAAAATAGTAGTTCCCCTTTGACCATCCTTTCCCATCCCTTTTCCCCCTCTCTCATTCCCTCCCCTTTTGTCCTTGTTCCTTTTTGGAACCTGCAAATTCTCAGCTGCTGCCACCTCCCTGTTACCATCCTTGGACCGACTTCACCTATTGAGGACACCCACCTATATGAGGTGGCCACATAGTACAGGATGCCATCTTGTAAAATTAGACTGAGAATTATGGTTTTTAATTGTATGTTTTAATTCAACTGTATATTTATTTATTGTTGGAAGCTGCCCTGAGCCTGGCCTTGCTGGGAAAGTGCAGGATATAAATCAAATCAATAAATAAATAGATCATACTATGTTATTGTTGCACTTTGAGGAAGAAGTAGATATCAAGGAATGTATGTTATCAGTTGGTACTTAACCTGCAGAGGTCCACAGCAAGCATTTCTATCCCCCATGCTTTTCAATCTCTATGTAAAGCCCTTAGGAGAAATCATTTGGAGCTTTGGGGTTGGTTGTCATCAATATGCAATATGCAAATGATACCCAGCTCTATATATCCTTATCCAAGTCTTCTGGTGATGTGGTAGAGGTCCTAAATCGCTGCTTGGCTAAGAGCAGAAAAATTGGCGCTCCTGTCACTCTGCCATAACTTCCCCACCAACTGTGATACAGTGAGAGAACTAGAGGCCCCTTGGCCATCTTGGGTCCTGTATTAGATCAATTCAAACAACTCTCCCGAACCAAAGTAGATAGGAAGGACAGCAGAGGAAGGATATGTATGTAACCAAAGATTGTTTAATATTTGTAATTTGAGTAAAGCTTTTGTATTATAATTTTAGTTTTAATTAACAGTGATAATTCTACTCATAGGGTTATTTTTCTTTCTTTCTTCAACCTTTTTGGTTATCTATTCTTTTTTTGTTTGTGTTTATCATTCTAGAAAATCACAGTAATGGCCCAAGCCAGGGATTTCTGTATGTATCTTTGGTTCGGGAATTTCGTTATGCAGACCTCTAATTATGGTTTGGAGGCAATCCATGATCACACATTGCCTCAGCTTGTATGTATCGATCCAATTTCTGTCCCCGCTTTTCAGTCCCAAAGGATTCCCACAATGGCTTACACAGAACGATGAAATACAATTCAACTATAGATGCTTACATCCCTTCTGATATAGGAATGCTTTGGAGTGGTATCCAACCTACATATTAGTTCTCATTAAGTCTTTCTGGGTGTTCACATTTGTTAATTTTTCTTAAACATTTGTATCCCACCTTTCGTCTTGGTTGAAGGCAGTTTACAATAATAGTTAAAACATCCCTAGCTAAAACCGCAGATAAGATAATAACCCCCAATTCCCTCCCCCCCCCAAAAAAAAAGATACTTGCTATTCACACTCCCTCAAAAGCCCTAGCAAACAGCAGTACCTCCTGAAGATCTCCAAGGAGGAGACCCCTCTTCCTTCTTCAGGGAAGAAAAGGGCCAGGCTCTGGCCGATGCCAAATGGGCCACTCAAAGTGGTGGGATAGCCAAGAGATGGCTGTCTGATTACTGTAGTTAGCACCCAGGGACATATGGAAGGAGATGGTCTTCCAAATATATGGGTCCTAGGTAAGGACTGGCAGCCAGTGGGCAACATAAGTTTCCTGCGGCTAGCCATTCACAGCAATTGGGCTGCCTCGTTCTGTTGTAGTTTCTGGGTTGTCTCCAAGTGCTTTGCTGTGAGGTTAAAGAAGCAACCGTGAGGCTACAGAAGCATGGATGGGCATGGCCAGATCAGCTGAGTCTAGGTAATGAGAAAGTTGGTGAATCAAATGCACCTGATAGAAGAGGTCACTGGGGGTGTGGAGGGGAGGTAGTTGTGAATTTTCTGCATTGTGCAGGGGGTTGGACTAGATGACCCTGGTGGTTCCTTCCAACTCTATGATTCTATTATTCTAAGGTGCTTCTGATCACCATGCCAACAACAAGGCAGGGTTCATAAGGACCCTCAAGTTCTTAGCCTGCTCTGAAAAAAGCCAACTGTCCTAGGTTGCTGCTGCGGTGACGCAGTGCCCTGGAACTTCCCTGCCCCCACTGTCTTACCCAAGCCAAATGGAGGTCTGCAAGGGCCACTCTCCACCTGCTTCGGCATCAATGTGGCCCATCAAGTAGGAGGAGACTGCCAAGGAAGAAGGCACCAGAGGCAGCCCCGACACCAGCACAGGCCTTCCCTCTTGAAGTGGGGCCAGCCTGGGAGCCTGCCGAACCAACCGCTGCTGCCAGGGCCGTCTTAACACAGTTGCCCGGGGGCTCCATGAGCAAAGGGGCCCCAGGCTAATCTATTTTTGTCGTGGCTTGCTGTCAATGAATAAATACATACTATACTAAACTATAAATATTTGTTATTGCAAAATGCACATTTAACATGTGTTTTACTAATGATAATGAAAAATGTTAATTTGGGTTTGGATTAACAATAAATACTGAAGTATAATGTAAGAAAGGACTTGTTCATTAAGGAAGCAGAATGTTTAAATATTTAGGCCTTGTCGCAAGCAGACTGATATTATTTTTTCCAGGTGAATAACCCTTTGAGCAGAAATGAAACATAATGCTTTGAGTGGAGCACAGAAGAGGAAAAGAGCTGCAGAGGAGAAGGAGAAAATGTTTAAATACTGCTTTTGTTGGAAGTACCAATAAATATATCTTTAATTTTATTGACTATTTACATTTTTATTCCTGTGAGTAGTTGTGTAGGTAGGGGGCCCAGTGCACTATTTTGCCTGGGGGCCTATAATGCTGTTAAGATGGCCTTGGCTGCTGCATGCAAAGTAGCACCCCGGGGGATCGCAGGAGCAAGGCCAGGCCAGCCTGAGTTGCTCTGTGCCATCCCACCCCTTGCTGCACAACAGCTGATGAGGGGCTGGGTGAGGGCAGGGCTGCAACAGGCCAGGAGTCCCTCGGGGTGAGGGCACATTGGAGGGGCAGAGTTGGGGAGGAGCTCCTGACAGCAGGTCCCTATATGGTCTCCCAGAGGTGGAACCTAGGAGGAGCTAGGGTGGCCCAGCTGTATAAAGGTGACAATGAGCGGAGGCTGAGGAGATGGAACAACACATATGCTGGAAGGCAGGCAAGCGCAAGTTCCCTACCCTTAGACCCCCACAACCACCACTTGCGAGAGATCCTACATAGGGTTCGGCCAGCCGCCAGAGCTCCCCACAGCAGGAACACATCAGAGGCACAACCCCCTCTGGTGCCACCCTGGACAGGAGGGCTGCATTAAGAAGGCCAGCTGAGCCAGAAGGGGCTGGCTGCCAGCAGAGCTGAGTCAGTGTGCAGGCTTCTCCAGGTGCACAGGTGTTACACATTAGACACCTCAGGATCTTTCCAACACTCATGGTCTCTTCACCTTTGCCTCTCCTCACTGACCAAGTGCAGCAGATAGTACCATGAGGGTGGGAAGACTAGATGGGGCACTTGTCAGGATCAGGCGTCTGTCCCTAGCATCCCGAAAGCAAACTCATCCAGGCTAGTAACTCTGAAGCAGTAATACTTTATTAGGAGCAAAAAGACAGATTTAAGAACTGACTGTCTTCAAACAGATAAGGCTGTTAATGGTGCAACGTAGGCAGGTTACACGTTTAAAAGCACTCTAGCCTGTGAAAGTAAAACAAAGCTAAGCAATTCTGAGATAAGCAATTCCCAGGAAGGGCAGACTAATTGTCAGCACAGCTGCAGAAAACAGGACGAGAGAAACTGTACAGAGTTTACAGGCATGAGAACCAAAGACTTGACATGAAGCCAGAGACTGGCCTACTCATGTCAAGAGCTTTTACTTCAGTTAACAGCAAAGGCCTGACAGCACTCCTCTGTCATCCAGGCTCAATCCCCAACTGCTGACCAAGTGATGGTTAGTTGTCTGGCTATGTACTCCCTTCCTCAAGACCTGGTCTTTTTTACTGTCCCAAGGCAGAGAACAAGGAACCATATGAAACAGCCATGAGATCCTGAGTTAAGTTTGAATGCAGGATTGTGGCCCTTTGCTATTATAGCATTTACTAAATGCCACTGCCAGAGCTGATAAAGCGTTAGACTCCGAAACAGTACAGACACAGTAGGCAATACATTTATTCTGAAGACAGCAGGTTCAACAAGAAGAATAGTTCAAGTAGAAAACCTGTACCAAGAACTAATGTGAAGTAGCCTATAGCCTATTTACTGTTTGATGTGGTGGAGATATTACAAGGCTAACTATTCATGTAAACGGATATAGGGCATGTCTCTCTATGTCTCAAAAGCAGAAAGAACTTTAAATATGCCGGAAACAGAAAATGTATAAAATAAGATTTTTTAAAAAAACTACATCTGATTATACACCCTTGAGCTGTTGAAAAAATCATTACTTGTACCTATTTCTGTTACATTTATTGATCAAAAAGTCTGTGCGCTTGGTGTTTTAAAGATAAGAAATTGCCCTTGTTCCCCCACAAATTATCCAAACTGACGTGTCTCTGAGAATGAAGTTACGCTGCAAGATACAGGAGAAAGCATCTACTAGAAAAGGCCTTTTCAAAACACAATATAAATTCCAATGCAGAAAAATCTATGTAAGCTTTGTTCTGCCCCTTCAGGCCTAAGACAGCAATAGATCTCCTTGCTTTCTTTCCGAGCAGCAAGCAATGCATATGGAATGAGATGTTCAATGCAGACATGAGTTGGAGCAAATGTCACCATGGAGGGACAGTTACAAAATGTTGGGAGATCCCAAGCCAAGCATTTGTCTATTATTGAGACTGATATTTCTGAAATGGACATCCTTTACAGACGCAAAAGTGATGCCTTCTGGAGTAATCTGAAGCACCTCCTACTTAGGGTTGCCAACCTCTAGGTGGTGGCTGGAGATCTCCTGCTATTACAACTGATCTCCAGCTGACAGAGATCATTTCACCAGGAGAAAATGGCCGTTTTGGCAATTGGACCCTATGGCATTGAAGTCCCTCTCCTCCCCAAACGCCACCTTTTTCAGACTCAGCCCCAAAAATCTCCTGCCGGTGGCAAAGAAGGACCTGGCAACCCTACTCCTACTCTAATGAGATGGAGGAAAGCCAGGCTTGGCTATTTGCTTTTGGGAAGCCATGTTTGGGGGAAGAAGCAAGTAGATTCCAGGAAACACCTTGGTGGGCACTATGGCACCCACTAACAACACATTGGTGATTACTGAAGAACAGTACTGTGAACATGAACTCGGTGCTGCCTGTAAGTTCCCCCCAGCCCCCGCCAGTTGTCAGGGGGTACCTGGCACTGAGTGCTGTGTTGCTCAATGCCTTCAGGTTCATGATTACATTGAACTGAGCATGTTTTCACAGTGCCTGAGTTTCAAACTGAATTGTAAGGTGTTACAGAGAAGGAGGAAAGGGAGGCTTTGGAATCCATGTTGCATATATGGTAACTCTTCTCACAGCCCTTAGGCGCCCAGGAATAGGTTCCTTATCTTCTTCATGTCATGATGCTGCTGCGATAAGAAAGCTGACCTGGTTATTTTCCCCCCATTATTCATTGATAACAGACATGAGGTTTCTGAATGTATTTGCTGTTCAAGTAAATGATTTGTATCGAGGCACAGACATTCACTCAGTAGCTTATATCATTAATTCAAGGTGTTGCTTGTCTCTCTCTGAGCATCAATTTTCATTCAGTTCAGCTGGTATCATAAACAGCTGTGCTCCTAAATCACCATTATTTCTTTCCTTAAGTTGTTGGTATATATACAGTACAGAAAAATTAGGCCTCAGAAAACAACTTATTAAAAATGTATACAGCTTATGACAGCCTCTTTCAGCAACACAACCCCTAACTAATTCATGTTCACTTACCCTGCAGATTTCTATTTATAATACTTTACAATTTCCCTGTATTTGTATTATAAATTATTCAGCGGCATCAATGTTTTTATTTTGATGAGGGGATTTTTGATGAATTTGACAGAGTAATTACTTCAGAATCCTGTTCAGGATTGCTGGGAAATATTTAATTTTGTTGACTCCAATAAATAATTAAACCAGGAGAGTAGCAGGCATACTCGCATTGCTCATGGGCCCCTTGCTTCTGTTTGCTTCTCCCTAATTAAAACAGTAATGTTGTTGATATGTGCACAATTTTTAATATGCTTACATCCAATTTAGTGTGTGATAATCTGCACTAAGAAAGCATGTCCTACTGAAGATATTTGTCTTTATACAGAAGTATTCCATCTAATTTTCTTTTCTAACATCCCCCCTTCCCATTTTCTGTTTAGACCTTGTTGCTCTCAACATAGAACCAATCTCCTCCCATAAAGAGCTTGCCATCCAGTGTGTTCTGGCTCAAGCTTGAAGATTTCTCACTGGAACAACAGTACTGGCAAAAGGATTTGTGTCATATGACTATTTACGTCATGTAATAACAGGTACATTGCCTTATGTACAACCAACTGCTAGAAAGATACAGATCTTTTACTTTCCAGATCACGGCTGTATATGTGGGAGGGAATGTGGCATGGTAGAGCCCGATCTCATCACACAGCAAAATTATTCCCATTCTTTGTTCTTTCTTGGACTCCTTGGTCCCTCCCTCTCTACCTCCATTTGTACACTACACTTCCTTCATCCAGTGTGTCAGCAAACCATGACTGGCCATTGTTTGTGAACTGAGCAAACTATGGTTTTCACAGAACATAAGTCTGCTAAAAATCAAAATCACAAATTCTGATGGTTTCAATTACAATTTCCAGGCAAACTATGATTTCAGCAAACTATAGTTTGCCTTGTTCACATGTAATGGAAAACTATGGTTTCCCTCCCAAGAACTTGGTGTCAGGTGGGGGAGAATACATGTGTGTGGACAAGAGAAGACTAAGAATATGAAAGCCCAAGGCTTGGTCAAATAGCATCAATCCATGACAAGGTGTTGCATCTTCAGCTAGCCATTGTGAAAAAGTCACTCCCATTAGATGGCATCACCAATCCAGAGAAATAGTGTTCCTGATCCTCCTAGTACTAGATGGTTTTCAGGGTGGGGTAGAGATCCAAGGTGGCAATAGAGAGGAGTATTCAGAGTTAGACTAAATCTAGTACCATGGACAGTGTCCCCAAAGGCACAGGCCACTCAGGATTACCCCAGAGAGAAGATAATGGGAACTGTAGCTCCGACAGTAGTCTAAAACCTTCAGTAGTCTAAAACCTAGAATCCTTGTACAGGAAAGTGTGTCCTTGTAGGTTCTAAATTCCTGGAGTATCAGCTTTCAGCTCAGTGGATACCTTCTGTTTCTGAAATGTGTGTTCCAGCAATGCTGGTGTGTCTCCTGCTGCCTTTAGAACTTGGGGAAGCCAAGATCCACTGAAATGAGAGCATTTCCAGAGAGGAATCATGTTGTCAAGGTGTTGTTTAGTTTAGTTTGGCTTAGCTTAGTTTAGTTTAGCTTAGTTTTACCTCACCCTTTCCTGACCAAAGTCTTGCACTAGAAAAAACACAGGGGGGAGGTACTGGCTAACCACAACAAGATTTCCTGCCTTCCTCTCATGTGTCCACTTGATCAAATTCACAGCGAGTGCTTCCAGACATCGGAAGTGAACAGAGCTGGGCTGATTCCCCCCCCCCTCTTGGTTAATATCACTTGCTCCTTCCAAACATTGTGGAGCAAACAGAACAGGGCTGATTCCCCCCTCCTCTTGGTCAGTTTCACAGCCTGCTTGCAGACATGGTGGAGCTAATTGAGCTGGGCTGTCGTTCCCCCCCCCCCACAATCAGTTTCACAGTGGGAGTTTTCTTATGATCCCTGCAGTGAGTTAGCCAGAAACAAATTATGGGGGGCTTAAAAATGGACATAGTTCAGTTAAAATGAAAGAATCCCACTGCAGGGCTGGCGGGAGCTGGTGAGGTATTTAAAAAATACACTACAGCCAATTACAAAGCAGTGTTTTCAAGGGGAGGGACTCGGAATCTCCACATTTTCACAGGGGATCCATAACTGATCACAATGTACTCCTGGAATTTCTTCAGGGCTAAAAGCCCCCATGCATAGAGTTTTGAGAATTTAGATCAGAAAACTGTGCATCTGCAGAGCAGCAAACCTAACGCAAACTTCCTATGAATAAATTGTCTCTCTGTTTCCTCATCTCAAAGTTCCCTTTTCTTCAGTGTTTTTTTTTTTAAATTGCCCCACATTTCTTCAGTGTTGACCCTCTAGTGGTCAATTTGACATAGCAGAAGGTTTAATCTGGTTTATTTCTTGCTGATTTATGCAGCAGCTTTTTACTCCTGATTAAAACACGTGTGGTGTTGCATTGACTACTAGAGGGAGAAAAACTCGTGTGGAACGTTTAAAATACCTAATGAAACAGGAACTTCAAGGCAAGGACAAAGAGAATGTGGGAAAGCCCATAGTCCTGAGATGCACCAATCAGTTGGAAAATTAGGGGCTGGAGATCTTCCGCTAGTTCCCTTTCACAGCAGAGGACATGGCAGTGCAAGCCTCCAGGATGCTAGCCACCATATCAGGATTTTTAAACCAAACATAAAAAGGACTTTATTAGTCAGGAAGGAGAAAGAGAAAAAAAAGGACAATTAAAGAAAATGAAATAGAGCTCTTAAAGATACCAGGTCTGAAGCCACTCTTTGCACAAACCCAGATTAATATGCAACACTGGCATTTACTTAAACCAACAAGCCACTTGTGTCTAGCACTAATAGCCCTTCAAGAAATGATTTTGCAATTAAAACTGCATGTTATTTGAATGCATGCCACAATGAATGCCATGGGCCAGATTTAGCATCCAGCCATAGCTCTTGCATTAGTTAAATATCTCACATCAATCACCATGCTGGCCAACATAAGACACTTTGATCCTTCCACTAGAGCCAACAGCAATGGCCAAACTAGACATGATAACAATGGTTGAACATAGAAAGGGCAGAGAGGAAGATCCAATTTGAAAAGCAAGAAGAGTGCTGAACTCACAATCCCTTTCCCCAAGTACTCTTCTCTCAGTTAAGGTCACTCTGAGTCTTGGATCTCAGCTGAGGAGAAAAAGAAAAGTATGCAGGGAGAAAACCTGCAGCGAGATAAGCAGCAGAGATGAGGAGATTCTTCACACCTCACCTGTGTGTCTGTTTTGCTTTTAAAATCATACTGATACTGCACTGTCTTTTGTTCCTGTGTGATGGGGTCAATGCCATGTTTAAACACTGAGAGCCGCTGCTGTGATGTCTAGTTTGGCCCTATTAGTCCCTCCCTGCTGGTATCTGATTTGATTACACCTCCATGAGTTAATGCAATAGCAAATTCTAATAACACGACTTCCAGCAAATTCTAATAACACAACATATTTCTGAGACCACCTCCATGAGCTTGTGCAGCGTTGAGTAATGCATTCTGTCACACAGAGTTGTAAGCACTCTGGCTGCTCAGCATGTGTTGGGAACAATTCCTCTGCACTGCAGCCTAAAAACCTTGCACCTGACCGTTCTATTCATTATCCGGCCTAAATAAGGACTCAGTGGCACCCACCAAACAGGAAGCAAAAACCTGATGTGACTGAGACAGAAAAGTCCAAACTAGATGTGCCCCTCAGTGGTTGTGTGTATCTTTCTTCAGACTTTTTTTAAAAAAGAAAGCAGAGGTTGAGAAGATCAGGGAGGGCTGTTTAACTCTTTCCCTTTTCCCATTTTTCCACTCAGAATTGCCTCCATGTCTTTCTCCCAGGCACAATAACTGCTTGTGAATGGAATATTTTTGAATGGAAAAAGAACCAGAAGGGAACTGGTTAAGCATACCCTGTTACTCTTAAAATCACACAGCTTTCCAAGGCTGGTTGGAGGGAGGGATTGGAATCTTGTTAGGGTTACCCACCCACTGCATGTCATGTCTAGTTTGGGGCAAAGGCTGATGCTTAGGAGCAGCAGACATCCCTTTTTTTGTCTTTATAAAAGCCCCTAAAAAACTGCAGACAGAGCACAGAGGAAGATTCTGTTGGATGGTCAATTGAGTGCTACAATGAGCAGGATGGGAACTTGAATTCTTCCTTCTCTTGTTTAAAATCCTCAGCCTTACTTGACTACAAAGCTGAGGGGTGAATTGACTATGAAAGGGGAGAGAGCTCACAGCTTGTACAAACAGGCCTTTCGGAGTGTGTGATCCTTAGCAGAATTTGCTCAAAACATACTCCAGTCTTCTGTTCGTATATTATGCTTCTGTTGCTCCCACTTATAGCCATCTAAAAGTAAATTCAGCAATTATCACTTGGAAGGGTAGCCTGATCTTGTCAGATCACAGAAGCTAAGCAGGGTCAGCCCTTGTTAGTATTTGGATGGGAGACCACGAAGGAAGTCCAGCAGAGACAGGCAACGACAAATCACCTCTGAACATCTCTTGCCTTGAAGACCTCATAAGGGGTCACCATAAATCAGCTCTAACTTGATGGCAAAAAAATAGCAACTAAGGTATGAAGCATAAGGCAGGCCTGTAAAACATATTTCTCAGCATAGCCCATCACACCATGTCTTATGCTCCACCAAGACTTCAATAGACCTCCTACCTTTCCTGCTTGCCTGGGACTGCAAAAATGGTGGTTGTCAAGCACCCAGCCAGTTGCAATACATGATGGTCTGCATTTTTCCTTGGACAGTCACAAATTATCCCAACACAGTGGATGCAATGATAGAACCTGTTGAAGAGATTCACAAATACAACTTGGGTTTTTCCAGGTGTTCCTTGCAACGCTCAAATACTAAGCCTCAGATTTTCTTTTGAGGCACACACATACACACACAAATTCTCCAGTATAAGAAGCTGTTCGACAAATCAGACATAGTTAGAAGCTGTTTCAGGAGAAATTTAAGAAAAAGCAAGGATATGCACATTGTGATCTAGTATCTATAGACCTACTGGTTGCATGGAAAAGGATATACAAATCTTTTAAGATTATAACTGAGTCTAGAAATGTATGTATAAAGCAGATGGGCTAAACATGCCACAAAATTGCTGGGATCAATTTATTGTTTACAAATTTAAAGCATTTCATTTTATTACACAAATATGATTTGTCTCAAGTTGAAGTGAAATGAATATTCACAAACATTACAAATTCACCAAATTGTCAATTTTTTGCTATTAATGTTTGAATGAAAGAATTCACAGCAAAATTCAGATTCACATTTGGAATTTGAAATTTTCCACATAACATTTGAACACAGTGCAGTCCTAAGCAAAGTTGCATACTTCTAAGACAAATTGAAGTTAATGGGCATAAAAGGGTGCAACTCTGCTTAGGATTGCACTGCTGGCATCTCCATTGTTGCTTCAAATATGAAATCTCACAAACTGCCAACAATCAAATACTAATTTGCATTGCTTGTTATCTATCAATTTAATTTTAAGAGCACCACTTCATGCCAAATATCTAGTACTCTTATATTAAATGCTACTATATACAACTATCAAATGAAATCAAATGATGTTTAAGTAGATTGTAATCTACCTTTTGTGGAACTCTAGGTTCTCTTTGTATGCTTCTGAGGAGTTTCTGAGTGAGAAGAACAGTTTGCCTTTCACTACTGATCTTCTCTTGGAATGCACAGGGACATAGGAATGTTGGGTGTGTTCATAGACCCTCTTTCAATTAGCGATGAGCCATAGTGAACCCCAGCAATGCCCAGTGTGTACTGCCAATGCCCTGAACATGTTTCAGAATCTTAATGTACAAGAATTCTACAGCAGACAAACAGAGGATCCTTGGTGGACTGTGGAAAACTTCCTTGAAAGTAGAAATTAGAAAATCAATGTGGTATACCACTGATTATTAGCTATCATACTGTCAAACCCTAAATACCATTCCTCATCAGTTTGTAATCACAATCAGATACCAATTGTCAGGCATCACTGGGTCTCAAATATGGGTATTATGAGAATATCTAAATTGGTGGCTGCTATCTGGAGAATGGGCGGGAAGAAGGCATGGTATAGCCTGATCTCATCATATCTCAGAAGCTTGGAAGGGAGACCACCAAGGAAGACTCTGCAGAGGAAGGCAATGGCAAACCACCTCTGCTTCTCACTTGCCTTGACAGCCCCTTCTGGGGTCACCATAAGTCGACTGCAGCTTGACAGCGCTTTACACACACACACACATCTGGAGAATATTCATCACCAAAATTTACAAAAGAGACTTCTAAAAGAATTTTTAGACGCAAATTCATTTCAGTTTTATTTTAAGATTCCTTTCAAAACAATAAATTGTTTCACATCAAACTCCTTCAGTCTCCAGCCATCTGCAAAAGAAGAGGGAGAGAAAATGAAGCCCATTCTACTGCGCAACAGCTAGAACAGCAGGAGAACAGGATTACATTTCAACCTTGCTATATGTATTCTAAGGAAACTGTCTTGGGAAGAAATAGCTGAAAGGCAGGGTATAAATATCTATGGTCAACAGGGCAGTCCCGTGGGGCACAGCCAGCAGGCAGAGGCTTCTTACAGCTTGGTCAGATGTAAAAACGACCGAGCCAAAAGTGGCGAGCTGCCGCCAGTGGGAGAGTGGGATCTGACCCAATGAGCGGGGTCTTTAAAAGCCAACAGGGAGACTGGTGAAGGGGGAGGAAGTGGCCTCGAGAGAGTGGATGCAGTGCCCGAGGAGGGAAAGAAAACAGCAACAGGGATACTGGAGGCAGAGACTGGGAACAAAGAGATGGCCGTCACTGCAGCTGGTAGCAGGAAGGAGCGCCTGAGGCAAAGATGCTGAGCGTGGAGGATAGAAGGCATGACAGAGTGGCAGAGCCAGAGATGAAACAGGAGGGCTGCAAGTGAAATGCTGGGGCTGCTGGAGAGAACACCTGCAACTCACAAGAGCCACAGACCAGCGTGTTCAAAACTGACCAAGGCAAAAGTGCATAGTTGGGAGATGCCAAGGAAAGAGTTTACCGGGCACCCTGCAGTACAGAAGGGGTAGGACTCAGGGGATGTACCAGTCCAAGTGAAGGTGCCAGTGGGTTGGAAAAAGAGAGTCTAGAGAAATTAGAGGGGAACTCCTTGGGAGGGCAGAGGGCTCCCAATGGTGAAGGTCTCCAGAAAGCTGCAAGGAAGGACAGTGAAGACAGACCCTGGGGACAAAGCCGGACTGAGAACAGAGAGACTGGAACCTTGGGGGAAGAGTACAGAAATGTAATGAGGAGCTGGGGAAGTTGGTACTTTGGTATGTAAAGAACCTTAGTAGTGTTACATTGCCAAGGAGGAGCAAGAAAGGGGCTTTGCCAGCATAATGCCAATCCCTGGTCTGAGGCCACTGTAAGCAGCAAAGATATCTAAATTTTGTCATAGAAACAGAGTTGGGAGGGACCTTTTGCCTTGAAGACCCTATGGGGTCATCATAAGTCAGATATGAGGTGAAAGCGCAAAAAAAAAGTCAAAAGAGCACTTTTTTTAGTATATCCAATTAAATAGTCCTGAATATGATTCTAAATAGACCTGTTTAGGATTGCTCTCCATGGGTTGGATCCATACTTCCAGCAGCAGAACAGAACTTTCCAGTCTCCCTCCTCCCACTGAACCCCTCAGATTTGCATGCAATGCTGCTGGTGACGGACAGAGGACCCTCAGGAACAATAAGGGAGTGCTCTGCTGCAGGAAGAGCGAAACTGAGGAAATTGCAGTTTAGTATGGATCCAATCCTACATGTGTTTCAACCCTAATTGGTCCCCCTGGTTGATATGAATTTTCACATTTTCTAATTTCTATGTATAATTTCTATGTATAATTTCAAAAACTCTACATTTCTATGAATAATTCTACGTGTAATTTCAAAAATCAACACAGGAAGACTCACTAGGGGCTAGGAAACTGCTTACTGAAATGATTCCAGTGCAGTATGGGTATCAATCCTCTTCTTCAAAGGCAAGCCTCCTTCATTATTTTTTTCACAATATGGCATTTCTTGTATTGTCAGCTGGACTGAACCATATAAGAAAATTGCCCTCGTTAGGCAGTTTTACACTCTAAAATATTCAATGAACTGTTTCCTAGCAGCTGTTGAGTTCCCCTTTTCTCCTTTCCCCCCTGCTCTTTGGTGCTGCCTTCCATTATGTTTGTCCTTTATTTGTTTTTCCATTTATGCAACACTTTTTGGTCCCCTAGGGATACCCACTGGGGCTACTGTATGAGATGTAGATTGACCACAAGTGTACATAGCTCTTGTGCAAAAGTTAATTCCCAGGGCACTAGAGGCCTCTGCATGGTACAACTAGCCCCTGGGAACAAGAGTAATGGTTTTGCAGGATCTTTAACCTCAATCATTGGAAAGATTATTTCCTAAAACAATTTTACATCTGCATATTTGCTTCCTAGCACACTAAAGAGGCTCATTTAGTCTGTCACAGTGTGATTATCCTTTCTAAACCACCTACTGTCCATTACTAGGGAAATAAGCATAATAGAAAAAGCAATACACAATTTATATTTTAACACAAGTGCTTCTCTCCTCTGAGAACAAGCATATTAACGGTATTAAGTCCCCTGTGTCATTTGCATTTCCTCTCCCCCCTCTCTTTTTTAAAAACACGGATAAAACAAACGTTGAAATCTCCAAAGAGGGAAAGGCAGAATGGGAGGTAAAGGGTGGGAGGGGAATAGCTCAGGACTGCCAGAAACATGGTGTGTGGGAAAAGACACCAGCCTTATCACAAGCGGTGAAGGAGCAGAAAAAGGTTTTACTGAGAAATAAAGATGCAGGAAAATCTCTTATGACATATATAAAAAGGTCCTTTCTGATTTAATTAGGAGTAACCAATTCAGATAACCAGCAAAGCAACTTCACTTGTAAGGGGACCACATTTCATCACAGTCAAGCACATGTTGAAAAAGCAGGGAAGTGGGATTAAGATCTGTTGTAAAGGGGCAACGTTTGGAACCAGATGGCCTTGCCCTGCTTCTAACGTGTCGTATTTTGTTTCCTTTCCAACATTAAGTTCATTGAATACTTCTCCCAAAATAAGAATACCATATGTTATATTTTTTACATTATCATAAAAGGGAGTTTGCCCATCTATTCTATCCATTCTTACTCCTCTCCCAAAGATATCTGGAATCAATGCAGGACATAGTAAACTGATGTCCTTTGCCACAAAGATTGCCTGAGGTTTTACAAGCAGTGGGAGAGAGCAGAGCAAGCAAAATCTTAGCAGATATGTAATTTGCATAACTGGAGACAGAACTGGGATGCCACAATGCTCAGATGGTCTTTTCTTCGTTTCGAGGCATGTGAAGATAGAGGTGAACCATTTTGAGCTCTTTGGATTTCTATCACAACTCTATTAACAAGAACCAGACTTGGTCAGGGAATGGAAAGATGAGCCAGGATGCTGGAAATCTTGCTCTTCTTCCCTAAGAGATCCAAACGAATCCCCAGCAAGTGTTCCACAATTATATACATGCTCACCAAGGGAAATTCATAAAAGGATATATATTTTTAAGCTGTACTATAGTTATATGGCCCTCCTTTCAACAATCCTATAAGATAAGCCAATATTTATCCCCATATTATAGATGGGGGGTTGAATGAGAATGATTTGCCAAATGTCACCATATATGACTGAACTAAGGACTGCTAGTACATAGCTCATTAAGGGCAGGCCAAACTATGGCTGAGGAGTCAAGAACTTCAGTTCACTAAGTAAAGTGGATGAACACCCCCATGGCAATCAGGTGCCTCCCCCCACCCCTGATTGGTCATTTCCCTCTCTTCATGTTGTACCCATGAGCTCTTACACCATCTCCTGTTTCTGAAGATCTCCTGCCCATGGTTGTGGAGCTGAAGGAAGACAGCAGGGAATAGGGTTGCCAGGTCCCTTTTCACCACCAGCGGGAGGTTTTTGGGGCAGAGACGGAGGAGGGAGGGGTTTGGGGAGGGGAGGATCTTCAATGCCATAGAGCCCAATTGCCAAAGCGGCCATTTTCTCCAGGTGAACTGATCTCTATCGGCTGGAGATCAGTTGTAATAGCAGGAGATCTCCAGCTAGTACCTGGAGGTTGGCAACCCTACTCCTCACCCAGTTATGGCTTAAGTTTCTTGCTCAACTAGCCTGTTCTGAGGGTGGGCACCTCACCCTATCCTTCCTCTTACCTCTTTCTCCTGTGAAAGAAGAAAAATAGTACTGTAAAGGGAGGAAACACATTATCATACCCTCACCCTATGTCTGTTTACTCAAAAGTAAATCCCACTGAGTTCTGTGGGTGTTGCTTGCAAGTATTTATGTATATGATTGTAGCTTTCCAGCCTGATCCTTTGCATTTAACTCAGCTGTATGCCATAACAGATCTTACAAATTTAAATAAGATTCCATCTTTAAACTGTCTATGTTTACTTGGAAATAGTTCTGCCCAGTCCACTCCTATGCATATTTACACAGAAAATCCAGTGTATTGTGGAGATACTCCCAGTAATTGGGCATAGAACTGTAGCTGCAGAAATGGGGAGATAGGGGAAGAGGGGGAGAGAGGTGGTTGTGGAGGCTGTGGAAAGTCTGGGGGAGAAGTAGGGCTGTCAATTCGGTTCGGTCCGAACTGAAAATCAACCGAATTTCCCCTGATTCGGTGATTTTCTGTTCGGACGGATCTGAACTCAAAACTGGCGGGCAACCGGGGGGGCCGAATTCAGCGAGTTCGGGAGTTCGCGAATAAATTCGGCAAATTCGGGCCCCCTTCAGGGGAGCCCGCTGAAAGGCGCGGGCTGCCCTTTAAACTGATCTGAGCCTCCCAGCTGGGAGGCGCAGGTCAGTTTAAAGGGCAGCCCGCCCCCCTTCAGCGGGCTCCGCTGGAGAGGCGCGGGCTGCCCTTTAAACTGACCTGCGCCTCCCAGCTGGGAGGCTCAGATCAGTTTAAAGGGCAGCCCGAGCCTCTCCAGCGGAGCCCGCTGAAGGGGGGCGGGCTGCCCTTTAAACTCATCTGAGCCTCCCGGCCGGGAGGCACAGATGAGTTTAAAGGGCAGCCCGCCCCCCTTCAGCGGAGCCCGCTGAAGGGGGGCGGGCTGCCCTTTAAACTCATCTGAGCCTCCCAGCTGGGAGGCTCAGATCAGTTTAAAGGGCAGCCCGAGCCTCTCCAGCGGAGCCCGCTGAAGGGGGGCGGGCTGCCCTTTAAACTTATCTGAGCCTCCCAGCTGGGAGTCTCAGATCAGTTTAAAGGGCAGCCCGAGCCTCTCCAGCGGAGCCTGCTGAAGGGGGGCGGGCTGCCCTTTAAACTCATCTGAGCCTCCCAGCTCAGATCAGTTTAAAAGGCAGCCCGAGCCTCTCCAGGGGAGCCCGCTGAAGGGGGGTGGGCTGCCCTTTAAACTCATCTGCGCTTCCCGGCCGGGAGGCTCAGATGGCTTTAAAGGGCAGCCCGCCCCCCTTCAGCGGGCTCCCCTGGAGAGGCGCGGGCTGTCATTTAAACTCATCTGCACCTCCCGGCCATGAGGCACAGATGAGTTTAAAGGGCAGCCCGCCCCCTTCAGCGGAGCCCGGTGAAGGGGGGCGGGCTGCCCTTTAAACTCATCTGAGCCTCCCAGCTGGGAGGCTCAGATCAGTTTAAAGGGCAGCCCGAGCCTCTCCAGCGGAGCCCGCTGAAGGGGGGCGGGCTGCCCTTTAAACTCATCTGTGCCTCCCGGCCGGGAGGCTCAGATGAGTTTAAAGGGCAGCCCGCCCCCCTTCAGCGGGCTCCGCTGGAGAGGCGCGGGCTGTCATTTAAACTCATCTGTGCCTCCCGGCCGGGAGGCGCAGATGAGTTTAAAGGGCAGCCCGCCCCCCTTCAGCGGGCTCCGCTGGAGAGGCGCGGGCTGCCCTTTAAACTGACCTGCGCCTCCCAGCTGGGAGGCTCAGATCAGTTTAAAGGGCCCCCGCGCGCCTTCAGGGAATCCCTCCGAAGGCGCGCTGGGGCCGAATTTTCCCCCGAACTCCGGATCCCCCCGAATTACCGGGGATCCGAAGCAGGGGAGTTCGGACTTCGGCACGTACCGAACCCACAAGGGTCAAATTCGGCCGAATCCGAACTGTACCGAATTTTTTTTTTTTACAGCCCTAGGGAGAAGCAAGGATGCAAAATGGTGGTGAAGAGGGAAACAAATGCTGAAGTTTAGATGAGCAAGACTTCATAGGTCAGGTCAGTTTCTTCTATGCATGCATACAAGCAAGACACTTTCCCTCATGTCTACCAAAGAACCAGGAACATGGTCACCTTGTTAATTTGGATTTGCATTACTGAGTTGTTGTTGTTGTTGTTTGCACCTTTGCCCTTCATTAGCAGAGAGGCTCTCCAGTTCTCTTCCCTCCATCCTCTTCTAGATAAGAGTCTCAGAAAATGACAATTTCTAAACATCTGTTGTATTATGGATTAATGTTTTGACTAGGACAAGGCCTAATTAGCCATGATTCCATAACTGCAATCTTAATATTTTTTATAAAACAGAGTATTCGTTTTTTTAAAAATAGAAAACACTTGTGCATGTCTTGCAGCTTTCGCCCTTCCCCTGATTATCATATGCGGCCCACAAGGACAGTGGTGTTAACCACCCCTGCGTTAGGAATTACACTGTAGGTCCTGCGGTAGCAATTGTGGGCTGTGTTCCCAGAAGCAAGCCTAGCAAAATCAGAAGCAGCTCCCAAAGACAGATGCAACAATGGCACACAAACAGCAGTTATTCATGTTGATCTTTTTTTCATCTAAGCAAAGCCATCCCATTTTTAAGAGAAATATGCTATTCTAATGGCATGCAGGAAAGGATAATGATGATTACACCTTCCTTGGGATGAAGCCTTCATAAATACAATGTAAATTGCATTATACTAATGTAGGAAATAAAGCTTCTGATTCAGGAGAACGGTGACTGGGAGGATTAGGATGGAACATGGTGGAAGGAGGGGGTATGTTTCCTGGTACTGTAAGTTAAGCAACACCATAATAACTAAAATTCATTACCTGAAATTTTGGGCTGTGATACACAGTTGTCTCGTTCAAGGAGCCCTCCTGCAAGATATACTGGGTGCCATCAGTGCTGCTTTGGATTAGAAGCCACGTGTGTGCCCACACTCTTCGATTATATTAAAGCACCAAAATCAATAACACAGCCTAGCTTTCAGAAGTGATAATAAAACACCCTAAAATATTCCCAGAATACTTCTATAAATATTTTGCTTTGCGTACTTATGTTAAAAAGCTTGTCAGTTCTGGCACTCTGAGAAGCATGGAAATTACAAGCCCTCGTATTTGGGTTTGATAAACCTCCTGCTTCTTTGGGTCACAGAGGGCTGCACTCTACCCCCAAAGAAATCATTATTTTTTTCCTTAATAAATAAATTACTAGCCTATATTTCATGTATCACTCAAGCTTGCTGGTATCAAGGGCTTAAATAATAAATAACAAATAGCTCCATTCATTTATTAATAATAATGCATCACTTTTTTGTCTTAATATATATCCCAGGCAACATATTGACTAGCAGTCATGTGAAAGGACAAATAGCTGGGCCACTGGGAACATTTAAATTTTTCCAGTTTACGAAAACTGTGCCTAAGCCCTGACAGCTAGCTTTGCTTTGTCAATTGCTCAGGCATTGAAGGTGTCATGATTTGTGAGTTTCAAAGTTGCAAAAACACTTTAAATCTGTATTAGCTAATGGAGATTATTTCTTGTGCCATTTCTCAAATGGAAATGTTCTTACCAGTGCATTGGACTAGAAATACTGATATGGGGCTCAGACCACAGTCGTACTTGAGAACCTTAAATTCGTCTTCCTGCAAGGGGCAAAAGAACTCAGTTTGATTTCGCAACTGGTGGGGGGCAGACTGATAAATATGGCAGATGAAAAGACCTGACCGTCCACCAGTTGAGAGAAGCTGGTATTCATCTGCTGTTTACCCAAGTGCCGATATTGTATCTGAAAATCTGTCTGTAAACCGAATGCTCGGGGATGCAAAGGTTTATACCAGGGAGTGGTTATTTGGCAAGGGGGAAGGGACCAAATTTCAACAAAGAGGGAGCCTACTAGTCATTGCTCATCTCAGGTCATCTTCCTTTCATCTGCTGCTGTATGCATTATGTGAAATGGGTTTAAATCCTTCTCACTCATGCTAGTGACCTTGACCTAGCGATATTTTCACAAGCCTTTGCTACCTATGGCTCTTGAGCTCCTGAGCAACTGACATATGTAGCTCAATATGGACCAAATATGGCGCTTTTAGAAGTAAATCAACCCTTTAAATTAAGGTATAATGCAGGAACAGGTAGGTTGCTAGAATAACCAGTATGTGAAGGAAATAGCGAGATTGTGATGGGCGCAATCACAAAATGGCCCCTGCAGGAGGTGGAGACCCACACAGAGGAAGCCCAGGTGCACAGGAGAAGAGGGGTAACTAAAAAAACCACTGGGAGTGAGGGATGAGAAGGAATATAACTAACAGTGTGATGGCAGCTGCTGATGAAACCATGTTATTTTAATCAGTACAGCCAATCAGTTTTTCATTAGTCTACCAGAAGCCCTGCTGGGCAAAAGCCCCACCTGGCCCTACCCACTTTCTAAAAACACTCAGTGGGTACCAAGAAAAGTGTTGGTGGGCACCATGATATCCACAGGCACTACACTGGGGATCCCCACTTTACAGAAAGAGAAATTATAGAGGTAAACAGCGGCTAGTAATCCAAGTGCAAACCATGTGCAGATTTACATAAGTGTACTAAAACAAAAATGCTTTTCTGTATATTTATTACTTATTGTTAGAACTTATGTGTGCCTAATAAAGGTCTCACAACAACCAGTATTTGGGCTGCGGAAATTGTATGGATCAAGATCCATTATCGGTAGTGTTAAGTTGTACAGTTTCAATGATGCAGTTAGGCTTTCTTACACTGGCTCTTTGTTGATCTCTAACTCTAAATGTTGTTTGGCTCTTTAATTGCAAATGGTTGCAGCTCCCTGGCTGGTTTCACATAATTGTCATGAGAAAAAAGAAGGATAACTCTACGTATGTTATCTGGAGCGCCTTGGAGGAAAGGTGGGATTCAAATGTTAATAAATAATAAGGATGAAGACAACAACAACATTTTCCCCTTTGCCTGTCACTTTTCTCCTTCCCTGTTGTTGTCTCTACAAATGTCATGATAGTCAGGCCCTCTCTCTTCCAGAGGTTTGATATGCTCAGTTGTCTTCAAACCACCTACTCTGAGCATAATGCCCTCCGCCAAAAGCAAAGTACTATGCCAAGATTAAAAGAAGAGAGATGAAACACTTGCGCTCATGCAAGGTCTGCCATTGTCAGTTGAGGTAAATGAACTCTTCTGACATTCACCTTAACAGAAGCAGGTGGAGATTCATATGCCCTATATTCATATGCACATGACCTGGAAGGCAAATCTTTTTGCAAGATCAGAAGGAGAGCATTTTGCATTCATATCCCAAAGCTTTTGACATCCCCTCTGGCAAATGAAATGAAGTAAGACAAGAGCATTTCAGGTGTTTTACTGAAGATACATATGCAAACTGAGAACTTATTTATAAAGGTTCCTTATTCTCTGATAGAAGAAGCAACATGGCAGCCTTCAGTTAAGTTCATCAGGCTGCTTCTCAAGTCTCCAATGGATTATATGTATACAGTATTTTAAGATTATAACTGAGTCTAGAAATGTATGCCAAGGGAACATAGGTCATTTATGCGTGGGAGTTTTACCTGAGGTTCATTGCTCGCTGAATGCACGCCTTCCTGTTGGGAATCTATGCACCAGCTTACTTTGTAGTGCTTACTGTGAGAGGAAACCCCCAAACCTCCTTTTTAAAAAGCCTTTCTTCTGCTCAGAAAGAGCTCCGAAGAAGCAGGAAGCATTTGAATCCCCGCCTGTTTACACGCTGCTTTGTAATTCACTACATGCTTTCTGTGATAGAAGCCAAGCTTGGGTGTCCTGCACTTTGCATTATGCATGGATATTTCACCCGGGAAACAGAGAAATGGGAAGATCCAGAATTTGTGAGGAATAGCAGGGAGGTCATCTCTAATGGATGGAAAACTCATGCATAACTCCAGAGAACAACTGAGACAGACTGGGGGTGAATGTGAGTGAAAGTACCCATGCATATATGACCACAGTTTACAAGTGCCTATGGGGTGCATGTAATGTGTTGAAAGTAGCCTGCTTCTTAAAACCTGTCCCCATCATGCCATTGTCAGGCCTGTAACTCAGTAACTGTTTACTTTCACTTTCCCGCCGGCAAAACTCAAGGACTGTTATGCCTGCTGAAATGCCTACTGAAATGCGACCTAACTCAAGGACTGTTATGCCTACTGAACTCTGTTTGAAACTCTGGGAACACAGCGTTGTTTTTGATATGTAATCTCTCGCCTTTCAATGCTTTTATATTACCACGTCCTAGCTAGCTAGCCTCATAGCTGTCACCCTTTCCTTTATGCTCTGTTATTCTATTTGACCAGTAAAGACCAGCTTCTTTGGACCTGATTGTCTATGTCGTGGTTTCTGGTTCATTTGGACCAAGGGCTTACAGCCATACAGTTATGTTTTTTGACAGGATTTTAGCTAGACAGCAAGCAACAATGAGTATCTAAAAACACAGACAAGACACCTGGTACACTCCCAATGACCCAGTTTAACCGGGCTCTTGATGGTTGTGGCGAATGAGTTACCTTTTGCTTGAATCATTCCCTGCGCCCAGTATGTCATTGCCTCTTTTGTGGACTGTGCAATTGGTTCTTATCTTCCTTTTGGCCATTTCTTAAGTTACCCTGGTGCCTGAGCCTAGAGCGTAAACACATGGCAGACATACAATAGGCTGGAGGAGCTTGATGTGTGTTTAAAGAGCAGGGTCAGCCTCTCAGTGTGAACAGATTTTTCATCTTTGGGAGCAGGTTCATGTCTATGTTTCCAGTGACATATTCCTGGTTTCCAACATGTGCTGCACATCTGCTCAAGCCATGGATTTATGAAGAAACCTGCATTTAATTTTACTGGACTTGGACATTGTTATTGCTGTGCTATGCCCCTTCTCCCTCTCCTCCCCCCTTCTCTTGTTCTTTAACTAGAGTGGCTGTGTTTTGGCTATATAAAAGCCCTGATTCCAAGTCATATAATTTTATGGGCAAAGGGGAAAAAAAACCAAAATGTTTCTTTGCATAGCACCTGAGCTCATTAAAAATCCCCAAATTCCATATTTTTTTTCACCACCATGTGCTGCATATTGTATTTAGTACTTAACAGCATAATTTAATTGCTTGGAATCCTCACAGGAAACACTCATACATTAGGGAAATGATGGAACAGGTGGAGCCATTGCCCTGTACTTGATAATCATAGGCTGTCTACCTCCACACAGCCCAGCTGATGCTGAACGGAGAAGAAGGGACGATAATGGATCCAAAACCTGGATTACAGTCTGTTGTTAGACCTCATAGTGTACGCCAGGGTCTGGACACTGACTTGCTTAAGCTTCCGATTAACACAATGCCTTTTTGAAGGAAACCGAAAAAGAACTATACAGTACAGTCATGTAGCAAATATGGGGTCATTCAAGGCAGATAAAATTCAAGCTAATTTGGAGGAAAGGTAATCATTGTGACTATTTTAATGAGAAATTCCTGCTGGAAACTTCTTTGTCTTGTTCGTGGCTTAGTCCTTCATTCGATATGTTCTTTTTTTATTTTTTTGCTGCTGAAATCTAAACTTCTATGGGGTATAAGCAGTAATCTTTTCCCATACTAGAACTATAAAAAAATTGGGATGTCACCACTTACAACTTGCAGCCAGTATGGCACTTTAAAATTGATCCCAGAGTGGCACTAAAGTTTCCTCTTCCCCTGTCTGTGGCTTTGTGTGGGACCTGGCCACTTTCTCCTCTAACTTCCTTAGTGCCCAACTGCAGCCAGAAGAACTTGCTGTGGAAGAGAACCTATGTAAAAGGTGATGAGCCAACATGAGCCCTGGGACCTCTCGGTTCTAGTTCTGCCTAGAAGAAAAAGGAGCTTGAAAAACCAGAACATGCTAACAAAAATGAGGATCCATCCTTGTCACTCACTTATGCTCTCAATTTCCAATCTTTCCTTCCTTCTTAGCTGGCTTCTAGAAAATCTGACAGGCTTCTTAGATTTTCTGAAATTTTGGCACCCAAAATTCCAAGACCCACAATTTGTAATCTGAGCCATAACCCACAATGCATATGAATCCTGAAACCATAAATGTTAAGTCCAATCCAAATATTCTAAATTTAACAGCATTTCAAATCTTGCAGTTTGGATTCTGCTCCCCACTTTCAAAGGGTTTCAGCTGTGCCTGCCAACTCAATTAAGAGTCCTGGCATTGTACTGGACACAGTTATTGTTGGAGAAGCAAGTTAATGCATCAGCAAAAAAAGCTTTCTTCCAACTCAGCCTAGCTTGAAATACAGTTGATCTGGCCACCTAGATACATCCTACGATGACACAGAGACTAGACTACTGTAATGCACTGTATATTGGTCTCCCTTCAAAATCAATGAGGAAACTTCAGTTGGTGCAGAATAGGGCTGTTGATTCGGTTCGGCCGAACTGAAAAAAAGCTGAATTTCCCCCGATTCGGCTGTTTTTCGGTTCGGATGAACCGAACTCAAAAAAGGTGGGAAACGGGGGAGCCGAATTTGCCGACTTTGGGGGTTCGGTGAATAAATTCGGCAGATTCAGGCCCCCCTGCGCCTTCACGGGGCATCCATGAAGGTGCGGGGAGGGGGCCCTTTAAACAGGTCTGCGCCTCCCAACTGGGAGGCACCGATCTGTTTAAAGGGCCCCTCGCGCAGAGAGCGCAGAGGGGCTTGACAACCCCCCGCCAGCCCTGCCGGGAGTCCCATCAGGGCTGAAGGGGGGTCTGGAAACCCTCTGCGCTGCCTGCGCAGACAGCGCAGAGGGGCTTGCCAGCCCCCCGCCAGCCCCGCCAGCTGGGAGGTGCAGATCTGTTTAAAGCCCCCCCCCCGTGCGTTTTCAGGGAATCCCCCTGAAGGCACGCGGGGGGCGAATTTTCCCCCGAACTCCGGATCCCCCTCGAATTTCGGGGATCCGAAGTGGAGGAGTTCAGACTTCGGCACGGCCCGAATAAAAATGGGCTGAATTTTGCCGAAGCCAAACTATACCGAATTTTTTTTTCAACAGCCCTAGTGCAGAATGCCACAGCTCAGCTATTATTGGGAGCAAGATGGAGCATACAGATTACTCCCATTCTGAAGTCACTCATAAGAACAGGAGAAAGAAAAGCCATGCTGGATTAGATCAAGGTCCATCATGTCCAGCAGTCCATTCACACAGTGGCCAACCACTGACTTCCCATCAGTTACTAGACTCAATTTAAGGTATTGGTTATCACATATAAAGCCCTTCCTGGCCTTGGACCCTCATATTTGTGAAACCATCTCTCCCCCATGCTCCACTATGGCAACTTTGCTCATCCAAGCAGGTGCCAACCTCCAATTCAACAATTGCCTGTACATGTGCCTTCTCCGTTGTGGCTCCCATCTTGTTGAATAGCCTGCCTGAGGAGGTCACGAAGGCTCCAACTCACCTGGCTTTCCACAAACTATACAAAACTGAATTATTCAAGAGGGCTTTTCTACACAGGCAATAGGTTAGGACTGGGACAAAAGGCTTCACAAAGTTACTTGGTTTGATTATCAAGGACTGTGCTCTGTACTGCTATGTATTGTTTGCTGTGGGTTGGATCCTATTGTGTAATTTTGCATCATTTAATGTTATACTTTGCTTCAGTTCTGTTCTTTAGACTTCTGGTTGCTTTTTGAATGTCTCATCTTACTGATTGTATTGATGCATTGATTGTATTGATTCACTCTATAATCTGCCTTTGAGTCCCAGTAAGAAAAAATAACATACATAAATAAATGTCCAGTGGTAGTTTTTGCAATTTGGTTTTCATACTCAACATCTGAAGTTCAGTCGTTTTGGTTTAAGTTACCCATTTAAGGGATCTTTCTTTAAGTTTAAAACTGGTGAATGAAATTAATAGGGCAAAATTTACTAATTACAGTTAGATATCAGCTGTCAGATAATGGCTTGAATCTCACCCCCACAAAAAAGACAGTATTTCTGTTCAGTATTTCTTGCCTCCTGCTCCTCAAAATGCCCCTGAAATGTTGCTCATGGGGGACAGGGGACGCCCCCCCCCCAAGAACAGTATGAAGGGGGAATAAGAGGTCTGCCACAGGAGCAGGAAGTTGGTAAAAATTGTCAACCTTCTGTCCACAAAAATCCTCCATAGGATCCAACCCGTTATACAATACTTACTACTGTTTATGTATTTATTTATTTATTTCAAATATTTGTATGCCACTTCTCTATGGAAGTGCTCAAAGCATGTAAGAACAATAAAAACCAATCGAGACTAAATACAATAAACTCACCAAATTACTATAAGGCAGCAAATTCCCAAACACATCAGTAATGTCTAATGATGACTGAATGATACTGTGTGGAGTCTTTCAAAAACCATCGATTATGAGGTAGTATTCATTGTTGTTGAGTACTCCAAAATTCATTGAAGGTCAGATTCTGATGTTCAGTCTAAGACAACCTATTTCTTAGCTGTGGTCTCAAGGAACTTGCCAGAGTCCAATATTTTCTAAGGTGCTATAAGACATTTGTTTATTTTAATTGCTAAAGTAAAGCAGATATGAAATAACCTTAATTCTGTTATTGCACTTTACTGTTTTAATTGGTATGTTATTTATAGATTTCATTGAATTCTGATTTTAACCTTGTTACCTGCTCTGAAAATGTGGTATAGGGCATGCTGGAAAAAATTAATTCCTAATTAACAAACTAAACAGGAGGTGCCTAGATTAAAATCTGCAAAGATGGGGGGGCGCTCTTAAAATTAACTGCTCTGCCTTGAAGCAAAGCAATAAGATACATTTTAATGCTTTTGCTTTTAACATTCATTTAGCTCAGTTGTCACCTTTAAATAGCCATGGAGAGAAGGCAGCTTACTTAGAAATTGGTAGTTGTTGCCATGTAGCAGAAAATGCTGATGCCATCACTCTGAACCTAGCCTCTGAAAACAACTGTCCAGGCAGTAACCAACCCAACCTATCTTATTGTTTGCCACCAGCACTCAACAGCAACTGCCAGGCATCAATATGTCAGGCCAGCTTCACACAACCCAGAGAATGAGGTGGTAGAGAGCTGGGGTGGTAGAATGGACTGCATCACTTTAGTCTGCAAATGGTGGTTTCCAGCTCTAATTGTTCCTTTGCATAGGAATGAAGCAAAATAGAAAACTAGCACATCAAAGAATAAGGTTCGCTCCCTTCTCTGCTTGCTGCACTGGTTTCCTGTTTGAAGGAGTTTTACGTAGGGGAGAGGGCTCAGTCTGAAACAGAGCCGTTCATCCTACCATCTCAGTGTTCTGACTCTTCATGTGGGAATGAAGGCTTGGAGAACCCCTTCACCTCTTGCATTGTCAGTGAGTGGTGGTACCTGACCATTACAATCAGCAACCAAGCTCACATTTGCCACTGAGGAACTGTATGTGCAGATGGGACCTACACTATCATTTAAAGATGACAAAGTATCACATGCAGACACTATTCAAACAGGGCCCTGGGTGTGGTCGCATAGCTGAATCCAAGTTATATTCTCTGCATACTATACAGTGCATTCCTGAGCCTCTGGCAGCTGGTGCCGCCGCGCCACCTCCAAATTGGTTTCCTGGCTGCCAAAAACCTTAAAAAAGCCTTTTGCAGGCTTTTAAAAGTTCAAATGGGGCTTTTCGCCCCATAGAGAACAGTGAGGCTGTGCCTGCTAAAAAGCAGGCACAGCAACACCATTCTCGGTGCTGGTGTTAAGGGGCGAAAGGGGACAGGCAGGCCCCCCCCCAGAACACCCGGGGAATGCCCCCGGAGACACCGGAACACTCCCCGGAATGCCAGTGCAGGCCTTTATACAGGTGGGATGCTGGTGAAAGGCCCCATTGGTGTCCCAGAGTGGCCCCAATGCCGGCATCCAGCCCTCCCCACCAGCATTGAGGCCTCTTATGGTGGTGTAAGTAGCCCGGACACCGGTGTAGAGGGCTCCAACACCGGTGAAGCCCCTTCCTGGCCTCTCGAGGAGTTTCATTCTGAGAAGTCAGGATTGCACTTTTACTGGAAGTAGCATATTTTCAAATCATGCCACTAAGTGAGAGGCATAGTTTAAATTTATAAAGATAGCTTCAGAAGGTAGCCTTGCTGGTCTGCAGTAGAACAACTAGAATCAAGTCCAGTAGCACCTTAGAAACCAACAAGATTTTCAGAGTATAATCATTCAAGAGCCAAAGCTCTGTGACAAAGGGAACTTTGACTCTGAAATGCTTATACCCTTAAAAATCTTGTGTTAGTCTAAGCACACATTTTATCCTTCAATAACAGTTATAACTGGGATAAACCATGGATTCACCCAGTGAAGCTGATTTGCATAATTACAGAACAAACAAAACAAAGTTTTCTTTCATACAATGTAATCAACTTGTGGGGTTCACAACCACAAGTTGTAGTGATGGCCATTAGTTATTTTTTAAAACTTTTTGGACAAATTAATGGAGAATAGATATAACTAGGTCAGTGGTCAGCAAACCGCAGCTCGTGAGCCGCATGCGGCTCTTTGGCCCCTTGAGTGCGGCTCTGCCACTTGGTTCGGAGCCCCTGCTCTCGCGCCTGCTCGCGCCAGTAGCCGGGCTGCGCTTGCTCCCTTTGCGCAGGAGAGAGTGAGAGCGAGCGGAGGTGAGTTTCCTGTCCGGAGCCGGCGCGCCTGAGAGAGAGCAAGAGCGAGCGAGCGCGAGAGAGCAGGCAAGCGAGCGCGCTGTCTCCCCCCCCCCATGGAGAATGGCCGGGGGGAGCTCCAGGGCCCATCCATTGAAATGCAGACCAGCATGTCTCTCCCCAAAACTGTTCCGGAAGCCACAGCGTGCAGGAACGCTGCGGCGCCCTTTAAACCTCCTCTTGCCGCCTGTCAGCTGTTGGGTGGCGAGGGAGGGGGGAAGAGGAAGAAGCCAGCCGCAGGCGTGCCTGCATGAGGCGCGAAGCTTTCAGCCCTGCTGGGCCCCGCGTGTGCTCATGTGGGAGGGGAGAAAGGTGCTGTGTTGGCGCTCTTCCCTGCCGCCTCCCTTGAAGGCCTGGGAGCCGCCTGAGGGGATCGAGGAGGAGGAAGGCGGAGAGGAGGAGCTGGTGCTGGAGCCTGGAGGCCCGGCCTCATTGCCGCTGGCCTCGCCGCCCCTGCTGTCATCTCCCGGGCTGGGCTCGGTGCCGCTGCCACTGGCGGGGGCCTTCGTGGGGGGCGGCAGGGAAGAGTGCCAACACAACACCTTCCCCCCCCACCCTGCGCGCGTCAGCAGGGCTGAAAGCTTCCTGCCTCGCACGCACACGGCTGTCTTCTTCCTCTCCCCCCCTCTCTCCCCCCAACAACTGACAGGTGGCGGGGAGGCCAGCAGCAACGAGGCCGGGCCTCCTCCTCCAGGCTCCAGCAGCAGCTCCTCCTTGCCGCCTTCCTCCTCCTCGTCCCCCTCAGGCGGCTCCCAAAAGTCCAGCTCCAGGCAGCTGCCGCCATCGTCCTCCTCCTCAGGTGTTTCTCCCCCGGCCGTTTTCGCCCGCCGATGCCTCCTCCTCCTCCTCCTCCTCAGGGCTCTCGCGGAGGTGCAGGCGGCCCCTCAACAGCTGCGCATCTGCCAGAGAAAGGCCTGCTGTCCCAGTCCCCCTCCCCCTCTCCTTTCTCCCCCTCTTCTTTCTTTCTTCCTTCCTTCCATCCTTTCTTCCCCAGTTCCTTCCTTCTCTTTCCTTTCCCAGTTCTTTCCTTCCTCTTTCTTTCTCTCTGTCCCTCCCCCACTCTTTCTTTCTTTCTTCCTTCCATCCTTCCTTCCTTTCATCCTTTCTTCCCCAGTTCCTTCCTTCTCTTTCCTTTCCCAGTTCCTTCCTTCCTTTCTTTCTCTCTGTCCCTCCCCCACTCTTTCTTTCTTCCTTCCCTCCATCCTTACTCCCTTTCATCCTTTCTTCCCCAGTTCCTTCCTTCTCTTTCCTTTCCCAGTTCTTTCTTTCTTTCTTTCTTTCTTTCTTTCTTTCTTCCTTCCTTCCTTCCTTCCTTCCTTCCTCCGCCCCTCCCCCTTCCTTCCTTCCTTCCTTCCTCTACTAGGCTTGCCAACCTCCAGGTGGTGGCTGGAGGCCTGGCAACCCTAGCATCTCCCCCCCCCAGTGTACCTATAGTTTAATTAAGACTTAAAACTTTAATTAAAGTTTATTAAGTTAATAAACAGTGTACCTACCTATATAGTTTAAGAAATTTGGCTCTCAAAAGAAATCTCAATCGTTGTACTGTTGATATTTGGCTCTGTTGACTAATGAATTTGCCGACCACTGAACTAGGTGAACAGCTGCAGCAGCTAAGAGGAATCTCCCTATATGAAGGCAATATAACTGTCATGATACTGAGTCAGTCAATTAGACCCATTTGTGAGGGGACGTTCCCTTAAATCATGCACATGGATACTAAAAGGCTCTTTGAATAAATTAAAGCCAATGCACTAAGCATATTCCCTCTAATACTCACTTTTCAAAGGACCCAGCCTTTCATTGCAGATCAGAAGTTTATTTGTTTATTCCAGGTTCAGTGTGAAAACCATATGTTTCCCCAGCATCATTCAGCAGTTTAGTTAGAACCTATATTCTAAAATAGTGTAACAATTCTAGATATGATTAGATAAATGATTATTATTGAAATAAAAATACTAGCATAGATATCGGCTATTAAATTATATGAGCATATATAGCATTCCTACTGTAAAGGTAAAGGTCCCCTGTGCAAGCACTGGGTCATTCCTGACCCATGGGGTGACGTCACATCCCGACGTTTCCAAGGCAGACTTTGTTTATGGGGTGGTTTGCCAGGGCCTTCCCCAGTCATCTTCCCTTTACCCCCAGCAAGCTGGGTACTCATTTCACCGACCTTAGAAGGATGGATGGCTGAGTCAACCTTGAGCTGGCTACCTGAAACCGACTTCCGTCGGGATCGAACTCAGGTCATGAGCAGAGCTTTTGACTGCAGTACTGCAGCTTAACACTCTGCACCACGGGGCTCCTATTCCTACTGTACCTACACTGAATTTAAGAATGAATTGAAATCTCTATCGTTCTTGCCCAGAGCTTTTGCATAAAAACAATTTCACTATCCAGATCTCAGAATTTTATATGTCACAACATACTCACAGCTGATATTGAGTGTAAAAGATCACCTCTATTGAATCATCTGATTTCTCACTATCGCAAGAATGACATTCCCCTAAGTATTCATAGGATACTTTAAGTTTAACACAAATAACTATTCCTATTGTTCTTTGTTCCAGGATTTGTTTTTTGGCAGAAGACCATCTATTCATCCAGCCAGCTAAGTAACTGTTATCTCTGAGTACTAGAACAATGAGAAATGCCTTGCAGTTTTCGTAGGTAGCAAAAGCAGATTCTATGACCCATTGTCGTTTCAGGCCTGCTTATTCTATCTAAATGAAATCCAATCCATGAAAAGCACATGCGTTCTATACAGCCTACCTGATTGACATTAAATTCTACAACATCATGCCCTGCTTGAGAGCTTTTTGTAGCTTTTGGTTGGCTTCCATTGGAAACAGCAAACGCAGGGTCTCTTCCAGCAAGGCATTCCTACAAAAAATGTCATGTTTTTGGAAATAGTTAGGTTTTCTCATTTCATATTATCTCTCTCTTACAGTGCTAGATATTGGGAGATGCTAATACAGATGCAGCCTGGGCATCAGATGCCTGACAACATAAGAACAGCCATGCTGGATCAGATCAGTGGCCTGTCTAGCTGAACACCCTCTTTCCCACAGTGGTCCACCTGATGTCCCCAAAAAGCCTATGAACAGTGCATGGACCCTCCACTTGTTGTTGCCTCCTAACACTGGTATTCAGTGAATTTCAGCCAAATCTTGAGGAGGACTGCTGTTGCAGAGGTGGTCAGCTGCGAGCTCAGCTGAGGCGCTGCTGGTCCATTCCCTATGCAGATGGAAGTGACAACATGCTCCCTCTGTGAGGCTCAGATGTCATAGCAAACATGCTGCAGTCCATAGCAATCATGGCAGTGCCCACCAACCAAGCAGCAGCACCCAGTGAGGCTCCTGAGAGGCACACAGAGGTGCAGCCAATCACCTTCTGTCACAACCCCCTCTAACCAGCCCAGTGACTCTGAATCAGAGTCCTCAGGGGAACCGCCTAAGGAGCCGAGGCTGATGGCCAAGGAGGACCGGAGGGACGAGGGACCACCACTGCAGAGGCACCTGCTGAAAATAAGCAAGCAGCACCAGAGGCTATCCTGGCAGATCCTGCAAGGGAGACATTGCTGCCAGCCCCTGAGACAGCCACCATGCCTGTGCTGGGCAGGACGCATGCCCGGGTGTCAGCCTGGTGGCTTTTTGTTTGTTTGTTTTTCTTGGCGCTCAGAGTGGCAGAGGGAAAAAAGAGACAGGGACAGAGAATGCCCTGCCTCTACTGGAAAGATGGCAGGCCTGGATAGGTTATACCCTTTCCAACTTATTGTTTTAATAGCACATATAAACAATAAATAAACTAATGATGTTCTTTTGGATAAGGTATGACTGAAGGTGGACTTATCGCAGGAAGGGTAGATTTAACTTTCCTTCTGTTTTTTTCCAAATTGGCTTTGAAAACAACCCCACTGACCCTTTGCAAGAACTAGTGGCCTTTTAACATGCAGGATATTCTAAAGTTTCCTCACATTGGTTGGCTTCTTTCCAGGATGTAGTATTCTTCTGCCTTTTTCACTTATTTTAGATGGATAATTAATGCAAATAATAACCACTTTGTGAATCCTTTTTTAAGCACACTAGAGGTTTACCGAGATATTCCTTCTAGGTAAGAATACTGTGGTTCAATAGTTTCTCATTAGGAAAATAGGAAAAGTGACATTTTCCATGCCTGCAAGGCGTTTCTTTTAATAATGTTTTCTCGTGCTTCTTCAGACTTGCCAGACTTGTATGTCCCAGTAGCAGCATCGCCAAACTCTCCAGCAATGAGGTCAGTTAGGACACCTACAGTAATTGTACCAAAACCAGCTGCTTTCACATGAAGCCTATACAAAAGCTACAATAATTCACATGATCACACTGGCCTGAAAGAGGACAGCCACGGTTACAGAAATCACAGTGGGTCATAAATATTGCTTCCCTGTGGAGATGCCAGTTCTCATAAACAGCTCTTCTACACGTGCTGTCCAATCTGAATCCTTGTGGCCATATATCCAAGACTCCTGATGCAGCCATGCTAGGGCCTCCCCAAATGTGAACTGAGTTACAGATTTGCTGCAACACCTTGGGAAAGCCATTTCAGCTTCCTCCCCACTTCTGCAAATAATATCTGTCTACCTCATAGGGCTGTAGTGAGGATAAAGGCACTGAAAATTTACAGCTAATTAGAAAAAGTGCCAGATAAATAAATAGTAGCTGTAGTGCTCAATTTGCTAAAGGGCTGATGTTTAATCAGGCTGAATATAAAAGGTACCTATTATGCAGCAATAAGGCCAGCAAATTTGGTTATCAATGCAAATATTTCCAGGCACTTCAGACAGATTGTAGCCTAATCACAAAATGTGCAATCCAGTGGGGAATTAAACTCTTAATTATGTGTTTAAATCCACTTGATTTCAATGGGACTCAAGCATTCCTAACATACTCAAGGTTGGGCCAGAAGGTTTAACATTCTGTACACATAATTTACATTGACCAGCAATTAGATACAATTTAAACATTGCTACAGTGATGCAGCAATCCAAGATCTTCGTTCAGCCCCTTGGCTTAGATTCTAATTATCTTTTTTTCACTTGCAGAAGGCACTTCTACCTGCAGAAGAATGGGGTGATTCTATTTGCACCTCATTATGTTACCAGGGGTCCAGAGATACCTTGGAGCGGGGGCGGGGGAGGGCAAGACAGGCAGATGTCCCTTCCACAAGCACTGGTGCACTAGGATCCAGGGCTTTGTGTTCATCAAAGTTTGACTTAGCGCAAGGGGTTAACACAGTCTTTGCTTGCATTTCCACTGGAGGAATGTTTATTTTTTTTAATTATTTTTTTTTTAAGTTCTAACCCGCCCTTGCCAGCCAAGGCCAGGCTCAGGGTGGGTAACAACATTAAAACCACAAATAGCGATAACAATAAAACATCTAAAACCATAAATACAATCTCCTAAATTATTAAAACAGATGGTTGCCATTTAATGTAGTGCCTGCTGCAGCAAGAAATGCCAAAGCCCAGTCGAAAACAAGATGGCAACCCACTCCCCTAAGACACCAGTTGTAAAGGTAGGGTTGCCAGGCCACTCTTCGCCACTGGTGGGAGGTTTTTGGGGTGGAGCCTGAGGAGGGTGGGGTTTGGGGAGGGACTTCAATGCCATAGAGTCCAATTGCCAAGGTGGCCATTTTCTCCAGGTGAACTGAGTTATATCGGCTAGAGATCATTTTTAATAGCAGGAGATCTCCTGCCACCAACTGGAGGTTGGCAACCCTAGTTGTGGGTGACACTGCAGGCTGCTATTTTCTCCAGGTGAACTGATCTCTGTAGGCTGGAGAGCAGTTGTAATAGAAGGAGATCTCAGGTAGTACCTGGAAGTTGGCAACCCTATGGGGGAGGGAGTAGGGATGCCAGCATTTATACCACCTGTGGCTGCCCTCAGTTTTAGGCCTGGTGGGCCTGCAGAACTCTTTCAGGTCCCGCAGGGCCCTGATGTTACTAGGCAGAGCATTTCACCAGGCCAAAAAAGTCCTGGCTCTAGTCGAGGACAGCCACACACTCCTAGGTCCGAGGACCACCACAGGTGGCAAGCTGCTTTCTTTAGAAATCGCTTCTTCACATGAGCTGTTAATGCTCATGAAATGCACTCCTTATTTCCACTGGAATTACTCTAAGCATTTATAAAGTGCTTTTTTTTCATCACTTACCTCAGCCATCCTTGCAACAACCCTGCAAAGCAGATCAGAATTATTACAGATGCTAGATGAGTTTATAGCTAATGCAGGATTGAACCAGGGACCTCCAGGCTCACAGCTCATACCTGGAGCTACTGAACCATGCTAACTCTCATTTGTAGTGCTAAACCAGATTTGGAAAAGGTTTAATAATTTTCAGTAGACCTTCCCCATTGCATTTTGTAATGGGGGGAGGATGCTGCTAGGTTTCCTCTGACCCCAAAACTCCTACAAAGAGCATAATTTGTCTTTGCATGTCTTCAATAAGCCAGTGCTGCTTTTATTTCCAACAAATTACCTGGCTCTATATTTAACAAGTTATTTATCATCTCTTGTCACCGAGCTTCTAGGACAACCTTTTTCTTGCCAGCTCTAACTATATTTTCACTCCTGCTGCAGCTGGAACTCCAATGGAGGTCAAGAAAACTGCCTTTGCCAACTCTACCCAGTACCTATGTGTTTATGGTTTCTCTTGCCTAGTTAGACTAAAGGTTCTTCAATGCAAGGGGGATGACTGTGTTTGAGGCCACATGTACACAACCATTCTTGACAGATCAGGGCCATAGTGAGGGGAAGGAAGGTTTAAACCCCCAACACGCACCCTGTTTCACTTATGGAAACCAGGTCCACTAGGCTGCATTAGCTCTGTAAGGGGAACTGGAGGGAGGAATCAGGCACTTTTATTTGGAACCCTTTCTCCCCTTCATCTGAAATGTGACTGGGAGAATTTCATTCAAGGTGAATTGCAATAAAGATGTTACAGCCAGAAATGTTTTAGTCTTTTAATGGTATATAAAATTGTGACCCTTTCTTTCAGTCTGAAATTCATGAACAATTGAGCACACATGAAGCTGCCTTATCCTGAATCAGACCCTTGGTCCATCAAAGTCAGTATTGTCTACTCAGACTGGCAGCGGCTTTCCAGGGTCTCAGGTAGAGGTCTTTCATATCACCTACTTGCCTAGTCCCTTTAACTGGAGATGCCAGGGATTGAATCTGGGATCTTCTGCATTCCAGGCAGATGCTCTACCACTGAGCTACAGCCCCTCCCCAAATCAGAATGGATTCCTCAGTCAAGGGACGAAACTACTGAAATATCAACCATATTGAATGTATAAATTACAAGCCATAAGTGTGTTTCCTGGAAGCAAAGAAAAATGAAAAGCAATTAATGGGTGTAAACACCAAATGAAAATGAATAAAATGGTTGTCATATTGCACATCCCTATTAAATGGACCTCTATACCTTAGGCTATGTCCAGAAAATGTTTATTTTTCTTTCCATTATAATCTGCAAAGGCAGTTCCTCCACGTCCTTTGAATCAATGTGGTCAGCCAAACATGGCCATTTGAAGGTGTGATATTGTGTGATATTGTGATTCGTTTCCCAGATTATGGGATATCCCATCCTTTCTCCTTGGGAAATGTTGTCAGTTCTGATTTGATGCTGAGACTCATGTTTGGAGGCTCCTTCTCAGAGCCTCAGGGTAGCCTAGCTAACCCCTGCACACTTAATGGCTTTTTCGAAACGTTCAACACATGCCTGGCTGGGATAATTACTGCACATGTTCCCCTCAGGTAGTACACCAACTTTCAGTGGCCCTGCTTCTACAGTACTTCGGCCCTCACCAATTTTTTTTTAAAAAACTGTTAAGCCCATTAGATCCATTTTTGCCCTCTACAGCAGCAGAGAACAAGGCTGTGCACTTTCCCATGTGACAGCCTTTCTGGTAGTTGAAGAACATGATGTGCCTCCCTTTGGTCTTCTCTAGGCTAAATATACTCAACTTTGTCCCTGTTATTCTTTATTTTTTAACCTTTTCTGGGCCCTCATTAGCAAGAGGGTGGATTTTGCAGGGTTGTAAGGAAATAGTAGTGGTGGAGTGCTGCTGCTCCCACCCCCATTCCTGAGCAGCTTTGGTGATCCATTTGTTTGAAGTGATTTTGAGAATATGTCCTTAGCTGAGCTTCTAATACCACATATAGGATTATCATATTGGAGAGTGCTAAATTATCCAGTTATCCAGTCACTAGAGTAATTTAGAATCTCCCTTAGCCAATAAGGAAGCACTTTGTGTCACCCCAACATTCCATAGAAAGAAACAGGGACCTTTTTTGTATACTTGAATCACCCCTATTCTTGAACCAAGGATCATTGAGTGTCCTTCACACCCGTTACTGCAATTTGCTGAAGACTCTCCTTTACCAACCCTACAGTATTTACTTAGTCTGCAGTAAACTGTGAGCACTGACTTCTTTAGGGGGGCAGGAATTTAGGGTAATAATCCAGTCCACTTTAGTTCACTCACTCCCAGGATTGCAATGTTGAAACATTCCATTTCTCATTTTATGATTTTGAATTTACCTTGATTCATACTTCTCTTGTTCTTTGTTCCTGTCGTATGTGTCAAATAGTTTTTGGACTCTCCTTTTGTATCCATTCATTTCAACTGAATGTCCTTTCGGCTTTAGTCCAGTTGTGTCATTAAGAATAGCTCTATTCGTAGTTGTCCTCAGCAATTCCCCATAGCGGATTGAGTGGCTAAGTCAAGGAAGTCACAGCCCTCAGTTTGCAAGACATGAGTAAGGCTGTTAATGACAGGGCTGGATCTGGGGGGGATCGGGGGGGCAAGCACCCCGGGGGCAAGGAGGGGGGAGCTAGCATGGGCATGGAGAAGTGTCACCGCCGCTGTGCCACAGCAACTGGTGCATGCGCCACCACCCAGCATGTAGCTGCCCACCCTTCCTCGTCACCCTCACCATGCCTACAGCAACTGCAGTGACCACCCCTGGGGCCACCAGCACCTGGTTCGTGCGCATGCAGTACAACCCCTCCCTCCTGTCCCAGGTGCTGCTTCCCCCAGCTCTGTGCCTGGTTAATGATAGGACATTTTGGAGGTCATTGATTCATAGGGTCGCCAAAGGTCGGAAGCGACATGGTGGCAGTTACACACACACCACTGCATTCATATTTGCCATTAAAAGCTGTGCTATGGGCATGAGGTAGAAAGAGAACTATGTCCAAGAAAAGGATGAAAAGTTTGTAATTTTTTTAAAAAATGATGAAACTGAAGGGGGGTGGTTAAATTACTATATGTGTGTAAAGAATATTTGCTGGGTTCACTGTTAATGGGGTTAGGAACAAGGGTCTGATATACTAACCCCAAAATTGAATAGAATTGTGTATGCCTCCTCACTACTGTTTCAGTACAAGTCATGCTTCTTACCAGTTTTTCCACTGGTGAAAGAAGGCAGACCTCTGAAAAGATTATGCTGGAGATATGGGACCCATGTGGTTGGCTGCTGTGTGAACCGACTGCTGAACTTGATGTGCCTTGGTTTAATCCAGCATGACTTCTCTTAGGCAGGAGGGGGCTGCAGCGTGAAGGGGAGGTTGTAGTGAGAAGAAGAATCAGAAGAGATCAGCTGAGAGGCCTGATAGGATGTACCCATAGTACATGTACAATGAACCCATAGTACAATGTACCCATAGTACATTTCCATGGTGTACATGTAATGAATTGTTTCCAGTCCTCTGATCACTACATTCACAATAGCTGTCTTGTGAATCTCTTACCAACCCTATTCATAAAATGGATGAAATGTTGGTATTTTCTGGAACCAGTGCAAGAACCAATGTAGTGTGATTCCTAACCATGATTCTCAGTAATATGTTGATGGGATAATATGGGACTTCTTCCACAAAGCCAGCCTCTAAAGACAGAAACAGAGTGGAGCAGTAAAAAGCAGTCACCAGCTGAGGTCTATCTAGTTCTTCTAATATCCAAATGCATTAGTTATTGAATGCCCTGTATTGTTAACAGTACTAACCCACTCTGTATAATCCACTTTAAGTCAGTGTGAGAAAGGTGGACTGTAAATAATGAAATGAAATAAAATGAAAAATACTACTTAAGAATATAAGAAAAGCCCTGCTGGATCAGACCAAGGCCCATCAAGTCCAGCAGTCTATTCACACAGTGGCCAACCAGGTGCCTCTAGGTAGGGCTGTTGAATTAAAAAAAATTCGGTATAGTTCGGATTCGGCTGAATTCGGCCCGTTTAGATTCGGGATATGCCGGAGTCCGAACTCCCCCGCTTCGGGTCCGTGCAATTCGGCGGGAATTCAAAGTTCGGGGAAAAAATTCGGCCGAATAAAGCCATTAAAAACACAACCGCGCCTTTCCGCGTCTCTGGGGGGGGGCATTTTTGGGGGTAGAGGTCCCAAACTTTCAGAGGAGCTTCAAAGCACCCTTCTTGCCAGACCCCCCAAGTTTTGTAAAGATTGGGTCAGGGGGGGCTGAGATATGGGCCCCGAAAGGGGTCCCCCCACCCTTAATGTGCATCTCTGGGCAGAGCTTGCCACCCAGGCACAAAGCTCCCAGCCCCGACAAACAGCTGATGAGAGCAAGGGCGGGGCAGGTGCTAAGAACTTTGCAAAGCAACACAACTGAAAAGCAACACCTTTGCAAACATGCAAAGGGTGGGGCAGGTGTGAAGAATTTTGCAAAACAATAAAACTGCAAAGCAACACAAGCACGCAATGCAACACCTTTGCAACAGTGCAAAGCAACACCTGACACCTGGGAGTTTGCAAACCATGGAAAGGGACAGAGGCAGCTAGCTATGCATAATGAGCAGGAGGGGGTGGAATTTCTCCTTTTGCATTGGACTTGGGACCAGGCAGATGCATTCTTTAAGTCACCATTTGAAAACCAGTTTTGAGCAAGCATCAAAATAACCTAACTGATCTTATGAATGAGGGAAAACCTGAAGACATAAAAATGAAGCCCCTCCTCAAACCAGGGAGAGAGAGACTGGAGGGGGAACACACACCCCAGGCAGAACCAGCAAAAGCCCCCTTTGGCTTCCCCCTCCCACCCACAGAAACTGCTCCCTCCCCACACACACACAGACAATGCTTTCCCCCACAAAACTTGGGTGGTCTCTTAAGAAGGCTTGTCTGAATATACCCTGAAAGTTTGGGGTTTGTACCCCAAAAAATGTGCCCCCTGCAGCCACGGAAAGGAGCGAATGTGCACAAGCACCCCCGCACACACACACAAGGATTTCCCTCTCTCTCTCTCTCCCCGGCCGGGCCGCACATCAGCTGATTCCTCCAGTACTCAATCCTGACTGATTGGCTAGAAGATGACCCAGCTTGGCCACCGATTGGCCGGGGGAGGAGAATGCTGCTTACTGAAGGTTATGCTGCTTACTGACGACCCCGAATTGGCCAGGTTTATTCGTGAACTCCCGAACTCGCTGAATTCGCCCCCCCTTTTTCTGCCATTTTTGAGTTTGGTTCGTCCCGAACTAAAAACCACCGAATCAAGGGAAATTCGGCTGATTTTCAGTTCGGGCCGAACCGAATCAACAGCCCTACCTCTAGGAAGCCTCCAAACAAGACGACTGCAGCAGCACCATGCTGCCTGTGTTCTACAGCACCTAAAATAATGGCATGCTCCTCTGATCCTGGAGAGAATAGGTATGCATCACGACTAGTATCCATTTTAACTAGTAGCCATGAATAGCCCTCTCCTCCATGAACATGTCCACTCCCCTCTTAAAGCCTTCCAAGTTGGCAGCCATCACCACATTTTGCGGTAAGGAGTTCCACAATTTAACTATGCATTGTGTGAAGAAATACTTCCTTTTATCGGTTTTGAATCTCTCGCCCTCCAGCTTCGGTATCATGAATTCAACACTACTCCATTGGTAATAATTTACCACTAATCTAGAGAACTACTTATTAGCGGTAATAATCGGCTTCTTTTGATTAAGCCTCAGGATTCAAGGAAGTCCCTGGATGGAACAGCAGAGGTCATAGTTGAAAGTCATTTACATCTGTACTCTGTGCTGCCTTGCCACTGACAGCATATAGCTTTTTCCTGTGCTGATTTGTTGATATTTCCGTGTGGTGTGGTTCACTGCAATGTCAGAGCTTACTGGCAACTACATCCTGTCTGCAGAGGGAAATGTGGATATATTTGGGTTAGGGTAAAGGGGAGGTCAGGTTAAAAGTTTGGCAAGCAGGCTAATAAGCCACATTTCCTCCACGGGCCACTGAAACGCTTCCTTGAGAACTCCCACCCAGCTCCTTTCCCTTCACAGCTCCCTGCTGCTGGTTTTTGGCCATGCGCTCCCCTCTCCAGTGTAATGCCGCTGTTACCTAGGAGATGGCATGCTGCTAACCCCACACCTCATCCCTGATGACCATGTGACATCACCGGGTCAGCACAGCCATAAAACACTGCAACCGAGGCACTGGAATTATGGCTTGACTCATGGTGATATGAGCAAATCCTAAATGATGTGTGAACCATACGACAGACTGTAGGGTTTGCTTTTTTTTTCTTTTCATTAGGGTTGTTCTGATGGGAGCGAGACATCGTGTCATTGAATGCAGACATTCTAAAAAATATAGGCTGCAGAGGCAGCCGCATTAGAAGGCTTCGTTCAGGGCAAGGACAGAAATGACTTTAAGAATCAAGCGACTTTGTTTGCTGACTCAAGCTGACCTTTCAGTGACACAGTAATGCCAAACAGGTCTGGAATATGTGAGTCATCCTGCAACTTCTGTTTGAGACTAAACTAGATGCAGAAGGTTCTGAGGCCATCCTTTGTGCAGACAGATTATCTTTTCCTACTTTCATCTCTCTCACTTAGGAAAGAATCCTAAAGAGGAAAAATCCTTTCCTTGTGCCAACATTGGAGCTCAATTCCATTACATTTCAGCTGCATTCAGACATCACACTAAACCACAATTTCCTTCTAATACCGATACCCCCTGCCTTCTCCCTTCTCATGTGGAGTACAGCTATAGTGTCATGTTTTGGTGCCATGGGCAATGAGATCCATAAAGTGGTCGCTCCGGTAAAAGACTGATACAAGACTTCATTTGATAAATGACCAACAGGTTTTGGAGAAGCGGCTTATCTATGTTTAAAATAATTTTTGAAAGAAAGTAAATTGACTTGGGAGCTAGGATTACCAACCTCCAGGTGGTGGCTGGAGATCTCCCAGGTGACAGACATCAGTTCATCTGATGGACTACACATGCACATTCCTTACTGGTCAGCACAATAAAGAGGGAAAGACTGGGGAAGCCAAACCCTCTTGGAGGTATTCAGGCCACACTCAGCTAAGTTCCTGATTTTAAAAAAAAAACTCAAAAACCAAATAGATCTTTACAGCTCATCCTAATTTCTCTATTGCCATTTTGCCGCATCCCCATAACCTTGTTGCCTCTTTAGAAGAAAATAAAAGCTTGGAAAGAAGTACACAATCATGATACACTGCATTGGTCAGGCCGCACCTGGAGTATTGTGTGCATTTCTGGAAGCCTCACTTCAAAAAGGATGTGGATAGAATGGAGCAGGGGCTGAGGAGAGCGACGAGGGTGATCAGAGGCCTGGAGTTCAAGCCCTATGAGGAAAGGCTGAGGGAGTTGGGAATGTTTAGTCTGGAGAAGAGGAGGTCGAGGGGGGACATGATTGCTCTCTTTAAGTATTTGAATGGCTGTCACTTAGAGGAGTTAAAGATAACAGCAGCACCCAAGCTCAATATCTAGCATCCATTTACTGATAATTGCATTCAAAAATCAAGAAAAATAAACCTCAGTACAAACAATACAAATCAACCACGTCTTCAATGTTCAGACAACCAAGGTAAGTAGAAAATAATCACTCCTTTTTCTTTTTAGGACACTGACGCCGGGTTGCACTTAGAGGAGGGCAGGGAGTTGTTCCTATTGGCACCAGAGGATAGGACTCACAATAATTGGTTTAAATTACTGGTGGAAAGGTACGTGGAAATTCTACACTAAGAGTTGTTCAACAGTGGAATCAGCTACCTAGGGAAGTGGTGAGCTCCCCCTCAACGGCAGTCTTTAAGAAGAGGCTGGAAAAACACTTCTCAGGGAATGCTCTAGGCTGATTCTGCATTGAGCAGCGTGTTGGACTAGATGGTCTGTATGGCCCCTTCCAACACTATGATTATATGGCCAGGTCAGTGGCTTATTCACTTTTTCCTGGGCTAAAGAAGAGGGTATGAAGAGAGAGCTCTCTTTATAGGAGGAAGGTATGGAAGCAGGTGGGTGGTGAACTACTTCTGACTGTAACTGTGTTTTGTGTTGGCAGACTGAATAAAAGCATATGGCTAAGTGAGGTCTTTTGTCCTGCTGCCTTTTAAATTTCCCCTCAGCAGAAACTGGAGCTCACAGTCATGCTTGTTGACTCATCACTAGAAATGGATGAGCGTGTGGAGAGAAACCATCAATAGCTAAACGCAGCTGGAGTGATTAGGTTTTCCTTCTGTTCTCAGCAATCAGTTTGGTATGTAAGGCGCTGAGATAAGTGCTAACTGGGATTCCTGCACTCAGACATAATAACAAACCACAGTTAACAGATACAAAACATGATTTAGAACCTCAGTTAGGACCCACCAACATGCTTCAGTTTATCAGGCAGCCTGTACTGAGGTATCACACTAAAGTAGAGTTTAATCGAGTGGTTTATAAATTGTGGCTCAGTGTGACATCTGAATGCAGCCATTGTCCCAAGTTTAGGGTACACATTGCTTGTAATTTGAAAATTCTGCCGCTTCCATTTTGTACACTGCTGTGTGTTTGTTTTTGTCATTAAGACACAGCTGACTTATGGCAACCCCATAGCGTTTTCAAGGAAAGAGATGTTCAGAGATGGTTTTCCTGCCTCCACATAAGACCCCTGGTATTCCTTGGAGTTTCCCATCCAAATGCTTGACAGGGTCAAGGCAGAGAGTGTGTGACTGGCCCAAGGTCACCCAGCAAGTTTCCATGGCAGAATAGGAATCTGAACCTAGGTTTCCCAGATCCAAGTCTGACACTTTAACCACTACAAGGATGGCATTGGTCTTTATAATGCATGATCCTTGTTTCCCCAGGACTATAACCACTGAGAGGGGAACAAGGTTATCTGTAAATCTTCATGCTTCCAAAAGTTGCACCTCATAGACACTTCCTGCTATGTCCACCTCAACATATAACTTTGTTCTTTCTACAGATCCAGTTAAGTTAATCTGGCATTTGGAAGATCTTTCTTTCCTACAAATTTAACTGAAGAAGTGATATAAAGGCCGTCTGGTCCAATTCACTGTTGCAAAGCAAGATGCTTATTGGATGTTTTTCAGTGAGACTACTCCTAAGTGACATACAAGACAAAACTAAAAGTGCATTAAAACTATAGAGTCTATAAAACAATATAATATTGTGGCATCAAAAGACTAAAACAACAATATGATCTGCTATGTTCAATGAATCCATCAACATTCAGAGAAGTCTCTAGCCCTTTTGTCATTCTGATTTTAGTACTCCCACCTCCTATACCAGGAGACATGCAATCTTTCTAATTCTTATCGTCACCATTTTGTGTAAATAGGGCAATGCGCATATGCTCCAGCTTTGTTTTGCATAATCATACCAGGGGGGTTTTAGGATTCTTGTTCATGCATAGCGATCAGGGTTATGCAAAAAAAAATTGGTAAATTTTGGGTTTGGGTTTATTGAGCACAATTTTTTGGGTAAACCTGAAATAAGCTAAATACCCGTACCGGTAAATGGGTATTTCAGCTTTATTTCTGGGTTTTTCGGGTTCAGAAGGTCAGTGTTGCCGAGGACTGGTGGAAAGAGATGATTGGCAGGCTGGCACCTCAACGTCTGGGGGCTCCATTTGTATCTGGGGCACATAACATGATGTCCATACAAATTAGCCTCCAAACTGAGGGAAATGGCTTAAATGCAAGAAAAAATAAGGCATGGAAAATATTTCTTTTGGTGGCAAATGACATCCTGTGAACTGTCCTTTATTATAGTCATCAAAAATCTGATTTCAAGAGATGGTCATGGTGTGGGGAAATAAAGCCACTATTCGGGGTAACCTTCAGTTTGAGAGCAGGTTTTCATGTGGGGTGGTGGTGATATCAAAGCCATGACCAAGGCAGCTCTTGTGAAGAAGATTGGTTATCTGCACGGGTGAGGAGTCTTCTTCAGAAGCCTGGTAAGCAGCTGTAGAAGCTGGCATTTTTTAGTTGGAAGGTATATCCCTCTGGACGGGACTGGGTGAGCCCCATCTTTTATAATGACCCTTTTAAAATGACCCTTCCAGACTAATTTGGTCTGACCCTACCTCAAAAGGGCCCCAACTATGGGGCCCTAACAAAACCAGTCAAAGAGAAAAATGGGAGAAAATGCAGAGACATCCATCTGAGCAAAGGCGAATAGCCAAAACATTTGGCTTTTTCGGGAATTGCCCATTCGTCTTGGGCAGATTCCCATGTTTTGGTATTCGGTTGAACCAAAACCCGAATATTGCCAAAACAGCTAATTTCAGGTTTATTTTCAGTTCAGGTATATTGATATGCCCAGCCCTAATACCAATGCTGGAAAATATCCCCATTGCCCAGTTCACACAAGATGGTGACCATGTATATGCCCAAAGAATGTCCGGATGGCCTTGACCAGGGCCAGGGCTTTCTCTGCCCTGACCCCTGCCTGGTAGAATAGTCTCCCAAATGAGATCAGGGCCCTGTGGGACCTCCAAGAATTCTGCAGGGCCTGTAAGACGGAGCTATTCCGCCAGGCTTATGATTGAGGCCAGCGACAGTTCTCCCTATAAATACTGGCCTCCCTAGTCCTTTTCCCCATCCTGCGGTTGAGCCCTTCCCCCTATTTGGGGGGAGGTCAGTTCCATCTATTATGCTGCAGACCATTATTATGTGATTTTAGCATTATCAAGGAGACCATTACTCCCTGTTTATTGAATGTTTATTGAATGATTTTGGCTAAATGTACGTAAATTATATTTTAAGAGGTTTTATTGATTTTATTGTTCTTTATTTGTGAGCCACCCTGGGCCTGGCCTTCGGGCAAGGGAAGGCGGGGCAAAAGCATAAATAAATAAATAAAATCACAAAGATCACAAATGGTACATTCTCCCACTATGCAAGGTAGGAGTCCCAAAATTGTAAAAACTGAAAAGGAGTTCTTCCTTATAAAAATGTCATCATGTGTCATCAGGCTGAAAGTTTGCCAGGTGAATTTCTTTGGGGAGGAAGTTCCAAAGAGTCAAGGCATCATGGAGAAATAAATTATCCACCCACCAGCCATCCAACAAATCAGAGTATGCATTCCATTTGCTTGTATAATGGTGTAGGATGCAACTGCATCACCAATAATAGTGCTAGGGTTGCCAGATCCCCCTGGCCACTGGTGGGGGGTGGGGGTAGAGTTGCCTGATCCAGATTGGGAAACTCCTGGAGATTTGGGGATGGAACCTGGGGAGGGCAGGGACCTCAGTGGGGTACAATGCCATAGAGTCTACCCTCCAAAGCATCCTTTTCCTTCAGGGGAACTGATCACTGTAGTCTGGAGATGATCTGTAATTCCAGGGGATCCTCAGGTCCCTCCTGGAGACTGGCATCCCTAAATAGTGCCCATAATACTGTTGATGGATGTATTTCAGGCAGAGCCTGAAGAGCTGTTGGAAAGCAAGAAAAAATAGTAGCTGTGGGAGGTCAAGCAGATTTGTTCCTCAACTCCACCTTGTGAAACCTGTTTCAGAAATTACAAAATTCCTGGTCTGTTTAGGTCTTGAATCAAAATTTAAGAGAGCACTGAAATGTTTCATGATAAGAACCAACAAATCCAAATGTATTCACCAATATAGAAAGCTTTGGGCTCACAATATTACTAATGATGCTCTTCCTAATCAGCCTACTAAATCCCCATTTTGGCTACAAAACAAGGAATCTTGAAATAATTCCAGAGGGGTAGACAGTTTGTTGCAGCAAAATCAAACAGAAATCCAGCGGCATCTTCCAGACTAACAACATTTATTTCAGCATAAGTTTTTAAGAGTCAGAGCTCACTTCAATGATGCATGCAGAATACATTCATAGAATATACACTTATCCTTTGTGCAACAGAAGATGGGAGTGGGGAGATATTACAGAGAGACCAGTTAGGGATAATCTAGGATTGCCAGCTCCAGGTTGGGAAATACCTGGAGATTTTGGGGATGGAGCCTGAGGAGTGTGGGGTTTGGAGAGGGGAGGGACTTCAATGTCAAAGATTCCAGTTGCCAAAGTGGCCATTTTTTCTCTAGTGGAATTGATCTCTGTTGCCTGAAGATCAGTTGTAATAGTGGGCAATCTCCAGCCACCACCTGGAGGCTGGCAACCCTAGGATAATTGGACATCTGTTAGGTGTTGCTGGAGGAGAAGTATTATGACTTGAGATTTAGGACAGATGTTAAATTCAGAAAAGTGCAGTGTACGGATGATCATTTTATTATCTGATATTGCTAAGTATAGATTACACTAGATTACACTTGAAATTCCACAGAAAAACACTGAGATGATATATTATCATTATTTAATTATTCTAAAAATGCCTAAAATGTATGAAGCACTTTACAGGGGTTTTTTTACATCAGCAAGGGACTTGGAAATACTGCTAAATTAGGAAACATCCAGTGCTCAGATACTATGTGGTTCTCCGATACTACAGTGTTTTGCAAGATGCTAAGTGCGGTCTGCAAAAAAGAAAAGAAAAAAGTACTACAAGTTATGTCAAAGCTAACATATGATGTCACTTTGCTCCCTGTGGTAGGGACTCTCCAGATTTTTCTGGTTGGACCAGGCCACCCCTAAACTTCCTTCTTTGTCACTTTTGAATTGGAATACACCCAGTATGTATTGGCTAACTTTCAACTTGCACTAGCAAAAGTACAGATAAATTCCCAGTGGACATGTGACAAATGCACATCCTTATAGAGATGGATTAAATTGCTTTTAAACCCTATGTGCTTTTCATTTAGAGTAGAAGTGAGAATAACGACGCACAGCAAACTGCATTCCACATCTTAAATAAGATGGCAGCATAAACATGCAGTACTGTGAGTCATTATTTGTAAAATAAAATGTACATTCTTCATCAGTGGAGCTACATAGCATGTTTATAATGGAGGCTGTTGGACTTTGCTTAAAATATTTAAATTCTGGTCTTTCTCTTGGCCAAGTCAGGATACACGATGGATAATCATAAAATAAGATATAATAAAACCATATAAAACAACATAATTCAAAACATTTAAACAATAAAATATATTAAAACAACATTATAAACCACCACTTTAAAAACATGTTAAAAAGACCTTGTGCGCCTGTGTATCTGAAAAAGGGAGCGCTGAGTCTTGAAAGCTCATACCCTGAAAATAGTGGTTAAGAGCAGTGGTTTGGAGTGGTGGACTCTGATCTGAAGAATCAGGTTTGATTCCCCACTCCTCCACATGAGTGGCGGATGCTAATCTGGTGAACTGGATTTGTTTCCCCACTCCTACACATGAAGCCAGCTGGGTGACCATGGGCGAGTCACAGTTCTCTTAGAGCTCTCTCAGCCCCACCTACCTCACAGGGTGTCTGTTGTGGGGAGAGGAAGGGAAGGCGATTGTTAGCTGGTTTGATTCCTCCTTAAGTGGTAGAGAAAGTAGGCATATAAAAACCAACTACTACTACTACTACTCTTCCTCTTCTTAGGTGATACTGGACTTGAATCCAGCTGTTCTACTGCAGACGGACACAGCTACCCTCTGAAACCTTGTGCACATACCCTCTTTGGTCCATACTCAGACCCAGGGTGGCCAGCCACTGTCTCGCAGCCACCAGAAGCCCAGGGGACAGGGACAAGGGGTGGGTGCCATCAGGTGATGTTTTAAACAAGGTCAGAAGAAGCTCTTCTGAGGTCTTCTGGAAAGCTATTCAACAAACATGAGTGGGTTTCCTATTTACCAATCCACAGCAGAGAATTGCCTGGCCCTGCCCCAATTTCCTGCCTACAAGCAATTGAGGAGCAGGAGGAAAAATGGCCTCCATATAGTGACACTCTAAGAATTTCCACTAGTCTCTATGGTAAAGACCATAGGCAGCCTGTGGTGTCACCCACAACTAGGGTTGCTAACCTCCAGGTGGTGGCAGGAAATCTCCTGATATTACAAGTGATCTCCAGCCGATATAAATCAGTTCACCTGGAGAAAATGGCCTCTTTGGCGATTGGGCTCTATGGCATTGAAGTCCCTCCCCTCCCCAAACCCCACCCTCCTCAGGCTCCACTCCAAAAACTTCCCACCAGTGGCAAAGAGGGACCTGGCAACCCTACGCACAACTGCAAGCACATCTTCCCAAAATTCTGTTCTCTCCAGGCACCACCTCCAAAATCCCCCATCATTTGTCAAGGCAGTGATGGGAACCCTAAGCATGAGGCAGCCGCTGAAAATGTCTAAGCCCAGATGGTTACTGAGTATGACCTCAACAGAGGTGATGCAGTGAGTAGGAAGAGTAATTATGTTGCACCATTTAGACATTTTTTTTAATTAAAAGATTTTTATCCTACCTTTCCAACCAATTAGGGCCCCCAAGGTCATGAACATTAAAAAATACATTAAAAAATTAATTTAAATACACATGCACACATATGCTGTATATAGTTGTACATATCCAGCAATTAAAACATAATGGGAAGGAGGGATAGTAAGAGACAGCCAAACGAAGGTACATGATGGTTGCACTTTTACTTCCTAGTAACAGTGAAGTATTGCTTTCTGAACCCCCAAGCTCTTGTTCTGTAGGAGATGAGTTATATTTCATGGGGTTCATTCATTTGTCCATAGACCTTTTAACAGCTGACTACAGTTGCTACTAAGTATATCTCCTTCACCTTCCCTCTTTCTTCCCTTGCTAACAAAACTGCCAAAATAATAAAATAAATGGAGTCAACATCAATATGACAAGTTGTCTCCTACTACTCAGAAGATAAAAATGATCTTCCTTGCACTACACTTTTCTGAACCTGACATCTCTCCTAAATCTCAAGCCATACCTACTTTTCTTCCATTAATATGATTCATCCTACAGATGTCCTTTTGCTATTCTGAAGAGTCATGTCAGAAACAATCATTGACTTATTGTCAACAGACTCAGCCTACCATGTTAATGGTGTCTTCAGAGCCTCCCTTTCGTCAACTATCTTGTTCTTGCAGCTGAAAAACCACTATCAAGCAACAATGCTCCTGAAGGTGAGGGGAGAGGGTATGGGTGATTTGTACTTTGCATATAAATGGCTTACGAGAGGTTCAGAGAAGTCTGGCTTACAAACTTTCCTCTCTGATGCATCTACCTTCTGTTTCTTACTTGTAAATTCTGTGTGATCCCCCAAAATAGACATTAAAAATACCAATCACCTTCATTCAGACTGAGCTAATCTGTATGTTGCTGAAGTAGTATGGCTGCTGCTTAAGGATGCCAATGTCCAGGTGGAGCCTGGAGATCTCCCAGAATTACACAGGATCTCCAGACGACACAGATCAGTTTTCCCGGAGAAAAATGGCACCTGTGGAGATTAGACCAGGGATGTCAAACTCAATTATTACATAGGCTGGATGTGACATAAATATCACTTGGTGGGGGCTGAGCCATGCTTCGCCAGCCCAGATTGAGAGTGGGGGGGTGGCTGCCTTGGCTGGCTCATGGGCCAGATAAGAGCACTCAAGGAGACGGATCTGGCCCTCGGGCCTTATGTTTGACACCCCTGGATTAGACTGTATGGCATTATACCACACCCTCCCCAGGCTCCACTCCCAAATCTCCAGGACTTTCCCAACCCAGAGTTGGCAACACTACAGTGCCAGATCAATCCCACTGTCTTCCAGTAATGTGTGAGTAATAGAATCATGTGGCATATGCACATCAGTCAGGATATTCCTTCATCAGTATTGCTGGCCTTTAGAAAGGTACCAAACTGTTCTGGGAACTTTCCATACTGCATGATTTTGTTATTCAAATGTTACCAGAGCAGCATTATATCCAGCCAAGAAGAAATGACATTAGTAACTTATTTGCTGGGCCTCACTCTATAGTTATGATGCATTCTGCTGTACTAAGGAATGAATCTTTATTTATTATGGAATAATTCACATGATCAGATTGTCATACTGAGAGAATCTGGATAGCATAGATCTGGGCAGAATTCACTGTGCAGTAAAGTGCTTGAGTGTGGCTGCTTCACCAGTGCCCACCTGACAACTTAGCCTACTAGCAAAAAGCTGCCAAGAGTAGACCTAGCAAGAAAGGATATGATACATGTGGGAACTGAGTATCTGACTCAACAAAGACCTGACCTTTTTATCATCTTCCCAGCTCTTCAGGGATCCTGACTCAACTTGCAGTCTTAACAGGCCAACTTAGCCAGAAAAAAATAGTTCTCAGTGAAAGCAGAACCCTAAGCTTGAAAAGTGTGCTTGTATACTCAAGGACAGCTACAATTAGCCTAATATGGAGCTACTAAGTATTATGTTCCTTTTTGCTTGCAAATCAGGAATAGGGCACTCTCGGGTTGCTAGCCAGCACCTGGAAACTGGTGGGAGTCTTGGGGGGGAGGACGACATTGGGGGTCCCATCAGCATGATGGTGTTACATAAGTGACATCATGCCTCTCTAAGAGTCACCATCATTGGGGGGGTGATTCCTAGAGAGGTATGATGCAAATAATGTAACGCTGACAGGCTGGTGGTGAATTTTAATTTTTCTCCCACCAGCTGGCAGAGTGGTGGCAGACAACAAGGACTGCTAGTGGGGGGTGTCCCACGATAGCAACCTTACAGACTCAGGTTCCTGCTTTTAAGTTCTCACAGCAGAGATGGCTGTGTTCAAAACTATGCATATTTATTAGTAAGAAGATACACGGATGGGAGCAAGTAGTTTCACAACAAGGGTGCTCAGGCATTCTATAATTCTAACTAACAAACAGAACTAATGAGGAGGGGCTCAACCCCATGAAACTAAACCAAAATACACCAGTCTCAGACAGGGGAACAGGCTGTTCCACTGGAATGTGCACCATAACTATACCACCCTCAGAAACTAAAATATATACAGTACTCTTTGTCTATGCCATGGCTGTCAACTCATGGATTGTGAGTAGTAATTTGTCTGCATTTCCTGCACTGAAATAGACAGAAATAATTAGGGATGCTGTAAACTTTGCCGTAGGCAGTTTTGGCAGGCAAGAAGCCACAGCCATCTGGAGGCCAAACCTCACACACAGCCCAGTTAGCCATAGTTGGTCTCGAGCAGCTGATGAACAATGAACTGTGGCAGTGGCAGGATAAGGGACTTGTCAAGTGGTGATGGAGGGGGGAGGTACAGGAGTTTTGCTGAGGCATATCAAGTGGTGGGAGTGGGATAGGGTTGCCATCCTCCAGGTGCTGCCTGGCGATCTCTTGCTATTACAACTGATCCCCAGACAACAGAGATCCAATCCTCTGGAGAAAATAGTTGCTCCAGAGGTGGACACTATGGCATTATACACTGCTGAGGTCCTGTCCCAACTCAAACTCCATCCTGTCCTGGCTTCACCCTCCAAATCTCCAGGAATTTCCCAACCTGGAGCTGGCAACCCTAGAGAGGAGGGGAGAGGTGCAGAACGTCTGGCAAGTGATCCCAGGCCTCCTATACCTCCTTTTTCCCTTCCCACAAAAGTGGGTCAGGGGAATGGAGGGGTCTACCAAAGGCCTGACCTTCTCATGTGTAGCATGGTACATTGCAGTGCTATATGCAATGGATGGCACAGTGGACAGAGTCTGGCATCTTGCAGGCAGCCAAATGGGCCATTGAGCTCCCTACTTGCTGAGCTGAGTCAGTGGAAATTCAAGTATTCCTATTAACATGTATTTTGTTGTGTCAGATGCTCTAAAGCAGGGCTTCTTAAACTTTTTCCACTTGCGACCCCTTTTCACCCAAGATTTTTTATGCAACCCCGGGTATATAGGTATATAAAACAGGTATACACATCAAACATTTACTGATAATAAATCATAAAGAAGTTTATTTTAAAACTATTCTTTGGTATACATATAATTTTACCATTTACTGTTGCCAAATTTTTCGAGACCCCCACATTCATTTACACAACCTCATATGGGGTTGCGACCCACAGTTTAAGAGGCTTTGCTCTAAAGTACTGCCTGAGAATGAATACATCTCTGAAAATTCTTTGGAACCATTTCCATTGAAATATTAAACAGATCTTCGGCTTTGTTCTGGGCTTCTAGTTAATTGCTCTGCACTTTAGCTCATTGTCTTTAATATGAAGGTGTTTCTCTGCAAATGAGACCCCTAAGGTAAGCAAAGATAAGGTTTTTTTAGTAGCTCAGTATGTTTTTGGAAGGTTTGGAGCGCATAGAAATGAATCATAGGTTTTGTATGGTATATTTCTACCAACGTTGTGAGCTAATCAGCGATAGCAGGCTTTACATAATGGCTTTCTGCAGGTATTTAAGGGACAGAGTCTGACTTTTTCTGAACCTTAGTTCCTTTATTGCATTGCCAACTGCTGCTTAAACTCAGAAGATCTAAGTGACACTTTTATTGCCTATGCTTTGCATATACGTGCCTGATTTGGAAGTAGTGCTAAGCCAAAATGGGGTGGGGACACATTTTACAAACATTGTGAAATGCATCATATTCGCAAGAGGGCAGGCATTGAGGGCACAATTTAAAATAACACAGTGGTGGACACTGGGCAAACATCTATATTCAGAGGCACATCCAAATGCAGATTTAGTTGGAAGAACAATGGCTGTGAACAAGCATGAAAAGATAGGCCATTTCCGTACCATTCACTTACAGTTTATTATCCACATGGTTGATCTGCGAGGTTTGGCTACTAATTCAAAATTTCTGTCCACATTTCACCACTTTTGCCATTTTATATGTTTTACCCAAGCATTTTTTTTTTGCCTGTCTGCACTTCTCAGTAAAGAAAAAAAGATGTTCCTTGGGGAAGCACAGTGTCATTTGTGACATTGCGAATGCCTAAGATGCTCCTCCCTCTTCCCCTCCTTTTTTTTTTGTTTTTGTGCATGCGCTCTAGCATTGGTGCAAAGGTGCACTGTGATTGGCTGGGTTCCTAGTTCCTCAGCTAGTTTTGTTGCTTGTATTTGTATGTCATTTTGAGACTCACCTCATTTGCACAGCATGTAGAAAGACCCTAACCATAAAGTCCATGTAGGCAAATTCCCACCCCCCCCAAAAAAAACCAATCTCAGAGCTATTCTAATTACAGAGGTGCCGTCCTCTTGTGGGTTAGTCCCACACTCCAGCGTCCCTTCACTAGTAAAAATACAATAATTTTAAAAAACAGAGCAGGAGGAATGGGAGGGAGAAGGGAATCCTGTCCATGTGATTGTGTGGTGTGGGAACCATTTCAGAGAACGATGGACTAGTCGCCGCCATGGAGAAATACCCTAAAAGGCAAGGATCTGCTGATGCTGCCCTGCGAGGCAACATTGTGCATGGAATCCATGGCAGCCACCAGCTTGCAGAAGGGGATGCAGCGCTCATGCTGCCAATTAAAAGGGTCCCGCAGCCTCCTCCAACTGCTCACACACTCTCTAGCTGGCCCCTCCCTCCCTGCCATGTTTTTTTCAGTTCACACAAGTGAGGTATTCTTTTTCCCCTGCCGCCCCCCTCGTGGGTAGTCAGCTGAGTCCCATGAATAAGTTATAAAATGCACTTCAAGGAAATAAGGTGACAGGAAAAAGTTAAATTGGGAACCGCACAAATGAATGGGGTTAGTCCAATGCTCCAACGTTCCTTTGGTAGACCAAATGCAGTTAAGAAAAAAAATTAAAAAGCAAAGCAAATGACTGATGGATGGAGAAGGGAGGGGAGGGGGAAGGTGGGAGGATGTAGGCAACACAGTGGGTGTTGGCAATGAAGGGGCGGAGAAATGAATAGCATCTCCAACTTGTCCGCACCCCAGGGATAGTTATCCTTGAAACGAAGTAAGGAAATACACCGTCATATAAGTGTTTGTGGAAACCACAGACAATAAATGCTTGGAAATCATTTCCGAGACCAAACAAAGGGAAAATGGAATGGACACAAAAAGATAAGTTGTTTCATTAAACATTACAAATAATTAAACATTTTACGCAAGTAAGAGTGGAAGGTAAGGGTTTTCTCACACATTTCATGCCTGATACAGCAAATTTTACATCAAAAACTGAATTTTATAAAAATTTGGCACAGTTCTAGTTCAGAATAGCAACTCCAGTGCCTCCCTACTAAGTAATGTCAAAGTAAGTATACAAACACTCACAAAAGTGAGCTCCAACCCACAGCCAGGAGAAAGGGGGGAAAGCTAAAGATCTTCTTGGTTTCAGTAGAGATAAAAAATATATTCTTTATTCTTTTCCCTTTTGTTTCTCTGTAGTTCCAAAAAAAAAAAAAACCTGAAGAATCAATTGAACTTTATTTCTTAAGATGGATTTGTAAAGGGTGGTGTATGCCCAGCTATAGCAACAGATAGCTACATGGTAGAGAAAATGTAACATGTTAAGCAGTTGATAAAATGTAAGAGTTATCTTGATGCCCCTGGATAGAACTTTAGTGACTACAGCACAAAATAACAAAGATGGGTCATAAAAACAGAAGTATTGTCATGTCACTATAGGCTAGGGGTGGGGAACCTTTTTCTGCCAAGGGCCGTTTGGATATTTTTAACATCATTTGCGGGTCATACAAAATTATCAACTTAAAAATTAGTCTGCTATATTTGGTCAAACATTTAGCCAAGAGGCACGACCGGAGACGGCTCCGAGTGTCTGCCATGTAGAGCGACTCGCTTTTGAGCAGATCGCCAGTCTTCGATCCTTCTGAGCTAGAGATCTGCCAGGACCCACAAAGGGCCAGACAACATGATTTTGCGGGCCTTATACGGCCCCCAGGCCTGAAGTTCCCCACCCCTGCTATAGGCCAATGGTATATCTACTTAAGTATCCTGACCAGTAACAGTGGCCTGTCACATGCCTCATGGAGTCTCACAAGATAGTTGGGATGATCCATCCTGTATTGTTAATCCATACTATTTATTTGTTGAAGAGTTTTGGGGGCATACATGAATTCCTCCACTCCCATTTTATCTTCACAATAACCATCTCAGGTAAATTAGGGTGAGATAGAGTCAGTGGCCACAGATCACCCAGGGAGCAGCAATGGACTGACCATTTAACTTACACAGAAAATTCCCAGAGGGCTGCTGCTCTGAAGGGCCACTGGCAGCCAAGAGCAAGCAGAGCAACGCCCAAATAGCTCTGTCAGTGTGGAAAGGATCATTGAGCTCACATCTGGCTAAGGGTATCAACTATGGGCTCTTGCTCACCTCTTCCTTCCCTGCTGCCAACTGGAGGAAATACCAGGTCAGCTGACATCATTGTTGAAGAAGAAGAGGAAGAAGAAGAGTTGGTTTTTATACCCTACTTTTCTCTACCTTTAGGAGTCTCAGAGTCGCTTACAATCACTTTCCCTTCCCCACAACAGACACCTTGTGAAGTAGGTGAGGCTGAGAGAGTTCTGAGAGAACTGTGACTGGCCAAAGGTCACCCAGCAGGTTTCATGTGGAGGAGTGGGGAAACAAACCCAGTTCTCCAGATTAGAGTCTGATGCTCTTAACCACTGCTAGGGCTGTCAACAACAACAACAAAAATCGGTACAGTTCGGATTCGGCCGAATTTGGCCCTTGTGGGTTCGGTACGTGCCGAAGTCCGAACTCCCCCACTTCGGATCCGTTCAATTCGGCGGGAATTCAAAGTTCGGAAACAAGTTCGGCCGAATAAAGCCATTAAAAACACAACCGTGCCTTTCCGCGGCTCTGGGGGGGGCATTTTTGGGCTTAGAGGTCCCAAACTTTTGGCAGAGCTTCAAAGGACGTTTATTGAAAGACTCCCCAAGTTTTGTAAAGATTGGGTCAGGGGGGGCTGAGATATGGGCCCTGAAAGGGCCCCCCCCACCCTTAATGTTGTGCATTCTCAGCAGAGCTTGCCGCCCACGCACAAAGCTCCCAGCCCCGACAACAGCGGAGAAATTAGCAAAACAACTGCAAACACAACCTTGTTAAACAACACCTTTGCAACACACAACTGAAACCTCCCCCCTCAAACCAGGGAGCGAGAGACTCGAGGGGGAACACACACCCCAGGCAGAACCGACGAAAGCCCCCTTTGGCTCCCCCCCCACCCACAGAAACTGCTCCCTCCCCACACACACACAGACTCTGCTTTCCCCCACACACACACACATACACAGGAGAAAAATTATAGATTAAAGCCCCCAAAGGGGTCTTACTGTGGCTGTCTTCTGTTCCATCAGGACGGGCTGTAATCCAAGATGATTCCAATTAGGCACGGAACGTTTTGCTCTGGAGAGATGCACACAGGATCGGATCGGCTGCCCCATTCATCCCAATAGGGGAAAGGGGAAAGGGGAAAGCCCATATCTCGGGATCCCCTGACCCAATGTTCACAAAACTTGGGGGGTTCCTTAAGAAGCTTAATCTAAAGTTCCAGTGAAAGTTTTGTGTCTGCACCCCCAAAAATGCGCCCCCTGCAGCCATGGAAAGAGAAAAGGGGGGGAGGCGATATTTCTGCCCCCACTGAACCCATCTTTACAAAACTTGGGTAGTATCTTAAGAATAATTCACTGAAGCTATGCTAAATGTTTGGGGGCTATATCCCCAAAAAAGTGCCCCCTGCAGCCACATAAATGGAAAAGGGGGGAGGGAAAAGGGGGAGAGCCCATATCTTGAGACCCCCTGACCCAATGTTTACAAAACTTGGGGGGTATCTTAAGAACACTGGTCTGAAACTCCGCTCAATGTTTGGGATTTGTACCCCCAAAAATGCGCCCCCTGTAGCCATGGAAAGAAAAAGGGGGGAGCCCATATCTCGGGACCCCCTGACCCAATGTTTACAAAACTTGGGGGGTACCTTAAGAAGCTTCATCTGAAGTTCCAGTGAAAGTTTTGTGTGTGCACCCCAACAAATGCGCCCCCTGCAGCCACAGAAAGGAGCGAATGTGCACAAGCACCCCACACACACACACGAGGATTTCGCTCTCTCTCTCTCTCTCTCTCCCTGGCCGGGCCGCACATCAGCTGATTCCTCCAGTACTCAATCCTGACTGATTGGCCAGAAGAAGACCCAGCTTGCCCACCGATTGGCCGGGAGAGGAGAATGCTGCTTACTGACGGTTATGCTGCTTACTGACGGCCGAATTTATTCGCGAACTCCCGAACTCGCTGAATTCGCCCCCCCCCGGTTGCCCGCCAGTTTTGAGTTCGGATCCGTCCGAACAGAAAAGCACCGAATCAGGGGAAATTCAGTTGATTTTCAGTTCGGACCGAACCGAATTGACAGCCCTAACCACTGCTCCACCCTGGCCAGGCCTGAGCTGAGTGCCCTCTCCAGCACTGGCTGCTGTGGCCACTCAGCCTAGCCACTTTAACTTACCAGTCCACCCCTCCAGTTAGTTTCATGGCAGAGTGGGAACCTGAGCCCACATTTCCCCCTTTCCTGTTTGACACTGTAATTATTACAGCACATCCTGGCTCTCAGCCACCACCTAGCTGTTGGGAGCATTCTAACTGGGAGTATGGAGGTCAGCCTTTGATCTTACAAATCTAATGTTGACTGGATAGTCTGTATGCATAAGTCATAGCCATAGACCAGGGGTGGGGAACCTTTTTCCCCCCAAGGGCCATTTGGATATTTATAACATCATTCGCGGGCCATACAAAATTATCAATTTAAAAATTAGCTGACCAAGCCCCAAGCAGGCAGCTGCCCCAGATGACCCCCCCATGCGGGCAAGCAGGCAGGCATCCAACCAGTGGCGCACTTGCCCACCTGATGGCACAGGATGGTCTGTTGCACCAGCCGGGTGTAGCCATCCAGCTGCAGCCCGGAGTTGCTACTGCTCTGCATGGTCAGGGCCAGATTCTACAACCGGCTCCTGCTACCTCCGCCTGCAGGGATGAAATGAGGACACACTGGCTAAGAACTCCCCCCGCCCATGCGCACATTCTGGCCCTGCCTCTTTAACTCCTCCATTGTCACCACTTCCGCCCCCAGCCCTCTTGTAGTACAGAGGAAATACGTTTCTCCATGGCCTGGGTGGGAAAGGGTTAACAGGGTTTCTTGGGCAGTCCTAGCAGCTTCATAGCTAACAACTCTTCTGCAAGGGGAGGGGGAAAGGTTTCTTTTCTCGGCAAAACAAACTCACATCTGCCTTGAACAGAGGCTATTCCTGTCCACAGGAGGGGGTGGATCACCAGTCTTAGATCTTTCTGAGCTAGGACCCACAAAGGGCCAGACCAAATGATTTCATGGGCCTTAAATGGCCCCCGGGCCTGACATTCCCCACCCCTGCCATAGACTTTCAAAAATTCATTTATGTTACCTGACTTCACAACCTACTGTTGTAATGGGTCGCACCGATTGATTATGTGTTGTGTTGTGTGAAGAAATAGCTCCCAGGCATGCAGCTGGGGAAAGGAGCACCTGGGGCACGGAGAACTGAGGGGGTCTGCCACATGTGCCGGAGCCAGGCACTGGTGGCCCCAGGGGTGGTTGCCATGATGCTGCCACATGCTGCCATGTGCTCTCCTGCTCCCTCACGTCACTGCTGTATGTGCGGCACGGGCAACAAGGAAGTGTGAGCGGCTACATGCTGGGCAGTGGAACATGCACCAGCCGGGCCACAGGCAGGCAGCTGTGCTTGTGCTGCAGCATGGTGGCAGCGCTCCTCTTCCCCATGCCTGCGCTGGTGCCCCCCTCTTTGCTCCTGGGATGCTTGCCCCCCCCCAAGATCCAGCCCTGATACTTCCTTTTGTTCTCAAGTTGCTGTTCTTCCCTTTGTTCTTTCTTCAGGCCCTCCTAGTTCTGCGGCTGTCAGAAATACCACCTTATTGTTTCAACTCTTTTTCTGAAGCAGTCAAAATTACTTTTGGTTGCTCTGCGCACCCACCACCATGCTGAACGCTCAGCGCTGGTGCTCGAAGGGGAACCTTCTGACAAGCTAAGTGGGCTGGTCAGCCCAGCGTGGAGGTTGTTGTGGACAAGCCGCCACCATCAATGTAACTCAGCAGCCAAAACAGACAGCCTCAGCCATAATTAAAACTAATTATTCAAAGGCACTCTGCTCATGGCGCGTGGCTCAGAATCTCCCTACAACGACGAGCATGTCGGCAGCAGGGCTGTTTTTCTTCATAAAAACTTATGAGGAGCACCGAGCAGATTAACAGCTTTAATGACAAAAATTACTGCTTACAACACTGACTTCAAATCAAAGAACAATATCTGCCGACAGATATTTTCATGGTTTTCATAACAATTCATTATAGGTGGCACCAAGGGATTCCATTTTTATTTCCCTTGTGTCATTTCTCTCAGACTCAGGTTCATTTCTCTTAATGAGGCAACGGAAGAGAAAGGCCGGTGGTGGCTCCTCCAGTACCGCTGCCGAGTGTGAGGAATTTAGGGGCACGGTGATAACTGATCCTCTAAAGGACGGTGGGGAGGGAGGAGAGGGTGGGAGAAGGATGGGAGGGAACACTCTCTGCCATAACGAACTAAAATTAAGACATAAATTCTCCCACCTTTGTTCTGACCAGATCTAACGCAGAGATTCAGCCTTTTTAATGAGGAATAGATCGGTAGCGAAATTATTAGCTAATTAATTATAAAGAGAGAGGGGGAAGAAAGGAGGAGGGGGAGGAAAAGATAGAATTCTCTTTTATGGGCCTTTGAATAAAGGAGGGGAGGAACCAAAGGGTTCAAATCTAAAGCTGGAGCACAGAAAAACAAGGACCATTTCATACGTGACACAGCAGCGGACTAAGATTTGCTGTCCAGTGTGCACTGAAGTCAACAGGGAGTCAAAGTCAGTCACAGCTCACAGTATAGCTGCAGGATGCTCATGTCTGCAAATATATGGTTGTTGTGATCACGCTTTACATGTTTTAAGTGTATTCTTAAAATATCTTAAATGACCATCTGAAAAAGGGAGCGTGTAAAGTGGCCTAAAACTTTGCCTGAGCCAGTACAAATACAGACCTAGGGGTGGTCTGTTTATTTTCTGCCCTTTCACTCTGCCCTTTCTCTAAGGACAGTAGCCTTTGGGGACTCCCATTTTATACTCCCTAAAACCATGAGGCAAATTAGGCTAAGAGGGTTGTCTGTCCAAAACTCTGTACACAACCCCACAGTTGGTTCTTGTAGGTATCCGGGCTGTGTAACCGTGGTCTTGGAATTTTCTTTCCTGACGTTTCGCCAGCAACTGTGGCAGGCATCTTCAGAGGAGTAACACTGAAGGACAGTGTCTCTCAGTGTCAAGTGTGTAGGAAGATATAGTCAGAAAGGGGTTGGGTTTGAGCTGAGTCATTGTCCTGCAAAAGTAATGTGCTAATCATTGCAGGACAATGACTCAGCTCAAACCCAACCCCTTTCTGACTATATCTTCCTACACACTTGACACTGAGAGACATTGTCCTTCAGTGTTACTCCTCTGAAGATGCCTGCCACAGTTGCTGGCGAAACGTCAGGAAAGAAAATTCTAAGACCATGGTTACACAGCCCGGATAACCTACAAGAACCAATGAACTCTGACCGTGAAAGCCTTCGACAACCCCACAGTTGTTCACATGAGTGTCTTGTTTGTTCACATGAGTGTCTTGTTATCAGGTTATTGGTATGTGAGAAATGCTGGAAGTGTGAGCCAATCTTTCTGCTGCACCTTATGGACAGCCATCTTTATTTATTAAAATTATATACTGCTTTTTCTTACCTGAAAGTGGTTTCCAGGTGATTCTAAGTGCAGATATTTTTTTTTAAAAAAAAGAAATCACATACATAAAGCACATCATAATAAAAATCATGACCCGAAAACATAACTACAGAATTGGCTATAGAATCTTTTAGACTTAACCAAAGAATCCAAAGACTCAAAGGCCTGACCTATAGACATGGAGCAGAATGAGGTGGTCAGTCTCTGAGGTGGCAGAGTTGGCTGTACCACTTCAGACTCAAAGTGGAGGAGTCATATTTTCAGCACTCCCTCATCTAAAATCTTCCTTTGAGTAAAAAATCAGCACACCGGGAAGGAAGATTCTAACCTAGCCCTGTGTTAGCTTGCCCTTTAGAGGGAATTATCAATGTAAGGGAACCTGGAAAAATGTAATCCTTCACCTCCCGCCAGATAATATTAGCCAGAACAAACAAACTGAAATGACCCTAGCAATTGCTCAATTGGTTGCTTCTGATACAACTAGAATAAACCCTGAAACCTACACATCATCCGAGACGGACTGGATGTGAGTCCTTTTGTCAACTACAAATTGAACAAAAGTATCGCAGCAAGCTGCAGATAGCTCACCTTCCAGTGGTTTGGATTTTGGATTCAGCAGACCTCAAACTATCTGTGGATATATATGCGAGGAAGCCATTAGTGCCCCTATCAGCAAGCACACATTTGTCATTGCACAAAACCTAAGTAGCTCTCAAGTAAGGCCTTCTTTAAATCTGCTCCTTTTTGCTATGGTGCCAATTGCCAGTGTCCTTCAGGAACAAAAAGTAGGATCTATGAGTCCAAAAGGTATTTCACCAACTATTCTTGACTGTATGAACATCATGCACCAGTTTTAAGATGCTGAGGATGGCTTCAAAAGTTACATTTTAAGGGGAATGCCTAAAATATTTTACATGATATCTACTCAACTGCATGTATGATAGGAAGTTCTGACCATGCCCCCTCATGTGAACATCAGCATCAAAATGGCTGCCACAAAATGGCTGCCATGGGAGGCGGAGCTAGCCACAAATGATTGCCACAGCTTAACTTCATTCACACAGTCAATCATAATCCTTGCTGGGCAAAAGTCGTACTTGGCCCCACCCACTTGGCAGGGACCAGAAAAGGTATCGGTGGGCACCATGGCACCCATAGGCACCACATTAGGGACCGTTGATTTATATGATTGGCTGTTGGGTAGCATGCAGCAACAGCGGGTCTAAGGGAGATGGGGGAAAGTAGGACTGTGCTGCTGATGGCCCTATATTCAATGTACTGTTTGAAAACATGAAAGGCAACCTAAGAAACAGGTCTGAACTGTTTGATGAAAAACCAGCTCCTGGTTCACAAAGAGCAGACAGGCCTCCAGCCAAGCCAGCATCCCTAGTAACCACAGTAAGCCCACACACATCTGTGACTAAGAGCTTGTGACTCAGAGGTCGTAAATTGCATGCAGCCTTCGCCCGAGCACCCACACTTCTCTCTAACTGCAGGTCTCAGTGCTCATGTTTTATATGGACCATTCAGTTCTGAGCCACTGTAGGTGAAAGGATTAATAGGCAGTTATTTTGGCTTCTCTTCATATGTCCATCTGTTCAGACAGGTAAATAAAGAAACCATGGAGAAGCAGTGGTAAAGTTATGATATGAACTCAAACCCTCCTTCAAAGCGAAGCGACTCTTTTGGCCATACATCAGGCTGCTCTCGTTGTTCACCCTTCTATTTCCTTTCCCTTTCTCTGCATTCAGTTTTTCAGAAGGACAGGCTGTATGCTCTGTGAGATTTAATGCCTGCCGTACTCTCACCATTTGTTTTCTGCAAAATAGATCCTTAACCCTAATAAAGGCAGAATTATCCTTAACTTTAACAAAGGTGCACCCTTTAAAAAGCGAAACCGTGAACCCCTAAAGAAACACATTGTGCCCTTCTGACATTAATGCGTAAACAGATAAGCATTTCTTCAAACCAGTGAACGATAAATTCGTTCTGCGAATAGCTTCAGTACTTTATTAAATATTTATTGCAGGAGTTTCAAGCCTAATTTGATTGAGAAACTGGCAAAAGGCAGGAATGGAAATTCCAGTTTGAAAATGTGTCCTTGGAAGTCAAAGGAAATTCCCAGCACAATCTATATCTCATCAGATAGTGGGAGGCTAAACGTTTCCAGTGTTCCTACCAGAAGCTTGCATTCGTCTTTTCCTGGACAAAAGTTATTGCCACCCTGTAATCTCTGTCTGAAATACAGCACGTGGAGCCTACACTGAACCCAATTTACTCTGGCAGATGGATATAGCCAAGGTGGTGGTCTGAATGTTTGGCCTCAAGGCACAATCCAATTTTCAACTGTTTCAAAGCTATTATGTCAAAGGCTATTTGCATAAACATAACAATAGCAGTTGATCCAAGCATAGGAAAGCCTGCCCTCTAGTGCCCAATATATATATAGATAGATATAGATATAGATATAGAGATATAGAGATATATGTACATCAGAAAGAAAGAAAGAAAGAAAGAAAGAAAGAAAGAAAGAAAGAAAGAAAGAAAGAAAGAAAGAAAGAAAGAAAGAAAGAAAGAAAGAAAGAAAGAAAGAAAGAAAGAAAGAAAGAAAGAAAGAAAGAAAGGACAGGATATGCCAGGTGATTTGCTCATGCAAGCATTACACAGATAGGGCTGTTTTCCATAATCTGGTTAATCTCATGGGTATTTTATCAACACCATTAATGAAACAATTTGACAACACTATCCTCTGAGTCCTCTGTAAACAATCTGGGTGAAGACAGTTATCCTCCAAAGGTGGGTAAACACATTTAAACGCACACCCACACTGCCCTGGAAATAAGTGTTGCAGGATGCAGCAAATGTTTGTGTCCTGTTTTTGACTGGAGTTCCCAAAGCAGCTCACAACATGCATAAAATACAATTCCTCTAAAAAAAAAAAAAACCCTTCCCATTTGAAAATCATACATGAAATGGAGCCATAAAAACCAAAACACAGCAAAAACAGCAGAAACATACACACAAAAGTAGTGATTATTTAGTTCACATGAATATAGTGGAGGAAAGCAAGACAGATAACTACTCTGAGTTGGTTCATGAGCGCAGATATGGTATGGTATAGTATATTCTAGGCTCCCTTACATTGTTCTCTGACACAGGATGTACGTGTGAACAAACGTACATTCAGACAAATGCCTGCCACATGTGTTGCATCCATGGGCTTCACTCACAATGTTTTGAGCACTGTCCCTTCCCATTAATGCTCTGACTATAAAACCAATCCCTGACCTGTTTATGGCAAGCTGCCACTGGGAAATGTAATAATGCCACTGTGTAGGTGGAAGGAACGAGGTTTGTTGGTTGAGAACTAGAAGAAATTTTAGATTGACTAGCAGCTGCTCCAGAATTAGATTAGGCCATGATAGGTAGCCACGTTAGTGTCTGTCTGAAGCAATAGAAAAGAGCAAGAGTCCAAAAGCACCATTTTTTTTTAATCAGGGGAGAGCGCGCACGCAGTCCCCCACTACCAAAAATAATGCAGTCGAGTTTCCCACATTTGGGGAAATCGCAGGGGTCAGCACACCCGAAGTGCAATGGATGAGCCTCACCCTGGGAGCCCCGCCTTGGTGATCGCGGGAGAATCTCCCCTGCCAGGTAAGTATTAGTCCAGAAGCACCTGAAAGAGTAACAAAATTTCTGGTAGGGTTTGAGCTTTCATGAGCCACGGCTCACTTCTTCAGATATCTAAAGAAGTGAACTGTGTGTCACGAAAGCTCATACCTTGCCAGACATTTTGCTACTCTTTAGGTGCTACTGGACTCTTGCTCTTTTCTACTGTAAAGGGATTGCTGTTGCACTGTTTGTCTAAATGTTTTCTTTTCTTTCTTTTTTTCATTTTGACTGATAGCTTTTCGGGCTATAAGATATCATTATGTAAAGTAGGTATCAGTATTTAGGTTAAATCCAGCCTCCTATGTCCCCCCACTCAGCCCAAAACCTTGCAGCAAAAGAGTTTCAAAGGAACAATGGATATAGTCATAAGACTTGACACCAATTCACTTTGGAGGCCACCAGTAAATGAGTTACTGATCAGTGATCTAAAGTACGATCTTCTACAACATGACATGGGATAATGAATTTCACATAATTGTAGCTGATGATCTGGGATCTTTCTTGTTTTGACTGTCCAGACTTAAAAGGCCTGGGAGGGGAGCCTCAACATTTTAAAAAAAAGACCAGGCTAAGCTTTTCCAAAGTCTGTTGCATATAATACTGTGCTGTGCCTTACAGTGCAATCCTAAACTGACTTTAAAGGGCTTAGAAGGGTGTAACTCTGCTTAGAATAGCACTGTTAATGTATCAGACACATGTTCTCATTATGTATCTCCATACAGAAGTGATTAAACAAATCCAGATGGTGTTTGCATGTGTATTTACAGATGTAAGTTTCCATGCACATATACACGTCTTTCTTGCATAGATGCTGATAAAAGGCAAGAACACTGTGCCAGCAATGGCAATTTGAGGAATGTTAATAACTTTCTAAATTTTCTCATGCTTGAGAAACAGATGTGATTATTCAGTTCATTACAAGAAAATTCATCTTACTACAGCAGTGTTCGTTTGATGAGCTGACTATGATGTGGGAATCTATAAGAAAGCCGTTTCCCTTCAACGAGCTGGAGACGTCTCAAGTCACCCGCTCCTGTTATTTCCCCCACAGATAACCTCACCAAAACCCTGTGTTTAAAACTTCTACATGCACCTATTCCATTTTTGTGCTTCATGCAGAGTTCAGAGTTATTGGTGGTGGAAAGTGCTGTCACGTCATAGCTGACTTATGGCGAGCCCGTAGGTTTTTCAAGGCAACAGACATTTGGAGGTGGTTTGCCATTGCCTGCCTCTGTGTGGGCTGAGAGAGTTCTGAGATAATTGTAACTGGCCTGAGGTCACCCAACAGGCTTCATGTGGGGGAGTGGAGAATTGAACCAGGATCTCCAGGTTAGAGTCTGCCGCTCTTAACCACTATACCATGCTGGCTCTCAATAACGTTCAAAGTTATTACTTCAGAAAATGGGCAGATTTTTTTTTTAAATGTCAGATTGAAATGCCCATTTTCTGGAAAGGCAGGAACTTTTAAATCAGCCCATAACTGATACCTAAACGCAAAGACAGGCTTGGCTTCCTGTTCTGAAAACCTCCAGACTAACAAAGGCAACAGTTAACAATAGCCATGCAGATTAGCCTTGGATTACACACATTAACAGATCACTTCAGGATACAATGGTTCCATATTAACATACCATACCCTCATTAGCACATTATCTTGATACTTACAGGACAATGATTAGCACATTACTTTTGCAGGACAGTACTCAGCTCAAACCCAACCCCTTTCTGACTGTATATTACTCTTCCTACACACTTGACACTGAGAGACACTGTCCTTCAGTGTTAATCCTCTGAAGATGCCTGCCACAGTTGCTGGCGAAACGTCAGGAAAGAAAATTCCAAGACCACGGTTACACAGCCCGGATAACCTACAAGAACCAATGAACTCTGACCGTGAAAGCCTTCGACAATATTTTGCAAAGACTTTGAGTTGGATCCAGTGGTGTGATGGGTCTTCCTAGCTTTCCCCTCCCCCAATCAGTAGGTTGCCAACCTTCAGGTGGTGGCAGTAGATCTCCTGCTATTACAACTGATCTCCAGCTGATAGAGATCAGTTCGCCTGGAGAAAATGGCCACTTTGGCAATTGGACTCTATGGCATTGAAGTCCCTCCCCAAACCCCGTCCTCCTCAGGCTGCACCCCAAAAACCTCCCGCCATTGACGAAGAGGGAGCTGGCAACCCTACCAATCAGCCATTTCTCACCTCAGAAAACTAGATTTCCAGGGTTGTGGGACCCATGTAGAATAACAAATGTGGTTCAGGAGGACACAGTAGGGAGGGGGAAGGGGACAATATCACCCTTTATTCCTTTTCTATCAGCAAGCTTCAATGATGGAAAAGAAACAAAGGTGTCCTCGTGCTGATTTGTTACAAAGGGAAATTCTAGTCTTCTATTCTCAAAGCAGATGAGCCAAAGAAAATGCCACCAGGAGTCATCCAGGCTCTTCAGCAAGTTCTTCCATTGCTAGCAAAGCAAAGATACTTGAATTCACTTTCCTCTCCAATCATCATTGAATGATCAGGTAACAACTTATAATACATTTAACTCAAGGTGACTAATTTAAAAGTCATTAGAAGGAGCTTTAGTCAGTCATCCCAAGCACATTTCCTTGGAAGTAAATTCTATTGAAATCAATGGGACACATAATTCAGCATTTTGCAGGCAGCTCAGCCTAGAGAGGCTCTTTCAACTCCCCCCACCCCCACCCCCACCCCACATACACACATGGTTGCAGCTGAAGCATCATCTGTGGAACAACCAGTGTTGCAAAGCAAAGCATTTTGGTCCCCTTTGCTATGAAGGCAACCTAAACTAATGCTGCAGACTTGCGCTCACCCAAAACAACTCAGAGCTTCTTTGGCTAAAGCAGATAAGCCCCTTGCATGATGGCACAATAATTTCACTTGAGAAGAGCAGCAGCACTAGCACAGCAGACATGTGTTGCTATGATTATGGGACCTACTCCCAACCCAGCGTGGTGTAGTGGTTAAGAGCGGTGGTTTGGAGTGGTGGACTCTGATCTGGAGAACCGAGTTTGATTCCCTACTCCTCCACATGAGCAGCGGAGGCTAATCTGGTGAACTGGATTTGTTTCCCCACTCCTACACACGAAGCCAGCTGGGTGACCTTGGGCTAGTCACATACTCTCAGCCCCACCTACTTCACAGGGTGTCTGTTGTGGGGAGGGAAGGTGATTGTAAGCCGGTTTGATTCTTCCTTAAGTGGCATATAAAAACCAACTCTTCTTCTTCGATTTATTGTTTCAGCCCAGCCACTCATCAGCTCAGACCTCTACTTGTTTTTAGCTTTCTAAAAGGACCCATTTCTGTTTACATGATTTAACTGTTGTTTGGTCCTTGGCTTTTGTGGCCTCCAAGTTATATGGTAGAAATCAGGATGTTTTTAATGTTTTTCTGTTGTAGTGCCCTGACCACAATGAGCTAAGAAGGAATAAATAATATAAAGAAAACCCCAAATTACCCACAACACACACTCATACCATTCAACCAGTACTGTTTTATATCCTTGTTCAGCAATGCATCTATGTTAGCTCCTTGGATGCATGTTCATAAAATAAAGATTTCATCATCTTGTAAATTGGTTGCATTACCCGAGGAAGAATGGTGTGGAATTCCAGCAAATACTACCACCGCAGGGAAGGGTAAACATCTGATGTGAATAAACCTACATCTATGATCTCTAAGTCACATTGTGGGTCCCAACAGTAGCTTGTGGTTAGGTCAACAGCCTGAGGACAGTACTTCAATAGTACTGATCTCTGGCTGATAGGGAGGATAAGAAACCTTCTCCCTTAAGTAAAAAAAAAAAATTGGGAGCCTCTAAATTAACACATTGCCAGTTAAAGCCTTGTTAGGCAAAGAAATCTCTCTGACTTAGCCACAAAAGCAAATGAAGTGCTTGTTCAAAATGAAAGATTAAAGTGAGCCACCATCAATGATGCCAGGTCACAGATGAATGTACATCTTTCATCACAGACCTTTTCAGACCCTATGATCCCATATATTGGGAGCCTGCTAACTGTGTATAGATCCTCCTAATATGTGCAGTTGTCATGTGTAAACAGGGGCAATATGCATATTTACCATGCATATACAACTCCAGTACATGTGAATCAAGCACTAGATTTTTCAGAGTTCATGTTCATGCTTACCAGAGCTGTAAGTGCATGATAAATATATATGTGCTACCCTTGTTCAAACAACATGGTGACCATGCATATCAGGACGAATTGTGGGAAACATGGTTGGTAGGTTCCCAGTATGTGCAATTGTAAGTTACATCTGAAAAATGGCTCTTGTGGTCACTCAAGACTGACTTACAGCTGAATGTATAAAAATGCCTTGTGTGTGAAGTGCCTTCAAGTCGCAGCCGACTTATGGCGACCCCTTTTGGGGGTTTTCATGGCAAGAGACTAACAGAGGTGGTTTGCCAGTGCCTTCCTCTGCACAGCAACCCTGGTATTCCTTGGTGGTCTCCCATCCAAATACTAACCAGGGCTGACCCAGCTTAGCTTCTGAGATCTGACGAGATCAGGCTAGCCTGGGCCATCCAGGTCAGGGCGAAAAATGCCTTAGTTGAAAGAATTATGTTTGAGTTGTCATGTGATAAGGTAAAAGTTCTACTTGTAATAATTAAATGATTCAGAAATTAAATGATGATAGAGCATTTGTACATTTATTTCTAATATTTATTAATATTTATTTTCCCAAACATATTTTACTCAGAAGTTTGCAATGGTATTTAAAACATAATAAATGTATGTAACACTTGAAAAGATATACAATACAACTAAGCAGCTTCAGGGTCGCTCTTCTAACTATTGTCAAATAGTTGGTTGCTTTTCTTCAAAACCCAAGGAGAGATGGGAATTTGTTTGTTTGTTGCTAAATTAAAAAACTTTACCCCACATTTCAATCCACTTATGGTACCTTAAAGATGTATGACAATCAATAATAACTACTATAAAAATGGTTAAATATCAAAAGTATAAACTCAACAGCAGTAATAATTCAACAAATTGAAAACAACATGAGCAGTTCAATACAAACACAAGAACAACCAAAGCCAAAATCCAGCAGCTATGAATTGCCATCCAGACCAAAGGCATGCCAAAACAGTATTGTCTTGAACTGGTTCCAAAGGTGATTAAGAAGTGGGCTATCTAGTCTGTCCAGTACATTTTGCTAGTACATCTGTCTACGTAGAACAGCTGACTGAATGGCATGGGGGCAGAGATTTCTACAGACAATGATCCTATCCTTGGGTACAAATCCTATCGTACTCTGATGGTAATGAGACTCAAAAAGGACCTCTGTTGCTGATCTAAGCATGCAGAGAGGTGTATTGACAGAGCTGTCTAGCTTGGGAATTCCAAAGACCTGCTTGGGCAGCCACTGAACACATCTCGTAGTTAAATAGAACATGCAAGAGGACCTCTCAGAAAATGTCAATTGATTCACAAATTCATAGGGTCCAGCTCTTTCCCACAGTATGGCCAAGTTGGTACAGTCAACGAGTGATGAACCTGCATGTGTAAATAGATCCTAAGTGACATTGCCACTGACTGGTCTCACCATTCAGATCTACATTTTCAGAAGATGGACCAATGGCCTGATCCAGTACAAGTCAGCTTGATATCTTTATGGTTGCATTTGAAAGCCTTTCTACTACAAAGCAAGTACTTGACCAAAGAAAACTAAAGCCAGTCAATACGTTTCTATGATATTCCTTTCTGTTCTTTTGTTTTACCCTCCTGTGAAATAATATCTTTGGTTAAGATATAGAATATCAGTATCCCATTGTGAGAGACTCGTCCTGTACAGCCAGTCTGGAGAGGCTTACATGGTGTTAGTCAAGTCCTTCAGTGGCTTTGCATGAAAGAATCTATCGAAGCACAAAGTAGCATTGTTCATTATTGCTGCAATCAAGGCTGTTAACTGTAGAAATACTGTAAAATGCTAGCAGGCCTCCAGCCGGAAAAAAAAGAAAAAGGAAATGACTAGTTTCTCCCTCTTCGCCCATCACATGCAGATTAACAACTTTCCCTTGTTCTGCAGAACTCCCTGAACTTGCACTGTGTGCCACTGCTGAATCCTTTACAGATGCAAAGCATTAGTGAAGCCTGCCATTGAGCATCCTGTTTTTCCAGCAATTCTTCCAAACTCCTCCACGTTTCTCAGAGGTTTTTTATCAGAAAGGACGTTCCTCTGAAACTTTGCAGCAAAAGGAACTGACAGCGCTTCAAACACCAGCTGAAATTCATTTATTTTCTGCTGCTTCCTGCATTTGCAAAGTTCATTAATGTTTCACAGGAATATACTGATTAGGACTTGCGTTGGTCACACTGGAAGTCAAATGGGAAAAACAGTGCATCCTGTTATAGTGTATATAGGTCCTACCAATGCACACAAAAATGCATTTTTATTATATTCACGAACATACAATACTCATATGCAAAACATGCAAGTTGTATGGAACACAAATCTGATTTGAACACATGAAGCTGCCTTATACTGAATCAACCCTCGGTCCATCAAAGTCAGTATTGTCGAATCAGACCAGCAGCGGCTCTCCGGGGTCTCAGGCAGAGGTCTTTCACATCACCTACTTGCCTAGTCTTTTTAACTGCATGAGCGGAACTGATCTTCTCACAGAATTCAAGAGACTCTGGGTTAGAGATGTACGCTTGGATATGTCCAGCCCAAATACATATATTGAGGAATCTTAGCAATAACAGTAACCCAACCCCAAATATTCAAGGAAATATTTGGGGATATCTGGGGTCAGCATTTCAAAGCTCTAAACATGGGTTAAGAACATAAGAAAAGCCCTGCTGGATCAGACCAAGGCCCATCAAGTCCAGCAGTCTGTTCACACAGCGGTCAACCAGGTGCCTCTACAAAGCCCACAAGAAAGATGAATGCGGCAGTATTATCCTACCTGTGTTCCACAGCACCTAATATAATAGGCATGCTCCTCTGATACTACAGAGAATAGGTATGCATCATGACATCATGTTTGGTTTTTTTTGTTTGTTTGTTTGTTTGTTTTGCAGGTTTCCCAGGCAGCAGGAGAGAGGGTGGAGTGAGGCAGCTCTCTGGTATCTCATGTTAGGAGTAGCTTGCCAGGTTGGTTATGCTAGGATTCTCTGGTTTGAGATTGGATGTGTTGGGGTTGGTTGTTCTGTTTGCACTGGGAGGCTTTTGGCCTATGTTTGCTTGCTCTTGAGTGTTTGGCTATTCTTTGGCTAGGAGAAAGCATGGGATTTTTTTCCTTTAGGAAACAATGGAGAATGGCTGGGGCCACTTTATTCCCTGGGCCATAGAATAGGGCCCCGTGGTACAAGTTGCTTGAAATTTGGCATTCTTTAGTGAACAGGCAGCACCAACTCCACTGCAATGTTGGTGTCATTTGCTTGAAAAACAGACACTCCACCCCACCCCCACCCTGAAAGATTCCCCATAGGGAATAATGGACCCATGTAATTTTGGAATTCTGTAGAAAAATACTGAACCAGTATTAGTGACATGAATAATCAGGAATAGCAATAATTTAGTCCTCCCTGAAATTCATAGCTGAAAAATGCCTTTTTTTTTTTTCCTGGTGCACATTCATAGTCCTGATGGAGTAAATCTGTGAGGATCATCTTGGTGTCCTGTTCATGGGGAAATTGTCCCATAAACAAGATTGGGGCAGTGCCCCACTAGACTCAGCTGGCCACACCTCCCTCCTGTTTGCATCCTTACTGAGTATTAGCCGAAGGGGGGGAGGAAGAGGAAGGGGAAGAGTTGGTTTTTATATGCTGACTTTCTCTACCACTTAAGGCAGAATCAAACCAGCTTACAATCACCTTCCCTTCCCCACAACAGACACCCTGCGAGGTAGGTGGGGCTGAGAGAGTGACTAGCCCAAGGTCACCCAGCTGGCTTCATGTGTACGAGTGGGGAAATGAATCCAGTTCACCAGATTAGCCTCCCCTGCTCATGTGGAGGAATGGGGACTCAAACCCGGTTCTCCAGATCAGAGTCCACTGCTCCAAAAAAACCACTTTTAACCACTACACCACAACCTGCCAGCCTCCTATTTACTTTCAGAACCAAACTACATGTTTCAGTTTTTAACATATTGGGTTGGATTCCCTGCAGCTACACATCACCTTTGGGCAATTTTAAAAATAAAGGAGAGCACAAATAGGATTGGAATACTGCCATGGGGAGAGGAAGAGCGAGCAGGAACCTTCCTCTCCAAGCCATTTTCCCATACCCAAAAAAGGGGTCGCCATAAGTCAGCTGTGACTTGGCAGCACTTTACACACACACAAACAGCACTGGGGGAGAGTTATTTCCCCAGTTTGCTCTCCCATGTGCACAGAATACTCCACGTGAAGCAGCAAAAAATGGGGAAATTCCTCCTCCCAGTGCTGTTCCTTGCAGCAAACAGCTCTTGGGGGGGGGGCAGGAACCCTCCCTCCCCCTGCAATACTGTTCCAGGTTCTTTTGGGGTCACCTTTATTTTTTAAAAGCCATTCCCTGGAGCTGTTGCATGGCTGCAGAGAACCCGAGTTGTCGTGGTGCAGGCGAGGAGCGAGGGCTGTAAGTTGTAAGCGTAGTCTGGGGAACAGTCCAAGGTCATTCACAGTGAAGGCAGAGTCTGAGATATCAATACAGGCAAGGGAAGTCCAAGGTGTTAGTCAGAGCCAGTCCAAGAAGTCAGGGTACCAGGAATCCAAAGGATAGCAGCGAAACAAGGCCGGTACACCAGGAGGTTGGTGACAAGTTGCTTGCACAACAGCCAAGCCTAACTGATGCCCTTCCCCTGCTGCTGTAGCAGAGCCAGCTGATGCTGATGAGGCTGAGTTCACAGGTGGTGCTTCAGCCCTGCTCTTCCTCATCACTGCTACTGGGGAGGTTCCTGTGTAAAGCCTTCAGCCTAGCACTCTGCCGTCTCTGCTGCATAGCCAGACGAACCCGTTTTCTTTTCTGCTCCAGTGGCCTTGGCGAGGCCTCTGGAGACACTGCATGTTGCAAGGTGTCAGGTCCAACTGGAGTCCTTGAGCTGGCAGGCTGCAGGCATGGCGAGTCATCTCCTGACTTTGGCTGATCCTCTATTCTGGCCTCTACTTCCTCTTCGTCAGAGGAGGTCTCTGCAGGCTGAGTCTCTGCAGGCTGACTCATGACACGAGTTGGGTCCAGGAACCTGTGAAACTCTGCAGACAATCCTTTCCTTACACAGAGTACTGTGCACCCCTTTTTTCATAAAGATACATGGGAAGCCCTGTGTATAAAGATACATTAATGTATAAAGATACATTAGGGAGCCCCATGGCGCAGAGTGGTAAGCTGCAGTACTGCAGTCCAAGCTCTGCTCATGACCTGAGTTGGATCCCAACGGAAGTCGGTTTCAGGTAGCCGGCTCAAGGATGACTCAGCCTTCCATCCTTCTGAGGTCGGTAAAATGAGTACTCAGCTTGCTTAGGGGTAAAGGGAAGATGACTGAGGAAGGCACTGGCAAACTACCCCATAAACAAAGTCTGCCTAGTAAATGTCGGGATGTGACATCACCCCATGGACCAGGAATGACCCGGTGCTTGCACAGGGGACTACCTTTACATGGGAAGGGAGACTTGCTTTTAAAGCAAAATGAAAACTGGGGATTCAGAAAACCTGACATAATGATTGTTATCATGTTATGATGGTATAACAATATTCAAATGACAATTTTTAAAAAGCCTCCCTGATGGTGGGGGGAGGAAATGGCTGCCATGGGAAAAGCCAGAGTAAATGGAGGGACAAGGAAATTCCCGATTTTTCCAACCACATTGCAGCCATTCAGGGTTTCCTGCAATCATTTCCAAACCTTCACAGCAAAGCAGGTTTGGGAAGTATTGGAGAAAAGCTGAGGAAACCTCAGGAGGTGCATGAATGTACCACAGAGCTGTGGGGAAGCAAAGGAAAAAACTCACTTCTTAACCGCAGTGAACCTGGGAGCAAGTAACTGTTTGGTCCAGGTATTGATTTGTCAGGTTGATCAGTGCATTAACTGCCTATTTGCAGAGTATGAAATCAATATATAAATATAAAACCACAATCTGGTTTCAGTTTTTTTTCCACTTTTTATTTATTTGACACATTGATAGTCTATAATCCCTCTGTTTTACCAGCCCCAAGAGTCACCAGTTTCAACTATTTACCAAAACAGAATCTGTGTGTGTGTGTGTGTGTGAAGTGCCATCAAGTCACTTTCAACTTAAATGCCAAACACTAAGAGAAAATTGGTATAAAATGTACTTTAGATGGTACATAACACCTAAAGACATAGCAAAGGCTAATAAAGATTTTTAATAGAAAATGCTGGGAATGTCAACATATGAATGCAACATTTTATCATATGTGGTAGACTTGTAGAAAGGCAAGAAAATATTGGATAACAGTACATGATGAATTGCAAAGAATCTTGAAAATTAAGTTTGTATTATATCCAAAAAGCATGTTATTAAATATTTTACCAAACAATATGTTAAATATATATATATATATATATATATATATATATATATATATATATAATGAATTATTTAGGTATATGGTGACAGCGGCAAGAGTGATGTATGCAAGAAAGTGGAAAGCAGAGGAGCATCCAGGTGTAACTGAATGAATAAATAAACAGAATATGCAACTATGACAAAATTAACATCTTCATAACATAATAGATCAATCCCTAAATTCTATGAAAATGGAGTGTATTCTTTAACTATGTGACCCCAACATAGGCAATGTGACCCCAACGCCAGTGTCTGTGCCACTTGCCCCGTGCAAACTGGCAAGGACGTCAGAGTAGTGCTACTATTTAGGTATGTTGTTTAGATTGTATTTTGGCACTGTGAAAGTTTTGGTGTTTTTCTTCAGCTTTATTCTAATTTTCGATGTTAACAATTCATAGTTTCTACCACAATCACCTCCTTGTCTTGTTTTAACAGAGAGAATAGAGCTTTTCCATCTTCTGCTTCTGATTATGTAACCTATTAGTCTGCTTGGTTGCCTGAAACAAGTGTGTACAATGAACAACTTGTTGCCTTCACAGAATTCTATGAGTCATTCTCCTGCTTCATTTCAGTCTTAATTTTCTTCCAAGTCCACTCTACCTAGTAACCTGTGTCTATTTCTGGTAACTCAAAAGAGAGTCAAGACCCCCATATTATTTTTAAAGGTTTAAGAAAATGTTTCTGAGCATAACAGACACCTGTGGCCTATGTTTGCCTTCTTAACATGTAAACATATTTTACTAATTCAAGCACATGTATTTAAGTTCCAGTGTGAAATTAATACTATTTGTGATATTGGTTGGCCTAAAGAGCAACAATGTCTCAGCATTAGGGCTGTTCATTTTCCCCCTGTAAATTTCGGGTTTGGGTTTATTGGTCTCAATTTTTTTAAAAAAATTTTTTGGTAAACTGAAATAAGCTGAATACCCATACTAGTAAATGGGTATTTCAGCATTTTTCCCAGGTTTCCCAAAAAATATAGGGTCCATTATAGTCTATGGGAATTTTTTTCGAGGGTCCGTGGGAGGGCTTTTTCAAGGTAGAGTCACCAAATTTGCAGCAGCGCTGCAAGGGACTCTCCTAAGTCATACATTGAAGTATGCTTAAGTTTGGTTCAGGGGTGCCAACTTTATGCGGCCACAAAGTGGTCACCCCCATCCTCCAGTGGTGTTTGTGAGAGCTGAGCTGTCCATCGGTTTTGTGGTTCAGAGGGTCAGCATTACCGTGGTCTGGTGGAAAGAGCTGAGACTGGGGCCTTCATTTGTTTCTGGGTCGCATAGCATGATGGCCATGCAAATTAGCTGCCAAACTGAGGAAAACAGCTTAAATGCAAGAAAAATAAGGCACAGAAAACATTTACTTTGGTGACAAATGACATTCTGTAAACAGTACTTTAATATAGTCATCAAAAATAGTCATCAAAAATCTGATTTCAAGAGATGGTTACAGTAAAGGGAAACAAAGATGCTACTCAGGGCGACGTTCAGTTTTGAGAGCCACTTTTCATAAGGGGGGGTGAAATCGGAGCCAACCGAAGTCACAACTGAAGCAGCTCTTCTGAAAAAGACTGCTCATCCACACGAGTGAGGGAGTCTTCTTCAGAAGCCCCCAAAACAGCTGTTGAAGCTGGTGTTTTTACTTGGATGATATATCCCGCCAGGCGGGACTGGGTAAGTCCCATCTTTTAAATGACCCTTCTGCTATCCAGATTACTTCACTGAAAGGTGATAGATAGTTTGGTCTAACCAAGTTGGCTCCAACTGCACAACCCCCTACCTCAAAAGGGCCCAAAACAAAAGAAGATTTCATCTCAAGGGGTGGAGTGCCTGCTGGGTTCTGTTTGTTAGTTATAACTGTAGACTTCATGAGCTTCCTTGTCCCAAGACCAGTTGCTCCCATCCCTGTAACTTCTTGCTAATAAATGGATGTTATTTTGAACACAACTGTCTTTGCTGTGTCAACCTGAGAGCAGGGACGAGAGTGAGTATCGTATTCCTGACCTGCAAGCAAAAGAGAACATCACACCTACAGACTTGTAAGGCTGAAAGTCACAGCTCAATGAAAAAGAAACCATGTGTACTCAAGCATCTAGGCTTTTAGTTTTATCAGTCTTGTGCATTAATATGCTAATTGCAAAAGAAGAAATGTGGAACTAATTCAATTTATCAGCTTTGTAAGACTATCCAAGTACCACCAAGATACAGTAGTATCAAAACAGACACAATGGCATTATTTTTGATATATTATACTACAGCAGTCCACAATATGTCCTGTTGAAATGGGTTAACAAGCTGTTTCATTGTAACAACAAAAACCCAAGTCTCTTTCTAATTTTCACTCCAAGACTGCTTAGCTTTACAGACATTTATCTTTATGACTCCCACTAAAAAGAATTAGCCTGCTTTTTATGCTAGAAACAAAACAACACTGTACTTCTTTTTGCTGATTAGTTGAGAGTATCTAAGAATTGTCCATCTTTTTTAACTTTTGTTTTCACAATCTTTTTTTGTATAATTGAACCATCTGGTGGTTGCTAAGGGTGGTATAATTTATATGTGTTTGATGTGTCAGCAGCACTGTCGAGAATCAGTATCCCAAATAACTCTGTAGCCAACCACAGCATACTACCAGAGATACACTGGAAGAAATGCCTATTACACCATCTGTTTTATTTATGGACCATTTTGACCCAGTTTCCATGATAGATGTTGACAAGCTCCTGGGATCTGTGAAGGCCACTACTTATGCCCCCGATCCTTGACCAACCTGGCTACTAAAATAATGTAAAGACCATATCAACAACTCCTTAGTAACTATTGTAAATCAATCACTAACTCAGTGCACCCTCCTTCAACCACTCATAGAGGCAGTTATCCATCTGCTACAAAAAAAAATCCCTGCAAAACAAAAACAATGTAGCCCATTATTGCCCTGTCTCTAATCTGCTCTTCCTGGACAAAGTGATTGAGAGAGCAGAATCAGACCAACTCCAGGTCTTCTTGGAATCTTGGATAACTCATCTATTGTAGATAATTCACAGTGGGTAGCCGTGTTAGTCTGTCTGCAGTAGTAGAAAAGGGCAAGAGTGCAGTAGCACCTTAAAGACTAATAAAAATATTTTCTGGTAGGGTATGAGCTTTCGTGAGCCACAGCTCACTTCTTCAGATTGTAGACCCTTTGTAGATCTATTGCAGATCTATTGTAGACCCTTTGTAGATCTATAGTAGATCTATTGTAGACCCTTTTCATTCTTGTTTCAGTCTGGATTAGGGGACAGAGGCAGTCCCTGCTGCCTTTAGCTGACTCTGTATAAATGTAGACAAAGGCCAGACCTCCTTGCTGCTCCTACTGGATTTATCTGCTTCCTTTGATACAGTGGACAATGCCATCTTGTTGAGGTGCTTGGAGGCAGAAGCAGGCATCAGGTGTTGTGCGTAGGACTGGTTTAAATCACTCTTCATGGACCGAACTCAAGGAATTGCCATTGGAGACCAGTTCCAAAGGGCGCAATCCTATCCCCGTGGCTCTTCAATCTCTATGTAAAGCTCTTAGGCCAAATAATTCATAATTTTGGGGTTTGCTGTCATCAATATGCATATGATATGGAGCTATATATATATCCTTATCCAAATCTGGTTATGCAGTAGTGGTTCACCAATCACTGCCTGTCTGCTGTAGTTAAATGGCTAAGAGTGAATAAATTGAAACTAAACCCTGGTACAACACAGGTAATGATGGTTGGCAAGGCAGAGATCTTGAAGGACATTATGCTCCCCACTTTCAGTGGGGTTCAGCAGAGCTGACCTTTGCTGACTCAATTAAGAGCCTTGGGGTTACACTGGATCCAACATTACTGTTAGAGAAACAAACACCTTTTTCCAACTCAGCCTAGCCCAGAAGATGCCCCCCTACCTTGACATGGATGATATAGCCACCTGGATCCATGCCATGGCAACATCAAGACTAGACTACTATAATACACTCTACATAAGTCTGTCCTCAAAGTCAGTCCATAGACTCTAGTTGGCACAGATTGCCACAGCTAATTATACTTGCGAGTGGGATGGAGCAGGCTTTTGCTCCCATTCTGTAGTCATTCCATTGGTTGCCCATCAGTTACCAGGCTCAATTTAAGGGACTGGCTACCACATACAAAGCCCTCCATGGCCTCGATTCCAAATATCTGCAGGACTGCTTCTCACTGTGTGCTCCACCATAATAGTGTCACTGTGTGTTCCACCATAATAGCTTCACTCATCTGAGCAGGGCCTTCTACGGGTGCAAATAGTAAAAATCAACAACTGCCCATACATGTGCATTTTCACTTTATGGAATGGTCTGCCTGTTGAAGTCACAAAGGCTCCTGTCCTCCCGGTTTTCTGCAAGTGATGCAAAGCTGAATTATTCAAGAAGGCTTTTTGCACAGGAAATAGGACTTTGAAAATAATGGATCTTACCTGATTAGCACTGGAAAATGACTGTTGGTCATCTGGGCTGGTGAGCAGACTCATGCATTTCCGCAAAGCTTGGCTGTTGGGGACAGTGTCAGGGAAATGGCTGCCATGTGGTCAGGAGAATCTAAACAGCAGGCTTTACTGTGACATTTCCCAAACCTTCACAGAAAAACAGGCTTGAGAAAGATCAGAACCCCCTGAGAGGTGTCCAAATGCACCATCATGCTATAGGGAAGCAGGACAAAAACCTGCTTCCCACCAAGCATTGAACCCAGAGCAGATCACCTGGGTGGAAATGGCCCCAGTCACTGCTATGTCTCAGTACTTTCTCCTGAGAGTATGTAGCCAGAGATTAAACCTGCACATCTTGTATTTTAAGCATATGTTATGAGGAATGGCTGATGAAACTGGAAGTTTTCAGTTTAGGGGCAAAAACAGCTAAGGGGTAAGGGTGCCATATGCCTGCTGGGGGCAGGAAATCTCCCACCCCCAATGGGCATTGCCCATCAGCACTCCAGGGGCTAGCAGGAGATTAAAAGACTTGTAGCACTGACAGTATATATCTCTTATGAGGAAAACCTGGAAATGATGGCAGCCCCAACCCCATCTCTCGCTAGCTGCCAGGCTGGGGGGACATGATAGGATTATGCATAGGGCTGAGAAAGTGGATAGAAAGAACTTTTCCTCCATCTCCCATAACACTAGAACTTTAGGGAAACCTAAGAAATTGATGAGCAATAGGTTCAGGATAGATAAAAGGTAGTACTCCTTTTCTCATAGAACAATTCAATTGTGGAATTCATTGCCACAAGTGTACATGGCTTTAAAGGGGGAATTAAACAGATTCATGGAAGGTAGGTCCATCAATGGCTACTAGCCATGGTGACTAAAGGGACACTGCATAGACAGAGACAATGAACCTCAGAATACCAGTGCTAGGAGGGAGGGTCAGGGGAAGGCCTTGGCCTCTATGCCCATTTTTTTGCCAAGGCAACTGGTTAGCCATTAAGTGAAACAGAATGCTGGACTAAAGTGAGACTACCGCTCTGATCCAACAGGGCTCTTCTTATGTTCTTATGATCCAGAAAACTTTTTTTTGGGGGGGGGGGGCTGAAGAACTTGTGATAATTATTGCCTTCCCAAGTGCTTACTATTTTGTCTTGTTTCTGTCTGAACAGAACAATTAAAATTGTTTTGGATAGTCATCTTTGACAGAAAAAAATAAGTACATACTATATCGATACCAAATTAAATTTTGCATTTTGAAATTTTAAATGTGTTGAAAATAAAAACTTTCTGATATTTTCAAGAAAGAAGGTTTGAATCTGAATGAAGGCGGAATAGTTATCTGGAGCTGGCCGTTTTTATACACTGGAATTTTTTTGTGCTTGCAAAACCCTATTTTATATAAAGGGGACAGATTGAAAGACATTGCACAAACTTTGAAACAAAAACATCAGTACTTAAAAATAAATAAATAAAGCATCTCTTTTTTTCACGAGAACTTTCTCTGAGAAACAATAGATTGCTAGAGAAGTAAAATCCTTCCTCTGAACAGAAATCCTTCCTCTGAACAGAAATGCTCAAAAGGAAATACTACAGACTACCCATCCAGCTGGTGTAGCATTTATTATTTATACCAAGGAGGCTGGGATTTCAGCAAGGCTCAAAGCAGGTGACCCTATACTAGGAGTGTGGAGAAAAGAAGCCAAGTTCCTCCTTCCAGTTAGCGACCAACAATTTATGCCTGAGCTGAATCACACAAGGCAATGATGTGCACATGCAAATAGGTTCACAAAACTTACTATTTTCTAACAAAAAGTTGATAGCCTGCCTCCCAACATATACACAAATTTAAACTACATTTTAGAAATAAAATCTCAAATATTAAGCCTTAGAGGAAAGGGTTAAAACCTAGTTTCTGACGAGCTAAACTTTTTATGGAAAAAAATCTGATGGGGAAAAATATTTGGTATTTTTTAAACAAAATGCAATTTCAATGGAAGACAGAGGGTCATAGAATCATAGAGTCACAGAGTTGGAAGGGACCACCAGGGCCATCAAGTCCAACCCCCTGCACAATGCAGGAAATTCACAACTACCTCCCCCCTCCACATCCCTAGTGAGCAGAAGATGGCCAAGATGCCCTCCCTCTCATCATCTGCTAAGATCACAGAATCAGCATTGCTGACAGATGGCCATCTAACCTCTTCTTAAAAACCTCCAGGAAGCTTACCACCTGCTGAGGAAGCCTGTTTCACTGAGAAACCGCTCTAACTGTTAGAAAATTCTTCCTAATGTCTAGACGGAAACTCTTTTGATTTAATTTCAACCTGTTGGTTCTGGTCCGACCTTCTTGAGCAACAGAAAACAACTCGGCACCCTCCTCTATATGACAGCCCTTCAAGTATGTGTGTGTGTGCTGAGTTAGTAGGGTAAATGTCATGGAGAAGTCAGAGTGAACGATAACATAACTGGATGCAATCGCTGGAGCTCTTAGGCGCCAGACTATGTAAAACAACCAGATAGGCATGGAATGTTGACATGGATTTGGGATAAAAGTGTTTTCCCCAGTACAATCAGGGCCCAGTGATTTTTGCTTGCTAAGGCAGCTGGGTCCAGCAGTCAAATAAAACTGTTTTTCTTGATAACGATCTCTGGGTCTCTTTCCCCCCTTCAAACCCCCGTTTTCTGCAACATTTACATCTTTCTTAAATTGTGGTGCCCAAAACAGAACACAGTACTCTAGTTGAGGTCTAACCAGAGCAGAGTAAAGCGATACCATCACTTCGCGTGATCTGGACACTATACTTCTGTTGATGCAGCCCAAGACTGCATTTGCCTTTTTAGTTACAGCATCACACTGCTGACTCATGTTCAGTGTTTGGTCTACTAAGACCCCAAGATCCTTTTCACACACACTACTGCTCAAACAAGTCTCCCGCATCCTATAATTATGCATTTGATTTTTCCTACCTAAATGCAGAACTTTACATTTGTCTTTGTTGAAGTGCATTTTATTAGTTCTAGCCCATTTCTCCAGCCTGTCAATATCATCCTGCATCTTGGCTCTGTCTTCTACCATATTTGCTACCCCTCCCAATTTAGTATCATCTGAAAATTTAATAAGCATCCCCTCTATTCCGTCATCAAAATCATTTATAAAGATGTTGAACAACACAGGGCCCAGCACAGATCCCTGAGGAACTCCACTAGTCACTTCTCTCCAAGTGGACGAGAAACCATTAACTAGCACTCTTTGGGTATGATCTGTCAACCAGTTGCAGATCCATCTAACAATAATAGGATCTAACCCACATTTCCCCAATTTGTCAACTAGAATACTATGTAGAACCTTATCAAAAGCCTTACTGAAATCTAGATAAACTATGTCTACAGCATTCCCCTGATCCAGCAAGGTAGTAACTTTCTCAAAAAAGGAGATAAGATTAGTCTGACATGACTTATTCTTGAGAAACCCATGCTGGCTCTTAGTGATCAGATCCATCCTTTCTAAATGCTCAAGGATGGACTGTTTGATGATTTGTTCGAACACTTTTCCTGGTATAGAAGTCAAGCTGATGGGTTAGTAGTTACCCAGATCCTCCTTTTTCCCCTTCTTGAAGATGGGGACAACATTTGCCCGCCTCCAATCTTCTGGCACCTCACCTGTTTGCCAAGACTTTTCAAAAATAATGGACAGAGGTTCCAAAATTACATCTGCAAGTTCTTTGAGTACCCTTGGGTGCAATTCATCTGGCCCAGAGGATTTTGTTTCATTTAAAGAAACCAGGTGTTTGTGCACTACCCCAATGCCAATTCTAGGCTGCAAATCCCTTCCCTCATCACATGTTCTGTTTATGCCATGTTGAGCATGAGCACCACTTCCATCACGAGAAAAAACTGAGGAAAAGTAGGAATTGAGGAGTTCTGCCCTCTCTTCATCTCCTGTTAAAATTTCACTTTCCGGTCCACACAATGGGCTTGTTCTTACTCTTACTCTGTACATAGGAAAAGAACCCTTTTTTTGTTGCGTTTAGCATCTCTCGCTAGCCTAAGTTCATACTGAGCTTTAGCTTTCCTAACACTCTCCCTACAAGCACTAGTTATTTGCTTATATTCCTCTTTGGTTATAAGGCTCTCCTTCCACTTCCTAAATTAGTCTTTTTTATTTCTCAACTCTTTAAAAAGCTGTTTATGGAGCCACCCTGGCCTCTTTAGGCTCCTCCCATTTTTCCTTCTCATAGGAATGGTTTGGGATTGCACCTTCAGTATTTTATTTTTAAGAAATGCCCACCCTTCTTGAACTCCCTTCTCCTTAAGTATTTCTGACCACGGGATTTTACCTAGCATAAGTTTAAGTTTGTTAAAATTTGTTCTTTTGAAGTCCAACCTACATGTCTGAGTACGTACAGGTTTCCCTCTCCCCAAGATTGTAAATTCCAAGAGTATGTGGTCACTACTACCCAGGGTGCCTACTACTTTAACCTCATCGACCAGTTCTTCCCTGTTGGTGAGAATCAAGTCTAAGATAGCAGACCCCCTTGTTTCCTTGTCCACCTTCTGGAATAGGAAGTTGTCAGCAAGACAAGTCAGGAATTTATTGGATCTTGCATTTTTAGCAGTGTTGGACTTCCAACAGATATCCGGGTAATTAAAATCTCCCATGACCACCATGTCCCGTCTCTTTGAGAACTTTGTGATCTGGTCTAGGAGCGTCCCATCCAAGTCCTCTGCCTGGTTTGGCGGTCAAAAGCAGACCCTCACGAGAATATCACTATTATTTCTTATTCCTTTTATGTTTACCCATAGAGACTCGACTGCACTATCATGCTCAGATTTATATACTTCTTCACAAGTGTACACATCTTTGACATACAGTGCTACTCCTCCCCCCTTCCTTATCAATCTATCCCTTTTAAACAAGTTGTACCCCTCAATCTTAATATTCCAATCATGAGTGACATCCCACCAAGTTTCAGAAATGCCTATTAGGTCAAAATCCCCTTTCTGTATTAGGGCTTCAAGTTCTTTCTGCTTGTTTCCCATACTCTGCGCATTAGTGTACAGACATCGGAATCCGTGGTTTATGTGCCCTGTGGTTTTCGTTTCTGTACTTACCTGTGAGTTTATATTTCCTTGCATACATGCCACTCCCTACAAATCTTTATTGTTCTCGTCTCCAGGTATTATCAGCATACAAGGCTTTAAATTGTTGTCTCACTCCCCCATATATATGTATCCTATATGTGTGTGTGTGTGTGTGTATGTCATATATATGTATCCTAGCCATAGTTTCATAGGAGCCTTTCATTGTTAGCTCTCTTTCACCGATTGTAACTGTTCAAAGACAAAAACTGAAATTATTTTTGTGCAAGACAACACCTATTTACAAGAACCCTGTGCAGGATTTTGCAGGTGAACATTAAAACTCTCCCCCCCACCCGCCATCCACTTTTTATGTCAGACATGGCTTGATAGAATTGAAGCCAGAACACTCTCTCTGTCTCTCTCTGTCTCTGTGTTTGTGTGTGTATAAAGTTTTACTGCCTGGACTGTGACTAAGACTGTGATGTAATGGATGATCTCTCAGGATTAGTAAACTGCCCTTTTAGTTAAGTATAAGCAATTCCACTCCATATGCAACTAAATGCTATAGAAAAGAAATAGTTTTGGATTATTTTCTCATAAGGAAGCTGCAGCTGCTGCAGTGAAGGCTAACATTTAATCAGAATTCCCACCTTTTCTTAAGAACATAAGAAAAAGCCCTGCTGGATCAGACCAAGGCCCATCAAGTCCAGCAGTCTGTTTACACATTGGCCAACCAGGTGCCTGTAGGAAGCCCCCAAACAAGACAACTGCAGCAGCACCATCCTGCCTTACAAGGACCTAACTACATGGGTTGGGTCCCTATCCACTATGAGGGCTGCAATTCAAACTTGTGCTTGTGAATTTTTCACTTGGAGCTCAATTCCCTGGCATGTGGAATCCTGAATTAGGAGAAAGGGTTTCAGCCTTCCACCCCAGTGTCATTTTTCCCTTCCCAAAAAGGTTAAGTCTTGATAGGTCCAAAAAGGATACAAACAACCCAGCAAAGAACTCCAAACAAAGCAGAAGGCTTCTAGGGACACACTCTAGCTCAGTAACTGACAGACGTTCAGTCAACACCGGATTTAATTTTAAGGGACTGAATTAAACTAGAAAATGTGCTCGAAATCAGACGTCCTATGTCATGATCTGATCACGTGGGCAAGAAACGATCTTAGACACAAAGTAACCAGGAAAGCTGTCCCAGGCCTCGGCTAGGAGTAGGGTTGCCATCTCCAGGTTGGGAAATACCTGGAGATTTGGGGGGCAGAGCCTGAGGAAGGCAAGTTTGGGGAGGGAGAGACTTCAATGCCATAGAGTCCAATTGCCAAAACGGCCATTTTCTCCAGGGGAAATAATCTCGGCTGGAGACCTATTGTAATAGCAGGAGATCTCTAGCCACCACCTGGAGGTTGGCAACCCTAGCTAGGGGGCCGCACTGGGTGGCCTCCAATCACTGAGCTGTCTTTGGTCCCACTCCACCCCACTGCTGGACTCTTACAGTGGGAGAGAACTGTGATGGGCAGTCAGCTGTAAAATGGTGGGAGGAGCCCCTCCCCCATTACCCAATATGTACCAGCTCATGGCCTATCAGGCAGAGCAGGCGGAAGCAGTGAGCTGGGCAGCAAGGGGCAAAGCCCCTTCCACCCCCTAAAGATGGCCCCCCAACCAGCTTATGCCACTTGATGCCTGTCAGACAGAACCGGCAGTACCAATGAGCTGGGCAGGCCAACGTGACAGTAGCACTGTGCCCTGTCCCCCACCCAGTGATTCTGAGGCCCCCTCTTCAAGTTTTGCTCTGATCCCTAGAATCACTAAGACTGCTTCTCATGTGGGGACACTTTCTCATTGCCAGTGGTGACTAGTTCACTAGAGAATGGCAAGCTTGGTTATTTGTCAGTCAGTCTTGTGCAAACAGAAAGGCCACTGTGTATTCAAATTGTCTTCCGCACAATTACTCCGTTCTTTAAAAATCTGGTTCTGCATTGCCCTGTTTATTGTTTTAAATCCCAAATAATAAACACCACATCGATGGCAGATTTAATAGGGTTTTACCATTTTTATTTTTAATAGTGTCATTCACAGAGTAATGAGTAATCTTTCTCAAATAAAATAAATGCTAAGCACAGTGGAGACATGGCTACTAGCTTAGATGGTTTTAAAAATTATTACATAAATTAATGGAGGATAAAGTCTATTGATAGCTAGATGGAACTTCCATTTCATAGGCAGTATATACTTCATTACTAAACAAGCCATAGGAAATTACTGTCTCCTTTATGCCTTACATGTTAATTTCCAAGGGCTTCTGGCAGGTTGGGAAAAGAACACTGGACATCATAGAATGTCTTCTGGTGTACGTTGGCAACTCGTATTATCTTAGCATACAATGCACTAAAATTTCCCCTGAAATATTATTTTGGACAAGTTCAGTCTGGAAACATCCTTGTCATTCCTTCAACACTTGATATGGATGCTATGGAAAATGCACATTCTGAATGATTATATTTGCTATACTTACAAAGCTTCAGTTGCACACAAAGGGAATGGGATCCTCTTCACCACTTAACCCTCTCTCATTCCATCTCTTTCACACAGCAGAATCCCTGACCTACCCATGCAACGTTGTCATTTATCCACTGCCTCCACTTGTTTCGGTGTTAACCTTGCTTCCTCTGTTTTCCAGCCATTGTTACATCTAACTGACAGAGTAGTGGTTAAAACCCTTCCTTTCCAAAGCAACATGTATTCACTGCCTTCTACAGCTTCTGCAACTGGACCATTCAAGGTAGAACACTACTTCTTGCTACCCCTTCATCAATAGTACTCTTGCACAATAAGCCAGAGGCCCATTCCTCCAACCAAAATTATAATAAGGTGACTACGAGATCTGAAGAAGTGAGCTGTAACTCACAAACAGTGCATTCCTAAGGAGAGTTACTGCAGTCTAAGCCTATTCATTTCAATGGGCTTAGACTGGAGTAACTCTCTTTAGGAATGAACTGAAAAGCTCATACCCTGCCAGAAATGTTGTTAGTCTTTGAGGTGCTACTCGACTCTTGCTCTTTTCTACTGCTACAGACAGACTAACACAGCTACCCATCATGAGCAAAGAAATTTTTGACACCATGAAAAATTATGTTTAATTCCCACATATTTCATAGGTAGTCAGCAGAAAGCCGCTGATTGTGGCTGCAGCACTATCTCGAGGCATGATAGAAGTGGTAATTCAAACAATGGCTACTAATCTGGAATGGGAGGCAGCACAATTCTCGTATCAATGCCAGAATTTGAAGTCCCAGAAAGCTCAAAGGTAATTACAGGAATTTTAACTTTAAGATGGTAGGCTTGGCTCTGAAGTGCACTTGCAACAAGACAGAGGGTCCAGAATTTCTGGACATCATAAAGAATCTATTATCATTGTAGTCGCTTTCAGCTACATTGGTTTCATTACCATCTGTCTTCATCCACTGGTGCTTCAAGAATTAATACAAAGATGAAGAATATTTTTTCGTAAAGATGAGTCATAGAGTGTAGGCAAGGAGACAGCTCATCACTTCTATGATTTCACAGCACTATAGGATGCAAAAGAAGGTAAGATTGTTAGGTCCATTGAGTTGAAAATAAGGGTTAGTTTTTCAGTTGAGCAATAATTCTCTTTTCAAGGTGGGCAATATTTAAGCAATCATCCCTTCAAAATTGGTCATTACCACTAGCTAATGACCGATTTGTGAGCTAATAGCCCAAGGTGAAGCCAAGGGCAGCAAACGCTCAGGCAAACTACTCATTGTCCACAGTATTAACAGATTTCAAGGGCATTATTACTATTATAAACCATGTTCATTGATTTATAACAACACTGATATGTTTTAGACAAGAGCAGGTGCAGTGAGCTGGAAAAACGAATTGTTTCCTTCAGCTTCTCAGCTGACTGTCCATCATACATGGTAACAGAGCTAGATGCCAAGTCTTTGGCCACTTAGACTAAAACCGAGAAGCAAGGATGGAGTCTGAAAAGTTCCTCAAAAAGCATGACCTGGTCACAGTGATCCATACTTCCCTCCAGGTTAGATCACGGTAATGCACTTTGTATGTAATGCCTTTGAAAATGATCCAGAAACATTGTAAAGCCTGTGGAAATGATCCAGAAACTTCCTTTCATCTAGAATTCATCAGCCAGGCTATTGTCAGGGGTGGGATACAGGGACTGTATCTTCCCAGTGCTGAAAGATCTGCATTGGCCCTCCATTTGTTTCCTGGCCCAATTCAAAAGGCTGGTTTGTTTTTATTTCTTTATCAAGAGCATTTACAGTCCCTCTTTCTCACTGAAACTCAAAGTGGATTACATAGTGCATACAAAGAGCCATCTAATAAACACAGTTTAGGTCAATACAATCAATATGAGGAAACATTGAATGACCAATGTACTAGTACTACTGAAGTCTGAGCAAACGTGGCATATTAGGCATGAAACAGAATGTGGTTATAACGAAGAAGAATGGTATTGCATCAGTAGAAAACAATGAAGTGACAACAGGGTGATACATGTAGCAAACTGATTCTACATGTTATATATGGTGGAATAATCCCCAATTCCCTTTCCCTTTATAAAGTGCCTTCCTGAACTGTTATAGTATAGCATAAGGCTATAGTAAAGCCCTGTAACTTTTATAGAAAATCTCTCCTGAACAACTCAGGAATGCACAGTTAGTGACTGACCTCAGGCAGGACATTTCAAGTTCTAAATGGCTTAGGGCCAACATACTCGAAGGACCGCTTTCTCCCAAACCAGCTGGCCCACCAGTTAATATCTGCCTCACAAGCTCTTCTCTCAGTGCTCCCTGTCTTCAGAGTTGAGAAAGGTGGCAACCACAACCAGGGCTTTTTCAGTAGTGGCACCTCCTTTGTGAAATGCCCTTCCCTTGAGGCTCACTTGGCGCCCATGTTACTTTCTTTTAGGTGCTAGGCCAAAACATTTTTGTTTCCACCTGCTTTTAATTAAAGGGTTGATCTTTTAAAATAATTTTATAAAGTGATTTTTGTCTGAAAATTGTTAAATTCATTTTAAGCTGGTCAGTTACTTGTTTTTTTATTCTCTAGATGGGGTTCATAATGCTGGGTTCTAATTTGTAAGATGTTCTGTTCTGTTCTGTTCTGTTCTGTTGTAAGCCACCTTGGACACTGTCTCCAGGCGAGGTCTTAGCTACCTCATCAAGCTGGAGTTTTCAGGGGAGATTTTAAATGGCCAATATTGGGTTAGTGTGAACGAAGAACCTTTAATGTAAGTCTAAGTTTGTGTCAGCAGGAACGTTAAGGCAGCATGTTTATGTCTGAGTATACCTCAACTAATAACTTAGAGGTCCTGATTAACGGTATGGGGCCAAGCAAAGAAGAGGTTTGAGGAGAGGGTCTGAGGCTGTCTTCAGTGCCAGCAACCACAATGAGATTATTCGGAATTATGTCTGATCCTGCCTTTTCTCTGCTGTCTTTTTCTAGTGCATGGACTGAAACTCATTTCCTGGGCCTTGAGTTACTGGCAAAGATGAGCTGTTCTCAGTGCCAAGATGGAAGGGGCAAGAGAGATGCCAATAAAAGGGAGACTTGACAGCAACAGATTATTATGATTGAGTCAGCTAATGTTGTAAATTGGAATTACTATTGTTATTTTTTTTTAGTTGAAACTCATACTCCACAGAAATTGTTTGAACTGGGATCACAAAGTAGGCTTCTTTTTTGTGGATGGGAACAATTCCAAGAAAAGTACTGGTTACAAGAGGGTTATTTCTCTGGATTACCATCAAAGTGTGGCATGTTGGTATTTTTATTGTTCTCAAGGACCTCTTGTGAAGAATTCATCAATATGTCTTATAAAAAGTCCATCAAAAAGAGTATACATAGAGAACGCAAGCCAAAATGTAAAATTTAAAACATTTGAGAATTTTCTCATCTGGCAGATTAATAGATTTTGGACAATGCTGCCATGTTGAACAACACATTGAGAATGAAAATAGTCTTGAAAGGATGAATCAAACATTAGTGGCATGATTAGTTCTACATATACAGGATTTTTTTTTCTACAAGCAACTTTAGTTGTTCTTTTTCAACTGACCCTTCAAACCAGATCTAAAGACACCCAGAACTAGAAGTCATCAACCATGTCATCAAAAACAAAGTTACACCGTGATAAACCCATGGAAGTCAAGGGGCTTAGAAGGGTGCAACTGTTTAGGATCCTGCTGTAAAAGAAGGAACCTAGCCTAACGACTAAATAAATCCTGTAGCCAGATTTATAATGTTTTCTACAAGTTGAAGGCAAAGAACCAGTCCAAAGGAAATCTGTGGGAAATGCACTCCACATTGGGCTACATCACACTTTGGAGAGTTTTGTGACTAAAAAATGCTCACATTCATTCCAAGAAGTTTCTCTGTTGGTAAAAGGACAGAAAACAGGAGAGTGGCTAATTGCTCTCAAGCACACACACCCCATCCCACTGATGGCTCTCACAAGTACCCAGTACTTAAGGCTTGGATATGCAAATGTTTCTAACCAGCAGAAAACCATCAAGGGAACTATCTCATGCCCTGGCAGGAATTGTGACACCTAGGAGGACACAAATACTTGGGGATGTGAAATGCTAGATTGTATCTGTTACTAGGAAGGAGGAGGCTGAAGTTGGTTCCCAGTTCGTTCCCTAGTCCCAGTTCCTTATTCATATCTCCTAGTTACTGAATGATATTGAGGACAATTTAAAAGGAAGGACAGTCAGAGAAGGATTGACCCACAAGGACTCGAGGGGAACAGTGTGCATTTTGGATAACTTGGAGGAAGGAGCTCCCATGCTTGGGTTCCATCCTGATGGCCCCCATTATCAAGAGAAGCTACAGAGTATATCCTCTTGGCAGGATATACTCCAATCAGCTGGTGGCAGCGTAGATACCCAATGAGAAGTGAGGAACCCCTCTAGGACTCAGGTTGGCTCAGGGGAGTGGAACACTTCTAGGCAGAGACTCAACACAACCGCTGAGTATCTCAACTTCTCAGAGGTCCCAAAGCAAAATGGTGCTTACAGGGCAGCAGGGTGTTCTGCAACAAAATCCATACATATTTTACAGCAATTTATTATTTGTGTCAGAAAGTAGAGAGAAATGAACGTAATTTGAAGAAAGAACAGGCAAGAAAAAGAAGACCAATGAACTACTGGTAGAATCAATCAATCAACAAAAGTTTGGTGTTCTGCTTTTCTAGATAATGTTGCTGGCTACACTCTACTTTTAACAGTTCATTCATCTAAACTGCTCCCCAACTAGTATCTCCTCTCTTCATGTAACATAGAGCTGGATCCCTGCCTGTGTCATGTCCCTACATTATCCTGTCTTTCCTAAACAAGAACTAGTATCCATAGCAGGTCTGGGTTGCCCAAGGATTGCATCTATTGTGCTACTGTGTGAACGTAAGTCCAACCCAAATGAAACAGTCACACACACTACAACTCTTTCTAAGATTCCTCAGGCAACAACCTTTGATGTTCTGGATCCTGGAAGTCTAAGAAGACTAAGCATGGTGTACAGATGTTTGCAAAGCAGAAAGAATATTCCTCAGTAAAAGACAGAATAGATCCTATCGGCAAGGACCCTGGAGCTGCCTTCCTAGACACTGGGATAATTTTAGGCCTTGGGCAACATTGTTCATTCTGCAGGTTTCATTCAGTTTCACTCTAGCCTGGTATTTCTTTTAAATCCCTGTTTCTGCAACTGCTGTATGGAAGGACATGGTCGTCCTCTCCCATACCAAAGTGAAACAACTGGGAATTACAATGACATTATGGCCAGGTATATTCCAAGGCAGGTTGCCCTGGCAACTGAATGCAGCTGTAATCTCCACCCGCATCAGTACTTATTACAGTGTGCCATTCTGCTTTTGATCCAGTCTTATTTCTTTTCCAATAAGGTTTCCCAACCCTGTGTTCTGTTGTAAAATTAATGCAGGGGTGGGAATGCATTTTCCAGAGTACGTTTGGTGGGGTGGGAAGGGGTTAAGCATTCTTCCCTCCCATATGTTGATTTTTCTTTGCAAATGTCCACCTGTTCATGCATTAGCATTGCAGATACATAACATTTAGTTCTGCATTGAGACTTCAGCCCTACCCTAGTTTGTTGTTTTGATTCATTTACTATTTATATTTTAAATAAATGAATCTACAAAGCTGTCTCAATTTGTACTGCCAGCAAATGCTCAAAAGCAATGTTCCCTGTTGTAACCTGGTAGCTCATACTATGCCAAAACAGAGATCTAACACCAGACTTTTACCCTCACAATGATGTTGGAAGATAGGTCAGTTTTCCAGCCTTATGCAAATGAGTTACTAAGAAAAGTTGATACTAGAGACCACTACAGTCCCAAGATAACAATCGAGGTCTTCAATTGGTCACTGATAGGGAGGTCACTTAGTGAGAAGCCGTCAGTGCACTGTGCTTTCTCTTTAATGCTCCTGATATTGTATCTTGTATAACAAATCTCCAATGACAGGGCCATAGATCAGTGGCAAAGAATCTGCTTTGCATATAGAAGGCCCCAGGTTCGATCCCAGTCATCCTCAGTTAAAAGCATTAGGTAGTGGGTGATATGAAAACCCTCTACCTAAGACCCTGGAAAGCTGCTGCCAGTCTGAGAAGACAATTCTGATCACGATGGACCAAAGGGCTGGTTCAATTAGGGCTGTTGATTTGGTTCGGTCCGAACCGAAAAACAGCCGAATTTACCGCAATTTGGCGGTTTTTCGGTTCGGACAAACCGAACTAAAAAAGGGGGGGAAACCGGGGAGCCAAATTCGCCGAGTTCAGGGTGTTCCCGAATAAATTCGGTGAATTCAGCCCCTTTAAACAGATCTGCGCCTTCCAGCTGGAAGGCGCACATCTGTCCCGTCCCCCCCGCGCGCGCCTCCAGAAACTTCCCTGGAGGCACGCGGCGGGCCCTTTAAATAGATATGTGCCTCCCGGCCGGGAGGCGCAAATCTATTTAAAGCCCCCCCAGCCCTGCCGGGACTCCCAGCAGGGCTGGCGGGGGGCTGGCAAGCCCCTCTGCACTGTCTGCGCAGAAAGCGCAGAGGGTCTTGCCAGCCCCCCGCCAGCCCTTCCGGGAGTCCCGGCAGGGCTGGGGGGGCTTTAAATAGATCTGTGCCTCCCGGCCGGGAGGCACAAATCTGTTTGAAGTCCCACCACGCGCCTCCAGGGAGCTTCCCTGGAGGCGCGCGGCGGGCCCTTTAAATAGATCTGGGAGGCGCAGATCTATTTAAAGCCCCCCCCCCCCAGCCCTGCCGGGACAGCGCAGAGGGTTTCCAGAACCCCCCCCCAGCCCTGCTGGGACTCCAGCACGGCCCGAATAAAAACGGGCCGAATTTTGCCGAAGCCGAACTATACCGAAATTTTTTTTTCAACAGCCCTAGGTTCAATATAAGGCTGCTTCTGTGTGTTAAAAACAGACTGTATACAAGACAGCGACAGGTGGTTTAGCAAGAGATTTCATGTTGGTTTTGCCTGTAAATACATATAAATTATAATCAGAATTCCAAGTGGACAAGACAACCCCATAATTTTAATGGAAATGAGGCTCTAAATCTGTATTATCAAATCAAGAAAAATTGAGCTATTTTCACATTTCAGTTACCTAATGGAGTAGATACACATTTTCCTTTGTCTTGAGGAATGAGCTGCAAGTGACAGGCTTTCCCTTGGTTGTTAACAGTGTCGTGGGCTATTGGCTAATTCGTGACAGCTCCTGGTGAGGCTTGCAGAATGGCTCATACAGAAAGCCTTCTCTCTTTTTTTGCAACAACGGTAGTTATTTTCTCTTAGCCGTACTATTGTATTGGCCCTGCATCAATTTATAAGGTAAGAACAGAGGAGAGCGATGAGGATGATCAGGGGCCTGGAAACCAAGCCCTATGAGGAAAAGCTGAGGGAGTTGGGAATGTTTAGTCTGGAGAAGAGGAGGTTGAGGGGAGACATGATTGCTCTCTTTAAGTATCTGAAGAGCTGTCACTTAGAGGAGGGCAGAGAGCTGTTCCTGTTGGTGGCGGAGAGCTGTTCCTGTTGGCAGCTGAGGATAGGACTCGTAATAATGGTTTTAAATTGCAGGCGGAAAGGTACCAGCTGGATATTAGGGGAAAATTTTTACAGTAAGAGTTGTTCGACAGTGGAATAGGCTACCTAGGGAGGTGGTGAGCTCCCCCTCACTGGCAGTCTTTAAGCAGTGGCTGGACAAACACTTGTCAGGGATGCTCTAGGCTGATCCTGCATTGAGCAGGGGGTTGGACTATGATTCTATGAAATGCCAGCGGGAGGCTGCACTGCTTCCGCAGTCTAGCAGGGCCTGCGTAAGTCACCCTACGCCAGGGTCCATGCCAGTTTGCATGGAACAAGTGGCACGGACACCAGCGTAAGGGTCACAGTGGGTCCTGTGGGCATTCACCCCCCCTTCAGGAATGCATAGTTAGTGACTGACTAAACTTTTCAGCCTGCCACATCAATTGTTAGAAACTATTTTTCTACCAATTCTGACTTCTTCTTTTTTTTATTGTGCAGAAAAATTTGATGCTGTTGTCTATAGTTCATTGAATTCCATGTCGATTGTTTTGCCAAACATGGGGTGAGATTCTTGTTTCTTTCTGGTCTTTTTATTCTGAGAGAACATGTGGCTAATTCAGTCTTGAGATCATGTTTTCAACCAAATAAGTTTTTGTGGGGGGAAATGTCTGTGGTTTTGTATTTTCTATTTCGACATCTTTCACAGTCCTTAGAATGTTGCCACTTTTTAATGCCATGGAAATTCTGATTTATTTTCTAATAACTGACTTCTACCACTGTGCCTGGAATTTTTCATGTTCTCCTGTGTCTTATGCTGCCAGCAGATGTCCATTGGCTCTTTTGTAGAAGAATTAATTAGATGACTTTGGAGAGCTTTAATGTCCAAAGTTGTGGCAGGTAATATCCAGAACATATCCACCTAGTACATTTTTAATCCCAGCTTTCCTCCAAAGAACTCCAAAGAGTTCTAGAGCATTCCTGAGCTGTGTGGGCAAAAATTGTTTGGAGGCATGCAAGGGCCAGTCCTGGCGTCTGCATCCAATGCGCCAGTGACCAGGCTACTTGTGCTGCCATGATCTGCATGGTTACCGACCGGCGTTGGGATGCAGGCACTGGCCTCTCTGAACTGCCACTGCAGCACGGCCCTGGGACTCCGGCTTGGCTTCCTGCTGGCGTCGTGATGGCACACCTCTGTGTGCCATCGTTCCAGGGAGGAGTTCCCGGGAAGTTCTGGGCGGAGCTGCCTTGAGGCGGCTTCCTAACCTCCTTTCAGGCTGGGAACACCCCCTTTGCCCTTACTTGCATTTACTCCACCTTTTTAGGTGACATAGCCCCTTAGAATGCTATGGAGCGGTTCTACGGGGCTTGCAAGTAAGGACAGTTTTCTGCCTTTGGGGGGGGGCTGAATCCACCTTTGGATGTGGCACGGCTGAGCGACCTCCAGCTACCAGCACAGCCCCTTCCTTCAGGAATGGGCTGTTAGTTTCCCTCTCCCCTTAAATGTTTTAAATAGAGTTTGGACTGTGTCCAATTAGGCACCGGTATATGTAATGGAGGTACAAGGCAAAATTATAGCAGGAAGGGAACCTTTTGAGTAGGATAAGACCTTCTAGAGTAGGATAAGACCAATTCACATGACCAGTGCCACCTGATGAGATGGGGGGGTTGACCAGTGTCATTTATGCTTGTGGATAAAGCAGCCATCTTTTCTCTTGCAGAGGCAGACATTGTGCAAACAATTTACATCACTGCCACACTTCTTGGCCTCCAAACAATTCTGGATTTTGTTTCATTACCATGCAAATGCCACAAGGAATTTTCCCTCATCTGTGTGCCTGATGGTAATCTTTCAGCATATGCCATATGCTGGAATCAATTGGAAGAATCATACCAAATCAGTCTTATAGAATTGCAGGGTTTTCTTTTGCAAACACATTATTTGATTCACTTCTCCACATACTATTTTGTGTTTTAAAGACTGACTTTCTGAACTTTAGTTGACATTAGATACTACATGTAGTTAGTCAGATGAATCTTGGCACTACTCTTATAGGAGATGCCAGACTAGGCAAATTCTATGGTCCTTTTTGATTTGGGAATCTCTGAGTTTGGTGGTTACTTATGACAGCAGACAGCACATCCATGACTCTTATCCTTAATCAAACCATGTTATCATCTGAAAATTGCAGAAGAGCTGCCTGGGCACATTTTGATCAGGATGGAAAATATGTCTATAGGCTCCTGGGAACCATAGCGTTAAACACTCCAAAACTGGCCCCATCCAACAGAACTAATAAAGGGTGTCGACTGCAATTAAAGAGCTTAGACAAGTAAAGAACAATTGGAAACATAAATTCATTTTGTTGATCCGTCCTGGCACCCGAAGAAGTGTTTGCTGCTTTTTATTCCTTCTTTCTCATGGAGTGCTTGTTTTTCAAAAAAGAAAAGAAAAAGACAAATGACAAAGGATTAACTGTAAGCTAGAAGTTTTATTGGGTTCCCTAGAATTTATTATAGTGCCAGAAATTAATTATGGATAATAGCAAGGTTGGGATCACAAGGACTTTCATGCGAGAAGAAAAAGAGAAAATTCTACCCTTGGAAATGTTCTAGCCAGCAGGAAAAGATTGAATCTGTCTAATTCAATGACAAAAATGAAGAATAAAATTTACATACCAGCAATTTTGCATATTCTGTGATATTCAAGATAATGTTTAGATGAAAAAAAAAGACTACTGGCTTGGTCAGCCATGGCATTGTGGCTGAAGTGTGTGGCTTGCAAGCCACATGTAGTTTTTCTATCGGCAATGGGTAGTTCATGGACCAAAATGCTTTGCAGCTCCCATATCTCCCTCAGATATCTTTTTCTCTTCCAACCATCATTGTAATTTTCTCTCCGCATGGAGAGAAAGGAAAGCCATGGGTGGGGGAGCCAATAGCAGTAAGACGCCAAAGCCAGGGGTAAGGGGAAAGGAAGGAAAGGGGACTTCTCCTCCTTGCGAAACCTCACAGATCCCCCCTCCCTAGGGTTGGCAACTGCCAGGTAGTAGCAGGAGATCTCCTGCTAATTCTACTGATCTCCAGCCAATAGAGATCAGATCACCTGGAGAAAAATGGCCACTTTGGAAATTGAATTCTATGGCATTGAAGTCCCTCCCCTCCCCAAACCCCGCCCTCCTCAGGCTCCGCCCCAAAAATCTCCCACCAGTGGTGAAGAGGGACCTGGCAACCCTACCCCTCCCAGCAGAACATAATTGAGGTAACTTATGTGTAGGAAGTACTGACCTGGATGGCCCAGAGTAGCCTGACCTCAACAGATCTCAGAAGCTAAGAAGGATTGTACTTGGATGGGAGACCACAAAGGAAGCTCAGGGTTGCTACAGAGGCAGGCAGGCAAGGGCAAACCACCTCTATTCATTTCTTGCCTTGAAAACCCTACTGCAGGGGTGTCAAACATAAGGCTCATGGGCCGGATCCAGTCCCTTGAGAGCTCTTATCTGGCTCGCATGCCAGCCAAGGCAGCCACCTCTCAATCTCGGCTGGGGAGGCATGGCCCAGCCCAACCAAGTGACAGTTATGTCATATTAGGCCCTCATAACAATTGAGTTCGACACCCCTGCTCTACAAAGTTGCCATGTCAGCTGTGACTTGATGGCACTTTCCACTACCACCCTCATGTGCAAGAATGAGCTTACTGATCACGGGGTGCACATCCACTCTCCTGAGCATAATAAGAGGCATTCTAGTCTCTGAGTATTTTTAAAGCCTCTTATGGTACAAGATGCATGCACATACCTTGATCTGGGACCAGCCACAGTCACTGGCCTCGACGGAGACTTTGTTGATCTGAGAAACAGAAAGTTTATCTTGACCATTAGTACAGAGGTAGGCAAATGTATGTGCCACCATGGTGACAGCAGAGGCTCTCCTTGGAGATCTGATACAGCTGGTAAAGAATGGCAGTATACATTTTAAGGGAAGTGTACTTTTTAAAAATTTAGACAAGCACTGAGTATTTCTATGTTTAAAAGTACTATTAATTGACCTAAATTTAATAGATATATCTGTTTAAGCAAATACTTATATTTATCATTTTAAAAAAAGGAATGTGTTAACTTTCCATTTCTCTAAAAAAAAATTGTAGTCTGGAAATGCCACTGAAGTTTTTGGCAGAGAATACAAAAGTTGCTTTGACTTGACATATTTGTGATGTTCCTTCCATTCCAAACCCTCCTTACTGTCTCTGTGTGAGCATAGTAGGGGTCCAGATCAGAAGAAAATCATTTCATAAAGAAGTGATAGAATATGGAACAACCACCACAGAGATAAGTAGCACATATTCCACTAAAGGTAACCGTGTTAGTTAAACAATTTATTCCTTTGAATTGAATTTTGCATTCCTAATTTGCAGGTTCATTAAAATGCAATAATTTCTGTTTGGCATGTGTTCAATTGATAAAACAATGAATGAAGAAATCTGATCCTACAAAGGTTAATAGGGTTCACTCTCTTGCTCCAGGTCTGCCAATCTTTGCTGATGGAAATCAGCTATATCCTGTGTTTTAAGGGATGGCTGACGCCTCACGATCTTTCCCTCAAATTCCAAACTGAATAAAGGTGAGTGATGTCAGTCAGAGACAGTAGATGGGTAGACATTGCTGCTGGCTGACAGACTTCTTCCATTTTCCCTGCTTCTGTTACTCCCTAAGTGACATTCCTCTCGTATTTATTTATTTATTTATTGTTCTTTTAGATGGGAAATTACAGCAGGGGCAAATTCTTCTCCATTCCCTCCCCTCAGGACAAGCTGCATTATCAAAACGTCCTCTTCTCCATAACTATTAAAGGTGCATGTTCTTGGTTACTTGGACACTGTCTGCTTCCTGGGTTATAAATGGCCACTGTGTGAACAGACTGCTGGACTTGATGGACCTTGGTCTGATCCAGCATGGCTTTTCTTATGTTCTTATGAAAGGTACAGGTAGGGTTGCCAGCTCCAGGGTGGGAAATACCTGGAGGTTTTGGGGGGCCTGAGCAAGGTGAGGTTTGGAGAGGAGAGGGACTTCAATGTCATAGAGTCCAATTGCCAAAACGGACATTTTCTCCAGGGGAACTGATCTTTGTAGTCTGGAAATCAGTTGCAATAGCAGGAGATCTCCAGCCACCACCAGGAGGTTGGCAACCCTGGGTACAGAGAATATTTTTGTCAGATGCACACAACACATAGTTAAATTGTGGAACTCCCTGCCCCAGGATGTGGTGATGGCTGCCAGCTTGGAGGGCTTTAAGAGGGGAATGGACATATTCATGGAGGAGAGGGGTTTTCATGGCTGTTAGTTAGGATGGATACTAGTCATGATGCATACCTATTCTCTCTAGTATCAGAGGAGCATGCCTATTATTTTGGGTGCGGTGGAACACAGGCAGGATGGTGCTGCTGCAGTCGTCTTGTTTGTGGCTTCCTAGAGGCACCTGGTTGGCCACTGTGTGAACAGACTGCTGGACTTGATGGGTCTTGGTCTGATCCAGCAGGGCCTTTCTTATGTTCTTATGTAGAGTGGTTCTGTGGCAGAGCATCTGCTTTGCATGCAGAAAGATTCAGTCCCCAAGATCTCCAGTTAAAACAATCAGGTAGCAGGTGTTATGAAAGATCTCTGCCTTGGAGAACTGTTACAAGTCTGAGTAAACAAACAGTAATCTGGCTCAGTATAACAGAGCTTCATGTGCTCATGTATGTTCCTATCACCAGAATGACACCTAAAAGGCTTACTTCATTTCCCCCCACACTGTTGCAAGGGTTACAAACAGTATATCTTTAGCCCTTTATTCATACAACATCACTATGAAATAAGTTAGGCAGCAATGCAGTCTGAATGAAGGCCACTGAGTGAACTTCACTGCCGAGCCAGAACTTGAACTAAGTTCTCTCCTATATCAAAATTGAAGTCTGTTCTATATAGCTAATGAGGAGATTGTTAGACATAGGCCTGCAAGGCAAAGAAATAAGAGGCTTCAATTCCACATCTACAATCTGGGAATAATAAAGATATTCTTCTGTAAAAGTGCTTTGTTCATTAAAAGCGCAGATAAATCATTTAACAGTCACATTGCTAAGTACATTCTTTATGAAGATTGCAATGTCAAAAAAGAACACTTTTAATTATTTCATGTCAAGGTGATTATTATTCCAGTACTGGTGTCTTACCCATAGCTGCCATAATTGTTTGGATCTGGACAGGGATTGAACTAGGGTTGCCAGTTTTGGATTGGGAAATACCTGGAGATTTTTGGGGTGGAGCCTGAGGAGACCAGGGTTTGGGGAGGGACTTCAATGGGGTATAATGCCATAGAGTCCATTTTCCAAAGTGGCCATTGTCTCCAGGTGATCTCCAGGTGATCTCTCCAGGTGATCTCTGTCACCTGGAGATCAGTTCTAACAGCAGGAGATCTCCAGCCACCACCTGGAGGTTGGCAACCCTAGATAGAACTTAGGGTATCTTCTGTCCAAACATACACACCACCAGGCCCCAATCTCATAAAGATCATTGGTGTTCATGTGACTATCTTCTAATTCTCCCAATGCTCTAATGACTTTAAAAAGATTTGTTTACATAAGGTTGTACGTTATTAATATTCTGTTCTTCTTTCAGCTCCATGGCAGGGGGAGGGAAACAGAAATTTGGAAAAGAAGGGAAGGGAAAACTGCTTTTAATGTGAAGGTTTTTCAATATGTGGTTATATGTCAGAGTCATTGAGGGGTAATGGAGCAATCCAGCTTTTGCCCAGATGAATTTCCCATGACAGATGATACTGGCTCATCTTTTGTGCTAATGTTCAGATTCCCAGTATTTTTCTTTCACTAAAGCATGGATAAAGAAAGCAAAAGAGCTCTTGTTTTCCTTGGGACATTTGTTTCCAATTTTGCAAACACCGTGAATGCGGTTATTTTTATAGTCCCGTTATGAAAGCATGGCATTTGAGTCTTCATCTTATAGTTAATTATAAATCATTTTGGAGCAGCACTGCCCACAACAAAGTTCTCAGACCCTGAAACTGAATCGTTTGTGATTGCTGCTCTCCCAGCCCCCTCCTCTCTCGCGCTGTCAGATCCTCTTGGAGGGAGGGAGAGGGCGTTATTTTAAGATGTTGTTATTGGCTTCGAAATATATGAAGTGTCAGTTCCAAAGACTTTTTTTTTTCCCAGAGCAAGATAAACTTTTTTGGATCATCCATCATTGGGCTTTTGCATTGCTTGACAGGACCCCACATTTAAATGCCTTTGCAGTCCCATATCTGATGGATTATGGGAGGGTTGCAGTTTTTCATAAGGATCTATCATGAAAAGCCCCTTTCAGAAGCATTTGGGCTTAGGCCCAGCTTTGCTTCTTTAACACTCTGAATAGAGGCACTTTTCCGTCCTCTTTTCGTTTTTTTTTTTTTTAACTCTACCTTGCTTGATCTCTGCTGGTTTAAGTAATGTTAAGGGGTTTTCTTTTGTTTAGACATTTTTAATATTTATAGTAAAGCTCTTTTGAGGATTTAACAGTCATGTTTGACTCGCCCATGTTCCTTAAAACAGATTAATGGTGTCAAAATTCAGGTCAGGAAATCACATCAAGTTATGTTAAAAGACTTTTTTTTTTAGAACCTCACTACCTTTGCATCGCCTTGACCTGGATGGCTCAGGCTAGCCTGATCTCATCAGATCTCAGAAGCTAAGCAGGGTCAGCCCTCGTTAGTATTTGGTTTGGAGACCTCCAAAGAATACCATGGTTGCTGTGCAGAGGAAGGCACTGGAAAACCACCTCTGTTAGTCTCTTGCCATGAAAACCCCAAAAGGGTCGCCATAAGTTGGCTGCGACTTGACGGCACTTTACACATACACACACACACACCTTTGCATCAGGTATTATTATAGTTTACTAATTCCTTACATTTATATCCTCTGAAGGGGTTCAGGGTGGCATGCACGGATGGGTCAATACCCTTGTTCTATCACCACAATGTCATGGGGTAGGTTAGAATGTGTGAATGAATGGCCCAATGACACCATAGTCCAAACAGGGATTTGAATACCACCACCACCACCATCATCATCATCATCATCACTTTATTATGGTCATTGACCAGTATTACAAGGGGGAAAGGAAAACAGCAGTTCAATCCAATGACAACATAATTCAAGTCTTAAAACTTTTACAAATGCAACCTTTAACCCTGTAAAACTGTTTAACCTGCAATGGTTTTATTTTATTTTTCCCCAAATCCTGCTTATCAAAAAGCAGAATTTGGCTACTTGGCATGATATCTGAAGGTTTTTGTCCGGTAACAACAGAGGCTTTAAAAAAAATGTTTATCTAATCTCCTTATAATAAGGACATTTCAAGAACATACATTCCGTTGTTTCCATTTCACCCAATGGACAGAAGCACAATCTTTCTGTGGATCTGAACAGAAATTCCAGAGTCCACAACTCTAACTGCTATTCTATACTAGTTCTTTGGGGAAAGTGTTTTAGAGAATAAAGGACTCGGGTGAGTTTAACATCCAGTGTGGTGCAGTAGATACATCTCAGTTTAACCCACCTCAGACTAGCTGTAAAAATAAAATGGCAAGAGGGGTCAATGAGGCCTGCCCTGTCCTTCTTGGCAGAAGGGCAAGATAGAAATGTAATAAACAATAATTTAATCGGCTTTTTATTTAAAAAAATTAAATTCTCTTTCGGTTTCTTCAAAACTTTAAAAACTCAATGGATAGATTTTTTTTGGGTCACTCATATGAATATCTGAACTCTAAAAGAAGGTCGCATTAAGCTTCAAACACAGCAGCTTGGACCAAAGCTGTCCCACTGGAATCGATGGCGATGTTCTGGAGCAGGCAGTTTGAAAGCTGCATATATTTTTTACTTCAAACTAGTATCCAGCAAACCCAAAAGCAAACAACTGGGCACAATTGATTATATTTAAGTGTTAACATGGTCCATTGTGAGGAGGAGGAGGAGGAGGAGGAGGAGGAGGAGGAGGAGAAGAAGAAGAATTGGTTTTTATATGCTTACTTTCTCTACCACTTAAGGAAGAGAGAAAGAAGAGGATTGGAAGAGAGGAGGAAGAGAAAGGTGACCAAGAGGGAAAGGCTGTTCAGGGGAAGAAGGATGGAGAAAAAGTTATGAGTGGAGGAGTAATTGAGTGAGAGGATAGAACATGAGTGGGAAAGGAGCTGAATAATTAAAGATAATTTGATTTAATTTGTTTACCCACCCTAAAAAAGGTCATTTGAGAGGTGAGGAGACTAAGGCCTAAAACGCACGGCCACTTACCACGGTTTCTGCCCAGGCTCTTCCCCGTTCCAGCCAGGATTAAATGAACCTGGGCCGGGGGAGTATCTGTACGCATGACCCATGGCGAAACTGTGCGCTGCTCCATCCGTGCAAACAGAAAACGCGGGAGCAATGAACTTCCTGGTTGTCCAGCAACGCCCCCTTCCCCTGGTGATTGGTCGAGCAAACGAGGTGCCAGGGCGGTGCAGCCCGCAGCCAATCCTCAGGGAAGGAAGGGAGGAAGGAAGGAAGGAAAACAGAGAAATGGAGGGGGAGAAAAGGACAGAAGGAGACAGATAAAGAAAGAGACGAGGGAGAGAGGGGGAGAAAGGAGAAAGTGACAGAAAAAGAGGAAGAAAGAAAAGCCTTCCCCCCACACACACCCGCACACGCCGGCCCCACACAACTAGGCCCCAGGCTCCCCGCCTCCCCCAACACACACACACACACAGCAGCACACACAGCCCCACGCGACCAGGCCCCAGCCTCCACGCCCTCCCACCCAGAGACCACAAAAGGCCCTCCAAGCCCGACTGGCTCCCACGTGCATGTTCCGCCGCCGGGAGCCACTAGCCTCTCCTTCCCCCCCTCGCTGCTTGACAGGTGGCAAGAGGGGCTTACAGTGTGCCTCGACGGCGAGAGGAGGTCCAAAGGGCGGCACGGCCCCAGGAACACCCTCGGGGAGGGCCGCGCTGTGCTGCGCCTCCGGGGCTGGGCCCTGGAGCTTCCGAGGGTCACTGAAAATGTCCTCTGGGGCCACATACAGCCCCCGGGCCGGACGTTCCCCATCCCTGGTTTAGATGGTGAGATTTAATGACAAGTATTTGAGTGAGTGGGAAGCACATGAGTGAGAGAGAGGAGGTGAGTAATGGAAGAAGGGGACTGAATTTGATCATGAGAGAGAGAGAGAGATTTAGCCTTTAAACAAGTTCTGCAACAAAAAAGACAATAAATCTGTAGAAACATCAATGCAGGTACACATTCTCCATGTATCTGAACAAGTGGCTGACCAGAGATATCTATTCACACATTGGCACTGAGAGATCAGCCCCTGTAATTATGGTCACTCAACACAAATAGGGAAATGGAGGCCAAACACCAAACTACACAAACAGAAAATTTGGACAGACACGGTAAACTTTCACTGCTGTCAGTATCTGACCCTGGAACATAAGAACAGCCAATATACTTAGTCAGCAATGGCATGCATACTATCTCTGACAGCTGTGGCCCGTTTCAAATTGTGTGAAATATCACAAGATGCTACCATAGCCCTCAATTCCTCATTGTTCTTTTCTGCTCTTTGGTATTCAAATGTTGGAATCTTTATAATATAATAGTGCAATCATGTTTAAACATATAGAGTTGCCAGATTAGCTGTTGGGAGAACTGTTTTCCCTTGAAAGCCACCTTTCCTATGGATAGGGTTGCCAACCTCCATGTAGTAGCAGGAGATCTCCCGCTATTACAACTGATCTCCAGCCGATAGAGGTCAGTTCACCTGAAGAAAATGATCGCTTTGGCAATAGGACTCTAAGGCATTGAAGTCCCTCCCCTCTCCAAACCCTGCCCTCATCCGGCTCCGCCCAAAAAACCTCCCACCGGTGGCAAAGAGGGACGTGGAAACCCTACCTGTGGAGGAAACATGCTTCATAGTATGTACAAGAATTCATAGCCAAACCACAGGCTGCTTCAAGGAAGAGAACTACAGTGATTATAATTATTATTATTTTTAAAAATGGTTTCATTTATCTGCACCTTGGAACATAGCTTAGTGTGTTAAGTTAACAAAAATCTTGTGGTTAAATAATAATGTTTTATTTGAAAAATCCACTGAATAGAATTGTAATTAATTCTAAATGACAGGTCTAAACCAAATAATGCTCCAAGTGATACCCTAGGCTGGAACAATTCAGATGCAGATCTAATATGAGGATGCCACTAGCCCAACTCTAATTAAGACTTGCATGATCATTATTTGTTCACAACATGGTGGAACTACACCTGCTCTTATTAATCGGAACCGCTATAGCTTATGGAAGAGAGAAGATTTATTTTTTAAAGTCATCAATCTCAATTTTGTTTGAGCACAGTAAAAGCCCAATTACATCCTAGGAGAGTAGCAACACGTATTTTATGCTAATTCAGTACTGACGCAGTCAATTACACAAACTTCACAATACATTTTTAAACACTCAAGTCAATTCTTAATTAGCCTACAGAAACAGTTCCCTTTTTAAAAAATCTCAGTTAAATTAAGATTTCTGTGGTGTACAAATTGTAAATAAACCCATCTGCAGAAGTGAAGGCTGAATATTTGCTGTGTGAACATATTGTCTATCAGACACAAGTAGGAAACACGAGTAGAGGAGGTCTACGCATGTACATAGTCATGATGATAAAGGAAGGAGTGTCGCCTTTTACACATGTACCAGTTGTTTCAAATTGTGATGTATATGTTTATTCCTTGTTTATTAGCCCTATCTCAACTTGTATGCAATACATTGCATTGTCTTTGCTATATTCTGCCACTGCTTATATCTTTCCCATAAGCCATCGATCTTTATTATCACCGCATCCCCCATGACAGGTCTTCTTCATATGTTATACAATGGGAAAGCCATGTTTGATACTAATCAAATGGAACAACAATTTGTTATATCCATATATCACGTACTTGTAAGTACACTTCATGGATGTACTGTAGGTTTGCCAACTGCCCGGTATTGGCAGGCAGATGCCCGCCAATTGACCAGGCTGCCCGCTGACCTTCAGTTGGTTGGTGGGGAGAGGAGGGCCAGCTGAAGGGGGGGAGTGATCGTCACTTCCAAGTAAACCCAGAAGTGACACGGATGTTCTAGCAATCACCTCCAAAAACTCTATGGTTTCCATAGAGTTTTCAGAGGAGATTGCTAGAGCATCCACGTCACGTCCGGGTCGCATTGCCTCAGAAAGATCCCGATGATTGCCAGGGAGGACCTGACAACCCTAATGTACCGCAAAAATGGGTGCAAAAGGCCTCAGACATTGTTCATCTTTACTAGCATCTTATTCTCTTCCTGTCATCCATATTCACATTAGTAAACACACATGAACACACGAAGCTGCCTTATACTGAATCAGACCCTTGGTCCATCAAAGTCAATATTGTCTACTCAGATTGGCAGCAGCTCTCCAGGGTTTCAGGCAGAAGACTTTCACGTCACCTACTTGCCTAGTCCTTTTAACTGGAGATGCCAGGGATTGAACCTGGGCCTCTTGCATATTTCTTTCCACCAGTTCTACTGACCCCAGTTCTCTCTTTATTTTGTCTATCCTTGGGAAGGAATTTTCCTGGCATAATCAACTGAACTACCCATAGAGGTATATTAAGCTTGTATTTGAAATATGCAGAAGTCTACATACTTGCTCAGAAGTATTGTTTTCCCTCAAGACAAGGCTCTCATGTTAAATATGAAAGTCCATGGGTCCAACTTGGAAGGCTTTAAGAGGGGAGTGGACATGTTCCTGAAGGATAGGGCTATCCATGGCTACTAGTCAAAATGGATGCTAGTCATGATGCATACCTCTTCTCTCCAGGATCAGAGGAGCATGCCTATTATATTAGGTGCTGTGGAACACAGGCAGGACAATGCTGCTGCAATTGTCTTGTTTGTGGGCTTCCTGGAGGCACCTGGTTGGCCACTGTGTGAACAGACTGCTGGACTTGATGGGCCTGGGTCTGATCCAGTATGGCTTTTCTTATGTTCTTATGTCCAATTCTCAGAAAAGCCAAGAGTGAGAGGAAGCAAACTGTTTACAGTGGTAGAAAAATGGCCTAGTGGTTTAGACATGAATATGCTAAGCACTAGATTGTTGGTTCAGCTCATACACAAGGTTCAGCTCCACAATCCTTAGCAAGGGTCCATAGTTCAATGGCCAAGCATATGTTTTGAATGCAGCTTCCATCTCAGGCAACTCTAATTCAAAGTTCTTAGTTAGCAGGGCTGGGAACAACTGTCTAAGATTTGGAGAACTGCTAATAGGAGTAGATGATCTTTCACTAGGCGAATCAACAATATGATTCCAGCACCCTTGTATGATAATAAAGCTACCTATTAATGAGTAGCTACTAGAAAAACCTGCCAAACGACTCGTGAGTAAGCATTTCCAGCTTTGCAGCCTATGTGACTCACACTGAGGGATGCAGCGTATCTACTGCAGACAAGACCATATGATACAGAGGATCATGCTAAGTTAGCAGCAGGATCCATTTTTTTCCTGGTTTCCCCACTGAGATTCTATTTTAGCTGAGCCCTCTGAGCAATCAAAATACACATAATGCCTCCATTATCTTTTATCTGCCTGCATTTGGCAAAGCCCAGCCCAAAGATTTTATTAACTTTCCAATATTCCGGCTGACGGAGAATTGCCTCATTACTTTACTTGCTGCTCATGTACCCATGCCCCAGTTTCTCAGAACTTCCCCTGAGTCAGAATTCCTTCCTTGCAACAGATGTGAAACGTGGTGTGCCCCTCCTTACCAAAAGCATGTGCACTTTTTTCTGGCCGTCTCCAGTCAAGGAGCAGAAACTGGCTCTCCGTTGCACTTTTTTACATTTTGGTTCACATGTCAGTTTTCATCCGTTTTTAAGAAAGCTTTACTTTGTGAACAGAAAACCTGAGGTGTTTCCCTACTTCCAAAGACACAGCAGAACAAGGCAAACCAGTCTGTGGATGAACAAGCATCAGCATGTCCATATTAGATCATTGCATGGATCTGTACATTCATGGGGACCATGGGGAAATCTATGTTTATCCTTTTTAATGTTCAGAACCAAAGCCAACCTGTGCTTGTTGACATACCAAGCAGCACTAGCAAAAGGCTCATAAAGGTAATGTTTTCTCCCTTGTACAGCCCAATGAAACATGTGAAACTGCACAATCTATGCCCTACCAAGCCAAAGGCAGGTTAGCAGATGCTCACTAAACCTTCCCCCGCCCCTATGTTTGATTGGTCGGTCTGTCAAATATTTAGCTCTCCAAAATACATGGTGCAAGAGGTGCAGGTAGCTTGTGAATCACAAATTGTGCAGGTAGGCATATTCTACTAAATGTTCGTAATGTAGCCCACTGACTAAGATCAACCCTAGAGTTAAGCATGCTTCATCACATTCAGATCAATGGGCTTAAGGGTATTTAACCCGTGGCACAGAGTGGTAAGCTGCAGTACTGCAGTCAAAAGCTCTGCTCACGACCTGAGCTCGATCCCAATGGAAGTTGGTTTCAGGTAGCCGGCTCAAGGTTGACGCAGCCTTCCATCCTTCCGAGGTCGGTGAAATGAGTACCCAGCTTGCTGGGGGTAAAGGGAAGATGACTGGGGAAGGCACTGGCAAACCACCCCGTAAACAAAGTCTGCCTAGTAAACGTCGGGATGTGACGTCTCCCCATGGGTCAGGAATGACCCGGTGCTTGCACAGGGAACCTTTACCTTTTAGAATGCAACTACAGAGGAATATTGCATCACTGAAACTCTCAGAGGCCATTAACGCATGGCTTGTTTATTCCTGCTCAATCGCACTTTTATTGATCTCGCTTTCCCAAAAATCAAATGCATGGTGCGATTGAGGCGAGGTAGTGGCGGCACCTCTACACCCCCCCGGACTCTGTGCCTTCTCTCTCCCCCCACTCCCGTGCCTGGACCGTCAGACCGCCTCCACCCTTCACAGTTTCCCCTCGCCTCCACCCCCCCAGGGGGGATGTCAGAGCAGCAGCGGGGCCTTCAACCAGTCGCCACCGCCTCCACCCGCCGCAGTTTCCCTCACCGCCACCCCTGGAGGGGATGTCAGAGCAGCGGCAGGGCCATTGGATTCCCCTCGCCTCCACCATTCTTGGGGTGGAGGTGAGGGGAAGCTGGCGGCAGGTGGAGGCGGTGGCGACTGGTTGAAGGCCCTGCCACTGCTCCAATGTCCCTTGGGTGGAGGTGAGGGGAAACTGTCTTCCTGTTGTGCCGGTGGCGGCAGCTGCGGCGGCAAATGGTATGCCGCCGTCTCTCTCTGCACTCCACCTGTCTTACGGCTTCGCGTTCCTCCAGCATGCCAACCCACCAGAGGTGAGGGGAAGCTGGCAGCAGGGAGGCAGGCAAAGACGGTGGGGAGTTGACCCGGAAGCCACACACTCGGGCAAACTCTCACATATGTAGCAGAGCTTTGGTTAAAGTCGCTATATCAGAGTGACTGAAAAACTTGGGGAAGCTCCAGGATTGGCCAGGTCAAGTGTGCAGGCTGGAGACAGCCATGCATGTTGACATGGTCAATTCGCTTCATGCCCGGGAGTTTTCCTGGACAAAACGGCCATGCGTTAATGGCCAGAGTGTCGTTTAAAAGCACCCATCAGTATAATTGTGCCCTTAGGAATGACCCTCTTCCCTTAAAGGTGGGATTCCTTCCCTGTAGTCAGGTTCCAAGAATGGATTGATTAAGATACAACTTTGGAGACCACAAAGATCCTATGGCTGTTTCCAGGTGGGGGAGCAAAATTGTGTCTCTGCAACAGCAGAAGCAAGCTGTGTGGGAACAGGCAGGATGGTGCCCCACTCACCCAGGCAAAATCCCACTCTGTCTGCTGCCGCCACACCACCTTGCCCTTCTCTCCATGCCTGCACAAAAGTGAAGGCATAACAGTGATGACGCCTTGAACTCCTGCTGTGCAGCTTAGCAGTGAAGTGGAAGATGAACCTTTAAAGTGCTAAAAGGAGGGGAATGGCACGTGGCAGTGAGCAGTCCCATGAAATTAGGGAAACAGCACTCAGTTCCACCAACATCACCTCTACAGGTGCAGCATCCAGGCAGAGCCTTCAGAGAAAAACAGGTTTTGTTTTTCTCTGAATTAAAAGGAAAAGCCCTAGGAATAACATGAATCCTGATCAAAATGAGCATGACATCATGTGGATATTCCCCTTATCTCTGGGGGTTTTCCATGCATGCTAATAAAACATCCCGTCATCCTAATAAAACAGAGAAGATATGCACAAATGGATTATTTGTGACTTGATTTGTACAATTTGAATATGACTGCAAGATGTGTTATTTCAGAATGCAGGGTGTAGTTTTTTTTTTTTTTTCCTGGACAGGATTGGAGGATGTCAGCGAAGAACAGACATAATGCAGCTGGTGATGAAAAGAATGACCAAGTGAGGCCTGAACAAGGGTAGTATGTGAGACAACAGTTGACACACAGTTTGGGGCTCTGGCAGCTCCATCTTAAGCCAAGCCTGTGAACAGTGTAGGTTGGCAACTAACTAGGGTTATCAACCTCCAGGTGGAGCCTGGAGATGTCCTGAAATTACAAGTGATCTCCAAACAATAGAGATCAGTTCTCCCTGGAGAAAATGGCTGCTGTGGAGGGTAGGCACTATGGCATTATAACCTGCTGAGGTCACTTCTCTCCCCAAACCCCGCCCTCCCCAGGCTTCACCCCCTCCCCCCAAATCCTCAGAAATTTCCCAACTCAGAATTGGTTACCCTGCCACTAAGCCCTAAAGCAACATAAGCACGGCATAGAAATGGAGCAATGGGGTTCAGCTGCCATCCCCAGCCCATGACAACCCTGCTGTATCTTTCAGAAGAGCTGAACAACAACTTCCAACTTCTCATCCCACCCCAAGCCCTGGAATATTAGGATACTAACTGTGTTTGTGCCCTGACCTGGATGGCCCAGGCTAGCCTGATCTCATCAGATCTCAGCTGCTAAGCAGGGTCAGCCCTGGTTAGTATTTGGATGGGAGACCACCAAGGAATACCAGGGTTGCTGTGCAGAGGAAGGCACTGGCAAACCACCTCCATCAGTCTCTTGCCATGAAAACCCCAAAAGGGGTCGCCATAGGTTGGCTGCGACTTGAAGGCACTTTGCGCACACACACAACTGTGTTTGCAGCCAATCATAATTTTCCAAGGTCGCAGTCAGAACACCCATAGCTCAGATGATAGTGTATGTGGTATGAGGCTACATCTCCCTGCCTTCATTTTACGTGCCCTTAGAATGTTAGAACGTACACAGAGCATGTGGTGACCATTAACCTCCTCTTGGCAGCAGGGGAATGGTGTGTCAGGGCTTGCTGACTAAAACGGCTGGCGTGTGAACTGCCCACCAATATGAACAGATAATCCCAACTAGAGCTCAGCTGTGTGCCTCCTTCCAGGGCTGTCTGATAGGCCGAGCTCAAGCCATGGAATCATGCTATGCCTGTGTTTCCACTGCTTTTCTCTGCCTTTCTCTGCAGCCCTCCCTGACCTGATCTCTATATAGGGAAGGTGGCCAAAGCAAGCTATAGGCAATATGTGCAAAAAGTCTTTAATTTAAGTTAACTTTTAATTATAACCATTTACTCTCAATGGAAATCAAACTGATATCTGTAAGTGATGTGACCAGACTATCCCTTCAAGCAGCCTTTGTTTGGCAAGTAGCTATATATTTGGGTCAAGCAATTAGCTTTTATTGTTTCTTGTAAATATATGGTTGTTGTGTGTCTCCTACCCCCCACATCAAGCGTGGTGGTGGAAAGTGCCGTCAAGTCACAGCCATGGTGACTATGGTGACCCCACAGGGTTTTCAAGGCAAGAGACATTGAGGGATGGTCTGCTATTGCCTGCCTCTGCATTGCAACCCTGGATTTCCTCAGTGGTCTCCCATTCAAATACTAACTGGGCCAATCCTGCTTAGGAGCCAAGATCTGATGAGCCTGCGCTAGCCTGGACCATCCAGGTGAAGGCAGATATCTGATGAAGGGAGTTTGGACTCTCAAAAGCTTATATCCTGAAAATCTTGTTGGTCTCTAAGGCGCTACAAGACTCGACTCTAGCTGTTGAAAATACATGTACATGATGCAATTTTTCCCCTGACATTTTGTATATATGACAGCAAATGTTTTTTTCAAAACTCCCAACATGGAAGCTGTACTAAAAAACCAATATTCAAATTATCTATACGAGGATAATTTGTAGTCTGCCTCCCCAGCTTTATCTGTCATTATGGAACAAGCTACATGCCTGTTACTTACAGTGCCAGAACAAACTATGGGCATGATCCTTTGACCTCAGTCACTGGCAGAATTAAATTCATTCTTTAAAACTCTCCCAAGGAAAGCAATAGGGCATTCAAGTGCTGAACTTTGGCTGGATTATGCAACACATTTGTTTTGTGATTTCTAATGCCCTTCGAATCTCTAATATTTTCATAGTGGTGAAAGTATTGTCCTCCGGACAGCCTTTTGTAGCGACGCTGCAGCATAACAGATGTACTTTGTTCAAGCAGAATTCTGCCTTTCACAGTGATTTCTTTTGTAGCTTTTAAACACAACAGAAACTGTTATAGATGTGGCAGCAGACGATGGAGAAAACAGTGCTGTAACAGCACTCTGTGAAACAAGGTATTGTTTTGTATTTGGTGTCGTGTTCCGATTGTTCCAGTAGATGTCAGGGCAGAGCACAGAGCAGCCCAGCTTTGATTAACAGCTCCTTACATGCTCGATGCTTCCTTAAAGCGGATGACACGCTCACGGCTGCTGTTCTCCTGTACCCTTTCCTGACACCGGCTATGTTGAATCCCAATTTATAACGTGGGTGCCTTCTGCGTGTCACTGGAGAGATGACAGCAGAGGTCTTTTGACAAGATTCCTCGGACAAGAGATTTGCCTGGCTGATTGGCTTCGCTGAGGAGAGTGGTGTTAGGTGTCCACTGACTTCTCCAATACGCCCTGGCTCCTAGGAAACCAAAGACCTCCAGTCAATACGTTGCTGCTGCAAGCACACAGTCGGCATTAATAATGTAGGCCTCAGCAACTTCTGCTGCCAATTTCTTATCTTTTCTTCTTCTCAAAACATGTCTAAAGAAACATTCTGGAATGCTCCTCCCAGTGGCAACAGTAAATTCCTCCACCAAGTCATAATTGTAATTATCCCTACGCTGACTTTTATTCACTCACAGCTGAGCTACTGATGGTGATTGTGGGAGATGACCAAGTGCTAGATTTCTCTAACTACTTCTTACAGCCAACGCCACTTCTTTAGAGGCTAAATACGGCTACATGGATAGGATCACTACTTTCTCCAGTATATGACAATCAAACAATGAGTTCCACCATATTACAAACATACACAGGGTCTGGTAGCATCAAATACTGTTTAGGCTACCTGAGAAGTCTAATGGGTCTCAGAGCTAACATGAGTAGGCAAATAGCCTATTCAAAGGTATATTGGCTATTTTGTGCACTCAGTCTGAGGATGCCCTTCCCAGTCTATCAGAGTATTATGCAACCAGCATCCATCCTACCAGGCACAACTGTGGCAGGCACAACTTCCATTCCTGTAGCATTGTGACACCATGACCTAGATGGCCCAGCCTAGCCTGATCTCATCAGATCTCAGAAGCTAAGCAGGGTCAGCCCTGGCAAATATTTGGGTGGGAGACCTCCAAGGAATACCAGGGTTGTGACATGGAGGCAGGCAATGGCAAACCACCTCTGAACATCTCTTGCCTTGAAAACCCTACAGGGTCTCCAGGGGTAAGCTGTGGAATTTTAATCTGATTTAGTGGTTACTCACATGGAACAGAAGTTAGAACTCCTCCCCCTTTAATTAGATTTAAACACAGTTCAGGTAGTGCTTTGTTACTGTTGTTGTATTGGTGGAACATCTAATATCCCTTTGTAAATACTCCTTTGCTACTGTAGACATTAAGCTTCATATTATATGACAAATGACACAATATTTTTACACAGTGGGTAGCCGTGTTAGTCTGTTTGCAGTAGTCAAAAAGGGCAAGAGTCCAGTAGCACCTTAAAGACTAACAAAAATATTTTCTGGTAGGGTATGAGCTTTCGTGAGCCACAGCTCACTTCTTCAGATACAGCTAGAATGTGAATCCATCGGTCTTTAAGTAGAGGAACAGTATGTAAATGTCAATAGCAGGCTTGATTGGATTAGGTGTGATATGCAGAAGAGTTTGTGATGTCCAGGGGAGAGATGGGTGTGGAGAAATCAGCATTGGTAATGGGCCATGAATGCAAGGTCTTTATTCAGCCCAGGTAAATGCATTGACTTTAGTTTGAATATCAACTGTAATTCAGCAGTTTCTCTTTCCAATCTCCCTTTAAAATTCCTTTGTAAGAGAACTGCTACTCTTAAATCTGCAACAGAATGTCCTGGAAGGTTGAAATGTTCACCCACTGGTTTTTGAATACTGTGGTTTCTGATGTCAGACTTATGTCCATTTAATCTTTGTCTAAGAGACTGACCTGTTTGTCCAATGTAGATTGTGGAAGGGCATTGCTGGCATGTGATGGCATAAATCACATTAGAAGATGAGCAGGAATATGAACCTGAGATAGTATGGCTGACATTGGTGGGTCCAGAGATGGTGTTCCTAGAATCTATATGAGGGCAAAGTTGGCACCTAGGTTTGTTGCAGGCGCTTTTTGACAATATTTTTAGAAAGTATGCCAGCAAAATCAATCCCAATGATCCCAGTACTTCTCATCTAGCACATAATCAATTTGCCCCTGCTTTTATGCTACATTAAGTTACAAGGGTAAACTTAAATAGATTTCTTAATGATTTAGTTTCCAAACATTGTAATGATATGAAGTTCTTGGTGAGCTACAGCCCACTTCATCAGATGTAAGAAGTGTGCCCTATATTGGTACACACGTGTGTGTGTTTGTATACAAATATAAAATTACAAAATTAGTAACAAAGTTTGGACCAGAGTCATACAGGAAGGCCCAAGTGGAATCTTTGTCCTGGGGCCCTGGCTCTTTGAAGCCCTGCTTAATGCAAAGGCCAGGAAATGTCAACCCTGTAAATGCTTCTTACATACAGAGACATACGCACACACAAATTTCTATTGAGGCAATGAGTCAATGTGAAGTGTTTCATGTATCTGAGGTAAGAATGATATAGACCTGTGTATTTTCTGCATTCCTTGGGGTTTTTTCTAGCTATATGACAAAATACTTTGTTTTCTAAAGACCAGGTCCAGAATGACTTCCTGGAACTAGCAATCAGGAGCCAATGTCAATTCTGACTTCGCTCATGCCTGGGTGGCCAAGCCTGTCCCATCTCTCCTATATCTGACATCCCAACTCTTCCAGACACAGGAGATATACAGCAGGGTCCCAGCATCAGCTGTCAACTTGAAAACAGCTCAAGTGACACTGGGAACGTATTGATGTGTATTAGCCCTTTTAGTCAAGGCCAGGCTATAATTTTCACTCAGGGGACCCTCCCTTCCAGCAGGAAGGCTATTTTTACAATGGAATAGTGGCTTCACAACCCAGCTTTTGAAGAATTTCCCCCCCCTCCCAAGCCTCTACAGTACTTGTAAAAAGAGACCCAACAGCATGGTGCATGCACAAACACATATATTCTGGAGAAAGAAAGGTAGCAGAAACTTATTTCTTAAGAACACATTCAGTCTCAGTGGAATGCATTTTTTTAAGAGGCCTCTCCATCCACTTTCCACAGGCAAGGAAACACCCAGAATTGTTTCACTCTTCACATTTCCACAAGGGAATCCATTTCCCCAATGACTTGCTTTGACAATTAATCTAGTAGCAGGTGTGAATACGTTCCAGAATCCCCTCCTTTTCTTCCTCCCAGTAACCCAAGGGAGCCACTGATCACGTTCTTAGCAAGAGGAAATGTGCTGTCAGAGGCAATGGAGGGAGCAAAAGACTCCTCAAGAGAAGAAGGACTATTTTGTTGGGGGAGGCGTTCCCCTCCCTTTTTTGAAAGCAATATAGTGGTGAACTTACAAGCACAGAGAATTGGTTGCTTCCTTTTGCTTTGACTTTTGCTTTGTGCTTCCTTTAGAAAATCTCCATATTATGATCCTGTGGACACTGGAAGTTGCCACAAACATTTAAAAGAATTCAGACAGCAGGCATTGCTAGGGCTGGTTTTCATGTACATGAGACCTTCAGGGACATTATTAGCCACTGTTTTCAGATAAATGGCAGAAAGGAACAACAGTCCAATGGTTTCATTATTCCCTTACAAATAGAGGTGAAAAAGTTTCCATTGGAGAAGCACAGTCAGTATGGCATCTAACTTGTGCAGAGGTCCATGTTGCTCTGTTTTTTTCTTTAAAGTTCTATTGTCCATAGCTTTGGAGTTGGCTATCATCAGTATGCAACTCCACCTTTCCTTATGTAAACTTCCAGAAGCTGTTGGGACTATCCTGGGCCAGTTTCTTGAAGCCATGGTCAAGTTGCTGAGCATGGACAAACAAAAGCTGAATCTAGCCAAGATAGATATGATAGTCATTGGGAAGACAGATAGCCTAGTGGGTATTGATTTGCCAGCTTCAGATGGGGTAAAGCCCAGTACAGCCTGGAACCAACATACCTTAAGGACTGCCTTCTCCCATATGAACCCACCCATTCACTCTGGTCATCTTTGGAGGCCTTGCTTTTGCCATCTGAGGCTAGACAGATGGTGATCTGAGAAAGGGCTTTCTTGGTCATGGTGCCAAAACTTTCGAACATCCTCCCCAACGAGGGTCTGTCTCCTCCTATCAGTGTCTTCCACCAGCAGGTGAAGATGTTTTTGTTTCATTTGGCATTCCCCCAATAACGGCTACTGGCCCTCATCCCTGGTTTTGATGTGTCTTGTTTATTAGTTTTTATTGAATTATTTTATAATTTTAAAAATTGTTTTGAGTTGTTCAAATGTTTTCATGTTTGCCACTTTGGGGACCCTGATTACATAGAAAGGTGGCAAAAAAAGGTTTTAAATAAATAAATAAATGCATGGCCCCACTTTGGATGGCAATACTGCAAATGGGAAGAGGCTCCTTAAGCTCCCCTTACACTGTTCTCCTGACCTGAAACAGGATGCTGTTTACCCTGTTGGGGGAACCTGTGTGTACCCCATCAGTACACATGGAGTCCCTAGTGAGGCAAGCAATGCCACAGGGGTGTTTTGGGTCAGGAAAATAACACTAAGGAAGCTTAAGCCTGGAAGACATGGACTACCGGAATAGGCCTGCCAAACCCACCCAGGGATGTACCAGGGAAAAAATGTATTGTGAAATTAGTTCCTCTGACTTGAAGCTTGCTGGGTGACCTTGGCCCAGTCACACTCTTTTATAACCTACTTGACAAGGTTGGTGTAAGGATAAAAAAGGGAATGGAAAACCATGTACTCTGGAGGAAAGGCAGTATAAAAAATGATAGACATATTTGTATGGTCATTTGTTGTGTCTGTTTTGTATTTTTAGTACACTAAATGTGTTCTACTAACCTATGTCTGGATGGAAATTTTGTTCCAGGAAAGAAAGTTGTCATGCACATAGAGGACAATTTGATTGGGGGAGGGTTATCTACAAACACTGCTGTTTGGTAGGTATCCTTTCACAGAAAGACCCTTTGGTGGCTCATTGATGTAGTCACCTACCGTAAATGAATCTCTTGTCTGATTTTATAAAGCTTCTTTTCTAAAAATTATTTTCCTTTGTATTTCAGAGAAAAGAGTCTTCAGATGTTCCTAATTGCCATTTGTCTACATTAGGAGTTTGGCCCTGAAAAATGTTTATTTTGCCATGTGTTACCTAAGAAAATAGTTAGATTGTATTTACAGTTTTCAAATCTTGTGCTAACACCGTCCCTTGGGGGTGGGGGTGAATTAAATTAATGCCAAGCATTAGGGTGAATAAAAATATCACTGGGCAAATTATTTTAATTTTTAAAGCTGTAATTAAACTAAGTTTCTCTTTTAAAATATAATTTGGTTTAAAAGGAAATTTGAATTTAATACAAGCATATTCGATTTACACACCACCTCTTCAAACTAAGCCATAACAATCTAGCAGACATGTTGAATTAAAAGTCACATTCCTATATAAAAGAGAAGACCTTGGAGTAAGGGCAAGCACATGAATTTGAGGTTCAGTACTTTAAAGGGGGGCATTTGTCTCTCGCTCCTAATTCAATGTCAGTCTCTACTGGAAAAGTGTTGCTTGGCCAAATGTTCTGAATTATGCCAGTAGAAATTGCGTGAAGGATCTATTAAGCCGCAAGCCAGTATGTTCTGTTTGTTATATCAGCCTGTTGGCATGCATGTTAAGGAAATATATGAATTTCAAATCAGGAAGCTTGATTTAAATCAGTTATTTAAATTGGCCTTTTTTCTTGGTATTACAATCAATGACTTAAAGTGCCTCAATTTAAATCCTGTCTGTTCAGCAGCAGCACATATGAATACAAAGTGTGTAACACTTCATTACCGAGTCATATTTTTAGATCATATTCTTTTTTTAATCCCCTCTTTTCAATAGTTCTTGTTTGTTCTGTCATCTGCTATGAAAAGCTGGTGAGAAGTAGAACTGCTAGAATTCTCACCTGTCCCAGGACCTCCAATGACTTAGCTCAGGGCCAAATGAAACACTATGTGAAAGATGACGATCATATTTGTTGCCCTTTAACACTAAAAGGCATCCAGAGAGGGGCCCAAACTGAATCACACCCCTTGGATCAGGAACTCTGCTATAGGGTTGCCAACCTCCAGGTAGTGTCTTGTGATCTCCCTCTATTACAACTGATCTTAGGGTTGCAAGGTCCATGTTTGCCACCAGTGGAGGTTTCAGGGGTGGAGCCTAAGGGGGCAGGGTTTGGGGAGGGGAGGGACTTCAAGTCCAATTGCCAAAGTGGCCATTTTCTCCAGGTGAACTGATCTCTATCGGCTGGAGATCAGTTGTAATAGCGGGAGATCTCCAGCTAGTACCTGGTGGTTGGCAACCCTAACTGATCTCCAGGCGGCAGAGATCACTTCACCCAGAGAAAATGACCACTTTGGAAGGTGGACTCTAAGGGATTATATCCTCACCAAACCCCTCCTTCCTCAGGCTCCACCCCCAAAATCTCCAGGTATTTCCCATTCCAGAGCTGGCAATTCTACTCTGCTGCCTCATGTGGTGAGCCATAGATGCTGCAAACATTCCTAGGGACTATACCGAACTTTGATCTTAGCAAGGCTCTATCACACATTGATTCCCTGAATCAGGAAGCATTATAACAGACTCAAGGAAAGCTCGGTATTCATATGCAGTCAACATTTAGGGTTACTGATTTGTCCTAGCATGCTCTCCTGGTTCCTTCCCCTGGATTTTCCTATAATTTCTGCTCCTGCCTGATTTGGTGCAGTCTCAGTTTCTCTTGAATTGACCTCTGACTGTCCTTGTTCACTTGGCTCCGATCTAGTGATTTATTGTATTCTTGGCTTCTGCTTCTGTGGTACTGAGCTGAATTTTGTGATTCCAGCCCAGTTTCTACTTGGTGCTTCAGTTGGCTTGGATGTAACCTTTCATACATAATATGGCCCTGATGTTGACCCCTGGATTTCTTGACGTCTTCTCTAGCCCTGCCTGGCCACCGCCCATAGCTTTACAGCTTTTCTCATCCAGATAGCTCAGTAGCAGAGCACAGGCCCTGTATGAAGGAAGTCCGAAGTTCAGTTAAAGGATTTCCAGTTATTGATGGGAAAGGTTTTTCTGTAACTAAGATCCTGAAGAGCTTCTGACATTCAGAGTAAAGAATACTGAACTAGATGCGCCAGTAGTAGGGTTGCCAGGTCCCTCTTCACCACCGACGGCAGATTTATGCAACAAAGCCTGAAGGGGGTGGGGCTTGGGGAGGGGAAGGACTTCAATGTCATAGAGTCCAATTGCCAAAGTGGTCATTTTCTCCAGGTGAACTGATCTCTATTGGCTGGAAATCAGTTGTAATAGCAGGAGATCTCCAGCTATTATAGGGTTGCCAGGTCTCTCTTCACCATCGGCGGGAGGTTTTTGGGGTGGAGCCTGAGGAGGGTGGGGTTTGAGGAGGGGAGGGACTTCAATGCCATAGAGTCCAATTGCCAAAGTGGCCATTTTCTCCAGGTGAACTGATCTCTATCGGCTGGAGATCAGTTGTAATAGCAGGAGATCTCCAGCTAGTACCTGGAGGTTGGCAACCCTAGGCAGTAGACTGACTTGGTATAAGGCAGCTTCATATATTCATCCGGTATAACAATCCAGCATCTGTTGAAACACTGCTGCATAGCTTGTAATAGTCCAGTAGTCCAGTATTTCATTAACACTAGGGACAATAGGTTAGAAAAGGACCACAGGTATATTGAAGGAGGCCTACATCTCTTCAGTGACAATGTATGATAACTTGGAACTAATAAAATATTGGTGAAGATTTACATGGCAGAGCTAAGTACAGTCTCTAACTGTTATGGTTAAGATAATTTTGGGACTACTTCAGCAGTCTGTGACTCAGGCCTGGTCTAACCTGCCGCAGAAAGAGAAGGTGGAATGAGCTGTACCACTTAAAATTGTGGTTAATGATTATGCACATAAAAGGTCCCAGCAATAAACAATCCATATATATGAGAAGAAAGTTGTAACCCTTCACATATATTGCTAATTTTTGACACAAGGAATTATTAATGTAGGAGGATAGAGAAAAAATGTAAAAACTCCCTTTAAATGGTATGATCCACTCTACCTCCTTAGCGCTCTGCCATCTCATTCTGCTTCAGGTGCAGATAGGGTTGCCAACCTCCAGGTGGTAATAAGCAACAAAACATAGGGCAACTCCGTGCCTGTACTAATAGGTTTGGAAATTTGCACGGGATTATAGTACATAAATGCACATAAACAGGTAGTAAATAACAAGTGTATAATAAGTGCTGAAAGACAAGTGCAGAACACAAAAACTAAGCAACTAATTATGTACAAATTCTCAGGTAAATCTGAAACAGTCCTTGACATGTATCTGAGAGTAACAGTCCTCTTCTGGATTTCAAGATAGTCAATTCCACAGGATATCCAATATCGGTATAAATCCAAAGAAATGGGGGACGGCCGTTTCACATAAGTTTCTTCAGCCCCAAAATATGTCATCCATGTAAATCAATTACATAGAAAAATAATCCAATTCCAATTCGACAGTCTGCAGCAGTATTGTCAGCAAGTATAATTATACTTGTATCCCATTGGGATTATACTTGTATCCCGTTGGGAACTTGCTGACAATATCCTCCAGGTGGTGGCTGGAGATCTCCTATTACAACTGATCTACAGGCGACAGAGATCAGTTCACCTGGCGAAAATGGCCACTTCGGAAGGTAGACTCTGTAGCATTATACCCACCTGAAGTCCCTTCCCTCCCCAAACCCCGCCCTCCCCAGTCTCTGCCCCCAAAATCTCAAGGTATTTCCCAATGCAGAACTGGCAACCCTAGATGCGGACTAAGCCTTGGCTCTTGAACATTCAGGCTGCCTGGGACCGATAGTAGCTCTGACTGTTTCTACCGCCAGCCAGGAAATCCTGATCCAACCCTCTTGGTGAATTTTTTCCCACTGTTTGCCTACTCATTCTCGTCTGCAGTGTTTTGCACCTTCAGGCAGCAGAGACTCTAAGAGGGACATGGAAGTTGCTGTTAGTTCCCCTTACAACAGCTCCCTTCAGAATCAAAGTGCTGCCCTAGAAGGTAAATAGGTAACTTGCTGAATGGTTGCCTGTAGCAGTGAGCAGAGGTAAAAGCTTGTACAGTCAGCCAGAGGCTTCTGTACATCTGAGCCAGGATCATGGGCTCCATTGTGAAGTGTCCAACTATTCCATATGAAGCAAATGAATAATATGGGTTCTGTCAGCAGTTCCCGTGTTTTGTTAATACAATTGTTCTTTGTCTAAAGCTAAGTTACATGCCAGGTAGGTAGGGGTAGTGCTACTCCACAGTTGTTCGATTGATTTTACAGCCAGGCACTGAAATTTTTACAAATATAAATGTCATACAAAGCTCCAAATCATAATTATTGGCATTCTTCATCAGTAACAGTAATTGAACAACAAACTCAGCAAGGTATAGTAAGCCTCCTGCAAATGGTTTAATGGTTTATGATGTCTCCGGGCTGCCAATTTATCTCTTTCTCTTCTTACTTGAGTCACTTTTATGTCTGCAGTCCACAAGTAATGTGTTCTCCTTTTTTTTTTTACAGCTCCCCCCCACCCTTTAACAAGGCTCCAAGCCAGCAGGAGCATGCTGTAATTGAGATATGGCATCTCAGTGTGGCCATCCTAGGAACACACATTCAATAAATATGCAAATCAATTCAGATACATCTCTCCTCAGGTGGGAAAAGGTGTGTGAATGCAGTCAAGTTTCACTTTAAATTATTTTTTGCTACAGAACAGAATAACAGCTTAGGGTGCAAAAGAGAGGAAATTTAAGTTGTTTTGTTATGGAAAGAAAAAGCAAAAATATATTTTCCATCACTGTATGCAATAAGACCAAATCCAAAAGGCTAGCTGCTTGAAACAAGTGTATACAAAATCCCCTTGAGATATTTTGCTAGGTTTCTCAAAACTCTTCAGCCTTTGTGCAAAATTCTTTGGATGTTTTGCCTAAGCAGGAGCCTCCAAGTTCTACACCTTGAACTTTCACTTCAGGTGAACTTTTTTCAGGATCATAAGCATCACCTCTGTCTTTCTTTCATAACATTCCAGCAATATAACTTGAGATGCCTCCCAATTCCATAACTCCTATACTCAAAATCAAACTTTGGCTGCTGATAATCCTCATCTCCAATCCAAAACATCATTACAACACAACAGTAGCTCAGATTCTAAATGGCACAGAGTTAAATTACTACCCACTGTTTCTTTTCCCCATCACTTTGAATTCTGTACTGGAAAAAGACCAGGGCACAAGGAGTACTGGGAAATATAGTTCTCAGGCCTCCTAGTGCATGGGACATTCCAAAAGCAACATGCAGGAAGAAGGAAAGGGATGGAGAGTGATGCTTCTTCCTGCTCATCCATTGCTAGGAGAGCCAGTGTGCTATAGTGGTTAACAGTGGTGGCTTGGAGCGGTGGTCTCTAATCTGGAGAACCGGGTTTGATTCCCAACTCCTCCACATGAGTGGCGGACGCTAATCTGGTGAACTGGGTTGGTTTCCCCACTTCTCCGCATGAAGCCAGCTGAGTGACCTTGGGTTAGTCACAGCTCTCTTAGAGCTCTCTCAGCCCACCTACCTCACAGGGTGACTGTTGTGGGGAGGGGAAGGGAAGGTGATTGTAAGCCAGTTTGATTTTTCCTTAAGTGGTAGAGAAAGTCTGAATATAATAAACAGCTCTTCTTCTTGCCACTACTATTAGAGTAGAAACCACCACCAGGTCTGGCGTGGTTAGAGGAAGTAGGGGACATGTGATCTGTGAAGCCCATGGTCCATCAAACAACATCATCGGGTGTACCACACTCCAAAGTATGAAATTGGGCTTTGGAAAAAATGAATTATTGATTAATTTTTCAAGGAAATGACTTTGTTCACCAAGCGCAATTCTAAATCAAACTCAGGGGGAAATCGTCCATCACTAATTTCTACTGGCATGCTGGCACATCTTCCTTAAGAATGAGCTGTGTGTCTAAACACAGACATGTTTTAAATTGAAATCAACAGCCATAAGGGTTCCATGACTTGCCCCAGCATGATGGCACCCCATTCTCAAAAAGTGTTGCCAAGGTATCCATCAGTAAGATCTAGAGAACTGAAAGCTTAGAAATGCCCCCAGATAAAAATGGGGGGAAATGCCCCCCACCCAGGACTTCTTTCCCAATGTTTACATTAGAAAAATGGGAAAACAGACCTGGGGGGATTTGCTTTTTTTCCCCCTTCACATCTCTAGCAACATCATTGTTTATGCTGATGAAACACTGTGGGGATGGCCGTGGATATACAGCAGTTGATATAAGTGTTAGCCTGCGGATGCAACTTGTCTTGATATGGGCTGTTAGGTTACAGTCTTCAAAGCACTTATTTAGGAGCCATTCCCCTTCATCTTTAAAAAGAACAATGACATCCCATTCCCTTACAGAGACACTGAGAGGATAAATACATTTCAGAGCTCAAGCAAGGCGCTTGGGTGTTTGGGTAGTGGATCTTCTATGAACAACATTTGTAGGCAGAATTGAAGGCTCCCTGGTGTAAGCAGGAAAAATTATCAAACCAAGAAAGGCTTCAAGTACTAACTTTTTGAAGCAAACTAGCTGCAGAAGCTATTCTTTACAGATACAGGTGAAGGACTTTTGAGGATATTGATCATATAAAATCAATGCTGGCTCTTGCCCCAGCCCACTCCTTTTCATGGACGGTAGGTAATACCTTTGCGGTTGTCAGTCACTGAACTATGATGTGTGGTTCAAACAATAGAGCTGGGAACAAACATCTCGCAGTGATGCCACACAGTCCTCCTTCCCACACTCACACACACACACACAAGAGTATGTGATTGGATTGAAAAAGAAGCTTGTTGCTAAGGACATTCCAATAAAGCTATCTGTACACATTTTTCAGCAAGTCAACTATTTCTATATTTCCCATTCGTTTTCCTTGATAACTGTTATTCATTGGAGATTGGGAAGAAAAGATGCTACTAAAGATTCTAAATCCAATGTGTATTAAAGAAGAAATAGTTGTGGGGAGGGGGAGTCATGATGGATCCAGCACATCCAATTATGGATGAAGCCAGATTTAGGAGTTCTTAGGAAAGGAAAGATGTCAAGGTATATTTACTTATTTGCTTATTTATTATCGTACATTTCTATCCCGCCCTCCCCAGCCAGAGCCAGGCTCAGGGCAGGTAACAACATTAAAACCAGCCTACAGGTACAATAATAATACATACAATGTATGTTTTTTTAAAAAAAAATCCTACAGAATAGAAAATGTATCTTTTGAATTTCAAACTTTTCCACATTTTAAAACACATTGAAATGAAATACATTCACAGAATTGTCCCAGGCACCGGGATCAGAATGATTCTGGGCCAATGCACAAAACTGTCTGGCAATGATGGCTGTCTATGTTCCTACGTGCAATAAGAACTGTTGTATTCAGCCTAAAAGCTGAATTAATGGATTAAGCTGAATTAATTTTGTTAATGGATACAATTTAATGAACCAGATGTCCTCACTGCTAAATCTCAAGATTGGCCTATGGAGCAGGCTTTGCCAATGGCAAATTGGCAAAAGTGGGACATCAAAATGTTTGCACAATATCTACATAACCACTATCGCTTGCTGAAAGTGCATGAGCACTGTTCAGTCACAGTGCTCATGCTTCAGTTCAGTTGCAGGCAAAGGGGGAGGGGAAACCCCTCAGTGAGACAGCTGTTCTTCTTCCATGTCCCTTCTAGTATCCGTAATAATATATTCCCCTTGCAGTAGAATGCCATTGCCTCTGGCAAGGTATCCCTTTTACCGAGGGAAACGCAAAGCTCAAAGGCCTCAAAGGTATGAGAAAACTAGTATGCGACTGGTGCCATCTAGCTAGTTGTACCTTCGTGCCTTTCTCTGTCATTGAAAGTGTGTGTCTTTTTAAAGATTCTGGACAGTCCTCTTCCATTCTATGGCAGAACTGATGCATTAGTGATCAGCACCAGGTCACTATAAGTGCAAAGTGTAATCACATCATGATTTTAACATTCTGCAGGAGAAGAGGCAGACTGATCATTTTCTTTCCCAAAAGAGCATAACACACTAGGTAAGGGAATGACTGGGGGGAATGGGGAAGAACTGGATAGTGGACAATATGGGGACTATGACATTTATCAATTTACTTCATTTATATCCTATTTTTCCCCAAAGGGGACCTAAAGTGGGTTACTTCATTCTCCTCTCTTCTATTTTATCATCATAACACCCAGAGAGCCTCCATTCCAGAGTGGGGATTTGAATCTGGCTTGGACAACGCTTTAACCACTACACCACACTGGTATATGTAGCTGTCCCGGGTAATCTGCCCTGTTTGGCTTCTTCCTCTTCACTCCTTAATTGTCTCTGTCTTTGGGAACTTTCGCTACCACCAGCTAATCAATTTTCTTATAGTGTTCCCACCCGAGGACTAGTTTTCAGGCATCTTTTGCAACTTTGCTGTTTCAGGCTCTACTCTGTGCCTCATCTCTCTGTCATAGGGTTAACCGCTGCCCCCTCCATTTTCTGATCTTGGTAAACACGGACTAAGCAGAGGCTTTATCATGGTTCACAGAGATCAGACTAGCCACCCTGAAAATGTAAAGAAGTTAATAAGAAAATAAAAAGCACAATGTACGTAAACACAACAGAGCAAGGATAAAAAGAAATATGAATTAAAAGCAGTACTCTAACCCTAACTCTATACATACCCCTACAGATGGTAATTACAGACAGGCAATATAATTCTTGAAGTTGCAAGCACCATGTAGATGATTTAAAAAACAACAACACTCCACTTTGAATGCCAACCCTGAGCAAAACTAGCAAATGGCAGCTACCTCAGATGGTACACTAAACTAGTAGGTTTAAATTATGGCTTCTGTTCAAATTCTGGTGGGTCTACCAGATACAAGTAACAAATCTAGATTTTGCATAAACCCCAGACTGCTTCTTGCCTGTGACAAGTAGCTCTGAGGAGTTCGACAATCAATTCAAGCTCTCGCTAATACTCCAATAACAAATCCTCATCTGAAATCCCAGTTTGACTCCATGCAAGGTTTGTTGAATCATCTATGGTCGGACATCACAATAATTTGGAGATTTGGGCTTTATACAGTTTTTCGTGACTTCTGACTGCAGAACATTATTTGAATCCATCATTTTCTATGCTGGTGAATTAAGGTTACTTATTTCCATTGGAATTGCAGCATTGTTCATACATTAGAAACCAATCAAAACTCTTATTTATCTTTTTTTCAGTTGTATGAAGCAAATATGTTATATGCCATGATCTGCTCTATGGGTAACCCTTCCTTCTAAAGTTTACAAATTTAAGAAAATTAGGACTTCTCTATTAGAAACTGGGGAACTCAGAGCCATTAAGATGTCGCCATATAAGGATGGCAAAGTACAGTTCTGTGGAGAAAATCTCCTCATTTCAAAGGTACCAGATTTCCGCTGGGTTGAGACAGTTTTGTCCCTCAGGAAGCTTTAAGAAGCCACCTGGGTTGAGGCCTATCAATATGCCTATAATTATTTCAGGAGGCTGCCACAGAAGAGGAGACAGCAGCAGACATCCAGATACTCAGCGTCATCAGGAAGGGGGGGGGAGAGAGAGAGAGAGAGAGAGAGAGAGAGAGAGAGAGAGAGCGAGCGCACCATGTGTGGCAAATCCCCTATCTTTGGACACTGAACCTAGAATTTTTTTATGTAATCGTTCCATAACGTATTTGTTCATCTAAGCCAGTGGTTCTCAACCTTTTTCGAGTCGCGACCCCCTTTTACAATTGCCAAGTAACCTGCGACCCTTGTCACATTTGCATAAATTTGCATAAATTTGCATAAATGACATTTTTAATAGGATAAAGAAAACACATTTGTTTTTTTGGCAGTCCAGGGTATCCATATATATAATTACTTTAAATTTTAAAGTTTAAAACAAACAAGCAAACGGTACTACCACCTGTTGCGCAGCGGCTGTGACTGTGTGGCGCAGCAACCTTTCCTGGCACGGAGGAAAGAGTGCCTCTGAGCATGCACTGCGTTCCATGTCCTCCCCTCTCTCCCCAAAAACTCTTCCAAGCAGGCTAGGGCTCTCACGAGGAAACCCCCTCTCTTGTGACTGGGACACTGCTTGTGCACAGAACTGCAGTTATCCCTCAAAGCGGAGCTCCGTTTAATCACCTCACGAGAGCAAAGGGCCAGGAAAGAGCCAAGGGCTGCTTATCCCGCTTGGACTTTTCGTGCCTTTTTCTCCCCTCTGCCAGTCACCACTCCTTCTGCGCCTCACAGAACCTGCGCGCTCGAGGGGAAAATCTCAAACTGCGCATGCACCTCGACTCCCTCCCCCTTGGCCTTGCCAGAGCGGAACTGATGACTCAGGGTAGAGCAGAACTGATGATTCAGGATAGAAAAGCGAAGCCACACTACAGACATGCGCACTTGGATTCCAGGCTGAAGCTCCCGCCCCACCCGAGCGCGGCTAAAAGTAAAAACAACGTGGCTGTAGCAGCCTCAAGGGGGACCGCCCTCTTCTCCTCCGAGACCTGAACTGGCCGAGCCAGGGGAGCTTCCTCGGCCTCCCACACATCCTGCCGCATCATCCGCCCGGTGCAGATGCGACCGCGCCCAGGGCTGGCCCGCCCGCCTCTCAGCTGGGCAGCGGGGCTACAGCTTGTGTGCGGTGGCACGCCGCCGCGTCTCTGCAGCCCGGCTCCTTCTGGCTGTCGGTCGGCCAGTTCCTCACCTCTCTGCTTGGGGTCTTCCCTGCCCTCGCGGACGGATCAGGGTTACAGGGTGTCTGGGTTAGTCCTGGACAGCCCAGGATGGGGGCTGCCCCAGGACAGTGGTGGCGACCCCCCAGAAAACACTTCACGACCCCCTTGGGGGTCCCGACCCCCAGGTTGAGAACCACTGATCTAAGCTGTATTCTAAACAGAAGGACAGACAGCTCCGTATTTGAGATCCAGACATCCTGCCTGCTTATTATTGTCATCATCGTTGGTTGGAAATCAAGAGGTGAGATCACACTACCCCAGTTTGCCCCATTTTTCATTTTGGAGTGAATATCTGTATAGACCTCAATTCATGGAGAGTTCCAAGTGCTGTATTTAGAAATTGCTGAGGAAAAAATAATCTGTCCAAGAGGACCACATTACCTGCCTTACCCTGCTAATTGAATACTTTCCTGATTGAATACCAGTCCAAAAAAAAAAAAAAAAAAAACAACTCTGCCCAACCTGCATTCTGGACTGGCTGAGCAATTTGAAGCAGAATTGACTGGGTGTGGGTGGGTGTGGAGAGCTAGGGTGTCGCAAGGCAAGTGTTTGACAGCAAAAGCTGAGCACCAAACCCTGGGAGTTCCCTACTATTGTTAAAGGCAAAGGGCTCATTGCTTTCATTAGCAGCTAAAAGACTCTTTGCCCAGAATCCCTACAGGGAAAGAGTTGATCATGCCCCCTGGCTAGCTGTCACCCAGACTAAACCCTTAATCATGTATTTACTAATGACCTAAAGGAATCTAGGGGAGAGGCATCTCTTGGCCCCTATGGAATACTTTCAACAACATTCATGCACACACAACATCCTTGGAGCAGGGCCCCAACCTCTGGCACAGTGAGAAGGGCAAAGTAAGTTTGCTCACAGTTATAAACCACCAATGTTCAACCATTTAAAAAATGCCAGCTATAAGACTATCTGCATGCAATACCCTTTGGATTTTCACAAAAGCTGGACATTCTGACAGATTTTTACAGTGTGCTGAAGAAAATGCCCAGAACCACTGCATTTAACTAACACTAACCATCTGGTGATAGGATACACATGAACACATGAAGCTGCCTTATACTGAATCAGGCCCTTGGTCATCAAAATCAGTATTGTCTACTCAGACCAGCAGTGGCTCTCCAGGGTCTCAGGTAGAGGTCTTTCACATCGCCCACTTGCCTAGTCCCTTTAAGTGGAGATGCCGGGGATTAGAACCTGGGACTTTCTGCATGCCAAGCAGATGCTCTACAAACTGAACCACAGCCCCTCCCCAGATAAAGCAGGTGCTGTCTTAAGGGTGATCCTCAAAGAACCTGCCCATCAGCTGAAATTATAATTTTTTAAAAGGAAATTCCATATTCTATCTCCGGTTAAAAGAACACAAGCAGCAAAAAAAGGGGGGGAGTATGAGCTCGGAGATCTGAGGCTGTCCACCATGTCCAGGAAAAAGGGAAAACGTTGCCAAAAAAGTAAATGAAAAAACAGCCTCTGCTCTTGAAAATGGACTGAATGGTTGAGAGTGACAGGAATAGCACCAAAAGCTTGTGAGTCAATCAGCTCCTTCTAGTACCCTAACTGATCCTAGAAATATTTTTGCCCCAGATCATCTCCATTACTCAAACACTTCCTCCGTTTGCTGCCAACCTAAATGTGTCTGATGTGTGTGAATGTATAAAAATACCACACTAAAAATAGTATAATGACTGGAGGAGATTATGCCAATTGCAATATTCAGTTTGCAAAATCCAGTGTCGTGTCAATATTAAATTTTATTTAACTCTGGTGTCATTACTGTGAACAGACTGCAGGTAATGCTTAGAAGAGTGTGTGGAGTAGCAGTTTCACCAGCTTTTTGTATCCTAAGAACATATTCTGGAAATACTGGAAGAGGTGGCCGTGAATTTAGTCCCCATGAAGAACCAGTGACAGCATTCTTAGACAAAGTTAGGAAATGCTGAAACTACCAGTAAAAGAATCCATATAGCTTCAGACAACCTGAAGTCAACGGCCAGCCAGTGTGGCATAATGGTTGGACTGGGATCTGGGATGTTTTTTTCTAGTTTTTCCCCCCAGCCAGCTTCTGATAAGAACATAAGAAAGGTCATGCTGGATCAGACCAAGGTCCAGCAAGTCCAGCAGTCTATTCACACAGTGGCCAACCAGGTGCCTCCAGGAAGCCCACAAACAAGACAACTGCAGCATAATTATCTTGCCTGTGTTCCACAGCACCCAAATCCTGAAGAGAATAAGTATGCATCATGACTTGCATCCATTTTTACTAGTAGCCATGAATACCCCTCTCCTCCATGAATATATCCATCCCCCTCTTAAAGCCCTCCAGGTTGGCAGCCATCACCACATCCTGGGGCAGGGAGGGAGTTCCACAATTTAACTATGCATTGTGTGAAGAAATGCTTCCTTTTATCTGTTTTGAATCTCCAGCTTCAGCAGATGACCCCGTATTTTAGTATTATGAGAGAGAAAAGCTTCTCCCTGTCCACTCTCTCCAAATCATGCATAATTCTATAGACCTCTATCATGTCTTCTCTTAACTGCCTTCTTTCCAAGCTAAACAGCCCTAAGCATTTTAACCACTCCTCATAGAGCAGTTGCTCTAGTCCAGATCCAATATTACCAATCAAAATCTTAGAGTAAATTTCACTTCCCTACGTTTTCAGACAATGACAACAGTAGTGCTTCTGGGGCGCTATTCTCAAACACCTTTAGATCAGCAGATCTGTATACGTGGTGCCCCTGTTCTGGAGGATTTACCACATTACATCCTTTCTTGCTCGTTACATACTCATCCCAGGAGTAGATTTCTTGCAGCCCTCTTGGCCTGGGATGAGTACTTTGTCGGTTACTGAAAAAATTAAACTTTTGCTGTCGTACTGTGACACACATATTTCTTATCGGATTGCACAGTTTGCACTTGCAGCAAAGAAAATCAGGCTTAAGGAGCTTTTACAGAGAGCAAATACTTAGAGCCTTCATGGCTTAATGTTTCAGTCCGTTTTACTGATATTGACATTTTAATGTTTTAATGTTTTATATTCTATTTCTTAAAGGTGAATGTTATCTGTGTTTTACTATTGTATTCCTTTGTACTGAATATTCTGACGGCCTATGGCTATACAATAAAAAATTTTACTTTTTTTTTTAGTCCAGATCAGACTGATCAGAAAGCAGTCTGGTTGGATGGGTGGAAAAATGCCATTTCTTGCAAAACAGAATCGGTGGACAGAAAGGTTAAGTATCCCCATTGATTCTTCCCTGCAAATTGCTCATCCACCCATCTCCATTACCCAGAGAATGTGTTTGCTGGAATAACACACAATTCCACCGATAGACAATACAGAAACTTGACACTTGGGTATCTTGCACAGAAGTCCCTAAAGACTGAGCATGAATGAAATAAATATCTTGCTCTATTCATTGTGGGTCATCTGCAAAACTGTAAAGGATCTATGTTCCAATTCTTATAGACAGTTATTGTTTTAACGTTCTTGTTTGTTTGTTTTTTAATTCTAGTCCTAACAAAGAACAGAAAAGGAGAATGGGAAAGGGAGAGTGCTTTGTTAAACTGCTGGAAAGCTGCTAACTAAGCCCATGGATCCAAAAAGGATGAAACCACAGAACACATGTACACATGCTGCCAAACTTTCTTGCTTTCAGCTGGGACCTAGGTTTGCAGAAAGAGCTGTAAGATGTTTTCCAGCAGTGCTTTGCATAACAAGACAACCCAGCCAGCCTGGATTGTTCATTTCAGGCCATACAGTTCATCCCCCTCTTTTTGGGGGGAAGAATGAAGGTTTTTGTCCGGTGATTATTTTTACATTATACACCTACAATTATTCCATTCACATTAGGAAGAAATCCAACCTGCTTCAAGCTGCTATGCTGGAGACAGACTTTTCTGCACAAAGGAATTCAATGCAGTTTAAGACATCATCTGCACTAGCACTTGTGAAAAAATGGTCAGTCACCTTCCATTATTCCATACATCAACATAACTTTATTCAATGAACTGTGCAGATCCTTTCTACTCCTCACTGCCTGTGACAACGTCCTCTTTTTAAAGGGACAGATGCACTTCCAAACCCATATGATGCTAAATGTACATCTGGAAGTGCCTCTATGAAAGGACTGTCCTCAATAGAAAGTAAACTGAATCCCTATAACAATTGTTCTAAAAGGACAATGTCAACACTGGCCATTTTTATATACTTGCATTATTAGCTACTGCTAGTAGCATATGCAAAATCCAAATGCAAATAGTAAGATTTTTGTCATACTTGTATTTGAAAATTAATATATAATAAAATAAATGCCGTTTTTACTGTATTGTCTGCTAGCACTAGTAAAAAAAATAATTTCTACATTTCATAGCTTTTCTGTCCCCAGCCCTTAACCATCTCCTATGTTTCCATCTATTAGTCTTCTAAGAGCCCATTCCTGAAGGGGGGGCCAAAGCTCCTTTGGAGCCAGTGTGATGCTGCGCAGGGGCAAACACACTGGCACCTGGGTGCCACTGCCCCCTGCCACCAGCGCAGCCATGCTGACAGGGCTTTCCCAGAAGCCCGCACTGGCATGGGGGGGAGGTTCCCGGGGGTGGCGCTGCCTTTAGGCAGTTTCTACATCTGTTTTGTCCCGGGAAAGCCCCCTTGACCAAAGGCGGGACGGCACCACTGAAAAAGGTGGTGCAGCCCCAATGTAGGCAATGGGGGATTCCCCCGTTTTTAGTTTTTTTAGTTTTTGATTGTCTCTTTTTGCCTCCACGGCGGCCAGGAAGCTTCTGATGAGGAGGGCAGGGTTTGCGGGGGAGAAGGACTTCAAGCAGCCATTTTCTCCAGGTGAAATTATCTCTGTCACCTGGAGATCAGTTGTAATAGCAGGAGATCTCCAGCCACCACCTGGAAGTTGGCAACCCTAAACTGGGGAGAGATTTACCCCTGCATGAGCCCACAGGTTAGAGCAGGGGTGGGGAACCTTTTTTCCGCCAAGGACCATTTGGATATTTATAACATTATTCGCGGGCCATACAAAATTATCAACTTAATAATTAGCTGACCAAGCCCCGAGCAGGCAGCTACCCCAGATGACCCCCCCCCAGTGCGGGAAAGCAGGCAGGCATCCAACCGGGGGTGCACTCACCCACCTGGTGGCACAGGATGATCTGTTGCACCAGCCAGGCATAGCCATCCAGCCACACGCCGGAGTTGCTCCTGTTCCGCATTGTTGGGGCCGGATTCTACAACTGGCTCCTGCTACCTCCTCCTGCAGGGTGAAATGAGGACACACTGGCTAAGAACCCCCCCCCCATGCATTCTAGCCCTGCCCTCTTTAACCCCCTCCATTGTCACCACTTCCGCCCCCAGCCCTCTTGTAGTACAGAGGGAATATGTTTCTCCACGGCCCAGGTAGGAAAGGGTTAATACAGTTTTCTTGGGCAGTCCTAGCAGCTCCATAGCTAATGACTCTTCTGCAAGGGGGGGAAAGTTCCTTTTCTCTGCAAAAAAACCTCACATCTGCCTTGAGTAGAGGCTATTCCTGTCTGCAGGAGGGGGCGGATCACCAGTCTTAGATCCTTCTGAGCTAGAGATCTGCCAGGACCCATGACGGGCTGGACCAAATGATTTCACGGGCCTTAAATGGCCCCGAGGCCTGACTTTCCCCACCTCTGGGTTAGAGCCTAGAGAACTGACCTCTTTTCACTGATGGCTACTCTCTGTTACCATCCCTGGAGGATGGTATTCAATATTTTTGTTGTTTAAGTTGCAGTGTCTGCACTTGTGTGTGTGTTTTATAAATTTTAGGATTGTTCTGTAAACTTAGGAAATTTTCCCGGATTTGTAGAAACACCTCCTGTTTTCATAACTAGGCCCATGGTACATATTTTTGATCCACATTCTGTGGCCAGGTTCAGAATTATATGGGGAGCTATATATATATATATAATTGTGATAGGAATGCAACAAAGGAGAGGTGCTGTTTGTTGAGTGTGCTCTGAGTCCATCTGAAACGCATAATTATAAAAATGTACTGCCTCCCATTACACCTAGATGAATGTAAGCAGCTTAAACAGTATTCCTCCTTATTCTCACTTCTGTAGGTTTGCCAAGCCAAATAAGTTTATGCAGATTCTTCTACTTTTAAAACCAATCTCAACTGGCATGGCAACATTGACTTCAGTGTGTGGTATCTATTTTATGAACCCCATCTGTTTCACTAAATTTGCTTTATACAGAGCATGGAATTCCAGTTTCATTTAATATCTAGCAAGCCTACCATTAGTAGGGCTATTATTAATAAAAAATCTGTTAAGCAACATGCAGCAATATTTAGTACAACAAAGCCATATTTTTAATAATCTCAGAAAAAAAGCAGTTGCAGTTTCACCAGCATATATAAAACTGTGAAATGTTTCCTATACATGCTTACATGCTTTCTTTAAAAAAAATATTGAAGGGACTTTTTTAAAATGTAGGAGAGTGTATGTGTATATCTATCTATCTATCTATCTATCTATCTATCTATCTATCTATCTATCTATCATATACATTCATACATACATATATACACGAAGAGTAAACCAGAAGTCCCTCACTACATAGAGAAATGTTCTTAATAAAATGTAACAAATTATAGGAGCTTTCTGGCTCTCAGTTTTTTCTAATTAAAGTCATTTCCAAGGGAGGTTCCTTCAACATCACTCATCTATCCTTATGCATGGGAAAAAATGTGTGCTTTACAACCAGGTTTCCTAATTTGGTGCTGATTTGACTGATTTTTAAAATTTACGAACATGTGATGGTCACAGTGTCATCTGTTAAAAGTTGAGGCATACAATTTACAGTGCAATGGTATGCCAAGCTGCACCCTTCTAAGCCAAATGATGTCATAACCCTGTTTGGGATTGCACTATAAATTATCTTAAATTTACACCCAGAATATGTCAACTATAAAAGGGCCTTGCCCTGACCTGTATGGCCCAGGCTAACCTGATCGTGTTAGATCTCAGCCCTGATTAGTAACTGGATGGGAAACCACCAAGGAATCCCAGCATTATTGTGCAGAGGAAGGTAATGACAAACCACCTCTGTTAGCCCCTTGCCTTGAAAACCCTACAGGGTTGCCATAAGTCGGCTGCGACTTGATGACACTTTACACACACAAAGAGGCCTTCAGGTTCTGTTGTCCTTTTTATATTATTACTATTAAGGAGTACCAATGAGAAGATTATTTGTCTTTATTAGGATTGCCAGGTCCCTTTTCGCCACCGGTGGGAGGTTTTGGGGGTGGAGCCTGAGGAGGGCAGGAATTGGGAGGGGAGGGACTTCAATGCCACAGATTCCAATGGCCAAAGCGGCCATTTTCTTCAAGGGAACTGATCTCTTATCAGCTGAAGACCACTTGTAATAGCAGGAGATCTCCAGCTAATACCTGGGGGTTGGCAACCCTAGTCTTTATGCAGTATTAAATATTTGAAGTTAATTGTAACAGTTTAATTAACTAAGCATTGTCAGTATGACAATCTGAGATACACCAGCTGGAGGTCACGAGAAATAAGCAACTGGGAATTCTCTCTACTTGCCCAACCCTGCCCTCAAGTACACTACATTACTTCAAACCAGCCAATTTTACCATTCCTTCCTATTTCTTTATATGAGGCCTTATCTGTACAATCAGTGGTAGAATTCTGAGGTGATACAGCGAGATCTACCACCCTAAGCCATCTCTTCTTTAAAAACTCTCCATGTATAAGAAAATAATGCATCGGGGAGAGAAGTTCTAACCTAGCCATTCACATGCTGTGCTAGTTTTCCACTTACAGGGAATTAATAATGTAGGGGTACTTAAAAAAAAAGTTGTTCTCCTGCAGTCTAAAGTTGTGCAGTCCATTCTATTACCTCAGCACTCTGCCACCTCATTTCCACCTTATTCTGCTGCATGTGCAGACCAAGACTGTCCAGCGTCCTTAATCTTCATCAGGCCATTTTGCAGGAAAGGAGGGTGCTTCTCTTTTTTAAATTACCAAAAAAAATTCTGCATACCTATGGAGTCCCCTTGAGTTTGCAGAAATCCTGGCCTGATGTGTAAATGAGTCCCTTTCAAGGCCTTCATGATCATTCAGTTTACTATCAGAGCAAAGGATATTCTTTTACATATTTTTATGTTATTCTCTTGAAAAAAATATCCCTGAGTTCAGAGTATGTCACAATGTTCAAAAGTTCCTAATCAGCTTTGCTGTGCACTATTTTGGGCTCAGCTCTGTTCTGTTATGTTGGCCTTAAAAAGACAATACCTGCATTTGAAAGGCAAGGCAATAGTGAGCTCCAGTGAAACTGCTGATCCCAGTCATCCAGGCAAGTCAGAGGCTGTTTATGAAGGCAAGTGCATAAAGTTGTCATGAGGGCCAGAAATCTGCAGGTGCCTACAGCTGGACTTAGCTCAGCACCCTGCAAAACCTCTTGATGGAACTTGATCATCACAAGCCTCATGGACACAGGAAAGGTCCCAAGGAGCCATTTGGCACTCTGCTGCCAGAGCTACGCTTCTACCCAAGCTCCCTGTCTCCTCTACCATAGGGATCCCATGGGATCCCTGGTAAAGGTCAGATTTAACTGACAGACTCTTTTGTGGCCCCCATGTCTGGCTCCTATTCATGATTTCTTTGGTTTTCTGGTCCCATGGTTTCATAGAATTGGAAGGGACCACCAGGGTCATCTAGTCCAACCCCTTGCACTAGGGCTGTTGATTTGGTTCGGCCCAAACTGAAAATCAGCCGAATTTTCCCTGATTCGGTGGTTTTTAGTTTGGGAGGAACCGAACTCAAAACTGGCGGGCAACCGGGGGCCCCGAATTCAGCGAGTTCGGGAGTTCGCGAATAAATCCGGCAAATTCGGGGCCGTCAGTAAGCAGCATAACCGTCAGTAAGCAGCATTCTCCTTCCCCGGCCAATCGGTGGCCAAGCTGGGTCTTCTTCTGGCCAATCAGTCAGGATTGAGTACTGGAGGAATCAGCTGATGTGCGGCCCGGCCAGGGAGAGAGAGAGAGAGCGAAATCCTCGTGTGTGGGGAGGGGGTGCTTGTGCACATTTGCTCCTTTCTGTGGCTGCAGGGGGTGTATTTTTTGGGGTACAGACACAAAACTTTCAGTGGAGCTTCAGGTGAAGCTTCTTAAGATACCCCCCAAGTTTTGTAAACATTGGGTCAGGGGGTCCCGAGATATGGGCTCCCCCCTTTTTCTTTCCATGGCTGCAGGGGGCGCATTTTTGAGGGTACAGACCCCAAACTTTCAGTGGAGCTTCAGATGAACCTTCTTAAGATACCCCCCAAGTTTTGTAAACATTGGGTCAGGGGGTCTCAAGATATGGGCTCTCCCCCTTTTCCCTCCCCACTTTTTCCATTTATGTGGCTGCAGGGGGCGCTTTTTTGGGGATATAGCCCCCAAACTTTTAGCATAGCTTCAGACAATTATTCTTAAGATACCACCCAAGTTTTGTAAAGATGGGTTCAGTGGGGGCAGAAATATCGCCTCCCCCCTTTTCTCTTTCCGTGGCTGCAGGGGCGCATTTTTGGGGGTGCAGATCCCAAACTTTGAGCAGAGTTTCAGACCAGTGTTCTTAAGAGACCACCCAAGTTTTGTGAACATTGTGTCAGGGGGTCCCGAGATATGGGATTACACCTTTCCCCTTTTCCCTATTGGGATGAATGGATCAGCCGATCCTGTGTGCATCTTCTCCAGAGCAAAACATCCCGTGCCTAATTGGAATCATCTTGGATTACAAGTCCTCCCCTCCTGATGGAACAGAAGACAGCCACAGTAAGACCCCTTTGGGGGCTTTAATCTATAATTTTTCTCCTGTGTATGTGTGTGTGTGTGTGTGGGGAAAGCAGAGTCTGTGTGTGTGTGGGGAGGGAGCAGTTTCTGTGGGTGGGGGGGAAGCCAAAGGGGGCTTTCGTCGGTTCTGCCTGGGGTGTGTGTTCCCCCTCGAGTCTCTCGCTCCCTGGTTTGAGGGGGGAGGTTTCAGTTGTGTGTCTTCTGGTTTTCCCTGTTGCAAAGGTGTTGTTTTACAAGGTTGTGTTGCTTTGCAAACTGTTGTCAGGGCTGGGAGCTTTGTGCGTGGGCGGCAAGCTCTGCTGAGAGATGCACATTAAGGGTGGGGGGGACCCCTTTCAGGGCCCATATCTCAGCCCCCCCTGACCCAATCTTTACAAAACTTGGGGAGTCTTTCAATAAACGTCCTTTGAAGCTCTGCTGAAAGTTTGGGACCTCTAACCCCAAAAATGCCCCCCCAGAGCCGCGGAAAGGCGCACTTGTGTTTTTAATGGCTTTATTCGGCCGAATTTTTTTCCCGAACTTTGAATTCCCGCCGAATTGAACGGATCAGAAGTGGGGGAGTTCGGACTTCGGCATATCCCGAATCTAAACGGGCCGAATTCGGCCGAATCCGAACTATACCGAATTTTTAAAAATTCAACAGCCCTACCCTGATCAATGCAGGGAATTCACAACTACCTCCCCAACACACACCCAGTGACCCATACTCCATGCCCAGAAGATGGCCAAGATGCCCTCCCTCTCATCATCTGCCTACGGTCATAGAATCAGCATTGCTGACAGATGACCATCTAGCCTTTGCTTAAAAACCTCCAGGGAAGGAGCACTTACCACCTCCTGAGGAAGCCTGTTCCACTGAGGAACCACTCTGTTAGAAAATTCTTCCAAATGTCTAGACGGAAACTCTTTTGATTTAATTTCAACCCGTTGGTTCTGGTCTGACCTTCTGGGGCAACAGAAAACAACTCGGTACCATCCTCCATATGATAGCCCTTCTGTTGAGGATTCAATGTGAGTTCCATTTCTGTCAGGATAGTTAAAGAGTTAACTTGTTTACATCAACAGTTTAGATAGTCTCAAGGTGATGATGAAATGACAGATGTAAGTATTCTATTGGCTAGGGAATCACCATTGCAAACGTGCAGAAAGGCACGGAGTCAGAATTGTTTATTACCCTGTTCCTTTGTTAAAGGTGTAAAACTTTGGGGCAGGATGTCTCAGTTGCTTTTCAAACTCACAGATGCAAGATGCCTGTTCTTAGCTCTCCTGAGCTGGGACACAGACAAAAGGGATTTAAGCCTTAGTACCTGCTAGCATTTCTAGCAAGATTTATAGGGAACTAGATAGAAAGATTGTTATTTTTTTTTCATGTAACCCTCCCTGTTTAGGAAAGTAAAGGATTTTTGTTTGATTAAGAGAAAAGTCTTTGACTCTGTTTTATTGTGTGCTTGACCACAATCTCTAACCACAATCACGATCCAAGGGCCTTGATTAATTCAACACCTTCAAGTGCTTGAAGATGGTTATCATATCCCCTCTCAGTCTTCTCCTCTTCAGCCTAAACATACCCAGCTCCTTCAACCTTTCCTCAATCCTCATAGGACTTGGTCTCCAGACCCCTCACCATCTTTGTTGCCCTCCTCTGGACACATTCCAGCTTGTCTACATCTTTTTTAAATTGTGGTGTCCAAAACTGAACACAATACTCTAGGTGAGGTCTAACCAGAGCAGAGTAAAGGGATACCATCACTTCACGTGATCTGAACACTATACTTCCGTTGATGCAGCCCAAGATCGCATTTGCTTTTTAACTACTGCATCACACTGCTGACTCATGTTCAGTGTTTGGTCTACTAAGACCCCAAGATCTTGGTGGGTGGCTTCATTGAATCCTGGGTACTTGAGGGTCTAGGGACTACAGGATCTTCCAGGATCTTGATCTCCACAGGGTCAGTTGCCCTGTCCCTCTCATCTTCAGAAGACTTATCAGCCCCAACTCTGACAAACTGCTAGTTTAATCCATTCTTTCACTACTGAAGCAGACCTATGAATCCAAGTTGCAAAGGCAGTCTTGCATTCTTGCCGTATTCTTGATAAAGTGTCTGTACAGAAAGCCTCCACAGGCTGGAACTTCTCCTTCTTTGTCTTCCCTACCATATCTTGCTGTTCATCAGCAGAGAAAATATCGTTGCCTATGCTGGGCTTGGCGGTATATCAAACATCTTGCAAAGCAAGTTTCTCATCACCAGGATGTGGTGATGGCTGCCAGCTTGGAGGGCTTTAAGAGGGGAGTGGACATATTCATGGAGGAGAGGGGTATTCATGGCTATTACTTAGAATGGATACTGGTCATACTGCATACCTATTCTCTCTAGTATCAGAGGAGCATGCCTATTATATTGGGTGCTGGGAACACAGGCAGGATGGTGCTGCTGCAGTCGTCTTGTTTGTGGCTTCCTAAAGGCACCTGGTTGGCCACTGTGTGAACAGACTGCTGTACTTGATGGGCCTTGGTCTGATCCAGCAGGGCCTTTCTTATGTTCTTATGTTCAAGAAGCCACTGACAAATAGCAGACTGTGCATCACATGGAAATTTTAACCAGACAACAGATGAGCTGAGAAATCATTTTACAAAAAAACTTCAGTGAAGGTCACTATTAAACTTTGAGCTGCAACATCATAATTAACCAGCACATACTTTTTACATCATAGCCTCAAGAATTTGGACTCTGACCACGTTACGGCCCATTGTGAACAATCTGCCACTTACTTTGCAGACTTACAGCCCATTCCTGAAAGGGGGCCAAAGCTCCTTAGGAGTTGGCGTGGCCCTGCACCAGCATAGGTGCCTCCTTATCACTGAATAAGGTGGCACCTAAGCCGGTGCAGGGGAAAACACGCCAGCGTACAGAAGCCACCGGCCCCCACCACCAGCGCAGTCATGCCAGCAGGGATTTCCCAGAAGGAAAAGACCACGCTGGGGGGAGTATTCTCGGGGGCAGAGCTGCCTTTTTTTGTGGTGCAGCCTCGCTTTGTTCAACGGGGCATTTCCCCTGTTTTTCTGTTTTTTTCTGTTTATTCCTTTTTTGCTTCCACTGTGGCTGGGAAACCTCTGAGGATCTAACCCCCCCCCCTTCAGGAATAGGCTCAAAATCGCTCAGATCCAATCTTGTTAAATTCCAGAATGGATGCATGTTCAGATCATGTACCTTTTGTACCTGCTTGTCTGATTTGCAAATTCAGCTTGTGGATCCCAAGGATGTGGACAAGATCCTTGGACAGGTGAGACTTACCACCTGTGTGTTCTCGACCTTTGCCCTTCCTGGTTGATAAAAGCTGCCAGAGGGGGACTGGCTGAGTGGGTAAGGGGAGTGGTAAATGCTTCCTTGAGAGCAGGAGTACTGCTGCCCATGCTCAAGGCAGTAGCGATTGGACCTTGTGGTGCCATCATGGAAGAACCACTCGAGGAGGAGTAGGGAAGGGTGTTGTCAGGGAACCTTATCTGACCTTGGAGCATATTGGCAGGTAGGGTCCATCCAAGTGGCTGCAGGATCATTTCCCTTCATAATAAGGGGATGTCAGGTACAAGCACTAGAACCTGACTTACAGTGCAATCCTATGACATCAATGGGCTTAGACTAGAGTAACTCTTCTTAGGATTGCACTGTTAGTATGCCTGCCAGATGACACCCATGCTAGAAGGCTAAGCCGGCTATAGAAGAGGAAGAGGAAACAGTAGCAAGTTGGCTTCATTGAGGCTTTGCTGGAGGCCTGGAGCTGCTGGAAACAGTTGCTGCTGTTAGAAGCCTCCAGCGACTGCAGGGATGTGAGGATCCTTCTTTATGTATATTGTGGGTTTGTTTATTTTTGCAATTAAAGTACATTTATATTACCACAGTAAAAAAGAAGGGGGAGTAACCTCCGAAGACAGAAAAAAAATGTGCAAAGCACCAGAGGTTACAAGGCGTTTATCTAATAACTTGTAGTTACTCCAAGGTTTTACAAAATAATAGTAACAATGGTTCAAATAAATTGTAAAACATGTATTAGAGTATACATATAATGAGCAAACGCAAAAAGCAAAAGTATGAATAGTATAACACAGAACCACAACAGTATGAGCAAAAGCAAAAAGAAAAGTGTTGATAACATAACACAGAACCACAACAGTGACCGGTCTGCCAGCTAGTATCCCGTTTCAATATCCTTCTTTGGACTGTAACTGTAGCTATCATCGGAAATGAAGTAATTATCCTTTATGACACTTAGGTAATATGAGACAATGAAGCCATAAATTCAATTAACACGTGCAGTGTAGAGAGTTATGGACTGAAGTTGTGGTTCTGTGTTATATTATCAACAATTTTGTTTTTGCTTTTGCTCATACTGTTGTGGTTCTGTGTTATAGTATCAACACTTTAGCTTTTTGCATTTGCTCATTATTTGTATACTGCAATACGTTTTGCAATTTATTTAAACCATTGTTGTTACTACTATGTTATGAAACTTTGGTGTAACTACAATTTATTAGATAAATGCCTTGTAACCTCTGGTGTTTTGCACATTTTTTTTTCTGTCTATATTACCACAGTACCTTGCCTTGTTGAGTTGATTGAAAGCTTCTTCTCAAAAGGGATGCATTGCCTGTAACCTGCTTACTTTGGGGCAAGAAATTCTTATGGACTCATAATCAAAGAGAAGCAGTATACAAATTAAATAAAATCCAGAACACTATGTTAGAAAATTTCTGGTCAGTCTTCCATTCTGGAGTAAGGTGTTAGAGTGGGTTGTTCCTTCTCAGCTCCACGGGTTCTTGGAAGAGACTGATTTTCTGGTCCCATTTCAATCTGGGAATGTAACCTGGCTAGTTCTGCTGGATCTCTCAACCATAGAATCCTACTGAGCAGCCTCTGTTACGCCAAGCACAGGGTGGGGGGGGGGTCTCCATTCATTGGGGGAAATTAGCTGGAGGCTAGATAGAGCTATGAAGAGGCTGGTTTGGGGGTCTTTTAACCAATTCTGCTCCAGGTGAGTGAACCAATGGAAAGTGACCCAATAACAAGGAAGCTTTATGAATTTCAAGGACATTATTTAAAGTAATCAAGTTAGTTACACACACACACAATTCCCAGCACATACAGAGCTTAGAAAATAAGGGTGTGAGAGTCCCAAGTGGGTTTATAGTTACCTTCCTGAAGAGCAAGGTCCAGAATGGCAGCAGCAAAGAAAGCAAGTACTAGCCAGCAATACTTAGCAAGGTAAATATACATGCAAGTATCGTGCCTCACACTTTGGATCTAGGGAATGGTAGCAATTTTACTGCAGCCAATGGGGCTATACTTACGCCCCAAAATGTAGCTGGAGGCCATGACTGGCAATGTCTGGACATTGCCAGTGACAAAAGGCTTGATTGCTCTAGATAGGATTAATTGGGTATAGAGAATAAGAAGGTCAGAAAATGATGACTGGGACATTTGGGATTAAGTGTCCAAGCATTGAGTGATAGACTTGGAGATTAAGGTGGGGACCAGAAGGTGAGTCAACGAGGGCTTGGCTGGCAACAAGATGGAATTAAGGGTACATCTGAATAGGGGGGAAAGGTATGGCAGGATGCTTGCGTTCTACTACAGGAAGGCAATGTAAATGTAAATAGCTTATCTTGGTCTTCTTCTGTCTTCATGGAGAAGCTGCAACATTCCTTTCACCTGGGGGAGTATGGCACAACTTTGCTGGCTCAGCCCTGTCAGCTTGCTTTAGCTTGACACAAACAAGTTGGATGCCAGAAGACCCCTTTTGTCTCTGGCTACACAGCACTGCTCCATCCTTTGCACACTAGCTTCATTCCTGTACACCATGCAGGGTGTCCCAGGATTGCTTAGGGCCTATTCAGATACCATAACACCTTTCACCACTTGAACTAAGGGGCAACATATTATGGTGGTTCGAGTCCTATCTGGGGGGGGGGGGTCAGTCTCAGATGATAGTGTTGGGGGATTCCTGCTCCACCACATGGCTATTGTCTTGTGGAGTGCTGCAGGGTTCCATCTTATCCCCATGATAATTAATATCTATATGAAGCCACTGGGAGAGGTCATTAGGAGGTATGAGCTGCGATGTTGCCAATATGCAGATGAGCTGTGATGTTGCCAATATGCAGATGATACCCAGCTCTACCTCCCACCCCACCCCCCACACATACCTAATTCTGAGGATGCTATTAATGTTCTGAACCAGTGCTTGGAGTCAGTCATGGGCTAGATGAGGGTGAACAAGCTGATACCTAATCCTGACAAGACAGAGATTCTCTGGCTTAGTCGAAAGGCAGACCGGGGAATTCAGATCCCCTTTGTCTTGGATGGGGTTACATTGCCCTTGAAAGGCCAGGTTCACAGCTTGGGAGTGCTGCTTGACACCTCAGTCATCTTAGAAAACCAGATGGCTATGGTTGCTTGTAGTGTGTTTGCCCAGTTTCAGCTGGTGTGCCAACTGTGTCTGTTCCTGGATCAGTACGATCTACCCACATTGATCCATGCCTTAGTTACATCTAACCTGGACTACTACAATGTGCTGTACTTGGGGCTACCCTTGAAGAGTGTTTGGAAACTGCAGCTAATACAGAATGCTGCGGCTGGGCTACTGGTCAGAGACAGCTATCGGGAGCATATATCCCACAATACTACAGGAATTATACTTACTTATCTGTTCCCAAGCCCAATTCAATGTATTGGTTTTGACCTTTAAAGCCCTATATGGCGTGGGACTAGGATATCTGAAGGACTATCTTCTCCCATATGTTCCTACCCAGGAATTAAGATTGTGGGGGGATGCCCTCCTTACTGTCCCACCAATTAAAGATGCTCATTTGGTGGGTCCATGAGAAAGGTCCTTTTCCATGGCAGCCCCACAATTATGGAACAATTTCCCAGGGAGGTGCACCTGTCTCCCTCATTGTTGATCTTGAGGAGGCAGTTGAAGATAGTTTTATTTAGGACTGCATTTTAATTGTTTCTGAGGCCAATAGTCTAGAGATGAGCTAAGCCTCTCTCTCTCTCTCTACTGATCTGGGCCCTACACAACTGGCACTATGCAAACCACAGATCCTCCATCCATTGGAAGTACTTCTAGACTACAGAGGTGTAGGAGCACCCACCCTGACCAGCAGCTGTGGGCACCCCTGGACCACCTCTTGTGAGGCGCTTGAGACACTGGGTCTACTCTAGGGGGACAGAACTAGATGTCCAAGGGAAAAGGGGTTGAGATGGCAGCACCTAGGGGTGCACCTCCATCGCTTCCTCTTACACCACCTCTGGCCTCCCCTCCTGTCTCTCCTCCGAAGGCATTCTGGACTCTGTAAGAACTGGAGACGGGGCACCCAGTCTCTCCTCTAGATCCTCCAGCAGCTTCTGGGTCCCTGGGGTGAGTGCCAGAGCTAGAACACTCTCATCACCCAAATTCACCCCAAAAATACAGCTCAGGCTGCTGCTGCTGCAGCGACTCAACAATAGCTGGAGGAAAGACAGCCTGAGCAGCAGACCCCTGCCCAGTGCCAGCACCTGCAGGCACCTCTGTAGGCAGCGCTCCAACAGCAGCCTCAATTAATAGGCCTTTGCAAGGCCTCTTCATAACATAGGGTTACCAGGTGCCCGGTGGTGGCGGCCAAACCCCCGACAATTCGCCCCTCTGCCCGCCGACCATCTGAGGGTCGGCGGGCAAACATGCAACCTCACAAGAGGCCTTTTCCTCTTAGTTTGAGTGCACACTCCAGAAACCTCTCACTGTAATGGATTCTAGCTGCAGCTATGGCCTGCTTTTAAGCTCTCTGTCCATGCTCAGAAGAATTTGAAAGAAAACCAGCCTATGAAACAACTTTTGTGATTGGGCAAAGAGCACTGCTACCCCTAACTTGCAATCCTATTAGCCACTTTTCCTTTCCCCCTCTCGCTTACTCCCTGGGAAAGCTGCTAATGGGGGAAACAAGGTTGTTAGACTCCATATTTGAAGCCAAACAACCATGTAAAACAACTGCTGAGATTGGGCAAACAGTGCAGCTTTCCCTGACATGCTATCCTATTATGTCTCAAAACCATCCCCATGGTCCTGGAAACCTGTCCAAAGGCAGGAAAGGGGCATAGGTCAACTTTGCAGACATTTAACTGTTGCTATTCAGCATTCTCAAATAAACCTGATTTTTTTTTAGCTTTGGGGGGAATTGGGATAACAGGCTAGCATTGGAGATTCTCTAATGTGTATTTGGCTGAAAATATAGGTATTTTTCGGGTATTTTTTCAGCTCACATATACCCAAATGCACATCTGTATTCAGAGCTTCCAAGCCTTGGGAGAATTCTCACAATTAACCTGCCACTGTTCAAAAGAGAGGCCTTATCTCATCTTAAAACACTTTGGGATATGTGAAACTCCTAGGTAGAATTCTACCTTAACAACAATTTACCTTGGCCAGAACAATGAATTTCCACAGAAAAGCTCTCTGAGTTTCAGTAACGAGAGACATTCAAAACGTAATCAAACTTGGCATTCTCTTTTGGCACATTTTTCATATTCTGGGGAGTTTAATGTGTCTCCTGTAATCGTTTCCTCTTCTCCAGTTCCTCTGATATTTTGCATCATGTAGATTTTTCTTTACAAGTGGCAGTGATGATAGCAATATACAGCATGCTGACTTGCATGAGGCTCCTTCTCACAAAACGACTTTTAAGTTTCCATTGGTTGGAGACCCTCATGCTTCCCCAAAAAACTGCTATAGGAAGTGGCTCTCTGTAATGGCAGTCCAGCCCAATATCACACAGCCCACGCTGTTTTTTTCCCATTGGGGGATGTGGGAGGAATGGAGTCCTCTGTATCTCTCCCTTGCAGAGGAAAAAACATTTTGAGGAAGGCAATTTTGAGCTTAATGGGGGAAAGCTTAATCACACTCTCCCCATCCAGCCAGAGTGCAGCAACAGAAGAAACGGAGAGGATGTGATGTTGAGGCAAAATTGTGATGTCAGTTCTGGTTGGGTAACCTGAAAGGATGTCACATGTCAATATGATTCTCTAGCAATTCCAGCTATCTCTATGGTGAAGCCATAAAAGTTTATGGGATTGCTAGAGCGTCACAGGATCATGCAACACCTGGCCCCCACCCCAAAAGCTCCTGGAGTTTACCAGCCCTTGGCTAGTCCTCAGCTGAGAACCCTGCTTTGGGCCAGTCACTTTCTCTCATCCTAACCTACCTCCCGGGGCTGTTGTTGTGATGATAAAGTGGAGGAGAGTAAAGTGATATTGTAAGCCACTTTGGGTTTGGGGTACAAATAAAGCAGGGTATAAATAAATGTAATTAATAATACAATTTTAAAAATTCTCATGTCCAGCCTGCCCTGGTCTGCTTTTACTTAAAGGAGTGAAGGCAAGAATCACAGAGCTCCACATAAAACACAGCTTGAGCCTTCCTCTCTTTAAAGCCAAGTAGGCAGCAAGGCTTCCATGGTGAAAACAAGCACCCAAAATGAAAAGGCTCAGCTTTTATGTGTCATTAATGCAAACAGTGGCCAAAAGACTTTGTCAGGCTTCTAACAAGTCACTTTGAGGGATGTTTTAAGTGACACTTCAATTATGTGCTTATGCTTTGGAATAGCTCGGAATGGCTCAGCACTTCTGAAGGCTTGGAGGGGGCTTTGCAGGGAAGTACATGTCAACGACAGCAAGCCCTCAATGGTAAAAAGCTAAATAGTTTTTGAAAGACCTGATTGCCAAATGCTTCCCTTTTATTGGCTGCGTGCATTTCCCATGGATGGCTTTACTAGATATGCAACCAGAAGTGAGTTCCCTCCCAGGAGTGAGGTTCATTTTGGTGACTTAAGTGCAGTCTCTTGTCATGATGGATTTCTCCACAAATGTACCTTTTTTCAAGTTTGCATGTCTTTTGTCAATACCTCAGCTCTCCGAGGGATGGGATGTCAACTTCCGACACTCTTGCATTTGACTGTTACTAAAAATCCGTCTGTTATGGTTCTCTGAAGCCAATTTGATGGGGAAAGGTTTTTGACAACTACTGCCTCTATGGAGCTCTTACCTTGCTCTTTTTTTAAAATTTCTCCTTCTCAATAACAAAGCCTTTCATACCAGGTGGCACCATTTATACTCCTCCCACTGCTCCAGTCTACCAAAAGAGGTGCACAGAAATAAGACCTTTGTCAGAAAACGCTAGCAAACAAGCACCAAGTAGCTTAAGAGATTAACATTTCTCCCTAAGGAATGAAATCTTGGAAGCTGAAGGTTTGCATTAACTTCATGCCTAAGTGAGGAGTAACAAAAATGATGCAATTGGAATGGCCAGGGAATTAAAGTATTACACGTTTAGAAAATCTTGGGGGCTGCTGTTAGCTCGTGAATAGAAAGTCTATGGCCATTTATTCATGGAAGGTTTTGCATTGGATTTGCCACTCTTTAGATGCACTTTTTCCCCATCCATATTCTCAAAACTCAACAATAAGCCGCCATGCAGAGTTTTGAGAATTCAGATGGGGAAAATGTGCATCTAGAGAGTGACAAATCCAATGCAAAACCTTCCATGAATAAATGGCCTATGGCATTTCTTCATTTGGCGTGGTTTTTACTGGCTAAGTCCTCTGGCATGGCAAAGCTGGCAGCTAAAAAGGCCATTGCTTTAAATGAAAGGATGGAATGCACATCAGTTTGTTCCATTAAATAAACAACAACAACAAGAAGAAGAACACCAGGGTTCTGGTAGGAATATACTGATACTCTGTAATGGTATTCCCATTACCAAAGCATTTTAAGTAGATTTATCAGCATAAGATCAACTGAATAAAAACAAATAGGCCAGTTATGCAGGGTCGATTCTGAAGGAAATGGAGTTTTTCTTAAGAATGATCCTGAGTCTGATTAAGGACTAAACAAAGTGAGTTTATTCAGAAATCACAAACTTTGTAAACGACTGAGAGACAGGCTTATTTCTAACTAGTGTCCATAACTAACAGGGTCCATAACTAACATAGCTAAGCCGCGGCTGGGATTCTGCATGCTTCCTTCAGTGAATGCTTGGATGTGGGGGCGGAGTAAATACAAAAGATTACGTTAAAGGGGCTCTTAAGAAATGTGAAGCAGGTATGCGCCAGCTTCGCAGTAACATCTGAAATTACGGTTCAGCGTGAAGAAATTAAAAAAATATGTGGGACACTTCAGCCTGGAACGAGCTGCTAATTACCAAGCATAAACGGCCATAGCCAAGATTAGGGCTGTTGATTCGGTTCGGCCCAAACTGAAAAACAGCCGAATTTCCCCTGATTCAGTGGTTTTTAGTTTGGGACGAACTGAACTCAAAAATGGTGGGCAACCGGGGGGCCGAATTCAGCGAGTTCGGGAGTTCACGAATAAATCCGGCAAATTCGGCCGTCAGTAAGCAGCATAACCGTCAGTAAGCAGCAGTCTCCTCCCCCGGCCAATCGGTGGCCAAGCTGGGTCTCCTTCTGGCCAATCAGTCAGGATTGAGTACTGGAGGAATCAGCTGATGTGCGGCCCGGCCAGGGAGAGAGAGAGAGAGAGGGAAATCCTTGTGTGTGTGTGTGGGGGGTGCTTGTGCACATTCACTCCTTTCTGTGGCTGCAGGGGGTGTATTTTTTGGGGTACAGACACAAAACTTTCAGCAGAGATTCAGACAAGCCTTCTTAAGAGACCACGCAAGTTTTGTAAACATTGGGTCAGGGGGTCCCGAGATATGGGCTCCCCCTTTTTTTCTTTCCATGGCTGCAGGGGGCGCATTTTTGGGGGTACAGACCCCAAACTTTCAGTGGAGCTTCAGATGATCCTTCTTAAGATACCCCCCCAAGTTTTGTAAACATTGGGTCAGGGGGTCTCGAGATATGGGCTCCACCCCTTTTCCCTCCCCCCTTTTCCATTTCCGTGGCTGCAGGGGGCGCTTTTTTGGGGATACAGCCCCCAAACTTTCAGCATAACTTCAGACAATCCTTCTTAAGATACCACCCAAGTTTTGTAAAGATGGGTTCAGTGGGGGCAGAAATATCGGCTCCCCCCTTTTCTCTTTCCATGGCTGCAGGGGGCGCATTTTTGGGGGTGCAGATCCCAAACTTTGAGCGGAGCTTCAGACAAGGCTTCTTAAGAGACCACCCAAGTTTTGTAAACATTGGGTCAGGGGGAGATATGGGCTTTCCCCTTTCCCCTTTTCCCTATTGTGATGAATGGATCAGCTGATCCTGTGCATCTCCAGAGCAAAACGTCCCGTGCCTAATTGGAATCATCTTGGATTACAAGTCCTCCCCAGCCCATCCTGATGGAACAGAAGACAGCCACAGTAAGACCCCTTTGGGGGCTTTAATCTATAATTTTTCTCCTGTGTGTGTGTGTGTGGGGGGGAAGCAGAGTCTGTGTGTGTGTGTGTGGGGAGGGAGCAGTTTCTGTGGGTGGGGGGGGGAAGCCAAAGGGGGCTTTTGCCAGTTCTGCCTGGGGGTGTGTTCCCCCTCGAGTCTCTCTCTCCCTGGTTTGAGGAGGGGTTTCAGTTGTGTGTCTTCAGGTTTTCCCTCATTCATAAGAGTGGTTAGGTCTATTTGGATGCTTGCTCAAAACTTGTTTTCAAATGGTGACTTAAAGAATGCATTTGGAGTCCGATGCAAAAGGGGAAATTCCACCCCTGCTCATTATGCATAGCTAGCTGCCTCTGTCTCTTTCCATGGTCTGCAAACTCCCAGGTGTCAGGTGTTGCTTTGCACAGTTGCAAAGATGTTGCTTACAAGGTTGTGTTGCTTTTGCAGTCCTGTTGCTTGCAGTTGTGTTGCAATGCTTTGCAAACTTATCAGCTGTTTGTCGGGGCTGGGAACTTTGTGCGTGGGCAGCAAGCTCTGCTCAGAGATGCACATTAAGGGTGGGGGGGATCCCTTTCGGGGCCCATATCTCAGCCCCCCCGACCCAATCTTTACAAAACTTGGGGGGTCTTTCAAGAAGCATCCTTTGAAGCTCCGCTCAAAGTTTGGGACCTCTACCCCCAAAAATGTTTGGGACCCCAAAAGTTTGGGACCTCTACCCCCAAAAATGCCCCCCCCAGAGCCACGGAAAGGCGCGGTTGTGTTTTTAATGGCTTTATTCGGCCGAATTTTTTTCCCAAACTTTGAATTCCCACCGAATTGCACGGACCCGAAGTGGGGGAGTTCGGACTTCGGCATATGCCGAATCTAAACGGGCCGAATTCAACCGAATCTGAACTATACCGAATTTTTTTTAATTCAATAGCCCTAGCCAAGATTCAATCAGTATTTCACTCAAAGGATGTAGTCTTGCATATTCAAAGCACTGCTACATTCTCCACTTCCCAGATAGGGTTGCCAACCTGCAGGTACTACACAGAACTTAAAGTGCAAAAATATTCTATTAACAAGCTATCTAATTTCAGCAAGTCACAATGTACAATCAGTGCAAAAAATCCTATCAAATCTCAGTATGTCACAATACAATGTGCAATCAATGCAATAAGTCCTGTATAAACCGGGTCATAATCAAGTCCAAATATGGTTTCTTCATAGATGTTTTACTGATGCATGTCATGGAAGAGATGAGCAGGGGGATACGGCTGTTTCAAAATTCTTCTGTATAATTCTTCCTCAGTCCCCAAAAGTATCAATCTTATTCAAGCTTCAATAATACATGACTGCACTTAGATATCCAGGATAGTTATCTTGTTCCCTGGATTCCAGGATTTACCTCCTGGTGTAATAAAGAAAAGGAAAGAGTTTGACACATTGAAGTGACTGTTAAAAGAGAAACAAATAGATTACTGCTGGAAAAATACCCTTCGCTTTGGAAATATTCCTGACAAAAGGTAGAACAGCGATAATGACAGAGCAAGCAGAGCAACAGGTACAAGAATTGACAGCTGCAGATCGACCACAGAATTCAGAACCAAAAGATATGGGAAGTGCACCTCCCAAGAAACAACAATACAAGAAATCTCGAACGAAGTAAGAAAACAAAGATAAGACAGAAGGAAAAGAAATAATTTTCATACAAAATGGATAAGGTGAAAATAATTTCTGCAAATCTGAACGGTCTAAACTCGCCCTGTAAGCACACAAGAATTTTAAATCATTTTAAAAAACAACAAATAGATATATTATGTGTATAAGAAACTCATTTTTAAAAAGAATATGAACATATATTGACATGTAAAGAGCTAGGTAAAGTATATATAGCTTCAGCTAAGAAAAAAAAGGAGTTGCAATATATATATCAATAATTTGAGCTTGGAAGTACTTGAAGAATTAAAAGACCAGAAGGGAAGATATTTTGGTACTGAAGATCAGACTGCCAGAGGGTCAAATATAGCCATTGTCATCAATATATGCTCCCAATGATGCTAAAGGTTTTTTTTGGGGGGGGGGGGTTGAAGATTTTTTTCAAGTATTAATAGATTTCCAGGAAGGAGAGATTTTGATTTTTGGAGATATGAATGGAGTTTTAGACCCAAAAAAGGACAGAACTTTGGAAGGGGGAAACTCCCCATAATGTATTTCAATATATGGAAATGTTAGAACTGAAGGATGCCTGGAGAACATTACATCGGGATGAATAAGACTTCACATATTCTCAGACAGACATCAATCTTATTCAAGAATTGATATGTGCTGGATTTCAAAAGCATTAATTAAAGGTATAGAAACAGTAGACATTCAGCCAGGGACCTTGTCCTGAATGCCAGCCGATTTGAGAGCCAGAGCAAGGTATTTCTCAGCCTTCAGCGTGTGAAGTGTGACTATAAGAAGCATAGAATGTAGGAGTTAAGGAAAGTCTAGAAACATGCACCTAAAAAAAAAATCAGTATTTTTCAGAGTCAGGTTTTGAGAAGGGCCTAAATATTAATATTCAAAGATATTATTGGATTCCAGAATTATTTTGGGTTTCATCATTCCCTATGGAGAACTTTTATCAGGGGAGAAGGGCTGGAGTGTTTGTTTCTCCACCAAATGACAGCAAATTTCAGAGGATCTAGGATTACCTGTGCCTTATCCCCTGTCAACGTTTCAGGTGAATTGGACCAAGGGGTCCAATTCTATGAGCCCCTAAACTAGGTGCCCCCACCCATCCTATTTGTCTCCATTGTTTCCTATGGGGGGAAACAATGCAAATAGCCAAATAGGTCAACATAAATATGCCCTGATTGGACAAAAAAGTGGGATAAAAACTTGTTAATAAATATAAACAGGACATATATAAATATCTCAACTGTATAGTATCCATGCTGACTCCATGGTTCTCTTTTGAACAAATTCATAATACCAGAGATTAAAAATGAAAGGCAAATTATGCAATTAGAGTGCGATCAAAAATTATCTTACACTGGAAAGGGGTTTACAGCTATGGAGTAACCCAACTCCACCATGTTCATTATGCCTTAAGAGAGTTGTTAACTGCTCAGTACTCTTCAGTAGGTAAGAAATAGCAGACTACAAATCTTGCAACACATTGTTGACAACTAGGTTGAGTTAATATTCTCTTGAGGTAGCTTTAATGCAGGAGTCCTCCTTTACTTCTGTTCAGTTTGTTTGCTTTTTCCTGAAAAGATAAAAAGATGATTTTTCAAGCATGCATATTTCCAACAGTGCCTGTGTTTAACATCAGCTTTTTTTTCCTTTTGGGAATCATTTATTCAGCTTTTCCCTTATGCATCTTCAAGTTCAGAATCTCTGTCCAGTTTTCCCACCTATCTTTTGACAGATATCAACTCCAACATCACTCTCTTGCTTCTCCTTTTCACCACATTGCTTAGTCCATTGGTTGTTAAGCTTTGTTACACCAAGAGCTGTGGCCACCATGTCTGGTGCACACATATGAGTATCCCCACAGGTGTAGGATCTGAACCCAGGTTCCAGAGAATCTGTAAATCAGCTGTATACATATTTATTGTCTTAATCCTGATAAACCTCTGAAGCAGTGGGAAGAGGATGACGACAAATGTTCATACACAGAATACGCTATTGTCCTGACCAATATACAGAGTAGCAAAGGAAAGTCAAAGAACAGGCAGTTCGGTAATAAAAAGTTTTCTTCTGGCAATCCAATAAAAGATTTGCTTTGCAAATTCTAATGTCCAGATATGGTTTCTTTAAAAGTAGTGTCCAATTTCAGTGACATGAAGCTCAAAAATGTGTCACTCCTTCATGACTATTCCAAGGAAACAAACCTCTCAGGGAGCAAAAGTGTAGGGGATGCCCCCCACAAGGGATGCAAACATGCAGATGGCAAGAGGAGGAAGGAGGTTGGAGAAGAGGAAACAGGCAACACCTGGCAAGGAGAGGGACACTGGGGAGGCTATGGAAACAGTGGAGTGTAACACTAGCCAGCAGAGGCTCAGGGAGTGCTTGAGCTAAGAGGCAGAAAGGACATAATGGAAAAGCTCAAAAGACAGAAAAATAGAGCAGGATAAAATATATCACACCCTGACCGCTCTTTAGAACAGGTTCCCATTGCTTTGTGTTTGCAGAAGGTTCAGGAGCAGAACCAACTATAAAATGGCAGGGCTAAGGGATCCTTTCCCTGCCATAGTAACGTGAGGGGTCTTCACTCAAAGCGCAAACTTGCAGGTACCCCAGAAGGGATCTGAGACGTCTCTGACACATCAACCCTCAAGAAGGCAGGAGAAAAGGATATGATTACGTTGTTCCAGTCTTGAAGCATGTGAATGGGTCAGGAGGTGAGCCATCCCGCTTGGCCAAATGTTTACTTAAAAGTTCCACAGACTTCTTTAATATGAAGAAACAGTGTTAAGTGGTCTGATAATCTGGATTATTGTCCTGCCAATAGTGGCCATTAGTCATTGTAGGCATGAGGCGTTTTAGAGAGTCACTGGTCTTTTATGCATGGCTGTTTCCCTCGCCATCACCCCTCCAACGACTTTGGGTTTCTGTTTTGATCATGTATGCTGCTTCCAACCTTCAGAGGTCGCCTCGCTCGCCCCCTGCATTTCCCTTCCCTTTCAAATTCGACATAAAACAGGTCCCTGAAAACCTTGGCAATATGCGGAGAAACGCAGGGGGAGAGCGAGGCAACCTCTGATGGTGGGAAACAGCATGCAAAATCAAAACAAAGACCCCGAGTTGTTGGAAGGGTGACCACAAGGGAAACAGCCATGCATAAAAGACCACACACAAAAGGACTATAGTGATCCAGAGTTCATAAAAGCTGGCTACCTCCTTTTACAGTCACCCTTTAACTGCATTCTTCCTGAGCATGATTTTCTGATTTGATAGGAAAAAAGGGAATGCCCCTGAAACGCTGGTGTTAGAAGGCCCTAGGATGCCAGAGGGGTTCAAAATGGAGTTTCCAAGAGGGATGTTTTTGGGGCAACAGTTCCATGCTGTTCTGGTTTGCTTGTTAGTTCCGGGCCATTACAGTTTCTTCTTTTACAGATAACTCTATTCTGACTATGTTAGATTTAGGATCCCCTTTTACCTCACAGCCACCGCCACGCACTGACCGTCCTGTCATTCTACCAAATATAACTAAGCCATCCCGTTCTTTGTGTCTAAGAATTCGGAGGCAAAAGCCTTCGGTGGCAGTGCAAATAAGTAGGAAACGCTGAGGAAGAGAATGAGGCAACATAACACACATCACCTCAGAACACTACAGAGTGGTGCCTTTATAGGTATTGTATTAAAAGGGTCTCAGAAAAGAGCAAAATGTTACAACGATGGTTGTTAATATTTTTAATATAGCACCATATATTGTCTGTGCCCTAAGGAACTTCCAGTCTAAATAGTGACAGCAGTGGAGTTAACAGGGTGCATAGACAGGGAGGAGCCGAGAGGACGTTCTAGTAAGCTTTAAACACTCCTAATTTCCCCAAATACTCCCAATGCCCAGCTAATGCAAAGCAAAATTGGATGCCTGTCCTGTATACTTTTGCAATGAGTAAGGGAGTACAAAGGATGCTGCAGCTGAAAGGGACATTCTACCCAACTCTTTCTGTTCAAAATCATGGAAGTAGCAAGTAGTTGTCCTGAATTCCCGAAATGTTTGTACTCTTGTTTAACACAGGTGAGGTTTCTCTGAACTTTGGACCATCTGGCAATAATGACATTTGACTGAAAAAGTATTAATCTTACTGGGACCAAGATGTTTTCTATGTCATTCTCACCAGTGAGCCAGCAGTACAGAGCTCCAGCAAATGCAAGCATAGATCTCTAATACAAAGTGCAGCTGTGAAAAACATTTCCCTGCAAACTTGGTGACTACCTCCAGTTGTTTTTCTCATTCTTCTCCTCCTTGTTATCAAACCATCTATGGGTGGAATGTTGAAACAGAGAGCACAGTCAATTGAAAGAATCTACAAGCCCTTGGAGGACATGAGAAATGATATAGTAACACAAATTAAATGTCGCAAGGCTACACTGTACTTACTATTTAAAAAGAGAGCTTCTGAAAACCTGTTATAAAAACACAACAAAAGAGGCACTCTTCAAATGTGCTCCACAAAGCATTATTCATCTATTAATACAGTTGCAAAGACATTAACAAGGGCCTATCACAAGTCCATTTCCAAAGATATGGGAGGTGATTACAGGAGAAGGGGGTAACGTTTCATATAATGATTTAAACTATCTAGCCAGATCTGAGGTAGGAGGCCTCTGGGCACACATACACAAAAATTACTTCTCTTGAAGTTGCCAATCTTTTACTAGAGGTAATCTTACCAGTGATAATTTGCTGAATATGGTGTATTGATGGCTTGTGAGCACCTGTGAGAATGTAAATATTCCCTCTGCACCACAGCAGGTTACTAAAAACCCTGGTCCAAACAAAAAGTGTACTTTACTAATCCAGTTGGGGGTTAAATAGCCCCCACAATGTGAATCATACAAATAAAAAAAGGTCTTTTGGGTTGCATTGTCCAAGAAAAAGATCAACCCTTTATTAACTATATTCCCTTAAGAGTTACAGATGCAGCAGCAAAGATACTAAAGAGAAAAGGCAGAGAGAAAATTGTAAGACAATACAATTTTGCCAGTTTCACCATATATGCTACTTTATAAGCCTCCACAGGGCAATTGACATAATTAAGATTGAGAAATATGTGGAATATGAAATTGTTGGAGACTGGAAATCAATTTTTTTCCTCTTACCCTGCAAGGACTTAGAGGGGGACATCTCATTTTTTCCTTTCCCATTATTTCCTCTTTCCTTTCTCTGAAAGCCCCCATAACCTCTTCGGTTTCCTGCTTCCTTCTTTCCTTCCCACCCACTAGCCAACTTACCTTTATCTCTCCCCCTCTCCATCTTCAGTTTTCCCTCTTTCTCTACCCTGGCACCTTCTACCCTGCAAAACTATGGCCCAGTTGCACAATGGGGAACCTGCAGAGACTTGCAAGGGGCATGTGGTTTCTCCCTGTATCCCCTACCCTACACTATTTCCTCTTTTCCTCCTTCTGGCAACCCACATAACCTTACCTTTCCCTGATTCCTTCTCTCCTTCCCACCCACCAACCTACCTTTTATTTGCTCCTATCTTCAGCAGTATTTATTATTTATTTATTTATACAGCACATTTCTCCAAAATGGTGACGTAAAGGAGCTTACACCACTCATCTCTCTTCCATTTTATCCTCAGAGTAACCCTATGAGCAATGGCCAACTGAGAGTGAAAAACCCTGGGAAAGGGTCCCTCCACCACCCTCACTTTATGAAGGCCAAAACAAGTGCCACTGCCTTTACCTGGTATGGAGCTTAGGTGGACCAAGGTGGGCACCACCACCTATCTTGCCTCAGGTGGGACAAACTAGGAACCACCTCCATCACCTTGTCTCTCATGGGGCTCAGGCAGACTAGTTGCCTCCTCCCCTGTGCCACCTTGCATGGGTTTGATGAGGTTGGGCACTGCCTCTCTTGTCTTGTGCAGGGTTGCAATGAGCCTTGCTCATTGTCACAGGGTCAGCCTGACCCAAGTGAGGAGGATGCCATCAGCCTATTGGGAGACATCCTGATGTTCTTAATGGTCAATCTACACCTACATACAAAGTAACTTAGGCAAAGAATGTATAACTGGCCCAAAGTTACCCAGTGAGTTGTCACTGCAGATGGGGGTTCAAGGTCCTAGTCTGAAATTCTAACCACTGCACACTAATGGATTTTATGGGGTGGCTGCTGTTGAACAGTAGCAGGCAGCTATGTGTGGTGAGTCATGCAAGTTGTCCTGAATCAGGCAGATAGCAAGGGCTGGAGGCACAAAGTATAGTCAGGAAGGCAGTCCAAGGCTGAACACAGTTCAGTCAGAGTCTAAGACACCAACACAGAAGAGGGCAGTCTAAGTCATGGGTCAGTCCAAGAAATCAGGATACCAGGAATCCAAAGTATAACAAAGACACAAGGTCAATACACCAGGGAGTGGCAAAAAGTTGCTTCCACAACAGCCAAGCCTAATTGATGGCTTAAATAGGCCCTAATCTCACTGGTGTAGCAGAGCCAGCTGTGGCTAATGAGGCTGATCTGGTATTCTAAGCCAAGTGGTGTGCTTCAGCCCTGTTCTGCCTTGTCACTGCTGTCAGGAAAGGCTCTATGCTGGGCCTGCAACCTGGCACTCCAACAGCTCTGTTGAACCCATCTCCTCCTTTGTTCCAGTGGTTTTGTTGAGCTTTCTGAGGATACTGCTTGTTGTGAGATATCTGGTCCAGCTAGAGTCCTTGAGTTGGAAGGCTGCGGACAGGGTGAGCCATCTTCTGGCTGTGGGTTTCCTTTGTCCTGACTTCTGCCTGCAGCTGTTTCTCTATTCTTGAGATGACTGCTTCTATTCCTACTTCGTCCGAGGAGGTCTCAGCAGGCTGATTCATGACCCAAGTCCTGTGGTATCAAGTTGTTGTGGTTGCTGCCGGGGCCCCAATAGGTCCTCCCTCAAAGGCCAAAACTGCCCTGGAAAGAGCCCTGCTCCACCTACCTTTTAATGGCAGAAACTAAGCATGGAATGCTGGAAAAACTGTTGTGGTTGCCTAGCAATGGCCAATGAGGCCATCCATTTCATAAAGGAGCGCCTATTATCATTTTGGTGTTTTTTACCCCCCTATGTTTTATTTTGTTTTTAGGATTTCAGATTTTTATGAAAGCCTGGGGCATTTTACAGGTTTGTAGAAAGATGTCTTGTCTATTCATGGCTCCAGTCTCTGGATTTAAGTATCTTTAGATTTGGCTGGGTTGAAATAAGATATATTGATACCTCTTTTCTAAGATTTGTCTAGAAAAATCAATTCCCCACTCGCTACCGTGCACCTTTTTGGTCTCCTCTGCCTTCCACTCTCCAAAATTCTTTTTCTTCTCCCATCCTGTCAGCATCACACACAGTGCAGAGTTCAAAGTATATCCATGCCAGTGCACTTAGAAGGGTGTCACTCTGTTACCCCAGGCAGGCAATCTCCACTTAAATTGGGGGAATTAGCTGGAGACAGAACAAGGGGGGTACCTAGGATCTAGAACCTGTGAATACCAGAATAACCCCATGTGAGAAACTCTCAAAATAAACAGGCAGTTGTTGGAACAGAAATGAGTTTTGTTAAAAAATAATAATAAAATAAACTTTAAACCATAAAACAAACACACATAAAACATACAAGAGTTAACTATAGAGGGGGAAAGGGAAGAGGTTGGATATGTTTAAGGATGGGTGATAATTACCAATCAGAGGAGCAGACTTCCACAAAAGCAGCACTGAGAGGGAAAATGACCAGTGTTTTCGGAAGCAAAGAATACCCAAACGCAAGTGGGGGTGAGTGCACAGATCCAGGACACACACACACAGGGGCCAAGCAATCCCTCTTTATACCCTAAAACGGCTCCTGGTGTGACATGAGATGTTATGGCAGGGATGCCAGAGATCAAAGAGTTGATTCATAGAATCATAAGAGTTGGAAGGGGCCATTCAGGCCATCTAGTCCAACTCCCTGCTTAACGCAGAATCAGCCTAGAGCATCCCTGACAAGTGTTTGTCCAGGCTCTGCTTAAAGACTGCCAGTGAAGGGGAGCTCACCACCTCCCTAGGAAGCTAATTCCACTGTCGAACAACTCATACTGTAAAAAATTGTTTCCTAATATCCAGCCGGTACCTTTCCTTCCGCAATTTAAACCCATTATTGCGAGTCCTATCCTCTGATGCCAACAGGAACAGCCCTGCCCTCCTCTAAGTGACAGCCTTTCAAATACTTAAAGAGAACAATCATGTCCCCACTCAGCCTCCTCTTCTCCAGACTAAACATTCCCAACTACCTCAGCCTTGCCTCATAGAGCTTGGTCTCCAGGCCCCTGATCATCTTCGTCGCTCTCCTCTGCACCTGCTCAATTCTGTCCACATCCTTTTTGAAGTGATTGAAGGAGTTGCTTGCTTTTCCAGGTTTAGGACCAAAAGAGTAGGATAGCTTTCACGGTTCATAAATATAAATGCCTGGACCATTTGGATGCAGATTTGGTGGGAAATGGTCTGCTCAGAGTGCTGATTAAAGCACCTTGAGGCAACATAATGGGCTCTACCTAGCCCTTTTCCTTGTGAAGCCAGGCAGGCCGTTTGGTCAGGGGGGGAAAACGTTAGCTGTCAACTTCTTCCATCCCAGGCTTGAAAGCAAAATGGATGCCAAAAATGTCTTTGAAGGGCATCCCTTTTGGGGAAGCAGTGCTTTGCTCTGATGCCAGCATTAAAGCCCCCCTTGCCTCGGTTAAGCCCTTTAACAGGAGGAGTGGTCCTCCCGGAGGGTGCTACAGCTCCAGTCTCCACCCTTGTGCGGACGGAATCGGACAGTTGCCAATGGGGAGCTTTGGGAAGAGCCACTATAGGTCTCACAGATGATGTTAAGTGAGCATAGTCCAAAATGGCTAAGGGATTTATAAAACATGACAATGCCGATTGCAATATAGATGTACTTACTCAGACATAATCTAACTGAAAACAGTTTTGGTGGGTTTGGGGAAGGAATGTAACAAAAAAATCAGTTGGATTCATCAGCCTCCAAGAATCTCAGATCTGCTGAGAGAGGATTGCTGCTCTAGTCCTAGAAAAACAGCTTCATTGGTCAAAGCCAGAGGTGTGAAGTGCGCCCAGAAACAAGCTGGAAACTTGTGATATTTTCCATTCTGGGGAAATGTATTTCCAGCAGCCTTTCTGAGTCAGTTACTGTATTATTATTTAATTATTATTAAATGCGTACCTTATCAGCATTTCCTATTTTTGTACTTTTATGTTGCAATTCTGGTATCATATTTATTTTTAGACTTCAGATTCCGGTTTCCGTGCTTGTGGGAAAACAGTCCTGATCAATGAACCTCAAAAACAACTTGGAAACCAAAATAGATTTCTGGAACAATCAGCCTCCCTTCTTCCCACAAAGTGGTAACTACAGGCAAACACAGAAAAATAAACCCGTGAAACCTTTCTTAGCCTATAGATCCCCCGCAACCGCGTCCGCGAGTCTCTAGTAAAATCAGTTAAGATCAGTCTAACGTTGCCCTGACCTGGATGGCCCAGGCTAGCCTGATCTGTATTTGGGTGGGAGACCACCAAGGAATACCAGGGTTGCTGTGCAGAGGAAGGCACTGGCAAACCACCTCTGTTAGTCTCTTGCCATGAAAACCCCCAAAAGGGGTCGCCATAAGTCGGCTGCTACTTGACGGCACTTTACACACACAGGGCAAAGTAGGCCGATACCTTCAGATCCCTAGACATGAACGCTCATGCACATGCGGTTTAAATTTGTTGGACATAATTGACCACATCCTTTTAGATTGCCCCTTCTATACGACTCTGCGGGATAAACTGCTACTTACTTTGCTCCAGTACAAGAGATGCAGGAGTAATGAAGTGAAATGCAAATTTCTCTTGAGTGATCGTGATCCTAAAATTACAGCTACCGCGGCTGAATTTCTTACAGGAGTTCTTAAAGAACAAGAAAAGTTTTATTAACCCGTGTTGTAACTTATATGTATTGCCCTTTGGAGGTCTATTGTTGTTTTATCTCTGTCTTTTGGTATGCCAATAAAGGTTAATGAAATGAAACACACACGCACACACCATGCTGTACAGGGAGAGGGAAAAACTTCAACTCCCAGCAAACAATGCTGTAGAGAGCGGAGACCGAAGGCGGCCCTTCACTGTATGCTTTGGCCCCGCCGCCAAAGTCGGGAAGACTACATTTCCCAACGTACTGTGCGAACGAACGCCTTTCTCGCTCACGAGGCCCGTTCCTGAAGAGCTGCGGCCAGACTTCTTGTCCCGGCAGGCTTTGCGGCCGCACTCTGCCTGTTTCCGGGGGGCTGAGGCGAGTTTCTTTCTGTGCCGTTGGGGAAGCTGAGGAGGCGGCGGCGGCGAGGCTAGACGGGGCCTGGCGGTGCCGTGGCTGGAGAGCGCTGAGTTGGACTCCTGGAGGTGGAGGTGGGGGGGGAGCCTGGGGCAGGACCGTAGGCCTAGACCGAGAGGGATCCTCTCGGCACCTCCACCGCCATCACGGCCGCGATGCTCAATATGTGGAAGGTCCGGGAGCTGGTGGACAAGGCGTGAGTATTATGGGGTGTTGGGGGGGGGATGTGGGCGCCTCGCTGGGCTCCTCCTCGCCTCACTCACTGAACTCTTGCTACAGCCTTCCTGCCCCGGGCCCTAATGGTTTCCCGTTTAAAAAAACAACAACACTCTCCTCTCCATGATCCTCCTCCACCCCGCTGTAATTGCTGCCTTAATGGCCAGGTTTCGTGATACCCTCCTTGACTGCACCCCCCCCCGCCCCCCTTACCAAGAAACCTCCGTCCTTTCTCCCCCCTGCCCTAGGCGAGGCTGGTAACCTTTTCCCGTGCGGCCTCCTTGTCCCTCTCCCCCCCCCCCCCGCATTACCGATTGTGATCCTGGCTGAAACTTCTTCTGTTTCACCTGCTGAAACTGAGACGTGTGGCTTTCTCATGTCCTCGTGATTCATTTCTTGTGGGGTTTTCGCCTCTGGCTTCGCTCACTCTCTTCCTCTTTCGTCCCAGTACCTTTGCAACTGATCTTTGCTACTACAACTTCAGGGCTTTTGACTGCTGTGTAACTTTTTTTTGTGAGTGATCCCATCTTTCTTGGTAGCTGCCTCCTGTTGATCTGTAACTTTCCTCCAACTCTCACTCTTCTTTGCCTAATTTAATTTTGCTGTTCTCTTTCTCCTCTCTTGCCCAAGTAGATATACAGAGCCCTTGGTGGTAGATTATAGGTTGATTGTGTTCTTGCTGAGTTGACACAACTTCAGGGCTCCTCCCTACAGGTTTGCCTTTCTAGAATATGTGATCTTGATGGAAAAATCCTTGGGTACACTGCAGTACACCTCAGGCCTCTACAGTCAAGGCTGCCTTATCATTACGGTGCTAAGCCGTTGGTGGAGTGCATGAGGAAGAGGAATTTCATGCAGGAAGTAAAACAACTTAATGCCTTGGGAGGGGAACCTGTATGTAATAGCGACCGTTTTGAGCCAATAGCATCCCTGTAGACAAGCTTTTCTGTTACTAACAACTCTTAGATCTGTTCAGAAAAAAAAGTGGGATGGGCAAGCATTATCTGGCACCGCCCTTGCTTTTGAAGACGCAGAAGTCTACTTTACCTGAAACCACAGCTCTTTTGAAATGTCAGACTTGTCTTTTAATTAGACCACTAGAACATTGCTAACTGGGAAAAATATACTGCAGAGGTAAGGTTTGCTTAAACACAAACAGTAATGTGTTCCTTTAGTAGTACACAAATTCAGAAATATTTAGAAATCAAAATAAAGTGCTGTTGTTGTCTGTTGTGGACACCAACAACAAACTGTGCCAAAAACTTCATAAGAAAGTTTTCAGATGACTTGACATTGACATCTGCATTGCCTGCCAGAAGAATGAATTACAGTGATTATTACACAGTTCGTGACAACTAAAATGGCACTTTTAGATACAGAAGACCCTATAGGAATAATATGCAGAATATTTATGTTCTTCCTGTGAAGAATGAGCTCAAGTTTGAAGTATATGAACACAACCTTGCATTTGTATGCATAATAAGCCTTGGCTTGAAAAAACTTGCTTATTTCTAGACCTACACTGACCTTGAATCTGCGTACAGTATGTGTCACAGTATATAAAGTCAGTTTTTAATGTCTAAAAGGAATACTGCTAGGCCAACTTGCTTTGATGTGATTCTACAAGTAGTTATTTAGAATTCGTTGTTCTGTGTAATAGTTCACCACCAGTACAAGTGTAATTTGCAACTTTCCTGTGTTATTTGTCCAGCGCTCTGTCAGTATCCTATTGTGTTCAACACTGTATGCACTTAACAGATCCTATCCCAACTATCTTTCAGGACCTAGCAAGTGCTTCTCAGTAGCAGCTGCCACTAAAAATGTGGATCAGATCATCCTAGGTTGACATTGTTAGATGTTGTTGAGGAAGGTGTGGATGCCTCCTATGGTACTTGCAACTTTATTTTGCCCTTACCTGGATGGCTCGGGCTAACCTGATCTCGGAAGCTAATCAGGGTCAGCTCTGATTGGTACTTGGATAGGAGACTACCAAGGAAGTCTAGGCTTGCTGTACAGAGGCGGGCAATGGCAAACCACTTTTGTTTGTGTCTTGCCTTGAAAAGCTTATAGGTTTGCCATAAGTTAGCTCTGACTTGGTGACATTTTCCACTACCACTTTATTTTACAGTGGTAGATATTTCTATTACACTTTATATTTGGGAAATAATATTTTCCCCAGTTTTTAATATGGCAGTGTAATCTATAATTTCTCTACTAATTGTACAGAGTAATAAGGTTAATTCTTCAATGGTACAGCCCTATTTTGGATTAGTTATTCAACCCTCCCTACATATGGCAAAACCGCCATTTGACGTTTCTCTGCAAAGAGCCATACTTTGCAAGACCAACCTTCCTTTGGATGAAACTGAGACGGACTTTTTCTGAATCTAGCGTACTGCGCATGACCAGCCGGGCTGTGCCACCCGGATCTGTTCATTCAATATTTAAATTTGTGTGATAGTCCTAGTGCACTGCACATGACCAGCCTGTAGATTTTAGCCGGGTTGTGTTTTCTGCGACTGCTTGTTTACTTGTTTGTTTTTCTACTTTGCAAAGCCTTGTTAATATTTCTTGGTTCTTTGGTTTGCCTTAGAAGTGAGTAGGTTGTTTATTCTTTTACATAGGTGTTTCTATAACATATAGTAATTTGTATCCAAAGTGGAACATATACAATATATGTAGATATTTTTTTGCTAGAGCCTGGTGCTGTTTTGTTCTTACAGTTAGGTTGCTTTTACAGTACTGTTTCAATTTATTCTTTTGGTTGCATAACCAGTTTTTAGTATGGCAGTGTAATCTATAATTTCTCTACTAATTGTACAGAGTAAAAAAGGTTAATTCTCCAACGGTACAGCCCTATTTATATTAACACAACAGTGAATTTCATTAAACACTGTATGACTTACTTCTGAGTCTTTGCATTTAGAATCACAGTAAACTGAATAAAACTTTTCAGTAAAAAAAAAATCCACTCTGCTGTATGTTGTACATTTCACAGGGAGGTATGAAGTAGTTTGGGGCCGCCTGTCCACCAGCTTATATAGCTTTGTTGCTATATATAGGCAAGAGGATTTTGCATCATTCATTTTGTCCCTGCTGTTTCTAATGGAGGGGATTTCATAGAGTGAAGTTTAGAAATAATTCATCATGTAATAGTGCCAAATACCACAAGAGCTATGCAAGAAATGCTTGAGTGTGTGGATTTACAATGAGATACTGTCTGTCTCAAGAGATGTAACTGCCACTTGCAGCCCTGTGATTTGAATGTACTTGTCTTTTTGGACTAAACTACCATCTATTAAGTTAATTTTAAACTGCAACGTTAGAACAAGCATAACCTTTGATTTCATGAGCTTGGAGCTGTTCTTAAATAGATGAAATTTCAAAGCTGTAATTCACAGAGTAAAACATTTATTTCTAGCCAGATAGTTTTTGTCCTGTTAGTATCTTATGTCTTTTTATCCTAGCTCATCAAGAAATATCCAGGTGTTGCATACTGTGAAGAAGATTGACTTACATGGCACCGCTGTTCTGAATTGTTTGTTGTACAGATGCCCTGGTAAATTCTTGTGATACCACATTAGTGTGGCTATTGGCTTGCCATCCTCTCTCTAATTCAGTAGATCTTAGTGGTGTCATTTAATATTTTGTAATGTTTGTATTTAGAATTTCCTGTTTTTGAGCAGGATACCCAGTCGCCTTGGTTTCCCCTTTTCATTAATTTACTTGATTCCCTTTGTGCAAACAGACTTAAAATATATAAAATATAAAAAATCCAACCAGTTAACCTATTCATTCTTTAAAATAAACTTCTGTGATTCATTTCACAGAAATAATTTTTTTTTGCTTCACTGTTTCTACTCAATTATATTTCAGCTGCCTGAGATGGTGTGTTAAATAGCTGGTATTCAGCCTCTGCAGTAACTTTAATAATGTAATGAGGTGAGGGTGCAAAATTCAGTTTGTGAAATATTCTTCCATTGGACATTCAAATATAAATTACACCAGGAACAAAAATGAGGAGAAACTGGAAAAAAAACATGAGTCTCCATAGCTTGTGACCACATTATTCACCTATTTATATTATCTTTGATTGACATCGTTTTTCAAAGTTCAGAAAAAGATATATTGGCTTAAACATAAAAATGAACCAATTACACCTGTGTCTGACAGAGAAGAAATGGATATTTTCTTTCTTTATAGTTGGCTTTTCTCACTGCGATTCAGGTAGTTCAAATGATCAGCGTTTCCTTATTAAAATATTTATATCCCTCCCCCCTGACACACACTATCTGAGTGTGGCCTGTTCCGAAACGTTTTCTGTAAAAGTGAGAAGTTCAAAACATGATTATAAATAGTCCAGTTTGAGGGAGTTGGAGATACACGTTGTGTATGGGGTGAGGGTGAAGGAGGGACATGTTAGTGCCATAAGAATGGTGTGTTCTAGTATGATTTAGCTGCATCAGGTTCACAAAATTGGCTCATTTTTCTCTTCCTTCCCGTCACATACAGTTGTTACAAAATATTTGTCAAATAGGGTTGCATTGTAGTAGCTTGCTGCACTGCCTGAAAAAACCCTTAGTCCCCTTTATATTTTTCCCTTTTCTGTGTCAGCATAGTGTAGTGGTTAGTTTCATAGTAGACTGAGAAATCCTGGTTCAGATCTTGACACTGGTATGGAAGCTTACAGGGTGACTTTGGGCCAGTCGTTACCTCTTAGCCTGTCTTACCTCACATGGCTGTTGTGAAGATAAAATGGAGAAGCCGATAACAACATTGTAAGCCATTTAGGGTCCCCATTGGGAAGAAAAGCAGGGTATGCATATCTAAAGTAAAATGTAAACAAAAATATGCATAGGTGACCAAAATACATAAGCATTCCAGATTGGAAGGGGGGAGAAAAGAGAATTGGCATACAGGTGTCATCTAGCCAACAGTCAAAATGACCTGACAACTGTCAAGCAGGCAACTATCAGTGTATAACTTCTTCAGGTCTGACACCCATTACTTCCCCTCTGCACCCCATACACCCGTGACTGTGTGCAAAGAACCCTATGGTCATAATAGTTTATTGATCAAATCTTCCTTTGGTGGGAAGCTTGAATGAATACCCCACTTTCTGATTGGCCCAAAGAGGAGCTTTCTGCTCCTGAAGAACCCCTTGAATTCTAAGGCAGCAAGAAGCAAGTTTTTGTCACTCTTGCGAAATCTTGAATTATAAGGCAGCAAGAAGCAAGTTTTTGTCACTCTTGCGAAATCTGATGCCCACTGTGGGAAAAGCGATCCATATCTAAGGAAGGAGATGTCTGAGATCTTGCAAATTTTAAGTTGGAAGAGCCTGAAACTATACTGCTTTGTTTTCTGTATTATATAATTTTATCCCTTTGATTTACCCAATTGCTTATTTGGGTACATGTAAAAAAAAAAAAAGTTTTATTCTACATTTGTACTTCGGTTTCTGAGACACTTTCTAAGGTACTTCCCTCATGTGCTGGCTGCATTATGCTCTACCAAACTAAGGAAGGACAAAATGGGAGGTGGAATCCTTACTCACGCAGACGATGGTCAAGAGTTGAATTATTGGTGGCCTAGAGCAGCCTGTTAGTGTTCTTAAAATTGGTAGACTGTGGCAGCTAATATTCAAAGTCAAAGTCAAAAACCTTTAATGGCATAAAAAGAGCATAATAATATTCATGAATTGGAAGGCAGAGGTTAGCAAGTGGGTTGGATCATTCGCAGTGCTAGCCCAAGCAGAGTTAACACCCTTAAGCCGTTGAAGTCAGTGGTATTAAAAGTTCTTTCTCTGATTATGAGAATAATGGTTGAAATGGAAGAGATGTAAAAGGATGGAAACAGCAACTTTCCCCAAGTTTTAATTTCCAAACACAAGCATTGCAGTTGCCCATTATACAGTAGGTAATGTGAAAACCAAGAAAAAAATCTGGGAATAGTTAGGAATCCCCCCCCCCCCGAGGCCAGAGTTGGAAAATAGAAAATGTTTGGGAAACCTCATCATTATATGTTCTATAATTTAAAAAGTGAAATACTTATTGAAACAGTGTTTTAGAATGATGTTACTCAACCAATCTGCAGTGTTGCAGATTTGCTAGGTACAAATTCTGTGGTAGTAGTTGACAGCACCGCTACTGTGTTTGATTATGAGATGTGCACTGTTAGGTCTTCCAAGCATATTCCTCCTGTAACATGGAGGGGCACAAGGACTCTGTACAGTGCAGTCTCTTTATATAGTAAAGCTTCTAACTCTTCTTGCTTCTCAATTACCTTGGATTCCTCCATTTTATGCATCACTTAAAACAGGGGTCTCAAAACTGCGGCTCTTTGGCCCGCTGAGTGCGGCTCTCTAAACTTGGTTCGGAGCCCCTGCTCTTGCGCCCGCTCATGCCGGCAGCCGGGCTGTGGAGCCGGCGCACCTGAGAGAGAGAGAGAGAGCAGGCGAGCGGGCGCACTGTCTCTCCCCCCCCCCCCGCCGTGGAGAATGGCCGGGTCCCCCTTTCCCTTGCCCTCAATGGTTGGGAGGCTAAAGCCTCCCCTCCCTCTAGCCACATGATTGCTGGGCGGGCGGCTCGGCAGTTCCTGCCCCCCCGCCTATCAGCTGTTGGGCGGGGCGGGCTTCCTTTGGTAGACCTGGCCCCCGGCTGAGTCCCATTGGGAGGCCATGTCTACCCACTGGCTTTCTTGGCAGTAGACCTGGACTCCGAGGAGGGGAAAAAGTCCCCCTTCAGAGGCCAGGTCTACCCATTGGCTTCTGAGGGCCTCCGGAGGCCAGATCTACTGCCAAGAAAGCCAATGGGTAGACCTGGCCTCCCAATGGGACTCAGCCGGAGGCCAGGTCTACCAATAGGCTTTTATGGCGGTAGACCAGGCCTCCAGACGAGGACTACGGACGGGGAGGGGGAAATGGCAGGGACTTACAATTTAATTTTTATCAATAAATAAGATCACTATTAAGTATGATATCAAGTTTTATTCAGTGTACCTATAGTTTAATTAAGACTTAAAACTTTAATTAAAGTTTATTAAGTTAATAAACAGTGTACCTACCTATATAGTTTAAGTCTAAGAAAGTTGGCTCTCAAAAGAAATCTCAATCGTTGTACTGTTGATATTTGGCTCTTTTGACTAATGAGTTTGCCGACCCCTGACTTAAAAGAAACTGATGGATATTTGAAAATGCAAACATGTGAAGTAACAATCATGTGAAAGTGTTTGAAAGTTTATACAAATCTTTCTTTTTTGGAAGTCCAAGAAACTGAGTTGTGAGTTCATAATAAATAGCAACCGTTTCAGACACTGATTCTGATCAGAGAAATAAGCTTGAGGTATGGTAGTATTTCAGAGGATATATTTACAGGTATTGAATAGGACATAAATTAGTGTGGGCTCAGAATAGCTTCTTTCGTCTACAGTTATGACATTTGCTACGGATGATGATCGTATTATAAAGCTGAGCAAGAATTGTTAAATTGTTCTACTCCTTAATTGCAATACAGGGATGTTTATTTAACCTTCTGAATATGTTTTTAGAGGGTCCTTTAATTTTACTTTTTATTAAAGGTTTATTGTTGCTAACATAAGCAGTTGGTCTTAAAGCAAGGACTAGTTTGAGCAGGGGTGGGGAACGTCAGGCCCGGGGGCCGTTTAAGGCCCTCGAAATCATTTGGTCTGGCCCTTCGTGGGTCCTGGCAAATCTCTAGCTCAGAAGGATCTAAGACTGGCGATCCGTCCCCTCCCGCGAACAGGAACAGCCTCTATTCAAGGCGGTCGTTTGTTTTGCTGAGAAAAGGAGCCTTCCCCCCCCTTGCAGAAGAGTTGTTAGCTATGGAGATGCTAGGACCGCCCAATAAACTGTATTAACGCTTTCCCACTCGGGCCCACACTGGGGGGGTGTCATCAGGGGCAGCTGCCTGCTTTGGGCTTGGTCAGCTAATTTTTAAGTTGATAATTTTGTATGGCCCCCGAATGATGTTATAAATATCCAAATGGCCCTTGGCGGAAAAAAGGTTCCCCACCCCTGAGTTTGAGGAAACATAACTCATTGCTGCTGAATTAACTTTTACTGAAGAGCAATGGCATTGTTAACAATTTTGCCTTTGGGTGTAAGGAGACAGAGTTGTTGGTCTCCCACAGTGAAAGCTAGAGAAGGAAAATAGGAACTTGTCTATATGGATATTTACAATAAAGCTAGATGACACATCTAAATACATATCCATCCAAGTGTTTGTCCCAAGTAGCATCTTTCCCAAGGTCTCTGTTCTTGTGAGCTGAATGAGGTGTTCAGTAGCAAGGTGAATATATCTCTACATTATTTAAAACTGTTGTTCAAAGTTGTTACAGTAAACCCAAATCATTGGCATATGTTTAGTAATGTAGTTAAATTAGTGGCAGATGACTTTGAGCCTTTGGCACTTATTAGTGCTGCTTTTGCAGTTTCTTTCTAAAAATAAAATCAAGTACACCTTGAACGTGACATTGAAATTTTGGGGTTTTCCTTTTTCTTTTTTATGTAAACATTTTTTTTCTTCAAGCTACATTAAACTGTCTCTAAAATTATATTTTGAAAATGTACATGCTGCCACTCCAGAGGAGGCTTCTCCAAACACCCAACCAAAAAAACCATCAATCTAAAAAAGGCATTGAGTAAATCTGCTGCCTCCTTTTGAGGACTCATTCTCAGCTTTTAGTACCTTCACCTGGATGGCCCAGGCTAGCCTGAACTCGTCAGATCTCAGAAGCTAAGCAGGGTCAGCCCTGGTTAGTATTTGGATGGGAGAACACCAAGGGTTGCTGTGCAGAGGAAGGCACTGGCAAACCACCTCTGTTAGTCTCTTGCCATGAAAACCCCAAAAAGGGGTCGCCATAAGTCGGCTGCGACTTGACGGCACTTCACACACACACACAGTGTAACCTTACTAAACATATGCAAGACTTTCTGGTAAACTCTAGCAATTCCCCCCCCCCCCCCCGGCCAGGAAACTAGAAAAAGATAGCTCTGAAATACTTGTTGCTGGATGTCCTAACATCTTCAGAAACGTCTGTACTTCTACCAGTAATCAAAGTGCAACGGATCATAGCAGTTTCTGTGGCCAAAACTGACTGTGCAAGTGAAGCAGTGGTGCTAACTGAATGTTGATCTACAAAGCTCAATTTAAACACAGGTTCACAGTAGCTCAGGCCAAAAACTTAATTTCAGTGTCAGGGCACCATAAAATGATACAAAAGGTGCAAATACCTTTCAGATAATATAGTGTCTTTCCCTTACTTCTGAAAACCCCAACTAGTGATAACATGAATCTCAACTGGAGGGTAGTGCCTTCCAAGAAAAGAGAGTGTAACTTCTATGCAGACCTTGATTCTTTTGGATAAGCACTGTTTAAATATGCATGCGTACACACATTTCCTACCTGGATTGCAGCTACATAACTTGTAACAGAAAAAATATTGACCTCCATATACAGGTAAATTGTTTAATATTGGTGTCCATGCTGGAAGTATAAGTGCTTCAGTTACAACTATCATTTTATCAGCTATGTCAATAATTGAAGGGCATTCAAGTGTGTACCTCTGTGCCTTCTCATTTAAGTTCTGTGTTACAATCCTGTCCCGGGTTTTAGCAGCAGCAGAAATGGCCTGGTCAAATGACAACTGCATATACCTGCTTTCTTAGTCTTAAAGGGCCAGTTGATATTGTAGCGATATCTACCTAAGAAAAATGTGAAGCGGCTGCTCAGCTGTTTGTCACAGCTCAAAAGGGTTAGATGTCAGGCCTCAGCAAGTCGATGCGTTCCTGGCAATAACTTTCCTCCAGACGATACAGCGAGTTAAAAGTTTATTTCAGAAGAACAGCGATTTCAGCAGGTCAAAAGACTTAAGGCTAACATACAGGTATGGGGGAATATTGAAACATATATAGGGTGGATACAATGGGGTTGATTGGATTATTGGAAACAAAGACACAATACCGAAGCGTAACTACCGGTAAAGATTTGAGCAAAAGTATTCAGAGTTAAATGTGTGCGTTAAGTGGCTGATCTTCCCGGGCTCCCAGTATTGTTCTGCGGGACCCAGTATCAGATCAGCCATTACCGGGGCGGGTCTCCATTGAGCTGCAGATCTTGGGCAGGAGACCAGGTGCAAATGGGGAGGGACGGAGTGCAAAAGGACTCCATTTTGTCCGTGGGGGAAACCATCTTGTTTCTATCCGGGGCTGGCGGAGAGCCTATCTGACATTAGAAGAAAGAGCACCAAGAGTTTATTGAGTCAGGCAGGTGGCAGAAGGAAGATACAGTTTTCTAATTAGTGAACAGTTTTCTAACCACCTATTAGTGAACAGAATGCAGGCCTTGACAAATTTTCTTCAGCTTTAAGAACCATCCCAAAAATGTAGGAGCCAGACTTATTTTTCAGCCCTCAGAGTTTTAGAATTTAATGCCCATACTTACTAATTATCACTACCTCAAAGCCTAATCCTAAACTTTTCACAGTTGCTTGTCATTTAAAAAATATATAACAAAAGCATTGCATTGTATAAATAAATATGGGGCAGCTCTGGTTGTCATTACAACAAAAAGCTAAGTTATATCCATCACCAAAGTAAGGGGGTTACCGCACTTATATTCCCAGCGATATATTAAGAGTTTGTAAACATTATAAAAAATACTGTTCGCACTTTGGCCCCTTTAGCTGTGAAGACGTCTTCCAACCATTTATAAGCCATGGTATCCAAAAACCCCTTTAAAGCGATATTTTTTATAACATTTTCAAACTCTTAATACGTCGCTGGGAATACAAAGTGCGGTAACCCCCTAAGTTTTGTACTTCTACTGAGAGTCACCAAGAAGCACTTAAAATAAATGACTGATAAAATACTAGCACCACAATGAAATTTCTATCTCCCATGGTGCCCTGATGCCTGGAATTTGTCAAGCCCTGACCTAATGACAATTACTCCTTCTCCTGGCAAGCAAAGACTGGCAAACACTATGTCTGGTCTGTGTACAGTAAACTAATATTTAATGTTTGTGTGATTGTAGTTAGCTTCAGAATGCAGACAATCTGATGCCTTGCAATGCAATATTCAAAGATTCTGGTATGGGAATGCATCAGAGATGATGATCACTTGATGAAATCTCAGTATGGAGATTATTAGGTACCTGTTCTACCTGCATGCTTTTGGCTGGTAGAATGCTCTGCAGATCACTTGAAAAATACCCACACATGGGAAGTTATACAGCCATGTTTAGAACTTAAACACATCCTTTGACCCCCTAAGATGAATGTTCCCCACCCACCATGTATTGTGATTTGCCAAGTATTTGAAAACTCCTCTGTTCCTGTAGGTGAGGTCAGACAACACAGATAGGAGATCTGTCAGTGAACTGATAGGCTGCCATATGTGGCTATTGGGCTGCTATCTTGAAGAAGGGGGAGGGGGAAGTTTTTATGCCCTGATTTTCTCTACTTTTTAAGGAGTCTCAAACCGGCTTACAATTGCCTTGCCTTCCTCTCCCCACAACAGACACCTTGTAAGGTAGGTGGGGCTGAGAGAGTTTGGAGAGAACTGTGACTAGCCCTAGGTCACTCAGCAGGCTTCATGTGTAGGAGTGGGGAAACAAACCAGGTTCGCCAGATTTGAGTTCGCACAGGCAGGATGGTGCTGCTGCAGTCGTCTTGTTTGTGGCTTCCTAGAGGCACCTGGTTGGCCACTGTGTGAACAGACTGCTGGACTAGATGGACCTTGGTATGATCCAGCAGGGCCTTTCTTATGTTCTTATGCTTGTGTGGAAGAGTGGGGAATCAAACCTGGTTCTCCAGAGTCCACCGCTCATAACCACTACACCGTGCTGGCTCTCTTGGTAAGTCATATGTTGCATGCAGATACAAGCATTCATGAAATAATATTTGAAGTTGAAGTCACTCAGTTGTTACATGGCATTAAGCTTGCTGTACAGCCACAGTTTAACATTCCTGAGTCAGGTAGCTAATGCAGCCATATCATATGGCCTTCTCCTGTGCGTTATAAGACCATGTGCACATGAATAAGGAATGTAGCTCTAATGAATAACTAGTGTAACTCTGCAGCAAACTTTCTAAAATCTAACCAAGGTTTCTCTTCTTTGGTGAATGCATTATACAAACACTTATGGAATCAGTGAAAAGCAATAGCTGTTAAGTTTAAGATTAATTGAAACATTTTAGCTTAAGTTGCTATGTTCACTTTCTGTGGTGATGTTGAAGAGGAGCACTGTTTTTCTCTGACCCTTTTATTGGAGGTTGAACTCTTGTTACTGAGGTAAGGAAATACAATTTTTCATGGTATGTTTAGGCCTATAGTTTTGGTAACTACATGAAGATGGTTTGGAATGGCTGACCCTGAACGCCACTGAATTGCTTTGTACTGCCTTAACTTCTCTTATTCACATCAAGGGGAGAATAAATGCCTCCATTTTTGCTTGGGACCTGTTTTAGAAACCGGTCATCTGTTCCAAGCCTCTGGACTTCATGCATTTAATTTGACAGGTGAGAGTAAGAATAATGGTGACAGTGATAGTAATGGCTTACAGGATGCCATAAAACCACTGTGACAGCCTGTGTGAAGCAACACTAAAGGCCATTTCTAGAAGCAATTTAACTAAAGGGATTTTAGCAATGCACTTTTTAATAGGTTTACATTTAATCGCTTGGAGTTTTTAAGAATTCTAAACTAGTGCCGTGGAATTTTGCCAAGACATACTATTGAATATATAATCTGATTTTATTTTCACATTGAACAGTTGTTCTGTCATCAGAAACTTATAGTCTGCTTTTAATATCAGAACGTTTCCTTTTCCTCTTGCATTATTTTGGAGCTGTTTAGCTTGTTTCACACTTGACTTTGTAGTTATACTGAAGCAGAGCACTTGCATTCCCTTTTTAGGCTTATTGTGGTGTATTGATCTTATGTTTCTTCACTCATGTTAGTTTATGAGTCTTCTGTACATTGGGACTCCCCAAAATATTGAGCAGTCCAAACCCACTGCCCTCCAGAGGATGTTACAGCCTTATGGCTATGTTCTTGTGCTCCATCTTATAACATAAATATAGTTCACATTGTAGCCGTGGGAGTGATTGACTAGTAAGAGTATTTCTTCATTTGACTAATGAATGGAAGGGAGCAGTTAAAAGTAAAACAGTAAAGTTCAGTGCAAGTTAAAATGACAGCTGGGCAAGAAGGAACTTGTAATGATCCTCCCTTGTTGCACACTGCATGGGAAAATGTTATGCTAAAGTTTGATTGAATGAATTATATTGTGCTCATAGTCATTTGTGACCATCCCTCTTCCCTGCCCCCCCAAAAAAAAACCAGTGATGATTTTTAGCATGTGCCAGTGTTGACTAAGGGAGAAGAGAGGAAGATACATGAGAGTGTATACAGAAGGAAAGTTCTCCTTCTCTTGTAATATTTAAATTTGCATCAACCAGCAAAACTAACAGTTTCATGACTGACAAATGGAAGCACACCTTTTCATATAATCTGTAAATTATGGAATTCATAGCTACATATGTGGCAATGGCTCTAGCCTGGGTGGGTTTAAGAAGGGACCTCGCAGAGGACAGGTCTGCTAGTGGTAATTAGTTGTGATAGTTTAGGAGAGCTTGCATATTTCAACACCATATACTTCAGTGCTACATGCTAGGGGAATCACAAGAAGGCAAAGATTTCACGCTTCATTTTGTGGGCTCCCAGAGGTATTTGGCTCATTGCTGTAGAAAACACAATGCTGGATCTTCACCTGATCAAGCAGAACAATTATTGTGTTTTTATGAACTTTTCAAAGTTACCTGATTGCTGAAGAGTGCAGACTTTAGAGTTCATCTAAATCATAACTTTTATTTAGAATTAAAAGGACAGGGTAAAAGAAAAGCAGAGCAAGAGAATCACCATACTAGATGAAGCCATGGTATCTTCCAGTGAGGTAGTTCTTAACATAAAGAACATAGAGGCAAAACTGTTACAAGGCATTTAGCTTACATTTCTCCGTTATTATTTTTCCATTCTGAATATTTTTAAGAATATGTATCATGAACTTTGCCATATAACTTTTCTCTTGTTCCTCACCAAATTTATAAAGCCCAGGCAGTCCAGATGTTTTTGAGCTATAAAGAAATAATTCTCATTAGTGTTCAGTCATGGAAATGTAGTTCCAGTGTAGCATTCTACTATTCATATACTACAAAAATTATTCAGTGATATAAAGCAGAGGTTCCCATTTCCAAAGTTTTGTTACATGAATTGCTCCCAGCACATCGTACAGCCTTCCTATGTACACTAACAGCAGTTTGGGTCTTTTGGGACCTTTAACCATGTGTATACATGGGTCAGGCTTGATACTGTATTTCCCAGAAATGGAAGAAAGCAAAGAACATCTAAATCATAACTTTTATTTAGAATTAAAAGGACAGTATAAAAGAAAAGCAGAGCAAGAGAACAAATTCAGAACTAAGCAGTTGGTCCTACAGAGTGTCATATACACTTAGAGGACTCTAGTATACAATCTAGTCCTAGTGGGGTAAAAACAATTCTCCACAAGTATGTCAAAATATTTGCTTCCCCTGTGGCATATGGAGAAGAAAGGCATACATTCCATGCACACTGTCACATGGGTAGTAAGCTTTTTTGTTGCACAAAAATTTAATTGGGAGAAAATTGCAAAGATATGCTTGAAAAAGCCAGTATAAGTTGTTTTTTAAAATAGTTTGTTTATTGTTCTGCGCGTACACATTTTTATATCTAAGAATGTAATCTAAAGGGGGGGTTAAGAAGCGCCTGGGGATGGCGCAACCGCGCCACTTCCTGAGCAGCTTGCTGCCAAGCGCAGCAGACCAAAAATGCCTTTTTCAAGAAAACCTTGTGAAACTCTCTGTTGAGTTCCACGGGGCTACGCCTGCCTTTTTTCAGGCATAATTTGGTGCCTGCAAAAAGGGGCATTTCTGGGTCGAAAGGAGTTAGGGAGCTGAATAAAGTCAGCTCCGCCCCCAGAACCCCCCCCCCATTTGATGCTAGCACAAGCCCTTGTACCGAGAAAATGCTGCCAGTGAGGCAGTGCCGGCACCCAAGCCTTGTGCTACTGCGCTTCTCTCTGGAGCCAGCGTCAGTTGCCCTGCACCAGCATTCGTGCCCACTCAGCTGGCACAAGTGGCACTAATGCCGGCGCAGGGGTCAGGCTGGCTTCAAAGGCATTCGGACCCCCTCCTGAGGATTGCTCTGCCCATAAGAAGCAACTCTAGTCAGTTTTTTGTTAATGTAAACAGACTTCATAGACTCTTTTCAAGGTAGTCAGTAGAAATGTGACATGGAAATTTTTCCTTTTCTAAAGGCTCATTGTTTTGTACAATTAATAATGAATGGATATCATTGCCAGTGCGGTATTAGACAAGCCTGGCAATCTCAAAGTTGTAATTAGTTTTTTTCAAGTGACTATCCCTAGGAATTATGTGAGACAGAGCACATTTTATTTGTAAAGTGGCCATGGCAGGGCTCTAAAACGACAAATACATAGAGTAATCCAAGTTTTAAAAACAAGTGAGGAATTCAGTTGGTTGGCTATGCAGGTACGTGTCTCCTCTCACACCAATCTGACATGGAATTAACAAATAATGCCAAGTGATGAGGTGCCCCAGTGACCTCCATGAGTTAGAGTTAATTTCAGTTGAAATAGACAGGTGGACAACCACATCCACAGCATATCATGCACGCTTTGTAGTCAACAGTTCTTAATGCCTTCATTTTTTCTTAAGTTTAAATAATGCAAGGGAGAGATCTGCTACATTGTCTTTAAAAAATTTTACTCCAATAAAAATAATTTTTATGAAGCATTTAATGTGTTTAAATGTAACAATAAACAACACTAGATACCCCCATCAAATATTTCACTTGAGTTATTTGTTGATACTGAGACATAAAATTAACACGGGTTGCACTAAAAGACTTTTATACTAAATATATGTCAAAACAAACATGCTTAATTAGATCATGCTCTATTTAGGGCATTGGCAAGTGTGCTGATTGTAATTTTTTCAGAAAACCTACATCACTGCAGTCAGTTTGCCTCTATCATAGCTATGTGTGTCCTGGTAGGGTACTTCACAGCAGCGTTTTGGAAAAACATAGCTTAAAAGTTGAGCAGATACCTATATCAGTTTCTCCCCCCCCCCCTGGACTGGAAATAGGGATGATGTGCTATTGCAGGTACATAGTGTGGCTGCGAGGGCTTATTGCTACCAGGCTTTCTGATCGTGCTTGTGGATTCCTGATAGCATTGTGGTATTCACTCATCAAGTAAGAAAGTATGCCAAGGAATTTTTTGGCTCTAGTAGCCCTTCAGAGATGATAGCCAGAAAAACTCCAGCTTTTGCTGGCTCAGAATAGGTTTTGAAATGCCTTTGCACCTGCTTTGCCTAGCCTTAACTTTGCCTAGCCACTCTGAGCCTGGCCATTGGCTGGGGAGGCGCCACTGCACCACCTCCAAACCGGATTTCTGGCCGCTGAAAACTTTAAAAAAGCTTTTTGCAGGCTTTTAAAAGTTTAAGTGGGGCTTCTCGCCCCATAGAGAACAGCGAGGCTGTGCCAGCTAAAAAAACAGGCGCAGCAATGCCATTCTCAGTGCTGGTGCTGCAGACCGAAAGGGGACAGGAGGCTGCCTACGGGCAGCCCTGCCCCCGGAATGCCTTTGGGGACATCAGGATGCCCCCAGAACGCAGGTGCAGGCCTTTATGCCAGTGGGACGCTGGTGGAAGACCCCGTCGGTGTCCTGGGGTGGCGCTGCACAGCAGCACCTGGAGACCAGTGTCCAGCAGCTCCCCGCTGGTGTTGGGGCCACTTATGGCAGCATAAGTAGCCTGGACACCGGTGTGGAGGGCCCCAATGCCAGCGCAGCCCCTTCTTGGCCTCCTGAGGACTTTTGTCCTCAGAAGTCAGGAATGTGCTGATAGTCTCTGGCATTCTATCATTCTTTACTGTGACTAAGAATCAAAATCCAGGCAGAAGATTCCTTGCATCCTGGGGGAGGGGTGTCTTTTGGGGTGGTAATGGGGGCAGAGACAATGGGAAGGTAAAAAGCGCCAAAGTAAGAAGTGGATATAAAGGAAACTCCCTATCCCTTCCTTTTCTGTCAGATGTTACAAGACTCTAGCTTATTATCTATTTGAGCTACAATGGCCTCCAAAAGTTAACCATTTCAAAATTAATCAGTATCACGAGAGGTTAATATTTAAAATATCAATTATTAACTGGCTTCAACTGAACATTGTCAAATTCATTTGCCTGTAATTGCTGCCAGCATGGACATACAAATTATCTATTTCCTTTAAAACACTGTAGGAATTTGTTATCCTCAGCCCTGCAAAACAGCTTAAATTATTTTTTAGTTTGTAATTATGACTTTACATGTCTAAATCAAGTATTTCACGCCATTTGTCTGTGTTTCTCTGTTATGCTAACTGCTCCTTTGTCTTACCAAGTCTGGGAAGGCAAAACTAGTCTATGGCCACAACAGAGTGGCATGCTCAATTATTTAAGTGTCCTTAGGTAAGAATTGCAGTGTTTGATGGTATATTTGAATGTATACTGTATCATTCAAAAGTCAAATATCTCCAGACTTACAAATTATGAATGAACCACCCCCTCATGTTTTATTCTGGTTCCCCTTTTCTGCCCTGTTTTAGATCCCTCCCACTTTTGTTCCATCCCTTTTCCCTTGCACACTTCATTCAGCTTTTTCTGTTCAATGGGTAATGTAAGCCTTGGGTTCTACAAGTATCAGAAGTAATTTCTACAACTTGGTGTTGCTCTGAGTAAATGTAGTTAGGATTACAACCTTGCATTGCTTCATTAGTCGCTTGAAAAAAACCTGGTGCAAGTAAGATAGTTAACATAGTCCCTAGTAAGTGTTTAAAAATTGAACTGAAGCTTGATTCATAATGGATTTTTCAGGCTGGAATTTTTCAAGGGCAAGCTAAGCAAAAGAAAAATAGATTACATCACCATGTTCGCAACATTTCAGAATAAAATAAATAATCTACAGAAGTTGTCCCTAACCCAAGGAAGAGTCAGAATAGCACAACACTGCACATCATTTGATGTGCTTCCAGAGCCTTCCCTCCCTTGCTTGAAAAATAATTAACACTGTCAAAGCTAGAAGTGCTGATTACCTGAGAAGGGGCAAGAATAAGTTTTCCATTCTGATTAAATCTCTATACATTTCTTGTCCTCTGAAGGATTATTTCCTGATCTACTTGCTGAACTCACTGAGCCTTTCAGCCTCTTTCTGTTAAAAATGTGTGAATTCATGTGTATTTGCAGAATCAAGAGGTGGGACTTCTGTCTAAAAACTTGGCAGCTCTTCTTCCCTTGAAGAGACATAATTGTAGGATAAAACATACCTGTGGATCTGCAGTATGTTCCAGCTGTGATACCGGATGCCATTGGCAAACTTGCTTCCTTGCATTGTGTTATGATTTTATTCCACTGGTGGTCAGTGCTTGAAGAACCTGTGAGTTCTTCTAGTTCATTCTTTCATGTTGACTGAAGGGATTATTGTTCATTTATTATGTCAAGGAGCAACTAAGTGGATTCATCGCAGCCAGCTTCCCTGGAATTGAACTGCTGATTCTTGTAAGTTTGGGACAATAACAAGCTGTCTATTTAGTGGTAGATCTGCCGAAGCGTGGTAAGTCTCAGCTGGAGACTTCTAAATTCTCAGTGCTTTAAAAGTAACCAGATATTACGTGCCTTATTAAATCCACATACTTGGGGTGTTAAAAATATAATCTAGAGCAGGGGTCCCCAGTGTGGTGCCATGATGTCCACCAGCACCTAAGTGTTCTTAAAAAGTGAGTGGGACATGGTGACGGTTTTTTTTTAAACTATTTATGATATAATATGGGCAGTAGCTTTATGTAACATACTTTACCAGTGCAGACAGCAAAGTGATGTTCTAACAGCACAGTGGAACTTATGACTAAACACAATTGGGCTGCTTGGCTAAAATGCTTAATACATCTGACTGGAACTTCTACTTGAAGTTTAATGTGTTTTTATAATTCAGGTTGAAGGCCACAATAGCATCACTACATCACGTTTTGTTCATTTCTCAAAAATTGTTTCTGTTCCTATCAAAAGCTGTCCAGAATCTTTGTTACTGTAAACTTGTGCAAGGATCTCTCACCAGCCCTTCAGCACCAGCTGTCCTCGGTACTATAGTAGCACAGGTTAAAAATGGCTGGGCTCATAAGAAAAGGTCTCATGTAAAGGGATAGTCAGGCGAAGTGTTTTTTCCTTTTCTATTTGTATTAGTGTATTAGATGCCTGAAAAGTGAAAGCAGATAGCGCCAGATGAGGGTTTCTTCGCTAGCTCAATGTGTATACTTATTTTGTATGTATGCAAGAAAATATTTTAAAGCGATATGTCAATTTTAAAAGGCAATAAATTTTAAAGGATTAAACAGAACATCTGCCTGAAATGCTGACTATCAGTTATACAGAACCTCACTCCCTGGCATTTTGTGGTTGGCACTATCTCCCGTAGCAGCTGTTTTGTGGTTGTGCCCACCCTGTGTCAGGCTTCCAAAAGTGTCCACAGGTTGAAAAGGACTCTGATCTAGAGTTATAAGCTAGAGAAAGAATAAAATAGAATTGAGAATCAATATCCGTAACTGAGAAGAATGCCAACTGGATGTGAACAAGTGTAATACTAGATAGCAGTGCCATCTCTGGAGGAAATAATGTGAAAATAATTGGGAAAGAAATGTGTAAGAGATTAGGAAATGCTATCCAAGAGAGGATGACATCGGTGAATTATGACTTTAAAATGTTAAAACCTCTTTGAAAATGAGAAGTCTGATCAGAATATACTTTAGTCTGTTGAAAATGAAAAGGAAGCTTGTGGTGCCTTATAGTAGATTTGTTACCGTACAAGGTTGCAAAGGTTATGGGGTTCATGGAATATCCCAGCCTCTATGCTGTCCACTGCTGAAGGACGAGGAAAAGACGGCCCCTTTACCAAGGGGCATCAAAAGGCAGCGGTGGAGCTGCTGCAGCCACAGTTGCAGATTCTGAGTGAAACCGCTGCCAGCAGAGTGATATCACTTACTGGCATCAGGTTCCACTAGCTGCTCGGAGCTGCAGGCCTGCATGAAACTGCAGTTGTGGTCCTGGACCCCTGACCCTTCCCTCCCCTCTTTCAGCAGGTTACACTGATGGAGGATGAGATATTCCCTGTGATCTATCCTGTGAACTGGCCCTGGTCCATGAAAGTTGTTGCACAAGATGCCACAAGACACTCCCTTTGGCAGGGAGCTGAACCATTAATAATTGGTTTCAGTTTCGTTTTAGTAGTATCTTTGTCTCTCCTGTTCAGTTCTGGCTCAGATACTAACTTTGAACCAGTTAGGTAAGGTAAAGGTCCCCTGTGCAAGCACCGGGTCATTCCTGACCCATGGGGTGACGTCACATCCCGACGTTTACTAGGCAGACTGTTTTTACAGGGTGGTTTGCCAGTGCCTTCCCCAGTCATCTTCATTCATGGGTACTTATTTTACCGACCTTGGAAGGATAGAAGGCTGCGTCAACCTTGAGCCGGCTACCTGAAACCAACTTCCATTGGGATCGAACTCAGGTCGTGAGCAGAGTTTGGACTGCAGTACTGCAGCTTTACCACTCTGTGCCACGGGGCTCATTTGAACCAGTTACTGAACCACTTTTTAGATGCCTCGAACTGGTTTAAATATATTTCAGGAAGAATAATATTCCACTGTTTGCTTGCAGTGCAACTTTGTAAAACAATTAAGAAAAGGCAGCTCAGGTTGAAATATAGTGAGGGAAAAAGAATAGGTCCTGTTCAACAGTTCTAATCTGATCAATAAAATAATCACTGGAAGCCGCTCTGGGTGGCTAGGCCTCCACCTCCCCCCCCCCTCCAGCCACTGTAATAAGGATAAAATCATTATATAAGCTGGTCTATATATTTATTATCCACCTTTCTTACTGAGATTCAAGACAGATTATGAAATTAAACAATGCAGTAGGAACAGTATAAAGTGTATAATAAATATCGTAATAAGATTGTTTTCTAATGTTGTATTCCAGTGCAATAAAACAGTATAAAACATGGCATAAAGTATGTAAGAACTGGATGCAGAAATTAGAAAACAATGCAGTACAAACAAGAAATGCATACTACAGTATCAGGTATACCTCAGGCCTATTCCCTTTTATAAAAAAATGCCTTTCTGAACAATTTCATTTTACACTGAAGTCTCAGAAATGTCTGTTTGGTCATCACAACGTGTAAATGGCTCAAAACTCAGAATAGCAGCAAGGATGAACTCCATAGCGCAGGATGTACAAGAAGCTCCTAGCCTCAGGTCAGGTATCTTCTATGCTGAGGCCTTTTTGCTGGCCAACAGCTTGTGGGTAGACAACTCTCTGCTTCAGAACCAGGAGGACTAGCAGCCTGTCTGTGTGAGGGTAATGTAATTTGTGAAGGGAGTTGCATGCACCATGTTTATGAAGAGCTTACTCCAGTTCTTTAGGTGAGAAAGGTTAGTGCAGAGAAAACTTTCATAAATACTGCAAATGTAAAGTGAGCTTTAAACAGCTTTGGATTGTGATGTAAAGTTCAGCTCTAAATCCTTTGTGCTCTTAACTGCTTGGAAAGAAAATGCTGGAGTTAATTCTCTGTGATAGTTGTAGTCACCAAGTTTAAATGGCTTCAGTTTGAATGGCTTCAGTATCCAGTGTTTGATTATCTTTCTCTTGTGTGTGTTCTTCTTCTCCCATCAACTGTTAAAATTGCTAGCATTAACAATGTCTCCTGTACTCTAATTATTGAACGGGTGCTTTTTGTTACAATACTTGCATTTTAAGAACGTTCTTTGGTAAGTTTTGTTACTGGTAAATCGGCAGTAGAATGTAGTCACATGTTTTTGATCTTCTTAGAAAAGCTTGATATAATCTCTAATGGGGAGAAAGTACCAAGTGAGCCCATTAAACAAATGCTGTCAGCAGACCAATATCCTCAACGTGTAAGAATGCCCATTGAGCAGCTCAGTTCAGCTCTGTATGAGGGTCAGGAGCTTGGATTAGAAAACTGTTCCACTTGTGTGGGTGTTTTTAAGTAACAGTGGAATTCATTTAACTTTGCAAAAGCATCCTGGAGAGGTATTGCAAAATATTTCTTACAATAATAACCATGTTTTCTTTCTGTGTGTTTTTTTCACTCCCAGATAATAAATTTAGCATTTATACGGTGGTTTCAGTGTTCAGAGTGCTTCATGTTATCTTGTTATTCTCATATTGCAAATGCGAGGCTGAGAGTGACTTGCCTAAGACTGCCTAGTGAACTCATGGCAGAGATGAGGTTTGATCCTGGATGTTCCTTCTTCTTAGGTCATTCTTTTAGCCACTTTGCTCTGCCAGCTCTTGCTATGGCTTCATGATATTCAAGATATTCATTTGTAAAATCTGTTACAGTTACTGAATGTTACAGCAGAATGGTTTGAGTGCAATATATTCTTGCTCAACATTATGCTAAAGTACTGGTTGGTTACTTATCATGTGAGGCTTTCCTTAGGGCTAACCATAAAATAGATGAGAAATGTGTAACCTGAGACAGTGGCAAATATCATACCACTCCACAGGGCAAAGTTTGAAGCCTTCCTCCAACTTAAGTGGCTCTTCCTCTAGTCAGAGATAGGATACATGCTGGTTTTGTGAACTTTTTAGACTTTTATGATGGACACTTTGCTTGTTAAATACTGTGTGCGCTAGTATCCTGGCTCTAAAGTCTGAATTCGAAGAAATAATCCTCAGGTTATATGACTGAATTCTAGTGCTTGTGTGTGTGTGGCAAAGAACATCTGCACAAAGGTGTTGATGGAATGTTTTACAAAAGGCCAGAAACCAAAAGGCAAAAAGAAACTTTGAACTGAGTTCAAATGCCCTGTTTTTGAAGCCAGACTCCACTCACGATAAAACCAAGCACTGGCTCCTGAGCTGCAATACTAATAGTCATGCCATCACTCCAGGGCCTCATGACACCAGCATGTGTTAGATGTTGCACACAAAAGTGACAATGGTTTGATTGTTTTGTAAATTATGATCTGTAAGCAAAACCCAGTTTGTTCTTTAGATATTGTTTTGGTTGTCAGCAGCCTGTTTATTTAAAAGTGAACAAACAGGCAAGTCCAGTTGAATTGGAATTAAAAAACAATCACATCTGTGACAGGCCCGGGTGGCAACTGTGGGCCGTGGCATCTGCAGTGATGCTACCCGCAGTAGGCTGGGTTGCAGTCAGGGTTCCATCCCTTTCTCTCCTGAATGAAGGACACACATGGTCTGATGCTGCAGAACCCGTTTACTTATATCCAGAGCTTGTCACTCCATGTTAGAGTGTCCCCACCCCATGAATTTCGTCACTCCACAGGCCTAGTAGGGTTGCCTTAACTCCCTGGGAGCCATCTGCGGCCATACTTTTGCCCTCCTCTGATCTGAACACCTGTCCTTCCTCTCAGTCCAGCACCGCTCAACTTCTTCTCAAGGCCTCCTTAAGGTCCCTTCCTAACTATTGGGTCCAGCCCCTTAATTCTGTTCCCTGCCCTCTCAGGCCTTGACCCCAATCCCATTTAAGACCTAAAGGTATTCCCTCTTCATATACTGTGGCTGCATGAACCAGCTATCCTTGCCTGGCTGTTGGCCCCCAGGCCACCATCTCCCTAGTGGTTGGTCCCTTCATCCAACTACCCACCGTGTTTCACTGGCACCAGGCCTCTTTGGTCTCCGCACACTCACTAGGGCTCCTGGCATCTGCTTGACACCACAACATCTTTTTTGTGTGTACAGAATTAGAGCCATTTTTTAAAATCTGACAGATCGTTTTAGGATGGAACACTACCCCAAATGCAGTGTGATAGTACATGTATTGACCATAGTCCAGAACCAAAACCTGACTACATGTGATATAATTCCTGAGACTGATAAATTTGTATATGCTTCTGAACTCTGCCTCTTTCCTGTTGGGAAGCAGCAAGCTGGACAGGGTCCTTCTGCTTTCATGATACAATCTGCTCTGTAACACTATATAAAGATTGAAGTTGTTAGTAGCATGTGGGTCCCACAATAAAAGCAAAAAAATCAGAACACAACCCCCATAATAGCTTTTATTTTATTTTTATTTTCTACATCATCAAATTGCAGCTGACTTATGGAGACCCTACAGGTTTTTCAAGGCAAGAGATGTTCGGAGGTGGTTTGCCACTGTCTGCCTCCACGTCACAACCCTGGTATTCCTTAGAGGTCGGTCTCCCATCCAAATACTAACCAGGGCCAGCCCTACTTAGCTTCTGAGATCTGATGAGATCAGGATAGCCTGGGCTATCCAGGTCAGGGCATAGCTTTTATTAGGATCATCCAAATGACATAATCGTTTTGAGTTCAGTAGACCCCTTCATCAGGCTGGATGTTATACCCCCCCCCCCAATGTTTAAAAGAGAAAGGAAAATTCTTCAGGACATGGTGGTGAGTCCTGGTTGTGCTGCTTTGAATGAAGCTGGCTTCAAATTATATCCAGCTCTTTTGGTCAGGAGGCAATAAAACAATTGAACTCCATAGGCAGTTAACAACAGTTGTCTTCAATTATTCTCAAAGCCAGTGGGACAAGGGTGATAATACTTGTAAGTCTGATATAAAGCAAGAATTTCTGATCTATCTGAAATGGTGCATGACTATCTGTAATGGTAATGTTGCATCTATACAACAAATAGCTTCAGCTAGCAATCCACTCTGTGATAATTTTCAAAAGAAACTTTTGGGTCAAACTGGACATGACACTGCCAGACTTTTGAGCAGTGTTTTTAAAGGCAAATAGCAGGCATGTTTCAATTAGGCCATAGCACAAGTGAAGGAAAGGGAGTATAACCATACTCCTCCCACATAGTTTCAGTGATTAAAAACAACCTCCCACCCCCTAATAATAGCCTGGGGCCCAATTTCAGTCTGCAAAACTCTGTGGGAGGGGAGGGTTGAATCCACTGTATTGTGGCCCTGATCTGAATCAAGACTGTCATGGCTGATGTTTATCTTTAATGAGCCCAAGTGAGAATTGTTCATGGATCTCCAAACATTGTGTCTTGGTCTTTATGTTATAGTTCACTAGGTGAGTAGAGAAGTATCTTATATCTTATAGTCAAGAGTGACCTAATCTGCAGATTACTTAAATTGATGGATCGGGCCCACCCTGACAAAAAACAGAAACTTCTGCAAACTTGGGAAACTCCCTATTATGCAGAAAAATCTGAAAACACTGAAAAATGAATTGGAGGATTAACCCCCCCCCCCATTTTAAGACCATTGTCTGCTCACGCACAGAACAATGCACCTACCTATTCTGTCAATGCAGGACTCGGAGCTCCCCCCCACCCCACACCAATTGCCATGCTCGGGGAAGCTCCAGGCAGCAAAGACATCTGCTGCTGGCACCCAAGACTGCCTCTCCCATCTTGGCTGTGGGAGCTGGCAGCAGCAGTGCTGTCAGGGGGCAAAGGCACCTCTGCCCCCTCCTTCCTGTGGGGCTAGTTGCGGTGGCATTGGCATCAGGCAGCCTTCTTTCTCCTTGGCTGTTGCTGCTGGGCCCACTGTGGCTCCCAGCCTCCTCGCTGCCGCTGGGCCTGCTTCCCTCGCCACCATTGCTCCCAGGCTCCCTCCCCTTCCCCCACCATTGCCACTACCAGCCCAGTGCTGCTCCCTGCTCCCCACTGCCAGGCTCCCTGCCCCTCCACCCTCATCTCTGCCCCTCTCTAGCCAGATCCCCACTTGTATTATACTATTCTTACTCTTTTATCGCTTAACTACTTTATACACTTTTTTAAAACCAAATTAGCCTTTACAAGCTGGGAAAGGTAATTCTGTTTCTATTCTCATACTGTGTATGTTTGCACATTGTTTCTGTGTAAAAATATACTGTAGAACTTGGAACTCATGCATGCAAAACAGATTAGAATATGGGTGTAATTCAACTGGTATTAACTTTTTTTGGAAGTGATAATTGCTCATTTTTCTTACATGATCCTGGATTTGTCAAAAGGATTGCTGGTTGGAGTTGATTTCTGTGCATCTATCCTTACACTGGAGATTAGGGGTGAAGAAATCTTCTTTCTGTCACTTTTCTACCCCCAAGAAATTTTGCAGAAGAAAGTATTCTAATATATTATTGCATAATATACTTAAATGTCAGAATTTATTCTAATAAAGTAAATTGCAGGATTCAGAAATTATTTTCAAAAACCCACAAAATTAATCTATTTTGGTACATACTTTTTAAAATTAATCACAGGGAGCCAGGGAACGGCCTTCCTTATCAGAACCTCTTCACCAGGCCAACAATGAAGTGTGCACTTTGCTTTAAAACATTGTCCCATTTTCTTGCAAGTTTGCATGGTCTCATTGTTAGGCTCTTTCCTGTGAAAAGGCCCTGCTGCAATGAATCGGTTAGCCTCTGAGATGCCCCTGTGTTTCTTGTCTTTAAAACTCGTTAGTGGTTCACCTAATGCACAGTGCTCATGCGACTATGCCTTGAAACATAATTCATGCAGTACAAAGGTTAAAGGGGCAAAAACAGTATGAGTGAGAAGATACAGGCTTGAAAGAAAAAAAATTAAAGAAGTTAGTGTTAAAAGGACAAAGTTCATATTCTTGTCCTGTGTTCATTCTCTATTCATCGGTGAAAATGAGTTACAATGGACAGGAAAGATCAATGTGAAATTTTCCCCCTACCAAATAATTTTTAAGCCTCACCAGCAGGAGGCAACTTCCTCCCGTGCAATACAGGAAGCCAGCCCTTTGTTGTGTTTTTTAAAGATCTCAGACCAAAAAAAAGAAGAAGCTTTAATTAAAGGACCATCTAAAAGGACCTCAGTGTCGTATTTAATCTTTCAGACTTCTCTGGGCCATTCTGAGAAATGTGGAAAAACTGAAAGATTGATTTCATAACCTGAAAATTCATCTTGAAAGAGAATCTCTTTAGTTAAATTTAACAGTTAACTTCTTGCATGTAGTACTCAAATTAGAGTGAAGCCTATGTCCTCACTCTTCAGCTGTGGAAAAGGGAGTCTGCTTAATGGGTTATTTTGTTTTCTTGGTCCTTTTTAACCACAAAAGTTGCGAGGAGCAGGAAATAGCTTTTATAGTTCCTTCCTGCCCCAAGTCATAACTCAGCTGTAGACATCAGGATGTTTTTCTTGGCTTATCTCTTTGAGCTCAGTTTGTCTTGCACATCTGCCACATAAATTATTAAACTGTTTCTTCCAAAGATGGAAATGAAAGCCCTATAGTGGCATGCTGAAGATTACATTGTTGGTCAGAAAAGATAGTCGTGGTATTTTGGGCATGATTGTGGTATTGATGGCATTTCTTACATGGTGTCAGCCAAACAGAGAAGTACTTTGTAGCACTCTCACTAGCAGGCAGTTTCCACAGTTAAAGATTGTTTTTTGAAATACAGGTTGCGGATTTCATAATGTTGCTGAATGCTGGCTCACACATGCATCAGTTGTGGGTTTTTCTGGGTATGTGCAGAATCACAAGGGGAAAGCTCTGTGTTGATTGAGCAATCTGTGGTGAAAATATAACTGCAGTTACAGAAATAGCTTCAGGTTGTTTGTGTGAACAGGTGAACTTTTCGCACAATCTCTTGCGCAAGAATTGGTCCTAACAGCCAAAAGTTCAGTTGCTGCCTTCTCCTCATATGCTTAAGCACTGACAGCGTGTTACCATACACTCTGGAATAATTGTATGTTATGTATATTATGCTAATTAATAACCAGTTTAAAACTTAGTCGATTATAAATAAAAGGAAAGAGAAACTTCGTTGTAATCTTGTCTCTCCATAAGAGGAGAGACTTCTTAGGATGTGCTGCTTCTGGACATATTGGATCCAAATACTTGGTTAGACCTATGCTTATTTAACCCTTCTGGCTCAAGCCTTTTGTGCTGTGCCAGATTCTACTTTGATATTATCAAGTTAGCTTCCTCCTTGCCTTCCTGCCTACTTATCTCTACCTAAAGGGCCGGCCCAAGGTACTGGTCCCCAGATAAACAGCCCGACCCCGAATGAAATGAGTGAGCAAACACTGGTGCGGTTGCTTCTAGTTGCTGCTGTCACTCTGGCTCACCGCCTGATTATCTTCCTTATGGCAAGGTGGCTCTTACCTACCATCGCTACTCAGGCTTCAACGACATCAAGCAATGGCCACTTGTCCTTTTACAATCTTCTGATGGTGCATATCCCTATATACTACTAAGCCTTTCTAGAACAGCCATTTTGTCTCTCTTGCTCATGCCTCCACACCAAACAGATGGAATGGCCTCTGAGATTTCAGTAGCTAGGCAGCCTCATCAATATTGCCAGTCTTCCACTCTTGGTTTTCTCAGAAAAAGGCACGGGAAGGGGGGACATCCCTACTCCCCTCCCTCCTGCCCACCAAGCAACTTGCTTCGAGGTAATCTGCACAACTCACACAGAAACACTGTCCTTCAGTGTTACTCCTCTGAAGATGCCTGCCACAGCTGCTGGCGAAACGTCAGGAAAGAAAATACCAAGACCACGGTTACACAGCCCGGATAACCTACAAGAACCAATGGACTCTGACCGTGAAAGCCTTCAACAATATTTTCACACAGGAACACAGTGGTTACTAGGGCTAGATGGCACACAATCTGCCTGGGCCCAGCAGCAGCCTCCACACAACTTAAGCAACTTGGCCAGACCTGTCAGTGGCCACCACACCACTCATCTGAGTGACTTGCTGCCGCACAACTTTTGCAACTTGATCAGAAAGCAAGCAGGAAAAGGGAAGAGAATATGGGAGCTGCAAGTAGGAGAGAAAGATGAATTAGTGTGGAGAGGGAGATGCAGGGGAAATCACCCCTGCTAGTTCTTGTGGGTTCCCTGTTTTAATACATGAGAGGCCATTAAGCAAATATAGACGAATGCTGTTGCCACTCCATTGCTCACCCACCCAGGTGAATGAGCAAGGAGTAGTGATACTTAAGAGCAGCTTAACAAGTGTTTATCAGTATCAGAAGAATCAGTATTTTTTGTTTGTTTGTAAAAATCATTTTCCATGTCCATGCTAAAAAGGGTAGTGAAACAGAGGCATTGCAGGTTGTCTCTGTTGTTGTGTGGCTATGGTTGTTCAGGCTAGTTCTACTGTTGTTTTTATGATTTTGCCCTGTATTTGGTTTTTTAGTGTTTCTTCTGTTGTTAATCTCTTTGAATGTGAACTGCCTTTACAATTGTGGAAAGAGGGCCATAAATGTCTGAAATTTTTCTTAATGACTGATCGTTTCATTCTTGGTTTGTGGAACAAGTGATGTCATGGATCCTGGTTAACAGTAGATGGGATACAGCTGAATGACAGAACTTTCCTTCTTTATAGATGTTAATGTTTCTCACATGGTTTGCTGGTCTCTAGTGGCTCGTGAACCGTGGTGGGGTTCAGGAGCCCAAGTTTCGTGTGATACTGCTTACAATAAATGCATATTGACAGACTCACAAGAACCTGAGTGGGAGGATAGTAATACCATCCTTGCTTTTGAACAAATATATTAAAAGCAGGACAGACAAGTGTATAATTAGGATTAGTGTCTTTGCCCAATAGCAAGGGGTGGGGGGAAATTCATCTGTTAAAAGGACTGTTAAAAGACTGGTCAGAGAATAATGCAGCTATGCATTGAGCCAAGAAAAGTGGCCAAATACAGTAGAATACATTTTCACAAATACAATTACTGCAAATGCAGTCTTTGCAATAGAGCTTGATGTCCCTAACTCTGTGTGTAATTTCTGCCCTATGATATGTTACCATATCAAGGTGGGTGAATGAAAAGTAAGCCACACACAAACTTGTTTTAAAAACAATAACAGATGTTTATATGTTGTATATGTTGTATATGTTTATTTTTTTAAACATTGGGATTGATTGAAGATGTCAGCTTAATGCTTCTGATTTTTATGAGGTTCGTTTTGGACTGGCGGAGCTAGTTTTGTATGTGTGCAAAGTTTGGATACTGTTAGATGAGTTGGGTATAAATGATTGCTAGACATTTAACAACCAGTTTAGCTTAAATCTTTTTTGTGTGAAAACTTTGAAAATATTTTTCAAAGCTAATCAAAGTAATTACAGAATATGTCTTGCACATTAATCCCAACATTATTTTCTTAGCTGTTTGGATCTGGAATTCATTATGAGCTTACATCGGTCAAAATGAGCATTATTCCATTTTGGAAGTATGCAGAACTACCTTCCATCAAAGTATACTTCAAGAAAATCTGGTCTGATTTTATTAATGTCCAAGTTAAATGGATTGAGAAATTGATTTTAATTACGTTATGAAATAACAGTTCTGAGATAGCTTTCATTGCTATGTTTTCTTTGCTTTCTTAGAATTATTTCATTGACTTGCTTTCACACATGGATGGCATCTCATAGATCTTAACATCTGGGATTACATGATGGTACCTGAGTTTAGTAAGGTGCCCACAATAATAAATATAATACATGACTAAGAGCGCATTCCTTTGGGGGGGGGTTAGCTCCATAGGAACCGGCATGACCCCACGCTGGCATAAGTGCCCGTTTAACCTGGGATAACAGGCACTTATGCCATCCTAGGTAGCACGCAGGCCAGCGTCTGGGTGCCCCAGAGGGATGCAAGCTTCCACAGCCACAGCTGCCGTGCCAGGATGTAAATCCCGGAAATGGCGGGCCACACCAGTGTTGGGGGGTATTTCAAGGGACGGAGCTGATGTTAGTCAGCTTCCTAACCCCTTTTGCCCCGGGAAAGCCCCCTTGAGCTGCGGTGTGGCTATACCACCGTTTTCAGTGGCTCAGCCTCGCTGTTTGCAGTGGGCATTTCTCCCTTTTATTTTTTATTTTTACAAAAGCTCTTTTTTAGAGGCAGTGTGGATGTACTGCTCCTGGCCACCATAGATCTACCCGCCCCGCCCCCCCAGGAATTGGCTGCCCGTATGGCTTCCAGTATTTAACTTCAGAAGCTTAGTATGGCTTGCTGTGTTTAGCTTCAGAAGCCCTGTTTCCCCCCGTGGTTCATTTTTACATAAAGAAACAGCCAAGAACTCAATCTCTTTGATGGATAGTCATAATTTAAGAGAGTGAAAGTATTGGCTTAAATGAGTTCAGGATGCATTTAAAATTAAATTATTTTAAAGTGGCATAATAATTGTTTTTATAAAAGGGGAAAAAAGTATGATTTAAATCCAAGTTTAAAATGTATTTTTTCCAACATATGGTGATTGCACAGTGGATGTCTGGCAGATTAGGTCTTTCAGGTTAGGTCTTTATTTTTGTTTCCATATCCATTTTTTTGAAACACAACTTCTTACTATTGAGAATTTTCAGGCTGTGCATTTGTTTACGAAATCTTGAATGAGATGTGAATTCCACTCCAGGAATTGCAGTATGTACACACTTGAAAACATTCTTCATGTAAATAGTTTCAATGGAAGGCCCAGCCACCCAGAACAAAGACTATTCACATGCTTCAGTATCAAAATTTAACCTCACCATATTTACAACCATTTTCTTCCCCATCCGTCTGGTTAGCTGGAAACTATTTTAAAAAACTCTCCCTGGCACTAGTGTGGTTGTTTTCAGCAGTAGCATGCCTTCCTCTTCAGTGTTTATTTTAAGAGGGCTTTGTGATAAAATTCTTCAAAGACATGCTGATTGTTTTAGAAAAGTCTAGAAATACTTTTAGATACATCTTAACTCCAACCCCAGTAGTGGTGGGGGATGTAAGCCTTTTTTTGGGATTGCCAGTGATAGCTGCCCCTTAAAACTATAGGGGTGACTATAGACACTAAAGGTAACTTGAGCACTATAATACATACCGTATATACTCGCGTATAAGCCGAGTTTTTCAGCCCAAAAAAAGGGCTGAAAAAGCTGGCCTCGGCTTATACGCGGGTCAATACGGTAGAGGGGGGAAGGAGGAGGGAGGGGGGAACTTACCACCGCCATCTTTTCCAGGCCGGGAGCGGCGCTCCGCCGCCCCCGCCGCCTTCTCCCGGCCGGGAGCGGCCTTCAGAGGCCCTCTGCGGCCGCGGGGAGGGCGCTCCGCCGCCCCCGCCGCCTTCTCCCGGCCGGGAGCGGCCTTCAGAGGCCCTCTGCGGCCGCGGGGAGGGCGCTCAGCCGCCCCCGCCGCCTTCTCCCGGCCGGGAGCGGCCTTCAGAGGCCCTCTGTGGCCTTGGGGAGGGCGCTCCGCTGCCCGCGCCGGATCCGCCGCTTCCCGCCGCCAGGAGCCCAGAAGGTAAGTCTTGGGGGGGGGAGGGGTTATAAGCCGACCCTCGGCTTATACGCGGGTGCCTAATTTTTCCCCATTTTTGGGGAGAAATTAGGCACCTCGGCTTATACGCGGGTCGGCTTATACACGGGTATATACGGTATGTAATGGTTCACCAGCTTTGTCCAATGAGAATTTTAAATTATTTTTTTGTAGGCATACCATTGCTGAGTGTTGTTAAAGCTGAGGAATATTCTAATTAACTTTTACTAAAACATAATTTTATTATCTTAGAAGTGGGATCTATTTCACAGAAACTGATGCTAGAATAAAGTTTACAGCTCATTCCTGAGCCCTGCAGTGTCCTCCAAGTGCCTCCAAGGAGGTTTCATGGCTGCTGCAGGGGTGAGGAAAGGGACATTTTTAAAATTAAAAATTAAAAAGGAGGGGTAAAGCCCCATAGAGAAAAGCAAAAACCTGGCGCAACACCGCTGAAGCATAAGGGGGCATTCCCGGCCTGAAAGGGGCTAGGAGCCTGCCTGCTGGCAGCTCTGCCCCTCCAGAACGCTCCAGGAACGCCTCCTGGGACGTCGTTGCAAAGACTTGCGCCGACAGGACGCCGGCAGGATGCTAAGCCGGTGTCCAAGGGCTGTGCTACTGTGACAGTCCTAGGGGGCCAGTGCAAGTGGCACTACACCGGCATCTGTGCCAGTTTGCACGATGCAAGTGGCATTGACGCTGACGTTGGGGTCTGGGTGCCTCCTAAGTCCATTCGGCCCGCAGGCTCAGGAATGCACTGTTAATCTTGAAGGTGCCAATAGTCTCCTGTTTGTTTTTATTTCCTGTAATACATTCCTCTTTGATTTTCAAGGTTATACTTGGACCACTTTTCTTTCAATGGCATGTGTCATGGGGGGGGAGGGGGGAATGTTAGGGGTTGCACAAAATTATGTTAAGTAGAAAAGGGAGATCTTGGTTTCAACTTTTACATTCAAGTATAACTTAATAATAAAATTGCATTATTCAAGTGGGCTTTTCTACGCAGGCAATAGGGTTGTGTTGTACAAAATGATTCACAAAATTACTTCCTTAAATTAAGGACTGTTGTCTATACTACTGTGAATAGCTTGCTGTAGGTAGGATTCTACTATGTAATTTTGCATCCTTTAATGTGTCATATTAATATTTAGGTTTTGCTTCAGTTCCGTTTTTAGATTTCTGGTTGATTCTGTAACCCCAATCCTATTGCGTTGTTTATTGAATGTCTCATCCTGTTGATTGTATTGACTCGCTGTATATAATCCACCTTGAGTCCAAGTGAGAAAGGTGGACTATAAATGTCCATAAATAAGTAAGTAGACCACAATTTAAAAAAAAATACTTTACAGGGTTACCATATGCTAACATGCTTTCTAGAAAAAGGATCCCTTTTGGGAGGATTGAGAAGAGATTCTCAGCATTTCCAGTCCAAATTGTGATAGGATTATATGGAAGAGCTATAAATCCTTTCTAAAAAGAGGAACCTTTTGAATGTCAAATACCATTGTCTATGGCAGTAATAACCAGACATTTAGGTAAAGGTTGGTACAGGTGAGGAACCCTAGTTGAAAATGTAAGTGTGACTCTGATATCCCCTTCCCCTGCTGCAGCCTTCTTTGTATAGTGATGTTTGAAATAGGTTGGTTACTCCAGAGTAGCTTCAAGATGCCCTTTTTACCTCGGAGCAGAAAGAGCCCTCTCGGTGAGTAACAGGGCTACATTCTACTTCACTAATAGTCTGTTGTGCAGTCAGCAAAGAAAGTTCCCATAGGGTCATATAACTGTGCATTCTTGTTCAAAGTAGGGATGTGCATTCGGATATTTCATCTATATGTATTTGAAAATACCTTATTTTTCCCCAGATGTACTTTGTTCAGGATTTTTCAGGATACTGGTAAATAGATCCTGGCATTTTAGGGCTCTCAGGACTGTTCTCCCCTGCCCTTCCCCCTGCCCCCGCATTTTATAGTATGTCTGTGAGTGCCTTCTTGCCAGGACTTAGTACTGTTTGCCAGGTTGGTTTGAATTGTATTCTCTGGTTTGACATTGGTTGTGTTTGGCTTGCTGCATTTGCGGATGGTTTTGCTGAGATTCTCTGCTTTTATATTGGTTGTTGGTTCTGTTTGTATTGGGAGGCTTTTGGTCAGTGGATGCTATTTTGTGTTTGGCTATTGGCTTCTTTGTCCTGGAGAAAGCATGGATTTCTCTCCCCTTAGAAAACAGTGGAGACAAGAAGAATGGCTGGGGGAAGCTTGTTCAAGGGCCTGTAGAATTGAACCCCTTGATCCAATCTGCATGAAACATAAAAGTCTTTAGTGGATAGTCAGGGCTAGGTTCCCTGCAATTCTGATGTATTTAGCTTGAGAGGTAGATAACCAGGAAGGTTGACAAAAAGTCTAATAGAATGAATACTTAAAGGTTACATGTGATAAATTTAAAAAACTAATACGGTATAAATAGTAAAAAAAATAGTGAAACTAAACATATTTCAGCCAATAGGCCTTCTTCAGATTTTTAAAATATGCACCATAAAGTAAAAAGTATTCAATTTCTAAAAATACAGCATTTCTGACCAAGCTTTAAAACACACACAAGAAGTAGGGCCCATTCATTAACTAGGTAATCACCATTTATTATTTGAATAGATTAGGACCATCAAATATCATTTTTCATATTGTTGTTCTGGCAGTAAGCAAGATCAGAGTGAATCATAGCTCTATGATGTGTGTGTATCCACATTTAGGAAGCCCTGCTTCTTGTTTGTGTTTTTAAGCTTGGTCAGAAATGTTGTATTTTTTCATTTGAATAATTTTACTTCATGGTGCGTATTTTAAAAATTAGTATCACTGAGGAAGGCCTATTGGCCAAAACGTATTTGGTTTTAATGATTTTTTAAACTATTTGTATTGTATTAGTTTATCACATGTAACCCTTAATTACTCATTCTGTTATTAGGTTTTTGTCAACCTTCCTGGTTAAGTGGCTTTTCTGGGTTGGCATTTTTCTTCCCATTTCTGTTTTGATTTTCTGTGAGCATCTTGTGATTTTATCATTTGCTTGAGAAACAACCACTCCAGGCCTCTGGAAAGAGTCCCCCATAACTAATAATGGACCTGAAAAATATTGGGCTTCTAAGAAAAAAACCTGTCAGAACAGTACTGGGGGACCAGAATAACGCAGAATAGTGGTATTTGTGCTTTTAACAGATTCATAAAATACTGAAGTTTTTCAGGTGCATTTTCCTGGTTAAAAGAGATCTGTCCACAAACTGGACACCAGTTGTCTTTGTGGCCTCTGTGAGCTAGTTAGTGTATCATCTGGTGGCAGGTAAAGGTGTTGAGAGTCACTCATGCTGCTACTTCACCAATGAATTTGTGGTTTTATGGTATCTGTTTCCCATTGGTTTTTCGTTTTTCTTTTAAAAAGCTGCTTTTAAAAAGATAAAAAGTATTTAAAATTGTATTGTGTTAATCTCTTTTTCTTTTATAGTAATAGCCACAGTGTTTTACCTTTGTTTAAGGTCACTTTGAAATAATTATATGCTTGGAAAACTTTGTCTGGTTTTATTCTTCTCGGCATTTTTAAAAACTTGCAAAGCTATTAACTGCTGAAATTTGAAAATAGCAGGCTAGTTACTGCCAGATAATGTCTTGGTTTATAATAGGTTTTTAAGCATAAAAAGCTCAGAGTCCATTTGTCAGTCTAACTATTGTGTAGTCCATGTATAGTTGCAAAGAAGTCTGTCCATGAGGTTCAGAAAGATTCTTTGGAAGAGGCCCAGGATAAACTAACCAGAGAGCCCCCCCTGGTGTCTGAAAGTGTCCTCGGATATCAAATTTATATCAATCACAGGAAGTCTTGGCAATCAGACTAGTCACTTTCCCCCCTCACATCTGGAAGTAAATTTTTTTTCTGCTGTAAAGGTCAATAGGCGTCATGGGTAGGGCATGGAATAAGGGCCATAGAAAACATGGGAAAGGAAGAATAAAACTCTATTTCCACCTTTTTAGAAATAGTTATTTTAATATGACCTGGAATGTAGCCAAGCTACACAACCTCTCTTTTTGTAAGTTTACGTTTGTTGCTGAATTAAATGTGGCTGAAAGATTTTGTTCTGGAATGCTAGATCTCTTCTTGGAATTTATGAGCAGTTTCTCTGGTTTGCTGAGAACAATATTTTATTATAAGAAGAGTGAATTCAGAATTTGAGTGTGTTACTCTACTCAGTGCAGTTTATAACTAAAGTGTGTGTTTGTGTAACTTTTGTGTTAACTTTTCTTTGACTTCTTCAGAGATTGTTGTACTCCTGAACATTTAATTGCTATTAACTGAACTGATACTGGTGGGCAATATGTTACTAGACATTTGTGGCTTTTTCTCCTATATGACTTGCAGTCTTGAATATTTAATTTGGAGTAATCTAGGAAACACTTCATCTTATAGTCTTTCCTTCAGTCCTTCAAATAAGAGCTTGGGGAAAGGTGGTAAAATACAACATGCCCAGTTTTATCTACAGGTATTACTCAAACTGCATTAGGAAAACTAGTGTGCTACTTAACCCTTCAAACCTATTATTGAAAACTAGAAACCTGTTATTGAAAACTAGTTCCATATGAATGGGAATTTTAAAATGCTACCAGCCTTTATACATGTCTGTAGTGAAAAGAGATTGTGCAACTTTAATTTCAAGTTATAATTTTGATGAGAAGATCTTTCAGTAAAGCAATCCTGATTGCTGCTATATAGATTTCTGGTCAATTTTCACATCAGTTTGTGGATATGCTTAGTTCAGAGGTACATAGTTATAGATAAATAAAATTGAATTTGGCTTCAAGGATTCTTGCTGTCTGGGTCATTGGTAGCCAGGCTCAGGGACTATAAGAGGTGAAACGTTGACATTTGTCAAATACCAGGCACCACAATGAAATTTCTAAATGCCATTGTGACCTGGCACCTGGTAATTTGTCAATTCATGCTTATAAGGATTCTAAGAAAGGATCCTGGAGTAATAACAGGCAGCAAGCTTAGCATCCCTCTTTCTAGAGCCTGTGGGTTCCCCCCCCCCCTCACACATTATTGTCACTCTTTTGATGTCTGTTCTCAGCTGGGGAAGAATGAGCCCCAGAGGCCATCAGGCCAGCCCAGCAAGCATTGAGGCAGTCAGTAGAAGCCCAAGCCATGAAAGAACCTGGGAAGAGGCAGGCAGGAAAGGCCTGGATGAAGTCCTCCCAGGAACTGAGCAGTTGAGAGAAAGGGGGAGGGCCAGTAAGGATGGAGGAGGAGACTGGAGGAAATGGTGCTCCAGCCCCTGGTCCAGGCCATAGGGACAGGGAGGTGGAGCTGGGGCTGATTGGTGGGGGCGGGGAGGGTAGCATAAGTGATGGTTTCACAACCAGGCTATGGAGGAATAGAAAGGAGGAATGTGCCATACTCTACAAGAACACTGTTCCATGATAGAGAAGGAGGACTTGGGTGGGGCAACCATGTGCCCCCCCCTTTCCTATTCTGAGGCCTGAGTAAAACTGTGCAATGGCTGAAGGCCAGGTGATGGCAACAGTAAGGGGAGAGCCTCACACTTGAGGATCCTGTTTTCTTGGTCACAACTGGTGTCCCAGATACAAGCAGTAACTTTCTGCCATCCCTCTATACTTAGGCATTCAGAATGAAAGCTACTTACGGAAATATATTACACCGTGGACATCACCACTTGGCATTTTCTAGATGCAGATCATACACCAGGCCTACCAAGGGTAATGGAAGCATAGCCTGAAGCATGACTGTGATAGATCCAGAAATGTCTGGAGCCACAACCACCCATGTAGTCGCAAGTGACAGAATGAGAATTCTGGAGACTGGCAATTATTTGCCTAGAGCTTTTGGATAGCTTTGTAGTTTCAAGATCAATAGCAAACGTTTCTTTAATAGATAGACCATTCAGCATTGGATGGACACTTAACCTTTTTGACCTTACAAAAGAGAACTCTGTCTCTTTCAGCAGTATTTAATCAGCCAAGATGAGCAGTGATCAAGAGCATATGTAGACAAAACAAACTGGAATTTGCTCCAAAAAAACTCAGGCAATGATTAAGGATAGCATAAGCATGGACTTTACGCTAACTGTGGCACCCTGCCAGTGAGTGCAAGAGACTTTATGTACAAATTAGTCAGCAAAGGTGTTGCATCAAGGAAGAGGGCTGTGGATGGGAACAGTTAGGAAAAACCTTCAGCACATTCTTTCATATTGGGAAACCTCTTCTGTAATTCTGTATATTGGCTGTATAGAAACTCTTTCTCTTGCCAGTATATGTTTGCAAATTCTATTAGAGTATCTGGGCATAAAATACTGCATAGCTGTGTGTAAGGTGAGAGAGCCTGTTCGAGTACACGCACGCACACATTCTTTCAGTACACTTGGGGAGGAGGAATTACTATCCTCTTGGTAGCAAGTGTATGTGAAAGCGTATTCCAGTTTTGTGCCACTCCAGCAATTTTATAGTATGTAAACTTAAGGGCTAAATGTATTCATTTCCATCATTACATACTTTGGGGATGAATTTGTCTGCCCTGGGGGTATTTGATAACATTATAGGCATATTATGTAGCCAATAAGATACTTCATTACGGCTGATGCTAAAACGTTTTTCCTTGTATTGCCAACAATCCTTAAATGTATAGATTAAAAAAAAATATTTTCATTATCTGAATCAGTAGGCAGGAGGCCATGTGTCTTTTGCTGAACACCTATTTCCTTGTGATATTAAGCTTCCCTTCACAATCTAGGCAATTGTTTTTTTATCTGCTGCAATGAGGGAAATTTAGTTTTCATAATAGGATGGTTTGAAAAAGTTCATGTTATCTTTCATGTTCATGTTATCTTTCATTGGTCAATAAGCATAGGATTGCATTTGAGAAAGTGTACAACTATTTAAGATGCCACTATGCTCCTGGTTAAGTATAGTATGTGTATTTTAAAACAAAGTAGTCATGGTTGAGAATGCTATCATCTTTAGAAGTTCAGTTTCACTTTTAATTTGACCAAAAGCCATTTTTTACTGGACTGTCTCAAAGTCTAATGTAATCCCTGGTCTCTGAACTGTATTCTGGAAGGCTAATGGAATAGTAAAACCTTCTTAAAGATACTTAAATGTGTTGAAGAGTATCCTCAGGGTAGCTTTTCCACTAAAGATGTTTTCTTTCCCACCCTGTAGAGGTATCTCATTAAGGCACCCACTAGTGTCATTATTAAGTTTTCATGTGTTTCTCAGTTTTGATGCTAATCTTTGTGCGTGCATTTAATTCTGTTCTTTGCAGCACCAATGTTGTTATGAATTATTCAGAAATCGAGTCTAAGGTTCGAGAAGCAACCAATGATGATCCATGGGGACCTTCGGGGCAGCTCATGGGAGAGATTGCCAAGTAAGTGATAATTTGACTCAGCAGTGAAGAAAGGTGCATCTTTATGCAGAAATATATATACTTAAATTCTTCCTGCTTCATCACCTCAGAAGAAGATACATAGATGAGCTCCAGGAAAAAAAAGGTATTAATGGTCTCAAGTTTACTGCCACATAGGAATGATGGCTACGAGCAAGTGTTTATTAAAAGCAGTTTTCATTATGCATTATAATTTGTGGCATAGAAGATTCCCAGTTTCTTGCAAAGTATTTTTCAGAAATAAGAAAATTAGGAAGTTAGGGCTGTTTAAATGTAATACAATGACCAACTGAATGGCGTAATAGCCTAAGATAACAAAGGGGTTATTTGTCTCCCCCTCCCCCACATTATTTCGTTGTTTAAGGTATAAAATTTATCAGCATTGCTAATCCAGTGAGTAATTTTGTGTTTGAAATATTTGGTACAAATGTCAGTTAGCTCTCCATTGGATGATGACTCTAATTTAGAGCAAGTGTGCCATCTGCTGTCAAGTGTTGGTCCTAGCGGGCTTTTATTGAAAACAGCACTCAGAAGATAATTTTTCCTTTTTCTGTTTTTTATTTATTTTCAGGGCTACATTTATGTATGAACAGTTTCCTGAACTTATGAATATGCTTTGGACACGAATGCTAAAAGATAACAAAAAGAACTGGAGGAGAGTATATAAGGTGTGTTGTGAGTTTCTGTGTAAAAAGATTTTATGAGCTTTGAAATGGTTTCGTCTTTTTAAAAATTGTGCACGCTGAAGAACAAACCCAATGGTGTTTATTTTCTTATGTGTTATCACAGTTTATTTCAGTTTGTCTTTTCATTAACAACAACATCAAAATCCATGCTAAACCCTGTAGATTTTCAGATCCTCTCTATGTGCTTAATACTGGCTGGATTTTAAACAACTTGATTTCTTTATACACCTTTTTAAAGAAAAGAAGCCTCTATGGCAATGTCAAGAAATGTTTGTTTTCTCTGAAAAAGCCCTTAAGTGAAGGGCATTGAGTAACTTAATTTTATTGCAGCGTAAAATACCAAATAGGTGATCATGAATAGTTTGATCGTTTTAAAATAAGCAAGTGAACACTCTAACTTTGTGTACCAAGATATTTCTTCATATTCTCCTTTTAAAACACCTTTTTAAAAGCAAAGTTTCAATTTTGAAGCAATTTGAAAACAAAATATATTTACGCTAAAGCGTTTTATGCTTTGTTCCTTCTTTCTTTTAATATGCATATATTCTATCATATCTGATACATAACTGGAGAGTTGCTTACCTTATACATGGACACATGCATGCGTGCCCTTGAATAATATATTTAAGACAAAATATTTTCATTTGTGTTTCCTGTTCTTTCCAAATGAAACAGTGTGTGTTACACAATATTTTTTTCTGTCATTGACATTGTTTTTAGTTTTAAAACGTCTACTCAACAAAATTACTTCTAAGTCAAGGTTACCACGTTTTTGGTATTTGATTTAGATTTTGTGATACAGTAATTGTTTTCCCTGAATTGTAATGTAAATTAATTTTATGCTGTCATGCATATTTAGTGTTCTTTGGGATACTTGGAATTATCTACCAGATTTTATTTTGTTACAATTTACAAACATGTTTCTCTTGAGAGCAGAATGATTGCTTAAGAGATGACAACATTAAAGGCGGGGGTGGGGGGGACCCTGGAAGTTTCAGGAAGTTAATAAAATTAAAATATTTTCAGCTTATTTTTGTTTTGAAGTTTGCTTAAATTTACCTGAAAATACTGGATTTTGTACATCAACACACTTCCTGCAGAAAGCTACATAGATAAATTGCTATAAAAATTGCTTTTAAATGGAAAAACACTGGGGAATAAGGCAATTGCCAAAAGAGAGACACAAAAGAAAATTGTTTCATTCTGTAGAGTTCAGTTTTTTCTTAAATTGCCTTAACCATAATTTTTCCTCCTTTTGGAGAACAGTTATTCTTCAGGCAAATTACTTATGATTTAATGTTCTACTTCTTTGTCTTTAGTGATAAAATGCAGCTTTAAATTCTTGCACTGTATTGTGAGAGGTTCTTTAAGACACACAGCATGCTTATAGTGGGTTTATTCAGTATGAACAAATTCTGCAACTATTTACTAATTTTATTACAGTTGGAAAAAATACTGATGGCTTTTGTTCATGCAATCATAAGGTGCTTTGTATTTTTATAGTCTCTGCTGCTCCTATCTTACCTCATAAGGAATGGATCAGAGCGTGTTGTTACAAGTGCCAGAGAACACATTTATGATTTGCGATCCCTGGAAAATTACCACTTTGTAGGTGAGCGATAGAAAAATCTTATAAGCAAATTAAAACAGTAGTTGGAGTTGTCAGTCACCTGAACCAGCTTAGAAGCTTCCCCGCTCTAATTAGAATGTGACTTGCCGGTTGTGTGAAGAGTGCAGAATACAAGACGTAGGACCCTAGAGTATTAATTAGTGAAGACAAGAACTTGCAGAAAAGACTGGCTAATAACAACAGAACCAACACAACATGAGTGTTCGGGTTTATATTAAAATATGCACTAGAGACTGGTCCCCTGTGGTGTGTGTAAAGGAATAGCTTTAATCATATGGGAAGAAAAGGTTAGAGCTCCAAAACATACACATCTGTTTGAAGCTGGGGATTTTTTCCCCTCCCACCACATAATATTTACAGTGCAAAGGCAGCAAGACCAGTGTGTGTTCTGAATAAGAAAGAGGCTTGGAGAAGTGAAGCAGATTTTAGTTTGCAGTACACTTCAGCTGACAGGAAACAAATACAAATTTAAAGCAACCCAGAAATCTAGCAATTAGCATTTTTTTAAGAAAAGCTGCTCCTAGAAAGGCTAAGGGGAAAAAGTTTGTTTTAAATGAGTTAAAATTGGTGGAATGTATGTTTGTATGTATGTTGTATGCTTGCAGACATTTGTTTAAATCTGTTTTTAATTTTTAATAGAGGCCTTAAAAATGGAAATGCTCAAATTCTGTTCCTTAGATTAAGATGGAATTTTATTTGTGAAAATTCTTTTATTATGTTTTGGAATGTCATGATCTTAAAATGTGTATCCATTTTGTATCTTAGTTTCTTTAGCATGCGTGTACTCCAAATTTTCTTCCTTTTTCTATGCATTCATACAGATGAGAATGGCAAAGACCAAGGTATAAATATTCGTCAGAAGGTGAAAGAAATGGTAGAATTTGCCCAAGATGATGATAGGCTTCGTGAAGAGAGGAAAAAGGCAAAGAAAAACAAAGATAAATATATTGGGGTTTCTTCTGACAGTGTTGGAGGATTCAGATATAGTAAGTACAGTACTATGGAAAGGGAATTCTAGTTAGTATCCTCTTATATTATCTTGGAACTCTGGGGTTTGCTAAAATGAATGTAAACATTTTCAGATATTTCTTGGTGCCCAAATTTAAATATAGTGGATTGTCACATATCCAAACAAAGTGGGGAAATTAATCTTTAACAGAGAAAGCTTCAGAAACATTCAGTTGGTCAGAGAAGGACTACTTCACTGGCAGCAAATTCCACAATTTAATTACTCCTTTGGTGAAGAAATACTTCAAATGTTTTCTTGATTTGTTTGCAAGATAACGTCCTCCAGAGAGCCAGTGTGGTGTCGTGGTTGAGAGCAGTGGTTTGGAGCAGTGGTCTCTAATCTAGAGAAGCGGGTTTGATTCCCCACTCCTCCACATGAGTAGTGGACGCTACTCTGGTGAACCAGGTTGGTTTCCCCACTTCTGCACATGAAGCCAGCTGGGTGACCTTGGGTTAGTAACAGCTCTCTTAGAGCTCTCTCATTCCCACCTACCTCACAGGGTGTCTGTTGTGGGGAGAGGAAGGGAAGGTGAATGTAAGCCGGTTTGATTCTTCCTTGAGTGGTAGAGAAAGTCGGCATATAAAAACCAACTCTTCTTCTTCAAAAGATGGGTCAGTTATTTTTAGATTTAATTTTAACTAACAGGGAAGAGCTGGTGGATGAGGTGAGAGTGGTGGGCACGTTAGGGGGAAGTGATCATATGTTGTTAGAATTCTTTTATGGCATTTTAAGAGTGTTTTTAGTCAAACACATATGTTGGATTTTAGTAGGGCTGATTTTAGTATTAGAAAGATTCCATGGGGAAGAGTAATAGAACTTGAGTTGCTGGAACGTTGAATTGTTGCGTGCTCAAGTTATTGCTGTCCCGACAAGAAGGAAACATGGTAGGAGATCCAAGAACCTGATGAGGATGAACAGAGGGCTCTACGGTATGTTGAAATGGGGGGGGGGGAAGGCTATGTTTAGGAAATGGAAGGAAGGGCAAATTACTAAGGAACGGTACCTACAGGTTGCTATACAATGTAGGGTGGTTGTTTGGGAGGCCAGAGCTCAGAATGAACTAAGATTGGCCAGGGAAGTTCACAATAATAAGAAGGGTTTTTTAAGTTATGTGAGGAGTAAACAGATGGTGAAGAGGTGATAGGTCTGCTATTGGGTGAAAATGGAGAAACTCAGGAGGATAAAGCAACTTTTAATTTGAGATTGAAGGGGGATATGATTATGACTTTTAAGTATTTGAAGAGCTGTCGTTTAGAGGAGGGTAGGGCACTATTTCAGCTGGAAGTGGGCTTGTAATAATGGATTTATATTATGAGTGGGGAGATCTCAGTGGGATTTTAGAAGAAACTGTTTAACAATAAGGGCAGTTCAATGGTGGAATCGGTTGCCCAGAGATGTTGTGGGTTCTTCCTCCTTCAAGGTGTTTAAGCAGAGATTGGATGATTATTTGTCAGGAGTGCTTTAGGTCATCTTGCGTGGCGCAGGGGGTTGGACTTGGATGATCTTTAGGCCTCTGCCAACGTTTTGATTCTATGATGATTTCTTCTGTCTATTCTGAGTTTATTACCCATCAATTTCATTGGGTGCCTATTAGTAGCAGTGTTATAGGAGAGGGAGAAAGAGAGGCTGTCTATCTGCTTTCTCCACCCCGAGCATAATTTTATAAACCCCCTTCCTTTCAGCTTCCTTATGACTAAGTCCCCTTATTTTTGTAAATGTTTCTATTTTTGAAGTCAAATATGATTGTGCTAGCCATTTCAGGCAACTTTCCACTGATGTTAGTGCTGAACTTAATGGCATTATGGTCACTATTCCCATCCATTGCAACATCATCTGCATCTCACACCAGGTTTCAGACTCCACTCTGGACCAATTGCTAATCCTCTAGTCAACTCAGTGCCGCAAGTGCTCCACTGCACAGTCATTTGTGATATCCAAAAATCTGGTCTCCGTGGCATGATTTCAAGTACACATTTTGCCCAGTTGATGTGGGGGCAATTAAAGTCACCCATTATTACAACATTTTTTGCTTTGGTTACCTCCCTCACTGGGTAGCCCTCAGCCCCCTTCATGACTGACTTCTTAATTATTGTTTTTGTGACAAAAGTCATGAACACCAGGCTATCACACACTAAAAGGGAAGATTAAGATTTGCTACCTGTTACGATGTGATTTTACTGCAGCAGCCAAAAATGTAGAGTCACTTGTTTATTTTCATCATGACTAACTCTGTCATTTAAAGCTGTTAAGGTTAGTTATAGTGTACTTATGTGAAACTGTGCTAGCTCCTGTCCTGAGAAGGGTAGTGTATAGTGCGCTGATATTGAACTCACAAAGAAGCTTCGCTTGTGTGCCCTTTTTCAAAATGCTTCGATTCTGGGGTTCTTCCTGTCACTCAGACTTGCCTACTAAACTCCTATGCAGGCTTGACATGTTAGCCCAACCTCATTCATTCTGTGGCCACACATTTCCAGGAAAATGTCCAACTTTTTGCGGAAATAATTTACAAAATTTATACCCTGCCTTTCTGCCCTCATCTGGGCCATCAAGGCAGCTAACAGATTAAAAAGCTACATAATAAAACACATCTTAAAAGCCATTAAAAACCAAAAAATCATTCAGATAATTAAAACCAAGTTGCAGTAAAATACACATACATAAAAACAACAATTAAATACAGGGCAGGAAGGAGGGATCAATGAGAGAATGCCAGATGAAACAAAGTCTTCACCTGCTGGTAGCAGACAGCAACAGAAGGAGATAGGCGAATCTCTCTGGGGAGAGACTTCCAGAGAAATGAACTCTAATTACACAACTGAGGGCTATGGCTCCACCCCAAAGCCTCAGACAATAGCAGGGTACCCCTGAGATGAAGGAAGAAATAGAGGATTTGCTCACTGAAAGGGAAGACCTGTTCAGCAGGAAGAATGATAATACACTGGAGAGAGTCCAAGAGTTAAGTCAGCTGCTCACTGCACAGTGTTGTATCTACCCCTACAAGACCGAGAATCTCCTCTTGCCAGCCAAGGCCATTCCAATGCGCAAATTGGTCATTTTGGCTCTACTCTACAAATCCTCCCCTTGCTCTGAACCTGTTTACCTCTCTGTACTCTAAATAATCATCAGAAGTCTCCTAATAGGGTAAATGACTTCAGCTTCCCTCCCATCCAGCAGGCCCATGCGTTAATTAACATGTGCCAGCATGGGAAATCCATCACCAGTGACACCCCAACTTTCTCCTTGAGATAGACTCTGTCCTACGGAAAAAGATGACAGGAGTGGTGCCAGTCTCCCCAAGGGATATAGGATTCAACTCTCAGCACTGCTGTGTTCTGTAGAAAGATGGAGGTCTTCATCTTCGTCTCAGTCTCATCTCAGAGAGTTGAACAGATACAACAGACCCCAGAAGATCAGGATGGTGATCCTAGCTGGCATATTTCACCTTCTAACTCACTGGGTTTGGTTTGCATCTATTTTAGAGAGACTTATCTCTACATTTCTTATTTATCCACAACTCTGCAACCTTGCTTTCTATGTTTTACAGTGGAAGAGGCCTGCTACCAATAGTTTCCCCCTCAGTTTCTCTTCTGCCCCAAAAGTCGTCTTGAAATATATGTCCCACTTTTTTTCCTCACTGGTGACCTAAAGGAGCTTAAAAAGAAGCACAAATACAATTTACACATATAACAACAACAAAATGCACCCTGCATGGCAGAGGTTGCAGCACATCTGTGTCCATATAGGCAATTTGTTCCCATTTGTCTCTTCTGCCACATACTCTGCATCTCCCTAGCTACCTTGAGTCTGTGTATCAATGGGGAGATGTCCCATCCTGTTGTGAAGTACTGTGGCTCAGATAACAACCTTCAGCACAAAAAAGTGAGAGATTTCATTGAGATGCTTAATCTGTATTTGGGCATCTGAAATATTTTCTGAGGTTTAAGGATTTCAGCAAGCAAAAGCATAGTTTTGGAGGAATGGGGTATTCATGGCTATTAGTTAAAATGGATACTAGTCATGCTGCATACCTATTCTCTCTAGTATCAGAGGAGCATGCCTATTTTATTGGGTGCTGTGAAACACAGGCAGGATGGTGCTGCTGCAGTCGTCTTGTTTGTGGCTTCGTAGAGGCACCTGGTTGGCCACTGTGTGGGCAGACTGCTGGACTTGATGGGCCTTGGTCTGATCCAGCAGGGCCCTTCTTGTGTTCCTGTTCTTTTCTTTAGGAAGGATTATAATTCCTATTGTAAGGTTTTAACCCTGAGATGTAAATTGTTTCTTGTGGTAGCTTAACAATAATAATCACAGATAACCAAATTAATGCAAATTACCATGTGAAATTTAGACCAAAGCAATTTAACAAGATATTTAAACTTGGCACCTTCTGTTTGCAGTCCGTAGTTTTTGTAGTTCTTGATTCTCTGCCTTTGTGAAACAACGTTTGTTTGTGTTGCTAATTTCGGGTGGTGATAGCAAGTTGAGACATTAAGGAGCCCTAACTAGCTGATGAGGGGATAAATTGTAACATTTTCCTTAATGGCTTTTAAGAGCTTCTTAAGTTGGTAATTGAGGCTAGAAATATTATCATCCATTTTCACACTAGTCTTACAGTTTGGTAGAGCCTCCTCTGGTATTCATGAGCTTTTGAAACATGCAGATCTCTAAAAGGCTTCTTATTTCTTATAGCATTATGGCTGGGAGTGGCATATCAAATTATATGTTTATTTCTTGGGCTGCTAATGTCTTTGCTATATGGGTTTGCACTGTTCCCACATTGCCTGCCTATATTATGATATGCTATGCTGTGCATTAAAGTGGTATCATTGTAAAAGCAAATGTATTTTGAATACCAGGTAGTGATTGTTATCACCATGTCTTGCTGTGGTCACATGGATTGAGCACCAGAAAATTTCCTTTCAGTTTGCTTTGAAAACTATAGAAGGCCTGTAGTAGAGGCAAAACTGTTGACAAGAATTGGTACAGGTTGAGTATCCCTTACTCGTAAATCCAAAAACCGAACGTTTTTGAGCCAACATGATGCCACACCTCAAACTGCAGGCATTACTCACGTTACCAAGTTAGTTGGTAGCTCTCGTGGCGTTTCGTTCTCTGCCTCAGTCTCAACAGCAGCCCCAGCAGATCAAGGCAGGAGGGAACAGACTGGCATACCTTACAGATCAAGGCAAATTTTCCAAAATACGGAAAAATCTGAAATGCTTCTGGTCCTAAGCATTTTCGATAAGGGATACTCAACCTGTAATAGTTTAGGATTAACCTTTATTTCTATCCTTTCTCCAAACTCTACAATCTGCCTCTTATATAGGTGAAAGATATGATGCTGAGCCCAAGTCAAAGTGGGATGAAGAATGGGATAAAAGCAAAACTGGCTTTCCCTTCAGTGATAAACTAGGTGAGCTGAGTGACAAAATTGGAAGCACAATTGATGACACCATCAGCAAGTTCCGGAGGAAAGACAGAGAGGATTCTCCTGAAAGATGCAGGTACTTCCTCAGACGGCTTGTTTTTGCACAGTCCCTCTCTTTTTCGGCCCTTCCACAACCCATCTTTTAGCTTTTGACTGGTTCTCCTTTACTTAAAAAAAACATATTGCTGGTTATCTAGCATTCTAGACTTATCTTGTTAATTGCTGGGGTTTCTAAGAATGTTTACGGCTGTGATTATGGGTTGGATCCAGCCTAACTTGACAGTTTCTGCTGATTTTCCTTCTTCCTGCTATAGACCTGCCTCATGTCATTTCTCAGGGTTCCCTATTAATGGAGATCAGTGAGCGGCTGTGGGAGGTGAGAGGCAGGAAAGTTCCATTCTGCCATTGGAAAATTGAGTATGGATCCAGCCCAGTAGGGTGACACTCTGGGATCTTGAAGTATTTCCTTTAAATTCATAATCATTGTGGTTGTGGATAAACTTGAAAAGGTATGGGCAGACTTTACTAGATGTTGAAATCTCATCCTGGACACCTGTCTTACCCAGCTGCACTTACTTTGCAAAAACTCAAGTGCATTAACGGCTTTATCACATTGCCCTTTAAAGACTTCGTCTGTTGTGTGATGTCCCCAAATGAAAATTAATTACCATTTAATAGTTTTCTTTACCCCCCTCTTGAAAAATTAGATTTTCCCACTGGGGCAACTTTGTACCCCAATAGTTAACATGGGCCGAGGTACAAAGTTACCCCAGCTTAGTGTCATTAATAAGTTAAATAATTGTGTTTTTTTTTTCAATATAACTTTTATAATTGTATGAAAAATACAATTATAATTGGTTACTGAGCATGCATTTGGGATACAAACACACCACAAGACATAATTGTGTATGTTTATAGGACACGTGTTTGTGCACGGTGCATACTGTGACACATACTGACTTCAAAATGCAATTATATTTTGTTGGGGTACATTTGTGAGCACTGCATAATGAATCTGATGTAAATAGTTGACACCTAAAGCATGACAAATTTGGAGGCAGCCCCAGTAGGGGAAAGGCTGGGATAGTTTAAAAGTGCTCATATCATTCTGATCTTCATAGCTCCCCTGTGTTGTTGTTTTCCTTAGTCAAAGAAGCTTGTCCAGTGTCGTAAAAAAACTAACAAACTGTGTAACCACAGTGAAAGTGAAGTTCACAGTAATGAAAAGTTGATATTTCAGACAACTATAGAATATTTTTGTCTCCAACTGTTGCTGGTTTCAAAGTAAAAGAAAAATATGGCTAACCTAGCAAACCCAGAATGGGAAAAAAGAGGCCAGGTAACAGGTGACAGCGTTATTGTGTTGTGTAGCCCCTATGCGTTTCGCTATATAAGCTTCATTGGGGGATCAGAGTTCCTTTGCTCTGACCCCCTCCTCCCACTTTCCCCCATAGATACTTTAACTTTTGCTTACTTAAGCAGAATATTGCAAAATTCATTTTTCTTTCCCCTCCAAATTAAATATCATATGTATTTTTTGTTGTTCTGCTATTGAGTCACAGCTGACCTATGGCAACCCCATCATGTTTTCAAGGCAAGAGACATTCGGAGGTTGCTTGCCATTACCTGCCTCCGCGTCACGACCCTGGTATTCCTTGGAGGTCTCCCATCCAAATACTAGCCAGGGTCAGGGCTGAATTTGTGTGACTGGCCCAAGGCCACCCAGCAAGCTTCCATGGTGCAAGTGGGGATTTGAACCTGGGTTTCCCAGATCCTAGTCTGACACCTTAACCGCTGCACCACGCTAGCTCTCATAAGTATACTTCATCACAATTTGGGGAGATATTTAAAAAGTATGTTAAGGGATGTTCCATGAGCAGTGGACCAGTTTTTAAAGGATGGAGAATATAAATAATAAATGCCGTTCAAGGGCCAAAAATGAATGGTCCCTCCCACTCTTCAAACTTTCAAAATGGAAATTCTTAAATGCCAGCAACATTGGAAGGGGTGGTAATGGGAACTTACTTTTGCTGTGTTCCAAGTAGGGTAGTGTGAAAAAGAAACACCTCACTTTTATCAGCTTGTCCTTACAGCAAATATGGTAACTGTTTTTCTCTGTAGTTTATATATATGTGTGCATTGAAGTCGTCTTCTCCCTTTTTAATGGATCATGTGGGCAAGCGGGGCTCATACCTTAGTGAGCCCAGAAACCTGATGGCTCTTCATCATGCCAAGTTCTATCCTCCAGGGCCTTGACAAACTGCCACACTAGATGGAGCAGCTGTGCTTGCATCCATTCCTGACTGACACTAGCCACATGGCAGGTCGAAACTCTGCCTCAGTAAAAGCTACTTCAGTCAAATCAGCTTCTTCTCTGTAAAAGCTCTTCCCCAGGGCATAAAAAAAGAAAAGGGCTGTAAAAAGCTAGCTGATAAAGCTGGTCCTGAGAGAGCTGCATGCTCTAGCTCTATTTATTCTGTCCTAGATATGTAGATCTGCAAGAAGCAATCCTGATCCTATTGGGATCTTTTGAGCATATAGCTTTTGAGCATATAGCAATCCTGATCCTATTGGGATCTTTTGAGCAGATAGCTCCAATAGTTTACTGCGGCTCAAGGTGCAGCAAGCAGCAGATTGAGCTCTCCAGAGCATAAACTGCTCTGTAAATGTGTGGCGAGGGCAGCAGTACAGACTAGCTTGCAAACCTTGTGTATACTAGGAAATTATTTGCATGAGGCTATAGTTATGACTGCAAAGGAAAGCACTGTTTTACAGAGCAGTGCAGCTGTTATACTGTTCTGCTGTTCATCCTGCCAAAATCAGTCAGGCTACACGTTGCATCAAGTTTTAGATGTGGTTTTGCTGGACCTTTGCTGCAGGACAGGATGACAGTGCAAGGTATAGCACAATCCGAGTGTGCGCACTAACTTTAGATCATGTGGTTGGATACCTGCAGAGGCTAGTTTTGCTGCTTCATACAGCAGTTTCTTATGTTCTCCCCCACTACCCCCCAAAAAAAACCTCACTCCTGAGGGTTGGGAAAGGATGTGGTTCAAGGAAGCTACAGCCAGAAATCCATGCATACCACAAAATCCCAGCTCCCCCTTCAGCCTGTGTTGTCCTAAGGGTCCTCTGGCCCTCAGGGGCATGGCTTGTTGCGGAGCTTAGAAGCCTGTTCTGGTGAAGAAAAGGAATTACCTCTGTGAACCTGTTCTGTTTGTGTTAATATAAGATCTTTAAAATTGGCTTTCTAGGTGAGATCAAGGTCCACCTACTCCAGGATTCTTTACAGGAATCCTGGCAACCAGCATGCACTTGATGGTCTTCCAGCGGTCTCCTCTTGAGACCTCTTGATGGTCCCCTCTTGCCCATCCTATTTTAAACTGTTTGACCCAACTACGACTAAGCAGATTTCCACTGATTAGACTTCTGTCAGTTTACTAAAACCATTCATGTAGTACAGATGTGTATAAATTTAAAAGAAAATCAAGCTGACTTCAAATGTTTACAGGCTGTTACACAAATGCTGCTCTTCTACTTTAAAATCATAACTAAAGCTATCGAAATGAAGATTTATTTTGTTAACATTGTTAGGGAATTTTTGCCCTCCTGATTGTGCCTCTCATTTCATTTATAGAATGTCTTAGAAATGTATAGTGCTTTCTGCCTTTTGATTCTAAATTAGTCAGTGTTGTGACTTTTGGTTGTAATTCATGGTTCAGAGAAACAGAACAATAATATTGAAAAATGCTATAATGCTTTGGTGTCTACTCGTATTTCCCCTTCATGTTGGATCGCTTGTTTGCATATCAGCTAATTCAACTTTTTAGTGTGGAAGTTGCAAGTAATTCACATCAGCATCTAATTGTGCTGAGTATAGTACCCCTGCTTCAAACTGCTGGCAGATAAGTTTGTTGACACAAGGAGTTGTATTCATTTATGAGGAACTCTTTATCCTAATTAAATCCGTAGTAGGCAGGAGGTTGTGTAGGACACCCTGGATTGGCTTTAAATCAAGTTGACATTCTTTGAATAATCTAAAGCAAGAGAAGCTTGATTGACTGTATTGTTATATATACACACAGCCAAGAATGTTAAGTGCTGGAACCCTTCTGGGTAGGGAGGGCTGGGGGGGGGGGGGTGATGGACACAGTAATGTGGGCCTAGCCTCTAAGATGTGGATTAAAATCTAAATTATATGGCATAAAACAGAAGGGTAATGTCTTCATTTTATTCCTCTGCTTGTGACAAAACTAATATCCTCTTGGGGTCCTTTTAGCACAGTCTTAGCAGTTGACGGTTCTATACAAAACGCTCTATAAGAATTATGTGGGAATCTGGCACTGCATTTAACTCGGCATGGGAGCAATCCGCCCAAATGCTGTTGCTACATAATTTCGCCTCATTTCAGTAGGACTTGAATTTCCGCACCAAACCCTCTCAGAACAGAAGGAGACTGCTCAACAGCAGTGTTTGGATTTACTCCCCTTACATTTGGCTGGTGCCGTTAGTGCCTTTTATTAGTTTGCATCTGTAATCTCTGTTGGAATAGAAAGTGAAATGCTGGGTGTTTATGTTCACTGATCTTAATGAATTAAACGACCTTTGCTGGCAAGTAGATAATATACCGAGATGCAGTGGGAGACATAACTAAGTAATAATAATAATGGGAAAAGCTTAAACCATTGTTAGTGGAGAACAAAGGCTACCCCGCAGAGCATACTGCAGTTTGTGTTGCATCCATGCTGACAAGAAGACAGCCTTTCTTCAGTCAGATGGTTTAGTGCTCTGTTCCTTTATTGAAACATAGAAACCCTCTGCAGCTGTTTCCTGTTCCAGAGCAGTTATCTTTCAAAATATTTTCCAGTATGTTCTTGCTCCTTATCATTGTGTGTTGGCCTACAGAAGTTACTTTTCGAATAAAAGTTCAAGGAAAGTTAATACAGGTGAAGACTTTTAACATTGCCCTTCCCTAGAAGCTCAGGACAAGTAATAACTTTTTCAGAGCAATTTATTAAATACACACATGTGCCCTGCATAGGTCCAGTGCATCGATATGGTTGGATCTGGCAATCTGTGAGCACAAGGATCACTGATTTTTGTTCCTTTTTTTTTTTGTTCTTTGTTTCTTTTTTGTGACCATGTGAAAGTTGACTTCCACATGCAGATTGTCTTCTTCTGATGGATTGATGGATCCACTCATCGTTTATTGGTGTTAAACAGAGTTTGTGTTAGATCTGTTCCAGACCTAACCAAGATTCCCATCTAGCCAGGGTTTGAAGTGGGCTTGCAGACACTAGTGAAAATAGGATTAGTATTAATCATAGTTGTCACCAATGTATATATAAACTCTAAGGATAAAAAGGGAAAGGAGGAGGAATTTGTGTCATAGAGTAGGAGAGTAAAAAACTGCCCGTTCCCAAGCTGTTTTCTGATTTGCAGTCTACAGTTTGAAAGATGGCAGTATTGAGTCTGTACCAGACCAAATGCATGATAATACTGATATGTGTGGGCATATCTCTTGTGTCATTTAATTCCCAGATCATTGAAAGCTGCTTATATGGAAGTATCTCTACATTTGGTTCAAATAAGTGTTCTGATTTGGTGAACTTCTGAAGAAGAAAATTCAAAAACTGGTGAATGCCACCAAGCAGAGCTGGAAAAGACAGGCAGCAGGGAATTGATTCACTACATAGAGAACACCATCAGTAGGCTACTGTAGCTGCAATGAAGCACAGGGCATGAAGTGTCATGTAAAGCCTGACAGATCAGACTAGCACCTTGGATTATTCCTGAGAAAGTTAATTCCTGTCAAGAGGCAGGCTGTTGAAATTCATGCCATTTGCAATGATCAGAGTAGAGATTATGGAACCAGAACTAGTTCCTGTGTCACAGTGTCCAAAAAATAGAAAATTAGATTCTTCTCAACAGACGGAGTTAGACAAGGGTGTTCTAGGCATTGTCTGTTAGCCATTGCAGTCAGGATTAAAGAAGAGGTGGAACCTGATCTCACTGAAAGGGGCCAGTCACAGTCTTTGATAACCACCCCAACAGAGTACTTGACCATCTTGCATACTGCCATGTATTGAAGTCTGATTGTTTTTGAAAATGAAAGTTAACTGAGAAAACATTTCTATTGCTCATAATAGTCACAAAATGAGTAGCTGTAGGCAGCCATTTTAAACAACAGCCTTCTTTCATGGTTGAAGAGGGTGAAGCTACTTTTTAGGATATCGTGAAGGACTTCCAGCAGCAAATTGGACATTAATGCAGGAAATTATTCAAATTTTGGTTGATATGTTTTGTATGCTTATTTATGTGTATTATGCTTTAAAACATAAAGCCTGAACCTTTGTTTGGTTGAAATGTCCCCTCTAGAAGCTAGTGTTCAACAAGAATACTTTTAACAGTTATCTGTCAAGCTCTTTTTTATCGATCCTTTATCTGAGCAACACACTCTTTATTTTTGCAGTGATAGCGATGAGGAAAAGAAATCTAGAAGAGGTAAATCCCCAAAAGGTGAATTTAAAGATGAAGAGGAGACGGTGACAACAAAACACATTCATATTACACAAGCTACAGAGACCACCACCACCAGACACAAACGCACAGCAAATCCTTCCAAAACCATTGACCTGGGAGCAGCTGCACATTACACGGGGGACAAAGCAAGCCCAGACCAAAATTCTGCAGCTCACACACCACAGTCTACAGCAAAGGTAAGGAAGGCTACAATAAGCATGACTGTACATTACTGAATTCACATTCACCCTAGTTCAAGCAGTTTTCGTTCAAAGTACAGTTCGAATTTTCTAGTATGCCTTGTGGGAGTAATTCACTGACAACAGCCGTTATTTCCTATGGATGGTAGAGAGACCAGATCTACCATACAGGGAAAAAAGGGATTTTGTTTTGGCCATCGAGTCGCTGTCAACTTACGGCTTCAATGCAAGAGACGTTCAAAGGTGGTTTGATATTGCCTGCATCTGCATTGCAACCTTAGACTTCCTTGGTGGTCTCCCATCCATGAACTAACTAGGGCTGACCCTGGTTGGCTTCCAAGATCTGGTGAGGCTGGGCTTGCCTGGACTGTCCAGGTAAGGGCACTAGGAAATAATGGCCCTGTACAATTTAAAGGGAGGGAGATGGTTTTTCTTGGCTTCTGACATCAAAAAAACTTCCCAAATTCTGGGAGATATATTTTCCTTACTTTTGGGGTCATTTGGGATATCCCTGGGCATTTGATTTCCAGTTTATTTTTGGCTCAGGTATATCCAAGTGCCTGCCCCTAAAGGGTGGTCTTCCTTTGATTCATGGCATAAACTTTTCCCTCATCTGTCTGAGATTCTGCAATTGCTGCATTCTTATCTTTACTGCTAGGTAAGCAAGTGTCAGTTATGCCAGGAGCATCTCTACAAACTACATTTGTGGCATACACTGTCCTCCTTTCTGAAAAGGATTGATCAGCATGGGTAGACAGTGTCTAGAATTGACTACAGTAATAAGAGTAGCCGTCCTGAAGTTAACTAAGAAGCTCTTGCTAGTGCAGAATTCTGCAGTGTGAATTTTAGTAAATATGGCAAGGAGAAACATTGATGCAGGTTACAGATTATCTTCCAGGTCCATTTTAAGATTTCTGATATTGTCTTTAAATCCTTCCCTGGCTTGAGATCCACATGTCAGGCCAACTGCTGTATGTATTGTATAGGGCACTCCCTGCTTCATATTTCCTCAGTGTGTGAGATGAAGACATTGATGGGAAATAGCGGGAGGCCTTTATTGCAAATGCTCTGGAGCCATGGAATGATTTTTCTCAATGAAGTTTTGTGCAAGTCTGGGGTTTTTTTGGGAGGGGGGGGGAATAATACAGAACTGCTCTTTTCCAAAAGACATATGGCTGCTGAGTGGGCACCTTAGTCTTGTGTTGTGCCTACTGTTGATCACATTCTCCTTATGGATTATTTAATTTGATTTTAATTTTTTGTCAGAAGCAAATGCAAGATGGAGAAGGAAATGAAATATTTTAAATAACTACCACTAGTGTAGTGTAGGAACTCCTATAGCTGAATTACTCAAGTGCATATCTAGATTACTTCCTGGCCTTTGTTTGCTTGCGTTCACATAAGTGATAGAACTTTGAATAATTTAGCTAAATGATTTAGCCAGAAGAAGGCAAGAGTGGATTTGCAGGGGATCAGTGCCCATTAGGCTGTAGGCCAAATTAATAAATGGGTGAAGCGGCCCTGTTCTCAAGCATCATATTGCCTATTTTATCTTGTAACAACAGGTTCTAAGCACTTACTCCCAGTAAACTTGACAGTATGGTATAGGTATGGTACAGGTTTGAACCTCCTCGGGAGACTCCCCAGTTATGAAGAAGGATGTTCATTTGTAAACTTAAAGGGGTGGGGATGAACACAATGACCCAGTGAGCACTGAGGGTGCTTTTTGTCCTCACAGGAACTACTGAATATTGAGCAGTGTTGTGTTCAGTTAAAGGGGGGCAGTGGGGTGCGGTGAGGGGATTTTCCTAATTTGGAGTGGGAGATTAAGTTCAGGGTTTATGTGTAATGAGCCCCATCCTGGATGCTATGAGGCTTTTTAAAGGCTGTGACCATTAAAAGGGTCCTAGTAAGGGGATTATTCAGGATCAGAGGAGAAAATGTTTCCTCCAATCCTAATTAATCACAGCCACCACTGATTCTTTAAGAAGGGGGCAAAGTGACTGTTTACAACAGCCCGGAATGTGAGGTGAAGTTAGTGTTGGGGGATGCATATTGTAGACTGCACCAACCCTAATTCCCTTCACCTTCCCAATTCATCCATACGGCACAGGAAGGGAGATGTAAAACTGTCTGCTCCAGTGTTGTACTGTTTGGGTTCATCACCAAATGATTAGCCTCCTGCTTACCTAGCCTTAGAAGTCAGGAGGAATGGGCTATAGAAGTAGACCGCTCAGGTTCAAGGCCAGATGGGCAAGGAATTTCTCATCCAGTTCTGCAGCTCAGTGGGACTGCACTAATGTGCCATGTTGTGGGTGGGGGTCTACTTATTTATCTTCTCTGGTCCCCCTGCAATTCTCACAGGCTCATTTTTTTCATAGGTACAACTTGGAGGCCCCAAGTCCACTTTGCATTTTTAGGCAAAACAGGCTGTCGTGCCTGGAAAGGAGTTTTGGTTCTGTAGCCTGTTCAGATACTGTGCTGGTGTGCTAACCTTGTTCTCTATCAGGTGCAACATTTCCTTAAATCCAGGGGGGCACAGTTTCTGCAGCTCTCCTGGATTGATTGCTCTCAATTATTTTGTTTGCCCATCTAAGAGTGAAAGTCCTCAGTAAGTGCACTGGAGGGAACTTCTTTCTTAAAGGCAAATTAAGTAGACAAATTACTTGCTTTAATCAATAAAGTTGTAATGAGCAGGTTTTCTAGAAACCCCTTAGGTGGTGCATCAGGTTTATCATAAATGTACTTGACTTTGTGCCAAGGTTCATAGAATATTAAAAATGACATTGTGCTCCAGGAAAAGCACTTCTCACACCTGTTTCCATCCTTTGTAAGTTCATGCAGAAATATAGGTTTACTCAGTGATACTGGAGGGTGCCATTGCTCTGTGGTGAACTGCATGTCTGTGTAAGAGAGAGTGAATCCGTGGGTCATGTTAGTAAACACAGTCCCTTCCTTATGACGGGAGGGGGGGAATGAGTGCCTTTGATTTTTCTGAAAAGGTTGTTTAAATCTATACCTTCTGCTTATGGTTTTATAATTACATTCTGCACTTTTGATAAAGCTGAAAAACATAGCTGCCATCTGAAAATATAAGAAGCACATTGTCCCCATTACTGGATACAAGTCTGGCAGAACTGTGGTTCAGCCTTTCTTGGAAAGCAGGCATTACAAAACAGATTGAGGCTTTTTCCAAGTACATAACTTTGGGGTGCTGAGTTCAAATCTCAGGTTGGCTCCAAAGTTCCAGGGTCCCTTAGGAAATTGCACTTTTAGTCAGCCCTCCTTTTTTGCTGGAAATAATCACAGAAGAATGGAAGCAATACTTTGAAGATTAAAATTATTTCAAAGTACCCACAAGATTATTTAAAGCTGGATATTTCACATTCATATATCCTGTAGGTGGTGGTGACAGCAGCAGAAAGTGCTGTCAAGTCGCAAACAAAGTATAGTGACCCCATAGGGCTTTCAGGGCTGATGTAACACTGTATGATGCATCATGAATAGCTTAGCATATAAAATTATACTATTTTGCACATATATGGAATTGACAGGTAAAAACCTTTATTTTCTAAAACAAAAATTGCAAGTATACCCAGTACTTGAGAAAAAGTTGCAGATTGCTGCATGCTAGGCTACCATAACATGTGTTTCTCATTTTTTGTCATCTGTGTGTGTGTGTGTGTATGTGTAATGTGCCATCAAGTCGCAGCCGACTTATGGCGACCCCTTTTGGGGTTTTCATGGCAAGAGGTGGTTTGCCAGTGCCTTCCTCTGCACAGCAACCCTGGTATTCCTTGGTGTTCTCCCATCCAAATACTAACCAGGGCTGACCCTGCTTGGCTTCTGAGATCTGACGAGATCAGGCTAGCCTGTAGGAAAAGTTGAAGGTAGAAAACAAATTCTGAAATAAAGACAAGAATGTCTGTTATTTGGACAGAAACACTGTTACAATTTGGACAGAAACACAATATGCACCCAGCATATTTGGATGTTACACATTATAACATGGAAGACACTGAACACTTTAATATTATATTATACACATTATAGTGTATTAATTATTGCCATATTATTTACATGTAAACAAAAAGTAGTCTTGAAAATACTCCCCTTTCTGTTTTTAACGTTAATAGTGTAAAGTGATTTCCACTCAGTATAGGCCATCACTGTACTGATTGGTTGAAGTCTTAACAAATGCTGGGTAAGTCCATAGGCATTTTTGCCCCAGGTCTTATTCAAATTTTCTCTCATTGCAAACTGTCTCCATAGATACACCTTCAAATTATCTCACTTCGGGACTATAAGATGCTTTAACTTCATTCATAACTATATTTCTTAACACTCTCACTTGTGCTTGTTTGTAGGTTCCTGGCAGCAAATCATCCAGTGACCTGGTTGACCTTTTGTTTGATGGTGCCGATCAGTCAGCCTCCACAGGTAAATGACGGTTCATTCTGAGAAACTGGTTTAGCCACAAGTCTGTATTTCTTAATACTGGAATAACTGAAAGATCAGAGTGTTATGAAGCTAAGGAAGATGATATGAGTCACTTAAATACTAAGCTGTGCATATATTCATAGAATCGCATGCAAATTACCATATTATATAGATTAATAATAACCATAACACCTTAGAAAGATTCACAGCTAAGTCACTCTGTCAGGAAATGCGGTGGCTAGAATGCAGTGTTATTCATAATTAATTCTAAAAGCGTGTAATCTAGTCAGGTTTCAACACTTCTCATGTTACACATTAACAGAGGCAGCATTAGAAATGGTTGACTTCCATGCACAAGTCGCATCTAATGTATATGGCAAAAGTGAAGTCAACACTTCTGTTGTCATTATTCTGATGACTCTTGGATGACCTGGTAGCAAAAAATTATGTATCTTGATCCTTTTGAAATTACCATTCTATTCATTGTAAGCAACGAATTGAAACTACTCATTCTGCACTTAGTATCTAGCTTTATTTTAATTATAAATGCTGAAGTGCAAGTTTGGTAAATGAAAAACAGTTGCCTGATTGGGGCAGCATCAGGATTATCTGTGGCTGGCATGAAATATTAAAATGGTTCTATTCATACATTTTTGTACCAGTAGAATAGCAGTTGCAGAAGAATCAACCACAGAGCAGATGTCTGAATGCTAAGTGATAGTTGTGTAATGCATGTAGTGATGAAAAAGCTGCTATGAATTCAACAGAGAAAGCTGGATCTTATAAACCATGAATTCCAATTTTTTTCTGTTTTCATAGAATCATAGAGTTGGAAGGGACCACCATGGTCATCTAATCCAACCCCCTTCACAATGCAGGAAATTCACAACTACCTCCCCCCCACACCCCCAGTGACTCCTACTCCATGCCCAGAAAATGGGCAAGATGGCCTCCCTCTCATGATCTGCCCAAGGTCATAGAATCAGCAATGCTGACAGATGGCCATCTAGCCTCTGCCTAAAAACCTCCAGGGAATGAGCACTTACCACCTCCCGAGGAAGCTTATATTGTTCTCTTTTGCTCTAGAAGCCAATATTAACTCCACCACCCCCCACCCACCCCCAAAGGCTGGCCCTGGGAATTGGAGAACCTCATGGACAAAATGCTGTGAGGCTGCAGTGAGGAAATGGAATTTGGTGAAGTTTGTGTTCCTATAAGCATAACAAATGAAACAGGCCACAGCTTTATTGATTACAACCATTGGAGCCTTGGCAAAGCATAGGGCAAGGGTGGGGAACGTCAGGCCCGGGGGCCGTTTAAGGCCCACAAAATCATTTGGTCTGGCCCTTCATGGGTCCTGGCAGATCTCTAGCTCAGAAGGATCTAAGACTGGCAATCCGCCCCCTCCTGCAGACAGGAATAGCCTTTATTCAAGGCGGATGTGAGTTTGTTTTGCTGAGAAAAGGAACTTCCCCCCCCCCTTGCAGAAGAGTCGTTAGCTATGGAGCTGCTAGGACCGCCCAAGAAACTGTGTTAACCCTTTCCCACCTGGGCCATGGAGAAATGTATTCCCTCTGTACTACAAGAGGGCTTGGGGCAGAAGTGGCGACAATGGAGGTGTTAAAGGGGGCAGGGCCAGAATGTGCGGGTGGGGGGGAGTTCTTAGCCAGTGTGTCCTCATTTCATCCCTGCAGGCAGAGGTAGCAGGAGCCGGCTGTAGAATTTGCCCCTGTCCATGCGGAGCAAGAGCAACTCCGGCGTGTGGCTGGACGGCTACGCCCGGCTGGTGCAACAGACAATCCTGTGCCACCAGATGGGCGAGTGCACCACCGGTTGGATGCCTGCCTGCTTGCCCGCATGAGGGGGGTTCATCTGGGGCAGCTGCCTGCTTGAGGCTTGGTCGGTTAATTTTTAAGTTGGTAATTTTATATGGCCAGCGAATGATGTTATAAGTATCCAAATGGCCCTTGGCAGAAAAAAGGTTCCCCACCCCTGGCATAGGGCAACATCAGGTGACCCTCCTGTCAACCAATGGCCTAAATCCTTCTCCAGCCCACCTGCTGGGGAGCAATGTGGAATGGCAAGTCCTGGGATCCCACATGGGTGCCAGCCACTGTGTGGTTCCTGTCACCTAAAAGTGAAGCCAGGCGACAGCCCCCCCCCCCCCCGAGATAGGCACACTGCTGAACAGCTCTACCTCAAGGCCCCTTACGGGAGTCCCCAAAATGAAGGGAAGTAAGCACACAAGCATAGTCTCCCCCAAATGGATCCAGCCTAGTGGCCAAACTGCCCTCACCCAAATCTGTGATGATAGCATGCTAACAAGAAGAAAATCCTGAAATTTAACGCAGTGCCCAGAATGCATAAAACAAAGGAAGGGGAGGGAGGGAAGCTGGAGCTGATTGTGCATGCCCAGGCAGAGGTGTTTGACATAAAAAGGAAAAACAGTCCAGAGTGAAGACTCCAGTCTCCAGGTCTTCCCTGCAAGCTCTTCCCTCCAGCCCAGCCCCAACAGCCTTTGTTTGATTGGCAGGGCCTCCGCCGAGCCCACCCTGGAGACCCCTGGCCACTGCTGCAAGGCTGGGAGGGGGACAAAAAAAACCTTCCTCTGTTTTGCCTGCTCCCAGCTCAGCAACTGCAAAATCAGCCCAAGGGCCATCACTTCCCTATTCTGCCAATCCTTACTTCTTCATGAACACTGCAATTTTGTACATTAACTTGCCTTACCCCAGTACTTACCTGGGAGAAGTGAAAGGTGGTATACGTAGTAGGGTCTGGTTTCTATGTAAAAGCATTCCTTGGAAAGTAATAACCATAATAGCAGTAATAACCATATTAGTGGGCAGATGAAAGAATTTCCCTCTTTATCTTCCTGGCTCCTCCTTCTTGGTTCCTAAAATATTAGACACCTGTAGCTCTGGGAAGAAGGGATTAGAAGGCACCCCACCCAGCAGCTACCATTCTGAAGCCATAAATGGAGCAACATCTCAGCTGGAGCAGCAGGGGTCTAATATTGGATCTCATTCCAGTCATCTACAAATGAGAACCAACCGCTCTCAAGTGTTCTCTCACCTTTCTTGTACTTGAATAGGTTAAATAGAGAGGCTGATCATCTAAAGGTTTCATACAACAGGGCCAATGCAGACCTTTGCATGCCTTCCCCCAAATGAAATACCTTCCAGGGTGGGATTCAATGGGATGCAAAGAACTGCAGTCACAAAGAAAATCTGGCAGCCCCCCCCCCCCCCACACACACACAAGGCACTCTGAGTGGGAGCACTTTCAAGTTGTGCACTCGTCTCTTGGGATGCAATGCAGAAATCCCATCATTGATATCAGCTTGCTTGCTAAAGGAACCAAGGGTTTCTTTTCCTGCTAGGCTGAGTAAATGGTCTTTTAAAAGCTATGTTCGATTAAACTTGAATTCTGTATAATATTTCAAGAACAGAGCATGCTGGCTGATCTCAGAGGTATGATCCTTTCTTGCCATCGTGAAACCTTTTCATGATTTGCAGCTTGAATAGCGCCCGTGATCTTCTTTCCCTGCTACAATTGAAATTAATGTCACCCCGCTTTCTAACATCAGCCTTTAGGAGATCTCTTAGAGATGAGATATGTTACCAGCTGGCCCTCACAAATAATGTCTGTGCTGTCCTAAGGAGGCAGATGGAAGGAGTTAATTTATAACGACAGGTCTCACTTGGGAGTCTTCGAGGCCAATTGATGCTGTGGAGATTAGCACTGCCTTTCTCAAGCAGGTCACTTTTACTGACCATCGTGCTACTCACGGTGCGGGCTACACAAGTACGCCTTTTGTGACATGCATGAAAAAATAAAGTCCAAAACCAGACTTTGTTAAATGTATTGGAACGTCATGTTCTCAAGAATCTTTGACAGCAGTTGTCAAACAGCTAGTCCATATCTGTCATATGAAAACAGGAAGCAACTTGTTTTTTATTGAGAAACGTGGTTCTTGGAATAAAGTACCCAGATGAATAGATTTAAACAAACTGTAGAATCTAGAAGGGTTGGAGGTTACCATTTAGACAAAATTCGAAATGCCAAGTGTAATTATTATACGGGACTTTTATTCCAGTTAATTTAATTGCTGTGGTTATTATTTCAACTTTTAAAAGGGAATGTTGAGATCATGAGAAAAGTATAGGCCTCCTTCTAAAAACCTTACAAGCCTAGGAAATACTTTAAAAAAAAACAACCATGGATATACAGGAGAGGTAGTTCTAGGAATTAAGCCTCACAAACCTCCGTGTGCATGGTTGGAAAGCTGAATTAGTTCTGTTGACTTTGGTGTACTGGCTCTTTGACGTACCCAAAGATGTGTGGTTATGGCAACATATGTAAAATGTTCCGTGGCAGTCTGCATTTGGCGGTCATGTATGCTGGTCTGCTACTTTTACCTGTTAGGTGAAAATCTATTCTCAAAGGTTGCTACCCAAACTTAGGTGCCACTGTCTTCTTTGGGATCTCAGTCACTCAACAGGTTTGTGACCTGTTTCATCTAGAAAAGGTAGCTATTGGCCCACACCAATGCATGACCTTAGTCTGATAGTCGCTGTGTTAGCACAGCATTAGTGGCACCATATTTGAAATCCCACATCTTTGTAGATTTGCTTTTGCTTGGCAGCATGCATGCCCAAGATACCTATAGCCATCCTGGTCAAACAGTTGTGTGGGAAACCTGAGTTAAGCATATATAGAGCTTAACCTCTACAATTCACATACATGCCTTAGGAATGTGTCCTTAAATTGGTTGTTAGGGTGAATTTACCTGTATTAACTGAACTAGTAACACTATTGAATCCATGTTATTAACCAAAAATCTGACGTTTCTAATTTAGTTGTGCATGCTCATGTGTGCCACATGAAAGAATGTGTATCTTCTGATTAGCCAAATGTATTGAATACCCTCAAATTATTTGGATAAATGAAATGTAGCTGAGCCTTTTCACAAATTTCCAATACAGCTTCCCATAATGATTTAAAATCAATTCTAGTAAGTGCCCAATCTGTCTCTTAACGCCTGGTTTACAAAAGCATTCACCTTCTAGAAGTGAGAAAGATCTTTACTGTTTTCTTAGTATGCACATTCTGAAGGTAGCTGCTGATGTCACCACCTGAAATCTAAGCATGCTTTCTGAATATTGGCTGAAAATGGTATTAAAGTATGCATACAGTAGAAGAGGAACTGTTTCTTTTATTACTGCTAGCCATTTATTTAAAAAAGGAGTTAGTTCTAGTTTAATTAACCCAGTTGAGAGCAGCAGATGGGGCAGAATGTCTTGCAGTGATAAGACAATTCTGAAATGGCACCAGATGTTAGAAGCTGTCCCTGGTGGTGTTTGAGTGCAACACAGATGTTACAGTCCCACCTGGCTAGTTTCTAAGCACTGCAGGCTAAGCAGCTGTGATGTAACCCATATAATGTACGCAAACACTAAAAGCAGAATAATTGAGCTGCTGCTACTCCTTGGAAAGATATGACTACTTGGAGGTGAAATCTTTTAAGGACGAACTGTGGCAGCTAAGGCAACTCTTTCATTCTTTCAGGAGAAGAATGACTCGCCAGTACATTGCAGTTAGAAGACAACCAAACAGTCTAAGGAGAGACTGCTTCACACAAGACATTTCTTTCCATGTAGGAAAATCTGTTCCTCTGTATGTGAAGAAACACACAGCATAAGTTTTCATCTTTCCTGGGATCACCATGGTCCAGGAGCTGTTTGGTTTCTTGATCTGCACTTTGAAGATAAAAGGCACACTCACAACTACATACAAAGAAGTTTATCTACTCTTCTTCCTACATGGAAGTGGCCTCCTTTACAGGAAAGAATGTCACTTGTGAAGCAGCCCTCAATTTAATCTGATAAAATTATCGCATCAGAATTATATCCCGCATAGATTATGTCAGGGATTTTCTACCATGATTTATAAAATAGGCTGTAAGGAAGACTAGTTAGAATTCTGTATTTTGATATAAATAATTTACTGGTATCTTACAAATGCACATTGGGACTTCTGTGTTCTGCTTTAGAAAGTAAGCAAACGTATAAAAAATGAACACTAGTGCAGGCTTAATAGTTTGAAATCATGAATCTGAAATCATTGGTATGTCATTTATTCTTAAAGTTGCACAGGAGTTATGTGGAAGAAAACTTTAAATTTTTCATTGTAGGTGGCGTGATAAACAAATGAAAGGATTCCTCCAGTATGAACCTGTTTTCTATGTTAAAGCTACTTCCTTTTGGAACTGGTCTAATCTTTACTTTGTGGTATTTTTGCCAAGCCTCCATTGGCCCTACAGCAGTTTTTTGTTCTCTGAAGCTTCATATATCTTCATCAATTATTACTGAAATGAGTGTATAAATCTCTTGTTTTGAATTTGTTTAGAAGTGATAAGTTGGGAGGAACAGTTCTTCTAGATTCCTCCTTAAAATGAAGACCACTAATAAAGCAGGCTTGGGCCTTGGATGTGCTTCAGAAATTTTAGTTTTGATAGTGCTTAGTATTTTCCTTACTTTGTGTGCTCTCCTGTGCTTCCATATCTAATATGCATTTTATTTTTCATATGTCTTCTGAACTAACTGGATACCACTGGACCACCTATCACCCATATGGATTAACTGTTATTTAATTTTCATGGTAATTTGTGGCACTCTGTCACAGTCTTGTGTGTACCAAAACAGTACACTCATGTGAAAATCCATGCAGCAACTGGTCGAAGAACACAAGCATCTTTCAAACTCTGGTTTGCAGGATTCCCAGAGGTTTTTTGTAGTACAACATGATGACACAGAAATGTGGCTCCTTGTTGCATGAACACAGATTTTGAGAAATTTTCAAGCCACATATGCAAGTTGGTTGTTCGTTACATGTGTCCCTGTGGCACATTTAGCTCCTAAGGTAGATAATAGCTTAGTGTGTAATCCACCAAGCTATGCAAAGAGATCACACAGCAGCACTTAGTATGTCTTGGTATATCCAGTATATCTTGGTCTATTCTGACGCTTGGCATACAAGAGATTTAAATGTAAAATGTTATGCTATAGAGGTTACCGCACTTTGTATTCCCAGTGATGTATTAAGAGTTTGAAAATGTTATTAAAAACATCGCTTTAAAAGGGGTTTTGGATACCATGGCTTATAAATGGTTGGCAGACGTCTTCACAGCTAAAGGGGCCAAAAAAAGTGCAAACAGTATTTTTTATAACATTTTCAAACTCTTAATACATAGCTGGGAATACAAGTGCAGTAACCCCCTATGTTGAGTAGCTACAAGCTTTTTTAAACAGTTCCTGTCAGCAGTTACTGAAGTAGCTGTTTCTGTTCCAATAACAGTCTTTTAATTGCTTCTGTTTTTAGGTGGATCCACTGACCCCTTTGGAGGGTTTGCTGACTTCAACTCTGGAAGTTGTCCCCCCTCACAAGGTACAACATTCTATTGATGGTAAAGCTACTTTGGGGAAGATGGTGTAAAAAACAACTTCACTGCTGGGCATTTTGATCTTTGTTCTTTTTCATCAGAACTCTTTGATAATATCCAGTTGTCATGTTGACCGTGCTAGATAGATAAGTTGTTGAGTTACTTTGAGGGTTTGATACAACAGTTTGGAGTTTTGATAACTATCAGGTTGTTATTTGGAATAAGAGGCTTTGTTTGTCCTTTACTTTAGCTGTACTCACTGTAGAATATTGATATTTGTATAGCAAAGGGGTAGTCCTTTGGGATGCAAGCACGTAGCAGATGCAAGTTGTGAATTCCACACTCAATTGTCCTTTGCTTAATTCTTGCCCACTGTTTTGCTTCTATCAAACAATTGCCATTCTATTAGGTATGCATATATTTCCAGAAACTTGGATGAATAGGCTAATATGTTTTAATTTACCAGCTTTCCTTTCTTACTTGTCTGGGATTTCTGCATATTGATTAACCCATTTGGAAATAAACAACTGTTAGGGATTATTTCCCTGGGAGACCTGATTCTACCCTGGATCAAATAATTTCATTCTTAGAAAACAGTGTTTCTCTGATTAAGTTTATACTTCTCTTGTGTTTTGCAGAGCCATCTTTTCCATAACTGAAAATGATATGTGCTGGGCAGCCCGATCCTAATGGGGTGGTAGATCTGCTGCAGTCGGGGACACCGCAGCCACACCACCTCCTGAGCGGCTTGCTGCTGGGGACAGCAAGCTGAAAATACAATTTCAAAGGAAACCCCATGGAACTCTCCTTTTTGCAGGCGTAACTCGGCACCTGCAAAAGGGCATTCCTGGGCCAAAAGGGCTTAGGGAACTGACTAATGTCAGCTCCACCCCTGGGAACACCCCTTTAGACCCCGGCACAAGCCCCTGCTGCTGCCAGTGAGGCTGCGTGGCACCTGTGGCGCACACAAGTGGCACTAACCTGATGCCGAGGTCACGCCGGCTCCTGTCCCTTTTCTCACACACACACACACAGGTTAGGATTACGCAGTTAATCTTTGTATCTCTAAGGAGGAACCATAGAGTTCTTCTGGTAACATGATCAAGGGATATACATGATTATTGCTTGCCCTGACATATGACATTAAAGATATTAAGTTAATGTACTAACAAGTTTTTTTTAATTTTCTTATATCCGTGGGGATTTTGTTTTCCTAGGCTGATCAAAAGTGCTAACCACAGTCACAAGCTTTCTGACAGTTATAAAAGCGTGAATAAATTGTCAAAGGAATCGCTACTTCCTTGGTAGACATTAGGAGCAGGATCTTTTCTGTAATGGCTCTTGTTTCTTAGTAGTAAAGAAAAAAAATGTTAAGTTTCAGAACGTTTGAATGCCCCTGTGCATTTTAAATCATCTCAACATTATGTAGTCAGTTACAAAAATGTTATCCACTATTATATTTCCACGCATCTGGCTGGTGTTCGTTTTTTTAATCTTTTTTTGTTAGCCCTTTAGCAGATTTTAAACAAAGCTGAGCAAAAATGTTTTACACATAATTTTGATAGAAAACTTAGTAAAATTGAAGAATATGATTGGAAAGCCGCGTAGAGTAAACAAGTTCTGCTCTGATTGTAGAATTCCTGTGCAGCCTTGTCCTGAAGAGCTTGGGTTATTCCAGGTAACCTCCATCAATGTCAGTGTGAGACCAGGTCCTTCCCCATGGACGTGATTCTTTGTATAGTTCTTGTTTCTGCTCCAAATGCAGAGGGATCAACATGGAAGCTTCCCTGGACTTTTCTTACCTAATTGCCCCCCACTTGTGACTGCCAGCTCCCCCTGTGCCTCTGGAGGGCTTCTTTTTGTTTTCCAAAAATTGATAATAATTACATCAATATAACATTAACATAATATAATATAACATAATGATCTATTGCAACAATGTACTACTTCCTAGCCTTCATTTTTAAAAATGGTTTGTTGTGGATTTATAAAGGGCTAGAGATTTTTTAGAATGAAAGGTGAAAGCTGGTACATAGTACTAATATTTAGAGGCCGTGATTAATCCAATTATTTATGTTCTGCTTGTCTCACTAAATTGTGGGTTAAAATACTGTTATTTCTAGCATGCTTACCTCGCTGAATTTTCTGCTGGACATGTAGTATGTGTGTAAAATGAGTTCCCAAACCAAGGTTGAGAAATACCACAGCAAAGCAGCAGAAAACATGGAAATAGTGTGAACGGAAAATGATGTTGTGTGCATGTCCCTGAAAACAGCGCTGCTGAAAAGAAGCCAAGGTGGAGCAAAATGTCCATGTGGAAACCACTCTGGTTGGCCTCCTCCTGTTTTATCGGAAGACCAGCTTTGGGTTTGATTAGCCTTTAACTGCGCAATCCTATGCAGAGTTACTCCAGTCTGAAATCAGCGGGCTTAAACTGGAGTACCTCTGCATAGAATTGCACTGTAAATTGCTCAGTTATCTCAACCCTAATAAATCTTTGGTTCTCCATTTCATTTGGTTCATGCATCCCCATGCAACGTCTGTATATTGCATAATGCTCTGTGTTGGAAGAAGGCTGAAATTAATTAATAAGAGAGCATTTCTGGTGCAACATTGAACTAACAGATGCTTTAGGCAAGATGTCCAGCTAGGAAGAGAAGGGTGATGGTGCTAATTTGTTTGTGTTGATTTAAGTTCCGTGCAAACTAAAAATTGCCTAGTTGGGAGTACAGGGACTTCACATTAAGATCTTTCTGTGGGAGCAAAGGAGCTTTTGCAAATGTTATAATTAGCCCTAAATTATTGTGTGTTTGGCTTGAAATGTCCCTACTTCTTCCCCCAAAGCAGTACTCATAATAATCACTCTGGCTTGGATCCTGAGATGCCATTCCATTGGCACAGCAACAGCTCCAGTACTAGAGCAGTTTTTCCATCTGCAGAGGAGGGGAGGGAGTTTTCCCCCTGATTTCCCTCTTCCCTCCCAATTTGCTCCCCACACTGTTCTTTTGATTCCACTGTCCATCAGGATCATAACTTCAGGGGGCATAGAAGGCTTCAGTGAGAAGTGGGAGGTGGGGAAGTTACCCTTCCTCTAGCATAATCCTTGTTCTGGTCAGGATCCAAGCGTATAGTATCCATACAACCCCCGTCCCTTAAAAAGAACTTCAATGCATTCATATTTTTCTTCTATTGGGGTTAGTTGTTTGTTTAATTTCTGGGGAAACAGCTGAAAAATGGTTCTATTGCAAAGCATTTAGTCTGGAAGAAAGAACTATATTCTTTTCAGACATGCATTGTCTTGGGGACAGGATCCAAACTGAACTGAGAATCTTAAGCCCTTAAATGCTTGAAGCTGTGCTGTTCTGTCTTGATTTTACTGTTTACTGAAAATGGAGGTTTGGGCATTTGGAAGCCTATTATGCAAATAATGCAATCTAACATGAGATATTCCTTTATCAGTATTAATATGATTAATCTATACTGATCACCATTATGCAAGATGCCAGCAATGATTAATCATTCTTGAACAATAAAGCCTCTCTAGAACTTAGTTGATTAATCATCTTTGGTAAAGTTCCCAAAAGAATGTCAACAAATTCCTCTCCATTCTCCCCACTTTATGCATGTGTTTGGATGTGAGCATACAGTAACTGGAGAATCGGCACATTCAGCATTTACTTATCCATCAGGAATACTTAAAATGTGCTTAAATTTTTAATAGGCAGTACTAATTGAAATACTCCCAATAAAGTCCCTTTTGTAGGGCAGATCAAAGCAAAAATGTTTCACTATGGCCCCAAGCGAATGAATTTCAGCCTACTGCTTGCATTGAAGCAGGCCGCATACATATTTGTTAATATTCTTTTGCCTCCCTTCCCTTCGTTACTTAAATTCCAGTCTACCCATGAAGGTAAAATTGATAAGGTTTTTATACCCAGGTGCATAGGTAGTATTAAGAAATATTGTCATGAGATGAAAATTATTGCAGTGTTTTAAGATTAGGTAAGTAAGATTCTAGTTAATAGGCAAGTTTGTAAATTGCTAATTTCTAGCCAGCTGTATAGACCAGATTATTTTGAAGTCAGTAGGGTCTCATCTCTCTGACCTTACATCTCCCAAGTCTGTCATTTTGCACTTAGGTAGGAAAACTCATCAAGTGTAATCGGTGATTAAAAATCCTGAACTATTTCCTTTGTCCACACACATGTAATTTCTTGCCGAACTGAAGAACGTGAATGGCATCTGGAGCACTTCAGAAAGCTCCTTTCATCATTTGTAACATTCTTCCCAGGTTTTGCATGTGAGCAACAAGCAAAATACATGCATCTTGACAGTTTCAGGCCTAGATAGTAAAATCATCCTAACCATCTACCATGCTTTTTATAACATTAGTATTTGACAACTGAAATACCAGTGGCTAAAGAATATGTCCCAGGCTACTTTATCTCAAAAATGGAACAATCCTCCTTTTTCATTATTTCCTTTACAACTTGCAATTCCACCTGTAAGTTTTATTCTTCAAGTAAAACATTTTGAAATGGGATAGTACAGACTCTGTTATAAAAGAAAATGCCTGCAGTAGGAGAGTTTGAGAGCATGTGTGAACTTTGAATGCGTATTTATCAAAGCACCCGTAGAGTGCTAAATAAATACTACACAATGCAGTTAACAAGCACAACAGAGGCGAGACAAACACCCTGAGGCAGCTGAATTTGAAAACCCATGATTTTATTGGTATCCCACTTAGCAATGCTATTTTAATAACTCATTGTACAGCATGTAATTTATATGTAATCAGACGGGTTTGAACAAATTGCTGTTTTTATGACTTCTTGTGGCTGTGAGACTAGCCTTTTTCACAGTGATAGATTCCAAGCGTCAGTGAGTTGATGTTTGCAGCTTTGCCTGAAGGTTCCAGGTTTTGGATGGTGGCAGTTTAGGTGCTGAACTTCTGCCATGTCTTTGATGCCTTCTTTGTCAACAACAGCCATTTTTGTTGGAGGTTTCCTTAAGTCCTGCAGATTTGCTCTTAGGAGATAGTTATGTACGTGGCTCTCTCGCTCCGTGCAGAGTCCATGGGTGATGCATTGTCTAGCCATACTTCTAGAGCAGGGGTGGGTGTTCCTTATGTCCTTTGCTACCCTGTTAAAATGGTTGGAATATTCATGAGACAGAGTAATGTCCAGATGGAGATTCTACCTGCAGATGTTAATCTGGATGGGCACAAATCAGCTCTCATTTGTTTCACTTCATGGAGTGTGGCATTTGTTCCATGCCCTTCACAAAGTCTCTTACCTTTTTCTTTTCCCTCCCCAGTTGCAGCTCCAAGTGGGAATGGAGAGTTTGGTGACTGGAGTGCCTTCAACCAAACCCCTTCCACTGGGGAGCTCTTCAGTGGCCCTGCTCAGCCAGCTGTTGAGCTCTATGGTGGCCCTGCTCAGCCGAACCTTGGCCAGCCTCCAGCAGCTTCAAATTCTGCTGACCTCTTTGATTTGATGAGTTCCTCCCAAGCCACCATGACCTCCTCCCAAAGCATGAATTTCTCTATGATGGGTTCTAATACTGTCAGCCTGAATCTACCCATGTCAAGGTCACAGGTATGATGTTAGTCTTCAGTCCCTTAACGAGCCAGTATGAAAAGTTACCTGAATGGTTTTGACAAACTTGTCGTTAAAGCGTCTTGTCATTTGTAGCTCTCAAGTGCCGTCTTGTCTTTTTTGCTTCTGTTGCCACTCCTTATATGAGGTTTAGTTACATTAAAAGAAAAATTCTAAAGTAATCCAAGAGTCATAGAACATATTGTGAACTTCGAATTTGTGGTACTTTGTAGTGAGGGAGTTACTGCTTTCTGACATTCTGTGTCACAGGAGATTTTGCTCAGTTGGAAAATAATGGACTCTTAAACAGTCTTTTTTGATTGGTAAATGTCACAGGTAATATTCCAAAATAATTTAGTGTGGCTGTAATCCATTTTGGGAAGTGGGGGGAAACAGCGAATATGGGACACTTCAGACTTTTGTGGGTTACTGGCTTTGGCACAGCTCCAGCCACTGATTGATGAAGTACTCACAGGTGATCTTGAGAATTTTATGAATATGAACTTCAACTTCCTTGCCTCTTAGTTCTCTTCGGCAAGCATAAATGTCCATCTGTTTCTCTTTATGAAGGCAGAATGAACTCTCAGAGAAATTACTCTAAAATATGGTAAGCAATGAATGGCACACATTTAATTTTTTTTTAATTATGCTTCTAGCCTTTGCAAAATGTTAACCCAATGATACAGAAGTCTAACCCACTTTATGATCTGGGCACAGAGATGGTCCAGAAAAATGCAAGCAAAACTCTGCCATCGACCTGGTCAGACCCTAGTGTAAATATCAGTTTGGACAATTTAATTCCCGGTATGCAGCCTTCTAAGCCCCAACAACCATCACTGAATACGATGATTCAGCAACAAAGTAAGTTTGGCTGACCATTATTGTTGATATGCTTGTTTGGCTAATGTTTTTTTAAGAATCAGTTTTCCTGATGCATTTCTTTGTAATCTATCTTTGTAGTCATGATTGAGGTCTGCTAAAAATAGAATAAAAGAATAAGATTTTCTCAGTCCCATTGGGATCCCTCTCTCTCTCCTATGACCAGAGTATCTGGGGAAACTGTGCAAGTGTTCAATTGTATGTTTTAGCTTACTCAAGTCTGGTTATAGAAAGTTCACCACTTTTCACATGGGGTGAAGTAAGCAATACATAAGCAGCACTGAAGAAACTGCAGCGAGGAAAATAAATCCACAGGAAATGTACAGCTGAGTTGTCTGCCCAGTGCTGGAAATGGTTACTAGACATATGCCTGACACTCAAAATGGGCATTGATGTCTGTATCTAATGGTCAGTACTCAGCAACTACAACACATTTTACGATGATTCTGCAACAGCTTTCAAATTTTGTAAGCTTACATCGCCTGGTTGCGACTCTGCTGTGTCTGTATAAGTGTGTCCTTACAGGCGTCTTTAAAAGATGCTTGAAATACCAGAAGGCTATGAAGTGCAAAATATGTGACCCACCACCAGCCACGAAACAAGTGCAAAATATGTGACCCCCTACCAGCCACATATGCTCTCTGCTTGACGGCACTTGTTGTACAGTGCTAGCTAGGATTCAAAAGCAAGAGGTTTTCCAGAGCTCAGATGGCCTACCATGCATGGCTGGTAAGCTACATTTAAACTGGCATATGATAAATTGCGTAGATCTGTTTCTAATACTTTGTTCCCCATCACCACCATAATCCAAGGATTTGGTTCAGTCTCAAAAATTCTGCCATGTCTTTTCTCAAGCTTTTGAAGCACACCGCCCCTCAAACAATTAAAAGCAGTATGTTGAAGAGATCTTCCGTTGCACTCTCCTATTTACAAAGCCTTCTGGTGAGGACAAAGGGAATTCAGTTTAAGAAGGTCTACCTAAAAAGATCTGAATATAGGGAGTAGAATTATATCCCTGAGGGCAAATATCAACAGTTTTGTAGAAGAAGCATGGGAGAGTTGGGGTGGGGGGACTTTAAGTGATGGGAACTGTATGACTGTGAGACTGCAGGATTTGTGATCCTTCAGAGGCTTTAAATTATGCTTTGTTTTAAATACTTCAGAACTGTGAATCTGGAGGAAAGAATAAGTACATAACTTTTAAAACACATTCCAGTAGCAGAAATAGCTGAAGAATTTACCTTTTTAATTTACATTTTGTTTTTGCACAGATATGCAACAACCTATGAATGTGATGAGTCAAAGTTTTGCAGCCATGAGCCTCAACTCTCCACCCAGCATAATGCCTGTTCGACCTCCAGCAAACCCATTGATGGGAGGGCCTGTTCCCATGGGAATGCCCACTGTGATGACTGGCACAATGGGCATGGCTTCCATGGGAGGCGCACCTATGATGAACCAGGGAATGATGGGAATGAATGTGAACATGACGATTCCTGCTTCTGGAATGGGTTTGCCAGGTGTGGGTGTTCCTAATATAACTATGGCATCCACCATGACTCCTGGAACTGTGCAACCTAAGCAAGATGCCTTTGCAAATTTTGCCAATTTTAGCAAATAGATTGTAAACCAGCCAGTCAGAGTGAATGAAGGATTTTAGTTGCACAAATAAAGCTGGGGGTAAGGGTGGAAAATGCTGATCAGTTTTTTTCCTTTTGCTTTTATCACTTACTTTTAAAGAACCCACCTAAAGAACCCAAAGGTGGTTTTGTAAATTCTGGAACTACGATTGTTCAAGTTTTGGTGAGTTTCAAGGTTCTTCCAATGAAATGAGGCAAATAGCTGACATTGTAATGACTAAGCCTTGCTGTTCTGACAAGACAATTAAAAACCTTTCTAGAGGGCAGAACCAGTTTTAACTTTGAAACTTGTGGAAAGTCTGGAATTTGGGGGGCTGGGTGAATCTGTGTGAATCTAATTTTATACTTGATTTCTTTTTCCCCCTCTCTTGGAATCTGTTCATCATAATTGGATCCGTTCCTTTTCCTACCACTGAGTCAAATTTGAAGTCAAAGTATGCTGATCAATTTTTTATAAGAATATATATTTTTGTCCAAAAATGGCTTACATATGTGATTATGGCTAATTCAAAGGGACCTGGAATGTATATATACTTTTGCTACTCTTCCAGCAACACCGCTATACTATCCAAATTTTTATTATAGACTTTAAGCAATTTACTGATGGGTAAGTTTTGTGGAGCGTTTCCTGCTTCTTTCTCCTGTCATAACCACTGCAGAACTGGTACAAGCTTCATCCAGAGCTGCTATATGGTTTCTGTTCAGAGAACTCAAGAGAGAGAAAAAATATATATATATATGTTGGGATTTATCTGAGGTGTTACTTTTCTACAGTCCTGCTTCATTGATATCTGGCATACTTCAAATTATTCTTGGGGCCACTGTTACACCTCTGACAGTCTAAAAGGCAAAAATAGTATTTTTTACCCCCCTTGGAACTTCAAAAGAAGAAGTAACTGCATCTTTTACGTTAACAGCCAACACCTATAAATCACTTGTTGATACAGCAGCATTGGATTTTAGATTTATACACTTGGTGACCACATTTCTCTTATGTAAATATGGCCTTAAGCAATTGCGGAATCCAATAGAGAGAAATTAAATACATAAATATATATAAATATATATATATATATATATTATTAAAGGAAACCTTGTAGCAGTCAGATTTTATGGATTAATGAGAACAAAGGAAATGAATGAATGAAAAGCTCTTTTTTTCCTGCTATAATTCTGCATTTAGGTTCACACACAAATCATGATTTTAGTCTGGAATGCAGAGTTTCAGTTTCTGTTCACAAGCTGGGGCTGCTATTGAGAATAAATACTATACTCTAGGTATGAAACTATTGCCTCCCCTTTCTTACTTGGATTTTTTATCATTATTATTATTAAATTGATAAAAACTTTATTTCCATTGTATTCATAATGTTCTGTTATACATAACATTAAAGTGTTCATTAAAAACAACATTGGGGCTGCCTCTCCTTTCATTCCGTCTGACGTTTATGAGAGCGGTTGGTGGGGAGGGGGAAAATAATTATAATTTGGGCAAAGTAATTTTTATAAATAATTTAAAATTGTTTAATGACTTTTTATCTCCTGCCTTTCCTATCTGACTCTACTGTTAGGAATTAAAAATGAAGCAGCCAAGATATCTTGACCCACTCCAGCCCTGCTAATGCTCCATCTACAACATTTCTAATTAGGCAGAAATTCATGTACTTCAGCTAAGTGGTAATGAAAAGTGATTCATTTGCTGAATAAGAGATGAGAGTGAGTGTAATTAGCTGACTGCGGTTTTTAATCTTTCAACAATTCAATGTGTTTAAATGACTTTCAAAGAATAGGAGCTTTCAAGTGTTGTTACATCAAAGTAATCAAGACAAGCTTTACCGGCTGAGCGGGACAGATCGCCTTCTCTTCAGCCTCCAATTTTGAAACCCTTGAACCTTTGTGAGGATTGTCTTCATAACTTTGGCTGTGACAGATTTTGAGATGCCAAAAAAAAAAAAAAAAAGGGAATGTATATAACCACAGGAGATGGGAAGAAACTGTTTTTCAGGGGCCAACAGAGAAGTTGCCAAACCCGTTTTCAAACATTTCATTCTCTTAACAATGACACCAGTACTGCCAAGTCCGGGAATATATTTTGTATGTTCAGTAGAAAAGCTAATAGGTTTTTCTGTAGAGTCGAATTTGGAGCAAAGTAGTGAAGCAAATGAACTGAGAAGCTTCATATGCTGAGAGATCTGTCAGCTCTTTTGCTAGTTGTTCTACTTCAGTATGCTGTTGCTTTCCAGAGGGTTCAGGGCTGAAAGCAGCATATTCAAAGTAAGTGTGATATATGAAATGAAAATATTTTAGCAGCTTGCCCAACTCAAGTTAGTTGAAATTAGCCACCAAGAATGGACAGTAACTTGTGATGTTTTCTTCTGGAAAACAGGTTGGAAAATTTGGTAAAGGGGGTGATACAACTGTAGTCAGCCCGAAAGGATGCTTCTCTGAGTTATCTTGTTGGTTTGTTTTATGGATGCTGATATTAAGAACAATAAGTGTTCTACTGTTCTTGGATCAGGAAAACTATATCAAACCACACAAAGATGAAAATTGACGTTGATTGTGTTACTTCTTTTAACTTTTTTCCTTTCCACTGTATTCCTCCTAAGTTGGGTTTAGTGTGTGTCTGGCCTAAATTTCTATGGCAGAGTGGGGATTTGAACCTGTGTCTTCCAGATCCTAGTCTGACACCTTAACCGCTACACTAGACTAGTCACCGCAAACATCTCCTAACTTGATTCTCGTTGCTATATTTTTTTAATCAGAGAAGTACAAACACAAGAGCTGCATTCTTTTTGCTCATGTGATGCACTGACACTTAGGTGTTTCTCTAGGAAACAATTTGTGGTGGGCTAATCAAATATATGTGTGACACACATTTGAACTCCATCTGGATTTACTGTCCAGCCATAGCCTGTGAATAACTACAGAGACTTTATGCTGAATTGCAGAAGAAAATAGAAGGCAAAGCCCAGGTTCATCTTCGTATTTATTGGGACGTCATGCAAAACCCTCAGACAGTTTCATCTTGCAGCAGCACAGCCATAACGAACAAGAAGATGGGGAGCAGTGAACTCTGTGGAACACAACAACAAAGGAGCTGAAGGGAGAAGGGGCACCAGGTCAACAGTGAAATCTGTTCAGAGTTAATTTGCTCTAACACATCGCAAAGGTGTGAGACAAATGTCTCACTAAGCACACCCATTTGAAACAGGCAGTCAGACAAGTCTACAGAAGAGGTGAAAAAATACAGAATACAGGAAATAAAATTCAGTTGCTTAGTATCTTAACATTTAAGTCTCAAAGCATCTTTCTGTCTTGCAGGAAGGAGCAGCTCCTACATCTACTTCCTGGGTTTGGCACCCAGTGATAGGCTGGTGGGCTGACAAAAAGCTACCCTCTTGGTATGAATTTTTTTTGCGGGGGGAGTTCCCTTTTGAGTGCAGACAGGAAGAGAGGGGTGGCCGACTTGGGAAACAAGGAATTTATATGCTAGTTCAGTGAAATGGAGTTTGGTGCTTTACTGAAAGCTAAAAATAGGACAGGCCTGTTCCATCATAAAAAATATATGAAGGAGTTCATAACGGTCTACAGCATTGATGCTCAGGAGCCACACATGGCTCTTTGACATGCCACCTGTGGCTTTTCTGAGCACTTATTACCCAATGTGGCACCCACCCCTTGTTTCAGGAAAGTGGGCAAGCCCATTGCCTGGTAAGGCTTGTGGTTGGCAAGTGCTCCCTGCCTGAGAGCCAGCGTGGTGTAGTGGTTAAGAGCGGTGGTTTGGAGTGGCAGATGCTAATCTGGTGAACTGGGTTGGTTTCCCCACCCCTCCACATGAAGCCAGCTGGGTGACCTTGGGCTAGTCACAACTCTCTTAGAGCTCTCTTAGCCCCACCTACCTCACAAGGGGTCTGTTATGGGGAGAGGAAGGGAAGGTGATTGTAAGCCGGTTTGATTTTTCCTTAAGTGGCAGAGAAAGTTGGCATATAAAAACCAACTCTTCTTGAAACAGGCACCACTGAAGGGATGGGTAAACCACAAGTCTCCATGAGGTGTGCCCTCATGTCAGGGATGGAAGTTAAGAGCCTGTCTTCAACAATCTCCCACCTTTTTTTGCAGTCTCATTCCAACATCCAAGTAGCTGCCAGGAGCATGCAGAGAACAAAGTACAGCAGCCACTTAGGAAAAGAGTAACCTGACTACAGAAAGGAGGTTTTGGCTTTACTCCCCTTTCTCAATGTCGCTGTCTCACCTGAGCTGCCGCGCCTCATGCTGTGGAGAGAGCAAGAGGGCAGAGAAAGAAGTAGAAGGCATGGGGGCTTCTTATGAAGACAGGCTTCACAGCACTGCTGGCTGGCTCTGGCTGTGCTTCGGCGGTGGGAAGCCTAGGCACCCTTTACTTCCCTCACAGCCTTCCTGCTCACTCCTGGGCATGAGGCAGAGTAGGCTTGGCCATCTTGTTCTCACGTGAGCGGTAAACCTTGGTAGAATGAGAAATAGTGCTTAGGTTCAACAGTTGGAAGATACAACCCTGCCTACTTAACAGGTACTCTGATAAATTGAAAGTTTCTCCATGTGGTTGATAACGCTCAAAATCGTACAACAAAGACTGTTACCATATATGGAACAAGAAATGCCTAATTTTCTAGCTGGATACAGAAAAAGAAGGGGCGCTAGAGATCATATTGCAAATTTACATTGGTTACTGAAGTAGGCTAGAGAATTTCAGAAGAAAATCAGCTTGTGCTTCATAGATTACTGCAGAGCTTTTGACTGTGTGGATCGTGAAAAGCTATGGCTGGTTTTAAAGGAAATGGGTGTGCCACAGCATCTGATTGCTTTGATGCACAACCTGTATTCTGGACAAGAGGCTTCTGGTAGGACAGTATGGAGAAACAATGGTTTCCAGCTAGCAAAGGTGTCAGACAAGGATGTCTTTTATCTCCCTCTCTTCAATCTATATGCAGAACATATATGGAAAGCTGGATTAGATTTAGATGAAGGTGGAGTGAAAATTGGGGAGAGGAACATTAATAATTTGAGATATGCCGATGATACTCCATTACTGGCAGAAAATAGTGAAGACTTGAAATGACTGCTGGTGAAAGCTAAAGCAGAAAGTGCCAAAGCAGGGCTACAGCTGAACATTAAGAAGACAAAGGTAATGACTACTGGGGAATTACCCAACTTTAAGGTTGATAATGAGGAAATTAAAATTGTTCAAGACTTTCTGTTCCTTGGCTCCATCATCAGCCAAAAGGGAGACTGCTACCAAGAAATCAAAGGAGATTGTCACTGGGAAGGGCAGCCATGAAGGAGCTAGGAAAGATTCTTACATGTAAGGATATGTCACTGGCGACCAACATCAAGTTAATTCCTGCCATAGTATTCCCTATTAAAATGTATGGGTGTGAAAGCTGGACAATGAAAGCTGAGAAGAACAAAGTAGAGTCCTTTGAAATGTGGTGTTGGAGGAGAGTTTTATGGATACTGTGGACTGCCAAAAAGACAAATAAGTGGGTTCTAGATCAAATCAAGCCTGAGCAGTCCTTAGAAGCTAAAATGTGTAAACTGAGGCTATTGTATTTTGGTCACATTATGAGAAGACAAGAGTTGCTGGGAAAGGCAATAATGCTAGGAAAAGCTGAAGGCAGCAGGAAAAGAGGAAGAACCAGCATGAAATGGGTTAGCTCTGTAAAGAAGCCACAGCCCTCAGTTTTCAAGATCTGAGCAAGGCTGTTAACAATAGGATGTTGTGGAGGACATTGATTCATAAGGTCGCCATGAGTCGGAAGCGACTTAATGGGACTTAACACACACAGCTGCAAATATAGGCTTACACAAGTTGCAGAATGAGTACAACTGCCTTCTAGGCATTTCTGAAAGCTTGATGGGAGCAGGCATTAGAAAATATTTGGAAGCGTCCTTTATAGTATACGGAACCAATTCCAAGAAATCTCCACTTTGCCACCTTATCAGTCTGAAATTCCTGTAGTATAGAACTGTCTGCAAACAGAGGATCTTGATGTATCAACAAGAAAGTAGGTACCATTTAAGTACTTAATAAATTTCAGATTCAAGGCACCCAGCCAAAATCTAAATGTTTTCTTTTGTTGTTTAGAATATGATCAGTATGTTTGGCTCTGTGTGTACAAAATGCATTTCTCCTGCATTCACAATGCTGGGAGCCTAGTAAAGGAATAAAGTGCACAGGTGCAGGCTTGCTGATAACCTGAGCACTCGGTGTGTTCTACAAAACACAAACTGCATTTGAAACCGCTAAACAAGAGTATTTATGGCAGCATCTGTTTCATCTCTATCCATCAGCAAAGAGGTATCTGACACTTCTTGGGGAGAGAGTTGGGGGGAGGGATTTATCAATGAAGTGTTTGCATAATCTAAGCAGGCATTCTGTACTCAAGGTGATATCAACAATAACAGTAACAAGCACTTAAAACCATCTATATTCTAGGTCTTTTGGGCCCAGAGACACTTATTCCAGGAAACTGTTTCTTTGGCCTATGCATATGTCCATGAGAATAACAACAAGTTTAGGCTAAAGTCTTGCCTGGCTCTAATCAATGTTTTATTTCATAGCCAGGATCTACAAAAGAAGGATGTTATTAAAGGAAATTTCATATGCGCTTGATCCACCACAGTGTAGGGGAAATTCACGGTCATTGCAAATGCATCTTTTTGGTTTGGTTGCTCATTTTGGTAAAAGAACAATTTGGTCAGATTGCCACTTCCCAGTTTTATTTATTTACAGTTTTATTTATTTACATATTTATATACCTCTGTTCTCCCAACAGAGATCCAAGCAGCCTATATCATTTGGTAAAAGAACAATTTGGTCAGATTGCCACTTTCCAGTTTTATTTATTTACAGTTTTATTTATTTACATATTTATATACCTCTGTTCTCCCCAACAGAGATCCAAGCAGCCTATATCATTTCCCCCTTCTCTATTGTACCTCACAGGGTTTTAGCTGTGAAGATAAATTAGGCTGAGAGAGAGTGACTGGCCCAAAGTCACGTAGTGAGATTCCAGGGCAGAATGGGGATTTGAAACTGGGTCTCCCACATCCTAGTCTGACAGTCTAACCACTACACCATGCGGTGTGTGAAAAGTAGGTTTGTTTTAGTTTAATTTGTATTCCCAATAGTGGTGCAGACTGCAATCCTATGTGCATGTTCCTGGACACTGGAATCCACTTCAGAAGCTTACCATCACTCTTTTATAACAAAAGGCCAGAATGAGGTTGCTGTCTCAAAGAGTTTTTTTTTATGCTTATTTAAAGATTGGTTGAGCTGTTTATACCCACAAGAGGCACTTTACCCGGGAGGGAGGGATTTTCTGCCACAAATGGTGCAAAAAATGTCTTTTGCTGGCCCTCATCTATATTAAGTATCTTTATAATGTACTATAAATTCTCTCCGGTAGATTGCAATTCCTTAATCCAGTTTCTTGAGTTTGGAAACAAGCAATGAATACTTCTCTTGGTACCTTTCTAATATGGAGATGGAGCCACTACTCCATTTGGGGAGAAATAACATACAAAGCAGCCTCTGCTTAAGATAAATCTACAGCGTAATGGTATTTCCCCATCCCCATTATTTTATACGTTTGCATGCCTAGAACATGGATGTAGATTTAGCATTAATAGTTTAACTGATGGATGACATTTTTGAAGTCAATAAGTAGACATCAGCAGTTTTATTTGATCACATAGTGCTGTTTTCTTACTGCCAGAGGCATGTGACTCACTATTACAACCGTTTCTATTAGCTATACTCTCAACAGGAGTTGTCAATAACTGGTATTTACAGCTATAGACAATTATTGGTGTACCTGAGGCTCAGAACAGAGCTACAGCTGATGTGGAGATGTTTTAACAAATGCTGAAACTTGAAGGAGTTCTGACAAAAGAGTACATAGAATTACAGAAGAAAATTGTGTTTCAGATACCATCAGAAATAAATCAGGTTAAGAAAGTTCAAATTTGTCATGAGAGCTGCTGTTAGCTGGAGCAAAAAAAAAAATTAGGAGAATATTTTTGTACCGGGTTTATACTGTTTGTTGACTCTATGTTAATCCTTCAGAGTTGAATCAATACACCAGATTTGTTAATATATGTCAGTGTCATAGTCCCATTTTTCTCCATCCACCAGATAGAGTGGGCCTTCAGTCTATCCCTTTGGTGTGATCGTGACTGAGCACACACAATCATGTGGAGAAGGGAAAGAGAACCTGGAATCACACAGCCATAAGACCCAATAGAGGATAGACATGAGGCAGCATGCTTGCTGACCCTACCTGAGAACTTTTTGGGGGGGAAAGGCACTTTGATCGCTTCCATTTGAAGAAGGGTTTTTCAGAATAGGCAATGTTCTGATTTGAAAAATCCATGACACCTGCTTCCACATTTGCCTGTCCAAGGCTTCCTCTGACTACACAGAGATGTCTTGTGTTGTATGCTTGCATATAGTACAATTTCACAACAGAAGCTAAAGAATATTAGAAGATAAAAGATTTCTCAATCTCTGTTAAATGTAAATGGTAGCGGTGAAGATGGTTTGCTAGCTGCTTGCTTCAGTTTTCCTGGACTGTTACAGATAGGCTATAGCTGGAAAACGAACCTGTCTCTGACATTAGACTGACCTTTTCCACAAGCTCGAGTTACTCCTGATTTTCTTGGGAGTCAAGCCACAAGTATTGGAATTGGTTTGGGCAGGGTTCTTCCACTCATCTGTGCATTTGTACAGTTGTGGAGTTGTTTGTTTTCTTCTGCATGTGGCTTAAATAATGAGGATTTTCAAGGGAGTACACTGTCGTCATCGGTGTCATTATCAGTGGCTTCCGATCACACCCCTTTATATATTTTAAATGGCCCTGAAATATTGATATATCACAGTGGTGTTGTAATAACAGTTTAAGCAGGTTTTCTGAATTCCTAACTTTCATTTAAAAAAAACAAGTAAGTCTCTAGTCGTTTCCGTCATGGAGATATACCTTTTTTTCCTTATATCTCTGCAGGGGAAGGAACTAGAGACTAACTTTTTTAAAAAAATGAAAGCTAGGAATTCAGAGAACCTGCTTAATATCTATTGATGTTTTAGGGCTGTTAAAAAACTGAAATAACCCATCTTCGGGGGAGGGGAAAGGGAGTATTTTAACAATGATAGTTCAGTAAATAAAAACTGGGTTGGAGGTTGGTGGGACAAAGAAAACTGAAAGAGACATTACTCGCTAGGGAAAAGACGACTCAAAATCAGCTTCCAGAAAAACTTCAGGGTAAAGGCAGTCTCAAAAGAGCCAAAAAAAAAAAAAAAACTTGGGGGGGGGGGGTTGGTGGTAAAAAAATTGAAGTTTTTTTTCCAAGGCAGGAAAATGCATGTGGAGATCGGGATAAACCAAAGCAGTATAGGGCCAGAACTAATTAAAAAACCCATGCTGAAAAGAGCTATAATATGCATCAAAATCCTTCAGCTAAGTGAGTGCTACATGAGCATACAGTTACACAAAAGAAGTCTAAAAATCCTGCTTTGTTTTAAAGTGAAGAAAAAATAGAAATCTCCAAAATTTTATGACTTGTATCATTAAAGGGGATAAAAAATGACTGGGTGCCATAAGGTACCAGTTTAGTAATTAACTGGCTTTTTTTAATAGGCCCTCAATTACTTTGTTTCATGATAAGGGGCTTTTTAAAAAAAAACATTCTAAGACAAAGCTACATTCGACATCTGGGAACCTCTGAACAGCTGGCTACCTAATGAATATGCATCTGCTTAAGAGGCTGCAGTCCATTAATAAACCAATAGATATAAAGCAGAAACAATCTTTGTCAGCTTCAAATGAGATTGGATGCAATGTGCTGTGAAGTGTCACTGTCACATTGAATTGGGCTGGTGAGGTTAACAGTCAACTGCTTGGTACCCGTGTCTTTTTGTCTGCGTGCTGGGCTTTGCTTCCCCTCCATCGTGAGGCATGAAGGCTGATGGCGCTGCATTTGTTGCATTTTGTTCCCTTTATATTTCCGGATGCTCAGTTATATGTCGAGTGCTTCTGGTATCCTTTTGAGTTGAAACGACACTTTCCTTTAGGCAACACAAACAGTGCCGTGCCTTCTAGGGTGCTTGAGATTATTTTAGTTGTGTGCATTCGTTAATGCAAGCTTAGAAGCCCACCATGCAAATCAGTGAGCAGAAAATTTTACTACATCCCTGGCTCAAGGTGAATGTATTAATAATCTGCACCATACTAAGAATGTTGATCCATCCACCTCTGTTCCTAATTGGCAACAGATATCTGGAGTCTCAGGCAGAGAAAGGTCTTTTTCCAACTACCCCTACTGGAGACACCAGGATGTGAACCTAGCACCTTCTGCATGTAAAGCATGCGCTTTACTTCTGATACACAGACCCTTCCTACTTGGGAGGATCTCCACAAGAAACAGGCATTTTTATCTTTCTCTTTGCTAATGTTTATTATGGGATTTCCTAATCCTTGTGGCTACACGGTGAAGTCTGCGGTATCTGGTGCCCATGTCATGCATGTTTGTCTACTATAATAAGACTATGACCTATGTTGGATGCAACTGTATCTCCCCTTGTTTATCTAAATCAGTTAAATTTCAAACATGAGTACCTATCTGCTACGGCCTTCAATAAAAGGCGCCATGTATGAATCAAAGCAGGGCATCCAGCTACCACCTTCTGTTGAGGGAAAGTATTTTATTTTATTTTATTTGGTAACGTGAATCTGAAGTGGGTTTTGACATGAAAGAAGATCAAGTTACATTATGATGCGCAGAAGTTTATAATGCACTCAAAGTTATCTGGTTATTTATTGCAGGGTAGGAGTAGTTGTAACTTCTTGTGTCAGTAAAATTCACTGAATTCTATTTTCCAAAATAAAAAAAATTATTTCATCATGACTGAAAAATTAGGTTGTGATGAACGTGGGCTGTGGGAAATAAAAGTGGTAGTGATTATAGCCAAACATGACTGAAAAGAGAAGGAATCAAGCAGCCATCTTTGACACATGTACCATGTGACCATTCTCATTGGCGACATGCATCATTTTGTGATATTGCCACAATTTGAAGATATAACCACACAGGACCACTTCCCAGCATAGAAACTGTCTAGAAGGAAAGCTATTTATGCTGGTCAGGTGGATGGATGCCCACATTAATCCAGATGTAGCTGCAAACATATGTGGAGATCCTCGTTTGCAGTGAGAGGCAAGCATATTATGTGAATGGCTGCTTCAGGATGTGCAATTTGTTCCATTGTCGAATTGCCTATATCCATCATAGCCTACCTAGGCACAATCTGCTGTTGTTAAAATACTGACACTGGAGCTTTTGCTTGCTTCAGCTCCAACAATATATTGCTGTGGAAGGTGCAACTGCTGTATTTTTGTCACAGGGCTGCAATTATGATACCCAAAAATAGTAATGAATTGGGTTGGTTGAGGAGCCAAGTGAAAAGAGAATTCTGAGCTTCTTTGAATATAAGAAAGAATATAAGATGGGGAACAAAGGTAAGGTCAGTCTACAAGTTACATTATCCGCATTCTCCCCCCCACCCCACCCCTTTTAGCTACAACACCTGGTAACAATTAGCACATTTTTCCTGTGGGATGGAGAGTTTTTTCACGTGTGGTAGATGTCCTGTTGAGAATCCATGTCTAGCAAGGAAACTGCACATGAGTAGTAGGGTGGTGGTAATGAGGGCCATGTGAAGCTGGGTAGAAATGCAAAATCACCACAAGTCATGTACAGACCAGCCCAGAGAGACAAGAGAGCTTGTCTATTCATAAGTGGAAGGCTTCTTCACACATGAATTTACAGGTTACAGACTCCATGGTTTTAAAATACTGCTACACTTTAGTATATGATATCCCTGCCAGGTGGCATTGAGCTAGTTATGCTACCTTCCCATCTATGATGCTGCTAACACAAAACAGAGTTAGACATCATCAGTACTAATAAAAACATTGGTCCACATTATTCCTTCTTTCATTCCATAAAGTGGATCCTCCCTCATCCTGTCATCCTCTATTTCCCCTCAGCTGAGAGGAAAGTAGTGCTGGAAGAGAAGCTGTGGATGAAGTGGCTGGTCAAGCCCTCCCTCTGCTGCTCCTTCTCTCTGAAGCACCCTCCCTCCCGACAAAGAAGTGGCCCTTGGGCTATTTGGACAGGCGGTTTTGTTCAGGTTTGTCATTTAGCCTCTCACAAATTTGTCAAATTCGCAGCAGTTTTTCGAGAAGTGATCTAAGGCTCCTTTATGTGGGCCAGGCTTAGTTGTCAACATTAAGCTTTCGACAGGCTGACATTTTAGTGCATCCTTGGTCTGGTGTCCCCCACCCGTAATGTCATTTTGACATTGGAACCAGCTCCACACACTAAGAATGGTGAAGTCTAGATGATGATATAAGGTGCTACTGATGTGAGGCTAACTCTGGGATGTTTCAAAACTGCAGGTGTTGTGCACTGGTAGCATAAAGACTAATACAAACCCTGAGGCTGTGCGTCCCCCCTGTTTGTTATTGATATATTATTATTTGCTGCAGTCCACCAGGTGTCACAAAGTTGGTAGCATACATAAATGAATATTTGATATTTAATCACAATATCTATGCTTTCAGCTGCGTGGCTCTGATGTATATTAAGTTTGACCTCAAGATAAGCAGGCACACTACTGAAAAAGATTTTGTCAGCTTTGTCCAATTACGGAACCGAAACATCTCAAACCTGACAAGAATGGTATGGTGTGTTCCAAGCAGGCCGCTGGAGAGGTGGCATGTACATTTCCTAAACCCCTTCTGAGGTACATCTCAGTTGTCTGGTCAATACTGACGAATTCTGCGGCTCACTTGGCATTTTCCCCACACACTTTTGAAAAGTACCACTGCTGCATAAGCTACCTTATATTAAATTAACCTGTGTTTTTCAAACTAACTTTAAAGTAATTTTTAAAAAAAATTCTTTGAGGTTTCTTCAGCAAAAGACACAAGTTTTGAAATATCCGAGGATTCAGAGTAACCAAGAAACCGACTGGAGACTCAAGGAGCACTGAAACGGCAATTGAAATCTGAGGAGGGAAGAGGGGAAGAAAAAAACAGTTATATAGTAGTAGAAAAGAAAAGCAGTTAGCAAAGCAATGTAGAAGAGCCTCTGGTTTGAGCCTCTTACACCTCCTTCCTTTGTGTACGCTGAACATTCTGGAGTGATCTGTTAATGCCCTTTTAGAATTCAATATATAAATTGGGTTTATTTTAATCCCTTAGAAGCTCCTTGATCAATTGATCTTCAGCAGCATATATCTAGTGTTGGAGGGATATAAGGACTGAAACAAATCTTGCCACTGACAATGTAGCCTTGGGGTCCCTATCGCTTAGTAAAAAAGGCATTATGTCAGTCACAGAGGCATTGAATTTGTACATTAAAAGGGGGGAAATATAGTGCGATCGAACTTCCTCGTAAAAGCGGCATTCCAAAAGGGCATGGGCTAATGAGTCAATAGAGCCAGAAAAATTGGGTTTATTTTAATTAAACATTTCTATCTAGAATTTCTCTTAAGGCTCAGCTTATTGCAGAATTGCCTCTATGAGCCGTAACAACTGAAAACAACTCAGGGTTAAAACAGAAGAGGCAGGAAGGGTGATTTCCCCCCTGCCCACCTTTCCCCACGTCAGCCTTCTGATCCCCCCCCCCCCCGCAGATATTGCTATCTTAGAAATCAACATTGCTATCATTGGATGGGACAGCTGTGAGGAATGCAGTAAATTTCCCATATCCTTGTGCTGATGGATCACGAGATCCAACCCAGAACTTTCTGGATTTACAATTCACACACTTTCCCTCGAAGCTATTACATTACATGAATACTATAACAAAAAACTGATTTCATGATGGTTTTAAAGAAACCTAAAGGCATGCCATAATCACTGCTATTAATGGTGGCATTTTTTGAGCTTTTAAAGTCTTGAGGCTTTCAAGGAGTTGCCTGAGTCATGCATCCCACTCTGTGCCCTGGACAATTTTAGTCCTGCATTGACAGATGTAACCTAGCACAAGGCATCTCCCTTAGATGTGGATTCTTGTGTGAAAATGTGCTCCCTAAGAAATGCCAGTGCTTTGTAGGGAATTGCCAGCATCTTTAATTGTGCCTGAAAGTAAATAAACATAGTTGTTGGGGTGGATTCAACCATCCTCCAGTTAGCCATCCATCAGCTGCAGGAGCTTTTCTCCAAATTAAGTAACTCTTAACTTGGAAGTGGCTCTTCCATTGGAGGAGGAAGAGTTACTTAATTTGGAGGAAGGCTTCAAATTTGAGCCAAAAGGCAAGGTGGGGCATAAATAGTTTAATTCTAGGGTGTCAAAGATAAGGGCTGCAAGCAAGATCTGGCCTTTGAGTGCTGTTATCCGGCTAGTGAACTGAGTCAAGGCAGCCACCTCCCAACTCCTGATTCTGGGCTGTGGGGGTCTTCCATGCCACTTGCTGGCTGGGACCTCCACATGGAGGTCAGAGCCCGCAGGCAGTGGGGAGCAGAAGGTGGGGCCTCCAGCCCAGCACACAGATCATCCTTCCATGCTGCCCCAAAGTTGGGGGCTGCTGGGGAAAGCGGTGTACACTCTGGGCTTGCTAGCTGAGGAAGCCACACACACACACACACACACTCCTGATCTGGGCTGACAAGCTGATACACATAACCTGGCCCAACCAAAGGACATTTATGTGATATCCAGTCCTCATAACAAATGAGTTTGACACCCCTGGTTTAATTAATAAGGGTTTTCTTACTCAGTGGAGTGGCAGGAGTCACTCCATTATCTTGCTAAATGGAGATTAGTCAAATTCATGGAGAATGTGGCTGGCTAAGTCTACCACAATGACAAAATGGAGCCACCATGTTTGGAGACTTGAATACCATAAACCACAGACAAATAAGAGCAGAGGAGGTTTTGTATGTGCTGCTGGTGAACTTCCCAGATGTGTTTTGCTTGCTGCTGGTAGAAACAGGGGACTAGACTAGATGGATCTTGGTATGATCTGGCACGGCATTTAATACTTTTATGACAAAGCACAAGTCAGTTGTCGTCCTAGTAATCCACAAGGCAGGCAGGAGCACCAGTTTCAGGTTCCAAACCATTTTCCAGAGCAGCTTCCATTACCGTGTGTGTCACTGATCAATCTGTGAGGTTACCAAGGCATAAATGATGGCCACATTCTTTTCAGGAGTGAACAAGCTGGTATCCCCTATCCAGCAGACAAAAAAAATTCCTGGTTAGTACCGCTAGCTCTGCTTCCACGAACCCTCACAGACTGATCTGTAGGTTATATTATACCAGAAAATCTAAGTAAGCATCATGAATTAATACTACTCTTGAATCTGGCTCTTGAGTGACTGTGTCTATCAAGAAACTGCAAGTCTCTGAATATAGCATTTGTGGTTTGGTGTGTCTCCCCTCCCCCCCAATAATTGGTTTGTTAATGATAGCATCTTAATGATCTGTTTAAAATAAATAAACCATTCACACCATTTCAAAGGTATTTTGTGAGGCTCAGCTGATATTAAAATAGCACCAACCTTATGTGCTTTTTCAGCAAGTGACCTAATTAGTTAATAAAGTAATTGAATATTAAAAAGGATGTTGCAAGTGATTAAAATTTAAGAGCCTTCAGAACATTATTAAAGCTATAAATCATACATCACTGTTTTAATTTGCATAGCTACGGAATTACTAATGGTCCCACATGCATACGTTACTTGGCAATTAGTCTTTTTACAAAATGTTGGTGATGCCAAGGGAGTTGCCAAAACCTTCCTCCCCTTTTTCTTTTTTGCTAATTCCTGATTTGAACACAAAAACTAAGGTGTGTCTATATGGGGCGGGGGGTGCAGATCAGAGCCTCAAAGGGCAAATGCACTTTAAGTTCCTTTATGGTCCCAAATGAAGTATCTCCAGTGACTCTAACCTCACTTTTTCTCTGAAGCCCCTTGACAGTGATATATTCACAACCACAGCTGTGAATAAGAAGGTGGGGGGAACTTCCGCTTCAGAACAGGCAAAAGCAAGCTAGGCATGTCTTTTTAGTTTAGGATGTCTTTATGGATTTTGAAACAGGACTCTCCAAAGCTTGCCTTGATAAAGGGCATTCAACATAGTAATGTGCTAATGGCTGCTTTTCATTCTTCTTTATTCAACTGGAGTGTGACTGTTATCACTTACAAAACCGTGATGGAAGAGGCCTTCCTCTACGCTCATTGTTTACTAAAACAAGAACGAAAGCTGTGTCATACTTTTTATTCAGACCAACCAAATTGACACAAAATGTTATGCACGCTTTCAAGCACACCAGAGCTTTTCATCAGGCTGGATGTTACAAAGCTTAAAAAGATAAAGGGTGGAAAGCTGATCCTTCAGACCGCGGTGTTAAAGCCTGATCTTGACTCCATCATCATAGAGCAGGTACACTGCTATAAATACCTGGGTGTGGTCTTTCAGGCAACAGGATTAAGGAATTATCACATAGTCCATGTCTCCGCCAATACCCAAAAAAGTGCCGCAGCTATATTACAAAAATTTTGGACAAAGGGAGGACGCTCGGTTACAGCTGCTGTTAAGTTATATAAAGCCAAAACCCTTTCCCAAATGTTATATGGGCCTGGGGGGCCGCTTATTAACACAGCAAATTACTCCAGGTTGGAGAAAATCCAATCCAAATTCCTGAGAGCTGTACTACAAGTCCCTCCCAGTGTCTCCAATGCTGCAATTCGAATGGAGACAGGGGAAGTAACGATTGAAGCAAGGATATGGATTGTCTCGATCTCCTATTGGCTCAAAATAGCTTCACGTCCCAAAGAACTTAACTTAATTTTGTATGACACTTTTGTTTTCCCCTGGTTGAGAAATCTGATGAATAAACTAGGCTACTATGGTCTCTCACAGCATCTGCTCCTATCAATGGACTATCCACAGGCCAGAGCCCTGATCAGGCAAAGAGTTCTGGACGTGGAAAGCATGACCTAAGTGGAATCAAAAACATGTGCTACAATCGCAGCACTCTTACCAACGTGGTCCCGATGTCTTACCTTTCCCACTTAGATAGTCCAGACTACAGGAGGGCTTTCACCCTGATGCGTTGTAACGCACTCCCTTCAGCCGTCTTGGAAGGGAGATACAAAAAGATACCATTTGCAGGACGATTATGCCCCTGCTCTGATGGGAGCACTGAGACCCTTGAGCACGTTGTGTTTGAATGCAAAATCTACAACAAGATATGAGAAGCCATTCTTTCTGTATTATCGGACCTCCCAGGGCGATCCAGAGCTTTTAGTCTTTCTAACATGCTCTCAGACAAGGATATGGAGATAACTTTTAAAGTGGCCAAATTTGGGTGGCAAGCAATGAGGATCAGGCGTGCATGGGTCGAACTTAATGGTTGAGCGATTTCATATTTATGTTTATACTAATTCCAAACATGTAATATTTTTTAATTAAGCACTTAACGGCTTTTATGAGTGAGAGATTGTAAGATGTTATAGGGGCTCACACCTGATGCACTTTTATATGTGTTATATTATGTATGTATATCTGGTATGTTTTTATGCTGGTCTTGGAGCGTATTAAACTCTCTTTATCTTTGATTCCATCATCTGAGGGATGCAAGCAGACAGATAGCTTAACATTTTTGTTGGCATGATGTCGTCTGACAGGACTTTCTCTAGGAATCTGCAGTCAGTCAATGTTGTCCACTCTTTGTTCTTTTCCCAAAATACAGAAACCAGCCTCAGTAAACCAAGGTTGTTGAAAAACAACAACCCTGGTTTACTGAGGTTAAACATCACCCAACACCCCTGCTTAGGGTTGCCAACCTCCAGATACTAGCTGGCGATATCCTGCTATTACAACTGATCTCCAGCCAATAGAGATCAGTTCACCAGGAGAAAATGGACTTTGGTAATTGGACTCTATGGCATTGAAGTCTTTCCCCTCCCCAAACCCTGCCCTCCTCAGGCTCCACCCCAAAAATCTCCAAGTATTTCCCAACATGCAGCTGGCAACCCTATGCTTCCTGCTCTCCAGTCCTTCCCACATATGTCTAGGGATGGCTGGCCCTACCTAATCGGCTGATCCTCAGACTTCGCTTTAAAGAGCTCCTTGCAGAGGGGCCTTCTTGGGCTCCTCCAACCCCCTGTCTTGAAAGGAAGGGCCTTCCTGATGGACAGGCTTTGGCCCACTGGGATGCTGAGGATTCTTCCTCCTGGACCCCACCCCTAGAGCCTCTTTGAAGAGCTGAGTGTTAGGCCTGCCCAGGCCTAGGAAGCACACGGCCATACCCTCCCTGCAGAGCCCCTTCTCCCAGGCTGTTGTAGGTTGCAAGGATGGGGAACAGCTCGCTGCCAGCACAGCCGGCCTTGACAGCTCTCTTCCCCATCCTGCCAGCACGCTTTTCCCTCGGTAGCGTCCTCCATCGACACTGGGCTGAACGGCTGGAATTTGGACTGCGCCGACAGGACCATCAGCCACAGTTCTTACTCCTCCGACCCAAGTTGCCTCCCTGATGTCCCTGCAGTCCTCATCTGCCTCCCTCCATGCCTTGCTACTATCTTGGTCCTCGGCAGGCAGGGCAGGGTTGCTGGCTCTTCTTCCTGTGGGAGTCAGTGGGGGCGGGGACAGAGCCACCTCCAGACCCCCTGATTCAGGAAAACCTAGACTTTGAACTTTAGAGGAAAATTGTAACGAAACATAAAGCTAGAAATGCTTCCCTCCCAAACAACAGAGCACAAAGGCTGGGAGATTATGGAGATGGTCTTACAGAAATAACTGTTGAAGCACCAGACAGAGTAGCTAAGGCAAGGAGAACCACAAAATGACCCTATGACATGACTTTAGGGATCTGAAAGACACTTTTTTTTTGCCGTCAAGTGACCCCATAGGTTTTTCAAGGCGAGAGAGGTTCAGAGATTGTTTGTCATTGTTGGCCTCCACATCAGGCCTCCTATCCAAATACTTGTCAGGGTTGAGGCTGGCAGTGTGTGACTGGCTCAAGGTCACTAGCAAGTTTCCATGGAAGAGTGGGGATTTGAACCTGGGTTTCCCAGATCCTGAAAGACCAATGTCTGAACTTAAGCCACTTTCCTGTTCCTAGCATGGGACAACATATCTGTACAAAATGAAGACATATTTCCACTCTCTGCAACAGAAGCCTTCATAGTTTGACATTAAAAAGGTAAAGGGTGTGTGCAAGCACCGGGTCATTCCTGACCCATGGGGTGACGTCACATCCCGACGTTTACTAGGCAGACTTTGTTTACTGGGTGGTTTATCAGTGCCTTCCCCAGTCATCTTCCCTTTACATTGCCTGATGCAATTGTAGTGCCTCGCAGATACAGATTTTTGTTTGCGTTTGGTTTTTCTACATAGTATTTCATTTTGATGCTTCTATAGAAGCCGTGGACTGCATTCACTCCTGCTACCCTGAAACACTAGTTGAAACCTCTTGCAGTAGGCACTGTGACAAAAGCAAGATCTTTATTCATTAGGTGACATGGGCAATAAAGGCAGAGCTGAGAGCCAAACCAACGAACACTTCACACACTGGTACACACAAGTGTTCAATGAATTGAGACACTTGAAGTCCTCTTTTAAGGAGTTGAGATGTTAATTAAATAGGAAGCTAATGGAAGAGGCAACCTCTGAGCATCTTTAATCCAACCCAGAATGACAAGCACAATGCTGCTTTTAAAATAAATTAATTCCTACTGCCTTATGGCATAACGAAAGCATTGTGTGAGATGGTTGGACAAAAAGTCCACATGCACACAGCGCAATAATATCAGCCAAGATTAGCACAAGGAGCTGTCAAACTCGGTTTGAATCAGTCAGAATCCTCTCCTGCTCTCCTTGTCTTTTTAAAAGGCTAGTGAGGTTTACCTCAGAGAGAAATAGGTTGGCATTTGTTATTTTTTAATTTAAAGTTAAGTCTTAGGTACTAATATTTCAAACCAAAAAAATACCTACTAAAATATGAACCATAGTCAGTGCTTTGTAAGTAAAATCTCTTACATCCATTCCATCTTGGACTCTACATTAGCAATGGAGCCAACTTTTCCAATTGTTTGGAATACTTTTCAATTGATTCAGTCTGAGGATGTGGACAGAATCCTAGGAGGAGGAGGAGTTGGTTTTTATGTCGAATTTCTCTACCACTTAAGGAAGAATCAAACCATCTTACAATCCCCTTCCCCTCCCCTCAACAGACACCCTGAGGTAGGTGGAGCTGAGAAAGTTCAGAGAGCACTGTGACTAGGCCAAGGTCACCTAGCAGGCTTCATGTGTAGGAGTGGGGAAACCAACCCGGTTCACAAGCTTGTTTGACCCTTGCCTTTCCAGGTTATTTAAATCTTGGGGGGGGGGGGGCTAGCTCACATGCTTTAAGAGGTAATTAATTCTTCCTTAAAAATGGGGGTGGTCATCCCAGCCTTGATACAGGCTGTGGTGTGTCCACTTCTAAAAACACGTACCCTCAACCCAGCAGATCTCAATTATTATTGACCAGTCTCAAATGTTCCATTCTTGAGCAAGGTGATTTTTCTGGTGGTGGCTGGATCCAAGTCTTCCTGGATAAGGCAAATTTTGTTTCGATCCCTTCCAGTGTCAGTTGAAGCCTGGTTATAGGGCTGTAAGATGGTGGATTACTTGTGCCAGGAGATGGACAGAAGCAGTGCAACTCTGTTGATTCTTTTGGACCCCTCAACAGCTTTCAGTACCATTGATCATGGTATCTTTCTGGACTGCCTATCTGGGTTGGGACTGGGAGGCTCCATTCTGCAGTGGTTCCAATCTAACGAGGGGGGTGGTTTCAGAAAGTGCTGGAGAACTGCTGCCCCTTAGCCTTTGGCCTATAGGATCCTGCAAAGTTCTGTCTTGTCTCCTGTGCTCTTTAACATCTACAGGAAACCACTAGGTGAGGTCACCTGGCAATTTGGGCAAAGCTGTCACCAATATGCGGATGACATTCAGCTCTATCTCATGCTTCCAGCTGATCCCAGGGAGAGAGTAGAAACCCTGAACCGATGCCTGGAGGCAGTTTTGGAGCAGATGTGGGCTAATAAACTAAATATTTTCGAAGCTCCTGTGGGGGCATTTTTGGAGGTCGAGTCCCCAAATTTTCAGGGTACCTTCAAGGGACACTCCTTGCATGAACCCCAAAGTCTGGTGAAGATTGGGTCAGGGGGTCCAATTTTATGGGGTCCCAAAAGGGTTGCCCCACTCCTCCATAGAAAAGCATTGTAAACATGCTTCTCTATGGAGGAGGATGTTGACCCCTTTGGGTCCCCATAAAATTGGGCCCCCTATCCCAAACTTTACACACTGGGAACTCTTCCTCCAAAAATGCCTCCCCCAGAGCTCATAAAAAAATTCCCCTAGGGAAGTGCCTAGGGAAAGCCAAAGCTGAATACCTATTTGGCGATCAGCTATCCGGCTTCGGCTTTATTCCCAGTTTTAATATTTGGGTTAAATTAAACCCGAAAGAAGCCAAAAAGGCGTTTCTGGGGTTTATTTTCGGTTTGGGTTATCGATATGCACAACCCTAATGCCACCTTTCCACCAAATTCAGGGGGCCCAAGGCAGCAAACATTTAAAAAATTAAAATACAATATATATACAATATGTACAAAACTCGTACACACATATAAAAACAGGGAGGAGGGCTAATAAGAGTTAGAGAGGGAATGCCAAACAAGACAAAACAGAAAACTTCACCCCCTGGTGGAATACAACAATAGAGTGAGACAGACAAATCATCCTGAGAGGGGGAGTTCCAAAGTTTCCGTTTCTAGATTGAGAAGGCCCTTTCACAGGTTACCAGCAATCTCAGCTAGGGTTGCTGCCCTCCAGGTTGTACCTGGGAGCTCTCCTGCTATTACAGCTGATCTCTAGATGATCAAGATCAGTTTCCCTGGAGAAAATGGCTGCTTTGGAGGCTGGACTCTATGGCATTATACCCTGCTCAGATCCCTCCCCAAACCCTGCCCTCCTCAGGCTCCACCCCCCAAATCTCCAGGTATTTCCCAACCCAGAGCTGGCAACCCTAATCAACTCAATTGGTGGGGGCACTTGAAGCAGGGTTTTGGAGGATGCCTGACATGGTGGGGTAGGTTCATATGGAAGTAGGCGATCTTTAAGGCTGACTAGTTCTACTTAGCCAACTTCTTCATTGACCTAGAATGAATGTGTCCCATTTTAAGCCAAAGAGCCTCTAATGGAAGCAATCACCTTTTAGTGTGTAAAACTTTAGAATGTTATTATAGTGTGGCCTAAGTTCATTAATGTATAGATTATTTTTTAAGACCACCTCTATCAAATGAGGCAAAGAGATCAGCTCATCTATCCAAGATTTGCTATTTTGGGCTCTTGACAGCAGCAACCCTGTGTCTGTAATCCTACCCCCACCCCATTTTATCTGCTTTCCAGGAAGCATTAGCTGCTAACTGCAACAAATTCTTTTTAAAATACTGCCACCTAGTGGACAGTATTAATATTACAGCCCAGTCTATTTTTAAGGGAGCTGTAAGAAAATCAGTTTTTTCCTTTTCTAGGAAATTTTGTGGCAAGACTGGGGTATTGGAGCCAATGTATAAAAACGAGACTTTGGGCGAAAACGCATGGTCACTTTATCCTCCTTTAATCCCTGTTTCAGCCAGGATCGAACGCATGCGTTTCACCTAACGTGCGTTCGATCCTGGCTAAAACAGGGATTAAAGGAGGATAAAGCGACCATGCGTTTTTGCCCTTTATAATGTCTTCAATTATATTTTGATAACTTGTGTTCATAGCAAAGCTGGCCCATCTAATAAGGGACTAAGAACAAATATGAGCTTAAAGATGGTGTTCAGGGATTGTTCATGCTAGAAACAGTAGTTATATGCCCCCAATATCTGTTGCATTATAAACCGTGAGGCCTGGTTCTCCTTCGAGATAGTAAACCAGTACAAACTATACCACTTTGGACTGCAGGTCTCCTACACACACATACACATAAACATTAATTCACTTAGAAACCTATCATATCATGGTACAGGCAGGGCTACAACCCTTTCCCAAGCATCCTGATTTGATACACGCAGGGACTTTTTAAAAATGGCATTGAATGACATGAGCACCCACCTACTGTCTGAAGTAGTACAATCCCAATCCAGTTCATATAATACAATCCAGATGAGTTTCAAACAAGCCTATGGGGTAAAGGGGATTTTTCATTAAAAGGCAGGGAAGTTTATTCCCCCCACATGGGATAACATTTCTCCACAGTCACTTAGCCTTACAACCTGCAGAGACAGATATGCTTGTGTTAGACCTGGAGGTTCTGGATAGACAAAAATAAAGTACATCTTCACTCAGGGTAATTAACTGGTGGAATGTATTGCCATGATGTGTAGGGATAAAAGGTAGAGGTCCCCTGTGCAAGCACCGGGTCATTACTGACCCATGGGGTGACGTCACATCCCGACGTTTCCAAGGCAGACTTTGTTTGCGGGGTGGTTTGCCATTGCCTTCCCCAGTCATCTTCCCTTTACCCCCAGCAAGCTGGTACTCATTTCACCGACCTCGAAAGGATGGAAGGCTGAGTCAACCTTGAGCCAGCTACCCGAAACCAACTTCCGTCGGGATCGAACTCAGGTCGTGAGCAGAGCTTTTAACTGCAGTACTGCAGCTTAACACTCCATACCACGGGGCAGGGATAGCTACTACTTTAGTTGGTTTTAAAAGGAGATCAGAGAAATTCATGGAGGATAGGTCCGTCAATAGCTGTTTGCCACAGTCATTATAAGAAACCTCCATCTGCATATAAATAATCCCCTGAATATCAGTGCTTGGGGAGGGCCTTACTGGAGTACCTGGTTGGCCACATGTGAAAAAGGATTATTGGCCTAGATGGCCCACTGGTCTGATCCAACCTGTCTGCTATGTATTCTCTTATCATTTCTCGTTGTGCAATGGCGAAGCCTCTCAGCAGAAATTAGACACCTCTGCCAGCAATCCTAAATCAGGAGCTGCTCTTAGCAGGCCACCCTGCTCTCCCAATCCCAGTCTCTCACAGGACAGGAACTGCTAACCATGCAACTCCTGAGCCCGCAAGAAATAATTCTCAAACAGCCAGCATTACATCCATATATTTATTGCCTTAAAGATTGCAACCTTTTGTATACAGCTTTTTTTTACACCCATCAAGCAAAAACATCGCACATTCATTGATAGGGTGATAGCAGCAACTCTTTCTTAGAAAATAACACACTGAGGAAGACAAGGCAGATTTGGAAGCAACTTTCACAATTCTGCTCATTTTATCTTCTTGTTCCCAAGTACTCTGGTAAAATATAAGCTGCAAAAGCCTTGCAAGTGTTGTTATGTGCCTGATACCTGTTAGAGCGTCAAGGACCTTGTTTCTGACAAAAAAAGGCTGAAGCTGATATTTCTAGTATATTATGGTTTGTATTATTATACTTGGCACTAATTTTCAAAATGTTCAAGCATTATGAACTAAATGTGTGATTTTTATAATCAAAGGAGTATTACCAGAGTAGCAGATTCCAGTTTACGAACATTTAACAACAGGGTTTTCATTGCTGTTGGGCCCTTGTTTGCCTATATACTTGATTACATGTAATTTTGAATGAATTTGTCTCTTCAAAAAAGTGCAAATGTTCTCCATTTTACAAATAAGAAAACAGAGAAAAGAAGACTGGGCGAACAAAGGCGGAGAGAACTCAGACCCAGTTGCTGACACGAGGACTATATACATACTACAAATGAATACCAATATTGAGCTTCATGGATCCCAAGCAAAGAATACTGGGAACTCTAGTTCCGTTTTAACAAGGTAGGCACTTTTCAGTATTGTTTTCGATCCAAACCCTGGGGCTGGATCCCAAGATGCCCTTTCCACAAGCCGAAGGGCACCTTCAGATCTAACCTCATAATCCAGATCCAACCCACTATCACAAAACTGCAAGTCCCAAGATCAGATTGGAGAAGCGGTAACAAAGCAGTTTAAATCTGTAATGTAAAGTGTCTGCATACATAGACTGAGGCATTGCGCAGCCTATATGATCATACTAGTCATGCATGCACCAAAATAACACATGAGTTAGATAGAGAAATTCTGAAGAATACCAAGAGAGAAGTTGGAGTATTTTTTTCTCAGTTTCTTAACTTAAAATTGATCTATCAAGAGGAAGATACGAGGATACAGCTGCATTTTGCTCTGAAGTAGTGAAAATCAAAAGCAATTGCTGAAGAAGCCTGGAGCAGCTTTCAACTATTTTTTCCTGAGGGAGAACTCCAATCTTTTGAGAGAGGAGAAGAAAAAGGCTAGATATGTTTTTACACAACCTGATCAAACTACTTTTCACTCTAAACGAATACAAGACTGGCTGAGAGTCTCAGGTGTACTAATTTTTCCTCAGCTAAGTCATCCTATTCCATGTTGTGAAGCTAATAAAACAGCTATCCAGGAACATCATAAGCCATTTTTTTCCCTTCTGTGACAGGCTTTCACCTCTGTCAGCTGAGAGCGATAACATTTTTGGAGACAGCTAAAAAGGCTTGTATACATCAGGAGACAAGCCAGCCCTATTACTCCCCCACTCAAGTGGGCCTCTCTCATCCATTTTGTGGAAGCTAAACAAGCTTCAGCAAGGCACTGGTGTATTCCTAGTGCTGAAAAGAAGCTGGATTCTCGATGTCTTCATCCCCAATGGGCCTTCTTTGCAAATTTGGGGAAGAGAATTAAAATGTGTTTTAGTCATTCTCAGACTCACTCTTTGAGCATCATGGAGTGCACAATGGAAGTAGGACTCACTGGTTAAATGTAAATATACTCCTCAGTGCTTCTTCTGGCAAAAATGGTCAAAAGCAAGACAACCATTAAACTTTCATAGAATCAGATTAGGTGGATATAATGAATTATAGTCAACACCTCAAAACGACAGGCAGGTATCCAGCAGGCAATTTCAAGGCATCCATACAGAGTACTAGTAATTCAAAGTCCTCTCACATTCATCTCAAAAAGCCATATTTATATGAAGAGTCATGAATGCCTGTACTCATAAGGCTACTAACTGTTGACCAAATGTTTTCAAGTACTGCACAGCAGGGAAAAGGTTCAGTAGGTAGAGCTTCACCTTTCACACCGGTGGGTGTAGGTTCTCCTTCTAAACCATAGACACGAATCCTGGTCAGGCTGAGTAAAGGAAGAGTCAGTTTAAAATAATGAAGTTCCCATAAGGAGACAGCCCAAACCCTCTTCCTTATGATGGGACTCCACATGTAGCCGTACTATTTGAAAGTGCATGTACAGCTCACGGCTGATGTGGAAATTCTGCTCATAACTGAGTTAACATGTGTACAGAACATCTAAGAATCTCACCAAATACGCAAAATGGTACACCTGAACTGATTTTCAGCAACCTCCCTCTGGAGACTTCAGTAACATTTAATATCAACCCTCTCACTGACAGATACCTTGAATCTTAAAAACTTCCCCACAAATTCTTATCCACACAGAACAAAGCACAACCAGAAGTCACTTTGCATAGTATTTCATATCTATGAGGCAAGGTTGTTCAGCATGATTCTTCACTTTGCAGTTTTTGTGGTCAGATCAAGAGCTAACCATTATTAGAAAGTTACTAGCTCATATTAACCATTTTAAATATTATTAACTCAGAAATAATCCTGGAAGAATACAGTCAGCGCATAATGCAAATCTTTCTCCATGACTATTCTACTCATCATGATAGCAGCATCTTCTGCCACAGATTTCTTTGATCTTGAATTCAGCTCCTAACTACCACTGAAACTATCATTCTTTAGGCACTCACACCAGCTGTTCTGATCTCACATTTCTGTCTGAAAAAGAAGTAGCAAGAAAAGACAAATTCCTGCATAGCAGCTGCCATTAATATGTTGATGAAATAACAAAACGAAGTCTTGTGGCACCTTAAAGACCAACAGATTTATTGTGGCACAAGCTTTTGGTCTTTAAGATGTCTTTAAGACAATCTGTTGGTCTTTAAGATGCCACAATACCCTTCTCTTTGTTTCTTTTCCTCCAAGGCAAGACACAAGTTACAGAACATATTGATCCTGTGCAAAAGTATCCTGAGTAAGTTGGGGGGGGGGGAGGAAGGGAAAAGAAGAAACAGTATTTCTTAAACAGGAGTCTTAGTATTCTAAAACAACATACTGGAAATTGAGTTTAGCACCTTGGAGTTACTGGCCTCAATTAACAACAGAAGACACACCAGTCAACATGCAATGCTACCAAGAGTTCAAGACAGGAAAATCTCTTGCATGGTTACTGTATATAGAGAGGAACAGTATATAGAGAGAAACAGACACTGGATTATCAGAAGGATTAATGATATGAGCAGGCAGAATAATGATATTTAAACTCAAGAACAGAAGCAAGCAAAGAAAAAAAGAAAGATAAGATTAGCCATTTGTCAACAAAGGCCCAAAGAGCTATATGAATGTGGTAAAGAGCCAGTTTACTGCAAAAACAAGCCAATTTAAAGAGACCAGTTTTAAGGCATTGCTCAGTTCTTGAGCAAAAAAACAAACAAAACCCAAAGGAGGCATTCCAGCCCTGCAAGGGCTATGACATGCACAAAGGGGTAGAACCTATCACACCACTCAGCTCAGTGAATGACAGCTTGCTCCTCCGGTGCGAGGAGTGCTCCGTTAGTACAAGAATTTCCTTACCACCAGGACAGTATCCACCATTGGTGAAAGGTGGCTCATACAGCAGGAGGAATATGCCATTGCCATCAGAGCAGAGGGGTAGTATCCAACCTACACGTCCCCATCTACATGTACCTACCCTCATGTAGGGAAATCACATTCCTTCATGGAAATGAATTGAAGCTTCTGAAGGAAGAGGAACCCAGTGCCAGAGAATCAAATTAAAGAGCATCTTCAGCTTCCAGATGCAAAAGAGTAAGACCATATGAAGGAAAGCATTGTATTTTCTCTTCATCAAATATGAAAGCGTTTGGCTTTCACTCATGAAGAGCTGAAGACCAGACTTTGAAGGAAAATCATACAAAGTGTGCAGAAGGTCTACTATATTCTTACTTGTGACTCACCCTTACAGTGGAATAATGGAAAATAAATTATCATCAAAACCATCTATTCTAAAAAAAAGGTGAATACTTAAGTAAAAGGAAACTCTTTGGGGTGTAGAGTCAAACACTGCTATTTTGAGTAGAAGTGCAGTTGAAACAACTGCCACAGTTTAGAAGTCAAGGGACAACAGAACAGTCATGAAATCCTTTAGATCAGCATCTCTTAGAATAATTCAAGCAATGGTCTTTGTGGCAAAGGTAGTAGAACATTTTAAATCTGGAAAAGGCAGAGATGGGCTGCTCAATGAATAAGAAACTAGGTCCAAGCATTTCTTTTAGAAAGAATTAGGAAAACAGACTGTTGATGGAGCAAAGATTTTTTTTCTTAAAGCAGAATACTGATTTTATAAGAAGAAGATACACCCCATGAAAGATGCTTTGAATATCACTGGGGAAACCACTAGTCAGGTCAGGAGGCCGCACTAAATATATGAATGTACAATTATTTTTTCTCCCTACCAGATTAGTTCCGTTTCTTTCCCTAGCTCTTCCCTTCGCTTTTCAATCTCTACCACCTTAAGCTGGATTTGGACAGATGACAGTGTCTAATTCCAAGACTCTTCCAACAGTAACAGTGGCCTAACTTGCCTTGTGTCTGGGGAAAGTCTCTTATCACCAAAAGATTGCTCGGTTATTCCAGTGTGTGTATATTAGCTCCGTACTACAAAGATCTTGAAAATGCCCTTTGCTTTTAGTGAATGTTCTATGAATTACAAAACACTCAGGGAAAGTCTAGCTACCAGAACTCCACCATATACACACATACATATATACACATTGTAAACTTAGGGCAACCTTAAATAGCACCATGAAATCTTTCTTGGCAAACAGTTTATACATAAACATTTTTACATCTTGCACAGTTCTTCTGATTACCTGATATGGAAGAATAATTAATAGCACTGATTTTTCTAAATAATCACTATTCATGCTTTGCAGTAGCCGTAAACATGCTTCTCAGGAAGAACCCAACTAGCATTAGAGAAATGTCACTCATAACCTAGAAGACATCAGGAACAATCTTCTCAGTACTGAATGTAGGTGTATCTGTGACTGCCATCATATGCTGGGGAATTTGCATCTGAAAGCACTGTATGACCGTGCCCAACCCAAATCCCACCTGTTCTCGCAAACAGTTCTCATAACATATGTACATCAACTTAGACTTCTTTGCTCTGCCATACAAAAGGACAGGCACAAGAAGCTGGATTGTTTCAACCAATTTATAATACACTCACACAAACTCTGGGTAGGGAAGTTACAGTGTTAGCTACATTCATTGTCTGCTGGTCTTGTAAAGGGGAAAAAGCGGGAAAAGATGGGTTAAGAGCACAAGCATTACACTATCAAAGAAAAGGCAAAACTTCTCTTTTGCTCACACAAAAAAAGATGGTATGGAGGCTCATTCTAGTGAATGTTGCCATGCAATGACAACCCACTTCTGCTTCCATTCACTTTACTCCAGGGACAAGTTTAGACACCAGAAGCTACTGCAGCTCAAGACTAGAGTGCCTCTTTGGGGCCAGCCATGCACACTATTAAGAGGGATGAGGGAGATGGGATGCAAATAAGCTAAAACCTAAAGCCATTCCTCCTTTTCACAAGCTCTTTAACTCCCTTATTTCTGAAAGCATGCTTTCCCATAATTTTGGATTAATACCATTCTAGCAATGAAGCCCAAGGTCACTGGTTTCTTTTTTGCAGCTGCTTAGCAAAAACAGAATGTTGGGCATCTGTCTCTAGTTTCATGTTACACACTCAAAATATACACAATACTTGTCCCATATCCGGGCATCACGATTTTGAAAGGTTCATGAGGACTTCAGGACTAGGGGGGTCACACATGGATCAAGGTGCTCCTGCTTTAGATGACCGTTTCCTATTCTCCCTTCTGGTCAAAAAAAGCCTTAAAATGCTTCTCAACGAGAACAGAGAAATGTCATCCATAACCTCTGTCTCATTATCACACAGCCATCACTGCAATTCACGTTACTGGTTAAACAGGCTTGGCCAGCTCAATGCGCTAGGTGAACAAGCAAGACATTCTCTCCTCGAATAAAAATCTGGTTTATGTGTCGTGTGAAAACTTGCTGGTAATCCACTCTGGGCCTCCGCTTTTTCCGTGACCGACCTCTTGTGCCACTCGCACTTGTCCCCTCTGTGTGCAAGGATCTGCTAGGCAGATCGACCTCCTTCCCAAAGGCTCGGGGCAAGCTAGAGCTCCGGACCCGATCTCTGCTTGAGTGCTTCCTTGATTCACGTTGTTCTTCCGATCTTCCCCGACTTGACCTAGACTTCCGCCCAAGTGTCCTAGGATCACATGAAAGGCCCGGAAGATCTGCAGCCGTCTTTGAGTCACTTTCTCTCTTAACCAAGGATTCCTGCAGCCTAAGTCTGTCAAACAACTGCAGAGCAACATTCAAAAGAGGGGCAGGGGAAGGAGAAAACACATTAGAGTCACCTGCAGTATAAAATAATCTGCAAGGTACAGCATAGAAAGGGCATAATGCACACCAATTACATTACTAATACTTATTGTAGACTGGTCAGGCATAGATGATGAGGTCTTTGTATAAGGAAGATGACTTATTTTGCGGTCAAAGAGGTCTTTGAGTTCTGCTTTTTATTTATATAACCATTCCGAGTTCATGTATTATAAATGTTCTGTATGAATGCCATTGCTATGTTGCTATTGTTCTGGCCCAGAGGCTAAGATAACTGATACATTTGATTTGCACTGCAAGCCTTCTGAGGCAAGGACTGTGCCACATTTTAGAGTAAGCAGAAAATTGCAGGAATTAAATAAACATGACATTGTACTACTATAATGCTGGATAAATCTAGTGATTATTTGTAAGTCTTGTAAAATATTTTATTATTAAAAGGTTTGTTATGTGTTTTCACCTGCGTAGCAGGTCTTGGTCCAGAAACACTGTCCACTAGAGGGTGGGGATTTATATGGAGAGCGGGGAGAGGTTGCCTGGCAACAAGACAGGAGAAGGAACCGGGAACTCCAAGAGAGAGGGAAGGAGCTGAAGCATTTTTTCATCTGAGGGAATGGAGAATTTCCGAAGAAGTTCCAGATGAGAAAAGCCTCTGGAGAGAGAAAAGGGCAGCTGACAGAAGAGTGGCCATCTTCTGGTGCGAGCCTTTTGTTCTGCATTGTTGAAAAGTTCCCTCCTATGACTGCGAGGAAAAGTGGCTTCACAAAGTTTGTGAAGGGCCTCACCAGGGGTCCAACAAGACCTGCCTGCAGTTTGTGAGTCAGAGTCCAGAAACTGAAGGAACTTCCTTTTTGTTTCACCTTGACTTTGGGACTGCTCAGTATATTTTATTATTCACGCGGTATTAAAAGCTGTTTAAGTGCTGTTCGGGTCTTGGACGGGGCATCCATAATTTGGTGACCACTAACACGGCCCTTTTAAGGCTACAAGGGTTACGTAATGAAGAGCAATAACTAACGGTAATTTCACACATGCAACCATGGCAGCATTATGTAGCAACTGGCTCAAGTGAGAAGGCCATCCTAAGTCAAAAGCTTGGAACCTATAGTACATTTCCAACAACAGAAAGATACTGCTGGAAGCAGGAGAGGGAGATGATTTCCATTAATCCCCTCCTTTCACTGCATCAACATATCCAGTGTCAGATATGCATTGCTTATAGATTAATAAACACAACGTATTTTGGGTTTTCCAAAATAGGATGCACGATTTCTAAGTGTAAAGATATATATATAGGCTCTCAAAAGTAGCCACGGGAGGTTTTGAATCAGATATACAAACCAGCAAATCAAAAACGGGATCAGCCCTCAGCCTTTCCTCTCCCCTTGAGAATCAAGAAGACTGTCTCTTTTTAACAAGAATATGCTTATTCATGAATAGACTCCTCCTTCAGCTTTCTGTACCCTGTTCAGTATTTTTTTTTATTTAAAACATAGTTGAATAACTACTCTAGGGATTGGTGGGGTATGCATAGCTTGGTAATGGCATCAGTGTTAACCAATTCACAAATAGGTTTACTCCGTTTAGGTCATACTATTGCAAAACTTCCAGAACCTTTTTTTTTTTTTGCAGAATCAGCCCCAAGATGCAGAAATGACTGGCAGCCAATTATCTTTCAACTGAAAACCTGGCTGAAAGTATATTGATTGGGACAGCACAAAGAAAGACCACCACAAATAGGATCTGGGTGGGTGGGCAGAAAACTGGTTTCTGTATCCTAGGTGGACAGCCAGTGATCTGAAAGAAAGTCTAGCCCCCCACCCCCCCTCAAAGCATGAACTCTTTGGATTAAAACACTGGAAGAGGCTGTGCTGAATACAAGATAGACTGCAACATTGAGTGATATTGCCAATTCCTAAAAAGATAACAAAGGATCTGTAAAATCCTTTTCTCTCCTCAGAAAGCAAATATATCAGATCTACTTTTGCTACACTATCCAGTATTGTAAAAACTCATTAGCACTATACATTGTAATACATTGTTAATGTATACTTTATCTGAAATCACCCATTTTTGTTGAAATCAGCAGAGATTTTTTAATGGCACTTTTGGGACAATACGTGCCAGTGGACTTGAACCAGCCTACTAACAAGCCAGAGAATGGCTACTTACTCTGGTGAGAGTCAACTGTGGTTCAACATAGAAAGCTCTGCCCAGAACAGGTTTTCGGTACGTCTCATCCACATCTGTCAGGGCCTGGGGCAAAGAAAGTAGATGTGTAGCAGAATGACTTGAGATGCACACATTACACTTGTATCACATCTAGAAACCAGAGCAGGGGAACAATAGAGGAATCAGACACTGTTTATTACACAGCTCAAGATCACAAATTCGCTTCAGTGATTTGACTCCTGTTCTCTCTATGAGTAGTGACAAAAGTGAGGACAGAACAGGTTAATATTCTGATTCAGGAATATTTTATCTTAAGAGAGAGCTACCAGGGTAGAAGCCTGTAGGATTTTTTCCAGTCTTCCCCGGGGTGCCTTAATCTGTTGCACAAAGGGTGCCTTTCTCTCGATGGGAAAACAGCATGATGAGAAGCCCCTTCTCCTATGGTCCTGATACGAATTAGGCCCTCACATGGTTGGTGAATTAAAAAAAAATATTGACAGGTCCATACAGGAAACCCCACATATTGTGCTGTTTGGCCGTCCTCTTCAGCTCCTCAGCAGCATATAAAGAACAGCTGCCTTGGCTTCAGCTTCCCGTTGGTCAGACAAGCTCAGGGAATATACAACCCCTTTCTAGAACTGTGCCCTGCAATCTGCGTCAAAGCCTTTGGAGGGTTTTGACATAGCTCTACCTGAACTGCAGTTAATGTCCAGGATTTGGACAAGTAAATACTTTTGATTTTCATGTCATTTATTTATCAAACACACAAATGTGTGTGTTTGATAAATAAATGATATGAAAATCAAAAGCATTTGTGTGTGGGGGGGGGGAAAGAAAAATTTACAAAAGTTCAGCACAACTCCAATCTAAATCGTGAAATTGTCTTAAATGCTATAAAGCAAACAAAGGCAGGTTTGCCACTGTATGGTAACTGCAGCAGGTATTTCTAAAAGAAATGAGAAGAATCAATTACCGTATATACTCGTGTATAAGCCGAGTTTTTCAGCCCGAAAAAAGGGCTGAAAAAAACCAACCAGGCTTATACGCACGTCAATATGGTGGGGGGGGGAACTTACCACCACCGCGGGCGCCGCTGGCCCGCGCGCCTTCCCTGTAGCCTGGGAGCGGCCAGCGGGGCCTTCCTGCGCGCAGGCAGGGCCCCGCCGCAGCCCCTGCCGCTGCCGCCTCCAGCTGATCAGGCCTCGTCCTCCTGCCTCTCCCGGTGAGTAGGGTGTTCAGGGGCTCTTCCCCCCCCCCTAGGGTGGCGCTGGGGTCGGGGTGGGTCTGGAGGGCCCGGGAGGGGGTGGCGCTGGGGTCGGGGTGGGTCTGGAGAGCCCGAGCGGGAGGGCGACCCGGGGCAGGGGCGTTGTATAAGCCAACCCTCGGCTTATACGCTGGTGCCTAATTTCCCCCCATTTTTTGGGTGAAATTAGGCACCTCGGCTTATACGTGGGTCGGCTTATACACGGGTATATACGGTAAATATATTTACCTGAAAGGGTTATTTTAATTTAGTAAGAACATCGCTTTTGTATGGCAAAAAGAAGTTATATGTACAAGAATGTTGAGTAAATAAGGAAGTCAAAACCAAGAAAAGTTCATCCTTAAGGCAAAAGCAGATATTATACGAGGCAACACTACTAAATACTTGAAGGCCAGAAAAAAAACTTTTGAAATATTTTCTTTTGAAATGAGTGAAATGCTTTTTAAGACAGGGTTTTACTCAAAATATGTAGTATGAAATTTTTTATACAATACAGTCCACTGCATTAATGATAATTCTGTAGACATATACAATATATACTGTAGACATATACAATATAGTATGCTTATTGTTTGACCCTGACCTGGATGGCCCAGGCTAGCTTGATCTTGTCAGATCTCAGAAGATAAGCAGGGTCAGCCCTGGTTAGTACTTGGATGGGAGACCACCAAAGAATACCAGGGTGGCTAAGGGGTTGTCATAAATCAGCTGCAACTTGACGGCACTTTTCACCAATGTCAATGTGTTTAATGATAATATATTATTAAACAATTCAGTGTTTTCAATGTTATAAATAATGATACCCAAACATGTTAACAGTCCTACATACTGTGACTGTGTGAGAATGTGTTCTGTCCAAATAAGACCCTAACTTTTGTTCACAGCTTAAATTTTCTACCTTCACTTTTTATTTTTTCCGTATCTCTCAGATAGCAAAAATTAAGATACATATGGTACGGTAGAAAGGATGCAGCAGTTTGCAACTCTCTCGAGTACTGGGTATATTTGCAATTTTTCTATAAAAAACAAAGACATTTATACTTTTAAATTCTATAAATATACCGAATAATACAATTTTATATGCAAACTAAGTTATAAATGATGCATTTTATGTTGTTAATTCAGTAAAATACGTTTAGATTTAATACAAAAGTAAGTATTATATATATTCTGATTTCCCCAAAAATGTCTGTTCCCTCCCCTGGAAAAAAATTATCTCCCATGGCTGCAAATTTTAAAACTCTACACACTACAGAAAATTATAAGAATATATTAAGCAAAAAAGAAATGGGAGTGATCCAACTGAAGTCAATGATAAAACTCGCATTCAGTTGTACAGATGACTGCTCAAATGCCCAAATGTAGGAGCTGTTGTGCACACAGATTGTTCCTCCACATTATCTGAAGTCTTTACATTGGTAGCTGTAAAATCATAGAATAGGATGATCATTACCATATTCCAGAATTTGTCAAACGCAACCAAGAATCCAGTGCATACGCCACGAAGCCCTTTGAAAGTTCGGATATGGACATTGACTTTAACACCATCTCGGACACAGCGGTGAAGTTCTCCAAGTGGGCTGCCTTCATGAACTAGAACAAAAATGAACCACCATCTCTGGTTACTGGGACAAACATCACGCAGAATAAAATGAATTACAAAAGGCTGAACTCACAGTTACTGTGAAATTTGTTTTGAAGTCAATTCCCTAATTTATACAGTGAACTATTATTGTCACAAGGTGCAGCATACTTCAGTGAACCAACGATATTACAAGACAGGTTATCAGAGAATAAGAGACAGCCAAACACAATTCTACAATGTAGCCCATTCCTTCACTATTTCCATGGAGAAAGTCTTTAGATTAAAAAGAATTACATGCAGAGATCTTTCCAACAAATGAGCACTGCTTGACTGTAGAGCTGCAGTTGTCAGGAGCTGAACTAAAAGCAGCGCAAAACTTATCCCACTAGCCACCTATTATAACTGAAAACATTTCCAAACAGGAAAAACTGGCCTGCTGCCTATTTAGCACAAATTACTTTTGTTTTTTAATAGTTGCTGTAATTTTGCTTTACTTCTGCTTTAATTTCCCCCCAAAAAAGTTTGATGTTCTCAGTTAACCCTGTTCAGTGACTCATATGCATTTATAGAAACCTTTCCTAAAATTATTTAAAGTTATGATAATTCATTACAATTTTAAAGCCATTAATTCCATTGTTGCTCAATAATAGGGCACTTATTTTTATAATTAGCCTAAGTATCAAACCTGTTGATGATCAAAACATCTTTTGGGTGTTTTAATAAACAGTGCTTAAGAACATAAGAAAGGCCCTGCTGGATCAGACCAAGGCCCATCAAGTCCAGCAGTCTGTTCACACAGTGGCCAACCAGGTGCCTCCAGGAAGCCACAAACAAGACGACTGCAGCAGCACCATCCTGCCTGTGTTCCACAGCACCTAATATAATAGGCATGCTCCTCTGATACTAGAAAGAATAGGTATGCAGCATGACTAGTATCCATTTTAATAGCCATGAATACCCCTTTCCTCCATGAATATGTCCACTCCCCTCTTAAAGCCTTCCAAGTTGGCAGCCATCACCACACCCTGGGGCAGGGAGTTCCACAATTTAACTATGCGTTGTGTGAAAAAATACTTCCTTTTATCTGTTTTGAATCTCTCACCCTCCAGCTTTAGCAGATGACCCCGTGTTCTAGTATTATGGGAGAGGGAGAAAAACTTCTCCCTGTCCACTCTCTCCAAACCATGCATAATTTTATAGACCTCTATCATGTCTCCCCTCAGCTGCCTTCTTTCCAAGCTAAACAGCCCTAAGCGTCTTAACCGCTCCCCGTAGGACAGTTTCTCTAGTCCCCTAATCATTTTGGTTGCTCTATTCTGTACCTTCTCAAGCTCTGTAATATCCTTTTTTGGTGTGGTAACCAGAACTGTACACAGTATTCCAAGTGTGGTCTCACCATAGATTTGTACAAGGGCAGTATGATATCAGCAGTTTTATTCTCTATTCCTCGTCTAATTATGGCCAGCATGGAATTTGCCTTTTTTACAGCAGCCGCACACTGGGTTGACATCTTCATTGAGCTATCCACTACCACCCCAAGATCCCTTTCTTGGTCTGTTGCTGCCAGCACAGATCCCATCAGTGTATATATGAAGTTGGGATTTTTTGTCCCAATATGCATCACTTTACACTTGCTCACATTGAATCTCATTTGCCATTTTAATGCTCATTCTTCCAGTATGTAGAGATCCTTCTGGAGCTCTTCACAGTCCGATTTTGTTTTAACCACCCTAAATAATTTGGTGTCATCTGCAAACTTGGCTACTTCACTATTTAACCCCAACTCCTGGTCATTGATGAACAGGTGGAAAAGCACTGGTCCCAACACAGATCCCTGAGGAACCCCACATCAGCAATACATAACTAATACTTGACTGGTCAGTTCACCAAATCTTTTTTGACCAGTCAAACGGCCAACTCTATTACTACCACTACCACATCTAATTCCAAACTTGGCCCCAGGGTATGGATTTTTTAAAAATCTATAAAACGGGGTTATGTAAGGATGGGGAGATGTTTCTACAGGTGAGTATGAAACAACAAATTACATGGGGATTATCCCCTCAATCATAAATGTCTGAAGAAAGATAGCATAGATAGTGTGGAGAAGTGGATCCAGAGTAAATCAGATCCCCTGTACTAGTCTTGTTGGGTCCTCATGGATTCCCCACTTGTAAGCTTCTACTTGTGTTCCTGCCTATTATGTACTAGAGAGTGAAGTGTTCCTGTGTAAACCTGCTCCTGTTAGCGATCTTGCACAATTTGCATTTAGAAAAATCCTACACACTAAGATGCAGTGAAACAGCTCCTTTATCAATATATTTTAATAATACTGAGGGGTCTACTTGTTTTATAAAATAAAAGCAATTTGAGGGGCTTTCATGATTCTTATGCCAATGGGTACCCCTCCCCCGACTTAAAATGTTCAGTTTATCTTGTCACTTCAACAGCCTGCAGCTTTAGCTCCACCCTTACACCAAAAAGAAGAAGAAGAACCAGAGAGGCATACTTCTACACCATGTGTGTGTTAAGTGCTGTCAAGTCGCTTCCGACTCATGGCGACCCTATGATTGGAAGTCCTCCAAAATGTCTTATCTTTGACAGCCTTGCTCAGATCTTGCAAAATGAAGGCTGTGGCTTCCTTTATTAAGTCACTCCATCTCTTGTTGGGTCTTCCTCTTTTCCTGCTGCCCTCAACTTTTCCTAGCATGACTGTCTTTTCCAGCGACTCTTGTCATCTCATGACGTGACAAAATACAATAGCCTCAGTTTAGTCATTTTAGCTTCTAGGGTCAGTTCAGGCTTGATTGATCTATAACCCACTGATTTGTGTTTTTTTTTTTTTTTTGGCAGTCCATGGAATTCGTAACACTCTCCTCCAACACCACATTTCAAAGGAATCTATTTTCTTCCTATCAGCTTTCTTCCCTGTCCAGCTTTCACACCCATACATAGTAATAGGGAATACAATGGCATGAATTAATCTAGTCTTGGTGGCTAGTGACACATCCATACTTCTACACCATACTGGTTATTTATTCATTCAATCCTTTTCGGAGAAAGGTCAGCTAAAATAATGGAAATAAATAAATTTAAAAGGGGGTTCAAAACTATACCAAATGTATCTCTCATTCTGCAAACATAAAAAACTATTATGCTAAGCTCTGCAGGTAACTATTATGTTCCTGTGGTTTTAGGCACTACAGACTTTTCATCAATCATTTGTGAAGCCTACGGGGATATAATTTAGTACTCAAGAGTCGTGAAATGGATTTTTAGTGTAAAACACATGCTTAATACCTAGATTCTAAAGGATTATTAAAAGCCTACCTAGGGGGTTGTCACTGTACAAGAGAAATATTTCCGATACATAATCACCACCTCGGTAACCTACTGGCATAATTTATGAAGGAAGAGATTCCATAGAAGCACGGCACTCTGTCTTGATGCGACAGAAAGACTGGTACCCTAAGTACTCCCACTGTGGCTTTAGCATTTTTTGCTAAACCTAGTATTTTTGCAGAGCAATCCTAAATCGAGTTACACTGTTTTAAGTTCACTGGACTTTCTAAACTTCAATGGTGTAAACTCTTTTAGGATTGCACTGTTGAATCTCTTTGGTGAGCTCTCTTGAAAGGCAAAGAATGTAAATGTAGACAGATTGTGACATCGGTAAATATACTTGTGTGTGCGGTTCTGGGTTTTTCTGAGACTGGTTTTGACAACTAACACCTTGTTTTAAGCCTTTTTTTAGTAGTATACATTAAATTTAGTTACTGGTCTTAATTTGTAACTTTTAGTTTTCTCTAATTTTACTGCTTCTGTTTTACTGGGTTGATTACCAATTTTTAAGCTTGGTTTTCGTCTAAACTGTAGTGCTGTTGTATGTTGCTTTTCTTTAATTGCCATAATTTTATTTGAAATCATCTTAAAATGTTCAGGAGACTCCACTGCAAACATAAATACAATAATATATAAGCTTCCTAGCACGAAAAATATCTTAACCTGTAAAAAATTAATTACAAAGCCGACACTTAGCAAGAATAGCATGCCACTACAATCTTTACAGATGTCCTTACAAAAAGTAATGGACCAAGAGAATACTTGCTCCAGCATCTGCTATGGGGAAAGAGATAAATTTTTAGGGTTGGAACACATGTCACAGTCACTATAGGGATACAACCAAGCCTCACAGGCCCAGCCATCACTGGCCGGACCATACCATATGGAAGCACTTACTGTGTGTGGAGCTTAGTTATCCTGTTGCAAATCTCCATTCCACATTCTCTGAGGTTACTGGAAGGACACCCAGTATTGCAGTATAATCAGTAAGCTCTATACAACAAAGGCTTCTAAACATCATGGGTCATATGAGAATCATTTACCACAGGGAGTCAATTCTGGCATCATCCCTTGGCAATCTGTGTACTCCAGCCCGTAAGCAAAAACCAGGAAAGTGGAAGAGATAGCATCCTCTATGTCTTTAATCCTCTTAACATCTGACCTGCTAGAATTCTGAAGTATGGGTAGTACTCCAATTGACTTTCAAAATATAGATGTATTAGGTTTGTCTACTACTGCTCTAAAAAGTCTGTCCCGCATTGAATCTGTCACAATACCAGAAAAAATTGTATTGAGCGGGTTAAAACAGTTAAGACAGAATTTAAGATCTCCCTCTATGTAGATTACACACCATTATCACCCTAGGAGCCTGTGAAAGCTTTAAAGCAGGTTTTATTAAAGTTTATAAACTCAGAAATGCTTCAGACTACAAAATCAATTAATCCAAATCAGACTCTCTTTAGTTACATTTGACAAAGGATCAGCAGGGGTCCTCACAAGAGCTTTATCATAGTCTATTCAATATTTAGAGATTAAGAATGCTCAATCAGTCTAAATAGTCTTTTGCAAGGGGAAATAATAATTCGCCAGTCATCAAGATACAACGATATTAAATACTTCCTTTAGAAATTAGATATGTATTTTCCTGCAAGCATTACAACATTCTACCAAATTGTCTGTTTGTTCATAATACTGTTTATGAACAGAAAACAAAATAAACAGAGCAGAACTCAGAGGCAACATCCATTAAGTAGCATGACTGGATCCAGGGACACCAATCGGTTTAGCAGACTGTAAAATAAGCTCAGCATAAAGTGCAAGTCAGTGGTCCATAGTAGATTGCTATAACAGAAACCCACATTAACTCTCCAGGTAAAAAAAGTTAGCATGTTGAATAAATTACTGAACTTCGGCAGCGCCACCAGTCAAATGACAATAAAAATCAAGGCCTGTCTAGAGCAATGCCAATACAAAGGACGTGATTAATACTGGCACCTGTTTATCTATATGCTCAGTTTATTCATTAGTTGGACATAGACAACAACCAGGAACAGTTGGACATAAAGGCAGAACAACAACTTTGCTGTTCAAGATTTTAGCTAAAGCCATCCAACTTAAAGGTAATGAGACAATAATTCTAACAGCCCATCCCTGAACGGGGGGGGGGGGGGGGCACAGCTGACCCCACACCCAGAGCAGCTTGCTGCCAGTAGGTGTTGAGGGTACTGGGGGTGGGTGGGGGGTACTGTATCATTATTACAAAGTTTATTTATAAAATATTAACGACAAGGGTCAGGAAGCAATTTTGGAATCAGGAAGCAATTTTCCTCTAGGCCAAAGATCCTGGAAGATTTTAATTTTTTTGCCATCTTCTGGGCATGGAGTAGGGGGGGGAGGTAGTTGTAAATTTCCTGCATTGTTCAGGGGGTTAAACTTGATGACCTTGGTGGTCCCTTCCAACTCTATGATTCTATGATTAATATCACCAGTTATTTTAACACCTTCCAGAAAAATAGTAAAATCTGGTATTTGGGACTGAACCTGGGACTCATGCATGCAAACTGTGTTCTATTACTGACATCTGGCCCCACCCAACCCATTTTCATAAGCAATTATTTTTCATATAGATGTAAATTTTACCAGGATATTATCTATGTCATCTAAAAAGATGCAATAATCCTAAAACAATCCACATATATTTTATTTTATTGTATTAATTTTATATCTATCCTGCTTCTTCCCCAAAGAACCCAACACAGTTTACAATAAAAAAAACATAATACATAGACATCTAACGTCAGAACACATGAACCAGAATTAAAAAGAAACTAAAAATACTAATAACTGTTGAGACCAAAGTGGCTAATAATCAAAGTAGGGACCTTTCTTGTATCCTCAGGAAGGCCATACAACAATACCAGCAGTGCCAAAGAAAAAGCCCTAGCCCAAGTAGCAAAGGTCAAAGCCAACTTTTGAAACCACCTCCCCTTCTGTATATTCAACTCAACACCCCTTAATAGGAGCCCTCCTGTTACTTAGCAGTAAACCTATTACAGTCCATATTCCCAACCATTCTGCCTGACACAATCTCTGATGCTCCCCAATGCTCTCAGCCAGGGCTCGTACCTGTCCCTCCCCAGTACCCTGGACAGCTCTCTCATCATCATCATCTATATATCTAATAGTGATGTGTGGCCCCCATCCGGGGATACCTAAATTTGCAGATCGGAGCCACATCAACGCCAAACCCAGGTTTGCAGAAAAATCGGGGGGGGGGGGGGAATACATTATGGGATTAAAAAAAACCTGGAATGATCAAAGATGCACATGTAAGAAACAGATTACCTCAGTGGCTGTTGCTAGGCAACCACAGCATTCCTGGCAAAAAAGTAGGGGGAGAGGGCAGGACCATTTTCAGGGCTGCTTCAGCCTTTGAGGGAGGACTCATCAGCACCAGGCCTGGCAGCAACTGCCATGCAACTTGCAACCACAGGATTTGCACATACCTGGTCAAATGGTTAGGTAGGCTGCCTCTTCCTTCCCTCCTTCCCACTTTGGGAGGGTAGGGCAGGTTCAGACAGAGTGCATCTATTCCCCCTCCCTTCTTTGGGGGTGGGGCCAGGGCAGGCTGAGGGAGGAGCCATTTTCCAGGGGTTTTAACTCTCAGTCTGCCAGTGTTCACAGAGTGGTTGTGTAGGTAGAATGGAGGAGAGGAGCATGATGTAAGCTTCTTTGGGTCATCACTGGGGAGAAAGATGGGGCAGACAGAAAGCTTGGTGGGTGAGTGGGAAAGACAGGAGAAAGCAGAGAAGGGTGAGGATCTTGGGGTTGCCAGGAGGAGGGAAAGAGGAAATAGTATGGGGGAGGTGATACAGGGGGAAAGGATGTTCCCCTCACAAGTCCCTGCAGGTTCCCCACTGTGCATCTGGGTTTGGCCTGGCGATCAGCATCACAAACAGGCCTTAGTTTTCCTGTGTAGAGGCTGCCAAGGCAGGGAAGGAGGGAACGCTGAAGATGAGGGGCAGGCAGGCAGGATTTGATTTAAATCAAATCACGATTTAAATCATTAGTAAGACTAGATTTAAATAATGGTTTTCTACATAAAGACTTGTGAAGTATTCTGTTCAAACGGTTATACTTTCATTTTTACTGCTTTCCTCTTTCCTCACACTTAGTTCCTTGTGCAGATCTGTTCCACTCCAAATTGAACCTCTTGAAACTTAGCACTTAAGAGGTAAGGGATTGATTCTGTGTACATATATTTACAAAGGAACGATTAGATTAAGGTATTTTTCTCAACTTTATACGTTTATGGTATTTTATAACATTTTTGATGTGAGGAAGAGGCATGCAGACACAAATTCACAGTTTTGAGAACTGCAAAACTAAGCATCTGTGATCATATCTTCTACATAGAAAAATTGCCCAAAATAATCTTATGGAAAACTCTGGAAGAGCATGATATTGTGAATGGATTAATGGAATTCATTTACCCAAAAAGGTAAACATTGCATGGATATACAGTCTAATGCTACATAATTAAAAACTAATCCTTATTTCATGATGAATAACCTTTGCACTATAATGTATCTTAATCAGAAAACTATCTTCAGATAGAGTTAGCCTCAAAAATCATTTTATTTTTAAAAAACCTGATTTAAATTTAAAAAAACCCAATGTTTTAAATTATTGATTTTTATCCACCCTGGGGGCAGGTGAAGGAAGACAGGTTGGCTGGTGGGCATAGAGAAAAGGAAGCAGGAAAAGGCAAGAGGCTATGGGGGTGCTTTCAGGGAAGGGAGTACCTGTAACTTTAAGAAACAGAAGACCTCAGTGGCTGCTACTAGGCTATCACAGGATTTTAAGCTTGGGTTTTGTCAGTAAAAGCCAGTGCGTGGAGGCAAGGCCCTTTCCAGGGCTGTTTGGGCCTTTGAGGGAGGACTCATTGGGGCCAGGCCTGGCAGCAACCACCAGGCTACCGACTACTACCTAACCTGTATTACTCACCTAGGCCTGGCTGCTCCATGTAAGCAGCCGCCCTATGAAAGCCAGTGTGGTGTAGTGGTTAGAGCTTCAGAATAGGGTCTGGGAGACCCAGGTTCGAATCACCAGTCTGCCATGGAAGCTCACAGGGTGATGCTGGGCCAGTCACATACTTTCACCCTAACCTACCTCACAGGGTTGTTGAGAGGATAAAAAGGAGAGGAGAATAACGTAAGCTGCTTTGGTTCCCATTGTGGAGAAAGGTGGGTTATAATTGAAATAAATAATAAATACAGCTGAACATGGAGACAGATTAAAGTAGGTTGGTGAATGGCTGAGAAGGAGAGAATGAGGCAGGGAAAGAAGACTGGATATGTGGGCTGCCAGGAAGAGAAAAAAAGAAAATAATGTGGGGAGGGGGGATACAGGGAAAAGTGATATGCCCCCCCAAGTCCTTGAAAGGTGCCTACCATGCAAGTGGACCTGGTCCAGCTATTGGTACCACACAACTGGGCCATAGTTTTCTTAGGTAGAGGCTGCAGGGAGCAGATGAGCACAGAGGGGCAGATAAAGATAGGTTAGCTGTTCATCAGGAAGGAGAGAAGGTAGCAGAAAAAGGGGAGACGCTGGGGGACTACCAGGGAAGGGAAAGAGAAAATAATGGGGGAAGGGGAAATGAGATCCCCCCAGCAAGTCCTTGCAGGTTCCCACTTGGCTATCCTAAAGCAGGAGTCCAGTAGCATTTTAAGACTAGCAAAATTAAAAAGCCCCTAGGTTCCTGCATTATTTGATTGCTACGGACTAACATGGCTACCCATCTGGAATTACCCTCCACCTGTTACTCAATTGCGACTCAGAGGTCACAAACTAAAATAAACGTCCACATGGCCAAGGCTGAAACACTATATCCTTGGGTTCAATCAGTGTATTACAGTAATTCAAATGGTCTCTCTTTTTTCAAACCCCTCTTTCCCTTTCATGCTTTTCCACCTTGAACCTCAATCAACACACTTAGAAAGCAATCCAAAGGTCTACTCAGAACTAAATCCAATTTTATTCAATAAGGCTTACTCCCAGGAAAGTGTTCTTAGGCTAGCACTGTTAGCGCCATTCCCTCTTGAGCACATCTTGCCCAGCACTCCACACTGATTTCCTCTCTCTCTTTATGTAGTTCTTTGGACTGAAAGTTATTAATTTGCTTATACCTGTTCTCTTCAAAGGCGTTCACACTTGCTTCCATTCACTTCAGCTTTCCCCTTTTCCACCAGTACCTCTCTTCCTATCTCCCTACAGTGAAATAGGTTTGCTCCTTCTGACCTGTTTCATTCACCTTTCCTGAATCACATGTGCTCTCTCTCGCTTCCCCAGACTTGATCAAACTCCTTATTGTTACAATGGCCTTTGGCCCACTATGTGGGGATAGTCCGGTTCTAAACACTTTAATACACAAACAGCGGGAAAACACATTTTTCCCCTACCCACAGCGATAGCATATTGAGTCTTTGGGCACATACTCTCACTGCAAGCATGAGAACCGCAAGCATTACATCTACTCTACAAGGCAGACAGACACTAAATACCAAAGAGAAACAGCCCACGGTGTGAGGGTGCATCAAGAAAGCGGCATACCCTACTACATGCCCAGGATGTACACATTACAGAGGCCCAGTTATGGCCCCCTACACCATGTACAGACCATGCACAAGGTAAGTCAAAACCCAGAAGGCATTCCGCAATACACTGGGCGGACGGGGCATACCTGCTAACTCCATAACACTGGGAATGCCTCAAGCTCAGAACCTCTTCTCATCTCCAGGGCCCAACTAGGGTCAATATGAAGGAGCAACCGGGGCCTGTCACTTAACAGGGGGTGACTGCCTCCACTCGCACTGAAAAGCTTCGGACAGCCAGGCCATTGATGCACGGGGTGGGGGAGATTCGCCCCTCTCCAGATGCGCATTTTCCCCATCCAAATTCCCCAAACTCGGACAATATATTGAGAAAACGAATTAAAGCTGGGAAGGCTTAAAGGTTCTATTTTGATCTAATTCAAACGAGAGAAGCAGAAATACTATTAAGGATATTGATTTAGACTGAAAGAATTGTAACTAGACTGATATAAGAAATATATTATAATGAATTAGAATTTAAACGCAAAGGGGACAATTCAGTTATCAAACAGGTAAGAGGAGGGCAGAGGGGAAGTCAAGGAAATACTAGCATTAATTAGTTATCTGGTTAAGAAAAATAATGTTTATATCATATAACCGTGTTATTGAACGATGCAAATTATTGTGATATAAAAAAATAGAAAAAATAAAAAAATCCCCCAAACTCAACAATAAGCCCCCCCGCCCCCATGCAGAGTTTTGAGAATTGGGGTGAGGAAAATGCGCATCTAGAGAGGGGCAAAGCCAAGGCCGAACCCCCCGTGCACCAACGACCCCCGCTTCCGGAAGGCTTCGCAGGCCGCGCTAAGCCCGGCCGGCCTCCCCCCGCCCCCGCCCGCTCGCTCGCTCGCTCGCTTTCCCGCCCGGCCTGCTTACGGGGCATCCTGGTGAGGACGTTGCGCGGCGCCCTCCTGCCCCTCGCCCGGGCCTTCTCGGCCGCCTCCGGGCCGGGCTCCTTGGCCACCACGAGGCTGCGGAGGCGCTCGAGGCGCTCGGGGTCGGCGGCGGCGCGGCCGGGCCGGCTGCGGGGGTGCGCGGCGGAGGGGCGGCCCCCGCGACCGCGGAGAAGGCCGCGCTGGAAGCTCTCGTACTCGGCCAGGTTGTTGAAGCAGGGCGCGGCCGGGCAGGGCAGCGGCGTCCGCTCCGAGTACAGCGCCAGCAGCGGGTCGAAGCGCTGCGAGGCGGCGTCCAGGCGGTCGGGGCTGGGCGACCGCTCCGGGCCGCCGCCGCGGTGGCCCCCCGAGCGGCGCCGCCGCCGCCTCAGCCCGGCCGCGGCCTCCGCCTCCTCCATGGCGCCCGCTCTCGCCCCGGCCTTGCTGGGCGGGCGGGCGGGCGGGCGGGCGGGCGAGGGGGGGGAGAAGAACCGCCCGCGGCTTCCCGCGCTCACCGCTAAGGCCCGCCCCAGCCCCGCGATAGCATTACACGGCAAGGCGCCTTCCCGGCCTCTCAGCCCGCGCAGGGCTGGAGGGGCAGAAGCCGTTGAGGCGCCGGCTGGAGCTGCGGGGTCGCCTCTCCGGGGCTCCCCGGACCCAAACCGTCGCTCCTCACGGCTGCCGTCGCGGAAGGCCTCTTCGTCGCCCTGCTCGCTTTTAGGTCATCCGAAACGACGGAAAGGTCCCACTTGGGCCTCTCCCCGGCAGACAGGAAACGCGCTTGGCATTTCTCCCTACGTGAAACGTGCATTACCTCCCCCCCCCCCCCCGGTCTCGTGGGATAAGTCTCCTCGGTTTGGGAGGAAAGTGTGAAGGCCGGAGGCACCAATACTCCCGCCTCAGAGCAAGCCTTCCTGCTGTAAATCTGCTATCTGTTCTCGAGGTGTCAAATCTGCCAGAACATCGCTAGAAGCTTGAAAGAACCATGCTGTTTTTGCATTTCAAAGCCATTACTGGAATCGATTCTAGTATGTGTCCCCTATAAAGATGACCTGTATTTCTCCCATCTGTATTCTGACCTTAAGTTTGTATAGACCTGGGGTGGGGAACCTTTTTTCTGCCGAGGGCCACTTGGATATTTATAACATCATTTGCGAGCCATACAAAATTATCAACTTAAAAATTTGCCTGCTATATTTGGTCAGACATTTAGCCAAGAGGCACAACCGGAGACGGCTCTGAGTATCCGCCACATAGAGCGACTCGCTTTTGAGCTCTGCTGTCCCCAGCTGGGCCCAAGAGATTCAGGCAGGGCAGCATCCTTCTGAGCTAGAGATCTGCCAGGATCCATGAAGGGCCAGACCAAATGATTTCAGGGGCCTTATAAGGCCCCTGGGCCTGACGTTCCCCACCCCTGTTCTAGAGGCTATTATGGTGGCAACCATTTTCTATGCCGAGAGAGAATAACGTTTTGTACTCCCACTATGGAAGTGCCACTGAAATGTAATTGGTAGTCACAGCTGGATTAACACAATTTAAGATGCATCTGGCCAGAACTGCATTAAGACCGACCTACGTCAAATTTAAGAGGCTTCATAACATTGAAATTCCTAAATTACCATTCCTTTTTGGTAATGTTCTTTTTTATTTAGAGGACCTTCATAATCTGAGACCCTAAAGTTTACCTTGTGCATAAATCCAGCTCTGCATATGGTTCACTCATGTCCACTAGTTCAATATAAAGAATATCAGATATTAAAATCATTCTGCTGTTTATTTAATAGTAAATTATCCCTCCCCCAAATCCAAGGAACTGTCATACATCAGCCCTGGTTTTTGTACAGGCAGCAGGGGCTACTGCTTCACCCCCACATTCCAAGGAAGCCTGTTTTTTTTTTTGTTGGCTCAGAGGAAGCACAGAGTGAAACCCCTGTGAACATGGCCCACTAGCCAGAAATTGTGGATATGTGGTAAAAGAAATAGAAGTGTAGGCTTCACTTGCATAACCCTGTTTTAAAAAAATCGCTATTGTAAATAGGTGACACCAATCATAAACTGCATATGTTCCTAGATATACAAAGCAAAATACATTTAAGCCTCCTCCCTTAATAGTATTTACAGGATCCATCTGCCTTCCTTGTAAAGTCCAAAGACTATGTTCATTGTACACATTATGCTGTGTTCATGTGTGTTTATTGCACTGGCTTCTAATTTTGTAATTTAGCTGAATTACGGTCCATGGTATGTACTGCATTGCATTATTCTCTGTCAAGTAACTCCTGCGTTACTGTCAGTGTTGCCTGTATTTTTAGTTCAATGTTCTCTATTTTGATTACAATTACTATGGAGTAACTTTCAGTGGTATTATACTGATCTTATTGCATTGTTGGTAGTTGTAACTCCTTTGAGTCTCAGTGAGAAAATCAGATTATAAATGAAGTAAATAGAGACAATTTGTTTGTTCAGAAATTGCTTATTATGAAAACCCACTCTGGGCAGTATTTTTTATCACATAGCATTTATCACATTTAGTCATAGCAACTCTTGAATGGTGTAGATCAGAGGTTCTCAATTGGTGGTATGTAGGCTTTTCATAAATTTTACTAAGAATTCAATCCTTGTTTACCTGCAAGCGTGACATGCCTTTGCCTGCTAGCTGTATCTGCCAGACTGTCCATCTGTGACCTTTTGGCATGCTAATACTAGCAGCATAATGTCTGTAAACATAAAGGTCTTTCTCAGCAAAAAAAAAAAAGGGGGGGGGGATTGGTGGAATGTAAAGAACCACTTGTGTCAATGTTGTTCTTCAGATCTCTTCTAGGCCTGCAACAGACAGCTTGCTTGTTACTTAAGGCAAACAATAATTGTCTTCATAGGATCAACAGGAATATGAACCATCACAATGAAGACAACTGGCATGATGTGAAATGACACACAAACTCTTACACTGGCCTTCTGTAACGTCAGTTAAAAGAGAAACAGAAGATATTTGTGCTTATACACACACAAAAACAATACAGTTTTGGGTACTGTCGTTAGTACACACAAAGACTTATTAGAACATTGGATGGGAAGCACTTTATGGTGGCAGCAATTATGGTGCCCTATAGCACCATATTGCAATGGCAATGAGTTCCCTGGTTCAGTGAGTTGTGAGAAAGAATGCTTCCTGTTCATTATTTACCACAATTACTAATAGATCTTGTGACATCCCCTTCCCCAATCTGACCTAATAATCCGGTGTGGTAACTTAAACTGCGAGTGACTATTCCCAGGCCAAGTAAATTTCATGGATGAGAAGGGATTTGAACCAATCTCTCTCTAGCTGTGACCTGATACATTACATCAAACCATTATATCAAACTGTCTCTCTGAAATGCTTTTTAGGATCCTCTGGGGCGGGACACTTTCTGCTTGCACAAAACCAGCATCTTTCAATGAGCAGAAGGCACTTAGCACAGTAAGAACATGCATTACCTCTGCAATGGAGGGCAGCATTGCAGAGATTTAAGATAAGTAAGATCCAATCCTGTAACAGTGAAACATGATGGAGATTTTTAAAAACGGGGGTTCTATGCGACATTAGGATAAATGTGATTCCTGACAGACCAAAATAATTTTTTCAAACTGTGAAGTACTGTTAACTAAGCCACAGCAAGTGCTTTAAAGTACTAATGAAGGAGTCTCCCACTATGTGTTTTTAGAAAGTAGGCAGGGCTAGATCCTGCTTTTTGAGGGTTTTTTATGTTTATGGTATAATACTGATATTGGCTTTATGTAAAGATCATAATAACATAAGAAAAGCCTTGTTGGATCAGACAAAAGCCCATCAAGTCCAGCAATCTGTTCACACAGTAGCCAACCAGGTGCCACTAGGAAGCCCACAAACAAGACAACTTCAACCTTTGCAAATAGCGGAGTGATAATTCTAAAAACACAGTAAGACTTGATTCTGACTACGGTAAACACAATTGGGCTGCTTGGCTAAAACACTTAATACATCTGACTAGAACTTCTCTTGGAGTTTAATGTATTTTTATAATTAAGGTGGAAGTTTAAAATAACATCACTACATCAAATTTTGTTCACTTTTCAAAAAGCATTTATGTCCCTATCAAAGTCTGCCCAGAATCCATCTCTTACTGTACTCTCACCAGCACCAACTGTCATTGTTACAAGTGATAGTACAGGTTAAAAATGTCTGGGCTCATGAAAGAAGGGCTCATGTAAAGGAGACAGGGCAGGAGAAGAGGCATTTTTTTTCCTTTCACATAAGTATGTCAGATGCCTGAAAAGACAGGTACCGCCAGATGAGGGTTTCTTAGCCAACTCATACTTATTTGTGTGTGCAAGAAAATATGCATAAACTCACTCTCTGACATTTTAGGATTAGCTCTGTCCCCCACAGCAGCCCTTTTGTTGTTCTACCCATCGCCCTATGTCAGAATTCCAAGAGTCCCTGCAGGCTCAAAAAGGTCAGGGACTCCTGTACTCATGCAAATGAAAGCCTTTCAAGCTATGTCAACATAACATAGACTGTCAAAACGACAAATGGAGAAATTTCTACTTTGATTCCAACACGAAGGTATTTCTGACTGCAGTATAAGATGTCTTCCTACAGACATAACTGGAATAAATATTTCTGCACGTAGCTATATAGAAAGTTCAAAAGCCTAATATAAATTAATTTGTTGTAGTACAGTACTCAAGCAGCTGTATCTGTTGTATACAACTTCCTAATCATTCTAGAGTTGTATATACATACCCACCCACCATGTTCATTGTTACAAAAATTGACCTCTGAGTATTACATACTCTGATTACCCTTTACTTCAAAAAATTACTATACAGTAGTGTACTATGAATACCATAAATCAACCCAGACATTAGTTCATTATTTAAATACTGGTCATCAAAATGGCCTTAAAGTAAATAACTATTAATGAAGGACAGAAAATGGTCACAACTTCAGATTAGGTTTTCAAAATTATTATTACAGCTTTTCTCATACAGGCTTTAATGTAATACAAAAAGGCCTATTTCTTGCAAATATTCTCCTCTCATTTAAAGGAAAAATAAGAAAAGGCAGAGGATGAGGAATAGAATGTTAGCAAGAGACTATCCTATTAAAAAAAAAAAAACCAAAAAAACCCCTTGTTTCATCCTCTTCCAGGCTGTGTCATACGCCAGACTATGCACAGTCAGGTGCTCATGCAAGTCTCACAACTGCTCCGAAATGCTTCATCTTTTCTCTTGGCACAGGTCTTGTTATTTCATGGGTCTGAAAGAGGGAGATGTAGACCAGCACAAACTCTTTGAACAGGAAATGAGAACTTTCTGCAAGTTTGTTGCCACAGTCCTCAACAGCAGGAACTGAATAGCTTCCCAGGCAGCAGAAAAATGAGAGCGTGACCTGCAAACATGTCCTGTTGTGATACCCCCCCCTTATGCAATAACTTTATTACTCCAGTTTGGCCACCTGAGACCTTTTCTAATAATCAGTAAAGCAGCGAGGAGAGAGCCAAACAATAAATGTAAGATTACAGAGGGAAATTATGTTTCCAGAGCTTTCAAAAAGGCCAGAACTAATTTACACCGGAGAGAAAACTTCCTAATTAGTTTCAGCTATTTGCCAGGGTATTTTGTTTATCACTCGTATAATCCAGAGACATTAGCAACTAGGATAATTTGTAACTTGGCTCCCTGATGATAGAACTTAATTTGAAGTAGGAGTCTAAATGTTTTCAGAGTTTAGAATGGCCAGCTTAACAGCTCATGGGACTTGAACCAGTAGAGTGCCTTTGAGGACAAGAGCCTAAATTAAAGGCATTCCTTTTCCACTGTAACATTAGCTGCTATGATGATATTATTATTCAGCACCTCACGAGTCTGGAGGGAAACCCAAATCTACCCACAACATTATAAATATCAACACTAACACGGCTTTTAAAAAGATAAAACATGGATTTATTTTCCTGTATCATCTGCTGACATGTATACTGCACTTGTTTATACCGTAATTCTCATATTGGGGCATCCAAATGTTCCATTCTTCTTCCATGATAAAGTCCTTGCAGAATAAACTGTACACAGTCATTCACACCAAAATCCAGATAGGAAACGGAAATTATCAGCTATCATCAGTTAGGATTTCAGGATACTGGTCCCAAAATTGATCCCCAATGATGTCACAGTGCAGAGGTACTGGCATATTCTTTATCCGGGTCACTTCAACTTCTTTCTCGTCTGTTTCTTGGGGAATGTTAATTTTCTTCCTAATAACTTGATTTACCTATACATTCAAATGATAATGAAGAATCACAGAACTGAAGGACCAAGATTAGAAAGCTATTCATAATTCACATATTTATAATACTGCAATATTTAACCAGTAACTGCTCAGCTCAATCAATTTAAAATAATTCTTTAAAAAACCCTGCCCAGGGTATTAAAGGCAAAGGTCACCTGAGACCCACAAGCACCAGGTCATTACTGACCCATGGGGTGATATGACATCACGACGTTTACTAGACAGACTATGTGTACAGGGTGGTTTGCCATCACCTTCCTCAGTCATCTCCACTTGTATTAGGAGCACACAATTTAAAACAGAGGTTTTTTATCATAAGTACTTACAAAAACTACATATGGCAGATGCCATCTGCAAGTGGGTCTCCTGAGACCCTAGACAGCCTCTGCCAGTCACAGTATTTAGCTACATGGACCAGTGGTCTGACTCAGTATAAGCCAGTTTCTTATGTTTGTATTTGAGATCCTTCCCCTTCTCCCACAAGAGGGAATGCCTCTTCTAAGACAGTGTCTGATGCAGCATGTGTGGGTAAGAGGGGTAAAGTTTTGTTCTTTGGAATTATTTAGTTGCATGCACATTTCTACAGATTTAATTGATGGACTTTCACTACCTACTTATGGCTGCTTTCCCTCCACACATTAACTGAGTGTTTCTCTCCACACATTAACTGAGTGTTTCTCTCCACACATTAACTGTACAGAGGGGGAAGGGTAATGTGTTCAGAACTAGCTGAATCACATGGTTGGTACCCAGGCCATGAGTAAGTGAAAATGCAAAATCCATGAAAGGCGAGGCTCTATTATACAGCACAAAAAATGCTTAGGACAGGGTTATACCCAATGTTAGCATGATGTCACAAAATGTGATGTTGTGCCAACATAACAGGTTAAGTAAGCCAATGCAAATGTTAGCAACTAATACATTATAAATACAAATGGAATTTTTGTGAGTGAACTGAATCACCTTTTTGCTTCAAAAAACAAAAAGTTATGTGGTGTTGTTGAGTGTCTGATGTGGACAGGCTAGATTAAAAGGGGGGGAAATTAAGCGAAATTTGCAAGGACGGGAAACCTGAAGATGTAAAAAGATACAGATATCTATGCTGAACACAGACGACATTGTACATCTGTCTTTTTCCTACTCACGAGTAGGAGCAATAATTACTAGGTTTTTAGAATTAGCTATACCTGAAACTAAAAGAAACCGAAGTTGCAGTATTTCAGTGACAGGAGCAGTTCCAGTGATAAGCACCATTTAAAATGGTAGTAAGGCCATATTTTGAACCAGTGCTTGGAGTCAGTAATGGACTGGATGAGGGTGAACAAGCTGAAACTTAATCCTGACAAGACAGAGGTTCTCAAGGTTAGCAGAAAGGCAGACAGGGACTCACGATTTCTCCTGTCTTGAATGGGGTTATTCCTATTGAAAAGCTAGGTTTGCAGCTTGGGAGTGCTGCTTGACACACTGATCACCTTAGAAAACCAGATGGCTCCAATGGCTCAGACTGCTATAGCCCAGCTTTGGCTGCTGTGCCGACAAATCTAGACACAATGAGCCATGCCTTTGTTACATCTAGACTGAAATACTGCAATGCACTCTACTTAGGGCTACCCTTGAAGAGTGTTCAGAAGCTGCTAGTGCAGAATGCTGCAGCTAGACTGCTAGTTGGGGCCAGCTATCAGGAGCATATGCCTCTGATATTACAGCAATTATACTGGCTACCAATCTGCTCCAAAGCTCAATTCAAGGTGTTGGCTATGTCCTTTAAAGCCCTGCATGGCTTGGGACCAGGGGTATCTGAAGGACCATCTTCTCCCATACCTGGGAATTAAGATCACAGGGAGAGGCCCTCCTGACTGTCCCACCAATCAAAGAAGCTCATCTGATGGGGACTCAAAAGAGGGCCTTCTCAGTGTTAGCCCCACAATTATGGAGGTATGCCTGACTCCCTCACTTTTGATCTTCTGGAGGAAGTTGAAAAGTTTTTTAGTCTTGCATTTTAATTGATTTAGCTTTTGTTATTAGCAGTCCTAACTGGAGTTTTTAAACTGTGACCTTTTATGTGTTTTTATAATTTCTATTTTATTAATATTGTTTTTATCATTTTATTGTTTCTATAATAACTTTATTTAGATTGTAAGCAGCAAAGCAGAATGGCAGCTAATTTATGTTTTACGTAAATATATAAAAATATAGCTGTGAGCTTGATACCTGTGAAATTGTAGAAGCCTATTCACTTTTCACAAAATCCCAAGATATGTTGTATAATTTTTTATAAACTACACATGCCATTTTATACCCACATAGGTACATATATACATGATTTTACCTTTTGCCATACTAGAACCGTTCCTTTTCTGTACATCAATGGTTCATTATTGTAGTTAATGTTGAATTCAGAAAATAAAATTTCATTCTTATCACCCGCAAGTGTCCCCTGAAGAAGGAAAGGAAAATCATTCCATATTTTTGAGTAAAAGCCACATAGGAACATGAGAACATTACATCATTCAATAATTTTCCACTCAGCACCTATATGGCATAACATATCCTCCATTCTCATGGTTGGTTTGCTCTCCAACCTTCTTCCATCATTGCTGACACAAACCACTGGATTTCCTTGTCAAAACAGACAGAGTATGCTTTTTCTCTCTCCGGTTCTGCTTCTCTTCACGAATTGACCCTCAAAATTTCCTCTCCACTCCCCCATCTCTTCGCTTCTGCCTTCCCCAATCCCAACCAACAAGTGTTTCAACCAACCGGTCCTCCCCACCCTTACCTGTCTATGGACTCCTTCCCTCCTATTTATCCCACTGCACCTTTTCGTCCCTTTTTAGGCAACCCTTCAACCTTAGGTTTGACATGTCCCAGGGCACTCCCTAATTACGCCAGGATTGCTCTGTTACTCCCAATACAGTCACAGGCAAAACAGTACATGCTGCAGAGAATGCATGCAACTGAAACCCCAGGATTGCTCTGTTACTCCCAATACAGTCACAGGCAAAACAATACATGCTGCAGAGAATGCATACAACTGAAATTCTGTTTTTACTTGGGATTCTCCTATGTAATTCAGGAGAAACACCTCTGGAGCAGGTGGAATTAAATTTCCAGTTTCAATCTGACAGTGGCTGTTACCACACTAGGTATTCCCAGCGATGTATTAAGAGTTTGAAAAGGTTATAAAAAATATTGTTCGCACATTCTATGTATTCCCAGTGATGTATTAAGAGTTTGAAACTGTTATAAAAAATACTGTTCGCACTTTGTTTGGCCCCTTTAGCTGTGAAGACGTCTTCCAACCATTTTTTAGACATGGCATCCAAAAAACCTTTTAAAGTGGTTTTTTATAACATTTCCAAACTCTGGATACATCGCTGGGAATACCTAGTGTGGTAACAGCCAAGATCTTCCAGAACGTTTTTGCCCTGGGGCAGTTCTACCACATGAGAAAAAAATGTGTTGGCTTTACCACAGTACCAAGTAGTAGTGGAATAATTATATATTCTAGCCAGTTTTGGTGATAATGCCACTAATTCAACATTATAACAATGTATTCTTTGACTCCTGAATTCACTGAAACAGTTGATCCTTTTGATTGTATAAATTTCCAAATATTATGATTCACAGCATATCCTAAAGCTTTTCTCCATTTCACAACAAGCATCTCTTGATTACCAACAATATCAAAAGCCAATATATACTAAAAAACAATCTATGATTTCTGAAAGTTAATATTTTCTCAAATGCTGTTACATTTTTCTGTACATATCCTTTTCTTATTTCTTCTGTTTAGAAGCATTTTATTTGGTAAAAAAGAAGCCACGGTAATACAACCTGTGATCTAGTTATTCTAGTTACTGTTTCATATGATATAACTTCACTATTACAAGTGAGAGCATACAATCTAGCCTTAATGTCCACTCTAAATGTTTTCCTTCCAAAATTTTCTAATTTTGAGGCATATAATTGGATGAGTATTGTAAATTTTGATAATTCTAATAAGAATTCAATTTTAGCATACAAACTAATTTATATCTTATTCACCATGAACTGTTCTCTAGCTCATTACCTTCACTACCTGAAAGCAAGTACAAAACTAAAGAAATAAACACGGCAACAAGAGGAGCAGCTCTAAAGAGATGTGGCATACTGTATCACTACATTAAGAAACCACTCTGCCTACCAAAACTGTGTGTGAGAAATAGTTTGAACTGCAGACGCTGCTGGTGTTAAACACAAGCCACTAATAACTTCCTACCAAAGAAGGAATTTTACAGTTACATACCTGTAATCTCTTTTGTGCCTGTACAGGTGTCAAGCCACTTTTCTGTACAAGACTCCAAAATACTGTATTGTAGAGATTATTAATGTGGCCTGCAAGAATACCAAATGGAACAATGACAATTAGACTATTTTCAAAGTCTAGATTGGGAAGTGTATTAAGCAAGTTTATCTTGGTACAAAGCAACAATAACAGTAAAAAATATTATAAACAGCAGTGTGGGCATTTTAGCAAAACCCAGAAATTTTATTTCTGGAACATATTGTTCAGCATATGATCTGACTATAAATTCATAGGACATATTTTTTAAACAGGCAGATTTTAAACCGTGCATCTGCTTTTCTTGCCTTGGTTAATGTGCATGCTTAATATGCTTAAATTAAATATTAAATTTACAGCAAAAGTTAACTGAAGAACAGCTGTCCTTGACAAAAGGTACAGAAATCGTGCCTCCTTGTCCTTCATATTGTTGCTGTACTCAGCAGGACAGGCTCACATCTTCCTGTATAACTAGATACAATAATATTTGCATGAGCTTTGTTATATCTCCGTAACTTCGTGTGGTAGAGACATTATAAAACAAGCACTATTTTAATATAGGGACAGAACCTACAGGAGATTGTAGGGTTACAGCCCCCCAGCGTTCTTGGTTATGGCCATAATGAACCCACTACCCAACAAAAAAGGGACTTTGGCGAGTTCCCTAGTTTGCAAAAAGATGCTTACAATCAGCCTGTCTCCAACTGAGATAGTCCTTTAGATTCTGGTCACTAGGATACAGTACAATACGTCCATCAAATCCTGGTGGATACAAAAGAGGCTGGTCCTCAAAGTAATCTTTCCAATAGAAAACATAGCTGGAGGCAAACTGGGAAACCACATGAGTCATGAACTTGCTTGCAAACAAAATAAAAGGAGAAAGGATACATTAATATCACCACCACTACAACGTAATAATACGCTTATAGTTTCAAAATTATTTCTTTCTGAGAGGAAGTGTGTATTATATTTTTAAAAATTATCGTTCATTTTTCAATTAATCAACTGACTTCCATGGCAGCTTATTCAGCTTATACCAATGAGAAACATGGCTTCCAATAGAACACAGCAGTTGTTATGTAGGGGACTTGTGATATTGAAGCCTCTGCTGAGCTCTCTGGTGCTCCTACTGCCACTGTCCTTACAGGAGGCACAGTAAGTCCCGGGGGGGGGGGGGGGAGTAGCCAGTCCAAAAACTGTTCCTGTCAAACGACACCAGCAGGAACTATCTCCAATGGGCAGTTTCTCATCCAAGTCCAAACAAATGCAACTCCCCAATCATTTCTTGGTGGTGAAGAAAGCTGCTGGGGGCACAGAATGTCACAAGCCTCTCCTAGCCCTGGGGTAATAGCCTCTAGAGGAAATGCACCTCACCAGTTGTAAATGTCTCTAGCTGCAGTCATTACCATACACAAGAATACTGCCCGCATGCAACTACTTTAAAATCTTTGGATTTCTGCAGATTAAAAATGGATGCTAAGCAAATTGTGTTAAGATTTACCTTCGGCTCTCCCCTTTACATGATTACATTTACTAGCTTGCCAAGACTACAATTACCCTAATGTCATAGCACCTTCCCACCCACAAATGAGAAAATAATGTAAGACTTATAGGAACAAATTGCTAATATAACATTTATACTGTTGAAAGGGTACACATGTAAAGAGGAGAGGAGAGAAGTTCTAAAGCCAGTTACCTAGATCGCCTCTTAAACCAGTTGCTTCGTTTTTTGAAAATGAAGCTGTATTCATCACTTTGTCCATAAGCAATAGCAATATCCTCTAGCTCCTGCATTACCATCTGTGCACACTTGTTCATTAAGTGAAGGGAACGGTCATCATTGGGCTTCCTGAAACCATGCTGCTCAGCAAAGCTTTAGAAAGGAAAAAAATACACGCATTAGGGATATTTTATGTCAGAACTACTCAAAATGACACCACCAGACTTATCTTCATCACATTTGTACCTGCTGAAGCCCATAAGACAACCCATGGGTACTGAAAAAGTAGTCAAAGGCAATTCTAAGAACCTCAGCAGTACCTCACAAATCACCCAGTATCTTTCACAACCAGGTGAAACAACTATCTTGCTGTTGCAAACATCCTCCCACTCTTTCATTTATATGAAAGCAGAATGGGAAATGCTGCTTTTCAGAATTAGCTAAACTGTGAAAATGTACAGATTCTGGGCAACTTGTCTATCAACAGGGTCAAAGTGGTAGCAGACACACTGGCAACAAGATGCTGTGTACACAGGTTTATGGGTATAAAGGAGAAAAGGTATCTCAATACAATGTATAGAATAAACAGAAATTTTATTTATACCCTGTCCTCCCTCGGCAGGACCGGGCTCAGGGCAGCTAACACCACAGACATACGCACGCAATTATACAAAAATTTAAAATACAGTCAAAACAACTCTAAATCAGTACATTTTCCTATGGATAGCACCATAACCCCGATTTTACTATAGGGAGAGATGGTTCTGCAAGGCGGCCATGACCCAACAGTCTGGATTCATGAATTCAAGGGAGGAAGGGAGGGAGGCTAGCTTAAAGATGTAGCACCATCGCTGTCCTCAACCAATTATATGTCCTGGACATTGTGGCAGCTATCTACCCCAGGTGCACGGTATCTTCCTCTCAAAAAATTAGTACCTCTATCACTTTGCCGGTGAAAATACTTTAACAGGGTACTCTACCGCATGTATGGAAAATTAATTACCATTTCTTTTTTCCTTTACACCAGAGAAAAATTGTATTTTTCTACTGGGGTTTAAACTTACCCCAGCCCTTTCATTAGAAATTTAGTTGGGGTACAAATTTAACCCAGGCAATGGCAAACCACCTCTGAACAGCTCTTTCCTTGAAAACCCTTCAAGGTCACCAAAAGTCACTTGTGACTTGATGGCACTTTCCTCCAACACCAATTTCATCAGTAACTTCGCATTTCCATTTTCAATAGAACTGTTTCTTTTATAATTTTATGAAAGAATCACAATCGTCAATGATTGCTGAATGTGCCTATGTAGTACAAACACACACCACAAGATACAGTCATTGAAATACTGGCTTTTGCAGGACACATGGCGGCTTGTCTGTGTGTGTTAAGTGCCGGCAAATCGCTTCCGACTCATGGCGACCCTATGAATGAAAGTCCTCCAAGATGTCCCATCTTTAACAGCCTTGCTCAGGTCTTGCAAATTGAGGGCTGAGGCTTACAGTGTGTATCTGCATACATCCTGACCTTCTGTCGTCAAGTACAATTAGATTTCATTGGGGTCGATCGGAGAACACCACACAACCCATCAGTGTAACCAGTTTTCGTCGCTCTCCCAGCAACAATTTTTTTTTTTTTTGGTCTTGTGTCCATCACAAGGTGAACTTAATTCAAACGCTCCCAGACTTTTAAAACATCAACACCACCTTATGTTCTTCCCTCAAGAGGGTGCATTGCATATTATAACCGTTGGACTGTAACCGTTGGAATACAACGGCGTATGGGGCCGCATAGGTGACCCGATACTACTTTTCCCTTCAGGAATGAAAAGCGTGAATGTCATTGGGAAAAGATCGAGGTTCACCCCGCCCACCGGTGCTGCCATCCAATCAAACTCTACCTTTCATCGGTCACCGGCCTTGCGTGGGGGGTCATCACAGCCGCCACCACCCCGCCCTACAATGGTGACCGCAGATGTTTCCCCCACCGCTTCACTCCCCCTAGAGTCGCCGTTGCCCTTGGCAACCGTGAAGACGCGCGGAAGCCGCCAATCGCAGAAGCGGGCCCTACCGGTGGAAGCTGCGGCCGTCCAACCGCACCACGACCCAGCAGTTGGGCAAACACGCATCGTCCGCTTCGAAGTCTCGCACGTATTCGAACTTGCTCTTCGCCATGGCGACGCGGCCGCGACTCAGCCGCGCGCAGCTCCCGAGGGCAACGGCGGCGGCAAGAGCACGGCCGAGCCTCGCCCGCGCCAACATCAGCGGAAGTCGCCTGCAGAGGCAACCGGAAGGGAGCGAGTCTAGCCCCAATCTCTATGATGATGCCAGGTCTTCTTGGCTCGCTACTTTGCGGCTAGTGTGGATGGGCGGGATTGGTGTACGATAGAGTCACTGGGCTACCCCGCTGGATTTAGGGGGCGGGGCCTAGTGTTCCAAAACTGAAGGATCTGAGGCTGAAAGCCTGCCCTCCGCACACTTACGTTGCGTATTACGCCAAGATCCGGGGGCCTCTGCTCACGTTAAGCGCCGCCCGTAACGGATGAGACGAGAGCATCCTTCCCTCGCGCCACACGGAGGCGACCTGTTCAGGCGTCCAACTGCTCGAACACCACACCCTAGAAGATAATTCACAGTGGGTCGCCGTGTTAGTCTGTCTGCAGTAGTAGAAAAGGGCCAGAGTCCAGGAGCACCTTCAAGACTAACAAAAATATTTCCTGGCAGGATAGGAGCTTTCGGGAGCTACAGCTCACTTCTTCAGCTACAGATTCACATTCTAGCTGTATCTGAAGTGAGCTGTGGCTCCCGAAAGCTCCTACCCTGCCAGAAAATATTCTTGTTAGTCTTTAAGGTGCTACTGGACTCTGGCCCTGTTCTACTACCACACCCTAGGTTCGCGTTACCGGGTTAACTCGGCCGGGAGCGCAGCTGGGCAAACACGGCGCTGCCGTTCGATCACTGGAAGTCTCGCCTCCGCCGCTTGCGTTTATTTGATTTCCCACTCGCTTCGTTAAGGTCGAAAGCGCGCCCGGCCTCCGTCTGGACGGGGACCCGCGCAGCGCCAAACAACGCGGCGTGCACAAGCAGTACCGCTGGAGGAGGGGGAGCACATTTTCTGCGGGTCTCCCGGGCGACCCCCCCTTTGTGACGCGGCTCTCGGGGTAACCATGGCGACCTCCAGGAAACAGGCCGGAGGAGGGAAAAGCGGGGAGGCACGTGGAGGCCGGCGAGGGCCATTGCTCGGCGCTGCTCGGGGCGGCGCGAGGCTCCCGCGAGCCCGAAGGCGGAGTCTGAGCGCGGCGCGTGCCTCTGGCGGAGGAGGGGGGGCGAGTTGAGAACGTTCGCAGACCAACCGCAGGAAACAAACGGGCAGCAACAGAGGGAGGCGGCTGAGCTCACAATCCCGCAACAATCCCGCTCCCGGGGGCGGGCTGCAGCATGGAAAAGGGGGCGCCGGAAGACCGCCCCCGAGAGCAGCACCGCCTCCTGCACCCCGCGGCTTGGCAGGGCGCTCCCTGCATGGACCACCTTCTCTTGCACCCTCTATCCGGGCAGGGGACCAGGGACTCGGCCCTGCTGCTCTTCCCCCCTAAGCAAGGCCCCCCGCACCACCTCTTGCAGCCCCTGCCTTCCAAGCCCAGCGCCTTCCACAGGGAGCGGAAGCCCCCCCAGCCGGGAGAGGCCTCCTCCTGCAAAGAGCGGCAGCAGCGCCTTTTGGAGGATCAGGCCTGCCTCAGCAGGCAGCTTTTCCAGCCCATCGTTGGGCTGGTGCCTTTGGATGTTGAGGAGCAGGGGGAGGTCCAGGAGAAGGGTCCGCAGAAGGAAGGGCAAGCGAGAGCCGAGGAGCGAGAGGGCCAGGGGCCCTCGGCGGGCGGCAGCAACAAGAAGAAGCGAGGGGACCGCAAAGCTGCTGCCGCCTGTCGAGGAGGGAAGGATGAGGGCCACACCTTGGGGAGCTGCATCCCAAAGGGCGCAGCAGAACTCAACGCGGGGGGTGCAGGAGAGGCAGAGGAGGTCAAAAAAGAGGCCAACGGTACAGAGAATTGCGGTGCGGAGACCTCGCAGTCTGGGCAAGAAGAGCCCATCAAAACTGAACTGGGGGAGCCTCCTGAGGAGGACTGTCAGGGGAAGGAAGAAGTGGCCTCCACGCCTCGCTCGGCCTCCAAGGGCCCGGCTCACGGGAGCAAAGATGCTGCCTCGGCTGAGCCTCCTGGGCCACAGCAGCCTCAAGAGCTGAAGATTCCACTGACCCTCCACCCAGTCCCTCCTGGGGCCAGGATCCAGTTCCAAGGACCACCTCCGCCGGAGCTCATAAGAGTGACTAAAGTGCCTGTGACACAAGTGCCCCTTAAAATGCAGTCTTTGCTGGAGCCTTCCGTGAAAATTGAAACAAAAGATGTGCCCCTCACAGTGCTGCCCTCAGATGCAGGTATCAGATAGGAGCAGAGTTCAACTGTGCCGTAAGACTCCTTGGTTGACCGTTTGTGTATAAGTGCATACTGGAATAGAGCTATTCTTTTTTAAATTAATTTTTTTTAAAATATATATATATATATATATATATATATATATATATATATACACACACACACACAAGACGTGAAAGAAATAAGAGCTTACACAGAGAGCCAAGTATGCAGTTTAAACAGTTCATTTGACATATGACTTGAGCAGATGTAGCAGGCAATAAGGCAGATGACCTGGCACTACAACCCATCTTCCACTTTATCCTAACCTTTTCTGGAGCGTAGAAATGTAGAGAAGAGACAGTTTTCTCTTTTCTATAAATTTGTAATTAAGGTACAGTGATAAAGTGCGTCACTGACACAAAATATAGTTTGTGTGATAGCATCAGAAACAACAGAACTGTGGCATCTTAAAGACTAACATTTATAAGTTATTGTGACATACATTTTTGTGGGCTAGAACCCACTTTATCAGATGAATGCTTGATGCCACAATAAGCCTAATTTATTAATTTTCATCCTGTCCTTCCTTTAAAGAATTCAGGAACAAAAATATTATTTGTTCCCCATGGCACTTTTTATAATGGCCAAGGAGGGATTTTTATTCAGGAAACTACCCTAGAAGGAGAGTTAAGAACACAGGAAGAGCCTTGCTGGATCATACAAGTTGCCCATCTAGTCCAGCATTCTGCCCCACACAGTAGCCAACCAGTTATTTATACGACACAGAGGCCAAAGCCTTACCTTGATGCTGCCTCCCAGCACTGGTATTTGGAGGTTTACTGTTTCTAATCATAGAAGCTCCCCTTAGCCACAATGGTTAGTAGCCACCGATGGACTTATCCTCCATGACTTTAACTAGTTTCCTTTAACCCCCATCTGTGTTTTGGCTTCAATCCAAATCCCCCTTCCTCTTATCTACTGTTTAATGTTAAAGAAAATGTTAGACCTTCCATTTATGGATACAGTTACAGATCTCCATGTAGATCTCATCATTTACAGTTCCAAGGACTACCTCTGAGCTCAAAAAACAACTAAAGTGCATGTGCACCATGCACCATGTAGTTTGACACCTAGATCTTACCATTTGTATCCTGTGTTCTGAACACAGCATCATTCTTTATGCTGGGCATGGAATGTTTCTCATATAAATTAGTAGGACCGTGGCTTTGCTGTTGATCTTTTAAGAGTGGAGCCGTAAACCTACTGGAGGGCCAACATTGGGTCACTGAGGTGGGGTATCTGCCAAGGCTTTTGGCTCGCTAATGGGCACCCTTTCCCCCACTTGCGAGTCACTTCCTGCTCTCCTAGCCACACACACAGCCTGCATACCCTTTCCCCATCATCACTGGGAAGTTTGTTCAACCAAGAGCACCACAACCACCATGAGCATCACTGGGGGTAGGGAATGTGGGTGGTCCATAGTGACAGTAGTCCTAGCTACTCAGTGCTGTTAGGAGAGGGGTGTGCAAGTGGTGTGCAGGTGAATGTGGATAATGAGGGAGGGGCACAAGGTGGGTCTATATGAGGGATTAATTATGTAGCCCCTGTGTCTCTCTCTCCATCGCATCTGTAATAAAGATAAGCAAAGCATTTTATTAGGAAATAAATAAACCTCTCCCAAATCTTTTTTTTTTTTTAAGCATGTCTGTAAAAGCTGGTTACCAGGTCTGAATGGCATTCACCTGAGGATTCTTAAGGAACTCAAATGTGAAATAGTTGATTTCTTAACGACAATATGTCGTATCACTGGCCTTCCTTCCAGACAACTGCAAGGTAGTAAATGCAGTGGCTGTTTCTAAAAAGGGATCTAGATGAGACTGATGAAATTATAGGCTAGTTAGCCTAATATCCGTTCTGGGGGAAAGGGTGGAAAGTTACTGAAGACCAGAATTTTCAAAAACATAGAGGAAGATACTGTGCTGAGGGAGAACTAGCATGGCTTCTGTAAAGTGAAGTCTTGCCTTAGAAGCCTTGTGGAGTTATTTGAAAAGAATAACACACAGTAGATATGCATGATTTAGCAGACAGTATATACTTAGATTTCCAAAAAGCTTTTGGCAATGCCCCTCATCAAAGTAATCTGGACTATACCAACATGGTGGTTAGAGTGTTGAGCTAGGACTTCAGAGACCCAGATTTGAATCCTATCATGGAAACTTGCTGGGTAACCCTGGGCCAGTACTTTCTCTCAGCTCCAAAAGGAATTCTCCCATTATGATAGAATTTACAGGAACCTAAAAGTACATGGGCAGTCAATCTAGGAACAGTAAGTATTTATGCACTCAAAGAGAAATTAACACACGGAATTCACTGCCACATGATAGTCACTAGTTTTGTTGGCTTTAAAACAGGATTAGAAAAATTCAAGGAGGGTGGGTACATCAATCGCTAATTGTGATCATGACTAAATGGAACCTCCAGAGGCAGTGACCCTCTGAATACCAGTGCTGAGGGCCAACAACAGGGGGAGGTTTGGGCTTGTGAGCCCTTGGAGGCCTTCCAGTGGGCACTGTGTAGAACAGGATCCTAGACTAGATTTTATGTTATTTACAAAATTTATACTCCACCTTTATGTCCTCATCAGGGCCACCAAAGGTGGCTTACATATTTAAAAAATGCATAATAAAAATGTATCTTAAAACCGTTAAAACTAAAAAACGTATCATTCAAACAATTAAAACAAAGTTAAAATACACATACAATATAATAAAATACACATACAAAAGAACAACAATTTAAAACAGGGCAGGCAGGTGGGATCACTGAGGGAATGCCAGATGAAACAAGTCTTCACCTGCTGGCAGAAGATGGCAACAGAAGGGAACAAGTGAGTCTGTCTAGGAAGAGAGGTACAGAGTTTGGTGCCACAACAGAGAAGGCCTTCTTCCAGGTTGCTATCCACCTAATTTGAGAAGTTAGGGGCCACCTGAAGCAGGGTCTTGTAAGATGACCACAGTGGTTAGGTAGGTTCATAAGGGAGAAGGTGATCCTTCTGGTGTGTTGGTCCCAAGCCATATGGAGCTTTAAAGGTAAATACCAGCAGCTTGAATTGTGCCCAGAAACATACTGGAAGCCAATGTAGATGGGCTAAGGCTGGAGTGATGTGGCCCCTGTGACCTTCTCCAGTCAAGGCCGCAGCATTCTGTACCAATTGAAGTTTCCAAACACTTTTCAAGGGCAGCCCCACATAAAGTGCATTCAGTAATGTAATCTAGACCTAACCATGGGATGCAACACAGTGGCCAGACCTTTTCTGTCCAAGAAAGGCCACCACTGGCTAACCAGTCAAAGCTGGTAAAAGGCTCTCCTGACCACAAGTGCCACCTGCTTATCCAGCAGTAGACCTGGATCCAAAAGCACCCCCAAAGTATGGAACTGTTACTTTAAGGGGTGTGCAGAGCCATCCAGAACGGGTGACATCTTAAGTCCTGGGACAGACTTTCTGCTCTCCAGTAGTACTTCTGTCTTAGCTTCAGTTAATTAGCTCTCCTCCAATCCAAAACTGCCTCCAGGCACCAGGGTTTCTACAGCTTCTCTGGGATCAGCTGGAAGCGCAAGATAGAGCCAATGTCACTGGCATATTGGTGACAACCCAGTCCAAATCTCTGGATTACCTGACCCAGTGGTTTCATGTAGATGTTGAAAAGCACAAGGGACAAGATAGAGACTTCCAAGATGGAGACGCACCTCCTTGGAGAGGATCTATAATTATGGGGCTGCCACTGAAAACGCCCTCTAATGAGCCCACCAGATAATTTTTTTTGATTGATGAGACAGTCAGGAGGGCCTCTCCCTGTGATCTTAATTCCCAGACAGGAATGTATGAGAGAAGACATACCCTGGTCCTAATCCATGTTGGGCTTTAAAGGACAAAAACAACACCTTGAATTGGGCTCAGGAGCAGATCAGTAGCCAATGTAATTGCTGTAGTATCAGGGTCACTCTTCAAGGGTGATGAAGTAAATACCACCCTCTACAATTTCTCCATACACATATTTCAGGATTTTTCAAAAGGGTTGCACAATGCAATTAAAAGCCAAATCTATCTAACTGCTACAGTAGAAGGACCAAATTTTAATACAAATTCAAGTAATATGTCCCAAAGTTCAGCCAACCTTGTAAGGTTAATAATTAGGACAGTTTTAAATCTACTCAACCAAGAAACAAGTATGAATAACCTGTCACTCAGGTTGGGAAAAGGCAAGGTAGAAGTCTAATAAACAATAATAGTAATAGGATGATTAACAGTGCATTCCTGAGAGGAATGCCTGAACCGGTCATAGAAGGCAGCATGGCTGTGCTGTCTCCAAAGGAGGTTTCAGCTCCTCCAAAACCTCGCGGCTTTAAAAATCCATGCAACCCTTCATAGGGTTGCACGGGAGATACACCACCTAAAAAGGTGGCATATCATGAGAAAATAAAAAAGGGGTGTTCCTGGCCCGAAAGGGCTTTGGAGGCTGCCTAAAGGCAGCTCCTCCAGCCTGGCGCCAGAACGCCTCCTGGGACACTGGTGTGGGCTTTGACAGCTTTGGGACACCGGCAGAAGGCCCTGTCAGCATCCCGGGGTGGCACTGCCATGGCAGCGACCAGCGTCTGGGCCTTCCTGCCAGCGTTCAGGCCACTAACGCCGGCGTAAGTTGCCCGGATGCCGGGGGGGGGGGCTGCACGGTGTCACAGCATCTTCCTGGCCTTCTAAGGACTTTCTCCCTTAGAGCTCAGGAATGCGCTGTAAAACTGTCAGTCCTATAGCAGTTACAGTTTGGTGATACCAATCCAGATCTACTATATGGATGCTAAAGGCATTCCTTAAGGAAACAACAATATACTTAAAATAATTACTTGGAATATGTATTGGAAGAATATCAGTCAAATCTTGAAATACATTTATTTCGAGAGAGTTAACTTTACCCCATAAATGCATCAAAGATGACCACAAGATTTCAGTTAAACACATCTCCAAGCTTAGTCCAGATTTCCCTGTGAACTACCAGACCTAAATATTTAATAGATCAAGAAACATTCTGTTGCTAGTTTCAGAGGATAGTCATGTTGGTCTGCAGTGAAACAGATTCAAGTCCAGTAGCACCTTGGTGACCTACAAGATTTTCAGAGTATAAGCTTTATCTCTTGAAAATTTATACTCCAAAATTTTTTTTTCTTGAAGGTGATGCAGGACTCAAATCTAACTATTTATATTGCCAATCATCTTACATTTTGAAGAAGAATCTTTTCTAACTTTGGTACCTTTTTTTGGTTCCAATTTATTTTATATCTGAAAATGGCTCTAAAATGTTCAATTTGATTTAAAGCTGGGACTGAAGTCTCTGGATCTTGGTGCAACACTTTATTTGGAATCTATTAGGTTTAAAGACTTGGCTGTATATAGGCCTTTGTGAAATGTGTGTGTGTGTTAAGTGCTGTCAAGTCGCTTCCGACTCATGGCGACCCTATGAATGAAAGTCCTCCAAAATGTCCTGTCTTTGACAGCCTTGCTCAGATCTTGCAAATTGAAGGCTGTGGCTTCCTTTATTGAGTCAATCCATCTCTTGTTGGGTCTTCCTCTTTTCCTGCTGCCCTCAACTTTTCCTAGCATGACAGCCTTTTCCAGTGACTCTTGTCGTCTCATGACGTGACCAAAATACGATAGCCTCAGTTTAGTCATTTTAGCTTCTCGGGTCAGTTCAAGCTTGATTTGATCTATAACCCACTGATTTGTTTTTTTGGCAGTCCACGGAATTCGTAACACTCTCCTCCAACACCACATTTCAAAGGAATCTATTTTCTTCCTATCAACTTTCTTCACTGTCCAGCTTTCACACCCATACATAGTAATAGGGAATATGATGGCATGAATTAATCTAGTCTTGGTGACCAGTGACACATCCTTACACTTCAAAATATTTTCTAGCTCCTTCATGGCTGCCCTTCCCAATCTCAATCTCCTTCTAGTTTCTTGGCTGCAGTCTCCCTTTTGGTTGTTGGTGGAGCCAAGGAATAGAAAGTCTTGAACCATTTCAATTTCCTCATTGTCAACCTTAAAGTTGTGTAATTCTCCTGTAGTCATTACTTTTGTATTCTTGATGTTCAGCTGTAGTCCTGCTTTGGCACTTTCTCTTTTAACTTTCAGCAGTAGTCGTTTCAGATCTTCACTATTTTCTGCCAATAATGTAGTGTCATCAGCATATCTCAAATTATTAAGGTTCCTCCCTCCAATTTTCACTCCACCTTCATCTAAATCTAATCCAGTTTTCCTAATTATATGTTCTGCATATAGATTGAAGAGATAGGGAGATAAAATACATCCTTGTCTGACACCTTTGCCAATTGGAAACCATTCCGTTTCTCCATATTCTGTTCTAACTGTGGCCTCTTGTCCAGAGTACAGGTTGTGCATTTGTGAAATAGTCCAGTAAATTCAAAGAACTAAACTTGATCTGGAAATAATTCAGATTTATGATGGATAAAAATTCCAAGCCAAAGAGGTTATATAGTAGCGGGATGTACTGTCATTCCCTTGATAGAACTTTGATATTAATCTTGAGGTGTGCAAAAATCACAGAGGCAAGTAAATTAGAACATTTAAGAACAATGGATGACTTCAAGTATTCTCAGATTGATTGGCTAAGTGTAAAGTTGAACCATGACAAAGAAGACATTTATTATACAATACATTGTTGGTGTTAGTCATGGAACCAAAAAGAGGCAAAACAACTCTAGGTCTAATAATAAACCATGACCAGTGGACTGTAGCCTACTGAGGAGCAGGGATCTTTACAGTGATATGCAGTCTCAGTCTGGTGTTCAGAGCAGCACTGATGTCAAGGTCACAATCTGGGTTTAACTGGGTCTCTAGGTTCACGGTAGATCAGAAGCACGCTGGCCATGAAAACTGCTTGAACCAGCAAGGGTCTATGTTCCTGCACTTTATCCAGCCAGGGGTTGATTGAATCATAATTCTGTGAAGCACTATAGATACTTGGGCAGTGCTTTGTTGTCATTCAACTGCCTTCTCATGCGCCTATCATTTTTGTTGCTCTTAAAACTTTAGGGAAGAACCTGGAGAAACTGATGGTTCAATATCTGGTCCTATGAAGCAGGTGTCTGGCTTCCCTGGGTCTGTTGGCAGCACTGTCTTCAGCTGAGGCTTCAGGACAGGCCCTTTGACTGAGGCCTAAGGAACTGGGGCCTCTGGGACTGGGAGGAGTCTGGTAATGTGAGGAGCCCCCTGATCTTACCCTAGTGTGGTCATTTTTGGATGAAGTATCTGTGCTTGAGTCCAGGGCTGGCTCAGGAGAGGTTCTGACACTACTGCTGAACCACAGGCCCCTTCCCTAAGAATTTCTTGATATTTAGCAAGACACTATGTTGCTGACAAAAGTTATAATTCTTCATCAAAGGAACTTCAAAAGGAGACTGGCAAGAAATTGTTGAATTATAATTTATCAATATGTTTAATTATATTAATAATTGTTGAAACATAGTACCCTCTTCTAGATATAGGCCTTCTTGCTAATTGACCCAGTCTATGGAATGGTCTTCCAGAGAAGGTGAGGAGGGTATCATTGCCAATTTCCAAAAAGCCATGTAAGGCTGCTATGTTTTAGAGGTATTTTATTAAGGCCAATCATTAGTATTTTGCAAACAGTTTGGGAATTGTGAGGAGTTATTTTAGTTGTGTCTTGAATTTGTGATAAACTGTGAAATCCTCGTATTTTTGGTTATAATATATTTTGCACATTGTTAGTTGCCTTGAATATGTGGGAGAAGGCAGGATATATATGTTTTAACGAATAAATTAAAAACAAAGCAACCAACTTTTATCTTAGCCTTTACAGGTATTAAACTAGGCATTATGTTTTTTATCTACTCATAATCTCAGTCACGCAGCAGCTACTGGGTCCAACTTGTCCATATCTAAACATCTCTTGGAAAAAAATGTTATTTAGACATGAGATTTCCCCATTGGTTTTCATAGCCTTCCTGGGATCTGTTGCAAGTATGAGATAGAACTGAACGTGATCCACATATTGATGGCAACTCAGCCCTGGATAATTTATCCTGGGGTAACCTCCCCCTGGATAACCTCTCCTAGTGGCTTCATGTTGATGTTAAAATCATGAGGAACAAGATGGAACCTTGTAAGACTCCGTTGGTCAAGAGGGCAAAGGGGTGAACAGCAATTTTGTGTCTTCATTAACATGAATGATCTAACACTGTGGTCTCACCTGATGGACTAATGGGTAGCCAGACCATGACAAAATAGTCTTCCTTAGTGATTGTGGATGTTTTCCTAAATTGCCTGGAAAACTCTCTCCTTTGTCTGTAACACACAGCAGAGCTGATGGGTGCATCAGATAAAAAGTTTGAAGCATGTTTGAATCTAGAGACAGAGCATGCCCAACAAATAGCTGGGAGTTTGGGAATGAGTTTAGTGAGACAGGAAATGGCCCGAGGAAGCATTTGCTTGTTTTGATAATCTAATGCAGGGCATCACAAGTTTTGATGCCTACTGTTGGAGTCTGTTGCTTCTAATATGATCTGTTTATCAAGGATACGTGAACAGTTTGCACGCGGTCCTAGATAATGTTACTAACAATGTTATTTTAATGCTTCTATAGACTATTTGGTTTTTGTAATCTTGTTTTATAACTATGGTGTGGTAAATGCCTAATAAAGGTGATGGTGATGATATGATCTGTTTATTCATTTGTAAATAAAAATTTTACAAAGACAACTCATGTCTATAATACTCTTGCATCCAAAGGAAATTAAAGTGGCAGTCCTCTACGTACTATCCTATTAGTAACTCCATTGAATATAGTGGGACTTATTTGGAATGCATGTGCACAGGACTGTACAGTAAACCTTATAGTGCTACTGTTAAATGTCTCACCATTTGAGGAAGTGGCAGTCACTACAGAGGTGACTGTCCCTTTAGCCTTGCTGACACCAGTGAAGATTGAAGGAACATAGAAGAGTTTACTCTCCAAGGATATGCAAACACATGGGGGCAGCGTGCCCAGTCTCTGCTGCCACTAGAGGGCATCTTGCCACAATTCCCCCCAACCTGGAGAGAGTTTCTATTTATTTTACAATTTCTGAACACTATGGTTGGTAACTGGTGCCAAAATGTTTTAAAAAATAGCATCCAGATGTAAAATATAATATCAGGATGTAAACTCACCTTTTCTGTAAAGCATTTAGCAAAACCTTTTTGCCCCCTCTCTTCCTGAAACAAAGATAAATGTCTTTTTTACCTGTTTTTCCCACTTTCCTCCCTTCCCTTTGTTGTCTTTCTTGTCTCAAATTTTGAATTGTAAGCTCCTCAGGACAGAGGCCTATCTTTTTGGACTCCATAAATCACCATGTACATTAATGATGCTACATAAATTAAAAAAACCAATGCAACACCTTCAGTGTTTCTTTTTACCATCAGTGACATTTTTCCTTAAGTCACCATCACATTTTCCAGCAGCGTTTCTCACTTTTTTTAGAGAGTTTGCCTGTGTACGGAACCAAAAGCATATTGACTGGGATCCAAATAAGCTCACACAAGGGGCTTGCAATAGTCTCGTGCACATTAAAAATGTGTTTAACAACTGACACCCCCTCCCCTGCCCAGAACATATCAAACACTGCTTTAAAAACTTCTCTAGGTTTCAAATGTATTTTTTGCCAAGCATCATGTTGAAGCTTCTGTTCAAGCAAAACAGATGTACAGTCCTTTTGGGCTCATGGTTGTTTGAATTCTGGTCATGATTTTTTATACTCTGCGTTAGCCCAACTTTGTTAGCATGCTTAGTGTGTTAAACTTTGTACGAACCAAGGCAATATTATTTTTGCTGACTTCCTGCCTGCCTGCCTGCCTTCCTTTCCTTCTTTTCAGGGATACCAGATACTCCATTTAGCAAAGATAGAGATGGCCACGTCAAGCGTCCTATGAATGCATTTATGGTGTGGGCAAGAATTCATCGGCCAGCCTTAGCCAAAGCTAACCCTGCTGCCAATAATGCAGAAATAAGTGTCCAACTTGGACTGGAGTGGAACAAACTCACTGAAGAGCAAAAGAAACCTTATTATGATGAAGCTCAGAAGATTAAAGAAAAACACAGAGAAGAATTTCCAGGTACAGAATATTTATCTACACATGTTTTAGAATCTGATTGTTTCGGTGCAGCTTTTGTACAATCCTGAAATACAGAGCAGGGGTCCCCAACCTTTTTGAACCTGCTGTCTCCTTTGGAACTCTGACACAGGGTGGTGGCTGCCACCACAAAATGGCTGCTGCAGGAGGCAGAACCAACCACACGTCATAATTCTAATGGTAGCTCTTTAGCATTTCAAGCAGAATCTCTGTTTAACAGGATTACTTTTATAATAAACATATTGCTTTAAAATATTTTCTTGCATACCCCAACTTACCGTCAATTATGCATTGAAGATCCTTGTGCTGTGGTGGCCGATGCTGCTGAAGCAACTTTTTAAAAATCTGCACAATCAGCTCTCCAGTGGCCAATCAGAAACCCTCCTGGGCAAAAGCCCCCCTGGTCCTGCCCATTTCCTAAAACACTTGGTGGGCGCCCTGAAATATGTCAGCGGGTGCCGTGGTGCCCATGGGCACCATGGGCACCATGTAGGGGATCCCTGGAGAAGTAACTGTTGAGATCTGTTCTCTTGATATGTGTTTCCACTGATATATAAATTTCATTATTTAATGAAAGCAAGCACTGAAGACATCATGGAGTTTCCTTAATAAAAAAATCAAGTGAACTTTTTTTCTATAATAAAACTACAAATAACTCCCATTTTGCTGCATTCCCACCCTAAATTTGTTTCCTCTCCTGTATTATATACTGTTTTCTTCGTCTTTATTTCTTTGTGTAACCATCAGATGTTAAAATGCCAAGAGTCCTAATTTTACCTCATATCAATTTTTAAAAAAACAAAAACACAACCCTGAAATGCAAATTATACAAGTTTAGCACAATCAGAAAGAATAATGTAAGTACTGTTTGATTTAACAAAGTGATCATAATATTGTCGAAGGCTTTCACGGTCACAGTTCATTGGTTCTTGTAGGTTATCCGGGCTGTGTGACTGTGGTCTTGGTATTTTCTTTCCTGACGTTTCGCCAGCAGCTGTGGCAGGCATCTTCAGAGGAGTAACACTGAAGGGGAGGGGGTGTCAGTTACTCCTTTGAAGATGCCTGCCACAGCTGCTGGCGAAACGTCAGGAAAGAAAATACCAAGACCACGGTGACACAGCCCGGATAACGTACAAGAACCAAAGTGATCATAATTTGTCACAAAATTCTGGTCAGCGTTAGCTAAAGCAGTATCAGTTTGTTAGACATAGTAAAACTAGGTTCTCTGACCTGTTTGCAAAATTATGTAGTGATGAGAAGGAAGAAGGGTTAATATCTGTGCAGAGAACATAAGAAGAGTCCTGCTGGATAAGACCAGTTGTCCAGCATCCTATCTCACACAGTGGCCAACCATTTTTTCTGGCGGGTCAACAACAGGACATAGAGGCCAAGGCCTTTCCCTGATGTTGCCTCCTGGCACAGAGGTTTATTGCCTCCAGATGTGGAGATTCCGTTTTCCTGGCTAGTAGCCACTGGTAGACCTATCCTCCAGGAATCTGTCTAATCCCCTTTTGAAACCATCTTTGTCTGTGGCCATCACTACATCCTCTGGCAGTGAATTCCGCATTTTAATCACTTGTTTAATAAAGAAGCATTTCCTTCTCTTTGTCCTGAATCTGTTGCCCATTAACTCCAGTGGATGCCTTCAAGTTCTAGTATTTGTCTAGATCCTTTCCAATCTTGGTTTTAGGCCTGGTTATGGGACTGAAGCAGTGGGCCTGGTTATGGGACTGAAGCAGTGGTCTCCCTGGTGGATGACTTGCACTGGGAGATGGACAGAGGAAGTGCAGCTCTGTTGATTCTTTTGGACCTCTCAGCAGCTTTAAATACCATTGATCATGGTAGCCTCAAGACTGCCTTTCTGGGCACAGATTGGGAGGCACCATTTTGCAGTGGTTCCAGTACTACCTGGAAGGTAGGTTTCAAAAGTTGGTTCTGGGGGACAGCTGCTCAGCCCTTTGGCCTCTGGCCCGTGGAGTCCTGCAAGGTTCCATCTTCTCCCTTATGCTCTTTAACATCTATATGAAACACTGGGTGAGATCATCTAGAGATTCGGGCTGGTTTGTCACCAATACGTGGATGACACAGTTCTGCCTCACACTGCAGGCTGAACCCAGGGAGGCTGTAGAAATCCTGAACAGACTAGAGGCTGTTTTTGAGTGGTTGTGGACTAATTAATTTAATCCCCACATGATATAAATGCTGCTGCTGAGCTGAAAGTCTGACCCAGGATTTAAAGTGTCACCCATTCTGGGTGGGATTGCACTCCCCTTGAAGTCTGGGGGTGCTCTTGGACCCAGGCCTACTGTTGGATAAGCAGGAGACATCAGTGGCCAGGTGTGCCTTTGACCAGCTTTGACCAGCTGTGACCATTTCCTGGATAGCAAAAATCTGGTATGCCTTGGTTGTATCTAGATTAGATTATTGCAGTGCGCTGTGACTGTTCTAGTAGGTCCTTAAGGGTCTCATCTTCATTCTTCTCTCCCGCCCCCCACTTTTCCAGGTTGGCAACCCTTGCCTGAAGGGAATTAACCTGTTCCTTGAGAGGCAATGGTTCCATGTATTGATCACACACCCACTATTTCTGCCGAGTGAGCAGATAATCAAACATATGGCACTTCCTGCTAAACACTCCCTTGCTGGCCTTCTACCTTCGTAACTATTTTGGTTGTTTAAAGGTGTTTTAGGGTTGAAATGGGGTGCTTACCCGAATCCGTGAAGGTTTACATAGCAGGAAGGATAGTACACCATCCTCCTTGACAATGTGGAGCTTGCAAGTCCTTTTCCAGGAAATTCAGACTACAGGGGCTCTCTCCTGCTCTCCCTTGACTTCCTATGCTGAACTCCCAAGCTCAATTCCCATGTTCTTGTTTGAATGCACTGGATGCAAGCCCCCAGGAAACCTGTGTGTCTTCCTACAGAGTCTGACCTTTAATGAACTCTGTTTTACAGCTGTGAGCTGTGGTTCTACTCCCAGGAGTTAGACAATAGCGGAGAAAGAAGCTGTTCCATTAGGAAGAGTTTTCAAGCTCTGGTAGCCTGTAGACCTTCCTAGAAACACTCAAATCTTTGAGGCTTATTAAAAAAAACAGCCTTCATATTTATAAGCTTCTTATCATATTTTATCCTGACCCCTTAAATCTACTGACAGCAATGGTTTAATTTCCTCTGTATTACAGTTAACTTTTTATCCTCAGTTTTAATCTTTTACATATTGATGAATGATAGAAAATACCCTATTTTGTCTCGCTGAGCATACATTTTAATGTTCCCACAGGTTGGGTTTACCAGCCAAGACCTGGTAAAAGGAAGCGGTTCCCCTTGACAGTCTCCACTGTGTTCTCCGGCACTACTCAGAATATCATTGCTACAAGTCCAATGTCAGCCTCCACTGTCTTTACTGGAACCTCTCAGAATATCATTACTACAAATCCAACAACCATATACCCTTTCCGGTCACCCACTTATTCCGTAGTCATACCCAGCGTACAGAACAGCATTGGACACCCAGTCTGTGAGTTCATTCCAATAGTTTATGTGAGTTCTTTAAATCATAGAAACAAAGAATCCAATGTCTCTATGCATACTAAGAGAATAATGATCTAAGAATGTTTAAAGAAGCAACCAAATACCAGTAACTATTTAAACATGCTGGTGAAGGCTTCACTACAGAGAGATGAGGTGATAAGACATGGTCATACTTTGTGATAGCTTAGTTATTTCATTTAAGAATTATAATGTGCAAAATGGTGTCTAAGCCTTAACCTCTCTCAGTGCAACATTTGGACATTGTTACTAGCAAAAGTCCCAGGGCATGGTCTGAAGGCAAGAAGTGCCACAATGTTGTTAGAGCTACACAGGTCTGAGTTTGTTCAAATGGCTATCTAGCCCTATGCCTGCTGCCTTTGAATTCCAAGGGGAAAGGATGGGATATAACATAAATAAATGAAAGTGTTGTTGAGTTTGACAGGAGAGAAATTGAGAGCTCTATTCTTGCCTTCCTCTCATCCATAATTAAGTCCATTGCCATATGTAGTTCAAGAGAGTAGGGCTAGACCTGCTTTTCCATATCTAACCTTGATTCATATAGCTCCAAGCCTAAAGGTTCTCATGAGAAAGTAAGGAACAGTGTTCACATGATTGTCACTGGAATCTCTTAAGCATTCTGCATGTCCTCTCTCCTTAAACTGAGCCCCTGGATTTGGGAGACATGTCAGAAAATCACTGCCCCTCCTCCACAACTTCCAGAGCTCCTATCTTCAGAAAGGGCAAGAAGGGAATGTTATTCCCACGTGCATAAAGTCCAAGTTACCCCATCACCTTTCCGTGAGAAGCATATTTTCCTTCCTCTTAAGGCTGCAACCATTTACACTGTTCCACAGAACACGTGGGTTTTGCTTCTTAGTCATACTATGACAGAGGGTTGGGAATCTGGTTTTATACATAATATATTCTTGTTATGAGAATGGAGAACTGAGAGACCTGCAAAGGATGGCGGGGGAGATTACCACATGGCCACTATGCATGGTGGACTTCAGTGAGTGGAATCTTGGAGGATATTTACATTGAGAATATGTTAGAAAGGATAGATTAAAAGTCACACATTTGCTGCTCTGTTTCTTAACGTTGATTCATGGAAAAGAATGTTCTAATGGTTATGGATATTGAGCTGGAGTAGCTGGGGGTCATTAAAGAAAGCAAGGAACAGGTTTTATGGGGTTGATATTGAGGTTTACAAAAACAGGAGAAGTTCTCTGTTGATTTCTAATTTTATTGAGGAATGATGCCATTTCAGTTCATGGATTTTCCTTTATCTTTTGGTCACAGTATAGTTTGCACAGTATGAGACTTTGAAAAAAAAGGGGGGAATTCTCACTCATGACTGATCATTTCTCTTTTCCACAGGTGAAGCCCCTTCTACTCTCCAAGTGTCAGCTCCTTCTGCTCAGCATCCAAGCCCCATTACGCTGTTCCAGTCTAATGTAGCAAATGCGCCACAACTGGCTGCCCCAGCTGCAAACTTACCAATCCGTCCAGTCCTTCAACCTCAACATTTTGCTGCACCTTCACCCACAGAAGCTCACCATGTATCTTCAGGGACAAATTGCTCTGTAAAGAGACCCACCCAAGTTTCGATTGAGAGTGCAAGCAGGAACCCTAATAATACAAGCACCGCACACTCTAGATACAGTGTCTCTAATAATCAAGCCCCTAAGGAGTATCCAGGTGTTTCTTCCTGTTCTAGAAATGGACCCATTCCCCAAGCTCCTCCCATCCCTCATCCACACGTCTATCAGCCTCCTCCCATTGGTCATCCAGCCACTCTGTTTGGAGCTCCTCCTCGATTTTCATTTCATCATCCATACTTCTTACCTGGACCGCATTATTTCCCATCAAGGTAATGCACAATTTACATGTGCTCCAAAAGGAAGAATCATATAGTGACCAGGCAACTACTGAAGGATTTGGAGCGACAACATCTAGTGTGAATTTCTGTATATATATTTTTGTCTCCTGCTCACCTTCTCACTCCCCTCTTTCCTTTCCTGTAATTTAATTCCACTGAAATTGTTTTCATTAGTAGTCCAGTGTCCAAAGCTAGACTGGTTAAACATTATGGCTTATTCTTTTTTCCATCTTTTTCTGTCTTTGGTTTGTTGGGTCAGTGTCCTCTTCAGGATTTCCTATCCATCTGACCATATCCTTGGGTGGTAATTCCTCTTCTCTCCAGCTCCTCAGAAGGATCCCAGTGGGCTGTGGATTGTGAAAAGCATTAAAATTAACTAGCTTAAGTAGAGATTCAGGAGTAGAGTAGCTTCAGCAGTAGTTTGGCTCATCCAGCCAGCTGTACCATTTCTTGAGAAATGGCCTGGCCATTGTAAAACATGTACTAGAGCTGCTATGACATGCTTTATATGGGACCACTTAAGGACTGTTCAGAAGGTATGTGTGTGTGTAAAGTGCCGTCAAGTCGCAGCCGACCTATGGCGACCCCTTTTGGGGTTTTCATGGCAAGAGACTAACAGAGGTGGTTTGCCAGTGCCTTCCTCTGCACAGCAGCCCTGATATTCCTTGGTGGTCCCCCATCCAAATACTAACCAGGGCTGACCCTGCTTAGCTTCTGAGATCTGACGAAATCAGGCTAGCCTGGGCCATCCAGGTCAGAAGGTATAGCTGACCTAAATTGTGCCAATTTAGTTGTTTGCTCTGATGGGCCACAGGGAACACACCATCCATATGTTAAAAGAGTTAATTGGTCGCCATAGTTTCTGGACACAATTACAGGTACTGGTTGTTTCTTTCCAAGCCCTAAATGGCTTGGGACCAGAATGCCACATAAAGCACATTTCCCCTATAAATTTTCCATATGCTTAGAGCAGCCTGACCACATGTAATAACTTTCAGAACTATGGTTGGTAGTTATAAGGAGCAAAATTCTGTGGGTGGTTTCAGCCTGTGGAATTTTCTTCCTAGGAGGCTTTTAAAGCCTCCTTGCTACTAATGTGAAGACCCAGAAGTGGGAAAAACCCATAAAAATTCAGGAGAAACCTTAAGACTTTTTTTCAATTTTTCAAAAAGAAAAATTGGGAGATTATGAGGTGCATTTAAAAAAACCAACCTGTGAAACATTTTCTCTTTTTGTGTGAAGAAAACATTTCTTTAAAAGCATTTGACTAATTCCAAATGTACAGCAAAAAAAAGTCTGGGGACTTTCTCAATTTTTCTAATGGAAAAAGTGGGACATTGTGGGGAACACTAAAAATAACATGATCATTTCTCCTTTTGGAATGAGAAGTAAAAGATAAGATTTTATTCAAAATGTTTAGTATTAAAAAAAATTATGTAAGACTACAGCATTAGATAATGACAAGCAAGGGACCCATAAGGACCTTCGGGGAGCATCTCTTTCACCCCTCCCCCACTAGTTCCTCTGTTTCTTCTGTGAAAGTCTCCATAGCCTCTCCCCTTTTCCTGCTTCCTTCTGTACTTCCCACCCACCATTCAACCTACCTTTATCTGCTCCCTGTCTTCACTTACCTTTCTTTCCTCCCCCCCACTGTCAGCCCCTACCCCAGGAAAACTATGGCCCAGATGTGCAGTGCTGGCTGCTGGACCAAACAGTGGAGAACTACCAAGAACTTGTGGAGGCACCTCATTTCCCCCTATCCTTTCCTCTTTCCCTGCTTCCTTCTCTCCTTCTCACCCACTGATAATGAGTAAGAGAACATATAACTGGCTCAAGGTCACCTAGTGAGCTTCTGTGGCAGAATGGAGATTTGAACCTGTGTCTTCCTGATCCTACTCTGAAACTCTTAACACTAAAACATCCTGGCTTTCGTGTTGTGGCAGCTCTTGAATGGTAGGATGCTGCAGGGCCTAGATAGGTCATACAAGTCATGTGGTGACAAATCACCTGGTGGTTGCTACCTGGCCCTGATGAGGCTTCCCTCAAAGGCCAAAATACCCCTGAAAAGAGCCCTCACCCTTCTCCCTGTCTTTTACTGACAGAAATCATGGCTTGAAGGCTGGAAATAATGTGTGGTTGCCTAGCAATGGCTATTGAGAGCATTCATTTCTTAAAGCTACAGGCGCTGCTTCTACTAGTTCAGAGGGGGCTAACCCTCCCAATGTTTTTGTTTTTTTTTAGATTTCATATTTTTCTGCAAACAAGGTATTTTCAGACTTGTCGAAAGATCGGTCTTGTCTGTTCATGGCTCCAGTATCTATTTCAATATCCACAGATTTAGCCACATTGAGAATTATATTGATAATTCTTATGTATGCTATAGACGTCTATAACATTTTCATGGGGTTTTTTTTGTTCTTGTTTAACTAAATAATTTTGGCAACAATTAATATGCTGTAATGTGTTTAATGATAAAACATCATTAAAGAGTTCATTGCTTTCAGTGTTATAGTTTGACAGCGCATTCCTGAGCTGCTGGCGGCTGGGGACGGCTGGGAGGAGGCACCGCTGCGACACCTCCTAAGCTGTTCCATGGCCGCCAGCAGCTTGGAAATAGCCTTTTTTTCTCTTAAAATGGGGCTTTTCGCCCAATTGAGAAAAGCAAGGCTGTGCCTGCTAAAAACCAGGCACAGCCTTGCTCCCTCACCGCTGGCGTACCCTGGGCGAAAGGTGACAGGAGGCTGCCTAATGGCAGCTCCTCCCACCGGCCCACCCTGGGATTGCCTCCCGGGATGCCAGAACACCCCCTGGAATGCCGGCTCAGGCCTTTACACCGGTGGGATGCTGGCAGAAGACCCCGCCAGTGTCCCGGGGTGGTACTGCCATGGCAGCACCCAGAGACCAGTGTCTCGGCCTCCCCTCCCCCCAGTGTTGGGGCCACTAATGCTAACGTAAGTAGCCCGGACGCCGGCGTGGGGGACCCCAATGCCGGCACAGCCCTTTCCCAGCCTCTTAAGGGCTTTCGCCCTCGAAGGTCAGGAATGCACTGTGACAATATCTAGATACTTGGATAATCCTACCTTTTATATAGACACAAAAGCTTCTGTCCAAATAATACATTTTCTTTTGTTTTTTACACAATTTATTTTCTACCTTCAAATCCATGGTTGCTAGTCAATTTGACTATGTAAAAATAGGCCTTCAATATAGTATCAGATTTATTATAACGTCTTTTGTCTTTCTGCAGCACATGTCCATACAGCCGTCCTCCTTTTGGCTATGGGAACTTCCCCAGCTCCATGCCTGAATGTCTTGGCTTTTATGAAGACCAATATCAAAAACATGAGGCTATGTTTTCTGCTCTGAACAGAGACTATCCCTTTAGAGAATACCCGGATGAGCACATGCATAGTGAAGACTCCCGCAGTTGTGAGAGCTTGGAAGGGACATCCTATTACAGCAGCCACAGCCAGACAGAAGAGGAATACTTAAACCCTGTGCCTCAGCTGGATATTGGGGCCCTTGAGAACGTTTTTACAGCAACCCCTTCCACACCCTCTAGTGTACAGCAAGTCAATGTGACTGATAGTGATGATGACGAAGAAGGAAAGGTGTTGAGAGATCTGTAATTTTTAAAAAAATGATAGTATCCAGCATACTTTTTAAAAAAAGATTAAATAAAACATGTTGGTCATATAACAGTACTTTAGTGAGTGTGGTTAAGAAGCCATAATAAATCCAGATTGTAACTTTTTATGCCACGTGGGAGATTTTCCAGGGCAATTCAAGATACTGTATTCACAGGAATTGTATCTGCTTACTTCCGCTTTCAGAAATTGTACCTGCCAGTTCTTAAGTCTGTATTTTTTATTACGTGTCTGGTTCCTTCCTTGTGCTGGCAGGTAAACACTTCTAATACTATATTGCTTGATGCATGGTACCAAATATACATGTATAGATGGCACCATTTCCCAGCCCTCTGTAGATCTGCCCTTACAAGAGCAGTCATAACTGGCACCACTTATGAAGGGCAGACTTTACTATCCTAATATAAGTTTTATTATTTGTGTTCCTAGGTAACATAATGGGATTTCATCCTATGTCCTTTGGGTCCCTATTTAGCAAATGAAATGTTTATACATTTTTCCATTTGTGCCTAGAATGCATATTCTGTTGCCCTTCAAGAGCAAATTCTCCAGATTTTAAAATTTGGCTGACTTTTTCTGCAAGAGATTTGAAAACCCATACACTGTTAAATGTTTCTAACTTTAAATAAGAATGAATCTATCTCATATTTTGTGTACTAATGAGGTATGATTCTATACCAGAGTCTAATAACTCTAATGTAATTTTTTAAAAGTAGGATGTTTAAGAAACAGGTGTAAGGGAAGATAAAATGTTGCTAAACTATTTGTTCATGTTACAAAACATTTTGTTTTCATAATTTTCTTTGTTTTAGGGGGTTTGTAGTACGTTTGTTCCATTTTTGTTACATTAAAATAAAATTGCATGAACTACATGTTGTTAGTTTTATATATTGTGACAGGTACGAATTGTGATATCATCATCATCATGAAAAGAAAAAATAAGTGAAAATGTTCAGTGTTTTCTGTTTAAACATCTCTTCAAAAAGGTGTACTATCAAGAAGGCTTGGCCATTTCATAGATAGACTGTTCAAAGGATATGACATCTCACATGATTTCTAACGTATGCATGTTTACTCAATTCCAACTGCAGACAGTGGGGCTTACTGCCAAGTCAGTGTGCATATCAGCTTGCAACTAGAAGCAGGAACTTTCTACCAAACTGTGCCTTGTCACCCTTAGCAAGAGTACAGACACTGGCCACTTTTGTCTTAGAAATCCTGGCAAATTTGAACACCAGCATATTATGGACTTGGATTCTGGAAATGGATGGTGGCTCAACTCTTGAACACATAATGCTGGCTTATACTGAATTAGACCATTGGTCTTTCAAATTCAACATTGTCTACTCAGACTGACAGCAGCTCCCCAAGCTCTTAGGCAAAAGTGTTTCATATCACCTAGTACCTGATCCTTTTAGCTGGAAAAGCCTGGACTAGAACCTGGGAGCTTCTTCATGCAAAGCAGATGCTCTACCACTGAGCCATGGCCCCTCCTAACAGTTGCCTCCTTGGCCCCATGGTACAATAATCTACCTTTTCCAGTCCTAATAGAGTATGCATTCCCTTGTAACTGTGTTGTTAAACCTACAATTATTTGTAAAGTTTTAAAATCCTTTCCCAAAGTGTTAGCATTGTAGTTGGCATATAATAGCATGATATATCAAATGATAACAGTCATTATTGGAGGATAAAGCACTGAAAAGAATAAAGAGAATGATATGCTTAAGATAGTTTTCACAAACTATGTTAGTATTTCAGTATCAACAGTTCACATGTCTTTTCAATAGCCTTATGTTTTCTGTTTGATAACATACCTGTGCCTTATCACTTCCAAGATATTGTTCCAGCTACAGAACATAATTAAAATAGTTGGGTCCTGTCTACACTGAAGACTACAACCAGATCCTCTGCTTCCATTTTACTTCCTTTGTCAGTGGTGCTTTTACATGAAGGTCTTATTAATAGCCAGAAGCATGCCTTAGCTCCTAAACAGACTTCTGAGTGAAAGCTGATCTTTGTGAATTCTTGTGGCCAAATGTGCTATTTCCCACATAACTATGCCTCTAAAGTTTAAAACAGCTGTTAGCTTATTCCCTCCATCTGACTTTTTCCATCACTCCTGCTTCACTCTCTTTTTATAAACCGCAGCGGTGGTAAGCAGAAATAGAACATTGGTATACTGCTGTTTTACTAAATCCAGACATATTCTCAACTATGAGTTTTTCCCCATTTTTTTTCATTGACTAGCATAGCATTAAATACTAGCTGTTTTATGAATCTGGATCTCAATCCCACATAATATTGAACATTCCTTGTACTTCACAGTGCAATCTTGTACAGAGTTACTTCAGTCTAAGCACGCTGAAATGTGCATAAGGACTCCACTATCTGTCCTGATGAGCCAAATTCTGCTTGGTTTTCTTCTTGAGCAAGGGTCCCCGTGGGTGCCGTGGCGCCCAATGAAAACTTTTCTGATGCTTGCCAAGTGTTCTTCCAAAGTGGGCAGAGCCAGGTGGAGCTTTTGCCCAACAGGGCTATGGAATTAGCTATTAGAGATCTGATTGGCTGGGCAGATTTTAAAAACCGTTGCTATGGCAGCATCTGCCATCGCAGCACAAAGATCTTAACTTCAGTCATGAACATAAGCTGTGTGTACACATGAAAATATTTTTAAACGATATGTTCACTTGAAAAGGCATCCTGTTAAACAGAGCTTCTGCCTGAAATGTTGGAGTCTCTGACAGAGTTATGCATGACCTCATTCCCGGACATTTTGTGGTTGCCTACACCTTAGAGCAACTTTTTCATGGCTGTCCTTGCCTCCTGTAGCAGCCATTTTGTAGTTGCGCCCACCACCCTGTGTCAAAATTCCAAAGGTTCCTGCAGGCGCAAAAAGGTTGGGGATCCTTGCTCTTGAGGAACAGGGTTTTTTTAATCCCTTGATTATCACTCTTCAACAAACACAGAACTTGATCCCGTGAGGTGAGCTGGAGTCTCCATGTAGGGCCATCAGATTTTAGAGGCATTTCTATAACAGCATCCTTACAGAAATGGACGGCAAACCACCTCTGAATGCCTCTTGCCTTCAAAACCCTACTGGGTCGCCATAAGACAGTTGTGACTTGATGGCACACACACAAAAAAGTATTCTGTAAATGCTCTAAGTCTCTTTCTTTTTTCGTCGTACACCCCAGGGTGGAGTCCTAGTGTTCAAAACAGGTTCTGGGAGTAAGTCCCGCATGCCAAGTCTAAAATTGCAGGGGGTCCCCCCAAAGCACTCCAGTGTCAAGAACCTGTGGATGTGGCACCTGACTCCCTCTCAGCTGACAGTAACAGAAACATTCTGCCTAAAACCAATCTGTTCTCCAGCGATGGAAGGCATTTTTTTAAAAAATTCCATTTTCCTGAACAAACACCAATAGATGAGTTAGATATACACCCAAGTAATTCTCTGAATCGCTGTATTACTTTAACAGCCATTCTTCTCTGTCAGCCTGCTTTTTTATTAGCCCAAAATGAATAGAGGCGGCGACACCCACCCACCCCCATTTTCAAGTGAAGTTTGCAAATGCGGACCCTCTGTCTGAGTTTGCTGGGATTCGTTCTGCTGTACAATCCGATCCTCTACTAAGTGCCACGTGAGCAAGAGTGGATTGCCCTTCAGCCTCCTGCCAGCATGTGCTGCTAGCACAGCAGAGAGCCAAACAAAGCTGCATTGTGACTGTGAAAGACAGTCATGCTCCCCAGCTGTGCCGGCACAGCTGCTCTGTGGCCACAGCACAGCAAGAGGTAGAAGGAGGTGGAGAAGGAGGCATAAATCATAGAAAGGAAAGCAGGGGTGTGGCCCAGTTAGGTGGTCTGGCACAGACCTTGTTTGACTAACGCAAATGAAACCCTGTTGCTGTGAAATGCAGTGAAGTGGTTTTCACCATGCTCAGCCGCCTCTGATCATTCAAAGCCACCTCTCTCCCAGGTAAAATGGGACGACCATTCATTTATAAGACTAGCAGTGCTATCCTAAGCAGAATTTTATATTTCTAAGTCTGCTTAGAAGGGTGTAGCTCTGCTTAGGATGGTTTGTAAAAGGACAGAGTTACTCCTGAGAGTTACTTACTCCATGCAGAGTTAATCCCAGCCTGTTCCAATCTAAGCTCCCTAAACTCTCGCAGTTTAAGTTCCAAACTCTCACACCTAAGACCAGTCCACTCCTGTCTAAGTCCAGTCACTCCAGTCTAAGCTCCAGAGTTACTCCATGCGGAGGTACTCCTGTCTAAGACCATTGATCTGAATGGGTTTAGAGTGGGTTGCACTGTAAGACTGATTCCAGAGTACACAGATCAATTCTCTCCTGAATGAAATGGCAGCTTCAGACAGTGAACTCTGTGGCATCACATTATCTCAAGAGTTTCTTCCACTCCCCTATCTATGCACTTCCCAGGCACTGCCCCAGATCTCTAGGAATGTCCAAAGCTGGAGCTGGCAACCCTACATAGCTGAAGTATTTGTTGATGTATCTGAGAGTAAGTTTCAGTAATAGCTTGGGCCCGGTTTTATAATTGGGATCTTTCAAGAGCCATAAAGAAACACCGCAAGAATAAAAGATATATGGATGATGCTCATAGTGAGAAAAGGGTGCTTGCGAAATAGTACTGCTAGAATTAAATGCATGGTATATTTAGCCAAATCTCTTGGCCTCTCCCTCTGAAATTATCTGAATAGGCTGAAGAATATTTTATGTACAGCATACTCTATGCACAGCTGGCCAGTAACAGAGTATATTTTTGTACAGGGGGTTTCCTGTGACACACAAAGAGAGCAAAGCTCACATTACTAGAAGCCGAAATACTACCATATAGCATATGTAATTATATCAGGCTTTCTATTTTTCTAACCTATTAACGCTCTTAAAAATGCAAATGTTTAAGGACAAAAAATATGAAGGTTATCTTTCCATATTTTGGTTACATCTATAGTTCTTTGAATGATGAAATGGGGAACCTTGGAATTTTGGAAACTGAGTTGCCAACCTGATATGAGCATGAGGCCTTGGGGTGGAATCTTCTGGCTCAGAGTCTGGAGAACATCCCAGGGAGAAGACCAGCAGTTTTTAGCAGGGCAAGGGGTCCAAAGTCTGTCTATTCCTCAAGGGCTTCACGAGAGTGGTGTGGGGACAAGACAAGCCTTGTCCCTTGTTTGTCTGGCAACTGCCTTTAAAGCACAATTGCAACAACAGTTGGACAGGGTGTGTGTGTGTGTATTTCTAGTGAGTCAACAACCCTGTTTGGAAGACAGGACATCTACTATGCCTCAGCTTGTCTTGAAACACTGGACCCAGTGGTAGAAGTTGTTCAGTAATCATAGCCCACACAAACAGCTATAGTCCCTGCTTTGTGGAAATATTCATTTATGCATGTTTTTACAAAGATTTGTTCCTTGGTATGAGAAAAAAGCTCGTGATTCACTGCTCTGTACTTTATTAGAAATATGGGTTGTTGTTTTTAAAAAGGAATCAGCATGTATATCTGAAGAAGAATATTTGAAACTGAGTTGCTGGCATACCATCATGGAATTTTGACCTCTGAACTTTTGGGGGAATTGTATGTAAATCACCTTTCAATTGTTATTCATTCATCTTTGTATGCTTCTTTTATGCACCTTTACTATTTCTGTACTATGAGTGATAATAGACATTGTTATCTTCTACTGTATATATTATTTGAATATAGTATTTTTGATCAGTGGACTCAAGGTTACACATTTCTTTCCAACTATATGTTATGCTCTTCTGTACTTTTGCATTTTTGTTTTGTCTGCTTATAAAGAGAGGTCCATAGTGCTGTAATTCTGGGCAAATGGCCCATAGTGCAGTAGTTTCCCAACAACTGTCTAAAAGGGTTTGTCATGGAAGGAAATCCACCTTATACAGTCCTTCTTGAGCACAAGACTGTGTGGGAAAGTGCCTTCATATGCCAGCCTTCAGGGTCCTGCAGCCAGTTTCCCTGTCCTGGCATGATGGATTGTGTGGGGTGCTGTCACCAAACAGCTCACCAACTCCACTCTGCATCCACGCTGGGGAGGGGCCGTGGCTCAGTGGTAGAGCATCTGCTTGGCACGCAGAAGGTCTCAGGTTCAATCCTGGCATCTCCAGTTAAAGGGACTAGGCAAGTAGGTGATGTGAAAGACCTCTGCCTGAGACCCTGGAGAGCCACTGCCAGTCTGAGTGGACAATACAGACTTGATGGACCAAGGGTCTGATGCAGTATAAGGCAGCTTCGTGTGTTCACACAGCGAGGATTCCCCATTGTGCACTCAAGGCTGCTGTAAAGGCAGAAGCTTTTACAGTAGAAACAAAACATCCACACGGGGTATGTATGTGTTGGGGGGGGGTTCTTGGAGGTTTCTTTGGTATCCCCTCATACCTGTCATGTTCCCACCACCATGCTGATGGGCTTTATGTCAGCTGCTTTTTTTTTAAGCAGCAATGTCTACAGTAATATAGCAAGTATCAATACTTTTAAAGCTGGGGGAAAGCCTGTCCCAGTTGTGTAAGAGAGAGGAATGGTGAGCCTGAGGGGATATCAAAGGGAAATGGCATCAATGTGGGTGGAAGTTTCAAAAATCCACACTTTTCACCAACCCATTGGGCAAACCGGCTCAGACAATGACCTTTCTGGAAAGATCGTAGCAAAGTAGGTTTGAGCAAGATTGCAGAGAAGCAGGGGAAAACCTGGACACTTGCGTGACCGTGTTGTTGAGATGCTCTGGAGAGAGAAAAAATTGCTTCTGTCTAGGCAGGATGGAGCAAAACATTTGTGTGGAAGCAGCCTCACTTAGGTAAATGTGGAATCACTCAGGCCTACCAGGAAGACTTTCTGGGATCAAGCAAGAAGCAAGTTCTTCCATTCTGGATACAAACAATAGTTTGTGAAAGAACTAAAAGTCTGAGAGTGGTTATAAACTTATTTGTTTTATCACATTGTCTTCTCTAGTCAAATATATTTTTCAGACTTTTCATTCAATACAAAGCCTATTTACTACAGGCAAAAGTGAAATGAGTATACACTCAATGGGCGAAAACGCACGATCGCTTGAGCCTCCTTTCTTCCCTGTTCCAGCCAGGATTCAGCCAGGATCGAACTCACGTTTGTGCGTTCGATCCTGGCTGGATCCTGGCTGGAACAGGGAAGAAAGGAGGCTCAAGCGACCGTGCGTTTTCGCCCAATGTCAGCTCTCTCTAGTATCTGATAGCAGGAGAGAAGCCCAGATCTGTCTCTGGAGGGTCGGTGGGTTTCAAGGGTTATCATGGCGGGGTGTGTGCCTGAAAGAACGTGAGTTCAAATTTTCCATCAGCTACAAATGATTTCTGGAGTCCCTTTCAACTTTATTAGTCAAGGCGGATGTATTTTTCTTAGCATCATAAATGTGAACAAATGGAATAAAAGATATCACACACTGCTGTGGCTCAGATAATATCGTTTCAAGCTTTCTTCTTTGGGGGTTAAGAAGTTCCAGGGCAGTCTTGTACACAATAAATTTTCTCAGAGGAGACTACTAGAGATTTATGGCACCTTCTGTAACAGAGTGTTTTTCCCCCCAATACACAGGCTGAACAGATGGGAAGCTGGCAGGCATGCTGGTGCCACTTGTCCTCAAGAAATATTAGCCCCCAACTTCAGTATCTGAGATTCTCTTTCTACAGGAGCAGGCTGGGAAGTGAAAATGGCCCTGGAGCAAAGCAAGCTGAGCTGCCCCTGCTGTGTTAGGCCAGCTCAGCAGCACCAAAAGTGAGCATTGGCTCATCCATTGCTGCCTCCTGCAAACTGGCAGCAGTGAGGGAGGACGCCACGGGCAAATGTCATTGCCACTGAAGGGTCTGAGCCAAGTGGGGTGAGTAGGGTTGCCAACCTCTAGGTGCTAGCTGGAGATCTCCCGCTTTGCAACTGGTCTCCAGCTGATAGGGATCAGTACACCTGGAGAAAATGGCTGCTTTGGCAATTGGACTCTATGGCATTGAAGTCTCTCCTCTACCCAAACCTGGACTCTATGGCATTGAAGCCTTGCCCCTACCCAAACCCTGCCCTTTTCAGGCTCTGCCCAAAAAACCCCCCACCAGTGGCGAAGAGGGACCTGGCAACCCTACCCCTGAGGCTGAGTTGCGGGGCCTTGGCTCTGCTTTCTCTTGGCCAGCAGCAGCCCACCATTAAAATTTCCTTGTAAGTTAAATGGCCAATCCATCCCGATCTACCTACGTCTTATCGAACTTAACGAGCAAGTTCCAAATTTAGACTGTTTTGGTCTCTTCTGCTCATATTGGGGAGAAAAAATGTTTCCTTCACATATCTCCTCCTCCCTTCCAATGGGTGGAGTGTGACACAGTGGCTTAGTACAACCACTAGGATCACATTGCCCACAACAAAATGTTTGGTTATACATAAAACTGTAAAGCAATGGTGAGACTTGTTTTGCATAAATAAGATATATACCTGTTCTTGTTTAGAAATTTGAGCACCTATGGGCCAAAGCACGTGGGTGAATCAAAACAAGTCCCAAATTATTATTTTTTTAAAATTCAAACCCCATGTTTAGTTGATATATACAAGCTCCTAATTTTATGAGGAGAAAGAATAAATTTAGCTATAGAGTGTGCTTCCCTTAGTGCTACAAGCCAAGAGAAATAAAAGTTGAAAATAATGCAAGCAAACATTATTATATATACATTCCTGGTTCATCACAAGATTTAGGTGGTTTCTACATGAGGGCAGGCTTGTATAGCTTCCCTGCTGCTGTATGAATATGAACGTTTATATTTTACATTTGTTTTGTGTATTGAAATACAACTTTTAAAAGGAGGTGTAAGGAATTCACAGGCTACCCTGATGGCACACATTTGATCCTTTCTCTGAACTCCTGACTACATGCAGGCTGATGCTGATGAGGCTGCAGCAGAACTAGAGACAGCTGTGCCTAGTAGAAGGTAGTCAAGGCATACCTTAGATAAGAACTGCTGTAAACAGAGAAGCTGGCAGCCAGGGTACCCTTTAAACTTTTAGAGAAGAGCTTGGGTGGACCAGCTGTGAAGTCAGACACCCCAAAGTTCCCCTGCCAGTAGTTATCTCCCTGTCCCCCCCCCCCCCCGCCACGTACCACGAGGGCAAAAGAAAATGGCCATTGCAAAGTCAGGGGCAGGAAAAATGGCTGCACTGGGCAAATCCAAACTTTCCCACTCACATGGCAGTTATTCTGTAGGCAGGGCCAGACAGGTCTCTGCAAGTGGCTGAACTCTCAGGCTTGGACAGAGAGGTTTGAGCATTAACAGGAGCTGGAACAAGGATACAGACTTGTGCCTAGTGAACCAAACAATCCAGCAAGCTTCCCCTCCCAGCCCAAGGCTTAAATAAGTTGAGAGGCCAGCCGCTCCCTCCACCAGCTCTGGAAGGAGCACCTGGAACTCAATTTGTCCAGGCTTACCTGGGGCCAGAATCCTGCAAAGGATTACATCTGTCATGAGCTGGACCAGGTGGAGCCAGGGCTGCCTAGCCTGGTACTGCTCCTTCTTTGGGCTATCTTGGCACAAGCCTGCTGCCTCCACCACTCCTGCTGGGTAGGGATGGATTCTGTTGGGCTTGTGGACTGAGTCCTGGACTGGAGCTTACTTGCCCCAAGACCTGGGGGAACAGAGGGAGGTTCTGACAGAGGAGCTCCCACTGCAGGTTCCTCAGAAAGCCAGTGTGGTGTAATGGTTAAGAGCAGTGGACTCTAACCTGGAGAGCTTGTTTGATTCCCCACTCCTCCACATAACCCCTGCTGGGCAAGTCACAGTTCTCTCAGAACTCTCTCAGCCCCACCTACCTCACAAGGTGCCTGTTGTGGGGAAAGGAAGGGATTGCAATTGTAAACTGCTTTGAGACTCCTTAAGGTAGAAAAGCAGAGTATAAAAACCAGCTCTTCTTCTCCTCCTCCTCCTCTGGGACAAGTTCTGGAGAAGCTTCCACTGCAGGTTTCTCATGGGTAAGCTCTGGAGCAGATGAACCAGGGGCATCTGCCCTGTAGGGGTCTTATGGAGCTTCTGCTGTCCCCCTAGTAAGGTTACCAGGTCCCCACTGGCCAGGGATGGGGGTAGGACTGCCAGATCCAGGTTGGGAAACTCCTGGAGATTTGGGGATAGAGCCTGGGAAGGACAGAGACATCAGTGGTGTACAATGCCATAGAGTCCACCCTCTAGCATCCATTTTCTCTAGGCAAATTGATCTCTATAGTCTGAAAATGAGCTATAATTTCAGGGGATCCCCAGGTCCCACATGGAGGCTGACATCCCCTATCCCTGGCTTCCCAGTGTACCCTAGCTTTTCTCTGATCTTCCCCAAACCTGCTTTGTTCCAACGTTTTGTTGGCAACCATATATATATTCCTGGTTCATTGTGAGAGTAAGGTTTTTTCCATATGGGGACAGGCTAGAGCAGTTTCCCTGTTGCAGCAGAGGGGATTTAGGAAATATCAAAGAAGAGCCAGGGAAACCCCAGGAAGTGTGCGATGATGCTGGGGAAGCAGAAACAAACCCACTTTCCAACTGTATCAAACAAGGAGTGAATAACCCACATGGAAATGACTTAAAGGAAATGTCTGGAGACACAGAACCACTCTATTCCAGATGATATATTTAAATAAAATGCAGCAACTCAGAACATCCTTTTACTAGCATGTTTTACAAGAATTTCAGCCCATCAAGAGAGTTTGAAATATAGGATGAGACAGAAAATCATTATTTCTAGCTAGCATATTTTTCTTCTAAATGGGTCCTTTATTCTCCTTCACTCTGGTTGATTGATATATGTTCCGTTGCTCCTAATCAATGTGCATATAGATCTTCAAACCACCGCTCTTTTGAATGTTTTTGCTCGTTGCTTTCCTACACACCGTCACTTTGTCAACACAGAAGGAAACCAGAGGTCTTTAGAGAGAGAAAGAGGTCAGTCTTCTTCTTGAGGGTTTGAATAGGGAGGTATGGTCTCTTGAGGTTTTCACAAAAGCATTTTCAAATTTAATACATGTCCAACCTGATCTTTTTTTAAAAAAAAGTGAAACAAAGTCTCATGGATTTCCATAGAACTTAATTCCTTGCTTAAGGTAGCAGCATGAGGCTCATGCTTTTGAGGCAGAGCTCCCATCTGATTTGCTTCAGGGTCTGTTGATCCTTTCCATATGCTAATGAATGCAGGGAGCTTACCCAGACAATACTGCAGGGGTGGAGTGCCTGTGCCACTATTGCCAATTCCTCATGCTTTTACAGTTCAGATGGTTTTGTCTTTCCAAAGACATTGCTATGTAAGTATCAGCCACCTTATTGGATGCTGTCTATGACAGTGGTTCTTAGCTGGGGGGGGCATGGAGTTACTGCAAATCCATACGCACACGAAGCATTGTCATTTGGATCTTTTTGTTATTACGTGTTTTCTCAATCAACCAATATTAATAGTATAACTATTATCATGTGGGGGGACCCACAATTTTTTTTGATGTTAAAAAAGGTCCGTATACTCAAAAAGGTTGGGAACACCTAGCCTATGATATCACTGTGAGGGACCATCCAATACTAGTTCCTCTCTCTTCTAGCTGCAAGATTTTGGATCCCCAATATGCCATCATATTTCCTATTACTATGTATGGGTGTGAAAGCTGGACAGCGAAGAAAGCTGATAGGAAGAAAATAGATTCCTTTGAAATGTGGTGTTGGAGGAGAGTGTTACGGATACCGTGGACTGCCAAAAAACAAATCAGTGGGTTATAGATCAAATCAAGCCTGAATTGACCCTAGAAGCGAAAATGACTAAACTGAGGCTATCGTATTTTGGTCACATCATGAGACGACAAGAGTCACTGGAAAAGACAGTCATGCTAGGAAAAGTTGAGGGCAGCAGGAAAAGAGGAAGACCCAAAAAGAGATGGACTGAATCACTAAAGGAAGCCACAGCCCTCAATTTGCAAGATCTGAGCAAGGCTGTCAAAGATAGGACATTTTGGAGGACTTTCATTCATAGGGTCGCCATGAGTCGGAAGCGACTTGACGGCACTTAACACACACACATCATCTGAGGAAATGCTTTCTCCTGTTTTTTCTCCTATCCGCAAGACTGTGCATTTATCTGCTTCAATGTTAAAAAAAAAAAAAAGACTGCCTCTCATCTATTAAAATGGCTTTCCTCTGGCACGAAGGCCAAATTCACACTGAAATATTGTTGAAGGCTTTCATGGTCAGAGTTCATTGGTCCTTGTAGGTTATCGGGGCTGTGTGACCGTGGTCTTAGTATTTTCTTTCCTGAAGTTTTGCCAGCAACTGTGGCAGGCATCTTCAGAGGAGTTGTTACTTCTCTGAAGATGCCGGCCACAGCTGCTGGCAAAACGTCAGGAAAGAAAATACCAAGACCACGGTCACACAGCCTGGATAGCTCACACTGAAATGTACAAAAGATGGTTTGAAATGCCCTCGCAGTGGCTATCTGAACCAGAACTGGTGTCAAGACTCAGCCAGAGCCAGCAGCCTGAGGGTCCACCTTGGACTTGCGCATTCATCCCCAGAAGGAAATTGCTTGATCTTGGAGTCCAAGAGGCAGAAGAGCAAAGCCAGCGTGGTGTAGTGGTTAAGAGCAGTGGTTTGGAGTCAGGTTTGATTCCCCACTCCTCTACATGAGCGGGGGAGGCTAATCTGGTGAACTGGATTTGTTTCCCCACTCCTACACACAAAGCAAGCTGGATGACCTTGGGCAAGTTAAGAGCTCTCTCCTCCCCACCTACCTACAGCTCTCTCAGCCCCACCTACCTACAGGGTGTCTGTTGTGGGGAGGGGAAGGGAAGGTGATTGTAAGCCAGTTTGAGTCTGCCTTAAGTGGTAGAGAAAGTTGGCAGATAAAAAACCAACTCTTCTTCTTCATTCAGGCCCCTACAAACCCTGGTAGCATCGACAGGGCATGAGTGAGCCACACTCCACTTATACCTTCCATATGCCTCTTTACAGGTAAACAGGAGGAAGCAGAGCTCTGTTCTTTCAAACCCTGGCAATGCCTCCAGGCCTAGAAACAGCCATGTGCCACCTCCTCCTGCTGAATGAAATGTGCACATGGAATTTATTACTAGATAGGAATTAGATAGGAATTAGTATATTTAAATAAAAAGAGCCCAGTGGCGCAGAGTGGTAAGCTGCAGGACTGCAGTCCAAGCTCTGATCATGACCTGAGTTCAATCCCAACAGAAGTCAGTTACAGGTAGCCGGCTCAAGGTTGACTCAGCCTTCCATCCTTCTGAGGTCAGTAAAATGAGTATCCAGCTTGCTGGGGGTAAAGGGAAGATGACTGGGGAAGGCACTGGCAAACCACCCTGCAAACAAAGTCTGCCTAGGAAATGTTGGGATGTGACGTCACTCCATGGGTCAGGAATGACCCAGTGCTTGCACAGGGGACCTTTATCTAGGAATTAGTATGAGGATCACCTAAGTCTATAATTCTACACCTGAACCTTCTACTGGAAGAGATATAAAAAAGGGCGAGAGTCCAGTAGCACCTTAAAGACTAACAAAAATATTTTCTGGTAGGGTATGAGCTTTCGTGAGCCACAGCTCACTTCTGAAGAAGTTTTCCAAGTCACTGTATCTCCATGCTGCAGAGAACCAAGCCGAAATACTTAAAATGCTGTTTCAGTAGAATAAGTACAGATGCAGGAAAGCGGTGTAACACGTTAAGATTTAGTTCTGCCTGCGGGACTCCTCGACCGCTCTGTGCGGGAGCTACCCAGGGTCCCGGCTCCTTGCAGCCAAACCCCATCCCGCCTCTAGAGGGCGATCAAGCAGCTTCGGAGGCTCGCCGAGTTCTCACGTCGCCGGCAGCTCGAGGTCACAGAAACTAGCAATGAAGTCTTATCATGCCGCTGGAAGATGGGCACCATTCCCCAAAAGCGGAAGGCGCCCCGGGCTCTTTTTGATGCTTATTCGAGGGAGTGGGAGATTTTGGGCGAAAACGCCGGGTCGCTTTATCCTCCTTTAACCCCTGTTTTAGCCAGGATCGAACGCATGCGTTTCACCTAACGTGCGTTCGATCCTGGCTAAAACAGGGATTAAAGGAGGATAAAGCGAACCTGCGTTTTGGCCCTCTGTTAACCTGAGCGTATGCCCCCCCCTTTTTTTTTTTTTGCACAATTGATCCGAGAGGGCCCGCAATCGGTTTCAGACCCCTTTAAACAGCGGGCTGAGACGGCCGCTGCTGCTCGGGAGACGGCGGCAGCAAGAGCAGCAGGGCGGTCTTTGGAACGCCGGAGCCGGGATGTCAGGAAAACGCGCTGCATCTCTAAGCCCCGCCCACCGGTCCCTTAAAGGCTCGATGGGAGCCTCATGGTTGGAGGGCTTCTTGGGTTGCTTCTGCGACGTCACTGGGCCACATCTGGATTGGAATGGTGAACGCTGCTCTCCGTAGGCTCATTCTGATAAGGCATCCGAGCTCTGGGCTGCTGTTCTCTCTCTCTCTTTTTTTTTTTGGGGGGGGGTGCATGTGTGCGCGCAAAACCGACGGGTTGGCGGCTTGCCCTGCCGTAGGTGCGCGCATCCTAGCAGCAGAAGATTAAAAAGGCCGCCGCAGCAGCAGTCCTTGGCTATGGAGGCTGTGCCTCCCTGAAATAGCCCAGCCAACCATGGGAGGGATCATGCCCGGTGCTACGGAGCGAGCCTTGGTTTCTTCTGTTTCTGTCCTCTTGCTTTGGCTGAGGCCGTTTCCAGCTCAGGCGTCGGGAGAGAGAGGTAAATCTGAGAAGGGCAAAATGTATGATCTGGCTATAGCGACTGGGGTGTGATGGACTGGAAATATTGGGAACCATTAGTGCAGCATGTTTATATCTTGGAATATGAGATGGTATGTAAGGGTGGCGAGCTTAACGGGCGTCTTCTGTTGTGGGAAGGTTTTGGTGTCTCTGGTAAGATAACTTTTTTTGTTGTTGAGACACTGTCCTTCAGTGCTGCTACTCTGAAGATGCCGGCCACAGCTGCTGGCGAAACGTCAGGAGAGAAAATACCAAGACCACGGTCACCCAGCCCGGATAACCTACAAGAACCAATTTTGTTTGTTTGTTTGTTTGCTGTGTTCACGAACAACAGGTGTAGGATGAACCCAGAGGGAAAGGGTTAATGCTTACCTCTCTCTCTCTCCCTGGCTTGTTTGGTTCCCAGATTAGAATTGAGAAGCAATTTGTTTGTGAAAGAGTGTGCAACAGGTATGCCTCAGAGAGTGTTACAGAAATAGAAGCGCTGTTTTATTTTCCCCGGGTCCCTTTGTGACATGCTAAACAGTACATCCTCAGAACTGGCTGAGGTGGTGGATGGTAATGGTGATGAAAAGTGCAGCTCTAGAAATGGGTAAAATGCTGGAGCCTTTAATTGCAGATGACTCATAGTATCCCCTTAATCATCGGTCCCTTACAGTGAGTTAGAAAAGGGGGGCTCAGTTCCAAAAACAAGATGTTCTGGGATTCAGCTTACACCCCCTACCCTGCATATTTATATTGCACCTTTCTTCCATCATCAGACTCAAGGTGCACATGAACATGCATGCCAATGCGTTTTCTGAGCCAGGTAGTTGGTCTGTCAAGGTCACTGTAATCTGCCCTGCTGAGCAGCAGCTTGCCAAGGTCTTAGGTTTTTAATATACATATATCACCTTTAATGGGAGATGCTGGGAACTGAACTTGGGACCTTCTGCATGCCAAGCAGATGCTCAGCCACTGAGCTATGGCCCCAGAAGTGATTCCCACCTGGGCACAGAGGAAAGCGGTAGCTGCTTGGCTTCAGCAAAGTTGTTGGATGATTTCCAACCAAGGCCATTTATGCGTGGGAGGTTTTGCCTTAGATTTGCCACTCTCTAGATCACTGTTTCCCAACCGGGGGTCTGAGAACTAAATTAAGGTCCGCAAAACAAAGTTATAAAATTCCCGGAATATAACCAGACCAAATCAAAAGATACCCAAAAGCTGATTCGCAATCGTTTTGGTATTGCTGTTGAAGAGGTTGCAGAAGAAATCCAGGAAGAGCTCATTGAATTCCAAAATGATAGGCACTGTAAGGATGCGTTTGAATCAGTTTCTCTTGAAGAGTTCTGGTGTAAAAAAGCAATTTCATATCCTATAGTTCGGGGATTCACCTTGCGATATCTTATGCTCTTCTCCACAACTTATTTATGCGAACAAAGTTTTCTGCTTTGCTTATAATTAAGAACAAGACCAGAAATCGATTGGAAGCAAGTGATGATATTCGTGTAGCTCTGAGCAACAGTATTAGCCCCAGAACTGCCCATCTTGTAAAAAGGATGCAAGCTCAAAAATCACATTGATTTTCAATTAAATGTTCTCTATTATAAAAAATATATTCAAATACTTAATGTTTAACTAACGTTTTCCCCATCTGAATTCTCAGAACTCTGCACGGGCGGTTTATTGTTGAGTACTGGGAATTTGGATGGGGGAAATGTGCATCTAGAGAGTGGCAAATCCAAGGCGAAACCTCTCATGCATAAATGGCCCAAGTGTACGGGGACAGCCTTTGGTTACTCATTGATGAGGGAAAGACACTCTGCAGCCATTTATACATGAGAGATTTTGCCTTGGATTTGCCGCTCTCTAGACGCACATTTTCCCCATCCGAATTCTCAAAACTCTGCATGGGAGCTTGTTGTTGAGTTTTGAGAATTTGGATGGGAAAAATGTGCATCAGGAGAGCGGCAAATCCCAGGCAAAACCTTCCATGCATAAATGGCAATCATGTTCTTTTCACTATTCACACATTCCTGTTCTTGGCACAACATTGGTACGGAAAACAAATTCCTGCCTCTGAGGTAGAGACCTCATTGGACTGTGCTAGAGATCTGGCAAGGAGATCTTGTTCTACACGCGACTCACTTTCAGAGTTATTAGCAGGAACTTTCTGCTGGAAAAGGGCAGTTCCAGTTGCTGCACTTGAACTGCTGGCTGAACAGAGGCTTATTCCAACAGAGGCTAATGCAGGGATCAGATGTTCAGGGCACCAGGACAATTTTGTTTATGTTCCATCATTGCAATTTTCTCACAAATTATTCACACATTTGCTTCAGAGTAGGCCTTTAGTGATTCAGCACAGGATCATAAAATGCACTCAGTCTGTGTGATAGTATTTTACAGTAAAGGGAAAAAAAAGAAAATAATTGGCAGAATAAGAGCAAATCCCATACACAGAATGAAATGCTTTGTAATGGGTGCAGGGGTGGCATGCTGTCCATGTGCTCTGGGTACGAGCCAGTGTGGTATAGAAGACAGAGCCCTGGATTTGGACATGGGAATCACAGTTCAAATTCTTTCTCCCCCTGTTCAGATGAAAGTGGTCCTTAAGCAACCTTAAGCGGGTTTCTCAGTCTAATGCAGGGGTGTCAAACATAAGGTCTAAGGGCTGGATAAGGCCTCTTAAGAGCTCTTATCCGGCCCACAAGCCAGCCGAGGCAGCCACCCACCACCCCACTCTCGATCTGGGCTGGCGAGGCCTGGCCTGGCGTGACCAAGTAACATTTATGTCATATTGGCCCTCGTAACAATTGAGTTTGACACCCCTGGTCTAATAGGTATGTCACTGGGTCGCTGTGAGCACAAGGCAGAGAGAAGTCTGCATATCATTTGGTACAGTGCTAGTAAAATTGTGTCGGCGCTTCTTAATAGAGATTACTAAAAAGATACTTTCCTGCAACCAGCAACCCCCCAGGAAGAGCACAGCTTTTGTTTTTACACAGGTTTCTAGTCCTTATGGTAATACAGAAGGATTGGGTGTGGGCAAGCCTGGGGTGAGTTTGCTATGATATTGTGGTGCTGCTGAGCAAGTTACCCAATAACTCAGCTAGAGAGTTCCATGTTAGGGTAGCCTGGTGTTTTGGTTGGTGTGTTGGACTAGATTCAAAATCCTACTCTGCCATGAAGCTCTTAGGCTGAAACATGGCAACTGGCCAAACTTGCAAGGTTGTTAGGATGAAATGGAGAGTGGGGCGGGGTGGGGGGAGACACTTGGAAGAACGCCATTTTATTTATTTTCCAATATTATTTGAGGATTTCAATAGATCCCCCTCCTGCAATCTTTCAATCTTGTGGTCTCGCCAGGCAAAAAAATTCCTCATTTTGAAGTGATGCTGTAGGGTTGCCAGCTCCGGGTTGGAAATACCTGGAGATTTTTGGGGTGGAGCCTGACATGTGTAGGGTTTGGGGAGGGAAGGGACTTCAATGCCAAAGAGTCCAATTGCCAAAGCAGCCATTTTCTCCAGATGAACTGATCTCTGTTGGCTGGAGAGCAGTTGTAATCGCAAGAAATTGCCAGCTACTATTTGGGAGGTTGGCAACCCTACATACCAAAGGTGTCAATAGGGAACACTACAGAATAACAATACAAAGCCAAGTAGGTTAAGCAAGTAAAATCACCTTTGAAACATCACCCATAGGTGTCACCCAATGGGATTTATTGGGAAACTCCTTACTGCCATGCATAGGCCTTTTTATGCAGGGATGTTTCCCCACTGTCACTCCTGCCGACGGCTGCTGTTTTAGCCAGAATCTGGAAAGTGCGGGCAAAACATGCTGGGAGAGCGAGGCAACCTCGGATGGGCGGAAAAGGCATGCATAATCCAAAGGAAGCCCCGAAGCAGTCGGTGGGGGTGACCGTGGGGAAACATACCTGCATAAAAGGCCCTAGAAATCCTTTAGCCATCTACAGTACCTCTCCAAATGAAATTTGCCTTAATGCTCTTATAGCCAATTGTCATGCCTGGAAGACCAGAAATGCCAACTGCGTGGAAATAAAAACATCATCCCCCAAATTATCTGAATGATAATCTAGTCCATGGTTAAGTAATATTCTCTCTCTCTCTCTCTCTCTAACACACACACATGACAGATTTTTTCTGTTTATAAAGTCTGCTATGAATGCTTGTTAACATGTGTGGTTGTAACTTATCTCTTAGTATTCATTTATTCTGGCAAGCAGAGGCTGAATGCTTCCACACTGACAAAATGATTTTAATGGCTGCCCACATGGGAGGGAAATGACTATTGTACTTTGGGCATAAAAACCGCTGGTGATTTGCAGTGAGAAGGATCCAGAGCACTTAAAGACCCTGATGGCGAAATAGATCATACGTTAATGGCTTTTGTGCTGCTTTCCCCCCAATGACCTTTATGAGTTGATACCGGGGCTTGGAACAGTTGCTTATGTTTCCCCAGAGACAAGGAACGCAGTGCACTGCCAGGTGCACCACGAAATCACAGTACCTCAGTGGAGAGCAGATGGGAGCCCTGGCAATGACAAGGTAGGTTGCTTTACCGCAATGACGGGAACGGTGCTTCTCCTCCCTTTCTCAGACAAACATTCAGCAGATCTGATCATCAGTAGAAGTGGTTTATGAGCTGGTGATTTAAGAACCTTTTACATTCTGCTCGGGCTGGGTTCTCTTAAGGTCAAACCTGGCTCGTCCACAGCTGGGGTCGCTGTCCCAGACCTCGCACTGGGGGGGCTGACTGCTGTGCCGCCCTCTCTGCCACTGCTCCAGCCACAGAAGAGACACAAGAGGTGATGACAAGGGATGGAGGTAGGGTTGCCAGGTCCCTCTTCACCACCAGCGGGAGGTTTTTGGGGTGGAGCCTGAGGAGGGTGGGGTTTGGGGAGGGGAGGGACTTCGATGCCATAGAGTCCAATTGCCAAAGCGGCCATTTTCTCCTGGTGAACTGACCTCTATTGGCTGGGGACCAGCTGTAATAGCAGAAGATCTCCAGCTAGTACCTGGAGGTTAGCAACCCTAGATGGAGGCGGAGGCCCTGATCGCTGTGTGGCTGCCCCTGCCTGCCCTCTCTGCTGTCGCCACCACGGTAGCAACTCGAAACATAAGGGACAGAGAGTGGGAGGAGATGGTGACCGCCATGTGGCTGGCCTGCCTCTCACAAGTGGTGGCTGGCATGCACGGCACCCTCCAGCATTCCTACCTTGCCAGCCAGTGCCCCTTCTGCCTCCTCGTCCTGCCTTGTTGCTGGTAGAGAAGGCCCGTTTCCCCTCAGCCAGCTGCCCTCGCTGTCTGTCTGGCCAGCACATCAGGCTGCAGCTGTATGGAAGAAGGCAGCAGAGGCCCACATGCTCCTTTTCCTCACAGCCCATGCAGCAGCCAGCCTCACGCTGCCCCCCTCCACCCGCACCGTGGTACCAAACAACTCGCAGGCGATTGAGGTATCTGACGGTGGGAACAAAGGGGCTTGAGCGGGGCATCCTTGATGTTTGCTCAGGGCCCCGGAATCACTGACGCCCCCTGAGAAGTTACAGGAGCCAAGGACTGTGGGAGGGGCAGGACATGGTGGAAGGAGCCAGCATGGTATAGTGGTTAAGAGTGGTGGTTTGGAGCCGTGGACTCTGATCGGAAGAACTGTGTTTGATTCCCCACTCCTCCACATGAGTGGCGGACTGTAATCTGGTGAACTAGATTTGTTTCCCCACTCCTACACATGAAGCCAGCTTGGGTGACCTTGGGCTAGTCACAGCTCTCTCAGCCCCACCTACCTCACAGGGTGTCTGTTGTGGGGAGGGGAAGGGAAGGTGATAAGCCGGTTTGATTCTTCCTTAAGTGGTAGAGAAAGTCGGCATATAAAAACCAACTTTTCTTCTTCTTCATATGTAAGTGCTGTCAAGTCACAACTGACCCCAGCAAGAGGCTTTCAAGGCAACTGAGAAACAAAGGTGGTTTGCCATTGCCTTCCTCTGCAGAGTCTTCCTTCGTGGTCCATGCGTTGACCCTGCTTAGCTTCTGAGAGCTGAGGAGATCAGGCTATACCACCCCATTCCACATGGGAGGGGCAGGATAGTGACATAATCCATGCTGGCTGTTTAATAAAGCCCTGAATAATGACATGTTGAACAAAACAGAGAAGAGGGTGCACAGAAATACCAACATTCAGCTTGGAACTATTAAAAAACCGTATGGTTTTGTTTATAAACCCAACATCATAATGAAAACCCAACAATATTAAATGTCACAATATAGTTCTGCTAAAAGAAAACACACACACAAAGACACTGTGAGCCACAGATCTAGAATAAGCCCATTGAGGGGAAAAACATTTGATTACTTAATGCTGTCAAAGATTATTTCCAAAGAGTCTCTTTTTCTAGTTCAGCTGCCACAAAAGTTTTAACCAACCACAGGGCATTTAAAACTAATAATCTCCTAGCTTTAGTGGACAGTTCCTCATATTTTCTTCTCTTGCTTCAGCAGTTTACTACCAGACAATAGTACATGCTTTGTTACTGTACAGTTAACAATAACACTTTAAGTGAGTCTGGGCAAACTGGGATTTGCACTCAAGTTTTCCAGACCTGCTTCCAGCATGCCCCCTGGTAGACCACGCAAAATCTTGAGAGAATGTGGGGATAAAGTGCACAGTTTCTTCCACTTGAGCACCTACAGCCCCTTCTTTTATCATTCCCAAGGCTGCAATCACATGAGGTTGTGCTACTGGGCATTACATTGCAATCCTAAACAGAGTTATGTCCTTCTAAATCCATTGAATTCATTGGGATTAGAAGGGTGTACCTCAGGGGTAGGCAAACTGCGGCTCGAGAGCCGCATGCGGCTCTTTGGCCCCTTGAGTGCGGCTCTGGGCTGCAGAATCGCGGCCGCCCACCTGAGAGAAGCCACATTCCCCAGGCGCGGAGGGCGCGGGGGGGTGCTGGCTTCCTTCGGCGGAGGATTGGGGCTGCACGTTGCGGCAGAGGAGAGCCTGGTATCCCTTCCCTGCCGGGCTCTGCATGCATGCAGAAGTCCCTCAAAAGTTCTCCGCCTTTCCGCCAGCCCAGAGCTGCCACCGCCGCACCTGGGGAAGGGGCGGATCTTTGCAACGTGCTGGCCTGAGCACTGGGCAGAAGGAGGGAGGCCCCGATCCAGCACACATACACCCTCCCCCTCCTTCCTCACCTGCATGCTCCAGCGCATCCCCCTCGTGGCCTGCCCTTCCCTTCCGCCGCTGGAGAACGCCAGCGAGAGGGGAGGGGGGGAGGACACCCCTCCGCCTTCCTCCTCCTCCTCTTCTTCCTCCTCCTCCTCGGAGGCCGAGGCGCTGAGTAGGGGCGGACGGGCGGACGGCAGGACGGCCGAGGAGGGAAGGAAGGAAAGAGCCCAAGCGGCGAGGAGGGCCGAGAGGCGAGCGCGGGAGGCCGAGGCGGCCGGGATGTGCCAGTGCGGCCGCCGAGAGGTCAGTTGGGGTTGGGGAGATGTAAGGCCATTGTTCACATTAAGTGTTTGTCAGTCATTGTCATGATTTAATTTTATGGATACCTTACTTACAATTTAATTTTTATCAATAAATAAGATCATTATTAAGTATGATATCAAGTTTTATTCAGTGTACCTATAGTTTAATTAAGACTTAAAACTTTAATTAAAGTTTATTAAATTAATAAACAGTGTACCTACCTATATAGTTTAAGTTTAAGAAATTTGGCTCTCAAAAGAAATCTCAATCGTTGTACTGTTGATATTTGGCTCTTTTGACTAATGAGTTTGCCGACCCCTGGTGTACCTCTTCTTAGAGTTACACAATATGCCTGGACACCGTAACAACAATTCTTGGGCTTGCAGCTGCTGGAAAAAATCCAGCTAACTGCTGTTGGAGAAGAGCAATGCTTGCATTTTAGGGGGGAGGAGTTGGAGGATGCTGGGCAGCTGAAGTTCTTGGCTGCTCCTAGCTGAGGGCCCTGAGCTGCTGCAGCCCATGGCTCCATGCCACCTTTGAAGGAGGAACACATGAAGCTGCCTTATACTGAATCAGACCCTCGGTCCATCAAAGTCAGTATTGTCTACTCAGACCAGCAGCTGCTCTCCAGGGTCCCAGGCAGAGGTCTTTCACATCACTTACTTGCCTGGTCCCTTTAACTGGAGATGATGGGGATTGAACCTGGGACCTTCTGTATGCCAAGCAGATGCTCTGCCACTGAACCACAGCCTATCCCTTATTTTTAGAACAAGGACAGAGGTGGTTCAGCCTCCTGCCAACAATCCCTCCTGCCCTCCCTTAGGTATACTTTTTTGCTGCTGATGTTTTTGTGGCCCTTCGTGTGACCTCAGGGCTACTGCTAGCTGACAGAGCTGGGAAGGAATTTTACCCAGGCTAAACATTTTTGGGTTTTCACCTTCTCCATAGCAAAGAAAACTTTACCTGTGTTTAGAGAATGTGCTGTTAAATGTTTATTTATCCTTACAATGGGCTGACTGGTGTTTAGGCATTGGGCTGGGTAATAGGGTTATGGAGGGGTAGTCTCCTTCCATGATCCAAAAAGGGCGGGGGCTTAAGGGGCTCAGTGGAGAGGGACATGGTGGCTGACCGTGCTTCCAAGAGGCTGGTGACAGGCATGAATAATGGTGTCTACTAGTTCTCTTCCACTGGTTACCCCCAACTGGCAGGTTGGGGAAATTCACTGCCAGCTGTCGGGCTGGCAGTTTGCACCTGTTGTTCCCCACCCATGCTGCACCAAGACCTGAGGAATCTGTAATCAATAAAGATGCAATCTGGTTTCCCCACTCTGGAGTTTCTGTGTTATCTGTCTTTCCTTCCTTCCTGGCTGATCTCCACTCATGGCACAAAGGCAGATATCTGCTTACAGCCCACGCCCCAGCAATGATTGCTCATGTAGTTGCAGAGCCATGGCTGCTTGGACATAGGGGAATCTGCTTAGGTATAACAGTTGGTTCACACAATTGATGGTGCTGTAAGGTTTTCTACCAGCTCCAGATTCCAAGACAATTTTGGGAGTTTTTCCGGCCCTGAATCACAGTTATTCCTTACAATGCCACAAATGGAACTGTCTGAGGAGATAATGTAGATGTTCTTGACCTTCTGTTTAGGCTCTCCCTTTGTGTGAAAACACTAGATAAGTGGGAAGCAAGTGCACTTTTTCTCCATTGCTGTGTGTGTGGCCATGCACATGTGCTTTTGATCAAAGGGGTGGAAAGGAGCCAGATTTTAGGCTCCATCTACTACCAAATCCCTTGCAAGGTTAACAGTTAGAAAGGATGTGATAGGTCTCTCATGGCATTCTGTAAGACACAGAACTATTTCACTTTTGTTTTTTAAGTCAGAGGGAGATTAAAAAGATTGCCCAACAACGAAGAGTTCACAGGAAATTGAATCTAATTCTCCTGGGTCTCAGAATGTTTAACTGAAACTGTACAGGAGTTAATTCAAAATTAGAGATGGATAGACACATAGGACCTCTGCCATTATATTTAGTTGAAGATTACAGGAATATCTAACAGTATGAGAAAATGTCTCCCTGTATGAGTGGTAATAGCCTTTTAATGGAGAGGTACCATGAAGAGAGTTCAACTGTGGCTGAAGTCTGCACTTTGCAGTTCACTTGCTGCTATGTCTGGAAACTCTTTAAGGAACAGAAGTGAATAATTCAAATCCATGCTTGATCACGAAGCTGACTGGGTGACCCTGGGCCAGCCAACTTTTCTCAACTGAATTTACCTCACAGGTCATTGCAAAGGTAAAATGGAGGAGGGGAGAACCACGTTCACTTTCTTGAAATGAAGTAAATACAGTATAAATATAGCTGAAGATGGGAGGTAGATAAAAGATAGGTTGGTGAATGGCTGAGAAAGATAAAAAGGTTGGTGAATGGCTGAGAAAGAGAGAATGGGGCAGGGAAAGGAGAGAGGATATGGTGGTTGTCAAGGGGAGAAAAAGAGGAAATAGTGTGAGGAGGGGGAAGTGAGGTGCCACCCAACAAGTCCTTGAGGGTTCCCTACTATGCAAGTGGGCTTGGCTGAGTAGCACCACACAATTAGGCTACAGTTTTCTTAGGTAGAAGCTGGAGACAGAGGAGCAGATAATGGTAGGTTGGCTGTTGGGAAGGAGATAAGGTTTCCAACTCCAGGTTAGGAAATACCTGGGGAGGGTGGGATTTGAGGAAAGGAGGGATGTCAGAAGGATATAATGACATAGACTCAAAGGTCAAAAGTATTTATTACGGTCCATGACCAGCAAATTATGACAAAGACCACCCTCCAAAGCAGCCATTTCCTCCATGGGAATTATGGTTTCCAACCTCCAGGTGGGAGGCTGGAGATCACCCAGAATTACAACTGATCTCCAGATGACAGATCAGTCCCCCTGAAGAACTGATCCCAACCAGGGATTGGCAACTGTTAAGGAAAGAAGGTAGCAGGAAAAGGGGAGAGGCTATGGGGGCTTTCAGGAAAGGGAAATAAGAATTAGTAGGGGAAGGGGAAATGTGAATTTTCTTGCAAGTCCTTGCAGGTTCCCACGTCATTCTGATCAGCCAACTTCCTTTTCTGAGAAAACATGTTATCACATCAGCGGATGTGGCAAGGTAACTGTTTCTCCCATTGTAGAACCAGGTTCCAGTAACTATCACAATTTATCCAAATCTTAATGTACCACAAAGACATTGTGTTCTGTTTGCAGGGTACATATTTTCACCCCTCCTACTGTTTTCTCAGTTCCTCATCGCCTTACCCCTTTTTCTGCTTCCTTCTCTCCTTTCGACCTACCAGGCAGCCTACCCTTATCTGCCTCTCTGTCTTCAGTTTTCTCACCTTCCCTTCCACTGGCAGCCTCTCTCTGGGAAAACTTGGGCCCAGTTGCATGGTTAGGGTTGCCAGCTCCGGGCTGGGAAATAACTGGAGGATTTGGGGACAGAGCCTGAGGAGGGTGAGGTTTGGGGAGGGAGGGACTTCAATGCCATAGAGTCCAATTGCCAGAGCAGCCATTTTCTCCTGGTGAACTGATCTCTGTCGCCTGGAGATCAGTTGTAATAGCGGGAGATCTCCAGCCAACACCTTGAGGTTGGCAACCTTATGCATGGTGTTGGCCGCTGGTCGGGGTCCAGTTGCACGATGGGGAACACACATGGACTTACCTCACTTCCCTTGTATCCCTTCCTCATACTATTTTCTGTTTCTGTCCTCCTGGAAGTGCCCATATCTTCACCCTTCCTTGCTTTCTTTTCTTATCTCCAACTACCAGGCAACCTACCTTTTATCTCCCCCTATCTTTATTATTTATTTACTTCATTTATACCCTGCTTTTCTCCACAATGGGAACCCAAAGCGGCTTACATCATTTTTCTCTCCTCCATTTTATCTTCACAATGACCCTGTGAGCTAGATTAGGCTGAGAGTGTATGATTGGCCCAAGGTTACCAAGCAAACCTCCATGACAGAGCAGGGATTCAGACCTGGGACTCCCAGATCATAAGTAAACCGCTAACCACTATACCACACTGGCTTCTGTGGGGTAGTTGTTATTGAACAGTAGCCAGACCTGGATGAGTCATGCAAGTTGTGTGGTTGCTGCAGATTTTGAAACAGTTGTAGCAGCTGCCACCACACCACAAAGATCTTTACTGCGTGGATGAAGGTGTATGCATGAAAATATGTTCTTTTTAAAAAGCATCTTGTTGAGCAGGCCTTCTGCTTGAAATGCTAAAGAGTAAACTGTTAAACTTATGTATGACCTCACTGCCTGAAATTTTGTGCTTGGCTCCACCTCCTGTGGCAGCTGATTTATGGTTGGCTCTGCCTCTGATGACCACCATTTTGTAGCTGCATCCACCACTCTGAGCCAGAAGTCCAAAGGTGTCTTCAGAATCAAAAAGTTGGGGAACTGCGTGTTTGTCTTGCTTATTCTTTGATTCAAAATGTCTTACTTCTAGGTTTTCACATGATCAAAATCTGCTGAGTTATATTTCCTGTTTACCTTCAACCTATGCATTCAGTACTGCCACAGTACAATTGATCCAGCATTTGTCCTTGTTAGCTCCAGAAACAATCTTCCAACATCATCCTCCGTTCGCACTGTGGTCTTAGGTAGTACTGCTATGGACTTGGTTCCAAGTAAACACAATTGGCCTTAAGCCTTAAGTGATTTGCAGAATGCACTTTAAGAATTACAGAAAAAAACCAATTTTTATTTTGTGAACCATTTTAATATCTTGACTTTAATAAGACCTCTATGTGAAGTATATGTAAACAGCAATTTCTGTTACATGCAGCATCCACCCAGAGCACAAGTCGATATAACAGCTGAAGGAAGAAATCTCATCTTGGATATTGAGAAGAATGAGTAAGTTTGTTAGTCTTATTCTATATAGAGTTAGTCTTATTCTATATAGAGCTAGAGTTCTCCCAGAATTATACCTGATCTTCAAATGACAGAGACAAATTCTCCTGAATGAAATGGTAGTTTCTGGAAGAAATGGTAACTTCAGAAGGTAGACGCTATGGCATTACATCCCCACTGATCTCCCTCTCATCACCAAATCCCACTCTCCCCAGGCACTGCCCCAACATCACCAGGCATTATCCAAGCTGGAAGTGGCAGCCTTCATTCTATGGATTGCAGGGCTTTCAGGAATTTCCATGGGTCCCCAGACAGATTCTCTCTGGACTCCCTCACACCACCCTGATCTAGTCCCAAGGTCATATGAAAACAAATTGTACTACTTGCTCTGCACAATGGGCCATCAGGTGATCTGAGCTCCAGGAATTTTGTCCCTCTGTTCCCCCCTCCCCAGTGAGACTCCCTTATGAGGTCTGTGATGCTCAGGAGACAGGATGTTGGCATCCCTTGCCACCGTTCCTGTTCAAGAGTCTGTACACTTGTCTGAGTCAGAATGGATGGGGTAATGATGGATCTCCAGTGGGCTATAAAAAGTAGGCTGTGTGCATGTGCAGCCATAAACTGCAGCTGCATATGAATTCAACTTTTTACACACTTATAGAGATCCATGGTTTTTATCACATTGGTTTTGCTCCCTGTTTGCTAGGTGGCAACATTGACAAAAGTACTGATGTTAACAGAGGTAAAGTTTTAGACTCTAGTCTGGTCCCCAGCTGCTCTTCATAGGAGAAAGTAGTTTCCTATTTCTGCTTGGTAGTTCGTGAGACGGGACACTTGCTCAGCCATGAATAATTTTATCCAGTGCCTTTCACATTCCTCTGAAGGAATTCCATTCTGTGAAGAAGGGTATTGCTAAAATGCTGCGACCAAGAGGCATTTATTGGCTATAGCCAGGTCTGCAGTAAAGACCAGCCACTGCATAAAACACACACGCACACTCACACACAATGGCATTGAAAGGCAGTTTGTAGAAGAAGCTAGCTCTGCCTTGGTTGACGTGAGATGCATAATGGAAACAAGGCTGTCGAGGCCTGGATGCTCTAAATATGGTTATCTGAATTCTCTAAAACACCTCTACTGATCACCTGTAAGTCTACCAGCAGATTAGAGAAGTTTGAAGATCAATGCAGGTATTACTTTTTACTCTTGCGGGACCTAAGCCAACCTCCAGGTGGTGGCTGGACATCTCCTAGGATTAGAACTGATCGCCAGGTGACAGAGATCAGTTCACCTGGAGAAAATGGCCACTTGGAAGGTGGACTCTATGGCATTATATCCCATTGAAGTCCCTCCCCTCTTCAAACCTCCCCTTCCCCAGGCTCCACCCTCAAAATCTCTAGGTATTTCCCAACCCAAAGCTGGCGACCCTGCTGTAGGGGCTGGTAGAAAACACAAACCCACTGCATTTATTTTTTGCATCTAGAATTTTCCACTTTAGCCATTGGAGCTGTTGTTGCATTTGTGAAACAATAGTACAGCCCAGTTGTTTGTATATTGTTGCATTTGGGTAACAATAGTCATGTTAAATGCATTAAAAATGTCTTGTTGCAAAGACACAATATTACCAGGATTTTGCTTCCTTGCCAGACCCTCTGTTAAGGAAATCGTCAGCATTCTGTTTCTCTGAATTAGTGTGGATCTTCATCTTAAAGAAGACACCCCTCTTTTCTCTTGTTTGCTTATTAATTTTCAATAGTATTTTTGACCTGTATAGAGCAGTAGAGATAAATCTATGAATGGTACAACAACATTGGCAAGAGCAGAATCTTGAGCAAAACATTAGCAACAGATTAACTCTGAACATGATGACATAATGTCCAGGTGCCTCCTGGGAACAGTTCTATTTTCATCGAATGTCTACTCTCAACATGCTAGCAAAACGGAACACCTATATTGTGTTTATTTCCTGAGCTGGGGCCTTCATTCATCCAAACATGCCATTCAACTTTATAAGGAAATACAAAGCAAGTATAGTAAGTGTAGCCCGCCTGGGTAGTTTTCACCCTGTACTGACTTTTAAACTATCGTAACTCTAATTATGCACAAATAAATCAAATTACACCCTGAAAGGATAAACCAGTCCATTGGTCTTCATCTGGTGGGTTATGACTTGAACCTGGGTTGTATCCCAATCTGAAATGGGTTGCATCACTAGCGTTGACATTGTTTTTTTACAGAAGTTTATGAGGAAGGGAGGAGGGAGACAGAGGCAGTGAAATGGAAGCTCAGAGACTGATATATTAAGGTTAAAAAAATTAAAATTTGATCACATGCTGTAGGGAAAATAATGGCAATAAGGACAGTACCAGTAGATATTATAATCAGCCAGTGAGAGGGGAAAAAATAAAAGCAAGAAAGCTGTATCGGGTCAGGACTTCTTTGAGGCCAATGAATGATGTTGTTAAGTGAACATCCAGAGACCTTAAGCATAAATATGAGTACTCCTGTTACAAGCAACATGCATTTAGTATCTTTCTCCCATTCCCAGGTCTCAATCCAACTCATGCATCTATACAATTTTCCTAGATGAAATCATTTATTTCCATAGCACGGATTAGTGTTGCTCGCAAAATGAAATCTAATTTGATGAGCTTTGTAATAATAATGTTGTCATGAATACTAGAATGCTGACTTCCTCATTTTTGAGGGGTATAATATTGCAGATGAAGGATGGAGTAACATCTAGATGAAGTAACATCTAGGCTGCAAAGTTCTCTGGAGGTGCTTCATTTCAGCACCTCTAGTTGGAGAAGGAGATGCTGGGCATGTAGAACTGTGTTCCATGCACTTGAGACAATGAGCATTCATAGCTTGGAAAGTTGCTCAGTTCTCCAGTTTGCAATGCTAGGGCCAGAAGCATATTTTGCGGCTGAAATTGATCTCTCTCAATAAAGTTGGTGCTATCAAGCAGTAAAGTTTTTCTAGCTATGGAGCATATGCCAGGCGGCGCAATATATACATATATGTACATTATATGCATTTTGCATATAAGATCAAAAATAATAAAGTGTAATATACGTCTGCATCTTACAATTTAAGAACTTTTAAATTTTCCTTGAAAGTTATGCTGCAGACACTAGGCTGCAAGAGTCCAGAGGAAATTCCTCTGTGCTGCCCTTCTGCCACCCCTGTAAACAGCTATCATTGGCAAGATGATTGGTGATGTCATTAGGAAAGTTGCACTACCACAATCTTTCTTAATTGGGCTGGCTTGTCTACACAGGACAATCCCATTTTGAATGATTGCTGCTGCATAACAATAGTGCCATATCTTGCAAACTGTGGATGCAGCTGCAGACTGCTTGTAGGCTAGGAATAGACCCAGGGCCATAATCCTAAAATGAAATCAACGAGTTGTTTCCAGTGGATCATGCCTACTTGGGGCTTGCAGTGGGCTGTGAAATTGCTGTAAACGAGTCCAGATATTCTTTCATAACTTTTTGTTATTTTGAAGGTTTCATTTTATTTCCTCTTTCTGCTTTAGAAGCTGGAAGGCAGCAGTTTATACTTCCCTGGTTATCTATCTGAACTTATCATTTTGCAACAAGTTTGGTATCCAAGTGAAGAGACCACTCTTCAGAACATAGACTGATGCATCAGGCACTAATACTAGTTGAATTTTGCTGCTGTTGCCAGAACTGAAAAGGCGCAAGCTTAATTCCACAGGAAGTTGTTCTGTTAGATACAACCTCTTGAATCCATCCCCAAACACCTGGTGCGGTCCCAATTATTTCTTTTTTTCCCCTCATAAAATGAGCTGCTGGAATGCTTAAGCTCTGCAGCTGCATAACAGAAAAGTCACAGCAAATGGACAGCAAAACCTATGGAGAGTAGCCTTCCAGAACGACAACAGTGATGTTGCCTGATGCTCAGGGGTGGAAAAGTCCCAGATGCAAACAGATTATTTAGGAGGAGTGAAAGGGGAAGGGGGTGATGAATATAATAATGATTGTGTGACAGGGCTTCATCTAGGAAATTGTCCTTTTGGGTAAACAGCTGGTCTTGTGTGTGTGTGTGTTTGTTAAGTGCCGTCAAGTCGCTTCCGACTCATAGCGACCCTATGAATCAATGTCCTCCAAAACTAGCTGATGCAAGGTGATGCAACACAAAAAATGTCCTGGTCCCCAGCCCAATTCAGAGATCTAATTCTAGATTACTGTAAATTGGAAACCAAAATCCTGTGACTGCCAAACATACTGTACTGTTTCCTTCTGTCAGGGCTAACAAGAAAGCTCATTTCTCCCGAGGTTCTGAACTGTGGCATAAAGGGTCACTTCCAGTCTATCATTTCCTGCCTTATCTGGTTTCCTTTCCAGTTTTTGTTTAAAGCACTGAAGAAGAGAGGAGGTTGTTATCCAGTTTAGCTCTATCAGCAGGAAGGATGGCTAAGATTTTCTGCACAGTGACCCCACACTATTCATCTCTAATGGCTTTGTACATGGAGGGATACTTATGGAGACAAATGACAGGAAGGCTTAGACTTTTTTTTTCGGTCTCTCAACGAGCAGCTGAATGATCAGAAAAATACATCTGGCATCTGGGGAATTTTAGCTCATCTTTCTCCTTTTTTTCTGTTCTGGAATACTGATTTTGTTGTAAAAGGATTAGACAAGGATGCTAGCTTTCTCTCTAAGTTATCTCTTCCGTGATTTGAAATGTTGCAGTTTCCCACGCTGAAGGAACAGTTCCTTCCTTTCCTGACCTCCTCTTTTTTGTTTATCTGGCAGAAAGATGTGCTGTAGGTTTTGTTCTGCAGCTTTGCAACAGTAGTTTTCAATCTTTGGGGGCATAAGAGGACCTGCTTCAATCTGCATAAAGTGCTTTTGACAGAAAACCCTTTCTAGAAGAGTACTTTTCTCTTTGGACAGTTCCAGGGTGCGCTGCTGAAAAACCAAGTCTATCAAGCCAGTGTGTGTGGGAGGATTATGCAATGGTCTGAAATGCTGCAGATGTTTCTGTTCCATTTGGGAATCCAGGTGTTCCAATTCAGTTTAAATACAACAAGGGGTAGTTTCAATTGTCACCTATTAAGCATTGTCTGCTGGAGAGGACACAGCCAGAACAAAATGGTACATTGGTGCAACTTTGGAAGTGGTATATCATTTGATGGCTTCAGGATCATGTATGGAAGAGCCATTATTAATCAAACTCCATAGACTGCATTTTCATATTGCTAGACATCACTTCAAAGGCAATAGTGTTCAGTAGAGTTGGTTCACAAATTCAGCTGCAAGTCTTTGATCATGGGCTAGCAGCCCATACTCTCATGTGATCATCAGGCCTGACGATGCCCAGCGCTTTGCTCTCATTCTTGCGACTGCAGCCAAAATCCGCCCTGCCCTCATTTCTTCGAAGGTGGGCTGGGGCTGTCTTCTTGATTTAATGGTTATTCACAATTTTTGCAGTGTGAATTTCTTCTATGCTGACTATGCTTCTCTTTTAGATCAAGCATTTAGACAGCTCAGACACCTATGTACATTGAAGATTAGCAGCATTTTAGAGTATAAAAATGAACTGTTCCCTTCAAAGGAACGGTTTCCTTTACTTATCTCCCTGTGATATTTCCTGGTCCTCTCTGAGAACCAGATCTTTGACCATTCCACAGTCACTCATTATTCTTTTTAAGTCAGAAAAGGTGCTTACTCATCCCCAGCCCTTTTTTTACTAAGTTTTCTTCCGATCTTTTTATCTTTTCTTCCAAATCTTTAACGTCTAGACTTATTTATACAAACTTAAATAGTTTCCTCAGGGTCTACCACTGTGCACTCCAGTTTTACCTTGTTCTGCATCTATAACAACTATTTCATCAAGGCAGTAATGTATTTTATTTATTTATTTGGAATACGGGTGTCCCTCACTTTCTATGTTAAAGATATGCATGGTGACAATAGCTCCACAGGAACACAATCCTCCAAGGTGACGCAATGCTGATGTCTAGAGTAATTATTTGGAGTTTAGGCGGTCATCTTGATTCAACCTTGAAATTATTGTTGAATATTTTCCATTCCAAAATATTTTGAAATATTACCCTGTGACACCTTGGGCAGTTGGTTATGAGATGGATCATCTGTGACAAAGTGTATCTAAATACAAATGTGCATAGTAGGGTTGCTAGACCGATGCCTGCAAATTTCTTTGGCAGAGACTGGCGAGGGGGAGTGTCATAGATGCAGTGACATCATTCTTTTCCCTTGTTTCTCCCAATGCTCAATTGCTCAAGGACAGAAAATTGGGGGTGGAGGTGGGAGTTTGTCTGCTGCCAGTGGGCACATGGTAAGCCTAGTGCACAGAACACAGTGCCTTGTCAAATTTAATTATGCGTATCTCTTCTTCCCGCTAGTTATATGTCATAGTTACTATGACAACACATTCAAGGATGGGATTAATTCAAAACTGCATTTCTATCTATGCCTTTGTAACTTTAAAACATCCCTAAGGCATTTACTTAAAACATTTATGAATCCACCTTGCTTCTAAAGAACTGGGAACTGGGATTCAAGGTGAGTAATATCAGTTAAAATGGCACACAACATAGGTCTTTTATGCATGGCTGTTTCACTTGCCATCACCCTTCCAATGACTTTGGGTCTTTGTGTTGATTATGCATGCTGGCTGTTTCCTACTGTCAGAGGTCGCCTCGCATTCCACGCATTTTGCCTGAATTTTCAGAGACTTGTTTTATCTCAAATTTGAAAATGTAGACAAAACGAGGGAAAAGGCTGGGGGAGAGCAAGGCAACCTTTGAAGGTCAGAAACGGCATGCATAATCAACACAAAGACCCAAAGTCATCAGAGGGGTGATGGCAAGTGAAACAGCTATTCATAAAAGACCATTATTTTTAAAACACAGCCATCATAAAAACTTTAAAACCCAAGTTGCCCCATGGCAATCTTGGGAAAGAGCCAAAGCCCCTTCTTCAGACCTCCAGCTTATAGGTGCTCCAAAATTCCAAGAGAGATGCAGACCTTCTAATTCCCTCTGGAAAGCTGTTCCTCAACACTGGAGCAGCCACTGGAAAACCCATAAGTAGGAAGCGGCAGAACATACCCTTGCAGGGGTTGGAACAATTACAAGTCATTGATGTGCTGAGTGAAGCTGCTGCATGGGCTCATAGCAGGAGAGACATGGAACACCATAGCACACTGCAAAGGAAGGATGACTTTCTCCATTCTGACGGGGCTTTCCATTATGTAAGAACGGATACGACCTCCAAAGTAGCCACGCGACAAGGGAGCTGTGATGTGTCTCTCTGTTCCCATGCTTCCATTTTATGACATAATGCTTTGTTCTGACCTGAATTTCCATCTCCTCACTCGTAAGATATTTGACACTCCCACCATGTAATGGTACTCAATACCACAAAATAGAAATCCCCTTCTCTGCAGGCCCTTTCACAAAGCAGCCCCGTGGCATTAAGATGGAGGCTTTGTCTTGAACAATGGTACCATTGATAGGGTGGAGCAGGGCCAAGAGCCCTCTGAATAGAGCTAGAAGAGTAACACAGCCTTTAAGACATCTGTACATTATGGCTCTGGGCCAGACCATTGCTCACTCTTTGGAGATGACTCTGCTTCTGAGGTTTTCAGCTGAATGAAAACTCGCAACATCTTTGAGCCAGAAACTATATATCAATATGAGGACATTAAAGCAGTAGGCAGAAGGCTGCATCAACACAGGTTATTATTACTTAAAAGCAAAGGTATGGCATATGCTAAAAGGCTACATAAATATAAGCTCTCCATTGCCCAAATAATAACACCCTTTCTGAGATGAGACATTTTCTTCTTCTGGGGTTAAGGCAGCCAAAGACTGCAATCCTGTTCATTCTTACTTGGGAATAAGCTGTGTTGAACTCGTTGGAATTTATTTCCAAGTAAATGGACATATGATTGTGCTATATAGTTGCAATCTTACTCAAGTTATTTAGGAGTGCATTCCATTGAACTGAATGCTGAATAAATGAGCACAGAGTCATACTGAAGATCTACTCCGACTGGCCGTGGTCTCAGAAAGACTGTAGAATGTTGTTATTTAGCAAACACTATGTTTAGGGTTGACAGGTCCCTCTTTGCCACCGGCTGGAGATTTTTGGGGCGGAGACTGAGGAGGGCAGGGTTTGGAGAGGGGAGGGACTTCGATGCCATTGAGTTCAATTGCCAAAGCAGCCATTTTTCTCCAGGCGATCTGATCTCTATCGGCTGGAGATCAGTTGAATTAGCAGGAGATCTCCTGCTACTACCTGGCAGTTGGCAACACTAACTATGTTCCCTTTTTAGATCTCTTTCCCCAAGTTCTTTGTTTCCACAAACAGTTGGGGGGGAGTGATCTAAAGTTACAATCCTATACATACTTACTTGAAAATAAGTGCCATTGAATGTGATAGGCTTTAATTCTGAGGAAATATGCATAAGATCACATTACTAAGTTATTTTGCTCCAAGTCACAATTCTTTAGGTTTGGGTTACCAAAAAACCCAACAAAAAAAACACAATGCTTGTTTGTGATTGTGTGTACACATTGAGACAGACTTGCAGATTAATAGTCTTTAACACATTGACTTAGGGTCAAACACAGCCATTTTTGTGGCCATGGCTTTTTTGACAAAAACATAGCCTTATCAAAAAGAGCAGCTTCCTCTTGAGCAGTTCAGATAAAATATAGGCTGTTACAGCACTTGTATTCCCAGTGATGTATTAAGAGTTTGAAAATATTATAAAAAATACTGTTCACACTTTGTTTGGCCCCTTTAGCTGTGAAGACGTCTTCCAACCATTTATAAGCCGTGGTATCCAAAAACCCTTTTAAAGCGATGTTTTTTATAACATTTTCAAACTCTTAATACATCGCTGGGAATACAAAGTGCGGTAACCCCCATAGATTAAAACAAGTTGTCAAATGCTGCTATCAGCACCTTACAAGGTTGATACACAAATAGCCATTCAGTAAGTATTGGTGAATCAGTTTTAATAGAATAACGCTTCATCAGATGTGACTCTGCTTCCTGGCTGCGCAAATTTAACTATTTTAGCATCATATTCATTGTCTCTGTCAAATGTTATTGTTCTTGAGGGTTGTTATTTGAAGTGGCAGCAGAAATATTCAGCAAACATGGCTAATTACGGATGTTCATGTCCTGAGCAAAACACAGACTTTCTACATGGAGATGGTTCTCTAAGTAGCTCACTTACATTTAATGTATCCACGAAGGATGTGCATGGCTTGTGGCTCTTGGACTTTCAGGAGATTGCTGTACATGGCTCAGAAGGTCTCAGAGGTTAGGCCACCCTCTTGTCTTGGTATTTTAAGAAGAAAACCGCTTGTGGTTTATTTGCTTCCTGGTTTCTGAGATCCTGACACATAGTACTATCTAAAGTTTATCTTTGCTACACGAAGGTCATAACCAAAATGAACGAGTTCATACTGAAATAGAACCCTTCATTGTCCCTAGACTTCAGCTAATGTCATCCACAGATATCATGGGAAAGTCTCAAGATTTTCTATGAATCTTGCACTTTTCAGTTTAGAAAAAAGATTAAGGGGAAAACGTTAGTTTGAAGAAAACGGATAGACTTTTCCTCCCACTTCCAAAACTTGGGGCTACCCTACGAAATTGATGGGAAGTAGATTCAAGACCTGAGCAAGGCTGTCAATGATAGTATGCTTTGGAGGTCATTAATTCATAGGTTCGCCATAAGTGGAAAGTGACTTGGTGGCACATAGCACACAGATTCAGGACTGACAAAAGAATGTATTCTTTGCATAATATTCAATTAATTCATGCAACTCTGCCATGGGGTATGGTGATGGCCATTATCTTAGATGCCTTGGCTTTGAAAGGAGATTAGGTAAATTCGTGTCTGTCAGTGGCTGAATGGGTTCTAGGTGTTTTGAGGCAGTATACCTTTGAATGTTAGGGGAAGGTGCAAAGGGAATCTTTGGCCTCTGTGACCTTGCTGGTACATTTCCAGGTCAGCCATTGTGGGAAAACAGGGTGTTAACCTGAGTGAACTATTGGTCTGATCCAGCAGGGCTCTCCTTATGTTGTATCTGTGGGGCAGAGGAAATCTAGGACCTATGTCATGAACCTTCCCCCCAGTAGCAGAGAGTTCATGATTTACCTGGATTTGGTTGATGCACCAATAGCTATTTTTAAATTAATGCTAAACCGGCTTTTCAGAAGACAATATTGGACAAATTACATTTAAATTGTGTTGTCATTTGTATGTTAGATTGCCATTTGATTAAACTATTTCATTTTGTATTGTTTTGGCTATGAATCCTCAACAGGGATTTTAAAAAATGTAATTTATTAAGCAGAATGGTGTGGTTGTATATGAGTTAAATCTGTGTTCTTTCATCACCTGAAACCGTAATTAAGACAAATGGTGGATAATAAACCAGATCCAAGCTAGGATTTCAGATCCTGGCTTTATGGATCTGTACTAATCATAGTAGGAGCTCCGTGGCGCAGAGTGGTAAGCTGCAATGCTGCAGTCCAAGCTCTGCTCACGACCTGAGTTCGATCTCGACGGAGGTTGGTTTTAGGTAGCCAGCTCAAGGTTGACTCCGCCTTCCATCCTTCCGAGGTTGGGAAAATGAGTACCCAGCTTGCTGGGGGTAAAGGGAAGATGACTGGGGAAGGCACTGGCAAACCATCCCGTAAACGAAGTCTGCCTTGTAAACATCGGGATGTGATGTCACCCCATGGGTCAGGAATGACTCGGTGCTTGCACAGGGGACCTTTACCTTTTTACTAACCATAGTCATTGAAGTGGCCTGCATTCAGATGATCACACTAACTGTAGTTAGTTTAATTACATTGTAACCATGTATTATGTCTGCACCAAGACAGACATTCCATTCCTGAAGGAGGGGGTAGAAACACAGCAGATGGGAGCAGCACAGCTGCACCACCGCCTCAGAGGCTTCCTGGTCACAAAATAAGAGTAAAAACAGGGGGGGAAAACCAGTAACTCCTCCATGGAGTTACACGCTTCAGCTGAATGGGTGTTCCTGAGGCGAAAGGGGTTTGAAAGCTGATGAATGTCAGCTCTGCCCCTGGAAATGCCCCAGAAATGTCCCCCTTACACCAGCGTGGGCTTTCCCTTCTGAGATTTTGCTGCTGATATGGTAGCGTCAGTCCACACACCTCTGTCGCTCCCAGTCGCCGATGTGTTTGCCCCCATGCTGACGCTGATGCCACTTGGCGCTGTGAAAAAGTGGCACAGATGCCAGCGTGGGGTCACGCCACCTCCTGAGGCCCTTGCCCCCTCCTTCAGGATTGCAAGGTTAACAATACTTAAGCCTACTGAAATCAATGGGTGCCAGGATGCTTATCTCGAAGCTGGATTGTGCCCCGGAGCTTCACTACTGACTCATGTAGAATCTTGATTGAGCTCAAAACACCAACAGTAAATATTATACCTACTTCCTTCTCTATCCTTTCCTCTTAACTGTAGGCCACAATAATATTTTTTGTGTTAAGAATGGCAAAAATCAGATTGTGGAGGTTTGTTTGATCATTTGGATTTGCTGTAAATAATCCCAATATTTCCTGGGTTTTGTTTTTTTTTTTTTTGGTTTTTTTTAATAGTCTGAAGAATGGCATCATAGCCTGGGAAACAATATGAGGAAACTGAGTGAATGACAAACAATTAAGGGAATATATAAACAATATAACTTGATTATATAGTGCCCTTAATGGCTGCATAGAATTGCCCGGGTATAAGTCATGACTTGGATATTGTTCAACGAACCTGTTTGAATCCAGAGCACAAGAGGATATCAAAGGCTGAACTTCTGGTGAAATAATGGAAAGGGCTATAAATTACCCCAATAACCCTGTGCCTGTCTGTTTTCTGACCTGAATTTCAATTCATCTGAACATCTTCAGTTCAGTCCTATACAGAATTATACTCTTTTAACGTCAATGAAGTAAATGGTCTTAGAAGAGTGTAACTCTGTTTAGGATTGTACTGTTAGATGCTTTATAGGACTTCTTATTGAAAAAAGTTGGTGTGGAACAAGAGGAACACATGGTGGATTTGGATAATCAGGAGGTACAGGTAATGAAGAAAGTTTGGATAATAAGCTTTCTGCAAACCCAGTTTTATTCATTTATGCTGCGTTACATCTAATCAAGTTTACTTTAAAATACTTTGTATGTGGTTTAGCAATGTGTGCTCGACTATATCTGGTCCAAATGTATACCCAAAAAATACCTGAATATACCGAAAAATACTGATAAGGTATCCAGAGCAGTATTCAGGATTCTCGGGAATCCTGGTCCATTTATTTCCAGAAATATTTGGGAATATCCAGGGTCGGCATTTTAAGGATTCCAGGCCTATTTCCCACCCCCCCTTTTAGCAGGCTTCTTGGGTAATAAGAAGGCAGCTCCTGGCAGGTGTGAGTCCCATCTGGCCTAAGAAAGGCTGCTCCAAGTCGGCACGGGCCAGGTACAGGGTGTGGCACAGCTGTATTTCTGTCGGGCTGTTTCTCATTCCCACTCTCCTTTCTGATAGCAGAGCCCTTTTCCACATCTGTTTTTTCCTTCCAGTTGCACAGGGTTGCCAAACTCCAGGTACTACCTGGAGATCTCCTGCTATTACAACTGATCTCCAGCCAATAGAGATCAGTTCACCTGGAGAAAATGGCCTTTTTGGCAATTGGACTCTATGGCATTGAAGTCCCTCCCCTCCCCAAACCCCACCCTCCTCAGGCTCCACCCCAAAAACCTCCTGCCAGTGGCAAAGAGGGATGTGGCAACCTTAAGTCTGCACCCCTTCAAGTAGGATGACTGGGGAAATCTTGTTCAGGGGCCAGCTCCTTCATGCTACCCTAAAGGCCTCAACTAATGTGAACACTGGCTTTGGTATTTAGATTCTGACTTGCTCTTTTCTTTCACTTGAGAAGAGTTGCCAACCTCCAGGTACTAGATGGAGATCTGAGAGCAGTTCACTTGGAGAAAATGGCTGCTTTGGCCATTGGACTCTATGGCATTGAAGTCCCTCCCCTCCCAAACCCCGCCCTCCTCAGGCTCTGCCTCAAAAATCTCCAGGTATTTCCCAACCTGGAGCTGGCAACCTTACACTTGAGGTATAGTACATCAGATTTCAGTTTTTGAAATCCAGGAACAGTTTGTGTTTAGTGTAATCCAATCCGAATCAGTTAGGTGACTCTGAATGTTACTACATTTGCCTTTGGAGCACAATCTCATTTAGTTTCATGAAAGCACCCACAGGCTAGCGAATGGCTTGGCCATGGCCTCTCCAGAGGACATTGCTTGCTCTCTGCCCATTGCTTGTGCTACTTCCCTGGAGGTTAATACAATTTGGAAGGGGAGTAATTTGTTTTTTGCAGCTTCATACTCTCCAGCTCATGATGGTACAGGAGATACTATGGCCTACTTTCTAATGTAGTGGGTTTGCCTTTCTGTCTGTAGTGTTTGTGGTTTGCTGCAGTCTGCAGATGCGAGACTATGAATGGTTTGTAGCAGTGACGATGAACAGAAAGAAGCAAATGGGTTTTGCGGGAATGCAGCAAAGAAATAACTGTCTTGATGGCATTAGACATCTTTAATTGTCTCCTCCGCATACTTTGTGTACAAAATGCTTTACAATTCTTACATCATTCATGTTATAAAACACATTAGGCCAAGACTTAGTAGCTTAACCAAGACCACCCAGTGAGCTTCATGGCTTTTTAAGGTTAGAGATGATGACAGTGGAGACAGGATATGTGCTTATAAATTATGGAGAGGATGAGAACAGAGACTTTCTTTCTCTTGAGTCATATTAAAGTCCAAACGCCTCTTAACATTGAATGTCAGCCCTTTTCCTCTCACCTCTCAAAGCCCATCTAGCACTGTATTTGTTTATTTTATTTGGTGTTATGATATATACATACTTTATTTCAGCACCACATTGTGCAAGCAATCAAAAACACACCTTTGCTGATACAGCTGTAAACAGGCTCAACCCAAATCCCACACAAGTTAACTGGAACTGTTTATGTTTCATTTGCTAAATATTAGGATAAGCCATTGGATAGATGTGGCAGCAAGATATTATTCAGACAGTTGGATAGTTCAGATAATGTACAAAATATAATTCTTTATCTCTATCTTTATGTATGTGATTTTCTTATTTCTGGCAGGCAGCTCTTCGCACCAAGCTATACTGAAACTCATTATACTAAGAATGGAACCCCCTACACCATCACCTTGAACCACACAGTAAGTATTTCAATGTTTCCAAGCTTAAACCTTCCAAGCTTGAGTTTCCAAGCTTAAACCTATTTAATATCTGGCCAGTTCCAGGTTTATATAAGCCCTGAGTAATAGAATATAACAAGTCACCCTTTCCCTTCTGGCATGGCCCCTTTCTCCTCTAACAATACTCCTTCCATAAGGCCCCTTTCATTTGGATTTCACTTTTTCCTCTTCATTCCCTTTTTCATTTCACTTTGCTTACTCTGGTAAAGAGAAATCATACCAAATTTATGCGTTCTTAGTTACTTTTATTACTTTTTATAAAACCAAAAAGAAGAAAATATATTTCCTGTCATATTTTGTTTGGTGTGCTCCCAGATCTCTAGTCACCAGTTGGAGTTTAGCAACCCTATATAGCACTCCAAGATGTCTGGGACAGAGTTTTCGGGATTAGTTTGGGCAAATGCCAGGGTTGCCAACCTCCAGATGGTGGCTGAAGATCACCTACTATTACAACTGATCTCCAGGTGACAAAGATCAGTTTCCCTGGAGAAAATGGCCAATTTGGAAGGTGGACTCTAAGGCATTATACCCCATTGAAGTCCCTCCCCTCCCCAAACCCCACCCTCCTCAGGTTCCACCCCCCACATCTCCAGGTATTTCCCAAACCAGAGCTGGCAATCCTAGCAAATGCTGTTAAGCCACTTCCCAGCATTTTGTTACTCCAGAAAAAAATGAATAAATGTGATATAATATTACAAAAAAATGCATTGCTTGCCCAGAACTGTCTGTAGCATGCACTAACACAAGAATTCAGTTGTGAGAAGAACAGGGTACAAAGAATGTCTAGGTTTTTTTTTTTTACAGAACAATGGGTTGCACTACTTTGCTACCATTGTCACAGTATCGTCCACAAATATTAGACACCAACAATCCTTACTTTTCTGTCACCGTGCCCAACACAATGCTTGCAAGACCTTTTCCTGTTGAATCTGTGACATGCCGAAATTCCAAAAAAATTCTCCTTAATGTCCACTGATTTGCTGTTAACGATGAGAGTCATTAGAGTGGGCAAGTTGTTCCTTGGCACCTTGATGAGAGCTTAGCATCCATCACCATAAAGTTGCCCTTTTCCCCTTTACTATGGTATGAAGTTTGCAATATGAGAAAAAACACACAATTATTTCAATTATTTCACAGCAGAGGTGGGCCTCAGCATCTGCCCTACCCTGCCCACTGCTGACACTGGCACTGGTACCTACGATGCAATCCTAAGCAGGTCAACACAGATAACTCACTGAGTTCAATAGGACTTTCTCTCAGGCCTGAAGCCTTAGACCTGGTTCAAATGCCTGATGGCCCCCACATGTATGCCTGCAAAAATGTGGGGGAATGCTTCTCGGTTTATGTCCTGGTGAGTCGGTGAGAGAGATGTTGTTGTATGTCCTCTTTCATGTAAGAATTATACATCTCATTGCTGCAGTTTTGCACAATTGAAGCAGGCCTTTACCCAAGCTTCCACAATAACACTAATCACCGTGTAATTTTGTAGCATATTATGCCGAAGCAGAAGCACTGCTTAATACAATTGGTGCCCTTGTGCAATCCTTGCCAGGTTGCAAGGTGATGAATGCAAACTGAAGTGCAGCCATTTTGAGAATGTGCAACATGCCCAAATCTCAGCAGAAGTTAGATCATGGATTGTAGTGGGACTGCCCTGGCACCTGGGCAGACTCGTGGAAGAACTAACTAGCTCAGACAGGCAGACTCCTTCATGGCTGAAGTCCAGAGACTGGATTAGGCTTACCAGGTCGGTCTTCTGCTCCGGCGGGAGGCTTTTTTGGTGGAGGTGAGATCGGGCGTGCCGTGCGTGGCCACACCAACACAATCGCAGCACTTCCGGTTTACACCCAGAAGTGCTGCATTGCAACAAGGTCCATTGCGATGTGGCACTTCTGGGTGTAAACCGGAAGTGTCCTGTCACCTCAGGCAGGCGCGCATGCATGCGTTGCCCATCGACCCTCGTTGGCGAGCAGCCAGGTGGATTGGCGGGGGTTTGCCCACCACCACCTGGCACTTGGCAACCCTAGATTGGATACAGAGGGAAAGTGGAAGGAAAGGACAGTTCCCCAGGTCTGGCCTAGGTTCAGGGTGGTTGGCATGTGGTGTGTCGTTAGGGGTGTGGGAACACAACCTGGCTCAGAGGGGAGAGCCAGTGAGAGCACTGAGCCCACATAATAAGCAAGCCCAGCCTCAATATATGCTTGAGAGGGACTTAAAAAGGGAAGCCCAGAGGGAATTGGGGCTGAAGTGAACAAGAGCGAGTTGGAGTATGAGGGAGTGAGAACTGTAACTCCCTCTGCAGGGTTTATGCACCAGGCATGAGGCAACTCCCTGTGGGGGAATTATTTTGTAGCAGGTTTCAGAAGAAAATTAAGTCCAGTAGCGAATTGCTGCCTGCTGTCCCCGTGTTTCCTTGAGCTTATGGGGGCTTACTCAACCAGACCACAAAAAGCAAGCTGCTGCCCACCCTCCTTAGGCTGGTGGTCGTAGCCTGTCCCTCCCCAGTTACATTGCTGCATTTGGAGTGGGTTTCCATCTAAAAATGAGACAAGATGAGTTCATTCTATTTCCACCACATCTGTGTTCAACCTGATCACACTTTAGATACATTTAGACCCAGATATTCACACTTCACCCACACTTGGTCTTGACAATCCATGCTGTTTTGAACATTTACCATATAACTCAAAGAGGAATTTTGTCAGCTGCCGTATAAGGATAAAAATGTTGGAAAGTGCATGATTACTCGTATTGTGGTCACGTGAATTTTATTTAAATAATTAGAATTACTATTATCATTGTGTGATTAATAATTTAAAAAAAACATTTTGAATGAGGGTTTGTTCTTTTTTGTCTCCTCCTTCTCTGAGGAAAGGATCTTTGCTCAGAACCATGTCCCTAAATGTTATCCCTGCAGTTTTCCACTTAGCCAGTGGAGGGGTCCATCTTAGGGCTGTTGAAAAAAAAAATCGGTATAGTTCGGCTTCGGCAAAATTCGGCCCATTTTTATTCGGGCTGTTCAAAGGTCCGAACTCCCCCGCTTCGGATCCCTGAAATTCAGGGGGGGGGGATCTGGAGTTCGGGGGAAAATGCACCCCCCCGCGCGCCTTCAGGGGGATTCCCTGAAGGCGCGCGGGGGGGCCTTTAAACAGATCTGCGCCTCCCAGCTGGGAGGCACAGATCTGTTTAAAGGGCCCCCCAACAAGCCCCTCTGCGCTGTCTGCACAGGCAGCGCAGAGGGTTTCCAGACCACCCGCCAGCCCTGCTGGGACTCCCAGCAAGGCTGGCGGGGGGTTGTCAAGCCCCTCTGCGCTCTCTGCGCAGAGAGCGCAGAGGGTTTCCAGACCCCCTCCCCAGCCCTGCCGGGACTCCCGGCAAGGCTGGCTGTGCTCTCTGCGCGAGGGGCTCTTTAAACAGATCTGCGCCTCCCAGCTGGGAGGCGCAGACCTGTTTAAAGGGCCCCTTCCCCGCGCCTTCATGGAAGCCCCGTGAAGGCGCGGGGGGGGGGGCGAATCTGCCGAATTTATTCTCCGAACCCCCGAAGTCAGCAAATTCAGCTCCCCCATTTCCCGCCTTTTTTGAGTTTGGTTCGTCCGAACCGAAAAACAGCCAAATCAGGGAAAATTCACTGTTTTTCGGTTCAGCCCGAACCAAATCAACAGCCCTAGTCCATCTCCTTTTCTTGTTATTTTATTCCTACGTTTGGACTTAAATTTCTGTAACCTTAAATTTACTGTATCGTTGCATACATTACAGTCTTTAGACTGTCTCAGCTGGTTAAGTTGATTAGCATTTAAATACTTTGGTGGAAATTTCCCCCTGTTGGTTAGCTTGATAAAATATGTTTTTCTTTTCTCTCAGCAAACCATTTTAATTTTGTTTTTACTTTTTAGTGTCTTCTTTGTTGTTCAGGTAAACAACATAGTGGCCCTATATATAAAGTAATCCAGTTCTACAAAGGCCATTTGCCCTTTTCAGTCATTGTAATGTTGGCGCTCAAATTGCATATAAGGAAGATTGTGCTACCTGTGATCTTCCTGATATGTGGGGGCCACTATTTTGTATGACTAGGGCGATGCAAGTATGTCCCAACTTTGATACCCACAAATGCTTACCAAACTGGGTATCCAGTTGTGTGTACCAAAGCTACAAAATAGTCACACAAAATGGTGACTGCATACCTCGGGAGAATTGCAGGTTATGGTCTTACCTTACATATGGTTTGAGGACCAAAACTGTCATGGCTGAAAAGGACTACTGTTGGCCCCCATATCCTCCCACAGGATTCTCTCCATCATTGTTTCTACACGAGTTAATAATAGACTATATTTCTGCCTCACTTGCAAAACAGCATACTCCAAGAAGAACTTATATAAATACCTGATATGGAAGAATTGACCAAAATTGATATTTTTTTCTCTGCCTTTTCTGAAAGAATATTGAATTATGGCAGTCATGGGTAAACTTGCTCATATAAAAATTCCATGTGGTCTGCATCGTGTATAAATGTACTTAAATCACACATGTTGGTTTATTAACATATAAAGCTAGGATGCTAGCAATGTACCCTCCCAAAACCTGAATTGCTGGCTTACTAAAGCTACACCTAAATCGTCTGATGTGTGTCAGACACACACAAATTATGTGTGAAAGAGTGCTTTACCTTTCGTGCCACCACATCCCTTTTGGCTCTTAATTGGTAGTCCTCTCCCATGTGTAGCTATTTGTACCATTAAGTCTTTCGTTTGATAGCCTCTTTGAAATGAGTTCATTGATGAAGTAATTTACATTTGTGTGGTCTAAAGAAATCTTCAGGATGATCTTAGGATATAAATCTTTCATTTTCAATATGCAGACAGACTCTCTGTGTTCATTACTATCTGAGCCTTTGGAAAGTGACTCTGTGGTACATATGCAAAAAGATTGTTCTTAATTTTTGTTGGGTGTGCAATTGACAGCAGGAAGGAAACTGCTAGCTTGCTTAGAGGAAATAGGTACAAAACTGCTCCAGACGCTTTAAACAGACCTGCTTTTCCCCTCTCTCCTTCTTTTGCCAATAGTGAAGACTATTCAAAGTCTGTCAACCTGTATATACTTCATATTTTTAAAAACCAAATGTGACTTAGATATTCCGGCTTTGTAAACCACAAAAATTACCCTGTGGCTGAATCGATTCAACAAGAAATTGTTCCTTAATGAAAAACTGGCTTATGCAGAGATAATATTCCAAACAGTTGTTTATTGGAGGTTAGGTCCATCAATGGCTTCTAGCTATAATGGCTAGACCATCCACAGAATGATGGCTTCCACATCTATGGAAGGCCTTGGTCTCTATGATCTATGATTCTTTGGCCTCCAGTGCAGTTGGTTGGTAGGGTTGCCAGGTCCCTCTTTGCCACTGGAAGGAGGTTTTTGGGGTGGAGCCTGAGGAGGGCGGGGTTTTAGGGAGGGGAGGGACTTCAGTACCATAGAGTCCTATTGCCAAAGTAGCTATTTTCTCCAGGTGAACTGATCTCTATTGCCTGGAGATCAGTTGTAACAGCAGGAGATCTCCAGCTAGTACCTGGAGGTTGGCAACCCTATTGGTTGGACACTGGGTGAAAAAAGATGCTGGACTAGATAGACTACTGATCTGAGCCATCAGAGCTTTTCTTATATTCACACACACTGAATATGACAGGGCTTAGCTTTTCCATGTGATGAATATTACACCAGTATGGCCCATTCTCTATCAATCTTTAATGTCTCCTTGATTCTTTACTGAGGATTGCCCTGTTCATGCCAGTTTCCATACAGGATGTGGTCTCATTCTAATAAAATTGAATAATAAAATTGAAGTCACCCACTACAATCTCATTATCTCCCATCCCAGTTTCTTCAAGCCAAGCCTTTATCAACGAAGCTTCCAAACTCTAAATGTGTTATATATTGGATATACGTTGCAGTGTCTCTCTGTGCCTGTTACAGTCTTTTGCAGAGCTATGTTATGTCCAGCAAAATCTTTTTTGTGAGTTACTGGTTGGAAATACTTCAACTGGCTGGCACTTTGCTGAGACTGCAACCCAAAAGGACATTGCTAATTATGATTTCAAAATAGCAGTTAAAGACCATGAGCTCACCCTTCTTGGCACTGCTTCCCCTTCACTTCCTTTCAGCCTAAATTTTTCTAAGCAAGATTACTATGATGGAATTTTATTGTCAGCTGAGGTCCTAAAAGCCTATTTCTTGCCATTAATAAGGATGGGAACTCATGCGTCATTATCACCATGTGCCACCTGAGTTTTTAAAGAGCTGAAAAGTGACAATGATCCCAGAGCCATGTATATTCAGCAGCATAGGTGTCACTGTAATTTGATGACGGTATTAGGCTTCGGTCTTCAACACAGTTGCTCTTCATCCCATTCAGCGCAGCAGTATGATGGTTGATCTGGCTTTATTCATCCTGTATGTTTCCTTTGATTGTGAAACTGCAGTATAGGAACTCCTGTCCATCTAATTTCGTACCTTGATATCTTATAAAGGGATCCTTTGAAGCAATATAGTACAGGTCACTTGAACACATAAAGTTGTTTTATACTGAGTCAGACCATTGGTCTATCAAGGTCAGTAATGCTTATCCTGATTGGCAATGGCTCTCTAGAGTCACTGGTAGATATCTTTCATGTCACCTGCTGTCTTATCCTTTTAACTGGAGACTGAAGATTCAACCTGGGACCTTCTTCTGCATGCAAAGCAGCTGCTCAACCACTGAGACATAGTTCCTCCACATACTTTTCCATGCTGCTCATGGCAGTGGAAAATGTCCAGAAGAAATGAGTCTTAAATGTCTCCTTTCTTGTGGTATGCTTCTGAGAAAGCTGTGAAAGTGCACTGAGAAATATAAATTAGCAGGAATTTTCATCAAAACCAAGTTTAAAGGAGATGTAGTACCTTATCTGTGTCTCATCTAGTGTGTGTTTGTGTATGCATATGTGTGTGTGTGTGACAGAGAGAGAGAGAGAGAGAGAGAGAAAGTGCTCTGAAAAGCGGGGGCAAACACGAGTTGACAGAATGACGTCTTCCCTTGACAGTCTCCAATTTGCCTCCCCAGAACCATTGCTTTTACCATGGTGTAGTGAGAGGGATGGAAGATTCCAGTGTGGCACTCAGCGCATGCAGTGGTCTACGGTAAAGTCTAAACTCTCTCTCACAGAAAACAGTCTCAAATTAGATCTAGTGAACGATCTCTGTATTTTTTTATATACATGATTACTGCTCGTCCTGATCTTCTTCTGTTTCATTGCCCCTTGACACTACTATTTAAAAAAATAGCCGTTACATAAAATGGCAGCGAAGTGAGGATTCAGTCTTTCTAGAGTTGCCAAGCCAAGAGTTTCTGCCAATTCCTAGAGCTACACTAACAGCGCAATCCTATGCAGAGTTACTCCAGTCTAAGCAGTCTAGACTGCTCTGTTAGTGACCTAGTGGCATCAGGATTCCAAGTGGCGAAGGGAACAGATGGCTGCCAGCAGGAGACTTCATAGTGGGAGGCCTAGCAGCCATAATCGTTGCATCTGAAGAAGTGGGCTCTAGTCCATGAATCAAGTTGTGTTAGTTTTTAAAGTGCCACGAGCTCCCGTTAGTTTTTCCGGAAACAGATTAGCATAGCTATCCCTCTGAAAGTGAAGTATGACCGATTATACATCTTTTAGCACATTATTTGCATTGCTGCTTCAATCTTCATAGGAAGTAGTGCTCATCACATACTGCAGAATCTAATTTCTTTGAGCTGTCTTACGCAAAAGGCTTCAAGAAGTCTTTTTTTTGCCATCTTCCCTTTTTTTAACATGTTTGCTTTTCTGTCTCCTTATATTCTCTTGTTTTTTGATCAGTTTGTTCAGTTCAGTTTCAGTTTATTGCTCATTAACAAAGTCATAAGCAAATACATGTAAATATAAAATCCCTGAAATACATAAAATACAGAAATACATAAAAGCAATGTTTTTTTTATCAATGTCCTGAATTTTTCACTATATATATTTGGTGTCAACATTTATAGCCACCAAAAATACATTTATTCTGCAACCCTATACTGTTTATATATATGTATGAGACCAATGATGTCAGGCTTCTACAAGAACCTGCTCAGCCATGATGCTATACTTCAGATTTGCACTTATTTATTCCATGTTTAGGGTTGCCAGTTAGGAAATACCTGGAGATTTGGAGGGCGGAGCCAGAGGAGGGTAGAGTTTGGGGAGGGGAGGGACTTCAGGGGAGTATAATGCCATGGAGTCCAATTGCCAAAGCGGCCATTTTCTCCAGGTGAACTGCTTTGTGTCACCTAGAAATCAACTTTAATGTTGGGACACCTCCAGCCACCACCTGGAGGTTGGGAACCCTCTCCATGTTGGAATCTGATTTCCAAAAATGGTTAATTAAAAATACTTTTGTATAAACAGGATGTGTTTTTCTTTCAGTCACCTTCATTCAAAGCCATTTGTAAGCTCAGTTGCTGGGCTGTAGTCCAGCCAGGAAACAATTTTGTGCCAATTTTTTTTTTAATCCCTCAACAACCTCAAGTCATTTCAGTATAAACAAACAGTTTGGTGGTGTAAACAAAGTAAACCTTGGCTACTTATGGCTGACAGAAGACAGAACCCACACAATATAGGAAGCATTGCAGGTGCAGCCTGACCTAATTTCATCCCTCATGTTCCTGATTTCTTTTTCTTGGCTACAGAGTCCAAAAGATCTCTCTCTGCACTTGTAGTACAGCCCCTCCTCCCAGCTGCCAAGTATGCATCACATTATTTTAAATCCTTTTAGGATTATTGGAAATATATGGCAGCTAAACAGGCACATGTATTTATTTCCGTGTTATATTCTCTGGGCAGTGGGGAGCAGCAAAGGGAAAGGGTGTGTCTCTCTATTCCTGCAGCCATCTCCTCCTGCCTCTGCCTGACATGCTTGTAAAAAGCCCCTCTGAGAAAATGTTTCCAACCCTCCTGCATGAAAAAAAATATTTGCATTAAACTATGTAATATATACCCATTCATAAGTCTTTATGGGAAACAGATCTTGGTTCAGCCTTCGGCTAAAATAATGAGACTACTGCTACTTTAGATTCTACTAGTAGATCCATCTGTCAGGCCAGAGTAGAAAATATCAATAGAAACAAGTTGCACCCACAGCAATATTGCAAATTTTCTGAAAAATAAAAAAATCACATTGTAATTATATATGTATGAGGCCTTTTATAAACTGCTTCCCTTTCCAAAATGGGACCCAAAGCATCTCACAATAAAATCAGTAATAAAACATAGTAACAAGTTAAATTTTAAAAATCAAACTTCCAATAAGCCTCCCAGATCTAGAGGCAAAGCCCAGCCACCTGACAGCTTTGGTCTAACTACCTTACTCTGATGTATAACAGAGCTTTAGCTATGATGTTAATATATTGAGGCATGTAGGCAGACTGTATGAAAGGGCAGCCATTTTTCTTGCTTTCAGGAATATGTGTCCCTTGTTAGAATGGAGGCTAGTTCCAAAGGATTTTAAAATGATTGTGTTTTTTATTAACTGAGAAAATGTGAATATTCACAATCATAACCCCCCTGGGGAAAGAGGCAAAATAATTTGCTCCGCTTCTAAATATCTTTTTTTTTAAAAAGGTAAAGGTCCCCTGTGCAAGCACCGGGCCATTCCTGACCCATGGGGTGACATCACATCCCAACGTTTACTAGGCAGACTTTGTTTACAGGGTGGTTTGCCAGTGCCTTCCCCTGTCATCTTCCCTTTACCCCCAGCAAGATGGGTACTCATTTTACCGACCTGGGAAGGATGGAAGGCTGAGTCAACCTTGGCCGGGCTACCTGAAACTGACTTCCGTTGGGATTGAACTCAGGTCGTGAGCAGAGCATGGATTGCAGTACTGCTGCTTACCACTCTGCACCACAGGGATCTGAAATATCTTTTTAGCTGTAGCTTATATGTACTGACACAGACACACAAGACGTAATTCTTTCAAGCTCAACATTAAAGCAAACTAGAGACAGATGAGACAGAAATAGTGCAAGACCCTTAAAAGAGAACAATGATGGCTACTATATTGGCTTACATTGGTAACTGAATTGGTAATCTCGTAACCTAAAGAACAGCCTCAACTTTATCTTAAGGCAAAGTCAGAAATGGTATATTGGACTATAGATGACCCAAGACAAGGACCTGAGATCCCAGATTTCAATGACGGGGGTCAAGGGGTTAGCATTTAACAGTAGCCTTTGACGTCTGTTGAACAATCTAGTCTCTTGAAGGTTGTATTGAGGTTTCACACATCTTCAGCATCTAATCAGTACCTTAAGATTTACTTATTCTATTTGTATCTGGCCCTCTGGCAGTGTCTAATGCAAACAGAAATGTAATACATATAAACACTTCAACATCTCTGTTGAGACACATCTTCATGAAACATTTCCAAGTCTTCCTTTTACTGCAATAAATGTTTCCCAATTTCCTGAAAGCCTTGCTGTGCTTTGAGCAGCCCCCATTCTTATCTTACTCAATTTCTTGTGTAACTTACAGTTTCTCTTTGCTGTAGTTTTGGTCTAACCTCAATGGGACTGGCAATGCATTTAGTTTAAAGCCCCATCTAAAATTCCTGTGCATTTTGAGATGGAATCACTGGAACCTTTTAATGCACCCTTAGAATACTGCCTAGAGCATCCAGCTATTTCAAGTCGTTGTTTTTGATGAGACAGTAGAAAGACTACTTTCTGCAGCCTCAAAGCACCTACTGTGGGCCTGTCCAGAAGATAACTGGTGAGCATCCTACCGAGGGGTCCGTGTAGTAGGAATGTCATGGAATACTTATTTGTCATTAAAATGCTAGTGCAGGGTCTGGGTAGAGATAGTTTGGGCTTTCAAGGGGCAGCTGTACAAACAATCATGCAAGATTTCACAGTCGCTCCCCAATTTGCTTGAAGTTGCGCCATTCTGGCAGTTTAGAGATTTCTGTTCGAGCATAAGTCCAGTAAACTGAAAGAGCATATTTTTAGTCTATAAAACGGGGAGAACTTGTCTTGTAAAGCATTCCAAGAACCATTATGATGAGTTATTATTCACCATCTCCTATTTAATTACTTTGTTAAATGTAATATACTTTATTTCTGTTCCCATAACCCTATTCCTAATGGCTAGGAATTAGACCTGTTCATCTTTCCCTTCTTTATTCTACAGCTTAATATATAATTTAACATTTTAATTTTAAATTCTTAGAGATCACAATTATGTTCATTTTTTCCCTCAGATTGATATATTTTAACAGATTGATATATTTTGATTTTTGAAAATGGCAAATTTAAAAAAGAACAGGAAAAATTTCATCTACAAGAAACCCAATAATAAACCAGTTGTTAACAAGAATATTTACCCATTTAGACTTTTTTGTCACAGTTTCACAGAGAACTTTTTCTGCATTGGTATGTTGGCTATGGGACCCGATGCATGTATTTAGGATGCACAGTCAGTTAATGCAAAGCAGTGATCAGATCATAGTGTTGTTCTATATGAACTGAGAGAGCATCCTTAAAATTACCCAGTATTCTCCTCTAGTGATAGAAAAGCCATCTCACAGAGGTATTTGTGTGTCTTTACCGAAATTTCATTGAGGAGCCCCTGATAAGCATCCAGACAGGTCTAGGTTCTCAGAACACAATTTGGTTATTTTTTATTCTGTTCTTCCTTCAAACTCATATACATAGTTCTTTCCCCCTCCACTAGTTAGATAGTCACAACACTCCTGTGAAGTCGGATGTGCTAAGAGACAGTGACTGGCCAGAGTCTAACTTTTATAATCCTTTGTCAGGTAAAAATCTTCAAAGGATTAATCTCCAAACAGGCCATTTCTGCTGTTTTTTTTTTAATTTGAATTGAGTGTTGTCATCTCTCTGTATTAGAAAGCCAACGTTTCCTGGAGGAGTTCACAGGGCAACAATAATTTCCATGACCTGAAGGGCATAGTTAACTGATGGTGGAGAACTTGACCCTTTCACAATCATTCCATCTGTTCATGATCTAGTTATTCCCCTCCCCTGAAAGAAGCTTGACCTGACTGGTATAGCTTCTGATTGCAAAACCCTCTGTCCACACACAACAACACCATGATAGCACAGTCAAATCTTTCCTTGAGGAAGGGCACCCTCCATTGACAGCCAGTTGAATATTTTTGTATTCAAGTTTTTCCAGGCTTCATCCCACCCCTGTTCAGCCAGCATCTGGCTTGAAGTTATTCTCCAGTAAGGAATTTTTGTTTTGTTTTGCTTTATTTGACATGAAGCCCCCAATCAAGGGTGAGACATTAGAACTTGGATCAGGGATTTTAAGGTTGTCATCAGCTTCCCCCTGATGCAAGTCATTACAGGAAATAGAAGCTTTTTACATAAACTTGCTTTTAAAGGGCAGCTGATACCTTTCTCAGTGACATCTTTTGGGGATGCGAGAAGGCAGCGGACTCCATGTGTGGCTTAAACAGGGCTGTTTGACCCACAGTAGAGTCCAGTGAAGGAGGAGGGAATGCTTGGAGGTCTGTGAACATTTTAAGATCATAATGAGTGTCTCCAGGTTGCTAAAGTTTGAGAACTGCTGGTTTATGCTAAAGCTACTTCTAATAAACCCAGACTCTCTCTGGAACACTTCTCAATGGCCTGACAATGTCATTCTAAGCAGAGTTTCAACCTGCTAAGGCCATTGACTTCAACAGACTTAGAACCGTGTAATTTTGTTTAGGATGGCACTGTGAGTCTATGGAAATGTTTATAGTACTAGGTAGTCATGCAGTATATAGAACCAGTGTTTAAGCCAGACTCAGGCCATTTCTGAAATCTTATTCTAAGTGGTCTGAAACAAGATGGAAGAACAATTGTGTCTCTTCTTGTGCATTAGCATGCAGTGAAGTTAAACCTGGACAATGTACATGGGGCTAAATGGACTATTGCTTAGCAGTAAGATAATTAAAGTTAAGTCTCAGATAAACAGGAATAAATATAAGCCCTTCACAAGCTTCATTTTATTGGCTTTGTTTTTCAGTGGCCTTATAGTACTGAGCAACAACCTCAGCTATGTCTTGGAACCACTTCCTCATAGCCAGGAGCAACACTTAATCTACAGGTCTGAACATTTCAAGTTTCCCAGGGGTACCTGTGGATCCGAGCATTCAGGGTCAAAGGCCCCAGACTGGCTCACTGAGCTGACAGGCCAAGCTGAGTCAAGCCATCATAGAGTGAGTACTTCTTAATTATTCCATTACATTCTGTAAGATGTAAAATTTTAGAAAAATAAGAATTTCTGTGGCCGTTTTCCTAGATGCTCAGGGTGCTTCGCATGCACTATGCCAATAATTCTTACAGCAGTTCTATACAAAAGTACAGTATATTGCTTCATTGTTAGAGAAAGAGCATGGAGGGTGAGAAGCAGTAGTTTATGCAAAGGCCATACCAGATATGACATGAGAGATCTGTGATCAGTATTTTCCATGTTTTTTGTTTTTACTTTCAAAGTGGCATGAGTAGAGAGACAGGTATTGGTAGCTAAAAAAAGGAACAAAAAAGCAAATTTGAAGGGTGCTTCAGATTTGCCAACACAGTATGAAAGAAAGAGATGAGCACCCCGTCCTTCAGCATTGCTTCCCTGACCCAAGTTCCGTAGCTTCAATGTTTGAAAATAATGCTATGAATTCCAATAAAACAAATCCTTTGTGTATCATATCTAATTTGACCCAAAGACACTGGTTGGATTCAGGATTGAGGAGGCAGCTGCTGCCAAAGCAATGTTTTAAAAAATCTGCACAGCCAATCAGAAGCCTTGCTGGGCAAAAGCCCTACCTGGCCCCATCCACTTCCTCAAAACACTTTGTGGGCACCACAAAAGATGTCAGCGGGCACCATGGTACCCACACCATACTGAGGATCCCTGTTCCAACCCCATAGGATTGAGAACTGCTGTGTTATGAGACAATGTCCATCCATTAACACCTTGTAGCTCTCCATGCTGGGTATGCATGGTTTTCTGAACCTGGAAATGACAATATCATCTGAGAGCCATGATCAGAGAACCATTATTGTTTATGAATAGTGTAATTTTAAATTATTTATATGATATTTATGATTTTAATGGTAATTCTATGTTTTTAGCCACCCTGAGCCTGGCTTTAGTTGAGAAGGGTGGGATAAAAATATAATAAAGAAATAAAAGAAATAAAATAAAAAATAGTCAATCATGCCTTCCTTATAAATTATGAGGGCTGGAAACATTTCATGATTTTAGGATAATGGGAAATTTAAAGTATAATTTGAAATTGGAACATGTGACAATTCAAAAGGTAAGAGCTGACATGTAAAAGTGAGCAGTCTGGCACTAATTTTGGGAGGATTCATAACGTGTTGATGATTTAATTGAAATTCAAAAGATCAACAAACTGCACATTCCTGACTTCTGGGGACGAAAGTCCTCAGGAGGCCAGGAAGGGGCTGCACCAGCATTGGGGGCCCCCGCACCAGCACCTGGGCTACTTACACTGTCGTAAGTGGCTCCAACGCCAGTGGCGAGGCGTCCCACCAGCATAAAGGCCTGCGCTGGCATTCTGGGGGACATGCCAGCATCCTGGGGGGCATTCCCAGGCTGTGCCTTGGGCGGAGCTGCCTGTAGGCAGCTCCCTGTCCCCTTTTGGCACTGGACGCTGGAACGGAGAATGGCGGGGCTGCGACTGCTATTTTGCAGGCGCAGCCTCATTATTCTCTATGGGGCATTTTGCCCCATTTAAACTTTAAAAAGCCAGAAAACAGCTTTTTAAAGGCTTTTGGTGGCCGGGAAACGGGTTAGGAGGTGCCATGGCGGTGCCTTCTCCCTGCCCTCCCCAGCCGCCAGCAGCTCAGGAATGGGCTGAAAATGTGACATGTCTGTGCAAGATAAGTGAGAATGAAACTGGCTTAAAGAAGGTACATACACTGTAAATTAACTGTCTAAACACAATTCTTAGAAAACAATATAACTCTCCATTGATGTTTATTATGAAAAGCTGTTCACACAGTTTGATAAGCACTGGTACTCAGGTGCTGCCAAATTCCTACTTATGCAGTTTCTTCTTGTACCAATGATTATATTTTAAGGAAATGCATTCTAAAGAGTTTTCTGATAGAGGTGGGCACATGCATTTCTGTGCTTCTGACGTAGGTGAAGCGGGATGATGAACAGTCTATGAAATATGTGGAGCTTCTTCTAGTTGCTGATTATGCAGAGGTAAGGAAGAAATGCATTGTCTGTATCAGATCAGAATCAAATCTGTCATGGACAGTTCAGATGCCAGCAGTGGTAATAATGTGCATGGCTGCTTTTTTCTGAACCCAAACTGGCAATGGTCTTCCGGTAGACCTGCAGTCATAACGCCCATTTCAGCTATAGGGTTCACTGAAGTGATTCGTAAAATAAAAAAATGGGAGGAGACCAATCGTTTATTTTAGGTCAACCTTGGAAGCAATTGACAAAGCTATAACAACGTCCTGTCAGCAGATGCATGGAGTCTGTTTCTAATCAGTGGCCTGGAGCTGGTTGGCTTGGGTTGGGTCCATGTCTCGTTAACTGCTCCCGGGAGCATTAGGTCATTCACGCATCTTTTATTTTAATGACATTTTTTTCCAGGCTGCTTTCCTGAAAAGATGTGATTGCAGCTCATATAATTTCTCAGGGGGTAACCTGATCCTCCTACGGATCGCTGTGTGACTGCTTCCCCCCCCCCTTATAATTTTGCAATGGACATGAAGTGCATATTTCCACCACAGCCAACACACACACACACTAACACACACGCACACACAAATTCAGGATTCAGATGCTGTCGCTTATCTGATTCTTCCAGGCATAAGGCATTTAATGTCTTACATGGCAATTTCTGATCATTTTGTTACGACTGTGTGAATGAGCCAACCAGTGCCATTCATATTATAAAGCCTGCTGTTAAAGCTGGGCAGCCCCTGCTGAGCCATTGGCTATAATGAATGGTGAGTGAAACTTAGAGGGGTAACGGTTTTCCTGTTCCTGGGCAGTCAGAAGCTGTAAGAAAAAAGCAAAGCATACTGGTTTGCTATGTTTGCTTGCCATACACCTTTTACTAGATAAATGACTGAAACAAATTAATTTGGGGACCACACAGAAAACAGGAAACTTCCAGCGTGGTGTAGTGGTTAAGAGCAGTGGTTTGGAGCGGTGGACTCTGATCTGGAGAACCGGGTTTGATTCCCCACTCCTACACATGAGCGGCGGAGGCTAATCTGGTGAACTAGGTTAGTTTCCCCACTCCTACACATGAAGTCAGCTGGGTGACCTTGGGCTAGTCATGCTCTCTCAGCCTCACCTACCTCACAGGGTGTCTGTTGTGGGGAGGGGAAGGGAAGGTGATTGTAAGCCGGTTTGATTCTTCCTTAAGTGGTAGAGAAAGTCGGCATATAAAAACCAACTCTTCTTCTTCTTCTCTCCAATTTGACAGAAAAAATACTGCAGTTTTTGTGTGTCAAAAGGATGTGACTAGGGTAGGCTTGCCTGTCAGTGGCTGGCAATTGGCAGGAGTCTGGAGGGAAGAGACACAATGGGGAGCAACATCAGTGTTGTGACTGTAAAAATAAAACCATGGGGTTTCCAGCTCTTCTTAGAGAGGCATAACACCACTCGCAGGTTTTCCCTGGAAGTGATGTAATGCCGGAGCACCAATGGCAATTCTTCTTCTTCATTTTTCTCCACCGCCTGACAGAACAGTGGTGGGCAGCGAGGGTTGCTGGCAGGAAGTCTCCCACCATCGTGAGAGATCTAGCAAACCTAGAGTAAGATCCTTTTAATAAATTTCTCTTCACCAGACACCACTCTAGGTTTTGTTTTTTTCACTTCCCCACCTTCCCCCCTGCACTAGGGATCCCAATCAGAATAAGATTCTTGGACAGAATTTTGTGCCTTGGGGATAAAAACCACCCAAGTCTCTGTGGCCAATGATGGAGGGAAGAAGTAAACTGGACAAATACAAGATTTTTCTTTTCTTTTTAAAACTTAACAAGAGTGAAGTTTATTGAAAACGAATAACCTAAATGGAGAGAAATAGTAACAGGTAACATGGAGATAAGGGATTTCAGTTTTTAAATCATTCACGCACATGCAAAAAAAACTTCCCAGGCAGTCTTGTGTACTAAGGTATATTCTTGATCAAAACTGTTGCAAATATACACAGCACCTTCCAAAACTCTTCCTTCTAGGACAGCATAAGGGAACTAGATGAATAATCTGGTCCCTATGTTGTCCTTATCCTACTCTTAACAGGAGAGTTACCAAACTCTGTAAATCTCAATTTTCAACGGACAAAATCTCAGCTGTCAGTTCTTAACTGAATTGTTTCCTGGCCCACAATTCCCATTGGTTGTTAGAGCTCTGAACATTCATTGGCTTGTCTCTTGTGGAGTGATTTTGTTCTCCTCTCTCTGTAACAACATGTCTATTTATTTTCAGTTGTTTATTCTGTTTTATGATTTATTTAAACGATTCAACATTTATTTTCAACATGTGCTGGAAGGAAAGAGATTTATTGCATATCATTATTAGAACAAAAGCATTTACAAACTGTCATGGGATATAGCAAAATCTCTGTTTCAAACTTAGATGATTAATAACATTGGATAGTTCCCTAGTTTAGCATTATGAAAGAATTATACTGGAATCCCACAGGAACTTGACATGTTTAGAAATAACAGGGAACGTTCACAGAATGATTCTGAATTGCTTCCCCCTCATCTTTTTTTTTTTAAAAAACAGTTTCAGAAGAATAATCATGATCTTCAAGCAACCAAGAATAAATTAGTTGAGGCTGCTAATTATGTAGATAAGGTAAGTCCAGATATGTATGTTTTATAAGAAAATGTATCTGCACATAATTGGATATTGTGCTATTGTTGTGCTATAGTAATCATTTGCAATTGGGTTTCCTGTGTGGATGAGGACAATACAGTTGCTAATGAGCGCTATAGCGAAATAATAGTGCAGCACTACTCTAAAAAAAACAAAAAACTAAGCGACCAACTGCTCATGCCAAGACACATTTTTTCCCCTATGGGAGGCATCTTCAGGAGTGGGGTTAGAATGTCAGAGGGAACATTCTCCTACCCATTTTCCCTCTGCGCTAAAATGTCTTCCAAGTTACTTTTGCCAAAGTATCCTATGCATATGTGCAGAGAGATCTTCATGGAAAAAGGTGACTGGGGAGGTGTAGTTTGAGACAGAAGAGTGGCAGGCAGAGAAAGTGTCAAGTCCCCTTCTCCCCCTTCACCATTTCTCCATTTCATATCACTCCCCTCTTCCATCTACCTTTCTTGGGGAGGGGGAATCCATTGGGGATGGATTATAGCCATTTGCATCAAGCATCTGGTTCAGCCCTAAGAATCAGAAAGAACTAATTCAAATAGGGCTAGAGAATACCACTAGCCCCTTTTCTACATGATTATGGGTTAAATCCAAAGAGTTGTGAGAAGAGCTCTGCTTGCGGAATAGATTTTTTCTGCACTCCTCCATCAGCACCCTCTTGTACATCTGAAAAGCTGCTTCTGTGGGTTGGGGGACCCTCTTGGACAGTATAAGATGCAGTAGAGAGGACTGCGGATGGGCTACTTTGGATTGAACTTTATCCTTTCAGGGTATGGAAAATATGTTGAATATTAAAGCAGAGAGCTACAATTGGGCAGAAGATTTCATCACAGCCAGATTACTGACCAGTATGCTAGTACTGGCTGGAGGAAGATCCTTCAGTTTAAGGAAACGTCTTCCAACTTAAGTGGCTCTTCCACTGGAGGAAAGCTCCTCAGGCAGAAGGAAGGCTTCAAACTTTTCTTAGAGGAATAGTAGGGTACAGGCAACTAACTTCAGTTCTTATCTTCTTAACCTCTTAGTTTTACAAATCCCTGAACATACGGATTGCTTTGGTGGGGCTTGAGGTCTGGAACGACCACAATAAGTGTGAAATCTCTGCGAACCCACATTCAACTTTGTGGTCTTTTCTCGCTTGGAGGCGCAAACAACTAATGTATAAAAAGCATGACAATGCCCAGCTGATCACGTAAGTTGTGTTTATAGGAATAGCACAATCCCATGAACCCTGAGTTCTAGTTGTAGGATATGAATTTTTTATTACTCTGTGTGACAGTGATGATGGTATATCCTACTTAATTTGCTCATACATGTGTATTTTCCACAAACATCTGCACATATCGTTTGGAATATCTAGGTCCTACAAGATATTTTATATCCCCATTTTATATTTTAGTACATTCCACAGAGGGAAGGTATCATCTTGGAAACTGCCCAGTTAGTAGTCTATATATATGGTCATACAGCATTCCACGTGAGTTTTGTTCCCCTTGACAGGTACTGCCTTGCATCTATTGAAGAACTGTTGTGGAAAGCCAAAAAAATGAACAGCATGGTTCTTATAATTCCACTCATTAAGAATACCATAATATATAGGAATGCAACTCATGTTTGAAAAATATCTTCAGCAGCTTTCATACCCTGTCACCCTTTCCTATATAAAGTGTACATTGGGATGTAGGCTTAAGGAAAATGAACAAAAGCGAAAGAAAGAAAGAAAGAAAGAAAGAAAGAAAGAAAGAAAGAAAGAAAGAAAGAAAGAAAGAAAGAAAGAAAGAAAGAATCAGACACATTATTTACATCAGGGGTCCTCTCCCCAACAGGGTGCCCATGAGCAACATGGTGCCCACTGATACCTTTTCTGGTGCCTGCCAAGTGTTTTTAGGAAGTTGGTGGGGCCAGGTAGGGCTTTTGCCCAGCAAGGCTTCTGATTGATTATTGGAGATTTGATTGGCTGGGCAGATTTTTTAAAAATGTTGCTTTGGCAGCAGCTGCCACCACAGCATAACTCAAGTTAAGCTATGGCAATCATTTTGTGGCTGACTCTGCCTTCAGTGGCAACCGTTTCGTTGCTGTGCCCACCATGCCATGTCAGAGTTCCAAATGTGCCCTCAGGCTCATTTGTTTTGAAACAACAATATGTATAGATAGATATAATCTGAATCCTTTAGTATCAGCAGCACTGTATAAAACAACATTATGTGCAATTCATTTATTTTCATCCCCAAATGTGTTTCAGTGGGATGGCTTTCCATGGTACTACTATTGGTTTGGCACCTCTTATGGCCATGTGTTCTGTCTACCAGTCCGGAGGAGTGAACATGGTAAGTTATTCTTAATAAAATCATAAAAAGAACAGCAATCAGGAAGTTGTATGCCGGGCTCATTGAAATAAATGGAAGTGGTACAAGGTCATGGCAGTGTCCAAGTCTGTGCCCACAGTGCCTTGTACATGATGCTCCAGTCAACAAAACTCGAAGTCACTATGTGACATTGATTTGGTGGTAGATTCAAGACAGACCAACAAAAGTAGTTCGTCACATAATGCATAATTAGCGAATGGAATTAACCACCATAAAATATGGTGTTGGCCACTGGCATGGAAAGCTTTCAAAGGGATCTACACATTTTGGAGATCTATCAGCAGTTATTAGCCGGAATAGCTAAATGGAACTTCCCTATTCAGAAGCAGCATGCTTGAATAACAGATGCTTGAGACAAACGAAAGTGGGAGGTCTGTTTCTTTTATGTTCTTTTGGGGTCTGCCTTGAATTACTTGGCTGGCCATAACTGGAAACAGGATGCAGGACTAGGTGGCCTGTTGATCTGATCCTGAAAGGCTGTTTTGATTACAATGTAGCCTCTAAAGCATACCCTGATAATTTTTTAAAAATCATAATTATGATATTTTGATGGAGGAAACAATGAAAGCAGCCATATGTAGCATTTGGCACATAAAGGTGAAGGCACCATTCCAATCTTGCTGCTGAGTCTACAAACAGATTGCCAGATTGGATCAACTTGATGTTACCTATTACCGTTAGCATCTGTTTCTTTAGATAAGTAAACCTTGTCTGGAACAGCTCTGAAATAATATTGGTATTTCCAGGATACAGGAAAACTGTACATCTGTCTTTTAATAGGTGTGTTTAGCTCTGAAATAATATTGGTATTTCCAGGATACAGAAAAACTGTACATCTGTCTTTTAATAGGTGTGTTTATATAATGATGTGTGGCCAAAGACATAGATTTCAGTTGCTCACCTGGATCTGAATTAGTTTTGCAATTACATTAAATAATTATGACTGTCCAGAGTGGATAGGCCAACCTGATAATAGGTAGGCTTGCCAACTCAGAATTGGGAAGTTCCTGGAGATTTGGGAGTGGAGCCTGGGGAGGGCGCAGTTTGGGGAGGGAAGGGACCTCAATGAGGTATAGAGCCATGGAGTCCACCCTCCAAAACTGCTGCTTTCTCCAGATGAACTGCTCTCTGTAGCCTAGAGCTCATGTGTAATTCCAGGAGCCCTACCTGGAGCATGGTAATGGTTCTCCTTGGGGATTTTGTGCAATTGTGGAGGGTATATGAAATCCAGGAGAAGACTGCCATTCTCTGCTTGTTACTGATATCTGAAAAAAATAAGTGCCAACTCACATCATCAGGTATTCTATTTCACTTTCTGAGATGGCCAATGAAACATAATAATATCTTGGGGAGTTGTGAACTTAGTGATGTTCCCATATTGTATAGTATTGTTATTTTAACAAGATCCCTTCAGGAAAAAAAATATTTGCTTTAGTTTCACTTTTCACTTATTATATTGTTTGTTGTAAGTGGCTGGTTATGGCATAGTAGTAGGATTGCCAGGTCCCTCTTCACTAGGGTTGCCAATCTCCAATTATAAGCTGGGGATCTCCTGCTATTACAACTGATTTCCAGCTGATAGAGATCAGTTCACCTGGAGAAAATGGCCGCTTTGGCAATTGGACTCTATGGCATTGAAGTCCCTCCCCTCCCCAAACCCTGCCCTCTTCAAGCTCCGCCCCAAAAACCTTCCACTAGTGGCAAAGAGGGACCTGGCAACCCTACTCTTCACCACCAGCGGGAGGTTTTTGGGGCAGGGTTTGGGAGGGGAGAGACTTCAATCCCATAGAGTCCAATTGCCAAAGCAGCCATTTTCTCCAAGTGAACTGATCTCTATCGGCTGGAGATCAGTTGTAATAGCAGGAGATCTCCAGCCACCACCTGGAGGTTGGCAACCCTAGCCCCCGTCTTCATACCCGAGCCTCCCACTGTTTGCCAGGCATGGCCTAGAAACCCTAGTCGGGCAATTATGTAATGTCACAAAACCCAGAAGTGATGTCACTAGGGTTACCAGGTCCCTCTTCGCCACTAGTGGGAGGTTTTGAGGAGGGCGGGGTTTGGAGAGGGGAGGGACTTCAATGCAATAGAGTCCAGTTGCCAAAGTGGCCATTTTCTTCAGGTGAACTGATCTCTATTGGCTGGAGATCAGTTGTAATAGCAGGAGATCTCCTGCTAGTACCTGGAGGTTGGCAACCCTAGATGCCATACTTCTGTTAAGAATTGCTGTAAACTATCTGGTAAAACATAGAGCGGATTGATATAACTTCCTGGTTTTCCCCAAAGTGATGTCATGCTGTCACTCAGTGGTGATTTTTGTAACACAGTTTTTCTCCCACTGGCTGCAAGTGCAGCTGCAGGAAGTAGGAGTTGGGGGCAGGGAACCCCCTGGGCAGGTAATTGGCAAGTCTGTACCAGATTATGTGGAATTATTACACTTATTCAAAATATGCTCCCTCTGACCCTTTATTATGTGCCTGGACAGGATCATTCTGATAATGCCATTGGAGTTGCAGCCACCATGGCACATGAGATGGGACATAACTTTGGCATGAGCCATGATTCAGCTGGATGTTGTACTGCCAGTGCTAAGGATGGAGGATGCATTATGGCTGCTGCAACAGGGTAAGCTGACATTCCACAGTGTTCACTATTATTAAGTTGAGCTGCACTGTTGTGCTTGACCGAATTTAAACCAAATTTGCTCTGAATTATAGTTTGGTCTGTGGTCAGTGTAAGGGAGGGGCTTTGGGAGCTAGGGTTGCCCAGTCCCTCTTCACCACCAGCAGGAGGTTTTTGGGGTGGAGCCTGAGGAGGGCAGGGTTTAGGGAGGGGAGGGACTTCAATGCCATAGAGTCCAATGGCCAAAGTGGCCATTTTCTCCAGCTGATCTCTGTTGGCTGGAGATCAGTTGTAATAGCAAGGGATCTCCAGCTAGTACCTGGAGGTTGAACCAATGAACAGCAGTAAGGACAAAATACACAAAACAAATAGCAAGTATATGCCAAAGGTTAAATTCATTCAAAGTTCTATTATCATCTACTGTAACTTTAATGAAACAATTGTCCACAATATAGATAGATAGATAGATAATCTTTATTACAGTCAATGACCAGCACACACAATATTGAGATTCAAAGTGCTGAACAATATAGAAAAAGTCCAAAGATAGAGTCCATAGGGTAAATTACTGCTTGCGAATGCAGCGTATATTCTGTTCCAATCTCCCTGAAGTATGAGCGGAAAATGCAAGACTCTCAGTCAAGTACAATGACCTTCCACTTGGACACCGTGGTTCCTGTGAACCCGACGTTATTTATGGGTACAGGGATCCGGTATTCTCCGGTTTTGATTTTGGTAAATCTTCATCAGGACTCAACATGGACTGCTATGTAGCCAGTTCACATGCTGAGCAGAGGTTCAGACTCACAGGAACCATGGTGTCCAGTATGGGATCAAATAAATAGAGTTGTATGTTATCTGTATATAACGTCTGTCCCCTACAGTTTCATGCAGAGAAGATGGAACTTTTCTCCATTAAGAAAGGCATACTTATTCTTTGACGATTTCTGGTACCAGAATATTTTCTTGTTTCACTGTAATATGACAAGTGATGATCAAATAAAATATTGTGGTGTTCTACACTGGCTTATTTATAGGCACCCATTCCCCAAGGTGTTCAATTGGTGCAATAAGAAGGAATTGAACAGATATATGCAGTCTGGTGGAGGGATGTGCCTTTACAATATGCCAGATACCAAGACCTTATATGGAGGACAGAGATGTGGAAATGGTTACCTGGAAGAAGGAGAAGAATGTGATTGTGGAGAAGTGGAGGTAACTCTTGCATGGATCAGATTATTTTATAGACTTCATGTTCAGAAGGGAATACTAGTCTGACTTGCCTTGGCTTAAAAAGAATATTATCATTATAAATTAAATTAGAAACAAAAATATGGTCTGTAGTGTAGGTAAAGTGTGCATGAGAGAGGAAAATGGAACTATGTGTGGTCTGCTTTGAGAGTTTTGGATTGGGTCTCTGCACCAGTTTAAAAGGTTAGGAGACCTTCTTAATATCTACATGAGGAAACTCCTCAGCATGCCAGACATTAAGATTGTTAGTGTTCTTCTCTTAGACCTAGGAGGCTTATGTTCTTTTTCAGATTAGAAGTAGGCTTAGAGTTGCCAACCTCCAGGTACTGGAAGGAAAATAGACACCACTGTACTAGTATCAAAAAGATTTGGAAATCAGTACAGGAGCAAAAGATGTATATACAAAGTGCAAAAACTCTTTATAAGCTACCACATGAATATACAAACAAACCAGAGTGTACACATAAACCTACAACAAACACATATTCATATATACAATGAAGTATTCCAAAGAAAATCTCTTGTAAGAGTACTTGTGCAATAAAGTCAATTTTTTCAAAAAAGTCTCTTGTCAGAGTACGATTTCCTTCTTGAAGGCAAATATCATGTAGTCATGCAGAAGATCAAAATGTTATGGAGGATACGGCCGTTTCAAATTCTTAGCTGTTTATTCATTCTTCCTCAGTCCTTCCTATATTTTAAAAAGTGCAAAACATGCAAGCATAATCATAGTGCCAGAAGTAACCATTTCACAAATTTTCACAAATAGCACCTATCAAAAAATAATATATTTGCCCAATTTAAAAATACTTACATCTACTAGTCTTCATATATTTCTACATTATTTATCTCCAATTGTAGGTAACATTGCACATCCCACGAAGGGTAAGCATACAAAGTGTAGCAGTTCCAACTGAAGGACTTACTTACTGCTAAATAGCTAGCCGGTGTGTGTGAAGGGAAGGTTCACCATATGCATCTGTTACAAAGCAAACCCAGAGTCGATCTTTCTTAAAGGGACACACCCGTCTTTATAAAAAACAAGATAGATCGTTTTCCAAATTTAAGCCATGAGGCGTCATAGTGTTCAGAAGATGGATGAAGTATGCCTCCTTCTGTGTCAATAATTTTTCATTATCCTGTCTGTCAAACCTTTTCGTGTTTAAACGCCAAATCACAAAATTTGTGAAAATTTGTGAAATGGTTACTTCTGGCACTATGATTATGCTTGCATGTTTTGCACTTTTTAAAATATAGGAAGGACTGAGGAAGAATGAATAAACAGCTAAGAATTTGAAACGGCCGTATCCTCCATAACATTTTGATCTTCTGCATGACTACATGATATTTGCCTTCAAGAAGGAAATTGTACTCTGACAAGAGACTTTTTTGAAAAAATTGACTTTATTGCACAAGTACTCTTACAAGAGACTTTCTTTGGAATACTTCATTATATATATGAATATGTGTTTGTTGTTTGTTGTAGGTTTATGTGTACACTCTGGTTTGTTTGTACATTCATGTGGTAGCTTATAAAGAGTTTTTGCACTTTGTAAATACATCTTTCGCTCCTGTACTGATTTCCAAACCTCCAGGTACTAGCTGCAGATCTCCTGCTATTACAACTGATCTCCAGCCTATAGAGATCAGTTCACCTGGAGAAAATGGCTGCTTTGGCAATTGGACTCTATGGCATTGAAGTCCCTCCCCTCCCCAAACCCCACCCTCCTTAGACTCCGCCCCCCCCCCCAACATCCGCCTGTAGCCAGAGTATCACTTGGTCTTGCCTGACATGCCTTTTCTATACATTTATGGCCAAGGTAGGTTCAAGTTGCTTCTTCAGAGGCTGCATCCTCCTTTTGTCCCACTTTTTCGTCTAGCTATAAAGTCATATTTTTCTGCATTCTTTGAAATTTCTCTGAGTTTACAGAGACCTGGACCTTGTTTGTGAATGGCCTGGTTTTGCTGTTTTCATCATCTGCAGAATGGCTAGCTACTTTACTATTAGATACAATGTCAAGCTGTAGCCCACAAGGAATCGTATGTGGGAAAGGAACAAATTGGAAATCCCATCTCACTCCACTCATCTTCCACTCCAGGATTCTTTATGCTCACAGGGGTGTCCAAGCTAGGTCCAGGCACAGTGGAGGGGAACCTGGCAGGGTCATCTCCTCTCTCTGATTTTCCTCATTCATTTGAGCATTATTGTCATTGGCAGCTCTTAACTCAAAATCACTGTGCTGGTAGTGGTGTGAATGGAAAGCATGATTGGGAGCTGGCTTCAGATTCTTTGTTATACTTGGAAGGAAGATAAGTCACATTTGTAGTTGCAGCCCATTGTGAAAACACTCAGATGCTTTCTGATACGTTACGTAGAGAACCTCTATCATGTAAACACAACATGTCTCTTGTTTCTCTCATCTCTCCCTCAGGAATGTAATAACCCTTGCTGCAATGCTGCTAATTGCTCTCTGAAGCCTGGGGCTGAGTGTGCACACGGAACTTGCTGTCACCAGTGTAAGGTGGGGTTTCTTGCTTCCTTCATCAATGACACAAGAAAAGAATGGTTTGTTCTGTGTACAGGACAGTAATGAAGAGAGGTGGGAAGGGGTATAAGAATTCACTTGACTGGAGGCCATCTTCACTTTGTAAACTCAGGCTTAAAGGTAAAGGTCCCCTGTGCAAGCACCAGGTCATTCCTAACCCAGGGGGTGACGTCACATCCCGAGGTTTACTAGGCAGACTTAGTTTACGGGGTGGTTTGCCAGTGCCTTCCCCAGTCATCTTCCCTTTACCCCCAGCAAGCTGGGTACTCATTTTACCAACCTCGGGAGGATGGAAGGCTGAGTCAAACTCAGGCTTAAGCCAGGTTTAATCAGAAAATACACATATAACACTATCATTTGCAAACCAAGCATGTGTTTTTAAATGGCTTTATTTATTTAAAGCATTTCTGTGCCACCTTTCCACCCAAACAGGGTCCCCAAGATGGTGAGCATTAAAACATTTAAACTGTTAATACAGGATTTAGAGTAAGGTATATATAAAATGTTTAAGCAATTCAATAAAAAATATAGAGATACAACACACACAACAACAACACAACCAGGGAGGAGGGCCAATAAGAGTTACTGGGCATATGCCAAATAAAGCAAACAAGTCTACACTCACTGGTGGAAGACAATGATAGAGGGAGACAGACAGATATCCCTAGGCTGTGTTTCCTTAAATTCTTCCAGTTATGGCAACTACTGTCCGTGTAACTTTTTTCCATTTATTAATGTCTCTTCATAGTTCAAGGTGGTATATGAAGAATTAAAATATAAGCATATACTCAACAGTACTGTTGCAGAAATCTTCATCAGAGCAATCACAGATCCCACAGACCATAATGAGATAGAAATGATTGACTGAGGGCTGTAGAGAAGAGTTTCATCTTACATACCCTACAGAAAGATGATAACCCTTTTTTAACAATCCTTTCGCTAGATTTGACAGCCATTGGCTATTCATCTACCGTGTCCCACTTTAAAGAAGGGGGAAATGAAAATTAATGTTTGCTTGACACTATAAAGAGAAAAGTTGCCACATCTCTCACACAATGGACCAATCTACTTGACAGCATATAACGCAGTATCCACTTCTCAGAAAGTGTCTTTAGCTGTTTATCCAAGGAGTTATATATTTATTTCGTGCAGTATTATTTTGTGGACATGATAAAACAACGTGGGCTAGGGAGTCTATTTGATCTGGACAAAATGGGCATTTGCATTCTTCTGCAATAATTTTATTGTATTGCCCTTGTGTCTTGTCTGAGTCTGTGGCATTACATCTCGCCAATAAGAAAGCTTGTCTAAATTTATGGATTTCTAACCTGCAGAAATAGTCTGGCAAGGAGAAAGGGTACTGGAAGAAGCGAGGTGAACATTTATGATTTGCGTCCTTAAACACTAAGGACCAATCCTCATTTAAGATCTTTATTTTGTAATTGTTTACAGCTTGCTTTCTGAATACTGTTCCTTGCAGCTTTCAGTTGCTCTATTGGAAGAGAAAATCTTTTGTCTAACCTACTAGTCCATGTAGACACAGATATATCTGAGATTAACAATTGAAACCTATCAGGAACTGTTAATGGCTCAAAGAGGGAGTACAGATATTTAATAACAGATTGATATATAATAGATGATAGGTTTGGGAGCCCCAGTTCTAACCCTGCAGTGGAGGAGGAAATGCATCACAGAATACCCAGCAAGTTTCTGAAAAAATTAACTTGAAGACTATAAAGATGTTCTATATGGCCAGTGTACCAAACTGGAGCAGCATATCTAACAATTGAATGTACGATTGCTCTATATGGGATCATAAGGGCCAGTACAAATTGCCCTCCTTTTCAAAAATAGACTTTTAAGGAAGATAAACGAGGAATTGAACTTTTGTATTAACATATGGATATGCAAATCCCAAGAAAGATTACGCATAAACATGACCCTGAGGCACTTAATAATAATAAGGATGCCTTATGCATGTCTTCTGGAAACCTGTTTCTCATGCCAGGAGCTGCCACTGAAAATGCTCATGGCTTTACCATGGAGTCAGGCAGGTTGATAGTACTATTAGCGAGTGCTATTAGGCCAATTTCAGTTGTTACTGTGGGGAAAGGCAATCCTTTAGATTATGACCTAGCAATCCTGAGGGTTTGTGGGCCAAAATTGTAGTGGGAAGAAAACTGAAATTTTGTATTTTGACTAGAAAATATTCCTGTCAATTCTTCATTTGCATGCTTCTAGTCTTGTTTATTATGTATGTTCAGACTGCGTGTCAACCCACATTATCACGCCTCTTAAAATTAAAACTACAAAATAAGAATCAATCAGTATTGCAGTCTTTGCAGTGGAAAGAATAGTCCTGTGCATCATCCCAGTATCACTTCAGAAAAAACTTAACTTGGGCTCATAAACTCACAGCTGACCATAATGTATTATGTTTGGAAACAGATGTTACAGTATGAAAACTAGTATATTTCTCCATTCTAAAGTTACATAAAATATATTGTATTCTGCAGTGGCTGCTACCATCTAGCCAGTTGTTGTTTGAAATCCCTTTATTTACAGAATTTTTATGACAGACTGTGGAGTGAAATCTACAGGTGTTGGGGGCTAGACTTGACAGAGCCACCTATTTCATCACATATCCTCTGAGGAGTTCCCGTGCCACCTGTTTGGGCTTATATTGGCGCCATCCTATCCTTATGGAGGACTACGAGGGCCAAGCTTGTCTTTCAGAGAAGGCAACTGGCCTAGCAGGGGCTGGAATAATACCATGCTTGATTGTGTTACCAGTTTAATGACCTCTTTTTTGGGGGGGGGTTGAAGTGCCCCCAGCACCTGGAAAGAAAAAGCATGCCCTTGAGAACACTGAGGGTTTTCTTTGTAGGGATTAGAATATTTTATGTCTTGGTTAATAACTTTTGGTTGCTCTCTGTACGATATAGTTCTATGCAGACTATCTATCCTAAACAAACTAACTGCTGAGACCTCAACAATGGGGTGTTTTGTGTGTGAGAGAGAGAAAGGGGGAGAGATATAGGCAAAGGATGCCTGTGTCTCATTTTACATCTCAACTTTCTTGGTGTGTTAACCCTTTCTGTGCTGCTCTCTGAGGGTCATGCATGGGGCTGCTTAAAATTTCTGTCCGTGTAAGCTCTGTGTTTGTGGCCAATTGGTCATGGGCAGCCACTTCACATGCAGGATTGAGCTTTTGACACGTCACTGCCAACTTTTATTTCTGATTGTGGTAGCATGAAACATTTTAATTAATCTGTGTGGCAGTGGCTACACACTATCTGGATACTGGTGCGCTGTTCATAGGTGCAGCAATTTCAAGGATCCACCTCATGAACATTGACACGTAATGAAAGTTTTGTGGACATCGATTCTTCTTACTGTCTCTATGTTGAATATAGCCAAGAAGGTACTAAAGTCAGACATGTAAATGAATGTGCCGAGAGATCTTCTCTTGGGATGCTAGGTGTTAGCTAGCCCCTAATATATGTCTATGATAGAGTACGAAGGACATGTGTTGTGATTCTGATTCTGGAGCCATGTAGCATACTCTGAAATTAATGCTTCCCCCTTATATGGTGACAATGAGATACACAATGTGGCTACAGTTCTATGAATATTTACATGGAAATAAGCCCCATTGCACATAGAAAGTTATTACAAGCTACAATGTGGCTACAATTCTATGAATATTTACATGGAAATAAGCCCCATTGCACATAGAAAGTTATTACAAGCATAGGATTGTGTTGCGTAGAAACATAAGCCTGCACTAGTTCAAATGATTTATCATTCACTTTAAATAGATAAGGGAAAGATTGAGGACATAGGAACTTGCCAGCCTGATAGAGAAGTTTCTCTCACAAGGATTCTTCCACTGCTTCCTATTTGCCAATGTGGCCCTGCTGAGGATGCTATCGAAAGTGGATAAAAGGGTTTTGCCCACCTGAAGCAGGACCTTGTCAGTGGCTACCCTGATATTGTAGAACTAACTCCCTCTGGAAGACCTTTAGGAGGCAAGGCTTGTTTCTTCCACCAGGTTTTTAGCAGTGGCATTTAAATTTTTTTGGGTGGGGAAACGATCGTTGTTTTATATAATAAGGTACCCAGTGACACCACAAAAACTTTCATTCTAGGCAGCACAGGTTTTTGCGAGTGAAAGATCACTTAATCAAAAGCAATTCATGGAAGTGACCTCTAATTCACAAAGTTTATGCTGGAATAAAATGTGTCAATGTCTATGGCCCCACTGGACTGTTCTTTAATTGTGATGTAACAGACTAACATGGCTACTCCTCTTCAATTATACCAGCCAGCATTGGAACAGCAGCCAAAGAGAGGTTAGAATGGCTGAGGAAGAGGTGTATTTTTTACAGAAAAGTGGAGAACTTCAAATGAGAAGAGCTTGACAAAGGATTGGGAAGCTGTTTCAAGCAGACCTAATCTGAGAGAGATGGGGATTTTTTTAAAGCTTTTGACAGAGGCACTTTTCCACTGCAAGGGTCCCCCACATTAGTTTTATAGGGAATTTTTTGGGGAATTATTTATTATTTATAGGGAATTATTTTGTCACATCTGTGGTAATTCCAGCCTGAACTAATCATGTTAATTTCTTCTCCCTTCTTTAGTTGATTTCTCCAGGGACTCTTTGCAGGGAGCAATCTAGACCGTGTGATCTACCAGAATATTGTACCGGCAAATCACCATTCTGCCCTGCAAATTTCTACCAATTAGATGGCACCCCATGTGCAGATGGGAGAGCCTATTGCTACAGTGGAATGTGCCTCACATATGAACAGCAGTGCTTGCAGCTCTGGGGCAATGGTAAGAGAAGGGAATGGGCCAGATTGGGGCCTTTCTATAATGTGATTTGGGGAAATGAGGCAGCAGATACTTCCCAGTAATATACTGAGTGGCAGGACTGTAATGTAGTGTAGTCTATTGTATGTATCACTTTCCTTTTATTACAAAGACTTCTACTTTTGAAACCCACTGTCTATCATGCAAGCAAAATTGCAAATATAACCAATACTTGAGATAAAACTGCAAGCTGATGCCTCCATGCTACCTTAGCACACATACCTTAATTTTTTGCTGTCTGAAAAGTAGTGAAAAAAACAGGAGTTAACAGAAAACACAAGCTTTGTGGTAAATAACATAAAATACCGTATTTTTCGCTCCATAAGACACACTTTTTTCCTCCTCAAAAGTGAGGGGAAACGTCTGTACGTCTTATGGAGCGAATGTGCGCACAGAGCCGGCTGGGCGCGCTGGAACGATGCGAGCCGGCTCTGTGCGCCCCGTTCCAGCGCGCCCAGCCGGCTCTGTGCGCCCCGCCCGCCTCCCAGCTGGCCATCGCGGCGGGGAAAGCCGGGGCGCACAGAGCCGGCTGGGCCCGCTGGAACGATGCGAGCCGGCTCTGTGCGCCCCACCCACCTCCCAGCGCAAGCCGGCTTTCCCCGCCCCGACGGCCAGCTGGGGGGCACACGCACACGCCCAGCCTGCATTCGCTCCATAAGACAAGTTTTTAGAGGAGGAAAACAAGATTTTTTCTTGTTTTCCTCCTCTAAAAACTAGGTGCGTCTTATGGTCAGGTGCGTCCTATGGAGTGAAAAATATGGTATATAATTTGGTCAGAAAAGGGGTCACACGAAGGGTCAATATTAATATCTGCACAGCTAGATGTAATTCCAGTTAGATGCTGTCTTCTTCCTTCTGTGGCTACTGGTAAGAGAGAGCACAGCTCTCAATTAAACTTTCAGAGTTTTCATCTGAGTTTTTGGTGCAGTTTCTTCCTCAACTACTTCTGATCTTCTTTCCCTCCAGCAAGGTAGGGCAATAAACTACTGGTTACCCAGTCTGTGGGTATATGTATCACAGTGGTTTGAGGGAGAGCTGCAAAGGTCAACCTCAAGGGAAGAGTCAGGTCAAAAGGACAACAGAGCAATGAAAGCCCTGCATTCTCCCCTCATGATTAGGTATCCTTCTAGATGCAGAAATGCATCTTGTATTTAAGAGCTGTATATATACCGTGCCCATCTTGTTTTTAAAAACATCCCACTCATTCTAAACGATAAAATATTTCTTATGAGTTTTTCCCAGTACCCCTCCAACTTTTCAAGTTTTCCATTAAAAAAACTGAAGAAGTCCTCAAGGGAAGAATGTTTTTTTCTTTGTTGTGAATTTTTCTAGTCCCGTTTCCTGCCCCCCCCCCCCCGCCCCCGGGCCTTCGCATCTCTATGTAAGGTTCAGAAAAGTTACATTTGTTGAAATTTCTTCACTATATTGTTAAAGGCACACAAACTTTCTTTCACATAAGTGCTTAACTCACTTTGGTGGGTTTTCATATTCAAAAGAAGTATAATGAAAAAATGTCACATATTGTATCCCATGACTGCCGAACATTACAACACTGCCTTTAAAATATTTATGATTTTACCAAATCTCTTCCTCATCATCTTGCCTCTGAGGTTTTGGGGATGCAGAATCTCTTTTGAGTTTTTCTTTACAACCATTATGGCTACAATCTTTTTATAAGATTGAATATTACAGATTTCCATGTGGAGAAATGTTGCCTGGTGAATTGCATGTGGACCACAAGAAGTGTACTGTACAATTCTGCTCTTTTGTATCTGTTCATTGATTTTCAGGCTAGCCTATCTCACAGCAATGCCCAGTAATATTGATGTCTTATCCCTGGGGGGAGCCATTTTTGTTCTCTTTGGAAGAAGATATTGATGGGTTCCCATCTCATGCCCTAGACAAAAGTACCTATGTAATAGATCTGAGTAAGCGGCCATCTTCTAAGCAAATCAGTCATATGAATCTCTTCCATCCAGGAGCACAGCCAGCCCCTGAACCCTGCTTTGAGAGGGTTAATGCTGCTGGAGATCCCTATGGGAACTGTGGGAAGGATGTCAATGGCAGATACAAGAAGTGTGATACAAGGTAGAGTACAGATCAGCTGATCTTTATGGGATGACTGCATTTGTGTTCTCAAAAATGAAAGGTTGAGAAATAAATCAGATTTATGTTAGAAGAAGAAGAGTTGGTTTTTATACCCTGCTTTTCTCTACCTTAAAGAGTCTCAAAGCAGCTTACGGTCGCTTTCCCTTCCTTTCCCCCCAACAGACACCTTGTGAAGTAGATGGGGCTGAGAGAGTTCTGAGAGAACTGTGGCTAGCCCAAGGTCACCCAGCAGGCTTCTTGTGTAGGAGTGGGGAAATAAACCAGGTTCACCAGATTAGAGTCAGCCACTCTTAACCACTACACCACTCTGGCTCTGACTAGCTACAAATTAACTTTTGTCACTTGGGAATTCTGTTCCATATTTAATAAGACACGACTAGTGACAGTGGTTGTTAAGATAATAGTTCTTGTCAGGAAGGGAGAAAGAAGCAGATCTTCTTGGTGTCTCCTCAGAGTATTCTTTTGCTACTCTTGTGGGTGTGCGCCACCATGCCCAACAGCAAGAATAACTAATCATTAGCAAGTACCCTGCCTACAGTTTTATGGGGCAAACTAGGGTACCTATTCAAGAGCAGATCTGCTTCTTGGAATGGAACACTTCCTGGCCAGCAAATGTTTCCCTGATGACAGGATGAACATATGAAACTGCCCTTATGCTAAGTTAGACTGTGGGTATATGTAGTTCAGTATTGTTTGACTAGTAGCAGCTCTCCAGAATTTGATCCATTAAATATTCTTTTGGTCAAAACCAATGCCTTCATTTATGGCAAAAAGTAATGGGAAGTCACTGCAGATACTGAGGCATGTGTGTACTATGCTCCTAGAGGTTTACTTCTGTTGTGAGTTGGGCTAACACCTGTTTCAACAGTTGAACTTTCCAGGTGGGCATCCTCTGACAGCACATTCCAGTCATCTACCCTTGAGGTTCAGTAGCATACATGGTGGTTGTCCTATTCTCGGTGTTCAATATGCCCCTTGTAGCTCCTTATTTTGTAGTAAGTAAAGTGACAGTCCATTTCATCAAAGAGAAACAGAAACCTTCCTGATTATGCTCTGATTACTGTACCCTTTCTTCTATTTTCAGAGATGCTAAGTGTGGGAAGATCCAGTGTCAAAGTTCTGCCTCGAAGCCTTTGGAGTCCAATGCTGTTGCAATCGACACAACTATCATGTTAAATGGAAGGCAAATCCGCTGTCGTGGGACTCATGTATACAGAAATGAAGAAGAGGGAGGAGATATGTTAGACCCAGGCCTTGTGATGACAGGAACAAAGTGTGGTGACAGTCATGTAAGTGCAGGTTGTCTTCTTCACTTTGGAATGAACTTGGCTCATTATTCTTCAGCATGGTGAAGTTCTTCTGTTTAACACAGATTTGGGCAAGGGTGGGGGAATGAGAAAATGGAGCGATCTTCACAGGATGCTGTTGGACAGCAGCTCAGTTCATGGTAGGATGTCTCACCTTCAAGCCTCTCTCACCTGTACCAGGCTTCTCTCTTGCTGTCATACCCAGGACAAAGGAGAACTCTGAAGCTCATCTATGTGTGCAGTTTTGTTCTGCTCTTCCTCCAAGGAGCTCCGGGTTCTTCCCTTCCATGCAGCATTATTTCCGCCTCCATTTCACCCTTATAACAAACTGCTGAAGTAGGTTACGCTAAGGCAGAGTGACTAGCCCCGTGAGATTCATGCCTGGGTGAGGATTTGAACCAAAGCTTGCAGGGCCTTGTCCAATACCTTAACTGCTATGCCATAATGGCTCTCAAACACAGCTTTATTTTGGCTCCCATAGAAGTTATGTGTACCAGTACAGAGCCACAAAGGGTAGAGAACCTTTTGTTCATTGTCATGCAAGAAACAAGATTTTTTAAAAAAATAAATAAATGAATAATTAGCTGCTAACATTCCTCCACCACTTAATGATTGCTGTTAGCCCCAGTGGGTAGTTTCCAAGAACAGTTTCCAAGTACTGTCTCTGGAATAGCTGCTGATGTTAGCAAGGGACTTGGGGCCTTCCCAGACAGGGACAGTGTAGTGTCACACAGCTTAGCATTTCATAAACTGCAAGCATTTTACATTTCCCATATCTTCACCCTTGCTTTTCCTATTGCAGATTTGCTTTGAGGGACACTGTCGGAACACCTCCTTCTTAGATACTGGAGACTGTGGGAAGAAGTGCAATGGCCAAGGAGTAAGTATCATTTGCCTACATTTCTGGCTTTTATGTTTACTGCTTGCCTGGTTACATTGGCTTTCCCCCCTCTACATTCTATAAACCTAGATGAACTATGTGAAGAGTAGTTAATGCAAAGCAGAAGACTTTGAGTAGCCAGAGAAATTGCCAGCTGTAGAATGACTTCTTATTAAATCAGATCGACTGGGCAGGGACTTGGTTATGGGACTTCAAAATCCGTTTTTGATTGGATTGGTTTGGACTTTGCCTACATTGTCCAGAAAGTACATTTGATTTGAAAAATGTTCTCTACTGTTTTTATCTTGCATTAAGAACACTCACAGAATTGATGTGTAAAAGGCTCACATGGATCCTATGTCTGAAACTGTCCTTTAAAAAAAAATAGTGCATTTTTATCCTGGTCTTCCTCCAAGAAGCTCAGGGTGGATTGAACGAAAGATTGAAAGAAGCCGGGGAAGATTGGGAGGCAAAAATGGCTCTGGCCTCAACCCCAGATAGAGGGAGGAAGACCAAGCTGAAAGTGAAAGCTGCCAGTTCGTGGTGGTGGCTCCTGCCTGCCTTCCCTGTGCAAAACAAGGGCTGTTGGCTCATGGCAGCTTCCACCTGGCTCAGGTGGGACTATCCTGCATGAGGCAAGTGTGCCCCCCAGCCATCATCCCACCAGAATGTTTCCCAGTGGCCTTTATGGGCAGTCTGGATGCAGTGATGTATGAACGCAAGGACTTCAGATCTTCCCCACTTTCCTCTCTCCTCAACAGTCCCTTCCAACCCTGGGAAAGTGGATTCCCGGGGTCATGAGAACAACATTCAATAATACTAATGGGTCAGTGGATTGCAATGAGGAGGGGGAAATATCAGTCCCTGATGCTCCGTTGATGGAAGTAGCAGGAAGGACTTTTTTGGATCCTAACTCCTCCCTACTGCAGTCTCCCAACCTGGGTGGCTATTAATATTCACCAGCAACGCAGCCCCAAGAATCAGCTTTCCCAGGGCTGGAAGGGACTATTTGGGGGAGGGGAAAGCAGGGAAGATCCACAACCGTTAGCAGCCTTCTATTGATGGATCACTGGGTCAACTCCAGTAAGCAAATGAAATAACTTAGTAAGTGCATTAGTCTTAATTTAGTATATGTTGCCTATTTATATAGGACTTTTTAACATATAAAAATTGATATGTTGATTCAGACATTCTATTAGATGTAATGAGTTAATCTGCATATAGAAGAACCTGTTGTGGTGCAGATAGTTGGGGTAGATGTCTTTCAAGCAGCACTTAAGTGAATCCAGTGCCTGACCCTTGATCTCTACACTGAGAACTTATTTTCTACCAGGACAGACATTGGGCTGAGAAGTAGTATAACCACTTTGGACTGCTCCTCTTCTTGTTATTTCTAGCAGTGTGATCTGAATGAGCTAAATGGTTTAAGAGCATGCTTCAGTTTTTCTGTTCATAAACAGTGTGGTGTAGTGGTTGGAGTGTCTGACAACGATGTGGCGTGGAGTGCTGGACAGAAGACCTACGTTCACATCCCACTACGCCATGGAGCCAGAGTTACTCCATTCTAAGTCCACTGACTTCAGTGGGCTTTGAATGCAGTAACTAGATTGCGCTGATTCTATTTCAGACCTGAAACTGAGTGGTGCCAAATACTTAGCAAACTATTTAAGAATTTGTTAAGGGGAGCATGAAGGACTATACAGTATTATGTTGATGGGAATGCTGAATGTTGGACATATTTGCTTTTACTACAGGTTTTTCATGGCCAGACAGTGGTGCAGAGAATATCTGTTGGGAGGTTAAAAATAGTTGGGAGTCATCTGGGTCCCACTTTAGGAATGTGTATACCTCAAGAGACTTCTGAAGGGTTGAAATATATCCTTTGGAATTCATATCATAAAAATGAAAAGAATCTCTGAACTCTGCCATTCTAGGGAAGGGTGTTTGGTATGAGCTCTGATTATCAGGTATTCATGTACAGTAAGATTTTCCAATTGTTGAGCTCCAACAGATGTTAATGGGAAGCACAAGAGCACCATGCATATCGAAGCATGAGTCGTTTTGGATCAGATTGACTGTTGAAAGCTTGGAGGTGTTTTTTTTGTGTGGGAGGGGGTGCTAGTTAAGAAAAGCTGATGTCAAATTTTTCAATTACTCTCTCTGCAGGTTTGCAACAATAACCAGAACTGCCATTGTTTCAATGGATGGGCACCTCCATTTTGCAATAAACCTGGGAATGGAGGAAGTCTGGACAGTGGGCCCATGCCTCAAGATAGTAAGTATGGTTCATTTTGCGTGTGGAAATTAAGGGAATTTGCACAAACACAGGGTATTGGGGCAGATGCACAAGAGTGAACAGACACAATAGAGGATAGAGCATCTATATTTTTATAAATCAATGAAAGGGAATTTGGGCAAGTAGTGACTTTCAGTGCAATCCTAAAGAAGTCTACTCAGAATCCTGCTCAGGTTTAATCAGTGGGGCTTGTTCCCAGGGTAGTGTTGTTAGGATTACACTGTTGCCTATGCAACCCTGATGTAACAAACAAACATTTTAAACATCCTCTTCCTTTCAGCTCAGGGTGATGCATATGTCTACCCCTTCCTTCATTTATCATCACAACAGCTTTGTGAAATAGGTTAAGCTGAGAGAGAGTGATTGGCCCAAGTCATGCAGTGAGGTTTGTGGCCAGGTGGGGATTTGAATACAGTTCTCCGTAGTCTCAACATTGCACCACTGCACACACCTGCCACTCAACTCTTACAAACATAGGAGTCCTGCCTCCTCGTCTGTTTCATCCGTAGTCACCACAGGTCGGGAAGAACTATGTGATGGGTTGACCCTGATAACATTATTGGCTTTCCTCTTTCTCCTGTCAGGTCCAGTGCCAATCATTGCAGGAGTCCTCGTTTCTATCTTGCTTTTGAGTGCCATTGGAATTGCTTTTTGCTGCTATAAATGGAGAGCCAGGCTTGGGACACGAAAGCAGTCTATCATTCCTCCAAAGAACATGCCTCAGTTCAGGTGATTATTCATGGCATGGTGGACACCTGATGCAATTTAATCTGTAAAGTTCCCATGCATGTTCCTTGTTGTCCTGACCATGTGAGGTGCCTTCTTAAGTCCCTACTTTGGCTTCCTGACTGCTCCTGAAAGTAGAAACGCCTTGTCCTTGCCTTCAAAGTATTGCATGGTGTTGATTCCCTTTGACCTCTCCACTCTCATATTCTGATACATACCCTGTCCCTACAGCTCCGCCATCCTCACTCCTTTAAGTTGGGTAGAATTTCAGTTCCCAGGCGTTCAGCGCACTCGTACAGAAACTTCTTGCTGGAGAATTTGGCTGAGATTTATCAACAGTATTCAATGGCTATGAGTCTGGATTATCCAGGATAGCCAGTATGTTGGCCTCTGGGGTGGGGTGGGGGAGTTATAGCCATGGGTATCTATTCTGATCATATCTAAACTGGGCAGTTTTGCTTTTCCAGTGTGAGCATGTTCATTCTACTATAAGCAGTCCTTAAGAAGCATCTGTGATTGTAGAAATAGCTATTCATTATTGTTTCCCTTTGTTTATTCCCAAACAGCACCGCTCCTGTTCAAAATAGTGTGAATGGTCATGCCAATCCAGCCTTCAAGCTGAAAACCCCACAGGAACTTAGAAAGGTACTTAAAACTACTAGTGGACGTGGTGTTGAATATTGCCTAGTTTCCGTACTATTTAAACTAACGTGCTGTAGTGGTTAAGAGCAGTGGTTTGGAATGGTGGACTCTGATCTGGTGAACTGGGTTGGTTTCCCCACTCCTCCACATGAAGCCAGCTGGGTGTCCTTGGGCTAGTCACAGCTCTCTCAGCCCCACCTATCTCACAGGGTGTTTGTTGTGGGGAGGGGGAGGGAAGGTGATTGTGAGCCGGTTTGATTCTCCCTTAAGTGGTAAAGAAAGTTGGCATATAAAAACCAACTCTTCTTCTATTGTCTGTTAGCAGAGCTGAGAAAATAAACCAGTCTCACACATGTATTCTATAATATTTACTGTGACAACTGGATTGCAAGAAGCAGTAACTAATGGAAGGCCTTTTGGTAGTAGAGAGATCTTCAGAATATATCTAATTTAGAGAAGAAGCACAACAAGAGTCAGGGAAAAACAAGAGAAGCATTCAATAAACTCTAAACAGTAGAAAGCATGCATTACAGCTCCTCCTAGAGTCAGAATGGACTAAACATTCCCAGTATCAGTATCAAATTGAAGGTTTCTGGCAACCCTGCATCGAAGAAGTCTATTGGCGCCATTTTTCCCACAGCATGTGCTCACTTCGTGTCTCTGTGTCACATTTTTAGCAATCAAGTTTTTTAAAATTATGGTATGTACATTGTTTTTTTTAGAAATAATGCTATTGGACACTTAATAAACTACAGTATAGTGTAAACATAACTTTTATATACACTGGGAAACCAAAAATGTCATGCGACTCACTTTATTGCTATGTTTGATTTTATTGCTGGAGATCTCTTGGGATTACAACTGATCTCCAGGCAAAAGAGATCAGTTCACCTGGAGAAAATGACCACTTTGGAAGGTGAACTGTATGGCATTACACCCCACTGAAGTCCCTCCCATCCCCAAACCCCACCCTTCTCAGGCTCCCCCCCCAAAAAAAAATCTCCAGGTATTTCCCAACCGAGAGATGGCAACCCTATAAATGACCAGACCGGCTGCAAGGCAGGAAGGAGGCCTGACTGTGAATATGGCCTCTGGGTAGGGTTGCCAATCTTCAGGTGGTAAATGGAGATCTCTTGCTATTACAACTGATCTCTAGGCAACAGATACCCGTTCCCCTGGAGAAAATGGCCACTTTGGCAATTGGACTCTGTGGCATTGAAGTCCCTCCCCTCCCCAAACCCTGCCTTCCTCAGGCTCCACCTTCAAAATCTCCAAGTATTTCCTGATCTGGAGCTGGCAACCCTACCTCTGGGCTGCTTCATGTTCTTCAGAGTGCTATCTTATTCCTGTCTCACCCTTTCTCTGAGCAGCTTAGAGCAGCATACGTGGTTGGCTCTTCAGCCGTTGTAACTTGACAGCCATATTGGTTATTCTTTGTGACTGGTATGTAGGTTATTAGCACACCCAATGTTCCTGCAAACCCTGAAGTGCTTTACTGCCAGCCAGCTCCAGAGTTTAGACTCCATGTCCAGCTACCGCCTGCACTCCCAGATAACAACACAAGGAAGCCTCCCGCTCCAGGGCCCCAGCGTGAGGTGAAGAATTTGGCCAAACGAACTCCACCAAGCAGGCCAGCACCTCCTGCTCCAAAAGTCGTCATTCCGCAGGTAAATGGTTTACTACAGACAGGGCCTCTGAACGGCATCTGGTGATGTGCTCGCATAGCTGGCTGAGAACAGAGTTGGTTATATGAATTCTGGGCGCCCAACAGCCACTTCCAGCATTTATTTTGTTTACAAGATTTACAACCTGCCTTTCAGCCCAATCAGGGTCACCAAGGTGGCTAACAACTAATAACAGAGCAGAGTACAATCATAAAACAAGTTAAAAGCGCAAACTAAAATGTGCCTATGAAGAAACAGACAAACATCAATTAAAACCATAGGTCAGGAAGGAGGGCTTACTGAGGGAATGCCAAGTGAAACAAAACAATCTTCCCCCACTGGTGGAAGTCAGTGATAGAGAGGGACAGACAAATACCCCTGGGGATGAAGATCCTCAACCTTGGCACCCATCTAACCTCAGAAGGCCTGGCTCCTGAAACAGGGCCACAGAAGGTGACCATGGTGGTCACGTAGGTATACTGGCCCCAGATCATATAGGACTTTAAAGGGCAACATCAGAACCTTGTACTGGGCCTGGGAACAGATTGGGATCCAGTGAAAATGGGCCAAGACCGAAGTGATATGGTGCCTATGACCCACGCCAGTCAGCATCATTCTGTACCAAGTGACGCTTCCATATATTTTTCAAGGGCAGCCAATGTACAGTGCATTACAGTAATGTGCAATATTGCCTCCTGGGATACCAGCCAGTTTCTATAGGTGAGACTGGGGAAAACAGCAACAAACCCAGCATTTGTTGAGGCAAGCTAGGATTTGAATGGTCATCTGTGATGTGAAACCTGGCTTCCCAAAGCACATCATCGTTAAAACAAAATTTGGTTTTGTTGTTTGTCTGGGTTGAGCCTCAGAAGGAGACTTTGGCCATCTCTGCTTTATTACTCTAGGATTCTTCCAGACTACGACCCCCTCAGAAAGCTCTTCCTGCCAATCCTGTTCCTTCAGGCAACAGACCTGTGTTGCCCAAGATGAATTCAAGTGCAGTACCGCCACATCCGGTGGCAAGGAATCCAGGAATCCATCAGGTGGGACATGCAATTTATTTATTTATTTTAAAAAAACAGTGTTAAGCAACTTTTCCAAGTGTGCTATACCAATGTGTCTGACTGGGTCATACCTGAGGTCCATCTGGGTGTGTATCAAGTTGAGAACAGGGAAGCAGCCATGATCCAGCAAGATAATTCTTAATGTTCTAAACAGGTTGGTTCACCTGCTACTGATGTTACAATGTCGTTTGGCCTTTCCTGTCATTCTGGAAGATGGGAAATTATTGTCTATTAAGGGCAGCTCCTAAGAGCCCCGTGGTGCAGAGTGGTAAGCTGCAGTACTGCAGTCCGAGCTCTGCTCACGACCTGAGTTCAATCCTGACGGAAGTTGGTTTCAGGTAGCCGGCTCAAGGTTGACTCAGCCTTCCATCCTTCCGCGGTCGGTGAAATGAGTGCCCAGCTTGCTGGGGGTAAAGGGAAGATGACTGGGGAAGGCACTGGCAAACCACCCCGTAAACAAAGTCTGCCTAGTAAACGTCGGGATGTGACGTCACCCCATGGATCAGTAATGCTTGCGCAGGAGACCTTTACCTTTTACCTTTTTATGTTGGAGGAAATGATGGCAATGACTTGGTTTTGTAATTAATGAACTAGTGGCTTTATGCCCAAAATAAATCTCAGAATTAGTGGAACAGAATTCGCAACAATTATTCATTGGGATGCTCAGAGGTGACTTACGTCATGCCTTTAGAGAAAATGAATTAGATGGCTTAATAAAGTCATATAGGCTCACATAATTGTGTCTAATAATATAGGCATACCCTAAAACCCCCAGATCACTCAAACGTGGGTTGCAGTGAGACTATCTTATTGTTTCTGAAAACAGTTGGTAAAAAGAATTTTAGAAATTTTAGGCTAAAGAAGAGATTACATGAAGCAGCATGAAAAGTACTCAGGGCTACAATCCTAAATAAACTTGAGAGTCAGTCCCATTGCAGCCAGTGAGACTGATGAGTACACAGACTATCAAGCTGTTAATATAGTGAAAATGGCTGCAAGTGGCCATGGAGTAGGGGACACTGAGTGTGTGTGTGGGAGGTAGTTGTGAATGTCCTGCATTGTGAAGGCGGCTGGACTAGATGACCCTGGTGGTCCCTTCCAACTCTGATTCTATGATTCATTTTGCTTATCCTCTTGAATTTTAGCAGCCTTCCTTGTTCCTCTGATCTGACAGCATCCATTCCACAAATACTCATAATAATTTCTTCTTTTCTAGAATTCGGTCATCAAAAATTCTGGAGCAGTGAGTACCTGGAAGTATGGCTGCTAAAGTTCATGTTGCAGTGCTAAAATCACACTGGTACCCTCTAACCAGTGACTTCACTTGAGACGTTTGGCTTTTGTTTCCAGGAAGAAGACATGCTGGTCATGTACAATTCTCAAAATGTTCTTCCCAGTCTCATATGACTATGGAGGAAATTCCAGGCTTGGCTTTAGCAAAGTTATCTACCATCCTTGGCACATGCAGATGCAACTTCTGTGGAAATGGGCCAGCATTTCACCAGTGCTTGCCAAGGCTAAATGTGACCTTTATCTTTTGGAATTTTTTCATTATAGGATTTACGGGGGCAGCATTGAAATGTTGTTTTGAAATTTACAATATGCTGAAAGGAGAGGGGAAGATGCCTTGATTCTCTTTTAATAACTCTCTCCACTGAAGATGAACTGACTTGATATCAGTGCATCCCTTTCCTATTTCCCAGAACTCCTACATACTTGATTAGAAACTAAAAGAGCCCCCTGTAGAACAGAGTACTGCAATGCCCTTTTTCTATTCTCATGGCCAGTTGGGGACTCTTTCAAAGTACTTCCCACCATATGGAGGAGTTCCTCAATCTCATGGAATTTTGCTACATTGGCTCAGGAGAAGAGGGTTTCTTTCCCTCTGCAATGAGTTTTCCAGAGTTTATTATTTACCTGCATGAGTTCTTTTTTCTATGGGGCTATCACTGTCTCAGCTTGAAGTTTTTCTGATCATGGCCTTAATGTTTTCAATGCATTGGTGGTATGATACTTAAGTCGTTGCTCTTGGCTTCCATAGTGCTCTGAATTCTACTTAGCTGCATGGGATGCTGGTAGGATTTCGTGTGCAGTGGCATTTTATTCCCCACAATGATCTCTTTAGGCCTGGCATTTTTTGGTCCCCTAGAATTGGAGTTCCATTGGTTCACCCTCTCCATTCCAGTTCTTCCTCTGCTGTGACCCACGATGGCACATGGTAGTTGAGGAGTATGCCTCATTAGAAACAGTGGGAGGAGGACCACTCCATCTCAAATTCAGGCTACAGAGAGATGCTTCATGTATAGCTTTTTTCCTTCTCTGACCTAAGTTCCAAGTAGGAAGTCATTAGTAAACCATCATGTGTGGTGAATGTTTCAAACATCCCTTTACCTGGAGGACTTGACTCCATCCTTGTACTGTTATGCCATACTTCATACACAACACCTTGGACATACTTTCCCCTATATTATCTCCATGTAAAAAAAGTCGCATGTGGAGCAGCCACTGTTTACCAATGCTAGGTTAACAAATCACTGTTAAAGAGAAAAAAGTATTTGTGCTCCAAATAACTCTGGTTGGAGCTTCATCGTAGTTTTGGGCTGTTTCAGAAAAAGAAAATGCCTTATCTAATCAGCCAGATTTTAGCAAGATCCTTCCAAGTTTTCATAGGTCTGCATTTCACTATCACATTTTTTTTTTTACAAATCATTTTGTTTATACTCAGTTTAGTTTTGGTGTATTTGTCTTTCATTAGACTGGGCTTGTTCACACAGAAGGTTTTCTTTATTAATTTTATCCCAGCATAATTTACTGAGGTCGTAATCTTGACTCAGGATGTACATGTGGTGCTATCAAACTTTGGTTTTATAAGCCGCTGCACAGAGTTCAGTACCTTAGGTTGAATTTTGAATTCTTTGATTTGGATGTAAGGCTTTTTCAATTCTCAGTATAACTGAAATTCGATTTCCATGTTTCTCATTTTAGTGCTAGTGTTAAAACAATTAACTGTGGTAATTCACATCTGTGATGTGAATAAGCCCCTAGGAAAGGTACTACAGGCAAATGCCAATCACAGTAGAGTGGAGAACTGTAGACTGTTGTCTTATCGCCATGATATTTTGCTGTTAAATCACCTTATTCAGCAAACGATCTTTCACAATCTTTATGCTTCCCTTTTGGGCTGCGCATGTGAATTCACCTGTGAACATCTAATCACCAAACTAGTTAGCTGTCTTAACGAAGCTCTGTTGGCTCAACTGGAAGTTTCATTCATGGTGCTTTGATTACTAGGCAACTGGTTTAAATCTGAATTTCCTGTAACTGGACACCGTGGTGCAGGCTGCCTTTATGCACTTTCAACGACCTGGAAGTTCCAGTTAAACAGATGCAACATTATTACTGATCTGAGGCTTTAGGTATATTATCTCAGGTTTTAAAGTCTCTGAGGTATTGTTTGCACTGTGATTTCTTCTTTTCTTTGCAATATGTTGGTGCTATTCATAAAGAGGAGATGTTTCCTTTCCAATGTTCAGTAGTCAGGAAAGTTGAAGCTACAATGGCTAGGCATACTTATGGTATCTGCCTAGGTGTTCTTAGTGCAGTCTCATTAAGATTGGTTGGCTGTAACAGACATGGATTTAAAAATGTACATTATTATCTTTAAAAGCCCACAGTTCCATTTTAGTTTTGGTTATGCTGTTAATACTGGAGAGAGAACATCAAGCACAGTTGTCCCCCATTACATTTCAAAAGTCCAAATGGATATCCAAAAGTCCCTGGTGACTTATTCACAAGGATCCAGTCCTGGTAAAACAGTTATCTTAATAATATACCTGAATTGTTCTCATCTTAGCATGTAAGTAGTTTATATTTACTGAATATCTAACTACTGGCAAGTGGTTCTGAGCATTGCAAATTCTCTCCTTGTAGCCTTTATGCTGTGCCAGTTCTCACACTTGTTTTGAAGTCTCCTAGAGCATCCATTTAAAACCTGACAACTCTCAAGTATTTTGTATCTCGTTTTAATTTAAATAGCTCTGAAGCAATGTGCTAAAAAAGTCCCACACCAGCAATTTACTCCGAAATGGAAAGTATGTATTCTCCAGTAAATTCATCAGCCGTGTTTGTTGGTCTCTATCCATTCAGCCTAAATCCTGGGCCAGGACAGTGCGATCAAAAATCCTGAACTGGGAGCTGAGAAGGCACAACAAACCAGTTTTGTTCTCAGTTCAGTCCTATGTATGAGCAGTGAGTTGTGTCATTGGTCTTACTAAAGTTTAAGGCATTTCAGCAAATTCCAAAGAACATCTGGATAGAATTCAAATGAAATTTTTTAAAGCAGATCAGTTAGCAATAGGGTTGCCGATGCTCAACTGGGACTTCTTGAAACTCTCTAGAAGAGATCACTGTCTGCCTTCCCACTCCTCAGTGCTGCCTGGTTGCTACAGTGTGAAGATCAAGGTGTCTACCCTATGCAAGATAGAAGAGAGTTCTTAAATTATTGCTGCACTTGAAGGAAGGAAACCAGAAATGCTGAACTTCTTCCTCATATGCAGCTTCTCAAAGGAGCCCTTTCAGAGCTGACACTTGGCAGCCTTATCTCTAATAAGTGAAGTAAATCATAAATAATTTTGTATTTTCATGTGAATGTTGACAGAACAGGTTGGGAGGAAAATATTGTGATTTTCATTTTTTTGGGGGGGGGGGACCTTATGCACCACGTCACATTTTATGTCTGAAAGGTTTACAATGTGATCTCAATGCATTCTATGCAAATACTTGAATAATGCAGTTTATTGTGCCTTTTGCCTAGTTATATTTAATAAATGTTGTCAATCATTAAATGGGCTGTGGATGGTTTTGTTTCTGAATAAATTTACAGAGATGGGGATCTGAGAATCATGTACGCGTTAGTCACAGTTCTGATAGATGAGGGACATTCGTTTTTCTGAACTAAAACCGAAGGCACGCTTCATTCCCAAAAGGGTTTACTTTAAGAGAGTGCAAAGGTAACTTTCAGAAGAGCCAACTCTTGTGTTTTGGGGTATAACTTGCTTATTGAAAGGAGCAGCAATTCATGCAGAGATGTAACGTGCAGCCTCTTGTAAAGGCAGATAATGCTGTTGCACTTCTGCATGGGAGTGGTGGAATGATCCAGTCATGACCTAATGGAGACATGACAAGATTACTTGTTCCTAGTAGGGCTAGAACAGTAACTGATACAGAGAAGTGGAAGGGCTGGTTAGTTTGAGCTCACAGAAGTTATACTATCTTCTCACAATACACTAGTAGTTCTCTTGTATGCTTTGGCACACAGTTTGGGAATTAAGGGTTGATTTGTTTAAAAACAGTGGGAATACCCAAGTGAAAGCTTTTCTCAACCGAAAGCTGAGGCCACATTGGGGAAGACTTAGCCCTCAACCTATCCCAACCAACAATACATGTTTCTATTGTACTAGGTGGGGTGAGAGAAGAGGTAGTCCTTGGGCAAATTTCTTCCACTGTAGTTCTGTTGCAGATGCTTTCTCCATACAAAGGAAGCAAAATAATCTCAAATTATTTCCCATTGCCAGCAGAGGGTACTGTAGTCCTAGCTGTTCCTTGCTGCCGATGGCCATGCAGAGCAATACAAAGAAGCAAACAAAAAGTAATCAAAGCAGATCCACACCTTGAAGAGTTTATATAAAAAGGTTTTATTCTCCCTCTCCAGTGTTGAAACGTTGTATAATCAAACTTGGGGACAAATCCAAATTGTACATCAAAACTATTCACAAAGCTACAATTATCTAATTTAATTGCCAAACACATTAATCAGCAACAGAGATCCCACGAGTTTTAAAATACCAGGTAAGCAATGGCAGCCACAGGCTGGTTTTGCACAATGATCACTTTTGACTGCAGTGTTTTGGAAGATCCTCTCAAATGAGCTGGGAATGTACTTGTTCTCTAATAATCCATAGCTGATCCACATGTAAGACCTGCCTCTCTCTCCCTTATCCAACCCAATGAAGATGGCATGCATTTTAAAGGCCCCAATTGCTACTACAATGGTGCAGAACCTGAAGGGAATGGAGTTTTTCTTAAGAATGATCCTGAGTCTGATTAAGGACTAAACAAAGTGAGTTTATTCAGAAATCACAAACTTGGTAAACAACTGAGAGACAGGCTTATTTCTATCTAGGGTCCATAACTAACAGGGTAACATGCGGTTGCTCCTCTCATTCACTGTAACTAGAAGGAAGAGGAGGGGTGCATTACGGGAACAAACAAGAACACAGGAAGAGAAGGGTGAAGGGTCACAACCTTTCTATCTATCCAACTCTCCCACTTGCTGTGCCCTGCTGATCTTCCTTTCTTTAATCAATCTTTGTGCACTAGACATTGTATTTCCAACAGAACTCGCATATATTTTAAATTTTCATAGAGCTCCAGGCTTAACTTTTTGTCAAAAACATATCTTTGCACTGATAAACAGAAGCAGAGTAGAGAATGAAATACAATTCCATAACTTTCACACAGGGCAAAGATGGACAGCCCTGCCTACTCCCCAGAAAAATCTTTCCTTGACACTAATTTTAGTTGCTTCACTGGCTCCTATGTACCAAAGCAAACACTGTACATTGGCTAGAAGAAGAGTTGGTTTTTATACCCTGCTTTTCTCAACCTTTAAGGAGTCTCAAAGAGGCCTACAATCACTTTCCCTTCCTCTCCTCACAACAAACATTTTGTTAGGTAGGTGAGGCTGAGAACGTTCTGAACGAGCTGTGACTAGCCCAAGGTCACCCAGCAGGCTTCATGTGGAGGAGTGTGGAATAAAACCTGGTTCACCAGATCAGAGTCCACCGCTCTTAACTACTACACCATGCTGGCTAGTGGGAAACACAACCAGAATAATTCTGTAGGCAACTGCGGTGCTTCAAATATGGTCATATCAGTGATGTAAAGGGATGAGTTAGTCCCACCTGCCAGTAACTCACAGAAAATGGCTTGCCTCTTTGGGTCATCAGATGTAAATATCCCTAAGAAGTATCATCTATTATAACACGGCCTCCAAGGATCTCAATTTAGTAGTATTTAAAATTGCATCAGAGTTCTCATGACTAATTTCAAAAATATACACACCATAAATTATAAATTCAACAGCTCACAGAAAGTACAGTTTCTGTTTCCACCGGAAATGATGGTGCAAAGGTAAGTGCAGAGTAGCGGGTTAGTAAGTCACATGTAGAGAAATCGGGACAGGGAGAGGGAGTAATTTTACACCAATGAAAACATTGCATAAACACAGTAAAAGCCAGGACCCTCTACATGTGTCGCAGGTTGCTTTCTGGATTTAAAGAAAAAACATTCATCTAAAAGGACAAGAAGAGGAAATATCATCATCTGAGAAACTGGCAGCATGAGAAGATGGGCAGCCCTTGGCAGGGTTTCTGCTTGGACAGCAGCTGCAAACGCAGCATCGGGTGGAAGGCTGGAGAGCCCAGTTATATCCAGCAGTTTCAGCTTCACAAAACACTCTGCCCTCGCCTTTTCCTGCATTCCTTTTCCAATGCAGTAGTAGAAAAGGGCAAGAGTCCAATAGCACCTTAAAGACTAACAAAAATATTTTCTGGTAGGTTATGAGCTTTCGTGAGCCACAGCTCACTTCTTCAGATGTGGCTCACGAAAGCTCATACCCTACCAGGAAATATTGTTGTGAGTCTTTAAGGTGCTACTGGACTCTTGCCCTTTTCTACTACTGCAGACAGACTAACACGGCTACCCACTGTGAATCATTTTCCAATGCAGGTTTGTGACAAGCTGAACTGAACAGAGGCACAGTTATTTTCAAGTGCCTCTGTGTTCTAGTTTGCCACTGCAGTAGTACCTCAGGGACTGGGGGGTGGTGAGCTCAATCTCCTCTGTGAACTGAGGGCCCTTTACTCAAAACTATTCAGTTTGCTGTCGCTCCACAAATTCAGGATGGCAGCTAGTTTGCGAATGTTCTACCAGCTTTGGTGACCTTTGGTTTAGGAAGCAGAAACTTTAAAAAAAGTTTCTAAACTTTTTGTTTTCTAAAACTTGGAAATCAAACAAGCAAATACCTTGCATGGCTCAGTGATCTCACGATTTTTGAAAAGTGTGGCTTGTAAAATGGCTTTAGATCTGATGTGGTTTCCCACCATCAACTAAAATACATAATTTTTAAAATAATTTCTTGGTCATCTAGGCTAAGGAAACATTTCATTGACCAAGGTAAGATGATAAGAAGTCCTGGGAGGCATTATCTCATTTGTTTGTCATCACACCCTAAACACCACAAGCTTGAACAGTCTTAATCCCAGTTTACATGGTTATGATCATATCTGGGATTTGAGCGATCACAAGCATCTACAGAAAACCCAGTTTATTAACTTCAGGAAGTATCATTCCTCCCCCTGCCCCTGCCCCTCTTCTTAAAGAAGGTGTCTGAAAATAAATACACATGATTCCAAGACACAAACCTTATTGAGAACAGGCATATTTAAGTGTTCACTACTTCATTTAAATGAATCAGAGCATAATCCCCAGACAGGGGGTGCCACTGCTTTCTTGGTACTTATATGAGGCCCTTTGAGTGATATACAGAGGACAGGTCTTGCCTTACTTTGACAGTATGAAAAATGCTGCAGTACCATTCCTCAATTCCAGCCACCAAGTAACACAGCAAACCCAGAATCACCTGGGAGGAGCCCATGTTCTCACTGATGTTCCTCAAATGATGACTGCTGCTCCCAAGGTTAAGGGGAAAACATAATGTATTCATATTATCCTGACATTATGGGGAGGATGTCACTGTGGCACCAGAATTATGAGCCCCAACCAGTATTTTATAGCAGTAAGCATTTAATTGGGAGGGAAGGCAGCATGGTATAGCCCGATCTCGTCAGATCTCAGAAGCTAAGAAGGCGTGGTACTTGGGAGACCTCCAAGGAACTCTGCAGAGAAAGGTGATGGCAAACCACTTCAGCTTCTCACTTGCCTTGAAAGCCCCTTGCTGAGGTCGCCATAAATTGGCTGAGACTTGATGGCACTTTACATGCACACCCAGGCATTCAACCATGGGACACTAAGAACAGTTGGATTTAGCACCTGAATATGCAGCAAGAAGAATTTTACCACATGTCTGCTGTTGATCAGAAAAGCACAAATGTGAGAGCATTGCAATTTCTACACTGCAGAATACTGCCATGCCTCTCCCCCCTGCTTGTCTGTACATTGCAGTGCGCTGCCACTTTGCAAACATATTTCTGTGTTTCTCCTTGGCTGACTTGCAAAACCACTGTGCCAGTTTGTCAGGCATAAAATCTACTTGGCAATCCTAACAGAACTGCAAAGAATATTGTCTCCTCAGCAACTTACTTATGGCGATAGAACATATCTTTTGCATATATTTTCCACAATATTTTGCATATATTTTCCACAAGTTGTTATTACATAGGCACTGTGGGTCAAGAAATCAGAACTTAACTTCGGGCTGTCCAAAAAATTAAGGCTCCAATATTAATCAAAGCAGTGTTGAATGGCATTATTAATGTGCTAACTCCAGAAATTTAAGCAAATACTATTTAGAGTGGTGGAAACCCAAAAGGACTTGATGTGGATGTATATGTGTATACAATATATTAGCTTGTAAAATCTACACAGGAAGAAAACATATGCATGGCCTAGTCCGACTGGGATTGTTTCACTAGAGAATAGAGGATCACATGACTGAATTCTTCCTCACACGAACGTCTAGGCAATAAAACAAAGCTACTGTGTCAATTCTAGCATAGCCTCTGACACAGTTGTTCAGTAAAAGAAGTTCCATATATTTTCCATAACACTTTCAGTGTAGGGCGTAACAGCTGTTGTTGAGGCATCATGGAGTTCAAAATGTAATAATTTCCTTGGTCTAATAGAGCCCAGGTACAGCCTGCGGAACATTTTTTTCTTCATGCTGTTAGGGACACTTGGGATGATCACAGAGGAAAGAATTTCTTCCAACTACTTCTGCTCTTATGCACTTGAGGTGGCAATTTATGGGCTGCATCCTTTTTACATGTCTTGTCTGATAGGACTGTAGTAGGAGCTTCAGTTTATGGTCCAGAAACCAAGTTTCTTCAAAGTATCAGTGAATATCTGTCTGCTGGCTTTGAACATGCATAATAATATCATCCGTGACAATTTTATACAGAGAGAAGAATGTGCAGTGGAATGCCAAAGCTAAAAGAACAAACAGATCACTAAGCAGAAAGGTGGTGAAGGCACTTATTCATCGTGTTCAAAGGGGCTGCCTTTTTCAGAAGATATATATGGTCAAGCTTAATTTAATGCAAAGTCTTGAAGTCTGGTCCAAGTCTCTGAAGTTAAGAGGATTAATTATTTTGGGTCTCAGCTATATATCATAAATACTTTGGATTTGCTGTCAACTGGAGTGCCAGAATTATCAAGCTCCATCAGAATATTCTTATCATCTTTGATTACCTGGGCCTGGTCAGTATTCTGAAGTACTTCTGGTAGGGTCCTCAAACTGAGATGCACATCTTTGAAGACATGAAGTAAAAACACTCCTAAAATAATGGTGAGGAATCCACATACTGTCCCAATAATGTCCGCCACAGACATGGCGACCCATTCTTTAAAGAGAATAACTGAAGTAGTGATGACTATGGTGGTAAATAGCACATAGTAGATGGGGAAAACCAAGGAGGTGTTGAAAATGTCCAGAGCTTTATTGAGGTAGTTGATTTGGGTAGTGATAGAAGCCACTAAAGTAAGGACAAGGATCCAGGTCAGTGGGTTTTGCAAAACAGGCCGGTGAGCAAAAAAACCCTTGATGGCAATACCCAGCCCTTTGACTGAAGATACTGAGAATGCCCCAATCACAGAACAGATGGTGAGGTAGATTAGGATATTGGTTTGGCCATAACGGGGTGCCACAAAGAAAATCAGAACCAGGCAGGCCACCAAAAGAATGCCAGCATAAACAAGGAAACCTGCAAAGGGAGGAAAAAGTTACAGTTCGTGAAATAAAACACAAAATGAAATTCACGACTTCTAAAGAAACAGAATATGCTGATTGAGCCAAGGTGGCAATGCACGGTACTGTGAAGACTTAAATCAATCAGCAGGAACAGAACATAGAGTCATTCTACCCAAGGAATGGAACCATGTGAACTTAAGATTGCCAAGAGGGCTTCCCCGTTCAGAATTCCCAAACTGCTATTTAAACTCCTGTGATTTCAAAAATTAATTTGATGAAGGGCACAATAGCTTTTTTAAAGGAATTTGTGTCCCTCAGAAAGTGTGGAGACATATGACAGGTTTTTTTAAAAAAAGAAGAAGAGATACATAATATTTTTTAATGAAAAAGAGAAATAAAAGTGTATTGTAAACAAAACTAATGTATGGGACATGTCAATAGTGTATTGGAAAAGTTTGGACGCAGAAAACTGAATGCTTTCCCCTTTTCCTTTTTATTTTTTGTACCCCAAAAAACCTTTAATAAAACATTTAAAAAAGAAAGAAAGTGTGGAGACAGTCCATCTGCTGAGCTTATCAGTGTTTATGGATATGATAGCCACACTTTTAAGATCCATCCACACAGCAGCAGTTTCTGACAACTTCAACACTATAGCCATCACATTTCAACTGCCTCAAATGTATTATATTGTCAACTGTGTCTACTGTGCCTGGTACTTACCTGGCTCTTTCAGTTTAGAGAACATTTCACTCAGATTGGTGACTTCTTCTTCCTCGGGAGCATGAATCACAAGCACTGTACTGCCCACAATACTCAGCATGCAACCTAGTTTCCCCAACAGATTGAGCCTCTCTCCGAGTAGATAGGAAGACAAAATGGAACTGTGAAAAAAGAAATCAAAACAATTGCTTAGAGAGGATGGCCAGGGTGCACTAATAGCAGATCTATAGCACAATGCAAACCCCTTCCAGAGATAGAGAGAAAGATTTCATTGGTATTCACACTAGTTGAATACTGCCACTTGGTATCAACCACGGCTAGAATTGTGTCTTCTTACTAGGGTTGCCAACCTCCAGGTACTAGCTGGAGATCTCCTGCTATTACAACTGATTGCCAGCCAATAGAGATCAGTTTACCTGGAGAAAATGGCCACTTTGGCAATTGGACTCTATGGCATTGAAGACCCTCCCCTCCCCAAACCCCACCCTCCTCAGGCTCCGCCCCAAAAACCTCCTGCCAGTGGCGAAGAGGGACGTGGCAACCCTACTTCTCGGAGAACTGGGGGCTTCAACATCCAACAAAAATTCTAGTAAAAAATGAACTAGTGCAATTTGATGAAGGGATCACCCAATGAGAAGACAGCTACCACTAGTTGCAACTGAAGGAATGTAGAATAAATGTTGGATTGCAATTCACACAATATAAACTATCAAGGGTCCATTTCTGCTGTGAGAAAAATGCACAGCTCATTGCAAATATCTGACTTTCTGTAGAGCAGGATAATGTTATCAAGCAATTTTTTTCTATCTGTGTATGGAAAAATCACATTAGTACCACCTGGAGCTTTTGGGACCCAGAGTAAATATCGGAGAAGAGGATAGAATGAGAGGAAATCACCTTATGAGCACACTCAGTGCTCCAAGAGGAGTAACAATGGTTGCAGGTGCAAAGGCATACGCAGCAAAGTTGGCAGCTTCTCCTCCACCCACTGAGAAAAACAGACAAAGGAATCACAATTAATAGGACCCTACTGTTCAAATGCATGTGCTACTTTTGTTTGCATTCCATGGCAATCCATTTCAAAAGAGAACTGAAACCCAGTGATCATAACAAGGACGAGAGGGGTTGTCCATGATTTCTTTTTCTTTTTTTTACAAGTTTCTTACAGTTGCATGGCAGGTAAGAACGAACGAGCCCAAAACAGAAAGGCAACCCACAAATATCCCTGAACAGGATCTCGGACTATGACATAAACAAGTCAGCCAGTGATGTCATGGCTTATCACTGTCTTGATCAGAAAGTATATTTGCTGAGGAGTATGATACCTCCACCCTGACCTGGATGGCCCGGGCTAGCCTGATCTCGTAAGATCTCAGAAGCTAAGCAGGGTCAGCCCTGGTTAGTATTTGGATGCGGGACCACCAAGGAATACCAGGGTTGCTATGCAGAGGAAGGCACTGGCAAACCACTTCTGTTAGTCTCTTGCCATGAAAAACTCCAAAAAGGGGTTGCCATAAGTCGGCTGTGACTTGACGGCACTTCACACACACATGATACCTCCAGGAAATGCTCCTTAAAGGAGGGCCTCATTCAGTACAGTCCTCACAGAGAAGCTACAGAAAATTTGTTCTGTGCAGCATTGCAATGGTCTTGTTTACCACGAGGACTCTGTCTATGCAGACTCTTTCCATACCACACAAAAAGTAGTTGTCACATATCACAGACACTGCAAAGAATGCTACCATTTAGAAGGGACTATCAGTAGTTTCCACATGTACAGCTGTAACAGACGAAGCATCTTCTAGCTCACAAGGAAAGTGAGAGGGATTGAGTGTTTCTCATCAAGGTTTAGCATTTTAGAAGGTACAGGTCCAGGATAGTGAGAATAATCATACTTACTGGTGAGCAAACCAGCCCACCACAGCCAGTCTTTTAGGTATCCATGACCTCCATCTCCTGAGAAAGTAACAGAAGACAGACATGCTTAGAGACAACTAGAGGATCAAAGAAGAAGAGTTGGTTTTTATATGCCAACTTTCTCTCCCATTTAAGGAAGAATCAAACCAGCTTACAATCACCTTCCCTTCCCCTCCCCACAAAAGACACCCTGTGAGGTAAGTGGGGCTGAGAGTGTGTGACTAGCTCGAGGTCACCCAGCTAGCTTCATGTGTAGGAGTGGGGAAACCAACTTGGTTCACCAGATTAGCCTCCGCCGCTCATGTGGAGGAGTGGGGAATCAAATCCGGTTCTCCAGATCAGAGTCCACCGCTCTTAACCACTACAGCACACTGGCTCTCGGCGTGGTGTAGTGGTTAAGCTGAGTAACTTGTTGAAAAGAAACTAAAAATGGGATGCATAAGTGAAACCTTATTTGTGGGTAATAATAGTTGTTAGCTAAAACAAAAGTATTCACAACTTGGATGGAGAGTACAGACACAACAGTTTTTAAATAACTTCCAGGGATGAAAACAAAGCATTACCTGACTGACAGGGAAGTCCATAAAGCCACACCCTTCTAAGCCCATTGACTTCAATGGACTTGAAAGAGTTAAGAATTGAACAGCAAGTCAGCTACAGAGAATATTTTTGCACTTCATCATATGTGGTCTCAGTAATAGAAAGCTCAGATGCCATAATGTGGAATCCAGTCTGAACATCTAACGTTTTGCTGCTACATCAGCGAAGCATCCACTGCCCTGCTGATCAACAGTCGGCCACAAGCTACCACAACTGTATTATCAAGAGCGCTCACTTGGCCCAATACAAATGGGAGGGAATCTCTCTTTTGTCTCACCTCCATTGCTGCATTCTCTTGAGAGTAACAACCTGCTTCACTGCCGGATTCAAAGGATTAAGTAAGGAACAGAATCCCTCCATTATACAACACAGAAAAGCCATAACTTGACTGTTGTTGCGGAAACAGCAGTGATTCAAGAGCAACCAATGTCCCAGAATCCACGAACAACAAAGTGATTGGCAAATAAGGGTTGCTTCATTCCCCCCCCCCCCCACGCAATTGGTTTAGTCAATAGATTAATCTACTAAAGTTTTAATAGGTTAACAAGCAATATTATATTTTGACAGGCAGGGTTAAAACACCCTTGTTGATTCTGTTCTCTGTGGTGCTGAAATAGGGACGGTTTCTTCACACAACGCATAGTTAAGTTGTGGAACTCCCTGTCCCAAGATGTGGTGATGGCTGCCAACTTGGAAGGCTTGAAGAGGGGAGTGGACATGTTCACGGAGGAGATGGGTATTCATGGCTACTAGTAAAAATGGCTACTAGTCATGATGCAAACCTATTCTCTCCAGTCTCAGAGGAGCATGCCTATTATATTAGGTGCTGTGGAACACAGGCAGGATAATGTTACTGCAGTCGTCTTGTTTGTGGGCTTTCTGGAGGCACCTGGTTGGCCGCTGTGTGAACAGACTGCTGGACTGGCTGGACCTTGGTCTGATCCAGCATGGCCTTTCTTACGTTCTTCCACATGGGGACAGGCTTGTGTGGTTTCCCTGTTGCTGCTACAACTGCTGATGCAGGTTTCACCATGATTTCCCTGCCCCAGTCCCTTGGCAAGGGCCATCCCCTCTCCCTCAGCCTATCAGGGCTTTCCCCGTTTTTAAAATTAAATCAGCTATCGGGTTTTGCTATATTGATATAACATTGTAGCAGCTTGTGCATCAGGTTCATTAAATTCCCAGCCCCTTTCATAGTGGAGGTAGGCTTTTTCCTTGCATGTTTGCAATGAAAGGGCCAGTGACTTATTTTTTTAAAACAACCACAGGTGGGAACTCAGAGAACCTGATACACAGCTTGTCATAATGTTATATCGCTATAATGATAGTCAATTGCCAATTTAAAACAACAATTTAAAACAACAAGTGGTGGGGAGAGGAAATGTCTGCCACAGTGATGGGGTCAGGGAGCCATCCAGGTTTTACTGTGATCTTTCCCCAAACTGCAGCAAAGCAGGTTTGAGAAAGATCAAAGAAAAGCCAGGGAAACCCCAGGAGGTACACAATGCTGGGGGGAATCAGGAAAAAAAAACTGTTTTCAATAGCATTGAACCTGAGGAAAAGAGGTTGTGTAGAAAAGATAGGGTCGCCAGGTCCCTCTTTACCACCGGTGGGAGGTTTTTGGGGTGGAGCCTGAGGAGGGGGGGTTTGGGGAGGAACTTCAATGCCATTGAGTCCAATTGTCAAAGTGGACATTTTCTCCAGGGGAACAGATCAGTTGTAATAGCGGGAGATCTCCAGCTAGTTATCTGGAGGTTGGCAACCCTAAGAAAAGACCAGGGAGCAACAAGTGGTAGTTCTACGAAGAACTGATTTTTATATGGTTTAACTGTAAATAACCTTAACTGTCTTTCGATACCTGATGCCGTTTCAAAAATTTTACTAGAAGCAGAAAATGTTTCAGATTACAATTACCCTAGCAGAACAGGAACCACCGCCTCTCCTTGCCTGTCAGACTCAAAAGAATGTTAAAGTGCAAGAGAGACAAAGGTATGAAGGCACCATGGCAACAAATCAGGCCTGAAGGCCTTGATGGAAAGATTAGATGAGCAGATAAAGAGAAAGAACATGCAAAAAAAAAAATTGTCCCACAGAACCCTAGCACCCACACAAGTTCAGCAAGTGTAGCTTGGGTTGCAATGATTCTTCTATGACTAAATAGGGAGGAGTCACATTGCACAGGACTAAAGTGTGCAGCTGCTTCACACATGCATGCTCCATTACTTACACTATGTGTAAATGAACCATAGATTCAACTTCCATATAGCTTGTAATCTCAAACACTGGCCAATGAAATTGGTCCACACAGCGAGGAGGCATGCAGTACTGAGCAAGCATGTGAGATAGTGGTGATGTGGATTGGCACGTCTGACTGACAGGAACTGTTTATGTGCAACTATGGTTGCCAGACCATGGCTGGCAACCGGCTGCAAGGTTGGGAGCAGCTGCAAAGTTGTCTTCGCCACTATGTCATTTCTGGGGCAAATGTGATGGAGGGTAGCTCTAGGGATCCAGAGTACCTTCAGCAATTGCTTGAACTACCTACATCACTTCCAGGTTTCCCCCAGAAGTAACACCGCAGCACAGATGTCACAATTTTTCCCCTCCCACCACTGCTTGAATTACACAGCTCTATTTGCAATACTTTGGCTTCTGTCGTATCATCTGCACACAGCATTCTTCTCTATTCTTGCAGCTTTTTCTAAACCCTTGAAAGATCATCCCCAGGGTTGTGGGTAGGGTTGCCAGGTCCCCCCTCTCCATCAGCAGGAGGTTTTTGGGTGCAAGGCTGGGGCAATCACATGTGCATGTGGCTGCGTGCAACGCAATTACGTCACTTCTGGGTTTACTCCCAACAGCGCTGCATCACCGCAGCTGCTTTAGCACTCAACCCCCCCCCCAAATGCTAGCGTTGTGGAGGGTTGAGTGCTAAAGTGGCTGTGGTGATGCGAAGCTTCCAGGAGTAAACCCAGAAGTGATGTAATTGCTGTGCACGTAGCTGCGCATGTGTGCAATCTCCGCTCTGGAGCAGCCTGATGGCGGGCAATTGCCCACCAAAACCACTTACCTGGCAATCCTAGTTGTGGGGCATTTGGGGAGGAATAGATATGTAGGTTGGGGGACTGAATTGAGAAGGGACAACAAGATGAACTGACGCCTCCTTCCTCTTCCACAATCACAACTCCACCGAGCGGAAGAAGCATGCTTGTCACTTCTCTTGTTCCTTCTCACTCTAACCTCCCAATTTACAAAGTAAGTCCTCCACCTAGGTCCCAAGGAACAATCTTTTGGGGGACTTGGAAGGAACTGCACAAATAGAAAGCAATGCGGGGATATTCTGGGTGCCTTCTGAGAATGGACGGTTGGATGCAAGCCATTGTGAGTCACATGAATATGTTCTGCAAGACTTTGGAGGCGGTTCCAGATTTTCTCTGAGATAGATGCAAGTATTATAATATTCTTATTACTATAAACATGTCTTTCAACATGGGAGATAAGTTTCTCACTGCAGCAAGTATTAGCATAAGCAGAAGGCTTGCTTGTAGAATCTCACATTTCCATTGGAAGCTGGCAGTTGAAACATCAATCTAGCCAGATATCGGCGGTGTTATGATTATACAGAAGCATAATACATAATGAGTGGACAAAAGAAGAGGGTCTGTTGCTTAACCTACACTTCTGAGTTATATCATAACCCAACAGAATACTAGTGTTGAGGTGTAATGAATCTTTGCTTTTAAATGAAAGTGACTATTTCCTACAGTAGCAAGTACCCTGTCTGACTACTACTACTTTGAAAGTAGTGGATTGTGGGCGTGAGGTAGTTGTGAATTTCCTGCATTGTGCAGTGGGTTGGACGAGACAGCCCTCGTGGTCCCTTCCAACTGTATGATTCTATGAAAGAAGTAGAGTGTGTACACCTTTGCTAGTGCTTGAGCATCTGATATATAAGCTCTTCCTAGCATCCAGAAGCACAACATGGTCAACCCTCCCCCACACACTCACCCTTCACTTGCAGCTTGCACTGAGCTCTCTCTTTCTTATGCAGAGTTGCCAGATCACAAGAGAGCTCTTTGCTGACCTAGCGCTTAATTGGGAAGTGCCTGGAGCCTGCTACCTAAGCAGCACCCTAACCTCCCCACTCTGAGGATGCGCTTCCAACCCTGATTCCTTAGCACAGAATACCTTGTCATGCAATTAAACAAAGAGAAACCACTGTTGGATGGAAATGGCCACAACTTTTTATTGGTAACAGCAACAGGCATTTGGCATGGCATAAGGGTATGATCCTAATCATCGGTGACCCGGCTGCCAACCAATGCATCTCCTATCTCCAGCCTGGGAGTAGCCTGGGATGGCAGTCCATGGGACCCACTTGGATGGAAGCCTACTGCGTGGTCCCCTGCCACTTGGCAGGAGGCCATGTTGACAGCCCCTGAGTGGGTATGTAGCAATCCAGGCCTCCCCCCAAATCCCTTACTGGGATCCCCAGAGTGGGGAAAAGGGGGGGCATGCAGGTAATCTTTTCCCCCAAACTGGATCCAGCCCCATGCAAAACTGTTAAAGTTATGATGAGATAACGGAACATGAATAACAAACAGCCTAAATAAAGGGAGGAAGGGCAGGACAACTCAGAAGCCAAACAAGCTGGGGGCTGGGCAAGGGTTCTTTGAATTTTCTGCAGGCAGACCTGAGTGAAACACTCAAGTCCGCAGTCCAAAGGAGGGCCTGCCCCCAGAGCCCTGGGGCCTGATTGGCCCATTTGAACTCCTGGGAAAGCTGGGGGAGTAACGGCAGGGCAGAAAAGTTCCCACCAAAGCCACCGACACCGCGGATCCCTCCCTGGCTTCCCAGCCAGCCGCCATTTAAAGTGCCATGCCTACCAGCCCCGCTGCTCTCCCCTGGCCCTGAAAAGCCCGATGAGCCCCCGTGCTGGCTACAGCCACCCCACAGCACAGGCCTGCAAAATGGGGCTCTTTCGGTGAGTCAGGGCCCATGCTTTGTTTCTTTAAAAGATCTACAGTCACAAATGACAATGTACCCAATTGCTCCCATCCCCATTACCCGCTCTCCCCTACTGTTGAAAGTATGGGATAAAAAGTTTCTGGAGGTCGTCAAGTAATTCCTCTCGAACAGCACTCAGTCTGTATTAATTGTACTCCAACAGACAGGATCTCTGTTTCTTCATTACGTCAATCATTATATTTTTAAGTGTACAGCTAACATATTTTATGGGTACATCAGAAGATATGAACTGTGAACATAACAAACATAAATGCATCATACAGGCACACTCATTAAGATTATCAGTTCCCTGTGGAGTATATGCTTGATGGAAAAATGGGGATTGGCCCAGTGAATATGGATAATGTGTGAATAATGGCCCATAAAACATTCAGAGGCTCAAAGTCAGACCTCCGTTATATCAAAAATAGTTTCTATTCCCACCTCTGCAGACAACTAAATTCGTACCTGCCCTGGTGCCTCCTTTCTCCACTAACCGTAGCAGCCCTTTCTTCTTGAGGATGACACTGCTGCCAATGAGAAAGCTGGAGAAGATGGCCAGGCCCAAGCCAACATAGAAGCCATATTTGTTTTCTACCTGCACCATCCAGTCAGCATCCAAAGTCAGATTTTCGTGAGGTGAAATTGTTGGGCTGACATTCCCAATGACCTGGCAGACTGTCTGCCAAGACAGGCAAGTCAGGGTCAACAAGGAACCTGGGAACATAAGAAGGGAAGGAGGGAGAAATGGAGATTAATGAAGACTTTAATGAATAAACGTTTCTGTGGCTATATCTAGCACGCCATCTCTCAGGGAATCGTTATTCTTTTTCCCTTCCTCGGGATTTCTCCATCTTCATCCATTTACAATTTCAATAATTTCTTCACGAACGTGAGAATAAACGTTCTTGTGTTTTAGACAGTTGCAAGGACCGGCATGTGAAAAATGGCACCCCCAAACCCTGAAGACATCAGCATTGTTTCTCACTTTTGCCCTCTGATCAATTTTTTTTTACTAATCATTCTATTTTCATACTGCTTGCCAGCAGATTTTAAACGACACGTTTTTTGTTTGTGTAAATCTGCAAACCAATGACAGTTTTACAGTTGTAATATATTTTTAATTAATATGTGCAAATGACTGATGGACAGTTCTATTTTAAACAGGGCACGCTTTAAGTACTCCCTGTGGAATAATCTTCACCCTAACTAATGCATAGCCAGAATTTCCACTACGTTTTAATGTGGCAGGGTTTCTGTGCCTTGAATGCAACAGGAAAAGGTTTTCTCATTACTAACCTGGAGAAAAGCTTTACCTGCTGACTTGCTGTCATGCAGGGACTGAAGTCCTTCCAGAAAGAAAAAAAAGGTAGTAATTGTATACAGAACACACAATAAATAAAATAAATGAATAAATAGATAATGAAAGCTAATTAAAACACACTTGGCATTTTATCATCACAAAAAGGAGTTCAAGCCTGCCAAGGCAGCTATCCTAGGACAGGACAAAACAGACCCAAATCAGCTGGTCAAAGAGAATAAATAAGAGAAAATAATAATAAAAGAAGACACAGCTCTTTGGGGAATGCAGCAAAAAACCCAAAAACCAACAGCACCCATATAACCAGAAAACCAGAGCTGAAATCAAAAGAAAACCAAACAGAAATTGAGCAGAGTGCTGAATAATGCCCTTCTGAGCCAGGCATGACAGCTAAGCTCCACTCAAAAGTAATAAAAATTAAATAAAAAGAATGAATAAATAGATCGATGAATAATAAAACACAATATGCAGCCTACAACTATAAAGCAGAGAAGATGGCTCTGTCTCTACCTATACCCCAGCTGTTCCTGAAACCAAAGCAAATTAACACACCCTCGGCATCTTATCAAGTAAACACTGAGAAAACACTAAGAGAAACATCTTTACAAAAAAAAAAGCTCAAGACTGCCACAGCAGCTATCTTGAAACAGAACAAAAAAGACCCAAATCAGCTGGTCCAAAATAAAATAAATAGAAGCAGCAATAATAAAAAGGCACAACTCTTCAGAAAGCACAGCAAAACACCACTGCCACCCAGATAACCGGAAACCGAACTCCAGTCATATACAGAACAATTAACAAGTCTTGGTCTGGAGTCTCCAGGCTAGTTACTCTAGAATAATCCCATGCACTTTGAGTAATTGATTTGACCACAAATGCCACTGGAATAGTCAGACTCAAAATGTGTACAGATCCATTTTATTAATTCACACTCAGCTTTTCAATCCAAAACTGTATCCCAAGGCAGATTGAAAGCCAAGGTATCCATTCATCATTTTCAGGCTGCAACCATCTTTCCTACCAGTGCTTTTTGCAGCAACACGACATTGGGAAATTCTGGTCAAGCAGTTGGAATTTGCATTTCTTAAATGTCTCGCCATCAAAGCATAGACGGCTCTGTTAGCCCAGGAGATGGCAACCTTCCTCATCTTGGCAAAGTGTATTAGGGTTGCAATTCTTTTTGAAATAAAGGTTCTGCTACATGGGTGGCAATAAATCCAACCAGAGAAACTGTTCCTAGCACGGAGTATGGCAACTTGGGAAAGATAAATGTGCTGGGTTTCTTTCTACCTTACAGCTGCTATGGACAGAACCTTTGTCAGGGAAAAAGAAAGAAAGAATGGCAGCTCTAGCAAGGTCTCCTTGACAGCTGACTGCAGAAGTACAAACGATCTGTAAAATAAACCCAAGCACATCACAAAAAGAACAGAACTGACCTAAACTGGATTTTAAATTTGGCTGTATCATTACTCAATATTTAATTGTTATGTATTGCTTTTATCTGTGCTTATTATGTATATTTTAACCTATTGAAAGCTGCTCTGAGACCTGCTTTGGTGGGGGAAGAGCGGGATATAAAAAGAATAAACCTTATTGCATTGTTGCACTTTAAAATCCCACAGGGAAGGAGGCCTGATTAAAATGGTCTACCCACAGAGGCTCATGGAGCTTACTAGATTCCAGAATGATCTAGGGAATTTTAGGATTTCAAACACATGCTCTGTTGAGGCTGCAGCGGGAGCTTGGAATATGAAGCTCCTTGGAGCTATTGACATGGTCGCCCCTTGTCAGAGTAGTGTAGTGGTTAAGAGTGTTGGTTTGGAGTGGTGGACTCTAATCTGGAGAACCGGTTTGATTCCCCACTCCTCCACATAAGCATTGGATGCTAATCCAGTGAACCGGGTTTGTTTCCCCACTCCTACATACGAAGCCAGCTGAATAACCTTGGGCTAGTCACAGCTCTCAAAGCTCTCTCAGCTCCACCTACCTCACCTACCTACCTACCTGTTGTGGGGAGGGGAAAGGAAGGTGATTGTAAGCAGGTTTGATTCTTCCTTAAGTGGTAGAGAAAGTTGGCATATAAAAACCAACTCTTCTTCTTCCTCCTCTTCCTCCTCCTCCTCCTCTTCTTCTTCCTCCTCCTCCTCCAACCTTATAGCAAAACCCAGCTCAAAGCCAAGTGACCTGAAGAGACCTGGGAGATGTCTAGAATGGCACTCATGGAAAGCTCTCACAGAATCTAACAGAACATGTTATAGAGCCTGTTGCAAGACCTATGTATTATCGGTGGTGACAGCAGCAAAGAAATTTTGCTTCTCCGCTACCATTGCATCAGCTAGTTCACGAACATCCCAGTTGTTTAAGGTATCTTGGCAACCTAATTTTTTTATTGACTCAGGAAATGATGTGATACTTTTTCAAAGTATTTTGCTGATAAAATATTATTAATACAAGGTGATCTGGATGCTGGATGAAAAATACGTCAATCTGAAGAAATGTGTAATACATCATCTGGTCTATTTATAGACCATTTTGACCAATTATCATGATGGACGTTGACAGAATCCTGGGATCTGTGAAGGCAACTACTTGTGCTATGGACCATGGCCCATTCTGGCTTCTAAAATCATATAAGGATCACAACAACAAGCATCATAAAATCAATCTCTGGCCTTTTATGCATGGGTTGTTTCCACCAGATTTGCTGCTCTCTAGATGCACAGTCTTTCCAGTTGAATTTTCAAAACACTATGCACAGGGGCTTTTTTCCCTGAAGAAATGCCAGCGGTAAACAGAGTGCACTTATGCATCAGCAGCGAAAATGCAGAGCTTCTGAAATAATGGAGACGTGGTCTATAAGAGGACTGAAACTGACCAACACTCGCTGTGAAACTGACCAAATAAGCAGCCATATAGGTGTTTGTGATTATTTCAGTTGCTACTCCTGCACTCACCAACAAAAACAACTGTTCGATCTGAAACTGACCAACACTCACTGTGAAACTGACCATCATATTCCAGCATTCTCTCACTAGTGCACTTGCAAACAAACAAACAAACTAAAAAGATGGCTTTGAGGGGAGGGATTGGATGAGGGGGAAATACAAGTGGGAGGGAGAAGAGAGAATGGGCATGGGGAGAAAAACCCAAATTGACAAGTATGCACAGGATCAGCTTTTGTTTTGGGATCGAGGTAGACTTTAAACTTATTATAACTTTATTATAACAGAGTGGTTCAGGAAGAATGCTCTAATAAAGGGAAAGAGACTATGGACTATAATACAGTGTACACTGTGGCCCTAGCCTCTCATACCTAGCTTCCCCTGGCACACATGGACTAGTGTGCAGGACTAAAGGACTATGCAGAAAGCCAACAACGCAGCAAGCCAAGGAATGGAAGTGACCCAAACGCTACCCTGGACCAAGCTGCAAAGTGCTAGCAGGGCCCTGCAAATGGCAAGCAGTACTATGGACCCAGGAAAGGAAGTGGCCTGAACTCCATCTTGGATGTAGCTGCACACTTGTGGAAGAAAAGACTGTCTCCAGCCTCGCCTGAAACCCCGGAGCCATGGAAGAGCTGCTCCCTTCCAGACAATGAACAGGACATTGTAATGTTTGCATAACTATCAATGTGGCCGCTCTATCAAGATCAGCCTGAAGACCAGAGCCAATGACGCTCCCTTTCACACCCTGAATTCCTTTCCTGGGATAGCCTGGGATCAGGCTAATCCTATCTTCTATTCATCCTCTTCCTCTCATACTCAACTTTCCCTGATAGCCAACTAATATCAATAATTGTTCAATGCTTGCCAGCCATCAATAATCCATCGCTGCTCCCATCCTTTCTCCCTACTGTGTGACCTTGGGCCAGTCACAGTTCTCTCAGAACTCTCTCAGCCCACGCAGAGGCAGGCAATGGGAAACCATCTCCAAACATCCGTTGCCTTGAAAACCTTACGGTGTTGCCATAAGTCAGCTATGACTTGATGGCACTTTCCACCATCAAACTAAATAATCCATACACTGATGGAATAAAATCTACCTAAAATTATAGAGAGGGAATTGAAATAGAGAACAGGAGGCCAGTAGCACCTTAAGGACAAAATTTGTTCCAGTGGAAGCTTTCATGGGTCAAAACTCAATGTTTCTGATGAAGTGAATTCTAATGAACAAAAACTTATGCTGGAATAAAGTCAGTTAGGGGAGCCCTGAGGAATGAGACCAGTGGTCCATCCAGTCCAGCTTCCTGTTTCACAGAGTGGCCAAACAATTGTCCTAGATGACCAACAAACAGGGCATATAGGCGAAGACCTTCCCCTGATGATGTCTCCCAACATGGCACTCAGAAGTACATTGCCTCTGAATGAAAGGTTTTGCTGCTACAAACTGGCTACCCAACGGGAATTTTCATACAGTGATTATGCTTTGCAGGATGAAACCTGTAATTTATTTTTAATAGAATAAACACAGGTATAACTCACATTTTATCAGTTAAGAATAAATCAACATCTGCAACTAAGGTGTGTCAGGTCAGTGTGGGCTGTGAAACTGCTGAGTCGCTGCAGTTCCCACACTTGACATACCTGATATTCCAACGCTATAGCTTGATACAGGCAAGAAAGTGTTGTAGGCTCTTTAAGAAGCCCATGTAGCGGTTAATATGGAAAAGCTGGTAGCCAAGATGTAAAACTTAAGAAACTTCACATCACAGATACGAATGGTTGAGGCGCAGATAAGGATCTCTGAGGGCAAATGTTGGCCTCTATGCTCAAAGGCATGGCTCTCCTCGTATGGTGCAAGAATGGGTTGGGCTCTGGCCTTCTGCACTAGGAAGAGGGGAAGAAATGGATGCTACTAAATTTTGCAAAGACCATTTCTGAGCTCTGCAAAGTGAATTACACTGAGCGATAAAGGAGCCCTTCAAGCTGTTATTAAAGATACAGCTATAAAAGCTGGTTGAAGTGGCAACCTTAACTGGAAAAAAACTTGTGTGGGAGCTTCATGTGTTTCAAATATAATTACTATTTTTAAATTCATAACCTTTTGCACACTGCATATAGCTCTTAGAGAATTCATTGCTATAAAAAGTAATGCCTAGTAGCTCTGATGGATTAAAAAGCAATCAAACCGATCCACGGAGGATAAATCTACAAAGAGGTTATTTCCCATGATTGCTAAATGGAATGGCCATATTCCACAGGCAAATTCAGTCATTTTTAGGAGTGGCTCTGGCCTCCATATCCTGTTTGTAGGTTGGGGGGGGGATATCTGATTAGGCATTATGGGGAAAAGGATACTGGACTTTGGTCTGATCCAGCAGGGTTCTTCTTATGCTGTTATATTTTATGTGGTCTGCTATAAAAGTCTAGAATGCTCTAGATTACAAATAGAGCAGTCATAAGGTGGTCTACTCAGAATCCTACCCAGGTCTATTCAATGGGGCTTACTCCCATGGAAGTGTAATCAGAATTGCACTATAACTGTGCAGTCTTATGCAGAATTATTCTGCCTAAACCCATCGATTTCTACTCTGTATAGGATCGCACTGTTCTTGTATTTTAAAGTAATTCAATATTTAGAGTGGCTAGATTTGAGTCCAGTAGCACCTTAGAGATTTTGGGGGTATACGTTTTCAAGAATCAAAGCTCCCTTTGTCAGATTTAGGATATTTCTATGCCACCTCTTCAGAGTCCTTGTTGAGGCAGCATACAATTAAAACCACCACAAAGTAACAGCCGTTAAAAACAAGCTACTGGACATAAGTACTATCCATAAAACAGAAGCAGACCATTACAAAGCTAAGACCCATACTTAAAGCCTGGGTAAAAAGATGGATTTTGGCCTGATGCTGGGGGAGGATATTCCCAGAGAGGGGCCACCAGAGAAAATGTCCTGGCTCTAGTTGCCATCAACCTCACCTCTGAAGGCAAGGCAACAGAGCCCAAAAGCTTAACTGTCAGACTGGGGCAGTACAGGATGAGACAGTCCTTTAGGTACCTGGGCCCCAAGCCATTAGGGCCTTAAGAACCAACACTTTGAACATTGCCCAGAAACATGGTCAACCAGTACAGATCTTTCAGCACAGAGGTGATAACCAGCCTGTAACCAGCCCTGACAGTATCCTGGCCACTGCATTTTGAACCAATTGGAGTTTTTGATCCATTTTCAAAGACAGATCCACACAACGTAGACTGCAGTCATCCAACTCGGATGTGATCAGAACATAGATCACTGTGGCCAGATCACATTTTTCCAAGTAATGGCTATAGCTGGCAAACCAGCTGGAGCTGATAAAAGGTGTTACCTACCACGGGTAACTCTGTTCTGAAACTAATGAACACAATCTATATTTATGTCCATTAATATTTTATATTCCAGTAAAATATTGAAATAGATTTTATTCCCCCCAAAATCCACAATATTCTATAAAGAGAACATCTGCACATTCAAAACACTGCCTACAGACGCAGAATAAGGAGAGCCGACACCTCAGTTGGGAGATCAAATGGGCCAACTTTATTCAATGATTTATTTACATTGGTCAAAGGGGATCTGCGACACCCGAAAACCAAACCCCATTCCAAACCCATTTGCAGTGCGGGTGACTGGCAGAATGGAGAAGTCAAGCCTCCACTTGTTTGGCATTCCTGAATTTATGGGTGAGGCCACCCCAGCTCCCAGCCTTGAGCCACCACATCTGTACAGTTTAGGCGCTTCCTCGCCAAGCCTTCGTGATGCTTGAGGGAGGTGTGCCACTTCCTGACCCCCTAGCTGCATAATCTATGGGTCAAGGATAATGACACCATTCAAGGTCTTCCTGTCCCAGGTTCATGAAGGCACTGAGGCCCCAGGCCTGGTCTGAGGGTTAACCTTTCACCATCCACATGATGCCCCAGGGTGTTTACCTAATAGGGTTGCCAGGTCCCTCTTCACCGGCAGGAGGTTTTTGGGGTGGAGCCTGGGGAGTGCAGGGTTTGAGGAGGGACTTCAATGCCATAGAATCCAATTGCCTATGTATTTGTGCTTAAGACCTTTGATCAAAAGAGCCTGAAGTAAAAGGAAAGGAATCCAATTGCCAAAGCGGCCATTTTCTCCAGGTGAACGGATCTCTATCGGCTGGAGATCAGTTGTAATAGCAGGAGGTCTCCAGCTAGTATCTGGAAGTTGGCAACCCTTTCAACTAAGCTTTACTGCATAACATTCAAGCAACTTGACCCGCACTGCTACTGCCACAAAGGGGGACCAGCTTGCTGTTTGGCCAATCCCTCCCCCACCAGCCCCTAAAAGAGGCCATGCCCTAGATCCCCCTGAAAGCATCATGACCCACTTTCATGAAAGACCCTGCTATCCCATATTAGCAAGGTAGCTGTATGACAACTGAGCCCCAGTCATATGCCAGTAGAGTAACAGAAATCACTGGGTTAGATCAGTAAACTCAAAAACCATAACGCTCAAAGAAGCTTTATTAATAGGAAAAGTTCAAAGGTAGATTAAAATACAGGTTAAATAGGCAAAATGGCAAAGAAAACAATAAATTCTAGCTGGCTATATTATACTTACTAAGATGTTATATAGTTGCTGATCTTAAAACTATAAAGATGTTGTTTCAGGCAACAGAGTGACATGCTGAAATTGAAGAGTAAGAACGACCACCATAAGGCATAGCCAAACTTATGGAAAAGTGGACTCAGGTCAGATGACCCACAACTCCCAATCAAGGTAGTCTCTAGGGAGATGTCTCTGACAGTTCAAGCTGGTCTGAACTGGAATGATGTTCTCAGGAGAAAAGAGTAATCTCATCCCTCTCCCATCTTCCCACAGATGTGCTGGTTCAACTAATTAGGATGGTATGAGCTAGTGACCTTGATGGTTCTGCCCGTTAGCGTAACAAGCTGCAGGTGTTTGTGAGAACAGAGCGAGCTAGGCCTATGGGAAATTACTGAGTGCTGAATCTTGAACACACAAAATGGAGAACAGTGATGTAGCAAAGAACAGAATGGTTCTTCTGTCTTCACAGGCTGTACCAGGCTCCCCACTTTGGGCGACCCCAACAGGTAGTCCATGCCTCTTTCAGTGACACTGAGCTCCATGACAGGTCATGCCAGCCAAATCAGCAAGGCAGCCACACCAGGCGCAAATCTACACTGGCTGCACCACAGTCCATCCAAGCCATGCCTCTGGCAAGTGCATCTACCATAATCTCTGCTTTGTGCATCCCTGATCTTATGGGTGAGGCCACCCAGGCTCAGAGCCATCATGTGGGTATGGCTCATGCTTCTCTTCACCAAGCCTTCTTTAGTGCTTGAGGGAGGTGTTTTATGTCCAATTCCCCAAGCCGCGAGGTCTATGGGTAAAGGATAGTGGCACCCCTCAAGGGGTTCCTGTCCCAGGTCCATGAAGGCACAGAGGCCCCGAGCTTCTGGTCTAAGGGTTACCCCTTCATTTTCTAAACCGATACCTCAGGGTGCTCATCCAAGTTGTACCATGTGCTACTGGATGCCAGCAGCCAACCAATAGGGAACCCCACCAGGCTCCATGACAGAAGCCAGAATGGCCACCAAATGCGACATCCGCCCACATCTCTCTCTGTAGCTGGCCTGCTTGCCATAAATTAGGCCCCAGTACATGCACCTGTGATGGACTCCCACCTAGCCAAACCTGAAATGATAAAAGCCTCCTTAATCAGCTATCCGCGGGTGAGAAATCCCTGCCTGGCTTCCCTGGAAACAGCAGAATTGATGACCACAGAATGATCTTAGTGACTGCTGCTTGCCACAGGCAGGTGAGTCCCATTCAGCTCCCTGGGTAGACTGAAGGGTAAATGATCATATCAGCCAACAAAACTCCACTTAGAATTAAGATTGACACGTGGATCAATAGCTCCCACTGAGCTGCACCTCAAGGATCTTGGTTAGTGATCAAGGGAAATATCCTCTTCCCATGCCTCAACTTACTGAGAAGATGTATTTGGCCAGACTAGCATTACCTGAAATTACAATAGCTTAAAGTTCAGCTAACCTTAGTCCCCTGGGACAGAGTCCGATGGATAGCTTCCCTGGAGTCCCATATAACCTGAGCTCCTCCAACTGCTGCCAGAACCAATAACATAACCAGGAGCTACGGGTGTTTTCTATCTAGGCTGCCATTTCAGGGCTCCAAATTATGTGGAGATTAGAATAGGATGCCATGGAAAGTGGGGTCTAGGGAGGGAAAAGACCTGGACAGGGTATAATGCCATGCAGTCCGCCTTCCAAAGCAGCCAGAAAATGGAATAAATGTTTTAAATAAATAAGTAATAAAGAAGTGACTAATGTAGTCTGGAGACCAGTTGTACCTCTGGGAGGTCTTCAGCTCCCATCTGGAGGCTAGCAACCCTATCTCTATTTGGAGCCCATTGCTGAGAACAGGTCACAGTGAACTGAGAACCGTCAAACCGATCTCCAGCATGCACCTGATCATCTAGCACCCTCCTGCAATGGGATAGTCTTTCTGCCTGTGAATGCTTTTGAATGGCTAACAGGTGTCAATCAACTGGTGCCCAACTCCACACGGCCCCTCAAGCTTGCATTTTTCTCCCCACTCTGCTACAAGAAGAAATAAAGTTAATGTCTGAGAAAGTCATGATGGGAAGGAAGTCTCTGGATCCTCTTCTTGCTTGACACTCCTTGCTTTGGGCTGGTGCTGTCCACAAGGCACTATCCTGCCAGGATAGAAGACTCTACAAGACTCAAGAAAACAACAAAAGCTCACAATTCTTTTCCTAATTCTTTGCTGCAGGCTTAACCCCTTAAAGTGCTAAGCTATTCCTTTGGAGTAGGCCAGAGGCTGGAGGCTTTTCTCCCAGCAGGAGAGCCATCTTGTGGTTCCCACTCAAATCAGCTGTTCCATCCTGGTCAGCTTTAGGTGTAGACTTACAAGTCTGAAAACCTAGCTCCAGTTGTTAGGTGGCCAAGGTTAGCATGTTCCCTCCTGAAAGGGGGAAGGCATTACTAGTATTATTATTATCCCTGTTACCAATATGACTATTGTGAAATAAAGCCAGGGGCTTTGCTGGCCAGATATTCCACACTTGAGATCTCCTAGGAAGCACCCCAAGATAGCCTCCTCATGATTAGCTTAGCTCAGACTCACTTCCCTCTCATTTGCTCATTATATGGAAAATAGTTTGTTATATTATTATTATCATTATATCATTGCTAGAGGCCTTGTAACCCAGCCCAAGTATCAGAACACTTGGGAAGCAACCCTCAATGCTTCTCAAACTATATCCAGGAGAGAGAGGTATGAAGCACTGAAATATTCTGCCATCCTGACGATTGGAGATGAGGGAAGTTACAGAACACAGCAACAGCATAACCAACCATGTATGCCCATGACAGAAAACCTCTATCGCAGGTGGCTCTGGGAAGTGGGACACCATGCTCCAGTGCCCCCCAAGCTGGAGTAGCTCATTATATGGAAAATGTTTATTATAATCATGACTCGTTAATACTACCATCATTGAACTACAGCTAAGGGCTTAGTCAGCCCCTTTGATCCGCAAGGAAGCAACCCCAGCTCAATACCTCCTAGCTCATAAATTGGAGTTGTACGGTTTGCAGTGAACTCCAGGATGTCCTCAGAGCCATAACTCACATACTAGGCACCACTGTCCATGTAGTTTGCCCTGAAGTAGGTGCTCCAGTGCTCCCCAAGCTGGAGTAGTTCATTATATGGAAAATGTTTATTATAATTATGATTCATTAAGTACTGCCGTCATTGAACTATATAGCTGGGGGCTTGGTCAGCAAAATATCTCACCCCTGCAATCTGTAAGGAAGCAAACCCAGCTCACCTACTCCTAGCTCATATATGGGTTAGTGATGTACCCAGAGCCATAATTCACATACTAGGTACCCCTGTCAGGGAAGTTTGCCTGGAGGTAGGTACAACTGTCTGGAGGTAGCTACAACCAGTCTTAGAAAATAGGGATGGAGCATCTGCTCCCCACCCCCAAAAGATTACAGATTCAATCTCAGGCTGCAGAAGCAGGAAAAGACCTGTCTCTGTCTGAGAGCCTGGAAGCCCGTTGTCAAATGATTCCCCCTCTTCAGCCACAAGTTAAAAATCAGGTCTTGAAAACAGAAGAGGCAATCTCAGTTTTATCTCACACAGGGAATATCTCTTTTAAGAAAATGCTTGCCTTCTGCAGTATTAAAAGTAAGTAAAACAATTTTAAAAATCTGGTGACTGATAAGTCAACAGTAACTTTTTAAGTCAATAAAACTTGAGAAATTACAATGCATTCCTAAGGAGAGTTACTCCAGTCTAAGTCCATTAATTTCAATGGGTTTAGACTTGAGTAACTCTCTTTAGGAATGTACTGCTAATAAACTAAATGTTACATCCCTAGCATTTTGGGGTTTTTAATGTTAGTACAAGTGTATCCTGGCCTTACTAAAGTCGCAGGAATCAAGATGAGTTTGATATCTAAACTGTTTCTGTTCATGAACACTACATTGTGATTAGGTATCTTGGACAATTAGTACAGGTGACTTCCAGCATAGCAAAAACTCCTTTATTTAAAATATGTAGCTCTTTCTATTACCAGAGTATGCTTCTGGTAATTCATGCAGATGGGTTCCTAGAAATTAAAGATCCTAACGAGGCTGGAATAGTTCCTAGTTCGACGGAAAGGCCAATAATATCTGTGTTCAGTATTTGCCTTGCTAGTACAGATTAAAATATATGGAACCTATATTAAACTGGTGTCTTAAAAATATATGGAAAATTGGGCACTAGGCATAAGCAGAGTGTACATTCACAGCATTGCAAAATAAGTTTCTGGAAAGTACGGACATAAACAGTCAATACATGGTTAATTTCTCACCCCTCGACTGCAGGTCAAGCATAAGATGAAAGCAAGAGATGCATCCCTATAGACCAGTGGTTCTCAACCTGGGGCCATATGGCCCCCTGGGGGGGGCAGGATATTCCAAGGGGGCCACAGGTGAAAATTGCGTAAATGGGGGCCCACGGCACGAGACTAGGGGGCCACAGAGGGAAGTGAGAAGTGAAGAAAACAGAGAAGTGACCGAGAAAAGAAAACAGAAAAGAAAAAAGAAAACAGAAGTAGAGTGAACAGAGAAGTGTACGTACATCCCAGTGGATAAGAACTGCATGTGTGCATTTTGTGTGGCTATTTATGCTTCTTTCTTCCTTGCCTAACAAAACATTTAAATAGCTACCTTTCTACCAGTATAGGACAGGGGGGTCACAGGAAGGAAACAAGGTCGGAAGGGGGCCACGGTTGGAAAAAGGTTGAGAACCACTGCTATAGACTACTGCAGCACTGACTTCTGACTTGAAAGTGCAAAACTTTACCATACAGATCTGTATGGTAAAATGGATGCAGAACTTTGGTGAGATGATTCCTATGCGAGTGCGGGGGGAAATGTGGAGGGAAGAAATCCAGTTTTCCAGCTCACAAGCCATTAGAGAGAACTGGTATAAAAGGTTTTATAGATGGCATTTCGCTCCAAAGGATTTACAAAAAATATACAAGTCAAATAAAGCAAACTGTTGGAAGTGCTCTGAGACTGAAGGAACTTATTTTCATCAATGGTGGACATGTAAGAAGGCACAGAAGTACTGGAAGATGATACAAATGGAACTACAGGAGATGTTCCATGGGAACTTTGATCTAGAAGCAAAACATTTTTTGCTCGGAATGGTTCCATCTCAAATCAAACCTATAAATAAGGAACTGTATCAATATGCGATGACTGCGGTGAGAACGCTGTTCGCAAAATGCTGAAAAGACAAGAAGACACCAGAGCTAAAAGAGTGGATTACAAAAATGTATGAACACGCATCTATGGCAAAACTAACCAATCTGCTTCAAAGAAAGATGATAGAGGAACATGGGCAAAGACGGCAACCCTTTTATGACAGATATGTTTTAAATCAGTAGAAACGTATATATATATACACATGTGACCAAAGAAGTAACTTTAGACTTAGACTGAAGAAAGTGCATTAGTTCAATTTACTATAAGCTTTATAGTAAAACTATTATAGACAGTAAGAGAAAGTTTTCATAGTTTGAAGAATGATTATTAACCTCGGTAGGTTTAAAATTTTAATCAGTCTGATATAGAGATGTCAGTTGCTAATGAACTATATGACAAATGGATGTTGATGAGGGCTCTGTCTGGACACCAACCCAATATTGTTCAATGCTTTTATTTTATTTTTCTTCTTCCCCTTCTTTTTCTTTCCGTACCCCTATAAAACTTAATAAAAAATTTTTTTAAAAAAAGATTTCCAGTTCCCAGAATTGTTCAACAGGTTGGATGTTAAATCCACATACACACACCCAAGTGAAGGATGGGAGCAAAAAATGTGCTTTACAGTATACTGGAAAAGCTCGAAGTCTTCAGCTTGTACCTTTCTTAAAACAGAGACCAAAATGAGTTTAAGGAGTCAGCAGATTGTTGCTGTTGCCACATGGTTGGATGCTATTGGGGAGTGGAGGTGAGGGATCCCACTTTCCCACAATAAGGTTGTCAGATGGTTTTAACAAAAATGCTGGACACACTTGATAAAAATTTGTCAACCAAATACACACACACACACAATAAAAAAGCCCTATCTCTTTAGTAGACGCTTATGTGTGGAAACATGTCATTGAAGCTTTTAATGGCATGGAGGGAAATAAAATCCTATCAAGCCCTTATCAAAGGGACAAAACATTTTTTTGTCCAGGCAGTTGGAAAACCCTAACCAGGATCTACCCAATCTAAGTCTGGCATACAAAGAACTCCTACACCACACTCCCCCTCTCCCCATTTAATACATGTAAATACATACTGTGATTTCTGGGTTTTAAATGGTTATGTTTAACATAATATACAGTTCCATTCTATGATTACTGCAGTATAAGACCAATTAAATCAATGAAATAATTAGAGAGGAATAAATCTCCATAGGATTACAGAGAAAGTCTAGCAAATTATATTTTATACAGTATGAAGGGGGCATAATAAGAGGCACGATCCATCCAAAGCTAAGCATTTTTAAAATCCCCATTGTCCTGAACAAGAAACAGCAAGTGCTTAACTCTTCCACTAAAATCACTGGGAAAATTACTACATAATCCTAACCATATTTACCAGAAGAAAGCCTCACTGAGCTCTGTGGCACTTACTCATGGGTAGATGTACACAGGCTTGCAGTCTGAAAACAATTAATAGCAACGAAGTACCTGCTGTCACCAGGGCTGCACAAAAGATAAAAATGCAAAGTAGACACCCTGTCCACATACCACCCTCTGAGGGTGTCTCTGAAAACTCCAGCTTTTTCCTACCATGACATCCCCAGGATCTTTTTCACTTTTCAATCCCACCACCATCTACCCCAAAGTCGCGTGGAACCAACATGGGAAGCTGACTGGTTGGCCACAAAAGTTTCTCCCATTCCAGCTTTCTTCAGTTCTCTGGGGGCATCCTGCCTAGCTGCTGAGTGGTATATTCCGTGCTTTTCACACCTAGCTGGCTGCAATGGAGAACAAGCAAATGGGTGTGTGGCCAGTTTATCAAGCCTCAGAGGAAAGAAATAACATGTGCATACAGCTTGGCCATGGTGGTTGCAGGCTTAATTAGAAAATACTGGACATCTATATGTCCAGTATTCTCTCAGTTTATTTACTGGCACCGAAAGGGCAAATACCGGACTGTCCAGTTCAAAACTGGACACCTGGCAACCCTATTTACTGTACAGCATTTGTGCATCTCTGGGGGTTCCCCTCCGCTTTTCTCCTATTCTACAAACTCTAATTTGCTGTGAGGTTTTGGGAACCATCTCAGCAAAGCCTGGATAGTTGCTGTGTAGATGAGAAAATTTGGATTTTCCTGGTCCCGGCCCCAGGACAGCCATTTCCCCTGATCTTGTCACCCAAATACAGTCACCAGTTTTTAAATCTAGTGCATTTATATGCACTCCAGGGAACTTAGGGCAGCATATCTAGCTCTTCTTTCCCCATTTTATCCTCAGAACAACCTTGTGAAGTGGGTCAATTTGAAAGTGAGTGCCTGACCCAAGATCACCAGTGAACTTCACGATAGCGTGAACCCACCTATCCCAGATCCTAGCCTGACATGCTAACCATTATATAATTGCCTCCTCTGTCTTTAACAATTGCACAGAGATCAAAACTCAACAGCTAAACCTTCTCCAGACAGATTTGCAGTGCTGGAGACATCTTTACTTGATGAAATCTATTATGCAATTCTTAAAAGGCAGAGAAGCTCTGCTAGGGAAAAAAAAGATGTTGGTAACCTAAAACCGGGGCCCTGACCTGGATGGCCCAGGCTAGCCTGATCTCGTCAGATCTCAGAAGCTAAGCAGGGTCAGCCCTGGTTAGTATTTGGATGGGAGACCACCAAGGAATACCAAGGTTGCTGTGCAGAGGAAGGCACTGGCAAACCACCTCTGTTAGTCTCTTGCCATGAAAACCCCAAAAAGGGGTCGCCATAAGTCGGCTGCGACTTGACGGCACTTTACACACACACACAACCTAAAACCAGGGGAAATGGTACATACCCTATTATTTAAATTTCGAATGAGAAAGGAAGAAAGTAGATGCTACTGGGGAATGTAAGAAGGACAGATCTACTTATGACAAAATAAAGAAGAATAAACTGCAACAACACTGCAACCGCAGCAATGTAAATGTGGCGTGGTATTCCGACCCTGGCACTTTGCCTGATACAGACCAGTCTTTGTGAGCCTGCGAACAAATGGCGAATTCTTAGCCCCACAGTCCGCACAATGCCCTAATGTCATGTCGCCTTTTTCTTCCTCAAAGATTGACAATAAAACATCCTTAAAAGCAAAGATCCTGTAAAAAGAAAGAAGAGGAGGGAGCAGAGGCCAGCTACACTCCCCCATGTTTTATTAACGCTGGCTCTGCCACGTTCTGTAAAAAGGAATTCAAAGGAAAACACCACATTGCCTTTTGCAATTCAACCTTCCTCTTGGAACATCTGGGTTAGTTTACTGTGAGCATGTCTTGCTCATGGGGCTACATTTGGAGACTGGATACTTTAATTGGTTTAGAACATGGCAGCTTAGATTACTAGCTGAAATGCACCACTCTGAATATACCTCATGCATCCTGAAAGATCTGCACTAGCTGCTTTTGGTTTCCAAGAACAATTCAAGGTATAGCTTTGAAGTAATCCTCAAAACAACAAGAATGATATTTGAAGGACTACCTTCTCCTTATCAATATGCCTAACCTGCATAATCGAAACAAAGACTTGACGTTGTTGGAAGGATGATGGCGAGGGAAACAGTCATGCACAAAATGTCAATGTCTGTGTCCTGGGCTTATCCTGCCTCGCTTTGTCTACTTTCTTATGTAAACTATCTACTGTAGCCTAAGTGAAGGGGGGGGAGTACACTTTATTGGGTCCAGAAGAGTCCCATCCTCCATGCTGAGGATATGGTCTAACTTCAGAAATAAAACAAACGTTTCTTTCACGACCAGAGCTCGGAGAAATGGTGCTTGGGCCCCGATCACAACTATTGTTAGTGCTCTGCTGTGCTGTGCGAGACAGAATTGAAATAGTAAGGAAGACACTGAGAAAAATACCGCTTTTCCATCCTCGTCTCTAGTTTTCCCTTGCCCATTGGCATGCGTCTGAATTTGAGATTCACAACACAGTTAAGCCTTATTATTATTTAGCTCCTTTTGAAGCCAAAGGGGAAGTTCGGCCTGCCCGGGATGGTGTAAAGGGCTCCCTCCCCTTTTTCTGCTGACCTGGCTGATGAATCGGATATCCCACCTGTTATTAGAGGGTTTCCAGTTTTCATTTTCAAGATATTTGTGCCATTTATTTTGGCATTCATTCACCGGCATCTTATTAATTTTCCTTATAATCCAATCCAACACATTCTCTTGTTCTCACAATCCTCTCAAGGTTCCATCCCCACTACTTTTAGGTATATTGCATAAAATTTATTGAAGTGTGTACAAATGCAAATATTCAAGCACAACATTTATTAAGGGGGAGGGAACAGGTTTGCAAAGCATTGTGTACCTTTCAAGTCTGGCAGGAAAGATTTCTAGCGATACTGGCAACGTGTGGAGGGAGGAAGTTTAATCAACGTTGCTGTAGATGCCCGGTTCCTATTTACTTAACAACAAGCAGTACCTGAAACTAAGGAACTGTACCAGCCATATCATTCTTCTGTGTACAGTCAGCTGTAGAAAGTAGTCCTATTAAGCTGTCATGGCCTGAACTTGGTCTAAGCATAGATTTAAGTGGAGAAATATTCACTTAATTTTAGTGGTTATTGTGGTTCCCTAGGCTTCAGTACTTTTGAAAGTAATCCCCAGGGACAACTGCCTTGTGAATTGCAGGCACCCATTATGCCTTTTGAAAAGCACATCAGGGAACACTTTGGTTCCGCATCAGTTGTCTTAATGGATTTCCATACTGCAATAATGACAGACTTGGCTTTTGTTTTGGGATTTTGCTTTGGAACAATTCCTGCGATCTCACTCTTGGAACAAATTCTCCATCCTCCTGCTTCCATCCCCTTCCACTGGCTTCTTGACCCCACCACAGGTCCCCACCAGACCTTACCCTCGAACAAACACATTCCCCAGCACAGCAAGAATAATCTCCATCAGGAAGCCTATTCTGTCTGCAGACAGCTGAATCTGAGGACTCTGTGGGATGGGATCACTCCTTTGCAGTGGCTCTTTCCAGTTCCCAAAAAGCCTCTTTATGGGAATTACAAAACTGGCTCCCATTTTTTTTCTTTTTGCTCTGTACCCCATACCTATGTCACCAGTAGGGCCACATTGTGCTAGTGATGGTGTTGTGTAGTGGTGTTGTGTAGTGGCTAGAGCGTCATTTCAGGATCTGGGAGACCTCCAAATCCCCACTCTAGCATGAAAGCTTGGTGGGAGACCTTGGGCCAGTCACATTCGCCCAGCCTAACTTACCTCACAGGATTGGTGTAGGGATAAAATAGAGGAGAGAACAAAGTAAGGTGCTTTGAGTGCCTACTGGGATAAAGATGGGGTGATAAAAGAAATAAATAACATAACATATAGAACCACGTTCAGTCTTCCAAGATAGCTTCTTGACAGTACTGGGTAGACACTGGAGAAAGCTCAAGTAGATTGCCAACTCTGACTCCGGAAATTCCTGGAGATTTGGGGGTAGAACTTGTAGAGAGCAGAAATTTTGGGGGGGGAGGGAGCTCAGAGTCCTCCCCTCTAAAGCTATTTCCTTCAGGCAGGGAAGGTGATCTTTGTAGCCTGGATCAGGTGTAATTCTGGGAGAACCCCACCAAGAGGTTGGGGAACCCTACCATAACAGACACTTGGGCATCTCTCTCTCTCTCTCTCTCTCACACACACACACACACAACCCTACCTTGAGGAAACATAACACACAATGGAGGCCTGTTTCTCGAAATAACTGTTTCGGCGTACTTCCAACGTTTACAGAACTCCTACCCCAAATTCTCCATTCAATCACTCCGGGCTTTCGACATCGCAGAAGAGCGAGGGAGCAAACCAGATCGGCAACAAAAGCGTCTTGCAAAACGAGCTGCGTCTCCGAACGAAACTTTGGCATAATCACTTTCTGGGGACACGGGGACGCTGCGGGGGGAAAGGCAAGGCGCGACCTGGGGAAGCCCGTCCAAAGCGCCGGCTTCGGAAACCCCTGCTTGCAAACCAGCCGCTCGTCGTCCTTACGCCGCGGTAAGGGTGCGAGCGGGTCAAGGCAACGGCCTTGGCGGCGGATGCCTGGGAGGTCCTGCCGTGGATTGGCCGCTCTCTCGAGGCACGCTTTCGACATCCACATTCTCCAAACTCTGCATGGGGGCTTACTGTGGAGTTTTGAGAATTCAGGTGGGGGAAATTTGCATCTAAAGAGTGGCAAGTCCAAGGCAAAACCTCCCAGGCGTAAATGGCCATTGTCTCTCGACGGGGCGCTAGGCGTTTGGTGCTAGAAAGTGCAGCAGATCTTCCAACACAAAGCCTCCCAAGGCCGAGGCACAAGAAGTGAACGGGAGCGGTTGTTTTGAAGAAGATCGGCGTGGGGGAAAGATCAAGCATCCCCCCGTCCCCAGCTGTTGACTGTTTCAAGTCTGGCTTATTCGGAGCCGTGGGGAGCGGGACGGATTTATGCCTGGGAGGTCTTGCCTTGGGTTGGCCGCTCTCTAGATGCCCATTTTCCCCCATCCGAATTCTCAGAACTCAAAAATCAGCCCCCGTGCAGAGTTTTGAGAACTGGGATGTGGGGGAAATGTGCATCTAGAGAGGGGCTAGGAAAAGCGGAGGGCAGCAGGAAAAGAGGAAGACCCAACAAGAGATGGACGGGCTCAATCAAGGAAGCCACGGCCTTCAATTTGCGAGATCTGAGCAAGGCTGTCAAAGACAGGACAGTTGGAGGACTTCCATTCATAGGGTCGCCATGAGTCGGGAGCGACTGGACGGCACTTAACACACACAGAGAGAGGGGCAAATCCAAGGCAAAACCTCCCATGCCCAAATGGCCACTCTCCCCCTCTCTTTGGCTGGGAACCCACCCCTCCAGCTCGCTCCCACCCCAGCCCCAGCGAAGCCTCTCCGCTCACCGTTGGCACAGCTGCTGTTCACCCAGAGCGGCTCCGGTCGCTCCATGTGCTCGTCTCGGCCGAGGCTGGGGAGATCAGCTCATGCCCAGGCAGCAGACGCCAAGACCGGGCGAGGGGAGGCGCGTGTGCCGCCCGGGCCGTCCGCCTCTCCCTGCTCTGCCGCTGCTGCTGTGCTCCTCCTCCGCCAGCGCTGGGGAGAAGCCCGAGCCTCGCCCCGGCGGGTGGGGAGCTGGAAAGTTGCCCCGGGCGAGACCGAGGCCGCACCTGGCTGCACCAGCCGGCTGCTCCACTCCGGGCTCTTCCTCCTCCTCGTTCTCTCCGGGCGCCTCTAGCTCGAGCCACGACTGTGACCCAAGACCAGCAGCCTGCAGGGTAGAGGCGCACAGGGGCCGGGGCCTTGCCAAAGCTCACCTTTCCCTTCCTCGACCCTGCCACTAGAAAGGCGTGCTGTGCGCTGTCATGTCTCTTCTGGCTTCTGGCGACCCTAGGAATGAATGGCCTCCTAAACATCCTATCCTTAGGGTTGCCAAACAACAGGTACTACAATGGATGTGCAAAAATTCCACAATTTTGAGAGACACTGTCCTTCAGTGTTACTCCTCTGAAGATGCCGGCCACAGCTGCTGGCGAAACGTCAGGAAAGAAAATACCAAGACCGCGGTTACACAGCCCGGATAACCTACGAGAACCAATGAACTCTGACCGTGAAAGCCTTCGACAATACTTTATTCCACAATTAATTTGAAATATAAATTCTATCAGGTAAGTATCAAGTAAGTCCTTTTAAATAACTATCTTGGTCTTTTCTCAAAACAGATGCTGCAAGATGCGCAGTCTCCTTGATACTTACCTGATAGAATTTATATTTCAAATTAATTGTGGAATTTTTGCACATCCATTGTTGCACTGAATGTATGTGGGGTTGGTGGTTTCATTACCACATACTGTAAAGTGTATACGTAGCTATAATATATTGGCATTGTTATCAGCATTGCTCCTGTACTGGTTTTCTCATCCTCCGTTAATAGTACAGAGGTGTCTTTTTTTTCTCCTTAACCTCCAGGTACTAGATGGAGATCGCCTGCTATTGCAAAAGATCTCCAGCCGCTAAAGATCAGTTCCCCTGGAGAAAGTGGCCAACTTGGCGATTGGACTCCATGGCATTGAAGTCCATCCCCTCCCCAAATCCCACCCTCCTCAGGCTCCGCCCCCAAAACCTCCCACCAGTTGTGAAGAGGGACCTGGCAACCCTACCTATCCTTAACAGCCTTGCTCAGGTGTTGCAAACTGAGGGCCCTGGCTTCTTTTATAGAGTCAACCATCTCATGTTGGGCCTTCCTCTTTTCCTGCCGCCTTCAACTTTTCCTAGCATGATTGTCTTTTCCAGTGACTCTTGCCTTCTCATAATGTGACCAAAGTAGGATAGCCTCACTTTGGCCATTTTAACTTCTAGGGAGAGTTTAGGCTTAGAACCCACTTATTTGTCTTTTTTGTGGTCCATGCTGTCTATAAAACTCTCCACCAACACCACAGTTCACATGAGTCAACTTTCTTCCTGTAAACTTCCTTCATTGTCCAACTTTCACAGCCATACATAGTAATGAGGAATACTATAGTGTGGATAATGTTGATTTTGGCCACCAGTGACACCTACTTACATTTAAGGATCTTTTCTAGTTCCTTCATAGTTGCCTTTCCCAGTCTCAATCTCCTGGTTTATTGGTTTGCAGTCTCCCTTTGGGTTGATGAACAACTAGAGATAGCCTTGCTAGAATTCCCCCAGAACCATATGTCCTTATTTGATGTATCTCTTAGTTTAAAGGACAAGTTCCCATGCTTAAAATCTGGGATGCCCTAACCATTAATAGACAGGCAAAAGGGATTAACATAAAATCTAATCTAGGAAGGTGTGGGAAGCAGATCCAATTAAAAAAGTTAGAGAGGTATAGGTAAACTAATTCACACCTGTAAGGAGGTAGACTATGCAAAATATTAGCAACTGTAGTGAGTGAGAAATCCAAAGTCCTAGTTAAGACTGGTGTGTAGTGCAGGGTGAGGAATATGGATGAATCCCTTCTGTTGGATTTTCCCTTTGAAATTCTACTGTAGTGACATTTAGATCAGCAACAGATCAGTGGTTTCTGGATGTTGTGATTTTAGTATCAGGTTTGTGTCCCTTCATTCCCTTCTGTTTGCTTCCTTGAAGAAACAGATCAGCCCCTGTGGAAAAAGGACAAATGGGCACAAACTGGACATTAAAGGTGCTCCTAGAGTCCTGCTTAATTTTGTTGCAACACGCAACAGACTAATGAGGCTACTCGTCTGGTTTTACGCTTGAATTCATTGGCTTGAATCCTATGAAATGGGTTTGATGCATCCTAGATAATCTCTCCTGCTGAGCGCGCTTCCTCTTCTGCTAAACTTCCAATTGCGCAAGATCACTTGTTTTCAATGGGCCCTTGTGAAATGAAAGTTTTAGTGGAAGAGGAAGTGCACACTGTAGCAGAAACCATCTAGAGTGCATGGAATTTGTTCATATGATCCAAGCTAGGGCTCTTACTGAGTACCCAGCTTGCTGCGGGTAAAGGGAAGATGACTAGGGAAGGAACTGGCAAACCACCCTGTAAACATAGTCTGCCTAGTAAACTTTGGGATGTGATGTCACCCCATGGGTCAGGAATGACCCGGTGCTTGCACAGGGGACTACCTTTACCTTAAAAACCTGAGACCACAGTTTTGGAAGAAAGAAATGCATATTGTGGAAAATGTGATAATTAATACTGGATAGCAAGGGATGGAATGAAATGACGTGACAGACATGCTGGTCTGGAAAGATTCTCAAATAATTAATTAAAGTGATAGTGAGTTAGAAGAAAAAGTATCTAAAAATCCAGAAACCTAAGCCATGCGATAGATGGGTTTAGTTGAGAGAAGCGTGATATTTATATGATTAAAATGACTAAAAGCTCAATCTCTGTTTATGGTCACAGATGTACAGTGTAATGTGATGGCTGTGCACACAGTGTTGTGGTTTGTGTGGATCACCACTGTGATATAAAGGCAGAACCAAGTTCTCACACACCAGATGTTTGGGCCGTTATTTAAGAACAAACACAGCTGCTGAAAGTGGGAGATTTGCAGAGTTATCATAACATCCTCGATCTGTTGTGGCTTACACATGAATGATATGAAGCAAAGCAACTTGCATCAATCTTCAGAAGAGCCATAGGTGTGTGCTAGATTTCCCAAGTATACTCCCATATGTGCACATCTTTTTTGAATGTGGAAGTTCATGCACAGAATTGCAGCCTTAGTCATGAACAACAGAAACTTTTATTTCTGCTGCAATTACAAGTACGTCTGCAATTCAGCATTTAATTTAATGTGTAATATTTGTCACAGTCTGTATTGTATTTGTTATCATAATAATCCTATATGATAGATCGTTATTAGAGTGTAGTGGATGGTCGCTCAATCATGATGTCATTCCTCTCTGTTTTTTTCTCCTGCTGCTTCATTGAACAAGCATGAGCAATGGAGTTCAGCAGCAGGAACTTGCATGCCACAGGTGGGCAACTGGCAACTCTAGTCACTGTATAAATTGTGTGTGTCAAGTCACTTCCAACTCATGGCTACCCTATGAATTAATGACAACCAAAATGTCCTATCATTAATAGCCTTGCTCATGTCTTGCAAACTGAGGGCTGTGGCTTCTTTTATAGAGTCAATCCATCTCATGTAGGGTCTTCCCCTTTTTCCTGCTGCCTTCAACTTTTCCTAGCATTATTGTCTTTTTCAGTGAGCCTTGTCTTACTCATAATGTTGGTAGTCCCTTGCCCTTGAACCATCCGGCTGTCCTTGACCAGAGCCAGAGCTTTTTTCTGCCCTGGCCTCAGCTTGGTGGAATTCTCTGTCGAATGAGACCCATGCCCTGCGGTACCTAGTTCAGTTTCACAGGGAATGTAAAACTGAGATGTTCTGCCAGGCATATGGTTGAGGACAGCGAAGGTGTGTAGATCAGCTGGCCTCCCTGACCCCGCTCTGCCTAGCAATAGCCACTGAGGGAACCTGTTGCTTACAGCTAAAGGCACTCCTTTCATCATTTTCAGGTTTTTAAAAGTCCCCAATGTATTTTGTTTAGATGTCAAATTTTTCTGCAAACTTGGGGCGTTGGTCAGGTTTGTAGAAAGATCTATCTTGACTCTTGCCAATTCATAGCCCCAGTCCCCGGATGCAAGTATCCAAAGATTTGACCAACTTTGCTTTTACGATATAAGATTATATATTGATTAGGTACATATATAGAAAGAAAAAAAATATAATATATCAAGGGGCATCATTTTGTATTTTTGCCCTTTAAAAAAATGTAGATCCAGTCCTGTGTGAAATGTTCCTCTCCACATTTTGCTCCTGTAGTTCCATTGAACAATGGTGGGGGTGAGAGTTTGCCAGCCGTAGCAGACAAACTTGTAAGTCTAAGTTCCTCGCCTTCTCGTGGAAGCAGATTATAACTATTCAGTTTCTACGTAGCTAGAAGGAAAAAAGAGCATTAGTGTTTTTTATGTTCTGTGGTCATATTAGGTTGTCTACCTGGGCCATCTGCTATTTATAGGCTAAGACAATTTGTGGGTTCAAGCAGCTAAAATGCAAAATACCCGCTCTCTTTTCTAACAGAAAGGGAATTTGTGTGTTGTTGAGAGGTGCAATCAAATACAAACAAAATGGGGCCAGAGATACTTGAATGTCCCAACTGTTACCTTATTTCTTAAATTACTCCTTTTAAAAAAGACCTTCCCCCTTCCCAATGAAACTTCTCACTGGATTCTTAGCAATGCAGCCACACTTGAAATACTAGTTTACTAACTTGGTGCTGTAAGGCTGAGGTAACTGCAAGAATCTGGAGTGTAGGTTAACACAACGTGGAGACTAAAAATGCTTTCCGGCATGTTCTTTGGCTGTATGAGAAAAATAATGACACCACTCAGGGTACCAAACATATAATATTAGCACTAAGGGTGGAGTCTGCATTGCATGTGCCCTGATATTGGTCTGGAAACCACTGTTAATGTAACTGGAAGACATTACTGTTTCAGAAAGGGCAAAAAAAAAAAATTCCGGGGTGCATACAGTCCCCTTGCTTTTGAGATATGAAGTAGTCTTGTCTAGACGGGCCACACACGATTAAAACTAGGGCAGAGGACAACCATTTGCTAACTCTGTAGGATTCGGTTCACTATTCCTATGAACATTTGTTTAAAAGATAGACAAACAGCCCATTTCTGAGGGACTGCGCTGGTGGCTGGAAGCAGCGCAGTGGCGCCGCCTCCAAAGGAGGATTCAGCCCCCCCCCCCCGAAGCTGGGAAGCTGCCCTTACAAACCCTGTGGAACTGCTCCATAGCGTTCCATGGGACCACGCCACCCGAAAAGGTGGCATAAATGCAAGTAAGGGCAAAGGGGCTATTCCCGGCCTGAAGGGGGGTTAGGAAGCCCCCTAAAGGCAGCTCCGCCCCCTGGGACAACAGCACATGGATGTGTGCCATCAGGACGCCGGCAGGCCAACCTGAAGCCAAATGACAAGTGATTTTCTAGGAACCCGAAATTTAATACTGCCTGCCTCGAATGTTGTGCAGTTGTGTGGCCAATGTATATACAAGGAAGTAGAAAGCATTTTGATGCAGTTGACTGATGTATCTTTAGCTGCTAATATAGCATTTCCTATAGCTACACCAATCCCCATACGCATAGAAACCCAAAAAAGACAGACTCACATTCTTTCCCTGGAGAAAATAACAATTTCTACACCCCTTTGCAGGAGAAAGAGAACATGCAACAACTTTTGTGAAACAACCCCAGTGTTAGGAAGGGGGAAATTACAACCCTAGCTGACTGGGTAAGATGCCTCATGGATCCTAAAAGGGTGTAACATATGACAACGTGATTAAAAAGAAGAAAAGTTGGTTTTTATACCCCACTTTTCTTTACTGAAAGATGTCTCAGATTTGCTTGCAATCACCTTCCCTTCCCCGCCCCCACAAAAGGCACCTTGTCAGGTAGGTGAGGCTGAGAGTTCTGTCTCCCACCAGGCTTCATATGGAGGAGTGGGGAATCAAACCTCATTCTCCAGATTAGAGTCCGCAGCTCTTAACCACTACACCACGCTGGTGTAGATAAAGCAGAAGTGGCTATACAATGTCAGTTTGGCAGGTAAGAAAGCATTCTTAAAGCCAGACAGAAGCCACATGCTAAACAGTGTTTTTTTCATTTGCCGCTCATTTGTTTACACAGGGAACCTGATACCACCTTGCCCGTGTTGAAACCAGATTTTTTCCCCTAAGACAATATGTACAAAGGTTTGCAGGAATATTTAGATACTTATACAGCTCTCTTGAACTAAATAGGGCACAGTTTAATAGTCTGAATCAGAAGACCTTTAAGTATATGTTCACAAAAATGCAGCGAATCTAGTAATCTTATGTTTCCTTGTTTCTGTGAATGCTTGTGGCTTCGATTTTTCTTTGTAATTTGTATCAATAACAAAGGAGAAAATGGGGGAGGCAGAGGACTCAGGAAAGCCCTTTGGTCCTGATACAAAAGGGCTCATATTTTTTTGAGACCAAGAATTAGGCCACAACCCAACTGTTAGGTGGGCTTTAAACCACTTATTTCTATAGGTCTAAGTACTTCTGTGTGTTGAACTGAGGGCTGTTTTTAAAAGTACTGGACACAAGATTTAATGTACGCATGATGTTCAGTCACTAAGGGCACAACTACATGTTATGGTGTTCATGGGTCTAACAATCCCCAGTTCCTGACGATCCCCACTTCTTGACATTCACACTACTACATACTTTTCTAGTCTAATTCTGCTTGACACAAGAGTAATAAGATTACCTTGACTGACACACCCTCAGTGAGAATATAGCATTGCTCACAGATGCCTTCCTATCGAGGAATTAATTCCATAACTATTATAATACCACAAGAGGTAAGTAACTAAACTTATTTATGAATGGAGTAGCATTTTCCAGATACTGATGGTACATGAGCACCTTGGGTCACAAAAATGATTTAAGTGTAGTTCTTGCTTGATTTGTAAACATGCCTGGAAAGATTTCTGGATCATGCCTTTCATCTTTGTTTTTCTTTTTTAGGTTAAATAATGCTTGTAGGGCTACACCCAGAGGAACAGTTTCAAATTTGGATCGCTGACACTGAGACGTTTTCGTGCTGTTGGCACTCCCCATGTACTTGCTTTTTGTGGCTTCCCTTGTTGGAATACGCGGTGCTGTGTCCTTTGTGTTCTCACCACCATTAAAAAAAACAAAACATATGAAGCAGCAGCTGGAAAAGTCTGACTTCAGGGATTCAGCACCAAACCCTAAACCAGGGGTGGGGAACGTCAGGCCCGGGGGCTGTTTAAGGCCCACGAAATCATTTGGTCTGGCCCTTCGTGGGTCCTGGCAGATCTCTAGCTCAGACGGATCTAAGGCTGGCGATCCGCCCCCTCCCGTGGACAGGAATAGCCTCTATTCAAGGCGGCCGTGAGTTTGTTTTGCTGAGAAAAGGAACCTTTTTTCCCCTTTGCAGAAGAGTCATTAGCTATGGAGCTTCTAGGACCGCCCAAGAAACTGTGCTAACCCTTTCCCACCCGGGCTGTGGAGAAACGTATTCCCTCTGTACTACAAGAGGGTTGGGGGCGGAAGTGGTGACAATGGAGGGGTTAAAGGGGGCAGGGCCAGAATGCGCGCACGTGCGTGGGGGGGGGGGAGTTGTTAGCCAGTGTGTCCTCATTTCATCCCTGCAGGCAGAGGTAGCAGGACCTGGTTGTAGAATCCGGCCCCGATCATGCAAAGCAGGAGCAACTCCAGCATGCGGCTGGACGGCTACGCCCAGCTGGTGCAACAGACCATCCTGTGCCACCAGGTGTGCAAGGAGACCACCGGTTGGATGCCTGTCTGCTTGCCCTCTTGCGGGGGGGGGGTCATCAGGGCAGTTGCCTGCTTGGGGCTTGGTCAGCTAATTTTTAAGTTGATAATTTTGTATGGCCCACGAATGATGTTATAAATATTCAAATGGCCCTTGGCGGAAAAAAGGTTCCCCACCCCTGCCCTAAACATTAACATGGCATACAGGCGGTCCTTCAACTTTCATTCAAAGCCTTGTGGTCCACACCATTTATGATCCAACTTTTATTTTCCTGTTGTTAACAGGATTCATCCAGCTTTGCTGTACACATTGGATGCTGCAATACAGGTCATTATGTCTCCACACACAAGATGTTCTTATCATTACAGAAGCATTTTGAATGGAAATGAAAAACAAAATGTCTATTGACCAAGGATGTAGGGGAAAAAATACAAAACAATATATATCATTTTCAGCTGCATAGCAAATATGAATCAAGAATTCAAACACCATAGTTGATCACTACTGGAAATATACCTCACCATAAATAAATGTAAATTCGTTGTACAAAAGTCCTGGACAATTCTTCATACAAATATGGTACATTTGACAGTATTATGCAAAGTTTTATTTAAACGTTTTTAAAACCACACTTTGCTCATGTTCTGAAGTAGACAAATATCAATAAAACCAGAATACACAAGAGGAGAGGAATTAATATGACCATTCATACTCCTGACAAGTGCTGCTGGAAAAGAAACATGGTTGAAGTGCACAAAGTTGGCTTTTTCTGTAGACCAAGTCACGAAACCTAAAGTCACAGTGGCCTGTTTATAAACTGGATAGACCCTGGCAGTTCATTATCACAGCTGCAGAAATCTGTTCGCCCTCTGGCCTGGTTTATCCTTATACTTCTACTCTAGGATTTCTTACATTATGGTATATATCTCTGTGGTTTTCTTCACACTGGTAAGTACTTGGAGCCAAAATACAATCAAGAGTGGAAGAATGAGGACAGTAACCCAACACTGGGGAGAGGGGAAAATGGCTTAACCCCTTTGGTTTCTCCCATTTCCTGCTTTCCTACCCTAGGGAGAAATAATGTATGGGCCACATGTCTAGCCTCAATAAAATTGGAGGTTTGCTTTGTCTTTACACCCTCAAAGCTATATATTTACATTTTATATGACTGAGAACTACCTGGCCTCAGCTAAGTACTGCCTCCCTATGATTCTGCATGGGCTCCTCTTCTAGGCATGCATCTTCTGAGAACCGCTATTAGAGGTACATACCTGTGCTGGTAGTGAGGTAATCATCTAGTCTCAACTGTTGTAGAAACATACCATAATTACAGCTCTCAGCTCACACCTATAGGCGGTCAGTTCAGAGCAGTCAATCATACAGAGATCATACAGAGGGTAAGTGTGTACATTGGGTTCATCAAAGTCTTCAGTTATTTGATTTACTTCTTATGATACACCAGTTATGTTTTTGAGGGGCACAAATGTGTCCTGGCATACAGTTTGGGTAATAACTGACTTAGGTCTTCCATTTTTTTTAGCATGGTAGAAACCTGACCCCTTCAGTTCACTCTTTGACAGGGACTTCATTATGTAGCTCACAACAAAGAGTAACCAGAACTATCATATGAAGAATGTCCAATAAAGGCCATAGGGAAATACTGCAAGGACTTCAAAAATCTCAGAGAGAAAAAACTTCCTGGTATGCTTATGATGTGGATTTAAAACTCTAGGAAAAGTATTAATTTACCCTGAACTTTTACCACACTAAACGTATTGCCCTGAGATTAGCCCAGTCTTTTTTTTGCCACAAATTCTCCCTGGGGAGTAAACAGAAACCCCTCTATATTATCATAGTGAAAATGCAATATGTGAGCAAACCTCACCAACTAATTTCATAGATTTGAAAATGTTTATTAAAGTTATAATCCTCCAGTTGACTCTTCTACAAACCATGGGATGTAAAATGTAACATACAGCAGTTGATCTTACAATATCTGCTTTTGAGTTTTAGAAGCTCTTAAAGTGAACTGAACATTTACACTTCTGGTATCTTCATCTGGTGATTAATTTACCACCAATGTTAAATGTACAGACTTTCAGCGAGTAAAAAGAAGGAATGAATATCTGCAGGCTTGTCTAGTTTATGTCAAGTTTTGTTTTTCTAAAGGGCTACTAGGGTGATAATGAAGTTAAACTACATCAGCAATGCTACTCCCCACAAACATCTTGTACCACTCAAGTTGTTCTGATAGAAATTTAGGATGTGTCATAATTGAATTCATATTAATCTGTAACTTATCCAGAAAATTCAAGCTTGCATTCTTTTCAGATACAATGAATTTGATCATGGTGGACACAAGCTTCACAGGGCTGAGCTCGTGTGTGGTTACTTTCACCTTATTTAGGTTTGTACAGTAGAAATTCCTGACGGATTGTCCCCTTTGGTTTTAATTTCTCACAGGGAATGTCTATTGAGTTTTAAATGTTTCCATAACACTTCTAAAAACTATTGTTCTGAAAACTGATGAGACAAGCAGGAGGAAACAAAATTATGTTTTTTCCTCGTAGGATATCAGAACAACCTACATTTTATTAAATAATCCTGCCATCCTCACCCCCAAAAGAAGGTAGAAAAACCCACTGCATGCTGAATTTTGTCCTGGTGCCTTTTAGTAGCTTAACAGAAAGGCTTCTTTTACTCTTAAAATCTGCTCTCTAATTACTGTGGTAAACAGCATGATATTTATTTTGGGATTGGTTCTGTGTAAATCTGTGGCTTTCACTCTCAGGGTCTAAACACTTATCATAGTTGGACTTGGAAAGAAGTTCTCCCCAGGCTGGATGTGGCAGTGACTATAACGTTAGCTCTCCACAACATTTTTGCAAAGTTTTAAAAACTTATGATTTTCCTTCTAAGTTTGCTCATCATCTTACAGGCCTCTCTTGGGTTGGGTGCTTGTTCCTGCCTCTTATGGGTGGTCATCCTCCATCTAAATTCTATCAGTTCCTCTCTTAAGTGCATGGGGTGGCAGGAGGTGTGAGGAATTGCATGGGTTCCTTCTGCACTGACAGTTCTATGTATTGTTCGCACTGGTATTTTAATGCTTATCCCATAACTATTATACACATGAAGCAGCCTTATCCTGAATCAGACCCTTGGTCCATCAAAGTCAGTATTGTCTACTCAGACTGGCTCTCCAGAGTCTCAGGCAGGGGTCTTTCACATCACCCACTTGCCTAGTCCCTTTAACTGGAGATGCCGGGGATTGAACCTGGGAACTTCTGCATGCCAAGCAGATGCTCTACCACTGAGCCACAGCCCCTCCCCTAAAAGATATAATGATTAAATTCATAGAAAAACAAAGCTTGCTGAAGGGAAAGCCATGCTTCTGAAGAGGGAAGTCCTGCCTCACCACCCTTGGAATTCTTTTAGAAGGTTAACAACCATGTGGAAAAACTTATCCAGAAATATTATATACTTGGACTTCCAAAAGGCTTTTGACAAGATACCAAAGATCCTTAGTAAGTTTAATAGTCATGATAAAAAAGATAATGTCCTCTTATGGATTAAAAATTGGGTGACTGGGCAACAACTTCAGTGTAGGCAAGTGTAAGGTGACATACAGAGGCAGCAAACCACTGAATGCCAGCACTAAGCGGCAACAGCAGGGGAAGCCCTTGGCCTCTATGCCGTTTATTGGCCCTCCAGGGTAACTGGTTAACCACTGTATGAGATAGGATGCTAGACTAGATGGACCACTGATCTGAACCAGCAGTGCTCTTCTTATGTTCTTATCTCTGACAAGGACCTAATTAACATTTGCTGGAATTCTCTGAATGCAGGGAATTGCATATATTAATGAAAGCCAAGCTGCTGCCGGTTTTAAAACAAAGAACAAGTGTAAATGTTAAATGCCTTCCTGATGTTGTTTCCTTTTCATTACCAAAGCATGGATATGGAATCATGAATTAATTACCAAATGTCATATACTTTCCTGCTTGTGCTTATTACTCCAAAGAGAATGACATTGAGCTTAGCGTAATTTGACTGAATTTCGCACAAAGAAATTATTCTAGAAAGGCAGAAGGAAACATGCCAATAACAATACCTGCTAATTCTAGACGAACAATAATATGCCATTCAGATTCTAAAGGAACATGATTTTCTTTGCTTGAGTCAGACAAGTAGGTCCGCATAACCTGCCACCAATAAGCCATTACAGTTGATATAGCAGGGGTCTTTAAGCATTCCTGTCATGAAACCATTAGCACATATCAAGCTGGCATTCCGTCCCTGCCTTTTGTGTACTGAATGGAAGTCTTGCCAACAATTTGAAACACTGGCTGATTTAACTGTAACCTCAAATAATTAGTAAAGACCACAGAGTTTTGTTCTTGGTTGAGTGGCTTTAGGCCACCATGAAAGTAAATACCACAGGAGAAAAACCACATTATGCTCCTTTTCACCACATTATCAAAGTATGGGTAAAACCAACCAGAAGGATACTATAGAAGAACATGCATTCAAACAGGGCCTTCTAAGCAAATGCATCCTTGTGTACTTGGTACACCCAAATCTGCACCGCTGCCAGATCTGTGTTCTTCCAGTTTTCTCTTCCAGACCTTCATTGTGGTCTAGTCTCTTCTTCTTCACCAATTTCCAGTGGAGACTCTCATCCCTTTTCCCTCACTGGCTCCTTAACATGTGGTGGCCAAGGACTGGTGGATGGGAGGCTGGAAGCAACGCACATGCTCAACCGTGGAGCTGTCCGTTTCCACTGACTTCATGTACTTGTTCAAGATGGCAAAAATCTCATTGTTCAGAATCTGGTACTTCCTGATCCTGTCGGCCATTTTCTTAAGCGGCTATGAAAAGACAAGCAAGGCACAGTGAGACGAAATCCCTGTTCTCATTCTATAGCTGGCTTGGTGCTGAAAGAAGCCATGAAATCAGCTGGAGGGAACAAATGCATAGTCCAGTCCAGTCCAGCTTCTCACAGGCAGAAATGAATCTGTCATTTTCTCATATGTTATATATTGCATATCAGACTGCTAGAATATGCTGAGATAGCAGCCTGACATATTCGACCTACTTTTTACCACCTGTGTATTTATTAGCAATGCAAATGTAATTACAGCAGTTACAATAACAATTTGTACCTCTCCACATGGGAGCCTGATAACATCACTATTACTTGACAAATGAGCAGAGTCAAACACTTAGGAAAAGAACTTGGCACTTCTACACCTTGCAAAACTGACTGGAAGCTCAGGCAGTGTGGTACCTGCTGAGTCATAAGATGCCTGCCCCTTACTGATATGACCAGGGCTTGGAGGCAGATGACTTGCAGTACAAGCCTAAGTCGAGTTAACACCCATCAAAGTCCCTGAACTTCAATGGTCTTTGAAAAGTGAAACTCTGTTTAGGATTGCACATTGAGTCCTGCCTCCTTTTATTTCCCAGGCAGCGGTGGCAGCAGCAGCAGCAGAACAGTTGGTTTTTATTTGCCGACTTTCTCTACCACTTAAGGGAGACTCAAGCCAGCTTACAATCACCTTCCCTTCCCCTCCCCACAACAGACACCCTGTGAGGTAGGTGGGGCTGAGAGAGCCCAAGGTCACCCAGCTGGCTTCATGTGTAGGAGCGGGGAACCAAATCCAATTCACCAGATTAGCCTCCGCTGCTCATGTGGAGGAGTGGGGAATCCAACCCAGTTCTCCAGATCAGACTCCACCGCTCCAAACAACAGCTCTTAACCACTATACCACACTGTCTATCATTTCCTACATCTCAGAGCAACAGGGAGTGGCTTCCTCCTTACCCCAATACTTTTTCATTTTCCTGCCTAGCTGCTGCTTTCACTGAGCACTCCCCGTACATCCCAAACTACGATGTTGGCCTGCACTGATCCCACACGGCTGGACTGCCTTGCCTATATGCAAAGCCTCATGAGATTCTTGGGTCAAAGCCTCACCCAGGGATCTCATAAAAGCTCCAGGCAGCCCCATTCCTACAGAGGCTCCATGTCCGGCATGATCTAAACTTATTGCATGGCTACATGGGAATCACCATTCACTGTTCTGCCAGTTAACTGGCTCCTTTGCTTTATCTACATGTTCAAAACGGCAACATTCCAGAAACTGGAAACGCAAGTCTCTGATTATTAAGGTAGTCTGCTGTTTTCAGGAACATGTGGGAACAGTTCTACTCGCCCCCAACTTACCACGTTTTTAATAATTTCGTCCTTCCCATCCTGCCTCTGCACCTTTAACAGGTGGTAACAGAAGTCAAAGAGGTCAAAGCGGCGCTGTTGTCCCAGGAGAACTATGACTGAACAGCCAGCCCAATTTAAACCATCACCAAAACATTGCCTATTAGGAAAAGGAAACACGGCAATATTTAGAGAAAATTGGTACATAATGTACTGTACAGTTGCTCTGAATTCCTGTATGCTTGATTCTTTCCTAACATTATACTACGTGTATCTGATTTAAACGCAGAACACAGTATTACCAAAGCCAGTGGAACAAACCTGTGCACTTGGTCCAAACAGACCAGTCATTCTCAAAACATATCACTACACTTCACCTATGGAATCCTGGATTCTATTTCTGCTTCAACAACAAAATACAGAACTGGCAGCAGAATCAGTGCCCTGTCACTAGTAAAATGGCTCACATCCCCCTATGTAAAATCAAAACCCAAGCAAGGTGGTATTTAGATATGCTATAACTCTGAAAATGTGTGTGTGTGTGTGTGTATAACTCTGATTGCTGGAGGGAAGGGGAGAGAGTGAGAGAGAGTCTTTAATACATGCAAATCAGTATTCAATGCTTTGTACCCCAGTATAGAGCAGGCCTACTCACTCAGCAGTGAATTCATTCGTTCCCACAGGAATGCAGTAGACAAACTGCATGGCACTCCAGAGCCGGTGGAACTCAACACATTCGTCAACATGCATGACCCCATTGGTTGGGGGAGGGCCACGCCAGATGGGGTCCTGGAGGTAGCTCCGAATGCGTGTCAGAATAACTTCAAACATGGACAGGCCACAGCACAGCCGCTCCTTGGTCAGCAAGTCTCCTTCACGAGCTATGGCTATTTGCTGAGGAGGAAGAGAAGCCCAACAATAAGGATCAGGGCTAAGGTGTCGCTTCCTTCTCTAATCATGCCAACCTTTTCCCCACTGTGTTTTGTACCCGGTAATAAATTTCAGGTTGGAGTTTACCTTGCCCTCTAAGAAACTCCAACTAAACTTTGTGCCTGAGAGCACTTTGCTGTTTTGATTATGGAGGTGGAATTGTCCAAAACACTCATTACTTTGTTGAAACAGTCATTACTTGAAGGATCTCCTTGAAAAAGGCAATTGCAAGCTGGAACAGGGAAGCTGAAATTTGCTTCTCTAACAGGATCTTTTTATCTTCAAGATTTCCTGCACATTGTTTTGTGGTTGCTGACTTAACTCCTGTATGCTAGTTACTCGTTTGCATAGGAGTCGTAGGACTAGTAATGAAGGCTGACCTACCATGCAGTATGTTTTATATAGCATAATTTCTTTTACATGCCTGTTTGTTAACAGAAGATGGTTATTGCAAACTACTAAAACATGAATCTCCATATCCATGTTAGGCATCTACAGTTTCGGATGGCCTATTTAAGATACGTAATAGAATGTGGAAGTCTAAATGCGAATGTAATTTTCTAGAAAGACCTTAACATCAGATAGCTATTGAAGATAGAGAGACACGATAAAAGCACTGCTGGTGGTACTTTTATGTGCATTTTCGTTCTTGGCAATTTTAGCATGCTTCTACACTACTGCTACCTGAGTTAAAATATTAGCTGGAAATGTTTTCCCTCTCCTAGTTTTGTAGCAGTGCTAGAAAAATCCACATTTTGTAACATAAGCAGGGCAACACATTGAAATGAATGAGGGTCGCAGAGGGCCATTTCCTGTGGAACTGCACTTGTAAGCTGCATGCTGTCATTGGATACAGAACACTAAGACAGAGAATACAAATATGCAGCACTGAAATGTGAGGCAGAATAGCAAGATGAGATGAGGGCAGCGCTGGGGACGATTAAAGAGGCCTCTCTAGCCATCCTAGACTGTCCAATATATACCAGTAAGCTTTTAGAGTACAACTAACAAAGGACACAGAGGAATGGATTTGAATAATTTGCTTGGCAAGAGGATGCTAAAGCGCAAAATCAGTGCATGCTAGGGTTGCCAGGTCCCTCTTCGCCACCGGTGGGAGGTTTTGGGGGTTTGGGGAGGGACTTCAATGCCCTAGAGTCCAATTGCCGAAGCAGCCATTTTCTCCAGGTGAACTGATCTCTATCAGCTGGAGATCAGTTGTAATAGCAGATCCCCAGCTAGTACTTGGAGGTTGGCAACCCTAGTGCATGCCACTCTTTGTTCTACTGCAGCTACGCATATCTTTATGATCAGGTGTCAATATTCCCATGAAGGGCTCGTCCTTTGTTCCTAAATGGCAAGCTAAAGGTGGATGTCTCGTATGTCATGTGGAATTGATTCAGCCCTGGCTATCTATAAGCCAACTGATCAGTTTTTAAACCTTTGCATAATAAAAATGGACAACATGAAAGAAAAACACCTCTTTGGAGAACCTTTTCCCAGGAGTAACATGAACTTAATAATATTTTTGGTTCCATACTATCAGTGCAATACTGATTGTATATTTTAGGCTGAAATCCTTTGCTCACTTTTGACAGTAAACCTCACTAAACTCTGTGGAAATGACTTCTAACTATGAATCAGATTGGGTAAGAGTTTATAACAGTGGCATTCAGATGAAATCTTGACAACTTAGCTAGATATTATTCATTAAGATACTTGGTATCTCTAACTACTTTCACAATAATAGATTCAACCAGAAAATCAAGTAGTCATACCAAACCAGGTTTTCAGCCTGAAGGGAACGGGCATGCCTAGACCATGATCTTTGAATTCTCCGGCACGCAGTTAAACCTCACAAGGTTTCCTTTCATCAGAACAAGACAGTTAGTAGTTTCTACCTTCCTCTTTTCCCTGGCAGGCCTTCTCCAGCCAGTCTATCATTACTCAGTGACAACACTCCCCCAAACCAGACTCAGCCTTAGCACCTAGTGTCCTTGATCCAAACTCTGTTTAAGTTGGTAAATATTGAGATTAGTAGTTCTAACCATAGTTATCTAAGATATAGTTACAAGGTCATTGTGATGGACAAGAGAGGAAGTAATATTTAACTGAAAGAAAATTCAAAGGGAAGAAAGTCAAATTACAGTCCCTAAACTTTACACAGGGCAGGTTTTTCAGAATGTCAGGTATTTGGTAAGTTTAACAACGTGTAAGTTTAACAACCCTGGTTTCAGAGAAGGACTGCTCTTTTCTAATGATTAGGCTTAGTGACAGAAGTGTTAAAATCATGCCAGTTCGCAGATTAAACAGACCAGCATTTCACTGGTGTTTCACCAGTGTTGGAAGAGAAAAAAGGGGAATGAAACCCAACCTAAAAACAAAAACTGGGTACCCGAGGTTGGGTGAGAGGAAAATTTATGTAGGTCTATGTGAAAATATTGCAAGTATAATTTATTAGAAGCACTATACAAAATTTAAAATTCTTTAAAAGCATTAAAATAGCACAATGGCAAATCTTGAGGTTGATATCTGTAACCACAAACCAAACGCATTTCAGCCTCTAGGGCCTTCATCAGTGGTTAGTTAAAACCTGCACACATCTAAGTCTGCACACATCTAACTGGTCACCAGTTAGATACTGCTTCACCAGGTTGATACCTGCACACAAAATATACGAGAGACTTATACTAACCAGTATTCCAACAAGAACCCAATATACCAGTTGTTTGAATAATTGAGAATAAACTTTACAACACATTCACTTGCCTGGTTGGGTTTTAAACTGTTTGTATTTGCATTTGTTTACATCATTGTATTTCTGTATATGTGTGCAGACTTAAGAAAAGGTTTTAACTAACCCCTGATGAAGGCCCTAGAGGCTGAAACGCGTTTGGTTTGTGGTTACAGATATCAACCTCAAGATTTGCTATTGTGCTATTTTAATGCTTTTAAAGAATTTTAAATTTTGTATAGCGCTTCTAATAAATTATACTTGCAATATTTTTACATAGACCTACATAAATTTTCCTCTCACCCAACCTCGGGTACCCAGTTTCACCAGTGTTCCCACAGTAAACTTGTAAAATGTAGACATTTTCCATAGTTCTCTATTACATTCCTGGGTTAGGGTTGCCAACCTCCAGGTACTAGCTGGAGATCTCCTGCTATAAATGGCTGCTTTGGCAATTGGACTCTATGGCATTGAAGTCCCTCCCCTCCTAAACCCCCCCTCCCTAGGCTCCACCCCCAAAACCTCCCGCCGGTGGCGAAGAGGGACCTAGCAACCCTATTCTGGGTGCTTACATATGCTTTCACTTTACTTTGCCTCTTACTGGTGAAGCATGGCTCTCAAGCAGGCTGATTACCCTAGGACATTCCTACCTTCTCAGTGTGAATGGAATGCCCAACAGCAACTAGGATTGACAAGAGGCCTAGAGAAAAAAAAGTGGCCTGTCCCTTTAACAGAGGCTTAATATGATGTTATTTACCAGGTGGTGTAAATTTCTGTCCCGTGAAAAGCTTCAGCTGCTCATTTCTACACATTAACTGTGCCCTCCTAAGCAGCCTACTAAGTCCATTGTGGCTTTTAATCAAGCCTCTATTAAAGGGAAAGGATATTTTTTCTTCTTCTAGGCAGTTGGCAACACTAAGATTAACAGTCCTTCCAGAGCAAACAACTCCTTCTATTAATCAGCAGTAAACTCCTATATAGCAACAAGCTCCAAGGCTCCTGTGCTTATGAACAAGTGAAAAACATTTATATGCTGGTTCCTATGCTTATCCAGGTCACCCATGCTCTCCCTGTAGCAGAGGCACCCAAGCACCTAATGCAAGCTGCAAGGTGAACACGCTGCATAAAAGTCCAGTTTGCACAATCTCCCAATACACATTCTTTTAAGACAGAGCATTTATTTATTTATTTCAAATGTCTATATACAATTGTTTCCCAATTTTGCTCCAAGTTGTTTCCATAAAACCAAGCAATCCTTTAACATCCTACCTACATATTTTGCAATAATTCTGTAAGATACTCATACTGCTTAACAGGGCCAAAAACGTATTGACTTCACCCAAAGACCTTTTAAACAATTCTGCCTTATTCTTTCTTCTGGGTAGTAGCAAAGATGTCACTTCCCTCATTTCCTTAGGCAGCCCCTAAGGAAAACCCCTTAGGCATGAGGGCCAGTATGTTTCTAGAGTACAGAAACGGAAAACGTTATGTGAGTGGGGGAGGAATATTTCCTGTGTAACTCTGAGGAAGTACAGTTTTTTTTCCTGTTTTTCCTGTACATGCACAAAAAGCTTGCAGCCCTCCTGCAGTTATCCAAAGTTTCCTCCACAAATCACAATCCGAGTTGTAATGTGTTTGTTTCACAACAGCTACATTTAATATGTTGTGTGTACAAACCAGCAGGGCAGCAGGATGTATAATTAATTGATTTAGTCAAATTTTATGTTCAAAAATGTATCTTTATATACCCATAGTAACTGTAAAATATAAAACAAAACCCTGACCCTCCAAGTGCATATTATGTCTGGATGGGAAACCAAGGGGAACCATAAAAGGTAAAAGCCATTTGGAGGTTGTTTGTTATTGCCTGCCTCCACAACATGCCCCTGGTATTTCTTGAAGGTCTCCCATTAAAATACTTGCCAGGGACAAGGCTGAGAGTGTGTGACTGGCCCAAAGTCACCCAGCAAGCTTCCATGGCAGAATCTGGGTTCGAATCTGATTTTCTAGATCCTAGTCCAACACCTTAACCACTACACCATGCTGGCTCTCCTTGTATTAGTTGCTAATAATTAACAAATAATTCAAAATGGAGGGTGAACAAAATACTGATGTCACAATCCAGTGAAAATGAAGCAGGCTTCTTCCTACTGACTTCAACTAGACTATTTAAATTTAAATGTATCCTACTTAAAAATAATTTTAATCTAGACTACCCCTCTATAAACTATAATCATCCCTATGAAGAAAATGCATTAGAGAATCCTATATTTCTTCAAGAGCTAAAAACTCAGATATATAGTTGGTTAGACAGTCAGACAGCTAAGCACTACATACACAAAACACACAAGCACACAGATGAATATTATCGCAACACTGTCTCTTCGATAGGAATTTGATGAGAGATGCCCCTTTGTCAGAATCCTTTATCAGATTTATCTTAAAGTAAAGTTCAAAATGACATTAGTAAATAGGGACCTTAATTGTTTTGTTCCTATATTTTCTTTCAATAAATTATTGTACAAAAAGATGTTTTTGGGGGGTGATGGCTACAATCCTAGGCATACTTACTAGGAAGTACTTTGTTCTGATCTCAGTGGGACTTCTTCTAAATAAACTTTAAGATCTGGTGATAAGAGTTGTTGCTGGTTCAGACAGGACACTAACCGTGCATTCCTGAAGGGTGGGGCCGAAGCTCCATAGGAGCTGGCGTAACCCTGCGCTGGCATGAGTGCCGCTTTGCAGCGCAGTGCTGGGACGACGGCATAGCCTCCCCGCCGGTGTTGTCTTGGCGTATCTCCCTGCGCCGGCGTCCTGGGAGGCGTTCCCGGGGAGTTCCTGGAGATGGAGCTGATGTTAGCCAGCTTGCAAACCCCTTTCACCCCGGGAACGCCCCCACGCAGCGGCGTTGCTATGCCAGCTATTATTATTTTGCTGGCATAGCCTTGCTAAAGTTAATGGGGCTATTTTTCATTTTTTCAATTTTAAACATAATGTTTATCCCGTATTCCAGCCAGGAAACCTTAAAGCGGTGGCACAGCTGCACTGTCCATGGCTGTCGTCATACCCCCCCCCCCTTAGGTATGGGCTGCCCACCATAGTTTTATGATACATGAACAAACTTTGTACTAGTATACTTCCCCTTCCCTACCTGTTGTGATTCAATTAGTTACTTCCAATTTAGCACAAACCCTAGTATGTCTATCCAGGCCACCAAACTCTGGTTTGCAATTCATCTTCCAAACTAGGGATACAAACCAGCTTCAACTGTGATTTACATTACTGGTCTGAAGGACAAGTGTAACAGATGACCATAGCTTGTGCTAAAACAGAAGTCATCGAGTAAAAATAGCCTAATTTTCTTAGTTATATTTTGTTCATGTGTGCAGGCTAATTTTACAGTCAGGGATAAAGTTTAACACCAAATCCATTTTTTCCAAGACCCTAAGAAAAACATTTTTTTTTCAGAAAAGCATTTAAAAAGTGCTTAAATAAAGGTATGTGTGTACATCCAAGTATACACATAATGCTAAACAGTGTAAAACTTTCGGAATAAGAGATGGATTTATTTAGAACATATTTAAATGCTGTTCTTAAGTAGTTCCTTAAAGGCATAATGGTACTTTTCAAAGGCTGCAATTTTGCATTCCAGTTTTACAAGCTTCTTTTCCTTGAAGTCAGCAGGCTTATGCGCATGCAAATGGATGCAGAAATGCAGCCTCAATTAATAATCACAACCCCTTTCTATGAAATTTCCCTTTCTTTTTATTCCTTTTAGTCAGCTCTCATGGTGAGGGAGAATAATAACACCAGACAATCACATGTTCACCCTCTCTATACTTAAACCCTCTCTTCCAGAAATGAAGTAGTAGCAGTCCACTGTTTGAGACGTGTTGAGAATGAAAATGTTTGTTATTATAAAATCACAGAGTGGGACAAGACTAAAAGACCACCTCATTCAACTGCCTTCATCCATCGCAAATTTACACAGAAAGCAGGTGTGCTGTATGAAAGGGCTTGCAGAGGAAATAGCAGGAGATGACTCATGCAAATGAGCCAAACCACAGGCTGCAGAAGAAAGACAGACAGACAGATCTCCCAGGGTCATTTCAGCTCTGGCTGGTGAATTTTTTCCCTTAATTAAAGATGTGATGGTGCTTTTCAAAAGCTGCATTATTGCATCCTAGTTATATGAGCTTTGTTTTACAAACCTGATGATCACTTGGGGCCACTTCACATGTTTCACTGATTAGGTATAATATTGTTCAGTGCTCATCAAAAAATATAAAGCGTGAGTACACCAACAATGTGATTGAAAAAGCATATATCGTACAGAAACCCCTGACCAGAGAGCCAGACTTCACCTGCACACTGAAACGGTACACTGAAATGGACACCTGTACCACCTGATCCCTTTACCATATCATTTCCACCTCATTATACTGCATGTGTAGACCAAGTCTTAGACTTGTGCTACCTATTATGTTAGGGGGAAGGGAAATTCCCAGTATGATATCTCTGATTCATGTACTCACTGCCGCTAGAAATGTAGGTTTTCCAGAAATTTTAAAGCTATGGGGGGAAAAACACGGTATGTGTTTTTTTCATCTGAAACAGGAAAAACTGAAATACATGCAATATGTTCTTATCAAATATAAATTTATTTTACTGCCTTAAGAAGATAACACACTTCATTTTTAATGTTGTCACCTGTTACACTGTTTGGTGTATTTATATATTTTAAAGTATAAATGCCTTGGTTTTGGTCAAACAAAATTGCCCATATTCCCAATATTAGAAAGAGAGAACTGCAAATTGTGGCAATTGAGAACAAACCAATTCCCTTTGTTCTTTGGATTGCCAGTGAGCAATGTAAGAGGATGTGAATGCTCACACACAATATACAGAAACTCACTGAAGACAATCTAACTTTGCTTGGTCATAGTGAATACAGTTGTAGATGAACTACACAGTGTAGGACTGAAACCCAGGTAACAGCTGGAAAGACTTCCTATCTCTCAGGGGATCAATCTTGGGGAAAGGGGGGGCTGATGTAAAATCTGGGCAACCCACCCAATGGTTGGGTTTCAATGTCATCCTTACCTGAGGTGTTCCCAGCCTCTCTATTAAGGGAACCAGGTGAAGTGGGGCATATTTGGCTTCGAGACGCTTCATGCGTACCTCCAAGCGTTCTCCTTCTGTTAAGCGAGCAGCAAACAGTGAAATGAGAAAGCAAAAACAAAAAAAGGTCTAGCATTTCAGTGTCACCTCCCAACCATCCTCCAACTCTGGGACCAATGTGACAGAACAAAAACAGAGTAATGCACTGTGAAGAAGGAACTGTGATTACAGCCACAACACCAGCACACTTGTAAAAGGTTCTCGTTTTAAAAACAAATGCCTTGCTTTTGTTGACAAATTTTACCTTTTATATGGATTGTTCAGTGGCTGGCTAGGGTTTGTTTTTTTTAGCCTTCGGCCCTTAGGTTTTAAACCAATTGCTTTGGAACCTACTAATCAAGAATATATATCTGGAAATTTATAGGTGTTGCACAGCTTTGGGAATAACGACTGATATCTGTTCACCTCTTCACTCCTTACCTTTGATGTAGACCCTGGGCAAAATATTTTGGAAGGGAGCAGCATGCAGCAAATCACACACTTCTTCTTGGGACTGAGGCAGGAGGAAGAAAGATAAAAGGTGTTAAAAATTCCCTAAGGGATTGGTTCTTCCGCTAACTGAAGGTTTGGGGGCAAGTGCGTTGATTCATTTGCCTCAAGAGGGCTTTAATCGGATACAGCCCAGCTTGCGTAAACAACAGAACCGGAAGAAAATGCCATGTGACGCCGAAGTAACAATTTATACAATCCTATACCAGGTCATTTGTTTTCTGAAAAAACTGGAGCTTTGCCAGTGGTTCTTTATCTTATCCAGTTACAGAGTCTAATGCAAGGCTTGTTCAATCGGCTGACCAAACCTTGGTGCTGAGTGGTGTGGCATTCTATCATGATTCCAACATGTGCCGTTCACTGTCAAACCCAAGCTCCTTCTACTTTTGTGTGACACAACATCATGCTGCAAAGGAGGAAGGGGGCATCTGCACCAATTCACTGGGTGGTTACAGACAACCACCTGCTATATATTCACTGCTTGTAAACGTTATCTGGGTGCATTTGTAAACACAGTATTATGACTTGGCCCCCAGACTTCACTGTTAGTGACGCCTAAGTTTCCAACCTTTAGCTAGGGGCAAGAGGTCTCCTGGCCCCTGAATTTACTAAGGCTGGAAACTAGCAGAATTCCCCGATATGCGATTAGTATCTAACATGAGAAGGGCTGCTCAGGCCTTTCAGATTCTGAATCAGGCCACCCACCACTCAAGATAGTGCTCTCTCTGGCCCGGGTGCCCATCTTTTCCCCTTCCAGGGCTAACAGCAGCACAAGGAGGGAGGTGACAGGTGAGACCATACTTCAGCACAACTTCAAAAAGATGTGAACACAGATTTCCCAGCGTATTGTGTATTTTGTCTCCTTAAACTCTGGGAATCATATCTGCCTTCCTTTGTGACTTCCCACTGAGAGGTATACCAATCCTGCGGAGCCACAAGGCAGGACTGCAAAATCCATGTATTTCTATTATCTTTTTATATATCTTTTTATATATCTTTTTATATATCTTTTTATTCTTTCTTTCTTTCTTTCTTTCTTTCTTTCTTTCTTTCTTTCTTTCTTTCTTTCTTTCTTTCTTTCTTTCTTTCTTTCTTTCTTTTGCAGAATTTACTGTTGGGCTGTGCTACAAAGAGAGAGATTTTGCTACTGAAAATGGCTTTTAACTCCACTGGGGGAACTTACCTGTACTTTTTTAAAAAAATGCAACCCCATTGGCTGCAGCCTGTAAAAGGAGAAAAAAAGTCTACAAAGCATGTCATTCCCCTCTGAGCCTGCTACTTTTAGCAGGAACTTGTACTCAGGACCTGTTCTGAAACTTTTTAACTACAACTGAGTGACTTGAAGGTAGTGGCCAGGCCTGGCTTATCACCTGAAGCTCAGATCCCAAATGAAATGGGACACCACACATAGGAAACCAATTATTGCAGCATCTGATTAAATGCTGAGGTCAAGAAGCAGGGATGTGGTAAAAATGACCTTAATGTTATAAACAATTCATTTCCTGTATAGCTGCACATACAGAGTTAAGTTTACAAGCAGTGATCATGGGCTAAATGGTTTTCTGTAGTTTCACCTTGTCACTTTTTTCACTTATTTTCAGGATGCCCATTATTGAGCCTTTGTTGCTGTGCTAATCTTTGCACACTGGCAGTTCATAGGTGCCAAAATCAGCACAGGAATAACGAAGGACAATGATGGACAAATGTGCTGATTCAAAACAATAACAAAATGGCAGGCTGGGGTGATGTCTCAAATAAGATTTACTTGGTAGCCAATGCCTCATTTGACTGTTTGAAACGGCAGACTTTAAGAAAGCCAATGTTTCTCACAATACAAATCAATCCAGATCAGGGACCACACCCAACACAAGGAACAGAGAAACTGTTCCAGCTGTGTTTGTTGGGCACATCTTGGGGTGAAATGGCTGATGAAACTTTGGTGTTGCCATCCACTAGATCAACATAGTTTGGAGATCTCCCTTCCAGTTTCATAAAAGAGAGCTCTGCAGGGTATAGCTGGTGGACCACACAAAGGTATAGGAAAGGAATTGAAATGTTTGTTTGGTACCCACTTTTAAATACACTTAACTGGAATCAAGATTCATCGATGTACATTGCAGCGTAACAACTTAATTCTTGGTCACAATACTATTTCTTGGGGTGAAAGACCCTGTTGCTTTTTTTTTTTTTAAACTCCCTAGAAACCATGTTCAGGATGGGGCTGGAAGAGGCCTAAAGAAGAACCACAGAATGAGAAGCAGCTTGAAAACACATACAATTAATCAAGTTAATCCAAACCGCAGACACACAAAGAGGCGAGATCTGGGAAGCCATAATGCCAAAGGAGACTTGAGTAATGGTTGGTAGCGAATTCTGCATGAGTCTACAGGGCAAAACAGCAACAAAGTAAGCCACGATGGCTGCAGGCTGCATGCAAAGAGGCAAAACACTGAAAAAGGAGGGGGGAGTCGGCATATCTCTGTGCTAGGGGCACACTTGGAATGCTGTGAGCAATTTTCCAATCTTCAGCTACTTCTTACAGTGTCAAAACTATGTACATAGTCCCCGATCCAAGACCTACAGCACAATCCTGCAGTAAGTTACTCATCATAGGACTGCACTGTTAGTCATTTACAAAAGCAACTTTGGAAGACAGTGCATAAAATCACAGATTTTTAAATCCCACTGTAAGTAACAGTTCATTGTGTAAAGAGATATAAGCGCCTCTTTCTTACTAAGTAAGGATAAAGGCCAGACTAGAAGGCGGGATACAAATCTATTAAATAAATATAAATAAATAAGAAAGATGCTGGAATATTTTGGGGACATTGGTCCAATATCTTACCCCTAGAATGTCAAATGCAGAGTTGAATATTTCAGCAAGGAATAGTACAGTATCTACATGTTCAGGTACTTTATAAATATTATTATTACTATTACTGTTGTTATTATTATTATAACTACGACTATAGCTGAAGGAACTCCATGAGCATACAGGTCTCTTTTCCATAGGAGACAACAATGAAGCCTCATTTGTGTGCACAGACCTTTATTACACGATTGCTTCAGGACTAGTAGTAGCTCCATAGCACATTTTGCATATCTGACTGGCAGTGCAAGCCTAATCACAGTCACACTGTTCTAAGCTCACTGACATCAAATGACTTGGAAGGGTGTGGCTCCACTTAGGACTGTACCGTAAGTTCCTACGTTAGTAAATTCATAGAGCAGCTTGTCTTTGGAAAAGGGATTTTTAAAAAAATCATAAAATGATTGACATTATGATGTTCAGGAAATCATGAATTCAGAAGGTGTTTGTTAAAGACCAGCCCACTAGGAATACATTTTTTTCCTGCTAGGAAAATGGCTTGTGTTGCAGAATTTTGATCCAGAATAATATTTGTTATTTTGGAGCTGTGAAGTTAAGGAGGGAAAAAAACCAAGAGTGTGTCAAAATATTCTCCCTTTAAACAGAAGATAAACAGAAGCTCAGAGAGCAAAGCATAATGAATCAACCCACAGTACAACTACACTCAGTAACTATACAACATTATATTCTGTATATTTTATAGCCTCCAGGAAGGCCAAAGGAATCCTACAACATCCAAAGGAATGCAGAGTCAAAATAATTACGGAAGAACTTAGAAATCAAAAAAGATTAAGATTATTGCACACAAAATAAAATATGGATTCTGCTTGCTGTTCCTTTCAGCAGACCACAGATTCAGGCTCATCTATTTTTTTCATAGCATATGAGTGACTGCTCTTACCTCCATGTTGCCATTCCTTTTCTTGTTCCTAAGGCAATATAATATTAGCTCTCTAATGATGTGTCATTACTATGAGAAGCAATTAAGCGTATTAAACATCCCAAGAGAAGAAAAAGAAGGTGTGCACATTCAAGCACAGGTTGGACATTACGCGGATCAGAGGGACCCTCATATCGACAAGGGAGTTAGGAGAACTGCGATACTTTCAAGAATCCTAAGCAAACATCTGTTTGGTCTTAATGGAAGGTAGCAGGTACCAAAAGGACTCACAAGACATTTCTGAGTATACCCTACTTCCCATATGCTTGGCTGGGTGCCCACATGCTAAACAAGACAGGCAGGAAGTGAGACAGAATAGGTATCTTGAAAAATCAAGTGCTGTTTCTGCAGGTTTCGATGTCAATGTCATGCAAAGAATCCAGTCGGTACTGATCTCACTATTGCTGCCGTTCCTGAATAGGAGTATGTAGAGACATGCAAAGGATAAGCCAGGGATCAAGTTAAGGGTAAACATGGCCTGCAAGGACATCCTGCATAAAGACCACTTTATGCAAATGAGCTCCAAATTCCCCTGCAGGACTACAGAATGGCTTGGCAAGGAGTTTCATACTGTCGGTATGCAATGACTCAACCCATAAAGAAACTTTGCCACGATCAGCAGTGATTTCTTCTAATCAAAATTCAGATTATAGTCTAAACTAATTTCAAATTAATGTTCTTAAACACACAGTGATTTTTAGATCTTGGTTTCAGCAAGTTATCCTCTACGTACTGCTTTACAGCTGACATTAACTCCCCTTCAACATACACATTTATATGGTACCACAGTCATTGGATCACAACCTGGGATGTCTTATTTGAACTGGGATGTCGGATTTGGCTTATTAAGCCACTTGTAATATTTTTTTAGTTTGCCAATGTTCAAAGGAATTCCTTTTAACTTACCAAGGCCTGCTCTATGAGAAGGCAGAAAAGAATGGCATTACCCACTTCCCTCAGACTCTGGAATACATCTGTCTTTAGCTCTGCATACTCAATTATGTCCTTCAGCTGGTGATGGAAAAACTCCAGGATTCCTTAAGAGAAAGAAGGAAAAGAGGCGAAATTAATCAAGGAGGACGTGATAGGAAAAGGATGATTGCCACAAAGAGTGAGTCGGTGATGCTTTTGGAACTAGCTGATCCTGAGGGGGTTGGCCTCACGTTCTCCCCAATTGTTTCATCCTTATGGGGATGCACCCCCCAAGTAAACCCCTTCTAGTACATGGGAAATGTTCCATAGAAGAAGTCATCCTTCCTCCAATGTCAGGAGTACTCCAAAGAAAGACTCCTCGCTTTGCAGAGGAAAACCATCAGAGCCAACCCTATGCCTGTATCTATGTACTATTGGGCTGCTGTACTCACACTTCTCTTCTAGACAGTAATGATGCAGAATGAAATTGATCTGCACTGACCCACTTCTACTCCCTACACATTGATAAAATGCCCAAACCTAACTGCATTTTGGATGGACGGTTCACATTAAGATAACATAATCAAATCATTAACACCCAATAATAAAACAAATATAAAATAGCAGGTCAAATTAATTTGGAATTATAATAAAAGCAGTCAGTGGGAGAGAGGGCACAAACAATTAATACTGCTCTGTGAAGGTTTCCAGAAAGGCTAGAAAGTAAACTTTGCAGAGTAGCCCGTTCCTTCACCAACTCGCTTCTGGAATTATGCAGTGGCTGAACTGCTGCAGTTCATCCGCATCATCCACCTCCCTGTTTCTTCCAATGGTGGCTGCTGGTAGGTGCAGAGATGCTCCTCAACTCCTTGACTACTGCTCCAAGGTGCCCAGTATCGCATGGGCTCACTGCTGACTGGTATTCACTGAATCCAACTTTCCCAGCTTGGTCTTAGCCTGCACTGGATTCCTATACAGTAACTAGGCTGTTTGCATGATCTCCTGGTGGGATGCCGCGGGTGGCTTTCCCAAATCTTCACTTTCTCAGGCTTCATACATTAGTGCTCAAGTGAAAGGTCAGAACATGCCACATAAGCATACCCTTACATTGCCAGTGTGGTGGGCTGGGCAGAGCGTCGGACCTGAACCAGACAGAATGGTGTTCAAACCCCTGCTCAGCCATGAAACTCACTTGATGACTTTGGTCAAGTCACTATTTCACAGTCTACCTTATTTCAATGGGACTGGAAGGATAAGCCCATTTTAACTTCCCTAAGTAACTTGGAGAAATGTCATAAATAAAGATTAAAAAGTGGTATTGGCCCATACAAAATCCAGAAAAGAAATAAAGCCATGTAATACCATCTATTGACGCCAGCCCTAATGACAAAACATGTCTCATTGTTTTGTGTCATTTGGGTTGGCCTCCATAAAGATACCCCATAATAAAGAGTTCACATTTAGAGAATATAATGCAGTCCAAGTACCAACCTGGAGATCCATATTCATGCCTTGGCAGCCGACATATCTTCGGCATAACTTCTATCAAGGTTTTCACATATTGAAGGATGGTCCCTTGTAACTATCAGAAGCAATGGAAAATAAAATCAGCATTAAAAGGTATCCCAATATAACTGAAGGGATGTAGAATGGTATGGTGTAGCCCAATTTTGTCAGATCTCGGAAGCTAAGCTGGGTCAGTACTTGGAAAGGAGACCTCCAAGGAAAGCTCTGCAGAGGGAAGTGCACAAACCTCCTCCGCTTAATCACTTGCCTTGAAAATCCCATCAGGGGTTGCTATAAGTCGGCTGAGACTTGACGGCACTTTTACACACACAATATAACTAAAAGCATGCTTAGCTTTACAAAGTGGTCAGCAGGCCACAAATCTTAGCTGGCTTTGGTAATCAGCTGAAATTTGTGATTGCCCTTGCACATCCCCCAGCTCTCTGATAACATGCTAAACTTTGGAGGCACCTGAAAGCAGTAAACAGGTACTTGTGCATTCCCAGGGAGAATTTCGAGCAACACAGTGCTTAGTAAACGGTTTAAAGCTTACACACAAACTGTGTGAGAAGTTTCAATTTGATCTTATGTATTTTTCAGTAAAGGGAATGTTTTTTTGCTATTTTACTGATGTGGATACATTCCACCACCATATGTTTGTCTGAACGATTTATAACTGTGCGAATCTGATACTGAAAGAATCAAAGATGCTGAACAATAAAAAGGAAGTAAGAAGAATATAACCTGTTTTATAAATAAAAAGATTTAAACTTTGAATATACAGCATTGTTTGATTTCAATCACATCGATGGGTATGGTATTTCCAGTCGTCTTGTTTGTGGCTTCCTAGAGGCACCTGGTTGGCCACTGTGTGAACAGACTGCTGGACTTGATGGGCCTTGGTCTGATCCAGCAGGGCCTTTCTTATGTTTTTACTAATTTACCTTGGTCATCACTTAGATAATCACCTATTTTTCATGTAGAGGCTGAAAATGGCAGGGAATCTATCATATTCAGGGCTGCTGAAGTGGTTAACTTTCCTCCCTAATAAAAATACATCTGAAGAAGCAAGTGGGACATTTTATTGTCACACAACAACATCTCTCGCCTTCAGTGAATCTCTGGATTATCTACACAATGTACTCTACCCAGCTCAGCAGACTGAGGATAGGTAAACTCCTTCTCTTTTCACTCCTTTCTCTTAAACACTCCCCTTTCCCCTGCTTTAACACCTCCATGTCCCCTTTTGGCTATTCCCTGATGCAGGAATTCCACTCAGCCAGAGGCTGTTTTTACTCTTGAGTACCTTTTTCAATTTCAGTACCCCTACACTTCCCTCAATAAATTCTAAACCTTGGTTTGGAAAAGATCTGGCTGTTTTGTGGTTACTGGTAGCATATTAGAGGCACTTTGAGCTTGCTTGCCAACTATCCAGGTAAAGATCCTGAAATCACATGTTCTGCTCCCCCTAACTGATGCGTGTGTTAGTTTTCCAAGCTAGCCAGGATGTGGAAGTGTGTAGAAGTTTCCCTCTGACACTGAGCTTAATTCCCCCAATCTGGTCCTGGGTGAGTGTCCTGTACCCAAGTTAGAGAGTCCACAAGTGTCTAAGGATACACAAGGAACACATGTGCTAACAGTTTCTAGTGTAATGTTACCAGTTTCAGCATTCAGGGGCAGAGTCTTGAGGTGGGTATGGGGTTGTGCAAACTCTCAAAGCTCTGATGGGCTCAAAAGGCCTAACAAAAGAGATGCAATGGGTTCGGAAGAACCCACCCGGAGATTCCTTTGCAAATGCCTATTTCTGGCACTTCTATGTCAGAGCACAGCGATGGGGCAAACAACAATGCAGCTGTGCTGGGGGCTATAACTGACCAAGTCCTACTAAATTCTGGGTACTTTGCCATGACTCATAGAGCTCTGTTGCAACTGCATGTGGAGCACTCAGATATAGACCTAGCCTGACGTGCCTTAGAAGGCATCAGAATCTGCAGAGCCCATTCTTGGTTCCATCTCAAATCAGTCTCAGACTGGTCTAAAATTTTTCAAGAAACCTATAGGTTTCTTTCCTTTCCTTTTTTTTCGGACCAATCCATAATATCATATTTTTATATTTTCAGCCATGAGCATAGCCTTTTTAGTTTTACTAAAGTCTCTTTGTTGGCTTCTCCTCTTTTCACCCAATTAATGTATGGGTTCCACTTAGTCTTCAGTTCCATTTCTTCTGTTTCTCCCATCGTCTGTTGTTTTAAGTATCCCAATACATCTGTTTGCACATATTCGAACACATAATTATTCCACCTGTCCATAGTCCACTTTGTTTTATCTTTCCATCCAAAAGCTATAACTGCGTGAGCCGCTAATATCATCGCTTTAAACATCTCTTGTTCACTCTTTTCTACCTTCTCACACCCCATTATTCCCATAAACATCAGGTCTACAGTTACTTGAAGTCTAATCTTAAACAATTCTATAATTTTACTAAGTATTTTGTTCCAAAATTCTATTACCCTTGGGCACTCCCACCACAAATGTGAGAACCACCCCTCTTTTGCGTTACAATGCCAACAATTCGGTCTCATTCCTTTAATCATATGTGCTATTTGGGCCAGTGTTCTGTACCACTTCAGCATTATTTTCCTTTCCAACTCTTTATAGCTATCCATCTTCAACATTTTAATACCCTTTATCATTTTATTCACCATTTGTGTTGATATTGTGGTTTCTTTTGCCCATTTTGCCTGTATTATTCTAATCATAAATTCTTTATCTCTTATCATCATTCTGTATATTTTCCCTGCTAATCCTTTTCTAATATATGCTTCACTCTTTATTAACTCTTCCAATTCATTGTCCTCTCTTTTCATACATTCTCCCCATCTTCCTTGTTTTACTGCTTCATATAGTCCCCTCAGTCCCAGCCAATGTCTTTGGCCCACTTCATCTAATACTCTCTGAAAAGGTTTCAAATTTCCTTGGTGATCTAATATGTCCTTCACTCTATAATAACCCTTATTTTTCATTTTTAACCCTAAGTTACCATCTATGACACTTTCTTTCACGCAGAGTATTGGGGTCCATCTTGATTGTTTGTTCATCCACTTTATTTTCCATTTCTTCCAAACACTCAATACTGCCTGTCTCGGGCCCTTGGTTAATCATAAAGCTTTATTTAAATTTTCTGTAAATATCCCATATTTCCCCATACCTTGATTTAATTCATTCTCTACTCTTATCCATTTCTTATTTTCAGCTCCCTCAATCTCCATCAATGCTTTTAAATGAAATGCTTCATAATACTGTTGTAATTGTGGGAGACCCCCTTTCCTTTCCTTTCCTTTATCCCTTAGAAGCTCCTTGATCCATTGATCTTGAGTTGCGTAGTTTTAAATCTAATGTCTGAGGGATGTAAGGACTGAGATAAATCTTGCCACTGCCAATGTAGCCTTGGGATCCCTATCACTTAATAAAAAAGGCATTATATCAGACACAGAGGCCTTGGAATCCTATAGGTTTCTACACTAAATAATGGATGGGATTCCTAAACTAACCCCCCAAGGTTAGTTTAGAAAATATGGGTCATAGCTATAATACAGACATAAATCACTCCCTTGCTGCAGGTAATGCAGAGACAGTATTGTGGAAAGATGCTAGGGATCTCTCAGTGATAATTCTCAACATTCTCACTAAAGAATCAATTCCAAGATTCTTTAAGGGAAACTATGACAATTAAATTAATAAAAAACTGATATGAATTTGTGAGGTCGAAAGGACCGTAGCCAAGATTACGTTACTGTATATAATAGATACAGGAAGCCCAAATTTCAATCACTTTAGAAACCATATTCTAGATGTATATTGCAAAATAATATGTACTATTAAAATCAGTTTCCAGCAACAGATTTATTTAGCTCAGTGTTCTGAACTTTGCATCTATTTTAGCATTTTGCTTCAAATTTCAATATTACCAGGCTCTTGACAATCTTCAGCAATTCCTCCATCACCACAGCTATCCCTTGGTATCCAAGAAGACGGCAGATTGTCTTGAAATGAGGAGGCCCCACAAAGTTGCGGTAGGAGCTATATATATGACTGTAGGCAATGTTGAGTGGCTGGGGGAAAAATGAAAAAAGCTAGTTAATAGCACAATCATCTCAGACGCTAAGCAGGGTTGGCCCTGGCTAGTAATTGGATGGGAGACCACCAAGGAAGTCACTACGCAGAGGCAGGCAATGGCAGACCAACTCTGTACTCTTTTGCCTTGAAAACCCTACAGCTGCGACTTGATGGCACTTTCCACCACCACATATATAAAGAAGTTGGAATTTTGTAGGAGTGGGGAGATAAATAATTCGGGAACTTAAATCTCTCGCTCACTCCTGGATACTATCATTACAGGATAGAAATGAATTGCAAAATACCTGTGGGGAACAGAACTCTCTCCCTGTGTATCTGAACTCCTGCACTCATAAGAATCAGCTGGGTTGTGGAAAGCTTGTGATAAACAGCAAGTTAACTAGACAAAATTATTTTCAGCATTTGAAAAAAGGAAAAAAGGCTATCTTTCAAAATCACAAAGTAACAGGAATATAATGTCCTTTTAAAAGGAAGCATTTTATTAGGCACCCGTGTCTTCTGAATTTGAGTTTTAAAATAATGCATTTAAAATTACAAAAAAATGGCACCTCCATGATAAGTTCTCTCTTTCTTGCTTCAAGGTCTCATAATGTGTACCTTTCCCTGCCATTATTCCACATCATTGACTATTCTGGTGGAGTGGAGAAATATACAAGTCTGTAGCTTCATATGCTACTGCACCTTACAGAACGGGATGGAGAGAAATTGACACAGGGTGACTTTCATAAATAAGGAAACTTTGGCTCTACATTAATTGTGTGAGTGTAAGACTGGAAATAATAACTTGCTAACCTTGCAATTTGTTTGTTTGAATAAATGAATTAAAATGTTTCTCCTCCCCTTTCCAAAGACATAGATTTCACAACGTCTCGCATACGAGTGCTATCATTTCATTGTCCAGTGACCACCCTTGCCTGGAAAACCATTAGCAAGTAATGGAAAACCACAACATTTCCACTAGGAAAAGCGGGTATCATGTTCCATCAGCTCCCTCGTCCTCCAGAGACTTGCTTCTTCCACCCTCTCCGTGCAGTGTGTCATGGGCAAAAACTCATACATCTCCAGGAGCCACTGTACAACTTTCCGCACCCAAGAAAAACACTCACTCATCTTCAATGGCTCAAAGCTGGTAAGAGCTATATGGATGATGAGCAGCCTTTTGCTCTTTTGCATTACAGTTCTCCTGATTTATGGTTGTATTTTGATCTGGTCCAGAAAGTGTCACCAAGTGTACAGACCACACAACAACAACTACTCAGAGGAAGACGCAAGGGAACAAACCAGCTCACCTGAAAAGCCCTGAATAGCAGGTTAGAACAGGAGCTACTGGAAGTTCCCGTGTCATTTGGACTATCCATCAATGTTGGTCTCACAAAGGAGAGGCCATACATGTCCCTTCACTGCTTTTTTCAGTACAACAGCAGTGATGACCAAAGGGCCACCTTACCACAGCGTGAGGTAAAGTAACTTGAAAACTGAAGCCAGGGAAAGATGTACCGTATTTTTCGCTCCATAGGATGCACCTGACCATAAGATGCACCTAGTTTTTAGAGGAAGAAAACAAGAAAAAATCTTGTTTTCCTCCTCTAAAAACTTGTCTTATGGAGTGAATGCTAGCTGGGCGCGTGCGCGTCGGGACGGCGTGAGCCGGCGTTCCCCGCCCCGACGGCCAGCTGGGAGGCAAGCGGGGCCGCACAGAGCCGGCTGGGCGAGTGCGCGCCGTCCGGACACGCACGCAGTCGGCTCTGTGCGCCCCACCCGCCTCCCAGCTGGCCGTCGGGGCGGAGAACGCCGGCTCACACCATCCTGATGCGCACGCGCCCAGCCGGCTCTGTGCGCCCCGCCCGCCTCCCAGCTGGCCGTTGGGGGGGGGGAACGCCGGCTCGCGCTGTCCCGACACGCAGGTGCCCAGCCGGCATTCACTCCATAAGACGCACAGACATTTCCCCTCACTTTTGAGGAGGAAAAAAGTGCGTCTTATGGAGCGAAAAATACGGTACTCTTTCTCAGTTGTTTGTCTCTGTAGTGCTACTTTTATAACCACAGGTGTAAAATGTGTGGTTGTGTAGGGTGGCAGGGTTATTAAAGACACATCTTTTAAGTTCCTACGGCCCCCGTGTGGAAGCTCTTGCAAACAGCACAATCTACCATAGTGTGTGTAATGTGGAGCGGTGCTTACATGTCAACCCTTCACATTATAGAAAGAAAGAAGGAAAGGGCTATGACTCACTAACAGAGCACAGGCTTTGCATACAGAATATTCCAGATTCAATTCCTGGCATTTCCAGTTAAAAGGGTCTCGGGAAATGTGTGTTAAAACTATTTTGCTCTGCCTAAACCTTAAAGAGTCAGTAACAGGATTAAATAAATTGACCAATGGTCTGACTTAGTAGTAGATAGCGTCAGATGTTCCTAAGAGTCTCAATCACTGTGCCAGAAGGTCTGGAAGTAAGATGCAGAAGATTACTGTAGTAAATGTTACATATTACATATTTTCAAACAGTATCATTCTAGCTGGAGTAATCTGTACACCATATCTACTCTCAGCTAACATACAGAGTAATTTCATATCAAGATACCCTTTGTAATCATTATAAGTAACAAAACGGTCAACATACCAAACATCTATAAACTCTGATATTTTGTCTGGCACTAAATGCTGAGAATATCCAACCACTTGTTTGTTTCACCAGCTTCCTAAGTAAATTTTTATTTACTTCTTGAAAATATATTAGAAAACCAAACTTTTCATGAAGCCTCATTTAAAGGAAAAAAGTTCACTACTTTCTCTCTGGGCTGCAAGGGGTAGTGTGGAAAATTCAAACAATTTAATTTTGAAGTGATCAAGGAAGTTAGCAAAGTGCAGGATTATTAACTACCATGCCCAGAGTGTTCAGTACACTTAGCATTGCCATGTGAATATAAATTAGGCTGCATTTCATATTACAACTCAAATAGAACTAAACATAAGAATGTTCAGTTCTGGTTTTTGTAGTCAGAAGTTAACCCATTTTCTTCTCTGGCCCATTCAGAATAGAATTCAGTGAATTTAGAAAAAATATTTGTTTGCTTGGTAATATTATCATATCATTTGGTAATACTGCTTCTTTTCCCAATTCTGATGACAGATCTTTTCCCCCAGGCATTTCATCATATAGTCTAATTTCTTAAAACATGCCTTCCAAACTGGGTGCAGAACAGCAAATATGTTTCTCAACCCACCTTAGATCCATAAAGGTAGTATGGTTGGACATTGGCTGGTTTGTCTCTCTGTGGTTCTTGTGTAAATGGAATTGCTGTCCGTACAAACCTGGAGTGTGTGAAAACAAGAAGAAAAGGAGCCTACATAAACCAACTTTGTGTATGAAACATCTCTATCCCTCCCTAATCCTCCTGCCACCTCCAACCTTGACCAACTATATTTTTATTTTTTTTAAAAAAAATCTAAAATTACTTCTGCAAATCCTGACTAATCGAAGATACACACCCAATACATCAAAAATACAACACTGTACGAAATTAGTCATGTAAGTCATCCTGGTTTCATTTGGTTAAAACGCTAAGACTATGCAGAGGTCATGTAGCATTGGCGAGCTATGTCAAGCATTCAAATAGGACATTTGGTGTTTCTTTTTTACCTGTTAGTAGATCCATTGTAGCAGTAATTAGGTAAAAAGTCAAAGTTTAATTCCCAGAAGACATGCAGGGTGATGCGCCCATATGGAGCAGAGACATTGTGATTGGCTTCCCGGAACATGGCATCAAAACTATCCAGGGTCATGTGCTTGCACAGCAGTCTATGTGTCAGGCGGTTTATCTCCAAAAGCCACTCAAGCTCCTGCTCCCAGAGAAAGCAGCATCAAGAAGACATTGTGTGTTAGCAAGACCACAACAGGAAAATCTCATTATATCAGCAAGGACACAAGATTATAGGGCAGATTGCATCTGCACATCCCTTTCGCTCTAAAGTCAAGGAAAGTGGCGTATGAACTGGAGGAGGGGGGTCTATAATTTTTTATACTAGGAAAAGGGTTAAAAAAATTAGATATCTCTAAACACAATATTTCCAGAATGTCACCTTCTTTATCAGAATATTAGCAAGGTGGAAAATGGTACTTTTACACTGCTTGACTCTGGACACTTCTCTAAGGAGCTGTTGACTGAAAACACAATGTGTAACAGCTCCACAATCAACATCCAATTTAAAGAGATACAGGAGAACAAAGATAAAAACTGCACATTTTATTTAATAAACATTACTGGAACCAATGTTTCTCTTCCACTAAGTGTTGACATAAAATGTTAGATCCAACTACATATTTTAGTGTTTATACAGCACTTCATAGTGTACACATACATTTATCTCAGTAATACTTGTGTGTGTCAAGTGCCATCAAGTCACTTGCAACTTAAGGCAACCCTATAAATGAATGATCTCCAAAATGCCCTATCGTTAACAGCCTTACCAGTCTTGCTAACTCAGGGCCCTGGCTCCCTTCACTGAGTCAATCCATCTCATGCTGGGTCTTTCCCTTTTCCTAATGCCTTCAATTTTTTGCTTGCATTATTGTCTTCTCCAGTGACTTGTTTTCTCATGTCACCAAAGTATGATAGCCTCAGTTTGGCCATTTTAGCTTCTAGGGAAAGTTCAGGCTTGATTTTATCTAGAACCCACTTATTTGTCTTTTTGGCAGTCCTTGGTATCCGTAAAACTCTCCTCCAACACCACATTTCAAAAGAATCTACTTTTTTCTTGGCAGCTTTCTTCATTGTCCAACTTCCATATCATAATAATGGGGAATACTATAGCATAAATTATTTTGATATTGGTCGCCAGCGTCACATCCTTACACTTAAGAATCTTTTCTAGCTTCTTCATGGCTGCCTTGTCCAGTTTCAATCTCCTTCTATTTTTTCTAAGGCAACCTAGTGAGTTCATGTCAAAGCCAATATTTGGGGGATTCCGAATTGCAACTTACCTTTCACATGTCACTCTCTTACAGTGTAATCCTAAACAGAGTTACACCTTTCTAAGTCCATTGAAGCCAGTGGATTTAAAAGTGTGTGACCTGTTTAGAATTGTACTCTCATTCACTATGCTAGAATAGCTCTGAAGTGCAATCATTTTGTGACTCAACTATCTGGAGGTTTTCCTAATACATTGAATAATAATGTCTGCCTACTCCTTGCAAACAAGAGAGTCAAAACATTATATGTTACAATGAATTCCAGTAGTGTGGAAACGGTCAGCAATCATAAGGAAATACTGACAATTCCTCCATCATCAAGAGATTGCATGGTGAATGTGAACAGCCTCCTAATGGTCACTGCCAACAGATGCGTACAGAATTATCAACAGGTACACAGAACGGGTTCTACAGTAATTAGGCACACAATAACTCTGCTAGTATAAAGTTAGGTTGAAACCAGAAAATATAGATAGTTATAGATGTGGTGTCCAAGCAAGTGGGAGTTGGTCTGTTCATCTATTTTCCTCCCTTTACTTACCACAATGGACGTCAGGTCCTCACTCTCAAAGCGACTAATGGCCTGGTCTAGTGATTTGTACATTGCAGCTGAGATACGCTGGGTGATAAGCCTGTTTAGGTCAATTGACCTGCCTAGAAGCTGTGGAAAAAGCAAAAAGCAGGCAGCAAATAAAAACAGATGTTTTTTAAAGTCCAAACCTCAGGGCAAAATGCAGAAAAATCTAATTTGGATCCCAAATTATTAACTGGGCCTAATTTTACTGGGAAAAAGGGATGTCTTCAGAATACAAGTAAATTTTCTTTAGGAAGCAAGTCCAAAATTAACTGGGCCAATGGTATGCTAAATTCTCATGATTTAGTTATTCATTTGTGAATAAGTTGCCTATATTTTAAAGTGTGTCCTTCTGATCTAGAGGCATACAAGCACTCCAAGGCACACACAGAATGCCCATCTGTATAGGCTGCCACATTAATTTCAATTAATGCAGATCCATTGACAGGATGCCATTTCCTAACATGAGCTGTAAGTCTATGCTGCTAATGCCTGTGATTTTACTAGAGAAACAGAAAAATGACTGCATTGGATCCACCGGAGAGTTTCTTTCCCCCCCCCCTTCTTTTTTTCTTTTTTAAAATTTTATTATTATATAAAGGAGGGGTACAAAAGGGAAAAAAGGGGTGGGGAGAAAAAATAAGTCTGGCGGACTACATTTTCCTGCAGTTCTACACCAATTTGTGATCAAGTATTCACTCTTAATATAAAATGAAAAGGATATTTAGGTGTATGATAAAATTTAAAGATGATCATTGTATGAGCTGTTAAACATATTAAATATCTCTATTATAGCTCAACCATCAGGATAATTTCTTTACATTTCTCTGCTGTTTTATCTCAACGATCAGGATTATTTTCTAGGTATAAAATTAGGTTAAACATCCTTAGCGGCTTTGTTAATGTCTGCTTTGTTATTTTATTTTTGTTAGGACTAGAGTTTCCACAGATGAAACAATTTCTATTCACAGAGCATGATGCTCTTGCCCTTACCCTCACAGCCCAAAATACCCTCTCAAATATTGCTATCCTGGAAAATTCATGTTATGAACCAAACCTTTTTCCTTTGTGTTGTCCACCCCTGCAAGCAGGGTCATAGATGAAGCAACTTTGTGCTGATGTGGTTATCTGAGATGTGCTGTTGGAAATTATAAGCTCTTTCACACATGTATCATTGTGCATGATGGGGAGTCTTGTTCTTAACCCATAAACATCTGCATGTAAAGGGAACATGTGGAATGACCTAGTTGGCATGTCATATAAATACTGGGTACCCTATTGAAATTAGCAAAAATGTACCTGGACATGTCTCTGTTTGAGCAATGTCTCATAACGGTTGGATGGTGGGTAAGGGATAATCACTCCGTAATTCTTACATTCAGCCCGGAACCGTTTATCCAGTAAGACACTGCAATTGGAAAATACTGTCAATACATTCACCTGAATGCCTCCTGATGGCCAAGATTCACATCTCTGTAACAGGAGACAACTGTAATATGTTTCCCTTCCTGCTATCTATTCTCTGTATTCTAGTTTACTGTGAACTCAGTTACAAGAGTGTGGTGAATAGAGACAACTGTAATATGTTTCCCTTCCTGCTATCTATTCTCTGTATTCTAGTTTACTGTGAACTCAGTTACAAGAGTGTGGTGAATAGAAGACTCATGCACAGCAAACAGCTGGAAATCAAAATGAGTTATAGAAATTAATCAAAAGTAGGTATTGCCTAATTGATTATGCAGATTTAGTACACAGAAAATTGCATGGGCTACTCTGAATAGGATATATGGCCTTTTCCTGATAAAGCTTGATTCCTCTGGCACAAGGTAAAAAGATTTCTGGCTCTGAAGATTGAGTTTAGGCTTCATAATTTAGCCAAGTGATGATATGCAGTACTTTAAAAAAATAGTTGCCATTCAATAGTTGGCATTAGTTCTACCCAATGGGTAGGATCCAGAATATATTTTCCACTAACAGAAGGGGAGGGGTAATTTACACCATTTCTTCCTGCTGCAGCTCTCTGATTTCTTGTTCATGCTGTTGTTGGTGTTTCCTGTCTGCCAGGAACAGCATTTCAGGGAAATCATAGGGTTGCAGCAGGAGGGGGAAGACAGAAGTGGTTCACATGAATTTAGTCTAGATCCAACCCAATGCATGCTAACCCAAACTTCAAAAAATACTTTTCAACCCTTTTATAGATTTCCCGCCAAACATGGAGGATTACCTGGGAAACCTTTTCAGGTCAGTCTGAGACTAACATCTGAGACTCTCCCTCACTCTAGCTACCAACTGCCATTGCTGAGGTCACCAGAGCGAGAGGAGGTGGCTCAGTGAATATTTCATTATAATATGTTTTTTTTTTTAAATTCCTGTGAGTCACTTTGAAAGCCAATTTGGCTGGAAACAGAATAGATCAATATAAATCTGCAATGTTATTACTCTGGGGAATGTTCTCCCACTCCTGCGGATCATTGCTATCATTTCTGAATGTGTGCTGTCCTCCTGTCATTTTTTTTAAAGTTCTTCCTACTTGCTGTGGTCTGATCACTTGCACAAGACATACCGTATTTTTCGCTCCATAAGACACACTTTTTTCCTCCTCAAAAGTGAGGGGAAATGTCTGTGCATCTTATGGAGTGAATGTGTGTCCCGAGACAGACCCTAGCCTGGTCCATCCGGGGCAGGAGCCGAGCAGCCCGGACGGCCCGCAGAAGCCGGGGAAGACCAACCAGTTGGGCGCGCCGGAACGACGCGAGCAGGCGTTCCCCGCCCCGACGGCCAGCTGGGAGGCGGGCGGGGCCGCACAGAGCTGGCTGGGCACGCCGGAACGACGGGAGCAGGCGTTCACCGGCCTGACGGCCAGCTGGGAGGCGGGCGGGGCTGCACAGAGCTGGCTGGGCGCGCCAGAACAACGGGAGCAGGCGTTCCCCACCCCGACGGCCAGCTGGGAGGCAGGCGGGGCCGCACAGAGCTGACTGGGAGCACCGTAATGACGGAAGCAGGCGTTCCCCACCCCGACGGCCAGCTGGGAGGCAGGCGGGGCCGCATATAGCTGGCTGGACGCGCCGGAACGACGCGAGCAGGAGTTCCCTGCCCCGACGGCCAGCTGGGAGGCGGGGCGGGGAACGCCTGGTCCCGTTGTTCCCGCACAGAGCCGGAACAACAGAGCGGAGGCCGAGGAGGAGAGCGGTCAGGAGTCCTCTAGCTGACATCAGTCAGAGTGAGAGACCCTGGCTTCCACGGAGGAGGAGAGCGACTCAGATTTTTTCTTGTTTTCCTCCTCTAAAAACTAGGTGACTCTTATGGTCAGGTGCATGTTATGGAGTGAAAAATACAGTAAGATCTTCAGGCCAGATAACGGACTTCTCTTAGACAATAGAACTTAAACAACAGAAACCAATTAAAGCCTCATACCTGCCAGCCATTGCTTTATAGTAAGCAAAGATCTGATCTGCCAGTTTGTACACAAATTGATCAAAACACAAGTTCACCTGATAGAAGAAACATGAAAGAAACAGACTTTAGAACAAATATGCGAGTGAACACTTGCTTGTGGAAGTCCCAAACCGTTGATAAAAACAAAACACTACAAAACAAAATAAAAAAGAAACTTACTTCAGCTTCAATTTCATCATAGAGAAACTGCTTTTTAAACTTGGTCAAAGCATAGTATGCACTGTCATTGTAGAGGTCCAACGGGTACAGCACATACCTGCAATCAAGGTAACAGGTAACTTCACTTCAAGCATCACTGACAGCTCAACATTTCCAGCAGTCTAGAGGCCAGTTTAGAGTGTAAGCTTGTGTGTATGTGTGTGGCAGGGGTCAGTTAGGTCAGTGCCTCACTACTGGGTGGGGGTTTAACTGTTTACTCCCATACCATTTCCCTTATGACAGGGAAAACGTCTGAACTGCCATTAAATGCCAGTCTTAAGGCTCGCTTTTGATAGCCCAACTGGACCTTCTGCCTCAAACGAAAATAATCTCTACCGTTATGGGTCAAGTACTTCAGACTGGTCATATTTCCTCTGATATGCCAGACTTCTGTCTGCGAATAAAACTAAATCTCTGCCAATTCCTATTTTCATGTTACTTATGCTCATTCATTTCATGAATACACTCTTTGTGATCTTTTTCTTACTCCATCATGGAAGGCTCTTTGGTTTCCAGGATGTGATCTGTTAGAATCCAAGGCATAGACATCTCAATGGGAAACTGAATTCGACGGCCCATGGTCAATTCCAGAAAAAATTCTCGGAACCAAAGCTGAGATAAGTCACAGCACTGTTGAAGAGCTTCTGAAAACAGAAAATACATCCCCAGCATCAGGAGGGAGAAAGACTCACCGCTCATTCAGAATAATCTACTGTATTACCCCATCATGGCTACTTACCACTAATATTGAGAAGATGAGTGAAAAAAAAGGATTGCTTGTGGAACTCTTCAATGGCCAGAACTATTGGTCCATCCAAACTGCTCCTGAGAGTCTTCTTTGACCCGCTCTTGTCTGCAATGAGGGACTCCAGCATGGTTCTTACCATGTAAAGCTGAAAGAAGATGCCCATTTTTCTCATTGTTTCAAAATGAAGCACCTTTTAAAGGTCATGTCTATGTGTGTCTCAGTGAAGTCATCCGTAATTCGTCTTTATACACTTACAAGTGGGGGATCTGCAAGTACTTGCAGGCCATCTCATTTACCCCCGTATCCCTCCCCACACTATTTTCTCTTTCCCCCCTCCCGGTGGCCCCCATATCCTCCCCCCTTTCCCTGTTTCCTGCTCTCATTGCCACCCACCAGCAAAGACATTTTTTATCTTCCCACAATCTTCAGCTATGTTTATTTCTTATTTACTGCATTTATATCTCACCTTACTGTCCCCAAATTTAGAATACTTTTCTCCAAGACCAGATTAAATGCACTGCCATTGGGGGAATTAGCAGGCAGGTTTTCAGGGATCCCCTTTTCAGAACGATTTTGTGATTGTAAATCAGGGAATTTGGACAGTGTTTGGCATTTTTTTATTGATTGTAACAAGTATGGTCTCGCCAGAATATTCTCTGTCTCAGCAGAGATAGTAGTACACACCTGTGTGCTGGATGGCCCCACTGCTCGTCGTGGGACCTTGATGTCAAAACCACCTTTGGGGTCCTTCTCTCCTCTCAGACAGGGGTCATTTGGAGGCTCACGGCCTCCTTCCCAATCACAAATGGTCTTTCTAATTGCCTGAAGGACACTGGGAACATGAAGGAAAACATCTTAAATCACTTGGACTGAGGAGATTTGATTCAAATCCCTATGAAGTTCCCTGGCCAATTTATTTATTTATGGTATTTTTGTAGTGTTTTAGCCAGGGAAGGCTTTCAAAGTGGTTTACAATAAGAAAAAAAAAGTTTACAGATCACAAAACTACAATAACTAATAAATCTAAGGTACAGAAATATCATAAGACTTAGAGCGCATTCCTGAGGGAGGGCAAAGCTCCTTAGGAGCCGGTGCGACCCCGCACCAGCATGTGCCCATTTAACCCAGGATGAAGGACACTTATGCCATCTGGGGTGGCACATACACTGGTGCCTGGGTGCCCCAGTGTGGCGCAGACCTCCGCCGGGACCTAAATCCCGGAAGCGGCAGGCTGTGCCAGCATCGGGGGGCGTTCCTGGGGCATTGCAAGGGGCAGAGCTGATGTTAGGCAGCTTCCTACTCCTTTCGCCCCAGGAATGCCCCCTTGAGCAGCGGTGGGGCTGCGCCACCTTTTTCAGTGGCGCAGCCTCGCTGTTCACTATGGGGCGTTTCCCCCTTTCTTCCTTTTTAAAAAGGCTTTTTCCCCCTCTGCGGCAGCTGGGAAGCCTCTGAGGAGGCGGCATGGCTGTGCCACTCCCAGCCGCTGGGGTCCACCCCCCCTCCCAGGAATGGGCTGCCCTATTGCAACAAAGAGTTTAACTGGGTATCACTCCCAAAAACTTGCCAGAACAACAGTAACGTCGCCTGCCTCTTCCTGAAGCAAAAGAGTGAGAAGGTAACACCATCCTCTGGGGCAATCAGGAAGACCCCTAGTAGATGCCAATTTTGCATCCACATGCGATGAAATTCAGAGCAAGGCCTCACTAATATACTTCAGTATGCAAGAGGTTTTATATGGGAAAATTTATTCCTAAAGGTACTATGGTTCCAGACTGTGTATCAGGGGGACTAGAGCAACTGTCCTATGGGGATCGGTTAAGACACTTAGGGCTGTTTAGCTTGGAAAGGCGGCTAAGGGGAGACATGATAGAGGTCTATAAAATTATGCATGGTACAGGGAGAGTGGACAGGGAGAAGTTTTTCTCCCTCTCCCATAATACTAGAACTCGAGGTCATCTGTTGAAGCTGGAGGGTGACAGATTCAAAACAGATAAAAGGAAGTATTTTTTCACACAACGCATAGTTAAATTGTGGAACTCCCTGCCCCAGGATGTGGTGATGACTGCCAACTTGGAAGGCTTTAAGAGGGGAATGGACATATTCATGGAGGAAAGGTGTATTCATGGCTATTAGTTAAAATGGATACTAGTCATGCTGCATACCTATTCTCTCTAGCATCAGAGGAGCATGCCTATTTTATGAGGTGCTGTGGAACACAGGCAGGATGGTGCTGCTGCTGCAGTCGTCTTGTTTGTGGGCTTTCTAGAGGAACCTGGTTGGCCACTGTGTGAACAGACTGCTGGACTTGATGGGCCTTGGTCTGATCCAGCAGGGCCTTTCTTATGTTCTTATCACTTTAAAGATCAAAACTGGCATCTTAAAATTTTGTCCCAAACATAGAGGCAGCCACTGTTTGTACAATATGCTGTCTCCTGCTCACTCCCACCAACAGACAGACAGCAGCAGAATAAGCTGCAGTTTCCAGACAATCCAGTGGTGTAAGGGAAACACAAAAAAAAGTTTCACTTACCTATAACTGTTGTTCATCTGGTGGATCTTCTATGCAGGCACACATTGGGACTGCGCAGGCGCAGGCCAGCCACGGATAAGATTTGTCAGCTTCTAGCAAAATCTAAAAAGAGAGTGCTCCCCCTCCCCTCGGGGCATGCAGCCTTCCCGCCCAGCGGTCACATGGCCCAAGGGGAAGGGAGCACTCTTCCCTCCAGTTCTCCAACCTGCCGCCATGGAACCACTTGTCTAGCGGAGAGGTCCCACAGTGGGGAAGGAGGGAGGGATGTGTGCCTGCATAGAAGATCCACCAGATGAACAACAGTTACAGGTAAGTGAAACTCTGTTTTTCATCTGCGTGGCTTCTATGCAGTCCCACATTGGGAGAGTAGCGAGCTCGCTTACCAGGACGGTGGGTGTGGGACAGTCACCAAAATAAGGATTGCAGTACTGCATGTCCCACGGCTGCGTCTCTGGCAGAGTCCACATCCACGGCGTAGTGCTTCATAAACGTGGAGGGCGTGGACCATGTGGCAGATTTACAGATGTCACAAAGATCTATCCTGGACGAAAAAGCGATGGACGCCGCATACGCTCTGGTGGAATGAGCCTTAATCATAGGAGGGCACTCCTGATGAGCAAGTTCATAGGCTAACTTAATGGTTGATGTGATCCACCTAGAGAGGGTTTGAGGAGAAGCACGACGTCCTTTACGGTGTCCCCCGAAGCAAACAAAGAGGTTATCATCCTTACGGAAGTTTTGAGACCTCTGAATTTAGAAAAGGAGGGCCCTTTGAACATCTAGGGAGTGTAATGCCCTGTCAGCATCGGAGGATGGATGAGGGAAAAACACAGGAAAGACAATGTCCTGGGTGAGGTGAAAGGATGACACAACCTTGGGTAGAAAGGAGAGTTTTGGCTTTAACACTACCCTATCTGAGTGGAACTTAGTATACGGTGGGGAGTGTGAGAGCGCTGAGAGGTTGCTAACTCTTCTTGCCGATGTAATTGCGACCAAAAAGGCCGCCTTAAAGGATAGCAGAGCTAGCTCACAGGTGGCTAACGGCTCAAACGGAGATCTCATGAGCTGTGATAAGACTAGAGAGTGACTCCACTGGGGAACGGGCGGGGCGACAGGAGGGTATAAATTAGTGAGACCCCTCAAAAACGTTTTGGATAGAGGGTGAGAAAAAACTGAGAATGAGTCAATAGCCGGGTGAAAAGCCGAAATTGCGGCTAAATAAACTTTAATAGAGGAATTAGATAATCCATCATCTTTGAGGGAAAGCAAATAATCAAACACAGTAGAAAGTGGGCATGTAACTGGTGAAACATCTTTAACCTTTGCCCAATCAGAGAAACGCCTCCACTTAGTGTCGTAGGACCGACGTGTGGAAGACTTCAGAGAATGCAGGAGGACCTTAGCTACTCTATCAGACCACTGCCCTGGGGCAGTATCCTCCAGGTAGGGCTGTCAAAAAAAAAAATTCGGTACAGTTCGGATTCGGCCGAATTTGGCCCTTGTGGGTTCGGTACGTGCCGAAGTCCGAACTCCCCCACTTCAGATCCGTTCAATTCGGCGGGAATTCAAAGTTCGGGAAAAAAATTCGGCCGAATAAAGCCATTAAAAACACAACCGCGCCTTTCCGCGGCTCTGGGGGGGCATTTTTGGGCTTAGAGGTCCCAAACTTTCAGCAGAGCTTCAAAGGACGTATATTGAAAGACTCCCCGAGTTTTGTAAAGATTGGGTCAGGGGGGGCTGAGATATGGGCCCTGAAAGGGGTCCCCCCCACCCTTAATGTGTATCTCTCAGCAGAGCTTGCCGCCCACGCACAAAGCTCCCAGCCCCGACAAACAGCTGATGAGAGCAAGGACAGGGCAGGTGCTAAGAACTTTGCAAAGCAACACAACTGAAAAGCAACACCTTTGCAAACATGCAAAGGGCGGGGCAGGTGTGAAGAATTTTGCAAAACAATACAACTGCAAAGCAACACAAGCACGCAATGCAACACCTTTGCAACAGTGCAAAGCAACATCTGACACCTGGGAGTTTGCAAACCATGGAAAGGGACAGAGGCAGCTAGCTATGCATAATGAGCAGGAGGGGGTGGAATTTCTCCTTTTGCATTGGACTTGGGACCAGGCAGATGCATTCTTTAAGTCACCATTTGAAAACCAGTTTTGAGCAAGCATCAAAATAACCTAACTGATCTTATGAATGAGGAAAAACCTGAAGAATAAAAATGAAGCCCCCTCTCAAACCAGGGAGAGAGAGACTGGAGGGGGAAAACACACCCCAGGCAGAACCGGCAAAAGCCCCCTTTGGCTCCCCCCCCACCCACAGAAACTGCTCCCTCCTCACACACACAGACTCTGTTTCCCCCCCCACACACACACACAGAAAAGAAAAATTATAGATTAAAGCCCCCAAAGGGGTCTTACTGTGGCTGTCTTCTGTTCCAGCAGGAGGGGCTGGGAGGCTGGGTAATCCAATATGATTCCATTTGTATCCAATATAAGATCCATATGTATGCATCTCTCGAGGGTGATCCATTCATCCCAATAGGGAAAAGGGGAAAGCCCATATCTCGGGGGGCCCTGACCCAATGTTTACAAAACTTGGGTGGTCTCTTAAAAAGCCTTGACTGAAGCTCCGCTGAAAGTCTGGGGTCGGCACACCCAAAAATGCGCCCCCTGCAGCCACGGAAAGAGAAAAGGGGGGGAGCCGATATTTCAGCCCCCACTGAACCCATCTTTACAAAACTTGGATGGTCTCTTAAGAGGGATTCTCTGAAGCTATGATAAAAGTTTGGGGGCTTCACCCCCCAAAAAGCACCCCCTGCAGCCACAAAAATGGAAAAGGGGGGAGAGGAAAAAGGGGTGGAGCCCATATCTCGGGGGGCCCTGACCCAATGTTTACAAAACTTGGGGGGTATCTTAAGAAGCCTTGTCTGATGCTCCGCTGAAAGTTTGGGGTCGGCACACCCAAAAATGCACCCTCTGCAGCCATGGAAAGAAAAAGGGGGGAGCCCATATCTCGGGACCCCCTGACCCAATGTTTACAAAACTTGGGTGGTCTCTTAAGAAAACCTGTCTGAATATCCCCTGAAAGTTTGGGGTCGGTACCCCAAAAAATGCGCCCCCTGCAGCCACGGAAAGGAGCGAATGTGCACAAGCACCCCCTCACACACACATGAGGATTTCCCTCTCTCTCTCTCTTTCCCCGGCCGGCCGCACATCAGCTGATTCCTCCAGTACTCAATCCTGACTGATTGGCCAGAAGAAGACCCAGCTTGGCCACCGATTGGCCGGGGGAGGAGAATGCTGCTTACTGAAGGTTATGCTGCTTACTGATGGCCCCGAATTGGCCGAATTTATTCGCGAACTCCCGAACTCGCTGAATTCGGCCCCCCCCGGTTGCCCGCCAGTTTTGAGTTCGGTTCCTCCCGAACTAAAAACCGCCGAATCAAGGGAAATTCGGCTGATTTTCAGTTCGGGCTGAACCGAATTGACAGCCCTACCTCCAGGCAGCGAGTTGGAGGTTGGGGGGGGGAGTGGAGGGGGTTCTTCAGAAGGAGGATGCATTCCCCTTGCGCAAGTGGCATGAGCACTGCAAACCATGACCTCCTGGGCCAAAACGGAGTGACAATAATGGCATCTGTCCTGTTGTGGTTCCATTTGGCTAAGACCTTGTGAAGTAGAGGGAAGAGGGGAAAGAGGTAGAAGAGAGCCCCGTTCCAAACTGCTTGAAAGGCATCTCCCAGTGAGCCCAGGCTGGCTCCTGCCCTTGAATAAAACTTGGGACACACTGAGTTGAGATGTGTAGCAAAGAGGTCTATCTGCGGATAGCCCCACTGTTGGAACAGCTGGTGGAGACAGTCATTGTCTAACGTGAGCTCGTGTGTTTGGTTGGGGAAGCGACTCAGAGCATTTGCAAGCGTGTTGTTTGTGACTGCGATGTGTATTGCTACTAGAGTGACGTGATGAGCTATGGCCCATTCCCAAATATCGCTGGTCTCCTTGGAGAGCGAAACGGCCTGCTTGTTCAGGTAGTATTGGGCTGTAGAACTGTTGATAGCAATCTGAATGTGATGTCCTTCCAGGTGCCCTGCAAATGAAGACAGAGCAAGACGGATGGCACGAAGCTCTAGTAGATTTATGTGCAACCGGGAATCTAAGGGGGACCATGTACCCTGTGCCCTGAGGTCGCCACAATGAGCCCCCCATCCTGAAAGGGAAGCGTCTGTGAAAAGGTGCATTTCGGGGGAAGGGCAATGAAAGGGGACGCCTGAGAGAATATTAATGTCACGCGCCCACCATTGCAAGGAGGAGATGACATATCTGGGAATGGAGAGGCGTTTATGCTGAGGGTCCACATTGAGCATGAACGCCCGGAGGAACCAGTTTTGGAGCGGGCACATGCGAAGGAGTGCAAACTCTACCACAGCCATGGTGGAGGCCATGGGGCCTAGCAACTTTTGTATACGATAGGCCGTTTGAAACCTGTTCTTTGTGAATCTAGACACTAACGCTTGAATGGCACGGCCTCTCTGTGTAGGGAAAAAGGCTCTGGCTTGCTTGGTATCCAAGAGTGCTCCAATGAAGGTCCGCACCTGTGCAGGGACGAGTTTGGATTTGGAAAAAACAACCAAGAGACCCAGATTATTAAGGACTGAAAGGATTAAATCCACTTGTACAGCTAACCCTGACTGTGATGTGCCCACTACCAACCAATCATCGATGTAGGGGAAGATTACACAACCCTTCAAGGCCAGGTGAGCCACCACAACCACGAGGCATTTCGTAAAGGTCCTAGGGGCTGTAGATAACCCGAAAGGCAACACATTGTATTGGTAACATTTTCCATTATATTTGAACCTTAGGTACTGACGACACTCCATGTGGATTGCGATGTGGAAATAAGCATAGCAGAGATCTAACACTACAAACCACATATGTCTGTCTAAGAGGGGGAGTACTTCCGGGAGTGACAGCATACGAAACTTCCTGGTCTTAATAAAAACATTGAGCTCCTGGAGATCGAGTATAGGGCGCTTTCCCCCCTTTTTTATCCACAAGAAAAAAGCGGGAATAAAACCCGCAATTCTGGTCAGAAGGTGAAACCTCTGAAATAGCCCCTTTGGAGAGGAGACTATCAACCTCCCTTAAGAGTAGGTCAGGGGCCAGTGTAGGAGAGCGACCCATGGGCCTATAAGGACATAATGTATCAAACTCTATGAAATAACCAACATTTATTATCTTCAGAACCCAAACATCACTGGTAATTGCAAACCAAGCATGGTAAAAGGCAGACAGGCGGTCGAGAAAACAAACAGATACTTCTAGTCATGCCTGCTTAGGCTTACTGAAACGGCCCGGGGACCCCCTGGGGCCTTTACGGACTCTACTTTTGCTCTGGAACTTCCGTTCATGCTGGGCGTGTGGAAAGGAAGAATGGAATGGGGGTTGTTGGAATGACCCCTGGAATCGGTATGGGTGGGAGGGCTGATTGGCTTGTCGACCAAAATAACGACGTTTAAAGTCGGGAGCCTGAGGTGTAATCCCTAGAGACTTCACGTTTGTCTTATTTTTCTTTAAACGGTCTAGGAACGTGTCTGTCTGGTCGCTGAACAAAGATGTTCCTTCAAAAGGAAGGTCCTCGATACGTGACCTAGTGTCATAGGGAAGGGCAGACTGGCGGAGCCAAGTGTGCCTGAGAATGACTATGGCGGAAGCAATGGCCTTACTAGACGAATCAGCTACATGGCGTGCCGCCGTGAACTGCTGTCTTGCTAGAGACATGCCCTTATTCTGTACGGCCACCGCCGAAGGGCGTTGGTCGTCAGAAAGAACAGAAATTTGTGGAGAGACACGATCCCATAGGGAATACTGATATCTAGCCATGACAGCAAGGAAGTTGGAGATGCGAAGGCCTACCGCACTGGATGTATATATTTTTCTGGCGAGAGCATCGAGCTTATGGCCTTCTCTATCTTGTGGAGAGAAGTGTGCTTCCGATCTATATTTAACGGGCAGTGCCTCTACAATTACAGAATTGGGAGGGGAATGTTGATATAAGAACTCTCCACCTTCCCTACGAATCTTATACAGGTTCTCCACCCTTTTGGAGGAGGAGGGAACTTAGGCAGGTTTAGCCCAGTTGGTATGCACCACTTCGAGAATGCTCTTTATCATGGGAAGGGCTACAGTCCCCGCATCAGGGCAATGGAGGATATCCATAATATCATCAATGGGACCAGAATCCTCCGGTTTGAAATCAATTTTGAGAGCCTTCGCCATGCGGATCAATTGTTCCGCGCACAAGCGAACATCCCCCGTAGGAGAAATGGGCTTAGAGTCCCCAACAGTGTCCTCAGGTGAGGGAACTGAAGCGCGGGATTCCTCATCTGAGCCGGGAGAGAAGGAGGCATCATCCCCCGAGTGAACATCCCCCTTGAAATAGAAGGAGACCTGGATAAGGGAGGTTCGCGATGCGATGCTTGCCTTGGACGTACTGGAACCTGGGAAGTGTCATCAGGATGGCGAGACGTTGTGCGTCGATGCCGACAGGAATCTTTGGAAGGCGAGCGTGTACGGGAACGACGGTGTCGACAATGGTCGACCGGGGATCCCGAGTACACCGACGGTGTAGGATATTGGCGTCGAGAGGTACAGTATTTTTCGCTCCATAAGACGAACTTTTTTCCTCCTCAAAAGTGAGGGGAAATGTCTATGCGTCTTATGGAGTGAATGTGTGTGTTAACTGGAGCCGAATCGCCGAGAGGAAAGTGTTGGGGTTCCTGTTGTCCGGTAGATGACTGTTTGGATGGAGATCGTGTATGGCGGGTAGGTCAACTGCGCTGGGAAGCAGATCGGCGTCAACAAGATGTAGAATGGCTCCGGCGGGTGGATCGTCTCCGACGGGTGGAACGGCTCTGGCGGGTGGATCGGCTCCGACGGGTGGATCGGCTCCTACGGGAGGCAGATCGACTCCGATGGGTAGATCGACTCCGGCGGGAAGACGATTGCCATCTACGGGAGGCAGATCGACTCCGACGAGCGGATCGACTGTGACGGGAGTTTGGTTGGCGCTGATGGGAGGAAGATCGGCTCCGACGAGGAGGACGACGTCATCGAGAAGTGGATCGACGCCGACAGGAACGAGACGACGCAGGGCTTCGAGAGCGACGTCGTGAAGCCGACCAACGCCGAGACCATTGGCCAGGCTCAAGATGAGACGAACCCTGCGGTGACACCACTTGACTCTTGTTGACCGACCGTCGAGAGTCCTGTTGGGTGCCTGCAGGAGGTGATGGCTGGACGGCATCCTGAATTGCTGCAGGTTCTGCCGCAGGCCTCTTCTCGGTATCGAGCGTTGGGGATTTGGTAGACACCGAAGGCACGTCCTTGTAAAGGTGAAGGAGGTGTTGCTTAAACTCGGCGTTCTCTTCCTGGGCCCTGCTCGGATTCGGAACCGAGGGGGTAGCCAGGGAATGAGGAGGCGAGTCCTCAATAGTAACCGGCTGGCGTCCGGTTACATTGGAGGCAAGCGAAGCCAAAGGATGAGGCGACTTGGCTTGAGATTGGCGCCAAGGAGATGTGGAAGTCGATCAACGTCGAAGGGATTTCGGAGAGCGCAAAGGCGATCGACGTCGAGGTGACCTGGAATGGGATGGATGTCGAGAAGGGCCACGGCCATCTTGCGACCCCAGGGCAATGAACTTCGCCGGTCTAATAACTACAGAAGATGGCGTCTTCGAGGGGCCACCTCGCTTGGACGACCGCTCCGCTACCCGGGCGGACTTTTTAGTTGAGGGCCCTGTTTGGGTTAGGGGCTTCCCGGTAGAGGGACCGGGTTCAGCAGACTGACCTCTTGGACAGAGAGACTCCTTGTAGAGGTGAGAGAGGAGGCGAGTTGAACGGACCCTCAGGGCCTTCGTGGTAAGTTTGGAGCAACTCTTACAAGTTGCGGCGATGTGGCCTTCTCCCAAGCAAAGGAGGCAGTCACTGTGAGGATCAGTCTTCGCCATTTTGGTACCACAAGAAGTGGTACATTTCTTGAAGAGGGGAGCCTTCTTAGACTCCATAGCTAGAGAAGAAGCTAACACGTTCTCTCTCCATGGCGGCAGAAAAAGAACTGGAGGGAAGAGTGCTCCCTCCCCCTTGGGTCATGTGACCGCTGGGCGGGAAGGCAGCATGCCCCGAGGGGAGGGGAACACTCTCTTTTTAGATTTTGCTAGAAGCTGACAAATCTTATCTGTGGCTGGCCTGCGCCTGCACAGTCCCAATGTGGGACTGCATAGAAGCCACACAGATGAACAATAATCACCTCCATCTTATTTGGATTGCATCTCATCCAGTCAACTGCCTTTCCTGGCTCAAATGAAAAGGACTAGTGTTGGGTATTGGCAGAATGCCAATGACATCACACTCTAAACGTCCAGATTATTTCTCCTACCAGTTTTATACAGATGTTAAACAGCATGGGAAACAAAACTTAATCCTGAGTAACTCTGTGGACTATTGACACAGAAGAGGAACAACAGCCTACCAGAACCACCCTCTGGTATCTAACCTCCAAGAAGGACTGGGACCACCACTGGTTCTAATTTTGCAACGTGTTCTAGGACGAATCCATAGTCACTATTTACGGCATGCCACCAAACGTTCGAGGAGATACACCAGTGAAGGTCATTAACCAAGGCAACCAGAGTAGTCTCCATCCCTAAACCTGGTATGAATCCCAAATAAAAAGGATCCAGATAATCAATTTCATCCAAGTACAACAGCCTACCTTACAGGGCTGTTGTCAGGATAGAACTGGCCAACCCCTTTTTGCCTTGAGTTCTTTGGAATATGATTACTGAATAATAACAATAATTAAAACAGGAGACAAAAATGTTTTCAAGGGGAAAATGTCTTAAATACAACCTTGTGACAATATATCCAAAATAATGCAAAATATAAGAGCAAGAAAAAATGAAATGTTGATTTGCTCCTCAGTTTCCCCTCATAGTGCTTGAAAAGAACTTCAAGCATGTTAGAAGCAGAAAATCGGTAAAGACTGAAGAATAGTCTGAAAGACAAAAGTCCACTCAAGAACTGCATGAATTTGTGAGAAGGTACCCCATCAGTGCTATACTTTCCCAGCAATATGAATGCTGCCAGGGATGCTCATCTTATCAACAAGGAATTTTAAGGACCTCCAACTTACAAAGACAGCCCATCAGCCCATCTAACTCACTATTTTCCAATCCAACTAGCACCAGCACTCCAGAGACTGTTTTAGCAGAGGCCCCGCTACATTTTTAACTGGATATGTCGGAGACTGAACATAGGCTTTTCTGCATGCAAAGAATGTACTACTTACACATGGATCCTAACCAGAGCTTGTCAATGCACAGAACAGCTGTTTTTAGCAGTGTCTGGCTCTGCGTTCATCGTAATATCCAGTTCAAGCCTCAGAATACACAATGAAAGTTTGGGAAAGTCAATCTCACCTGATCAGGACATTCTTCTTCTTTCTGACAGCTTGCCTTAATGGCTCTCTCAGTGTCACCTGAGCAAAATCCTGCAGCGCTGCATAAATAGTGTTCCTAATGGCTTGGTTGAACACACTCTCCATACGGCCCATGAGCACTTGCAAGCCTTTTATCATAGCTATCACCTGAATAATTAAAAACAAAAAGGATCACTTCTTTTCTATATGCTCTTGTAAGGAAGAAAGCATGTACCAAGGAAGAAAGCATGCACTTGTCAGCAAAATGAAATTCCATGCTAAGAAAGAAAAAGTTAAACCTCTGACCATTTCAGAATTGTTTGGTTAACTTTCCCGTGTGCTCAGGATGTGCAAACACAGAGAAAGTTTTATTGAAAAATGATAGACACAAAGCAAATAATATTGTCGAAGGCTTTCACGGTCAGAGTTCATTGGTTCTTGTAGGTTATCCGGGCTGTGTGACCGTGGTCTTGGTATTTTCTTTCCTGACGTTTCGCCAGCAGCTGTGGCAGGCATCTTCAGAGGAGTAACACTGAAGGACAGTGTCTCTCAGTGTCAAGTGTGTAGGAAGAGTAATATATAGTCAGAAAGGGGGGGGGTTGAGCTGAATCATTGTCCTGTAAGTATCAAGATAATGTGCTAATGAGGGTGCGGTATGTTAATATGGAACCATTGTATCCTGAAGTGATCTGTTAATGTGTTAAATCCAAAGCTAATCTGCATGGCTATTGTGGAATGTAGTCTTTGTTAGTCTGGAGGTTTTCAGGACAGGAAGCCAAGCCTTATTCATTCTTAAACTCTCTTCTTTTCTGTTAAAGTTGTGCTGATGTTTATGAATTTCAATGGCTTCTCTGTGCAATCTGACAAAATAGTTGGTAGAATTGTCCAGTCTTTCAGTGTCTTGGAATAAGACCCTGTGTCCTGTTTGTGTCAGTCCATGTTCAGCCACTTCTGATTTCTCAGGTTGGCCAAGTCTGCAGTATCTTTCATGTTCTTTTATCCTTGTTTGTATGCTGCGTTTTGTGGTCCCGATGTAAACTCTTCCACAACTGCAAGGTATACGATATAATCCTGCAGAAGTGAGGGGGTCTCAAGATATTCTTGCCATTTATTAAAGGAGTCACTGATAGGATGGAGAAACTTTTGAAAAAAACATAACCTACAAACGGTGTTTAAACCCACCAAGAAAATACAACAGATGCTACGATCAGCAAAAGACAAAAGAGACCCCCTCACCTCTGCAGAAGTATATCGTATATCTTGCAGTTGTGGACAAGTTTACATCGGGACCACAAAACGCAGCATACAAACAAGGATAAAAGAACATGAAAGATACTGCAGAATTGGCCAACCTGAGAAATCAGCAGTGGCTGAACATGGACTGACACAAACAGGACACAGGGTCTTATTCCAAGACACTGAAAGACTGGACAATTCTACCAACTATTTTGTCAGATTGCACAGAGAAGCCATTGAAATTCATAAACATCAGCACAACTTTAGCAGAAGAGAGTTTAAGAATGAATAAGGCTTGGCTTCCTGTCCTGAAAACCTCCAGACTAACAAAGACTACAGTCCACAAAAGCCATGCAGATTAGCTTTGGATTTCACACATTAACAGATCACTTCAGGATACAATGGTTCCATATTAACATACCACACCCTCATTAGCACATTATCTTGATACTTACAGGACAATGATTAGCACATTACCTTTGATACTTTTTGCAGGACAATGATTCAGCTCAACTCCCCCCCTTTCTGACTATATATTACTCTTCCTACACACTTGACACTGAGAGACACTGTCCTTCAGTGTTACTCCTCTGAAGATGCCTGCCACATTTGCTGGCGAAACATCAGGAAAGAAAATACCAAGACCACGATCACACAGCCCGGATAACCTACAAGAACCAAAGCAAATAATATTATTGTACCTATTTTGTTGATTCAAAACCATGATTTCTTAAAAGGTTCCAATGAATATTCCCAACCATATGAATTCATCATCCATACAGCAGTACAACTGACCTGTATCAGAACTTTGAATAAACAAGGTGAGTTATTGTTTGACTTTCGTCAAAGACTGAGATGCAAATAGCTCCTCAGACTCACTCTAAGAGTTTATGCTGGCCTACTAGTATTTTGAATTCTTCCCTTAGGACCACAGACCACAGTGCCATATCACAAACAACTTCTGAAGCACATTTTGGTTTCAAGAGCAATCTTCCATATGGCACAAGGCAGCTTTCAAGAAAAATAAGGCTCAAATCTTTCTTGAACTCATGGAGCTAAGTTGACAGTTCTTTGGTAAACCTGACAGATTTTAAATTAATGAAACCCAAGTTTCATTTTGGAAGGAGATATCATGGAGGGATGGGAACATGACATCTTTGCCCTAATTAGAACACTGACATGAGCATTGTCTATTTTCCTAGGATGTGACAAGGCATGGAATACTCTTTGTTGTGCTCTATCTAGTATACAGAGATTTGGGGCACAGCTATTGTCATTGATATATAACTGGTAAGAATGTCTACATTCAGAGACAGCATATGAAAAACAACAACAACGACTAGTACAGGTTGAGTATCCCTTATCCAGACGGCTTGGGACCTGAAGTGGTCTGTATTTCGGATCTTTCTGTACATTAGAATATTTTGGAATTTTTGCATATACATAATGAGATATCTTGGGGATGTGACCCAAATTCATTTATATTTTATATACGCTTTATACACATAGCCTGAATGTAATTTTAAACAATATTTTTAATAATTTTGTGTACATTGAACCATCAGAAAGCAAAAGTGTAACTATCTCACCAGAATACCGTACCAGCTGTTAAACAAGAGCCACAACAAACAACAAACTAACAACGGCAGGCTTTCAGTCTCCACTTACGATGTAGTGTAAACTGTATTTTATTTTTTTAGGTGAGAGGAAATGTTGAAAGCAGGCAGCATGGATTTGCTTGCATGCTGGCTCAAATGAGCCGGTTTTCGGATCAGTCTGGTTACGGGATGTCCAGATAAGGGATATTCTACCTGTAGAATTCAGTTGTTTTGTCATATATAACCCCCTACAGAACAAAATCACATTATAAGCTTGTTGATCAAGGGAAACAAGAAGGAACAGGGTCAAATTTCACCCCAGATTCCCTGAACCTCAAAGACCATTACTTCAATCACCCTTTAAAACAGACACATGCCACTTTGAACAAATCAGTGTGACCACCCACCTCAACAAAAGCAAACTTTTCCTCACTGGTATAATTGTACCGTGTGGCTCTCTCATACTCTTCAGCTGTGCCTGGGCAGTCTTTGTTACAGAACTTATCAGTGGGATGGACCAGCTTCCAAGAATACTGAATGGAGAAAACAAAAGCATGGACAGAAGCACAAAATAATCTAGGCACCAGTCTACTATTTTAGAAAAACAATTTCAACCATTTCAAGATCACATTATTCTTTCATCATGTTTCTGCTCTCTTTATGCCTGGTGATACCCAGGGCTGCCAAGTGCGGGGGGAGAAGGGGGCTGGGAGTACAAAAAACTACAACATTGACTTTAAAAGGTTTAGAACACTTTAAAAGGGGATCAGACAGATTCATGGAAGTGAAGGCCCATGAGTGGTATGGTTACCAACCTCCAGGGGGTGGCTGGAGATATTATGCTATTACAACTGATCTCCAGGCAACAGAGATCAGTTCCCTGGGAGAAAATGGCAGCTTTCGAAGGTGGATTGTATGGCATTATACCCCACTGAAGTCCCCAAATCCCACCCTCCTTAGACTCCACCTCCCCAATCTCCAAGCCTTTCCCAACCTGGAGTTGGCAACCCTAGTGGTCATTAGCTATAATGATCAAATAGAACCTCCATGTTCAGGGACAGTATACTCTTGAATGCCAGGTTGGGGGGGGGCAACTGTTTGGGCTGGCTGTTGATTTTATTCCTAGCTGATGGGATTCCCAGAAGCATCTGGCTGGATAGCTAATGTCAGAAGTAGGTCAATGGACTAGAGAAACCTCTGGTGTGATCCAAGAAGCCTCTAATTCTTATGAAAGGGGCAGGGCATGTAGTTATCCTATACTCGTTTTTGCAGAGGGCTTTAAAATATTATTCCTGATTCCTCTGCATCTTTAAGTATGCTGTTAAATTAATTAAGTGAGTGGGAGGAAAGGAGACTGCAGTTTTTTATTGCTGAAGGAAAGGCTTTCTGTGCATGCCCAGAAGTACAGTTCTTCCTGAAGTCAGCCTGTGATGAAAACAAACTCTTAGGCTAAGTTCTAGTAAGATCTTTGGCCAAAGTGAGTAGCTAGAAACAACAAATTATTGAGGGGTAGATATGTTAGCATGTTGTGGCAAAACCAAAACGGAATCTGGTGCCACCATAAAAATAACAAGTATGGTAGTTGCAGCTTTCATGCTTAGAATCTATTTCATCAGATGTATGAAGTAAATTCTCAATGTGCACCTGGAAAAATGCTTGTAAGGAAGGAAAGCAGTTGTAATTGCCATTAAAATGCATGTTATGGAGCTATACCTTGTAATTAATTCATATTATATGTTAATTAAAGAGCTCATATGCAAGAAAAACAGAAAACTGGGGATAAGCCCCACTGAATAAAATGGGACATGCATCTAAGGATACCTGTTTAGGATTACTCCCAAAAGTTCTAAATAGTTCTGTACCCTTTGATCTTGTAAAGATCTGTACCTTCAAGCTCATCAGAAGCATGGATTGGACCACTCTGGAAATTATTTCAAGGGTAATTTCAGTTGTCTAATCTGCCCCTGCTCTCCTGCCTTCTTTTCTTCCTCTTTATGAAGGCAACAGCAGGAAAGGAGGGGATGGAATGGAATGGGGAGAGAGAGCTGGAACTAGCTGGATTTTAGTATCTGGGGACTAGAATCACTTTCTAAAGTTGGCGTAGGTGCAGGAAGACAACATCATCTGGAGATTTGGCTCATCTGCCTCCTCTCCCTGGACAATGAAATCGACTTCTTCACATCTCCCCACTTTTCATTACTCCATCAAGCATCCCGTAAATCTGTTTTGTTTGTTTCGTTTCTGGTTACTAGAAATATTTCAAAATCTTTCTGCAGTTTAGTACTGTTTGAGAGAGACTGAAGTCTCACTTAATTCAATGGGGCATATTCCCAGGTTAAAAAAATATTATTCTATTCACAGTAACAGAAAGCCAAGTCCTTTGTTTTGTTTTGGATCATGGTCATGGGGGGACCAGATGGAATTTTTGTCGAATGGCCCATGATGGCTCTTGACACCCTGGTGATACCACTGCTTTCACTTCTTTCAAATCCCCTTTCAAAATCTTCCTTTTTCCTCAAGGCTTTGACACAATGCCTAGGTTGCCCTTCCTCACAAAAACTAAACCTAAGAATGTGAAACTGGAATGAATGCATATTTCTTACACTGTTTATCCCTGACACTACCTCCCTGCCCTCCCTTTCATGTATCCCTTACGGTAAACTTTAGATTGTAATCTCCTTGGGGCAGGGATTTGACTTCTTGTACTAATATAAAGCACAAGACACAAATGTTATTGATATACTAACACCTCCCCCCACCCTCTTATCTGTATTCTTATACATGAATTTCTTAATACAACATTCTTTGATTACAGTCACCCATCTGGCTATATGTCCCAGACTACGGCTATGTGTAGCTAACCAGAACTTACCACTTCCATAACATGTGCACTCCACTTGGACAAAAGTTGTAATCCTCGCAACGCCAGGTCAAAAAGCTCCCTGTATTCTTCATCTGATTTCTGGCTGTCCAGCCCTGAGCCAGTCACAACCTAGAGGACATCAGACAATAATCTGTCTGAAGTATTCATTTCTGAGCTGAGTATCTTAGCAAACGTACCTTGACACATGCTACTTCCCCATTACTGAGGTAAATAAACTGAGCAGAAAATAGGAAGAAGAGAATGTAAACACTTGTAAATAAAAACAAATGTAAAGCAAATGCAGTGATCAAAAGGAAGGGCAGAATACTGTTCAGCAGCAGCCCCCCATGAAAGGCAGAGCAGTGTAGTGATTAGAGTTTCAGACTAGGACCTCAAATTCCCATTCTGCCCTCGAAACTCATCGGGTGACCTTGGGCCAATTGCACATTCTCAGCCTAACTTTCTTCAAAGGAAGGGCCAAGAATGACCATTGAGAGCACCTGGACACCCTCCAACGGTATGATGGCCTCTCCCCTCCGTCTGAGCCAGCCACCCCTCTGACAGAAGGATGGGGGAGGTGGCGGAAACGCCTAGCTCAGCTCACACCGTGAGGCAGATGCTGGCACCCAACCTGGCCAAGCCCCACAGGAGGTGAAACAGACAGTGGCGCCTAGCCAGGGCCAAGCACTGCGCAAAGCAAGGCAGAGGGTGGCAACACTGGCTGAGCCCTGAACGAGAGAGAGAGAAAGAAAGAAAGAAAGAAAGAAAGAAAGAAAGAAAGAAAGAAAGAAAGAAAGAAAGAAAGAAAGAAAGAAAGAAAATGAAACAAAAAAGCAAAACTTGTTCATGCAAAACAAGCCACTTCTGTTATTTATATCATAAAAAAAGTAAAAAAAATGGAGTGAGGAAATTTTGGCACTCATTACCCACTGAGTTTCTAGACATTCTGTGATTTACTCACATCCATACTTTCTCTTTTATCCCATAAACTGTACTTGGGCCTACTTTACTCTATGGATAGTCTAAACTTACCTCACTGTTACTGTAGCGAGCAAGTTCTGAGATAAAACGAATGTGGTCATCTCGGATCTGTACCATCTGTTCACAGATATTATACTGGGGACTGATGCTGCTCTGAGTACATGTCCACCTGGGCAGAAAATCAATGCCTTTAACTGGGTGCGAGGGGGAATAACACTGTAAAGCAATAGTCAGCACTTGAGACATTTTTTTGCTTCATAACTCGACAAACATGTCATTATACCCAGTATGGCTTAGCTTGCTGCTACGCCCAGACATGGGCAACTATCAAACTGTGCTAGTGAGAATGCCTCTGCGTGACATAATACTACATATTTACAGAGGATGATTCTTTCATATGGCAGCCCAGATCTTAATAAATTAGTTTCAGCAAGGTTATGCTTATCTTGTAGGCTGCAGTGGCATCTGCAGTGGCAAGAATCTGAACAGTTATACGATCACCATTCAGTAAATGAAAGAAAGATCTGGAAGCTTGGTTACCAGTATCTGTCATATAAGGAAGGCATTATTGGACCAAAAGTAGGGGGGAAAGCCTCTTTAGTATTTTATGTCAGTGTTAGGACAATTACTCAGAACTAACCAAAATAAAAGATACCTGTGCTGCTAACTGAAATAAGTAATTTTCAGGAAAATGTTCATTATACCTATATGGCTCATTAAAAAGCGCTAGAGTGGTATAAACAGCTTATCTGTAAATAAGGCTAAGAACCAATCATTTTTCCTTCCACATTGTTGAATTATTCAGAGATTCAACAACTGAAATGATCATACAAAAGTTTTTCGGTAAAATAAACTTCAGCCCATGGTATGCCTATTGGCTACTTGCCAAATTGATGGCATCATAATTCAAAATATGCTGTTTGTTTTGGGTCATCAGCACTATGTAGATGTTTTTCTCCTGTAGGAAGCTGAACTACATTTCCTTAGTGTCACTATGATGGATGCAGTTGTTAATCATACTAACAGTGGACAATCATGCCCAGTTACATCTTCAGTTCTCCCCAAATCCCAGCACTTCACTCTTACCCTTTCAGTGTCCTGCTTCCCCCAAAGGAATCGGCAGGTTAACAGGGATGACCAGATACTTTGCTGCCTGCCACATATAATCTAGTTCATAATGCAGAATTAAAATACCATGCAAGAAAAACATAGTTAATTGCGTCTCAGCACAAGGGTAAAATGTGTAAGGGGGAGCAAAAAAAAGGGAAGGATATGAAAGTGCAGGAACACAGGAAAACTCTTGGAAACCACTGAGTGTATGAAATCTTTTTCTCCAGGGAAGGAGAGCACCTCAAGGGTCACGCTGCTCTGGTTAGAAATTGAATGAGAAAGGAACTGTTAGTATAGGAGGAATATTAGGAAGAAGAAATATTTTGACCATTTAGATGTAATTGGAGACATTAGAAATGGATTAAACAGACACATTGTTAGATAGCTTCCATAAACTCTATAAATTTACCTCAGGTTAGGTTAGGATCCAACAGAGTTTAACAGTATAAGGGAAAATGTTAGGATGATCAGTGAGGAACTTACACATTCATGATGGTGAGGGAAATAATTTATCAGGTACTTCAGACCCATCCCAAAGCTCAGAATATCAAATACATCCAAAGAACAGTGGTTGGTATTTTACGCCAAGTTATAGCAAAAACTGGATTTCTGTACTGGTGATTACTTTCTGTAAGTAATTACCCTGTAACCTTTGAATTCCTGGGATCTTGATTCTTGATCTAAATCTAAGATGCAGCAGGAAATGTGTTCCACATAGTTGGCTTGTATTTATTCCATTCAAAAACTAACAAAAGTTAGGGGAGCACAACACCCACTTGTGTAGTGTAATGGAAGTAGAGAACGCTATTCAATATATACCATCTAAGAAATGTGGACCAATGTTTTAATAGAGCTAGTGTTCTAACCTTAAATGTTAAACCAGAGTAACACTGGAACTAGTCTTTGCAACACATATTTCCGGAAGATTTTTTATTAAGAAAGTCAGACAAGTTTGTAAGTGATTACTTGGACGGTCTCTTGAAACACAATTGTGAGGAGACTATTTCATGTAGTTCCATTTCAAGAGGCTGTGCATGATCTGCTTGCATGTGTGAACTGAGCCTGACAAAACTTCAAATAAACTTCCTTTAAAAACACACAACTGTTTTAGCAGTGACTGACAATGCTCGTGAAAGTCACAGAGCCATGCTATTTTGCATACACCAAAGTACTCAACATCCATTTCAAAATTTGTTTCATATGATCTGAATTCATATCATCAAGCCATTCGAATGAGACTCTAAAAGAAGCTGTGAACCTGAGCTCCTGTTTCACACTATTTCTCTTTTGCTGTTCCCCTTGAAAGTCTCTTGAAAATTCCTACATTATAGTGTTGTCTCCCAGTTATCTCCCTTGGTACCGGACAAAGAGAGAAAGTGCTGTGTCCATGCTCTGGAGGATTTTATACCCTCTACTGAAAAATGTGGATAAAAACTACCCAGAGCAGCACACTTCATTCACTTTCACACCATGAACATTCATACCTGCACTCATAGCCACCAAGCAGAAAAGCATACAACAGACAGTGAACATGCAAAGACTTTCAATATATTCACAGTGTACAAACACACATACATTTAAACGCATACCTGTTTTCAGTCACGTTACACCACTCCGTATGCACACATTGACTATCCAGACACACTCTCATAACCAGGAACATCCATAGCCAATCTGGCTTTCTTGCATGTACATTACCAGTCACATACTCTCTGGGACAAATTTGACATGACACTTGTCACATGGTCACCAGGGAGACTTGTAGCCACATGCCAGCTGCAAGTTCCCCAAGGAACCCCTTTTAAGCAGAGCCTCAGGGGCCCAGTTCTGGTTGAGACTATGGTGTGTGGGGAGGAGGAGCTAATGTAGTTACACAGGACTGGGTTTAAAGGCAAAATATTAGGGTAAGATCATGAAAACAGCATGCAGGATGGGTGAGAAAGGAGGACAATAAAGTTTTGCTTGGGGCAAAAAGAATGTCTTGTATCAGTGTACCTGAGGCCTACAGAATGATGGGATGAAGTCCTGCGCAACTAGGGTGCAGTGTGGAAACAGTTGGATGCAGCAAGCACCAGGTAGCAGGCAACAGAAAACAGACAACAGGAGACCAGAAGTCAGAGGTGGGGTCTGCAAGGCCAGGACAAACTCACAAGGGGTACAGATGTTGCTCCAACGACAGCCAGAGCGTCCCTGAGCCAAAGGCCATTCCCAGCTGCGAGGTCTTAAAGGGACAGAGCTGAAGCACCTCTGAATGCCCATCTGAGACAGGAAGGGATGGCCTTGCGTTGGTTGGCAAGGAAGAGGGTCCAGTTTCTGTACCTGAATGGTTAACCTCAGAAGCAGAGCCGATGTTGTGTTCTCTACTCCAGGGCTGCCTTTCAAAAAAATCCCAAGGCAAGTTCAAGGAAGATGCCAGACTCCCTCTCCTCAAGGCCATAGCCTGTCCTGGATGTCTGAGGTGTAAGTCACATATAAGGGCAAACCACAAAGAGGAACAAGAAGTTCCCAAGATGGCAGCAATGAGCAGAGAGGTTAAAGAAAAAGCTATGCAGCAGTCTGCACAGAGGCATAGTCAGATGTGCTCTGCTTAATTTGTAGGCCAGACTTCTATTTCGTTTTGCTGGGATTGTTTTGTGTGTGTGTGCGTGCGTGTGTGCGTGTGTGTGTGTGTGTGTGTGTGTGTGAGGGGAGTTCATTCTTACGACATGGTATCAGTTTCAATGGCCTATCTATTTCAATGGCCTTAGGCAACGCCTAACTTTGCACAGACCTGTTTGATCACTGCCATTCTAGGTACAGGACAGAAAGGATAACAAATGAATCCGCACACACCACACATTTAATCATTCACTTGTATGGTGTCATGCCCGGGATCGTAACCTGATGGACTCACACTCACAGGCACCCATGCAAAGACCTCACACACGAGAGCAGGAGAGTTGCAAGCATCTTGGCAACTTCCTCTCTTGACCAGGACACACCCAAGCCAAGAGACATTACGGCAGGCACTCACTTGGATTTGTTCTCCTCATAGTGAGCACTGGTCTTAATGTATCTGGCCAGTTCTATCTGCATATCGCCGAATAAAGGAACCACCTGCAGCTGCTGGAAGAAAAAAACAGAAGATGGTTTAAATGAGGCAAAGGCTCACTTATGGTCTGAGAAAACAATACAAGAGATCAGCAAAAAAGAAAAGAAAAGCGGGGGAATAAAAGTCCACAGCAATCTCCCCGAAGAGTGCTGTGAGTGTTCAGAATGAATTGAGTAAACGTAACAAGGGTAGTGTGGCATGAGATACTATAGTGTCTCAAGCCAGATTCATACATTCATTTTTGACATGGTAAAATCCTGAGACGCTCATGACAAAAGTGGGCTTGTAAGTATTTTAAAAATATAAATAAAACCACCATGAGATGAGTTTCAACTAGAATTTTTTGAGTGATGAGCCCTTTTTCTGAAGAGAGATCCATCTTGGGGAGATGTCACTACATCCTGGGGAAATATTAAAACTAAACAGTCCAGTGCGCAATGACTCAGTAAGACATTTAACAGACATTCCTATGCAGACTTACTCCAGTCAAAGTTTACATTATAATAGGCTTAGACTAACACTGCAGAGAATTGTATCTAAAACTGGTAACTTTATGAGCTTGAGAACACAACTTTGGGGTTACTCAGCCAAATATGCTTGTGAGCGACCAGTGCTTTGTATTAATTTCCAATCACACACAAGCCACATGAGGGCGAGCATCCTGTCACAGTTAGACGAGTAAGATGAAGATGAAAGAATAAGTACTGTCATACAAAACAGAGACACTAGTTCCAAACCACCACATCAGGAAATATCACTTTAACGAGCTGGTTCCTGTTGTGCTTCCGGCACCCAGCAGCTATCACAGTGTTTTCTACGCCCATAACTATATCACAATTGTCTAAAATTATCAGCACAACAACAGGTACCAGAGCCCTCTGGCCATGCAGAGCACGGAGATGGAAAGCTTTTAAAGGAATACATCCAAATTGAAGCTACCTAAAGTGTTCTGTGCCTGGTTATGGAGTGTAGCACAGCAAGGACTCCTAACGACTTCTTTTTCTATTTTCCATTTTTTTAATTGGCAAAGATCTTAGATCCTAAGCCTTTGTCAATGTCGTTTTTTGATTAGATGTACGTCAGTCTGAAACTGCATTGTTTTTCCTTAGGGAACGGTGGAGGTGTCAGCTGTCATACTTTAATAATTTTGGGGTACCAAAGAAGGGAAAAACTCTTGCTGAAATAATCTACTGGAGGGACAATCCGAGAAACTCATCTCCTCCCCAGACAGTGCCCTCTTTCCCTTCTCTAATTCAGATTTTGATAGCTCTGGCTGATACAACCTCAAGCTGGTGCTGAGAACAGAAAATTCCCTAGCAATTAGCCAAAACCAGTTAGGAAGAGGACAGGAAAAAGGGAAGAACTTTTGTTTTCAGAAGCCCTGATTACTCAGTGGGGGCAGGACAAAAATGAGAGGGTGATGTGGAAGTCTGACAAGCCTAGCTCTGGCAGTTGGGCTGGAGGAATCAACCATCATTAGATGTTCTCATCTGCCTGAGAAAAATGTAACACACTACGGAGAAACTTAAATTTTGGCCATGGAGGACTCCAAGTGCCAATCAATCAGGGTGCAGGAGGGAGAGTGAAGGGTTATTATCCTGTTCGAACTTTCCAGCAAAGGTAAGAGTGGAAAACTAGAAGTTTACAGCATTCGAACAGAAAAAGTAAACATAGGAGCTGTGAAGTGCCATACCAGAGGGGAAAACTCTCCGAAGTGAACAAATTTCAGGTACCAATGCAAGGAAACAAGACAAAGGCCTGGATGACACTGGTGAAGAAGCAACTAAGCTACTAATGTGTATCTCAGGCTGTCAGGACACTAAGGGAGAAATTTCTCAGGGGTCACCTATCCGACTTACACATGAATAAGAAAGTAAACAATAGGCGCACACCTCACAGAATGGCAGAGCATCTCAGAGCTCAGCAAAGACAGTGAAATCTGTTCTCACTGGCTCTCAGAGGCACTACAATAAATCCAAAATTGGAGTCTAACAGCAACTCTGATTGCTAAAAAAAAATGCATCCCAAATCAACACTAGGAAAAGTACTGAAACATTTTCCAGATGCAAAACCAATTTAAACACATCAAATGATTGGTTTAAATGAATATCATAATTGAACAAGTGTTCTGTATACTTCCTATCACATACCTAATGGATGGTGTTTATCAATTGAATAGCTCATTACTTGATCAACTTACATCCATGAATGTATTTACTTGATACAAAAGCTCTGCTAGTCGTAGTCAGTTATATCTTTTCAAGGTAAAATCAAGCTAAAATATGATAGTTTTGAAGGATGGCTGAACCAGAAAGTTTACCAGGTAAAGGTTGTTCATTATTCAAGGTCCTTAGAGGTGGACCCTGTTGCTATTAGTTAAGATAGACTGAGAAACAGAAGCGATTGATACTAACAGATCAGGTTACTTTCTCCATTTGGTAAATGAAGACTTGTATCATCACATCTGAACAACAACAGATTGAGTACAGGTTAAGGGATGTAATGAAGGTATAAACAAAAGATCTTAGGTTACACTTCATAGTGGGAAAGGGTTTTCTTAACTAGCAACAGAAAGCAATAAGAGTTTGCAAGCTGGTGCACCCATTTGGCAGTGCAAGTGAATTTTCTAACTGGTAAATCCTAGTAATCCTATTTGCCTGAGTTTGCATGCAAGAGACATCCTTTGGAGGCCTACTGTGATCATGGGTTGTGTGTAGCCATGAACACATATACCTCTGCCTCACTTCTTCTACACAAAAGAAGCCAAATATGAGCTTGAAACAGTCCGGGTATGAGAAATGTGCGGCTTCAGTTGTTTATGCGAACTGCTCTTTTGGAGCTTCATGCTGTAAATTGCTTCCACACATAGTTTGATCTGGCTCCGCTGTGACTGTGTAATGGGGTCTTTTTCCAAGCTTCCACACAGCATCGTGGTGCATTTGTTTTTCTGCTGTTTCTGTAAAACCTTTACTTCGCTACAATATTTGTGGAAAGATCATAGCAAAGTTGAGGCAGGTACTGTGTGGACAGGAAAATCCAGATCTTTCTCAGCCCCATCCACATTAGCACCATTTCCCCTCCCTTAATCCCCTGTGTAGCTATTCCCCTCCCCCACTCAGCTCCACTACCAGACCGGCTCTTGATTTTTGTAATCAATGATTGACATATCACTATAGCATTATGTTATAGTGATATGTCATTGATCTTAGTGTGACGTTGTTCAGGGCCAAATTGGCCATGTGAGCAATATCATTAAAGTATAGTGATATGTCAATTTTTTTAACACTTCTGAAAAAGCTCTCTGGTGGCACAGCAGGGCAGGGGAGGAACGGCGACTGAAAGGAAAACCTGAGGAAACCCACCATGTGGAAGCTCCATGCCTATGCATTCATAGCAGCAATGAGATCCTGCTGCCATGAGGAAGCAGCCACAGTGATGGAATAAAACAAAATCATCATCATCAGTTTTAAAGCAACTATCCATTGCCAACATGTGAGGATCACTAGATATCAAGTAGCTTTTTTGCTTAAGTGAAGCACAGAACTATAGATTTTATTGCAGCTAGATATGAGTCCAGTAGCACCGTAGAGACCAACAAGATTTTTGGGGCATAAGCTTTCGAGAGCTGATGCTCCCTTTGACAGATATCTGATGAAGGGAGTTTTGACTCTCAACAGCTTATGCCCTAAGATTCTTGTTGATCTTTAAGGTGCCAGTGGACTCATATCTAGCTGTTTTGCTGCAGACCAACATGGCTAATTAGATGTTATTGTTAGTTTCTTGTATGTATATAGATTTTATTATTTATGAATTTTGTTGTAAACCACTTCAAGCATTTGCATGAAGAAATAGCATACAAGTGCTATAAACCAGAAGTTATCCATAATTAGGGTTGCCAGCCTCCAGGTGGTGGCTGGAGATCTCCCACTATTACAACTGATCTCCAGAATAGAGTGAATGCACATGGCATTCATGGAATTTTGTAAAGTAGTGGCTTTGGATTTATTTTTCACACTATAATGCAAAAAGCTGTACCTGCAAACTTTCTTTTCTGCGTAACAAAGGACTCCTCTCAGAGTTTAGAGGTGGCAATGCTATTTACAGACTGTGCCATAACGGAATATACTTATCTGAATCTGCAAGATTTGTTGTTTCAGGTAGCTTTTCCTGTATCTGCAAGATTTTGTTGTTTCAGCTGACTTATAATAATGACCAGGATTAGAGTGGGATAAGTACACTTTCACACCATATAGTTTTAGTTGCCCCTTTTACCATGTTTTTAAAACAATGTGTACTGCCCAAAGGATGGGGTTGAATAGAGACGGGAATGAATAGGGCCATGCCAAGTTTAATAGAAGAGAATTAACATGAAAAATATCTCCGTAGAAAGATTAGAAAGACAAATATCAGCTTCACATAGAGAATATCAAAAGGACATTGTTATTTTGCTGCAATCACTCCTAATCTTAGTTCCATTTGATCATTCACAAATTATCCAGATCATAGGTTTGCATATAAATATGTTAAAATGCTAATGAAATCATTGCCGTTTACCATTGCATAGATGACCCAGGCTAGCCTGATCTAGTCAGATCTCAGAAGCTAAGCAGGGTTGGCCCTGGATAGTATTTGGATGGGAGACCACCAAGGAATACCAGGGTTGCTGTGCAGAGGAAGGCACTGGCAAACCACCTCTTACCTTGAAAACCCCACAAGGGGTCACCATAAGTTGGCTGTGACTTGGTGGAACTTTACACTTACACACAACTGATGGAAGGATTACACATCTAGACTATTACAAATAGGAGAAAGTGGTAACCCATCTGGAACCACCAGATTGGGAGGGAGGCTGGGCAAATAGAAGCACCATACTAGCACTTGTTGTTCTAGCAATGGTTCTAGCAACGAAGTTTTTTTTTACAAATACATTTATGATCTGAGGCACAGAAGAATTTAGTGAGTTAACACAGAAATAACTCTTATTGTTGCACAAACCCTTTACCACAAAAATCAAAGAAATATAACTCATTTTACACAATCCTACTTGTGTTACATAAGGTCATACATCAGTCAGATCACACATGAAGCTGTCCTGAATCAGACCACTGGTCCATCAGGGTCAAGTACTGTCTATTCAGACTGGCAGCAGCTCTCCAGAGTCTCAAGCTCTTTCACATCACCTACTTCCTGGTCCATCTTTAACTGGAGATGTCAGGGACTGAACCTAGGATCTTCGGCATGCAAAGCAAAGGCTCTTCCCCTCGGGGAGCCACAGCCCCTCTCCAAGATCACTTCAGCATTTCTCAGAGAAGTTGCTGTTCTAACCTAAAATAACAAGACCATACACCTGGCAGATAGCATTATACCAATGCTGAATACAACAAGCTTGATTTGTTCCCTCTCTGTGGTGACCACTAGAAGGTATGCAAGGAAGACTTTGTCTGGATACACAATATGACTTCTGTCTGCATAAGGACCTTGAGCAGACGTTTACAATGTCAGAAATGTGACTCATCATGGAGAAACCAGCAGAAAAAACAAAAACCTGTCTTTTTCATGGTGCTCATGATGTCTGAAGTAGCATTCAGGGCTTCCTTACTTTGGATGAAAAATACATTTCAAGAGGTCATTGTGTCCTCTGAGGAGTTCAGTAGCACAGTTCCTGAAAATATGAATTTACTATAATTGCTATCATTTATTTATTTATGTTATTTATAGTCAGCCTTTCTCACAGGGACTCAAGGCAGATCACATATAGCGAGTCGGTACACGCAACAAAATGGGACTTTCAATAACCAACGCATTAGGATTTTAAAAGTCTAGAACCACCAGGAAGAACTGAAGCCTAATGTAAATATTAACACAACATATTAAGCGGTACAAAAATTACAAAATAACAATCTACTTACAATAAGCTATACATAGCAGTATAGACCACAATCTGTAATCATCTATCCAAGTAAGTTTGTGAACCATTTTGTACAATGTAGCCCTTTTAGCTGCGCAGAAAAGGCCGCTTGAATAATTCAGTTTTGCATAGTTTACAGAAAGCCAACTATCATGTTTGAAATCTACTACAGAAGAAGCTGTCAAGGGGAACCAGGAAAGGTGAGAACTATCTCAAACATCTTTCATTGTGAGGGGAATCTCACATTACTGTCATGCCCACAGACTGAATCTACCTCTCCGTTCTCAATACACTATCCCTCCCATAAAGGCATACTTGAGAAGCAGGAGAGTGGCTTATATCCAGCAACATAGTTCTGAAGATGTAACAGCACTTAGGTCTTCAGAAGAGGGGATGGACTACTGCTCTTCTGCTGTAAATCCCATTTTGCCCCTTATGATGCTCCTAGAAGCCAGAAACCCCTAGCAAAAATTAGTGGACACTCAGCGGCCTGCAGCAGAAAGGAGAAAGTGTGTGGAAGGTTGGATACGTGCCAGTGTCTTATTTGAATAGAGGGGCACCATTGGTATCTAAAATTTAGCCCCAGAGTTTGGGCTGCTGAAAGGTCAGGAAACATGCTTCTCCCCTCCCATATGTTTGGGGAATGAAGCCACCTGAGATCTCCGTCTCTACCCCCTTTCATTTTGGCTCCTAGAAAAACTGGATAGTTCCAGAGTTTTTCTAAAATCATTGAACCTCTGATTTTGAGGAAAGTTGGATTTTTTTAATCATTGCCTTTTCCTGCACCACATGGCTTAGCTCACTTGCTAATGCCATCCAAAAATGTTCTTCATGCTGCTCTCTGTAATGCCATCTACTTGTGACACACACACACTGTGATCTGAATTGAATCGGACAGTCATAAAGGAGTCTCAAAGTGGCTTACCATCACAATCCCTTCCTCTCCCCAGGTACCTTATGAAGTAAGGGCTGAGAGAGTTCTGAGATGTGGAAGAGTGGGGAATCAAACCCCGTTGTCCAGATTAGAGTCTGCCACTCTTAACCACTATACCACGCTGGCTCTGAAGAGATAGGTCTTGGTGAGTGTCTTGTCTTCTAGTCCCTTCTAACTTTTATAATCCTATAATTTTGTTTACAGCACTGGAGCTAGCAGTGTATTAAAGATACTTTCAAAGAGTAAGTCCACAGTGATTAATTTTCAGCTGTGTAGTATATTTTTATGATGTTAACAAAGTAGCTGCTAAATTCATCATTCACCCTAGGCACAGCACTGGCAGTAATGAAAATGTAGTATTTTCCCACGAGTTAGGAAATGCATTTTCAGTATGTCAGATCACAGCTTGCACAAAACTGGGTACAATCCAGAGAAAGAATCTATCAGGGTGTAACTGTTGCCTCTTTAGCACTGTTCCAGGCAGAGCCAATTTATACTGTAGTCTTGCTGTAAAAGTGGAGTGCAAGCATTCAGAAAGGCTGCAAATTGATGTTCAGGACATCTCGATCAAAGAAACATGACATATGCAAATAGTGATCCCATTAAGAGGTGAAACTAGCTAAGCAAGACAAGCCCAACATGTAAACTGTGACATTTGCTTCGCCAAACAAATCTCTCCTGCTCACTGAGGTGTCAGATACTGAGTATTTCTACTATGCCTTTGATCCTAGAACATCAATTCTTCAGACACTGTATGAACTTTATCCCTAGACAGATATCCAAGCATAGTGGGCACCAGTGCTTCTGGAACGCATTCAAAACTGAAGCAACTTTAGACACTGACCTTGAAGAATTTATCAATTTTACTGAGGTTGATTCTCTTCTTGGCATCTAGTTTATAAATATTACTGACATTTCCATCCATCAAATATAGACCAAAACCCATCACCTAAAACAAAAAGGAAATCATTAAATTGTCGCTTACGTTATGATCCTAAAATGAGTACAAAAAGGAATGTGAAGCTAACATTTCTACCATTTATTTATGATGTTGTTTTCTTTGTTCCTCTGAAATATGACATTCAAGATGGAATGCTGATTAGGATGGAGTTGGATCCCTGACACATTTTCTTAGGAAATCTCAGATGAAATGTTTGGCTCCTATATACAAAATATAACAAATAAACTACATGTAATGTCAGGCTATTCCCTAGCCAAATTAGCCCTATTTCTCAAGGCCAGATAGGCTGGGGAATATTTTTTTTTCTTTTTTGTCTCTTTATAGAGAACTCTGGTACCATCCAGAAGAATGAATGAAAGGCGCAAGAAAAAAATTAGAGGAAAAGAAGAAGAAGAGTTGGTTTTTATATGCCGACTTTCTCTACCTTTTAAGGAGAATCAAACCGGCTTATAATCTCCTTCCCTTACTCTCCCCATAACAGATACCTTGTGAGGTAGGTGGGGCTGAGAGAGCCATGAATGCACTGATTTTGCAGAAAGGAATTACAGTGAGAGAGAAAAAGTCCGAGAACTCATCTTTGAGGATAGGCAACTTACCTTTAAGAGCATGTGCTTCTCGCTGGGTGTCAAGTACATCTTGTTTTCATAGTAATCCACACAGATGTTGACGATATCAGCCAACAGTTCTTCATAACCAGGGATAACTTCTAGCTGTTGATGCAGGCACTTCAAACAAACAAACAAATATGACACTCAATAATTTCAAATAAGAAATTAATTAATTAAAAAGGAACAGTTTCGAGAAGCTTGTTTATAGGCCAAGGTTAATTAAGCGAGTGGTGCTTAAGGCCTTTCAAGAAAATTAATACATGCAAAGCTAACTCACTTTGCATAGAACAGAAACATCTCCCCTCAGAGTTGGATACCTGATGCAAACATATTACACTTCAAATTGTAATATTTTGTTGCTGTGGAAATGTAGTCCTTAGTTTAGTTTGCCCATTATTATTGTGAGTGCTAAGGGGAACATGCTATGAGCACCTGCTTCATTGCACCAGATGATTCATAAACAGCTATGCTCAGTAGTAGCTGGTGTTCTCCAAAAGTGGTGGTGCACACAGCTCCACCCAACTCCAGTCTCTTCAACTACTCCCACATATCCCAAACACACTCCTCTCACCCAAGCCCATCCATACACAACTCCCATCTTAACACAGCCCAGTTACGCTTCAAAACAGAACATTTTCCCCCCACAGGCAATGTTAAGGAACCTTTTAGAAATGCAATGAAGAACACAGGTGGGTTAGTTCCTTTTTTTCTTTTTGCCAGAACTACTGACAAGGATCCCTGAACTGTGATAGAAGCCTTCACTGTGATGGGAGACAGATAACTCAGCTTATATTTCAGTAGCAGACAAATCTGGAAACTCGGATCATAGCTATACTGTGCTAAATACATATAGGCCATTTATGCTTGGTTATTAGCCGCTTGATCCCCAGAAGACTCCTCCACGGCTTCTTCGTGATTTTCCAGTCCTTCGGCAGTCACTTTGTGACACACATTTGTCCCGCACTTCTAGGAACCTGTTTTATCACAAATGTTAATTTTGCCACAAACCCAAAGCAATGCTAAACAAGCCAAAAATCATGAATAGTTGTAAGTTCGGGTTTATCTCTGTCTGCCCCTCCTGGCCTCATTCTCATTTCTCCTCCCATTCCTCCTCCCTCCAGTCTCCTTCCACCCCCTCCTGTTGCTCCCACTGAACACCATCTTTTCTTAGTGTATTTTCGCAGTTGTGTTTTAACTAACGCATGACTCCATTTTGACCACCTTTTTTATTTTATAATTTAATACATTAAGTTATTGATAAAGTGATATTAAATGATCTGATTGACCAGAGAGGTTTCTTTCGTATTCAGTGCCACTCGCATAGCTGCAAAAAGCAGCAGGAATTTTGCGGGGAATTTGAAGTTTTGTCCGTCCAGCAGAAGTAGAAATTAAGTTTCCCTACTCAGCAGTAGGGAATTTCCTGCAAGCCACTTTGCCCCCCATCACCAGATATTCACACAAATACCGACTTAATTTACTATTCCAGCTTCATCTCCCCACACCCAATTCCATTCAGGGAATCTGCCTCCCGATAGCCGGGGGGGGGGGGGGGTTCCAGGGCTTTCAATATCTTTCACGAGAAAGATCTTCTCTGTTTTGATAGTACTTGTATTAGAGTTTTATCACTAGAAATGCACTTAGAAGAAAATAATTAAAGGGAAAATCACACGGTGTGGTGAGCTCAGTTGTGATTTTTCCAGGTGGGGAAAATAATGACCACTGTAAATGTGCAAAAATATGGCTAATCTGTCCACAAAAGGGGATTGACATCAAGGGCAAGGGGCATTTTTAGACAACTATCTACAATGTGCATGTGTGCCTACAATCGAGAAAGGGGGCGGTGTGAACAACGTAATGAGGATGACACTGATGGTAATCACTCCCAAGCAAATTGAATATCCCACGGTTAGGCTTATCAAGCATAAGCCCACTCCAATCAGCTTCAGACTTTCTCCGGTTAAATTGCGCCCATGCATAGCTTTTCTTAACTTCAGTTCGGAAAACTGTGCATCTAGCGAGCGGCAAAATCTTCCCTTCATAAATGGCCATAATGATGAGCAAAATAATAGTCTGTGTCCTAACAAGCAGACACTATTAATTGTATCTCATAGCAATGCAAATGGAAGATACAGTAAAGAAGGGAAAAAAGACCCCTACCTGTGTAATTCTATTGTGATTTGCTAGAAACATGGAGAGGTTCTGTGATTCTTGAATAGACTGGGGGTCAGCCATTTTCCTCAAAAACTGGGCTGCTCTGAAAGACAGCAGAATTCTTATCTTGTCAAGATAATCTATATGTTAATATAGGGTTAGATAATACAGTCTAATAAAAGGAGTCTATACCATAAAGTTAGTATTAGTTTATTATCTTTGCTTCACTGTAAACAGGTTTCTAGAGAATAATGATTCAGAAAATTCAGTTTAACGACTATTCTGAGGGACTCCAACAAGCACACAGGCCAGTATTCAAAGCATCCTCATAATGGCAGAATAGATATTCACTGGCATTTATCCATCTCACCTTTTGTAGGCAGAGTGGTCATTTTTGACACTGCATTTCATATTCTTCAGTTCATCCAGGACAGCAAACATGTTGATAAACTTGCCCAGTGTTAGCAGATATGCTTCTGAAACAAAGTCTTTCCTTCTCTCTGCATGGCACAAGCGTTTCACCTCACCACAGAATCGTTCAATGGCCTTTCGCTGAAAGACAGCAAGGGACCAATAATGGGGGGAGGAGATCATAAGGGGCAGTTGGCAAAGGCTTCACCAAGCAGTTGTTGAAAATAGTTGGGTTCTGACTAGGCTCTCATATCTGTACCAGCTCCTCTCTTCCTTTCTCTGGGTTCTTGTTTGGGTACATAGAAAAGCTCACCCACATCAGTCTGAGCATTTGTTGACTTAAAAGAAATGGGGGGAGCGTGGGGGGCATGGCTCAATGGCAAAGAATCTGCTTGGCATGCGGAAGGTCTCAGGTTCAATCTCCAGTTAAAAGGACCAGGCAGTAGGTTATGTGAAAGTTCACTGCTTGAGGCCCTGGAGAGCCACTGCCAGTCTGAGCAGACAATACTGACCTTGATGGACCAACAGTCTGATTCAGTAAAAGGCAGCTTCATGTCTTCATGTGTTCACCATTACTATCTTTGGTGCTTTCCGCCACCTCTTTGGATTGAGATCAGCTAAGAATTTAGGCAAAACTTTGTTGGTTGAGATAAAGAGGATTAAGGCTGCAGCTAGATATGATGGTGTAAGATTCATAATTGGATCTTCTACATTTTTAAACCAGCAATAGCAACTGGAAGGAGTGGGATATGGGTAGGCATTACTGAATGGGATTGAGGGCATTTAACCCATGCCATTTTCCTGATAAAAACTGCCCCATCCCCATCCCACAGGGCATGATGTACAGGTGTAGCCTTAATGCACATAACTAAAAGCATTTTCAGCCTTACTCTGAAGTATAAAGTTTGCTCACCATGGTGGGCAACCAGGATCATAATGACGCATAGGGAATAGGGAGTTCATCCAATATCTACCTGAAAATACATGAACTTCATGAGCTTTGTGACCTCTGGTTCCAAGACTTCCACAGTCTTCTCATAAATCTCAACCCTGTTTGGCTGTTCATTACACTTCACCTGAAAGACAACGTCACATTTTTAGAATTGTTAGTCCTAATGGGCATACATTCTAGTTTTTTGTTTCAACATTGACAAAATAAAGATCAGAGCCAGAGTACGTTATGACTAATTTCAAGAAGGGACTAAATACAACTAGATAGATATATTTGTTATATGTTTGTTTGCTTTTTCTAATTTGAGTACAAGAACATATAATACAGTTGCCTCTTTAAGAACTGAAAATGTTGTTTTCAATTTTTTGAACTACATTTTTTAAATAAACTAGCAATGCTTGTCTTTCAAGTTCAAAGCATATTTCTCTTTCAAAAAAACCTAAAGTAAAAACTATTCATTTTTCCTAAGCCCTTTCCTTAAAAGAAAGAAAAAGAATTACCAAGTCTAATACAGATAAGATACTAGAAAACTGTGCACTTTCCACTGTCTTGTATACATTTAACAGACTGATGAATTAATGGATTTTATGATGTGCTATACATATGCCATATACCTATAGATTCTATGAGGAGTGAAGGTGGCATGGTACAGATCTCGGAAGCCAAGCAGGGTCAGTACTTTGATCAGTGACCACCAAGGAAAACTCTACAAAGGAAGGCAATGGCAAGCCACTCTGCTTCTCACTTGCCTTGAAAGCCCCTTGCTGGGGTTGACATAAGTCCACTGCAACTTAACATGTGTAAAGTCTCTATGAGTATTCTAACCAGGGCCAATACATGCCCATTAGACAGAAAAAACAAACCCACACATGTCATCACCTCAACAAAGTGAGCACAAGAAAAAGTTCATCTCCTGAGAGTCATTCTCTTCACCAGCATTCTCCATCAGATTTGTACTTTGGTTCTATTAAAATTTGCCTGAAGTATGGACACCTTTCTATGAATACATTACAACTAAAAAATAACAATTAGACTCTAAGAGTCACAGTAGGTTCAAGGTGGAGCTTAAATCCATCCTGCTAGAAAAATAACTGTATTAATAAAAGATGTAAGGGGGTAGTCCTAGGCGCTGCACCGCTAAATATTATTTTAATAATTTATTGCTGTTTTTTTTCTTCTTCCTATCCCTTTTTTCCTTTTGTACCCCTATTTATTGTTGAAAATCAATAAAAATATTTAATAAAAAAAATTGCCTGAAGCATGCTCTAGTGATCAAAGGAAAAACTAGAACACATGAAAAATTCCTGGAAAATAAGTAAATATTCTCTTAGGTGTACAAAAGCCAAGGATGCAGGGAGACAGAGGACTAACCCTCAGGGCCAAACTAGATACAACTTTTTTAATGTGTTGGGTCAGGGTTCCCCCAACCTGACTCTCATTCCCTTCAGTCAGAGAACAGAAGCTAGGAACTAATTTTCCAAGCACTGCATAGGCTCAATTCAGATCAGGACTATGCCACAGGGGGAGAAGGCCCAATCTGAAATGATCCAGGCAGCAGCTGTTATTTGCCAACTTTTTAGCAAACGAAAAAAAGAAGAAGCCAGTCTGGCCCTAAGAGGATCTTAAGGTTGCCAGACTACTTCTGGGGGTGGGAGATCCCCCACTTTGGTCCCCCCCCCCATGCCATTCAGCCAATCGGCAGGTGTCTTACCAGGTGAAAATTAGGCCTAGTTGTCAGTGCGATGATGTCACTTCTGGAAGTGATGTCACCACATCATGACGACACGAGAGGCGCTCTGGTATCTGGACAAAACTCTATGGTAAAAAATAGCTTCTACCATATACCAGAGCGTCTCCCATAATGTCGTGATGTGATGACGTCACTTCCAGAAGTAACTTCATTGCACCAAAAACGTTGAGGCCTAGGCCTAATTTTCACCTGATCAGACCTGCCCCCATCCATCCCTCCCCTGCTGGTTGCCACAGGGGACCTGGCAACCCTAGGGGATCTGCATTTTTATCTTGAGCAGTATTGCCTGTTGGATTATGGCTTCCAGAGCTTCACAGAGAAATCCTTGCAATCACAACCTAATTGCATTCACTCTGGGAAATGTGCATATGACAGTGATCCAAAACAGACACGTAGTGAGCAATCAGGAGTTGAAACATATGAAGAAGAAGAAGAATTGTTTTTATATGCTTACTTTCTCTACCACTTAAGGAAGAATCAAACTGGCTTACAATCACCTTCCCTTCTCCTCCCCACAACAGACACCCTGTGAGGTAGGTGGGGCTGAGAGAGTGTGACTACCCCAAGGTCACCCAGCTGGCTTCATGTGTAGGAGTGGGGAAACAAATCCAGTTCACCAGATTAGGCTCCGCTGCTCATGTGGAGGAGTGGGGAATCAAACCCGGTTCTCCACTCCAAACCAATGCTCTTAATGACCACACCACACTGGCTCTCTCTAAAACAGTGCAATCCTAGGCAGAGTACTTCATGACTGAAATCATGTAGGATTTCACTCTAGGTGAGTCAAAAACCTATACAAAAAATAGTTTCGCTATCTTTACAATTCATTCTGGCAGATTTGCTTGTAGCTAAAAGGACTGTCACAACAGCAAAGTTCTTGGCAGAAGGAATATTTGAGGGCAAACCGTAAAATACACAGCAGGTATCATGTCTATAGAGAGGGAATTAGAAATATTGTGATGCAATCAATACTATGCTGCATCAATAGAAATACAGTGAAAGAGAATTCAGGGACCATCTGGTATAAAGCAGCTATATAGTGGAAGCCAGGAAACCATGAACTCACTCAGTGTTTTCGGCAAACCACTATCTCTCAGTCCTCCAGCTGTAACATTACTGGCCTTCCTTCCAAAGATCATCTAAGGATTACTCCCATCAAGTATGTGAAGAGCTATGAATGCTTAGGGAAAGTGATACACACTACTATTGTTCCACAAATGGAGATTCCACAGCTTTTCTAGGAAACTTGTTTCATTGCCAAACTTACTGTCAGGGAGATTACAACAATTCAATGTATTTCTAACCTGCTACAGCTTAATCATAGCTTTTTATAGAATCAGGAATAATAATATTTTCCAGTAACGTGAGCTTCAATGCTATATCAACAGTGTACAAAATGTTACTTAATACCAGTAAAGATACAAGAAAAACCTTCTCACATTTGTGACTGTTTCTCATACATTTAAAGACACTATTTAAACAATACAATAATCTTCATTTTGTTTGGTTGGACATATCACATTTCCCATGTAAATACAATTTAATAGCAAACTTTTTGTCATCATATTACTTGTTAGCATCCCTCTTAACTGTCTAGTGGTTCAAAATTGAACACAATAGACCAGAGGTTCCCAAACTGTGCTCCGTGGAGCACTTGGTGCTCCGCAAAACATCTCCTAGTGCTCCATTAAGAGATTGGAAAGAAAAATACTACTGTCATTCGGTTTAGTATAACAGTGCTAGGTGAAAATTAGTGCTCCGTGACCAATTTCTCTCCTGAAAAGTGCTCCATGACTCAAAACGTTTGGGAACCTCTGCGTTAGACTAAAGGAGGCTCTAGCAATGCTGAGTACAATAGCATGATTATTTTCTAACACCTGTAAGTTCCTTGAATGCCAGTACATTTTTATCCTGCTTTTTCTCCAAGGAGTTTAGAGGGCTTTACACTGTTCTCTCATCCTCACAAAAACCCTGTGAGGAAGGATAGGTTAAAAGAGAGTGGTGTTCCCAAAGTCATCCAGTAAGTATCGTGGGGAAATGGGGATTTCAACCTGGTTCTCCTAGAACTTAGTCTAGTATGCTAACCACTGCACCATACTAGCTTTGCTATCTCTTAGTTATTATAGGTAACTTATCTTCATAAGGCACCCTGAGAGTATTTATAGATTTTTCAGGGAAGGCAAGCTTGCGAACTTGTGATCCATAACGTATCTATGCCCTGTTGGTGGACCTCCAGAGGAACTGGTTGGCCACCATGTGAGACAGGCTGCTGGACTAGATGGATCACTGGTCTGATCCAGCAGGGCTCTTCTTATGTTCTTATCCCTTCCCCTCCCAGCCAACAATGAATTCCACAAACCCAGGATCCCTGTCAATAACTACTCCACGTAGAGTTTGAAAGTGAAGGAAGGGGAAGCCTGTAACAACATCCCAAAACCTATCCAAGTCCCTGCTTCAAGACTGCTGCTTCATCTCTCTCCCTTCCTCCCTATTTATTTCCTATCACATGGCATTTGCTACTCAAATGGGATAAGCACACTTTACCTGGGGAATGGCCCTAGAACAGCTTCTCCAAGTATAAAGCATCACTGCATATTCATGTCCTTCCTCCAGCATTTCATTCTGAAACATAGATGCACATATTATGGCACAATGGCAGTACTGGTTGTCAGAGAAAAGCAAACCATAGAGTTCAATCATTACTTAGCAAAACTTGCCCTGGAGTCCCCTCCAGTGAAGGTGGCAGCCTATCACCTTACCACACTTACCATGCTCGAGTGCACCGTAGCTTGTTCAATATACCTGGCAATGCCAGTCACAAAGGCATTTCTGTCTTCAAAGTTGGTGTCAAAGTTAGCCTGGGAGCAAATCAAGAGACTAGGGTTACAACTAGAGTTACAATGTGAACGACTTCACAGATATTATACACATGGTGACCCCAGTTGTTATTTGATAACTAGAATATGTATATTCAATGTTTCATCACTGGAAGATCATTGAATATTATCTCCTCCAGTAATTAAGCCAAGAAGGGGAGCCAAGGTAAGAGATTTTAAGAAACCCCACATAATACAGTGGCTGAGGCTAACAGACTGGAAATGTCAATTCACACTTTTTGCTGTACATTGAATCCATATTTATAACCAATATATATTTCAGTAACAATTCAGCATAAGTAGCGTGAAGGGATTAGGGCCCTTGTTGGAAAGATGACAATGAATCTCAGAATGGAAACCTTATGGGGGAAAGGACCACGCTCTCCTCTACACTCATCTTCTGTAAAAGGTTTCCCCATAGGATGAAGGGAAGAAAAATGATACTGAAGAAAAATACTGAACATTATATTAAAGATTGGAATACTACCAATTGTGTAAGCTCCACTCCAACCAGACAAAACAGAAAGAATATATGATATAGGGTTCATCCCCTGCTATCTTTTTTCCTCCTCCTTATTTTCAACCCCTCAGCTTCTTGCTCTGTTGTAGTTATATAGGTAGCACAAGGAACACAACTCCTGGTTCTAATGTATGGTCTTAAGAAAAATAAAACCATGTCACACAGAAGACCACAAAGTGTATCTCAGTGCACGACACAATACTTCTATCCAAAGTATTGTTAACACAGCTAAACAGGGTTATGACACTTTGTAAGTTCAACGGAAGCAAAATATTCTTCCTAATTTTCTTCTGCATTTTTAAATGCTATTTTCAAATGGAGGCCATGGTTTCTACAAATTAAATATACCCATTCACTGCACATCAAAGACCAACAACAGTAATCCATGGTACTGCAGAGCTTCCACTTGCCTCCTCCTATGCTTTGCTCTTTTGTCTTGCTTACTACCCTGCACCTTCTCCCAATGACAGTATTTTCTCGTCTTCAAACTATCCTGAATCGGAGAAATGAGTTGTGCAGTCCCTTCCTTTGGGATGTGTTATTTGAAGAGCTGCAACTTACCTGGTACATGATAGATGAAGGAGGTGGCTCGATGCATGGCTGCTGGTCCGGTAACGGGAGCTCTTCCAGCAGGTCCACGTTGGACAGAGCATCCTCTAGCGTGACGTGAGTCGTCATGGCTCCGCGCTTTCAGTCTTACAACTACACCAAAAGAAAGGCAAATTATGTGGGAGAATGAAGCCAAGAAATTTTGGGATTCGGAATAATGAAAGCAAATAAGAAAACATGTTTGCTTAAGGCCCCATGAAAATCAATCTGACCTAAGCATGGTTTAACTAGGGATGTTAGAACACCTGTCAGTTATACTAAAGTTCTCCTTCCTGGTTATGAACCAGGAACTGGTTTTTCGTGGAGTTCAGCTGTTCATGACAACTCAAGCTTGTTCAGTGAGTTACATTTCATGTATAGTGCAGTTGGCAGCAGTTCATGTATGTGCCTTCTTACACAGCCTGGTAGCAGTCCTAACTCACACCCCACGAAGATCTGTTGTTGCTTTGCACCACTTGGCATACGGTATAAGGCCAGTCAATCCACTTTGCGTCCATTTAAGTCTGTGTTACCAACACACTTTCATACATACACCCTTTCATACAGCCTTATAGGAGGCGTAGCTCCCCCATTCTGCATCATTTAACTTGAGCATCCATATATTGAGCATCTGGTGTAAAACTGATTTCACCTATTGTGTAGATGCAGTATCATCAAGGCAGAAAGACTGAAACTCCTCTACCACAGCTACTGTGCAGATGGTTTAACAGCTGCTCATGACATACACAGGCAAGGAGATCCATGGGCCAGATCATAGCTGTCAAAAATTACACCTCAAGTTTTAATTTAAGATTATACTGTAATCTGTAGTTTCAATCAAATGCAGAGCTAACTGACAATTAACCCCACTGACATCAGCAGGGCTTATTTCTAAGGATGGACAGGATAAGGTTACATGTTGCATGGCTGTGTTTAAATGGTATTAGAACAAGGCAACATCATAATAATGTCGGGAACAGGTGGACATGATGCTGTCTGTACTAAAAAGGCATAAAGAGGCAAGATGAGAGATATACTCTCCAATTTGTAGTTTCTGAGTAACATGCTTATGTAAATAACACCAAAAAGGACTATAATCTGCATGCTATTTGTCATCATGTAGTCTCTCAGAATATATGGGCTTCCATACTGGTTAAAACTATAGTGAGAATGGTCATAATTCATGCAACCATTGGGTTGGATCCAATCAATTGCTCCACTGCTGAAAAACGAGAGGGGTCTTCTTTGAACACCCAAAAAGGGTCTGCTGGGGACCACGGCTAAAGGAAACAGGGGAATTGGGTGACACTGGGCCCCCTTTCAAACTACCCTTATAATCCGGTCGAGCAGCGGGTTGCTAACTGGTTTTTTGTGTCAATTCAGACACAACCAGTTTGGCTCCCAGCTGCTAACAGATATATTTTTTTTAACCTGTTCGGACAAAGACACTTGCGTCCTGTTGGCATCGCAGGGCTCTGCCGCTTTTTATGACAACTGCTTTCTCCCATTTTCAGAGCGTCCTCGTACTTCTGAATCTCTCCAGTGTGCTGTTTGAACTGCCCAGAGCACTTCTGAAAGGACCACTATTTTCCCACCTGCCTTTTTCTGCGCAACCTTTTTTCAGCTTTAAAAAAAAAGTTCTAAGACTTATGCTATAGCGTTATATTGCTACAGTGCTATAGCAGCACCACTGAGTGAAATGTTGGCTGTACCCAACCCATTATGGTTAACATTCTGGGACTTAAAATAATGTGTCTTTACAAGTATAGTTGTGTAAAGGCACAATCTGCAACAGAATTATGCTCTTATTTCATACTATGAAAATATTTTCTCCTTGAATAGATCTTCCTTTGATAGTTCTTTGACAGATCATCAGGCATGTGCTTGCAGAGATTCTGTATAGTCATTAATTGACACACAAAAAACTCCTAACAGGTGGTCTGAGAGCCAAACTAGGCTAAACTTAAAAAAAAATTGAACATGCATACAAGTATATTCAAATGTCCCTTGTAACTGCGGGGTACTTCTTCTTCTTCTTCTTTTTAAAAGAGAGCCTGTTTGGGCTTGGAACGGCACCATAGGTAGGGGGAGGGGGAGAAAAGGCTCCTGCCTTCTCCCCAAACAGTTTTCTTGAACGAAAACCACACAGGGGGAGTTATTTTGATTATTTTCTAACCCCCCCACCCGCAGTGCTGTTCCGAACCTATTCAGACTCCTTTTTTAAAAAAAGAAGCTGTTCCCTGCTGCTGTTGTGTGGGTATGGGGAACACCTGAACGCACTTGTATGCAAGTGCAAAAAAGTAACGTCTAATTTGGCTCTGACTGGTGGTGAAATGTGGTTATTTCTGCAAAGGAAAAGTAAACCTTGAGGGACAATATGTGGGCTCCATGCAGCTAAGACATGTATACCGGTATTTATTACTCAATAAATTAATCTCATGGAAATACCTCCATGTTTCTTTCCCCTTTATTGTTATTAACATTTTGTACACTGTTGATACAGCACAGAAATTCACGTTACTGGAAAATACTATTCCTAGATCTATATAAGTTGGGATGAGTCATCACAGCATAATGAGCATTTTAGATTTTATCAGTCAAATTTACGGTTGTTTTTGAGAGCAAGCCACACAATCTGGTCTCCTGAATTGAATTCTTAAAAAGATATGCAGAGGTGTAATTGTTTAGTATGGGAATATTATCTGTTCTTTTAAAAAACGGCACGTGTCCATGTATGAAGGCCTGATTTGTGCTTCAGAGGCATCCAGAGAACTGCTGCATTTTGTGAAGCACTTTGATTATGAGGTTATAATCTAAGTACAAAAGAGACAACAGATGGACACAACAAACCGATGAGGCAATTTTGAAAAGGTTCTTATGATAAGTGTGATAAGCAGCTGACACAGCAAAGCAGATGCCTGCCTAGGCTTCAGGACCAGAGTGACTTATAAGGAGAGCTTTCTAAAAGAATGACATATGGGGCCCAGCAATTTCATTTTCAAGTATTTATCTGAAATCTGCACTCTGCCAGAGCCTCGGAGCTTAGATTTCGTTGCCCTCTTAGCAATCATAGATGTAGGAGGGGTTGCACCCTCTCGAGGAGAACATGCACTGTAATAATAATATTCCCTCAGAGGCATTGAAGTAACCCTTTTATCTCACTGCAGTGTTGCATTATGGGATCTCATCCCACAGTTCTGTTCTTCAGAGTTTTTGTGCAGCATCTTTCAGGGCTGATTCTTCTCTTGCTTTTTCATCATTTGATGACTTAGAAGAATGTGTAGAGGGCTTCCCACTGAAAAGTACCGTTGCAAGTGATGTAATATAAAAGATCAATTTATGATGCTTGTTCCGTGACAATAGCATTTAGTATTCTACAGCATTCAAAGTACTTCATGTACATTAACTTGTTCTGAACCATCAACAGCCCTGTAAAGTACCGGTAAGCTAGTATTATTATTCCCGTATGAAAAGTAAGGAGGAGAAAGCTGGGAAAGAATGGTTTTAATATATTTAAACAACTGAGATTTAGCCTGGAAATTTGCTGATATGTAGTTCAGTCTCCGCTAGACTACTCCTCAGTGACTGGGCTGCACATTGCACATCAACAAGACATGAATAAGCCCTTGTGAACCTGTCTTATATGTATTAATATGAGTAGAGGTCTGGCAGCTTCTAGCCATTCACATAAAAACGAACAGGGCATAGTTTAATTGACTTATTTTTATTGACTTCATTTATACCCCACCATTCTCCCCAAAGGAGCTCACATTGTTCTCCTCTCCTCCATTCTGTGGCCGTCTTCCTCCAGCAGGCAAAGAAATTTCTTATGTTTGGCGTTCCCTCAATGATCTCTCCTTCCTAACCAGTGTTTTATGTTCTGTATGTTTTTAACTCTTTTACATGAATTTTATCTCTGTTTTTAATTCCTTTTTAAGTGATTTAAAACCTTCCCCCCTTCCCTGCTTTCCCTCCTCTTCCCTTCTTTTCTTCCCTTCCCATTTACTTTTTAAGCATCCTTCCCCCCCCCCTTTTCCCTCTTCCAAGTTGGACCTTATAGACAAACATGGTCCCCAACCATGTTTTGGGGGTCTACCATTTTCATCCTCGCCTGGAATTTACATTTGACCACAGTCAATGGGGGCACCAATGGTGGAACAAAATGCTGAGTTTTTAATTGGAAGCAATTGTATGAACCAGAAGTGATGTTATTATTATAAGTATATAATGTTAAATGTTGAAATCTTGTAATTCATTATGAATGTAATTGTTGTTGGGAAGCCATCCTGAGCTTGATTTTTGTCAGGGGAGGGCGGGGTATAAATTGAATAAAATCAATCAATCAATTTTAATAAGGTATGTTTGCAGGGTTATTATATGGTTTTATAACGTATCGTATCACGTATGTTTCAAAGTATTAGCTGCCTTGGTGGCCCTTGTAAGGGAACAAAGGCAGGATATACATTTTGTAAATAAAAATGAATTTTTTTTTTCCTCACAGCAACTCTGTGAGGTCGGCTGAGAGTACATGACTGGCCCAAGGGCACCCAGCAAGCTTCTACAGCATATTGAGGATTTGAACCTGGGTCTCCAAGATCCTAGTTCAGCACTCTAACCACTGCATCATCACATCTTCCCAGCATTTTAAACTACAGAAATAGGAGTTGTGGAGGACTCTGATAGAGATTGCTTAACTCTCCCGCCCCTGCAATAGTTTTGCTAATTAAAACTATTGTCATCCCCTCCCCTGCACCCTGTTCCCAGCCTTGGTAGGAAAAATGATGGGCACGTTCCAAAGCCAATAATACTGTGGAAAAGGATATTAGTGAATCTCTGAAGGGACCCACACAGCAACAATCCAGTCTGGGGTGCCAATGCAGCTGCTATCTCTATTTTTAAAATACTGGGAAGATCTTATCATGGATCTCCCAGCGTCTCATCTAGTTAAGCCCTATTATCTCCTGAAGTCAGGAACCTGCAGTTCAACCACGGTCTACCTTCCTTTCCCCCCTACTCTATTAGATGAATTCACACTGACACAACTTTAAGGAATAAAGGGGTACAAACTGCAAGAAAAGGTGAAACGGAAGTACCACTTCATGTTTCCCAAGAAAAACTGAATCCTTAAATAAAAGTGATTACCTACTTCAAAGAAGATATCAGAGGCTATTTTGGACTGCACTAATACTATTTGATCTGAGGTCATGTGAGCCAGTGGTAGAACACACACTTTGCATACAGAAGGCTTCATATTCTTAGTTAACATTAAGTCAGGGGAGGAGCTATGCCTAGGAGGATGGCAACACCTTACATACAAATGCATGTAATGAAGCACAAACACTGATGTGATTTTGAATTTTTCTGGTTTTGTTTTCAAGGAAATGCTGATTCAGGAGAAATCAGTCTGGAGCAAGATAACAGGTGCTTTCCCCTCCTGGCACTTATTCACTCAACATAATCCCCCAAAAAGTTCTAAATGTTTTTTTTGCGAGAGCAAGCATGTGCAGAATCCTGCAAGGAAAAAAGCTTCTACAGGAGTTGATTCTGAAAAAAGAATGGGGGTGGGGAATCAGGCGTCTTCTTCCACCACCACTACTTCATGCCAAATCCCTCCCCCAAAGCAACTTATTTTTAAAATGTCAGGTTCTTCCCCACATTTGGTGTAATGTGTAATCTGCTCCTCTGAGACCCTGGAGAGTTCATGTTAGATGGGTCATGTTAGGAACAAGGCTTAAAAAAAGAAAGAAAGAGAAAGCAGGGACTTTTTCTGAGCACCATGCTATCCCCCCTCCTTCAGTACCAAAGTAGAGATCCACCACTCTATTTGCATACTCTGTTTCAAGCACACTACCCACTGGAGATACACCCATCCTACATCAGTCCTGCACCATCTGTGATCAAGATGAGCACAGTCCACCAACCACATACTGTAGGTGTTTGTGCAGCTTCTCATCAAGATACATAAAACAGAGTTTTAAGAACAATTATAACAAAAACCCACAGTATATAAAAACAATAGCCACTGCTGTAATGTACAAAACACTCAAGCTCAAGAAAACTCATTAAACTATAGGATAAAACAACAGCTACCTATTGTTAGAAACTGATCACCTAGGCAAGAACTGGCAACTCCATTTTATAAATCTAGCAATCCACATAGCAGCAATTTAACCATAATTCCATACATTTTTCCCACCCTTCATCCAAGGAGCTCAGGATGATATGCACTGTTCTTCCCTTCTCTGTTATATCCACACAACAACCCTGTGAGGTAGGTTAGGCAAAGGGTAACTGGTCCAAGGATAACTAGAAATCTTCATGGTAGAGTAGGGATTTGAATCTGAATCGCCCAGATCCTAGTGTGACACTCTAAACTCTGCTAGCTAAAGCTCTGCAATTTGATGACCTTGTTTATTCATTTCACTTCTCTATCATATGGGAATGTTAATGTAGATGATGAGGTCTTTGGAGCACTGTGCATTTCTAGCAGGGAGACTTGGATAATACACTCAAGTGATAAAAAAGAAAACTACTAGCCACAAAAGTATTGCCAGCCTTCAAGTCTTGGTTTCTGCCAGTAAAAGGCAGAGGGAGAGGGCAGGGCCATGTCCAGGGCTATTTTGGCCTTTGAGGGAGGACTCACTGGGGCCAGGCCCACCAGCAACCAGTGGGCGACTTGTATGACTCACCCAGGACTGACTTCTTGCTACTGTTCAGCAGCAGCCCCCACCATAAAAATCAGTGTGGTGTAGTGGTTAGAATTTTAGACTAGAATCTAGGCGACCCAGGTTCAAATCCCCATTCTTCCGTGGAAGGTTACTGGGTAACCCTGGACCAGTTACAGATTCACAGCCTAACCTACCTCATAGGGTTGTGGTGAGGAAAAAGTGGAGGAGAGGAGAATGATATAAGCTCCTTTACGTCTCCACTGGGGAGAAAGGCAAGGTATAAATGCAGTAAATAAAGAATAAATATAGCAGAAGATGGGGAAAAGATAAAAGGTAGTGTAGAATCATAGAGTTGGAAGGGACCACCAGGGTCATCTAGTCCAACCACCTGCACAAGGCAGGAAATTCCAAACTATCTTCCCCACACACACACACACACCCAGTGACCCATACTCCATGCCCAGAAGATGGCCAAGGTGCCCTCCCTTTTACGATCTGCCTAAGGTCATAGAATCAGCATTGCTGACAGATGGCCATCTAGCCTCTTCTTATAAACCTCCAGGAAAGGAACGCTTACCACCTCCCGAGGAAGCCTGTTCCACTGAGGAACTGCTCTGTTAGAAAATTCTTCCTAATGACTAGACAGAAATTCTTTTGATTTAATTTCAACCTGTTGGTTCTGGTCCAACCTTTTGGAGCAACAGAAAACAACTCGGCACCATCCTCTATATGACAGCCCTTCAAGTACTTGAAGATGGTGATCATATCACCTCTCAGACTTCTCCTCTTCAGGCTAAACATTCCCAGCTCCTTCAACCTTTCCTCATAGGACTTGGTCTCCAGACCCCTCACCATCTTTGTTGCCCTCCTCTAGTTGGTTGGTGGGCAGGAAGGAAGGACAAAAGGTAGTAGGGGAAAGTGAGGATATTGGGGTCACCAGGTGGAAGGAAAGAGGAAATAGTGTGGGGAGGGATATACAGGGGGAAAGTGAGGTGCCCCTGCAAATCCTTTAAGGTTCCCCACCTCAAAACTGGGCCTGGCACAGCAATCGGCACTGCATAACTGGGCTCTTTTTCTGGGTAAAGGCTGCCAAGAGGAGGGAAAGTTGAAGGCAGAAGGGCAGATAAAGGTAGCTTGGATGGTAGATGGGGACACTATGGGGGTTTTCAGGGAAGGGAGAGAGAACAATTAGTGGGAGAGGGAACAATGAGATGCCCCTTGCAAGTCCTTGTGGGTCCTCTGTTCTCTTCTGTTTCTTCAATGACATGTTTGTGTTTTGCTAGGACAGGGGTCGGCAAACTCATTAGTCAAAAGAGCCAAATATCAACAGTACAACGATTGAGATTTCTTTTGAGAGCCAAATTTCTTAAACTTAAACTATATAGGTAGGTACACTGTTTATTAACTTAATAAACTTTAATTAAAGTTTTAAGTCTTAATTAAACTATAGGTACACTGAATAAAACTTGATATCATACTGAATAGTGATCTTATTTATTGATAAAAATTAAATTGTAAGTCCCTGCCATTTCCCCCTCCCAGTCCAGAGTCCTCGTCTGGAGGCCTGGTCTACCGCCATAAAAGCCTATTGGTAGACTGGCCTCCGGCTGAGTCCCATTGGGAGGCCAGGTCTACCCATTGGCTTTCTTGGTAGTAGACCTGGCCTCCAGAGGCCCATAATTGGTAGACCTGGCCTCTGAAGGGGGACTTTTTCCCCCTCCTCAGAGTCCAGGTCTACCGCCAAGAAAGCCAGTGGGTAGACATGGCCTCCCAATGGGACTCAGCCGGAGGCCAGGTCTATCAAAGGAAGCCCGCCCCGCCCAACAGCTGATAGGCAGGGGGGCAGGAACCGCCAAGCCGCCCGCCCAGCAATCGCGCGGCTAGAGGGGAGGGGAGGCTTTAACCTCCCAACCATTGAGGGAAAGGGAAAGGGGGACCCGGCCATTCTCCACGGTGTGTGTGGGGGGGAGACAGCGCGCCCGCTCTCTCTCTCAGGCGTGCTGGCTCCGCAGCCCAGCTGCCGGCACGAGCGGGCGCAAGAGCAGGGGCTCCGAACCAAGTTCGGAGAGCCGCACTCAACTGGCCAAAGAGCCGCATGTGGCTCTGGAGCCGCAGTTTTGAGACCCCTGTGCTAGGAGAACCAACACATTATGCTTTTCTCTCTGAGCTTTTTGATACAAGAGTACCATCTAAATAATGTACATACTTAGACTGTATATAGGAGCCCCGTGGTGCAGAGTGTTAAACTGCAGTACTGCAGTCAAAAGCTCTGCTCACAACCTGAGTTCGATCCCAACGGAAGTGGGTTTCAGGTAGCCGGCTCAAGGTTGACTCAGCCTTCCATCCTTCCGAAGTAGGTGAAATGAGTACCCAGCTTGCTGGGGGTAAAGGGAAAAGGACTGGGGAAGGCACTGGCAAACCACCTCGCAAACAAGGTCTGCCTTGGAAACGTCGGGATGTGACGTCACCCCATGGGTCAGGAATGACCCGGTGCTTGCACAGGGGACCTTTACCTTTAGACTGTATATACATATAATAAATCTCAAGTAACGTGTCAAGCATTCAGGTTGATTTGTTTGTTTGGACAAAATGGGAATAAGGGAATAGGTGGAAGATAATGACATACAGATCATGCAGTCCAATCCTATATGTTTGCTAAGAAGTAAGCATTACTGACCACTATGGGAATCTCCCTAATAAGCATGCATAGGACTGCAAACTTAGATAGGTTAAAGGAAAGCAGAGGGAGAATTTGGGTGTCAGCGAGCAGTACAGAGAACAAAAATGTAAAGTGCAAATAAAAAAGGTGCCATCCCTTCACCCTAAGAGTTTTCAGGTGTTATGCAATCCAGGAGAACTGAAAGCACAAGCAATTTATTTTTCCCGTTCTGTACACCTCATTGTAGTATTCCAAATCAAATTTTCTTCCCACTAGGTTGAGATGCACAAATTCATCCTGCACTGGAAGCCTGTGCACCTTGCTTTGTGTGTGTGTGTGTGGGGGGGGGGGATAATGTATCAATTTCAGTCATCACAAATAGAAACTAGAAGTGTTTGAGCTTTCCAATCACCCCATATTCCATAATTTCCAAATTGTCTCCTTAACTCCCTGTCGATGGTCCCTTTGGGCTCTGATTACTGGCACATTTGCATTCCCAACTTTATCTTCGCAATCATAATGGTGGCTATTTATAAATTAAAGCTACAAACTCTCCATTGCACATTTCACCCTAAATAGCAAATTTCACTTTGTGCTTGCGCAGCAAACCAATGAATGCACAGAACACACACACACAGCCCTCTAAATGCTGCATGTGTTCAGGAGGAAAAGGGCTGCCAGCTCCTGAAATGAAGGAGACTTGTGTGTCTTTTAACGGCTTCATAGCAGCGAGTGTCTGAGAAGTATCTTCTTTGACTTCTGACTGCTCAAGATGCTGTTTTCTTTGAACGCATTTCAGTCTAAAGTTGGCAACTTTGCCTGCAGCGAGTCTGTCATCCATTCTTATCACTGATCTATTACTTCTTGTAAACCTTTAACTGCAAAGTCCCGAGGAGGAATGGTGTGCTATTACGTGCGTTAAAACCGTTAAAATGCAGAATAGTGAAACAAATGTATATATTTATATAACTATGTCCGTTAACTTTAATTGTGTAAGACAAACAATTGTTAACTTTAAATGGCATAATGCCGGTGTCTTTAGCAGCTATATATGGCTTGCAGCAACATAAAAGGTGAGGCTTTTCCATTATGGGCAGGACAATCTAAAGGGGGGTAGTTGAGGGGCGGCCGGGGGCAGTGCAGCCACAGTGTAGTGGAAGCTGCCTCCTCAGCAGCTTGCTGCAGCTGCGCCATGGTTGCAAGGGAAAAATAAAATCTCCCCCAAGCTCTGTGAAACTCCTCTATGTGGTTCCAAGGGGCTGTGCCACCATTTTTGTAGGTGCAAGTTTGCACTGGCAAAAGGGGGCATTCCCGAGACAAAAGGGCTCAGGGAGCAGACTAAAGTCAGCCCCGCCCCTGGGAACGCCCCCTCTGACACCAGCACGAGCCTCTACGCTGGAGATTTGCTGCCACACCATTCTCAGCACCAATGTACATGTCCATTTAGCTGGTGCAAGTGGCATCTACATCGATACCGGGGTCATGCCACATCCAAAGCCCTTTTACCCCTCCCCTTTGGATTGCATTTTTAATCCCCACCCCCCAAAAAGTTTCACCAATTAAATTTTGGCCAATATATAATGGGTTTTACTGTTTATTTGAGTAGGTTTACATAAACTTACTGTTCCTGTCTTTTCAATTCATGATTTCTACAGAACAATTAGATGTGAAGGTTGATAAAAGAACAAAAAGACTCAAAATTATTTTATTTACATTTTAAGACTTTTTTTAGTTTTGCCCATGGGAAAAATGAAATTTTCGGAAGCACTAAACGCCTATAAAATATTTTCTCTTTCAGAATGAGTGAAATGTTTTAACACAAGATTTCATTAATTTAAGAAGTATAATATACAGATTTTTATTTCAGACTACAGCATTAGATAACTACACGTCCTGTGTATATGGTACACATATACAATATTTTCAATGATATTACTGTTTAAATATTACTAATTTTGTCCAAAATTAACATGGTATTATGGTTATCGTGGTTATACATCATCAAAGAATACCAAGTTTCCAATGTTATAAAGTTTAACTTGATTTTCAACTTTTGCTTTTTACTACCACTCAGATGGCAAAAACTAAGATTTGTGTGCTAAAGTAGCGTACGGTACAGCAGTTTGCAGTTCTCCAGTAAAGTAACAAAATAGGTTTCGGGATGATAAGAAAATAAACATTGCATACTTTTCAATTTTTCCCCAAAAATGTCTGTGTTTTCCCCATGATTTCAAAATTTCTGGAAATGTCTAGTACTCTAGATTTATCAGACTTTCCCATGCGAGCCAAGACATCTGCATGATAATGCCATCATAATTCTCACAGTCTGCCCAAGCGAAATAGAGTTCTTTTTCAATGATACAGCAATGAGGTCATTGGGTCAGTGATCAAAAGGGTCAGCATGGGGTATGAACTGCATAGGCCATCTGTGTCCCTTAGGCTAGAATTGAGCCAGGCTCACTGAAGCAAGTGCTTCTCCAAAGTGGAAGAAAACTGCATGAAAGGGAAATAAACAACACTCTTTGTGGTCAGTGTATATAGGTGCAACACTTCCTGCATTGTCATACAACGGTTGCAATACCACACAGATGCTCAGCATGTTTCTAGACCCGAGGTGGATCTTGCCAGCAAACTCAGAAAGGGGACTTTTGCACAAGGAGAGTCTACTTTTGTATGGGAAATCGTCTGTCTTCAATTAAACTACGAAGCAAAGAAAACAGTATCTCCAAACAATCGTGTGTGTGTGTGTGTTTTAAATGATTTTCCATGCATTGCTTTCCTTTCCTCACTCCAGCAAGAGAAGAATATTTTAAGTATTTCCAGACATCACAAAACTAACCTAAATCAGAAACTTCCTCACTAAAACTAGTGATATGATAGGCAGATGTTATGTTGTCAAAAAACACTCAATTTTTGATGAATGTGGACAATGTATTTGATTGATCTTGGCAACTCCTTTAGTAAATATTCAGTGGCTGCTTTAGGGCCCAACAGAACATCAGTTCCATGTTTAAATAGGAGCAAATGTCTACCCTGGCATGCAATCCTAAGAACACTTTCCTGGGATAAAGCTTTACTAAATACCGGTAGACCTGAGTAGGATTCTGAGTAGACATGCTTAGGATTACTCTCTAGTAAGATGCCCATGAGTATCAGAAATGGGGGTGGGCCAACAGCAACCAGGAGGATGGGGGGAGGTGATGGCAACCAAAGAGAGAGGTAATGGTGAGTAGGAATAGGGGAAGCAAGAAAAGAAATGGAATTCACCCCCCCCCCAATTCCTTAACTGTACTTCTCTAATGCATGACAAGTATGTTACAAGACAATTTTTCAAATTCTGGCACAATAAGATGCTCAAAAGAAGATTCAAATGAACACCTGCTGTGTGGTAGCTGTTCCAAAATCAGCCATGTGTTAAAACAAATAGCTGTAACTTTTGAGAAGCAGTTAGGAGGCAAATGCTGTTCTTCTGCTGCATAAGTGAGAGGTGTAATGGTCACGTCACGATGCTACAGACATGTCAACACCACATAGCAAATCAGCATTAATGTGAATTTGCTCTAAATCAAAAGAAACCATTTGATCCTCTCCAAGCATAGCTCATGCAAAATGATGTGGGGGATCCAAGCAGTGCCACGTGATATTCTAAAGACGTCTGCGTTTGCCCTATGCCTTATCCAGTTTCTCTTTCTAATTGCAAAAGAAAGTCAATCCACAAGATTAGGACTGGATTTTAACTCATTTTTAGGGCTGAAGAAACCAAGCAAAAGGGGGCACTTGAGAGGGATCTTGGGAAAGAAAAAAAAACTAGCAGTAAAAAGTTAGCTTAGGATACATAGAAATGCACCCATTAACTCAATGAGACTTCTATTGCACTGGTTTGTAGCTGGTTAGTAAAGGCCATTTCTTCAATCCATTTCTTTTCCCCCAGCCATTTTGAGAACTTTATGCTGGGGGGAAAAAAATGATTTAAAATAGGTTCAGCATTTCACCAGCCAAAAATCCTCTATATGTACTAGGATCTGGTTTTTCTAAACTAAACTGGTCAGAAATAACATCTGACTTTCTTTCCATGCCTTTCTTGTCATTTCCTGCAGTCAATAGGTCACCTTTGGTGGTTTAATAATCTTAAACCCAACCTAATTACTTGAGATTCTTATGATGTGAAATCCCACAGCTCCAAGCTACCACAAAGGCAGCAACAGATGGCCAGAGGCCCCTTCGGTATCACTAACAGCAAAATCCTTTGCCTCTCTAAACTTCAAATTTTTGTTTATTTATTTTTCATTTGAAGTATATATATGTTCTGGATCTCATAGGGTACAAAAGAGCCTAAAGACACTCCACAGAAACACATCCACTCTGTGATTTCCCCAACAATTATCTGCAAAAGATAGGCTGCAGTCCTTTCCTGGGAGTAAGTGCCACTGAATAAAATTGAACTTACTTCTGAACAGACTTGTTTAGAATTGCTCCCCCCTATTCTGTCATTTGGCAACAGAAACTATCTAACATATTTCCACCGCACTTGCAGATCGTGGGTTCCAAAGTCTGACTCTGACAAATGCAGTTACATCATACTGGTTTAATGTCTTGTCAAGGATGAAATGGAGAGATGGGTTTAAAGGAGATAAAAGGCAGGAACTGCAAGAATCAAGCTTGATTTACCGTCAAGCAATCCAATATATATATTTGAGTAGGACGTCTAACAGTAGACCTGTTTAGGATTGCTCTCTAATTCCAAAACATCACGACATTCAATTCCATAATTTCCACTGGCTGTAAACACTTCTGTCTTCCCTCTCTCAGTATGACTTGCACAATTTTTTAAAAAATGTGGCCTGTTTATTATTATTACCTCTACTGCCATATCATCTTTTAACTTTCAGTTTAGATAATGTTCACGGGTGCCGTAATTTCAAGCTATTTCCCCCATCTTCCACACCCCCATCTATTTGTGCGTATACACCACACCTACAATATGACTGTAGAACACCAAACTCCAGCATAAGAACCAAATAACTAGTTAACATAGCAGGGGATGACAAGCAAAGATTTTCTCTCCAAAGCCATTGCTTAATTAAACCCGACGTGCTTGTTCAGAAAGGAAGCAACGAGCATTTTGTTTCATGGAGAATTCTAGGCAACTAACAGATTTTTCACCCAGATCATTTGTAAAGCCTGATCACATGCTAGTTGCTTGGTGCACTGTAATAAACAAGGAGGCCTTGAATATTGCAGGTACCTCTAAGCATTCTGGGATATCTCTTGCAAAATCGTTCATGGGGGGCCAAGCTGGGCCCGGTTTTTTTTTTCCTCCCAGAGAGGAACGGCAGCCCCTGAAGTTGCTTTAAAAAAAAATGTTTGCATCCTCCTTCCAGACCTCGGACTAAAACCATCGAGCGACACTAAGCAAAAAAATAATAATAAAATAAAATCCCAGGCTCTGGGCTAGAAGCCTGTTGCAAAACGGTTCGTCTCATGGCAGGTCTCACGCTAAGCCCCCCCACCCCTTTCGGCTCCAAGCAGGCAGCCAGCCTCGCATCCTCCGGAACGGCACTGCCTATAGAGCCTGCCCATCAAATGCCCATACCGCCCCCCCATCCCCCTTCCGAGCCTCCCCCGCCGCCGCGCGATCGCCCAGCCTGCACAAACCAGGCAACGACTACATATGGGGGGGGGGGTAAGGGGAGGGGGGCCGCGGACCCCGCACCCGTGCCTCCCACCCTCCTTTTCAGCCCCCCCCCTTTCAGACATCCCTACGCCCAGCCGACGAAGCCAGGCGGCAACCCCCGCAGCCGCGACCGCGATCCCCCCGCCCCCCAGCCCGGCGCTTGAGGGTGGCGACCCATCCATGCGGCAAAACGAGGGCCAGGATTCCTCCCCCCCACCACCACCACCACCCACCCCTTCCCACGATCGCAGGAGGAGAAAAGCGGGGGCGCCTCCGCTCGTACCTGGAGGAGGGACGCGAGGATGCTGCCGGCCTCTGCGGCTGGGCGCGGGATGCAGCGGCAGCAGCAGGGGAGGAGGCAGGGATGCGCGGGCGAGGCTCCGGCGCGCGGCAGTCTCCGCCCCCTCCGCCCCCTCCTGCTGCCGCCGGGGTCTATCTGTGTCACACACACACACACACACACACACACACAGAAATAGACACAGGCGCGCGCACAGATACAAAGGGCAGGAAATGGCTGCAGCCGGTGCACTTCCTGAGCTCTGTGCTGAACTCGCCGCCTCCCCCCCCACCACCACCACAACTGGGGAGAGAAGCCGATCCCCACCCCTCCCCTCCCCGCCAACCCTTCCACCCCCTGCAGCTACTCCCAGCTGCACCTGTTCATCAGACCACGGGGACACGTTTCCATCGACCCCCTTTTCTGTTGCCGTCCAGGCGAACCTCAGCCGCTGACCTCTCTGGTGGGTGTGAAGTGCCGTCAAGTCGCAGCCGACTTATGGCGACCCCTTATGGGGTTTTCATGGCAAGAGACTAGCAGAGGTGGCTTGCCGGCGCCTTCCTCTGCACAGCAGCCCTGGTCTTCCTCGGTGGTCTCCCATCCAAAGACTAACCAGGGCCGACCCTGCTGAGCTTCTGAGACGGAACGAGATCAGGCTCGCCGGGGCCGCCCAGGTCAGGGCGACCTCTCTGGACGCGTCACGAAAACAAAAAGCCTGCCCTGAATGGCAGGGCGTTTATGGTTCGTTCTTTGAAGACGCGGACAAACTTTGGAACATCTGTATGAGGGAGATTGGTTGCTCTCGCCCTCAAGTGGGGAATAGTCATTCCCCTCCCCCCCCCCCGCCAATAACATCATAAACCTGCATAGTAGGCTCTATCGGGATGTACTGGAACGAATGACAGGCGAGCCCATTAGAAACAGTGGTAGAGGTTGCCCAGCCCGTTTGAAATAATAGGAGCCTGGAGTGTCCATAGACTTGCATTGGCTACATTGAAATACATTACAGCACAAAAAGAGTTGCGAAGAAAATGGGGAATGGGTTTTCCAGCAAGGTCTCTACGCCCAGATACGCCACTCTGGGACTGGAATGACAGCCCCCCAAGTGGATTGAGGGCCCCTGGGATTAGCACAAGTGTTCTGGGGCAGGAACGACAGCCCCCCAAGTGGATTGACGGCCCCTGGGACTAGCACAAGTGTCCCAGGGCTGGATTGGCAGCCCCCCAAGTGGACCGACAAGCCCTGGGACTAGCACAAATTTTCTGGGGCTGGATTGACAGCCCCCCAAGTGGATTGACAGGGGGGGCTGCCAATCCAGCCCTGGGACACTTGTGCTAGTCCCAAGGGCTGTCAATCCACTTGGGGGGCTGCCAATCCAGCCCTGGAACACTTCTGCTAGTCCCAGGGGCTGTCGATCCACTTGGGGGGCTGTCAGTCCTGCCCCAGAACACTTGTGCTAGTCCCAACCATGACTAAAGCTTTAAAGGGAATGTTATTGATGTAAGGGAGAGGAGGAAAATTAGTACAGTTTATCTGGAGTACCATACAATATAGAACCCCATAGTATTCATACTTAGGCATTTCTAAACTATATCTCCCCATTCTGACCCATTAGGTCACATCATTGGGAACGGCTGCACTAGCCTTGTTCACAAGTTCCCGTGAATGCACATATATCCTGCATGTATGCGTACATGTGTATGTAAGAAAGAGGCAACAATTCCAATAATGCAGAAACAATAGATGTAGTACAGACATAGGCACCCACAGCGCTGTATGCAAGGTACGTTTCATTTTCCTACATGGAAGTGATAAAGGAAATTTTATGTGTATGCAGTAGCATTTCATCTGCTCAAGGCAGCACTGAAGCACTGGTACAGAGAAGCACAAGGATTCTCATTTAGAGCGAACATTGTATGGAGCGGGCCTTCAATTTTTGACAAGGAATAAGGCAAAAGAGATTGTTGAGACAAATACCCCCTCCTTGTACTTTCTGACCTACTAATTGAAGCAGTGCCTCTTGATTAAGGAAAATGCAGACTTTGACCCTTTTTTTCCCATGGGTCCTCTGGCAGAATAATACAACAGTTACCAAAAATATTTCAGAGGCAGCCTACAAGAAAAAAAGATTCATATCCTACCTCCTACTTCTTTTTGATTTTCAGTCATCATGGGGCATATGGACAGAACAACAATGCAGTAAAAAAAGTCTAATATATACATAAAACAAACAATGCATCAAAAACTGCCTAAAATCTCACTAGATTCACTAGGCTACTAGACTCTGTTTAGAATTTTAACAGCAATGCAAAAAAGCTCCCCCATTTTAATGAATGGGGGGGGGGAGGATCCTGTCCACAGTAAGAAATTTTGCTAGCAATGCAGTAGTTCTCTCTTTTCTTTCTTTGAGAATATTTTATTCTTCAAACAACGGGAGGTTTAAAGCAGAATTTATAGTTATGGGTCTCTCCCTCCCCTTTCCTTAGCAATAAAAAGTTCCAGGGGCAACTTTTCCTGGGTTGTCTGTCTTTGAAGGAGAGAATGTTGGAGATGTAGAACGGATTGAAAGCCCCTGGTGACATGAACAGGGAATCTGAGGTCATTCTGAGTTTACAGAGAGTTCTGTGGTCCATTCGCCACTGCATCCCTGAGGTAGTAAATATGGCCTGGTTTAAAAACCACACCAGGCAAAGTTCTGTGAAGCTGGCAACAGGTTTAGCCACACTGAAAATGCACATGCATGTGATATTATTGTGCCGTAGATTCACGACTCCGATGTACTTCCAGACGGAGTCTCACATAGGTAAAGGCCTCCTTCCCCACACAGGGATGTTTTCTTTAACATGCCAATTATCATGCCTGTACTATTAATCCTGCCTATACTATTTTTATTATGATTTTATCAACCACGCAAATGGCTAGTATTCCTAATGTTATTATCACTGTTGCTACCACTTCTAACTATTTAGCAATTTATAGTGCCAGTAGCATGCATGGCTAGAGTAAGGACAGTAATGGGGAGAAAGCAACGAATGGCAAAACAGGTGGCATAATATGGATAACTGGTTTATTCATTCAAAACATTTCTAAACCTGCCTTTCTCCCAAGGTGGGTATCAGATTAAAAACCACCTAAATCACAGAAAGTTGAAAACAAACTATTATAACAGCCAGCAGAAAACCTATAGACTCCAATGACTCTCTTAAAAAGTCCAGTCTTCCTTTTTTCTTTTCTTTTTCTTTTTTTTTTCTTTGCTATCAAGTGGCGGCCAACTTATGGCAACCCTATAAAGTTTTCAAGGCAAGGGATGTTCAGAGTTGGTTTGCCATTGCCTATCTCTACATGGTGACATGGGATTTCCTTGGTAGTCTCCATTCTACATACCATCTAGGGCCAACCCTGCTTAGCTTCTGAGATCTGTTGAGATCGGGCTAGCCTGGGCTATCCAGGTCAGGGCCCTGATTTACCAGGGTCAATGTAAAGGTAATCCCTTGTGCAAGCACCGGGTCATTACTGACCCATGGGGTGATGTCACATCATGACGTTTACTTGGCAGACTATGTTTATGGGGTGGTTTGCCATTGCCTTCCCCAGCCATCTACACTTTATCCCCAGCAAGCTGGGTACCATTTTATTGACCTCGGAAAGATGGAAGGCTGAGTCAACCTTGAGCCAGCTACTTGAAACCAACTTTCATTGGGATCAAACGGGGCTTCTTCCTGATTTACTACCCTAGAAAGCTGTTCCATAGGGCTGGAGCCACTATAGTGAAAGCCCGTGGAGGGGGGGGGGCAGCCATACAATACACCTTTGCAGAGGCTGGGATAACCAACAGCTGTTGCTGTGATGAGCAATGTTCCCATATGGACTCATAGTGGGATAAATGATCTTTCAGGTATGTGGGCCCAACGTTGTGAAGGGCACCTTGAATTGGACTTCGAAGCCGACAGCAAACCAATGCAAAGACTGCAAAAAGGTTCAATATGACCCCTGTAGCCCACCCTGATACCAGAGGGTTTATCTCATTTTGCACCAATTTCAGTTTATGAATCATTTATGAATCATAGAGCATGTTACAATAGTCAAGTTTTGAAGTTAATGCTACATAGATCAGCATGGCCAGGTCAGCATTCTCCAAATATGGGCAAAGCCTATGGGCCAAATGTAGCTAGTAAAAAGCACTTTTGGCCATTGGCAGACTCCTGTTTCTCCAAAAATAGAGCAGGGTGCAACAGAATTCCCAAGCTCCTCACAGTATCTGTCAAAGAAAGCTGGAAACGGATCAGTTGAATTCAGGAGAAACTGACTGATTTAGAATTCCTTCACAGATTTCTAAAAACAGTAGGAAAGGCACATTCTCAAAATATAAAAACATTGGAAGTCCCCATTAATACAAACCTGGTATAATGGTAAAAAATAAGTACACAGAACACTTTGTGGTAGTTTTGTGTAGCCAGCTGCCAGAATCACAAGCTTCTGCTTGCAATGGATGGCACAATTTGTTGGCTTGAAGAAGCTGAGATAGTTCAATGAAAGCAGTCCCCTTGTCCTGCAGCTGATCTACCTTACCGCCCTTTTGTTCATCTTTCCTCCTTCTCTTGCTTGTGAAATTCTGTAACATTGATGGACACTGGTGATCAATTATTTTGTTTTGTTTTATGAGCGAAAATTAGAAATATTTAGCTTTGGAAAGAGGATCCCTTCTCTTGTGGAAATGAATTTTCATCATGACCTCTTTGGACTTGACAGTTCTTTGGACATGGCAAAATATTCATATTGTCACTATTTTGGTGTCCCTTTCTTTGCAAAGTCAGGTGTTAGGCAGGCTTTTCTTGTCTGTGGCTTCCTAGAGGCACCTGGTTGGCCACTGTGTGAACAGACTGCTGGACTTGATGGGCCTTGGTCTGATCGAGTAGGGCCTTTCTTATGTTCTTAACATGTGTTATAAAACTGATAAAAGCACAAGAAAGATGGATGCTCCACAAAACAGAATGAAAGGAAGCCAAAACCAATAGATAGGTTTATTAAGAATTTCTTCAAATTTCCCAACACATTTTGACATGAATGTTATTTGATATATATACACTGAATTTAATGATACTACACATTCCTCCATATCTACAGTTTTCTCCTGTGTAAATGATCAACTGTACACTGTTGAATAAGTACATTCATTTAATTTGAAAATTCCACTTAGATTTGTTAGCATAATGAAGTTTCTTTGTCCACATCCTGACCATACTTGCACATTAAATTAGCAGATAAATTATGGATATTTTGTTGCTGCTAAAAGAGCAGAAAACAGGTTATTCCATCAGAAAGTTTATCTATGATGATGTGGAACAGCAGGAGCAATGCATGAAGAGGATGGGCAAGGCAACATAATTATTTAAATAATCTATGTAAGCCCTTTTAAAAGCCAGTGGTTCCACAAAAACTATGATTTTTCAAACAAACAAACATCTGGCTTTCCAGGGGAGGGCAACTTAAAGGCATGTAACTGTCATTTTCTGATGAGACATTGGAAGTTTAAGATATTCCAATATGCAAAAAGATCAAAGATTACCCTGATAGCAAATTCAGTACAATCTCTTAATTCAGTACTTTTTAAACCCTGACCCAGGTGTCAATAGTCAAACGTAACAATAGGTAGCCATGAATGCAACTGTGACGTTGTATTTGTTTCAAAAGATGCTTACAGGCAGTTCAGTGTGGCTTTGATGAAATTTGTGTGGCTGGATGATGGACAACTGAATCAGTTAAATGGACAGAAGGCCACTTAGGCACATGGCTATGTTTTGCTAAATCAGGGCATTTGTTTTAAATTTGTTCCTTTGAGGCTAACAGAGTTCCAAAGATCCAGAAACTTTACTGAATGTGAACATGAACTCTGTATTATTTTCTAATGCTGTAAAACAATATGCAACCAATAAATATTTTTCTTAACGCCTACAAGTATAAACATGGTATTGGAGCTGTGCTATAACTATCAAACACATTAGTAAAGAAGGAAGTCACTGTTTAGGAGGCCAAAAAATAATGCATAGTCTAACTAGACACTGCGAATGAACAAATCGGAATTAAGCTGGGCCAAGATATTTTGGCAAACAAAGCTGAACATCTTATACGCTTCCCTTATTACTATGTAATAATAAATTAAATAAATTACAATTGGCTGCCATTAATGACAGCCAACATTATATCATCCAGTTTATTCTGCCTAATTCCAGGCTGAACTTAAGCAGGAGAAGCTTGGTGATTAGACATGCTGGGCTGAACATCCACCTATAGAATTTAACAGTATGACTGATCTATTACAGTAGTTCCAGGTCATATAAGTGGCACAATGGAAGAAAAAGAATGCATGGCCTTCTGTCAGATAATGCAGAAGCCATTATGATACCATGAGCAGTTTCCCAGCCAGTTCATAATTCATATCTGAGTTCTACAGAGCTTATGGACTAAGCTAAACACACACCTCAGTGTAGTCTGAGGAATAGCCTAGGCCACATACATGGGGAGAGGGGAACAACAGGCATATGAGATGGGCCAGAATTCCTTCGTTAGGTGCTAAGCATGAGTTAGCTAAACTCTTCTGCCCTTGAACTTTCCCAGTCTTTCCATACAAGGGTCAGGCCCCATTGAGCTGCTAGAAAGACTGGCTTTGTGAAACATGATGCACTATCATGGGACATGCAGAAAGACATGTGAACAACAGTGAAGCAACAAGCAGGGGTTGGAACATTTCCAGCAAAAAGAAATAAGGGGGAACTCAAATATTGAGAATCATCTCACAAGAGAAGTGAGATGGAAAGATTATAACGGTTTGCTGTTTTGGACACAGAGAAAACTTTCAGAAAAGGGAGAAAGTGCATAGCTTACTTCCTTACACTCTTTACTTTGGGAACTGAAGCTGTATAGTATCTAACAGACAAAATAAACTGACTGAACATTTAAAAATTGGATGTATTTTCCAGATCTTCCCATTGACATCTAATTTCTACCCAGATCCTGATTCTTGCCTGAATCTGACTCTAATTTCATTAAGAAGTTCAACAGTTTTTTTTCTTTTAAGGTATATAAAGTGCACACTTTCAACCAAATGATATGTATGTAGGTAATTACTGACCAGTACCTAACCATGTAAAGAATTGTTTAATTGTTCACATTTGCCATCAGATGGCAACATAAAAGGTAAAATGGATTTTAATTCAGAGTTCACAATTAAATCTCAGTTAAAGTGGGTTCAGATTTTCTCTTTATATCTGAAAACCCATTTTTTAAAAACTGTGGTGCTTCTGCCATCCATACAAGTGCAATTTTTTTTCATCGCCACATCTATGAGTATCACACATCAGAACTAACAGAAGACAGACTATTCCTAACCCACCCAGAGCACAAGAGGCAGTTTTGAGTCCGACCGGTCCTTGCTGTGTGACCCATCTAATCTGTTAATTTGTGCAATTTCTTTTTAAGAAGATTGTGTTTCAGATCTGCTGCCAAAAATGTTAGTTGCATATTCTATTTCAGTTTCAAGCAGGTTTGAATGGTGGGGGTCATGTTTCAGTTCCTCATCACTGAAAACACTTTTCAGTAAAGAATCGCTAATCGCTTCTCCCTAATTGCCTGTATTATTATTCCTGTGTGATGCTCCGGGATCTTCATGGATTCGTCTGTGAAATTCTCACACAACCTTGCAAGCATCTGGCACTATCCATTTTCTCAATCGGCAGCTGTGAGAGCAATTCCTGTAAGAATTTCTGTCCCAGGCTGGCTGTCTCCAGAAGATTCATATGTTGGAAAAGTCTGGCTGACACATGCATAAGAATAGGCATGTTTTTCATATGTTCTCAGTTTCAGGAGCGAAAAAGCTCTTTAAAACTCTGGCTACAGATCAGAGTCAGAGATTTCGTTGAGCTGGTAGAGCAGGGAAGAAAAGGATGGTCTGTCGTCCTGCTTCTGAAAGGGAAAGGGGGGTGGAAGCCACATTAAATACTACTTTGTGAAGGCCACTAGCAATTACAAAGCAACACTGAAAACCTCTTCAAACAAACTAAAACAATATATTGTAGGCATGATTTTGCAAACAACTGAAGGGAGCTCATCTGTGAAAAGAGTCAGATCAGAGTCAAAACAGATGAGATGTTGAGATTTAGACTGGGGGGCTTCATAGGAAAGAGAAAGGCAGCTTAATCCTTTCCATGATTCCACTGTGCTCCTATTAGCCATGGGGAAAAAAGAGAGTGGGGAGAAGGGTCCAAGAGGCAAATTGAGCAGGAGTGGAAAGATTTAACCTGCCTCTCTTTTCCCTGAGTAGCACCAATCCAGATCAGGGCCATGCGCACTGCAATTAACCTTTAAGAGGCTGGTAGATCTGTGATCTTGTCTCATCTAGTTTGACCTTCAGTCTCCAATTGCCAAAAAAGTTAGCTTTCCTTTCTCTGGTAGAAATGATCCCCCCCTGTCTAGCCACTGATTAATTTGATTGAAAAAGTAACCACGGATGAACAAAGTGCAGGGAATCTTCTTCTGTGAATGTGGACCCACATTATGAAACAAGTATTGGACTGTATCCTACCCTCTTGCTAAGCAAAGTTTGGAGCCTTCCTCCAGCCTAAGAAGCCAACTTGACTGGCTCTTTCTCTGGTAGAGGAGGTATAAGTTGGAGGCTAGATGAAGGCTTCAAAGTTTGCTAAACAGAATAGTGGGTTACAGGTCACTATCCTGTCCTGAAATATATTTAAAAACATGTATTTTCAAAAACAGGGTTAAGTATGAATCTGAACATTATTACTTTCAGAATAAAGCTTCACTGTGAACAAAGGATGGACCAAGTCATGGTGACTTTTTCTCCCAAACATTACTGCACAAATTCATCATCAGTTTGTCTTTCCCATTGACTGGGAACAACTTTTGAGCCATCCAAATTGATTTGACTGATGGATTGGCTCTAGAAAGAGAGAACAGAATCTTATTATTTAACCCGATGTGAGACAATATGATATATATGATAATGCCTTTGACCAAAGCAGAGCCATTTTTAGAATGTAAGCAATAAAATACATATGAATTTGTCCATGGAAGGGCATGATATCAGAGTGAAAAACAAACAAATACATAAATGTAGTCCTTATATAATTTAGTGGGTAGATGTGCAAGTTTATTTATTTATTCATTTATTTCATTAATACGCTGTCCTTCTCCCCAACAGACTCCTGGGAGCAGATTACAGATATCCAGTCATGGAGATTTATGGGCAGATTCCAGGCTGCAGATGAGCTAGAATGCCTCCAAAAATAGCACCCCATGCTCTAACAAACCCAACACAGCAATGGAATAGACTTGCTGACTTTGAAAGTTGCGACTGGCAGGATTTTTAAAGAGACAATGACATGGCTTGAGACTTTGTGCTCTAGTGTCACTAGGTGTCTTTTTTCCTGCCTTCTCCATGAGGGGTCTACAGGGAACTGAAGGGCCTTGAGTAGATGGAGTGCTGTACAGCAGAGGATTCAGACTCCTCTTAACTTAGAGGCTCTGACCTTAGAGGCTAATGGCATCCAAATACCTTACTCAAAAGGAGCTGTGGAACGTGCCCCCACCCCCAGTCCCACTAGATTTTGGATATTCTTAATAAATGTAGGTGTCTGACAGGTACTTTTTGACCCGTATCTGTATAAAATTTATGTTATGTGTGAGATCGATTTCCTGAAGTTTAACATTAAAAAGCCACCTTAAAGGGACCAGATTTAGATCAGATCTATGAAGCTGAAACCGGTGTGTGTGTGTGTTGAACCCTCTTCCTTTGAACTTTTCCAAGACAGAGTTACTCCACTCTGGCTGCTGTTAGCTTTGATAGGAAAAAAAGACCAGTACCCATATTGTATCTGTCTTGAGACGATAATAGCAATTTGAGGGGAATTTCTAAGGGGAAACAGCACAAAGGGAGAGGATTTCCCACAAGTCCTTAGCCTCAATACAAATCTTGCTCCCCACTCTGTCAAAGCATTTCATTAATTAATTAATGATTTCCTGTGGAACATGTAGCTGACCCTCAAAATCACTGTCTAAGGCAGGGTATCCTAAGTTTTTTTGGTCTGAAGGCCACAGTGAAATACAGAAACCATTTGGTAAGCTGGGCCAGGGGAGAGGCAGACCCTGTCCTGTTTTACAAAGATCATTGAGTCAGTGTTGATGAAAAATTAGTATAGCCTCCAAATGCCCTGCTCATTTGGTAGTCAGCCTCTCTGCCTCCTCCTCCTTCTCCATTGTCATGGACCACCCATGTCTTAGCATGGCAGGATGATTTCTCATTGGAGAAAGAGGACATCCCTCCCCCTAGCCCTGCCTTGGCAGATCTTTCCCATGAGCCAGCACCAATACTGCCCCCTGAACCAACAGGGCCTTCAGGCCTGGAGCCCCAGCATGGACCTGCCTGCGACCAGACCCATCATGGTCTCCTAAAGCATGCCAGGAGCAGAGGAGGGAACCAGTGACACCTATAGGGAAACAACTTGTATAAGGCTGCAGCCAGTGTGGGATCAACTTGTCTGCGGTCTTGCTGACTTACACCACCAGTTGCCTGACCTGCTTTGTATCTACTCATGTTACTTGACCCTTCGACTGCTTTTGACTTTACTTTCGGAATATGTAACATGACCCTGGACTGAGAACTTGGACTGGCTTCTGACTTTGCCTTTGATTGAGTTCTTGGACTGTGACTTCTGGACTGTCACCCAAGACTTCCTGCTGTCATTTCCTGTGGTTACTGGGACTTGCATCCCACCTGGTGGGCAGGACATCCATCTTCTTCTTCTTCTTCCCTCTCTGCCACTCCATCTCACTTGCCCTGTCCTCCTTTCTGTGCCGAGAATGCCCTAGCTGTTCTAGAAAACTGTAAAAAACTGTAAAGGGGGATAGAGTCTCCCTTTTGTAGACAGTTGTCTGGGGCACAAGTGGTACAGTTTGGGCATGTCTACCTTTACTTCCAGGCACACCATCAGAAGTGTGGAGTTTACTTAAGCATGCTGTATTCTATATGATGTTCACTGAGTATGAAATCCTTTGAAATTAAATTTCATTGATAATTACATCTTGCAAACAATGTTTTGTGCCGATCTTTGTCCAAATTCTAGAATACTTGACAAATTGAAAACTCTAAATCTTCATTATTAAAAAAAAAAGAATACTGAATGACATTCTAAGTTTGGATTTCATTTGCTGTCTATTCTTTGATCCCCAAGTAAAGGCCAGGGCTGTTCTGGATCCTGTTTTATGAGGTAGCTTTCTGACTCCCAGTCTTGCCTGAGCTAAGCAACACTTGTTACAGCACTGACCTCACTCCAGCAATTTCTCATGAGCTTGTAAATAGTACTGGAGGCCTGTCTGGGTTTATACAAGCGGTGACCAGCGCTGATTTCTTCTGCCACTTCTGCATTGCTCCGATTCTCATAAGGTGTTTTGCCTTCACTGAACACTTCCCACATCAACACTCCTGGAACAAAACAAGCAAAATATAATTTCTAGATAGCATGACACCATGGCAACGTTAATGTTCCTAATCCATCTTTTCCCTATAGATGTTTTCAGGTCCCATATACTTACCTGTTACCTACTGTAGAGTCATTTTTCGAATGAAAATAAGTGAGAGATTTCCTATCCCTACCAATTTCTTGATTGTCTATTTGCCTCTGCAAACATGAGAGATGGAAATATTTGTATCCAATTTATCACTAAGAAATTATTTCATCGGAATCATATGAACTCTTTGTGTCATGAGGGTTCATTTAATTCAGAAATAAGTCTCACTTTGTTCAATGGGTGTTTACTTTCAGTTGCAGCCTTACTGTTATTTCTTCACTGGAATCAAGATCTGTCTGCTAACTGGTTATGTCTAGGCAAAAAATTTTTAACATTACATTCTAAAGCTGGATCTAGATGGAAGCAAATAGTTTGGTTTTTCAATTCAAAGTTTTATTTAGTGTAGTGCAAAAAAAAATTGGTAAATTTCGGGTTTGGATTTATTGGGCCTGATTTTTTTCAGTAAACCGGAAATAAGGTTAATACCCATACCAGTAAACATCGGTATTTGGCTTATTTCCAGGTTTACCAAAAAAATTCGGGTCCATTATAGTCCATGGGGATTTTTTTCGAAGCTCCTGTGGGGGCATTTTTGGAGGTAGAGTCACCAAATTTGCAGTGTGGCTCCAAGGGACTCTCCTTAGACGGTCACCAAAGTCTGATGAACTTTGGGACAGGAGTCCAATTTTATGGGCCAGCAAAGGTGTCGCCCCCATCCTCCAGGCATTTGCGGACCGAGCTGTCCATCGATTTTCAGGTTCAGAAGTTCAGCACTTCCGAGGACTGGTGGAAAAAGCCAGTTGGCAGGCTGGTGCCTCAAAGTCTTGGGGCTCCGTATCTGGAATGCATAGCATGATGTCCATGCAAATTTGCTTCCAAACTGAGGAAAAAGGCTTAAATGCAAGAGAAATAAGGCACAGAAATCATTTTCTGGGTGGCAAATGACATCCTGTGAACAGTCCTTTATTATAATAATCAAAAATCTGATTTCAAGAGATGGTCACAGTGTGGGGAAACGAAGCCTCTACTTGGGGTGACCTTCAGTTTAACAGCAGGTTTTTTTTGGGGGGGGGGTTGATATCGGAACCAGCTGAAGTCTCGACCACGGGGGCTGTTCTGAAGGATACTGCTCATATGTGTGGGCGAGGAAGTCTCCTTCAGAAGCCTGGGGTCAGCAGCTGTAGAAGCTGACATTTTTTAGTTGGAGGGTATATCCCTCTGGATGGGACTGGGTGAGCCCCGTCTTTTAAAATGACCCAGACTAGTTGGGTCTGGCCAAGTTGTCTCTGATTATATGACCCCTACCTCAAAAGGGCCCCAACTTCAGCTTTTTTGGGAATTGACTATTCAGCTACAGGCAGATTCCCAGGTTTTGGTATTCGATCAATCCAATACCCAAATATTGCTGAAATGGCTAATTTCTGGTTTATTTTCAGTTTGGGTATATCAATATGCCCAACCCTACTTTTATTGTTTCATATGAATGGAGACAAACATCCCAACCACTAGGGATCATTTCAAAATGAGCATGCCAAATGAAAGTTTTCATTTTGGTTCTGCCAAAAGCCAATATTTTTCTCAGACAGAAATATTAATGCAATGCAAATAGTTGCCCTTTCTATAAGTCAATTTCCTATTCAATTTGGCTAAACTGTGCTGGTTCTTGGACAAGGAAACATCTTTTTAACTGGTATACTTTAAAAGCATTCATAGGACATAGTCTGCCTATGATCGAAGAATAAACTAAATTATTAAATTGTCTGTGAGATGATTGCTAATAGATTCAGGGTAGTTCACACATCCAGGATGTTTTTATCCAGGTCACAATAGAATGGATTCATAACCAACTAGAAAATGTTAAAAGGTTAAAGAAGAGGAAAGCATCAGAAGCATGAAGTTTTGATGTGACAGAGGAATCCTCTTAACCAAATAATGCTCTGAGGAACGATAATAAGTCACAGACAGTGCTGGTGTCTTCAAATATCCATCTGTCCATATGAAACATTGTCAAATATAGCATAAAATAATCTACATCCCTGAACTAATTTTCAATATGTTTGAAAGTCTTCTGATGCTAAAGGATATAACATAGGCCTTCTTACCAAGTAGGATTCCCACAGTGCATTCCTGAGAGCCTGCGCCGGGCTTAGGAGGCAATACGGCTGCGCTGCTTCCAAAGGAGGTTTTGGCTCCGCTGAAACCTCCTCCCAGCGCAAAAAATCCTAAAAGGTGGCATATATCGCCAAAAATAAAAAGGGGTGTTCCTGGGCTGGAAGGGCGGCCCCAGCCCAACGCCAGGATGCTGGGACACCCCGGGAATGCCTCCCAGGATGCTGGCATGGCCTTTGACAGCATTCAGATGCCGGCAGAAGGCTCCGTTAGAGGCATTAGAGGCCCAGACGCCGGCACGGCACCTTCCTGGCCTCCTAAGGGCACCTTCCTGGCCTCCTAAGGGCTTTCATCCTGGAGGTTCAGGAATGCGCTGCCAACCAAGCTAAGAAAGGATTTTCAGGACTGAGAAGTCTAAGCAATTGTGTGAATGAGAATTTCCTGCTTAAAGGCTCTTACCAAATGACCAGACATCAGATTTGGTGCTGTACCGGCTATAGGAGAAAACCTCTGGTGCTGACCATTTAATGGCGAATTTGGTGCCCATGGAGCTTGTATACTGGTCATCAAGGACATACCTGGAACAAACAATTGTGGTTAGTGCCACAAGCATCAAAATATTTATTGTGTCATGTTGCAAAGGTAACAAAGAAAGGCTGAAACTCAACAAGCACTGCAAGCAGAAAGTTCAAAGTTCATAATTTCATGTAGTGGATTAATTTTATACCATTGAATTTGATGACTCTTAGTATGAACTATTTGTAGTGGTAGAACAGTAATATGATGCCTTGTGTCAAGACAGAATGTTGTGGTTAAACCACAGTCAACATATTCTGTCTGGAGAAAATAAGGCTCCTTCCATCAGCCTGCCTGGCAAATTTCACCTTCTACTCTCTCTAATACTCCATCAATTCAGCCATTATTCCTCTTTGCACATTACTGTGTACACAGGTTGGGCAGATTACCGGTTCTCGTCAATTTCTCAGCACGTGGTTCCTGATTCAGATTGTAACTGTGGTGCAAATGGAGAAGGGGCTTTAGCCTTCTCACTCATGCCATTTTCCTGACCAGAAAAAGTTCCATTTTGTCCAATGTGGGCAGTGGTTTACAGTCCTCATCCCCCCCCCCCCCCGAGAATTGATAGCAATTTAATTATCTGTGGCAAGCCCACATATCTAATTTTTGCCTCTGTTCACAGAATGCACAGTGTAGGTTTTTTGTGTGTAATACTGTTCAAACTTCCAAAACTTGTTTGACCTGTAATGACCATGTAAACTATCCATGTGTGAATTATGGAAATAGATGCCTTTCTCATATCAGCTCTTAAGCTATTGTCTAGCTCTACCCACAAAGAAAGAAAAGGAGGGATTAAAAGAAATCATAGCAAGAATGGAGAAGTTATGAACTCCAGACCAAATGTTGGTTTTATCATCACAATAAGCTTGGTGTTGGATGCACTTGAAAGGAGGATCAACATAAGTGGAATTCCACCAGTGGAGTAAATGATTAGTTATGCATATGAGTTCAAATTACCGTGACATTCCAAAATCAGAGACTTTGACAACATGGCATTCTCCTACCAGACAATTCCGAGCGGCCTATGAAAACACGAGGAAAAAGAAGATTATGAATTAATAAGGCTCAGCTTTCTGGAATATTTTTTCAGTGTCCAAAAGTACAAGCTCACACACAGCCATCTGAAAATTGTCCAGAAATGCCTGTGAAAATTTACATTGGCCTCTCTGTCTTTCTCACCTAGTTTGGTTTGCTTTCAGTGACACCACATACCAAATCTGATTGGCAATGTGGTTATGCTATTCTTTTCACTGCATGATTCCTAATTCAAGAAAGCTTTGCCCTAACTCTCAATTGACTCTGCTTGTCCTCACTGATGTAATCGCATAGCCAAGCCTCATTCACTACACAAAGTCATGATTTCATCACATTCAGCATATGATCTTCAATTGGTTGTAACTGTTCCTGTATAATTAAAAAGAAGAACTAACCAGCAAGAGCGGGGGGGGGGGGGTTTCTGAAGCAGTGGCTGAAGATAGGGGGAACAATGGTACAAAACTGGATAGAAAACATATGAATATTCTCAGAATTAAAGGACAAAATTCTCCATGTTGAAATTACCTGAAAAGTTAAATTGAAAAATATTTGGTGCAGCCTTAATTGTTAGAAATCAAGAATTATCTGGGGGCATATTTCCACTTTATTCCTTCTCAGTACTTTCTAAGTCAAGAGAGACCCAGACATACCAAATCTCTATGAATGACTGAGACTTGTTCCAGATAAGCCATTCCTTCACATACATCTTGGCACATTCCCAAAAGGTCTTCCTTTGAGAAGCTCCCTCGCTGTTTCTTTAGGTAATCACACAAACAGCCATATTCCATGTACTCAAACACAAGGCACATGGGATCTTGTAGACACACACCATGTAGCTGGACTAATTTGGGATGAGACACTTTCCTGCCAATACAAAAGGATAGATCAGTGTTGGATCAGTCTTTTGCATAAACTGACATATGGGTTTACTCAGCAGGAAAGTTAAGGAAGGAGCAAGAAAATGAATGTGAAAGAAGAAAGCCAGATGTGGGATGGTGAAGGCATGACACAATGCTGTTCACCTTAGTGGAGTTTTGTGTCACTTACATCAGGACTTGGGCTTCTTCAATAAAGTCCTCCTGCGACATTGCTCCTGTACGGATGGTCTTTATGGCCACCTTCATCTGCTGAAGCCAGCAGCCAAGATGAACTACCCCAAATTCACCTACACCAATTTCCTGCTCAAAAGTCAGTTCCTGAGGGTTTATCATCCATTTTCCTAGGAAGGGGAAGCAGAAAACACTTTAAATCCTGACTACTGCTTTTAGAAAGGAAAAAAAGAAAAGAAAAGAATACAGCAGTGGGCTTATCTATAGTTACCAATAGTTGCAATGAATGTTCAGGATCTTGAATGGTTTTACTTCTTTAGTTATTTAATCTTTTTACTAATAAGAATGTAGTTAGCTTCAGAGAGTATTTCAGCACTTTGCTTTTGGAGGTCCTAGCATAATACTAATGTTTAAGAGGTCCCCAATCTTTCAAGTTGTTATCCCTTTGGAAATGTTGGGATATAACATGTTTTGAGATTAGATTTATGTTAGTTCTCTGAAACTACTTCCTATTTCTTGAGTTGGTTACACCAATGGTGTGGGGTTTCAAAAGGACTTCTTCAGGGTGTGGAAAGGAATTTTCCTGGGGTCAGATTATCTAGCTGGCTTTGCTTATAATATTGACTATTGAAGTGCAATCCCAAACAGTTGTATCCTTCTAAGCCCATTGACTTGAATTGATTTAGAATGCTGTAACTCAGTTTACGACTACATTGTCAGACTCTAAAGTTGTTTATGGAACACAAAACAAGGTACAGGGTGACCTGTGAATGACTGGATGCAGGTGTAGACTTTTTGATCTCTTCCAGTTCTATGATTCTGTCCTGCTGTCTTAACAACAGTATTCATTTGTTTTTAAGACTGCACCATAAACCTCCATAGGGACAGATCCGTGTAAAGAATGATTTAATTACTCCACAATCCCTTAGACTATATGACTTATTCTTCTGTATGAGATGTACTTGAATAATAAGTACAGCTAAATCTATCTAGAGCCCCGTGGCACAGAGTGGTAAACTGCAGTACTACAGTCCAAACTCTTCTCACGACCTGAGTTCAATCCCAACGGAAGTTGGTTTCAGGTAGCCGGCTCAAGGTTGACTCAGCCTTTCATTCTTCCGAGGTTGGTAAAATGAGTACCCAGCTTGCCTTGGGGTAAAGGGAAGATGACTGGGGAAGGCACGGGCAAACCACCCCATAAACAAAGTCTGCCTAGGAAACGTTGGGATGTGACATCACCCTATGGGTCAGGAATGACCCAGTGCTTGCCTTTTTTTTTCTTTACCTTTTTTTCTTTACCTTTTTTTGCCTTTTTTTCTTTACCTTTTTTAAAAAAAATCTATCTAATCATGACTTACCATAGCTTAGACCAGCAGTGACAGGGGCTTTTTCTCTCCAGGAGCAAACAGCATACCGCAAACGAGTTACAAGACCTGTATTACCAAGATAAATAAAAGATGGAGTGAGGGAAAGAGGTGGCAGGGAGAACTGAAGGAATAAATATTAGGTAGGGGCACAGTCTATGGTAGAGGAAGCCAAGGGAACACGAAGACATTGCCGCCTATTGAAGCCACATTTCATACAGTGATTTGAAATAACCAGCCATATTTTGGCAGTGTCAAATACAGCAGAGTTTTCATTACCAACCTATCAGTTAGAACTGGGCTTCTACTCCTATGCATTCCAAAGGGGGGCGATGAATCTCCAAGTTGATGTAAACCCATGTAAGCAGCATGCTAATATTCCTGAAATTCTTCCTATTTAAACATATGCGATCTTCCCTGAAACATTCAGGTAGTAAGGATTTATGCTGCACTTTATGGAGCCTTTCTATTCAGCCTAGTGTATCATCTAACATTATTTTACCTGATAATGTAAGGACTACCATATTTTTTCTGCTTGTTCCAACCTTATAGAGACCCACAATGCTGAGGAGGGGTCTGATAAACTGTGAACAAAGCAAAATATATTTTCTTAAAGCATATATTTTCTCTCCACACCCATCTTCTTCTTGTTGATTCACTTCACATGCAGCCGGATGAAGAGTTCCAGGGAACTTGAAGCCTTGCATTCACTATTTTGTGATATTTTGGTTAGCCCTAATAAAACAATATTGCATTACTGTTGTTCTTGGATATCTGATCTACGTAACCTTAAATGACACAATATGGAGCACATGTAGTAAAGAAACTAATGGCGATTGCAGGCAATCATTCATATATAGTTTTAAAGGAAGCACCTCTTTCACAGAGAGAATTTCAGCTAAACTTCTTCAGATTATATTTCATGATTCTTCAGGCTTCTAAAAAGTACTGTCCATTTTTATAGTAGCCAAGTAAGCAATAAGGATAAATTTTAATTGGCTATTTATTTTGGGACACTTTTATTTTTGAAGAAATGTTGAGTCCTTGCAAATATGTCCCCCGCCCCTCTATTTTCTTAACCTTTCCTGCTTCTACTTACCTCCTGCATTGTGGTGGTGATAGTTGATCATTTCTGGGATAGAGTCAAAGACATACTTCTCTGCCAGATAGTACCTCTTGGGGCTGTCACATGTCTCTTTGATGTGATAATGCTTTATAACTGGGTTGTTCTCATTGCTAAAAAATAAAAAAAAACTTTCACATTTGTGTAGAGACAGCTAAAGTTCAAGGTAAGGCAGAGGAACAAATCACTACTAATCAACAAAATTTGGGGCACAGACTGGAGGTATGTTATAAATCATACATCTGAAACCAATGAAGCAACATTAATGGCCTCCACAGCCTCTATCTACCTGAAGCATAATAAAAACCATTTTACTCTCTTCTGCTATTTCTGTTAGAATACATATCACCATTGATACCTTTTCAAAAGCATGGTGTCCCTTCACTTTTCCCCTCTTCTTCATCTTACCTCAGCTCAGCATGAGAGGCTCAATCTTACCCTAGCTCCAGGAAGGGAGGCAACATTGTTGTAAGAATTAGGGATGCCCCCCATTCATTTTCATAATAGAAATGAATTGCGGGGGGTGGGGAGAGAAACCCAAAACAAATGAGAAACCAATGAACAACTTCATTAATTTTGTTTCCCATTCATTTTTGTTTCTATTACAATACAAAGCAGTGCAATGAAGGTACTTTGCTTTGAGTACATTGGCTGGCACATCAGAAAAGTTACAAGAGTGAGAGTGGAAAGCTCTCCAGTCTGCAGCAACAACATTGTGACTAAAATAGGCATCCTTTGTCTTATTTCACTGAAAACTGGCAGGCCTGATGTAGCAGCAGAATGCCTGAAAACTGCATGTGATTAGGGTGTAAAACAGGAATGTTATAGGCAGGAGAAGACTGGCTGGTTTCCTATTAAAACGAATGGGAAACTGAAATGAATGGGAACAAACTAGTGACAAAAAACCACACTAATGAAATATGGATGAAAATCCAAATAAATGGGATGAAAATGAAAAAGGAGACACAATTTTTTCTTTCAAGTACACCCCTAGTTATAACCATGTTGGGAGTCATGACCTCATGATCTCAGGGACCCTATATTACCAGAATGGTATGGCATGGAATGGTATTGCTGCTGCAGCTCCCACACCACTGATGTAAAAATAAACCCTCTGCAGAATGACATTGGAATGTGACTGGCTTCCGTGACTACCACCAATATTGCTCCCCTACCCGTAATCATTCATACGTTTCTTATGTCATGAAATATTTTATTGCTGCATCAGGCCATTTAATCAAAATGATTTTCAAAACAGGCATCTTTTTTATGTTGAGAGTTAAACAGAAATGAAAGTGAAAAATAACAAGCCTGTGGAAATGAGTCAATTTGGCTGGATGCTGACGTTCTTCTAGAAAACATCCATGGAAAAATGCAGGATCTCCATCCATGGGAAAAGAACTCACAATGCATTTTCATATACATGTACATCTTGGCCTTTAGACTTTCAGCCCAGTCATAAACATATGTATTTAGATATAAGTAGCTGCTGAGTAGTTATGCCTTCAGTTAAAGCCCAAATAAAAATTATGCGAATTTTGTTCAATCAAATTTGCAAATATGTATCAACAAACCTATTTTGTCCAATATGCCATAGAAAAAAAATTAAAGGTTTGCAAATGAAACCTCATCTTGCAGCAACATTTTTGCTTTCCTTATGCTGAAAATGAATCCGTTAAAATAGACATGTATGTTGACAAGTCATCTACATGTTTTGGAGCAGAGCAAAGGAATTTTCTGTGGTTTGGATCCAAGTTTGCAGTGAATAAAAGAGGATTTCCATTCATCCAAGAAGAAGAGGCAATTTCCAACAATCCCCTCAACCTACTACAGACCCCAAACTGTGGACAAAGCTGCTCCTGCATTCCAAGTTGGTCCCCCCAAAAAAAACTCATTTGATGCAACACAGTATGACAAGGGAAGCAAAAAATATTTGCCTTATGAGCAGAGCTCAGTTCATGATTCATTGGCTATTAAGTATAACATAACATTAAGGTATCTTCTTGAAAATATCATCAAATAACTGACTCAACACCAAGTTTGGAGTTACCTCAGAGCTTTTGTGAAGACAGAGACTGTGTACGTGCCCGGGTGCCTTGAGTCTCTCACCATAAAGGCTCCTTCCTTAGCCTGAAAACAGAAAGTAAAGGTCTCTCTCAGAATAAATGCAATGATAATGTAGCTTTGTGTCTACAGAGTATTTTAAAGTATAAAATATCTTCACATCCATGTGGTGAATGTTGTAGAGCAGGGGTGGGGAACCTTTTTTCCACCAAGGGCCATTTGGATATTTATAGGATTATTTGCGGGCCATTCACCACTTCTGCCCCCAGCCCTCTTGTAGTACAGAGGGAATACGTTTCTCCATGGCCCGGGTGGGAAAGGGTTAACACAGTTTCTTGGGCGGTCCTAGCAGCTACATAGCTAACAACTCTTCTGTAAGGGGGGAAAAGGTTCCTTTTCTTGGCAAAACAAACTCACATCCGCCTTGAATAGAGGCTATTCTTGTCCTCGGGAGGGGGTGGATCGCCAGTCTTAAATCCTTCTGAGCTAGAGATCTGCCAGGACCCATGAAGGGCCAGACCAAATGACTTGGCGGGCCTTATACGGCCCCCGGGCCTGACGTTCCCCACCCCTATTGTAGAGTGAGCCATGAGTTACAATACAAACTATTCTTTATAAGAGGAAGAAGCTCAAGACAGAGGTACTAATCTCAGAAGGAAGGAAAAGATCCACTCTTTAAAATACTTTCCTTGCATTAAACACTCAATTTCTCTCTGACCTGGACAAGTAATGAATTCTCACATCTGGATACTGGCTTTTCTCTAAGGAACTAAGGAGAGCATACATGACGTTTTCTCCCCGATTCATCCTCTCAACAACCCTGTGAGGTTGTTTAGGATACAAGTTAGTTACTAGCCCAGTGACCTTCATGGCGAAGCAGGGATCTGAATCCTACTTTTCTAGGTGGTGCAAGTCAAGCACTCTTTGCCTCATTGGAATAGTCAGGTTCAAATTTACCACTCAGCCATGAAAGCCTATCAGCTGACCATAGGCCCATCACACTCTCCCAGCCTAACTTACTCTTACACGTAGGGTTGCCAACTTTTAGGTACTAGCTAAAGATCTCCTGCTATTACAACTGATCTCCAGGCGACAGAGACCAGTTCCCCTGGAGAAAATGGCCGCTTTGGCACTTGGACTCTATGGCATTGAAGTCCCTCCCCTCCCCAAAGCCCGCCCTCCTCAGGCTTCACCCCAAAATCCTCCCACCGGTGGCGAAGAGGGACCTGGCAACCCTACTCACACTGTTGTTATTGTGAGGTTTAAGTGGAGGAGGGGGGAACAATGTGAAAAGCTTCTTTGGGTCCTCAATCAGGGAGAAAAGTAGGATAGAAATAATAATTAAACAAATAGTATGGACCAAATGTCACCTTTTCTCTAGATGTCCCAAAATAATATTTTAAACCTTTGTAAAAAGCACACTCAAAATCCAACCCATCCAGCTTGTAGTGTCAGCTTTTCCCCTTAGGTTGTTCCCCTATATTCTTAACTTGCCAATTTAAAACAAGGTGCATTTAAAGGTTTTGTTTTTTTTTAATATGTGAAGTTGGTAGCATCAGTTCTCACTTGACCACATGAGGTAGCCAGCCATCAGCTGTTACTAGGGTTGCCAACCTCCAGGTACTAGCTGCAGATCTCCTGCTATTACAACTGATCTCCAGCTGATAGAGATCAGTTCACCTGGCGAAAATGGCCACTTTGGCAATTGGACTCTATGTCCCTCCCCTGCCCAAATCCCACCCTCATCAGACTCTGCCCCAAAAACCTCCCGCCATTGGCAAAGAGGGTCCTGGCAATCCTAGCTGCTACTGCTGCATGCTCAGAATCATGGATCAGTGTGCCATACACATGGCATGAGGTATAAAAAAGTGTCATATGTTTGCCTAGGCAACATTGTGCCTTCCTCTGTACCACAATTCCCAAGAGGTGGTATTAAAGCATTAATGTGCCAAGTATTTGTCGTCTGATTTAGAACAATGCAGAAACTGATTAAAATGTAATTCTTTGAATGTTCAAGATCAAAATCTGCAATTAAATTACAATTCAAGTGAAGAAGAGTTTGCACATTATTACTGGAAATTTTTGTGGAAGCTGAATTAAAATTATCATTAAAACTTGGGAAGTATCGTGCCTTTTATGGCACTCTGCTATTCAGAGAGACAATCCATATATTAAGGAGAATAATAGAGCTATAGCACAGGGTTTGTGGGGCACGTATGTTGGCCAGTGTAGGCTCCCTGACAAATTTTATGTCTATGATACAGGCTTTTACAAACATATTGGTAAATGCAAAGAAAAATCAGTACAGCCTTCTATTAAAGTTAAACTATGACTTGTATTCCTAGGCAAAGCAAAGACAAATGTATTGGCCTTGTGACTATGTACCTAAGATTTAAGCAGTTCTTAAATCTTAGGTACATAGTCATAAGGCCAATACATTTGTCTTTGCTTTGCCTAGGAATACAAGATGATATTACCACATAGTTAATAGAATAACTGGGTCAACTAGATGAGAGACACTTGCAACCGGATCTCCTGAAAGCAGCCACAGATAAAGGGCCATAGCCCTGATATAACTCCACCTCATATTGTTTCTAGTATAGACATTAGCCAACCAAGTGACTATTAGCCAAGCACCTGTTTGTAAGGATAAAATATAATTCCTAGAAGGGCTAATAGCCATTAGAAGTGGGGGTGGGAGGGAGAGATATCAATCCAGGAAATGGCACAGAGGAAAGAATTAAACCCTAGGAGCCCTCACTGCTCTTTGAAACTCAGATTCTCTTGCACCGCAGACAGTAGGATTGCCAGGTCCCTCTTTACCACCGACGGGAAGTTTTTGGGGTGGAGCCTGAGGAGGGCAGGGTTTGGGGAGGGGAAGGACTTCAATGCCATAGAGTCCAATGGCCAACAGGGCCATTTTTTCCAGGTGAACGGATCTCTATCAGCTGGAGATTAGCTGTAATAGTGGGAGATCTCCAACTTGTACCTGGAGGTTTGGAAATCAAATAAAGAACACTTATAGCATAAGCATGCTGTTAAGCCCAAAGTACACGAAAGTCAAAGTAATGTTATGCAACAATTTATAACAAGTTCTCACAAACTTCCAACTGAATAATATTGTACACATTTATAAACTTTTAACAATATTCATATAGCATGTAGCTACATAAGAATAGATTCATACATGTATGCAGTGTGCTGAATAGTTCCAAACTGAGTATAATTCCACACATTCACAAACCTTTTGCCAATATTCATATAGCATGTAGCTACATGAAGAGTAAGTTCTTATACACAATAAGTGTGCTGAATGAAATATTCTTGATGCGAATATATAATTATGTATAGTCCACAGGAGGTTGGCAACCCTAGCAGACAGTTCCCTCCTTAGAGGCTTTGCAGTATCAGCTGAAGTTTTTTTTTTTTTATTCAAGGAGATTAAAAAAAAGTTATTAACAGTTATTGTTTGTCATTACTGTAAGCTGCTTTCAGTATTTATTTTTTAAATAAAAGGCAAGGTACCAGTGTTCTAATAACTAAATACATCCCACTGCCATGAACAAGGCCACAGTGAACAGAGATACCAGGTTAGAGTAAATGGGAATTTTGATGATGTGTTTTGAGGTGAGCTGTGATGAGGTACCGTAAATACTAAGCAGTGAAATAATCAGGAGATTACGGTAACTTTAATTTTGAGAACAGCTTTTCCAGTTATCAGTCCCTTCCTACAACATCAATATAATCCTAAACAAGTCTACTCAGAATCTTCTGCAGGTAAATTCAGTGGGGCTTATTCCAGGAAAGTGTTCTTAGGATAGCACTGCATATCATTAAGCTACATTTTCCCACACGCCCAGAGTACATGACATAGCAAATATTGTGTCCATGTAAGTTAGAAGACATCTTTCATCTTACCTCTTCCCTGAGTAGTGCTTCAGCCCTGGTTCGGCTGATATTCTTGTTGTACCATCTGCAATGATACCAAAAGTCTTGGCGCGTGAGCATGGTTTTTATACTTACTGAGGTTTTATTTATTATTTCAGAGAATGTATAGCCTGTTTTTTCTACTCATTAAAAGTCTCCAAGGCAGCAAACAATAAAAGAAAAAGAAATCAAATGTGAAGCAATAGATGAAAACAAGAACAAGGAGCAGGTGCTATCAAATAAGCCAGACACACACAAAAAAAATCAGGGGATAGTTAGCAGGCACACAAAAAGCCTTAGAGGATAAAAGACCTGAACCTGATTCCAAAATTGGAGCAATGCAGGTGCTTTATGAATCTGTCTAGGGAGGATATTCGACAAATGGGGCTCAACCTACTGAAAAAGCCCATTCTCCAGTCGTCGCACATCTGATCCTTAAAAAGTTACCACACACTTTTTTATTCAAGGCTTATTACCTGTTTAGTATTTCAAGGGACATTTAAAAACCTTTGTTTTAAAAATTGCGTTCACTTTCAAGAAAAGATGTGTTATAACAGAAAGAACTGCTATTCATTATGAGGAAACTGTATGACTCTGAACACACACATTCACAGGAAAATTGTTGTATAGTACCTAGTGATGTATGGAAATACTACCATTAATTAGGGTTGCTAGGTCCCCCTTTGCCACCGGCGGGAGATTTTTGGGGTGGAGCCTGAGGAGGGTGGGGTTTGGGGAGGGGAGGGACTTCAATGCTGTAGAGTCCAATTGCCAAAGCAGCCAATTTCTCCATGTGAACTGATCTCTGTCGGCTGGAGATCAATTGTAATAGCAGGAGATCTCCAGCTAGTACGTGGAGGTTGGCAACCCTACCATTAACACTGCTATTCAGTGTGACATCACTAGGCCTCAGCTGTGCCATTACTGGAGTCAACCAGAGTGTGACTCAGGGTGTGAGGTTAGGGGACCTGGCAACGCTAACCCCCAGTGTATTCTTATTCCTCCCCACCATAAAATTTATGGCTACAGGCCTGATTAGATTCATAATTATTAATTTATTCCCTCTCTCCTAAAATCCATTTCATCCTCCATTTGTACAAAAGCTGCTTAATTCAACGACACCGCATTAAGCACCAAGTCGTCCATGGTGTAGTATAGAAACTAAAGAAAAAATAATAATCTTACTCATATAGTTGCAGATTTTCTAGTGATTTTTCCACCACATAGCTGCTTGGTACGTATCCTTCATGCCTTTTCAAAAATAATATATTTTGATATTAGTTTATTAAAAACTCAAGCACTTTTTAAGCAAAAGTAGACATGGTTAAAAATTGTCTATAATATACTTTCTCTACAAGTAGCTATACTATATGTGCCTTACGATGGATTCATATTTCTTTTTATATAATAGGTACAACTTATTCTTGATTTTAACACCAAAGATCAGTAGTTGTATTGGCAAAATAATGATGATGATAATGATGAACTATTCTCCTGTACCACTTCTGATCATTTTAACTTATAATTTTAAGATTCCTTCTGACAGTCACGGCTGGAGAGGACAAATGCATCAGCTGTACAAATGCTAATATAGAAAATGTATATCTTTCCCATCACACTATCAAGAATGTTTTCATCATGCTTGAACTCCATTCTCTACAGGCAAGGAATATAAATTAATTATGATTGCTCCATTATTGAGATTTGGCTGTTATACAGTTTGAACAAGTGGATTATGGGCCATACTGCAGTATCTATAATAAAGATGAATTACACCATAGCCCAGGAATGGTCCTGGAAGAGGCACAGCCAAGCAAAATGAGTACGAGCTACTAAGTTGGAGGAAACATACCAGCATCGGGCTTCCAATATATCTTTTAATATACCAGCATCTGGATTCCAATATGTCTATATATTCAAAATTAAAAGCAGAGAGGATGCTCAAAGATATTGGGTGAAACTTTTTAAAGGATACTTACCCATTCTTATCCTGAACCAACCACCAGTGATCCTCAGAACTGTCAATAACATAATATTCTTCATTACACTGTAATGTCAGTTCCTGGGGATTCTGAGCTTGGTAGTCATAAATAGCTATTACTAAAGATTCCTTGGAGTTTAGAAGTAATCTCTGTACAAAAGACCAAATAAAATAATCAGACACATTAAACAGGGCTAGCATGTGGTATAATAGAATGAGAGCTTTTATGCATGGGTTTTTTCTCCCATTGGTTCTGGCCCCACACTGCTTCGGTTGATCCCCTGATATCTGCATACATTTTTGTGCCTTTAGTTTTCGCTTTGTTTCTTTCTCCCCCCCCCCCCCCGCCCCCAGTTTTTTACTGGTTCTTGTGTAACCACTTTTACTCCAATTTTTTTTCTGGAAGTTGTTTTTGAGTCGTCTTTTTCCTTGCGCACAATGTTTCCATCGATTTTCTTTGTCTTGTCCATTCCCACCCACCTCCAGCTAGGCTCAATTATATTCCAGTAAAGAATTTACTATATATAACTCTTAACCTCCACTAGTTTCAGGTTCTCCTCTGAAAAGCCTCCTGAAAACCTGAAACCCATGGAGGTTGAGAGTCTTTCAAATTGGAGAGGTGATTTCACCCGTGAAAATTTGAAAACTCTGGGCAAGTATACCTTTATACAATCATAAAATAAAAAACAGCGGAGGAAGCCTTTTCAGCAAAATGAACACTGATCCACAGGTGGCGTCCGGTTTTGGGCAACGCCTTTGTTTTCTGTCATCTTCTTACACCAGGAGGGAGACGAGACTAGATGAACATCAGGCATTCCCTGCCCCCACTATTGACTTCTTCAGTGGACTTTTCCGTCTCCCAGCCTCTTGGTTCGCTGCCCCTTGGAAGGGAGCAACTTGTTGTCAAGAGACTTTCCATTTGGATTCAAAGATTTATGTGTTTTTCTCATGAGGAATATGTTCATCGTCATTGAAATGTATATAAGTTTGTGTTTATGCTTATAGGCTAGTTTCTTGATAGAATTAGGATATTTAGCAATAGGCTATAGGATTTAGGTTATAGTCACTTTGTATAGTAATTGTTGTTCATTAAATATAGTAAATTCTTTACTGCAATATAATTGAGCCTGCATGCTGGTTTCTGTTTGTAACACTGTTATTTCAGGATAGGTATTTTTTGTCATTAAACCTCCAGGTACTAGTTGCAGATCTCCTGTCATTACAACTGATCTCCAGCCGATAGAGATCAGTTCACCTGGAGAAAAAGGCCACTTTGGCAATTGGACTCTATGGCATTGAAGTCCCTCCCCAAATCCTGCCTTTCTCAGGCCCTGCCCCAAAAATCTCCAGGTATTTCCCAACCCGGAACTTGCAACCCTACCTCCAGCCCACTTTTCGATAACTAGACTATGGTAGTCAAACCCTCCTTCTCTTCCCCTCCACCCTGGAGACAACTGGTTTCATTTTCTTTTTTAAAAAATGGCACTAAAATATCCATATATCTCTAAAGTATTGTAATGAGTTATGCACTGAAGGCACTCAGTTCATTTTGGAGTGCAAAATCTAACATGAAGTTTCAGGAAAGTTGCAACCCTCCTGTTTTGTATACCTGTACATGACCTATTTTCCTGTGCTCACCTGATTATCATCTGGAATTGGAGGAAGTGGTTTCTTAGAGGCTGAAAGAAAAGAGGAGGGAAGTCACATGTCTAGGCCAAAACAGAAAGAATTTGGGGAGCAATGAGCTCCCTCTCCCATAATACTAGAACATGGGGTCATCTGCTAAAGCTGGAGGGTGAGCGATTCAAAACAGATAAAAGGAAGTATTTTTTCACACAATGCATAGTTAAATTGTGGAACTCCCTGCCCCAGGATGTGGTGATGGCTGCCAGCTTGGAGGGCTTTAAGAGGGGAGTGGACATGTTCATGGAGGAAAGGGGTATTCATGGCTATTAGTTGGAATGGATGCTGCTCATGCTGCATACCTGTTCTCTCTAGTATCAGAGGAGCATGCCTATTATTTTGGGTGCAGTGGAACACAGGCAGGATGGTGCTGCTGCACTTGTCTTGTTTGTGGCTTCCTAGAGGCACCTGGTTGGCCACCGTGTGAACAGACTGCTGGACTTGATGGGCCTTGGTCTGATCCAGCAGGGCCTTTCTTATGTTCTTAGTGGTTCAGTTATTATCAGACTAGAAATCTGGGTGGGTTCAACTAACCACATGGTGGCTCTGTTCTCATTGAGAGCTGGTTGCTGTAGTCTCTGGTTATGCAAGAAACCGTTATAATCCATCTTCATCAGACCAGATATTGGGGGTAACAGGATGGAAGTGTGAAAGGCAGGCTTGAGATAAATATCATTATCAGCGAGTACAGACAACCACTCTTCATGTGATTAGCTCTCCTATACATCAAATACTCACTTGGGTCCATTCCAAATAAGTCTGCAAATTCTCTTCATAAAACTCATTTTTTTCACACGTTCTAATTTACAAATATTTAGGTCATTTCCCCAGCTGGGTGATTTTGAACTGGTCCTGCATCCTTTTAGAGACCTAATTGCCTTTCCTTAAAACGACAATATTTCTACAGTGTACTTGGGAAGATATATAGGATATGATCCTTCCCTACAGAAGGGAAGACAAACTTGTAGCTCCTAGGCAGGGCCTGAGACAAAATCTGGGGGAGGGGGTCAAACTTTGGAGCATGGTGCATCAGTAAAACATTCTATCATAATCTAGTCTACCAGTATGTCCAAAGTACTGAGCTAGAGCACACGCAGTGCAGATTAACTAAACTAGATGACTAAATTACCCATTAAGTTGAATGTATAATGCACAGATGTACAGCAAATTAGGAAGGAGTTAGCTCTGCAGAATTCAATCTAGAAAACCCATTCTGTAACAGTCAGCGCGTGGGCTGACAGTCTCTAGTTCCCAGGATAATCAGTTAACCCTTGACAGAGATTTCAAAACCTATGCAGCAGAGCAGATCACTCAAAGATGTGAGCCAAGCACAGAATACTACTCAAATCATGTAAGCGCCTATACACAAACATCCTCTCTTACACTCTCCCACATACAAAGAAAAACAAACAGTCTTTCACTTTCTCACTCACCACATGAACGTGAATGTATGGGACAAGGGCCGTAGGGGTGCCAGCCTCCAGGTGGGACCTGTGGATTCCCTGAAATTACAGCTCATCTCCAGACTACAGATTATCAGTTCCTTTGGAGAAAATGGATGTCACCCAGTCTTTGTCCTCCTCTTCCTCACCAGACCCTCTCGCCAACCTGAGTACCCTGACTAAAGTGCTAATGCCGAAAAGTGAGCCAGTCACCCGTACAGGCACTGCATCACTGTTCTCAATTGCCACTGCTGGTGTGACCATCCTGGATTTTGTGGGTATGAGCCAGTTTCATGCACACACACACACACACATTCTTCTACTGAAGCCTAGAGCCAATACATATGTATGCTCAAAGTAATATTTACAAAACAATATTTATACAAAAAAACACCCTGAATAAAACAGCCTGAAAGTCATAAAACTAGTTCCCCCTCCCATTTTAGCCAGAAAAAGGGCAGCCAAGCATTCTGAAACCATCCAAACAGTAGTTTTATAATCAGTTGGCAATCCTTGTACATACAGGAAGATCATTTTCTTTGTTCACTCCCCCTCCTCACCTTGGCACATGCAACTGGACATTAATGACACTTGTCATGTAGCCTTGTCTCATTTACTGCAAGGTATTCCAAATTGTTTCAGATCATATGATCTGTCTTTTGAAAGGCAAACAGATATCAAGTGATATCTGCAGGAGAAAATATTTTGAAAATATAGAACAGGATGTGGCGAAATAATATGCCAAAGAATGTTGAAACAAACTTTGATTGTTGGTGTTGAAAATTTAACTACAGATTCACTTAAAATATTTATTCTTTCTCACGTGAAATTTATCAAGCCAAAATACAAAGCGCATCTCACAAAAGGCTAAATCACCAATTCAGTACAGATTCAGAATAGCTGAAAACTCTTGAATGAGTTTCATACCATTCCTGGCTGCAGCATACACTGTACAGCCTGTTGCCAGCTTTTCACCTTGATTACAACATCTCCATCTCCCATCTATCCAGAAATTTGGGTGATATTTTGTCACCAAATTGTTGTTTTTGGTTTCTGAAACAGAAGGATAGAAAATTAAGACCAGGTCAAATACCATCAGTACCTCCTTTACGGTGTTGGCCAATGATCTTTATAGTTACGTCATGTCATTTGATGAAGAAATTATGGCAATTCTATCTTGTTGACATGCTAGTTTTTAAATGGACGATTTTTTTTAAATAAGGAAAGGATTAAAAGATATAACCTCTCAGCCACAATCCAGAATTCTACCATCACCATCTAACATTTCATTGTGCATTGTGGCTCTATAGCAAAATTTGTTTTACATTAGAATCCAACCACTACTCTGTCCCTGGAAATCATAAAAAAGAATAAATGCCTCATACAGGTTGAGTATTCCTTATCTGGACATCCTGTATCCGGACTGGTCCGAAAACCAGACATTTCGAGCCGGCATGCAGGAATTACTAACAGGCCCTCAGCAGCGCCATTGATGGTTCAATGTACACAAAATTATTAAAAATATTGTTTTAAATTACATTCAGGATATGTGTATAAAGGATATATAAACATAAATGAATTTCGTATTTAGCCTTGGGTCCCATTCCCAAGATATCTCATTATGTATATCCAAAAATTCCAAAATATTCCAAAATACAGAAAGATCAGAAATACGGACCACTTCTGGTCCCAAGTAGTCTGGATAAGGGATGCTCAACCTGCAGATACAATGGCTTGGATCCAGTGATAGGCAAGCAAAAACGTGAATGGACTTAGCGCAATTTTGCTTGCACAAAATCTTTCCTCTCTATATCTTACAGTTCCCAGAAAATGGTTGCACAAGATCTTACACAAGTGGAAACACACCTGCGTTTGACTTAGTGCAAGCAGTTACCGTGGTCTTTTTCTTGCATTTCCATTTGCAAGCAGAAATTTTGCGCTGGCTCCAATCCACTATCCCTAATCAGAAATCACATATTTGATTCTGGAGATCACTGAATTGATTCTAAGGTTTGATTTTTAAAAAAATAAGTAAATCAAATTTTATTTTAAAGAACTGTATGCTACTTCACCTTAAAAATGGTCTGAGCTGGTTCATAAAACTGAGGCACAAATGTGGTAGCAAAACTCTTTCCTTATAGCTAAGAAAAGTTTTTAAAAGCCACATCTAAATGTGGAGAGCTCTAATAGAAAATGTCAGGTGTTAGTTTAGTTTACAGCTAGGGTTGCCAGGTCCCTCTTCAACACCAGCGGGAGGTTTTTGGGGCAGAGCCTGAGGAGGGCGGGGTTTAGGGAGGGGAGGGACTTCAATGCCATACAGTCCAATTGCCAAAGTGGCCATTTTCTCCAGGTGAACTGATCTCTGCCGGCTGGAAATCTGCTGTAAAAGCAGGAGATCTCCAGCTAGTACCTGGAGGTTGGCAACCCTTTATACAGCTCTTCTGTTCAGTTGCAGGAAGGATGAAATGCAGTTCTAACACTGCATTCCTGAACAGAGTTACAGCCTTCTCAGTCCATTGAAATCAACAAGCTTAAAAGGATATAACTCTGTTTAGGACTGCACCTCCTGCACAGCTATCAACCAGTTATAAAACTGGAGACAAGCACATTTAAAGCTGCATTTCCTCACCACACACCAATAATGGGAGACAGTTTCAGAAGTGCTTTAAAGACCCTTGCATGTATGAATTCAGCCAAAGTGGACTTCTATATTATTATATATATTCTATATTATGCTTCCATATTATTTAGCTTTCAAGGCGCAAAAGACTCTTTGATTTTCACTGATCTTGGAGCATATTGATGTGGATCAGTTACCTTCTTTCAAAGTCAACACCCATCTCTCCCGGCTCTCTTGGTTGGGTGTAAATACATACAACAGGTAGCTGTCATGAAAAACCTATGGGGAGAAAATACATTTTACAATAAATTCCCAGCCAAATACAAGTTATCCATTTCCTAGACAGATTTTCTGGCTGAAGTATCCTAAATTCCATGTCTAAAACAAATCTTACAAATAGGGCAAAGATACATGTGGTTTCTTGTTTTAAACAAGTAAAATGCTTCTTCTGACTTTGAGAAAAGATCTTTGAATGGCACTAAAGCCTAGGAGAAGAAGAAGAAGAAGAAGAAGAAGAAGAAGAGGAGGAGGAGGAGGAGGAGGAGTTGGTTTTTATATGCTGACGTTCTCTACCACTTAAAGAAGAATCAAACCGGCTTACAATCACCTTCCCTTCCCCTCCCCACAACAGACACCCTGTGAGGTAGGTGGGCTGAGAGAGCTCTAAGAGAACTGTGACTAGCCCAAGGTCACCCAGCTGGCTTCATGTGCAGGAGTGGGGAAACCAACCTGGTTCACCCATTGGCAGTTGGTGGTGCAGGGTCTCGCTCATTTATGCCTTTAGGAAATGTGTCTATTCTAAAATGAGTAAACTGGCTTACAATAAACCAAAGCCATCATAGAACATCAAGTGAATATGCAACACAGACGTATGGCAGTAGGCCAATGGGTTATACCTCACACTCTCACTCCCTCTTCTACAGAGTGGACAGTTGCTGATGGAGCAACAGTTGGCTAGGCAGACCAATGTAAATGCCCACACCCTAGCCCTGTTCACAAGGTACAGTGTATACTTGATTTTTTCTTCATATTCTCATGTTACATTGAACACATGGACAGCTGAACATGTGATTGAACCACACATTTATCCAGGTACTGGTTGCTGATTTTATTTTTAAAATAAATGCATGTTGGCTCTTCCTTATAAACAGGATGTACATTCAAAGTAACATGCAAACAGGGCTTCTGTCATCCTCCTTCCACTAAGCAGCAGAGTTGCTGGTCCCTTGATGGAGTTAATTGATTGGTGTCAATAAAGGGTAACTATTGAGGCACAACCTACACATTTTCAAATTAATTTCCATAGAAAAGGCTAAATACTCACTTTCTTAAAAATAAAAGCCAACAGACATTCTCAGTGTGCTGAATTCTCCACTGGATGACAAAATCTTACATAAGAACATAACAAAACCCATGCTGAATCAGACCAAGGCCCATCAAGTCCAGAAGTCTAGCCAGTGTGGTGTAGTGGTTAAGAGTGGTGGTTTGGAGCAATGGAGTCTGATCTGGAGAACTGGGTTTGATTCCCCACTCCTCCACATGAGTGGCGGAGGCTAATCTGGTGAACCAGGTTGGTTTCCCCACTCCTACACACGAAGCCAGCTGGGTGACCTTGGGCAAGTCACAGCTCTCTCAGCCTCACTCACCTCACAGGGTGTCTGTTGTGGGGAGGGGAAGGGAAGGTGATTGTAAGCCGGTTTGAGTCTCCCTTAAGTGGTAGAGAAAGTCGGCATATAAAAACGAACTCCTCCTCCTCCTCCTCCTCCTCTTCTTCTTCTTCTTCTTCTTCTTCTTCTTCTTCTTCTTCTTCTTCTTCTTCTTCTTCTTCTTCTTCTTCTTCTTCTTCTTCGCCAACCAGGTGCCTCTAGAAAACAGTATCCTGCCTGTGTTTCACAGCACCTAATATAATAGGCATGAACCTCTGATACGGGAGAGAATAGGTATGCATCATGACCAGTATTCATTTTGAGTAGTAGTCATGGATAGCTCCATGAACATGTCCACTCCCCTCTTAAAGCCTTCCAAGTTGGCAGCCATCACCACATCCTGGGGCAGGGAGTTCCACAATTTAACTATGCATTGTGTGAAGAAATACTTCCTTTTATCTGTTTTGAACCTCTCACCCTCCAGCTTCAGCAGATGACCTCGCGTTCTAGTATTATGAGAGAGGAAGAAAAACTTCCCTTTCCACTCTCCATACCATGCATAATTTTATAGACCTCTATCAGGTCTCCCCTTCTTTCCAAGCTAAACAGCCCTAAGCATTTTAACTGCTCCTCATAGGGCAGTTGCTCAAGCCTCCTGATCATTTTGTTGCTGTTTTCTGCACCTTCTCAAGCTCTGAGGGTTCTTAGCTTGTTCCTGTCTTCCAATGGCCCTCCAGGCCACGAGCCTCTGGGAACCTTCCTGTTAAGGGTCCAGTCAACCCTGACGGTCCCCTTCCTATGCTAGCAGAATGATTGATAAAATTATATGAATCATACATCCTTCTGTGACGCAAACCTGAAATACAGCTGCAAATGTAATCAGAGAGATGCCACAGAGATGGGCAGGGGCATAGTTCTCATCCTTGAGTGAACATCAACACTAAAATAGAAACTAATTTGGGAAGCCAGAAGGATATATTTTGTAATTATACTTCCCCCCCAATTGTATCAGCCTTCAAAATTATAATCCCTTAAATTGCTGGCATTCAAAACCTAATCAAGGAGCCCTGTCTTTTGATGACAAAAATTTGAAGAGGAAGCTTTGAAAAATCTGATACATTGATGATAATTCACTTTTTGAAAAACACTGATATTTTACATACATTTTCTATAAAATAAGGCACGAGGGCAGTGACATCATTTAATTCAGTAAGGTCACATGCTTCAAATGCAGATTTGACCACTATGCCTAGAAAAAGCTGATAGCGTACTTTAACAGGCTTAAATCTACTTTCAGTTATTCTAAACAATGAAAGTGGCAGTTTCTCAATGTTTAACATATTGGTATAACTCAAAAAAATTGTACAGATACTATTTCCTCATGGTTTAGGAGGTTTGCTGTTATTATGATACTTCTACTTACCTGGAATGGGTATTTATATTGGCATGGAATTATGATGTCACTTCTCACAATTTCTACACATTTAATCTTAGACAGTTCAACCGAGCCCTTTAGAATTCTTTTTTTCTAGAAGATTTAAAAAAGCACCTAGTTAGCGAATTCAGTTTTGTTAAGGATTACATAAACAGTGCTTATTTTACAGTTGACACTACATTACCAAACTTTGGTCGTGCCTTGGTGTCTGAAAAGCAAATTGACAATGCAACGCTAGTCTAGATAACTGCCTATTAGAAAATGACATGTGGAGTATGATTTTCGGCACAAAAAGAAATAAATCCCAAAGGAAATACACAATGGGTTTTCTTTTCCGAGTAGTACAGCAATCTCATAACCCCCTGTAGACTTATATGAGGCATCAGTGGATCAGTATTAATTCTGCTGCAAAAGCAGGGCCCATTAGAAAAAGGTATGTACGAAAGACAAGAGCAGAATGAACACCAGCTCTCTAGCTTAGTGCCTCAGATTCAAGGCTTCTAAGCACATGGTTCTTGTTCTTTGGGGACAAAATCATTTCCTGTTTTGGTTCTTCTAGAGGTAAAATGAGACACTTCTAATCCTTCAGCCCACACAAATCTTGTATCTTGAGTTTTAAACATAGTTCTCAAAACAAATGAGGTAAATCTGTTTCTGGGCTGCTTCATGTAAGATTGCAGAAGAAGGTCATTTGATTGAATCCCAGCATGTTGAGAACTAGCATGTTGGATTATATGCCTCTCTTCGACATGATATTCAGGTCTCTATGAGTAGAACTGTGTGTGTGTTTATATTAGGGTTGCCAGCTCTGGGTGGGAAAATTCTTGGAGATTTTTGGGGTGAAGTCTAGGGAGGGGAGGGTTTGGGGAGGGATGGGACCTCAGCAGGGTACAATACATAGAGTCCATCCTCCACAGCAGCCATTATCTCCAGGAAAACTTGTCTCTGCTGTCTGGAGATCAATTGTAATAGTGGGAGATCGCCAGGCTCCACCTGGAGGTTGGCAACCCTCGCTTTTATAGAGGAGCATTCCAGTCATAACAGTAACCACCTATACCTTGAAGTAAGATTACCAACCACCAGGTGTGTCCTGCAGTTCTTCAGGAAGAAATGGCAGCTTTAGCAGGTGAATTCTATGGTATCACACTAGGTTGCCAGGTCCCTCTTTGCCACTTCACAGTATGGTGGCCAACTCCAGTTTAGGAAATTCCTGGGGATTAGGGGGAGGTGCCTGGAAGGGTAGAGTTTGGAGAGGGACAGGACCTCTGCAGGAGTGTGATATAGGGTTGCCAACCTCCAGGTACTGGTGGAGAAACAGGCACCTCTATACTAATACCAAAGGTTAAAAAAACAGTATAGGAGCGAAAAACATTTATAAACAAGGTGCAATTTTTATATAAGCTACTGAGATTCCTATAAACATACAATGTACAAATACAAGTAACCACACTATAACCAACACATAGTATGTACAAAATATACAATAAAGGAGCAAAAAATCTTTCAAAGGTCTCAGCAGAGTACCAAATATATATAAGTTCAAGTTCAATTTTCAGATGAATAAGAAGCCACAATCTTCAATAGGATACGGCCGTTTCAAATTCACAATAGTGTAGAATCCTTCTTCAGTCCTTCAGAGAATTGCTTCTAAAGAGTGTAGAGTCATACACAATCATTTTCATATCCCTCATAGGGTAAGTATAAATCAGGTTACTATAAGACGTCCAAAAGGTACTTCACATCATGCAGCACATCATGCAGCACTCTTTAGAAGCAATTCTCTGAAGGACTATTGTGAATTTGAAACGGCCATATCCTATTGAAGATTGTGGCTTCTTATTCATCTGAAAATTGAGCTTGAACTTATACATACTTGGTACTCTGCTGAGACCTTTGAAAGATTTTTTGCTCCTTTATTGTATATTTTGTACATACTATGTGTTGATTATAGTGTGGTTACTTGTATTTGTACATTGTATGCTTATAGGAATCTCAGTAGCTTATATAAAAATTGCACCTTGTTTGTAAATGTGTTTCGCTCCTATACTGTTTTCCTAACCTCCAGGTACTAGCTGGAGATCTCCTGCTATTACAACTGATCTCCAGCCGATAGACATCAGTTCATCTGGAGAAAATGGCTGCTTTGACAATTGGACTGTATGGCATTGAAGTCCCTCCTCTCCCCAAACCCAGCCCTCCTCAGGCTCCACCCCAAAAATCTCCAGGTATTTATTACCCAAGCCAGAGCTGGCAACCCGACCCTTCTACCTGATGGCCATCTGCTGACTTCTAATGTTAAATTTGATTCCTATTTGCTTTGTGCCACTTTTAAAGGATCTGTGGGAGAAATCTAGGATATAGGATGAGAAGTATATATATAAAAAACTCCAAAGAACGTATTTGCAGTTGTGTCTTCCTTCCACCTATACTGCTGCAAGCCATTCACATAGAGATCTGTTGAGGTATATTTGTTAGCACTGAAATACCAGCTCCTGGTCCAAATAGTGTCAGTAGAGAAGACTTACGCCCTACCTCATGCATATTTTAGCCAACACAAGAATCCTCAGAATCGAGCCATTTGAACTACACTTTCTCTGGAAAATTTACCCTTATCTTTCATTCCCTTTTTTCTAATATGGAAAAAATACTATAGATGACAATGCTAGATTTTTGTTCAAAAAACAATCTGAAGATGTGGAGGTGGGATTTGCAAATCATATATTATCCTAAAACTAGCTAAAGATAGTCCTGGATTTGTGAAGTCTGGTTGTACTCTAAACAGTGTCATTTTGCAAAAATTGGTTTATTTAACATGCTCAGTCAACCTCAGGGATTTGTCTCCCAGCCAAAAAGGAGTCAGACAAACAGAAGCAAAACACGGCCAGCTCTCTATTTGGTAGTGTCTATCTACATTATAATTACATTCACAACCAGTTTATTTGTCTTTCTTTTCTTCTTTTGTTTTCAATTTTAAAACTACTTATTATGGAGCAGAGCTTAATTTGAAATTGAAGTTGTTCTGGAACTCATGCCCACCTAGAAGCCATGCTTTATGAGAATTTTATTTTAAGCTGTTTAAATATATATGTTCTTCCTTTATTCAATTCATGTAACCATAAATCATAATCCTAAAGCCAACATCATAAAAACAAAAAGTCAATAGATAGCTCGGCCCAGATGACTAAAGGTAACAGCTGCACACATACCGTAGTACCCAAAAAGGAATCATATAGAAAACAACCCCAACCCATCCCTTTAAAAATGCCTGAAACAACCCCCCTCCGCAATGTTTTGATACTCGTTCTGAAAGCTCTGACTTATGCGGAGTGATTATAGTTCGTCATTTGTGAGGCAATGCACTCTGCCCATGCACAGAGCTAGTAAACCATTCCAAGTATATGTTACCGGTTTACTTAATTTACAGCCTGCCTTTCTTGGAAGACCTCTATCCTTGTACAGGGAAAGGTTTGAACATGGCAATGAGGTTTTTTAAAATAATATTTATAATACAGGATAAGGTTGTTCAAAATGTAGTCAGTTTTCATTGCTTTGTTCATTGTACATTTTACACTGTTTATTGTGCTGTTCACCAGCCTTGCAGTAGAAAAGAGTGAGAGTCCAGTAGCACCTTAAAGACTAACTAGCTTTCTGGCAGGGTATGAGCTTTCGTGAGTCACAGCTCACTTCTTCAGATAGTCTTCAGTCTTTCAGGTGCTACTGGACTCTTGCTCTTTTCTACTGCTGCAGACAGACTAACACAGCTACCCATCGTGACCAGCCTTGCAGTTCAGTTTTATTTTGTTCGTATCATACTATTTTAGTATATTGTTCTCAAATTGTGCAACCCAGATTTATTCCCTGTTGGTTGTATGTCTGTATTGCATTGTTTTAACTTGTGTAATCCTCCTTGAGTCTTAGCTAGAAAAGTAGAATCTAAATGAAGGAATAAATAAAAATATGTAGAAGGAAGTAACAGCTGTTAAAGGAAACCAAAGAGAAACAGGGAACAACATGCATGCCAGAGAGCCAGTGTGGCGTATTGGTTAGAGTATTTGACTAGGATCTGGGATACCCATGCTTGAATCCCACCCCACTCTGCCATGGAAGCATGTTGGATGACCCTAGTCCAGTCACAATCTCTCAGCCTATACTATCCCACAGGGTTATGGTGAGGATAAAATGGAGGCGAGGAGAATGGTGTAAGACATGGGTCCACATGGGTAGAAATAAGGGATATAAATGAAGTCAATAATAATAATAATAACCTTCGGTAATTTAAATTCACACAAGCAGCACATGAGGGATGGAGACTACCAAACACCATTATCTACACACACTGATGAGATTTCTCATTATTCTAGTCAAGTAACTTTCCTGTGGGAGCATTCCTGTAGGAGTATGGGGTCAACAGCCAAGATGTCATTGCTGAGGACAGGGTGCATTTCACTCAGAGAAGCAACAAGACAAATGCTAAATTTAGCCTATCCTACTACATGGGTTGTTGTGGAGCTAAGGACAGAGCCATGTATGCCACACAGAGCTCCTTGAAAGAAGGGTGGGAGTAAAATGCACTGAGTAGTTCAATTGCTGTTACTTTAGGACACAGAGAGGAAACCACTCTGTGCTTCATGATGAGCTCAAGTAGCAATCTTCACAGTTGATGTTCAGCTCTGATCATTTTTGTGGTTTGCTTTCCCTTCTCAAGAATGCACTCATTCGAATGTTACCAAATATTTTGAACCACCTTAGCAGTGGGAAATACGGATGACTGAGATCATGTGCTGTACAGATGCTATCTTGACACTCCCAAAAAGCATAATCTTTAAATCACCATGGATTTTGCCATTGTACTAATCTGTCAGTGGTAAAAAGGCATCCCAATGTCATCCACTAGATACAACACTTGAATAGTGTATGGTTTACTACACTGCCCTGGTTCAGGGCTCAACCTACACTACTAGGACAAACATTAATTTACTAAAGCAACAATTCTTGGGATCAGGCTGTAAAGTTCCCAAAGCAGAATAAGGTACCCAAACGGTAAGGAATCAACATGAAACCATGGGCTAATACTGAGACAAATGATTTTGTGAATAATATATAGTAAATTGAATACAGACGCAAAAATAAATATAAACAACTTGTATGTAGCCCTGTTCAAACCTTATGTATCTATGGTAAACATGGCAAATAAACATGAAAACACAAAATTACAACAGTGCAACAGTGTATCCAAACAATATCACAGCTCAGACCAGACACGTTTCGGCTGTGAAGCCTTCCTCAGTGGTCCGAATAATACAGTTCTGAATACACCTATGCCATTGTGAAAGTACTTAAATGTATGAGAAAATTGCAATCCTTAGACTGAGTAAAATGACATTTGTAAAGTGTAAAGTCTAAAATTTGTTTATATTTATTCCATCCAGAGTTGCCTTTATAGTCCTAGGCTCTTATAGAAGTATACCTTTCAGGTATACTTCTCTCAGTCATCAAGATGTATAAAGTTAAAATGGGTTCCCAAAGTACCTATCTTGGGCATAGAAGTACATCCCACTCAGTCTAATAGCGCTTACGGTACTCCTAAGCATTAGATGGGAGTGCTAACTTATGCCTGCTAACTCAGGAGTGAACCTGTCGGAGTCCAGGAAGGCTTGCTTCTAAACAGACTTGCAGCAGCCCCAACCTGCCCTCTCCTTTTCCCAGCCATCTGCTGTGCTTCAAATAGTGCAGAGTAGAAGAGGAAACTGTAACAGCACAGGAGGGGCTTTTGGTCTCCCTTGCTCAGTGGTTTCAGCATTAAAAAAAACCCACACGGAGCCGATGCTCTGTGAAAATACAGCTTGCCGTTAACAAGAAGGCAAACCAACCCCAAACAAAAACTTACCACATCTGCAGGTTACAAGCATGCATGGACTGCAGTGAATTATATACACAGAAAATACAACTGCAGTGAAAACATAATGGGGCATGAGTAACCTTGAGAAATGTTTTTTCTGTGTATTGTAAAACTGTGATCCTAATACATTTATTGGGATTAGGATTGTCCTATACATTGTGTGTACTCTAATAGGTAAAATTCCTATATACTATGATGGACCCAATTGGGGGGGGACCCCAGAAATAAGCCAAAATATCTATTTACTGGTATGGGTATTCGGCTTGTTTTGGGATTCCCGGGAAAAAATATTGGGTCCATTAAACCCAAGCCCAAAACTATTTACCAAAAACTATTTTTTTGCACAGCCCTAGTTGTTAGTAAAGTTTCCTTTTACTATTTGGTGTGTTGTTATGTAGCCATCTTAAGAATTCCATGATGATTTGACACAATCTTTTTGACCCATCGCATCACAAGGCTTTTAATGACTTCATGTATCTGCTTGGGCATTATGTTCTGATTGCAAACTGTCTGAAAGAATGAAAGAATGTCTGAAAGAATGAAGAATGTCTGGCTTTCTGTGCGCCTATGGTTCTCCTTCAAAGTGGCTAAGGCTGGTATATGAAAAGTCTGGAACTCCAAGACAGGGAATGGGGGAAAAGGTTTCATAAATAAATCTTTATACCACACAATGCTATCATCTGCAATGATCAACAACTGACAAATACCCTCACCACAGATCACGTCACCAATCAGGAAAGTGATAAGCGAAACATTTGGTCTAAGACAGCTTCATTCATTCAAATGCGGGGTGGGGGAGGGGTGCATGAGCATGTATGTGATGGAAGAATAATAGATGTGAAAAATACAGGAAAACATTGTAAAAAGTACCAGCTGTGTAGAAGAAAGTATATTTAATTTCCAACACATTTCAATCTTTCCCAAGGATTATTCTATCAAATGGGTGATCAGATCCAATTGCCTATTTTATTTGTGAAGCATTTTCCCCTTGCAAATCACTAGTGTTCAGAATCCATTGGGAATGGTACACATCTTCCCGCAGAACTTCATCAGGAAAACATGCCTCACACATTGAGAAGCCTGAACCTAAGCGATTGTAGACTTCTACAGGCAAATGAAGAGAGCTCCTCACCTTTGCTTGCTTGACTCTCCAGAGATAATTGAACCAGACAGGCGAAAGCAATTATGATTGCCATGGAGAGAAATATGAGTCAAAATTTGCCCACAGGGGCAGCAAGGGGACATTACCGGTATACATAGTCTAAGTACAATCACACTCTTGATCCATGTGCTTCAAGGTTCAATAGTCACAACAACTCTGTGTTGTTCCTGGGACTATACAGACTCCAGTGAAGGAAAGGCAATAAGAAGTAAGACATAACCAGGCCTATGGTTGAGGACAGCCACGGTTTTCCATCTATGCTGGCCTCCCTACCTTCCCCCTCCCCCACCACCTGTATGTCATACTGATTTTCAATCTGATGTGTGGGGATGCTGGCTGTTCCCAGGCCTTACAGTAGCCCTTTACTCCAAAATGAGTGCCACATGCTGACTATATTTATTGATGGGGCTGGAAGTTACTGTTTTTAGTTGTGGTTTTTAAATGATGTTGATTTTATTGTATCTGCTTTTTGTGGAATTTTGTTGTGAGTTACCCTGAGCCCGGCAGGGTAAAAACTGAAATAAATAAATAACACCCCCCCCCCCAAATCTTACAGGTGAACAAGACAGGTGAAAAACAATTAAAAACTGAGCTGGCTTTTTCCAGAAAACAGGATGTACTTCTAATGGCAGGAACTTGGTGCAAAGGAGGAAAGGATATCAAAATGTGTGGGTTTTTTTGTTTCCTTTGTTACTAATATTCATGCTTATGAGCATTTCTAGTTTGGATCCAAAATATTTTTTATGCCCTCATTGTAAAAAATGCATCATTACGTTTATTAGATTTAGTGTTGCCAGGCCCCTGCTGGGGTCAGGTGATGCCACAGTGCCATCTCCCATTTCCTGCCGCTGCTCCAAGTGGCAAGGGGAGGAAAATAATTTTTTTTAAATCATTGATTGCAATGGAGTAAAATCACTTCTGGGAAAACCTGGAAGAGCCATCAGTCCTCTCTAGAAAGAGACAGAAATTCTAGAATTTTACTATAGAGTTTCCAGTGATTCCTTGCAGATCTACTATGAAACTAATGAAGCTTAAGCTTCAGGGCCCATACTCCCTGAGGGGCCCTGAAGCAACTTTTTTTTAATGAATGAATTTTTCAGCAAAATCGATGGAATTTTTTAAAGTGTTTGTTATTAAAATAAGGCTATTTTAGTGATAGAATCATAAGCCAGTGGGTACTTAATATTGACCTTAGAATATGCTCGAATACCCATTTCATATGGCCTCAAAATGTCCCTGTAATTGGTCAATTTCAAAATCTTCTCAGGGGCTTGCAGCGCCCAAATCCCCAGCTGTATGGGCTCATTGAACTTGCCAGAATCTATTCATAGCCTACATTTTGGCAGCTGGATCCTTAAATCCTTCGTTGGTGCATGGCTTAATAGTTCTATACCTCAGCCTTTAAGCTAGAGCCAATCGGAACCATAAAAAGGCATCTGAATTCTCTATTCAGGCCGCACTCGTCTGGCTTGTGCATTTTAACACCAAAAATCAGATTTTCACCAATTTATCCTAACAAGCCCCCTCTGATGACCTTCTACCACTCTATTAGAGAATGAACCAATACATCTGCCACAGAACAACCCCGTTGAAGAAGATAACAGCAGACCTCGTTGTTGGTGGGAAGGGGCTCGCTGTATGGCCCATTTTCAAGGACTCCACCCCACCACCCTGTTCTCCGCCATTTGGGCCTTGGGGTCCTTGCAAGTTTGTATTAAGTTTGTTATCCTTCCAGAAACCCATCACGTTTGTTATCCTTTCAGAAACTTATCACATGCTCTTTTATGCCAAAGCAAACTCAATGCACTCCAATTTTCTTTTCTTTCACAGATATACTTGTGTGTCAAACCAAGGTTGCCCTTGCATTTTATCACAAGAAAATGTCATTATGTTAATAAACATTTATCATTCTTCCCATATGTGGTCCTTTTCAACAGTTTTAAAGCAAATGAAAAGCTAATGACAGCAGGACTGTCAGAAATCCAACTATACTTTTAGTACATCTTGAAACGAATCTTTTTATTAAGAATGCTCATGATCCCATCAGACAAGACTTTGCTATTTGATTACCTGTTTCCAATATCTGTCTTCTACCCAAGACACGGATGAAAAGGTCTTTTAACAGTTTTTGCTTTCAGTAGTAATGAATTACACATGGTAATGTCAGGTACAGTTGTGTGAAGTCTCTGAGCACCACCATTGTTTGTTATGGCCTCTACTGTTTATGCTTTTACATTCTATTTTATGTATCAGCTATTATCACTTCAAAGAGTTGTTCCGATGAAAAAATGTTAACTGGACTAAAGGAATCACCAATAAGATTCTACCAAGAAGGAAACATCATCCCACATGATATTCCGATAGATAAGCTGGAGCACTGCAGACTAGACTCTAGGATAGTTAGGTGGATAGGGAACTGTCAGAAATAGCACCCAAACAGTGCAATCCTGAAGAGGAGCATCAAATGCTCTTAGGATCCGGTGTGACCCCTACGCTGGCATCCGTGCCACTTACGCCATGCGAAGTGGCACATATGCCCGCATAGGGCATTTATGGTGGTCCCACTGGACTGTGGCAGCAGTGTGACCCTCGGGTGCTGGTGCAGCCTCCGGCCGGCGTTCTCCGGGTGCAAGTCCCTGCGCCAACGACCCAGGAGGTGTTCCTGGGGCGCTCCAGGGGGCAGAGCTGCTGTTAAGCAGCTTCCTAACCCCATTTACACTGGGAAGGCCCCCTAACGCAACAGTGCTGCTGCGCCACCATTTTTTGTGGCACAGCCTTGCTGTTTGCAATGGGGCCTTTTCCCTTTTCCTTACATTTTATTTTTAAAAAGGTTTTTTTGTGTGTCTCCACGGTAGCCAGGAAGCCTCTGAGGAGGAGGTGTGGCTCTGCTGCTCCTGGCCGCTGCGGATCTATCCCCCTTCAAGATTGCGCTCAAAGAGTAGTTGTCAATGGCATTTCATCTGTTAGGAGGGAGGTGTCCAGTGGGATGCCACAGGGATCGATTCTGGGTCTGGTACTTTTCAATATTATAAATTATCTGGATGAGGAGAGTGGAGGGACTACTCATTAAATTTGCAGATGACATCAAATTGGGAGGAGTAGCAAACCCCCCATTTGAAAGTCTGTCTCTCAGAATTTGAAAGTCTATCACTTAGAGGAGGGCAGGGAGCTGTTCCTGTTGGCAGCAGAGGATAGGACTCACAGTAATGAGTATAAATTATGGGCAGAAAGGTACCGACTGAGCATTAGGATTTTTTTTTAAAGAGTAGTTTAGCACTGGAATCAGCTAAGGAGGTGGTGAGTTCCTCTCTCTAGCAGTCTTCAAGCAGCAGCTGGACAAATACTTGTCAGGGAAACTCTAGGCTGATCCTGCATTGAGAGAGGGTTGGTCTAGATGGCCTGTATGCCCCCTTCCAACTCTATGACTCAAAACAACTGGCTCATTGGAAAACTTTGGGTATGGCTGAAGCTCAGAAAGGTTTTTGTTCTCAAGTATAGTGGCTGCAGTAGATCATACTTTGAGCTGTATGCGCTTCCATGATTGTCTGGATAGGAGCCGCTGAGCTCACCATTCAGGAATGAACAACTTTGGAATACCATGACACCTAAAAACACCATTGAAGCAGATTTAAGTATGGTTGTGTTATCTTTATATATCATCTTTTTTAAAGGAGAAAAAAAAATCCTAAATAAAATGGGTTGTCTTAGAACTGTGTCGTCAATATTCAATATTAGCTGGTCTACAATCTTTTTAAAGGCAAGTTTCCCCCCGTGACTTTTACAAGTGTAATTTTTGTCCCTGGCACAGAAAGCCCATTCTCTTCTAACGTTTAGTACGTAATTACCGTTAATGAAAGGTTCGTATATACATCAGGGGAAGAATGAACCCCAGAAAATCTAGCAACAATAGGGATCTATGTCTTCTGAAATTCATTATACAATGCACAATCAGGAGCTGTCTTACCATGAAGTAAAGCACTCATAACAGATATGTGTTTTCAGGCTTGTCTCCCCACATAAGTCTACCAGTGTCCTATAATAGGTTTTCTTATTATAACATGCAAATTACTGCTAGAGACAAAACTCTTTTTTTGCTAATAGTCTGATCTCAAAAATACTGACGTATGTGTGCTAATGATGCATATGCCAGTGGTCTGACCAAATTCAACAAGAGCCTGTTCATAAGTGAAGGCTCTCCTGTAAGGCCAAATGCCTCAACAATTCAAGCCTTTTCAAAGCCAGTCAGATTGTCTCCTCAGTAAAAACTGGGCATTCAGTTTTTGGTTAAAAAAAAAAAAAAAAAGCGCTTACATCAGCTTTCTCAGTCTAATTAGGACTTATAGCCAGAGCTATGTATACCCTGCACCTTCAAAATAATATAATATAAAAATAATAAAGTCCCTTAAAAATACTTACTGATTAGCATATTTTTAGGATCTAAAAAATGAAGGTATAATGGGTTGGGCCAAACCAACGGTTAACAACTTGGGAAAAAAAATAAGAAGCTCCTGGGGGGGGTGGTGGCTACCACAGGAATTTTCCCACTCACACGGCAGCTATCCAGGCTTTACTGTGATCTTTTCCAACACTTCAAATCAAGCAGATTTGAGAAAGATCAGAGAAAAGCTGGGGGGGGGGGAAGCCAGGAAGTACACAAATATACCACGATGCTGTGGGAAAGCAGGAAAAACAAACAGGCTTTCCAACAGAATTGAACCTGGGCCAGACAACTTGTGTGGAAATGGCCATAGACTTCTAAATTTCCAGTTAAAGCAAGATAAAAGGAAAGTGGGGAGGGGGGTTACCCATTCCTTTTATGGCAGGGGTCTCCAACCCTGTTGAGCCTGTGAGCACTTTTGAATTTTTGCAAAAATCTAATGGATGCCACCACAAAATGGTTGCCAAGGGGCAGGGACAATCACAAAGTGTTGAGAGATTCCAAGCAAAGTGTCCTCAACAACGGAGGCAGCTGCTTTTGCAAGGGTGCTTGCAGCAGACACAAAGGTGATGTGTCCTGGCCTTTTCTGAATCACCTTCTGAAACAAGGAGGAAAAGAAAAACTGGGATCAAGTCTTTGCTTTGGGGGAGGAGACACTATTTGGTATTCACTCGCATGGCTGTGACTCACCTACTAAGGATAGATCAGTGTTTTGCTAGTCAGTCAGCTGATGTGGAACATCATTTCCCTGTTTTTTCCCTATTCTATGCAAGACCTTTTTGAGCTTATCCCTACCACAATGCTGTGTTATGGTAACAAGTCTTTAAGTGTGCAGGACTATCATTATGAGAGCAGGCAGAGAGAGCACCACAAAGAGAATGAGCAAGTGGAACTAGTGAGGAGCCCTGGTCACCTTTTCTCTCTGGTTCCAGATGGAGATTTAAAGGGCAAGGTCTAATGCCTGAGAGAAGAGGGAGCAACTGTAATCCTAGAAGCTTGATCCTAAACAGAGCTGACCTACCTGCCTACAATATTATATGACTCTTTCCAAGAGAGCTTTGGAAGACATATTGTACAATTATAAGAGGTAAACTTTCCCATCCCCACAAATTTAAAGTCTGGAACCAGCTACTAAATCAGATCACTGTGCAATTTTCAATGCCCAATAAACACCTAAAAAAAGAGGACATTTTAGTTGCTAATGAGAGTTACACAGGTAAGGCACTAACAGGAGCTCCCTTGATGGGAACTGCAAATATAGGTGAGAGCCAGTTCATTTCACTACTGTGTCATTTAGCAAGATAGAGCAATACAGGAGAAACCATGATGAGGACATCCTAATCCCTAAAACAACAGGACTCTCTGAAAATTATATTTTTTGTCAGATTGAGATTCAAGAAACAGATTATTTTAGTGCCCAAGGAATAGGGTGGTTGTGTGTGCCCAGTAGGTGACCTCCTATCTGGCTTTGTGGGGTTTGGCTCATTTTCCTTTTGTTCAAAGCCACAGAAGATAAACCACTCTCAGCTTGTCCTCTGTAATTAAAGGATTGTCCCTAGGATAACTACTGAGAATCAGTTTTTTGTAAAAATTCGAGACTGATGTTAGTCCATTCTGGCAAAGTAATAGATGCTTGTGGTACATTAAAAAAAAAAAGATCAATTGTAGCATGAACTTTCATAGACTAGCTTCTGCTTCATTAGTTGGCAAGTATATAATCATGGAAAAATATAGATAGTGGGGTCAAAAGACAATGAAACATGATACAGTTTGTGACATATCTTAAGAACTCAAATGCATCAAGCTAAGTCAAGCAACCATTCTCATACTGATCTCACATTGCGTTATTTTCTTGGCATTAATAAACAGAAAACAACTGTTGGTTAACAAATACAGGATTCTGTTGTGATTGATTTAGCAAGTATTCTTGTAAAGGAACAAGCATTAATGTGTATACATGAAGACCCTGTGTTAGTTTTGATACAGTAGTGGTCTGCTCAGCACAAACCTTAACGTAACATTAAGAATGTATCTCCATTTGTCAAATCCACTTCATAAGATTGTAGTGATGATAGATCACACTAATTAAACATGTCAATTAATTAATTCAATTAAAACATTAATAGGTTTGAACCCGCTTCTGCCAAAAGCAGTAGCAGAACAGCTTGATCTCAAAGGATTTGTAAATTTCATTGTTTCCATTTTAATCCTTTGATAAGAACTTGTATAAATATACCAGAGATGGCACACATACCCCAGGACGATGTTCAAAATATGCCAGCCTTGACTTGGTTAAAATGAAGAATCGCACTTTAAAGTTGGAAGGAGATGTTCTTCTCTTTTGCTGGGACCTTTTGATCAGCTCTTCTTCAAGAAGAATGCAGTTATTCATTGTTCAACAGGTAATGAAATCTTCCAGGACAGAAAAGCACCTGCCCCAGTACCTGGCCACCACACATGAATTCAGGAAAGTGAAAACAAAGACACTGAATTTTACAAAAATGGATTCAAAAGCAGCGTAGGTGCCTTATCTTTCCATCTGTCATCTGGGCGATGTTATTCAGCTTCCTTTCTGATGTCAAAAATGGTAACCACATCCTTTCGAACATTGCCATACGAACAGAGCATGCTACATTATGATACACATTTAGATCCCTTCCAATCTGGGTTTAGGCATGGCTATGGAACTGAAACAGTCTTGGTCACCCTGCTGGATGACTTGCGCCAAGAGCTAGGCAGAGGAAGTGCGACTCTGTTGATTCTCCTGGACCTTTCAGTGGCTTTCGATACCATCAATCATAGTATCCTTCTGAACCGCCTATCTGGGCTGGGATTAGGAGGCACTGATCTGCGGTGGTTCTAGTCCTACCTGGAGGGAAGGTTTCAGAAGGGGGTTTCAGAAGCAGCACTCTGGGGGAGTGCTGCTCAGCCCCTTGGCCTTTGGCCCATAAGGTCTTGCAAGGTTCCATCTTGTCCCCTATGCTCTATGTTGTGTGAGGTAATCTGGAAATCTGGGCTGGGTTGTCACCAATATGCCAACGACACTCAGCTCTATCTCATGTTTTCAGCTGATCCCAGGGAGGCTACAGAAACCCTGAACTGGTGTCTGCGGGCAGTTTTGTCATGGATGCAGGCTAATAAACTGAAGCTTAATCCTGACAAGACAGAAGTCGTACCGGTGGGCAGCTCTGACCCAGGAGCTCTGACCCCTTGAAGAGACAGTACCGTAGTCTGGGGGTATTCTTGGACCCAGGCCTAAGCTGGATAAGCAGGTGGCAGCTGTGGCCAGGAATGCCTTTTACCAGCTTCGACTGCTTAGCCAGCTGCGGCCTTTCCTGGGCAGAAAAGATCTGGCCACAGTGATGCATGCCCTGGTATAGCTAGATTAGATTACTGCAATGCGCTCAACGTGTTGCTCTTGAGAAGTGTTCAGAAACTTCAATTAGTATAGAATGCAGCAGCCAGGATGTTAAACTGGTGTGGGTTGTAGGGACCATATCACTAGGGTTGCCAACCTCCAGGTACTAGTTGGAAATCTCCTGCTATTACAACTGATCTCCGGCCGATGGAGATCAGTTCACCTGGAGAAAATGGCCGCTTTGGCCATTGGACTCTATGGCATTGAAATCCCTCCCCAAACCCCACCCTCCTCAGGCTCTGCCCCCAAAACCATATATATCACTCCAGTCTTGTCCCATCTACACTGGCTCCCAATTTGTTTCCAGGGTGCTATTCTTGACTTTGAAAGCTCTATATGGCTTGGGACCACCGTATCTAAAGGACCACTTACTCCCTTATGAACCTGCCCAACAACTATGTTCACCTTTGGAGGTCCTACTTTGGGTGCCCCTGTCTTCTGAGATCAGGCAGGTGCCAACCTGGGAGAGCAGGGAATAAGATTTTGACTCAGTGCTCCCTTTGTCAGATACCAACGAAGGGAACTTTGACTATCTAAGGTGTATCCCCCCAAAATCTTGGTGGTCTCGAAGGTGCTACCGGACTTGAATCTAGCTGAACTTAACATCAGTTTCTGTTGCAGGCTACAGGAAATACATTCTTGAGTCCAACCAGTGAGGCCTTCTGATTGCTAGATGGACTGATCTTTCCCTTGTCAGATAGGCTGTCAACCCCGGAATGAAACAAGATGGTTTCCCCCATGGACAAAATGGAGTTTTTGCACTCCGTCCCTTCCCCCGTTTACACTCGGTCTCCCTCCCAAGATCTACACCTCAATGGAGACCCGCCCGGGAAATCGCCGACCTGATACTGGGTCCTGCAAAACAATGCCGGAGCCCGGGAAGATCAGCCAGTTAACGTGCGCGTTTATTTTTTGTATGTGTTTGCTTAGGTACTTGCCGGTAGTTAAATTCTGTATTGTTTCTCAAACCTAATCTTCCCTATTGTATCTGCCCTATATATGTATCACTATTCCCCCATGCCGGTATTCTAGCCTTAAGTCTTTTACCTGCTGAAACCACTGACTTTCTGTAATAAACTTTTAACTTGCTGTACCGTCTGGAGAAAAGTTATTGCCAGGAACGCATTGGATTACTGAGGCCTGACACCTTCCCTCTTCCATGTGCTTTTTTCCTCTACATTGTTTCTTCACAGACAGTATTATTCACTTAAGGCCCCCTCCCCCTTGTCTTTACAAAACCAAACAAAACCAGCACCATGCCTTTTAGGAACTTGTTGATACAAAGATAAACAGGACTGACTGAACTTGAGAACCTGACAGCCTCAACAGCTTCATGATGCTTCCTGGCAGTCTGGGTCAGCAGCCTGGGTCAGTGGAACATTGCCCCTGCTGGGGCTTTCCTGGAGGACATATCGGCACTGGACCCATTTCAGTTCAGCTTCAGTGGCTGCTCTCCTATCTCCAAGATTGGGGACAGAGGGTGGTGTTAGGGGAGTGAGCTTCACCATGGCACCCTCTGGTGTGTGGGGTACCTCAAAGGGCAATTCTCTTCCTGATGTTGTTTAACATCTACATGTACCCCCTCGCCCAGCTTGTCCGGAGTTTTGGGCTGGGTTGTCACCAGTATGCTGATAACACCTAGGTATATCTGTTGATGGCTGGCTGGTCTAATACAGTCCCAGATACTTTGGCCAGGTGTCTGGAGGTCTTGGTGAGGTAGGTGAAACAAAGCCAACTGAAATTAAATCCATAGAAGATGGACGTGTTATGGCTGGGGAGGATCGGGGGTGGGCCATCTGCTTCCAGCTCTTGACAGGGTGCAACTAACACCTGTACTGAACATAAAGAGTCTGGTTGTGACACTGGATGCCTCCCTTTTGATGGAGGCATGGGTCACACATGTAGCCAGGACGGCGTTTTTCCACCTCTGCCAGGCTAAACGGCTGATGTTCTACCTATCCAGCCTCGACCTAGCCACAGTGATCCATGCAACTGTCACCTCCAGGCTAGACTACTGCAACTCACTCTACATAGGGCTACCAGGCTGCTCCGGAAACTTCAACTGGTCCAGAATGCAGTAGCGACCCCTTGGAGAGCTCATACTCAACCGGTGCCCCGCCAGTTGCACTGGCTCCAAGTTGAGTATCGGATCAGGTTTAAGGTTCTAGTATTAACCTTTAAAGCCCTAAACAGTCTGGGACCTTCATACCTCCAGGACTGCTTCTCTGGATACACCCCTCAAAGAGCATTATACACACATGCACTTTTGTATCATTAGACGCATCTTCATGTTGGAATACATGTACATTGCCAATTGTCCATTTGTGGTCAGCATAACACCTACTCATACATTTCAGCTGTTATGAAGTCATGTGAATGAATGCACGCACACGTCTGAGAGCAGGAAAGCTCTGCGCTAAGAATATTCACAAGAATGAACATGTTGTAGCAGTTAGTGCCAGACTAGGATCCAGGAGACCCAGGTTCGAATGTCCACTGCGCCATGGAAGCTTGCTGGGTGACCTTGGACCAGCTCCACACTCAAGACTAACCGACCTCACATGGTTGTTGAGAAGATAAAATAGATGAGAGGAGAATGTTGGAAGCTGCTTTGAGTCCCCATTGGGGGATAAAGGTGGTGGTGACAAAGGTGGATAAAGGAAGTAAATTAATAAACAAACAAACAAACAGGTAGCCCAAACCTAGGACTTCCCATCGATTACTGCTTCCAATGAGCTTAGCATTAGGGACTTAGTATGGTCCCTCCTCCATGCCTCTTACACAAAAAGATAGCACTCGTTATATTTTACTAAAAGGGCTCTAGCCCACAAAAGCTTGTGCTGTAATCAAATTTTGTTAGTCAAAGGTGCTACCAGGGAGGGAAGGCAGCAAGGGATAGCCTGATCTGGCCAGATCTCAGAAGCTAAGCAGGGTCAGTCCTGGTTGGTATTTGGATGGGAGACCAACAAGGAATACCAGGATTGCTATGCAGAGGAAGGCAATGGCAAACCACCTGTTAGTCTCTTGCCTTGAAAACCCCATAAGGGGACAAAATAAGTCGGCTGCAACTTAATGGCACTTTACATACACGCACAAGGTGCTACTAACTTATTTAGTTAAAGTGCACTAGAGGCATCCAAGTGATTTGCAGTGTCGCTTGAAGTAAAATAGTTTTAACTACTTTCATAAATTTCTTGTATACGGAATGAAAGGACGAAATTACTGCTCCATAAGCTTTTAAAGAAGACAAGAGTCACTGGAAAAGACAACAATGGTAGGAAAAGAGGGTAGGAAAAGAGGAACACCCAACACGAGATGGATTCGCTCTATAAAGGAAATCACAGCACTCGGTTCGCAAGACCTGAGCAAGGCTGTTAAATCTAGGACGTTTTGGAGGACTTTGCTTCATAGGGTCGCCCTGGGTCGGATGCGATTTGACGGCACTTAACACTCAAGCACAAGCTTTCCCACTTTGCAAGATGCGTGAAAAAGTCAGAGCAGTTCTGTTTCGACCCCTTGTCTGAATGCAGAAGCGTGAATATTTCCGACCTCCCTCCAACTGCGCAGATTGACGAGTGAATGCGCGACGACCTAAGGCGCATGCGCGTGCATTCGCGCACGCTCCCTCTGTCCTGTGATGCGAAAAGACGAGGACCGGAGAGAGGAGTTAGGGGAGGGACTAGTGAAGCATCTCTGATTGGCAGCAGGAGCATCCAATGGAAAGCAAACGGAAGCTCTCGGCGGCGCCTTCTGACTAGACACCCTTCCTTTTCTTGCAGTTCGCTCTCTATGATCCCGCAGCGTGAGCCAATAGGGAGGCGAGGGGCTGAGTAGAAAGCGCCGGAAGTGGTTCTGTGCTGGGGAGCGAGGAGATGGAGGGAAGTGTGGTCCGCTGAGCGGAAGCCGTCGCCGCCTTAGCTGTGAGGGAGGCTGAGGTGAGGGCGTCTGTTGGTCTCGGTTTTTTTTGAGTCTGTCCCCTCCTTTGTGTGGGTCTTGAGTCGTAGGCTGACTAAGGCTCGTAATTCTGGAAGGGAAGCCGTGTTAGGCTGTTGTAGCTCTAGGGAGTCTTATGGTACCTTAAACGCTAACCAGATTTTATTCCACCCCAAACTGCTTCGTAGGCGAAGAGTGGATTTTCACTGCGCAACCATTTTATATATAGTTGGGTCAATAAATGAAAGATCAGCAGCGGGGCCAAGAGGCTATACAATGCAGGGAATTCAGGTTGGCGTTCAGTTATGTGAAATTTCAGCCCAAGCCCCCAAAGTAGAGACCGTTCTGTGGCTGTTCTAAACTAGTTAACTTTTGTAATGGGTGAGGAATCCCATATTTTGTTAATTCCTGCAGAAAGTTAGGTATCAAATTGTAGGGTGGAGGATGGTGTGCATTTCAGTTAATGTTTTTATGGCACGTGAGGGCCAGGCTAGATGTTGTGGTAACGATGGGTCCTACCTGTGGCTGCCAACACCATTGTAGAGAGAAATTTGGCCATTTAAAAATGCTGCAAGGGTTTGACCCGCTGTATTATCTGGCCCTATTTTGCTGTTTTATGGGGCAGGTGCCGTGATTTCAAAGGCAAATAAACTTAGAAGGAGAGCACTTTCAAAACCAGCTGCTGAGATTTTATTTGTCAGGCAGGTCTATATTGAGATGGTCAATGAGTTTTAGGGAGGAAGGTTTGTGTATTATGATTCAGACAGCATTTTAAGTAAACCATGGCTTGTGGTGGCAAATCCTGCTCTGTAAAATGCTTAGAAGCTAGATCATTACATTTTTGCCCAGGTTTTTCTGAACCTCACATTCAAACTGGTGCTTCACAGGCTCAGACTACACAAAATTGTGGCTGAAAGTACAGAGCAATTAAAGTTTCAGGCATCATATTATTTGAAGGTGCCTGTTAACTATCCCTGTTGAAAGCTGTTCCCTTAGACAAAGGAAAACCGGTGCTTAGAATTGGATTTCTAAGTGCCACCAGATAACTTTTTGTGGCAATAAAACTACAAACAACCTGTCTGCTGATTATTGTGAATATGGATTTTCAATTTTTATTTTTCAACACAACACTTACAAACACATAAACATACATGTAACAACCTTATTAGTTATGTTTATATATTATATTGGAGCTTACTTTGAAATTATATTTCAATTATTAACTTTGACTTACACCTCTCTATGTTCTCTTTATATTTCGCTATCTAATAATACATTTACTGTTCTTAAACATTTGCTTCTTAAATTTTTTATTCTATTTCTGTTCCCAATTTTTGACTATGATTAAAAATACATTCAATTTTTCATAAAATTCAGTCGTTGATCTGTTATTTATAAAATATGTTAATTTTGCCATAGTTTAATCTGTTTATTTGCTTATCGTTCATTTAGTGAATATGGAAAATATTGATGCACCTATCTCTCAGAACATAGTAGCTTCCAGAACAAGCAATGTTAGCTATCCAAAAAAATACACAGTTCTTGTTGTTCAGGTAAAAGAAAATTTCCACATGACCAAGCTGTGTTCTTGGCTCAAGGGATACAAGGTTGTTTATTTTTGATTCCCACCTTCTTCCAGTTCTTGCTATTACATGCATTATACATGCTGGACTGATGAATGATTTACTGTCATTCAGAGGTCTGCAGAATCGAGTAAGCCTAATAACCCATTCCTGACCTCCAAGGACAAGAATCCTTAGGAGGCCAAAAAGGGGATGTGCCGGTGCTTTTAGCAGGCACAGCCTCGATGTTCTCAACAGGGTAAAATGCTCCATTTAAAAAGCTGGCGAAAGGCTTTTTAAAGCCTTTCATTGGCCGGAATACAGGTTCGGAGGAGACGCCATGGCTGCGCCGTCCCCGGCCACCAAAAGGTAAGGAATGCTCTGTTAATTTACAAAGTTGGCGATGTCATCCCATCTCAGTCCCCATGAGCAATCTTAGTCCCAATCTCAGTCCCCACGAGCACTTGGAAACCATTGCATGGCCCTTCTCCCAAATGCTTGCATGCACAGACAAAGCTCATGCCGAAAGTAAAAATATTGCGTAGGCTGGAAGGGCCCTGTTCTCATCCATTGTTTATGACCATCTCAACATCTTTCTCTTTAAACTGTTTATGCAGAACATAAAGAGCATACTTGGCCTGTGTTGTATTTTAAGTCCCTCCTGTATAGCTACGGAAGGGGGAGGCTCACGTGCTTACAGTTTAGAGAATCAGACTATTTGCTAGAAAAGGATGAGTGAGCAACATGCATTGCGGTGATAATGCATTGAAGACAGGATTTTTAATGTTTTGCTGTAAACATATTTGGAAAGCTGTGGCCCTTAAACCTCTGTCACCTTTTAAAAGATAGCTACGTGATGTTTTGAAATCAATTAAGCCTAACAAATTTTGGTTTTCCTTAATAATGTTCAGATAGGTGTTTTCAGTTTTGAACCACTAGATGGCACAAATAGTAATTTTTGGAAATCGCCTTCCCTACTTTCTGTTAAAAATGGAATTCAGATGAGCCTTCAGATGTTGGTAATAAAAGTGTATGTAAATCCAGGCCTTGACAAACTCTTTGGATCAAGGTGATAGCCCAAATGTTTAGGGATCAAATTCATTTTTCAGCATTCAGAGTTTTGTATTTTAACTACCACATTTTCTAATTCTTTTAGCCACTACTTTTTTCACAGCTTCTTATAATTTTATTAGCTTGATGACAAATAATGTAGTATGTGAATAAATATAGGGCTAATGCTTGTTCTCAACCCAACAACAAAAAACTGCTTATCCTAACCTAACATATTTTCCCCAATATCTCTATGATTCTGTGATTCTAAATAACTAAGTGGGAATGTTAGTTTACGTGGGCAGTAAACTAAAATTTTGTTAATTTGTTCAGCTAGTATCTGCCACAATGGGTGAACCTCAGCAAGTGAGTGCCCTCCCTCCTCCTCCGATGCAGTATATTAAAGAATATACAGATGAAAATATTCGGAAAGGTGTGGCCCCTAAGCCTCCACCACCTATAAAAGATAGCTATATGATGTTTGGAAACCAGTTCCAGTGTGATGACCTCATCATTCGACCATTGGAAAGCCAAGGCATTGACCGTTTGCATCCCATGCAGTTTGACCATAAGAAAGAACTGAGGAAACTCAACATGTCTATCTTGGTCAATTTCTTGGACCTCTTGGATATATTGATAAGGAGCCCTGGCAGCATAAAACGGGAGGAGAAGCTGGAAGACTTAAAACTACTGTTTGTTCATGTGCATCATCTGATAAACGAATATCGGCCTCACCAAGCCAGAGAGACTCTGAGGGTCATGATGGAAGTACAGAAGCGCCAACGTCTGGAGACGGCTGAGAGGTTCCAGAAGCATTTAGAGCGTGTCGCTGAAATGATCCAGAACTGCCTGGCCACTTTGCCTGATGATTTGCCGCATTCAGATGGAGGGATGAGGATAAAAAATGAACCCATGGACACAGAGGACAGCAGCAATTGCCCTGGGCAGAAAGAGCAGCAGAGAGCAAGTTCTAGCATCAAGAAGGATCAAGTTTTGGAGAAAGATGCTTCCATGTGCATGATTATTGATGAACTGACATGAAAGGGGGGCCTTGATATTCCTTTTGTGTCACCATAATCTTGCAAATAAGACTGAAACTGATGTGAAAGAGTTTGATATGCTGTTTTCTTCTATGCTGCCTTTTTATAGCAATAAGCAATCATGGAACGTAGTCTGTAAGAGACAATAAACCCAAATGATATATTTTTGTAGCTTTTCAGTGTGTTCTTTGTTTTTTAAACTTGCCTTTAAAGAAAAGAAAAAAGTATAATAGGTTATTGTTCTTCTGGGGAAAAATTAGTCCATGTCCATTGTTCACTAGTTCTGAAGTATCATTGGTCATTCCTGAACTTCCATTGTTATTTGGCTTGTTCATGCATGTTAGAAATGCTGTAACAATTTTGAATCTCTGCTGATTTTTCTTTGTTGTAGGCAAAGCAAAACAATATGCTGCAATAATGCAGAAGTTATATGTCTGTATATACAGTTATACACAATTAGAGTTATGTGTCTGTAATTTGAGTTAGAAAGCAGCCAAGTGTGGGTGCATTAGCTTCTAGCAACAGTGCTTCGGCACATGTGAAGATTTTGGTGTTTTTATTAACCTTTAAAAGAAAAGAAAATATTGGCTGTCTGTTCAGAAGAGCATACTTAAAAATCAGTTTTGATACAAATCTGTCTTGAGTGCTTTGTGTGTCCCTCACACCAAACTAGCTTGGATCTTACAGAATGAACCCTGCCATCTTCATGTGAACTGCACCATGGCCCTGTTGTGTGAAAAAGCATCTTCTGTACTACTTGCTCTGGGAACAAGAAAGTTGACTCACATTGCAATGCTAAGGAGAGTTACTCCAGTCTATAACCATTGAAATGAATGGGCCTAGACTGGAGTAACTCTCCTTAGGATTGCAATGTAGCAGTGCAGTCTTGAGGAGAATTACTCCAATCCAGGCTGACTGTTTTCTATAGGCTTAGAGTGGACTAACTGCATACAGTTCCCCTGTTAATGTCTGGACTTGGCAGTAAATCAAGGAGACAAGGGTGAGTGGCAATATTACGGTTTATCTTTAGTGTCATCAGTGATCTAATGGGAATATTGTTGCTTTACTGACGATGCCACAGTTAATTTGTCTGTGCCCAGCTAAGTTTTAAAAAGTCCTCTTTAAGGTCATACCACTCTTTGTCAGCTATAACTGTTGTGTATGTTGTTTTCTGTGTGAAATATTTGCATCTGTTTGGGTTTAATTGAAAGGCATTGTGTTAAATCTGAGTGCATTAAATTTCTACAAACTTTAGTTCCTAGTTTGCCATTCTTGCACAGAAGGGTTGTTTCTTACATTCAGCACATTCTGCCCAGTGATGCTTTTCCCTGTGAGACATCAACAGAGCAGCACTGCTGTAGCAAATCCCATCATAAGTATAAAAGACAACTCCCCCTATGTCTAGCTGTAAAAAAAAAAAACCCAGCATTACCACTGTTTATTTCTTATCTACTATGCCAATAAAAAGGCAACGGTCCCCTGTGCAAGCTCCGGGTCATTCCTGACCCATGGGGTGATGTCACATCCCGATGTTTCGAAGGCAGACTTTGTTTGCGGGGTGGTTTGCCAGTGCCTTCCCCAGTCATCTTCCCTTTACCCCCAGCAAGCTGGGTACTTATTTCACCGACCTCAGAAGGATAGAAGGCTGAGTCAACCTTGAGCCGGCTACCTGAAACCGACTTCCGTCGGGATCAAACTCTGGTCGTGAGCAGAGCTTGGACTGCGGTACTGCAGTTTCCCACTCTGCGCCACGGGGCTCCTACTATGCCAATAATGCTTACTAAACATGAGACTTCACATCATACCTTATGGGAATATCTTAGTTTTGTGAGTCACATACATGTTCATTATTTGTGCTTTGAGACAATTTCATAGCCAGTAAACATTATACCTCTGCATACACACATTGGTTGGTTCTCATGTACTTGGCACTTCTGTTGATGTCTAGTCATGAAAGAGAACTAAACCATATTCATTCAAAAAGTAGAGCTGAGTTTAGGTAAAATTAACTAAGTTAAGCTTTTATTTTAGTAATTTTTATACAGTTCAATGATATTTGAAAATACTGCTAGATGAATTAGGATTATCCTGGGCATAACCTGAGTTCCTTTAATTTTGATAACTTTTCTTATGGTGTGTTGGCTGTGCTTGGGAACTTCAGTAGTCAAGTTATCCCTTCAAAAAGTGACAGTTAAGTACAGTGTAAGTCTTATTTAAGTCCACGATCCCAACGGAAGTTGGTTTCAGGTAGCCGGCTCAAGGTTGACTCAGCCTTCCATCCTTCCGAGGTCGGTGAAATGAGTACCCAGCTTGCTGGGGGTAAAGGGAAGATGACTGGGGAAGGCACTGGCAAACCACCCCGCAAACAAAGTCTGCCTTGGAAACGTCAGGATGTGACGTCACCCCATGGGTCAGGAATGACCCGGTGCTTGCACAGGGGACCTTTACCTTTATTTGTAACTACCCATGAGGATGTGTCATCTCTATAGAGACAAAGTTCTGACTTATTCCGTAGCTTAAAGCTATACAAAAAGTAAAGCATGTGTCTAAAACAACCCTCTTTACTCCTGGTACAATACTTAGTGATACTGAAAAGTCTTAGACACTGATCTCTCCACTTCTTCTAAATCTGGGTTTTTTTTAAACCAAGAATGAAGTCGTTCTGGGCAAACGAGGAAACAAGAAAATGGGACATGTAGTCAGGATGGTGTTCAACAACTTGGGTTTCTGTAGGAAAATAAAACAGTAATAGAAGGAGTTAGCATGTAAGTACTGCTAGAAAGCAGCGACAAAGAATTATATTGGGTATGAAAAGGGGAGCTACATGCTCCTCCTGGTTTGTTTTTCTTAAAATGCAAATACACCAGTGAGTGATGAGCTGGAGGAAAAAAAATAGAACCTTTCTGATTGTGATGAAAGCCAGTATAATCTTTTGAGTATCATCTGGGGAACAGCCACTTAAACTTAGCATTTATATAGCAAGTCATGTTCAAAGTGCTAAATATTATCTTGATCCTGATGACAACTGCATAGAGCATGTCAGCATTTCCCACATTGCTGGGGGACTGGGGAGAAGCAGGCTCGAAGCTGAAAGAATGTGGTTTGCCTGAGGCCATTTAGTGAGTGTGTGAGTGAGGTGCAAATTGATCAGGGACTTCTTGGCTCACCGTTCACTTATTCTGCTCTTGGCTAGTAGGCTAGAAAACAGTACATGGAGAACATAATGCCAAAAATAATTCTCAGAAAGATTGGAAGTTCTTTTCTCCTGTTAAGAATTTTTCAGTGTGAGTCACAACTTTCTGGGCGCTAAGCCATCCAGCTCAGGTATTTTCACCATCAACTGGTCCGCTCACCCTGCCACCCCCATCATTAGAAGCTTTGTTCACATTACAGTGAATGCGTGTACCTCCCATATGTATGTGTGCAGATCTTTATGCAAGAAAGAGCCGACATGCATTCACTTTGCAAATGAACTTGGGCACCTGTACCTGGATAAAAGTATGCATAGTGTACGTGCTTCATCCAAGAGCATCTGGAGTTGTCCAACTACTATTAAAAAAAGCAGCGACTGCTCAAAAAAGGTAGATTGTGGATTGGCCTAATTAACTAAGTTAATTCATCAGGACCAGAAACAGTGCTTCTTCAGGAGCTACCAGACCACTGGCTGCTTCAAGACTTCCAAGTACACATCCTTCTGTAATGACGTGCTCAGCACCAAAGTGATGAGGCTAGTATGTCCTTGGAGAACAAAGCTCCACAATGTATAGCATTTGAGAACTTTATTTGGTAGCAGAATTAAGACACCTGGACTTGAAATCAGTTGAGACTCTTAACAACTCCCACCAGTCATGCAAACTTACTAACTTTTGACTGTCCAACTATCCCCTCATTACACCTACGGCAGGAACGCTTTCTGAACTCTAAAGGAATTTTTCCATCATGGGTATTTGAGTATGTCTTTCACAGGTGGCCATCCACCAAGAATGTGAAGCTCAAAGAATGTGGGATGAACTATTCTATGTACTTTATCAGCATTCTCAGGTAATGAAATGTCTCCTCCCCACAGAATGTAAGTAAGGAAATGTTTCCACCCCACAGAAACAGCAATTGCTTGAAAAAGGGTGTTGCTAATGCCTTAATAAATTGCCGGGGGGGGGGGGGCGCACTGGTCATGCCTTTGTCACTTTCAAGCACATTTCCTGTGTAGTATGTTTATCTGCCTCTGACCTTTGTCTGGGAAAAAATGGTTGGATCAGCAAAAATATAAATGTCACTGTCTTCTTGAAATCAGCAATACACGGTTTCCTTTTTTTTTTTTTTTAATCAGGATGTGGTTGCAGCAGGCTTTGCAAACCAACCCTGAAACTAATAGAAATGCCTCAGGGCTCCTCTACAGGAAGTGGCTTGTGAAAATCAGCCTTAGTGTGCATGGTAAGAATATCATGTGAACAAATTTTGGATATTGGTTCTTGTAGGTTATCCGGGCTGTGTAACCATGGTCTTGGTATTTTCTTTCCTGACGTTTCGCCAGCAGCTGTGGCAGGCATCTTCAGAGGAGTAACACTGAAGGACAGTGTCTCTCAGTGTCAAGTGTGTAGGAAGAGTAATATATAGTCAGAAAGGGGTTGGGTTGAGCTGAATCATTGTCCTGCAAAAAGTATCAAAGGTAATGTGCTAATCATTTTTGCAGGACAATGATTCAGTTCAAACCCAACCCCTTTCTGACTATATATTACTCTTCCTACACACTTGACACTGAGAGACACTGTCCTTCCGTGTTACTCCTCTGAAGATGCCTGCCACAGCTGCTGGCGAAACGTCAGGAAAGAAAATACCAAGACCACGGTTACACAGCCCGGATAACCTACAAGAACCAATGAACTCTGACCGTGAAAGCCTTCGACAAAATTCTGGATAGTTTATTTCCCCCCTATTATTTACTGAGATGAATGGGATGAATTTTTTGCTTTCTTGTTTTGCTAAGTTACAAAGTAAGTTTTGTTTTGCTTGGATAAACATCAATTACCAACAGAGTATTTAGTAATATCAATATATCATTTATTAAAATAGGATTTTAATAAATGCAAAGTGGGGAAGCAAAGTCTTAACTAGATATTAGAAAGTATTGCTGGTCACCAAGCCAACTAGATTTATTTATTTACTACAGTTATACCCCGCCTTTCTCCCCCAATGGGGACCCAAAACAGTTTACACTGTTCTCCTCTCCTCTATTTTATCCTCACAACAACCCTGTGAAGTAGGTTAGGCTGAGAAAGTATGGCAGGCCCAAGGTCACCCAGCGAGATTCACTTAAATGAGTGGGGATTCGAACCCGGGTTTCCCAGATACCAGTCCTACACTATTCCCCACTATATCATAGATAATCTGACAAACTCTGAGTATGCATCCACATTTTCACAGAACTTTTGACAGGTTAGTCTAGTGTGGGGAGTCCACATATTTTGGCTGGGCTTGCTGGCCAGGATTTTTTTTCTAAACATTTAGAGAGGCTTTATTTTTTCACCACATGCATGGCAATCAGGGATAATCTGTAAATTGTGTGATTTTTATGCATGACACATGGTGTGGACCCCAAACTCTGTGTGTGGTATTCTTACCAAACACTGAAGTGAATGGGAAGTCCTTGCTTACATATTTCACGTGGGTAGAGAACTCTCTGAAGCACTGCTAAAATCATATATACAATACAGTCAGTTACTCTTCTTGAGGATGTGGTGTTCTGATGTAACCATTTCAGGCTATTGCAGCTGGCATTTATTTATTTATTGTTCACTTCAACCTTGGCCAAGTATGTGAAAAATAAGACTGCAACAATATCAGACACATTGTGTGAGGAACAGGCCGACCTGGCTTGCTGGACTGAAACTTGGATGGATGTCTTTGATGTAGCCACTTTGACACAGCTCACACTATGTATAAAGTCCTTCACCAACCTCAGATGGGGGAGGGGGTAGCATTTCTTTTCCGTGAACATTTCTCCATCACTAGGTGATGGTGCAGACAGAGGTTGTCTTTGATTGCATGTACCTTGTGTTGGGCACCCAGAGACTGAATAGGTTAGGGGAGCAGGAAACCCAGTCTCTAAAGCGATGCAGAACCTTTTGTCTTTGCTGTGAAACTTTGTTAAATTTCAACATAGATAACACACTGCTCATCTGGCATGGGCACTGGCTAGTTCAGAGAATGCGAAGTTAACCACAGGAAAAGGCAAGCCTCATTTGAGTCTGACACTGTGTGCTATGCATGACTCAAAGTGGGATGCAGCTCAGAAATTAGAGAAGTCAGAAACCTATTTTGGAAGTGACCATTTTTCTATTAAATACTCATTACTAGCAGTATCAAGGTATTTTGGTGCTGCCATCTCAGCCTTCACCATGATCCTTTGTTTGTTCCTGGAGTGGATCCTGCTTATGTTGTTTGAAGGTAACTATATTAATAAAATTATTAATGATAGTAGATGACATTTCTCTGAAGTCACCGCTTCAGAGATATATAGTGTTATTGTAGAGTATGTAAAGGGATAGATGTTCAAGTTCAAACATTGGTATGTGATTGTGATTTCATAATAAAGCTCCAATCCCAAATTTATAAGGAAGTAACTGTGCTCCTAAACAGAGTTATGTTCTTCTAAACACATTGGCTTAAATGAACTTAGAGCTCTGCTTAGGATCTTATTGTAAATCATATTGATTTACTTCTAAGTAAACAAACGTAGGATCAGGCTGCTCAAATGATAGAAAGTTAATATGCTAATGTTATTTATTTATGTATGATTGATTGGTATCAAGGTCATGGGAAATTAATATATTATTATTATTTATGCATTAATTCAACATCAACAGTGTGCCATATTTAGACATTTGAATAATATTGTAATTTTCATTAGGAAAAGAGCTTATAAGCCTTCTTCCATTCTGAGAACTTGTGGGATCTTTTGCTATAGAATGCATTCAATGGTGTGGCTATGTAACATAAGCTGCTATATCTTTCCCCTCTTTATGTACTGCATAGCTGTGACACCAAGAGCTGTGAGTGTAAAAAGTAACATGCATTTGAAAATAAAATAACATTTGCCAGTGATGATTAAGGATGACTGTGTAACCAGACTATAATTCTTAGCTAAAGGCCTTTCTACTAAGTGCTTTGGTTTCATGCTGTTTTGTTTCTGATAGATAACACTTCTTTTTTTAAACTGAAAGAACAGGAGTTCTTAGCATATTTGCTTTTTCATGGTACTTTTGGCACGGAAGTGATGTAACTGTGCAAAGGGCATATTCCCAATTGAATCACAAAAGAAAGCCATGTGTCATAAAAGTGACACTATATGAAGCCACTTTTTAAATAATTTACTAATAATTTCTGAAGCAGCTTCAGTCAAAGCACATGGTATTAATATTCCTACTGGAACATTACGTTTCATGAAGATCAAGAAACGGTTACATGGCCACGAATGACTAAGGGGCATTTTTCACAGTAGATTTTGCTTCTGTTTTGCCACGGACTAAAAAAAAACCCACGATTTAAATGTTTTTTTCATGGCCGCGATTTATCCTTGTCAATTATCTGTAGTTTTGGTTTTTCATGGGAACAAAGCACGCTGTATTTGACAACGGTTTGGTCTGTCCCTTTTGCAGGAGGCCTCCCCTTCCAACAGGCTCATTTTTTATGCCTGCCCCCAGCTCTGTCCCAACTCCGCCCAGCAGATTACCTCGTGCGGTTCACCAGCCCCAGCGCAAAAAACAAGCACCAGTCCCTCTGGTCTCCTCCATTTTTCTTCCACCCTCGCTCTGTTCTGCTTTTGGAACAGTCAGAGTCCAAATTGGGGGGTGGGTGGGCAAGGCAGCGCTTTCCTCAAAGCTTCCCTCTATTTTCTATAGGTGTGGAACCCATTGCCCTTTAATGATAGACAGGATTGGGGGGGGGGCAGGGAATCCATGTGCCCAGAGAAGTATTTAGCTGAAAGTGGGAATGGCGGGTGGGGGGAAGAGGAAAGAAGGCCCCTGGATTGCACGCCGGCCATGATCCGGCCACATTGCATTGTGAGAGACAGGAGGGCTCCTAGCTTGTGCACCAGCCCCATTCCAGCCAGTGTGCATGGCGGGGGGGGGGGAGAGGAAAGAAGGCCCCTGGCTTGCGCGACGGCCATGATCCGGCCACAGTGCATCGAGAGAGAGGAGGGAGATAAGAGCAGGCTGGCCGCCCCTCTTCAGAAGAGTGATGGGAGGGAATTTTGCCTTGGGTTTTTCACTCTCAGGATGCAAATTTTTCCCATCCAAATTCTCAAAAATCCCCCCTCCCTGCTGGGGTAGAGGGGCCAACAGCCCCTTCCCTTGAACATCCCCCCATGGGTCCAGCTGCCCTAGACTGAGCTGCCACCACCCCCAGCACGCGAGGAGCACATGGCGTGGCCCCACCGGTCTCCCCCTGGAGCCCTCCGTCCGACGTCCCCCTGGGCTTGGAGGTGTGGGCCCAGCTCCAAGGCCCATCCCGGGCGAGGGGCAGGGAAGGCTTGCGGGGACGGAGGGAGAGAAATGCCAGGATTCTAGGCAGGCAGGCAGGCAGCAAAAGGGGCTGTATTCTTGTCCGAGCACGAAACTCCCCCAGCCAATCACCGTTCTTGGGGGAGGAGAAAGGAGACGTCCCGGGGAGCGAAGCAAACATTTTTTCATGGGCATCCGAGCAACAAAACACGCGTCCACAGGAAAGAGAGTCTCAAAAGTGGTTTGGATTGCCTCTCTTTTAATGCGGCTTATTTTGCTCAGTGGGGGAAAATACGGATCTCCAGTGAATAACCAAAATTTGACTCCGACGCAAATCAGCGTCGAAACAGCAGCAAATCTCCGTGAAGAATACCCCTAAGTGTTTTTGTCTGGGCACAAACCCTTCTGTTCATTTTTGGATCTCTTGCTTGTGTGCATTATACCTTCAGCTCCTATGCTTGTCTCAGGAGAGCATTGTGCTTTAGGAGGTGGGAATATATGCCTAGGCAAAATATTATCAGAGGACAAATGGACCTTGTACCAGTGTTAATACTGGTGAAAGCTTATTGAGATGGACCTCTTTGAAGAGCTACAGAGGGATCTCTATTATTTGTTTAATTCCATTCTTTTAAAAATTCTTTTTAATCACATCTTTCCCTACAGGTTCCTTGGCATCAGGTGCTGAGACTGTGGTGCGAGGAATGGTGGGTCAGAACATCTCTTTACCCTGTAACTACTCTACTGACAAACATGGGATTACAAGCACATGCTGGGGGCAAGGGACTTGTCCTGTTTTTCAATGTACTGATGCAATTATCTGGACTGATGGACAACAAGTAACGCACAGAAAATCCAACATGTACCAACTAATGGGAAATGTTCATCAAGGAGAGGTGACGCTGACCATTTTGAATGTAACCGAAACAGCTACAGGGACGTATTGCTGTCGTGTGGAAATCCCAGGCTGGAACAATGATCAGAAAACACATGTGGAAGTTGTCATTGAGAAAGGTGAAGAGAATGTTTCCATAAGAACATCATAAGAGCCGTGCTGGATCAGACCAGTGGTCCATCTTGCCAGCATCCTGTCTCACCCAGTGGCCAACCAGTTCCTCTGGAGGTTCAACAACAGGGCATAGAGGCCAAGGCCTTCCCCTGATGTTGCCTCTTGGCACTGGTATTCAGAGGTTTACTGCCTCTGAATGTGGAGGTTCCCTTTACTCACTATGGCAGGCAGCCACTGATAGACCTATCCTTCATGAATCTGTCCAATCTCCCTTTAAAGCTGTCTATGTCTGTGGCCATCACTTCATCCTCTGGAAGCAAATCCCACATTTTAATCACTCGCTGTGTAAAGAAGTATTTTTTTTCCTGAATCTACTGTCCGTTGGCTTCATTGGATGCCCATGAGTTTCATGTGATGATTTATTATACAGGATTGTGCTTGCATCATACTTTATGTCTGAAACAATTTTACAGTTAGTTTTTATTAATAGCTTGATTTCTCAAACTTCCAGAAAAAAATGTACAACTTGTGCTATGTAGTTTAGCTTCCCAAGTAATCCCCTCTGACCTCACTTAAACTTAAGTGGCTTAAAAATTAATTATGTACACTTGCGAAGAATAGGTTCATTGATAGCTATTAAATCTGATAGCTAAATGGAATCCTAGTGTCATAATCAGCTGGGGAGAAGTGCCTTTGTTCACAAAATGGTGGACTTCATGGACCTTTTAGTTTGAGCAAGGCAGATCTCATATCTTTAGGTCTTTGATTCCTTTATAAAAAGCCAGATAACCACATTTTCTTCATCCACCTATCTATTCTTGCACATTCACATAACCAACCAACCAAAGGAACAAAAAAGGGGAAGAGCAGAGCAGAGGAAAGTGTTATTATATTCTCTCCTTCAAAGAATGACAGTCTTCCATAAGTATCGTTGAGCACTTTCCTTTGAGTACATGATTTGCTGTGGAAAACATGAGTCCAGCATAACTTCAAGCTAATAGTGCATTTCCCAAGCAGTGAGCAGCAACTTTCCCAGTGTCTTAAACCTAAAACATATGCACTTACTGAACTCCTGCCAAAAATAGGAGCCTACTTTGCAAATCCAAAGCATATTAATTAATGTAGCTTTCCGACATGATGCCATTAAGTTTGATTAGTCTGGCAAACCTTTTTGGTGGCCAATGGATCTTCACTATGATTTTTTTGTTATTTTAGTTTCTGGCACAAATACATTTCAGTGCATGTTGCTAGCTCCTGCTGAATTTAGCATGATCTAATTGGCTTCTGTGTTGCATTTCTTTCTCAGGGATCTCAGATCCAGTTTCAGATGGAGTGCCGGGTATGTATGCAAAGGAGTTCTGAATTTGGTGGTCTCTTTTAACTCTTGATCTATGAGCCCCGTGACACAGAGTGGTAAGCTGCAGTAATGCGGTGCAAGCTCTGCTCACAACCTGAGTTCGATCCCGACGAGAGTCAGTTTCAGGTAGCCGGCTCAAGGTTGACTCAGCCTTCCATCCTTCCAAGGTTGGTAAAATGAGTACCCAGCTTGCTGGGGATAAAGGGAAGATGACTGGGGAAGGCACTGGCAAAACACCCCGTAAACAAAGTCTGCCTAGAAAACGTCAGGATGTGACGTCACCCCAAGGGTCAGGAATGACCCGGTGCTTGCACAGGGGACCTTTACCTTTTTATTATCTCTTGATACCCCAGACCAGAAGGTGACTATAGTTGTGAGTATAGTCAATCTATGTGAAAGCTTAGTTCAATTACCAACTGTTATTTGAAACTACCAAGTTTTTTGGATATCAGCTATGCAGTTTTGGTTATTTTTGAATGTTCAGTCCCTGTTGTTCACATGTGCTTGGAATTGCTCCACTGATGTACTTTTTATTCATCTGACCAATATCTTGTAATCAAGTTAGAATTTCACAGTTTCACAAGTTCATTTCTCTTGGAAGAGTGTGATTTTTCAATAGCAAAACAATAACAAAATCCCATTTGGGGGTATTTTGTATAGAGGGATAATCTGAAGGTTATTTGATCTGCTGATCTTAACAAAGTACACTGTTCTTAACACGGTAACTATTATCAGTTCTACTGTCTGATTAAATTTATCTGCCTAGTAACAGAAGTATCTTCCTCTACCTCGGTTACAGTTCCCCACCAAAAAGGAAGCAAAACCTCTTGACAGTTTCTGTTATAAGTGGCAGATATATACCATTGGATATATAAGTAGAAGAGGAAGTCTAGCATAACTCCCTGTTCCCATACAACTCACAAGCCACAATGCACAGGGGAATTTTATGTGCTCAAATTTTAGCATTAGTGTAATTGGTTTTTAAATTACACTTAAAAGGGGCTTTCATGCCAGGAAACTTTAGACAAACAACAATCCCTCAAAATTTCAGGTTTGACTCATGTTGGTTTTAGTGGCTATAGTAGAATGATATATGTTTTTATTTGCAAGTAAACTTAGGATGGAATTTAGCTAACAGCCTATGTTTATTTAGTGCCATCTCTTTAAGTTTTATAATTGTGGGGACAATCTTCATTAATGCATAGTCAAAAATTAATCTGACACTCTTTTGAAATTATGTCTGCTCTGACTGTACAATCTATTTCTTTGGTGTATGTCACCTGTGTTCTGCAAAGATCTGATTCAAATTACACTGTAAATATCACCACCTGTAGCACTGACCAGTAAAAAAAAAGTCGGGGGGGGGGGGGGGAAGGCACTTGGCAGTGAAAAAATTTGATGGATGAGAGAATATAGTGAAGCATGTAGTAAAGTGAAATAAAAGTACTGTAAATCTAAAAATAAAGAAAGAATAAAGAGTAGGATACAATGAACAGTTTAGTGTACTTTATAAGATTTAGGTAAAGGTAAAGATTTAAGTAAAGATTTAGGTAAACATTTATGTAAAGGTGCAAGCACCGGGTCATTACTGACCCATGGGGTGATGTCACACCACAACATTTACTAGGCAGGCAGTATTTGCAAAGTGGTTTGCCATTGCCTTTCCCAATCAATCTACACTTCAGCCCCAGCAAGCTGGGTACTCCTTTTACCAACCTGGGAAAGATGGAAGGCTGAGTCAACCCTGAGCCAGCTACCTGAATGCAACGTCCGTCGGGATCGAACTCAGGTTATGAGCAGAGCTTGGACTGCAGTACTGCAGCTTACCACTCTGTGCCACGGGACTCATATAAGATTTATATTCCTCCAAATGACCTGAGACTCTGACATCCTGATGCATCTATTTGAATGCATAAGGTAAAAGACACAAACAGCTTAAAAACCATTCTGGACTGTATTAATGAATCTGTTGCTTTATGTTTGCTTTGCCAAGCTGCCACACGTTACACTACATTGTTCGTTCCTGTGGAATCAACATGGACATCCAGTACAGAATCATCACAATATGTAAGTAACTTTGCTTCTTCTTCACAGATTGGTATGGAATCATTAGAACTATAGGTACAGAACAGACCTGCAGGTCATTTCACTGTACTCCATGTATGTCTTGGGCATTTATGCTACAGGTTGTCTGACAGTTTTAGGGTACAACTCCTGGTGTTTTTAGCCAGAGGAGCTCCTCCCAAATATTTCTGAAGCAGAAATATATATTTTATATACAGAAGATGTATGAATTGATTTTGAAATCCCATATCACTTGAATTTCTATAGAAATTATATCCTTATACATCAGTGGTTTGAGGTCCAGTTAAGAACTGCAGTGCCTCTGTAGAAAAGGCACTTTTGCAGCAGAGTATGAATGAATAGGTAACAAAATAATCATTTTCATTTTTGCATTTCATTTTTATTTTCCACTGATTGCAAAAGGAGTCACAGCCAGCCTTCACCTGCCTATAACTTTGGTGTTTTGCATCCAAATGGCGTGGAATTTTCAGGGGTACATCCTACTTCTCCCTCCAAAGGATCAGATCTGCAATATGTTACAGAACTAAAAGATGCCCATTATTAAGACAATTTCAATAATACATACCCTATATGCTTCATATTTATTTTAGTGACATACTAAGCCAGTCTGTTCCTGGTGTCTTGCATCTTACTGGTGTAAAATCTTCAGGTATACTATTACTGATTTCAAGGAACTGCATATAATAGGATGATTGTGGAAAGATGTAAAAGGTCTGTTGGATTCTGTAATGCAACATAGTTCTAATATTATAGTATCTAACAGGTGGGGTTCTGTAATGTAATATTAAAATTATATCCAACTAGAGAAGCTTAATTGACACCCCTCCTCTTGCCCATTGTGATTGGAAAGGTTCTGAATCTGGCTTTGGATAATTATTTGATTTAAACTAGAAAAAATTGATGCGACTGTCTCTGCTTTCTAAGCATGTTTATATATGTTGCATCATTGTTTTTGATATGATATGATATAATATGATATGCCACCAAAGTAAAAATTATTATTCCTTATAAAAATTTGGCAGGCACAATTCCTAAACAGGGTTGAATATATATTAGAGTGTTTTGGTTTTGTCTTGATTTCCCAAGGCCCTCTACACACACATATGCACACATACACTGGAGGAACAAAACAGAGAGTGAAGATTATATATTCAGTAGAATCTAATGTGCCTTAACCTGGATAGCCCAGTCTAGCCTGATCTCGTCAAATTTCAGAAGCTAAGCAGGGTCAACCCTGGCAAGTATTTGGATGGGAGACCTCTAAGGAATACCAGCGTTGTGACACAGAGGGAGGCAATGGCAAACCACCTGTTAGTCTCTTGCCTTGAAAACCCCATCAGGGGTCGCCATGAGTCAAATGTGACTTGACGGCAAAAAAAGAAAAAGAAAAATCTAATGTTCAGCTTCTCCCTGGATTATATTGCTTCAAACTGCAAGGGGGAAGATGCATTTTAAATGCAAATGAGAAAATCCCTGCAGGTAGAAATGCAGAATGTCATGGAGCGACATTCAAAGATACAGCACGCACACCCTGACTGTGGTTCAGCCAAGGAATAGCAGTATCACTGGATTCTGCTGAATGTACTGACTCCATGTGGATTTATCTAGTTTTTCTAATGATCGGTAGTATTACAAATATCTAGTCTATTTGTAAATTATACTTTTTTGTGTGTCCAGCATACTCTTAGTGGAAGGAACTGATGGATGTTCATCTTCCCTTTCATCCATTAGTCCTTTCTGATCTCAGGAAAGTTGATTCCTGGAGCGAGCTCCAGACACCGACCCAACAATATTTAATGTTTTCATTTTTCCCTCTTCCCCTTCTTTTTCTTTCTGTACCCCATAATTTAAAAAAAATTTTTTTTAAAGGAAAGTTGATTCCTAAGGTCACAGGCCCTGTGTGGACTAACAGCTCTGCAGTTCATGGAGGTATACTGAGGAAGGTGTAAAACTGCTCCTTCCTCAACGTACCTCCATGACTTCAATGGACGTAGAAAGGTAACATTGCTTAGGCCAGCCCTGCTGAACTCTCACAAGGGGATCAGGAAATGGTGAAAACAGCCAATTGGGGACATGGTGGTGGGGAGCTAAAATGACACCAGTGAACTGCTCTGTGTTGCTCACAGTGAGGCAGGTGGGGACTGGTGTCTTGCTTTCCAGAAATTCCTGTCTTAGGCCCCAATAAATCTAGTACTGAACCATATTCTGCTGCGACAACTGCACTTTTGCTATGGACAACTGCACTGTACTGACTATGGTCATTTCTGCATTCTTCTGCTTTTATAGAATGTTTCTGTATATTTTCCCACACTGTTAAGAGAGCAAAGGAAGCTAGAATCCTGGCCAGGCCTATATATTGGCATTGGGGTAGCTGCTGTACTCTTATTCATCATTCTTGGTGTGATTCTGCTGCTACTAAAGTGTAAGTAATTTCCAGTGAGACGCCTTCTCCAGCTGTTTGTAGAGCATGGGGCAGTGTACAAACACTTTTATGGGGAGGCACTCCATTTATTTTAGGGTTGCCAACCCCCAAGTACTAGCTGGAGATCTCCTGCTGTTACAACTGATCTCCAGCTGATAGATATCAGTTCCCTTGGAGAAAATGGCCCCTTTGGCAGCTGGCCTCTACGGCATTGAAGTCCCTCCCCTCCCCAAACCTGCCCTCCTCAGTCTCCACCCCAAAAACCTCTCGCCAGTTGTGAAGAGGGACATGGCAACCCTAATTTATTTATATGAGGCCTCAGGCAGGCTATTTCTTCTGGGTTTTCCCTGTGTTTAGCACTCCCTTTCCAACCCCTTCTCTTGTATCTTCCCCTTAGCAAAGACAGAAGTTAAACAAACTGTAGATTAGCTTAAATTCTTATGCATATAATTGGACCTAAAAACAAAGCTTCTCATGTTAACCGTTATACGTTTTCTACCTTATATGTATGAGGCATTGATTAATTGAAACCCCTTTAGTATACATTGTGACTGCAGCCTGGAAAATGCTGTAACCATAAACCTTGTTCCGTTGGCAGCAGGCATTGCATGATTTCAGCTTTTTAAAACACATAATTAACTATTCATGTGTATTAACTAGAAACACATTTCACATGCATTGTTGCCTCCTGTGATTCATTATACTAATATGGTAGAATAGAGAATGGAACACCTGTCTCATATTGAAACTTGGTCTTTTTGCCCGTGTTTTCTAAAAGTATTTTTGAACAAGGACTATTGTGATACAGATAGTGATGGCTGATTATTCCTCTGCCCTTGTCCTGACCTGTAAAAATGGTAAAATGACTAGTTTTTCTAGGCCTGATTCTGAATTTTCAACCCTGTCACACTCTTGATTGGTCTAGAGATGCCAACCTTCAGGTGGGGCCAGGAGATCTCCTGGAATTACAGTTAATCTCCAGACAACAGAGATGAGTTCCCCTGGAGCAAATGGATGCTTTGGATGGCGGACTCTATGGCATTATACCCTTCTCCTCCCCAATCCCCACCTTCCCAGGTTCCACCCTCAAATCTTCAGGGATTTGCCAACCAGGAGCTGGCAATCCTAGATGGGTCTCTCCCCCCGCCACATTGTGACCTCTGACCCTGACTTATCATCTTCATCTCTTCCCAGTCACTTGAGTACAGTGAAATCTTTCTGATAGGGTTGCCAACCTCCAGGTGGTGGCTGGAGATCTCCCGCTATTACAACTGATCTCTAGGTGATAGAGATCAGTTCCCCTGGAGAAAATGGCCGCTTTGGCCACTGGACTCTATGGCATTGAAGTCCCTCCCCTCTCCAAACCATGCCCTCCTCAGGCTCCACCCCCAAAATTTCCAGGTAATTCCCAACCCGGAGTTGGCAACCCTGCTCTCTGATGGCCTCCCTCTCTCACACCTCTATGCTTCAGCAGCATCCTAGGTGACACGGACCCTGGGAGAGCTTGAGCCCTTATGGATATTAAATGCACTGATGGAGTTAACATTTACCCAAGGTCCCCAACACCTGGGACATCGTCATAGCAGCATTTAATGTGTCAGAGAGGAAGGCTCAGGGACAAACTAGACATGACAGATCCATGGGTCTACCACCATGATTTTAATGAGATTTTAAAATGCCACAAGGACCTGATCCTGATCGGGCCTGCTACACAGCAAGCTGCAGCACCCTTCCCTTGCTGTGCCTTTTAAAATGGAAAATGGCTGACCCCACATTCTGGCACTTTAAAGGCAGGGAAAAAAGAGCCCCTCAGCCTGCTGCACTGCAGGCCTAATTTGGATTAGGCCCTCACATCATTTTTAAATCTTTTTAAAGTGACAGTGGTGTGTCCACAGGTTGTAGCCATGGATAACATAACATCTAGTTTGTCCCTCACAGAGAGACCTTGCTGCTCCTGCAAGCAGGTCAGTGGGAACACAGGAGGAAGGAGAGCAGGAGCGCAAGTAAGGGATTCTTCTTCAGTGTGATTTTGAACCAAGCCAGAAAAGAACTCTCAGACCCACATAGGGATGCCAGCCTCTGGAATTACAGTTTATCTCCAGATAACAGAGATCAGTTCCTCTGGAGAAAATGGATGCTTTGGCGGGTGGACTCTGTGGCATTGTTCCCCACTGAGGTCCCTGTCCTCCCCAGGCTCCATCCCCAAATCTCCAGGAGTTTCCCCAACCTGGATCTGGCAACCTTACCCCCGCCAGTGGTCAGGGGGGACCTGGCAACCCTAGACCCACAATGCTCCCCTTGAATGGAAGGCAAGCATTAATGAACTCCTGGAGCTCATAATCTGTGCCTGCTTATTAGAATGTCAGCAGCAGCATTTGTTATGGAGTACAAACAATGGGAGCATCGCATATTCGGATAACTTGTGGAATATCCCTCTGATTTAATTGCTGCGCTCCCACGCACAAACCAACAAAGAGATAGGGCAGATTAATCCATTATGACACATTGCAAAGAGAAGCAATGTAAAACAGCATTACTTGGTTTCTCTGTATGATTCTCTCTTTTAAAAATCTGATTGAACCAACTAGTTTTTATTTACTTCAATTTTAAGATCTTTTTATTGTTTTGAATCTCCTACAGGGTATCCACCCAAGAATTGGAAGATACTTATTTTTACAAGGTAATTACTGTTCACTCTGTTTCAACTTTATTGCCGGACAGATGCAATAGAGATTCAACAACTTTCTAGCTCTAGTATAATGAATTATTATACTAGAGCTGGAAAGGACAGCAAGTGTCCCCTCTTCAAGGCTGTTTTAGAGGGTAGCTATGCTGGTGTGCTAATGAACAGAAAGATATGAGTCCAGTAGCACCTTAGAGACCAACAAGATTTTCAGGGTATGAGATTCCACGAGACAAAACTCCCTTCATCAGATAACACTTGGCATGGAGATCTCTGAGTCCTTATATCCCAGTCAGAAGGTGGGAGAGGTGTTGCAAAGAAGGATCTCATGATGCAAAGGTACAATGTGCATTTTAATCAGCTTGATTAGAGCAGAGGGGAAATACTTGGGGGCAGAAAATTAGACCTGTAAGAATCGTATGTCCCTACTCAGCCCGAGGGAGGGGGGTGGCACCACTGTTCTGAACTTGTGAATGAACTCAAGTTCAGCAATCTCTTTAAGGCTGCCACACATTCATAGGCTCAGCTCCAAGGAACTATGCAACTAATTCATATTGCCAGTGGTGCTTTGGGCTTCTAAATAGCAGACATATTCTTGCCCGTGCTTTTGGCAGTATCATTTTGACTCAGTGGACAGCGGACTCTGCGGGTTGGATCCAACAGTGTTTCCATAAGCGGAAATATTTCTGCCTGCATGATTCAGTTTTCTTGCCTCCTCCTCTCTCCTGCTGCAGCTGTGATTTTCTTGTCCCAGAAGCAGAAGGGGGACACTTTGGGCTGCAGTAGGAGTGGGGAGGTGAGAAAGTTGTACTATACAGGTGTAAATTGTTCTGCTCACGGAAACACTCCTTGGTTACATGCCTGTAATTTGCAAGGCGGAAAGGTTGGCAGCCTTGCCAGGTCTGCAGAACTTAGGATCATCTACCAAACATAGTTGTAAGGAGTCAATGTCAGGAGTCAGGAGTTGTGCAGTCCAGGCAGGCTCTTGACATGAGTTAGGCCCATTTCTGTTCAAGAGTATCTTTCGGTTTTGTTTCCCTGTGCTGTTCAAACTATCCCCGCTCCCTTCCTTCCCCTCCCTGCTCTGACCTTGAGTCACAAGCAGGCAACTTCAGTATTATGGCTTGCTCACTCCCTGCTTCCCACCAGGCACTGTTATCTCCCAATTCCCAGGCCTGCTTGATCTTGCACCTGGGGTTGCTTTGTGCTTAAAGTTATGCTTTGTAGAATGGATTGTCATTAGCAGCTTTGAACTTGTGGATTGCTTATGCTGTACCTGCGGCTCCTGAATAAACGTTTACCTGCTTTAGACCTGCCTGTCTGAGCAAGTGACTTTTTGGGATTGCCGAGGTTGGCCGGAGAACCTCACATTAGTGTGCCAAGCGTGGGCTGCGATCTGCCGTGTGCTTGATAACCTGTCCCCCAAGGTTTTCCAGTCCTTAATGGGCAGAAAAATGTGTTTGTATGTGTCTGTGTAGGATAGCAAACACTTTCCTCTCGTTAACTAGTGTGTATGTATATGTGTATATATATGTATATATGTGTGTGTGTATATATATATATATATATATGTATATATATATATGTATATATGTGTGTGTATATATATATATATATATATATATATATGTATATATATATGTATATATGTGTGTGTGTATATATATATATATATATCCTGTCATGCAGCCATATCTCAAAAGGGATCAGTACATGAAAGAAAGAAGCATTGAGTATGGTTCAGCATTAGTATGCCCAACAGGGTTTTTGAACTCATTGCATAAATGCAATTATTAATCTGCAGATTAATCAAGATGTTACCATATTGAAAATGTTCAATTAAATTAGCATATTTCACTTCACCCAAGTTTCATTTGTGCTTCTTTACAGGCAGGCGGGACTCTCAGAGACCGGGGGGATTCAAAACATTCTGGAATCCGGGATCCATGGGCAGGAAAATATTTATGAGTTGAACTAAAGAATAATATGTACACATCAGTTTGTCTTGGATGGAGAACTGAGAAAAGAGCTGCTACTCTCTGAGCATAGGGTAATTGTCACAGATACTGGAAGAAGAACAAGTTGCGGCAGATTCTAGTCCTGTGGTGGCCAGCCTCATTGGGAAACATATATATATATGCATCCCATTATACCTTGGTATGTTTTCTTCACTAAGATATGATACCATGGAGCTAGTAGCAGTGCAGAAAAGCAGACCAGGGGTAAAACTCTGATTCTATGCCATAGCAAGGCCCTTTTGTTTCTGAATTGATATGCCAAAATCTTCATTTTATGCGCTGCAGATTATGTGCTGCAAAATTGCCTTGGATATTTTCTGGTCTGCAGCCATGCATGTGCAAATTAAATCACGTATGCAATTAAAAAAAAAAAGTAAGGACACAAAATAGAAGAGAGCTATTTTCTCCAAATATTTTCATATGCCACGTACAGTTGGCTAGCCAAAAGGAGCTCCTATCGCTAGCAATCACCAGGTCGAAGGCTTGGTTAGCATTCTCCTTTTCTATCATTCTAATTTGATAAGTGAATGATCCCTCCCCCCCCCACACTGTTCAAGCCTACATAAAATATCTACTCTTCCATGAGATGTTAATTTAGAACCCAAAAATTCAAAATGTGAAGGAAAAAACCCCAAGACATGTTAGTAAGTATGGACTGCACAATAGATTAACAATATTTACTGCTATCAATTATGTGATAGATCAGCTGATACAGATGCATTCAAGGGTATCCCATCATTTTTTAATCAGCTCATTTATGACTTTTTAAATATTACTCGACAGTCTGCTTAATACAGACGGGTGTTAAATGTATAAATATTTGAGATACTTTTAGGAAATGGCAAAGTGCCCTAGAACTAATTTCCTTTTTGCCTTGCAAAATAAGAACTCAACCTAACTGATTTAGTGTCATCCAATTGTTACAACTCTAGGCTATTCATAGTCTCAAAACTAGAGGTGCTCTGAGCTCCCCCTACTCAGGTCTCCCACTATCCTTTTGTTATCACTAGTCACCTGTGCCCCTCCCCTTCACTACACCCCTGCTATATCTGCAATGATGCAATGTAAGAATATGTTGTAAATAAACAAAAGTCTAAGTACAAATTGTTTGCTAACCATGCTTTAGTCTGTACGTGCTTTCAAATTATTTTTTAAATGCTGGTTTGGGGATTAATTCTAGCTGTGTGCTCCTACTGAAATCGGTGAGAGAGGAGAAAAGCAGACACATGTGCTGAATCCTCTTGAATGATGTAAATAAGGAAGTTGTGCCTGCTGAATTAGAAGCTTGGATTCTCCAAGAGCTCCCTCTTTGAAGGTTCCTACATCCATCGTTGGGGTTACAAATAGTGTGTTAGTTGACTGCCTATATAACAGGCACCTTCCTGGGCATGTTACTTTCCTGTTGCTTTCTATAGATACCCAGTTTTAATGAGCCTACACATCGGCAAACTCTACTGAATACAAATCAGGTTACTAGACTACAAAGAAATCTTTTAAAAGTCTAAAATTATGCAAGGTGAGGAGAAAGTAGATAGAAAGAACATTCCAGTCCTCAACCTGCATTGCTATTGTTCCATGTGGGTCCCCAATCCCAGAAATCAACTTTCCCGAGTCAAAATGGGCTTGTGGCAGGAACAATCCACAATCCTTGATGAAGCAGATCTCTGAATCCACCCATAGGCACTCATCAGTCATGTGGTATGAGGATGGGATGACAGTGTGTGTGTTAATGAATGGAAGAGAGTGAAGAGCTGGCACAAATGCTTGACTTCTATTCTAATTTAAAAGTAATAAAGCCATGCTCCTGCCTGCCCTCACCACTCCATTGCATTTGTCATATACTTTTAATGTTTACTAGCGCAGAGAGTGTTTCTTGTTTTTTCCCTATAGTCTCCTGTGCATTGTGGTTTGTGGAGTATCTTTACACCAATATCACTTGGCATGCTTCCATATGGAAATACTTTTTGGCAAGCTCCTTGAGAGAGCTATAACGTTTAAATTGATCCTAAGCTCGTCCTGTCAAAGCCACTGCAGCTTTTGGCTTTCTGGCTCTTTGGCGCTTACAGATAAATATATCCAAAGAACAGATAACATGGTAAGAAGCAGGGGGACTTTGCAATGGTGTGAAGGTTGGGAAGTTAGTTTTGCACTACATATCCTTTTTGCTAAATGCAGCTCAATTATTTCTGAAGATCAGAGAAGGGAAGCAATGCTCACACTTGCTCACTAGAGGGTGCCAGATGCATGGAAACTGAACATGAGAACTACATGATCTCTTGCAGGAACAAGAACTTTACTGTTCACAGTTTCTTTTGGAATTATTTATTACTTCTGAAGTTCTTTTATTACTGAGATTTCTAGCCTGCCTCTCAGTGACCAGGAAGTAGCCAATAATGATTAAATTCATATAAAATTACAGTACAACTGTAAGCATCCGTAAAGGTTATCTAGAAAACATGCAGCTCTCAAAAATAAGCTATAGCAACCAGAGAGTCAAGTCAAATGAATAGTTGCTTCATAGTTTAGATCTGATACACATACACAGGATGACTCACAACATGGCAACTGGTATTTTAACATGCACTCTGACAAATGGATTTTCAAGCACGTTGACTATGTACTTTAATAATCGTTATCTGTTTCTAACAGTTCGATTCATTTTGTTAACTGTGCTAGACAGTTGTTGAATATGCTATACTCATCTGTTTCTTTTGTTGTGCTATCATCTCTGTTGTGCCAAACTCTACTCCCAGAGTTCCCAAGCACTGGCACTAGCTTAATGTATCTGACACAGGATAGAAAGTTAGCAGTTATTTATGTCAAAGAACTGTGCACTCTCACAGATTGGTAGGTAAAAAGGGCGATCATCATAAAACGTTCAATAATTGTAGAAATATCCTTCAAAATGTTCCCATTCCTACTTGTAGAGTATATATGCTCCAGTGTGGAGTTTCTCTAAGATAAAACAAAGAGAAGGTCATAACAATTACAACAGATCATCTATAAGCTTGAAAATCTAGGGAAAACAAATCAATCATATTAAATAATTTTCCTTAATGAAAAATCCATGCATTTTTTTGATAATGCTTAAACATATGGATGTACTTTTATGAGGCAGTCTTGTGCACTCAGATGCATGAAAACTGAACATGCACACCAGAGCACTAGCAATATACCTCACAACTGAATTCCTTCACTAGCTTCACTGTCCCCAGTTGAACTTGTCTGATGAGGACTGCAGTTTTCTTCAAGGACTTTAGACTATTCCACTTGTCTGGGCCTTCTCAGAATTTGCACATTCTTTTGTCACAGCCAGAGATGGGGCTGTTTATCTTGTTCAGCACGAGCGCTCCATTCTTGAAGGCAGAACTAGGAATCAGGGATTGTGCGCTGAACTTGTTCAAATCATTCTTTATGGATCAGACTCAAAGGGTTGCTGTTGGAAACCAGTTATGATCAGTGTGGGATCTAATCTGTGGAGTTCCACAGGACACTGTTCTATCCCCCATGCTTTTCAATCTCTATGTAAAGCCCTCAGGACAAATCATTCATAGCTTTGGGGTTGTCATTAATATACCCAGCTCTACATATCCTTATCCAAGTACCCTGGTGACAAGGTCCTAAATCACTGCCTGGCTGCTGTGGTAAATTGGCTAAGAAAGAACACATTGAAACTAAACCCTGAAAAGACAGAGGTAAGGTTGGGAAGGTGGAGATCATGAAGGACACTGCACTCTCCACTTTTGATGGAGTTCAGCTGACCCTTGCTGATTTGGTTAAGAGCCTTGGGTTTATACTGGACCTAATGTTATTACTGGAGAAGCAAGTTGATGCAGCTGCAAAAAAGGCTTTCTTCCAGCTGAGCCTAGCCCGAAAGATGGCACCTTCATAAGGCTGATCTGGCCACCCTGAACCATGCCACAGTAACATGAAGACTAGACTTCTATAATGCACTGTACATTGCTCACAACTATAAATCAGTGCAGAAACTCCAAATGATGTAGAATGCTATGGCTCAGCTATTATCATGAGTTAGCCAGAGCACACATATTACCCTCATCCTACAGTTAATCCATTGGCTGTCCATCTATTATGGGGCTCAATTTAAGACATTGGCCATCACGTACCCTTCCAACTCTATGATTCTAAACAACACCCTTCATGGCATTGGATCCTCATATCTGGGAGACCACTTCTCCCCCATGCCACAACAGCTTTGTTCATCTGAGCAAGCTTTTCTGTAGGTGCCAACCTGCAAATGAGCAAAATCGACAACTACCTGTACATGTGTTTTCTCCATTGTGGCCCCACCTTGTGGAATAGCCTGTCTGAGGAGGTCAGGAAGGCTCCCACTCTCTTGGCTTTCCGCAAACTATGCAAAACTGAATTATTCAAGAGAGCTTTTCTACACAGGCAATAGAGTTGCGCTGTACTAAACGATTCGCAAAGTTACTTGGACTGTGGTCTATACTACTGTATATAGCTTGCTGATCCTAGGATCCTACTATGTAGTTTTTCATCATTTAATGTGTCATGTTAATACTTATGCTTTGCTTCAGTTCTGTTTTTCAGATTCCTGATTGGTTCTACAACTCTAATCCTATTGTATTGTTTATTGAATGCCCTATCCTGTCGATTGCAATGACTCACTCTGTGTAATCCACCTTGAGTCCAAGTGAGAAAGGTCGAGTATAAATAACTTACATGAAAAAGTAAATACAAAGTTGCAAAGTTGGGCAATCATTTGCCTATGTGTGGCAGCTTAAGACGCTTGCCTATGTTCTGGCATTGTGAAGTAGTACTGGGTGGGGGGGAGTCATCCTGTTGCCTAGGCAACCAGGTATTCTTGCTTTCTCTATGACAACACTGCATCTCTAGACCTAGAAACTAGAGACTTAACTTTCACACCCTATACACTTATTTAGTTTTTTCCCCTATACTTTCATTTTTATCATTGAGGCTTTTTGGGACCGCTTAGTCTTCTATGAGGGCACTGCCTGTACTCAGGGTGCCACCTGACATTCACTTGGCCTGTTATGAGGAGATTATAGATTAAGAGGAACCACACGGTAGGCTTGAGAAAAACAACTGAGAAACAGGTTTATTTCAGTGGCGTGATTGGCATGGTGGTTTCTATGTTTTCCTTTTCTCCAGCCCTCAGTATTACATTAACAAAGAATCCTGGAGAACTGGGACCTGAGAAAGAAAGCAGATTACAAAGCAGGTTTCTTGACTGGTTCAGACTTATATCATGGAACAGAAAGGCTTTTTTACTTTTAACTGTTTCTGACAGGAACACTACTCAATGTTGGATTTTGTTGGGTTTCGTTATGCCCCAATCCCTGTTAATTTAGCAGCACATCCAAGCTTCTGGGTGTGTCAGGAACACACAGTTTTTTTTCTATTAAACTAATATACTTCATTTATTGTAGGAGCTCCATTTCAGGATAGGATAGGATAGAGTAAATATAGTTTCATAATCTAGTCTAACTATCTAGGATGGAGGGAGATCCAGGACTTGCGTCCTTCCCTCATGGTGGCAAGATGGAGAAGAGAGGTGCGTGCAAGTGAAGGTGTGAAGACGCAGGAAGGAAGGAAGCTTTTTCTTGAGAGTAACAATCTACACATCACAGGATAGTGTCAGAGCACTCACTAGTTAAGTCCCCCTCAGAAGTCTGAGGTTGAGAGATAGAGCAAAGTCCTTCACTTCCAACACTCAAACCCAACCAATTTTCAAAATTCCTAAAGTCCCTAATGGAATCTCTGCCTACCAACAGACCTCCTAACCCCCCTCCCACCAAAATGTAACAACACCAACTCTATCAGTTGGCCAGCAATTAACTTCCAAATCCCCCCCACACAGACACATTCCACAGTGGCTGCCCAAGGTCTCCAGCTGGCATGTGCCACCAACCTGGTTTTTCCAACACCTCAAGGGGCTTTTCTCTCCCTCTCTGATTCAACTGCTGCCTTTGCTGATTCAGCCATATGACCTTTGTAAGAATTGCCCACTGAGAGGGCCAGGGCTCCTAGCTTCCCCTCCCTGTTCTGAGACCTTGCTTCAGTGTCTCCAGCTATCCAACATCTGGTTACCAAGGGCACAACTTACTGCCTTGTCTGCCACTGAGGGAGTAGCCTCTTGCCAACTGACTGTCCACCCTTCCTGGCAATGGAGGTCTAATGTGTTACAGAGAACTGCTACCAGCATTAACATTATAAAGCATTTCTTAAAAGGAAAATGTCCACATGCGTAGTCGCAACACAGCCACATATTGAATAAAGGATCCAAAAGAAAAGGGTAAAATGCAATTCCTTACAGGTTACAGTTGTTCTAAAGGGTTGCCGTTATCCTGAAGCCTCTGCGCAGGTGTGCAGGCTGGCACACATGGCAACAGCTGCCTCCTACAGACCTTAGGAAAGAGTTCTGTCTGCCTTGATGGAATCAGCACGAAAGTGACCCTCCTCACTCCCAGGAGTTTTATCGTCTCTCTTTTGCCTCCCACTGACCAGGTCAGGCCAGGTCAAAAAAGCTTTTTTTGAAATCTCCAGGAATTTCCCCCTTAAAATCTTTTTAGCCCATTAAGTCCTCCAAATCTGTCTGACTGGAGGTGTGTGTGACTTGACCATCTCAATGTTTCTACCATTGGTATATCTAAGGCTTGGTGAGTGAAGCTGGCAAACAAGTGACTCCCCCCTACCCCCCAACCTGTACTCTGCCAAGAGAAAGATATTTAAAAAAAAACTCAAGGTGAAGGTTTTCTTCAGTTCAAACCACCAAAGAAAAATGCATTTGTCCACAACCTGTGATTTAAGAATCTTCTAGAACAATAACAAGGAAGCCAATAAATAAAAGTCTTCTATTTCCCTATAAGCAGGGTTGTCGGGCCTTTCACTATAACAGGAGAGCTCTTACTGGCAACCCCTGTTTCCTATCAGTGGAAAAAAATTACGGGGGGAAAATCACCATTGGCATGATGGTGTGAGTTTCCAGGGGAAACCTGGATGTGATATCATATTGCTCCAGGAATTTCTAGAGAAGTGTCACATCATGTCCAGTTTCCCCCCAGAAGTATCATCACGCTGTCATGCTGATGGCATCCCTCCCCCTATCCCTGCCCCCCAACTCCCACTGGGTGCGAGCCATTGTCTGGAAAATTCATGTAGCAAACAAACCAGTATGTCCTTTTTCTGGAGGTAAAAGTCAAAGCCCAAACTGAAGAACTGGAGACCTGTTATTATCTCCCTGTCCAAAACTGTATCTAAAAAAAAATCAGGGAGGCACCCAAAGAAAAATGTTGGGAAGTTGGGCAATTTCAGCTACACCCATTGATTGCATAAACATACTTTTTCTCTTGGTTGTAATAGAAAGACAAAAGTTTTTAATGACTATGCAGGTAATAGTTGATCATGAAATTGACTAGAGAGGAGGCAACCCTCAATTTAATCCTGAATGAGCTCAGGATCTGGAGCAAGATGTAAGTGTTGCTGAACTGATTGGGAACAGTGCTCACTAATGCAGTATAAGCATAAGTGGAAAATTCTGCAGAAAATATGTGGTCATGCTTCACTTCAAAACTTCTAAAAAATGAGAATATAAAATAAAGAGGAAGTTGAAGGAGTCAAGAGGGTCAGTTCTTTTCAGGATGCTTGAAGGTTATTTAAAAGCACAATAATAGAAACTAGAACACATAGCACTAAGCAGGAAGATACTACCAAGTCCTGCGTGGTCAGCAAGCAGAGTTAAGGAAACTAGAAAAGGCAAGAAGCTCTAAAAAGCAGAAGACCTGCCCAAATGAGAAGAATAAAACAAAGGTCAAAATCGGGTAAAACAAATGTAAATTCACATGTGGACAAGAGAAAAAAGAATTTGAATACCACATTACGATGACTAATAAAATTATTATTACAATTATATTTTTATTTTGCCTTTCCTCCCAAAAGCTCAATGAAGTGCACATAATTTTAGCAAATACATGTACATGGATGATCTTGCATATTGTTCCAAAAGTATGACCTGAGACTGTGTGAGCCCTATCAAATAGGACACCAAGCCATAATTAGGGGGAATTCTGGAAACTATAATAACAAGTGTTCTAAATTTATCTGGAGCTTCTTCTAAGATGATCCTTGTGTTGTGACTCACTCATATTTGGTAAGAACTAATTAATGGACTCATGTCCAATATACAGTACCAATGGATAGTATATTCATAACATATTAACCAGTTGTAAAGATGAAAACAATTATGTTGTAATAAAAGATAAAATGGAAGCAAAGATACTCTAACAGCACGATCCGGGATGTGTGTGTGTGTGCGCGCTTAGGCAGCCAACCAGCCACCACATCAATGTATCTCGGAGATACTCTGATGTCTCTCAGACATACACTGGTGAAGTGCTCCGCTGTTGCTGTGATGCAGCTAGCTGCAATGCCATGGACCCTTGCCAGAACGCCGCCAGCACAACCCTGTGCTGAAGGGGGAAGGGGCAGGCCCAGCTACATGACAGGAGTTAGGTGATTCCATAAGCCACCCCAGCTTGGGAACGCCCCCCCCCCCAAGAACTGGCATAAATTGGTTCTTGTAGGTTATCCGGACTGTGTAACTGTGGCATAAAGTTATACAATCAAAAAGTGTAGCATAGCCTACAGGTGCTCATGCAATGGAAAAGGCAAAACACCTGCTCCCACCCACAACCCCCAGCATAGCACAAGATGCCAACTACAGCCCTGACCTGGACAGCCCAGGCAACCTCGATCTCATCAGATCTCGGAAGCTAACCAGGGTTTGCCCTGATCAGTATTTGAATGGGAGACCACCAAGGAACATCAGGGTTGCCTCGCAGAGGCAGGCAATGGCAAACCACCTTGGAATATCTTTTGCCTTGAAAACCTCACATGGTCGCCGTAACTCAGCTGTGATTTGACAGCATAAATATCTAAATTACCCTCACAGTTCCTGATTTTACAGAGCACCAAGGAATTGTCAGAAACCTACTGACTTCCCACTTAGAATTTAAGGGTGGTTATTACCTGCCCTCATCTTTATCGATAATAAACTGGAGTCATTTGAAAATGCGAGTGGCATGATCAGACTAATTGGGGGGGGATTCATTCTGGTGAAAGATGAGGAAGGAAAATAATTGAAGACTTTACATTTAGCACAGGAACAGTGAATTTACAGTGCTTACATGCAAAACAGAGAAATTACTTAACGGCAAAAGCTCACTCAGCACTTCCAGTCTGCATATGACCAAACACATTTTTGATTATCGGATACCACTGAAGTCTGTGACCAGTGAACATGTTTCACTTATTGCTTTTTGTAATTTATCTTTGTATAGGTGAGTGTAATTTATCCATATCTTTGGGGATTAATATCACAATGGATTTCTTTTCCATCATGTAACAAAATGAATGCTGTGTTTCCCATTCTTTATCTGGGGACACACTTTTAATACCCATTATTTCTGTGTTTAGTGCCCATTTTTTTTGTATTTCATTTTTGAAGAGAATATCTAAAAACTTTTAGGAGTTTGGGGGAAAGAATGGTTTTGGAAATGTCAGGTTTTCAGTTTTAGAGTTAAAATAATTATAACATAGTTACTGATGTAGTACTAAATAGGGATGTTCGCTTTCCCCTCGTTTATTTGCCTTAGTTTATTAACTAAGCTGCTGACTAATGCTGTTAGATTTAATCAGAATATTAAGGGGATTATGGTGAATTTCCACAAGCATTTTATTAATTTGTATGCAGATAATAGCAAATTCCAAAGAAGCAACACCAGTTCTTCTCTAGGAGTTCAAGGAATTTAGTTTAGTTGCACATCTAATCATTAACACAGATTACTCTGAGCTTTACTGTTTACTCCCCTTCAAGGAGGATCAAATCTACTTTCCAAAAGTAACAGGATTCGCTTTACAGAACAAGGCAATCAAATATAGGGGGTAAATATCTCAAAATTTGTCTGTGTTGCAGAAACAAGTTTATGTCATTAGTTGATCAAATTCAAAATGATGTTAAATCTTGACAGTCTACATCTATTCTGGCTGGGTTAATATTGCAACAGTGAAAATAATAGTATTGCCCAAAGTTAATCTTTCTTTCAATGTTTACCAATAATTATTTTGTTCATGGTGATTTTAAAAAATCTAGATCGAGTAAAAATGTTATTTTGGGAGATACCAGTACTGGAGGATTGGGTATAACCTATCTATTTTGAAGCTCATCAATTAAAACAAATTTTGGCTCTTATAAACACATGGAAATAGGTCTCAACAGATATTTATGCTACGTATCGAGTTGAACACAGTATCTTATTCAATGAATCTTTTTTCACATAAAACTTTCCATAACACAGAGCTAGTCCACAATCATTTAACAAATGCTACATTGTGTTTCTTGAAAATTTGGAACACGGGCAGCCCAATCTTGAGGGTGTGTGTGTGCCAAAGCACATTAGGAGGCGGTGTGACCCTCGTGCCAGCATAAATTGAAGTTATACTGACCTAAGGGGTATTTATGCTGGCGCCAGTCTAAAGAAATAAAACACAATCAAACCCTTCAATTTCCCTCCAGCCGTGGCATAGCCATTCCCCGTAGGGAGCAGCTCAGCTATGCTAGAGCTGCACTGTGGCCAGCCAGGGTACATCTCCCAGCCCTGAGTATTGTGCTGTAAATCACCACCCATAACATCACCTTTGATTCTGTTGACAGAATACTCTTTCTTTTATGGTAACAACAATTATAAGACACTTTAAATAATACAGATGACATCTATTGAAAGGTTTAATTATCATGTCCAGAAAATTTTAATTGGATTACAGCACTGTATGAGCATTGAAAAAATTATTTTTATGCTGCACAGCAAAAAGTTACCAGAGTCCATCTACATCAACTCATCATTTTATCAGAATTCAACAGGTTTAGAGTAAGTCTCACATTCCATTAGTCCTGCTGAACATTTAATACTAGGGGTGGCAAAAGCACTAAGAGTCTAGCTCTCGTCTTTATGCTGGTTCAACTGTTTTAAAAGAATTGTGGGATAATGGCTTTGATATAAAAAATCCCAACAAGTCTTGGATTTGGATTAACTCACCATTTAAAACAATTGCTACTAAAATTTCCTTTAACACAGGACTTTATTATAACAGAGGGGTTCAGACAGAATGTTTTAATAAACAGAAAGAGAATATTGGCTATACGACTGGGTATCATATGTACTGTCTGTTGCTGTATGTATTATTGTGTTATGTAATTTCTGCATAGTTTAATATGCCATATTAATACTTTTGGTTGTTTCCACTTGTTTTTACTTGGTTTTAATTTGTGCGATCTCAGTCCTATTACATTGCTTACTGGATGTCCCATTCCTATTGACTGCATTGACTTACACTGTGCAATCTCCCTTTCTCAGTGAGAAAGGTATAAATAGCATAAATAAACAAACAAAATGAAAATAATACACAGGTGGCATATGACATCATTAAAGCTGTTCCTAGTCTAGCCCTAAGCAGAGTTGCAGCCTTCTGACTTCAATGGGTTTAGAAGGATGCAGCTGTGCTTAGGATTCAGCATACATTTTGGCAAATTCTCCTCCTTACAGTTGGAGAGGCTACTAATTACAGGCAATATATTATCATATGTCATTGTTATGTAATTATACATAGGGTTTTTTCATGCAGATTGACAAGATTAGTAAGGTAACTAGACAGAATGTCATCCTGGATCAATTTCTGTTGTTGTGAGGGAATTTTCAAGGACAAAATTAAAACATGTTGCATTCGAATCATATCCCCCACCTTTATCTCTGCCACAAGATTATAAATTGCTAGGAAATAGAAAATAACCACAGCCCTTTGTATTGAAACATGTATGGGATGATACATTGATAGAAAAGAACTTTTTTCCCCCAGTACATGAAAGGTTACTCAGTTTGATAAATTCACTGAAAAATTAAAAATCCTTCTATTTAAATGAAAGTCCTAATATTATTAGACCTACTTCACAGATGAATTCTTTCGGGTCATATTATTTTTAGTTAATTTGAATGGCCAGGTATTTTAATGTTCTTTCTCTTGTTTAACATTTTGATCATGGTTTAGGGTTGAATACAGACTAAACAGGCAACTTCCACAGTTTCCCCCTTATTGCTGCACACCACTTTCTTCCTTAGGGTTCCGTGTCCACAAGAAGGAGCATTTCATGGAGGTCCACAGATTGCAGTTGGGTGTGAGTGTGTGTGTGTGGGGGGGGGGCAGGAAAGTTCTGTTCCACTGCTGGAAAATTTAATCTGGATCCAACCCATTGACTAGTTGAGCCTTTGGAATGAAACGACTGTGGGATTAGAATGTGTAGAACCAGTTTGCAACAGCATATCCATGTGGGAGCTTCCAGTTTTTTAAATGGGTCAGGTACCAGCGATGTAGGGTAAGGTTGCCAACAGGCCTAGAGAAAAATATTCTTTCCTTTTAATGGAGGCTTTCAAAGATTCTATTTATTAAGTGATATACCGTATATACTCAGGTATAAGCCGAAGCGAGTATAAGCTGACCCCCCCAAATTCGAGGCCAGAAAAGGGAATTTCTTATTGACCCGCGTATAAGCCGAGGGTCAATAAGAAATTCCCTTTACCGGCAATGCTGCGCTCTAAAATGGCGGCCGCCATTTTAGAGCGCAGGGATGATCTCGCCCCTGCCCCAGGTCACCCTCCTGCCAGCCTCCCGGGCCCTCCCGACCCACCCCAACCCCAGTGCCATCCAGGGTGGGAGGGGGAAGAGCCCCTGAACCCCCTACTCACCGGGAGATGCGGTGAATCGTCGTCGGCGGTGGCGTGGCCTTCCTGCACCTGCAGGAGGCCCCCCAAGCCGCTGCCGGCCGCAGGGAGCGGCGCAGGCGCGGTGGTGGCACAGCCTCCTGCAGGCCCAGGAAGGCCGCTGCCGGCCGCAGGAAGCGGCCCGGGCGCGGCGGCTGCAGCCTGGCGTGGAGGGGCCTCTTGCCAGCCCAGGAAGGCCGCTGCCGGCCGCAGGGAGCGGCCTGGGCGCGGTGGCAGCACGGCCTGGAGGGGCCTCTTGCTGGCCCAGGAAGGCTGCTGCCGGCCGGGGAAAGGTGCGCGGGCCCGGCGGCGATGGCGGCGATGGCGGTGGTGACGGCGGTAAGTTCCCCCCTCCCCCCTCTACTGTATTGACCCGCGTATAAGCCAAGGCCGGCTTTTTCAGCCCTTTTTTTGGGCTGAAAAACTCGGCTTATACGCGAGTATATACGGTGATTCACCTTCATGCCATGAAAAGCTTCAGCTGCTCATTTCCATACATTTTTTAAAAAAAATATTTTTTTATTTTATGATAGATATAGAACAGTACAAAGAAATATATAAAATACAAAACTTACAAAGAAAAGAAAGAACATAAATGTTTTAAAATTATACAAAACCTATAAATGAGATCAAACTGAGATTGCAACGATACATACAGTTAATCTAACATATTAATATTACTACTATATGTTCAGTTAAACTAACCTACTAAACTCATATTATATAACCACTACCATCTATACAATATTTGATAGATCCAGCTTACTACTTTACATTTTTATACATCTAAGAGGGTATTACTTTATGTTTACAATCCTCTACATTTTTCTTCATTACCTTCCCATCAAATTGGTCTATAATATCTGGTTTAAAATTTCTAAGCAATATTTATGACGTTAATCTTAATTGATTTAAATTTTCAACAAATAAATTATGTTTCTTGTAAGACTCACCTGTGCCTTCAAATCAGATTTTGAGAGGAGTATAGGTAATAAGATTTCCATTTATCTTTAAATACTTTATTCGGCCCTTTATTCACATTTTAAGTCTCTGTTAAAGGGAGAGGACATTTTTTCCCAAGCATGTTGGCAACCTTAGCTGGGGGGCAGAGCACTATCTAGGGGGGAAAGTCATATTTTCCCAGTTAAAAATAACAGTTTTAGTACTAGTAAAACGTGATCTCTCAATAACATAAACACTATTCAGCAAGAATGTCTAGATAGTTTAACGTACTGTATTAAGTTATGGGAAAACTCCATGAACACTTTAGACCATAAATGTAACTCACTGACCTCATGAAATCTGAGTAACCTAAGCCTATTTTGTTTACTTAAAATATTTCTACCATGTCATCAACTACACTGGTACTCAGGGCAGCTTGTGAAGAAATTCTAAAATACAAATATTAAGCACAATAGAATACAGTTACTGTGAAGGATTAATGTTGGCATGATTGAAATTTCTCAAAGGGACAACAATAAGAGTGTTGATAACAAGAAAAGGGGAAGAGGAGGCGATATATTTAATCTATTGGATATTTAGATTTAAGAGCTTCTCCCTGAAGCTAATTGTGCCTCTCTCAGCATCCTTTATAAAAGGTTGGTGAAGAATGAACTTTTATAAACCTTCTCACTCTTTTCTACTTAAGGAGAGATGAACTCATATTCTAGCTGTATCTGAAGAAGTGAGCTGTGCTCATGAAAGCTCATACCCTGCCAGAAATTTTTGTTAGTCTTTAAGGTGCTACTGGACTCTTGCCTCCAGGTACTAGCTGGAGATCTCCCGCTATTACAACTGATCTCCAGCCAATAGAGATCAGTTCACCTGGAGAAAATGGCTGCTTTGGCAATTGGACTCCCTCCCCACCCCAAACCCCGCCCTCCTCAGGCTCCATCCAAAAACCTCCCGCTGGTAGCAAAGAGGGACCTGGCAACCCTATTTCTAGAAAATCTAGGTGAGCAAAGTCCTTGCTCATGAGAGAACCAATAGTAATACAGGACTAAATCCCACCTAAAAGATAGAATTGGATTTATAAATTCTACATTTAAAATAATTAGGCCCTGTCAATTGTTTGGTTTTGCTTTGTACTTCTCAGTTATCTTTGGATGTCCTGACGGATCGTTGTGAATATGGCCCACTTTCCAGCTTGATACTATACTAACCCAAGAGTGAAGCAGCCTCTCGTTCCAAGGAGCTGCTGACTTTGTTTCTATAAGTGCCTTAAGGAAGCTCTCAGCTCTAGGCAGTAATCCCCATACATCACTGGTAAAGTGCCAAAACAAGCTTAGATCTAGGTAGAGTGAAACAGAAATGCATTTATTAAGGGGAATAAAACAAATATCTGTGCTGAGGAACTAACAAACTGCAAGCAGTCAAAACAATAGCAAATACTCTATTTCAATACTAAATTGTAGAAAGCCTACTTAATAGCCTATCATTCCAGTCTTCCAAGCATTATGCAAGTTATGCCACTGAAGAGGGAAATCAGACTAAAATACAGCAAGCAAAGTTGGCTACAGATACTGGTAGGCACAAATCCAAACAGGGGTCCAAATACCAAGACAGAGATCCAAACATATAGACAGCAAATAATGCAAATACATGGATGATTTGAAGCATATTGAAATCATACTTTGTGGGAGGAGTGTTTCCTCAGTTACACATAGGGTTGCCAACCTCCAGGTACTAGCTGGAGATCTGCTATTACAACTACTCTCCAGCTGATAGAAATCAGTTCACTTGGAGAAAATGGCCACTTTGGCAATAGGACTCTATGGCATTGAAGTCCCTCCCCTCCCCAAACCCCACCCTCCTCAGGCTCTGCCCCAAAAACCTCCCGCCGGTGGCAAAGAGGGATCTGGCAACCCTAGTTACACAGCAAGCTGTGAAGCCCCCAAACAAGAGTCATCTTTGAGGGGAACTATCCCAATAGCAAGATGGGGAAATGAAACATACACAAAATGGGGCTGAAGCTCTCTGTATTTAGTGGACTTCTGGCATCAGGATTGACCACAGTACAAGCAGAATCAGTTCTTCAGTAAATGAATTTGCAGTGTCCATTATAGTTATAAGGAAGAGAACAAAGTATTTGAAATTATACCAGGGCTGCATTCCTAAGGACACTTTCCTGGGAGTAAGCCCCATTGAATAGCATGGAAGTTTCTGAGCAAACCTGCTTAGGATCGCTCCCTAGGTGTTTTTCTGCAATGAAACACATAAACATCATCAGTACTTTATGCTGTGTCCTATGAAGATACTTCTCGTTGGTAAAGTTTTGGTCTTTACAGTGAAGGGCAAATTATTTTGCTTTCCAAGCCACTTCCTGTTTGCTTTGCACCCTTCCCCACACTGTGATTTTGTCCGTATAGTGATTAGAGGATTACCGGAATGTGCGAACCCAAGAGCCAGCAGTACAACCAATAAAAGAGATGGAATATCATGTGAATAACATACCCTGAAGCAAAATAACACTATCCTAACGTCACCTGGGGAATGTTGCATGAAAATAATGAGGGCCCATTTGGAGGTCTCTCAGCATTGTCCCTGAGAATCTTGCCAAGAGGAAATAACATTCACAGAAGTAGCAAAGAAGACCTACTCAGCAAAATTACGGCCAACACAATTAATGCCTGTGGCCTCCTCTGGGAAAACTGAGCTGGATAGGGATTAGAATCACAGGGTCATTTTGCTGCTTCAACACTCAGGTGGTAGAACTGAGGTGCACTGTGAAGTTTGATCAGCTGCAGGCATTGCATTGACCTTCCTACCCTTTACTCAGAAAAGCACTAGAAGTTATCTCATACAGAAGACAAGAAAGAGACAGATTTTGAAAAGTCCAGGCCTAGAGGAAAGGATGGGTTAAATAACAGATCAGGTGGAATGTAATAGATCCTCTGCTTCCTTGACTACACTGAAGGAAATGAGGTTAAGCACATTACATTTTCTTTTATTAGAGTGCCTGAAGCAAAAAGGCAAGTATGAAAGAATCTACTCTCTCTAGGATTCAAGCATTACACAAAGAGGGCTGTGACCTCCACCTTGAACATACCATTTTGGCAAAGGCAGCAAAAGTCACTACTTACTCAAGTGCAGTTGGACAAGGTGATTTAGGCAGGCCTAAGGAAAGCTAAGGGCAAACAGGCAGGGAATAGATAAACAGGCCAGGCATGGTGGCGATTGATGGCTGCTAGGTTTGGATAATTGCCTGTAGGACATGGTCAATGGAATTCACACAAAGGCTTGCCAGACATTGTCAGGTAATGCACCCCCATACACACATGCCTCTCCCCAATCTCTCATGTTACAAAAAGGTAAATTCTATATTTTAAAAAATTACTGAACTTCTTACTTTTTAACTGTACTTTTAACTAGTTCTTTAGTTGCAGATTCTTTTAGCTTTTTCGGGGTTTTTACTTTAGTTTATCAAACTGATAAACCTTTCTATTCTTCAGGGAACATAGACTGCACATCTATGTTCCATGAGCAATTTGAATGTTTGTGAATGTTCTGTTTGGTAAATCAGTGCCACAGCTTTTACTGCTACAGTATAGCTTTTTAAAGAACATGTACACTTAATTTCAGAGAAGCCAGATTGCATATTGTGAAGTAAAATATTCTTGACCTTTCCCTCTTTTTAGTGGGCACCATATCTCAAACAATAGTAAGAGGGGTCACGGGCCAGGAAATCACATTGCCATGTACCTACAATGCCCGAGATGGCGCGACCGACATGTGCTGGGGCCGAGGCAGCTGCCCAAATTCTAAATGCAGTAATGAAATTCTCCGTACAAATGGAAGGAGGGTGACATCAAGAACTTCAAGCAGATACCAGCTAAGAGGATGGGTTGGTGGAGGAGATGTATCTCTGACCATTGCAAATCTGGAAGAAGGAGATAAAGGAATGTACTGCTGTCGTATCGAAGTCCACGGGTGGTTTAATGACTTGAAAAAGACCCTGAATCTACAGGTTGACAGAGGTGAGTGGGGTTATTGTTCTCTTTTACACTTAACAAGCAATCTGAAACATTAATTTAGAACTTGTCTGTCCTGCCAGCTGACTGTAGATAATTTCTCAGATGAGGCTGATTAAGCTGACAGGAGACCTGCAATATCTATAATGAACATTTTGAAATTAGAATAGGCTGCAATGTTCATAGCTGGAATTTAAATTGGAGTGCCTTGAAGAGAGACACATGTTTCTGCTACAGTATAACCTAATGAGAAAATGTGTAAGGACAGAAATGCCATGTTGATATGATGCTTGGCTGTCCTCATTGTCTGGAGAAGGCCAGGCATTTTTGTCTTCATGCTCTGCCCTGGCCATTTACTAGGGAGAAAAATGGCTGCATACCCAGTTGAGTTTATTTTTGTTTGGTTCACAGAGAGATAAATATCCTTCTGTGTACAACTTTAACATTTTCATAGAAATCTATGAAATAACAAAGGCCTTAAATTTGGCAAGATTATTCCCAAAGAATGTAACTGTAAACTATTGAGAGGGATTCCAGAGTGGCTATGGGACCTAGGGCTGTCGATTCGTTTCGTCCTGAACCGAAAAACCACCGAATTTCCCCCGATTCGACAGTTTCCGATCGGATGGAACCGAACTAAAAAAAAGGCGGGAAAAGGATGCGCCGAATTCGGCGATTGCTGAATAAATTCGGCAGGTTCGGCGTTCCTGAACCTGCCTTTTCCCACCTTTAAAGACCCCCCGCGCGCCTTCAGGGGGCTTCCCTGAAGGCGCGCACGCGCGGGGGGGGGGGGGGGAACAGAGCTGCGCTTCCCAGCTGGGAAGTGCTTTGGAAACCAACAGTGATATACAAATGCTAACTTAAGTATTAGCATTGTGTGGGCTTGCCTCTTGTTCCATAAACAGTAGTTTTTCCACTTCCATTCTCTCTATTAGTAACTATATTTTTGGCAAGATATGGTATTTTGTTTAGTTCAGATCCCCAGATATGGCTCTGATTTATAATTTTATTGTTTTTTAACAGCAACAACCACAACCTCCCAAACAACTACAACAACCAAATCTCATACAGTTCCTGTCACAACCACCTCTGTTCCCCTATTGACCACAGTGACTCCTCCAACAATTGCTTTTTTCTTAACAACTAATCCTCCTCCTTTAGCAGTTCCTACTGTTGCCCTATTAACTACTGATGTTCCACCAATGACATCTTCTATGACAGAAGCCAGTGAATTTTTGACCAGTGACCCTCCGTTTGTCAACATCAACCCTTCAACGACTAGTCTTCAGAGAACGTATGAATATGGCTATTATTTTCCTACCAAGGAATCAGATATTGACACATCTACTGCAGGTATAAAGACTTCTCTCTCCCCCCACCCCCCGCACAGCTGTCAGGGTTTGCTATAATCTTTCCCAAAAATTCACTGCAAAGCGGGTTTGGGAAATATCAAAGAACAGCATTAAACAGCATCAAACCTGGGGCAAATCACACATGTGAAAATGGCCAGAATGAGCTGTGATCCAGGAGGTCTCTAGTTCAAACCTTGCCTTTGCCATAAACTCATCAGGTGGCCTAATCCCAGCCTGGAGATTTAGTAGTGGATTTATAATTTCTGGTGCTAAAATAAAACCAGATGGCACTAAGGCAGTGACAACTAGTCTTTACTATCTTTTAGTTGCTATCTGTCCACTATTTGTTCTTTAAAGACATCTTCAGCCCCCCATCCACATGGGGGTTACCCTACTTCAATTTCAGTGTTTCAAGAAATATCAGATCAGAGTATGTTCAGGAAACCTTGGCACAAGTTAAGGGAAACTATGGGGGAAGGCAACAGGAGGGGAATGGAAGAAGGAGGACACTGCATTTTAAGAGCTGGGGTGGAGAAAATCAACCACATGGCAGCAGCATTTTAAAAAATGCTTAATTTGGCCTTTATTTGCACAGTGGGTTATTTTTTGTGACTACATCTTTTACAGGTACACTGCTGACTCCCAAGAACACTGAAAACATTGAGAACATGCCCACCTCAGGTAAACATTATTACAAATAATGAAGATAATAGCTTCTATATCTATACTTCTAACCATCATGCTTAAAAAGTATTGGACATTTGAGGAATTATTAAAATATTAAAATGTAACCCGGATGCTTAAACGAACCACCTATAGTCTTGCATTACTCCTGACAATCTAACATTTCATATTTAAAAAGTAGAGTTAGTCTTCATGGTTGCAAAGTAATACTGAGAGACTTCAAAGATTTTAAAACAGAAGGCAATCTAAAACCACACATTATTTAAAAGTATTCATTAATTTTTTTAACACTGAACTAGCAACTTTTAGATTGTAGATAGATTCCACCCCCCACCCCTGAGATTTGAAGGTGGTGTCGAACAAGCTTCTTTGAGCACATACATTCACTTTTAGTGAAGAGGTTTTGCAAAGTGGGGCAGCCCATTCTTGAAGGGGGAGGGGATGGATCTGTGTCGGCAGAAGGCGGCGCAGTCGCGCCTCCTCCTCCAAGACTTCCCGACCACCACTGAGCCTAAAAAAAAACTTTTAGTAAAATTTAAAATTAAAAAAGGGGGAAATGCCCCATAGTGAACAGTGAGGCTGCACCACCCAAAAAAAAGGTGGCACAGCCCTGCCACTGCTCAAGGGGGCGTTCCCGGGGTGAAAGGGCTGTGGATGCTGCCTAAAGGCAGCTCCACCAATGCCCCAGGAATGCCCCCCACGCCATGATGACCCCACACTATGCTGGTGTGGGGTCATGTCAGCTCCTAAGAGGCTTTGTGGCCCCCTTCAGAAATGGGCTCTTAGTGTTTCAAACAGCAGCAAAATGTTTTTCACTTGAGTTGACAATGGGACCAAATAGAAGTGTGTATGTACTTTGGCAGCATTACTTTTTTGGTGTCGTGTGGCTTTGTTCAAAATGACTCTGAGCTCTAGTTCTTAGTTTCAGTGACAGTCACCAACACATCTCATACAGTTGCCACATTGCCTGCTAAAGCTCCCCTCACAGCCACAGTTGCCATCCTGACACCTTCTCCTTTTCTCTCACCAACTGCTTCCCCCCCAACAGCCCCTGCTGCTGCACTGCCCATTACTAATATTTCATCAACCTCTTCTACCTCAACAGCTGTTGCTCTTCTGACAGCTTCTCCTCCATTAGTCAACATCAAATCTCCATCCACTAGTCTTCAGCTTGAAGGCGCTGAAAATGGCAGTTCGTGTGCTACAGAGGCTTCTCCTGCAGGTACAAAAACTAACCGGAAACAATAAATTGTATTAAGTTGTGTGTAGATCAGTGCTTCTTTGCCTCTTTTTTTGTAAGCGATAATTAAAACATTGGAGTGATTCACATGATCATCCTTTCTATATGATAGCAATGCTGCATGGGGCTCAAGTAGGAGGAAGCATTTGCAGGGACGGCTCCCAAATCGCATCAGTAAGATGTGGTTCAGGCTAGAGTCACTTAGGAAGTTGGCTGTGAAGTGGTAACGCTGCTGGCTTGGATCCTGTTTGAATGTTGTTGTTAGTGGCCAAAAACGCATGGTCCCTTAACCCACTTTATTCCCCGTTTCAGCCAGGATCAAATTGACCCAGACTGGGGGGAAACTGTATGCATTACCTTGAAAAGCAGGGATGAAACTGTGCAAATCCATCCATGTAAACAGAAAGTGCGGGAGATGTGCACAGTTCCTGTTTAGCTTGCAACACCCCCGCCCCCGGTAATTGGTCGTTTCCCAGGGCAGGGAAGGCCCTTATTGGTCAATTTGAAATGACCAATCACTGGGGGCATGGGGTGTGTGCCAAACTAAACAGGAACTTCATGTCTCCCGCACTTTCTGTTTACATGGATTGATTGGCACAGTTTGGTCCCTGCTTTTCAAGGTAATGCGTACAGTTTTCCCCCCAGCCCGGGTCAATTTGATCCTGGCTGAAACAGGGAATAAAGTGGGTTAAGGGACCATGCATTTTTGGCCAGTGACTCCTGCACACTAAAAAATGAGTTTTTAGTAAACTCACACGGAAATTCTTTAGCTACAACACAAACAAACGCAAATAGAAAGGCAAAGTGGAGTATGGTAAGTCCTATACTTCAAATCTGGATCACTGCTCATTCCCTTTGAACCACAAGTTGAGATGGGAGGGTGTTCAAGTGCAGCAAGAGTGGGTGGAAAATGAGAAGGGATAAACAATTTCAAAGGAGAAACGCACAGATGGGGAGGGGCAGGTTTGGTTTCCTGCTCCCACCAGCCCACAATGCACTTTAAATATCCCTGCATACCAATCCCCTTCTTTATAGGGATTCGACATGATCCAGGTTGGGCTATGTGGCTATCCCATCCAATTTACCCTTTAGAAAGTTTGCATTGGATTGGAGTCTTTTTGGTGCAACAAACTAATATAGCTTGATGGTTAAGCAGTGAACAGGAGAATTAGTTTCATTTTGTGGTCAAGCAAAATATTTTCTGTAGGCAGAGTTCCACAAGACCAAACCTGAATACAGAACTTGCTAGCAACCCATATTTCCAGAACTGTAATGAAACACAATAGCTAAGACTACCACTACTTGACTACTTCCTCACATTTCACATCTCAGATTGGTGGCGTCAGGACTGGAAAAACCAGGCACAGTTTCCTTTCCTTCTTCTTTTGTACTTCTTCATTTCCCAATGGGATCACCAACACATTCACTTTCAGATCTTCTTTTGCATATCTGCTTAGGAATGGTAATTGGAGACAACATGTTTTGAAGTCTTATTTTTAATGAGGATTTCCCATTCTTCCTCTGCTCATTTTCATGACAGCTCCCCCCATCCCATGTGCCAAAATCTAATGCCTGTCAGGTAATAAGTGGGCTGGTATGGGCAATGCAAACATTATACCAGTCATAACTTTGCAGTTACTTGAACTATCAGGTAGACTGGCCATCAACATAGTTAAGATAATCAAGACACTCAGACTCCTGCATATTATACCCATCCTTGTTCTAGACATGCATCCTTTTTGCTCCTGTCTGCACACAGTAAATTTCTTATATCTACCATGCCATCCTAAGCAGAGTTACACACTTCTAAGTCAGCAGGGTTAGAAGGGGCATAGCTGTGCTTAGGACTACACTGTTAATATGGCATTGTAACTATCAGTTCAGTGTAAGAAATATTGAATCAATGTCATTGCTTGGCTGGATGGAAGCCAAGCCTTAACTATAAACATAGTGCACAGTACTTACATTTTTATTATTTGTTTTATTTATTAAATGTTCGTGCTCTTCCACATCAAGGATGTCTGAAAGGCTTAAAACAAAATGCAATAAATTACTTATAAATCATAAAGTAATTTTACTGCATTTTGTTGTAAACCTTTCAGACATCTTAGTAACGTAAGTTTGTTAGTAATCTAGGCACAGATGGTGTCTCATGATTAAAAAAAAACAACCCTCTTGGTCTGAAGGAAGATAGTTGCGAGCCATCATCCTTCAAGTCTGATGGTGCAAAGTTACATTCATAAGGCAGCTTCATTATGGGAAGGAAGACCTCCTCCATAGTGACTCTTCCCTGGATTACATGTATCTGCGGGACTTCCTGTCTTGGTAGGTTCCCCAGAGAAGGTTAAGATAATCTAATATCAACTTACTGGTGGTCCCTAGCCCAAAGAGTGTCCGGCTGGCCTGGGCCAGGGCATTCTCTGCCCTTGTGGAACAGTCTTTATAATGAGACCAGGGCCCTGCGGGACCTTATGGAGTTCCACAGGGCCTGTAAAACAGAACTGTTCCACCAGGCATATGGTTGGGGCCAGCTACGGTTCTTAAATGCTGGCCTCCCTACTTTACCTGCTGCTGCCGAACAACTGCCCGCAGGGCATACTGTGGCTTTATATTGCAACATTATGCACCATTAGAAATTATTATTTTAATTGGTTAGGGCAGTTTTTAACTCACTGCTGTATGTGATTTTATGGCTTTACTGTATGTTTTATGGTTTGTGTGAGTCACTCTGAGCTCGGTTTGCCAGGGTAGAGCGGGTTATAAGATTGATATAATAAATAAATAAATACATGGTAGCCTAGTTCATCCTGTGGCTTCTACAAAACTGTCCTAAGGTTGCTGATGCTTGAATGGACACGTTCAAATATAAATACAAATGCCATCAAGGTTTTATTATCCAGCCTACCTTCCCCATTCAAAGCTCCAGTAAATACATAATAAACAGCCAAGGTTGAGGGAACACTCCATTCTCCTACTGCGACTATGGCATACATTGCTCTATCCTTCAAGAAACCATTAAAAGGATAACCACACTTTCTACTACCTTGCTTTTGAGTCCCCCCTGCCCCCGCAATACCTTGCATTGCCATACAGATACCCTTAAAGAAGCTGTAGTACCCAAAATGCTGGCTGAATTCCACAGTTTTCCTGTTATGATGTTGAAAAGCTTCCACAGTTTTCCTTATGCATCATCTTTATTCAGATACTGTAAGGGCTTGTAATTTTTGGTGAGATCTATTAAACCCACATTAATGTCTAAGCAGGGAACAGAAAGTCTGTGGGAGTCAGGTCAGATACTTTCACTGATTCTGCTGCTCTGAGTTCAGGGCAATGTGAACAGGAACAGTGTGGTCCTATATGAAAATGCCCAATCTTTTAAAATCATCTTCTTTGATTATCTTGTCCCCCCCCCCCCCCGCTACACACACACATCACCAGAAGTTAGCTGGGTAAGTACCAGAGAATTTTGATTGACTGCTCTGTGTATAAAAGAAAGCAAACACTTCTTTCTGTGAAATAACATTGTTCTCTATTTGTTTCTTCATATTTTATTTCTTATTTTACTTCTATCAGGGATAGAGCATCACAGGATGACACTTGCAGATGTAAGTACAAAAAAAATTTAGTCTCATTCTTTCCTTGTGCCTGCGCAGATGTTGGTCCCAGTCATCATCAAATATACATGGTGTTTACCATTTCAAGAAGGCATCTACAAAAGATGGTCACCTGCCAGCAGCAGATGTCTTCAGGAGGCTGATAGATAATTTGTAATCAGACTATCCACTGTGGTGAGGCTGAGTGTGTGTGGGGGGGGGGAGGGAGAGAGAGCGAGAGAGCGAGAGATCTGGGGAGAGATTTTGGGTCAGAAAATTTGCCAGAATGAATAGTCCTAAGCAGCTTCTCTCCCTGAAGCTGTTCTTTTGCTTCTGATTGCAGCCTCTCAAGACTTTTCACACACAGAGAAAACCTGGCCTGCATTGTACATTTTTGTGTGCAATTTTTGTTTTGTCACAAAATTCCATGGTTTCCCTGACCAAAGGAGAAGTAAATACTCCCATGCGAAAATGAGAGGGGAAATGGTCCCGTAGTGATCTCTAGGGGTGAGCCCAGCCCAGTGTTCAGCTCTGTGCCACCTCCGACACCCAGCCAGCCAGCAGGTAAATGAGGGGAAGAAGAAGGGAGGAGGAGAGGGGATTCCCCCCGGTTTGTTTTAAGATGGTGGTGGGGCCAAAATGGCCCTAATAATGCCAAAAAAAAGGCTGCATTATTCCGGATCCACTTTTTGGATCCCTTAAATCTCTGCCATTTTTCAGGATAACACCCCTGCCCCGAAAAATACCGATAAAGTATTTTTTGGTTTTTTTCAGTTCGGCTTTGCTGAATGCACATCCCTAATGATGTCTTTAGCTCTGATCGTTCATGTTTAAGAAAAGGGAACCCTGATGTAGTGCTGGGTGCAATGAGGTGAATCCATAGCCCCCAGCTTAAGTGAAACGATCGTTTAGTTCTTTCAGTCCCGTCCTCCAGGACAACTATACTGTGTTAGGATGTACATACCTGATTGCTAATACACTTTATAGGCATTTTAAAAGCCTTTCCTGCTTTTCTTTGTTAGAATTATATTTTCGTTTCTTGTGCTGTGGTGGTTCTTGTCCTATTCCTGGTGCTACCGGTATTGATAATGAAAAGTAAGTATGGAACATGGAATCGTTTGTGCTCAATATTAAATGCAGCTCATTATGGCAGGGGTCTTCTGGAGCTTTCAAATAACAAATCTGAACTAGCAAATTCCTGTCTATTAATCTAGGCCTAGAACAGCAAGACTATTTTCCCTCACTCTAGTGACACCTCTGACAGTTTACAGAATTTTTCCTTGTTGCTCCCTTCTTTGTTAATTCTTTAAAAAAGATTGTATATTCCTCCTCTCCAGTGGTGGCAAAGAGAGGGAATTGTATGTGGAATTATGAGAAGAACTGACCCTGTAACTCAGACCTCTATGGTTAAAACTCACTAACTGTGGCAATGATTGTGTGTGTGTAAAGTGCCTTGAAGTCACAGCCAACCTATGGCGACCCCTTTTTGGGGGTTTTCATGGCAAGAGACTAACAGAGGTGGTTTGCCAGTGCCTTCCTCTGCACAGCAACCTTGGTATTCCTTGGTGGTCTCCCATCCAGTTACTAACCAGGGCTCACCCTGCTTAGCTTCTGAGATCTGACAAGATCAGGCTAGCCTGGGCCATCCAGGTCAGGGCCCCATGGCAATGATTATTTTCTGTTTAAATCACTTATCCTAGAACAACCACATAGAACTTTTATAATGTCTAATGTAAATGCAGATCTCTCACTGGGATCAGTTTATATGTTTGGCAGAGAGTCATCCCATAATGACATCAAATGGTGAGCACAGCACCACCACCACCATTCCACAGACCTTGTGTTGGACCCAGACTAAATTGGCCACTTTCATCCATTTCCCCTTCCCATCGCAAACCCCATTCATGTTGTTCCTCTAGGTACCCTGTCCCTCCAGAGCAGTGTTTCATGGAGATCAGTAGGATGCAGTGGAAGTGGGAGGGAGGAAAGTACCATTCTGCCATCAAAAAATTGAGTCTGGATGCAAGCCCCTTTTTTTTATCTTTTACAAGCTTCTCACTCCCCCTCTCCAACATATAGCATATACTTTCTCCCATTGTTGAGGCAAGAAAAAAAGGCTTGTCAATTTCATTTTCCCACTAAAATATTGTTTGCACATAGAATCATAGAATCATAGAGTTGGAAGGGACCACCAGGTCATCTAGTCCAACCCCCTGCATAATGTAGGAAACTCACAACTACCTCCCCCCTACACCCCCAGTGACCCCCACTCCATGCCCAGAATATGGCTAAGATGCCCCTCCCTCTCATCATCTGCCTAAGGTTATAGAATCAGCATTGCTGACAGATGGCTATCCAACCTCTTCTTAAAAACCTCCAGAGAAGGAGCACTCACCACCTTCCGAGGAAGCCTGTTCCACTGAGGAACCATTCTAACAGTTAGAAAATTCTTCCTAAGGTCTAGATGGAAACTCTTTTGATTTAATTTCAACCCATTGGTTCTGGTCCGACCTTCTGGGGCAACAGAAAACAACTCAGCACCCTCCTCTATATGACAGCCCTTGAAGTACTCGAAGATGGTCATCATATCCCCTCTCAGCCTTCTCCTCTTCAGACTAAACATAGTGCTATATGAGACTTCCAGAAGACTTGTGTACAATACAATTATTTATGAAAGATCTGCCCTGGTGTAATAAACCTACCTCATTCAGATAAGGTTATGAACCTACAACAGGGCTGCCATCTTGTGGCTTGACTAGATTTCCTGCTTTCAAAACTGATGGAGCTGTGGGGTGTATTTGCTTTATAGAAATTAGTCAAAATACATAACTTTGAGTTTGAGGACAGTTTAGTGAAAATCATATACAAAGAAACATGGTCTGCTTTGTCCTGTGAAACACATGAATGATGTCTCATTTAATGAATTAATTTCCCAATCATAACGCTTTAATGGACCTTGTTTCTCCTCTAGGAAAAAATATAAGAGAATATCAGCTCAACAAAACAAAAAGGTAAGAATTTTTTTTGGTAGTAAGGTGTTATTTTAAAACACAACACAAAAAAATATATAAATGTAAACATAAACAATAGGGTTATGGCATTACAGTGGAGCCTACTTTGAAAGTACATTTCAATTATTAACTTCTTTAACTAACAGCGCATTCCGGAAAGGAATGCCTGTGCTGGGCTTAGGAGGCGACCCAGTGGCGTTGCCTCCTAAAAAGGTTTCAGCACCGCCAAAACCTCTGCCCGGCGCCAAAGGCCTCATAGGGTTGCACAGGAGATACGCCAGCAAAAAGCTGGCGTATCTTGAGGGAAAAAAAAGGGGGGCGTTCCCGAGCTGAAACGGCTCACCTCCTGGGGCGCCGTAACACCTCCCGGCTCACCGCTGTGGCCTGTGGGAGGCCAGTGGGAGGCTGCGGCGGTGGCCGGGGACTGGCGGCTGGGCCTGCACACCGGCGCTGGGGCCACTCACGCCGGTGTGCGCCATCCGGGCGCTGGCAGTGTGGGCCCCTGCAGCCTCCTCAGGCCTTTCGCCACGGCCGCCAGCACATTTCAGGAATGCGCTGTTAGACTTCTATGTTCTCACTATATTTTTGTATCTGCTAACACAGTTATACTTAAACATTGTTACCTAGATCTTTATACTCTATTTCTATTTTTAATTGTTGATTATATAATTAAAAATACATTCTATTTTTCCTGAAATTCACAAGTTGATCTATTATGTATTAAAGATGTTAGTTAACAAAAAAGGTAAGAATTTAATTTGCAGCCTTTTTTGTTATGTCTCATTGGGAGGCAAACAGATTCTTTATTTTTACAGGCCTGTGTGTGTTAAGTGCCGTCAAGTCGCTTCCGACTCATGGCGACCCTATGAATGAAAGTCCTCCTAAATGTCCTAACTTTGACAGTTATACAGGCCTAGGCTAAACTTTTCTAGTTGCATTCCTTCCCTTCCCCTTTCCAAATGGTCTTGACTATTTGGACTCTAACTCTCTGGGCTGAGTTTGTTATGGTGTTCTCTATTGTTGGTGGTGTTCTCAAATGTACTGTTCACAATGGCTTTGGAACATTTTGGTAATATGGCTGTAGTCATTTCGACTCCTGTGAGTTTTGGATGTTAATTGTGTAGAAAAGCGAATCTGCTTTTTGTACCAAAGAGCTCCTATTCCACAGGATATTTTGCAAAGTAACACAGGGCAGAATTCATTATCCCCAAAAGCCATACGCTGGCACAGTTATTGCACCTACATAGTATTTGCCAGCTCTACTGACTTGTGGAGCTAAGCCAAAGTAAACCCATGTGCTATGCCTTCAACAGTTCACATAGTTATTTTATAATCCTCACTTGGCACCAGAACTGTGCAGAAGTAAGTTGAGGTGTGCTAAATTAGCTTAGCTGAAGCTAGCAGATTTTCTTAGACTATCTTTTGAGAAAGCAGTCTCATGCTTAATTCTCCTCAGAATGACAATGTGCCTATTTTCATGACTGTACAAAAGGATGTGTACTTATCATTGCAGCGCAAACAAACTAGAAGAACCCGAAAAGATGCTTATTGGAACGGAAGGAGAGAATGGACTTTTTGCTCTGTAAAACATCTCCATGCTTGTTTTCAGCCTTGCAACAATAGCTATGGAAAGGAATTCTACAAAGAAACTTTATTGAATGATAAACCTGGAAATGATAATAAGCAGAATTGCTTTTGCTGTGCTTCTAACTGCCACTTGACCTGCCCCTTCCCAGCAGCACTGCTGTTTTACTGGACTGTCTTCTCTGCTTCCACCTTAAAATTGCAAGTTCTCAAGCAAAGACTGGGTGGCATCCAATAACAACCATGCCTGGTAGCAGAACTTGACGAACAGGACTTTCCTGGCTGCCTATCCCACTGTAGCCCATCATACCTGTTGAAACATTGCCCCTAGGTCAGCCATCCCCACACTGTGGGCGCTTTAACACATACTGAATAATGCACTTTCAATCCACTTTCAATCCACTTAACGATTGTTTGCAAGTGACTTTTGCGTTGCACACAGTAAAATCCAGCTACAAAGTGCATTGAAAGTGGATTGAATGTGCATTATTTGGCATGTGTGAAAACATGGTCTGCAGTGTGATGGGGAGCTGGCAAAAACCCTGTTCCCTTCTTTGCCAGTGGAAGTGTCCTTCTGCTGGCAGCAATTGACCATAGGATGAGAGAGAGAGAGATTATTTGTATGGGTATTTTTTCTATTTCAGCAATTTCTAATGTTGCAAGTTGAAGTTATAATTGTTTACTCATCACATTCTTCCATCGATATCACATTCTTTTGACCTAGATCATGCAAATCCTGGGCCAGGTGATCACTTTGAAGAACACCAGTAATTAATATAGAATACCTTGATCATTGCATATGTTTAATGTAAGTCAAATGAACAAACACTTTCAGCGCAACCTGATGATGGGAACACTTTTGGGCAAAGGACAATATTTGCTTTTTAAATATTCATATTCTTTCTTCCAAATTGTGTTGCATCCACATCTATAAACCAGTCAGAATCTGTATTGTAGGAGTTCTGCCAAGCTCATTGTCAGTTCCTGTATTCAGTGATTTTATCTGGTACATATCTCAGAGACGATTGCTTGAAAATATCACTGGAAATCCAAGAAGACTTTTGCTTCTGGATTCTGGCCATACAAATCAGCTGTGTTTAATGATTCTGAACTTCCCTGGGAATATTCACCTTAGTTTTCATTTGTAACAACTCATGCTTGTGTACTGACTGATAGCCTTCTAATCATAACATTCATTGACCTTCATGAACTAATATTTGCCTTCTCATATTGAGCTCCAGTCTTGTCCTAAGATCAAGAGCAATGTTTATGCTTAATGATGTTAATATAATAAAATTATACAAATATATTTCCTTTATATGTCAGGAAAGAACAATCAATATCTTTCTTTATTTGGGTTCAGTCCAAAGTGAGCCTACAAATAATATCTCATCCATATAGCATTTTGTATCTGGCTGGACAGTTAATCCAATGCAGAGTTGCACCATTCTAAATCCATGGGCTTAAAGGGTGTAACTCAGCCTACGATATCACTGTAAGAGACTTCAGCTGAAAATGGTTCTTCTTCAATACCCTAAGGTAACCCCAAACACTAGTGTGGTGTGCCTGGTTGCCCTGTGTTGCAACCCATAGTTTTTCTTATACTTGTCAAGCTGCCTCCATGTCTTCTCTTGTCTTGCTGATGCAACCTCCAAGTTGCTGACCAGGCATTTTGCTGAGTCTTGCAGAAAGAGATATGTTGTGATGATACTGTATCTATTGCTCTTTCTCCCAGATGTGACAAGTTGGAAAGACTGAAACTGGAAAGTAACTGCAGCAGGGGTAGCCAGAAGTTGAAGCACCCATTCCAGCAAGGTGCTTGACACCCATGTAAGGCCAAGGCTAGGGCAAACAATATCATTTGGCCAATGAATGAACTGGGCTGGAATCAACACATAGCACAAAATCAATGTGGTGTAGTGGTTGAGTGTTGGAACTGTGAGACCTGGGTTCAAATCTCCACTCTTCCGTGAAGATCACTAGCTGTTATTGGGTCAGTCATTGTCTCTCAACCTAACCACTTTATAGGATTGCAGGGAAGGTAAAAGGAAAAGGGAGAGCCATGTACACACTTCTTTAGAAGAAGGATGGGATACAAATGTAAGAAAGAATAATAGCATCAGACAAAAAGGCTATAGTTATGTTATATTCAGATAAGCTTAGCAACAAAGCCAGGCCTGAGCCTAGTGGGGAATTGTGGTGGAAAAGCAAACGAGAATCAACACAGACACCTGTGCATTCCTCCCTCCTCCTTCTCCATATCCCCAATCCCAATTATTTACTCAGCCTTCATATTTGAATTTACAAAGGATATCAGAGGACAGAAACCTGCACAGAACTCTAATGAATCCTGTTGGAACATATTCAAATGAAAATGCACTGAACTAATTCATGGGGAACTGATACCAGCTGTCAGCACATTTAATGAAAGATTAAAGAGATCTTCTTGAGAGGTAACGAAGAGAGAAGAATATTCCTCAGAAGAAAACAAAGGAATAAAAAATGCTATCCCTGGTTGGCAGGAAAATTTGGCAAACATGGCAGTGTTCGTAGCAGAGTGATTATGTCAGAAAACAAGGCATTAAAGTATGTTAACATTCCCCGTCACTTACAAGAAGCCCTTTGCACTGAAGCAAATGTTAAAGAGACCAAAAGAGTAGTGGTGTAAAGAAAATGGCTGACAAAAATTTCATTAGACAAAAACATAATTTGATTTTCTTTGATTAGAAAAGTTAAAGAAATCCAACTGTACTGCTAACAGTGGAGCCTTCCTCTGATGTAATGGGTCTTCCGTCATTAGAAGAGACCCCAGCTGCATGGAAGGACCCCAGCATCAGTAGAAGACTACACCATTGAAGATAAAGAACCTTTGGATCCAACCCACTGCACTATTAGTAAATGGAATCAATTATTTGAAAAAAATTCTGTAGGCATGGTCCAATCAACAATAAGCACTTTTAATTCCCTTTAAAAAAATAATAAGAGAGATGTAATCTTGAAAACAAAACAAAAAACCCTACAAATACTATTTTGTTGCATTGTATGTGTCACATTTTTAGATTTAGGATACTTCTTCTATAGAACCGTCTATAGAAACTTATTAAATATTGACAGCCTATTCTGAACACAGAATTTCCCTTGAATGATAGGAAATTCCAGATGCTGTAAGTTTTATTTTCCTGTGAGCAGACAGCATTGGGGACTTATGGTATTCCTGTAGTATTTGTGTATTTACAAAGATACGTGTTGAGCAGTGGCAGGGAAGCATGTATGCAGGCAGGCAGAAAACTAATCTGTAATGCAGTACCAATTCTCAAAAACCAGACTGTGTCCACTTAATAACCTGCCATGTCCAATCAATGCACCTTCTTTGAGTTGCTGTTAACCCCTACACTCTGCCTACTGGCCTCATTACAACTCACCCAAAAGTGTCTCTGCATCATCTGTTCAGGCCTCACACACATATGCTGGGGTGATGAACACCCCACCCCGCCACCTGAAGCAAATCAAAGGAATCCTGAGGTTGGCTTCAGACTAAACTGGCAATCTCACCGATTACCCCTTCCCACTGCAGACCCTGCTCATGTCATTTCTCAAAGTCCCCTATCCTGCAGGAGCAGCATTTTGTGGAGATCAGTGGGCTGTTGGGGGCGGGGGGAGGCAGGAAAGTACATTTCCACTGATGGAAAGCTTTATCTAGATCCAACCCCTGGTTTAAGGTAACTCTGGTTACCAACAACATATCAATATAGGCAAGTAGCTTAACTAACCCCTGAGGTTAATGATTTTAATGCAGATGTGATGTATTTTTATGGTTTTATTATATGTATGTTATTAAATTCTATCATTACCCACCCTGAGCCTGGCCTTGGCCGGGGATTGAGGGCAGGATAGAAATTGAACAAATAAAATAAATAATAAATAAATAAAAATTAGAAGCTCTCTTCTGACTGGTGGTCACTGAAGGGCTGGCAGTAGAAATAATTTCAGCCAGCAGTAGAAACATCAGCTTGCCATCAGCAAACGCATTTGCATACTTATGGACATTGCTTCACCTGACATGTAACAAAATAGCCCTTCTGTTTATAATCGATTGACTGGATACCATAATGGCTTGGTGTTGGAAGACCTGGGTTTAAATCATAAATGTTCAGCCATGGAGCTTATGAACATCATCACTTGCAGCTGTCCCTCAGCCTAATCTACAAGACCGCTATGAAGATAAAATTGGAATAGGAACTCTGTGTACCCTGAGCTCATAACAGGAAGAGTAGATTAAAAATGTAATAAAAAGTACCACCACGGTAGTTCATTAAGGGCATGACCCTGAAGCCAATCTGTAAACAGTTTGGGATAGCAACTAAGCCCCATGCTGGCATCATTGGGAGATAACGCCAATGATGTGCTGGTGTTCTGGCATGACTGCACTGGCACAGGGGTCAGACATGGGCATCACATAGGGTGGAGAGGGAAAAAGGGGGTCTAATTAACCTCATAATGGATCCTGTAGAGAGATAGTTAGAAGGGAAAGTGTAAAGAAAAAATGATCAGCTTTCGCAGACTCCAATCAGCATAAGGATGGGATGTTCATGCTGACTGGAGTATGGGAAAGCACATCCAATTCCCCTGATGCTCCCAGCATTTGGATAATACCAGTCTTTTTAACCCTTCCTGTCTTGGTTGACGGAAGCTCCTCCCAATCCAGATTTAGAAAAGTTACTTCCATGTGGGAAAGTGCACCCCAATCTACCAGTCATGCTAGGGCTCATGTCCTACACATCTCAATACCCAGATCATGTTTTACAGCAGCTATCCATCTTGCTTTTCCTGACAGGAAGGCAAATGGTTCTCTCTCTGCAGAAGTACATCTTCTGCTCTCTCACCACTCTGTGCATGTCATTCTGATTGTTATAGTTCTGCAGAAATCACATGTATAAAAGTGAAAGATCATTACACACATATGGGATTTTAGCATTTGAGGGTAAAGTTCCACACATTTAGTACCAGGCACTTCATCTTAGGTTGAATCTTCACAAGCACAAAATGACAGCAACTTAGTACTGGTTGCAGGTAATAAACAGTTCTCCTGGCTTTAGAGGCACAATATATTTTATGACCCTTCTTGCCTTTTGTTGCTAGACTGAAACCACATGAGCTAAAGGTACAAACACTGTACTATACAGCCTGAACTTACTGAAGTATCTTTGGGGAAAGTCAAGTAGTTTTCCACACTGGACACTAGAAATTGAAACCAGACATGCAAAATACACCATCATGACTGGTTTCCATCCCACCCCCACCACGGCTGCAAACTCTGGCTTGGAAAATTCCTGGAGATTTGGAGCAGTGCCTGGGGAGGGAGGAGTTTGGGGAGGGGGGTGAAGTTCAGTGGGGATGTGATGCCATAGAGTATGCCTTCCAAAACTGCCATTTAACCCAGGGAATTGATCTGTGTATTCTGGAGATAGTGTTCCATCATCCAGGTGGGGCCTGGGAATCTCCCCGAATCATGAGTGATTGGTTACATCTGTAAGCCTAAAAATGTTGTGATGCCACGCATCCCTATGCACCAATAGAAATAAATTTGCTGTCCCATTTCCATAAGTTGTAATGAGTTCTCATGGGGCTTTTAGAAGTACAATATTTTATAGTGGGAGGACACCATTCCTCATTTAATGTCCTTCTGATAGTCAATAAATGCATGGTGTATTGCAGTTCCTACAGCAGAGAGAAGCAACTAACTGGCCCAAGTGGTTTTTAATTTGTTTAGATTCAATGTCAAGACTTAATAGTCCCTGGTGATTCTGAATAAAAGGGACAACAGCTTTGCTTCACAAAGCAGTGTAGTAATTAACCTGAAGATTTAGCTTATGTCTAAGAAATAATTTCATAAGGACCTATACCTATTGCTTAGGGGAATTTTACACTAAAATGACCAATAAATTTGCTCCAATAGGTCTGAAGAGAAGAAATAATAACCTAACTAGACTGAAGAACGTAGGGAAGGTGGAGAAAAGTAATTAAAATGAACATACAGTATTTCAGAATAAGAACTAAATAATGAGGAAGCACAAAAGAAAACAATAACAAAGCCATCCAATGGCTGAGACAGGAAGGCAAATCTTTTGTGTGTGTGTCTGTGTGAAGTATGGTCAAATCACAGCTGACTTTGTTTTTTATTTTGTTTTAAACTTAAAACTTACAAATATACAACATACAAAATAAAACATAATCCATACATTCTACAAACACATATCACACATAAAACCGTGAGCTTTACTCTGGCCTGGATCAGCTGTCGGATTATTATCTCTGCCGTGTATTAAATTTAGTTTCTTATTTTCTTAATTATACATTCAACATTAACATTAATTCATACTATTTGTATTTCTCTTATCATGTAAAGAGCTTCGTAGTGTTTCATATCTAACAGCCTATTCCTGAGAATGGGGCTGAAAGTGTATAGGAGGCAGCATGACCTGGCCTCCGGCATAAACGCGTGTAATCATGCGGTTACACGAATTCACGGCGGCGTCGAGGGCAGTCCCACCGGCGACCGAGCACCGCGGGACTGTGCCTCCCTCCTCTGCCGGTGCGGCCTCTCCGTCGTGCCAGCAACGACATGGAGAGGCCACACCGGCACGGGGGGGTGGTTCTGGGGGCGGGTTGAGCCGGGGGGAGGAGCCGCCGCTTGGGCAGCTTCCTTACCACTTTCGGCCACTTGTGCTGGTGACCGGAACAGCGTTGCTGTGCCTGCTTAGCCAGCACAGCCTTGCTGTTTTCAATGGGGCAAAAAGCCCCAGGTCATAGATAGGACATTTTGGAGGACTTTCATTCATAGGGTCGCCATGAGTCGGAAGCGACTTGACGTCACTTAACACACACAAAGGAAAAAAAAGCCACAAAACGGCTTTTTTTTTTAACAGCATTGGGGAAACGGCTTTGGAAGAGGCGCCGCTGTGCCTCTTCTCCGCCATCCCCGTACGCCTCAGCTCAGGAATGGGCTGTAACTTTCTTAAACATCTATATTTTGCTTTTAACATTACTTCTAAATATTATTATTACATTTATACCATTACTTATTATAATATTGTTTGTCTTAATGATGCTTATGATTAACTCATCTACTTACTCTTAGCATATTACATATATTTTCTCCAGATCATGATCTTATCAACTACACCTACTACAATTCAATAAAGAAAAAAGCTACAGGAGCCTTACATATTCACATAATCGTAACATGGTCTCCATTTTCTTTTGAACTCTTCCTTTGATCTTTTACTCAGTAAAATTGTCAGTCTGGCCATCACTATATATTCTGCCATTTTCTTCTGCCATCTTTCTATTTCTGGTGTTTCTTCTAGTTTCCATTTTGTTGCAATTGCCCATCTTGCTGCAGTAGTCATATATATAAAAAATACTTCTTTACTTTTATCTAATTCTGGGGGTAATATTCCCAATAGCATAGTTTTTGAGTCTAGAGGAAATTTAATTTTCAATACTTTTTACATTTCTTGATGAACTTCCTCCAAAATCTTTTAATCTTTTTACAAGACCACCAAGTATGAAAATAAGTCCCCTCTATTTCTTTTCATTTCCAGCAGTGGCCATCACTTTTCTTATTCATTTTTATAAATTTCCATTGGAGTCATGTACCATCGATAAAACATTTACACCAGCCAGCATGGTGTAATGGTTAAGAGTGGTGGTTTGGAGTGGTGGACTCTGATCTGGAGAACCAGGTTTGATCCCACTCCTCCACATGAGCAGCAGTTTGCTAAACAGAGTAGTGGGTTACAGGTCACTATCCTGTCCTGAAATATATTTAAAAACATGTATTTTCAAAAACAGGGTTAAGTATCAATCTGAATATAAGGAGTTACTTTCAGAATAAAGCTTCACTGTGAACAAAGGATGGACCAAGTCATAGTGACTTTTTCTCCCAAACATTACTGCACAAATTAATCATCAGTTTGTCTTTCCCATTGACTGGGAACAACTTTTGAGCCATCCAAATTGATTTGACTGATGGATTGGCTCTAGAAAGAGAGAACAGAATCTTATTATTGAACCAGATGTGAGACAATATGATATATATGATAATGCCTTTGACCAAAGCAGAGCCATTTTTAGAATGTAAGCAATATGAATTTGTCCATGGGAGGGCGGGATATTAGAGTGAAAAACAAACAAACGAATAAATGTAGTCCTTATATAATTTAGTGGATAGATGTGCAAGTTTATTTATTTATTCATTTATTTCATTAATACTAGGGCTGTCAATTCGGTTCGGCCCGAACTGAAAAACAGCCAAATTTCCCCTGATTCGGCAGTTTTTAGTTCAGGACGAACCGAACTAAAAAATGGCGGGAACACGGGGGAGCCGAATTCAGTGAGTTCGGGAGTTCACGAATAAATTCGGCAAATTCGGGACACAGCAGTATAACCATCAGTAAGCAGCATTCTCCCCCGACCAATCGGTGGCCAAGCTGGGTCTTCTTTTGGCCAATCAGTCAGGATTGAGTACTGGAGGAATCAGCTGCTGCACGGCCTGGCTGGGGAGAGAAAGAGAGAAAAATCCTCGTGGGGGGTGAGTGTGCACATTCGCTCCTTTCCATGGCTGCAGGGGGCACATTTTTGGGGGTAGAGACCCCAAACTTTCAGTGGAGCTTCAGACGAGCCTTCTTAAGAGACCCCCAAGTTTTGTAAACATTGGGTCAGGGGGTCCCGAGATATGGGCTCCACCCCTTTTCCCTCCCCCTTTTCCATTTCTGTGGCTGCAGGGGGTGCTTTTTTGGGGGTGCAGCCCCTAAACTTTCAGCATAGCTTCAGACAAGCCTTCTTAAGAGACCCCCCAAGTTTTGTAAAGATGGGTTCAGTGGGGGCAGAAATATGGGCTCCCCCCTTTTTTCTTTCCGTGGCTGCAGGGGGCACATTTTTTGGGGTGCAGCCCCCAAACATTCAGCATAGATTCAGACAAGCCTTCTTAAGAGACCCCCCAAGTTTTGTAAACATTGGTCAGGGGGTCTCGAGATATGGGCTTTCCCCTTTTCCCTATTGGGATAAATGGATCACCCAATCCTGTATGCATCTCCAGAGCGGCAAATCCAAGGCAAAACCTCACGTGCTTAAATAGAATTGTATTGGATTACCCAGTCCTCCCAGCCCCTCCTGATGGAACAGAAGACAGCCACAGTAAGACCCCTTTGGGGGCTTTAATCTATAATTTTTCTCCTCTGTGTGTGTGTGGGGGGGGAAGCAGAGTGTGTGTGTGTGTGTGGGGAGGGAGCAGTTTCTGTGGGTGGGGGGGAAGCCAAAGGGGGCTTTCGCCTGTTCTGCCTGGGGTGTGTGTGCCCCCTCGAGTCTCTCTCTCCCTGGTTTGAGGGGGGCTTCAGTTGTGTGTCCTCAGGTTTCCCCTCATTCATAAGATCGGTTAGGTCTATTTTGATGCTTGCTCAAAACTGGTTTTCAAATGGTGACTTAAAGAATGCATTTGCCTGGTCCCGAGTCCAATGAAAAAGGGGAATTTCCACCCCCTCCTGCTCATTATGCATAGCTAGCTGCCTCTGTCCCTTTCCATGGTTTGCAAACTCCCAGGTGTCAGGTGTTGCTTTGCATGGTTGCAAATGTGTTGCTTTGCATGGTTGTGTTGCTTTGCAATTGTGTTGCTTTGCAGTTGTGTTGCTTTGCAAACTTCTTCGCACCTGCCCCGCCCATTATGCATAGCTAGCTGCCTCTGTGCCTTTCCATGGTTTGCAAACTCCTAGGTGTCAGGTGTTGCTTTGCATGGTTGCAAACGTGTTGCTTAGCAGTTGTGTTGCTTTGGAAACTTCTTCGCACCTGCCCCGCCCTTGCTCCCCGCAGCTCAGCTGTTTGTCGGGGCTGGGAGCTTTGTGCATGGGCGACAAGCTCTGCTCAGAGATGCACATTAAGGGGGGACCCCTTTCGGGGCCCATATCTCAGCCCCCCCTGATCCAATCTTTACAAAACTTGGGGGGTCTTGCAAGAAGGGTCCTTTGAAGCTCCGCTGAAAGTTTGGGACCTCTACCCCCAAAAATGCCTCCCCGGAGCCGCGGAAAGGCACGGTTGTGTTTTTAATGGTGTATTCGGCTGAATTTTTTTCCCAAACTCTGAATTCGCACCGAATTGCACGGACCCAAAGCGGGGGAGTTTGGACTTCGGCATATCCCAAATCCAGATGGGCCAAATTCGGCCAAATCCGAACTATACCAAAACATTTTTTTCAACAGCCCTAATCTGAATATGCATTCTGGCCAGCATCTAATTCAGAGTGGATCTAGACAATTTTGTCTGCCAAGTAATTAGCAAATTGATCATAGTGGGTCATGTGGTCAGAGTCCAGTTCCTTGGGGCTATGATATAAGAGCCCCTGAACCACACAGAACAGATCCACTGGACAATTACATGCAGATACAATGGTTATGGAGAAATATTGCCTTTTCTCCACCATCACCAAAAAAGAATAGGTCTAATATAGGCTCTATGCCATATTTGGTCAGCCTCACTTGGAGTTTTCTGCCAGCAATGCTCTAGCTGACATCCCTCCCATTTCATTGCCATCAATTACCCTGTGAACCAGGGAGACTACTTGGCTCTGTCTGGGAGGGGAGAGGGCACTTAGGAATGACTGTGTCAACAGCTCCAGCCATTTCCCTATTCCACAGAGCAGTCAGGGCTCTGAAAGAATTGTCAGCAGCTGAGGTGGGAAAATTCCCAAGTGTAGTCAGGAAGCCATCAGGATCCATCAAGCACCTGGGGCAGACTGTCTTAATGAGTCGTCGTCGTCGTCGTCGTCGTCGTCATCATCATCATCATCATCATCATCATCATCATCATCATCATCATCATCATCATCATCCCTTTATTGGCATAAAAACATAATACCAAAAGGGTACAAAAGGAATGGAGATCTTAAAAAGTGCCCTTTATGGAACAGTTAAAAGACAGTTACATCAAATAGCGCTGTTTGTTGATACTGCCATCTAATTAACCATTTGGCGGGTTTTTAAAACAAACTTTAAAAACTGTGCCACCATCTCCAATATATGGGGCGAACGATTGTTCAATAAATAGGAAACGTTAAAAGAAACTGAGACTTTCTGTCTATTAACCAACAGGTGGCGCCTTAATGGGTCCTACCATCCCTGCATAGGGAAGAAGAAGCAGTGAGTCTAAACTCTATCAGGAAGTGATCTGTCCATGACGAGCTTTACTTCCCCCACCTCAAGATCACCCTCCCCATCAGTACTGTCGACTAAATCCAGTGTGTGCCGTGCCAAATGTGTGTGGCCAGTAATTACTTGGGATAGGTCCATGGTCGTCATGAAGGCCATGAAATCCTGAGCTATTCCTGACAGCTTAGTGTTGGCATGAATGTTGAAGTTACCCAAGACCACAGTCTTGGGTCTCCACCAGCATGTCTGAGACCATCTTGGCCAGCTCAGGAAGAGATGCATGTTCCATATTTGCAATTGATTTCTACCATTACAAATATAGGCATCTTTGGCTATTTTCTGGCTATTTTGTTTCCTGAATTTTAGAAACTAAGAAAATATAAAATTAGAAATTACCATAGGACAGCTATGGAACTCCAGTATATGGCTGATCAGCATAAGCACCCATCAATTCAGAACTTCCCAGGCTGTGGGAAGTTTGGAACGGTTTTAACTTTTAAAATATTGTCAAAGGCTTTCACGGTCAGAGTTCATTGGTTCTTGTAGGTTATCCGGGCTGTGTGACCGTGGTCTTGGTATTTTCTTTCCTGACGTTTCGCCAGCAGCTGTGGCAGGCATCTTCAGAGGAGTAACGCTGAAGGACAGTGTCTGTCAGTGTCAAGTGTGTAGGAAGAGTAATATATAGTCAGAAAGGGGTTGGGTTTGAGCTGAGTCATTGTCCTGGTTTTAACTTTTATCCTCAATGGAAATGTTAGTGCTAACTCCAAAACCTCAGGAAAGACGCTTGTTCTTTAAGAGTCTGTACAATCAAAAGTTGTTTCTATAGACTCAGCTGCTGCTTCAGTCTTCCTGCTCAGCTGTCCCAAATCTCCTGCAATATTTCACAAGAATGGATGCCTTTATCACCCCACATCTTTTGGCACACACATCCCTCCTACTGCTTCCCTGTACAGCCTTTGACTGCAGAAAGTCTGGAATGATTCAAAACTTCTCCAAATTACCACAGAATTATAGTTCTGAGAAGTCCCTGAGCCGATTTGTTGCTCCTGGTTATAAATCTTTCTATTGCCCTTGGTGAACAAGTCATATACCCTGGAGCAGCCCTTTACTTAATTCAGTTTCTGATATTCGGCACTGCATTTGCAATAGCAAAACAACTGGACTGTCAAACTTCCTGCCCATCTCTTTCCTTTTACTGGTTCTTTATAACAAACAGGTTCCCTGAACTGAGGATATGCCTGAGCATCTCATCAATCATTCAATCCTGTGAGCATACACCACTCTTTACATTTTCACGGTGCCAAGGCCCTCCACATTTCTGCTTTATGTCTGTTCTCTATTTTCTGCTACCACTTTGTTTTGAATTCTGGCCGCAATGCCTCACATTTTGTCTAGTACTTTCTTCATTTCAAGGTCTCAGAACACTTTATAAAAACTCTAATCCTACTGGAGATTGTACATGAGACACCACCAATGACAGGTGTTAAGCTTCTGAGGAGGAATAGCTCAGTGAAAGAGCTGAAGGGAGGAAATGAAGAAGAACATTTTCTTAAATTGAAAATGTAGTGAACAATTAAAGTGAGACAGATGTAATTATCGCAGGAGCTAAAATTTGACCAGCACTTGAGGTTAGCCCTTGAAATTAAATGAGAAGAAAACCATACTTCAAATAATGAGTGGTTTGCTCCATGTTATTGTCTCCTTCCAGTTCTCTATATTGCTGCCATTGTAGTTCTCTATATTACTGCTATTGCAAATGGAGCAAAATATTATTTATTTAGTTCATTTTTACCCCGCCCTTTGTCAAGATTACAAGTCTGTCAGATAGTTTGACAGGTGCAGGATAGATCAGTGAGATCTAAGGATGATGTAATCAGGGTGGAAAGTACCTGGGGAGCTAGAGAAAGCTGGCCTAATCCAGTTAGAGCCAGGTGGCTGATGCAATGCAGTAGCAATGCCAGGATAATTGGGAATCTACTGTGATTGGTGGCTGCGTCCACCAGGTGTATATAATGAAGTGAAACCGCAGTTCTATGCGGGATGTTATGAGCGGAGAGTGTGAAAGGAGTATCTGTATATATTTCTGCACTGTACAAATAAACTACACTTTTCTATGTGGCCGTGGACTTTCTGATGGGTATCCTGGACAAGACTGCTAATCCGCTTGGCTTCCGCGTCAGGGTTATGGGCCCAGCTCCTCTACGTTACAGGAGTGTTTTCTGCTACACTGCGCAGGTTTTATGTGTGGTGGTAGATAAGCAGAGTCCAGGATTTTCAGAAGCTACTAGAAGAGTGACGGCTGTGTGTAAGTAATGGCACAACAATCTTTTATCCCAGTGGATAAACTCACCTCAGAGAATTACCACGTTTGGTCTGTGAGGTTGGAGCAGTATCTGAAAAGGGAGGATTTATGGGATGCTGTGGAAAGACTCCCTACTACAGCAGCCGAGATTGCCAAGGACATAAAAGCCCTTGCCAATATCACCTTGACGGTGGGAGATGACCAGCTTATTTATGTTGTTGGCAAAGAGCATGCAAAGTTGGCATGGGATAGTCTGCGAGCAGTGTATCTCCGGGACTCAGCTGGCACGCTGCTAGCACTAATGAGGGGTCTTTATAGATGCCATAAATCACTGCACACGCCGGCCGCAGCCCACTTGAAGACCCTAGCAGAGTTGTTCAGACAGCTGGAGTTGAGGGGAAAAGTTATATCTGCGGAGGACCGGGTGTATTTGCTTTTGAGTTCTCTGGATGCGAGCTTTGATGTTTTAGTAACCTCGCTGGAGAGCCTGGCAGCAGGGCAATTAACCTATGAATACTTGACTGGACGAATTCTGGAAGAAGAGGAACGACGGGAGGAAGGACGTAAGCAGAAGACAGCAGCCCAGCTGAGATACACCCCCGAGGTTAAATCAACGAATCGCCCATCTGCCGAGACCTCAGCCCCCCAGCGCGTTTTTCATCCCAGGCAGAGAGACTGGATAGAGTCTACGCCGAGGACTGCAGCCGAGCTGTTTAGACAACCCCGAGACGGGCAAGAGGTCTACTCAGCGCAGAGCCAGTGGCAGCAGCAGAGGGGAGGCGACGGAAGGCAGAGTAGGAGCTACAAGCAAGATGAGGAATGCATGATGTTTGTCAGAAAGTGTTTTCTTTGTGGGTCCTCACAACATTTGAAAAAAAAATTGTCCCCAGTTGGCCAGGAAAAAGCAACCAAAGAGACAGTCAGTGAATGGAACTTACACTGCTGTTGTGCTGGCAGAGGCTGGAGACAAAGAGAACATTTGGCTCTTGGACAGTGGGGCAAGTACATGTTTTGTTAACAAAGCTTCCATGTTGGTTAACCAAAAGCAGTCTGTTAAGTCTTATACAAGTCTAGCAGATGGGAGACACTTAAAGGTACACTCTGAAGGGGAAGTGTTTTTCCCAGAGTTAAAGCATAAGTTTCAAAATGTACTTTGTGTGCCTGAGTTACAGCATAGTTTGCTAAGTGTTTCTGTGCTGGCTAAGACTGGTTTTAAGGTGCAGTTTGAAGGAAACACCTGCCAGATAAGCCAGGGGGAGGTTGTAATGTTAGAAGGGCACTTGCAAAAGGATGTCTATGTGGTGCATAGAAGGATAGGAGAAACTTCTATGGTAGTGGAGTCTGTGAATAAAAATCCACATAATGAGTGCATACACCTTCTACATAGGCGTTTTGGCCACGCCTCCTTTTCCATTCTAAAGAAGACCCTGAGTGTGTTAGGGAAGGATGACATTAAGTTGAATGGGTGTAATTCTTTCCTAGATTGCACTGTCTGCAAATCTGTTAAAAGCAGACGTAGTCCAGTGGCTAAGGTAAGCCAAAGGGTGGCAAGCAGACCTCTGCAAGTTGCTCATTTAGATCTCTGTGGTCCATTTCCTGAGAGTGTGTCTAAGAACAGGTACACTTTATGCATTGTGGATGATTTTACTTGTTATGGCTGGGTGTATCTGCTGAAGCAGAAAAGTGAGGCATGTCAAACCATCAAGTATTGGATTAAAAGGGTGGAAAGGCAGCTAGACCTCAAGGTATCCAGTATACAATCTGACAGAGGCGGTGAATTTGTCTCTAGTGCATTTACCCAGTGGTTAGAGAGCAAGGGAATTGAGCACAGATTGGCTAATCCCTGTGTTCCTCAGGAGAACGGTGTGGCTGAGAGGAGGATTGGTTATCTAAAGTCAATGTTGCAAGCTTTGATAGAGGATGCTAATCTAAAACCCAAGTTCTGGGGGGAAGGCATCAAGGTGGCTTGTTATTTGATTAATAGACTTTGGACCTCCAGCGTCAACAATATTCCCTACAAGGCATTGTACAATAGAAATCCCTCTTTAAAGCATTTAAGAGTGTTTGGTACAAAGGCTTGGGTGGATATACCTTTAAAGAACCGAAGAGCAGGTGGCAAGAAATCCAAACCGCTGATTTTTCTGGGATATCAGAATGCAGCAAAATCTTATCGCTTTGCTAATGATCAGAACCAGGTGTCTTTTAGCAAATCTGCAAATTTTGGAGAATCTTTTAATTGGCCACGCTTACATGGAAATGAGAAGGTTTCTGAAGAGGTTTTATTGCCGGCTAATGGACAGCCAGAGGCAGATGAAAGTGTTTTTCCTGAAGTTGTTGCAAGCAGGGAAACAGTAAAGGTTGAGACTCCAGAAGGAGGGGAGTCTAGTGGCACGGTGGTCAGACGGTCAGACAGAAGTAATAAAGGAGTACCTCCATCAAGATATGGTTTTGAAGATTGTGATCATGTTTACAGTATGGATGATGGTGAACCTGGCAGCTATGAAAGAATAGTAGCTGATAATGAAAGAGAAAAGCTATTGTGGTTCAGAGCAAGGAAGGCTGAAATGGAAGAATGCCAATAGCTCAAGGTTTCTCACTCTAATCTAACAGGTGGCAGTTTGTAAATTGGCTGCACCTGGATGTGATTCCAGGGGTAAAAATAAACAGAGACAGTAAAGGTGTTTTTTACTTGTCTCAAACAGAAAAAATAAAACAGTTGCTGGAAAGGTTTAGCATGCTTGATGCTAATGCAGCTGAAACCCCAATGGTCACAGGTTATTTATGTGAAGAGTCTCAGGAACAAGAAGAGTGTGACAAATCTCTATATCAGTCCCTGATAGGAAGTTTGTTATATCTTGCTTGTTGGACTCGCCCAGACATATATCAGGCGGTACATTGCCTGAGCAGGAAAAATATGTCACCAGAGCAGAGTGACTGGAAAGCAGCTAAGCGTGTACTCAGATACCTGAAGGGATCTGTGAACAAACAGTTATGCTTGAATGCATGTAATGGGGAACTGACTGCGTATGCAGATGCATCATGGTCAGATCAGGGGAACACGAAATCAACGACCGGGTATGTATTGTATTTTGGTAAAGCACCCATACATTGGAAATCTGTAAAACAGCCATTTGTAGCCATGAGTTCATGTGAAGCAGAATATAGTGCTGTGAGTGAATGTATAAATCAGGTGGAATGGTTTGTCTATCTCATGAAGGAACTCAATGTGTCTGTACAATTACCAGTAAAGGTGTATACTGACAGTCAATCAGCGCTACAACTTGCGACTGAGCAAAACTTTAAAGGCAGAAGTAAACATATAAGAATAAGATATGTCAATGTAATTGAATCTGTGAACAAAGGCTTGGTATGTATTGTAAAGAGTGCCAGTGCTGGTAATGTGGCAGATCTATTTACAAAAATTGTGGATTGCAATAGATTCATGAAACTAATCAAACTAATCTGAAATCCTTGAGAAGGAGTGTCAAGATTACAAGTCTGTCAGATAGTTTGACAGGTGCAGGATAGACCAGTGAGATCTAAGGATGATGTAATCAGCCTGGAAAGTACCTGGGGAGCTAGAGAAAGCTGGCCTGATCCAGTTAGAGCCAGGTGGCTGATGCAATGCAGTAGCAATGCCAGGATAATTGGGAATCTACTGTGATTGGTGGCTGCGTCCACCAGGTGTATATAATGAAGTGAAACCGCAGTTCTATGTGGGATGTTATGAGCGGAGAGTGTGAAAGGAGTATCTGTATATATTTCTGCACTGTACAAATAAACTACACTTTTCTATGTGGCCGTGGACTTTCTGATGGGTATCCTGGACAAGACTGCTAATCCGCTTGGCTTCCGCGTCACCCTTCTCCCCAATGCACACTCCAAGCAGCTTACATCATTCCCCTCCTCCATATTATCCTCACAACAATCCTGTGACATAGGTTGGACTGAGAGAGTGAGACTGGACAAAGGCCATCCAGCAAGTTTCCATGTCAGAGTGGAGACTGGATCCTAGTTTGACACTCTAAATACTGTACCATTCTGGCTTTCCAAAAATGGTACAAGGAGTATGTAAGTGCTTCAAAAGCCATGTCCTGTGTAGTGCAGGATAATCTGGATAGATTTAGGTTGTTGGTCCCTCTTACAGGGAATACAGAAAATATACCATATTACAGTGATGGCGAACCTTTTAGAGACCGAGTGCCCAAACTGCAACCCAAAACCCACTTATTTATCGCAAAGTGCCAACACAGCTAGAAGTCCACATGGGGCTAGGGATGGTCAGGTCCCTCTTTGCCACCTGCGGGGGTTTTTGGGGGTGGAGCCTGAGGAGGGTGGGGTTTGGGGAGGGACCTCAATGCCATAGAGTCCAATTGCCAAAGCGGCCATGTTCGCCAGAAGAACTGAAATAGCAGATCTCCTGCTACTACCAGGAGGTTTGGAAATTAGCACGGGTGAAAGGTACACAAATGCACAGAGCCAAGTAGCAAAAATGCAAATGTTAATAAGTGCAAAACATCAAAGACAGCAGTGAGAGACAAATAGACCTAACAGCAGTGACTACACAATGTACACTAACAGCAGTGACTACACAATGTACAATATATACATGGATTATAGAATAACCAGGCAAAAAAGTCCTCTTCTTAAGTCTATCAAAGTTGGTTGGTTCCTTGGTTCTTGTAGGTTATCCGGTCTGTGTAACCGTGGTCTTGGAATTTTCCAAGCCTTCGACAATATTTTGGTTGGTTCCAATTGTATAATATGTTCATCTGGTATGAATCCAGTGAATATAAATCCAAAGATGGGGGACGACCGTTTCACCTTGGTTTCTTCAGCCCCATATTATCTCCTATATATAAATACTTATATTAAAAATATTATCATATCTATATTCACATTGGTACATATAATATAAAATTATTATATACTTACATCCATGTAATGGTAATTCCAGAATATAACAAAGTCCACAAAGGTACACTATTAAGCCACAGCAATGTCCACAGGTTCCCAAGTGGGATACTAGCTTAGTAAAAACCTTCAATCTTTGCTTCCAATTAAATACAAAACAGGTGTTGAACTCCGGCTCCATTACATGGATGTAAGTATATAATAATTTTATATTATATTATATGTACCAATGTGAATATAGATATGATAATATTTTTAATATAAGTATTTATATATAGGAGATAATATGGGGCTGAAGAAACCAAGGTGAAACGGCCGTCCCCCATCTTTGGATTTATATTCACTGGATTCATACCAGATGAACATATTATACAATTGGAACCAACCAACTTTGATAGACTTAAGAAGAGGACTTTTTTACCTGGTTATTCTATAATCCATGTATATATTGTACATTGTGTAGTCACTGCTGTTAGTGTACATTGTGTAGTCACTGCTGTTAGGTCTATTTGTCTCACACTGCTGTCTTTGATGTTTTGCACTTATTAACATTTGCATTTTTGCTACTTGGCTCTGTGCATTTGTGTACCTTTCACCCGTGCTAATTTCCAAACCATATGGTATAGGCACGGGAGTGCTTTTGTTTTGTTTATATTGACTACCAGGAGGTTGGCAACCCTGCATGGGTGGCTGAGGAGGGGAAGGAAAGCAGCTGGAGAAGAGCCCCAACCCCTTCAGTTTGGTTCTTTTTCCAACTGTTATCTTCATATGAATTTAAAAAGACTGATATGCGGGGGGCTGATGGTGGGGACAGCCCTCTGCATATGCTCAGAGGCACCTTCGGTTGCATGAACGAGCAGAGTGGAAACCTGATCTAAGCAAAGGGCTCAGCTCCAGCACAAACGCTAGGCGGGGCCCTGTTTGGCCCTCACCGCCAATCCCCTGCGCTGCAATCACCAACCAGCCTGCCGCAGACGGCTGCCCAGACATCCCACTCCCGGTCCAGCCCCGTCCCGGTTCCACCTCTTCCAGTCCTCGGCAGAAGGCTCGTCGTTGTCTTCACTTCCGGAGCGCGCAGCCAGCAACTGTGGCGAAGGCGCTGGGAAGGACCCCGGTGCTTCCCGGAGGAGCCGGGAAGGCACCGCTGGTCCCTGGCCTCCTCAGCCGGGGGAACGAATTCAGGCGAACTCTGTGCTGGGGCGACAGCGTGCGTGCCCACAGAGGGGGCTCTGAGTGCCACCTTTGGCACCCGTGCCATAGGTTCGCCACCACTGCCATATTATATGTAAGCTTCTTTCCCCATTGATGGATACAGCTTACAGGTGATGAAGTGTAAAGATGAAATCATATGATATCAGCTACCATGCAATAGATGCAATCACCTTGCAAACAATGTTGTGTAAGTACTCCCTTAGTGTCTGTTGGCTAATTTGGACATTGTTTTAATAGTGCTAATCCAATTGGTTCAAATCATTGGTCCAATTTATGGTTGATCCTAGATGTTCTTTGTTATGGAAGCACTGATGTTGCAGGTCATTTGCATTTTCACAGCCTTCAAAGCACTGTAGACACATTCTAGAAACATACAGCTTCTTCATCCATCATACTTTCTACTACTCTTCCGCCTAATAAAATGAGCTACTAGTGCCAGTAGAATGGGTGTGTGGCATGGAATGTGGGTTGTGCACTGATTTCCCTTTCAGAATTCCTAAAATCCTGATAAAAAGGCTCCTACTATAGTTGATTGGAATGCTGGAGAATTTTCACACAAGCTCTGATGAGAACTGCAGTGGAACTCCCTCTAAGTAGATCCAGGGCATGTGACAAATCAAGGCTTGCATTCACAGAAATGGAGTGGAGCCCACTAAAGAAGGTTCAGGTCTGTATGGAGTGAGCAGAAATGCAGCTCTAATTAACTGAAAACTAAAACAAAAATTGCTACAACTTTAGTGAGAATTATGACTTCAGTTTTTAAGCAAGAAAATCAGAGTTTAATGATGGCTACAATCCATATTACAGACCAAAATATATGACCAATTGTTCATATTAATTCTATTTTATAGGATGCAAAAGATAATAATCACGTATTCTGCCCTAGAAGCAATGTTCAGGGGACTCCCTTCAAATGTTTAATTAACTTTCCAAATGTTGTTTATTCCTTTGGGCTGTAGCCCACAACTTAATTTTCCTTTCTCCTATATCCCTCTCTGTGCGGTATTTGAATTATTTCAAAGATGAAAAATAATATATTATAGAACTGATGTATTACTACATCATTTCCCCATATTATCATGCTTACAAAAGCCAACAGAGGAGGTAAGGAATATTCCAAGACAAAATGAGAATCCACCATGATGTATTGTATAGTAAGAACTCCCTGCATGTTACTGTCCACAGCATTGGGATGAAACTACCACTTTATAATTTGCATTGATTTTCCATGTCTCCCATGCCTCCTAGAAGAACCATGGTTGGAACTACTATTAAAAACAAATAGATTCAAGTCCAGTAGTACCTTAGAGCCCAACACAGAGACCAACCATCTGAAACTATTAAAAACAAGATATTCATTACACAACAACCCTTCCATCTCTGGGTCATTTTTGCAGAACATATCAAATGAAAAGTGTGTTTGTTTTCCTGGTAGCCTGATATCACCATGCAATATATGACAAAATAATGTGTTTGCATGACATATTCAATGTAGGATCTAATGTGTGGTATGCTTTTCAGTACTAAAAGATATGAGGGGAAACACAGCATTATACTTTTGGTTGTCTATTAATCCTTAAGTAATAATAAATTACTCATGAGTCTGCCTGACTAGACAAGATGCAGGGATATCATGAACAATGAAGGCAAGAAGATGCAGCAGCATTGCAAAGAATGCTAAATGTAGAGAGACATTTTTTCCTCCTCCGCAGGCACAAATGATGCTCCAGCCTAAGCCTGAGAGCTAGACTTCTTCAGCAACAGCAGGTGTCATCCACAAACCAACTACAACTGAACAATGTCCATATTTTCAGTCAACACCAAAAGAAGGAGGGCTGTAAAACAGGCCACAAGATTTTAGGTCCACTACACTGGATGCATTGAAGATTGAACCTGAGACATCCCTGTGTTGCCATATGCACTGCCTGACCTCCCGCCCTGGTCATGGCAACCACATCAGAGACTCACTGTACTGTCTAAGCGTTTATAGCCCGCTGCTCTGGCCTAGCGCTCTGCCACATTACCGGGCTGTCCAGGACAAGAGTTCGGGTCACCCCTGCAGAACCAGCCAAAGGGAAGCCATGATCCTGACTGTCTCCTGATCCAAAGGGAAGCCATTACACCGAAGCGAGAGCATCACGTCACTCTCTCCTGCAGTCCCCCCCCCCCAGTATCCTGAGAGAAAAACATCCGCCGCAATCTGCATCAATACTCCTCTGCTGCATCCCTGGAGTGTGGAGATTCACACCTTCCTGAGGTATTGTCGGACATGAGAAGATCGAGTCAAGACATCCCGGAGATATGTAAATCATTGGTGTCAGCTTAGTTTACAAATTGCCACTTTGCCCACTCTCTGTAGCCGACATCTTTGATCCCTTTTGTTGTAGATAGGAGCCATCTGGGGAATCTCAACCCCCCCCACCCCAGAGAAGGGTATATTTTGCCCTCCCCGACAGAGCAGTAAGGTTCTTCTTGGTTCTGCCCTACCTCTCCTTGCTTATATCATGTGTGTTGAGTTTTGCGGAGCTCCACACACCCCTCCTCTCCAGTGACTTGGCTGACTCAAGTCTCCGATACATCCCTCTCCCATTCCCTGCTATATTTCCTTTTGTACCTGTATGCCACGGATCTTGGACATCTCCACTTCTAGATCTGTAACGTATCACTCAATCAACAATATCCTCTCCTTGAGAAACGTCTCTAATCCTACCCCCTTTTATTCTTAGTTTCTTGTATGTATGTATTTGCAACACTGAATGAATGAATATATAAACACTTTTAATCTGGAAATCCTTGGTCTGTCATTAGTCTGAGATTCACTGAAAACAACCCTGGTATACATTGGGTGATTCTGCTATATAAATAAATTAGTGCCGCTGCTCATGCTAATTTCCTCAATCAAGAGCAGTTTCGGTAACACCTGGCTGAAACAGATCCAGATCTTCAGCCTACAGGTACAGCCTTCTTGGTATCCCTTTCATTTTACTTACAGAGGCAGTATGGAAGGTGAGGAAGGATCAGCATAAGGTTTTAGATTTAGCATATTCCAACATAGTTGTATTATAGTCAGAATATCTTGTAGGGTTGCCCTCCCCATCTTGGAAAAATTCTTGGAGATTTGTGGTGTGTGTGCCTGGAGAGTGATGAGTTTAGGGAGGGCGCTCACAAAGGATGTGATGTCACTTTAGAACTTCTATTTCTCCTAGACTTTATAGAATACCATGGGGTTGGAGGGTGAACTCCGTGGTGTACCATAAAGTCCACCCTCTAAGAAGAAGAATAAGAGTTGGTTTTTATATGCTGACTTTCTCTGCCACTTAATGGAGAATCAAACCGGCTTACAATCACCTTCCCTTCCCCACAACAGACACCCTGTGAGGTAGGTGGGGCAGAAAGAGTGTGACTTACTCAAGGTCACCCAGCTGGCTTCATGTGTAGGAGTGGGGAAACAAATCCACATCACCAGATTAGCCTCAGCCACTCATGTGGAGGAGTGGGGAATCAAACCCGGTTCTCCAGATCAGACTCCATCGCTCCAAACCACTGCTCTTAACCACTACACTACGCTGGCTGCCGTTTCCTCCAAGGGAGCTGATCTTTGTAGCCTGGAGATCAGTTGTAATTTTGGGAGAACTCCAGCCCCCACCTTGAGACTGGTAACTGTAATAACTGGATGTCACTGAAGCTGTAGTTTCTTATATGCCTAGTTGCCCAGGCTTCACTATACAAGTGCAGAAGCATGTACAGGGGTTAGAGAAATTTCTAGTCCATAGCAATAAGCTGAATCCTAGATGCCGTCCTTGCCCCCTGGCATTACTTAGGAGGGCTTAAGGAAGAGTCTGACTCCTAATGTACTCTTGTACACCATGGGATAGCATATATATCAGGTGCCTTCATGTGGATATACATGATCCAGCTACTTCTTTTGCAACAAACAGGTTGCTTGAATTGATCATATTTATGTACAAATATATGTGTGGAGGATGTATATTTGTACTGACTCTCTGTGCCATTTATGTACTTAAGTGAAGCTCCGTAAATGATAGTAGTGAGTTCAGTTCTTTTAATTATTCCAAGGTCCCTCTTTACTATACCTTCTCCAAAAGGTTTGAGAGAAAGTATCAGCGATAAACCGTGCAACTGTACGCTTGAAATTTGCCCAGCAATATCTAGTCATTTTACAAGTTTAGAATCCAAGGGGAACTATGTCTATTAATCTTTTAGAAGAACCCAGATATGTGTGCTTTATTGCAAAGTGTGCACTAAGGAGGAATTGGTGTTTTTGAAAACAATGGAGTAATAATGACATACAATCAAAGGGAGGATAATAAACCCGTTAGACTTTTGTATTTACGGAGGGTTTTGGCAGCAAACAGGAATTCAAACTTGGTTAGATATAGATGTCTTCTTCCTTTCTCTGTTTATGGCTTCCCTGATTGCTCTGCCATTCTGTCGGGGGGGGTTTTTATTCACTGATAAGGGCTGTTAACCAGTTGAAAAGTCAAGATGATAAAGTTATATAAAATGCAGTGAGCTCTTTTATCAGATTAAAGTGTCCTGTTACAGGAATGGAAGAAGTGAGAGGGAGTGAGAAGGAGCTCAGATAACCTCGAATATTAACCACCTAATCGAAGATATCATTTTATCTACTTTATCCCTCCTCTTTATAGAATCAAAGGGCTGAAGGAGAGTGGAAAATGAAAGGTAGCAAGTAATATATACCAACTCATATGAAACTACCTTATAATTGAGATAGATGATTGGTCCATGAGATCAAGTCCTGTCTGCTCTGCCTGGGAGAGACTCTCCAAGAATTTAGGCAGAAATGTTTTCCAGCCCTACCAACCAAGATCCTTTTACCCAACAATGCAAGACACTGAACTTGGGACTACTTGTTCATGAAACACGCACTCTATCAATAAACTCTGGCCTCTCCCCAAGGCAGTAATCGGTCCCTAACCTTTTTGAGCCTGCAAGCACTTTTGGAATTCTGACATCATGTGGCTTTATCATTTGGATAATGATGTTCATATACAACAAGCAAAAATGATCAGCATGGTGTAGTGGTTAAGAGCAGCAGACTTTAATCTGGAGAACCGGGTTTGATTCCCCACTCCTCCATATGAGCGGCAGACTGTAATTTGGTGAACCAGTTTGTTTCCCTATTTCTACACATAGAGCCTGCTGGGTGACCTTGGGCTAGTCACAGTTCTCTCAGGACTCTCTCAGCCCCACCTACCTCACCAGGTAGGTGTTGTGTGTGGGGGGAGGGAAGGCGATTGTAAGCTGCTTTGAGACTCCTTAAAGGTAGAGAAAAAGCAGGGTATAAGAACCAACTCTTTCTCCTCTTCATCATCATCATCATCATCATCATCATTTTCATGTGCCAGAGATTCCTGTAGGTAAAGAATAGCTCAATAAAATTCAGCCTAGATGGCTAGCTGAAGTCCTACAATGATCACAATCCATAAGTATGTTTTTTAATTGAGTGAATGGGTCACTGAAAACATAGTGGACAATATACTTCCCCAGGGACAGTCTACTGCATTTTGAAAACTGAACATACCTCTTTCCTGTAACAGCAATACTTCCACAACACTATAACTGTAAGAGCATCATTCAGAACAATTGACCCAAACAAGCCCAGTCAGACACCAATTGGGCATTCATACAACCCTTGTTTTCATATATTGTAGTATGGAGTTACTCCCACCCATGGCATTACTTAAAACAGGTACATGGAAACCAAAAGTCTCTTTGACTGTTTCAAAGCAACAAATTAACCACTAAACCACAAGGCTGGCTGAAGAATGACAATTCTCTCCAATGATAATTCAGTGCAAGTACCAGACTTCTGACTGGAAAGAGACCAGAAATTTGTTTATTTCAGGTCTTGGTGAAAAATTTTTGTGGCTGGTGAGCTGGCCTTGTGAGCCCCAAATGGTGGCTGAGGACCTCACCTGGTCTGATCAGAAGAAATAGTGATCTAGCTGGGAGTGCTACCACCGCCAGGAGAGCAGAAACTGGCTGACCAGCCAGGAGACTTAAAGGCCAGCAGCCAGAGGATAGGGATGGGAGATGCATGGGTGAGCACTGAGGTGCAGGACCCGAAGGCAACAGAGATGACGAAGGACCTGAAGGCAATGGAGAAGGCGGCAGTGGAAGGCTCGAAGGAAGTAGTGGAGCTCACAGACTCGGTGGGAGCAAGGTGCACCAGTGGGAGCTGAAGCAAAGACCTGGTAGGGTCAACTGGCAGCAGGATTGACTGGATAAGACTAGAGTGGCTGAAGGCAGAGGAACAGACTAAAGGGGGTTGGAACTGCCAAGGAGAGGCTGGCCTGGAGAGGGAGAACTCAAAAACAGCTGGCCGGTTCCCTAGAGGGGAAGGGAAGGGACATAAGGGACTCAGCATCTAAGCCTGGAGACCACAGTATCCCAGATATGGAGGAACGACTGTTGCAAATTGGGGGGGGGGTTAGGAAAGATGCAAGAAACAGCAACTCCAACAAACATCCGGAGCGTCTTACTTTGGGAAGGAGCCGAGGTTTAGGGGTTGGCTATAGTGACAGTTGTATGTAGAAATGGGAAATAAAATTTTACTGTGATGAAGTGGCCATAGATTCATAAGTTCTCTTCCTCAAGGTTGAAGCTGTAGGTTGGCTGGAACAATGAAAAAAATGCATTTTTGCTAAAAACCTAAAAGCAAACTTTCGGGCCTAAATTGTGCTTTAAAGTTAACATCTGCAACTGTGTAATAGCTGATATGTAGTTTAATCTGTCACATTGCATTAATGCAGTCTATATCTATGGAAAATGAAGATCTCATGAATGAAGCTAAGGTATCACAATCATCACCATACAGAGTTTCCACCCTCAGAAGAACAAACTTCCCTAATATATCTGTGTGAGTAAAGTGACATCAAGTCGCAGTGGACTTGGCAGCTCCAGCAAGGGGCTTTCAAAGCAAGTGAGATGCAGAGGTGATTTGCCATTTTGCCTTCCTCTTTAGAGCCTGCCTTGGTGGTCTCTCTTCCAAGTGCCAAGCCTGCTTTGCTTCTGAGATCTGATGAGATTGGGCTATGCCATGCTGCTGCCCTTCCCCAAATCTATCTATTCAAAATTAGATGGAGAAAAATTTCTGAAGCACATGAGTCAATCTTACACCAGTTTTTGGTCCAGAGAAACTATCGTGCAAGAACCAGCAACCACTTTATTATATCAAATTTGGATTTTGTTTGTTTGTCTTCATTTTAAGAAAGTTATCACACTGTTGGGCAGCTGCATTGTTCAAATTTTTAGTGAGAAACTTATTTCTCATTTGTTTTGTTGTATTTTCTCTCAGCACATCTACTGCATCTGAAATCAATTGCTTTGCAGGTATCACTCAATGTGTAGGAAACTGTACCAGATGAGGCAATCTATGAAATAGCACTAATCTCTGTATTGATTCTCAGACCACCATTTCATAAGTAGAGTCTCAGAAAACAGACTCATTCTTGAGTAAATAACTTTAGTATTTATTTCATTTTAACAGATTGCCTTAGGCATCTGCAATGTGACATTCCTGCAGCACTCCAGAGTATGCTTTGAGATAACAATGATCAGAATTGAACAAACAAAATGGTCATCATTACAGTGTGCATGGGGAAAGGCAGAGACACAATGGGACATCTCTAGTAGGAGAGGGCCAAGGATAGTCATTCACACATACGGGATAAAATAAAAAGGTGGCAACCTGGGACACAGTGAGGGGTAAAACATCAGTGCCTAAGTAACTAAAGTCATCAATGTGGGAAGCACAGATTTTGTCTTCCTACCTGAACTACCTGTGGTATATTTACATGGGGTCAAAATCTGCCCCATCTCTGTCACAGATGAGAGTTGTGCTTTAATGTTTCTTGTAGAAATGAATGGATCTATTCAACTGACTGTGGAGGAAGGGGGAAGTAAACTACTGCACTCAAGGACAGTTTTCAGTTGAGGACTAAATGCTCTCATATGCTTATGACATTGGTAACCCCAGTTCATGGAAATTCATACCCAGTAGCATTCCCAGGAGAAATGTCATAGAACAAATTTCTGTCACAGAACAAATTAATGGGACCACAGAGGGAAGAGCTCCACTTCCATGTTTTGGCCTTTCTTTTCCCATCACTGTAGAGAGAAAGATTGGTTATTATCACCCATTGCTTTCTGAGGGCAAAATAGTGGACCCTGCTTGGGAAAAATCTTTGAAAGCTATCTTTCCATTGATACAATTGCAGTTTTCTGAAATGCCATCTGTAGAGCCATATGAGGCAGCACCAAATGTTCAAATCCAAAATCTGTTAACAAGAAACTGAAATATTCTCAGTCTGTTATATTCAAACACCTTTTTAAGTGCTGCCACTAATATTGTATTGATCCATTAGGATCTATTGTCTTTTCTATTGCTGCCACTAATATTGTATTGATCCATTAGGATCTATTGTCTTTTCAGTCACTCTGTTGTCTTTTAACTAGAGCTAAGGAAAATCCGTAGACTCAGAAATGGGGAGTGTTAGAGAGCCTGTGCCAGGAATAAGACAGAAAGCTAGGGAGCAGATTAGAGATATAAATTTCTTAGAGAAGTATAGTGGTCTTTTGAGGGGCAAAAAGTTTGGCACTATCTTCACCAATCTTCATATAATTTTTCCCTATCAATTAATCTCCAGTTTATACTGCCGCTTTGGGTTACCAGTGTGTTTCTGCTAACACAATGTATTATTCAATTGTCTCCTGTTTCCCTTTGGTATTCCACGGCCATCCATTAGCACAGCCTACTCCCTACTGTCTACTTATTTAATGATCTCTTTATTTTCCCTTAATGACTCTTACATAGCAGTCATCAATTAAATAGTCACATTCTGTCTGAATCCAAAGCAGGCTTTTCTGTGCAGTTCTTGCCATCAGTAAATGTCACCAGCAAATGCCACTATTGTCTTCAGCATTCCTGTTCACAGGAAACAGTCTCTTAGAGAAAAATGGAGGCTGCCTGGAAGCTATTGTGGGAAACAGGCAGATTTTTCTCCTGCTTTTAAGACGTAATTATCTGGCTCTGTTTTGGGGTATTGTGTGCTAGCCCACACTTTCATGTATACCACGAGATTTCAAGACCGCCAAATACTGTTCAGTTGGTGAATGTGTGAATGAACATAACTGAAAATCATGACATGAAATGTGTCCTCAATGTTTGTTTTCTATTACCCCATCACACTGTTAAGACACCACTGTTCCAATCCAGGCCGCACTGAAAAGGATCAAAACATTGGAGCAACATTTACGGGCAACAAAAGATCAGTGATCACACCATGTATTAAACCACATGTAGTCAGGTATACCTCTATCACTGGCAATCCACTAGTTCTACACAGTGAAGCATGAGCCAACAAAAGCCAAACACTTAAGTCCCAGGGACTTCCATGAGAGAACTATACACATATAATTCTACCTAAAGGTATATTAAGGATTTACAAAAACAACAACTGCATGTAGAAACCATTTTTGCAACATTAAATGTACTCAAAAGTGAGCCTTCAGACCTTTCTGAAAATCATGACACATGAAATGTCATCTTTCAACACATCAGTACTTTAATGTGTACAATCACAGGTAGAGGCTGGAGCAGCACATTACAAGTTGAAATAGCTCTTCATCAGGAGATAAAAATCCTGTCATTTTGTAAAACAAGGCTGCAGTCCATATATTTGTTCCACTTCAAGAGTGGATTTTACAAGATTTTACTTCTTGACAAACAGCAATTTTGGTACAGAATGCTTTAGAACTCTCTGCTCTTGATTGCTTATGTTAAAACCCTGATGAATCCTTGATGACCACCTCCAATTGTGCAGTCTTTGTGGCTGCCCTCACATGATGAACACAGTAACATCTAGAAAAAGTCCTGGATGAAGGCATACTTTTATTTGCCCTTTCTAGCGTCCAACTAAGTTTGTGGGTAGCTGATTTTTAGCTGCACTACCGAACTGCTCTGCTGCTAAAGTATTTTCAGGACAAGAATACACCTAGACATGTGCCTAAACCTGTTAGATGGTTAGAATATCACTTCTTCTTACTTGTTGAAATATTTTAAACTAACTCTTCTTTTCTTAGTGAATTTCCCACAATCTTGTACAAGAAAAGGATGTAAGAATTATTTACCACTATGGCAAATTTTACATTTATTTCCTTTAAAGACAAAGTTTAGTATTAGGGATTTTCTCTTGTCAGGTCCTTGAGCTGCAATCCCCCCACCCAATTCCTTTGTGAATATAATTTCAAGATTACAAGAAAACAAGTTCTGGAAAGATATGACAGAGCCTTGCCATCAGGCTTTTGATACCTATAAAATATATATTTGCTATAGTCACTTCCATGCAATTTCTATTTTTAATTAAGAGCAAAAAGCTCGTAAGATAATCTACTGTGGTCTTCTCAGGAGCAGCATGGAACCTTAAGTTATTTAATTTCCCTCTTTATTTTCCAGCCCATCAAGCATACTCACTCTGCTTATATTATCCCTAATCAGAAGGAAAATGAGGTCACAATGTTCTAAAATAGTTGCTATCTTGCAAAACTCTGCAGCTACTTCTCTTACTTTTAGATCTTAACTATGCTGTAACTTCTTCCTGCCTTCTCTGCTAAAGTTCTAAGGGCCAAGAAATTACACTACTTACTCCCATAAACTGTGGTGTTTTCTTCAGATCTACCATGCAAGATCAACAAATGTCTAACAATATAGCCTCAGTATATTATCTTTATGTATAATGCTATCTATATGGTGCTTTGCAAAGTAAATAAACAAGCAGAAACATATCCCTGCCCTGAGAACCTCACAATTTAAATATCAACAAAGAAGAGAAAGGGGGTGAGAAAAGGAAAGTTAGAGTCAAGAGTAACAAGAGGAAAACATCTTCATGTACCAGCTTAGTAAAGAACATTTTCAACTCTGTATCTCCAAGATTTACATCTTCACTTAGCAGATTACACTAGTTTAGATGGAATAAATATATCCATCATCGTATGTAGAATAATAGAATCATAGAGTTGGAAGGGGCCATACAGTCTATCTAGTCCAAACCCCAGCTGAATGCAGGATCAGCCTAGAGCATCTCTGACAAGTGTTTGTCCAGCCTCTGCTTAAAGACTGCCAGTGAGGGGGGAACTCACCACCTCCCTAGGTAGCCGATTCCACTGTTGAACAACTCTTACTGTAAATCCCCCCCTAATATTCAGCTGGTACCTAGGTATCCAATTCCACTGTTGAACAACATTTACTGTAAATTTCCCCCCCCCCACCCCAATATCCAGCTGGTATAAACCCACTATTGCAAGTCCTATTGCAGGGCAAACCCATAGTTCCCAGCCCCTCATAATAATAATGTTGTAGCAGTGTCTAGAAGGAAGGAGCTTTAACTCAGGTTACCATCCTCATGGTAGGGTCGAGAGTTCTCCTGAAATTTCAACTGATCCCATCTATAGAGATCAATTCTCTTGGAAGAAAATGCAGATTCAGAGAATAGACTCTGTGTGGTATACTATAAAACCCTAGACATAAGACATAGAAATGTTTAAGTGACTACTGAGGGTGGATGCTGTAGGACTCCTGTTTCTCCTATAACATGATATATGGTATACTATAGCAAGTAGGAGAAACTGTCATTTTTGGGGTGCCAGATCAGAGGAGAGGGGTAGGAGGAAGAGCATACCCACCTAACCTCTGCTGCAGACTGCCATGCTTGGCTAAAAGGCAGCTGTTTCTGCACTTGGTGGGGCAACATGGGAGGACAGCGCTTGGGGTGCAAAATGTCTTATCTACTTATTTCCCACTTTCCCGCCAATGGAGAACCAAAAAAAAAAAAAAAAAAAAAAAAGGAAAGGAAAGGAAAGGAAAAGGGGGAGAAGCTTCTGACTACCGAATAGGTCCTGCTCCCTCCCTCTTTCTCTGCTACCAGATCTTCCTCCCATCTCTAGGCTACCTATGAACAGAGAAGAAAAAAATCAACCATGTGAAGCAACATGCGTGAAGTAAGAAGAGAGATTCCATCTCTAAACTTCCCTTTGAGCTATCCTTTATACCAAAGTGTAAATGTCAGTGCCAAACGTTTATACTTTGTCTTCCATTTTTTATGTTTATATCCCACTTTTCAACAGAAAACACCAGTGGCTAGGCTCAGTTGATATTTTGTTTTCATGATTTTTGTAAGGCATTCATCAGATTTCATATTTGGAAATTTCTGTATTTCTGTATCTGGGCTGGGAATATAACAGCTGGAACAGTAATACTGGAACACAATAGGCATATAGTAATCATCTACAATCCAGAGACTAGTATTTATATTCTGAACCATTTTCTGATGGCAGAAAATAAATTTGCTAGTGCAGAAAGGAGGGTAGGGGATCTGGAAGGCAATTCACCTTCTCAGGTGGGGTCATCGAGTACATTTCCACTGTCACTTGTCTTCATGATTCAAATTAACTAGGAAGTAATGGAAAAAAATTAATCAAAAGCTATTTCATCCACTTCATTCACAGAAAAGCAGGTGAACATTAAACATTAAATTTTATGATGAAATTGAGATGCTGTACAAATATGGTTAATTAAGGGTTTAGAGCAGCATATTATTTTAATTTAGAAAAGGAAGTTCCATGGAATATGTGCTTTAAAGATTGCATGAGAACCCTTGCATTCTCCCTCCCATAGCCTGATGGGATTAATTTTATACACACTATCTCAAATGCATGACACATTAATGAAATGATAAATGAGCTGAGAGATGTGTCTCAGGAGCAAAGACTAAATAAAACATTCTTAAGCTGTGGCACTTGGACATCTGAGGAACAAATGCAGCTGTGAATAATAACCAGGGAGGTTTTTAAGGGATATTAGAGATGAGTGATTTGCAGAGAGGGGGCACGTGCATTTTAATTTCTCTTTCAAGCACTGTTACTTAACTAATTGTATTGGGTTTCACATTAGATCTAACATTGACAATTTACATTATTCAGAGCATAACAAAACCTTGTGAAATTAGATAAATGTCCATCTAATTGAGTATTCTTTCTTGACATGGCTAGCAGGTGTAGGGACTAGAGAGGCAGGCTAGGACCTGGGGACCTTGGTTAAAATTTCCCCTCAACTGTGAAGTTCCCCTCAACTGTGAAGTTCAAAGTCCATTAATGTGGGGGTAAACCTTGGGCCAGTCACACTCCTTCAGCCTAATCAACCTCACAGGGTTGTTGAGAAAAAAATGGGGAAGATAGAATCTCATATGCTATCCGTAGCTTCTTGGAGAAAGAGCAGCATAAAATAGATAAGTAGGTGCCTCTGAGAAGCTGTTTTGCACCAAAGAGGTACTTAAAACTATGCTGCACCCTCCTTCCAGGCATGCACAAGTGCTGAGAAAACAGGAGTTGTGGCAGGCCGTGGCAATAATTGGCTTGAGCATATGGTTTTCCTCTGGATCTATATAAGTAAAAAGCATTCCTTAAGACCTAATGCAGTAATGTGGGGTAAACTTCATGCCACTTACAGCTGTTTTGGGATAACTACACGGCTAGAAGGTTAAAGGCACTTCATGCTGCCCACTTGATAGTTGGGTCTGAAAAGTCGGCACTTGCTTATCTGAGGTGCTTTTCCAGGCATAAAATGGAAGGTCATTTCTGTTTTGGGGATTTTTGGTCTCTGCTCTGAGATACAGTGTAAAAGAAGGAATTATGCCACTGTCCGATTAGACAGTACAGCAGTACAACAGACCTTGTACTGGTGACCTTGCACTTGTAAACCTGGTGACTTAATGCTTTCTCCATAGATGAGGTGGAAATGACAATGCCAGTCACTATCCAAAAAGACCTAAGTTGGACCCATGACAGAAGCCTGCAGCTTCCTGACTCAGCTCAGATAACCACTAATCTGAGAGAATATAAGGAAGCCTCAAACGGCCAAAAGGCAGGAGGACTGGTAGAGGACAGCTGAATGCTGTCTGGCTGCTGGGTCTCCCCTGACATCCTCCCAAGATGTAAAACTGGGTAAGCAGGGAGTTGATGGAAGTTGGCTGACGCTGACTGACCTCACTCCCTATAGTTGTCTCTTGTGTGAGACACATGAAGTGAGTTACAGAGAGGGTAGCAAGTCTGTCTGGCCATAACTCATTTCTATTACATTCTAATATTTCATGTCTTGCGTGATATGAAACTATACCATTTCACAAGTTCTTTGTGAGAATGGGAAAGACTCTCTTTGAGAGGGATTCATTTCAAGATGACCTGCTAAGGCTGGATATCTGAAATGATTGCTGATAGACTATTCCATATAATGGAGGCTCTTAGCATTCCTACTAAACCTTACTGTGGGGTCTAAGAGTATTGGATCAGTTCCATATTTGGAAACACTGACATCTCATTAATTCTAGTAAAGAGTTGATGGGTTCTCACTGAATGATCTAAATAGTCTGACTTTCCTTGAGAAACATGGAAGTTGTGAAACCCAAACTACAGAACTGGTCCATACAGTTCTTAGAACCAGAAACAGGGAAGAAAGGAGTCAGAGGCTCCCCCAACATAATAGGGGAGGCTTCTGTACTCAGAATAAGAGGCCAGAGATGTTCCTGGGGAAAAAGGAGAATCTTTGTTCTCTGTAACAAAGCTTACGGCACATATAAAATGCTTACATAAAACATATACAAAATCTATTAGGCCTATTCATGGAGACTCTTAGTCCAGGAAACATATTCACTGAAATTGACAAAGCTAGAGAATAGCTGAGTCTTCCATACAAACACTAATACAGCCTTAAGCTTGCACATAATGAATTGTATATAAGCTCTGCATTGCTGACTGTTAAGAAATACACATACCATCAGCATGTATGAAGCATTCCTGATCTTAAAAGTGATCAGACATCTATAAATATAGAATGGTTCAAATATAAAAGCTCATAGTATCTCATCCTCTGCACATTGCATTGGGTAAAGATACTACACATAGCTATAATAATTGACTATAACTCAAATAGCTCTAACTTCAGCTTTCTCTGATAAATAGACTTCAGAACAGTATTTCAATGAACCTAAACTGGCATGAAATACTTCATGAGCTTTTGGACTATAATTCTGAAATAAACTAAGAACCAGAGAATCAAAGATATGGTAAAGACATAGAAGCATGGGAAAAGTCTATGTCCTTACAGAAAAGGTTTGCAATGTCCTAAATATCAGCTATGCATATGAGCTGGAGAGGTTTTAGAAATAATATAAAGTTGTGCTCAATTTACTATAACTTATAGTTTATATTTCAGGTACTTTGGATAAAGAAGCTTTTAGCTATAACAGATCTTTTCCCCATTATATTTAACCATATCTTTTCTCTGTGAAACTAATCAGGTTTTTACAAGATTCTGTAACTGTAGTATTCCGAATGAATCTAGAGATACTAGTTAGAATCTCATAGAGAGAAAAGTATTAAAGGTTTAAGGTTAGAAAACCTTACATAAAGAAATTGCTTATAAAGATTGTATGAAACTGCTTGCATATGTTAACATAACTGAACATGTAAAAGAATCATAATGTTTGTACTTTATGACATGTTTTGAGAATGTGTAAATATTCACCTGCATATATATTTTATGTGAAATAAATGTTATTTAAAGGAAGTCCCTTGTTCATAAATTTTCTGGCACTTCTCAATAGAAAGCCTACAGTCCTTGTAGGAATTATCATTGACTTCTGGCTGTGAGGTCTCGCTGAATAGATAGCTCCATTTCTCAGTAAATGGTACATTCTAGGAGTGTAGACCCCTTAACGCCACAAGCCGTGACAGAGTCACACTACTGCCTTTCATGAGCCCTGTTCACATGTTGCTGTTAATGCACATACACCTTGCTTGAACATGCATACATCTTTTTGTAAGAAAGAGCCAATGAAACCGAGGACCTGTACCTGGATAAATGTAGGGTTTGTAACACATGTTCAGCTGTACAAGCACTGGCTTTAAATGAGAATTACTGAATGCCCATACAAAGAACAATCAAGTGTACACTGTGCACAGATTGAACATGCATTCACTGTCTTTTGTGAACAGGTCTATAGAAACATTGGTGGTGTTCTCTTTCTTCCTCTCCATTATCTGTACTAATGCTTTCAATGGACCAGTCCAGGTGTGCAGTAAACACTACTGCATGTATTTGAGACAGACTGGCTTTTGGAAAGGGAAAAGCGCTCAATAAATATAGGCAGATGAGGGAGGAAAGATAGATGGAAGACTCTTAATTCAGTGGCAGAACATTTCCTTTACATGAAGAACATTTCCGTTTCAATCCTCAGCACCTCCAATTTATGGGATCTCAAATATCAGAGCCCCTCTTGTGACTTTCGAGAACTGATTCCAGTTTGAGTATGTATTAAATGATGTATTATTTCTAGGATAATTTTCAGTTATTGTGGCCCAATGATGCAGAAAAACCGCTTGGGAAAGTTTGGCCCACACCCTGTGGGCTAAACTATTTCCCTTCATGCCTTATTAGATCTAAGGTAGATAAGATGGCCTGGTTGGGTCCAGGGAATAGTAAATTCTTCAGTGAAGGAGGTGATAGACAACTGACATTTCCAAACTTGAGTTATAAACATGTGACAGAACCATTTGGCAGGAAGAAGAGGAGCCAGGGTTAAGAACTCATCAATATTAAGCCCAGGACTCAGACCAGAAGAGCCAGTGACAGAAAACACAAGCTGAACACCAGGATATATATTGTAGTGAGGAACAACCCCAACAGTCAAAGCCATGAAGGAATCTTCTTCACCACTGAGTGACCTTGTCTTACCATCCTACTGCTCCTCTGAGTATGTTTGAAAAAAGAGGCAGGAGCAGTGGTGCCTTTACACTCGACAAAGGTGAACTAGCAACAGGTAGACCACGGTTACACAGCCCAGATAACCTACAAGAACCAATGAACTCTGACCGTGAAAGCCTTCGACAATATTTTTAGCAACAGGTACTTCCCAAAGGCAGCAAGAAAATGGTACGGTATATCTAGAAGGCTTTCAACCCACTTGAGGGGCCCAACCCCTTGGCACAGAGCACCTTGAAGGAAGAAGTCATTAAACCCTCCAGAAAAGCAACACCTGTACCCAAATTACCTTAATTATCAGGCAACTACAAATATCTACTTCTTGCTGATCAAGTCCAGGTTTTCTTTGCCAAAACTGATTAAATGAACCCATTTCAATTTGGCTTTAGGTCTGGTTTTGGGATGGAAACTGTCTTGGTTAATCAATAAAATTTAATATTAAAATTAGTTTAATAGTCTTACACCTATTTAAGAATAGGTGCTGCTAGAATGCATACAGTTCTAAATCCAGGTTTATCTGTGAGTTACTAATGCACAATTGAAAGAGTCACTGATGAGTCACTAATGCACAACTGAATTGCCCTTGTCAGTCATTATAAGGAGATGGGAGAATTGACCTAGCCATGTTGTAGAGGCTTGAATGGACTCAAAGCCTCATTGAACTCTATTAGCCATATAAAGTGAAGAATTTGTTACTGGCTCCAAGTTTCTGCGTCTTTCCAAGTTAGTTGGCATAGCTGATATGTCACCATTGCAATGAAGGTGGGCTAGATGAAGCAAACCTGATTTGCTTCGCTAAGAACTTTTTCACAAGACCCACAGCATTAACCTCATTACCCCAGACTGAGCAACCTGCTTATTGAATTTCAGCAGAATTGTGGCATTCAGACTTTTGCTGATGGGAGATAGTTTTCTTAATGATCTCTCAATAATGGCAAAACTGTTGCTTGCTTCTTCTTTTTTTAAACACAGGAGATCTTCTCAAAGATTCTGTGCACTAGAGTTAGTCCTTTGCTTCCTTGACACAGAAGTATTGTTTAACCTTTCAGAAACATGGGATTTACATGTACAAATCGTTCTGTTATCAAATTTGTTAACAGTGCACATTAATTCAGTCATTCTGTTCCAGAATGGACATTCCTTGCAGAAATCCATGGATAAAAGGCGACGTATCAATCACAGGGAAAGAAAAATCAGTTTATATCTACTTTTACTATTGACCTAAAACCTGATGGACATAAGATGTTGATAAGGAGATCAAGGACTCAAATGAAAAAAGAATGATTAGAAATAAACCTTAACGCAAAGATGGCACTTTTCCAGGAGGGGTAGCTATGTTGGTCTGCAGCAGAAGAGGTAGGTTAATAATTAGATCTGATGAAGGGAGCTTTGACTCTCAAAAACCTATACCCCAAAAATCTTGTTGGTCTCTAAGGGCCTTCTGGACTAGAATCTAGATCATGGCATTTTTGTGAGCTGAAAGAAGCTATATTTTATTTTGCACACAGAATAGAATTTGACTTGCTTTGAAATATGTTTTACATATATTTGTATCACTGGTATTATGCTGCATGATAGAAGATTAGGCTCTGAGCACAGAATCCTCTGTACTTTCCAAACGTATATCTCAGCAGTCAAACAAACAAAAAAACAAGTTCCCTGGCCACACAGTTTTAACAAAAACACCAACAGTACCAAGTTTATAACTGCAAAAAGTCTTAAGGGGCCCGGGAAAGGTTTGAGTAGGTGATTTTTTCCAGATGGGGAACTAAGTGGAGCCCTTTCTCAAATTTCACATTTCAAATTTCAAATACCTTTATTGGCGTAGTACAATCTGCAGTATATAAAAGGATAAAAGTTAGAGTAAAATAAAATTAATATCAATCATTCCTTAATGTTGTGATTCTACTTTCGACTAGATTCCCATTGGTTGACTACTATCGTTAGAAATTTTGCCACATTTTTGGTTATCTCAGGATCCTTATCAGCTAATAGTTTGTAAAGTACCGTATTTTTCACTCCATAGGACACACCGCTCCATAAGACACACCTAGTTTTTAGAGGAGGAAAACAAGAAAAAATCTTGTTTTCCTCCTCTAAAAATTTGTCTTATGGAGCAAATGCCGGCTGGGTGTGTGCACGCTGGGACGGCGCGAGCTGGCGTTCCCCGCCCCGACGGCCAGCTGGGAGGCGGGCGGGACCACACAGAGCCGGCTGGGCGCGTGCACGTCGCGCTGGAATGAAGCAAGCCATGCTAATGGATCCGTAGCCAAGATTTTATGGCAGATGACCAGGCCCTAGTTGTTAGTAATTTTTTATTTGTTTCGGAGCAGACAGTGAGATAAGAGACACAATTTGGGAGCCCTACAAGACGTCTGAAAAAATGGCCTTGGATCCGTTCCACTTCATCTGAATAGGCATGAATCCAAATTGGCACAGCGGGTAGCAGTTGTGACAATACTTTCAGATTGAAGATTTGTAGTGCTGCTGGGATTTGTTGGTTCCCTTTATGGTAGAAGAACCTTACTATGGCCTGTGCCGAACATCTGGCTTGGTTCACTGTGCTTGTTTTGTGCTGTGTCCAGCTTAAATTATAGGTAAAAGTCAGACCTAGATATTTGAAACTCTTGACCTGTTCTAAGGTGGTGCTGCCGACTTTCCAATTATAGTGTCTCCAGGTTTTGGCAAAGAACATAATCTTTGATTTTTCTGTATTGATGGTGAGCCCATTTTGTTGACAATAGGCAGCGAAGGCTAGGAGGTATCTTTTAAGGCCAATTGGAGTCCTGGCCAAGATTACGGCATTATTGGGGTAAAGTAACAGGGGAGTTAGATGATTGTTCAATTTAGGCAGATGGCCGTCTACCTTTTCAAGAGATGTAGCTAGGTCATTGATGAACAAATTAAAGAGATGAGGGGCCAAGACACACCCTTGCCTCACACCTTTTTTGACTGGAATTTTTGTTGCTAGGTCAACATTAGTGTTGAATTTAACCTGACAGGTTGTCTTGGTGTACAGGCAGCGTATTAGTGCAAGGAGTCGCTGGTCTATTTTCAGTTTTTCCAATTTCTGCCATAGGAGGTCTTTGGGAATTGTGTCAAAGGCTCCTTTTAGGTCAATAAAGGCCACAAAAAGCTTCCCCCTTTCTGCTCTCATGTATTTTTCGGCTATGGACATTAGAACGAGACAATGGTCCAGAGTAGTTTTTCCAGGTCTGAAACCAATTTGCTCATAGCCCAGGATGGCTTGGGAAGTTATCCAGTGATTCAGTTTCTTCTCAAGGTGTTTGCCATATAGATTCCCAATAACTGATAGGAGGCTGATTGGGCGAACGTTTTCCGGTAAGTCTGGAGCACCTTTTTTGAATATGGGAATGATTATTGAGTTAAGCCACGACTCGTGCAAAACTCCATAGTGGTTTAGTATCGAGAAAAAGTTGGCAAGCGGATGAGCCCACCAATCCGCTAAAATTTTTAGCAGTTCATTTGGGATGCCATCAGGGCCAGGAGATTTGTGTTTTTTCAGTGAGTTAATTAATGATAAAATTTCTTTGGTATCAACTGGAGGCCAAGCTGGGATGGAGGACGAAATTACTTTGTTATTGTTAACCAAAGACTGTGTATAGTCGTTGAATATATTGGTATAATGCTGGACCCATATCAATTTGGAGATGTTTGGACTTGATGTTTTATCAGAGCGTTGTAAAACTTTTGTCACACAGGTCCAGAATTCTCTTGTATTATTGGATTTTGCCGCGGTCAGAAGCGATGCCCATTTCTGACCAGAGTAGTTTTTCTTTTTCAGCAAAATCAGTTTGCTATAGGTTGATTTAGTGTAATAATATTCCTGCCAGCTGTGGTAGTCTTCTTTCTGTCTTGCATCATGAAATTTCTGATGTAGGTCCTTTTTCTTCTGGAAGCATTCTTGATCAAACCAGGTAAGTGTCCTGTGAGACTTTGGTCCGGATGTTTGCACTAAAAAATAGAATTGTTCTACAATAGAGTTGTAGGCATAGAGAGCTTCCTCTGGAGACTTGGCTTCTTGCAGGTCTCTGTGCAGTTGTTGCAGAACTGCTGTGTTGATCATAAGATTCACTCTTTCTGCAGTCTGAGTAGACCGTTTGATTTTTTTAAATTTAAGATTCGAATCCTGTAAGTGTTCAGTTGAAGTTGTTTCTACCGGCTTGAAGTTTACAGATATTTGAATTGGCATGTGATCGCTTTCTGTTCTTGGTTTGACCTGAAATGAATTTATTGTAGCCACCAACCAAGGTAGACCTGCTTCAGTACTGCGCTTCCCTAGTCCTAAACACACACCAGAGCCATATAAATCACATCCCTACTTCCCTTCCATTGTTTGAGACTCATTAAGAAAAATCCACATTCTATGACCTATTTTCCTCTTGCAAATGTCGGAGGATGTGTATTTGTTCAGACGTCTAAAACATATTCTTTGTGGTATCACTAGATTAAAGGAGCACACCATTTGGGTTGCTGCAAGTTGAGAATTAAAGGTTAAGGTTTTTTTCTGTAAGACTGTCTTGTTTGGCCAGTGGGTGCCACTATTTTACTATACTTCAATTCAGAATTGTCCAAAGTAATGTTAGTCTGCAGTTTTACTTCATGCCTCTTTCTGTCATTATAAATGGGAGCGGGAGTGGCTACTTGGCATAATGTCATCTGCTTGGTAATAGTTATGTGCCTGCTTAATTTTTTGATTGTCACCTGTAACTATGGAGGAACTGAGTTTAGCTTCTTCTGGGTTTCAGGGTATATAAGGGTAGGATAAAAATGTAATAAATAAATAACTAGCCTCTGAAAAATATATTTGCAAAATAAGTACATTCACAGAGCTTTATTTCAGTTAATACCAGCATACACAACATCTTTCCAATAGATAAAAGAGAGTCAAAAAGTGCACAAAAAATGGTATAATTCCTTTCCCTTCCACTTATGAATTGGTAAAGAGCTTTCAGAGTATTTTTCCTTCTCTGTCCTGAACAAGCAGGAAGTAAGGCTTGGAAAGACATAACCTCAGAAATGGAGCCCTCAGCAGAAGAAACAAGAATATGAGATGAAGTGCCCCTCCTCCCAACCACCACTGCTAGCCTTCTTTCTACTCCATAGCAGTGGAAGGAAGGAGAAAGCTGTGCAGCCTCTTCTTCTTTCTGGCCACTTCTGCTGCCTTTTTGCCCATTCGGCTTCATTTCAGCTGGGTAGCTGCAGCAGCACCAGCAATCCACCTCCTCTCTTCAACCCTGCTTACTCACCTGTAGGGCTGTCAAAAATTTTTTTTGGTACAGTTCGGATTCGGCCGAATTTGGCCCTTGTGGGTTCGGTACGTGCCGAAGTCCGAACTCCCCCACTTCGGATCCGTTCAATTCGGCGGGAATTCAAAGTTCGGGAAAAAAATTCGGCTGAATAAAGCCATTAAAAACACAATCGCGCCTTTCCGCGGCTCTGGGGGGGGCATTTTTGGGCTTAGAGGTCCCAAACTTTCAGCAGAGCTTCAAAGGACGTATATTGAAAGACTCCCCAAGTTTTGTAAAAATTGGGTCGGGGGGCTGAGATATGGGCCCTGAAAGGGGTCCCCCCCACCCTTAATGTGTATCTCTCAGCAGAGCTTGCCGCCCACACACAAAGCTCCCAGCCCCGACAAACAGCTGATGAGAGCAAGGGCGGGGCAGGTGCTAAGAACTTTGCAAAGCAACACAACTGAAAAGTAACACCTTTGCAAACATGCAAAGGGCGGGGCAGGTGTGAAGAATTTGGCAAAACAATACAACTGCAAAGCAACACAAGCACGCAATGCAACACCTTTGCAACAGTGCAAAGCAACACCTGACACCTGGGAGTTTGCATACCATGGAAAGGGACAGAGGCAGCTAGCTATGCATAATGAGCAGGAGGGGGTGGAATTTCTCCTTTTGCATTGGACTTGGGACCAGGCAGATGCATTCTTTAAGTCACCATTTGAAAACCAGTTTTGAGCAAGCATCAAAATAACCTAACTGATCTTATGAATGAGGAAAAACCTGAAGAATAAAAATGAAGCCCCCCCCCTCAAACCAGGGAGAGAGAGACTGGAGGAGGAACACACACCCCAGGCAGAACCGGCAAAAGCCCCCTTTGGCTCCCCCCCCCCACCCACAGAAACTGCTCCCTCCCCACACACACACACAGACTCTGCTTTCCCCCCCACACACACACAGAAAAGAAAAATTATAGATTAAAGCCCCCAAAGGGGTCTTACTGTGGCTGTCTTCTGTTCCAGCAGGAGGGGCTGGGAGGCTGGGTAATCCAATATGATTCCATTTGTATCCAATATAAGATCCATATGTATGCATCTCTTGAGGTGATCCATTCATCCCAATAGGGAAAAGGGGAAAGCCCATATCTCGGGGGGCCCTGACCCAATGTTTACAAAACTTGGGTGGTCTCTTAAAAAGCCTTGACTGAAGCTCCGCTGAAAGTTTGGGGTCGGCACACCCAAAAATGCGCCCCCTGCAGCCACGGAAAGAGAAAAGGGGGGAGCCGATATTTCAGCCCCCACTGAACCCATCTTTACAAAACTTGGGTGGTCTCTTAAGAGGGATTCTCTGAAGCTATGATTAAAGTTTGGGGGCTGCACCCCCAAAAAAGCGCCCCCTGCAGCCACGAAAATGGAAAAGGGGGGAGAGGAAAAAGGGGTGGAGCCCATATCTCGGGACCCCCTGACCCAATGTTTACAAAACTTGGGGGGTATCTTAAGAAGCCTTGTCTGATGCTTCACTGAAAGTTTGGGGTCGTCACACCCAAAAATGTGCCCTCTGCAGCCATGGAAAGAAAAAGGGGGGAGCCCATATCTCGGGACCCCCTGACCCAATGTTTACAAAACTTGGGTGGTCTCTTAAGAAAACCTGTCTGAATATCCCCTGAAAGTTTGGGGCCGGTACCCCAAAAAATGCGCCCCCTGCAGCCACGGAAATGAGCGAATGTGCACAAGCACCCCCTCACACACACATGAGGATTTCCCTCTCTCTATCTCTTTCCCTGGCCGGCCGCACATCAGCTGGTTCCTCCAGTACTCAATCCTGACTGATTGGCCAGAAGAAGACCCAGCTTGGCCACCGATTGGCCGGGGGAGGAGAATGCTGCTTACTGAAGGTTATGCTTCTTACTGACGGCCCCGAATTGGCCGAATTTATTTGCGAACTCCCGAACTCGCTGAATTCGGCCCCCCCGGTTGCCCGCCAGTTTTGAGTTCGGCTCCTCCCGAACTAAAAACCGCTGAATCAAGGGAAATTCGGCTGATTTTCAGTTCGGGCCGAACCGAATTGACAGCCCTACTCACCTGCTCTCTCTCTCCTCCCCTCATCCAGGTTTTCCCCCTCTTTTGTCAGCTGCCATTACGTCAACCTGCCATAGCTTCCCCAGAGCTGTTTCCTTTACATTATCTGTGCCTGTGATGACAACACTTCTATAGTTTGATTTTAAAAAAGATATATCCATACCCCCATTTTTCCTGTTTAGATTTTTCTGCAAACCTGGGGTGCCCTCCAAATTTGTAATCTCTGCTCTTTTTATATATGGTCCCAATCTGCAGATTTAAGTAACTGCAGATAGGGCCATGTTGAGAATTAGATATATTGATTTAATAGGCCACACAGAGTCACTGAGATTAGAAGTTCATGGATAAGTTCAGATACTATTGTGTTTTGCAATCCTCTGTGCTACCATACTGAAGAGAGATTGTCAGAATTAGACAGGAAAAAGTTTGAGTATCTTATGATGTACTGTGCCCCTCAAACAGTTCTTCTTTCCTGTTGATCAAACACATTTTAACACCTTTTATTTATCCATGTATTTGCTTATTGTGGAACCCACCGATTCTCCTGAATAATGTGCAAACTCTCGAAGGCCCTGGAACCCTTTTTAATTAGTTTGGAAAGCAGCCGGTGTTCAATGTTTTAATCAATTGCAAACTGCTGAAGTGTGGAACTTCAAGTAATGTACCAGGAGTTAGGGGTCCAGCATGTGGGATAGCATTATTGTTCTTCCTGTAATTTGCACTCAGCAAGGAGTGAGGAATGGCTAAACTAGCAACAGACTCCCAATAGAGAGCTTTTGATCCCATCCCAATGGGGCTTTATTCTAAATAGCATCGAGATAATTAAACCTGACAGAGGTGAGGGACATAAATCTGATTTCTGCTGGGATAGTTCGTTAGTGTTTCTTACTTGTTTCAAAAGGGAATCAGAATGCTATAGTGATTAGTCGCACTTTATTGGTTCCATTGTGTTGTTCAAGTTCTCCTTGGGTCCAAATGGCAGAATCGCGATCCTAAATTTGTGACTCTAAGTGGCAGAATTAGGATATAGGAACTTTAAATTACAAAGAAGGATGCTCCGAAAATGAAGTCATGGGTCTTTTCACCAAATTTAAAACTAAGGCAGCATTGTTGCATAGCTGATGACTCTCCCCTATGGAAAAATCATACAAAAAACAAACAAACAAAAACCTAGAAGCTTAGCTGAAATCATCCAGTCAGCCTAAAGCAAAGAATGAAACCATAGCGAATGGTCACAATGTTGTCATGTGGCTCAGATTGTGAGTTATATCCCCCACAACTGCTTTTGTTGTTCACATTCTCTTCTCTCCATTTCTTATTTATAATATGAGACAGGCTACATCTGAGCAGAAAAAAGCACACAGAGACAAGTTGCTTAACCCTTTCTTCTATTTTTGCCAAGCTCACCCTTCCCAAACTGCTGCAGATACTAATATATTAAGACTTTCATTACAAGAGGCTGCTTCTTTCTCCACTGATGAACAGTTGATAGGATATGAGGTAAGAAATAATAGTATCTCAGAAATGGACACCAGCTATGCTTCTGTTGTAGGCCGTCTCCTTGGTTCAAGTGAATGAAGAAAGGCTTGTGGGCAGAACTCTGTCTCACTACTGAAGCCTGTATGCCTAAAGCAAATTGCTGGTTAAGAAAAAAACTACTGCTGACTATTGTAGTACCTAGTTTGTGGAGAGTACTTCTGTTAACCTGGTGCCAAACCTGTTAGCCTTTCAACATCAGGCTAAAATTTTATTTTCTCAGGCATCTGTAAATTGTTTGATCTTTCCCCCTTCTGTAAAATAACCCCTGCCCTGGATGGCCCAGGCTAGCCTGATCTTGTCAGATCTCAGAAGCTAAGCAGGGTTGGCCCCGGTTAGTATTTGGATGGGAGACCACCAAGGAATACCCGGGTTGCTGTGCAGAGGAAGGCACTGGCAAACCACCTCTGTTAGTCTCTTGCCATGAAAACCCCAAAAGGGGTCGCCATAAGTCGGCTGCGACATGACGGCACTTTAGCCACACACAATTTAACCCCCATCTACTTTTTTATTTGACTTCTTGATCTTTTGATTTATATTGGTACATTTATACTACTTTTGCGGTTTGATATTGGCAGGGATTCTTCTGCCACATTTTAGAGTGAAGAGGCTATATGGCGCGGCACAGGTTGTATTCTTTAGGAGATTTGTAATTTGACTCTCAAAGCGAGACACCACTGTGGGGTCACTGTTTTGTATTTAGCTTATATGAGCCAAGATACTGAGCATTATAACACTTAGAGGATGATATAAATACCCTTGTCATAACATCAGGAAATACCTCTTCTCTAGAGGGAGGTAGCAATAAGGCTCAAATCATAAACTGAGCAAAGTGTGGTAAACATTTTCTTTGTATTGTTAATGTTGTTTTGTTTTACCTCTAACCATCCTAGGACAGGTTGCAACTGAGCAAAGGGAGAGGGTAGATAGGGAGAGGGATCCTGTTTAACTCCTCTACTTTTCTGCTCAAATCACTACCTCTGAACTGCTTTCTCACCTCCAAAAGGAAAAATAATATGTGGCTATCATAACTCCTTTGCTACACTGATAAAAAAAAATAAGCTTGGGATGGGAGATTATTGACCTGGGAGAAGAAAACGACTGGAAGAGTAAAGATGAAGCATCCTCTCTCTGCCTACTCTTCATTCAGATGCTTGCTGCTCCAGTCTCATTGGGATTTTTTAAAAAAGTGGAAGATAGAGTAATGGAGTCTGTACAGAACTATGTATTTTGTTTTGTTTCAGCCTCTGATGCAGTCAAGTGGTTGAAGGGAATAGCAATTGTTCCACTATTTGATCTGAAGTAACTACATAGATCATCACCCTGCCTTGTTATTGTGTGGGTGAATAATACCTTTGATCTTCTGTCTCTTAAAATTCAGGTTTCTTTTATACCTTTCACTTGAAAGGTTTGCCTCAATGCTCACAAGCTATTGATGTTCAGACAGTGTTCAGTCTCAAAACTGCTCAACCTGCCAAGAAGTTCGGAACCTGCAGTATTAATTTTTACCCAAAGGGGGCACCGCAGTTCCTTTGTTCTTAACATTGCCATGTCTGAGGCTATAAGTTACTAGCTATGGTTCAAAAGGCAGCAGAAAAGCCTGACCAAAATGTAACTAAATCAGACGGGCATGAAGAAAAGATTGTGAGCAAAATGTGATATGCTTGTGACTTCATCACCCTTCCCACCCATTCTCAATAATTAGAGCATAAGCTTGTTGTATAATAAATGTTGGGCATGTGCAAAGGTGAATGAAAGATGTTCAAAAATTAATTGTGTTTCTCACAACACAGCCATGATTTCTTGCCCACACACTATGTGTGTGTATTAATTGTCATGACCTCAGAAAAAATATATGTACAATTGGGGAGGAAGACTCATCAGCTGGATTCATCCAAAACACTACTGATTTGAGGAGACAGATAGTAGAGGCAAGAGGAAGCCTGCTACAGGGCCACTAGAAATCAGGGGGTCAGGACCCTACATTTCCATTGGCTCAAGGGTATCCACCCACAGAGTATGATTTCCTTCCTTCCCTCTCCTGCAGCAGCTGTAAAAAACCCACGAAATCCAGTTCCTGTTCCCAGGAACCGGATTTCAGGGGATATTTCAAGCTGCCATGGGAGAGAGGAGATGGGAGAATTTCAGTCTGCAATAGGGTTACCAGGTCCCTCTTCACCACAAGGAGGTTTTTGGGGTGGAGCCTGAGGAGGGTGTGGTTTGGGGAGGGGAGGGACTTCAATGCCATAGAATCCAATTGCCAAAGCAGCGATTTTCTCCAGGTGAACTGATCTCTATTGGCTGGAGATCAGTTGTAATAGCAGGGGATCTCCAGTGAGTACCTGGAGGCTGGCAACCATAGTCTGCAAGTGGAAATGCTTACACCTATGGAAATACCTAGCCTGGATCCAAGCCAGTGGGAGACTACTTTACACAAGCATGTTCATGACTTGAGCACTGCAATATTGATTACTTATATGTGTGAATGGGCTTTTGTGATATAAAACCAGTGTGGTGTAGTGGTTAGAGCATTGGAGAGAAATCCAGATTCAAAGCTCCATTCTGCCATGGACGCTCACTGGGTGACCTTGGGCTGTCACTCTCTCAGCCTAAGCTTCCTCATGAGGTTCTTGTTGTGCAGGTAAAATGGAGGAGAGCAGAAGAATGGTTTATGTTGGTTTGGATCTCCATTGGGAAGAAAAATGGGGTATCCTATATCTAATTCTGAACTGGGACTTTAGTGTGCAGTTCATTAAATCCACACACTGGAGTCATGTACAGAGGAAGAGGCTGTTTGTGCAAACCCGAGTGCAGGTCTTGTACAAAGCCCTAGGTTTACTCAAAAATCTTCCAAAAGAAAAAAAATGTAAATTACAGGTAGAAAAACTGCGATCTCATGATGCAACACCATAAGATCTTGGCCAGCAGTTTGAGGAAACAAAAAGGAGGAAGAGTCACCTCTTAGACTGAATAGGTGGTGCCAGCTCTGTGGGGGCAGAGAGGATAGGAGTGGAAGCTGCCACCCATACTGCTGCATGAGCCAGGCAGGTGGAAGCAGTGGTGCTGCAGGTGGGTGGGCTGACTGTAAAGGGGGTCCCAGGATGGGATCCTCTTGTCACTGTTGTGGATCCCCTACTTGTAAATGTCTTAATATGAAGAAGAATAGCACCACTGACAAAACTGCATGTCCAATGCTTTTCAAAGAGTCAGTTCATATAATCGGTCATCAAGTATACAGTAAGAACATATAGAAAATACTAGAGAGGTGCATGCATGTATGAAATAGGCTTGGGTTAGATAATGGAAAACAAGATGAAAAGCAGGTGGTGGACTGAGGTATTCAAAGGACTGTTTGATGAATAGTTGGCTTCTGAACTTGCCCACCAAGCCAGTGCTTTTTCAACAATGCCAACAATAATTCTCCAGCTCTCTATACAGAGTAATGCTCAGGTGAATTTTTTTAAGAACCTGAGTGTCACCTGCATTATGAACCGTATCCTTTCAGCTGCAGATGATAGTTACAGCTTTGTCTTTACCAAAACGAATAAATTCTGAAAAGTGGGCCTTTTACCTTATCCCTGAGTTACCACAGGGTGAACCAAAGTGAATTATATTTAAGCAGGAAGAAGCTGTAAAGCAGTCTTCAACCCCATATGGCTCCTAATAAGTGGAGTGTTTTCCTTTTATAGCACTGAAATTACCAAATGGTTGAATTATCCAGCTGAGATGTGTTGCAGGTGCTGTTGTTTGCTCAAACCAGATGATGATTTTTCTTCTATGCCTTCCTGACCCCAATAAATGTTGCTATCAGTGGTTGCACATTTACAGTAACTGATTGTCATTATACTGTAACATCTAATACATTCTCCTACGATTGCATCTCAAGCAAAGGTGTCAGAATTTTAATACACAGAGAGACAACAAAGGTTACGACAGCCTTTAGGGAAAATACAACATGACAGACATTTATATTAAATGTGATTGCTTGTAGTTTGAATTTCTTTGAGCTTGCCTTTCTGATTACCTTACCAGTGGTAGCAACAGGGGGTAGGGATGAACTACCATCTGATTCAAAGACCATATAAGGTCCTACAACAGGATTTCTAACAGAATACAAATCCTTATAATAAACACTTCAGTGTAATTTTGTCACCACTAATTTGGAGCAGGTAACACACACTGTGCTTGGATAATTCATTTGTGCTTTTTACAACAGTGTGCCATAAAAAACATGATAGCTACTTTTCTTCCAAGGAGATCATCCATTCTATCCTTACAACAACAAACTGTGTTAGTCTGAGCCTTGATTCACACATTACAAAGTCCTCACAACCATGATGAGAAATTTGGATCACGTGTGTCCTTTCCTTCCTGTGCCATTTTCCTCAACTGGAGCAGCCCCAAGAAGCCACTGTTTCTCCCACTGAGAAACGTATGTGTAATAGTTGATCCCTAGATCTGTTTTGGACAACAAAAATGGCACTTGGAGGGCACTGAAAACCCTTCTCCACACTAGCACTTGTTAGATAATTCCTACTACATTTACGTATTGACTACACTATTATTAAGCTTTAGGTCAACATCAGCAACACCTCAATAAGATAGTTAGTAGTGGCTTCGTACTCAGTGTATTTATCCATTTTGTTCTTCTCCAGTGGCTGATAGCAGGTTGTGATTAACAGTTCCAGAAGCTTTTTAGACTAGGGTACGTGATTCTTCCTGTGGGGGCAAAAGGCCCTGGGTTCAGTTTCTAGATAAGGCAATGCTGGGAAAGGTCGGGAGGCCATACCTTTTTGGGTGGTGGTGGTGAAGGAGTAGGGCTGTGTAAAAAAATATATATATATATCTGTAAATTTTGGGTTTGGATTTATTGCACCTGATTTTTTCCAGTAAACCCAAAATAAGCTGAATTCCCATACCGGTAAATATGGGGATTTGGCTTTTTCCAGGTTTCCCAAAAATATTCGGGTCCAATAAAGCCTATGGGGCTGTCCATGGCTCCTGGGGGCATTTTTGCATGTAGAGCCCCCATATTTGCAGCATGGCTGCAAGGGATTCTCCTTGCAGGAACCCCCAAATTTGGTGAAGATTGGGTCAGGGGGTCCAATTTTATGGGGTCTGGAAGGGGTCGCCCCCATCCGATTCTCCTTCCTAGAAAAGGTAAGCAATAGTGAAGTGGCTGTGGTCAGAATGTGAATGCCACTAGTATTTTTCAATGGAGGAGCCAGGGAAACCCACCACTTTAAACAATGGGCCATTTAAAGCAAAGGATGAAAAATCTGTAATTTGTGATACTGATTATTGAAGGGATACTTGGAATTCTGTGGATTGCCTAGCTTAGAAAACACAAAACTCTTATCAGATAGAATGGCTCTGAAAGGCCACAGCATTTCTGTGTAAGGTGAAAGTTCTCTTATGCCCTGTGCTAGTTGCAGTATAATTGTATTACCTTGAAATATCTGTGTTAGCAAATTGTTTGAGTAATACCCCTATTAGGCCTTAGTCTACCATGTTGACAACCATTTCTCTGCTAACAGCTTTGTGTAATGGAGCAAGGCTGTGTCTGATGTGGTGTTCCCATCACAGTAATTCCAATTCCAATTCATGGTGGTACACCAGCTCAAATTGTTGGCTACAACTACAGTGTTTTTTTTTTTTTTTTAGTAGTCATTGTACCCTAGTTAGAATTTGGGAGTTATCACTATTTTTTTCTGTTATAAGTTGTTGTGAGTTTTTTTAACCCCTGTTTTGTTGTTGGTGTTCTTGATTCTTGTTGTCTGTTATTTATCCATGTTAATTCATATGATGATACATTATTGTATTATTACAACTGTGTGGTGTTTAGATGAACTTAAGATCAGACCAGTGGTTCAGCTAGTTCAGCATCCTGTTTCCAACCAGCAACTTGTTTCCAACCAGGCCAAGGTTTCTCCATAATGTTGTCTCATACCACCAGTATTCAGAGTGGTTTGCTGTTTCTGAATGTGGAGGTTCCCTTTAGTCACCACAGCTAGACCTATTCTCCATGAATCAGTTTAATCCCTCTTTAAAGCCATCTCTTCTCAGGGACATTGTTACATCCTCTGGCAGTGAATTCCACAATTTAATTTAATTACTCATTAAGTAAAGAAGTACTTTTGTATATCCTGATTTTATTGGCCTTCAACTTCATTGGGTGCCCCTGAGTTGTAATATTATGCTTTTTCTTTGTAATGCTTTGTAATATTATCTGCTTTTTCTACCCAATGCATACTTTTATAGACCACTATCATGTCTGAACTGAAAATCCCCAGACTCTTTAGCCTTTCTTCATAAAAAAGGTGATCCAGACCATGTTTGTTGCCCCCTTCTGCACTTCTCCCAGCTCTACAATGTCTTTTTTTAGGATACAGCAACCAGAATTATAAACAGTATCCCAAACGAGGCCACACCATAGCTATATACAAAGGCATTACAATATTGGGTATTTTATTTTCAATCCCTTTCCTAATAATTACCAACAAGGAGTTTGCCTTTTTCACCACTGCCACACACTGAATCAAAATTTTCATTGGGCTATCCACTGTAACCTCAAGATCTCTTTCCTGCCCTGTCATGACCAGTTCAGACCCCTTTGGCATATATTTAAAGATAGGGGTTTTTTTTGTTCTGGTGAGCATCAGCTTACACTTATACACACTGAACTTCATTTGCCACATTGTTGCCCACTTACCTAATGGTGGGAAAGTTTGCCTGGCTCCTCCATAGAGAAGCATAGCGAAGTTCGCAATATAGAATCTGACTGTGGCCACTTCACTATTTCTTCTCTATGGAGGAGGATGGGGGGGGGTGACCCCTTCCAGACCTCATAAAGCTGGACCCCCCAGACCCAACATTTACGAAACTTGGGGGTTCAGGTAAGGATAGGCCCTTGCAGCTATGCTGCAAATCAGGAGGCACTACCTCCAAAAATGCCCCCCAGGAGCTTCAAAAAAACATGAATGCCTGAATTTTTTGGGGGGAAACCTGTAAATGAGCCAAATTCCCATATTTACCGGTATAAAAATTTGGCTTTTTTTCAGGTTTGCTGAAAAAATTCAGGCCGAATAAACCTGAACTCAAAATTTACCGATTTTTTTTTTTGTACACAAGCCTACTCTGCATAGAGACCCTGATATTCCTATCCATGAACTAACCAGGGCAGACCCTGCTTAGCTTTCGAGACTGGGCTATCCTGATTTTTATTCTATAAGGGACCTGTCTTCTTATCCCATGACTGCTAAGCTTCCTCAGGAGTCTTTGGTGAAGTACCTTGTCAAAAGCCTATTCTGTGTTAATTACATCAGAGTAATTCCTGATCTGATTCAAGGGTTTCAAGAGTAATCTGTGTTCTTTCATTACGGAGTTGGTAATATAGATGTTCAAATTCCATGGATTTGGAGAAAAAAATAGCCTTATCCTCAAGATATCTCTTATGTGCTGTGCTACCTGGTATAGAAAGTCCCACTAAATTGCAACAAATGTATATTTCAGTAATGAACCAGGTATCTTGTTAAGAAGAATTTACTGCCTTATTAATTCTAATCAAAATGCCAATTACAGAAACTGCATTTAAAGTGCTAATGCCACGTTCTCCTAGAGAATTTTAAACTACAGGAGTTTTACACTCTACACTTGTATCTTGAACAGCTGGAATGTGTCTGGAGACTGACAAAATGGGCGTTTGTCTAATTATTTTTTTAAAAGCTCATTTTTTTTCCAGTAGAGTAACACTTTGTTGAACTGTATATTCAGAATTGTTAATGCATTAGCATAGTAACAGATAGGCAGCTATAGCTCAGACATTCTGCTTGGTATATAGCACTCTGAAGAATTATTAAGGGAAAAAACTAATTCACTTTGCTAAATTAGAATAATTGCCAGAGGCACATGAATGCTAAAAGCCATGTAATTATGCAAAAATTTTGGATTTTATCAATATAAAACACTCTGCAGATACAATAAACACAAACATCCATAACCCAAATTCTAGGGTGGGGGAGGAGATACTTATCTCTTTGGCTGGTGCTTGGCAGTAAACATTTGTCGCATTAAGTGATCCACTGGAACTCAAGTATTTCATTTTGTCTCATGACATACTCTAAAATCAAGGCCTTGCTGTTCTTAAGTGATGTAACTGATCAGTTAGAATGTTTGGATCTTTGCTCTCAGTTAACAGATGCTGAAGCATCAGCTGGTGTTAAAATAAACCAGCGCAAATAGTAAGCCACTGAGGAATAAGGTGCTGGTTAGCCAGGGTTTAACCAATCTGCTGAGAAGATTAAAAATATTATTTGGCAGACTGTGCCCTACTTATGAGTTTTCATTGAGGGCATCCAATATTTTGTAACCTTAAAAAAAACTCCTCTCTACTTTTTCCTTTAAATGGTTTTCTAGGTAATATCTCTGCTCAATATAGACTATAAAATCCTGGCCAAACCTCTTAACCTGGTTCTAGATCAATATATTGGTCAGGACAAACTGGGTTTGTGAAAGGCAGGCAAATGTCCTGGACTATCAGGAGGTCAATCAACGCAATGGATCTGTCCAAGAAACAAGAACTTTCAGCACTTATACAGATGCAGAAAAAATGTTTGACAGGTTAAAGAGGAATTTCATGAAACAGTTCGAATGCAGGGGTTCTCAACCTGTGGTCCAAAGACCCCTGAACACATGAACACATGAAGCTGTCTTATACTGAATCAGACCCTTGGTCCATCAAAGTCAGTATTGTCTACTCAGACTGGCAGCGGCTCTCCAGAGTCTCAGGCAGGGGTCTTTCACATCACCTACTTGCCTAGTCCCTTGGAGATGCCGGGGATTGAACCTGAGACCTTCTGCATGCCAAGCAGATGCTCTACCACCGAGCCACAGCCCCTCCCTGGAGGGAGGTCTATGGATGGCTTCAAGGGGTCCATAAACCAGGCGCTTTGATTTGCTTCCTGTTTTGGAAATGGTCTTTGTGAAAAAAATTCTATTTAATGTGAAATTATCTGATTAAGGAATAGTTTCACTCCAGACTTGTTTAGGATGGCATGGGATGCTGCTGTGCATGGTTGGATAGCATACTGTTGTCATCACTGCCATGTTATGATGTCTATCTGGGGAGGGGGTCATAGCTTTCATCAGATTCTCAAAGGGGTCTGTGACCCCCAAAATATTTAGAATCACTGCTCTAAGGGCTTTTGAATTCAGCTTGCAATTTATTGAGTAGATCATCCTGTATAATAAACCATGGGCCATTTTTCTGCATGGTTTGATCTGCAGCGTAGTGTTTGACAAGGCTGACCATAATCCCTTTTATGATTTTATACTGGAATCGAAATCTTAACCATCGTGCTATGACAAGATGATGACATATTAGAAATATATGTCTAGAGGGCAATGCAAAATTAATTTTATATGCAGATGATGTGGTATTTATACTTCATCAACCTCAGACCTCTTCCCCCAAATTAGTAAGGCTTTTACAGGATTTCAAATTAATTTCTGGCTACAGCAGCGATTGAGGAAAATCAGGAACATCAGGAAAGCAAAAAGAAGAGATTACCATATTAACAGGTTCCAACCGGCCAAAAGGTTATATAAGATATCTAGGAGTCTATATTTTGATCAATATAGAGAACATACTGATAATTTGCAATGTATATTATTGAAAATAGAATCTGATCTTTAAAAGGGGCAAAGTTTAAAATTTAATGGCTGGGGGAAATAACCATGGTTAAAATAAAAATATTGCCTATACTTGCATTTGCATTTCTTAATATACCTCTCAGTTGTCCTTTGGAATAAATATTTAACCTATATTTTGGTCGTGTTCATTGACTTTGGGGGCTTCAAGTCTAAATCTAAGTGCCTTATTGTTTTGTGGGTCCACCTACCAACACCCAAACTTTTGTCTGTAAATTCTCCCCCTGCAGAGCCTCCTACCTTGCAGGGTGAGTTTTACGCATTAATTTGGTATCAGAAGGCAGAGGTCACCCTTATCCTCTGCCTGGGGCTAACTGATTGAATAAGGGCTGGTGGCAGCTTACCCGCTGAGCTCAGGAAGTCTTCCTGTGCTCAGTGTTTTGGTTAGAAGTAACTTTGGGACCACCTTTACAGAGGACTGCCCAGCGGAGGCCGGGCAGCTTTCCTCTACAGAAGGCTTCATCAGTGGAAAGCAGCAACTTTGAGTGTTTGGAATGTGCTCAGAGACAAATTAGCTGGAAAAGAACTATGCAGGCAAATTGATTTCTGCTCCTAGAGCAAAAACAAACAGACTTTCTTTTTAAATCCGCCTTTGATTTTCAGTGGTTAATAGGAGAGAATACTTTAGAGAAAAGAAGAAGAAACTTCTGCTAACTACAACAGGAGTGACTGTGCATCAGTTCTGCAAATATTCAAAGTACTGACTCATTAACAAACATGTTGTTTTGTTACATTTACTTAAAAAGCTTCCCTTCACATTTTTTTTTTCACCATAGAAATTGTCTCTCACCATCCTATTTAATGAACATTTTCCTGGATGTTTCACTGTGGAAAGTTCTTCAAGTTGCTCCACAGATACATTGCTTACCATTATTTAAAGTATTGCCCCTTTAGTGCTTCAGCCAGCATGGGAAGAAACAAGGGTTTTTTGGGCTTTTTAAAAATGAAACCAAGATGAGGCTGATCAACAAAAGTAGGGTTGCCAATTCTAGGTTGCAAAATTCCTGGGGATTTGGGGGTGGATCCAAGAGAGGGTGGGGTATGGTGAGGGGAGAGACCTCAGTGGGGTATAATACCATAGAACCCACCCTCCAAGCAGTCATTTTCTTCAGGGAAACTGTTGTAGTCTGGAGATGAGTGATAATTCTGAGAGATCTCAAGGAGCCACGGGGAGATTGGCAAGTCTACAAAGAAGCAACTCTTTTCAGAAAGCCTGCTTTGGAGTTCATTTCACTAGCTACTCAGTGTTGGTGTGATGGGAAACAGAAGGGGCTAGGAATGGTACTATAGCATGCTCTCAGGCATACATGCACGCACACATACAGTGCTCAGCAGACTTAAACAACTTGTCATGCACTCCTAAACAGAGCTACATCTTTCTAAGTTCATTGAGTTCAGCTCTGCTTAGGACTTGTCCACGAGTCTTCCATTACTTTCAACATCAGCTTCTTCGAGTACTCAAGGGGGTTTCTGGAGAGTGAGAGTAGGGTTGCCAACTAGGGTTGCCAGGTCCCCCAACCACTGGTGAGGGATGGGGGGGGGTTAGGGTTGCCAGATCCAGGATGGAAACTGCTGAAGATTTGGGGGTGGAGCCTGGGGAGGACAAGGACCTCAGTGGAGCACAATGTCATTGAGTCCACCCTGCAAAAGCACCCCTTTTCTCCAGGGGAATTGATCTCTGTAGTCTGGAGATGAGCTGTAATTCCGGGGGATCTCCAGGCCCCACTTGGAGGAGGGCATCCCTATTCCCAAGTTACTGCTGAAGGAGAAAAAAATGTCCTTCACCTTTAATTTAGTCATATTGGGATGTTATTTACCAGGTAGTGTTATTTATCTCCATACCATGAAAAGCTTCAGCTGCCCATCTCTGCATATTAAGTTTCTATTAAAGGGTCAGGACATTTTTTTTCCCTGCAGGCCTGCTGGCAATGTTAAGAAACTGTGGCCTCTTTCACCTCTCATCCTTCCTGTTTCTATCATTATTTCTTTCCCCACCTTCAGTAACTAACAAGGCTCCAAGTGTGCTAGGGGGAGGAAAACAAGACACTCTACAAATTCTGTCAGTCCCACCCTGCATACCTGAAAGTTCTAAAAAGACACAGCCCAGCCTATATGCCTGTTAAATTATTTAGATTTGAGTTGAGTGGTTGCTTTTTAGATTATTCCACAAGAAATTAAAAAGACAAAAGTTAATTTATGATGGTTTAAAGGGAAAAGAAGAGTAAGTAATGTGAACATAGTTTAAAAAATTTTTAGTACCACAGTATAAGATGGGGTTAAAGGTTGAAGACTTCTGCTTAAAAACAAAGAACATAAAGTTTAGACAAATCCAACATCAAAGAATTACACATTGCAGGTCATGTAGTCTTGATGAAAACAGTTCTAATGCCACATTCTGCTGAAAGGCGCCAACGAATGTGCCTGCACCTAACAAAGAAACCAAAGTGTTCCTAGTTTGAAAAACCATAATCATCTCTAATGCTCATTGACCATTATTGCCTCATTGTTCTGCTGGATAAAAATGGCCCTTATCGACAAGTTAGTGTAATTGAAGAACAGTGGAAGCCAAGACTTCAGTTTCAAAATGCATTTAGAATCACGCTTTTAAAAGGTTTGAAAAGTATATATATGTAGATGTGCCAGTCATTATCTCCTTTCGGGTAAGAAAAGGTATTTACATATCTTACCTGAAAGAGACAAAGCTAATCATCTTTCCCTTGTAATTTTTATTTTGCTTCTTCATCCCTCCTCCCCGTTAGATACTTTGCTTCTTTCAAAATGTTTAATGATCTGCATCTATTGTGCGAGTAATGAGATGATACTGCACAGGTGTGTGGTGTAAAACTGGGCAGAATGCTGACATTTGCATGAGCGTTTGGAAAGCAATTCCAGAACATGCACCATTGTTGTTTGCCTAAGAAAAGTGCAGAAGGCTCATCCATTAGCCGCAGCACTAATCAAGATTGGAAACTAGTTCATTACAATGAGAAGGGGTTCATATTTAGAAATCCCAAGCATTTCTGTAAAGAGGAATAGCAAGTAATAATTAGGCAGCTTTCCACACTATTGGTTAACAGCACAGTAAATGCATATTTGCCTTTCATTTGTAATGAGAATCTGTACATTTTCCTGCAACACAGAATTCCTATTGTACGGGGAAACAATTTTTTTCTGAAAAGTCTACTAAAATTGTATTGTATCAAGAAAATGGTGGCTCTTCGTCCCCCAGATCCCATGCTGCTTGCCATTGAAATTGCTGGGGGGCAAAATGAGACTCGGGGACCTATTGGATGCACTTAGTGAATCCTATCAGATACAGTTCTTCACACGCATGCACCTTGCTATTCTGTGAAAAGGATTACTGCTGTGAAAGAAACTGATGCAGGGCCACACAAAAACCTTGTTAGCAACAGTAGTGAAATTGAGGAAGACCGCTGTCCTTTGGAGGAGGCAGGTGGTGTGCCACAATGTCTTGATTTGTGCCTGAGCTGTCCTGAGACTTGAAGCCCTGCAGACCCAAACACTTGTTTCTGTTTTGCATGCAGTTCTAGTTTATGTACTGAACTAGAGAATATGTTGATTCTAACTTATGTAACTGGCATGGAGTAAAGAGAGAAGTGGGAACATAGCAAAGTTGTCTGTATTGGACATTTGCCAATGCTAATCAATTGTCCTTGGGAAAGTCTGAGATGCAGCACTCCTCTTAATGTTTGTTATGCCTTATTACAAACACTGGTGAAATTAATGACACTTAAGATAATATATAAAGCCTCAGAAACAGCAGTGAGTTTTGAACCTTAGTGTGGACTGAAACCATGGATCAGTGGCCACTTCCAGGGAGTCCATCTGTTGTCATTCTCCAGGGGTTCTGACAGCTGAAGGGGAATGAACTATTATTTTCTGGCTTTGATTCTTCTGTAAATGTGATTTCCTTCTGTAGACTACTTAAGCTACTTAATAAAATGTATTTGCCTTTAACATTTTTGGTTTCATTGCCTTTGTATCCCTTAGAGGAAAAGAACCATTGCCTTCTATTAATACAGTAACTAATACAGTAGCACTATTTTGTATTTACTTTAATTGGGAGTTTGTGCAACAGGAGGGGATGAACTCACAGTGCAAGACTAAGAACATATTCCTGGGAGAAAGCCCCACTGTAAACATGCGCTCAGTTGTGGGAGGTCCAGCTTTACACTTTACACCACCCCAAAACGTAGCTGTTTCTCTGTGTGTCCTGATGTTAGATAATGCTGGACCAGTGCACTGTTCAGTTTCCTGTATCGGATACAACTCCTGTGTTCGCTAATTCTGATCTTGACAGGTCTGATGGTCATTCCAATTTACACAAGGTTATAATTACATTGTATAACATAAATAACTCCCTTTGTATTACAGTTAAAGAATGAATTGGTTTGAAATGTCCTAGTACAACTTGTATATTTAAATGTTCTTTTTGTTATACTACTCCTGCACATCTTGCAGTGTCTGCAGGGAAAGAAACCTTTTAGAGCTGTCCTTGCCCCTTCACTGCTCTTTTCCCTTATCTCTGGCAATCTACTAGTAACTAGTCTGTCTCTGAGGTTTTTTGCTCTTTTGGCTGTGAAGACAGGAGGATTCTGGCACCTAGGAATGTTAAAAAGAAGATGCCAGTGTTTCATTATGATAGCCTAGACTGGCTTGTACATAGCATTATATGTCAGGGGAACTACTATTCTATCATTGACTTGGGATTTGTTCTTTGGGGTAAGAAGCTTTGTCCTAGGTGTATTTTTAGCTCTAAACCATGCTCTTTTTAATATTCTAGAGGAGTAACTCTGCTCAGAAAGTTGGTTCATCAAAATCCCTGCCTGCCTGTAGAAATCTACATCTGCACTACAATTCCTCTTGAGTTTCAGTAACTGGAAATATGGAAATATCTTTTCAGGTGATAAGGATGAAAGCTATCCCTTGCTATGTAGGAATTGCCATCTGTAGGTTTTCTGTACACATCTGTCTGCAAAGACAAACCTGTTCTCCTTATTTCCACATCCAAAAAATGCACTTTACTTTAGTCAAAGGTCATATCAAATTTAATTGTGCTGTGTATAGTGTTGATGAATTGGTCAAAATTAGTAAGTGATTCCTCAGTACCCTCCCAAATTAAAAAAAATATATATTGGCCAGGAACCTTTTATAAAAATAATAATAATATGTTTCCTATAGATATTGTCTTGGAAGATATATTTATTTTCCCACCTATCCATAAAGAGGTTGGCCAATTTGGTGCACCTCATTGCTGTGCCTGAGATTTGTAAATAAAAATCTTCTTGAAATTGGAAGAAATTTTTCTTAAGGCATAATTCTGCAATATGACAAAGGAAGGATATGGGAGGGTTGGGGGTTTGATCTCTTTTCTTTAATACCACCCAAAGTACGTCAAGGCCTCCTACTGTGAAATGTTGGTGTACAAGGATACCACATCCAAGCTGACAAAAAATAATTTCTCTGCATGTAGTTGAACCCTACTAATATGGTTTAAAAATCCATAGTATCTCTTAAATAAGAACTAGTCTTTTGGACAAAGGGTTTGAGAAATAAATCTAAATACTGAGCTAGAGGTTCTAAAGTGGAGCCACACCCTGAGACTATAGGTCTTCCTGGCACAGGAATGGTGCCTTTATGTATTGTTGGTAGTAAGTAAAATTGAGGCACCCTTTTCTCTGACTGTTGGAGGAAGTCATATGTAGATGAGGATGCATGAGAAACATACTGGGTTAAGAGGTGAAATATATTTGCTGACCTTTTCTTAAGGCCACAACATGTGTATACAGAATTATTTGAAGATATTATGAATATATATGTATGCAAGGTTGACTGGCCGGAGGCAGCACTCTCAGCCTGTTCTGTTCTTGTTCAATGTGTGCGCACAGATCACTTGCACACAGAGCCATGCTGTGCAATCTTAAGCCAGGGCAACTTGATTATTTCGTTAGGGAAAGGCCTCTGCTTTTGACTTAATGACCTCTCCTAATGAGCTTGCTTCAGCAGCTGCAGGGAAGCCTGATTAGGCAGCATGAGCCTGCCACTGTGTATAGCGAAGTTCATAGCACAGGCAGGGGTGTACTGCAGACTGTATAAAGAAACTGGTTTCAGGAGCTGGAGGCAATCACAACCACAATCTGGGATGGTTTTTACAGCTGTGCACAGTTCTCAGGTTAATGATCTTCCATGGGGCTACCCAGTCAGATTGAGTGTTAATGAGTGAACCTCAGCACAGAGTGAACCTCAGCACAGAGGAATACCAGGAGCACTGTGGTAGTTGTATAGCCCCCATATTGTCACGGGAGGGAAATATTTTGGGAAATATTGTGAAGAAACCACTCAGTGTTCTGTTTGGTAAGCAAGATTGCACATTGTTCTCAGGCCAGTTTCATATATGAGGCTTAAATGAAATTTGTCTGCTTTACCCAATGTGAAACTGACAATGAAAAGAATAATTTGATTTCTCTTCCATGTTCTAATTTGCGTTACTGCATTCGGATGCGGCAGGAATTGATAGAGACTCGAAAGTGGTTTTCAAATCTCTTCTGTGAAAACAGTCATATATCAAGTTTTGACCAATCTAAAAACAACAACCCTGAAACCAGAATGTTCCAAATGAAAGTTTGCTATGATGCTGCCAAGCAGATTCCTAATTTTACAACCATATAAGTGTAGTTCTGCAATAAAATAAACTATTGAGGGAAGTTCTAAAAACCATTTCTTCTGAAATTCCCCCCTTCACTACTGCCAAAGCAGTTGTGTTGGAAGATGCTTAGTGACTGAGATCCTATCTTAGGAAATGTGATTGTGTCCTTTCAGCACTATAATTCCTGTCTCTGACTGAGCCAGAAAATGAGTAAGCCTTGAATTTATGATCACTGAATTTATGGTACAACTCTGGAAACTGACAGCAGCATATAAGATAGAAGAAGAATTTGTTTTTATGTGCCGACTTTCTCTACCACTTAAGGGAGAATCATACCGGTTTACAATCACCTTCCCTTCCCCTCCCCACAACAGACACCCTGTGAGGTAGGTGGGGCTAAGAGAGCTGTGACTAGCTCAAGGTCACCCAGCTGGCTTCATGTGCAGGAGTGGGGAAACAAATTCGACTCACCAGATTAGCATCCACCACACATGTAGAGGAGTAGGGAATCAAACCTGGTTTTCCAGATCATAGTCCACTGCTCCAAACCACCGCTCTTAACCACTACACCAGGCTGGCAAGATGCAAGAGTCCTCCAGTAGGTGCAGTGTCAGAATGGGAGTATCATACTGGCACCAGTGCTATGACAATTGTTTATACTCTGCATTATACCTTGTTCGCTTCGTGCAATGCTGTGCTGCTATGCAATACCTTCAAGCATTAATGCGAATAGATCAAGTGATGCACATACATGTGTGAATTAGTCCTAAATAAGCACAGTTTTATATCATAAGGTATAAAACAGTTTTATATCATAAGGTATATAAAGGTCCCCTGTGCAAGCACCAGGTCATTCCTGACCCATGGAGTGACGTCACATCCTGACGTTTACTAGGCAGACTTTGTTTAAGGGGTGGTTTGCCAGTGCCTTCCCCAGTCATCTTCCCTTTACCCCCAGCAAGCTGGGTACTCATTTTATCGACCTCGGAAGGATGGAAGGCTGAGTCAACCTTGAGCCGGCTACCTGAAACCAACTTCCGTTGGGATCAAACTCAGGTCTTGAGTAGAGCTTGGACTGCAGTACTGCAGCTTCCACTCTGCCCCACGGGGCTCTTACCTTTTCCAAGCCCATCATTAAATTGCTGAGAACAGTCTTGAACCTTGACAGACTACTGACAAAAGAATTGAAGTCCAAATGGACTACTCCCAGAATCAGTGATCTGCATTTACCAAGCATAACTTCATAAATTTACATTTAAAATAAATTACATTGTTTAAATCCTTTTCCAGTATTCATCCCAGACAAATTTAAAGAATACTTATGTAGGATGGAAACTGACTGAGGATCCAGTCAGGGAGAGATTTGTCTGGAGTCATACAAAAGAGAAATAATGTCCAAGGGTCTGCCAAGAGACAGGAAAGCACAGCTGTATGTGTGTTTCTGAACTGGATCCATCCCAACAAAGTAATGCATATTGTACAACACTTGAACACCGCCTTTAGTATGTAATTCTTTAAGCTTACAAAGTGATCTAACTGGTATATAACACTGCTTAGCTTTAAGCAGTAAGCTGGTATCTAGTATTATATCACAATATTACAGGGTATTAAAGTTACATTGACCTTTTTTCTTTTTGTAATCTGGCTTTGGCACAGCAATCAAACAGTGAAAGATGTTTCTAATGTCATTCTAACATAACAATACAAGGGGGGGACCCTTACAAAATGGCACAATATTGCTCATCAGTGACTATCCAATGAATAATACTGTGACGAACTAAGGGTTAATGTCTGTCAGTGACTGAGTGGGCGGAGCTTAAGAGAGAAGACTCTGAGGGCACTTTCACACATGCCAAATAATGTACTTTCAATCCACTTTCAATGTACTTTAACGATGGTTTGCAAGTGGATCTTGCCATTTCACACAGTAAAATCCAGCTTCAAGGTGCATTGAAAGTGGATTGAAAGTGCATTATTCAGGATGTGTGAAAGTGCACTGCCCTGAGAGTTTTTTTTACTCTGGGTTTCGGTGTGATGGGTTGTGCCTAGTGGGACTGGGGAAAAAACCAGAAGGTGACAAGAGAGAGAGTTTGGGAGGAAAAAAGGACCCTACTCTAGTCACACAGGGGAGGAATAGTCTCTGAGGAAAGAGGTATTCCTGGCCCAAGTATTGTGAGATAATTACTTTAAGCTTTGAGAGAAAAAGGAAGGAAGGAAGGAAGGAAGGAAGGAAGGAGAATCTAAATACTTCCTAATTTTAGGCACCAGAGTATACACATGAATCTCTGTGTGCAGGTTCTGGGACTAAGCTAACCTAAAGAGTTGGAAATCTGGGTTAAGTAAAAGAGCATCTCTGCTGTACTTGCTGAGCAACGCATTATTTTTATAGAAAATGTGTACCTTTCCTTAATACTAGTTTTTCCTCCAATACCTTTCCCTGTGAAGTATAATGAAATTCTGTTATTTTATTGTTGAACTGAATAAAGCCTCTGGCGTCTCAATTATCTGAGGTAAAATGAAGTAGGAGATGGTGGAGAGATTTCCTCCCGCATCACAAATACCCACAAAGTAAATACTGTAACAATGGACGCACTATCTGGAAGAAGTATCACATTTTCCTGATACAAAATGTCGTGCTACGAGTGCTTCGAAATGCCATCACTGGAACAGAGACAGTGCCTTCAAGGAAAAACTTGCAAACTGTACACAAAAAAACCCGGACACTATATTGTTCTTGTGGCAGTGAAGCATTTGACATTCAGTGGCTGAACTGAGTATGGGAGCATGGGATGCTCATGAACTTTCCAGCTGCTTGGGGAACAAAGCTGTCAGATGTTTTGCACCCACGTTTCTGTGAATGAAGGAAATTGAAATCACACCCAAACCAATGAAAAGCTGCATTTGTGGGACAGGATAGTAATTGGAGCAGGATTCTAAGAGGTAGGCATGAAGGGAGCCCAGGGAAAAAATAGTTACGAAGCAGCTAGAAACTTGTGGCTATTGGTGAAGAAGATTGGGTGGGGGGACATCAGATGAAAAATAGCTAATGATAAGAAAGGAGACTGAAGAAATCTCACTGTGTCTAAAATTAGGGGAGGAAGGGAAGCAGATGAAAGTGTCCATGAAGACTGTTCAAGGGGCATCATGGCTAAATGAAACCGAACAAAATGGGCAGTGGCATGAGAAGTAAAGGAAGCAAAGAAGGACATAGAATTGAAGAAACCTAAAGTCAAGGATAAAGGCAAAGCCACACATAAGGCCTAAGAAAAAAAGAGCTGCTCAGCAATGGCAGAAAGAAGGAAATGGAATGTCACAGCTTGAATAATGCATGCTACAAATTTACATGAGTCAGAAAATGATGGAGATGGCTCTGTCACCCAGGTTCCTGTTTAAAACTGGCTTATACCGTATAGTTTCTACTCCTTTGATAAAGAGGTCTGTTCTAGAAAATTACAAACCAACAATCTCATATTTAAGATTTGAGAACTCTCTTTAGAATTATATTTGGCCCAGTGACTTGTAAATTATTTTATCTATTAATTCAAAAACATTGTCTTTTGTCACTTCTGCCAGCCATACTTCTTTGGCCTTTTGGAGGATGGTATACATCAGATCCTCTGCTAGGGTTGCCAGACAGAGGATGTGATGATGGTGACATAGGAATGTGCTGTTGGTCCTACAGTGTGACATGTCGTCTGGGAAAAATGCTGTAATTTAATGGTCATGCTTCATCCCTGGCTAGCTCTCTGCTTCTGATGTATTTGAAGAAAAAATTATTATCATAATCTATTATTCATTCATACTCTTTCAAACGCATTAGTGGTTGTTTATCTTTAGAAAGAAAGATCAGGTAAATATGAACACAGCTGTTTTATATGGTCCTATATGGTCTTATGTGGTCCAGCTACTTCAGTAGCATCTGTGCTAACAGGCTGTGCCTCTTTAGGTCTCAGGCAGAGAAAGCTCTTTCCCCATTCATGCTTTCTGTGATTCATTAGTGAGATATGTCAGGACTGAACTTGGGACCTTCTACATGAAAAGCATGTTCCTTTCTACTGAGTTATGACCTCTTACCCATCTAATGACTGACTAGTCAATTCCAGTTCACTTTTTCCATGGTGTAGCTGCGCAGTGATGAGATGAGGAAGTGATTGGCCAGACATAAACACATTAGCCCAATGATCAGTCATAGTATCAGTTCTGTACTACTATGTCTACCACACATTTCCCCTGTATTAGATCCTCTGCTAATACAAAATGGAACTCTTCCCATTTAAAACAATGAAAACCCAGGATTGCCATGCTATTAGTATACAGTTGTCTGTTCTACAGTATGATTTCTCTGTGTCTAAAAGATTATTCTTCTAACAACTAGGCATCTCGGATTGGTCTGAATTCTGTACTTTGCTTTATAATTTTTCTAAAGTGAAAACTGACAGTTCTGAAGTGTTTTTTATCATAAACAAACCCACCAGGTGAATTTCCAAGTGACCTCAAAACTGGTAAACATCTTGTATTAATCATGACTTCCTGAGGCGATAAACAAGCTGTAAAGCAGCCATGCGTAATGATGTCGTATAGTCAAAGCAAATGTGTCTTTCTTGTCATGAAAGCAGAATTAACCTCAGGACTGCACTTGAAACCATGACACTCTCTGAGGGGGCAGCTTCACAAAACCACATCTTTGGTTCATTTTTCAGTCTTTGGTAGCAGGAATCACTGGCTAGCACCACATGGGACTTCAAATGATTTGTAAGCAAATCTTCCCTATTGATCTAACTCATCTCAAATCACATCAGTGACTTGTTTGAAGATTTGGAAAGAGAAATTCATTTGCAATGGAGAACACTCCACTGAGGTTCAGGGATGACCTGAAGATTGGCTTAGCAAACTATTTGGAACAAAGCGGTCTATTAGGGTCATTTTGGCTTGGGTGATTTGTCAAGGGGGGTGGGGGGTGATACTGTTGGGAAGTGGGTTTTTTCCTGCTTCCCCCAAAGGATCATGGTGCTTCCATGCACCACCTGTTTTTTCCTCAACTTTTCTGTGCTCTTTCGCAAACATGCTTTGCTGCAATGTTTTGGGAAAGACCATAGCAAAGCTGGACTGCCTGCCTGTGGGAAATTTCCCCTGTCCTACTCCCACCACATGGCCCAGGCTAGCCTGATCTTGTCAGATCTCAGGAGCTAAGCAGGGTCAGCCCTGGTTAGTATTTGGATGGGAGTGGGAGACCACCAAGGAATGCCAGGGTTGCTGTGCAGAGGAAGGCACTGGCAAATCACCTCTGTTAGTCTCTTGCCATGAAAACCCCAAAAGGGGTCGCCATAAGTCGGCTGTGACTTGAAGGCACTATACACACACTCCCACCGCAGCCAATTTCCATGTCCCATTACCAATGGCAGCCGCACCCCCCCCTCACAGACCCCCAGGTTTTTTAAAAATTGGAATAGCAATATTTTTTAAACCTCAGAAAAGACCCCCCCCCAGTAGCTGTAGAGTGGATGGGGGGATCTTTCCCCGAGGCTTTTTTTTTTTTTTAACATCGATATGCCATGGGGACTGGGACAGGGAAAATTCTGGGACAGTTTCCATCTGGAAGCCCTACTGCTGCTGTGCTGCACTGGCAAGCTGCAGCAGTGCCAAGGCTTCCATAGGAAAGCATTGCTTTGTGGGGAAAGCCCTGGAATTGCTTTGCTTATGGAAGGCACTGGCAAACCACCTTTGTTAGTCTCTTGCCATGAAAACCCCAAAAGGGGTCGCCATAAGTCGGCTGAGACTTGAAGGCACTTTACACACACACACACATGATCATTCAGGAGCCAACGTAAGTAGAAGAGGATGGCCACATCATTCTTTGCATAAAACAGTCTGCTACTAACTAGTGATAAAAACGAGAGGAAAATACTAGCAAAGCTGAGGAACTTAGAAGATGGGTTATATTCATTTCTAATGGCTGTAAGGTGTTTTGAGCTGTACATTTTTTTGGTCAAAAGTGTTTTACTTTTGCAACCTTTCAGAGAGAGAGAGAGAGAGAGAGAGAGAGAGAGAGAACAAGCATATTTCATTTACTTTCTTGCCTCTTGGATCCATGTCATTGTGATTTACTTTAAGCCTGATACTTGCATACTTGTTGGCTACTACTAACCCTTTGTAGTTGTTGACTGTGATGTCCTCTTGATTCCTCCCTCTTACTAGGTGTCTGATTGGCTGTGAATAACTGAACTTTTTCTCACTATGTGTCCTCCGTCTAATACTAACTTTTCCAGATCAGCACAGTTCTTCTCATCTACTCAAAGTGATTGCCTTGACTTCTTCAGTGAATCAGAAAGCTACTAGCTGCATTTTTATTTCAGTTTTCTCCTGCTTTTTGATTTACAAGACTCCAAGGAGGCTAAATGGAAATGGGCTTACCGACTAAGAGTCTTTATACCTGAAGAACAAGGATTGCTCCACATATCATTTCACTTCTTGTTGTCTAATTAGTCACTATTTGATGAGTCTGTTCTGAAGGTGCAAACAGACTCTTTATAAATACAAAATTGCACCTGTTTAGTTTAGGAATGTGAAGATGTGAACTTAAATGAAGATGTTTAAGGATATACTTTGTATCACCCTCCTCAACAAAACAATAACTCTGAGAAGATGAATGGTGATACAACAGTTTAGTCTATGGACTTACTGGTGCATAGAAATGTACTGCTTCATTCTAGAGTAAATGATAAATTTGCATGTATGAATCAGCTTCTGTTGCCAAAAGGCTCATAAAGGTAAAGGTAAAGGTAGTCCCCTGTGCAAGCATGGGTCATTCCTGACCCATGGGGTGATGTCACATCCCGACGTTTACTAGGCAGACTTTGTTTATGGGGTGGTTTGCCAGTGCCTTCCCCAGTCATCTTCCCTTTACCCCCAGCAAGCTGGGTACTCATTTTACCAACCTCGGAAGGATGGAAGGCTGAGTCAACCTTGAGCGGGCTACCTGAAACCAACTTCCGTCGGGATCAAACTCACGTCGTGAGCACAGCTTGGACTGCAGTACTGCAGCTTACCTCTCTGCGCCACGGGACTCCTAAAAGGCTCATAATTCTGGCTATATTCAGGATTAAGGCGGGAACAGAAGTTCTGCCTAGGTCCCATAGTTGGCAGAGATGTTCCCCAAACCCCCTCCCCTGTTTTCCCACTTCTGTTTACTCAGAAGCAAGTGACAATGAGTTCCATGGGGCTTTCTAACAAGTAGGTATGCATAGGATTGCAGCCCCAAGATACATTTCTGTATGGAAAGACTATCTAAGTACCCTGAAAATATATTTCTTTCAAGTTTCATCTTTTGAAAAATCAGGATTCTGAGCTTCTCTAAATGTACACCTATATGTTGAAATAAAATCCAGAACTCAAGTAACATTAAGATGTGATAGTTTTTCTCCCTCTTATAACAGACATTTAACAGCTGCTTTGATTTGCTGTCCCTTTGGTCAGAAGACTGTATGGCATGAGTCAGGGTGATCCCAACAAGAGGGAAAAGAATTGGAAATGTAAAAACAGAATGGAAATTTCTTTTAAAAAAGTTGTTGCAGCAGGAGCCCATCAAGAATCTTGAAGCCAAAGGCACCATAATGTGCATATTTGACGTTTCAGCTCACTGCCTATCAGCCAAATGGTTGTCCAGTTTGAACAGCATACTCTTCAGCTAATTAGATTTTATGCCATGGGAAAAATAGCAAGGCATCCCTTTAATATGCGATTTGGGGTAATTTTATAAGGCTCTGCAACGTTAACTGCATTTAACAGATCATAAATGTTATTTAATTGCAAATAATTCACGTTAACTTATGGGAAAGCCCTTTTAAATTCTAAGCTTGTATGTCTTTCTCATAGGCATTCAGGCTCATTTTGACTGCACATATCAAAGGCATCCTTGCTTTCTGTACAGAGGAATTTTTTTCAAACACAGTAGCACCCTGTGTTGTTCTTAATGAGAATGTCTCTAGCTCTGTTGGGAACAAGACTGTCCATGCTGAGTCTAGGTGAGATATTTCTACAGGAGTCTATAAAGTGTTGAATGGGGAGCCTAAGACAGCTGATGGGCTTTTGCAGTCATTTCAAAGAACTGAAAGCAGAGCCAAACAGAAAGAGGAATGCCTTTATAGTGACTGACCTTTCAGAAGGACATCCTTTCAGATCTCTGCCATCCCTGTAGAAAAATATTTGTTTTTAGTCTTTTATGACTGTTTAAACATGTAAAAATACACCTGGGTACCCCATACACAACACCAGTATGTCTTACATAAAAACAAACAAATTAACAAACAAACCTGGAATCATTATCTCCCCATTTCCATACCATTTCAAGAGTAGTTTCGAAGCATGTTTGACTCCATAAACACGCATAAGATCTATTCCTATATCACTATTTTATTACAATGAACATACAGTTGTGGTTAAAGTATGCAATAGCTCATTAGACCACATTATGATGAACATACAATATACTGAAATGGGTTGAAGAGCAGATGAATATTTTGGGCCCGAGATAGCAGCTATTCTCCGATGAGGCCAGTGTTTGAAACACTGTCATACCATACCTCTGATCAGGGTGCACCTAGGTTGAATACAGCTTCTTAGAATTCTCCGTCAGGTGGCAGAATAGCTTCCATGTCTGTAAAAAGGTAAAGGTAAAGGTCCCCTGTGCAAGCACCAGGTCATTCCTAACCCATGGGGTGACGTCACATCCCGACGTTTCCTAGGCAGACTTTGTTTCTGGGGTGGTTTGCCAGTGCTTTTCCCAGTCATCTTCCTGAGTCAGAATCCCACACTATTTCTTTTGCTTGGCATAATACATGATGGTGTTCTGCTGTGAACAATCTGCTGTGAACAATTTCCATGTTGTAGTTATGAAGATCTCAAGATCACATTTCCAGAAGAGTTAGCCACTATTCTCATTTATTTATTCACTTCATTTACACCTTGCCTTTTCCCATAGTGGAGACCCAAAGCAGCTTAGGTCATTTTCCTCTCCAATGCAGTCCAAAATCTGCTTCATATACACAAATCATCTTAGGAAAAACAAGGAAGAACATGTTGAGACAGTCCTGAGGACAACCAGAGTTTTCTAGAGAAAGTGGTCGTCTTGATAAGGAAAGGATTGTAGAAGAATTAGGTCACCATGCAAAAGCTGTCACTGCCAATGGAAACAGCTTGTGCTTTTAACCAATAGGAAGTGGCTACAGACCAAATTAAGACACGGGCCAGATGTCATGAAGGTCCATTTCTGAGGGAATAGCCAGCTCCTGAGAAGCTCATTAATCATAGGTGAAAATGGGTTGCCATATCCTACATTAAAAATTGCCCTCTCATGGTTGAGAGTAATGTACCTCACAAGTTCTCTTCCTGTCATAAAATTATTTTGCATTTTCCCCTAGATACAAGACGTACATGAATATAATTCTCCAATGTGCTTGTCTGGCATTAATGAAACTGCCAAAAAACATAAGTCTCTCTTGATGAAATCCTCTGATCTGGAAAGCCCCATGATTCTATTTCAGCTAGAAGTTTGATGCCTTGAGTTTCCTCTGTACATACCATTGGTTCTGGTGATGTTATAAATGGCCATAACATGGAAATAATTGGCAGTATCTCTCTTTCCAATCACTGTGTGTCTTGTCTATGCTGCTGTCTGCCTTCTATAGCATTTTGCACATTTTCCTTGAATGATCTGTTTTCTGGAGCTGGATGCAATTTTTCCCCGTTTGTATTTGCAAAATACAAAATGCAAAAGCATTTAATGGAGGTTTAAAGGAGAAGGACCTCCCCCCCACCTCAAATGCTAGAGTGGAATCCTGCTTGCACTGTATTCACGGCATGGTTTGTCATTAATTTAGAATTTGCATTCTAAATTTACAAATATACCTAAAAGATTAGGGGTGTTCGTCTTGTGAAAGACAAAGGGTCTAGGACTAGGGCTTGCAACAAACCAAGATGCCAACTCTGTCCCAGTATTCACTATGAAAACATGATCACCATACCAAACAACACCAGCCATACCATATCAGGTTCATTCACTTGTTCATCTTTTAGTGTTACATATATGCCATCAAGTGTCAGCAATGCTCTTCCACTCTCTACCCTGGACAAACAGGTCAGTCCCTATGCAAAGGAATGAACGGGCATAAATCTGACATCAATTGTCACAACACTCAAAAATATTTTCACCTTCCAGCTCATTTCACTGCTGATCTAAGAATGGCAGTCCTCAAACAGAGAAGCTTCAAGGAGAGATTGCAACATGAAATTGCTGAACTTGAGTTCATTCACAAATTTGGAACAATTAATCCTGCCCAGGACTGAATAGGGACATAGGATTCTTATCTCACCACAGATGCTAATTTTCCGCCCCTAAGCATTTTCCTCTGCTCTAATCAAATTGATTACATTGTACCTTTGTACTCCGAGTTCCTCCTTTCAATACCCCTCCCACCTCACTCAGAGATCTCCATTCCAATGTGTATTTGATGAAGGGAGCGTTGACTCTTGAAAGCTTATACCCTGAAAATCTTGTTGGTCTGCTGCACTCAGATCTAGCTGTTCTACTGCAAACCAACACAGCTATCCTCTGAAGCAAGTTTCTATGTGATTCTCTAGACTGGGGGCTAATTCCCATTTAATCCCTCATGATTTTTGTATTTATTTAAAGCATTTATACCCTGCCTCTCTCCCTAATGGAGACCCAAATTGGCTTCCGTCATTTTCCTCTCCTCCATTTTATCCTCACAAAAACCCAGTGAGGTATTTTACACTGAGAGACTTTACACTGAGAGAGCTTCCGTGGCACAGTGGGGATTCAAAACTGTGGCCATTAACGCATGGCCACTTTCTCCCTCTTTTCTCCCAGGAATGCTTTGCACAAGCACATGTTGACCACTCCCTCTTTCGCTCCATTCCCGGGAGAACTAATTCCTCTGTTATTGCGACTTAAATGAAAGTCAACGCAACAGAGGAAGAAGCTCGCCCATGTGTGCCGGGTGCCCGGATCGACTCCCCACCGGGAGACTTCCGGGGCCCTGGCAGCAGCAGTGGCGGTGGCTCCTTTCCCTGCCAGGAGGAAGGCACTACCCGGCCCCGGCGGGGAGAGCAGCAGCAGCGTAGCCAGCGTTTGAAGCTCACCTCTGAGCAGCCTGCTGCCTGGATCCCCGCCGTCAGAGGGGAAGCGGCTGCAGTGGCCCCTTCCGGCGCCAAGGCTGCGTGCTCTACCTGGTGAAACCCTCCCCACACCCCAGTGACCCCTGCTCCATGCCTAGAAGATGCTAAAATACTCCAGGATCCCTGCCAATTTGGCAAGGAGGAAAATTCCTTTGGAATATTTGGAAATCTTGATGCTTAGGACTGAGACAACTGAGAAAGGTCAAGCTTTTGCCACAAAAAAGTCACCATGTTAATTTATATTAAATTAAGTAAGGCATTTTATGACTTCCTCCCCCATCATCTGAATCTAATAAAGAAGAGCAGATGGTGCCAACACATTCCAGCTTAGTAAAGCAGTTGGTGTTTTCCGACTACACTGGTGTGTTTTCTTGCAAGACTGAAAACAAAGGCCATACGGGGTGGGGTGTGTGTGAAGGAATGTTTCTGTAGGTGTAGAGAAATATGCAACTGCTGACAAAATAGCAGCAGCAGCAACATCAAAGCCTGTCATTTTCGGAGACAGGTTGTTGATATTTTTGCCTGTCAACATCATATGGCCCCCGTAACTTAGTATATATAATAATGAAAGGAAAGCAAAGAATCAAAGAACACCACACATTTTATGTAGCCAAACATCTATCGTCTCACAAACTCCTTTTTTTTCCCTATTCTAGCTGTCCTACATGAGGTGGACTAATGTGTAAGAACAAGATTATGGATTACAGAAATGTGAACCCCTTTCCCCACTCTAATAAAAATGAAATATTGCCATATTTGGCCAGATATGGAGCAATTAATATATTCTTATTTTTCAGATGGAGAGTTTGGCCTGTGCGAGATTCCTATTCAAATGGTGCCGTTTCAAACTATACCCTAGGTCCATGTCCAAGTGATCTTACTAGATCACAAGAGGTGTTACTCTACATGGTATTTCATTTCAGCATGGTTAAGAGCAAAGGTTTGGAGTGGTGGACTTTGATCTGGAGAACCGGGTTTGATTCCCCACTCCTCCACATGAGCGATGGAGGCTAATCTGGTGAACTGGATTTGTTTCCCCACTCCTACACACGAAGCCAGCTTGGGTGACTTTGGGCTAGTCACAATTATCTTATAGCTCTCTCAGCCCCAACTACCTCACAAGGTGTCTGTTGTGGGGAGGGGAAGGGAAGGTGATTGTTAGCTGGTTTGATTCTTCCTTAAGTGGTAGAGAAAGTCAGCATATAAAAACCAACTCTTCCTTCTTCTGCCAAATGGTGCACAATCCTATAATGCATACTTGTTCAAAAGCAGCTACAAGTGTTTTTAACTGCAAATTATTATGCTAATCACAAAACCTTATTGTTCTCAACTAAAAAACTGTCAATTTTGGGAAAGACTGAATTAAGAACTCCTGAAGTCTTTTCTCTTTTGGGCTAAGAGAAATGCTTTTTGGCAGTACAGTCCTATGAACTGTCTTAGCTCAAAGACTTCAATAGATTTAGAACTGGGCATAGGACTTTGACAAGGTCTTTACTCACTCAAAATGTGTAGTATGAAAGTGTAGTATGTAAGACATCAATTGCATCAGAGAATGATAAATGTATATAAATGTATCTGTAGTAGGGTTGCCCACCTCCAGGTGGTGGCTGGAGATCTCCCTCTATTGCAACTGATCTCCAGCCAATAGAGATCAGTTCACCTGGAGAAAATGATCACTTTGGCAATTGGACTCTATGGCATTGAAGTCCCTCCCCTCTGCAAACCCTGCCTTCCTCAGGCACCGCCCCAAACCTCCAGGTATTTCCCAACATGGAGCTGGCAACCCTAATCTGTAGGCACATGCTATATTTTCAAAGTTTTATATATATTGTTTATAAATGCCTATAATTTCCCACTATGAATAGGGTTGCCAACTATAGCTTGGGACATTCCTAGAGATTTGAGGGCAGTTCCTGGAGGGGGAGTTTGAGAAGCAGTTCAGCAGGGATGTGATGTCATTCTGGGGCTTCTGTTTCTCCTAGACTCCGTAATATGTCATAGAGTTCACTCTCTGAAGCTACCAGGGGAACTGATCTCTTTAGTATGGAGATTAGCTGTAACTCTGGATGATCTTCAGGCCCCAGCTTGAGGCTGGCAACCCTAGTATAGCCAGTGTAATGTAGAGGTTGGAGCATTGAAATAGGAGTAGTATCCAAGCCTGCCTTCTGAGATTTCAATAGTCATTGTGTGGTTCCCTAAGCAACCACAACAATTGCAGTCTGGCAAACTTTGGTTTCTGTCAGTAAAATGGAGACAGCAGGGCCCTTTCCAGGGTCATTGTGACCTCCAAGTTCACCCTTGCTCCCTGCCCTCGAGGGAGAACTTGCTGGGTCTAGGTCCAGCTGCAGCCACTGGGAAACTTGCTACCATGCAATTTGAGCAACTCATGCAGGTGTGATGGTGTCTACAACTTGCTGTCTTGCCCAGGCCCAGTGACAAACTTAGGGTTGCCAGGTCCCTCTTTGCCATCGGTGAGAGGTTTTTGAGGTGGAGTCTGAAGAGGGCAGGTTTGGGGAGGGGAGGGACTTCAATGCCATAGAGTCCAATTGCCAAAGCAACCATTTTATCCAGGTGAATTGATCTCTATCGGCTGGAAGTCAGTAGTAATAGCAGATCTCTAGTTAGTACCTGGAGGGTGGCAACCCTAAGCGAACTCCACACAACTTGTGTTACTTGGCCAGGTCTGGCAGTGGCCACCATACAACTCACCTGGGTGACTTGTTACCATACTACTTTTGCAACTTGGCCCTAGGAGAGGCTGCCAGGTGGGGAGGAAGAAGGGAAAGCTGAGAGCCAGTGTGGTACAGTGGTTAGGGTGTCAGAGTAGGGCCTGGGACAACCAGGTTCAGATCCTCACTTTGCCATGGAAACTTGTTGGGTGACCTTGAGCTAGTCACTCACTCTCTCAGCCTAATCTACTTCACAGAATTGTTGTGAGGATAGAATGGAGAAGAGAATGCTGCAAGCTGCTTTGGGCTCCAACGGGCGGGGTTGGGGAGGTTGTGTATAAATGGATCTCGTGAGATCTCAGAAGCTAAGCAGGGTCGACCCTGGCAAGTATTTGGATGGGAGACCTCCAAGGAATACCAGGGTCGTGACATGGAGACAGTCAATGGCAAACCACCTCTGAACATCTCTTGCCTTGAAAACCCCACCATAAGTCAGATGTGACTTGATGCCCCCCCTTGAAGTAAATAAATAATAAATAAAGCCGAAGACTGGGGATGCAGATAAAAGAAAGGTTGGTGAGTGGGAAGGACAGAAGAAAGAAAGGGGCGATGATATGGGGGTTCTCAGGAGGAGAGAGAAAGGAAATAGTGTGGGAAGGAAAATGAAGTCATTTCTGTGCTATTTCAGTGTTTTCAACATTATGAAGTTTAACTTTATAGCCGTGTAAGCTGCTCGTCCTATTGTAATTGTATGAAACATTTTCTCTCCATATCATTTTCCTAAAAAATTGTAGTTTCTACTTTGAACTTTAATCTTTTTCTTATCTCCCAGAATGCAAAAATTAAGACATGTGAGCTGAAGTGGCATAGGGTGTGACAAGGTACATTCCCTCCCCCCCAAAATTTTTTGGGTATATTCACAAATGTATTCGTAGAAAACAAAGGCATATATAATTATAGTTATATATATATGCCAAAATACCAAAATACAATTTTATACACTATTCTAAATGTTACAGCTTGTGTTGCTGACGTAGTAAAATAAGTTTAGTCTTGATAAGAAAGTATCATATTTCAGTGTCAATAAGTATTACACATATTTCAATTTCCTCCCAAAGATGTGTTTTTCACACACAAAAATCCTATTTCCTCCCATTACTTAAAGCTCTGTAGAAATTCTGCGTCTCTGTGTTCATTGGTGATCGTTGAATGGTACAGTTTTAGTGGGTCACACTCTATGAGTATATCCACTAAAATGGAATGTTTGAAGAAGCTCTAACTGTAAATAGGAGCATTAAGAAGAAGTTCTAGGAATTTAATGCTCACAAAAATGCCTGTCGTTTATGGAATTCAGTTTGTTTTTTATCCACTGCTATGTGCAATCTCATATTTAATATTGACTTTCCGCTATGAGCAATGTGAGTTCATCAAGGTCATGTTTGTATCAGAGCTGTCACAGTGATAATTAGAGCACTAAAAAGGCTAGCATGGCAGAGATTTTTATATTCGCATCCCACAAACAAGGCCATTTTAAATCTCTGTCTATAACATGGTGACAAATCAGTGTTATCAGGAGCGCTTAGGTAACCAAGCACCACAGTTGTTATCCGCAGAGATGTATTGGCTGCCTTTTTATGACCAAAGATACATATATGCCATCTTGATTTCCAGCCCTTGATTCAAAAGGTATGCTTACATCCCTAATAGCTTTGTGGAGACAGAAGTACTGAAGATGCAACCTACAGATACAGTGGTGGTAAGGGAAAATAATAATTACAGGGGTGCTAATTTTTTGTCCAACCAAGCTCTTACTTTCCCATTGGGCAATTGCATTTGTGCTCTTAATTCCTGTACCTCTATGTGAATTGTTATATTTTAAAAATTGCTATTCTGGAAGGGTTTGCAGACCAAGAACAAGACAACCACCAGTGCCCCTGCTAATGGCAGCATGTTAATACACATGGATACTTCAGTCAACCCCCTAACAATTGGAGCCAGAAAGAAAATCTGTTGGATTGATTGCATGTATCTTTCCAAAGCATCTGATTTGATTGCCTTCCATTGCTACTTATTGTTTTCTTTGCCTAGAAATAAGTCCTGGGTGAAGGAACTGTAATGAATATCCAAAGATTCCCTAATGGATTGGATTCCTTTCAGTGCAGGGAGCCAAGCCACCATGGCATTCTTTTAGATATGCTGATGGGCTTCCAGCACTAAAATCAATGGTGATCTCAGAATGCAAGGTATCTCTGTGCATACTTGAGTGCGTATGGCAGGTCTTCAATTCAGGGTGCGTTAGAATATTTTTTACTATCATTAACTTTTTGTGAAAGTTATATGCTGGATATATATATATATATATATATATATATATATCTCCCCCTCCCCTGTTTTCCTTTTGTACCCCCTCATTTCATATAATAAAATAAAATTGAAAAAGAAATTCAGGGTGAATATACAGCAATTACTGCAAACATTTAAACAGGTAATGTCATGTTTGTTCAGCATCATGATCTGCTTCCTAAAACATGAGCGAAATAATGAAACCAGACCTGTCTTCTTAACAATCATTATTTTTATTAATATATTTTACAAGATTGCAGTTGAAATAATTTTAAATACAAATCTTTTTTATACAGAAAGTGTAATAAAGTTAAAATAGTTCCTTGTGTAATTTATAGCATTATTGCAATGCTTACAAAATTTTGCATAGAGTGTGCAAGGATCGATGTTACTTGATTTTTTTTAAAAGCTGTATTTTTTTCTCACACAATCACACACATACATAAATAAAAAGGCCAAACAAAATGTGAATATCTCTATGAGAAAAAAAAGTGATTTACAATGTGGAACTTTGTTTTGTACTGTTTACATTATGAAGGCCTTGGGGGTCAACAAGGCAGACAAAACGTTTTACTCTCACAGATGGGCAAGTGCTACGGCATATGGGCTGCATGGTTTTGTTTTGTTTTGCCATGGTTGCAGAAGGATCAGAAACTGACAGCTTGTGTAATTGCTTGTACCAGCAAACAATGTATACTGCTGTTAGTGCTCTGTATGCACTGCACTTTAGAGGACCAACAGAAGCAATTCTCTGATTTGTCAAGCACCAGTATCCAGGCTAGGAAAGATATTAAAATGATCTATAGCTATGGTTGTCCCGAGCTGAATGGCCCAGGCTAGCCTGATCTCATTAGATCTCAGAAGTTAAGCAGGGTTGGTTCTGGCTAGTACTTGGATGGGACACCACCAAGGGATACCTATGCAGAGGAAGGCAATGGCAAACCACCTGTTAGTCACTTGTCTTGAATACCCATTCTGGGTTGCCATAAGTCAGCTGTGACTAGGTGGCACTTTACACACACACTGCTATGGTCAGGAAAGTGACTCCTCTACTACAGTCTTAAGGAAACTTGTCTGGAAGCAAGTCCCACTTCTGTGTAATCATGCTTGAGGGCTGGTCTCTGTGCCCTACAAATCAATGGGATCCAGGAACTCTTCCGCTTCAGGCTTTACAAAGATTAATGCAAAGCAGAACTCAAAAGTTCAGAGACAATACTTCTGAGTATTAAATGCATTGGACACACAACTCTGCTCAGGAGAGGAGTTGGACTATGCTGTCTAATTAGATGACACATTTAACACAAATTGGTTTGGGAGAAACCCCAAACCAACTCACAGTTAAATCCAGCACTCATCTTAAAAATAGTATGTGTGTCAGGCAAATCGGCTCCTGAGCGCACGAAGTGGCAGGAGGAGTTCCCTCCCTTCCACACCCCACACTTTTCCTAGCCAAAAAGGCCTGTGAGGGGAGGGCTGTTTGTCTTAGTACCCGTTCCTCATGCCTGCTCAGGAGACATGTAGAACTGGCGGTAAGACAAACTTTCTGAATACTTAGTATGGTCGCAGCATGCCCAGTTCTAAAACTGCTGCTCCGTATACCATTCCATGGCTGTAGTTGAGCTGGATCCCATGGATGGAATTAACTAAATATGCCAGGTTTCCACCCCAAACCCGTATTTTATTGCCTTTCTGAATGCAGGTTACAGTAAAGCACACGTCACTCTTCTGAGTGGGAACTTGTCCATGCATTGGTACTGGTGCTTGGTGACTGCAACGAACACTGAACACCATTTGCCTATTAATGTTATTTGGTGGTGTATGTGTTTAACCTTGGACACCCTTAACAGGTCATCAAAACATCAAATTGTCAACAGGAGCATCTACAGACCTGGTGACTATAAACTCAAAGGAGGACTGTGACAAAGTGTGTGCTCTCTCTCATTCAAACAAAAATGCTAATATTAGCATAAAAGCCAACTAATCTATAAGTGCAACCCCCCCTTATATGTAGAGAAAGTTAAACTGTAAAAGGAAGAAGCACAGCAGTATTTTTGCTATGAACTGTCAGAATCCAATCCTGCTGGAAAAATAGGAACTCCCCCAGTGTTTGCAAAAATGCTTTGTTTTGTTTTTAAAGACAAAAGCTGCTTGAAGATGCGACCGAGGCTGCTTTGGTATGGGAAACCCTTGGAATTGCTTTAGAGAATGGTAATGGACTTAGTACACCCCAGCAGGCTTCACAGCATTTTATCTCTTATCAGTGATTCAGCCTTTACAATTGTTGGAAATTGGGCTCTCCCTAACGGTGTCACTTGCCTCCACACTCAAAGGGGGGGGGGGAACTGACCAGATAGTCAGATAGATAGATGGGAGGTTGTTAGTAGTTGCACCTCTCCCCTCATTTCCTGCCCTTTGATGTTTAGAGTTATATTGTCAGGGACAATATCCTCTTCCCCCTCTCTCTCTTCCCCTCACCCTCTTTGACGCAAGTCGCATAGAGGCGGGCTCTTCATGAGCTCAGGCCTTGCCACTCCAAAGATGGAGTGGAAGGCAGGTAACTTCTTTTATATCTAAGGAATTAGCTAGATAGATTAGGATAGGGGACCCTGTATGTCCTTTCCTATCCAAAGTGTATTTCCACAATAAATGTATTTAGTTTGATTAGAGCAAACAACTGCTGCTTCTTTATTTTTCACACACGCACGCATGAGTCAGCTCCCGCTGTTTGCTAAGTTTAAGCTTAATGCAATCTGCTAAATTATTAGGAATATGAGACTACGCACATTCCAACAATGAGGGGGAAAAAAAAGAAACTTGCGCAGAATATATGTAGAATAAATTCCTGCAGCGACTCACAAACCTGATCTGACACAGGCTGTGCAGTGAGTTTATTCATAGAGGAAAAGATGTAAAAATAGTTCATTGGAAGAAAGATTTTTTAAAAAAATCTTTCGGTGAGAACAAATTATTTTTACTGTGGAACAGCTTTTGAGTATTTGAAAGCAGGTCACTATGCAACTGTATTTTTTTTTTTTTTGCACAAATCTTTCCTTCTATAGCCCACACAGAAAAATAAAGTTGAACAAACAGCAAGGCAGAAAATGTTACTTTAAATTACTCTTTAGCGGCCCTTTCTTTCAAAACCACAACTGATCACCATATGATAAAAGCTGCGCTTCTCAAAGAAAGATTATGAGAAGTCTCGTCTTTCTTTAGCATAGGCAGCATATTGCTGCTGAGACAGTAGCCCTAGCAAGGAAAATCGGAGGTACACAATGCACAAGATGCTAAACTACAGCAACACGCAATATTTCCATCAAAAGGCAATGCGCCTGGGCTTCCCTACCAAAATAGCTGTTCGACCACTCAGTTCCATTTCTGAAGAACTTAATGTCCCTCTGGTTTGAAGAGATCTGCATGAGGAATTTCAGAGCAGAATCTCTGGGTCCTTTCCCAGGATGTACAAGCCTACTGCCTTTCAGGCCAACTCCCCCCCCCCCCCCCGCAACAAAAGAGTTTTTGTGCAAACTGTCTACTCCTAGGATTCAAAAAGGTAGATTAAATCCAAAGAAAACAATGGGGGTTTGACTGGGTTTGCTTAAATAAACTTGAACAAGCTTTAGAGAGGGTCCATTCTCTATCCTCACAACAAAGGTATGGGGAACTCTTTGAAAGCAGGTTGAATTACTGCTGTTTTCTCATCCAGTGTCTCCAACTACAGATAAACCATAAAAATGAACCCAGAGCCTCATCAGTACTTTACAGTCCATGCAACAATCCACTGATGAAGAAGGACATGTACTCATTGAGTTCTATTAAATGGAACTGAACTATGCTAGCAAGCATCTAAATACTTTTGCATAACAGGGATGGCAGACCAGATTGAAAAATGTATTCATATGAAGATAACAATATAAATAAGCAAATACTTCTTCTCCTAACAATTTTTTACATCCTTTGCCTCTTTAGATGACTTTGTAGAATATCAAAATCCCTGACACTATGAACATATTGGCACTGTAACTGCATCCATATGCAGTGCAGGTTGTGAATTGTCTAGTGTTTAATATAGGTCTTTTATGCAGGAATGATTCCCTGCGGTCACCCCCACCAGCTTCTCCGGGGCTTCCTTTAGATTATGCATTTCCTTTCTGCCCATCAGAAGTCATCTCGCTCTCCCTGCGTGTTTTGCCCGCGTTTTCCAGATTCTGGCTAAAACAGCATCTGAAAAACATGGGGTAGAGCGAGGCGACCTCTGAGGTGCAGAAAAGGCATGCATAATCAAAAGGAAGCCCCGAAGCAGTCAGCGGGGGTGATCATGGGGAAACATCCCTGGATAAAAGGCCACAGAGTAGATCCAAGGACTCTCAAAGACATCTCAACAATGCCTGCCTTCTATTAGAAAATGAGTGATTTGAGAGCTTGGTGAAAGTCAAACCTGGAAAACAACAGAGAAAAGAATGTATTTAAAGACCACAATCAATTGAGGTAGTCATCAAGTGATAAACTTGCTTCCATTTATGGCACTGCATTAAAAGTCTGTTTTTGGATAACCATTTAACACAATCAAATCCCATCACTTGGAGTATGTGAGGTGGCTCTGATTCTGTATGAAGAAATTTACTGTAGCAAAGCTCATGCACATTCTCATCAACAGAATTCAGTCAAATAAAAAGTCTAGTCTTATCTTCTTTGACTACAACTCAGTGTTGGGAAGGAATGCTCCTTTGAAATCAATGGGATTTCAGCAGTAAAATGTGTGTTTAAATTCCATTGGTTTCAACAGGGCATACAGCCCAATGCAATTCATATTTAAACACAGAAGTAAACCCCAGTGTGCTCATTGGAACTTGCTTCCTAATTAATGTGCATCAGATGACAGCCTTAGCAGCATACAATGTTTTTCTGGACTGCACCCACCGTGTTCCTTATTTCCAAAGTGTATGGTGATAACAGTCAACTCCAAATTACATGAAATAAGGCAACAAATTCCATACCTTCATAAGTAAGAGCTCAGTCAAACCATATCCACATGGGATTCTAGCATTTTTTCTGGTAGTTACTAATTTTGTCTCTATATGATGACAGCTTTCTCAGCTTCTCATTTGAACTACTGGACTAGTTGTTACATTGCGTGATAAATCAAGCCAATCCAGAAAGTGATACAGTTAATTTTCAATAAATTTACATGACACTGGCACAAAGGCAACTGATAATAGTGACTTCCCATAATACATTCTAGCATAAAACAATTCTAGCATGTTCTGAAAGCCCTACAGGTGCAATTGGCACAGTAATTAGAAGTCTTTATAGCATTTCCTGTAGCTTAAGGTGTGTTGACATTACTAGCATAGGACCAACAAGTATTTCAGAAGAATGCTATAATGCAAGAAGTGTTATATTGCAGCTGCTTGAAGTCAGTTACAGTGTTCTCATTGACTTGGATGGATGAAGCTAAGGCCAAGAATTGGGCCCTACATCATGATAGAGAAAATCCCTGGATTGTCTATAATGGGGATTTAATCCCCCAGGCTCTCTTGCATTGATTTCAGTGCAAACAGGTTCAAAGTCCACCTTTGCTTCTACGTGGCAGCAAGAGAAGAAGGGGGGAAAAAACCCCAAACTGATATCTGAGAAAAATCCCAGTGTGGAACATTTGAGAAACTGATGTCACAGGAAACTGAATCAAGGTAGTACATGAACAATATATGCTGCTACAACGTTCGTGAAACAAAAGAAATATTTAAACCAAGACTGCTGCAGGCTTCCATGTTTAGTAAAGGTAAAAATGGCAGATTCCCATTTCACAAAGCAAATACTTTTAAGATTTAAAAATCTTTGCCAATCTGACAGCTTTAGCAAGGGACAACACATGAGCTGTCTTTTTAAGCAGCATTTTTCATGAAATTGCTTCTTACAGAAAGGAGCACAACAAAGTTTAAGACTGGAACTTATCAAGAGCAGAACAGGGACAGAAGCCACAATGGTATCTGAGTAACAAACAACTACTTAGTATAAACACCAGAGTGCTAAAATTATTCATCAAATGTACAGATCTCGGTTAGCAGAATATATTTGTTTTTGTAAAGTTCACAAATGTGTTGCCACTGCGAGTATCCTCATACCAGCAACATCTCCTCCCACATGGGAAGATACTGATGATAATAAAATCTGGCATGTTGATATATGCAAATTAAAGAAGCTAGCAACTTTTTTGAAAAGTGTAACAAATACTTACAAATAAGACCTGTGTGTTTTATGAATACTTTAACAGTGGATGTTTGTAATAAAGAGTTGTTTGTTATTGCTGTACAGTGAATCCTAACTCTTTAAATATGGTGCCGAATTTTTACTGGAACCAACCTGTTGGGAATTCAGTATGGGGAAGAGTGTAAAAACAATATTTGCTTGCAATCTTTCCAATATAATGAATGTGAACAATTTTTCACAAGCTATAAATATTCTTTAAGTAATCTTTCCCATGAAATTAGGAACTGATGAAGGTGTCTACTTACACCTGCAAAATTATGCCCTATGTTACACCAAGTTCGTACCATCCTTAGATCATGTCTATGGAACTCAGTACTGAAAGGAGTGGCTTTTCCCCACACTAAACAATTGCTTCTTAGAAATGTGGGTAAAATCACATATAGCGTAACATTCAGAGACAAACATAACCCTACCTTTCCTACTCTGATGATTTAAGCAATGTATAGTGTTCATTCTTGTGTTTTGCAAGGGGAAAGTGTGTGTGTTTGTGTGTGTGTGTGTGTGTGTGTGTGTGTGGAGAATAAGGGGGCAATACTTTCCTTTCAATATACACATTTTTACAGGTTAGAAAAGATATGCAGGCAGGCTTTTACAAAAATTGGTTTCTTCGATGTTAAAAACAAAGGTGAATCAGGCAAAGGAGAGTTTAAGTAACTGTTACCAATCTCTTTAGTGAGAAGACCCAGGTGTGCGAATTGGCAGCTGGATGGAAAAGTCTGTAAAGTTAACTCAGACCACAAAATCCACAAGTTCACCTTCTAAATGATCCTTGATGGCTGTCATGAAGTTACTTGATTGCTAACAATTTGTATCCCTCTCTGAACATAATCATGTTTGATTGCATTCAGTGCAGTTTGTAACTAAACTCTTGACTTCAAAGATGCAAAATCAAGACACAAATTAAGATAAAGACTGAGCTATCAGAAAAAAGCTATTAATTAAAAAACCCATAAACACACTGTTCATCACAATGAAACTTTTGTTTCATGGTTCTCTTTCATTATCACTAAAATTAATGGGGAACAAAAGATCAAACAACTCTGTTGCATGGCAATATGTATATTTTTGCATTGCTGAACTCATTTATCATGTTGCACACCCAGACAAGTTTTCTTTAATGAAATGGCCCTTAATGTCTGATGAGAAATCATTGTTCAGTATGAAGTGGAAAAAGAAAGCAAATACCATACTATACAAACATCTCTGAAGATTCAAATCTGGACCCAGGATGAGCCCAGACGTTCCACACGAGTTCTTCCTATATTAAAACATGACATAAATCTGCACTTGCTCCAGAAGTCCCATAGTCCTTGTGAATATCTAGTGACTCTATGTTGCTTTCCAATCTCCCATTCATCTCTGAAACATCTCTTCAACCTTCCTTCCAATGCTTCAAAGAAACTAGTATTAAGAATAAGATAAATATGATGTGCTTCTCCTTGCTGAGTGCATTGACTTAAGGCATAGGCACGTCTTCCTCTTTGAACAGAGATGGTGTATAATCCTGTGTCCCAATACAATTTTTATCCTGGGTGACCCCTTTGCATTGAAATGTCAGCTCAAGAAATCATAATTACAGGAGCCGTTCAATTAGCAAGTCCTAACAGTGTCACTAAGAGTAATGTGGAGCTAGTCATTTTGCTATCGGAAGTGCACTTCACTGGTGTCTTCAAGCCTGCTTTTTTTCAACCTGAAGCACCTAAGGGAAATGGCTTAATCCAAATGCCATTGAAATCAATGGGAGTGCCTTCCAATTGACTTCAACAGGCTTGCTGTCAAGTTCTTGGCGCTCAAGTGTTTGGTGCCCATAAAGAAATCCAAGAAAATGGCTTGAAAGAGGAACCCATACCATTCGAACTCAGCATTCTGAGGTTGCTGGAGGTGTAATAAACCTCTAATTATTTATTCATTGGATGATGTGCCTTTATAGAAATATATGGAACCTATCTCATAAATCTTGTGCCTTTCTCATGAAGTGTCATATCTTTGATGTTATTAACAATTTTGGTTTTTTACTTTGGAGAAAAACAAAAGAGTTCTAAAGTATCTCCAATGCTAATGGATTTATTGTGGCATAAGCTCTCATGCCACAACAGACTGACCAGTTTTCAAGTGCCACAGGCCTCTTTGTTGATTTTGCTACAATACACTTAGATGGCTACCTATCTGGGATTCCTGTAAACAACAGGTTTCTTGGGTTCTGTTTTGGAGAGTATCTATGCATCTGTTTTGAATGAGTAGGTTATGTCATAATTGATGCAAACCATTGAAAAAATCTGCTTGATAATAAGCACAATAAGGCAGTATCTAAAACATGGTGTTGATATTCTGTTACTCTTTATGTAGAAATCTATATGTTGAATTCACTTAATTTTTATTTTCAAATTTATATCCTACCTCTTCAGCTCAAAGGGTCCTTTAAGGCAGTTAAACTACTGCTCTTTAAATAGTTAATCCATTCCATACCAACTTCTATCAGACATGTTCCTCATTTAGGTCTTTTAAGCATCCTTAATCTAATATAGTACACATTTTTAGAAACAGGAACCTGCCTGCAATATTGACAGCAAAGAGTGAACCAGACACCTGTGGGTTTTGAGCATCCAAAGTTTGTGTGTACAGCAGGGGCCTCACCTTTCAAACAAAAGCAAACAGCTTTCCGCAGATTGACATTAGATTGCTTCAGCCCCTCTTTTTGGAGTGGAATCAAATATTAATTCCATTTTATTCTATTTGTACAGACTATATCAGGGGTGTTTTTTCCATCTGCGCTGCAAGCAGTTGGATCCTGAGGACAGCATGGCTTGCATAGTCCACATGAGAGATTAAATGTTATATCAGTTAAGATTCTTTCTCATTGCATTATTGCTTTTTTTAAGGGGCAATTTGCTTTCTCTACAGACACACCTTAGAGATGCATCATGCACTATTTGTAACCTAACACTGGTGTAAACAGAGGCAGGGACCTCAATGTACATTTCAGCAAAGCATTTATAATGTTGATGCTCTTTTGGTTACTAATCTCCAGATCTTTTTATCTTCTACTGTGATGGGTCTTCATGATGCAATAATAATAAGAGGTGCTTGTCGGATACTATTATTAAAAAGTTGTTTTACTTTTCGCTTGAGGAAATGGTAAATACTAAGAGAGCCTTATTTGTATACACTATAACTGTAGTTCTCAAAGTGCAAAATGGGCCATAATAAGTAGGGCAAGGCAGCAGCTAAGCAAACTGTAGGATCCTGCCATTTGAACATTTCTCAGGCAATGAGCTAGGTGGTGCCGCTTTCCTATTCATCCCAAGTCACTGAATTGATTGACAGGGCTAATGACCAATAGGGCAACTCATGTACAGTTCTGGTCACCACACCTAAAAAAGGATATTACAGAGCTTGACAAGGTGCAGAAAAGAGCAACCAAAATGATTAGGGGATTAGAGGAACTGTCCTATGGGGAGCGGTTAGGATGCTTAGGGCTGTTTAGCTTGGAAAGAAGGCTGCTAAGGGGAAACATGATAGAGGTCTATAAAATTATGCATGGTTTGGAGAGAGTGGACAGGGAGAAGTTTTTCTCCCTCTCCCATAATACTAGAACATGGGGTCATCTGCTAAAGCTGGAGGGTGAGAGATTCAAAACAGATAAAAGGAAGTATTTTTTCACACAACGCATAGTTAAATTGTGGAACTCCCTGCCCCAGGATGTGGTGATGGCTGCCAGCTTGGAGGGCTTTAAGAGGGGAGTGGACATGTTCATGGAGGAAAGGGGTATTCATGGCTATTAGTTGGAATGGATGCTGGTCATGCTGCATACCTGTTCTCTCTAGTATCAGAGGAGCATGCCTATTATTTTGGGTGCGGTGGAACACGGGGAGGATGGTACTGCAGCAGTCGTCTTGTTTGTGGCTTCCTAGAGGCACCTGGTTGGCCACGGTGTGAGCAGACTGCTGGACTTGATGGGCGTTGGTCTGATCTAGCAGGGCCTTTCTTATGTTCTTATGTTCATTTGCATTGGCTTTTTGTTCCCCGGTAGTTCCGCCCATTTGAATACTGTCCATGTACCCAAATATCTTTCTTGCCTGGTTTCTCTGTCTTCAGACTTGGTTGACAGTGATGGCTACAAGTTGAGCTCCCTTGTAGGCTTTTTGGCATTGTTTTAGGTTGTTTCACACATCACATTATATCTAAACAGGTGTACACGGACTCAGAAAAAAACAGGCAGGCACCTGTGTATACAACCATTTGTGAAGATAGTGTACCTGTCTAGTTTTCTGAGTGTACACATTTGGAAGCCAGAATTGTCAGAGTTGCTAGTGAATGTACACATGGTAAATAGGCATGGGTATAAAGTTGTCACATGACATGATTTCTTCCTATGCCTGTAGGTAAAATGTAGTATGTGAGGTGGCCTTTACCTAAACTAAGAGAGGCTCTAAAGCACCGTCTTTACTTTTTGGAGGCTTGCTGTGACATAGTTTGAGAACTCCTGGAAAGATCTAGATCCAATTTGAACATTGTTTATAAAAATTTTATGTGAGAACAATGAATGCTACACAAAGAGGGTCACCCTGGGACTTTTTGTACTGAAACTTCATTTTACACAAAGGATATATATATATTTTATATCTATATATATCTGTATATATATATTTATATATTCACACACGCGCGCACACACAAAAACAGTCTTTGATAGGCTTTCCGTGTTGTAGTAAAAAATAGTTGGCAGCTCTTATCTGGGAGGCCAGAAAAGGCCATTGTGCTGCCGGCTATGCCTGCCACAAACAGTCTCTCTCAAAGGCAGACACTTGAGTTTATCTGGCAGGTGGAACTAGATCCTGCTTGAGACAGGAATAACCTCCCATTGGGACACACACAGAGCTCGTAGATTTTTTGCCTGGATCCAGTAGGGGAATAGGATCCCTGAGGCAATCTAGGTAGTTTGATATTTGCAGCATCCAGCGTTATCTGAAGGAGAAGAGAAAAATAAATTAGTAGTAATATTGATTAGTTGATTTTAGACCTTCCAATGGAAATAGACCGATAAACTGATTTTATACTACACAAGTGTACCATACCAAGACAGTTTCTCTGGTGTTTTCTTACACAGAAAAAAAAATCAATTGTGTCTGTTGTATAATAGGATAGTTTAACTGACATTTCATTATTACATATAAAACTAGCCTGTTGTCAGGTGCTGGGGTTCCTCACAAACCCAGCACTCTCATTTGTGTGTCTGTCTGTGAGTGTGTGTGTGTGCGCGCGCGCGTGTGTGTATGTATATGAATCTATCACAGGGACAAAGCTACAGATTCTGTTTTTGCATTTTCTTACAAATGTGTGACATCAGATGCAGCGCCAATTCTATTCCAATGAGCAGGCAGAAAAGGAAATAGAAAGCTTGGGCTAAGTACCCCATAGCTTAAATTTACAAGCCTCTGACATGTAGCCATTAGAGTGTTTGCTTATGACTGCAGAGATCCAGATTGGGATCACTAGGTGGCTATGGCAGTTACTGTCTCTCAGCCTAACTTACATTGCAGAATTGTTGAGGATAAAACAAGGCAGGGAAACTACAGGGGAGGGGCTGTGGCTCAGTGGTAGAGCATCTGCTTTGCATGCAGAAGGTCCCAGGTTCAGTCCTTGGTATCTTCAGTTAAAAGGATCAAGTAGTAGGTGATGTAAAAGACCTCTCCTTGAGAGACTCACTGCCAGTCTGAGCAGAAAATACTGACCTAGATGGACCAATGGTAAGACTCAGTACAAGGCAGCTTAATGAATTCAAATATATTGCCATCTTCAGTTCCATGGAGGAAGGGTAAGATACAAACGTATAGATTAATAGACTCTAGTATGTTAACATTGAAGGTTCTGGGCGACATGAGCAGTATATAAGGCATACCATTACAAAGACAGAAGATTTTTTCGTTGTAAACATGTATTTGCTTAATTTTGTGCTCCTATCCCACCATCTTGCTGAGTATACTGCACAATCCAATACCAGCACCAGTGGCGGACCTACATTTTTGGGGCCCTGAAGCTTGAACTGTTACGGGGGCCCTTCGCAACCGGCAACAATAGGGCAACATCCAATAAGGTCCAAAGGGCCTTTGCTGCCCTTGCAAGGATCTCAAGGGTCAAATGGTGGAGAATAGGGGGGTGGGGTGGAGTCCTTGAAAATGGGCCATACAGTGACGAAATAAAACTACAGAACTATTAAGCCATGCACCAACAGAGGATCTGAGGATCCAGCTGCCAAACTGTAGGCTGTGAATAGATCCTGGGGAGCTCAGTGAGCCCTTACAGCTGGGGGTTCAAGCACAGCAAGCCCCCAAGAAAATTGTGAAATTTGACCAATGACAGGGACATTTTGAGGCCATATGAAGTGGATATTAGAGCATATTCTAAAGTCAATATTAAGTACTTCAACCCATCGGCTTATGATTCTATGCACTTTAAAAACTCGATTTTGTTGAGAAATTCACTCATTAAAAAAAGTTGCTTCAGGGCCCCCCTCTGGGATTAGGGGCCCTGAAGCTTAAGCTTCATTAGTTTCACAGTAGATCCGCCTCTGACCAGCACACTAAAAGAGTTGAATTACCAGTATAGTGTTCTATTTGATTTTATATTTCACTAACATTAATGTTATTGAAACAAGCTGAAAACAGGAGCAGAGCAAAGACATAAATCCACGAAAGCAGCAAACATAACCAGCCACAGCAGGGATAGTAAATTGTAGTGCTAGAATGAAGTTATTACCATTTAGCATAGTTATAGGGGAAAGGTTTTCCCCTACCAATATTTCAGTTTATACTATAAGAGCCATGCAGCTGATAACCCATATAATCTGAATTAATCTTATTTTATATTTTTGCTGCAAGTTATGGTTGAACCAAGAAGCCACTAGGACTTTGGGCCAGTTACTATCTTTCTTTTTTATTTACCTCAAGAGGCTGTTATAAAAATAAAATGGAATGTGGGGATCAGGCATTCTACTCTGAGGGTCTAAGCTAGAGTTGCCAACCTTCAGGTGGGGGCCGGAGTTCTCAGGCCATGTATACATGGCTGTTTCCTCGCCGTCATTCCACCGACTACTTTGGGGCTTTGCCTTGATTATGCATGCATTTTCCAACCATCAGAGGTCACCTCGCTCTCCCTGAGCATTTCTGCACATTTCCCCGGGTTTTCTGCATGCTGGCTAAACACGAGAGCGAGCGAGATGACATCTGACAGTCAGAAAATGCATGCATAAACAAGGCAAAGGCCCAAAGTAGTCAGCGAGTGACTGTGAGGAAACAGCCATGCATAAATGGCCTCAGAATTACAACTGGTCTCCAGACTACAGAGATTACTTCCCCTGGAGAAAATGGGTACTTTGGAGGGTGGACTCTATGGCATTATACCCTGCTGAGGCCTCTTCCCTGCTCAAACCCTGCCCTCCTCAGACTGTACCACAAAATCTCCAGGAACTTCCCAACCTGGAGCTGTCAATCCTAGTCAGGGCTGGCCCCAGTGAGTACTCCCTCAATGGCCAAAATAGGCCTGGAAAGGGCCCTCTCCTCTCCTCCTGCCTTTTATTGGCAGAACCAAGCCTGGAATCTGTGGTTGCTTAGTAACAGCCACTGAGATAATCTATTGCTTAAAGCTACAGAAACTCCTTTTATCATTTTTGGCTTTTTAAAACTCCCCAATGTATTTTTTTTAGATTTCAGATTTTTCTGCAAACCAGGGGCCTTTTCAGGTTTGTAGAAAGATCTGTCTTGCCCATTCACAGTTCCAGTTCGGGATATAAGTTTGCCAACTTTGCTGTTAGATATTTAGATAGGGAGGGTGTGGGAAAATCTTTGGCTCATAGAAACCTATGGGGAATCTTTGCGGGGCTCAGGAGGCCATCACACATCTTGCAGGCTACTTTACTGTAGATCTTGATAGATCAGAAGCTATACAAGCCTGAACAACAGTCTGAACCAACAGGATTGGGAGTTTCTGTTTGTTTCTCCCCAAGACGTCAGCTCAGTTTAATTTTATTTTTCTGGTTTTCATTTCTGGATATTTCTGTTTTATCTCCCCAATATCTGGCTGACTGGAATGGACAGTCTTATTTTTTTCCTTTTAGATTGAGCCCCAAAATATTTTTTAATTAAAGTAACATTAAAATAATATTGAGCAATCTATTTCAAAGTATTAGATAATTAAATCCATTCTATTATTATTCCCATCACAATTCAGTATCCTCCGGGATGGTACATATTTACAACACCAGAGGCATATCCTTTTGTCTCCTAGGCTAGATAGGTTGTCAATATGTATAAACTAGTTATTCCAAAAACACCTCCCTCACTTTAATGTCCCTGCTTTGCTGTCAGGTAAATAATGATAGATTCCAGTCAGAAATTAAAGCCTGACTCACGTTCTTCCCCAAGTTTTATATGGGTAAATATATCACTATTTCACTATTGTATATATTCGCGTATAAGCTGAGTTTTTCAGCCCAAAAAAAGGGCTGAAAAAGCCAGCCTTGGCTTATACGCGAGTCAATACGGTAGGGTAGGGGAGGGGGAGGAGGGAGGAGGGAGGAGGGAGGGGCAACTTACCGCTGCCGCCATCGCCACCGCCACCGCTACCGGGCCCATGTGGCTTCCCCCGGCCAGGAGCGCCCTGTGAGCGCCTCCTGCGGCCTCTGCAAGGCCATGCGGCCGCAGCCGCCAGGCGCACCCGGCTCCCCCCGCCCTGGAAGGGCCGGGGGAAGCATCCTGCGGCCCCTGGAAAAACGTGCGGCCGCCGCCTCCGGGCGCGCCTGGCTCCCCCCGCCCTGGAAGGGCCGGGGGAAGCATCCTGCGGCCTCTAGAAGGCCGCGCGGCCGCCACCGCCGGGCGCGCCTGGCTCCCCCCGCCTGGAAGGGCCGGGGGAAGCATCCTGCGGCCCATGGAAGGCTGTGCGGCCGCTGCCGCCGGGCGCGCCCGGCTCCCCTTACCCTGGAAGGGCCGGGGGAAGCCTGTTGCAGCTGCTGCAAGGCTGCGCGGCTGCCGCTGCGGGCGCGCCCGGCTCCCCCCACCCTGGAAGGGCTGGGGGAAGCATCCTGCGGCCGCTGCAAGGCCGCGCAGCCCGGCTCCCCCCACCCTGGGGGGCCCGCCGCCACCACCGCCTTCGCCGGGCCTGAAGGTAAGCCTGCGGGGGGGGGAGGGGTTATAAGCCGACCCTCGGCTTATACGCGGGTGCCTAATTTTTCCCCATTTTTGGGGAGAAATTAGGCACCTCGGCTTATACGCGGGTCGGCTTATACATGGGTATATACGGTAATAAAAATCACAAACATCAACAACAAAACCTGGCTATCAACTATGAGGTTTTTTCTGCATTATCACAAAAGTCTACTTGATTTCACTTTTTAATCTTATAATAGTCTTATAAACCCTCATCCAATGCCAATCCCATCTTTTGCATAAAAAGGGGGTATGCCAGGAAAAACCTGTTGCTAATCACATTCTTTAATTTGGAAATTAAAGGAAAGCATGTGGATCCCAATGAATAAAACAGACAGACCAAAAAGGACATCAAAATTGGCTAGTAGGCACTGTGCATATTGAGAGGGGAGATATGGATCCAATGAACTATGAATGTAACCAATTCCTGGAATGAACCTCTTTCTCCTAAAAAAAAAGCTGTAAGGAGATGAAAACGGAGTGTGATGAAGCATATGGTGCCACTTGTCCCCTTTGTGCCGTTCTGCTAGGTTTTCTGTGAATTGTGCAAGAGGGGTATATTGTGTAAAGGATAGATGGTTGTTTCATCCAATTGCTGTTTCTTGTTGTAGCTAACTGTACCACGCCTTATTTCTTTTCCCAAAGGTCCCCTGATCTGCATGACTTAACAGTTTAGGGCATACAGAGGGGATGGGTTTATTGAATAATACCCACAGAAACGTGCTGTCCTGAAGCTGTACAAAATTTTGTTTGTTTGTTTGTTGAAATGAGATTAGGATGCACATTCTGCTTTGGTCTTGCAATTATGAAGACATATTTTTAATTAAAAACTAAAATTTCAGACAATACTGGGACAATGACATTCCTTGTAGCAATCGTAACAGCACTGGTTTTGACTTCTGGGGAAAGCACTAAATTTTTTCAGGTACTAAATATGCAGTGCTGTAAAAACACAACAGCCCCATAACAAAATCAATTTATTGAGTGAAAAAGGGGTTGTGCAGACAGGAAAGGCCCTAAATGACAACAAGCACAATTAATCATATTCCTTTGAGCACTTACAATTTGATCACATTTTTTTATTGAAATAAAATGCTATGGTTCATCCAGATGAGATGGGCCATAAGTTTCTGCTTTGCCTTCAAATCCTAAATACATACAATAGTAGCCCTATCTGGTTTCCCTGTCTCCCCAACCATTAGCTAATCTGCTTTGATGTTACATAAAGAGATGGGACGTTGGCAGAAATAGTGAGAAGAACAGGGGTAGTCATTGGTTGAGGTGTTATGGTGCCACAGAATGTTCTAAGAGAAACATTTTATGGAGGATTTAAGGACAGAAGAAGATGTTGGTTAGAAGGAATGTGAAGAGACAAAGAGGACTATGTTTTACCAGTGTCCACTATTTGTTTGGAGGCATGTGATTCTCCTGGGGGCTGACATTAGGGAGAAGACAAGCAGAGATATGAGTTCACAGAGTACTTCTGTAGGTAAATGTGAATTATGTTGGTGGACTTGGATGGGGACATGCAAAGAGGGCTACCTGTATATTTGCTTAGAACAATCTTTTTCACTATTTTTGTGGACTTTCCCTTATAAGGACATACTGTCGAGCGTCCTATATTACTAGCTTTATGTGTGGTTTTGGATGCCTGAGAGCCTCTCTAATTAATGACCTGTAAAAGGAATTGTACCTTTTGTGAATAAGATCATTGACTTAGAAAGAATTTTTAGAAAGAAATGTTTATCTCAAATCATAATTAAATAATAAAAAGTACTCTATTGAAATAGCTATTTTACAAATTATGGCAAGGGCCTTAATGAATAATGATTTGGGATGTTTAACTCATGGATGCTGGTTGAGATATTGCCTCATATCTGGAGCATCTTCAGCAGTCTACAAATGTCTAACACTTTCCTTCCCTCCAAACAGAAAAGAGATGCAAAGCTTTACAGATCAATACAGGTAAATTAAGCCCTCCTCGTTGCAAAAAAATGCATGATGTAAGATGTAATTATGCTAGTCAAGTAAATCTTACTTTAAAGTGACAAGGAAAAGAGAATTTAGCAGTACTACACATTTTTACAGCTGCATAAATCTGTTTCACACAACCAGTGCTATTATCCCAGCACTTTATAACTAATGAATCATCCTGCTGCTTTGAATGGAGGGAGTGTAGTTTGCATACAATGAGTTCCATCATTCCGCCAAGGAGATCCTAAGCACAGGCTAAGCCTCGCCAGTGCCGGATTTACGTATAAGCTAAACAAGCTAAAGCTTAGGGCCCCACTCTCTTGGGCCCCCCAAAAAAATTTAAAGGAAAAAAAAACTGGATGTACATTTCCAAAATATAAGATAAAAAACAAATAAAATAAAACCCACAAACAGCAACAGTGTAACGTTATGTGCAAATGGCTTTAGATACCTATTAGGTCCATAAATTACCATATAGCATATATTCAACACAAAAAACAGCAACAATTTGTTGTTGACAAAGGACAGCTGGACATATAAAGGGCTCCATTACCTTCAATAGCTTAGGGCTTCATCAAACCTAAATCCGGCCCTCAGCCTCACCATTATTTTTTAGTTGCAATGCTAAATGAAATTGCTAAGTGAGCATCACCATCATGTTTTATCTTTGAAGTGTCCAAAGATACGATGCAAATCTGCAACAACAATCTGAAACAAAAGACCCTTGCAAGCCCGGAACATGGTTCAAGTGTAACTTTGGTCTTTGCTTTGCTTCCACTTACCTCTCCATCTTTGGATTCCAGCTTGAGCTCTGTCCTACATGTGGCTTCTAAGTTGCCAGCCTCGGCATTTAAGTGAATTCCCTTGGGTGCCTCCATCACCAAAGAGCGTGTGGGCGACTCCAGCCTGCAATGTAGAGAGGAGATGAAGTCACTTTCTGGAAACCTGTTTGCCATTTAGGATTAAGAACTTTGAATCTAATCAATCATTAGGGCCTGATGCTAAGTCCCCTATGGTCTATGGGTTGGATTCTTTCATCAGTTCAAGGAAATATATCTTTCCTCCTTTCTCCTTCTGCAGCAGCCCCTTGCATATCCTGAAGCTGGGAGGGTTGGGAGAATCCCCTGAATAAAATCTGATGTAGCACAGGCAATAAGCAGGAAGTCAGAAAAAATTATTTCCCCAAAAACTATACACACTGTTGCTTGGCTCCAAGGCTTGTTCTACTAGAGCTACAGTAGCAATTTCATCAGTTCTTCTTCCTTACTGCACCTCCCCCCGCAGTGCTGCACGACATTTCTGCTTGCAGAGGACAAGACCCCACATTTTCATTCAGACATGGTGGCATTTCACGACAACCCTGATGATCATGAAGCCACATCCATACAGAAAACGTGCCCGTTGCATGGCCAGTTCCAGGCCTTGGCAAGATTCTGTCGAGACGTGGCTGTGAAACAGATCAAAAGAAGCAAGGCAAGCAAATGGAGATTGCTGTTCTAGTTGCCATTGGTTCTAACTAGCATGCCCAGGCAAAAGGAAGAGTTGCTGTTTGCTCACCTGTCATCTCCTGCTTTCTGGCTGCTGCTCTGAGCAGCACTCACTGCTTGCTTGGACAGGCGATTAAACAGTGGAAAGCAGTATGTAGCAGCTGTTATGGATCTGCCTTATAGATCCCTATGTTTCTTTGACTGCAGCTGGGCATTCCATAAACACCCTAGCCTTCTTGGGCATCTGAGATACATGCCTCTGTAGTTTTCTTGCCACCACCATGGAGAAATTGGCTTTTAAAGAAGTCTGCAAGTCATCCCTTTAAGAATATATTTGCATGCATGTATCCATGGCCAGGATTTAATTTCAACCCTTTGGTTCTGGTCTGACCTTCTGGGGCAACAGAAAACAACTCGGCACCATCCTCTATATGATAGCCCTTCAAGTACTTGAAGATGGTTATCATATCACCTCTTCAGGCTAAACATACCCAGCTCCTTCAACCTTTCCTCATAGGACTTGGTTTCCAGACCCCTCACCATCTTTGTTGCCTTTCTCTGGACACGTTCCAGCTTGTCTACATCTTTCTTAAATTGCAGTGCCCAGAACTGAACACAATACTCTAGGCGAGGTCTAACCAGAGCAGAGTAAAATGACACCATCACTTCGTGTGATCTGGACACTATACTTCTGTTGATACAGCCCAAGATTGCATCACATTGCTGACTCATGTTCAGTGTTTGGTCTACTAAGACCCCAAGATCCTTTTCACACACACTACTGCTGAGACAAGTCTCCCTCATCCTATAATTATGCATTTGATTTTTCCTACCTAAATGCAGAACTTTACATTTAACTTTGTTGAAGTGCATTTTATTAGTTTTAGCCCAGTTCTCCAGCCGGTCACCCCCTGTTTCTATCTCTTTTCCATTTTGCTGCCAAATAGGCTCTCATACTTAAAACACACACACAAAACACTCAAAAACAGAAGCTACAAAACCACCTCAGAGAAGTCAGCGGAGAGAGCACTTTCTCTTGTCAATAGACTAGTCATACAATCTGGCCCTTTCGCCAAGAGGCTCAAGGTGGTATACATGCTTTTTTTCCTCACAAAATTGTTGTGAGGTTAAGCCTGAAAGAGACGGTGTGTGTGTGTTTATGCGGGAGTGTCCTAAAGACTATTCAGCTAGCTTCATGGTAGAATAGTGATTGGATCCCAGTTCTCCCCACTCTTGGTCAAACACTCCAACCACTCTGGCACTCTGGCTGTCCACTCCTTCTGTGAATCCTAAGTATGAGATGCCAACTCTGTATTTATAAGCAAATTTGAACAAGATGTGGAGACCAATCCACCAGTCAAAGATCTCTGGGGCATATTAACTGTTCGCTTTCTGACTCCTAACCATTCTTAATGAGGAGGATTTTGGTACTGCTCTACTTCCCTTTATAGTCTTTCATAATCATCTCCAGAATACTCCAGCTTTAAAACCGAACTGTCAGAAACATCCATGTTCCTCCCAATGAAGTACATTCACGTTATCACTGAAACAGCAATCAACAAAAAGAGCAAACTTTATTTCCCGGTTTGTTTGAAAACTTCAGAGTAATTTATTGGAGGTCAGCGTGTCTGTTTGTTCTATAGTTTCAGAGGAATTCATTCTCTTGGAGCAGTCATTACTTATCCAGATTTCTAGTTTTCATTTCCTGCATCATATGCAATCCCATTAATCACTCCAAAAACGGGGACAGCAGCTGAGATCATAATTTCCACAGCACTCCTCCCTCTGTCAGCACAGGTGCTGGGGCTTCTATTGTTTTTCCGAGGAGAGCTGAAATGGATATTGGCAAATAGTCAAAATTTTCCAGACTTTCTCATTTTGCCAATCAATTCTTTCCATTGTGAAATTAAGCATCAAAATTTAAGTTTGCATTCTGAATGTGAAATTAAGTGTTGTAAGTGTTTGATTTAAGTGCTTTACAGTGCAGTCCTCCTAAACCCTGTCTTTGAATGGTTTAGGATGACAACTAAGTCCAAATTTGATGTATCTTGAGAATATGAAGATACGAAGATATGTTGGCATAGCTGGAAATATGTTGATAACAGCATCAGGATGGTGTAATCCTGGTGTCAGAGTATGAATGGGTGGCATCAGGAGTATGCCAGAGGGACAGCAGAGGAACAGCAGACCTTAATTGGCATCCTAAGTTTTTCCAGCCCGTCATTCCCCCCCCCCCCCCCACACACACGCACCTGCATAACACCAGCAAGAACCCTGGCATATTTTTAAAAATCCTGATTGAACCCATGGAGAATTAAAATGTAAGTCCTTCCCCCTCACCTCCCACCCCACTCTCAAGAAATGGTGCAGCAGCTTGGAATGCTAAGTTTGCAATCCAGCACAGTTGTCCTAAGCACCTTACAGGAATGTTTGTGTGTTACTGGGGTTTGGTAGATAGGGATGAGTTCCATCCCCAGCTTATTAGCAGCCTCAGATGTTTTCAGACTGTAACTCACCCTGGGTGGGGGAGGGAAGAGGAATAAGAGGATGTGCACAGGTATAGTCTTGCAAGGGAGAGACTGAGGCTCTAAAGGTTTAATACTCTCCAGGATCCATGCTGGCATCTGATAAGCAATGCAGCCTACAAGAAATGTGTGTGCAGGTATGGAGACAGCGAGGAGGTTGCTGGGATGCAGATAATGATAAAGATAATAATAATACGATAACTAGCCCCATGTTGATAAAGCAGATAATGGGCCCCATGAACACAGCAGGAAGATGGCACATGGGGATTGCCAGCCAAAATAATGGGCATGTGGGGTAACTAGTGACCATGAGAGGCTCATCCCCAGTTATAACATTCAATTGGGCAAAATCTCAGTTGTGCTTGAGTTGTGGTTCTTTTCTGAGCTTCCCAGCAACATGTGGGACTTGAACCAGCAACTTTGTGTATGTTAGGCTTGTGCCTCACTGCTGCACTATGGCTTTCTCCATTGTCTTCCATGCCTTAGTATATATGGCAGCTGCAGGAATCCTGATGCCCTATAGTATGTTTTAGAGGACTGCTCTCAAGGATGTGACTTGTGGGTTCTAGTTCAGCCTCTTCCTTCTATTTTTCTGCTGTTCAGTGTGTTGCTGGCCAAAAGATGGTATCCAAACCCATGGCCTCTGACTGACAATGCATATGGTGCCTTTTCCGGGTGAGGCTGAAGGTGATAAGAATACCACATTAATGTGCTATTGTTTGTCCCTTTGTTGCTGCCCAAGGGTCTATATTTTTCTTGATCGGCAAAAGGCTGGTGCTTCTGAGACCTGCCCAGTTTAAGACATGAACCCTTGTGTGAGAGAGATTCTGGGCATTCTATTGGCATTATCTCTTCTAAGTTACATTTAAGCATGTAAATGCTTTATATGGAGTGGTATGATAAAAGGGGAAATGCAGGAGATGACTCAAACCCACATCTGCAGAGTTCCCTCAAGTATGCTTACTTCAGGGGTCCTCCTGGTGTTCCTTCCACAGTATTCCTTCCAGTGTTCCTTCCAGTGGAGGATGTGATGTTGACACATGGATGCTTATGGTATTTTCTCTTCCTTCTTTGCATTGCTCAGCTGCATAAGGAACTATTCTGATTCACTGCACTAACAGAAAAGGTCTGTATTGCTTTATCAGAGTATGCTGATATACATACAGGAGTTTATTTACTATCTTGGCAGGTTCTGAGCAATGAATTTGCAATATGCATTGCCACAACTTTGGGCTATCATTTCTTAAGCTCCTAATTATTTCTCACCAACTACAACAATTCCCATTGGGAACAAAATTAGCCACTATTAGCACCCATGTTTCACCTTAATTGGTAAAAGCCATGTCCAACAAACCTCAAGTCAAATCAATATGCTACCAACTAACTGCTACCTTAGACTAGGAATAAGATCTTTGTTTTGTTAAAATCAATGGAATTTCTATGTAGAGCAACACATCTTTGGGATTCTGATATTTATGTGTTATCTTCCAGAGAACCAATTATAACCCCTGCCCCACCCAAGAGAAAATGTAATAATTTGTCCACATTGATCAGAAGTTAATTATCCAACATGCCTTAGGTTTTAAGAAATTACAGCCATAAATGCATTCTGATGTTTGGACCTCACTGTTTGCTTACCCTAATAGGAAATGAACACATATTTTCTCCTAAAAAGGTTACTGGGTTAAGAGAGGAGGTACTTTGTAACAGAAATTTATTTTAACCTTTGCATTCCATATATTAACCCACAGCCCTTTTACACAAGTGATGACAGAGCAGTGTGATCAATCCAAAATGTCATTAATTGCCCCTCAGGTTAGGAGAGCCATAGGAAGGTCTGCATATGAGACATGATTCGGAGGAGCTCTGCTCCCTTGCGTGTGTTGATGTGCCCTAAAGGCCTTAGGAATCACATACTCATGTTAGAGCAGTGGACCAAATTGCTAACAGTGTCTATTTTTAAGTTGTATCTTTAAGCTGTGCTTGAACTCCTGCAGTTTACATTCCAGTTGGACAGAAGAAATTAATTTTCCGATAGGCTGTTTGGGAGCAGATCAAGCCTGTTTGTCAGGCTTGACAAATATACTTTGGCATATCCAAACAATACATTGCAGTGTAATCAGCAACATTTCACCCTTGTACATTCTTACCATTTTCTTATATTCATGGAGGAGAGGGGTATTCATGGTTATTAGTTAGAATGGATACTGGTCATGCTGCATACCTATTCTCTCTAGTATCAGAGGAGCATGCCTATTATTTTGGGTGTGGTGGAACACAGGCAGGATGGTGCTGCTGCACTCGTCTTGTTTGTGGCTTCCTAAAGGCACCTGGTTGGCCACTGTGTGAACAGACTGCTGGACTTGATGGGCCTTGGTCTGATCCAGCAGGGCCTTTCTTATGTTCTTACACTGCCTGAGTCTTAGTTTCCCTCCTCCTCCACAGGCCTATCCTTGCTGCTTGCTAAGCAACAAGCAAATTAATCACTCCGTAAACACCATCTTTTAAAAAGTCTTACCATTTGGTGTTTTTAGGTCATTGTTACCACTGAGGTTATGCTGTGCATGAGTATTTTTGTATAGCCTTATGGAAGTCATAGTATACCATCCCCCATCATTTAATTACCTGACCTGATCATCCAAGACCCTAATAGAGAATCAATTTTTATCTACTGAACAGATGCAAAAGTGGTTTGTATGACAGAAGGAAATGCAAGTCCATCCCTATAGCTACCGCGCAATCACAAAACTTATTGACAATTGTTCAAGGTGACAGCTGACAATAGAACAGATCCAAGGATAAGTGAGGGCAGCTGTTGAAACTGGCAATTTTATGATTGAACCTGCTCAACGTGAAGTTCACACCACCTTTATTTGTACTGTGGCCTACATCACACATCTAGTGTGAACCCACATCTATGCACCATCAATCATATGCTCCCTAAAGCCACAGAATTGCAAGTACAATCATACACAGTTGGTGACAATGCTACATAGCTTAACCTTGCTGAAAGCAGAAAGCTGGAATCCATTTTGATCATTATCTTTTTGATCCACATCTAATCCTTAGACTAGTCATTAATAGATGCCGGGGCCAATTTTTGACTGTTTCTTCTGCAACAGTCCTCCATAATTCCAGAATGAAGACTCTGTCCTAGGCTGCAAATAAGTTATAGTTAGTGTCTTATGTCAGCATTTGCCCTTATGCCTCCAATATCACAGCTGATATGTGTGGGGAGTATGTGTGTGGGGGGGAGAGGGTTGCTGATGCTGGTGGAGTATTGAGGCTGTGAGGGTTGTCAAAGGGAGCAGGAGGTCAGCACGGCAACCCCAACCAGCATCCAAAGGAGAAGCAGACACATTATTTGAATGGAAATGGCCACAACTTTATTGGTTACTGCTGATAGAGCCTTGGAGCCGCATAGGGGCAGGGATCCAGGGCATCAGCTGACTTGCCTGCCAGCTGATATGTAAGCTGCCTACTCTTCAGCCTGCCTGCTGGGGAGTTGCATGGGATGGCAGAATGTGGGACTCCACCTGGGCATAGGCCACTGCATGATTTTACTTGCCAATTGGGGTGAGGCTGCCTTGGCAGTCCCTGAGCTGGGCATGTCCCCTGCAGGTCCTACCCCCAACTCCTTACTGGGATCCCCAAAGGAGGAAAGAAATGAGCATGCAGGTTGAATTCACCTGGAAATGGATCCGCCCCATGCTGACACCACCAAGTTGTGATGAAGAACAGGGGACAAGTAAACAAAACTGTAACAATGCAAAAAGGGGGTGGGAGGGTAGGACAAGCCGCGAGGCCAACTGACCCCAAGTGGCACAGCAGGGCCAGCTATATCCTGGGCTGGAGGACCAGAGGGAGAACTCCCTCACTGAAATCTGCCAGCTCAGGCCCTGCCCCTCCAGCCTTGTCAGGCTGCAGAGGAAGGGACAAAGTGCCTGGGGAGTCCATGCGGGCCAGAGCAAGAGAAGCACCTGGAAGCCTGTGCAGCCATGAAGGCCTCCCCAGCTGCTTTTTGGCTGCACTGCTGCCTGGTGGTTCCATGACCTCATGCATCACCTCCTCTGGCTCCCCGTGAGCTCGCAAATAGGGTCTGCGGTAAGTCCAGGGCTCGCACATTTATACCCTGCCTCTCCATCTACCACCAGAGAGTGGTAGATGGTAGAGAGTGGTAGAGAGCCAGAGTGGTGTAGTGGTTAAGAATGGTGGTTTGGAGCGGTGGAGTCTGATCTGGAGAACTGGGTTTGATTCCCCACTCCTCCATGTGAGCTGCGGAGGCTAATCTGGTGAACTGGATTTGTTTTCCCACTCCTACACACGAAGCCAGCTGGGTGACCTTGGGCTAGTCATACTCCCTCAGCCCCACCTACCTCACAGGGTGTCTGTTGTGGGGAGAGGAAGGGAAGGTGATTGTAAGCCAGTTTGATTCTTCCTTAAGTGGCAGAGGAAGTTGGCATATTAAAAAAAACTCTTCTTCTTCTTCTTCACATAAATCTACCACATGACTTACAATATATAATACTGTAAACAATAAAACATCATAAACAAGATGAAAAATGCTGCACAAAGAACTGGAGAACTGGAGATTGAAACAGTTCCAAGCAGCAGTCAAAACAATTAAAATGTGAATAGACAAAATAATTTTAAGACAGTCGCAGATTAAAATGGGAATAATTATCTTTAAAACCCTAAAAAAACAACCAACATAAAAGCAGAGAAACAGGCTCCTAAAATAACAGTGGTATAAAAAGCCAAACAGTTGATAAAACTGCAAAGGATGGTGAAACTAGGGCTGTTGATTCGGTTTGTCCCAAACCGAAAAAACAACCGAATTTCCAGATTCGGCGGTTTTAAGTTTGGATGGAACCAAACTCAAAAAAGGCGGGAAAACGGGGAGCTGAATTCAGCAAGTTCGGGGTGTTCGGCGAATAAATTCAGCAAATTCGGGGTTTGGTGCAGCAGCATAACCATCAGTTAGTAAGCAGCATTCTCCTGCGGCCAATCGGTGGCCAAGCTGGGTCTTCTTCCCCACCCTTAATGTGCATCTCTGACAATGGGGGTTTGCAATTAGCAGAGCTTGCCACCCACGCCCAAAGCTCCCAGCCCCGACAAACAGCTGAGCTGCGGGGAGCAAGGGCGGGGCAGGTGCGAAGAAGATGGAACAGAAGACATCCACAGTAAGACCCATTTTGGGGCTTTTCTCTATAATTTTTCTCCTCTGTGTGTGTGTGTGTGGGGGAAGCAGAGTCTGTGTGTGAGTGGGGAGGGAGCAGTTTCTGTGGGGGAGAAGCCAAAGGGGGCTTTCGCCTGTTCTGCGGGGTGTGTGTGTGTGTGTGCCCCCTGAGTCTCTCTCTCCCTGGTTTGAGGGGGGGGGCTTCAGTTGTGTGTCCTCAGGTTTTCCCTCATTCATAAGATCGGTTAGGTCTATTTTGATGCTTGCTCAAAACTGGTTTTCAAATTATGACTTAAAGAATGCATTTGCCTGGTCCTGAGTCCGATGCAAAAGGGGAAATTCCACCCCCTCCTGCTCCTTATGCATAGCTAGCTGCCTCTGTCCCTTTGTATGGTTTGCAAACTCCCAGGTGTCAGGTGTTGCTTTGCATGGTTGCAAACATGTTGCTTTGCATGGTTTGCATGGTTGCATACGTGTTGCTTTGCATGATTTGCATGGCTGCAAATGTGTTGCTTTGCATGGTTTGCAAACTTCTTCGCACCTGCCCCGCCCTTGCTCCCCGCAGCTCAGCTGTTTGTCGGGGCTGGGAGCTTTGGGAGTGGGCGGCAAGCTCTGCTAATTGCAACCCCCCATTGTCAGAGATGCACATTAAGGAGGGGGGACCCCTTCCGGGGCCCATATCTCAGCCCCCCCTGACCCAATCTTTACAAAACTTGGGGGATCGTGCAAGAAGGGTCCCCTCAAGCTACGCTGAAAGTTTGGGACCTCTACCCCAAAAAATGTCCCCCGGAGCCGTGGAAAGGCGCGATTGTGTTTTTAATGGCTTTATTCGGCCGAATTTTTCCCTGAACTCTGGATCTCATGCCGAATTGCACGGACCCGAAGCAGGGGAGTTCGGACTTCGGCAATTCCCGAATAAAAACGGGCCAAATTTTGCCGAATCCGAATTTTACCGAATTTTTTTTTCCAACAGCCCTAGGTGAAATTAAAAGGTTGGGAAAATAAAACTTGAAAGATTATAAATTCAGCACCTTGTAGTCTTCTCTATGATGGGAGTTCCACAGCCACTACAGAGAAGGATTCATCTCTGGTAGGCTTGCTCTGTGCCTAATGGAGGTGGGAGATCTCCTGCCTCCAGCTCCCAATTCCCAGCAAGAAGGGAAGGGCAGATGCTCAGGATGTATAAAACTCAAATAGCTTAGCAACCTTTCTATGTTTCATTAGTTTCTTAGTCTGCATTCTAGTCCTGAAACTGTATTTACTCTAGAGTTATTTATTGTAGCAATAAAGTTGTTTTAGTTAAGACACATTGACTTGATTCTTATTCACAATGTTGGCCACATGCTTATGCTATGAAAACGAACCCCTAGGACACTGTACCTCCTGACAGCAACCAAGTGAATAGGGTATAATAAACAGGAGTTGGTGACATGCTATCCAAAGGAAGGCTCCAAATCCCACTTAATGTGGGTTGGAGAACAAAGGAGCAATTTCTGTTCCGACCTGTAAGCTGGTCTGCATTTCACTTGCATGAGAGCCATTTGCCTGAGAGGGGAGGGATAGTATCCTACTAGGAAGTTGGGTGGAACCATCAGAGAACTCACAGTTTTTGGTGATTCCTAGAGACAACCCCAATGGCCACCCCCATATCTCCCCCTCAATCTTTTGCTGGGCCTGGCAACTGTAGTCAAAGGGAAAGGCTAAGTGTATACATTAAGAACATACGAAAAGCCCTGCTGGATCAGACCAAGACCCATCAAGTCCAGCAGTCTGTTCACACAGTGGCCAACCAGGTGCCTCTAGGAAGCCCACAAACAAGACAATTGCAGCACCACCATCCTGCCTGTGTTCCACAGCACCTAATATAATTCTGATCCTGGAGAGAATAAGTATTATTCTAGAAGCTTCACTCATATGGCTACATTTATTCCAATCTTTACAGGTGTCACTATCAAAAGTATTTGGTTCAACAGTAGCTGGGGAAGAGACGGGGGAGGGAATGGCCTTGGGTAGGAGGGCCATGATATAAGGGACAGGATTGGTCAAGCATGGTGTAGTGGTTAAGAGTGGTGGTTTGGAGCAGTGGATTCTAATCTGAAGAACCGGGTTTGTTTCCCCACTCCTCCACATGAGTTGGGGACACTAATCTGGTGAACCGGGTTTGTTTCCCCACTCCTCCACATGAAGCCAGCTGGGTGACCTTGGGCTAATCACAGCTCTCTTAGAGCTCTCTCAGCCCCACCTATCTCACAGGGTAAGGAAGGTGATTGTAAGCTGGTTTGATTCTGCCTTAAGTGGTAGAGAAAGTCGGCATATAAAAACCAGCTCTCCTCCTCCTCCTCCAAGAAGGGATACATTCCTCATTTTGTGAAAAAGGCACTGGTCTTCAGCTAGTTAACAGAGGCCATTGTGAACATTTACCCACATCATAAATTTAGAAAGAGGATATGTCTAGAGCAGAGCAAGCTTGTCTGAGAGTTGCAAAAGCAGTTGTGACCCTCATAAAAGTAATATAATGCAAGTCATTAAGGAGAATCTTCCTTTCTTAATCGTGGCAGACAGTGCTTTGCAAACATTTCCTAAATATCATGGCCCACAATGAAATATTTATCAGGATTATTTATTGCCCGGCTCTGACATAAATCTCATTTTCAATTATGTCCTAATGAAATGCACCAATTACTGTTCGAATGGTGACATACACTTGTAATCCCATTCAACAGAGATAAATCTTACTTACACAAGCTTTGGAGCGTACTTTCTTCAACCACATTAATTATGGGTGTAAACAAAGATGCATTATTATCTTAGTATCCAGTGATAAATCCTGGAGTTTATCATAACATGTTCTTCTTTTTGACAGACTTAATCACCTCACAGTTTCCAACAGTTATGCTGCAAATCCATAATAAAACCCAGGACTCAGGTGCAGCTGAATTCTGAGCCACCCTATTCTGACCTGGTGTATGAAACCAGATGCATCTCTACAGAGGGAAGTAAGTACAGATGATTAAAAAAAAAACCTCTTTCAGTTGTAATCTCCTAAACTCTGACTAATTCCTTTTTAAAGCCTACTAATACGTTGACGTTTTTGCCCTCTGATATGTAAAGGAGGAAATACCATCACAGATGTTCACTGAGAGTGTTAATGTGCCAGAGTGACTTAATTAAAAAGGCTCAAAGACTTGAACTTCCTGAAATCTCTGCATCAGTGCTATAAAACACCTTTATGCTGAATTAGCAGTCAATTATTTTAAACCAGAAGGTATTCTCTTGACACAAGTCACAGAGGATGAGTCTTAAGGCCAAAACAAAAAATGGGCCCATGTTAAAAGTGATGCATATAGTGGCTGTTTTCCTGATTGGAGGCTCAAACTAGAGATTGCATGGGTCAGGTTGAGCCACTGGCTGGTTAACTTCAGGAAAACTGTCCCAAGACAAATCAGGCCCTGGAGTGCTTGGGAACTTTGGTTCCTCAATGTCACATTTGGCTGTGAACCAACTTGTGGCCAAACTCTTCACCATTCTGCCCACCCACTCCTCTCCTTGCTGCTCTGTCTGCCCACCCCCTCTTTACCACTCTGCCTATCCACTTCCCCCTCTGCCTGCCCACTCAGCCCCCTCCTCACTGCAGGCCCCACACAGACAGGAAACCCTTCTCACCCACCCCATATTATCTTCCTTTTTTGCCCCATGCCCATCGTGGCATGGCAACCCCCTCACTGACTGGAAAAGGCATTTGAGGAGGACACTGTTGGTGCAACCACTGCTGACATTTCAGCTTAACCTTCATATCAATCAGCCACCAAGGGGAGAGGAGGGAGAAAGGGCAACTCTGCCTCTTCTGCACCCAACCCAGCCGAAACTCGGCTCTTGGCCTCTGACTGCCATGATGGTGAGCAACTTTAATTCCCCCCCTCAGAGAAATGGAGGCAGCAGCAGTGACAGCTCCAACGGAGGTATGTTGTGTGTCTATGAATAATTGCCACTCTTTGATAATTTTACCCCCTCTTTAGTTTTCTCAAACTTTCCAATTTCCCAAGTTTGCAGGAAAATGTCCATCATCCATACATGGCCCCAGTCCATGGATTTAAGTATCCAGATGATGCTACATTGAGTATTAGATATATTAATGTGGTGAAAGCAATATTTATAATTGCATTTACAGGGCCATCCTAAACAGGCTGACACACTTCTAAGGCCACTGGATGTAACTCTGCTTAGGACAGCCCTGTTTATGACTCCAACATGTACAAAAACCATTTGTTCTTGCTATTGTTGAATTAATCTATTGATTATGTGTTTTAATTAAAGGTTGGTATAAAGTTTTTTATTCACATTCTCACTCTTTGATCTGAACAAAATTAAAACTATCCTCACTATCACTCACTTTCTGATTACCAAGGTAAAGGTAAAGAAACTCCAAATTAAGGTTATTAATTTTATTTTTGAGAAATATCTACAACAAAGGTTTGAAGACACAAGCTTTGAAGGCAAACCTAAGAAGAATTAATGTTAGTCTGGAGCTCAGCAAAGGTCGCTCGGATTGGTCGATATCTTGCTTTCCTGATTTTGTATTAAAATGGAAATATAACATGATAAACACCACCAACAAATGATTTGATGTTTACAAAACAGCTGTCAGAAAGTCGAACTCAACTTGTTTGCAATGCCCATTTACTGTCTAGTCAAGCACCTTATATGATTATCCTGACAATCTGTCTGCGATTCAAAAGAGGAGCCATTTAAGTAGTTTTGCTTTTATGTAGCAACAGCATTCAGCGTGGTGGCTGGGTGGTTAGCTGCTCTTGACGTACAGTCACCATTTGCTTGGATTATGTATGCTTCCAGGTCATCATGGATAGGCCATGTATCATTTAAAATCAACCATACTGGAGTGTATGCACTGCTTTGCACAATTTGGCCCTGCATTAGCATTTCATCATGTTGGCGAGTGCTCAGAATGTACCGGATTGAACTGCAGTTCCCAGGTGGCAGTGCAAGAATGCATAAATATTTTGTTACCAAACATGCTTGATCAAGCATGAAATCAAACATGCAGGCAAAATGAGCAAGGCTTGAATATTAGAGAAACAAACAATACAGCTTCCTACTCTGTCCAACCTTTATTATTTTTTGCCAAGTGCTGTTCTGGGTATATGGAAGGAACAGCTATGGCAAGGCAGTGCAGAACATGCATGCACAGAGTATTTGTGGACTGTACTTGCACATTCCCATTCATGAACATAGAACAATTGGCAAAATGTGGCATGGCTAGAATAGGGCTTCCCCCCCCCCCACAGTAGGCTCCAAGCATCACTTTTATTTTATTATTTTTAAACAATGCATAACAAAGATGACATACCTGGGACAGGGCAATAGGTAAAGCTTGTGAGAACATGTGTGTGCAAAGTATCTACAATTAACTTCCGAACAATTTCACACATGCAAAACAGAAGTAACATTGTGGTGGGGGGGCATGCTGATTGCAATCTGTGATTAAACAGAGGAATAGAGAGCCCACTGAACACGATGCATTTCATGGTGCAACTGAGGCTTCCACCAAATTCATTCACAATCGTAAAACTTGGTAATGAATATACAGTAGAACTGAGTACAGCTCTGTGCTGCAGGTGAATGGTGAGATTTCACATTGACTCTAACGCTGAAAATGATAAAAACAATAAAGATGACAGCCATCAAAAAGCAAGCTTAAGGCAACTCAATGGTTAATAGTTTATCTGACCCCGGCTCTCTTCCCCCAAATTGGCCTCTAGAACGTTTTCAACCTTACTGATGCAGTACAGTTCTCCCGTACCAATATAGGGCTGAGGGCTCTTGCATTGTATTGTGATCATGATCTCTTGACCATTAACTATAGCAAATCTAAAATCACTGTGTTTACCAGAAGAAGATCTAAGCAAAAATGGATGATTAATGGGAATACTATTGAACAGGTGACATGTTTCAAATATGTAGGTGCGTTTTTTTATTCACTCAAATTAAGATTGTGATTGGGAATGCACAGAGAAGTGTCTCTGCTCTGGGAAAAATTTGTATACCAAAGGAGGCCAATCTATCCCTTCAGGTATCCATATCTTTGTACAACTCTGGTATTCCTTGGAGGTCTCCCATCCAAATACTTGCCAGGGTTGATCTTTCTTAGCTTCTGAGATCTGATGAGATCAGGCTAGTCTGGGTTATCCAGGTCAGGGCAGTAGCTTTATAGGCTAGGGTTATTCTAAAACTAAATCTGAAATTAATCAAAGGATATGGGACAAAAAACATCAAGAACAAGAGATTGGTGTTGTCAAACTATTTAGCTAATTTAGTGATTCCCAAACACAGGGCAGCTTTCACTGTGGCCTGCCTCAATGTTGTTCCATATGCTTTATTAGAAGAAAGTCACTGTGGTGTACCACTCCTAGAGCATTTATGTCCTTGCTCTACTGGGGAAATTGAAATGGTTTGTCATGTACTGCTGAACTGCCCCTTCTATAATTACCTTAGATACTTATTTATTACACCTATCCTCCAAAAAATCCCAGGAAGTTCTGAGAAATGGTATACCTCCTTTCTTCTTGCAGACCTTGAATCTGAAACTCTGACAGAGTTGCCAGATTCTGTGCAGCTGCCAGAGTCTACCGAGGTACAGTGACACATATTTGCTTTTATAAAATTTCAGGCTGTAGAATAGGAGAATCTTGAGGGAGGCATGCAACTTAATATAGCTACTTATGTGGTGCAAAATATCTGTATGTAAATTCCTATTAAACATATACACTCAGATGTTGTCTATTCGCTTTAAACAGCTCTTGGCTCTCTCAGTAGCCAGCAATCTGATGACATGTTTGAAGATCAGTTCAAAGACTCTCTGACATGGTGATACAACAGTGGCATACTTGTTCTGCACAGAGTCAATTGGTAATGATTCAGCTAAATTAAGCCTTCATTAACCACTGTATTTAATCAGGCGCTGACTTGTTGCTCCTCTATTAATTAACTTCCGTAATGAGACATGAAAAATTGAATACCTGGACTGGCCAAACATTTGGTTTCAGACCCATTTTATTTCATGCAGCACCCTCGGGAAAATGAGAGGTGTCAGTGTTATTTACTAAATGTCAGTTTTCACACTTCACTAAGCCTTTTCTGTGGTTGTTGGCAGCAGCAAGCCCTTAGGATTGAAATGGCTGGTTTCCTGATCACAGATGCATACTGCTCTCAATAGCCAATCATTTTCGAGGGGAAAAGAGAAGGAAAAGGCATGAACAATGCAGGAAAGAAGAAAGACGCCACAGTGGACAATGTATAATGCATTGTTCAAAGAATGGCAAGGATTTTATATTTATAACTTCTTTATGCTGTTCCAGTTCAAAGGACAGTATTAACATTTAGTCTCTTTTTTAAACATTTCTTTGCAGAATAACATCCTGTTTTCATATGTGGGGGTTATACGTAGAGCATGGGTCAACTGGCCTTTATGGACATGATTGTTTCCAGCTGCTGCTGGTCTAGCTGCTGTCTTGCATGCTCCCTTGCCTGCCACCATGGCTGCTTGCCTCAGAGTAGTGGGTAGCTGGCCGCAAGGTAGGGAGCTCTCCATTGCAGGGCCTGGGGCAGCTGCTTCATAAACCCTGTGTCGAAGGGTCTAAACATGGCGGCAAACTCATGGACTGGATAAATAAATGGACTGGATAAATAAAATGATGGAACTAGCAGAAATGGCTAAACTGACAGCATTAATAAATCAAAAGGACAATGGAGACTTTATGGGGGAATGGGAGGTATGGAGAATGTACTGTGGAAATGAATTTAACCTAGCAAATATCCAAGGATTTGAATTAATCTAAACGTAAAGGTTTATATAAGTGTGTTATTATTCGCTTTTAAATGTTGAAGTATATGATATAATCCTAGGATAGTGAATGATTCAAATAAAAAATATATGCAAAGGGGAATATTAAGAGTACAAACGGATAGAGGAGGATGGAGGGGAAGTCAACATTTTTTCTTTTCTTTTTTGGCATTGATTAAATTAGTAATGTTTATATTTTTTAAAAATCAATACAATGCATACTGTTGTGATATTATTAAAAAATAATAAAAACTAAAAAAATAAACATGGCGGCGAACTCATGGCCTCCACAAGTGCTGTCGCCATTTTGAAGTGATTTTAAAAGGCCACAGCGGGAGCTGTCCCTCCCCATTCCTTTTTAAGTGCCAAAACGGCCACGCGCGTGCACATGTGCACACGAGAGACAACAACAACAAAGATCATTACTTTCTGTAAACGAAGCTTTACACTGTACACCCATCAACAGTTTGTACTTGCGGTCTGACTAACTTGATCTCATAAACAGCTTGAACCAACTCATATAACTGGTCCATATTGCTCAATATTGTTTACTCTTACTGGCCGTGACCTTCCAGAAGTTTTCAGGCAGAGAAAGGTCTTTTTTAACACTTGCTACCTGAGGTCTTTTAACAAGTGATGTCAGGGATTGACCTGCATGACAGGAATATGCTCCCTCATCAAACTTATGGCACTTTATTCTTCCCGGATGCATACGCACAAGCCAAGTGGCCTGATTGGAAAAAAAAGGGACCAAAGGCCTGTAAGAGGCACTGTGACCTTGCATGGGCCTCATCAGACTTGAACCCTAGAAAGGGATCGGGTGATAACAGCATGGCAGGTGGAAATCCTTGTTCCAGAAGACTTAATCCATACCCCAAGACTGATAATTGAAGTAACAGCTCTTCCTGGAAAAGCAATTGCCCTCATTTTGATTTTTAAATTCCGCAATGCTTGAGTAAAACAGCATTTTAAATCACTTCACCAGCCAGTTCCTGGGTGTAGAAGCTGTTATGTTCACTGATGAATTTCTCCCATTGCTATTCCCAGACCTGTCTTCTTTCCCAAGCAAAGTTAGCGAGTGTTTTTAGTGAATAAACCTTCTCAGTAGGAGGTGAAGTGATGCAATTAGAGCTCCAACAGGACAGGGTTGTAGTGAGGTGAGACAGAGTAAAGAGGAAAAAAAGTAGAACTGACATTGGTAATTCTCAGCAGCTCACACAGCGACTCAACCATTTATCTCAGGTCAGTATTATGTTTTGCACAGAGATTTTAGTTTTCTTTTAGAACTGGCGAACAAACAAAGAGTAGCTAGGCTGGACATCAAGTTTACATTTCTCTTATAGCCGTACTATGTATGTGGCAAAGCAGTTGAAAGACCAGCATGGCGTAGTGGCTAGAGTGTCAGACTAGGGTCTGGGAGACCCAGGTTCAAATCCCCACTGCCATGGAAGCTCGCTGAGTTGCCTTGGGCCAGTCACTCTCTCTCAGCCTAACCTACTTCACAGGGTTTTTGTAAGGATAAAATGGTGGCGAAAAGAATGATGCAAGCCACTTGGGGTCCCTATTGGGGAAAAAACGAGGTAGAAATGATGTAAATAAATAAATAAAAACATGAGTGCTACTCTCTGTCACCACCCAAATTTCTCTTGGGACGTCACAAGTTTTTCTTTTCTTTTAACAATTCTGACCTGTTATGTTCCTGTTGTATATTGTGCCACACATGGATTGGCAGTGTATAGTCATTAAGCAACATGTATACAGACTTACTGCCCTGACCTGGATGGCCCAGGCTAGCCTGATCTTGTCAGATCTCAGAAGCTAAGCAGGGTCAGCCCTGGTTAGTATTTGGATGGGAGACCACCAAGGAATACCAGGGTTGCTGTGCAGAGGAAGGCACTGGCAAACCACCTCTGTTAGTCTCTTGCCATGAAAACCCCAAAAGGGGTCGCCATAAGTTGGCTGCAACTTGACGGCACTTCACACGCACACATACAGACTTACAGAGCATTCCTGACATGCGCTGGCAGCCCACACCAAAGGCCTTTGGAGGCCAGCAAAGGCCTACGCTTGTGCAAGGGCCCACAGTGCCGGCGTCAAGGCAGCGCAAGCCAGTGTTTGTGGCCCCATCGCCAGCATGCAGGGCCAGATGCCGGTTGCTGGCCACTGCCGCAGCAGCACCAGACCCAAACGCCACCGGAGCCTGCTGCTGGTGTCCGGACGCTGACAAAGGCCACCCTGGCGTCCCTGGAGGCATTCCCGGGGCATCACGGCACCAGCTGGGGGGCAAGGCCGCCATTAGGCGGCCTCCTGAGCCGTTATGGCGTGGGAACATCCCCCTCTTTCCCGGCTGAGATACGCCACCTTTTCCTAGTATTGTCTTTGCCAGTGAATCATCTTGTCATGATCTGAACAAATTACAATGGGCTCAGTTTAGCTATTTTAGCTTCTGGGGAGAATTGAGACTTGATTTGTTCTAGAATCCACTTATTTATCTTGTTAGTGGTCCATGGAATCTGTAAAACTCTCCTTCAACACCAACTCTTTTCCTTGCTCTTAGTGTTTTCAAATACAAAGGCTATTCCAGAGTACCAGAAAGAGCTTATTTCTTTCTCTGTGCATAATAGGATGCATATTATGGCAAATATTAAATAGATGATCTACCAGTTAGAAATAATTAGCACATTATCTTGATACTTTCAGGACAATACTTTTGCAGGACAATACTCAGCTCAAACCCAACCCCTTTCTGAGTATATATTACTCTTCCTACACCCTTGACACTGAGAGACACTGTCCTTCAGTGTTACTACTCTGAAGATGCCTGCCACAGTTGCTGGCGAAACGTCAGGAAAGAAAATTCCAAGACCACGGTTACACAGCCCGGATAACCTACAAGAACCACTGTAGATTATCTGTCTAGATGGAAATTCACAGAAACCTTTTACTAGCATTGCTCAGTTTATACTCAGTGCCCACCTTTCCAAACAGTCAGTTCTGCACTGCATTCATTGCTTCTCCCCTGAGAAGGGTTTACATTGTCATTAATATGGAGGCACTGATTATAGTATTTGTAGTATATAGCATATGCTTGCTTCTGTAGAGGTGAATAGAAATATTTACATCCTAATTTTGATTTTCCCAGATGCAATGTGTGCAATCTTAGTATAGGCACTTATACTATACACTTACACAATTAGCTGTCGAAAGCCAGGAGTTTACAAATACACAGAAAAATGAAACCAGGGTCAAACTGGCGGCAACATTCAGGGTTGATATTATTTTGGCCCAGTAAAACATTAACTTGTTGCATTTTCTCCCCCCTTTCACTTTCTGCATAACATCTCAGGCTATCCATAAACACCCACGCGCTATTGCCAAGCGAGATGTTTTGTCTCACAACAATAATTTCTGAATCTATTTACCCCTGTCTTCCATTTTTTAATTAAAGGCAAAACACAAGTGTCCTATACAATTGATGTTGAGGGGTGAACAGGCGGTTTGGCAAGCCATTCCAAAAACAGGATTATTCAGACAATTCATTGCAATTCATTGAGGATATTTATAACCTGATCATTATCAGTACAATGAGAAGACAGGATTCCAAGGCCTGCTGGACAGAAGTCTGGCACTCTATTACAGTATCTTATTAAGATGAAGTTGCTTGGGTGACAGCCTTGGCATTAATTTGTCTTGTACACCATCTAGTCTCCAAACCTGAAACTTTGATTATAGTATGATGAGAACAGGACCAGGCTGATAATTTTTCCCCCCTCAGTAGCTTCAGGACTCGTTTGCTTTAAAGGGGTGTCAAGCATTACTGTCACTTTTTTTCTTACGTGAGACAGATACTCGAAACAAACAAGCATTGTGCTTTTGTTTGCTTTCTGTATAAGAACAGAAGAAGAGCCCTGCTGGATCCGACCAATGGTCCATCTAATTTAGAATCTGTTGCATAGTGGCCAACTAGTTGCCCTAGAGGGCCAACAAATAGGGCATAAATGTCCCTGATGCTGTACAGGGTCAAGAGGTTTACTGAATATGGAGGTTCCCTTTATTCATGATCGCTAATAAGCACTGATGGACCTATACTCCATGAATCTGTCTAATCTCCTTTTAAAGCCATCATGGCCGTCACCACATCCACTGGCAGTGAATTCTACAATTTAATTACTTGTTGATTAAAGAAGTAATTCCTTTTGCCTCTCTAATATCTACTGCCCATCAACTTTGCTGGGTGCTCTTGAGTTCTAGTATTATGGGAGAGGGATAAAAAGAGGATCTTTTTTATCCTCTTTCTCCATCCCATGAATAATTTGACATACCTCTATCGTGTTTCCCCCAGCCATCCTTTTTCTAAATTAAGAAGTCCCAGATTCTCTTGCCTTTTTTATAGGAAAGGTGCTCCAACTTCTTGATCACCTTGGTTGCCCTCTTCTGTACCTTTTCCTGCTCTGCAATATCCTTTTTGACATACAGTGACCAGAACTGTACATACTATTCCAAAAGAGGCCTCAACATGTCTCTATACAAGGGCAGTCCAATATTTCCTGTTTTATTTTCTATCCCTTTCCTAATAATCCTCGGCATAGACTTTATCTTTGTCACCGCGGCTGCACACTGAATTGACATTTTCATTGACATTTTTATCCTATGTGATGCAAGCCACTGTGGCTACTACTTGAATAACTCCCATCCCTTTTAATGGAGGTTGCACAGGGCATGTAGGTTTCTTCCATGATAACTGATTTCTCCCCTATTTAATCAGCCAACCAATAATTCCTGACAGCTGTTGTCCTACAAAACATCAATCTTGTTATCTTGTCTTTCAGTCTGTTTACAGTCAAGAAAAGAGCACAATGGCACTACCTTGTCCTGGTGTTATCCTAACTCCCTGCTACAGAATAAAATGGTGACGAGTGACATCAATGCAGGTGCTCTTGCAAATTTCCCTTTACTTTCATGCTTCTCAAGTTCTCAATTCACACTAATCAAATTGGCAGGCACTGGTATTTCTCTGACATTGGTTGAACACAAATAGAAAGTAAATTCAATCAGTGAAAAATGAAAAGTTCAATTGCTGTTCTGTTACAATTGCCAATCTTTAGCTGACAAAACATCTCATATTTTTTAAAAAACACTTAGTCAAGAACATAATTAATGTGTGTCTTACTGTGCATAATATCAGGCAATTGATACATCTTTAACAGGTACATAGGTGGAGTGTATGCACAACACTGCCTCAATTCCTTTGAAAAGAATGGTGCTGTACCAGAGGCTCAGGGGAAATCGGTATCTCCAAGGAATTCTACCTTCTCATATTTGCTCACATCATATGCAGCATGAACAGAGCTACACTACTTAAACGGTGACTTACCAGTCTTCCTCTCTCATTGGAGCCATTTATGCCCCCCCATATTGTAGCCCCATGGGTCACTTGATCCTCAGGTACATCATGGGGTTCAAAGAAAGGAGCTACAGAAAGAGGGAGAATCAGTGAAAAACCACCCTCCCTCTCTTCCACATGCTGGTGCCTACCATGAGTTGAAAAGGCCCTTAGGAGCCAAGCCATTATACTGGTGGCATGGGAACAATCAAAATAATGTGAGAAAGATCTTACAAGCTTGCTGCATATTCTAATAAAAGGTGGGAGGAGCAACAATTGAGCTGGATCCAAAATATTAGCTGTAAAGAAAAACTCTATGGCCATTTATGTATGGGAATTTTACCTTGGGTTCGACACTCTCTTGACCCACATTTTTCTGATCTGAATTCTCAAAATACTATATGTGGTAGTTGTTTGCTCCAAAGGAAGTCCTGGAGTATCAGTAGTAAGTTTTTGTATTGCAGAATCATCGGCAAAAATCCAGAGCATCTGAGTCCCTCCCCCTTGAAAACACTGCTTTGTAACTCGCTGTAGTGTTTATTGTTAGAAGAACGTCACCACCACCCCCGCCAGCTCCTCTCTGCCCCCAGCAAGTGGAAACTCTAAAATGCCTCCAGGTCTCCTGTGATTTCCTGGGAGTAAGCCCCATTGAATAACATGGGGTTTACTAACAAGTAGACCACTTCCAAGTCTTAACAGGGACTGGAGAAATAAGCCATGTGGCAGCTTACTTCTCTGGCTGCCCTCCCGAAATGCTAATTTATCACTAAATCACTAAATATATAAATAAAAATTAAGAGAGAGGCAGCCAAGGGAAAGATCCAGTGCTCCCCCGCTTGGGTGACTCATCACCCAAATGCAGGGGGGTGGTGGTATTTTGGCCTGCAGTGAGAGGAGGGAGATAAGAAAGTCATGCTCTGCTGATGTAAGTCCTTCCCTCAGCAAAAAAGCTCCATGGGATACAAGCCAATATGCATGTCCATGTATTTCAGTTTGATAGCCACCATTCTGTAGTGTTGGAGAAATCACACTTTAAGTTGCTTATCTAAGGTGCTCACATAAAAGGTCTTATGCATGGGCACTCCAGTCTAAACCAATGGGTTTTAAGACTGAAGTAACTTTGTATAGGATTCTGCTGAAAATGTATTTCAATTGGTTGAAAAAGAAAATAAAAGAAGAAGCAACTGTCACTTGGTAATATAATTCTGAACACATAATTCTGAACATATCTCTTCCTAGTAATAGTGACATGTATACATCATATTGTTTGAATTTAAGAGCCCTGTTTGTTGAAACTGTCATTTGAAATAGAAATGTTAATTCTAATTGCATATTATGCACTTTAAAAAAAAAAGAACTGGCATCATTTACAAGACTAGACAAAACCTCCAGAAATGCCCTGGCAGTAATTTGAGAGGATTACATCTCTTGCCTTGAAAACCCTATGGGATCACCATAAGTTGGCTGTGATTTGATGGCACTTTCTACCACCACCATTTTTCTTCTTGCTTTTTTGGTTGTTTGAAACAGGTATAGTTCCCAGTGGGCTGGGCCTTGGAGGGTTACCCAAGATTCAGCCCAAGCCCCTTTTGCCTGTTCTTATTGTGACTGTTCTGTCACAGTTCTCATTTTGTCACAGCTGCTTGCAATCAAAGGACAAAAGAATCAGCTTTAAAGAAATGGCTTTGCAAAAACCTCACAATCAAACTCTCCCAGGTGGCATAAACTCAAGCCACAGATATCTGCTCCAGCAGAGCCTGGTGATAACTCGTAGCTGGGCTTACTTGAACCATTGCAAAATGGGATTCATTTAAAATGTCTTGAGATTTTCAACTAAATTTTATAACAATGTTCAGGTCAAGATGTACAACATCACTTGCCCGAGTCATTGGCACTGACAAGTGAAGAGCAAATGCGTTTCAATACTTCACAGATGCTTATGGGGGGGGGGAGGCAATCTTTAGAGGCATAATAAAATTCTGTTTCATCCTTATTTATACTTTAGCTTGCCAGATAAACATGTGGCGGTGGCAGTCACTGAATCGTGAGGGTGGCAGCCCAGGTGTGCAGTAGCAGTCACTGCACCTATGCTTCGGTCACCCTCCTTGCAAAGACACTGTCTTATGAGGAGAGTGCTAAGAGAAGAAGAAGAGGAGGAGGAGGAGGAGGAGGAGGAGGAGGAGGAGTTGGTTTTTACATGTTGACTTTCTTTACCACTTAAGAGAGACTCAAACCGGCTTACAATCACCTTCCCTTCCCCTCCCCACAACAGACACCCTGTGAGGTAGGTGGGGCTGAGAGAGCATAGCACAATACTGCACCTGGGCCACCATCTTCATAAGGTCACACTCAGGACGTGCCAGTCTGCTTCTGGTTTGATTTTTCAACAAAATATTATACAAGACTGGAAACTGAAAAGCAAGGGTAGGCAACAAGTAGATTCAATGAATGAATGCAAATTCCTCCATTTGACTACATGTATTGAAGCATTTTTGCTTTACCCAGCCAGGAGCAGAAGTGAAATATGAGTGAAATGAAGGGGACAAAATGGTCAACACATTCATTTTTCTGTCACAAGGCTTCTCAGAGAAGAATGTATGAGTGCATGAGCCCCAAGCGGAGAGCAAGTGCTCTTCTGAGAACAGCCAGCAGAGAAAAGTAGCTTCTGGTCACTGAAGCAAGTGACTCACTTCTAAAAACACAGCAGAAGTCAAAACACTTGCATTACTAGTTGAACTAATATGGTAGAAAATTTCTTCCCAAACATGGCGGTCAAAAAAAAAAGGATGCTTAAAACCTGCGGCTGCAATGTCTGAAGTCTAGCAGTTGTTGAGCTAAACTGTCCAAATGTAGTATGGGGGGAATATTACTCTAACAGGTAGCATTCTCAGAAATTTCGTACTACAACTGTTGATTGGGACTGTGTCATCTGGATTTGGACTGATAGTGTGATCAGGATCTGTGTGATTGGCAAATGCCAAGTGTGCGGATTAGCATGCCAACATTTACAGAATCGTCTATTGGGAAATACCCTTTAAGACTGAAAGCTGGGGGTCATATATCTAGTGAATCTGTGGTTTTCCACTACCACTGTTGGGGCTCCTTAACAATGGTCAGAATGGGCTTGGGTTGCCAGGTCCAAGTTGGGAAATACCTGGAGATTTTGAGGGTGGAACCTGAGGAGGGTGAAGTTTGGGGAGGGGAGGGGCTTCAATGCTATAGAGTCCACTTTCCAAAATGGCCATTTTCTCCAGGGGAACTGATCTCTTTCACCTGGCGATCAATTGTAATAAGGGGAGATCTCCAGCTACCACCTGGAGGCTGGCAAATGCACTGAATGGGCCAAAACCTGAAGGAGGCAGTTGCACTGAAGCTTTCGTCTGAAATTGAGCTGTGCCCCAAACTTCCTAGGTTATCCACTGGGATTTATAGCGTTGTTGTTTTTTTATACTGTAATCACAATATTTGCAGTTCCAAAAGTAATGGTAGGGTTTTGAGACACGCATCACAACACTGTAGATTGTATCTTGGCTTACTTGAACCATTATAAAATAGGATTCATATTAACATGTCTGGAGATTTTCAACTAAATTTTATAGCAGAGTCCAGGTTAAGATGTACAACATCACGTACGCAAGTCATTGGCACTTACAAGTGAAGAGCAAATGCTTAGGGGGGAAAATAAAAGGCCATCTCTGGAGGCATAATAAAATTCTGTTTCATCCTTATTTATTCTTCAGCTTGCCAGATAACCATAAGTCTCATTGCTAATTGCAAAGGAGATTCAAAGGGGGGGGGGAGGATATCTGCCCACTAGGATCTGGAACATAACCATTTAGTCATTTGCAAAGGCATCAGGAGTTTTGCCCACCTGGTCTCGATTCAAGTTGTTGCGAACTGCAGATGAAATAGTCTGCATGCTCTTTTTGCTCTCTTGAATCATTTGTCCCACATATGGACTGTGCATTTCATGGGTGAGGGAAATAGCTGGGCTCCCAGAACGGATGCCCCTGTGGCACAGGAGGCTTTCATCTCTAGGTCACTGCTGGTATAAAGCCAAGCCAGGTGGGAAGTGACTGAAAATCATTACAGCTGACAGCTGTTCAGTGACCTAGAGTAGACAGGATGAGACTTCACTCCATTTCCATGCGTTTTATAGTTTGTTACCAAAAACAGTTGTGACCTAAAGTATGACCAAAGGAAGTTTTGAAAGTTAGGATTTCTTTAAAAATAAAAGATACTGTAACGTTCGGCCAGATTCCCAGAACTCAGTGTGTAAGAGAATGGCACGAATTTTATGACACTTGTTTTTAGGATTGCATTGGGTTGTTCATACTTTGTGAACAAACTCAAGTGGGTCTCTGGAGAGGTGGCTTATACATTTTTCAAATACACAAATAAAAAAAAGACTGGTGAACAGGAAAGCTTCCTCTGCTTCATTCAAATCCCAGCCCAGGCCCCGATTTATAATCCAGGGATAATCCAGACTTGGGCCAGGAAAGAGGGGGATATACATTTAATAATAATAAAAAAAATAACAGCAGTGACATGACTTACAAGGTTGTTGTAAGAAATGCTGACATATATATGTGAAACAGTTTGAACATTCTGAAGAGTTACATAAACATAAATGTATAGGTAAATAAAATAGATACATTAAATAACGGAGCCTTCTCCTCCAGTCTTAGAGATCAGTACACATGCATTTAATGAGAATTTTTCCACTAAACCAGAAGGGCTAAAGCACTCACTGTTTGAAATGTTTGTTGAGACGTTTTATTGATTCATGATCGCACCTTCCCCCCTCCCTTTGCTAGTGGAGCCATTTCGCTGTCGCTTAATCCACGTGGTTTCCAGAAACGCTTATAAGGCGATCTTTTTCCTTTCTCCGTTTCCCAGACGGCTTCCCCTGAGGAGCAGATAGCTTTAAGACGCAGTTTATTTCCCCGCCCCCCTGCCATCCACAGCCACATGTCCCCTCCCCTTTTTCTCAGTGGCCTTTTCTGAGCCTTTTTTTTAAAAATGCACTTGGAGTAACGTTGGATAGTTCCTCTACTTTTTAAAAAAGGGATCAGGATGTCAAGCATGGTGTTTAAAGCCTGCAAAGAAGTGACCCATTCTCCAGCCAGTCTCTTTTGTTTCTGTTGTTATGGAGGAGGCTGTACTTCTTGCTTTTGTTCTGGCCGCAGTAGAATGATTGTTTCATTTTCTCCCCACCCCTCCCCACCCCCGTTTTCCTCCCGGTGCCTCCCCAAGGTAAGATGGGAATGATTTCCTGCTTTGAGCAGTCTTTTGTCCCTTTTAGTATAGCTTTTTAAAAAATTACCGTATATACTCGGGTATAAGCCGACCCGAGTATAAGCCGACCCCCCAAAATTTGAGGCCAGAAAAGGGAATTTCTTATTGACCCGCGTATAAGCCGAGGGTCAATAAGAAATTCCCTTTACCGGCAATGCTGCGCTCTAAAATGCCGGCCGCCATTTTAGAGCGCAGGGCCCCTGCCCCCAGGTCGCCCTCCCGCCGGCCTCCCAGGCCCTCCCGCCCCACCCCACCCCACCCCCAGTGCCATCCAAGGGGGTGAGGGGGAAGAGCCCCTGAACCCCCTACTTACCGGGAGACGCGGCGAATCGGCGGCGTGGCCTTCCTGGGCTGGCAGGAGGCCTTTCCAGGCCCCTGCCGGCCGGAGGAAGGCACTTGGGCGCGTGGGTGGCGGTGGCACAGCTGGCAGGGGCCTCCTGCCGGCCCAGGAAGGTCCCTGCCGGCAGAAGAAAGGCGCCCAGGCGCCTGGGCGGTGGTGGAGCAACCGGCAGAGACCTCCTGCCGGCCCCTCCAGGACCCTGCCGGCAGGAGAAAGGCTCCCGGGCACCTGGGCGGCGGCAGAGCGGCCGGCAGGGACCTTCTGCCGGCCCAGGAAGGTCCCTGCCAGCAGGAGAAAGGCTCCCTGCCGCCTGGGCGGCGGCGAAGCAGCCGGCAGGAACCTCCTGCCGGCCCCTCCAGGCCCCTGCAGGCAGGAGAAAGGCTCCCGGGCGAGGCTGCGAGCGGTAAGTTCCTCCCTCCCTCCTCCCTCCTCCCCTCTCCTACCGTATTGACCCGTGTTCCTTGCTTGGTCTTGCAGTCTCCCTCGCTCAACCCTATACAAGTTCTGCCAGGCTTCCTATGCTGCTTGTCCCAATTTGTATGTGCTTGTGGACATTTTTATAGGGACAGCAGGGGGTCTGAGCGGAGATGCAGTCCCCAGGCTGCAGGCTGCCAGAGTGAAGTTTGCAAAAAATTAAAAAGGGGGGAAGGGGAGCTTGTCGCACATCCATGACATCATGAATTATGCAACGCTCCCCCGGGGAAAGTGCAGGCAGGCAGTTGTAAATACAGCAATGAATTTAGCCAAGGTGCGTGGGGGAAATCTGACTGGGCAGCCAAGCCACATAGTTCGACCACGCTAATAATTTGGAGTAAATTAATGGTGCAGTAAGCCTCCAAGTCTACTTTTCCTGAGCTTGGAGTACATGAGTACGAAAAGGGACATCCTTCTAAAATCTTTATGGGGAACAATCTTGTTTTGCACACTTCATGGAGCATATTCTTGTCTGTCAGTAGGAACCTGGTCTATCTCAGTTGTCACATGATATGGGCGATAATTGTCTTAAAATAACTCTGGCCATTTTATGAATTTTTAAAGTTATAATTTGAATATATTACAAGCTATTTCAAAGATACCCTTTCCCCTAATACCTGGCTAGTTACAACACAAAGAATTTCATTGCAATGAAGAAGCTATAATCGTTAACCTCTGACATGTTAGACGATAATACTGCATTTTACTTACCAGGTTGCAAGACTTTAATAACTCACTATTTAATATCCATTAAATTTATTACTCTTTCATTACAGGCACCAAATCTGTAATAAAAAACATTAACTTTGCATTTTGTCACTCCATTTCTTGTTTCTTAAAATGCTAATACTTTGCTGAGCAGGACACACTGGTGTTTATCCTTGCCAGGGAAATTTCAGCACCACAGGCATAAAGCAGTGGCGTTTGCTTTTCATCTTTATTATATCAAATGTAAGCAGATTTTCATTAAGTTCACTGGAAGGACACATTTTACTTTAGCTGCGGTATACTTTCATTGCCTTGGATTTCTCAGTATTGCTAACCTGCTGGGAGGTTGTTTTCCCCCTCTCCCTTTCTCTTTACAACCTCATTTGATCCTTTGCTTTGCTAGTTCAGACCTTTTTTGTTTGTTTACTTTCTTAACTCAACCCCAAGAGTCCCTTTTATGATCCGGTGAAATGTGGCTGCCCACAATTTTCATTAGAAGTAAAGAGTCACCATTTTATTTATTTATTTGCTTGGTGATCCGGAGAGACTCTTTTCAGCAGAAAGCTCCTAAAAGTGCCATTTTCACACTTTTGTTAAATAATAATATTATTTAAGAAAACTGCACTTTTAGGACCTCGCAAAAGATATACCAGGTAGGTTAAATGAGACCCTCCTGTTTTGAGACCCTGTCTAAATGTAATATATTTTAAAGTGATTTTTTTTCACAAAAGGGGAGAAAAGTCAAGGAGATGTTATAACACTTGGCAAGAGGACAACTGAAAAACTCAGAGGGTCTGGTCTGGTTTTCGGCTGCCAGAATGAAACCAACTGCCAGTAGGGCCCTGAACAGATCTGTCCTGATGTTAAAATTTCACTCATATTAGCATGGATTTCTGCATTCAAGGATAGCTCCATCCTAAATGAAGAGGAATAATCTGCCCTTTAATTTAAGCAAGTCTGCCTGCATATTTAATTCAAAGACATAGATATTATTTTAGACTACATACAAATTTTAGCATGAATGCTCTCCTGCTCTCATAAATTGTGCTTTCCTCAAAGTAACCCCATAATTTGAAAGAAATCTCCATCAACTTCTCCCTAACGTGCAGCTGTGAATAGATCAGAAACATGATTCTTTCTGCTGTAAGAACTTCTCATGACTAGACCATGGGTTCTGTCATTAGGAGCTGGAGAGAGTCACAGAAATACAGGTTTGTTTCATAGAATTTTCCTACCATGGCATGCACCAAATTACTCCCATTTTACAAGTGGACAATACTGGCTGAGGACATTCTTGGTGATCTGGAGAGACTCTTTTTGGCAGAAAGCTGGCTGCCCCTCACCTCCCACTCATCTTTGTAGCCATAGTTTTAAACATCTTAAATAGAAAAGGATAGTGTACGGTCTGTAGATTATTTCTCCACTTTAGTGATTATTTGAAGCATCAGTATTCAGTAACTGCTCATTTGGCTTGCTGGTCCCAACAATTTAATATATCTCTAGACTTTGCTTATTGCCGTGGTCCTCACTAAACACGTTAAATAAGAGAAAGCTATAACAAACAAACTATAACAATCAACAGCATATAATGTGTTTTTTGCACAGAATGTAGCTGTCAGATTGCAGATTACAGACTAAATGTTGATGTATGAAATTTCCAGGCTACTTTTATCATATTTCAAAATGGTGTAAGGAAAAATAAAACAACGTTTTTTTAAAAAAACTAGCCATACAAGGATTAAAACAGAACAGTGGCAATAAGAGTGTTAGAGTCAGGGAGTAACAGTTTAAAACAAGAAGTTTTCAGGATGTTCTGGGATATCTTTATGAGTACAGCAAGGTAGATTTCATGAGTAGGGTTGCCAGGTTCCTCTTTGCCCCCAGCGGGAGGTTTTTGAGGCAGAGCCTAAGGAGGGTGGGGTTGGGAAGGGACTTCAATGTCATAGAGTCCAATTGCCAAAGTGGCCTTTCTCCAGGTGAACTGATCTCTATTGGCTGGAGATCAGTTGTAATAGCAGGAGATCTTCAGCTAGTACCTGGAGGTTGGCAACCCTATTCATGGGGGACTGCATTGTAGAGTGCCCCGTCATGTTTGAAAGCTTGGCATGTGAAGAACTTAATAACATATACACACATAACTACCTACCATGTCAGCAAGGAGGTTCTAGCTTAGACTTTTCTCTGTCGTGCTAGTTATGTACAGACAGATATATATGGTGGACCATTCAAATATATAATTCCCAGTTTCAGTCCACAATCCAGCAATGGAAACATCCCATGATGGTCATGGCTATGTGTTTTGCTACAAAGTAAAATCTCACAGCTTTACCCATTTTCATATAGAGAGAGGAATTAAACTATTTGCAATATAAAATCTTGGTTGTGTCCAGGAATCCAAGGGAAGACAGTTAATTGCCCAAACACCTGGAATTTCTGAGAACAGGTTCAGTGGGTGAACCATGTTCAACAGCTGTGATCATTCATCAGCCAAGCTGTAATCATTCATCAGCCAAGTCTTGGATATCTTTGTCTGCCTGCTGTCCACCAAGAGCAGGGTTGCCAACCTCCAGGTAATAGCTGGAGAGCTCCTGCTACTCCAGCTCTTACATCTCCAGCTGATAGAGATCTGTTCACCTGGAGAAAATGGCTGCTTTGGCAATTAGACTCTATAGCATTGAAGTCCCTCCCCTCTCCTTCCCAAACCCCACCCTCCTCAGGCTCCGCCCCAAAAACTTCCCGCCAGTGGTGAACAGGGACCTGGAAACCCTGACCCAGAGCAGCTGCTGAGCAGCAAGTCTGTGGCTGGGCGGTAGTGATAGCGTTTCAGTTCCTTCTGCCTCACAAGCTGCTTTTTCACCTGTGCATTAGGTAAAATCTATTCTTCTCAAGGGTCAGGGATGACTGGGTCAGGTCATAGTGACACACTGACTCCCATAATGCTGTGTGAAAACATGTGCACAGAAAATAGCCTTGATGATAATGTGGACTTAAAAGACGGTAAGTTTTTTTTAAAAAACAAAACAAAAACTTTTTATCTATAATCACTGGCTGACTTATTGATTTGCTCACTGTTTATTTATAAGGTTGGCTGCTGAGAGGTAAGCAGCAGCACCAAGTCTGTAGAGATGGGGGAAACTAGGACTACCATTGGACTGTGTAAGAATGTGCATGCATGAAACACTGCTCGCAGTGGGGTTTGAATATGCAAAAATGACCCCAAAAGCTCAAGCGGTTTATGAACAGCTGGATGGCTCATTGAAAATGGTCTCCCTGCTCACACCTGGCAAGCAGAATGTGAGCTGAAACAGCTGGTGTTTGAGGATTCTTAAAAGAAACCACCATATTGTTGCTCATATGTAATGTAAGGAACTCTCTGCATTTCTTGAAAATGTTTTTCATTGGTTACATTTGTATCATACATACTTGCATTCTAGATATGTCATAACAACGGAATCAAGCATGGTCCTGTGTACTGGGAACAAGCGCAGTGTAGTGGTCAAGAGCGGTGGTTTGGAGCGGTGGACTCTGATCTGGAGTAACTGGGTTTGATTCCCCACTCCTCCACGTGAGCAGCGGAGGCTAATCTGGTGAACTGGATCTGTTTCCCCACTCCTACACATGAAGCCAGCTGGGTGACCTTGGGCTAGTCACAGCTCTCTCATCCTCACCTACCTCACAGGGTGTCTGTTGTGGGGAGGGGAAGGGAGGGTGATTGTAAGCCGGTTTGATTCTTCCTTAAGTGGTAGAGGAAGTCAGCATATAAAAACCTCCTCCGCTACTACTACTTACAGTTATATCAGCCACCTTGTTCGCCCCTTCAACCAAGAAATGTAAATTCCCAACATTAATGTTGGGGAGGAGTTTGCCCCGGCTCACTAGCATTCGAAGGAAGCACGAAGCCCCATTGGGTGTTACAATATCCAGGCAGCCAATAGAGAGGTGCTACTGTTTAGCATATACTTGTTACCACACCTCTTCTGAACAGGCTTTTGCTAGGAAGGTATTTGAGCTGTTTTGAGCCTCTCTGCTGAACAATTTGGAGCATTTGCGTGAGTCCTAACCACTGTGTCCAAGAGGGTGTCTATGAATTTGGGAGTTTTGGAGTGCAAGGGAATAGCTGTGATTTGACTGTGTCTTGATTTTGTGTTTCTTCTGTGACTGTGAGGGAGCATTTTCTCACATTGTTTTGAGGAATGGTGAAGATCCTCCCCCATGTCACCTGGCCCAGGTGCTTAGGGTGGCACAGGTAGAAATAGGGTTCAGCTGAGGCACGGGGTATCACACATGGTTCTGAACTACCTGGGATCCCCAGCTTTGCCCAGTGTTGGCACTCAGTGCATCTATAAGAATGACAGGCTGCAGCCTGGGTTGTCTATGCTGATAAACAGGTGGGTCGCCTTTGAGGCCATACCAGTTTCATGGCCTTTATATGGCAGATGCTGGTAGCTGTGGAGTTGCTAGTACATGGTTTGAGACTCCCTTGAAAGAAGGTGGTGCCCACAGCCATTTGGCCAGGAATGCCAAAGAAGGGGTCCAGCCACAGGGAGCAATCCAGTGGTCTGCCAGATGGGGAGGGGCCATGGCTCAGTAGTAGAGCATCAGCTTGGCATGGAGAATGTCCCAGGTTCAATCCCCGGCATCTAAAGTTAAAGGGACCAGGCAAGTAGGTGATGTGAAAGACCTCTGCCTGAGACCCTGGAGAGCCGCTGCTGGTCTGAGTAGACAATACTGACTTTGATGGACCAAGGGTCTGATCCAGTAGAAGGCAGCTTCATGTGTTCATGGTGATCACGGCCTTTTACTCCTATATTAAACAATGATACATTTTGTTTCTTGCATTTGTTGGCATATCAAGGAACTTGATCATGGGGTTGGTGAAGGACCATTCCATCATTTTCTGGGCAAGCGAGAGAGCAGCTGGCCCATGAAGCAGGGACACAGTTGGGCCTCTATCCCTGGCCTGCATACAGTGGCAGGACTTGTGTTGAATGTCATGGAACCAGCTCCTGTTCTCTACACCAGGTTTTGAGGGAGGGCAGTCATCCCGTAGTCTTCATCCTGCATCTGAGTGAGAATGACTCAGTGCAGACAAAAGGAATGGCTTTTACTGGACAATCTTCAGGGACTTAAAAGATTTAATTACAGGGACCATCATAGGGTGGCCAGATTTTTGGTGGAGAAGAGTTGGAGGGGAGCCCAGAAATCGACCTGCATATGGTGGGGCTACGGCCAAAGTGAATAGAGCATTTGAATGGCAGTTTTGGATGGAGGAGGGATATGTATCACTATACGATCCCATCAATCATGATGCGTCACACCTGTATAGAGATGACGGCATGCATCTCTCTCCTGAGGGATCCAGTGCCTATTTAGCTGGTCTGTGTGAGGGCCTACAGGAAATTTTTAGTCAGCATATGGGGCAAGGGGTGTTAAGCTAAGCTAACCCCCTTGTGTGGCAGAGATTGGGCGGACTGATCACAATAGCTAGGGATGATTGGCAAGCATCCTGAGACGTCTGATGTGGTGGAGGGAGTGTCTGGAACAGCCTTTCACTGGCTGTGTGGTGGGGTGAGACTGGGAAGGACTCTTGGTGCTGAGCAACATCTTTCTGAACCCAATAGTGGCTGTACAACCCATCAAGTCAGGGGGCTGGGCACCTCTCTGCACATTATGCGTAGGCTGGTCGAAAATGCTGGCTGTGTTTGAGTCAGGGGTGGGACTACCAGAAAAGGCAGCCACGGACAGGCTGTCTTAGCACATCCTGCCCATTTAAATATTTTCGCGTATTTAAATATGATGCAGATCCGTTTAATTAAATAAACTCATTAAATCCTAGCTGTTGTCTCATGTCTTCTTTAAATGGGTGCCTGGGTTTGTTCAAGAGTGAAAGATCTGTTTTCATTCTTTTGATTAAGTCATTTGATTGCTCTGTAGCTTGTGTTCTGTGTTCTACCAACCTCCCAAGAAAAGAATCCTCATTCCATGTCCTTACAAGACCCGGTTCCACTTCAGTACGAATTTTGTTGGGTTTTCTTGGAACCAGTCAATTGCTTTCAGCATATTACTTATGGTAATCAAATTTCTGCCTCCACATTTTCTACTTCACCCTCAAGTCCTGTAACGCTGTATGAAATACGTTTCTATAATAGCTGGTTGCTTCACTCTATCCAAGGACACACTGTCCTCATGTAACTGAAATGAAAATGACCGCATTATTTTACTTGCCAATGCAATTTCACGTGCATATTTATACTGTTTTTTAGCTGATGGGAGAAGCTGCTGCTGCCACTTTTCCATTTGAGATTAATAAAGTTCATCAGTTAATTTCTGCTTTTGCAGAATCGGTCAAGAAGGCTTTTCTTGACTTTTGTATGCACTGCAAAACAAACACTTCCACAAGCTAAAATTGGGAAGCTTTTCTTATCTGGAATATGCAAGTCTGAAGTGGCCTTTTAAGGAATTAGCTTGCAGAGCAGTGAACAAGTGAAACCTATCATTAGGATCACGTAGACATTACAATAGTAAAAGTCCCCTAGAATTTACCTAGAAGAATCTTTTCCAACAAGTAGATTTTAGTAGGATTATCAATGGAAACACTTCCTGAGAGAGAGAGGTAATTTCATTCCCATACAGTAGAAAAAGAGGAACAAAACCATCCACTTCTTTAGAAAGACTATTCCAAGTTTGCAGGCATCAAGACAAAAATGGTAGGGATCACCACACAATGTTGGTCTGCTTTTAACAGGAAACTACTAAAGAAGCAGCAATGACTCTGTTCACACATCATATGACACCATGGTTTAATTAAACCAGATATAGTTAGGATGATTGTCTGAATACAGGCAACTAACTATTAGGCTGGAGTAAGTATTGGGCTAGGAAAGCTGAAGGTTATTCCTTGACACTTTTTAGACCCTGGACTTGGGAGGTCAACCATAAAGTTCACTGGGTTTTCCTGGGCACGTCACTCTGTCAGCCCAACCTCCCACAAAGGCTGGTTGTGAGAACATGGAGGAAGAGAAATCCCTGTATCCCCCTTGGAAAAATATAATAAATGAAGACTTTTTCCAAATAGAAGGCAGGCTCAATAATGCGTTTTAAAGTGTAATATGAAAATTTCCTTTAGTAGTGTAGCTGGGCAGCAGGAAAAAAATGGGGTGGGTAGTGGGGAGGGTAATCGCTGGTGTCCTGACACAATAATGCCACTTCTGACATGTCACTCTACCATTCAGGGAAAATACTGTCGTCCAACCATAGAGTTTTGGCCGAATGCTAGAGCATCACTGGCAATACAGTCACACCAGAAGTGATTGTGTTGCCAGTGACATAATTACATTGCAGGCAATGGGCCCCCTAAGGTCAGTCTCCCACCAGTTGCCAGTCTCATGCTGGCAACCCTAGTCCTTACACATATTGTATTGTCAATCAACCATAATATAGAGCAAAGCTTCTTAAACTGTGGGTCGTGACCCCAAATGGGGTCACGTAATTGAATGTGGGGGTCGTGAAAAATTTGGCAACAGTAAAAGGTTTCTGATTTGTTATCAGTAAATGTTTGCTTTGTATACCTATTTTATATATACCTATATACCTGGGGTCGCATAAACATTTCTTGGGCAAAAAGGGGTCGCGAGTGGGAAAAGTTTAAGAAGCCCTGATATAATGATTTTTGTTTGAATATATTCTCTGTGATCTACATATGTTGTTAATTTTATACAATTTATTACACTAGCTCTGCCTTCTACCTGTTTGTTAGTACAACTCAGCAATTTGCAGTATGCTATACTTTGATACTAGTAAAATAACAGCAAATCATCATTCTAGGGGATCTTTCAACTTTTTTGCTGTACCCTCCAAGTAGTAAAACTCTGTTTTTACCACAGTTTAGGAGACATCTTAGAAAATCACACTGACACAATTATATTACTTTCAGAGTTGCACTGGAAGTGATGTTGCAGCAAAGAATGGACAGCGCAGAGCAAGAACCCCTAAGGAATAAATAAATAAGGCATCTCTGATTTCATGGTTTCATGGCTGTGTTCTGGTGGCCAAAATCCATTGCTCTCAAATTAAAACATGAAATGGATCTTTCTGCTGTGGTTTTATTCTAAACCACTGACATTTTACAAATGCCATGTTTGTAGCTCACATTAATTTTCTTTCTGTTTTCTGGCCTTAGAAGGATAATTACAAGACATGGCTACCTAATACTGCTCATAGGATGAAGCAACTTAAAAACTGCAGCCCTCCTTAAGGGAGACATTATTGTTAAAATAAATCAGATTCTACTAGTGCAGGGGAAATGTGTGTATTTTTCAAACATTTCAAATGTTGGGCTCCTTCCAAGGTTCCAGGCTACATGCCAAGGCAATTAACACTACTCAGTTGGTATATTGAGAATGTTGCTTAACTGCAGGGGCACAAATACACCTTTCAGCAATGGAGAACCAACATTGAGACAATCTGAACAGGATGAATGAATAAATCAGAGATAATGGTCTTCCAACAGACCCATCATCTTGCAAAAGAACCCAACTCACATTCTAATGAGGGGGGAAAGGAAGAAACTGATACCTGGACTTCAGTATTGTCTTTTAGTTACAGTTTATTTTTGCTTCTTTGTGTTGCAAAAACAAAGAGTCACTGGAAATAGGACCATATCATTAAGTTCAAAGTGCAGGCTTTTCAGAGATATACTTTTCTCCTTCACTCCATCCAAAACCCAGCTGTACAGAAAGAAAGAAAAAATCCCACTCCATCTTTCCAAACCATGTTCTAGTCATTTATGGTTTAAGCCACAAGGAATTTGCCATTGTGATTCTTATGAAAGAGAATATTCTATATATACTGAAGTGACAGTTTCTAATTTAATGTGCTTCACCCAAGACAACTAGTAAAAAGGCAATCACTTCTGACACTCAACATGTAAGGTGAAGGGTGGAACATTAAAAAAACAGCCTGTTCTTTCAAGGTGAGGTTCCATATCCTCATGAGCATAAATTTTAAACAAGTCTTATTTAGAAATCTGTTCTCATTAGTCGTTTGATTTCTGTGCTTAGATAAAACACCCATTTTTTTTACTCAAATGTTATGGAAAGAGACTGCTTTGACAAAATCACAGGAGGCTCTAGATGCTAAAGAATATAATGCCTTCTAAAATGAAACTCAGTCAGCCACAATGTCCTTTGGGTTACATCTGCACAGAATTATAGATATGAAGAACGGCTCAGTGGCAGTAACCTGTCATTAAAAGATAAAATCACTTTAAGCCATCAGGAGAAATGTAGCTACTTCTGCATGATCTGAAAGGAAAACAGCTATAATTCGTGCTATGTATAATTTAACTGAGGGCAAAGGGTTTGCATACACAAGCACACATTTACAATCACTAGGCATTACAAAATATTGCATTTTGAAATGTTAAAATTCAGATTATATTTCAGAGTAGTATCTATTTCTTCTTGCTCTCACATTGTAACGAAGTAGCTATTGATTTCTGGCAGCAGTCGACAGATGGAATGTCTGTAACGGGATCTTTGTTGTCATAACAACAATGGACTGACAGCCAAAGTTTAATTTAAATTAGACAGCGACCTCCCTGCCCAATTAGCCAACCTTCAATTTCTGAATTGCTTACTTATTGGAGTGGACTGTTCAATATAAGCAGCTGCAAATAACATTCCCTGGTGCATATTTCTCAAGAATATTTGGATTGCAACTAGATATTATATATCCCGTGCTTTTTATAAATTACAAACATTAATGGATGGAACCGGTCCCCCTCCCCTCAAGTAATGCTTTAGGCATAGTAATGTACATTATTTAGGTATAGTAACGTTTGATGTACAGCCACCAGCTGAAGACATCAAAATGAGGCTCAGCCTCAGATTTTTCACAAACAGTTTCAACTGGACACAGAAGATAGAAAGACCCCATGTGTTTGCTACAATGCCAGCTAATTCTCTTCATCTTTATTTGAATTTTTCACCTCTGGTCAGAAGACAGAATCCTTTCACATCCACATGATTACAAATATATGGTCGGCCATCAATTTGGCCAATCTTTCCATGCTTTCCAATTACTGAGAACTTTCCAGTTGCTGGAAACTTGAAAACTGGGCAAAAATTGCAGATGCAGACTATGCCAACAGGTCCAAAAGTTTTCAAAAATTAAATGATTGAATTCAACATTTTGGATAATTGACATGGCTAGTGAAAGAGAAGTGATGAAATGCAATGAGTTACTTCACTGTTCACCCAGATCCCAGTTTCTTCTTGCTCTGCAAAATAGTATCATGCCAGCAAAACAGCAGCATAAATCAAGATGCAGCAGATCTGCTTGTGAAGCACAGTAACATTTCACTTACTTAACCTATATTCTTGAACCTAGAAATGGCTGTGTGGATGATGACCCTGAGAAACAGGATGGAACTGATATTATTAAGACATGCTATATAATACTTCACTCAAATCATCTTAAGCTCACCTTTTGTTTTTGAAAATAAGGTCTCTAACTGTGCAATCCTGAAGGCGGGGGCTAAGCACTACAGGAGCCAGTGTAACCCCATACTGGTGTCCGTACTTCTTTGCACCATGATGAAGTGGCATGGACGCTAGCACAGGGGCACTTACACTGGCACAGGTAGCAAAAGCAGCTGCCGGCGCTGCTGCACAGGCAGCAAAAAAAGGTGCCGGTGCTGCTGCACAGGCAGCAAAAACCAGGAAGTGAGTGCCCATGCCAGGGACTGAGCTGACATTAGTCAGATTCAAAGCCCCTTTCAGCCTGGGAACACCCCTCTACGCTGCAGCACTGTTACACCCGCAAAATAGCTGGCATAGCCCTGTGAAACTCCATTGAGGAGTTTCATGGGTTTCGATTTTAAAATACTCTATTTGGTGTATTTTTCACCTGGGAAGACTTCAGGAATGGGCTGCACCAGCCTGTAGTGAAATTTTCATGCCAATTGCAGTACACTCTCTAGATTGGAGCCTAGCACTCCCCTTTGAAATCCCAGACTTTATCACTGGCTAATTTTATAATAATTGATACTGCTTAATGATAACAACTAACCATCTTGCTTTGTGTGTGAAACAATTCTGAAATAAACCAGAGACAGGATATTGCATGAGAGTAGTCATTACTATCAGAAAAGAAGTCAAGAAGAAAGCATGAACTCACTGGCATTGCTGACCCTACTGAGTCCTCTCCAGTCCCACTGATAAACACTGTGACAACAAGAACAGATCACCTGCTTTTATCCATAAGATTTGGTTACATAATCATAGCCAAAAAATTGGCCATCTTCTTGGAATGAAATGGTTCACCCAAGGAATTATGAAGTGTTCATGACTTGGATGATAAAAGCAGTCTACTTCAAACATTAGAGACGCAAGTGACAAAATATCATAAACTATGAAAGAACAGGTACAATGCACAAACAGCTGGAAGGCTTGGTATGAAATGGCAAACTGCCTGACCAGCTAAATTAAGAAGGGGAGGGCAGGAGGGAGGAGAAAAATTGGGTCCTGGGCTTTTGGACTCTATTATCATATTTTCTGAAAACAAAGGTCATGTTGGTGGCTAGAAGTTAAATATTTCCTGGTTTTGTTACTTCACTCGCTATTATAAAAGATATTTACACCATGAGCATAGGCTGGAATAATGTATCTCAAATGGGCAAGAGCTGTAATTTTCCTTTAGGTTTGTTCCAAGTGGATTGCTTTGTACGCAGGCTGCTGTATACAGTTATAAACCTGATTATGATAAGGCTAGTGATCAGGAATCTCACATTTTATTTAAAAAATGTCACATTGTATTACAGTCCAAGAACTGATTTACAGACCATTACTCTTCGGCTACACTCACATGAATGCACCACTAGAAATATTTCACTGCAAAAGGGGAAGGAACAAGGCTATAGGGATCATACCCACTAAAAAAAAAAAAAACCACTCGAGACTGGTTTCCCTTTTCTCTATTCCGGGCAGATATTGAATTGTTTTTATAAAGAGTAGAAGTAGTAATTAATTTAGCTGCTGAGCCTTCCTGGGAACCACAGCCCATAGCTGAAAAGGTACTCAGCAGTAAGAAAAATGTACTCTTTAGATACTTAGAGACACTTAGGTCATTTATGCATGGGAGTTTTACCTGAGGTTCATTGCTCACTGGACCCACACTTTCCTGTTGGGAGTCTGTGCACCAGCAGTCTCCAAGCTCAAATCAGGAAGTTGCCTCGCTAAAGTCTATGGGGTATTTTTACACCTTTTTGGTTTTCTGTATGGTTATTTTTTCTTTTTTCCAGCCAGGAAACCTCTGTGGAGGCGACGCGATTGTGCCACTCCTGGCCACTGCCCAACTGCCCCCCCTTCAGGAATATGAAATATGATTATTTACTCTGGTCAACCTCAATCATTTGGCATGAAGTAAACAAAAATAAATATTTCAATGGATGTTAATGAAGCTGAAGGGCATTTTTGTTTTTCCACAAGACAGTGTGTGCCTTTGTGTGCGTGAAGCTCACCTCCTCAGAAATTAGATCAAACGAATACACATATATATCATGTCAGGGTTGGTGTCACAAATTCCTCTTAATCAGTAGAGTCAACATGCTGGATTATATGAATAACTAATTAGCTTCCCTACTTACTTTCCCACAGATGCCATTGCAATATCTGTCGGCAGAATGCCATGTGTACTTGAGGGAAGGATGAGCTTTGTAATTAAGTATTAAGCCATTTCACTGGCGTGAGTCTGCCATAAAGGATGAAAGAGCTATAATTCATATTTTTAAGAGCCTGCATTTATTAGCATCTGCTTTATGTATGAGGTTAGGGGAATAATTTTTAAAAGTGAGTACTTTCTGTGCAGAGGTGTTCATATCTGTGTATAAAGATGTACAGAGAAAAAACTTCAGCTAGTGCGTGTGGTCATGCATAGAGATAAAATTGCTATTCCCCCATAGAACAACAGGTCATCTCTCTTTACAAATTACAGCAATTAAAGAGACATATGAGCAAGTGGTACAGTTTCTGTAATAACAGAGAGAAACAGTTAATGATACAAATATTGTAAATGAAAAAATACTTTAAATCTTTTTTTTTTTTTTTTTTACACAAAGACAATGTCTTGTATAGATAGCTGTTTGCTGCCACTGGAAGAACACTGCTCCTGTTGCATGGGAGGAGGGGGTGCACCTTTAATTTCCCATTTCAATGCAGACACCTACATTGTGCCCATCACTGTTTCTTGGGGTCCCCAGAAGGAGCAGTGAGTTATATCAGACGAGAGAGGCAGGAAATCCCATTATGCAGGCATCACTGTGCTCACAAAGCTTTGAACACAGAAGGTCAATGACAGCAGCTGCTCAGTCAAAAAAATATATCTCTTTTTGGCATTATGGAAAAGCCTTTTTAAAATTGAAATAAATACAGTAGAGCATTCTCCTGCCTCCCAACTTATTAGTTGCTGTTTTGTCATCCCAGGATTTCATTTGAGCATCACTGTGGCAAAGAAAGGAAACTGCATAGTGAGATAAGCATAAAACACGTGTGAGTCTTCTGGGGGAACTATATTGTAATGGTGTATTTATTTCATGAAAAGTTACCGAAGAGGAAAGGAATTCTATTTCATTGTGTTTCATTTGTAGGGTCATCTACTGCTTGTCTCTTTTACTTCTTAATTCTTCACTTTTCATAAAGAAGGCAAATAGATTATAGGAAGAAGTAGGGGTTATGGACAGCTGTGTTTCAAAGGAGCCCCCAACCACCTTGTAACTTTTTGACATATTTTCTATCCATGACAAGGTTTATGATGCACTTTTTATTGACTTGCTCCATGCTTTCCAGAGAGAGCAATCTATAACCATAATGAAACTCACTTAAATGATGCAAAAGGACACGTTTGCTGGTTTGGTTTGACAGTGGAATACAATGCGGCCACTTCAGATGCAACACAACAAACGCATGAAATATGTCTTATGCCAACCAAATTACTCTGATGAAAAGGTTAAAGGCTAGAAGCCCGGTTACAACAGCAATGCAAAGTAAAAATCTGTTCTCCAAATGATAATAAAAATAAGTGTAAGATCTTCGCAGCATGTTCTACAATGAAGCAGGTAAGGAAGTGTCCTCATGGGACAACTCTTGTGCAGTGGCAACCTCTGAGTCACCCTTTCTGTTTCCTCACATCCAATCCAATCCTATTGTGCATGCATGACTTGCTATGCTCTTTTTAAAAATTCACGAGGAAAGGAGTCTTTATCTGCTCTAACTTATGGGTGCTGTGGAGCAGTATGGTGGGGAAGGCAGCAGAAGTAAAAGGTGCCAGCAGGGAATAATGGCCTCAAACATAAGAACATAAGAGCAAAAGAAAAGCCATGCTGGATCAGACCAAGGCCCATCAAGTCCAGCAGTCTGTTTACACAGTGGCCAACCAGGTCTCTCTAGGAAGTCCATAAACAAGACGACTGCAGCAGCATCCTGCCTGTGTTCCACAGCACCTAATGTAACCCACATGCTCCTCTGAGACTGTAGAGAATAGGTATGCATCATGACTAGTATTCATTTAGTGGCATCCTTTGTTGAGCTGCCACAGAAAGTCCAGATAAATATCATATGAACAGCGTAATATCATGAGTAGAGATGCCACTGAGAAGCAGCATCCTAAGCAAATTAGATTCCCTTTATTAGGATTTAGAATTTAGCATTTCTGTGGAATCATATCATTTTTTATTCAGTGTCAGAAGGATGCAGAAACTGGAAGGTTCCCATCTGTCGATCCAACTAGAGTTATTTACTTAAGCACTTTCACAGTCAGTGACTTTTAGCCCCCCCCCCGTGCAACTTATAACATTTTCTCTCATTAAGTAGTGTACACACCTACTTAATACAGTTCTTCCTGCAAAGTGTCTGCTTTGACTATTTTTAGATGCTGTAAAAGAATATTCTGGCCTTTTTTGATGAGGGATCTCTTAATATCAGAGTGAAAGAGGCCAATGCCCTGATTTAAGCTCTGTGGGTATAAGGAAATGAAAATGTACCTTCTTTGACTCTGGACATTTCTACCAGCTGAGAATTTAGCTCTGACACATCAAAAACTAAAGAAAGAAGCAAAAGAATCCATGGTGCAGTGTTTTTTCTAGGCCAGGCCAGTAGTAAGGCCTGACTAATATGTTATACTGAAGAAACATGGTTATTCTAACTTCTAGATACCATTCTATTTTGATAAACTTTGGATGGAATTAGGCAGAATTGTGAGGATTACATTGGGACTAGAAGAAAAGAAGAGAAGGGTTGGTTATTATATCCCGATTTTCTCTACTTTTAAGGAGTCTCAAATCGGCCTTCTCTTCCTCTCTCCACAACAGACACCCTGCGAGGTAGGTGGGGCTGAGAGAGTTCTGAGAGAACTGTGACTAGCCAAGGTCACCCAGCAGGCTTCATGTGGAGGAGTGGGGAAACAAACCCGGTTCACCAGATTAGAGTCTGCTGCTTATGTGGAGGAGTGGGGAATCAAACCCAGTTCTCCAGATTAGAGTCCACCACTCTTAACCACTACACCACACTGGCTCTTGTTAGATACACAAATGCTTGCTAGATGCTTGTTAGATACACAAATAGGAGTCAAACAGGTCTAGGGTTGCCAGGTCCAGGTTGAGAAATTGGTGGAAATTTGGAGAGGGTGGGTTTGGAAGAGGGGAAGGACTTCACCAGGATATAATGCCACACAGTCCACTCTCCAAAGCAACCCTGTTCTTCAGGGAAACTAATCCCTGTCATCTGGAGATCAGTTGTAATTCCGGGAGACCCCACCTGGAGTTTGGTGACCCTAGGCATAAAAAAAAGGTAAAGGCCCCCTGTGCAAGCACCAGGTCATTCCTGACCCATGGGGTGACGTCACATCCCGATGTTTTCTAGGCAGACTTTGTTTACGGGGTGGTTTGCCAGTGCCTTCCCCAGTCATCTTCCCTTTACCCCCAGCAAGCTGGGTCCTCATTTTACCGACCTCAGAAGGATGGAAGGCTGAGTCAACCTTGAGCCGGCTACCTGAAACCAATTTCCGTTGGGATTGAATTCAGGTCGTGAGCAGAGCTTGGGACTGCAGTACGGCACCTTACCACTCTGCGCCATGGGGCTCTTTTGACCCTAGGCATAGCCAGTGTAATATAGAGGTTACAATATTGGACTAGGAGAAGTATCCAAGTTTGCCTTGCATCACCCAATGGATAGGAAAACATTGCTGCATCACCCCATCAGTGATCCTTGGCTGCCAGCCATGTAATTTTCATCTGCTCGTATATCAGAAAACAGAAAACAGAACCTTTATTGGCATTAACAGTAACAAAACAAACATGTAAAGCAGCTAGATATGGATCTAAAAAAGAATAAATACACAGTTCATCGGTAAATATTATAATAAACAATTAAATGAGGGTTCCCCTCCTTCTTTCTCCCTCCTTTAGGACCTTGGCCAGGAACTCGGCTACTTGAGTGGTAACTTCAAAGCTTTTGTCATCCAATAAATGGGCTATGTTTCCAGTAGTCATTGCAATAGTAAATTGAGGAAGGGAGCTAATTAAGCTGCATCGAAGCTGTGTGAAAAGTGGACAGTACAAGAGAATATGTTGTATTGTGTCAGGTTCTTTGCATTGACACCTACAATATCTTGCTTCACGTGGTATTCCCTTGTATCTACCACTAACAACAGCTGAAGGGAATATATTAAATCTGGCCATCAAAAATGCTCTACGGTGAGAGGGTATAGTTAAGTTAAAAAAATACTGGGCCATAGAGTTTGTTTGATAAGAAAGGCCTAAAAAACGAGGGGAGCAGATACCTTCAGCACCGGCTTTTATTATTTGGGAATCACTGTCCCATATCCTTTTTTGGATTGACCTAAAAATATATAATTCACTGGAATTGGACAAGGAATCAAGATCAATCCCGAGTGATCTGATCCTATTTAAGATAAGCCGAGACCATCTAGAAACAGTTGAGTCAGTATGTAAAACTGCCAATAAACTACTTGGGGGGGATCGAAAATGAGAGCGTAACCAGTATTTGATAGTAGTGATCCAAGCACCAGATTCTATCGTGTGTAGTCCCAGCTCAGCGCACAGAGAGAAATAACAAACAGAGTTTGTGACGCCAAGGATGCGTCTCAAAAAAACTGCCCTGAGACGCTCCACTTCTTTATTAAAACCCTGGATCCAAACTGGGATTCCATACAAAAGTTGCGGAATCACAGTGGCTTGGAAAATCTGTAAGGCGGCCGGAACAAAATGGTTACCCTTCTTATAGTAAAAACGAGTTATTGCAGCCATCTTATTTTTGGCCAAGGTTAGGGACTGATTACGGTGTGCAATCCATTTTAAATTATAATGAAAAGAGACCCCCAAATATTTGAACGTTTTCACTTGTTCGATTTCTCTTCCCTCAATTTTCCAAACTGATTGCTTCCAAGTCTTAGAAAAGATCAGGATCTTGGTCTTATCAAAATTAATAGATAGAGAATTCCGTTTACAGAATAGGATAAAAGAAGCTAATAAACGTTTAAGACCCATCTTTGAAAGGGATAGGACTGCTGCGTCATCCGCATATAACAGAATAGGGACTTTCTCAGAGCTTAGCTTAGGTGCATGACCATCAGTATTAGCTAAAAAAGCAGGGAGATCTGAAATAAATAAATTAAATAAGGATGGTGCCAGTACACAGCCTTGCTTTACGCCCTTTGTCACCGGGATTTTTTGGGTTAAAAGGCTCCCCTCATCGAATCTAACTTGACAGGTATTGGATGTATGGAGGTTACGTAATAAAAACAAAAGGCGTTGGTCAAGGCCCATATGGCATAGTTTCTCCCATAAAATCTGTCTATCGACTGTGTCAAACGCTCTTTGAAGGTCGATAAAAGCAACATATAACTTTCCTCTAGGGAACTTAAGATATTTTTCTGCCAAAAATGCAAGAACTGTGCAATGATCTGTTGTAGAATGGTTAGGTAAAAATCCAATTTGCTCTTTCCCTGGGAGATTATGAAGGGCCATCCATTCAGATAATTTCTTGAGGAGATGCTTGGCATAGAGCTTTCCTATAATAGACAAAAGACTAATTGGTCTGTAATTTTCTGGTTTACTGGGATCACCTTTCTTAAACAATGGTATTATGATAGAATTCAGCCACGAATCTGGGAGGATACCAAATTTGTCTATAAGCGTGAAGAGGTGTGCGAGTGGCGGGGCCCACCAATCGGAATTACTCCTTAGGAGCTCTGCAAGAATACCATCGGGTCCCGGGGCTTTGCCCAATTTTAAGCTAATAATATGTTCTCTCATCTCGTCACAGGTGACAGGAGGCCATTCTGGTACATCAGGGGCTATAAAAGATTCTCTGATAGAAACCCCTGGGGACTTCACATTAAAAACATTAGAATAGTACAAAAACCATGCCTGAGCATGAATTAAACTTGCAGAGTTGGCGCCAACCGAATAATTAAGTCCTGAAATTAGTGACCAGAAAGCTTTGCTATTTTTACTATTAAATGCTTGGAATAACTGCGACCATTTCTCCATAGCAAAAGCATGTTTTTTTCCGGCTAGCAAAATTTGGTACCCCTTTCTCTTTTCGCAGTACACTGAAGGGACCCAAGGTAACAGGCCTGAACGCATCAACTTAAACAGATGGCGAAGCTCTTTCTTTGCAGCAAGGCATTCAACATCAAACCAGGTGCTATTTAGGCATTTAGAGGACCTATGACTAATTGGTTGAGCAAAGTCACCAAGTCTGTCAACAATATTGTTATATATTGACAATGCCACCATTGGGGTTTCAGCATTTAGTAGTTCATTAAATAACTGCTGCCCAGTATCACTATGTATCCATTGCTGAATTTGGGTCGCAGTAGATGGAGACCATTTAATCCTCTTATACTTGCTGACAGTGTGATCCTGATCCTGGTTCGACAAAAAGGGCTTGGCAGGTTCACAACTAGTCTTAAAAGCCAGGAGCAAGGGTAGATGATCACTTTCTGATCGATTGCCAACTACATAATTGACAATGTGATCACTTAGGTCAGCTGAATGGACTGCAAAATCAACAACACTACTACCACGCGGGGAGATATAAGTGTACTGGCCAAAGGGATCATATTGTAAAGAACCATTCAGTATACATAGATTAAAATTCACACAAAGTTCCACCAAATGATGACCAGTCTGATTTATAACAGAGTCTTTTGATGACCTAGGGGCTAAAAATGGGAATGGTATGAAATCTTCAGCATCCCATTTCATAAAATTAATTAACTGCATGTTATTATGGCCCAACCTGGCGTTAAAATCCCCGGCAAGTAAAAGGGCAGCTTCAGGTCTTGAATCTAAAAGTTTGTTCAGATAGGCATTTATTGTGTTCCAAACTGATGAGGATGCAGTACTGTCAATAAAAGGGGGAATATAAATATTAACTAATATAATTGACAGTTCCTTGGTGGGTAAGAGAAATGCCTGAGCGAAAGGGGGACAAGTATCTAGTTGCCTAACTTTAAATTTACAGGAGTTTTTAACCAAACAACACAGGCCTGCTTTAGGGCGGCCCTTGATATTAGTTTTATGAGCTGGGAGGGCATATGAAGTAAAGCCATAATAAGAAATATTAGTAAGAGACCAGGTCTCCTGTAAAAAAATAATATCAAAACCCTTCAAAAAGTTTAGCAAGTCAGGATCCCTGCTTTTGCTTCCCCAGCCAGCAATGTTCCAAGATATAAAGTGACAAACTTGACCCTGAATTCTACACCCTTTTTTAGTATTAAAATTTAGTCAGTCTAGTTCAGATATTGTATTTAGGGCCCTGTTGTGTGCTGAACAAACACAGCCATTATTGGGGCATTGCAGATTATTTATCTCAGCATCACTATTCGGTGATAGGGCTGGGTGCATCTCTATCGTTCCCACATTATGGCCTCTTGAGGACTGCACTGATCCCGCTCTTGAAAGGGAGTCCCACTTCGTGTCCATTATTTCTTGTGGCCGTGAGGTAAATGACCGTTTTTGTGATCTTTGTTTTGCTAATTCCTCCTTCAGGCAGTCCAGTCTATCCATAATCCATTGTTGATCTTGATTGGATAGGTCAACAAAAGTCTCCTGAATACACTCTTCCATGTTATCAACTTCCGACAATAATTCAGGAGGGGTAGATACTAATTGAAGGTTTTGTGAGGTTGTGCTGTCCTTGGCCTCCTTCTGAATTCCAGCATCGGGCACAGCCTTCAGTTTGGTAGTATTTTCAGCCATGTAATGCTGGTTATGCATGGTCAGCCCGCTTTCCAAAATTGGCTGCGTATCCCAAGATATTAAATCATTTTGGGGGTTGTCGGTTCCCATCCTTTGGGGGGTGTCAGCTCCTATCCATTCCTCCTCCATGGAATCAAGAATGGTATTGGTCGGTGCCGGAAGCTTAACAATCAGAGGGTTAGTAATTGTATTCGTAAAGACCCTCACAGGAAAAACTCCTCTGCTCCTAAATCTTTTTTTCCATCTATGAATCAGGGAAGATATTCTAGTTGAAGCAAAGGTGAGAAGGACCCTTTGCACCTGATTAGGAGGATTGAGTTGTTGTATCTGGAGAAGGTCCACTTTAACATGATCAAACCTGAGTAATGCAGACAGGTGTGATTTAACCCTATAGAGGCCGTGCCAATCAGGTGCCTGGCCAAAAGGACTGCAGATAGTTAAACATACTTTTTCAGGGTTGAGTATTAGCTGGTTACTACTTTCAGTCAGGCTCTTTTCAGGCATCCGAAAATTGCTGCGGTGATTCCTGTCAGTACATGCTTGTTTGGGCTGTAAATCAGTAGCCCAGAGTCCGGTGTTACTTAAAGTCTTTTTGCATAAATCATATAGTCCGGCTACCTCCATCCTCAACTGCTTAATTTGTTTGGAAATATCATGGATATGACCAAATATACAGTCTACTGTTCTAGCAGTCAGAGCCAAATGACTCTCAGTGAGTGAAAGCCCATCCGAATTATTCACTACTCCAGGGGAGGGACTTTGCAACTCAGGAGGCTCAGGAGACTGTGCCCTTAAAGCTAGGATGTCATCATCGGGGGAAATTTCTTCTCCTCCTTCTTCCCTTGGAGACTCCAGAGGGGCAAAACGATTTGTTGTTTCAACATTATAAGCATAGCATCTACTCCCCCTCTTAGGGGAGAGGAAGAAATCATCAAGTTTGGATTGTTTTGAAGCTGGAACACTCGGGACGCCATCTGGATCTCTTGGGCGTTTACCAGGTGCCATAAATCCTCCTTCTAATCAGTAGTGGGAGGAACCGTATAATAATAAAACTTATCCAAGTCTTCTGTGGCTGATAGCACACAGCCTTTAAAATTTGGTGATAATAAAAAAGTTCAGCGGCTTCAGCAATTAAGAAAAAAGACAGAAGTTCTCTTAGCTAAGCCTTAGAGCCTCACCAAGTCTGCAACAACACAGAAAAAAAAACCACTAAAAATTAAAAGGAGCTATCTCGCTTCACAGCAGCAGATAGCCCTTTTGGCTTATGAAAAAAAAAGAGAACTAATGAACCAGATAAAACCTTTAAAAAGATAAAAACCTCAGAGCTCCAGGGCTGTGACCGCTGCAGCTGCTGCCATCTTGCCGGCCTGCTCGTATATCAACAATCAGCCATGGAGCCACACATCCCCTTCTCAGAGGCTAGTCAAGGAAGCTACAAAGTTTTCTCCTTAATCCTTTCCTCACCAAATCTCCCAGGAACCAAGAAGACAATCCATACAAAGAAGTTAGCTTCATCTCTCCTTCCATATGGAATGTGGCTATCTCTTTGCTATATGACATTAATGAGGATAGTTGATTTTTAAAAATACAGAAAAGCTTATGTAGTTTACATTTCAATTTAAATGGCTAATGTATATATGGTAATAGTTTACTCAGAAATGAATGGTTATTAGACAGAACTGTATTGTGTTGAAATCTGTGGCGATTTGTAAAGGTTTTACTCACAATTTGTATTGTTCCATGCTAGTTGTTTTTTTAGTACCATTATTCCACAACTTCATTTATGGCATCATTTCTCCCTTTTTTTCTGAATCAAGCATTCACTTTTGTTTCTTACTGGTTAATTACTGTGTTCTTCAGTTTCAAAGGGTAACACGGTGAATCTATTGTCACAAAGCTCTTGCTATGATTCGTTACTATTGCATAAGAACATAAGAAAAGCCATGCTGGATCAGACCAAGGCCCTTCAAGTCCAGTAGTCTCTTCCCACAGTGGTCAACCAGGTGCCTCTACGAAGCCCACTAACAAGTTGACTGCAGCAGCATTATCTTGCCTGTGTTCACAGCAGCCAATATAATACACATGCTCCTCTGATACTAGAGAGAATAGGTATGCGTCATGACTGGTTAGAGTTGCCAGTTCCAGGTTGGGAAATACCTGGAGATTATGGGGGTGGAGTCTGAGGAGGGCGGGGTTTGGAGAGGGGACTTCAATGCTATAGAGTCCAATTGCCTGAGTAGCCATTTTCTCCAGGGGAACTGATTTCTGTCATCTGGAGATCAGTTGTAATAGCGGGAGTTCTCCAGCCACCACCTGGAAGATAGCAACCCTATGACTGGTATTCATTTTGACTAGTAGCCATGAATAGCTGGGCTATCACAGCTATCATAGCTGGGCTATCATAGCCCTATCCTCCATGAACATGTCCACTCAACTGTTGAGGCACAAAGGATAGATTGCCACAGTGGGGCAAAAAATCTCAATAAAAATATAGAAGGAATGGAGACAAAGAAGGAATTTGGCCAAAAGCAACAAAACTGCATGGGTCAGTCTCTCTTTGGACTCATGTGGACTGCCTGCCTTAACTTTGGTCTCCTTCTGCATGCAATGTGGAAGAATTTTACAGGACTGGCCTCTAAATTATGTATCCATTGATCTTTTGACCTATACACTTGGATTAGGTAACATCATTACATAAAAGATATATCCAGCAATGATGCTATTTCCCCACTGATTACTATGTAACGATTGTAAGGTTACCAGCCTATGGATGGTGGTTGGAGATTTCTCGCTACTACAACTGATCTCCAGGTGACAGAGATCAGTTCACCTGGAGAAAATGGTTTGCTTTGGAAGGTTGGTTCTTTATACCCCACTGAAGTCTCCCCTCCCCAAACCCTGCCCTCCTCAGGCTCCACCCCAAAAACTCCAGGTATTTCCCAATCTAGAGCTAGCAACCCCAGAACACTGTTATGCACAAACAGGAAAAGGGTTTGGGATGAGGGATCCTTGAAATGTATTTTAGAGGCTTTACTACTCTTGAACATTATGCACCTGATATCCACACATGAATATGAATGGCAACCAATTTATACCTGCAATGCTCAGGACATATCCAAAAGTTTTTATCTACCCATCTACTGCTACTACTGCTCATAGTATCATTTATACAGATATCAACTGTATACTATAGCTGGACAAAATAAAATAATGAGGGTAGGGAGGAGGGAAAGATAGTGGTGAACGATAAAGCAGCTGTCTCCAAGCTCAAGGGGTAACAAAGCTGTCAAATAAAGCTAGAATGACTGAATCCTGTCTTTCCATCATTATTGTATTTAAGTATGTCTTTAGGCCAATTTACTGTAAAGTGTATTGCTGAACATTAATGCAGGAAAATCCAAATTGAATCCATGTCAACAAATTTAACTGTGTCCAAACCGACCTCTTACCTTTGTCCTAAATACTTGCACAAGTAAGTGTGCATGAAATGATGTCGCAGCAGCATTTCTGAGACAATTCTCAGGTTCTGATACCATAAACTATGAACTTCCATGCAAGTTCAGCATACCATATAATTAACCTCTAAAAATGTTTTAACTCTGCAAGTAATTTCTGGGAAGGGTTAATGAAATAAATAATGCAATTGGGATAATTTATGCTATCTCTCAAGATAATTCTTAGTGACAGGCATACCAAAACATCATAAGAAGTAAGCATAAGAAATTAGTAAATGGAAACATTTCATTTCCACATTCCCCCCTCCCACTACAGGATAATATTTGATTTATCCCACCCAGGTACATGAAGAATTAACATAAAATATATGCTGATAAATGAATTTGCTGATTTTCCCCCTTTTAATTTTTGACTGTTTAGAACAGTCTGCATGTGTGTTCTCTTTTTGGCTATGGAGATGGGGTCAGTGCTTAAAGAAATGCTGAAGCTTTCACCTGTGTGGAAGGTATGCCTTTACTCTTAGTTCTAAGTGTGTGCTCATCACATTAGATTTCAAACTCAAGTTAGATAGGGGTTTCTCCCAACCGCAATCCAACTCATATTTCACATTTGACCAGGACTCAAATGAATACATAAAGCTGCCTTACGCTGAAGTAGACTGTTGGTCCATCAAGGTCAGTATTATCTACTCAGACTGGCAGCAGCTCTTTAGGGTCTCAGATAGAGGTCTTCCACATAACTTACTACCAGATCCTTTTAACTGGATATGTTAGGGATTGAACCTGGGACCTTCTGCATGCCAAGCAAAGACTCTACCATTGAGCTATTGCTCATTTTCAGAAGGGTCTGGAGGGGATCCAATTAATTGCACAGCATGGTGCGGCAGCAGGAGGGGCTTCAGCCTTCTCTCCCTTCTCTCCCACTCTGCTTTTGACAGAAAACAACAGCAGCATGGGGCTTTGTCCCACTGCCAGTTTCACATGTCTGCCCACATTTCATGTATTGAGACCCTGAAGCTGCAGCTGTTCACTGGTGTGGGGAAAAATAAACAGGAATCTAGTGGCAAGACTGATGAGATTTTATTTCAGCATGTTAGAATTTACTGCTTTAGTTTATGCTGGAATAAAATTTTGTTTGCCTGTGAAGTGCTAGTAGATTGCTGTTTATTTTTTTGTTGCAACAGGCTACAATGACTGCTCTTCTGGTTTGGAAAAAAAATACCCCTGTCCCCTGCTTTTTGAAGAGCATTTCAGGCTGCAGTGGGAGAAGGAAAGCAAAAGTCCCATTCCACTGATGAAAACGCTTTCCATTAGTGCAGACTTACTACAGGATCCAAGTCTCTCTCTCTCTCTCTGCTCCTCACTGTACTAGCTCTCACTTTGCAACCTTTCTCTCCTCCTGCCCTGCAACATGATTCTTCTCTCATATGCAAGAATTACTAATGGAAATTTTGGTCTCCTAATCTTAAAAAAAAGAAAGGATTTTAAATAAAGTTAATTATGACTCATGGAAAGTACCAACTGGCAGATGAAATATGCTTACACTCTGATGTTAGTACAAGAATTCTCCTGTGCCATGTTGAACACTAAGCCAGCAAAATAGTCCAAAGGAGACCTATTGTACCAGGCTGCAATTAAAATGAAGTGCTAATATGGCAAGGCTCATTTTACAAAATAATAATTCTGACTGAACTAGTGTTGCTTTTCATCATGTGCAGTAAAGGATTATTCAAATTTAAAAAAAGATCAGAGGACAAATAACATCTCATTATTAAGCCCATTACTTTCATGATGATTAACATGACAAACATTAGCGGCTGCAAAGAAAAATGGCAGTACTGAAAGAAGAAATAGTGGCCATAAATTGGGTATACTTTATTAAACTGAACTCACAAGTAATTTTTGCTTCCTTTTTTTCAAGGATTAGACAATAAACAAGCAAGACAAGGTCATCAATAGGAGCTAACTGAAGTTGATGTTAATTTTCACAAGTTTTGCCTAATGGTACCTGGAATGTTTGAAAAATGCAACAACAATAAAATACAATGATCAGGAGATACTGATAAACAAAACAGCTTTTGATCATCTATTAGTTGTAGTGGGTGTAGTGGTTAAGAGTGGCAGACTCTAATCCAGAGAACTGGGTTCAATTCCTCACTCCTCCACAAAAAGCCTGCTGGGTGACCTTGGGCCAGTCACAGTTGCCTCTGAACTCTCTCAGCCCCACCTACCATACAAGGTGTCTGTTATGTGTGGGAGGTGGAAGGGAAGGCACTTGTAAGCCGCTCGGAGACTTCTTACGGTAAAAAGGGGTCTAAAAATTAACTCTTCTTCTGTTAGTTAATTTGTTAAATAGTAGAATGTAACAGTAAATATTATTTTTAAATTGCTCCATAGGCTATGCTAGAAATCCAGTTCAAATGTGCAAGCAGGGAAGCCCTTTTAAAATGTTCATGGAAATTTCGGGTGTGAAAACACGCCCCCCCTTCCATTCTGAAGCTTCTTGCCTTTGGAAAGGTGGATTCATGATGGATTCCAGTCCTAAGATCTTCCTGATTTTCAAAGGCAGGGGGCTTTTGCCATGGTGCGAGAATACCTTCAAACAGGCACTTTCCAATATTTTTTTCTGAGATGGAGAGTCCCACACACAGCCTGCTCCATAATGGGATGAGGGACAACAGTGGCCTCAGGCAGTGGATTTGGGGGTCTGGCAACCTCCAATGCCCCCCCCCCCCAACACCACTATCCCTACTGCCTCTTCCTTTGCCCCTGGAGCAGCAAACACTCCTTCTCAGATGTTTTAAAATGCAAAGTGGTTTACTGTACTGTTTAAAATTATCACCTGGAGGAGCCAGGAAGGAAGGCACCTTAGCTGCTCTTGGCTGAGGCAGCAGTAAGAGGGGGGAGCTCAGGTCAACCTGCCACTGGTCCCGCAACAGAACTGCACCATTTGTCATATGGACTTCTGAAAGTCTATGTGGCTCAACTGGACTTGGGAGATCTGAAGTCACATGTTTGTTCGGCCATGGATGTGGGGGTTGGTTCTGAGACACACTCATTTTCTGCTACTCCTCCTTTTATCTAAAGTGATTTCTTCTTCCACTTTCATTCCGTGTGTCCTAAAAGCAGGAATTTATTTTTTTGCATGTTGCCGGGTTAGTTAGTTTGCTTAATAATATAATAATAGGATGAATGGGGTAACAGCTGCATTGTCATATTTTCTTATGCAGGTGAAAGAGTTTTCTTCTTTTTGAGCCTCATAATATTAGGGTTTGCTTTTATCTTAGGTATTTTGGGCTGTCACCTAAGGAGTCCTTTTCTCTTTCTTATAGAAATCAAGAATAGCTTCATTTAAAGATAAAATTCATCTTAGGGGATGCAAAGCCTGAAGAATCCAACTATCATGTTTTCAGCAGAGCTATCTCTACATTTCCAAATTTGCCATAGAAGGGAAAAAGCCTGAAGGAACATCAGCCTGTGCAATCCCTGTCCTCTCCCCAACTCATGCAGTCCTAATTATTTCTTGGTTTTCAACAAACCATAGTTTGCCATTACATTCAGACCAGCAAACTGTGCTTCATTTCAAATGTAATGCAAACTGATGGTTTAGTTAAACTAACTATAGGTAATTGATGATTTGAATCTACACCACCGTGCTAACTAAGGATAGTTCAGATACCTCAAGCCAGGATAAAAAGCTGGCTTATTAACCATTGTTAGTCCTAACTGTGGTTTCACATTATTTACAAATATGGTATCTTGACTTAATCCTTATTTGCTTCCTGCTTATGCTGCATGCCTTCCTAACCCCACAAAGTCAGCAGGCGAGAGCAGCTCAGAAATGAAACCACTGTTGCCATCAGGTGGTTCTTGCTAGCATCCAGACTCTCCTGGCCCACACTCTCCATATAGCATTTAGAGGATGCTGTATTAGTGTACACAGGTATCCTCTAACAGATGCTTAGTACAGTCAGCTCTAGTAATCCTGATCATGTTTTAGGAAGGCATGTGTGTATATTTGTACTGAGCCCATGTTGTGTTCCCACATTCTTCAATGGTATTCAATGCTGTCAGTGCCAATTATCTGTTTGTGGTATATACACATGACAATCCTAGTGTACGGCAACACATGCTCATTACACTATTTCGTATAAGGATCTGTTGGGTTACAGCCCTTGGCTGCAATACAGTATGTAGTTGTTCACTAGGATTTACATAATTCATGGACTAAATTGTAGACATCTTATAATATCGAGCAAAACACCCCCCCACACACAAGTTAAGCCACAGGTTTGCCACATAAACCAGTATAGAAAGATAATGTGTTGACCAATATTTTCATCAGCACATTTTTTTTGGTGACAGTGAAGAATTCATCAACCAATAAGGATCACTGGTATAACAACTGTTCTTGTCTGTCAAACTGAAAGCTAACGTGAGATATAATATTACTTCTCCTAATTAAGAAGTCACAAACATGACATCCATCTATCTATTGTGTGTGTGTAAAGTGCCGTCAAGTTGCAGCCAACTTATGGCGACTCCTTTTGGGGTTTTCATGGCAAGAGACTAACAGAGGTGGTTTGCCAGTGCCTTCCTCTGCACAGCAGCCCTGGTATTCCTTGGTGGTCTCCCATCCAAATACTAACCAGGGCTGACCCTGCTTAGTTCTGAGATCTGACGAGATCAGGCTAGCCTGGGCCATCCATCTATCTATTATCTCAGGTTTATTACAAATACTGGCCCACTTCAGCTCTCCAAGCCACCACATGTGAAAGGAAAAGACAAGATACAAAGATGACAGCCAAGAGCTGATGCTACTGTAGTGAGAACAGGTACAACATCACCAAAAAGGTGATCCTGCATTTGTAAAGCAGCTAGTGATCCAAGACCATTTGTCAGAAAGAGGATGATAGAAAATCTGTGAAGAATGATGGTTGGGTAATCACCTGGAACTTATCGCTCTTGGTGACACACAAGACATCGGTGACGGCTGCAGTGATGAATAAGCAGAAGGAAAGAGAAAAGAGACCAACTGCACATTCATTTGAAGGAACAAACAAGACAAATGCCTAAGGCACTGATATATCAGAGATGTGAGAAGACTATACAAAACGAGAGTTCATGCTTAGCTAGACATGCACTTTAGGGGTGGTGCACAGAGAAATGTACTTTGGAATAATGAACAGACTATCTTGATGATTTAGCAGCAGATAGTGGGAAAGATGGGAAACAGCGAAACTTTAGGTAACTCACTTGAGACATTCTATAGCTTCAAAAAGAAGCTTTAATTTGTAGAGGTCCTGCTTCCATATAGTCTCTTACTTTGTCACTGGACGGTGGGGATGATTCACATAACGACCTTCTTTACACACTAGGGTTACCATTATTCATTGCAACCACCACTGCAGGCTGTTTCCAGTTTGTACAGACCAACTTTCCCTGTTCCAAGAACTATATGGAAGATGGTGTTTCAAATAATCTTCCACCAGAAATCTCCCACCCAGAAGGGGGCGGGACAAGAAAAGGTGGTTACATATGGGAGAGGCTGTACAAAACCTATAAAATCTATGTAAAACTATTTCTTTTCATATACCAACAGAACCTTGTTCAATGGCCATCATTCTTTTACTAAATATTTCAACAATAATTTACAGTCCCCAGGATTAAATTGGCTTTCTTGACATAGTGTTGCTTTCTATATAGGCTGTTGAGAGAATTACTGTTAACATCCCTGATCTTCTGGTACTGATAGAAGCAATCCAAGCATGGTGGTGGAAGAGTGAATGCTCATTCCCTCCATCAGAAACCTTAAAAAAGTGCTGACATCCATCTGCAAAGAAACCCTAATAACAAGATTTCTTCCCCTTTGAAAAAAAAAAAGGGCGGGGGGGAGAATCACCTAAAAGGGTGATTCTCTATATAGTAAATCAGCTCTGGCAAAAATCTGTGACTTGTACGTTATTTTGAGCAGATTGATGGAGATGTCTGCTCACTCATCCACCATTAGGGACTACTGCCACTACCAACAGGTGAACTGGGGGGCCATGGCATTTGTGTACAGAAAATAATACAGTTACTAGGTTCCAATACCTGTAAAAAAAGATCATTAAGTCCCTGCATCATTCTTCTGCCTATAGTCAGTTTGTAACAAGAGTGTGGCCTCTCATGGCTGAATGAAGGTCTTTCCTGTCAAAGAGTGAAGTCCTAGTATCACATTCGCCTTTCTTTATTCAGTCATAGAGATTTACTCTGAAGCTCTCCTGTTAGTGATATCTATTTAATGATATGAATATCTATTTAATGGTATGAATTTATGTTGCCTCTTTTATTCAAGGGCTGAAATACCACCAGTCAAACTGCATAATTCCACCAAAGGGCCTTTAGTTTACGTTAAACAAATGCCAAAATTTACCTTAATTCCTTGAAGGGGTCTGCCCTGATAGTGGAAGTTTCTATGGATTTAGGGAACACTGTACCTTCTGCTCCTGAAATAACAAAACAAAACACAAGTTGTAGATGTTATAAATTGCCAGCAGGGGGATGAAGCTCAGATTGCAGGTGGTACAATTTGTAGCTAATCTGTCCATAAATGAATCTAGAGCTGCTCTATCTTAATGAGTATCCAGCATAAAGGGGCTGAGGGCTTTCCCCCCAAATGCAGTTGGCCTGTTTTTCATTGCAGAAGCAAGTACAGGTTCGCAAAATGTAGAATATTTTAGACACGCAGTGTTGTTGTTTTTTAATGAGTAACTCTATCAGTATAATATATGCTGCTAGACTTGAATGCTTTTCCGATAGGGTGACAAAGGGATGGATAATACCAACATCGTATCATTGCCAAAATTCAGTAGCCCCCTCTCCCTTCACTTTCCATGCAACAATGCCACTATTGCTCATCTGTCTCAATTTTAATCCTGCCCTTCCTACAAGGAATTCAAGGGGTGTACATGGCTGCCCTTTCCCGCATTTTATCCTCGCAACATTCCTAGGATATGGGGGGCAGGTTACATGGAAAGAGAATGACTGTCCCAAGCTACCCACTGAATTTCACAGCTGAGTGGGCATTTGAATGATTTCAGGCCTCCTAGATCTTCGTGCAGCACTGTAACCACTACATCACGCTGACTCCTAGCAGTGCCAGAGGAGTATGTGTATATATATATTAGCACAGTATATCCTTAACTATTACAATACTGATTAGCAAAGTCAGATGGAGACAATATGGATCTAATTTGTGCTTTCTTTCTTTAGAACATAGATATTGGGAGGCTGCTGCACTTTGTTATGCCTGGGATCTATTTGCAACTGTTTAGTACATTGCTAGCCATATGCTGGTTTCATCAACTATTTGATGAAGCCAGCAGATGGGTAGCCATAAAAATCAGCTGTGCATGATAGCTTGGGGATATACTCTTGAAAGCACAGAGAAATGCTAACCCCTCCCATTAGGCTTTTAATCTACGCTGCCTACTACGTTGGACTGCAGCCTTAAAGTTACAGCTTCTCAATCTTTGCAAAGGTCATAAGCTTGAAAAACCTAAAATGTAGAAACCTTTCTCCAGACATTGGCTTTATACAGTCACAAGTCATACAAGGGTTGGAACCTGTGTGTATATTTTCACACCAGTTTTTTCAGTCAAACTACAAAGTTGTGTTTACTCACCTTACATAAACTTGAACATTTCTGCTCACTACTGTATTTTTTCTAGAGGAGGTCATTCCAATGCAAAGGACTACTAGTTGCTTCAACCTCGCCTATCTATAAAATACTCACTACAAAGTTCAAACATGTCTTCTCAGACTTTTACAGGGGCCATCACAACAATGGTAAAAGCTGGCACTTTACCCTCTCAGAGAGTGAAAGGCTGCAGCTATAGAACATGGTTGTGTTCCTGTAGCACAGGAACTTTTGCACTAGATCATGTTCTCTGGTGCTGCTACACATTGCATCATAAATTGGTGGAAACAGCTGTAAAGTCACGGATGGATGATGGCGACCCTGTTCGGTTTTCGAGACTAGAGATGTATAGAGGAGGTTTGCCATTGACTTCCTCTACATAGCAACCCCCATCTTCCTTGGTGGTCTCCCATCCAAGTACAGACCAGGACTGACCCTCCTTGGCTTCCAAGATCTCATGAGATCAGGCTAGCCTGGGCTATCCAGGTCAAGGCCAGCATAAAATTAGGAATAAGATATTCAGTATGGAAATGTACGTGATTGGCAATCTGCAAGGAAACCAAGAAGAGTTTTCATTGCCATTATTTCATATTTACAGGGCAGAAAGTAAGCCTTATCCAATCTGTTGACAAATCAACATCTCTTATCTCTCTGGGTATTGATAACATTTGTTCATCTGTCGTAACAACTTGAAATACAAAATAATGTTCCTTTGGTAAAGATGGGCTATATTGTTTTCAACATACAAGGCAATTGGTTTTGTGATGCCTTCCTATATTTCTACAGTGAGCAACATATGGTAGAGGACAGTTACGATATATATATTTATACCTATTGTACATTTCAGAGCAATAATCATCCTCTTCTTTTGTTATTTTTAACAGAGTTTGATTAAAACCCAAGTCCAGAAAATCTTTCTTTTGACACTCTGTAATTTATCAGCAATAAATGTTCATAAACAGTTTGACTGGAAAATCCATAAAGCTATTTCAGCTTTATTTTAAGTTCTATTCAGTGCCCCTCAAAAATGATTTCATCAATGTGTCTTCCATTTACTGGCTTTCTGCCCAATAACTTAGTTCTACACAATCAATCAGGAATTTATAAAGCATGTGACAGGATCTATCTAAAGTGTTTTGAATTACTGTAATGATTCACTCAATACCTTTATCCCCCTTACCCTTTCCTGTACTGGTGAACATTGGGGAGAATAAATTTGTCACCAAAAAACCCCTCATGTGCATTCAGTTATTGTGGTAACAATAGGAAAGATTTTGTAATATATACTGCAGAGTTTCACAGAAATATTTGTCTTTCTTTTGCATCTATATTTCCTGAAAGCAAAGCCCTTAATATTAATCTACATAAAGGAAAAATCACCATTTGATAACTCTTCTCTGCTGGTTAACTGGTTACATCCTTCGCTACTTTGTTGGAGTTCTACCAAGTATCAACAAGATTAGTTTCAACATGTCTTTTCTGAACAAGCTTTCCTAAATGCAGCTGTTTGAGTTCAACATATGCTTTTTACCACCGCTTGGAGTCTGTTGCTATTGAACAGACTCATCTGTTTCATGCAGAGCTTAAACTGAATCCTGTGTCCTACAACCTGTGGTTTACACTTTGCTGCAACTCAGCTATTACAATTCTAGAAATCAAAGCAGCAAGAGAATCACCTCGCTGAGGTCCTGCATTATTTCCTTGTGACATAAATTCAGGATTCTTTGCATGCTGGGATCAGCTCTCTGTTGCTAAGCATTACACAAAGTCCTCTCACTATGTACTGTCTTGCAAAATACAGCTTGGCAAAGTTTTACCTTGAACTATATCCCGATTAACAGCACCATCTCAGTGTCAGCAATAGTTTGAAACGTTGGGAATTAACAGTCATGCATGTAGGCGATGGCTCATACTTGCCAATCTTATCAATGGCAACTCTCTGGTTAAAACAAACAGACATGCTTTTACTTTCCCCCTGAGAACTAGGGCCAGTTCCTTGATTCTGCTTTGTGATGTTTCTGTTACAAGTGTGACTGTCCCTCGAGTCTGCCAAAGCTCAGTGCATCTTTATTTGATACCCCTTTAAGTTTAGCTATTCCCCACACTTCTTTTTTCACTGCAAGGTACATAAAAATAATTTATGATAGTGCACTGCCTCTATCTTATGGAACACCACTAGAACAAAGAAATCAAACATATAAACTAAATATATTTTACCACTTAGTATTGGAAATGGCTTCTACTAGGGGCGGGCGGGGGGGTCAATGGCAAATTTTGCTACAGATAGATGAGACTGTAGTTATGAAAACTCTCTTTTTCATGATTGTAAGCCTGCAATCTAGTCTTTTTGTAACTTAAGTTCTACGCACTACCTAACTTTAGATATTTTCTGAATTAAATAAGGACAATAAAGAGGTTACCCACCCTGAAAGAATATGACCCCAAATAAATTCATATTAATTAGCTCAATAACAGAAAATTGAACTATGTATTTTTGATCATAATGGGAGGGAAGGTGGCTTGGTGTAAGATCAGAAACTAAGAAGGGTTGATACTTGGATGGGTGAACACTAGGATTGCCATTCCCCTGCCAGGGGTGGAGGATTCCCTGCTCTGAGCTCCCTCCCCTGGGGTATTCAGCTGGCTGGCAGGGGACTTACTTGCTGCAAAGGAGGCTGGAATGAGGCCGCCGTTGAGGCAATGATGTCATTTCTAGAAGTGGTGTCATCATGTTGCTGACAGTCGCAGGATGCTCAGGTATTTGGGCAAACTCTAGGCTAAAAAATGGCTTCTTCTATAGAGTTTTTGCCCAGATACCAGAGCATTCCTGCGATTGTCGGCAACACGATAATGTCATGTCTGGAAGTGATGTCATTGTGTTGGCGCCAGCTTCTCTCCAGCAGTCATTTGCAATTAGTAAGTCTCCCACACTCTGCCAGTGGCCAGGGGGGACACGGCAACCCTAGCGAACACCAAGGAAGGTTATGCAAAGGAAGGCAATGACAAACAACCTCTGCTTCTCACTTGCCGTGAAAGTCCCTTGCTGGGGTCACAATAATTCAGTTGGAACTTGATGGCACATACATACATATTTTAGACACAGTAGTTGCTAATAATATTGAAATGCTGCAGGACACCAATGGATGTTGGCGTTAACAATATTAACTGCTATTTTTCTCATTTGGAAGTGGGTAAGTGTAGGCAGAATTACAGGACTAATACCATGTGCTCAATGCATTTCACCATATTGTTGATCCCATATTTGGCATCAACCTAATGTTGAATAAAGATAGTATTACAAGTAGGGACACATTCTGCGAATCTCATTAAAATATTAGCCATCTATTTCTCCCTACATAATTGAGTCAATGCCCCTAGAAAGTGATCATATGGTGGCTCTTGCAGATTTTGGGAATGAAAATCCAATCCAACGTGTCACAAACAATCTGTGATTCCATCCTTTAATTTCATGCTTTTAAAGCCTAGCTTGACCTCAATTTATGTTCTTGGAATGCCGCAAGGTATAAATGCAGCATCTTCCTTTTAATCTTATAAAGTCAGAAACCAGTAAGCAATATCTAAATGCTTAAACTAAGCCTAAAGATTAAGGAGGTCATAAACCACCTGCTCTTGCAGAACAGAAACCCATTATTATTGCTCTATAAACTAGATTACTTGGTCTGCTGTAATAATCCTTGATCATAGTCATTTGTTTGGGACTCAGAACATTTTACGACCTCAACAAAAGAAAGAGAGATGGCTGCAAAAACATAGAGGACATGGGATTCTCAACTTAGCTTTGAATCAATGGCATTGCAAGGTGGCTTGGCCCCCAAACTAACAGGGATCAGAAAAAAAATGGGCAGATTCCCAGGTTTTGGTATTTGGCCGAAAATAAACTCGAATATTGCTGAAACAGCTAATTTCGGGTTCATTTTCAGTTCGGGTTTACTGATATGCACAGCCCTAAGGGGGACCCAAAAAAAAGTGGCACGATATGTTACTTTATCAAGAACAGTGAGTATAGAGGATGTGGTGTATTTATTGTATACATTATAATGGAACAGTCTATTCTCCACTCTTATATTTGTGTGAGTTTGTTTAGTCTCACAGAGTGGAATCCCTGCTTGTTAGTTTATGTATGTATGTCATTAATTTTATACCCCGCCCTCCTCTAGCTGATGCTCTGCTCATTAGTTAAAATTGTAAACTGCAGTTGCTCCCATCCCTGTACCTTCTTGCTAATAAATGGATGTTGTTTTGAACACAGTCATCTTTGCTGTATGAACCTAAGCACAGGAACCTCAGCAAGTACCCTATTCCTGATGAGCAGCAAAGGGGACCATCACAGGAAAGTCCAAATCACAGAACATGACCCCATGTGGATTTCTGTGGGCACTACAATAACAATGAGTCACCAGGCACTGAGCAGATCCCAGTCTCTGTCACCACACTCCAAGTGGCTCCGGGTCCCCCACCTGCAGTCTCTGCTGGGCCCCAAGTGGCTCCCAGCCTCACCAGTGTTGCCACTGGGCCCAGCTTCTACGTGCGCCCTTTGCTGTGGGCCTGCAATGGCTCCTAGCCTCCACTGTCAAGCCTGGAGTGGCTACTTCTCCAGCTGTCAACACAGGAGATATGTATATTGTCTGTGAATGTGCAGACAATGCTCTGGTTTTGGTGGGGATTTAACCCTCCCCAATGTATTTTAATGTTTTCATATTTTTCTGCAAACCTGGGGAGTCCACCAATTTTGCAGAACTGTTTACTGTCAGTGTGGCCCTGATCTTTGGATTTACAAATGTTCACAGATGGGAGGCCACACTTCACTAAGAATATAAGATACTGTGTCCCCCATTCCCAGTTTGTCTCAGCATTCCAGTCAGAACAAAACATCTCAAAGTACTTATACTACTCTGGATGTTGAAACCTGCATCCATATTATGATAAAAGAAAACCACAAATATCTGGGCCGGGGGGGGGGGACTTAATATGAACCAACGGTATGTGGGAGAGCACAGAGGAAGGAGGACTTAAGGTGCAGTTAAAAATTTAAAAAGTAATTTACAGTGCAATCCTAAACCCAGTTACTGCAGCCCAACCCCATTAATTTCAGGGGGTTTAGACTGGAGTAACTCTGCATATGACGGCACTGATCATTAAGGAAACCAGAATATTCATCCACATTTAAAATAAAACTTCTAAAAATGTTTGAATCATAAAAATCACAACACAAGATGTCTATACTACTTGTTAAGGGATTCAAACACATTTGCTTTCAAGCCATTTCTAGGCAGCCACAACAATTAAACATTCATTATTAATTATTGTTCATGATCTTAATTGCACAACCATTCTTTTAAAACGAGCAACTAGTTTGGCTGCAAAAAAAGAAGTAACATTTAAGCAAGTACCACCAACCAGCAATTAATTACGCACATGTTTATCAACATTATCAACTTCATACCAATTGACTTTGCAATGAAAGGGGACCAAGAGGCATTTTTGATCACCTCATGAAAATCAATAAGGCCATGGAACTGATTTCAAAAAGAATTCATCATAATTCATGAAGGTACAGGACACTGCGTTTCACTATAATGTTCTGTGGTTCAGAAATATAAAGAGAATAACAAGTTTGAGCATAAGTCTAAAACCATGACCCTAAAAGGTGCAGGGGAGGCAGGAGAAGGGCACTATCACAGTTTATATTTTAACCTAGGCTGCTTGCATGTGTTCTAGCATCACATTCCTGACCACTATTATAGTAGTTCCAATGACAGCAATATCACAAGAGAGCTCATTTGACACCCCGCTCCCCAAGCTATATTTGTTTGCTACTACCAGTTCTGCAAGAAAAAGTGGCCGGTGTATCCACAACCCAAAATAGACATACACAAAGTTATCAAGGAGAACATCCTGTTCTCTGAAAGCAGATTATGTTTCAGAGGGGCTTAGAGGAAGAATGTTAAGGAAAGCTCAAGGAATGTAGACTAAATCTGCCTTGCATTTAGATTTGTAAAATGTACTGTATGTTATTTTTCTAATCCTTGTGACACCAAATCAATATTAATCTGATATTGGCTGATTCTTCTTCCTTAAACAGGATTTGAGGTTAACACAATATACAGAGATATCTAGCAGATTTGTTTGTAAAATCCATGTATGCTGCCTTAGTTTCACCCCTTTTTTTCATCTGTGGTTTGTATCAAAATGTTATTATTGCTATTTTTAAATTAAAATATTAAAAATATATCTCTGTGGCTCTTCCCTGCAACAGCTACCACAAAATTATTAAAGTACCTTCATCAAGTGTTCAGTTGTTTAAGCACAGGTAGCTTCTCCACCCCCAAACATTACCATAAAGTAAATAACTTTCTTGAAGAGAGGAATATGGGCAAAAAAGGCCCCCCGAGGGTCTTCCTGCAACTCATTAATGAGATCCTCCATGAGGAGTGGTAGTTTATTTGGATGACATTCTTATTTACTCCAAAACCATGAAGGAGCATGTTGCTTTGGTCAGAGAAGTATTGCAGCGTCTTAGAGATCATCAGCTCTATGCCAAACTTTTTAAGTGCGAGTTTCACAAGAAGCAATTAACCTTCCTAGGATGTATCGTCTCGCACCAAGGACTGACTATGGATCCAGAAAAGGTGTGAGCTGTGCTCAGTTGGGAACCACCCTCTACTCGCAAACAAGTCCAAAGATTCCTCGGGTTTGCGAATTTTTACAGGGCGTTCCTCCCTCATTTCGCTCGGATTGCTCTGCCCATCACGGATCTCCTTAAAACTAAGGGGAAGGGGGATTCGGCCACTTTACCCAATGCCTGGGTGGAGTGGACCCCCCAGTGTCAAGCCGCCTTTGATAGTCTAAAGCAGTCTAAAGGTGAGCCGCTGTCTGCGTGCTACTTCCCGGGGTTGTCCTGGTTCCGGGGAGCCCCAGGAGAACGAAGGGGAAGACCAGTCCATCCCCCCTGGTAATTTTTGACCATGCTCCAGTCCCTGCCATTGCTCGCGCCTGAGCAGCGGCCGCCTCCGCCAACAGTTGTTCCTCCGTTCGCCTTTGGTCAGCGAGCACTTAGTCCACCTCGAAGTTGGCGACTGCGGCGGCCGTCACAATTGGTTCGGCTGTTTGCTCCAAGAGTAATTGGATCTCCTTGTGTTGGCCCAACAGCGTTTGGACCTGTTGAGCCAGATCCACGGAGGAAAGACCAAACTCCTGGCTTAAAACGTTCTCAACTTCCGCTACCGTCACTGTGGCTAGTGGTAAGTCCATGAGGACCAGGACTGTCTGGGCGGCAACGCTCTGTGCTTCCCGGTGGCATACGGTGGGGTCCGGGACAGTTAGCAGAATGTCTCCCTCTCGAGCCCCCGCCATCAGGAAGCAGGATCTGAGCCCCTGGATGGGGGCGGCCGACTCCCGTCGTGGCTCGCTGAGCGTCAGCTCAGACAACAACTGAGTTAGCAAGGCAAGGTCATCCTGTGCCAACCAGGTCTCTTCAAGTAAAGTATCCAGTCCCAAAAGGTCATCTCGGGCACGTAGATCAGCGTCCTGGGTCCTCCAGGGGGTCGTCTCTGCCAGGCAACGCCACTGATCAGTCACCAGCCCAACCAGCCGGGCAGCCTCCGCGTCAGTTCGCAGCGTCTCCTCCAAGACGGCATGCAGTAAACCGGGTTCCTCAGGGAGCTCGTCTCGCACCCCAAGCCAAGGAGACGAGTACCTAGGCGAATCCTCCAGGGCTCCAGCCAAGGTCAGCAATTAAAACCGATGAAGATGACTGACTAGTGTCATAATGTGAGCTCTAGTCCTGAGGCAAACCCATAAACAGATTCCAGCAGACGGCAAGTCCACGAAAGCAGTTTTATTGATTAGACTCGACAGGTTACAGAAGCCATATTCAGAATGACACTAGTAAGGGGCTAAGGCAAGGCAGATGGCATATATGGAAAAGCAAAAGGAGATAACCAGTAACCCAGGCAACCCCCCTCCAGAGGCAGGAAGGAGTACTTAGCAATTCCCACACTAAAGGAATCTATGAAGGACTCTATGAAGTCTAAACACGGGGCACGGACTGGCCTTGGAGAGAACCGCAAAACAACACCTGGGAGCACAACCATGAACTGTCTTCATGGCCTGCTCCTGACATAGTGTGAAAAAAATTGAAACAGTATTTCGAAGAAGAAGAAGAAGAAGAAGAAGAAGAGTTGGTTTTTATATGCCGACTTTCTCTACCATTTAAGGAAGACTCAAACCGGCTTACAATCACCTTCCTCTCCCCTCCCCACAACAGACACTCTGTGAGGTAGGTGAGGCTGAGAGTGTGTGACTAGCCCAAGGTCACCCTACAGGGTTGCCATAAGTTGGCTGTGACCTGATGTCAAAAAAAGTCTTATTTATAAGAAAAATCAGGAAAACTACTTGTATATGCTGGAAGTAAAAGGAATCAAAGCTAGTGTCGGCTAAGACAATGTTAATGTTCTTTATTGGATATTCCCATTCAATTACTTCAAGGACATTGACTGGCCTTCATTTGTTGAGACACATTTGTCATAAAGGTAATAACACTGAAGAAAGTCAGGGCAAGAATAGCAGTGTCTCTCACATATTATTTAGCTATGGTTATGGTTATGTTTATTAATATAATTTGTACTGAAATTCTCTATGTGGAAGTGTTTGAGAAGAAGGGGCTGAAGGACAGAAAAGGATTAACACCCTGTTTTGGAAGTTGCTTCAGTTTAGTATTTCCAGACTGTGATGCCTTAGCTGCCCTCAGATCAAACTTATTCATTAAGCAGGTGTTTGTTGCAAGGGTCATGATTCTGTTTTTATTGAAGAAGGAACTGTCGGGTCAGGGAACCAAAGACGAATCAAAGTCTTCTGAACGAACCCGCCTCTTCCCTCATTAACTTTGGAAGATTTTCAAAGTTCAATGTTACATTTGCTTGTGATTATAAAATAAAATCCGTATTAAGAAATTAGACTTACATTAGGTGGGAAATGATGGGGGAAAGGTGGTAAATACTGACTAAGGGAACTTTAGCAAATGTGAACCATCCAAATGAAAATCTGCCTGTGGAGGACTGCATTGTGAAGACACTTCTGCGTCCAATAAATGTGATTCAGAATTGTGAGGATTTATTTGCAGAAGCATGTTTTAGCCTTGCCTAGAGCTGGCTCATCTCCCTTGGGAATGACAGATAGTACACATGAGAATGCAGTACAAGCTGTATGTTTCAATGCAGCCAGTTGTGGATGAGGAAATGGAAGCTAGTCAAGGATCTCTCCCATTTACTACCCCCTACCCTCTCCTCCAGAGCCCCGTGGCACAGAGTGGTAAGTTGCAGTACTGCAGTCCAAACTCTGCTCACGACCTGAGTTCGATCCTAGCGGAAGTTGGTTTCAGGTAGCCGGCTCAAGGTTGACTCAGATTCCATCCTTCCGAGGTCAGTAAAATTAGTACCCAGCTTGCTGGGGGTAAAGGGAAGATGACTGGGGAAGGCACTGGCAAACCACCCTGCAAACAAAGTCTGCCTAGAAAACGTCGGGATGTGACGTCATCCCATGGGTCAGGAATGACCTGGTGCTTGCAAAGGGGACCTTTACCTTAACCTTACCCTCTCCTCCCTGTTACAATACTCTGGGATTAGCTGTCATTTATGGGCTGAGCAGGAATTGGGGAGGGGAGTTCTATCTGATTTGGCTAGGATGGGAGACTTTTATCTGGTTGTTCATAATTAGGTGAGATCCTGAAAGGTTGGCTAGGCTCTACCTGGGACTTGCAGGTTTTTGTGGAATAATTTGCTTTTTCTTATCATTAGATTGGCAGGCACCCTGAGGCATCAGATGAAAGGGTAAGTACTCAAACTAGACACTCTTGCCTGAATAGGGTTGCTAACCTTCAGGTGGTAGCTGGAGATCTCCCACCATTACAACTGATCTCCAGGTGATAGAGATCAATTCCCCTGGAGAAAATGGCCGCCTTGGCCATTGGACTCTATGGCATTGAAGTCCCTCCCCTCTCTAAACCCTGCACTACTCAGGCTCCACCCCCTAAATCTCCAGGTAATTCCCAACCCAGAGCTGGCAACCCTATGCCTGAATGATTCTATGGGGCTGGAGCAGGACTAATTCTTCAGCTTTGTACATCATTTCTTGAACTCTTATATGGTATCATGTATGTGGGAGGAATGCAGATGATGGGCATAATCACACTGCACATTTGTTACCAGTAAGAAAAAGCAAAGTATAGCCTGAGGCCATTGTGAGCTTGTGTAGGATTGTCTAAATAGTGGCAAAACCACTGGGGCAGCCTTTTAGGGAACAAGTATCTTGGAGAGAGGGAGTTTAATAAACTGTGCGGCTCTGTTTGTTATTAAGAAACCCTAGTGAAGAAGAAGAGTTGGTTTTTATATGCCGACTTTCTCTACCTTTTTTTTTTTTAAAGGAGAATCAAACCGGCTTACAATTGCCTTTCCTTCCTCTCTCCACAACAGGCACCTTGTGAGGTAGGTGGAGCTGAGAGAGTTCTGTGAGAACTGTGACTAGCCCAAGGTCACCCAGCTGGCTTCATGTGGAGGAGTGGGGAATCAAACTCAGTTCTCCAGATTAGAGTCTACCACTCTTAACCACTACACTACGCTGGCTCTCCATGGTGTTTTCATTTTAGGGTATGCGAGCCAGTTTCCTTTTATTCTGAGTGAAGCAGCAAATGCCCCACAAACAAATATATGAAAAAAATATGAGGATTTTTTTCTGCCCCTTAGATATATTATGCACTGTGATCCACAGAAGGACTTGCATGAAAAATTATTTCTGGGTTTGATCCACAGTCCATCTGTGCCTACATAGCATTATTCCTTTGTTTTCTGCTGATATAAGGGAATTTCAGACATGCATTTGATTTGAAGAACAGTTGAGACTCCAATCATTCAATTTAACAAGTCTGCTTTCCCTTAAGTTTAGGCATTTGTTGACAGGTTCCAATTTTCTTCTGTACTAGGATTGACTCTGTTCCAGGAAACAGGGTACGACTCCTTTTGAGGGTGGTGGTAAGAAGGAAGAACAAGACTATCAGAAAAGGCAAAACAAGCCAGGATTTTGGCAGTGAGCTTAGCACTTATACAGTTTATTGATTGCTTGATCAGGTTGATAAACATTCACATAAATGTAATGCCCTTTCCCTCCCACATATAACAATGCAATACAAAACCTGGGTGAAAATGTTTGTGGATGCAAAGTCACTGAGACAGCTAAGAGGATTTATACAAAGATAGAGATATTAGCTCATCCTATTCATATTAAATCATGTCCTCTTCCAGATAATGCTGAAAATACCAAGGGCAATGCAAATTATTTCTTCATCTCCCTCAGGAAGAGGCAGTCCAGTTCTTATGAACACAAGGTTGGAAACATAAACAGATTGGGGAGAATATACTGTTTGTTTAAAGCAATAATTCTGTCTTATATTCATTTACTGGGGAATTAGTGTCCTAATGTTATCTGGGGCACATCAAGTTATATTAAAAGTGATTTAGTCGTTATTTTTAAATAAATACTAAAAATAATTTTAAGATAATTTTTAAATCTAAAAGAGGGGATTAATTATGTTCACACACATTAAAAAGTTATAAAAGTTATAAAAAGCTGTTCCTGTGGCCACTTTTTGGACTCAATCTCATTTTTCAGGCATCCAAGATGCCTCTCTTCATCAAGCTTTGCCTTTAAAGATAAAACCGGGATTACCTGCAATTATGACTTTTATTACCTATCCTTGAAAACTAGCCATTACTATAGAATCATCTTTTTATTTGCCTTTTCCATTCACAGTTCAAGTGTTTTAGAGATAGAGCTTCATATCACACCCAGAAATACACTGGATTTTACTCAATCTGTATTAAGGTATTGATCCCACTGGGCTCAATTCCAATAATGTTGCTGTCAACCAAATTTCTAGATCATCTCCTTATAAACTATAGACAGAGAACTAAGAGGTGCTGGATTGTTGCACTTGTGAAGAAATGCCTTTGGAGGTTTGAACTGAGCAAAGCCTTCACCTTGAATTTTAAAAAGTTGTTGTTCTCTCTTCGCAGAGTACAAGGGGAGGGAAGTCAATGGTTCACCAGCTTCACACATCAAGCCTTTAATTATGCAAATTGTGGGCCCGTCAGCTACAGTGAAATGGTCAAGTCAGACACACACACCCTTCAGGTGATATCTAGTCGGGAACAGAGATTTGGAGGGATAAAGATAGGTTTACCAGGTCCCTCTTCGCCACCAGTGGGAGGTTTTTGGGGCGGAGCCTTAGGAGTGCAGGGGTTTGGGGAGGGGAGGGGCTTCAATGCCATAGAGTCAAATTGCCAAAGCGGCCAATTTCTCCAGGTGAGCTGATCTCTATTGGCTGGAGAGGTAGTTGTGAATTTCCTGCATTGTGCGGGGGGTTGGACTAGATGACCCTGGTGATCCCTTCCAACTCTCTGATTCTATGAATAGCAAGAGATCTCCAGTGAGTACCTGGAGATTAGTATATTTCAATTTACCCACAATAGGTGCTGGAATAGTTATTCTTATACAAATTACAGCACACCTGCTTCAGATTATCAATTTTTTTTTTATGAAACCAAAATTAGTGCATGAATATCTATTAAGGTTCAAACTAAAAAAATATACAATAACTGAATCATACAGTCTGGTAATTATGAATGTTAGCGTCACATATCCACAATACTGAAATATACAATTGCAAAAACATTAAAGAAAAACAGTACTTTGTTCTGTAGTTACACGGTATCAATGTCCAAAGTTCATTCACAGTTTCAATTGGTATAGGAAAGTCTGTGCACTCCTTTTACTATTTTGGTGTAGTTTAAGAGACAGGACTATGTTCAATTTAAAAAGCAGCTTGTCTCTTCAGTACTGGGATTTGTTGTACCAAAAAGAAAGGCAGCTATGCTCTGATCTTCCCTGCAGATCCGTCCATGTTTTTTGGATCATGGCCACAATTTCTCAAAACATGTGATGATCTTTGGGAGCATTGATACTGGAATGTCAGCTGTATTGTCTTAAAAGGCTATATTAAGCATTTTACCACCGTTTAATTTCTAAAGAAACTCATGCTAATTTAAATTGCTTTACATTTAATTAAAACACTTTTGTGTAATCGTAATAATAATGTAACTCTAGTAATTAGTATCAAGTGGCATCTAGAGGGCATATTTAAAAACTAATCTGGAGAATAAATAGAGCTAATTAGCAGCTAGAATAATGCTTTATGATTATCCATTGTTTATAAGTGCTATAATGTTCACTGTGTTATTAAATGAAATTGGTAATTAATGTATCTCACAGCTATTTATCAAAGTTCTTTTATTAAAGCATATCTTAGATACAACCTTTTTTAGATTATTTGGATTTGTTTAATTGCCAAGGAAATAAAGATAAATAGCAGATCATCCACAAAACAGTACTGGAATTTTACTAGCAGCATCTACTTTTGCAGTGTTCATTCAGATGTTATTTTAGCAGTAATGGCTGGATATTCCAGACTGTTGTCTTGTTTATGGAAAGAAACCTTCACCAACTTAACACCTTTGCTTCTGTACACCTCCCACTACTTATTGTGATTGTTGCAGGAAATACCAGAATTAAACCAGTGTTTTCTTCAGCAAACATATGAAATGTGGACTAATATATGCATGTATCTAAGCATCTTTAAACTCTTAAGTAGGGTATATGCATCTTGAAAAACAAGCTAATCGGTTAAGATTTTCTAACCTTTAACCTTTTTGACTAATGAAACTATCAACCATTTAAGCTACGTATCAAATCGTAATATTTGTTACCTTTGGCTTCAGACAAGTAATGTATTGTTCTGAAATTCATGTTAAGCACACTAGCTGCACATCTAGGCACGTCTGAGTCCCAGAGAAATCAATCGAACCAAAACACATTTAATTAACCACTAGAAAGTAACGATTATCTGGAACAAGAGATGTATCTAGATCATTTACAATAACAGCATTAGCACTAACACCTTTTGCGTATTAAAGTGGAAATCTGATTAAATATCCCTTTTAAAAATTTATGATTAATGGATTAACCAATTAATGGATTAACCAATTAATTTTGTTAATCATTTGTTTAATGCAGCTTTAGTACAAGGACACAGGGAATTCAAATCTATTTGTCAGATTTCCACCTTTTATCAACCAATTCCAAAGGTGGTCTCAGAAGGGGAGCAAACCTCTCAAAAAGCCTTTCTTGGGGTTATTATGTGATGTTGGCAGAGGAGAAAGAGGGAACCCTTTCCCAAATCCTATCATGACACTAGTGTGTGTCCTATTCTTTAGAAACAACAATAACATGTATGGTAACATCTTCTACACATGAAACCCAGAAAAGGCATAATAACAACCAGTGGGTTTACCCTATGTGTTCATGTCCAGTCCCCTCTTCTCCCCAAAAGTTCAGATGATACAATGAACCAAGCTGCTATTTGTCTGAAGATGAAAAAAACTGTTCTTTGGTTGCTGTTCAGGAGCAGGCCCACCCCTTTTGCCATAATTGCCCCTGGACATATCCAGGAGTCACAGGAAGCCCACTTGGGAACGCACAGTGCTGACAACAGGGAAGCCTACCAGAACAGTGGTGATAAGGAAAAGTGCTGCCACAGCAGCAACACAGTGTGGGCCATTTAAGGCTATTACAACTGATCTCCAGCCGATAGAGTTCAGTTTACCTGGAGAAAATGGCCGCTTTGGCAATTGGACTCTATGACATTGAAGTCCCTCCCCTCCCTAAACCCTGCCTTCCTCAGGCTCCACCCCAAAAACCTCCCACCGGTGGTGAAGAGGGACCTGGCAACCCTAGTAATGCAGTAATGGATAGGGTTGCCAGGTTCCTCTCAGCAACCGGCAGGAGCTTTCCGGGACTGGGGAGAAGCGACCCAGAAATGATGTGGATGCTCTAGCAATTGCCTCTGAAAACTCTATGGTTGGGGGCTGTGCTAGAATAGAAGTGATGGGGACGCTCTAGCAATCTGCTCTTGAGAGGAGAGTTTTGGCCCTCTTCCGCCCGCCAACCAGCGACAGTTAGGAGGGCAATTGGCAAGCCTAAGTATGGATCCTTTAAGGACCCAGTCACTGCCAACAGTGCAATGGGAGGGGGAAAGAGGCTGCAGGTGTAGCCCAAGATTCCCCTGAGGTCTTATGTGACTGCTAGTTTTTTTGTGAGACTTCAGGGGAATTGACTAGGCATGTGCAGCATTCTACAATAGTTTCATAAGAGGTTCTCTCTTGGCTATGCATGAGAGACGGAGGGGAGGGGAGGGGTAACAGGAACAACCAGGTGCTGCAAGCCCCCACTCCAATTCTGAGGCTCGGAAAGCCTAAGCAGGACAGAAAAGGGTGTGATGGATAAGGTTTCTGCTGAGAAAAGGCATGGAGACCCCTGAACCCCACAGTTACATGAGTTTTCCATTTCAATGGTAGCAGCCAATCACTAACACACTTTAGGGACCAAAATATGTTTGGAACTATGTCAATGGGCTCTCCAATGCAGTACTTTAGTTTCACCTCCTGCTGCTCAGGCCAATTGGAAGGAGCTGGTGCTAAAGGACAGCATTGTGAAGGGAAACACCCATAAACATTAAGAGAAGAAAGGGGATGGGGACAAGCTCACACATCTCTGTTTCTCTCACACAAAATATATAGACTCACAGATATAGAAAGAGTGGGGGCAGCTGAGGGACACTGAGAGCCAAGGCAGTTTTGTGGTAGGGAGAACCTTTCTTGAGGAAGGAAGGCATAAAACGTTACCAGATAGGGAAGGGGAGCATGTGAGCATTCATGTTGTTTGTTCATAATGTGCCATATGCATGGTGTCATGTCTGAACAATCAGAGGGTAGAAATGCAAAACTGGTTTTGTTAAATGGCAACTTTCCCACAGAACAAACTATAGAGTTTGCAATTTAACAGCAATTTAAGGGACACAGGTCAAAGAGGGGAAAAGATGGATGTACACATAACATGAAGTTTCATCCAAAATGTGCTGATAGTTTCAAAAGCCACTGTTTAGAAGAGAATAATATATAACTGGAACACAGTCTTATAAAAAGCACGATGCATTGCAGCCCTACATAATTAGCAACATATTACAAAACCCTGCACGCTGAAAAGATCCTTAGAAACTGTACAGCCTTTTAGCTATATTGGGCTCAACAGATGGTGACTTCAAAGGTGTTGGCTGAATTAATCCTTGTAATCCTAAAAGCTTCAGCTTTAGGTTTCATTTTAAAGAAGCAAATTCAGTGCCAGTGTGATTTCCCATTTTTAAGGGTTTAGTCGTGGTCACCTCCAGCTGTCAGGAAGCCTAGGTTTATGGAAAGGGGGGATTGGTGGGTTTAAACGTTTTAAAAATTCAACATACAAGCAAATTTCAATAGTTTTCAAATATGTTAGAGGTTTTGCAAGATGTAAAGACACACGAGATAGCTTTACAAAGGTGCATCATCTTCTCTGGCTTGTGGAGCTTGGTACTCAACAAATAATATACAAATTCTGACACTCCAGCTAGCAGATACTTGCTTAGAGACAAGGAAAGTAACAGTGCACCAGAGCACAGCTGAATGTGGCACAGAGCTCTGACCCTTTAATATTCTCACCAAACCTAGATCCACCCAAAAAGAACTGTTAATGTACTTCTAATGTACTTCTTTTTAAAAATGTAGATAAGCAAACCAATTCAAGAAGCATTTGCTACTTAGAAAAAAAATGACAAGATTGTACATCTTCTGATTCCCAATGCTACAATCTTACACATGCACAAATCTTTTTTGAAACCAACAATACTTAGAGCAGCATTAACACCAATAGGGATCTTCCCTTTGACCTCAGTAAAAATTTTAATTTCTCTCCTCTTTCTGATATCATACGTAATTTGTTTTATGCTCAACATAGATGGTAGGTTGAAAAGCAAAACATGTCCTATGGCCTCCACTTTATAAACTTCTAAGGTTCGGATCTTTTAATTAGGCCTTTCTCCTCTTTTCCATCCCTTGCTGCTAGTCCTGCAAAAGCCTTTAATAATTCAAGTCAGAAAACAGCCAGCTCAGTAGCTTTTGTTACTTTAAGGCTCTAGAGCTGCAACAGAGAACAGACTTTCTGATCCAGAACATAAGAACATAAGAAAGGCCCTGCTGGATCAGACCAAGGCCCATCAAGTCCAGCAGTCTGTTCACACAGTGGCCAACCAGGTACCTCTAGGAAGCCACAAACAAGATGAGTGCAGCAGCACCATCCTGCCTGTGTTCCACCACACCCAAAATAATAGGCATGCTCCTCTGATACTAGAGAGAATAGGTATGCAGCACCACTAGTATCCATTCTAACTAATAGCCATGAATACCCCTCTCCTCCATGAATATGTCCACTCCCCTCTTAAAGCCCTCCAAGCTTTAAAGCCCATCCAGCTTTGAACAGAGAACAAAAGAATGCAAATATCATTAACAAGATTCAAAGCAGACCACATGCCCAATAACTGCTGCTCTAACCTCTCTAAGAGGACTTTTCATGCCAGGGTGCAGTATTTTACTTTGCCTGTTGTAACAAGGACATGCAAGGCAATAACAAGTCAAGATTGTTTATGTAGCAGACAGAACAGTCAGAAGACACACCAATAATACCTGGACTTTGCCAACGTTGAACACCATGATTAATTGAAACTTCTTTCTGGACTGGTTTGACTATGTCCTCATACTGAGACAACAGCAAAGAAATATGACATAGCAGCTTCTTCCCATATGGTAAGAGACAGAAAGGCTGCAGAAAGGAATTGTGCCGGTGTGTGTGTGTGTGGGGGGGGGGGACGACACAATTTGAAAAAGACTTCTCAGGGCTACTGAAAACCCTCTATAAAATACAATCAGTTCTGATGTCATTGTCTCTGTTCTCCTTTTATGTCCCTTGCTTAAGATAGATAAAACCTTGAGACACAGTCTGCTCCAAACATAAATAAATATGGAACAGGAACTGTGGAAATATTCCTTTCTTTTTACGTTTCAGAAGCTAAAAGAAGACATAAAATAAAAGTGATATGTCTTCAAAACACTGTGGTCCTCAACAGAGCAATTTAAATAAGCAACAGACAAATATATGTGACCAACATACACTGAAAGTGACACACCGGCAACAACTGGACCATTGTTCCTTTCAAAAAGCAAAAATGTAATGTTGCTGGCACAAGAGAATAACTTTAAAACATGCACTGTTCACTAAACTGCAATGAGTGGTAATAAATAACCATCCATTTCCTTTACAACTAATTTTGCGCCTTGTTGCTAAACCCAACTAACTCGGAAGGAAATGTTGTTGAATCTAACAGTGGTAAATGGCACCTGCACATCATTGATCTTCACTGTCTCAGTAGAGACTCTGGAAGCTTGACTCTTTCCTCTTTCCTCATGGTGAGGTCCTGATCCATACCATGATCCCCCAGCCAAATAACATACCAATTCCAATCACCGATTATGACAGTTTATGTTACTGAGAGAAATAAAAGGCCCGCACCAGTAACAGGAGATGAAAATAAGGCCGAGGCCAGTGCAATCTCAAGGACGAATAAGCTCTGGCAGTTATGTATATGATTCCCCTGAAGAAGCCTCTTGGGCGAAATGTGTAGGGAATTTCTATTCAGAGTAATAAATTTTTAACCCATTTTGCACCATTGCCCTTGGCCTTATTTTTTCCTCAAGTTATGTTACTGGACAGTTGCCTTTTTGAACTAGCAATTTACATAGATTGCTTTTCTTAAAGTCATTTGTATTCTTTTTTAAAAATGCTAAAAACACTCAACATAGACTTAACTTCTAACATTTAACATATCCTCAGTTTAAAAGCAAGGGACAGATTGTAGCTTCAAGCATACCAAGTACTGTAAAATATGTGATTGGGAAAATAACCTTGGCTGTGTCTTTTACACAGGTTTAAATGATACTCATTACACAAATGCCAGCAAATAACTTTGGCAAACGGCCTCTGTGTAGGAAAGTTAACTGCTGATACACAGAAGCCTGGTTTGCATTGTAAGATGAAGGAAACATCATTTAGATCTTTAAGCTATAAAGGCAGCATATCTCGTAGAATCCAAATGGCACTGGTCTAAAAGCAGTGGCTTTTCGACAGATCTTTGAGTTTACTTTTGAATGAAGGTAATGCTTTTGAGTGGAAGCCTATACAAAGCAAGGAGATATCTCGTTTCATCTCATGTCTGCTAGTGTACATCCTTAATGTCGAGATCCCGTAAACTGATTTTGATATTTGAGAGGTTGGACAAGTTCACGCTTTGTCCCTAGCTGCAGCTTTGAATTACACAGAACACCTTTCTTCATCTCCAAAAAGTTTGTCCTTTGGCTCTTTCTTTAGGTCTCAAGAGGTTCGGCACAGATAACGACCCAGTAGGAAATAAAATGTGCATACAGAAACACGGGAACTGCAGAATGGCTGCTCAGTAAACTCTTGAGTTGGAGTTCACATGGGATGGCAGCACTGCCCTTTCTGAGACCTCAGACAACACTAATGTGGGAAGAAGCCATTAGATTAGTCATTCTCACGTGACCTTGGATTTGCCAGTTGTGCGGCCACACTGCAACAGATCCCACACAGCTAAAAGCAGTGCCTGGAGAGTGACCTAGTTATGACAGTTTCAGAACAGGCCTTGTAGAAAAGTGCTGCAAATTGGGATGGTAGTGACCTCATTTCAGTCCTCATAAAAGTAGATTTAAACTGTGCTTCTGTTCATTCCTTACCCCGATAAGGAGGAGCAGAAGACCTTTCTTTCTTTTTAGGTCAGCATCTTTCACATTTTTTCTGCCAATATTTCAAATAATGCAATGAATTAGGATGCTGATTTATGGCATGCCTCTCTTCTCCTCTAGGAATTCAAGCCAGTTCTGAATGTCATGAGCAAATGAAGTTTCAAAACCCATGCATAATCAAAAACATCTGACCAACTGTTCCTGAAACCATCAGGGACGTTTTCCACAAGTACCATAAAGAAGATCAAACACCCCGAACACTTGCAAAGGAATAAATATGTATATATCGAGAGAAGCAAATATTGTCAAACACTGTTTACCTAAAACTCTTAGCCTCTCTGCTCCAACCACCACTTCATTGTCATCCGCAGAAAACAACAGTTTCCCCTTGGTGGTTTGCACTTCAAATTTTTGGCTGTGTGCTTCCACTGCTTTGGGACCTAAAGAGAGGGAGGCGGAGGAAGTTTAGTGGTGTTTTTGAATGACACAAATCAGATAAACAGACATGCAGGAAAGGAGCAATGCAAATGACTGTGCATATGATATACCTTTGAGACACTCATAGTTATGACATCACCTTTTTAGTACTTATAAAAAGACATTTAAACAAATAACAAAACTGTTCTTTTGAAGAATGTCCATGCTTTTTCTGGGATAATGGATTTTATTTATGCAAACTGTGGCACAAACTGACAGTGCTTGCACATAAACAAGGGTCTATGAAATTCTGGACCACACTCTCCAAATTTCAACCATGGTGATAAATTCCTATGGTTGGACTGCAGTATGTAAATGAAGCACAGCATGTCTCCTTGTAATAGAATTTAAAATTTTGTTGCTCACTTGGGTTGGAAAAGTATTACATATGGATAAGGGGAATGAGAAGGGAGATAGGGTTGCCATCTTCCAGATGGGGCCTGGAGATCTCCTGGTATTACAATTGATCTCCAGACTACAGAGATCAGTTTCTCTGGAGAAAATGGCTGCTTTGGAGAGTGGACTCTATAGAAATGTGTGCTGCTGAAGTCCCTCCCCTTCCGAAAACCTGCCCTCCCTAAACTCCACCCCCAAAATCTCCAGGTATTTCCCAACCCAGAGTTGGCAACCCTAAAGATATATCCACAAGGATTGGCTGTCCAAAAACATCTGGAGATAGTAACGCTCTGGCAAGTATACTGCTAATCACAATTCCCATTTAGAATATCTGGTTTCTAAGGCTTAAGGTTAATACAGTTATCACTGAAGAGATTAAGGACTAGTTGTACATCTATAATTTGCTGTGAGATATTATGTCCCTTCTATAACATTGCCCCCCCCCCAAAAAGAGAGAGAAAATTATAATATAGTTATGGAGTATGTGGTTAAGGAAGTACATGGGATCACCAGGCAAATTCTACAAGTGGCCAATGTGCAGAAGAGAGAATAATGTCCTGAATCTGTGTGTTTTGGTTAACTACACACCCTAACTTTATACAGAAAAATTGCTCACACATTATCATTTGTAGAAGAATGTTATGAGACATGGGCCATTTTGGTTGTTTCTCAGCTACATTTTGCATAGTAAATGCACAATTTGGCATTCTATATAACAATTTTGGTCAGATTTATATAACATCTGCCCATAATATACAGTATCACCAGCCTACATCATAAGTGCAAAGTTTATTTTTTCATATGTAACTTGCTCAACTATACAAGGCTGCATTTATCAAATTGTGCTCCTTACAGCAGGGTATCCTTTTAGTTCAATCATGCTCGAGAATACAGTCTGCTGGGGCTTAGACTGGCCCTTTTCTGTTGTTGCCCTACTGCTGTGTTGGCGAACCTATGGCACGCGTGCCATTTCCGGCACACGTCGCCCTCTCTGCTGGCACGCACGGCTCAGCTGGGCGGCGGGGCCCCTGCCCTCCCAGCCGCCAGCTTTGAACTGCTCTGCGCTGCCTGCAGGCAGCGTGGAGCAGTTCAAAGGCCCCGACCCCTTCCCTGGACTCTCCGCCGCCCAGCCTTTCCCCTCTCCCCCCCTCCCTGGCCGAAAACCCCTTTGCAGAGCGCAGAGGCGGCTGCCGCCCTCCAGCCCCCTTCTCCCTCTCCCTCCCCCGGCCAAAAAACCGTTTGCGGGCGCACGAGGCAGCTGTCCCCCTCCAGCCCCCTTCTCCCTTTCCCTCCCCTCCTCCCCAGCCAAAAACCGCTTTGCAGAGCGCAGAGGCAGCTGCCGCCCTCCAGCCCCCTTCTCCCTCTCCCCCTCCCTGGCCAAAAACCCCTTTGCAGGGCACACGAGGTGGCTGCCGTCTTCCAGCCTCCCTCTCCCTCCCCCAGCCAAAAACCCTTTTGCAGGGAACACGAGGCGGCGGCTGTCTTCCAGCCCCCTTCTCTCCCTCCCCCCCTCCCTGGCCAAAAACCCCTTTGCAGGGCGCACGAGGCGGCTGCCGCCCTCCAGCCACCTTCTCCCTCTCCCTCCCCCTCCCCTCCTCCCCGGCCAAATAACCCTTTGCAGGGCGCACGAGGCGGCTGTCGTCCTCCAGCCCCCTTCTCCCTCTCCCTCCCCTCCTCCCCAGCCAAAAGTCTTCCTAGATCCTGGTTTCTTCATGGAGACATATGTGTCCATGACAGCAAACAAATGCTTTCCCCAGCTACATCTAGTTAGGAAGTTGGCCCCTATCTGCAGGCCTCTGGTCTGGCCACGCTGATCCATATAATAAAATAAATAAAATCTTTCAATACTCTTGTAGCTACATTATTGGAATATGAAGTACATGGGGCTGCCCGTGAGGATGATCTGGAAGCTGCAGCTGGTGCAAAATACAGCAGTCTGTTTGTTACCTGGGACCAGCTGATGAGACCATGTCACACTTATTCTGAGGTCCCTTCACTGGCTGCTAATTAGTTTCTGGGTCCAATTCGAGGTGTTGCTGCTCATTTTTGAAGCCCCTAATAACCTGGTGCTCACATTGAAAGACCACATCTTTCTTCATGGTCCTGAGTGACAGCTCTGCTCTTCTCACCAATGTCTACTATAAATTTCTCCAGTGTCTAGGGCGCCTTATGCCAAGGTCAGGACTCAGGCTTTTCAGTGGCTGTCCATGCCTCTGGAACAGCTTCCTGAAAGTGTTCGTGGGGGGTTCCTACCCTCCTTGCTTTCATGGTGATGCAAAATAGAGCTGTTCTGGAGGGCTCTGGGAGCAATATGGGCAAAGAGGAAATCCTCTGCTGGTTGGAGCATCCGTTGTTTTTAGCCTTGTTTTAATGTTTGTTTTATTAAACTGTTCTGTATTGCTTTTTACATTGTTGTTTCCTGACTTGGGTTCTAGTATGCCTGGCAGAAAAATGTGTATATATTTTAAATAATAAAATAAAATAAATTATTTACATGCAACTTGCCAAATTCCTATTTTGTCATACAAAAGGAGCAAGCATGTTCTATTCACACAGTACATCCACATACTGAAAATTTGCATAAGTAAAACTGGGTATTGGAACTCTAAATGCAAATCAGCTCTTTGGATCCACTTCAGGGTGCCTGTTGGCCCAGAACATTCCCTAGATGAATTATCAGCATATGTCATTTCCTTCCCCATTTAGAGGAAACAAAATTCTGCACCAGGTTTAAAGGATTTCAAATGTTATGGCTGGCACTGGAAACATTTCCATATGGTGGCAGCTTTGCAGAATCTGTAACATTTGAAATCTGTCAGTTGCCCTAGTCACATGAAGATTTTCTGTCTTAGTGGCTGCCAGGCCATGGATCTGAATACTGACCATTTTTCAGATATCTGCTCCTTCCTATCCCCATGTGGAGCCACTGTGACACAAAAACAGTTTCAGCAGCTTCTGTGTGACAGCCATAGTGCTTGAAATGGCCCTGGGTGAATGACCTTAGGCTGTGAATGGAGGGAATATGATCCCAAAAGTTTTATAAGTGTCACTCTTTTTTTTTTAAATCAATCTCCCAGTTTTCCTGCTAACATCAAAGTTTTAAAATATTACCAATCCTCATTACAATGCTGTATCTCTGCAACACAAACAGATGTTCTATCTTCTGCTTGGCCTGCAGAAGCATATTTGAAAATAACCACTTTCAAACAGTCACAAAGATTTACATCTCATTGTGATGAGCCACTATTATAATTATCTGCGATAGAGAGTATGTGCTGGGTTATTTGCAAAGAGCATTATTTGAATGTAGGGTTATCACAATCCAAGTCAAAGGTTAGATAAAGGGAACAATTAAATAATGTGCATGCAAATCCTTACTGTGCTATGATTAGTGGTATTTATTTCACGTAAAAGATATCACCGGTTTGACCCTATTTCTGACCCTATCATTTTTCAAAGGCAACAAGAAATTATAACTAAAGAGTCATTTTAGTTTGCATACACAAAGGGTTTTCCAATGCTGCGCTGTTTGCTGTAGATTTGTACAGATGATTAACCGACCATCCTCAGGACCCAGAAAATGTTCTAAGAATCTCTGCGGCCCTGCAGCTGCTAGTTCACTGACTTCTAGATATTAGTGAGGTGGCCATATGCAAGCCAATGATTCATATAGAATTCCACATGTATACACTAATAGTGAAGTTGGCCAAATCTGAGGATATGAAAATCTGGTGACTGGAGAGGTCAACAGGCAAGACAGATGTTTCTACAAACCCAAAAACACCCCAGGTTTGTGGAAACATGTGAAATCTAAAAAAATACACTGGGGTGTTTTTTGTTTAAGCCCAAATGATAAAAGGAATTCCTGTAGCTTTAACAGATGGATTCCCTCAGTGGCTGTTGACAGGCAACCACAGCATTCCAGGCATGGAGTTTCTGTAAGTAAAAGGCATGGGGAGGAGGTAGGGTGCTTTCCAGGGATGCTTTAGCCTTTGAGGGAGGAGTCATCAGGGCCAGAACCAGGGGTAGGGTTGCCACCTCCAGGTTTGAAAATTCTTGGAGATTTTTGGGTAGAGTCTAGGGATGGTGGGGTTGGGGAAGGGGAAGGGCCTCAACTAGATATAATACTATAGAACTCTGAGAAGCTAGGAGCAGCTGTGTGTGGTGTGAGGATTAGTCCTCAGGAGTGAACCATAAAACGAACAAGATTTTAAGTTGTTTGATTAATACAGAATCAGCAACTGGGTCATAAGGACGTTAATTTAGCCATACCATCTAAAAGAACCAAACTTCTCTTGTGTAAATATATATTATTGTGAAGTGACTATTCTCTGTTTGTTTTTGGAATATCCTAAAACCTTTCTGAAATCCAGGTTTGCCTGCCTAAATCCTCATCCTGCCTTTCTGTTATAAATTAATTCCTGTTGTTTTGAACTTTTACCACAAGCCTCTGTGTGCCATTAAATTTCTGACAGACCTAATTTCCCTGAAAAATCCAAGTCTCCCTTCAATCCTTGAAGAAACCATCATGTGATCCTCTTGATCCAGCCAACTACTGCTCATTATTGAATTTGTCATCCCTGGGTAAGGTAGCTGAAAGAATGGTGGCGGAGCAGTCACAGGCTTTCCTGGAGGACACATCGGTTCTGGATCCATTTTAATCCGACTTCCGACCTGGCCATGGGACAGAAACTGTGCTGGTCACAGACAATATCCAAAGACAGCTGAATCAGGGTGGGTCTGCAATGATGTTGTTGCTCTATCTCTAAGCAGTGTTAGACATGGTCAGCCATGAGTTGTTGACCCATCACCTCACCAGCATTGAGGTACATGGGACAGCCCTTCAGTGGCTGACCTCATTTCTCCAAGTCCAGGGACAGAGGGTGGCATTTGGTATGTGGAGTCCCACAAGGAGTGATTCTCTCACCAATGCTCTTTAATATCTATATGTGCCTCCTCACCCAGCTAGTCAGGAATTTCAGGCTGGGATGTCATCCAGCTGTTTCTATTGATGGACGGCTGGCTGGACACTGTTCTTGAAAATCTGATCAGGCTTTTGTTGAAGTGGCTAAAGTAGCGCCGCCTGAAATTGAACCCATCAAAGACAGAGGTCCTGTGGCTGGACTGGGGAACCCAGGTTGGGGAGTTCACCTTCCCACTCTTGACAGGTTCAGCTGGAGCCAGCCACCTCCATCAAGAGCTTGGGAGTGACTACAGGTCATGAACACTGCCAGGCTGGCATTCTTTCATCTCCACCAGGTCCAGCAGCTAACCCCTTATTTGTCTCATGCCGATCAGGCCACAGTGATCCATGCAACGGCCACTTCTAGATTGGACTACTGTAACTTGCTCTATGCAGGGCTACCCTTGAGACTACTCTGGAAACTGCAACTGATCCAGAATGCAGCAGTGTGGGTCCTGACAGGGACCCCATGGAGAGCCCATATGCGACCAGTGCCCCGCCAGCTGCACTGGCTCCAGGTTGAATTCTGGATCAGGTTCATGGTCTTGGTATTAACCTTTAAAGCCCTAAACGGTCTGGGCCCACTGTATCTTTGGAACCACCTCTCCCTATATACCCCTCATAGAGCTTTATGTTCTGGTGGAGACAACCCTTTAGTGATCCCTGGCCCTAAGACTATCTGGCTGTCCTCAATCAGAGCCAGAGTCTTTTTGGCCCTGGTCCCACCCTAGTGGAACTCTCTGTCAAGTGAGACCCATACCCTGTGGGACTTGGCCCAGTTCTGCCGGACATACAAGACAGAGATGTTCCGCCAGGCTTAGGGTTGAGGTCAGCAACAAAAATACATCTAAGCTGGCCTCCCTTCCTCTCCCTCCCCCCTTCCTTTTTCCTCTCTTTTTTCCTTCTTCTCCCTCCCCTTTCCCTCCCTTCCCTTTCCCCCTTATATTTCTTTTTCTGGTTGTTCTCTGACTCCACCCCCCTTGAAGGATGACATCTCTGGATTTTTGGCCCTTCTGTTGTCATTTGGATTTTGGCTACCGTGTAGAAACATCCCCCCCTTAGTAAAATGGTTATTTATGGTGTCATCTGTATGTAAACTGTATTGTATTGAATTTAGTTCTGATTTTAAACTGTATTTTATATTTTGTACTACATGTATATATACATGATGTTAGCTGCCGAGACCAGTTTTACCGAGGGAGAGCAGGGTGTAAATATTATCATTATCATTATTTGCTTTGATCCCCACTGTGGAGAAGGGTGCATTATATATTAAGTAAATAAATGAAGCTCAAGATGGAAGGCTGATAAAATGTAGGTTAGTGAATGGCTGAGTAGAAGAGAATGCAGCAGAGAAAGGGAAGAGGATATGGGGGTTGCCAGGAGAAAAGAAAGAGAAAATAGTGTAGGGAGGGGGGAAACAGGGGAACATGAGGTGCCCCCCACAAGTACCTATGGCCAGCATCATACACCTGGACCATAGTTTTACTAGGCAGAGGCTGCTGAGGGAAGGGAGAGGGAAAGTTGAAGATTGAGGGGCAGATTATTATCATTGTTATTATGTAGATTTGCTGTTTGGTGGGAAGCAAGGAAGGAAGCATGAGAAGGGGAGAGGCTATGGGGCTTTCAGGGAAGAAAAATGTGAAATAGTGTGGGGGAATGAGATGCCTCCCACAAATCCTTGTGGGTTCTCACTCGCTGACTTCTATGAGTGAGCTTTTCTGAGTTCTTCCACTGTCATGACAACACAGTGCATGCACACTTGTATGTATGTTGCCAACTAGAAAACAACTCCCTTTGTGATTGATCCCAGTGGTTAGATATCAGTGTGAGCTGAACCTGCCTGTGACCAGACAGCTTTCCTTTCCCCAGTTTTCTGAATGAGCTCTCTGAGTACAATGATGGTGGATAAGAGGACTTTAGTGGTGTTTCTCTGATCTGATCCTTAGTGTTTCTCTCCGTGCTGTGTAAGCTGTGGATGATATTGGCAGTCTTGAGATACTGATACCTCAAAGACTATGAAATGATCTCTTCATATTGTGATTTAAGGGTACTGATGCACAAAACAATCAAACGTGCAGCAGTTTCCCCTGAGTTAGATGTGGCTGGCTCAATACATGCATCTCTGGGAGACCTATTGCTGTAGAATGACACCTATGGAAGATTCTATAATCTCTTGTGACTTTTGGGGCCGAGGTAGCTTATCTGAGCTTAAGTGTTAGCTAATATATATATCACTGTTGAGCCAGATGTAAACTATAGAAGATGTTACAGCGGATTGCATAGATAAGTAATATGAACTTTCCTTCCTCCTCACAGTGCTTACTCTATTTGTTTTCAGTCTGGGTTAGCTTTACTTCAGCTGTCATTCATTGTTGCAGGTATGCATTAGAGGATGATCCTGTGTTTCCATTCAGAAAAACACAAACATGGTTTGCTTCAGCCTACATTAAAAAACAAACAAACAAACAAAAACAAGCTATCTATAAAGCTAAAAGGGTTGATGGCAGTATTTTGTTCTCTAATGTACCACAAACAACAGGAGCTTTCTGGGTTTAAAAAGTTTATAGATTTGGCTTCTCCCCAATCAATATTTGGTTCTCCCTTTCTCAAGTTCAGCTCTCATCTTCAGAGCATATTACACCTGTTTTCCCTCAGTTGAAATTAGATGTTTAGCCAACTGAGTTTTGCTGCCAAAAATGGAAACTCCATGTCTAAATTTCCTTCTCTCCCCCAAACGTGCGGTTATGTTGTTGGAGCCCATGGAGCATACCTGCTGGCCAAAGGATTTGTCAGCAGAGCACAACTTCCTCCCTCCCCCACTGCAGCCCCAAACGCCTTCATTCATGCTGTTCATGGAGGTCCCCTGTTCCCCAAGAATAGCATTTTTCAGGAGACATTTTGGGCTGCAGCAGGAAAGGGGAGGCAAGGGAGATGTTCTACACTGATGGAAATTCTTCCAGCAGTGGAAATGGTTTGTGGGATCCAAGCCATGGCATGATGTGTCCTCTTCCCTCAATAAGAGTGGTGATTCATACCTTCATATTTACATAACACAGAGAAGTGGGAGAACTAGGTTAAGTTCATCATATTTTGCACAAACTCCATTTGTTACTATGCCCCATTCTACCGAGAAAATAAAAGATAAAGGTACTCCCCTGTGCAAGCACTGGGTTATTACTGACCCATGGGGTGATGTCACATCACAATGTTTACTAGGCAGACTATGTTTATGAGCTGGTTTGCCTTTGTCTTTCCTAGTTGTCTATACTTCACCCCCAGCAAGCTGGATACTCATTTTACCGACCTCGGAAGGATGGAAGGCTGAGTCAACCTTGAGCCGGCTATCTGAAACCAACTTCTGTCGGGATTGAACTCAGGTCATGAGCAGAACATTGCCTGCAGTGCTGCAGCTCACCACTCTGTGCAATGGGGCTCCCTACCGAGAAAGTTAGTGCTGTTAAAATCACTAATACCACTTTTATCATATGTAGTGATACCAGTACAGTGGAAATTAAAAATATAGCTCATGCAGCTGTAGAAATCAAGATGGAACACATACCTAATTACTAGACCAACACCCATGATACTTTTGTAATGCATATTTTGGTTCTAATGTAAGATGTTTATTGTGTTTTTACAGAATTGGTTGTAAGATGGATTGAGCATGGACCACCACTAAGGTGATGTCTATGACTGTATTATAGTTAGTAGAAATAATTTTATATATTTTATGGCATGCAGATTGAGAAATACTGTATCCATGATTCAGCATCATTAAAGAGCATTAGTTTGAGTTTGTAATGTACACTGCTAAATCCATACACACACCCATACTCCACTATTGCTACTTTAGGAAAATGAGAGCAACTTGAGACATCTTTAATAGTCAGTATAAACAGATAATATTTCTGACATGACAACTGCATCTAATATGTAGCAGCTTGCACAGAATCTTTTTTGTAGATGGTTTTGCAATCATGTGAGTGTGGCAAAGGAAAGCAAGTTCAGCAAGTAAGTAGCTCATCATTTAATAACTTATCACCAAGGTTGCTGTTCCTAAAAATGGCTTGATCTACTTTGCATCTTCCTTATAAACTGTGGAAAACTTACAGTTCTAGCATCACCATGTCAATGCTTTATAGTAATTATAAAAGGCAAGAGCTGTATCTCTTGAGAGCATCCTGCAGCATTCATTTCAAGTCTGGCAAGTGCACAACTTCCCACATACATACTCTCACTGTCTTTGTGTCTGTACAGCTGTGGTTGCTAAATTTTATTGTGTAATAGATGCCTTTGAATGAATGAGGGGTTTTTGCCAATAAATGGCAAATGATCAACCAGATCATCAAGTGGTTTTTTCTTCTTCCAGTATTAGAACATGGGACTTTGGGTTGAACTTATTTCCTTCCTTATGGCAACCTTTACACATGCAAGTAAAAATAATTGTTTACTGAAGCAGTTTACTTAATTATTTAGCTCTAACTGGAAGCCAGGTGTTACATAAGAAAGCCAGGCAATCCAATTTCACATAGAACGTCGTGTTTACGGATTGCCGACGCTGTCACCTGGGCACCGCTTCTCTCCCTTGTTGGAATGCATTCTTTTGTGCAGCTCCTTCTGCTGCAAAAGAAGGCATGTGCTCAAAGGCAACATGTCTGCTGGGATTTACAGAAGCATCCATTTCCCTGTCAAACATGAAGCGTAGCATTTTGAGAACATAAACGGTACTTATCAGCACAAGGGATTTTTCTTTTCTAGGATTTTTTGGAAATTTTTGAAAGGCACAGTGTTTCTTTGCTGTGAATATTAATCTGTAGAATAGTAGTTGTCATAGACAAGTTTAAAGTGTCCAGAGACAGGCTTGTTTTGTTACAGGGGAAACCTCAAAGTGATATTCTTTTCCTGACCTTGTACTTGTACAAGTGACCTTTTGTCCCGGGCTCTTCTTTCAAAGGAAAACAATTTCCTGCTTCCTTATTAGAAATACACAGCCATCCTCTTGTTCCTTCAGCTCTAATATTTTTATTCCTACAGTGCCAAGGTGGGTCATGACTTATATTGTGCTAGGTAAGTAGTGATTCTTCTCCGATGGGCTAATGATTGCTGAATACCCCACCGCAGTGCCCTTTTTTGTCTTTATCCCTTCCTCGAGCACTTCCTTCACCTTACCTGTTACAAGGCGTGTAAGAACTTTACTCTTCTCATTGAGAATGTTCACTGTAACATTCCGTGCAGATTGGAAGTACAAAGGGTTGCCCTACAATAAGAGCACAAGAGAAAATGAATGAGATGGGCATAATTGCTTCCTGCTAAAAAATGTGCTGTGCTCTCACACAAACTTGTAGGACATGTGTGTGCACTTCCATGTGTCTATCTGGGCAATTGTATCTCTTTGCTTGCAATGTTACCAATCTGCCTGAGCTGGTGAACCTTGTATTTTGATATGAACAAGGCCATGTGAATTTAACGTGGTGAAATGGATTTGCAAACATGTGATTAAAATTTTATTTCTGAAGGTCTGACCTGATCCAGTGAGTACTAAATTGCAATCTGAGACTTAGTGCTGGCCCAGAATGTATTAAATAGTTAACTGATCACACAGGGATGAACTGGTCAAAAAATGTGCATGCAAAACATTTATGGGAAAGTATCAGTTGCCTGTAGCCCAGTTTAGGCAATGTATGCTGCTGCAAATAGATTATCAGGTTGTGTTGAAGAATACTTAAATGTTACCATCAGTATTGATGAATATTTTACTTTTGTTTGATATCGTCATATGCTTTCTTGGACATTTTTTCATAGATGACCTGGCTGATCACCATGTGCATTGCTAAGTCAGAATGGACAACTCTCAGGATAACCTTGGAGGCGTTGTACTTTTGTTGCATTTTTAAGGACCAAAACCAAACACACAATGTCTAACTAACACCACAATGTCTAATCTATGTTTAAAGCTTTGTGGAACTTTTAAAATAGGCTTCACCAAAGAAAACAAACTTAGTAAAATGTATAGAACACTCTCTCTGACTTCTGGCTTTCTAGAACACAGATGCCAAAGTTGAGCTTGAAATATGAAATCATAACTTAATCCAGAATGTGCACAACAATTTGCACTCTGATTGCCCTGTCTCCATGTCCCCACTTACACTGTGTTGTGTTATTTGGGCATATATATATTATATAATATATATTATACAGTGTTGTGTTTTACAACCATGTTCCTTCCCACTCAGAAATAGAAGTAGGGCTGGAGTGGAAGTCAGAACTTGAAATGCAGGGCTGGAGCCTGAACATGCGTACCAAATTTCATCCTGATATTATACTATACCCAAGACTTACTGTGCAATCCTGAAGGGGTGTGTGGAGCTGCTTAGGAGCCAGCATGACCTCAGTGCCGACATCCATGCCACTTGCAGGGTGCTGGCGCTACCTCCCTGGCAGTGTTTTTATGACGCGAGTGCTTGTGCAGGCCTGCAAAATAGCTGGCGTAGCCCCATGAAACTCTATGGGGGAGTTTCACAGGGGTTTTAAAATGCATTTTTAACTCCCCCCCCCCATCTGTGAAGCCTCTCAGGAGGTGGCGTGGCTGCGCTGTCCCTGTCTGTCATCTATCTACCCCCCCTTCAGGAATGGGCTGCTCTTGTATCACAAACTGACATACAAACCAACAAAAATGTACAAGTTAAACCAATATTACTCACCCTAGTTTGTTTTTTCAATGCTTAGGCCGAATTTTCAAGTTTCCCCTCATAAGATATTGGGAAGTATATACTGCATTGCATTGTAATCTATTCTAAATTGTGGATTTATGGCATGGCACAGTGACCTGATCAGGCAAGTGGCCTGATCCAACATATAAATCACCCATCAGGATGAGACCTATGGATGCAAAGAGTATTTTGTGCTTCTACACCATTCAAAAACCAAATAGGTAACCACTTCTCTTGTATATGTTCCAATGAACACATGACTTGCCTTATTCGGACCTATACCATTGGCCTATCCAGCTCAGTACTATCACTCTGCTTTCACTGACTCACCAAGGTCTTAGGAAGAGGTATTCTTTATGGCAGCTACCTGGAATCTTTTTAACTGGAGACACCAGTGATGCCCACAAGGCCCTCACCCAAGGGAATCCCCTTTTTTTGTGCTGTTTGATCCCCTTTTGTACATGTGTACACCTGAGTGTGGGACCAGAAGAGACAGAAGAAGCCTGAATTAAATTGATATCAAAAAGCATTGTCATGTCAAGGAGAAAAGGAATGCAGGGCCACTCCTTTATTGGTCATATGTGTAAGCCCACTTTAAGAGGCATTCAATCAAGGGACATTTCCCCAAGGACACTGGGGCTTCCTCCCAGCTAATCTGATCATAACCAATGACTTAGATTTCCAAAACAATAAGCAATGGACCAAACCCAGAAATTTCTTTCCTATCTAAATGACTGAACAGGAAGATTCCAGCTCTGGTCCCATTAATGGCAAATACCTGGCCCATAGATGCAAACATATATGGATCTCCCCACAGGAACTTTTTTGACACCCTAAATGCAAAAGACAAAGAGACAAATGTTTCACATACTCACCCCCCCCCCCCAAGATTACATTTTTATTATTCTTATATTCCAATTCCAAGACACCACTTTACATCTACATCCCAGGCAAAAGTATATAAAAAGTTGCCGCTCAGTCCCAATTTTTGTAGCCAGTTTGGAAACACCCTGTTATACCAGCCTCACGGTTGGCCCTCTTCTCTTCTGGATCCTGAACCTCTGCTCCACTAACCAGGCACTGAACCTTCCCCCTTCTCCTGGTCAGTTTCAGCTCCTAATGCTGCCTCTTAACTGCCATGGATAACCCACCTTTCTCTCTCTTCTTGGACAGGTTTGTATGTTTTATTTCCTCTTACAGGTTTATTCCCCCTTAGGTAGGAGCCATTTTAGGGAAAAGTTTTTATTGCTGTTTCACAATATTACATTTCTGTATTTTTCTTTCATTACTACTTTACCATATTGCTTTGATTTTTTTTTAGTTTTTCTGTTACCAAATAAATACCCTTTTTGTTGATGATTCCCCCCCTTATTTCTCCAAGTGTTGATCTGAACATGTCCCTCCGTTTACATAGGCAATACGGACCCAAGTGTTTAAGTGCCCATAAGTACGTGTGTTTAAGTGCCCATAAGTACATGTGTTCAATCTGTGCAGGCAGGGGGACACATCTGCACATTACTGCCCTGACACGTGTACACAGATTTGAGTAACACCTTGTATTCTAGTACTGAGCAATGACCCTTCTACATCTTGTCTGCAAAATGGAGATGTGGCTCTGAATCCAGGACCCCGTCAGTGGGTGATCAACAATAGTAGAGGTAACAGCACAGTATCTGGTTTGTAGGCATATCATCACACAATGAAGAAAATGTGCATCGCAGCATGTGATTGTCTCTGGACTGAGGTGTTCAAACAGTGCTTTTGTTTAAGCAGTGCTTTCTAAATATTTCTTAAATATTTTAATGAAAACATGTTAATGCATGAGAATAAACCTTGGCATACTTCTTGTTGTATTGTATCTGAAAGAATATAGGCGACTTTTCAACTGACATTTTATTCTGAGCTACACATTGAGCAAAAAATAATGGTGTTTGGTACTTGAGTTTATTCCTAGTCCCCTATATGTAGTTCAATTCTTTACTTGTGACCACTGAGCAAATAAATAGAGTATCAGCACCACCAGCCTTCCCCCCAAAAAAGGCTCTGGTACCTCAAATCATTCACCAGCAGATTCTGGCATATAGTGTGCCAAGGCAGCATATTTGATCCAACCTTTGTTTTTATTTTACTTAGTCATGTTTAGCCTGCCGTTTTCCTATCAAGAACTGAATATGACTAATAATGAAACCTAAAAACAAACCCAGAACTATGTATAACTACTAGGTGGAAGCCCTTGCTTGGTGCAAAGAATTCTCAAAGAATCCACGGAGAGGAAACAGAGCCTATTCCAGAAGAAACCAAAGATATTCTGATTTTCTTTATTTCACTTTTCTACAATAACAGGGCTCTTTTAAAGGCAGATTTCTATTTAGAATCCACAAGCCTTATGACTACTATAACCATTTAAGCTTCTTGACCTGTACTACTTGCCTGGATTTAACTAGATGAGCCCTTTTCAAAAGGTCGGCAGACATTTAGACTACATTAATCCCTGATTTTTAAGGAGATATGCTCCAGTTTTCATTACAGCTTTGCATGAAATGTGAGGATAGTCTCTAAAAATAACATTAGAAAAGTAAAGGGGCTGAATCCAAATCCACATCCATAGTGGAGCCTGTGAATATTTTAAAAACACCTAATAATGGGTCTTGTGTCCAATGCCTAGTTTACCGATTCAGACCTTTACTTTTGATACTTTTCAGAGAACTATATTTGGATGGCAAAAGAGTCATATTATATTTGTCTGCAAGGAGAAAAAATTCAAGTACTTAAGAGTACTGCCCACTTAAATTCCTGTAACTCATTCCATTAAGGACTGAAGGGACCTAGCAAGGAAGATTTATTTCTCTCTTGGAGGCATTGCACAATTAAGATTCAGTGTCTTTTTGCTGAAGCACACAGGAAATCTTACATTTTATGACACACAGCCTTTTTAAAAGCTAGTTTAAAACTTTACTACAGTCAGTTGAAAGAATTTTGTGTTTTTTTCTCTCAGCAAACAAAAGTATACTTTCTCAGTGTTTTTGTCACTTACCTTAACAAAGAAAGCATAGAATGTAAAAAAAGTGTATTAGTTTTGTTCTTTTAAAAACACCATGTTTAGTAACACAGTACCTGCTATGCCTGAGCTCAGAAAAATATAAACCAATGCCACAGCATCTCCTAAATAAAGATAAAAATCTGAACCCTGGCTTTTTATCACATGTGAAGGCACCATACATGACTTTTTCTGAGCATAACTGCAATACTGCAAAAGTAAGGAAGAGCTAGAATTTCAAAGCCAAGCTATAATTACAATTCTAAATATAATATTTGAAGGTAAGGGTAATATTTACATGCGCAAGGGAATTATTCCAGGGCATTATTTTATTCATGATATATTCTCCAAAAAGAAGCAAGCAATATTGTTGGAGATGCTTGAAGTTTTGGTATAGCTATCGATTGTCAATGGTACAAGCAAGGACACAGAGTGCAGGAAAATGGCTACATCTGCTGTACCGTCTCTGGAGCAATGGTAAGGGATACTTTGGGATACCAAGGGCCACCTTCAGACCATCTTTAAGTCTCTTTCTCTCACATGCATTGGGTGTAGGGCTGCTAGACCCCAGCCCGGGGGTGAGGGATCCCCTGATTTGCCCCCCCCCACAGTCCAGCTGGCTGGCAGGGGTCTTACTGGGCTTAAAATGAGGTGTAAGCCTTGGCCCCGCTGGCACGATAATGTCACTACAGGACATGACATCATCACAATGGTGACGTCGAGGGAGACGCTCTGTATTTGGGCAAAACTCTATGGTAAAACAGCCTCTACCATAGAGTTTTTGCCAAAATACCAAAGTGTCTCCCTTGATGTCACTGATGTGATGATGTCACTTCCAGTAGTGACATTGGCAAGTTGGTGTCAGTCTCCCTCTGCAGCTGGTACGTCCCCCCCACCCCACCTCCTGCCGGTTGCTAGGAGGGACCTGGCAACCCTAATTCTCTGTGTATGTTGGAGACAAAGCTCTCCGCTGGTTAAACAATGGAAAGGAGGAGTCTGCCAATAACAAAAACAAAAAAAAAACTTCAAACGATGTAGTCTGTTGACCTTCAACCACGTTTTGAGCTTGTAAAACATCAATTTGGTCTGGTTCAGTCAATTCTTGAACTCCCCATGTTAACTCACACTTGTGATGGGCCTTCCGATATGCTTGGGCCTACTTGGGCCTTCACTTGGGCCTGCTGAAATGCTAATAGTATATCTGGAATTGTCTGGAGGTGCTAGTTAACAATAACACTGTTGACACGTAGGATATGGACAACTTGTGTGATCATGGTGGTCTTTTTTTTTGAGCTTCCATAATTATGTACCCCTCCTGTGGAAACACAACTAGTTTTGTTTGATCAGCGGTCTTGCAGATAGTTACACGGAGGCCAAGATATATCTGCACCAAGGCTCTGCCTCTTCATAATGCTAGAATCAATTATCTCAACATAAAATTATGATGGAATTCTAATCCCTGTAATATTTGCTGATGCCTTCAATAAAGCATTCCTGATGTTGTTGTTGACACATCATTATCACCTACATAAGATTTCAGCATCTGTTTTTAACACCTTAGCAACATCTGAGTATTTGCAAACACTCCGTGGATTTTCAGCAATTCTTTTCCCCACACACAACAAAATGCCTCGCAGTATTAATAAGACCAACATTATGAGGCAGCTGATGTTTCTTTGAAATGGTGATATTAACATTATGCTGAAAAATTAATAATAATGATTTGACTGTGTTAGTTTCTAAAACCCCACTATTATGGATCTGAAAATTAAACAAGCACATTTCTGTATACCAATGCTTGAGTATACCTCTTGTTTCTTCCCAGTTACAAGTATGAAAGATATTGTCAATAATTATGTATTGTAGCCATTTTACATATTCTATAGGTTTTAAAAGCTATAGTTCTTCTGAACATATTCATTTGCTCCTTAGCACAGTGATTGCCAATACTATCTGCCTGATATTTGACCTTCCATATTCTAGGGACTTAATGAAGATTGTGTGTGTGTGTTAAGTGCCATCAAATTGCTTCCAACTCATGGCAAGCTTATGAACTGATGTCTTCCAAAATGTCCTATCCTTACCAGCCCTGCCCAGATATTGCAAACTGAGGGTTGTGGCTTCCTTTACTGAGTCAATCCATCCCATGTTGGGTATTCTTCTTTTCCTGCTATCTTCAACTTTTCCTAGCGTTATATTTTTTCCAGTGACTCTTGTCTTCTCATAATGTGATCAAAGTACAATAGTCGTTAATTATTTGAGCTTCTAAGGATAGGTTAAGCTTGATTTAATCTAGAACACACTTATTTGTCTTTTTGGCAGACCACAGTATCTGTAAAACTCTTACACCATAACAAAAGTAAACAAACAAAATAAAAATATCCACTGACATATTGTTAATTGTAAACTGAATATTTGGATAAAATTACTTCAAACAACAGCATGGAATACTCCATGTACAGCTCCAAATTTATGCATGTAACTCCCTACTAGGGGCATTTTGCCTAGGGGAAATGACATAGAGGAAAAGCCAGGAGCCCTTCTTCCCTGTCACAGTTTCAAACAGATTTACGCTCCTGCAAAAATTTTAAATGACATTCCTCACAGTTGATGTGCAGCTGCAGGAAAAGTGAGTTGGGTACAGGGAACCCCAACTTACCAAAAAATGTAATGTGTAGTTTGGCTCACCGTATAGTGGGAGCTCTAATGGTTTCTTCACTTCCTGATTCTCCCTCAGGAATGCATCTAGGGTTGCCAGGTACTCCTTGACAACTGGCGGGAGTAGGGTTGGGGGTCTTATGGGTAGGGGCAAATGGAGGTCTAGGCCTTGTTGTCATCGGTGTGTTGACACCACTTCTGGAAGTGACGCCATCACATCACTGATGATGTGGTAGATGCTCTGGTATTTGAGCAAAAACTATGGTAGAAGCTGTTTTTACCACAGAGTTTTGTCCAATACCAGAGTGTCTCACATATCTTCGGTGATGTGATGACATCACTTCTGGAAGTGACATCAACATGCCAACAGTGACTGGGCCTAGGCTTCAATTTTCAGTTGGTAAGACCCCCAAAGGCTAGCTGAATGGCGCCAGGGAAGGGGCCCCAAAGAGGGTAGGTGTCTGGCAACCCTAGACGGAACTCACTCATATGACCAAGTGGCTGTAGTGAAATAACACCAACTGAAGGAGCCAACTGTGAACAATTTTAAAAGGCTAGTTGCAAACGAAGTAACAATTTATTTTACGGTTGAAATTCAGGATTGTAGCTGGCCTTCTTTATTAGGCAGAGTTTTCACATTTCGAGGTGATACTTCAAATAAATGATCAGAACAATAATTGATTTCTTTCAATTAACACAAATGTCTACAAATGTCTTTCCAATTTCCACTGTCTACCTGGATTTTCCCATCTGTGAATTGTTAGCATCAGAAACATGCAACCTAAATATGAAGATAGTTATATGTTCAGAAGCTTTTATCCATTTACCATGAGTGCTTCTTAAGGAATAACAGCCATAATTTCAAGCTTTATGGTATCGAATTTGGCAATGACAAATCATAACTTTGTGGTTAAATCAGATGTATGTTACTTTTTTTATTTCTTTCATGTATCCACTGTTGTTGTTGACTTTGACCTTCAAAGAAATTAAGATGTTATCTAGCCTTGCCTCACACCCTCAAGAGCTTTGAAGGCACGACAAGGGGTAAAAATGATATCAGCACATCAGCTGACACTCTGGAATTTTCTATGGTATGGTTTGCACCTGTGTCATTGATGTGTCATGCAACATCTTTTCCCCTTCCAGGGACAAGGATGGGCAGACTGAACCGCTGGAGGTTGCCCACCCAGCCCAGGCAAATGGCAAGCCTAATTTTGTTCAAAGGAAAACATTTTTTTCCTATGCAAAGTTGATGACTTGACAATATAAACCTTAGAAGAAAAATGAACAAATAGGCTTACTCGCCCCATGTGTAGTTGGTTAGCGCTATAGTCAAATACCACTAATATTTCCTTATTATTGTTGAAAAAGCCTTTGTAAAAGTATTCCCTAGAGTAGTTTTCTTTACATTACATTAATAGGTTCTAATCATTTTGTAAGCAACAAAGCCCCTAATTCCATTTCTCTTCCATTGTTTCCAAATGCAGATGCTTAATCTACTCTTACATTTTGGAATATCAACTAACATTCCACTGGCCAGTCCAATCTATGAGATCTACTTGTTCATCCTGTACATGTTTTTCCGAATCAAAGTCCTATCCAGCCATCTATGAAATGTACTTCTCCTTTTTCATATGTCATGGTCCATGGATATGGAAGAAAGATCACTATTTTTATTGTCGGATGTGATGTGAAATAAATGATCCATTGTTGTGAAAGAGAAAGCTCAGCAATGTTTGGAGGATGCTAGGCTAGCCAAGTTTTAAGTGAATGTAATTGAAAATGTGCTTGCTTCTTTTCCATACAACCTGGTAAATAAATTCAGTGTTCAAATGATGTAAGTAATTCAGGTAGTTTTTATCCTCACATGTTAGCTTGAAGGAATATATGTAACCATCAAGGAGCTGCAGAGATCTTATTATGAACATAACAATCAACAAAAAGCAGCCTTTGTTTTTCTTGATGCAGAAAAAGCTTTTGATATGGTTTCCTGGGACTTCATGAAAACAGTATTAGAAAAAATGAACTTTGGTGAACGATTTAGGAGAGGCATAACATCTATATATATGAAACAACAAGCAAAAATATTGGTTAATGAATCTATGTCAGATAATTGCAATATACAGAAAGGGACAAGACAAGGATGCCCATTATCTCCTTTACTTTTTATTTTGGTCCTGGAAACTCTATGCTGCAAGATAAGAGAAACGGAAGCCATCCGTGGACTACAAATAAATAAACATGAATTTAAAATGAGAGCATTTGAGGAGGACCTTCTATTGATCTTGGCGGACAAAAGACAAAAGAGACCCCCTCACCTCTACAGGAGTATATCGTATACCTTGCAGCTGTGGAGAAGTTTACATCGGGACCACAAAACGCAGCATACAAACAAGGATAAAAGAACATGAAAGATACTGCAGACTTGGCCAACCTGAGAAATCAGCAGTGGCTGAACATGGACTGACACAAACAGGACACAGGGTCTTATTCCAAGACACTGAAAGACTGGACAATTCTACCAACTATTTTGTCAGATTGCACAGAGAAGCCATTGAAATTCATAAACATCAGCACAACTTTAACAGAAAAGAGGAGAGTTTAAGAATGAATAAGGCTTGGCTTCCTGCCCTGAAAAACCTCCAGACAAAGACAACATTCAACAATAGCCATACAGATTAGCTTTGGATTACACACATTAACAGATCACTTCAGGATACAATGGTTCCATATTAACATACCATACCCTCATTAGCACATTATCTTGATACTTACAGGACAATACTTTTGCAGGACAATACTCAGCTCAAACCCAACCCCTTTCTGACTATATATTACTCTTCCTACACCCTTGACACTGAGAGACACTGTCCTTCAGTGTTACTACTCTGAAGATGCCTGCCACAGTTGCTGGCGAAACGTCAGGAAAGAAAATTCCAAGACCACGGTTACACAGCCCGGATAACCTACAAGAACTAATGATATTTAAAAATCTTACTGAAACAGAGCAAGAGAACTTTGTAACTACCACAGGATGGGAAAAAGTAAGTAAAGTCGAATACATGGGTATCTGGATCTCTACCAAGAATAAAGATTTGATTACTAATAATTATTTTAAACTATGGGAAATAATTTAAAAAGATATGTTAAGCTGGTCTAACAAAATACTTTCTTTTTTGGGACGTATTTTGACAATCCAAATGAATATATTACCGAGGATACTATTTTTATTCCAGAACTTACCTATCATTTCCCAAGTAAAATATTTTAATGCTTGGAGAAAAGATCTACTGAACTTCATCTGGCAAGGGAAAAAACCAAGAATTGCTTTTAAATATCTAGTGGACTCTAAGGATAGAGGAGGTTTTGCACTTCCTAACTTTCAATTATATGCTGAAGCGGCCGCTTTAGTATGGCTTAAAGACTGGATTGAACTTTCCAATACACCACTGCTTGACTTAGAGGGTTTCGATAATAGAAGTGGATGGCATGGCTATTTGTGGTATGATAAAATAAAAATGCCTACATCATTTCAGCAACATAGAATTAAATCTTCTTTATTTTGAACATGGCAGAAATATATACATCTTCTCGAACCAAAGACACCGATGTGGATTTCACCACAAGAAATGTTAACATTACGACCACTCAGGCCCGCACAGTTTATCACGTACCAGGATCTTTTAAAGTGGGAAGGTAATAAATGCTCACTGAAAGACTATGAGGAAGTAAAAGATCTCTTGACCTGGTTTCAATATCACTAGATTAACTCTGTTTTTGTTTAGGATTTGAAAACAGGATTTTCCAAAAATAAATCAACTTTCCAAAAACATTTACTGGATACAAATGACCACCTTATATCCAAGATGTATAAATTGCTATTGGAAATTTATTGTGAGCAAGAACGGATTAAACCTACTATGATTACCTGGGCACAGACGGTGGGCCCTGACATATTGTTGGATAAATGGGAAAGACTTTGATCACGAGATATGAAATTTATTCTTTCTCAATCATTAAGAGAAAATATTTACAAAATTATATATAGGTGGTATTTAACACCTAAAAAGATGGCAACGATTTACAAATCAATGTCCCCAAAGTGTTGGAAGTGCAATGTAGAAATAGGTTCATTTCACCATATGTGGTGGACCTGTGACAAAGCAAATATTTTTTGGGACATGATCTACAATGAAAAAAGATTGATAATACAGAACAATATACCTAAAACACCTGAGATGATGTTACTTAGTATGATACCAGATTCTATTTTGACTCAGAGATCATTTTTAATTTATGCCACCACTGCTGCAAGATTGATTTATGCAGCTAAATGGAAATCGACGGACATCCCAGATAAAAAAGACTGGATACAAAAAATGCTAGAACTGGTGGAAATGGCAAAACCTACAGCACTCATAAATAAAAAAGACAATATGCAATTTATGGGAGAATGGGAGGCATGGAGAATTTACTGTGAAAATGAACTTCAAATGGGGGAGTTTAAGGGTTACACATTGATCTAATCCAATTTTTATTGTCATAAAAGATGTTTTTATATTCAAGTATATAGATATAACAAGGTTAATTTTAAGATAGGCAATAGATATATATGATTTGATAATATGAATTTATTTTAGTTGATTAGGATATAAAAATTTATTCATATATATGAGACAATATTAGGATTAGAACCTTATACAAAAGAGTATACAAATTTATAATGAGGTAGACGGAGACGGAGGGGAAGTTTCTATATTTTATCTGAATATATTTGTATTTTCAACAATAACTTACAGTTTTTTATCTTTTTTTAATGACTTTTATTAATTGTTGAACTATGTATTCATATGTTGTGAAAATAATAAAAAACTATTATATAAAAAAGGAGCTGCAGAGATCTTCTTAGGATTGCTCCCTGTGCTAAAATAACTAGGGTTGCCAGCCAGTCTCTGGCAACTGGTGGGGCAGTCTGGTCAGGTAAAGAGGCATAAATGGAGTCACATGATACCATTACATCATTTCCAGCTAAAAAAAACAAAAGCGACATTGTGGTAATACTCTAGGAATCCTGTCAATCTCTACGGTTTTTACTATTTCTGCCTCCCTATTTCTCCCCACTGCTCATTTGCGCAGTGGTGGGCAGCAGGGAGGATCAGCATGATTCCTCCTGCTGGAAGTGGGTAACTGGCACTCCTAAAAATAACATTGACCTATTCCTAGTATATAATCAGTATTTGATAGCCATGCACTTAAGGGGAGCCCACAGAACTGGCTGCCTAACTCTCATACCCCCCAACCAATCCTACCACCCACCAGATGCAATATATAATCAATATTTAGTGTTAATGCTATATATAATCAGTATTTAGTGTTAATGCTGTTATCTTAATGCAACAGTGGCAGAATCAGCTTTATAGTACCTTTTTGTTATTTTTGTTTATTCACATTAATTATTCACAATGTTCTTGACTGTGACCTTCAAAGAAATCAGGCATGTTGTTCTAAGCTCAACCTTTTCTCTTTGCAAAACTTATACCTTGGCAATATAAGCTTTCAAAGAAGAATGAATACAATATGTGAACAGAACTGATAATGAAGGCATTAAAACAAACACACTATTGTGCTCAAGTACATACTATATTCATTTATAAAGATGATTGCTTTTAAGAAGGAGGCAATGGGTTTTAGCACAGAGATAACGTATTACCCAGTATTTTTCTTTCAGTAAACAAGGCACTTTCAGAAAGTGCAAATCTGTATAATGTAAGAATGATCAGTAAGGGTTTGATATGAACTCTCTGTAAACAACACTGTCATCTCTAAATCCTTGTGACCTTTCTCAGTACAGAATCTGTAATGGGTTGCCTAAGGCTTAATCATTATTTTCACATACTTCCAATTTTTTTTAAATAAAACTGTTTTAAATACATGCAAGGGCAATCTTTCCTCTAGACAGCAATCAGATCAACGCTTTCAGGAATACACGTGACAATTCAGGAAGGATTTGAGATCTAATCAGCCCTTCAGATAAAGTGGAGCTCATCAGTTACTCAGGGACTTATCAGTCACTAATTTTACTTCAGGGAGATGGCCTTAAACATTGGCCTGTAATGTGAGACCATGAAGTACCTGCAGAATTGGCTTGTATGCTTTCAAAATATTTGTTTGCGAACATGAAAGCAACAATGCAAATATAAGCTCCCCAATCCCCCTTGATGGAACTGGTCTCTATTTTGTGGATTTAAGTATCATTTCGGCTGTCTGGGAATTTCCTGGGCTTTTGAAGTAATGTTGACGGTTTAATTATTTATAAATGGTTATATTTCAGTTTTGAATGATTTTTACTGTTATTAACTGCATAAAGGTGTCCAGTGGAGACAACAAACAAGTGTTTTTAATGAATAACCAAATACTTTTGTACCCAATAGATTGGCTTTTGATATGTCTGCTCACTTAAAAAAAATTATCTCACATATTCTTTACATTTAATTAGATTGTTTGTGAGCAATTAAAACATAGTAATTTCCCATGATCTTTTGGGATCCACGTATGACAAATACAGGTTGGATTGACCCCTTCTTCAAAAGTCTATCACATGAACCATATTGTTTTCACTTTTGGATTATCCAAAAATAAAAAGTATGGTTTCCCAACCCTTGCTACTATAGCATGACTCTAATTCTCACTGCAATCCTGTTGTGCTGTTGCAGGATCAGAAATTTAACTTTTAAATTGTGCTAATTTAAAAGTTAACCTTGATGGCAGCAGCTACTTAGCCCTGACCTGTCCTTGTTAGCTTTCAGTTTTAATGTGGCTGCAGAGATAAGACATGTAGCAGACCTCGCAAAGTTCTAGTGGTCCTGGGGTTACAGATCCAAAGCATATCAAATGCATAGGAAGAAGAAGAAGAAGAAAAAGGAGGAGGAGGAGGAGGAGTTGGTATTTATATGCTGACTTTCTCTGCCACTTAAGGGAGAATCAAACCGGCTTACAATCACCTTCCCTTCCCCTCCCCACAACAGGCACCCTTTGAGGTAGGTGAGGCTGAGAGAGAATGACTTGCCCAAGGTCACCCAGCTGGCTTTGTGTGGAGGAGTGGGGAAACAAATCCAGTTCACCAGATTAGCTTCCACCGCTCATGTGGAGGAGAGGGGAATCAATCTCCAGAACAGACTCCACCGCTAGTACCTGGAGGTTGGCAATCCTACATGTAAAGGGTGGGAATATTGGGAACATCTCTGCCATCTTATCCAAGCTTAATTAATGTTTTAGCTTAGTGTTGCAGGTATAAAAACCTGGGAGTGGCCAGAGGCACAAACCTCTTGACATGAGGCAAAGGACTCCAGTCTGGATCATACAACCTGTGGTCTAGGATGAGCTGGACAAGTGGATCCAACCCCAGCCCCACACCAAGATGTAGTTTATTATATTTTGGTCTTTTATTGCAGCTTTGTATTATTGTATAATCCCAATCTGGAAATGATGAGAAATTGACTGGTAGCCACATGATGCTAAATTAATCCTCTTTCACTGGCTATCAAATCGATAGCTTTGAGCTTCTGTATTGGCTGATGAAGATGTATTTGGGGATGGGAAGTCAGAGCAGCATTGTATCTGAATAAGACAGGGGGATACCGTTTCATGGTCATCATTGGGATAGCAATGTGACAGTCTGACATGTGTTAGACAATAGAGTTGCCTGTTACAACCACCTCTGACAAAAGCAATAAAACTGTCAAACAAGTCTATCACAGCACAATAAATATAGCATTTATTATGTCACAGGGCTCTGTGTTATCCCCAATGCTTTTTTAACATCTATGTTAGAATACTGGAGAACGTGGATCTCCCATATTCTAGTCTGACACTCTAACCACTACATCACACTTGTTCTCTTGCATATCATACCAATTTATAAAGTGTTGCATTGACAACCTATATATTTCCAGGTTCAATCTACATATTTCATATGTACATATTTCATATTCCAGGTTCATGGCCTGTGATCCTCATATCTGCAAGACTGTTTCTCTATGTACAATCCTTTGTAGAAATTGTTTTCCTCCAAATCAAGAGTTGCATAGAGTCCCAATATACAGATAAGTTCAGCTGTATGGTTGAGAGATTTTTTTTAGTCGCAGCACCAATTTTATGTAAGGGGAGGCCCCTATGCTAGTATTCCAAGTGCCATAGCAAAGCAGAATTAGTTCAAATAGCCTTTAAAATTATCATGTATTTTTAGCCAGTTCTGTGAAATGGGCTCAAAAACTTCATATACAATTGTGCTTTCAGCCTCAATGGAGGCATTTTGCAAACAGAACAGACAGGGATTCACAGAGCATCTAGTAAAGTCAGGCCAGGCCAGACTGTTTACTGGAATGGGTCATCGGGACCATATCACTCCAGTTGTTCTATTTACACTGGTTCCTAATTAGTTTCTGGGCCCAAGTCAAGGCGTTGGTGTTCACCTTTAAAGCCTTATATGGCTTGGGGCTGGAATACCTTAAGAACCGCTTATTGCCCCAGGCAACAACTCAAAGAAGACATGCTATAACATCTTGGGTTTATCTAGCTGATTTAATTAATTAAATTGAACTGTGCTATTTAAATATGCTAACATATTTAAATAAGCCAGCTTTGCTAGGCCAGCTTGCTCATGGCTGCCTTTTTCTGGTAGACCCACCACTGTGTCCACAGACCCAGTGTCTTCTGCTGGCTTTGTTTATCATTGCCTGCACACAATGTGCGAAGAGGTGCCCAGCCCCAGCCCTTTCACATGATGCACTGCACAGCCACTACCAGGTTTGGAAAGATGTTGCTCAGCACCAAGGGCCTCTCCTTCCCAGCCGCACCCTGCCACACAGCCAGTGATATGCTGATCTGGACACTTCTTCCACCACATGAAGAAGAAGAGTTGGTTTTTATATGCTGACTTTCTCTACCACTTAACGGAGAATCAAACCAGCTTAAGGGAGAATCAAACCCTCCCCATAACAGACTCCCTGTGAGGTAGGTGGGATTGAGAGTGTGTGACTAGCCCAAGGTCACCCAGCTGGCTTTGTGTGTAGGAGTGGGAAAACAAATCCAGTTCACCAGATTAGCCTCGGCTGCTCATGTGGAGGAGTGGGGAATCAAACCCGGTTTTCCAGATCAGACTCCACTGCTCCAAACCACCATTCTTAACTACTACACCACGCTGGCTCTATGGATGTCTCAGGGTGCTTGCAGGTCATCCTACCTATTGTGATCAGCCTGCCCAAGCCTGCCAAAACTAGTTATGGCCTACACAGTTAAATGACCAGGCCCTGGCGTCAGCCTGGTAGAATGCTCTGCCTAGTAATTAGGGCTGTTGGGAAAAAAAAATTCGGAAAAGTTCAGCTTCTGCAAAATTCGGCCCGTTTAAATTCGGGACGTGCCAAAGTCCGAACTTCCCCGCTTCAGTTTCCATGAAGGCGCGCGGGGGGCACTTTAAAGAGATGTGTGCCTCCAGGCCGGGAAGCGCAGATCTCTTTGAAGAGCCCCCCGCGCGCCTTCAGGGAACCCCCGTGAAGGCACGCGCGGGGGGGGGGACAGATCTGTGCCTCCCAGCTGGAAGGCGCAGATCTGTTTAAAGGGCCCGAATTCGCCAAATTTATTCACAAACACTCCGAACTCGCCGAATTTGGCTCCCCGTTTTCCCACCTTTTTTGAGTTTGGTTCAATCCGAACCGAAAAACCGCTGAATCGGGGGAAATTCGGCTGTTTTTCGGTTCGGGACGAACCGAATCGACAGCCCTATTAGTAATACCAGGGCTGTGCGAGACCTTAAAGAGTTCCACAGGGCCTGTGAGACAGAGGCATTCCACCAAGCCTATAACTGAGGACAGCTGCAGATGTTACTAATGCTGGCCTCCCTATTGTTTCCCCTCTGTCTTCTGTATTTAGTGTATCATCTTAGAGGGGTCTGTCTGCCCGCCTGCTGTGATGCAGTGAGTCCTACATGAATTGTGTGCCATTTGTGATTTTAAAACATTTATAAGATTGTATATTTTTATTGTTTTAGATTATATATATAATGTTTATATAATATTTTACTGTTGTTACCCACCCTAAGCCTGGCCTTGGCTGGAGAGGGCAGACTATAAATTTAAATAATAAATAAATATGTAACCAACCATCACCCTGACATCATGAAGCAGGCCAAAAAACACATCCCCAATGCTAATCAGGGGTGTGTCAGACTGCTGCATTCCAAAGAACTGTCTTGGTCATAGAATCCTTGTGATTGACATGGAGTTTGAATAGAATTATGACAGTGGCAGTTAGACCTCTGACAGTTATTAACTGACAGTTAACTGAGAGAAAAGTTAACAGACAGAGCTCAGAAACAGTTGTGTACGCTGTAAGCTGTCCACTGGAGGATTTCTCCTCAGGAGTCAAAAGGATTCAAAAGGGGTTTTGGATTAGAACAGGATTCATAACCAGTTATATAAGGAAAATAGGTCTAAAGTTTATAGAGAGATTTTTAAGTGTTTTGTGGGAGAAAGCTCTGGAGAAAATGAGTGATCCCAGGCCACTTTAAGAGAGAAATCGGGGAAGAGTTTTGTTTTTCCTAACTCCTACAATTACAGCACATTCCTGAGAGGAGTGCCTGCGCCGGGCTTAGGAGGCAACTCAGCGGCGTTGCCTCCTAAGGAGGTTTTGGCACTGCTGAAACCTCTACCCGGTGCCAAAAACCCGTGCAACCCTATGAGGGTTTGAAAGCAAAAATCTGGCGTATCTTGTCAAAAACAAAAACAAAAAGTGGCTGGACGCCAGCGGGAGGCTGCGGCGGCATCTGGGCCCAGGGCTGGGGCCACCGCAGCCAGGGACGAGCATCCGGGCCTGCATGCCGGCGCTGGGGCCACTCACGCTAGCGTGTGCCTTCCGGGTGCCGGAGTTGTGGGCCCCTGCGCCGGCGGAGGTCTTAGTTGGCCTCCAAAGGCCTTTGGGTCGAGTTGCCGGCATGGCTCAGGAATGGGCTGTTATAGAAACACTATGTAAAGAAACTTAAGTTTATGAAACAAACAAGAGACTGCCAAGAGAAAACCCTCTCAGTAGGAAATAAAGATTCAAACACTTGTGTGTGAAACATCTTGATACGTTTAGAAGTACAATATAACACTTAAACATAACCATCTCAAAGTTGTCAGTCCAGTTATTCTGTTACCGTCTGCATTTCCTGTTATGAACAACTGCTAACCTGACATTTAAATCACACAAAACAGGTGAAGACATTTTTGTTTTGTTTGTCATTCCCTCATTAGCTTTATTAGGCCTCCTTCCTGTTCGTGTATTTTTATGTGTTTTGTTTAACAGATTAAATATTTTATATTTATTTGAATTTTAAGTGTTGTTTTTTAATATCTGATAAGTTGTAATTGGGTTGAAAGGTGGCATAAAACTGTTTTACACACACACACCATGTTGCAGGTGACTTATGGAAAGCGCCCAGCAAGGCGCTTTCAAGGCAAGTGAGAAAGAGAGGTGGTTTGCCATTGCCTTCCTCTGCAGAGTCTTCCTTGGTGGTTTCCCTTCCAAGTACTGACCCTGTTTAGCTTTCAAGATCTGACGAGATTGGGCTATACCATGCTGCCTTCCCTCCTCATACATACATGCATAATATGTATTGGAAATGTTGTGGAACCCAAACAACTATTTGGCAAACTTTTGGTCAGTCTTTGCATGCAGATGACTTTGCACTGTACAAACTGACTTATGTGGTGGAATTCCCCAACCATCACCAAATATTAGCCTGTTGTGCCACTGGTGTATACATGAAATTTACACACACCTTCAGTTGTGTCCTTTGCCAATTTTCTCCTCCTTTGTCGGTATGCATTCAGTCAAGGGAAAGTCTCCTTGCTGACTTTGGAAGCTGATGAGAAGAAAACTCATCTGTTCTATGAACCCAATGCCATAGCAAGGACTATTGGCTAGTCTATATTAAATCTCATATAAAATTACCTTTAAATTGTATTTTGCAATGTTTGTCAAGTAATTATAGCCTTTTCACCTCAATTTTTTAATTTTTTTGCATTAACCACATTGACACTGTCTTTGCTGAGCTTTAAACATTGAACAATGAAGACATAATACACAGGAAAAGGCCGAAATAAGTTCAGAGAAGGGCCATCCTAAAAGATTCCTGCTGACTATCACACAAGGAAGGCTGTTCATCCACATGATCATGAGAAATGGATTCTGAATACAGCTGGTCCAAAAGACCCAAATTTAATCTCAGAGACAAGATGAACCCCCCACCCAGATCATCTGAGTCAATGGCCTTTAGTGGAGTTAACAAACAATTTCAGTAACCACCAAGATCAAAGCACAAACACAACAGACTTCATTGTAGCTCTGTGCTATATCAGCACTGCTTGGAGACAGCGGATAAAACACAAATCAGGATGCTGATGAAATGCCATGTTAGATTTATAAGAACCCAGGTCTCTTCAGCTTAGAAACTGCAAGGAATGAAACTCATACAGATTTCAGTGCAGAGAATATCAGCAACAAAACTGTCAAGCTGAACCATTATATAAAAAAGCAGGTAATGATAACACCTTTTCCAGCTGGAGGGTGAAAATTCTTTACAAAATTCTGTTGTAAATCTGCTTGCTGAACATATTAGCCAGTGTCATCATGGGTTAGGTAATTTCCTGCATACTTGTTTCTCCTCCCACCCCAAATGAAATAAATTCCATTAAATGCAGCTGAACGTGTTTCAAAACAACTGTAGCCTGTAGTCGCTCAGTAAAAAAAAAAAAAAAAAAGATAAAGGTTAACACAGAAGGTACAGCTTTACAAAAGAATTGAATGTGTTTTGGTTAGCAGAAGGTCATGTTACTTCAGATGGATGGTCAAGTGATTTGAAGACATACTGTGCTTGCTTTTGAAAGATCCTAGCAGAGGATGCTGGAGGCAACATATACCAAAAGAAAGATTCAGAAAAAAAGTAGGTAAACATTTTCAGTCTGACTGTATGTGAATTAAACCCTAATTAAATGTCTGGTGGACAGTACTGGTAGGATCCTCTATGAAGGATAGGCAGACCATTCCTGAGGGTGAGGGTATTTTGGTGGTGGCCGGGAGCAGCGCACCCACACCTCCTCCTCAGAGGCTTCCCGTTGCTATAGAGGTAAAAAAGGGATTTAAAAATTAAAAAAATAGATAAAAGGAAAAGCCACCCCATTGAGAACAGCGAGGCTATGACACCAAAAAAGTTGTTGTAGGTACGCCACTGTGCGAGGGGGCATTCCTGGGGTGAACAGCGTTAGGAAGCTGCCCAATGGCAGTTCTGTCCCTGGGAACACCCCAGGAAAGCCCCCTTATGCCGGCATGGGCTTTACCTTCCTGGAAATCCCTGCCAGCATGGCTGCGCCAGCAGTGGGGACTGGTGGCTCCCAGACACCAGTGTGTTTGCCCCTGCGCTGGCGTACATGCCACCTTATTCTGTGATAAGGTGGCACCTACATTGGCGCGGGGTCACACTGGCTCCTAAGAAACTTTGCCACTACTTCAGGAATGGGTTATAAATGAGGATTAATAAATTAAAGTTCAATACAGACTAAGCAGAGGTGCTGATTGTGGGCATGAGAATCATGCTCTTATTCTGGCAGTACTCCTAGATCTGATGTTTTGGAATGCTGTGAATATCACAATGAACATGTTTGTCAGGAGAACATAATATTTGGAAGCAGTAATCAATTGTGAGCTGAGCTCTGGATCTCCACACCTCGCCGTCATCTGACTTGAACAGTGTATCACAGTGTTGTAGCTGTAAAGTAGCTGTGATGGTGAAATTCTATCACCTCCTGCTTTGCAGCTATGTTTGCACCTATGTCATAGATGGTTGGGGCATGTAAACGTCACTGCCTTGAATCCAAGGAGATAGGGCAAGTAAATATGCAAAGTCCCATAAACCAGTGAAAATAACGGACTTAGATAAACATCAAATTGATAAATATCCAATAGTAAGACTTTAAAAATATAAATAACTGGCTGACTGGTTTGCTCACTCTTTATTAAAACAATTGGTTGCTGAGCGGTGCACAGACTACATGTCCATGGGGGGTGGGCAGAGACAACTCCCATCTGGCTGTGTGAAAACCTGATGTGTGATATACTGCTAACTGCACTATAGTATAGTGTTTGAAAAGGTGGAAAGTAACTAGCCAAACAGTCAAACTGCCCAGTGCAAAGGGCTCCCTGCAACTGGAGAGCAGAATGTGAGCCAAACCAGTATGTGCTCTAGTATCCCTAGAAGCTTGGCCACTGACAGTGCAATCCTATGTGGAGTTACTCCAGTCTAAGCCCACTGAAATGAATGGCCTTAGACTGGAGTAACTCTCCTTAGGATTGCACTGTGAAAAGATGTCAACCATGACCAGAACTGTGTTCATGTGTTTGTTCAGGTTCGACGGATATGTCAGATGTTACTTTCTGGAGACTAAGGATCTGAATACCTTTCACATGCACTACTAACTGTCCTCGAAAACAGTTCAAACATTTCAGCTGGCACTGACAAGGCAGACTGTATAATGCTGGTTCTCTGAAATATTCATTAGTTATCAACATGTTTCCAAATGCTAAATTCAAAGTGCTGTTTTTTTTAAATTAGCAGCACATTCCTAAGAACACTGATTTTTAGTGGCTTAGAAGGATGTAATTCACTTAGGATGGCACTGCAAATGGTCCAGAATACTTTAAGTAGTGCCTTCTCAGCCCAATCCCTTTAGTTAGATTTAACCAGGCACCTAAAGTTTTCAATAGAAAATGTTCTTATTACAAGATAGCCTCACTACAGATAATGGTGGAGCCTCTTTCTATGAATACAGATTTTTGTCTGGATCTACTAATTTGGAATTGCTGGTTTGTAGAAACTGCAGTGATTAGGCAACCAACCAGCCTAATATGTTTTCTGATGCTTTACATTAGCTTGGATTCTAAGATGCTGTTCTGTCAATGCAGCAGCAGCTCCTCCAATGGGAAGGTTTCTCCATCTGCAGAAGAGGGGAGGGGGATTTTTGCCAATTACTCATCCTTCTGCAGGTTCCCAGTTTGGTCCCCACTGACCTGTAGGAGCACAGAAATCTGCAGTGAGGGGGAAAGGAAGGGAAGATGCCTTCCTCTAGCACGACTCCACTTGGGCTGCTAAAGATACCAGCCATTATGGTTTAATAATTAAATTTATGTTATATGTTTTAATAATTTAATTTTAAAATTTTAATGCAATGACATCATCTTTCTCCTACCAAGTGAAACCCAAGGCAGTTTACAATATCACACTCAGTGGTCATGAAAGTATAAAACTTCAATAAAACCTCTCACTGTTCAGATCTTTGTCCCTCAGTCCTACTAGCTGTAAACTGCTTTATGTGTTGCCCAGTAGAAAAATGATATATAAATCTGAAACCAAATTTTTAAAAAAGTTCAAGAACACAGCCATCTTAAATGTAAGCTTAAGATGACAACAACATGCTCAGGCATCCACACCCTTATGGAACCTGTGGGCACCCGAACAAAAAAGGCTGCCATAGTGCTTAGGACCAACCACAAAATATCTGCCATGAATTCAGTTACATAATGTTGGGAAGTTCCACAAATTGTTAGGCGGTTCCAGGCCAAACAGGCTTATATTACAGAAGCAGCTGTTGCCAGATAGGCGCTCTCTGCAGACACAAAGGTGATACCTTCAGGACTTTTCTGAAGCACCTCCTACCAGGACTAGTTCCTTGCTTTGGGGAAATAAGTAGGCACCAGAAAATATGTTGGTGGATTTCCTGGTGCTCAGAGAAACTGCACTAGGAATCACTGCATAGTTAGACTCTTTACAAGAATGTCCTTCAAGCAACAATGGGGGAAAAACACCTCTCTACAACCAGAGCTTTGTTATTGTAACTGCATTTCAGGCACTCCTGTATCACAAGCGTGTGTGTGGGGTACAGTTCTATCATTGTGTCCCATCTCTTTTTAAGAATTTACACTCTGACAAGGATTCCAAGTCCCTGCAACATCTCCTTTCTTGCAAGGCGTATGTAAATTGGCTCTTACCGAGATGCAGACATTGATGGGGAGTTTCACACTGGGTACAGCAAAAAGCGGTGTTGTTTTGAGAGAACTAGGGCTTTGTGAATGTGAAAAAGGAAAAAAACAAAGCAGAAATTACACGGAGATGTGAAAGATATAATCAAAGTTCAAAGAACAAGAGGCTGTCAATGGAACAAGAGGCTGTCAATGGAAAGACATGGCTGCTCCATCAGACAAATGAGCCTGTCTTATCCCCCAATCAACCTGATTGTTGGTAATTTTATTTATTTCTCTGCTTTCAGATATCGATGCTTTACAAGGCAAACGCACAGCACATTCGTGGGCTTTTACCACCTCAGGCTGTGATCTTGTCAGATCTAATCAATTGAGAAGGACTCAACCTGCTTAGGATTTAGATAGCAGATTTGTAAAAAGCAACTCCACTTTGGAGGAAGCGAAATGGACCCATTCAAAGAAACTTTAGCATTTCCTCTTGGATGGAACACTGACAAATCTTCCAGTTGTATGTACTGTTGCTCTTAACCTGAGATGTAGATTGAAGAAGACAGATTCTCTCTCAGCATTAAATATGAGATGGCACAGTCAATCAGAATCAAGAAGGATATCAATAACTCCTCCACCAATAGCCCCTTGCTCATAAATAGCATTATTTCTGACAGCAGTTTTGCTACAATCCCATAACTATCTGACTTTAATGGCTCAGTATAAAACTAATGCTGCTATATTGGCTCTGGGTATGCAGCCAGAAGTGATTAAAAAAAAAAAATAAGGCCAAAACCCATGATACAAAATAGTAACATATATACTTTATTACTTAGTAAAAATCCCCCAAACCCCCTACACATTTCGCCAACAGGCTTTTTCAGGGAAATCTGTAATATATAATATGCAATTTAATTACTGAGTTTACATAAATAGTGGTTATTTAGTTAAAATTATATATATATATATATATATATATATATATATATATATATATATATATATATATAATTTTACATATATGTAATATATATTTATATATAATATAATGCTTTACATAATATATAATATACATATATATATATATGTAAAGCATTGTATCAAAAGTTAGATGGGCAGCCCATTCCTGAGGGCAGCCCATTCCTGAGCCCATTTCCACAGCAGCCAGGAATGGCCCACCCATGTCGCCTCCTCAGAGGCTTCCCAGCCACTGTGGTAAAAAAAGGTATTTAAAAAACAAAAAAAGTATTTAAAAAACAAAAACAAAAAATAGAAAAAAGTAAAAGATGCCTACTGAGAACAGTGAGACCTTTTTTTGGTGTCATAGCAACGCCGCTGTGCAAGGGGGCATTCCTGGGGAAAGAGGAGTTAGGAGGCTGACTAACATCAGCTCTGCCCCTGGAAAGGCCCCAGGAACACCTCCCCTACACCACTGAGGGCATTCTCTTCTGGGATTTAGTTCCCAGAGTGGCTGTGCTGGCAGTGGGGGCTGGTGGAGCTCTGCAGCTCCTGGACACCGGCGTGTTTCCCCCGTGCTGGTGTACATGCCACTTTATTCCGTGGTAAAGTGGCTCCTATGCTAGCACAGGGTCACGCCGGCTCCTAAAGAGCTCTGCCCCCTTCAGGGTCTACAAGTGGCACAATAAAATATTAGCCACATACAAACCCACTGAAGCTTATTCCGCCCTTGAGATTGCATGAAGGAAAACCTCCCCATACATAAGAGAGATAAGATAGATTATCCAGCACCCAACAGATTTTGGCTCAAATTTAAAGAATTTTTTTGTGTCTAAATGAATGTTACAAACCTGTTAGACTTGCAGAGATTCTTCCCCTCCCCCACCAAAAAGGAAAAGATCAGTAGCAAATTGCTACTGGAAGGACCCTTCTCTCTTTTAAAGAAGCTGATGCAATTCCATAGACAAATTTAACCCTTTAGATGTCAGTGTCTGCAGTCTTAACAATCCAATCTGCATCTTTTTTCAATAGCGGCCTTTCATTTTTAAAAGTTAATTTCTGCACAGCCCAAATGATAAAGTCAGAAGGAATTCTGGGAATCTTAACTAAGTAATTTTATACACACACACACTTTATTTTGCACCAGTGGCCTTGGCCTTACTATTTTTTATCTCTTAGTGACTGATGTGACCCTTTTATTTTCTCCTATGCAGCCAGAAGCACCACATGGGCTTGCATACTCTTTCTTTCCCTCCCTTTTCCTCCTCATTCTTGCACATACATTCCTCCTGCCCAGTTGCACGGAAATATATTCTTCCCTTTCAGGCTTGGAGCTAACTATGGTTAGCATAACACATCCACCAATGTTGATGCTAACCACAGAAAACCCAAACCACAGTTTGCAGACCTGCTTGTAGTCACAACTGCAATCTGTGGTGTAGCACTAGCTGTGGCATTCGCAGCAGCATAAGATGAGAGATGCTGAGATGCTGGAATTGAGCTATGCCATGATTGTTATCTCCAAAATAATTATTAGGAGAGCTGACACTTACCCTACAGCTCTTCTGTTCATAATTTAAAGAGATAATGTGCTGATTCTTTGTGTGTGTGCTCAGTGTGCACTGGAAAGAAACCCTGCCTTTCTGGAGGAAACTCTGTTTTCTTTGCCTTGGTTAGGAATAGAGACTCTCTGATATGAAGTTTGCAAGAGACTACATCTGTTGCACACTTCCTAGCTGTAAGGCCATGGAACACAATGGGCTTTATGTCTGAGTTGGGTCATCCCATTTTTATTAGAGTAATCGCCTGCGACTTGATGGCACTTTACACACACAATATATATACATGAACCACTGTATTCTACTTTTACCTTCTAATGTTATTGGTAATGTTGTGTTTTATAGAGGAAGATTTCTTTATTTTATTAACTGTCAGCTTATTTGTGCAAAAGCAACTATATAAACCAGTACAAAAATATAAGACAAGCGGCAAACCAAACAACATGCTGTAGCAAAATATCAACTATGCCAATAAATGCATATTTTAGAGTAAGAGACATAAAATATTATTTCAAATCTTTATCCCCAAAACACCCAGTCGTAAACATTATATTTCAGATATATCACTTTCACAGTTCTCTTATTCTTCCTTCTGTCTCTTGACAAGTCTATATTTTAATGATCATTTTATTGAACTTGTAAGCCACCATAGTCAGTCAGCAGAAAGGTAATTTAAAATAAAACTGTAAAAATAAATTGTTTTGTTTGTATTGACTTTCTTTTGTCGTCTCTCCTTTCTTTTCCAGCCTGCTCTGCTTCCAATGGACTGACTATATTCTTCTGCCATGTTATAGCATCTTGGATCTACAGAATCATAGGAAGCAAAAGGATATCAAAGACCATCTACGCCATGTCACTGCATTAAGGCAGTATGCATCAAGTACAACTCTAGCCTTACAGAATGGTCCATATTACAGCAGGTGTAACTGACTTTTTATTTTATTTTAAATTTAAGCATCTACAAGCTGCTTTTCCATTTGACAAAGCCTCAAAAGCAGTGTTTAGGCAAAATCAACATATAAACAAAACAAAACAAAAAACCAAATAAACAATCAGAACAGCAATACAGCCAGATTCAAATCAAACAGAATCTAATAAAATGCCAGAACATCAATCTATCCTAAAAGCTTTAGAGAATTTAACAAAAGTCCATACCTGGAACCAAAACAAAAATAAAAGAGGCAGTTCATGAATTTATTTGGGGAGGGAACACTATACATGGCATGTCACCACTAAAAAAAATTAGTTATACACTTCTGAACACAAGCAGCAATATTGGCTTGAAGCACCAACTCTACAACATCAGGCCCATTCTGACCCAAGATATGTAAGAAAAGATTTAAGATTGTAGCTGCATTAGGAAGAAACGTTAGGCAGAGACCTGTTTTCCATCCAGGAGTGCCACAGAACAGTATCTATTGGCACTACTCAACTGGATGTAAGTGCCCTTGGGATGGAAGGTAGGTCTGGTTCAGTGGGGCAAAAAAGCATTTTTCAGGACCTGGCTCCTGCAGGGCAGGGTGAAGGATGGCTGTGGCTTGGATACAAAATTTTGGCTCACCTGCGCCAGTGTGATGCAGCACCAGATGGACCAGGTTTCACATGATGGACCAGGTTTCACATAATTCTTCCTGAATTAGGCTGTAGACATGGCCCAGTAAAGTAGATTGGGATGGATGGCTAGATTATTACACTTGGAAGGACTTGGATGACCCATCCATTCAATTTACTGTGTAACTTTAGGGCTTACTGTTTAATTAAGCATTCCTAGCCTGCTCTACCCCACTCTTCCCCCCACATCTTTCCTTGGGAGCCAGGGGTTGGGTGAGGAGAAAATGTAAGAGTCCCAGGATACATGCTGCAGCAAGCTGTTTGCATAAGGCTAAGGGTATCTGGAATATAAGTCCCACGTGAATCCCACATGGAAGTTTTTGCATTCCGTAATGGAAGAGTGGTGGGAAACAAATCTGAAAGGGAAAAAACAACACTTGTTGCCTGTAGGTTAGGGTTAACAGCTTGCCCAGCATTGGCATACACTTGTGTAAACTGGGTGAGCAGGCAATGCTACAAGCCAGTGATATAAATCAGAACAAAAGTCTTGATAACAGGACCAAAAAGGTAGCACAAAAAAGAGGGCCTATGTAAGGCAGTCTTAACCTAGCTTTCCTCATCTGGTGACTGAGTCTTCTTTGGAGACTAGCAAAGATTTGTTTTTGCTGTTGTCTTATTAAACTGAGATTGAGAGACTGAGTGGCAGACTATCTCACATTTGATAAAGGAGGCTGAGGGAAGGCTGGGATTTTTTTGTTCTGTTCGATAGCATACTTTGGTAACCTAAGGGTTAATCTCCTACTCTGCAGGAAATAAAACAGACTGTTGGTGCGGGGTTAAAATAACTTGATTCCTACCAGAAGGCTGTGTGTGGCCTCAGTTCCATATATCTGTTGTAAACTAGGTCCAACATACAACACATACCCATTTAGAAACTTTATAAATCCCCACTTTACCATTAAAAAATTCCTCAGATGAATTGCATTTCATTCATCATCTTTCATATCCCAAAGATGAGACTGTTACTGTGCATTCCTGAAGGGGGGGGGCTGAGTCAGCTTAGGAGTTGACATGACCCCGCAGTTATCCCAGGAAAATGGGCACTTACACTGCCACAGAAGGCATTCCCACCAGCCCCGGAACACCAAGCCACAGCCTGGGGCTCGGGCACCAGTGGGCCTTCTGCCAGTTTCCTCCTAGTGCAAATCCCCATGCCGACATCCCTGGAAGTGTTCCAGGGGCATTCCAGGGGGTGGAGCTGTCTTTAGGCAACTTCCAAACCCCTTTTGCCACGGGAATGCCTCCCAGGATGGCAACAGGCCCGCTTTCCCCTATGGTTATTTTGGAAAAAAGGCTTTTTTTCTCCTCCACAGTGGCACCATCCTGGCCACTGAATTCCCCGCCCCCCAGGAATGGGCTCAGTGATGCAACTCCTATAACATTCTGTTTAAGTATACCTCATCTGACAGTGCTGTGCTGCTTGGATGGTTCAGAGCTGTGAAAAGGAAGTACCGATAGGCAAATGTGACATGAAATCGGCTTGTAGACTATTGTTGGTTCACCTCTAAGAATGTAACTTATTGGAATTTATTGAAATAGCATAGGGAACAAAACAGAACCATGCGGAACACTATCACAGATGTGCCGTGGAACACAGTTAACGGCGCTTTCACACATGCCAAATAAACCACTTCCAATGTACTTTGCAGTTGGATTTTACTGTGTGAAATGGCAAAATCCACTTGCAAACTACCATTAAAGTGGATTGTAAGTGGACTGAAAGTGCATTATTCAGCATGTGTGAAAAGAGTCCCATGGAGTCCCACAACATCCTGGGATGGCTCATTAGTAGAGCACTAGGGCTGTTGGAAAAAAAAATATTCGGTATAGTTCGGATTCGGCCGAATTCGGCCCGTCTGGATTCGGGATATGCCGAAGTCTGAACTCCCCTGCTTCGGGTCCGTGCAATTCGGCGCGAATTCAAAGTTCGGGGAAAAAATTCGGCCGAATAAGGCCATTAAAAACACAACCATGCCTTTCCGCGGCTCCAGGGGAGCATTTTTGGGGGTAGAGGTCCCAAACTTTCAGCGGAGCTTCAAAGGACCCTTCTTGCAAGACCCCCCAAGTTTTGTAAAGATTGGGTCAGGGGGGGGGCTGAGATATGGGCCCTGAAAGGGGTCCCCCACCCTTAATGTTCATCTCTGAGCAGAGCTTGCCGCCCACGCACAAAGCTCCCAGCCCCGACAAACAGCTGAGCTGCAGGGAGCAAGGGTGGGGCAGGTGCGAAGAAGTTTGCAAAGCAACACAACTGCAAAGCAACACAACCATGCAAAGCAACACCTGACACCTGGGAGTTTGCAAACCATGGACAGGGACAGAGGCAGCTAGCTATGCATAATGAGCAGGAGGGGGTGGAATTTCCCCTTTTGCATCGGACCAGGGACCAGGAAAATGCATTCTTTAAGTCACCATTTGAAAACCAGTTTTGAGCAAGCATCAAAATAGACCTAACTGATCTTATGAATGAGGGAAAACCTGAGGACACACAACTGAAGCCCCCCTCAAACCAGGGAGAGAGAGACTCGAGGGGGCACACACACCCCAGGCAGAACGGGTGAAAGCCCCCTTTGGCTCCCCCCCACCCACAGAAACTGCTCCCTCCCCCCACACACACAGAGACTCTGCTTCACCCCCCCACACACACACAGGAGAAAAAATATAGATTAAAGCCCCCAAAGGGGTCTTACTGTTGCTGTCTTCTGTTCCATCAGAAGGGGCTGGGAGGACTGGGTAATCCAATATGATTCTATTTAAGCATGGGAGGTTTTGCCTTGGATTTGCCACTCTGGAGATGCATACAGGATCGGGTGATCCATTCATCCCAATAGGGAAAAGGGGAAAGCCCATATCTCGGGACCCCCTGACCAAATGTTTACAAAACTTGGGGGGTCTCTTAAGAAGGCTCGTCTAAAGCTATGATGAATGTTTGGGGTCTCTACCCCCAAAAATGTGCCCCCTGCAGCCATGAAAAGGAGCGAATGTGCACACTCACCCCCCATGAGGATTTCTCTCTCTTTCTCTCCCCGGCCAGGCCACGCAGCAGCTGATTCCTCCAGTACTCAATCCTGACTGATTGGCCTGAAGAAGACCCAGCTTGGCCACCAATTGGTCAGGGGAGAATGCTGCTTACTGATGGTTATGCTGCTGCGTCCCGAATTTGCCGAATTTATTCGTGAACTCCCGAACTCGCTGAATTCGGCTCCCCCGTTTTCCCGCCATTTTTGAGTTTGGTTCGTCCCGAACTAAAAACCGCCGAATCGGGGAAAGGCTAAGGATATCTGGAATGTAAGTCCCACATGAATCCCACATGGAAGTTTTTGCATTCCATAATGGAAGAGTGGTGGGAAACAAATCTGTAAGGGAAAAAACAACACTTGTTGCCTGTAGGTTAGGGTTAACAGCTTGCCCAGCATTGGCATACACTTGTGTAAACTGGGTGAGCAGGCAATGCTACAAGCCAGTGATATAAATCAGAACAAAAGTCTTGATAACAGGACCAAAAAGGTAACACAAAAAAGAGGGCCTATGTAAGGCTGTTTTTCAGTTCAGGCCGAACCGAATCGACAGCCCTATAGAGCACCTGCATGGCCTGCAGAAGATTGCAAATCCAATCTTTGACATCCCTGGAGACCCTGGAGAGCCTCTGTCAGCCAGATCACATTCTAGAAAGTATCTAGCAACTGGGTGGAGTGCAAGAGAGATCAAGCTGGTCCAACCTTTCATTGTTTATAAGTCTAATTGCATAGTATCCCTGTAATCTTGAACATCCCTGCACTGAACTTCTGCATTAATTTCAGTAGAGCAGTTACCACCCATCTATCTAAATAGGCATTTGTGCCTATTTTAAATCAAGGTAAACACTTGCCAAAAGTTTTAAGTATCTAATGTGGATTGTTATTTTTCAGTCCTGACCCCTTTACAACCTTTGTGCCCTTGCTGCCAACAAAATCCAGAAACAGAGAACTTGACAGTTTGTTTTAAATTCCTTTCCATTCATATTTTATCTCAGTGGACAGCCAAAGAACAATGCTGTGTTCCACTGACTCAAAGCAAAATTGACCTGCTGTGAACTGAAAGTCTCCACCCCCCAATCTTCAGGAAGTGTTTCCCCTTCTATGAATATCCATACAGTATTGACGTTGTCTTATTTGGCATGTTGGCCCAGACATCCCCCACAAAAGGTGAAAACATGTTTTCAGAGTTATGTTTCAGGTGAAGCAACTATGGAAATATAGACAAAATCCAAGGCAGGTAGCCCCACTTGGTACAGTTGATTGACTTTAATAGGTGCTGATTATGCTGCTCATATTGCATGAAATTAAAAAGCTTACAAATGTTATGAGCCATTACCCTTCCATTTAAGGAAGCTTATGACATGTTAGCAACATTTAATGAAATTCTTTTCAATATGCTATAGGAGGCCTCAATCAGAATGCACTTTGGAATGTTACTGGTGAAATTATTTTCTAGAAAGTTTGTTTACTGTAAGAGTTTCTTCTCTTTTCAGGCCTGGATATATTTTCAGTGATAAGTTAACCCTCAGAAGGAAACAATTTTTTTTCATCCTTTTGTATTTGGCCAGGATACAGTTAGTTTGGCAGTTGAACATATGGGGAAATAAATTATACTTGTGCATGGGTTCCCTTTACTACTTTATCTATTTATTTACTACTTTAACACAGGGCTCATTTATTATGGTTGGTTGTGAAAATTTGGTTGAGGTTCTCTCTTTAATATCTTCTCATAAATTACATCTGAGGGATAGGGAAATGAAGTTATACTTGTTTTTACTGATAAGGAACTAAGAGGGAATTTGTTTTGGTAGAAATACAAGATTTTTGGGTAGAATAGCAGGCTTTGACACAGCTTGAAATTCCATACGATCTGAAATCTTGAACATCCACTGTTTTGGCAGAAATTATTTCATGCTTTTATCTATCCTTTTAAATCCAGGGATATGGAATGTGGCTACTGGCTCAAGCACTCAATTAGACAAAAAACATTTCAAAACAAACTTCTCAATAATTTCCCTAAGAAATATCATTGAACAGCTCGAGCAAGATATGAGCAGTAATCGCTATACCATGGATATCGTCAAGAGATTACAAGAGAAGAGACATTTTGTGAGACTAGATGCATGTATGCTTCAAATCCCATCAGATTATGCCTGAAGATTTTTACCTACACCATGCAAAATGCTAACAATGATTTGGCATTAACTTGTGTTGCTTGTGTTTAGCTGACATTTCTTGCAACTGGAACTGTTGGCGCCTTAATGGCCTCCATCTGTCTTATTTATTTTTTTGTTCCCTGTACTTTACCCCACTGTTTACGGATGGCTAGAGGGGAAGCAGGATCATGAGATGATTGAAATGCTTGGAGCATTTCCCCGGTGTAAAGGAACAAACATCTTAGTTTTGGAACAGAGTCTTCCTAGCACTGAATAGATTCTGTAGGTGGCTGAATATGAGAAACAGTGACTTGTTAGTCAACTCCTAATCAATTAATGGCTTGTTTGCTTTTGAGTAAGGTTAATAACAGTTTTAAATAATATTTAGCCGTATCCGTTACCTATAGACAATATGTAACAAAAGAGGAAGCAACAACTGGATATGGTTTTATGGCCGACACTTTGCTTCAATTCAGTTTAACGATTTTGCACTTCAGACTATGAACCAGTATATCAGATACAATAATGTACATTGTAAACATTGAGCGTAATCCAGCCAAAGTTAGCAACTTTAACTGATTTCAATGGAAGAGTTAGCCACAAGCATATGAAACTTACTATCTTTTGCTGGATCACGTACACAGTCTAAAGTCAATAGTCTTCCAGTCTAAAGATCAAAGAGCTGTGAACAAATCCTGCTTTGATACAAATTTACAAAACAACAACACCCATTGAAAAAAGATAAACTGTCTCAAGATTGTTCTTCAGGAATATGTTTTTTAAGGGAAAACATGCAATGGATCTACAGGAGAGTTACATTTCATTTTGCTTAAAAAAATCGAGCCCATCACATCATTGTTATATACAGGTCTGCATCGTATTTAGTATTTTCTGTTTTATTTTATCATCACTGGAAGAAAAGAAGTCCTCTTCTGAAATTCATTTCTCATAGCTAAATTTTAGCGAATAGCATGAATGCCCAATGTTGCAAATAGCCAATAATCTATATGGAATTATACCAGGAGAGGCAGTATTCCCACATAGTACAAACCCAACAGTCTCCTTACATCTCAGTCCATGCCAAATTCAGATCACGCTAGTACAACTGAAACTGTTATAACCAAAAGGGCAGAAACAATATCTCACTGGATGCCGAATCTCCAGAGAGGAGAGTTTCTCCATTAAAACCTTTCCCGGGAAAATTGTATAATGTTGCAAGGCAAGTGCTTTTGCAAATTATTAATTTTCAGCATTAAAAGCTTCCTGTACTACTTGCACTGTGCTAATTGTAGCCTTAAGAAGACTAATAAAAGCAGGTATAATTATTGAAATAGAAAATGCAGGGCGGTGTAAATTATGTAACATCTATTAATTTGTCAATTGAGATCAATTTACTGAATAGCAAGAAAAAGGAGCCAGCAAGCGATGGTTTATATGCCAGTGCAGGCTTATATTTCACACATCAGCACTGCACAGGCCGTCCACTTTCTTTTTGGGTGTATTACCCGTGAATAGGGTTGCCAGGTCTCTCTTTGCCACCAACAGAAGGTTTTTTGGGGAAAGCCTGAGGAGGGCAGAGTTTTAGGAGGGAGGGACTTCATTGCCATAGAGTCCAATTGCCAAAGCATCCATTTTCTCCATGTGAACTGATCTCTATCGGCTGGAGATCAGTTGAAATAGCAGATCTCCAGCTAGTACCTGGAGATTGGCAACCCTACCTGTGAGTCTCATATGAGAACAAGGCATATTCTAGTGATGACTGAAATAATTGTGAATGTACTTTCAGAGGCATTTCTCATTTTAATCTACATGAATATCATATGAAAATGGTTGTATGTTTCCAGGAAAACACAAACACACGATTATGCACTGCAGCCATTTTAAATGAAGATCCCAGACTTTGCATAATTGGCTATGGACATGAACTAAGGAGGTATTCCTCTAAATTTTGTACTGCTTTTATTTGTGATAAACAAGGAACAAATACTCTTTATAGCCTTAGAACTGTTCCACATCATTTCATCTACAGATTAATAACATTCTTAGCCTATGGACATCAATGGATTTAGAAGGAGGTATCTCTGTTTAGGACTGCAGTGTCTGACGGCCAGGGGGCTGCCATTATCATTACGACAGAGTGAGACTTGTCCTTACTGAGATGAAACTTTGAATTTTGATTGTAACTGACTGAATGTTTCTCCATATAGAAACCAAATTTCTGTACATATAAAATCAGATTGTGTTAAGAGAGGAGAAACATTTAATTATATGAGTCACCTATAGCTATCTGAAGCAATACAACCGAGAAACAGCTTTACAACCTCCATGAGAACTAGGCCCCTGTGCTTAGATGTCTTTTTTTTAAATAAGAGAATGATCAGTGTAGTCAATTAAACATTTAATTTAGCTAGCATTACATCTTTCAGGATTAAGGAAGCCGACCTCCAATGGGGAAGCTTTATCAAGTAGTATATATGTTTCTGTTTGATGTACGAAATGAGTACCAAAGCCAGGTGGCTCGTCACAATTGTATCATTTAAGACAAGATCGGGTTTACAGATGTATCATTTAAGACAAGATCATGTGTATTTACATCATGTATTTGGTTATTTTTCCTGATATTCTTTCTGTTAAGTTCACATGGCACCTTGCTTTTGTTACTTTGAAATTTGATACAAAAAGCTATTGTGATTCTGAAGCTTGGTACAAAACCTGTTTATGCATGATATAAACTTAACAATAATAATCTTGTTTAATTGGTAAGATCAACTGGTTCATGTGCTTCATTACGCAGTGGCTTTGTACAGTCATTACGTTTGGTTTTCTCCTACCATGTACTCCCTTTACTTGTTAGACTTCCAGGTGGGGGCTAGAGTTATCTTGGAATTACAACTGATCTCCAAACTGCAGAGACCACTTTCCCTGGAGTTTTGGAGGGTGGACTCTCAGGCATTATACCATAATGAGCGCCCTCTCCTTGCAAAACTCCACTCCCAAATCTCCAGTAATTTCCCAAACCAGAGTTGGCAACTCTATTAAGGGCCTGTAGTTCTAGTTTATAAGAAGCAGTAATCAAGATTTGTTGCTACATATATCTGGTGCTGGTTTTTGTACGAAATCTGAATTTAGCAGAGGGCTCAAAGGCTATTGTGCACAGCAAAGACAACTGGTCTGTATGCTGTACTAAGCACAAAGTTACATAGAGCCTCTTTTATCTATTCAAACTAATACACTTACTTTATTATAGGAACTCAGTTTCTAGATAGGATAGGGTAGATACAGATTCCTAATCTATTCTAACTAACTGGGGTGGACCCATGTCCTGCCCTAGTGGTGGCAAAATGGAGAAGAGTGTGCCTGTGTGTGGAGGTGTGACAGTAGGAAAGAAAGGAAGTCTTTCCCTGAGAATAGCAATCTGTATGTCAAAGGGATAGTGTCAGATCATAGAGAAAGGACACCCAGTGCCTTGACTCCTCTATCTCTCTGACTCTCTAGTTTAGTCCCCCTCTGAAGTCTGAGGTTAAGAGATAATGCAAAGTCCTTCACATCCAACATCTGGAACTACTGCGATTCATGTGTGGCGGTACTCAATACAGTGATACATGTGGCATCTTCCTTGTTGAGGCACTCTGCATGACATGAACTCAGCTATGAGTGATGTCAGTTGGGATGAGATAACATCAGTTAACTGGTCTCAGTCTATCCTTAGTAATCACATGTTGAGTTGTAGGTTGGCAGTTTTAAAAGTGTCACATTTAAAAACACAATAAATGAAAACTCTTAACAGCTGTTTTCCAAAAAGGCATGTCACCAAATGACTCTGTTTTAAAATTATGGTCAAACGATAGCAATGTAGGTTGAAAACTTTAGAATTCCTATCACCATTTCCAACACATAAAATGAACAAATGTAATTTTATGTACGATTTTCAGTCAAAGTTTGTTGGTGCAGCTTATAAAAGTAAGCAGATGGTTCATGCAATAGTCCACAATAAATTACAACAGTTAGAAAGACAGTTATGTAGTGAGAACGGCAAAGAATTTGAGCTACAGATGGGCTTATAGATGACCCTTCCAGTTTTTAATAATCTCCATAATTTATGTGCAGGCAAGAAATGCAAAGATGCCTAATGTGCCTTCTTGACGAAGCACAAATTACTTCTATTTACTCAGCCTATGCTTCATGGTCCAGTTAACTTCTTAATTAAGGACAGCAAGATGTTCATGTTCCATGCAAGTGGCATAGAAAATAATGTTTAGTGTGCACTATGTTCAGCTGGGAGTTCAGGATGCTCTGCTTGCTCTTAGGGGATCTGATGCATCTATCATTCTTTTCTTTAAAACAAGTACAAAAATGCACCACCACTGTGAAGCCAGAAAATTTCAGCTACTCCCCAGTAGATGTGCCATTAAACTCATTTTAATAGTCCATTACCTGGCCAAGTATGACCAACCATGTTCAAAGGATTTCTGACAACAGTGCGTTCTCTTATTTGCAAGTTATACAGCTAAACAATGTTTGATTGCAAAACAATATTACTTTTGCAATGCTACTTGATAGATTTAATGACCAGTTAATACACTTTCAGGCATGCATCCCAGAGCTGCATGCACATATCCATTCTTGTTAAAAAGCTATGGGTTGGATTTATTTTGACATTCTTTTTCCTCCTCCAAAGCTGATTGCCCTGTTTTTTGGTTTTTTTTTTTTAAAGGCTATAGTATAACTCTTTTATATAGCCAGAAAAAATCAATAAGAGTACACAAAAAGAGCTGTAAGGCTGCTTTCAAGGATTCCATCCTCTTTGAGTAGGCTTCCTCCTACAGAGAAAGCCTTTCTCCCTTCTGTTTCAAGAACAGAAAGGTCAAGAGCAGAAAGGGAGATCCTATACCTACATTATAACCATGAACATGAAACTTACACACAAGAGGTATGATGCAGAGAGTTCTGTTAGGCCTAGGGTTCTGTTGGCATAGAATAGGGTTGCCAACCTCCAGGTGGTGGCTGGAGATCTCCCACTATTACAACTGATCTCCAGGTGACAGAGATCAGTTCACCTGGAGAAAATGGCCTCTTTGGAAAGTGGACTCTATGGCATTATACCCCATTGAAGTCCCTCCCCTCTCCAAACCCCACCCTCCCCAGACTCCACCCCCAAAATCTCTAGGTATTTCCCAACCTGGAGCTGGCAACCCCATATGTGAAATAGCTGATGCTTCCCCCCCCCCCCCAAATGGAAGCTTCTGCACTGGCACCTAAAGTTGGATTCTAAATTACTCTTGAAACTCCTCAAAGTTGTGAACGTTGTTGGTGTTATTGGGTATAAAAAGCTGGCAGTTCAGGAAAGAAGGGGGGAGCTCTGTTTTGCACACAGATTTCCAATGCAAACTTACATGTATTCTTGAGAAGGAAATCTCACTGAGATCAATGAGATTCACTCCCTAGTAAGTGTGCTTACAGGCCTTACAGTCCATGTATGTTTACTCAGAAGTAAGTGCCATTTAATCAACAGGGCTAAGTGTGCACAGGGCTGCAGTTTGACAAACGAGAGCTTACACTGCAGTATCGTTGCATAGGATTGCACTATTAGAGACAAATCAGACATGATGCATCGTTGTGACTGCCATGAGGTTTCTACCACCATTTTATAGTCATCTGCTGCGAGGGCGCTCCTGTTCCCCCCTCCACCTTTCCAAGTTCTGAAACAATCATGGGGTATATTTGTGCATGTAATCTTTCTGGCACTAGGGGGAGACAAGCGTGCCTCTGTCTGCTATAGTGTGCAGCATTTTAAAATGACTTTAAAATGATAGTGGCATCCTCATGGAGGCCATGAGTTCATCATCATGTCTAGTTTGGCCCTTATAATCCAAACAAATAGCATAACATACCAAGATGAGGAGTTATATATAACAAAGGAAAATCCTTGTTAACAAGTATCTAAATGTATCTTTTACTTAAATTTTTGCTTCATACTACAGACAGCATTTCCTCAGGTAAAGTAAAAAAGGCATGCAAACTACATTAAGCTGCCATATATTGTACACAAACCAGGCTGTGCTTCAACATGTGTAGAATAGCGTAATTCTGACTACACGAAATTGCAAATGTCTATCCTTGCAAAAATCTTCAAGGCTTCTTGTGGTATATGAAAAGGCAGGTACGGGTGTCTGCAAACAGTCCATTTCATATCAGTACTTCATCAGCCTGTTTCATATCATTAGCTAAAATCTGAGGACCATAATTTTGGAGTCCTTCTAAGGTAAGCTGCTAGTTCATAACATCCTTATGGAGAGTTACACTGCACAACAAGCTGCCAGTACATGTTGAGTTCTTATGGAATGGCAAACTTTTTGGCCCTTAGTCACATTATATATGACATGATATCATAGATCTCTTCCAAAAGTATGCCTAAACAGCCTTTAGTCAAACTTTGAGGATCCAGGTCAGTATTTAGTTGAATTAACCATATGGCCCAATATTTGCTGCTTTAAAAACAAGAAACTTAAGCCTTATGCAGACAAAATACTCAAAGAGAATAAATGTATGGAAGGAGAATGATATTGTGTCTTCTGGACAGGGTTGCCAACTCTGGGTTGGCGATTTAGGGGTAGACCCTAGGGAGGGCAGGGTTTTGGAAGGGGAGGGATCTCAGTGGAGTACAAATCCATAGAGCTCATCATCCAAAGTAGCCATTTTCTCCAGGGGAACTGATCTCTATAGTCTACCTGTTTCAAATCCTGTTTTATAGTTAAAGCAGAAATTGTGTTTGCCACAAGTACACTTGACTTACACATAGGTTTTTGTTCAGTACATATTCAGATTTTAAGAATGATCAACAGATCCTTATTAAAGCAGTAAATTGAACATGTGTGTGTCGTCAAGTCACAGCTGACTTATGGCAACCCCATAGGGTTTTCAAGGCAAGAGACATTTGGAGGTGGTTTGCCATTGCCAGCCTCTGCGTGGGCTGAGAGAGTTCTGAGAGAACTGTGACTGGCCCAAAGTCACCCAGCAGGCTTCATGTGGAGGAGTGGAGAATCAAACATATTCAAAATTAAATTGCTTGTGCAGTTCATCCATCCATATATACACAGATGTTTGTATAATAATACAATTTGTACAGCCAAATCCAATACTTGCAAGGCTCCCTTGAAATCATAAAAGGATTTGGTCCTGTGAATATTATTATGCACACAATAGTAAACTAATAGTGTAACTTTATTATAGCAGACAAAGAGATAATGAAACTTAATTTCATCTTTTACTGTGCTTTATCTACTATAAATATAACCAGGGGCTGCAATTTTACCATACGGCAAAATATCATCAAAGCTAGCAGAATGCACACAGTGCTTAATATGTCAGTGTCTGAGAGTATCCTACATATTAACACACCCTTGCCTTCTTTTACAATTTTGTATTGCTGTAGTTTCTTATTTCATAAACATTTGAGAGCTGTCACCAAAACATAAGAAAGAGAGAAAGGCCAATTAAAAAAAAAGGAGGCTGGTATGTTTCAATGCAGATTGCCAGTGTTAGGAAAAGACAAATAAAAACCGTGCAAATGTTCCCAGTTTTGCTATCTAACATATTATCAAAAATATCTATAAGGGCTGGGATCCAAAGGATCGTGCGGGGTAGGAGGGTTAGGGTCTCCTGCTCTAACAGTTCCCCCTCTTCCATGCTGGCACTTCAAAGTCCACAGGGGGTGGGAAAATGCGGCGGGGGGGGATGAACTGGCATCACCCCAGCACAAGATGTCATTTCTGCCAAAAAACTGAAAGTGATGTCCAGATGTCAGCGGCGATGTTCTGAGTTTAATCACAGAAGATTTCCTCATTAACTCTCCTTCAAAAATGTTTGCTATTGCAGAGATCAATCTGCAAACAATTTGTAAAGGTTATAACTTTTAGTAATGAAATGGGATATTGTATTGAAAGTTGCATGGACCATTCCACAAAACCCAATTTTTACAAGACAAATTGAATGCAAATTTAATGTGTTGTTAAAGTTGTTTAATTAGGTATCTAGCATCACATCAAAGTGTGAGGCTAACATTCAATCAAATTAATACTTCTGACAGGAAACAGGAACTGTGATCCACCCTGTAATGTATTAATAGCAAACTAAAGAATGCCTGGCCTATTTATTTAAAGCTACTTGGGTTAAATGAGAATGTCTAAAAATGCTCACAGACTAAAAAAACACCTGTTGCCATGAAATGTAGTTGCAATAATTCTTAAGCACTCTCAACACTTTACTAATAATTTTTTTGACTTGAATCAATCAATTCTTTATGAACTTAATTAAATTTGTAATGCTTACTCAAGTTTTCTTTCTTTGAAAAACACACCTTAGGTGTGAATTATCATTATAGCCATTAATTTACATTCATTCTAGAGGAAAGGCTAACCTTTTATTCTGAAATGCCAGCAAAAGAGAAGGCTCACTTGCTAGATGGGGCATACATACTGGCAGGGTAAACAGTTACTAGGCACAGAAATAGAATGAGATGGGGAGAACAGGCCAAAATGAAGAATCATCGTCATACCTTACCTAAGTAGGCATTTAAAACTCCAGAGTTATCTACACTCTAGAAATGTATCTTATTACATTATTTGTTTATTGCATTTCTATCACACCCTTCTTCCATCATGGAACTGAAGGCCCCTTTCAAACTGCCCTTATAAGCTGTTTGGGAAGACGGTTGCTAACAGACCCTTTTTTTTATCATTTCAGACACAATCGTTTTGGCTCTCGGCTACTAACGGATTTTTTTTTAACCTTTTCAGACAAGCCAGTTGCGTCCCGTTGGCATCCCGGGGCTCAGACATTGTTTTATGAAATCGGCTTTCTCCCGTTTTCAGTTCTTTACGCTTCTGAATCACTCCAGTGTGCTGTTTGAACTGCTTGGAGGGCTATTGAACTGAAAGGACCACTATTTCCCCTCCACCTTTTCCATGCCGCGTTCTTTTCCCAGCAGCTACAGGCATGTCAATGGTGCTACTATAGCAAATCTTAGAACATTTTTTTAAAGCTGAAAAAGAACATGGCATGGAAAAAAGTGTGTGTGTGGGAAATAGTGGCACTGTTTGAAATGGCCAGAGCACTTTAGAGATGGCACATATATGGATTGAAACAAGTTGCATAAAATGCCTGTCCCTGTATCACTTTACTTGAATTCAGGGCAACAACGGATGGCATCTGGTTTAGAATGGTAATCTCAAAGGGGCCTAAGGTAGTATATACAGAGCTCTCAGGAGCTCTCCCATTCAGGCACCAATTAGATCCATACCTGATTAGCTTCAGTAAGGTTGTTGTATCTGTTGCTTTCCAACCATACTGTGGAGTGCTTATAACAGGATCGTAACTGACATACCTCATAGCTGGACTGATTTGTCCTACATGCCTTGTACTGAGTGTAGCTGAAGTTCAGTGCATATATAATTCAGCCTCAGGACTGCTTAAATAAAAGATTGTGCGAATCTGCTAATAATTGCTTCTTCATCCAGTTCATCTAACAATTCAATGGATAGCAACATGTATGATTCCAAGTTCTCCTCAGACAGTGAATTTCTTAGCCTTGTCTTTATGATCTTTAGCTTTGAAAATGTCCTGTCACATTGGACTCGAGTAACTGATAGTATGCAGGTGACTTTATAAAGTTCATAAAGGTTATCATATGCCTTGTCATGAAGTCTGTTGGATGCCAGAATTTTGAGTACACACGATGGTCAAGTGCTAAAAATTTTAAACTTGTTGCAACTGGAATCCATATTCTCACCAACATTAAGCAATAGCTTTAATACATCAAAATTCGAAGCAAAAGAAAACAATTCCAATATTACTTGATCTTTGCTGATTTGTGGAGATGCCCCTACTCAGTCTATCAATGGATATTAGCCAAAGTTAGATAAATGGAGCCTCAATGATTAAAGGCAATACATTTCTGATAGCTGGATGCTAAGGGCAAATAATTGAACACGACTGTAACACCAATCTGTACTTGTGAGTTTCTCACAACATATGGCTGGCTATAACTGCAATCAGAGTATTGGACTAGACAGACCTTATCTGGTAAGACTTTTCTTCTGTTCAGATCCTCTGGAAATATTATATTTCTTTCACCTAAATATGCTGCTAATTCCTCCTTTTACTGACTCAACTAATTTACCAATCACCTTCCCACAGTGCAGCCAATTTAATGTATACTTTCAAGTTGACTATGTACTAGTAGTTACTGATGTATTTTAAGCATTAAGACAGACAGAAATGGGATTCTTTTTTGTTTACATTTCTAGAAACTTACTGTACTGGATCTTATTTCTTTGGCGTAGAGAGGTTTCAAGAATTCTGAATCTCCTTCTAGCTTTAAACCTTTCTCTGTAATCCTCAGGTTTCCCATTCCATCCTGAAATATACAAAAAGACCCCATTAGCTATGATTTTATAGACACTTTATTGTCAAAAAGGTATTTCTTGGCAAAGAGCACCATGTAAAATAATGGGAGGCACTGCACAATGCAATCACTTGCATTATCCTTCTGACTTATCCTTTGTGAGAAAATTGTGTTTCAAGCAATTTGAAGTGCCCTCCCCATAACCATTTATTCCGGTGAAAGCTGCCCTTTAGCTTCTGATCTAGGGGACAAAAAAAGGAGCAAGAGATGACAGGGTGGCATTTATTGTTATCACAAAACCATTTATTGTTAACACAAAACCATTCATTGTAACATGTCTAGCCTTCAACATTTATATTGATATTGTCCATTTATGACAAGCCGTCGCACAGAGCTCCCATATAGTGGTATCTATGAAATGGATGACTTGCATTTGTGGTGCACCAATAAACCACCAATAAGCACTCTGCAATCAGAATTATTTAACTTGGTTTTTAAGCACAATTAGTTAAAAAACCTTTATTAACAACTGCAACCATTCTGGGTTTTTCCCGAACAAGCAAATAATTTCAACAACATGCTGTATGGTTATACAAATTCAATTATTTCTCCAGATTTCTGCACTTAAAAAAAATATTTTTGAAATGCTGAAAAGCATCTTGCCAGAGTCAGAATGAACATTTTTACAACTTTCCCCCCTTAATCACTTCTTTTGTTTTAAACAGAATGAAAATTCATAATAGGCTAGCAGAAGTTGCCTACAGTACAACATTTTGTTTTTAATATTTGAAAATCATACAGTCTGTTATAACAGGCACTTTACAGCCCATTCCTGAGCTTTCAGCATGCAAGGACGGTGGGGAGGAGGCGCTGCTGTGGCGCCTCCTAAGCCGGCCGCTGAAAGCTTGAAAAAAAGCCTTTTACGGGCTTTTTTCTTTTTAAATGGGGTTTTTCTCCCCATTGAAAATAGTGAGGCTGTGCCTGCTAAAAAGCAGGCACAGTCTCGCTCTTCTCCCTGCCGGTGTTCCTGGGCCAAAGGGGACAGGAGGTTACCTACAGGCAGCTCTGTCCCCTGGAATGCCCTGGGAATGCCCCCCAGGATGCCGGGATGCTCCTCAGAATAGTGGGAAACCGGCGAAAGGCCCCACTGGCATCCTGGGGTGGCTCCAAGAGACCAGAGTTGGAGCCTCCCCACTGGCGTTGGGGCCACTTACGGAGGCGTAAGTAGCCCGGACACCGGAGTGGGAGCCCCCAACGTTGGCGCCGCCCCTTCCTGGCCTCCTGAGGACTTTCGTCCTCAGAAGTCAGGAATGCACTGTTAGTCTAATTGAAGATGCAATTAGTGACAAATAGGTATGTATATGGGAGGTATAGACAAAAAGACAATGATATCATCAAAGAAATACAGATGCCAAGTGACATTTCTAACAGTTGAACAATTCTTTGTTTAGGAATTTGGAGCCCTGGATAAAAACATAAATTTGAATCCCAAATTCTGCTGTAGTCACTAGGGATAAAATCCATTCTACGGTACTCTAATAGTGTCATCCTGAGCAGAGTTACACTCTTCTAAATCCACTGAGGTCAGTTACCTTTGAAGGGTGTAATTCTACTTAGAACTGCATTTCTGGTCTTATTGTTAAAACCTCTGCAAACGCTTGGCCTCTATTTATTTATTTAACAAAATTTATTTCTTGTCTTTCTGCCCTTACAAGGGCCGCCAAGGCAGCTAACAAATTAAAAGAAACATTGATATACATGATAAAATCACATTTTAAAACCATTAAAATCACCCCCCTCAAAACACTCACCATTAAAACAATTTAAAACAGAGCTAAAATACATACAAAGACATAAAAACAGCAATTAAAACATCGGTCAGGAAGGAGGGATCATTGAGGGAACACCAAATGAAACATAAAAGTCTTCACCCTCTGATGAAAGATGGCAACAGAAGGGAACAGGAAAGACTTCCTGGGGAAAAAGTTCCAGAATTTTGATGCCATGACTTCAGTTACTTTATGAGAAGACAAGTCTCACTGGAAAAGACAATATTGCTAGGAAAAGTTGAAGACAGCAGGAAAAGAGGAACATAAGAACATAAAAAGGCCCTGCTGGATCAGACCAAGGCCCATCAAGTCCAGCAGTTTGTTCACACAGTAGGGCTGTCAATTCGGTTCGTCCCGAACTGAAAAACAGCCGAATTTCCCCCGATTCGGCAGTTTTTAGTTTGGGACGAACCGAACTCAAAAAAAGGCGGGAAACGGGGGAGCCGAATTTGCCGACTTCGGGGTTCGGCAAATAAATTTGGCAGATTTGGGGTTCCCCCCCGCGCGCCTTCAGGGGGCTTCCCTGAAGGCACGCGTGGGGATCTTTAAAGAGATTTGTTCCTCCCGGCCAGGAGGCACAGATCTGTTCCACACACCCCATCTGTTCCACACACCCCAGCTGGGAGGCGCAGATTTCTTTAAACAGCCCCCCGCGTGCCTTCAGGGAAGCTCTTTAAACAGGGGGGCTCTTTAAACAGATCTGCGCCTCCCGACTGGGAGGCACAAATCTGTTCCACACACCCCCGTGCGCCTTCAGGGGGCTTCCCTGAAGGTTCACGGGGGGGGGGGCTTTAAACAGATCTGCACCTTCCAGCTGGAAGGCACAGACTGTTTAAAGAGCCCCCCGTGCGCCTTCAGGGAAGCACCGTGGATCCGAAGTGGGAGAGTTCAGACTTCGGCACGGCCTGAATTTAAAAGGGCTGAATTTTGCCAAAGCCGAACTTTCCTGAATTTTTTTTTCCACAGCCCTATCACACAGTGGCCAATTAGGTGTCTCCAGGAAGCCACAAACAAGACGACTGCAGCAGTACCATCCTGCCTGTGTTCCACCGCACCCAAAATAATAGGCATCCTCCTCTGATACTAGCGAATATGTATGCAGCATGCTAGTATCCATTCTAACTAATAGCCATGAATACCCCTCTCCTCCATGAATATGTCCACTCCCCTCTTAAAGCCCTCCAAGCTCACAGCCATCACCACATCCTGGGGCAGGGAGTTCCACAATTTAACTATGCGTTGTGTGAAAAAATACTTCCTTTTATCTGTTTTGAATCTTTCACCCTCCAGCTTTAGCAGATGACCCCGTGTTCTAGTATTATGGGAGAGGGAGAAAAACTCCCTGTCCACTCTCTCCAAACCATGCATAATTTTATAGACCTGTATCATGTCTCCCCTTAGTTCTTTCCAAGCTAAACAGCCCTAAGCGTCTTAACCGCTCCACATAGGACAGTTGCTCTAGACCCCTAATCATTTTGCTTGCTCTTTTCTGCACCTTCTCAAGCTCTGTAATATCTTTTCTAAGTGTGGTGACCAGAACTGTACACAGTATTCCAAGTGTAGTCTTACCATAGATTTGTACAAGGGCAGTATGATATCAGCAATTTCATTCTCTATTCCTCATCTAATTATGGCCAGCATGGAATTTGCCTTTTTTACAGCAGCCGCACACTGGGTTGATATCTTCATTGAGCTATCCACTACCACCCCAAGATCCCTTTCTTGGTCTTTCGCTGCCAGCACAGATCCCATCAGTGTATATGTGAAGTTGGGATTTTTTGACCCAATATGCATCACTTTACACTTGCTCACATTGAATCTCATTTGCCATTTTAATGCCCATTTTTCCAGTATGCAGAGATCCTTCTGGAGCTCTTCACTAACCAATAAAAGGTTGGTTAGTGGGGAGAGAATAAAGCAATAAAGGGGAGAGGCTATAAGGGCTTCCAGGGAAGAGAAATCATGTGAGAGGGGAAAATGAGATGCCCCTAGCAATTCGTTGTGGGTCTCCCACTTGCCGAATACTATAGCCCAGTCTTGTTCGTTAGGGTCAGGAAGAGGAAAAAGCATGAAAATGATTTATAATATTCTTGTTTTTACGTTCAAAGGGATTATGATGCTACCCTTACAAAAAACAGAGTTTAAAGTTTCTGACTGCTGAAGAATAGGCATGCCTGAGTATAGTCAAATTTTAACAAAAAAAAGTTCTAAACAACAAATCCTTGGAAAGTATTGTAATAAAACGTGAATATTTTAAATATTTTTACTAGAAGGAGGAGGAGTGAGGAAACAGTCCAGTTCACCAGATTAGTCTCTGCCACTCATGTGGAGTGGGGAATCAAACCTGGTTCTCCAGATCTGAGTCCACCACTCCAAACCTCTGCTCTTAACCACTACACCACGCTGGCTCTTTACAAAAATGCCAAAGACAATGACAACTTATAATTTATTTCAGGACAGTTATGTCCTATATAGTTGTATAAATACAGTTCTGTAGTTTCGATTGCCAACCTCCACGTACTAGCTGGGGAGCTCCTGCTATTACAATGGATCTCCAGCTGATAGAGATCAGTTCACCTGGAGAAAATGGCCACTTTGGTAACTGGACTCTATGGCATTGAGTCCAAACCCTGCCCTCCTCAGGCTTTGTCCCCAAAATTGCCAGGTATTTCTCAGCCCGGTGCTGGCAACCCTATCTGTAGTCCATTGTCCCTGTTTTACATAGAAAACTATGTAGCTTCTGTGAATGCCACAGGTCAGATAGCAAATGCCCACTGAGCACCTTCTAAAATTTTGATCTAGGCACTTTATTATTCTTTGACCAATGTTTTAGAAAACTTGTGAGCATTTCTCAAGCCTGAAATAGTTGAGAGATCATGCTGTCCTGTGTAGTCAAAGCCACAGATTACCATGTAGTCATGTTGGACTCTGAGGCGGCAATCAGAGAACAATAAAATCATGAACATCTTTGCTGGAAGAATTTGCTTCTACTTTTGCTCAACCAGCCATAGGCATTGTATGCGATGACAGGATACAAATCACATTTTTGCTAGGGGGAGGGGAAAAAAAGTAAAATAACACAATGCTACTTTCAAAACACTCCAATTTGCCATTTGATGTACAGGAAGCCCCTGCCGTTTCTGCTAAGCGTTTTCAAGCTTCCACTGATCAGACACTAAGTCAGTAATGTGTGCTCTCCCGCTTTTCCCATTCAGATTCGATCTCCTTAGCTATCACTCCTCATCATCTTTTTAGTCTAGCATTGTCAGAGGCTCACAGGCTCTAGGATTGTTCAAATGATGTGTGCATATAGTCTCCGAAGCTCATGGCACTTAGATGTGAAAAATCTTTGTGGCAAATCATATGAAGTGTTGGCTGCTGGCCTCCGGCAGATGACTGCAAATAGTCTATTTCCTTTAGAAATTGTTTAGTTATGTGTTTTCAAAATGTAATGAAACATCTGACAAACTATAATAGCAAACCAAATATATACATCAGAATTCCATGCAGGGTTCCCCCCTCCACTTTATGGTTTTTTTATGCAAGAAAACAAGCAGAGACACCAACAACCACAACAAAGAAAACTTCAGATTTTTCTTAAAATCCATCATTAGTTTTTTTGGGGGGTGGGTGGGTGGGGAGTATTCAGTTTTATTAAGGCTGACATCTGAGGCTCATTTAACCTTACATTACGTTAAAAATATAATGTGAGGGGAAATGGCACATGTATATATGTACTATCAAATAAAAAGAAGCATATTTGAAATGCCATTTCTGACACTCAGGATAATTTTCAAATTAGTAGGAAGCAAGTCTAACAGATTTAATTGCTCACACAAAAGCAAAAGCATGTAATTCCTTAACCTGCTGAGACCAAAGAAACCCTGAGGCAACTTTCTAAAAGGGTAATACTAGTTGATACAGTTTTGTAGCCTAGTTATTAAATGTTGAAAAATAGGTCGTTTGAATAGTTACCATTAGTATTATTATTAGGCCAATTTCAGGTAGGTTTTCTTCTGTTGGCAAGAAAGCAACAAAGCAAGCTTCTGCATTATCCTGGACATGCTGCATAGCCCAAAATGACATTCAGAATAAAGAAATAACCAAGGCATATCTTTTATGGCCAATGATTCTCTGAGATTTAAGTTACAATGAAAAGAGATATGACTGAGAGCAACAAAGAAATTCTCCACTTATATCCCATGCTAGACAAAGGCCAGGATCCAAAGAGTTGCATGGAATCTTCTATACCCTCACAGAGCCTTTCAGCCATCATCTGGCTATCACAACCACTTTTAATGCTGACTCTAAAGATCATAGAATCCTCTGGAAATGCATTCCATTAGATCAGCGGTTCCCAAACTGTTCTCCATGGAGCACCTGGTGCTCTGTGAAACATCTCCTAGTGCTCCATGAAGAGATTGGAAAGAAAAATACTACTGTCATTCAGTTTAGTATTTAGATGCTAGGTGAAAATGAGTGCTCCATGACGAATTTCTCTCCTGAAAAGTGCTCCATGACTCAAAAAGTTTGGGAAACACTGCATTACATGAAAGGGACTGTCACCGACTGGAATAACCTACAACCCCAATCCTATGCACATGTGGAAGTACTGTGTACTGCCTATACAGTTTCTCTAGATCTTGCATGCATACATGCATGCACACTCATATGCACGCACACACACACACACACACAAACATTACAGCTGAGACATATATGAAGGAAGAAGGTTGGTCTCCACACATTTAAATTCAACATTCAAAATGGATGTCAAAGTTAGACATGCAACTGGACAACATGATTAAACATGCTGTTAATTAAGCCAGAAAAATAATTTCAGGCAACATGGAACTCTGAAAATCACAACAAAGACACCTTGGCTAATGAAATACAAATCAAACATATTACAAAACAAACAAATGAATAAATACATATATATTATAAGTATGTATGTGTATATACAACATATATTTAATTCTCAACATGGTCAAAGCAGTGGATACTTAAATCCAGAGAAAGAAGCCATGAACAGACAAGACAGATCTTTCTACAAACCTGAAAAACACCTGTTACATTTGAAGAAATCTGGAATCTTAAAAAAAAATACACTGGGGGTTAACCCTCCTAAAATAATAGAAGCAAATAAAATAAAATAAACAAATGCCCTCAGTGGCTGTTGCTAGGCAACCATGAGAGTATTGCTAGCATTCAATCCTCGGTTTCTGTGAGCAGTAGGCTGGGGGGAAGCAGAACGGCCTTTTCCTGGCCTGTTTTGGCTTTTAAGGGAAGACTGAGGGCCAAAACTGGAAACAACCACAGGAGAACCTGCTACCATGTAACTTCAATGACTCACTCAGGACTGGCTGCTTGCTGTTGTTCAACAGTAGCCACCCCATGAAAGCCAGTGCGATGTAGTGGTTAGAGTTTCAGACTAGGTTCTACAAGACCCAGGCTTGAATCATCACTTTGCCATAAGAGCTCACCGGGTGACCTCAGGACAGTTTCACATTTTTAGCCTAACTTACCTCACAGATTGTTGTAAAGATAAAATGGAGAACAGAAGGATGTAAGCTGCTTTGAATCCCCATTGTGGAGAAAGGTGGGGTATAAATAGGGTTGCCAACCTCTAGGTGGTAGCTAGAGATCTCACGCTATTACAACTGATCTCAGGCGATAGGAATCTGTTCCTCTGGAGAAAATGGCTGCTTTGGCAATTGGACTCTATGGCACTGAAGTCCCTCCCAAATCCTGCCCTCCTCAGACTCCACCCCCCAAATCTCCAGGTATTTCCCAACCCTAGGTATAAATGAAGTAAATAAATAATAAATATAGCTGAAGATAGGGGGCAGATAAACAATAAGTTGGTTGGTGGCTTGGAAGAAAAGAAGCAAGCAAAGAAAGATGAGGCTATAGGAGTTGGCAGGAGGAAGGAAATGGGAAATAGCATGTGGAAAGGGACACAAGGGAAATGAAGTGCTTCCAGAAAGTTCTTGTGGGTTCTGCACTGCGTAACTGGGCCCAGCCCAGCAGCCAGGAAAATGCAACTGGACCATAGTTTTCTCAGATAGAGGATACCAGAGGGAGGGAAGGAAGGAAAGCTGAAGACAGGGCAGCAAATAAATGCAGGCTGGCTGGTGGGTGGGAAGGAGAGAAGGAAGCAAGAAAAAGGGAGAGGCTGTGGGGGCTTTCAGGGAAGGGAAGGTGGAAATAGTGGGGTTGGGGAAAATGAGATGCCCCCTGTAAGCCTCGGCAAGTTCCCCACTTGTTTCTATATAATTCTTACAACCAGAAATGTTTTTTTTCCCTTTCCTTCTACTGTCACAAATATCTTGGTAGCATTTCTCCTACAGTTTGTGAAGGGGTATAAAAATATGCAGAGAAAACTCTCAAGAGGATATGTATGTAGTGTTACAGAAAGATGCTAAGGAGATTCTGTTTTGGAGATGGACTAATTAGATGTCACTGCAGACATCCTATTTCTCCTGTTTGAGATGTCGACCATATTATTACCCAGAGCCTCCTGTGTTTCAGAGGGTAAGCAATTACAGTGTTTCATATAGCTCCAGAATACTGCAGAGAGAGGGGGGTGGGGAAACCAACCAAATCCTTTAGCAAAATGCAAGCGAAGATCAGCTTGGCCTTTGAGGCGTGAGAATTAATGCTATCATATAATTTTGAAATGGAGGTGGTAAGCAACCCTTCAAGAGAGATGTATACTGTGAAATGTATTGATTGTTTGAAGGGATAGCAGAATAAGAGATCAGTAATAAACAGCAAATCGCTACAGAACCAACCGAAAAATGCTGGCTTATGTATTCTGGTGGGGGTGCATTCATTTTTAGCAGAAATATAAACGGAAAGGAGTGGAAATGTGATTAGGGCTGCACCAACAGTTCAGATTACATTTCCATAGTGGTATTCTTTGCAATTTTGGAAAGAGCTTGAATTATTTTGGCTGTCTGCAAAGCTGGTGTTGAAAATATGGCTTTGGGGCCTCTTAAAAAGAAAACAAAAAAAAGTTTGCCTGGAACATATATTTCAGTAAGGTTATGTGTAACCCTACAGCCTATTGTCCTTCCATCTAGCAAAGTCATGCAAGCTGGTGTTATTCAAGAACTGTGAGGACAGTCCCCTCAAATAAGACACAATCCTACTTGCTACCTCTCAAAATGACTAAACTGAGGAAATGCATGATGATGACACAGAGCAAATAATCTAATCCATGGGCCTAATCCTAAATCTACTGGCCAGGCTAACAAAGGACTTTACAGAGGTTACTAAAAGTAGCTCCACATAAATTATTTTGGTTCCCTCAAATCTGATGACTAAGAACAGTTCCTTGTATGGAACTGTACTACCAGTGGGCACCAGGGGGGGGGATAATCTACACATTTTAGGAATCCATACAGCATCCCTAAAAATATTTTTAATTTGTAACTAAATCAATTACAGTTTATTGTTATTAAGCTATTGTGGGAGAGTCTAAAAGCACACAAAAATGTGCTTTGCCCCAGTACCCCAATAAAGACATGAAACCACAGTATGGGTACAACAATTAATTATGCTAATATTTAATTAAGGATGGTCTGTGCTAAGCATCCTGTTCATGGCTGCCTTTTCTGACCAATCAATCCTGGTTCCGAATTCAGCAAGTGCCTCATACTGGTCTTGTTTGTCATTGTCCGCACATACTGAGTACAGAGGTGCCCAGCCCCCTTCCCTAATGTGCCGTAAAGTCACTACCAAATTTACGACAATGTTGTCCAGCACCAAAGGCGCTTGTGCTGGCCAACCAGGGCGGGGTTGCTGCTGTGGCAGCGTGGTGCTAGGAAGAGGTCTGCAGCAGGCGTGGCCGCAGGCCGGGGTCTCTGAAGCCGAGGCTTCTACAGCTGGCAGCTATACTAACTTGGAATAGGTGGGGTAAGCACAGTCCAGTCAACAGTCCAAAGTTCAGTCACGGAGAAAGGCAGTCAATCAAGGCAAATGACAGAGGCAAGGTCAAACCGGTCCAAGGTCAGGCAAGGAATTCAGAAGCTTTCAAGGTCGAGGAACAGTCCAGGTCAGTATACAATGGCCAGAGTGGAGCGTAGCAGATTTGCAATGCGTTGCTTCCACAGCCTACTGACTCAGCCCTCCTTAAAAACTTGCAGCTGTCTGGGGGAGACAGCTCCTGTAATCACTTCAGTTGCTATCTCCGACGTCGGCCAGGCTCCCTCTTTGTTGTTGCAGCCTTGCCGAACGCCGGCGTTGTTCTAGCAGGATCTGGCCCATTTTCCTCTGACGAGACACAGGAGACATCTGTTCCACAGTGTCTCCCGGCTCCTTTGGCACCTTTCTGGATGTTCCAGGGTCAGGCAATATCTGGTCTTCCTTAGGCTGCTGTTCAGCCGGTGCGTTTAAAGTCTGGCCTGGCAATGAATCACCATCGGCTGTTTCCTCTGTCAGTGCAGGAGGGAGAGGCGGAATCTGACACCAGCTCTGGTCTTCATCCGTCTCTGAATCCGTTGCAGGGCAGTCCCTGACAGTGCTTCTTTCACAAGCCCCATCCCACCATGAAGCCAGTGATGGTCTGTTCAGCACATGCCCTCCATCATGCCCGATGGCTTGGGGTGCTTGCCACTGATCCCATCTATCAATGAGCAACCCACCCTATCCCTACCAAACTAGTTATGGCCTAAGCAATCAGAGAACACGCCTAATTTAGCTCTTAACACACCAACCTGAACATCACAAAGCAGATGAAAAAGGCTCCGCCCAATGGCCAATCAAGGAAGAAGCTCAAAAAATTCCTGCTTGGCCCCAAATGATAACCAGCTAACCCCGTGATATTCTAGAGAGGGTGGAGGGATTGGCAGCAGGCACCAAAAAGCTGCATCACAAGGGAGATGCAGCAGTATACAGCCTCTCCCTCCTGCCTGGATTTACTTCGTGGCCAATCCGGCTCCAAGTTTTATTCAAAGAAGAACTGGGGCAAATCAATCAGCTTGGCTTACCAGCTGGGAATGCCTCTTCTTTGATTTATGAGTCACTGTGAGATACCCTGCTCATTTTTTCTTGGACATATCATCATTCCCTATGACTCAGTTCCCTTTTTCAGCACTCTTACTTTTTGCAGTAACCATGAAAAAAAGGATTTTAAAAAATCTGGATTTGCTCAGGGCTCTGAAATTTAGCAAAAATAGTCAAATGACTTCTCGTTGAATATTTCAGATATTCTTAGACCCACAAGGGGATGGAATCAAGCCCTTTCCTTAGCTGTACTTATGAACAATTTCACCCTCTTGTCCTTTGTCACTCCAGCCGGCCAACTCAAGCAGCTGTTCCTCCACTTGGGTCCCGGGAATGATCTTTTTAGAGATCAGAAGGGGCTATAGAATCAGAAAGGAATACAGAAAAATTCCATGTTCTGTGTATACACACCACTGAACCCAATAGTCTGCCACAGCATAAAGCAGCTCATTATACAGGTTTTTTTTTTTTTTTGCAAAGCATTTGCAAAAAAATAAGCTTGCAGAGGCAAGTTGTCAAATACAAGGTTTTTTAAAAAATAAAAGACAATATGACTATACAAGAAGTTTCTTATATCCCTTCTGTTGCTGAGAGCTCCTTAAAGCAACAAACGTGACCCAGGGCCTTATTCCTCAGCACTCTCTGTGCCTTGGCCTTCATCCACCCACCTTTTATACTAACTTCACCTTAGGGTTGCCATGTGCCTCCTGGCACTCCAATGGCCAGTGGGAGAAATATTTTTTTTATTAAAAAAAAAACCCACAGTCGGAAAACCCAGAAGTAAAACCACAGTTTTTGATTATTTTTAGGCCATTTATGAATGGCCTCACAATCCCCGCTGAACTGCTTCGGGGTTTTGCTGGGATTATGCATGATTTTTCTGACCTTCAGAAGTCACTTCACTGCCACCTCCCATTTCCCCCACAGTTCCAGGATGCTGTTTTGCCATGAATTTAAAGTCCGCTTTGAGCTCAAATCTCTGCAAATCAATGCCATTTCTGTGCATAACTTTAAATTCAGGTTTCACTCCCCACACCCCTTCTCACTTGTCCCTCCCTCAACCAACCCCTCCCGTAGAAGCCATTTCAGACAGTTTCAGCAGCGAGTGTTTTAAGATCTCAGGGAACCTAAGAGCCACAGTTCCTCAGCCCAGGGGGATTTACGCTGCTTCCCCTTTTGAAGACTACGGTTGCCAGGTCCCTCTTTGCCATTGGCAGGAAATTTTGGGAACAGAGCCTGAGGAGGGAGGGGTTTGGGGATGGGAGGGACTTCAATGCCATAGAGTACAATTGCCAAAGGGTTCATTTTCTCCAAGTGAAAATAGCAGGAGAACTTCTGCTATTACCTAGAGGTTGTGCAGGAATTCAAGGCAACAATAAATACTGATTCAACTAATGAAACATCAAAGTGTATTCAGTGCATTTACAAGTGAAAGAGGACTAACAAATATATACAGATATTTACAAAAATTCAAATAGTCCACAAAGGTACACTGATCCAAGGAGAACTATATCAGCTGTTTACATGAACTCAGCAAACATGTAGATAAATAGTAGTAAGTAGGAAAAATTCAAATAGTCCACAAAGGTACACAGATCCAAGGAGAACTATATCAGCTGGTTACATGAACTCAGCAAACATGTAGATAAATAGTAGTAAGTAGGAAGACGATCGTTTCTTTCTTCTTCATCAGTTCCGTTCCTTTGTCAAAAATAAATTAATTAAAAAATCTAATAATTCTCATATATATAAAGGATCAATATTTAAAAGTCAATGTACTTACAGTCAATATAATTCAATATGCACACTATTATATCCAAACAGTATTGCTCCTTCCCTTTGGGATAGGTTCTCCAACTATATCTGCTTATAGATGCTGCATTCCATAATGAATTTCATGTATCAAAGATATAGTTGTACAGACATCATTACAAAGTTATCCATTCCCTTCCTGCTCCTCTCATACTGAGATGTGTGGATGTACTTTAAGAAGCATCTCATCCGCAGGACCAAATAAGCTGGTATTTCACTTGAACTAAAATACACACATAACCATTTGAACCCAAGGAGGGAATAGGTGTCCAAGTTTTTTTTAACACTTTCTTTAGTGACCATGTTTCATACGTTTTAAAGTTCTCATTAAATGACCATGGCTAAGATTGCCCAGAACAACCTAATTTCAGCCCAATTTAACCAGGATATCCTTCTGGAAATCTTTGGAAATAGTAACTGTGAGTGATTTAGCTCTATGCCAAGGTATTATGAAATGTTCAGATCAAGTTTATCATCTAAACCACCTCTTGTGTTATATAATGCTGCATAATGGGTAGGAATAAAAAAATTATATGTTGCTGCTGACTGCTGAGTGTCAAAAAAGGGGAAATGTGATCATAAAACCCTGATTTATGGAACTGCCATTTTATTGTTGCTGAATGAGAAAGGATTTTTATTAGTATGAAAAGGAAATCAGTTTAACAATCAATTACAGAATGCTAGTGTTAGTGTAGAGGAAGAATTTAACACCACTGCTACTACTTTGGTCTGCATAAAAAAAATGGCACCTCTTTCATATATCATGACACTGACTCATTATAAAAGCTGCCAGGCTTTATTTTGTGAAGTATGTAGCTAGTTTGCATATAAAATGCTGATGAGCCTTCCATAACATAATTTTGAATCCTGGATTGGAAGCTGCCTTATATTGAATCAGATCACCGGTCCATCAAGATCAGTATTGTCTAGTCAGATAGTTCCAGAGGGTAGCCATGTTGGTCTGTAGTAAAACAGTTAGATCCCAGTCCAATAGCACCTCAGAAACAAGATATTTCTGGTATGAGCTTTCAAGAGTCAAGGCTCCCTTAATCAGATCTGATGAAGGAACTTTGACTCTTGAAATCTCATTGTCTCTAAGTGCTACTAGTATAGAATCTCGATTGTCCATTCAGACTAGCATTAACTCTCCATGGTTTCAGGCAGAAGTCTTTCACGTTACCTACTATCTAGTCCTTTCAACTGCCAGGAACCTGGGGCCTTCTGCATGCAAAGCAGATTACCACTAAGCCACAGCTCCTCCCCATGCAGGTCTTGACATCCTGGGAATAAACTTTTCCAGGGTAAGAAAAAACTGTTGGGGTATGGAAACGCAGGCTAGCCTGATCTCATCAGATCTCAGAAGCTAAGCTGGGTCAGCCCTGGTTAGTATTTGGATGGGAGACCACCAAGGAATACCAGGGTTGCTGTGCAGAGGAAAGCACTGGCTAACCACCTCTGATAGTCTCTTGCCATGAAAACCCCAAAAGGGGTCGCCATAAGTCAGCTGCGACTTGAAGGCACTTTACACACACATGGAAACGCAAGAAAGATGTTACCGTGAGTACTAGGGTTGTGCATATCAATATACCCGAACTGAAAATAAATCCGAAATTAGCCATTTGGGCAATATTCAGGTTTTAGTTTTACTGAATGCCAAAACCTGGGGATCTCCCCGAAGCCAAATATGCAATTCACGAAAAAGCCGAATAATTATTTGGCTTTTTCAGGTTCGGCCATTCGCCTTTCCTCAGATGCATGGCTCTGTGCTTTCAACTATTTTTCTGTATTTTTTGACTGGTTTTGTTAGGGCCCCATAGTTGGGGCCCTTTTGAGGTAGGGGTCATGTAATTAGAGCCAACTTGGTCTGACCGACAGCGACCTGATCTGCATTTTAAAAAATGGGGCTCACCCAATCCTGTCCAGAGGGATATATCCTCCAACTAAAAAACAACCCCTTCTACAGCTACTTACCAGGCTTCTGAAGAATCCTCACCAGCATGGATGAGCATGAGCTGCCTTGGTCATGACTTCGGCTGGCTCCGATTTCACACACCCCCCAAAAAAAACTGCTCTGAAACTAAAGGTTGCCTCAAGTAGAGGCTTTGTTTCCCTGCACCGTGACTGTCTCTTGAAACCATAACTAAGGACTGTTTATAGGATATCATTTGCCACCAAAAGAAATGTTTTCCATGCCTTATTTTTCTTGCATTTAAGCTGTTTTCCTCAGTTTGGAAGCTAATTTGCATGGACATCATGTTATACACCCCAGATACGAAGGGAACCCCCAGACTTTGTTGCACCAGCCTGTCAATCAGCTCTTTCCACCAGTCTTTGGCAACGCTGAACTTCTGAACCTGAAAATCAATGGACAGCTCAGTTTGCAAATGCCTGGAGGATGGGGGCAACCCCTTTGCAGGCCCATAAAATTAGACCCCCTTGTCCCAATGTTCACCAAACTGTGATGTCTGTCTAAGGAGAGTCTCTTGCAGCTATGCTGCAAATTTGGTGACTCTACCTTCAAAAGTGCCCCCACAGGAGCTTTGAAAAAAAATCCCCATAGACTATAATGGACATGAAATTTTGGTAAACCCGGTTTATTCCAGGTATACTGGAAAAAAAATCAGGCCCAATAAACCCAAACCTAAAATTTCATTATTATTATTATTATTATTTTTTGCACAACACTAGTAAGTACTGTCTGCTGATCACTGGACCCTAACCCATTGTAAGAAGTCACACTCTATAAATTAAATATTGGGGGAAATTGTGCCTCTTTCAACACCATGCTAAACAGAACTGTGATATTCGCATCCAGTAGTACCTTAAAGACCAACAAGATTTTGGTGGGTGCACACTTTCAAGGTACCTGATGAAGGGAGCTCTGACTCCGGAAAGCTCAAACCTAAAAAATCTTGTTGGGCTCTAAGGTACCACTGGACGCAAATCTAGCTTTTCTACTGTAGTCGCACATGACTACCCTCTGAAAGTATCCTAAACAGAGTAACACCTTCTAAATTTATTGACTTCAAGGAATAATTCTGTTTAGGATTGTGTTTTCTGTGAATAAAGCATACCTACTTCAGTAATTTCTGAGACAACCATGTATCTTCTTACAGCCAATCATACATTACATTTTCCTGATGAGGCCCTTTCCTACATCTCATTCCTATGCATGAGTGACATGGGAATATGTAGATATATGTAAGTTATAAATGAGGTTCCTTGATCTAGGTTTATGAGGCTTGCCTCATAATCAGACTTGTTATGTGGTGATAACTTGCTATGTGGTATTTATTCCAAGCCTGATTATGAGCACTTGAGGAGCTCAGAAACACACAGTGTTTCTAATGACATTATTAGGAGTATATAGGGTTCCTGAAACATCTGACCTAAGTTGGGTTCAGAAGAAGTGCTTTTGGGTAAAGTTGAACTATTCTCTGAATCCTGCGTGCTCAACCTTTTTGCTAGCAACAGCTGGATTCCCTTTGACTCTCCTTGATTGCTTTCCACAATCATTTGTAGAGTCCTTTGGAGAAAAAAAACCTTGAGTGTTTTAGAGCACTTGCAAGGTAAGGTCAAAAAGAACAAGTGGAAACTTTGCTCCTCCACCCACCCACACATATGAACCCACAGTGCCCTTTATCTTTTCCAAAATATATGTGGTAGTGAGAGTAGAGCAGATTGTTGCAAGGGATTGTGAACTGTTTTTTTTTTAAATATATATATACTGAACTGCCTCAGTTTGAATTTTGCCCTACAATTGCCTTTCAAATGCTGTTCATAGTCTCAATTAGAAACTCAATTAGAAACTGCTTCGATTTAATTTTTAACAACACATTTGTCTTCTTGCTAGGAAGAGTGATCTCAGCCAATCACAGACCATGCTGGGGCATAATGACATGATGATAACATGTAGCCAATCAAATCTGTCTGCATGACTGCAACCAATTTAGACTGAGGAAAATATTGTAAAAATGTTTTTTGCTAAAGCTTAAATATTTTATGAATAACTATACAACCATCAGTATAGCAAAAGAATACTGTTTATTCGAAACCATCCTGTGAATGAAAGAACCTTAAAGAAGTCTCCTTTTAAAAGTTGCTCAGGATCTGTAAGAATACACCTCTGAATAACCTCTGTAGGTGCAGCAATCAATCATAGGGAAATGCAGCCCGAAATGAGTACAGATCAGCTGTGTTTGCTATCTTTTTTTCCCTTTCAGAAAATGAACTGGGTACTGCAAAAATTGCTGCTGCTTGCTTTTACATACTTTTAATGCTTTGCTGTTATGCTGACTAAATCTATTTTGAAGGGGAAGAGGGTTGCTAATAAGCCAAACGCTATGTACAGGAGAAAGTATTTCAAGAGAGTATCCTGCATATCCCCAGTATTAACGAACAGAAGTGTCTCAACACCTTTTTTCCTTAGCAGGAAAATCCCATTAAAATGCCAAAATATTGACTGCTTTAAGTTCCTGTCTTATTTTGGTAAGTAATAAAGCAGAAGAACATAGTAGGAAAACAAGGTGGCTGTTTACCCACAAGGTGGGGAGGTTTACAAATATGTAGCCTCTCCTCTGAATGCCACAGAAAACATAAAACGTACAGAGAAGCCATATTTCTTTAAAAAACAACAACACCAGTTTCCCTTGGCACTTCTGGATGCTAACCATATTAGAAACAGAATGCTGAACTGGACAGGTTCAGCGCTGGCTTGGAGATTTCTATTTTCAAAACTCATTAGCTCTTGAACACTCCTAGTCAGTTTCTAAATCTCCAGCATACAGAGACCCAGAGCTGGCTCCTCAACCATTAGGGTGAAAGCCAAAGAGATTTGGATAAATTCCATTTTGATTTGCAGACTATTCCCATCATTTTGTTCCTGGGGCTGAATCTGTTCTCATGTAAAATCAATTGGCATTTTCCCCTTGGTGCAACAGTCAGCTTAAGGCTGGATTCAGCTTCTGTTTGAGTCACTGATGGTCTTTCCATTGACTTTTACAGGAGTTATAGGAAACCATTCAATGAATATGGAATAATTCCTTAAGCAACGAGAACAGTAGGGTAAAATGTGATTTCCAGTTAATTTTCAATTATCTTGCCCCTGGCAAATTCATTTTCCAAAGGTAACCTGAATTAGCATATGAATAAATAAATCATTCTTAAACAATAATTCATTTTTAAAAGAATATTTTACTGTAGTACTTTTATGTGCAGAGAGATTCTTCAGGAAATTGTTCTCTAGTCAGGGCCCACAGGGCCATGATATTCTGCATAACGTAACTATGCAATACAACTGTAACTATTATTAAATATACCACCTATTCGGAGCATGCTTTTTGAGTCCAAAATGCTGAACTACAGACATACCCTAAGGCTGATTGTGAATTGAATGATAGTTAATAACAAAACAGGGTGGGTTGGATTCAGTGGGACAGTTCATGGAAGGAGCATATCTTTCCCGGTCTCCCCCTTGCCCAAGCAACCTGCCATTTGTCCCAAAACTCCTCCCAGAAGATAGGTAGAGCCTTGTAAGCAAAATGCACCACAGAACACTCCACAGACACTAGCTGTGAGCAGAAAGGGGAGAAAAAGATGATTTTACCTGATCCCCTATCGTCACTGCTCTGCCCTGTCCAGCAGTACAGTGGTCCCCAATCTTTTTGGTATGGTGATCCACAAGTCAAAATTTACTTGAAAAAGATAGCATTCATTGATTATTAAAAGTGCAAAAGCCTGGGTCCCACTTTCACAGACTTGGCGACCCGCTTTTGGGTCAGGACTGATAGACTGGGAAACACTGAAGTACTGTATTTTGCTTGAAGCTCTCCCAATCCTTAGTTGGGAGTGTTTGGAATGGAAAACAGGAAAGATGTGCTCTGCCATCCCCTTCTATGAACTCTTCTGCTGGATCCAACCTATATCTGCAAAATTCCTGTCTAACGGAACAACAGCAAGGATAATTTATTTTTAAATATATACCCTGCCATTTCACTTTTGCGATTTCACTTTCACTCTCCATGGCAGATCCAGATTTACCATTCATTTATTTGTGTTTGAATACTTTTTGCTGTTACAGGTGTTATAAAATAGCCTGTAGTATCTTCTTAAAAGCATTATTGCAATCTTACAACAGCAGATGTACGTGCTATGCGATATCAAGTCACTTCTGACTTATGGCAACCTTATGAATTGATTACCTCCAAAGCATCACGTCTTTAACAGCCTTGCTCAGATCTCACAAACTGAAGGCCATGACTTCCTTTATTGAGCCAATCCATCACATGTTGGGTCTTCCTCTTTTCCTACTGCCTTCAACTTTTCCTGGCAATATTGTCTTTTCCAGTGTCTCCTGTCTTCTCAGAAAGCAGATGTAAAGGTTTTAATTAAGTAAAAATAATACTTCTAATTAAATTCACCACCTGTTTAGCTTTGTTTCTTACTGAGTCAGCTCTACCTGTCCAAACTAAAACAAAAATATAAAACACCCTCCATGGCAACTGAATGAAGGAAGAATGGAATACACTTGTCTAGAAGAGGAATCTGTTGGGATGAGTTTATCAATCATGCAAACCCTTGGAGATCAAACAAGTGCATGGCAAAAATTTCAGGTTCAGATGGTCTCTTTTCTTTTTACTCATGAGTTGATACACACCAAATTCAAATTATATTTTAACACAATCTCACAAAAATACTATCAAATGCATAAAAATGATACTATATATTTTTGGAAACTTAACAAATTGAATTAGATACGGGAAAAACCATTGCTCCTGAATATTTCCTATACATATCAATAGAACTTGGTAGTCAAAAGTGCCCTCAGGTCACATCTGATTTACGGCAGTCCCATAGGATTTTCAAGGCGAGAGACAAACTGAGGTGATTTGCCATTGAGTGCCTCTGAATAGCAATGCTGGACTTCCTTGGTGGTCTCCCATCCAACTACTAACCAGGGCCAACTCTGCTTAGCTTCTGAGATCTGACAGGTTCAGGCTAGCCTGGGGCAAACCAGGTAAGTGTTTAATAAAAAATACACAAGATTGATATCTGGTGGGTTGTGCCTCATTGGCAATCCCTGCCTTGTGGGAGAGGTTGTGGTGTCTGCCCATAGCCCCATCTCTGCTTCTGCTTCAAAAAGTACAAATAGCATCATTGTCACTGGCCAGGCAGGTACAGCACTAGAACACAGAACTAAATGGCAAATAAGCAGGATCCACCATTTATATAGATCACACACACACACACCCTTTCCAAGCCAGTGAAGACCATGTAGTTGAAGGTGGAGATGCTGTGCATAGAAATACCTATATAAGCAATCTTCTTTGGCTGGAACATCTGTTAACTCTTCTTATTGGAAGATGCCCTTGTCAGTTAAATTTCTTGCTAAGTCAATGTTTTCCCTCACTAACAGCCCATTCCTGAACTGTTGGCGGCCGGGGATGGTGGGGAGGAGCTGCTGTGGCGCCTCCTAAGCCATTCCACAGCTGCCGAAAGCTCATAAAAAGCCCGCAAAGGCTTTTTTCTTCTAAAATGGGGCTTTTTGCCCCATTACAGCACAAAAATAGGTACAGGGAATAAAAAAAAGCAGGAGCAGCCTCGCTCTTCTCCCTGCTAGTGTACCTGAGGTGAAAGGGGACAAGAGGCTGCCTACAGGCAGCCCAACCCCCCCGGAACACCCCAGGAATGCCCCCGAGATGCCGGACCGCCAGCCTTTATGCTGGTGGGAAGGCCCCGTTGGTGTCCCGGGGTGGCGCTGCCATGGCAGCACCGAGAGACCGGTGTCTGGGCCTCCCCGCTGGTGTTGGGGCCACTTAGGGTGGGGGGCCTCCAACACCGGCACAGCCCCTTCCTGGCCTCCTGAGGACTTTCTTCCTCAGAAGTCAGGAATGCGCTGTAAATCTCTTACTTCTTTTTTCTTGCATTGTACAAGTAAGAAAAGCAAGCAAGTGGCAAAGCAACAGGCAATTATGAAGATTTCTGGAGTTTATCAATTATTATAATTTGTAATTATTACCTATATTAAAGATATTAGACTAAAGTATATTATGTCCAGATAATTTTTTTCTCAATTTTTAAATGCACTCCGTTACTCCTAGGTAAAGATTTTCTGTATCTCTCCTCTGGTAGACTTCTTTTGAGAAACTTAACGGTTCACTCTGGTTATCCAAAATCTTATCCAGTTTAATGATTATTATCAGCAGCAAGCAATTAGTTTAATTAATTTTGATACACCGTGGTAGAGTATCCGTCCTTGTCCATGTCTGTTTCTCCTTTTTACTTGCTGTGTAACTTAAACATTGACCCAACAGACCTTGAAATCAATGTATGTCGTTTTATACTGGAATTTGGACGTAACTTTTTTTAACAAAATTGACAGGTTATTCACAGCGCTGACAGATGTTAGGTGCATTGTCAGCAAGAATGGTACAAATTATATCCCTTCTTCACCTTGTAGCAAAAATAGTCTTGCCAGAGTATTGAAATACAGTACTTCCCTGCTATTGTAGCCTTTAGATCTCTTTCAGTTAAAGATGGATCCAATGCGACATATGAACCAAGGTAACTTTATAACAGCACTAGAGACTGATTCTCCACATTCCACCAAACTGTATAGGTTTCTTTCTTTATTCCTTCCCCCCCCCCCCACAGAGGACATGAGATGTGTTTGCTTGTTTTTTTTAAATGGAAGTTCATGTAAGGGAAGTAGGAAGGAAAGGGCTGAGGTAAACTCTTTGATACTGAATTTATTTCTCTTCTTACTGAAATTCATAGTATAACTTTTGGCAGATTTTTTTAAAAAGTGAAGTAACTGGTGCAGTGATATCTTTAAGACTGTATGAGGACATATACATATAGGCATGGCTCATACAGAGCAGCAGTTCCATACAATGGACTCCCAGGATATTTTTCTTCTTGAGGTTTAGAAGATATTAAATGTTAGCTTTTAAACCAATGAGAAAAAAGGAAAAAAATAAGCAGGCCACTGGATTTCAGGCTACACTCATCTGGTGATTCCCTCCCCCTTCATGACATTGTTACTTAACTGAGGAAGTCATGCATGACTGTTGAATTGTATGTAGTACAAGGAAATAAGAAGGGATAAATACAGGTATTAAAAATGAAAGGAGAAAAAATGGCAGTATCTCAACCTTTCACTGTCCCTGCTGTGTTTACACATGGCACACTGAAAATACTTGATTGCCGTCCAGCTTTTAAAAAAGATGGAAATGAACACATATATCAAAACAATATTCCAATGTTGTTTTCTCAGTTCTTCCAAGTATGCTGGGTTCTGACTATTTTAGATTCTAAGAGAAAAGAGAATGAATGGAACATGATGCTTATCAGTTTCCATTGCATCAATCAGTTATTTTTGGAACTGTTCATTTGGTAAGCAATTAGCTTTAAATCACATCTATTTATTCATTTAAAATAATTTTACCTCACTTTTTACCAGACAACTGGACCCAAAGCAGCTCCCCATTTCAAGGGATAATTTAAAATATATCTCCTTAAGGAACTACAAGGAAACGTTTATAGTAGTGGGGGTTCTTTTTGCAATCAGATATACAGGAAAAGCTACCTCCCAGAGTTTTCTATGAATCTAGAGCGTTGTTACTAATCAGGCTCTGGGGACAGCATAGATATGAGAGAAACAAAAGACAATGCCCTTAAACAGATAAGTATGAACATATTATTTTCTCTTAATTAGGGTTGCCATCCCACCCCCCCAACCAAGGGCAAGAGATCCCCTGGTGAGGGCAGATAGTTGGGCTTTACATTTTGTAAATAAACAAACAAATAAAGAACAAGAAAACTAAATAACTATATTGGATATCTCTGAAAAAATGTGGAAAAGATAATGTGACCAAAGCTATTGTTTTACTTTAGTAAACCTGAAAACCTCTCATAAATAAATCTTAACAAGCATATTCATAAATAAACATGTCTTTTAAATGACAATTTTACTGACAAAAAAGTTAAAAGTAGGACTAGATCCTAGTCACCAATTTTTCTGAAGGAATTCAGGCCCAAACTTGAATACTGGACTATACAATATTTTTTGTTTTGCATTTTTGTTTTCTTTAAAACATACCCAAGTGATCCTGAAAATGCAGGACAATAAAGACATTCTCCAGTACAAAGTATATCAAAATTCCTAAAGCTGATGCAGCCAAATGGTCAAGAAACTGACCTATGAATTACGATGGCTGTGGTTCAAATTTCAACCATTAGGTACTGAAATGGCTTTAGGAAAGTCATGCTTTCTCAGCCTCACTCTCATGCCAATTAGAGGAGTCTCCTTTTATTGGGGGAAATTAGCTAGGAGACTGGTGGAGCTTTGTGAGAGGTAGGCGTTGGGATCTTTAAACCTATTTTTACGCAGATGAGCGCATCAATGAAAAAGGTTCCCAATAAAGAAGCTTTTATAAATTTTAAGAGTTTTATTAAAAATAATCAAATTTGTATATACACTCTCATGAAAAAACACAAATACTAGGAAAATAAAGGTAGGAGGGGGTGGATACAAGGACCAAGGCAACTGCTATTATTGTCAGTGGATGAGATGTCTTTCTGAGAAGTAAAAGAGCTGAGATTTTATAAAGCCCCTTCTCTATTCTTGCTGCTAATAACAATTCCCAAACCTTCCAAATTAGCAAAAAATACATGATAGGATATGTAGATGAATGGATAAACATCCTTTGCCCAAACTCTAACATTTTTAGATAAAAGAAATTATTCTCTAATAATGCATGATGAAGCATAGGGTGATGGAGGGAACAAAGAATCATATGAAATGTTGTCCAAAAGAAAAGACGGGACATCAAAGTGAGGTTAGCATATGTACAAACATCCAAGTGAAGAAACTCAGAGCAGGAGGGATGATAAAGTAAGGGCTTCACAAAGCATTTTCTGTATTTCTAGCTGAAAATCATGGTATCAATCAGCTCATTTACACATATTCTTAAAATGGTATAATATAAGTTTTAATGGGATACTATAACTTTGAAGAACAATTTAGCTAGCACTTGGGCTTTATGGGTCAATATCCGTGGGTGTGTACTAAAAATTTGTAACAATTCAATTCCTCATTTAAAGTGGATGTGCTGACCCCATGCACAGCGGCAGCATTTTAATGAACAATATTTCTGCTGAATAAAGAACATTCCCTTCTAGCCAATTACATTACAAGAACAAAGAGCATTATTCATTTGCTAAACTAAAACTCTAGGCTTCAAAGCACCACCACCACACTAAGCTCACTGAAATGAATACAGTTACTCCAGTTCAATGCATTGAGGTTTAGGCAACTGATTTTCTTTCCTGACCATACTAGCCCAACACTAAAATAAGCTGTTTAAATTGGCTACTATAGGAGAAACAGATTCAGACCATCCTCAAAGCAGCATCATTCCCCATCCCATCAGCTTCCTTTGTAATGGGCAGTACTGATTTTTTTAAAGTGATCTTTTAGTACAGTTGGAGATGTTCTTGCTGATAGCAATCTGAGTTCAAACGTTCTTATTCTTTGAGCTTTAAGGGTCATTTTCCAGTCATCCAAATCAATCAAGACAACGTTTGGACCCCAAAGTGTCTCAGAGCCTGCAAACCAATTCTGAAACAGTAGAGGAGATATTGGAAAGGCTTGTAAATCTAGACTTCAGTGCCCAGCCTGGTTATTTCACATATAGAACACTAACCTTGGTACAATTATTTGTACAGTAATGCAGTCAGGACAGGAAGTGCAGCACTCAGGTATTTGTTTCTTTCATTATATTTGCAATAGTTTCCTCCCATCAGATTGCAAAGGTAAGATGTGCATAATCACCAATGGCTTGCTTATACTCGGGGGCAAAGCCTGCAGTCTTTGATGAGACTGCTTCAGAAAAGAGACTCAGTTTCAAGAGTGTGAAGCCCATGGTTTTGCATACTTATACTGTTGCCCATCATATACTGTATTTTTCAGTGTATAAAACAATGTTTTTTTCTTTAAAAAATTAGAAAAAAATAGGGGTCATCTTATACACGGAAGTTTGCCGCTCTCTTCCCCACCCATCAGCTGACAGGTGAGGAAGAGAGCGGGTGGGGAAGAGCCTGGTCATCCTGGCCGGCTGGCGGCCGGCCTTCCAATGGTCCCCGCTCTCTTCCCTGCCAGTATTTTTCTGTACATGCCCTCATGTATAAGACGACCCCTGATTTCTAAATTTTGGGTTCAAAAAAATAGGGGTTGTCTTATACATGGGGGCGTCTTATACACAGAAAATTCGGTATATAAAAAAACATAAAGCACTTGTTTCCATTTAATGTCTATGTGACTGCTTTTTGCTAGCATTTTACTATTAAGCACACTACCAGAAATAATCAACCTTGGTGGGCATTTGCCTGCATAATGGAGATTATCAAGGATTTTATAAATAAAAAATAGATTCCTGGTGTGGTTAAGAGGGGGGCTATATTATTACTTCCACTGAAGTTAGTGTACATAGCTTTGGCCTTGGTGATAGAAAAGTTCCTGTGACTAATGATCCACAAACAATTGAAGCTCCTATGTACAGAAATTGATTTACAGCCTGATCCTATGTGTACTTATAAGAAAGATCCCCTGAGTTTATTAGAATGTAAGACTATAAGTTATTATGGTGATTTATCCCCCTCCCCTTCTCATTTTCTCTATCATGGTTACTCCTTTGGATTTAAATTGTAACAACAACACAATATGGCTGTGCTCGCTTATGGACAAACTCCATTGTTTTAAACGTATTAAAATATAAGTGCAGTGTGTTGTTTTGTAAACTTAAGATTCCATCCTTACGCAGCAAGTGCCAGTGAAATTAATGATAATGTGCTTGAGTGTTCCCAGCTGTTCTCAGATACACATTTAGATGGAGAAACAAAGTATGAGAACCAGACCATAATTGCTGGATATATTCAGATTCTTTGCTATGGCAATAACTATTTTCTTTTGTACTTCTCCAAATGTAAGCACCTGAGAACTTCTACCATATATACTCGGGTATAAGCCGACCCGAGTATAAGCCGAGGCACTGAATTGGACCACAGAAAAGAGATTTTTTTATTGCCCCGAGTATAAGCCGAGGGTCAATAATGCCGCTGTCTAAAATGGCGGCCATTTTAGAGCGGGAGAAGGATCTCACCCCTGCCCTGGGTTGCCCTCCCGCCCACCCCGACCCCAGCGCCATCCTACGGGGGGAGGGGGAAGAGCCCTTGACCCCCCTACTCACCGGGAGAGGCGGTGATGCACCCGGCTAGGGGTGTGCGCCAGAGGCCCCCACAAGCATCAACAGGCCCGCTCGTCAGCTGGCGAGCGGGAGGACCGGCCCAGGCAGGCCCCGCCTGGCCGACAAGGTGCCGATGATGTTCCCTGGCCGCCCAGCAGAAGGTACAGGGCAGGGGCTCCCCGGCGGCGCGTCCAGTGCGCAGGCCGGGTGATCCAAAAACATTTATGTTTTGCTCTGTATGAGTACATTGAAATATGCTGCCTCTTTATTTAGTGCTGAAATAGAAGTATTGAACTTTACTGAAGCTTATGAACACTCCAAGAATAAACACTGTGCCTCTCAGAAGTGTGAAGGAACCTTTGTCTCCATCTTTCAGAGATGCTGTTCTCCACCAATGTTCTAGACAGCCAGTATGATATAATTGTTAGACCGTTGGTGTAGAAGTTAGGCTATACCATTTCCAATTCATGTTCTGGCATGGGAGCCTGTTCGATGATGCTGGGTCTCTCTCTCTCTCTCTGGGTCTCTTTCTCTCTCTCTGGGTCTCTCTCTCTCTCTCCGGGTCTCTCTCTCTCTCTCTCTCTCTCTCTCTCTCTCTGGGTCTCTCTCTCTCTCTCAGTTCAAAAGAGGTGACCTGCAGCATGTTGAGCAGTGCAATCCCTTGCCAATCAGTCTGCAAAAAAACTTTGCAGAGTTAGGGAGAGGGGCTTTCATGAAGCACTCTGCTCTGGATGACTTCCTTTAAACTGATAATGTGCTTGGCACACTAAAAAGTTAACGGAGGCAACAATAAGCTCATTGAAGTTCAAGAGGCTCACTGACCCCAGGTCTTTAACACACCACTTCATGCAAAGATGTTCTGTTTCGAAATCAAATCAAGATTAGCTTGCAGATAGGGATGAGTTAGGGACTGATGTTCCCAGGGCAAAGTACATATAAAGGACCCTTTGCTTACTCTTTTTTTCAGTAGAAGAAATGGGAAATATGTCCTGTGTGTGTGTGTCGGGGGGGGGGGGATCTTCTGTTACCAGTTCATTTCAAACATTATGGAAAACTTATAATAAATGTATGACAAAGAAAACTAAAAACTCATTGTCCCAATGACAAATGTGTAGGTTTTTTCTCCACAATTGCCTAAATATAGTTCTGAAGTAATGCTGATGCAATCAGCAGTCAGCCTTTAGATACCATGGGCCAGTGCCTGGAAGAATATGATTAAAAACTATAAAATTAAAAGTGGTTTGGCAACTGGATAGTCAATACAACAGCTGTATGGGAATATGACCCTAGGCTTATATTTGAGGACTGGAAGCCCAACATTCTAGCCACTACTCCATACTGTTTCAAATTATTTAAAATCTGTATAAATTATGATCACCCCTGCTAACAACATCTAAGGTGTAAGTAGGATTGCCAACCTCCAGGTACTAGCTGGAGATCTGCTATTACAATGGCTCTCCAGCCAATAGAGATCAGTTCACCTGGAGAAAATGGCGCTTTGACAATTGGACTCTATGGCAATGAAGTTCCTCTCCTCCCCAAACCCCAGCCTCCTCAGGCTACACCCCAAAAACCTCCCGCTGGTGGCAAAGAGGGACCTGGCAACCTTAGGTGTAAGTATGTGTGTGTGTGTGTGTGTGAAGTGCCCTCAAGTCGCAGCTGACTTATGGTGACCCCTTTTGGGGTTTTCATGGCAAGAGCCTAACAGAGGTGGTTTGCCAGTGCCTTCCTCTGCATAGCAACCCTGGTCTTCCTTGGTGGTCTCCCATCCAAATACTAACCAGGGCTGACCCTGCTTAGCTTCTGAGATCTGACGAGATCAGGCTATACCAGAACTCAAATGGGACCTCTGTTCTCCCAAAGCAGGATTGCTCTGTCCTGGCTACCTGAGGGAAGACAATACACCATCCAACGCTAGTTGTCTATTGCCAGGTCCCATTAGTTCACCTGTACGTTAGCTTTACCAGAAGTAGCCACTGACTGACTACCATTCTATGCCTCGGCTTGACTTTCTACCTTCTCAGCTCTGCTGATAGTAGACAGCTGCAGAGTCGCCTGGCACTCAGCGCTGCGAACAACAAAATGGTGGTGCTCTGAAGGATGCTTTCAGATACACAGAAAAATATAGGTTGTGGGAATAAATGAAGTAAATAAAGCAGAAAGATAGAAGTCACTTACACATCCATCCCATGTTGAAATCAGTGGCTTAGACTGGAGTAGTATAAGAGAAGCTTGAGTAGGAGGCTGCAGGTGTCAGAGATGATACGTATTGGCGTGGGTGTGGGCATGGTACAGAGTTACAGTGGAGCCTTGAGCACCACTATTTGGATGTGCAGTAGGGCTGCCAATTTCCAGGTGGTGGTTGGAGACCTCCTGGGATTACAACTGATCTCCAGGCAATATACCCCACTGAAGTCCCTCCTCTCCCAAAGCCTGCCCTCCTCAGGCTCCATCCCCAAAGTCTCCAGGTATTTCCCATCCTGGAATTGGCAACCCTAGTGTGCAGTACCCACTTCTAGCACAGGGAGATCTCTCCACTTCTCGGCTTAGTAGTGTTTTGTCAAGAAAGGGAAGTATTGAGCTGTCTATTATGATGCAAATCATCTGCTTTAAAATGGCAAATGCTTGCAAACTGTTAATTTAAAAGTAGCTGTGCTACGTAAAGTATGATCCCTCCACATGTTGGGAAAGCATTAACAAATTGACTCGAAAGTGAGAAGGATTATGCTGCATTAGGGTTGCCAGCTCCAGGTTCAGAAATACCTGGAGATTTTTGGGGTGGAGCCTGAGGAGGGCGGGGTTTGGGGAGGGGAGGGACTCCAATGCCATAGAGTCCAATTGCCAGATTTTGAACAACATCACATTTATAACAATAATCCATTTTTACACAACATCATAGGTTTTAGGCGTTTTATTGATGATTTGGTCTTTATTTTTTCAGCTGATATTGATTTTGATGCATTCATTACATGGCTTAATTCATGCTCTACTATCAAATTTACCGGCAGGTGTGATAACAATTCCATACCCTTCCTGGATACGTTAGTGTACCGTAATTCATGTAATCAATTGGCAGTTCGCGTTTATACTAAGCCAACTGACCGCAATGCCTTACTGCATTTTGGTTCCTATCACCCCAGACATTTGCGGGAGAATCTCCCCTACGGCCAATACATTAGACTTAAAAGGAACTGCACGACTGATCAGGATTACCAACAGGCAGCTATTAGACTCTCTGCTGCACTTTCAAAAAGAGGATACCCCGAATCTACAATCAGAACTGCACGTACTCGTGCACAAAAATTGACCAGACAGCAAATTTTATACAATAATCAAAGATCAACTAACAATGGACAAAGGTTAACCTTTGCATTCCAGCACACACATTTATCTGGACAGATTAGTTATATTATTAAAAAGCATTGGCATATGCTTTCAGGAATCGCTGGTTGTGAAAACTTGCCACGATTTGGGTACAGAAGAACTACCTCTATTAAAGATAGATTGGTACATACAGATATTACACAAAATATTGAACTAAGGAATACCAGTAAGGGTCACTTTAAATGCCATAATTGCTTGGCGTGTAGCCTCTGTTTGGAGGTTAAAGAATTTCAGCGAACTGACAAACAATTTACCTTCAAACTGCTTGACTTTACGAACTGCAACACAAAAAACTCTGTTTATTGCCTTCTCTGTCCCTGTGGTTTTTTGTACATTGGGTCTAGTATTAGACCTATTAAAAATAGAATATTGGAGCATCGGGCACACATACGCGCGAAACTCCATACTGCCCCGGTTGTAGATCATTTCATTACAGCTCGCCACTCTGAAAACGACCTTCGCTTCTTCGTTATTTGGCATCTGAAAGGCAAGCGTTATGATAGAAGAATCACAGAAAGAATCTTGAGACAGAAAGAGGCTTTTTTATCCACCTTCTTGATTCTGTCAAGCCGAGAGGCTTAAATCTTGAAAATGATCTTTCCTGTTTCATTTAATTTGAGTAGCATACGGTAATTGTCAGTAACAGTAGGTTTCCTTTTTGTAGAGTATATACGGTAACTCAGGAAGGAGATGCACTTGGGAGCTGCGTGTCAGCAGCTGTTTTGTATTTAACTTTTAGGAGGAATTATAGAATTTTACCACACTAGTATCCCATTGGGAACCTGTTGACAGTGCTGCTGCAGAATGTTGAATTGAAATGGACTTATATATGTAATTGACTTACTATAAAATGAATGTAAGTATGTTTTTCTATGTATTTATTATTAGTGGATAAATTAGTATGATACCATTTTAAATAATATATTTATATGTAGGATGCAATGTGGGGCTGAAGAAACGAAAGTGAAACGGCCGTCCCCCAGCTTTTGGATTTATATCTACTATTGGATATCTTGCTGAATTATTTTTGAAACTCAGAAGAGGACTTTTTTGCCTCCAGATATACACCAATAGATTGTTTCATACTTACCTGTATATTTGTATATAACCAATCACTTAGTTGCTAAGCTTTCATGTTGTACACCAGTCTGTTCTTTCCATCTTCATTACATATGTGTTTTTTGCAACCTGTTTATGTGCATTTGTGTACCACTTTCCCGTGCTAAGTACCTGGAGGTTGGCAACCCTATGCTGCATACAGTTCAATCCCTTTCAATGTCCTTCCTTAGTCTGCTTTCACACACATGGGATAATGCACCTTCAATTAACTCTAGCAATTGGTTGCAACTGGAAAATCCACTTGCAAATCATTGTTATTATCCAAGGTGTGTGAAAGCAGCCTAATTTATTTATTTATTATTTATTAAAACATTTATATCTCGCCTTTCCTCTTAGTTCAAGCCACTGAATGGGGGGATGCTTTTTGCATCTACACACACACACACACACACACACACACATACACACTGCTTTGATTATTTAATTATAATGTTTCTGTTCCAAAAGTGTTGCGCTCTGGAGCTTTTTTATATTTTAACTCATTGCAGTAAAATTGCAAACACAGCAATATTTTCGTCTTTGTGTTTATGATTACAAGGAAAGAAATCCCAGTATGTTGTCACAGCTTTGCATACACAGAATATATTTTGCTTTTTTTAAAAGGACAGCAGCTTATTTTCAGCTGTTTATCCATTGCCATAATAATTAGGGAATCAGTAACGTATTTTTCACATTTCAAGCAGACTTGATTTTATCTGTTTTTGTTGAATGAAAGACAGCCTGGTAAAACATAGCAATTTTGAAAAGCAATGGCTGCTATGAACAACTGTCAGATTTAAAGTCAGCCAGTGCAGCAAGAAAGCAATGTAAAATTTACAGTGAAGTATATGCAATATGTCAAATTTCACTGCTCCCTTCCAACATAAAACCTCCTAATCAGAGTATAAAAAATAAAATGATCCCTACACCACTACCAAAGCAGTTAAGTATATTTATGATCTTGCACAAAATAGGTTATCCGGGCTGTGTAACCGTGGTCTTGGTATTTTCTTTCCTGACGTTTCGCCAGTAGCTGTGGCAGGCATTTTCAGAGGAGTAACACTGAAGGACAGTGTCTCAGTGTCAAGTGTGTAGGAAGAATAATATGTAGTCAGAAGGGGGTTGGGTAATTCTTAAATTCAAGAGGGCATTCTTAAATGGGTAATAGGGCTATACTATGACGGGCTGGTTCAGAAAAATGCTTTAAAGAAGGGAAAGGGGCTGCAGACTATAATGAATTTTTTCTTTTGCAGAGTGTGACTGGCCCAAGGTTGCCCAGCAAGCTTTGATGGCACAAGTGAGGATCTGAACCTGGGCTTCCCAGGTCCCATTCCGACACCTTAGCCACTACATCATGCTGGCTATTTGTTGCTGTATGTATTATTTGCTGTATGTAATATTTGTTGCTGTATGTATTATTCTACTATGTAATTTCTGTATAGTTTTACATGCTTGCTTTGACAAATCAGCTCTGGGCCACAAATAGGGTTGGCAACTTCCAGGTACTAGCTGGAGATCTCCTGCTATTAAAACTGATCTCCAGCCGATAGAGATCAGTTCACCTGGAGAAAATGGCTGCTTTGGCTATTGGACTCTATGGCATTGAAGTCCTTCCCCTCCCCTAACCCCGCCCTCCTCAGGCTCCACCCCAAAAACCTACCGCTGGCGGCGAAGGGGGACCTGGCAACCCTAGCCACAAATATGCCTTCTCTTTACCCATTCTTCCTCCTAATCACTTTCCCTAAATTCTTCTTTTGGCCCAGCATGGAGAACTCCAGATTTTCTGAGGGTTTTAAAAAATCATTTAACTAGAACACTCCATCCTGTTTGAAACCTCAGCCCTTTCCAACATCAGTGCCTGCTTGCTGGTACAAGCATGAAGTGACTTTTGTCTACCACTACAAACAGTAAGCTAAACGCCTCTCCTTGTTTAAAGAGTGAGAAATTTTCCTACCAGACTACTCCACAGGTGTGAAATTCTTTCTTTCTTTTTTGAAAGTCAAAGTCATGGGTCAGGTAGATCAAAGCTGCTTGGTTCAAAATTACACCTATTTTGTTCTTATTGTTCTCTCATCCTGCAATCCTAGCCCTGTTGCATTGTTCACTGGTTGTTTTATGCTGTTTGAGTGCACTGCTTTATCCTGTAATCCACCTTGAGTCTCAGTGAGAAAGGGGGACAATAAAAGTAAATTAGTTTTCAAAATCTAGTTTTAAGTGTTCATAATTGGTAGTTTTTAATTCTTTCTCAGATTGGCTAAGGACCAGCCGTCTTAGCCAGTTCTGATTGCAATTTTGAATCCCTGGGTAGATTTACATAACAACTGGATCTTTTTGTTCCTAGCTTTTCTTGAGCTATTTGGAGCATGTCTAGTTTAGACAAGACTGTTTTGGCTTCCTGCTTTCCCATGGCCTCTCTGTTCTAAAGAAACAGGCAGCTGACTGCATTTTGAGAAACTGAGCTTGCCCTTGTGTGTTTTTAAGAACATGCGTCATTCTATGTTCTCTATTTTTTTATATTTTTTTGCCCTTTTTAGACGTTTCCTGTTTTGTGTCCTTTAGCCACATGTATATTTTTTATTTTCATTTTAAAATTCACCATTGTGAACTTGTTTACAATTCTGTTCTGATGATTTTCAGAGTGACCTCTTGTTACCTATGGGCTCTTGTTGCTTTTGGTGTGTGTGGAGTGCCGACAAGTCACAGCCGACTTATGGCAACCCCTTTTGGGGTTTTCATGGCAACAGCCTAACAGAGGTGGTTTTCCAGTACCTTCCTCTGCACAGCAACCCTGGTCTTCCTTGGTGGTCTCCCATCCAAATACTAACCAGAGCTGACCCTGCTTAGCTTCTGAGATCTGACGAGATCAGGCTAGCCTGGGCCATCCAGGTCAGGCCGTTGCTTTTGGTACAGTAGGCTTATTAAAAATATTTTTGCAGCTGAGACACAAATGATGAAAATGCCACTATGGTTGGTTTGTTGGTTTGACCCCTGGCTGTGGTACAGAACAGAAGTTTAGCCTAAAAAAATCTCTGCCACTTATCTTCATAATTTATACCCCACTGTCTTTTATTTATTTAAATTGATATTTATTTACCAACCCCATTTTCATAGCTAAATATTCTTCATATCTTTTTGCTACTCCACTGACCAACTCCAGTTGTCTTTAACCCCCCCCCCCCCAATAAATAACACAAGGCATATCCTCCAGCCATAGCAAATCCCAGGCGGCAGCTTTTAGAAATATTTCCATTTTAACTAACTCCCACCCCCTAATTGCTTACAATAAGACAGAGGGAAAAATTGATTCAAGGAATAAAAACCACTGCCCCACCTTCATTTTTTACTTGACTATGGCAGTAAATGATGGTAGAAAGAAAGGATTGGATTGACACAGGAGGCAGAATCAGTATTAGCCTAAAGGAACAGGATTAGATGCCCACAAAAGCTTTAAGTCCTGGCAGTTGTTCAGTTTCCTAAATGAGGCTATAGAGTACCTCTTACTGCCACATTTTGAACTAGGAAACTCTTAGAAGATACAGGTGTATGAGCTCCTCTAGATCTCACCCAATACAACCACCAATGACAGACTTTGCATTGCAGTTAAGAGTCATGTAATGTCCCATATAAGCACACAAACAAACACCACAGAACTTGTTTGCCCCTGACTTTTCCACTTCATGAGTATGAAAAAAGGGAACAAATAAGATATACCATGCAACCATTTCAGACAAGTTCATAACAGACATGAGCATATTATCTATAATACGCTTCAGAGCCAAATTTGAGAGTGTTCTTTCTCTATGTATGAGGAGCATAAATCCATTCCACAAACACGTGATCTTGAAAATCTGGACAAGCTAGTCAGCAGCTATATTTTACCTCTTGACTGGGCTAATTTTCTACTTCAGCAATCAGCTCTCTTATGCACCTTCTTTAATGAATACATGCTCCTCTGATTAAATTAACATTTTTGTCTACCTAATTAGCCTGAAAAAAACCCTATGCTGAGCTGATCCAGGAGCAGCTTCATTACTGTTCATTGGTGCATGTTTGCTACCCATCGTTGTCAACTCAATGGGCTAATGATTAGAAGAACATTTAAGTTTGGTTAATTTGGCTTTCCTTGGCAATCATTATGCCAATCTAGCCTGTGAATTGACCCTTTAGGATGGAGACAGATGCTTTAATCGTGCAGATGCATTCATTAGCCTTCATAAATCTGGTTGGCCGGGTTTGTGGTGCACAAGGATGATTTGAAACTGAAGCTGATTAAACAGCCCTTTCAACCCATTTCAGGCTCATCTTTTCTACCAGTGCAGTTGGAGCCAATGGTTAATAAGAATTATGAATACAACTATGTTTATCCTTGCTCGATGCACTTGTACAGTCACCAGAAAGCTGTGCCACTGCCTGCCTGGTAACATAAGCACAAGTTGCTTAATGCCTCATTAATGTACATCCGTTAATGAAATCAAACCAGAGAAAATGAACAGATGCGGTTGGGTAGACAGCTGCCACTAGAAACAAGGCTTACTAGAAGCTGTCTCTTGATTCAGAGCTCAGATAATTAGACAAAGCCCCTTAAGTCAATGGAACACTTAGACATCAATTATGTATCTCACCACTTGCCTGGTGTAAAAAGGCAATAAGCCCCAAGTATTCTGCCATCTAAATATCCACGGACATTTCAGATGTCACTGAATTTGGAGAATAATGCCAGGAGGGTATTATTCAAGATCCCTTGACTAAGTGAGCAGTCTTTGTCTGGAGCAAGACTCCTCATTCAACAAAAGGATATCATAGCAATCCTTTCATAAACATGGGTTATCCTTGAAGATGACAACATTTCAGCAAGATGCACAAAAGCCCAGTAAGGCAGGTTGCTATAGCTCTGCTCAAATGTTATAATGAACACATGTACCACCTGTGTACAGTTAATTTTCCTTTATACATGTGTTAAGTAATTCCTTTATACACATGTTAAGTAATTCTCATGTTACATTCAATGCATATAAAGCTCAACATGTGATCGAAACTGCACATTTATCCAGGTACTGGTCCCCAGTCCCACTTGTAAAGTGAATGCACATTTGCTCTTTCTTACGAACTGATATATGCACATACAGGCAGGATGTACATGCCTTCACTATAACATGTGAACAGGGCTTGTGATTATCCCGCTGAAGGGCTGATAGTGAAAATGTGAGGTTTTACAAAGGCCAGCTACAAACTTCATTGTGCAGATGAGACGTCAAAATTGACTTGTTAATTAATACCTGTTCTATACCAGCACTTGCCAGTGTAGCCTGTCACTGGATGTCAAGATGCTGCCCCACAAGACATAAAGATGGCTGCATTTAGATGTCCAGTACTTAATCAAGATATGCTCAAATCCAGCTTGGGCCCAGTTTATACATATGATCGCATATGTCTCCCTCCTCACAACCCTTCTTTCATAGAGCACAATAAGTGAATGGTGGTTTAAGACGAACTCTAGTTCCCTATACGATGCACGAATGCAGGCATGCACCTTAGCATGGATTAGTTCCCCCCACCCCCCATTAACTAAGATGTTAAATCCTACCTTATGATCCTGGGAGGAAAAATAACTCTGGTTAAGCTGCATGGCTGCATTTGTAAATCACAGACCGCTGGATTTAGCCTTAAGTCGTTGCTCCTGCTTTGTGCTCAGTGCAAGAAGGCGGGGGGGGTGTGTGTGTGTGTGTGTGACTGAGAAGCCAGGCAGATGTGTGAGGCCAGCACAAGGTGGTTCATGCACGTTTTCATATAATTGCAGTTAAATTGGAGATCTGAATGCAGCCAAATATTTCCAAACTGCAGAGTAATGCAAAAATGATAGCTCCCTTGATTTTGCATTTAGTCTGTCAGACCTAATGTTCACAAGCCACTTGAAACCTAAAATTTATTGACTCAAGAGGGAGCAGCACATTGTTTGCTTGTTTCTATTTTATCCCTTATCTATCCAGATGGCTCAAGTGGTCTAAAATGGTTTTATACAATAGACAAAGAAACATGCAGTAAAAGATACCATATTAAATCCACATAGTGATTGGCAGAACCACCCATGCCCACTCAGGAAATGATTCAAAATTAATCCAAACTCCAGGTACAGGTTTTCAGTTGACTGAAGCTTCAAGACAGGGATTTACCATGGGAAGATCCCCGGATAATTCATTGTCATTGTTTTCTGCTTTGTTGTATCAAGCACTATGCAAGGGTCATTTTGGCTTTCAATATTATCCTCTGAGGCATGTATCTGAAATTATGGTTTTCCTCTACAGCAATGCACCTTACATGTTGCCAGTAACCTCCCTCTCTCTGCCTGCAGTCAGACCAGAGAATGCTGGAAAAGCGACTTTGCATTAGCAAGTCTTATCATAGAAAGTCAGTCTTCTAGTGTTAGGTTTCTTATCACTGTGGTGCCTTGCAGTTGCATAGATTCCTTGAAATAAGGGTATCTAACATGGCTTGACTGTTCTGGTATCCCAGAGGATACCAGGCTAGCCTAATCTAGTCACATCTTGGAAGCTAAGCAGGGTTGGCCCTGGTTAGTACCTGAATGAGAGACCCACCAAGGAAGTCCAGGGTTTCTACAAAGAGGCAGGCAATGGAAAACCACCTCTGAATGTCTCTTGTCTTGAAAAATCCATGAGGGGTCACCATAAATTGGCTGCAACTTTACGGCACTTGACTAGCCACCACCACCACCCATAAATCTGCAAGCACAAATTATCACGTAGCCTATTTATTTTATTACATTTCTACCCCACACTCCCCAACCCAAAATGTTTCACATTTGCCTATTGCTTTACTGTAGTAGCCTACTGTGTTAATTCCCTTGGAAACATTGGCTGGCTGGCTGAATGCCTGGATTTTGGGCCAAAACAAAGTGAAAATGTGATTGATATTAATATATTCATTAACATGCTCCTGTGTTTCCACCTGGCTTCTCTTTCAAGAATCTCCACCTCTTCTCATATTCCTTGCAAATATTGACCATGAGGCCCTAATCACCTCAGCTTGTTCATAAATACCTGAATAGCCTCTGGATAAAATGAGTATTTCCCCTTTGTTCCAAGAAGGTTTCTTACATATTTTCCTTGGAAGTATTCCACTGAGATAATTTGGAGTTTGTTTTTATTGTCAGGCTTTGCTGAGCCAAACATTTTATTTAAGTAAAACAGCAAGTATGATAAATAAAAGGCTCAAAACATAACAGATGCTTGTTTGTTGACATCTGATTTAACTAATGCTCCAGCTTGAATCCTCAAAGCTCTAAGTGTCTACCTCCCAGAGTGAAACAATAAACACTTATTGACAAAAATTGTACAGAAGGGAAAAGAAACACGGTTCTTGGAAACTGTATTCATTAACTTCCTATAATGTTGTTATTTGCCCTGTATGCATGCACTGTAATGTAACACTATTGGTAATGTAACATAGGGCTGCCAACCTCCACGTTGTGCCTGGTGATCTCCCAGAATTACAACTGATCTTTGGACTAAAGACATCTGCATCTGAAAAAAGCAGCAGCAAGGAACTATTACTTGACCCCGGAGTTGACTTGGGGTGTGCAAAAGATCTAAAAGCACAGCATACTTGGAAAGCCCTTTAAAAAAAATTCTGATGATTTTCTCCCTTGGTTTTTCCAGCAGCAAAACTGGGAGGGTAAAAAAGTATTGGGGCTTGAATGGAAAAAATCATGTAAAAGAAATACCATGTTCTTCTACATTTTATTATATCAAAACTGAACACAAAAAGTGGGCTATACCATAATTATATTGGGGCTTATTCTCCACAGTGAGCATTAGTCCTATGTCCAAGGATGACAGCTGATGGTTAAGTTCAAAATCAAGTTCACCACTATTCAGTTTTGGGGTAAAGACTGCATTTTCTGTAGATCAATACTAACGGAAAGGGAGCTAAAGCCTTAACTATGCAATTATACTCTTATATAGTTTTCATATAGCTGTGAATAGATGATAAACATCTGTAAATTATCAGTGAAAAACTCTGGGACAGCTACTCAGGTAGCTGATTCATTACATTAAAAAAAATCTACCAGATATGCAATATTAAAAGAAAAATGAATATTATTTTGGCTGTTCTATAGCAAAGATATTAATCTGTCGTCCCCTAGAAGAATTTCAGTATATGACTATATTGAACTCATAACCGCTTCTTGCAGGGCGAAAGCCTTATTTTACTTTAGCTCTAACTTGGGTTACTATAGGAGGGAAAGTTTGCAAATAATGAGCTTCTGGAAGAGAATACCCTTAATGTTCCAAACTGTTCTTTTTAATGTGGTGTAAATGAAGCTTTACGTTTTATGAAATAAAAGGAACGAGGCCCTGCGCTCCAATAAAAGCCAAGAGTCAAAAAAGGCATGTAGTTCATTTTTGTATTAAAATTACCTTATTTGTTCAAACCTATAGTATTCTTGCTTGTTCATGAAATACCCACATTGAGAAATAAAAACTAGGTAGTCAAAGTTTCTGCTTTCAAAGCTCTCAAGCGACAAGAATTCAGTTCTCTTGTTTATCCAGGAATGCTTTTCCCGATGGCACTTCAGTTACCAGTTCTGCCATTTGGAAGTTCAAGGTTTCTCTTTTTCTACTTGGTCATTAAGAGTATGTCATCTTTGTGCTACCTGAATTCCAGATTTCATGGAGAACATTTGAAGGTGGGCCAAACATGAAAATGCTATTTTCCTTGCAAATTTTTTTGCATCTATATCCTTGCTAGCTGGATTGGAAGATATGATGATTCTATGCTAAGTGAAGAGCAAGGGGTGTTAAATGTACCAGTTTCAGCTCTAAGGTTGTCAATTTCTAGGTGGCGCCCAGAGATCTTCTGGAATTACAACTGATCTCTAGAAGACAGAAATCAGTTCCCCTGGAGAAAATGGTTAATTTGGAGGGCGGACTGTATGGCCTGTACAAGCCCCACCCTCCTCAGGCTCCACACCCAAGTGTCCAGGAATTTCCCGGCATTGGAAATCCTAGCTCTAATGCCAGGAATCATCTATGTAGTTGAATACTGAGCAGATCAGACCAAACACATCATGTCTAGAAAAAGTTCCATACATATGGATGTAGTTCCTCATTTAATTTGGTACTTCAGCTGAATATTCAGAGCCTACGCTTAGTGAATTTGGCCATGCCAGATGTTATACTAGACCACAGAATCAGGACAAGTACACTGAGCGGCCAGAAAGATAACGTGATCTCCCTAGTCTTCACACCAAATGAGACTGTTATATTTTCTAAATTGGCCCTCTGTAAGCCTTAAATTTGTGTTTCGCTCTTCATTATATTATAAATTGATAAGCAAGTTACAATATACATCTGCATTAAAAGCTGCAACAGAAAACTCTAAATAGTCGTTAAAAACATATGCTCTTCATCTGTGTTATGGTTGACAACCTCCAGGTGAGACCTGGCGATCTCCTGGAATTAGAACTGATCTCCAGACCACAGAGATTAGTTCCCCTGGGGAAAATGACAACTTTGGAGGGGGGACTCTATGGTATCAGATCCCTACTGAGCTCTCTCCTCTCCCCAGACACCACCCTCCCCAGGCTCCACCCCCAAATCTCTAGGAATTTCTCAACCCAGAGTTGACAACCCTAATAATAGTTGATGGAAAACCTGCTTTAAAAGGCAAAAAACAGTTCATATGGTACATTCTCATACAGACTTAGGAAGTTGAGGGTTCATGCCAAGTGATTTTCAGAACATTTCTATGCAGTTACTCCGGGTTAAGTTGGTTTAAATCAATGGACTTGCTGGAATAATTCCGTTTAAGATGGCACTGTTCATAAACTATTATTCAAGGTCATCGGAACAATATACAAACTGTAGCAGTATTGATATCTATAAAGCTAGACTACTTTTTTATAGTAGTTACCAATACTGGAATTGTTAGGGTACATGAGCATGCATCTTTTCATGTTTAGGATTCAGTTCTTTACATTCAGCTGGAAGTACAGAAGTACATTTTGTATTTCTAGACTTTTCAGCCCCTGTGCAAAAAAAAAAAAAAAAAAGGTATGGAAAAAATACAAATTTCTCAGGTAATACTGGTTCCTGTCTGAAGTGCAGACAGCAGGGAACCAGCAAGGGCTGAAAATTCTAGAAACATAAAATGTACTCCGGCATTAATCAGACATTGCAATGCCCTTAGAAAGCAGAGACCAAATGGAGAAGGGAAAGATGTAGCAGTCATTATATTAGCACTGTTGGAGACTGAGTCTGAAAAAGTACGCTATGTACAGAATCAATAGAAGCCAAAGTTGGTACTTTGTGGTTTGTGTACATGACGAGAGAGACTGCCATAGCCACCTACCCAGGCTATTAGAAGAAGATGAAAAACCTTCTTTTATAGGTTGACTTTTGCTGTAATACCAATATCTTGTTAATGCTTCAGCAGTTCTCAGAATAATTTGGTATTAGGAATACACCACAGCAAAGGATGGGAGATTATCACCACTAAAACACCTGTGCACAGCCAGTGCAACATCATTTACAGTATAAATCTAATTCCCAAGTGTAGCCCTAACTTGCTTATACCTAAATCCATGGGTTGGGGCCACACTTACCCCAGACGTTTCTGCACAGAGTCTGGGGGACCCTCTAGGTCTGCAGAAAAATCTGACATTAAAAAAACATTGTGGGGTTTCAACTCCCCCCCCCCCAAATAAAAAGGCATTCTCTGCGGTTGTCTCAAATGGTGCAGCCCAGAGGTGCCATGGGCTCGGCTGCAGTGGCAGAAGTGCAGCAGGCCTGGTGAGGGAGTGAGGCTGGGGGGGGGGGGAGAGAAGGAGGCCTTGCCGTGCTCACCTGGAGTTGCTCCGGGAAAGCTGGGGGGGGGCTGAGCCTTGCCTCATCCAGAGCCGCTCCAGGCAAGCTGGCAATAGTGGGGTTGTGGGGGGAAGGCCTTGCTGTCCCCACCCAGAGTGGCTCCAGCCAAGCTGGCGAGAGCAGGGCTGTGGGGGAGGGAAGCCTCGGTGCTCCCACCTGAAGCAGTCTGGGTGAGCAACTGAGAACGAGGCTGGGGGGGGGGAGAGTCTCTTTGCTGGGTTAGGAGCAGAAAGAGAGAGATGGGGCAGGGAGAAGAAAGAGTTCTGGAACAGCAGGGCAGAAAGAGAAAGAGAGAGCTGGGGTGGGGAGGTAGAAAGAGAAAGAGAGCTGGGATAGGGTGGCAGAAAGAGAGAAAAATAAGAGAAGGAGTAGCAGGATGGAGAAAGAGTGACAGGTAGGGAAGTAGGGGGACAGGGGAGGAAACAAAGGTGGGGGTAATGTCCCCTCCCAGAAAGTTTCATGCAGGTCCACGCTTGTATATTCTAGCAGCAAAGTCGGCCATATTTTTGGATACTTAAATCTGGTGACTGGGGCTGTGAGTGGGCAAGACAGATATTTCTACAAATATGAAAAGGGACTCAAGTTTGCAGAAAAATCTGGGATAGCTTCTCCCAAAAGTTTCTTGCTGGTCCCTACTTGGATTTACTAATTGTAAACTGACACCTGCCACATAATGCTAACAATAATATGCTAATTATCCTAAATACATTAAACCAATTATGCAAATTACCTTTGGGCCTCCAAATCCGTCAACCTGATCAGTTTTCATACGGAAGCATGAACATATCACTAGCAATGTATATTTTAGTTTTAGCTTTTTATGTTCCAGCAGTCCGACTCCACTAACAGGTGCAATGTGTTATGATCACAAGTTCTTCAACCTTATGTAAGTTCCCATGCATTACGTAAATTAGAAAGGTAGTGACATATTTATATTGTAATTAAAATGTTAAGCCTTCCCTCAGGCACTACCCTTTCCAGTTACTGTATTTTTCGCTCCATAAGACACACTTTTTTCCTCCTCAAAAGTGAGGGGAAATGTTTGTGCGTCTTATGGAGCGAATGTGTGTGAATCCGGCCCCCGGGGAGAAGGGCAAAGCTGCGAGAGGCCCTGGGAGCCATGGCCAACCCTGGCCGCGGCAGCCCAGCGCAGAGCTGGGGCCCCTGGGAGCCGGCTAGGAAGCCGCCAGCCAGCTGGGGGGCGGGAGGCCCCTCCCAGCAGCCGCCCAGCGCAGCGGGAGCCGGGCGCGGAGCTCACACGCCCCAGGAGCTGGCTTTAAAGCTGCCAGCCAGCTGGAGGCTGGGAGGCCCCTCCCAGAAGCCGCCCAGCGCAGCGGGAGATGGGCGCGGAGCCCACGCGTCCCAGGAGCCGGCTTTAAAGCCGCCAGCCAGCTGGGGGCCGGGAGGCCCCTCCCAGCAGCTGCTCAGCGCAGTGGGAGCCGGGGGCGGAGCCCACGCGCCCCAGGAGCCAGCTTTAAAGCTGCCAGCCAGCTGGGGGGCGGGAGGCCCCTCCCAGCTACCCAGCGCAGCCTCGGGACCGGGAAGCGCTGGGGAGCAGTTTAAACCCCTGGGAAGGGGGGCGGTGGGTCTTTAAACTGCTCTGCGCTGTGCTTCCCGGTCTCGAGGCTCAGCTGTTGGGCAGGTCCCCGTCCAACAGCTGAGCCTCGGGACCGGGAAGTGCGGGGGGAGGTTAAACTGCTCTGTGCTGCCTAGGCAGGCAGCACAGAGCAGTTTAAAGTCCCCCCCACCGGGCTTCCAGGGAGTCCCTAGAAGCCAGGCGGGGGATGGGGTCTTGAAAGTGCTCTGCGCTGCCTGGGATGGCAATGCGGAGGAGTTTAAAGACCACCCGCTGGGCTTCCAGGGAGTCCCTAGAAGTCGGGCGGAGGGGGGGGTCTTGAAAGTGCTCTGCACTGCCTGGGATAGCAGCGTGGAGGAGTTTAAAGACACCCCCCCCCCCCGGCCAGGCTTCCAGGGAGTCCCTAAAAGCCAGGCGGGGGGGTCTTGAAAGTGCTCTGCGCTGCCTGGGATGGCAGTGCGGAGGAGTTTAAAGACCTCCCCACCGGGCTTTCAGGGGCAGTACACCATTTGATTCAGAATATATTTTTTCTTGTTTTCCTCCTCTAAAAACTAGGTGCGTCTTATGGTCAGGTGCGTCTTATGGAGCGAAAAATACGGCACTTTATCTAAAAGTGCATTAATCTTATGGGTTGCCATAAATCAGAAGTGATTTGGTGGCACACAGAGCTGCACATTAAAGACATTTGGTCCTATATCTAAAGCAGAGGGTTACATTGTAGTGGATCAGATTTCCATATGGTACAACCAAATAATTATATTTTCAAGGGTTTTTAAGACCTTTTATTGCAATTAGCTCTTGCGGGTTAACTGTTGGCTAACACAAAGAGCTAGAGTTGACAGCCTCCAGGTGGTACCTGGAGATCTCCTGGAATGACAACTGAGCTCCAGAGATCAATTCCCCTGGTAAAAATGGATGCTTTGGAGGCTGGATTCTATGGCTTTATACCCTGCTGACATCCCTGTCCTCACCACGCTCCACCCCCCAAAATCTCCCAGAATTTCCCAACCCAGATTTGGCAACTATTAGAGAGCTGATAGTTATAAATATATTGTGCTAAATCCTATACACAGTTTTCTCAAAATGTTCATGTTGTTCAGTGGACTAACGTCCAAACAAGTATGCCAAGGATGAAGCCTTTGTTAAATTGAATTTTATTCTGTTTTAGTGGAATATTCAAATAACAGTTTCTGTACTCCTTTTAATTTACTGTTATCCAATTCAAGATAGATACTTAATGGGGAGGAGGGGAAACAGACAGCAATCTCTCAGTTATGTGGAAATTCAGATGGATCATTAGTAATCAAATTGTGCATTACTTTTTGTGAAGCTGCTCTTCCCTCAGCACTCATGTTAAGCAGATAACCTAGGCTGAAGCACTGAGATTCAGTAGTTTCCTTACATGTGCTAGTTTAGAAATTAGGTATAGACAAAGACAGTGAGTTGTAATGAGTAGATTATGTTTAAGATGTTGATATATATCAAATAACCTGTGAAGGTACAATTCTCCAAGTGCCAGTTTACAGAACATTAAAAACATTATTTGAAATCATTGCAGACATAACTGGTAGCTCAAGGCTCACTGGAGGAGTAGGAAATTTCTTCTCAGTGCTGACCCTCAGTGCTATCCAAGACATTATAACCCTGTGAAACCAAAAACTATCTGAACATCTGACTATCTGATAGCAGTGGAGTTAATGTTCTTATGCTGATTGTGAGATATTGGGTTTAATTTGTACGTTCTTCACAAATTCTGCTTATTTAAACATAAGCCAAGGGGACAAAAACTCTTCATAATGTCCTTTACAGACCCTTTATGGAAACCTTTCTCTCACAGAATAACCCTTAGTAAATCAGGTGATAGAGAAAAATCTCATTGACTTGAACAATGTAGAGAGCTAGTTGCATTACATACATGGCCCAGCAGAGAACTCCCTTTAGCTGTCTGTGAGATATTATCTTTCTGAATCACTAGTGGCCAGAGAAAAATATGGCTGCTATGGGGCTAGACTGAATAGTGAACAACTGGGTATTCTGTTTGCCCCAATGAACCTTAGCATTTTACCACTCCCATTTATTTTTTTGGCGGGACACAGACAACATTAAAAAACATTGCTGCGAAGACCTGTCATTACATCAAAGGTTTATACATTTTCATCAACTGGCAGGAAGAAGGCGATAATGTTGGCATGTATATTTGCAGGCACTGCATTTCTTCATTTTGATATTTAGATTGACGCTGACAGCAATTTTCATTATACATAAAATACACAAAGTGTATATATCACTCCTCCCTTAGTTTCAATCTCGTTTTGTGATCACTTATCAATTCCCAGGACACTTGCGTCACTCCTGCATGGCAATGCAATTTGGGCTTTATCTATTTGTCTATCACATTCTTCATTCGTATATCTCAGGAAAGCACACATGTTGGCTATCTCTGCATATCTATACTGTGAAATAGGTTATGCTGAGACATTTGCAAAAAGTCATCTATTACTGCTATACCATACAACAATCCATTAACCAATATTCACATCCTAAATAAAGCCACAAAATGACTGATGTAAATTTTCTCATTGCATTTGGTCTGACAAGCACTAGTGGAACAGCATGTACTGAAAAAAAATTATACAACTGGTAAGCACAATTCAAAAGATTCTCTTTCTCTTGGTTTAACTGTTATGTTAATCAGTTTCATTAGGAAGAACAATTAACTTAACATTAAAGAGAACAATTTGCACAGAATACTGAAGTAATTTTTCTTTAGTACATGTCAGCTATATTACTAGACATGAGTTACAGAAATGGCAATACAGTTTGTGTTCATGCTAATACAATAAAGTATCATTTACGGGCTGAAGACAGAATTATGGGCTGAAGATAGAATAAGAGGTACATTTGAAATTTCAGCATGTTAGAATGCTTTAATTTTTGTAATTCAATGTCTATGAATACTTAATTATGTGGGCAGCTGCCCTGAGCCCGGCCTGACCAGGAGAGGGCTGGGTTATAAATAAAAGATTATTGTTGTTGTTGTTATACTGTTTTGCCACTAGACTTAGGCTGCTTTCAACATGCATGGGTGTCTATTAAAAAACAAGCAAACCCAAAACATGCACTTTATTTGTCTGGAAGGATGGTGTTTGTATTTTCTCCACCAATGAGTATCAATAAGTTTCTGTGTTGCATGGTATACATTGCTTTAAACTGCTGCAGCAATGAAAGTTGTTCAGCCATACAGTGGTGAAGTGGTCAGCGGTCTATGAAACCTCTAGTGAAGATGAGTATTACTGCTGATGAAAGCAAGGCACTGGTGTTCCTGTAAGCTGAACTGCCACAGATGATTCCTCTTACAGCACAGCTAAGGGCTAAAACGAACTGTATAATGAGAGATCTATTGTTGTTGTTGTTAAACAGTGCCAGTGGAGTATCCTGCTTAATATCTTTTGGGTCATGATGCAGGGAGAATACAACCCTTCCCCACTGCAGTTCTATCACTCAAAACCAAGCCTTTCAGATGCTGTTATAGCCCCCCTCCTTTTTTTGCCATCAAGTCACATCTGACTTATGGTTACCCCTGGTGAGGTTTTCAAGGCAAGAGACGTTCAGAGGTGGTTTGCCATTGCCTGCCTATGTGTCATGACCCTGGTATTCCTTGGTGGTCTCTCATCCAAATACTTGCCAGGGTTGACCCTGCTTAGCTTCTGATGAGATCAGGCTAGCCTGGGCTATCCAGGTCCCCATACCCCACTATTTTAATGGGGTTTTACATCAAGAGCCTCTGGGGTTCTACATACCTCTCCCTAATACTTAGGTTGCCAAAGGCTGTAGCAAAAATGCTTTTTTTAACATATATTTCAGTTGTTTTTTAATGGGGCAAGAGAACTAATTGGCAAGAGAACTGTTTGTTTTTTTAACTATCTGGCAACATTAATACATTTGCTGCAATTAATACAGCATTCTGTATTATACATGTACATGTAATCAGGGGATAGAAACAAGCTGCTAGACAAATGTGCTTATCTGTAACATACCAGTGATGGGCATTTACTGTGAGGATATATAACATATAAAGTACTATGCATTGTAATCATGCTATGGTGGCATATCACAGACATAACTCTAGTCTACTAACAACAGGTCCAGCTTTCTATGATTATACTGCCGTACTAGCAGAACAACACACCTCTCTCACAATACTTAGAGATATTTTATGTTCATCAAGATTATTTAATTAGTAAATGTATACATCATCTATCCAGAGAAGTGATTAATGTAGCTCAGAACATAATATCAAGAAACATAAAACATCAATAGTAATCAAACATAAAAACTAGCCAGGGAATAAAACAGCATAAAATAGCAGCTGTAAAAAGATATTCATAAAATAGTCTTCAGATTAGACAGTGACGATCAAAACAGTTTACAAAGATGGAAACCATGGGTAAGAAGAAATGTTTTAGCCTGGTGCCTAAAAGGGTATAAGGCAGGTGCCAGGTAAGCCCCAAGGGGAAGGGGATTTCATAGGCAAGGTGCTACCGCTGAAAAGGCACCCATCCTGATCGGTAAATTGCATCAGATCTCAGAGCTAAGCAGTGTTGGCCCTGGCTAGTATTTGGATGGGAGACCTCCAAGGAATACCAGGGTTATGATGCAGGAGCAGGCAATGGCAAACCACCTCTGAACATCTCTTGCCTAGATTTTTCATAAGTCAGCTGTGATTTGACAGCAAAAAGGAAGGAAGGAAGGAAGGAAGGAAGGAAGGAAGGAAGGAAGGAAGGAAGGAAGGAAGGAAGGAAGGAAGGAAAAAGAAACAATGGGAGAGTTGAGTTGGTTTTAGTCAGTAAACCACAGAGCAGAAGGGGTAAAAGCTCCTCCTTATATACTATAGCCCAAACACAAACAGAAGCCTCAGTATGGCTGCTATTGCCCTTTAAAAATCATTAAGAAATGTTCATGGATCTCCCAGTCACAATTGTTTTGGCCCTGATACAAGCTCAGGGTACCTTTGAAGGATGCTGTTCTTCAGGACAGCTGACAACATCAATACAGACTGTAGTGTACTTGCAAGTTTGGTAACATAATTTTGCTCCCTGAACAGGGAACACTCATCATGCTTATCTGAACCAGTCTGGAATTGTTTGAAAATTATGGCCAGTAAAGCCCATTAATAAATTTCAACTTCTGTCTTGCAGAACTGCTTCTATTTCCTGACAACAGGCACACAGCAAACATAACACTTGTTATGACAAGTATTGCTGAACATACTTAGCAGTTTTTTCTGTTGCTAAATTGTTATAGTGGTAAAAAACATAACCTAGTAACAAACAATAGTGAACAGAACTAAACACAGATATATTGCAAAACTCCATAGTGTTCACTTCAATAGTCATCTATTCTATTAAATTTAATTAAACTAGCATTACTTTTTAAAGGATAGTTTCGTTTTCTTTGGACAGCTTTGATTTCCACAGTGGTAAGCATCATGGCATTTCATATTGACATTCATGTTGATGGTCTAAGCTTCCTATGACAAGGACCAGATGTTTTCAAATGTCCAATTGCAGTGTAATTAAAACAACAACAACACATGAATCAAGAGCCAGAATGGCTTTGAAATCTTTCATAACTGGGAAATACTACTTAAAGGGTAAGCTATAATTCAACTATATTAGAGGGTACCACTATTGCAAGCCATTTGTTTTACCTACATCAATGATTCCCTTAACTATTGTTGCATGTGCAAACCGCTTTCTGGTTGTTAATGAGTTGAACAGCTCAGTCAAGAATTCTTGCCAAATTCCACAAATCTTGAGTCAAATCCAGCCATAACATTTATAGTTGAGAGGTGAAGATCGACATGTACAAGGTAGGGCTCATCTTGTTTTGTTGCAGGTTTGACTATTCTTTCCCCCCTCAAAATTAACGAACAACAAAACCTGATATATTAGAACACATCATGACAGACGGGGTGAAGTGTGGGGGCTGGCATTATTTTAAAATTCTGTGATCCTATTCTTAATGCATTGTTTACTGGATATGTTTGCTGTTCGATTGAACGTATAAACTACCTTGAGTCTCAGCAAAAAAGGACAGCTAAAAATTAAGTAAACAAACACACTAAAGATGGGAGAAGAAGCACCATAGAGCTTTCTGAGTGCTTCTGCAAGAATGTTCCTGTGACCTGGCATTTGTCGGGGATATTGTGTGGAGGAGGAGGAGGAGAAGGAAGAGGAGTTGGTTTTTATATGCCAACTTTCTCTACCACTTAAAGGAGACTCAAACTGGCTTACAATCACCTTCCCTTCCCCTCCCCACAACAGACACCCTGTAAGGTAGGCGGAGCTGAGAGAGCTCTAACAGAGCTGTAACTTGCCCAAGGTCACCCAGCTGTCTTCGTGTGTAGGAGTGGGGAAACAAATCCAGTTCACCAGATTAGCCTCCGCCGCTCATGTGGAGGAGTGGGGAATCAAACCCGGTTCTCCAGATCAGACTCCACCGCTCCAAACCACTGCTCTTAACCACTACACTACTCTGGCTCAGTTCAGAAAACACATGAACAAACTTTGGACTCAAGTACATTTTTAGAGCAATCCGGGGGGGGGGAGGTGGCGTGACCCACTTACACCAGCGCAGCAGTGAGAGACACGGGCACCACCGCAGCCTTGGTGGCAGTGTTCCTCCAGCACAAGGGCTCGCACTGGCACCAAAGGGGGCATTCCCAGGGGCAGGGATGACTTTAGCTAGCTCCCTAAGCCCTTTTGCCCAGGAATGCCCATTTTTGCTGGCGTGAACTTACAGCATACATCAGCAGTTCCACAGCGGTTTGGGGAATTTTCCTGTGTGGCTTGCTCATCTCAGTGCAGCAAACCACTCAGAAGGAAGCCCAGCTTTTCTCCTCTACTGCAGACCATCGTGGCTACTCCCCTGAAACTGCAGTTAAGCGGATCATTGTATTTTGCATACAAATTGGAATTTACAGCTAAATATTACTTGAGCATACTGTAATGGTTCAAAGGATTTTTTTTTAATGATAGTTTTTTTATGAACCAGGGATGTGATAGTGAATTGGACAACGCTGATTAACTAAATAGTTCTCGCCATATTTGTAATCCACCATTTATACTCCAGTAAGACAGAGTATAAATGAAACAAAGAAATCAATCAATGCAAGGGGGAAAGGAGGATGGGGTAGGGGGACAGGTCCATTATTTTGTCCATAGCTTTGATGATCCAATTGTTACAATTATATTTATTAACTTCTGAGAGCTCAACATTTTTAAATCTTCTTCTTCCTTCAAATAAGGGAGGATGAAATTGGAAACAATTTTTGAGGAATAAGGTGATTTGTGTAGGTGGGAGAAGTAAAGCAAATTGGACTGGGTTCAGTCTGTTTAACGAGTGAAATCCCGTTCTGGCATTAACCTTGGCATACATTGAAAAGTAGTTTAAGGTTGCTTTCACCCACATATTTTCCATTCAGTCTGGCTTGATATTAAACCTTAATGTCCATTCATCAGAGTTGAGGCCAGAATGTTTATGGGGGGAAAGGAATGGTTTTATGAGTGCTTGCTAAAGGTATGATTCATCAGCTAGGTGCAAACATTTTTAAAAGATGGTAATGATATACTGCTACATATTCCATACTTCTACATATTCCATTTGACCTCTGTGCAATTTAAATTCAAACGTAACATAATGCAACTTTCACTTATATTTTATATATTTGTTTATTGCTTTATAGAATTCTACACTCCTTGGGAAGCTGAACTCTTACAAGGGCAAGGTGACATTAGAGAACAAGTGGTAAAAGAAGAAAAAGAGTTGAACACATGAACACATGAAGCTGCCTTATACTGAATCAGACCCTTGGTCCATCAAAGTCAGTACTGTCTACTCAGACCAGCAGCGGCTCTCTAGGGTCTCAGGTAGAGGTCTTTCACATCACCTACTTGCCTAGTCCCTTTAACTGGGGGTGCCAGGGATTGAACCTGGGACCTTCTGCATGCCAAGCAGATGCTCTACCACTGAGCCACAGCCCCTCCCCACCTTCATTCAGAGAGGCTCTGGCTCTCATTCTCTGAAACTTGAGCAGCCTGAGTTTCAAAGCAGGTTTCACTGAAATGAATTGGCTTAATAAAGAATAAGTTTGAAGTTTGTATCTGGGATTCTACTTGACTGACATGACAAAATTAAGAATGCATTTAGGATTTTATGACCGTTACATATAAGAAATATTATATCATATATATATATGATACTACATCTTGCTATAACTCATTGCAATGATTTTTTTAGGATGTTAAAAATGACCTTTTTCATTTCTTTTCTGAGTTGTCATTGTGAGCTTTTTCATTTCATTGATTTTTGTTCCTGGTTTCCCCATTTCCTATGTTTTCCCTTCAAGCTAAGCTGTGAATTTGGGGGCTCTACCTCCAAAAATGCCCTCCCGGGAGAATTTTAAAAGTACCTACCTTTTTAGTCACTAATGGTCACCCATCTGTTTCCTTCCTCATGGTTGATTGCAAGATTGCTGTTCATCATGGGAAATTGAGTTTTTGCACACTTGTAATAGTTGCTTCCTTTCCCCCAGTCGAACGAGAAAAGCCTAATAATTGTTCAGCTTTTTCTAGGAATCGCCTATTCGGCTCGGCTGATTCAAGGTTTTTTTCCTGGTAAACCCGAGCCCGAAATGGCAATTTTCTGCTTTATTTTCGGCTTGGGTTTACTGATATGCACAGCCCTAGCCTACACAGTCAGACTAGGCCTAATTAAAAAACTTTTTAATCCCTCCAACCTGAACATAATTAAACAGGAGAAAAAAGGCTCCACCCCATTGCCAATCAGGGAAGATGCACCCAAATCCTGTTTGGCCCCAAGTGGTGACCAGCTAATCCCATGATATTCTAGGCAGGGAGGGAGGGTCAACAGCATGTAGCAAAAGCTGGAGCCCAATGGCAGGTCATCAATATATAGCCTCACCCTTCTGCCTTCATATTAGATGGCTACTTTGTGTTTTTTAGCTAATCCAGCCTTGTGCTTCATTTGAAGGGGGACTGAGGCAAATCAATCCCAAGCTCAACAGCCATGAATGTTTCTTTTGACATTAATGTTAATGTTAGTAACATTAATATTAAAAAGGATTAAGTATAACACCAATCTTTGGTGCACCTCACATCCCAACTAGCATATCTGGCATTGTCAATAGCTTTCCTCTGCATGCAACCCATAAGGACTTAAACAACTTACAGGGCATTCTAAGCAGAGTTATATCACAGATTCGGCCACATTGAGAATTAGATACGTTGATATGCAGTCACTGGGATAGCCAAAAGAAAAGAAAAAAACACTGTTGGCAATGGCAGGCTATGGGGTTTTTTGTACCTCAGATCCTCATAAATACACTGAAGCGATCACCATAATATGTACATCTTGTTACGGATCATACCTTTAATTACAATTGACTGAAAATGTCCCATTCTTCAGGCAGAATGTTCAGTATTAAAAATAGTGGGGTATTCCAGGACATGATCTCTTTCTTATCCATCCCCTATGATTTATACTGAAAAATCCAGACTAAAGACGAGTTCTGAGGAAAATGAAAGCTTCCTCACTCCTTTGCAACATTTCAGTTGCTTCTAAAAAGAGGCATTACACTACTGCTATTTTTGATTTTTTTCCCTGATGGACAAACACAACAACCTATAATTTTTGTCTTTAAAAGACAATGTTCCTTTTAGCACCTCAACAGCATAAAAGTCACTCATAGGAGCCCATTTTCCTCAATTCAGATACTCAGGAGTTTGGGTAACCTTTAAGAAAAATGTCCTTTAAATGTATATCTCTTTAGCTATAAAATGCTTAATGAGTAACAATTTAAAGCAGAAAAGAATTTAACCAAGTTAGACACCTTGTAATAGGCTTTTTGACTAGAGCCATTATGAACATTTTTGGTTCAATTTAGACATAATTTATCATTCTGAGTGTAATTCGCCTGAAAAGCAAGCAGATGCTTCTGCTCTTCTCTTTCTTTTACACGTTAAAAATCCATTCAAATTTTCAGCCAGCTAAAATTGCCCGAGGTTATAAATGACAGATACTTTCCTGTTAAGCATTTATCCTTGACTACAAGGACCAAAACCCTTCGAGCTAAAGTCTTCTAAAAATAAAGGTAAGCTAGATAGCAACACAGATCATTTTTATTTTGATTGCTGATAGGAAAGGGGGAAAAAATCAGTACTGGCTTCTCTGCTTTCTATTTCTCCACTACCTGTATAAATTTAGCTGATATTAATTTATGTGAAAGTAATTTTAAAGACCAAATTGTCAGTCAGAAAAATAAAAAAGACAGTAGAAGCGTATCATGTCAATACCTTGTGTAATACTATTGTGGTCTGCCTTAATTCTAATACAGAGCTATTCCTAATCAAAACAAGTAACAGATTCCCAAACTGTATTATTTTTAAAAGATATCGTCTGTTGAGATACATCAAGACCAATACATGATAATGAAGCTCAATATTCTGTTATTCACTGAGCATTCTGTACTCAAGCTTCATGTGTTTCTGCATAGTTTACAATGAAGAAGGCACACATGATTAAAGCCACACACCACCTAATCTCTCACTCCCTTTTGTTCAAATTGAAATATTGTCCAGATTTGTTCTTCATAGTGACTAGGCTTGAAATTTTATACATTTTCCTAGTTGGGAATATGATTGTACCTTCCCTGTACTGTGCAGATGAAGGAACTACTGTACTTACCGAGTGAGCATTACAGAAACATAGTGAGCATTACAGAAACCTGGTGGAGGGGAGATAACCAGTGGGATACAGTCATCCCTGGTTACAAACTGTATAGAAATGACAGGGAAGGGCGTATTGGAGGGGGTGTTGCTATGTATATCAAGGAAGGCATAGTGTCTAATAAGCTAGAGACCATAAAAAGGGCAGACTCGTCCACAGAATCCTCATGGGTGACGATTCCAGGCCCCAAAGGAGATTTAGTACTGGGGACGTTCTACCGGCCCCCTGACCAAATGCCTCAGGGTGATCTTAAGATGGAGAATGAAATTAGGGAAGCATGTAAAGGTAACAAAGTAGTAATAATGGGAGACTTCAACTTCCCTCATATTGATTGGATAAATGTATGTTCCAGACAAGCCAAAGAAATAAAAATTTTAGACATCCTAAATGAATGTGCCCTCGAACAGTTGGTCATAGACCCAACCAGAGGGGAAGCAATCCTGGATTTAATACTCTGTGGTGCTGCCGGTGACTTAGTGCGGGATGTGGATGTAGTTGAGCCAGTTGGCAATAGTGATCGCAATGGCATCAAATTTAATTTAGATGTAAGTGGGAAAGTGACTGGGAAATCTCATACAATTACCTTTGACTTTAAAAGAGGGAACTTCTCTAAAATGAGAAAACTGGTAAAGAGGAAGTTGAAAGGAACAGTTAAGAGGGTTAAATCTCTTGAAAAGGCTTGGGGGTTACTCAAGTCCACATTACTAGAGGCTCAGCTAGCTTGTATACCGCAGGTCAGGAAAGGTAGTAATAAGTCCAAGAGGTCACCACCATGGCTAATGGGTAAGGTGAAGGAAGCAATTAGAGAAAAAAAGTCTTCCTTCAGAGACTGGAAGGTTTGCCCAAATGAGGCGAACAGAAGCAAACACAAACTTGCACAAAGGAAATGCAAGCAGATAATTAGAGACGCAAAAAATGATTTTGAGGGGCTTATTGCTAAACACATCAAAACAAACAATAAGAAATTCTTTAAGTATATTAGGAGTAGGAAACCAGCTAGGGAAGCGGTTGGACCACTGGATGACAATGGGAGTAAAGGAACTATAAGGGAGGATAAAGCGATTGCTGAAAAACTAAATGAATTCTTCTCATCTGTCTTCACTGTTGAAGATACAGGGCAGATTCCTTCTCCTGAACAGAGATTTTGGAGAGGGGAAAATGAGGAACTGAGGCAAATAGTGGTAACAAGGCAGGAAGTCCTAGAACGTCTAGAGTCTAGACACACTGCAAACTAACAAGTCACAGGGACCAGACGGTATTCATCCTAGAGTTCTTCAAGAACTCAGATGGGAAACTGCTGAACTTCTAACAAATATATGTAATATGTCCCTTCGATCAGCCTCTGTACCAGAGGACTGGAGAATGGCCAATGTAACACCCATTTATAAAAAAGGTTCCAGGGGGGACCCAGGAAATTACAGGCCAGTTAGCTTAACGTCTGTTCCGGGTAAATTAGTGGAAAGCATTATTAAAGATAGAATTGTCAGGCATACAGAAGGACAAGGTCTGCTGGGCAAAACCCAACATGGCTTCTGTAAGGGTAGGTCCTGTCTCACTAACCTATTAGAGTTTTTTGAAAGTGTCAATAAGCATGTGGGCAGGAATGAGCCTGTGGACAAGTCCTCTTATGGATTGAGAGCTGGCTGAAAAATAGGAAGCAGAGAGTAGGAATCAATGGTCAGTTCTCCCAATGGCGGGATATGAGCAGTGGGCTGCCTCAGGGATCTGTGTTGGGACCGGAGCTTTTCAACCTGTTCATCAATGACCTGGAGTTGGGGTTAAACAGTGAAGTAGCCAAGTTTGCAGATGACACCAAATTATTTAGGGTGGTTAAAACAAAAGCGGACTGTGAAGAGCTCCAGAAGGATCTCTACGTACTGGAAGAATGGGCATTAAAATGGCAAACGAGATTCAATGTGAGCAAGTGTAAAGTGATGCATATTGGGGCAAAAAATCCCAACTTCACATATATACTGATGGGATCTGTGCTGGCAGCGACAGACCAAGAAAGGGATCTTGGGGTGGTGGTGGATAGCTCAATGAAGATGTCAAAACAGTGTGCGGCTGCTGTAAAAAAGGCAAATTCCATGCTGGCCATAATTAGACGAGGAATAGAGAATAAAACTGCTAATATCATACTGCCCTTGTACAAATCTATGGTGAGACCACACTTGGAATACTGCGTGCAGTTCTGGTCACCACACCTAAAAAAGGATATTACAGAGCTTGAGAAGGTGCAGAAAAGAGCAACCAAAATGATTAAGGGACTAGAGCAACTGTCCTATGGAGAACGGTTAGGATGCTTAGGGCTGTTTAGCTTGGAAAGAAGGCGGCTAAGAGGAGACATGATAGAGGTCTTTAAAATTATGCATGGTTTGGAGAGAGTGGACAGGGAGACGTTTTTTCCCCTCTCCCATAATACTAGAATACGGGGTCATCTGCTAAAGCTGGAGGGTGAAAGATTCAAAACAGATAAAAGGAAGTATTTTTTCACACAACAAATAGTTAAATTGTGGAACTCCCTGCCCCAGGATGTGGTGATGGCTGCCAGCTTGGAGGGCTTTAAGAGGGGAGTGGCCATATTCATGGAGGAGAGGGGTATTCATGGCTATTAGTAAGAATGGATACTAGTCATGCTGCATACCTATTCTCTCTAGTATCAGAGGAGCATGCCTATTATTTTGGGTGCGGTGGAACACAGGCAGGATCGTGCTGCTGCACTCGTCTTGTTTGTGGCTTCCTAAAGGCACCTGGTTGGCCACCTTGTGAACAGACTGCTGGACTTGATGGGCCTTGGTCTGATCCAGCAGGGCCTTTCTTATGTTCTTTAGAGCTGCAGAAAATTTCAGCAATGCCCAAATGCCTGTACAAAATATGGGCATCATGGTGTACTTATGTAAGAGCCAATATTAAGCTAGAACACTATTATTATTCATATTTTTTATCCTACTATTTCCCCAAGTAACTTAAGGTGCAGTAATGTTTCTCCTTTCTGTTTTATCATCAATATTTTAATTTTCAATATGGCCAAATCTGGGATAAATACAGAGACTGGAGATATGGACAGACAAAAGAGACCTTTCTACCAACCTGAGAAAAGTCCTAGGTTTGCAGAAAAATCTGAAATCTAAAAAAATAAAAAACAGGAAACATTGTGAGTTTTTTTACAAAACCCCAAACTAATAGAAGCAACATGACCCGTTCTACCTATGAGAGTAAATTATTCTTGTTTGAGTTTTGTTTTATAGTGTCAGATGCAAAGGCCTCAGTTATATGTAATTATAAGAGAGGTTGATGCTTGTTTTGTGCTAAGGTGCACTTCATTTCCACAGAAAAAGTTTTTAATTAATTCAGATCATTACAGAATACTATTACCTTTACTATATTACTGTAAACCAACAATAATGAGCCACTGGTTCTTGTAGGTTATCCGGACTGTGTGACCGTGGTCTTGGTATTTTCTTTCCTGACGTTTCGCCAGCAGCTGTGGCAGGCATCTTCAGAGGAGTAACACTGAAGGAGACACTGTCCTTCAGTGTTACTCCTCTGAAGATGCCTGCCACAGCTGCTGGCGAAACATCAGGAAAGAAAATACCAAGACCACGGTCACACAGCCCGGATAACCTACAAGAACCAATTAACTCTGACCGTGAAAGCCTTCGACAAAATAATGAGCCAGCTCCTAAAGTCTGGCTGGATTCAGCTTTTAAATAACCATGCAGATGACCTAAGGTCCCTTCATAAATACTTTTGTTATGGCTAACAAATTAAAATCCATCTTGGGTTAAGACGACTCAGGCTAATCCTATGGCCTTTAAATGGCCATAGGATTAGCCCATGGAAGAGAATCTCCCATGACACTATTAATTTATTTAAAGGGTGCCCAAGATAGATAGAGTCTGAATCATGGGGTAGTGAAATCACAGGAAATGTTCAGGTAAGACAGGGTCCCAACCATACCCAGCATCATCAGTCTTCAGGAAGGTGTGGTGCTTATATAACAACATTCCATATGATCCTCCCTTCCCATGTGAGTGTCATTACTTTATACATTACCAGAATGCCAGGGAATGAAGCCATGTACAGCAGCAACCATACTGTTTGAATATGATGTAAGATCATATTTAAAATGAGGTCCTTAACGGTATCACAACAGAGCTCACAGACCACCAATGTAGCCTGAACCTCCACTGATGCAGTTTATTGTGCTTTTTGGATTTTTATATTATGACTGTAAATCATGGTTTCACAATACTTGACAGAATTCAATTCTTAAACTTCTGGTACAAACAGAAATTTCTTTCCTTTTCTTTTTTTAGGAAAAAAGAGAATAAAATGGCATCAGTGAAGGCTATTTTTAATTAATACTTTGGTGCCTGAGTTCCTAGCCAGGCACTTATTTAAACAGATATGACCTTTCACTGTGCTATTTTGAGTTGATATTGAAGTTACTTCCTTCTTGCTCTCCACTCCCCTTATGAATTCCTGAACTGAAAATAAATTTGAAACAGTCAGGAATTTTCAGTTCGATTTTAAACATAATATTATCTATTATGCTTCCAGATAATATCAAATGCATTTTCATGTGAATAATTCTTGTGCAAAACAGTAAAGAATGAGGTCTGCAAAATGTCTCAAGATTACCATTTTTTTTTTTACACTTTATGATTTCACTGTCCTGATCTGGATAGTCCAGGCTAGCCTGATCTCGATAGATCTCAGAAGCTAAGCAGGGTCAGCCCTGACTAGTATTTGGATGGGAGACCTCCAAGGAATACCAGGGTCATGATGTGGAAGCAGGCACTGGCAAACCACCTCTGAATGTCGGCAGGTATGACTTTGACAGCAAAAAAATAATTAAAAAAAAATTCACATAATTCAATGGAGTTAATTCCCACCAACATAAATGGAATCGGAATACAGACTCATCTCTCTCTCTTCCCATCATCTTCTCTTTTGCATGTAACTGGATTAATCTCTCAATGCTAAATTGGCAACACTGCATGGAATTTAACAATTTCCCTAACCTTTTTATGTAATTTGACATCAGGATCTTCAAACTGAACAACAAAGGCTTATTTATCCCAACTCCCATCTTCCAACCCATTCTCACATAGTATAGACTGTTATTCTTTTGCAATAAAGCATTTTTATTTATTACACAGACTCTCTTTGAACAGTATGACCAAGAGAAACAATAATAAACAATCCAAATCGGAGAAAAGAGAGCACTTAACATGGAAAGCAGCAGTCATCATGGGCTCTCACTCAATGCAAAGCTGTGCAGAAGGTGGAGCCTGGGGAAGGTGGAGTTTTTTATGAGTAGCTTTATTTTTTCCATATAGGGGTAATACAAAGGGGAAAAGAGGGAAATGAGGGTTTCAACAATACAATTGAAAGGGACAAAAAGTGAAAAACAGATTACATTGCCATGCTTATTCAACGCAGTTATACAATCAAAATGGCTTCCCAGCTTGAAAAAGAAAACTTTAACTGCTAATAATAGAACCTAAAACTAATCACATCATCAAACATACTTTATAGCTACAAAATCAAAATAATTTTCCAAATATAAAATTAGATAAAATTTCACACTATAATCACTATAGTCAATTGGCTTCTAGGCACTTATTTTTTATTATAATTAAACCTCAATATATTGATAGAATAATTTCCATTTTACATAAAATTGCTCATAATTCTTATCACCATTTGCCATATTGGTCACTTTAGCTATAATTGAATATTACAATAACTTTTCTTTCCATTCTTCTATATCTGGAAGAAGAGCCTGCTTCCATTTCTAGTGGCTGTTGTAGCACATTTAAATAGATCTTTCAGTTGCAAGGGTAATTCTGATGACATGATGCCTAACAGCATATTTTTTGGATTTAGGGGAAATTTTTGTTGGAGCATCTTTTGAAGTTCGTGATGCATATCCTTCCAATACCACTGCAACTTTGGACAGGTCCACCATACATGAAAATATCCATATAATGTGTTACATTTCCAGCAGACCGCTTGATTTGTATTATTTGTATTGTACATCTTTTTTAGCACTTTTGGAGTAAAATGACATCTGTAAAACACCTTGTACCAATTTTCTTGTATATTCTGACTTGCTGTAAACTTTAATTCTTTGGTACATAGCAATTCCCACTTTTCCCATTGTAATAATTTCTCTGAAGTTCTGCATCCACTTAATCATGTTAGTCTTTACTTGTTCCATTTCTGTATCATATTTTAAACGTAGCTTATAAATCCTTCCAAGCAGATGATCTTGATATTCAGTTATTATGGTTTTGAATTCTGTTCGTACCCTTAGGGCACCAGTTTTGAAACAATCTTCCTTCAATCTTGATCTCAGCTGTAAGTATGTTAACCAGTTTAGATCCTTGTTCTCTTTTGTCAAAGTTGATAGTTGTTTAATTTCCCCGGACTCATCAATCAAATCTTGATCTGTTAGATACTTACAAGTCTTCCAGACAGATTGATCATAATAAGCTTCCAAGGGAGACATTATTGTGGGTGGAGATGGACTTACCCTTTTTTGTAATTGTTACAAACTTTTATGAGCGCAGGCTTTACATCACTGTAATTAATGTATTTTTGTTTGATGAATCTGTTCTTGTTAAAGGCATAAGAAAACTGGTACCTTTTAACATTTTTAGTGTTGTTGTTTATATATAATAAAATGTATTATACATAAAAATAATGTTGTTTATATATAATAAAAGAAGTTAAACCAAAGGTTGTAGCTTTTAGCTAAAATCTAGGCTTGGATCCACCAGAAATTATATCTGGGGATTTCAACCCCAGATAACAATTTTCTCGCCTTTCCCTCTCACTGCGGCCCAAAATTCCCTTTGAAATATTGATCCTGGGACTCTCCCATCCCTCAGGAGCAGAAATTGGGGTGCCTTTTGGACTGTACCTGGAGGAAAGTCACCATCTAAAGGCAGAAATCCTTCTGTCCATGCAACACTCCATTGGATGCAAGCCCTAGTCAGAGCAAACAGTGCATACCTCCAAATTTGCAGGAGGCTTTGAAGTGATTTGTGGGAGCAGACATTAAATGACCAATACGGTATTTCTCCAAATCTTTCTTTCTTACTACATTGTGCAAACCATAACATTGATTTTTATGTCTTTTTACGAACACTAAAATAAAACATGAATGTAATTCCCTGATATGAAAATGGGCCCCTACAGAATACCTGCCAGAAGACATTAACGAATTAAGTATTCAAAAAAAGATAAGCACATTTTTTGCACTTCCTCTGTGGTACAGGACTTTTCTCTCTCTCTTGAAATGTTACCTCCTCCCTATCCCCTTAAAATGTTAAGGAACCAGAAAAGGTAGTCTGAAGGCATTTTTCAAAACACCTTTCATGTAGGCTTCAACACATTTCACATCTCAAAACTGTCACGATCTATTCCAGATATTTTTTATGTGAACTGTGTACTTAAAAATGTGCAAGTGATGCAGCAGTGTGTATAAATATTATAAATTAAACATATTCATTCTTCTAGCAATTAACAACTGAACACACACACACACACACACACACACACACACACACACACATATATATATGAGAGAGAGAGATGGCAGTTCTTTAAAAGAGGAAATGCTTTTTTAAAACTCCTCTTCTGACATTAAGATTCATCCATTGTGGGAGATCTTTTGGAAGCAAATGTTTTGGCTTTTGTTTTTTACTTAACATTAAAAGCAACTAAATGGACTTTTTGAGAAAGTTATACAGGCAATGTACTTCTCATAGTGATTTACTTCAGTAATTCCTCCATACTTTTTGAAAATACTCTTAAAAGCACCCTCACAACACTGGTCCTATTGTGACAGGGAAATGTCCAGATTTAGTTCTCCATTCCCAAGTAAATCTGCTGCTTGTTATGAAAATTCATAGCTCAGCTCCTATTAGATGCTAGAAACAAAAGGAACTATGAAGAAGAACAGCAGGGCAAAGGCTTCCTGAAAGGCAGGTGGCGGGGCAGAAGGAGACTGGGAGCCAGGGGAGAAGTAACATCCAATGATGCAGTTTAAAGAAGCATTGCTGTTTCCTCTTGGCATAAAGGATTCTGAGGAGATTTCCCTTGACCCTTGCAACCAAAAGGTAAAAGCCTCCTACACCAATTCTTAAATTGATCTTTTCCATTGTTTGGAACAAAGCAGGACAGTCAATGGCTATTTGCCTTTTAATCTTTCTAACTTCCTCAGTGATGTGAACTCAACCTGACAATAAACAACAACCAATTCAATCAGTTCTTCTGAAAGCTGTTTCCATCTGGTGCTAGGCACTTTAGCCAGTAGAAGAGTGGGCCGATTATGATTCCAACCCACTCCCCACCCCAGACTCTTGCTTCACTCTCACATTGTTTCTGAATGCTTTCTGACTCCCAAGAATAGGATTTCACATGCAGTGGCTTGAAGCAGAAGTTGGGAAAGTTATCTTTACGTGAGAGGAGCCCCACTTGTCGTGCTTTGGATCCAGTCCCTTCACTAATAATTCTCTCTGAAGTCTGAGAGCAGTTATTACCTTCTGTACGTTTTGTTCATTCCACTACAAGTGGGACAGAAAAATGGGAAGAGAAAGACAAGAGTATTTTCAGCAGTGAGCAAACATCATTTACCTTTTGGCTTTATGATGGTGGGGTTGTTTGGAATAAACAAAATTATAGACCCACGGGATAGCAGCACTGAATTGGAAAGTATTTTGCCTTACAATCTTAATTATCCTTGGTTGCCCTTAGGGGTATCACCACTTATTAAAATCCAATTAGCCCTCAGTGATGTCATCAATTATCCAAATCAGATGTCCACGGAATATCATTGTATCATCATCACATCTACTAAGTGATTCCCAAGTGTCTAATCATATCCATTTAAGAATATCCCAGGAAGAGAACTCCCCTTCCCCAAATTTCTGAAGCAGTAGAAAAACTGGCTAACATGCATAATGTACTACTCAGGAAAAGAATAGTACAGTTCAAACATGCCAATTACCACTTTAAAAAACTGAATTAGGGAAAAACAGGCTCAATGGGTAAGAGAGACAAGCACAAATGCAAAAACATCTGGTGTGGTGCGTAGGGTCAGGACATGGGAGACTAGAGTTTAAATTCCACTCTGCCACGAAGTTCACTAGGTGACCTTGGGCCAGTCTCCATCTAATGCACCTCACAGGGTTGCTACGGGAATAAAATAAAAAAGCAATAACCATGTATGCAGCCCTGAGCTCCATGGAAAGGTGAAAGAAATTTTTTTACTGGATAGACACCTTGTGTCAGTTCAAATATTCAGAGCCTCATCTATATTAATGTTAATGTGATTAAATAAATAAGAAACGTGATATATTATTCTGAGGTTTTGAGGGCTAGACAGTTTTATGAGATGGACTAGTGTGTCTACTGTAACGGCCACAAGAAAACTTAGCTAAGCAGAATGGCACTGTTATTACAAATGTGGTGACTACAGGAGAGGATGATGATAATCAGTATCTGCCTACCAGGGTCAAAATGTCAGACAAGAGAAGCCATGGGCTGAAATTAAAGTAGCCAAAAGTAGCAAAAAAGTATATGTGAAATTTTTCATTTGATCTACCTATTACTTATTAAAGGGCTTGCCATGCAATCCTAAGGGGGCGGAGTCACATAGGAGCAGGCATGACCCCTAAGTCAGCGGCCATGCCACTTGCGCTGTGCAAAGTGGCATGGACCCCAGAGCAGGGTGACTTACACCGGCACCCAGGAACAGCATAGCGGTGCAAGCCTAGGGCGCTGCCGCTGCCTCCCTGGCAGCACTGCCCTGGCGTAAGGGGTCACACTAGCATTCAGAGGGCGTTCCCAAGGCATTCCCAAGGGCGGAGCTGACATCAGTCAGCCTCAAAACCCCTTTGGGCCTGGGAACACCTCTCTATGCAGAGGTGGAGCTATGCCAGCAAAATATCTGGCATAGCCCTATGAAACCCAATGGGGGGTTTCATAGTTGTTGTTTTTAAAATCATTTTAAAAATTTCCCAGTGGGGGAGCCTCTCAGGAAACATCATGGCTATGCTTTACCTGGCCGTAGGGCTGTCGATTCGGTTCGGCCCAAACTGAAAAACAGCCGAATTTCCCCTGATTCGGCGGTTTTTCGTTCGGTACGAACCGAACTAAAAAATGGCGGGAAACCGGGGGAGCCGAATTCAGCGAGTTCGGGAGTTCACAAATAAATTCGGCAAATTCGGGGCATCAGTAAGCAGCATAACCGTCAGTAAGCAGCATTCTCCTTCCCCGGCCAATCGGTGGCCAAGCTGGGTCTTCTGGCCAATCAGTCAGGATTGAGTACTGGAGGAATCAGCTGCTGCGCGGCCAGGCCAGGGAGAGAGAGAGAGTGAGAGAGATCCTCATGGGGGGGTGCTTGTGCACATTTGCTCCTTTCCATGGCTGCAGGGGGCACATTTTTGGGGGTAGAGACTCCAATCTTTCAGCGGAGCTTCAGACGAGCCTTCTTAAGAGACCCCCCAAGTTTTGTAAACATTGGGTCAGGGGGTCCCGAGATATGGGCTCCACCCCTTTTCCCTCCCCCCTTTTCCATTTCCGTGGCTGCAGGGGGTGCTTTTTTGGGGGTGCAGCCCCCAAACTTTCAGCATAGCTTCAGACGAGCCTTCTTAAGAAACCCCCCAAGTTTTGTAAAGATGGGTTCAGTAGGGGCAGAAATATGGGCTCCCCCTTTTCTCTTTCCGTGGCTGCAGGGGGTGCATTTTTGGGGGTGCAGCCCCCAAACATTCAGCATAGCTTCAGACGAGCCTTCTTAAGAGACCCCCCAAGTTTTGTAAACATTGGGTCAGGGGGTCCCGAGATATGAGCTTTTCCCTTTTCCCTATTGGGATGAATGGATCACCCGATACTCTATGCATCTCCAGAGCGGCAAAACCATCCGTGCTTAAATGGAATCATATTGGATTACCCAGTCCTCCCAGCCTCTCCTGATGGAACAGAAGACAGCCACAGTAAGACCCCTTTGGGGGCTTTAATCTATAATTTTTCTCCTGTGTGTGTGTGTGTGTGGAGGAAGCAGAGTCTGTGTGTGTGGGGAGGGAGCAGTTTCTGTGGGTGGGGGAGGGAAGCCAAAGGGGGATTTCGCCTATTCTGCCTGGGGTGTGTGTGCCCCCTCGAGTCTCTCTCTCCCTGGTTTGAGGGGGGGCTTCAGTTGTGTGTCCTCAGGTTTTCCCTCATTCATAAGATCGGTTAGGTCTATTTTGATGCTTGCTCAAAACTGGTTTTCAAATGGTTACTTAAAGAATGCATTTGCCTGGTCCCGGATCCGATGCAAAAGGGGAAATTCCACCCCCCTCCTGCTCATTATGCATAGCTGGCTGCCTCTGTCCCTTTCCATGGTTTGCAAACTCCCAGGTGTCAGGTGTTGCTTTGCATGGTTGCAAAGGTGTTGCTTTGCAGTTGTGGGTGTTGCTTTGCAGTTGTGTTGCTTTGCAGTGTTGCTTTGCAGTTCTGTTGCTTTGCAAACTTCTTAGCACCTGCCCTGCCCTTGCTCTCAGCTGTTTGTCGGGGCTGGGAGCTTTGTGCGTGGGCGGCAAGCTCTGCTCAGAGATGCACATTAAGGGTGGGGGAACCCCTTTGGGGGCCCATAACTCAGCCCCCCCTGACCCAATCTTTACAAAACTTGGGGGGTCTTGCAAGAAGGGTCCTTTGAAGCTCCACTGAAAGTTTGGGACCTCTAACCCCAAAAATGCCCCCCTGGAGCCGCGGAAAGGCACAGTTGTGTTTTTAATGGCTTTATTCGGCCAATTTTTTCCCCCGAACTTTGAATTCGCGCCAAATTGCACGGACCCGAAGCGGTGGAGTTCGGACTTCGGCATATCCCGCATCCAGACGGGCTGAATTCGGCCGAATCCGAACTATACCGAATTTTTTTTTTCAACAGCTCTACCTGGCCGTCATCTATCCCTCGCCCCCAGGAATGGCTGTAAAATAATCAGGAGTTGTTGTGCAAACAGAAATTCCATAAGAGATACAGCAAGAGGATTAAGAGATTGAATCAAGTGAATTCCAGGTTACATAATTTGGATGAAGGAGTAGGTAAAAAGGTAAAGGTCCCCTGTGCAAGCACCAGGTCATTCCTGACCCATGGGTGACGTCACATCCTGACATTTACTAGGCAGACTTTTGTTTATGGGGTGGTTTGCCTTTGCCTTCCGTAGTCATCTACACTTTACCCCCAGCAAGCCCCATAGCGCAGAGTGATAAACTGCAGTACTGCAGTCAAAAGCTCTGCTCATGACCTGAGTTCGATCCCAACGGAAGTTGGTTTCAGGTAGCCGGCTCAAGGTTGACTCAGCCTTCCATCCTTCCGAGGTCGGTAAAATGAGTACCCAGCTTGCTGGGGGTAAAGGGAAGATGACTGGGGAAGGCACTGGCAAACCACCCCGTAAACAAAGTCTGCCTAGTAAACGTCGGGATGTGACGTCACCCCATGGGTAAGGAATGACCCAGTGTTTGCACAGGAGACCTTTACCTTTAAGCTGGGTACTCATTTTACCAACCTCGGAAGCATGGAAGGCTGAATCAACCTTGAGCCAGCTACCTGAAACCAACTTCTGTTGGGATTGAACTCAGGTTGTGAGCAGAGCTTGGACTGCAGTACTGCAGCTTACCACTCTGCACCACAGAGCTTCTGAAGGAGTAGACAGGATTCTTATCAATTTTATAGATTATACTAAATTGTGAGGGGTAGTAAATATGGTAGAAGACAGAGCCAGGATACAGGACAATCTTGACAGGCTGGAAAACTCAGCTAAAACTAATAAAATGAATTTCAATGGAAATAAAGGTAAAGTTCCGCATAGACGTAGGAAAAATCAAATACATAATTGTAGGATGGGGGAAACTTGTCTTGGCAGTAGTATGTGTGAAAAAGATGTAGGATCTTAGTAGACCATACATTGAACATGAATCAGCAGTGTGATGTGGTAGCTAAAAAAAGCAAATGCAATTTTGGACTGTATCAACAGAAGTATTGTGGCCTGATCACACACTATTTAAGAAGGATGTAGACAAGCTGGAACATTGCCAGAGGAGTGCAACTAAGATGGCTAGGGGTCTGGAGACTAAGTCCAAGGAGGAAAGGTTGAAGGAGCTTGGTATGTTTAGCCTGGAGAGGACACAACTGACAGGTGATATAGAATCACAGAATCATAGAGTTGGAAGGGACCACCAGGGTCATCTAGTACAACCCCCTGCACAATGCAGGAAATTAACAACGACCTCCCCCCACATCCCCAGTGACCCCAACCCTTCCCTCGCCATGCAGGATCCCACAATCAAAGCACTCCCGACAGGTGGCCATCGAGCCTCTACATAAAGACCTCCAAAGGTCTTTAATACTGATAACCATCTTCAAGTACCTGAAGGGATGTCATATAGAGGATGGTGCCAAGTTTTCTGTTGCTCCAGAAGGTCAGACCAGACCCAATGGGTTGAAATTAAATCAAAAGTTTTTGGCTAAACATTAGGAAGAAAGTTCTGACAGAGTGGTCCTTGGTGGAACAGGCTTCCTCAGGAGATGGTAGGCTCTCCTTCTTTGGAGGCTTTTAAGCAGAAGCTAGATGGCCATCTGTCAGCAATGCTGATTCTGTGAACTTAGGCAGATCATAAGAGGGAGGGCAGGATAATGTCGATCACCACTTTGGAGTCAGGATGCAGTTTTCCTCCAGGCCAGATCAGCCAGGGATCCTCGAGGGATTTTTGGTTATATTCTGGGCATGGAGCAGGGGTCTCTGGGGTGTGTGGGGGATAGTTGTGAATTTCCTGCATTGTGCAGGGGGTTTGACTAGATGTCCTTGGTGGTCCCTTCCAACTCTATGATTCTGTGATTCTAATAATACAGAACTACTGACTGTAGTGTAGATGTTCTCATGTTTCCAGTAAGGAACATATTTAAATAAAGATGATAAATAAAGTGTGTTGTGCAACTGAATGGATACACGGATAGTTATTCTTTTGAAAACCATCAACAACAAAAAAAGGGAGAAAAAGAAATTAATTTCCAGGCTGGTTTGATGTCAGTACACTGGAAGAGCACTATTTATGGGAGGAAAAAAAGAAAAAAGAGACTAGCATTTACAGGGCCATCATAAGTAAAGTTACACACTCCTAAGTACGTTAAAGTAACTGGGGTTAGAAGGGTGCAACTCTACTGTGGATGCACTGTTAGTACCTGAGGTTCAGATGGCATTATATACTGCGAAAGTTGTTCTCTTGACATCTATTTACTGGGGAAAGGGGGCATAAAGTGAGCCAAAGGCATTTGATCCCTTCAGCAATTATGGTGATGACATCGTTCATAGCATGAGCTAATTTTAGCCAATTGATTCCAGCTGTTATGAAAAGGGAGGAAAAACTTTAAGCCAAAAGACAGGAGCCATTTTTTCCTGATTGATCGTGCCAGCACAATGAAATAATTTTTTATACTTAAAGTGGTCTAAGAGAAATCATTAATGGGGGGGGGGGGCACTGCCTGCATGATCATATTTTATTCAGAAGGACTTTTAAATGAGAAGTATAATTAAAACAAACCCCATTACTTTAAATAATTACAGAATATGACCTGGATGAAATTTTTAATCTTCCATCTATCTTTACTACTGTTATTCAACTCATTTTTTGCATATTTAAATTGTGACAGGTAGCTCGCACAGAAGAGGGAGTTATTGTATTAAAAATAGCTTTCCCTAATCAACTTTTTAAAAGCTACTTTTTACCAATAAAATAAAGCAAGGTGACAATGCCAGTTGGCATTTTAATACTGCAAGTCAGCATTCTCTTTTTAAACTATTTAAATATGCATTTTGTGCAATAATGCAAAAAGTTACAGATGAATCCTATATGCTTTTTACTTAGAGGCAATTCCCAGTGAGTTCAATGTGGCTTGCTCCCTTGCTCAGGACTACAAATATAGCTTATTTATTTGCAAACAGCATGCAAGACTTAAATGATTAATTTCAATATTTATTTACTTAAGTCTTATACTAAGGCTGTGCAATAGGATATCCCCAATCGAAATTAAACCCAAAATCAGCTATTTCATGTCAGCTCAGGGGCATGTGAAATGACCCAAAACATTCCTGAAATTCTTGGAGTAACAAAAAATTATCTTCTAGAATTTTGGGAGTGTTTTGGTTTGGGGGATGCACAGGAGTATGGAGAGAGAGAAAGGAACCTGGCCTGCCAATTAGCAAAGCCTTGCAGCCAGCTAACCATCCACAATTTTCTGATTTCGGCCAGAAAAGTCCCCCTTCCCCCAGCTGTTAGCCAACAAACATCTGACGCTTGGGTACCTGGGAGGCCAGGCCTCTGGGTCCATTATTTCTTATGGGAAGAAATGGCCTCTAGTGGACCTAGGAAATAATGGCCCTATTATTTCCAATAACAGTAGACTTGGCCTCTCAACTGTATGTCAGCTGTTAGTTGGCACAACCGGTTAGGCGGAAGATGCTGACTAACAGCTATTTGGTGGGCCAAACTTCCTCTCTCTCCCTCCCTTCCTGCTCCAGCTTTCTCATGGGGGAAATAGTTGAGAATTGCAAAAATTATTCCAGATTTTCATTACCCCCCAAAAAATCCTAAAAAGGTAACAATGGTCTGGAAACCATAGGACAGGAATTCTCAACATGGCGCCCATGAGCTCCATGATGCCCACCAACACCTTTCCTGGTGCCTTCCAAATGTTTTTAGAAAGTGGGTGGGGCTAGGTGGGACATTTGCCCAACAAGGCTTCAGATTGGTCGTGCAGATTTTTTAAAACGTTGCTTTGTCAGCAGCTGCCACCACAGAATAAAGATCTTCACTTCATGACTGCAGGTAAGCCATAGAAGCCATTTTGTGGCTGGCTCCGCCTCATGTGGCAGCCAGTTTGTGGCAGTTGTTTTGTGGCTGTGCCCACCACACTGTGTCAGAATTCCAAAGGTGCCCACAGGATCAAAAAGACTAGGGACACTGGCTTTAGGACAATGAAAAGCACTCCCTTCTTTAAATTCGGAACCAAAATGAATACAAAAACCTAGAGTACAGTTGCCTCACAGCTTCATCCTACTTAGCCTCCTCTTGTAACCACCACACAGGTCTACCCAGAATCCTACTCCCGTCTGTTCAACGGACTTACTCCCAGGATAGTGTTAGGACAATACTGTAAGTGCATTAATTTAGGTCTCATGATAACTTTTTAGTAGGAAAACCTCAGTCCTCATTATAAGATCCTATTTATTTTACTCCCAAGAAAGTGGTACTGAAAAATAAAGAACATAAGTGTGTGTGTGTTTTGTACCCATTCCATACTGAAATAAATAGGACATGTATTAAACATGAAACATTAAAAAACAATTTCAGTTCACTATATGCTTTACTGAGCCATACAGTGAACACACAGTGCAATTAAGATTTTTTTCCTGGTGCTAAGAAACTCTATCACTGTTAAAATACTGCATTAGTAAGAAGAAAACTAGGACTTTGGTGTCTAATGGTGTGTTAGACCAATGTAATGTGTCCCTACACTGCTCTATCACATTTAATGGGATTCTGAGCCACAGAAATTGCCTGTGCCTCAGCAGTGCTTGTAAACTCATATGTATGGCATGCATCTGCCCATATCCCTAAGGATGCCAACTATTCCTGATTTGATACTGAGCCTCTTAACTATATGTGGGTTGATAAAGCCTAATGGAGCAAGGCTTACAAAAACATAAACTGCAAGTACTCATTTTTTAAAAACAAAATAATTTTGTAGGTTCCACAGTCATGGGGAAAGTCTTGAAAATAAGAAGCTATCCTATATGAAAAACTCACAAGTGGAATGATGTATGATGAGAAGAACCAAATGATTCTAATTTAATAATATGGCTCAGATACAGTCACAAACTTCTCCCTACCCCATGTCTTTTTCCCAGCACTGAACTCCACAGAAGGTGGAAAAATGCAACAATTCTATGCTGTTTCACAATTTTAAACTTTCTGCCAGGCTAAAAGCCACACACAATTATTCCAGGAAAAGTGAACAATACTGAAAGTGCTGCATGCTCCCAAGTGCAACCATTTCAGTATTCCTCGTCCCTCCCGAGGGTTACCCCAACAAGCTTGCTCACAGTATTTTAATTTTGCAAGTTATCTTTCCTGAAGAAGATGATGCTTCTTTATTCAGGAAAAAAGAGAATCTTCAACTTTTTCTAAATCAAGCCTTCTCCCAAAAATCACGTCAGAATGCAAACCTTTTTAAAACCCAACAATAATTAATACTACATTTCTAAAATATTTATTTTTGTTATGAACTCTGTGCTCATGTCTTCTTGTCCAATGTAATTAGCTGAGTTTTGGAGCACCTCTGAGCCTTGCATAGGGTTGCCAACCTCCAGGTACTAGCTGGAGATCTCCTGCTATTACAACTGATCTCCAGCCAATAGAGAGCAGTTCATCTGGAGAAAATGGCCGCTTTTGCAATTGGACGTTATGGCATTTAAGTCCCTCCCCTCCCCAAACCCCGCCCTTTTCAGGGTCTACCCCAAAACCACCTGCCAGTTGCGAAGAGGGACCTGGCAACCCTAGCCTTGCATGACCCATAGCAGCCATAGACCATAGAACAGTAGCTGGTGAACTTTTCAACTCATCCAAGCAGTCAAAGTAGCTTGTAGCCAAGAACATGGTGTTTCACTCTTGGAGATCCCAACATCACAGCCATGGTGAAGCCAAAGGGGCTGTTGCACAAGTTTGTAGTATTTAGACCATAGTATGTATGGGATTGCCATGGGTTCGGGGAGGGAGAATGTCACACGGTACTGGAACAAACCTTTGGGTAGTGACCCAAATATACAATTTACATACTTATTGGGTTGAAAGAAAGAAAAATATATTTTTCTTTAACCGCTAAACACCGAAGAGTGATTACTAGGAAAAATGCAACTTCTTATGACAATCATATTATTACAGAGAACAAGTAGGTTCTAACATTGTATGTTTATTTCATTGCCCAACATTGATCACTCAGTCTAGATGTTTATTCTATGTTACAGTAGTTTACAGTGGTTTTATCTCTTAGGCAAGGATGAAATAGAATTCATTATTTAAACAATCTTCTAAGAAGGCTTGCACAATGAAATTGCTGGGTTGGATCTGGCTTTCAGCAGAAGGAAAGGAAATAATATAATACAGCTGTTCATAAGATTTTTTACAAGATTTAAAAACAAAAATCCTGCCCATAAACCATCCAATAGCAGCTGCTTTGACACATTTATTATAGGTTCATATTTCCTAGCAGTTTTTGGTCCCGAAGAAGTTTCACAATATGATCTGACTACTGTTTTATGCAAAGCGGAAAGGCATGTAGAGTAGATTTTAAAAACAAACTGATTTAAGGCATAAAGGGAATAATACTGCCTCTGTCCAATACATTCTCTTCTATTAGATTCAGAGAGTATACTTCCTCATTTAAACAAGTAACCTTGTTTCTTCTGTCTTTCAGATTAGATTTTGAGTTGCAAAAATACTTACAGGACACTGTTGTTTTTGTGCGTTTTTTTACACTAACCTTATTCTATGTGTTAGGCAGATTTTAGCTCCCATTACAACGGAGATGATTTTTCCCCATACGGACCAAGAAAATCTAAATTCCAGTTATGACACAATAAAAGTTACACCACCATCCTAAGCAGAGTTACATGATTCTAACACAACTGTCATAAGTGGGCTCCGAAAACTATTACTCTGCTTAGGACTGCACTCACAGTCTTTCATTGTTCCAGTTATTGGGATTTTTGAGTGATGAAAGAAGCAAGGAGCAAACATCCATATAATAAAAGAAAACAACACTTTCCCCTATTTTTCATTAAGTTACTTTGAATGATATCAAAGAGGATTCCATAGATACATGATGGGCTTACCATGTTGCACACTTGAGTGCTGCATATATTTACAATAAAGCCTGAACAAATGCCCACTGCTGTCTCTTACCCCAGCCAAAATGTAGGTAGCCTTGGTATTCTATACTTACAATTGTGAAGTTCATAACTTTGAGAATCCAGATGGTCATGGCAAGGTTCACCAGAATTAAAATCATTAGGAGTAGCACAAAGAAATAGAGGCACCTCTTCCGCCAGCCATAAATCCCCACTTTGTACACATGTGGTCCTTCTGAGCTCTGCATGGTGCTCCTGTGTGCGTACTGTTCCTGAGACATCTGGAACATAAAGGAATACATTAAGCTGCAGGATAAACCCAAACAAATGGAAGGCCATGCTCTTGTTGTGGAGCATTTTAAAAAATACCTGCTGTACAAAGCTGTATCCTGTGGTTTGCTGCTGCATTGCTCCTCTGATTATTTTATATAGCAATGAATCATAATGGAAGTCTATTATATACATTTTCAAAGACACACACACACACACACGAAGTTCCCATGAAGGCTGGTCTCAAATGGTTCTCTTAGCAGCTCCAGGTTTTTGCAAGGCAGGCACTCTAGGGCCCTCAAAATCCAAAGGGGAAAATTTTGCATGCATTTTGTAAAAGATGTTGAGTTCAGCACTTCGTTTTGAAGATGCAATATTACTTCTCTGAGGCTTTAATTCACAAAAAAAAATCATCTCAAATAAAATTATTCTTAGGTGCTGCCAAAGAAAGGGCACAGAAGGGTAGCACTTGGGATTCTTTCCCTGAAGCAAGCTTAATATACAATGTTACTCTAGTTGCTCACACACAATAAAATAACTGCCAAGAGATGCAGGTACCTTGCTGTTCTTAAAAAACATCCTTATTTAGCAAAGCAAACCTATATTTATCTCAGAGTATTGGTGCTGTTGCAGAACAGATGCACAGAAGTTAAAAAAAAAAAAAAAAGACCTCATGATCTTTGCTCCATGAAACATAACGTAGCATAGAGTGGCCAGGAGTCCAAACACTGTTTGAACCCTAAGGTGCCAAAATATTGTCGAAGGCTTTCACGGTCAGAGTTCATTGGTTCTCGTAGGTTATCCGGGCTGTGTGACCGTGGTCTTGGTATTTTCTTTCCTGACGTTTCGCCAGCAGCTGTGGCCGGCATCTTCAGAGGAGTAACACTGAAGGACAGTGTCTCTCAGTGTCAAGTGTGTAGGAAGAGTAATATATAGTCAGAAAGGGGTTGGGTTTGAGCTGAATCCCAACCCCTTTCTGACTATATATTACTCTTCCTACACACTTGACACTGAGAGACACTGTCCTTCAGTGTTACTCCTCTGAAGATGCCGGCCACAGCTGCTGGCGAAACGTCAGGAAAGAAAATACCAAGACCACGGTTACACAGCCCGGATAACCTACGAGAACCTAAGGTGCCAGTTTGTCAGTGCAGCAGATCCTCCTCTGTTGGGACAGCATTGGTATTAACGTGCTATACATTTCATACATCAAAGGGCAGCTTCACCCACAGGCTTGAATACTATCCCTTCTTTTCCCGTGGTCTTCTTTATCACTGTGGATTAATTCCTTCACAATGGACAAGGTTACCATCTCCAGGTTGGGAAATAACTGGAGATTTTGGGGGTGAAGCCTGACGAGGGTGGGGTTTGGGGAAGGGAGGGACCTCAGAAGGGTAAAATGCCATAGAGTCCACCTTCCAAAGCGGCCATTTTCTCCAGGCAAACTGATCTCTGTCGCCTGGAGATCAGTTGTAATAGTGGGAGATCTCCAGCTACCTGCTGGAGGTTGGCACCCCTGGCATTAGGCATGGGGCCTGCTCGTACAAGGCCATTTGGGTCGCCAACCTCCAGGTACTAGCTGGAGATCTCCTGCTATTACAACTGATCTCCAGCCAATACAGATCAGTTCCCCTGGAGAAAATGGTTGCTTTGGCAATTGGACTCTATGGCATTGAATTCCCTCCCCTCCCCAAACTCCGCCCTCCTCAGGTCCAACCCCAAAAAATCTCCAGGTATTTCCCAACTTGGAGCTGGCAACCCTAAAGACCATCCTTTTTCAGGGAGCTTAAAGGTGCCTAGAGCTTATGTTCTACAATGTAAGACCTGCTACAGATGAGTGATTTCAGATACAGCCAAGCTGAAATTAAATCCAAAATTGGCTGTTTCAGTTCATATCGGGAATATCTGAAACAATTAAACACTCCCAAAATTCTAGTAGTAATGATAATTTATCTCCCAGAATTTTGGAGGTGTTTCAGGAGCTGCACAAGTGGAGAGGGAGAAAGAGGAAGTGCCTCTGCCAAACAGCTCTTTGGTGGTGAGCCAAAGAGCCATTATTTTCTATGGGAAGATTGTGTATCCTCCTATAAGAAAATAATAGGCCTTTAAAATTTAAAAGGCCAATGCACCACCAGAAAGCTGAGTGGCATTCTAAATAATGGGCAGTAACCCTGGTCTTCAGAGTCCAGGGGTCAGGTACGATTGAAAATATTACCTTAAAAGTCTGGAGGCCTGGTCTACCACCCAATGAAAAAATGTCCCTTTAAATTTTAAAAATATCATCATTTTGAATGTCCACAGCTGCAATGAAAATAGTGTCTTTTTAAAAGTTTAAAGAGAGATTATTTTTAATGTTAGGTAGACCTTGTATGGCAGGTCTACTGCCCAGGGAAAACAATGGATAGTAGACCCAGGCTCCAGAGACCAGGTATATTGCTCATTATTTACAGCACCTTCCAGCTGTTTGAAGACACTCTTTAAATTTTATAGGGCCTCCAGAGTTTGGCAGAGAGGTCTTCCTGCAGAAAATGATGGCCCTTTAAAATGCACAGGACCGGGATGCCACCAAACTACTGTTTACCAGGGTGCGATTCTGCAGAATGTGGAGAGAAATGATCCCAAAATTATTATTTTTAATTTCAGGTCTTTTTTAAAATTAAGGACATGAATTTTGGGCACCAAAATTCCAGAACTGAAAACTGTGCCTGAAAAAAAAAGTTACAAAAATAGTATCAAAGTTCCCAAAATATTGGCATGCTAAAAATCATGCCCTTAAAAATAAAATTAAAAAACACCTGATATTAAAAAAAAAGTTTTGAAGTGAACACTGCTAACTTGCTCCACAATGGACAAAGAGGAGCGCAAGTGGAAATAAGAAAAAACAACCCAAGCCATGATTCCCCCCCACACACACACAAATTGTATACATAAATACTAAGGCACCATGTAGCAGATAACCCACCATTTCAATAATATAATCAGTGAGATTCACCGTGATAATATAATGCAGGAAAATTATGTTGGTCTAAGGACAAACATACTGCTCACTTTTCAGTCAATGCAGGGCAGATTATTGCATAGTAAATAACTAGCAAGTGGAGAGTAGCCTTTAATATATAGAGTATGCCCACAGAAATTGATCTGAACATATAACACCATGATCTGGTATATGCTGTGCATGTTTCCCCACTGACCCCAGTTTGCAGCTGTATGTAAAGTGGTTCTGACACTTGGTCTTTAATAAAGATAGGGAATTGTGTAATAGTGGGCAAAATCAGCTATATTGGAATTGCTTCTACACTACATACTTCCACTGGTTTAATGTTACTCTCACTGTCCGAGGAGCCCTGGGAACCATAGTACGTGGAGACAGACATAGGGTTTAAAAAAATTAAACTAATAATTCTCAGGATTCTTTGTGGACAGAAATTATAACAAAAGTATTATAAAACGTACGTGTATGTGCTGCAGTTAAGCTCTCAGACTCCAGGAAGGAGAAGAGAACGATACCTTATAGTCATTTGCATATTGTAGCTGATTTGATTGTACATTAATTCAGAGCTGCCTGCTTAAGAGGATCTTATTTCTACTAAATAGTATTTAGTGACTGACCTACAGGCTGATCTGATCCGTTTATAGCAATTCCCTCACCTACACTCACTCATGGGAGCAGATCTGTAGGAACAAAGTTAGGCTGTCTGAAACTCCTGCATGATGATCTGTTTAAATTAATTAACCACTCTAGTGGTAGATATGCAGTCCAAAAGCACTGAAAAATATCTTCCACTGATCTGATTCCACTACAAGTAGCAGAAACAAGTTCTTATTTGGGAGGAATGTCAATAAAAGTATAACCTAAATGATACATATCCAGTCAAGCAACACATTACTGGGGTGGGGCTGTTTACAGGGGAAAAAAACATTGCAGCATAATTGCAGAGATTTTTGTCAATGTACAGAAGAGAAGCTTGGGGTGGGGGATCTATGTTGCCGTTTGTTCAGTTTTGTCAAGCGCTATTCCGCAAGCTCATCAATGGCACAGCAGCAATAAGCTCGACAAAATTACAACAGGGATCCCCAAGTGGGCTCGTACCTGATGTCTGAACCAGATCACAGCTCATGCATTTCACTGCTATGCTACCTGTTAAGTGCGAGCCGATATGGTTGACTGAGCTGATGGCAAGTGCTGAATGTCAGGAAATGTTGAATTCATTCCACTGCAGCAGTGAGAGTGGAACAGAGTTATCAGAGCAAAATCTCAAAATAAAGGGTACATTAGAGCTGTGACATCTAAAACAAATGACATCCATTCTGTTCTCTGGAGGTGTGAAGTGTAGAAATAAGGGCATCCATTAATTTTTATGGGACTGTGATTTCTGGAAAAAGGGATAACCTTTTGAAACTACAGGGCACTTGTCAGCCTACACAAGAAATGGGATGAATGCCTAATTCACATTACCTAGGGCAAATCTGAGATTTTTGAACTTTTCTTCAGACTATATTCATAAGCAGAGTAAGCAGAACTCTAACCAGCATCTACGGAAATATTTTAGAGCCCCATTGACCGGACTACTGGAGCTGAACAGAGTCTTGTTTCTGTGTTTGCTCCTATTGAAAGTAATCCTACATAACCCATCTCTATCTATAATAACTGTCAGGCATTTTTTGAGTTTGTATGCTCTGAGTTTTTATGCAATTTTGTGCTATGGGTTTTTCATGGATCAATTTTATGTTTTATGATTTTATCTTGTTTTATTTTGTGAGCCGCAACTGGCTCCTCCATAGAGATACAATGTATCTCTTTAAAGCCCGGCTCCTCCATTGAGATACATAGTGAAGTTCCCTCTAAAGAATCTGAATACAGTCAGCCACTTCACTATTTTCTATGGAGGAGGTTGGGGGCAACCCCTTCCGGACCCCATAAAATTGGACCCCCTGACCCCATCTTCACCAAACTTGGAGGTTCTTGCAAGGATAGTCCCTTGCAGCTCCGCTGCAAATTTGGGGGCTCTACCTGCAAAAATGCCCCCCAGGAGTTACAGAAAGTTGAAAAAGGCAAATTCAGCTTTGCCTTTCTCCCCAGGCTTTGCCATTCAGTAAACCCGAACCAGAAATTAACCGAAATGGCTTTTTTCCGGTATTTTTTCAGTTTGGGTTTATCAATATGCACACCCCTATCTACTAGCACATCTGAATTACTTAAGTTTTTAAAATGTATCTAACCCATTTCATTGGAGATATCTGTAACATTTACCCTGTTATCAGAACATAATTGCAATTTCTTGTAAGGGTGTGGTTAGGTAATTATAGAATATGGGATTAATGATTTTATGGCATTTCCTTTACATGGTAATGCATATTTCAAATATGAAGTTACAGTCTGCTTTCAGGCCCCTCTCTGCTGAGCCAGTGAGCCCTGGAATTCTGCCCTGACAACAACCACTGGTTCATGGAGACAGTACACAATAACATTTCTTAGAAACTACACCATTGCTTTTCCATGCAAATAGAGAATGACAGCTAATGAATCAGTTCATACAGCTTTAGTTCCAGGCAACTCCCCAGATAATATCTGTGCACTCCCCAGATAATATTTCCCTGGCCCCCTTCCACCTCTCCTTCTTTAATACAGAGTACAGAAGAAAATGCCTTGCCCAACTTAGGCAAAGAATCTGCAACACACACAAAAAGAGTTATATCAGATCAGTGCAGACAATGAAAACAAAACTGCTCTGCTGTAAACACTAGCGAAAAAAACTGCAAGAGCCCAGAAAAACCGATTTAAGTGGCATGATTAAAGTCTGTAAGAACACAGTCTGAGCTTGATCCTATGCACAATTTGCCTCATGCATCTAGCCTCCAATTCTCCAAGAGGGAACAAATAATGATGGTTATTTCATTGAGAGGTGCTATACATACAAAAAGCCTAAAAAGCATTGTTAGACCAAAAAAAAAAAAAAAAAAAGAATGATGGCAAGGCTGCTCTTTTAAAATGGAAGGGGGGTGTCAGGCATTACATCCTTTCTATTTTATTCACATTTCAGTAACTGAGAAGAAAGCAAATCAACCAAAGCCTATGTTATCTTTAAAGTATGTGTAAACCTTTATCCTGAGAGGGTTTTCTCCCTTTCCCTAGAAATATACGTATAATAAATAAATATAAATATAATCATAACTCTGATATGCACATAAAAGTCCAGCATTTATTATTAGCAACAAACAGCACTAAGTGATGATTTGATGAGATGTTGGTGGGTGAAGGGTGAAAGCCGGAACAAAAAGCAGTAAAAGATATGACAGGAAATGTTCAGAGAAAGAGTCCTCTCTTTTCAGAGGTTAAACATGCAGATAGCATTCTCTAACTTTCACCAGATTTAAACCCTTTTAACCTCATTTATTGACTTCCAGGGCCTGAAGAGTTTCAGAGCCATCCCAACCGTACAAGCAATCCATGCTATTGTTAGGGCCGGCAATATTTTTAGAGATATTAATGAACCGACCTACAATCTTTGTGGCATGTCTCAGAATATCCTACTCTGTCACAAGGCAAATAGTGCCTAAGGGATTCTGGGCCACATTCCCTGCATCATGCAGTAAGAGGTAGCCACATTTAGTCTGCAATAGCAAAATACAACAGAAGTCCAGTGGTACTTCAAAGTGACAACACTCATTACAATATGAGCTTCCATGAGTCACAGCTCGCAGCTTGTATCTTAGGAAGTGAGCTGTGACGCAAGAAATCTCATATTGAAATACATTTTGTTAGTCTTTAAGGTGATACTGGACTTTTGCTTTATTTTTAAAATATGTTTTGGATAGGGATGCCAGCCTTCAGGCAGGGCCTGGGGATCCCATGGAATTACAGCTCATTTCCAGACTGCCGAGATCAGTTCCCCTAGAGAAAACGGATGCTTTGGAGGGTGAATTCTCTGCTGAGGTGCAGAGTTCTCTGCTGAGGTGCCTGTCCTCCCAACGCTCCATCCACAAATCTCCAGGAGTTTCCCCAACCTGGATCTGGCAACCTTACCCCCCATCCCCCACTGATGGCCAGGGGGGACCTGGCAACCCTAGTTTTGGACCAGCCCTCTTAAGTATAAACACCAGTATTTACTACAGTAGAATATAATCTCTGTTGGGAGCGACTGCTGCTAAATCCTCTTAAATTAGTTGATAAAACTGAGAAAGTAATCTTAAATAGGTATACTCGGCAATCTACTCAGGTCTATTCAATAGGGCTTACTCCCAGAAAGAGAATTGCACTGTTTGATGCTTACTGACATGAAAGTTAGGAATGCTTCCATGCAAATGCAATTCTATATAGTGAAGACATGAGCAATCGTGTTATTGCCACATAAGCTAAAATTGACTATGGCTTCCCAATATGTACATACACAATGAAATGGCACAAGCTGAACAATCATGTTGTTTACATATACCATATCCATGAAAGTACTTTCACTGCTAATCTGGTGAACTGGATTTGTTTCCCCACTGCTACACACAAAGCTAGCTGGGTGGCCTAGGGCAAGTTACAGTGCTATTAAGAACTCGCTCAGCCCCACTTGCCTCACAGGGGGAGGGGAGGGGAAGAGAAGGGAAGGTTTGAGTCTCCCTGAAGAGGTAGAGAAAGTTGGCATATATAAATCCAACTCTTCTTCTTAGCCAGATACCTCGGCGTGTTCTCACCAGGTCATAAAGGTGATGGATGAACCACATTTAAAGCAGCTTTACATCTGACTAGAGACGAAGTACAACATACCCCTTATTTCTGTACTCAACAAGACCTTGTCAAATCAATGTGATTTTTGTCTTTGCTGAGATTTTCAAATTTGCACAAGCACCCTACTGCCAAGTATTAGCCTCAACTCTCTGCTCCACCTGAAGCTGCTTTTGTATGAGACTGTCCTAGCTGACACAAGTTCAACACATTTGAAGGTATCAGAAATGAGAAATATCAGTTTCCATGAAACAGACCATTTCCCATTAGTTATTTCAAAAGTATTTTGTCTTTCAGCTCTCTTGTTTTTATCAGTTTTTACTTTCACGGAAAGAGCATCTGCTTGATTTCCTGTTTCATGAGATTAAAATGATTTCGGTCCTAATATTATTTCTAGGCCCACAGAGAAAGATTTAACGGAATGAATAATGACTTAAAACATCTTTAATAAGAAGAACTAAAACATCTTGTAGTAGCCACAAAGCCTTGCTTTAAAACAAACTCCGCAATGTATCAATTCCTTGCCAATCACTACAGTCCTAATTTCCCTCAGAAAGAGCAACAAATCTGCTGCTAAATTCTGGAAGTCAAATTTTTCACTAAAGGATAAAATTCCAGAATAAAGAATTCCAGAATTAAAGGATAAAGAATTCCAGAATTAAAGGATAAAGAATTCCAGAATTAAGTAGGAGACACGAACAGCCCCCCCCCAAAAAAAAAATCTTGTACTGTATGTTAAATACAATGAAGAGGACAAACGGTACAGCTAACTCAATGGTAATAACAAAGGCACAATAGGAAGAAATTTTGTAGTCAACTAGCTGCTAGCAACACCAAACTTATTTTGAATTGTAAAGTGAAACTACTGTTTCTTAGGTCCAAACTAGATGTGATAGCATTAGGGTTGTCAGGTCTCTCTTTGCCACCAGCTGGAGGTTTTTGGGATGGAGCCTGAGGAGGGCGGGGTTTGGGGAGGGGAGGGGAGGGACTTCAATGCCATAGTGTCGTATAGCCAAAGTGGCCATTTTCTCCAGGGTAACTTATCTCCATCGGCTGGAGATCAGTTGTAATAGCAAAAGATCTCCAGCTAGTACCTGGAGGTTGGCAACCCTGGACAGCATCCTCGTGGCCACCACAAGGACGCTACAGCCATTTTAAAGTCATTTTAAAATACCACACATGCTCTTGATCACATCCCTGTGCCTTTTCAAATGCTGTAGCTGCAGGACAGGGGACTTGATAAGGCATGGGAGAAGAAGAGCGCCCTCAGGCCCTTGCAGCATTTTTAGATGATTTAAAAATGGCGACAGTATCCTTGTGGAGGCCACAAGGATGAAATCGTGTCTAGTTTGGCCATAAGACGCCGAATTCCAGTACTTCCCAGTATAGCAAGCTAGGAGGGTCCACACAGTCCATGAATGAACACGTCTGTTGATAAGGAGAGACATTCTTGAGTGCAGATGTTTCCTGAAACATGTTTATTTGTGATGCTGATGAAATTTGTAACTACTTGATTTGACATATGAACATACCTAGGCTGCCTCCACACATTGCTGGATATTACGCTATTGTTGAAAAATAGCAACTCACAATTGGATTTTCCTATGTGGACAAGACATTCCAGTTGTGTTCTGCTTTAGCAGAACAATAGTGTAATAACCAATGATATGGGAATACAATCCTAGTTAAACTCCCATATATGAAAGGATGAACTTCATTCCACCTAAACAGTTTGACATTAGCTTGCAATGTGAAACTAAACACTGCTGTAATGCAGAATGTACTGCTGGTTTAAATCTATTTTTAGTCCAAGTTGTGGACAGCAACTGCAGCTCCAAATGAATTACGCAAACAACCCAAGGCAATTTTTAAGTCCAGCTATGATCCAGAGTCCTGGGGAGGTGGGGAGTGGGAGGAGAAGCAGTACGATCCCTAAGAGAGTGTGACCAAGTTTTGGGAAGCTTCTTAACCAAACACCACTTGGCTTATTTGAAAGCTTTATTTTTTTTCCTCTGGTCCCCCCTCCCAACTTTTATTTCTTTAAATGTTGTTGTTTTTAGTGATTTATTAAAAAGTATATCCCTTCAGTGTGAAACTATTTGACACAGCTACAATTAATACCCATGACTCAGGCTGAAAATGTGCTTAAACTGACAACATATTCTGCACATGTGCAGAACCTCATTTTCTGTGGTGAGGTATTTGCAACCCTGAACTGAAAGCAAGTCTTTTCTTTAACATTCATTACCAATGCATGCAATTGGCAATCCAGTTACAATTTGAGACAGGAAGACTTGCTTATCCTTTTTATACAAACATACAGATATTTACATGTATGGTAAACCTCAAATGTGTGCCTATTTGGAGCTCTAGATAGAATGCAGACACATATGCCACAGATCCGGCACCAGATGCTTCTTCCTGTCACATCTATGCACAAGGACAAGCATATGTTCCATATGCACTGGCTCTATGTGGTGGTACAGACACAACAAAAGGGCCTATCTTTGTAACTGTCTCTGAGAGACTGAAACTAACCCACTGGAATGCATCCAATTTCTCTTGCCTAGACTGTACCCACCTACCTCCACTCCTACTTCTAAAAAGTTTCACATTCAGGCTTCAGTCAGGAACTCTCATTAAGGGAGAGAAACATGATTGCCCTTAATCTTGAGATTCCACTGCAGATGGATCCCATAACTGCAGAACAGGGATTAACTCTGGAGAAGGGAAAGGCTGGGATCAGAATGGGGTTTCTGCATCTCCTGCCTACTAAAAAGACTCCTCTGTTATGTCGGCATCAGTGTTCTGTGTTGGAAAGCTGAGAACACAATTTTAATGTCCTTCTCTAGGATTTCATGAACACACACACAACTCCCTCTTCTTCACTCCAAGCTTAACTGATTGAAATGTACTAATATTTGCTTTATAAAAACAAAGGAATGATAATTTAACTGTGATTCCTTCTAGAGAACTCAGCGTAGAGATTAGAATTTTACAATCAAGTGGTACATAATGCTAATACAGAAGTGTCAGTAGCTGAGATCATTATCCCAAAACCCCTTAATTTGCTGTCAGAGTTACCCAATATTTCATCAGCTGCATTTTCCCCTGGCTTTTTAGACCTTGCCCAGTATTCTGTTTCTCATGCATTAGTGCCAATTTGAAGTTTAAGATTTATCCGAGCTGAGACATCTTCACTGAAAAGCCCAGCAATCAGTTTAGGCACATGCCATGCAGCCCACTGGATTACTGTACCAGTTTTAACAGGTTCATGTGTTGCCTTTATTTTGTTGCACTTATATGTGTCTAGGTGGAAACAAGAACGTTAACTGTTAAAAGTGATGGACTAGTATCTGGGGGAACTGGGTTCGAATCCCCACTAATGCCAGGGAGCTCACTGGGTGATCTTGGGCCAGTCACATTCTTTCAGCCTAAATTATCTCACATCATAGGGTTGTTGAGAGGATAACATGGAGGAGAGGGAAACTATGTAAGCTGCTTTGGGTCCCACTTGGGGAGAAAGGCAGACAACAAATGAATTAATAAAATAAAATACTTTTACTTTCTTCTACAAGCAGGACTCAGGGCAGCTTACAATAAGAGTCACTCTAAACAAACATTACCAAACAGTAAACAGTACTAAAAATCTCAAGTGAGTCATGGTCCTCTCCCCCAGACAAAAGTTCTTTCAGGGCCCCAGGCACAGAAGAAGATGGGACTGAGTAGCTAGTCTCCTTGGCTACTGCTTTCTCCCCTCTCTGGCTATTTGGATTCCTTTCTTCCTTTTCTACACTTTCTTCCTTTACTGAAATGTCCCTGTACCATGCAAATACACAGTACAGTAACACTATGGCCATAAGCAGCAAACATAATCTGTTTATGTCTTTCAAAAGGCCCAGGGAGTGGCTCTTCTTAACTAATCTATACCAGTAACATGTCTCTTAAAAGCCCAGTGGCACACTGGTAAAGACGAAGCAGTTAAAAATTATCCCAGATTACTTACGGATCTTAGAATTCAGCGCACATTTAACCCAGGACTACCCAACCCTTCTGTAAAAGAAACCTCTAAAGTCAGTGACATCAAGGGAGGAGGGAGACACACAAGCAGGGAGGGCAGAGTTCAAGTAGAACAGTGCTAGAGTGAAGAGATGAGAGGGTAAGAAGGTGATTGTATGGAAGATGTAACCAAATGTAGAGGAAAACAGCAAAGAAACAGAACAGCAAATGTTATTGTAACCCATGCCATTTTCAAGTTTAGGGTTGCCAGGTCCCCCTTTGCCACAAGCGGCAAGTGTTTGGGGCGGAGCCTGAGGAGGGCAGGGTTTGGGGAGGGGAGGGACTACAATACCATATAGTCCAATTGCCAAAGTGGCCATTTTCTCCAGGCGGACGGATCTCTATCGGCTGGAGATCCGTTGTAATAGCAGGAGATCTCCTGCTACTACCTGGAAGTTGGCAGCCCTATTCATGTTGCATTTTATTTCCATTGCAAGGTTTGGACTTTAGGGCCTAGGGAGCAGCTCATGGAGCATGAGTGGTTAGTAAATGTGTTCACATGTTAACCAACTGCAAGAGCCCCACCCCCCTCAGTCAGTCTGGCCTGGAGCAGGAGAGGGAAGGCCCAGAGCTTGACTGAGGGAATTGCTAATTTCCTTACAGGCCTAAGCCAGAGAAAGCTCTGCAGCAGCCGCAGAAGTCACAGAAGAGCAGATGGGGAAGAAGCAGCCCTGCTCTTTCACTTAACATTTTGTACTCCCCCAACCTTTGTATTACAGGGCACTGTTTGTTATTTGCCATTGTTCTGAGTCTCCTTCTTGTCTCCTTCAGTTGTGCTATGTTCACAGCCATTATGATTTAGTTTTACTTCTAGTTGTAAAGTTGTTGTGTTTATATTAAATGTTTATTACCTTGAATGTTGTTTTTTCCTGTTTGAAGCAATTTCACATTTGTTTACCAAGCCACAAGGGTGCTGGCGTTTTATTGATTTTGAATCACCCCAAGGGTTACCAACCTCCAGGTACTAGCTGGAGATCTCCTGCTACGACAACTGCTATCTCCAGCCGATAGAGATTAGTTCACCTGGAGAAAACGGCCACCTCAGCAATTGGACCCTATGGCATTGAAGTCCCTCCCCTCCCCAAACCCAGCCTCCTCAGGGTCCACCCCAAAAATCTGCCACTGGTGGGAAAGAGGGACCTGACAACCCTAATCCCCCCAACTTTCCATTAGAGATCTATGTAGCCAGGGGTCTGCTGGGTTACACTATCATAATCAACAGGTGTTTGTTTGAGGTGAGTAGACACTTCCCATGTTACATGCAGGCCTTTTCTCTTTTACCTTTGAATGTTATCTGCCTCTGTAACCAAGAAATAAATTAAAGCCAGTACCTGACCAAAATAATTTAAGATCAGAATCTTTGTTTATCTACAATTGAAGTTAGCAATGGATAGACACTCTCATGTCCTCCCATATCTTGTCCACTGTTTTCCTTTCTTTTCCATAGTGCAGCAGAAAAGGTCTCATATACATACGTTGGGAGAGGGACAGGATTCAAGGAACACTTAGATTCAGGAAGGTATGTTCCTTGGGTTTGCTCCAGTACAATATTTCTGCTTCTGCTAGAGCTTTTGCATGAGTGGAAATACAAGGAAAAGACTGTGGTTGCTGCTTCCACAAAGTAAGATTTATTGTATCCCCACTTGCATTCCTTCTTGCACAAGATCTTGGCAACCAATTTCTGGGCATGATGATATATAGGGAAGAAAGCACTAGGCGTTGCACAAGATCTTGAGCAAACAGAACTGTGCTAAGTTCATTTATATTACTGCTTGCACATTCCTGGATCCAAGCCATTATGTCCAAGCTGGATGGTTAATACTGAACTTGCAAGTTCCTATGATGTCCAGTGTGTTCAGATGCACTTAACACATGCAGGAATTCCCAAGGCACCTTGCACTACAGCCAGGGCTGTGTATGTTCCTGCCTGAGATTTTTTATTATTATTTTTATTTAATATCAGAGTTGGAAGGAACAACCATGATCATCTGCACAACCCCCTGCCAAAGCAGGACTACAGCTATAATATCCCCGACAAATAGGTATCCAATTGATACTTTTAAACCTCCAGTGACAGAGAATCTACTACTTCACGAGGGAGACTGTTCCAGTGTTGAACATATATCAGAAAGTTCTTCCTCCATTGCTGTAGTTTATATCCATTAGTCTGAGTCCTGGCATCCAGTGCAACTGAAAATATATCTGCCCTATCCTCTGCATGGCATTTTCTTAAGTATGGGGAAATGGCAATGATGTAACCTTGGAAGAGTTTCTTCAACATAGTGATGCCCAGCTCCTTCAACCTCTACATATAGTCTCCAAACCCCTCACCAGCTTTGTTGCCCTGTGCTGGACTCCTTCCAGCCTACTGACATCCTTCCTAAACTGTGGCACCAAAAAACTGAACACAGTACTCCAGGTGAGGTGTAACTAAAGCAGTGTACAGTGGTACCAATACCTCGTCTGACTTCAACATTACACTTCTGCTAATGCAGCCTAAAATCATATTAGCTTTTTTACCACCACATCACACTGCTGGCTCATATTAAGCTAATGATTCACTAGAAACTCCAAGTCCTTTTTACAGATGGTACTACCCAGCCACGTTTTACCCATCTGATGGGGAACCATGAACTATCGCCCTTTGGGTATCATCTACAAACCGGGCTTTAATCTATCTAACAGTAATGGGGTCTAGTCCCTATCTCACCAACTTCTCATTAATAGCATCATGGGCTACCATGTCAAAAGCATTACTAAAATCCCAACAGACTACATCTGCAGCATTCCCCTGATCCACCAAACTAGTAACTGTTTTGAAAAAGAGATCATATTGGTCTGACATCATTTATTCCTAAGAAATCTGTGCTAAGATTTAATAATCACATTGTGCCTCTCCAAATATGGAAAGACTTTTTCCAATATCCTGGTAAGTCCCCCATCCTCCAACATTTTCCAAAAAACAGCAAGAGAGCTTCTAAGACTCCTTCAGCGCCCTAGGAAGCACTTCATCAGGTTCTGAGGACATTGTATGGATTTAAAGCATCCCCAACCATTGGACTAGAATTTGGAACTAGGTCACTTGCAACTTCTTTGCTTTGTTCTTTGCCTTCAGGTATTGCCTTGGCTTGTTGCTGGCTTAGTCATCTAAGTACACAAGATTCTTAAATAATAACCCTGGTGCTAGAAAAAGCTCAGTAACATTTATAGATTTTTAATACATATGACAGTGAACAGAAGAGTAGAAAAAGAGAAGACAGGAAGAAAATAAATATAATGTGTGACTGAAAGTTTATTGAACAGGTGTACAGTGTTAAAGTGAAAATTTTTACTTTGCTTTTGTAATCTTTTCTGTGCTGTTCCTCTGAGGGATCACTCAGTTCTGGACATTCTGAGGGCGACCTGAGTTTTACACCATCCTTCTTCCCTCCCATCTTCCCATCCCTAGTGATCGCTGCTCACTACATTCTAGGGTTGCCAACCTCCAGGTGGTGGCTGGAGATCTCCCTCTATTACAACTGATTTCCATGCGACAGAGATCAGTTCCCCTGGAGAAAATGGCTGCTTTGGCAATTGGACTCTATAGCATTGAAGTCCCTCCCCTCTCCAAACCCCACCCTCCTCAGGCTCCACTCCTAAAATCTCCAGGTATTTCCCAACCTGCAGCTGGCAACCCTACTACAGTCTGATGTTTCTCCTAGCACCAACCCTGGGACACTTTACAAAACGCATGCCAAGGATAGATCACACCAAGCTTTCTACCATCCTCAGTTCCTATGTGGTTGGATTACTGTCCATAGTTCAGGTTCCTGAAAGTACTTAGTGCCAATGCACAATGAGCATCTTTTTTTAGTAAATGCAGGAGTTATACTATTTTCAGTCATGTGCTTAAGAGAAAAGAGAACTTCCTTGTCTTTCCTCCCTGCTTTTGCCAGGGGGCACCTTCAATCTAAACCCAGAGATGAAAAAGAATGCTAGCATGTTTTATTCCATTTATTGAGTAGTCAAAACCTTTCTATTATATCTGTCTGCTTTGTACTTGATCTCTCATGAAACCTCTGCCCCATCTCCATAGTGGATAACAATTTTGTTTTAGTTATGATGGAGCTATTCAGTATTTGAAGCAAAAAAGAAGAAACAGTCTTCACTTGTTAATGCTACATATCTGGAACTTTCTACCCCAATGCATAGTTCTACTAATTTATCTTTTTATTTATTATTATTTTTCTCTGTAAAAGGTGTGTGTGTGTGTGGGAGAACACTCAGGACACAAAGACATCTGAAATGTATCCTAAAAAATAAATGTCTTTGTGCTAGTCTGAGGCTAGACCAATAGAAAAGGGGTGGGGAAGCAGTTTGAAGATGCAAGATCCTTCTGATTCTTTTTCATGTCAGCAAACCTCCTGGTAGTCCCTTTCAGACACTAAACAGACATGCCAGGTCATTAGGACTAAACTTTATTGCCCAGCATTACAGCATTAGGAAATAAGATGCATAGTTCTTCTAACCAATGCATAGTTCTACTAACTTATATTTTTATTTATTATTCTTTTTCTCTGTAAAAGGTGTGTGGGGGAGAACACTCAAGACACAAAGGCATCTGAAATGTATCCTAAAAAATAAATGTCTCTGTGCTAGTCTGAGGGTAGACAAATAGAAAAAGGATTCAGTACTTTCTGAAAAAAGAGATGCTTTCCACTCTTTAAAATAAAGGATTATAGAATCATTCATTTAGCAGAAAAGAAAAGAAAAACTTCACCAGAGGAGAAGTAACACTGAAGTATATTATGAACTAAAGCACATTACAAATAGTTAACACAGTTTTTCTCAGAGTTTTTACTACAGTTTTTGCAACACAGAGAGAAATAAACATGCTAAGACGAAATGTACACTGCAAACTACTTAGCAACAGCCTTATTCTTCTTTCATTTAAATAACCGCATATATCAGTATATCGCATTTGCTACAGTTATGGTGAACAGATAGCATTCACAATATCCTCTAAGTTAAATGGACCAGGGGAAGGTTTCTCTTGTCTTCACACAGCCTCAGCGAAACTTCAAAGCTAAACTTCCTTATGCACAGTGTCCACAGTACAGCAAAAAGTTGGAAAAGTAGTGTGTTTATGTAGAGAGAGTGCCAAAAGTAGCACCTCTTTCTAAGTCCAGTGAAAAGTCAAAAAGGCAGCAACCCCAGCAGGTAATCCTTTCTCAAGCAGACCGAGCAACAGATTTCCAACTTCCTCCTGCTGAAACAATTGACTGAACACAAAACAGTCCCTGCAGCCATAGAACAAAGGGACAGCAATGCCAAGAGAGAAGCATGGAGAAAGAACAATAGCTTCTTACCTTTCTTTCCTCAGAAGCCGGATGAAAAGACCAGGGTATGCAGGGGAAGGGGTGGGGAGACGAAGACGCAGGGCTGCTTTCAGAACAGCACGAGGAGGCCTACCCTGTCTTCAGAAGCTGCCCCTGTCAGATTTTCCACCAGCAGAACTGCAGCCAAGTCCCTGCCCATGCCTGAAGAATTTCCTGAACAGCATTCCCGTTCTTTTTCGAACTGCTTTGAAACCACACTCTGTCTTTTACTTCAATAAAGGCTTTGTCAGGTCAAGTTACAGCTACTGGTTGGCTCCAGATATCAATTGGCAACACATGTGTTTTGCATTACAGAGCCCCCTTCCCCACATACAAACACGCCCCTGCACAAAACACAGGGACTCTGTGTTGCGTTTAGCATTGGAAACTATAAGGAGAATCATTTCAGTAACAAATGTGGATGTTATTAATATTTGCTCTTCAAGGGCAGGAGGTTCCTCTGCCCCCCTTTTGCCTTGCATCAAAGACCCTGAGCTAACCTCAACCGCTGTTAAGTCAACTTTCACAGTTTTTCCTTATCAAGACAGGAGAGGAATTCTGATTTCTGTTTGGGGCACTCTTCCTTTACCAATGTTTCTGCCTTGTTTTAATTTCAGTTGCAAAGAAGGAAGGCTTATTTTTAGAATCTCTCAGAACATTGCTGCTATATCCTAATCCTGACATGCAGGGCTGTAAACTGCAGGTGCTAAAAATACTACAATTATATCTGAGCTCTCTCACTCTTCTCTACCCTGACAGTCCCACATAGAAATCTTGAAAACATTTTCTCATTGCGTATGAAAAGTGGTTGTTTTGGCTGAAAAGGGGCTGGGGGAGGAGTTTAGGAATGCAAGTTGTTGTATCTGTTGTCAGGAATGGGTCCCAACTCTTGATATTTTTCACTTCCAGATGATACCATAGATCAAGATAACGTCTGCTGCTTAAAATGGCATGTGTTTGCACAGCAGAAGCAGATACAGAAATATGCATAAATCTGTCCTTCCTTCCCCTATCTCCTCAATAGTCAATCAGTCCCAAAGGGGGGAGGGGAACGACAGCAGTGGCAGAGTTGTCAAGGTAACAATGCAGAAAAAATATAATTTAGGATAAAGAATGTGGTTTTTTTTTTTTTTTGCTTTAAATGCTTAAAATGTGGGACATTTAGCTGTTTCTTAAACATTCCCTAGCATGCTATCAAAAAAAAGTTTTAAAATACATTAAATATAATTGGCCTGCCCCTAACTTTCTCCATGAACTCTTGTGCTCCTCAAAATTGCTCTCTCTTCTCCCCACTTATTCTTTGTGTAGCAAGCTACCTTGGTTTAGTATACATAAGTAGGATCCCACAAAGAATTACAGAAATTATGGGGGGGGGGGATCTCCTTTATTTCCTCCTGCCCGTGGATGGCTTGTTCAGATGTACAAATCTGCACAGAGGGGCAGCACTTCTAAGTGAAATACAGAAATGTGTCAAATGCATGCTCATTTCTGTTTGAAGTCAGTTCTACCAGGAGAATAACATCTCCTAACTGAAAGGGTGGGTGGGAAAAGAGGATCACCCTACTCTGTTTGAAATCAGTTCTGCTCTCTTTTATTTAACTTCCTATATTGTTTCTTATTTCTAGCTTTTAATCTCTCCCCAATCCTACTTCCTCCAACTACCATCATCATACATTATTGTACGTTCTTTAAGAAGAAAGTCCCATCAGTTTCCTCTCTTGATATATCTTCTATCTTTGCCTCTTTCTCTTCTCAGCAACTTGAATATGTGATCAAGCTTTTTTTTAACCCCTCTTTACTTTGCCTTTCACCCGTTTCAACCAATGTTGTTACTAACCACTTGTCTGCCACCAAGTCTTAGCACACTGAATGTTTCATGTCCAGTACTGTTTCAAGTCAGGAAAATGGTGTGGAGGGAAGGCTTAATCCCTGTCTCCCCTTGTGACATGGTCCCAGTCTGAATCAGACCCCCATAGGGTTGCCAAACTTGTGTAGGCAAATGGCTGGATATTTTAGGGGTGGCGCCAGAGGAAGGTGGAGTTTTGGGGAAACTGTGGTCACTTCTGGGTGACAATTACCACAGAGACAGGGAGAATGCCTAGAACTGCATACAGGATTTGATATTTGGGAGGGTCAGCGTTGGTACTGTTGCTCAATCTCTCAGCAGCGTTTGACATGATCAACCATAGTTTGTTATGCTGTCGGATTACATGGGACTGTTCTTCAATGGCTGACCTCATTCCTCCAAGGCCAGGGGCAGAGGGTGGCATTTGGGAAGATTATTTCAACACATTACCCTTTGGTATGTGGAGTTCTGCAAGGGGCAATTCTCTCCCCAATGTTCTTCAACATCTATATGTGCCCCCTCGCCCAGCTAGTCAGGAATTTTGGACTGGGATTCCATCACTATGCAGATGACACCCAACTGTATCTGTTGATGGCTGGCCAGCTGGACAATGTCCCATAAAATCTGCCTATGTGCTTGGAGGCTGTGGTGAAGTGGTTAAAGCAGGAGCCACCTGAAATTGAACCAATCAAAGATAGAGGTCCTGGGGCTTGGTCAGGGAGGTCCAGGCAGGGGAGTTCAGCTTCCCACTCTTGTCAGGACTCAGCTGGTGCTGGCTCCCTCCTTCAAGAGTTTGGGAGGGATCCTGGATGCCTTTCTTTCTTTGGAGGCCCAGGTCTCAAATATTGCTGGGACAGCATTTTTCATCTCCGCCAAGCCCAGCCGCTGATCCTCTACCTGTCCTACACTGATCTAGCCAAAGTGATCCACGTAACAGTCACCTCTAGACTGGACTACTGTAACTCGCTCTATGCAGGGCTTCCCTTGAAGCTGCTCTGGAAATTGCAGCTGGTCCAGAATTCAGAAGTGCTGGTGCTCACAGGGGCCCCATGGAGAGCTAGAGTTGCCAGATACAGGTTGGGAAATACCTGGAGATTTTGGGGGTGGAGTCTGAGAAGAGGAGGGTTTGGAGAGGGAAAAAACTTCAGTGACATAGAGTCCAATTTCCACAGTGGCCATTTTCTCCAGGTGACCTGATCTCTACTGGCTGGAGATCAGTTGTAATATCAGGAGATCTCCTGCCACCACCTGGAGGTTGGCAACCCTATGGAGAGCACATATACAACCTGTGTTCCACCAGCTGCACTGGCTCCAGATTGAGTACCGGATCAGGTTCAGGGTTTTGGTATTAACTTCCAAAGCCCTAAACGATCTCATACTGTGCTAGGCCAGGTCATCTCGGGTTACTGCTGGCTACTTGAGAGCAGGCTGTTAGTAGTCTTGAGAGCAGGCTGTTAGTAGTTCAGGAATGCAGGAATACGGGGGAGGTGCCGCTAGGAGCTGGAAACCAAGATAAAGTCGGCGCGCAGAGGCAAAGTCAAAAGTCCGGTCCACAGGGTCAGAAGTCCGTTTATCAATGTCTAGTAGCATCAGCAACAAAAGTCAGAGATCCTTTTGCAACAATTGCTTTCGCAACGTCTGTCTGTTCCAAGCATGGTTTTAAGCTGTTTCTCTTTGCCTTAATTCTCATCCTCAGACAACTCACAGTCTTGGAGCCATTTTCTTAGTGTCTGTAGGCTCGCACTTCTCCTTTTACTTTGCAACTCCATTCTCCCTTTTTGCCTGTGCTGTTGATGGCTTCAGGTGAGCTGGGTGGGTCCTGCTTCTGTGGAGTTACAGCTGCATCTGGTTGTGCCGAAGGAGGTGATTCTGTGTTTTCTTCCAAATCCTCAGCAGGGCTGGTGTTTACTCCTACCTGTTGTCCTTCACCCTGCCCTGCATTCTCAGCTGCCTGAGATGTAATGCCCGTTATTTCTCCCTGCTCAGGCTCTTCCTCTGATGATGCTTCGCCTGTTGAAGTCTGGGCCATGACACATACCTATAAGACTGCCTCTCCCAATATACCCCTCAGACAGCATTACAGTCTTCTGGTAGCAACCTTTTGGTAATCCCTGGCCTTAAGATTGTCCAGCTGTCCTCAACCAGGGCCAGGACATTTTCAGTCCTGGTCTTGGCCTGGTGGAACTCTCTGTCTAGTGAGATCCATGCCCTGCAGGACTTGGTCCAGATCTGCAGGTCCTATAAGATGGAAATCTTCTTTTGCCAGGCCTACAGTTGAGGGCAGCAACAGTATTACATATTTGCTGGCCTCCTTCTCCTCCTCCCTCCTTCCTTCCCCTTCTCTTCTTTTTCCTTCCTTCCTTTCTTCTTTCCCTTTCATGTCTCTTTCTTTGTTTTTTTTCACTGAAGAAATGAAACCACTGCTAGCTGGTTATCTCCCATTGTCATTTTTGGCCTATCACAATGAGGGAATATCTTCCCGTCTAGGTGAGGTAGGGAAGTAAGACCACATTTTAGGTTGTCAGCTGTATATAGGGTATCTACCTGTGAGTTAGATTATCTGAAAACCACTGATCTTGTGCAAACAGAAGTTTTAGAGGTAGGGGAAGCATGTTCCGTGGCAGAGACGAGCATACATAGCTCATTCATATGATCCAAGTCCATGGATTTTACAGCACAACATATCAAGATTGATACCAAGTAAGACAATTTTGTGGTTTGTGTCATGTCAGATAAAGATTTATATTGAGTGTTTAACTTACATGACAGGAATGCTACATTCACCATGTGGACAGTGAGCTCACACATGGATAAAAAATATTTCTGCATGATTCCCCCCCCCCCCGATATTGGGAGTTCTGTCCAAACTTTCTGCCATGCTATCCCTTCTGTAACAACCGTACAGTTGTTCTTAAAAATAAAAAAGAATGCCAGTGACAACAGGGGACCCATCAAAGTCAGTATTGTCTACTTGGAAGTCTTTCATATCACCTACAACTTGATATTTTAACTGGATGCCAGGTATTGAACTAGGCACCTTCTGCATGCAAAGCATAGGATCTCCCACTGAGCCATGCCCCTAATAATGCCCCGTCCCAGTTATCATAACATCAGCCCTGACAAATTGGTCCAAACATTTCAAGAAGTCTGAGGACTTCTTGATTAATATGCTATAGTGGATCTTAAACACAAGGCATCATTTCAAGCATGTCTAATCCATATTCTCACTCTTCCTGCTACATAAAATACTTTAGAAACACATACAATCACAAGTGTAACTCTTGTGAATTACCACACAGCAAAGACCAGATACATATATACACATAAATTATACATAAATGTTGTTCTTGGGCTTCAAGGCTACAGGTTACTAATGTGTACATACTACTGTATTGTGGGAAGAATAAAATCTCTATAGATTTTTTCCAGCTTTTATAAGTCTCCCGACAGCAATGGTTATTTGTGCAGATAATTATGTCAACATTAACCCCAGATTATCATTCTCAGTTCTTATAGTTACATATCAATGAAAGTTGAATAATGTCTGCCTACCCTGAAACATAAAAGTACTGTTAAACTGAGGTACTCTGATGCATGAAAATATTGCTGGCAATCGTAGATGAAGGAAGAAAACAGCTAAGGCAAAAATGGCTTAGCTGAAAATATTTGTTGTTGCTCAATGAAAAAAATAGTTCGCAATGTAGTTTATATTCATGTATCTTTAACAACCAATGAACTGTTGAGATGTCTGACAGTTTTAATATAAATATAGACAATCCATTATGCAATTACCAAAGGCAACGTTAATATCATAGACCCATTAAGTATAATATACTTACCAGCATGTCCTTAGCTCATAGTAAAATGGGACCATGTTTGCAGCAACTGAACACTCATCAGTGCTGTTATAATCCTTGAGCTCCCCCCCTCCAGGGGGGAGTTATTAACTTAATTAATTTATCAGCCACCTTTTTTTCTTTATGGAGCTCAATGCAGCTTAACATATAAACTGTCTGGTCTGACTAGGGCTGGCAGCTCCAGGTTGGGAAATACTTGGAGATTTATGGGGGGTGGAGCCTGAGTAGGGCGGGGTTCAGTGAGGGGAGGGACTTCAATGAGGTATAATGCCATTCAGTCCACCTTCCAAAGCAGCCATTTTTTCCAGGTGAGCTGATCTCTGTCACCTGGAGAACAGCTGCAATAGCGGGAGATCTCCAGCCACCACCTAGAATCATTTCTAATTCTTTAGACATGCGTCTGGATCCATTCCCTCCCACTCATTTTTTGCTCGATGTATCTGACATTATTTTGGAAAACAACATATTTAGATATGGCATTGATTTTTACATTCAAATCAAAGGGGTTGCCATGGGTGCCTCTTGCGCCCCGGCGATTGCCAATCTCTATATGGTAAATTTTGAACGAAAATACATGTACAATGATAATCCTTTTAAGGATGATATTTTTCTGTACAAACGTTTTGTAGATGACCTTCTGTTTTTATTTAAATCTTCTGACTCCTTTTACAAATTTATTCAATGGATCAATACCTTAGATCCCCATCTTCAGTTTTCTGGTACTTGTAATTCTACACAGATTCAATTTCTTGATTTGGAATTATATGTTGATGACAATAGATCCCTTGCCTTTAGACCTTATAAGAAGCCCATGTCCCGCAACTCTGGTTTACATTATTTGTCTTTCCATCCACTGCATCTTAGAAACAATTTGCCTTTCAGTCAGTTCATCCGTCTTAAGCGCAATTCTACCACACATTCGGACTTTGAACATGCCGCAGCTAATCTTAAAAGAGATCTTTCCGAGAGAGGCTACCCTGACCATGTTATAGCCAATGCCAAGCTGAAGACTGATATGAGGGACAGCAAATCCATGTTAGAAAACTCCAGAACTAACATTGAAAAGAGAGTTTTTTGTTCCCTAACTTACAGTCGGCACTCTAATGCCATTCAGCAAATAATTAAGAAGCATTGGCATATGCTTACATCTATTCCAGGTTGTTCTGCTCCACCTCTTTTTGGCTTAAAAAGGAATGTCTCTTTAAGAGACAAGCTAGTTCGCTCCGACATTGTATCCAGACGCTTGCCTCCTGTAACTATTGGTCATTTCCCCTGCGGCTCGTGCTCAATGTGCCCATTGAGTCTTCCTGTAAAGGAGTTTACATCAACCACCTCGGATTTTAAATTTAAAATCACACATTTCTCGAATTGCTCCACGAGCTGCGTGGTTTATTGCGTCACTTGCAAATGTGGTCTACTCTACTTAGGCAGCACATTACGCGCAGTCAAACTGCGTATTGGTGAGCATAAATCCAGGATTAGGTCCCGTAATTTTGAGGCACCCCTGACTTCCCATTTCATCGAAAAGCAACATAATGAAAATGATCTTAGATTTTTTGTTATTTGGATTTATAAAGGTAACAGCTTTGATATGGAAAATGTGCAAAAAATCTTACTGAGACAGGAAAGCAAGTTCATTTATTTATTCAAGTCATATTTTCCTTTTGGTCTCAATAATGAATTAGACCTATCGTGTTATTTGTAAGTAAGTAATAAGTATTTTCAGAATCCATCCTTTGCCACTCATCCCTCTGTTCTAGCTGAATATATTAGATAGCACTTCTTATGCAACTTTAACTGTAGCCATTTTGAGCAGCCTTCTGGTGCATTTAGACTGAATACTTGTATTAAACTATTATTGCATCTACTAAGGTATGTTTCATTTTATAAGCTTTTAATATATATTTAAAGACAATGGTAGTTTAGTATATAAAATTTTTTTTTATTAATTATTATTACATTTTATAGATAAATGATATATATTAAGAAGATATTAGCTGATGAAGCTGCAATTACGCAGTGAAAACGCTCGTGAACATCCGGACGGCGTTATTGTGGACCTTCTCCCCTTTGTTCCACTTGGGGTTATTATCTGAAGAAACTACCTTGAGATAAGACTTTCACTTACTCTGATAGAGACCTACCTTGAAAGAGACTTTCCAATTCTCCCTTGTGGATTCACTTGTATATATTCTCTTTGATGTTTGCACTTGTTTGTAGATGTTTACGTTCACAATACATGTTTGCATAGTTTGCTTGTGTAATTATTTATTTTGTTTGGTGAGCCTGGTACTAGAGTTTTCCTAACCACCTAGAGGTTGGCAACCCTAAGTCTGACTCAGAGCTTGTTCGTACATGTTGTTTTTTTTGCTTCTGAGTAGCTATCTCATATTCCATCCTCTTTGCAAATTCATCCTTGCTTTCCCATGTTTTCTGGATGCAGTCCTCACTGCAGAATGGCAGCTTTCCCAGAAATCCATTTTATTTACATACACCTGCATTCATTCAGGCACAGTTACATACACCTGCATTCATTCAGGCACAGTCGCTGCTATGTGAATGGGACTGGAGGATCCTTGAACTTGCATGGTATTAAAGGTTTACTACTGTCTGCCTTGGGGCTGATAAAATTACTCAGATATACTTTTACTCGGATGTCTGTTCAACAATGTGTCATGTGATAAAGGTGTCTGTTGTACCATCTGGTCTTAGTGATATGAATCATTTCAGTCTGGTCATCCTGAACTCTATGAGACCCACAGTTTGTGATGTGGACCCCTTGCCAGTCAATTCTAGTAAAATCTTTCAAGGAGTCACCTTAGATTACTGTAAATTCCTCACTGATTAAGGCAATTTTCCTTAAAGTATTGAAGGAGGAAGTAACGAAACCTCTGTTGAAAGAATCTATACTTGATTCTCAAGTGCTGGCTAATTATAGGCCAGCTTCCGTGGTTCTAGCTTGATAATGCTTCATTGTTTGTCATTATGGACCTATTGATCACTCATTACTCCTGATCTGGAAGTTGGATATAAGGCCCTGAAGTGGTTTGAGTCTTTTGCAACTGACCAGACACAGAACGTGATGGCATGGTAAAAGGATCATTACCATGGGACTTGCTGCAGGATGTAACAAAAGGGTTGGGTTCTCTGTAGACCAAAGAGACATGATAGAGGTTTATAAAACCATGCATGGAGTAAAGAGAGTGGACAGAAAGAACTTTTTCTCCCTCTCCCAAAATACCAGAACTTGGGAGCATCCTGTGAAGTTGATGGGCGGAAGATTCAGGATGGACAAAAGGAAATACTTCTTTACTCAATAAGTGATTAAAATGGGGAATTTGCTGCCAAAGGATATAGAGATGGCCATAGACACAGAGGGCTTTAGAAGGGGATTAAATTCATGGAAGATATACCTAGTAGCCCTTATTACTAAAAGGAAACTCCACATTCAGAGGTAGTAAACCTCTGAATACCATTGCCAGGAGGCAACATCAGAGAAAAGCCTCTATGCCCTGCTGCTGGCCTTTCCGAGTAACTGGTTGGCCACTGTGTAAAACATAATTCTGGACTAGATGGGCCACTGGTCTGATCCAGCAAGGCTCTTCTTATGTTCTCATATGTTTTTTATTATATACATGAGCACCCCTGATTAGAACACTGGAAGTTTCTAAGTACTTGCTGACTGCTAGGGTTGGCAACCAGCCTGGCAACTGGCAGGAGATGGGGGAGGAACAGAGATGGGGAGATGGAGGAAGTGGGGACTTATGGGGTGTAATTGCTGGCCCTGGTGTGATGATGCCATCTCCTGTGTGAACCAGAAATGATGCCATCATGCAGGGGGCGGAGGTGGGTACACCCTAGCATTTCCCCAAAACTCTGTGGTTTAATCATAGAATTTTGGGCAAATGTGAATCACCCAACATGGTGACATCACTGCCAGGTTGCACCAGAAGAAGCAGCATCATTCCACCCTCCATGACACCTGCCATTTTCTACCAGCTGTCCAACTGAGCAGCAGCAGTATGATGGGAGTTTTCCCACCACCAATGGACAATTGGCAACCTTACTGACTGTCCTGGTCAATTGATTAAGAGTGAATTAACCAAAATTGAATCCTGGCAGGATGGAGGTGATGCTGGTTAGCAAGGTAACTGACATGGAGTGGGTTTTGCTCTCTAAGTTGGATGGATTCAGCTTTCTTTATCAGATATGATAAAGAGTTTGGGAGTTCTGTTGGACCTAACTTTATTACTGAGAAGCAGGTGTCTATGAAAGCAAAACATTTACATCTTTCGAACTGAATTTAGTTTATACGTTTTCCCACAATCTGGGGACTGTCAATTTGACCATGCTGATCCATGGAACTGTAACTTTGTGGCCTGATTATTGCAATACACCTTTAAAAATATTTATTTACAATAAAAGATATATGCAATAGGTTTAAGCCGCCATGTCTACCGGAGCCATAAAAACCATGTAAAATTAAGAACTCAATTTCTCACACTTTGCTGCAAGATCCATTTTCTGCACAACTCTCAGTCCTCAGTATATCTGTGCTATAGAGAATATGTGCTATAGAGAACTGTGCTAACTGTGCTATAGAGAATATGATAGGTAAAACTTCAAAATGGAGCAAGGGTCAGACAATGGGTATTTCTCTACAAACCTGAAGGAAGTCCCATGATTGCAGAAAAATCTGAAATCTAAACAAACAAACAAAACCATCAGTGGATTAAAACTCTCCAAAGTAACAGAAATAACTCCTGTAACTTTAAGAAAAGAAAGTCCATTGAACTCTCGGCTGGGGGTTGCAAGGCAACTAAAATTATAAGGCCAAGCCTTGGTTTCTGGGTGAGGCAGGAGTAGAGGGGAAGATCAGAATAGCCCTAGAAGATTCCCCCCTCCTCTGACATGTCCTCAATGGGGGAGGATTCACCAGGGACAGGCCCAGTGGCAACCATCAGAGATTCACTACATCAGCCAGTCATGAATTTTGGGGCTTTGTTGTTGTTATTATTTGTTTGCTTCCAGTTCCTAACAAAGACCAATCAGACTATGATAATAATTTAACAGTAAGCTCTGTGACTTATAGGGAATCTGTCTCTCCCGTATGACTGATATAATTTCCAGCTCTTGTTTCCTGGTGCCTGTTTACATATCCTCCAAATATGGGAAAATCTGCCTTCCCTATCTCACAAAACCAGCACTTACTATACTCAGTTCCACCCCCAGTTCAACAAATCTTTGCTAGCCTGAAAGAGTCTAGTTGCCATCAATAGATTTTTATCAGATTTTCCTTATAAGAGAGGTTCTGCTGGTTCCAAGTAGCAAAACAACTAAATTTTCCACAAAAAATAATGATGGAGTGATTAAGATGATAGTGCAGTATAAGTAAATACAGGCTGGAGACCACATCACGTGATTGGACTTTAGACCATGAATAAGTGAAATCATGAATCACCATGTGACTGGTGAGGACCCACTGTAAACTATTTGGGGTATAATTTTCAAGCTCATATTACTATTATATTCAGTTTTGTAGGAGAGTCACACACCATATAGTGGGTGTCACTACCGATGAAGAAGAGAAACTGGTTTGTGATACACACAGCCTCTGTGTTTCTTAAAGGACTTAAGGGAAAAAAAACAAATGTGGGGGGAAATGGTTTTCTATAATACAGATGTGATATTGAGAATTTCTAATTTTGTCTTTTATCCCACTGCTCTACTTTTACCTCTCCTCTTCATTCATTGACAATACAAGTTAAATACCCAGAGGTGCCCTACAAGTGTTATCTTGTTTGCATTTGGACATTTTAGAATAACCTCCCTACATACAGAGAGAGAAACATAAGCTTTTATTATTTTTGTTAAAATACTTGCACCCCACCTTTCTCTTGGTTCAAAGCTGCTTACAGGTACTAATTAAAATGTTACAGATTAAAGCCAAATAGAATGCAAAACTCCAAATACCTCTCTCCTCCCTTTAAAGATGCCTGTATTCATACCTAGGGTTGCCAACCTCTAAGCGGTGGCTGGAGATCTCCTGCTATTGCATCTGATCTCCAGGTGACACAGATCACTTCCCCTGGAGAAAACGGCCGCTTTGGTATTTGGACTCTATGACATTGAAGTCCCTCCCCTCCCCAAACCCCACTCTCCTCAGACTCTGCCCCAAAAATCTCCAGGTATTTCCCAACCCAAAGTTGGCAACCCTGTTCATACTCTATCAAAAGCCCTGGCAAACAACAAGCCTTGAAGCTTGCTTCTCAGGCTAAATAATGGTACAGTTGCAGATTAACTCTCACCCAGGTACAAAGAGCTCCATTCAAGCCCAGTAGCACCTTAGAGACCCACAAAATTTTCAGGGTAAACACCTTCAAGAGGCAAAACACCTTTAATCAGATATCTGAAGAAGAGAACTTTTACTCTCAAAAGCTTATACCCTGAAAATTTTGATGTTCTGCCCCGTGGCACAGAGTGGTAAACTGCAGTACTGCAGTCAAAAGCTCTGCTCATGCCCTGAATTCGATCCCGCTGGAAGTCGGTTTCAGGTAGCCAGCTCAAGGTTGACTCAGCCTTCCATCCTTCCGAGGTCATTAAAATGAGTACCCAGCTTGCTGGGGGTAAAGGGAAGATGATGACTAGGGAAGGCACTGGCAAACCACCCCGTAAAACAAAGCCTGCCTAGGAAACGTTAGGATGTGACGTCACCCCATGGGTCAGGAATGACCCGGTGCTTGCACAAGGGACCTTTACCTTTTTAAGGTGCTACTGGGCTTGATTTTAGCTGTTCTACTGCAGACCAACACGGCTACTCTCTGAAACTACTCAGGTACAAAGGAGCCTGTGAACAGCAAAGGTATTTCGTTTTTGTCCTCTTCACTTTTTAGTCCTATTAGGAAAGAAACACGGATTGTTTCAACCACTGACATGTTCTTTTGTTTGAATTCAAGGGGGTATAATGCCGTCTGACACATCGGAGCTGAGCCCATATGTAGCACATCAGAGAGTGATTTTAATAAGCCAATTAGCAAGGTCCTTGAAGTACAGTATGCAACCAGGCAAGTCAAGCAGGCATTCTGTTAGCTCAAAAATGTCACTTGGATGCGAGGCACCATTTTAATGAGCTGAAGGGGTAAGGTAGTAGGATCATCAGATAATAATACAGGAGCCACAATTTTCACTAGGTATCAGTTTGAGATTAGCCAACATGACTGCAGCAATATACATCTTATTTTGAATAAAATGGAGTTAAGTTGAGGACTTTCTAAACCAGCAACGTGCAAGTCATAACTCTTGACATGAGAGTGGAAGAAAAGGAAAGGGGCAACATGTGCTTGAGATATGAGGCTCTTCACATCGCAAAGAATCAGTAAACTGGGCTGTATCAAACAAGTGCTTCTATCAGAAACCTCTCAGGAACTCTGTTAAACAGCAATACTAGCAGTCTCTTCCATTTTGTCCTGCTTCTACTCTCCATATTGAATAGGCAAGCCAGTTCTGGTTCAAAATGCCTTCTTGATGTCTCACTAGTCTAGCCAAGATAATTACATAAGGCAATCCGCTGAAGTAACTGAGCATTAATTAACATCCATTCTTAGTTACCAAACCATACCAAATATAAAATGAGGCTTTTAAATGTAGAAAAGAGATCATGACATTATAAAATATTGTAGTACTATCCTGACATATCACAGACATTACTCCAGCTTTTCAGGCCTACTTGTGTATCACAGATTTATACTGTCCTTTTGACCAAATGCTATTAATTGCAATGTATAAAATCCTCCCTAAAGCATCAACCATTGGAATGAAAATGTTTGTACTGTATTGTAAGAAAGGGGTGAGAAATTTCTACTTCCCACAAAAGTAGGTGTTAACATTTGTGTGTCTGTGGACATTGTCCTATTGCAATCCCTTCTGCTTCCCTGTCTTTGTAATTTTCAGCTGAGTTCTAATACCAATCAACACCCCCTGACCTGGATGGCCCAGGCAAGCCTGATCTCATCAGATCTCAGGGCAGGTTTGGCCCTGGTTACTACTTGGACGGGAGACCACCAAGGAATACCAGGGTCATTATGCAGAGGAAGACAATGGCAATCCACCTCTGTTAGTCTCTTGCCTTGAAAACTACTGGGTTGCCATAAATCGGCTGCGACTTGATGGCACTTTACACACAGTAATTAACACAGGCAGTGCAAGAGATTAAGTAGGTAGCACCACCTATTTCCCCATACCCACTATTTTAATGCGGTTTTACATCAAGAGCCTTTGGGGTTAATTAAACATCCTTCTCCCTAGTACTTGGGTTGCCAAAAGTAGTAGCAAAATCCCTTTTCTACCACATATTTCAGGCACTTTTAAAAATAGGGGACATTACTAATTGGCAAGATAATTGATTGTTTTTTTAACTATCTGGCAACATTAATACATTTGCTGCAATTAATACAGCATTCTGTATTGTACATGTACATGTAATCAGGGGATAAAAACAAGCTGCTAGACAAATGTTTTTATCTGTAACATACCAGTGATGGGCATTTACTGTGAGGATACATAACATATAAAGTACTATGCATTGTAATCATGCTATGGTGGCATATCACAGACATAACTCTAGTCTACTAACAACAGGTCCAGCTTTCTATGGTTATATTGCAATACTAGCAGAACCTCTCTCACTCTACATGTTATTACTGATATTTTATGTTCATAAATATTATTTATTTAATTAGTAAATTTATACATCATTTCTCCAGAGAGCTGATTAATGTAGCTTAGAATATAATAACAAGAAACATAAAATTACAATAATAACCAGACATAAAAACTAGCCAGGGAATAAAACTGCATAAAAAAGCAGCTGTTAAAAGATATTCATAAAATGGTCCAGATTAGAACGTGGGCATTAAGAGCCCATTCCTGAAGGAAGGGGCAAAGCTCCGCAGGAGCTGGGGTGACACCATGCTGGCGTAGGTGCCACCTTATCATGGAATAAGGTGGCACCTATGCTGGCATGGGGGCAAACACGCCGGCATCCAGGCGCTGCTGGCCCCCACCGCCAGCGCAGCCACACTGGGCGGCCCAACAGTTTACAAAGATGGAAACCATGGGTACAAATATATGTTTTAGCCTGGTGCCTAAAAGAGCATTAGGTAGGTGCCAGGTAGAGTTGCCAACCTCCAGGTGGTGGCTGGAGATCTCCTGCTATTACAACTGATCTCCATGCGACAGAGATCAGTTCACCTGGAGAAAATGGCTGCCTTAGAAGGTGGTCTCTATGGCATTATACACCATTGAAGTGCTGCCCCTCCCCAAATCCCACGCTCCTCAGACTCCACCCTCAAAATCTCCAGGTATTTCTCAACCTGGATCTGACAACCCTAGTGCCACGTGAACCCCAATGGGAAAGGTATTCTAAAGGTAAGGTGCTACCACTGTAAAGGCCCCATCTCTGGTCAATGCCAACCTCCTCTGAAAGCAGGTGACACAGAAAGCAGAGCTTAAGAAACGGATTTTAACTGAACACTATGGAAGGAGGTGGTCTATCAAGTACCCTGTCCTTAAGAACCAGGGGTGATACAATATCTATACCCAGTCCTTGACAATAGCCTGTCTGAAGCACTCAGATAAAGGCATTTTTAGTTAACATAAAAGGCTCATACGAAGGAATTTAGAAACCCCATTGGTTTTTCAAGGATGTCTGTCAGAGGCTGCCTGACAACAGATTCAGACTCTGACGGAGACCAGATCCAGGGACAGAGTCCTCCTTCCCCACCCACACTGACAGATAAAACAGCTGATGACGATGTATTGCCAAGACATACCTTAAGGTCACCGGCTACAGAGCAGCCTAAAGAAGAGCAGACGCCGTCCGACCCAGAAACATCAAGGAAGCTGCCCAGGGAGCCGGGAGACCATGAGGAACAGATGTCTCCTTGGACTCGTCGAAGGAAAATGGGCCGGGTCCTGGCAGAACAACACCGGCGTTCAGCCAGGTTGGAACAACAAAGAAGGAACCGGGACAGTCATGAAGATAGTGAGTGAGTCTTTACAGAAGCTGCCTCCCCCAGACAGCTGCAAGTATTTAGGAGGGCTGAGTCAGCAGAAGCTGTGGAAGCAACACGTGGCGAACCTGCGGCACTCCACTCTGGCTGACGCTGTATCGACTCGGACTGCTTTCTCGACCCTGAATTCTTCTGGACTCCCTGCCTGACCTTGGACCGGCCCGACCTTGACTCTGTCTTTCACCCTGACTGACCTTGGACTGTTACTGGACTGCGTTATTACTCCCATTCCCAATTAATACAGCTGCCAGCTGTAGAAGCCTCGGCTTCAGAAACCCCAGCCTGTTGCCCTGCCTGCTGCAGGCCTCTTCAGAGCACCGTGCTGCTACAGGCGCACCCCGCCCTAGTGGGCCAGCACAATGTCATCAGGAATGACACAGGCTTTCCAAATATTAGAAATGGACTTTAATAGATGTCAAATAGCTATTTTCAAATTTTGGAGTTCAATACATCAGTTTGCCAATCCCAGTCTTAGTCAGAGGAAAGTTCTCATTGCTAATGCCAATGCCAATATAATTGGGAATGTTCCCCAAATTACAACTTAAAAATCCATAAGGAAGGCTCAGTGTACTACACAAAGAGGACTATGCGGTTCCAAGCAAATAAATAAATAAGTGTACTTGCTGGGAAGTTGTGTGCATAGACCTGAGGCTCAATATATTATTGAAACTTTCACTTATGTTTCATCTTGATAAAAAGGCACTGATTATTCTGGTAGATTGGGAAGAACAGGGTAGGGCACTTGCCTGCAATTTTCTCTCTTCTTCACTGCAACAATTCTTTATTATAGATCTCAAAGATGAGATGAACTTTCATTCCTTAATATACTGTTCGAGATAAATGACAGATTCATTTTTCAGGCTAGATTATATCCCTTCCATACCAGACTGTGTTACCAAAATATTTCTTTTTATTTATTTATACAATATGAAGATTTACAACCACTTTAACAAACAAGGAAATATTTAGTTTCATTCATTCCCCCTTAAAGATATTTAACATTTCCTTCATGTAAAGCAAGTGGTCTTCCCAATTATATTTTGGAATTATAATTTTATTTTTATTACATTTTGAAGTAGTCTGATGTAGTGAAAGGTTTACAGGACTCTTTAGCAAAAGCATTTGCAAGTGTTTAAATTACAAGGCAGGGTTTTAAATCTTTCAGTAAATCTATCTTTCAGTAACAGAAACAATAACAATTTGTCTTTTGAGCACACAATTTTTTTTGTTAGTGCATGATAACAAAGAAAAAGTATATGGTGTAACTTGAAAGTTGCCCTACTTTTTACTACTACATACATACGGTGAACTCTGATCTGGAGAACCGGGTTTGATTCCCCACTCCTCCACATGAGTGGCGGATGCTAATCTGGTGAACCAGGTTGGTTTCCCCACTCCTACACATGAAGCCATTGCGGCCCCGGGGCGCAGGAGGATGCTCACCAACACACGGGGCTTCCTGTGGTTGGACCTGGAGACGCGGGCGCTGCCGGAGATCTGGGGCGAGGCGGACGTGCAGAGTGCAATGGACGGCAACTTCCGCAACAGCCATGTGTACCGCGACGTGGCCTGCCGTCTGGCCGAGCTGGGCTTCGAGCACACCCCGGAGCAGTGCCGCATCCGCATCAAGGGCCTCAAGCTCCAGTACTACCAGGCCGGGAAGGGCTGTGGAGGAACGGGCACGCCTGCAAGGCCTGCAAGTACCACGACAAGATGGACTGCATCCTCAGCTGCAGGCCAGGAGGGGGAGGCCTCCTCGACAGACACGACAACAATGCCGCCGCCGAGCAACCTCTCACCCCCGGGGTGGGGGCAGCGACCCCTCCTTCAGCTGACCTGTTGCGCAGCAGCCGCAAAGCAGACCCGGAGGAGCCAAGCCTGGAAGGAGAGGATGACGAGGAGGACGAGGACGGCGGTGAGTTGGGGTCCCCCCGGCGGGGCGGCTTCCACCACAATCCCTGGGAATGCTCCTCGTATACCAGGCATGCCATCAAAGTGGAGTGTCTGTCCTTCGCCATCCCACTGCCTGCCGCAGAGGGTGAGTTGAAACATTGGGGGGGTAACCTCATCCCCCCCCAAAAAAAACCACGCACACCGACCTCTTGATTTGCACCTTTGAATCTGTGTACAATCACATAGCCCTGACCTGGATGGCCCAGGCTAGCCTGATCTCGTCCGATCTCAGAAGCTAAGCAGGGTTCAGCCCTGGTTAGTATTTGGATGGGAGACCACCAAGAAATACCAGGGTTGCTGTGCAGAGGAAGGCACTGCCAAACCACCTGTTAGTCTTTTGCCATGAAACCCCCCCCCAAAAAAAAGGGGTCGCCATAAGTCGGCTGCGACTTGACGGCACTTTACACACACACGCACACATGAAGCCAGCTAGGTGACCTTGAGCTAGTCACAGTTCGCTCAGAACTCTCTCAGCCCCACCTACCTTCACAAGGTGTCTGTTGTGGGGAGGGGAAGGGAAGATGAATGTAAGCTGGTTTGATTCTTCCTCAAGTGGTAGTGAGAGCTGGCATATAAAAACCAACTCTTCTTCTTCTGTGGTAATTGGCTGGAAAGTACAGTTTCCTGTACCTGCATGCTTTACCCTTTGGGGAATGCATAGGTTCGTGTTGGGGCATGTGATCTGTACAAGGAAACTGATGTGCGAGTTACGTCAAGTCTCCATATGCCATGGTCCCAATAGCTTCCCTTACTACTATAAAATATTTTACCTCCCATATTCTAATATAGTTATTATTTATTTATTTCATTTATACCCCACCTTTCTCCACAATAGGGACTCAAAGCAGCTTGCATGTTTCTCCTCTCTTCCATTTTATCCTCACAACAGTGCTGTGAGGTAAGCTAGGCTGAGAATGTGTTACTGGTTCAAAGTCACTCAGTGAGCGTCCATCGCAGAGTGGGGATTTGAACCTGGGTTTACCAGATCCTAGTCTGAAACTCTAAAACCTACACCACACAGGCTTTTGTGGGGTGGCTGTTGTTGAACCACAGCAAGAAATCAGTCCTGGGCGAGTCATGAAAACTGGGTGGTAGCAAATCGCCTGGTGGTTGCTGTTGGGTCTGGCTCCAATGAGTTCTCCCTCAAACAAGAGTTTGACAGACACTCAAGCCTAACCATACTGTTGTGGTTGCCTTAAAGTTACAGGCTCTGCTTCTATTATTTGGTGGGCTTTTAACTCCCAATTTTATTTTATTATTTTATTTTTTAGATTTTTGATTTTTTTGCAAACCTGGGGTGTTTTTCTGGTTTGTAGAAAGATCTATCTTGTTCACAGCTCCAGTCTCCCCATTTAAGTATCATTAGATTTGGCTGGGTTGAGAATTAGATATATTGATTACAGATTACATTATGCAAAACTTAAATTGTATAATCTATACAGAATGCAGATTTTGATTTTTATTAGAATTTGGAATCCTTTGGCCGGGGCCTTTAGGACTCCAGACACACCAAAGAGGAAGAGAAGATCTTACATAATTCCCATAGACAACAAAGGGCGGGGGGGACTCAACCATACAAGTACAGGGAGCTAAAAGGTTGAGCTGGAAATTATAAAATCTTATAAAATAATTATATTTATTATATTTATAAAATAATTATATTTATAAAATAATTATATTTATTAAGTGTACACAATAGATATGATTAAAAAAACTAGGCCTGGAGTTAGGGTTGCCAACCTCCAGGTACTAGCTGGAGGTCTCCTATTACAACTGATCTCCAACTGATAGAGATCAGTTCACCTGGAGAAAATGGCCGCTTTGGCCATTGGACTCTATGGCATTGAAGTCCCTCCCCTCCTCAAACCCTGCCCTCCTCAAGCTCCGCCCCAAAAATCTCCCGCCAGTGGCCAAGAGGGAACTGGCAACCCTACCTGGAGTACAGGCTACATGTAAAACCACCAGTGTGAACTGTTACAGAAATATTCCACACAGTTGATGATATACATAATATAAATGACAAATAGACCATATACGTTTTGGCCTCTTGGGCCTTCGTCAGTGATCATATATATAAAACTTGATTATTAAAAACACATCCAGAAATTAGAAACCCTTATATCTTGTGTGGCCAGTGGTAAAGTAGTAGCGCCATTCATAGGTCTTTAAGCATGGTAACTTACTCACACAAGTATCTGCTGTAAAATTATCAATGTGTCCAGATGTGTATCACACCTACAAAACTGAAGGGTTTCTTATTTCCGGATATGTTTCTAGGCCTAGTGTTTTTATCATATCTATGGTGTACACTTAATACATATTTTATAAGATTTTATAATTTCCAGGTCAACCTTTGAAGCTCCCTCCCACATAATTCCCTACTACCACATTGCCATTCTGGCTGATTGGTGGTGGTGGTGTCATTAAATCCTTGGTGGTGTCAGGGAATCCTTGGCAAAAGAACTGAGCCAAACTGTATATTTCCATGACAATGTTCCTGTTCACGGATCTGTGAACCAGTTTCTCAAGGAAGAAACTAACCATCTAAATCACGCACTGCTAGCAAACGGCTACTCCAAGAATGAAATCAGAAGGGCCATTGAACCAAACAAAAATCAGAAAACTCAAGAAAAACAGTCTCCCATAGGAAAGGTATTCTTGCCATTTATTAAAGGAGTCACTGATAGGATGGAGAAACTTTTGAAAAAACATAACCTACAAACAGTGTTTAAACCCACCAAGAAAATACAACAAATGCTACGATCAGCAAAAGACAAAAGAGACCCCCTCACCTCTGCAGGAGTATATCGTATACCTTGCAGCTGTGGAGAAGTTTACATCGGGACCACAAAACGCAGCATACAAACAAGGATAAAAGAACATGAAAGATACTGCAGACTTGGCCAACCTGAGAAATCAGCAGTGGCTGAACATGGACTGACACAAACAGGACACAGGGTCTTATTCCAAGACACTGAAAGACTGGACAATTCTACCAACTATTTTGTCAGATTGCACAGAGAAGCCATTGAAATTCATAAACATCAGCACAACTTTAACAGAAAAGAGGAGAGTTTAAGAATGAATAAGGCTTGGCTTCCTGCCCTGAAAAACCTCCAGACAAAGACAACATTCAACAATAGCCATACAGATTAGTTTTGGATTACACACATTAACAGATCACTTCAGGATACAATGGTTCCATATTAACATACCATACCCTCATTAGCACATTATCTTGATACTTACAGGACAATACTTTTGCAGGACAATACTCAGCTCAAACCCAACCCCTTTCTGACTATATATTACTCTTCCTACACCCTTGACACTGAGAGACACTGTCCTTCAGTGTTACTACTCTGAAGATGCCTGCCACAGTTGCTGGCGAAACGTCAGGAAAGAAAATTCCAAGACCACGGTTACACAGCCCGGATAACCTACAAGAACCAATGAACTCTGACCGTGAAAGCCTTCGACAATGTATCCTTATGTTCTGATATTCCATATTTTGAGTTAAACTTTGGAAAAACTGAATTAACCTGAACATTGATGAGAGCTCAGGGTGGAAGAAGGCAGTGTTCTGTCTAACCACAGTGGGTATAGTAGTGACCGAACACAGAGACCATATAATTATATAAACAGAACTATGCAATTCAATATACCGTGAGGGAAAAAAGTATTTGATCCCCTGCTAAATTTGCCAGTTTGCCCTCTGATGAAGAAATGACCAGTCCATAATTTTAATGGTAGGTTTATTGTAGCTGTGAGAGACAGAATAACAACAGGAACAACCCCAGAAACCCAGAAGACAAAAGTCAGGGATTGATGTGCATTATAATGAGTGAAGTAAGTATTTGATCCCCTATCAACCAGCCAGATTAGGGTTAGAGTTAGGGTTAGGGTTCTGCTGTCGACAGAAGCAATCAATCCATCAGATTCCAAACTAGCCACCATGACCAAGACCAAAGAGCTGTCCAAGGATGTCAGGGACAAGATTGTAGACCTGCACAAGGCTGGACTGGGCTACAAGACTATTGCCAAGCAGCTTGGTGAGAAGGTGACAACCCTAACCCTAACCCTAACTGTCAACCTCCCTCAGTCTGGGGCTCCATGCAAGATCTCATCTTGTGGAGTTGCAATGATCATGAGAACGGTGATGAAGCAGCCCAGAACTACATGGGGGGAACTTGTCAATGATCTCAGGGCAGCTGGGACCATAGTCACCATGAAAACAGTTGGTAACACACTACCCCGTGAAGGACTGAGATCTTGCAGAGCCCGCAAGGTCCCCTTGCTCAAGACAGCACATGTACAGGCCCGTCTGCTGTTTGCCAATGCACATCTGAATGACCCAGAGGAGAACTGGGTGAAAGTGTTGTGGTCAGATGAGACCAAAATCGAGCTCTTTGGCATCAACTCAACTCGCCGTGTTTGGAGGAGGAGGAATGCTGCTTATGACCCCAAGAACACCATCCCCACCATCAAACATGGAGGGGGACATATTATGCTTTGGGGATGTTTTTCTGCTAAGGGGACAGGACACCTTCACCGCATCAAAGGGACGATGGACGGGACCATGTATCGTCAAATCTTGGGTGAGCACCTCCTTCCCTCAGCCAGGGCATTGAAAATGGGTCGAGGATGGGTATGCCAGCATGACAATGACCCAAAACACACGGCCAAGGCAACAAAGGAGTGGCTCAAGAAGAAGCACATTAAGGTCCTGGAGTGGCCTAGCCAGTCTCCAGACTTAATCCCATCGAAAATCTGTGGAGGGAGCTGAAGGTTCGAGTAGCTACACATCAGCCTTGAAATCGTACTGACTTGGAGAGGATCTGCAAAGAGGAGTGTGTTAGCATACGGGCCTGCCCCCCCCCTCCCGGACGGGATCTGGCAACCCTCTGTGCTGACACTTGACTACTCCGCTGGCCGCGCGCCCGCCCCAAATGCTATGGGATGGCCGCTGCGCGCTCCATCAGCGCTCCTGCGAGCGCCGTGCAGCTAGCAGTTAGGAAGCAGATGCAGGGGCAGCCTCCGGTGAACCAGAGGGAAGCCATGTTCCTGTATAGGCTCTATTCCAGCTGCAGCCATGTCAAGAGAAGCAGAATGTCAGGAAATCAGTGTCAAGCACCCCCCCCTTGCAACATCCACCGCTTAATGGATCATCAGCAGCCATCCAGATATCCTGATGACTCATTCCTCCACCTCAACAGCAGCGACCCCAGGACATTTGCACAGATCGCACCCATTGTTCCTGAATGCTAATCTCGTCAGCAGAGAAGTTCCAGTTGCAAAAGCCATTGGAATTAGAATAGATTTCAAAATTCTCACTACTCCACCCCAAGCCACAGATTAAGTCTGTTGTCACCTTTTGTCACCTGGGAACCTAGGAGGGGTGAAACCCTTCTCCCTGCCCCCAGAAAAACAGTATAACTGGGATGCTCCCAGCCCATTCACTCTCTCTCCCTTGGGCCTTCCCCTCCATACTGCCTGGCACTCTGCCAGAGGGGGTGTTCATGCTTGGACACCTAGCCCCCCCTGTCCCCTTTTTATCCCCCAAAGCTGCATGGAATTCAGGACGGACAACTACTCTGAAGAGAGGTGCAGTATATTTCCTCCTCTGCCAGCCACATGGCAAAAGTCTCTTTATTCCTCTCTTTGATTCCTAGACTCTGTATGTTGTGTGATGTGTATGTGTAGTTTTGTATGTTATGTGTGAACAAATAATCTGAGTAAATTCCTTTTAACCTAATTCCATTGCTTCTGCCTCTTTACTGGTCATGGTATGGACTCTGGTAGATAAAGGTTGAATCCCAGCTCAAGTTATGCCCATTGCCGGTTATTGATACGCTAATTCCCCCATATAACAATTCATAACCGGCCGTTTTGGCTAACAAGTGGGACAAAATACCTCCTGAGATGTGTGCAAACCTGGTGGCCACCTACAAGAAACATCTGACCTCTGTAATTGCCAACAAGGATTTTGCCACCAAGTACTAAGTCATCTTTTGCAAAGGGATCAAATACTTAATTCACTCATTATAATGCACATCAATCTCTGACTTTTGTCTTCTGGGTTTCTGGGGTTTTTCCTGTTGTTATTCTGTCTCTCACAGCTACAATAGACCTACCATTAAAATTATGGACTGGTCATTTCTTCGTCAGAGGGCAAACGGGCAAATTCAGCAGGGGATCAAGTACTTTTTCCCCTCCCTGTAGAACTTAATGCAATGCTTTCTATATAATACATTCATACAATTTTCATTAGAAAGGAAACTAAGGGGCCTAACGCACTCAGTATATATTATGTTTAATAAAAACGTCAGGGAGAGAGACTGAGGGATAGAGAGAACACGCGCACACGCACACACACGAGTCAGGGCTCTCCTGCCGGCACAAAGTTTCTCCCCGCCTGTTCCTCTCTTTCTCCCGCTGCCGAGGTTGAGCGTGCCTCCCTGCTCTCAATTTTTTTTATGTGCTTGTCCCAACTAAAAAAATGCAAGATCGTTGGACCAACGCCCGAAAAGATGGCAGCTCTGTGATTAGCATTGTGCAAGGAACGGCTCATTTTGGGTTTTTTTTTGGGGGGGGGGATGCCTGCATAGGTTGTGATTAGGTTTCCCTGCCGTGCAAATGAGGCAATTCTTAATGGCGTACAGCACTCCTTCGGATCAATGATATTGCGCATGCGTGAAACAAAGAAAGGGGAGGGGAGGCAGGGAAGCATCAGCGACATAGACATGACGCAGTGCTTCCCCACGCTCCTCCTCTCAACTTTTTGGACTATTACTTTGGAGGTGCGATATGACGATAAACCATCTTGGGAGCAGTCTTAAAAGGCACGGTACGATCGGAAATGAAGAATACGCATCCAAAAAACACGATGATAATATGCTGTAAATTGTTGGTGTGTTAGGCCCCTAATTTTAGGAATATTGGAGTGCTTTGTGATCTGTGATGCTCATTTCACTCAGTACTGAAAAGGAAACAGGAAAAAGAAAAAAATGGATCCTGATCCTGCTATTCCAGAGCTTTTCAAAGCAAGAAGAAGAAGAAGAAGAAGAAGAGAGTCCGTTTTTTATGTGCCGACTTTCTTTTACCACTTAAGGAAGAATCAAACCAGTTTACAATCACCTTCCCTTTCCCTCCCCACAACAGACACCCTCAGGTAGGTGGGGCTGAGAGAGCTCTAAGAGAGCTGTGACTAGACCAAGGTCACCCAGCTGGCTTCATGTGTAGGAGTGGGGAAACCAACTCGGTTCCCCAGAGTAGAATCAGCTGCTCATGTGGAGGAGTGGGGAATTAAACCTGGCTCTCCAGATTAGAGTCCACCACTCCAAACCAATGCTCTTAACCACTACACCATGCTGGCTCTCAAGCAAGAAATAAACCAGTTTTCTTAGTGAAGTTGCTGTACAAATATAATCCCTCCCACTGTGTGTGTTAACTGGACTAGGAGTAGGACTTTCAGCAGTCCCAATGTAAGTGCTCTTTGGAGTCTGATCTTATAGCCAGGTAGCACTTAGTGAAAAGCCATTTTTGAGAACTGATGCTTTTACATACACACACAGTCATGAGAAGCTGGGGAGGACATGTACTATTTTTTTCCACTCTGTGTTCATATATTGTGCTGTAAATCATAATTTTATGGGTAAGTTTCCTTAAAACCCATCCAGAACTGAACACTTTGAACTGGGAATGAATACTCAGAACATTTTTTGTACAGTGATGCTAGATGATGCTAGATGATGATATTGGTGAATACCGATATATACTCAGATGATTGGCTTCTGTGTTGTTGTACCAGGTGATGAGGAGGCATTTAATATTTCTTTGCATGAAAAAATTTTGTTCCCACGTTCTCAGGACATTATAGCTGGTCAATTGCAAGCATAGAGGTAAAATGCCACACTGTAATTGGCCATCTATGTTTACATTTAATTCACCATTTTCTTTTGTTTAGAATACTGGTGCTTTTTTGGAATCCTATCTGTCTCGTTCTTACCTTATTCATATTTTCTGTTTCCTTTACAGTTTTGCTGTGGTCTGCTGTTATTAATGGTAGGTAAACTGTGGTGCAGGTCTTTTAGTGTTTCTTTACTGGGCTTCTGTCACACTTTATATACATACTGAGACACTGGAGATTAACAGGCTGTGAACAGGTATAAAAATAGAACACTGGTTGTAATGCAGGTCATTAAAATTCATAGGATGTCACAGGATTTGGTTCCTGTGCTTTCTGGACAGGCCTGTTCACCTTTGAAAGATTTGCTGAGGCAATTCCACAACAGAGTAATAAAAATAGGCTAGCGAAAGAAGCTACAGGGCAAGGAGATCTGGAGAGAGACAATGAATCTGTGGAAGTTTGCTAGAAAATTTAAATTCTCTACCTAGTGCTCCTTCCTTTTAAAGGCCACTGGTGCCTGTGTTATTTCTGCCAGAGAAGTATAACATTCAGTTTTTCTTAGATGTAGCAATAATTCTATAGGAACAGTGGGTCTGTGGTGGGCCAGCATTGTTTAAGTTAAGTTAACTATGATATATTTTTGAGGCAATAAATACTCAGAAAAATAGCTAAGCAAGAATACCTACCTTGAGAACTGACCAGAACTATTTCTGATAAGTTTTTCTTTTCTTTTTTTTGTCGTTATGAGATATTGTGTGAAATACTGGAATTTGGAGGGGGTTTATATTACTGCCTGTAAATAGTAACACAACCGCATGAAACTATTTTTGTTTTAAATGTGATGGTTCTGCTCAGATGTAATGCCAAACCATGATTTGGTGCCATGGCAATAAGTTTTGTACTCGTGTGTTTTCTCTGCTGCTCCCATCATTCACTCAATTAAATCAATGGCTTCCGCTAGCACCATTTCTTAGCTTACCATTTCATCCTGTCAGGAGCCTAATGGGAACTCCAACACCAGCCCAGCCTGGGCAGGAGGGAGGGACTACAACTCCTTGATGGGGATGAGAGGAGGACCAAGGATTACCTAGAGCTCCAGAGGCAAAGCCGGTGGTAGAGGCAGTTGCAGGGCCAGGCCTCCTCAGGACAGCGGAAGTGGGTGAGGAGCTGGCAACACTTTAGTTTCAAGACCTGGGAGGCCAGAAACCGAAACCTCTGTGGCCTGAGGGGATCAGGCCAGGGAGAAAGCCAGATCAAAGTTCACCACAAGGAGGTGCAGACTGATCCCAAGCCATTTCAAGGGATGGGAGGCGTCACTTGGGATTGGCTGGTTCCCCAAGAACCAGAAGGGGGAGGGACTTGTAGGGACCCTGAGGAGCTATTTAAGCTCCTCTGGTTTAGAGCCAAGAGGAACAAAGTCAGAGCTGGTCCTCTCTTAGGGTTGCCAGGTCCTTCTTCACCACCGGCGGGAGGTTTTTGGGGCGGAGCCTGAGGAGAGTGGGATTTGGGGAGGGGAGGGATTTCGAAACCATAGAGTCCAATTGCCAAACTGGCCATTTTCTCCAGGGGAACTAATCTCTGTTGGCTGGAGATCAGTTGTAATAGCAGGAGATCTCCAGTCACCTCCTTGAGGTTGGCAACCCTATCCTCTCTCTACACAGCTAGCACAGAGGAGAGGAGATGATCTTGATGGAGGAGGTGGACCAGTCTGAACCCTCTACAGGGGGAGAGGGTGAACTCAGTATGCCCTCTGGTGGCCTCAGGTTTGAGGAGGTGGACATGCAACACTTTCATTCCATGACCCACCAGCCACAGATCATTGGACGGCCTTCCCTTTGTACCGCTAGTGCTGGCCCACCTCCTCACACATCCAAATAAGTTCATGCTTGCTCGCCAAACTAGAATTAGAAACTATAATTAGCAATAATGTATTGTTTGGAGGGCAATCAAAACTATGGTTCACACTAAATAGGAAGCCTGAGGTCCTATATTTTTTCCTCAGCACACACTTCTCTTCCATTGCCAGGCACATTTTTCTCCTGCCAAGCTCTTTACAGCTCATTAAAAGACAATGGCCTAGCAAAAGTGAAAGTGCTTAAGGCTAAAGGAAATGGACTCTATGCCAGAGGAGCCCTTGGCAAGAAGTGCACATGGAGAAAAGGTAGAGGATACAAGTCAGTATAATTAATTTAATCAAAGCACAATAGAAAAGAGAAGGAATGAGTTCATGACCTCAAGGTCTGTTTCTGTTGCACTAAACTGTGACTTGGCCCCAACACCTGAGGAGTTTATTCATAACCATGGCTGGCTCTACAATCAGGTTAGGTGATTAGACTGGAAAAACTACTGTTCCAACTTCAAGATTTACCTAGTTCAAAAATAAACAGCTAGAAGGAAAACACTGGACAGTAGCCCTGTTCACAAGTTACAGTGAACACACATACAATCTGTTCACAGTGTACACTTGATTGTGCTTTATATGTACATTGAGTAATTCTCATCACAGCCAAATGTGTGACACAAATCCAACATTTATCCACTTACTGGTACTTGGGTTCATTTGCAAAGTGAACGTTTGTCGGATGTGTGCACGCACTGGGCAGGATGTACATGTGTTCACTGTGACATATGAATAGGGCTTCTGACTTAACTGTATTGCAGGAGAGCAAGTTGCACAGGAATGTGAATTTAGAACTGGATGCGCCCCAACAGATTAAGACATTTTATAATTTTACAAACACACACACACAAATATATGCAAAAACACAAGAGAAGGACTCCATTAACATGTTAATCAAAATTGTACCCCAAAGCAAATAATCCATTGTTTTATCTCCCCCAAAGCAACTAATCCATTGTTTTATCTCCCCCTGATGGGAGTCAGATGTATGGCTGTTTCACACAAATTCTAAATAGGCCCCCTCCAGTCTGTATTTTCCTCTTGCTCCTCTCTCCCTCACATCAGAATTTCTGGTCAGGGAGCAGGTTATTGGCTAGGAACATACTATAGAAAAGTTTTACTCAGTGCAATTAACCCATTTGCCCTAATTTTTACAAAAGACATATGTGAGGGAGGAGATTACAGGTAGAAAGAATGTTCTTTAATCTGTAGTTTCAGAGAGACAGGACTTGGTGAATGAAGACTTTCAGCGTAACAGAACTAGTGAAGTACTTCAGATTCAGACACCTTTATTGGCATAGTAAAATAGCAATAGTGAAGTACTTACTGGAACAAGAGCTTGGTAAGAGAGCATTATGTGTAATGAAGGAAGTGGATGCAGCCCAAATTCTTTTCAGGAAGTGGAAGCTTCTGTAAAAGTAAAGGTCTCCTGTGCAAGCACCGGATCATTCCTGACCCATGGGTGACATCACATCCTGACGTTTACTAGGCAGACTTTTGTTTACGGGGTGGTTTGCCAGTGCCTTCCCCAGTCATCTTCCCTTTACCCCCAGCAAGCTGGGTACTCATTTTACCAACTTTGGAAGGATAGAAGGCTGAGTCAACCTTGAGCGGGCTACCTGAAACGGACTTCCAGCGGTATCAAACTCAGGTCGCGAGCAGAGCTTGGACTGCAGTACTGCAGCTTACCACTCTGCGCCACGGGGCTCCTGGTAGCTTCTGAAAAGAGTCTAAATGCCTTAAAAGGGTTTAGTGGCCCAGAAAGGAAGTAGTGGTACCAGAGTTTAGTAGGAACTGTAGAAACTGTTTGAAAAGTAATACATAGTGCTTCTGATACTATGTTTAGCCACTCATGGAATACACCACATAAAATAGTTTTGCATGTGTGTCTAAAATTTTCTGGATTATCTGATCTTAGTTTAACATACTGACCATATTCCACAATGATGCACATGACAAAGGCCAAATTACCCAAGTTAAAATGGGACCTAAGTCTCAGTATCTGTTGTGGGAATTTACACCTTGTGGGATTTTAACATTCCTGGGGGAGGGGAGGGGAAAATTTATTGAATGTGGTAGAGAGCCAGCATGGTGTAGTAGTTAAGAGCAGTGGTTTGGAGCCTAATCTGGAGTCTAATCTGGAGAACCGGGTTTGATTCCCCACTCCTCCACATGAGCGGCTGAGGTGAATCTGGTGAACTGGATTCATTTCCCCACTCCTACACACGAAGCCAGCTGGGTGACCTTGGGCTAGTCACAGCTCTCTCATTCCCACCTACCTCACAGGGTGTCTGTTGTGGGGTGGGGGAAGGAAAGGTGATTGTAAGTCGGTTTGATTCTTCCTTAAGTGGTAGAGAAAGTCGGCATATAAAAACCAACTCTTCTTCTTCTAGTCAATACTGGTCTTGGCACATTTTTGGCAAACTTTTCTCAACACTGACCTTTCAAATTGGGGTATTCTTCACGGAGATTTGCTGCTGTTTCGATGCTGATTTGCGTCGGAGGCAAATGTTGGTTATTCACTGCAGATCCGTGTTTTCCCCCACTGAGCAAAATAAGCCGGGTTAAAAGAGAGGCAATCCAAACCACTTCTGAGCCGTACTTTCCAGTAGAAGAGCGTTTTGTTGCTTGGATGCCCATGAAAAAATGTTTGCTTTGCTCCCCGGGACGTCTCCTTTCTCCTCCCCCAAGAACGGTGATTGGCTGGGGGAGTTGCCACTCTAACAGCATCGCACCAGCAGGAGGGAGACCCAAAGCAGAGTGGCTGCCCCTCTTCAGAAGGGTGATGGGGGTTTTGGCTTGGATTTGCCGCTCTCAGGATGCCCCCCTCCCCAACACACACACACATAGGATCGCACCGGCTGGAGAGAGACCCAGAGCAGACTGGCTGCCCCTCTTCAGAAGGGTGATGGGGGTTTTGGCTTGGATTTGCCGCTCTCAGGATACCCCCCCCCAACACACACACACATAGGATCGCACCGGCTGGAGGGAGACCCAGAGCAGACTGGCTGCCCCTCTTCAGAAGGGTGATGGGAGTTTTGGCTTTGATTTGCCGCTTTTAAGTTCCCCCCACACACACAACACACACACACATAGGATCGCACCAGCTGGAGGGAGACCCAGAGCAGACTGGCTGCCCCTCTTCAGAAGGATGATGGGGGTTTTGGCTTGGATTTGCCGCTCTCAGGATGCCCCCCCCAAACACACACACACATAGGATCGCCCCGGCTGGAGGGAGACCCAGAGCAGACTGGCTGCCCCTCTTCAGAAGGGTGATGGGAGTTTTGGCTTGGATTTGCTGCTCTCAGGATGCCCCCCCCCCAAACACACACACACAGGATCATGGGAAGAGTGGGCGGGATTAGGCGGATTTGGAGCGGTGAGTCATGAGCGGCAGCAGACGTAAGCAGCGCAGAGAAGTGCGCTGTTTCTCCCGTGAAAAATTGAAAATGCCTCGGGATGGGGGGAGAATCTGCGCCGCCATGAAAAAGCTATTTAAATCGGTTTATTGTTTGCTTCGATTCGAAACCGAAGCAAAATCCACCGTGAAGAATACCCCTTTAAACAGTACAAAAGCCAAGAGCAAGAGAACTTGATAGGATGATATCCACACACAATTCTCACTCCTAGGGGAAAAAGGTTTACTGAAGTATTGGTCCCTTTTATATCTATCAAGAGAAGCTTGTATGTCACATGAATAAAAATACTTTGGGATGTGTATTTGATTATTGGTGCTACTCACAGCAGGAATGATGGGGGAGATGGCAGGCACATAAATGTACCTATTTCCATCTACAAAATGTTGAAGGGTATTAAAATCCACTCATTCGGTTCAAAGATTGAAATCACAAAGCTGCTCTGAATAGTCACTGATTAAGAAATTAGAGCAGTGCTTGGAGTTGAAGGGAGAGAAATCACACTGGGCTTGAAGCTTGGCAACGTGCTGTGAAAGGAGTTTCCAGGATATCTCAATCTTTCACTACTTCTTCATCTTGGCATTGTCTCCAGCTTGTCAATGGGATTCTAAACCTATCTAGCACCACAGGTGAATTCTCTGCAAGCACAAATAGTATGCCTAATGCAAAGAGTTCATTTTCTGTCTGTTACCCAGCCAGATAGTAGTTTGTGAAAAACAAAGGGGAAATGCTGGAGTTAAGTCTGCTTCCAAATTCAGAGTCCCCCCTCCCCATCATTTTCCCACTGGTTACAACATGGTGGAACTTGAATATGAGTAGAAGTTATTGGTCTCTCTCTATTTTATTTCTGTCTGCCTCTTGCCACACACATCCATACTATTTATGGTCTACTGGGCCTAATAGGTATTGCTCTTCAGCTCTGGGAGGGATTCTTAAGTCATAAGACCAGCACTTCACTAACCAACCGTGACTAAGTCTCTGTGTAAGTTACAACTTCACTGAAATTGTGAATCCTGCTGCTAGCATAAAGGGACCGAAGGAAAGAGGCTGTTAGAAGGAAGTTTTGTACTGCCTCATTGCCTCAGATAATCTTTTCTGGGCCCAAACATTCAAATCCCTATGTACACATCCAGAAACCTTTGCTGAAGCTGCCAACATTTTCCTGGAAGGAGCTAAAAAGTGGTGAAAGTGGATGTATGGAGCCAGGAGAGGTCAGCTGGAAATTCTGGTGGTAGTACCTCAATAGCTGGCTCCTTGAGATCAGCTCTTGAGTTGCTGGTTTGGAGTCTGAAGGAATTATTACAGTGCAGGGGTCTCACTGACTTTCCTGTTCGTCCTCAGGTGACATTCCTGGTTCCCCAGGCTTTTCTGCTAAGGTTTCCAAGTCTGAGTTGATGGACTGCCCAGCATGGTTATGACAGCTGTGTGTGTGTGAGTGTGTGTGTGTGTAGCATATAAATTTAAAAAATAAATAAACAGTTTGCACACCTGAGTTTGTCAGACATGTTCTTTACAATACCAGGGGACACCAAGAACCATGCTGAGGCCTACTCATCTTGCATGGTTCAAGATTTCATGGCTGTCGTGATAATTATCTGTTTCAATATATTGTAAATATATACTGAGAATTTCTGTTCTGGACTGGATGAAGATGATCTAGGACTGGAGGAACTTCCAGTGGTTCCTTTTTTGGGTACAGATCACTATTAAATGAAGCTTAGACTTATAATTTTCTCTGTCTTCCATAGAGGTAGGAAACCTTTTAGGATTGTCCACCTTTGGAATGATGGATCCTGAGATTCCTGAGGGCTTCCTGCTTGCTTGTTTGTTATTCCAGTTGATATAGCTGGGAATCCTGCTGAATTTCTGGTTGACTTCTGAAATGGTCAAGAGCACTAGTAGAGCTCATGCTTTGAATGCATAGGGTCCGATGTATAATTCCTAGTACTTCCATTAAAGAAGCTGGAATAACAGCACTGAGCAGTCAACAATAATATGACACAATACAATGGAGTATCAATTGTTCTATGTATTGGGTTGAACTCAAGGTGACCTTGGCTGAAGAAAATGTACAGGTAGGTAGGAAATATCTGTTCAGCAAGCAGAACTTATATTGGGCTTTTTAGAATATGACATTATTCAGAGTTCTTAAAAACAAAAAAAATCTGTAATATAGGAACCTCACGTCTCATTTTTTAAGATTAGTCTTCATTGGAAAAGTAATGTCTAAAATTTGAGAGACATACACAGCAACTTCAAGGGCAAGACTTCCTATGCCCCTAAGAATTCATCTAATTCCATATTACATTGTGCCAAAAATGATGTCATACGCATCTCTGAATACCTTTAGTTAAATTTGTGTCATGCTCGTCTGTCCTGTTATACTTCTTTTCAAATGACGGTCACCTCTAGGCTGGATTACTGTAACTCGTTCTACATAGGGCTGCCCTTGAGACTTATCTGATGGCTTCAGCTAGTACAGAATGCAGCGGTGAAAGCTCCTTACAGGGACCTCGCCTAGAGATCATATACAGCCAGTGCTTCTTCAACTGCACTGGCTCCAGCTAGAGTATCAGATCAGACTTAAGGAGCTGGTTTTTACCTTTAAAGCCTTACACAGTCTGGGACCCTCATATCTTCGGGAGAACCTTTCCTGGTACACCCCCGAAGGGCCAATCTGCTCTTTTAATAATTTAATTCTGTATTGTCAGCCAGTATTTCAGTTGCATCTTCATATGGATATATAAAACTGCCTTAGGCTGAGTCAGACCATTAGTCCATCTAGCTCAATATTGTCTATTCAAAGGTTGGCTCCAGATAGAAGTTTTTTTTTGGAGGGGGGGGGGGTCCTGCACAATATCCTTATACAATTGTCAACCTTTGTGGCATGTTTTCCCAAACCTGTTTTGGTACAATTTTTCCACAATGGTCATACTGAAAATGAGTTCGGGATCTATGCATGGGAAGGTAATATTTCCATACATCCAGCAGCACATCCAGTGCCATTTTCCATCATACCTATCATTCACCCTCTGCTACCAGTGAGCTTTTAACCATTTTAGTAGTAGTAGATACAGTGTTGTTACAGTGTAACTATGCTATAGTGATACACTGCCTACAAATCTGTGTAGAAAACTGGCCAAAAGAGCTCTGGTGGTGAAGGGAAAAGAATGGGAGGAGTAAGGTTGTCATCTAGACAAATGGAAGCCTGACTGGAAAGGAACAGAAAGGAAAAGCACTACCTTCCCTTGCAAACATTCCCATTGCCCGAAGAATGCAACACCAAACCAATAAGTGCACATGTATGCATATGCAAATGCACACTGTAAAGGAAAGATGTGTTATGTTTGCTCCATTTGCAGTTCTCCCCCTTTTGCAATTGTCCCCCTTTAACATTTAAGAAGTATCTTTAAGATTAATTAAATTAAAGATATTCTGTAATTATATTTTATTTAGAAATCATTTTACAACACTGTATTGTTTTTATAACGTTAACGTTTACCCCATCCCTTTTTTTCCTTTCCTGTACCCCTCAACTATATAAATAAAAATAATTAAAAAAAAACAAAAAACATTTAAGAAGTAAACACACAATTTTTACTTTCTCCTAGGCCTTTCCCCTCCCCAAACTGTTTTGCATAATAATAGATATTTTTGGTCAGGATGGTAAAAATACAAAGGGACTATGAGGAGATCCTAAAGGACCTCTCCAGATGATTTGAATGGGCAACACAATGTCAGATAAAATTCAATATAAAGTGGTGTACATTAGAAGAAGAAAACGTTTCACACACATGCTGATGGGGCCTGAACTGACAGCACCCATGGGGGTATGGTTGATAGTTCACTCAAAATGTTTAATCAAAGTGCAGCAGAGCTACATAAAAAGGCAAATTCTGTACAGAAGATCAATAAGAAGTGATTGAGAATAAAACTGCCAGAATAGTAATACAGAAGTCCCTTATGGAACCACATTTGGAATCCTGATTATAGTTCTAGATGTCATATCTCAAAAAGGATATTAGAGAGGTTTTTTTTTAAGGTAACCAAAATGACCACAAGGTTGAAACACCTTGCCCTTCCCTAAGAGACAAGGCTAAAGCATCCGGAGCTTTTTAGTTTAAAAAAAAAAAATGACTAAGGGATGACAAGTTGAAAAAAAAAATAAGACTGATATATAGAAAGTGTGCAGAAATAATCTTTTTCTTCCTCTCCCACTAGAACTCAAGATCCCTCTAGGAACCTGATTAGTAACAGATTTCAGGACAGAAGGAATTATTACTTCAGATAATGGGCAGTGGACTTGCAGAACGCACTGCCCTGAGATGTGGTGATGGCCCACTGGCTTAGATGGATTTAAAGCAGTTAGATTTATGGAAGATCACTGTCTGTTAGCCATGATAGTTGAATGGCGCATACAGGTTCAGAGGAAGAAAGTTCAACTGTCAGATGCTGGGGAACAGTCAGCAGATTAGAACTGTCATCCATGTGCCCTGATTGTGAGCTTCTCCATGGTATCTGATTGTCCACTATTGGAAGCAGGATGCTGGACTAGATGGATCGTTGCTATGGTCCACCGTGGTTACCCTTATGTTCTTATGATCACTGTATTTAGGCTTCTTCAACAGAAGGAAGATACATTTGTTGCTTAACATTTTCTTTCTGACATTTTCAATGGCTTATTTATTTACTTCATTTAGACCCTACCTTTATCCCCAATGGATACTTGAATGGCTTTTCATCATTCTCCTTGCCTCCATTTTATCTTCACAACAACCCTGTGAGGTAGATTGGGTTGAGAGTATGTCTAGCCCAAGATCACAGAACAACTTCATGGCAGAGTGGGGATTTGACCCTGGATGCCCCAAATACTAGTCTAACATTCTAGCCACTACACCACACAGGCACTCACACTGGCTTATATTGGGGAAAGAACATAAGATTTGGATTCTGAATGAACGCACAACATTTATGGCAGTGAACTGTAAAAAAAAATATATCTTCAGAACCATGTTTTTTGGAAAGATGATTCAAACAAAGATGATAGAAACAAAGTGAGCATGCTGGCCAAATGTCAGATTAACATAATTTTATGTATTTACTCTCTTAGTATATTTGCAAAAGATAATGGAAATGAAAATTTCAAAGGTCAGAAGCTATGATCTCTAACCTATTTCAAAAGAGGATCAGGGAAAAGGACAAATATCTTGAAAAATTGTCATAATGTTTTTGTAATAAAATTCACTGGATGATTATTGTCACACACCATAAATTACAGGTAACCCAGAAAAGTATTTTCATTTCATGGTTGTTTGCCACTTGGAATCGAAATATACCTTCTATTCCAAGAAAATCCTGGCATTCCTAAGAACAAGCAGATTTCCATTCCATTATTGTACTAAAGTTTCCTACTGTGCTGTATTCAAATAGAAGAATTTCTAAAATTAATTCTGGAATTGGAACATGTGCAAATTGTTTCAGCTCACTTCATGCATTACATTTGCCCTGCCACAATGTTGAAGTACACTGGTTAAAAAAAAAAAAAAAAAAACCCTCCCAAACACACAAAACTTTGATGTCTGATTGAACTGTTTTCAGCAGCAGTGCTGCTCCTGATAGTCATGAATGCTTTGAGGGCTCATAAAGGAGGAGTGAACAGGAAATTGCTTTTGCCCCAGTATAAATAAAGACTGGAGAAATGTCATGGGTTTAACTAGTTTCTTTAAATCAGCTGATCTATATCATCTATTAAATTATGCTTATACTTTAATTGAGGGTGGGCTGCACTAGGCAGCCTAGCCATGGCTGCCTTTTTCTGGCTAAATCCACTCTGGCTCCAAACTTGGCCAGCGGCTACTGGAGGTCTTGTTCATCCTAGCCTGCACATAAAGTGTTGAGAGATGCCCAACACCCTACCCCAATGCGTGTTAAGCTGCTACCAGGTTCAGAGAGATGTTGCTCAGCACCAAAGGCTGAGCACTTCACAAGCTCCATCCCACCGTAAAACCAGTGCTGGTCTAATCAGGACATGCCCTCCATCATGCCCAATGGCTCAGGGTGTCCACCGCTTATCCCTGCCTAGCCTAAGCAACTCGCCCTATCTCTGCTAAACTAGTTATGGCCTAAACAGTCAGAGATCAGGCCTAAGTGCTGTTGTTGTTGTTGTTGTTGTTATGACTACTACTACAATCACCACTGACCTAAACATCACGAAGCAGGCGAAAAAAGGCTTTGCCCCCCTTGCCAATCAGGGGAAACCCCCCCCCCCAATCCCTGCTTGGTCCCAAACAGCAAACAGCTAATACCATGATATTGCAAGGTAGGTGGGTGGGTGGGTCAACAGCAGGCAGCAAAAAGCTGCTACACAAGGGTGGGGCAGCAATAAATAGCCCCCATTGGGAGGCTCCCCCACTGGATGGCTGCTTTTCTCCCCAGCCAATGTGGCCTTGAGCTTCATTTGAAGCTGGACTGAGACAAATCAATCCATGGCTCAACGGCCATGAATGCCTCTTCTTGTGCAAACATGTGCACCCTTCTGCTTGCAAAAAGGAGAGTTTGGATCCAAATCAAAGAGTTTTTCCTCAAAATTACAGATGTGCTATTCAGGCAACTAATTAGTCACTTTCCAGCCACTGTACCCTGGCTGTACGAAAAAGAGCTCTTGTGCTAGATGTCTAATGATGTTGAAAATGTGCTTTGTGAACATGCTGGTGGAAGGTATAACAAAGGGTTGTCAGTCACTGTTATAAATGCTTTATTGACCTATTAGATGCAGACAACTTTTCACATTTTACTAATACATCTATTATTTACTGGCCTAGTGCAAACTATTTACAGATGTTTAGAAAGGTAAATGCATTGTAGAATATGGCTGCTTTGAAAATCAAATTCATGTTAACTGGCTGTTGAAAGTCAGTGTTTTACTACAAATCTGATACACTGAAAAGACATATAATATCATCTATGGAGAACTTGGGGCAGGCAGGAAGATATAATATATTCGCTTATTATGCAACACACTTTTCTTATCCAAGCCTGAAATGCTTTGCATGCTAGTTTATTCAAACCCACAACATTCTGTTGCAAATTGCAACCCTCCCCACCTACTATATACAGCAGACAGAATTAATATGCTATCTAAGAATACACCTGTCTCTCACAGATATGCCTGGTGTAAAGGTTGTAATGGTATTTTATCTCAGTCTAGCTCTCTCTTTCTGTTGGTAATAGGTATTAGCGGATAACTCCCAAGAGTCTTCAAATCCTCTGGGATGCTCTATATTCTTCAAGCTATCACTTATCTCAGCTCAGGTCCCTCAATGAGTTAACCACCATTTTCTTGATGTAGTTTTTTTGTGACACAAATCATTTCTGGAAAAACACCCAACCTTGCAGCTCTCCATCACAAAACATAAATTGGTTCAGAAATATTTTTGGAAGCAGAGATGAACCATTCTTTCCTAATAATTTTGATTGGGAGAGAGGAATAAAATATCCCACTAGTCATAAATGATTCAAAAATTCATCTTTTTATAGCTTCACAAGAATATGTAAATTCAAAGAACACTGGAAAATCTTGTAATAATCATCACAGATTATACAAATTAGACATGAACAGAACCCCCAAATTAGTTTGCAGAATAAATTTGCCAGAAAGAATTTATCAATCTAGATTCCATTGACTCTTTGTAATGTGTGCCAGGATAACATCCATGTTCTGGATGCCCCAATTTGGGAGAGAAATATATTCAGTGAGTTCTAGAGACTTTTGTAGTGGTGCATGTCCAGAAGTGTATAGAACCATGACAGTCAAGATAAATTATGTCCACAGCATTCCCCTGCAAGTCCTCAGCAAGGACTGCACGACTGTACATAATAACATTATGTGCATAATGATGGCACATAATGTATACACACACACGACCCCAAGCTCACCTCTTCCTCCCTCCTGGCATCAGGCTCACCTCTCTTCCTCCCTCCCCCACATCAGGTTTGCCTCTCTTCCTCCTCCTTGGCCCCAGGGATTCCCTGGCTTACCTTCACCCCAAGGCTAACTTCCACCCCAGCCTTGTTTCCCCCCCAGATGTGATCTGACCCACTACTCACTGCCTAGGAGGTGGGACCCACTTCTGCAGCTGCCAGGTTGCAGCACACGAAGGCAGCCCTGGGCCTGGAGGACAGCCACACAGTTTGGGGATGCTCCTCGCCTCAATGCACTGGGGCCTGCCTGGGGGCCACGCTGCGAGACTGTGCTGGCCATGCGACTTCTCCCTGTGTGCATGTGCGTGTAGTAGCTTCGGCTCAGAGTTACCCTTGGCGCCTTGTGCCTGCCTCCTCATTGTGTTGCTACTGCTGGCTGCCAATCCCAGCAGCAGCAAGTTGTGCTGGCCGGCGAGCAAAAGCGACATCATGTGCTCTCTGAGTGCAATGTGCACAGCAGCCGGGTGGGCAGCTGTGTCTACAGCTTCTGACTGGGTGTTGTGCTGTGGCAGCTGCCCCCCTCCAACAACCCTAGATCCAGCCCTGTACCAAGAACGTCCCCTGAAAATAATTATTTCTAATATCTCAGATGAAATAAAATAGTGGTATTACTGTTTTGCAAATACTTTGCTAAGAAGATGCCTGGGTTTCTAAGATCTATGAATTGGTGAATGCTTCACTCTGTGTTTTTAAGATGTAATCATAAAATATAAACAAGTATGCACATGAATGAATTTTCAACTGTGCATTATTCAAGCATGCATATCAGGGAGAGAATTGTGTTTTATTAACTGTTTCGTAAGTTACTTCGTTGTTGAAGTTTGGAAGTGTGTTCCATTAGGGAGACCATAGTCTGATGCTGGGCAGACTAGCCCCTATGTACTGAAGGAAAATTCGACTACTGGAGGAATATCAACCACAAACTTTGAGATGTGTGGGCAAATTTTGTGTTGCTATATATAAGGCCGGAAAGGATGCAATTTATAAATAGATAAAATCTGATTGATAAACATTTTAAAAGCTAGCATATTTGCCTCTTTAGATATGGGATTTTTAGATATATTTTACTTTGTGGATTCTCTAACTGATTGATACTGTTTTTATTGTAAATTTATGTTACTCCTGATTAGATCTGTTCTTTTTTTTGGTCAACTGACTGTAAAATAAATGATTGATACTGAAGGAAAAAGCAGAATGGAAAAAAGGAAGAAAGATGGAGGAGAAAGTAGAGCATGGGCAGAGTGGGGAGAACATGATGTTAAGAATCTTTCTTTGTGTTGTCTTCTTGCCAGCATTAAGTATAAAAAAATGTGCATACATACAGTGGCAAGCATATCTAAATCCATATAATGAGTGGTGAATCTAGGGTTGCCATCTACAGGTAGGGCCTAGACATCTCCTGGAATTATCCAGACAGAAGAGATCAGTTTCCTTGGAGAAGATGGTTGCTATGGCGTTAAACCCTCCTGCGGTCCCTCCCTAGGCTCCACCCCTAAATCTCCAGGAAATTCCCAACCCAGAGCTGGCAACCCTACAAGTATCCTTTGTAAGCCTAACAGTTGGTATTTGGGAGCAAGTTCAACAACCAAAGAAAACTTTGCTGCTGCAAGTGTTGTTTTGAAACTTTCTTTATGAAAGTTTATTTCAAACACAGTAAGAAAGGCATAAAAGAGCTCAGGAGCTACTCCTGCTATGGGAGATATGCCAGATGCATATCCAGCTTTCCCTGACTATAGGGCCAGACTGTGGGAATCAGACTGTAGGGTTTTAAACAGTGAAAGGCTTACATTATGCCACTCATTAAAAATAAACACATAACCTACCCTTGTGTTTTGCAAGTTTCTCAAGCCTTCGTCATTACAGTAGATTCCTAAAGCATTGGCATAGTATCAAAACCCATATTTTCATAAAACAAAAGGAACTGCCTAGATAGAGTTATGCCAACAGATCATCTTGGGTCATACTGTCTGTCTAAATCAGTGATACTCAGTGGTGTGGGAGTCATGTGTGTCTCTTTAACATGACAGCTGTGGCTTTTCTGAGCCCCCCCCCCTTCAGTATGGTAATTGCCTCACATTCCAGGAAAGTGGGCACGACCATTGACCAGTATGGATTGTATTTGGCAGGTGGCTTGCACATTAAAATAGTAACCACTGGAGGGACTGGAGTACAGGTAAGCTGCAAGCTTTCCTGAGCAGCAGGTCTTGTGCCAGGATTGGAAGTAAAGGGCGCATCCTCTCCACCACCACCATACTTGCAGACTCTGCAACATCATCCCAGCAGCTGGGTGTCATTTTTAATCCTTGCTGTTCTGAAGGTGCCTTGGGAATTTTACACTCTTACCTGAGCTGCTGCTCTTCATGTGGAAGAGAGAGTGAGAAGGCAGAGAGGGAAGCCCACAGAGTACCACTTGGACCAAATTAATGCTGGCTAAAGTCTTGAATTCTCTGGTAGTGATCTCTTTCAGCCTTTGCTATCTGAGATCCCTTGGTGGTTTTCAATGTCCTACCCTCAGAAAATTATTTGCAAGATATTAGCTATTGATCCTAACATATGATCTTAAGCCAAGTTATACTCTTCTAAACTCATTGACTTCAGTTATTTTGGTAAGGTATAACTTTGTTCGCCCTGACTTGAATGGCTCAATCTTGTCACATCTCAGAAGCTAAGCAGCTATGGCCCTGGAGGCCACCCAGGAAGTCCAAGGCTCCTATTCAGAGGAAGGCAATAATAAACAACCTCTATCTCTTGCCTTGAAAACCCTGTGGGATTGTCATAAACCGACTGTGACTTGATGACACTTTCAACCACCACCTCAGTTTAGGATTACACTGATGTGTAACTGGTTAATTAGCATGCAAGTGTTTCCCCCCTCTATCTGTCTTTGAAGTTTTACTAAAAGCATTGATAGGTTATCCATAGGAGCTGTTACTGCTCTCTAGCTCACAAGGTAATTTTTTTATCCTGGCAGCAGACTCTAATTACATAAATTATTTTAGCATCATCTTTATTATTAGATGTGCTCTGTAATATTATTTATGTAGTGCTATATTTTTTTAAAAAAACCCCCACATCAGACAGCAACTCAGTGATGAATCAGAATAGTGAATAGCAAAATAGGTGTAATGCATTAGCACACAAAATTGGTATGAGGCTTGGTTAGTTAAATGATTAATTAGAGGGCAAGTGCTACTTCTGAAATATTGTTAAGAGCTTTGGTAGATTATGCTTAGCAGTTATGTGAGCTCTTCTGCTAATTTTTATTCCAGAAGCAGAGTCTGAATATAATACAAGTTATGGCATAACAGTAATTATTATCATCATCTTCATCATATCTACTCTCTAAAATTATTTATGAAGTACTATGAATGTGGGGGGAGCCTGTTATACAGCAGCTGAGTGCTGGAACTGAATTGCGAGTCCCTTGTATTTTCTAATTAAGAATGCTGTTGAAATGCTACTTAGCGATATCCCTTAGTAGAAATAGTTTAAACTGGAAGATTAATTATATGTTTCATGTTGATACTGATTGAGATATGTGAGGCATCTCAATGGACTCTGTATTTATGCGGCATTCGGAATTGGAAAACTGCCAGAACTCTTCACAAAGTTTCACTCTGCTTGAACCATATTGTTTTCTACAGCTGATGCTTCCAAGGTCTACAATTCTACTGCTAGCGAAACTAGAGAATGCTACAATGCTGTGATGTGGAATGTTTTCCCCAAGTCACTGGCACACAGGACAGTGAAAACCAGTTTGCTGAAATCTACTCACTGAATACACATGAAGTTGGATAAACTGTAATCAGTTAATCTCACTTGTTGGGATTAAGATTCAGTAAGAGAGAATTTTCCTATTTATTTCATTTATTTGTTTAAGTTTTTTTATCCTGCTTTCCCAAGTGTCCAAAGTAGTGTCCAAAGTAGCCACCAATACAATTAAAGCACTAATAGAAAAATAAAACTAATTAGAATAAATTAATATCGTAATGCCAAAATAACAGCAACAATGGCATCAGTGTCAACAATAAAGGCTTTTAATGTAGTCAGTTTCATACAAGCATGAAATGTATTTTATTTACAAAATTAATATCCTGCTTTTCTGCCCTTGCATGGTACACTAAGGGAGCTAACAATTTAAAACATACATGATAAAATCACATTTTAAAACTGTTAAAATCAATCCCCGCAAACACACAATATTAAAACAAATGGAAAACAGAGCTAAAATGAATACAAAATACATAAAAACAGTAATTTTAAGCATTGGTCAGGAAGGAAGGATCAGTGAGGGAATGCCAAACAAGTCTTTATCCACTGACAGACAATGGCAACAAAAGGGGACAGACAAATCTCCCTGGGGAGAGAGTCTCAGAGCTTTGATACCATAACCAAAAGGCCCTCTCCGGGGTTGCCACCTGCTCAACTCAGAAAAGTGGGGGCACCTGAAGCAGAGCCTCTGAAAATGACTATAGCAGCTGGGCAAACTCATAATTGTTTAGGAGGTATGTTGGCCCCAAACTGTATAGGGCAGTGAAGGTCATGACCAGCACCTTGAGTTGTACCTGGAAACAAATTGGGAGCCAGTGTAGATGGGCCAAGACAAGAGTGATATGGTCCCCATGACCCATTCCATTTACCATCCTGGATGCAGCATACTGTGCCAGTTGAAGTTTCTAAACACGTTTAAAGGACAGCTTCATGTAGAACACATTGCAGTAGAACACACTGCAGTAATCTACCGTATTTTTCGCTCCATAGGACGCACCGCTCCATAAGACGCACCTAGTTTTTAGAGGAGGAAAAGAAGAAAAAATCTTGTTTTCCTCCTCTAAAAACGCGGGCAGGGAGCGGGCGCGCGGGCGCGCCAAGCGCTCAGAGCGGGCGGGGAGGAGGCGGGCGGGCGCTCCAAGAGCTCAGAGCGAGCTGGGAGGAGCCGGGCGGGAGAGGCGCGCCAAGCGCTCAGAGCGGGCGGGGAGGAGGCGGGCGGGCGCGCCAAGCCGCCCCCCTCCGCTTCCCAGCTGGGAGGCGAGCAAGCGCACAGAGCGGGCTGGGCAGGCGCACAGAGCCGGCTGGGTACGCTGGAACGGCGCGAGGCAGCTTTCCCCGGCTGCCTCCCAGCGCGCCCAGCCGGCTCTGTGCGCACATTCGCTCTATAAGACGCACCCACATTTCCCCTCACTTTTGAGAAGGAAAAAAGTGCGTCTTATGGAGCGAAAAATACGGTAATCTAGATGTAACCAGGGCTTGCACCACAGTGGCCAGACCCTTTCTGGTCAGGAAAGGCCATGGCTGGCTAACCAGCTGAAGCTGGTAAAAGACACTCCTGGCCCACAGCTGCCACCTGCTCATCCAGCAGAAGGCCTGAGTCCAAGAGCACCTCCAGACTACAGACCTATTCCTTCAAGGGGGAGTGTAACTCCATCCAGAACAGGAGACACCTTAAATCCTGGGTGAGCACTTCCTTAGCACACCAGTAGCAATCCCAGTTGTGGGGATTAAGCTTCAATTAATTAGCCCACATCCACTCCAAAACTGTCTCCAGACACTGGTTCATGGTTTCAGAATCAAATATCTGTAAACTGAAGCGTGGTATGTGTGTGTTATATTTAATTCAATTTCTCTGAGTTTGTGTGGAGAAACCTCACAGTGGATTAGGCCAGAAAGAACCTATGGCTGGAGAAACACTAACATCTTGTAACTATGTACAGTTCAAGTTACATAACCTCCACATAACTCCATATAAGGGACAAGCCAATCCAAACAAGTACTGTTTATTTATTTAGGGATTTTTGATGTCACCTCTCCTGGGAAACCAATCTGAGGCAATTTACAAAATACTATAATAAAAAAGGGCATGAGCTTTCGTGAGCCATAGCTCACTTCTTCAGCTGTGGCTCACGAAAGCTCATACCCTACCAGAAAATATTTTTGTTAGTCTTTAAGGTGCTACTGGACTCTTGCCCTTTTCTACTACTGCAGACAGACTAACATGGCGACCCACTGTGAACTATAATAAAAAACAAACATAAATTATTAACTGAAATCCAGCCTTTAAAAATCCAAGCCATAAATTTAAAAAAAATGTTGAGTGGCTTGAAGTGAGTTTAACAATTTCAAACTAAAAGCACCTTATAAAATTATTTTAAAAGATCAACTCTTTAATTAAAAACCTAGTTTACAGAAATACTTTGGCCTGGCATCTAAAATAAAGTAACATGGGTGCTAGCCAAGCCTCAAGGAGAAGGGTATCCCATAAATGAGGTTGTAGTGTTGCTAGGTTTCTGGCTGTAATGGTAACCCCCCCACTGGAAACCCTCATTGCAATTAAAAAAAAAAAAACTACTGGTATTACACAGCACTATGTCACTTCTAGGGAAAACCAGAAGTGATGTCATGTTGTTCTAGGAATCATCAGAAACTCCCAGCACAACATGACATCACTGCTGGTTTTCCCTAGAAGTGATGTCACACACAGAACATGCAATACTGGGGAGCCTCCCATGTTCCCACCCTCCAAGCTCCTGGCATTTGCCAGGCATGGCCTGGCAATTCTAATGAGGTGCCACTACTAAAAAAAGCCCTGACTCTGGTTGCCACCTCCCTCACATCTGAAGGCGTGGGCACTGAGAGCAGGTCTTGTGAGGCAGATCTTACTGGCAGGCTGGCAGGACGATATGGGAGAATATGGCCTTTCATGAGATTGGGAACGTATCTCTGAACAGTATGTGGGGATACATCTCTGAACACCCTGTCAAAGAGCTCCCCAACCTGTCTCCACCAGTTGGAGGCTGCTTTGGTTTGGTCAAAAGTTTTCCAAAAGACAAAACCTTGAACTCCAGGCTTTCGCCCCAAGTCCAAGGAGTAGCTGCCACCAGCCCTTTCAAAAGGTTGAGCTCCAGGGGGAAGATAAGGGCAATCCTCTCCCAACTCACTCCAAAATTGAGTGTAACGCTTACCCTGCAAGGTAGAGACCTGCCAGGGAAAGATTACACTCCCAAAATGTCTTAGGTTTTTGGTAGATGGTTTTTACACTCACACAAAGGCACTTAGAATTTAGGCTTGGAATCCCAAAATCACAGACACAAGCCATTTAAAGGCTAACAATTTATTTATAAGATTCAAGCTGGTTTACAGGAAAGAAAAAGTCATGAAGTGTTAAGCAAGAAAATAATAAACTATTTAGCATAACTAGCTAATACATTCAAAAACCTTTTTTGGTTCAAAAGGATTGGCAAAGGTTTCTTGCATCAGGTTTATAGTTACCAACTTCCAAAGATGCTTCCAGCATTCAAGAGTTTCAAAAGGGTGTCCAAAGGTTTCTCCAAGCAGGTCAGCTTGACCAGAGTTTCCCCGTAGGGCCAAAATCAAATGGGTTGTGATGCAGCCAGCACAGCCTTCCTGCTGTGCACCCCAAAGCATGCATATTTTCTCAAGGGTTGGTTTGTCCTTATATTCGTTTTCTCAGTGGCATGAGCTCATAGAGGCCAATTGAGAAAACGCAAGCACTTAGCTGTTAATTAATCACTTGGTCAGAATTGCTGACTCATTCAGAGATGTGTTCAGGTGAGGAAGCCTGCAGAACTACCTGCACCTGGACATTGTCATGATGGCTGACCATTTAATTACCATGGCAATGCACGGCCTTGCATTCCAAAAAGGGGAAAGGTTAACTAGCACCAGTTGGGGCTTACTCCCTCCACAGAAGCAGTTTTCAAAAGGAAACTTATTTTTCTGGTCTAAAATCCCAATAACACAAAATTCACAGGCTTCTCAGGCCTGAACCAAAAAAATCATGAAATCCAAGAAATTGAGAGACCTCAACTTCTTGACACACCCCTCTTCTACATCTCCTACATTCAGCATCAGTGCCATAAACAGGCATAGAATATCTGTCCCTATAAAATGAAAGCATCAACTCACTTACTTCTCTCTAGTTGTTCATTACTTTACAGTTTAATTCTCTTTAGGATTAAATTAACTTTATCAGACTGCAACACAACAAGGAAATAATAAATGCATTAAGGAAGTAGTCTTGAATACTTTTTGCTCCTGAGAACAGCTTTTATGATGAAGTGAATAAGTCAGTTTAACTTGTTACCCAGAATATGTTTTTCCCCCAGTAACAGTGTGTGTGTGTGTGTGGGGGGGGGGGGATTGTACTTCCATTTCAACTCAGATCTAATAAAGCATCAAGAAACTTATATCAGCAAAGTGTAGTTGACTGGAGAACTCCTCAGAAGTGAATGGCAAAATAGATAAATAGCTAAAAACATCATAAAGTATTTATAGTTTAAGAAACTATAATCTGTTGTTTTATTGCATGTCTTGCACTGAATATACTTTACATGAAAATTACAATAAGTGAATCTTTTGCCTCATTTCAAGCTGCTTCAATTCTTAAAGTAGTTTGGAAATTGAATTAGCGGTGAAACAATTGTTATTGCTTTCTCAGTCATTCTTTACGTTTATTGTATATAATTACTGGTAATGTTTTATTATATATTATTACTGGAGATATATAAAATATGCATGGCATGATATATCTATACAATGTATAGTCTCAGTTGTTTGGTACATATGGGTATATGGAAGGAGGACTCGGAACATGCCCTAACCTCCACAAATTCAAAATCCTGTTTCTGTAGAGGCCTACGTACAAACTGTACTATGTGGGGAAGGTTCTTTCATGCATAAGGAGCCCATGTGATTTTAGTTGTACATGAGCAGATCTGTGCAAACATGATCTTAAAGTATAGTGGTTAGAAATAGGGGCAGCAGGAGGGATCCTGATCCCTCCTCCATTAATTTAATCAGCATCTGCCTGAAAGTCCTGGTGACAGGGCTGAACAAAAACAACAATCCAATATCTGCATGCATGCCGCTCAGGGTGAGGCACAAAGCAGCTGTTGCTGTACAAAACAACATGATTGCTAGCAAGGTAAGTATTCTTTAACTGAATCACTTTTTTGGTATATGATGGGTGCAACATTGCCATTGTGCATTGCAGCGAAATATTTGCATTTTCCAAGTGATTGGTTTGCTAAACACAGTAAATCTTTTCCAGTTCAATGATATGGTTTCATCTTATTTTATAGTGGATGAGGAAATACTGGACCTTCTGTATGAAAAAGTCTTGAAAGAGCCACAGTTCAGTAGGACTACTGAAATATTTTCTCCAAAATATCTGCAGGATGTATTTAGAGAGACTATAAAACTCTTAGAAATTACTGTCATTTCTCTTTCAAGAGAAAAATACTTTTATGAAGTATAATGATCCATGTTGTCAATGGAAAAAGAAATAATATATGGCATGGAAGGGTCCAATAAAAAGGTCACAGGAAAGTTTGAAAATCAGAAACAACATGCCGGGGACTCTCAAGGACTTGCAGGAAGCGTACCCTCTCCCCCACTATTTTCTCTTTCCCTTCCCTGATAGCCCCCATACCCTTTTCTGCTTCCTTCTCCTATTCCCATACATCAGCCAATCTACCTTTATCTGTTCCCCTTTCTTCAGCTTTCTCTGCCCCCCCCCATCAACCTCTTCCCAGGAAGCCTGGCCCAGTGGGAGATTGGGGTAAGGGGCGGAATGGAGGGGCAGCTGTGGGTAACGGCATGATGCCATTTCCAAGAAACCCCAGAAGTGCTGCCAGACCTCTCTAGGAATTGCACAAAACTCAATGGTATGCTAGTGACATCATGTTGTATCCAACTGTGGGAGTTTTTGGTTGTTGTTTTTTCAAGTACTTTCTCTCACCAGCTACTAGAGAGCCAGTGGCCAAAGCTAGGGATGTTCAAACTCCTGGGGGTTCAGATTACATTGTAATCACCAGATGAGTATATCTCATGATTTGCCAGCTGATCTGATCGACTGATCGAGGAGCCATTCACTGGAGTTTGTGGGGGGCGGTGGCTGTACAACAGCACCTTCACACACTCTTCACTTCACACTTTCAGGCATACATGTTGTCTTACATCCTGATGCCACTACTGCACAGACATAATTATTTTCCTTGCAACCATGTTTAAATCTTTCTTCTTAAGTGGATTAGTTTTAAAGTAGATTCTACCTTTTGTTGTTCTCTTTATAATTAATTCTAAATATAGAATAACAGCATGGTTTTATTGCTTACAATTCAGCTGTTTCGCAAACGAGTTCAGCATAGAAGTTACCCATAAAACCCAGACTTGATTTGGAAAAGCAAGGGAATGGGTTTAATATGGTCTATGCAAGTAAAATGAATCTGGATCCTTCATCTGAGTAGATCTGTATAAAGATTTACTGGGGTGGGGGATGATCTCACCCACCCTCCAGCCACCATCTCAACGGCTATGTTTGGAAGAAGGGGACAAGGACACCGATTTTCCAAACACTAGGTCATACCACATGGTTAACCTTCTTTCTCAATTTTATACTTTTCTACACATAATACTAACAAACTTTGCTAGTAGAAGTTGCAGACTGCAAATTTATGCATGACACTTGAGAATTCTCAAGAAAAACATGGGAATGAGTCTAATTTATCCTCTGCAAGCAGAATGAGGATGCAGTCCTTTTGGGGTGTAAGTTCACTGAATAAAAGAGGACTTGCAACTGAGTAGACCTTCTTAAGTGTGGTCTGGAGGGGGGGGCAAAACAGCCTAAGAAAAGTCCCCTCCTCCTAGCCACAATCCTATTCTTCTTGGTTGGAGTAAGCCTGGGTTCCCGCCTAAACGGGAGCCATTTTGCTGCCCCGGGCGGAGAAGGAAAAGCCGAGAGCGGAGGTGGGAGGGAGATCGGGTTGGCCGACTGACATGTGTGTTCGCGCGTACACGTCAGGCTCGTGCCTGGCCCGATCTGCCCGGTAACGGCCTCCTCATTGGTTGATGCCAGGAGGCTCTGAACCAATGAGGGCTGAGGGCGGGAGCTGGGTCAGGGGCGTGGCTAGCCCCACCCTAAAATTATATAAGGGGGAGTGGGGCCCACCCACGGCTCACTCCGTTTTTCTTGCGAACCTGCCCACCCTAATTTGTTTTACGTTATTAATGTCACAACTTGGGGCAGTTTGGCATGGAGATGTGTCACGTTGGGGGAAGCGCATGGTTATGGGGTCGCTTCCCAGGTTCGGGAATCCCAGTTTGGGGTTTTGGGAGAGGCTTCCAGGACATGCCCTTCTGCAGGGCAGTTTGTCCGCCTCTTCCCATGTGGTGGGGGATAACACATAGTGGCGTTCGTCCTAGTGTTTTCCTGGACTGCCATCCCGGTTGCTCACAGCGGGAGCGCTGTGGGCAGGTGCTATGTCAGGGCCTTGGGGGAAAAGGCCTTGGCAACTGACACATCACACATGCTGTGCCACAAGGGGTCGCAGCTGTTTGCCAATTCCAAGTTGTGGCCCAATTTATTCCAATTCATTCCAATTATTACAGTTAAATATTAATAATGTTGTTGTTTAATAAAGTTGTGTTTTAATAAAATGTTAACTAAGAAAGTATCTTCAACTTTATAAAGAGTGTCGGTATTCCTTATCCAATTAGCCCTGGGTCAGCAAGGGGACATGACACCAACCTTCCAACCACTAGGTCAAATCACCCAGTTAGCTTTCTCTTTCAATTGTCTACGTTTCTATGTATAATACTAATAAACTTTGATAATAAAAGCTGCACACTGCATTTCTATGCGGGCTTACTTGAGAACAATTCTCATGAAAAAATGTGAATGAGTCTAATATGATCTCTGCAAATGGAATGAGGACTGAAATATGGTGAACAACAGGATATGTCACCTTTGTTTTAACTTAAGAACATTTTTAATTTAGTTCACTCATTCACCCACTGGCTTGGCCTTCGTTTAGTTGGCCTCTCAATTAGCTATCTCAGCAATCCACTTACATACAGGAGCTCTGCAGGGCCAAAAGTAAAGGATGTGGAAAGCAAAAAACCCACCGTCTACAGGCTTCTTGTATACATTACAACAAGGATGTAATCCTTTTTCCTGGGGGTAAACTCTGGCACAGAGTGGTAAGCTGCAGTACTGCAGTCCAAGCTCTCCTCACGACCTGAGTTTGATCCCAACGGAAGTTGGTTTCAGGTAGCCGGCTCAAGGTTGACTCAGCCTTCCATCCTTCTGAGGTCGGTAAAATGAATACCCAGCTTCCTGGGGGTAAAGGGAAGATAACTGGGGAAGGCACTGGCAAACCACCACGTAAACAAAGTCTGCCTAGTAAACGTTGGGATGTGGCATCACCCCATGGGTCAGGAATGACCCGGTGCTTGCACAGGGGACCTTTACCTTTACCTTTTTAAACTAATTGAATAAAAAGGGGCTTGCATGTTAGTAGACTAGCTCAGGGGTGGTCTGGGAGGCCAAATCCACCCTGGAAAAGCACACATTACAATCCTGGGGACCGTTATTCCAGTCTGGGTCTGTCATTTCAGATCTTGGGGTATGAGAGTTCAGTCCTAAATTGGTTTACTCAGATATCCCATTTCATTCATTAAGACAGAATCTTCTGAGCTTCCACCTGTATTTCTACATATGGAATACTTATAAAAGTAAAAAGGTTTAATTGTAATTGCCTGTGGAATTGTTTGGCAGCCTTCTTTCCCTTCCCTTTTATACTGTACTGCTTACTGGATGTGTTATACTGTGTGCATCTTCTAATACTAAAATCCAGTTCATTGGCTCATTGTTCTCTGTATTTCAGCATCTTCTAATTGTAAAAACTCGTAGTGACATACTGTTTCTTTGTTCTTTAACCTGCATAATCTAGTTTTATTGTATTGTTCATGGCATGTACTATACTGTTTTTATTGCACTGGCTTTTGTAACCCTGCAATCTACATTGAGTCTCAGTGAGGAAGGTGGCTGGCAAATGTAAGCAAAGAAAGTTTGGAAGTCAGCCGATTTGGCTTCTAGGCAGGCTTGAACTGCAGCACTTCTTTTTAAGACATGAACCACTGATTGTCAAGACTAATGCTGAACAGCTTGTCTTTTTTTGTGTGCTGTCAAGTCACAATTGACTTATGGCGACCAGCTTTTCTAATATATAATACATTATAGTTAAATAGGGGAGACATTTCTTAATTTTTTTAAAAATAACATCTTGCAAAGATGCTACGGCATGAATTTCAGTACAGCTCTGAAGCTAAACTTGGAAGGCAATTGCAACTGAAATCCAGGATTTAGTACCAGCGTCTTGCATAAGGCTGCCAACCTATAGGAACTAGCTGGAGATCTCCTGCTATTACAACTGATCTCCAGTTGATAGAGATCAGTTCCCCTAGAGAAAATGGCCGCTTTGGCAATTGGTCTCTATAGAATTAAGTCCCTCCCCTCCCCAAACTCTGCCCTCCTCAGGCTCCGCCCCAAAAACCTCCCACCAGTGGCAAAGAAGGACCTGGCAACCCTAGTCTTAACAGCAATTCGCACAAGACACAAAGCTCAAGTGCTGAGCAAAATGATACATTTCTTGAGGGGAGGGCGAGAATCAGATGCAATATGTTCTCCTTATGCCACTTGATTACAGCATGTTAAAAGATAATTTGACTTTTAACTACTTCATTTTTATTGTCATTTATTCAGAAGCCAGAAGTTCTTTCAGAGATGTGCAAATGCCTGCATAACATCCTGATAGGGACAGAAATATGTCTTCATGTCTCCTATAGCCTCTGGGCTTAGCCTGTATTCATTCTTATCACCCTCCTGTTGTTATTCTTCTATCAGCTAGTGCGACATGGATGGGGAAAAGAGAGCAATAATTTAAACATTGTTATTGGGATTCTTCTCACTTGAAAATGTGTTGATAACCTTGTTTTCAAAATATGATGCTTATTTTCTTGAGCTTCCTAACACTGACATCCTAAGCAAGTCTACTCAGAAACTTAATGGAGTGTACTTAGGAATGCACTATAATGCTGGTGAATGGCTCAACTGCAACGTTATGTTAGAAGAGGGCATCTTCTCAAATCATGACTCTGCTAGTCTCAGGTTAGGCAAACATTCATTATCCAAAATGCAATTAATCTCTGTAGTTCTTCTCAAATTAGCATAACCCCATTTAAATTAAACTTAAACTTTCCCCTTACCTACATTGTTTGAAGATCCTCAACACATGAAGTTTTTGTGCTATACTATACAGTTTTTGGTGCTGTATCAGAGTAACATATTATGAAATTGTTATTTTTGTTTTCACATATTTAGTAATACTTGGCACTAATACAGCATGTTTTTGACTGTTCAAACATACTTTAGTAACCATTATAATAATTCTGTTAGAGCCAGTACTGTTATCCTATTATTGCAGACAGGGGGCTGAAGCCAAAAAGAGGCCATTAACAGTGCAATCCTAAACCCCATCTCTGAATAGCTTAGGATGGCAAATAAGACCTACCCCAGTTTAGTCAGAAAAACAGAGTTTCACTTACCTGTAACTGTTGTTCATTTGGTGGATCTTCTATGCAGGCACACATTGGGGACTGCGCAGGCGCAGGCCAGCCACGGATAAGATTTGTCAGCTTCTAGCAAAATCTAAGAGAGTGCTCCCCCTACCCTTGGGGCATGCAATCTTCCCGCCCCTCGGTCACATGACCCAAGGGAGAGGGAGCACTCTTCCCTCCAGTTCTCCAACCTGCCGCCACGGAACCAACTACTGGTCTAGCGGAGAGGTCCCATAGCGAGGAAGGAGGGAGGGATGTGTGCCTGCATAGAAGATCCACCAGATGAACAACAGTTACAGGTAAGTGAAACTCTGTTTTTCATCTGTTTGGCTTCTATGCAGTCCCACATTGGGAGAGTAGTGAGCTCGCTTACCAGGACGGTGGGTGTGGGGCAGCCACTGAAATAAGGACTGCAGTACAGCACGTCCCACGGCTGCATCTCTCGCAGAGTCCACATCCACATACGCTCTGGTAGAGTGTGCTTTAATCATAGGAGGGCATTCTTGGTGAACAAGATCGTAGGCCAATTTGATGGTAGACGTGATCCACCTCGACAGAGTCTGAGGAGAAGCACGATGACCTTTACGGTGTACCCCGAAGCAAACAAAAAGGTTATCGTCCTTACGAAAGTTCTGAGACCTCTTAATGTAAAAAAGGAGGGCTCTTCGGACATCGAGGGAGTGTAACGCCCTATCAGCATCTGAGGATGGGTGAGGGGGAAAAAACGGGAGGAAGGCTGCTACTACCTTGAGTAAAAAAGAAATCTTTGGCTTCAGTACCACCCTATCTGAGTGGAACTTAGTATAAGGAGGTGAGTGTGAGAGTGCTGATAAGTCACTCACTCTCCTTGCTGAGGTAATTGCGACCAAAAAGGCCACCTTGAACAATAGCAGAGCCATTTCACAGGTGGCCAATGGCTCAAAGGGAGGTCTCATTAGTTGAGAAAGTACTAAGGAAAGACTCCACTGAGGAACGGGTGGAGTGACGGGAGGATACAAATTAGTGAGACCTCGCAAAAACCTTTTGTAAAGGGGACGAGAAAAGACTAAAAAGGAGTCAATATCTGGGTGAAAAGCCAAAATTGTGGCTAAATAAACTTTAATGGATGAATTAGATAAACCATCATCTTTGAGGGTTAGCAGATAATCAAACACAACAGACAGTGGGCAAGTAATTGGCAAAACGTCTTTGAATTTAGCCCAATCAGAAAAATGTCTCCATTTTGCGTCATAAGATCGTCTCGTGGAGGACTTTAAGGAGTTCAATAAGACCCTAGCGACCCTGTCAGACCACTGCCCTGTGGCCGCACCCTCCAGGCAGCGAGTTGTAGGTCTGGGGGGGGGGGAGAAGGATATAGTTCCCTTGCACAAGTGATATGAGCACTGCGAACCACGTCCTCCTGGGCCAAAAGGGAGTGACAATGATGGCATCTGTCTTGTAGTGGTTAAACTTGGCTAGGACCTTGTGAAGTAGAGGGAATGGGGGAAAGAGATAAAAGAGAGCCCCGTTCCAAATCGTCTGAAAGGCATCCCCCAATGAGCCCGGGCTGGTTCCCTCCCTCGAATAAAACCTGCGACACACGGCGTTGAGGTGTGTTGCAAAAAGGTCTACTTGTGGGTAACCCCACTGTCGGAATATTTGGTGAAGACAGTTGCCGCTTAAGGAGAGGTTGTGCGTTTGATTGGGAAGGCGACTCAGAGCGTCCGCTAATGTATTGCTCTTGCCTGCGATGTGAATTGCTACGAGAGTAGCAGGATGAGCTATGGCCCATTCCCAAATGTCGCTGGCCTCTTTGGAGAGTGAAACGGACCCTGTGCCGCCCTGCTTGTTTATATAATACTGGGCGGTGGAGCTGTCCGTAGCGATCTGAATGTGATGTCCGTCCAGGTGCCCTGCAAATGAAGACAGAGCGAGACGGATGGCACGAAGCTCTAATAAATTTATGTGCAACCGGGATACTAAATGTGACCACGTACCCCATGATGTAAGGTTACCACAATGAGCACCCCATCCAGGAAGGGAAGCATCTGTGAACAGGTACCTCTCAGGGGAAGGACAATGAAAGGGGATGCCTCAGAGGATGTTGATGTCATACGCCCACCACTGTAGGGAAGCAATGACATATCTGGGGATGGATAGGTGTTTGTACTGGGAGTCAACATTGAGCCTGAACGCCCGGAGGAACCAGTTTTGGAGCGGGCGCATACGAAGTTGTGCAAACTCCACCACAGTTGTGGTGGAGGCCATGAAGCCTAACAACTGCTGTATATGGTAGGCTGTCTGAAAGCGTTTCTTAGTGAACTTGGCCACCAATTTTTGGATGGTGCGACCACTTTGAACAGGGAGGAAGGCCCTGGTTTGTTCGGCATCCAAACGCGCTCCAATGAAGGTATGTACCTGTGCAGGGACAAGTTTGGACTTGGAGAAATTAACTAAAAGACCCAGATTATTAAGGACTGCAAGGACTAAATCCACTTGCATGGCCAACTGTGCTTGAGAAGGACCCACGATTAACCAATCGTCAAGGTAGGGAAATATTACACAACCCTTCAGGGCAAGGTGAGCTACCACAACCACAAGGCACTTTGTAAAGGTCTTGGGGGCCGTAGATAACCCAAAGGGTAACACATTGTACTGGTAACATTTTCCGTTACATTCAAACCTCATGTATTGGCGACACTCTGTGTGAATCACGATGTGGAAGTAAGCATCACGGAGATCTAGCACCGCAAACCACATGTGCCTGTCCAGGAGGGGAAGCACTTCTGGGAGTGAGAGCATACGAAATTTTCTGGTCTTAATAAAGGCATTAAGGTCCTAAAGATCCAGGATAGGGTGCTTCCCCCCCTTTTTATCCACAAGAAAAAAGTGGGAGTAAAACCCGTGGTTCTGGTCAGCAGATGGAATCTCTGAAATGGCCCCCTTAGAGAGGAGATTGTCAACCTCTTGTACAAGTAGGTCAGGGGCCGGTGACAGAAAGCGAGCCAGAGGCCTATGTGGAGGTAACGTAAGAAACTCTATGAAGTAACTGACATCTATTATTTTCAGAACCCATATATCACTGGTAATTGCAAACCACGCATGGAAGAAATCAGACAGGCGATCATGAAAAACAACGGACACATCTAGTCATGCCTGTTTTGGTTTGTTGAAACAGCCCGGAGACCGTCTGGGGCCTTTGCGGACCCTAGGTTTGTTTTGGAACTTCCTTTCGTTCTGAGGGCGAGGAAAGGAAGGGCGGTATGAAGGTTGTGTGAAAGACCCTTGAAAACAGTATGGGCAGGAAGGTTGGTTGGTTTGTCGGCCAAAATAACACCGCTTGAAATCAGGCGCCTGAGGGGCAATCCCTAGAGACTTTGCATTTGTCTTATTCTTTTTCAAGTGATCCAGGAAGGTATCTGTTTGGGCGCTAAATAGGGACGTCCCTTCAAATGGAAGGTCTTCGATACGTGCCCTACTATCATAGGGGAGCGCAGATTGACGCAACCAAGCGTGTCTGTGGATGACTATGGCGGAAGCAATGGCTTTACTGGCAAGTCCGCCACATGGCGTGCTGCCGTGAGCTGCTGCCTTGCTAAAGACATACCCTCGGACTGAATGGCTACCGCCAAAGGGCGCTGGTCGTCAGGAAGGATGGAAATTTGAGGGGATACACGATCCCAAAGGGAGTACTGATATCTGGCCATGACCACAAGGAAGTTGGAAATGCGGAGGCCTACCACACTAGAGGTATACATTTTTCTAGCAAGGAGATCTAGTTTGCAACCCTCTCTATCCTGTGGAGAGGAATGTGCTCCTGACCTATATTTACCAGGCAAAGCCTCCACTATAACGGAATTAGAGGGGGATGCTGGTGGAGGAATTCTCCACCTTCTCTGCGAATCTTATATAGATTCTCTACTCTTTTGGTGGAAGAGGGGACTGAGGCAGGCTTAGCCCAGTTGGTACGGACATGTGGATTAATTGTTCCGAGTGTAAGCGAACGTCCCCCATAGGAGAAACTGGTTTAGAGTCCCCAACAGTGTCCTCGGGTGAGGGAACTGAAGCGTGGGATTCCTCATCCTCATCAGGAGAGAAAGAGGTGTCATACTCAGATGGATCAGTGTCCCTTGACATAGAAGGAGACCTGGGTAGAGGAGGCTTGCGAAGCGATGCTTGCCTTGGACGGACGGAATCCTTGGAATGATCATCAGGATGGCGAGACGGCGTGTGTCGACGCCAAGAGCCTCCAGAAGGCGGATGTGAACGGGAGTGCCGGTGACGACGACGGTCGACCGAAGAGCCCGAATAGACGGAAGGAGTAGGATATCGGCATCGAGAAACATCTTGGCACCGATGAGAGGGAGTCTGGCTCCTAGAGGAGTAACAGCGCCTCTGAATGGTCGGACTGCGTGAACGAAGTGAACGGCTATGTCTGGTGGTTGGCTGTTTGGATGATGAACGGCGAGGTTGAACATCTGGACCATGTGAACAAAGTGAATGGCTATGTCTGGTGACTGACAGTTTAGATGATGAACGGTGTTGTTGAATGGCTGGAGTACGTGAGCGGGATGAACGGCTATGACCAGAAGAAGACTGTCTGGATGAAGACCGATGAGATTGGGAGTGGCGAGAGGTACATCGGCGCCGACAAATGGATCGGCTCCAACAATAGGATCGGCCCCGACAAGACAAACAGCTCCGACGAGAGGAACGGCTCCGACGATGGGATCGGCTCCAACGATGGGATCGGCTCTGACGAGAAGAACAGCTCCGACAAGTAGATGGGCTCCAATGAGAGGATGACCGGCTTCTGTGGGAAGCGGATCGACTCTGACGATCGGATCGACATCAAGAAGAGGATCGGCTCTGACAGGTAGTGTGGCGATGGCACGAGTTCGACCGACGCCAACTGGATCTGGACGAAGCTGGAGTTCGAGCGTGGCATTGAGAAGTCGATCGACATCGAGGCCGTTGGCCAGATTCCTAATGGGACAAACCTTTCGGAGACTCTGCTTGGTTCTTTTCGACAAACTGCTGGGAGTCTTGTTGAGCACTCACAGGAGGGGGTGGTTGATCGGGACTGACTTGGAGCTTTGCAGGTTCTGCCCGAGGCCCTTTATCATCAGGCCATGGGGACTTTGTAAGCACCAGAGGCACATCTTTATAGAGATGAAGGAGGTGCTGTTTGAACTCAGCCAAGTCTTCCTGGGCCCTGCTCGGACATGGAACCGAGGGGGTAGCCAGGGAATGAGGAGGCGAATCCTCGATGGTAACAGGCTGCTGCGCAGCTACTTTGGAGACGAGCGACACCGATGGGTGAGTCGCTTTGGTTTGAGATCGGCGTCGAGGAGAAGCCGAGGTTGATCGGCGTCGAAGAGACTTCAGCGAATGCAAAGGTGATCGTCGCCGAGGCGATCTGGAGCGGGACGCATGGCGCGAAGAACTGCGGCCGCGGCCACCTTGCGAACACGGAGCAATAAACTTTGCCAGATGAACAATGACCGACGAGGGCTTCTTAGAAGGGCCACCCAACTTGGATTTTTTTGTTGGGGGACCCGGGTCGGATTGCGGCTTACCAGTCGAAGGACCAGGCTCAGCAGATTGACCTTGTGGACGAAGAGACTCCTTATAAAGATGACAGAGCAGGCGAGTCGACCGAACCCTCAAGGCCTTGTTGGTGAGTTTTAGAAGTTGCAGGAATATGGCCTTCCCCCAAACAAAGGAGGCATTCAAGGTGAGGATCAGTCTTCGCCATCTTGGTACCACAAGAGGTACATTTCTTGAAAAGTGGCGCTTTCTTGGACTCCACGGCTAGAGACAAAGCTAACACGTTTTCTCTCTGTGGTGGCAGAAAGAGAACTGGAGGGAAGAGTGCTCCCTCCCCCTTGGGTCATGTTACCGAGGGGCAGGAAGATTGCATGCCCCAAGGGGAGAGGGAGCACTCTCTTAGATTTTGCTAGAAGCTGACAAATCTTATCCGTGGCTGGCCTGCGCCTGTGCAGTCCCCAATGTGTGCCTGCATAGAAGCCACACAGATGAAACATGCTGTGGGTGCAGCAGGGCTTCATTGGCTTCCTAAGCATCTTTAACCCCAGTTATGCCCTTGGCTTAATGCTAGCAAATAGCATCCTATAGAAGCTTATGCTCCCCTCCACCAGCACAGCTTCAGATTCCATGGCTGCAGCCATAATTCCCCACCCCAGGACATCAATAGTTCAGACAACAGGGTGTACAACATGGTGCTATAACTCTCTGGTATGTGCACATCATCATCATCATCATGCCTTCCCCACTGGGACTAAAGGCAGATTACAAGTATGTTTTAAAAAACCTTCTAATGAGTAAGCGGATTACAAGATATAACATTTGGATCTAACAACAAAGATTCCAAGTAAGACAAAATAATATGGTTGGGCAGGGATTGTTGAACCCTTATAGGTACTTCAGATCAGGACAAGCACCCAATTAACCTTGAATTTGCTCAATTTACAGGAAAAAAAAGATGTATTAACAGTAGAAATGGGATCACAATGATATGAAATAAGCAATTAATTATGGCAGTTGCATAGGTCTTTATTATTATGTAAAGCAGAAGTATTCCTACAGCGAGTTCTATCTTATGTATCACCAAAAAAATAACCTAATTTCTTGGTTCCTCCAGGAAAAATAATATCTGCAGTTCTCATGGTAAATCTAGGGAGCATGAGATTTAAGATTTGCCTGTCATTGAGCAAGTACACTCAGTACACTGGCCTAAGAATTACACCATTTAATTCTAATATAAGAATTAGCAGGCCAACATTCTTGTTTTGCTTCATTTAAGATGTCATTGGCAGCAATTGTTCGCTTCTTCTATCTTTAACTTCAAGAATTTTAAGCCCAAAGTATTGGCTCACATGTTAAAGTCCCTAACAACCATCAATTGATCTTGGTTCAGTTCACATTGTCAGAAATATAATTGTCAAAATAAATAAATCATTAAACTCATCTCTACTGTTAGCATTTCTGGCATGAACATTCCGAGGCACCATCTGATGCTGGATCAAGGACAAATCCATTAGGCTGTCTTTGAAGCATAAAGTGGCAATTGTGTCCGTGGCTTTGTCAGAGTATCTGTTGATTTGTTTCCAGAATTAATGTTTCATAATTGACTTTTTGCCGCACTTAAGTCATCCCTATAATATCTACAGCCTTAAAACACTCTCATCTGTTCAAGGAGCCAGGAAAGCAGAGTGGGAGGAAGATCCTTGCTTCAAGCTGAAACATCTAAGCTGTGTGTTTTTATTCCAGCTCTTCCTGTCCAAGTATAAACTTGGGTGAGGCCAGAAGCATGCACAAAGGGCTCTTGACCTGTGTCTTTGAACAAGACCACTCGATTCAAAACTGGCCCAAGTTATAGTCGGTTACTTTCAGTTTGCTTTATTTAAATTAAATTTTGTTTCAATTGTATTTTTTCTATTGTATTTTCATTGTATATTATGTTATAAGATGCTTTGGGTCACTTCAGGGAGAAAAGTGGAGAATAAATACACTAAGTAGAATTTCTGGTCCTTCTAGGATGAGCTGGAGGACCGAGATTATCCTAGTATGGCATAGTACAAAAAGAGCAAGCATTCTAGTTATTAAGAGAAAGCTGTTAAGAGAAAGATTAAGTTGCTGTTAGCACTGCTGTTGCTATTAAGTTTGCCTTGTGTTATTCATGTGATCCAATAATTCCTGTTAAGTTTACACATTTGTAAATAAATAAATGATTATAAGGGCATGATACGTTTCCAGTGCTCTCTCCTGCAAAGGAAACTGACCTTATAAAAGCTGTCTCCCACTTCCCAGTAAAGGGAGAGCATGAAGCAAGATGGATAACTTGCTTATATGCTAAGTTCCTCTAGACAATTTGAAATTTAGGCTCCTTCAATTTATAACATTGACTGACCTGTTGCAGTTTGTGTTTACCCTCCTTAGCCCAAACTGTGCCTGGCACATACTACTGGCTTATAAAGCAGAAGTTGTCTCACCCTCTGCCAGCACATGCATAAAGCATCTGTTTGTGAGAAACCTAGAAAGGCAGCAGGTCTCAGATAACCACACTTGATCGTGAAACTGTTCAGCATGACACAATCTGGAGACAACTGCAGTGCTACAAGACAGGGTATATTCCTTTACCAAAGCTTGCTGTTTAAAATGTTGCTCAGAGATAGTTTCATAGCGCACAGCAGGTTTTCCAAAAGAAAGCAACAGTTTCTTTAGTTGAATTTCTACAAAGCACTGAAAAAGCAATTATGATACAATTTTAACATATAATTCACCCTTACTTTCTATATGGCATCTGCTAGTCTTCCCAGATAACTATAAATGCTCTTTTTAACACATTTTGGGGGAGTTAAATTATAAATGTTTGCTTCTCTATTATGACAATAGGCTGAATTAATTAAAATATTTTTGTTCTTCCTTTTAGTACTTTCAGTCCAATGCACACTGACAATATTAACATGTTTCCAGTTTAAGCACCTCTACAGACAATAAACTGCATCCTTTTTCCAAACAATACAAGGTGAATTCTGTATCACTGTTTGCTTAATGAGTTTATTTCTGAGAAGAGAACCATAAGCAATTGTTCCTACTTATTTACTTTGCATATAAGCTTCAGTAAGATCATTGCACTATTTGAAACAGAGCTAATTAAATTGTGAGGCTTTTCATGGTACTATACCACTTCAGAACACATATGGATTGTTGGTTTGGGGTGGGGACACCTAACATGAGAAGGAAAAAGTGAGATTGGAAGGACGCTTGAATTGGTATGGGGGACACAGGGCATGGAAATGATTTCTTAGTGGACTAAGTGGTTCAAGGTGCTGTCAAGGGGTTAAAAGAGCTGGAGCTGCTTACCCAAGTGCAACCATGTATTCTTTCTCACACATCTACTTAACCTGTGACCTATACATTTTTATCTTGTTATCATATACGAAAGCACAAGGGAAGGGTGCTCTTGCCGTCACAAAGAGGTGATGAAAAGAGATTCCTTTCACTCATCACCCATGTTTCTGATCATATGCTACTTCATTCCTGCACATCAGTATTACTACCTTTCACATATTGAACTACAGATGCTTAGTTATATTTATTACTTATTTATATTTATTACTACTTCACAGGTGCTCAGGTTTCCCGCCTTCTTCATGTTACGATGTTATAAAGAGAAATAAGCGAGTACAAAGACACTCAGTGAGCTTCATGGCCAAACTGGGATTTTATCCCTGGGGCAGCTGATGCCCAAGGAGCCAATGTAGCTAACTGGAGCTCCAAATTGGTTTGGGTGATGCAGGAGAATGCACCTCACCCACACCTGTGGTTCTACCATTAAGCTGGGCCTCTAAATAGACTTGAGGCACTGTTTCTGCAGCCTGCCTTGAACCTGATGGGATGAGAGGAGGTGGGGTTCCCCTGCACCTGTGATGCTACTACCATTCTCAACTGCAAGGTGAGCACTACAGCTGCTGCTTCTGAAATGGCAGGAATGGCACAGAAGGAAGACTCCAGAATAAGTTGCGGCTTCTGCAGCCTGCCTAGCACTTGTTGCGGATGGCCTTAGGGCAGCTAAATGACTTGAGGTACCGTACCACACTGGCTCTTACATGCAGAATAATAGAATCATAGAATTGGAAAGGGGCCATACAGGCCATCTAGTCCAACCTTCCTGTTCAATGCAGGATCAGCCTAGAGCAGGGGTGGGGAATGTCAGGCCCGGGGCCATTTAAGGCCCGCAAAATAATTTGGTCTGGCCCTTCGAGGGTCCTGGCAGATCTCTAGCTCAGAAGGATCTAAGATTGGCGATCCGCCCCCTCCCACAGACAGGAATACCCTTTCCCCCCCTTGCAGAAGAGTCATTAGCTATGGAGCTGCTAGGGCCACCCAAGAAACTGTGTTAACCCTTTCCCACCTGGGCCATGGAGAAACATATTCCCTCTGTACTACAAGAGGGCTGGGGTCGTAAGTGGCGACAATAGAGGGGTTAAAGGGGGAAGGGCCAGAATGCGCGGGGTGGGGAGTGAGTTCTTAGCCAGTGTGTCCTCATTTCACCCCTGCAGGTGGAGGTAGCAGGAGCCAGCTGTAGACTTCGGCCCTGACCATGCGGAGCAGGAGCAACTCCAGCATGTGGCTGGACGGCTATGCCTGGCTGGTGCAACAGACCACCCTGTGCCACCAGGTGGGTGAGTGTGCCACCGGTTGGATGCCTGCCTGCTTGCCTGCATGCAGGGAGGTCATCTGGGGCAGCTGCCTGCTTGGGGCTTGGTCGGCTAATTTTTAAGTTGATAATTTTGTATGGCCTGCGAATGATGTTATAAATATCCAAATGGCCCTTGGCGGAAAAAAGGTTCCCCACCCCTGGCCTAGAGCATCCCTGAAAAGTGTTTGTCCAGCTGTTGCTTGAAAACTGCTAGAGAGGCTGCCAGAAACATGGATAATGTCTTAATCATGTGGGATGCAGTAAACCATGTACCACATTCAGTATGGATCGATGTCAAACAGAACATGATAACATACTAACACAGTGTAATGAATACAAATCAGATGGATGGAAAGAACATTTCAAGTCTTTGCAAGATCACTTGTATATATGTGCAACCCTAATGAACTCTGATGTCTGAGTGGCACTGTAATGCAAAGCAACTTCCAGAGAATAAACACAGACATGCTATAAACCTCCTATCAAGCCAGGGTCCTTGTTGATTTATACAAAGGAAAATATTTTTCTTTTACATAAAAAAAATCAGATGTGAGCTTCCACAATGCCAAAGAATAAAAGAATCTAGACTTAACTTTAACAATATATTGGAATTAATTCTATTCTAATGGATTAGTGAATTTCTTATCAGAATATTTTTAATGTTATACTAGCAATGGTAGACAATTTGTGCAGGCACGTTCCACCTTCACTGAAGAACCAACTTCATAATAGTCTTTGGAATCTCAATCCAAATGGGTTACTATTAAAAATATAAACCAGACAAACTCCCAAGGTATATGCTGTATCTCTGAAGCACAGATCAAAACCCTGAAGAAAAATTGCAGATAAAAAGTCCTGAAATATATATACATAAAGTCAAAGCTTTGCTAAGCAAATAACAAAACAAGAAACTCTTCCAAAAACCTTAAATCACATTGACAGTTACAATCTGTGTGAAGCGTCTAAAAAAATGAAGTATTTCGGCAAAAAAACAACCTGCCTAGATTCAAGTAAAACAAAAAAATGCACTAGCCTGTGTTTCCTTCAAATACATTGATTCAATTTTACAAATAATAAAAAAAAACAGAAAAATGTGACTGTTCAACAGGAAAAAGGGGAACACTTTACATTCAAATGTTATGGGGACCAAATTTAAGGATCATTTAACCTGTGGGAGTTTTTGTAGTAGAACTCAAATAACTTCTTCACCTTATAGGATTTATGGCCCTATAACATTCTAAAGTAGATTGTGTGTGTGTGTGTGTGTGTCAAGTGCTGTCAAATCACTTCCGACTCATGGCGACCCTATGAATGACAGTCCTCCAAAATGTCCTATCTTTGACAGCCCTGCTCAGATCCTGCAAATTGAAGGCCGTGGCTTCCTTTATTGAGTCAATCCATCTCTTGTTGGGTCTTCCTCTTTTCCTGCTGCCCTCAACTTTTCCTAGCATAACTGTCTTTTCCAGTGACTCTTGTCGTCTCATGTCGTGACCAAAATACGACAGCCTCAGTTTAGTCATTTTAGCTTCTAGGGTCAGTTCAGGCTTCATTTGATCTAGAACCCACTTATTTGTCTTTTTGGCAGTCCAAGGTATCTGCAAAACTCTCCTCCAACACCACATTTCAAAGGAATCTATTTTCTTCCTATCAGCTTTCTTCACTGTCCAGCTTTCACACCCATACATAGTAATAGGGAATACGATGGCATGAATTAATCTAGTCTTGGTGACCAGTGACACATCCTTACACTTCAAAATATTTTCTAGCTCCTTCATGGCTGCCCAGTCTCAATCTCCTTCTGATTTCTTGGCTGCAGTCTCCCTTTTGGTTGATGGTGGAGCCAAGGAATAGAAAGTCTTGAACAATTTCAATTTCCTCATTGTCAACCTTAAAGTTGTGTAATTCTCCTGTAGTCATTAGTTTTGTTTTTTTGATGTTCAGCTGTAGTCCTGCTTTGGCACTTTCTCTTTTAACTTTTAGCAGTAGTCGTTTCAAATCTTCACTATTTTCTGCCAATAATGTAGTGTCATCAGCATATCTCAAATTATTAATGTTCCACCCTCCAATTTTCACCCCACCTTCATCTAAATCTAATCCTGCTTTCCTAATTATATGTTCTGCATATAGATTGAAGAGATAGGGAGATAAAATACATCCTTGTCTGACACCTTTGCCAATTGGAAACCATTCCGTTTCTCCATATTCTGTTTTAACTGTGGCCTCTTGTCCAGAGTACAGGTTGCGCATTAAAACGATCAGATGTAGTGGCACACCCATTTCCTTTAAAACCAGCCATAGCTTTTCATGATCCACACAGTCAAAAGCTTTGCTGTAATCTATGAAACACAAGCTGATTTTCTTCTGAAATTCTCTCGTATGCTCCAGTAACCAGCGTATATTTGCAATATGATCTCTAGTGCCTCTTCCTTTTCTGAACCAGCTTGAACATCAGGCATTTCTTGTTCCATATATGGTAACAGCCTTTGCTGTAAGATTTTGAGCATCGCTTTACTTGCATGAGAAATTAATGTGATGGTCCGATAGTTGCTTCAATCTTTGATGTCTCCTTTCTTGGGAATTGGAATGTAAATGGATCGTTTCCAGTCTGTGGGCCATTGTTTTGTTTTCCATATCTGTTGGCATATTCTTGTTAAGATTTTGATGGACTCTGTTTCTGTGGCTTGGAATAGCTCTATTGATATCCCATCAGCTCCTGGTGATTTGTTTCTCCCGATTGCTCTCAATTATACTATGCTGAAATATGGGAAAGGACTCTGTTATGATGAATGGCCATATAATTTCAAGGATGTCTTGGAAATGTTTTTTCACAATAAAACCCCCCAAGATTTCTCCTCATATTTCATGGGCATGCGAGATCAAGGGAATTCAATATTCCACGTTGTAGTCAGAGGCTATGCTCTGTTTATTCTGAGAATTTTCCAGGGTTGGAGAGGCAAAATTGACTAAGCCCTAGTGGTTATATGATGGCCATTATATGATCAATGTTGCCCCCAAAATGATTCACAGTATTTGGGATAAGTTCAAAAGTGCTAGTGCAAGGAAATAACATTATGTATTTAATGGTTGGTTCATACAATGCCTTTTGTTTTCCATATAAGGAACCCAAACATTCTGTGAATGTATGCTTGCTTCGAGAAATGTAATTGTGAAATGACTTTTTATGGATAGACAATCCCATTATTATGGTGGCATTTGCTGTTCTCTGTACACATTCACTTTCATCATTTCATTTTAGTCCATGGCCTTTCATGGACATACAAAAGATACGTCTGGGAGGTCTGTGATAAAACACAGGATTTGTTTGTTTGTTCCCAGGAGTGCAGAAGATGCTTTCTTTTATTGAGGTTTGAAGTAGAAAGAGTCAATAGATTGAGGCTGATATCTCATTCTTAGCACGGGTTTTGCTAACTGATTCACCAAGCTCTTTTTCACATCGTTATATAGACACATTAACATAGTATCTGATGCCACAAATACTTTAATGCATCCTTGCAACATCCTCTTGAAGTAATGAAGTGTTTATAGGGAGGCAGAGAAAACTAAATGACTTGTCCAAAATAATCAGTGAGGCTGTGAAACAGCTGTGTGAGAATTGGAGATGTTGCCTAGACTATTTGCTGTGTGTACAGCAATACTGTACAGAAGATATTGTCAAAGGCTTTCACAGTCAGAGTTCATCGGTTCTTGTAGGTTATCCGGGCTGTGTGACCGTGGTCTTGGTATTTTCTTTCCTGACGTTTCGCCAGCAGCTGTGGCAGGCATCTTCAGAGGAGTAACACTGAAGGAAAGAAAATACCAAGGCCACGGTCACACAGCCCGGATAACCTACAAGAACTCTACAGAAGAGTTTAGGATCCACTAACACTGAGCTTTCCCTGCAGCAATGATCATTCTTCATTGGGTTCTACTTTGGGATATTCTCATCCACATTTGCTCATTTTTCTAGCACACACTGTGCTAGTAGCCATGTTGCAAAGCATGAGTACATCATTGTGGAAGGAAGAACCAGAGATGGGCAACAATCCTGAGCTTGAGATTTGGCAACAGTCCAGTCAAATTTGTGTTTGCTCAGAAGTCCCACTGACAAAGTGGATGAGAGTGAGGACATATGGGATTTTAATGGCTTGAACAACAAAGAGAGAATCAAGAAGAGGTGTTTGTCCAAGTTTCTTTGGAAAAGGTAGTTGGAGACAGTGTTGTGGAAAGCTTTCTAAAAAAGAGGGAGATTCTATGAAAAGGAAGGGGGGAGATGTCAGTGATATGGGCTGTAGAGTCAGTGAGGAAGTTTTGATTGGGAATGGAGTCACTTCTGGATCCACAGCTCCTCAATTCAAAGTCTTATAATGGGATAAGAAATATCACTGCCTGGGAGTTACTACCAACAGGGCATAGACTGATCAACAACCCAGTATAAGGCAGATACATGTGTTTGCATGGTGTAAACCGTGTATCTGAACCCACTTCTGAAAGTATTAAGGGGCATGAAAGAAAAAGGGGGAGTAGAAAAGGTTGGCAACAGAAGGAGTAAGAATTATCTATCCAAGGGATAGAGGAGATAATTATCTCATAGACTATTGATTAGGTAGCCTACCTGATAGGTGTGTGAGTGTTGAAGTCTACTAGCCAAACTGCAAGCTTCTAATACATGTCACAACATAGGAAATTGTTCCTCCAAGAGTATATTATTTAGGAGTAATAGAAAGGGAATATAAGCATCTGGAACACTAAATAATAATCAACCAAGTGGGAAATGAACATTACTTCTCTTCCTGGTAATGAAGTAGAAATGACTAGAGATTAAGGCTATAGTCATATGCATAATTCCCCAAGAGTAACTGTTGCTGAATTTAGTGCGATAAACTTCAGAGTTTATCAGGTAAACTTCAGAGTAAACATGCATTCATCCTTCAAATAGGGACTGATTTCAGAGGGATAGGTCACAAGCAGGCTTACCAGATTGCCTGCAAAGGCAATCTCTCAACCCCAGCTCCTGGCCCGCAGAGTGACTCTTTACTCTAGTGGGAGCAAAACCATTTGAGGTTGGGGGAAGTGACATCACAACACTCTAGGAATTTCCAAAATCTCTATTTTGTTTGCCACAGAAGTTGGGGGAATTCCTAGAGAATTACAACATTGCTCTACCCCTTTTGCTTCTGCTGGAGTAAAGAGGTTGGCTGGTCACTACTGTAGATATTAATAAGAAATGAAATATTTAGTTTCCTTTCTGGTATACCAAAATAAGAAACATTGTATGATATCCAAAATCACAGACATTTTCACATGTCAAAAGGGTGAAAATTCTATATTATTCAGTATAGGGAGTATAGAGGTGGGAGTCCTGGGTTTGAACTCCTATATTATTCAGTATAGGAGATCCATTTTATGCCCAGATTATGTCATGAAGAATATTTCAGCACTCTTACAATCTTATACGGTTGGATCCAACCAGTTTTTTTCACTGTGGGGGAAAGGTATGAGAGTCCTCTTTGACTAGTAAGAAGGGTATGCTGTGGATATGGGATCATTATGGGAAAAGGTCATGTGGGATGGCAATTCTAGTAAGGGGGATAACTGAGTGACATGAGTGAAATGTTGGCACAATTGAACTCATACTTTTTAGAATATATTCAGCATCAGCATCAGCAAAGTCATCGTCTTATATTCTAATAGCCAAGTCGGCCAAATATTTGGACCCTTAAATCTATTGACTGGATTTGTGAACAGGCAAGGCAGATCTTTCTGCAAACCTGAAAAGGGCCCCAGGTTTGCAAAAAAAATGTAAAATCTAAAAAACCCCAAAAACATTGGGAAGTAAAAAAAAAAAAAAAAACGCTCACAATTATAAAAGGAGAGCCTGTAGCTTTAAGCAAAAGATTCCCTCAGTGGCTGTTGCTAGGCAACCACAGAGTTCCAAGACTTGGTTCTGTCAGTAAAAGCAAGGAGGAGGAAGCAGAGCCCTTTCAAGGCCTATTTTGGCCTTTGAGGGAGGGCACATTGGAGCCAGGCCTGACTAGGATTGCCAGCTCCAAGTTGGGAAAATCCTGGAGACTTTGTCGTAGAGTCTGAGGAGGGCAGGGTTTGAGGAGGGGAGAGACCTCAGCCAAATATAATGACATAGAATCCACCCTTCAAAGCATTTATATTCTCCAGGGAGACAGATCTTTGTTGTCTGGTGTTCAGCTGCAATTCTGGAAGATCTCCAGGTCCTACGTGGAGGTTGGTAACCCAAGGCTTGGAAGTAACCTCTGAGTAACTTGATACCACCCAACTTGCATGACTCAACTAGGCTTGCTGCCTGTCACTCTTCAACAGCAGCCACCCTATGAAAGCCAGTATGGTGTAGTAGTTAGAGCTGGGAGTCCTGGGTTTGAATTCCCATCATGCTGTGGAAGCTCACTGGGTGATTTTGGATCAGTCACATACTTTCAGCCAAACCTATATCACAAAGTTTTTATGTGGGTAAAAAAGATAATAATGTAAGCTGTTTCTGTCCCCGCTGTGGAGAATCATGGGGTATAAATGAAGCAAATAAATAATACATATAGGTGAAGATGGAAGGCAGATAAAAGGTAGGTTGGTGAATGGCTGAGAAAGAGAGAATGAGGTGGGGAAAGGGGAGAGGATATGAGGGTTGCCAGGAGGAGGGAAAGAAGAAATATTATGGGGAGGGGAATAGAGGGGAAAGTGAAGTGCCACAAGTCCTCGAGGATTCCTTACCAAGCAGGTGGGCCTGGCCCAGCAGCTGTCACCACAGAACTAATCAGCCACAGTTTGTTATGGTAAGCTAACCGCCCTAGGCTACCCTGGTAGACCCAGCAAGGTGTTCAGGACTGGAGCTAGTGTGCCAGGATGGAACACTGCTGTATAGCCAGAAACAAACAAGATGGCATCCATCTTGTTTGTGTCAATGCTGCAGAAGCAGACTGGGCAATGCTCAGACTTGTTTTACCCCATTTTCCCCTGAAAGGAGCACTGAAGACAAAGAAACAGAGGACTTTTAGCATTCCTATAGCTATCCTGCAGTAGACCAGACACACCTCGCCAAATCTCATCAACTCCATTCAGATGGACACAGCAATCTCCTCAAATAGCCAGCCAAGCCTTCTGACTCACCCTGCCAGAATATTTGCAGTTTCACCTTCATTTCCAATTCTATAGCCCTATGCTCCAGTACTCAGCCACAAGTATCCAAACACTATTTCTGATCTGCCTTACCTCCTGGCTGTATTCTACTGCACCTTCCTAATCCAATCTAGAACAATCAAGTCTTTGTCACTGGCAATGACCAGCCATTCCCAGACACTGGGTGTTTATGCATGAGTACTTTCACTCACATTCCCACCCACCCACCCCGGTCTGTCTCAGTTGTTCCTTGGAGTTATGCATGAGTTTTCCACCCATTAGTAATGACCTCACTGCAAGCCCTCACAATGTCCAGGTCTTCCCATTCCTCTGTTAACCCGACTCTTCCATCTTCCCTGAGCAAAGCCCGGGTGGAATCCCCATGCAGAAAGCGAAGTGTGGGACACACAAGCTACATTTAGGGGTATAAATATATTCCCAACAGCCACAGAACATTGCTGGCACTTTTCCTGGATCCAAAGTGTAAGCCACGATACTTGTGTGTATCTTTTTCCTTTTTTTGCAAGTAGGGCAGATTGCTACTTGTCTCCACGCAGCTGCCTCTATCTGGACCTCTCTCTTCCGAAGGTAAGTATAATTCCCCCAGGGTACCTTCAATCCTTGTGTCCAACCCCTCAAACATTTACTTTCTGAGTTCTGTATGAATTGGGAATTTTGTGTGTATGTGCAAACTAATTTGACTATTTTAATAAAATCCATAAAACTCACAAAAAAGCTTCTTTATTGGGAACCTTTTCCACTGGTGTGCTCATCTGGCATACAAATTGATTTAAAGATCCCCATGCCAACCACTTGCAAAGCCCTGCCAGCCTCCAGCTAATTTTCCCCAATAAAAGGAGACCCCTCTGATTGCCATAACAAGTTTTCCTAGTGTGACAGTACCCCAGAGATCTCCCGGTAATAATTGGCTTCCAGACTGCCAGGGAAGGAATTTCTGCCTAGCTACAAGCCTGCTCTGTGCACTGGGTAACTGGGCTAAGAGTCATGGAGTGTCAGAGTGAACGATAAACAACGATAGGAGAAACTGGATGAAACTGCAACTGTACTGAGTCGCCTTTCTGTCTGTAATACAATCAGATATGCATAACTTGTTGATGTATCATCATAACTTGAATTTGGATAAATATCCCTTCCCCAGTATAATCGGGACTCAGAGATTTCTGCCCATTAGGGCCTCTGAGTCAGCAGCTGCAAATGAACTGTTTTCTTGATAACGATCTTGGGTCTCCCTCTCCCCCACGAACCCCTGTTTTACTGCAACACTAGGTAGAGGCTGTTGTGGGGGAGGGGAGGGAAAGCTTAAAACAGAGCTGCAGATTAAGGTAGGTTGGCTGTTGGGTGTGAAGGAGATAGGGTTGCCAACTCCAGGTTAGGAAATACCTGGGTATTTGGGAAGTGGAGCCTAAGGAGGGGAGGGACCTCAGAAGGGTATAATGCCATAGACTCCACCTTCAGAGCAGCCATTTCCTCCAGGGGGACTAGGTTAGCCAGCCTCGAGGTGGGGGCTGGAGATCATCCAAAATTACAAATGATCTCCAGATGACAGAGACCTATTCCCCTGGAGAAATGGTGGGGTGGGTGGACTGTATGGCATTAAACCCTGCTGAGGCACTTCCCTCATCCTTCCAAGGCTCCACCCCCAAATTTCCAGGAATTTCCTAACCTGGAGCTAGCAACCCTAAGGGGGAACTGTTGCTGGTAGCTAGAAGATTTATTTTGATTCCAGGTGATCTGCAGGCCCACCTGAAGGTTGGCAACCATAGAAGGAAAGGAGGGAGCAGGAAAAGGGGAGAGGCTATGGGAACTTTCAGGAAATTGAAAGAGAAAACAGTGAGGGAAGGAGAAATGAGAATCCTCCTGCAAATCATTTTAGATTCCCACTTGTTACACCTAAAGTCTGAGTTAAATTTAATGCTGGTTTTTTTTTAAGTCCATATTCTTCCAAGCAATTTAAAACAGTATATGCAGGAGCCCCCTTTATTCTCTAAACAACTTTTGAGGTAGGTTAGGCTGAAAGATAAGGATTGGTACAAGGTCACCCATTGAGATTTATAGCTAAGAACTGGGATGCAGATTTCATAAATATCCTTGTCATCCATTTCACAATCTGTGTCTAATTATCACCAATAATTTCAATGTTATGTTTAACTTGATATGTATTGTTGCCACATGAGACTGCTTCTCCACAAATAACACATACAGGAAGTCCTCCAGGTGAAGACCCAGAAGTGACGTTCTGTTGTATGATGCTCTAGGAATTTTCTCAATCTCTGTGATCTTTACCATAGAGATTAAAACATATGTTTTATTCTGTAAACTGTCATAGGCAGGCTCCCTGAAGAGGCAGCATATTTTTACTAAATAAATAAATAATGTATATATGTGTATATACTTCTGCACATAGAGTATACTTAAAAGTGATGAAATAGGCTCTATCTTACAATGATCATGCCACAAGACTCTGTTTGGCTGCAACAGATTAAGATGGCTTATGCTAGTGGAATACAAAATGGAAGTATATGTATGAAAGATAATATACAACGTCATTGTGTTAACTTGATTTCTGTACACTTTTCCTTCCTTTGATTCTTAAGACTAACAAGCCTGAACAGAACACCACTAGTTTCAGTCTTCACAGCAGCACGGGCTTCAACTGTACCCTTCTAAAGGTTCAATGTTGCATCTATCAGCTTTCATTAAAAAAACAACAACCAGTACTTAAAAAGTGTACTTAAAGTACTGGCATAACTTTTAACATTTGAGCTGTCCTACTGAGGTCTAACTAAAAACCCAGACAGTAATCCATGGAGCCACCAAAGCAGATGAAAGACATTACCCTTGCAAAACACCTTCAGAGCACGGCTTCTGACACCAAAATGCATATTAAAACCAGCCATTTGGACAAGTGACTGACAGTTGATAAAATTAGCTGTAATAGCATTTTTGGTCTTGTTACATTGATTCTGAAAAACTGCTTAAAAGAAAAAAATGTGTAATGTACAGTGAGAAATCCCTTGCGAAGTGCTCTGAATTTCTGGAAGGAAGAGTATGACTGGAAAGTTATTCTTATAGAGCTAATTCATCTCATAAGTCTGATCATTTCTTCCTTACTTTCCTCGTCTGGTTTTGAAACATTAGCACGCCATTCCTTACCTTTATGATCATGCCATACTTTGCTTTGCTGTAAGGCATTTTTATACAATTAAAGGTTACCTATAAAGTTGAAATGCAAAGACTAAAGTCCTTGGTTCACTCAGAAGCTCTTCTACAAGGATTTGACAGTAACCACAGGTAAGGTGAGTGCATGGAATTCCAGAAGATGAATGCTGGTATAAATAAATAAGTTCAAAGTCAAAAACCTTTAATGGCATAAAAATAAATAAGCTAAGAAAATAAACGAACATAAAAAGCCATGCTGGATCAGACCAAGGGCCATCAAGTCCAGCAGTCTGTTCATACAGAGGCCAACCAGGTGCCCATAGTAAGCACACAAACAAGACAACTGCAGCAGCATCCTATCTGTATTTCACAGCACCCAGTATAATAGGTATGCTCCTCTGATACTGGAGAGCATAGGTATGCGTCATGACAAATATGTTGACTAGTAGCCATGGATAGCCCTATCCTTCATGAAGATGTCCATTCCCCCTCTTAAAGCCTTCCAAGTTGGCAGCCATCACCACATCCTGGAGCAGGGAGTTCCACAATTTAACTGTGTTGTGTGAAGAAATACTTCCTTTTATCTGTTTTGAATCTCTCACCCTCCAGCTTCAGCAGATGACCCAGCATTCTAGTATTATGAGAAAGGGAGAAAAGCTTCTCCCTGTCCACTCTCTCAATACCACATATAATTTTATAGATTTCTATCATGTCTCCCCTTAACCGCCTTCTTTCCAAGCTAAATAGCCCTAAGTGTTTTAACCACTCCTCATAGGGCAGTTTCTCTACCCCCCCCCCAATTATTTGGTTGCTCTTTTCTACACCGTCTCAAACTCTGCAATATCCTTTTTTAGGTGTGGTGACCAGAATTGTACGCAGTATTGCAAGTAGGGCTGTCGATTCGGTTTGTCCCAAACCGAAAAACAGCCGAATTTCCCCCAATTTTGCGGTTTTTAGTTCGGATGGAACCGAACTAAAAAAAAGCAGGAAAACAGGAAGCCGAATTCAGTGAGTTCAGGGTGTTCGGCAAATCTCATTTGCCATTTTAATGCCCATTCTTCTAATTTGTAGAGATCCTTTTGGAGCTCTTCACAGTCTGATTTTGTTTTAACCACTCTAAATAATTTAGTGTAATCTGCAAACTTGGCCACCTCACTGTTCACCCCCAACTCCAGGTCACTGATGAACAGGTTAAAAAGCAATGGTCCCAACACAGATCCCTGAGGGACCCCACTGCTCACATCCTTCCATTTTGAGAACTGACCATTTATTCCTACTCTCTGCTTCCTATTTTTCAGCCAGCTGTTAATCCATAAGAGGACTTGTCCTCTTATCCCATTACTATGAAGTTTGCTTAGCAGTCTTTGGTGGGGGACTTTCTCAAATGCTTTCTGGAAATCCAGGCTGTTACCACACTAGGTATTCCCAGCAATGTATCAAGAGTTTGGAAATGTTATAAAAAATACTTTTCACACTTTCTATGTATTCCCTCCGATGTATTAAGAGTTTGAAAGTGTTATAAAAAATACTGTTCGCACTTTGTTTGGCCCCTTCAGCTGTGAAGATGTCTTCCAACCATTTTTTAGCCATGGCATCCAAAAACCCTTTTAAAGTGATGTTTTTAATAACATTTTCAAACTCTTAATACATCGCTGGGAATACCTAGTGTGGTAACAGCCCCAAATACACAATGTCCACAGGCTCATTCCTGTCCACATGCTTACTGACACTTTCAAAAAACTCTAAATGGTAGTGAGACAGGACCTACCTTTATAGAAGCCATGCTGGGTTTTGCTCAGCAGGCCTTGCCCTTATATATGCTTGACAATTCTGTCTTTAATAATGCTTTCCATTAATTTACCTGGAACAGACGGTAAGCTAACTGGCCTGTAATTTCCTGGGTCTCCCCTGGAACCTTTTCTATAAATAGGTGTTACATTGGCCATTCTCCAGTCCTCTGGTACAGAGGCTGATCTAAGGTACATGTTACATATCATTGTTAGGAGTTCAGCAATTTCCCATTTGAGTTCTTGAAGAACTCTAGGATGATACCATTTGGTCCCTGTGACTTGTTAGTTTGCAGTTTGTCTAGAGACGTTCTAGGACTTCCTGCCTTGTTACCACTATTTGCCCCAGTTCCTCATTCTCCCCTCCCCAAAACATCTGTTAGTTAATGTTCTAAACTACCAGCCTTTGAGACCATCCTTATATTCTTCGTGCAATCAAGACACCATAAGACATGAGCACCTTTATTAAACATTGTAACATCAACAATGAACCAAAAACAAATGTAGCTTCCTTAAAGATGCGTATCTGCTGCAACCATCGCCAATAAAGTAGTGACAAATGTCTTCTTTCGTACATTCCCAAATTTAGCCATTCTCCAAGGACCCCTTTGAAACCTTAATTTAAAATGATATTTCCAAGCAAGCAGCTTATCAACAATACAAAACCTTCTAAAAATAGAAGCAGCTTAGAATCTTTATGGCTGACTGCAGTTTCATGGTGAATTTTCATAAGTCTATAAAAAGTCTAAAGAAAATGTGCACTTATCGGAGTCAGGTCCACTGCACTATGTTGCTCAGCAGTTTGTTCTCCTGTGGCCTCATTAACAGATCTTTCACAAGCTAAGCAGCAAAGCAATGTCCCAGATTTTCACTATCTAGCTCTGACATTTATAAAGTGTTTTCAGTCCTGACAAGATCAAAAACTCAGCATTCTTTCAAATTTCCTAATAACTCCCAAATATCCCCAGCTCATGCAGGAAGGCAAAATGGTGCTCTTATTAGATAAGAACTTGGGAATCATGGGATTTTCCACTTCGTCATCAATTGACAGTCATTTGATTTCCACAGTACTTTGTTTTTGGAGCTTACTAATTGCTTTATTTGGTGGATAAAAATTATTTACAATTACTCGCATAGGTTCTTTCAGCTCTGTTGCCCGTATATAGCTCATGGGTTTGTTCATTTTCAGGCTTCCAAGCAAAAGGCTGTGGGGTTAGCTCTTACATTGCAGATTATAGCAGACGTTTTGAAAAGCATTCTTAACCCCTCATGCACATGAGAGCAGAGAAAAGCACTAGTATGTGTTGGGTACAATAAGAAGGGATGTGCTATGGATATGAGCTATAAGATTGCCTTACAGTGAATCAGACCACCAGTTCATGTGTTTCAGTATTTCCTATTTTTGCTGACAATGCCCCTTTGAAGTCTCATAGCTTTCCTAGTGCTGCTACTCGAAATGCTTTAGCAAAAATGCTGGAGAGTAAACATTACTCTACCCATATGGCCTATACACAAAACATGTACTCATTAGTATTTCTGCTTTGCTGTAAAAAGGTAAAGGTAGACCCTTGTGCGAGCACTGGGTTATTACTGACCCATGGGGTGACATCACATCATGATGTTTACTAGGCAGACAATGTTTAAGGGGTGGTTTGCCAGTGCCTTTGAGTATTCATTTTACTGACCTCAGAAGGATGGAAGAACAAGTCAACCTTGAGCCATCTACCTGAAACTGTCGGGATCAAACTCAGATTGTGAGCACAGCTTTGACTGCAGTACTGCAGTTTACCACTGTGCACCACAAGGCTTTGTTGTAGCTGTATGTTTTCATATATATCAGTTTTTTTGGGGGGGGGGAGGGATGAGTAACTAGTGTTTTTTTAAACATTTTAAATGTTACTGAACAGCAACATTTAGAAATGATGATTCAGAAAGCCATTAGATAGATAGATATATCATTAGTGGGAAAGCATCTTTAACTAGTTTTATGGATACCACTTAATATTTTATGTACTGCATTAAGGCCATTAAACAAAAAGATGAATATCGTAGTTTTACCTTAAGAGAATCTTGAGTAGTTAGCACAGAAGAAAAAATATCCTACCAATATACCTTTGTGCTCATTCCTTAACATGTATAACAATAATTTTACTTACAAACCAATCCTGAAATTCTTGCACAAAAGTAAATGCTCAGCACTATTCAAAAACAGGATATTCACATTCTTCCTAAATTCTCAAAAGGTTAGATCTGTCAACATTTTACCTTATGTATAAAGCCCTGACCACTGATCTCCATAAGCATGAACATCTTAAAAATGTGGTGGAGTTCTGACTCACAAAAGCTAATTCTGAAATAAATTTTGTTAGTCACTGGGCTTCTCTTTAATTTTTAAAAATATTAATATGCAGAGACTCTATATGTGTTCATTTCACACTTTCCATTTTAAACACACTTGAATAGATTACTTTGTGTACATTCACAACAGGCTACAATTCTTAGTTATCCTCCAGTCAGTGGGTCTGCAATTAGTATCACAGTATCACTAAACAGTATCATAATGTATACAAAGCACCAAGCATTACTCTGCTTCTGCTATGGTACTTTCTGCAGCCTGAAAAAGTTGCTCCTAAGTGCTGAGAGATCCTCAAGAGTGTATTTCATGATGGGTTGCAGTGGAAGGGGGTTTCCATAGGCAAAAAACGACCTTCAGATTCAGGCAACAGACTTCGGCACAACTTGTATGAAATGACTTCAGAGTTAAGGAGCAGTCTTCACTGGGTATGCTATTTAAATCTCAGTTTCAGTTAGACTGCAGTACCCTTTAGTGAGGGCAGAAAGTGAAGCAGAAGAAGATTAGTGCGCAGTTCTCTATTACTCTCTGTGAAAATTCTCTGAGATGACAGTAGCAAACAATATAAGATCAAATACATCTAAAATTTGGCCTTAACAAGTTAGCATGAATCAAAAAGGGCAAGAGTCCAGTAGCACCTTAAAGACTAACAAAAATATTTTCTGGTAGGGTATGAGCTTTCATGAGCCACAGCTCACTTCTTCAGATACCCTGAAGAAGTGAGCTGTGGCTCACGAAAGCTCATACCCTACCAGAAAATATTTTTGTTAGTCTTTAAGGTGCTACTGGACTCTTGCCCTTTTTGACTACTGCAAACAGACTAACACGGCTACCCACTGTGAATTAAGTTAGCATGAGGCATGCAAGAATTTGGAAAGACCGTATATGGATATCAGATTTTTAAATCTCACATGAACTTCAGACTAAGAACTCAGTATGTAGTTCAAAGAGTTGTTGACTCCCCTGCCTTCTTTCCCCTGAGATGTTTTCAGTGATAATGGATAAGCCAAGAGTTCCTTTAATTCAGGTCCTTTTCCTATCCTGGGAGAAGTGTTTATCCTTGAATTTAATAGATAGCATAGGATAATGGTTCTCAAGCCTTAGCAGCTATTTGTGTGTGCGTGCGTGCGTCTGTATTTTCAAGCCTATTGATGATTATTGAAATCTGATGGGAAAAAAATATGGGTTGATGAAAAGCTACTTTTTATTTAAAACCAAATGTACCGTTAAAATTATTACTTATTTCGTTAATATTTGACAAAGATTTATAGATATGTTTGGGTGAGGAATTATTTATCATTATCATTAAATCTAAAAATCAGAAAATTTAATTAAAAACCTTATTAATTAGAGTGGATATCTACAAGTAACTGAGCCCCACTCATCTGAGGAGAAGAGAACTCTTTAAGACTCAGAGATATCCTGCTCTGTTCTAAAGTAACTCCACAAACTTTAGATTTTGGTGTGAAGCAGAAGGTTCTGTTCTATATTTGACACCAGGGTGAACAGAACTTAAACTGTGATGTCCACTAGTAGGCCAGAGACCAATTTCAGGTGGGCCATCTATTGCTGGATAGTTGCTGGCACTTCTTAAAGGAGAATAAATACTCAGGATCACTTAACACAGACTACTTGTGCAAGTAAAGGTATCTACATGTTCATTCACCGCAGTTCACTGCAGTCACTCACTGCAGTCACTCTGTTGCTCACAGTGCCCCCTCCCAATTTCTGCCTATGACTTCAGGAGTATTCATGCTGCCCACCTTCCTTTACCTGCTCAGTCTCTCATTGTCATTCACTGCAGCTACTGCAAGTAGTACCACCAGCTGCAATATCCTGGTGGTAGGGATGGATTGTGGAGCTTGCTACCCACATGCACATAATTTTACATACTGCCACAGCCATACAAATGGCCACTAGTGTTCTTGCTACTGGCAAGTCAGTGTATGCAATATGTGCACATTCATAGCAAAGTGCCAATGTGTGATTGCCACTCAGTTGACACTGCGCAGGCAGCAAGTACAGGAGGAAAGCAAGGTGGACTGCTGTGATAATTGATGCCTGAGTGGAGAGCCACTACTGAAGCTTAAGTGTAGGACGGGAACCCACTTGAACACATGAAGCTGCCTTATACTGAATCAGACTCTTGGTTCATCAATCAGTATTGTCTACTCAGACCAGCAGTGGCTCTCCAGGGTCTCAGGTAGAGGTCTTTCACATCACCTACTTGCCTAGCCCGTCTAACTGGAGATGCCATGGATTGAATCTGGAACCTTCTGCATGCCAAGCAGAGCCTCTACCACTGAGCCATGGCCCCTCCAAGAGCCTTGGAAGTCCCAATGTGGGAGAACGTTGGGATTGCTGGTGACACAATATGGGGGAACCTGGTTGCTGCCGCTGTCTACTGTGGCAGGGGCAGTCAGTGTTCTAAATTTGAGTGGCTCCCCCTCACTGTTCCTCAGATTCCCTGGAGGATCCCAAGGGCCTGCAGATCCCCCTCTGAGAACTGCTGGCATGATGGAATGCAGCTGTTGGCAGGTATTCGATATAGAGCATGGATGCAGCAAAAAAGATAAGGCTCATGAGTGAACAACTTCAGAAGATTTAAGGTAAATGCAGTCCCCTATGCAAGCACTGTCTCCATTATAAACTCTTGGCAAGCTGCATTCTAGTAGTAACTAATGTTGCAAAAGCTGCCCATCCTGGCCTTATGGCAACCAGATATAGCCTACATGTTCTGGGTGTAATGTGCATTCTGCTTGTCTTTAAAAAAACCGAGTAGGGCAAGTAATTTTGATTGCCCATTCCCATTGCAGCCCCCCATCACATCCCAGACTTTTCCCATGGTCCTAGACTCTCAGGAGCAGCTTTTACAGGAATGCAGGGGGTTGCAGTGGGAAGGTGGTAAAGGTCTACTCTGCTATTTTGGTTGTTGAGTGGTTGGCTGGATATGATGCTGCAATATTCATGCTCTAATGTAAGCTGGAAACAAATTGTTTTGCTTTGCTTCCATTCTCAGAATGCTTGGCCTGCGTTCCCTTGCACTCAGTAAGGGAATACAGAGGATTTGCTTTGAAAAGGGCATTCTTTTCCATCTGCAACATTCTAGGAAACTATTCTGTTCAACAATTTAGTTACACTCTAAAATTCATTCTTACTGCTGCTTTCCAGCTATAATTTGAGGCAAACTATTGCTGCACCGGTGCAAACTTAACCTTACGTTACATGAATGTAGGGAAATAGTGAAGTAGAGTGCCAGCCATAAATCTGTAGTAAACCAAAGATACCAACAGATTTTAATACACATATTTATAATTAATAGAAATAAAAGGAAAAGGAAAGGAATTAACAGAACACTTGTGAACGCAAAAAAAGACAAACTTGAGAATTTCTTTCAGCAGGACTGTACAGACAACATACGCTCACAACTTTCACTTGAGTAAACTTTCCTTACTCTTCCTTATACACTCTTTTAACATTTCCATGTGCACAACAGCCCTTCTGCAAGTGGAAGCACTCAAATTACTCTTCACTGTCTGCTTCACTAAGTGAAAGCAATAGTATCCCCACTAACTTTTCGACTTGCGCATGATATAGTACAAGGTGTTTGTGACATAATTTAAAAAATAAATTCAATCAAATTATGCAAACCATCTGTTTTACACTCTATTGCTTCATATGCACATTGTTTATTCATTAACAATCATATTAAAGCACTATTATATTGTTGCAGATGTTGTGCTGGTGATTGCAAGCAGAATTGCACTTAGTATGTGTTTCTTTCCACTCCTGCGTTGCTGGATCCAAACATCTAGTTTGGATTCTATGGGACATTTCCACTGTCATAAAGCATTTCCATAAGAACATAAGAAAGGCCCTGCTGGATCAGACCAAGGCCCATCAAGTCCAGCAGTCTGTTCACACAGTGGCCAACCAGGTGCCTTTAGGAAGCCACAAACAAGACGAGTGCAGCAGCACCATCCTGCCTGTGTTCCACTGCACCCAAACTAATAGGCATGCTCCTCTGATACTAGAGAGAATAGGTATGCAGCATGACCAGTATCCATTCTAACTAATAGCCATGAATATCCCTCTCCTCCATGAATATGTCCACTCCCCTCTTAAAGCCCTCCAAGCTGGCAGCCATCACCACATCCTGAGGCAGGGAGTTCCACAATTTAACTATGCGTTGTGTGAAAAAATATTTCCTTTTATCTGTTTTGAATCTCTCACTCTCCAGCTTTAGCAGATGACCCCGTGTTCTAGTATTTTGGGAGAGGGAGAAAAACTTCTCCCTGTCCCAACTCTCTCTAAACCATGCATAATTTTATAGACCTCTATCATGTCTCCCCTTTCCAAGCTAAACAGCTGTCAGCTAGGGCTTTCCGTCGACCCCGGATAACAAGATGGTTCCTCGCCAGAACAAAATGGAGTTTTAGTTCGCTCCGTCCTTCCCCGTTTGCATTCTGTCCCCCGCCCGGCATCTGCACCACAATGGAGACCCGCCAGGATAATCGCTAGTATTATACCAGGTCCCGCGGGACAATGCCTGGGAGCCCTGGAGATCGTCTAGCTATTTCACGCGTTAATTTCTTGTATGCGTTTTCAATGAGTAGTTACTGGCAGTTACCTCCCGTATTGTTTCCTTGTATCTGAACTATCAAGACAGCTCTGCCGCACCTTGTCCTTTTGTGTTATACCCTGAACTTAATCAATCCTATTGTATGTACCCTATAAATGTACCAGTGTTTCCCCACGTCTGTATTCTAGCCTTAAGTTTCTATGGACCTACTGAACTTGCTGACTTTCTTAATAAAACTTTTAAACTCATGACTATGTCTGGAGTGAAGTTCCCTATGAGAGAAACACAACGAGGTACTTAAGTCTGACAACAGCCCTAAGCGTCCTAACCGCTCCCCATAGGACAGTTGCTCTAGTCCAGTGGTTCCCAACCTTTTTTTGACCAGGGACTACTAGGACTTTTTTGTTCGGTGCAGGGACCCCAAGGTTCAAAATAAAAACTCCGAGAATTTGAAAATAAACTTTAATCATAACTGTTAGTTAAACATTAAACTTAGAATAATATTTGAATATATATTTTATAATAGAGAACTTTTAATTGAAAATATTAATTTATTATGGGTTTATAACTTTGTTTTGCGGACCTTAATTTAGTTCTCGCGGACCCCTGGGGGTCCACGGACCCCCGGTTGGGAACCAGTGCTCTAGTCCCTTAATCATTTTGGTTGCTCTTTTCTGCACCTTCTCAAGCTCTGTAATATCCTTTTTTAGGTGTGGTGACCAGAACTGTATACAGTATTCCAAGTGTGGTCTCACCATAGATTTGTACAAGGGCAGTATGATATCAGCAGTTTTATTCTCTATTCCTCGTCTAATTATGGTCAGCATGGAATTTGCCTTTTTTTACAGCAGCCGCACACTGGGTTGACATCTTCATTGAGCTATCCACCACCACCCCAAGATCCCTTTCTTGGTCTGTTGCTGCCAGCACAGATCCCATCAGTGTATATGTGAAGTTGGGATTTTTTGCCCCAATATGCATCACTTTACACTTGCTCACATTGAATCTCATTTGCCATTTTAATGCCCATTCTTCCAGTACACAGAGATCCTTCTGGAGCTCTTTACAGTCCGATTTTGTTTTAACCACCCTAAATAATTTGGTGTCATCTGCAAACTTGGCTACTTCACTGTTTAACCCCAACTCCAGGTCATTGATGAACAGGTTGAAAAGCACCGGTCCCAACTCAGATCCCTGAGGCACCCATCAGCAGTGTGTATGGTTGCCAGCCTCCATATGGGGCCTGGAGATCTCCTGGAATTACAACTGATCTCCGGATCAGTACTCCTGGACAAAATGGCAGCTTTGGAGGGTGGCCTCTATGGCATTATACCACACTGAGGTCCCCTGTCCTTCTTAAACCCAATCCTTCCCAGGCTCCATGCCCAAATCTCCAGGAATTTTCCAATCCAGAATTGGCAACCCTAGTTGTGTGGACTTTCCTTATTTCTCTTTTCCTGCTGTAGCCCAGGATGTCCCCCAAAATGCTCCTGCTGAGGGACAGGGGATTACCAGGAACAGTATGAACTGTGAGTCGCAGGTCTGCTCTAAGAGGAGGACATTGGCAAAAATCATACACACTCCCTTTCCATTTGTGGAAATCTTCTATGTGATCTAACCCTATAAGGTAAAGGTAAAGGTCCTCTGTGCAAGCACCGGGTCATTCCTGACCCATGGGGTGACGCCACATCCCGACATTTACTAGGCAGACTTTGTTTGCGGGGTGGTTTGCCAGTGCCTTCCCCAGTCATACTCATTTTACCGACCTCAGAAGGATGGAAGGCTGAGTCAACCTCGAGCCGGCTACCTGAAACCCACTTCCGTTGGGATCTAACGCAGGTCGTGAGCAGAGCTTGGACTGCAGTACTGCAGCTTACCTCTCTGCGCCACGGGGCTCCTCCCTATAAACTCACACATATATAAAAGAAATAATTCTATTCATTTTAATTCATCAGACTTCTTTTACATTGTTTTGTTTAACACAAACTTTCCTCACTTCCTCTCTCTGCTGTAGCCCAAGATGCTCTCCAAAATGTTGTTTCATGGGGACAGAGGATCACCAAGAACAGCATGAAGAATAAGTCACAGGTCTGCTCTAATTTCTGATCATCAGAAATAATTGTCATATGACCAGCAGATGTAAATTAGAGTTTGTTGCTACTTTTATTTCTACCAAGATCACATGTGCTGGTGTGACTTACTAAAATGAAACCCCTTGTTCCTTGTAATCAGTGAAACCATATCAAGAACAGAATGCAAGATCTTGTTTACACAGCTAAGTAGTGATTAATGCATGGCATATGGAACCATGCATCAGCACTAATGAATAGTTCTCTGTATGGCAACTGGTAATGGGTTTGCAAAACAGACAACCTGGCACTTGTTAGAAGAACAGGATAAAAGATCAAAACAGAATATTAACCAACTGGCTAGCAACTTCAAAATAGCAACATTCAAAATTAGAATGAATACAGCATGCAAATACAGGTTCAAACAGGGCAAACACTGTCTGGATAACTTTCTCAACAGATGCACTGGATGGTGGGTAAGGTTTTTGCTTTTTCTTGGCCCACAGTGTGGAGCTAAAGCTGGATATTTAACAAAAAAATTTTCGGAATAGTTTGAAAAATTCTTTAAAGGACTGCACACATGTTCCCATTGTAAAGCAGAACTGGTTTTCTGATTCTGAATATGATAGTGCTTTCCCCTTTTACATCATCATATCAAAAACTCAGAAAGCTCTGCCACTCTGTCCAGCAAGGAAAAGCCGTGTGGAAAAGAAGACTCCCTCACCCCTCCTACCACAGGCAGGTACAAATCTGCTTTAGCATCTGACAGCATGGATTTCTGAGACCCAGGTGTAAATTCTCACTCTGCCGTGAAAGCCTTGCTGAGTGACCTTTGCGCCAGTCACTTTCTCAAAGCCTAACCTATCTCCCAGGGTTGTTGTAGGGTTGCCAACAGCCAGGTACTAGCTGGAGATCTCCTGCTAATTCAACTGATCTCCAGCCAATAGAGATCAGATCACCTGGAGAAAAATGGCTGCTTTGACAATTGGACTCTATGGCATTGAAGTCCCTCCCCTCCCCAAACCTCGCCCTCTTCAGGCTCCACAACCAAAATCTCCCGCCGGTGGCGAAGAGGGACCTGGCAACCCTAGGTTGTTGTGAGGATAAAATGGAGGAGAATGTTGTACACCACTTTGGGGGGAAATGTGGGGCATAAATGAAGTATTTCCCCCACAAAAAATTGCAAATCAAAACACTTTTGTTTCTTGGGTGTTTTTTTATGCAGATATCCACTTTCCTTTCACTTTCCCTTCCTGAGCTAGTAATATTGAAGACTGTAACAGATGGAATGGGCCTACAATTCCTTGTAAATGACTGTACATTTCTGATTAACAGCCAAGAGCTCTTCCAGCACAGCCATGAAACCAATTCACTTGTAAAAAGTGAGAAATCAGCCTGACTGGCAGGTTCAATCCTCATCCTTTTTGGTATTCTTCCTAATTACTCTCCTCCAACATTGTTCTCATAAAATCCTTGTGGTGAAGGCAGGGGGGAAAAAGAGTTGGCTGTTTTCCATGGTGCCTTTTACTGTTTTGGGCACTAACAATGAATCATGGAACAATAATTACTAGGCAATGAAATGAGATCAGTAATATTTTCAGGTCCTGCCTTCATGGAAAGGCACAACAAATCACACCCAAATATACATACAAACCCTTCCCTCCTGGTATTAGCTCTTTTTTATCTTACAAATATCTTTGAACTTCAGGGAGTGCAATATATTCAGTGCAACAACACTACATGTTAGAGAAAAAGATCTGATGAAATCTGCGGGGAAGATGAAGTATGCCAGGGGTCCCCAACCTTTTACAGCCTGCAGCCTCCTACAATTTTCAGATTTTTCAGCAAACCTGGGAAATCCTCCAATTTTGGAGGAAAATCTCCTTTCTCTCAGTGTGGGCCCAGTCCATGGATTTACATATCTACAGATCTGCCCACACTTCAGAAATTGATATATAGATAAATAGAGAGAAAGCAGAGGTAACCGTTTGTTTGTTTATTTGCTTTGTTTATAGTCCACCTTTCTCACTGAATTCAGGGAAAATCCAAAATCAAGCCTTGGGTTCTTGGTGGCTCTCCTAACTCCTTAAAAATTTACAGTGTACCAGAATGGCTTTTTATCATCTTCGCTGTGTTCGGCAATTAGCCCCCTACCTGTCTCACTCCAACTTGGCCACAGTGATCTATGCAACGTCACTTCCAGGCTGGGTTATGTAGGGCTGTCCCTGAGACTCCTCTTGAAGCTTCATTGGCACAGAATGCAGCTGTGAAGGTCCTAAGAAGGATTCCTTGGAGAGTTTCTGTCCAACCTATTCTATCTCAGCTGCATTGGTAGCCGATATGCTTCTGGATCAGGTTCAAGGTGCTGGTTCTAACCTTTAAAACCCTTAATGGTCTGAGACCCTCATATTTGTGGGACTGCCTCTCCCGCTATGTCCCCCCAAGGATGCTTCGTTCTAGTTCTTCAAATTTACTTGAAGTCCCTGGCCCAAGAGTAGTCCGATTGTCCTCAACCAGAGCCAAGGCCTTTTCAGCTGTAACCCCTGTCTGGTGGAACTCTCTGTCTGAGGAGACCAGGGCCCTGAAAGATCTGGTCCAGTTCCGTAGGGCCTGCAAGTCCAAGATGTTCTGCCAGACACATGGTTGAGGACTTTCGGCTGCTCTATTACATCCACCTGTTACCAGGCAAAGACCCTATCTTTTATTTGCTCCCCTTGGTCCCTGTCCCCATTTACTTTGTGGAGGCTCAGTTATTCTCGGGAGTCAGCTCTGCTGGGAGCATAGGGTGCCATCTTATTATTTGATTTAATGGATTTTAATCTATTTTAATTGTTTCTTTTTTTAAATCTATGTTTGACTTGTTGTTACCCACCTCGAGCCCCACTTTGTACAGAGGGAGGGGTGGAATATATACAAACAAACAAATAAATAAAAATATATCTGTTGCTCCTGTCCCAACAACAACCTTTACTATGGAGAAAATGTCACTGATTTCCATTGAACATAGTTCCAAGTATGTGAACTTAGGGGGGGAAGAAGAAGAAGGGGAAGAAGAAGGGGAAGAAGAAGAAGAAGAGTTGGTTTTTATATGCCAACTTTCTCTACCACTTAAGAAAGAATCAAACTGGCTTACAATCACCTTCTCCTCCCCACAAAATACCCTGTGAGGTAGCTGGGACTGAGAGAGTTCTAAGAGAGCTGTGACTAGCTCAAAGTCACCCAGCTGGCTTCATGTGCAGGAATGGGGAAACCAACCCAGTTCACCAGATTAGTGTCCGCCACGCATGTGGAGTAGTGGGAAATCAAACCCAGTTCTCCAGATTAGTCCACCACTCCAACCACTGCTCTTAACCACTACACCACACTGTCTCTTATCTCTTAGAACACCTCATGGCTCTAAAACATAATGGCTTTACAGTCCAACTCTAAGAAGAGTTACACATTTCTAAGTGGGTTTAGGATTATGTAATTCTCCGTAGATTCACACTGTTAAATGTAATTATAAGCATATGTGATGATAAAATAGTAGCTTCTGGCTCTTCAGCACTTTAGAAAATGTACAGGTTGGTGAAATGAGAATTGAGCTGTTGTAAAACATGGCCTGAGCAAATAGTTTCTCATCAGGGATAGCCAACTTCAATCAATTAAATTCATATTGCAGCACTTCAGAATAGATTTACCTAATGCCCCACACAGAGGGAATGTATAATAATACAAGTTAGTACCTCCTCTCCATTTCAACAATGTTTTTGTGTTCATAAAAATCAACAAAGCATAAATTAGGACGAAGAAATTTCAGGCACATTTTTTTTCTTCCTGTAGTTTACTTATGGCCTGTTTCAATTTGTATTTTTTGTCCTTCTTTTTACTATGCTATTTTACAAAACTAATTTGACATCATATTCTCTTATTCTCTTAATATTCTTAGTTGGTAAATGATATTTCTAGGTTTTAATCAGACTGCAGAATTATTTTTTTTCATGTACTGCAATCATTATACCTAATGTATGTGATGTGATCTTTGTATATCTATTTTAACCCAGGCACTTTGCTTTGAATTTGTAGAAATGCCCACTATGATTATTTCTCCTGTTCTGTGCACAACCCCATTTATTCTACTTATCTCAAGACTAAAGCTTAGCATGCGTTTGATATTTCCTGGAATGAGATATTTAAAGTGTGGCCCATCTTGTCTAGGTCTGAAACTTGCCTTTCATGGCTGATAGTATCAAGTGTAAGATCCCCATCTCAAAAAGGCATTCCTGGACCCATATGACCTAAACAATTATCACTCCATGGCCTATATTCCTTGGAAAGGTGGTAGATATGCATTTCAATCAAGGTACAGGCCTGGGTTTGTTGTAGAAATGGCCTTTATTGCCCTGCCTGAGGATTTGCACTGGGAGTCTGACAAAGGCCTGCCAGTTAGGATCCTGTTCTCAGGTCTGTACCCCATGTGCAGAGATGAGGTGGATGGGGACAAGAAAAAGGGTCTTTCAGTGGTGGTATGTTGCACCTGAAATGTGCTTCCCCTTGAATGTCTCCTGGCACCAACCTTTCTCTCCTTTATATACCAGGCCCAAACAATCCTTCTTACCTAAGGTTGCCAGGTCCCTCTTCGACAATGGTGGGAGGTTTTTGGAGCGGAGCCTGAGGAGGGCGGGGTTTGGGAGGGGAGGGACTTCATTGCCATAGAGTCCAATGGCCAAAGTGTCCTTTTCCCCCTGGTGAACTGATCTCTATTGGCTGAAGATCAGTTGTAATAGCAGGAGATCTCCAGCCACTACCTGGTGGTTGGCAACCCTATTCTTACCTACACTTTAAACCAAGGGGGTTCCATCTAAATTATACAGCCTCGTCTCCAGCCTATGATGACAGAAGAGACAGATCTTACTTATACTGGCAGCACATGTCCCATTTCCTTCATTTTTCATGTCCATCAGAACTATAGGTAAACAATTCTATTTTGTAATTTTATTTATTGCTATTATTTCATGAGGAGAAAAACAGTATCAGGGAATACACTGAGAACATTTTCACTTGTAGGGTCTTTAAGTGTTTTAATCCCCAATGTTTTCTGTTTTGAGAAGCTAGAAAATGGAATTGGTTTAATAAGTTTCTTGTTTTCCCTCCCAGTTGATAAACTACAGGCAGGATTTCAAATATTAAGGTTGAACACACAGCCACTTTTCTCCTAGGTTTGCCAAACTGGGATTAGGAAATTCCTGGAGATTTGGGGATGGAGCCTGGGGTGGGTGGAATTTGAGGCGGGGAGGAAGTTCAGCAAGGATGTAATGTTATAGACACCACTCTCTGAAGCTTCCATGTTCTCCATAGAAACTGATCTCTGTAGTCTGGAGATCAGTTGTGTAATGCCTGAAATCATTATATTCTAGGGGAAATGTATTAGAAATGGATTCTTTGATTTGAAATATATTCTTTGTAATCAATAAAGTATAATCTGCACTTATGAATATGCCAGACTCAGCATATAAGAGTTGGCATCCATTATAAAGTCACACCAAGCACACATATGTTAAAGGCCTTGAGTATAAGAGGCCCAGCTTTGCTTGTTAGAAGTTAATTAGAGAAGCTATAGAAGATCTTAGTATGCTCTCATAAGCTGGGGGCCCCCTTCCCTCTTCGGGCCAGCTAGGAACACTCCCTTAGTTAGCCTTGGCAAGTGCGAGGATCCAAGATAAGAACTTCAGTAGCTTAGGATCAAAACATAGCAGCACCTGACACTGGAAACTCTTCTTGCTCATTAGTGGACATTTCTCTGCAACTTTCTCTGCAACGCCTTCAATGCTGTTATAGGCTATTCTAATTTAGAGGTCCCAAGTATTGGGCAGTTGGGTCTTACGTGTGTATGACGCCTCTTTGATGTGTGTGGAAATTGCTCAGCGCTTTAGGCAATTTTCACCAGGCTTTTTGTGTATTGGCCAATAAAAACAAACTGCTTTGAATCATCAACTTCTGACTGTTTTATTGTGAATGAATATTGATACGATGAGACAGGCATATCATTGTAATTCCAGAACTCTAGGCCACACCTGGAGGTTGACATCCCTACTCCAGAACCAGTCACAGAAGGGTCCTCCACATACAGTTCCTAATGGCAAAGAGGGAGGAGGCAGTAGCAACCATTGGAAAGGCAGCGCTCTCTGCCTAAGGCTAAGCTCCTGTCACTCTGGAGTCCCAAGCGATCACTTTTGTCACTTGTGTACAAATCTAGCACTGGAATTATTTACTTATTTATTTAATATCTTGCTTTTCTCCCCTAGGAATACCAGCTAACCATACAGAGGGGAAAAACATAACAGAAGCTAATAGAAAAAGCAGAAGAGTTCACAGTGCCAAGCAAATTTTCTCTTTATGCTAGCTGATCTTCTGCCCAGTTCTAGGTTAAGAACAGTAAGATGAAAGTCCTTTAGTTCACCCTTATGGATAGGGTTGCCAACCTCCAGGTGGTAGCTGTTACAACTGATCTCCAGATGACTGAGATCAGTTCGCCTGGAGAAAATGGCCGCTTTGGCAAATGGACTCTATGGCATTGAAGTCCCTCCTCTCTCCAAACCCCATCCTCCTCAGACTCCAGCCCCAAAATCTCCAGGTATTTCCCCACTCAGAGCTGGCAACCCTACCTATGGACATACCTGGGCCTTAAGTACCTGTATGCACAGAGGAGAACAAACTCAGCAAGATGTTATTCAGCTACAGCCAGCAAGCAGGATCTTCCCAAATTCTCCCCTGCCTGGAGGCAGGCTGCTTGAACTGGAGAAAGGCTATATGATATGAGAAATTTTTTTTTGTGGGGGGGATATGAAAAGTAATAATAGTTCCTTTAAGTTTTGTGTTTCATTGTTTATATGTTACTGTCTCTTTAAGACATAACCAAGGGACACTCTAGGAAAAGGGAACAAAGAAGAAGAAGGGTTGGCTTTTATATGCCGACTTGCTCTAGATTTTAGAGAATCAAACTGGTTTACAATCTCCTTCCCTTCCTCTCCCCACATCAGGCAACTTGTGAGGTAGGTGGGGCTGACAGAGTTCAGAGAACTGTGACTAGCACAAGGTCACCCAGCTGGCTTCATGTGTAGGAGTGGTGAAACTAACCCAGTTTACCAGATTAGAGTCTGCCGCTCATGTGAAGAAGCGGGAAATCAAACCCGGTTCTCCAGATTATAGTCCACCCCTCTTAACCAGTACACCACACTGGCAGACTCCAGGACTGAAGTAATTTTACTCTGAAGTTGTAGCTCATGTTTGATGTATTCTTAAGAAATAAAAGTTTATTGCATTTCCTTCTTTTTCCCCTGATTGGTGAGTAACATATGTGCTCAACTGAGAAAAGTGGTGGAATATAACCCCATGACTTTGAGTATAAAAGGAAAATTAAAGACTGTAACAAAATAACTAACAGGCTGGTCCCATTGTCCCATTATACCAAGTGCCTGCTAATTGAAGTTAATGCTTACACAATGTAGCACTGATCCTATGCACTCCCAAAAGTAAAATCAGCAGCAGAACAAAGCCATTAGAAATAAAATTAACGGATGTACTGTTCATACTTAGCCTGTGCAGGGAAGAAGAAGGGCTGTTTTTTATGTCCCGCTTTTCTCTACTGTTGAGTTTCAAAGCAGCTTACAATTGCCTTCCCTTCTCCTCCCCACACAATGTCACCCTTTCCCTGCTCCTTTCCCTCCTTCCCACCCACCAACCAAGCTACCTTTTATCTGCTCCCCATCTTCAGCTGTATTTATTTATTTACTTCATTTACAGCACAGTTTTCTCCACAATAGGAACCCACAGCAGCTTATATCACTATCCTTTCTTCCAGTTTATCCTTGTAACAACACTGTTTTATCTTCACAACTAGGATTGTGCATATCAATAAACCCAAACCAAAAATAAACCCAAAATTAGCTGTTTCAGCAATATTCGGGTTTCAGTTTTACCAGATACCAAAACCTGGGAATAAAGCTGAAGCTGAATAGCCGATCACCGAATCAGCTGAATAGGTTTTTTTTTTTTTTTTTTTTTGCTTATCCCAGGCTTTTCCCTATGGGAATTTTTTTGGAGGTAGATTTCCCAAAATTTCAGGGTAGCTTCAAGGGACTCTCCTTGCATGAACCCTGAAGTTTGGTGAATGAATGAATTTACAACAGTAGCCAGGACAACTCATCCAATTACAACCTGGAGTAAGATATCTCTTGTTTAAAAAGAATCTGCGCCCCTCTCTATGAGACGGACCAAATATCTATTATGGAGAGACAACACCTCAGAACAAAAACTTAGTAATGAGTTGCGTAGGTTTACATGAAGCACTACCAAGTGCAAAACTAGACAGGGGTAGAAGGGCCACAACACAAGTACCATTCCCCTACTCCCCATGCTCAACCCCTCCACTTCACCCTCCTATGTCTCCAAAATGACCAATAATAATAATAGCAATGACAATAAAGGCAGAAATGCAGACGAATTTTGACGGGCATGGACACGAAACAAATTGTACAACTTTCCCCAATCTGCCCCTTCCCTCATTTTCCCTTATTTTTCTCTCCCTTTATGTACCCATTTTACAAATGAATATATATATATATATATATATATATATATATATATATATATATATATATATATATATATATATATATATATATATATATATATCAGAATTTAAAATTTAATTTTCTGGAAAACCCACATCAGTGGTCATCATCCAATGTCCCTTGTCTCTACATTTTCTTTCTTTCTGCATTCAGCACATCCTTCTCCCCACAGCCTATTTCTGATTTTATTTCTATATATAATCCTGCCCAGGACTCTAGCTTTGAGCCTGCCTAGATTTCCATGGGAGCAAGGACAACATCAACAACAAACAGCCCATTGCTGAGGGGGAAGGGCTGCACCCTGGGGACACCTCTTGGGATCCAGGCACTGCCAATCCCAGACCCCAGCAACACCTGGGAGTTCCCTACCTCACCCAATGCCAATGCTGTACCCGTTGGATTGCCAATGTTTATATGTGGACTACAGCTCACCCAGAAATAGAACAATCCTCTGGACAACTGAGACCACTATCCTTAGATGTCCATTCTGGAAGGTAACTTCATTGGCCACAGAGCTCTTCTGGTCCCTTCCCCTCCCCAAACCTCGCTTCCATCCTCAGAATTGTGCTGCCCATGGATTCAGAAAATAAACATCTCACAGTGTACGACTGAACAACAAAAACAAATATTTCCAACTAAGTTTTGGTGATTTGACAGCACTGGCACAGAAACATCATGTAAAATGGTTGTCTAGGCTTTATCAAGTACAGGGACAGTGACTTGGTAAGAATAACTGGCCCAGTTAATCTATGAGAATGGGAAGTATTTGTCAGGTTAATAAATTACATTAAAAAGACTAAATATTAATAAAGAATATTATTTAAAAGACTAAATAGTATTAAAAGAATGGATGGAATGCACCCTGTATGCAAAAAGACGGGTCATTCAACTGCTAGGGAACCATGCATTGGATCCAGTGCAATTTTTTTTCTTGCACTAAAGCTCTTGCTCAAGCAGAAATGCAAGGGGGAAAACATTGTAGCCTCTTGTGCTAAATTAATCTCGTTGTATCCTCACTTGTGTTTCCAATTGTGTTTCCACTTGTGCAAGAGCTTGTGCAAAAAATTTTCAGTCTGCTGTACTATGAGATCTTTTAAACTACTTATTTATTTAAAATTTATAGCCCTCCTTTCCTCTTGGCTCAAGGCATGTAGAAGCACCAGAGAGTGCACCAGGGAACTTCTGCATGCAAAGCAGATGCTCTATCATTCAGCCATGGCCCTACGGCAGTTCAGCTGCAATAACAATCTATCCATTTCTGAATAGGTTCTGTCCTTCTGTACAATTCCACAAGTGATGAAAGCAATATAAAAGATGAAATGCAGGATCTATTAAAAAAGAAACACTCTAAAACCTGCCACCAACAAGCATGACATTTAAACCAATACACACTGTAACCTGCCAAGGTGGCTATATTTGATAACAAGCAAATAAATGCATTCCATGTATCTCCTCTCACAATGTATGCACACAGTATTAAACAGTAACTGAAACAGCCGCAATGTTCAGAAATATGAGATACGTGCCATAAGGTGAAATATGTGCTTGCACTAAAAAAGTGTGACAAAAACCTAAGAGGACAAGCCACCACAACTACCTTACAATGTGATATTTATAAACTAAGAAAGGTGTCTATTGAATCTGATTTGGTATATACACCCAGGGAAAAGAACAAGCGTGCGTTCATGATGAACATTTCAAAAAGGATAAATTTATTAATTTGAGTCTTCAGTCCCTACTTTAAAAAACGCCTTCCCTATAACCGCACCTAATATCCTAATGTTGGAAGCTGTGTTGTATATGTTCTGTTAAAGCCTTTACTTACATTAACAGCCCATTCCTGACTTCTAAGGACAAAAGTCAATGGGGCAAAAAGCCCCATTTTTAAAAAAAAGCCTTTAAAAGCCGTTTTTCGAGCTTTCGGTGGCTGGGAAATGGGTTAGGAGGTGCCACAGTGGTGCCTCCTCCCCACCGTCCCTGGCCGCCAACAGCTCAGGAATGGGCTGTAATTCGTTATAAAACCTAAATTATATAACTGTATGAATTTCTTTGGCTTTCTACTATTTTAGTATGTTGAACAACTGTATATTGTATAAAGAGTGATTTCATTGTATGTACAGACATATACCACACATTACATTAACATTGGAGTCTTCCACAGAGGGATGGGATTTCATGGTTTCTCCACTGCTGGTGCAGCTGCAGATTAAGTGCAGCAGCAGTGGGGCTTCCACATGGGAGGTTTCTCAACAGTGACTGGGACCTTGTATTTGGCCCAGTTCCCCAGAAGTGGCCACACCCCAAACCCTGTGTCAACCAGGCTTTTGCAATTAAAACCAACCTGGTACTAGAATATTGTTACATTGTCATATATTGGACCTCTGCAAGGGAAGGGGTTAGAAACTTACTTTTTAAAATTAAAACTGGGAATTCAGAGAACCTGCTGCACCTGTCATTATAATGGTATAATGATATACTAGTGCCATTTTTAAAAATAATATAAGCCCCCCCCCCCAAGGTTAGGGGAAAAGGCTGCTATGTAAGCTGGAAACTCAAATTTCCCCCCACATACATACAACAGCCATCCCAGTTTTTCTGTGGTCTTTCCCAAAACTTGGGAGCAAAGCAGATTTGGAAAAAAAAAATCAGAGAAGAAATCCCTGGATGTGCACAAATGCACCATGATGCCATAGGGAAGCAAAACAAAAACTGCTTCCCAATAGGGCTGTTGAAAAAAAAAAGTCGATAAGATTCGGATTCGGTAAAATTTGGCCCGCTTTTATTCGGGAAATGCTGAAGCCTGAACTCCCCCTATTCAGATCCGTGGAATTCGGCATGAAATTCTGCGTTCCTGAATAAATTCGGCCGAATAAAGCTGGCTGATCGGATCAGTTTAAAGACCCACCCGCCCGCCTTCTCGGGGCTCCCAGGAAAGCGGGCGGGTGGGTCTTTAAACTGATCCGATCAGTTTACAGACCCACCTGCCAGCTTTCCTGGGAGCCCCGAGAAGAGGGGGTGCCTCTTTAAACAGATCCCCGCTGTCAGCCTTTAAACTGATCGGATCAGTTTAAAGACCCACCTGCCAGCTTTCCTGGGAGCCCCGAGAAGAGGGGGTGCCTCTTTAAACAGATCCCCGCTGTCAGCCTTGGCAGCGCGGATCTGTTTAAAGAGCCAATCGCCTACCTTTTCAAGGCTCTTTCCAAAAGGCGGGAAAAGGCAGATTGGGGACACTGAATTTGCCCAAATTTATTCGGCCTGCCTCCGATCTCGCTGAGTTCGGCTTGTCGTTTTCCCGCCTTTTTTTTTACTTCGGTTCTGTCCGAACGGTAAACTGCCGAATCGGGGCAAATTTGGCTGTTTTTCAGTTTGGATGGAACCGAATCGACAGCCCTACTTCCCAAAAGCATTGAAATCAAGGCATAACTCATATGGAAGACACCATAGTTACACATAACTAACCTATTTCTGTTTTAGTTAGAATGTATTTCAGTGTTCAGATTTCTTGATTTGAAGAATTACTAATAGTTTCTAGACTTCAGAACTGAAAAGTCATCCTTTTTTCCTAGCTGCCATATTGAAATCTGTGAATTTTCCTAGATGGCTCCACATCCAAAACTGAACATATAATTGATATCTATATCTCTACAAAGGAAACCTCTTAATCATGATGCCAATTTCTTATTGCTAATCTGGTTAGTACCCCAGATATTTTGTAAGCACAGGATCCTATGAATGCTCAGACATTTTATTATACATTAGATTCACATTCTGTACTCTGATATTAACTAGCAGTGCCAATGGGTTCCAGCCAATGCCTGTCAACCTTTCTACCCAACCAGTACTAAGCTCACCTTGGAGTAGAACTCACACTTGTGCAGTCACATCACTGTCTAAATTGTCAGTGGGAAAAGTTCGGAACATTTAACAATTCCCTAAGGAAATCAGTTTTAAATATAAAAATTGCCAAGAAGCACACAGACTACTTTCCATTTTTATCAGAGATGAGTTAATGCAGGAAAGCACCCTTTAACTTCACCTGCATAATAAGTGCAGTACTAGGAGTCTTCATTTTGAGCAAGTGCAGCAGCTCTTCGGAATGTCAGCTCCTAATTTCTAGGGTTCAATTTTTTTTAAAAAAATGATCTTCTCTTTAAGAAGTCATACATTAAGACAGACATGTCAATTTGCCGGGGTAAGTGAAGTCTCTTGCCAGAGTATTACTATTAAGATTCAATTCGGCACTAAAATTATCCCATCAGGCAAACTAAATCTTTAGCAGAAGAGAGCAAGGGGCAAAGGGAGGAGAAACACAACCTGGAATCAAACATGACAACAGGCAGTCAAGGTCACAGAAGGTGATCACCTGTTAGATATGCAACCCTCTCAGGGCAATGTGGTGATAGTTTTCCAGTATATAAATGAAGACCACACTGTTGTGTACATGTATTTGGAAATAACTCACTGGGGGGGTGAGTAGAAATTAACTCTGAGCAAATGTATAGTTCATAGTAGTATTTTACCTTTTCAGACGTAAACCCCACCTTTCACCCATGAAGGCCCTCTTAAGCCCTACTTAAGCCCTACTTTTTTTTGCCATCTATGTTCATCTTTCTCTTTCAGTCCATTCCTGACCTCAAAGGATGAAAATCCTTTGAAGGCAAAAAAGGGGCTGCGCTGGCAGCTGTCCCACTTATGCCATCCAGGTGGGCTCGGATGCCGGCGGGGGTACCTAGACGGTGGTCTCCCGGTGCTGCCACGGCAGTGCCACCCAGGGATGCCACCTGGGCCTTCAGCCAGCATCCTGGGGGCATTCCTGGGGCATGCCGGGGAGTGGAGCTGCCAGTAGGCAGCTTCCTGTCCCTTTTCAGCCCTGCATGCCAGCGGGGAGAACAGCGTTGCTGCACCTGCTTTTTTGATGGTGCAGCCTTGTTCTCAATAGGGCAAAATGCAAAAAAAATTAAAAAATTAAAAAGACTCCAAAAGGCTTTTTAAAACCTTTCGGTGACTGGAAAATGGCTTTGGAGGTGCTACGGCAGAGCCTCGGCCATGCCTTCCCTGGCCACCGAAGGCTCCTCTAGACTGCCTCTTCCCTTACACTCTATCACAACAACTTTTCAGAGTTTTCTGCAGGTGCCAACCTGCAAATTGGCGAAATCAGCAACTGCCCGTACACATGCCATACACATGTGGAATGGCCTGCTTGAGGAGGTCAGGAAGGCTCCCATGCTCCTGGCTTTCTACAAATATGCAAAACTGAATGATTAAAGAGGGCTTTTCTATACAGGCAATGGAGTCGTACTGTACCAAATGTTTCACAAAGTTACTTGGGTAACCTATTAGGGACTGTGGTCTATACTACTTTGTATAGCTTGCTGAGACTTGCTTTCTGCTATGTAATTTCTGCATATTATAATTTGTGCATATAGAAAGGGGGGGGGCTTGTTGAAGCCATCCCATCTGTGAAAAATGTAATAAGATGGACAAAATCAATACTTTTCTCACAGCCAACTTAATGACTCTAGAGTGAACAAAAATTATACTTTTGCTGTATTATAGGTATCAGATCTCTTTTACAAAAAAAATAGTATTTTACTTTTAATTTACAAGGTCTAGGTTAATGCTGTAAAAATTCCAATGAAAGCATAGCCTGTGGCTCAGACTAATTGTCAGTACTGAGCAACCACCACCTTTAACCTATTATAGATTTATTACTCCATGTGCACAGCATTCATGACAAGGAACACTTGAGTTAACAGTTAGCAGCCAGCAATTCTTCCTGGGCAGAAAGCAGTCAGAATATATGTCTACCCAGTACTTCCTTCAGGAAATGGCTCACTTGTTTAAAGATAATAACAGAAAATGGTAATAATTAACAATCTTTAAAAAAACCCTGTTACCTAAAGAAGTATGATTTGAGGGCCATTTCCAAAAAAGTAAATTGCAAAACTCTATCACAAGGATCTCTGCCTACATACTCTGGTTATAAAAGGTGAGCTAAATCCAGGTATAATCAACACATACTTACCTATACCAGCTTCGCATAGACTTCATTTTCCAGGGTAACACACTGGCTATGTTCACAAAGTCCAATAAATGTGTGGGGGCTGTGGGTAGGGACAATGATTAGGCATGCTGAGAACTTCACTGCACATTTGCTCATCTGCTGATCATACCTGTTTGAAATTGAAATATGTGAGGTGCATTCCTGATCAGATTGCATCAATGTTCCCTGGTGATGTTCATCATGAACACAGCACCATGCTGAACAGCCTGGTGTGGTGGTTAGATTGTTGGACTAGAGTCTGGGAGACCCAGGTTTGAATCTCTGCTCTGTCATGTAAGGTTGCTTGAGTGATTTTGGGCCAGTCACATAGTCTCAGCCTAAACTGTCTTACAGGGTTATAGCCTTGAGGATTAAATGGAGGCAGGGAGAAAGGCTTTGGGTCCCCATGGTGGAAAAAGATGAGATATAAATTAAGTTAATAAATAAACCACACAATCATTCATATTTTCCTCCTTCTTAGCACATGTGCAGTCAGTGGCATCTTGTCATGAAATGATGGCAAAAAGTGACTGAAAGATTAGCCAGGTTCATGAGCAGACAGCAAAAAAGATACCTAGTACTGTTAACTCAAGAATCTTAAACAATCTCTCCCCCCCCCCCATTTTACTGCATGTGCTTTAAAAAAAAAACTGGAGACAATGGTAACAAAAAAGTCTAATTGTCCAAGAAAACAGAGTAAATTATGCATACAAACTCATTTGACTGCATTGAAATAGCTCATCAAACAACCGGCTCCTGCTCAAGACTAACAAGCACGATGTGAACTAAACCAGCTTGTATTCAAGCATGCCTAACCCAGATCACCCTTCCACACGTTGATTGAATCTAGATTTAAAATTTCTGCTCTGGGCTTCCGACTTGCAATGTTGTCGATTTGTTCTATCCTGCTTTGTTCAAGCTCTCCTTTGTTCTTTATTTGGAATACCATTTTTCCCACTTCAATCACTTACCATTCAACATTGTTGATCCTCAGCCCTGAACAGGCCATGACCCAAATTCTGCCAATATGCTTCAGCCATGACCTAAAGGACCAACAGCTGTAGCTCAGCAACTTCTGTTCTGAGCAAGATATTAATCTCAAGTTGGCTTGAGTCAGGATGAATTAGTTTTGTGGTTCTGCTTTAGACTGTGAATTTGCCCTGAGAATGAAGGATATATCAAACAGCCTCTGGCATTTCAGTTCATTTTCAGCTGCTTCTGAAAACAAGATCAATTTTTCAGCAGATGTTCATCCATTTTCAGACTGTTTCAGAAGCGCTCAACAGGAGTCATATTTCATGCCAACCACTGTGGCTTGATGATGTCAAAATGTTCACTGCCAGTGCATGTGGGAAGGGGCATGGCTCAGTAGAAGAGCACATGCTTCAAATGCTGGTGTCATCTTCTGTTTGAATGAGTGGTAGAGAGAGAGGTAGAAGAGAAGAAGCTAGCAGCAGTCATGCACACAGTGAAGGTATATCTTTGCTCCCAAGTCTCACAGGAAAACAAATATGATAATAAGGAAGCTACAAGGGGAAAGTTTTATTTTTCAGCTGAGGTGCCAAATATTGAGGTTAATCCCCAAAATCATGGTGCATCCCCATGGAACTCTATGGGGAGTTCCACGGGGCGGGGGTTGTTGTTGCTAAAAATAACTTTTAATTCATTTCTTGGCTTGCTGCACTGGCAACAAGCTGCTCTGGAGGTGGCACATTCCCTTCAGGAATGGGCTGTAAGAAGAAGAAACTATGAGAGTGAACAAATAATTATCAAACATATCCCTCAACTGGGTTAGAGACGCCAACAGAAGTGTTGTTGCTTAGTCTGTGTGATTTATATATGGTCCAATAATACATTGTTTGGGGGGTGATACAGAATATGATACACAGCTGGCAGAAGCGTATCAAATTTAATTTGCTTTGTGTTCTATCTATAACTAAAGGACTGCTTCTCATAATGTTGAAATATTTTCAATGTAACCTCATCATCCTGGGTTGAGCTGAATATTCAACCTTTTAAAATACAGTTGTTACTATAGTTTTATGAGTGCCATCAGGTTTCTTTATTTGTTTTAGTATTTGCATAATTCTTACATTTTGCGGATCATGTACGATTCAGGCCATTTCTGCACCATTCACTTACAGCATATTATCCTTGTACATTTTGCGGAGCATGTACGATTCAGGCCATTTCTGCACCATTCGCTTACAGCATATTATCCTTGTGGTCGATCTTTGAGGGTTGGCTATGAATTCAGAATTTCTGTCCACATTTCACCACTTTTTCCATTTTATATCTTCTTCCCAAGAACTTTTTTTCTGTTTTATACCTTCTTCCCAAGAACGTATCCTATTCATGTCATTGTATGGCATGAGAACCATTCAAGAGAATACTGAACTGGTTGCTGCCACTGGAAAATTCTGCCAGCTCGCAGCTTGGGACATGGCGCTGGTAGCTCATGCTGCCAATCAAAAGGTCCCCACAGCCTCCTCAGACTGCTCGCTCTCTTGTTGTCCCCCTCTCTCCCTGTCTCATGTGTGTGGCACCCTTCTTGGAGATCCTTGCTGCCACTTTAAGAGGTAAAGAAGCAGAGACATTTGGAGTGGGGGAGCAGAGCAGGAAGCCATGTGCACATGTTTGCTTTCAGTTTACACAAGTGGGGACCTCTCTTTCCGCTCATGGGTAGTCAGCCTAGTTACACAACACACTTATGGGAAATGAGTTGTTAGGAAAAAGTTAAATTGGGACCCTCACAAAAATCAATGGGGTTAGTTCAATGTTCCAACATTCCTTTGGTAGTCCAAATACAGATAAGGAAAAAACCCAAAGAAAATATTAGCGAAAGGAAAGGGGAAGGGAGGGAAGACAGGAGGAGACAGGTAATGCAGTGAGTGTTGCCAATGGAAGGGCAGAGAAAGGAAGCATCCCCAAGGATGTCCGCACCCCAAGGATGATCGTCTTTAAAATGGAATAAAGAAACACACAGTCATATAAGCGTTTGTCGAAGAAATTGACATTAAATGCTTGGAAAACGTTCCCAAGTCCAAACGAAGGGAAAATAGTGTGGACACAAAAAGATAAGATGTTTCATTAAATCTTACAAATAATTAGTGCGGAAATGACCTTAGTGGGTTGGTAAAACCCAAGATCAAAAATTGAGCGCCTGCAGCAATCGCAATAAGCTGAACTCAGCCAGGTTAACTGCTTTCCCCCCCTAATGTACATTCTTCCTTCTCCTTACAAAGTCCATGTTTTAAGGGTTTGGCTAATTATAATAGTTTATTATGATTGCTCATCACTGGCTAACTCAACCATATTAGCAATATTGAAAAAAGGTTTGTATAGCCTAAACTCTTATTGATTATCAGTGACACAAATTAGTACTGACCCCTATTTGCATTAACTAGGTCTTCAGGGCCAAACAACAAGAGACAGCAACCATGGGTCCATCCTGTCGCCACTGATGCCATTTTAGAAGCATTTGTAGTGCTTTCACAATTGCTGCAATGTCCCAATCCGGATCAAGCATATGGTGTCATGGCCCCAGGAGCTCTTGTCCCCCACCCACACCTTTTCAAGTGCTGAAACAGCCTATTTCTGCACCTGAAAAGGCACCGGGGGGGACACAGGGGATAAGAGCTCAATGGGTCCACCACGCCACATGCCCGATCCAGATTGAGGCTTCATAATGATTGTTAAAGAACTATAAACACTTCTACAATGGGGTGAGCGGCCATGGGATGGGGTCAGCGGCCATGCGGTCACCGTCACTTATAGTTTGACTCTGAGAATTCTTGTCCCTTTAGTAGCTACAAAGCATTCGAAGCTAAAGCAGTCACTCTAACACACACACCACCATCATTCTGCCCACATCCTCTACCACTTGGGGTACACTTTGCCCCAAGGCAGATGGGAGAAGGTTAACAAAAGGGCAGTATCAGAATGAGATGGGAAGACAACTTGTGAACTATACTATAACTGAGCATCTGAAATACTTACACGAGTGTGTTTTAATGAAAATCAGTGAATGAAACAACAACCCTGTGAAGTAATGAAAGAATTTTAACTTGAGCAGTTCAGCAAGATTCAAGAAAAGGGCCATTATATTTGAAATAATTTCTTGGCAATCCTCTTATACCTCTAAAACTGGTGATGTTTGCTTGTCTCCCAGCCAATATATATATTGAATAATGTTTAATATTGAATAAGTGCCTGTGGGGGGAGGGAAGGAACAAAGCTACCACCAAAACTCTGGCCAATGAGTTCTTGAGTTATCCGTTATACAGCAGCAGCCAGAAGGGCCTCTGCTGGCACTCTTCCCAGCAATTCTAAAGGAAGCATTACTGTCAGCAACCCCACAAAGAAATGCTAGCACACTGCTGGCTTCCTGGCCCCTTATCTTTAGCAAATATGAAAGATAACCTACATTTATTCTAAAATGTATTTATAACTTTTTCATCCCACCTTTCACTATAAGAGATCCAACTGTTTTTTTTGTTAATATTTGCCACTTTTGCTCCCTTTAAAAAAAGGAGATTCTTCTGAAACTTTATATTTGTAAGTAAAACAATGAGAAAATATCCTGTTACCATTTCAATGCATTGTTGTTTTTATGCTAGCCTCCCATTATAGTTTGCCTGACCACCTCAAATAGATGACTGTGAAAAAGAAGGAAAAGATTAGCTGCATTTTGTCCTAGAGTTGTTGGATTGGATGTAGACTAAATTTCCCATCAATGGAACAGAACCACCCTGCCTTTCTTGTCTCACTACAGCCTTCTCATCTCCCATTAAATGCTGTTCCTGGCATGGGGGGAAGGGGTTGCGGCAGGAGGGGGGAATCAGTGGAAATTATCAGAGTTGTCTGGATCTAACCTATTGTACTGACATCTGTATAGTATTTAAGAATAAATACAGGCTACAGCTATAAAAAATGAAAATAATAAGCTTTTCATGTTGGGAGCTACTGTATATTAATTATAAGCAATGTACAAGCAGACAATTTCCTAAACAATGTAAGCTAGGATTGGGCACAATATTCAAGTGAATATTTTGGTGATGAAAAGGGAGGGAGGTTTCTGGGGCCCCAAACCTGTTCCCCCAAAGAAACCTTATCTATACATTTTTCACTACTAATAGCTTTTGGGCACTTTTTTTTCCAAAGAATTAAACCAATCCGGGATTACATAATGAATGCAACGATGTCCCAGTGTTCTGTAGCTATATTTGCTATGTGACCATGTCACCAACACAATTTCCATTGAGGATAATGGTTCCTGAACTCATTACAAATGTGCAGTTTTGCCTCTTGGCAACTGCAGCTACTCCCATCACTCCTCCTGCAAACAAATAAACAAATAACCAAAGCAGTTTGCTTTTAACAGCTTTTTATGTGAAACATAGACACGCACATCTGTGCAGTTGCACACATACACTTTTGTTCTGCACCACATGTCACCACAGGGGAAAAGATAGAGTGTAGGGGGGCGGGAGAACCATTCTTGGATGACAACCCAGTCTTTGTCTGCACCATAATTTACAGAAGACACATTTTGAAATTAGACACATGTGTGCACACACCAAACCACAACTTTGGCCAGAGTAAATGAACTGAAATTTAACGGAACCACACTGATTGAAAAGAGTTAGGGTTGTTCAGCTGCATTTTTACATACTCATTCAGGTGTAATCTTGTACTTACTTACACTTGTAATCTTATACTTGTTCATTGCAATCTAATATTTTAGAACAGATTTGGGAAACTTACAAAAAGCTTCTACAATTCACACAAACAAATCCATATGTAAAGTGCAACATCTCTAGGGTTGCCAACTTCCGGGTACTAAGTGGAGATCTCCCGCTATTACAGCTTATCTCCAGCCGATAGAGAACAGTACACCTAGAGAAAATGGCCGCTTTGGCAATTGGACTCTATGGCATTGAAGTCCCTCCCCTCCCCAAACCCCGCCCTCCTCAGGCTTCACCCCAAAAACATCTCGCCAGTGGCAAAGAGGGACCTGGCAACCCTAAACATCTCCTATAGGCTACTATATCTTTAGCCTTCCAACAGACAACTAATAGTTACTTCTCTAATAACATCCTATTAATATTTAGTGCTCCAATAACAGTATGATGACGGGACAGGTAATTAGGCAGCTTGCAAGGAGTCTCAGATCCATAAAGGATTGGCAATTATTTTAGTTATCCTTAAAACAGCAGGTTCATTCAGGAATACAACCATTCACTTATGTAATTAAATTTTAGAGCCTATACAGTGCCTGTCAAGCATTTTAATAATGTTTTACCATCAGTTGCCAGCTTTGTGGCTCATTATGGGGCAAATGAGAAGTTATCCTGAAAGTTTTCTCACTCAAAAATAACTCCTAATTGTTCAGCCTAATGTGACATGTTAGCTCCTTAAAAAGCCTTGAACCCCATAAAAAAATCAGAAGCACAAACACAAACTTACACTATCAGAAAAGTGGCACCAGCACCAGAGCATCTGGAGCTGGTTTTTCAGAATACTTATTGAAACAGGCTGATGGCAGAAAACAATCAGGTGATGAGTGGAGGAAAATTTTGTGCCACAAGAGCAAAATTAATTTTTATTACACCGCCAGGTCAAACATTTAACAATGCATGCCACAAAAATCACTCCAATGTGAAATTAGAATTGGCCAATTTCCATTCAACCCCTATGAACTGTTTTTGCTGCATCTACTCTGTCAGTTAAAACTCTAAAAATAAGACATTGATGTCTAGGAGGATATTTGTAGATGGTCAAAACGTATGTAGCATAGAGAATTATAATCAAGAACAAAGTTGCCTCTAGTTGGATTTATTTCATGCTCCATGTTAGTTTTAGACTTAAGTTCCTTATTTTCAAGAATATCAACTCAGTTCTGCTGATGCTATCATATTTTTTGCACAGAGATATTTGTTATCGGAGATTGTGCTTTAGTATATGTCAAGGTGATGGATTCAGTGAAAGCTCTGTCAGGACAGGTTGGTAAAATGGGCCGCAGAAGTGGTGCCACCACAAGACTTGATATGTTAGCAGCAAATCTGCTGATCTTGCAACTTGGTAAACAAAATATATATTAAAAAAATAACAGTCCACTTTGGTATCATACATATATTGTTGACAAGTGCTTGAGAAGATTAGTATATTATTACACAAAAAAAATCATATCTCTTTAGCAGTGAAGTAAATACTCAGGTAATTATGTCATCATCAAGCAAAACTTTAATGTTCTAAATCATAATGAGTAAAGTTGGTAAATTGGTAATTCAAAACATGGATATTAATCTACTTTGTGCAATCTGCGTAGGGTCCATATATTGTTTGATTTTGCGTAGTGTAATCATTCACCTCCTACATATGCCTGTCTAGAATGGAAAATCCAGGAGACAAACTATTATAATACTCTTTTATCCAATGGTATGTGGATTCACATCTTGATTGTTGAGTTTGAAAAGTTTAATGAATCTTCTGTCCTTAAAGGTCCTGAATACCTCATTTTAAGAAATGGTTATTGACTATTCATGCCACTATAGTGTTGGTTCCTGTAAAGTGGATCAAATTTTGGGAGTCAAGAAATCAGAAGGAAACTGAGACTGGGAAGGGCAGCCATGAAGGAACTAGAAAAGATTCTGAAGGGTAAGAATGTGTCACTGGCCACCAAGATTAAGTTAATTCATGCCATCAACCTGGTATTCTGAGACAGGTGAGATGAGGGCTATCTGCTGAAACATGATGGACGGATCATGATAGGGTTGCCAGGTCCACCCTGACTGCTGGTGGGGGTGGGGTGGGGGGGTAGGCTTGCCAGCTCCAAAATGGGAAACTCCTGGAGAGTTGGGGATGGAATCTAGGGAAGACAGGGACCTCAGTGGGATACAATGACACAGAGTCCACCCTCCAAAGCATCCATTTTCTCCAGGAGAACTGATCTCTGTAGTCTGGAGATGAGCTGTAATTCTGGGGGATACCCAGGTCCTACCTGGAGGCTGGCATCCTGAGAGCATGATCTTGTAAGGTTAAGACTATATGAGGCTACTACCATATTTACTAAAAGGGAAGACAACTCTGAATTAAAAAAAAAAACCTTTGAAATGTAGCAGTATAAACATAGTTTTATTATACACAATAAATATAGACTAGAGAAGAGAATAAGTACTTTTACTTTTTACACCTCTTTGCATTGTAACTCTTCATATGTCATTGGATAGCACTGCTTCAAATTTAAAAAGACAAGAGACTGGCTTTTTACCCCTTCTCCAGTTGAACTACTAGGCAAAGCTGAGATAATGACTGACCTATGAGGAGTGCAATCCTAAACAGAATTACAGATGGGGAATGCATTTTTAAACTGCCTCCCTGCTTCACAATGCTTTCTGTAAGTTTTGTAGACTCACTTTTCCAAGAAACTATGGGCATTAATGCACGGCCATTTTGTCCGGCAAATTTCAAAAGTTAACATGCATGGCTGTCTCCGGCCTGCGTGACTGACTCGGCCACTTCTAGGACTTCCCTGTGCCTTTTTATTTCTGTTTTGTTACGACTTTAACATAAGTCGCTCAGCAATCGCGAGAGTTTTCCGGAGCGTTTAGGCATCAGGGTCAACTCTCCGCAGGAAGAAGCCACTGGTCGACCCGACGGCAGCAGCAGCAGTTCCTTTCCCCTCCCCGACCATGCACCCCTCTCCCCCCCGCTCCTGTGTCTCCCCCCAGCACCAGCCAGGGGTTTCAGCGCACCTTACAGGAGCCTGCTGCCCGGAGACCCATCGTCAGATGCGAAGGTGTGGCGGCGGCTTCTTCTGGCACCAATGGTGCACACTTCCACCCACTGCCTCTACCCTTCACCTTTGACTTATAACTGCCAGTGGCTGGAAGTGTGGATGGAAGTGTGCACTGTTGGTACCAGAAGAAGCTGCTGCCGCCATTACACCTCCACCTCTGAGGATGGGGCTCTGGGCAGCAGGCTCCTGTAAGGTAGGCTGAAACCCCTGGCTGGTGCTGGGGGGAGACGCGGGAATGGGGGGGGGAGAGGGAGAGAGGAGTGCATGATCAGGGAGGGGAAAGGAGCTGCTGCTGCTGCCAGGGCTGTGCAGTGGCTTCTCCTGGTGGGGAAGGCACCCCTTCTTTAGGTTTTGTTTGTCCCTGTTCCCATGCATTCGATTTTATAAATGCGGGATGACAAAACATGAGATAGAACAGGGTACAAAACATGAGATAGAACAGAGACAAACAAATGGGTACATGGTCATGCATTAATGGCTGATGTTACATCAACAATCCAGCAGGAATTACTGCCTCCTTTCCTATCTAAAATGTCCACAAACTCTGCTAAGCTAATAGCTAATGTTGTGCTAGATTGCTATAAAGCCTGCAGGTTTGGGGTGTGTGTGTGTGTGGGGGGGGTTTCTTCCTTGGAAAAAAAGCCTCTAGCCTGAAGCACAAGAGAAGAAGCAACAACTGGTGTGGAGTAAACGTCTGAGCCATCAACATCTGTATCTGTTCTTCTTTCCTGACCCTTGGACTGCTTTTGTCTGTGTGGTCCCTTTCAGGTTACTGTTGTAAACTGGCTGTTATCCATTGCTGGCCCAATTCCAAGTCAAGTGATACAGGGACGGGCATACAGTTCATTTCAATCTGTGTATGAGCTGTCTCTAAAGTGCTCTGAAGCGCGCTGGCCATTTCAAACAGTGCTGTGATATAGCACATGTTATATTAACACTAACAGCCCATTCCTGAAAATGTGGCGTGCGGAGTCGGTGGGGAAGAGGTGTGATGGCCGCCTCCTAAGACGTTTCGGCCCAATTTTCAGGAATGGGCTGTTAGCCTGTTTCCTATTTCTGCAATCCTAATCCTATGACATTGATTATTAGTTGTCTTCTCAGGCTGTTGATTGTACTGACTTACATAATGTAATCCACAAGAAAGGAGGGCAATACACAAAGTCTACCAAAAATGTGGTAGATTGAGAAGTTGGAGAGATGCTCATATCCCCCTTAGCAACTCTTTCTGCCTTCAGAAGTGTTCATAGATCTAAGACAAATCCAGATTGAACAGATATCTGTATCTATGATTTCAATGCACATGAAAACCAAGATGTGATAATAAAATTCAAAGAAAGCATAGAGTTGTGCTACATATAACACACAACCTAGGAACTGTGATGCTACTGCTCAGTTTTTCCAAAATATAACCAACTTAAAATGTCGCTGAATAGCTTCAAGCGAAAAAACCACAAGCTATACCCAGGAACCAATCTTCCAAAAGCAATTAACTACAATGAAATTTGTAAAACATATCAAATGAACCCTACAAATTCCTTCACTAAAGCTTGCAATGTAAATGTATTTCATAAGTATGATTTTTTAAAAACAAATCAATCCTGTGTATTACCCAAATAGGTTTCATTAAAAAAAATAAAACCTATTGGAATGGGGGGGGAAGTACTTAGCTTCAGATTGATTTGGAAATAATACTGTACATAAGAAACTTACCATTCTGATAAAAAACAGGAGAGAGAGAACAAAACTGACACGAAGGAGGGGAGAATGATGTAAGCCACTTTGGGTCCTCATTGGGAAGAGAGGTAAGATATAAATGGAGTAAATAAACAAACTAATAAACATTATAACAATTATGAGATATATTAAGAGACATTACGAACAATCAGCAACATTGTATTGCAAAGACGAGCTCCTTCACTTAATAATTTTCAAGGTAGCATAATATCTTCTGCAAAGTTCTGGACTTTTCATTAAGTGTTCTTGTCCACAAGACAATTAATCAGAAGGGGAAGCATTGTGTGATGTGGAGGGCCAATTCTCATTCCACCAACCAATGGACAATGCAAACTTTACTGAATGTGAATGGTACATACTTGTACAATTACAGTTGGGTCTCATTAAAAATAACTCAGAAGTGCCCTCCAAGCCCTTCATGTTGTCTATCCCAAGTTTCTTTAAAAATATGCAACTAATTCTATTTATACATACACTTAATGATTGACTAGGCAAGCAGTATAATTCCCCTCAACCCACTGAATGCCCCTAAGCCCTTAGAAACAACTCTTAAAAAGAAAAAGAAAAAAAGGACCAGGCTACAACCTTCAGTTTCATACCCGGATTTATCAAATTCTGCATGTACTTAAAAGAACCAATTAGCAAATTATCAACCCATGAAAGATCTAGGAAATATGCCTGGTCAAAATTCATGACTGTTCATGGTATATGAAACATAATTGTTCTTCATAGCACTTGAAAGTGTAAGTTATGCAACCAAGAATGGGAGACAAAACCCAACATATTGTAAAATCTTCTTAATATTTTTCACCCTTGAAATAATGATTTTCAAAAGCTGCTTGAACTCCATGCAATAGACTTCTAAATCTAGCAAGCACTATTTAACCTGAGGCAACCTGAACTTTGTAAAATTAAGGTAATCCACAGTATATCTATGATACCAAAAATAAGGTTTATAAGCTTTCAATTATAAATACAGATGAACAGGAAAATACCATATCATCAAGGACTCCATATTATATTAATACTTACATTTAGAACAAAATGGATCACGAATCCTGCACACTATAAATTCATGATCTCTCATTTTAACAGAAGCAATATCAAATTAGCAGGTGCAATTAAAGTTTTCCCATTCAACCTCCTCAGGAATCCGGAGTAACAGCCCCCTCACATCTTGGGAAAGCTCTGCTGGCTGGCACTTTGTGGACATAATGGTGGTGGACAAGTTAATTTATTTCACTGCCATCACTACCACAAAGTAGGCATAATCATGTGCTCATGTTCAGTCACATGCATTTTGAGTTTTCTTCTATTTGTACTCTAACCATCTGCACAGCTGCTTAATTGACCCAAGCTGCTCAATAAACCAAGGGGAATTCTGGGAGAGAAAAGACTGCTTGAGAGCAATTGTGTCCTCTGTCCAGGTCATCTCTGCATTCCACAGGTCAACCACAGCTGTGCTGATGAGAAAATCCCCAGAGACATCAGGAAACCCTTTGAATCCATTGGGCTGCTTGGATCAATCACCCTAACCAACACCCCACCCTTTCAGAGGTTCCGAGTGCACATACTGGCACATATGGGTCCTGCAACCCTGAGAATAAACTTTGCATGGCTGGAAAGGACTGCTGGGGAGAGGGAAACATAACAAAGAACCATAACCATTGGCACCTTACACAGATGGATGGTAGGATCCAACCATTTTGTAAGTTCATATATAGGGGTCAGAAAATGATTTGGGTGAGAGCACAGCCATCACAAAGCATTGTTAGATCATGCATGCTTAAGTTATTCCTGATCTGGACAGTGTATCCGCCTTTCCTATTAATGAACACCAGATCAGGCAGGCAGAAGGTCACACACAGTAAATAAATGGTTTAAATACTTAAAGAAAATAGCAAACAACAGATGTGGATGGGAGTGGGAGTATGAAAGAAAGGCATATAAGAAAACTCATGCTTTTTTTTTTTTTGCTCAACTGAAAATATTGCTCAAATTCAATGGAATTGTTCAAATTCAAGAGAACGCTTTATTAAACATTCAGTTTTGCTTATTGTAACTTGTTGACAGCTTGCAAACTGAATTGTCCAAATTATCAAGTATCTCTACCAATAAGGTATTAATAAATCTAGCCATAGATTTTTACTGGTGAGATGTAATCAACAAGGCTGAGGTTCTTTAATTGGTAAGTAGTGCCCTTCACAACTCTAAAGATTGGTCAAAGGAGTCTAGAAGAAACATCCTATAAGGAAATCAATATGTTAACCTAGAGAAGAGAAGACTGGAGGGATCATGCTTTCCAAATGCCTGAAGCCAAAAAATGTTCTCCCATGTTCGTTGCTCGAGCAAGTGATTGTAAATCTAATGGGCTTAAATTACATGGCAATTAATATTAGCTGAATTGGGAGAAACTAAGCAGTTCCATAGTAAAAACAATTACCAAGGGGTGGGTGACCCTTAATGAACACATGAAGCTGCCTTATACTGAATCAGACCCTTGGTCCATCAAAGTCAGTATTGTCTACTCAGACCGGCAGCGGCTCTCCAGGCTCTCCAGGGTCCAGGTAGCGGTCTTTCACATTACCTACTTGCCTAAGTCCCTTTAACTGGAGATGTAGGGATTGAACCTGGGACCTTCTGCAAGCCAAGCAGATACTCTACCACTGAGCCACTGCCCTTCCCTGATGATTTTATTGAAAGTCTGGACAATCATCTGTTGGAAATGCTCTATCTGTGGGTTGCACTAAATAACCTATATGTATCTTCCAACTCTGACTCTACAATGTCTTCCCTTAGTCACTACCTAGTACAGTGACAGCAACAAAGAAGAGTAACCTAACGATCTGCCTGAACCAACGCTCATAATCAAATGGCCATACACAAGACAACAAACCAATGCCACCAATTCAGAGTGACATAAAAATGTTCTAAATAAATGCATAATATAGAAGGGGGAAGCAACCCAGCCTATAAACCATTTCCAAACAAGAGCCTTCACCAGTAGTAGTAGGAATTCAGTAAATGTCAGAAATAAATGGGACTCTTACCTCCCTTCCCAAAGCAAAATCCTAAATTTCCAAAGCAAAAGCCTAAACATGCTAATACATTGCCTCATTCGTGGTGACCCAACACTGGTAAATCAGTGCCAGGGCAAAACTCCAGGGGTTTAGAGCTAGTCATCGGGGTGATCTTGTGGAGCTATTCTTCCACAGTACACTGGACATCTTTATGATCTTGTTGCTCCCTTGCTGCTAGATTATTTCACAGCAGCAACAAGAGCTGGAGGTGGGAGGCTTTGGGGTTTTTTGTAGCCCTATTGCAGCCCTCTCTGATGATTGAACTGCCACTTCCGTTTATAGAAAGCTTTGAGAAGTCTGCTGTGAATTGATGATGATGACGCACCCATGCATCTCATTATTTAGGAGAAAGGCATATGTGCATCTTGTAATACCGTATATACCCGTGTATAAGCCGACCCGCGTATAAGCCGAGGTGCCTAATTTCTCCCCAAAAATGGGGAAAAATTAGGCACCCGCGTATAAGCCAAGGGTCGGCTTATAACCCCTCCCCCCCCCAAGACTTACCTTCTGGGCTCCTGGCGGCGGGAAGCGGCGGATCCGGCGGGGGCGGCGGAGCGCCCTCCCCGCGGCCGCAGCAGGCCTCTGTAGGCCGCTCCCGGCAGGGAGAAGGCGGTGGGGGCGGCGGAGCGCCCTCCCCGCGGCCGCAGCAGGCCTCTGTAGGCCTCTCCCGGCCGGGAGAAGGCGGCGGGGGCGGCGGAGCGCCCTCCCCGCGGCCGCAGCAGGCCTCTGAAGGCCGCTCCCGGCCGGGAGAAGGCGGCGGGGGCGGCGGAGCGCCCTCCCCGCGGCCGCAGCAGGCCTCTGAAGGCTGCTCCCGGCCGGGAAAAGGCGGCGGGGGCGGCGGAGCGCCCTCCCTGCGGCCGCAGGAGGGCTCTGGAGGCCGCTCCCGGCCTGGAAAAGATGGCGGTGGTAAGTTCCCCCCTCCCTCCTCCCTCCTCCTTCCCCCCTCTACCGTATTGACCCGCGTATAAGCCGAGGCCGGCTTTTTCAGCCCTTTTTTGGGGCTGAAAAACTTGGCTTATACGCGAGTATATACGGTAATCCATTTATTATTTAACAGAGTTACATCAGTTTTTGAGAAGCAAATGTTAACTTACTCTCTGGAAATAAGCTGGCCTAAGCCAAAGCTGGAGAATTGTCATACAGCGCAAGTTCTTCTGTATCTGTTCGTATAAGCTGCTTGCTTATGCTGCACAATTCCCTGTTCCCCAGAAACGATTAAACACAATGTGCTTTTTTTCTTATCTCTTCCTGCCCAGCCAAGTCAAAAAGGTGTAGCTCTGTATCATGCCTGATATGCCAGTCAAGTCTTTCATACTTAAAATCACAGCATGTAATGAAACAGTACAAGATTTCATTCAAGGTCAGAAAGGAAATACAGACCGATTTAACAGGTTGTGACTGTGCTATTCTCTGATCTTCTCACTTATAAACATTCAAAAATGTCCAGAAATTCCATCTTTCAGGCTACAGATGGTTGTTTGTACCAAGATCACATAAGCTACTATACACCAATCAAATTAGCAGATAATTCCATACAAGCACTGGACATTCAGGAAATAATATATAAATAATACAAATGCTTCAACAGCAGTGATTGGCTAATGAGAAACTCCTAGCTATGAGCTACTTTAGATTAAACAAAAGCATAGGGGAAAATACAAAAAGGAGAGAAACCTACCATGGCAAGCTTGACAGTTTGGAGTTTTGAATGCAGATTCTTTCAGAGCAACATTGGAGTAAAGGCAAATTCTTCAGGTTGCCACCAACAAGAAGTCAGTATTAATTTCCACACAGATTCAGCCGTCTACATGTACATACGTCTATCCCTGAGGATCGCTATACTGTCCTTCAGTTCCTTCAGAGACATAGCAGGAAAAAAAGAGAAAAGAAAGAGAAGGTGTGGCATTAAATTCTAGGGTCACTTGTTTGGCTGATTCAGAATAGAACATAAGACAACATCTGATGGGAATAAAATGTCACACAGGGACAAAAAGCCTCTGACAATCCATCATGTGTGGCAACTTTTGAGGGCAATCTTTGAATTCAAGAACTGTAGAGCAGAACTATTCATGCTTTGTGGTGCTTTCGCTGTTACACTAAATTAGGACATGAACACAAAGTAGAATGCACCTGATTGTAATATGCGTTGGTTAACTGTAAGCAGACATTACTACAAAAACTTTAAAGGGGACATTCAAAGCAAAATGCTATCTGTTGCTCAAGGTACAGGATTTAAAATAAAAACCCCAACAAAATAACAAATCCCAAGTGCATGACTCTTTGCACCTCTGCAGTAGGCTTCATTCCCTGGTTCAGAAACTCATAAATGTGTGTAACAAAAATAATTTGACTGGAGTGAAGTTAACTACTGCACGTTTTGTCAGTTTCCCCACTATACTAGGCTTAGAATTTAGGCTTGGGTATAAAACCCACCCATGTCTGTGGCTGATAATTGAGGGAAGAAGTAAACAAAGACAACCCCCTCTTTTGAAACAGAACAAGAATGAAGCTGGGAATAAATAACACAAACTGAGAGAAATATTAACAGGTACCAGGGAGATTTGGGATTTTATTTTCTAAAATGTTCATGACCAGGAAAAAAAAAAAAAAACCTCTTTCCAGGTAGGTTTTTATACTGTTAAACTCTTGAGCAAACTGTTACAAAGTATAGCGAATACACTGCTGAAATTCTGTAAATCATTCAATTTCGAGATGGTACAGCATAAAGCAGGGGTCCTCAAACTACGGCCCGCGGGCCGGATCCGGCCCGTCAGGGTCCTGAACCCGGCCCGTCAGGGTCCTGAACCCGGCCCCTTTAAAAGAGTGCAGCCGCAAGGTAATGTTGGGAGGAAGTGACCACCGGTCACTTCCTCCCAGCTCCCTACACACGGGAGGGAAGAGGGAAGAGAGACAAGCCGCGAGGATGCAGGTCCAGCCGCCCCCCTGCTCTGTGCCGCCCCGGGGCTGCTGGGCCGCCACTCCCGGTGGGCGGGATGCAGGCGGGCGCTTGCCAGGTGCTGCGGCGCCAGGTTGGGGCATGCCGACAGCGGCGGCTGCTGCTGGGCATGGGCGAGCACGGCGGCAGAGGGCCGGGCGGGCTGGGGTGCGCTGCACAAGAGCTTCAGCTTCCGCCTGCGGCAGGGCCAGGAGCTGCCACGCTTGGGCTCAGGGCTTCTGCGCATGGCCGCACCTGCAGCGAGGGAGCCGCTGCTGCCGCCGCCTGCCTGCACGCCTTCCCCAGCAAGCGCGACCTGCTCTGCCCGATGGCCCGGACGCCGGGCCCCAGCGGCAGGGTGGCCTCTAGTGACTGCTGGCCGGCCGGCTCCGGCGCCAGGGGCGCACCTCGCCCAAGGCCTTTGTCCTTGCCGAGCCCCGCAAAGCCCGCCGAGCGCCTCCCCCCAGGGGGGAAAACACTTTTCAGGTCAGGAAAGGCCTCGCCCTGCGGAGCTTTCCCCCTCTCGGCCTGTTGGGGGGGGGGGAAACACTTTTCAGACTCCCGTTTCCAGCCCTCAACGTGCCTGGGGAGCGGTTTTGCGAGGGGGTGGGGTGGGCTGGAGCATTCGGATCTTTGAGGAGAGGGAGGGAGAGTTGTGTTCGTGCGCATGCATGCGGACTGTGTTTTGACGATGCTTCCTGGCGTGCCTTCACAACTGCCTTGCAGGGTTGGTTATATGGTTTCTGAAAAGGGAGCTGAAGTTGCAGGGGGAGACCGACTTGCCCAGAATCCTGAGGTGGAATTCACCCCCTCCCCTTGGTCTGAGTTCACACCCATCTTCAGATGCGAACCTCAGAGGGCAGCCTGTGTGCCCGCATCCTGCTTGTCCCATGCCATGCCATGCCATGGGAGGCATCTGAAGGAACTCCTTTCTGTGCCAGTCCTGCCCCAGGCCCCTTGTGCCAGAAAGAGCGACCTCGCCCCCTCCTCCTACTCCAGGATCGGTGCCAGGGCAAAGGGGCCGCCATGAGTAGCTTGTTGTTAACTGACTTCTCGCGGTCCTCAGGAACTCCCTGCCTTCTTTCTGGGAAAGCAGGATGGGGGGGGGGCAGCTGGTGTCTTGGACTGACCCCTTGGATAACCGCTCTGACAGCCATGCTGGGCCTGGGGGTTGCCCTCCTGGGGCAGGGGTAGAGCAAGCCGGAGGGTCGCGTTACGCCACCTTCTCTGGGATGGTCCGTCAGAGTCAGCCTCGTCCACTCAGACTGGCAGCTGCTCTCTGGGGTCTCAGGCCTCAGAGGTCTTTCTTGTCACCTCCTCCCTGCCCTTTTAGCCAAAGATGCTGCCAGGGGTTAGCCCTGGGACCCTCAGCACGCCCAGCCGAAACTCCTCCGCTAAGCCTCTGCGGAGATTTCAGAGATTGGTATCTGAAGAAGGGAGCTGTGACTCACGAAAGCTCATTCCCTGCCAGAAATTCTGTTGGTCTCTCAGGTACTGCTGGATTTTTGCTCTTTTATAGGGCTACAGAGATTTCAGGGTGGCGCCCCTGGTCCCCCTCAGTACTGCCTACTCAGGCTGGCGGTGGCTCTCCAGGGTCTTGGGCAGAGGTCTTCCACATCAAAGATTCAAAACACATTCAAAGATTCCACATTCAAAGATTCAAAACAGATAAAAGGAAGTATTTTTTCTCACAACGCATAGTTAAATGGTGGAACTCCCTGCCCCAGGATGTGATGATGGCTGCCAGCTTGGAGGGCTTTAAGAGGGGAGTGGACATATTCATGGAGGAGAGGGGTATTCATGGCTATTAGTTAGAATGGACTTGTATCACTTGCTATGACTAGCAGTGACAAATATGGAACCGGATATTGACCATCTCATTATCCAAAAGCAGGCCCATACTTCCCATTGAAATATTATAAGTTTATGTTGATTAAAATGGTTCTTCATTTTAAATATTACATTGTTTCTCTTATTTTTTGTGCACTACAAATAAAATATGTGCAGTGTGAACAGGAATTTGTTCATATTTTTTTCAAACTATAGTCCGGCCCCCAACAGTGTTTGAGGGACAATGAACTGGCCCCCTGCTTAAAAAGTTTGAGGACCCCTGGCATAAAGGGACTAAATGAACAATCTGATCCCTGCCGTCTACTTAACCAGCTCTGCTTTTATGCTAACACTTTTATGAAACTCTGCTCTCCAACTCCCAAATTATAATGGTTAAAAACCAAAACTGTCAAAACTTAATTGCCTCTTTGCTTCCCAGCCCACATCTTGCATTGGTTGTTGGAGTCCCACACTCATTGGCTGTTATATTGCTAGAGTCCCCCCGCCCCTTTTCTCCTCTGTCTATCAATATACAGTTCTTGTGAAACTTCTTGGAGACAAGGACAAGAGGCAACATTGTACATGAAAAATAAAAAATAAACCCTAGAAGAGTATCTGTGTAAGAGGCAGAAATGTAAGGAGAAGGTAAGCAGGACACAGATTTCAGAAAAGGAGGAGCCTGGCTATGTGATTGCTAAAAACTAATTTGTCCCATGTATCAAATACTTCTGAGGTAGAGTTCTGAAAGCCACTATCTTTTTTTTAAAGTGCAACAAATGAATTGTTACTTGTTGCAGTGATAGTACATGTCCCCTGTGCTTAATTTACAAAAAAAAAAGATGCTGAAGGTCAGGTTTTTCTGAAAACATAATAAGCAACATTATTATCTCTTCTCCAAACAAACCTGGAATTCTTCCTAACAAGCAAGATTGATCTTTGGATCAATGTCATCCAAAAATAGTCCTGGTCATTTAGTATATTAGTTAAATTAAGAAAATCAAACACTGTTGCAGATCCTAATGTCTGTATCCAATAATCTAGTATGAAGGAGAATAGAAAGTGTAGATTCATATTTACAATAACAGGTAAGTTATGGTCAGGGCTGCCTCCAGGTATTTTGCTTAGGGGTGTGCACCAATGTCTTTTTGGTATTTTTCAGATTTTGGTTTAATAGACCCGAAGATTTTCAGAAAATCCAAAAGAAGCTGAATCTCCATACCAATATGGCGTGTCCCCCAGTATTTGGTGCTTTTATTGGACCTTAAATGGAGAAAAAAATGGGGGCCAATAAAATTGAACTCACCAAACTTGAGAGTTCGTGTAAGAAGTGTCACCAGCAGCTATGCCGCACATTTTGTGCCTCTACCTCCAAAAACAGCCCCCCAGAGCAAAAACTCCCCCCAAAAGTGCAATCAAGCAATTTTAGACCAGAGAATCAAGCTGAGACAAATTTTCCCACCATTCTTGCAATGGTAGGAAATTTTCCAGCAACATTGCACTCTTTGGGGAGTTTTTGCAGGGATCTGAGGGGGCTGTTTTTGGAGGTAGAAGTACCAACTTTGCAGCATAGCTGCTGGTGACTCTCCTTTCAAGAAACCCCAAGTTTGGTAAAGATTGAATCAGAAGGAGGAGAAGGAGAAGAAGGAGAAGACTTGGCTTTTATATGCCCACATTCTCTACCACTTAAAGAAGAATCAAACCAGCTTACAATCACCTTCCCTTCCCCTCTCCCCCTCCTCACAACAGACACCCTGTGAGGTAGGTGGGGCTGAGAGAGCTCTAAGAGAGCTGTGACTAGCCCAAAGTCACCCAGCTGGCTTCATGTGTAGGAGTGGGGAAACCAACCTGGTTCACCAGATTAGTATCAGATTAGTGGGGAATCAAACCCAGTTCTCAAGATTACAGTCCACTGCTCCAAACCACCGCTCTTAACCACTACACCACGCTGGCTCTTGAACTTGGGTGTTCTTCTAAGAAGAGACACCTGCACCTACACTACCAATTTGGTGGCTCTACCTTAAAAAAGCCCCCCCCCCCCCGAGCTCCACAGAGATTTTCCACAGGGTTTAATAAACCCAAAAAGCCAGGAAAAAGCTGAACAATTTTGGATTTTTCCGGATTCAGCTTTTTCGACTCCATTGAAATGGTGCCCTTTATTTTTCGGCCAAATAATATTATAAGCAAAAAAAGAAAAAGAAAAAAAATCTGAAATGTCCCCCCCCCCCCCGGCTTTTTTTCAGTTTGGCATATCTGAATGTGCACCCCTAATTTTGCTGCCTTAGGCAGGTCTGGGTGGCATGAGTTTGGGATGCAATGAGTGTCTGTCAGCTTTTTCGCCCACATCACAGGTGGCTGGTAGAATGGCAATATCCAGTGACACTTCCACCAAAGTGACCAGAAGTGGTAGATTATCATTCCTGACCCTCAGCAGAGGCAGGCAGCTTTAGGTGACATCCCCCCCACCCATGATATCAGCCAGCACCTATGGAGCTCTTCTTGGACCCAGATAACATGACTGATTTGGGAGGTGACATTCAATACGAGGCGCAACCATAACCTCTCCCCACACAGCACTCTACTCACTTGATGACCAAAGAAGCTACTTTGGGTTTTTGTGTGGTGAATCAGCCCTGGTTGTGCCAGAAATCTACTAGATACTACTTTCTGTATTACCACTGCCTAAGAAATATTCTTTATAGTTCTGAGTAACAATTAATTAACTATTTGTACCTTGACAATTTCAATTCCCCCCAAAAGATTGCCAGGTTTCCTGTTATAGTGGGAGATCTCTCTCACAGCCCCCCCCCCCCAGTTGGCCAGTGGGGGAGAGAATAAAAAAAATTGCTGTCAAGTTGACAGTGTGATGTCATTACTGGGTCAAACATGGAAATGACATCATACAACTCTAGGTAACCATAGAGTTTCTGCTAAATCCAAAAAATGATGTTACACCATCGATGCAATGGCATCCCTTGTGTCCTCCCCTCCCAATCTTTTGCTGGGTGACAGCCACCCATAAGCAGCTCCCTGGTCATCAAATGTTACCTTGCTTGTGTATAAAATAGCACATTAAATAACCTCAGCTGCCTTCCCCAGATTTACACTTATTTTGATTACATTTTCTATGCTTTGTGTACATCTAATAACAATTGTGAACAACAAAAGGGCAACAGGTTGCACAGTGCATTCCTAAGAAGATCACAACCTTCTAAGTCCATTAAGTCAATTGACTTCAATTAACTTAGGTGGTGTAAGCCTGTTTAGGACTACACTGTCAGCTGCTGCTAATGGACATATTTTTTTGCAGTGGGAATGTTTAGATGTAAACTATGATAAGAGTGTTTAGATGTAAACTATGATAAGCAGTGTGCTTTAATTGCTGCACCCCAGCTCTTAAATAAAGGAAGAAAACCACCTATCAACCCATCCATTACAATAACAAGCAGCAGCAAACTGGAAAGTGCTAATTGTCAATTCAGTGTAAAAATATGCTCAGTAAAAAACAAAAGTTTGGTCCTGTTACTCATCAGTAAGGCACATAGGTGCATATTTTCCATCATATATTCCATACCACTCTCTCAAAATCATTAGAGCACCATGCCTATTTTCTTTATATCTATACCAATGAATAAGGTTGCCAGGTACCCACTGGCAGAGGATGGGGAGGTAAGGTTGCCAGATCCAGGTTGGGAAACTCCTGCAGATTTGGGGATGGAGCTTGGGGATGACAGGGACCTCAACAGGGGACAATGCCACAGAGTTAGGGTTGATAAGTCCCTCCTGGCAACTGGTGGGAGCTTCAGGGAGGCGGGTTTGGGGGGCGGTGATCTGCATCCCCTGCATGATGACATCACTTCCTGCTTCACACAGAAGCACTGGAATCACACGAGTGGGACGCTCTACCATTTGCTTCAAATTCTATGGTTTCCATAGAAGTTTTGGGAAGAGTGCTAGAGTGTCTCCCCGGTGTGATGCCAGCACTTCCACATCAAGCTAGAAGTGACGTCATCACAAAGGAAACACAGATTGCTCCCCCACTGGCCTGCTTCCACCTGCCAATCAGCTGAGTGTCAGTGGACCTGGAAACAAATGAGGCTCAGTGCTGCAATGGTAATAGAAAAGATCCACAATAGCACTCACAACTATAATAATAAAGTAAGGATTTATAAAGTGAAAAGGGTGCAAAAAAGTGAATATATATATATACATAAATACAAGGGTACAATAAGATACAAATTATCAAAGGAATCCAGCACAGATAGAAATTCAATTGAAGAATATAAGCATCCTGTAAGCCAGGTAAGTCAATGTATATTGTCCACAATATGTTGTTATTTCTTCTCTGTATATAACAGGCTGGACGGTAAACAGTGATGGCGAAGCCACAACGAGGAAGTATCAGGACGTGTCGTCTAGATCAAAAGCACATTTCGCACTTGGCTTCATCAGCAACATGTATCTAAGAGAATTCATAATAGTCATGATAAATAAAGTCTCAAACAGGACAAAAGCCTTCCTTGTGTAGGTCTCTCAAGGGCTAGGATAGTGGCAGTGGGAGTGTCAGTGGACAGCAGCATGAATTGGCAGGTGATTGCCCACCATTAGCAGGCAGCTGGGAACCTTACATAGAGTCCACCCTCTGAAGCATTTGTTTTCTCCAGGGAAACTGCTCTCTGACATCTGGAGATGGACTGTAATTCCAGGGAATCCCCAGACTGGCATCCCTATCAAAGGATCATAGATTCAGAAGGCTTTATTAAGGACTGACCAACAAAAAAGCTCATGAGCAAAGTAAGTACACAACTAGTTCTACATTCCTCCCTATTTCTTTCTTTGAGTTTTCTTCCCATTGCAAGTTAGACTGGCAACAGGAGAAAAGAAAAACAGGATCTATAAAATAAAGGATTTAGATATGACTGAAGCCTAAAGCTAGTCTGTAAAATCAGCTTTGTTGGGGAACTGTGATCTACGTATGCATTGCAAAATGCATAATGTCTTACAAGATTAAAAAAGGGTCTTGCATAGTGCATTCTGAAAATACTTTGAATTGTGTCTAATTATTTATATATCACAAGACAAATTAAAGACATTTTTCCTACCATTCCTCTACCGATGACTTTGGAACATAAGGAGTGAAAAGAAAGCTATGAATCTAATAAGATGCTGCAGTTATGTTTTTTTTAATGTAATTTAAGTTCAGCTCAAGCATGTCTAGATACAGTGAAATAAAGACACAGGTTATTAAGTGCTCATTACTTGATTTTCTTAACAGGATTTTCCTGCATATGCCCTCCCAAGAGGTGGAACATGTTTCGTTAGTGTTTAATTGCAAATACTTCTGAATGAAAAATTGTAGAAGTTGTTTCTCAAAAATATAAAACAAAACTTGTCACCAATAGAAACAGTTAACCTATCAAATGACTTTATAAGACCTCACACTTTAGGGAAATATTAGTAATCACATGAACTGTGCTGGTTTCAAAAGTATGGTAATACAGAGCAACTTCACAAATTATATATTTTGGTGAACACTTAAGCTGTCTTAAATTTGTGCCTAAATATGTTAATTAACTTTAACGTCACCTTTAGCATTTGTTTTACTTAGGTTTTCTGTACATATATAGTCAGATTCAGTTCCCTTTGCTTAAATGAGCTCCAACCAAACAATATTCAGAAACCACTTCCATCTTGTAGAGGAGAGGAGAGCTTGTCCCCCACTGAGAAAAAAAACAGGCTGGGAGTAGCTGGATTTTCCCATATAACCCATTTTCAGACAGATTTTATTTTTCCTGTGCCACCATTGAGGTGATATTGCAGTGTGCTGTTTTATACATAGATCACTTTGAGGCCACATACTGTGGAGAAAGTGGCATAGACATTTTATACATAAAATACTGATCCCAGCGACTATCATGCTGTAGGTTTCTACTTTACTGTATTTATGTGGCCCCTTTGCAAAAATGCTATACCCTTTAACGGGTTGCATACAGTGTTTTAATGAGCGTTTACATGGAAGTGGCACTGTGTTGGCTTTCCATACGCACATCCTAACTACCACATAGCTGGATATTGTATTAGAATGGCACTCGTTCTTTTTCTGTTTTGTTCTTTTGTTTGTCTAGCAAAGGGGTAGTTGTAACAAACTATCTGGATCCCTGGTTTGGGTATGTAGATGCTAAACTTCAGAGGCTAGGATTGGAAAATACCCTTTTGTTAACTATGTCTTTTTCTACAGCCTGCTCTCTAGTGAAAAAAATATTGTTCCAGTGGGACCGAAACAGCACTGCTCTCCATGCCCGCCATATGTGCTCTCCTGCTTTTTTGGGGTTTACATATTCAGATTCTCATTATCCGTATATTGATTTCTTAACCATCCCAGTTTACAGAAGAGCTTTCTTTTTAGCAAGATTCAGTGTATTACCCACAGCTGTTCTGAGCAGGCGCTATTCTAAAAAGCCCTACTCTGTTAGGGTTCCCAAGCTCCAGGTATTAGCTGAAGATTTCCTGCTATTACAACTGATCTCCAGCCGACAGAGATCAGTTCACCAAAAGAAAATGGCTGCTTTGGCAATTGGACTCTATGGCATTGAAGTCCCTCCCCTTCCCAAACCCTGCCCTCCTCAGGCTCCACCCCAAAAATCTCCCACCAGTGGTAAAGAGGGATCTGACAACTCTATACTCTGAGCATATATGTGAATGTGGAACTGGTTCTATCAAAACCATGGAGCATATGTTATTTTACTGTTGAAGATATAGGCACTTATTTTACTGTTGAAGAACACAGCTGATCAGTCCATTAATTCCTGATATACACATGCCTGTAGCTAATAAGCTACAATTTCTGCTAGGTGGTTGTGATCCAGCTATCACAATTCCAGTAGTGAAATTTATTTTGGGTTTATTTGCGTTTAAGAGACAGTAGGATAATTTAAAGAACATATATACAATTAAATAAATTATATAAAATAAAATAACTTTAAAATTTCTGCCCAGCAGTTCAGTGTGGTTAGCTCACAGCCTATTGGCTAGGAGCAGTACCATTAAAGGAAGGAAAAGGCTAGTTGGTTTGTGCTATCAGAGGGTACAAGCATGTTTCAGCAAGGAGCCCTGGAGTCAGTGGTTTGGGAAATCAACTGTTGCTCTCCTGTTTACTTTGCTATGATGATCTGTACAGGGGTTTCATGTTCTCTTTTTGGGATCTTAGCTGTGCCTTGACTGGACTAAGTATGTATGGTGGACTGGTAACATGAGGTTTTTCAGCCATTGCAATGCACTGATTGGTGCTTTCCTGTATAGATAATGTAGAAGCACCATCAGCAATAAGGTTGCCTCAGCAAATGCTGGGAAATTTTGAGGGAAGTGCCTGGGAAGGGTGGAGTTTGGAACAGATGTGACACTACTTCCCAGTGACATCTAGGAATTTTCCTTCTATAGAAAAGACCATAGAGACATGAGGAAATTCCTAGACCATCAGTTTTACAGTGACTTTTTATAATGCGCCTCAGTTTTTCAAGGGTGGAAGAGTGGGGCCAAGGGTAGAGGTTTACGCACCATAGGCAAGCAAACTGCAAGCCTAATAATCAAGTGAGTTCATGATTAGTGGGTGATAGTAGGATTACCTAAGATACCATGGCCATATCTGGTAGTATGATTATGATGGTTTTTGTTTCTATAGTGATTGTTGCTCTGTTGCTGATCATGAATAAACCCCAGCAGCATTAGGCCTTATACAGTAGCTGCTTGGCACAGCAGGACCATAGAATCACTGTCTCAGTTACCTATACTGTGAATTGGTTCCTTTGGAAATAATACATTTCAGGATCTTTGCAACTGCTTATTTACAAAGCTGAAACAGTATCTCCACTCTCAAGCAAAGAAACTTAATTCTGGTAATTATAATAATGAGGCCCACATGTCCTAGGAGAGGTGATGCCTGGCCCACCCAAGCCCCCACATAGGTGATGATCCCAGCACTTATAAGTGGTGGCTTGGAAAGAGGAAGCTGGCTCAGCAGACAGGCTCCCCTCTCCCTCCCTTTCTTTTCGAGGCTGGGGTGGGGCAGGCAAAATGCCTGCCTGTTCTGCCCTCTTTTGGGGGTGGGGCCAGGGCAGGCCCGGGGTTAGGGCCCCTTTTCATGGCAATTTTCCCATCCCAGTCCTCCCAATTATATGGAACTTCATGGGCATGGGGAAAAGAGAAAGAGCATTAAGAAGGTCACAAAGAAACAATACCTCTCACTGATCATAATGTAAAGAGCTGATCAGAACTACCGGGTAAAAAGTCCTGAACACTCTTTGATGGACAAAATCTGAGCCTAAATTCCTAGGGAAAGAAATGTTTTATCAGACAAATATAGCATTAAATCCATCAAGACTAGACAAACTACCAGTCATGTTTGCCTGCAGTGCATGGCCAGTGAGTGTCCTTTGACTGGGCAGAGTAAATCATGAAGGGTTGGTATATATTACATACACAGAACATGTTCGTGTTTTTGACAACTGAAAATTATACCCTCCTTTCCCCTATTGTGTGGTACTTTTTCAATTTTTTTTCTGTTCTTTTTTTTATAAAATTGCTGCCTGTGGCCAAGTGATGAAATAATGTGATGTCAAAGTGATTACACACACTGTATACAGATGGAATTTTCACCTGTGAGCATTTCTAGGACAACAAAATTACTTTTAAAAGTCCTGGAAAACCTCTAATTATCTTAAGACTTTTTTTGTAGTTATGTGCATTTTTTGCACATGCTCATAGTCATTAACTTGGAAGCCATGGGGGATTTCTTCTGACAGGATGATGATTTTAGCCATTTTTTCTCCTCCCACTGAAGACGTCTGACTTCCCCTCCCATGCTGTTTCTGGGAGCCCCCTTCCCCACAGGAGTAACATTGCAGGGGTATTTTGGGTTGCAGTAGGGGGGAAGATGTAATGAAGTTCTGCTCCCTTAGATCTGCAGAAATCTGCAGTGCAGATGTTTCCCAGTTCTACTACTGCTTGGGTACCATTTTTATTTAACATGACAAAGGTTTCAATATCATACTATTTCATATTATACTGGGTGTTCCAAGTTTGAATTGAACACCCCATTTAAAAACTCTCCATATGTAGCAAACTAGCCTGCCAGGTAAAAAGACTAAGAGGTTTGCTGCCTGGCATCCAGTTTTCTACACACATGGGAAGCAATCAGTCATGAATATGTTTGCAATTGATAAACAAGGGTGGGACATGAGAATTAGGATTTCCATAATTACTTCCCCTCTACCTTCTTGCCTTGCTGTCCCATGCTATGATTCAGACTTAGAATCATGGAGTTGGAAAGGGCCATACAGGCCATCTAGTCCAACCCCCTGCTTAATGCAAGATCAGCCTAGAACATCCCTGACAAGTGTTTGTCCAGCCTCTGCTTAAAGACTGCCATTGAGGGGGAGCTCACCACCTCCCTAGGTAGCTGATTCCACTGTCGAACAACTCTTACTGTAAATCATTTTTCCCTAATATTCAGCCAGTACCTTTCCGCCTGCAATTTAAACCCATTATTGTGAGTCCTATCCTGTGCTGCCAACAGGAACAGCTCCCTGCCCTCTTCTAATTGACAGCCCTTCAAATATTTAAAGAGAGTAATCATGACCCCCTCAACCTCCTCTTCTTCAGATTAAACATTACCAACTCCCTCAGCCTTTCCTCATAGGGCTTGGTCTCCAGGTTTCTGATCATCCTTGTTGCTCTCCTCTGCACCCGCTCGATTCTATCCACATCCTTTTTGAAGTGAGGCATCCAGAACTGCACACAATATTCCAGGTACTGCCTGACCAATGCTATATACAGCAGACTTACGACATCTTGCGATTTGGATGTGTAGTGGAAATTGCGGAAGACAATTGTACTCACGAGGAGGTAGGTGGTGCTCAATACAGCCCTTCTCCATGTGAGAGCAATCTCAGGGAGTTTGTCACACTGCACTGTAAATAATGAGCACCTGGTGGTGGGGAAATAAATCTGGCTTCACTCACTACTGAAGAGAGGAGAAGAGGGCTCCAGATAAGAAGCCAGAGACAGAGAGTGAAGGAGCGTCTGCAGAACAAGGACGGGCTGCCAGACAGGACGAAGTTGCTTGCTTGCCTCCCAGGAGACGACTTCCCATCTTCCAAAGGTTATTAGCCTGGATACAGGGTTATTTTTGTTTAATATAGCTGCATACCTTTTTCTCCCCAATACCTGCCTGTTGGAATCCATTTTTTCTGAACCATGGGTAATACAGGATGTTACACCTCTGTTGAAGTACCCTAAGATCACATTAGCTTTTTTTCCCTCTGCATCCCACTGGCTGTTCATATTTAACTTACAGTCCACCCATACCCCAAGATCTTGTTCACACACACTGCTACCAAGAAGTGTATCCCCCATCCAGTATGCATGTCCCTCATTTTTGTTACCCAGATGGAGAACTCGGCACCTATTCTTGTTGAATTAAATATTGTTCACAGTACAGTACAAATTTATTGTATATAGCCAAAAGCCATTACAATCAAATAAACATAAATAAATACAGCTTCTACAAATAAAATCAAGGGCAAATATATATTGCCTTCAAATTACATTTAGTTATCCAATTTAAGTACAATACTGGCTTGAATTTTTCTTGCTGGTAAGGCATCTTGTTCACATCTGCCCACTTTTCCAGTATGTTCAGATCTCGTTGAATTCTGTCTTCTGGTGTGTTCGTTGCTCCTCCCAATTTGGTGTCAACTGCAAATTTAATGAGTAGTCCCTCCACACCCTCATCCAGATCATTTATAAAAATATTGAAAAATACAGGGCCCAGAACTGAACCCTGTGACACCCCACTGGATACCTCCCTCCATTCAGATGCCATTGTCAACTACTCTTTGAGTACAGTTTTCTAACCAGTTCCCTATCCACCTAACTATCCCAGGGTCCAGTCCACAGTCCTCTAGTTTATCCATCAGAATATCATGGGGAACCCTGTCAAAAGCCTTACTTAAATCTACGTAAACAATAACAACTGTATTCCCTCAATCCAGTAAACTCATCACTCGATCCAAGAAGGAAACAAGGTTGGTCTTGCAGAACCTGTTGGGGATAAATCCATACTGACTTCCCCAGATACCAAGTTGTCTTTCAGATGCTCACACATTGATCTCTGTAATATCTGCTCCAGTATCTTCCTGGGACAGAGGTCAAACTGACTGGCCTGTAGTTTCCTGGGTCATCCCTCCTCTCTTTTTTGAAAATTGGGATCACGTTCACCCTACTCCAGTCTTGGGTACATCTCCTGTCCTCCAAGAGGTCTGAAAGATGATGGACAAAGGCTCTGCAGGCTCTCTAGAAAGTTGGCCACTGGGTTAAACGTAGTTCTTTGAAACTACAATTCAATTACATCTTGTAAAATATAAGTGAATGAATATTCAGTCAGTGTAGAAAGCAGCTGCTATACTACTTAGAAAGGTGAGGGCACACAAAATAAGAAAAGTGATATCTTTGTTTGGACCAAATTCTGTTGATTGGAGAACACGCAAGCTTATGCAGAACCCAGTGCTCCGCAGAAGTAAGGAACAGTCATGTGTGCAAAATATTGTCGAAGGCTTTCTTGGTCAGAGTTCATTGGTTCTTGTAGGTTATCCGGGCTGTGTAACCGTGATCTTGATATTTTCTTTCCTGACGTTTCGCCAGCAGCTGTGGCTGGCATCTTGACACTGTCCTTCAGTGTTACTCCTCTGAAGATGCCTGCCACAGCTGCTGGCGAAACGTCAGGAAAGAAAATACCAAGACCACGGTTACACAGCCCGAATAACCTACAAGAACCAGTAATGTGTGAATTTAGAGGCCACAAAACAGTCCCAAGAGGTAAACATAGTGGGGCTTTTGAATTTTTGACTGAATTCAGATATCATACTCTGCAATTATGGTCCAATCAGATGCAAATACAGTTGGTTGCTGTGCTCATGTGTGGCCCATCATTCCTCCCACCTCTTTCCTTAGCTGACTGCAAACTTCCCAATTGGTTCAACTTTCAATGTGCTGTGACATCCAAATGCAACCAGCTCAGCGAATTTGTTCACTCCACATAAATGAAGATTGTAAACTGGGATTAAACTAAGGGGCTCTGCTTGATAAACCATACAAAACACTGTGGCATCATTGGCATAAATGGAAGACCAGCACAAAGGAAAATGGGATTTGAAGCATGTGGTTCAGCTCTCGCTTCCACTAGAAGACAGTGTCAGCATCACAGGTATTGACAAAATTGGCGTGAAAATCTATTGTAAGAATTGGTGAGATAATGTATATGGTGCATTCAGTACTTAGTAAAATCTCTATATAAATATTATCATTGTCATCACCATGGTGCGAATTCTTAATATACAGAACAAACATGTCATGCTATGAGCAGTTGTATAGCCTGATCAGCCCATCATATCATCATATATCTAATAGTCAAGTGTATGCCAATCTGTATGTAAATATTTATGTAAATATGTAAATATTTAAAATCCATGTATTGAACCTACTCTGAACAAAAAATAGATAGTTCTGCAAACTTGGCAGACTCCTCAGGTTTGCAGAAAAATCTAAAATAAATGTTTAAAAATATATTGGGGGGTTAAAAAGCATTGGTTGGGTACATGCAATGTAGCTACCTTCTGTCTTGTGGCAGAGCCTGGTACTGGCATCTCACACTGAGAGCTGTGCTGGATTTGGCAGTGACTAAAGGTGGAGTCTGGGAGCTGCACCAGGACCAGTGTGGTAGACTCCAGGAGCTGTACTGGGCCCAGTGGCAGCAGACTCCAGGTGCCATACCAGGCCGCAGCGGTGGCAGACTCCAGAAACCACACCAGCCCTGGGTGTCAGTGGTGTCTGGGAATCATGTTGGGCCCAGGGGTGGTTGTGGCAATGACTGGGAGCCATGCAGGGGCTGCTTCGGTGATGGCAGAACAGTAGGGAGCTGCATCTCAACTCAGCGGACAAGTGGGGGGAGGAAGGGATTCCCTCCATGATTCTTACGGGGCCCCATTTGTCTTACATTCTAATAGTCAAGTGTGGACCCATCTGAGGATACTTATATCTGTGGACAGGGTCCACATTGACAGAATGGAGATATGTCTCCAAACTTGGGGGACATCCCAGGTTTGAAGAAAATACTTAAAATGCTAAAAATATACTGGGGGGTTATATCCCCCCAACATAAAGAGTGTTGTCTATGCACGTGTGGACGAAACACCAATCTTCTGTCCTGTGGTGGAGCCTGGCAGTAGTGGTGCCCACGGAGAGCTGTGTTGGGTGTGGCGGCAGCTGCAGGCAGAGTCTGGGGGTTGCTCCTGGCCTGGCTGCAACACTGATTGAGTCCAGGAGCTGCACCAGACCCAGCTGTCACAGTGGTGGACTCTGGGAGCCACACCAGGCCTGGCCATGGTGATGTCTGGGCCTGGCTGCTGCTGCAGCAGTGACCAGGAGCCATGTGGGGGCCGGTTCAGTGACAGGGTAATGGCACGGAGCTGTGCTGGACTGAGCAGATAAGTGGCGCGAGGAAGGGATTCCATCTACGTATCTTGTGGGGCCCCAATTGTCTGCTGTTCCCGGCTCAGCTATGGCATTGACATCGTCCAGGAGCTGTGCCAAGCCTGGAGCTATTAAGTAACACTTCAGCCATTTCTGAGAGATTTCCTATGAGGAGATTTCCTCTTAGAGGAGAGGCTGTTAATCAAATGTAACTTTCAAAGAAAGGGTAATATTCATGATATATTGCTCAAACCAGGAACAGTTCTGTGTTTTCATATTAAAAGATCTACAGGCAGACACTAATTCATGGTATCCATAGTGACACTGTAACTCTTGAACTGGTAGCTATGACATGCATTGAAGTGAGAGAATTGTTGTGAAACATTTAGTGTCTATGTCTGACCACAACAAGAGTTCCCAAGTCAGCCTTCTAATTAACAATGAATTGCAATTTCAAAAATTCATGGTCTACAATGACTGAGGGCAGTGTTTCCATTAATATTTTAGCTTTCATTCTGCATGAGCAGGGTAGCTACAATGTTCAACGTATTTATGCAAGCATACTGAAAACCATAAAATCATGTTATTAATAGCTACAGAACAATTAATGTTACCTTAATATGCAATGAAAAAATAATTTGCACATTGACAGAACACCATTTGCCCATGTCTTTAACTATAACAAATACTCCATTCCCATTTGTATCTTGTGGGCAATTGCATTCTTGAATTGACTAGACAATTTGGAAAATTCAACATCTCTGCGCTGCAACAAAATAGAATGAAACGGACATTTTCATTATTATTTTAAAATGCATACAGATGTTTGCAACATTATAGTGCAACAAAACAACAGATCTGTTAAGTTATAAAACAGAAGAGAAAAAGTACACACTGCGCTGCTTACAGTTTCTGGAGACCACTGTAGGATTTGTCATGTGATTTTTATTTTTCTTCTCATACACATGATGAAAAGCTTATCAGGAGAAAAAAAAGCCACTCTGACATTGCATTGTACATGCTTTTTACAGCATGATGATTAAAGAGTTTTTGACTTAGAACACCATAAACCATGGGCAGAAGCTACAAGTATTTCTGATATGGACTGGAGTGACACAGAACATCCAAAGGGGACCACCAAAAGCATCCAGAGCTGGCGTCATGTCACTTGAGCATGGACGGGCGTTTGCCCTCTCCCATGCATCAACAAGGCCGAGGGGAGCCTAGCAGAGTGGATGGGGAAAGGCCAATGGGCTCGGGTTGCATGAGGGGCAGGGAGGCCAGAAACACATGAGTGCCACAACTGGACCACCCCCATGCTGGGGGGGGGGATGCCAGCCCCTCTGGCCCAAACTTTGCCCCTGTAACCGTCATGTCCTGTTATCGCAAGGGAGGGTGCCCACTGATGGAGTAGCTGGAAAGGAGAACGAAGGTATGGCTGTGCAGACAGAACAGGACTGCTGCAAAATGGCAGGGAGCCAGGTGAGCCAGAGCCTGTGGGGGCTGGGCCAGTGGTGCCAGTACCACTAACCCTGCTCCCAAGGCAGCCATGCTGGACCACAGGTTGTACCATCACCCAGCGCAAGCATTCAGCGGGCAGCCCTCGGGCTGCAGCTGACGCCTCATGTGCCGTTGCCACTTTCCCCCAACAGATGCTGCATCCAACACTGTTTGCAAAGCTGAGTAAATGGGACTGTTGTGGATACATTCAGCATGCAAGAGAGCCACCATGGTTGGTGTCGGACAAGCCGCTGCAAAAGAGACACCATGCCAAGCTTCCATAGAGCTGAGCTAGGCTGGTCAGCAGCTAAGACAAGGCAGTGGTTTGGAAATTGATACCTACTTAATAAAGATTCCTTGCACCCAACTGCTACATCCTCATGTCTCGGTTAGGGAAAGGGAGAGGGGCTGGAGGGATGGCGTTAGGGGTGGGGGTGAACAAGGAAGGTCCTGGCAGGTGGCAAGCCACTTGAGGGGGCATACAGCACCCACTCTACAGTAGTCCGGGGGGGCACCAGGCAACAAACCGGGGATTGTGCATGCTCCCACCAACCAGAAGTTCCCTTTCTGATAAGGAGGGGATCTGTGGTCAAGCTTCAAGGGACCTGGGCCACCCACAAGGTGGGGAAGTTGCAGCCAGGCAGGGGGACGTCAGAGAGTGCCAGGGCACCCTCCTGCTGGCAGTGGCGAATGAGATGGCTGCCCCAATCCCTGGACAGCTGGACAAGATGGAGAGGTGGGTGGGGCCATTGAGATGGGCCCATGGGTGAGTCAACAACATTCGCCCACCTGGGAGGTATCACCACCCCCATAGCAGCTGCGGCTCGGTGCCAGAAGCCGCCGAAAGGAGCGACTGCCAAGGGCTGGCCCCCGTCGGACAGGATCCTCTCCCTCCCAGTGGCCCCTCCTGACATTTGCATATACTGATGGACTGCCGAGGAAGGGCTGGAGTAGCCGGTATTGCCACAGCAGCACATGACAGCCCATAAAAATGTCCACATCTGTCCAGCCGCCCTGCCTGGGGGAAGTTGCCCAGGAGGTTGGTCTGGCCAGCTTGTGTGGGATGGGCACCAGGCTAGGGGCTCAGGGCATGCTTGGAGTGCAATTCCTGAGACCATTCTGGGTGGCTGGTTTCTTTCCAATGTTTGTGATTGGTGCGTTGGGCTGGCAAGGACGACCTGGGAAACTCTTGCAGGGAGCAGGAGTTCCAAGCTCAGAAAATGCTGATGTCCCTTCCCGTCATCAGGGAACCCCTTCACATGTTAATGACAGACCTTTCCACAGTACCCTGGCATGGGCACCACACCACCTTCTGTGGGGAAGGGGGCCTGTTAGTAGCTCGGGTGGGGAGGGTGGGTCTGCCTTTTTCCGGGAGCGTGCAAACCCTTTCCCCGGGAGCGTGCTCCCCATTTCAACGCGGCTCCTTTCTGGGCCTGCTGATCACTGTGCGATAGGGCAGGTTTGTCAAAGAGCTCCAACCAGCCTCCACCAGTTGGGCTGCTTTGGTTTGGCCAAAAGTTTCCAAAAGACAAAACATTAAACTCCAGGTCTCCACCCCAAGTTTAATGAGTAGCTGCCACCAGCCCTTTACTAAAGGTTGAGCTCCAGGGAAAGGATAAGGGCAATCCCCTCCCAACTCACTTCAAAATTTAAGTGCAACACTTACCCTGCAAGGTAGAGGCCTTGCTAGGGGAAAATTACACTCCCAAAAATGTCTTAGGTTTTTGAGAGGTGGTTTCACATTCACACATATACAAGGCACTTAAGATTCAGGCTTGGAATCCCAAAATCAAAAGACACCATCCATTTAAAGGCTAACAGTTTATTTATAAGATTTAGGCTGGTTTACAGAAAAGAAAAAAAGGTTTCATGAAGTGATAGGCAATAAAATAATAAACCATTTAGCATAGCTAACTAACACATTCAAAAGCCTTTTTGATTCAAAAGGATTGGCAAAGGTTTCTTGCATCAGGTTTATAGTTACCAACTTCCAAAGATGCTTCCAGCATTCAAGAGTTTCAAAAGGTTGTCCAAAGGTTTCTCCAAAAGGTCAGCTTGACCAGAGTTTCCCCCTCAAGGGCCAAAATCAAATGGGTTGTGATGCCGCCTGCACAGCCTTCTTGCTGTGCCCACAACGAGCATGATTTTCTCAGGACTGCGCTGTCTCTATATTCGTTTTCTCAAAGGCATGAGCTTATAGAAGCCCAATCAGAAAACGAAAGTGATTTGTGCTTATTGCTTGGTCAGAATGCTGCCTCACTCATTAATGATTTCAGGTGGTGAAGCCTGCAGAACCCCCTACATCTGAATGTCATTACAAACATTAAGATGAGGGCTGACTGATTAGTTACTGTAACAATGGACAGCCTTGCATTCCAGAAAGGGGAGAGGAGACTTTAACTAGTAACAGCTGGATGCCTATCCGGCTCTCTCCCCAAAAGCAGCTTTCAAAGTGTAACCATTTTACTGCTCCAAGGCCCCAACAGCACAAAACTCATAGGCCTCCAGGCCTAAACCAAGGAAATAATAAGACCCAAGAATTTGAGGGACCTCAACTTCTTGACAAGGTTCCTCTCTGGAGTTGGGTTTAACTGTCACAGGGGTCTGGGTGCCTCTGTCTGGTATCTCATTCCCCCCTTGGGTCTTGGACCATTCCCTGGCTTACTCATCATCTTTTTCAGGGGGCAGACAGCGGCTGAGAGCTCATCTGCCTACTCCCACTCCTCCCTGCCCTGTGGCTGGCTTCACTGGCTCTCTCCTCCCCTCTTCCTCCACCCCCCCCCCCGATCGATGGTGGCTGGCCTGTCGATGAGGGCACCTGCCCTGCCTGCTCCATGCCAGCACTGCTGCACTCTGCCATTTCAGGTCCACAGACTGGATTTTTGCACTGCCGTCCTGGAGCTGGCCATGGCACAGCAAAGCACTTAGGATGCGGCTCAGCTGTGCAGTTGCTGTGCCATCCCCAGCTACGGTGCAGCTGCCCCGCCCTCTGGATTGCACTGCCCATCACAGTTGATTGTAACGAACTGACAGAAACCCCTATTGACAAAAGCGATAGTGATTTTAAAGTTAAAATGTACCTAAAGTAAATTGATTAAAGCTTATACTATCCCATTTCAACAGTTTTTGAAAGATATTTCTAATCAGCTGTCATAAACCCTATTTTTGAAATGAGTTATAGCACAGCATTTTCTTGACTTATTTCCCACCATGTCTCATGAGGAAATTTATTACTTTAGTTAGGACCACTTCTGATTTTGAACACTGTGATGCCATAACCCAGCCAAATGGTGAATTCAGATAAGAGATCAAACATGTATATCTGATGGTTTTTTTTTTGTCTGCTTTGGTTCATCCATACAGTCCTCTTGACTGTTGCGACATTCAGATGTCATCTGGTTCCTCTTATGATGCATCAAATAATGTATTATATTGGGCAGCAGAATTCACTGTGATGTGAAAGTACACTCAGCCACCTCTTTACAGAAGAAAAAACTTCAAAATATCATCCAGGAAAACTGAAGAGCAACTCTTGGCCAAAGCAAATTTGCCATTTATTTCTCCTACATGGTCAAACCAGTAGTGCTTCACCACCAAAACACACAACCAAAGTTAGCCACAAGTTTTTTTTTCATAGCAAGTTACTTTCATACTTTATTGTGACATCCTTGTGTCCAGCATCATGTGAGATCTTTCCACCAAATGCAAAACTTTTGACAAAATTATGGTAGATATGACTAAGGTCTCCAGGTGCCTGTTGAAGGCAGGGGAATTCCCACTTTGTTCTCTGTTTCCCACCATTGCTCCAGTGAGTAGCAGGAGAAAAATGGGGAGACAATACCACTGCCACCATGACCAAATCTCTGTTGTAGTTACCATCGTGTTTAGGGAATTCCTAGAGCAGCACATGGGGGATGGAGTGTGTGATGTCACTTCCAGGTAAAGACCTGGAAGTGACATCACACAGTCCATCCCCCATGTGCTGCTCTAGGAATTAAAGTGTACAAGGTCCTGGAATCCCACCCAGTTCAATGTTACTGCCTAAATTGACTAGGCAGCTGTGTTTACAAGAGTCCAATTCTACTAAAATTCTGTAATGAGTTATTTTTCAAAAGTTGTTAGTAGAAAAAATACATCACATTTCCCAGTTTCTTGCAAATTATCTCAGCACTCACCCTGACAGCCAACAACTGAAGTACACTTTATGCGTAAGGCCAGGATTGTTGCATTAAAATATGGAGAAATTTAATATAACCAACACTGGAACTGATTGTAAGGCTATACATTCCTGATAGATCAGAAAAGTGCTTCAAGCTGCAGAGCACAAATGCCATTAAGGATATCAAACATTTTATGTTTAATTGAGCAGAAATCACAGGAAGCAATTTCATCCCAACAAATAGCAGCATGCAAGTGCCATTATTGTTTGTGGAACATTGTTGCTTCAAAGACCACATCTAAAGCATGTGAGATACAGGCAATTGGTACACTTCCAGATTTGGACTTGCTGATATGTTCAGAGGGGAAATTCTGGTGAGTCTTTATCTGAAAAGGTACAAATAATATCTTCTGACTTAGTGATTCCCATCACACGATCAAATCTCAGCTTAACCAGAATCACTAGGTGGCCTCCAACAAGCTAATACCTCTTACTCTCAGGCTCTCTTCTGTAATATGTAGATAATATTACTAGCTTACTCCACAGGAGTACTGTTAGTATAACTGAGATAATATATGCAAAGTGCTTCAACACTTCAGAATATGAAGAAGTATTATTACTGAAATACAGTCTTATGTGCAAAGAGATATGTATGAGAACTGTTACTTAACACTGGCCCGCTCTACCAGAATATTTCTGGGGGTGGAAGGATTACCATGCATTGAGTGTGACCACACATGTCCAAGTACAGCCCAAAATGCACCCTGAAATTTTGATCCTGGAGAATGGAGCAGCATTGCAGGGGAGGTGAATTTTGGGTTGCTGTAAGATGGGGAGGTGAAAAAGTCATACTCTAGAGATGGAAATCATTCAATCCATGGAAATTTGTGGTAGATCTAAGCTACTGTCTTCTGTCTTGATATCCAGAGCATGATTGTCCATCCATGCCCACAGACTACACAAGAAATAATGATACAGAATAATATTGCTTCATTTTACCATTTTATGTTTACACATAAGTTCGCAACATCTTCTAAAAACACAGTAACTGAACCATCAAAACACATCATTAAAATGAAAATGATCCATAAAAAGTTAAGCTTTAAACAATCCAAAAAATGTCCCTTAGATCTTCCAGTGGCAAATCCGCTAATCGCCCACATCCAAGTTTTATTTGGTCAAAGTGATGTTACTAGCCAGAAAGCTTTCCCAGTGCCAGCAATTTATACTATTTCTCTATTGCTTTTGAGATCGACCAAGTACTCTTGAAAAGGCAGATGGAACTCAAGAAATGGAAATTATGAACTAATGAGGGAGGCATCCAAATTTCATAAAACCAATATAAGAAGGTAATTTTGCATTGATATTTGCAAGCTTGACTGTTTCTTAACATACATCCACACTGACTCCCTCAATTTAATCTATTCCATAAGTCTATCTAAAGGCCACACTGTACTAAGCGGCTTTTGGAAAGGATCTTAATCACTAGCAACAGAATTGGCAAGGTAGCTTCTATTCACAAAGACAAGCCTGCATGGTAAACATTATGCACAAGAAGGGGCAGCAAACAAAAGGTAATTGTGCAGTATGTGTTATTGATCTTTGGAAAAAGCTATATAACAGCTAAGTATAAATAAATAATAATCATATTAGTGTCGGCTCTCTGGGACAAAGGCTGTCATTTATTATACGTTGGAACAGTGCCTTGCACAATGAGGCCCAAACTAATTTCAACCTTCAGGAAATGCTTCAATTTAAATGCTAAATAAATCATCATGATTACAATCATTCCCATCAAGTTGCCACCAGACCACTGAACAAAACGGCTCAGACAGATCTCATTGGTAGACTATGACTGCGATGGTTTTCAAAAAAGGAATGAAACAGCGTTGTCTATGAATAATATTATGGCACAATCCTAAACAGAGTTATACCCTTCTAAGTGCATGGAAGTCAATGCATTTAGAAAAGTGTAACTCGTTTTAGGATTGCATTGTTAGTCACCCAAGGTACATGTAGGTGTAATCCACAATCTGTATAGCTCAAAAGTAAGCTCTTTAACTGGAATAAAATGTCAAAGTAAACTATACCAGGGTACATATTATTTTATGTTTTTCTCATGGAGGCTACTTTTAACAACCTCAGTACAGTGTCTTATGAAAGGCTGCACAATATATATTGTTGTTCTTCAGATGACTATTTGAACTACCAAACTTGCAAAATCATTAAATTCTGTTTTGAGATCACTGAAATAATACCATTAGTGATGGGTTCAGAACAAGTATCAATTTTTGGGTTTGACACAGGATGTGATGGGAGTATTTTGGAAAACAAAGCAGGAAATAGTTGTGGCCAGGTAATCACAGATGTCAACATTAGCCCACTAACCTGGCAGAAGAGGAAAGAACAATTTATGTAGGGTATTTCAAGAACAGAGCTGGTAAATTATCATACGGGGTTTTGAGAAGATGGCTGTTGGCACCAGGAAAGTAATCTGTCTGGTGACTACTGCAAGGCTTGTTTGAATGAATATTGAAACATTTGTGTAATATTTTTTCAATAAGGTTGTGACATTCACAGGAGCAACATACATCAAATATAAACATTATATGGCACCTTCTTAAATCAATGGCACATATGTTACTTTCATTCATTTTAATACAGAAAACAATTGTTTAAGAACACATATGTCAACAGTGGTACTTCAATGATTCCTACATTCAGTTAATCATTCATATTCTTAAATTCAAAGGGAAGGAAGAACACATTTAATAAAGATATATTTTTCAAAAGCATCAAATCATTGCATCCTCAGAAATAAATTCTTATACATGACCATTGATTAAAAAGAACATCAAACAGCATGCATTCTCACATTCCTTCAACCAGCATGTAGGTGGGGCCATTGGTTCTTTTCCCAAGAGACAGAGAACAGGATCAATGTACTTATGAAAACAACATGGTTGGGTGGCAGTTCATTCCATACAGAATGAAGTTTCCCTAAATTTTAACTCCACTAGTACTTAAGATTTCCAGTTATCTCACATCTGCTACAAAGGTACAAATATTTTTTTTAGAAGATCTTGTGGGTACGTACTTATTTATTTTTATTCAGTAGGTCTTTCTACCAGACATCAGTTTGCTCAAGAAGCAATCCATACATTTGCAGATAACAATTTTGCTGCCATTCTAAGGACACCAGTCCACAGTTTCTCTCCCATAGCAGTGTCAGTGTGTGTTCTTGAATCAGAATCTTAAATATTCAATCATAATTTAAAAGTTTCAGATATGCAATACGTTCATGTTCTAAACATATTTAAAATCTTAAAATCATTTAGAAAAAAGCTCAATGCAGAAGTCTTCACCCTCAATAAATACTGATGAAATCACATTATCCACTGAAAAACAAACAAAAAAAACATAGTATGAACTTGCATTTCTTAACTTTCTTTCCAAACAACATCTATAACTTAATGAGGTTTAAATCTCTGTCAAACACATTTTTCAGGAAGTCAACTATCCCACCTTGTACTTTACCACCCCCAATGCTATTAACCTTTTCCTTCTTGAATACTCTCTTGTCATCAATTTACTGTCTCACAGATTGCATTTTATATACTTTAGCTTTGACCCCGCTTAAATTTTGCTTTCACTAATGGATTTAAAGGCCAGTTCCCTAACCTTTCTGTACAGTTCATAATCCTTGAGGCCTTTTTATCATAATTTTAAAGCTACGCCCATAATTACTCTAATACTGGAAGATCAAAATAAATTAACAAAGAAGGCTTGCTCACCATAAGATTTTGTGGCTGTCAGATAATTACCTATGCTCTCTCAGAAGGTCAGAAGTGCAAAATTTTCGGCTCAGGATCTACTTTGACTTGCTTCAGGTCACCCAACTAATTGAACTCAAGAAGGCTTTGAAGAGTTCAGGCTGGTTTAGTGCAATAAGAGCCCATCCTAGCATTTGTCATACAGCTACAGGATGATTTATTTGCTAATGCTGCCTTTTGTTGTTGCATCACTGTTGATGGAATTATCTATGCCTACATATGCATCAGCAGAAACTAATGAGTTGCTAGTTTAAATTACAAGTTTAGAAATAGAATCAGTTAGGTAAATAATGGCAAGAACTCTAGCATGTTCCCTTATGCATGTGCAGACCAGGCTAATTCTTATGGAGGGTCTCCACCAGAGCAGATGGGGGAACTAATATTTTTCTGCATATCTAGAGTTTCCCTGGATACGCAGAACCTTCCCTCCTTTTTGTGCCTGGTCTTGATTTATGGCTCTTATTATCTGAAAGGGGGCTAGAATATTCTTAAACTGAAAGACAAGATACATACATTTTTAATTATAATTATAGGGTAATTGCCAATATCTAGGTACAATACGAAGCTGTGCAGTTGGTTTGGATTCTGTTGTTATGTGTTGTATTTCCTGCAGGTAGTTTTTGTTTCATAAATCACAGGACTTAGATGTCCACATAATAGAAATGGTCATGAGTTTGAAACATTAGTTTAAAATGTTATGGTATTTTAAAGTATTCCTTAAATCCCTATAAAAAATTAAGCTTCCTGTACCTTTAACATCCAGAGAGCGAGCGAGAGAGCAACTGTTGGGATCAATCTGCTACAACACTGAAAACACAAGATAGTCTTTACAAATGGTTCTGTTTTACCAAAGGGTAGGAAAGGAACTAAAAGTTTTTGCAGTCATGCACCAGTTAACAGGAGGAAAGTGCCATCAACAGAGAGTAATTGCTCTCAGAGCTGATAAAAGGGGTGCCAACAGCATCTGGACTGCAATATTCAGCTTTTTCCAACACTTTTTGATTGCTGTCAAAGCTTGGATTTTGAAATGCGACTGTAATCAACTGAAGGCAGAAGTACTACTGGAAGACCAGGGAAAGGGGAATGTATGTAGAAGCAAGGGAAATTTTGTTCATTTTAGTTTATGTAATTAAATTGTATGATATCTCCTGCTGCAAACAAATAATAAAGATAGAGATCACAATCCTGATCAACCTATGCATGTGCAGTTCTTCAGAGAAGCCAAATGGAACCTTCCTTTCTCAGTCCTTGCTGTATGCTAGATGAACTGCTATGATGTATCAAGGGATTCAGAAAACTGGTGATTGTTCAGTTAATGAGCCATGCTGCTAAATGCAGGTGGCCAATGTTTGTGCGATGGATGGGCCCTGTAGGAGAAGGTCATGTTCCTGTGGAAATAGGATGTACCTTTTGTGGGACATGGATAGTAGTGATGGAAACCGGGTTTGTCTCACCCAAAAGGGTGTCATTAGAATAGCTGTAATGCAGGTTTGTTTCATCCAAAAGGGTGCCATTAGAATAGCTGTAATGTTTTCCTTTCTCATTTTGTAAAGCACTCTGAGCGGTAGAGGAAGAAATACGTATAGGAAGTTTCCTGCTCACCTGGAAAGCATCTCCCAGAGTCTTCTGCACCTTGGAAACAAAATAATTTGTATATTTTGTTCAGACTGTTGGCAAATAAGTCTATTGTTGGAAAATTCCAGTGATGGAAAATTGGGGATAGGAAACTGCCATTTGTGGGGTGATAGTGGAGTTCGGTTGAGGAAGTCTGCTATGTGTATGGCCTGAATTGTGGCATTGTTGTCTACAATTGTTGTGGTGGTGGTGAGGTGGCAGAATGTTAGTGAGGATATGGGACCCTGTTTGTTTATGTAAAACATGGCTGTAAGATTGTCTGTAGCTATTTGGATATTCTTGCCCAACATGTGGGACTGAAGGGCCCCAAGGCCATCGTATATGAGTTTGAGTTTCAGCACACTGATGGGATAGCATTTTTCTTGGATTGACCATGTCCCCACTGGCTGCTGTTTGGCTAGTATGGGTGACCCAGCCTAGCAAGGAGGCATCCGTAGTAACTGTGATATTGAAGAAGTTAAGTATACCAAGGCATGAGTACTGTGGTCTCTTCACTGGTGGACTCAAAACACCTACCTTTTTGTAGGGGTCCCTTTTCACTCTACCCTACCAAAGGTACGTGTTTTGAGTCCACCAGTGAAGGACTGCTGTACTCATGCCTTGGTATACTTAACTTCTTCAACTGGTGACGGTACAAGGGATTGAAAATCCTGACAAACCACAGTTGTAAGGGACGCATACATAGTCCTGCCTGCAACAACACCGCCCTTAGCCCTAGCACCCTCTGAATTATTATGGCTGGTTGCAAGCACGTTCTTTGACAGCGGAGTATGAGTATTCTGATCACCAGCACCCTTTCTGAGGTAGGAAGACTGTAGCCAGGTTGGAATCTATTGTGGTGCCCAGGGAGTGTACCCTCTGTGAGAGTTCTAGCTTTGATTTCTTTGCACTGACCTGAAGGTTCAATGCCCTGAGCACTTGTAATGTTAGGTGAAGGTCTGCTTGCATTTATGGTTTGGTATTGAATATGATTAACCATTCATCAGGGTACAGGTGTACCTCACACCCCAGCCTACCACTGCTACCACTTTGGGCAATACTCTGAGCACCTGAATGTGAGGACCTTGTATTAGAAATGATGGGAACCACATTGAAAGTGGAGGTATATCTTGTAGTCCAGTGTTATCTGTAAGTGTAAATATGCATCAAGCAAAATAGTTACAAACCATGTGCCCAGACACAACAGAGGAAGGACATTAGGAATTGATAGCATTCTGAACTTTTTTTTATTAACAGGAACTTGTTTACGTCTCTCAGGTCAAGTATGGGCCTCATTCCCCCTCCTTTTTTTCTTTCTGACCAGAAAGTGTCTGGAGTAGAACCCAGAGTGTTGATCTTTAACCAACACTTCTACTGTTGCCCTCTTGTCAAGAAGAACGTGGTCCTCTGCTAAGAGTTCTAGAGATGGGGTAGGGGATTTGGATGAAGGGACAGCAGAGGGCAGGAGAGAGGTGAATTCCATTGCATAGCCTTTTGTCATGATGCCTATGACCCATTGGTCTTGCCAGGTGAGCCAACTGGGGTCATGTACTCTGTTGGATGCTGTGTCAAACACAGACTGTTGTTGTCCAAAACCTTGTCAGGAAGGTTTGGGTGACTGAGGTTTTGCTTTGCCTCTGGGGGGTGGGAAATGTTTTTTCTCTGCTGAGTAAATAATTGAACCAGTGTTTAAAGGCCTCTGAAAATGGTAGGGAATGTGTGATGGAAGTCATCTTTCTCTAGATAATGAGTAGTATGGTCCATAATATGGTCTTGGTCTTGGGTTGGGAGGTACAGAAGGGATAACCTCCAAGGTTGTTGAGGACTTCATCTGTACTGGTGTTGCAAAGGTCTGTACTATCAAATGGTAGGTGTTTGATCCTGGTCTGTGTTTCATGAGGGAGTGCAGTGGCTCTTAACCAGGAGTGGTGATGTTCTGCGAAGGAGATGGTGCAGTTGTGAGCTATGGAGTCAGCAGAATTTTTTGCTGAAGAGATTTGGAGTTTGTTTGGGGACTTTTGCCAGGTTGCACTTATCTTCTGGTAGCATCTTCATATAGGGTGTGATGCCACCCCAAAGGAAAAGTTGGCAGCAGGCCATTATGTACTGGTAGTTGGCAATCTTGAATCTGACAGCAGATGAGGTACAGATTTTTCTGCCTACCCCACCAAGTGTACGGCCTTCTTTGTCAATCAGCGCAGAGTTCTGGGAGCCCTTGTTATTCTCCTGGGTGGTAGTCAACAACTAAGGAGTTAACAGTCGGGTGTTGAAAGAGGAAGGGGCATCTTTCCTGCTTGGTTCTGTATTGATTTTCAATATGCTGAGTGGAAGGCAACATGGATGCTGGATGTAACCAAGGTCCAGATGTGATTTCTAATAGGCCTTCCATGACTGGGAAAGTGACAGTGCTCTATTCCCTGGCTGCATTGCCTGCAACACTAGATCCATAGCTCTAGGAGGAGTACAGGACATGTTGATTTCGAGGGACTGAGCTATCCAAATAAACTGCTCACTGTATATACAAAGGTCCTTGGTCAGGGAATATATAGCTGGTTTGGGCATCATGACCTCCTAGCACCCTCAAGGACAATAAGCCAAGAAGTACATTCCGTCCAATTAGCAGAATGAAATCATGGTTAGCAGAGCCTGTGAAGTGGGAGCAGGACTTAGCTGCAGATGGGTCTAGTCACGTCATCAAACTCCTCTGATCCCCCATGGTCACGTGGCTAGTAACAGGGTTATATGGTCAATTGACATCACTGGCCATGCATCTGATTGGTCAAGTAAGATCATGCCAACTCAACACCTGAGCACATAGGCCAGAGCCTTCATTCTAGTTTTGTTCCTTGATTCCTAATCATAAATCCCAGATCCTGATTCTGGTCCTTCCTTGAACCTGTCTTGTGGGTGAGTCTTGCTGTCTTGAAATCTGATTGCTCCTAGAAAGAAGTGGATTCTGAAAGCTGAAAGATATCAGTCTGTATGGTAGCATCTGGTATTGAACCAATGCTATTATTGTGTAGTTAGTCATTTTGAATTAGAGTATTTATTTTTATCCTGACTGTTCAATGTTTCTTTTATTCATATTCCTTGATTGACTCAATAAAGGAAGCCACGACCCTCAGTTTGCAAGACCTGAGTAAGACTATTAACGATAGGACATTTTGGAGGTCATTAATCCATAAGGTCGCCATAAATTTGAAGTGACTTGATGGGACAACACACACACACACACACACACCAGTCTCTTGGTTTATAGTGGTATCCTGAACTCAGGTAAGTATGAAATCTGCTCTGTATGCAATGAACCATACTCTCACACCCACTAGATTTCTGCAACTGTTTTTAAAATATCTTGGAAACCACTCAGGAAGAAGTATCCTCTGATGCTGAAGTTATTGGTGTGTACACTGATGGAGGATATGTTTAAAAGTAAAGATATCACACTGTAAAACAGATGTCTTATTTAGCAATCACTGAACATATACATGACAGACTGTAGACATTTTCCTTTTGTATCATGAGACCCATCCATGCTGTTCACACTACAAATGGTTCTCATATTGTGTTTCCTCAGCTGTTGCAGCTCAGTCTTTCTGCCTTTTGCATTCATGACTGGTCAGATTCTGTCTCTTACCTTCTGGAGCTGAAAGGCATTATTCATTGGATGGAGAAAACAGTGGACATTAGGGATAAGGAGGCTTGATTTTGTTTTGTTTTTAAATCTGTTCCCCCTGCTCTATGTACTAAAACAAATTTGGTCAATGAATGCTATGCATCTGTCTCATTCCTGTAAGTGAAAGGCAGCTGTCATTTGGCAAGTCACTTCTCACCCCAAAGTCGTGGAAAAGATAGTGTTGATAGTGGTTCTGCCAGCCTTGGAACTAAGCCTTAGGAAACTGACAGGAGCCCACTATTCATTTTCCCATCTGCTATCCAAAATGGCAGGGGATTTCAGTAACTCAGAAACCTTGCTAATATAGGTTGGCAGCAAAAGTACTCAAATGATACAAAGGCAAGAAACAGAGCTAAATGCTGGTCACACAATTTTCTTTGTAATATGAGGTATATGAAAAGACAAGAGAAAATTAATAAAAGAGTAAACATTTACCCAAGTAACAAGTGTAAATATATCTGTAAAGCTGTTGTTGCCTAAAGCAGGCAGGCAGGAGTCCCAAAGCAGCTTTCATCCTATATCTCAAAATCCCAAATGCTCCTTAAGCCAAATTCAAGCTGGTGCTGTTTATACCTAGTCCCCATACCCATGGGACTAATATTAGTTCTGTCTCTCCTTGTCAGTGGGCACAGCTCAAGGAAATGACTTGTAATAAATAAAGACATTTCTAATGTGTGGAAAAACTTAATGAGAGACTGAAGAGATCTGTGACAGATTCTCACAATGAAACTGAATCTAGTAATAACATTAAAATTATTGACGCAACCTAAGTGACAGGAGTTCATTGACTTCTGTGCCCCATTTTAAATAGATGGCCTCCTGTGGCACTTCTTGATAAAAAGGCATTAGTTTTAGGATTCATCTTTTTTAATTAAGTTCTATTGTATTTGCTCTGTTGTATTTTGTGCCCTGCAAAGGTTTTCTAAAGGATTATATGCAAGGAAGTAAAAAGAATTAGCCAATGTGCTTAGTCTATATTGAAAGTAGAATAAAACTAGTAAAAAAAAATATATCAAAAATAATCCCAAAGACTCAATAAAAAGTAACACTTTTGTTTCTACCTTAAAAAAAATCAATAACATTTCTTATGGTTCCCCCCTTTTAAACCAGAAATGCAAAATTACAAGATTGAGCTCAGACTGTATTTCCCCCCCTAGAAAGATGTGTAACTTCCATTCCAAAGAGATAATCCTGCCACATAGAGGAGCATCCAGAAAGGTGGGCCATTCTGTTTAAAGTCATTTGGTTGATGCTGAAGTTCACAATAAAAGGTATTTTTCTAGTAGCTGGCAAGGTTTATTCAGCCAACAAAGTTTAGAAGAAGAAAAGATGTTTTTATACCCCACTTTTCTCTACCGTAAGGAGTCTCAAAGTGGCTTACAATCACATTCCCTTCCCCTCACCACAACAGATACCTTGTGAGGTTGGTGTGGCTTAGAGAGTTCTGAGAGAACTGTGACTGGCCCAAGGTCACCCAGCAGGCTTCATATGGAGGACTGGGGAATCAAATCTAGTTCTCCAGCTTAGAGTCCACTACTCTTAACCACTACACCATGCTGGCTCTTCTTTAGAGAAGGAGATGCCTCTACAGCTTTGGGAAGAAGTAAAAAATATAGCAAAAGGGAATTCACCGGCTGAACTTAAAACAAAGATGCACACAGCGAGAACAGGAACTGTTGCAGGCAGACATGGAATAAGGGGAGCTTGGGATAAGGGGACACTGGGATAATCAAGGTCCACTATTAATTTTACAGCCAATCAGCATTTGCAGCAACCAAGAGCACATAATACCTTAGGTAGCTCCATTTTGCTGGGAAGAAATTTGATGGGATGCAGAAGATTCAGGCCTCCCCTGTCTGCACATCCCTGATTGCTAGAGGGGGCCACCCTGGTTCTAAGCCTGAGGCAGTCAAAGTGTATACGGCCCTGGTTCCTACTTGCCAATAATTTGTTAGTGCTTGGGTGTGTGTGAGTGTGCCAGCCCCCCAAACCACAAAGGTGTGCCAGCCTCCCAAGCCACAAGGATAATGGCACTGCCCAGGGGGTTCCTGTTCCAACCCCATGAAGGTATCATGGCCCTCCCACTTCACCATTTTAACTGATGCTCCAGGGCACTCTCCTAACCTTCATATATACCACTCAACTAACATTATCTACACTGCTCTTGCCACTGGAGGGGGGGGTGACACACACCAGCTCACCGCTTGTTGACCTAGAAAGATATCCTAGCCTTCATCTGGAAGGCGGACCCCATCATCCCTGTATAGGTGTGGCAGGAAATGCTTAATTTCCAGGTGTGTTATCTAAGCATCTCCCATGAAGATCACCCACCACTGCACTTCTCCATTTACTTTGGCATGGGCCCTCTCAATCTGTCCTGGGTAACAGGCACTGTTCTACACCCTCCTTTGAGCATGTCTGATCAGGTCAACAAGATGCCAGGAAGGAACACCCATAGGTATTCTCTGTCAGCCAGGGCCTGCAAACTTAAGGACTTCCCAGTACACTTCCCGAAATCTTTCTCTCCAATGTGAATCACTATGCTGTGGGGAATGGAAGAGGGCCTCAGTTACTGGTGGAGCTGTTGGTCTGAGCCATAAGATTCAGGTAGGCAACTCATGCCCACCTGTGAGCAAGTTTCCAGGGGCTGCCCTATGGCTGCCAAGAAGACAATACAGTGTGCAGATGATAACGTGGTTCTGCACACCCCACTCTGCTGTACCTGGAGAGACTTTTAGCCACCAGAATGTACCTATGATCTTCCTGACACCTGGCAGCCTGGGTCTGTGGCTGACTTACAGACAGCAACCATCTGACACCTGAGTTAGAACCTTTGGAGAAACTGGAGCACTCCTGTTAGCCCCCACCCCACCCGCCAGCCTATTCCTGGACCCACTCATCCAGCATCCTCTGGATCCTAAAGTCCCCTGTGTTGTAGTCTCTCCCATTCGCCTTTGTGTAAAAAGGCCAGTGCTAACAGGTTGAGTCCCAGTCATGCAGACTGAGTATTTTCATGTAGCTACACACAATATTGCAGTAGGTGCTCTACAGTGAGAAGCCAGATCTGGCACAAATGCAGAGTCTCCCTAAAACTAGGAATTCCTTGAACGCCATGGCCTAGCTATGTCTGGTGCATGGGCTAGGAAACCCTCTATGGCCCTGCAAGCCTTACTCCTCCCCAACAAGGTGCCACAACCTTTCTCAGGTGATTCCTCTGCAAGAAGATCTAGGAACGGTCTGTCTGTGAATGAGATAAGATATCAACAATACTGCTGCCCAATCCAGGGACATGCTGGACAGTGAACAGAAGGTTAAAATGCAGACAATGAAGGACAAATGCCCTACCCAGTGTCCTGATCCAAACTGACCTTATTGCCATAAAGCTGATGATGTGCATTATGCCTCTGTTGTTGTACCATAAATGCATGGACTATTTCACTGAGATCTCCAGCCAAACATAAACTGCCTGCTATAGGGAAGAAGTACAGAAAGGTAAAGTCTCACCCATTCCTTGGGCTATTTCTGTGCATATGTCAGATAGGCTCTCCGTCGGCCCCGGATAGAAACAAGATGGTTTCCCCCCACGGACAAAATGGAGTACTTTTGCACTCCGTCCCTCCCCTTTTGCACCTGGTCTCCTGCCCAAGATCTGCAGCTAAATGGAGACCCGCCCCGGTAATGGCCGATCTGATACCGGGTCCTGCAGAACAATACTGGGAGCCTGGGAAGACCAGCCACTTAACGCACGCATTTAACTCCGAATACTTTTGCTCAAGTCATTACCGGTAGTTAACTTCGGTATTGTGTCTTTGTTTCCAATAATCCAATCAACCCCATTGTATCCACCCTATATATGTTTCAATATTCCCCCATACCTGTATGCTAGCCTTAAGTCTTTTGACCTGCTGAAATCGCTGTTCTTCTGAAATAAACTTTTACCTCGCTGCATCGTCTGGAGGAAAGTTATTGCCAGGAATGCATTGACTTGCTGAGGCCTGACAGCATACCACCTGCCCCTGAAATATACCACAAAAACATGGCTGCTACATTGGACCTGCAGCTCTTCCTCCAGAAGGAGCTCCTCCCTACAAAATGATTCCTCATTGTACTGCCAGGAAAATGATCCATGTTCCCTCACAGCACTTATGACCCTAATCCTGTCTTTGGGAGCATTTATACCCACCATGCACTTGCACAGGCAGTGCACAAAGCCCTGCCCAGGAGTGGTAAGTCTGCATGCAAAGTTCAAGTGAACAACCAGGGATTGGAGTTCCTGCAACATAGCCTTCCTCACCCTGCCCTGGAGCAATCATGCCTAATTTGGCAGTGGCATCTAACTAGGAAGAAAAGAATTGCTATGGACATTGCAAAATACTTCTGTAACAACCATTTTTCTTCAGCTTCATTTTTGTGAGAAAACAGAACTATCTTATCCATAGAGGCAGGCAATAGTGAACCACCTCTGAACATCCCTTTGCCTTGAAAACTATGGGGTCACCATAGTCGGCTGCCACTTGACGTCACTTTCCACCACACCTTATCCATGGAATACAACAAGGAACTACACAGAAATCTACAAGATACGCTCATCCTATTCAAGCCTGAGTCCCAAACCTTGAAGAAACTTCAGAAAGATAGCTGCTGTATTAATTATTCTGTTGAAATTATTATATTAATTATACTGTTCAGATCATGAGAGATCAACAAAGAAATATACAACAACTAGGTTAAACCAATGCACATTTTGTGGAAAATAGAGAAGCGAATGGATCAAACAGTCATTTTCTTGCTACCGTTCTCAACAACAGATACAAGCTAGATGCCTAAACTCCAAAGAAGATGCTATAGCCATGACAAGGACATAATAACTTTCAGGGCTAGAGGGAAATGGATAAAATAACACACATTTGTAAAGGATGTTCTGAATCAGTGGATGTCATTAGATAGGTACCTCGTACAGGAGTTCCTCCAGTTGATAAGCTAGGTTTTCACAGCAGTAGCTTCCTCTGCAGGCACCAAGATAATTTTCTCAGTGTTTGGCATTATGCATTCCAAGCTCAGAAATCAACTGGGAGAGGGGGAAAACTGGAAAGTGTGTTTCCATCTATGAATAAAAATGCCACTGGAAGTAGAAAAGATGAAATCTAGTTCAATGGCTTTTACTATGTTGATGACTTGGAAACTCAGGAAACTGCTGCATATATGAACCATTGGTTTATGTAACATTTATTGTTCAGTTTAATAAAATAGATTATGTGTTATTTTGTGTGCAATTGAATTCTAGCTAACAGGCTTAAAATATTGCAGCTTGACACAGGTAAGAAGAAAAATTACCTATCTGATAAGCTATTATGAACTATTCTTTAAATAATTAGGAAAAATTAAATTATCTAAACATTATGCAAAGTGCACCCACTTAAATGGTGTTAATGTTCTATTTATTTATAAATTAACATGTTTCCTTTATCAGATTTGAACATCTCCTATGTGAAAAGGAATTAATGGGAAGCTTGATTTAAATCAATTTAATTTTAATCAATCAATCAATCAAATTGGGATCCTAAATTATATTTAAAGAACTGGTTGAACACATAGAGTTGCCTTATACTGAATCAGATCACTGGTCTATCAATATTGTCTTTCAGTATCAATACTGTCTACTCTAAATGGCAGTGGGTCTCCAGGGACCCACATCACCTACCTCCTTACCCTTTTCACTGGAGATGCCAGCGATTGAACCTGGATCTGCCTAAAGTAGAGTCTCTGCCACTGACCCACAGTCCTTTCCTATGGATCTAGCCCAGTGATGGCGAACCTTTTAGAGCCCGAGTGCCCAAACTGCAACCCAAAACCCACTTATTTATCCCAAAGTGCCAACAGGGCAATTTAACCTGAATACTGAGGTTCAAAGCCACAGCGGGGAGTCCAGGGAAGGGGGGGACGGGGAGGGCAGTCGGGGAGGTGGAGAGCGGGGAAAGGATCCCTTGAGGGGAGGAAGGGAAAAGGAAGCCGCGAGCCGGCCCCACGGGCTGCCACCGCAGCGCTCTGAACGTGGTGCCGCCCATCGAGAACGGTGGCTTAGAAAGTTGGGGGGAAGAAGAGAAAGCCGACACCACCGCGCACACCTCCTGGCCTGGAAGGGGAAGCGCGCGAGGGAAAAGGAAGGCCGAGAAGGGGGCCGGCCCATCGAGGAGGAGCCAAAAACTCCCAGAGGCCCCCCCCCCGAAAAAACCCAAACCCAACGGAAAAAAGGGGGCAGGCAAAGGCAGGCGGGCTTCCCTTCTCGTCCTCCTCGCGCCGTACGTGCTTGTGGTACCACGGTGTCGGCATCGCAGGCTGGGGCGCCGGGCCGGCGGGCGGAAGAGCCGCCCCGCCACAAGCCATCTGCCTCTGGCCGCCCCTCTCTGCCTCAGCAGCAGTGCCGCCGCCCCACCCAGGCGCCGCTCTGGACCCGCCGCCGCCACCGGCCGCTCATGCTTGGCCCCGAGGGCTGCCCTGCAACTTGCGTCGAGGCCACGAGGAGGGGCGGAGGAGGGGGACGGGCAGCCAACTTTGTCGCGGGGCGGGGGCAACTCAGCGGGCATAGCAGTGCGGTTGGCAGGGCAGCCCTCGGGGCCAAGCATGAGCGGCCGGTGGCGGCGGCGGGTCCAGAGCGGCGCCTGGGTGGGGCGGCGGCGCTGCTGCTGCTGCTGAGGCGGAGAGGGGCGGCCGGAGGCAGATGGCTTGCGGCGGGGCGGCTCTTCTGCCAGCCGGCCCGGCGCCCCAGCCTGCGCCGCCGCTGTGGTACCACAAGCACGAACGGCGCGAGGAGGACGAGAAGGGAAGCCCGCCTGCCTTTGCCTGCCCCCTTTTTTCCGTTGGGTTTGGTTTTTTTCGGGGGGGCCTCTGTGTGAGTTTTTGGCAAGCATGAGCGAGCGGCGCCTGGGTGGGGCGGTGGTGCTGCTGCTGAGGCGGAGCGGGCGGCGGGAGGCATATGGTGTCGAGGCCGCGAGGAGGGGGCGGTCGAGGGGGATGGGCGGGGGGGCGGCGGCTCCACGCGTGCCCATAGAGAGGGCTCGGCGTGCCGCTTGTGGCACGCGTGCCATAGGTTCGCCAACACGGATCTAGCCAGTGTAGCCCATATCAGTGTCTTCTAGAGTCCAAATACTTTCCTTTCTCTCTTTCTCTTGTTGCTGGGGCAACAAGTGAGGGGGGTGTTGAAGCAGCTCAATAGCTTGAGTTGATCCCGGGTGCTACAGAATCAAGTGGGATTTCTACATTCAGATTTCATGACAAACCACAGGTAATACAAAGCACTGGTACCAAGTACTATGCCACATAGCTGTAACCCCATTGATCTCATGACTACATTGTCACAGGGCAAGAACTTGGCAATAATGGGGGGAATCTTGGAGGAGGACTTAACCTTAATCCTAAACCTTTTCAACCTATGTCTTGACCCCAATGATCTCATAATATTAAACCAGAAAAAGGTAGTAAATACAAATATCTCTAGTTCAACAGAAGTGAAGATCAACCACCCACCTACTAGCTCCTGTAATACCAACACATCCACATGCAGCTTAGGATTCCAAACCAACCTATTACAGCATAATTAAGCAGTGTATCAGCAGCACATGCAAGCAGTAGACCAATATCTATGACGACAGGCCTCCCTGCCAACACTGATACAGTTAATGAGCTGGAGGTTTCTTGGCCATCTTCTGGTCCAATATTGAAACACTTCAGTCAACTCTCCCAGGCCAATGTTGACAGGATCCTGAGCCCACCGCATGCCTCCTGGACCCATGCCCATCCTGGCTGGTTAAGGCTAGTGGAGATGTGGTGTGGGCTGCCCTGGGAGAGATCATTAACCTGTTTTTCTAGATGGGGGTCTTCCCAGGGAGTTTGAAAGAGGCAGTGGGGCGTCCACTCTTAAAAAGACCATCTTTAAAGCCAAGTGATCTGGCCAACTACTGCCCAGTGTCCAATCTATAGTTCCTGGGTAAGGTAGTTGAGGCCCTGACCTGGATGGCCCAGGCTAGCCTGATCTCGTCAGATCTCAGAAGCTAAGCAGGGTCAGCCCTGGTTAGTATTTGGATGGGAGACCACCAAGGAAGACCAGGGTTGCTGTGCAGAGGAAGGCACTGGCAAACCACCTCTGTTAGTCTCTTGCCAGTTGCCATGAAAACACCCAAAAAAGGGGTCGCCATAAGTCGGCTGCGACTTGACGGCACTTCACACACACACAAGGTAGTTGAGAGAGCAGCAGTTGCACAGCTCCAGGGATTCCTGGATGACACGCCGGCTTTGGACCCATTTCAGTCTGGCTTCCACCCCAGCTGTCTACATTTTTAAGGACTGAGTCTTCCACTACAAGAAGCCCCCCTCCCCTCAGAGGCATATCCTTGGTATGAGAGAATATCTGTTCATCCACCAAGGAAGGGGTCTCTTTTAAGGTACCACATTCCCTTACCTCAGAGAGATGACCTACTTCACCAAGGGCTTCATCATCTGTGACTGGCAGGAAGCCGTCACCCCGGGACTGGGATGCAACTGTTGTATCCCGGGAGTCCTTACCCACCACTCTCTCTACCTGTCTCAGCTCTTCTAGTTGAGCTACCTTGATCTCAAGGAAATGAACTTGCTCCTTGAGAGCCAGGAGCTCCTTTCACCAAGCACACACCCATGACTTCTGTCCAGTGAGATACATGCGACACTCCATGCAACACACTGAATAGCCCCCCATCCCCTACTGGCTTACTCCTCATAACATAATCATTGGGGAGAGAGAGGAAAAAAAGTTTTAACTTCTGTTTCATGTTTATTACACTCATACAGATTAACATTCCATTCCCATACATATAAAGAGTGGAGAGGGGGGAAAGTACTCCCCTCTTTTCTGTTCATGATGTTAGTATTAACAAAGGTTTGCTGCTATATGTTTGGAGCACAGAACTGCTCCAAAAGTAAAATAAATTCAAATGCATTTTTATAAGGCAAAATGATTCCAGTTTCACAGGACTTCAAGCTTACTTGGAACCCCTGTATTTTATTTTGTACCCGCCTTCTCTACCCCATGCATAGTTTTACAAATCTCTATCATGTGCCCATTTAAATTAAAACATTCCAAAGCTTTTGCTCAAAGGGAAGATGCTCAAATCCCTTCATCATTTTAGTTCCCTTTTTTCTGTACCTTTTCCAGTGCCTACAATAGCCTTTATGAGATATGGTGACCAGAATTGTTCCAAACAGTATTCCAAATGTTTTCACACTACAAGGGCATGACAACCCTGTTTTGTTGTTGTTGTTGATTTCCAGTCAAGAGCCTTTGGTGGGGGACTCTGTCAAAAGAGTTCTGGAAGCCCAGGTACATAATGTCTACCAGATCACTTGTCTATGAATCTGTTAACCTCATCCAGACTCAATATACTGAAAGACTGAGACCAAATTTCATTCACACTCCTAATTTCCAAGTCCTAACTGGTTCATTGCCAGTGCAATACCCTTTTAAATATATCCATGCACCTTCTATTTCGCAACAGGTTAAATGCAGGGTTGATAACTTCCTGAAGATAAAAAAAAATCCTGTCCCTTTAACAGGGGCTTAAGGTAAAGTTAAACTGTGCAATCACATTGCAACTGACTCATGGTGACCCCATTAAGTCCCACCTCATGGGGTTTTCAAGGCAAGAGGTGGTTTGCCATTGCCTTCCTCTGAAGTATCTTCCTTGGTTGTCTCCCATCCAAGTACAGATGCTGCTTAGCTTCTGAGCTCTAATGAAATCAGGATAGTCTGGGCAATTAGGGCTGAAGAGCTTCAACTGCCCATTTCTACACATTAACTCTCTATTACCGTGACTGGATGCTTTTCTTCAGGCATGCTGGCAAACCTAGTCAGACATAACTGGAAGACACATGAATATTTACTAAAACACATTCTGTGTCAAAATATCTTCTCACAGGAATAGGGGTTCATGCAACAATGTACGAATAGGAAAAGCCCTTCTTCTCCCAAGTACTCAGGGAGCTAGAATGCATTTCTCCATCCTTTCTCCCAGTCATACTGAAATAGAAGAAACTATACTTTCTTGATAAAGAAGCTGTGTGTTTGTTTCTTTATTCTCTTTCATTGGGAAGCACTATAAATCAGGTGTGACTACCTTTATTTTTACACCCACAGCGCAAGAACAGAAGATAGATTACATGCTTCCTTGCTTCTGGTACCTCCTCCTTTGACAAGGGTAGCTCCCACACTGGACCATTCTGGCTGTTAACAGAATTATCCTCTCTACACTGCTGTGCTTTAACAATGTTTTCAAAGCAAACACTTGCATTACCGAAAATCACTTGAGTGTGTGTGTTTCCCTAGACTTTCCCTCCCACGGTTCTGCAATTAAATTAAATAAAATTACCATGGCACTCTCTTTAGTGTTAGCTATAACAAAATATGTCCTCTACAGATTGGCTGGAGAGGGAAACCCGAGACACACACTCACTCTGGACTGCAGTAGCAGGTGTTCAATAGCATAATGAGCCTCCTGCCAGCTGAAAGAAAACAGGTAACATGGTACCAGCGATCATTTTAAGTGAAGCTTATGTTATTCACACAGTCTTAGAACAGCAGCTGCAATGAGCAACACCCGCCCTGCTGTCAACATCTTTGTGAAATGATAGCAAACTAATTTAATTTTCCAATGCCAAAGGAACTTTCTCAGGGAATAACTCTGACTGCACTGAGATCTAGCTTTTCTGAGACTTGCAAACTTGTCTCTCACTTGCACCACCAAAATTTAAACCTACAAAGCTGGTCTTCACTGAGGCTGAACTCTAGTCCACATGCTAATGAAAGAAATGTGTGCACAGTAGTTCCTCTCCCCCTCCCTTGGTATGAAATGCTTGCAGGGCAGATGGATAGGCCAAGGTGGTTATCTTCACAGAAAACACATAAATGCTAAGGAAAACAATTTGGAAAGTAGCATAATTAGGTATACAGACTATCAATATCACAGTGTGTTCTAGCACATACTTATTGTAATATTTTGCACCAGAAAGTTCATTCAGAATATTGCCACATTTTAAATGCTGACATTTGTCTCAGGATCATTACCAATTTCTGGCTAACCTGATAGTTCTCCTCCAGATTGAATGGGAATCCATTTTACTTATGCTAAAGACTGAGAGCCAAATTTTAGTGGAGTGGGGGGAATTACCAAATGTTACTAGGAGTATCCCAACTAAACCAAATTTATAAAAAGCCTATGGATAGGGTAAAGGATATTAGCCACTATTTGGAGTAATGAAGTAGCCACTAACAAAGTTCCCTCAGAGATTTATTTCAGTTCCCAACTTTCAAGATATCCAGCTACAGCCAGGGCTGGAACTACTATCACATTAGACCATCAATCCCTAATGTAGCGCCCATGGGTACTATGGTGCCTTCGAACACCTATCTTGGCACCCACCAATTTCTTTTTTTAAAGTGGGCAGGGCCAGGTAGGGCTCTTGCCCAGCAAGGCTTCTGATTGGCCATTGGAGATTGGACTGGCTGTGCAGATTTTTAAAAACATTGCTTTGGCAGCAGCTGCCACCACAGCACAAGGATCTTCACTGTGTAATTAATGGTAAGCGGGGGTAGCCATTTTGTGGCTGGCTCAGCCTCCTTCAGTAGTGATTTTGTGGCTGCACCCACCATGCTGTGTCAGATTCCAAAGGTGCCCAAAGGCTGAAAAAGTTGGATACCCTTTTATTAGACTCTCTTCAAACACTCTGGCCTTTCTATAATTGTTACCTATGTCTGCAGTAGGCAAGGAGGCAAAGAATAAAAACCTTTACATGGCAGCAATATCAGTGCTATGGTTGCCAGCTGCCTGGAGAAAAAACGCCCTGATCTTTGATAACCAGCATGATGTAGTGGTTACAGTGTTGGGCCAGGATCTGTGAAACCCACCTTCAAATCCTCACTTACCTGGTGACCTTTGGCCAGTCACACAGTCTCAGCCTAACTGATCTCAAGGGGATAAAATGGAAGAGGAGAGAAAGCCACCTTGGATCCCCACTGGATAGGATAACCATCTTGAAGGGCTATCATATACAGTATGGTGCAGATTTGTTTTCTGTTGCCCCAGAAGGTCGGACCAGAACCAATGGGTTGAAATTAAATCAAAAGAGTTTCTGTCTAGAGTAGACATTAGGAAGAATTTTCTAACAGAGAGGTTCCTCAGTGGAACAGGCTTCCTTGGGAGGTGGTAAGCTCTCCTTCCCTGGAGGTTTTTTGCAGAGGCTAGATGGCCATCTGTCAGCAATGCTGACCTTAGGCAGATCATGAGAGGGAGGACATCTTCTGGGCATGGAGTGGAGTCACTGGGGGTGTGGGGGGAAGTAGTTGTGCATTTTCTGCATTGTGCAGGGGGTTGTACTAGATGACCCTGGTGGTCTCTTCCAACTCTATGATTCTATGGAAAGAAAATTGGGATATAAATGAAGTAAATAATTAAGAGAGGCCAAATGGGATGTTATCTTCCAGGCAATGTTAATCACCTCCATGCCATGAAAAGCTTTAGCTGGCCATTTCCACACATTTAGCATCTATTAAAGGGATAGTGTTGGTTTTTTTTTTTACTCCAGACCTGCTGGCAACCAGGCAAAATGAATGAAATCACAGAGCAGCACTATACACCTAAGACACAACTCTAATCTACACCTCCTCCCCAATTTGTGCCCCCCAAGTATTACTTCCTTTTATGGAACTCTAAACCTCCATTGTGATCAAACAAGTGAGAATGGTGGTAATTGAAGCATTTACAGCTATTGCAGCTGTATTGACTGAAAAATGTTTTTTACTGTTTTATGTTTCATCTCACATGGGTGCCCCCAGTCATCCACCACACCCATTTTCATGGATTGATTGTGCTCCTGTTGTCACACTTAGCAGCTGGGAAAAGTCACTGCCTATTGTTATTTCACACATGAGGAGTAATATTTTCAGTTTCTATATCTTTTGAAATAATAGCCTCAAGGGTTATTAAAATAGCATGAACAATGCTAGACCTAAAAGCAATTCTTTTACTGCCATTCCACAATCGTATTCACAGCTTTCTACAGGTTTACTTACTCTGCAGTGCCATTCCATTTGTCAGATATGGTGATGGCTTCCAACCATAAGTATGAAGTGGCAAAAAACTCTCATAAAATTTGTAACAATTGCTATAAAATAAGACTAAAGGGAAACAGAGAAAATGAGTAATTTCCCCCCCTTGTTATTAATGTTTCTTTCCACAAACAAACTGTAGTTTAGGTTATGGGGATGCTATAGTTTTTACATAGCAAGTAGTTGCACACACAAACACACCAAAAGCTCTCATGAGACACACAATGAACTAAGCTTCTACTAAAACACCATCGCAATTATATTTAAAGAGTTCCTAGAATAATGTTAAAATACACATGAGTTCTACGCAGGTGGAAACTGAATTGAAAGCTGCATAATTTTTCACTGTTAAATATCACTCTCATTTCTGGAAAGTTATATTAGTGCCAAAAAAGTAATTACCTTGACAGAAGGTATGTCTGGGTGTTTGGCAAAAGATCCAACACTGTTGAAAGCAATTTTCACACAAAACTATATTCTTGTTTCTGCCATAACTTTCCAATTCTTTTTTCTTTTCTTTTTTAAACTGGCTGTTCTTATTCACCACCAACTTAATATCCAGGAGAAACATTTAGGCATGGCAACAAAATCAATACTATTCATATGCAACATGCTAGACTGGGATTCATCCAATGAAAGGCACTAAAGATTTACATTAATCTAATGCTAGTTTCTGATGGTGATTATGTCTTTTCTCTAGCGCTTATTAAGGGCAGAAGTGAGACACCCTGGCAGCCAATCCTAATGGGGGGGGGGGAGAGAACCAGCTTAGGAGCCAGAATGAGCCCAGCGCCAGTGTTAGTGCCACTTGTGTCGGCTAAACTGGCCCTAATGCTGCCCCGGGGCCACTTTGGTTGGCTCCAGGGAGCAGCACGGCAGCGCAAGCCATAGGTGCTGGCACAGACTCACCAGCAGTGTTTTCCCGGTACAAGGACTTGCACTGACATCAAAAGGGGCCTTCCCGAGGGTGGAGCTGGCTTTAGTCAGCTTCTAAAGCCCTTTCAGCCCAGGAACACCTCCATTACCTGGTGCCGAGTTACACCTGCAAAAAGGCAGGCGTAGTCCCGTGAAACTCTATGAGGGGTTTCACAGGGTTTTGTTAAAATTACCCTTTTGTCTTCCTTGTTCAGGCTGGAGAGCCACTCAGGAGGCGGCATGGCTGCAACATCCCCATGAGCTTCTTAACAACCCCCCCTTGGGATTGTGCAGTTAGTGGTGTGAGTGTCCCTGTACACAGAAAGAGGGCAGGGCAATCCTACAGTTCAACTACAAAGGCTGCCTCTATGCCAGAGTTTATTCCCCTGATGTAGCTAGTTGGGATTCTGTGCTTTCCCATTAACAATGCTAGAACAACAATATTAACAGTATAAAAATAACAACATTAACAGTTTAAAAATAGACAATGTAATGATGACAGCCACTTTCACAATGATGACAGCTAGTTTCCCTGGCAACTTTGTTCCCATCTACCAATCACAGAGTCAATTACAGTGACACCCCTCCCTCCATGTTATTCATGCATCAAAAGTAACAGTTGATCTGTGATGATTGTGAAATGGTAACTCAGTGGGAATGAATTCTGCAGTAGAAGGTTAGGTTTCTCCAAAACCAGGAAAATGGGAATACAGCTAACTAGGGTTACCAACTACCAGGTGGTACCTGGAGATCTACTGCTATTAAAATTGATTTTCAGATAACCAAAATTAGTTCCCCTGGAAAGAGTGGCTGCTTTGGAGGGTGGACTCTATGGTATTATGGTTCTATGGCTGAAGTCCCTCCCTTCTCCAAACCCCACCCTTTCCCAGCTTCACCCCCAAAATCTCCAGGTATTTCCCAACCCAGAGCTGGCAACCCTACAGCTAACACAAGTAAACATTCCATTATGGCAACTGCAACTGTAGAAGAAAAAGAGAGAAGCAGCTGGAATACAGCAAATACTTCCCATTCCATTTGACCAGGTTTCTGAGGATGCAGCATGTAAATAAATTCCATGCAGCAACCTACTCATTACAGAAGCAGATAACAGAACTGGTCTTGATGTGCCCTTTATAATCAAGGTCTAATTCATATGACACTTCACCATCTGCCCTGCTTCTAGCCCCATGCATGCAATTGTCCCAGCCATGACCAGGAAATGATACATGCCACATGATACATGCCACATATCAAACTTTTGAGCAGCGGAGAAGAACATTATCTGCTAATCTTCATTAGAACAGCAACACCTCTGAAACAGTTGAAGTTTTTACTGAACACCATCAGCAATATATTTTAAAAGCAGCAGAGAAACAGGGAAGCCAACTTTTTTTAGATTTGGCAGGACACCTGTGTATGAGGAAGTGACACAACTGACAACAACTCTTATCCCCAGCTTCAAGCAAGATAGTCTTGTACCAGTTATATTACTGTTTGTCATCATTTAAAACCCATCATGACTGGCACACATCGTCAAGGGCTTTGGCATTTATGAGACAATTATGCCAATAGAAGCACTGTATTTTGCAGACTTTCACTATTTAAAGTTGAATGCAATTATAGACTCCTCAGCTAAGAATGTTTTAGTCAGCTAAGAATCATTTAGTCTTGAAATATATACAAGTTGTTTGTAGTAGCAACAGAAATGATGTTGTCCTTGAAATGCTAGGCTGTGTGTAGAATTTTCCTCTGTTACAAGCCTTACGGTAGAAACTTGGCAAGCCTGGGCATGTCTGACCCTGTAACCCTATTTGGAATACAATTTTCCTGGAATCCAAACTGTAGCTGCAAAGATACTAGTTAAGGTGTAAAATGAAGACATAAACCGGCTGTTAAACAGCAAGAGGTTATGATCAGCAAGAGACCAGGAAGAGGATCTCCTTATATGGTGACCAGGAAGAGGATCTCCTTATATGGTGTCCATACGGAATCCAGCAAAGGTTGCTCTCCTACAGAATAAAGCAGTGGGGCACAACTGCACAAATACAGAATAATCTGGAAGGGAGGCTGTAGTTGTGTGCACATTCAGAACAAATCTGGAAAATTGGGTCTCAAAAAACATATAAAAGGAGGAGCTTTCTGACCAAGAGTTAGAGTTCCTAGCAGGTTGATACCTGATTGCCTGGATGGATCTCTCCATCCTTTGCATGGGATGTGGGCTCTCAGACCTTGCTTCTTGCATGGATTGAAGCTCTTAGACCTTCCATATGGGTTAATACTTTCTTGCCTAAAAAGTCTAAGTATTCAGTCCTTGCATGGTCTGGATACTTACAGATTTCTCCAACATTTACAAGTCTTCCAGTGAGACTGAGGAATTCCTTAACTGAGGATTCCTTCCAGATAGCCAGCCCTTGATAGGACTGGGTGTCTAGGCTGATTGCCTACAAACCTCTCCATCTTTTAAGTAAGATGGAGAGTCTTAGAACCCATTAACCTTTGTGTGGATTCAAAGAGCTTAGATCTCTCCATCCTTTGTATGGAGGCATTGAGATCTCATTGATTCTAGCAGGGATTAATGAGTTTTCACTAAGATCTATCTAGCCTTTGCATAGGCATCTCAGTCCTTACAGACATGGACTCATGGGTCTCTCCAGCTCTTCTATGAGCTGAAGATACTTGGAGTTTCATGTTCTTGGCATGGAGTCAGAGATCTCTCTAACAACCAGAGAGGCTTCTGAACTCAGTTCTTACACAGACTAAGGTCTTACACAGAACTCTTTAACATTTACACAGCTTTAATCTTTCACATAACTACACATAGCTTTAAGCTTTACATAGCTTTCTGGTTCTGACAAAACTAATAACGGCATGCACACACATAGATCTCCCTGATCTTAGCATAAGATCAGAGGCCTTTCATAGGCTAAAAACACTCAGAGATTTCTCTAAATCTTTGCATACACCAAAGATACTTAAAGACTAAAATAACACATAGAAGACCTTAAAGGTCTATTCATCCTTAACATGGATTGGGAACTTTTTCAGATCTCTCTAGTCCTGCTGTACTGGGGAGGTTCACAAATGACATGATTGGGTAAAGTATGCCTGCTTATTACTATGATATTCTAGATACTTTGAATTAAGATACTTTTAACTAAATCAGATTTTATGTACTGAACTAACCTTTTTTACAAGATTTCTGTAGCTGTTATATTTTTGGAATGAAATATTATTACTGTTTTAAGGTTTGACACTCTCAAATAGTGTTATATTGTTTTAAGATTGCTTGCAACATGAACATGTTTGAGACTCAATGTCTGAACTTGTGCAACATTTAAAGACTTTGTAACCATCTACATGCATATACATTATGTAAAATAAACTGTACATACATTTATGTCCTTTTCATAATTTATTGGAGCACTTCAAGAGAAAGCTTACTTCGGTAAGAAGCAGTTGAATCCTGCTTATTAGGTGTCTAACTGAATAAGATAACATACTTCTTCTCAGGAAGGGGTCAATTCTAAGAGTATAGGCACTGAAACGCACTGACCAGCAACAACATATACCTGAAGGATCACCTCTCCTGACGTGAGCCTGTGTGACAATGCAGCTCAGCACAGCAGCACTTGGTTGTTATCCCAAACTTTGCAAGGGTGTTTTCCATTGCCTTCCTGCTTTGGAACTGTTTCAGCACCATGGAACGGTTTTCCAAAAGAAAATGGCAAGGCCTGGTCTCTAACAAAATTTCACAAAGGATGTAGAACAGAATTTTTAAAGAGTCTCCTGATGGTTGTTGTAGGCTACTTGGTTCTTTGGGGATGGGATTTCTTCTAGATGTAATTTGTAGGATTTTCATTGGCAGTTTTAATACTTTGACGTTCTAAAGTTTAGATGTTTAGGTAGTTTTCAGTCTTTTAACCACCTTGACTCCCAGTTGTCTGGAAGAAATGCAGGTTTATAGAAGAAAAGGAAGCATGGGAGTACAAATACGAAGAATACCAAAATATAATTTTGACTGATTGCTCAAAAGGAGTTAATAAATACTTGAAAAAGAATGCAGCTGTCATCCATTCATCAACTTAGCTACCCATTCTCTTCATGACAATTTCCCAGATATTTGGAAATTCCCAGAGTAGTCATACCCACCCAATGTTCACCAATATAACGTAGGACATCACATAGGAATTCTGTTTCATTTTATGCAGGGATGCTGTAAATTTCTCATTGACCGGCTTAGCAATTCAATTTACCTTGTGAGGTGATCAGGAATATCTTCAGATTGCATCAAGCAACTCAAACAGCTGCCAAAAAACATACAGCTGCTTGTTGGTCAGAAGCTGATGCATGTCGATTGGGGGATCAGCTGGGAGTTAGGTTCTGATCCATCATCACCCCTCAGCAAAATAGCTACCCATGAAGTTGCAAAAAAGAGTGGAAAAAGAGATCTTTCTCTTCCCTCCATAGCAAGCTGGATAGGGACAGAAGCAAAGTTTTTCTTCTTTTTCCTAATCCAAGCAAACTGCTTGGGGTGGGGAGAAGCAATCTATTTCTTTCTCCCCAGCCCAAACTGAGAACTTGGACTGCAGAGAACAAGAGGGATCCTCTCCTTTTCTCTGCAGCCCAAGTTGGAAGGGAAATCAGCTGTGCTTCTGATCAGCCTGCCTCCCACATAGAATCACAGAATCAAAGAACTGGAAGGGGTCATACAGGCCATCTACTCCTACCCCTGTTCAATGCTGGATCACCCTAAAGCATACCTGACAAGTATTCATCCAGCCTCTGCTTGAAGACTGTCAGTGACACACACACACACACACACAGTGATATACATATACACATACTAAATTTGCTGTATTTCAGCAAGTCTGGGAGGCAGCAAAATTTCCAGGTTGGGAGATTAGAAGAACCTGCTGATCCAGATGATCAACTGGGAGTGGACTCCTGATTTCCCCCTAAAAAATATTCTGGTTACAGAGCAAAATTTCCACAGCTGGAGATCAGAAGCCAATTCCCAGATGATCCTTCGATTAGCCTGCTCCTGCAAGAAGACACAAAGAGATTGCAAACTGCCAAATAACCTGTGGATTGATTGGCTTCCTGATCATCACTAGTGAACAGGAAGTGAGCTTAACTGGCAGGTGTTCTAGCAACTCCTATGTTTCTTCTACTTTGTATGCTCATGTATTTGTTGGTTTATGGGGAAAAGGGATCCTCTTATTGCACATAGCAAACTTACCCAACATTCTCTTATATTTTTCTTGTTGCATTGCTCTCAAATATTGTAAACTTGCACTATTGTTTATCTTATACAATTTTCTCTGATTTGGTAATCCAGTTTTTATTACATTGTTTGTTGTACATATTATTCCAGGGGTACCCAAGTGGCACTTGCTGACACCTTTTCAGGTACCTGCCAAGTGTTTTTAGAAAGTGAGTGGGGCCAGGTGGGGCTTTTTGAGTTTTTGATATTTATCGCATAATACAGACAGTGGCTTCATGTAAAGTGATTTTCAAAAAATACAGTAGGATTTCATTCTGACGAAACACAGTTGGGCTTCATGGCTAAAATGCTTAATACACCTAACTGGAACTTCTGCTTGAAATTTGATGTATTTTTATAATTCAAGTGGAAGTTCACAAAAACAGAACCACTCTTCTACTGTATACGCGTGCAAGGAGCTCTCTACTAATATTCAACACCAAAAACAAAGTACAAATTTGTGAATTCACAAGAAGTGAAAATATTTGGAATTGAATATAGCAGGGGACCACTCATTAATAATTCTGAGACCACACCAAATATTTTTTTTGGCAGTTATCACAAATGTCAGATACTTGGTATGATCTATATCTCCTCCTGCACACAAACTAAAATTCTCTTCCACAATCAGATATGTTTCTTGCACACGTGAAACTTTCACTGCCCATGGAAAGTAAAGGGGACTAGCCTCTGAACACACTAAAATCACTAGCTCCTTGCTACTATGTCTAGATCATTTGATCATCTGAAAAAGCAGTAAGGACACTTTTACCAATAACACATTAACAAAATGTTAGTGTAAGTAACAAATGCTAAACGCATTCAAGCAGAAAATGGGTTGGCATACAAAGAATAACAAATTAATATTTCAATTCTGTCATCATAAAAGTATATCAGTGGCTAGATTTGGGAGTACTGCAGTGTACTGTTTGTTTATAGTTCTAATTCCATTATGGAATCGGTATATTCCTCCCACAGAGTAATCTCTATCACATCTCACCATGGCAGTAATGTGCATTTTAAATGACACTAGAGGACCATATGATAAAGAAGATACCTCAAATAAAACTATGCCAAAAGATTCAGTGAACCACTCACAGATGGTAAACACAAGGCTACAAATATGAGATATTCCAATTCTGTATTCTCCTGCTCCCATTCACTTTCTGCTTAATTGGTTTAGGGAGCTGGCTAGTCATCCAGCAGCAGTGTTAGCCAGTCAACTGTTGTACATATTAGGGGCTCATCTATTTATCCACCATAGTGTTTGCAGGAAAGCAAATTCTTGGCACTTGTAAAAAGATGAACTTCTGTTCCCCCAAGCTTAACAAAGAAATTCTTCAAATGTTAAGGGGAACATCACCTGAAGTTTTCAAGTTGGTTAAATCCTCAAAGCACAGTTATTTCCACCAATGATACAAGGCTAGAAAAAGGAATTAAATATAACTACATTTTTATAACTCCCTACAAGGAGTTCGAAGTTGGACATGGCTCTGCACTCCTCCATTTAATTTTTAGGCAAAGAGTGAATGGTTCAAGGTCACCAAGTGAGTTTAATGTCTGACTGGGAAACTGAACCCAGATCTCCCCAGTCTTAGGCTGTTTATGTTTGGAAATTAGCAGAGTGTCCCAGGCTGCAGTGCCCCCCATTTTTTTTAATTTCTTCATGCTGAACTGTCATTCCAGATGTCACTGTGAAGCAGGCGCATACCTGCTGCGCATTTCTTAAGAGCCCCTTTAACGCAACCTTTTGTATTTGCTCTGTCCCTGCATCGAAGCATTCACTGAAGGAAGCATGCAGAATCACAGCTGCAGCTTAGCTATGCAAACGACTGTTGCTAATGGCTATGCAAATGAAGGAACGAAGGAGCAGGCAAGTGGGGGGATGGAATTTGTTTGACTTTCTCCTCTTGCATCAGGACCATGAATAATCATTTTAAAGGCTGGATTTAAAAAATCAGCATTGAGCGAGGAGCAGAATTGACCCCACATAAATGGCCTTAGTCTGGCACTATAATCCATCCTAATGGCTACAGTTCAATTATGTGAGTTGCGCTTCTGGTACTTTCCCTCCAGGCTTCCCTTTCAGCCCTCAACTGCATGATGTTTACAAAGCAGTTTAGGATTCAGTAGGGGAAAAAAACTGCTGAAAATAAACCTGACATGAAAAACTAGATATTGAATAGTACATGCTTACACTGTGCTGGAATCAAATGGCTGATAATATTTCTGAAATGAGTAATAGAGAGTGCAATACCATGATTTGAAGGTACCTAGCCTAAAGCAAACAAATATTCTCAGTGCCTTTGAAATCGAATGCTATATACCCCAATCTTCATTAACCTAAATTCTATCAGAATTCTATCAAAATCAAATTTATGATGAAAATTGGTGCTACAGAAAACAAATATTTGCCTTGACAGGTTAAAAAGGTCTGCAATCATCCTGAAAAAGGGAGGTAGCTAAAGCAGCTATTTTAATTAAGTAAAATTTGAATTATCAAATTAATTTTCACTTTACATTTCAGCACTGCACTGTGTGTTTATATATCTTTTGATTTAAAACATATTTAGACAGCTGCCTGAAGAGTACATGCTGATCTATCTTCAATAAAATGATTTTAATATTCAATTGACATTTAACTTGCAATCACTTTTTATTAACTGTATGTGATCATTATCACAACACTAAGATTTTCTAAGTTTACTGCTGCCATGCAGAGCAGTAAATTTATGGAAGCTATTCTAGCTATCAAGTCTTTCTGCATTTTATGTGCTTCTACTGTAATTATAGCACAGTGCCTTCAAGCACAGCATTTCATAGTGAGCAAAAGGAAAAAGAATATGGTATGGATACAACTAAGATTGTACCAATATCATATGCCTATTTCTTTATGAGTGAATCTCATGGGCATCACCAGGACCAGAATTCCCACTGTTTTGTATGATAATAATCAGTTCCATTGAGAAATAAAAAACCTTGATCTATGTGTTAACTATTGAAGAAGAGTTGATTTTTATATGCTGACTTTCTCTACTACTTAAGGAAGAATCAAACTGACTTACAATCATCTTCCCTTCCCCTCCCCACAACAGACACCCTGTGAGGTAGGTGGGGCTGAGAGAGTTCTAAGAGAACTGTGATTAGCCCAAGGTCACCCAAAGATGTTTTAGTCCCCAGATTCTTAAGGGACCCATCATCACGACATTATTTTGATTCCAGTTCATGAGAGCTGCTTGTCAGTCTGATCCAAGGATCCCATGTTGTTCTTGTAAAATCCAATATTAATTGAGCATTGATATAGAAGTTGTTGAGTATTTGAAATACATGTCAGGCATTATTTCAGTTATCTATACAAGGACCCAGAGGGGTCATCAGAATTATTCCCAAGCAGGTGGAAGACAAAAACTAAAAGATGGTGCCTTTCCTAAGATCACCTGCATTGAAGTCCAGTTCATATATATTTGGAAATGTCACACTGGAATTCATTGGGGCTGATTTCTTACATGATTGTGCTGCATGTTGTTACCCAGTTGGGGTCCCCTTGCATCCTCCTAACATTGAGACCCACTATGTATGTGTCCCAAGATCTCCTGGCCCAGATGTCAGTGGTGTTAGCCAAATTGCTTGGTTATGAATATTTATATGGGGGAATTAGCAAATCAATAACCGGCAATGGGCATAACCGCAGGATCTAACCTGTGTCTATGGGAGTCCATTCCGAGGTTCAAAGAATAAGGAGGAAGCAATGGTTTCTTTTGGAAAGATTTACTTAACAATATGTGCACAAGCAATCCAACAACATGTACACAACACACAGTCAGAGCCTAGGAAATAAAGGTAGTAGAATAGAGACGTTCGCCAATGTGGCTGTTTCCCTTTGAAGAGGGGCATCCAGTAGCGGATGTCCATGGTTCCGTGCGGCTAGAATACAAGAAAAGCGGGGAAAGGGATTCCCGGGGCTCAGCCAGTGAGACAGGAGGGTATCGTGGATGGGCTGCGCAAAACCCACACCAGCAGAGTGACAGCGAGGGGGAAAGGAAGGTAGCTTATGGCTGAGAGTGACCCCAGTTATACTCTTTTTGGGGTGGGGGATAATGGGATTATCCCTTCGTGGTTCCCATGGTGAACAAAAGTTGAATGAAACCTTAATGGTCGGCTGCTAAGGTGTGACGGGGGGCAATTGAGACAGGCTAACTTAAACCTATGGCTTGCGCAATTCCGGGAGGGTTAGGAGACAATCGCTGATGGATTTATCTGGCTGGATACAAAGGCGCGAACAGCTGCGTTCGGGCGAGTCACTTTAGCAATGCCAGTGGAGCGATCTTTCGTTGTTGATATCACGGAGGCTTCTGATGAGCCGTTAATCATGCAGGGGGGGGGAGGACTGCGTGTCTGGTTGTTCCTTGCGAAATGGCCTCTGCTGGAAACTTGAACGGGGTCACAGGAAAATGGATTCCCTCTGGTTCAGTGGAGGGGCCTGCCTGCCCGTGGTTCCTCTGTTGCATGTTTCGTGGGATGGTGCAGGAGCCCTTTCCATAGCGTTTGGGACTTGCCGCACATCTGGAACGGTGGCGACATGTGTCTGTTTGGGGTTGCCATGTATCTAGTCCGGGAGATGGCAAGCACAGGGTAACAGTGGTGCTGGAATAAAATATGTCATCTTTGGCCAGTCTGCTCTATTACTACCAAGTCTTCCCATAGCCTCCCCACCTGGTTAAGGATTTCCTTTCTCTCCTGTCTAAGTCTTTCCCCACATACCCCGCTGCGCCTTTTAGTCCCTTTGGTGCAACCCCTCATTTATCTACTTCCTTCCAGATGGTTTGCTCTAGACTAGCCATTTGGGTTGGACAACAGTATCTATTATTGGGAATTTAGCTTAAAAATAATACATCACCATAATAGGATTGTGCAAATGTGAATGATTCTGTTGAATTGTTAATTACCATGGTATTATTGCAACAACTCACTATCTGGCACACTTGTCTTGACTTCGCCCCTCTGTTTTATGTGTCTTGGATAGTGTAATGAAGTTACTTGCTATTTAAGTGTTTGTTTCCCTTTGATTTTTTCTTCTCAAGGGTTTATTGTGCTAAACTTGGACCCATGTATACAGCAGACTCCAACAATCCTGGCTTAACCCGGAACTTATATTTTTTGAGGTTTAACATGTAGAGAACATGACAAGCCTGGCATGGGGATGGATTCTTGTAACAATGTTATTTCTCAGCTGAAGAAAGCTTTTATTTGCAAGCAACATATTATCTTAAAATATCCAGTTATACAAACAGAACTCATTACCAACTAAGCTCACTCAGGACTGCAAAAAACCAGAATCTTTTAAAGGGAAATTTGACTGGGAGCACAATAGAGGACAAATCCATCATAGTCAACAGAGGACCAACAGTAACCTGAATAAATTAGTTACTGTGTGTGTATATTTGACTCTATGTATGTTTGACTCTATGTAAACTAACAAACTTCCCTGAACAGGAAGTACAGACATCAAATGCAGCGGACATTATATAAGAATAAAAATAATAACTTAATGAAATAAATTTAATTTTATCACTTTACTATTGTAATTTAAAACTTCATTCTTTTTTAGATTTTGCCTGCAAATACCCTTTACTGGGAAGAGCTATATGGGGTACAACCAATTTATCATGTTATAAAAGGTACTGTAACCAAAACTACTGAACAAAATGGAAAGCAATAAAAACCACTAATTGTCAAATATGCCTGTCCCAAACCCAGACATGAGGTACTAGTGTCCTCGGCAAGTGGGCAATGGAGCTGGTAGTGGCTTATTGGAGCTGGTAGTGGTTGTTGCTCGTTTCAGTGGCTCCAAGCAACTGCTGCCACTGCCCACTTATCCACCGTTCCCAGTGCAGCAGCTTCTTACTGCTCTCTTGCTTGCTTTATTTTCTCTACTCTCCGTGCAGAGGAAGAGAAGTTACGCGTTGTTGGCAACATGTGTGTGCATGTGCTAGCTCAATCACAGGAGGATCGACCAATAGGGTTGCCAACCTCTAGGTGGTATGGAAAAACTCACAGTACTGATAATAAAAGTTGCTAGAAAAAAGGAAACCAGTACCACTCAATATATACAAATTCTATTCGATACTAAGTGCAAACATGAAAAAATTAATCAAAACATGACAAATGCAACAATAAACATATTATATACAAGGTGTGTCCATCAGCAGTAAACTGCAAACTGTGTAATACAAGCATAATAGCTATCTCCAAAGAACTAAACGCTTGTCCAATGTACAAAAGGAAGAAGAACACGATCTTCTTATCCACAAGTGGACAGTTGCTCCAAGGTAGGTAGCAAGAAGGTCCAAAGTGAACGGCAAAAAGGAAACGCTATTCCGGATATTCTGTAGCGCTTTCACCAAAGCATAGCTTCATCAGCCTAACAATTCACATGAATATTTTTTAAAATTGTTTTTATACAAAAATATTTTATAAATTGCCTTTTTTAGAGTAATCTGTTATAATAATGGCTTACCTCAGTTCTAAAGGAACTCACGTATTTGGGAGGTTTACAATCTTGTTAGTTAGCCATGCCACAACAGAGTAGGAAAATAATTCTTTAAAATATTGATTTTTAATATTTCAGAAATAAGTTTTTTTGCAATTTTTAAATATTTTTGATATTGTTTTAAGCTCCCACAAAAGGATTGGGCTGCTAATATTTCAAAGTCATCCTTAGACTGTAGAGATCAGCGTCAGATACATATAGTGCTAATTGGGTCATATGATGTTAAGTGAGGACTAATTCAAGAGAATTTAAAGGTACAGTGAATATATGGTTGCCTTTAAAGGAAACTTACAGAAAACAAGACAAATCAAATTTGTTATTCAAACCGTTTGGAGCTAGAGTATGAAAGAGATGAATGAAGCACATTTCATTCTGAAGGAGTACTTTTTGTATGTTTTTAAAGTCATGTGGGTCTCTATAAAGCATAGAGTCTCTATAAAGTCTCTATAAACCCATAACACGAAAAATCTCATGTCATTTTCAGAATGTTTCTGCTCAACAAAATGGCTTGTTAAGGGGGCGTCAAAATTACGAGCCCGTAACCTCGAACTACGCTCCCCTATGCGAAGTCTAATCTGGCATACCGTACTTCCAATGTAGAGTTTCGCACATTTGCAAGTGATCGCGTAAATAATGAGGCTCGTGGCACAGTTGGAGAAGTGCCGCAGTTGAAACTTAAAATTAGATGTAGCAGAGCGAAACTCTTTTACGGGGAGACTTAATGGACAAACCGAACACTTCCCACATTTAAAATGGCCAAAAGCCGAAGCGTGTTGTTTGGGTTTTAACTTGTCTGAGTGGAAAAGGAAGTCTCGGAAAGAGCGAGTTTTACGCATGCCAAAAACGGGTGGAACGCTGCAGCCTGGGATGTTTTGAATGATATGCCAATGCCTCCTAATGGCATGTTGGATCTCATGGGAATGTTTACTATAAGTTAAAGAACAAAAAATGTTATTGTTTGTCTTAGTAGGTTTTTTTGAAAAAAGTGTAGAGCGATCCCTTTCGTTAGCCTTTTGACGGGCATTGAATATAACCTGAGGAGGATAGCCACATCTAATGAGGGCAGTAGTCATTGTATCAGATACTACTTCAAAATCAAAATTTTCATGAGAAAATGGCCGCTTTGGCAACTGGACTCTATGGAATTGAAGTCCCTCCCCTCCCCAAACCCCACCCTCCTCAGGCTCCACCCCGAAAACCTCCTGCCAGTGGTGAAGAAAGGCCTGGCAACCCTATCAACCAGGCAAGAATGGGAGCACAAGGTAGGCTTGAGCCTTCTTGAAACATCAGGGCTTCTCAAAGCCATTATGGTTCAGTTGTTAGAGCTATGGACTAGAACAAGGGTTCAAATCCTTACGTGCCAAGAAACTTATACTTTCACTCTAACCTACCTTACAAGGTTGTTGTGAGGATGTGTGTGGAGGAGGAGAGAATTATGTACACTGCTATGAGATCCTTGGAGGAATAGAAATGCACTTTAAAAAATGCCCAACAGGAAGCCTGATGTTGTCTTAGGCTTCCAGAAAAGCAGCTATTCTACTTGTTGACTGTCATAATAAACACAAAGGCTACTTTACTTTGGATTTCTTGAGAGCTCCCATTTTGAAGTATGATGAAAACTAGAATATCTTGTTATTTTAAGTAAAGCTGTGAAAGCACATGCATTTGTTCTTAACAAGATTTGATCACATCACTCTATGGCATTTTTAACTTTGTTAGAAACCTCTTAGTAATGCATGTGTTAGATAGATGTTCAGCTTTACAAGTTGGAAAAGATCAATCACAGTTCCATTAGAAGAAAGAATATAAATGCTGTGCCAAAATAAAAATAGAGAATTCTTTGCAGCATTTAAAATGATGCTGTCAAACAGAAGCATGTTGAATGCTCCCACTAATGTACAATATTCAGTGCAACTGAAATTAAAATGTGAATGCATTACAAAGTCACACTGAAAAACCTGTAAGGAACAAGATTTCAGTACATGAAAATATTCCATTCTTTTAATTGCTTCTTGTAAAAAAGCCACCCTATTTATAAATTTGCACCAGTTGAAATGAAGGTGTAGCAACTCAAGTTTTAAAACAACTTTGTAATTTAGTTTAGATTTTCTGACAGAAAAAAAGTATTTTCCACAAACAAATTAATATAAAATATTTTTCATATACCTTTTGCACTGAAACTGTAAAGCTCTGTGATATCAATAGTTTTGACCATCTCTCTATCTACTCACTCCTTTCACCTCTGCATATATTTCTACATTAAAGTCATTTTTAATTCAAATTGTTACTCAACACCACAATATAATTAATTTTTCAGCGTTTATGCTCATATTGTCTGTTCAATATCACCAGTGTCCAAACAAGGACACAATTTTTAAGGTGACATCAGACCTGTCATAATATGTCTCGTAAAGGACTGTGTGGCAGATGGAATTGGACTAACGAGTTAAAATGTGCATTATTCCAGCACTGCAAATCTGCAGCCAACATGCCATCATATTAGTTGTTCCTCTGTTTAAAAAAACAAAAACAAAAAATGCAAAAGATGGAGAGGGATATAGCAGTGGTTTGGCCACCTCTAGTAGCAGGGTCAACTCTCCGAAAGTGGGGGGAAAGAAGAAAAAACACTTTAACAGCATGTCTCTGATTTGCTTTCCTGCAGGTGAAGATTCAAGAAGGAGACCTCAGGGTATGGCTAGTCCGCTCCACTCTGCTCAGTCAGCTGTCCCAACCCGCCCCCTGGAGTTGTGCATTGAACCCAGCCAGCCCTTCCAAGTTCCACCTGTGACACCCCCCCACACACACACACACTTAGATGCATGTCATATCAGGGGAGCCTCAATCCCCCATGGATGTGGCAACTGGAGTTTTCAGACCTTGCTATGATTTGCAGTTCAAGTCTGTGTTGGTACCTCTGTGTGTCTGACTGTTTGGTTCTGACTGAATGTCAGGGGTTCCACACCTCTCTCTGCCCCACTCCCTCCCTACCCCATCTGTGACTCCCCCGACGGCTGCCCAATGACATGTTCAAGAGGGAGGGCTCTTGGGTGCCTTGGGTGGCTGTGGATGGACAGCATAACAGTTTCAGTAAAGCTCATGAGTGTAATTGTTTCAGATAGGTACAGAACTTTCTCTAAAGTCCTTTAAATAGACCTAGACACGAAGGCTTATTTTCTCTCTTGCCATTTAGGCTAATAACTTCTACAAAGCTTAACCTCCTAACTTGCCACTAAGGCTAATAGCTTCCAGAAAGAAGATTTCTCTCTCACTCCACACTCTTCACCCACTCAACTCTCTTCTTACACACACACTGAACAAACTCTCTCCCTCCAAACCAGTCAACTCCACCCCCAAGGGTACAGCTACCATCCGTTCATAGCACACTTCAACCACCTAACCAGCCCCTCTCTTTGTCACTCTAGAGCAGTGGTTCCCAAACGTTTTGGGCCACCGCCCCCTTGCTTCCACAGACTCAACCCCAGCACCTCCTACCCTGTCCAACAACACAGTTGAAGGGGCCCGCCTCTAGTGCCCTCTGCTGCCCCCTTGCATCTTAGTGTCCCCCTAGGTAATCCCACCATCCCCAGGGGGTGGTACTGCCCACTTTGGGAACCACTGCTCTAGAGGCCTACATTTTAACCCACAGCAACATACATATAGAACTCCACATTAAACACACACAAAATACATAGCAAAACACCACAAACATCTAGCCTCATCTAATGTAAAGTAGGCCACTAGAATTCCCAGTTTAAAACAGGATACTAAAGTTCAACGATGGAGGATTATGAGAAGCAACCTAGTGAATCCATGCATGCATCCTGATTCACACAGAGTATACTATCCATGCAGTGACACTAGCAGTATGTCTGATATACATATTTCATGACAATTGTGATCATTTTCACAGATTCAAATACATAATTTTTATATCATTCCAAAACTACTCTAGCATATTTGAAATGAATTTTAAAATTAAATTTCACATATCTTGAGTGGGGAAAAACTAAATTCCACATGCATTGAACAGGCTTTACGTTAAATTCAGAATCACAGTTTTAGATTCAGCAGTCAGAGTTAACAACTGCAATTTGATTCAGCAAAGTAAGACAATTCACAGCAGCAGTGAAATCTAATATCCCAGGGCTTCAATATAATATTTAATCCCCAAACCTACAGTTGCCATTTTTGTAACAGTACTATATACGAACTTTAATTGCACTGAGCCATAGAGTATTTTTCTGGCTCAATATGAAGTGCCAAGGAACCAATCTAGAAGTGTTTCCTTGTGGAAAAGCCACTTGATTAGATCTTTCATGATAAAAGAGCAAACTTCAACCTTCATATGCCTTCCCTCAGCCAAATTTTAATCCCCAGGATTTTCCATGATGAATGTGGTAGCTTCGTAGGAAAAGAATAGCCATAATGGAAGTGGATTGTTTTGAATGTTAAACAAGATTTTAATTTTTCATTACAACAGAAAGATCATACTATGCCAAAGAAAAGAAGAAAGCAAAAATTGTTCCCCAACCCCAAGCATCATATGAGGTTAAGCTACGGTATATGTCAAAATGACTGAAAATCACACACATAAATACAGCACAATAAAAGTACATCAATCCCCATTTTAGCTATTTTAACGTTATACCAACTTAACCTATTGCACTATTTCAGGAAATTAGCAGTGTTGTAACCACACAAATGTCTATTACAGAATCTCAGTACATTCCCTCAGGGTCTGTGCAAAGTTATTCTGTTCTGTGACTCTCCTTATTCTTTAGAAACTGCTGATCTGAAGTGACAGACAAGGGTCTCCTTGGCCATATCATGCAACAGAATCAAGCAAACAAAATCAATGTACAAATATTTTTACTCCAAACTGACGTCTGTCTTCCATCACAAAAACAATGGATTCATCCAGCAACATAATACAAAGGAAGTCAGAAGGAAAGAAAGCAGACATCAGATAAACTAGAATTTGGCCATTATAATTATTTAAAGGTAAAGGTAGTCCCCTGTGCAAGCACTGGGTGAGAGCCAGCATGATGGAGTGGTTAAGAGCTGTGGACTCCAATCTGGAGAACAGGGTTTGATTCCCCACTCCTCCACATGAGTGGCAGACTCTAATCTGGTGAACTAGGTATGATTCCCCATCCTCCACATGAAGCCTGCTGAGTGACCTTGGACTAGCCGCAGTTCTCTCTGAATTCTCTCAGCCCCACCTATCTTACAGGTGTCTGTTGTGGGGGGGAGGAAGGCAATTGTAAGCCACTTTGAGACTCCTTAAAGGTAAAGAAAAGCACAGTATAGAAACAACTCTTCTTCTTCATTACTGACTCAACAGGTGATGTCACATCACGACATTTACTATGCAGACTATGTTTTACAGGGTGGTTTGCCATTGCCTTCCCCAGTCATCTACTCTTTACCACCAGCAAGCTGGGTACTCATTTTACCGACCTCAGAAAGATGGAAGACTGAGTCAACCTCAAGCCACCTACCTGAAACATAAGAACATAAGAAAGGCCCTGCTGGATCAGACCAAGGCCCATCAAGTCCAGCAGTTTGTTCACACAGTGGCCAACCAGGTGCCTCTAGGAAGCCACAAACAAGACGACTGCAGCAGCACCATCCTGCCTGTGTTCCACAGCACCCAATATAATAGGCATGCTCCTCTGATACTAAAGAGAATAGGTATGCAGCATAACTAGTATCCATTTTAACTAATAGCCATGAATTTGCAACTTCCATTGAGATCGAACTCAGGTCCTGAGCAGACTGCAGTACTGCAATGTACCATAATGCACCACGAGGCTCTTATAATTATTGTCCTACAATCTATTTAGAGCCAGACCAATTTGAACTTTGAATGCTAGATGATTATTGTTAATCCGGAACTATTTTGGCCTTGCATTGACCTATTTACAGCCTCCATGTTTGAACACGTTTGGATTTCAGACTTTGACTCTGTATAGTTTGCCAACAGAAATTGTGACTTTTGCTGAGACGGCAGTGATACAGCACTGAGTGATTACTGTGTATTTCATAAGGAACCTCTAACAGCAAGCAGCTGTAAACACTGGGAAAGCACCTCTTAATATTGAGAGAAGTGGGGCAATTTGTCTCAAGCTTGTCCAAATGGATTTTTGCAACAGAAGACCCCTCCCATCAGAGAACCTCAATTGTGTTTATCTCTACATGATAATTATGGGATGAGGAAAAGCATGGATTGCTTGATTTTTGATCTTATTTTGTGCGATTGTAATTGGAACAATCTGTGGATTCAGCCAAAAGAGCCTAGAAACTGGGGTGTCAACTGAAATATTAACTTTGCCAACTGAGCTAAGCAGCTGCTAAGATGACATGAGAATCAGATTGTACAGGACTGAGTTCCACACATAAGGAGGTGTCACGGTCTCTGACATAATTATGGTATTTTGTGTACATGTGCAGAATTAATTCCATGTAGAGCTTGAACACAACATACAAACTGAACCACAAACTGCAGAGGTTTGTGTAATGAAAAGCCTGGCAACAGCTTGCAAAATGCAAATATCCTTAGAACAGGCTGACTGAATTCTCTCAAGGTCTGAATTCTTTCAAGAGCTAACTAACTTACCCTGGTCTTGTCCTTGAAGGGAGAAGAACAGAGTCATTCTTCACTATCTGCCAGAAAGGTGTATCTGAAATTACCCTTCCTGATTCAGCTGCCAGCTGTCAGCTGCTCATATCTCAAGAGCAAAAAAGTCCGGCTATCCTCAAACCTTGAGAAGGTCTACTCAAAGACTTCAAGGCTATAAGTGCAGTAAGCTTCTTGCTTTCTATAACCTTGCTGAAGGCTATGTTTCCTTCTGACCAGATGGTTACATGTTACAATGTGAGCAATAATTGTGTTTTATGATTTATATAGTTATATATTGTATTGTAGATTTCTAAATAGTCTCATTTAATGCATATTGTACTGAAGATGAGAATGGTATGAAAATTGAGTATATGGAGTGATCATGGAGCTCAGAAATTATTGTTTATACTTTAAGCAAAATAGACTGAAAGGAAAGGAAGCCCATATTTGGTCATGGGGAGAAGCTAATAACCTGAACAGCTGCAACTGTACATTATTGCACTGCTCATGTTATCTGAAAGTGGGGAGGAAGATATCCCTCCTGATGGTAAAATCAACACTCTTAATGAGTCTGAAACAGTAGAAATACAGCCACAGTAAGCCCAGAGAATCAGAACCTTCCAAAGGCTCTCAAGAAAAGGCTGACTGGAAAACCTCAGAAATGATGTTGTTAAGCATTATACCAGATTATATTATAACACAATGAACCTTTTTACTCTATGCCACCACAGCTGCGAGAATGGTCAATGCAGCTAAATGGAAAATGACTGAAATACCGGACAAAACTGATTGGATTCATAAAGTGTTTGAACTAGCAGAAATGGCAAAATTGACTGCGTTAGTAAATCAAAAAGACAATGATGAATTTGTTAAGGAATGGGAGGCGTGGATTGTTTATCGTAAAAATGAACTTAATGTGCAAAATGTTAAAGGCTATGACTTAGACTAATTTAACTTGTTATAAGTTAAGTTAATTTTCATGGTTTTTTTCTTTCCTTTTTAATAACTGTAGAAGGTTTTATATTTTTTTTATAAAGAATTAGAAAATAATTGCTAAGAGGACTATGAAGATAAGTTAGAAATAGAAGAAGGAAGAGGGGAAGTAGGGGAAGATGATTGTTACATATATGTTAGATTTAATTGAGAATTAGAAAAGATTGAAAGGCAATGTTAATTGATTGTATAGAATGTATGAAAAAACAATTAAAAAAAATTTTAAAAAAAAAGAAAAGAAAAGGCTGACTGGTATGTATGGCTTAAATACATTACTCTAGACTTTATGAATTAGATACTTTGAACTGAATCAGAATAATTTGACTGTTATATTTTAGAAGTTGGATTTTGAAACTGAATAGTATGTAAGACTTGCTTGCTTTTACTTCATACATTGTAAATATATACATTGTACTTTGACAAGAATTTTTATAGAAGTGTTAAAGACTTGATAATCTGCATTTACACATATTTTACTAGAAGTATATCAATAAAAAGACTTGCTTTTTAAAAGTAGGTAAAGTTGTTGAGTCCTGCTTACTCGATGACTGGCTGAATAAGATAACTTCACTTCTCAGCAAGTGATACATTTTAAGAGCCTGTCATCTGAACAGCACGACCCGCTTCAGAGGAACCGATACACCCTAGCTGTTTGAACATATAATCATGTTATACAGGAGTACTTTTCCTTGAACCGTAGCCTGAAAATCATCATTGGAAAGCCCCAGAATGCAATGTTGTTTGTTGACCAAGCATAAAGAATTACATACACCTGCAACTCTGACAATCAAGACCACCAGTCTCATGATCGATAAGAACAGCTTGGACTGGCATATTGTTTTGGGATACTGGGAAGATGTTATGGGTATGGGGTTTTGCAGTCCTCTGGGTGCCAAAGTAAATAATGAATGAGGTATGCCTCTGTCTCCACCTCTGAGGAGTGAGGTGCCATCATGGTATCACCCTTGTCCAAGGGAAATGTCAAAAAGGTCAGGAGGAAGGCAGGTTTAGGAAGAGCTTTTCATTTTTTTAGGCCAGAATAAACATTTTCTATTTTGGGTATGCCTGCTTTGAGGATGTCTTGAGGCCTCCAAAGGCCTATGTTCATCCTGTCTCTTTCTTCCTGGATCCCTGCATAGATAGCCATGAAACTGCATCAGCTTGCTTGCTAGGAAACTGAGCTAAAGCTAGAAGGGCAGAAGGGTGGTAGGGTGGCAATTAATGGTTTAACATTTAGATTGGCTAACATGCGTTGCTGTTATGTTTGCAGCCTATTGTTTAAAGTGTTTTTATAATGCCCCATGGTTTATCCATGCTTTTTCATATGTATTCCCATATCATGCATCGGATTCAGTTTCCAGTTTGTAATTTGCTTTTATGCCTTTGCATTATGCCTTTCAACAAACTGCTCAGTTAATAATCGTTAACACTTTGGAATTTGTGTCTTACTACGGACAGGTGTGTACCTATCGGGTGATAAGAACACATTGGAATAGAGACCTCCTGCTTAAGGGGACTGAATTAATAATTACTGGCCCTACTCTTCTTTTGGGAAAACACAGTTAATCAAAAGGACAGATACAATAATTTGTGATATTGAAAACTAGGATATCTCAGCTTCAAATTCCTAAGTGTAAATGCAATAGAAATATGGGGAATAATCAATGTGTTTCATGCATGGGATAGTCATCTGTAACAAAAATAGGCAATATGCAGATACCATTTGCCAGTGCAAACAGTAGAATCAGATCCTCAGAGTTGGTGACTGGTGATTTCTGCTCCTCACCCCCATCCACCTGCCTTTTTGTTTGGGGGTTTTCTCTTCTGAAAAACCAATAAATGAGAAAATACTATTTTGGAAGATCTATTTATATCTCACTTTGTTCCAGCTTGGTACATTTAATTCATGAAAGGCAAAACTCAAGATTATCTCTGAAAATACCATTGAAACGTTCTCTAACAGACCATTCCCCATTTCAGAGTGCAAGCAGAGAAACTGAAATTCACATAATTTACAAAAGAAACGAAAATGGTGTATGTTGACTTTGAAGGTTTCAGCAAAGGCAAGGAAAGGCAAGGAAAGTCTGTTAGTGGTTCATTTTTTTCTGTAATATAATTTAGGATTTTTTTAAAGTATTGGACTTTACACTTCCTTTTGTTTGAATGCTTAGTTTCATGCCTGCACAGTAATCCATATTTTAAATACCATTTTTGATTAGCCTATATGAAAACATATGTAAATATGTGGGTTTTGGTCTCTACTATTGTTGGTAAGCTCTTTAGTACATTTCTAATTGAAATTCCATCTTAGACTAAAGTGTCCCCAATATATTGAAGCACAGATTTAGAGAATGCATAGATAAGAGCCAGCATGGGGTAGTGGTTACGGTTTCAGACTAGGACCTGGGAAACTCAGGATTTAATCTCCCCAAAGCACCATGGAAGCTTGCTGGGTAACCTTGGGCCAGTCACACACACTCAGCCCAAACCCTGGCTAGTATTTGGATCAGAGACTTCCATGGAATACCAGGGTCGTGACGAGGAGGCAGACAATGGCAAACCACATCCAGATGCCTCTTGTCTAGAAACCCCTACAGGGTCACCATAAGTCAACTGTGACTTGATGGCACTTTCTACTACCATAGATTAATATTTCTGAGAGCAGTACTAGTGTTTTTCTCCTTGCAGCTAACTTGGTACAGCTAACACAGCACTAGCTCCAATCCAGAATTTCATTGCTGTGCTCCTCCATACTAATTCACTGACAGCGCCATCCTGAGCAAACTTACACCTTTTGGAGGCCATTTAGTTCAATGTTTTTAGAAGGGCGTTCCTCTGCTTAGGAAGGCACTGTAAGAGTTCTCACCCAAGGTATTTAAAGAGTCTGAGTCTTCTTTTATTCGCTGAAAGACTTGATCAATATCATCTTCAATAGACTAGGTTTGCCCTCCTCCTATATTACTTTGGAGAAGCACAGCTTGGAGCTAAAGAATTAGAAATGAAACTGACCTTTGGAAGAGCAAGAAAAATTGCAATAAAAATTACTACAGAAGATGACATTCTGGCCTATTTGCCTTAAAATTCCTTTCTGGGATTCAGTCCACAAAGGCTGCAGTGTCCAGCCACAATACTTATCCCTGCTGAAGGGATTTACAAATATGGGATTTATGAATACACATGTACAATGAGGGGAAATTATCTGTAGTGTACAAGCTTCCTTCAGACAACAGGCTGGTACAGTACCCACACCCCACACATATACACATTCACACAGGAGACAAAGATCTTTTTGTATGAACTAAACGGGAAATCCAAAAGGCTCTTGGCCTTGTGCCCTTGAGTGAGCCAGTTCAGTCAGCTACTGAAACTCCTATGGCATCATATTCAATGTTTTTTGTTGTTGTTGGCTATTTGTATAATTATATTTGGGGGGTTATGAGCCACTTTGAGACTCTACTGGGGGGGAAGCACTATATATATATATATATTAAAGATCTAGTATGTACTGTTCAGAAAGGCAATCCCTGTTTGCCTCAAGACCCCAAGTGCTTAGGTTCCTCAAGAGAACATCAGCATATGAATGCCTAAATTATTATTATTAATTGGTTCTCGTAGGTTATACGGGCTGTGTAACCGTGGTCTTGGTATTTTCTTTCCTGATGTTTCGCCAGCAGCTGTGGCAGGCATCTTCAGAGGAGTAACACTGAAGGACAGTGTCTCTCAGTGTCAAGTGTGTAGGAAGAGTAATATATAGTCAGAAAGGGGTTGGGTTGAGCTGAATCATTGTCCTGCAAAAAGTATCCAAGGTAATGTGCTAATCATTGTCCTGTAAGTATCAAAATAATGTGCTAATGACGGTGTGGTATGTTAATATGGAACCATTGTATCCTGAAGTGATCTGTTAATGTGTGAAATCCAAAGCTAATCTGCATGGCTATTGTGGACTGTAGTCTTTGTTAGTCTGGAGGTTTTCAGGACAGGAAGCCAAGCCTTATTCATTCTTAAACTCTCTTCTTTTCTGTTAAAGTTGTGCTGATGTTTATGAATTTCAGTGGCTTCTCTGTGCAATCTGACAAAATAGTTGGTAGAATTGTCCAGTCTTTCAGTGTCTTGGAATAAGACCCTGTGTCCTGTTTGTGTCAGTCCATGTTCAGCCACTGCTGATTTCTCAGGTTGGCCAAGTCTGCAGTATCTTTCATGTTCTTTTATCCTTGTTTGTATGCTGCGCTTTGTTGTCCCGATGTAAACTTGTCCACAGCTGCAAGGTATACGATATACTCCTGCAGAGGTGAGGGGGTCTCTTTTGTCTTTTGCTGATCGTAGCATCTGTTGTATTTTCTTGGTGGGTTTAAACACTGTTTGTAGGTTATGTTTTTTCAAAAGTTTCTCCATCCTATCAGTGACTCCTTTAATAAATGGCAAGAATACCTTTCCTATGGGAGAACTATGACATATAGAGGAGAACAAACAGATCCAAACTTAACTGCTGACTTTGGTTAGGTAAGTATTTTGAACAAACATGAAGCTTCCTTATACTGAATCAGATCTTTGGTCCATCAAGGTCAGTATTGTCCGCTCAGACTGGCAGCAGCCCTTAGGCAGAGGCCATTCACATCACCTCCTACCGGATCCTTTCACCTAGAGATGCTGGGGATTAAACCTGGGGCTTTCTGCATGTCAAGCAGAAGTTCTGCTACTGAGCCATCTAATCTTATCATGCCCCCTCAATGTCTTTTAGTTTGCCCAGTCCTCTTTATATACTTCAAGCTGTGCCTTTCTCATAATCATAACCTCATTTCCTTTTATCCTGTTCTTAATGTAGCCAACAGTGTGAAAAGGTGAAAGAAACTTCAAATGCCCCCCATGAACCTTTTTTCTGTCTGCTTCTGAGGTAGGTATTTCACTCCAGATTTATATTATTGAGTTCTGCTGTCTCTCACTCTCTTTCCATCCAATATTATTTTTGATGGGAAGACACCTACAGGGAGCTTTTGTCCTGCAGAGCTTGCCATTTCCCAGAGGTGTGGACTCCTATTTCACACTGTAGCACTCTTTCCTACTGAATTATCATCCTGATTGTATGTAAGAATGCTTATGGAATTGCCCCCTGCTGAATTGCTCCCTTAGAACAGCTCTCGCAATTTCAGAATGTCCGAATTCACAATTCCTTCCATTTTTGTTAATTGGGGGGGGGGGGTTGATGGCTTCCAGAAAAGGAACACAAAAAGTAACTAACTGTGTTCATGTAATGATTTTTGTCCCTGCAAAGTATATATTTATTTATATATTTGTGTGTTTATTTTAACTCTGTGTTGAAGTACTAGTGTGCTTGTGCAGGCAGGTAACATTTTCCCCAGGAACAATAATCATAGAGTTGGAAGGGACCACCAGGGTCATCTAGTCCAACCCCCTGCAAAATGCAGGAAATTCACAACTACCTCCCCCACACACACTCCCAGTGACCCTTCCTCCACACCCAGAAGATGGCAAAAAAGACCTTCCAGGATCTCTGGCCAATTTGGCCTGGAGGAAAATTGCTTCCTGATCCTAAAGTGGCAATCAGCACTACCCTGGGCATGCTAGAAAGGGCCATGAGAGAGAAACGCTTATGCTTTCCCTCTCATGATCTACCTAAGGTCATAAAATCAGCATTGCTGACAGATGGCCATCTAGCCTCTGCTTAAAAACCTCCAGGGAAGGAGAGCGCACCACCTCTCGAGCAAGCCTGTTCCACTGAGGAACCGCTCTGTTAGAAAGTGCTTCCTAATGTCTAGAAGGAAACTCTTTCAATTTAATTTCAACCCGCTAGTTCTGGTCCGACCTTCTGTGGCAACAGAAAACAACTCAGTCCTCTATTCTCTTTTTGGCTCTGGCTGATAAAAAGGTGGCTGCTTGGCCAGCCATTCAACTCCTCTCTGAAGATCACACTGAAGCCTGTCTGATGCTGCTCTTCTCACTATGAGAGGCCTTCAAAGACAGCCCATTTGTAAAAGGGTGTGAAAGGGTGAAGGCATTCTTACCATTGCTACATTTTGGCTGGTGCCTTCCATGAAAGGGTAAAAGTACACAATGTTATAGGGCTGTCAAAAAAAAAATTCAGTACAGTTCGGATTCGGCCGAATTTGACCCTTGTGGGGTCGGTACGTGCCGAAGTCCGAACTCCCCCGCTTCGGATCCCCGGTAATTCGGGGGGATCTGGAGTTCGGGGGAAAATTCGGCCGAAGCGCGCCTTCAGGGATTCCCTGAAGGCGCGCTGGGGCCCTTTAAACTGATCTGAGCCTCCCAGCTGGGAGGCGCAGATGAGTTTAAATGACAGCCCGCCTCCCTTCAGGGGAGCCTGCTGAAGGGAGGCAGGCTGCCCTTTAAACTGATCTGAGCCTCCCAGCTGGGAGGTGCAGATCAGTTTAAAGGGCAGCCCGCGCCTTTCAGCGGGCTCCCCTGAAGGGGGGGCCGAATTGGCCGAATTTATTCGCGAACTCCCGAACTCGCTGAATTCGCCCCCCCCCCCCCGGTTGCCCACCAGATTTGAGTTCGGATCCGTCCGAACTGAAAATCACCGAATCAGGGGAAATTCGGTTGATTTTCAGTTCGGACTGAACCGAATTGACAGCCCTACAATGTTATGACTGGTGAGTAGCAGGGGTGTTATAATGAATGCAGTGGAAGCAGCTACATTTGGTTGAACCAGTTTTTCTGCTGATTAAAAAGGAAGTAGTGGTCCCTTTAACCACCATAAAGGCTTTACTGGGAATCATGGGACCTTCCTGTACAAAAACCATGTGGAATAAGAGCTGGAGCAGGGAGGGGAATTGGAAGAGACTTAGTTAAGAAAGCTGGCTAGATCCAAGCCATTACCTATTGTTTCTAAAGATAATAGTTGGGCAGTTGAGTTTGTGGTGGGATTATAGAAGATTGTGATAATGGTATACTGGCACTGGTCCTGGTCTAGTTTATACACTTGTCAAAATAACGTGCAGCTGAACACAAAACTATGAATTTCCTCTAGAAGTTATAACTTGAAGGTATATGTTGCTATTTAGTTTTTTCTGATTCGACATAGTACAGTTTTTGACATAATCTCCTTCAATATATTACTATGAAAATCTGACGAACCTACAAGGAAGAGACCCTGGCAGCTCTTCTTTTGCGTGGAGAGTTCCAAGTCTTAGAAGAAATGATGTACCTCAAGATATTCCTTCACATATAATCACTTTCAGTGTCATGCTAAGAACACATTTTTGGGAGTAAATTACACTGAATAGACATAAGTAGGCTTTTGAGTAGACCAGCTAAGCAGTACTCTTTTAAAGTGAAATCCTAAACAACCCAATGACTTCTATAGATTTAGAGGGGTATAACTCTGTTTAGGATTTTATCTGCTTGACACTTGATGAAACATTATTTGGGACAATGAATACTCTAGATGATTACAGAGGTGGTCTGATCTATATTCACTACTGCTGCAGTCCTGGAATTTACTAGATTACTGGGGATTATGGGAATTTTAGGGGGTGTTGGATGCTGTAAATCAATTTGGGAGGTCACAACACTATGATTCTCACCAGCCTCAGCTGGAACTGATTCTAGGGAAGATTGGGAAGAATATTTTACAAGAAAGACAGCCCATCCACTGTTTAAAACGCCATTCTTTCCAGCAAGTAACTTCACCCTTTGAAAAGGTAAGGTGAGTCACTTAGGGAGGAGGAGAACTGGCAAAAAAGGGACAGTCTTCTGCCCATGCATACATTTCCAAGCATCCCATCAAATGCTCACAAATGCACAAACCTTTTCAACTAACATGAATCCTTACAAAGATGCAAGTTATTTCAGGCCAAGCGCAGGAGTGTTTGTAAATCTCTAATGAGGAATATGTTAAAAGGCTTCCATACATGCACACCAAAGAGGCTACACATTTCTGAAACCTGAGGAAACACCATTGTATCCTACAGAAAAACAGTAAGTCCTGCAAAAGAAACTACAAGTAAATGTCTATATATGGATCTGGAACCCACAAGAACTACGTGGCTTCTGTTGAAATAGATTTGTTGTATGCAATATAACAAACACCTCTGTCCTTTTTGTAAGTAAGATTCAGTCTGAACAACTCTGCTCCTCAGGGAACTAGCGCTTTAGTGTGAATTGCTACCACTCAGAAGTAATGGAGTAAGATTGTTCATGCCATTACTTTAAATGGTTTGAGGCCATCCAGTCCCCAATTTCATTAGCTGCGTTTATATACAGACCTTCATTTAAAGCTCTTGAATGCAGAGGGGTGTAAATGCTAGGATGTCTCTTCCCCTTGCCATAAATGCAATAAAAACAGTGCCTAAGCTCTGCAAAAGGCTAAAATGTTTCAATTTTCAGTGAGGGAGGAAAGATATTAGTGAACGCTAAATAGGTTTTCAGGGCTGACTTTATTTTCTCTGCCACACACCTTCTCTACCACACACAGTTGTGGGTGAGCAGGAGTGGTTTACCAAAGGCAGAATTATTTCAGCATCAATGACAGGTCATCTGTGTGTGCTCTGTGGGGATTTCAGAAGCTGGAAGACATGGATCTAAATCCCGATCCAGGCTTCTGAGCTGAGCGCCTTTTTATCACTGCCTATAAGCAGACTGCTGAACCTTGAAAATATACCTTGTTAGATAGAGCAGAAGAATAGTAGAGACTGACACCTGAGTTAGGGACCGCCAAAGTCTATTTCTTGAACAAGCCAAGCTGCTTGTCAATTTTAACAATGTGTTATATACAGAGTCAGTTGCTATGATCAATAGTTCACCAAATAAAAGCTCTATGAATCTACTTGGTATGAAGCCTGAACCAGAAGTAATGGGCTAGATCACAGACTAGTTGGGGAGGGGGGATCTGAAAACAGTTCTTTACGATGGGGAATATCTGCAAAAGGAACAAATAGGGAAACCTGTAAAATTACAATATGTATTGCCTTATATTTAGTATATTGATACAAACCATCATTGCGAATGTTTACTTTTATTTTTGAGTCACTGCAGCCAGTTGATATTATCCACACAAATCTGTTAAGAAAACAGATAGAACAGAGTCTCAAGAGCTGAAGTATAAAGCTGGCATAAGCTTTTGGCTCATTAAATTTGTCCACACAGAAATAATATTTATGGTTTGGGTTTTTTTATGTTTCATGTAAAATATATAAAAAGTGTCTTTCTGCTAAAAATATTGCAATTTTCTTCCATCTAAAATTGAGACATTATAAATGCTATGCCATAGATCACATGGCCTAATTTGTAATAATGATATCTAAATTACGTTTTAATTACATTTATCAGCATCATGAGATGCATATAATAGACTTTAGATAACTATAGAACTCTTACATATACAGACATATATGTCTTATTATCCAGCTGCAAAAGTGGTCCTGAAGCTAAGAACAGAGTACTTATAAACATTCCTGAGATTATAAAATCAAAGATGATCTAGTATATCTCCCTAGTCATCAGCCAGAACTGCTACTTAGATGGAAATAAAGGAGGTTTCAGACTAAAATGGCAATTTCCACCAATTCCTGCTTCCTGTTACAGACTGGGGAGTCATTAAATTTTTTATTACTTTATAGAAGTAAAAATGGCATAAATTAAAATAGAACACAACATATACACCAAAGCGGAGACTTTGGACATAATGTCAAATCCTATGCTCATTAGACCAAGCAAGTAAATTACACTGTTTCAGGGACTATAAATTGAAGAATTATTAAAAAAGAAACCTACCTATATTTGGAGGGGATTCCCCCCCTTTATGACATTTCATTCTCTCCAAACAAGAAATTAAAGTGTGATAACTTAGAATACAGACCTCAGTCATGTCATTCCTCAGGGTTCCCTAGCCCCCAGGAGCAGCATTTTGTAAAGATCAGTAGGCTACAATGGGAGGGAGGAGGCAGGAAATTTCCATTCTGCCACTAGAAAATTTGCTCTGCACCCAACTGATAATCTACGTATTCATTAAACGTAATAAAGAGAGAGGCATGGTTCCCATACTTACAGCTGCAACTCAGTGAATATCCTTCTATTCATTTCCATTCTTAGGAAGTACAAGCAGGGAACCTGCAAGGACTTGGGAGGATCACTTCATTTCCCCCTGTTTTCCCTACACCTTTTCTTCTTTCTCGCCTCCTGGCAGCCCTCATATCCTCTTCCCTTTCTTGGCTTCTTTCTGTCCTTGCCACTCACCAGCCCACCTTTCTTTTATCTGCCCCCCACCCCAGTCCTCAACTTCATTTATTGTTTATTCACATCAAGTATACCCTGTATTTCTGTCTAGTGGGGACCCAAGCAGCTTACATCTTTCTCATCTCCTCCACTTTATCCTCACAACAACATTGTGAAACAGAATAGGCTGAGAGAGAGTGACCTGCCCAAGGTTACCCAGTGGGCTTCCATGACAATGGGGATTTGAATCTGGGTGTCCTAGATGATTCTAACCACTACATCACAGGGGCTTTCAGTTACTCTTTCTTCCTTCCCCCGACAACCTCTGTTGGAAAAATTGTGCAGTACCAAGTTGCTCAGGTGAGTTCTGGGGTAGCCACTAACTGCACCTGGCCCAGTTACACAAGATGTATGGAGGCTGTTGCTGGCCCCAGGCAAGTTGTGTGGCATCATCATAACCACTTCCGCTCCTGGGTGAATTGCACTAATTGCATGGTAGAAAATTGCCCCATGGATGCTGTTGGGCCTAGTCCCAATTAGTCCTCCTTCCAGGACAGGAGAGAGGGGAGCCAGGGTGGACAGTGAAGCCTAAATAGCCCTGGAAAGTGTCTTGCCCCCTCCCCCTGCCTTTTACTGACAGAAACCAACATTTGAAGGCTGACAATGCTATAGTAGCTGCCTAGAAACCCCCACAATGGCCACTGAGATGTCAGATGGCATCTGTTTCTTAAAGATACAAGAACTACTTCTCTTATTTTAGGTTTTTTTATCCCTCCAAGGTATTTTTTTTAAGATTTCAGATTTTTCTGCATTCCTGGGGCTTTTCTCAGGTTTGTAGAATGGTATGTTTTGCCTGTTAATGTCTCAAATCTCTGGATTTAAGTATCAGGATAGGGTCATATTGAGAATTAGATATTTTGATATAATCTGTTTTCCCCTCCCTTCCATTTAAATTATGAATCTGTTGTTTGTTAATAGCTAATCTCTAATTTCAGTAAATGTAGTTATTGCTGCCATTTATCTCTAAATTGATTCTGAGGTTCTCATATGAATACACATCTGAAAGTTTATTGCCTGTAGTATAATATTTATCTTAGTTTGTACCAGTTTCTGTACATTAATGTTTTTATTTAATTACTTTAATATTTATACCTTGTATTACATCTGTTTCTTTTTTTGATTTGTAGGATTTCAGTTTAAGCGAGAAAATTGTTTAAAATTCTATGACACTGTTTCAAGTCTCTACAAATATGTCAAGGGCACAATTAAATGTTACTATAAAAATATGGAGTGCTGCCAAAAAAAAGTCAAGTCCATGTTTCCCCTTTCCCCTCCCTAGTGTCTAGTACAACTTGTCCTTCATTCTCATAGTATTTATATCATGTGTTTTTTCACTTCTGACCAGCTAATGTTGATCACACAGTATAAAGATGTCAACGTGATGTAAGCTGTACCAGTAGTTATAAAGGGGGAGGATCCTGGTTCAAATTGCCACTTTTGTCAACAGCTTCATGCAACATTTAGTTCTACCAAGGAAACCAGCCTTAGGATGGTCTATCATAATATTAGTATCTATAAGTCTCTGTTCACCTTATCCCCAAGAGTCTGTGGATAGAGATATACACACATATCATTCCTTTAAAACTTACAAAGCAATTAATGCTGTCTTCAGTATTCATAATTGTGACAGCAAATAAATACATAAAATAGCATTTCATGTTATTTGGATTAATCTGGAAGTTTAGTTTATTCTCCAAGGTGACCAGACATAATCATCAGTCTTCTGGGGATGCTATTGGCAGTGCTTGTCAAGACATTCATTTGTCATACATTGCCTCATCCAATGGTCCTTGAATTGTACATATGCATGAAAACAGAGCAGTAATTCAAACATAATTCTTCAGTTCATGGCAGCTGTGAAGTACATAATCACAAATAGCCTAGGCTAGTTCATTTGAAGCACCAAAGTCTAGTGTGTATGCAGCATAAAACTCAACAAGTGACTTTCAATAAGAGTTGCACTTTTGATAACAGATGATTTAAAGCTTGAATGAGAATTCTGGGGTACCTATCAATGACTTTGTATATCACAATGCATTATTTCATATCATGTTGGCAGCATGAAAATCCTTATTACTCCCCCTCTTAAGAACATAAGAACATAAGAAGCCCTGCTGGATCAGACCAAGGCCCATCAAGTCCAGCAGTCTGTTCACACAGTGGCCAACCAGGTGCCTCTAGGAAGCCACAAACAAGATGACTGCAGCAGCACCATCCTGCCTGTGTTGCACCGCACCCAAAATTATAGGCATGCTCCTCTGATACTAGAGAGAATAGGTATGCAGCATGACTAGTATCCATTCTAACTAATAGCCATGAATACCCCTCTCTTCCTTTTCTTTCACCCCCCTGCAAACCTGTGATCCATATTGATGTTAAAATCATTGGGATTTTGAGACAAGGGCCATTACAATTTGTGAAAGGTGAAGCTAGAACCACCTCTACAATGGAACTACAAACTTCTATACGAGGGCCCCTGAACAAATCTTTCTGAATCCCAAAACAAGCGATGCCATCAATCCCTATAATAGTGTCCCATGTGAACCAGAAGAGCACTGAAACAAGACTATGGAGAGAGCAGGAAGTGTTTCTTGTGGGACCCATAAAATATTCAGGCAATGCAAGGTGGCTTTGTGAGATGTTAGTTAACTAACACCCAGAGAACATCACCTTGGTTCCTGTCATTAATTACTCTCAGTAAAACAGAAAAGAGATCTATTTCAGTTGACATTTGGCAAGAACAATATATTTGGTACAAACAAAGGAGACAAGTAGGATAGCAGGGGGAGCCCATAGAATTGGAAACCTTGGTGCAATTTGCTTGAAACTTTTGGAGAGAGGGTTTTTAGTGGACAGGCAGTCCTAGATCCCCTGCAATTTTGGTGTCATGTGTTTGATAAACAGCTGCTCCAGCCCATCCCCCAAAGTCTTCCACAGGGAATAATGAACACAAATAGTGCTGGAATCCCCTAAAAAACCTAAACCCAAATCCCAATATGGTACTTGTATCTCAAATACCCCAGAATAGCTGTATTTATGCTCTTCCCAAAAACTGAATATGAAAAATGTCCCCTTTTTAGGTGTAGCCCTACTTGGTTAAATCTGTGCCATGGTAACAAAAAACATTAGACTACGGTACACAAGTCTGCCCTTGAACTCAACTCAGAGACTCCAGCTAGCTCAGTTATTATCAGGAGCTAGATAGGGCATGCACATCACACCCATTTTGCAGTCACTCCATTGGTTGCCCTTCAGTTACCCAGTTCAATTCATCAGCTATCACAAAGGCCTACATGGCCTTGAACCTTCTCCTCCTATGCTCCACAACAGCTTCTCTCATCTTATCATGGCCTTCTGCAGCTGCCACCCTACAAATAGGCAAGATCAATAAGCACCCATACACATGCATTCTCTCTTGGTGTTTCCCACATTTCTGTCATTCCATAAACTGTGTAAAACAGAACTGTTCAGGATGGTATTTTTACAAAGTTAAAAATTCAGAAAGGGGCTTATAAATGGAAAGGGACAGTGAATTATACCTCTATGTATAAGATATATTAACTGTTTTCTGTATGTATTATCCTGCTGTCACTGCATTCTTTTCTACTGAGGTAATGCCTTTTTTCTACGTTCTATCTGCATTCAGAACATGTCTAATATTCTATGCTTGTTTCAGATTTCTGTCATCCTAGTGCAAGTACATTGCCTCATCCTACTGATCACATTGACTTATGCAATGCCTGTTGAGTCGCAGAGAGAAAGGCGGTCTGTAAAATTAGTAAATAAATAAATCCATGAGAGAGAGAGAGAGAGAGAGAGAGAGCAACAGCAGGTGACAGCAGCAGCAGCTGTTCCTTCTTACTTCCAATAGCTGCTTACTCTCACCTCCTCTGGGAAGCCCTTTCTCCTGGCCATCACTGCTGGCAGACAACACTGCCACCTGCCCTCTCACTCTGGATGGTGAATGCAGAGGATTCACTGCTACAGGCAGCATTGCATTCTAATGCCAAGAAACCAGGCAGCAAAGCAAGTGATTGATGGCAGCAAACTGACTTTGAAGAACAGGAACAGCCACCACTTACAACAGCAAAGTTCGTGAGTGAGGCACAAGGTATTTTCTGTAGCTTCTCTGGACACTGTGAACAAGAATACTGTTTACAGGATATTCATGTGGGAAAAAATATTTTTATGCACTTTATTAAAAGGCTGAAAAAAGTGATAGATGCTTAAGAGCATAAGAAAGTTATCAAATGAAGACTAATAATGGAATGAGGGCACTGATTACAAACAGTTGTGCTAAGATTGAGGGAAGGGGGCCTAGAATTGCCCATATTAGATGCCTTTAACAACCCTCAAATATGGTCTAGGTGAACATATATTTATTGATTAAAGATAAAGCTCTATTAATTTACTACTCTTAATGTTGGATGAACAAACACCAAGTAAAAACATTAACATCTCATGACGATGCCATAAATAGATAGCACCAGATAAATACCAGCACTAATAACACCAGTGAATCCTATAGATACTTTAGAACACAAGCAAAAACCCACCTCAGGCATTTTGATAATAGAATGGTATGTGTGTGTAAAGTATTGTCAAGTCACAGCTGACTTATGCTGACCCCAGCAAGGGGTTTTGAAGGCAAGTGAGAAGCAGAGGAGTTTACCATTGCCTTCCTCTGCAGAATCTTCCTTGGCGGTCTCCCAAGTACTGACCTGCTTAGCTTCCAAGATCTGATGAGATCGGGCTATACCATGTTGCCTTCCCTCCCAGAGAGAATGGTACAGAAATGTATTAATTAGTTAAATAAACACATCTTACTTCACTTTCCGTTCTTTCCACTTACATGCATACTAGCAAATTATTGGTTTATGCATCTTCAGGTCACTACTAATCATTTCAAAGGCACCACTGGCTTTGAGCTTAAAACCACATATTTATATTAAAAAAAACTAATTAGATTAATACTATAGTCATAGTCATGATTGGAAATTAGGATATTGCTTCATGGATATTAGAATTAGGGTTGCCAACTCTGTGTTGGGAAATTCTTGGAGATCTAGGCATGGAGCCTGAGGAAGGCAAGGTTTGAACAGAGGAGGCACCTCAGAGGAGTATAATGCCATAGACTCTACTCTCAAAAGCAGCCGTTTTTCCCCCCTAAGGGAACTGATCTCTGTTGTCTGGAGATCAGTTGTAATTCCAGGAGAACTCCTGGAGGCTGGCAACCCTGAATAGAATGGATATAAGCAAAATTTTGGTGCTGTAACAGATTAATTATACTGCTCTCATATACTTTGTTAAAAATATATAAGAAACTATATGTGTAACAATATAAACAGAATATCTGAAATGGTAACTTGTTAATGATCTCCTATTGTGGCAGTGATTTACGATCTTTAATCATAACAGAAAAGGGAATCTTAAATATATGTACAATTTGTGATGATGTGGGCATCATGCTGTAATCAATTATTCACATATCCAAGATATTAAATAAAAACTAACTACCTAATACCACAGTAAGTACACAAGTAAAGCCTACTGGATCAGACCAATGTTTCATCTAGTCCAACATACTGTTTCACACAGTGGCCAACCAGTTGCCCTGAAGAGCTAACAAACAGGGCACTGTTAGCCGAATTGCACCTTAATATGGGGAAATTAGCTGAGCAATCGGCAACTATGTATTTTTATAGCAGGATCGCACTCAGCTATACCAGAATCCATTTAATGAGACCTTGAATAAAGACAGACAATGGATTCCAAATTAAACAATGTTTATGTCTTTTTCATTCAATTCAGTGATGCACACAACATACAGAGAAATCTAAGCAATAAGAGAGGAGTACAGAGACATGTGCCATAAGGCAGGTAGGAATATTTTTACGGGAATATATGATACCTTCCTGTAGTCCAGAGTTCCATAGGATCAAGATGAATAAATGGGGGGGGGATGGGGAATAAATAGAGGGCAGGGATAGCCCCCTGCGTACTCTAGCATGGATGCTCACTCCGGCAGAGTGGCAGGCTGTATGAAATGGGAAGCCCTAAGGTCAGAGAGAGAGCTAATTGGCTGGGGGCACCCCAGATATACTGTTTTTCTGGGGGCGGGGAGAGGGGGTTCACCCCTCCTAAGTTCCCAGGTGACAAAGGACTAAGCTGTGGCTACCGGGGTGGGGTAGTGAGAATTTGGAAATCTATTCTGATTCCGATGGCTTTTGCAACCCGGAGGAACTAGAAATTCTCTGCTGACGAGATTAACATACTGGAACAATGAGTGCGATCTGTCCTGAGATCGCTGCTGCTGAGCTGGAGGAACGACTCATCTTGATATCAGGATCGCTGCTGACGACCCATTAAGCTGTGGATGTTGCAAGAGGGGGGGGGGTGTTTGGCACTGACTACGTGACATCTGCTTCTCATGACATGGCTGCGGCTGGAACAGAGACTGTACAGGAACATGGCTTCTCTCAGGTTCACCGGAGGCTGCTCCTGCATCTGCTTCCTGGCTGCTAACTGCACGGCGCTTGCAGGAGTGGCCGAGTCCGTTACAACGGAGCGCGCAGCGACCGTCCCGTAGCGTTTGGGGCGGGCGCGCAGCCAGCACAGTAGTCAAGTGCCTGCATAGCGGGTTGCCAGGTCCCATCCGAGAGGTCTGGGCAGGCCCGTATGCTATCAGCACAGAGGCAAAGGCCTTCCCCTGATGTTGTCTCCTAGCACTGGTAATCAGAGCTTTGCTGCCTCTGTATATGAATGTTCCCTTTACTGACCATGGCTTGTACCCATCAATGGACCTATCCTCCTTGAATCGGTTGCCATAAGTCAGCTGCGACTTGATGGCACTTTGCACACATACACACATACCAATACATTTTGCTGCTCACAAAATCTTGGTAATCCTATAGTTTGACATTGGAGATCATCTAAAGAAATAATGCAGTACTTTTTCATTACATTCTAATTTAACATAAGAATGTTTGAAGTCCAGGATGGTATTTATAATAACCCCATATAATGTGACACATATGTACAACTCCTTGTTCTAGAGATGTCAAATGGAAAAATATGTAGGACATGTTCAATACCTAGCAGATTATGGAGCACCACTAATAAGGGCATTAGTAAAATAACTAGTCTGAAGCCTTACTTTGTTGCTGCCCTGTTGAAAAGAGTATTGAACTATTTCTGCCCAGAAGAACAGAAGATCTATGCTATCATCATGTATTCTAATAGACAAGTGTGGACCCATCTGTTGATACTTCAATCCATGAATAAGTGCCACATTGACAGAAGAGAGATTTTCCTGCACCCTTGGGGGACCCCAGGCTTGCAGAAAAATCCTAAAACTAAAAAAGGGGGTTACAAAACCAAAACCAGATAACATTTCACTATGCAAGCACAGAGAACTGCAGGCAGATATGCAAGGAGGAAAAGGACAGGAAGGGAAAAGAGACAGTTGCAGGAGGAGGTGGAGGCAGTGAAAATGGCAGCAGTAGCAGTAGCAGCAGCAACCAGGCTTCATCTTCTCCTCCCCTCCCTGTTGGGTCTGGGTAGGATTTGCAAGTATTGCCCCAACCCAAAAAATCCAATCCATAATCTGTGTGAGGGTCTCTCTTCCCTCTGCCCTTTCTTCTCTTTTCTATCTGGAAATAGATACTAAAGGGAATCAGTGGCACCCTTGTTTTTCCTTCTCCTCTGGTCATATATTCCTTGGTTATGGTCATCATTCCATCTACCCGTCATCCCATCCCCATCTCCTAAAAGTACTAATTACAGTACTAATGAAAACAGACCACAACAGAATCCACATTTTATTGTTGATCCCTATTTGTATATTCTAACTCTCACCTCAGCCAAATCTGAGAATACTTAAATCCAGAGATTGGAGCCATGAACAAACAAGACAAATCTTTGTACAGACCTGAAAAACACTCAAGATTTGCAAGAAAATCTGAAATCTTTTTTTAAAAAATAGGGGAGGAGTTAAAAACTCCAAAATGATAAAAGGATTCTCTGTTGCTTATCCATGACCATTTTAGCTCTAAGATCCTTTCTCTCACTCAGAGACTTTAGCAGACAGGGTAGCCCAGCCTCCCCTTTATAACATGCCCTCACTCAAACACTTCACAGAGTCATTGGGGTTGGGAGCTCAAACAGTATTTCATTCACATGCTGCCACCATTTATTCATAACCTATAATACATGTGTGGAGAGCAAGATGTTAACTTGGTGTGTGTTTCCCTGAGACACAAAGCCCCCAGGGTTAAACAAACAAGGGGTTAATTTTTATATTTATGGTATGAACATAACACTGAAGAAAGTAAGGTAGAGGCAACAACATTTCTTTTCCCTTGAACTTTCGAACTGTTTCCCTATTCCAGTATCTTGGATCATGTGTTACAATTTGACTCTTTTTAGTCAGCTAGCTTTCTTTACTGGGTTACTGGGAGGATAAAATGGAGGAGAGGAGAATGGTATACGCTGCTTTGGTCCCCACTGTGGAGAAAATTGGGGTATAAACGAAGTAAGTATGTCTTGGGACAGGTTACCACCCCGGCCTCCCAGGTCCTCTGTCCATAACCCCACTCATTGGTGCAGAGCAAAGGGGAGTTGACAAGAGCGAAGCCCAGGCAAGCAGGGAGGACAGACCTGGGGTAGCTTGCCGCTTAGCGTTGTTTATGTTTATTCTTTCGGATGGTTCCTAGTTAACATTCCTATAAATCTTATCTTTTTAGCCTGGTGTTGTTTCCTTTTTAGGAGGACACGCCAGCCGAAACACCTTCTCTCCCTCCAGGAGCCTCTGGGAGAGAGGGGTGGGACACCGCTCTTTCAGCTGCAGCTGTGACATGAGCAACACTCCGGGCCCCGGCCCTAGCCTGAACGCTGCCGAAAGAAGAGACTCGCCCTGCCAAACAGCTGATCGTCGGGAGGGCGTGGGTGGGGCATGTGCGAGTGGCCAGGCCGGCTGCCATGTGAGGGGAGGAGGCACATTCTCCCACCCCTTTTATGGACTTCTGGGGGGAGGGTTGGGGTGGAGCTTGGGCAGGGCCTCTCTGGCATGGAGGAGATATAAGGCTAGGAGGAAGGCAGCAGGCTGTCTGCAGGCTTCAGACCCAAGAACCTGGCAACATCTGAAGGAGAGGAAAACTCAGACTCTCCCTCGGACTGGTCTGAGGCTGAGGAAGCTCCCTTGGCCTGGCCCCTCCCCAGGACAGAGGCCCCCACAATTGCAGAGGCACACAAGACTCATGACAAAGTAAATAAATATAACTGAAGATGGGAGGCAGATAAAAGGTTGGTTAGTGATTGGCTAGGGTAGCCTGCTCCAGGTAGGGAAATACCTGGAGATTTTGGTGGTGGAACCTGAGAAGGGCAGTGTTTGGGGAGGGACTTAAATGGGGTACAATGCCTTAGTGTTCACCTTCCAATGTGGCCATTTTGTCCAGCTGAACTGATCTCTAATGCTTGGAGATGACTTGTAATTCCAGGAAATCTCCAGACATTACCTGGAGGTTGGCCACCCTATGAATGCCTGCAAAGGAAAGAATGAGGAAGGGGAAAGGGAGAGGATATGGGGAGCGCCAGATGGAGAGAAAGTGTGGGGAGGGAGATGACCCCCCCCAAAGTCCCAGGTTCTAGCTTGTATTTCTTACTTGTTTGCACTTTTTATTTCAAGCAGCCTAGTGAAAACGTAACACAATTAATGTTTGATCTTTCAGCAGTAACTAAACTACTCCTGGTCAAGTATAAGCCACCTCATAAATAAACAAGACAAACAGCAGTACTCCAAGCAGCAAACTGAGTGGTGAAAGTGCCAGTGTAAACATATCTATGGGGTCTCCACACAATTTCAATATATTTTGTTCTGAAAGGCAAGAGGTAGTTGGCCATGTTCAGATGTCAAGACAAAACTGTGAGAGACATCATCATGATTTGTTTGCCATGCTGGAGAATTCTCTTTGTCCTCCCCTTGTGCACTGAGTGATTTAGAATGGCAACCTTGAATCAAACTCACATTTGCCATGATGCCCAAATGTAGGCAAATTCTACCTGGTTTCAAGGAGGAGGAGGAGAGGCTTTTATATGCTGACTTTCTCTACCACTTAAGGCAGAATCAAACCAGCTTACAATCGCCTTCCCTTCCCCTCCCCACAACAGACACCCTGTGAGGTAGGTGGGGTGGAGAGAGTGTGACTGGCCCAAGGTCACCCAGCTGGCTTCATGAGGAGGAGTGAGTCCACCGCTCCAAACCACCGCTCTTAACCACTACGCCATGCTGGCTCACGGTTTAAAACTGCAATTAAACTACGGGTAGAATCCCAGTTTGAGGAGGGAAAAACAAACTGCAATTTCCCCCGGAATCTATATGCAGGTGTCATAGCAAACGGGACTTTAATTCAAAGCTTTCTAAAGCTGAAACAGTTCCTCCATAATTTGTGTATGGAGAAGGGAGGAAGCATGCAAGGATGGCAAATAAATGCCTGTCACAAGGTAAGAGGCTTACCGTATATGCTCGCGTATAAGCCGAGTTTTTCAGCCCAAAAAAAGGGCTGAAAAAAGCCAACTCGGCTTATACGCGGGTCAATACGGTAGGCGAGGGGAGGGGGGAGGAGGGATAGAGGGAGGGGGAACTTACCGCCGCTGCCGCCGCCATCCCGCACGCCTTCTCTGCGGCCTGGGAGAGGCCTGCAGGGCCTGCCTGAGTGCAGGCAGGCCCCGCCGCCCCCCCGCCGCCCCCCCGCGCCTTCTCTGCGGCCTGGGAGAGGCCTGCAGGGCCTGCCTGAGTGCAGGCAGGCCCCCCCCGCCCCCCCCGCCGCACCCCCCCCCCCGCGCCTTTTCTGCGGCCTGGGAGAGGCCTGCAGGGCCTGCAGGGCCTGCCTAGTTTTCCTGGCTATCTGTGGCACACATGACCATGTCTAAAATTAGAAATAAGAGTTCTATAAGAAAGAGTCTAAAAGAGGCCAAATATTAACCCTAAAGCAATTCTGTACTCAAAATTTGTCCATAGACACATCACAAAATAGATGATTAAATGACTCACTAATGGAACATATTGCCTTATTGAGGATGCCAAGAACAAGAAATGTTGATTATTACAAAAAAGGAACATGTGATCACAGTGGACAAAAACGGTATCAAAGGTATGATACACTAATAGGCTTCATACACATCCTGAAAAAATCATTTTTTAAAAAGTAAAGACATGATGTCAAACAAATGACAAGGTATCCTGACAGTCTCATTTATGGAGCAACAGACACAAAAATAAAACAGTGTGAGGTAAGAAAATTAAGGCTAATCAAGTACAACCACTGGAAGTTTTAAAAATTATCCACTGGACTATTATGACATCTTGTTTCTGTAGGAAAAGTCTCCCCCCGCCCCGGTGTGTGTGTAGAAAGCCAATACTGGTGCAAGCACAGTTTACAGTTGTTTTAGATCACTGTACTGAATGAAAGCTAGTGGAAACTTTGAGAGGATCAAGACAATTAGTAGAATTAACTTGGATTTGAGATTGACACCTTTGAGATTTCAGGATTCAGCAGAAAGCAGAACTTATTCCCTTTCTTTATAACAACTTCAGAATGCCTTGAGAGCAACATTTCAAGATTATCGTCACTTGGAAATGATAGGTTTCACCAAGTTCCAGGTTTCCTGAAACCAAAAGAAAGCAAACTAATTGTCCATCCATTCATGGCACCCAGATCATGCAACTAGCTCAGAATACTTAATTGGATGCAATGAAACTTCCATAAGGAAATGTTTGGGGCCCCACTGTTAAGGGGGGAAAATGTGAATGCACAGGTTTTACAATAAAGACCTAGCTACATTGTTCTCTGTCCAAATTCATGTGCAATGGATAGGAAAAAGAAGCCACACTGCAGACAGGCACGGGTAATTTCCTATTGTAATGGAAGCTTTAAACAACCTCAACTACATATTCCATAATTTCTTTGGATCCTGGCAAATTGCAGCTATTTGTTCAAAACAAAATGAAAAGGCCCATGATATAATGGAGCAATTTGAGCAGTGAAGAATACAACACCTGTAATTCAATTTCATGGCAGCTGGTTTCACAACATGTTTCCATAGCACAGTTATAATATAGGAAACTTCTGTGAGTGTAACTATTCTTCCTTTAGTAAGCCAGGCTCTTGAGACACAAGTGAGCTTTAAATGGACAAAGATTATAAACAATAAGCAATCTGCATCTTACTTCCACTTCCCTCAGTTCCAAGCTCTGGGGGTTTTTGGGGGGTGGGGGCTGTCCCTGTGAAAACTGTTTATCTACTTAAATTCAGAAATGTCTATAGGAAGTGCTAAAAAGCAAATCACTACTGAACAGATTCAAGTAGGATTCTGAGTAGACCTGCTTAGGATTGCTCTCAGATAAGTTTGTGCTGTGTAAACAAACAATGATACAAACCAATGTTTCTTTATAACAATACCACACTTATGTTCACTGACATGGGGGAAAACATGCATGAAGAGCACCAAAAAGTAAACAAAAGCAACTGAGTTATTTGGAGTAGTGTAATGGAATACTATGATAGCTCAGGCAACCATGTAGATTCTCCAAAAGGCATAAAGTCTGTAACTGCTGTTCCAGTTAAAGTCAATAACTGCTGATAGACTTCTTCAACTGTAAAAATTGAACACATCTTATTACCAGTATAGAGCGATCCTTCAAGGATAACTGCTGCTGCACTTCAGAGGAGTCATAGGCTAGACAGAATTCCCTTTTGTCCAAACCTGGCAAGGGGGAGAGGAGAAAAATGCAGTATAACACTTCTTCCAAACTACAAATTCGAAGCACCAATATAGCTTCACATAGTTACTAGACTGGGATGGAACTTCCAGCAGTAAACTTCAAAAAGGAATCAGAGAGTAAAATATTGGATTCAAATAACTCCATCGAATTTCATGTCACGTTTTCTCTCTCATCATGAAAGGCCACTGCTCATTCTGAAGATTTTTTTTTAAACACCCTATGTGGTTTTGGATTACAAGAGTGCACCTACTTCACATTTTATTTGCTAGTAGATATTCGCAGGATTGTGGCCTTTAAACTAGCGGTCCAAGGGTCAAAGCAAATAAGATGTTAGGAAGCCTGTAATCACATTGTCTATATTTCAATAAGCAGCTACCGTGGGGTACAGGGAGAGTGTTCAGCCCTTTCCCCTGTGCAATATTCTCAAATGTCTATTTGCCCTACAACTTTTGTTGGTTCAAAAGTAAAATCCAAAAATATTATCCAAGAAATACCTTTATTAGGACTCACCTATTGACACCTAACAGCGTGCAAGCTTTTGAGTCTCCCAGGACTCTTCAACAGGACAGATATTACAAAATTTAAAAAAGGGGGGAATCAGGTATTTCATGCGATTGGGTTTTCCCTATGTATGCTTAACATACATCATCAGTGAGTTGCACTGTGACTTTCAGAAATCCATGGGATTTCTGGGTAAGTTATGGGTATGTCTGTTGGCATTGCCACAGGCTTGACCTGTGGCAACTGATACGGTATTGCATCTGCTGCAAACTCAGCATGAAATCATGACTATTTTATACTGCTGTTAATCCTGGTGCAGTGATTGCCTAACCTAGTAACAAAACATGATCAACCTGCAAATGTACAACCTGTATTGCCTTAAAAACAACCAGGGAGCTTGGTCTTAAATTCATTCTGGTCAGCAGTCAGCATTGTTATAACAAAACTGAAGCACCTACTAAAATTGTGTTAGGTTATTATCACAGGATACCAGTGGTTCACAGACTAGATTGAGGCTGTCTTCCACACATGGGTTGCGAGACCAGGAGAGAAAAGAAGGAACAGGGTGAGGTGGGAGAGGAAACTCTGTGAGGTTCGATGAAAAATCTCAGGATACCTTCATGGCCTTTCATAGCCATTTTGCAGTTTATTTTTCAATAATTCTATAGATGTATTAAAATAAAAAATGAAGAATAAACCATAAAATTAGTCAATGTTAACTTATGTCAGATCCCTGTATTTTACGTTGGGCGAAAGGAAAGCTGCATGCAGTTACTGTATGCGGGTCCTAAAAGCTATAGTTAGTTTATAAATGAGTCCCACTTCAAAAGCCATAAGAAAAATTGGCTCAAACAATACAAAGAGATTACTTTAATGAAAGCTTCATAATACTAGCACTAGGCTGGGAACTCTGAGGCTAACCCTCAGGAGTCCCTGTGTCTGTTGGATAATTACCTAACAGAAAAAATATTTTTAAAATTTCAGCATCCTTCATTTTAACTGTATTATGAAATGTGTATAATTAAGCCCATTTCTAAAGATCAACACATAGAGAAAATAAATTAAAGTCAAATATTGTTTCATCCCACAGCACTTGATTTGGCTCATTCCAAGCCAACAGTGTAATCTGCTTGAGAGTCACACAGACCCCTTCAGGCCTAAGAAAAACAGATCCCTAATCTCAATAGGATACTACTGGCTTTTTAATGTGAAGTTCCACAGTTTAAAACCATCCGTGTTTCCCCCCCACCATAACCTATTAATTAGCTTCATGCTGCACTCCATTAGAAAGGTGAGACTCCAGAACAGCAATGTTCTCAGAGTGCTTATAAAACCCTTATAAAACCCATACATGAAAAAAAAGTCAGCTTCATAGCCGCCTTTTAAATGAAAAGGATCTACTACTTGTAAATGATTAATAACAGCATATTAACCTGCACAGAAATAATTATCACACCAAATGGCAAGGCCTTCATTTTCTGATCAGCAGTAGGACAAGTGAGGGAAAAGATGAGTTTTGAATCAATATCATTAAATTGTCATGGTTATTTATTTATTTAATTTGTTTAAACCCCACTTTTCTCTCCAATGGGGATCCAAAGCAGCTTACATCATTCTCCTCTCCTCCATTTTATCCTCACAACAACCCTGTGAGGTAGGTCAGGCTGAGACTGTGTGACTGGCCCACAGTCACCCGGCGAGTTTTCATGTTACGAGTGAGGATCCAAACCTGGATCTCTCAAATACTAGTCCAGCACTCTTAACCACTACACCATGTTGGCACTCTCATGTTTTTGGACCACTGGGACAGAGTGGATGTAAACTCAGTTTCATTAAGGGATGCTTGTATAAAATATCCATTTTTGTCAAGTGAAGCCTCTCTCTTGATTATTTTGTCCACCGTTCATAATTCAAAATGAGCAATAGTGTGAAGAGCATTGTATCTGTGCAGTGGCAACGTTCAGCATGGCAGATGCAGCAAAACCAAAAAAGAAAGGGGAAGAAAAAAACTTCAGCCCAGAAAAATCAGGTAACTAAGAAGGTTAACAAAAAGTCTAATAACAGGATAGACATTAATGGGTTACAAAATGTTAAATTACTATTCTGCTTTAATGCATTACAAATGATAATGGATTCGACTGGATTCCAGAGTGTTCTGTGGGATCTGATTCCCTCTGGAGGTTCCTTAGATGAGCTGGTGAAGGACTGACAAGGCCATCTCTCTGAATCAACTGATGGAATCGCTCCCCAACACCCTCTTCATCCCATCTCAACCAGGTCCCATAGTATACTGCAGAGCTTTGGCCTAAGAAATGGGAGCTTAGATGACAAGAGCGAGTTTGGTGGAGGGCTCGCAATGAAGCCACAAGAATATCTTATAGGACGCTTATGAAAGCCTATGAGGTGGCAATGAAGGCCGCAAAGAAAAACTGCTATGCAGCCTCCATTGTGTCCCCTAGCTCTTGCCCAGTTCAATTGTTTAGAATAATTAGGTCACTCATATCCCTCTTGGAGGGACAGCCCAATTCTAATTTGGTTATTAGTTGTGAGGCTTTAGTGAACTATTTTGCAAATAAAATCTTGTCGCTCTGCCATAACTTCCCTGCCAACGTCAACTCAGTTAATGAACTAGAGGCCCCTTGGCGCTCTTCAGGTCCAACATTGGACCACCTCTCCCAGGCTGATGTTGACAGGATCCTGATGGCTGTGAGGCCCACCACATGTCTCCTGTATCTGTGCCCATCCTGGCTGTTTTTAAAGCCAGTGGGGATGCAGTGCATGCTCCCCAGGGAAAAATCATTAACCTGTCCTTTAGTAGAGGGGTCTTTGAGGGGGGCTTGAAGGAGGCAGTGGTGCGTCCTCTCTTAAAAAATATATATACCTTTAGATCTTAGTGATCTGGCCAACTACTGCCCAGTGTCTAATCTATCCTTCCTGGGTAAGGTAATTGAGAGAGCAGCACTGGAACACCTTCAGGCATTCCTGGAGGACACATCAGCTTTAGACCCATTTCAGTCTGGCTTCCACCCTGGTCATGGGATGGAGACAGCTCTGGTCGACCTCAAAGATGATTTCCACTGATAGCTGGATCGAGGTGGGTTGAGGCTGCTGATTTTATTAGATCTTTCACATTTGACACGGCTGATTTTTGGGATCTGGGGTACAGCCCTTCAATAGCTGCGTTCCTTTCTCCATAGTCAGGGACAGAGGATTGCACTTGGGGAGAAGGTATCACTGTGGCACCCTTTGGTGTGTGGGGTTCCACAGGGAGCAATCCTCTCCCCTATGTTGTTTAACATCTGTATGTGCCCCTTCACCCAGCTAGTCTGGAGTTTATGGCTGGACTTTCACCAGTATGCTGATGACACCCAGGTTTACCTCTTAATAAATGGCCAGCTGGATACCACCCTAGACACACCGGCCATGTGCTTGGAGGCTGTGATGAAATGGTTGAGACAGAGCCAACTGAAACTAAATACATCAAAGATGGAGGTCCTGTGACTGGGTTGGTGAGGACTAGAGGTTGTGTGCCAGCTTCTGGTTCTTGATGGCATGCAACTGACACCTGCACCTGCCATCAAGAGTCTGAATGTGATTATGGATATCTCCTTATCAATGGAGTCAAAGGTCACAGCCATAGCCAAGGTGGGCTTTTACAATCTCCGCCACGCTAGACAGCTGGCCCAGTCCTAGCCACAAGGATCCATGTGACGGTCACCTCCAAGCTAGATTACTGTAACTCACTCTGTGTAGGGCTGCCCTTGAGACTGATCTGGAAACTCCAGCTGGTTCAGAATACAGCAGTGAGGGTCCTTACTAGGACCCAGCTGAGAGCACATATGCAGCCAGTGCTCTGATAATTGCACTGGCTCCAGGTGGAGTACCAGATCAGGTTCAAGGTACTGGTTTTAACCTTTAAAGCCCTAAACAGTCTGGGACCATTGTGTCTTTGGGACCATCTCTCCCGGTATACCCCCCACCCCCAGAGAGCATTATGCTCAGCAAATATCAACTTGCTGGTTGTCTTCAACCCAAGAAGTGTCCAGTTGTCTCCTGGCCCCGGCCTGGTGGAACTTTCTCTCTAATGAGACCAGGGTCTGTCTAGCACAGTTCTGCAGGGCCTGTAAGACTGAGATGTTCCGCCAGGCCTACGGTTGAGGGCAGCAATGGTTTCCATCATAGCTGGCCTCCCTTCTCCCTTTCTTTCATCCCATTTGAGCTTTCTAATGGGACCCTGGCTGCCAACTCGATTTTAGTATCTGAAATTTAGTTTGTTTATTTATTTATTATATTTCTACCCTGCTCTCCCCAACCCAAAGGTCAGGCTCAGAGCGGCTTACACAGTCTAAAAACACAATAAAACAATAAAACAGTTTTAATTGGAACTGAATTTATTTTTGTATATTTATCGCTGTTTAATGGAAGTTAGCCTCTCTGAGCCCAGCTTCAGCTGGGATAGAGAGTGGGATAAGTCTAAAAATAAATAAATAAATTGGTTTTAATTGCATTTATTATTATTTATTATTTGTAATGCATTAAAGCTTTGTTAACTTAACATTTTGTAACCTGTTAGTATTTATCCTGTTATTAGGCTGTTTGTCAACCTTTTTGGTTACCCAGCATAGTGGATGGCTCTCAATCACTATGTCCTAGAACATTATGGAATGCCTTTTTAAAAAACAGCTATGTTGGATCGAGTTACACATTACAAGGATATATTCTAGAGTTCCATGCCTCCCAGACATGTAGGGGTTGTAACAAGTTGGAGTGGCAGGAGCAGGCACGAACATGTTTTTGGCAGGAAAACCTTCACTGAGCCCAGTTCAACTGTCCTCATGGTGGTAACTTGAATTGGTTTGAAGATTAACAGGACTATTTCCCACACCATGGAGGCCAAAGAAAGACAAGTATTCCCTACGCAGAATGGGGTAACCTGTTGATTTTGGATGCCTACGTACAGATAACCAACTAGACACTGGGGAGTAGAGTTTTTTTATTGGTGAGCACACAGACTCCAACCTTTCCAAACAGTAATGACAACTTTTGCCTTGTATGATCAGACCTAGCCTCAGGAACAACACAATCAAGAGATACTTTCACCACATTTTCCTAGCGGGGATAGGTGATTATTGTTTCATTAACTGCACTGTCTTTGTTAACAAGCAAATCAGTACCAAGAAGAGATGGAAATAGAGAAGGAAAAGAACTGGAACAGAATTCAGAAAACAATGCTCTTTCTAAGATTCATTCATCACTATTTTGTGTGTGCACAAGCTCTATCGTGCAGCTATTGACCATTACTTATTATTGCCTTTACTCTTTTCTGACAGGCAGTCCTATAGCAAGACCAGCAGCAATAACAGTGCACACTCAGTTCTTAGGTTTGCCAGCTCTCTTATCTAAGGAAGCACTTATACATTTGAAACTGCTTAATGGGAAGTTATGATAGCTAAAGCCATTCCTAATGTAGGACTGCAGTGACAAGGAAATATATACATCACACCCTGCTGCTTTCAAAGGTGCAGAGCCCTGTTAGACCATGAAGGTTAGTAACCCTATTCATTTGTCTTAGTTCCTTCACTCATTCCATTACTGCTCAAGAAGAAGAAGATGAAGAAGACAAAGATGATGAAGATGACGATGAAGAAGACAACGAAGAAGAAGAGTTGTTTGTTATATGCCAACTTTCTCTACCACTTAAGGAAGAATCAAAGCGGCTTACAATCAACTTCCCTTCCCCTCCCCACAACAGATACCCTGTGAGGTGGGTGGGGCTGAGAAAGTATGACTAGCCCAAGGTCACCCAGCTAGCTTCATGTGGAAGAGCAGGGAAACAAATCCATTTCACCATATTAGCCTACACCACTCATGTGGAGGAGTGGGGAATCAAACCCGGTTCTCCAGATCAGAGTCCACAGCTCAAACCACTGCTCTTAACCACTACACCATTCTGCTACTGTTTCTGCTGTCCTCTTAATGCTAATGAGGCTTATCCAGTTGGGATTTTCTCTTGCTCTTGCTCACTTCTTATTCTTCTTGTCTGGATTAATGTAGAAGAGGGCACAGAGGCTTCTCAATCACCACACCTCTCTTGGCAACTGCATCCTATCCACTCTGGATACTTGAAATCCCACAAGATTCCTTAGAACTCAGAGCCCCCACATCCAATTACTGCTGGTGAAATCATCCACAGAGTCCAGTTTCATAATGTAGAGGTGAAAAGATGGGGAAATGAACAACAAAGACCTCTGGGATAATAAGAAGCAGGCTTCTCCAATAACCAAATAAAAAGAAGTGATATAGAGATAGCAAGGTAGGAACAGTACAAGACAGCAGCCAGCCAGAAGCAAGTCAGAGGCAGACAGTTAGAAAAATTGTGTTATTGATCCATTTCCTCGGATTGATTTCGGCACAGAACTGTCAGATATACCCAAGTTGTGTTTCATCCTGTACCCTCTGCTGTTGATTGTATCCAGACCTTCAACCTGCCACTTCATGCATAACAACATGTGTACCCAACAGTTGGATTCATTGAAGACACAGATAGACTACATATGTTCCATGATATGCTCTTCTGTCTTCTTCAGTGGTTATTAAAGTATTTTTATGTGGAATAGGAGGTGAGGTTTCTATTCTTGCTTCAGCCTGCTGCTAGTCTGACATTCAGCTAGTAAACTTTGCCTTAATTCCTCATTTATTCATGACAGGACTTGTATATCAGTCTCCTGTTTTCCATCATTACTCTGTGTTCAGTCATCCCACTCAATTATTGAGACTACAGAAACATCCCTGTAAACTGTGATGCATCTTCCCCTTTCTCTCCATTGCACAGAGCTCCTTCCCCTTACAGGAGAATTGTTTTGCTAATCAGGCTTGACACAGGTTCTTTAAGTACAGTGCTTCTCAAGTGAACTGTGCAACTGTTTGGGTGGGGTGCAAGGAAAGCCCCTCCTTCCTTCCCTATGTGTTTTATGATCCAAAAGGTGAGTATTTTCAGGCTATATGTGATATAAGTAGATTGAAATTCCCATCTGCAGTGATCCCTGTAGTGTATGAGTTGTAGGTTCCTGTTGTCTGTTCCAAAAATGTTTATATTTATAAAGATACAGTTTTCTGTTCAAGTCTTCTATGTTGTATGTGAAGCAGGTGTGCCAACATGGAGGCATGTGACGGATGCTATATGTGGACTGGATACATCCAAGCATGGCTTATGTAGAGTAGAAAATCTCCAGGAGTTCCAAGTGGAGCTGGCAATACAAACCTATGCCGCGATCATTGAGCTATTTCCACACTCCACTTCCACAACCTTCCACACTCTCCCTGGTTTTCCCATCTGAAATGATGAGAGTTACAACAAAGTCTGTGCAATTCCTGATAAAATTTCCCTACAGCCAAGTTTCTATTTATTTTTTTGTTTGATTGATGTATTGATTTCACCCCACCCTTTCCTGGCACATCTAAAGTCTTAAAAAAAATTAAACAGAACTATGGCATTGACCATGGTTATGACTCAAGCTGAGAATAAAGTAAAACTAGATCCAATATGCCACACACAAACGTTTCTGTCATTTCACAGCAACAACAGAATTACCATACAGATCTCAGGATCAGTCTACTTTAGTGCACAAATGACTGCCCAGCCTCAAGTCCTTAGCTCAATATCATTGTTTCATTTATGAAGTCAGTATTCCGCCTATTGATGGTGTGTTTCTAAACAAACTCCAAATGAGTCTGTCAAGACCAAAAATTCAATCTGAAGAAATGTCCTAAATACACTTATCCTAGGGCCATCCTGATGCTTATTTCAGAATGACAGCTGGCACCTGTGGCCTTCTGTGAAATACTTTCTGACACTGATGGAGTGGGACAGGTGGCCAGGCTGGCAGAATGTGCCACATTTGATTGATAAAGTGCTCTAAGTGTCACAGGCTTATAGACTGTCATTAACATTCAACAATTCCTCTGTGCGGGAGGCACAAAGACCAGCATAGCGTACAGACAACAGTAACAAAATGGGCAGTTGAGGGGGGGAGGATGCCACAGCAGAGTACTCTCTCATTTCCCCAGCAACTCTGCTTTGTACTAAAGGGGAATAAATAATATCTCATCATCTTTTTCTGTAGCTCACATTGTCCTAATTTTGGATAAACAAGCTTAAACTATATGGAGTCAGTCCATTATCTACATATGTCACTACAATAGGATGTTAATGTACTATATTATTTACTACCCCAACTACTCTGTTACCCACTACCAATCTTGCCACCTAGAACAGTAGTGGGGAAATGGTTTTAAAAATATGAAAAGTTTGCTTTCTAGTAGTGAATTAGGGAGCTCGGTCTGGCAATATTTATTTCAAAATGTTCATTTTAAAAATCCTAAATCCAAATCCCTCTCCTTGATTTTTCATAATAGTTTAAACTTTTTTTCTTTACGAACTTGTAAACAACTGATGTTGCAAAGCTGAAGGCACCACTTGCTAAAGACACCCAACAGTTTTGGGATTCTACATTGACCATGCATAGGACAATGGCTTAACCTGCACTAGACTCTGTAAAATGTTACACAAATTTTGTTTTACATAGTTGGCTGCTGGACAGAATAGAAAAAATGATCAATATATGTGCAACTAACAGAAATGTGAAAGCATGTTTTTGTAATCAGCTGGGCTATATGTTAATTAGAAGTGTAGACATGCAAAAGGGTAAGTCTTGGATGAAGCATTTTCCAGTGGCCTCACTCTACCCAGAAATCCCACAAGGAACTAATAGATGTCTCAGAGGAATCTCTCCTCTGCTGGTCCCCTTTCCCACCTCAAGGGTGTAGCCACCAAGTAGCTGATTATCAGACACACAGCTGTGAAAAGGACAGCCACCACCATCAGTTGGGTAGACGGTGGATCTTCAAACGGTGCAACCACACCCCCATGGGGCCTGGTGGATGCCGAGTTTGGTGGTAGGGGATGCCAAAGAGAGGTTTTTTTTTTCTGGTGTCATCCTTGATGCCCCCCAACAAATTCTAAGCAGTTACACCCTCCTAAATCCAATGAAGTCAATATAAACCTCAGTATTTTGAGGTGGTCAGACCTCAGTATTTTGAGGAAATGTTCTCTATTTCTTAAGTTTAAAAAAATCTCATTTTTCAGTTCCTCTTTTTAATGAACTATATATTTAAAATTTTCATTTTGCAACTAGAAATTATTTGAAATATTAATTGTCTATGACTAATGTTCATGGCTAATCATTTTACAAACAGAAAATAAATGTTTTTATTTCAGAACTTTCTAAGGCAGTGATAAAAATAGAAGAAAATTTAATACAATCATAGTGGTGATTAATTTATGACAAAGTATTGCAAAATCTGCTGCAGCATTTACTGTAAGATATTAGTATTAAGTCAAAATACCCAGATAATAACAGGTACACAAAACAAGGCTCACTCTCCTCCACAGTTCTCAGCTCCATGAATTTTCACTCTGATTTGGAGTGAAATGAACATTTTCTACTAGATTCGTAGGGGGTTCAGGCCCCACTCTTTTTTAAGCCGATCCCTCCGGGGTTGGGGACCTCCGACCTCGAGGGTTTGGGAGTCAATGAACTTCTAGGGGACGATGCTCCTTTCGAGGTCGATGGAGTCGACAACCCACCATTTTGCAGGTTTAGAGCTCAATTTCTTCGAATGTCCGATGACGAAGAGGAATCCGTCTCCTTTCAGGAGGTTCCATAGGGGGTCCAGACCCCACTCTCTTTGAACTCAAAGAGTTCAATATAACTTCTAGTTGCAAAATGAAAATTTTAAATATATAGTTCATTAAAAAGAGGAACTGCAAAATGAGATTTTTTTAAACTTAAGAAATAGAGAACATTTCCTCAAAATACTGAGATCTGACCACCACAAAATACTGAGGTTTATATTGACTTTGAACTCAAAGAGAGACTCTTAGTTGACTGAGGCAGAGGCAAAGAAATAGAAGAGGGAGACTGTGATTTTTTGGCTTCCAAGTCCTGAATTCCAGGAAAGTTCATGCCCCGCTCCCACAGGGCAGTCTTAAGCCTCAAATCCTTAGGTGTTAATAGGGCCCACCAAGCTGAGGGGAAGTGGCCCTCACTTAGGCACATGAGGCAGTCCTCATGTTCATCCAATTTAGTTATCTTGTTCCTACAACTCTTACATTTCTTGAAGAGAGCCATCCTGGGTCCAAGACAAGCAGAGAAACAGAAAAATGTAGAAAAAGGTGACTCAACGCTGAGAGAAAAAACTCTCTGAAAACAGACGAAGCTACCAAGTGTCCTCTAACCGCGGCGGCAGAAAGAGAACTGAGGGAAGGATGCTCCCCACCCCTCTGTCATGTGTCCAAAAGGGCGGGAAGGACTGTTGCTGGAGGGGAGGGGGAGCAATCCTTGTTGCTGGGCTAAAAAAGAAGCTTTCTAAGCGTTCCGTGGTAGGCCTGCACACAAGCAGTTCCCATGTGGGACTGCAAAGAGGACACGGTGATGAACTGAGTGTTCTGACTAACAGCCTTAGCCTGAAGACATATCTCCAAAAGTAGAGTTCATTATCTCCACACAAGTTTTAGACATGTGGCACAAAGGAACACATCTCTTTTCCCAATCCCAATAAATACATCCCTTCCCAATCTCTAAACTACAATTATTTTTGTTTGCTATCGGACAAACAGTTTGAGCACAAGAGTACTTTGTGCCTTTTGGAAGCCATATGTCATTATGCAAATGAACTTTTAAAGTCCTTGTGTATATATGTTACCCCCGCCCCCCTTCTCCCCATCATTCCTTCCATTATGAGTTCCTAAGAGACTGAATACCTCCTGTTCTCAGGAAACAACATTTTATTCTGACATTAATATTGGATGAAATAGCATATTGGTTTAAACTCTTGCCTACAACCTAGGACTATCACCCTTGCCTACAACCCAAGAGTGGCCATGGCTTAGTGGTAGAGCATGTGCCTGATATGCAGAAGGTCCCAGGTTCAATCCCTGACAGCTCCAGTTAAAAGGACTTGGCAGTAGGTGATATGAAAGATGGCCACCAAAGATCCTGGAGAGCCACTGCCAGTTTGAGTAGACAATACTGACCCTGATGAACCAATGGTCTCATTCAGTATAAGACAACTTCCTGTGTTCATGTGACTACAAACCAGGATTAAACTGTAGTTTGGAAGCCTAGTTTGTTGGCCACAGAACCTAGCTTAGTTTGCCATTTTGTCCAGTTTAGGATGTTGCAACAAACTACTGGAATCAGGAAGTCTTCAACGTCTGAGCTACTCATAACGACAGGAGGAAACAGGAATATACAAGCCTGCAAACTTCCAAGATTTGTTCATGATTTGCCATTACAAATTATTAGAGTCTAAACCTTCAGTACTAGTAAAGGTTGGAGACATTTTTGTTTTGCTTTGCAGAAGACAGGAGATTAAACATGCATGAGATGATACAACAAATGTAACATATGAGATGAGAAAGCTTTTAAGAAATCACGTTATGACCTATTCCATACAACCAACACAATTCTAAACTAACTTTGATTGCCTTTTGCTCCATCTCCATAATGGCAGCACAGCAAAATTAGGCATACTGGCAATGGGAGACCATTTTCCTCTTCCATTTTCACAAAAGTTCCCTTGTAGTAGAAATAATTACAATTACTACGGCAGTATATATAGGGGAAATGTGCATGTAAGGCATGACTGACTTTTCAAAGGACCAAAAATGCTCAAAGTTCCCCATTTAGAATACCTATCTTGATACTGGGCATTGCCTTTAATCTCCCTGTTTTCAAGAATCTGACATATCGTCTACAATTCTAGGGTTTGCAACAAGGGTTTTCCCTCAAAGGTTAGTTCCTAGTAGCAAGCCTTAAATTTTAATGCCTCAATAGATCTGTAACTCCCCTAAGCAGCATCACTAACATTCTAAATCTGAAAAGAAGACTGCTGAACTTATTCCAGCATCAGCTAGGATTGGTTCACCACAACCTTCTTGCTCTTTTAGATCTAACTGAACTGGGTGGTTCTGTTATTCTCTGCATCTAAATTCATTGGTTATATGGCTGCTATTTGACATGTCTTAATCAGAATTTCTACATAGTGTCTGACAGTTTCCATTTGCATCTGGTTAAGAAACATACTCAGCTTGAAGACCATTAAGGTTGCTAACTCTGGGTTTGGAAATACCTGGAGATATAGGATAGAAGCCTGGGAGAATGGTGTTTAGGAAGGGGAGGGACCTTGGTAAGGTATAATGCCATGCAATCCACCTTCCAAAGCAGCCATTTTCTCCAGAAATAGTGAAATAAAACTTTAAAAAAGTAATAAATAAGTGACTTATGTAGTCTGGAGATCAGTTGTAATTCTGGGAGATCTCTAGCCTCCACCAGGAGTTTGGCAACCCTAAAGACCATGACGTGTAAGGTAAAGTAAATTTATTTGTATATGGTCATAAGCCTTTACAAAACATCAACAAATATAATGCATTACAGTGTAGGTAAACATAGTAAAATAATAAAATGTATAAAAAGAATTTACAATATGAACAACCTTATAATTATACATTTTAATAAAACAATAAGTTCGTCATCCACAAATAAAATCATTTTTGGAAATCTGTTCTTGGAAGTATCAGCTTTGGCCCTTATTTTTCTTGCTGCCAAGGCATACAATGATGTTCTATGGAATAGATAGATAGATAGATAGATAGATAGATAGATAGATAGATAGATAGATAGATAGATAGATAGATATATTCATCAGAATCTGATAGCTAGAATATAACTTTCTCCTTCTCAGAATGGAAATTTACACCAGATAATATCCCACGAGAAACTTAGTCCATGCAGTGTGATGAATAAAGAAAATCTCTACACATTTGCAGCTAACAATCCAGATAACATTGCACTGAAGGATTTTGTTACTCTATTTGAACTAAAATTTTACAATTTTCTCTAAGTTCTATTTCCTAAAAGCAAGTCACTGGGTTCCAACCCACAGTGGAAAGTTTCCTCTCAACTTACTCTCTTACTTCACAGGGTTGTTATGATGAGAAAACAGAAAAGGGGAACTGTGTGTATCGCACTGAGGTCCTTGGAGGGATGCAGGATAAAATTCAAATCAATAAACAAGTAAATAAATCAAAGATTTGGCTGCCTCCAAACTAACAAGATTTTTTAGTCACCAGAAATCCTAGTTTCATATGGGGCTTCATCAGGAAAGTTGTCAGCAGCCTCCTACTTCTGGAATTCTGCTCATTTGACTATTAACATAACCCAAGAGTATGTGACTTGTTCCCTTATCTCCATTTTATTGAAAATCGTAGAACCATACAAGATTCCCACATATGCTAAAGGAAGCATACAAAGAACACTTACTTTGAAACAACTCACTGAAATAAATATTTTTTAGAAATATTATTTTCTATTAATTCTCTATGCTGGAACTCCTACTTCCAAAAATGTATCCTAGAATGCTTATGAATTCCACTTTTCATCTGGCTTACTCTTACGGCATCTTTTTGAAAGGTCTCACTTATGTATCCTTCTCTGTCTGTAATCTTTACCCATAAGAAACAACTTTCTACTTCCTGCTGGGGCAGCTGGGCTGAGCGCCATGTTTCCTGGACTCTCCAGGAAAAATCCCAGAAATGTTCAAATTGGGGTGCTAAACAGCACCTCAACCCGGTCCTAAACAGTGGACTTGGGAAGCAGGAATTCCCTGCAGCCACTTATGCGGTTTGACCTCCAGAACTCTCCGAGGGAGGCTTTCAAGCCCCTCGGAAGTTTTGATGCCGGTCCCGAGGGCAAGAGGGAAAGTCATCGCCGGAACATTTCATGGGTAATCAAGGTTCAGTCCTCCCCCTTCAATCACCATCTAAGAAAATTATCATCACCGTAACCTTATCATCCAACATCTGAGTAAGTTGCAAGAATTCTTTTATCTTTACCTTGAAATTGAAGCTCTGGAAGATCGTAATAATAATCAATGCAATCTGCATCTCTCTGTCCAGAATATAAGTGACTTTGTTTGTTTAAAAAGAGTATAGTTGAATGGCAGGAGCCTTATCTACTCGATCTCCACTTTGGCATAACAAATGGGACGGTTGACAGACACTCTAGCTACCAATTAGAAGCCGAGGTGTTAAAAGGGGTGGGAGCGAATGGGCTAAATTCCTCTGGAGATGACGTCTTTCCGATTCATCATAGAAAACCATCGAGATTGAAAGGGAAAGATCATACAGGAAACTAAATCGCAGGGCTTGAAGTGCGCCTTTATTGTGCAACATGCAACATATTCCTACTACTGGAAAACAAGACGGCCGAAGGTCCGCGATTTAATTAATGCCCAGCCCACCCCTTTCTTTTACAATCGAGCAGAGTGTCAATAAAACTTGATGGCCCTTTACAACAGCACTAATTGTTTTACAGCGGAGAGAAGAATTTGCAGCCATTTAATCCCAGGACCTGTATAATTGATGAATAGAACCACTACAAGGTTTTGGACCCTGCCAACATATTTAAAACAGCATTTCTTGGTATTGGTGAATTGTCAGAACTATTTTCAGAAATAAACATGGGAAAGGCCGACGAGAAAATACAGGAAATGTTAACAAAACACATGGATGCCTTTACTAAACAATATGAGCAACAATCTCAATGTCTGGCTCAGTTAACCAACATATTGACTAGTCTAACTCAAACTACCAACCAGACTAGTCAGAAATTGGACATTTTGGCAAGCGAAATTACAAATATGAAATCTCAAATATCTACAATGAAAACTGATATGGGAAAAATGGATACTTCAATTAAAAAGGCAATTGAAGAACAGGAAGATATTAAAAATAAACAGATACTTCAAGGTAATCAAATTCAAGCTATACATTTCCAACAACAAAAAGTTATGGACTACTGGCTATTATGGAGTTAAAATTAAGACAATCGAACGTACGTCTTCGCAATTTTCCAGAAGCAATGGGATGTACCAGAATAACTATCATAAAATCATTGGCTGACCTGATTCATATAAGTGAACAAGATCTGGATTATGCAATAAACAAAGTATATAGAATTCCTTTACCCACCAGTTTGGAGAAGACAAAGGCAAGAGATATTATGATTTCCTTTTATGTTATAAGGATGAAAGATTATATTATGTAAACCCTCTATGATAATCCTTTGTCAGTGAATGGAAATCCTCTTATCATTCTTAAGGATATCCCACGACACTTGATGATGAAGAGAAATATGTACAAAGAATTTACTGGGACATTGAAGAAGAATGGAATAAGATTCTCCTGGATCTTCCCACAGGGACTCACTTTTACCTACAAAGAGGTCAGATTTACTATCTCTTCACAGGAGGAGGTAAAAAACTTTTTGAAGAATTATGAAAAAGATCTAGCTGGCCTTAACCAGGAGCCACAACATCAACAAGAAGAGGAGAAAAAGGAGTTGGTCTCGACATCTGGACAAAAAAGACAGGACATCAAAAATAACAGAAGTGTTGGAAAAACAAAAATTCACAGCAAGAACAAAACTAAAAGGAAACATGCAGTTTATGGGTGATAGAGAGAAACAAAGGGCTAAACAGGGATTTAAATGATGACTAGGGAATTTTGTATTTACTGATCTAATCCTTTTACCTTAAGAACGGTTTTGAAATAAAATCTGTTACTATATATGAAATCAATAATAAACACGTACTAATTGTAAATGAATAATTTAGAATTAACTTAGTAATCAAGCTTGATGTATTTTTCTGGATTAGAACTTATTTGCAAAAGAATAGATAAATTTATAGCAAGATGGAGGAAGGTGAGGGGGAAGTCTCTTATTTGAATATCTTTTCATTAATAGATGAAAATGCTTTTCGATGACGCTGTTAAAGTTTTTTATTGTATGATTTATGAAATGAATGTGTTGTTGAAAAGTACCAGACAGTAAAATATTTTAAAAATAATAAAAAAATTATGAAAAAAAAGAAACAACTTTCTAGTTGAATTAAATGAACAAGTTCTATTTCATAAATTGCAAGACGAAAGTTTCATATGAAGAAGGAGCTTGTGGAAGTTTTATCTCTGCGAGTAATTTAGATGATTTTTATCTGAAAGATTAAATTTTTGTTTACAGGGACTTGCATTTTTTCCACTTAATTTTAAAACTGCATCCCATGACAATTATCATCTCCAGGTTCATTTTATTTTTCAACACAACTCTTTGATAGTAGCAGGACCTGTATGATACCTAGAGGCACAGTTGAAGTCTTGAAAGTAGTTGGGAGTATCTTCAATCAATACATAAAGCTGCACAGCCATCAACAAGTGGGAATATATATAAATGGCATCTTTTCCTACTTGCCAGAGTATGACTTTCTCATGGTTTACCATGAGACAGATGGGACAATTACTAGAACATAGGTAGACAAACACCTGTGACAGTCCAATCAATCACAACCTATCTGAAGGCTTATTCTGTAGCAGTGATGGCAACAAAGAATGTTTACTTTCATACCATCATTGTATAAACATTCTTATGTGACTATGGATTGCAGGGTGAGCAGTAAAGAAGCCAAGGTTGCAGATGAAACCAAAATATTCAGGATTGTAAAAACTCAGCTGGAGTGTGAAGAACTATAGGAGGATCTCTCTAAATTGGTTAACTGGGCAACCACGGGTTCTAAAAGGAACATAGGCTGATCCAGATCCAGAAAATACATTTCAAACTTGGTCACAGGCTTCTCCACTAGGAAAGAAAGATTTGAACTGGATTATAGTTATACAATCAAAATGATTTGGGGATGATTTTTTGCAATGAAGGTCATGCCACATCCTCTACAACTCTACTTCTCTTTGCCACCAGATCCAATTATAGTAGTTAGATCCCTATGTACCAGTTTGAATTCAGTGAGTGAATAAACTGAAACTTAATCCAGATTTCCCTAAAATGGTCTACTCAGTTGCAAGTTCCCTTTTATTCAATGAGCGTACTCCCAGTAAGAAGGGTTGCATCCTCATTCTACTTGCACAGACCATATTAGACCCATTCCCATGTTTTCTTGAGAATCATTCTCAAGTAAGAATGCATACAATTGTTGTCTGCAGTGTTTATAAGTATAGTGTATTAGTATTATGTGTAGAAAACAAAAGTACAAAATTGAGTGAGAAGGCTAACCACTAGATATTATTACCTAGTGGTCAGAGGGTTGTTGTCTGTCTCTTTCTTCCTACCAAGGAAGATGGGATTGTGGCTGGGGAGGAGTGGGATCTTCCCAGGAATGTTTTGGCCTCCCAGTCCATCTTTAACCAGGTCTACTCAGATGAAGGACCCAGCCTCATTCTTCTTCCAGAGATGATATTAAACTCGCATTCATGTTCTTCCAAATACAGTTTTGGATTTATGGGTAACTGTAACCTCTGTGCAGAGCTCCTTTGTAACCTCTGTGCTGAGCTCTGTGCTGAGCTCCTTTGCAGAACAGCTGAATTGTAAACAATAAAACCATGCTGGCTGGCTATGCTCAGAATTCATTAACGATAACAAAAGGTAGGATCTGCTCATTCATTTTGGAAGACATTCATTTTGGAAATAGATTTAAATATGGTTGCATAGAAAATAATTAAATCTGACAGTAAATGTAAGGAGACAACATGTATGCCTCAAAGCTGAGTGTGTGTGAGCGCTGTTGTGCGGTGGTGAACGCTTGCCTATCTGATCAATGATAAATAAGTGACATTCACATCTCATGATTACAAACTCAGAAGAATTCAAGCATCCCTAGACTAGATATGTATTCCACCCATTTCAGATGATGCAATGACTACACTGTTCGTTGGATGCCAAGAACTTTGCTATTTGTTTTGCATGCACTGGTAATTTCTTGACTTTGTTACTGTAATGCAATCTAAGTAGGGATTACCTGGAAAATTACACAAGGATAATAGCTGGTCCAAACTGCAGTAGCCTAGTTATTATTTGGGGCCAGGCGCAGTGACCATATTAACATATCTAATAGTCAACATCGCCCCATCTGTAAATACTTAAATCTGTGGACTGGGCCCAAAGAGACAGAAAACAGATTTTTCTGCAAACTTGGGAGAACCAGAGCTGCAGGCAGACAGGAGAGGAGGAGTTGCAGCTCACTCCTCCCCCCCAACCTCTATGGCAACCAAGTTGGAGGCAGGAGAGTGGCAAGATGTGGAAGGAAAAAGAGTTGTGGCTCATCTTTGGGAGAGGAACAGGAATTATGGCTTCCCCCCCAGGGGAGGAGGAGATGAGGCAGCCATAGTGGAAGCCACTGCTGCAACCTTCCCACAGTGAAGCTGCAGGAGGGTGGAGGAAGAGGAGTTGCAGCTTGCCACTCTCTGTTGCACAGCTACCAACTAAGTTGAAGATATCTGGGATGTCTTCACCTGACCTCAGAAACTAGTATCTAGCACTGATGCCCTACAATTGGTTCCACTGCTTTTGAAGCTAAGGTTGCTATCTACTCACAATATTTGTTCCTGCTTTGTGGAAACTCTGTCAGATAACCAACTTTAGCCCTTTGAGAAAGTCAGTAAGAACCTTTGCTAGGCCTTTTAAGCTGTTCATTCCTAGTTGTCCATGTCTTATAGTGACTCTTGAGGGCCTATATGTGTTCTATGGTTGTCTCACTGCTAAAGTTAAAACTATGTTGTGCTTTGAAAGTGTCTAGTTGATAAGTAGTCGTCAAAGCCCAGGGCCCCTTACCTCTAGGGAAGAAGGGGTGGAGCGGGGGCATTGCCCTAAAGAGGGCTGCAGCCACATGGCAGAGCTGGGAGGAGAACCAGGTAGGTGCCAACAGCAAGGGAGAAGCAGTCAGAAGGAAGGCGCACCAGTACTAGCTCCCTTTGGAGAAAAGGACTCCTCTGGTGTTATGGCCTCCTTGAGAGAAAGGGCTTGTTTGGGAGCAGGAGCAAGGAAATAGGAACTAGGAGTGGCCAGGTGAAGAGGAATAAAAGGCCCCAGCTGAAAGTAAGGGGACAAGTGACTGAAGGCTGGGAGAGGGCTGTGGGCAGACAGTCTTGAGGCCTTTGCAGACAAGAAGGTACCAAGCTTGAAGGAACTGCAGAAGTTGGCATTTCTGGCTCTGAGGGCAGGCAGGAGAAACTTTGAATGCTATTCCCTGGCTTAACCTTGCAGGAAGAGTGCCGTGGCCAGGTTAAGAGCTTAAGGATCTGTGAGAAAGACACAGGTAAAGAAAGCAGCCCTAGCAATGAGGTGTAAATTGATGGAGGTGAGCAGTCATGAGCTGGCTGGGCCACAGGGTAATGGCTGATTTCAGGAGTTGGCAATGTAAGCAAACCAAGCCATTAAAGTACAAGTTTCAAAGTTCTGATGTATTGCCTTATCTCTGACAATATGGAAACGATGGCCCCTTCCCAAGGGGACACAGCCCCTAGTGGATTCACAGCAGTATGTAAAAAATGAACAAAAACAATAATACATGTTAATAAAGGAGCATTAAGAAGAAGCTTGCAATAACTACAGCATCCCTGTGCTTTTGTGATCTGTGCATTTAGACTTACAAAAATTCCAAACACAATATTGATTGTTATAATATGTAAACTGCTAAATAATCTGTGCTGTCTTTATTCTGTATCTTTATTGATCATCCTTATTTTATACAAACCGTGAGAGCAGCAATGCACCACTGTAAAGTCATCCTAATTCTATAAGTTCTGCAACCTAAAATCCAGGTGTTTTTTTAAAAAGAAAAGAAAAGAAAAACTCTAGAGTAAGAAACACTCTCAGTTTTCTGACCACATGAAGCTGCCTTATACTGAAATCAGACCATTGGTCTAACAAGGTCAGTATTGCCCATGCTGACTATCAGTGGCTGTCCAGGATCACAGGTAGAGGTCTTTCATACTACCTACTGCCTGATTCTTAGATATCAAGGATTGAATGTGAGACCTTCTAGATGCAAAGATGCTCTACCACTGAGCCATGGCCCCCACCACTTCTTATCAATTTATTAGCATACTGTTTTAATGGATCTTCAAAAAGGAATTAAAATGAAGAGATATAGGCATATTTGATACAAAATTATTTTTTATTTGATTTATACTCAGAGGATCTTAAAATACTACACACTGAGAAAATGCACTGTTCTTATTTTGACCTTCAACATTGCTTTGAAAGCAACTATTATGCCATTAAAACCTCAACACAATTTCCCTGTCTTCTGTAAGCACTGTACTTTAGGTAAATGCCCATTTCATTCTAGGCATTTCATTGACATATAAAACATTCCACATATGATTTTTTCCATTAATTAACATTTTAACTAAGTCATGGAGTTGTTTTTAAAGTGGGAATGCCTAAGAAGCCAGCCTCTAATGAAAATAAGCAAAGCTGTATTTGTAAACAAAACAGAAGACTGAATCACATATAAATAGAATGGGCTTTTGTGGCTTTGGTAGTAAAGTACCATACTCTCTAATAACACCAATATTATTTACAATAAGAGTAGACATTGGATATGGGCAGTCCAATCCTGAGAACTGCTGGGTGAAGCTGTCTATTGGTGCAACAGTAGGCTGTTCTCTAAGGGAATACAGAACAGGCTGAGGAACAGACAGATCCTGGGCTGTGGCTCAGTGGTAGAGCATCTGCTTGGCATGCAGAAGGCCCCAGGTTCAATCCCCGGCTTCTCCAGTTAAAGGTACTAGGAAAATAGGTGATGTGGAAAACTTCAGCCTGAGACCCTGGAGAGTCACTACCATTCTGAGTAGACAATAATTTAAAGATGTCATTGAGTTAATTGGAGTTATTTTTCTTCCAACTAGCCAGGATCCTAAACCCATGGTTTAATCCAAGCTTAGAATTCCATTGGTGGAGGGCTAATTTCAATAAATCTACAAGCCTGCACTCATTCCAATTGGTTGGAAGAAATAAGAAATAAGGAGGAATAAGTTTCCCACTGAAACTAATGGGAAGAACATCTGAATACAGTAACAATTTTGAATACACATTAAGTGTCATTAATCCAAACAAAAATTGTAATGAACAAAAAGAATCTAAACCTGAATAAAATTTCTGTACACATTCCTAACATGTCTATCAATTATTCAACTGAGTGTGGGTCAGAGGAGTAATTCATGTAGAACGAGAGTGTAGCATTTGCAACCAGAACTTAATGCCATGTTGCTATATTTTCCAGCAGCAGTTCCCATTCCTGGAAATTCAGTATTTTAACTGAACAGCAAATTGCTTCTTTAGGAATGCGAACACCAAAGGAAACTCCAGCTGTATATATTTCCCTTTGTCCTTCCATACATTAAGCATGCACTTCACACTCAACACATCTCACTCAACAGTGCAATCCTAAGGGGAGGGGTAGTTTTTCCGCAGCCAGGGATGGTGCAGCTGGGCTGCCTCCTGATCGGCTTGCTGCATCAAAGCAAGCAAGCCGCACAGGCAAATCCCCCTCCCCCCGGTGGAACTATTGTATGCAGTTCCATGGAGCTATGCCACCATTTTTGCTGGCATAAATTCATGCTAGCAAAAAATGGGCATTCCTGGGACCAAAGGGCTTAGGGAGCTGACTAAAGTCAGCCCCATCCCCGGGAACACCTGTGTTGATGCTGGCATGAGTTTTTGTACTGGAGGAGCACTGCTGCTGAGGCAGCAATGGCGCACATGCCTTGTGCTGCTGTGCCACTCCCTGGCACTGGCATAAGTGGCCCAGCACTGGTGTTAGTGCCCATTAAGATGGCACAAATGGCACTTGCACCAGCACAGGGGTAACGCTGCCTCCAAAGGCCTTTTGCTTCCCCCCTTAGGACTGCACTGTTAGAGTCTCCTTGACACTGTTATCCCAATGTTTCTATGACACAAAGTTCTCTCACAGACTTTAAAGCAACTCATAGCAAATGAGCAGAATCTCTCTTTTTCTTTTAGAGAAAGAGAAGGAGTCGGATGTAATGTTTATGATGCCAGACAGGGATGAGAGGTGCCCAGTTTCATATCCACACTTGGCTGCAAAACTCACTGGGTGACCTTGGACCAATAGTTCTCTCTTGGACTAAACTAGCTTACAGAATTGTTGTGAATATAAAATGGAGAACAGAGAGAATTATGCTGCCCTGAGCTCTCTGGAGGAAGAGCAGGATAAAAATGTAGTAATACATGAAGAAGTCTAAACTCTGAACCAAAATAAAATTAATAGCAAGTATCCTTTTCCAGGCTTGTACTCTATTTCATACTTATTTAATATATTGTCATAGAAGTTACTGTATTTTATATATTTAGGCACAAGCTCTACTCGTAATACTACATGGCATGGATTTTAGAGTTATGAACAAAAAGCAAAGCCTTTTGGGGACATATCAATGGTCTATTTAGCCTACCATCCCTCCCCCCTCCCCCCAAAAAGCATAACAAAGTACACGACGGTAGCAAGTAAGATACCGTATTTTTCGCTCCATAAGACGCACTTTTTTCCTCCACAAAAGTGAGGGGAAATGTCTGTGCGTCTTATGGAGCGAATGTGTGTGAATCCGGCCCCCGGGGAGAAGAGCAAAGCTGCCGAGAGGCCCTGGGAGCCACGGACGACCCCCAGCCATGGCAGCCCAGCGCAGAGCCGGCGCACCCTGGGAGCCGGCTTTAAAGCCGCCGGCCAGCTGGGGGGTGGGAGGCCCCTCCCAGCCGCCCAGCACAGCGGCAGCGGGGCGTGGATCCAGGCTGCCCCGGGAGCTGGCTGGGACGCCACCAGACAGCTGGGGGGCAGGAGGCCCCTCCCAGCGCAGCAGCAGTGGGGCACGGAGCCGGGCTGCCCCAGGAGCTGGCTGGGCCGCCGCCAGCCAGCTGGGGGGCGGGAGGCACCTCCCAGCAGCCGCCCAGAGCAGTGGGAGCCGGGCGAGGAGCCCATGCGCCCTGGGAGCCGGCTTTAAAGCCGCCAGCCAGCTGGGGGGCGGGAGGCCCCTCCCAGCCACCCAGCGCAGCAGCAGCAGGGCACGGAGCGCCGTCCACATGCTCGGGGATTCAGGGTGCTTCCCCAGGCGTAACGTCCCCCCCTCGTGCAGACGGGGCATTCAGGCACCAGCCGCCGCACAAGTCCCCAGGGTGGGTCTCCGCCGGTGCCCCTCTTGGGTGGCTGGGAGTCCGGCCAACCCCTTTCAGACCCCAGGGTCCCAAGCTGCTTCCCAGGGCAGAGATGCAGGGACAGTACACCATTTGATTCAGAATACCGGTATATTTTTTCTTGTTTTCCTCCTCTAAAAACTAGGTGCATCTTATGGTCAGGTGCATCTTATTGAGCAAAAAATATGGTATTCATGAAGAAAGACATGACCCTAAAATAATCTAGTACAGGGTGCTGGCATAAATAATCATACAGTTTGGGAAAGAGTTCAAAAGGGTGCTTGAACAACGAAACATTTGCACATATTCTTATTATACTTCACCACAAGGTCCCCAAATTGCCCTTGAGATCCATTGAGTTCAAAGTGTGGTTTGAGGATTTGAACAAGTTAAAGGAAAATTGCCAGAGATGCCTATGTATCATTTCTATCTAAGCTGCTCTCACATCAGCCCCCCTCTCAATAACTTTTAAAATTAAGGAAAGTATAAGGGGCAGTTAAATGGAAAGAAATCACTAGCATTTGGTGACATCTGGGTATTTCAGTGGTGGAAGAGCATCTATTAAGCTACTCAGAGGGTACTCTACATTTCAGCCTTCTTCTCTACAAGCAATGTCATGGGGAATGTTACATCAATGAAAGAGCACAAAGGACTTCTGCTAGGGCAGCGGAGTGGAGCAGTCGCCTCCCCCGGAGCTCCGGGAAGGGGAACCAAAAACGTCGTAAATAAGGGAGCTATCGTGAGCCCCCCGATTCCTAAACAGTGGAACGGGTAACAGGAAATCTCCTGCAGCCTCGCTGTGCGGTTAACTCCTGGAATCTCTGAGATTTACGACTTGGAGACCCAGTAGCAGTTCCGCCCGCTAAGGAGTACTACATCGCCAAAGACGCTTCTTGGAATTTTAATTGGCTTCACTCCCCCCTACCTATCTACATCTGGCAACTATATAAGTAACTATACCTGCTCTTCTGACATCTGAGTAAGTTTGAAAGACCTCTTTTGTTTTACCTGGATCTGGAAGTCCCAGGAAATTCTTATGCTTATCTGTTTAATTTGTCTCTCCCCACTCAACCTTTAAATGACTTTTTAAAACCAAGAAAGCATCAATAACTTGCCAGGAGCTTTATCAACAGATGGAACAATTCATGGATTTGATGAACACTTCATTTCAAGGTCTTATTCAGAAACTGGACATTATTTTAGAAGAAACCAAAGAAATAAAAGCCTCATTCACCTCAATGAGATCAGAGGAAGCACCAAAAGACTTTCTGGCTGACAAGAGAGACAAAGAACAAAGGGATCTTGTAAATGACATGGAGAATTTTACAAAGCAACCTGCAGCAACTCACTGGATAATAATGGACTGGAAAGAGTCTGAGTTTCATTTTCACCATCTGGATTTGTTTGATGATCTTCTCAAAGTGACCGATTTTGACATGTGCTACCTGGATATATCTGATGGATTTTATAACAGCGGCTTGGAGGATTTGAGGAACAGAAAAACTGAGTCGGTCAGGATTCCCCTCTTTGAATTTGGGATAGAAGACAATGCAACATGGATCTACTATGCTCCATCTGCAGAAAAGAATTTACCAACAATTTCCAAGGATGCCTTGCGTCAACTACTTCAAATGTGGAAAAGACAGAAACGCTGGAAATTCAGGATAAAGGGACTAATTTAAAAGAGTCTGGTTTTTTCCTGCTGGTTAAAATTGACAAGTAACTGATTAAATGGATTGGTTATAATGGAAATGGAATTACATAAAATATTAATCTACTAGAAATGTCATGCAATAAATGTTAGGGAGAAATGGAGGATTTACAAATTAACTAATTTTCACTAGAAATAATTATATGCTTCTTACTATACTAATCCATCTTTTACTAGGGAGATTTAATATTTTTCTTCCTTTTTAAAATTTTTTTATTCTTTTTTCTTCTTCTTATGTGATGTTATTAATTAATTTCTTTTCTTTTTTCTTTTTTTGGCTTTGTTATAGAAAATATAATAATTAATGATTAATGATTATTAACAATGGTATTAGGGTTAGAAATTTATGCAAAAGAGATTACAAGTCTATTACAGAATGGAGGGAGAAGCAGGGGAAGTCAATTTTTTTCTATTCATTATATGTTATTGTTAAACCTTTTTATTAATAATTTTGGAAAATAATAAAAAAATTATTAGAAAAAGAAAAAGAAAGAGCACAAAGGACCCAAAATTATTATTGTAGTCAATGAAAATCATTGCCAACTTTGTCATTTAAATGTTGTATTTAGAGATGCCCTTTCCAAAACATAATGCTGCAAATATTTATCAAGTCAGAATCACTTACTAGAAACAACTGTATGCTCAATGGCGATAGAAGAAGAAGAGTTGGTTTTTATATGCCGACTTTCTCTACCACTTAAGGAAGAATCAAACCGGCTTACCATCACCTTCCCTTCCTCTCTCCACAACAGACACCCTGCAAGGTAGGTGGGGCTGAGAGTGTCACTAGCCCAAGGTTACCCAGCTAGCTTCATGTGGAGGAGTCGGAAAATAAATCTGGGTAATCTTGGGCCACTCACATACTCTCAGCCTACCCTGCCTCACAGGGCTGTTGTGAAGAGGAAGAGAGGAAAACAAGCCACTTTGAGTCCCCATTGGGGAAAAAGATGAGGTATCAACAATGTAAATAAATTAATTAATACACAACTTGAGCCAGTGTGGTGTAGTGGTCAGTGTGTTGTAGTAGGATCTGGGAGTCAATAGTTCTTGTTCCAAATCAATGCACATTCAAATTAGTTAAATTAGTTCTGCTTTTCTCTGAATTTTTATAGAAAAAAATGGGGTTAAGGAGTGCTTTGCAGCATTATTATTTAAAGGAGTTTTAAATCGCTACTGGAACAGTAACAATACTGAAGGCCAAAGACATCATTCATTGCAGAATTCTACCACCCACAGATGTATTTTACCATGCGAAATAGCTAAGGGAAAAAGAAAGACTGGCATTACTGCTTGTTTAAACAAAAAAGACACCAGCTACACAAACAACATGACAAAATGCTGAATAACCCAGATACCATTACTAAGTACAGAGTAACTTATCAGATGGTTACTTATTTAAACACAGCATTTGTATTCTGTTGCACTGTCCATTTCTCATATTTAAAAACATTAACCCCAATTATCCTGTTTAAATGGGAGAATTTGGAAGGCCCGGTAACATCCAGGAATTGTGTTTTGGCAAAAGATAAGGTTGTTGTTTCCCCCCCTGAAAGCCTCATGGTTGGTAAACTACTCTTGTTTTAATTAGAAACACACATGAATTTTTCGGTTGGACAGGGCCACATGATGCACTCCTAACTAATTAGGGGTAGGTGCAGAGCATGCGGTTTATAAAATAAGAGACCAACGTTTGAAAATAAAGGTGATAACATTTTCCTCACCTGGCTAAGGCAGAGGATGCCTCCCCCACCATCACACTCACATTATTAAAAGAAAGGATGACACGAAAATTAAAATTACTGTATACAAAGTACATATGACAATTATCATTAGGTGAATATGAAAACTGGATTCGATTTAAGCAACATAAAGCATCAATATAAGGTAGTGGAGGCTGCACTCTAGTGTGTCTTTTTAGGGACTCTGCCAATATGAAGACCCAGAAAGCATACAGCTAATCATTTCACATTCCGTTGCAGACAAAATTTGTATTCCACAGAGGAGACATAAAGCTGATCTAGAGATTATACAAGGAACCTTAATTGAGCAGACTCTTCAGAGCCAACCCGTAAAAGCTCTGTGATGACTGACAGCCACAAGAGAAGATTCCAAGCAGCTTTTTGGGAAACAAGTCACTGATTCATATTTAGCAACCTTATTCAAAAGCTATGTGTAAACATATTTTCTTAACTGTCAAGGTTCAATTTTATTGGTATTCCTTTTGGTCAATCTGATACATCATGTAGGTTTTCAGTGTGAGATTACTTTAAATGGAAGCACAATTTTGTTTAAGAGAAGATACGTATTTTTAATCACCAAGAAAACATATAATTTCTCACAGAGCTTCCATCATCATAAGCTACTCTGATAAATTTTCCAACTCCTCTCTCATTCATAAACTTATTTTTAACAACAAATTAGATCCAGAAGAAAGCTCTGACCACCAGAACTTTGTTGAATGAAATGTCAGTAATAACCAAGTACAATGTGCTAAAAGTGAATTGCAAAACCTTTCTAAGAATCTCTCCCTGAGTGACTCCACATGGAGGGTATTTCCCATGGTGCTTATGTGACCAGTGTGATAGTTTGTTCATTCACATTTCACATGGTAGATGCGAATGTAGTTTCTCCTTGTGATTAGCTGTGGTGTCTCTTTCACACAAGAAGGGAATCACATCCATTCCCCCTAGGTGCGTGGTCATGAATCTCATCATGAATACCCACCCCCTTTTTTGTTTTGTTTTTTGCACATGCATATCACTGCCCAGGAATAGCACTAAAATCTATTTAGCTAAATCAGTCATGTAAGTGTGGGGGATTCTTCTTGGTAATGCTAATTACTTCCAGAGACTGGTAATGTAGACATCTGCATTTTAAAGAAGAATTGCCTACCTCTACTGCTTGTGGTAAGGAGTGGGGACTTCAGGGAATTTACAACGCTTCTTTCCTATGCTAACTGGGAAGGGAAATGGGGTGAGTGCCCCTTATCTCTGCACAAGCACAGTGATAAGATGCATCCATCTCTTCATTAATGAATGTGTGTGCAGGTGTGCTGTCAATCACAACTGACTTTGGAGACCCCATAGGGTTTTCAATGCAAGAGATTATTGGAGGGGGGTGGTTGCCATTAGGGCTGTCAAAAAAAAAAATTCGGTACAGTTCGGATTCGGCCGAATTTGGCCCTTGTGGCTTCGGTACGTGCCGAAGTCCGAACTCCCCCACTTCGGATCCGTTCAATTCGGCGGGAATTCAAAGTTCGGGAAAAAAATTCGGCCGAATAAAGCCATTAAAAACACAACCGCGCCTTTCCGCGGCTCTGGGGGGGGGCATTTTTGGGCTTAGAGGTCCCAAACTTTCAGCAGAGCTTCAAAGGACGTATATTGAAAGACTCCCCAAGTTTTGTAAAGATTGGGTCAGGGGGGGCTGAGATATGGGCCCTGAAAGGGGTCCCCCCCACCCTTAATGTGGATCTCTCCGCAGAGCTTGCCGCCCACGCACAAAGCTCCCGGCCCGACAAACAGCTGATGAGAGCAAGGGCGGGGCAGGTGCTAAGAACTTTGCAAAGCAACACAACTGCAGAGCAACCCCTTTGCAAATATGCAAAGGGCGGGGCAGGTGTGAAGAATTTTGCAAAACAATACAACTGCAAAGCAACACAAGCACGCAATGCAAAACCTTTGCAACAGTGCATAGCAACACCTGACACCTGGGAGTTTGCATACCATGGAAAGGGACAGAGGCAGCTAGCTATGCATAATGAGCAGGAGGGGGTGGAATGTCTCCTTTTGCATTGGACTTGGGACCAGGCAGATGCATTCTTTAAGTCACCATTTGAAAACCAGTTTTGAGCAAGCATCAATAACCTAACTGATCTTATGAATGAGGAAAAACCTGAAGAATAAAAATGAAGCCCCCCCTCAAACCAGGGAGAGACTGGAGGGGGAACACACACCCCAGGCAGAACCGGCAAAAGCCCCCTTTGGCTCCCCCCCCCCACCCACAGAAACTGCTCCCTCCCCACACACACACACAGACTCTGCTTCCCCCCCACACACACACAGAAAAGAAAAAATATAGATTAAAGCCCCCAAAGGGGTCTTACTGTGGCTGTCTTCTGTTCCAGCAGGAGGGGCTGGGAGGCTGGGTAATCCAATATGATTCCATTTGTATCCAATAGAAGATCCATATGTATGCATCTCTCGAGGGTGATCCATTCATCCCAATAGGGGAAAGGGGAAAGCCCATATCTCGGGGGGCCCTGACCCAATGTTTACAAAACTTGGGTGGTCTCTTAAAAAGCCTTGACTGAAGCTCCGCCGAAAGTCTGGGATCGGCACACCCAAAAATGCGCCCCCTGCAGCCATGGAAAGAGAAAAGGGGGGGAGCCAATATTTCAGCCCCCACTGAACCCATCTTTACAAAACTTGGGTGGTCTCTTAAGAGGGATTCTCTGAAGCTATGACAAAAGTTTGGGGGCTGAACCCCCAAAAAAGCGCCCCCTGCAGCCACGAAAATGGAAAAGGGGGGAGAGGAAAAAGGGGTGGAGCCCATATCTCGGGGGGCCCTGACCCAATGTTTACAAAACTTGGGGGGTATCTTAAGAAGCCTAGTCTGATGCTCCGCTGAAAGTTTGGGGTCGGCACACCCAAAAATGCGCCCCCTGCAGCCATGGAAAGAAAAAAGGGGGGAGCCCATATCTCGGGACCCCCTGACCCAATGTTTACAAAACTTGGGTGGTCTCTTAAAAAAACCTGTCTGAATATCCCCTGAAAGTTTGGGGTCGGTACCCCAAAAAATGCGCCCCCTGCAGCCACGGAAAGGAGCGAATGTGCACAAGCACCCCCTCACACACACATGAGGATTTCCCTCTCTCTCTCTCTTTCCCCGGCCGGCCGCACATCAGCTGATTCCTCCAGCACTCAATCCTGACTGATTGGCCAGAAGAAGACCCAGCTTGGCCACCGATTGGCCGGGGGAGGAGAATGCTGCTTACTGACGGTTATGCTGCTTACTGACGGCCGAATTGGCCGAATTTATTCGCCGAACTCCCGAACTCGCTGAATTCGGCCCCCCCGGTTGCCCGCCAGTTTTGAGTTCGGATCCGTCGGAACTAAAAACCGCCGAATCAAGGGAAATTCGGCTGATTTTCAGTTCGGGCCGAACCGAATTGACAGCCCTAGTTGCCATTGCCTGCCTCTGCATAGGCTGAGAGAGTTCTGAGAGCACTATGACTGTCCCAGGGTCATCCAGCAGGCTTCATGTGGAGGAGTGGGGAATTGAACCCAGTTCTCCAGATTAGAGTTTGCCACTCTTAATCATGCTGGGTCTTGTCATTAATGAATATTGACACTGTACATTTTCCTAAAAGATTGGTATGGTGCTGTAATACAGTACATACATACATACACACACACACACACACACACATTCCTAACTCCCATTTACATGGCTGCTGCTGTTGATGCTGGCTTGGTAGGTATTGGTGGTCAAGCACACAGCAGATGGGAGGAAGGAAGTCTCACTCGCCTTGCTCACTCTACTGGTACTTCAAATGCTGTTTCAGTCAGCATCCAAGGCAATACCACAAGCACCCTAGGGAATGTGCTTGATGTGGGGGGGAGCGCTATATTTTTCAAAATGCCCTCAGTGATGCCTCAGATGTTATCAGAACAGTATTTGAGGTGCTGGGGAGATAGACACTGCAATGCTAAATAGTTACACCCTTTTAAGCCCACTGGCTTTAACAGACTTCTAGGACCCTCTGGCAGGCTGGGCAGGTTATTGCAGTCAGAAAGTAGACTGGGGGAGCAGAGAAATCAACAACCATAATGCATGCTTTCTGGTGGAAGATGTTGCTGAGATTAATATTCCAAACTAAAGGGCTGCAAACTTTGGAGATGAAAACCAGGACCCTCAAGTTGCACCTGGTTGGCCACTGTGTGAACAGATTGATGGACTTGATGGACCTTGGTCTGATCCAGCATGGCTTTTGTTATGTTCTTTATGTCACTGACTCAGAAGAGGCCTCCCAAATGTAGTATGTAGAGCCATTGCTACTCCAAGTTTGAAAACAGTGTCTCAGCCTGCATCCACCCTAGTCTCTTTTCAGAGAAGCCAGGACTACACAAACATAGCTGTAGCACAAGGCTCAGTCTGAGCAGGAGCAACTATGAGGTAACCGCACTGATCAGCCCATCTTATTGTACATGGGCTCAGCTTCCCTCTTCTCATGAACTCATCCCAATGGAACCTTCTCAGGGTCAGGTAGAACTAAGAATCATGGACCTTCTCCTTGCTTCTGAAGCACTCTTCTGGAACAGCAATCACTGTAAATCTGCCTCCTTGCCTGCCCATCCACCCCTATTGTCATGGGATGGGTGCTACTGAGCTAGACACCTGGTCTATCATGCATTGGTGCCTATGCTTTTTAACTCATATGCTGGGACTGGGAGTGAGGATGACCTCACCAATGCTGAACCCAATCACTCACCAAGCTAAAAATTAGCTGTAAAAATGTTAGTGCCATGCACTTCCATTTGTACTTGTGACAGGGATAGGCCAGTGGGAGAACCCACTTACCTGATGTGAGAGGGTCCACCTCATGGGGAAAGCTCTGAGGCACTGCTGAAAGGAAAAGGGTGGACAAACCCCTCTGGGAAGGAGGCAGTGTGGGCTAAGAACCTTGGAGACAGGCCGTGGCAGCAGTGATTAGTAGCAGCTGGGAGTGGGTGGGATGGCAGGTCAGCTAAGCCAAGCTGCTCCTTAAGGCAAGGCTTAAAAGCAGCAGTCAGATGCTGATAGGGGTGGCTGATGGAGTAGTGAAGGGAACTTGTGACTGTATGTATGCACTGTATGTATGAAAGTCTGAATAAATGGCTGATAGAACTGACTTAAGAGTCCGACATGTGCTTGGGAGAATAGGACCGATGGAATCTAGACCCTTTCTATAAGCCCCAGTGCTAAAGGTTGCCTGGGAGACGCTCAGTACTGCCACAGTAGTTTGTAATAAAAGGAGGCATGGGGGGGGATAAATTGTAAGAACAGTGGAAAAACCGCACTGCTATACGATTCATGTTTACTTGGAGGTAGATCCTACTGACAACCTAATTCTATATATGTTCAGTTGCTATGGTATCCAACTGCCCGGACACCACATTACTGGCAGAAAATAGTGAAGACTTGAAACAACTATTGGTGAAAGTTAAAGCAGAAAGTGCCAAAGTAGGATTACAGCTGAACTTCAAGAAGACAAAAGCAATGACTACTGGGGAATTACACAACTTTAAGGCTGACAATAAAGAAATGAAGTCCCTACACTGGCATTCTGGGAGGCATTCCCGGGGCATTCCAAGAGGCAGAGTTTCCCTTAGGCAGCTTCCAAACCCCTTTCACCCCAGGAACCTCCTGGGATGCTGATGGTCCTGCACCACCTTTTTTTGGTGGCATGGATCTGCTTTCTCCTATGAGAAAGCTTCTCAGCTGTGCTGTGCCGGCCACTGCGGTTCACACACACACCCCAGGAATGGGCTGAAACAGTCCTAAAATATTGTCAGCTTTTCACTTTAGCTCAGGTAAATGCACTACATTTGGAAGAAACAGTCAGCCATTGTGCTGGAGGTCCTTTACCCCGGGGATCCTGTCCATGTAAAAGAGCAGACATTGAATCACTAATTCATTTTTTCTTTAGTTATGGTTTATATTCCACTCAAAGGGCTTGCTTTATAGCACCTCTTGTTGCTAAGCTTCCTGTCTGCTTGCCTGATGTTTACCTTATATTTCTCTTGGCTGGTAGTGATAAGGGAGTTACACTCTCTGTTGTTAAATTTATTATTTCTGTTCTTAAAATTAGGAGCTTGTATGTATCATCTAAACCCAGGGATTGAACAATTTTAAAATTTATTTATTCGTTTTTAAATATTTAATAATGTGGGGCTTGTTTTTTGATTCACCCAAGTGCTTTGGCATACAGGTGCCCAAATTTCTGAACAGGAACGGGACAGGTTTTCAAGGCAAGTGATTAAGCAGAGGTGGTTTGCCATTGCCATCTCCCATCTAAATAGCCACCCTGCTTAGCTTCTGAGATCTGACTAGATTGGGCTATACTACACCATTCCACATCCTACCTCTATTAGTTACTCAGAGGTAAATCCACTGTGTTCAGTGTGTGATCTATTTTAGAAAAATGTATTCTCTCTGAAGTTTGGTTTCATAGAAGTGTGATAAACACTTGGTATAAGTTATTATTGAATGATAATTCTGTGCTTTACTAGTGAAATAATATATTACATATTATAATCTAAAGCCTTGCCCCCCTTGGATAAGACCATTAAGTCCCTAAGTATATAATGAGGTCAATAATTGCCTAACTGTACCATGATAGGGAGGCATGACAACTCCAGAAATCATTTTGTTACTACGCCTTTGACATACATTTCAAACATGGGAACACTACGAACTTTAAGTAGGTCATAGTTCTAAAACTCTACCATAGTGATATTTGGAAAATATATTCCAACAGGATATATTTTTCAGCTTTTTCAGCTTACCCTATGCTATCATCTTTAATAAGGAATATTAGCCTAAAAACTTACATTCAAAGTTAGGTGCTTAGGAAGCACTTCTCTGTATATTCAATATGCTCCCTACATAAAAACAAATGAGATTAAGAAATTAGTCACAAAATTGTTCTACCATTGATCTTTTAATAAGGGGTTATTACAGCAGGATAAATGAGACTGCATTCTTCATAGAGTTTTTTTGCATGCTGATTGATACTAGGCAGAGAAATTTCCATGCTGATCCAGGTATATGTAAACAGGAAAGGGGATTCTTTTAACTTTTGTTGCCATTAAGAATGCAACAAGGTATAGTTAATATAAACTGGAATTACAAATCTTTCTCTGCTGACATAGGCCAAGTAAATATCCTGATGCTGGGGCTGCCACAGTGCAAATGAATGACCGCTCCCCCCGCCAAAAAACAACAACACCCAACTATGCAAGGATCACTTGGATTCCATGTACAATTGCACTTCATTTTCCCCTCTATTTGGCTAAGCAGGCAATAGCAAAAGCAGGTGCTGGCTCAGAAAATGAAATGAAAATTTTAATTTCCAAGGAGATCCAAATCTCTTACTTCATGGTGAGAACTGAGTCTTACCATATGCTTCTGCAAGAAACAAGTACTGGCATTTTTGCAATGTGAGCCCAGAAAAGAGACAGATTCCTGTCCGTGATGGCAGATTGCTGATATGATTTTTCTTTGGTAAATATCCAGCTTTTCATAATTTAGCATCAGCTGTTTGTACTTATGCCTTTTCTGCTCTTGAGCGCCAGAAACACTTTAGGGTAGCTTGACAGCAGGTGTGAACTCAGCAGTGAACAGAACCAGATCCCAAATTAGCAGCACTTGGCTAGCCAAAGCCTTTAATACACTAATCATAAACTGAATACTCCCATGAAGCAGCCTGAATTATCTATGGTGACCTCTGGATACGTGAAGCTTCTTGAATTCCAGTTTACATTTCATTAAAACTTAGGAGGTCATCAGAAGTTTCAAGCATGGAATGGGCAGATTGCTGTACACTAGACCCCTTTTCAGTAGATTATCAAAAGGGACCCTACATATGTATAAACTACACACACATTGGTGCTGTATACACTGCATGCAAAAAAAGTCAAGATACCAATTCATGCAACAAGTCTACATACAGAGTCTGTATCAGTGTACAGCCAGTTCTAACAATCCACCAAATATACATAGGCTGGGATCAGACAGTCCCTTCCCACCCTCACCCCCCGGGTCTTGATCAATATAGCCCATGTAATTGTCCAAAAAGGGCTTAATTTATTTACAGTGAGCAAGAATGGACTTCTTAAAAAGCTTGTTATGAAAAGAGAAGATAACATTCTTTCCTCGCCCCCCCGCCCCGACAATCCTCTTTTTCTTTTCTTATCCAGATTCAATCAAGAAGTTCTATGTGCCAAGGCAGCCTTACACTGAAAACCATAAGTGTGGATATGGGCTTTCTACACTTTTGCTTTGAATGGGATAAACATTTAGATAGCCAATGTTCCATGAGCACTACATTGTGGCTAGACAACATAGAGAAGTACTCAGATTGAGCAGAAGATCTGCAGTGGGTCTACACAGAATTGCTTCCACGGAGCCAGTTACAAAGGCAACTGCAAACCAGAAGGTGTAAGGTTTGAGGCTACTATTGTAAGCCCTTTCCCAGCAGTGTTTTACAGAGTGAAAAAGGTGTGCCTGTGAGCTCATACCATCCTGTCAGCCTCACAAGCATCATGGAATTTTGACATGGGCTAAGCAAGACACATTTGTCCCCTAAACTCAAGGTACTCAAACCTGCTGGTTTTCAGGAACACATTCTCTCTAGACCTGTTTCAGCACCCAGTTCATCCATACATAGGATGTCTCCAGCTCATAACATCAAAAGAATAGTCTGTATGAACTCTGCTATACATTGTAACAAGAGAGAGAGATTTCTTGAAAACAAAAGTTAAAGGACACTGCTAATAATTTCACACACTAAGCAGAATGGTAACAGGAATCTGCTTCTTCAGAGTACATAGTATGCATAGATTCTATAACATACTTAGCATTTATTTTTCCATGACATTTGTGGGTGGTAATAACACTACCATATTTCCCATATACGTGGGCTCTCAAATCATGCAATCAAGTAAGAATCCAGCTCAGAGGTAGAAATCCAGGCTGACCAACTTGGAAAAAGATCTATTAGCCAGAGAAACCTTTGTTGGCAACTGCAACCAACTACAATGGTTGTAGATGGGAAATGATGTTTAGACCACATAGCTAGTATAATGGCATGCCTGGACTTTTTAATAAAAATGTAGTTTAAAGATATGGTGAGATTCACAGTATTATAAGAAATAACCTAAAAAAGAATACAGATTTATGATCCTGGTCACTAAAGTACTTGCATGCTTACATCAAATCAATACATTATCTGCATATTAAAAATTGGAATTTTAGTTACATTCCAGTGTTGGTGCAGGCATTATTTACAACCTATGGACATCTCCAGTCTAAAGTAACAGATATACTTGGTTAACTATGGCTGGTCATTACTTAAAAGCTTGACAACAAGTTGACATACAAACCTTTAAAATTGGTTAATATCTTTGAACAGCTTTAACCTGTGAACAGCTTTAACAATTGGTTCTTGTAGGTTATCCGGGCTGTGTAACCATGGTCTTGGAATTTTCTTTCCTGACGTTTCGCCAGCAACTGTGGCAGGCATCTTCAGAGGATTAACACTGAAGGACAGTGTCTCTCAATGTCAAGTGTGTAGCTTTAACAATATTTGTGAACCTATCAAATACTTTTAATTATGTTGATTCCAAGCCTACTTTTTCCAATAATATGCAAAATATATTGGACAGATAAAGACAAACTTAAACACACATAATTGGAATTAAGGGCTCCATAAGACTCAAATGTTCTAAAAGATAGAGTGTAAATTAAAATTAATTCTCATTGTTTTCTCTCTAGCATTCTCCAGTGGAATAAGAAAACAGATGCAGGATCATCAAGAAGTACTTATTTCAAATGGTAATGGTCCACAAAAATTTTACAAGACTCTAATACAACTGTCTAAATATATATCCTTTATGTAGTGCAGTGCGGCATACCAGTGTAGTCAATGCTGGCTTTTGAAAATATGGTCTATTAGTTTAATTAAGTCTATTGTTTAATTATAACAACTAACCAACAAATAAATGGGAAAAATGGGCTTATGTAACTACTAGCACCTAAAAAACAGACATGATGTTTTATAAGTCTGAGACTGAGAGAGCAAGCTAAATAGGTATATTCAGAATCCTACTCAAGTCTACTCAATTGGGCTTACTTCCAGAAAAGTGTGTTCAGGATTGCAGTGTAAGAACCTGAGGTATAAAATTCCTGATACTAAATGCACACATTACTTAAGAGTAAGCAAGAAATAGAGCCTGGGGTATAATAATCCCTATTTATAGGTGGGAATAGTATATTTATATTTATTCTTTAAAGATGAACAAATAATTATAGAAGTGTAAAATTATATCATTAAATATAAACTTGGTGGTTTCCATTATTTATTTATTTATTTACTTACTTACTTAATTTACAGCCTACCTTTCTCCCTAATGGGAACCCAATGTGGCTTGCATTATTCTCCTCTCCTCCATTTTATCCTCACAACAACCCTGTGAGGTAGGTTAAGCAAAGAGTGCATGACTAACCTAAGGTCACCCAAAGAATTACCATGGCAGAGTGGAGATTCAAACTGGGGCTCCCAGATCCTCATCCAACACTCTAACCACTACACCACACCGGTTCTCCTATTATGCAACATAGATATTTCAGCAGCTAAATACCTATTCCAGTGTCACAGTGTTTACCCAGAAAAAAACAGGACCAATAAACCTGAACCCAATCCTCCCTCCCTGCAAAAAATGTGTGTGTGTGCTAAGTGCCGTCAAGTAGCTTCCAACTCATGGCAACCCTATGAATGAAAGTCCTCCAAAATGTCCTATCTTTGACAGCCTTGCTCAGATCTTGCAAATCGAAGGCTGTGGCTTCCTTTATTGAGTCAATCCATCTCTCCTTCCCCCCTCCCAAAAAAAATCACAGCCCTAATTGAGAGCTTCTTTTCAGAAGAGGCTTCTTGCCTGTGACCTGCTTACTTTTGGGGTAAGGAATCCTTATGGATTCATGTAATTGCTCTCCTTTAATTATCTATGTAACAATGATGGATGGATGGTATAATGCGTGAACACAATAATTATGTTTTAATAAAAAGAGCTTAGAATGGAAGCAGATATTCTCTAATAGTATTTACTTGTGTACTATACCGAGAACCAACCTATAGCATTACTGAGGTGTACCTCTGGCTAGGGTTAAATGATCTGGTATAGGAAAGCTAACTAGGCACCTAGAGTTTCTTAAGTGCACGCCTGTAGTTGAATCAGGCCTGACCAGAGTTATCCAAAACCCTAGGTACCACACAATTTCAACAAGAACCATTAAAATGAGCTTTTCTATGCAAATAAATGCCTAGAAAAAGACATTGCACAGAGTATAAAACAATTGGGACTTATCTGTTTTGCTGAATGTATAGTTCAGAACAGTGTAAAGAACTCCAGCAGTTGCACAGCCTGTGGTTACCCTTCATATACTATTTGTCCTCTAATTCTGACAGGAATATATGTTTGTAGAGAGAAAACATGTTATTTAGAAGTAACATTAAAAGAGAAATCTTTTATGGGTGACAATTTGAATGACTGTTAAAAGCAGGTTTTCTAAGATGGTTGGAGACGTGGTTTTTTTAAATTAATGCATAGGCATTACACCAATATTTACCTGTAGTGTAAAAGTCAGAGAAAGAGAAAGCAAGTATTGCTGAAAAGGTTGTGTGTTCTACGTCATTTTTAGCCCACTTTTCCTTAATGAGTTCAGGTTGTTTATGTGGTTACCCCTTCCACCTTTTTATTTTCTCAATAACCCAGTGAAGGAGATTAGACTAAGAGAGAGTGACTGGCCCAAAAGTTACCCATGGCTGAATGGGGATTTGAAGCCAGGTATCTCCAGTGCTAGACCAGCACTCTAACTCACTATTAGGGTATTGTGATTTTCACATCTAATAATTCTGAGAATAGAACTTTCCGGGTTACAATGCAACAACCAATTGTCCTGAGCAATCCCCAAGGTTCCTAGTACACATCTAAGGTTCTATCTAGAGACAGTGTTGCCAACTGCTGAAAGGCATAATTGTGGGCAAGTGGCAGAACCCTGACAGAATGAGGCACAACTTTGAGTGGCACCAACTGAAGACTATGGCCAGTAACCATGGAAAAACCTTCCTTCCTTCCTTCCTTCCTTCCTTCCTTCCTTCCTTCCTTCCTTCCTTCCTTCCAAAAAGCCTGCACATGGTCCAAATCGAAATTGGCCACCAGAAGACTATTTGAAGGGATTAAAACTAATCCCTTTCAATTGCCTTGTTTGAGATAATTTGGATCATGCTTATGTGAAGGTACCCAAAACTGAAAATGTTTTTTTTTTCTACAGAACAATCAGTGAGTGACAGCTGATCCCAAATTGACTCCCTCCCTGGCTATTTGAAAAGATGGACCAGGGAACTTCCTCCTACACCTATACATATTCTGGCCTCAATATAGCATTCATCTGTCTTGCTCCAAGGCATGTTGCCACCCCCATGTGTTGTCTTTACATAGCATGGGAGAAAATTGTACCAATTAGAATGCATGCACAATTTTTTTTATTATTAAATTTATATCCCGCCCTCCCCAGGAATCTGGGCTTAGGGCGGCTCACACAATCACGTAAGTACTATAAATCACAGTAAAATCTCATTAAAATAACTGTTAAAAACCAGCCCCATCAATTTAATAAACAATAACATCAGTGCATATTAGACAGTGCCCATAATTATGGCATATAGGACATAGTAAGGCCTGCGGGCAGTCAGAACTCCCCATGAAATACTAACAAATTCTGGGGTGTAGGGTAGGGAAGCCAGTTTTTGATGGAAAAAGAAACCGTAGCTGTCGTCAACCATAGGCCTGGTGGAATAGCTTTGTCTTGCAGGTCCTACAGCAAATAAATTCTAAAAAGAGCTGCCTGACCAGTTAAGAGCCTCAAATACCAATGTTATTAATGTTAACTTAAATTTCCTTTGGGTCAACCAGTCTTTAGTCCCAAATTCCGACCTCACCTATACATTACAGGCCAAGTGGCAACTTTGACTAGAGATTATTTTAAAAAATCTGAAGAAAAACACAATGACACTTCCAGCACTAACAATGGGTATATTTCACAGTGGGTAGTAGTGTTAGTCTGTCTGCAGTAGTAGAAAAGGGCAAGAGTCCAGTAGCACCTTAAAGACTAACAAAAACATTTTCTGGTAGGGTATGAGCTTTCGTGAGCCACAGCTCACTTCTTCAGATACATGGGTATATTTGACATACTTTCCCTTTTCTGAAGATACTGATTACTGGAAAAGCTCAGTTTAAAATCTGCAGTATCACTTCATTAATATTTACTGCACCTACTTTGCTAGCAACCACTTGCTGAAGATTAATCATTAGGCTACAGCTTTTGCTGGCAGTTTAAAAAGTCTTAGCATCATGTTAAACACTACAGGTATTAAAATTAATGTAGGAACATAGGACCTAATCAGTAGTTCCCCCATTACCACTCAAATCTGATTCTCATTCTTTCAGTATTCTCCTACAACATGTTATTTTTTCCATACTGTACATCTGCCCCTTGTAATTTTCCACTCTGCTCAATTTCTTATCTGAATTTTTTAAACTTAAACCCTACTTATTTTATTGGTTGTTTGCTTTACTGTGCATGTTCCTTTAAATAAGTATAGAAATAATAATCTCTAGTTTAAAATAAGCATAAGTGGGGTGCAGATGCTCTTCCTGCTATGACTTCTACATATTCCACCCCCCAAAAAAACCCAGTGAACCCAGTGAAGCCCCATGCGCATACTTCACAACTTGAGTCAGATAAATTAATGTTGTATTATACCATCCATCCAGAGTATAAAAGGGTTAAGAAATGGATGTGCAGAAATGCAAAAGGGGGGCGGGGAAGTTAAGGGCCTCTAATTCAATTTATAAAACAAGTGGAAGAATCCTTCCAAGGAAATCTGATTAATGTGGAATAGTGAAAGAGAATGGAAAGCACTAAATCAGGAGCTACTAAATGAGGTTCTACAGGCATATTCAGCTGGTGGAACAGTACTTCAAGTATCAAAAAGTTAGGAAATCAACAAAACAATACTATCCAGAGTTACTCGAGTTTAACACAATTGCACTGTAAGCAATTTAGTGCTCAGGAAGAAAACTTTTGTAATATGTATCCTCCTTATATTAGTAGCATATGTTCCATGGGGTAAGTATTTTACCCTCAATCTGAATACACCTGGGTAAAACCAGTGAGGTATAGTGGTTAAGAGTGGTGGACTCTAATCTGGAGTACCAGGTTTGGTTCCCCACTCCTCCAAATGAAGGCTGCTGGGTGACCTTGGATCGGTCACAGTTCTCTCAGAACTCTCTCAGTTCACATGGAGGCCAGCAATGGCATACCACCTCCAAATGTCTCTTGCCTTGAAAACCCTACAGGGTTGCCATACGTCAGCTGTGACTTGATGGCACTTTCCACCACCAAAGTAATGGATTTAACCCAAAGCATACAGCTTTTCTCATGTGTTTTAATCCCAAAGCTCCAGCAGAAACAGAGCTGAGCTGAAAGGAGGATGCTTTTCATAAAAGCATTCATTGCCCCCCTACTCCCACCCCAGTAATTACTAGAAGATAATGTGAAAAGGGGTAAAACAGTTCACCTGTGCTCAGTGAAGGCAATGATGATTCAGAAAGCATTGCCCTCACTATAAATCAGATCTGTGACATCCTAGTTTAAAATAAAAAACAGAACTGAAGCTGTCAATTGGGCTGCAAAAGAAAACTGCAAAAGAAGTGAATAAAGAGGGACTTGAGCGATACATATTTATGAGAGACCATTTGGTGGAGCTCCAGCCATCACTGTCCCCAGCAACAACAACAACAAAAACAACAGCTTGCTACCCCTGCATACATGGTGGTGATACTGGTATCTCAGTCACAGTACTTAAGAACGTAGCAGCTGGCCTGTGGCACCTTTGGATCTCAGATACTGTGGTGGACAAGATCTAAAGGGGGAATGGATATTAGTCAGTAATCTGTGATGAAGCATTGTGCAGCAGAATTTGATCACACTCTTCTATCGTTGTAAAAAGCAATTCCCTATCCTGGACCTTCAATTATTGATATTAATTGCTTTTGAAAAAGTTTCACAGATAATCAGAATAAAAACAGTAAAATTGAATGTGGACCTAAACAGGAAAAAATGTTCATGAACTAACTTATGAAAATTTCCCCGGGGGGGGGGGGAGAAAGAGGGCTGCAGGGAGGGGAAGAGAGTGATATATTTACCCAATTAAAAACGTTACTAGACATCGTGCAACATACAAAAAGACATGAGACTCCCAGAAGTGGCTTCTGCCTCTCTTTAAAATTGAGTAGATGGGCAGCACCAACCAAGACAAGACTACGGTACCTCTAGTCCAGTAAAATCTGACTGCACATCGATCAGGAATGAGATCATATGGCTTTATCAACTAGCCATCTGTGAAGAAAGCTCAAATATCCAATTTTTGCTTGAAGATAAAAACCCCGCTATTTCCTACGATGTAGCTAAATTTTGCTGGAAGGCCACTACTAAAAGCAATGTTCAAAATAAAAAGGGTTATATTATTAGTGATTCATCAGAAGATGAGTGACAGGTGAAGTAATGTACAATGTACAATGTTTATTTGGTACCTTATTATGCTGATAATGTCTTTAATCAGTTTATTTTAGGCCATGTTATTTTATTTTTTATTTTCCTTTTTCCTTCTATTGTTAATTAATGTTATATAGATACCTATATTGTTTTGGTATTTTATGCTGGCCAATGGCCGTAACAATAAATTACTACTTACTACTAGCCATCAGATTTTGATTATGTACTCCCCACACACCTCCACACACAAAGAGCATACGATAAAACCACTTTGCCAAAGATTTAACCCAACGGGAACATTGCTGTTTTCTTAATGCCCAATGGAATCCTCTTGCTGTTCCTGGAGAACTTGACTTTTGCAAAGAAGTGCAAAAGCAGGTGAATATCAGGTAAAGTGTTCTGCCCTTTCAAAATAATTCATTCCTATTTTAAAATAATTTTCATCCTATACAAGAAATTGTATTTGCATCTGAATTATATTCTGAATTGGATAACAAGCTATGGCTGGCAGAACAGACTGACCTTTTAGAAATGTTCAGAATATTTCCAGCAAACAGTAGTAGAAAACATATCTTAACAGCCAGACAGTCTTTGGTCCCAACAATGTTAACGCATGATAACTGCTCTGAACCTTAAAAAGAAATTAAAATGTTATATTCTTTCCTGTTTCCCCAACTGATTAACTCTTTTGAGCCTTATGTTCAATACACTGATTCATATGTGCACTCTTGCACCTCTTTTGAAAAAAAAACACTCGTTGTTTATGGTTTTCTACTTACATTAGCATGAAGTACGCTACAACAAATAGAGCATAATAAATCTATAGTTCTAATAGCAAGTCTATTATACATTAATACCTTCATAAACTGCAACAAAATATTTATTAAATAAAGCTGATCTCATAATACATTTTGTTTTAAGTATTTAGCAGATACAAATATGTTGGGCCACCTCTTTCCCTTGGGTGACCTCTGTTCTATGTAGTCTATTCAACACATGGGTTCAATAGGTCAAGTTAGTTTTCTGCTTTAACTTGTGAAGAGACCTCACATGTGGTTTTCTTTGGTTCTTTGCTCCAACTGCATCAGGTTGGGGTATTTTTGGCACATATTCACACACACACCTTGGTGGTTGCTTCGATTATTCTTTGGTGTTTTTCTGGTTTTGAGGGGGGGAGCTCTTCTATGCCGATTTATTTTATGCTGATTCTACGCATGCATCAGTCATCGTGCGTAATTCTGTCTTCAGGGTTTTATTCCACCGCCCACACCCGCATATCCACACCCACCCAACCTTCCCCCTGCTGAATAAATGTTTCCTCCTTTCCCCTGATCCTCCCTCCCTCACTTAAAAAAATATTTTACTTCTTTTGTTTGTTTCTAAAGCAATGAAAATAGCAATAGAATGCTCAGGAGAGAGTGATTGGAGTAGCCCATTATTTGTGAATGCCCTCTATTACCTTTTCAGATATTTTCTATTTTCAGATATTTGCAGTGTATTCTGCAGCAAGTATAAACATTACCGCAAGCCTCCCAAAAGGAGCTGAATGTATTTTGCTATCCCCTCCATGATTTTTAATTTTTTTCTGTTGGCCATACTACCAATCAATCACTTATTCAGACTCATTCAGCAACAAAGAAACCATGTGATACTTTGTATTTTCTGTAAATTGAACTTTAGACCCATTCCAGTCAGGTTTCCGCCCTGGTCATGGGGCGGAGACAGCTCTGGTCTCCCTCACAGATGACCTCAGATGACAGCTCGATCGTGGTGGGTCAGAGCTTATGATATTATTAGATCTCTCAACAGCCTTCAACATGGTCGATCATGACCTTTTAGACCACCACCTCGCTGGCGTTGGAATCCAGGACATATAGCCCTTCAATGGCTGCGCCCCTTTCACCAGGGCCAGAGTGGCACTTGGGAGGAGGTATCGCAGAGGCACCCTTTGGTGTGTGGGGTTTCACAGCGTGCAATCCTCTCCCCTATGTAATTTAACATCTTTATGTGCCCCATTGCACAGCTTGTCCGGAGTTTCGGACAAGCTGAAGCAAAGAACTGAAGTAAAGCATTAGTGTCAACATGATACACTAAATGATGCAAAACTACACAATAGGATCCAACCCACAGCAAACTATACAGTTTGCAATAATGTATCCAAGTAAATTTATGACACCTTTTGTACAGTGCTATTCTATTGCCTGCATAAAAAAGCCCTCTTGAATAATTCACTTTTGCACAGTTTGTAAAAAGCCAGGAGAGTGGAAGCCTTCCTGACCTCCCCAGGAAGACCATTCCACAAGATGAGAGCCACAATGTAGAAAGCTTGTACAAGCAGTTGATGATTCTGCCCATTTGCAGGTTGGCACCTGCAGAAGGCCCTGCTCCAACGAGCGAAGCTCTCATGGCAGAGCGTAGGGGGAGAGGCAGTCTCGCAGATATGAGGGCCCAAGGCCATTAAGGGCTTTATATGTAATAGCCAGTACTTTAAATTGATGGTAATTGATGGGCAGCCTGTGGAGTGACTGTAGAAAGAGAGTAATATGCATGTTCCATGTAGCTCCCAATAATAGCCGAGCTGTGGCATTCTGCACCAATGTATAGTGCATTATAGTAGTCTAGTCTTGATGTCTCTGAGGCATGTATCCATGTGGCCAGATCAGCCTTCTCAAGGTAAGCGGCCAGTTTTCAAGCTAGGTTGAGTTGGAAGACAGCCTTTTTTGCAGCTACATTAACTTGCTTCTTGGACAAAAATGTTGGGTCCAGTACAACGCTGAGGCTCTTTTTTTTTTTTTTTTTTTTTTTTTTTTTTAATTTTTTATTGAATTTTACAATATAAAAAAAAAGAAAAGAAAAAAGAAACAAGAAAAAAAAGAAAAAAAAATACATATATAGATATAAAAGGGTATTCACATAACATATTGAATACATTTCATTTTTTAATACATTCATCAAAAGAAAAATACCCTTTCCCCCCACCCACCAAAAGTGACCCATCACCATGACTTCCATAGAAGTGTCCGGTAGCTTTATTTATTTATCTAAATTCTAATATTGCTTAAAGAATAATTTTCTATAGCTCACTAAATAACAAAGTAAAATCCATTTTTGCCAACTTATCCCAATATGAGGTAGCCTTAAACCATGTTAACTTAAATTCTTCCAAATCATTTCCATGCAGAATTTCTGTTAATCTGGCCATCCTCATATATAACCACACTTTCTCTCTCCATTCTGTAATTGAGGGTTTACTTGTTTGTTTCCATACTCTCGCTATCACAATCCTTGCAGCAGCAAAACTATATTGACAAATAATCCTATCCCGATCATGAATATCGTTTGTGGGTATTCCCAATAAACAAAATAATGGTTTTCTTTTCACTTTACTATTAATCAAATTATTTGTTTCTTTTATTATTTTTTTCCAAAATTTTTTGATTTTTTTACAAGTCCACCAGACATGCATATAAGTTCCTCTTTCTTTTCCACATTTCCAACAGATTCCTTTATCTTGACTGTTCATTTTAGATATCATAAATGGGGTTATATGCCATCTATAAAACATTTTATAGAGATTTTCTCTAATTTCATTAGTTATTGTAAATTTAAACTCCCTCTTCCATAAATTTTCCCATTTATCCAGGTCTATATTGAATCCTAAATCCTGCATCCATTTGATCATGACTGGTTTAATTCTTTCTTGTTCTAAATTAATAGTCATCAATAATTTATACATCCTACCAATCAATCCTTTATTTCCTTTATCTAATATCTTTTCTAACTCGGATTTATTTTTACTGAATCCAAGTTTACTATCTTTATTAAAAATATCTTGTAGTTTATAATATAAAAACCAGTCTTTTATATTTAATTCTTCCCTGCTTTTTAAAGCCCATTTACTCTCCTTCCATTCAATAATACCCCTATATATCTCTATATCTAAGTTTAATTGTTTTCCCCTCTTCATATAAGCTTCTATTGGATTAATCCACCCCGGGGTCGTATTTTCTAAAGTCTTCTTATATTTTGTCCAAATTTGAAATAACCCAGCTCTAATAATATGAATTTTAAAATCTCTGTTTACCTTTTCCTTTTCATACCACAGATATGCATGCCAGCCATATCGAAGATTATACCCTTCTAACTCTAATAATCGATAATTTTCTAATTTAATCCAGGTTTTTAACCAGAGAAAGCAGGAAGCCTCATAATATTGTTGCAAGTCAGGTAAACCTAATCCTCCTGTTTCTCTTAATTGAATCAAATTTTTATACGCTATTCTATGTTTTCCTTTTCCCCACAAAATTTTTTGAATATCCTTCTTCCAAATTTTAAAAACTTTGAACCCCTTAATAATCGGTAAATTTTGAAATAAAAAAAGCATCCTGGGTAATACCATCATTTTAATCACCGTTACTCTACCCCACAATGATAAGGGTATTTTTTCCCAATTTGTCAAATCGGTATTTATTTGTTGCCATGTTTTTTCATAATTATTTTTAAATAGGTTAAAATTGTTAGGAGTTAACCATATTCCCAGATATTTTACTTTATGTTCTATACCAAAACCTGTTACTCTCGCTAATTCCTGCTGCTGCAAGAGTGTAATATTTTTGACCAATATTTTAGTTTTATTTTTGTTTATTTTAAAGCCTGCAAGTTTTCCGTAAACCTCAATCATTTTGCTCCATTCAGCTATCTGAGTAATAGGATCAGTTAAAAAACACACTAAATCATCTGCATATGCCTTAACTTTATAATGATTTCTCCCTATTTTATAACCTACAATCTCTGCATTCATTCTAATTTTTCTCATCAATACCTCTAAAATAATAATAAACAACAGTGGTGAAAGGGGGCACCCTTGTCTGGTGCCCTTTTGTATTTCAAATTGTGATGATAATTCTCCATTAATTATTAGCTTAGCAGTTTGACAAGTATAAATATTTCCAATAACCTTTTGAAATTTATCACCAAAACCCATATATTCTAACACTTTCCTCATAAAATTCCAATTTACATTGTCAAACGCTTTTTCTGCATCTAAAAATATCATTGCAAAAGGTGTATTATCAAATTCTGCATATTCTAGTAAGTCTAACACAACTCTAACATTTTGATTGATTAACCTCCCCGGAAGGAATCCTGCTTGGTCTTCATGTATAATACTATTAAGAATTTTCTTCAATCTATTTGCTAAAATCATCACAAACATTTTATAATCATTGTTTAATAATGATATTGGTCTATAGTTTTTAACTTCCATTAAATCAGCGTTTGGTTTAGGTATTAAAACTATATTTGCTTTCTTCCAGGTATTTGGAATGGATCCTCCCTGTATACAATTATTCATAACTCTCAATAAATTTGGTGATAGTTGATCCATAAAAGTTTTGTAATAAAGATTTGTGAAGCCATCTTCTCCTGGTGCTTTGTTTAATTTACTTTTCTTTATTACTGATTTTAACTCCTCTAATGTTATTTCTGCATCTAATAATTCTTTCTGTTCCTGTGAGATTTTATCCCATACAAATTGTGTTAAATATTTTTCTATCTCTTTTTCTAAAACTATTCCCTGTGTATAAAGATTAGAATAATAATCTATAAAAGTTTCTGTAATTTTTTGTTTATCTAATAAAATTTTTCCATCCTTCCTTATTTTCAATATTGGCTTTCTCCTCTCTTTATGTTTAAGTTGCCATGCTAACATTTTGCCTGGTTTATTTGAATGTTCAAAAAATCTTTGTCTATTATATAATATTTTTCTTTCTATATCGGTAGTTAATAAAATCTCATATTGTTGTTGCCAAGTTTTTATTTTATCAATCTGTTCTTGTTTAAGTAATTTGGTTTGTGCTTTTCTTAACTGTATTTCCGCCTGTTTAATTTCCTCCAGTATTTTTTTCTTTTTTGACTCTCTTTCTCTAAACCACCGCGAGTTTTGTTGTATTAAAATGCCTCTTATCACTGCTTTCCCCGCATCCCAGACAACATCTTCAGATGTGCCTTTATTTATGTTATCTTGAAAATAATGTTGTATTTCTACTTTTATTTTGTCTGTAATTTTCTTATTTTTTAATAAATATTCATTAATATGCCAAGATTTGTTTTTCTTAATTCCCAAATTCATTTGCAACAACAGTGCATTATGATCTGAAAGAACCTTCGGTAAAATTTCAAGGTCATCTAGTTTGCATATAATATCTTTAGATAGCCAAATCATATCTATTCTAGAGTGAGAGTTATGTCTTGAAGAGTAAAAAGTATATCCCTTTTTATTACCTTTTTTCATTCTCCACGCATCAAACATTTCCCATTGTTCTGTTAAATGATCAAAAATACCAGGTATTTTACCTTCAAATTTCCCCTGTTTTTTTTTTGCTGATCTGTCTAAACGAGGATCTGTTACTCCATTAAAATCACCCATCCATAACATATTTTCCGTAGCATATTCAGCCAATGTCGATATTAGATCCATATAAAATAATTTTTGGTTATTATTAGGTGCATATATACCGACTAATACTATTTTTTGGTAACCACACAGAACCTCTACCATCAAAATCCTCCCTTCCCTGTCTTTATACAACATCTTTGGTTCAAATATTAAAGGAATGTACATAGCTATTCCATTAACCTTTTTCTTATCATTACATGAAGTAAACAGTTTACCTAATTTATTTTGTTCTAATCTTAAAACCTCTTTTGTTAAAATATGTGTCTCCTGTAAACAAAAAATGTTAGCTTTTGATTTCTGTAGATGATAGAATATTTTTCTCCTCTTATTTGGAGAGTTTAAACCATTAACATTCCATGATAGTATCTTCATCATTTGTTGGTTAGTAACTCAAATTTTCCCCCAGGTATAATACCCCTTCCCCCCCTCCTCCCCCAATAGTATCCCCATCTCCTTCTCATAAATCCTCAGACCCTAATTCAGTCTGTGTCCTCTTCTTCCGTCAGAGATTTTCCTCCTGAAGCTTCTGCAGCCTTCTCATTCTCTGTAAGATTCTTTTCAACCAGTTCTTTAATTGGTTGTTGTGGTGGTTTACTTAATTCTCCTTCATATCTCCGAAAGAACTGATCAACTTTAGCCATGTCAGTAAGTTTGAACCTCTTTGTTTTGAATATAAATGAGACTCCTTGAGGGTATTCCCATCTATGTTGTATTCCATTATATCTCAGCCTTGCCACCAATTCTGCAAACTCCTTTCTTTTTCTCAGTAGTCTCCCTGGTATCTCCTTCATTAGTCTCACTGGTTGACCTTCTATTGTTAAAGGATTGTTGTAATGTTTATTTAGTATCAGGTCCCGGTGAGATCTTGAAAAAAGCTGTACCAAGCAATCCCTTGGAACTTTGTTTCTGGCTGCATAAGCAGAGTTGACTCTATAAGCTGTAATTATCATCCCTTCCACTATTGCTTCTTCTTCTTGCAAAAAATCAGCCAGGAGCACTTTCAAATATTCTTTCAGGTCAGAACCTTCAGTCCGTTCTTTAAATCCGCGAATACGAATCCAGCTCTCCTTTATCCGCATTTCTAACATCGCCACATTATCCTCTTGCCGTTCTTCACGTTCCTGGCGGGCCTCCAGTACAAGTTCCATAGTATCAACCTTTTTTCTGGTTTCTTTATTTTCCTTTGCTTGTTTTTGCTGTTTCGCCTCCAACTTGTCTTGCTTCACAGTCAAAGCTGAGATAGAGTCCTGCAATGTTGAGATAGCTGCAGTATTCTGGTTAAGACCTTGCTTTACATAGTCCATATCTTGCTTCATTGAGACAACTTCAGATTTTACTTCTGTCACTTCTTTTTTGACTTCAACCACTTCAGTTTTAACTGATGTCACTTCCTGAAGTGTTTTTGTTAGCAGCTCTTGCAAAGAATTCAGCGTGGCATCAGCTTTCTTAGTCATTTTTGCCAAAGAAGTTGATCCTGTTACTGGGGAGGAATCTGGAGAAATAGCTGGACTAGTGAGAGATGGTCTTCTTTTTGTTTGCATAGATAATTGAGTCTGAAGGGTCTTGGGGTCTTTAATAAGTACTTTAGGGTGCTTTTCTGAGTCCTTTTTATTTTTTCCTTCTTTATCTCCCATTGAAGGGCTCAAAAATGCAACATTTGTAATCCAAAGGAGAGGAGAGGGGGGGGGGAGAGATGACAGTCTCACAACATCAGTTCAAAGAATCTCAGTAATGGAGCATTTAACTGGTAAAGTCAATCTTGAAGAGCCAGCTCAGTGATCATAAATCTGCTGGATATCTCTTAAAACTGTCAGAGTCAACAGAGCAGGAAATTCAACTGCGCCACAGTCTGGCAAAAAGCCAAGTTTCTTTTTGTATTCGTTAGCAAGTATAGAAAAAAAAAAAAAAAAAAAAAAAAACGCTGAGGCTCTTAACTGAGTTGGTAAGGGTCAGCTTAATCCCAATAGAAAGTGGGGAGCGTAATGCCCTTCAACACCTCCACCTTCCCAACCAGCATTTGTCCTGTCTTTCCAGGGTTTAGTTTCAATTTGTTCATGCTTAGCTACTTAACTCCATAAGCCAAGAAGCGGTTTAGGACCTCTACCTCATCACCAACAGATTTGGATAAGGAAATATATAGCTGAGTGTTGTCAGCATATTGATGATCACCAGCCTCAAAGCTATGAACTATTTGGCCTAAGGGCTAAATAAATAACATAAAGATTGAAGAGCATGGGGGATAGGATTGCACGCTGTGGAACCCCATAGGATAGGTCCCACACTGACGATAACTGGTCTACAATGGCAATTTGTTGAGTCTAATCCATGTAGAATGATTTGAACCAGTCCAATGCACAACCCTTTGTGAATACTTCTGAAGTCCCACAGAATGATGAGTCTGGGTGTCTCCAGCACTACATTCAAGACCACCTCTGTTCAGACATGCCCACTGGAGAATTAGGTGACCAGTAAACAAGCAGAATCCTTAGTCCCTAATTTGAGGAGCATACAGTCAATGCCAGTGATGGTTTGCATTGGAAGTCTGTGGAAACTGACGATCTCACAGAAGATAATGGTTGCATTGTTGATGCAGCACTGAATAACTAGATGGTGTTAGTAGTACAAGTAGTATAAGCAGTGCACAACAAAGATCCTATGGTAACTTGTCATCCTGTAGTTTGTGGCTTATTTTTTTTAATATAATCCAATATCTGCTTCCAAAATCATAATACCTCAGACTTCACTTTACTAAGCCTGGCTAACATCTTCAACATCTGGCACAATTTAATAAGATGAGTGAAATACCAATGACTTTTTTATCTTTTGTAGATTGTATTTGCTGTTGATATAAATAATTACTTTTAGAATCTTACTCTATATCCAAAACCATGTTTCTTCAGGAATGACATATCTGAGATCTGTCCTCCATTCCATTCTTTTGTAAAATTGTTTATTGTAACTAAGACTTGTTACAGATTATCCAATAAGACTTTAATTAACTTTAATGTTTAAACAGAAAATATTATTATTTGAAAAAATATAGTTGATATTTTAAGCAATGTCTAATCTGGAAATACTGAAAGTGTACTGGTCTCTTAGCAGCCATTTTTAATTAAATCCTCATACAAAGTGATTGTCACATTACCTCACATTAATTCTGTCAGTTCTACTTAATTTTATTTTTCCAATGTGTAACCTGAAAAGACAGTGTAGGATTCATTGGCCTCCTATATTTCATCCATATTTTATAAATTGCTTGATGCATGGGTTATTAACAGTTTCATTTTTTTTCTTCATGCAATGCCTGGAGCATTCAGCTCCTAAATCTCTCAGCTCGACTACAGTAAGAATAAATCCAAACTAGACCACTGGGTGATAGCTAGAACCATATAGCTAGAACCAGAACAAAATGGGGGGCTTCCTTTTCCCCAAAGGCTTTTTAAAAAATCCATTGGAAAAACGTGGAGATATATACAACTGTGAAATATATTGTCTTTTGGAATCAGCTATACACTTTTAAATCAAAGCTTTTATTCACTCCAAATATGTTGTATGAAGACTTTTTTTGTAAGACAATGTACAGCAGTAAAGAATAATATAGAAATACACAATATTTTCCAACAAATATTTATTGTTTAAACATGACTAATTTGAACACAATATGCTACAATGTGTATGATGATTATTGCAATGTTCAGCATTTTCAATGTTATGAAATATAATTCAGTACCCAAATACTAGTGCTATTGTGACTATATGAGACTGTTTCTATCTAAGCAACAGACTTGCTTTTACTTAGTATAAAATTTGGTTTTCACTTTCTAACTTTCCCCCCTTTCTCTTACATTGGAAAAACCAACATGTGCTATGATAGCACAGGGTGCAATAGTTTCCAGCATGTTCTCTCTCTAGCATTGGGTGTACTGACAGTTTTTCTAGTAGAAAATCAAGCCATTTATAGTTTTAAATTTCGTAACTATGCCAAATACCACAAAATATATAAGCTACTTACCTTCTAGATTATGCACATTATGTTGTTAAAGTAGCAAAATAAGTTTACGGCTGATAAGAAAGCAATTATTGCACATATTTCAATGTTCCCAAATCCCCCACCAAATAGTAAAGCACAGTCGTCGTCCCCACCCCACCCCCCAAAAAAATTGCTTCAACATTTCTGGAAATTTTGCATCTTTAGTTCAGATACAACGCAACATAATGTGTGAAACCTCCATATTTGGAAATGGTGCCTTTTCTGTGATTCCAGTTTTCATCGAGAACGTAGATATTCATGCACCAGGGTGTTATCTTTCTTGATGTACAATAATTCCCCAATTAATTTCCCCCTTCCTTCCTTGAGGTCACCATCAAAACAACTTTCATTTCCCCCAGCAACAGAACACTTGTCCCTTTTTTGGAGCCTTTTAGAGTCTAAGCAGATCTCAACAACATTACCAGTCCAGTGAGAGCCCTTGGATAAAAAGAGCTGTCTGCTTAAGCTCCTCAATTTATCAGAGCCTGAAGACATGAAAGGATGAATGGATGAAGTCAGCAAAGCTGAATTGCGGGGCGGGGGGAGAGAGAAAATAAAACCATTAGCTAAACTACACACACTAGTCTTGAATTCTCAATTAAAGAATATGAAAAAGAAGCCACCCTGATGAGGCAGTACACAGTTGACATACTCCTTTAAAATGTTACCACTCTATCAAACATGGAACAAACAATATGACAGATGAGCAAACGTTTTCAAACGTAGCTTTCATCCTAGTAATTATCACTTACCCTTATGAAACAGCTTCAAAATAAGGTAGCATTTTAACACCAGAGATCCAGATCTCCCAAAAGCAAAACAAAAGTAAATGCATGGATGAAGACACACATCAACTAAGATGTTAGCTCTACTGAAAACATCAGTGGCAATTCCTATAACCCAGATGTTTACCTGAAAATCTATTTATGCTATTATAATTTTTTTTAATTGAAATATTTGATATTTACCAATTGCCAATGTATCTTATTCTCAGCATGGGTCCATGTATTTAAATCTATGATTGCTGCCATGTAGAGAGAAATGAAATCTTATAAACATGGGGGGAAATCCAGGTTCGCAGAAAAATCCAAAAAGTTAAAAAAACCTGAGGCAGGTTAAATCCCCTTAAAACAGAGGAGAACCACACATTGTGGGCAGGAAGGCAGTGGAAGAGGGAGCTGCTGCTGCCCCTCCCCACTACTGTGTGAGCTGCGGAGAAGGCAGTGATGCAGGTCAGTGGGGAGGAGCAGCAGATTTTAGTACTAATAAAAGACAAGTTCTTCTCTCCCCCCTCCAACCACCACACATATAAATACTTAGAATGGTCAAAGTGAAATCCAGCTCTCTTGCCAGAACCTAGCATGCTAACCCTGTAGATAAGATGGGATATTTCAGACTTCTGATGCAGATGACAATATCACTATCTAAAATCAAAGTGTTTTAAGATCTTAACCTTAAAATCAAAGTGTTATCAAATATCCCACATCACTCCTTGCACATTGGCTTAGTCCTGACTTCCAAACAGCAGGTGTGAGTAAAAATAAAATAAAAAGATTGCTTAAAGGAAAAAGAAGCTAAAGCAAACCATGGCTGTATACCATGTTTTTATTTGTTCTGCAATCAAGATACTGTTGGCTCACAAATGCACTTTATACCAACATGAGAGAATTATTTTAAATGTTACTTTAAATTTTCATAAGGAGGCAGAGCTATTGGAAGTGCATTACAACAGTGCTTCAACATTCACTAGTAAGGTCATAACTTAGGTTGTGACGCAAACTGCTATGATTTAAAAATATAAATAAGGCTGAAGCAGGCCTGCTCAGAAGTAAGTCTCAAGTTTATCTACTGGGGCTTACTCCAAGGAAAATGTTTTTAGGATTGCAGCCATATGTACTTACATCAGTGGATTTGTATTTGTTCAGTGTATTCGTACACACCCCAGTGTGGTGCAGCAAGTAACAGTGATCAGCTCCCTCTCCCAAGAGGAGCCACGTTGCAACTGGAACTAGTTAGTAGCCCCTGGAGTTCAAGCAATCAAAAAAGGAGATACCATAAGCCCAAGGCAGGCCTTTGCTCAGGGGTGGTCTTAGTTTTGAGGTCCAGACAGAATTTGAGGATGGGGGCCCAGAATCACCCATGGTCCCACTTTCCCAAAGGAAGGGACAGAAAAAGAGTTTGAGGTCAAAAAGAGCCATGGTTATGGGAAGAGTGATGTGGTAGGAACCTACTTGTATTCTTTGCCTGAGTTGCTTTTACCTTGACCTTGTGGAAAGAAGATGGCCTCCTTCCATTGTGGCCAGGGGGCCTCAAGCAGAAAGCACATCCTGCACACTTTTCACTGCAAGGTGAATCAGCTATCCAGTGGTAGCAGAGCGGTGGTGAACTCATGTCCTACCCTTCAGGCTCCCCCACCCATCAGGTGGACCTTCACTGCACAGGGCAAGGGACTTCCAGGAGATGGGCAGAAATACATTTTGTAATACACATTTTAGGACAACATCTTGGTAAAATATAAGATGCCAAAGATAAAGTCACTTTAGGTTTTGGAGTCATCCAGAAAAAATATTTCCAAAGGAGTTTAAACCCTGACTTTAATAACTGCAGTATAGTAAATTAAATGCCCTCGCTATGTGTCTTTATTTGGAATCAGAATACATAAACAAGAAGGACATTTTAGGGTAGTGGAGCAATAAATCCTAAGTATTGAAGATTGAGAACCTGAGAAGACTATAGCAGAAATATTGTAATATATTATTTGAATAGGAGCACAGATGAAAGTATGAAAAAAAGTGGGAGGGACCAGATTCACTGATAGCACACTGCAATTTTTTCATTGCTGTTTTAAACTATACTGTGGGGAAAATAAGTGGGAGTATTTATAAGGATACAAAAGAGTGGCTAACTGATTAGATGTTCCACAGTGTTCATGCACTAACAGATGTGCAAGACGATTAACAAATGACACAAACTTGCAATGGATTTATTACAAAACACAGCATGTGACTTAGCTCAATGTTTAGGGTTTTTAAAAAATCCATGTAGATATACTAGAGCCAAGTATAACACCCTCAACTTTTTTCACAACTTGGATGAGGCTGTACTATCCTATCTTCTTGCTCTCATCAGGGAATAAAACACAGAATTCTCTGCTTCAGTCCCTGTTACCATTAATTTATCTCAGCAGGTACACCAACTCATGACATACTTTAAAATGAAATATTTATAGTATGTACAACATATAAAACTAAACAACCTTGAAAGATTATTATAGATTGTGCTCTGTACTTCATGATATGTCATTTAGATGTTGTTACCTGCCTTGAGCCGGCTGTGAAAAATAAATAAATAAAGCCTGACATTTCCAGAAAGAATGTTGAAGGCAAAGCTTCTCACATGTGCACTCCCCTTGGGTTATCAAAGAGTTTTGCATAATGCAAATTGCAGAGTTTGGACAGTTCAATTTGTCTGTTTGAATTAATTCAGAGTAGATGGGTTCTCTTGGAGAGGTACATAGGTAGGTAGGTAAAAACTAGGAAACTGTTAGACAAAAGAAATGGAAATGGAAAGATAAAAACTGGTCAAAGCAAGAAAATTGTACTCATTTTTCTTCTAGGAGCTTGGAATAAATAAGCAGAAGAGGCATCCCATGGCCTCTAACAGAACTAATCTCCATTAAATTCTGCAACCTTCACTGCGTTATAGGGGCAGGTTTTCACAAAGATGTACTGCTTCTTAACAACATTTTTATGTATTTAGGCACAAATAGGTTTTACTGCAACACCACAGGCACCATGTTCGCTCTTCTTTCCATGTCTCTTTCACCCACTGTATTATTAAAGAAAACATATAAAAAACTTGGACAGTAAGGTTACAATGTTACAGTAGAGTGCTGTAGGACAAACAATCGTTTAGAAGGAAAGCTTCCTGTATTATTATCAGACTGAATCCTTTAAAAGGGAAAATGTAGGAATAAATTAGGCATATGAAACATACAAAGAACCACAGTATGCACACAACCTTGCACCATAATCCTGAACCCAGATCTTCAGTAATTCACTTGATTTCCGCATCACTTATTTCTATGAATCATAGCGTAAAGTTTACAGCGACACATGAGCAACTCTAAATAAGCAATTTCATTATTATGACCTAAAAATATTCTAGTCCATGACCCTGCTTTTTTGTGCAATCCTCCCTTCCGAAAAAGATCAGAAGCAGACTGATGAAGTAGTAGCTGGTGACAACAAAAAGCCAAGAAAAGGCTAATTGAAGCTCAGCCATTGATCAGTGACTTTACAATATTGGCTATTACAGGCAGCATTACCATTAATTTTACTTATATATTTATATCCCATTTAACCAACATGGATTATTTTAGTAAAGTGACAGGTTCTTCCCTCAGATTTACAACTGAAAAAGGCAACACACATAAGGAAAATGTAGGAGAGGGAGATCACTTTGACAGATATAATGTACAAGTTGTGGACCTGCAGGATTCATTGAGGGAGGAAAATCCCACCCATCCCCCACCAGCCACACATTTCTCTCTTCTCTACTCACCATCACTTTTCTGTCTTACTTCTCAATCCCTGATTTTTCTCCCTTGTCTCCCCATTTCCTGATCGCCACTGTCTCTCCCTTTCCACAAGATTGCTGCTTTCTCTCCATTACCATTTCCCTCTAATTTCTTCCTTTTCCCTTTTCTTCTTTCTTCTCTGTCCCACTTTCTCTCTTCTCGTGTTCCTTCCGTCACCACTTTCTCTCCCATTCTCTCCCCATCAAATCTCCCATTGTGCCTGAGTTGTACTTGAGTTGTATAGATCAATGCTTCTGTTATGTCTTGGTTGCTAGGCCACCCAGCAATGCCAAGAGTGATATCATGAGACTTGGTCATTATTTTCCAATGCCATTTCTGCGGGTGCCACTGTGGGATAAGGGGCAGATCACATTGTAGGTGATGGCTCCTCTCCTGGTGACCTGATGCCCAGTGATTTCTCCTCCCCTGCCCACTGAGACTCTGCAAGCTCCTTCTCCTTTTCACACAGTTTTGCTGCCTCAGAAGTTGCTAAGCCGATGCAGAAGGGCTGATGGCATGAGCTGAAGTGCCCCTCCCCCCACAGACAGTATCACTACTTCACTGCCTCAGAGGCTGCTAAGGAGAAGCAGCAATGGCAGAGCTGACAGCTGTGGTGGTTATTCTGCATGTGCAGAGAGGTTACTTTCAGTAACTTTTTAGATCTTTCCGCAAACCTAAAGCATCCCCAAAGATTGCAGAAAAATCTCCCTTCAGTGTCTGCATATGGGGCCTGGTTCACTATTAAAATATATGGATATATAGTTGGAACACTCTGATCTTGCTTGGATGAGGAAATCATGCCCATGTCCTTTCCTTTGTACATATTTGGTCAACTTCATGGGAAGAACAGATAGCAGTACAGTTACTTAAACAGTTGATATGCTTATGAATGAATAGGAATTAAAGATTGTTAAATACAGATTAAGACAACTGTTAGTACTCCGAACAGTTATAAGAACTATAAGCATTTTATACCCTATACTCTTTCATATTTAGACATCAAGCCACTGAATGAGATCATAGCACTGAAGGTTTTTATTTATTTTATATTGTACTTCATTTATACCCAACTTTTCTCCCCAACGGGGGCCCAAAGTGACTTACAATATTCGTTCCTTCCCATTTTATCCTCACAACAACCCTGTAAGGAAGGTAGGCTGAGAATGTGTGACTGGTCCAAGGTCATCCAGCAAGTTTTCATGGCAGGGTAGGATTCGAACCTAGGTCTCCCAGATCCTAGTCCAACATTCTAAGCACTACCCCTTATTGTCATCACCATGCTAGCAACACCTAGCTTTGTACTGCTTTGTCTAGACCTTCAAATATTGTTTCAGCTGTACTGAACCAGTGTTTTGAGGCTGCAGTCAAGTGGGTAAGAGAGAACAAGCTAAAATCCAGACATGATTGAGGACATGCTGGTGGGGAAGGATGACAACTTGGTTGGGACTAATCTGTTATTTTGAACAGGGTTATTTTGAACCTCTATCTAGAAAAGAGGTTTAGGTTGTTGTTGGATTCAGTCTTACTAATGGAAAAACACGACAGTGTTATTAGCAACAACATTTTCTTCCATTTACTCCTACTAGTTTTCCTACCTGGACTCATTCAGCCAAATTACATGGATCCATGCTACTTTTAACTTCTAGGCTGGACTGTGCAATATTCTGTACACTGGTTTGTCCTTAAAGATGATTTGAAAGCTTCAATTAGTACAAAATGCAGCAGCCAGGCTTGTTCCCTTCAACATATAAAACCTGCCCAACAACATTCCCATTGGTTGATTGATTAGTTCTGGGTTAAATTTAAGATGTTGGTTCTTACTGCTAAAGACCTTAATTATCTGGGACTGAATGACTCTGTGTGCCAGTTATACTGCCCTGGTCAACTTCTTCTCATGCGCTCTCTCTCAGATTGATCTTTTCTTCCTTGGTTGGCTCTCGGGTGTTTTTGGTCATTAGGCTGATTTTGTAGAACAATCTAGTAGGCAGGCAAATAAAAACAATTAGCTAAATAATTAGCAGGCAAATAAAAACAACTTGAAAGTCTTGAGTGGCATCGATAGCTTCCAGTTGGCGGCCGCGGTGTGAAGGGGAGGAGGAGTACTTCTTTGCTTTCAATTTCCCTGTTATCTTGGAAGAGCCCTCCAGGCACGTACTCAGGAAGTGACCTTTTTGGGACTTGGAAATCAAAGAGGAGGGTTGAGCCGGATGTGCCTCACTCAGTGCAGCAACAAAACAGATCCTACCTTCTTGAATTAGAGTGAGAGTTACGGAAGGCTCACAACCTCGTATCTTCCTGTTCTGCCTAGCAACAGCACCAAAGCCAATAGACTCTTTTCATAACTCAGTAGCTTTCTAACACTGGACTGCCTGCTTATATATATTTTTAGTCGGGGAAAAGGAGAAAAAGCCACAGAGAATCATGGAAATTAATTATCAAAAGATACAGGAAATGCTGGCTAAGCAAAATGAATTAATAAATGAACTAGTAAAGAAGAATTTTGAACAGGTCTCCAAGCAACAAGAACAATCAGCTACACAAATGACTTTAATTATTACCCAGAAATTTGTTGGCATCATAAATGAGATCAAGGAAATAAAAGACCAAATAATACAAATGAAAGCTGGCATGAACAAGATGGAACTTTCAATTAAAAACAATATGGAAGATTTGAAAGGACTTAAAAAAGACATGAAATCCCAAGCACAACAAATTGAAGCAATACAACTCCAGGAACAAAAAATGAAAGATCAATTAGCCATTTTGGATTTACAACAAAGAGAATTTAATTTACGCATACGCAATTTACCGGAAAGACTTGGGGGCACTAGAGAAGATATCATCAGAGCACTGGCTGCAATATTTCATTTAAATGTACAAGAATTGAATGATGCAATAAACAAGATATATAGAATTCCTTTATCAACACGGGTACAGAAAACAAAAGCCAGAGAGATCTTGATCTCTTTCTTTGACATCAGGATGAAAAATACTATCATGAAATTCCAACTGGAGAATCAACTGAGTGTCGATAATATACCGCTGATATACCACGGTTACACAGCCCGGATAACCTACGAGAACCAATGAACTCTGACCGTGAAAGCCTTCGACAATATACCGCTGATAATTCTCAAAGACATCCCACGTCACCTGATGGAAAAGAGAGCCATATATAAAGACTTTGCTGAATTGCTAAGAAACAAAGGAATAAAGTACAGCTGGCTGTTACCACAAGGCCTTACCTTTACTTACAAACAAATTAAACATGCTATTAATTCACTGGAAGATGTTGAAATTTTTTTGACAAGAAATAGTGAGCTGTCAACTCAAATTGTTGGAATACAAGAAGAAGATTCAGCAGCCCACGGAGCTCAGGGTATTGACTGTTCCAGACAGGAGACCACCTCAAAAAAGCAAGTGAATGGCGATAGAAATTCCCGACAGAAAAAAAGTATAAGAAGAAGGGCTGAGAAAGTTGGAAGAATACTAATTTGACTTTTAACATGGGAAAAGTGGGGGTGGAGGAAAATATTGTTAATATGATCTTTTATTTGGGATATATAAGGTATTTTTTTGTTTTTCTAAGATCTATACAAACTATTTAGAGATGAACAATAGGAGGAACTATGTTAAATGAGATTTGTATCTTTTTATTTTTTAAATGTTTCTATTTCTCTTTCCTTCTTATTATTAACATTATATCTATTGTTTACTGAAAGTTATCAGAAGGGGAAAGTATAATATGAATATGATGACTTATAATGAATTAGAATGTAAGAATGCAAAGGAGATTCTAGATATTTTAGAGAGGGAGGAAGGCGGAGGGGAAGTCAATTATTATTAATCATATATAAATATTGAAGACATACACCTAATAATTTTTTTAAATTTTTTATTATTTTGTATTGATACAGAGGATGTATGGTCAAATGATATGTAAGTTATTATTGAAAAATAATAAAAATATATTTAAAAAAAGAAAAGAAAATATCTACTTACAAATGAAGTGAAAAGATGTCATTTTGTAGTTAAAGAGTCTGACTTGTCAGACCTTCAGACAATCAAATACAGAGTTTTTTAAATCATTTGTAAACATACTTAGCAATGAGGAACATTGATCAAGGGTAACAACCTGTGTTTGTTTTAATTTTACTAATCTCATAGTGCAGTTGACTTCAAGACTTGGTTATCACTTCACATCACCACCATATATAATAAAATGAATTCTTCACCTTGCAACTTTGTCCATGAAACTGAGAAATTGTTTCTATATCCGTGATGGAACTTGAATGGCTTAAAGTGCCACCAATGTATGCTGATGATATTAGTTGTACATACTGAAAATTCAGTTAAGCAACTAGTGGAATAATTTAGGTAGCAGGATGGTATTTGGCCCATGTCTCTTGCTTGCTGTTACCCCAACATAAGGAATTCTAAAGTATTTAGTATATCACCACCTACTCAGAAGCAAGGGGTTCACATGGGTCAGTTTATGTGATGCACTGAAGGAATTATATGTTCAACTGACAGAAAGCAACAAGATAGCATATAGATCTAAATGTCTGAATATATCATTATAAGTATCATGTAATTAAAAACACAGGTTCAAATTTTGCCACTGCTATAATATGCTAGGCTACTATTGAGAACTCCAGCAGAGTTAACATATGGAATTTCCCCAGGCCTGGTCTTAGAACTGCACAAAGAGCTTTACAATTTACTGCATTTTTATTTATTACAAAACATTGCTCAGTGGCAGAAAGAAGAAAACATAAAGCACAATAAGTAAAAGGTCAAAGGCATAAGCTTACTCAATTCTCCTTTGGCTTCTCTTATGCAGCACCATACTCATTGTACAGTTGGGCATTTCAGGAGGTTTAACACTTGACATTTCCTCTGAAATGTCAGGTGCATTATTGTGAATCTCTTCTTGGTGTTAAATTTCTAGCATTGTCCAGCGCTGTCTATTCTTTTCCCTCTCAAATCCTAGTATTGGGCAATAGGATAGGCATATTACTACTACCCTCCTTCTGTAGAAGGTGCTCACATAAGATATTATGTTTTTCTGCTCTTTGAACTAGAAAGGCTAGTTTTTCCACTTTCCAAAGAAAAGTGGCCAGATTAACTCCTTTTTCTGTAGTATACTGCAGCCTTTTCTCATCTCTGTATTTTTTTCCCTTCATTTTTGTCATTAGACAAGCATTATGGATATTTTAATATAGGAGTTCTAACATGCTGATGGTCTTATAGTACAAACACTTATCTTTAGATTGTTTAGCAAAATACAGTTGTTTTTGTTTTAAACATATGACGTTACCTTATATTGTTCTAGCCTATAGGTTCGTCTAGCTCAGTATTGTCTACGTTGGCTGACAGTGCTCTCCAGGGACTCATACAGATTTACCAGGGACTGAACTTGTCATCTTCTGTGTAAATGGTGTGTTCCAATTCTCCTACACAGGACTGCCACTTCTCAGCCCAGTGATTCTCTCTGGGCCTTTAAAAAATATGTCAGCAGGAGAATAGGCAGCTGCTGTGCTTTGCACCCTGTTCCTCCATGTGCCAGCCACTCCCTGCCTACATTTGCAGGTAAAATGGAGGGGTCCTGAAAAATTCCCTAAGTTTTCAATGTTTATGTTAACTATCATAACCATGACATTTCTGGGTATTATATGTAGTGCAAGTTACAACTGAATTTAATCTAAAGTGAAATGTAAAGAAACATTGGGCAGTCCTTCTCAAGAAAAGCATCTATAGGCAGATCAAAATAAATTTAGAGTCAAGTTTTTTAGAGAATAAAAAGACAAGATACAACTATACTATGCCATAAACCAAAATAATCAAAAGATCAGCACATATCTTCAGACATCTTCCACCAGATCTCATGTCTTCAGATCACATGTCCTCAGATCACCTTTACAGAGCCCACCTAGTAGCTCATTGAATCCTACAGAGCTGCAATTGTGTCTTGCTTCTTTCAGGAAAGACCTGATGGCAATGCTAGTGTGCATGATGCAAGGATACAACCTTATATATATAGAAGTGTCTTATAACATACCTGTGATCCAATGAGGCTACAAATGGAAATAGATACCCTTTCAAAAATATTGTCTAGAGAAGGAAAAATTCTCTTGATGCCTAGAATCATGATAAGGAAGCTTAATTTCACTGTTCTCCTTAAATTAACTGCCGTTTTCAAAAAGCCAACAGACAGGATATTGCTTTCCCTAGCAGCGTAGGGCCTTCATGTTGGCCAGGCTGAATATATTTCCTCCAGCTATGGTTAGTGGCAGATATAAGAAAGTACCACGCGAGAAAAGGCTCTGTAGTTGTCATCTTAAAGAACCAGACTCTGTCCATCATATCCTCTTGTGCTGTCTCTTGAACTAATATACTTTATATTCTATATACAGAGGCAATTTCACAGACTGCAACAGGACTTTCTCAATTAGATTCTACTTCTTTTCACCTACCAATAATCAATATAGTCTGATTAAAACTCTTGATTAAAAAGTACAACACAATAAAACAATGGACAGTTAGTTGTAACAATGTTTAAATGATATATACTGGTACATTGTTTCAAAAGTTAAAGCCACCAACTAGAACCCATTGTCACCACTACCCTATGGCAGCACTCAAGGTTACCATAGCATTTAAAGGCTATGTTCTTTGTGGTGCAATCTAACTTCACAGGACTTTCTACAATTGTAGTCCAGAAGGCCACTGTGAATGTTAGGAGAATCTCATCAAGATTAGAATAATGTGGAAATAGTTACAGCTACTGTCCACAATGCTATCATGTGAAAACAGTTTTCAATGTTTACCATTAGTTTTCAATGTCTGCATCCAAACCCAAAGCTTTTCAAGTTCATGCCAGGATAAATCCAAAAAACAAATGTATTTGATACTACGTATCAACCATACTTGTTCTATAGACCACAAATATGTTCTTAATCTCACTAACAAAATGCAACATGCATGGTATTCATCATAGACAGATGAATGCAGTGAAAATAAATTAATCTTTCAAGTAGCCTAAATTCTATGTGAAGAAGAAGGAAGCTATAAAATCTTTCTGTTCAATTCTTAGCAAAAGAAAATCAGCTGCAACTCCTTTAATTTAGATTTGATCAAAATAATTGAAATAGGTATTTTTAATGTATTAGTAGTATTTGAAACAAATAACAAATAAACCCGGGTTGTGGAATGCTGTGGTATAGCCCGATCTCATCAGATCTTGGAAACTAAGCAGTGTCAGTACTTGGATGGAAGACTCTGAAGAGGAAGCCAATGACATATCACCTCACATGCCTTGAAAACCCTTGCTGGGGTTGCCATAAGTTGTTCGTGACCTGACAGCACCTGCATACATAACAAATAAACGAACTACATGTAATAGACTATAAATATACATTCTATAACTCTGAAATAATTCCAACAAAAACTTTAATGACTTCCAATTCTTTTCCAGTCTGGAAATCCAGTACATCTATCTCAGCCTTTACCAGCAGAAAATAACAGTTCACAGTAAGAATCAAGCAAAGCTGAAGGCAGAAGGAAGGCCTGATTTCCATATGCAAAATATCTAATTTCCATTACAAAACATAAACCATATTGTTTCAATGAGAAAAATGTTTTCAGCCAACAACAAATGAGAAACTATTCTTCTAGTGCTCTTTTCAGAGCCTGTGTTGTGTAGCAAGTTGGGCAGTATGCCAAGTAAAGCCATCTCTCAACATGTGAGGATGTCAAGGATAAAAGAGAGGCAGCAATTCCACAGAGACAGGGAATAATTCAGAGAAGGGTCCTTCTCTCATCCTCAGGGAACACTAGTTCTGCACTCACAAAAATAGGATGTCAGAAGAATATTTGTTTCTTCAAAGACCCCTTGCTGCTGTATCAAGGAAGATTATATGAAATGTAGGAAGTTATTTGAATGCTTTTTAAAAGATCTTTAAGCTATCACCAAAGACAGCCTCTATAGTGAAACATTTTTTCCCACATGAGTGAATGGAAGATAAAATATAGGCCAGGCCATTATGTGTGTGGGTGGGTCGGTGGGGTAAGCATGTTTGGAGGAAACACAATACTCTACAATCACAATGATTTGGTTTGCCAACTATTGTAATTAAAATAAAATCCTAAAAGATGAATTTATTAATTAATAAAGCATGTTACTATGAGCAAGAGGTAATTGGAGCCAGCACCATGGACAATGAAAGTTATACTACCTTCAACAGAACAAGGGGGAGAGGAAATATGGGATACCGTAATAGACAGTAACTGAAAACACACAAATATCAAAACAGTTCACTGGAATCAGTCTTGGTGCATGAGTGTCTTAGCTTTAATAATAACTCTAAGCAAATCAGAAGCAAGCCAGAAGAGAGTTCATATTGAGTATCAATTAGAACATATTCAGATTTTTTTTCATTCTACACACGTGTTCAGAAAATATTGCCAAATGGGCAACCCAGATGAGGTTTTTGTTTATATATCAAACAATGCAGGAGGTGACATGGGACAAGAGATAGTAACTGACTGCCACTGCTGAGTGGCAGCTGGGGTCAAAAGAGGTGTCCAGTGTCCTTAACAGCAGGTCCTTTGTTGGGTCCTTTTTTGCCATTTTTTCCTCTGCTTAAATAGCAGCCAGTGTCCAAGCTTAGGGACTACATGTGAGCATATTACCTTTAAATTCTCCACGTTTTCCTTATTTGGGAAAGAAGATTTTTTCTCCTTCCTTTCTTTTGGTTCCCTGCTCAGTTATTCTTTGCTTGCCTTCTTGTCCCCCCAGCAGCCTTTATTCTTCTGAGTAGACCTTCATTTTTTTCTACCTATTTTATCCATCTTTTTTCTGTGCATTTTCTTCTATCCTTCCTTGATTGCTATTCTGTTCCTCTAGCACACACGATAGTGCCATCTGATGTGACAAATTCTTGAAAGCGTTGTTTTCCCATATCAACTTTGTTGCCTTCTTTTGGTTTCAGTCTGCTGTCTATGTAAATGGATGGCATCCTGAGAACAAATTTACTAGAGATTTCATGGGCAGGAAACCTTAGCTCACCCTGAAATATTGCCAATGGGTAGAAGAAGCTAGCTGTTTGAGGCAAAGTTTGCAATTTTTCTGCATCTTCTCCCAACTTCATCAATTTCTTTCCTTTTACTTTTCTCCATGTCTTTTTACTGAGAAACATATTTTATTTATTCAAGTTTTCAAGGTTCCAGTTTATTGCAAAGGGCCAAAGGCCATTACAAAAATTAGGCTAACAGCATATTCCTGAGCTCTAAGGGCAAAAGCCCTTAGGAGGCCAGGAAGGCGCAGCATTGGCATTCGGGACCCCCACGCCGGTGTCCAAGCAACTTACACCAGCGTAAGTGGCCCGAACGCTGGCAGAAACGCCTGGACACTGGTCACCGAGCGCTGCTGTGGCAGTGCTGCCCCGGGATGCCAACGGGGCCTTCCACCGGCATCCCACTGTTGTCAAAGCCTGCACCAGCATCCCAGGAGGCATTCGAGGGTGTTCTGGTGTCCTGGAAGATGTTCCCAGGGCATTCCAGCGCCAGGCTGGGGGAGCCTCCAAAGCCCTTTCGGGCCAGGAACACTCTTTTATTTTTGAGATACGCCACCTTTTTAGGTGGCGTATCTCCTGTGCAACCCTATGAAGGGCGTAGGGAGGTTTCAGTGAGGCCGAAACCTCCTTTGGAGGCAGCACAGCCGCCTATGACTGGCACAGGCATTCCTCTCAGGAATGCGCTGTAAAAACACTACAAATTAATATGATAATCTTTGATAACATTTACATTTTAGTACCACATTAGAACTGAACTTATCAAAATATTGAACATAAAACATTAGAAGTAGCCTAAAATTTAACTAACAAAAACCTCAACTGCTCATGAAATCGCAGCTTTTAACACTTGCCTGAATAGAGCTCACATTTGTGAATGGAGAATCCCACATCTTACCATGTCAACCACTTATAAATGGAATATGCAGTTCAGTTCTGATCTCTAACAATACTTTGGGTCAGCCTAGCCTGAATTTTCTTTGCCTCTAGAGCAAAGAGTGACTTTATGTGAGACGGCTGGCTCAGCATCTGTGAGGAGAAATAGAACGTTCTCTTTCACTGTCTAACTTAGCCAAGATTGTTTACTTGTGTATTACTATCTCTTAAACAAATCTCAAATATTGCATACCGTATATACTCGCGTATAAGCCGAGTTTTTCAGCCCAAAAAAAGGGCTGAAAAAGCCGGCCTCGGCTTATACGCGGGTCAATATGGTAGAGGAGGGAAGGAGGGAGGGAAGGAGGGAGGAGGGAACTTACCACCGCCGCCATCGCTGCCGGGCGCACCCAGCTCCCCTTGCCCAGGAGCGCCCTGGAAGGGCCTCCTGTGGCCGAGGGAAGGCTGCGCCTCCGCCGCCGCTGGGCGCACCCGGCTCCCCTTGCCCAGGAGCGCCCTGGAGGGGCCTCCTGTGGCCGAGGGAAGGCCGCACCTCCACCGCCGCCGGGCGCACCCGGCTCCCCTTGGCCAGGAGTGCCCGCCGCCACAGCCTTCGCCGGGCCTGGAGCGGCCTAGGAGCGGCCTGCAGGGCCTCCTGGGCCGCGGGGGGGGGGGGGCCGCCACCGCCTGCCTGCGCACCTGGAAAAGGTAAGCCTGTGGGGGGGAGGGGTTATAAGCCGACCCTCGGCTTATACGCGGGTGCCTAATTTTTCCCCATTTTTGGGGAGAAATTAGGCACCTCGGCTTATACGCGGGTTGGCTTATACACGGGTATATACGGTAATAAAATTTGTATAACTTAAAAATCTGTTCACTAATCTGTTGCAAAATTCAAATATCTTACTGAAGCTCTGCAGCCAGAGGATTGCCATAGTTGCTTCTTTCTATGGCTTTACCAAGTAAATCAGCTTAAGCTTTCTTGCAGACATATTTGGGAACAGTTTGTGTAATTCTATAGAAAGGCATAGTTGGGATGGATTGTTAAAAGTTTACTTACACTTAATTTTATTTATTTATTTTTGGTGCAAAAATGGAAAGGATTACTTGGAAGGGGGGAATGGAAAAGCTCTTAGACAAAGCAAAGGAGGCGTGTGCGTATGTGAAAGGAACTATAAACACCATCTCTTCTTGAGGACACAAGCCACCTGTGGACTAGTGTATTTAAATGGCAACAGAAAGTGTGATCCCAAAGACTTAAAAGCCCACATTAACACAAGTGAGGGGATAATTTACTGTCTATCACAAGAGGAGGTAAGAAGAGCATTAAGCTGTATCCTAGAAACAAATGAATAGTAAAATAAATCAAGAAATCATTATATAAATGTGTATCTAGATGTCGAATTTGTTACATATTTCTGAACAGGATAGTACTTACAAAGCCATTGCTAGAGATATATTCATACAGTGGAAGGGCAGAGCTGAGGTTAAACATTTTATATACTTTCTAAAAAGGAGCATTATAAGCTGGGACAGAGAGGCATCTATCTCTAACATGACACACAAATAAAGCTGAATTTATAAGCAGTGCACTACTACTTTCATTAAGTATTTTTTTCTGCCAAGAAAGCCTGGTGACTGAAAGAGAGGACATGAAATGGTGTTGTGGGAATTAAAGGTTTCCCTTCCCTCTTCTACCATTTTTAAAAACTACTTGTCCTAAATCAACATTCCACAGCACTCACCTCTGATGGTTATCAGATGCTCAGTGTGCATCAGTAGCAAAAGTTTCTTCTGGATGAAAGGTTTCCATGATTAACTTGCTAAATGTCATTGCCTGTTGTAGTGTGAATGCAGACTTGTTCATCACATAGTAACAGGGTGAATAAAAATCAATGAATTATTTTTAATGAAAAATGGATTTTAAAAATTTAAATAGGATTTTTTTAAAAATAAAAAGCTTTTTGAGAAAAGAGCTATCTAAAGATAGTTATTCATCATGAAATAAGGATTCATTTTTAATTATGTAGCATGTAGGGGTGGGCAAAAAAAATTTTTTGGTACATTTTGGGTTTATTGGGCCCAATTTTTCCAATAAACCTGAAATAAGCCGAATACCCATAACAGTAAATATACAAATTTGGCTTATTTTTGGTTTTCTCGAAAAAATTAGACCCCATAGGCTCTATGGGGATTATTTCGAAGCTCCAGGGGAGGGCATTTTTTGGAGGTACAGCCCCCAAATTCACAGCAAAGCTTGAAGGGACTCTCCTTGCATGACCCCCAAAGTTTGGTGAAGATTAGGTCAGAGGGTCCGATTTTATGGGGTCCTGAAGGGGTCGCCCTCTTCCTCCATAGAGAATCATTGCGAAGTTTCCTTATAGGAAGTCTGTAGAAGCTCCCCCCGCCTTTTTTCCCTATGCCTTCTGAATTCCAAGCTGCAGAGTTTGATGGCTGCAAAGTCATTAGTATGAGAAATTGTAATTGATGGGCATATTACGGGATGTGATAAGAGATCTTGGAAAATCAGAGGCTGTCTCCAAAAAAAAAAGTATTACAGCGAGAGGTTAGCATGTCGCTTCGTGCTCATCGTGTTTGCTCGACTCAGTTCTTTAGTATTCCTCCCACACATTGCTTGCCTGCTTATACCTATATCTTGACAACTCCTCATTTCTTAAGAGCTTTTTTTTCTTGCTAGACTAAATGCTAACCCTTCTATGGTTATACAAGGTAGATACATGAACCTACCATATTCGGAAAGGACCTGCCCATGTTCTTCTGGTTCTATTGATTCTCTAGCACACATGCTCCTGGAGTGTCATTTTTATGAGGATCTAAGATCAAGTTATATTATTCCTCTTCTAACAAATTGGGCTAATATCTCTGTGCCTGACTTAATACCCTATTTATTAAGTGACAGTGATCCTAAGGTTACATAGCCAGTGGCAAAATTAATCTCAGTTCTTGTAGCTCTTAAACAACAGATTTACAGCCCATTCCTGAGAATTGGGCCAAAACTCTTTAGGAGGTGGTGTAAATGTGTGTAATCACAAGTTTACAAGCATTCACGACGGCGGTGAGGCCAGTCCTGGCGACGGCCGAGCGCCACGGGACTGCGCCTCCCCCCTCCGCCGGCGCGGCCTCTCTGTGGCGCCGGCACCAGAGTGGAGAGGCCACGCCGGTGCAGGGGGGCGTTCCGGGGGCGAGCCGGGGGGAGGAGCCACCGCTTGATTGGCTTCCTCCTATTTAGCAGGCACAGCCTCTCTGTTTTCAATGGGGTGAAAAGCCCCAGTTAAACAAAACAAAAAGCCACGAAATGGCTTTTTTTGTTTGTTTAACAGCGTCAGGGAAATGGCTTATGAAGAGGTGCCGCTGCGCCTCTTCCCTGCATCCTCATACAACTCAGCTCAGGAATGGACTGTTAGAATTATGTTCCTCACGATTTATGAATCACGATTTATGAACCAAGGAGCCTCTAAGGGAGAAAGGAAAGAACTCAAAAAGGCGGACTGGTTCTAGCCTCTTCTTTTTCCTCCCTGATAAAGTTACAGTGGGAATGGTTTTGTGATTTGATGTGTAGAAGAAGCCTGTCTTGCAGAGAAGTGGACATTCTTAGAAACAGCAGACATGCTTTAGAGACCAGGAGATACTTTTGTGGGGAACATAAAGAGACATGTAAATCCACTGAAGCACATATTACACTTTCTTTATGCTCAGATGCTATCAAGCCGCTTGACCTCATTAGCTTGTAGGACCTGCTTTTACTGTCACCACCTTTATGAACATAAGAAAAAAGAATAAGAAAGCCAACACAGACTGAATTTATAGTGGTAAATTTTCTACAGTAAACAGAGAGAGACAGGCAGAGGCAGCAGACAAACAGAGCAATAACTTAACAGAAAAGCATATGGAGATGAAAGTTTAGAAGGTGTTGAACTAATGACAAATACTACTTGTATAATTAAATATTATTGTTTTGTTGGGAGCTGAGAAACTGTCTTTTTCACTGTCTCTGAGTGAGTGATTCTTAGCAACTCTCTAGGATTCTCGGTAACATGCCAGGATGTATTATCTTTTATTGTAGTAAGAAGCTATAAACTCACCTACTTTTTATTTCTAAAGTCTAAAGAGAAAGAATGACTGATCACTACTGAGAGCTGAGCCCAGCCTGTGGCAGACAGCTTTTAGTACTGCCTTCCATGCCTCACAGCCCATCCCTAACTCAAATCCCTAGAGTTTTTAACCAATGGGAGGCTGTGGAGGATTTGTCAGAAAGCGACAGAGACAGGGAGAGAGAAGTGAGTGGGAAAACCAAAAGCAACAGAAAAATTGCTCAGATAGAGCACAAACTTCAATTGGTACAGAATACTGTAGCCAGGGTGTTAACTGGAGCAAGTCACAGGGAGCATAGCACTCCAGTCATGGCCCATCTACACTGGCCCATCTACAATTTGTTTCCAGTCACAATTCAAGATGCTGATTTTGACTTTCAAAGCCCTATATGGCATAGAACCAGCATACCTGAAGGGCTGCCTACTCCCTTGTGAACCTGCCCAACCACTATGGTCATCTTCAAAGGCCTGTTTTGGGTACCCTGACTTCCGAGATTATGTGGGTGGCAACACGGGAGAGGGTCTTTTTGGTTGTAGCATCAAAGCTTTGGAACTGTCTCCCCAGGGAAATGTGTCTGTCCCCTTCTGCTGCTTGCTTCCAATTGGTGAAGACTTTTTTTGTTTCTTCTGGTGTTCCCTCAGTGATCCCTCTTTCGTGAACAATGTTTTAATTGCTTTTAAAATGTATTTTATACAGATTTTAGCTCTGTTTTTAATTATTTTAATGATGTGTGTTTGGGGGGGGGGGAGGTGATCTTAATGGTTTTAAAATTTGATTTTACCCTATATGTTTTACTTTGTTAGTGGCATTGGTGGCAGAAGAGAAGAAGAATAGGATATAATTTTTGTAAAATAAAAAAGAATGTTTTCCAGCACAATTATTTTCATATTTAGCCTTACTAACTGCTCACAAACATGCCATGGCCCAAACTGCTTGCTCCCTTCTAACAGGGGTGTGGTGGTTGGGGGTGGGGTGGGGGAATTGAGGCAGCACCCTGCTGTCACACAGCCACATATTTAAATATTTCAAAAATAGTGGGACAGCAATTACGTTATGTAAGAAGTGAAAATTGTTTCTGAAGTGAAAATTGTTTCTGAATGAATAAGGCTTTAATCGGTAACACAATGTGCAAGGGAATAACCAAATGATAAGCTTGGAATACACTCCTAATCTTCATGCTTACTAATTAAGTCTCCTCTCCTTCTATTCAGGTCAGATCTAATAGTACAAAATAAATTTCCATAAACTGAAATGTGCCTTTTCTCTTTCTATCATTTCGCTGTGCAGCCACAACTTCTAAGAACTTATCTGGAAATTATGTGTGACTCTTCATTGCACTGAAATCAATAAACCACACTGTCAGTTGCAAACACCTAAATTACCAAAGGCAAGAAAACAAGCGTCTGAAGATTTTCTGAACTGTGAGGATAAGCTCAGCACTGCCTTTAGACCTTTACAGATCAGAACAGACCTTATGTCCCCCCTTGCCTATAAAAGCTGGCTACATTATATCAACGCTCACATAAAATGCAAAAATACAGAGCTTAAAGAAGACATTTTTCTCCTTGGTTGGTTTTACCACTAGATGGCCCTAGTTATTTATTTAATTCCTTTATACTCTACCTTTCTCCCCAATGTGGACCCAAGCAGCTTATGTTGTTCGTCTCATCTTTGTTTTACCCTCATAACAACTCTGTCTGGTAGGTTAAGCTGAGTGTGTGACTGACCTGAAGTCACTTGGGTCTCCCAGATCCTAGTCTGCACTCGAACCACTACGCCACACTGGCTGTCCAATTAAGCAAGAGAGTTAAGAAACTTTCTTTTCCTCAGCTCCACCCACCTCCATCTGCAATATGGAGATAACATTGTTCACTAAGTTTGCTGAATAGTTCTCAGCAAATATATTTGCCAGGTAAGCTGCTACGATTATTCATGACTCACATCTCGGATTTGATTTTCTCACCTTCACTGTCCACCACCCAATTCAGGCCTCATGCTGGGCAGCTTTGTGGCTACGCATCAGCTGTGGAACAAGAGTTTCATTTCCTTCTATACATAAATTTCTCCTCAGGGTCATGGTGGAGTCAGATAATTAAAGAACAGGGAGCACTCCGTTTGCCACTCCATGCGCCACATTAGGAAGCATCATTTAAATGGCCAACACTGAACCCAATGCCTGCCTCAGAAAACTCTAAATAGTAAAGCAGTTTCTTTCTTGAAAAAGGTACTAAATGTTATCACATTCGTTCACAGATTCATTGTTTGTTGCAGACACTAAAAGCAACCTAGCCAACAAACTCTTTCTGCTCGAACTGCTGCTCATCAAACAATGAGCTCAATGATCGCCATATTCTATATCACCACCACCCAAACCAATGGTTGCTTGAGCATAAATAACACTCAGCTGCTCTACAGGATTTTTTTTTAAGGAATACAGAAAAACAGCATGAATTTTGAACATGTGAAAGCATTACAATATACCAAAACTTGGGGGGAAAGACAATGCCTTCCATGGCATGTGGTTACTAATGCAGAATGAAGCAGACTCATTTAAAACCAACGTTAAAACAGTTGCCGTAGATCTTATTTATTTATTTAAAATATTAGCCACCTTTCTACCTTGCAGCTGTCAAGGCAACTAACAATGCAAATAAAACAAGTTATAAAACATAAAAGATGACAGTTTAAAATCTCAATTAGGACTGCAGATTAATTAAAAAAAACTAAGATAGTCAGATGCAATCCTAAATAAAACTCTCGTCTGCTGCCTCTTGAACATCGGAAGTGAGGGGGCAAGACACACCTCATTGGGGAGGTTGTTCCACAGTTGTGGGGCTGCTACTGAAAAGGCCCACTCTCATGTGCCCACCAGACAAGCTTCTTTGATTGGTGAGAGAATTACGATTGCCTTTCCATGTGATATTTTTACAGGCAGGAACACATGAGAGAAGGTGGACCTTCAGAAACTACGGTCTCAAGCCATGTAGGGCTTTAAAAGACAAAACTAACACCTGGAATTGGGCATATAGATGCCTAGATGTTTCTAGGTGCAATTTAAAATGCTCATCTTAACCTTTAAGATATTTCATGACCTGAAAGTCATATATTTAAAACACCTCCTCTCCCTATAGATTCTCCCCCCCAACCCCCCGCACACACTTAGACTCACACTTTAGGTCAAATGAATGTATGAGTCTGCCTGATACTGAACAAGACTACTGGTTTATCAAATTATCGATATTATAAACTCTGACTAGCAGTAGCTTTCTGATGCTTCAAGATAAAAAATTTCATATCACCTGTTATCTGATTCTTATAACAAGACATGAAGTGGATTGAACCTGGGACTTGGCACACAAAGCATATGCTGTATCACTGAACAACAGCTCTTCCCACAACCTTTTTTTGTGGAGGTACATTTGTCTTCTGTGAGATCATCAGCCTTTTAAGTGGTTGCATCTGTCCTATAGAAAAGTCCTCCAGAGAAGGTGCAAAGAACACCTTTTCTGGCTAGATATCGTAAGCTGTGAAAGGCCACATTATTTCATAGAATCATAGAGTTGGAAGGGACCACAAGGGTCATCTAGTCCAACCCCCTGCACAATGCAGGAAATTCATAACTACCTCCCCCCATACCCAGATGACAAAAAAACAAAAAACCCTCCAGGATCCTTGGCCAATATGGCCTGGAGGAAAATTGCTTCCTGATCCCAAAGTGGCGATCAGCATTACCCTGGGCATGTAAGAAAAGGCCACAAGAGCCAAACACTGATGCAAACCTTTCTGCCCTACCTCTTATGATCTGCTTAATTTCACAGAATCAGCTTTGCTGACAGATGGTCATCTAGTCTCTGCTTTAAAACCTCCAAAGAAGGAGAGCCCACCACCTCCCAAGGAAACCTGTTCCACTGAGGAACTGCTCCGTCAGAAAGTTCTTCTTAATGTTTAGCTGAAAACTCTTGTAATTTAATTTCAACCCATTGGTTCTGGTCCAACCTTCTGGGGCAACAGAAAACAACACCGCACCATCCTCTATATGATAGCCCTTCAAGTACTTGAAGATGGTTATCATATCACCTCTCAGTTGTCTCCTCTCCAGGCTAAACATACCCAGCTCCTTCAACCTTTCCTCATAGGACTTGGTCTCCAGACCCCTCACCATCTTTGTTGCCCTCCTAAGGACATGTTCCAACTTGTTTACATCCTTTTTAAATTCTGGTACCCAAAATTGAACACAATACTCTAGGTGAGGTCTAACCAGATCAGAGTAAAATGACACCATCACTTCGCGTGATCTGGACACTATACTTCTGTTGATACAACCCAAAATCACATTTGCCTTTTTAACTACAGCATCACACTGCTGATTCGTGTTAGTATATGGTCTACTAAGACCCCTAGATCATTTTCACATGCACTACTGCCAAGACAAATCTCCCCCATCCTATAATTGTGCATTTAATTTTTCCTATCTAAATGCAGAACTTTACATTTATCTCTGTTGAAATTCATTTTATTAGTTTTAGCCCAGTTTTCCAGCCTGTCAAGATCATCCTGCATCCTGGCTCTGTCTTCTACCATACTTGCTACCCCTCCCAATTTAGTATCATCAGCAAATTTAATAAGCATCCCCTTTATTCCTTCATCAAAATAATTTATAAAGATATTGAACAACACAGGGCCCAGGACAGACCCCTGAGGCACTCCACTTGTCACTCCTCTCCAAGAGGATGAGGAACCATTAACAAGTACTCTTTGGGTGTGATCTGTCAACCAGTTACAGATCCACCTAGCAGTAATAGGATCTAAACCACATTTTACCAACTCGTCAACAAGAATATTATGTGGAACCTTATCAAAAGCCTTACTGAAATCAAGATAATCTATGTCCACAGGATTATCTCCTTTCTCAAAAAAGGAGATAAGGTTAAAAATATTGTCGAAGGCTTTCACGGTCAAAGTTCATTGGTTCTTGTAGGTTATCCGGGCTGTGTGACCGTGGTCTTGGTATTTTCTTTCCTAATGTTTCGCCAGCAGCTGTGGCAGGCATTTTCAGAGGAGTAACACTGTCCTTCAGTTATTCCTCTGAAGATGCCTGCCACAGCTGCTGGCAAAACGTCAGGAAAGAAAATACTAAGACCACGGTCACACAGCCCGGATAACCTACAAGAACCAGAGATAAGGTTAGTCTGACATGACTTGTTCTTGAGAATCCCATGCTGGCTCATAGTAATCACAGCCATCCTTTCTAAATGCTCAAGGACTGATTGTTTATTTTGTTCTAAAATTTTTCCAGGTATAGAAGTCAAACTGACGGGTCGGTAGTTACCCAGATCCTCCTTTTTCCCCTTCTTGAGGATAAGGACAACATTTGCCCGCCTCCAGTCTTCTGGCACCTGACCTGTTCTCCAAAAATAATGGACAGAGACTCAGAAATTGCATCCGCAAGTTCTTTCAGTACCCTTAGATGCAATTCATCTGGCCCTGAGGACTCACTTTCATTTTAAGAAACTAGGTGATTATGTACTACCCATGCTGATCCAAGGCTGCAACTCCCTTCCCTCATCATGTGTTCTTTTTTTTTGCCATGTTGAGCACTGTTTCCCTCTCAAGAAAAGACTGAGGTAACGTAGGAATTGAGCAGTTCTGCCCTCTCACCTGTTACAATTTCACTTTCGTGTCCCCACAATGAGCCTACCATGTCCTTGTTCAATGAACTGGCTGAACTTCTGAGCTCCTTTAAGTTTGTTCTTGATTCTGCCACAAGTAGCTGTGTTCCTACCACAGCACAAATGAGCTGACTGAGCTTATCAGTCTGTGATTCCTATTTGGGTGATTGTTGTAGTCTTGTGTATTGTATAATTTAGGTAAATGTAATACCCAGTGCAAACACCAGATACTGATCCATGGAGTGATGTCACATCACAACGTTTACTAGGCAGACTATATTTACAGGGTAGTTTGCCATTGCCATCCCCAGTCATCTACACCTGAGCCCCAGTGAGCTGGGTACTCATTTTTCTGACCTCAGAAGGTTGGAAGGCTGAGTCAACCTTGAGCCGGCTACCTGAAAGTGACTTCTGTTGGGATTGAACTAAGATTGTGAGCAGAGCTTTGACTGCAGTACTGCAGTTTACCACTCTGCACTACCAAGCTACCTATTGTATAATTGTTTAATTTAGTTTTATTTAAAACCTTTTAATACCATTTTCCACCCATCTTCGTGTCCCCAAGGCAGGAATTACTAGGTATTACTGTTGCATTTTATGATTGTACTTCATGTTTTTGATTATAAACCACTTAGAATGAAGATAGGTAGGCTATGTATTTCTTGTATATAAACAAGAATAAAATCAGTATTCGTATTCTGTGTAGTTTACAAGAGCCACTTGTGACACCTGTATGAAATTAATAGGAAATATGTAGTTGAACTCATATTTTTTGAAGAAGGCTCACTAGGAACCATTTTAAACACACACACATCTGCAACGGGCATATAGAAGAGCAGAGTCAGAGCTGTGATGTAAATCCAAAATAGAGAGACACTGACTGTGCAAGAAGGAAAACTGAAGAGACAGCTTCCCTCCCAAAGCGATATTTTAATTCCAAAGGAAACTTCACTAATCCCTGGGAAGATTTATTACCTGTATAGAAAACAAGACTGCAATTGGCCTATACAATAATCTACTGGTTTCCTCAGGGGCAATTTAGAGTTTAAAATGATGGAGGACTAAACTTAAAAAACAAAAAGTCAGCTGGAACTTTGATCTTACCTTTCATTTGATTTAAAGACTCCATAAGGCAAGAAATAAAAGTGCAGCAATAAGGGAAAATCTACTGCAGAAGCACAGGTCATGCTAAGCATTCCCCTAGGCTATAAACTATTTTGCCAAACTGTTTATGTGAGACACCTTTTCAAGTATACCTTGTCAAGGCCTACCATCCCTTGATTGCAAAGCACCTTCTGTTTTGGAAAAAAAAGGAAGTGAATAGATAGAAATTATTGTCTTGCTTTCTCAAAGCAGAGGGTAACCCTCTTGAAAAAGGTTCTCACCCAGAATGCAAGACTAGCACTGTCAATGTCCAGGTGGGGCCTGGCGATCTCCTGGAATTACAACTGCTCTTCAGAGATGTTCCCCTGGAGAAAATGGCTGCTCGGGAGGGTGGACTGAACAGTATTGTACACCACTGAGGTAGTGAAAATCATCCAAAAGTCAAGTTGCTGTTAAACATATACAGCATTTTCTAAAAGCAGAAATAAGTTTGCTAAAAAGGTTTTTTTCCATATAGCCCAGCTGTGTCTGATGCAGCAGGATCATGACACAGGCAAATGGGTTTCAGTGCAGGCCAACAATGGGCCAACACAGAAAAGCTTTAAAGAGAGATGACAATTTACACTACCCTGGGCTCATTGAAAGAAGGATAAAAAGGTTATATATAGGATATACAGATAAATGAAGTAAAGTCATATAAGACTTTACAGATAACATGTAGATATACTCTGTAGCTAAGGTTATTGTAAAGATTAAACATTATTAATCATGCAAACAGTTCATGCATGATGCCCTATAGTTTTATGAATCTGTGTTTACCAGGATCTGCCTTGAGATAAATCAAAATTACGTTACCTGAGATATTACAGATGAAAAATTGTGATTTGCCCAAAGAGACTGTGATTTGCCAAAAGCTATCCAGAAAAAAGGGAAATCAACATGGCTTCTTCAAATGGAAAGAACTCTAGGATTTTTTTGAGCAGGTTAACAAGCCTGAGGATAAGGGTACCTCGGTAGACGTTACATACTTGGACTTCCAAAAGGCTTTTGGCAAGATATCTCACCAAAAACTCTGAGTAAGTTTACCAGCCATGGGATAAGATGACATGTCCTCTTAGAAATTAGCAGTTGGTTAAAAAAAAGAAAAGAAAAAGAAATTAACAGTTGGTTAAATGACAGGATGCAGACAGTAGAGATAATGGGACAGTTCTCACAATGGACCCTTATGGGGTCCCACAAGGATCAGCATTGGAACTATTTAATTTGTAAATGATTTAGAATAATTTGTAAATGATTTAGAATAGGGTGTGTGCAGTGTAGAAGGCAAGGTTATACATGATATCAAATTATTCAGGATGGTGAAAATCAAGGCAGATTGTGACAAGCTGCAGGCAAATCTCTCTAAACTGGGTAAGAGTGCAACAACATGGCAAATGAAATACAGTGAGGGTAAGTGTAAGGAGATGCATACTGGAACAAACCCCTCTGATTTAAAATATATAATGATGGGGCCTGAATTGGCTGAGACTGAGACTGAAGGAGATCTTCTGGTGTGAGTAGAAAGCTCAATGAAAATATTGACCCAGCGGGCAGCAGCACTAAAAAAGGCAAACTCCATTCTATGAACTATTAGGGAGATTGAAAATAAACTTGCCACTATTGTAATGGAGCAAAAAACAAGAAACAATTGGTATTGTGGGAGAATTAATTTTAATTCACTCTGAAACCACTACGTGCTTCACATACACTTCATTAGGGGTATCTGAAAGAAATGCAAGAATACTCCCATGTAAGAAGTAGGTTCATAACTTAGGGATGCTGCTGGATCCTGGTCTACCTGGATCCATGAGGAGGTGCAGTTCTCCTCTGTGGCATGTAATACCTTTTATCAGTTTTGGCTAGTGTACCAGCTATGGCCACTTCTAAAAAAGCATGGTCTGGCTACAGGTAAATCATATTCTGATCACATACATATTAGGTTACTGTAATATGCTCTAGGTGGGGCTGCCTTTTAAAACTGTCCAGAAATTTCAATTAATTCCCAATGCGGCTGCCAGGTTGTTGTCAGGAGTTAATTGCAGAGAATATATCACCCCTATGCTGAAAGATGTGCACAGGCTATCCATCTGTTTCCAGGCACAATTCAATGTGCTGGTTCATCTATATATCTAATTCCCAAATCTGCCCCTTGCCTGCGGATACTTAAATCTGCAGATAGGGGGCAGACTGACCCCCAACAGGTTCTTCTGCAGACTTGGGGGACTCCCTAGGTCTGCAGAAATATCTGAAACAAAAATCTGAAACAAAGTATATTGGGGGGTTTAAATCCATTCAGGTGAGGAGGACTCCAGCTGCCTTGTTGGGCCTGGGTCAGCAGAGTCGGCGACAATGGGGGGGGGGAGAGGAAAGCTGCAGTGGGCTCTGCAGTCTTGGAAGCCTTGCTGGGCCTGGGTCATCCGCGGCAGTGGTGATGGGGGGGGGGTTTAGATGGGAATCCCTCACCCACAAGTTTTGTGGGCCCCCACTTGTTAAAGCTCTAAAATGGCACAGGGCCAGGATACCTGAAAGGCCATCTCTTCCCATACTCTCTAGCCTCCCAGTTAAGGTCAGCCTCCCAAGCCCTGTGTCCCTGCTTCCAGAGATGTGGTGGATGATTACTAGAGACAGGGAATTTTCAGTGGTAACGCTTCACCTTTGAAATGCCCTCTCCCTTGAAGCTTACCTGGCATCTACTAGACTCCCTTTCAGGTGCTTGGTGGGAATATTTATTTTTATCCAGACTTTTAACTATGGGATTTTATATTTTGTCCTTTTTTGGGGTCTGTTTTTTGTTTGATTTTTGTTTTATGAATATTTCATGTTGTTTTTATGTCCCTGTCTTGTTTTTAAATGGTGTTTTGTTACTATATTGATAATTTATTATTGTCATGATGTTATGGTTTTTTTCCCCCCTAAACCACCTCAAGCTGGACTCTGGAAAGGTGGCACAAACATTTACTAATTATTTCTTGTAAACTGAGGTAAGCATACTGGCCAGCAGTACTCTATTTTTAATAATATACAGTATCACCCACAACACTAATATGCAAATTGTAGAATATCTTCAGGGGCTTTGTGTTATAATCACTGGTACAGTCTCCAGAGAGACTAGGGATACATAGCTTCCATAACTTATCCCAAAGATCTTATGTCACCCTAAAAAATGTCATAAAATCTCCTGTAGGTCTACTCACCAAACCAAATGACTTGCTCGAAAACTAACAATCTAGAAGCTCTCTTTCCAACATAAATATTCATTGTTTGGGGTCTTGCCTTAACTGGATTCACTGTTAGCATGTTAATTAAGATCCTACTTATTCCTAGGGACCTCTTTTTAAACCATGTGATAATATAACTGTACTGCGAATTCTCCTTCTCCCCCTTTTCACTTGTAAACTCACAATCATAGATAAGAAAGATCATTTTCTGCGTACAAAAGTGGAAGTGCTTATTTTTTCATTAAAGTCAACTATTGTAATTGTGATCTAGAGTTGTCACAATAGTCAACTGACAAAATACCAATTGACCAAATATTAATTAACTGCCTTTTATTTATTTAACTCTCAAATAACCCATGAAGCCAAGAACACTATTGTGAAACAGGCACAGCACCTAAATTTACTGAGTGAATGAATTTATTGTGGAATAACCATTCATGACTCAGAGCTAAAAAAAATGGCAGTTTACTTTTTATTTCATTATAATGTCATGTGTTAGCAAGGGAAGGAGTGAGGGCTAGTTGTCTCATAATCTGAAGCAGGCGGGACTATCCTTAGCAGTACAGCAAATCCTTTGCTGGCCACTTGCAATAACTGCAGGCTTCTGTTAGCAAGAACAGGCCCAGACTTTATGGCATAGCAGATGTTTTACACAGCAGCACCCTAGGATCTATATGCCTGAAAGCTTCTCTCTTATTCTTATAATTGACTTTGAACTTTAAATCACCAATTTTGAAAACAGATAGGTATTTACTTACAAATAATCAGTACACAGGCAGAACTGTTGCATTTATTATGTGTGAGAAGCAAGCTTTCTATAGAGCAAGGGAAACTGATTGGTACTTAACACTGGCATGAACTGCTGAAATTGAAATTACACAGACCACAAAGACAAGCACAAAACATAAGCAAAATGTTAAATGCACTTATTCTTCCTCTTCTAGGCAGAAATTAAGTGCATCATATTTTCAGCTCAAAAACTACCTGCATTTACAGAACTCGTTAGAATTGATTGTAAAGGGCCAATCTGAACATTCTTTGACCATGTCCAGAGGAGTATTCACATTGTCCTGGTATAACAGAGAAGTTGTATAATCCGCTTTTGAATTTTGAAATGATAAACCCTATCTCTGGAGTAGCATCCCACCAGTATACAGAGAATATGTTTAGCCCACACATTGTTTCCAACATGATACAGGCATTTTCCCAAGTGGTGCAGAATGCTACCAAGCTCATTGCCATAAAAAGATGGGCACAATATTCCGTTATTGCATCAGGAGGACAAAGATCATGTGACCTTTATGTCTTCCCACAGTCTATCAAAATACATGTAAAGTTTCTCATTTCTGTATCAGTTTTCACCTACAGGTAATTAGCAAAATGCCCTGACCTGGATAGCCCCAGGCTAGCCTGGTCTTGACAGATCTCAGAAGCTAATCAGGATCAGCCCTGGCTACTATTTGGATAGAAGACCTCAAAGGACTACCAGAGTCATGACACAGAGGCAGGCAATGGCAAACCTCCTCTGGATATCTCTTGCCTTGAAAACCCTATGGGGTTGCAATAAGTCAGCTGTGACTTGATGGGGGGAAATTTTCAAAACTACATTTACAGTATAAAACCCTACATTGCTGGAGCTGTTAAGTGTCTGTTTAAGAGAGTATATTTCTTTAAAGTGGCTACTTAGAATCAGTGCTGTAAGGTGATAATCAGCATTAGGAGTGTGCATTCAGATATTTTTGAGCTGAAATTATACCCAAAATTTCAAAATTCCTGAAACCGATATTCTGAAATGTTGGGGTTTTTTTCCATTTTATTTCAGTTTGAGTAGGCCTGGAATCCAGATGTGTGGGTAGACCTGGAAATCAGGCTTACCAATAGTATTTTCACACCTGAAAAGTTACCTGGAAAGGATTTCCCAAAATGATATCACACCCAAAATTTCAGGATAACAGTAATCACGGTAACCTTTATGTCTTCACACAGTGAAGAGTGCCATCAACCTCCATAAGGTTTTCAAGGCAAGAGACATTAAGAGGTGGTTTGCCATTGCCTGGCTCTGTACAGCAACTGTGTACTGCCAACCCTGCTTAGCTTCCAAGATCTAATCAGATCAGGCTAGCTTGAGCCACTCAGGTCACACAACAATAATGATAACCTTTCTGAAATATGGGAATTAAATCAAAGTGTAAAATTTGAATTACACAACCCTAATCAACATTGTCTTTATTTCACAGTTTCTGCAGAAATGTAGAGAGCTCTGGAAGCTCTCTACAAAGTTCTTTTAGCACTCTCGGGTACATACTATCTGGCCCAGGGGATTTGTACTCATCCAATGCAGCCAGGTGCTTCTCAACTACCTCCCTGTTCATGTCAACCAGCAGCCCGGATGCTGTGTCTTGCCTACTATCATGTCTAGATGAGCCCATTCTCTTTTTCAGGGAGAAAACTGAGGCAAAACATGCATTGAGCCTTTCTGTTTTCTCTCTGGCATCTGTCAGAATTTCTCCATTTTCACCCAACAGTGGCCCTATGGCCTCTTTTCCCTTGTGTTTGTTCTTCACATATCTGAATAATTTTTTCTTGTTGTAGTGAGCCTCCCTGGCTAGCATCAGCTCATTATGACCTTTGGCCTCTCTGATGGCTGACCTACAGTGCCTAGCAACATGTAGATACTCTTCTTTAGAGGTATGTCCTTGCCTCCATTTCTTGAACATTTCCTTTTTCTCCCTTAGCTCATCATAGAGTTCCTTTGGATTCAGTGGAGCTTGCCACACGTTTTACTCTAGATATGGTAGATGTAACATTTCTTCAGTTTAAAAAATACATTTTTAGCAATGAAGAAGTCTATCTACTGACTTCTGGGTCAGGTAGGTACAATCCACAGCAAAACAGGACACAAAGCTTACCAGTCTATTACAGCAATCCTAAGCAAGTCTATTCAGAATAGGGGTATGTATTCAGGTATGCCCAAACCAAAAATACCCCTGAAAACTACTTTTTTGGGTCAGTCTGGGTATACCAAAAGTGACTGAAAACACTTTGGAAATTCCTGGAGGAACAGTAATTGTGTTTTGGGTTTCAGAGCAGGGAGGGAGAAAAGAGGAAACGTGTGGCCAACAGCTGCTTGGTGGTGTCTGCTTCTTTTAAATTTGAAAGGGTTATTTTCTAGAAGAGCAGTCCCGGTGCCAGAGTTAGAAAATAATAACCCAGTACTGTACTGTAGGGAGGAGTACCTTAGGAAGGAATAGAGCCATGGAGGAAATTATCCACCACTTAGTAACTTTGCCTCATGTCAGTGAGGGCACCCAGTCGGACCCGGGATGAGTAAGCTCCGTGCTCTTTCCCCCCCCCTTCCGTTCCCATGGGAAAAGGGACAAAGGCTGGGAACTGTAACACCTCCCCTTCAAAGCCTTCCCGCTGTAAATCTGAGATCGACCTTCCTAGTGTCATTCTTAACACCTTGTGGAAGCTTCAAAGAAACTTGATGTTTTTGCATTTCAAAGTCTACTTGTAATTAATTCTTTGTATGTTCTATATATGCTGTATTTGTCTTTCTATGGCCATTCTGTCGTTGAATCTTTTCAAGGATACTGATCTCGTATACTTCTCTGAAACAAACTTTAAACTCTCTGTAAAACGTCTGGAGTGAAGTTTATGATACTGGAATGCTACGAGGTACTGAAATCCTGACACCTCATCATCCCTTCAAACATTTCTCCAAATAGAAGCATGGCACCATTGCTCTCCATACACCAGGCCATTCTTAAAGACAGCAAAAAATAAATGGCAACTCTATAGATACTTGAAATCCAACAGGAGGAACTCCATGACCAACCTGAGGGTCCCAAGTAGTTCCACTCTGTAAGCACCAGCTAGGGACAATTCATTAGATTTCAATACAAATCTACAGTCTATGTCCACCAGATCCTGAGGACAGATGCACAAAGTTATAATGGGAATACAAAGAAATATGTGTGGACATGTATGGGGGGAAAGGAAGAGCTCTCAACTAGTTCAAGTGATCCTGGAAAAGTTTTGTTCAGCAAAAGAAAAAACTTAAGGGAGCTGACACTGTGATAGCTGAAAGCAGTATTGTGTACCCACTTCCTACCTTAATAACTGCTTAAATGTGCATTTTTATTTGGAATGCTCTGAAAACAATTTCAACAAATACTTCAGCATTTCAGAATTTCATGACTTAATTGTGATAAGATGATCAGTGAGGCATATGTTCTCAATACCTGGTGGTGCTGGAAACAGCTGTCAAATCACACCCAACTTATGGCAACCCCTCATAGGGGTTTCAAGGCAAGAGACAGAGATTTTCCATCGCCTGCCTCTACTTAGCAAACCTGCACTTCCTTGGTGGTCTCCCATCCAAGTACTAACCAGGGTTGATCCTGCTTAGCTTCTGAGATATGATGAGATCAGGTTGGCCTGGTCTCTAAATCCCTAGCAGTAGTAAAATGGAAATGTTTTAAATACAAGCATTAATACATGTTGTTTATATCCTTACCTTTTATTAACTGGCAGATAAAAAGGAGGTATGAGTTGTGTCAGAAGATTTTCTTGATACTTACCCATGCTATGTAACACTCCTCAGCAAACTAACCATCACGTTACAATTAATGTTCTTCACAATTACTTATAATTATGGAATAAAACACTAGCTCTTAACACATCAGTAATGAAGATGTCCAACAACTGGAATAAATATCTGTTTGAAAGGCAGCTACCTCTATCTTTTCTTGAAAATAAAAGAAAAACTGCAAAACTAACTTCCCAGAACCAGCGCATATCTAACTGGAGAACAATATGCTGCAAAGCATATTTCTGAGAGGACAAAAACTCCTGATACCTGCTGTGGAGTCTCAGCAAGACTTTTTCTACCTTAATCTTGCAAAAGAGATAACATTAAATAGAGTCTTCTACAGAGTATCACTAGCCGCCTTAAAACACTAGCAAGAAATCACAGTTGTTTGTATGTGGGACGTGGTATGGATGATATAAAGGCAATTCAAGGGAGGATATAAAGCTGAGTAGTCCCAGGGCTCATCAAAGGAAAAACAGCACTCACGGAACAGATGACAATGCTATAAGCTGGTGGAAGGAAATAATAATGCATCCCTTTAGTGGGAATGTACTTTGCTGCCTCAAGACTAAATCAAGACTAGCAGAGCAATCCTGCAAGAGTAGTGGTGCAGCAGTTAGAGCGTTGGACTAGGATTTACTGGTAATTCCTTAATACACACTAAAAGTGAATAGAGTTTATCACTGAAATGCAGATAGTGAAAAAGGAATTATTTAGGGAATAATTCCCACAAGTCATGTGATGTTTATTTTTGAACCAAATCTTTGTATCCTCTCCCTGCCCTTATTTTAAAGAACATTTAAACAAAAAAATAAACCCTGGAAGAACAATATCTTTCAGACAACCATTGTCCAACTAAATATAGTGTTTCAGACATGCCTTTCTATACAGGGACCCCAAGGAGAGCCAACATACAACCAGTGTGCTCCGCCACCTGCACTAGCTCCAGATTGAGTACCAGATCAGGCTCAAGGTTTAGTATTAACTTTTAAAGCCCTAAACAGTCTGGGATCATTGTATCTTTGGGACCGCCTCTCCCTACATACCCTTCAGAGGGAAATGATGTCTTAGGTCATGTACACATGGTTGCTTTAACCTCCTTTATTCCCCGTTTCAGCCACGATCAAAGTAACGGGTTGGGGAAACTGTATGCATTGGCTGGAATGATCAGGGACGAAACTGTGTGCTAATGGAGGCATGAATACAGAAAAGCAGTCACCCAAGTTCAAATCAAATCCCACCCCTTTAAATGCTGCTCTGTAATTGGCTGACTTCGCAGTACTCACCCTGAGAGAAGAGTTCCTTCCTCCCAGACCCAACTGCCGCATAAAAAAGCATTTTAAGAACAAAAAACGAAGCAAACTGAAAGAAGGGGGGGGAATCTAAGCCTCATTTTTAAAAAGCCTTTCTTTTGCTCAGAAAGAGCTCCAAGGTAGCAGGAAGCACTTGAATCCCTGCCTCAATACACACTGCTTTGTGATTGGCTGTGAGAGAAGCCAATCTTCTGTGCTTCCCCTGTTTGGATATCTGCATGCTGCCTTGAAGAGGGGTTTGGAAAAGGGTGGGGCGAAGCTCAACCCGAGAACAGAGTATGCATGCTCTGTGACTCCGGAATAAGCCAGGATGAACGGTTGAATTCGGGCCAGAAGAGGAACGGGAAAAGCTGGGTTCATTTTGCATTGAAACAGTGTTGAGCTTCCAAGGAATGAGGTAACGTGCATACTGAAAAATTTGATCCTGGCTGAAACAGGGAATAAAGGAGGGTAAAGCAACCATGCATAAATGACCTTAGTGATCCCTGGCCCTAAAATCATCCCGCTATCCTCAACTAGAGCCAGAGCCTTTTCAGCCCTGACCCCAGCCTGGTGGAGGGCTGTCTAGTGAGAGCCATGCCCTGTGAGACTTGGTTCAGTCCACAGGGCCTGTAAGACAGAGATGTTCCACCAGGCCAGTGGTCAGCAAACTCATTAGTCAACAGAGCCAAATATCAACAGTACAACGATTGAGATTTCTTTTGAGAGCCAAATTTCTTAAACTTAAACTATATAGGTAGATACACTGTTAACTTAATAAACCTTAATGAAAGTTTTAAGTCTGAATTAATGACAAATACCTAATAAAGAGGGAAATCTTAGTATGGTTGGAGATTCCCCCCCTTCTGTAAGGAAATATCAAAGCAAAATGGGAGGGGAGACACAAATCTAAATGACATTGAGGGGGTGAAAGAGGAATACCGTGATCCTAGATATGGGCGGGGGAGAGAAGCAATAAAACCCCTTTCTTTTGGGGGGGAGATAAAAATCAATGCAAAATTTATGGGGGGGGGCTGACTGACAAGGGGGTGGAGGGAGGCCAGGCCAGGCCAGCCCCCTAGCCAGGGCGGACTCTGCCCCCTACCCACCATACCTTCGCCATGCCTGTATAGCCCTAACGTGGAACCCAGGGGAGGGTTGCACTGGCCAGGACTCCGCTCCCCGAAGGCCCGACCTGTGAGGATGAGGACTGATAGCATACGGGCCTGCCCAAACCTTCTGGACTGGAGCTGGCAACCCGCTATGCAGGCACTCGACTACTGTTCTGGCCATGCGCCCGCCCCAAATGCTACGGGACGGTTGCTGCGCGCTCCGTTGTAACGGACTCGGCCGCTCCTGCGAGCACAGTGCAGCTAGCAGCTAGGAAGCAGATGCAAGGGCAGCCTCCGGTGAACCTGAGAGAAGCCATGTTCCTGTGCAACCTCTGTTCCAGCCGCAGCCATGTCATGGAAAGCAGACAGTCACGTAGTCAGTGCCAGACACACACACCCTATTGCAACACCCACAGCTTAATGGGCCGTCAACAGTGATCCTGATATCAAGATGAGTTGTTCCTCCAGCTATGCAGCAGCGATCCCAGGACGTTTGCACAGATCGCACCCATTGTTCCAGAATGTTAATCTCATCAGCAGAGAATTTCCAGTTCCTCCCGGGTTGCAAAAGCCATCGGAATTAGAATAGATTTCCAAATTCTCACTACCCCACCCGGTAGCCACAGATTAATCCTTTTGTCGCCTTTTGTCACCTGGGAACCTAGAAGGGGTGAACCCCCTCTCCCCACCCCCAGAAAAACAGTATATCTGGGGTGCCCCCAGCCCATTATGACACCATAGGTCTTTCCTGGCACCTTTGCCGCTACTCTGTTGGTTTGGTTTTGCACAGCCTCACCACGCTCCCTCCCGCCTTGCTGGTCAAGTCTACAGGAACCCCTGCCCCCATCTCGGCTTTAACTTTCACTCTGTCTTAGTCTACGTGAACTTGGACAACATCTCATTTAGATACGGTAAATATACCCCACCAACGATCTCCTGCCACGTTGGCATCTGTGCTTGTACTCCTCTCTTGATATTCCTAGATTCTCTGTATGTTTGTGTGCATCACTGAATTGAATGAAAAAGACATAAACACTATTTAATTTGGAAACCATTGTCTTTCTTTATTCAAGGTCTCATTAAACGGATTCTGGTATAGATGAGTGCGACCCCGCTTTATAAATACATAGTTACCGATTGCTTAAGCTAATTCCCCATATTATTAGAGCAATTCGGCTAACAGGACGCTGCCCTTGACGCCACCACTGCCGCCTCGGTCACACTCAAGACCCGCCACCCCGCGCGAGCACTTCTCTTAGGGCCGCCCGCCTGCCTCCGCTTCTTCCAACTCCAGAACCAGCACTATGCATGCGGGGAGGGAAAAAGGCATGCTGGGGTGGCTGGAAAATGTAGTTCTGAGCTGTAAGGGGGTGTGTATGGGGAAAGGCTATGGAGAGCGGGGTTGACACCCAGGGTGCTAGATAGAGCGCGGGGGGGGGGACTGGGAATCTACCATGGGGTGGCAGGGAGGGTCCTGTTTCCTTAACTCTTGAAGGGCAAAAATTCCCTACAAATGTTAAAAAAACAACACCCTTAAAATCTCCTTGAGAGAGAGAAAGAGATTTCGGCAACCTGTGGCAGAGCCGCATCTAAGGAGTCAAAGAACCGAATGCGGCTTGGGAGCCGCAGTTTGCCGACCACTGCACCAGGCCAATGGGTAATATTGCATTTTAATCTGGCCTCCCTTCCCCCTTACTTTCCCCTCTTCCCTTCCCCCCTTTTGTTTTTCCCTCCCTTTGTGATTCCCTTGTCTGTTGTCTTCTCTGTCTCCATCTCTTTGATTTAGGTTGTTGGCCACCATTGTCAATTTTGGGTTTACTACCATCTCAATGGAATATTTCTTCCAAAGATGAAATTGTTTAAGTAAGGTGCCATCTGCAGTTACCATGTATTAGGACAGTTTTATAATTATAACCATGTTTTTAAAATTTTGTATTGATATAGATTATGATGTTAGCTGCCCTAAGACCGGCTTGCCAGGGGAGGGCAAGATATTTATTAAATAAATAAATAAATAAATAAATAAATAAATAAATAAATATTTAAAAACTCATCAAGCAAATATTATCTAAGGAAAGGAGTGCAAATGATTGAAGTTTGGGCCACATAAATAATATTATTGGCCCCGAAATAATACTACCGAATATACTCGCGTATAAGCCGAGTTTTTCAGCCCAAAAAAGGGCTGAAAAAAGCCAACTCGGGTCAATACGGTAGGGAAGGGAGGGGGAAGGGAGGGGGAGGGAAGGGAAGGGGAACTTACCACCGCCGGCAGCCCGCACGCCTTCCCTGCGGCCTGGGAGCGGTCAGCGGGGCCTTCCTGCGCGCAGGCAGGCCCCACGCCCCCCCCCCCCGCCGCCGGCCCCCGCGCCTTCCCTGCGGCCTGGGAGCGGCCAGCGGGGCCTTCCTGCGCGCAGGGAGGAGGTAGTTGTGAGTGACCTGCGTTGTGCAGGGGGGTTGGACTAGATGACCCTGGTGGTTCCTCCCAACTCTATGATTCTATGATCTGAATGAACTCAAAGAAAGGTAGTACATTTCAAAGATGCCTAGCCTTCAATAGGCATTCAGAGACAGGTAGCGTGTGAAAGTTCAGTTTTGCATTCCCTGGTATCTTATGTGGTAGGTAACCAGGGTTGCCAAGCCCCCACCAGGGATGGGGGACCTGCCACTTTTGGCCCCTTCCCCCAGTGCCATTCAGCCAGCTGGTGGGGGACTTACCAGTGGTAAATTTAGCCCTTGGTCTGGTTATCATCGACGTGATGATGTCCCTTCTGGAAGTGATATCATAACGTCGCCTATGTCATAGGAGATGCTCTGGTATTTGGGCAAAATTCTATGGTAAAAACTCTATGGCTTCTAACAGAGTTTTTGCCCAAAATACCAGAGTGTCTCCCATGGCATCGGCAACGTGATGGTGTCACTTCTGCAAGTGATATCCCTCCCACTGCAGCTGGTAAGTCTCCTACCCAGCCCCAGCCCCTACTGGTTGCCAAGGGGGCCTGGCAACCCTATAGGTAAATCTAGCTTTCCATTACCAGTTTCAGTTGATACCAGAAAACTGAAGACTTATGATACTTCTGTAATATCTATTTACTTACAAGTTTCATACTTGGGCAGGGAGTGCTAGTCTCAAACCATCACCAGTCCAAAAGCAACATCAACACATTCAAGTCCCCAGAGTTGGACCTATCAGCTGGTTTCAAAACTGTTCTTTTTTATGGCCAAATTCAAACTGTTCTTTTTAGCTCTTCTCTCATACAAATATTCAGAACTATTCACAACACTCATTCTGGCAGTAGGCACTACTTGAATATTAGATATTTGGAATAACTGATAGACAGTTTCATGACCTATCAGTAACATCATGAATAATAAAGCCACACCAAGCCTACAGAAAGAGCTACCATTCTGACTCTGGGCACCATGGCAAACAGGGTCTTCCTAGGTTGTCTCAGACATGGGTCTGGTACACAGGAGCTGTAGCCCAAGCACAAGGGTTGGAGCCTTGAAAACTGATTGATCCAGCAAGATTCCCCTTCCAGTTTAAGAGGGAAGCAGCCCCACCTGCTCTAAAGGCAGCAGATGGTACTCATCTTGCCAGGGCTTAAGTGGGAACAGAATATTGCCAATGATTAAGTCCACTGGAGCTATGATCTGAAGCCAGATCATAGAGAGAATGGTCTGCAAGAGAATATTCTGCAAGCCTGGCACTGATTCTCTGCTGTTTCGGTATGAGCCCACTATTTCTGCGGCTCTTGCTGGGTGGCAGCACAGCCTGGAGAACTGACTGGTGGTGCTGGACTTGGCACTGCCCGCTGTCAATGGATATTGAACATCTACTGGGTCTCCTGGTGGTGAGGTCTCTTGACCCACAGCACTCACACCAGTCTCTTGGCATACAGCCTCGGGAGACAGAGGCTCTGGGTATTCCAGTGGCAATGTTCTGCCTACTGGCTCTTGGGGGGGGGGTCTGGGGGTGACACCTCCACCCCCACACTTACCTCAGGAGACTGCATATCCAAGGCATGCTGTGCCAGCAAGCCCGACAGCTGGGGAAAGGGCAGATGCCTGTAAGATTGCTGCAGGGCATGGCACTGGTAGATCCTGCTTGGGAGTCAGCCAGCTTGAAGAAGGCTAGCCACGTCTCAGCAGCAGGCCCATCAGCACTGACCTTCTTAGAGGCAGCCAGCAGAGCAGCAAGAGGCAGATCAAGCCATTCCTCACAGGAGCTGGCAGAGCACAGATTCAGTTCAGCTGGAGGAATGGGCGCGACCTACAAAGCTGGAGTTCACTGATCAAGGCCCGCTGGAGGCAGGCTTGGCAGGAGATTGAGTAATGGATGGGGAAGCCTATGGGGAAGCTGGCTGAAGCCCTACCAGGGGAAAAGGGAGGTGGGGCAAGGGGAGGAAGAAGGAAATAAAAGGGATCTCAAATGGCCAAGTGAGGTGGACTGCTCCCAGACATGAGGCTGTGAAGTCTGGTAAAGCACAGGGAGCAAAGGAACAAGGTGGTGCAACCCCCTTTGTCTCCCAATCTGAGGCCTTTAGGGATAGTGCATTGTTGGGCATCACGACAGGCACTCCCACAGACAAGGGGGTGACCGCAGGGCTTCACAGGGGGGTGGTCTTGGAAGTCTGGTGCTTTCAGTCGGAGATAAAACTTGTGGTGCTGAGGTTTTCCCAGGCCCCAATACACTTCAGACAGTGTTCCTGTCTTTTCCTCGTGAAAAGTCGTGAAAGCTACTGTTTATAAAACAGCATAGCCTAGATTCACAATGGGCTTTTTCTCACTGTAGCCTGAAATGCCTCCTGAAATGCTCTTCTTGTGGGTCCCCTAAACTTGAGAAGCAGCATTTGGGGGGAATTTTGAGCTATAGCAGGATGGTGCAAGCAAGAAAATCATGCTCCATGGACAGAAATTCTTCCTTGGTGGATCCAAACCCATATCTTTAGCTATTCAGCAATGATGAAGCAACCACCATTACAGCACAGCAGCAAGACCGCCAAGTTTTCTACAAAGTGGAATTAGTCATCATTCCCTTTATATTTATAGTGTACCAACCACTGACTTACTCCTTTTGTCTGAAAATATTTAAGAGTGTTAACAATTTAAAGCTTCTGTGCCGTTACTGAGAGGTGACAAAGAAAATCCACTTAAGTTGGAATTCAGATCATAGGCCAAGCAAGAAATAGGGAAATTATAAAGCCTGACACATTTTGACTATTCTTTGAGGTCACAGATTTTCATATGCCTCTCATTTAACCACATTTTCTTCTCCTATTTATATATGAAGAGGCTAATTCTTCCCATTTTACATGTTCTTAAACCATCACAACCCAGAGAGGAATAGGACATCTTCATTCTGATCTGCCTTTCCGCCTGAAAAGCTCACTTTGTGTGCTAACATTTACTTTCATCTGTCCACCAAATGAAAAGAGTTTGCACTGGAAACACTACTCTTATCAATCCAGATGCTCTGTAGAATTTTCTTCTGCTCTGTAGAATCTCATTCTGCCACATTTTAAGTGGATTTCCATGTTCACTTAATCAGGAAGGTGTAAGGAGCAAATATGTCAACACAATAACATCACAGTAAGTGAGCAACATAAAGTGCTTCTAAACTACTGACCCACAGTTTCGATAGCTGGTTCTAAGTTAATTCCCGTTATTTAAAATGGGATTTATTAACATAACTTCAGCTAGATTGGAGCCATATTGGCTTTACTTTTCAATTTGAAAAGGGGTAAAACAGAGTTGCACTTAACTATAACTGCTGTTCATTGAGTATCTTCTGTGCAGGCTTGCATGGGACTGCGCAGGCTGCTGCGGAGGAAGATTTGCAAGCTTCTAGAAGCTTCAGAGCACTTAGAATGCTCCCCCCACCCCCGTCTGGAGCTGAAGGCAGGCTGGTTTCCTGCCCAAATGGTCAGATGATGGAGGCAGGGGGTGCACTCCTCCCTCAGTTCTCTCTTTGCTGCCATGGATGGGGGGACGTGTTTCTATAAGCACTGAAGAATTGACCTCAGAACTGTTCAGCCATTGTGTGTGTGTGTGTGTGTTAAGTGCCATCAAGTCACTTCTGACTCATGGCGACCCTATGAATCAATGTCCTCCAAAGTGTTCTATCCTTAACAGCCTTGCTCAGATCTTGCAAATTGAGGGCTGTGGCTTCCTTTATAGAGTCAATCCATCTCTTGTTGGATCTTCCTCTTTTCCTGCTACCTTCAGCTTTTCCAAGCATGATTGTGTTTTCCAGTGATTCTTGTCTTCTCATAATGGGTCCAAAGTACGACAGCCTCAGTTTAGTCATTTTAGCTTCTAGGGTCAGCTCAGGCTTGATTTGATCTATAACCCACCGATTTGTTTTTTTGGCGGTCCTGGGTATCCGTAACACTCTCCTCCAACACCACATTTCAAAGGAATCTACTTTCTTTCTATCAGCTTTCTTCATTGTCCAGCTCTCAGACCCATACATAGTAATAGGGAATAATAGGGGAGATTATTCCTCTATGATGGCTTTATTCAAGAAATGTGGAAAATATGGGATGAAGATGGCTACCAATGATGATCATGACGACTGCCTCAACTGTTTGGGAGAGTCCCACATCATGCCAAAACCTCACTACGAAGGCTTGGCAAGTCAGGGCCTTTTGCCTCAAGGCTTCCTTGTGGGAGAAAGTCCTCATGGCTGTGGACCAACCAAAAGCCTCAAAGTCTCAGGAGCAGTCAGATACCCCTTCTGTTTCTTTCACTCCCATGGAGTCAGTATCAATTCCACCGCTTTTGCCCAAAAAGCGAACTCAGAGAAGGCTGACAAAAAAGGCGATTAAAAAGTCAAGAAAATCCCGAAAGATCAGTCTTCTAAGCCTGATGAAGGGCTGTATGGTTATAGTTATAGTTTTAAAGGCAAGGTTTAAGAAAGTTTCTTTTCAAATTCAAAAGAGAAAAAATTGTGGTGTTACAGTTTTATGGCTCTTCCATGCCAGGGCATTTAGCCTACATGAGATAAAAAATCAGTTTCAGATTTACAGTGCATACCCATAACTCACAGGTCCCCAGCACAGTGCTCACGGGTGCCATGGTGCCCACTGACACCTTTTCTGGTGCCTTCCAAGTGGTTTTTAGGAAGCATGTGGAAGCCAGGTAGGGGTTTTGCCCTGCAAGGCTTCTGACTGGCTGTGCAGATTTTTTAAAATGTTGCTTTGGCAGGAACTGCAACCACAGCACAAGGATCTGAACTGTATTAGTGAAGTGGCTGCCTCCATCTTCTGTAGCAGCCATTTTATGGCAGCCATTTTGTCCTGCGCCCACCATGCTGTATTAGAAGTCAAAATGTGCCCTCAGGCTCAAAAAGGCAGGGGACCCCTGCCATAACTCTTCATAACAGCAGCAACCATTTGGAGACTGTCAGGAATGGAAAATTAGGTACTGTAGAGAATATCTGAAGCTAGAGGTCTTTGAGGAACTGTCAGATTTAGATATTTTAAAAAATACATTCATCCATTGGGAGGGGCTGAGGCTCAGTGGCAGAGCATCTGCTTGGCATGCAGAAGGTCCCAGGTTCAATCCCCAGCATCTGGGGACTAGGCAAGTAGGTGATGTGAAAGACCTCAGCCTGAGACCCTGGAGAGCTGCTGCCGGTCTGAGTAGACAATACTGACTTTGATGGACCAAGGGCCTGATTCAGTATAAGGCAGCTTCATGTATTCATGTATCAGCCATTAAAGAATAGGGATACCATGTTTTTCTCAGTGGTTCACAACTTTACCATGGCATTGCCAAATCCTTTGATTGTCAAAAGCACTGTATATGTTTATGTTTTGCACTGAATGGTAGGGGAAAGAACAGCTGAAAGCCCCTCTCCCAACTATATACATTCTTTCTGCTGTCTGAACTGGCCTGGAGATTATGTACTTAGGTTGTGTGTGGAATTAGAAAAAAAAAAAAGCAGGATTCCCAGCCATGCTGACAAGCCACTATTCTGCTCTCTCCTCTTGCCACATTCTTTCAATGGACACAACTGAATATGAGGGAAAGCCTAAAATGGAGAGGTGATCAGTGAAAGAGAAACTAAATGGTTATGATTTCAATTGTTTTATTTTTGGCTTCCTTGCAACTCACTTTTTAGTTACTACTCAGCTCACATTTTTTCAATTATCTTTGGTGATTAGTTTTCTGTAATGCTACACTGGTCAATTACAGCTACTTTCTCCTTTAACAAATAGGTTTGCTTCTTCACTTTGAAATTTCCAATAACATCTTCACAACAGGTCACAGAGCCTAGTTTTACCTTCTGAATTGTCTGATGATAAAGGAAAATTTTTTAACATTTTTATTGCCAATGAGAAACAAAATTTTAAGCTGCTTTGGTGAAACTATTAGAGCAAACAACTGGATATAATGTGGCCATTTTAAAATTCTACTGCACCAAAGGAGCCTTTTTAATTGATCCCACCCTGAAATTGTATCAGAGCTGGGCCATAGCCAAACTTCTATATGGATTAGAAATTTGGGGCTGTAATGATGTATGAATCAATAATCTAGAGACTGTTCAAAACCAGCTGCTTTGATGCAGAGACTAACTTGGCCCTCCTTCAGTAAGGGCTCAGGTATCTGTTGCTTTAATTAATTTTGGTGCAAGCAGACAAAAATCCCAGCGTCTCATCTCTCAAGGCAATGTTTCACCCTTATCCAGAATGATAGTATCTGGGTCTGTCTGGAGACACTCTCCCTGGTAGGCATTTTGGGCATCTTGGACTCCAACTGGAATAATATTCTACAGGAAGCAGCAGAGGAAGATCTAGAGGAAAAAACTGCATTGACTATACCATATTAGGAAAAAATATATGGTTAATCACTGCTTTGGGGGTTAGTTTGTTCACCTTTAGCCATTTGACCAAGACTGCCAAACACTGGCCCAGGACAGAAACAGGTGCCTCAGGTGGCTTCGACAAAGAGACATACAAAAACTTGAGTTAGCCATTTTGCAAGAGGAGGGGAGAGGCAGAGAACTTTACAAGGAGTTTTGCATTACAAAGTTGTAGAAACAGACCCAAATGTCAACCTTTTATCCATTACGAGCATTACATGCAGCTTGACATCCATGTACCAAGACTGCCCAAGCAAACTATTCTCCTTTTACTCCAACATGAAAGTGTTTAACATAGATCAAAAGATGGACTAGAATTGCCAGCTTTAACACTTCAGTGCAAATGACAACACTGAACACCCACACACTATTTAGAAACATTTCAACCCATGAGTAGAACTGATCAAAAGTGTTTGTAGTTTGCGCTAAATGCATGCAACCATTTAACACGCTTTTCAACTGAATCATTTTGCAAAATGGTGAGGAGAGTCTTACCGCTATACTGTTGCCTGGATTTCTGATCAGGTGCAGAGTATGGTAAGATTTTCTTTACCCCTTTGCAAGACACTACATAAGACTGAATTATTACGAACACTAAGGAAAGTATGTAATAACTTGCCAAATGATTGTTTGTATTTATAGGTTTCTTCAGAGAGGCTCTCTCTGATTGGCAAAACTCACCATATGGCTGAAGAAAAACTTACTTCAATTGTTTGGTGTCTAGAACCCATCAAGTTGACTTTTAAAACACTTACGTTTTAAAACACTATTGGTTTCATTTCTTTTTTATTCTGTTGTCCTTGACGTTTTTGATGTCTGGATTACTCTACTGTTTCATTGCTCCTTCTACATTTACTACCATTGACATTGGATTTTAGTGTGATACAAGTGGGGAGCTTGCAAGGACTTGCAGAAGACATCTCATTTCCCCCTCCCCCACTATTTCCTCATTCCTCCCACAACCTTTCCCCCTTTCCTGGTTCCTTCTCTCCTTCCCACTCACCAGCCAACCCAGCTTTATCAATTCCCCCCTTCCCAGTTTTCAGCTAACCTCTCCCGAATTACTGTTATTGGGCAATTAAGGTAATTGAGGCATAACACCCCCTCCCCAGTTTTCAGCTTTCCCTGCTTCCTTCTCCCTCCTTCTCTCTGTACAGTGCTGACTACTGAGATGAGCCTAGTTGTGCAGCCCAGAACCCACAAGGACTCATGGAATCACCTCATTTCCCCTTGTATCCAACTCCCCATACAATTTCCTCTTTTCTTCTCCTGGCAACGCGCATATCCAAGATCCTATTAAGAAACTCTAACCACTATTCCATACTAGCTTTCATGGGGTAGCTGCTATTGAGTGAGTCATGCAAGTTGCATGGTAGTCAAAACAACCCTGGAAATGACCCTGCCTCTCCCACTGCCTTTTATTAACAGAAACCAAGCCTGGAGGGCTGGCAATACTGTTGTGGTTCTCTAGCAATGGCCACTGAGGGCATTTGTTTCTTAAAGTTTTTTAAGGTTTCAAATTTTCAGCAAAACTGTGGTATTTTTCAGGTTTGTAGAAATACCCAGAGATGTTGCTATGTTGAGAACTGGATATATTGATAAAACATTTTAAGTTTATTGTAAACCACTCTACATACTGTTGCATTAACAGAAGGTTGAGGTAGAAATTTTTAATAATTGAAATAAATACTCTTCACATCATGGTCAATTTACATTTCAGGTAGTCATGCTGGCTACACATCTCACTAAGACAAAGGAAAATAATATTTCAATTATATACATTCCTCCCACAATCTCCCATCACCATTCTCCTGCACTTTGACTCAGTGGGGTATGAGGAAAAATTAAACTTACATTAGCAACCACTGAACTTTGATAACTATATAGGTCATAGGCTGTGTGTGTGTGTGTGTATAAAAACATTCACATTTGCTGAAGAATAAGAAGTGCTTGAAATGCCTGTACATGATGTAGCCATCACCTTCTAGATTATACATGACGTGTCTAGATTATATATGACACGAAATACAATGACAGATGTCATAATGTTTTACTAAATATCCAGATCTTTTTAAAAATCGCTTAGATGCTAATTACTTCCTACAGATGTTTTGAATAAGATGCAAGTGTGCTACTTTCAATTCAGATGAGGTCATAATCACCTGACTAAACAGAAGGTACAGTCTAAATATAATGAACATGATCCAGCTGCAACCCAACCTATCTTAAACTCATTCATTTCAATGTGAGACTTAGGGTCCTCTAACATTTACGTTGCAGAATGGGAGCCATTAAAAGGGAGTCAGAAGCCCCAGGGGATCCTCTGCTGCAATTCTTTCCCATTCTAGTGTTGCCCCAGTTTTCAGGAGGGCAGCACTGACATATCGTGGATTACTTGGACTGGAGCTTCTTCCATTACTTGTGAGTATAGGAAGGAATACCACAGTGGCTCTTGCACAATGTAGGTAATGGGAGAAGGGACTCTTAAGCAGATTTTTAATTACCTCCCAATTAGATAAATTGGACTTATTATTGTCGTGCGAAGTGTGAATTTGTTTAACTGAGTTTAGCTCAGGGGTGGGGAACGTCAGGCCCGGGGGCCGTATAAGGCCCACAAAATCATTTGGTCTGGCCTTTTGTGGGTCCTGGCAGATCTCAAGCTCAGAAGGATCTAAGCCCCTCCTCAACCCCTCTGCATACATGAAAACCCAGTCCAAGGTTGGGGTTTTCAGCCTAGCCTTTTCTCAGATATTAAAAACAAACAAACCAGCACACGTAATTCTGACATGGGAAATACCAAACACACCTCATGCTCCTTTGCAGCCTGATAAAGTACAGCCCAAGAAAAGCTTTATTTGGCTGTTATGTTGCTAGAAGATAAAATTACTAAACTGAAGGTACTGTACTGTAGTCACTAGAAAAGACTCACTGGAAAACGCAATAATGCTAGGAAATGTTGAAGACAATAGGAAAAGAGGAAGACCCACCATGAGATGGACTGACTCAATAAAGCAGGGGTGGGGAACCTTTTTACTGTCAAGGGACATTTGTACATTTATAACATCATTCGGGGGCCATACCAAGTGTATATCTCCCGGCGGGGGGGAGAGGTTGGGGTTGCCAGGTGTCCAGCCACCACCTGGAGGTTTGCAATCCAAAGGAATAAAATACCCCACCTCTACAATAAAGGAAGCCATGGCCCTCAGTTTGCATGATCTGAGCAAGGCTGTTAACGAGAGTACATTTTGGAGGTAATTGACTCATAACCAAAAGCAACTTGATGACACATAATGCCCACAAACAGGCGCTCCATTCTTGTCTCCTCCCTTTCCCAAGCTGTAAAATCAGGCTCTTTGGGGAAGGCCAAGCCTATCAGATGAGGGGACAGCTCTACTTGTGGCCTTTGGCAAAGCCAAGAATAACACAGCCCCCAGTTGTAAAGTGGTAAGGGGAAAAAGAAGACCATCCTCTTCCCCTCTGCCCCATTCAACTCCAGGCTGCTCCAGGGCTTGCAAAGCCCCAGCAGAGCACAAGGCAGGGGGGCAAGAAAGAGGGGTGCCTCAGGCATTCTAAACCATTAACCATCACCAAAACTCTTAATCCCCTGTGAATGCTTGGAATGCATCCTAAACCCCCACCCAGAAGTCTTGCGTGCCCAAAGCCTACCACAGCCACTGTCAATGCATGGTCCTTGAAAGGGGGTGGGGAGACAAGGAATTGGAAGGAGGGAGATTAGCGAGAGCAAGGAAAGTTACCTGGGGGGGGGTCTATGTCTCCCACTGCATAGAACTTGACATCTTTTAACATCTCAGGGAATTTTAGCTCCCCCTCTTCTTCACTCACCATAGTCTCACCCAATGAACAGCCGCAGCTTCAGCCTTACCAAGGGCTATGACTCCCCTCTGAGGCCTGGGGTCTCCCTCCCCCCCCCCGCACCAGCAGCAGCCTAATCAGGGAAACAGGTGTGCATGCTGCAGAATGAGCTGTTTCTGCTGGGCAACCTCCTAGCAGCAGCCTAATCAGGGGGACAGGGCACACATGCTGCCGAATGAGCCATTTCTTCCATGTAATTCACCCTCCCTCACCTCCTAGCAGCAGCCTAATTGGGGGAATGGGGCATGTGCGCTGCAGAACAAGCCATCCCTTCTGTGCAACTGAGCCTCCCTCACCTCCTAGCAGCAGCCTCATTGGGCGAATGGAGCACTCACACTGCAGAACAAGCCATCTCTGCTGGGCAACTGAGCCTCCCCCACCTCCTAGCAGCAGCCTAATCGGGAAAACAGGCACGCATGCTGCAGAATGAGCCATCACTTCCCCCACCTTCTGCCGCTGCCCCCTTTTTGCCTGCTGCTGGAGGCATCTGCCCCCCTTGGCCTCCTAGATCTGGCCCTGGCTATCAGTACCTTGTGTTTGTTGTCTCTAGCTAACTCTGCATTGCTTTCCTTTTCTACAAGCTGCCACCTAACTATCTGTGCTTGCTGCTTAAGTAGCCAAATAATGGAATAAAGCTTTTTTAGAAACTAAAGTGATTTATCTTTGGGAGAGTGGAAATTCCTTCCATTAACATCTCCAGCCCACTTGCACTCATATATTGCACGAAAACCACTTAAAGATTGACAGCCTGGCACCATCTCTAATTCAGAGGGAAACCCAGACAGAAGGGGGGAGCAGCTGAGAAGAATATGACCAACCTCCTCTCACATGCATGCACACCTAGATAAGGTGGGCCAGAAACCATCTCTCTTCCAGCATTATACTAGGAACTTCTGTGTGGTGGTGGCTGCTACCCTGGTACTGATCAAGTCTGGATAGAGGGACTCCACAATGGAGATTCCACCCCCCGCCCATTAACTGCCTTCTCGGTGATTTGGTTCAGATGTCTATCCAACAGGGGCAGGTGAAAGGGAGTAGGGTTGCTAGGCTCATAACAATTTATGGCTTAAGTTAGTTTTAAACGTTCTAACAGGGCTTGCTTTACAAAATAATTTACTCATCACAAATTTAGTACCTACTTCTGAATTTCTCTCCCTTCAATTGAGAGGAAGAGGCAGAGGCTCTCCACTTATTTGAATAAAATTTCTAAAGGCATCTAAGGCTGTAATCATAGACTAGAATTAAGCCCCCATGAGCTCAAACTGGGCATGCCTTTGAGTAAATATGTATGAAATTGGGCTACAGATGGCTTAGGAACCAAACTCACTGACACTTTTAATTGGGCATGAGCTCTGGGTCATTTTCATTCATGTTCACAATGAGATAATCCTATTTAGATATTTTTAAAAGCTGTATTCCAAAGTACTCATTAAAGCCTCACAACAGAAGAACTTTGTATTGAATGTTGAAAGCAGATGCTTTTGATACTACTATAATTAGTTCTGTATCTGAGAGCAACTTTTATATAGTCATTTTAATATGGAAATGTGATCTAGTACATTATTCATGGAATATTTGTAATATGAAATCATGATATACAGACCTGGGTTCTGGTTCCAGGTTTTGGGAAGTTCTAGGCAAGATACCTTCCAGTGCCCCTTGCTAAGCATGGCACCATGACATCCCATCATCCACTATATCTGCCCCACCACACATACTCTTCACCTCTGTGCAGTCAGTGAGGCAGAGCTATAAGGAAACTCTGTTGCACTGTTCCACTTAGGGTTGCCAGGTCCCTCTTTACAACCAGCGGGAGGTTTTGGGGGCAGAGCCTGAGGTGGGTGGGGTTTGGGTAGGGGAGAGTCTTCAATGCCATAGAGTCCAATTGCCAAAGCGGCCATTTTCTCCAGGTGAATTGATCTCTATCAGCTAGAGATCAGTCGTAACAGCAGGAGATCTCCAGCTAGTACCTGGAGATTGGCAACCTTAGTTACACTCCTTCCAGTGCTTCTGCAGCTAGGAAATTAGACATTTCCATAGAGGCTTCAATTACATCTCCTATTTCCTGGTAGAAAAGATATTTCAGAGGAGTGCAATATGCTTAAGAAAGCATGGTTCTCTCCCTTACTTCCACATGAGCCTGGCCTGTGCTGGGGAAGGTCAGGGTACAAGTCAAATCAATCAATAAATAAAATTAGTTCCATTAGGAAATGAGAGATCATCCCAGAGGCCCCATTTGGCATAACCTAAAAACTTTTTAAAATGCATTTTTTTCTGGGAATTGCAGATGTGACAGATGGGAACTGTAGATATAACAGCTCTGGCCTCTGCCACTGGCTAGAGCTAAGAGCCACTACCAACCCTCCTTCTTTCTCAAGAAGAATATTTCCAGTAGAATACCTGACACATCCCAACCTTTGGCTGAAGGACAAGCCACCACAGGGAACTTGCTCCTGCTCTTAAAGAAATAATGCTGATCAACTTACATACGATCACTGTAAATTGGCTGCCATTTGATGGCACTTTACACACTCATTGTTTTAAAGAAGAAATGTTACATACTTGCATTCATAAAGTGGTAAAACATTTCTTTAAAGAATTCTCTCAAGCCACACACAAGCTACCTAAACACTAAAAACTTGAGTCTCTCAATGTGCTTTAAAAAGGGCAAATGGGGACAGGTGGAGGTGAATAGGGGTTACAGGCTGCCATCCTCAGAACACTTTCCTGGGAGTAAACCCACTGAATAAAATGGGACTTCAGAGTAGATCCACTTAGGATTGCTCTCAGTTAGGGCTGTCAATTCGGTTCGGCCCGAACTGAAAATCAGCTGAATTTCCCCTGATTCGGTGGTTTTTAGTTCGGGAGGAACCGAACTCAAAACTGGCGGGCAACCGGGGGGGCCGAATTCAGCAAGTTCGGGAGTTCGCGAATAAATTCGGCAAATTCGGCCGTCAGTAAGCAGCATAACCGTCAGTAAGCAGCATTCTCCTCCCCCGGCCAATCGGTGGGCAAGCTGGGTCTTCTTCTGTCAGGATTGAGTACTGGAGGAATCAGCTGATGTGCGGCCCGGCCAGGGAGAGAGAGAGCGAGAGCGAAATCCTCGTGTGTGCTTGTGCACATTCGCTCCTTTCTGTGGCTGCAGGGGGTGTATTTTTTGGGGTACAGACACAAAACTTTCACTGGAGCTTCAGATGAAGCTTCTTAAGGTACCCCCCAAGTTTTGTAAACATTGGGTCAGGGGGTCCCGAGATATGGGCTCCCCCCTTTTTCTTTCCATGGCTGCAGGGGGTGCATTTTTGGGGGTACAGATCCCAAACTTTGAGCGGAGTTTCAGACCAGTGTTTTTAAGATACCCCCCAAGTTTTGTAAACATTGGGTCAGGGGGTCTCGAGATATGGGCTCTCCCCCTTTTCCCTCCCCCCTTTTTCCATTTATGTGGCTGCAGGGGGTGCTTTTTTGGGGATATAGCCCCCAAACTTTTAGCATAGCTTCAGTCAATTATTCTTAAGATACTACCCAAGTTTTGTAAAGATGGGTTCAGTGGGGGCAGAAATATCGCCTCCCCCCCTTTTCTCTTTCCATGGCTGCAGGGGGCGCATTTTTGGGGGTGCAGATCCCAAACTTTGAGCGGAGTTTCAGACCAGTGTTCTTAAGATACCCCCCAAGTTTTGTGAACATTGGGTCAGGGGGTCCCGAGATATGGGCTTTCCCCTTTCCCCTTTTCCCTATTGGGATGAATGGATCAGCCGATCCTGTGCATCTTCTCCAGAGCAAAACGTTCCGTGCCTAATTGGAATCATCTTGGATTACAAGTCCTCTTCAGCCCCTCTTGATGGAACAGAAGACAGCCACAGTAAGACCCCTTTGGGGGCTTTAATCTATAATTTTTCTCCTGTGTATGTGTGTGTGTGTGGGGGAAAGCAGAGTCTGTGTGTGTGTGGGGAGGGAGCAGTTTCTGTGGGTGGGGGGGAAGCCAAAGGGGGCTTTCGTCGGTTCTGCCTGGGGTGTGTGTTCCCCCTCGAGTCTCTCGCTCCCTGGTTTGAGGGGGGAGGTTTCAGTTGTGTGTTGCAAAGGTGTTGTTTAACAAGGTTGTGTTTGCAGTTGTTTTGCTAATTTCTCAGCTGTTGTCGGGGCTGGGAGCTTTGTGCGTGGGCGGCAAGCTCTGCTGAGAGATGCACATTAAGGGTGGGGGGGACCCCTTTCAGGGCCCATATCTCAGCCCCCCCCTGACCCAATCTTTACAAAACTTGGGGAGTCTTTCAATAAACGTCCTTTGAAGCTCTGCCAAAGGTTTGGGACCTCTAACCCCAAAAAGGCTCCCCCCCAGAGCCGCGGAAAGGCGATTGTGTTTTTAATGGCTTTATTCGGCCGAATTTTTTTCCGAACTTTGAATTCCCGCCGAATTGAACGGATCTGAAGTGGGGGAGTTTGGACTTCAGCACGTACCGAACCCACAAGGGCCAAATTCGGCCGAATCCGAACTGTACCGAATTTTTTTTTTTTGACAGCCCTACTATCAGTCACTGAGTATCATCAAAAAGTCCAGACTGCAAAGGGTATTAACGGCACTAGTTTGTTCTATGCAATAATTAATGGACAGGAGAAACAGAATCCAAGATGCAGAAATATGAGGAAGTAGCAGCTCCCTTTTGGATGGGGAGAAGAATCAGAGCTAATAGGCAGGGAAGTTTTTTAGGTAACAATATGGGCACATTTGATGCCTGGAAATCAGTTGTAATGCCAGGAGATCTTCAGCCACCACCTGCAGATTGGCAACCCTAAGAATACAGGCTTTTCACATATGATATTTCCCAAAATGTGCATGTATTGTAACTTTCACATATGCAAAGGTGTAGACTTTTTAAAAAGGTGCACTCCTGTAGGCAGATTTTAGATGCAAAATGGTCCTTAAAATTTTTCTTGTGCACTTGAATGTGGGCGAATGTGAATGGTGATTGAATTTCATGTAATAAAATCAAAGGTCTTCTTTGGTGTCACTGCTTCATGAAACAACCTACAGAACAAGTCTTATCTTGTTGCCTTGTTCTCTTGAGGATGTATCATCGATCATTAATGAAGTGGTAGTTATCAAGAACTTTATATTTCAAACACTGCATCAGCTGCAATGATAAGTGGTACCTGAATTCCTTGTTTCTCAGAAATTGGTTAAAATGGATTTTTATGCTGCCTTTGGCACTTCCCATGTAAATGTGTCTGGAAGCAAGATTGCAGTAACTAATTGTTGGCAGTCTGGTAGAAGTAGGTCACTGGACGTCTTGATACATTGCACTCGGATTCTGATCTGCTGCTATAATTTTTACTAAGGTGCAGATTGAATGCACAATATGTGCCAGCTGGTGGAAAGTATCATCAATTGCCTCAGGTCTCCCTGGGTTTCATTCCACTTGTATAAATAAAGAAAGCACTGCATCGGCTTTTCACTCAGCAGGACTGATATTGGCAGTGGCACCTTGTTAAAATGAAGGACTGTCTATCTTATTACAGATAATGCGAGACAAACTACATTTTCTGCTTTCTGACAATACACTCCGAAGAAGATAAGGCCCTGAGAGAGTTATGTGTGAGTTTACAGTCCCTTTAATACTGTTTCTTGAAAACTGCTATATTTTAAGTGTGTTTTTGTTTATGGGAGGGAGGGAGGGTAGCAAGCGAAGAGTGGACTTTTTAAGCTTTTGCAATAAAAAGAGAGTTACTTCATATGATAAATACGCCAAGCAGAAAAGAAGATTCTTTGAAATCTGTGTTCACAGGCAATAATGTCATCAAAATGATTTGCACTGAGAGATTCTCTAAGAACCTGATCCTCTAATTTAGTACAAAAGCACCTTTATTCCATAGTACTGTTGTTTGTTTTCTCAGTTCTTACAACACCCTGTTTATTTCTTTAATATTAAGCTGGAAATAGCACGTTGGTCTTTTGCAAAACAGCTGAAGAAGATCAGGGCTGAATTTGTTTCTCCTCTGTTTCCAGGTTGAAAAGCCTGGTCACGGCCAGATCCCTTAAACAACACAACACACAGCACTGACATGACAGTGGTTGAAAACTAATATTTCTTTGCTCCCGTTATCACTACAAAGGAGGCTGTTACACTACCTCTAGCTACCTCTAGTCAGAGTGCAAACTGCCTCTACACAGTTCTTCCACAGTTGTTCACCCCTTTGTTTCAACTAGTTAGCGTCAAACCATTGATTACAACCACAATTGCATGCTGTGATTAAGAACTAGCCACTGATAGTAAAAAACATAAGTGTAAATATAACCATGCACCACGTTTAGTTAAAAGACATTAAATGAGGACAGAATTCATGCACAACTGAAGATTAGAGAAGGTGGAATGGCAAGCAGCACATAAGCTAATGTAGGGGTCCCAAAACATTTTGAGTCTGTGGGCACCTTTGGACTTCTGACACAGGGCGATGGGCACAACCACAAAATGGCCACGACAGGAAGTAGAGCTAACCCCCCCACGCTCACATAGAGGAAGCCCAAGTGCCCAGAACAAGAGGATTAGTTTTTTTTAAAAAGACACTGGGAAAGAATGAGAGAATAAAACCAACACGGTAGTTATTTTTACCAGTATAGCCAATCGGATCGCTAATGGCCAACTGGTCAGGAGCTCCATTTGGTCTCACTCATTTCTAAAAACACTTGTTGGATGCCAGAAAAGGTGGGGGCGGGAGCCAAGGTGCCCAAAGGCACCATGCTGGGGAATCCTGAGCTAATGGGTGTATTTCTGACCTCCTAGTTATGGTTAAAAGATCAGGAAACATCTTCAGTGCCCAGCCTCTCTCTATCTACCACACATAGTAGGGCTGTCAAAAAAAAAAATTCGGTACAGTTCGGATTCGGCCGAATTTGACCCTTGTGGGGTCGGTACGTGCCGAAGTCCGAACTCCCCCGCTTCGGATCCCCGGTAATTCGGGGGGATCCGGAGTTCGGGGGAAAATTCGGCGGAAGCGCACCTTCAGGGATTCCCTGAAGGTGCGCGGGGGCCCTTTAAACTGATCTGAGCCTCCCAGCTGGGAGGCGCAGATGAGTTTAAAGGGCAGCCCGCCCCCCTTCAGCGGGCTCCGCTGAAGGGGGGCGGGCTGCCCTTTAAACTCATCTGCGCCTCCCGGCCGGGAGGCAAAGATGAGTTTAAAGGGCAGCCCGCCTCCCTTCAGCGGGCTCCCGTGAAGGGGGGGGCTGTCATTTAAACTCATCTGTGCCTCCCGGCCGGGAGGCACAGATGAGTTTGAATGACAGCCCGCCTCCCTTCAGCGGGCTCCCGTGAAGGGGGGGGGCTGTCATTTAAATTCATCTGTGCCTCCCGGCCGGGAGGCACAGATGAGTTTGAATGACAGCCCGCCTCCCTTCAGCGGGCTCCCGTAAAGGGGGGGGGCTGTCATTTAAATTCATCTGTGCCTCCCGGCCGGGAGGCACAGATGAGTTTAAAGGGCAGCCCTCCTCCCTTCAGGGGAGCCCGTGAAGGGGGGGGCTGTCATTTAAACTCATCTGTGCCTCCCAGCCGGGAGGCACAGATGAGTTTAAAGGGCAGCCCGCCTCCCTTCAGCGGGCTCCCGTGAAGGGGGGGGGCTGTCATTTAAACTCATCTGTGCCTCCCGGCCGGGAGGCACAGATGAGTTTGAATGACAGCCCGCCTCCCTTCAGCGGGCTCCCGTGAAGGGGGGGGCTGTCATTTAAACTCATCTGTGCCTCCCGGCCGGGAGGCACAAATGAGTTTGAATGACAGCCCGCCTCCCTTCAGCGGGCTACTCTGAAGGGGGGCGGGCTGTCATTGAAACTCATCTGCGCCTCCCGGCCGGGAGGCACAGATGAGTTTGAATGACAGCCCGCCTCCCTTCAGGGGAGCCCGCTGAAGGGAGGCGGGCTGCCCTTTAAACTGATCTGAGCCTCCCAGCTGGGAGGCGCAGATCAGTTTAAAGGGCAGCCCGCGCCCCCCGGTTGCCCGCCAGATTTGAGTTCGGATCCATCCGAACTGAAAATCACCGAATCAGGGGAAATTCGGTTGATTTTCAGTTCGTACCGAACCGAATTGACAGCCCTAACACATAGACATATACACAAAAACCCCTTTGCTTCATCTCATTATACTGCTGTTTCTTCTTCCATTAAGAACTGGACAAATAATTTTTTAAGCCCACAGCAAACTTCTAGCCTCCAATAAGTCTGAAGCCAACATTACCAGAGATCATAATTTAATGTCTAGTTCATATCTAGTTTAGGCTGATGAAACAGTGAATAAACAAGAATGTAAAAACTCTCACAAAGGAAATTCAAAGGCTCGTATGCTCACTGACATATACTTATAATTTGCAAGTAGAAGACACGTATTTCACATACCGTATATACTCGTGTATAAGCCGAGTTTTTCAGCCCAAAAAAAGGGCTGAAAAAGCCGGCCTCAGCTTATACACGGGTCAATACGGTAGAAGGAGGGAGGAGGGAGGAGGGAGGAGGGAGGAGGGAGGAGGGAGGAGGGAGGAGGGAGGAGGGGGGGAGGGGGGAACTTACCGCCGCCACCGAGCCACCGCCATTTTCACCCACCGGGAGGGGTCTTGGGCAGCCTCTCTGCAGCCGCAGAGAGACTGCCCTGCCCCCCCGGCCCCCGCCGCCATTTTCCCCCGCCGGGAGGGGCCCTGGGCAGCCTCTCTGCAGTCGCAGGAAGGCTGCCCCGGCCCTCCCCGGCCCCCGCCGCCATTTTCCCCCGCCGGGAGGGGCCCTGGGCAACCTCTCTGCAGTCACAGAGAGACTGCCCTGCCCCCCCGGCCCCCGCCGCCATTTTCCCCTGCCGGGAGGGGCCCTGGGCAGCCTCTCTGCAGCCGCAGAGAGACTGCCCTGGCCCCCCCGGCCCCCGTCACCATTTTCTCCCATCGGGAGGGGCCCTGGGCAGCCTCTCTGCAGTCGCAGGAAGGCTGCCCCGGCCCTCCCCGGCCCCGGCCGCCATTTTCCCCCGCCGGGAGGGGCCCTGGGCAACCTCTCTGCAGTCACAGAGAGACTGCCCTGCCCCCCCGGCCCCCGCCGCCATTTTCCCCCGCCGGGAGGGGCCCTGGGCAGCCTCTCTGCAGTCGCAGGAAGGCTGCCCCGGCCCTCCCCGGCCCCCGCCGCATTTTCCCCGCCGGGAGAGGCCATGGGAGGCCCCTTCCCGTCGCGCCGCTACCGCCCACGCGCCTGGGCGCCTTCCTCCGGCCGGCAGCGGCCTGGAGGGGCCTCCTGCCGGCCCAGGAAGGACGCGCCGCCGCCGCTTCGCCGCCTCTCCAGGTAAGTAGTGGGTTCAGGGGCTTTTCCCCCTCCCCCCCTTGGATGGCACTGGGGTCGGGGTGGGTCGGGAGGGCCTGGGAGGCGGCGTGAGGGCAACCTGGGGCAGGGGCCCTGCGCTCTAAAATGGCAGCCGCCATTTTAGAGCGCAGCATTGCGGGTAAAGGAAATTTCTTATTGCCCCTCGGCTTATACGCGGGTCAATAAGAAATTCCCTTTTCTGGCCTCTAATTTGGGGGGTCGGCTTATACTCGGGTCGGCTTATACCCGAGTATATACGGTACTTGATTCCAGCATAAAGAAATATAGTTTTCCAAATTTTCTTTTTTTATATATATACTTTTTGTTACATAGAAATATCGTAGTGTCAAACATGAGAACTTCAAATTGATTTGCATAATTAACAAAACCCTCAAGAAAATCCAAATTTAGAAGAAAAATAAAATAGTATAATTGTATCCTAGTGTGTGTAAAAAAATAGAATGTACTCAAACTGGGCCAGTTTAACCTTGGTACCAACATACCTATCATTCTATAGTTGGCTGAATATCCAACATGAGGAGGAGGAAGAGAAAGAGTTGGTTTTTATATGCCAACTTTTCCTACCACTTAAGGAAGAATCAAACCAACTTACAATCACCTTCCCTTCTCCTCCCCACAACAGACACCCTGTGAGGTATGTGAGGCTGAGAGAGCTTGAAGAGAGCTGTGACTAGCCCAAGGTCACCCAGCTAGCTTCATGTGGAAGAGTGGGGAATCAAACCCGGCTCTCCAGATTAGAGTCCACCGCTCCAAACCATCGCTCTTAACCACTAAAATTTAGATCATATCTAAATTATAAAATAGGAAGCTCAGCTTTTATTGTGGAAGCTCCTTAGTTTAGGCAAAAATTCAAATATACCTTTTTCAGAATCACACTTCCAAGAAAACAAAATAACATGTGATCTTGTTTCTTGCTGAAAGCATGTGTAACCACAGTAATGTGTGCTCTCTGCAGGGTGCAGGAGACTGCCAGGGACTTGAATCAAAGAAAATGAAATAAAATTACAAGGTCTGGAGGTATGAAGCAGCAACAGGAAGGTTGGAAAAAGTGGGGTCAGTGGTGAGCGAGACAGGACTGTATTTTCCACTTCATATTTATATACACATATAATACACAGTCCTGTAACACTTAAGGTTTTATTATGTACAGTTCACAAACAGTGCTGCTTGCTGATGTAGCTTGTGAATCCTCTGCTTTGTAGTCCCAATACACAACCTTTTTGCATAATGCAATACATATCAAAGAATTATAACCGCAATTTAACCCCTACAAAAATAAAGTTTGAGAATCTGTCTTTACTCCAGACTGACCTGTATCAAGGTGTAATGATCATATAACATATTTCAAGTGTTCACTGTCATAGAACACATTAGAATAGCAAATAGCATGCATTAGAAGAAATGGCACTTATTTGCTTAATAATGGCCACTTATACATGGCTGTTTCCTCATGGTCACATCACCGACTACTTCAGGCTGAGGCTGCATGCACAAAGAAATAACAAAATGCCTGGAAGACCTCTTCGTAGATGCAGTGCTGCAGCGTTTCTGGTCAGGGTAGGTGGCAGGCTTTCCTTGCTTTGCCAAGGCATTTGGGGAGTCACCAGTGTGCAGACACAAAGACAAGCCTGGTGTTGCTAGCTCCTACAGAGAGCCAGCGTAGTGTAGTGGTTAAGAGCGGTGGTTTGGAGCAGTGGAGTCTGATCTGGAGAACCAGGTTTGATTCCCCACTCCTCCACATGAGCGGCGGAGCTAATCTGGTGAACTGGATTTGTTTCCCTACTCCTACACACGAAGCCAGCTGGGTGACCTTGGACAAGTCATGCTCTCTCAGCCTCACCTACCTCACAGGGTGTCTGTTGTGGGGAGGGGAAGGGAAGGTGATTGTAAGCCGGTTTGATTCTGTCTTAAGTGGTAGAGAAAGTTGGCATATAAAAACCAACTCTTCTTCTTCTACTGCAGCTGAAACAGATGCCACAAGTCCAATCTCCCCACTTCCACCCAAATCAAATATTCAGATGTGTATCTGCAATCCAAACCAGGAAACCAAACCATAATTTAATAATGGTATGGAGAGCAGAGAACAATTAGTTTGTAATCCCGATAAACACTAAATATGGTTTGCTATGAAAATAATTAAATTCCAAGTCATGTGCAAGAGGATGAGTGGAGGAACACGTGTGAGAGAAATGAGAAGGCAGGTGAAAAAAATGAGGGGGATCGTTTAAAAAAAAAAAGTTTTTCCCGTTTTTTTCCAATTTTCTAATTGAGAAAATCCCAGTCCAGAAGTATGTTAGACACAACATGAAATGAAGGAGAAACCACTTTGAAGCTTAGGTTATGTGCAAAAAGTGAAACATGTAATGTGAAAAATTATGAAACAAAGCTTGGGATATCATGACTAACTGTGCAATCCTGAAGGAGGGTGAATGCTCTTAAGAGCCAGTGTGACCCCTACGCCGTCATCCGTGCCACTTGCGCCGTAAAAAGTGGCACGGACTCCAGCGTGAGACCACTTAAACTGCCCCCCTTGGACCGCAGCAGCAGCACAGACCTCAGACGCTGGCGCAGCCTCCTGCCAGCATTCTCCTGGCACAAGTCCCTGTGCTGGCATCCTGGGAGGCATTCCCAGGGTGTTCCGGGGGTGTGTGTGTCAAAGCTGTTGTTAGGTAGCTTCCTAATCCCATTTGTACTGGGAAATCCCCCTAATGCAATGGTATTGCTGCGCCACCATTTTTGGTAGGGCAGCATCAGTGTTCGCAATGGGGCCTTTTCCATTTTAGGGTTTTAAAAAATTTACTCCCCTCCCCCTCCCGTGTCAGCCAGGAAACCCCTGTGGAGGTGACGCGGCATCACCGTGGCTGTGCCACCCCTGGCCACTGCGCTTCCAAGGAGTGCACTGTTACTTTCAATATTCATCATTTGATGGTGATTAATATCGTTAAGTCTGTGCTACATAACCTGATATGTATGATATGAATCTTGCCAAGAACCATCACAACAACACATATGAAGCAGCCAAACGTTGTGAGTTTCTGTCTTCCAAATTATAGACACCAGTCTTTCCTGAAAGCATCTTTATTTTCATGTTTCAGAATGAACAATACAATTTGTTTCTGATAAAAACTAGCCTCACCATCTCTTCCCTAGGCTCAGATGTTCAAAATCTACTTCAAAACCACAAAACAGTACAAACAATTTCAAGTAAACCTGTATTACAAATTTCCAGGAAAAAAGTACACTATATTTCTAAAACAGTCAAAATTGGATTGTAGAGATGTGTAGATGAAACCAGACAAGGCTGTATTCACGAATAGCAACACTAGGCCAGCCTTGATTAAGTCTATCTTGAGCATAAAATGTTATCCATATTCATTTTTTTTACATTTGAAATGATGTAAGTTTTTTTAATACCATTTTTAGCATGTAAAACTCCAGGAACCTAACCCTGCATTTAATCTTCGCCAAATCTTAACCCTGCTAACAAGGATGGGGATTTCACTCCAGTCTAAGTGGCCTGTCTTGAAGCACCACTTGAAACAGAAAAACAAGGCTTGTGACACTTGGTAGCTTTGAACAGACCTGAATTTGACCATGGAATAAGTATGCAGAATTATTTTCACTGCTACATCACACAGACAACCTACCTTTAAAAAAACCTTTGTACCTTGTTTTCCGATCAGGCAAAGCCTTTTATGCCTCGTTTTGCAGTACTTTCCTACTGTAAAAACTGTTGCTATGCTTTTCTCTGCTCTACATATAAAGATTGTAGTTTACAGAAAGATTTAAGCCTTATTTTTGGTAGCATGCCTTATTTAAAAAGCTGGAATGAAAAGCCAAGACTGTTCCCCTTGTATTTCTTTCATAGACTTCAGAAGTTATTGGAGTGGGACGAACTTTTATGAAAAGCTTTTTATCAGAAAAGGAGCACAGCAGCCTGAAGCAGCTCTCCCTTAATTAGCTCCTGGGCAAAGTTTACAGGGATGCCTCCACATCTCCTTTTTCCACTGTAATTCAAGCTGCAGCAGCTGCAGTACTCACCAAACCAGAGCTCATTATCCAGCAGTGAAAACCTAGTAAATCATTGAGGTGTGCTTCTAAGGCCATTAATATCATCAGTTCAATATGATCATTCTTACTGTTTGTTTTTAACAAGATAGCATATGCAAAAAGGGATGAAGGAAGCTTGCAGGGCTGAAAGCAGCGTGAGAATGATATCCATTATTGCATTCTTCTATCATGTGCAGTACACATACACAATATGTTACTTTAATTTAGTGATAAATTCACAAAAGAAAGAGGTTACAGATGTTTGTTTGTATCCACATAAGAAGTTGTCAACATAAATTGTTTGGACAGCAGTGACAAAATCTGTATCCTCTTGGTCATGATACATACAGATATCAAGACATTTAAGAAAGATGTTAGCGTGTGACAGCAAAAATAAAAGGAGTCCAGTTGCATTTTACAGACAAACTTTTACTCAAACATGTGTCCATGAAAACTTATTCTGGAATAAAGTTTTGTTATTCTTAAGGTGCCACTTGACTCTAAGATATCTACTAACAGATAAAAATGCACCTAAAGGGAAAAGGAGGTTTTATTAGATTAAGGCTGCAATCCTGAAAGGGAGAGGCAAAGCTCCTTAGGAGCTGGCATGACCCCGCGGCGGCATAAGTGCCCATTTAATCCATGATAAGGGGCACTTACACCATCACGGGTGGCATCCATACAGGCACCGGGACACGCCAAGGCTCAGGGCTGGGGCACAGGAGCTGCCTCCTGGCAGTGTTCCAGTGGTACAAGTCCCCACGCCAGCATCATGGGAGGCATTCCTGGGGCGTTCCTGAGAGCAGAGCATCTCCCTAATGCTTTTCACCCTGGGAATGCCCCTTCCTGCAGTGGCATAGCTACAACACCTTTTTTGATGTTGTAGCTGCAAAGTCTGTGGGGACATTTTCCTATTTTGTATTTTTTACAGAGGTTAAATTTCTTTCCGGTGGCCAGGAAGCCTCTGAGGAAGCTGCATGGTAGAGTCACTCCTGGCTGCTGTCATAACACACACACACCCCTTAGGAATGGGCTGCCCCACTTGCATCAGGAAATGAATAGGAATTTACTTGAAAATTAAAACAAAGTTTTTTGATTCTATGTACTGTCTTTGCCTTGTAGGAGGCTTATTTTCCATCCATTATTTTGAGATTTATTTCAGCTCTGAACAGTACAAATCTAAAAAGAAGTTGGGAAAAAGATATTAGATCCATCTAAGCCCATTAACTTCAGTGGGCTTATAACTCTTCTTAATATGGCACTGTAGAGCACAGACACTCCAGAATTTGAATTTGTTTTTAAAGGTAGTAGGAGTCTATGAAATGCCCCTGTAATACAGGTGTCCTCCCTTCAAACACTAATCATATTTTCTGCCTCCCTGAAATAGAAGATGTAGAAATTAACAAAATATTAAAGCTGTAAGCATACTTGGATGCTATCTTCAAGGGCAGCCCCATTTGGTCACATTACAACAGTCTAGCCTCAAGGTCACTGTGGCATGGATCCATATGTCCAGATTGGCTAAGTAAAGGTGAGGATTCTATCCTCCATGCTAAATGGAGATGGAAGAAAGCATATTTGCAGCTGAATCAACCTGTTTCTTCAGTGATAATGCTGAGGCAAGTATAACCACTAGACTCTTAGTCAAGGCCACTGGAACCCCATCAAGTATGAAGCCAAGTACCCTCTAAAGTCTCACCTTAACCAAGCCAAGTGAAGCCAAGTACCCTCTAAAGTCTCACCTTAACCAACCAAGCCAAGTACCCTCTAAAGTCTCACCTTAACCAACCAGAATTACCTTCATCTAGTTCGGTTTCAATTGCAACGTTCACTCTTAGCCACTTGACCATAGTGGTCAGGCATAGGCTCAAGGCAATTACAGAAGCACCAGGTGGTCTTCTAAACATATAATATATAAAACTGGATGTCATCAGCACACTGATAATATCTAACTCCGAAATCACAGATGATCTTTCCCAAGGTCTTTATGTAAAGATTAAACAGCACATGAGATAAAAGTGAACCTTGTGTGTCACAATTTTAATAGGGTTACAAGTTTCATTAAGAAATGATTTACTAAATTCAGATTTAATTTTAAATCAGGTTATTTTAAAAACAGAAACTTATTATAGCTGAAACTTTTTACAAAATTAAGAATAGAATTTAAGTTTTTAAAATCTGATTTAAATAATGTTTTTCGTTTAAAAAAACTATTTTTATGTATGTATGTATTGCATTTATAGCCCGCCCTCATTCCCAGCAAGCTGGGCTGAGAGCAGGTTACAATAATATAATATAAAACATTGAATTAAAACATATTCTAAAAAAACATATTCTAAAATTTCATTAAAACACTATATTCCATATAATAATAAAACAAGATGGCATACAATAATCTTAAGTAATGCTAAATAGTAGCCATTAGAAGAACCTGGCAAGGCAGTGAGCCCCACATAGACAAGTTGGAAGAAAGGATGGGGGGAAGGATGGGGACGCCAGCAATGATGACAATGAAAGGTAACTTGCAACTGCATCAGTTGTAAGCCTGGCAGAACAGTTCAGTTTTACAGGCCCTGCAGAATTCATTTAGGTCCAGCAGGGCCTTGATATTGCTAGTGAGACTGTTCCACCAGGCTGGGGCCAGGGCTGAAGTATAGTATTATCCACCCTGAAGTACAGCATACTAATACTAAACAAAGTCAGGCTTAAAATAACAGTATTCAAGAGTTAGATCCTGCTCAAGCAGTGCCTAACAGCAGCTTTATCTCTGTGAGACCTCTCAACCAGGGTGGGATTCCTGCTTTGCCAACACTACTGCACCAGGTGCAGATATCCATCTGGAAGTAATTACATACATCAGAATTTCCTGATTCTGTCCCAAACTGGTTGAGATGGGGTGGGTAGATATAGAGCTGTTTTTAGGCCCTGCCTGACAATACTCTGGAAAAGATGTCAAAAAGCAGCAGCAGGGAGCACCCACATATTGTAGCTTCTATACTCCAGAAGCAGCCCCAAGAAGTAAAAAACTTGCATCAAAGACAATGGTACTTTCCATATAGGGACAGGCTTCTTTGGTTTCCTCATTGCTGGTGCAGCTATTAACAAAAAAGCAGCAGCAATGGGACTTCCATATAGAAAGTTTTACCACTGTATCAAAGGCAGGAAATAAATCCCATAGGAGCAACAAGAGGTCTGGCATTTGTCTATATTTAGAAGGAGGTTGTCAACTAAAGTCAGCAGGGCTGTCTCTATCCCACAGCCTGATCTGAAACCACACTGAAAAGGGTCTAGGTCAGATGAGTTACCAATATCCAAGACGACCTGTAGTTGGTCTGCTACTGCTATCTTAATCAATTTCCCAGGAAGGTAGGGTTGACAGCTTCGCTACCAGCAGGAGATTTTTGGGGCAGAGCCTGAGGAGGGGAGGGTTTGGGGAGGGGAGGGACTTCAATGCCCTAGAATCCAATTGGCAAAGCAGCCATTTTCTCCAAGTGAACTAATCTCTATCGGCTGGACATCAGTTGTAATAGCAGGAGATATCCAGCTAGTACCTGGAGGTTGCTTACAAAAAAACAGTAATAGGCTCACAATGTGTTGCAAAAATACACAAGGTTATAATGTATACAAATCAACTGCACAAAAAAGTGACAAACGGTGCAATTTGGAACAAAACAATTTACATACATACACAAGCAAAAACACAAATAGACTCTATGAACAGTTCAAAAGAACTCAACATCCAACACTGCAAAACACAAGTAAAGTAGAGTAGACCGTCAAAATCTGTATCAGTGGATCAGTAGAATGTCTCACTGTTGCTGTAATTTTAGCATGGACGGTCAAAGATCTTGAAGCGGCTGGGCAGATCTTTGACCGTCCATGCTAAAATTGGGGGGGGGAGTATTTGGGAGTGGGGGAGGAACTGTATTTTCCTATTATTTTAAATGAGCCTTCACCTGTGAGGCAAGATAACACTTCACTGTGCATCTCTAAATCACAATGATATGCTATCCACTCGGATGCTCCACAGCCAATAGAAAATGACATGCAGGTACCAAGAACCAAGGCAGAGTTGCTTTCTATCTGATCCGGGTATACATATATTACCAAAGCAGCCCAGGAAGAGGCTCATATGCTTCTATGGTAAAGTGTGTGAATATTAATCATGACTATCACTAAATTGTACCTATTGAACTGAATTGCACAATTTATTCTCAAGACACAGCATGTTCTCTACTTCAGCGCAAAAGCGTTTAAAGCATATGTCATTTCTATAATGAATGTTCTCTATAAATATTATCTGTAATAATCTAAGTATTAACAAGCAATGTTTTAATTTAAAAGTAAAGGACCTGAGTACATACTCTTTAAACTTTGGCTGTTTCCACCAAGTTAAATCCCACACACACTGAAAGACATTCAGGACTGGAAAACAAATTCACATGTTTAGGGAGTGACCCAGGTCAGGGCTTAATGTTTGAAATTTCTAGATGCCCAAGTGTTGTTCTCAGCTAGGGTTGCCAACCTTCAGGTACTAGCTGGAGATCTCCTGCTATTATAACTGATCTCCAGGAGAAAATGGTCGCTTCGGCAATTGGACTCTATGGCATTGAAGTCCCTCCCCTCCCCAAACCCTGCCCTCCCTAGGCTCTGCCCCAAAAATTTCCCGCTGGTGGCGAACAGGGACCTGGCAACCCTATTCCCAGTCCTGTAACTATTTTTATACCGCAAAGATCTGCATTTTAGTAACTTCACTGTCACCAAAACTGACAAGACACTGTGAAAGTTCTCCATATAATCCACACACATCAAAGAGAAGCAAGGATGCCTTAAAGCTTACAAGAATTTAGAGGCATTTCATTCTGGTGCTTCCTTGAAAACTCTGCAACACAGTCTGAAAGAAATGTATCTGAAGAGATGTAATGTAATGAACAAGCCTACTTTATAGACAAAAGTGTGTTTTTTCTTGTTTTTATTGAACATTGGATCTGAAGAAACAGTAAAATTACAGCTGAATTCATGCTGCTCAGTCACTGATCCTAGCCTCAGAAAGTTAATGTAGAACCTGTTGATTACTTACAAGATTCAAGAGTATATAATACAAAACAAAGCCTCTTTCTTAAATCAAAATCAGTGGGTCTCTTGATCAAGCACACTGAGTAAAAAACTTTCCTATTTAAAGGACTGCACTATTTTTTGCAGGGGAGTGAATATCTGACTTGAGGTCAAGTGTTAAGCATCTGACAGACTATATCATATATGCAAATATTATTACACAAATGTTGACATTTATGACACCTACAAACTAAACAGAAAAGACATTTACAGTTTATCTCCTGAGAAACACTGTTCTGTACATTAAGTAGCCTTCACTTCTGGACATTTCTAAACACGGGCTAGGATTCAAAGAGCTGCTTAAGGTGGTAAAAGAAGTCTGCACTGTAGAATGTCTGAATGTTTTACCTGAACTTGAGGCCCAGGCTAAATGGCCCTCCAGCCTCCCCTCGACCACTGGCCCTGATTCCTGTTAAGCTAGGTGACTTTGGCCAGTCACTCCATGTGTGGAATCACCACCTAAGAAGACTCCACTGAAGAAGCACCCATATCTTCAAGCCCTCAAAATATAATGCAAAGGAGGACAGCCAACACCATGCCTGATCCAAGATGAATATACTATCACATGAAAAAGTTAGCTCAGCGGCAGAAGACATGCAGGTTACCAAGGAAATACAATTCTGGGAACTAATGAGAAGCTACAAAAAGATGCAGGGCAGTCATACTTTTATTACAACAGGGATACCACACTGACTCAGAAGCCAGATGTCTATCATTAAAGGCTCAGTCAGTTATGTAGGGCCAAGAAGGAATCACACAAGGCTGAGACAACCAGCTGAAGTTATAGCCATGAGGAAGATGAGAAACCTGCAGGATTACAATTAAGCTGGGTTACCATAAGGAGTCTTTTGTGGTCAGCAATTTTTAATGAAGTTAAAAATGTCCACATCAACATTTTGTCAGCATTTTTTAAATGGTGCAGAAAAGACAGCAAGAAATTCTGACAAATAAACTCCCCCACCCAACCTCAGTGCTCTCAGAAAATTTAGCTATGTACCATTACTGCTACTCTTGTTACTCTGAATATGCATGAGTTAAGTGGCCAAGGTTTTCTACTTATTTCAAATATAAGAATTTTACCATTTACAATTATCTCATAAATCAAAGTTCATCAATATTGCCTAGAGTAACAAGGTGCCAGAGGTTTGTGAGAATATTAAAATGAGCTTTCATTGTTATAAGAACTCCTCTGACTTCTTCAGGTCAACTCCTACCACTCGTAGGATGTATTCCAAGTCCTACAGTTGACTCTGATCAGATAATACATAAATTAATACATAAATCTCTTCTCTGCTATCCAACACCTTATCCTTGCTGCTGTAGTTGATCACCCTCAGCTTCTGGTCTTGATCCCCACTGTGTGGAAAAGGACAGAAAATCAAGTCCTCAATTAACTTTACCAAACTTTAACTAACCAACTCTTCAAGAGACACCAACATTCTCTAGTTTATGCAGCTGTTCTACTCCGTTGCAGAAGGTCTTCAATGTAAAGAAAATCACTATCAGTGTATGAGAATTTATAAATCAACATACAAAAATCTAGAGGGAAAAATCCAAATTTGCACTGGGATCCCTAATAAACAAATGGCCATGTGAATCAACTCTAGGGAATCACCATAATAAGAATATTCCTACTATAGAAACAGGCATACTTAAGTACTTAGCTACCAGTATACAAAGCAGATTTAACATCATTCATTTTACAACATACTACATTCATGAACAACACAGGAAATAGAGCAATGCCAGCTTTTCACATAACAGCAAAACTGAAGACATTTATCTGCCCCTGAAAATCAGTACCATTTAACTGACCACTCCTAAAATGAATAGCATTTTTAAGGCCCAATGAAAGCTAAAAATTAAGTTTCCTATGTTGTATAAGCAGAAGCAGACCACAGCGCTTAAGACTGTGTGCCAATGCCATTCTGCATGCTTTTGAACAGCCTTAGAAACAAGAATCTTAGAAACAAGAAACAAGAACAGTGTGAATGAAAGACTAGGAGGAGGAGTTGAAGCATTCACCCAATTCTGCATCTGGTATTATCATTTGATTGTGGGGACCCCTCCACATACCCTCACAAAATAAAAACCCTCCGAAATCCTGCAGCAAGGGTAAGGTACTATTGGGCATCACACAGTTATTTGGGAGGATGTCCCAGTTATTTCAGTAGGGCTTATCTGATTAGGCTGTAAATTTCCACAATTTGTTTTGGTAACAAAAGTGTTAACAGTATCTGACTGCAGTCCTTTGCACACCTATTTCAGAATAAACTGTGTAATGTTCAATAGAGCATATATGAAAGTAAGCACCTACTGAGTAGACTTCAGCACTTCTTTCAAATCTTAAATGTTTTCAGTGTTCAAATGGAGGATCAATTTCTTTTTCCAACATAGTTTTCAGCAACTGCATCTATAGAAATGTGAGCCGTGCTACAAAGAATATTCACACTCTTGTATTTTTACTTCAAAGTCTAAAAGACATTTTATCAATATAAGATTCATTAGACTGAAAAGGCATGAAATATAGCCAAAATCCAGTGTTGGTCTATGTCAGTATAATTCCTCATGTCAACCATTACTGGATCGATAATCATGGGTTACAGTATTAAGACTAGGGGAAATAATGAATGCATTTCCTTCACAGAGCATACTGTCAGGAATTTTTGGAATGGAGTGTATATAACAAGATTCTTATATTTGTATGGTTTTACTTCTGTGAAAGATTTACTTCCTCTCTACTGTACTCTTGGTACTCTAGCATGGGGTCACATTATGGCTTGTAAGCCACATCTGGCTCTTCTACTAGTAAAGTATGACTTGCAGACCCGTGCACTTTATGGCTCCTTTGATACTCAGGATGTCTTTTTTAAAAATGACTGGTCATTTTCCTATCCTAACGCAACTGTCATTGCCTCTTGCGCTGTCCCTTCTTTCTGTGGTTGGATGCCTCATGCACTGAAGATAGATTCTCATGCTACTTATACATACCACCTCCAGCTTTTTGGTTTATAAGGTAGAGTTACAAAATGCATTTGTAAAGGTTGATTATCTTATGATTCTTGAACGTCTGAAGGTTATTTAATGTGGCTTGGAAGGTCAGTAAGTTTGGCCACTATTTCAGGATATGGTCTTCATTACCCCTGTAGAGCTCTGAAACTTTGACTTTATTTCTCCCAATTTGGCAGCATTTCATCCAGCCAACTCAACATGAATTATACCTTATAAAGACAGAAGGAGAGCATGAAACAAAACCAAATACTGAAATACTGGGGGGGGGGGAGATGAGTCCCTTCCTGGTTTGCAGTCTTCTATCCCTGCAATCTAAATGGTGCCTTGGCTGCCTCAAAGTTTGTGTCATCTTTCCAAGACAATTAAAGTGATTCAGTTGAGCATTTGCAGTTTCACAGCAATGCTCCATTCAGGGCAGTGACATCTGGACAGGAAACTTATAAGTATGATTTTCTATTTGCCTCTTCTGGATGTGACATGAAGCTATGGCAGCCTTCAGCCAGGTACGTCAGTGCAAAGAAAGCCCTTTAGCTCAGTTGTCAAAAATCCCACCTGTTGATGGGCAATGTCAATCTGAACCACAGCTGGGTTCTCAGCTAGCCTTTAAAACACACACACACACAAGAAAACCACAAATGTGGAGATTTCCCTTCTTATGTTTTAAGTGATGGTTTCATCATCCCACCCAGCTAGCTTTGCATAAGGAACGACCTCGACTTACCTGCAACAACCTCCCTTTCTAAGCAACGTGCTTGTTGCACTCTACTACACCTGCTGCTTTAAGCTCACTGCCACCGAAACCTTCGAAGGCTGTTTCAAGAGCTACCAAGGCAAACCGGGCAAGGAGGAAAAGAGACCTGTTCGCAAATGCCTCTGGACGGCAAGACTTACAGGAAATCACAGCATCCCATTGGTGCACTGGAGAGTCCCACTTTGCCCTCTCGGAACGCAAATCCGGAAGCCGGCACCCTGGCCTCTAAGAACCACCCCAAACAAAAAGAAGAAGGCAGCCTTGGCTCTTCCCGAGGAGGGGTGGGCTGGGATCCAGGTCCGAGAACGCGTTTCGATCAAGAGGACAGGGAGACGCGCCTGTGGCCGCCCGCCCTCCAGCCCATCGGTACTCACCCCACCCCTGCGGTCTGAGACTCCGCCGGCCCTCCTCCACGCAGCCCAGGACGGAGCAACCGCGCGCTTGGGCTCGGGCGCTGCGGGCTCGCCAAGCGCCACGAGTTCAACAGTTCCAACTCCGGCCGGCGATGGTGGGTAATTCCATGGCGGGGGGGGGGGAGAGAAGCCCGAGAAAGCGAGAGGACGACTCGACCCCCTCGCTTAGGAGATCATGGTGCCTGCTGCTCAGGAGCCAGGCGGCTGACGGGAGGCAGCAGCCGAGCCCGGCCACGGCTCCCCCTTCCCGGCACTTGGCAACGGCCAGGAGGAGCAAGCCCCTCACGCGCGCCCCGGACGGGGCATCCTTCCCGGCGCGAGCGCGAGGCCAGCCGCAGAGCCCTCCTCCCCTCCCCTCCCCGCGTTCAGAGCGCGCCGGGCTCAGCCTGCTGCCGCCGCCGCCGCCTCCTGAGGCGCAGCATTGCCCTGGAGAGCGCGCACGGAGGAGCCGCTGGGGGGAAGGGGGATGCTGGCGGGCTGAGGAAAGAGCGCGGGGTTCCCGCTCGCCGGGTCGCCCGGCCCTCGTCGCTTGCCTGCCGGGCTTTCCCTCTTCCCCACTCCCCGCGCTCGCTTCCTGCTGGCGGGATTCCCGGCAAAGCCCCTGGAGGAAGAGAGGCGGCGGCACCGCTCGCGCCAACCTCGGCGGCGGCGGCAACACAAGAGACACCACACAGCCTCCCACGTGCCGCCTGTGTGCGCGCGCGCCGGCTACCTTGAAGAGCTGGGCCGGGGAGGGGGGGGTCTCTCTCGCGCGCCCTTGAATAGCAGGGACTCCCCCACCCCCTCCCGCTCCAGGAATCCCTCTTGGCCAGCTGGCCTTTCTCGCGCCTTCGGAAGCGGCTGGAGGGAGGCGAGGGAGAGGGGCTGGCGCGCGGCCCTTGGACAGCAAACTGCAAGAGCGCGGTCAGAGGCGCGTTGGCCGGTTGCTGCTGCGCTGCGAACGAACCTCCCGCAAGCTCACCTTCCCGGCACGCTTTCCCCGCTCTCCGAGGAGCTGCTTTGCCGTCGAATCCCGACCCAGCGTTGCGCGGCTGTTGGAGGGACGAAAGGTCAGCCGCTGGCGAAGTTTCTGCGCTTTCGCACCTGCTGACTATAATGCACTTTCAATCCACTTTTAATCGTCTTGAACAATCGTTTGCAAGTGGATTTTGCCAGTTCGCACATTTACGCGTGGGAGGTTTTTGCCTTGGATTTGCTGCTCTTTAGAGGCACCTTTTTCCCATCCAGATTCTCAAAACTCAAAAACAAGCCCCCATGCAGAGTTTTGAAAATTCAAATGGGGAAAATGAGCATCTAGGGAGTGGCAAATCTAGGGCAAAACCTCCCATGCATAAATGGCCTGTACAGTAAAATCCATCTGCAAAGTGCATTGAAAGTGGATTGAAAGTGCATTATTCAGCATGTGTGAACAGTGCAATCCTAAAGAGAGTTACTGCAGTCTAAGGCCATTCTTTTAGACTGGGGTAACTCTGCGTAGGAATGGGCTGTACCGGTAAGTGTAATTCTTTGTCCCTATATTTTCTTTTCACACATTACTATCAGCTACTCAAGATGTTGCGGGACTCCTAGCAGTGAGATAGGATCCACACATCTTTAAACATTGAAATATTGTAACCTTTCACTTCTTGAATATTTCAGTTTGGAAGGGAAATCCAGAAGATGAATTGTTGCAATAATAGTCTAATATTTAGGAAAGTAAACTGGTTCCTCGAGGAAGACAACCTGCTCCTGCAAATGTCTACTGGTGTGAGCGGTGGAACATGGGGACCAAAAGAGTAACAGATAAACGGCTTTCCTATGTAAACGTTCCAGGTGCATTTAAATTCACTTGCCATGTGCAGGGACCCCATCTGCAGGTGTATTAGCACATCAGTGAGCATGTGTACTGCTGGCATGTTACAAATGGCCCAGAGACCCGGTAAGGGCACATAGTGAGAAATGCATAGGTCATTTACTGAAGTTGGCAGTTTATTGATGACCCAAGTCACATTTGTCCTGGTGCAACAGAATGGTCAGCTCCTGAGGAGGTAAAACAGATTGTACCACTTGAGACTTCTCGTGGGAATCACAATTAAATGTTGATTATTAAGCATTTGAAAATGCTGATTTTAAAAAAACCCTGCAAAATAATACCTTCACACTTAACCAGGGTTGGACTCTGCAGCTTTGATTGACTTTGTATACTTTCCCTATATGCTTTCATAGGAAACACTGGGCATGTGCTAAAACAGACCATTATAGGATGAAGTGTCTACCATGCATGCCCACGTTGTCACCAACCTGGTGCTGGTCATGCAGTTGCTAGTTCTTCCCTGCTGTGTGACTTCCCTGGTGTGACTTATGCTGAATGACTTGCCAATTTAGTTCTCATGATTAAAACAGGCACAGTGAAACATCCTACCTTTAAGAATATACAAGGCAGTTTCACCTCACATGAGCACAAGATCCCTAGGAAGAAATTATGCTTTGGGTTGGAAAGAATGTATGCTGCAAATATGGAAATACTAACATGACGAAGCAATGTGAGAGGTGGGAAGGAAATGGGTATTTTAAATTATTGTTTTTGTAAAATGGAAATAAATAGTTAAAATTCTGAAATGATAGCAGATATTCTAAATGGTTTTCCTGCAATTCTGGGCATCTTGTACAAGTTTCCAGGCAAATCTCATACTTCTGGGACCGACCTTGATGTTATGGCAAATAGACTTATAAAGCCATATGATGGGAAAAGGTTGAAAACATATTTTGAAAATGGCTCTGTATGATTTCCCCTGATTTTTTGTGGGAGTTTTTTTTTGGGGGGGGGCATCCTTTTGTGGGACTTTTTTGAGAAAGACAACAATTTGCTAAAGATCATTCATCAAGAAGTTCTCACAGAACCATGTCATTTGGCTATCCATCTGGCTTAGTTCAAATATGACACTGGCAGACACAAACAACTTACTCAGGCAACATTGTACACCTCTAGCTTCTTGTTTAGGTTGGACCCTTGGTGTAGCCCAGACATTGCACAGGTAGGGGGGAGGGGTTGCACTGGTAGTTCAATATTGTAAGTGGAAGAGGATTCACATGCAGTAGTCCAGCTTAAATGAGCCAGTTCGCAAGTGCAGCACTTCACAATTGTTCTTCTGTCCCATTAGCATCACTTTTAAATCCAGTGTTTGTTTCAGCATTAGGAATTTTCATACAGGAATTAGTACAAGATCCCTATCTCTACTTATTTGAAAAGATAGATGGCTACTCATTACTATTTAGAAAGCTTTTCCATATAGGAATAAATGTGAAATCTGCATACAGGTAATAATGTTTGGTGCTTTCAGACATTCAAAATAGTTCTCCACATCATAACCCAGAACTATGCCCAAAGGACTCATTTCAGTAGAGAACATAATGTGTGATCCAAGCCACTCATGTGCCTATATAGCCACATGAGTGACCCTAGGTGTTTGATTCTTTAATGCTGTTCACAAACTATAAAAGTGAATGGCTAAAACAGAAATATTACCATATTTGGACAGCAAATATGCATGTGCTTGAAAAGAATAGAAAATGGGTTGTTGGCAAAGCTAAAATAAATATAAATGTGCCATCTGGAAAAAATATCGGCATAGCAGGACATAGAACTTGACAGAAGGCAAGATTCATAGATACTGACAAAAAAAACCCCAAGAGCAGCACTGGATGAGTGAAAAACCATCAAGTGCTAGATAGGAGCAGAAGTTCAGTTTTGATCAAAGGCCTTGAAAAGAGGTATGCGGAGAGTCCTACTGTCTTATTAAAACCGAACAGATTGAGGGCCATGGGGTTGTACACATGACTCCCGTATTCTTCCAAATGGCTAGCTGGAATTTATCTTGATTGGCCTTGTGGACTCTCAGTTATATTTTGCAAAAATAGTTGATTATGGAACTGAATCTCTTTTTAAAAAAAACCCTCTTTTGTAAAAGGTTTAATCCTAGCCCTGAAATACGCAGATTCTCTGGAGATATGTCCTTCCGTGAACTTTAAATCATTTTTCTAATGAGAAATAACAGTTGAAGTAGATTTCACTAGACAATATCTATATGCCAAGATACAAATTACCAGTACCTGAGTATTATGCTTGACCAGGAAGAACTGTGAGATGTTACCTCCAGAATTTCAACTAGCTCTGTCATATTTCATTGTGCCATGAAGATGCACAAATGTTGGGCAACTGTAATAAACATTGTTTAAAGTTAATGGGTCAGTGACAGCAACAGCTGGTGCTACCAACCCCAAGTGAGTTGCTGTCCTGGTTAACACAAATGATTGTGCTGTGATTTCCTAGTGAACTTTTCTGGGATACATTTTGCTGCTATCTGGCTACTAACAGGTCACAACCAGTACTTGATTATTGAAAAGAGAGTAGTGAAGTAATCCATCTGGGAAACATTTACAAATGATGTGTTTTTGGTTTTTTTGCATGATAATATAAATTCTTCCTTTGCCCTGCATGCCTAAATAAGGGGAAAATTCTCTCTTAAATAGCTCTGCTCTGTTGTGAGAAGGAGAACCGCACTTGTTTATCAACACCATAATTTACTCCTGGCCTCACTAATGCATTTCTTTAAAATAGTGATATCCCTTTCTTCCTTCAGTTAAGGATCAAGCCCAACCCTCTCCACTCCTCGAATTGCATCAAATACACCGTTCCAAGCCACATACCTGTACTTACCAATAGGTTGGCTGTCCTGCTTTCTATATATTCTCAAGGAACTTCAAGCATGTTATTCATGTGGAGCATGTTACAAGGAGGCTCGTATGAAGTCACATATGAAGACATAGCTGTGCTTTTGCATTCTGCTTCAAAGACATAGGCTTGGATCATGACTTTCTCATCTCCTGACCCCCACTCCAGCAGCAGCATTTTGAAGGACTGAAGCAGGATGGGGAAGGTGAGAAAGTCATGCTCCCTGAGCAGAAATCCTTCTGTCTGTGGAAACACATCCATGGAAATGACCCAGTGGATCCAAGACCTCGCAATAATATCCCAGTGGTACTATGTTCTCTTGTCTCAAGGGGCTCCTTGGTACAAGCAAGTCTTTTGTCTTATGCAGTACTCTGCTCGAGTACTAATAGAACCAAGCAGACTTCTTATATATACACATGCTTCTTTTTGCACTTGTTTCCCACAAATATAGTGAAGCAATAACGATGGATGACGGGAGGGATGCATAATTTGGAATCATGCATTTATATTTTTGAGCAGCAAAGCAGAAGTAAAGAGAAAAAGAAAATGATTTGTCTTCATGTGCCATTCAGTGCTGCTATTTCAGAGGTCCATTTGTATAGTACATTTCATGTGTCCAAGCTGCTTCATGTATTTTATCTCAGTTACCCTTACAATACCCTTGCAGAATAATCTACCATTATTATCATTCTCATATTACAAATTGGAGGAGGGAACTAGGCTGAGAGAATAGTGGCTTTGCCTAATAGGACAGGTAAAAATAGTCCCCTTCATTGTGAATCAGCATGGCACAACTAATTTTATGGACTGAGATGCTGAATCAGATTTGAATGTTAGCTTGCTCTCTTAGGCTAACTTTTGTCAGAAATAGCAGTGTTGCCATATTTGCAAAGGATAAAAAGGTGGCCTTGATTGTCTAGCTCACCTGTTTCCATGAAACATTAGTGGATTCACACAATGTTAAAGTAAGATCACATATGATTTTGTTTTCTGTGAAACATTAAAGTGAACAGTGCTGGTAAAAAGTTCAGCAGTGAGAGCTGGGTGGCACATCATTGCTGAGGGGAGGACAAGATGATATTGGTTGTTGATGGAACAATCTTGTATGAAAGTGGAAGGAAAAAAGAGGGGAATAAAATCCAACCTGAAAACAGAAGCTTGGTACCCAAGCTGGGTTCCAGTACAAACAAACAAATGCTTGGAAAGTTTACAAACAGGCAAAGGAACCATGGTTTCTTCTTCTACTACTATGTTAGAATCTAACAATGTTACTCTTCCAATGGTAAGAGTCACTTCACACCCAGCTATTTATGCAGGCTTTGGCAACCTTTTACAATAACAAAAATCGTGGTTGACCCTCCTGAACATCATGGATACAATGAAAATATGGTAACTGAGTGGGTTCCAGTTCCTGATCACCTGAATAAACCTTTGGTCAGTGGTAGATTAGAAAGTACATAAGAAGGGTCCTGATGGATCAGACCAATAGTCCAGCCCAGCATACTGAATTACTAAGTATATGAAGATTCTATCTTGCTCTTATCATAATAATGACAATGAAGACAGTGTTCAAAGAAAATTTAATGTAATACATCTGAATTAGAATTAAACACAAAGCTAGACTCTATCTCATTAGGCCTTGATTATATTGGTTTTCTATCACATTCCAAGTGTTTAATTATCTTAGCAAGTCTGGAAAGGTTCTGTTATCACCTATTACTGATGTTTTGAATGTCCCTATGATTGTCTAGTATGCAGTCAGGCCTTGCATGAAAATGTTACAGGTTGTACCATTTATATCCTTCTGGCTGATGCGAGAATTCTGCAAATTCTTTCCCTTGAGCTCTTTATTTAATTTTTTTGGACTCCTCTGCCTGGTACTTACCAAGCAAAGCCAGAGTGTGTAATAGGAAAAATGTACTTAGGACAGTCTCAGACCACACACACATAACAGTAAAGCATATAGGTTTATTGAACTTAAAGAGTTTGCAAGGCAAAGAGAAAAATAATACTTAGACAGATTTAACAACATCCCACATAGAGACTGATAACACAGACACACAGGCAGACAGACAGACAGACAGACAGAGCCACTCTGGATCATTCCAAAGGAAAGACAGAATGATTTCTCCCTGGGAAGGACAAAGACTGGACATTTGGACTGCCCTTTTATAAGCTGGACCGTGAGGAGAGGGTCTCAAATGACCCCTCCCTGTCACATTCTTTAGGAAATAAGTTTCCACAAATCATGACAAAAATTGTTTAGAAATATCTTGTTCCATAATAATTCTTCCAGTGTCCAAATCTGATATCTGATTGTCCTGTCCATCCGTCAATGTTCCAAAACAATCTCCCCCCCTACGTGATCAGACAAGTTGCCTCCTGCTTGAACGGCCTTGCTATTATAAACATAAATTTTGGGCATCCGATGTGCTGTGGGTGATTTAACTGCTAGCAATGCAAATCTCCTGTTACTTTCTAAGGTCAGGAACCTAAAGGAAAAGTTGGGGTCAGCTAAAGAGCTGCTTTCTGAAAGCCTTAGTCAGGTTTTGTGTGACTATAGATTATAATATTAAGGTATGCATGTGGTTATTTTTAACCCAAACTCATTTAATATAAACTAATATATTTAATATGAACTAATGTTCAATACAAAAAATTCTCGCGACACTGGCCATACAGTTTACGAAGGGTTTTTTTTTGCGGGGGAGGGGGGGATAAAATGGATTTATTTGCCTACTGAGAATGCAGTTCATGCATATGATGCTATGGTCTCTAGTCCCCACAAACATATTAGTGCCTCAAGACTTTTTGGTTTTGCTGCAATGCAAAAATAAAGAAAGACCATTTACACATAGGTGATTTGCCGCAGGTTCCACATTTTTGGGAAAGCAGTTTTTTGTTCCTGCTTCTCTACAGTATTGTGGTGCATTTGTGCACCTCCCATGGTTTCCCTGGCTTTTCTCTGATCTTTTTCAAACCTACTTTGCTACAAAGTTTTGGGAAATATCACTATTTTCAACTGAAGTTGGCCTCAAAGAAACAATGAACGCCAATGGTACCCCAAATCTTCAGAAGGATATGGGTTACAGAGTTTCACAACCACAAATGATCTCTATCAAAGAATTCTTCCTAAAATACTAGCTTAAAATAGCAACTTCCTGGTTTGCAATTCATAGTTAACTGTAATGCTACATGAACTGAAACAACTAGGTTTGCCAACCTCCAGGTGGTGGCTGAAGATCTCCCGCTAGTACAGCTGATCTCCAGGTGACCGAGATCAGTTCCCCTGGAGAAAGTGGCTGCTTTGGCAATTGGACTCTATGTCATTGAAGCCCCTCCCCTCTCCAAACCCCATCCTCCTCAGGCTCCATCCCCCACATCTCCAGGTATTCCCCAACCTGGAGTTTGCAACCCTAGGAACAACCCTTTCCTGTTATTTTATGCCATCCTGTGCTCTAATGCCTTTTTTTGCATTTAATGGTTATTCAGACAGAGATAGGAATGATTTTTGTCCTCATGGAGAATTGATTATTCTGTATGACACTATTAAAATGTCCTCTCTTTGCCATGCTTTGCTTCAACATATAAGAATTTTATTTTGTCAACAGCTTGTATTCACAAGCTGAAAGATTAAATCTGTGCTAAACAGAAATAGGTCAGGCTTCAAAGAAACAGTTTGAATTAGATTTAGGGACCCAGAAAAAATGCATGGGGCACAGTTAAGGATTGCATGTCACAATTTATTTCCAGAAACGGGGAAGGAGCCCTTTAAGTTAACTTGTCTCATGTCATCTCCAGGCTTAGTGGAGAAAAATGCAGGAACATCAAACTGTGACACTGACCATTGGAATCAATCAGTGCCACTTTGCAAATGTCAGCCAGTCTCCTGCTTTCTAGTTATTCTGATCAATACACAGATATATTGGGGAAGAAAGACATCATTACACAGCAGAATGCTGATGAACAGTCATATCTGAAACACTATATTGCTTTTCACCCTTGGCTTAATCATGTACAGGGTCATGCAAAAAACTTCACTTGTGAGAACTTTCAGGACAAAAAGGAACCGAGAGCACACAAAACATGCCCCCATATACCTATATAATTTTGGAGGACTGGGCTTGAAGTTATTACCTGTCACAGAATTTGCCCTCTCTGTTTCTCTTTCAACACCATTTTCCTCTTCATTGCATGATCACAACCGGTTAGAGATCCTATTTATAAAGTGTGAACTAATAATTTCAAGAGACAACATAGCCAGTCAGATATGGCTTCTTAGTAAGCGACTATGGGCCAATAAAACTGCTTTGCTCTTCAGTCCAGCAGGGTGGTGATATACCTCCACTATATACTAGGTCTAACACTCCCTGCCTTGCAGCTCAGCAAAGAAACTGTTACAGTGCAGCAATTTAGGAAACATCAGCTTGGTTTTCTTGGCAATGGGGACTGCCTTATCTTACTAAGCAGCACTGTGGTGGTTTTGACACTGTGCAGCGAAGCAAGACAGGGAGCATCATCATGGTTGCCTTGGCAATGGGGATCCATTCCCTCCCCCTACACAAATGAACACTTTTGCTCCCCTGTGAACTCTGTCTGAGGGGAAAATGAACAAAAGGTGGACATTTTTCAGGGAATGTGAAAATGGTGAGGAAAATTTGGTCCTGTTTTGGCTTAGTCTTTGTCATGAATCCCTGTCACCTGTTATAATACTACTAACTTCATCCCTTTTATTCCTTGTTTCAGAAGTTATAGTCATGCTTTCATTTTTACAGCCAGCTAGTCCTTTTTAGTTGTAACAAAATTATTGTTTAGTACTGCTCAAACTTTAATAGTACAAACTAAACACATATGCAGACTTGTTACTGCTGAACGACATCTGTTTAATTAAACGTATGTTGTATTTTCCCTCCCAAAGGATAAAAAACCCAGCAGCCGTATGCTATGAAATGTGCTCCATCTTCTTGTAGCTGTCATAATGTTCACTGTACTCTTTCTCCATATTGTCATTCTTCATGCCCTTAATATTAAGGAATTAGTTCTGTTACAAAACAAGACGATAGAATGATTTTTACATTTCCAGCCCAGTCCTTGCCCAATGTAGTTGGAAGTTAGTCCCACCTTTATAGCAGTTGTGAAAGAAAGGCAAGAATTACCATACCCTTGTTGAATATAGGGGATAGGACAGAACAAATGAATCTGCCTTATACAGAGTCAGACCGTTGGTCTATCAAGGTCAATATTGTCTACTCAGACCGGCAGTAGCTATCCTGGAGCTCAGGTGAAGGACTTTCACATTGCCTACTATCTAATAATTTTAACTGGAGGTGCCAGGGATAGAATATGGGGCCTTCTACAAAGCAGGTGTTATGCTCCTAAACCACCCAAACTTAAACCTCTAAATAGGCTGAGACACACTCAGTGATGTTAGCCTCAGACTCATGTTGCTAACTCCTCCCCATCCTCCTCCTTAATATGCATTCTATTTTTCTCCTACACTTCCTTTTTTGCGGAAAACCATAAGTGACCATTACTTTCGAACTGAGCGAACACAAATCATAGTCTGCCTGCAAACCAGAATTGGAAATCATGAATAAACCATGGCTTTGGACATAATAGCAAACTACAGCTTGCTACCAATAAAGAAATGTTGGAAGGAATCAGAATGTACACAAGGAGTGAGGGAATAAGTGATACCAGAGCATATAGACACCCATAAGAGAACTCCCAAATTTTAAAAACATTAAGATGTGGGCTGCATAGGGTTGCCAGGTCCCTCTTTGCCACCAGCAGGAGGTTTTTGAAGCAGAGCCTGAGGAGGGCGGTATTTGGGGAGGAGAGGGACTTCAATGCCATAGAGTCCAAATCCAAAGCGGCTATTTTCTCCAGGTGAACTGACCACCATCGGCTGGAGATCAGTTGTAATACAGGAGATCTCCAGCTAGTACCTGGATGTTGGCAACCCTAGGGCTGCAGCAAAACTCCAGCCTGTGCAGCTTGAACACAGCACCCTCAGAGATCCAGAACTAGACTCAGTTTCTGCCCTGCTGCTTCCTTCTTTGCTCTACTTCTACCCCAGATCTTCAGGACCCTCTCACTGCATCAGATTGGCTGCTATGTTTTTATTTGCACTCTTTCTTGTGTCCTTTTATTGCTTAGGTGTTAGGTTGTCTAGGGTTAAGGTTTGCTCTGTGTGTGCATGCGTTTGTGAGCCTGCGGCTCTCTAAATGCTTCGTACATTTCTCAATCTATTTTTCCAAATAAAGGTATAGACTTTGATTCTATTTTCCACCTGCTTTATGTGTTACTACCAAATTCTGGACCTTGGTATACAAGAGGTTGTGATCCCTAATTTAATTTTACCTGGACACACATGCGTAAGTGCTATTAACACACAAGGGGGATACTCCAAGAGCTGGGGTTCACACACCTATAGGCCATTTGGGTAACAGATGTTCCGGAGGAGCTGGATAATTGTTTGTAAATTATGAACAACACTAATCAATCTTTAAAAAACATTCTTTTTTAAAATGCTTGAAAACAGATCAAAATCTGCACGTGCACTTTCTGGCACTGTTTCCATATCCCTCAAGTTTGTGTTTAAAAAAAGAAATAAAATAAAAAAAATTTTTTTTAAAAGAAACGTGCAAAAAATTAACAAATCCTGCAAGGAGGAAGAGGGAAACTGAGTAGCTTCTTTTTCTCTTCCAACCTTGCCCATTTTGCCTGGTTGATTCAATGTTCATCAGGTCTAGATCACAACTCTGTTGTCACTGCAGCCCCCTGCCTCTTTCCATCCATTTATTTAATGCACCGATGAGGGAAAAGAATTCAGCTTACATAAGAGGTGGTTTTTTTAGGGTGCTGAGTGGGTTGAGAAGTCTGTGTGGCTGGTTTCTCAAGTATTTCAGGCTTACCTGTTTTGATGCCTTATCTCCAAAGTACGAGGAGGTTCATTTATATTAACTGGATTTAAATATCCTTTCACTGCCACCTTGAAACTGTGACTCAGTCCTGTCAGTTCAGAGCATGCACCAATACAACAAATGTCTCTGGCAGCTGCCTTTCCCCTTGCACAGTTGGTGTTATTCATCATATACATGCCAACTTACCTAATTTTCAGCAGTGGTGACTCTGCGGCATACCTAGTCTAAGCAAGCCAGTAATTGTGAACAAGCATTTTAAAAAAGCTACCTAGCCAGCTGCCATGCTGAATGCCACCAGAGCAAAACTGCTTGAAATTCTGTTTGTTTTGTATTGTGAGAAAAATCACTGAGAGTTAAATCAGGTGTTTGATTTGACACAATAGGCATTGTGCACAAGGTAATTTAGAATGTCAACCACCATTTCTTTTGGTAAAAATTACATCTCTGGTTAGTACCATTGTAATCATATCACATTTTAACTATTTGCTGTTGCCATACATATGTTTTTAAAAGTTTTTCAAAAGTCATTAGGAAGAATTTTCTAACAGAGTGGTTCCTCAGTGGAACAGGCTTCCTCTGGAGGTGGTAAGCTCTCCTTCCCTGGAGGTTTTTAAGCAGAGGCTAGATGGCCATCTATCAGCAATAGAGGCACTATGTGATACACTTTGTCTCTATGGAGGCGCAGGATGAACGTTCCCACCGTTTAAAGCCCAGCTTCCCCATTGAGATACACTGCTAAGGTCACATTAAAGAGTCTGAACACAGCCACTTTTCCAATGCATTGCAATGGAGGAGGATGGGGGCGACCCCTTCCAGACACCATAACTCCGGACCCCCAACCCAATCTTGGAATGCCGGAGAACGCGGGCCCAGAGAGATATGCAGGACCAGCACTGTAGCGCACAGCTGGCTGCTCAGCATCGGTCAACCTCTGACTAGACACTTGAGTCACCAAAAGATCAGGGCTGCCAGCCATGTAGGCTGCTCCACCATTGATGTGTTGCATCTGTCCCTTGATGACTCAGCAGGTTAACGTTGCACCTGTTCCTGAATGACTCCACAGGGTTTTCCTGATAAAAGCAGCCAGAAAAGGGCAAACCAGCATGGAAGCAACTTATCCACAATTCTTGTGATCCTGCCATTGTTTCTTGTCTTGTTCTGGACCTCAGGGTGTTTGACCTTCTGGACAATAATGTGGCTTGTGCTCTCTGGATTTGGCTTAGTGGTTTTGACACTTGGACTTCTGAAAACCTGTGCTCTGGCCCTGGACTATGTTTAGACTATGCTTGTTGTCTCTCACCTCAAGTGCCTGCCTGAACCTGGACACAGGCCCAATCAGTACCCAGGGTCTGTATAGCTGACACCTCTTCCATAGCTCCAGTCAGGGATCAATTCTTCAGTAAGATCTTGGTGAGGGTGCAAACGACCTGTCTCCACCCCATGTAAGGATTAGATGGCAGAGTCTGAGGATTCAAAAAGTTTATAGTAAAAATGGGGGGAAATGGGAAGGAAGCAACAGGAAGAAGTGGGACTGCAGGCTTTTAGGGGGAAAGCCAAATGCTGCTACTTGCCTGTCAGCCTTCCACAGAAGCTGATCTTTAACTTTTCCAGTAGGATATTTTTGCAGGGGGGGGGGGTAGGGTTCTTGCCAAACAAATTCTCTGGGATTGATTTTCAAGTCAGCCATCTTGAATCCTGAAAAGGGGTTGTTGTTTTTTGCTCTGTCAGTCAGACTTAGGGTTGCCAGATGCCTGTTAATTGGCAGGCAGGCTGGCTGGTAGGGGAAGCAGGCCAGCTAAAGGGGGGATGATCCACATGCACATGGAGTGGTGTTCGGCAAAATAATGTCCCTTCCAGGAAGGAACGGGGACGGCCTAACTCTATGGAAACCATAGCATTTTTGGAGAAATATGTCAGTGCATGCCTATCGCTTCTGGGTTCACCCTGGAAGAGATATTATTGCATGTGCACGCTGCATGCTCAAGAACTGCACCCACCGGCACCCACCACCGAAGCTCCTATCGATGGTAAGGGGGAACTGGTAACCCTAATTGGACTTAACCTTCCTGCCTCCCCTTGCCACTGCAGCCCACTAATATCCCCAAAATCTGCTCCTGGGGGGTCAGGACACCCTCAGGAAAGCATGAGAGGCAAACTGGGACTCTGCAACAGAAATAGCTAATTGGTGGAAATTTCCCCTCTCCTCCCATTAGCAGAAAATTTAATCTGGATCAAAGTCAAGGGTCATTTATGCATGGTTGCTGTAACCTCCTTTATTCCCTGTTTCAGCCAGAATCTAACTTTTCAGTATACACGATATCCCACTCCTTGGTAGCTCGATGCTGTTTCAAAGCAAAACCAACCCGGGTCTTCCCATTCCTTTGTTAATCAGACTTTTCCCTCTCCCCTGAGCTCAGCCTGGCTCACAGCAGCATGCAGATGACTAAACAGGGGGAAACACAGAAGATTGGCTTCTCTCACAGCCAATTATGAAGCAGTGTGTAAAGAGGCGGGGATTCAAGTGCTTCCTGCTACCTCAGAGCTTTCTGAGCAAAAGAAAGGCTTTTAAAAAATGAGGCTTGGATTCCCCCCCTTCTTTCAGATTGCTCATTTTTTTGTTTTTTTTTTCTTTCTTAAAATGCTTTTTTGTGCAGCAGTTGGGTTTGGGGGGAAGGAAATCTTCTCTCATGGTGAGCACTGCGAAGTAAGCCAATTACAGCACAGCATTTAAAGGGTGGGACTTGATTTGAGCTTGGGTGACTGCTTTTCTGTATTCATGGCATGATTAGCACACAGTTTCGTCCCTGATCATTCAAGCCAATGCATACAGTTTCCCCCAAATTGGGTTACATTAATGTGCAATGAACCCAGGTCCAACCAGAGAGATCCAACCCATGCATAAAAGGCCAAGGTCATTCAGCCTGACCTTGAACAGTGGGAAGCAAGAAACAGAGTTCTAAAATTAAGGAAATCTGTGTCTTTAAGTGAAAAATATAATATATACCTGTACCTTTATATTTGTTTGTTCCCTCTTGTCCAGCAGGTCTTCCTGCAGCTCCTTAAGGATTCTGTCCAGGGACAGCTTCCAGCGGTCAGTGAGCTGGGGTTCTGTCCCTGCATAGCTTCCTCTAGCAGCACCAAGTCAATTCCACCTGTGCTACTGTTTCCATCATGCCAGGGATGTATCATGTATCTCACTTTTAGGATATGACAACTAAAAAGTCTACAAAATTATGTGAAATAAATGTGGAAGTGGTCTTATTTACATTTACTTGATTGATTGGTTTTTCTTGGTATAGAGCACACAGTTTTTGAAATAATGTTGGGTGGCTGCTGTGCTAAAAAAACCCTCTTGTTTTCATGTTTACTGTTTTTTTTAAAAAAACAATAAGGAAAAAATGGTAACTGACTGAGGGCTCAGATAGCTACGATGTCCTTTGCAACATCTATAAGGCTTTGTCAAATTAATTTATGTTGAATTCAATTTATGCTTCAAAGAGTACCTGCCCATACCCTTTAGATATTATTGACATCATTTAAAATTAACTTCCTAATTTGGCTACTGAAAGGGATCTTAATAAAATCCTGTACTTCCTAAACAAACTCAGTGTCTAGTCTCATTATTCATTGGGAGTAGCCAACTCTGGCCAATTAATACAGGATGATAACGTCAATACCTGTTAGCCAGGATGGAAAGGGAATGCAAATGTGTGCAGCTTAGCTCACAGATTTCTGAAACTCTTCAAGAAATAGGAGTTAAACATCTGGGGATGGACCATATTTCTTCAGGTGTTCCACACCCTCCTCTGAAGTATCCACAATACTGAACTGGACTAACATTGCCATTCTAAGCGGAGCTACACCCTTCTAGGTCCATTAAAATGCTTCGGGCGGCAGTGTAAATGGGCTACCCATCAGACCTATAGTGCAATCCTAAGCATGTATAAGAAGTAAGTTCCACTGAGTTAAATAGGACTTACTCCCTAGTAAAGAACAGGTTAATACCTTGTGATGGTGCTGGAACCTGGCCTATGGTTGGAGGCTAGGGTCTTATCTGTGGTACATAGCGTCTTTTATCTGTTTGGGCTGATACATTACCAATGCCTGTTCCTAGAAAGTGTGACCCGGCCAAGATGATGCATGTTCTGATCACATCCAAGTCAGATTAATGTCATGTGCTCTATGTGGGGCAGTCCAAATGGTCCAAAACTTCAGTAGGTCCAATATTGGACAGCCAGAGTTTGGTTGCAGAGATTGTATGACTCCTGTGCTGAAAGATCTGCACTGGCTACCCATGTGCTTCTGGTCACAATTCAAAGTGCTGGTTCTTACCTTTTAAGACCCTAAACAGCTGAGGGATAGTGTACTCGAAGGACATTCTCCTCCTGTACTGTCCAGACTGCCAGTTAAGATCTGCCTCCCAAACTTTGCTCTCTGTGCGTCCAACTGCAGAAGTGGTGTAGGGTTGCCAGGTCCCTCTTCCCCACCGGCATGAGATTTTTGGGGTGGAGCCTGAGGAGGGCTGGGTTTGTGGAGGGGAGGGACTTCAATGCCATTGAGTCCAATTGCCAAAGCAGCCATTTTCTCCAGGTGAACCGATCTCTATCGGCTGGAGATCAGTTGTAATAGCAGGAGATCTCCAGCTAGTACCTGGAGGTTGGCAACTCTAAGGTGGTGTCACCTCACCTCTGGAATGCCTTCCCCCTTGAGGTTCACCTGGCATCTACATGACTGTTGTTTAGGTGCCAGGCCAAAACATTTCTTTTTTTCCAGGATTTTAATTAGGGGTTTTAATCTTTTTTAGCAGCTTTATAGTCTGCATTGAGTCTGAGGTCTGTTTTAATTGATTGTTTTGTTTTTATATTAGTAAATTATGAGGATTTTATTTGCATGTTGCCTCAAACAGGGCTCTGGAGGGGCAACATTAAATTATTCCAACTAAATAAATATGTTTACGATTGTAGCCTTACCGCAGTAACATTTTGTAGATTGTATATACTTAAAAATCTAAATTAATAATATTTTCCCCAAAATTGGCTTTCATTTCTAGTTTTTGTTTTCATAGTATGGTTTTGGCAATATCTGTTGCCAAAAACAAGTAATCTGTTTCATCATCCGCATATTAATGTATAATGCTTCTTTGTGTATATGCAAAGCTCATATATCTTTCAGGGTTGCATGGACAAATCTAGGATCAATCAAAAAATTCCAGCCATATCTATGCATCATGCCACAAGTTAATCATGTAGTATCAATGCAAATTCAACTTCCTTTTAGATTCCACATGGACCATTAACCATAGAAAGTAAGGTGGCAGCTCTATATTTATCAGCATTAAAAAAACAAAAAAACAAAACCAGCATTGTGTCTTGAATAGCAAACAGAAAATAATTTGTTTAGTTTAATTTTAGATGTATTTAGAATATGGAGCATATATTTCCAATGGCTGTTTTGTATTTACAGCATGGCTGTCTAGTTATACTGCTGCAGTATAATTGTTTGCCTGCTGAGAATGATAGCAGCAAAGTTACTTTGGGTACCATTACAGCTAATTATAGTCTTGCTTTGGAATATAAGGGCTCCCCTGCAAAGCTTCCATCTTGCCATTTACACACAATGGACATGAATGTATTTTGACTGCTGAGTCTAATTCTAGTGATTGAGTTCCTGTAATGCTGCTTCTAGATGCATACCTGTATGCATTATTTTAAGTATCTGTTGCCAGAAATGTATTCCAGCTAACTTGAATTTTGATTTGTAACATGGAAAGTAGAGAGATTGTACCAGCTAGAATTTACCACTATCTGAAGGATCATTGCAGCTCCAGGTGAATCTGTTTGCAGCCAGGCTCATATTTGGTGTCCCTCATGTAAAAACCACTGAATGAGCTGGTGCAGCTGCATTGATTTTGTGTGGTACAAAATGCACAACTGCGGGCATTACTCTGTAAGGGTTTTTTTAAACTTTAAACAATGGTTTTAGATTGTTCCAGATACACAAAAAATGTGACTATAGACCTCTTGGACAAAAAAAAAAGGCACCCACTAGGGTTGCTAACCTCCACATGGAGGCTGGAGATCTCCTGGAATCACAACTGATCTCCAGGCGACAGAGATCAGTTAACCTGGAGGAAATGGCCACATTGGAAGGTGGACTTGATCTGTACAATCCTGAACAGGGGCTGGAGCCACTTAGGAACTGGCGTGACCCTACCACTGGTATCCGTGCTACTTGTGCCGTGCAAAGTTGCATGGATGCTGATGCAAGGTGACTTTTGCTGGCTGGGGAGCAACGGAGCAGAGTGGACCTCGTTCACCCCAGTAGTATTTTTCTGGCATAAGTGTCTCCAAGGCCATTTTGCCCTGGGAACGCACCATTTTGCAGGTGTAGAGTTATGCCTGCAAAATAGGTGGCGTAGCCCTATGAAACCCCATGGGAGAGTTTCATGGTGTGTGTGTGCTTTTTAGAAATTCATGTTTTATTCTTTTTTTTCCAGCCGGGGAGCCTCTCAGGTTGTTGTCTCTCTACCGCCCCTCCCCTTCTCAGGAATGAGCTGCCCAGCATACCTCACGGAGTCCCTCTCCTCCCCAAACCCTGCTTTCCTCAGGCTCTACCCTCAAAATCTCCAGGTATTTACCAACCCGGAGCTGGCAACCCTAGCACACACCCCTACACTCTCAAATCCTAGTCTGCACTAAACACAAGGTTAGTTTTCAATCTGACAGGGGTTAGTTTCTGGTGTAAAAATGTTTACTATGCTAGATGCTGTCTGCCTTAGTCCAAGACTGTACAATTCTTAATTCTTTCAAGGCAGCCCCCTTCTGTGGTATGAGGTAATTTATTAACTTTGGAGAGTAAGACACTCTAAGTAATTTTTTTAAAAAACTGTTCTCTTTACCTCACCTCAGCAGTTCACAAACTAACAAAGCACAGTTTCAAAAGGGATTTGGTGATGTGCAGGGTTCTCACGTTAAAGGCCTCATGGCGTTGCGGCACTCCTATCACTCAGAAAGCTATGCATGATTTCGGCTGAGGCAGCGAGCAAAGCAGAGTACATGACTGAAGCTCCATACTTCACCAGGCATAGCTCATTTACCCTGCTGACAGTCACTCAAAATCCCAGAGGGAGGAAGGGGGGGGAGAGCATGAAGCATAAATGATATGCAACCAACTTGATGTATCATTTAGCTTTTGGTGGACCAGTGATTGAAGAAACATTTCCCATCAAGTCCTGTAAAACATCCTGCTATTGAGTGTCACTCGTGTTTTATTACACTGTAGTTTTTTTTTGGGGGGAGGGGGAGATAGGCAAAATCAGAGCCATTTTTTAATTAACTATAGTAGCGCTGTCAGCATTTCTGTCCTGACTGTCACAGAAATCTTGATTGCTTTGTTTAAATATTTATGACTTGACTCTGGCCATATTTTTGCATTGTTTCAATATTACCATAAACAACAACTGAGGCAACTTTCTACTGAGGAAATGCAAAGCATGCTTAGTAACAGTGCTGAAGTCTGGGTGATTGTTGTAGCAGCAGCAGCAGCAGCAGCAGCAGTAGTAGTTGTTGTTGTGGAGAAGGAGGAGGCTGGCAAGTGATATTCTTTAAAAAAGAACCATTCCATCAGCTAAAGAAACAAGAACCCATATATACACATTAATTGTTGCATTTTTATTTCCATGTGTTAAGTTTACTTTTTAATAGTGGACAAAAATGGCAGGGAAATTGATGGATGGTTTTACATTGCCCATACATAAGCTTAAAACAAAAACCATTGTTATCAGTTTGTTTCTTTAATTTTTAATTCTTTACCAGATTTCTATACCAATCTCGAGAGAACCAACATTAATCTCTGGAATGGGCCTGCCTTGTATTTGATTCTTCCCTGGGTTCTATGTTTTTAAACTGAGAGCTGCTTCTTCAAGCCAACTCATTCTGTACCCTGCTTGCCACTATGGTTTAAATTGACCCATAATGACTAAGAAAATCTATTAAGTAGGAATCATGAATGTCACCCAGGCTAGGCCTTCTCTATGTGAAAGAAGATAAGACTTAATAGGCTGCCCTTTCCCCTTTTGCTGCTCCTGTTCATGCCAGATCAGGAATAGGAGATAATAACACATATCACAAAAAAATGGGGAGAGAAAAATCCCTTGGAAACAGGCCTGCAGTCTGAAGAGATCACAAAAGTGATGAGCCACATCACCAACATGTTCTCAATTAACTAAGTGATCAGACTCCTTCCCCACCCCAACACAGATTCCCAGCTCCATCATTTATAGGTTATCAGTGACATCATCCACTTTAGAGATGAAGCTACTTTAGCCTTGTGATACCAACAGGACTAAAGATAACAATTAGCATTCGGAAGGCTTTCCGAGCAGTCTCCAAGCCCAAGATGCAATAACAGAAAAAGCTCTTAGATCTCTCCTGGCAAAGGCGTTGGAAAGCTGCCATGTTCCCAGAGGGAAATAACAATGGTAATCCATATCAGCATACAGAAATAATCTTCTGCATAAAGGCTTTTAACTTCTCCAAAAGCTAAACTGTTTTTTTCCTGGTTTTGAAGGGCTTCTCAGTGTCAACACACAGGAGAAATAATAATCACAGAGTTCAAAAGGATCAAAAGTTGCCCATTTCAATATTCTGCCCTAGACCATTTGCCCACTAGCCCCACACATATCAATACATGCAATCCAGAGTGCCCTTTGTTGGCTGGAAGGAGATCTGTAGAAAGCTGCTCACAGAACGAATAGCTTCAGATGATTTAAATAACAGTGCATTCCTCACTTTTCGGCGGCTGGGGACAGCATGGCTGAGGCTCTGCCACAGCACCTCCAAAGCTGTTTCATGACTGCCAAAAGATTTTTAAAAGCCTTTTGCCAGCTTTTTTGGGGGTAAAAATGGGGCTTTTCGCCCCATAGAGAATGGTGAGGCTGCACCTGCCCGCCCTGGGAACGCCCTCCGGGATACCAGAACACCCCCCAGAACGCTGGCATGGGCCTTTACACCGGTGGGATAGTGGAATAAATGAACAATTTCACTTCAAGAAATACTAATATTAACTGTGTTAATGTTTTCCTACACAGGGCTACATAATCATTCAGATTCCACTAATAATGTATATTTATTCAGATAAATTTAGTTAAGTCCAGTCCATACACGGTAAGCTGCAGTACTGCAGTCCAAGCTCTGCTCACGACCTGAGTTCGATCCTGGCGGAAGTCGGCTTCAGGTAGCCAGCTCAAGGTTGACTCAGCCTTCCATCCTTCCGAGGTCGGTAAAATGAGTACTCAGCTTGCTGGGGGTAAAGGGAAGATGACTGGGGAAGGCAATGGCAAACCACCCCACAAACAAACGTCACCCCATGGGTCAGGAATGACCCGGTGCTTTCACAGGGGACCTTTACCTTTATCTTAATGATATATCACCATTGGCAACCAGATACACATAAAGAATGAATAAAAGCAGTGGTAGCTGGCTGGGATTATGGTGTTCTTTCCACATCTCCAGTGATTTCACATTCCCACATGCACCACAGCATACAGCTGATAAATGTTTCATTTATTGATCATGCCTTACATTTTGAGAAACAACTAAATCTCACCTTGAATTTTAGACAAACTATCTGGAGGGACACAACTTCTTTTGCTGCTCTTTTGGACGGCCACCAGTAACTAGTTTTACAAGAGCTTCCTGCTTTCCCCAAATTTAGATCGGAAACTTGCAAGGTTTCCATGGACAACTCTTCGCTCTCATCTCACAACTACTGATACAAAAGTTTCTGCCAATCCAGTACGCTTCCTGAGTTTACCAGAGACCACTGAGCCATTTTTTTAGTTCACTTCAGAAGAAATGTACAAATTGTTTTGTTGTGTTGTTTGCATTTCTCATACCAGTAATTTAGATGACAACTATATTAGCCAGAATGTGTATTTGATTTTAAAATGTCTTTGTTACACATTCCCTCCTCCATTAATAAATTCTTTTGAGCGAACAAAAGCATATGAAAGTACTTCTAGGGCTCAAAATCTCTGCTGAAGCCTGATACAGCCACATTAGAATCTGATTCCTACTTGGTCGTAAACTGAAAGATAGTGTTAATCATTACAGAGTAGAGCGGGAGACCAAAAACACATTTTTGGGGCATTTTGATTGGGAATTAATTTTTAATGGCAAAAAGAGATGGAAATTTGAGAATAAAAACCAGGCCTATTCCGGATTCCCCCCCCATCATCCAAAGCTAGTTTCGTCACTTCATGATAAAGATTAGTGTTTTGTTCTCATGTACTATTAAGAACAAAACCTTGTATAACGCATGTGGGGGGGATTCACTGTTGATGTGGCAGCCAAATCCAAAACATAATTGCAGGTATGTTTACCTCCCAATGAAGTAAACAGGATTCCATGAGACTGCGTGAGGTCTGTAATATTAATGCATCACCCACAATCCTCTCTTATTTGTGGAGCTGGAAACTTGCCTGGCACCAAATGGGTATTATTTTAAAAAATAGGATGAAGGCATTTAATGCTGCACTACACTAATGCATATTTGCCATCTAGTGTATAATATATTTGCTCGTTTGCATTTTGTCATCTTAGGTTTTCATGTGTCAAAACACACAGTATATATTTGCACACTTAGATCTAAAGAATGCCAAGTTTCCTCCTCTACAAATCTATTTTTGACACATAGAAAGCTGAACAGTGTCATGTCAAAAATACAGAGGCAATAATGAAATGACGATATACAGATCTCAAGCCCATGCTGAGGTCTCTTTGAAAATTAGGCTTTACACTCTCCAAGTACATGACACTATTGATCTAGCAAGTGCAAAATCCTGTCTCTTACTGCGACTGGCATGTGATGTTTTAGTAGGAACCATAAAGAAACCCCTCATGTAATGAGGTACACAATGGTACTTAGGATAGATTTTACATTCAGAAGCAAGAGATTAGATTATTTTCATCTTAGCATGCAAATCTACAAAAATGAATGGTATTAAATACAGAATCTTAGTTAATAAAGCAGGAATATTGAACTTTGTAATCTCCTTTGTCGGTTGTGAAGCAGTGGAGTCCATTACTAATTCAAACAAGACTTTTGCATATCTTTACAGACACAGGAGTGACTCCTGGGAGCCTTCCTTTACCTTAAAAATAATCATGCAATTTCACTTTCTTTTTGTAAAACAGGATGTTTTAAATACACATCACAAGGAATGTAACTCAATACACTTCTGAACAGAAGCATTTTAAAATAATTTGACATTTATGCTCACTTGTCACAAAGGGGGCCTCAAGCAAATTTATGAAGAAAAATATCATGAAAGATGGTGATGGTGTTCCATTAACTAATCAAATACCCGGTGGGCTGCTGAAAATAATTAAATTAATTAAAGTCCATCAAACTTCTTGCCAGAAACTCACAGGTTCAGCCAACAAGAACCCTTGATGTGACACATCACACAGTATCATTGTCATTATCTGGGTGGGGGCTACACACAAAAAAATCCATGCATCTGTCAGCACGTGTAAGTATTATGCTCTCCCAGTCTCAAGTGTCAATATGCTGTAGTGTAGTGGGAAGACTTTGGGATTTTAATTGGCAAGATGTGGATTCAAATCCAGACTCAGACCTGAAGCACACTGGGTGGATTTTGACCGGCCATGGTGTCTCTTTATAACCTACTGCACAGGGATGCTATGAAATTAAAATAGGAAAACCACCATGATCACTTCTCTGAGTCCCATTGTGGAAGGGCAGGGTAGAAATGCAATAAGTACATGTCCAAACATATTGCACTGTTGTACCATAATTGCTAAGAATGTCCATTAGTTAGCATCTCAAGTCATGAATTCACCAAGTTATCTCCAACCATTCATTATCAACTTTGCATCTGGGATGCAAGAATAACAATAATGCCATATCTTATAGGGTTATTGTAAGGATTAATGATGTATATAATGTTCTTTGAACAATCTAAAGCACCATATAAATGCTAAGAATTATAATCAAAAAAGATCACATGGTTGGGCTTTACTTTTATTGCATAGTGGGACCAATAGCTGTGCTCAAACAATAATCATAATCAGGTCCTAAGGGTTTGATTTCATATAGGAAAAAGGGAATCCTGCTATTGACAATACTGGAGGCCAAATAATTTTGATGGCCTTGATTAGGATTTACCCACTTTGTCATAGTTGTTTGCATAAATATTGCATCTTGCCACAGCATTCCTCTTCTGTCCAACCTTTATTTCCCTTTTATTTAAAAAGGCTGTTTCATAATTCCCACAGTATGCTGCTATGCTGTAGGCTAACATGTTGCCGACACTCTCATTGGCACTACACAACTATATATTAGCCACAAGAGAACGAGAGTGGATATTCAAGCAGAAACAAATCTAAAAGCAGTGAACCATCAAATGTGAGGAACTCAGGAGGAAGTTGACAGATGAAAAGATATTGGCAACTCCCTAAAGTCAAAGCACATCTCCAAAAACACTTATTTCAAGAGAAGTGTATAGAGTGTCCCTTCATCCCTACCCCCAGTTGGCTGAAATGACCATATAATTCATACTGCTTTATGTTTTCCTACAAGCAGACAAGTGTTTCCAAAGATAAAATACTGGGGGGAAATGCCAAGGTAACAAGGGAAACTTAGACCAATCCTTAACATCTGTGCCAGTGTATTGGTGCAAAGTTCTTGTCTGAGAGCAACTGTCCAGCCCCAAGCCCCTCATATTGTCAGAGGCATGCTAGAGGGATTTAGACCCTACAAGAAGTTAGAGGAACAAGCCTAAGGCAAATCCATTATGAATTGGAATTCCCAAGCACATCTCTTAGAATATATTGTCCCAGATATTTCAGGAAGTATTTTGATACAATTCTAGTTTTTAGGTCAGGCAAATAGGGAGATAGATCAGGTGAGATGAACAAGTCAAGATGATCAAATAATTCATGCCAATTTATAGGGAACAGGTGGTGTGTGTGTTAAGTGCCGTCAAGTCGCTTCCGACTCATGGCGACCCTATGAATGAAAGTCCTCCAAAATGTCCTATCTTTGACAGCCTTGCTCAGATCTTGCAAATTGAAGGCTGTGGCTTCCTTTATTGAGTCAATCCATCTCTTGTTGGGTCGTCCTCTTTTCCTGCTGCCCTCTACTTTTCCTAACATGACGGTCTTTTCCAGTGACTCTTGTCGTCTCATGACGTGACCAAAATACGACAGCCTCAGTTTAGTCATTTTAGCTTCTAGGGTCAGTTCAGGCTTGATTTGATCTATAACCCACTGATTTGTTTTTTTGGCAGTCCACGGAATCCGTAACACTCTCCTCCAACACCACATTTCAAAGGAATCTATTTTCTTCCTATCAGCTTTCTTCACTGTCCAGCTTTCACACCCATACATAGTAATAGGGAATATGATGGCATGAATTAATCTAGTCTTGGTGGCCAGAGTCACATCCTTACACTTCAAAATATTTTCTAGCTCCTTCATGGCTGCCCTTCCCAGTCTCAATCTCCTTCTAATTTCTTGGCTGCAGTCTCCCTTTTGGTTGATGGTGGAGCCAAGGAATAGAAAGTCTTGAACAATTTCAATTTCCTCATTGTCAACCTTAAAGTTGTGTAATTCTCCTGTAGTCATTACTTTTGTTTTCTTGATGTTCAGCTGTAGTCCTGCTTTGGCACTTTCTCTTTTAACTTTCAGCAATAGTTGTTTCAAATCTTCACTATTTTCTGCCAATAATGTAGTGTCATCAGCATATCTCAAATTATTAATGTTCCTCCCTCCAATTTTCACTCCACCTTCATCTAAATCTAATCCAGCTTTCCTAATTATATGTTCTGCATATAGATTGAAGAGATAGGGAGATAAAATACATCCTTGTCTGACACCTTTGCCAATTGGAAACCATTCCGTTTCTCCATATTCTGTTCTAACTGAGACCTCTTGTCCAGAGTACAGGTTGCGCATCAAAACGATCAGATGTAGTGGCACACCCATTTCCTTTAAAACCAGCCATAGCTTTTCATGATCCACACAGTCAAAAGCTTTGCTGTAATCTATGAAACACAAGCTGATTTTCTTCTGAAATTCTCTCGTACGCTCCAGTAACCAGCGTATATTTGCAATATGATCTCTAGTGCCTCTTCCTTTTCTGAAACCAGCTTGAACCTCAGGCATTTCTCGTTCCATATATGGTAGCAGCCTTTGCTGTAAGATTTTGAGCATCACTTTACTTGCATGAGAAATTAATGCAATGGTCCGATAGTTGTTGCAATCTTTGATGTCTCCTTTCTTGGGAATTGGAATGTAAATGGATTGTTTCCAGTCTGTGGGCCATTGTTTTGTTTTCCATATCTGTTGGCATATTCTTGTCAAGATTTTGATGGACTCCGTTTCTGTGGCTTGGAATAGCTCTATTGATATCCCATCTGCTCCTGGTGATTTGTTTCTCCTGATTGCTCTCAATGCAGCTTTCACTTCACTTTCTAAAACTGTAGGTTCTTCTTCAAAAGATTCTTCTTGGAAAGAATCTTTTATCCTTTCATCTCTTCTGTATAGTTCTTTAGTGTATTGTTCCCACCTTTTCTTTATTTTGTCCTGTTCGATTATGTATTTCCATGCTGATCTTTCAGCATGCCTAACCGTGCTTTAAATTTCCCTTTGATTTCTTGGATCTTGTGGAACAGATCTCTTGTTCTTCCTTTTTTGTTGTTCTCTTCTATTTCTTTACACTGGCTATTATAATAGGTCTCTTTGTCTCTACGTGCTAGTCGCTGGAACGTTGCACTTAGACTTTTGATTCTATTTCTGTCACCTTCTACTTTTGCTTCTCGTCTATCTCTGGCAATTTTAAGAGTTTCCTCAGACATCCATCGAGGTTTTTCTTTTCTTTTGGCTACAGGAATAGTCTTTGCACATTCTTCCTTGATAATATCTCTAGTTTCCACCCATAGTTCTTCAGGTTTACATTCACTTGAACTTAGTAATGCAAATCTGTTCCTTACATGGTCTTTAAACTCTTCCGGAATATTGCTTAGATTGTATTTTGGTGCTATGAATGTTTTGGTGTTTTTCTTAAGCTTTATCTTTATTTTTGATATTAGCAATTCATGATCTGTACCGCAGTCGGCTCCTGGTCTTGTTTTGGCCGAGAGAATAGAGCTTCTCCATCTTCTGCTTCCAATTATATAATCTATTTGATTTCTATACTGGCCGTCTGGTGATGTCCATGTATACAATCGTCTATTTGGTTGCCTGAAACATGTGTTTGCAATGAACAGATAGTTGTCTTCACAGAATTCTACGAGGCGTTCTCCTGCTTCATTCCGTGCTCCTAGCCCAAATCTGCCAACAACATTTGATTCTGCTTTGTTTCCTACTTTTGCTTTCCAATCACCTATGATTATCAGCATATCTTGTTTAGGTGTGTGATCAATTTCTTCCTGAACACTGGCATAAAAACTTTCAATTTCTTCCTCATCAGCATCTGTAGTTGGGGCACCGGGCGGTCTGACTGGTCCTCCTCCAGGCGCGGAACAGGTGGGGGCCTGGTAATCTCCTGGAATTATAACTGATCTCCTGACTACAGATATCATTTCCCTTGGAGAAAATGGCTGCTTTGGAGGATGGGCTCTACAGTATTATACTCCACTGAGGTCCCTCCCCAAACTCTACCCTCCCCAGGTTCCACACCCAGATCTCCAGGAATTTCTCAACCTGGTTTTGGCAACTCTAGGTGGGGATGAGAACCAAAGGAAGATGCCAAAAAGGAGACTTAAACCAACAGCCACAGTCCAGAAGAAATCTGACTCTTCATATAAAGCTTGCCTAGATTTTCTAGGGCCTTGCAAAACAGTCCCAAGGAACAGCCAATCACCTTGCAGTTAACTGAAAAGCAAGCAGCACTAGATCAGACCTCCACATGGAGAAGTCCAGCAGATTTGCCTGGGCTTCAACCAAAAACTTACCACTTTTCACCAATGCAAATGTTTATGGAAAAATAAGAATTGGTGATGGGAGAAAGGGCAGCTTGATTCTGGTTGAGGGAGGAAGTATGGGCAGAAGAACTAGAATCGATCCTCTGTCCATTTCTTTTTTGAGCCAAAGGTTTCATACATGTCTTTGAAAAAGCAATTATAACCCTCAGATGAAATATATCCCTTCCTAACTTTTGCAAGATGGAATGAAAAACGGGGTTGGTGGGTGGGTTGCAAGAGCCTTGTTCTGAAAATTGGAAGGCAAAAATATAGCTTCTTGTTCCCCAAGAAGTTAAGAAGATGTGCCACCCAGAACAGATTATTTTATCAGTACCAGTACTTGTTCAATATAAACTAAAAAAAAGGTCTATATCAGTTTTCAAACTAAATTTTCATAAGGCCAAAGTTTAAGAAAAACACACCATAAATATGAGGTGATATAATCTGATTTTACAGGCACATTCTTGACTTCAACACTTGAATAATACAATAAAATTTAGAAGTAAAAGTTTTATATACCTCCCTAAATAGCACAGTGAACATCAGCAGAGTTATAACTTCTCAAAACTGTAAGTTGAATACTGAATATACTCTGCTCTCCTTTTTTATGTCTGCTCTCTGACTGCAGCACAGTCATCCTAAAGGTACCATGACATTGGAGGTGATTTTTTAATATAGCTGAGCTCATTAGGTTAACATGACTTTCCCCAAGTGCTTAACATCATTTAATGGTTTGGTAAATTTATCAACTGGGTCCTTGCAGTTCATTACATTGCTACACAGGTGGACACTTCAACAGAGGAAATAGTGAATTCATTAGGCAGAAACCCCTAAGCTGGTCTGTAATAAAGTTGACCTAAAGTGAATACTGTGACCTTTGTTGAAGAGAAAGATCCTGTGTGATCATCCCATACAGCTATAACTAGTTTCTCAAGTGTAAAACTTTGTATCTCAATCAAGCACCTTTTGCTTCTTATTAAGCTATATAATTTATCGCTGCTCGATATATTCAGTTGGAAACACTCACTATTGGTAGGTCTCTGCTTTTGCCTTGTTCCCCTCTAATGGATTTCATGCAGAAGTGGACCCTTGATGCAAAATAGCTGTAGAAGCATAAGTAGACTACCTGCTGGGATTATGCTGAAGCTTTCCAAATGTCACTGTAATTCTGTTTCAAGTAACCAGTAAAAATCCATTTGCAAAAATCTCCAGTTTGGGATTTATTGGAAAGAGAGATTGCACTAACAGTGTGGAACGTCTCCCAGAGAAGCATGGACATTTTGTGAACACAATATATCCTTGTGTCAAAAAGGCTATATTCTATTTTAGTTCAGACAGATAGACTGGAAATTGTAGAAAATGCATAGCTGGGAGACTGGGATGAGGTACAGATGTCTGGTGTTAAGGACATAGGTCAGACTCTCTGGGAGAGGAAGAAAAACTAGGCTAGATTCTCAGTGGCTCAAACCAGTGGGAAATTTGAAGCATAAGTAGACCTCAGTCATGCCAAAATAATTTAACGTGATCTTGGACAGTTTTCAGGATAACAGTGTACCACTAAACACGAGGGAAAAGAATTTCCTCACTGATTCCTGGGATAGGACAAACCAAATCTTCACAAAAGGGAGAAAACAGGGTGTGAAGATTTAGAAAGTAAGGGACTTTCTGTAGCTTGAAAACCTTCTCCCCTCTAGACCAGGGTAGGGTTTGAATCTTTCTTAAGTGGGAGAGAAAGTTGGCATATAAAAACCAACTCTTCTTCTTCTTCCCTCCATGAACATGTCCACTCCCCTCTTAAAGCCTTCCAAGTTGGCAGCCATTACCACATCCTGGGGCAGGGAGTTCCACAATTTAGCTGTGCATTGTGTGAAGAAATACTTAGAATCATAGAGTTGGAAGGTACCACCAGGGTCATCTAGTCCAACCCCCTGCACAATGCAGGAAATTCCAAACTACCCCCACACCCCCAGTGACCCATACTCCATGCCCAGAAGTTGGCCAAGGTGCCCTCCCTCTCATGAGCTGCCTAAAGGCATAGAATCAGCATTGCTGACAGATGGCCATCTAGCCTCTTCTTCCTTTTATCTGTTTTGAATCTCTCACCCTCCAGCTTCAGCAGATGACGCCACATTCTAGTATTATGAGAGAGGGAGAAAAGCTTCAACCTGTCCACTCTCTCCATACCATGCATAATTTTATAGACCTCTATCATGTCTCCATCTTCTTTCCAAGCTATACAGCCCTAAGCGTTTTAACTGTTCCTCATAGGACAGTTGCTCCAGACCCCTGATCATTTTGGTTGCAATTTTTCTGCACCTTCTCAAGCTTTGCAATATCCTTTTTTAGGTGTGGAAACCAGAACTGTACACAGTATTCCAAGTGTGGTCTCACCATAGATTTGTACAAGGGTAGTATGATAGCAGCAGTTTTATTCTCTATTTCTTGTCTAATTATGGCCAGCATGGAATTTGCCTTTTTCACAGCAGCCTCACACTGGCTTGACATCTTCATCAAGCTATCCACTACCACCCCAAGATCCCTTTCTTGGCCTGTCACTGCCAGCACAGATCCCATCAGTGTATATGTGAAGCTAAGATTTTTTGCACCAATGTGCATCACTTTGCACCACCAAATAAGAATGGGCCTTTGCTGTGGCTGAGACTAGAGACTCACTGGAAAAAAACAGAGGTTAGAGGGTTGGGGGAAATTGTTGCTATGGGGTTTATTTTATTACCTCCCTTTCTGCATCATACACAGATCTCAGGTGTGCGTTCGGATGATATCCTCATGCTTGAATTCCTTAATGTTGGGAACCAGTTCCTTAAGGTTAACTTTAATTCCAGTTTGCCATGTGCTAGTTTTTAAAAGACCTGTGGGAGAAATCTAGGAACTTGGATTTTATCCTCATAATAACAGCTCTCCATTGTATGAGGGGAAAAGGGGTTGCCTAAAATCTTGAAACCCCAAATGCCAACTTTTGCCCATATATGTTTTGAATGTCCCCATGGTTTGTAGACCAGCCCCTATCTAGAATCACTGTGCTACACTAATATTTAGCATTCACTGAACAATTAAGAACTATGGGGATGGATTCTCAGCAGCATCAGGTGCAGGTGCACACACCTTTGCCATGTTTCCCTCCCCACTGGAGGGACTGCCCTTCTGTGTGCCAGAAAGTAGATTTGTGGGTTGTGGGACCCTTGTGGTCCAACAGCCATGTGGATCAGGGTGAAATTACCCTCTTTCATCATTGTAACTTCACTGATGGAGAGAGAAAACTCCTAATTTCATCAGTTCCCCACCACAGCCTGCATGATCCTTAGTCCAAGAGGACCCCATGACCCTATCTGATGTACCCAGGGTTGACTTTCTGTGGAAGCACAAGGAAATGCCAATCACCACTTTGGGGTCAGGAAGCAATTTTCCTCCAGGCCAGATTGGTCAGGGATCCTGGAGGATTTTTTTTGCCATCTTCTGGGCATGGAGTAGGGGTCACTGGGGTGTGTGGTGGGAGAGGTAGTTGTGAATGTCTTGCATTGTGCAGGGGGTTGGACTAGATGACCCTGGTGATTCCTTCCAACTCTATAATTCTGTGAATCTGGATAAAAGACAACATGAACCAGTCTATTTTCTTGGAATTGGAAGGGACTTCTAGGGGCATGGGAATGTGGCAAAGGCCCCCAACTTCTGCTGATGATATTCAGTATCCAACCCTATGTTCTAGATCAGGGGTGGGGAACGTCAGACCCGGGGGCCGTATAAGGCCCGCGGAATCATTTGGTCTGGCCCTTCATGGGTCCTGGCTTATCTCCAGCTCAGAAGGATGCTGCCCTGCCTGAATCTCTTGGGCCCAGCTGGGGACGGCAGAGCTCAAAAGCAAGTCGCTCTACGTGGCAGACACTTCAAGTCATCTCCGGTGGTGCCTCTTGGCTAAATGTTTGACCAAATACAGCAGGCTAATTTTAAAGTTTATAATTTTGTATGGCCTGCTAATGATGTCATAAATATCCAAATGGCCCTTGGCAGAAAAAAGGTTCCCCACCCCTGTTCTAGATTGACTAATTTTTCACTTAGAAGTTTCTGTGTTAACCTCTCAGCAATGAAATGTATTAAATTATTATGTGTGGTTATTTTATTCACTGTCCATAGAAGAGTGCTATTATTTGAGATAATTCTGTGAAAAAGTATTTTCAGTAAATTTTGGTAATGGGTTGTGTGTTTCTATATAAAAATGCCCAGAGATGTATTTTTGGTGGAAAGAGCTTAAAGAAAATAAAAGATGTGACTTTATGTATGTTGGAAACCCTTTCCTGTTATACAAGGCTTGGGAAGTTGTTCTCTCATACCAGGTCAGCACTGTGAACATTCAACATGAAAGGCTTCATCTCTTGGCAGGCCCATCCTTAGGTCTCATAGCAGTCTGAAGCAATTACCGGTATCTTGCTCTAGGATTATAGTTAGTTCATGCCATGATATTGGAGACCTCTGGGCTCTTCTGGACATAGACAGCTTCTTAGAATGATATAGAAAAAGTCATAGGCTTACCTTGGCCGCACAAAAGATGCAATTCAAGCTGTGTGTGCTTGAAACCCTGCAATTGTCAAGGTCTTAAAAGTATGTCCAGTGAATCCATTATTATCACTGAAACGATTTTCCACCTCATTCGTGGGGCAAGGGGTATGCTTTCAAAAGAGAAGAAATTGCAGTGAAGTTAAACAGAAAATATCAACATTTCTGCTCCCATATCTGTCTTGGCTTAATATATTTGTCAAAACCTAGGTTGAACTTAAGGTTAATTTAATGAATAAGAGATAAGAATGGCTGCATCAAGAAGTACAAACTTCAGTCTCCTGTGGAATTTGGATAAAAGACAACGTGGAATAATAGTGCAAACTGAGGCCAGAGGGAAGCAGCATCATTTTACTCCACAGGCAATCTGAATAGGTTGTGTTGCTTAATTTGATTGAGGGCAGGCCTGACCTTGCCACAGAAAATGTGAAAAGGGGTTATTAATATATTCGTGTTCACATGTTCTGCTGAAGAGAAGAGAATGATCTCTTAGCAACTACTTACCTGCTTTCTCAGACAATAAAGCTACAATATACCAGGAGAATAGAAATAGAATCTGAAGGTTTTATAGATCACCATCTACCTAAGCTAACATTTTAACAAAATGTAGGCGCTCACCATACTTTCTTGGAGCCAATTTGAAAGGAGAGTGAGATGGAGATCTGAGCGTATCAGTGAGATAAGATACTAGCTCTTCTTGCTGATGGTTTCTGGTCCTTCCCTCTCTCCACATTCTTCCAAGCAGTGTTTAACAGAGGTGCCAGGACTATAGCCTACTTGGAAGTCATAGTGTCTGGAAAAGCCCTTTATACAATTAATGGGTGCTAGTTTGTAGGGATGTACATCTGAAATAATTAGATATTCTTCAGATTTTGATTTCACAAAGAGCATAAATACTGGTATTCTGGGTTATTTGGGTCCCCCAATACCTCCAGGTTTTAAGCAGATTGGATTAATGGGTCCAGTTCTATGGGCCACTGAATAAGGTGCTGTCAGCCATCCTCCTTGTCTCCATAGTACAAGGAGAATAATTCCATGCTTTCTCCAGGGTAAAGAACCCAGTAGCCAAACATACAAGAGTAACCCATGGACAAAAGCATCCAAATGCAAACAGAACCAACAAGCCCAATAGAACCAATGCCAAACCAGAGAATCCAAACAGAACAACAGGACAATGTGGCAAAGCCAACAGAACCAATGTCAAAACTAGAGAATCCCAGCAGTAGCACAGGCCAATATGTCAAGCCCAACAGAACCAGTGTCAAATAAGAGAATATCTGAATGCACATCCCTACTAGATGACATTAAGAACTGGAAAAGTGAGAGGTGGGGGTGCCCTAATCTCTCTTACACAGTAGCATACATTTAATGCTTTTTACTTTTTTTTTTTAGCAATGAATGTACAAACCACCAGAATACATTTTTAAAATCCAGCAGTGACTGATCACTTGTATATTTAGACCCCTGCATAGCATGTCTAAATAGTAATATAAAATATGCAATACACCCAATTCTTCCCTATAACTAGAGTGATTTGATAGAACAAATTACAGGACTCTCTTAACTTTGATAATTGTTGAGAAGATGGAATTCTGTCAAACATATTTTTTTGACCATGATCAAGAAAAAGCAGAACTTACTGATGGGGCTGAAGTTCAAAACTCACTCACTCACTCACACACTCACACACTCTCTCTCTCTCTCTCTCTGCGTGCGTGCGTGCGTGCAATAAACTTCCCTCTCACAGAAGTCCTTCAGACCATTATAAGCCAAACCCAAACCCCTTCTGACATTTGTGCCTGGTTTGTAATGGGCACCAGCCCTCTCTTCTGTGAACTGGGACTATGTTCCTTTACTTCTGTGGATCTTTCTGTTTCCATATTTCTCTATGTTCTTAGCTATCCTTGAAAAGCTTACATGGTGTCTTAGATATCTTTACTTTTGTAAACCACTTCTGCACATAGAATTTTTTTAATTCCCAAAGAGCAGTTGTATTCCTGTTCATAAGCAATATTGCTAGATGCCTGTGCCATTATTTACATCTTTAGCATTAACAGTGCATTATCAGTTCCTTGTTGAAAGGGTGTAAAGATCTCTGGTGTATTGACAAGCATTCCTAGCATCCAGTTTTGAAAAGGACTTTTTCAGTGAAGACAAAAGGCACAAGTGTTTTCAAACCACATATCAATTTTGCAATTTTGATGAAGAATCATCTTTGACCTTGCCTTGAGAGGGGAGGGAAAGCTTCTCAATTTCACCACAGTACATTGTAACCTTTGCACACAATTCTCCAAGCTTGTGCACAATGTTGCACATGTACCTGTATGCCATTTGTTTCCTCTGATTGAGTATGCACAATGCTTTCCATATTGGGGGAGAAAACCTAAGCAAGGCCACTCAGAAGTAAATCCCATTTTAGTCAATGGGGCTTACTCCCAGAAAATGTTACTAAGCTTGCAGAACTAGAATATCCATGTATCAATAGACATGCCTATTGCCTCCCATGCCACCGATCTCTCACTGTTCAAGGTGAAATTGATAATGGGTTTCAACTATCTTGTGCATTTCATCTTTCCAGTACTTTTAAAATACTTTCCCCAGACTTGCTGCTGGGAGAGGAAATGTTCACTATTTTTTTTACTTCATTTATATCCCACTTCCATTTATTCTCCCCAATAGGCACCCAAAGTAGCTTACATTGTTCTCCTGGCCTCCATTTTATCCTCACAACAACCCTGTGAGACTGAGAGCTGGTCCAAGGTCCATGGTCACTGGTCCAAGGTCACCCAGCAAGCTTCCAGATAGAGTGAGGTTCAAACCTAAGTCTCTCAGATCCTATGTCTGACACTGTAGCCTCTACAGTGCACAGACTGTTTGAATGGTTGCCAATTCTACCATAGGTTTTTGCAGATTTTGCACATGGAATTGATAATGCACAGTTAATCAAAATTAAGAATCTCTGGGCAATCTGGGAGCGCAAACTGGCTCTTGTGTGGTTGAGGAAACACACCTCTACCCACATGGAAGGAAGTGATCTGAGCTACATTTTCCCTAGAATTAAAGATACATTGTTCCTTGCTTATTTGTGAATGAAATTTTAGAGAGGTGACGTCCACAATATATCAAATCTAATGCCCCCTTCATACTTTGCAGCAGCAGTTCTTAACTAAATAATATTCCCTAAGCCATTTTTTCAGTATAAATTAGGCAGCTGCATACAGAATTTGGATAGATACAAATATTGTGCTACATAAATAATAGCCCTGTTTATTTGAGTATTACACAGTGCCAGTCAGCTCTAATGTATATTTGAAGTAGGTGGACCAATAATTGCATCAAGTTAACAGTGGAGGGGAAAAAATACTATGAACAAATGTACATTTACACAGTAATCTTAAACAGAGTTACACACTCCAAAGCCCAATGTCATCAACGGACTTACCGTATATACTCGGGTATAAGCCGACCCGAGTATAAGCTGAGATGACTAATTTCACCCCAAAAATGGGGGAAAATTAGGCACCTGCATATAAGCCAAGGGTGGGAAAGGAGGCCCTTCCCCCCGCCCACAGGCTTACCTTACCGGGCCGCCGCCTGCCCGCGTGCCTTCCCAGCAGGCCTCTGGCCCGCAGGGCCACCTGAAGGCGCGTGGGGGGGAACAGATCTGTGGGGGGGGGGAAACAGAGAAGGCGCGTGGGCAGGCGGTGATGGCGGCCGCGGCGGCAGTGGTAAGTTCTCCCCCTCCCTCCACAGCTGACTTATGGTGACCCCTTGTGGGGTTTTCAAGGCAAGTGAGAAGCAGAGGTGCTTTGTCATTGCCTTCCTCTACAAAGTCTTCCTTGATGGTCTCCCATCCAAGTACAGACCTGCTTAGCTTTTGAGATCAGGCTGTACTATACCTCATCCCGTGTGTGTGTAAACACAATGAATTTGCAGTACTGGATACATAAACGCCTGCATCTAAGAAGAAAAACCATGTGCAACAACCTGGAAATGCATATATTCCCATGTCATAGCAATATCCATGAAATATCTATGCTGCCAATGGTGCACAGCCAGGTACTGCTTATTTCCCATTAGTACCAATAGTCTTATGCAACATATAAGGAGGCCTGTTTCACAATCAAGATTATAGATGGATGAAAGACAGAGATGTCAATCTTGTCTGACTGGATGCATGAATCACCCACACCAATTGCAATTTTGGAGATGGTATCATGCAAGTGTGTGCATTCCTGTCAACTGCCAAACTGTATATGCCTGTCGGCTCTTGTAGGTTATCCGGGCTGTGTGACCGTTGTCTTGGTATTTTCTTTCCTGACATTTTGCCAGCAGCTGTGGCAGGCATCTTCAGAGGAGTAACACTGAAGGACAGTGTCTCTCTTCAGTGTTACTCCTCTGAAGATGCCTGCCACAGCTGCTGGCGAAATGTCAGGAAAGAAAATACCAAGACCATGGTCACACAGCCCGGATAACCTACAAGAACCGATGAACTCTGACCATGAAAGCCTTCGACAATATTTTGTATATGCCTGTTTTATGGACTTACTTAAATTGCTTTATGTGAACTACAGAAATGCAGTAACCAGAAAAACAGCAGATGTGGACTTTGTAGTTGAACTTGAAAATTCAGAGGATGATTTCAGTGATGATGAATATCAAAAGTAGGTTGAATAAAATTTTAAATGTTAGCTGTTGTGAAATAACCATGTAACATTTGTAAATAAGAACACATGGATATTGAACAGTAACCGAACTAAAAAAACCTAAAAGACGTTTCTTTGCAGTAACACAAAGCTACCTATTATCCAGTTACACTGGATAAAAATCCCACAAAAGATGGATCTGTTCTCATGTGGCTAACTATAGAATATCAAAATGAATTTCTTCATTCCATGGCTAATTGAAAAGGCAAAAGAATAAGGTACAGTTGTCTAACTAATCCAGATAGTCACCTGAAGTATTTTAAAGTGTCATATGCAGTAAACAGTATAAAATGTGGAAAATTGACCTTGTCCTTGGTTTATGTCTTATATCATGAAAACAGTAATGGATACAGGCATTATTAGTACAATTATTTGTAGGGTAATCTTGTAGCTTTTCAACAGTGCTTAAAAATTTGGAATTGTTCACTTAGTTCATGTTATATCTCAAATTAGAAAAGGTAGGGAAATTTTGTTGTGACTACCTTGAAGACATCCTAAAAAGCTACCAATCAGAATGAGTTATTATGTTAAAACATAATGCATAAACATACACCTTTCAGAAACACAGAAAGGTGTTTTGCCACCTTATCTGATACTGATATGACATGGGAATGGGCATTTGGATATATCTAGGCTGAATATATATCTGAAAAATACCTTACTGGTATTATCCAGATATGTTTGAGTGTCTGGATGGTACCCAGAAATATTAAAAGCCAGCATTTTAAGGCTCCCAGGACTGTTTTTTCTTTATTTTTCTGGTTTGTGATTTCCAAGGTCTTGGGATTGGCTTGCCATATTGGTCTAACTTTGATTTTGTACCTTTAAATTGGTTTTGTTGGTCTTGCAACATTGTATTCTTTGCATGAGTTGCTTTGTGTTGGGTTTTCCCTTTGCATTGGATTCTTGGGCTTGACATTGCCTTTGATTCTCAGGTTGTATATGGTTCAGGTTCTCTGATTTTACATTAGCTGGTCTTGCAGCAGCAGTCCTATTTTTATTTGCTTGGATGATTCTCTGTTTTGACATTAGGTTGGATTCTTGGATTGTACATTTGTTGTATTAGGCTTGCCACACTGTCCCATGGTTCTGCCAGGATTTCCTGGTTCTGCATTGGTTCTTTGGGTTTGTTGGTTCTTTCTGCTATGAAAGGCTTTTGGCTAGGGGATTACTTTGCTTGCTCTTGTGTCTTTGGCTATTCTTTGCCCTGGAGAAAACGTGGAATTTCCACCCCCCATAGAAAACCATGGAGGATGGTTGGGGGCACCTTGTTCAGGTGGCCATAGAATTGCCCCCCCCCTTTATTTTGAGCTGCACATCCATTGATATAACAATATTTGGCTCTTGGCCCTCAAACTATTATGAGAAGTCAACATGCTTTTCTGGAAATGCAGAAATAACAAACATTCAAAATCTAAATGTTTCACTACAGACTTCTTTTTCAGAAGTAATCCATAAGTATGAATGAGTACTGAGTGAAACAGGAGAGTTTCTGAGCACATGGAACTGTTCTGAAGATTGATGTATTAGTGTCAGTTAGCCATGACATACATACATACTCCTGATTCAGAAAAACAATCTTCAGATGGTGTGATGGTACTTATGTTAACTGTCAGTTTAGAAATGTATGTGACACCGAAAGAAGTATTTTCCTCTGCAGCAATGCAGGTTCACTCTGAAACCATTTTATCACATCATTCTTGTGTACACTCATGGTGCATGTCCTGAGAACACATCTTTCATGAATTTCTACCTTCAAGGTCCAAGGTTCAATAATGTTTTATTGTCATTCTCAGCCTCAAACAATTCATGTCAATTTCTTTCAGTTGACTCCACTGTCTGCTTTTGCTCTTTGCAAAAGAAAAGAAGAAGAAAGAAAACAAAATCATTTCCCTGCCAAATGTGCTTTTATTTGCTGACATTGTATTCAGTTGGACTGCCATGAATCAGTTTCAGTTTTTGTTTCATTTTTTTGCTTGGTTAAGTAGTGGATGTAGCTTGTGTGTCCTGGATGTACAGCCAAGTCCTTACAGAACTTCTGAATCCAAGAAACAGAATCGTAGGTCTTCTGCAGTAAAGATCATCCAGCCCAATAAGAAAACTCCTATATTCAGGGCTTCGCACTCAGGAGGTAAACGTGAACCCATCTTGGCAGTTTCCTTTCATTTTAAACAAACAATATCAAGAATAATCAAGGTGCGCTTGACTTTTTAAATTTATAAACATTATATTCCACCCTTCTATTTAAAAAGTACAGAGGGAGGCTTACAAAAATAATAAGATGATATCAAATAAATAAAAAAACTTAATTATAATAAAAGGATAACAAAATAAATAAAACAAGCAGCACTAAACAGCAACAATTAACATCTCTCCCAAGGCCCATCCTAATTTGCCTTTCAATCTGTAATGAACCAATTAAAAGCAGCAATAAAACAACTGCAGTGATAAAAACCCAACATTTAACTTGTCAAGAACAACGAGATTTGAGAACATGATTCATTTAGCCCTTCTTAAAGGCTCTCCAGTAATTGATCTATCCAGTGTCTGGAAGGCCTTCAATAAAAGAACCATTTGAGTACCCGGGACAAAGACTGTTTAGGGCTTTAGAGGTCAATACTAATACTTTGAAATGGGCCCTGAAACAGACTGGAAGCCAATGAAACTGTCCTATCACAGGGAGATGTGACTGAGACCAGGTTCGCCATTTCCAGGAAGCGTTGCAGATGGTAAACCAGCCTAATCTGGGAACAGGCACTCCTGGCTGCTACTGCTACCTTTTTTTCAAGCAGCAAGACTCAGCCCAGGAGCACTCCTAGGCTGTGCAGCTGCTTTTCCAAGGGGAATACTACCCCATGTGGGAGTAGTCCCCCTGCATCACCTTCAGGATCTTGGAGCCAGACAGAATCACAGCCCCCACAAAACAGTGGTAAGTTGCCGTGTGTGTTTCAACAGTGGCAGCATCTTCCCTGGCCACCCAGCAGCTTTGCTGCCTCAACAGAAGCAGCGGTGACTCTCCTACCCCGCCGTCGAACTGGCAACTTTGCGACCTCAACAGCAGCCACCGAAGCTCTTCTGCCTGCCCAGCATAGATGTTGGTAGGTGCGTTCTCTGTGCTTGCTCTGAGAATGATATTTAATTTGGGGGGAAATTTACGCCCCCCCCCGTAGGTTTTAAAGATTTCATATTTTTATCCAAATCTGGGCGGGAGGGCAAGTTTGCCTCTCTTTGGCTAGTCTTTGCCCTGGAGAAAACATGGAGTTCTCCCCTCCCCAGACAAAGGAGAGCAAGGTAGAGAGCTTATTTATCTCCAGGTCTCTAAGGATTTTATTTTCAAAACCTGTATGGCTGGTGGAATAGGGCCTGGAGACATGAAATGAGAGGGAGAATGAAAGGGGGTATGGCTAGGGTTGTGCATTTGGCAAAACTGAACTGAAAAAAATGGTGGTGATTTAAGGGAGCCGAAAAGCAGATCCTGAATAGGGCTGGCTTGGGGGAAATCAGCATTATTTGGGATCCACTTTTCGGCTCCCTTAAATCACCACCATTTTTTTCAGACCACTTCGGCCTCACCACCATTTTAAAAAATCTGAGGGAATTCCCCTCCCTCCCTCTCCCCCTCACTTACCTGCTGGTTTGCTGGGTCTCGGAGCCCAAGTGGACTTTGGAGACGAGCCCAGCTCTGCGCTGGCACCTCTGAGATCCATGCGGAGTTGGGAGGCAGCATGGAATTTTTTGGGTTTGGGTTTCATAGACCTGAAAAACTTTCAATAAAAAAAAGCTGGAAAAGCCCATACTGGTATGGGGGGGTTTCTTGGCTTTTTTCAAATTTGTTGAAAAATTCTGGGTCTATTAAACCCAAACCCGAAAAAATACCCCCCAAATGGTGCACACCCCTAGGTATGGCTGAAATAATCAGTTACCATATTCACCAAAGGAGCCATTTTGACTCTTTTTATGTGACCTGGAGGAGCTTCTGACATTACTTTCAAGGAAACATGCTGCAGAAGTGCACATGCCACAACAGTAGCATCAGAAGTCCTCAGGAGTTGTTTTGGTATAGCATTGCAGTGATGTAGAGAACTGCATCTGTTTAATTTCTTCCTGTGAAGGATCTACTGAAATACAGAAGCTCTTCCATAAAAGACTTGTAAGAGAGCTGAACCATTACTGGGATGGAGTAACTGCAGTTCGTGTATGAATTAACAATCCTCTAACTTTCTTCCCAGGGATATTTTGTAATTATTTTGTAATTATTGTTTCTGCTTGCAAGTGGGGTGTTTTGTTTTTGTTTTTTTGCTGCAATTGTTGCCATAATTGTTTCAAAGATGTACCTTTCAGTCAGAGTTGTCTTTTAACCATCCTGCCTGTCTAGCCTTCAGAAATGAGGCATCTCCTCATGATGCTGGCATGGTCATTGGCAGAAGCTAAAGTGGGAATGAGTAAAATGTGAGGAGCAAAGCTCTTGCTCCAGCACAAATGGCTGAAATAGTAACACAGAAAACAAAAATGAGGACCTGCTGAACACAGCTTTGCGGACCAATTTTCTTCTTTCATTTGAGTTAAACACAATATATCTAATGACTCATCCCTTCAGCATTTTGTGTAGAACAGAGCTTTTAAATCACACTGTAGTTCAATTCTTTATTTGTTGTTATTTTTTAAAATTTTGATTTCCAGCTGCTGGTATGAAGTCACTCGTTGATTAGCACCGTCTCAGGCAAAAGGATTTGAATTGTCCTTTATATTATACTGCTCGATATCCTGTTGTCTGGAGGTGAGGGGAAGCAGCTCATGTTTCAGGTTATAGCCTGAAGGGGTTGGCGTATAACATGGCTCCTGATTAGAAACGCCCAGGTTCACATTAAATACAGATTGTTGAATCCTCCCTATTAAAAAGCCCAAGCACAGAATTAATAAATGTTAGGAAAAGTTATCTACTTAATCATCTGGGAGAATCTGCAGCCTTCGTTTAAAGAAATGAAGAATATTCATCATCATTGAGTAACGTGAGGCTGCTATTTAAGGTCTGTGTTTTTCCTGTAGGGAAGAAGGGAGAGAAAAGGGATGGTAGTGGGGGAGCCATAATATTGAAATGCTAATGTTGTTTCATTACATGAATTGTGGAGGCTGAGATAAAATCGGCATCCTCAAAGTATAATTTCTTTAAATACCTTGTGCTCAAGATTCCCCTCTAGGCAACTTTTCATCTTTCTTCATTTAAAAAATAGCATTAAATTTTATTAAAGAGTCCCAATTAAGCTGGTAACTTGCTTCAAAGAACATGCAGGCTTAGGGGAATATGTTAGACATTAACATTGATGGGAGATTTGTCCGTAAAGCCAATTTAAAAAAAAATTAAAAATCTTCCCAACTGGCTCACTTCAGGCATTCTCCCTAACTTGATTGATGCTAATTTTGGGAAATGGCACATAAATGCTCAGTTTTAAGGTCAAGCATCATGTAAAGTTGACAGGTGTGGGTGAAAACGTTTCTGCCTGGCTTTGAAATACAATACAAAGCTGCCTTTGCTGAGCCAACCCAATTCTTTTGGATCAGAGTCATCCTTAATAGGGGTGTGTATAGCGATATGTCTAATTTTTTAAAAAAACACGAAAAATATATTTTCAGTATTTTGGGGCAAGGGGTTTACCGGCAAAAATGGCAGCAAAAGAAATGGGGGCCAAAAAAGCAGACCCGAATAATGCCGAATGGAGGATAGGATTGCATCTGTGAAACCACATGGAACAGGTCCTACACTGAGGATAATTGATCTCCAGCGGCAATCCTTTGACTCTGGTTTGTGAGGAATGATCAGAACCAGACCAGAGCACATCCCCTAATACCTGCTTCTACCTCTAAATTTCTCAATGGGATGGCGTGGTCCACGGCAGCAGATAAGGCCAGTCGGTGTGCGGCCTTTGTGTTTAGCAGGGAGATGGAATCAGCACAAATACCCCTTCCTCACAGATGGAAGAAGCCTTTCATCATAGGGGGTGCTACTGTGCCAATGGAAAGGCACCTTAAGCTCCAACCCTGTACTTTTAATTATGGTTTATTGTGATTTTTTGGCTGCATGTCTTTGGAGATTTCCTACTATGCAAATGGGCCCAGCCCAGGGACTGATGCCATACAACCTGGTGACAGTTTTCCCAGGGAAAGGCTGTCAGGGGGATGGAAGAAGGAAAAGCTGAATAAAGGGGGGCAGATAAAGGTAGGCTGCCTGGTGTGTGGGAAGGGGAGAAGGAGGCAGGAAAAGAAGACTATGGGGCCATTCAGGTAGGGTTGCCAGGTCCCTCTTCACCACTGGCAGGAGGTTTTTGGGGTGGAGCCTGAGGAGGGTGGGGTTTGGGGAGGGACTTCAATGCCATAGAGTCCAATTGCCAAAGCAGCCATTTTCTCCAGGTGAACTGATCTCTATCGGCTGGAGATTGTAATAGCAGGAGATCTCCAGCTAGTACCAGGAGGTTGGCGACCCTACATTCAGGAAAGGCAAAGATAAAATAGTAGGGGGGAAATGAAATACCCCCACAAGTCCATGTGGTTCCCCTGCTTGTCATAACTAATAGCTGTTGATCATATCTTGCTATAGTTTATTTATTTACTTCATTTATACCTTGCCTTTCTCCCCAATGAGGACCCAAAGCAGCTTGTATCATTCTCCTTTCCTCCACTTTATTCTCAAAACAACTTTGTGAGGTAGGTCAGTCGGAGATTTTATGACTGTCCCAAGGTCATCCTGCAAGCTTCCATGGCAGAATGGGGATTCAAACATGGGTCTCCCAGATCTTAACCCAATGATCTAACCACTACACCATACTGACTCTTGTGAATTGGTGAATTCCCTATATTAAATCAGCATTGTGTGAAGTACTTTATTTTGCCTATCCTGAATCTACTGTCATTCTATTATCATTTAAAGGTACATTTTCCTGAAAGTAGAAATGTGTGGCTGTATCTTGGTGATTACAGAATTTCATTAAGCAATATTCAAACACATGTTCCAAGCATTCTTTTGTTCATTTAACACCAAGTGTTCCAAGTTTTATTTGTAGAGGTTTTTTTGTAATTTTAAAAATTTTATATGATGAATAAACAATACTTGGGGGTATTATATGCACTTGCCACTTATGCTGCCTGAAGTACAATGATATATTCTGGTGCCTGCGTCTGTTGACAAGGGATTTATAAATCAGTTGCATATAATATTATATATTATTCCACGATTGCTGTTTGCAGGCAACATGTTCTAGTAAAGTAAACCATATGGGCTGCATGTACTTTAATAATAAATATAGGCTCTGATAGCAAGGGAAAAGGGATCAGAATAAATCCAAGCTGACATTTCTGTCAGATGAGACCTCTGCCTCTTTCCAATCTACCTCTTGCAGCTAGCAATCCAATCAAGGTGCGGAAAGCAGAGGATTGTAGCAATGCAGGCTCAATAGTAAATATCACAGGAAGAAGTTATAACAAGGCATGTTTCAAGAGGTCATGTCCAAGAGAATGGCCTTGGAACTTTTGAAACTTTTAACCTGGTATAAAAGATGAAGTCTAATACCATATTTCCCTTTCCCTATACAGTGGCATATATACCTAGAAAATTGGAAATAATTTCCATTGCAGTATTCTTATCATCCAGCTATTTTGATACATTCACTTTGTGTGCCTTACTTGTACTCTGCAAAAGTCATGTCTTTACGTGATAATAAAGGCTGCTAATGCTAACTCAGGTGGCAAAAACAGCCCTTGCCCACTGTGTACCAGAACATGTGCCTCCAGAATTGAGGATCACAGCCACAGTCATGAGCACACCTTGTGCAAAAAACCCCAAAACAAACAACTGTGTACCAAGATGGATTAATTATGCATCTATAATAAATTATACCATAGATTTGATGTAACCTGGTACAAAATACTGTACTCTGTTTACGGGATCCTGGGGATTTTGAGGTAAATAATAGGGAAGCAGAAAGATCATCAAAGGTACTGCTCTGAGTGCTCCCTTTGGTGGAAATAAGGGGAGTAAGCCAGTTCTGGTGCCGGGTCTTTGTGACTCACTCATAACAAATGTTTGCCTGGTGCCTACTTGCAAGTACCTGGAAACCCCCCCCCCCTTGAAGATTTTTGAGAATTGCCTCTAGCTATGGAGCTTTTACTGAGAATCTTTTATTCCCAGACCTAAACTGACATCTGGATGTGTTTATGATGGTTTTTACACTGATATGGCTTTTACTTTTTTTTATCTTTAATGGTTTCTTATTTATTTATTTATTTATTTAAAATGCTCTTTAATGGTCTTCTGTTATTTGTTTATGATTGTTATGTTTTTATTTACTCATGCTTTTTACTGTTCTGATTAAATGATGTAAGCAGCACTGTATATGTTTATATTGAAAGTGTGGGATAGACAGAGATAGAAATAGAGATAATGTCCTGACTTGGATGGCTCAGTATAGCTTAATCGCATCAGATCTCAATGAAGAGGGTCTTGCGAGGCCAATCAATTGCACCACCCCAGTCAGAAGTCAGGATGGTGGAGCAGGCCTCTGCACAGATGTGGGGGGGGGAGCTGCAATTCTCCCCCTCCCCTCCACCCCTCTAGTCTTCTCTTTGGCCTTTCCCTTGGGGTGCTGCACACTCTTCCTGTCGCTTATCCTGTTCCTGGGCCAAACTCTGTCTAACTACTTCAGGCAAATTAGGTCCCCAGATACATGCACTACATCCTACCAGATTCTCAAACCTCCCCCCCCCCCCGCAAAAAAATACTAAGTTTTTGTTTTGTAAAACCGCACCTAACCTAACCTTTCTTCAGTTTTTTTTAAAGAAATAGTGATTTTCTACTCTAAAACCTGGCAACTTTTTATTAACCTTGAGATGGACATGAACACTTTTTAAAAGCATAAAGGAACTGTATTAAAGTATTCATAACTCCCCTGCACTTTAGCAGGAATACTTTAATACAGTTCCTTTATGCTTTTAAAAAGCGTTTATATCCATCTCAAGGTTAATTTTAAAAGAACCTATTGAGGTTTTAGACTAGAAAGTCACTAGTATTTTTAACTCTCCTGCAGCCCTGACCTGAATGACCCAGGCTAGCCTGATCTCATCAGATCTCACAAACTAAGCAGGGTCAGTCCGGGCTAGTACTTGGATGGGAGATCACCAAGGAATATCAGGGTCTCTATGCAGAGGAAGGCAATGGCAAACCACCTCTGTTAGTCTCTTGCCTTGAAAACCCTACTGGGTTGCCATAAGTCTGCTGCAACTTGATGGCACTTTACAGACACACAACTCTCCTGCAAATGGTGGTAAATTCTTGTTCAAGACATGGACGTAAAGGACAGCCTAAAGCATTATTTTTCTAAAACTACCTGACTTCAATTGTGTCGAAGCCCAGAGTGAACACTAAAAAGGTTTTTTTTACAGTTAATCTATGTTAATTACTGTTTGACAAACAACCTTGCCACTTCTTAATTGCCTAGCAATAACCTTATTAGGGAGGAACTATCCCTATGCTGAAATTTAATTTGTGCTTTTTTAACAATTCCTATCACACCCTCATTAAAAGTAAACTCTTTTTAAAACCTTACAAGAATTTATTTCTCAGCAATGAAATGGCTCAAACCAACAGGAGCACAACTCAACATGTCCACTAACCCAAAAGACAAAAGCACAGTGTTCAGGAAACTTCTAACAGGAACTTCTAACAACCCTCTACAAATTCAAGGGGAAAAGGGCAACAAAAAGGACAGACCCAAAGTCCCCAACACAACACAAAAGGGGAGTGCAAGCCTTTTAACAAAAAAACAAAAACAAAAACAGGAAAAAAGTAAAACCAAAGGAAAAAAGGTATAAAAGAACCCAGAAAGTAAACTAAGAAAGCAAAGCCCCCCAACCCCCCCCCCCCAAAAAGAGAAGGAAAAAACCTGCACAAGATAGGAATGCTAACAAAAAACCTCCAAAGTTATCAAGCTTAAAAAAAATAGAGCCCCATCCACAGGCCCAAAAAAGTTGAAAAAACAAACACAACAGAACACAACAGCAAAAGCAAAGAAACCACACAGGAAGAAACAAAAGGCCTTTTAGGCCATAGGCCCTTTGGCTTCCCCCTACTACCAGGCCCAAAGTACAACTGTAAAAAACTAAGAAAACTTTAAATAATGTTTAAACTAATGTTCTCAAACCAGGCAATGATCTTCTCCAGGCAGGTGGGTTGGCAGAGGTATCCTCAAGATTCCAATCTAGATCCAGTTGCAGGCAGCAGCAGACCTCCAGAGCAGGAGCCGAAGCACACTCCAGAAATCTCTCAGTGTAATGAAGTCCAGCTGGAGCAGAGGCCTGCTTTTATGATCACAGAAGAATTTGAAACAAAACTAGCAGGTGAAACAACTGCTGTGTTTGGGGGAAAAGCACAGCTCCCCCAATAGCAAACCTATTTGCCTGTGACAAATAGGGGCAGGTTGTTGGACTCAAGTTTGGAAGCAAAACTACCCTGTAAAACAACTACAGTGACTGGGCAAAGAGTGCAGTTCCCCCTAATGTGCGATCCTGTTTGCCTATGAGAATTACATCATCCCCCCTACTGTTGCCTGGGAAACCTTCAAAGGTGGGAAAAAGGCAACCTTGAAGACCTTTAACTGCTGGTATTCGGCAATCCCAAATAAAACCTAAACATTTTCAGGTTTATTCTGGTTTGGGGTAACTGGCTTTGCAGGGAGATTCTCTAATGTGTATTTGGCTAAAAAAAAAAAGTTTTTTTTTCCTGGCTTGTGCACGTCTCTACTAACAAGCCCTAGCACAAGTTGCAAAAGCTACATGCCAAGGCTCCCTTTAGTTAATTTTGAACTTTTTTCTGCAATTATAAAGTGTAGATTTTCACTAATCCAGTATCAATTCCGAACTCCAAATTCTCTAGTCTCACTGGGCACATGTAAAAATGCTAAAAACAAACACCACTAGATACACTTCTGTCCCCCACAAATCATATCCATCCCTGAACATCATATGATTTGGATATGCAAATATTCAGCAATTATTGCTTTTTTGCATGCTTGCCATACTTTAGCATAAAACAATTTGGATCATAAAGAAGTTTAAAGCTTGAAGATTCTGATACAATCCATGATACCAATTTATTTGCAGTCCAATGTTAATTCTATATTTTAGTAGTACTTCTACGAATGGAAGTAATAGAATTCATTTTTAAGGCTTATATACTTCTCAGAATTCTTGAAAGAGGCAAAGATGTTTTTCATTCCCCAGATTTAATAACTCTCTCCATTCCAAAGTCTTAGCCCAGTCTTTCTCCAGAGAGCCTACAAGGATTAACCACTTAATGAATAGGTTGTTGCCCACATCCTCAAAACAAATGTGGGGTAAAACAAATGTTTATTAAAACTGAACTGCAACTTAAGTAACACTTAGCTGCTTATTAGAAATAGTTTCCTAAGTGATATCAGCTCTTGAACCCTTTTGTCAGTATTTTGGCAGAATCCCTGTGCCTCAAACCTTGGAGAAATAATGCAGCTGTCTGCCTTTTTCTTGCCTGCACACCATAATGTGCCAAGAGATGCTTCTCATCAACATCCCTATGCTGGTCAGCATACAGATTCAGGTGATAATTCACAACACTCATATGAGACCTTAGGTCAGTCAGCTAATGTGTCTCGTTTGATTACTTTGCCCCATCTAAGATGTTCTAGGGTGCTTGCCAATCTAATAAAGCAGACGCACCTAACTGACAGTGATCTTACCACAAAAGAGGGCTAGCCATAGTCAGCATTCCTCACCCCAATTGCTGACAATAAATGTACACAGGTCATTTTGCAGTTCAGCTAAAAATAAATCATGGATAAACCTACTCCAGGAGCAGAAAGGTGGAATAGATCACAGGATAAGGAATCATCTCCCACTTGCCACTGCTATCACCCTCTTGAAGTCCTTGTTAATCTCTCTCCAGTTTTTTTTTATTGACCCTTCTTTCCATGCACCTAAATTACTGGATACTTCAGTCCTTGGTGGTCTCCCATCAAAATACTAACCAGCACTGACCCTGCTTTGCTTCCGAGAGCTGATGAGATAGGGCTAGCCTGGGCCATCCAGGTCAGGGTGTTCTTCGGATTACCATAAACATTTTAACCTTTACCAAGACACAAGGCAAGAGGGGACATTCACTTAGTTACTGTGTTGGCCCATTCACCACTAGCTGCAAAGATAAGTATTGTGCAGTTAGAATTGCGGGGGTGGGGGAGAGAAAATTCGGCAAAGCAGCCTAGGATGCTTTAACTGGAACACCAAAGTTGAAATGTCAATTGGATTGCAAAACAGACTAAGGACTTCAACTGGAATAGCAAATTAAACACTCTAAACTAGAACTGGATCTCTTGACTGAAAGATCCTAATAATCCTTACTGAATACCAATTTGAGCAGAGGTCTTTTAACAGCAAAAGGCCAAAATGGAACACCAATTGGACACTGTCCCTCAGTTGAAATACCAAACTGAACACTACAAACCAAACTGTGTGGGTGTAAAGTGTCATCAAGTCACAGCTGACTTACAGCAACCCCTGGTGGGGTTTTCAAGGCAAGCGGTTAAGCAGAGGTGGTTTGCCATTGCCTTCCTCTGCAGAGTCTTCCTTGGAGATCTCTCTTCCAAGTACTGACCCAGCTAAGCTTCAGAGATCTGATGAGATCAAGCTATGCTATACCATTCCACATTCCTGTAAAGCAAACTAGGCCCCTTAAATTGGATCACATCAAATTCTGTAGTCAAAAAGGGCAAGAGTCCAGTAGCACCTTAAAGACTAACAAGCTCATACCCTACCAGAAAATATTTTTGTTAGTCTTTAAGGTGCTACTGGACTCTTGCCCTTTTTGACTACTGCAAACAGACTAACACGGCTACCCACTGTGAATTAAATTCTGTAGCAGCTTGAAGAATGGAAATATCCAGCAGCATGGGATCCCTTAATACTTAAGGAAAAGTCATATTCAACTTGCATTGCCAACCAAGATTCTGAAACTAATGGGCAAACCAGATGTGACTGCATGTATGGATCTGACAAGTGAGCACTGACTCCATTTTAAAGCTGAACTCAGCCATTTAAAAATGTTGTGAGAACCCAGTCCTGATTGGGCCTTCAGTGTGATAGGACCATGCAATCTTGTTCCCTCCCTCTGTGACTTTAAAAATGTCAAAAACAGCTGTGCACACCGCAGCATCTAGTTTGGGCCTAAGAATTTTCAAAAGTGAAATGCCCAGCGATCAAGATGCAACATCTTAATCCAAAGGATGCCCACTACTTTAATAATTACAACAGTGACCTTATTTATGCCTTTGAGTAAAAGCCCTTTCCCACCAGGTTGCACTTAATGATCACAATAAATAGAGAAGAGGGTAGAAAGGTGGGCCCTGACCTGGATGGCCCAGGCTAGCCTGATCTCCTCAGATCTCAGAAGCTAAGCAGGGTCAGCCTTGGTTAGTATTTGGATGGGAGACCACCAAGGAATGCCAGGGTTGCTGTGCAGAGGAAGGCACTGGCAAACCACCTCTGTTAGTCTCTTGCCATGAAACCCCCCCCTAAAAAGGGGTCGCCAAAAGTCAGCTGCGACTTGAAGGCACTTTACACACACACACACACACACACACACACACACACACACACACACACACAGAAAGGTGGGGAAAGAAAAGGGAGTATAAGTTAAATGAACAAAAGAGGAGTATATTCAGCATTCATTCTTTGGTGTGTTTTTTTAAAGGTTGTCCATACACAAAGGTCTGATGCTCCCCTCCCACAACTACCTTCACACATCACTAGAGGAGAATAGTTGAAACCTTTCAACATCTTCCTACATGTCCTTAAAGATGAATTAATTCTGGGCAAAGCCCAACCCTTTCTCCCCCCCCCCCAAGAAACTCTGCAGATCCACAGTAAAAGCACCAATCATCTGCCACCAAGCAGTACTGATGCATAAGCACCAGTGCTTATTGGGAGGACACAAGGTATGCGAAAGCTAGGGTGGTGCAGCGTTTAGAATGTAGGACTAGGATCTGGGAGACCTAGGTTCAAAGTCCCAGTCTAATCTTTCTCACAGGTTTGTTGCAATGATAAAATGCAGGAGGGGCAAGAACCATGTATGCCACCCATAGTGCCTTGGTGGGAGGACGAAGTAAAAATGTACTAAGTAAATAACTTAAACAACAAGGCACATGTGGTATCAAAGAGCTTGTACTTGAGTCGAAATGGCAGAGATCTCACAGCCCATAGCAAATAAAAGCACAGGCTCAAGGCACAACCTCCCACTCTCAGCAAACAGCTGGCTCAAACAACACAAACACTTTGTCCTGCCAGCCCTGTTCCCATTGGCCAACCAGAGCTCCAGCAACAAGGCTGGCCAACCTTTAGATTCTTGCCACTTCTGAACAGGTTTGCAGGAACACAACCAAGTATGAACCATCCTAGGGTTAAGTAGTTGAGCCAGCATTATATAAATGTCCGCCTTTCTTAAATGAACAACAAGGAACCACTAAATTGTTTCCTTGACCAGAGGAGGAGGGAATGCAATGTTTCCATCTCATTTGTGTGTGTTATGCCCACTGTTTACCTGTTATTCATTGTTTGTCTGTTCTTCATATTCCTTCTTAATTAATGGAACTCTATTTTTTTTAGAATACACAATACTTCTCAGGTTTTTTCATTATGTACACACACACAAATGGAAGTGAAAACTGACAGATTTCAAGATTATGTTTTGCATTTTGACACGTACTTGTTTGAGATATTTTTTTCTTCTAAAATATTCTTTTCATTTCTTTTTAAAAGGAACTCTGTTTCAGCCCTCATGGAGAATAAAGCCATCATTTCAATAGCTTATAATTCCATTGTTCTTTTTCTATACAGGTCTGCAGTCAACATGGCCTTTTATTGCATTTGATTCTGACACAAAATTCTGTAATTATGAATCTATTGTCCTTGACCATTGGTTAAAACGAAATAAAAGCCTGAATTTCAGTGGAAATGTCACTGGTCACCATGCAATTGTCTGTTTCTTATATACTATAGTGATTCCATCTGCAAAGATGATAATACAAACCTATCACCAAATTATACTGAACAGAAACAAACTATCTGGGAGTGAGAAAATTAGTGAAGTTATCTTATTCAGCCAGTCATCAAGTAAGCAGGACTCAACCACTTTACCTACTTTAAAAAGTAAGTCTTTTTATTGATATACTTCTAGTAAAATGTGTAAATGCAGATTATCAAGTCTTTAACACTTCTATAAAAACTCTTGTCAAAGTACAATGTATGTATTTACAATGTATGAAGTAAAAGCAAGCAAGTCTTACATACTATTCAGTTTCAAAATCCAACTTCTAAAATATAACAGTCAAATTATTCTGATTCAGTTCAAAGTATCTAATTCATAAAGTCTAGAGTAATGTATTTAAGACATACATACCAGTCAGCGTTTTCTTGAGAGCCTTTGAAAGCTTCTGATTCTCTGGGCTTACTGTGGCTGTATTTCTACTGTTTCAGACTCATTAGGAGTGTTGATTTTACCATCAGGAGGGATATCTTCCTCCCCACTTTCAGATAACATGAGCACTGCAATAATGTACAGTTGCAGCTGTTCAGGTTATTAGCTTCTCCCCATGACCAAATATGGGCTTCCTTTCCTTTCAGTCTATTTTGCTTAAAGTATAAACAATCATTTCTGAGCTCCACGATCACTCCATATACTCAATTTTCATACCATTCTCATCTTCAGTACAATGCGCATTAAATGAGACTATTTAGAAATCTACAATACAATATATAACTATATAAATCATAAAACACAATTATTGCTCACATTGTAACATGTAATCATCTGGTCAGTAGGAAACATAGCCTTCAGCAAGGTTATAGAAAGCAAGAAGCAGACTGCACTTATAGCCTTGAGGTCTTTGAGTAGACCTTCTCAAGGTTTGAGGATAGCAGGACTTTTCTGCTCTTGAGATATGAGCAGCTGACAGCTGGCAGCTGAATCAGGAAGGGTAATTTCAGATACACCTTTCTGGCAGATAGTGAAGAATGACTCTGTTCTTCTCCCTTCAAGGACAAGACCAGGGTAAGTTAGTTAGCTCTTGAAAGAATTCAGACCTTGAGAGAATTCAGTCAGCCTGTTCTAAGGACATTTGCATTTTGCAAGCTGTTGCCAGGCTTTTCATTACACAAACCTCTGCAGTTTGTGGTTCAGTTTGTATGTTGTGTTCAAGCTCTACATGGAATTAATTCTGCACATGTACACAAAATACCATAATTATGTCAGAGACCGTGACAGTGGATTCACATTTTCAGCAACCAATATTAACAGTAAAGTTGCCAACTCCAGGTTGGAAAATCCCTGGAGATTTGAGGTTGGAGCCTGGGAGATTAGAGTTTGGGGAGGGGAATGACCTTGGTGGGGTTTAATGCCATCCAATTCACCTTCCAAAGTAGCCATTTTATCTAGGAGAAGTGGAATTAGGGTTGTGCAAAAACTTTTTTTGATAAATGTTGGGTTCAGGCTTATTGGGCCCAATTTCCCCCCGGTAAACCCACAATTAACTGACTGCCACTTGGCCCTGGTGCACACAGACCACAAAACACACAAACACATGCCACCAAACTGCAATTGCTTGCAAGAGATCAGCCTCATACTTCCACAGCTACAGCTCTCCTCTATCCTCCTCAGAGCATGTGGCAAAAGCCTGATAGGAATGGGTAAGGCTTAGATATGTAGCCCCTTCAACACACCTCCCTATTGGACTTCTCAGACAACCAATTGCTATCCTGTGCTTTATTTGAAGAGGGGCTGGGGCAAATTAATCCATGGCTTTATTGCAGTGAATCCCTCTTTTCATTTTGTTGTCTTTTGATTTGATTTTGTGAAAGTCATGTTGTAAGGCAGCCAGAACACATGGAACTATGGTAAAAGAGAGACACTCAAACCAGTGCCAGGTACATTGGGGTCTGAAAACACTTTGGGGTCTCACAAATCCAGCCCAAGAACTGTACACTTTGCATAGTCTTTGTAATGGTCAGCTATCTTCCCCAGGACTCCCAAAAGATTAGCGTAGATCAGACAAAACTAAACAAAGTGTAGATAAACAGGTTGCTTGAATATCTCATTTCAAAGCACAGAACGTCCCGAAGTTCAGACTGATAGGAGAAAGCACCTTCATTTCATAGGCAATTAACATTCTCTTTTGCTGAGTGGGCACTGGGAGTCTCATTGCAACCACAAAAGGCAGGAAGAAAGGTGAAACCAGAAGAAAATGCAGACAGAGTCTCTCCGAGAAAATTCTTAACAATTAAGAAGTAATTAGAGCAATGCGCTGTAGTGGTTGCCGTACTGGATTAAAATCTAGGAGACCCACATTCATATCTCTACTCTGCCATGCTCTACTATGTTCAATGTGTACAGGGGACTGTATATGAATATAAACAATGTGGCGAGTGGCCACAGTGTTAGACTAGAATTGGTGGAACCTATGTTCAAATCTGTTGCTCACTGAGTGATGTAGGGCCAATTACTATTTCTTAACCTAAGCTACATTTTAGGGTCATTGTGCGAATGCAGTAAGGGAAGAACCATGCAAAGTGCCCTTGAAATCCTTGGAAGAAGGATGGGAGATTATATATATAGCTGTTGCCACTCTTTGTTTCCCACTGTGATTTTATTCTTGGTTTAAAGAAATCTTTGTTTCTTTCCTCTCTGTATAATTCAGAGGTGCTCATCGAGATACCTGAACCAAAATTGCGTTTGCAATACCGCAAAATTCCCTTGCAAGTCAGGTGAGGTTATCATCACAGAGGATCAGATTGCCATCTGGGACAATAAATGCCTATAGATAAGGGCTGAGCAGCCCATAAACTGAAAACAATTTAGAAAGCTTTCTTCTTTTACAGCCACTAACCCATCATCAATATAAATTAGAGTTTACCTATAGGAATCACTAGTGGGGGACTGTTTTTCAGATATATACTCCTTAGAAAGGAATGGAAAGTCAAAGCTTAACTTGATTGAATGGGTTTTCCCCCAGTGTCCAATCATTATTGAAATGAAGATAAGAATCTTAAAAAGAAAAAGGAAAAAACTTGTACCAGATAATCTAGTGTTGGTACTGAGTGTGCAAAGACATCCAATAACTAATCACAGGCTGTTTTCACATCCTCAGAGTGAAGGAGTGGGCATTCCACATGCATAGCATGGTAATCCTGAGACCCAGCATTAAATAATCCCATTAATTTATTTTCTTTCATTTTAAATTAAGCCCTGCTATGCAATGAGCAGAGCAATCCTGATGGGAGATGGTTTGGGAGCCGGTGTGACCCCTGTGCTGGCATTAGTGCCACTTCTGCCAGCTAAATTGGCACTAATGGTAGTGGAGGGGCCATTTACACTGGTGATGGGGACCCATGTGGCAATGCAACGCATGGGCCCTGGCGCAGCCACTGTGGCAGCATTTCTCCAGCACAATGGCTCATGCCAGCATCAAAGGAGGCATTCCTGGAGGCAGGGCTGACTTCAGTCAACTCTCTGAGGACTTTCATCCCGTGAATGCCCCCTTTTGCTGGCACGAACATGTGCCTGCAAAAAGGGAGGCATAGCCTTGTGAAACTCAATGGAGCAGTGTCACAGGCTTTTGGGCAAAATACATTTTTGGCTTGCTGCGCCGAGGCAGCAAGCCACTCAGGAGGCAACATGTCTGTGCCGTCCCTGGGCTTGCCCCAGTTACCCCCTCTTAAGATTGCTCTGTAAGTTCATGGTATTGTGGCTTCTGTAGCTGGGCAAACAGCTGAGGCAAAAATAAAATTCAAGATAGTTGGATCACCTAAATAAGACTGCAGAAAGATACGACCCCACTGATGCTGCAGCTAAATTTTATTTTGTAGTAAGGATTCAGCTCAACCTTATACTGAACTCCTTGTAGTAGAATTGAAGGACAACTGCTTTCCTTTTTATTACTTTCCTAAACCCTGTCAATCTGTTTTCATAAACCTGATCTATTTACTGCGTGAATGCTACTGGCTCAATCCATCCCACTATGGGTCCAGTGTTTGTATGCAGAGAAATCCCCACAGGGTATAACAGAATTCTGTCTCTTTCCCTTCCCTCCACAGTGTTTGCACAGGTGTGCACATACTCACCATGCTCAGAGCTCATGTCCCTAGATCAAATGGAGATGAGAAAGTTGGAGGAAGATTTATCAGAAGCACACAAAAGCCTACAGTCTCCATGCTGAGTGCCTGTGTGTGTACACTACAGTGGCAGGGGAAATGCAAACCTGTGTTATGCCCTAAAGGAAACTTTTCACATGTGGCCCACTAGCACATCACTCCTCACAGGTGGATAAATGTTAGTCTCCATGCAAAAAGGAATTAATAACCTAACATTTTCATTTAATCCAAACAATTATATTTTACTCTCATTATATTCCTTAAAGAATATTTCTTCTTTTTGCCTAGATACGGCAACAACAAAAAGAGAGTATAATATATGCTTGTCCACTTGGTGAAAAAAATATTTTTTTAGTATGAGATAAGGCTGTACATTTGGATTCAAGGTAGAACAGAATGTAGCTAAAAATAGAACACGGCATGTTAGGATGTAGGAATCTAGCATTCTAGTGGGTATGTTTAACAGAAAACTTGCATCTTTACGAAAACACTACACAATCATTAGACTACAGCCAGGGGTTATGAATGTATATTTTTGTCTACAATAGAATTTTGTATCATGTCTCTGTTTTTATCTAACCCAGTAAAGGAGAGGGCGATTTTCATCACACTTGCCAAGGAGTATTCCCTGAGGAAACAGTTGATACTACTTTCCAGTTTGATGTTGATCCATTAATTTCTGTTTCAGTGCAGTTTCCCAAACCAATGTGCTGTTATAAGGAGTTCTTTCTGCTTCCCTTTCCAATTCGTTTGGGCAGAGTGGAAGGCATGGAAGAAAAGCTTTGGTTCCAGCTTGATGTCAAAGCTGTTTGGTCCAGGATTCCATGGCTGTCAATGGTCCTTCGGCCATTACAGTCCACCCACAATAGAGGCTCCTGGTGGCAATAGCCACATTCCCAGAACCCTCCCTCCCCAAATGCCTCCTGCCCTGGATATGGGTGCCCTATACAGCCTGCTGTTGAGTACATCCAGGCCTGGCTTCCATAGCCAGCAATGTTCTTTCAGCCACTCTGCTCTCTAACCCTATGGCAGAGGAAATATCAACATTCTGTAGTATTTGTCATTAAACCTAATTTTATGTATAGACACTATTTATCTGAAGCAAGTAAAACTTTTGTATTTGTAACTCATTTTTCTTACAACAGAAATTGCCCCAAGAAAAAGAAAGCAGTGGTTTGTGTGAACATGCAGATCTGGGCATATCACTCCTATTTGCCTACTTAAAGGTTGCCACTTTCAGTGGTGTCCATTTGATAGGAATAAGGGGTTCTGAATTTGGAGGAGGGAAAAAGACATTTCCTTCCATTAGTTGATTGGTGTTGTTGCAGAAGACGGCATCAGCTGTTGTTTGGGAATCTGTACATATGGCCCCATTCGAGAGCTGGAAACCACACATGCAGCTCAGAATTCTGGAGACAGAGTTCAGCACCATGGGCAGCACTCTTTTCCATGCATACATCCAGATCCACCAGAGATGGTCATACATCAGGGGGAGCACTAGAACTGTCTGTCCCATCACAACAATTTTCTCTCAGTCCTTCATGGCTCTCTGAGCATGGGCAAAGAAGATAAAAAGCAGGCTTTGCTTAAACTGGTTTGCCTTGGATTTTCTGGTTTAACATTGGTTGTGTTGGGCTTGCCACTTTGGCTTCTTTGAGAAAGCATGGAACTTTTTCTCCATAGGAAACAATGGTGAAAAGTAGGATGACTGGAGGTTCCTTATTCAGTGGAACTTGAAACTTGGGGAGTATTTAGTGGATAGACAGAACTAGGGTTTCCGCAATTTTGGTGTCATTTTCTTGGGAAAAAAACACGGCAACTTCACCCCCATGGAAATTGTCTCCCCATGGGGAATAATGGACCTGAAATGTTTCAGAATTTAAAAATAAAAAATAACAACAACCCTGATCAGAGTACCAAAATGATATCGAGGACCTAAATAATCCAAAATACTGGTGTGGAAACCATTCCTGAAATCAGAATCTGAACAACACTGAATTTTTTTCAAGTGCACGTCTCTAACATAGACTACTGTAATGCACTCTATATGAGTCAGAAAGTCAACTTGGAAACTAAAGCGGGTACTGAATGCCATGGCTTGGTTGTTATTGGGACCCAGGCAGAGTATGCATAAGCTGCTTGTTCTGCAGTCTAACAACCAATTCTATTGGTTACCGATCATATGCTGAGTTTGGTTCAAGATACTGGTTACCACATGCAAAGCCCTTCATGGCCTTGAACCCACATGTCTAAAGGACTGCCTCTCCTGATATGTTCTGCTACAACAGCTTTGCTTATCTGAGCAAAGCCTTCTGAAGGGGCCACACTGCAAATGGGTAAAAATACAGCAGCCGATCCCTGAGCTTTCTCTGTTTGCAGTCTCAGCCTTGTTGAATGACCATGTGGAATGAGGAGGTCAGGAAGGCTCCCGCACTTCTCTCATAGCAGCACGGGCAAAGCAGAAATATTTAGGAGGGCATTTTTATAAAGGAAATATGGCTGAAGTCTGGTTTACAAGGGTGCTTTTATAAAGGGAGCTTGATTGTAGTCTATTGCACTGTTTGTTATATGTATGATCTTGGCTTTAACTTCTTTTCTAATCCATGTTCTGCATTGCTTATGTTATGCCATGGTTTTTGTTTGTTGGTTTGTTGTCATTGGATGTCTTATGTATTTTGTTTTATTACATTGTTTTTATATTTTGTAAGCTGCCTTCTCACCTTCTCAGTGAGAAAGGTGGGCTATAAACAAACAAACAATAGTAGCCCTTGTAGATCTTCCTGCAATGATTTCTACAATACTTTTGGGTTGTTATACTATACACGTTAGATTATACATAGAGATACCACATCTGAAGAAGTGAGCTGTGGCTCACGAAAGCTCATACCCTACCAGAAAATATTTTTGTTAGTCTTTAAGGTGCTACTGGACTCTTGCCCTTTTCTACTACTGCAGATAGACTAACACAGCTACCCACTGTGACTTATAGAGATACCACATGTTTGATCAAGAATTCAGTTTTTATGTGTGATATTCTATGAAGAAAATTTCTTTCCATATAGCAGGGTAAGGGTGAAATAACACTGTGGTTATCCTTGGCAGTGATAACCATAAATGCACAAGTACAATTAGATACATTGGGTTCTGGCTCAGTGCTCAAACATCAGCATGTGCCAATAGATATGAGATCACTGCAAAGTAAAGCATGCCAGATGCTAACATATACTGAGTTAATTAGTGTGTGTCTAACAACTGGAAGTTGCTCAGTCCCATTCACTGAAGAAGGATTATTGCCATAGCAACAGCTTCATTCTGTGATTTTCTTGCTATACAAAATAATCTACACATACAAAGTGTTAGCAATACAAGGTATAGCCATTAACCACTTCCTTCCAACAGAATCTTGCATCCCTCCCTGCTGGGAATTTTGGCGCTATGAATTAGGCAACCTGTGCACATTCTCAGCATGTATAATTAATTTTTATATTGTATTAATTTAATTGTATCAAAATGTGTATTTTATTATATGGGTTTGATTACATTGTATTTTAATTGTGATGTGAGCCGCCCTGAGCCAAGCTTTGCCGGGGGAAGATGGAATAGAAATTAGTTTATCATCATCATCATCATCATCATCATCATCATCATCATCAGGAAACGGGAAATGCAGGTTGCATATGTTGCACATGTTATATGCTTTTCTTGGTCAACACTATCAGGGCGATCCTAAGAAGATCCTAAGAAGGGCTTAGACTGGAGTAACGCTGCATAGGATTGCACCGTAAGTAATTAAATATTAAAATTCCTTCTATCACATGATTTTCAGAAAAATTAACACATGGTTTCATATTGGGGAAAATATTTCAATATGTTATTTCACAGATCTCTGGAGTTCCCTTTTAATGCTCTTTATTAGGCCATTGTCACAAATTCACCAACCATATTGAGGTTCCATGAAGAAGAGGGACAAAACTATTAATCCCGTGCCAGGCACATTTCTGTGATTGGGGTAAATTGTGGCTCGTGGGCACTTTTCACCCATTGCCTGTTACAGCTTTGAGTGGCTTGACAAAAGGAAGAGTTCCTGTCAAGTCTACTCCTCTCACTCATTTCTGCTTGCTTAATTTTCTTGCCTAACTAGCAGTCGGAAGAGAGGCTCACACCCTTTCCTTCCTCTCCCCAGCTGAGAGATCAATGGCTGACTCTGCCTGGGAAAACCATTCTGCAAAGAGAGGAAATGTATTCTCTCAGCTTGATCCTACGCTTGTTTATGCAGAAGTAAATTCACTGCATTCGGTGGGACTTGCTTCCAGTTTAATCATGCATACAATTGCAACTTCAGGCCTCATCATATGCAGTTGAGTCCCGGCAGTAAGTCCCACTGATTTCATCAGGGCTTACTCAGAAGTAAGTGTGGGTAGGATTCAATCATTACAGCTTGAACCCTTGAGAAGATTAAGCTCTATGGTACCCAAATAAATTGACCTGAAACATAATAAGTATACATGAAATGTATAAAACACAAGAACACTAAAATTAAATATAGCAAACCACTTTGAAGCATACTGAAACTGACCAAATATGAATAGTAAGGACTGGTTAACTAAGAAGAAGAAGAGTTGGTTTTTATATCCCGACTTTCTCTACCACTTAATGGAGACTCAAACAGGCTTACAATCACCTTCCCCTCCCCTCCGCACAACAGAAACCCAGTGAGGTAGGGGGGGCTGAGAGAGCTGTGACTAGCCCAAGGTCACCCAGCTGCCTTCGTGTGCAGGAGTGGGGAAACAAATCCAGTTCACCGATTAGCCTCCGCCACTCATGTGGAGGAGTGGGGAATCAAACCCGGTTCTCCAGATTAGACTCCACTGCTCCAAACCACCGCTCTTAACCACTACACCACACTGGCTCTCTTAACTGGACAGTCATCGGATTCTACATTCTAGAATCCACAGTTCCTGTCTTTTATTTTTGTTTTCCAGTAACTGCTGAGTTTTACTGTTTGGAACTGCCTGCATGCTGTCTGAATAAATAGAATTCCTGTTAAAATTACCATCTTTGTGAGTTCCTGGGGTTTGGGAAGGAACATTTAGAGTTTCCAGGTGTGACAACATGTTAAATGTACTACATAGTATATGACCTAGATGGGGAACTGTTGTTGAGATACTTTGACATTCAGGAGACAGCGTAGCAATTCCAGGCTGAGCAGGTATGTGAAACCAAATGTCCTAGTCAGCTCCTCCTGAAGTGGACTACAGATGTTCTCTACAGGGCATGTTTCTCTCTACACTGCTGGCTAAAGGAGCCGTGCTCATATCATTGAGGAGTTCAAAGCCCCTAAAATGGAAAACCCAGATGGAGGGTACACGAACCGGATGTACTTCCCCAGAAAGAGTGTAGATAAAACTGTTTATGTAAAGCATATCATTAACAGGTTGGTTCTCTACAATTTCTGTTAACCCACTCCCTGTCACAGCAGATTTGAGTAATTAATAGGTTTGCCAACCTCCAGGTACTAGCTGGAGATCTCACACTATTACAACTGATCTCTAGCCAATAGAGATCAGTTCACCTGGAGAAAATGGCTGCTTTGGCAATTGGACTCTAAGGCATTGAAGTCCCTCCCCTCCCCAAACCCCACCCTCCTCAGACTCTGCCCCCAAAATCTCCAGGTATTTCCCAACCCAGAGCTGGCAACCCTAGCAATTAAAGAGTTTGCTTAGCAGAGATCAGTTCTTAAGACATCTCAAAATGAAGTGGCTTGTTAAGAGCATGTATTTGATACTCAGAAGTGGGGAATGCAACCAAGAACAGGGTTTAGATTGTGTGAGGCTGAAAGTTAAGCGGTGAGGGTTGACATCTGTGCCTGTGCAGAAGGGTTTCTAATTAAACTGAACAAATTGTTTCTAAATAAAGCACCATCTTCCGCCATCTCACTAAAGGCTTTTTACTACTGAATTTCCATTTCCGTCTATTACATGCTATTAAAAGGAGAATTGTAATTTAAATCTAGGTAGTAACAATCTCTCATCAACATGCCTCCGTTCTGTGCAAATAAAATTTAGCAGAACAACTGCCTTTAATTAGACCATAAATTATCAACGGCTGCAAGTAATTCTTTCCCCCTCCCCTTGCCCCAGGCTATGTAACTTTTAGTGCAGTACCAAATTGTGGAGCTCATATGATTACATAAACGGACAAGGGATCATGCATTTACCAGCCAGTCAGAGAGAGATTTATCCACAAGCTAAGTAAACCAATGTTTAGTCCTCAGATTATGAGAGGCCTCTAAATGCAAATAAATAAATAAATAATAATAATTAAAAAAAACATTTCCCCAAAAAAACTAAAAGTTAATAAATTGCCATTTTGGGTAATGCTATGGGGCCTATTAAACTTGGCATAGTTTAGGGCCCATGCACAATTTAATCTGGTCTATCGCAGCATGTGCCTGGGTTGCTAGCTATAAACAACTTCATTTTGGAAATGAAGCCACTCTGAGACTGGCCTTGGCTGGGATAGAGAGCAGGATAGAAGTCTAATAAATAAAAGAATAAATAAATAAATAAACCAGCAAGGGGGACAAATGTACCTGAGCCACCACAGGAGATGTTATATGAACAGAGCTGTAGTTATGAGCAAGGGGATTTAGCATTTTAATCCAGTAGATAAAGAACAGGGACAAGATTAAGATGAAAATAATAATTGCCAAGACCAAAGAACCGTGCAACTAGTTTTGAGAGCCGAAAGGAAGCTTCAAAATGTGGCCAGGATAGAGTGGGATATAAATAATAATAATAAAAAAATAAACTTTGGGTCAAAACCGACCTGATGAAGATTAAGTTGTATATGCACAGGTAAGTTGTTAAGTTGTATATGTACAGTCCCAGTTCAGATCAGAACCATTAAGGCAGGGATGGGGAACCTCAGGCCCGGGGGCCATATGCGGCCCCCGAGGACATTTTTTGTGGCCCTCGGGAGCTCTGGGGCCCTGCCGCGAAGGCGTGGCATAGGGCGGCCCTCCCTGAGGGTGTTCCTGGGGCCACGGCTTGCAGGGATGCTGCGGCGCCCTTTGGACCTCCTCTCGCCGACTGACGGCTGTTGGTCGGCAAGAGGAGGGAGAGGGACGCTTACCCCAAGGTTGCCTCCTATAGCCGCAGCATGCAGGAATGCCGGGGCACACTCTTGCTGCCTGTCGGCTGTTGAGCAGTGAGGGGGGGGGGGGGAAACAGGCCCGCGGCTCCCAGCAGCAGAGCATGCACGCAGGAGCCGATCGGGCTTCTGGGGGCCTTTTGTGGACTCTGGAGCAGGGAGGGCATGGAGCCTGGGGCCAGGTCGCGTGGGGCTGGCGGGTGTGTGTGGGGGGGAGGAAGGCTTCTCTCTCTCCCTCTTTCTGTCTCTTTCTCTGTCTCCCTCCGTCCTTTTCTTTCTTCCCCCTTTCCATTTCTTTTTCCCTCTCTCCCTTTCCCTCTTTCTCTGTTTTCCTTCCTTCCTCCCTTGCCGATTGACCGCGGGCTGCGCCTCCCTGGTGCCTCGTTTGCTTGGGCCCACCGCTGGCTGCCCTCCTGCCTGGAAGGGGTGGAGGACTGGGGGAGCCCTCTAGGCCTTCTCTGCGTGGCCTCCCCTGGGGTTGCCAACATCCAGGTGGTGGCTGGAGACCTGGCAACCCTAGCCTCTCCCCCACACACACCGGGAGATCTACACCTGGTATGGCCCCCGAATGATGTTATAAATGTGCAAATGGCTCTTGGCAGGAAAAAGGTTCCCCACCCCTGCATTAAGGGATTTAACCCTTCAAACCTGCTTCGTTTTGCTAATCAAAACTGAGCTTCTCATGTCATTAAAAAGAAAAAGACCCCCCTTTCCTCCTTTAAAATGCCAGTAAAAGTGTGGGGATACTAGTTCTGGTTAGCAAAATGGACTGTGAGTTGAAGGGTTAACCCCCCTATTCCCTCCTTATATGGCCCTGGGCCCCTGGTTATATGCGCATGATGATGGAGATCTGTGATCATTGCTATATATGTTTGGTTCTTATTTTCTCACAGAGCTACATAGCAAACTACTTTTGAAACTGAGAGAAGTTTCAAAAACTGTTGCAGAACCCAGTTGTTCAGAGAGAAAAAGTTAATATTCTACTGGGCAAGCACAATTCCCGTCAGTAAAGGTATATCTGTTTGGGTCCAGGCCACTATATTTATGTATAATTTTTATTTAATTCCAATATTTTGATTAGCACTTTTTGTTGCTTTCAGACACTTCTGCAAGCCAGTGACATAACTGTTGGGAAGCAACAGAAGGCATGCAAAAGGGAAGAATGAAATCTTTACTCACACAATTGGCATAAAACAGCTCAACCTGAGACTTGTTGCTGGATTTCTCTATCACATCAATGCAAAGGAACTGTACACTAACTAAGATCAATTTTTCTCTTTTGTAATAACTGAAAGTCCCCGAACTGAACATTACATTTTCCCTCCCTTCTGAGGATACATCTTGGTTCATATGAAAGCCTGGACTTCAATCCTGATACAAAATGCTAAGATCCTCAAAGTCCAGGCTCCTTCCTTCCAGAATCCAGAAAGCAGGGCAAAAGATCAAGGAATAATAATTTATAGTCCTGATCTTAGGAAAAATAAGACCCCTACTGAAAGTATAATTCTACAAACTACAGCAGGAAAAGAAAACTGCAATTATCAGATACCCAAGACTTGCATGTTTGGATCTCTTCCACAGTCTCCTGCTTCCCACTTACCCCCCGCCCCCAATCTTGCTTTAGGCTTACTGAAAATCTGACAGGAATTAATGACATTTAAACTTGGTTCATGTACAAGGCTAGAGAGACAGACTTTCTCCCCTGAAAACAAATGGGAACATGTCATATACCTAAATTCCGAAAATAAATTTGTCAGCAAAATGAATCCTACTCCACTCTCTCTTGTGCTGGAATTCCAGAAGAGCCCGAGAAAGCTGCCAAGCAAATCTGCATTTGCTGTGATTGAGAATAATTCCATTTTAATTGTGATCATCACCTTCTAGTCATCAACATCCAGTGTAACAGATGTGACCATATTGCAATGCCATGGGAAGACAGCAAAAGGATTTTTTAAAAAGAGCATCATCAAGATACTTTGCTGACTGTCACAATTGCTAGATTACTATGGCACTGCTTAATTAACTAAAATAGTAATTTACCAAGCGTACGTGACTACAGAGTGAATGGCTTTTTTATTTCACTCAAATACTCCAGTTTTTAACTAGTAATAGATTTTATTTTCTTGGGGGTAATCTCACTTGACAGAGCAATTATCCATATAGTCATAAGCGTGCTTCCAAATCTTTCAAGATCACAATTTTAATAATATCTGGGAGGGATGTTGTGGCAAACACACTAAAAGTGGACCAGAATATTGGATTTCAGGGCCGCAGATATACAAATGGGCTTTGAAGACTGTCACACTACTTAGATTTGAATGGGACATGTTGCCCGCAGTGGGTGTTGCAAACAATGTACCACAGTTTTGGTTCTCATTCAGTGGTTAGAATCAATATATGGCTCCCAAATGGATACAAAATTGTGTTGCTGAATCCCAAGATGGTCCATTTGGTGGTGGTGGTGGCGGGGGGGGGGGGGGAGAGATGGTTATATAGATGGTTATATAGATGGTTATATAGTCTTCCCAAAAAGCACTTTCCTACACACCAATGAGAAGGATTTTTTCATCCCAAGGCCAATTGTTACATTAATAATGAGTCTTGCTGCTTACAAAAATTAATGAATTTAACATTTAAGAATTGTTTTCTTCTTAACACACTGACTACAAGTTCTTATTAGTCTAGGAATTATCTTATTATTATAAAAATATTGTTGTGGGGTTGTATTTTACAGCTAGCTAGTAGAAAATAATGGCTGGCTACCAAGATCAGTAACAAATTGATGAGCCTTGTTGATGTAATCCCTGTAATCCAAATATAACTGTAAATATAACCTCTCCTGGTTCCATACCAGCCATATTGCAAAATATGGTGATTCGAACCTGCATATCAAGAGTGATGTTTAAGGCCTATCAAAACGAAAGAACCCGCTTTTCCAAGGTGGCCACTATCTAGTGCTTGTTATACTAATAGTTTAGCGCACAAGTCCATAAATATAAAAAAAGTTTCATCTAAATGCATTCTCAGAGTATGTTTTCAGTTGGTGCTCTCATTAGAAGTAACAGCATCAACTTTTATTCCCTTGGAATAATTGCACTTCTGTTTTGTTTGCAAGCCCAGATTCAGCCCCATACAATTACTCCTGATTCAACACATTAATCCTTATGATTTCTTATTCCCTCTGCAGCTTTTCTCTGTGGGTAAAACTCTCGTATGTGTCTTCTTAGGTAATGTGTGTATTGTCAGGCAAGGAGTCTTACGTTTATTTATATGGCATTTATTTAAATCTTTTTGTCCCTCTTTCTTCGTCTAAGATTCTCAAAATGGCTTCCAACATCTGCTAAAATACGATAAAGCTTAAAAACACCCAAACAATAGCAAAGCACAGCCATTAAAAAAGCCCATAGCAGAGTCAGTCAGACAACAGCATCATTTGTATATCATTAAATTCATGTTGTTACTTGGTGTCTGAAAAGCCATTGACGCAAGCGTCCAATGAATGAGTTAGTTCCATAAATGTGGTGTTACTAACAATTTGCCTTACCTCCAAACATGTTTTGGAGTCAGGCCCCACTGAAAAACATGAGAGGTTTTGAGCTTTCTGATACCCTGTCCCTAAACCCTTTAGGGCTTTATCAATCAAAGCAATCATTTTGAATTTTTCTCAGCCTGTACTGATCAGCAGCTTTAGCATCTATATTCTGGACCTTTTGAGGTTCTGAACACTCCTCTTAAGCATCTCCACATAAAGTGTAGCAGGTAATCTTATCTGGATATTATCAGAGCATAGATAACAGTGGCCAGATTACATTCTCTCAAGAAGAGAAGCTGCTGGAACACAACCAAATAGACTGATAGGGAAATCCTATGCAGAATCCTACACCTTTGTAGGCCTATTGACTTCAGCAGTCTTGAAGGGTGTGTAATGCTGCTGTCAAGGTACTTCCTGTCACAGGTGACACCTGCATATCCAACTGTAGGGCCTGATCTAGTAGGACCTCCAAACTGCAGACCAGATCCTTTAAGGGAGCACAGCCCATCCAGGAATTTATCTCAAATTCCTCATCTGTTCTTCATTAACGAACAGCAGCTTGATGTAATCTTGAATGAAGTTCATTTAATGCCCCCCCCTACAATCCAGTACTAACTTCAGATACCTGTTCAGAATTCCACAGCCATACATGCATTTGATGGAGGAGGGGGAGAAATGTGTGCCATCAGTATGCTGATGGCACGTTACTCCAAGTCCTCAAATAAGCTCTCCCAGTGGTTCATGTAAACAGCATAAGAGAAGAAACAGAATATCAGAGCCTTTCATTGATATAACTGCCATGAGGCAGGGCAGCATTCTCCCAGCACCACCTATTAGAAATGACCCATCAAGTAAGAATGGAAACACTGGAACATGGTGCCTCTGATTCCTATCCCAGACCGTCAGTCCAGAACAATATGTTGGTTGATGGTATCAAAAGCCACTGAGAGGTCCAGAAGAATCCAAATGGCTATAATACCTCTGGTTCTGTCCCAATGAAGGTCTTCAGCAGGGCAGATTGAGGCACCATCTGCTTGATCAAATTACCAGAAAGGGGATATTTGCAACTGGTCGCTGGTCAACCAAATCATCAGGATTCAGGAATGCAACACTGCAAATTTCTCTGTCCATCTTGCCCTTAGCTTTACATACACATAGCCCCAGAAATACACCAAGAGAGTTAGTTTTATCTTGGTCACTGGTGAACTTACATGTATACATATTCTGCAGTTAGTAGTCTTTCAGATATCACATCTATTTTTGACTGAGAACTTTTCCTTTCTCTACCATTTCTAGGTGATGAGCCTCCAGCCAATAACCAATCTGTTCATTGATCCTAAAGGCACAACCCTGTACTTTATGTTTTCCCATTATTATCCGTAGCTTGTTCTAACAACAGGGTTGCTTTAAGGAAATAAATTCAGGTGAAACAAATGGTAGAAGCAGAAGGCTTCTCCTCTCACAGTGTTTCGATATATTTGTTCTTGTAATTTCTGTCAGTCATACAGACATTCGTCTGTCTTTCTTTGCCCCCACAATGCAATCAGTGATGTGGCAATCAGTGATGTGGAACACGAGCAGGAAAAAATATACATGATGCTATTGCAGTACACATCACTTGTTATGGAAAGAAGGAGGGTAATTTGGCATTTTTGTCTAGTATAACACTGTGTTCTGTTTGAACCTTTCCTGTTTCTGCCAAATGTTTGCATGTTTGGATAGCAAAGCCTCCATGAAGTTAGGATTGCCAGTATTTTTCTGGTAGAGCTCTGCCTCCTGTAACAGCAGCTTTTTATGGAAAAAATGAAACAGGTAAAGTTTTCTTTGACAGAGGTAAAATGATGTGAAAAACTAGATTTAAGTCCAGTAGCACCTTAGAGACCAACAAGATTTTTGGGGTATAAGCTTTCAAGAGTCAAAGCTGGTATTACTGGTATCTGACAAAGGGACCTTTGACTCTGAAAAGCTTACACCTCCAAAATCTTGTTGGTCTCTACGGTGCTACTGGACTCGAATCTAGCTGTTCTACTGCAAACCAACACGGCTACCCTCTTAAATGATGTGAAACAAGTCATTTGTTATATTTCTGTATATTGCAAGGTGTTAAGAGTATGACATTAATTCATTATTGCTTGTTTCCTTGGGTGGTTATTATGATCATATATCTAATTCCTGAAGAATGGCCCCACTATGCAGATGAAAGAATGCAAAAAGGGGCCACCCAGAACTAGGGTGGAGCTTTCTGAAAAAAAGGGGGGGGGGCAAATATGCAGAAAAGTCCATGAACATAAAAAATGGGGGAAGGTAAAAACCATCAAAAACATATATATCTGCACCACAGGTATCTTCACAGGCACCACAGATTTTTTTAAAAAATTGCAGAATGACAGCAAAGGTCTCACAAAATATCTTGAGAGATCTGGATTGCCATTTTGGGTTTCTAGGCAAACCCATGCAACATTGCAGAAGGTCTTTGCTAGTGGCTTAGAACTTAAAGTACACAGTACTCACTTTCAGCACCAAACAACTGCCAGTCATCAGAAACCCCACCTCCTAGATGATCAGCAGTGCCTTGAGGTGGAAAACATGTTCTGTGTACTTTCAGCAACAAGTCATACCTCAGAATCTCTTGGCTAGGTGATTGGCATTGACTTTAGGCTTAAAGCACTCTAGAGCTGCTTCAGTCCAAAACCACTGTAGATCAGATTGCTGTCAGGCCCACACCACACAGAAGAATGGGACTTCTCTTCCCTGCAAGTTATTGTGGGTTCCCCGCTTGTTATTATTGTGACACATGCTCTGGCACTGGTATAGAAGAGTCCTCAGAAGGTGGGATTTTTCTTTTCCTTGTTGGAAGGAGATGCAGATTGCCTTATTTCCTCACTTACTAGTTAGTATACCACATTGACCTAATCACTGGCATGCTCAGTTGGTATTGTCAGTCTGACTTGTTCAGTCCTGATAGCTGCTTTTCAACAAGGCCCAGAAGGTTCCCCACTTGATCTATAGGATGTTGGTGTATTGCTCCACCCAAGGTTGCTGAGGGTAGGTAGATGTTGGCCTGGTTTCTGGGATTGTCACCTTGGCAAGTATCCTTTATACCACATCTGCCTTGGCTGTGTCCCTCAGCTGCTCTCAGGCCTGGCTCACCCATTAGGGAAACCTAGGTGATTGCCTAGGGTGCCAGAGGGATGGGGGAGCACCCAGACAGGCACGTGGCAACCCCAATCTGTGCCCCCATCCCCAGTGCTGCAGCCTGAGTTTATGAAAAGCCTCACAGCCCAGTCAATGTTTACCTGCCCTACCTAGAAAAGGGGGAGGATGGGAGACCCAGGGGCTAACAGCTGCATCACCATGCTGCATTCCCTACCCACCTACTCAAAAGGTTGCCAGCCCAGTGCTGGCACCTGGTGGCAAATTGCAAGGGATGGGGACCTATAGTGAGGGGGAAAAGTATTTGATCCCCTGCTAAATTTGCCCATTTGCCCTCTGACAAAGAAATGACCAGTCCTTAATTTTAATGGTAGGCTTGTGAGAGACAGAATAACAACAGGAAAACCCCCAGAAACCAAGAAGACAAAAGTCAGAGATTGATGTGCATTATAATGAGGGAAATAAGTATTTGATCCCCTATCAACCAGCCAGAACCTAACCCTAACCCTCACCCTCAACCTCCTTGTAGCTGTGAGAGACAGAATAACCCCCAGAAACCCAGAAGACAAAAGTCAGAGATTGATGTGCATTATAATGAGTGAAATAAGTATTTGATCCCCTATCAACCAGCCAGATCCTAACCCTAACCCTAACCCTAACCCTCAACCTCCCTCGGTCTGGGGCTCCATGCAAGATCTCATCTCGTGGAGTTGCAATGATCATGAGAACGGTGATGAAGCAGCCCAGAACTACCCGGGGGGAACTTGTCAATGACCCAGAGGAGAACTGGGTGATTCAGATGTGCATTGGCAAACTGCAGACGGGCCTGTAGACGTGCTGTCTTGAGCAAGGGGACCTTGCGGGTTCTGCAAGATCTCAGTCCTTCACGGCGTAGTGTGTTATCAACTGTTTTCATGGTGACTATGGTCCCAGCTGCCCTGAGATCATTGACAAGTTCCTCCTGGGTAGTTTTGGGCTGCTTCATCACCGTTCTCATGATCATTGCAACTCCACGAGATGAGATCTTGCATGGAGCCCCAGACTGAGGGAGGTTGAGGGTTAGGGTTAGGGTTAGTATCTAACCGGTTGATAGGGGATCAAATACTTATTTCCCTCATTATAATGCACATCAATCTCTGACTTTTGTCTTCTGGGTTTCTGGGTGTTTTCCTGTTGTTATTCTGTCTCTCACAGCTACAACAAACCTACCATTAAAATTATGGACTGGTCATTTCTTCGTCAGAGGGCAAACGGGCAAATTTAGCAGGGGATCAAATACTTTTTTCTCTCACTGTACCTAATCAGTGTCACACCAACACTGCAACATCACTTCTGGTATAAACAGGAAGTGATGCCATTGCATCAGAGCAACACTGTAGTAGTTATAAAGAACTCTGTGGTTTAACCATGGAGTTTTGGGTGAATCCCAGAGCATTGCGCTAGTGCAATCACACCACTTCCAGTCTGTACCAGAAGTTATGCTGTGATGTTGGCATGACAATGGTTTGCCTCCCCCATTTCCTCCCACCACCCTATTGATTGGTGACAGGGAAAGTAGGTCCAAGGTGGAAAGTCTCTAGCCACAGCAGGACACCTTTGAGCTCATACAGCAGCAGTGGCTCCTTCTTTTCCACCTTCAGTGACTGTGGAGTCCCGGGGCATGCCCATGTTGGAGCTGCCAAGTCTGTCCTGGCTGCTACAGCTTGAGGTGTTCCAGGGTTTTTGTGAGTAAGACCCATCCTGGTCACAGCAGCTCAAGGCACACCAGGTTTCATGAACATCTGCTCCAAATGCACCCGCTTTGTGCAACCAAAACTAGGGCGGTGCATATCAATAAACTCAAACTGAAAATAAACCCGAAATTAACCGTTTCAGCAATATTTGGGTTTTGTTTCAGCCAAACACCAAAACCTGGGAATCTACCTGAAGCTGAATAGGCGATTCCCCAAAAGCCAAATATTTATTTGGCTTTTTTGGATTTCAGCTGTTCACCTCTGCTCAAATGCACTGCTCTGTGCATTCTCATATTTTTCTCTCGTTGACTGGTTTTGTTATTTTTGAGGTAGGGGTTGTGTAATTGAAGCCAAACTATCCATCTAGTCTTGAGGCAGAAGGGTCATTTAAAACACAGGGCTCACTCAGTCCATCCGGAGGGATATACCCTCCAACCAAAAAGCACCATCTTCAACAGCTGCTGAATAGGCTTCACTCTGAAGAAGACTGCTTACCTGTGGGATGAGCAATCTCCTTCACAAGAGCTGCCTTGGTCATGACTTTGGCTGGCTTCGATATCAACCCTCCCACATGAAAACCTGCTCTCAAACTGAAAGTCACCCCAAATAGTGGTTTCGTTTCCCCACACCATGACCATCTCTTGAAATCAAATTTTTGATTACTATAATAAAGGACAGTTCACAGGATGTCATTTGCCACCAAAATAATTTTTTCCCATGTTTCTTGCATTTAAGCCATTTTCCTCAGTTTGGAAGCTAATTTGCATGGACATCTTGCTATGTGCCCCAGATACGAATGGGCCCCCCAGACTTTGAGGCATCAGCCTGCCAATCGGCTCTTTCCACCAGTCCTCGGCAACGCTGAACTTCTGAACCTGAAAACCGATTGACAGTTCAGTTCGCAGGTGCCTGGAGGAGCAGAGCAACCCCTTGTCCCAAACTTCCCCCAAACTTCAATGCCCATCTAGCAAGAGTCCCTCGCAGCTATGCTGCAAATTTGGTGACTCTACCTCCAAAAATGCCCCCACAGGAGCTTTGGAGAAAAATCCCCATAGATTGTAATGGACCCAATTTTTTCAGGAAACTCAGAAATAAAGCCGAACTACCCATTTACCGGTATGGGTATTCAGCTTATTTTGTGTTTACAAAAAAAATTCGCACCCACTAAACCCAAACCCAAAATTTACTGTTGTTGTTTTTTTTGCACATCTTTAAACAAAACCGCAGTAGTTTAAGGTGCACTTGAGTTTGTTCATGCCAGCCCCAGTGGTTTGGGGCACACCTAGGTTCATGTATGTGTGCCGTGTGCACATCGATTGCTGCCCCAAGCCATGCCCCCACAAAGCTCCCACCAATGCTGAGGCACGACCTGGCAAACCTATCCAAAGCAATGAATCCTTTCTCTTAAAGGTTTTACATAGAGATTTAATAGCATGAAGGATAGAACTGAACTGTGTGGAACCCCATAGAACAAGTCCCACACTGATGTCAACTGGTCTCCCACAGCAACCTTCTGAGTCCAGTCCATAAGGAACTATTGAAAGCATTCCAAAGTAGGTGAGTCTTCCAGGAAGTCCTGGAGTTGTTCTGCAACCCCTGTCTATTATCTTACTCAGTAAGGGCAGACTGGAGACTTAAAGCTATAAGGTGACACAACATTGTATCTGTCTTTTTCATGGTTCAGTTGAAGGATTAAATTGTTTTGCTTGCTTGTGCCTCCTAAGTGTAGAACTAAAATATGCATTCCTCAGAGTTTTTTTTAGAGTTTAATTTAGTTTTATTTCCATTGTGCAGAAAAGGAAGATTATTTTAAAGCACAAAATGTGATATATTACTGTGAAATGCAAGCTCACCTAGCCTAAGGCTGGAACATTATGAGGAGAAAACATGAATTTACTTTGATATTTTTAAGTGATAAAGAAGAATTGTTTTTATACCCTGCTTTTCTTTACCTTTAAGGACGCTCAAAGTGGCTTACAGTCACCTTCCCTTCCCCTCCCTACGACAGACACCCTGTGAGGTAGGTGGGGCTGAGAGAATTCAGAGAGAGCTGTGACTAGCCCAAGGTCACCCCAGCTGGCTTCATGTGTAGGAGTGATGAAACAAACCCAGTTCAACAGATTAGAGTCCACCGCTCATGTGGAGGAGTGAGAAATCTGTCAGGCTTCAGCAAATGCATGGTGTTTCAGGCAATAGAACTCAAATCCAGACAGAGCAGCGATTCAAGGATTTATTCCGAAAGTCAGTGATTTCAGTAAGGAGACGAGCAAGGCTGGAATACATGACAGGGGGAGTGTGGATACATATATAGGGCTGATACAATAGGGTTACAGGAACAAAGAGACAATGTAGTCATTTCCTGCTGGTGACGACTTAAGTAAAACTGAAACAGAAACAATTATCAACAATCAGTGGAGGAGATGGCCAAGCTTTCGGCTTTGTGTGCGGGACCCTATATCAGATCGAAGATTTACACGGGTGGGTCCCAATACAATTGTAAATCTCTGGCCGGAGCTCTTGTGCAAAACGGGGGGGGGGGAAGGAGTGCACGGAGAACTCCATCTTGTTTGCGGGGAAACCATCTTGTTTGGGGATGGAGCTGTCAGAAGCCCTATCTGACAAAATCAAACCCAGTTCTCCAGATTAGAGTCTGCCACTCTTAACCACTACACCACGCTGGCTCTCAATGACACATTTTTATGTCTTAAAATGGTTAGCAATGTCAAACAGAGACAAGGCATTGTCTTCTCTGTTGATGGATGGAATGATGAACATATGACCAATAGTCAGTTGGGGGTATTTGACATCACCACTCCTGACTCCCACTAGGTTTCTTGAGAGCAGGGAATGACCTAACTAGCCTTTATGGATGAGTGAATGTTCCATGTTTAATTTCTTCTTATGTTGTTGACAATCACTATAGGACTCTGCTTTTCATTATTGGTTTTGTAGATTTGTTCATATTGTATATGCATGTTGTACATTTTATATGCTATTTATGGAGTAATTGTACATTACATACGCCATTTATATGCATTGTTGGGAGATTGGTGCACCATCAATATGAGTGGGTTTGGTATAACAACATAATTTACAAATTATGTATCAAGTTGATTGAAAAAATTATGGATTTATAGGATAATACCAGTGCCAGGAAACAGAAAAATTGCACAGAAATAAAGAAATGTAGGTGCAATTCAGAAGAACAATCAAAATCAAGATTTGAAAATCAAAACAACTGATATGAGAAATCTGAAAAACTCCCAAGGGGCCACAGACTTTGTACACTGCTGCCATGTGATAATTTTTAGAGCAGAACACAATAATATCTCCCATATTAATGTTGTAGATTGCATTCCATCACTGTATGCAATTAACTAGAAGATAAAAAGGGCATATACACGCAGTACCTTTTCAGGACACCTGAGGCGGGACTCTTGGGATCAATTAGGTTCTTTTCTTTGAAACAAAGATGAAAAAAAATATAACTGGGAGATAAAAAAGAACATTCTGACATTTCCTGCCTTTGCATTTGCTTGATATAGCTGAAGGTGGAATCAGATGTAGGTAACATTTTGGTGGCTGTGCTGTGCAAGCTTAAAGCCTTAGTGAAATGAAAGACAGAGGCGCCAAAGGGAATTAATCCATGACTGAGAAACTTGTCAGGAGAGTAGAATTTGCATTCTAGTTCTATTTTCAAGGTGCTTTAGAATTTCCTCCAGGGCAAATCACTGCCATGTACTGAGAGGAAGTCCATATCAGACAGGCCAATGTATGCCCAGTTAGAATTCCACTGCAACCTAGACTCCTGTCTTATTTATTTCTGAGCTGATTCTCAGGTGTGGCTGTTTCGTTGCTTGCCTTGTATCTTCACAACCTTGGCTCTGTGATGAAAATGGTACATTTTAAGTCAGCACAATCTCCTTTCCTTCTTAGAAAACAATAATTACAGCCATGAAGTTGCTAGGATTATCAAGGGAGTCTCTGGTGGTATTCTTGCTAGAACAATTCTCAATACTCGTTGCTTCATTTAACGGTCCTTAAATCTCTGCTTTTAAGGCTGCTGCTGCTGCTTAAAAACAAAGCGGTGCTTTCACTTAGAAGGGATATAACAAACAGGAATGATTCATCACCTTCAGATAGCTACGTTTTACTTTTCTTTCAGAAACTTTAAATGTATTCCCTAGAGCTGCTTGGCTTCAGTTTGCAAGTACAATGAAAAATTGCCTGGGATAAAGCATTACAGGGTTAATTGACTGTAGAGTGAAAGGTTCTGCTTCTACTGTTTTCACAAGAGGGCAATGTACAGTTTTATGGCATACTAGTATCAACCTAGATCAGCTATTTGGCTATACAGTGACTTAATAAGGACACGTGTGATTTAGAAAAAGGTAAAGGGGCAAGCACCGGGTCATTCCTGACCGATGGGGTGATGTCACATCCTGACGTTTACTAGGCAGACCATGTTTACGGGGTGGTTTACCATTGCCTTACCCAGTCATCTACACTTTACCTCCAGCAAGCTGGGTACTCATTTTACCAACCTCGGAAGGATGGAAGGCTGAGTCAACCTCAAGCCGGCTGCCTGAAACTGAATTCCATCGTGATCGAACTCAGGTCGTGAGCAGAGCTTTTGACTGCTGTACTGCAGCTTACCACTCTGCGCCACGGGGCTGTTTTAGAAACATGCCATCAAATCATATTGTGATTACAGCAGTATGAATCCCAAGGGGAGGGACTAATTTTTGTTAAATACTCTGTTTTATTATAGCCCGAGTTGCACTCTACATTATTTCCAAGGGTTCCCAACACTTAAGAACTGGTGCTGAAGGTTACAGAGTTTAGGGTTACAGGGGTACTGAGGGTGCTGAAGGATGCAGTAACGAAGGAGAGGCAGCAAAGTTCCATTCAATGAGTGATCATTCATTCGTGGTTCTCTGTATTCAAGTTTTTTGAATACCTGTTATGTGCAGTTGTGGAGTAGAAAACAGAAAGTTATAGAGTAGGAGTGTCAAACATACAGCCTGTGGGCCAAATCTGGCCCCTTGAGAGCTCTTATTCAGCCCGCAAGTCAGCTGAGGCAGCCATCCCCCCCCCCACTCTCAATCTGGGCTGGTGAGGCATGGCCCAGCCCAACCAAGTGACATTTGTGTCATATCCGGCCCTTGTAACAAATGAGTTTGACACCCTTGTTATAAAGGCTCCCAAAAGGTGAATTACATTTATGGTAAGTCATAGGAGGCTTGGAGTAGGATCAAGCTGCTACTATCACTTGGTGCAGAAACCCAATAAAACAGACTGGGGAAGAGATTATTGAGTATTGATTAAGGAAAAAATTGATTGGAGAAAAAATGCACCATCCAGGGGGAAATATATTTAGCACTGTGGAAATGATGGGAATGTCATTGCTCTAGGCTACTTAGTGAGAACTGAGTAGGATTTTGATGAAAATATAACTCACTTAATTTCAGAAGCATAACATTGTTTCTTGACAGCCACTTATAAGTAGTGTCTGAGCAGCAGCATCAACAGCACTGAAGTAATCTGAATTACTCCTGGGAGGAATCTGTTCCATCTAGTTCACCTGTTTCCACCTTCTGTATTCCAACCGCTCCTTCCCTGAGGTTACTAAGGCTCTAAACAGCAGCGAATGGAATCAGCTGTGAGCTGAAATACTGTACAAATGAAAAGGTCAGTAGCAACTTCTTATCTTTTGTAGGACAGAGAAAGAAAGAACATGCATTAAAATTCTGACACTGCTATCCAGAGAGTACAATAGAATACCACAATATGCATAGATTCTTGGGCAAACAATTGTGACAACTGGAAGGAACTGTACAGTATAAACTATACCGGTCTGCTATCAACTTTAAAATTTCAATCTAGTGAGATTTCCTGGTTTGGCACATTAGCAGCACAACTCCTGGTATCTTTTCAAAGACCATATGAGATCATGACAGTGGAAAAAGTAATTTAAGAATTTCAAACCTGATCCAAAATCTGAAGCTATAAATCATCTGATAATTCAAGTGAGTTTCAGATCCGCATCTGAGCTGACCACTGTGAACTTAGGGAGAGAGGAATATCTCAACTAAAATGAATTTGAAGTTGCCCTCATATAGCTTTCTTCAGGCTACAGACCAAAACACTTTTTAAAAATAAAACCTCTAGTTTTCATTCGAACAGAAAAACCACTTCTTCTTTATTTTTATTTATTTTATTCAATATCTATCCCACCCTTTCCTATAGTCAGATGCAGGGTGGCTCACAACCCGAAAACACAATTCAATAAAATGGTAGTTACAATATATAAAACATAGTTAAAACCTTATTAACTTCAAAAATGTCCAATTGGTGCCCTTAACATTGAAAGGCAAGAACAGAGATAACCAGTCAAGGAGGGGGAGGAAAGCAAAGGAGGGAACAACTACAAACAGAAAATAACTAAGGGAATGGAAATAGGGGTGGGGTGGGGTAGGGAGGCCAGCTAGGATGGAAAGACTGTTGCTGCCTCAACCGGGTGGAATATCTCATTCTTACAGACCTTGTGGGATTGAGCCAGGTCCGACAGGGCCCTAGTCTCACTCGAAAGAGAGTGCCACCAGGCTGGGGTCTGTCAGGAGCAGGCCATGGGGATGGTATGAGGTAGTCTGATTGTGCTGCTTCCAGGTGCTGTTGTGCTATTCTGTCCAAGGCCAGTCTATGCCCCGTGTTTAGTCTTCATAGATTCCCATACTGAGGGAATCGCCAAGTACTCCTTCCTGCCTCTGGGAGGGGGGTTGCCTGGGTTACCAGTTATCTTCTTTTGCTCTTCCATATATGCTGTGTACCTTGACTTTGCCCCTTACTAGTGTCCTTTTGAATATGGCTTGTGAAACCTGTCGATCCTAACCAATAAAACTGCTTTCGTGGACTTGCTGGCTGCTGGAATCTGTCTATGGGTTTGCCGCAGGGCTAGAGCTTACAGGGTCACAGCTAGGGTTGCCAGGTCCCTCTTCTCCACTGGCGGGGGATTTTTGGGGCAGAACCCAACTTTGAACCCAACAAGTCACCCACCCTGTCTAAACCTCCTCAGAACATGGACCTCCTTTTTGCTTATGCCACTCTGTTAAGCACCATGTACATTTGCAGCACTACGTAAATTATCTAAGTAGGAAGCACGCTTGGAGTTCTTTCACCCAGTGAGGTTTCATGATAGAATCGTACATTAGCCTTCTGATGGCCATGGTCTTACTCTCGTCCTCCTTTCAAAAATGACAAAATGAAGAAAAGGCTATACTTCCTTAGCAGTGCATTCTTAAGGAGAATTTCTCCAGTCTAAGCCCATTGAAATGAATGGGCTTAGACTGGAATAACTCTCCTTTGGAATGCACTGTAGGTGACATTGTGACCAGATTGTTACTGGCTGATGTATGGTACAATGGGAGCATGACTCCCCCTTCTCTTCATAAGTTCCCTTGACACTTGCCCAACCCTTGGCTACTTTATATTTCATTTATATTTCATTTCATCCACAAGCAAGGGAGAAGTAGAGAATAGCTCTGGAAACAAATCCATCCACCAGGAACCACAGTTCTTAAGGCAGCCCCGTGCAGTAGGCAGTTCTGAATGTGGAGCAGAATGAGGCTGCCCAAAAGAACAATTATTAGCATAACTAATGACAGTGCTGGCTATAAATCCCTGTTGAAAGGGCTAGAAGCCTTTTAAAATCATGAAAAGGACAGCTTTAAGGACTGTAGTAAGAATGTGACCAGTACTACTGCATTCTTTTATTTATTTATTTATTATTTCAATTTCTAGCCTACCCTCCCTGACCGAAGCCATACTCAGCACCCCAAATATTATGAAGAAGAAGATAATTTATTGGATTCGAGATTAAAATACAATCCATAGATATGTAGGGTTGCCAAACTCCAGGTACTAGCTGGAGATCTCCTGCTATTACAACTGATCTCCCGCTGACAGAGATCAGTTCACCTGGAGAAAATGGCTGCTTGGACTCTATGGCATTGAAGTCCCTCCCCTCCCCAAACCCCACCCCCCTCAGGCTCTGCCCCCAAAACCTCCTGCCGGTGGCAACCCTATTATGGCCAGGTCCCCTGTATTGGTAAAGTCAGTAGAAGTCATGTATAACAACAAAATCTAACATTTCTTTTGGAGAAGGGTCTGGCTCTGCTCCTATGCTTTTAATCACAGAAATTAAGCTGGTGACACTTTCCCCATAACTTTACCTCTTTGTCAAGAACAGGTGCATTTGTTTAATATCTATATGTGAGGCTACTGATAAAGGGACAGGAGCAAAGACAGACAAAACATTGGCGATCCTACATCCCTCTACTGGGGAAAGTTGGATCTCAACTATGGCACAGGCCATAGGAAACCATAAAAGGTAGCAAAACCAGGGACCAGCTATAATCCAATATAATTGAAGATTGTCTCTGAACAGCACATCAAATATTACAGAATCCCTTCTGAGCTCATTAATGGATTAATCTGGTAATTCCCCACAACTAGCAAGTTCCTGTAAATCCAGTGTATTCACTCAGCGAGGTAGCTGTCCACTGAGCTTCAGCATAAATTCATCATCATTCAGAGTTGAATCCTTTCAATAAGCTTCCAGTGGGGATGGGAAATTCCACGAATCTTTTCTTCGGGGCCATTCAGTCATACCTAATGCAGACATAGAGTGGAATTACCCACCTTCAGGAGATGATGTCTGTTGAATCTCTGTATGGGCACTTTCACACATGTGGAATAATGCACTTTCAATCCACTTTCAATGCACTTTGCAGCTGGATTTTACTGTGTGAAACAGCAAAATCCACTTGCAAACAATCGTTAAAGTGCATTGAAAGTGGATTGGAAGTATATTATTTAGGATGTGTGAAAGCACTCATGAGTCAGTTAGTGTCCAAATTAGTGACTGATGCAAGAAGGAATACAAAAGGATGGATCTAGGCACACAGCTCAACAAAGTTTAAAGCATTCCTCTAGCCTAAGAAGCCTATTGGTTGAAAGATTTGAATTTTGCTGAGCAGAATGTCTGGAACTCCACAGAGTATTCTGCAGGCAGGTAATTCTTTTTCTGACACACTGTAAAAATAATTTTTTTCCATGTTAACATTGTTTGAACTACTTCAGACATATGGAAAATACTGGTCTAATCAATATCTGTTCACAAGATTTGAGAACTGGAAGGCTTGTTGGGTTTTCATCTGTACAATTTAATTCTTTCGGCAATGTGTTTTTTTGTCTAATATTCAAGTATCACTTTTCAAGGTGTCTATTGGATTCTAGGATCACTTGGGGAAGGAACAGTCATTAACTACCTGAATAGGAAGGAGCCGTAACTTCTTGACAGCCCAGTTCTCAAGAGACCCTTTTCATTTTTCTGCTGCTTTCTTATTCATTCTTCATTTATTAAAACTGTATAAAATGCTTAGTACAGAGGCTTCAAGTTCAAATCTAAAAATGTATTTTTAGCTAATAGCCTTCTGGGGGGAAAAAGTACTAAGAGAGGAGGTAGTAGCATTTAAACTGAAAAAAATACGCCAGTGATTAGCAAGAATCAGATAGAGCCTGAGGAATGATAAGGAGTTCCTGGGAATTGAATGAAAGAGTGTTCTGGGTTAGGGGAAATAATATGAAAATGGGAGATGGAAACAAAACTAAAGCTGGAGAGGACAGGGAGCTCATGTCCTCATTGAGCTGCAAGTACCAGCACTAAGGAGGAATATAACACAACGGTAATGGAGCTTTAAACCAGCAGGGAAAGGCATGTTGCAGATCAGTGATCAGAGGCTGCTGGTGCAGACTGCTGACAGCTAGGGCAATTAACCCTTTGCATATCTTTGCAATACATTTTTAGTTTATAGGGTACATTTTCTTGGGTACAGTGACTAGACATAGAGTGCTTCTGCACCTTGAATTATTGTGTAGAACAAGGAACACAATCACTAAGGAGCCGAGAATCTGGTTCCCTAAAATTGCAGTCCTAAGAGCACTTTCCTGGAAATACACCCCACTGAGTAACATTAGGCTTATTTTGAGTACATCTACTTAGGATTGCTCACGAAACCTACAAGTGTCTAGGGTCCTGAGAAATAAATGTCACAGTGTGTCCTCTTCTGGTCTGTTTTAACTCCTAAGAAAATTAGAAAACCTGCTTAAAGAGGGTTGCTTTTGTGTTTCGGGTCACTTACACACTGGTTGTTTGCTCCAACTTGGATGCTATTTGGAAATATGTTTTCCCCACACACACACACTTTTCCACAGCACTGTGGTATATTTCCTGTGATCTTTCCCTAACCTGCTTCACGATGTTTTAAAAAACATTGCAGTCAAGCCGGATGGGAAAGTCGAGCTCTTGTGGCTCCCATGTGGATGGGAAAGTTCAGATCTTCCCAGTCTTGTCCCCATTTCTCCATGGTAGCCCTTTCCCCTTCCCCACAACTGGTTTTTTTTTTTTAAAAAAATCAGCAATTGGCATATTGTTATAGCATTTATAATAATCTGTCCATTAGGTTTTCTAGCACCTTTCATTGTGGAGATAGAGATATGATGCTATAATATTATAACAATACATCAAGGGCTGATTTAAAAAAAACCCTGAAGAGCCTCCTAGTGGTGTTGGGGGAATGGTCATGGTGGAAGACTGGAGAACAAAAAAGATGGAAAAACCTGCCCTTTGGAAGGCCCATTGCTGCTGCTCTGTATTGGCAGTCGAAACAATTACACAGAAACCACATAAGCTTGTCCCTATGTAGGAAACACTCTCATAAACCAGATCTGGGCCTGCCCGTAGAAGCAATCCTATGCACTCTTACTTGTGAGTAAGCTCCGTTTAATTCTGTAGGAATCATTTCCAAGTAAATTTGTATGGTATTGGGTCCTTGGTCTGCTTTCTTTGGAAATTAATTGAAATCAGTGAAGCATGTTCTATGCATGGGTGAGATAAACATTATGCTGTCAGTCTCCATTTCAGTGTTTTCTGTTTTGCTTTACTGCTTCTGTTAGAAACCGGGAGTGCATTCCCACATACGTTGAACTGCAGCAAAGGGTCAAGATTTAAATCTCACATCTCATGTCCCAATTGCTGGCATTTACAGTGCTGATATGCTTACATCCTTTCAATTTCAGCGTGGCTGTTCTGAAATCTAAAAAGGTTAGCTGGTACACACATTTCCATCATAAATAAACAATATTGAAGACGGCTGGTTCTTTCTACCTTTCCCTCCTTCAACCTATCTCCCTTTATTCCATGTGTCTTGGGGGAGTCCTCTATTGTACAGCCTTCCTTTCTGTTGGGTGATGCACTTCAAATTGTTCAATGAGCAGTCAGAAGAATCACCTCATACTGTTGTATCTCATATCACTGACCCCCCTGCCTTGCTCTGTTATATAAGTAAGATACATGCTTTGATTTCAGTTGTCATTGTGCTAACCCAGTCTGACTGTAATCTGCCTACCAGTGTTGGTCTTGAAACAATCTTTATCCTGTATCCAGTTTTGACATGAGTTATCTGGACTTTACATGATCTCTGATTTATATTGGTTTTTCCTTGCTTTCCAGCTTTGCCTTTTAGGGATTAGTGTCCTCTGAAAGCTCGTATTCCTGAGACTGAGTAGAACTAGTGTTAATTGCTATCTCCCACAGATCACAACATCACAGTGACCCTACTAGTGTCCCTTAGGGTTTGTACTGGTGACTAAATTCTGTGGAAAGGCAGCACACAAATGGTTCAAATAGAGTAAAATTAAATACCAGCCTGGCAGCCCTTTTGATTAAAGGCTAAATATACTACTTGTCTTGGACTCTTGCCAAGCAGTCCTTGTGTCATTTCTTGGGAGAATGAGCATCATTCCAAGTTACGTCAGCCTAGATAAGTCAAAAGCACTTGTACAGAAACTGAATTCAGATTGTACTGTCATTCACTGCTCCTCAGACATACACTGTTATCATCTTTGTCACTGACTGACAGATGCTGAATGATGACCCCTGAGCAAAGAAGACTTTCCAAAGACCTGACCAGGGGAACGTCCTTTCTTCATTTAATTGATGGGGACAGTTTCCTTACCCATCATTCTGTTCCTCCAGATTTTAGGTAATGGAGACATTAGTTATGGGAGATCATGACTCATAGGCTGTGCCTGTGCTTTAAGAACTTCAGGGCAGAAAGCACTACTTTAAACACACCTAAACACACACCCCTGCAGCTGCTTCAGCACTTGAAAAGGGATGTTGGGGGGGGGACAAGAGTGCCTCAGCCCACCATGTTGCAGGTCTGATCAAGGTTGGGCACTTGCGGTATTTTTAAATGGAAGCTCTTGCAGCATTTAAAATGGAGGCAGCATCCCTGCGCTGTGACATCTAGTTTGGCCCTTAGAAAAGATGAAAAGGCCATTCTGTATTCTCCCTTGTAGAGGAGGGAGGGGGGAGGTGTTTGTCACGGCCAGGAATGGGAAGAGAAGACCACCCTTGTCCTGCGGCCCTGTATGTGCTGTGTCAGGGTGGGTCAGTGGCCACTCCCCCTCTTGACCATGAACATGGGGGACACAAGGAGCGCTGCACTGAAAGAATAAGTCTTGGGAGAGAGGAGTAAACAGACGGAGTGTTAAATTAGCTGCGGCAATGCGGTGCTTCCAGAAGTAAAACTGGAAGTGATGTCATTGTGTGCATGCCCGGAGCAGGTGGGTGGATTGGTGGGCAATTGCCTGCAAAAACCACCCATCTGGCAATGCTATTTGGGGCCTTGATGCTGTTGTGAACTTGGAACAGGAACCCCTTGAGGGGTGTCATTATCCTCAACCCATAGACCCTGCAGCTAGTATATGATGTGCACCACCTCTTTCAAATGCTATGAAGGCTTGATAAGGAGGACACTGAGCCATAAACAGGTGATGGCTGAAGGTTTGGAGCCTGGGTGTCATTGCCTGTAAAATCTGGGTGCAAGAACAGAGGTTCTGCATCCTGCCAACTACCTGCACCACAAATGCAGCACTCACAGTCAAATGGGGCTGACCTGTGAGTGCTGCAGATCTCTCTCCCCCCCCCCTTTCTGGCTCAATGTATAAATAAAGTGGCCCTTTTATTATCCCATATGGCAGCATCGCCTTTCCTTGTTTCCGTGTCTGCATGCGAGCATCTTTTTAGAAGGAAATCTAAGGAAGTGGTGTGTGTAATTTGACTTGTACTCACCCATTTATAGAATTCAAAATCTGTCATGGAAATGAAATGAGGAAAAAAAACCATTTTCCTTGAGCTCAAGCAGTTTTGTACTTGGAATGAGTATTTGCCCAAATGCAATTAAGTTAGCTTGCATCTTGCACATAAGTCCAAAATGATGCAGTTCGAAAAATTCACATCCTCTTGCTTGCCAGGTTCTAAAGCAAGTTCGTTTAGACTCACACCGTCCGTTGCCTCATAGGAAGATTTTGTTTGGCTTTGCCTCAGCTGTTAGGGCTGCAGCTTGGAAAATCCTTAGCTTAAAAAGCAAAGTAAAAACTCCAACATGTGAGCACAATACAGTAAGGAAGAATCATATTTCTGTATTTCTCTCGATAGCAGTGGCGGAGTGGCCTATATACCTAAAAAGAGGAAGAAACAGAATTGCAAATATATATGCCCCTTTCAGTAAAGTTATTCAGCACAACAAAAAGCTGGAGGATTTTAAAAGGTGAAAGATAAATGATCAAACTACATGTAGAAATATTCATTCTGTTTACCCAGCTGTGAATTTCTGTGATGCTCACAGATGTCTCTTGCTTTTAGCTGTTTGAATTTTTTGTCTTTGCAATCCTAGCCACTGGACACTTTTAATTGAAAAGTTCTATCTCAGTCTTTGAAATTGCCCCCTATGGATTTTCTTTCTTTTAAAGATAAGTATTAATATGATGAGAAGCAAGCAAATACATTGTGTGTGGGGTGGGGTACACACACACACACAAAAAGCAAGAGAAAGAAATGGTGAAAACTGGAATGTATTTTCTCTTTCTGCCCTTCAAGGTTTATTAAAAAATAACGTTTTGAAATGTCTGCAAAGTAAAATCTCTTAAAATATTCGCCACCCACCAATTATGCATAAATGTTGCAATTACTTTTCTAAAAGCAGCTAAGTGGCAGGTGGGGGGAAAATTAAGCCCACTTAAGCGAAGCAGACGATCTTCCAGTGCACAGAAATTACCTCAGCAACTTCCTGTAAATAGGAAAGCCCAGGAATCAGAATAATTAAAAAAAGTCTTGCCTTTCTCTGCTCCCAACCTATAAAATTGTTGTACCAATTTTTGTCATCTTCCAAGTCAACCAGGTTTTCATTAAGAGATCCTGAAAGAGGGCACTGCCAGGATTATGCAAGGAATTAGAAGCTAGTTCTTCAGTAATGTAACCAGTTGGGCACTGCAGACAGTGTGAAATTTCAGAAATGTATGGAATGGTTTTGGAATTGGCCACTTCTCAGCCAAGAAAGATATACTAAGCAGAACTTTTAAAAAGTTGTATGGTGTGTTCTAAAGATATCAGCAGAAAGTTCTTGATGAAGAATTATAGCGATGTTTCAGTCATTTTAAAAGCTTTCAGTCATTTTAAAAGTTCATACATTAAAAAGCTTGCTTATGGAATAACAAGGTTCCTGATAAACCAGCCAAATGGCTACAGTTAAAGTATGTATGACACCTTCATAAACTGCGGTGCTATACTCTTACTAGTTTCAAGCTTGTTCTTCTGGAACAGGTCAGTGAAGATGCTGTTTTTGTAAGACTCACTTAAGGACTGGCACTCCATAAAGCTCCATAATCTGTAAGGGATTGATTTCCAAGAAATAAAGTGTTTTTTAAAAATGCAAAAGCAGCAGCAGCAAATAGGAAACAATGGGAATAAACAGCACTGGGGGGGGGGGAGTTAATACTGACATAATTTAAGATAACTACAAGTGGGGACCCGCAACAAAATGCTGCAGAATCTCTGGCATGGTTAGGGTCTTATAAAATATTTGAGAAGATGTAACTACAGTGTTTTTTAAAAATGCAAAAGCAGCAGCAAATAGGAAACAATGGGAATAAACAGCACTGGGGGGGGAAGGTTAACAATGACATAATTTAAGATAACTACAAGTGGGGACCCGCAACAAAATGCCGCAGAATCTCTGGCATGGTTAGGGTCTTATAAAATATTTGAGAAGATGTAACTACAGTCAGAACACTCAACGCTGCCCCTACAAGTAGCATTGCTTGCCACAGTGCTAATTAATGTGTGGGATTTGCAAGTGCTGGATGTGGTGGTGGTTTTAAAAAAGGGGGTAGACAAACTCATGAATTCATGATAGCTAAACTGAGCCTCCAAATTCAGAGGCAGTGTACCTGTGAGCTGCTAGGAAAGCTGATGCTTTCATGTTCTCCTTGTGGGGACCGCAAGAAACTTCCTCCCACTTTGCTTCATTCCCCCTTCTCTAACAATCTTACCTCTTGTTCTCCCCTTCCCTTTATCTGTCAACCTATCCCCCTATTTCCCCTTTATATCACAATCCCCTTATCTGACAACATATCACCATCTCTCCCCCCATGTTTTCCCATCAATCTACCCCACACTTGCTACTGTCCCCATCTACCGCCCAGCCTTGGCACCCAGCTTTGCAGCTCTCGCTATCTATCCTCTACCCTCACTGCTCTCCCCACCTGGGAGTTCTCCCCACCTACCCCCCCCCACCCTTGATTCTCTCTTCACCTATACCCTACCACTGGCATTTCACTCACCACCCACCCTTAAAGCACCCCATCTTCCCCCATTCTTGAAGCTCTCCCCACCTACCCACCTGTGATAGCCTCCATCCTCCTCCAGAGCGGCTTCTGGGTGTTTCTACCTAAGACAAGCCCGGAGCAGCTCCCGGGCTCTGATACTGCTGCTGTGCAGTGGCCGCACATCTGGCCAGGCTGATGGAGAATGGAGGCAGGTGCTCCATGCCTGGCTGGGCCAGCAGTGGTCTGAGACAGGCACTCTGTGCCTGGCCAGGTTGGTGGGGGATAGAGGCAGCTGCAAAAGGTAGATGTGTTCTTTGCGCATACACAGATATATATTTTTTAATTTGGGGCGAATTTAAACCCCCCATTTATTTTATTTTTAATTTTCAGATTTTTCTGCAAACTTCGGGAGTACCCTAGATTTGAAGAAACATCTGTTTGGGGGTCAGCGTGCCCCCTATCTGCAGATTTAAGTATCCACAGATAGAGAGCATAGTTGGGAATTACATAGATAGATAGATAGATAGATAGATAGATAGATAGATAGATAGATAGATAGATAGATAGATAGATAGATTGTATCCTATGGACAATTTCTGCTGACTCCCCCCCCCCCCCCCGCTGTTCCTGGAAGTCCCATCTTTTATAGGAGTAATTATGTGGATATAATTTGAGGCTGTATGGTGGGGGGGAGGCAAGGAAGTTCTATTCCATGAATGACAATTCTTTCCATCAACTTAACCATCTTAAGTTCCCCTCCCCAATACTGCTTACAGACTGGGGAAAATGAGAATTTTTTTGGTGCATCCTTGAAAAGGACCGCATCTCAACATTATACATATTTATTAAGCAAATGCTATAAACAAGTCTAGCAAAACAGCATCTTTGATATGCAGCCAAACAGATATCTCTGTAACCAGTACTGCGTGTAGTCATCAAATCCAAAGTGCTTATACGATCATGTGAAGCTGCCTTATATTGTGTTAGACCATTGGCCCACCTAGAAAAGTACTGTGTACCCTAACTGGCACCAGTCTTCATATTCTGAGGCAATAAACCTGAAATCCTTTAATGGCAAATGCCATAGAGTGAGCATAGGACCTTCTTCATAAAAAAGTCCTCTTCCACTGACCTGCGAGCTCAACCTGTTTACAACCATACATATTTTAATTGTAGTCATAACTGGTTTGTTGTCGATCTTATTACTCTATTCCCAAAGAAGCGTTCAAAATCAAGGGTACAAACAAAATGCCTTTCAAATGGTTCAAAATTTTCACAAAAACTACTGCAACAATCTTGCTGTGTATATCTATATTGGTACTTTTCTTGAGAATGAGACATTCAGAACTATGTTGATGTTGACAGATTACTTTTGAGTCCCTTAACTGCGGCATGTGCAAAATGAATGTTAATGTTGTTGTAGTAGGTCTCACATACCATACCACTTTTCCTTTTATCAAAAGCCTCTATTTTCTAAGGTAAGAATCTGCCTGCTATCTTATTTTACAAATAACAGGAATGTTACAAAAGGACACCAATCAACTGAATTCAGGATCCCAGAACAGTAAGTTAAACTTTTAAGAGGAAAGACTCTCTGGATCCTTTCCTAATCCTGTGGGAATTTCCCCCTAGCTGTTCACAATTCTTCCCAAGCTGGTCTATGCAGCCTACCACCTATGTGGCTGGTTAAGACATTTGATTGGGTAAATCCTAATGAGCAGATGAAGGAATATAAAAGAATGACCTACACAATGAGTTACCGGTATGTATGGAAGTAATTCTGCACAAACACCAAATTGCATAATGTGCCTTTATACAAAAATCATTTCTGTATGCTTGTGGCAAGCATTAGGTAAAACACTGACTGGTGTTTTGGCAGGGCATTGTGGAAGACCTGCCAGACATTTTAATTGTACATCACAATAAAGATGATTCCAGATTGTAATTTCTAAACTGTTGTTTACATGGACAGGGAATGATAATTCAATACACAAACTGGTCTGTATACTACCTCTCTCTCTCGCTTTCGATTGCTCTGGTGAAACTGTGAATTCCAGCCACCAGAGTGCAACATTAGTATTGTTTTTCTTCACCATTGCTTCCTCACTGAAGTTAAGAGATTTAAGGGCCCTACTGTTATCTCAGGATAACAGCATGTAAGTGTAAGGGGGCACGTTCTAGGTTGCAAGGGATTAACTATTTTAACAGATCATTCTTAGAAGAAAGGGAAGTATCGTGTCATGCCTGGAGACATCTTGCTAGCTTTGTTAGCTAGTTAGTTAACTACTGCACAATGGAGAAGAATTATTGTGTGCATTTATGTTATTTCTAAGGAGGACAGACATACTTTACATAAACAGCCATTACATAAATGTAATGACCATCAAACAGACACAGTGTGTTCATTGCGAAGAAAAGTAGATGGGATATAATCAGTCCTTGAAAGTAGGTGGGTTGGTGGGTGGGATGGTTCCATTTCAAATTAGGCCAATTTAGCCTGAAGCCCATTCCCCATCTTTAGGAATGCAACAATGCAAATTATTTGCTAACAAACTCAGACTAAATATTCACACTTGGAAATCATAGCAGTCTCCCCCACCCCCATATGTACATATGTATATACTTTAAATAAAGTTACAACTTTAATGAACATGGTTTAAAATTAGGCATGTTGTACCTTCAAACATTTCTAGATTTTCTCATGTGATGATGTGAACTTCCTGACTGCAGGGCAAATCAAGGGCTGTAGTCAGCATGGAAATGTACCTTTCCCAACCATTGTTTGACGTAATCTTCTGGCTTATAAGAACGTTCAGTGAATGACCAATTAAGTCAATAAACATCGAGCTAGATGCTGTTTATAGTACTGGTGAGTTCCTTACATGAGATATGGTAACAAGATCACATGAACACATGAACACATGAATCAGACCCCTGGTCCATCAAAGTCAGTGTTGTCTACTCAGACCGGCAGTGGCTCTCCAGGGTCTCAGGCTGAGGTCTTTCACATCACCTACTTGCCTAGTCTCTTTAACTGGAGATGCTGGAGACTGAACCTGGGACCTTCTGCATGCCAAGCAGAGGCTCTACCACTGGGCCACGGCCACACCCTCATTGGTGATTAAGATGATAAACCAGTGGGGTATAGTGGTTAGAGAGTCAAAGCAGGACTTCAGATGCCCAGGTTCTAATCTCCATTCTACCATGCAGTAAACAGGAAGCCCTTGTGCCAGTCACCAGATATAAGCCTAAATCTGTATCATAGGGTTGTTGTGAGGATAAAATGGTGGGAAGGCAACCTGTATGCCACCATATGATAAAAATAAACAACCCTTCATAGTACTGAGCACCTGCTTACATATAGCTGTACAAACACCATAATAGAAGATCTTTTGGCATACTTTCACAGCCAGCTCTCATCATGTATTTTTGAAGGTATCACAGACATTTAATGTCTTCACCAACCCACAAATCTGCTTGTCCTCAAAACATAGGCTATTTTCTATAGACCAACTCACTGTATCAAAAATAATAATAATCCCAAATTGTGCATAAACTCATTGTACTGTTCTCTACTTGAAAGATCATCATTTTTTTTCTTTGAGAAATGTAGGAAGCTTTTGTCGTAAAGATGTGATTATTAATATTGACAGATCATTTCTTTAAAAAAAGCTGTTGCTGACTTATTTTCAGCATCTTGCCAAGCTTCAGTTTAATCTCTTGAAATTCTGATTTATGGACTAAATTTTGTGCTGCTTCATACTGTTCTCCTGGATTGTGTGACAGTTATTTGAAAACATAATATTTCAGGGAAACAAAATGAGCCCCGAGCAGGATGATTTCTCTGTCTTGTAAATTTGGTGAGCTGTATTCAAATTCTGTCAGGTCAGAGCCTATATCAATCTTTCAGACATGATCAGGCCATGGAATTGGTAGTAGGGTCATACAAAAAAAATTGGTAAATTTTGAGTTCAGGTTTATTGGGCTGAATAACCATACCGGTAAATATAGGTTATTTCCTGGTTTACCGAAAAAAAATTGGGCCCATTATAGTCTATGAGGACTTTTTTCAAAGCTCCTGTGGGGGAACTTTTGGGGGTAGAGTCCTCAAATTTGCATTGTGGCTGCAAGAGCCTCTCATTAGACGGTCAGCAAAGTTTGGTGAATTTTGGGACAGGGGGTCCAGTTTTATGGGCCAGCAAAGGGGTCACCCCCATCCTCCGGGCATTTGTGAACCGAGCTGTCCATCGGTTTTCAGGTTCAGAAGTTCAGCATTGCTGAGGACTGGAGGAAAGAGCAGATTGGCAGGCTGGTGCCTCAAAGTCTGGGAGTTCCCTTTGTATCTGGGGTGCATAGCATGATGTCCATGCAAATTAGCTTATGAATTCAGGAAAACGGCTTAAATGCAAGAAAAATAAGGCTTAGAATACATTTCTTTTGGTGGCAAATGACATACTGTGAGCAGTCCTTTATTATAGTCATCAAAAATCTGATTTCAAGAGATGGTCACAGTGTGGGGAAACGAAGCCTCTACTTGGGGCAACCTTCAATTTGAGAGCAGGTTTTTTTTGGGGGGAGGGGGTGATATCAGTCCCAGCCGAAGTCTTGACCACAGGGGCTATCTGAAGGACAGGGTGAGGAAGTCTCCTTTGGAAGCCTGGTGGTGTGAGCAGCTATTGAAGCTGTTTCTTTTTAGTTGGAGGGTATATTCCTTCGGACTGGACTTGGTAAGTCTTTTAAATAACTTGGTAAGTCTTTTAAATAACCCTTATACTTGATCCAGATTAATCTGCCGAAAGGTGATGGTTGGTCAGACCAAGTTGGCTCTGATTACATGATTCTGACCTCAAAAGGGTCCCAACTATGGGACCTAACAAAACCAGTCATAAGATAGAAAAATGGGAGAAAGCACAGAGCTGTGCACCTGAGCAAAGGCGAATAGCCAAACCTGAAAATGCCGAATAATTCGAGAATCACATTTCAGCTTTGGGCAGATTCCCAAATTTTGTTATTCAGTGAACCCGAAATCCAAATATCGCTGGAACGGCTAATCTCAAGTTTATTTTCAGTTCAGGGACGTCGATATGCACAGCCCTAATTGGGAGTGAGAAGCAGATACTGCAGAGGCAGACATGGAACAATAGCTTTCTGAAGCCTCAAGAAAAAGGGGTATTTCCATATGATACTACAATGCCTCTCTCCTAGGCTTCATAAAGAACTTCAGCCCGGGGAAACGTTATTTGTGGGCACAAAGCAAAGCCCTTGTGTCTACCTTTAGATCCTCAGTGGCTTGCTGCTAGGGTGCTCAGAGGATTTCCTACTCCTATATTGTCCATGCTCACCAGTTAAGATCTTTATCTCAATTCTCAACCTTTCTTCTCTGTGGCTTGGCCCATAGAGGTGAGACTGGTACCAATTAGAAATAGGGCTTTCCCCTTTTAGAATGCCCCCCCTTTTGAGGCCACCCAGTAGGAGTGCGCACCAAGAAAAACTGGTGAAATTTTCATGTCTAGGGTTTTTTGGGGGAGTTTCTATAATGTTGCCAGCTCCAGGTTGGGAAATACCTGGAGATTTTGGGGGTGGAGCCTGAGGAAGGCAGGGTTTGGACGGGAGGGACTTCAATGGTGTATAATGCCATAGAACCCACTTTCCAAAGTGGGCATTTTCTCCAGGTGAACTGACCTCTGTCACCTGGATGTCAGTTGTAATAGCTGGACATCTCCAGCTACCACCTTGATGTTGGCAACCCTATGTTCATGTAGGACATTGCTGGTTTGGGATTCAAACCTGAGTGTTTGTGTGTGTGTGTGTTTATGGCTCTTCAGGAATGTACGGGGAATCTATTGGAGTGACTTGGGCAGCTGTTTTAAAGATAATGGTGCCAAATTTCCACAGAGCATAGTCCCCACAGTAATCTAAAGATCCCTGAAGTATCAAGCAAATTGGGCCAAAGTGTTCAATTTTACAGAACTCCACGAGTGTGGATCGTGCACTATTAGAAAGATTTCAACTGTTCCTCTTATCCCAGTAAACACAGAGGCAGTTGAAACACAGTTTATTGAGCACCAGGAAGGTAGAAAGGAGGAAATAGACCAACTCCTTTCCACCCTGAGGCAGGAAGCATCTATCATACAGAAACACACACAGAAAGAGAAAAGCCAGGTACATCTGTCCAATGCCTAGGTTTCTTGAAGCTGGCTGGTGGTAACTCCCCCTGCACCAGGAAGAGTGTTGACCCTCTGCTGTTCTAAGGGTCTTCCTTTTATGGGGTATCCAAACTAATTAGGGTTGCCAGCTCCGGGTTGGAAATACCTGGAGATTTTGGGGGGCAGAGCCTGGGGGGGGGCAGGGTTTGGAGAGGAGAGGGACTTCAATGCCATAGAGTCCAATTGCCAAAGCAGCCATATTCTCCAGGTGAACTGATCTCTATTGGCTGGAGATGTCCAGCCACCACCTGGAGGTTGACAACCCTAAAACTAATTGTTCCTCACACCTACATTACATCACCTGGTTGTGCTGAACACATGCATATTTCTGCATGCGCACTGCATGTTGCAGGTGTTTTGGGGTCTTATCTGGACTTTTGGCACTGCATCTGAAGGGTCTTGCTTTATAGCAATAAGCGAGTGACCTTCAGGCCCGATAAGCCAGTCTCCTGGATATCTCTGGCTGACACAATAAGATACTCTTCTTTCTAGAGAGACAGGCTGTCTTTGTGCTTCTAGGAAAGGCAGAAAAACCTGGATGATTCAAACATGGTTGTGCTTCAAACAGGGCCTTCTGGGGGTGCCACCATACAAATGGGCAAGATCAACAATTTCTTGTACATATGCATTCTCTGTTGTGGCTCCCATATATATAAGGTTCAGGAAGGTGCTTTTTACAAGGAATGTGAATGTAGACTAGACTACTGTGTATGATATGAACAATGTTTCCTGTATTGAACATAGAATCATAGAGTTGGAAGGGACCACCAGGGTCATCTAGTCCAACCCCCTGCCCAATGCAGGAAATTAACAACTACCTCCCCCCCACATCCCCAGTGACCCCAACCCTCCCCCCACCATGCAGGATCCACAATCAAAGCACTCCCGACAGATGGCCATCCAGCCTCTGCTTAAAGAACTCCAAAGTTGGGGACTCCACCACCCTCTGAGGCAGTGCATTCCACCATCGAACAGTCCTCACCATCAGGAAGTTCTTCCTAATGTTTAGGTGGAATCGCTTTTCTCTTAGTTTAAATCCATTACTCTGTGTCCTAGTCTCTGAAGCAACAGAGAACAAGCTAGTTCCTTCGTCAACATGACATCCCTTCAAATATTTAACCATGGCTATCATGTCTCCCCTCAACATTCTCTTCTCCAAACTAAACAAACCCAACTCCCTAAGTCTCTCCTCATAGGGTATGGATTCTAGACCTTTGACTATTCTGGTTGCCTTCCTCTGGACACACATCCTGCTCTAGGGTTGCCAACTTCCAGGTACTAGCTGGAGATCTCTTGCTATTACAATTGATCTCCAGCCAATAGAGATCAGTTCACCTGGAGAAAAATGGCCGCTTTGGCAACTGGACTCTATGGCATTGAAGTCCCTCCCCTCCCCAAACCCCACCCTCCTCAGGCTCCGCCCCAAAACCTCCTGCTGGTGGTGAAGAGGGATCTGGCAACCCTATCCTGCTCCCATTGTATTATCTCCTACTTATGTAAAACCATTTCCTGCATTGGTTAACATCTATATATACATGGGGGATCATCTGCAGATACTTATATCCGCTGATTGAGCCTGCATGGGGAGAAGAGAGATTTTTCTCCAAATGTGGGGGACCCCCCAAGGTTGCAGAAAAATCTTAACACTCTAATAAAAGTGTGAGGGGTTTTTAAAAATCCTAAAATTTCCTCTCCCCCCCCCCTTCCAGCACTGTTCTCTCCACAGGCTGGCTGGTTAGAAGCTGGCAGTAAAGGATTAAAAGGGTAGCTGAGCCTGCTGCTACAGAGGCTGAGGTGACAAGGAGTCTTCTCTCCCACTTGCGAGACTTTGTGGTCACCGGCTTAGCTGTCCCTTTTAAAACTTGTCTGCCGGCTTCTAACCATCCAGACTGTGGAGAGAAGCAGTACCAGAGGTAGGGGTGGGGAGGATTCCTTGCTTCCACTTGCCCATTTCCAGCACTGCTTTCCCCTGCAGTCTGGACAGTTAGAAACCAGAGGAAAGTTTTAAAAGGACAGCTGAGCTGAGACGCAATTACAGAGCCTTGCCCGGGGGAAAGAAGGCTTCTTCTCACCACAGCTTCTGTAGCAGTTGGCTCAGTCAGCTTTCCCTTTAAAAGCTCCCCCTTAGCTTCTAACCTGCCAGACTGTGAAAAGAAGCAGTGCTGGAAGTGTGTATGGGATCCTTCAGGAGAAGAAACAGAGAGAGTGCAGGTTGACAGAGAAGAGGAGGGGTAGATTGAAGGAGAAGGGAAGAAAGGGTTGGGAAGAGATGAGGTAGGTTAAGGGGAAGGACAGAAGGGGGAAATAGGGAGTAGGAAATGGGAAGGAAAGAGGAGGGAAAGAGGAGGAAAGGAAGCAAGGGGGGAAGGGATTCACCCTCTCCGTAAGTTTCCTGCAGGTCCCTACTTGTCATGTCTAATACTATTTGCTTTGTTACAAATTTCTGTGATCATAGTCTGATTATGTTGCTTATTAGATGTCACATCCTATTGATTGTATTGATTTACACAGTATCCACATATAAATAAAATAAATACATATCTAATGTCATTAGGTCCTGTAGTAGAGTTGCCTTAATGGATATGGTACAGAGTTGGCACCTGGATTTGTTGCGGTGTCTGCACCATAATTTCACTGCCTAATTTCCACACTCCTCTCTACCCTATTGCTTAATACCTATTTGAAATGGAAATTCTATGGAACTCAGTGAAAACATTCACACAGATCTTGTGTAACCTATGGATCCGCTGCAACTTCCAGATATCATTTACATGGGAAACTGAATTAAACAAATGCAAGGATCACTTACACGCGCTTCTCTGGGGCAGAGAGGAGAAATGAACACCACACCTAGATATAGAAGTTTGATAATGAGTAAATCACTGCTTAAGCAAGAACTGGAACACAACAATGTGGAATGAAATTCTAAGGCAGATTTGCAGTCTGCGGATTTGCAGGTAGAAAATCACTTCAGTCCCTTAAGTCAGAAGATCTACACTTCTCCTTTATCCCCTGACTTGAGGATCTTCTAAGTTACAACTAGAATTGGCAACTGGGAATGGATGAAGTTTGCTGAGTTTTAGTCTTAAACCCTGGGCATTAACTGCTCAGCATACAAAAGTTTTTTCTGTTTAAATAACTTCCAAGCCCGTTCTTGTAATAAATTGCCAATTTAAGCTCTTATAACAAGTAATCAAAATGACCAGAGTAAGTAATTTTTTTAAAAAAAATGGTGCATCTTGTACAGAGGAGCAAGTACAGTGCAGGCCGCTGACCATTTTCCATGTTCCTTCTGTTGCTTTCATAGCACCAATGGAGCATCCATATGGTAACCCCCCACATACACCTTTCCCTGCCCCAGTCCCTCATTAGTGCTATTCCCCACTTCTATCAGAGGGCTTTTTCAGATTAAGAAAAAAATGATACTTATTGCTATACAGGGATATGTCAATTACCAGATTAGGTATGGCATATGTCAATTACATTTGGTTATTGGCATATTGCTATAGTTTAACACTATAGTGCTATGACAATTACTTTTTTAAATTAAAAAAAGTCACCTGTTGGTGGTGGGGAAATGATGGCTACAGGGGACGGATATCAGAAAATATTATTTCTTTTATTTATTTGTTTTATTTGTACCTTGCCTTTTCCTGACAAAAATCATGCTCAGGGTGGCAAACAAGTGAAACAAAATACAATTAAAATACAATCATAAAGCATATACATGTTAAAAAGTTTAAAATCCTCAGCTAACATTAAGTTCCTAGGAGCCCCGTGGCGCAGAGTGTTAAGCTGCAGTACTGCAGTCCAAAGCTCTGCTCACGACCTGAGTTTGATCCCAACGGAAGTTGGTTTCAGGTAGCCGGCTCAAGGTTGACTCAGCCTTCCATCCTTCCGAGGTCGGTAAAATGAGTACCCAGCTTGCTGGGGGTAAAGGGAAGATGACTGGGAAAGGCACTGACAAACCACCCCGTAAACAAAGTCTGCCTTGGAAACGTCAGGATGTGACGTCACCCCATGGGTCAGGAATGACCCGGTGCTTGCACAGGGGACCTTTACCTTTTAACATTAAGTTCCAGATGGTGCCCCTACAACAATAAAAACAGGGAGGCATAATCAAGGAAGGGGGAAAGGGGAAAAGGATAGTGGGAGGCAAAAACAAGGGGAAAGGGCTGGAGGGCAAGGAGGCCAGCTAGAGTGGAACCATCACTGTCCTCAGCCATAGGCCTGGTGGAACATCTCAGTCAGGTCCCGCAGGGCCTAGGTCTCACTTGACAGAGAGTTCCACTAGGCTGGAGCCAGAGTCAAAAAAGTTCTGGCTCTGGTTGAGGACCCCTGAACACTTCTTGGGCCAGGGACCACCAGAAGGTTGTTACCAGCTGAGCGCAACGCTCTTTGGAGGGTATATCAGGAGAGGTGGTCCCACAGATACAATGGTCCCAGACCATTCAAGCTTTAAAGGTCACTATGCAAACCTTAAATTCAACCTGGAGCCAGTGCAGCTGACAGAGCACTGGTTGTATATGCGCTGTCCATAGGGTCCTTGTAAGGACCCACACCACCACATTCTGTACCAGTTGTAGTTTCTGGAGCAACTTCAAGGGTAGCCCTGCATTTACAGTAGTCTAAACTGGAGGCGACCGTTGCACAGATCACTGTGGCTAGATCAGGGCAGGAAGGTAGGGCATCATTTGCCTTTAAAAATTCAAGAGCTTAGGTGGCCTGAATCCTGTCCTCGTACTGGAGAAGCAGGTGAATATGGCAGTGAAAAATGCATTTTTCCCAGCTGCATACAGCTCATAAGAAGAATTGGTTTTTATGTGCAGACTTTCTACACCACTTAAGGAAGAATCAAACCGACTTACAATCACTTTCCCTTCCTCTCTCCACAACAGAAGAGGGAAAGCAGAAATATTGTGGGGAGGGGGATGCAGGAGAAAGTGAGGTTCTTTCCACATCACACAACGAGGCCAGGCCTGTCAGCCAGCACCATGCAACTGGGTCATAATTTTCCTGTGTAGAGGCTGCCAGGGGGAGGGAAGGAAGGAAAATTGAAGACGAGGAAGCAGATATAGGTTGGCTGGAGGGTGGGAAGGCAAGAAGCAAGCAAGAAAAGGGGGCAGGCTATGAGGGCTTCAATTAAGGGATAGAGGAAATTGTGGGGGAGGGGAAATGAGATGTGGGCCGTGGCTCAGTGGTAGAACATCTGCTTGGCATGCAGAAGGTCCCAGGTTCAATCCTCGACATCTCCAGTTAAAGGGACTAAGCAAGTAGGTGGTATGAAAGACCTCTGCCTGAGACCCTGGAGAGCTGCTGCCATTCTGAGTAGACAATATTGACTTTGATGGACCCAGGGTTTGGTTCAGTAGAAGGCAGCTTCATGTGAAGAAAAAGAAGAAGAGTTGGTTTTATACGCCGACTTTCTCTACCACTTAAGGGAGACTCAAACCAGCTTACAATCACCTTCCCTTCCCCTCCCCACAACAGACACCCTGTAAGGTAGGTGGGGCTGAGAGAGCTGTGACTAGCCCAAGGTCACCCAGCTGGCTTCATGTGTAGGAGTGGGGAAACAAATCCAGTTCACCAGATTAGCCTTCGCTGCTCATGTGGAGGAGCGGGGAATCAAACCCTGTTCTCCAGATCAGACTCCACTGCTCCAAACTACCGCTCTTAACCACTATACCACATTGATGTTCATGTGATACAATATTCCAGAGAAGTTTGGCCTCTAAGGAGTCTTATTCTATTTCCTTTGTGGGGAGGGGCTGTGGCTCAGTGGTAGAGCTTGGCTTGGCATGCAGAAGGTCCCAGGTTCAATCCCCGGCATCTCCAGTTAAAGGATCTAGGCAGGTAGGTGATGTGAAAGACCCCTGTTTGAGACCCTGGAGAGCCGCTGCCAGTCTGAGTAGACAATACTGACCTTGATGGACCAAGGGTCTGATTCAGTAAAAGGAAGCTTCATGTGTTCAAGTCATTGCAAGTTGCCTGCTTGTCACATCTAAGATCATGCTTTAAAACGTACTATCTAGTATTTTCCCTGTAGCACACATTCACATCTTTCAAAAGAACTTGAGAAAGGGTGTGTTTTTTTCCCTTCTTAATTTTCCAATCCACCACAGCACACCAATCTTCTTTGGACTTTTAAAGCAGACAATCATCTGCATGAAATTCTCTTAGCATTTTGCTGGGAAATGATTTTGCATTGTGTCTGAGACTGAAAGTGGTTTGTATTCCCAGACTACAGCCATGCTGCGCACTCCTGAGTTTTTGCTCATCATATCAGAACATATGCCACTTTTAATCAAACTAGCTGCTTCTTGTTTATTAATCTAAACTTTCAAGCTGCTATAACAGTATAAGGAACAGTGAAACCCAAAGCAAGGCTCCCAAGGTCTCCACTAAATCTATATGGACTCCAAAGGTCTTTTGGATATCAACTGGGCTCCTACTGGGAAGCTATCTTTTCCCTTGTTACCTTCAATAATATTGACAATGTTTTTTTGATAATATGTTTGTTGGCAACTGTCTGGTCTTATCATTGGCTACAACTTGGCAGTTTAAACCTTTATTTTCTACTGAGAGTGTTTTCTTTTGGCAGTCACTCGTTTGTTTCTTAAATTTAAGCTTCTTTTATACTTTTAAAAACTTAAACTTCTTTCTTTTACAGAGTGTTTCTTTGCTTGTAGGAGTTAGGAACATTAACACATTTCCCCAGTTTCTCTGTCAAACTGGCGTGGGATCACTCATCTCACAAGAGTTACTTCCCATTAAACTCATAGGAATCACTCTACAAATCTTAGATATATTTTCCTTAGATAACTGGTTATGGATCCTATCCTGATCCAAAAACCCAAAATGTGTTCCTTTTCGCTCCTGAGGAGAATCCGCCACCAGAAAACCTACAACTCCTACAACTGTTTCCAAACTCTGTATATTAATTTCTCTCTCAGTCAACTGTCAGTTCTTAACCATCAGATTTCTCCAACTGCCATTCTCAGAATTCTACTCAAACTCCCTGTCAGTCATGGAGGTTCTGTGACCAAGATAACCCTTTACAATGCAGCTTTCCATCACAACGTCTTTTGGGAGAAATTGAATGTAAATAGGGGTCACTGTCACAGAAGGTTTGATTCTAAGATGGATTCTGACAGGAGGAAGGTCATGTCAGCAGTGTTGAGCCAAATGCAGAGGTGGTATTGGAACAGTTACAGTTTCGGATGACCTGACCCAGCAATGTTGGTGCTTTCTAACCAGGAAAACCCCAGAAAGGGCATGTATTTTTTTTTTTAAAAAATTGGATGACTATATGACCATTTTTGCCAAAATAGTCTTAGAAAAAGACCCTTTCAGTGAATTGGTAAAAATCCAAGATGGGTTGTAGCAACCTGATTGGTTTAGAAGAATCAGCAGTTAAGCTGAACAAAGTATTAACACGAGGGTTCTCCAGCAGGGAATCAGTGAGAGATGATCTTTCTTTCTCATTCCATCTCTTTCAGGTATCCATTTGAAGGGGAACACCTTGCTGGAGAAAAAAGGCCTTTCCCACCAATATTTTATTGGCTATTTTCATGTGTGCTTTGCTGCCCTCTTCTGGTAGACTAGTGAGATTACAGTTTCTTTCCTGCCATTACTGTTTTAATCTAGGTTAGGATAACCTAGGTTAGATTAAACTGTGTCCTCTGTGAGTTGCCCTATGCTGAGGTGCATTCTGGAAAATTTAAAATTCTAGTTAAAGTTTATGTACCAATAAAATGCCATGACCTGGATGGCCCAGGCGAGCCTCATCTGATTAGATCTCAGAAACTAAACAGGGTCAACCCTTGTTAGTACTTGGATGGAAGACCACCAAGGAATACCAGGGTTATTATGCAGAAGATGGCAATGGAAAACTACCTTTTCCTGTCTTTTTTTACTTTGGTTTTATCCGAACTGTAAACCGCCGAATCAGGGCAAATTCGGCTGTTTTTCAGTTCGGATGGAACCGAATCGACAGCCCTAAAATGTTTACCAAATCACCATTATGTACATGTTTGTTCACTTTCTCAGAATTCCAAAAGATCAGTGAAACAGGACTTTTGCAGAAGTCATTCTGATTTTCATTCAGCAGGCTTTGACCTTTATGTGCTAAATAATGCAATCCTTAAACAGTTTATATTAATTTACCTGTTAGGCTAACTGGCCTGTAATTTCCTGGTTCCCCTCTGAACTTCTTTTTAAAAATTGGAAAAACATTTGCTACTCTTCAGTCCTCTGGCACAGAGTTATTTAGGCTGATTTTATCAACATGTTACATCTGCTTAGTAGAGCAACAATTTCACATATGCCATCTGAGCCCAGAGACTTATTGGATTTTAACTTGCCCAACAGCCCTAGAACTTCATGTCTCATTGCCTCAATTCTTCAGAGTTCCTTCCTGAAAACTATGGCTCTTGCATGGGTATGTGCCCCTCATTTTCCACAGTGAATACAGATAGCAAAGAAGTCATTCTGCTTCTCTGCCTCCTTCCTTCCTTCCTTCCTTCCTTCCTTCCTTCCTTCCTTCCTTCCTTCCTTCCTTCCTTTCGCTGTCAAGTCACAGTTGACTTATAACAACTCCATAGGGTTTTCAAGACAAGAGCCATTCGGAGGTGGTTTGTCATTGCCTGCTTCCATGTCATGACCCAAGTATTCCTTGGGGTCGCCTATCCAACTACTAGCCAGGGTCAGGGTTGAGAGTGTGTGACTGGCCCGAAGTCATCCAGCAAGCTTCCATGGCATTAGTGGGGATTTGAACCTGGGTTTCCCAGGTCCTAGTCTGACACCTTAACCACTACACAAAGCTGCCTCTCCATTTCTCTTTAGCAACCCTTTTGTCATTTAATGGACCAACTTCCCTCCCGAGAAGGGGAATGGGTGGGTTGTTAAACAGATCCACGTTGCCAGCTTTATTCAGCTGAATTTATTCGGGAACACCCAATTTCATTCCAAATTTCATGGATCCAAATAGGGGGAGTTCGGACTTCGGCATTTCCCAAATAAAAATGGGCCAAATTTTGCCGATTCCGAATTTTGCTGAATTTATTTTTTCAACAGCCCTAATACATTTGTATACTTGGAGTTCCAAAAGGCTTTTGACAAGGTGCCTCGCTGAGTGAGGCCTCTGTGCCCTGTTTTCAGCCCTCTAGAATAACTGGTTGGCCACTGTGTGAGACAGGATGCTGGACTAGATGGACTACTAGTTTGATCCAGCAAGGCTCTTCTTATGTTCCTATGATTAAGGAAGAGAAGTACACTGAGCTCTTAAACTGGGAGCCAATCAACCAAGAAATATTTGTATTGGGATGTGTGTATGTGAAATGCCATCAAATCACTTCTGATTTATGGCATTGGCAACCCTATGAATTAATGACCTCCAAAACACCCTGTCATTAACAGCCTTGCTCAAGCCTTGCAGACTGATGGCCATCTCTTCATTGATTGAGTCAATCCATCTCATGTTAGGTATTTCTCTTTTCCTGTTGTCTTCAATTTTTCCTAGCATTATTGTCTTTCCTCTATGTGTCAGTGACTGGAATTCTGCATTTAGACTTTAGTCTCAGGATTGCAATGTTTAAACATTCCATTTCTCATTTTATGATTTTGAATTTACCCTGATTCATACTTTCCACGTTTCAGGTTCTTATTATATGTGTTGAACAGCTTTGGACTTGCCTTTTGCATCCATTCATGTCAACAACTGAACATCCTTTTGGCTTTAATCCAGTAGCATCATGAAAAATAGCACTACTCCTACTTGTACTCATCCATTAGGATACCAACCTGTAAAAAGGTTCAGTCACAGCATAATCAAAACATCTGGGAAGGGGAAGAGATCTTATTATTCTGAAGATCTGATTGTATCTTCATTATCATCAGGCAATATTCTGTAGTGATTATGCAGGATGTTATAGAACGAGGCACCAACAGTTTTAAAGTGTTCATTAAATGCACTGGGTCCCATGTTGGCACTAATGGAAGGGAACAGCATGCAGTGCTACATCAACATGTATTTGACTTTACATGATATCAAACTAAGACTTGCACTGTGCCATTGTTCAGCAGATTGAACTGAATATTTACTGGCAAGCAAGTATTAACTTCTATATTCTGACTTTACATTTTGTAAGTCTGCCACAAGGTTAGAATTACTACCAGTTTTTGTTCGCATTTACTATGGTCTGTCAAACACAGTCATTAACAGCGCATTCCTGAACCACGCCGGCGGCCAGGACAAAAGGCCTTTGGAGGTCAGCGAAGGCCTGCACCAGCGCAAGGGCACATAGCGTCGATGTCCAGGTGGCATATGACGGCGTTTGTGGCCCCAAAGCTGGTGTGCAGGGCCGGACGCCGGTGGCGGACAAAGGCTGCAGCGGCATCCCGGGAGGCATTCCCGGGGCATCACGGCATCCCGGGGGTGTTCCTGGGGTGTCACAGTGCCGCCTGGGGGGGCGGGGCTGCCGTTACGGCTTGGGAACGCCCCCTCTTTTTTTGGCCGAGATATGCCACCTTTTAGGTGGTTTATCTCCCATGCAACCGTATGAAAGTTGCACAGATTTTTGGCGCCGCGAGGAGGCAGCGCTGCTACGTTGCCTCCAAACAGCAGCGCAGGCATTCCACTCAGGAATGCACTGTAATTCTGAATTAGTTGTATTATATTGATGTTGTTGCACAATTAGTAATAGTGCTGGTTTGGTGCTATATAGGATTCTGCTAAGAATTTTCTCGGAAAACTTTTGTCAGAGAGTGCAATGAATTTGTTCCACACAATCCAAACTACTGACTGGATTGTGGCATTCAGAATGGATTCTACAGCCTACTCTGAGTTTACCTGGGCAATATTGCTACATGCTTACCATGTCCAAAGCATCCAGGCATAGGAGATGAGCATAGAACAGCATGAGGGCAATCTGGGCCACATTACACCCATTATGAGGCCTTAGAAGTCACAAAGTTGACCCAAGTACATTTTACTTGACCGTAAACATTGAACAGGGAGTCATAAATAACCTAACATAGATAATTAACACCTCATTTTGTAAACCAAAGAAGAAAACATGTTACTTTCATAACACTTTTGGAGGAAAATAAGTATGTCAGAGAGTTATGAAGATCTATAGTTGTGGTTCTTCCAAAAAGGGGAGAGTTATGTGTTATAAAAATTCTTAAAGGCTCAAAACCAAAGGCTCCATTGCTCCTGAGCTCCACACTGTGGGATGTACAAAAAGGGTTTTCAGAATCAGTTCCTCTAGACTGTGAGGCATTAGAGCGGTCAACACATTTCACAGTTCATGAGCAGTGAAAGATTAAAATGATTAGAAGGACGGCAGAGCTGGGCATACAGGGTGAACTTACAGCCTTGGACAGTGAGAAATTACTGTGATTAACTATTCAGAATGATTATAAGTTCACAGAGTGAACTGAGAGCCATGGACACAGGGAAACAGTGATTAAGTGGGTTATGTCCATTATATGGGCAGAGGGAGGACACTGATCCATGGACAGCAAGATGGTTATTAGCATAGCCACATCAATAGTTATTAACCTGCTTACATCAATATTGTTCACACAATGAACTTGACTTCACAGCAAGTGGGAAAATGATTAACAAAGAAACTTAGCAGCAATCTCAGAGCAAATTAAGATCTATGGAGTGCCCAAGATTAATGCAAATACATCAGCACTGACATCTGACAATCAGGTTCATGGACAGCAGAACTGCAATAACATGGTTGTGCCAAATCAGCTCCTCCTTGTTGATGTGCATATGAAGGTTCTTCCAGAGATGAAGGTTAAATCAACAAGTTCAACACTCTCTTGCAGAGAGGTTCTATACAGAATTTGTTCTCTGGAAAGGGGTGTACCTTTTTTTTAGTACAACTTCTTACATGTAATAAAAAGCTCTGTGCGTGTAGACACCAAAGTGAATTGTAAAAGACCACTTGAAAAAATCTAAATGTTCTGATGTACTCATTTATTTAGGTTGTTAATCTTAGGACTGGTTTACACATTCCCGGGTATATCGATTGTATCTGAAGTGGGATATCACCTCCACTGTGCAAGTAACTTTAGAACTTTGCAAGCCTTTGAAAGTAAGCCCTGTTTGTGTGTATGAAGGGTAGGTGTGAATTATTCACTTGAGACTGAACTGTATGGGTCTCAGTTACCAAAAGTTATATATGTGTTGGAGAAGATGCATTGACAACCCCCCACCCCCACAATAAAATTACCTGCTGGAGCTGTGTGTGAACCAGTTCTCAGGAAAATTCACAAACATGTATATGTAATATGCATCCAAGGAATTATACTGTAAAGATACACTGGCTGTTGCATTAATTGTCAAATTCAACTTTTACAACTGATAGTATACACTGAATCCTTTTTTCAGTGTAACCTTAAGATTTGGCAGTTTCTGCTTTTGTTAGTAAACACTTACTGCCCAGAATCACATATAAGAATTGGCTGTGGTTTGTTGTTATGGTAACCAGCATGGGAAATCCTTGTAATTCTTTCCTTTCCCACCTCCACTCATCGAAGCTAGGAAATTACACACTTCTGAGTTTGCAGGAAACTACAGTTTGTTATTCCATCCCATGGCTGCACTCAGAAAAAACTGCTGGCAGAGAAGAAATCCAAGAAGACCTGTGGATTAAACCCTCAGGATTCAAAGCCCTGGTTTATAATCTTGGTTTGTAGGGATGTGAACAAACCACAGTTTGTGATTCAGATGACACAGAAGTAGTGAATATACTAGGTGCACTCAAACAGATAAGAGGGTGAGGATGTAGAAGAAACATGTGAACCTAAAAATTTCCCAAACTTATTCCCATTAAAAAAAAAACCAAGGCTTGTCATTACATGTGGAACATGATGTTGGTTGGACAACTCAGCTTTTAAAGAATGGAATAGATTTTGAAAGCTTATGTAGTCCATTCTTTCTCTGCCTCTCAAATAGAGCATTTCAGGTATGTTGACATTATACGTTATTTTTAATATGTCTAATTGTGTACTTCTAATTATGTCCCTAAAACTTTGGTGTTTGTGGTTTTCCCTAGGCTGAAGATAGAGTTTTGCTACTAGTTTTTATGAACATGCTAATTATATATCTAATAGCCACATGGGGGCTCCATCCGCAGATACTTATATCTGAGGATTGAGCCCACATGAAGAACAAAGATTTTTCTCTTATATTTTTTTATTATTTCCCAAAATTATTAATCAAAAAGGTTAACAATTACATATATAGAATAAAAAATTTGATTTCCCCTGCTTCTCCCTCCATCCTACAATAAACTTGTAATCTCTTTTGCATAAATTTCTAATCCTAATATTGTTAATATTCATTAATCATTAATCACTTGAAAATGATTTAATTAATAACATCACATAAAAAGGAAAAAAGAGATAAAAAGAAGACAGAAATATTAAATCTCCCTACTAAAAAATGGATTAGTATAGTAAAAAGCATATAATTTCTATTGAAAATTAATTAATTTGTAAATCCTCTATTTCTTCCTAACACTCATTTAATACATAACATTTTTATTAGATTAATATTTTATGTAATTCCATCTCCATTATAGCCAATCCTTTTAATCAGTTACTTGTCAATCTTAACCAGCAGAAAAACCAGACTCTTTTAAATTAGTCCCTTTATTCTGAATTTCCAGCATTTCTGTCTTTTCCACATTTGGAGTAATTGATGGAGGGCATCCTTGAAGATTGTAGGTGAATTCTTTTCTGCAGATGGAGCGTAGTAGAACCATGTTGCATTATCTTCCATCCCAAATTCAAAAAAGGAGATCCTGACCGACCCAGTTTTTCTATTCCTCAGATCCTCCAAACAGCTGTTGTAAAATCCATCAGACATACCCAGGTAGCACAAGTCAAAATCGGTCACTTTGAAAAGATCATCAGACAAATCCAGATGATAAAAATCAAAATCAGTCCCTTTCCAGTCCATTATTATCCAATGAATTGCTGCAGGTTGCTTTGTAAAATTCCCCATGTCTTTTGCAAGATCCCTTTGTTCTTTGTCTCTCTTATCAGCTAGAAAGCCTTTTGGTGCCTCTTCTGATCTCATTGAGGTGAATAAGGCTTTTATTTCTTTAGTTTCTTCTAAGACAATGTCGTTTCTGAATAAGAGCTTAAAATGAAGTGTTCATCAAATCCATAAAGTTTGGTACAGCCACCAAACTTTCAGCATAGCTTCAGACAAGCCTTCTTAAGAGACCCCCCAAGTTTTGTAAAGATGGGTTCAGTGGGGGAAGAAATATGGGCTCCCCCCTTTTCTCTTTCTGTGGCTGCAGGGGGCACATTTTTTGGGGTGCAGCCCCCAAACATTCAGCATAGCTTCAGACGAGCCTTCTTAAGAGACCTCCCAAGTTTTGTAAACATTGGGTCAGGGGGTCCCGAGATATGTATGGGCTTTCCCATTTTCCCTATTGGGATGAATGGATCACCCGATCCTGTATGCATCTCCAGAGCGGCAAATCCAAGGCAAAACCTCCCGTGCTTAAATAGAATCGTATTGGATTACCCAGTCCTCCCAGACCCTCCTGATGGAACAGAAGACAGCCACAGTAACACCCCTTTGGGGGCTTTAATCTATATTTTTTCTCCTGTGTGTGTGGGGGGGAGCAGAGTCTGTGTGTGTGTGGGGAGGGAGCAGTTTCTGTGGGTGGGTGGGGGGAAGCCAAAGGGGGCTTTCGCCCGTTCTGCCTAGGGTGTGTGTGCCCCCTCGAGTCTCTCTCTCCCTGGTTTGAGGGGGGGCTTCAGTTGTGTGTCCTCAGGTTTTCCCTCATTCATAAGATCGGTTAGGTCTATTTTGATGCTTGCTCAAAACTGGTTTTCAAATGGTGACTTAAAGAATGCATTTGCCTGGTCCTGACTCGAGTCCGATGCAAAAGGGGAAATTCCACCCCTCCTGCTCATTATGCATAGCTAGCTGCCTCTGTCCCTTTCCATGGTTTGCAAACTCCCAGGTGTCAGGTGTTGCTTTGTATGGTTGTGTTGCTTTGCAGTTGTGTTGCTTTGCGGTTGTGTTGCTTTGCAAACTTCTTTGCACCTGCCCCGCCCTTGCTCCCCGCAGCTCAGCTGTTTGTCGGGGCTGGGAGCTTTGTGCGTGGGCGGCAAGCTCTGCTCAGAGATGCACATTAAGGGTGGGGGGACCCCTTTCGGGGTCCATATCTCAGCCCCCCCGACCCAATCTTTACAAAACTTGGGGGGTCTTGCAAGAAGGGTCCTTTGAAGCTCCACTGAAAGTTTGGGACCTCTACCCCCAAAAATGCCACCTGAAGCCACGGAAAGGCGCAGTTGTGTTTTTAATGGCTTTATTCAGCTGAATTTTTTCCCTGAACTTTGAATTCTCGCCGAATTGCATGGACCCGAAGTGGGGGAGTTTGGACTTCAGCATATCCCGAATCCAGACAGGCCGAATTCGGCCGAATCCGAACTATACCAAAAAAATTTTTCAACAGCCCTAAATGCCATGATTGCCCCTCCAAAGTTTCCTGTTAAAGCTCAGTTAATTAAATCCAGGCAGATTCGAGATGAGTAATGAGGAGGTACTGCAGGAATCAAAGTCATAAACCTTCCTTCTTTGTAGTCAGAAGCTTGGGAATCATTTACTGGTTACACACTGATATCAGACTTCCGATTCCAAGTTCTCTGACTTTCTTGTGATGATAAACTGTTTCCAGGAAGGACGTGGCAGGAAGTTTTTATTTAATTAAAAAGACTGCCCTAAAAAGGGGGGATTTCCATTCTTCCCTCTCCTTAATACATAATAGTTCCTGATTGGTAGTTAAGGCATCTTTCAAAAAGCTTAATTGTTATGTCTTCCCACTGATCAAATTGATAAGGTTCCTGCCGGGTTATCTGATCCTTTCTTGATTTTAAAGAGTCATTTAAAAATTGAGTGGGGAGATACAGATTCAACAGATAAGCTTAGCAATTTCCTGGGACTTCCAAATCCAGGTAAAACAAAAGAGTTCTTTCAAACTTACTCAGATTTCAGAAGAGCAGGTATATTTACTTGTATACTTTCCAGATGTAGATAGATGGGGTGTGTGAAGCCAATTAGTTCCAAAATTCCAAGAAGACATCTTCGGCGATTTATTACTCCTTAGCGGGCGGAACTGTTACTGGGTCTCCAAGTTGTAAATCTCAGAGATTCCAGGAGTTAACTGCACTACGATGCTGCAGGAGATTTCCTGATACCCGTTCCACTGTTTAGGAATCGGGGGGCACGTTAGCCCCCTTATTTACGACGTTCTTGGTTTCCCCTCCCGGAGCTCCGGGGGAGACGGCTGCTTCACTCCGCTGCCCTAGCGGAAGTCCCAAAGATTTTTGTCTCAACTCAGGTGACTCGCAGAAAAATCTAAAAACAATTAAAAATACATTGGGGGGTTAAATCCCCCAAAACAAAGCATTGTTTGTGCATGTGTCTGGAGCTGCAGCAGCCCCAGTGATGGCAGCAGCAATTGTTGAGGGTGAAGCCGTGGCAGACTGGGAGTTGGAGGCTGAGAGCTATGGCAGACCCAACACCAATGATGGAGGCGGGGAAAGCCTCAGCAGCCCTAATGATAACAGCAGTGATTGAGGAGAGAGAAGCCTGTCAGTGTTGGTGGGGGAAGAAAGGTACGAAGGGCCAGTCTTTTAAACTCTTCAAAAATCAAACAAAAGACGCTGTCTGCCTGGTAAGTTTTTTCTCCCCTTGATCAGTCCCCTCCCCGATCAGCAGGGAGAATCTGGTGAGACCTCAGTCATAGACAGCCAGCAGATCCTTCCCATAGTCTTATTTCAGAGGATGCACAGTGATCGGGGAGAATGGGAGAGCTCATTAAAGCAGCTTTCCCCAGCTTTTTTTCAGTTCATTGTATCTGAATGCACACCCCTAGTAATCCAGTCATTGCATTTTTATAACATATTTCGCATTGTTTTCTTTATTCCATTGCTTTTCTTACTTCGTAATTTGCTTTGAGTCTCAGCAATAAAGGCAAACAATAAATAAACAAAATAAATAAAGATTGCATTTTCTGACCACTTTGTGTCCTTCTTTTCTTCTTTTACTCTCCCTCCTCTACAGCTGATGAATAACCATATTATGAAATGCCTAAATGAATCTAGCATATATCCTTCCAATTTTTTATTAGTGTTTTTCCCCCTGAACTAAGACAAGACACCCTCTATAAGCTTTTAAAATTAATAATGTAGGTTAAAAAATTATAGGAAGTTGAATGAGAGATATAAAACTTTACAACACAGTCACATGCATTAGAAAAGACATGATTAAACTCAGTAGGAACTGATACATACTTGAAAAAGTTAAGCTATAAGATACTGGAACAAAATTAATATTTTCAAGTAATGTCATTCCCAGTAGATATTCACCATGCATGGCAGCACATACATATGCTTTAATTTCAGTTGATTGATTTCTGTGGGATTAAAATGCTTTACTTTGCACTAGATCATGCAAAAATGTTTACCTCTCTTTGCTTACGATGAATGTTTTTCTAGCCTCCTTTTCATCAAAATTAGAAACCCAATCAAGTCCGACTGATTTAAACTCAACATTAGTATTCCCATCATTATTATCTTACCTGCGGCATATGCGCTTATTTAATGACTGTTTGTACAATAATATTGGTATTATATAATTTAAGTGGAGCTGAAACTCAACATTGACATTATTGCTCATTAAGCAGAAGCTTACACTGGCCACTTAATTGTCTTTCCTAGATAAAAGGGTATTTGTACTATTTACCATTTTGTGCTAAGTTTACTAATCAGCTGCCCTACTCTTTGGCTTTAGGAATGAGGCATAGAACAGTTAGTAAGAGATAATAAACAAATAAACAAACAAATAAATAACAATTCAGTCCTGTGCTAACACTAGAAGAAAGCAGAGTCAGCAGGGGAATTGACAGTGCTGGGAAAAGCAGACTCTTACAGGCAAGGTACAATGCAGTTTTGTGTACAAATAAGCTAATTATTTCTCTCCCGCATATCAGCAATTGCTAGCCTGATTAAAATCATAAATCACCCAGCGTCTCCATTTTTAAGCAAGGGGAGCCCATGTCTCTGCCTACTGTATTTTAATTAACACACATACACACAATCAAAAACATTTGTTATGAAAGTTTAACCTAGTAAGCATTAGCTGTGCCTGCTTTCCGAGAAAGAGAGGGAGGTGTCTGATCTCAAGATCATTATTTCATGGGTCCAGTGTTAATACACATCAGGCTAAGCCCTAGAGTTCTCTGACACTAATTAACTACAGCTGTCCACCAACTTCATCTTTGGTTTTCTTGCTTTACATATTGATATGAAGTGTAGATTGTGAGCAGGTCGTAAGCCACTTTGCACTGTGCAACTTTTGGGCTAATCAGTATCTCTCATCTTATCTACCTCTCAGGGCTGTTGTGAGAATAAAGGGAGGGGGATAATATGTACAGCCCTAATCTCCTTGGAAGAATAAAATTCTAACAGATGTAGGTGAAATTATTATAGCATTTATTTTTTTTAGCATGCAGATGCTACCATTGTATGAAGATTGTATCCACTACTCTTCAGCAACTCTTTCCATAGTGATAGGAACCTAATTGGTTCCCACTCCCCCCTCTTCACTAGAGGGTTGTACCTGCTAAAGATAATAAGCACAATCGGTAGGAAACTTTTCTTGATAGGAATGCAGGTTTTTTAGAACATAGATGTCCCATACAGTTTCAAAGGACTAATGCAGGAGAAGCATGCTTTAATGTTGTGGCCTAGTTATAATTAATTGATTTTAAAATCTCAGCATTAAGAGCCAAGGTTGCTATTGAGACTTTTTATCCAAACTGAAGCTCATGAAAGCAAGGAAGTGTAAGTCAAAGCAGTAAACATTTGTCTGACAATCAGCATGCATTATAGACACCATTATCATTGTTGTAAGGCTCTGCCAGTTGACTAGCTAACAGCCTGATTCTACATGTTCTTGCATGGACCTGAGCCTTGGAAGTACATGAAGGAAGGACTTGATATGCAACAGTGTAGTTGTCAACAGGCTAAACTCTGCTGGTGTCTACTTACTGGGAGGACTCATAGAATCTTGATCACATTTTTGTACCCATCGCAGTATCTTTTCCACCTCTACTTATGTCTTTGTTCCTTTCATAAAATTGGTGATGGTGGAAAGTGATGTCAAGTCAGGGTGACCCTGTAGGATTTTCAAGGCAAGAGATGTTCAGAGGTGGTTTGCCATTGCTTGCCTCTGTGTTGCAACTGTGGACTTCTTTGGTGATCTCCCATCCAAATACTAACCAGGGCCGACCCTACTATGCTCTTGAGATCTGATGAGCTCAGGCTGGCCTGGGCTACCCAGGCTAGGGCTTCATATAATTAGGTTATCCTTATTGAATAGTGGAGCAACAACAACAATCCTAATTTACCCTAGGAACCTACTGTAGCCCTGAGCTGAGGTTTTTGAATTACCACACAAAAAGTAGCAGTCATAATTGAATGGAGCAAACTTTTATAATGTTTCTGTGCCTGTTATTCTGTTTATTCATGCTTTAAATCACTTTTGAATATTCTTTTTCTAATGCTGCTCATGGCAATCCCAGTGGTTCAAGGATGGAAGTGACAATAGTAAACAGATCATGGCCTAGATTGCAGCTATGGCTAACTGAAGAATAATGACATTTAGCAGTACTATATAGCTGACAATAAAAAAAAGATTGGAAAAAAAATTGGAAAAGATTGCTGGAAGCACAGTTGGATAGATGACAAGACTCCACCAGGATGGACACCAAATTGTGTTATATGAGGACTCTGTGGACATAAAAGCCAGGCTGGTTTTCACTCAGAGCCATTGACAGATGTGGAAGCATCTGGGAAACCAGAGGCAGTGAAAAGGCCAAAGAGGGAATTGGTTCAGCAGACCTCCAGAGAAGATAAATGGGGAAGAGAAGTTGGTTCTAATTAGGGCATAAAGAGAAACAGCTAGCTAGCTGGAACTTCTCTTCGTTAAATGGAAAGTAGTTATTCTTTCCCTCAGCTGGTTGCCTGATCATGGCTGGTCTTCTACCATTCTAAATAAAAATAGCCCCACTAAAAGCAGTAGACTATTTCTGGGAATCTTTTGTGAATCTAGAACCTCTCAGTATGCTCTGAGGTTGGCCACAGATAATCTTTAAAATGATTCAATGCAAATTGATGTTGCCAATGAATTTAGAATCCAGAATGATGTCTAGCATGGTAGTGGGTCTTCCCCCTCCAGCATTATTGTGTGTTTATCTACATTCTTTTCCTAATACATTCTTGTTGCATTTCTCAGTGTTATGCAATCCTTCTGAAAATCAGTCTGTTCCACATTGTCTAGCATCATCTCATATAGCGAAGGAGAGAAAATCGCTCTCCCTGTCAACTTTCAGAAGATGCTGCACAACAGTATTATTTCAGGGAGAATTTTGCTAGCCAGCCATATTGATAGATGGTATGGTGGGCTATTTTGTTAACTTAATGTCTGGTTTAACCTGTTTTTATATGTTTGTATACTTTTGAAAATGTTCTACAAGCCTCCTTGGGCCCATTTTTCAGAGAATATGTGATATAAATATTTATTGGATTTATAGATTGCTTTCCCCTGGCCAAGCCAGGCTCAGAGTGGATCACAACTTTTATAAAACAATCTAAAATCAACCCATAAATTCCCTAAAAATACAACAATAAAACCAGGCGCCTATATAAATCAACAAAGATCGTTGTTACCTTAAGTAGGCAGTCTCCACTTTTAGTTGGGGGAATTAGATGGAGACAGAGAGTGAGGGGGGTAACTGGGATTGCTAGCCTATGTATACCTGGATAGTCCTGGGTGAAAACTCTCAAATGAGAATATAAGTGGATGGCATGGCTATTTATGGTACGATAAAATCAAGATACACGCATCATTTCGTAACCATATAATCAGGTCCGCTTTACTTCGTACTTGGATGAGATATAAACATATTTTTGAACCAGCAACACCGATGTGGATATCACCTCAAAAAATGTTGACATTACGCCCACTTAGACCAGATAAATTTATTACCTACCAGGATTTAATTAATTGGGAAGGGAAAAAATGCTCACTAAAAGACTTTCAGTTACTTAAAGAAGATTTACAATGGCTTCAATATTGTCAGATTAAATCAGTTTTTACACAAGATCTGAAAAATGGATTTTCTAAAGAAAAATCGCCTTTTCACAAAATGTTACTAGACAATGATACTCAACTGATATCTAAAATGTATAATCTTCTTTTAACAATATATTGTGAGCAGGAGACCATTAAACCAACAATGATTGATTGGGCTCAAAATGTGGGACATGATATTGTTTTAAATAAATGGGAAAGATTATGGTCAAAAGACCTGAAAGGAATAAATGCCCAGTTAGTTCGAGAAAATATCTATAAAATGATGTATAGATGGCATTTAACACCCAAGAAAATTGCAAGGATTTACAAAATGACATCCCCTAAATGTTGGAAATGTAATAAGGAAGTTGGTTCTTTTTACCATATGTGGTGGACCTGTGACAAAGCCAAAGATTTTTGGGATATGATTTATAATGAACTAAGACTGATACTACAAAAAAATATACCCAAAATACCAGAAATGATGCTATTAAGTATGATACCTGACGACCTGTCAACACAAAGAAATTTTTTGATTTATGCTACAACAGCTGCAAGACTGCTTTATGCAGCAAAATGGAAAGGGGCAGATATTCCCGGGAAAAAAGACTGGATTATGAAAATGTTTGAACTGGTGGAAATGGCAAAACTTACAGCTACTTTAAATCAAAAAGACAATGTTCGATTTATGGGGGAATGGGAGGCTTGGATGAAATATTGTGAATATGAATTAAAACTGGGAAAAATGGAAGAATATCTTTTAATCTGATCTAGATGATACTTTTAATATCAAGAGTTATAACCATTTATATCAATAGAGTATGTTATATGAAAGTTAAAAGAATTTTAAATGGGTTTAAGAATAATTAAGATCAGAACATAAAAATACTTTATTAAGAGGCGGACAGAGGTGATGGGGAAGTCAAAGAAATTTCCCTTGTTTTTTCTTTCTTTTTGTAATTTTTATATGTTCTTGATTGTTATGGAAAATTTCTATTATAAAAACCAATAAAAATTAAAAAAAAAAAAGAAAACTCTCAAATGAGCAGCCAGTTGTATAATTAAAGCATTCTAAAGAATAAAAGAATAAAAAGAATAAAAATAGTAAAACAAGAAAAATATTTCAGGCAATGAGCATATACACGTGAAACATATAATAGCTAACTAAGAGAAACAGGAGGAAGTCGAATTGGGTTTCAGGGATGGGTAATAGTTACCAGTTCTTGAAGGGACGTCCAAGGAAAGCACTGCTGAAGAGGAAAACGACCAGCATTTCAAAGGAAAGAGGAGCAAAGGAAAGAGCCCACATGCAAGTGGAGCAAAGGAAAGAGCCCACATGCAAGTGGAGGTGTGCGCATGGAACCAACACACACACACAATGAAAGGCCAATATTTATACCCCAAAATGGATCCTGAGGTGGTATGAGGTAAGCTGGCAGAAAAGCCAGAGACAAAGAATTGACTGCTTTTCCGGTGTTCCAACAAAAAGATAGGAGAAGCTTGATGAGTCGTCAGGACCCAAGAAAATACCTCGGCTATTCTCCTGAATACTGATTGATGGAATGGGAGCAGATGATGTAAGTAATGGTCTACTCAGAGAGCTGATAAAATCACCTTAGGGTGACACAAAGGGGATTAGCTGACCTCATTGTCCAGCCAGGCACACCTTAGGGCCAGTGGAAAAGTTCAGTGACCAACCACCTTCCTGCCCAGGCTTGACACACAGGATGGATCCCAAAACTCTCTGAGGTATCCATTTTGTGGGGATTAGTGTCTTGCTCTTATGCCAGTCTTTAGCGTCTGTGCCTTTGTAGCACCCCTTGGCAGGAAGAGTAGTCAGATTGCTTACATTGTGGTCTAGCTGTCTACCCTCTTTCTAGATACAGTTCTTTAAAAACACAGCTTCCAGTTCCAATCATTAAGAGCAGTTATTTCAGTTCATAGCTAAAATTAACCTTATATGTCTTTTTCCCATTTTTGTCACTTGCTCCAGTTGTTGATTCATGAAAGGATATGTTTTTGTTTAATATCTCAAGTATTTTTTTAAGGTGAAGGTTTTTTTTAAAAGGCTTTCTAAAACTCTTAGTTATGGGTATCAAGAACCCCCAGTCCAAGGGATTCCTGTTAGGGTCTGGCAGAACACAAAATTATCAAAAACAGCTGGGGTGTGTGAGCCCTCACACCTCAGTAGTAGCTGTTTGCACTATCCAAACAGCTAGAAGCCAAGGGGCAAGTATCCAACCTTCCTGGGCTTAAGGCAAAAATGTCACCCCTGCAAGGTAGACCACCTGCAGTGTGGGTATCTCAAATCAATTACTTGGTAGGTGTAGCCATGTAAACCTAGGTACTGGAATTAAATTAAAGGCAACCTGAAGACAAAAATGCCACAATAATATGATTAAAGTGATTTATTAAAATTGTGTAAGAATATTTCTAATATAACATGAGACAGTAAAATAATAAAGCTAAATTCAAAGGCTAACTACACAGAAAAGAACATTGGTTCAAGCTAACAAGATGTTACCATTCTCCAGCTCAAAATCTCCAGCAATGAAGTCTACTCAGTTCCAAGTTTCAAAGATTCAGACAGCATATCTGACCTATAGGATAATCAGAGAGTCAAAAGGACGGATAATGACACCAGAGTTTAGGCATCAAGACGCCATAGCTATATAGGTGAAAATGCTAATTTTTATGCCCAAAGATTAAGGATGGTCTGAGCTCATTAACCAATCAGGATTCTAGGTGATTATCTCAATTAATTGCATAAATCTGTTGCTAACCAGATGACCAAGGGGTCAGCGTGTGATAGGTGAGGAGGGGTTGGCTGCAGTCCAAGTCCTTCCCATCTTTCACAGGTGACAAGCCCATAATTTCTGCTAATTGAATGGAATGTGCTTAATTTGTTGGTGCCACAGTCTTCGTCCTTGGGACTAGGGATGCATAGCTATAACTCTCCACACCTGGAATCTTATCTTAGCTACAAGAGGTCACAGCCTGCTGAATCTTTCCACAAAACAGTTATTTTCCATCTCAGTCTACACTGTGGTTTCTGAGTAAGCCAAAGCCTGAACCAACCAACAAGAAACTGGTAAAAGGGACTCAGGGACTGGTAAAAGGGCATTTAGGATTATCTCCAGCAAGGAGATATACATTTGTACCATTGTGCTCCTGAGCTAGATCACTAATGGAAGTCAGAAATAGAAACATTACAATACACAGATCATTAAGGCAGAATGAATACAGTTGCATGCTGCACATGTCAGCAAATCAACATGGAAGGTTTCTGCACTTGGCTAATGTTCCAGTAAGGGTAATGTTAATGCTGCAGTTCTTAACCTAACTTAAGTAGAAGTTAACGTCCATGTAACTCAGCTTAAGTATAAATGTTTAAAGTTTGGGTACAAGCATATAGTCTAACATTTACCACAAACTTGTTATTTCTGATATATTTTGTAGTAAAACCGTTGTCTCTATTTTGTTTCTGTTTTGCCTTGGAAGAAAGTTTGGGAATGATTGCCAATTTTGAGTGGGATTTGGTGGAGTTTCCATTCTTCAGCTGTGGTATTAGCAATTGCATCTCTGAATATGGCAATTGCATCTTGTCTGGTCCCAACCCATACTTGTCAAAGCACACAGATGTATACTAAAGCATCACGTAGTTCACACCATGCCATTTCACACATAGCTGCTTCCAAGGTTCATACAGATTTCTTATCAACAGAACAATGATCAAATATAGGATTAAAGATGGAAATGTTACAGGAATTTTGAACCCATGGAAAAGTTGTTTTTCTGTTAAAAATGGAATTTTTGTGAAAAATGGAAACGTATGCAATATTTACAATCTTACCAAATCTAAACAAATGTTACTACTTTAAGAATATAAAATCAATTGTTCATAACTTTATTAGCTTATAGAATTGTATTATTTTCAATATTCATGAAATGTAATGGTGCAAAACCTTAATTTAAGGTTTAAAATTTAAGGTATACCAAGAATGAGAGAGAGGTTCAACTTGCTGTATCTTGGTATGCTACCTAAACCAATATATCTTAGATTTAGCAGTCAGATAAGCAGTCCAAAATAACTGTTGTGTATAGATACATTTTATAATAAAACAGGTTTCTTATTTGGGCTTGGAAACAGTCTTAATACATTCACAGTACAAATCAAAATATTATACACATGTACACACAGGGAAAATTATGCAAAATAACAAAAATAAAATGGATGTTTCAGTACTACCATTTCTCCCCTTTGCCATCTTGAACCATACAGCTACATCCACTGAAGTCTTAGAAGTATGTAACTCTGTTTAGGATTACACTGTTAGTATGAAAATAGGAATGTCACAAGTGCACAGAATGGCAAACCACCTCTGCTTAATCACTTGCCTTGAAAACCCTATGGGACCTCCATGAGTCGGCTGTGATTTGACAGCACTTTACACACACACAAACTGAGGTAGCACAACTGCAAAGAGGAAGAAATCTGGAAAATTGTCTGTCCAAATCTTGTCCCATTCACAAATTCACTAGGTTTGTGAATGGGATAAGATTTGGAAAGCCCCACTCTGTCCTATCTGCAATATGAGGATAATAATACTGGTTTCTGCCTTACAGGCCTGTTGCAAAGATTACTCAATAATGTGCATGTAAAGTGATCTGAACACCAGAAGTGTTATATAAATATAGGTATTATTATAGTATCCATTATCATACTAAGGTTTAATGGACTGTCAAACAAGCAAAATAGCAGTACACCTCTACTACAGTCTTTTTTGGTGTGCTTTCTTTGGGTAGTCGCCCACAGAACTGTCAAGAAGCGATGTAGTTGTATAAGTGCTACTTCTGTACACATACAGACATTTCCTCCATTGTCATCTTGTACTGATGATATGACTAATTTAATGAACGTTAGATTGCTAATCCTTAGTAGCATTATATTATAATTTCATTGTTCAAAATCTAATGTAAGAGAAACTATTTCAACTTTGGGAGTCCAATCACCAGTAATGTCTTCTATGCCATCGGTGAATTGGACCATTTATTATTTTGGTTTTTTTTTTAATGTTATTGGTTTTGGTCTAAGGGCTATTTATAAGTCTGCAGGAGCCACAGAAGGATTGCCTAAACAAACTGCTTCTGAACGACAGAGATCCCACTCAATTGTTGCAGGTACATTAATATATCACTGTGAATATAGGCACTGTGCTTCTAGGAAGAATCAGTACTGCTGAGGAGAATTTTCAGGAAGCAGTATACATCAAAATAGTAAACTTTTTATACATGCTGTGGCAGCTGCATGGAAAATCTGCTTTGTGAAAGCATTTTTCATAACACTTTTAAGGCTTGAATGGGACCTTGGGAAAGAAGTGGTCTCTGGGCATTACCAGTTAAAACCAGAGCCTTGAATGGCATCCAACATGAAGCCTAGAATAAATTTAGAATTAAATGCATAATCTTCTGCATGGAAAAGCCCCAGTGAAGCCTGAATTGTCTTTCAGCCATGGAGGACAATGACTTGATGTAAATGTCACCTGATGTACTTTTTCTTCTGTAGGACCAACTAGCTAACAACAATCAACCAAAACAATGAACATTTTTAATGATTGCTATATGGTTCATCCAATCTGGCCAGGAAGGCTCGCTACATCAAGAAACGTTTCTTCAGATACGTGAGGAGCAAATGCAAGATAAAAGAGGCCATAGGCCTGTCAAGAAGTTGAGGCCTCTCAATTTCTTGGAGTGTGTTATTTCTTTGGTTCAGGCCTGGGAGGCCTATGAGTTTTGTGTTATTAGGATTTTGGAGCAGTAAAATAGTAACACTTTGAAAACTGCTTTTAGTGGAGGGAACAAGATGGGCCTCAGCTGGTGCTTGTTAAAGCCTTCTCTCCCCTATCTGGAATGCAAGGCCGTGTCTTGCTCTAGTAATTAATCGGTCAGCCATCATGACAATGTCCAGGTGCAGGTAGTTCTGTAAGCTTCCTCACCTGAACACATCACTTAAGGAGTCAGCATTTCTGACCAAGTGATTAATTACCAGCTAAGTGCTTTCGTTTTCTCGGTTGGTTTCTATGAGCTCATCCTTTTGAGAAAACAAATATAAGGACAGACCAACCCTAAAGAAACTATGCACGCTTTGGGGTGCACAGAAGGAAGGCTGTGCTGGCTGCATCACAACCCATTTGATTTTGGCCCTACGGGGAACCTCTGGTCAACTTGACCTGCTTGGAGAAACTTTGGACAATTTGTGGAACTCTTGAATGCTGGAAGCATCTTTGGAAGTTGGTAACTATAAACCTGATGCAAGAAACCTTTGCCAACCCTTTTGAATCAAAAAGGCTTTTGAATGTACTAGGTAGCTATGCTAAATAGTTTTATTATTTTCTTGCTTAACACTTCATGACTTTTTCTTTCCTGTAAACCAGCTTGAATCTTATAAATAAATTGTTAGCCTTTAAATGGCTTGTGTCTTTTGATTTTGGGATTCCAAGCCTAATTCTAAGTGCCTTGTTTGAGTGTAAAAACCACCTACCAAAAACCTAAGACATTTTTTGGAGTGTAATCTTTCCCTGGCAGGCTTCTACCTTGCAGGGTAAGCATTACAGTTAACCTTTGAAGCTTGGCAGGGGTTATTCTGGACCCTGTGCCTGGAGGCTTACTTTTGTTCCAGAGTTGGTGGCAGCTACCATTAAACTTGGGGTGAAAGCCTGGAGTTTAATGTTTTGGGAAACTTTTGACCAAACCAAAGTAGCCTCCAACTGGTAGAGACTGGTTGGAGCTCTTTGACAAGGCCCACTATTGGGGGAAAATGGAGAAACTCTGACAGAAGACAGAGAGAAAGCAGAATGGCTCAATGTTTTTACCTGAAGAAGAGAACAGTTTCATCTAAAGATAGTAGTAGGCAAGACACGGTAACCAGGGTGCTGGTTGACATGGAAAGAGAGGTTGCTGAGCGGCATCTGGCTGCATTGGATGAGTAAAAATCCCCCAGGCCAGATAGTATGCACCCGAGAGTCCTCAAAGAACTTTCTAGAGAGCTTGCAGAGCCTTTGTCCATCATCTTCAAGACATCTTGGAGGATGGGAGATGTGCCACAAAACTGGAGGTGGGTGAATGTTATCACAATCTTCAAAACAGGGAGTAAGGATGACCCAGGAAATTACAGGTCAGTCAGTTTAACCTCTGTCCCAGGGAAGATACTGGAGCAGATTGTAAACGGGTCAATCTGTGAACATCTGAAGGACAACTTGGTGATCCAAGGAAGTCAGCACGGATTTGTCCCCAACAGGTTTTGCCAGACCAACCTTATTTCCTTCTTTAATAGAGTGATGAGCTTACTGGATCATGAGTATTCTGTCGATGTTCTTACCTGGTTTTCAGTAAAACTTTTGACAGTGTTCCCTATGATGTTCTGATGGGTAAACTGGAGGACTGTGGACTAGACAAACGCTTGCCCAGGATGCTTTAGGCTATTCCTGCATTAAGCAGGGGTTTGGACTAGATGGCCTGTATGGCCCCTTCCAACTCTATGATTCTATGATCTAATTCCTAAAAATCCCCACAATTAGATTGAATACTGCAGCCAAGACAGTTTTAAAGGATAGTTTAAAGGATAGTTTAGGAAACCAATTTTGTTATCTGTTCTGAATGGTCATCAAAGAGATTAAACTGGGATACATTCCTTATTCAGAAAAATGCACATATTTTAGTAGCAAATCAGTTAAACCAGTTCAAGAAATTCACGGTTTACATGCCATTTCATTGACTTTGTGATTATCTGAATTCTGTTTTTAATTCTTTATCACAGATATAGAAGCCCAGCTAGATGACTCTGAAAGAGGCAATTTTAAGTTAAAGCATTTCTGCAAGTGCTTCTTCTACTGAAAACTCAAGAAATTAAGCATTTATAGAAATCAAATTCTGGAACAAAGTAAATGCAAGTAGTTAATTCAGGTTTTATTTTAAAAGTCAAGCAAAATTGACAAATCCCCCCCCCCCCCCGGTATTTGCTCTGCTCTAGCAATAAAGCACCGGTCGAAAATGCATGGCTGTTTTGTCCTGTGATTCTCCCACGAATGTAGCGAATCTCCGTTGTCGAAATGCATGATTGTCCTGCCCATGGGTCCAAACCTAGTTCCATCACGCAACTTCCCCTGGTTTTTCCATCCCAATCGACTTTCCTCCTCTCCTCCTCCCATTTCCCTCCATGGTGACCTTGGGGAATATCTCCGCCATTTGCTGGAATGCTCGGACATCCCCACGAATGCTCCTTCATTCTATTTTTTAATCTTTTTTGACATTATGTTGGAATGTCGGTATACCAACGAAACGAAGTGACAGGTGGGTAGCACTTCAGCCATTCCTTGCCTATACACACACACACACACACACACACACATCCCTCTGCTGTGGGAAGAAACAATGCATGACGGAACAAGAGTATGTCTGCCCCCCCTCCAAGAACAAAGAAGCAGCTCTCCTCCATAGCTTTCCCCCCACCCTTGGAGTTCTTTCTCTACCCCGCTGCCTCACTACACTCTAAAAAATTCATGACGCAGGGTGTGTTTTGGTTTTTTGGGTTGTTGTTTTTTGCACGGGCAGATAAAAGCAGATTCAAGAGCAGGGGGGAAATGTGAAAGCATGCTTGCAGAAAAAATGAGTGTTTTATGTGTTATGTTGGTGTGACGGTATACTGACATTCCTGTATAAAAATAATTATTGGAAAAAATCGGTGCAAGGTCAACCCATTTCTGGCCTCAGCCAATCACAAAGCAGTGACGAGAATGATGACCACTCCCCAAGTAAACTTGTGGTACTACACATGGTAAAATCCCTCCCTGATCACTTGTGGGATTGAAGCAGGGCAGAATTCACCACACGTTCATTTTTTTAAAATTCGGAATAGAAAAGCATGAGACATGAGAGAGACAAACCAAGGACATCACAGCCATGCGTAAATGACCAATGTCCGATTTATTCATGTTGTGGTCACAGACCTTAACAAAACAATGACACCCAAAATGTCTATAGGACGAGTTGCTGGGCTTTTCGAGCTGTCTAAGAAAGTTCTGTAGCACACTTCTGAGTAGACTGGCCAGCCTTAGCAAAACAATGTTTCTTAAAATGTCTCATTATAAGGAAGTGAGAGGCATATACAGGAATGAACTTTGTAAAATTAATGACAGAAAACTGGACTGGTTTTTAAAACAACTGTATTTATTATTGTATAATGGTCTTTACAAGAAAGAACATGAGAGCACCATGAGTATATAATGTTACAGACTTGCATTTATTTACTTATTTTACTTCGCCTTTGTTCACAATTGAGACCCTGAGTACCTTTCTATTATGTGTAGCATACATGACTGCTTTTTGCTGAAAGCAATTTGAAATATAAAGTCATGTTTCCGCAATTTTTTTTGTAAGAGCAGAGTTGCTTGTTATTTCTGAGCTGCTGATCTTCCCATTAGGTTGAATATATTGTGCCTTCACAACACAAAGGAAAGATTTGAGCAATGTTCTGTAAATTTACAGACACAGAATAAATCAGGGAGAGGAAGATAATCAAGGTTGCAGATATAAGGGTTCAGAGAATGGTAAGAGGGATGGGTGTGGGTTTATTTTATTTTTGTTTTTTAGGAACCCAGTTCCAAATGCCAGAAATCCCATAGTGCTGCCAGTAGGGTTGCCAGGTCCCTCTTCGCCACTAGTTTTGGGGAGGTTTTTGGGGTGGATTTAAACTAATAGAAAAGTGATTCCATCTAAACATTAGGAAGAACTTTCTGAAGGTGAGGGCTGTTCGACAGTGGAATGTGCTGCCTCGGAGGGTGGTGGAGTCCCCGTCTTTGGAGGTCTTTAAGCAGAGGCTAGATGGCCATCTGTCGGGAGTGCTTTGATTGTGGGATCCTGCATGGCGGGGGGAGGTCACTGGGGATGTGGGGGGAGGTAGTTGTTAATTTCCTGCATTGTGCAGGGGGTTGGACTAGGTGACCCTGGTGGTCCCTTCCAACTCTATGATTCTATGAGCCTGAGAAGGGCGGGGCTTGTGGAGGGGAGGGACTTCAATGCCATAGAGTCCAATTGCCGAAGTGGCCATTTTCTCCAGGTGAACTGATCTGTATCGGCTGGAGATCAGTTATAATAGCAGGAGATCTCCAGCTAGTAGCTGGAAGTTGGCAACCCTAGCTGCCAGTAATGTCAACAGAAGCACAACATGGTCCTTCCCTTCCCAACCCACCATGAAGTTCCAAACTCACAATGAATCCCCAGCTTCCTCTATGAACTGTCCAAAACCAAGAGTGAGCTCTGTTTCTCTCACTTCCTGTCCCCCCATCCCAAATTTTGAATGCAGTCTGGCAGCATCCCGAACACTAGAATCTGCATTTTCTGAGACACCTGATGGCCATGTATGGGACTCTCCAGAGCGGCATTCAAGATGCTAGGTACAGAAAGGAAAAGTCCCTTTGAGAGGAAGGTTTTGTGATAGGAGAATTACAGCTCATGCCACTGAGCACCATAGAAGGGGGAAGGGGATTTGGGTGTATTCACAACAGGACATCAGTTGACAGTGACAGAGGCAATGGGGCTGTTACTACAGCAATATGCCAGAGCATAGCTACTGAGCAAATAGCAGAATGTGCCATGGGCTAGTGATGTCATCATCTGCACCCATGCAAGGTACTACTATCCCCTCAGCAGCCATGTGCTTGCACAGTGCTGTTGGAGTAACTGCTGTTGGAGTCTCTCCACTACCATCTCCTGATGCCATGTGGTAAGAGAATAAATCCCCTCACTGTTTAGTAGTGCTCTTCCCAGAACTTGCTCATGAGCCACACACCCCTCTCCATTCATCTCTGCCACCATTGCTGCAGCCACAGTAAAAGCCAGGGGAAGAGCTCTTGCTAGTCCATCACCGAGAGTGATCTGTTTTTACAGTTCTGTTCAATATGCTTGAATTTTATCCCCAGAATGCAAAATGTGGGTGGGAAACACATTGGTGGCAGCCCACTGGAGACTGTTAAACTGATATAATACAATAAAATAAATCAACTAATGAAAAACTAGTCTTGCTTCCTTTTTTGGTAATTTGCATCTAAGAATCAGGCCCAGGCACGGTGCCAGATTAGCTGACGTTTCTTTACTTTACAGTCAGAGCCTATGCATGTCTACTCAGAACCGTCTCACAAGCTAGTATTAGTGATGCCACTAGTTCATAATTCCCAGGCTGAGAGTATGAGCTTTGGCAGTTTATAATGCGCACATCTAATCCCATGCAGCTATTAAGAAGCCATTCTCCAGTTCAGCCACGATATACATTATTATTAGATCCAAAATCTACTTCAAAAAATTGAACATAAAAATACTGTGAGAAAGTCTTGGGAAGAACTGATAAAATTTCACAATGTATTTCAAAAGGTGGTTCCAATTTACTCAGACAGCCGATATTTAAAGGTGATCCAATTAAAACCATTAATAAATGTCATTTGACCCCTGTTAAATTGAAGGAAATATATTCATAGATGTTGAAAATGTAATTCTAAAACTGGTGATTAGATGGATATGTGGTGCCATTGTGGGGAAAAATCAAATAATACAGAAAGGGGTAATTACTACCATTAAAGGAATTACATAAATTACATAAATCTAACTACCATTATATTCATTACAACTAACATTTGCATATGATTTAAAAGGTTGAAGCTAGATGTTATGGATAGTTTGTTGACCTCTGCAAAGACAGCAGAAATATTAAAATGGAGATCAGTACCATTCAGGGTTCCTCATTGGTTAATAACCTAAACCAGACATGATACATTTTATTCACATCTCACTCATTAATAAAGCAGGAGGGAGCTCCCAGTTATACAAAAAGGGACAGATAGGGAGGGGGGGGGCTGAATCTTCCATCCTCATGTTGCCATGGTCAGTCATTTCAGGCTGTTTTCTCCTAACAATAATATCAGAAGTGAGCCAGGTTGAGGAGACAATAGACTGAAGCAACCAAGCATGGCAAGGTAAAAATGGGCTGGGGGGGGGGTCAGTTTTGCATACTCGTGTTCCCCTTGATGTGCAATATGTCGGTCCTGTGTTTTATATATCCATTTGTCTGTTTCATTTTCCAATAATTGCCTTCCCAAACAGCTTATGTCATTAAAAAGAGGTAGCAATAAGGCTTACGATCTATAAGCCATAAGGCGTACAATCTAAAAGACAAAAGAAGGGGAAAGTAGTGAAGTGGCAAGGAACAGAGTTCTGCTTGACAGCTAAAAATGTATACAGTTGGGCCAGGTTGATCTTCCCTCAGAACTGCCAACTGGTTGGCTACTGTGAGAAACAGAATGCAGCTGGTTTAGATGGACCACTGGTCTGACCCAGCAGGACTCTTCTTATGTTCTTACTGGAAGCCTTGTGTGAATGCAGGTGGTGGAACTATCTGATCTTTCTTCCTCTGGCTGATGGCAGAGTCCAGAGTAGGGGGGAATTCTCCAGCAGGTGGATGTTGAGTGTTGGTTCCTTGCCAGCTTCTGAAGGGTAGCTTATGCAACCCAAGAGGACCTATCACTAAGACCTTATGAGATTTGAAAACTCAGGAAGGCTCAGTCAGCTGACCTGATGTATCTCTCTGGGCAGACTATGAAGGGAACTGCAACCAAAACTGCTTTTACTTCTTATGCTTTTCCATGTTGAGAGTGGCCAATGTGAAAATGAAAGAGAACTGAAATAGGAAGCTGGGGGGTGGATTCCTTTAGTCACCATGTCTGTCCTTAATCTATTGCCCATCAGCTTCAATGGGTGACCTTGAGTTCGACTACTATAGGAGAGGGAGAAAAAAGTTTTCTCTATCCACTCTCTGCTGTGTGCACAATTTTCCTATGATGTCAGTGACTTGCAATGCAGAAAGGACAGAAATGGGAGGTTCCTTGGTCACCCTTTTGGGAATCCATGGTTTGCTTTGTTTATGATTGTAATACTTGTTTTTACCTTTTTCACAAGACCACTGCTATCATAAATAGGTTTTCTGCATTAAAATTATCTTTGCATTGGTCTTTACCTGAGATTTAGTATTGGTTTTGCCATAGAATGGGGTCCTTCGTTTTCCCCCCTGCTAAGTGCCATAATGTTAATTTGTGCTTTCATAGAAATACTGCAGTTACCTTGTTTTTAAGTTTGCATTTCATGGTATTTTTTCTTGGTGCTGCTTATCTGATAGTGTTGTTTCTGGTGCTCTTCCTAGTCTAGTCCATGTTCTGTTTCTAGGACAGAACAACACTTGGTAATATGTTGGGGGGGGATAAGGAGAAAATGTCATGAATTAATAAGGAATTTTAAATATTTGTCTTAGTACCTTGGGATACTTTTCATTACACAGAAGTATCTCTCTTTAATGAAAAGGTTGTCAATCCCTGATCCAGACTGTACTGTTATACGAATGGGGGAAATATATGAATAAACAAGCACAGGTTATCTCAAAAAGATGTTGGTTTGATTTTGAACTTACAAGTTAACAGATTTGTTTAAAAAAAGAGAAAATCAAGAATATGATACTTTAGAAATACCAGCGGGTCTTTGTTTATGTTATATAAAAAGAAGTATCCATCTAATCGAAAGAAAATTCTCTTACTTTGATAATATTGATTTTCCTCACTTTGGTTTAAGTTTTAATGTTTTGCTTCATCCCTGTAATCATCATCATTGTCAAATTATCTGATAAAATGGGGGACGGGACAATAAAAGAATGTAGATTGTTTTAATGATCAGCAGTCCTAAGATCTCTATTCAAATCTTCATCTTTTGTATTCTCCAGGTAAATTAATTTTAATTTCCCAGCACATTGTTCAAAGCAGTCAGGCTTGGAGAATGGGAGGGGGGCTGGATGGACCCAGAGAACCAGAGATCTGGAAAGGGGTTTTGGGAAAGATAAAGAAAGGCTCCATGGCAGAAACCAGGAGGTGTTTCAGAGCAATCAGGAGGGCAGGCATGGGGAATATGGGCTGTAGTGACTGAAAGAGAAGGAGAATAAGAAAAGGGGAGCTACCAGTATTAAAGAGCACATGTCCCTTTAGTGATAGAGGTAGATCTAACCCATGGGTATGGTTAAAACCTGACCCATGGGTATGGTTAAATCCCAGACTTTATAAACCGAATTATAATCTTTATTATGCATCCTGTGATAGGTCTTGGAGTCAAAGTATGTTATGTGCTATTTTCAGGCTTCAAGAAATATATTTCCTTTACTAGTATCTGTTTGGGGAAATACTGATTGTGGTACTGATGGTACTGATTTAAACCTATGAATACACATACATTTGAACATGGGTCTCTCATATTCTAGTTTGACACTCTGGCTCTTAGCTCCCCCACAGCTTCCTCTCCCTGGGAAAAGTCTAGCCAAACTGCTAAAATCATGTGGTAGAAAGTTGCTCAGGTGAGTTGTATGGTGGTCAGTAGGGCTGTTGAAAAAAAAATCGGTAAAATTCAGATTCAGCAAAATTCGGTCTGTTTTAATTCAGGAAATGCTGAAGCCCGAACTCCCCCAATTCGGATCCATGGAATTCGGCACCAAGTTCCGAGTTTGGGGAAAAATTCGGCCGAATAAAGCCATTAAAAATGTATTCGAGCCTTTCCGCGGCTCCGGGGGGGCATTTTTGGAGGTAGAGGTCCCAAACTTTCCGGGTAGCTTGAGGGGACACTTCTTGCAAGAACCCCCACATTTTATAAAGATTGGGTCAGGGGGTCCCGAGATATGGGGCCCAGAAGGGGTCGCCCCCCCAAAACAATCGCCCACAGGAATAAAGCCACTTAAAGCACATTGGTGATTTTCCACAGCTCCGGGGGGGGGGCATTTTTGGGGTTAGAGGTCTCAAACCTTCAGGGTAGCTTGAGGGGACGCTTCTTGCAAGAACCCTCAAGTTTTGTAAAGATTGGGTCAGGGGGTCCCGAGATATGGGCTCCGAAAGGGGTCCCCCCTAATGTGCATTTTTATTTCAGTTACAGCACACATTCGAGTCATTCCATGGCTGCAGGGGGTGCATTTTTGGGGGTACAGCCCCCCAAATTTCAGTGTAGCTTCAGAGGAGTCTTCTTGTAAGAACCCCCAAGTTTTGTAAAGATGGGATCAGGGGGGGCGAAATATGGGGTCCCCCCTTTCCCTATTGGGATGAATGGGATCAGGAAATCCTATGCATCTAGAGAGCGGAAAATCCAAGGAAAAACCTCCCATGCTAACCATTGCAATGCAAAGCAACACACGAGCAAATGTATTGTGAGAGTCAGATTTTGCAAAAACATTTTTGAGCGAGCAGCAAAACAGACTATGCAAAAAAAAAACCAGAGTTTGTATTTTTTGCCCTGCTCCTTCTCATGGTGGAGGGACGCTCCCCCTTATGCAAATGACCCCGCCAAACTCAAGCAAGTCTCACCAGCACCACCCCCACCTCTCCAACTAATATGGCGCCGCGGTGCACCCCCCAAACGGGGAAAAAATCCAAGATGCAGGGGATCTCACGCAAGCCACCCCGTTGCACTCAACCCCTGGCTAGATGGAAAAACACCAAGGAGGAGGCGCGGCCTGGGTTCCGAGTTGAGAGGGACTTGCTAGCCGCTGCACAGACTCAACTTTAAACTTTAAAACTTTAAAAGCAGTACACACACTCCCACAGAGGTGAGCAGTCCCACCTCCCTCGTAAGAATGGGCTAAAGCCTCCTTTGGCTTCCCCCCCCACAGAAACTGCCCCCCCACACAGACTCTGCTCCCCCCACATACATACGGGAAAAAATTATAGATTAAAGCCCCAAAAGGGGTCTTACTGTGGATGTTTTCTGTTCCATCAGGAGGGATTGGGAGGAGTGGGTAATCCATTACGATTCCATTTAAGCACGGGAAGTTTTGCCTTGGATTTGCCACTCTCAAGATGCACACAGGATTGGCTGATCCCATTCATCCCAATAGGGAAAAGGGGGGGACCCCATATTTTGCCCCCCGATCCCATCTTTACAAAACTTGGGGGTTCTTGCAAGAAAGCTCCTCTGAAGCTACGCTGAAAGTTTGGGGGCTGTACCCCCAAAAATGCACCCCCTGCAGCCACGGAATGGTTCAAATGAGTGCTGTAAATGGAATAAAAATGCACATTAAGGGGGGGACCCCTTTCGGGGCCCATATCTCGGGATCCCCTGACCTAATCTTTACAAAACTTGAGGGTTCTTGCAAGAAGCATCCCCTCAAGCTACCCTGAAAGTTTGAGACCTCTAACCCCAAAAATGCGCCCCCTACAGCCACGGAAAGGAGCAAATGAGCACACGCACCCCCCCATGGGGATTTCTCTCTCACACAAACAGATACTCTCTCTTTCTCTTTCCAGGCCACGCAGCAGCTGGGCTCACGTGCTCAATCGCGACTGATTGGCCAGAAGAAGACCCTGCTTGGCCACCGATTGGCCGTGGGAGAATGCTGCTTACTAACTGATAGTTCTGCTGCTGTGCTGAACCCCAAATTTGCTGAATTTATTTGCCGAACACCCCGAAATTGCCAAATTCGGCTCCCTGTTTTCCCGCCTTTTTTGAGTTCGGTTCCATCCAAACTAAAAACTGCCGAATTTGGGGAAATTCGGCTGTTTTTCGGTTCGGGACGAACCGAATCGACAGCCCTAGTGGTCAGCAGTCAGACCAACCAAGTCATAGAAATAGAGTCTCCAAGGAGGTGAATATCTAAGCGTTTCAAAATTAACACCTTTAAGACATTAGAACAGTATTTAAAATAGGTTATATATACAATCTTTAAATAATTAAATAAAAACATAAGAATATCATAGCAACACAATAAGGGAGGGGGCCCAATGAGTTACTGGGGTATGCCAAACAAAACAGAAAAGTCTTCAACTGCTTGTGGAAGAGGGTAGAGGGAGACAGACAAATCTCCCTGGGGAGAGAGTTCCAAAGTTCTGACACCACAACCAAGGAGGTTTTTTGTTGGGTTGCCATCCATCTAGCCTCAGATAGCAGGGTTACCCAAAGCAGGGTTTCTGAAGATGACCAGAGTAGAGGATTTCCACATGAATGGTTCTTGCAGGTTATCCGGGCTGTGTGACCGTGGACTTGGTAAGACCATGGTCACACAGCCCGGATAACTTACAAGAACCAATGAACTCTGACCGTGAAAGCCTTTGACAATATTTTCCACATGAATGGTTTGCAACGTTTAACGCAATATTTGATTTATTCTTATCCACACTGTTCCCCCCCCCCCATTTGGTTTTGGAATGCTTTGCAATCGTTTAATCTCCATGTTATCTACAACTCTTAAACCGCGATGTTTCCTTTTTCTCCATTTCAAAGATGACTTCCCTTGAAGTTTGGACATGTTTGAAACACTCATCCTTTCTCCACCCCTCCGTTGTCCACTTCCACCGCCTTCCCGCTCCCCCGGGCACCCATTCCCCAGCAGTATTTTTAAAAATTATTTCATGCATTGAGACTAGCGAAGGGAAGAAGGAACATTGGAATGTTACACTAATAAATCCTCCCCGCTGGATTATTTGTGCGGGTTTCCAATGCTTCCTATGGTTGCTTATTGCATTTCACAGGTGACATAAGGGTTTTTGTTGTTTTTTAAAACTTTGGGGGAGATTAGGTCGGCACAGCATCCATTACTAATGTGTTTGCCATTTGGCGAACTGTGCTGTTGTTCCTGCTCCACCCAATTCCAGAGCCCGTTTCTTTCTTTTCTTTTTTTCCTTAGAGATGGATGAAAGAGGAATGCTTAGTAATGAACTGTAAAGGTTACCATCCATCCATACTACAAATTCGATAGCACAGTAGATGGACGTGCTCTGCTTGCCTTGCGGGGGAATGTGTCAGCTGTTGAATGGTGGATCGCAGTTCGGGTTGGGGCATCCATTGACCTTTCCATATGCATAATAGAGGATTAGGAACATGTGCACTAGAGAATTGCCATTTCCTGAACATTCCCAGAAATCCATGAGTGCCATGCAATGTGATTCTCCAACGTACACTCAAAATGGCATTTAAACACAAGAATCTCACAAAAACAGTGGAGGAACCAATTAAAAAAAGAAGTCAGTGAGACATCAGTGAGACGTCGACCAATCAGTATGGTGACCATCACACTATTGCAGCTTCGCTAGAGTGCATGGGCAAAAAAACAAAAAAGAGGGGAGATGGGGGAGTGTTCTGCGCCTCCACAACATCACAAATGATGAAACGCTCCCCCAGGGAACATATTGTTCCTCTTTAGGGAAGTGTGGACAGGGTCAAACATTCTTGGGAACAAGGAATACAATGGAATAAGAGGCAAAATGCAAACAAAAAATTTGAATGTGCTGCCAAACCTCGCAGATCAACCACAAGGATTATGTGTTTAATCTACTGGAAGTGCATGATAGAGCTGAGTGTTATCTGCATATTTGTTACAACTCAGCCCAAACTTCCAGATGACCTTCTCCCAGAAGTTTTACGTACATGTTGAAAAAACATGAGGGACAAAACAGAAGTTGGCAGGACCCCAAAGGCCAGTAGCCAATGGGCAGAGCAGCAGTACCCCAGCACTATACACTGGGTTTTGTGGCATCAAGTTATCCTGTAGCCACTGCTGGATCTGGGTGAGTCACACAAGTTGCATGGTACTGAATCACCCAAGGTACTCATCAAGTGGCTGCTGTCACATGGTAGCAAGTTAACAGGTAGTCACACTGTGGCTTGAGTGAGTTGCAGAAGTTGTGTGACATCAAGTCATCCAGTGGTTGCTTCTGGGCCAATGGGTAGAATGGGAGGCCAAAACAGCCCTGGAAAGGACACTGCCCACCCATTTTTATTGACAACCCCCCAAAAGGCTAGCAATATTGTTGTGATTGTCTAGCCACAACACAAATGGCCACAGAGATCTCAGGCGACATTCATTTCCCAAGCTACAGGCATTACTCTTATTATTGTGTGTGTGTTAATCTCCAATGAACTTTTAAGATTTCAGATTTTTACACAATTGTGGTGTTTTTCTCAAGTTTGCAGAAACAATTGTGTTGTCTGTTGATGGTCCTAGTCTGTAAATTTAAGGATCCACATCTAGGACCATGTTGAGGGTTGACTATAACAAGCAAGGAACCCGCAAACGTTCCCATAGCCTCTGCCCATTTCCTCCTTCCTTCTCTTCTTCCCACCCATCAGCCAACTCTGTCCTCCTGTCTTCAGATTTCCCTCCTGCTCTCCCCATGGCAGCCTCTACCCAAGAAAACTATGGCTGAGCTATGCAGTGCCAGGTGCCAGGTCAGACCCAGTTATACATCAACAATGAAAAATTAAGAGTAGGAAAACTGAAATCTTCATTTCCTTGGTGTCAAATAAAATTTCACTAGGCAGTATTTTTGCAAGCTGTTCTTCTGAAAAAAGAAAAGAAACAATAAGCCTACACACACACACACACAACACACTAGTTTAGTAATTTCCAGCTGATGAAGATCATCATTTATCATAGTAGGGAGATAATAATCTTTCTGTAAGGCAAAGTCTATCCTTACTTTCAGATTAAGTGTTAGATTTTTCCAAAAATGCTCATTCTTTTCTCTGATGTTTACTCTACTGTGAGTAGAACTAGGTTGCCCTTTCTTTCAAATGCCACATGCTGTTTATTGCTGAAAGTTCTTTATAAGACTGATTACTGTATTAAAACCAAGGACATAAAAGCTAGCAGTTGTCCTATACAAACCCACACAGCTGGAAAAATAATTAATCTTTTTCTGCTTATGCTACAAGGGAACCAGTACCTATACTGTGATAATAAATTTAGATGAATGCTGAGAAGAATAGCATGATTCTTTGCCAAATTTTGTTATTCAGACCATCATTGAATGGATTGATGCAGATTCCATATGTATCACCACCAGTCTTCTGTGGCAAGATTCAGTTCAACAGTCAAAGCTGGCATGTTTTTTAAGCTTCGGAATCTTCAGAACAAGAAGTCAAAGAGTGTTGGAATATAGAAGCCATCCCCATTGTGGTGCCCATGAGCTCCATGGTGCGTGCCAACACCTTTCCTGGTGTTTCTAAAACGTAGATGGAGCCATGTGGGGCTCTTGCCAAGCAGGGCTTTTGACTGGCCACTGGAGATCAGATTGGCTGTGCAGATTAAAATAATGTTTCAATTGGAGCTGCCACCACAGCCTTGGTTTTATTCTCTCTCATTACTCTTCCTAGTGTATTTTTTAAAATTATGATTATCTCCCCTGTGCTTGGACTTCCTATGGGTATGAAACTCTGCCTCCTTTTGCAGTCATTTTGTGGTTGGCTTTACCTCCTGCAGCAGCCATTTTATAGTTTCACCCACCACCCTCTGTCAGGATTCCAAAGGAACCACAGGCTCAAAAAGGTTGGGGACCCCTGGAATACAGCAATGTCCTGTGTACAAAGAAGAAGAAGAAAGATGATACTGCAAGGGGAAGCAAGCTCTAGCTAGGCAGAACTGTAGGGAAAGTATTTTCTTTGTACAGGCACTCCTCCTTGTCTGTCTGCAGAATGCTAGTCTTCTGCATTTCTTCTAGAACTATCTAGAACTCTCTCAGCTATCAAGGCTGGGACAGCTAGGTTTATCTACTCTTTCCTATCCAGTTTGTAAGTTCCAAAATAAAGCTGCTTCTTTTTTTTACCCATAATCAGTTCAGTGTCCTGACTGCTGCATAGGCCCTCCACCAACAAATAGGACAACATGTAATTAATTACATGTTACATGTTTTTATTTAGTAGCTGATCATTTAGGGAGTTTAAAAAACAAAGATTATGTCTGTGCAAGCTTTTAATGTATATATTTATGTGGATTTCCACCCCACCGTACTCTAATAACAATTTTTTAAAAACCATAAAATAGAACAAAGATGGAACTAAAACATCAGCCCTAACACAAAGATCATTGTTGGAAGGAAAAGACATTATAAAACAAGATCTTTGAAGCAACTGGTTAAGTATAAATGCTAGTCTGCCCTGTAAGTCCTACTTTCAGCTTGAATTTCATTGTATTGTAATAGTCAAAAATTCAGTTGGCTCCAATGGTCTGCAAAAATATCAGGGTTGCTATCCTCCACGTAGGGCCTAGAGATCTCCAGTATTTCAACTGATCTCCAGATGACAGTGACCAATCCCCTGGAGAAAATGGCTGTTCTGCTTATTTCAAAATTTGCCTATAATATCACATGTTAATTATTTTGACACTTGGAGGAAAGACATACTAAATTTCATCTGGCAAGGGAAAAAACCAAGGATTGCTTACAAACACTTGGTAGACTCTAAAGTTAGAGGAGGTTTAGCACTACCAAACTTTCAACTTTATGCTGAAGCGGCCACTTTAGTATGGCTAAAGGACTGGATTAACCTATCAAATACACGTTTGTTAGATCTTGAAGGATTTAACAATATAAGTGGATGGCACGGCTATTTGTGGTATAACAAAATCAAGACACAAGCATCATTCCGTAATCATATAATCAGGTACTCCTTAATTTGTATTTGGATGAGATATAAACATATTCTTGAACCAGCAACACCGATGTGGATATCACCTCAGGAAATGTTAACATTACGCCCACTTAGACCGGATAAATTTGTTACTTATCAGGAGTTAACTAACTGGGAAGGGAAAAAATGCTCACTAAAAGATTATCAGTCACTTAAAGACGATTTACAATGGCTTCAATATTACCAAATCAAATCAGTCTTTGCACAAGATATGAAAAATGGATTTTCTAAAGAAAAATCGCCTTTTCACAGGATGCTATTAGATAATAATACCCAACTGATTTCCAAAATGTATAATCTTCTTTTAACAATATATTGTGAGCAGGAAACAATTAAACCAACAATGATCAATTGGGCTCAAACTGTGGGACACGACATCGCTTTAAATAAATGGGAAAGACTATGGTCGAAGGACCTGAAAGGAATAAATGCACAGTCAATTCGAGAAAATATCTACAAAATGATGTATAGATGGCATTTAACACCTAAGAAGATTGCAAGGATTTACAAAGTGACATCCCCTAAATTTTGGAAATGTAATAAAGAAGTTGGTTCTTTTTATCATATGTGGTGGACTTGTGATAAAGCTAAGGATTTTTGGGATATGATTTATAATGAATTAAGACTAACAGTACAAAAAAATATACCCAAAACACCAGAAATGATGCTATTAAGTATGATACCTGATGACTTGTTAATACAAAGGACTTTTTTGATCTATGCGACAACAGCTGCAAGATTGCTCTATGCAGCAAAATGGAAAGGGGCAGACACTCCTGGGAAAAAAGACTGGATTATGAAAATGTTTGAACTGGTGGAAATGGCAAAACTTACAGCTACTTTAAACCAAAAGGACAATGTTCAATTTATGGGGGAATGGGAGGCTTGGATGAAATATTATGAATATGAACTAGGACTGGGGAAAATGGAAGAGTACCTTTTAATCTGATCTAGATGACATTTCTAACATAAAGAAGTGTAATTAATTATATTAATAGAATATTGTGATTGAAACTTAACTGAGATATAAGAATAATTAAGATCAGATCATATCACGATGGGATAGAATACTTTATTAAGAGGTGGACGGAGGTGATGGGGAAGTCAACAAATTTTCCCTTATTTTTTATTTTTATTAAGTACTTAAATAACTATAACAACATTACTTATGATTTAGTTTTTTACATTACTTTTATTGTTGTTTGTCAACATGGAAAATTTATATTATAAAAACCAATAAAATTTTCAAAAAAAAAAGAGAGAGAAAATGGCTGTTCTGGAGGGTGCTGAGCTCCCTCCCCAAACCCCATCCTCCCCAGACTTCACCCCCAAAATCTCCAGGAATTCCCCAACCTTGAGTTGACAGAGACTCAGGATAATTAAACCTTCAGAAGTGAAGGATCTTATCTAATATCATTTTCTGAATGATCTCTTCTCATAGCTCCATTTTCCAGGACACTGAGTACCAGAATTAAGAGTTTTGTATTATTTGACCTAATGGTTGTCCAGGTGGCCATGAATTCTTGAAATGGACTTAGAGAATTAACCTTGGCATATGTGATGAAATCATTCACATCAATAAATATGGATGTACTCAATGACATGTCTTAAATCAATTTGGTAATCTTGATGATGAAGTGACTGATGCAATGGAAAACCAGGCTCCCCCTAGATATCTAATGTGAAGTGACTGCTGGCAAAATATGGAGACATGGATAAACCCTTGGGCAAAAAAAAAAAAAATTTTAAGAAACAATCTAGTCTTTCATATAAAAGAAATTGAAAATGCAAAGGCAATTTCAAATTGGGAATGGCAGGAAGTTCATTACTGCCACAGGGAGCACTAGTAATAGCATTGTATTTTGTAATTCAGAGTGATGTGTCTGCTGAAGACTTCAAGGAGCACACACAGTATGGTAAAATGAGATGGAATGGAGATCACTACCTAAAATAGATATTTACTGCTGTGCTACTCCCTTGTGGTATTATCAAACAATATTGAGTAAGTGCTAGTCCATGTCAGCAAATATTAAATATTCCTTGCAGCTTTTATCTTGGGGCAAGGGGAAGTTAAACAAAAAGAAACCTATACTTTCATGGCTGCATTCAGCATGCACAATGGCAAGAAAGAATAAACTGTGCTGCACTGTGGGAATTGCTATTTAATATGTAGAGTCACTAAAGATAACACTGCTTAGGCAAATGACTTGGATTCCCTTAAGTAAGTACAATAAATAATGTGTGTGAGTAATAAAAACACTATCTGTTGAAAATTACAAGGCACTTCTTAGTGGGAATAAATGGTTCTGTCTTATTGCCTCAAAAATAAACACTGAAGCAATTTAATGCTTGACTTTTTCAGTCTGTGATCCAAGAGAGATTTGTTGGAATTTTCTTAAAATTAAGAATAAAGCAAAATGAAAAATGATTTCTGCTCTTCTGGCTTAATATGGATTTAAAGTCAGACCAGGAAGTTTTACTCACAGCTCTACAAATAACATTATTTTATCCTTCAGACTCCCTGCATAAGGTAGCAATATAAACTGAAGGAGTTATGAAACTGAGTGGATATAACACCATTTACAGTGACTTGGCACACAAAATCACTAAATAAGATTGTATAAATAGCTGATTTAAGGCAATGTAACCTGGTGAGTATAATGAAGGCAAAACAGGGCCAGCTAGATCAGACTTTTCCCCCCAATTCCAATTGCACGATACTGATGCAATGCAGCAAGATCAATTGGGAAAAGCTGTTTAAAACTGATCATTGATCTAAAAGGGGTACTCTAACAGATCTGCATTCCAACAAAATAGTGCATTCCAACAAAATTCATCACATATTCAGTATTGTGACAACTTCTCTCTCAAAATGTCTAAAGCCTTTAACTAAAATGGGACGGAAGTGGAAGAATTGATTGAACAAGCTAGCTTAGTTGACAGAAACAAACAAACTTTGGAAGCTGCAAACTTTATTTTGCATCTGTGGCTCTTTCACCAACAGGCATATTGCTGATGCCATTTACCCCAAACACAGAATAGATGGGTGCTTAATTTGGGCATCTATGAATAATGAGTTTGTGAAAATGTAGCCCCAAAGGCAACATTCAGAAATAGACCTGGAATGGTGAGGCTGCCTTGATGATGCCATTAAGATTTCTGCATGCCACCCACCCTTACGCTTGCAGCCAGACTTGCAAGCTCTGTGTTCTTCAATCAATTTCCCCCCACTTCTTTTGTAGCACAAGCTCTAATGGTTGCTTAGAAATTGCTGTAATAATGTTTGGTCAGCCTCCCAAAGATGGTACTAAATAGAAGGCAGACTAAAATGTAATAGACAATCCAGAATGAAAAATGCTGCCTTTGCTGACTCTTAATATAGCCTGACAACAGATGACAGCACAGCTGTTTTTAGTATTTTAAGCAGCCTTATGTTTAAAAAATGGTAGTGACAGCAATGATCTACTGTGCCATTTCTCTCTCAAAGTCAACTGCACTAAGGTGCTCCAAATTTTTTTATCATTTATTTTCCGAACACCCTTGCAAGGGTAAAAATGTGCATTTACTTCCTCTATAGATATGGAATTGAGAAAAGCAAAAGGTCTTGAGTGTGGTAGTTAGTCAGTACTGCAGAGGAGTCATGCCGGAGAAGCTCTGCCTCCCCAATTCTCCAAAAAGCTTGTGCATGTGAAACTGAGCTTGATCCTTCAGAATATGCTTCCCCCCACTTACCCTTCCCTTTAAACTGGCACTGTGATATTGGCCAGAAATTAGTCTGATGCTAATTGAGGCAGGCAGGGTTTTTTAGTCCAAACCTGCCTGCCTCTGTTATCATCAGACTAGTTTCAGAGCCGCAGGTAACTTAAACACATCAGGAGAGCTTTATTCGCCAGAAGCCTGAGTGAGGCTCCACGCCTTGCACCACCCATTGGTTTTAACAGTATCTGCAAATACTGCAGATCATCTGCTAGTTCTTTTTCTCCATTGTATTTCATGCTTCCTATTTCTCAATTGACAATTGTATACTCTGGTTCTTGCCTTTGTGTTAACACTGCTTCTATTACCTCCTCCCCTTTCTTACTCCTGCATTAATCATAGCCTATCTAAACCAATGTAGCATAATTGTAAAGACCACTGGGCTTGGACTAGAGATTCTATGTTCAAATCCTTGTTGAAGTCAACAGTAAAGCATATTGGAGGGCCACTCAGTATTCTGCTTGATGAGGCTGTTGTGATCCTGCTTTAAGCTCCTTAGAACAAAGGTAGGTAACAGGTTATAACTGAAATAAATTGTCCTCTTTGTTGATCTCAGCTGAGTTCCTGATCTAAAAGAGGGATCTTTCCAGCTCATTAGTTTGATTCTCATTATATAGTGGATTCCTGGCTTGATTTTACATTAGCTTCTGGTTCATGTGATTAACTCTAGCATGAATCTGCAAAAACTCATGACTGCAAAAAAAAATACACCTCAGTTTTGCATAGGGGGAAATGAAATCTAAAAAACAAACAAACAATCAAACAAAACAGGAGGTTAGAACCCTCCAAAATAATGGAAGCAGAGCCTGTAGCTTTAAGAAATAAATGGCCTTGGTGGCTGTTGCTAGGCAACCACAACAGTGTGGCTGTCTTTAAGCCTTTTTTCTGTCAGGAAAAGGCAGGGGGTGGGGTCAGGGCTGGATTGGCCCTTTGAAAGCTGGACCCAGTAGCAGCTACTGGATGATTTACTAACATGTAATTTGCATTACTGACCCAGGACTGGCTGCTTGCTACTGTTCAACAGCAGTCACCCCATGAAAGACACTGTGGTGTAGTGGTCAGAGCTTTAGACTGGGATCTGAAAGATCCAGGTTTGAATCTCTACTTTGCAGTGGAAGCTGGGGCTGTCGATTCGGTTCATCCCGAACTGAAAAACAGCCGAATTTCCCCTGATAAGGCGGTTTTTAGTTTGGATGGAACCGAACTCAAAAAAGGCGGGAAAATGGGGAGCCGAATTCAGCAAGTTTGAGGTGTTCGGCAAATAAATTCGGCAAATTCGGGGTTTGGCGCAGCAGCATAACCGTCAGTTAGTAAGCAGCATTCTCCCGCGGCCAATCGTGGCCAAGCTGGGTCTTCTGCTGGCCAATCAGTTGCGATTGAGTGCATGAGCCCAGCTGCTGCGCGCCTGGGGAAAGAAAGAGAGAGTATCTGTTTGTGTGTGAGAGAGATCCCCCTTGGGGGGGGGGGGTGCGTGTGCACATTCAAACTATTCCGTGGCTGCAGGGGGCGCGTTTTTGGGGGCAGAGTCCCCAAACTTTCAGCATAGCTTCAGAGGACCTTTCTTGCAAGAACCCCCAAGTTTTGTAAAGATTGGGTCAGGGGGGGCTGAGATATGGGCCCCGAAAGGGGTCCCCCCTCCTTAATGTGCATCTCTGACAATGGTGGTTTGCAATTAGCAGAGCTTGCCACCCACGCCCAAAGCTCCCAGCCCCGACAAACAGCTGAGCTGCGGGGAGCAAGGGCAGGGCAGGTGCGAAGAAGATGGAACAGAAGACATCCACAGTAAGACCCGTTTTGGGGCTTTTCTCTATAATTTTTCTCCTCTCTCTCTGTGTGTGTGAGGGGAAAGCAGAGTCTGTGTGTGTGTGGGGAGGGAGCAGTTTCTGTGGGTGGGGGGGAAGCCAAAGGGGGCTTTCGCCCGTTCTGCCTGGGGTGTGTGTGCCCCCTCGAGTCTCTCTCTCTCCCTGGTTTGAGGGGGGGCTTCCGTTGTGTGTCCTCAGGTTTTCCCTCATTCATAAGATCGGTTAGGTCTATTTTGATGCTTGCTCAAAACTGGTTTTCAAATTGTGACTTAAAGAATGCATTTGCCTGGTCCCGAGTCCGATGCAAAAGGGGAAATTCCACCCCCTCCTGCTCCTTTAGCATGCCTCTGTCCCTTTCCATGGTTTGCAAACTCCCAGGAGTCACGTGTTGCTTTGCATGGTTGAAAACGTGTTGCTTTGCATGGTTTGAATGGTTTGCATGGGTGTTGCTTTGCATGGTTTGCAAACTTCTTTGCACCTGCCCCGCCCTTGCTCCCCCCAGCTCAGTTGTTTGTCGGGGCTGGGAGCTTCGGGAGTGGGCGGCAAGCTCTGCTAATTGCAAACCCCCATTGTCAGAGATGCAGATTAAGGAGGGGGGAACCCTTTCGGGGCCCATATCTCAGCCGCCCCCTGACCCAATCTTAACAAAACTTGGGGGTTCTTGCAAGAAGGGTCTCCTCAAGCTACGCTGAAAGTTTCAGACCTCTACCCCCAAAAATGCCCCCCAGAGCTGTGGAAAGGCGCGATTGTGTTTTTAATGGCTTTATTTGGCCAAATTGTTCCCCGAACTCCGGATCTCATGCCGAATTGTACGGACCCAAAGTGGGGGAGTTTGGACTAAACGTTTGAATAAAAACGGGCTGAATTTTGCCGAATCTGAATTTTACCGAATTTTTTTTTCAACAGCCCTAGTGGAAGCTTGGGCCAGTTGCACATGCTCAGCCTAACTTACCTGACAGGTTTGTGGTGAGGATAAAATGGAGAAGAGGTGAATGATGTAAGCTGCTTTGGGTCTCCATTGTGGAGAAAGGCAGGGTATAAATAAAGAGCGAGCATGGTGTAGTGGTTAAGAGCGGTGGCTTGGAGTGATGGAGTCTGATCTGGAGAACCGGTTTGATTCCCCACTGCTCCACATGAGCAGTGGAGGCTAATCTGGTTAACCAGGTTGGTTTCCCCACTCCTACGCACGAAACCAGATGGGTGAGCTTGGGCTATTCACAGCTCTCTTAGAGCTCTCTCAGCCCCACCTACCTCACAGGGTGTCTGTTGTGGGAAGGGGAGGGGAAATCAATCAATCAATCTTTATTAAAAACAGCCATAGACCAGCACAGCTCTTCACAATTTACCATTAAAACCCTTAGTGTTATGCTCTACCCACAGGTTAATACAAATAGTAAAAAAGTTGTTTGGACTCTTTGCAAACTATATAAAATATATAAACTACCCATTAAAATTACTGACACACCAATGTTCTCAGCAGCATCTGATAGATTCTACAGGCTGCTGCACAAAACCTAGCCGTTCTTACTGTAACCTGTGGGTTTTCGTCTATAAGCAACATTTTAGTGTACTCCTGACCTGTATGGCTGAGATGCCAACTAAGCCATGGGGAGATAAACTTTGAACGAACCTCTTGATATAAAGGACAGCACAGCAAAATGTGTCCTGTTGTTTCAATTTCCTTTAAAGCACAGGGACATACCCTGTCCTCCAGGGGAACCTTTCTGTATCTCCCATCCTCAACCGCCGAGAGAAGAGCTTGGCATCTGGCAAGGGTGAATGCTTTCCTATATCTAAAAATCTCTAATTGGGACAGGCAGGCAGCAGGAAAGTCTACATATTTGGACTGTTTTGCTGACAGGAAAGTTGGTGCCTTCTCTAGATCTTTTTGGTGCTCCATATCCAGTATCCTTTGTTTTATAGCTTGCCTCGCCTATCATATCCCATTTCCAGGGCCGATTAAGGGGAAAAGCCCATTTCGGCCAACTTGCCTCTGACTGCCTTCAGCCATGTAGACTGGTAATTATCTAAGAGGATCAAGGGGGTTAGGCCTTGAGGTTTTAGGTTTAACTTAAACCAGAGGTAGATCGAAGCAAGACATGCCCTAGCCTCTACTTTGATCTTGCCAGTCTCCAGGCGCAGAATAGCATTTGACATGCAGCAAAGAAGTTGGAGAGCTGCTACTCAAAAACTTCGTTTGCACCCATTCCAATGGTGCAAAAAGAGAGGAAAGAGGACCTATCATGGTCCCATATAGAAGTTGGGCCATTGTTTTAGCCTGAAATAATTTAAGAGCAGCTAGGACATAATGTCCACCCTTTGTTTGTAAAAATTTAATTATAGTATGGGTGGATTTTTGTCCAGTATCTGCTGTGTGCTGACAGTGGGCTTTCCTTGATCCTGAGACCTGTAATACCACCCCTAAATGCTTAAACCTATTTACCTGCTCTATCTTGTGTTTATTTATAGAGAAGGGAAATCTGTAAATACCATTTAGATTATTTTTTATTATCTAAGCACCTAATCATATGTTAGAAGATTAATTCAAAGACTGATTGATAATGTTGATAATCACAAAAAAGTCTATCAGCCATATCAATTACACTGTTTTCTGTTCTATACCTGAGTTTCACTGTGATTGGATTTGAAGGATGTATTTCATTGCTGACAGCCAGTCACTATTATTTAGCTTCTGCCAGAGTTTTCAACACATTTACAAAGCATAGGAAAACACTGCTGTCCTCATGCAACAAGACTTCAGCTGTTATTTGTACCTAGGGAAGAGAGGACTAGCAAGCAGTGCAGAGCATAAATGAACCTGGCATATTTGCATTTGCGTGGAAAATCTATCATTCGTTAGGGTTGGTTATTTTAAGGAGCAAAATACAAAAGTAGCTTTAATTCCTTACCTGCCAAGAGCACATATATGTACAATGTCAAGGAGAGGAAGACAGCATTCTGTATGGTCTTCCAACACACTCCCTAATGTAGTTACTGTTATGACTCCATGCACAATCTCTGAATTTGAGGGCAATTTGCTATTTAATTGGCTAGTTAATGCTTGTTTTCCACCTCAGCTTGCCATAAGCTTAGCCCTGGGCTAGCAATTACAGACAGGGCAGGTCAACTGTCATGTTTCTCTTCGCTTTCTTCCTATCATGATGATATGATGACAGCCTCACAGAGGTCTGGCAATAGGAAAAGGAATGTGATTTTCATTTTTAAGACTTTTGCTTTCTTTAAACAGGCCAGCCAGTTTGTCTGATGCATAATCAATTGCACTTATGGGGTGGGTTTTTTGAGCAAACTCTCCTAGTTTGATTACTTGCAAAAATCAAATTTATATTATACAAGCTGAAATATTTTTGATATTCACAATTGTGGCTGCTGTAGAGAGTTACAGCTCAGTAGTAAAGAGTGCATGCTTTGCATGTAGGAGATCCCAGATTCAATCGCCATTCGGTCCCAGCTCTGAAGAATCTCCATTTGTTGTCTTTTGTTTTAAATCAAAAATACATTAGTGCTGGTTTCCATGCCTTCATCTGGCACAAGGATGTCTAGTATAGGGCTGAGAGAGAATTCAAGGTGTACAAGAAAGGTTTATAAAATTATTCACAGGGTGGAAAAGTAGATAAAGAGAAGTTTTTCTCTCTCATAATACTAGAACTTTAGAACACCCCATAAATTTATGCTTCCAGATACGTTGTATCTCTATGGAGGCACGGGGTGAACTTTCCCACCATTTAAAGCCCGGCTTCTTTATTGAGATACATTGCAAAGATCACACTAAAGCATCTGAACACAGCCACTTTGCCAATGCATTTCAACGAAGGAGGATGGCAGTAACCCCTTCCAGACCCCATAACTCCGGACCCCCTGACCCAATCTTTACCAAACATGGGGGTTCTTGCAAGGAGAGTCCCTCCTAGCTACCCTAAAAATTTGGGACCTCTACCTGCAAAAATGCCCCCCCCCAGGAGCCACGGAAAAATGTTCCTGAAAAAGCCATATTTTAATCTGATTTTTTGAGGAATGGCAAATCCGGCTTTGCCAACATTCCAGGATTTTGCGGACTCAGTAAACCCGAACCCGAATTTTACCAAATTTGCATTTATTCAATATTTTCCAGTTTGGTTTTTACCGAATTAACAGCCCTAATGGGCACTTATTAAGGTAACTCTTGGAATGTGGTATCCCCACTTCCTCACAGTATGCAGATGTGTTCTACAGTCACGGTCTAGTACAATTTAATAGCATGTCAGGTAAGAAGCCTTTCAGGAAAATGTGAGTTGGCTGCTCTGTCAAGAGTTCCCCTCCTGTTGTAATAATCTGTGTCTATGTGGCTATCCCTTCAGACAACTTTGTAAAGTCTCATAGAGCTGAGATTCAGGGCACAGGATCGCTTTCCTTGTCTGCGCTTCCCTATTCCATATGGAGCCCCACAACAATCTCAGCTCCAGCAATTAGTTCCAGTGAGGTGGCTTCATTAATGTTAAAAGGTAAAGATCCCCTGTGCAAGCACCGGGTCATTCCTGACCCATGGGGTGATGTCACATCCCGACGTTTCCAAGGCAGACTTTGTTTGCGGGGTGGTTTGCCAGTGCCTTCCCTAGTCATCTTCCCTTTACCTCCAGCAAGCTGGGTACTCATTTCACCGACCTCAGAAGGATGGAAGGCTGAGTCAACCTTGAGCCGGCTACCTGAAACCAACTTCTGTCGGGATCAAACTCAGGTTGTGAGCAGAGCTTTTGACTGCAGTACTGCAGCTTAACACTCTGCGCCACGGGGCTCCTTAACATTAATGTTAAGGTGATAACAATTGTGTATTTTCCATGCCCTGTAACAGACCCTTTCCTATGATTAAAGGGCCAGATGGACTGCCCCTCCTCCCAGTGCATTAGCACTGAGGTGATGACAATTACACACATCCTGTGCTGGGTAACCTCACCATTCTCCCTTCATCTACCATTTCACTTTCTGATCTCTGAAAACAAATAGATTTTGTCCATTCGTTTAGAAAATAGCTCATAATTGCTGAGGCCATTTTGAATCAAGCTATAAAAAATTTAAAAAGTATCACCATCTGATCAGTCCCTGAGTTGTATATATCCTGGAATCTGTAGCTTCTAAACAACCAAACTTAAAAAGCCTATATTTGATGTATTTTAGTGTATCTTCAAGTATGGCAGCAGAGAAGCTCTACAGTTTTTCAGCAATGTGTTACTAGTTGGATTATGATCACTAGTGCCATTAGGTTTTTGCAAGACAAGGCTGCTTATTTAACCATTTGCTACTTTAATGAAGAGTAATGAAATGGCAGCCATTTTTTTCACTTACAGTTTTTGTCAACGAGAAATTTTTTCACACAATTGACTACTCTGTAAAGTGAATATAGAAAGGAACTAAAAGAGGCTCTTGCAAATAAATGTATGACCACATTAAGCTCAATATAGTCAGGGCAGTGCCATAAAGTTTTGTATTAATGGCCTGAATTATCCATAATGCACAACGGATCATCAATGTTCATCGGCAATATACCTCTGCATTCCAAATGCTTTATACAAATTAAAGGGGAGTGTTTTTGCCTTCCAAGATTGGTCACTATTGGAAAGAGAATGCTAGACTATATGGACCTTAAGTCTGAACCAGCAGGTCTCTTCTTATGAAATTACCTCTGTGTTGAAAGGCTAAAAAGATTACATACAACAGGGGCCCCTAACATTTTGAGCCTGCTGGCACCTATGGAATTCTGATACAGAGTGGCAGGCACAACCACAAAATGTCATGGAATGAGGTTATGCATAACTCTAATAGTAATTCTTCAACAGTTCAGGAAGAAGCTCTGCTTAACAGGATGTCTTAAATGAACATATTGTTTAACAGTACAATAGAATTAGGCTGTAAACAATTAAAAACACTGCAAAACATCAGACATGATATGTCATAAACAATTCAAAAAAGTGGAATTACAGAAGGAGAATACAACGCAGTGAGCAAAATATTACATATAATGAACACTAGAATAAGCTAAAATGCTGTTCCCTTTATAAAAGTGCATTGCATTCCATTATACTACAGCCTCATTTCCTGTGTAGAAATGCCACTGTCTTATTCCTTTTATACAGATGCTTTCCTGAAAAGTAGCATTTCACACAGTTTGCCAACTGATAGAAATGTCCTCCTCAGGCAGGTAATTTCATAAAGTGGGGGCCATAACAGGTAAAGTACAAGTATGGGCAGCTGTTAATCTTATCCAAATGCAGGCTGGGACTTCAGTAGGCTTAGCTCATATGAGTGAAGTTGTTGTGGTGAAGCACAGCAGGAGAGATGGTCCTGAATATATGAGTTTCAAAAGCCATGAAGTGCTCTGTAGGTAGTAACCAGTACTTTAAATTCAATCTGGTAATGGATAGGTCATCAAAGGAGTGGCTGCAGAGTCGGTGTCATATGCATACTGTGCCTAGCTCCTGATAGAAACCTGCAACATTCAGTACAAACTGAAGTTTGAGTTGATTTCAAGGGCAGACCATGTACAGTGCATTATGATAGTCTAGTCTTTAGGACACCATGGCATGGATCCATGTGACCAATTTGTCTCATGGATCCAGAGCTCCCCACCCCAGCCTCATTAACTTGCTTCCCCAGCTAATTAATAATATAATCCATAGGCTCTTAACTGAGTCTGCAAGGGTCAGCTGAACCTCATCAAATGCTGAAAGCACAATATGCCTCAAGACCTTAGCCTTCTCAACCAGTATTACGTCTGTCTTGTCAGGATTCATTTTCAATTTGTTCACTCTTAGCTATTTAACCACAGAATTCAAGAATGGGATTAAGACCTTTACTACATCCCCAGGACATAGAAATATAACACATAGAAATATAGACATAAAAATATAGGACAAGAAATATGGGTATAGAACTATAGAGCCAAGTGTGTTGTCAGCATATCGATGACAGCCAACTCCACACCGCAAATGATTTCTCCTAAGAGCTTTACATAGAAACTGAATACCATGGGGGATAAGAACGAGCCTTGTGGAACCCCCAAGGCAAGTCCCACATTGATGAGAACTGGTCTCCAACAGCAACCCTTTAAGTCCAATATGTAAGGAACAATTTAAACCAATCCAAGGCACATACCCCTGATACCTACTTCTGCCTCCAAATGTTTCAGCAAAATGGCATAGTCCACTATATCAAAGGCTGCTGATATATTCAGCAGCAGCAACAATTGAAGGACAGCTCTTGTCTATATTTTGGCAAAGATCATCAATGAAAGTCACCAGCAGCATCTCCATCCCATAGCTTGGCCTGGCACAAGAGTGAAAAGAGTTCAGAGCAGATGAGTCATCCTGGAATACCTGAAGATGGTCTACAACTGTTGTCTCAGTCATCTTGCCCAGAAAATGCAAATTAAAGACCATTTGATAATTAGTTTTAAAAGTAATGGATGGATAATTGCATTTTTCTATGGCTGCGGTAAGGTCACCCTGAGTCAGTGAGTTTATGATAGATGTCAAGGACTCATTAATGTGGTCTTACATGATTCCAGTAATTGGAATGGACAGGATCTAGACTGCAAGTGATGGCTTTCAGTGACCCCAAGATCCTGCCAACATCCATCATGGTAACTGGGTCAAAATATTCCAGAAATGGCCCAGACTGTGCATTAGACATTTCTTTTGTCCAGATGATACTTCTACCAACATCCAAACTGGAATATACTTGAGAGATTTCATTGCCAAAAAAACAAACAAACAAAAAACTTCACAAAAGTGTCACAACTAATCACTTGTGCATAAGAGTTTCAGCTCAAATTTAGGAGGCAGCAGTTTCTAGTACTAAGCCCAAGAGCATCTCTACCTGCTCAAATTTAGTTCCCACTGGGGAACTAGGTGGCCAGTAAAACCCTGGAACCCAGCTTAAGAAGCAGACAATCAGTGCAAGCAGTAATTTGCACCAGGAGTCTACAAAACGGGAAGGTCTCACATAGAATGATAGCCACCCCTCCCTCTGACCTCTGGTACAGGGCTGATGAAGTAGCATACAACCAGGTGAAGTTAACTGAGACACACACTACATTTTCTTCCAACCAAGTCTTGGTCATACAAGCCAGGTCAATGTGTTCCTCCATCCAATAAGCAAAAAGGTGTTCAGGATAAAAACTCAATGGCAAAAAACCTCAGTGGCCTAGCTAAATAAATAATAAATTTATTTAAATTTAAATAATTAACCTGCTAATGATAATTACTATGTTGCAATATGGGTTTCCTTTATATAATGTGTAGGTGCTCATGATCGTCATATATTTCTGCCCATTTTAATTGATAATCTGCACCTCAGTTAATTTGTAAATATATGCTTGACTGTTGTTACCTACATGAAATAGAAAATTAAGAGATTTATTTGAAAAAGGTGTGTTATTTTTTATTTTGCAAACACTACTTGAAACAGTCTGGTGCCACATCTACAAAAACTTGTCACTGAACCTCAAAAAAGAAATAGTTTGACGTTTGAGCACAGTTTGTCAAAAAGATGACAAAGTTAGACAATCCTCAGGCTAAGGACTAGGGCTGTCGATTTGGTTCGGCCTGAACTGAAAATCAACCGAATTTTCCTCGATTCGGCGCTTTTCTGTTCGGACGGATCCGAACTCCAAAATGGGAGAAATCCGGAGAGAATTCATGTTCGGCGAGTTCGGCGAGTAAATTCGGCAAATTCGGTGGTTCGGCGGAGACGCATGCGCAGGAGCTGATCCGCCCGTTGGCAATCTGCTTTCTCCCGCGGCCAATGGTAGCCCAGCAGATTCTTCTCATGGCCAATCAGAGCATTGATTTGAAGTTTTGAACTGGCCAAGAGAAAGTTTAAAACGCCCGCCCATCCCTCCCTTCCCCACTGTCTTCCATTTTGGTGGCGAGAGATCCAGCCAGCAGAATTGGTGCGGTTGAGAGATCCACCCGAGTTCATCAGTTGGAACTGGTTTGAGGGTGTTTTGTGGTGTTTGTGTTGTGCGGGTGGTTGGTTTGCTTGGGGTTCCACAGTCCAGGCCCCCCCCCTGGTTGGCTTGAGAAGGGCGAGCGGTCTCCGTGCGGAGGTGCGAGGAGGACCCTCTCACCGCGGAGGCTCCCGCATTCCCATCCCCCCCCCCCGGTGCTTGGGTGCCACTTGAGTTCATCCAGCGCTTTTGGCTTTTGGTTGTCTTGTGGTCTTTGAGTTGTGTGAGTGGTTGCTTTGCTTGGGGTTCCACGGTCCGGCCTAGCCTTCCCCCCCCAGGTTGGCTTGAGAAGGGCGAGCGGTCTCCGTGCGGAGGTGCGAGGAGGACCCTCTCGCTGCCGGGGCTCCCGCGTTCCCATCCCACCCCCCACCCCCCGGTGCTTGGGTGCCACTTGAGTTCATCCAGCGCTTTTGGCTTTTGGTTGTCTTGTGGTCTTTGAGTTGTGCGGGTGAATTGCGTGGGCTCTCTCAGTCCAATGTATTGCATTGCATCATTTGCTTGAATGTGCAAATGCAGCCGAGCCGAGTCACGGACGGTCTATGCTTTGCGATGGGCAATTGGGGGAGGGCTTCCGGGATCCATATCTCGCCTCCCTAGGACCCCATCGTCACCAAAATTGGCGGTCCTTTCAATAAGGGTCACAAGAAGCAATGATGAAAGTTTTGAACGTCCAGCTCTAAACCACCCCCCCCGCCCCCGCAGCCGCGGGAGGCCAAGAGTGATTGTTTAAAATTTAAATGGCAATATTCGGCCGAATATTTTGCCGAACTTTAATTTCTCGCCGAATTTAACGGATCCGAATCGGGGGAGTTCGGACTTCGGCGTGTACCGAATCCAGACGGGCCGAATTCGGCCGAATCCGAACTATACCGAATTTTTTTATTTTCAACAGGCCTACTAAGGACTAAAACAATTATCACTGTAACATACAAGATCTCATCCAAGGCTCTAAGCTTTATATTTTGATCATCCGGTCTAGTAATAGGCTGTGTACCATAATACCCATAGCAGAATTATACATAGCTATATATCTAATGCCCACGTGTGCCCCCTATCTGCAGATAACTAAATCTGTGGATAGGGAGCACACTCACCCCAAACAGATGTTTCCTCAGACTTGGGATACCCTCTAGGTCTGCAGAAAAATCTAAAAAGTTTTAAAAAAAAACCACAGGTCCCCCCCCCCCGCCCCGATTTTTATACTGCTCCTCCCCGGCAATGCTAAGCTCAGGGTGGCTTACAGAATGTTATAACAATTAGAACATCACAGTTATACTTAAAATTCTCAGCATTTAAAAGTTCTGGTGGCGCCCCTTAATCATTTCGTTATAGTGGCAGGTGCTAGCTAAACATTAATAAACTAAAAAGCCAGGATAAGAGGGAAGGGAGGAAAGCCAGCCAAGATGGAAATCTCTGCTGTCCTTAACCATCGGCCTGGTGGAACATCTCAGTCTTGCAGGCCCTGTGAAATTGCATTAAGTCTCACGGGGCCGTGGTCTCACTAGAAAGAGAGTTCTACCAGGCCAGAGCCGAGAAGGCCCTGGCCCAGGCTTAGTACAACTGGACACTCTTTAGGCCAGCGACCACCAGCAGGTTGTTCCCTGTTGAACGCAACATTATCTGGTGTCTCAGGACAGATGGTATCATTTGAATCCCCCCCATAAAAACCATTTTCTATGTAAGTGAAGAAAACGCACTTACCTGAGGTGGCACAAGCCAGAGGTTCGATGGACCCAGCAGTGGTGGTGGCAGTGCAGCAGGACTGGTGAGATAGCAGGGCTGGGGGAGAAGGAGGCCTTACCATGCCCACCCAGAGATACTGCGGGCGAGCCAGCAAGAGGGTCTGTGTGTGGAGAGGGTCTACAGCGGCTCTGGGCAAGCCAGTGAGAGTGAGGCTGTTGGGGGGAGAGCTTAAGTGAACCTGAGCGGAGCAGTCCGGGCGAGCCCAGGGCTTGGGGGAAAGGTGGGGCTTGGGGGAAAGAAAGATCTGTGGTAGAGGCAGAAAGAGAAAGAGAGCTGGAGTGGGGGGGGGCAGAAAGAGAGTGCTGGGGTGCTGGGGCAAAAGGGAGTGCTTGGGTAGGGAGCAGAAAGAGAAAGAGAGTGCTGGAGTGAGGGCAGAAAGAGAGAGAAAGAGAGTTGGTGTGGGGAGGTATAAAGAGCTAGGGTAGGGTGGAAGAAAGAGAAAAGGAGTAAGAGAAGGGGTGGCAGAATGGAGAGTGAGAGGCAAAAAAGTAAAGGGAGAGGGGTGGAAACAAAAGTGGGGATAATGCTCCCTCCCCAAAAGTTTGTTATGGGTTCCCACTTGTGTTAACTATTTGTAGCTGAAAAGTCAGAAGAAAATGAGTAAATCTTGGATTGCCAAGGCTGAATTCCTCTCCCATTGTCCAATCATATCCTGAAAGACAGATTTATTTTTGCTGAGTGGACTTGACAGAATCGTTTGCTTTGCCCACCAGGCAAGCAACATGCTCGATGACAGATTCTTGCCTTCACCTTAAAAAATGCTCAGTGTTCCCCACAGTGGTGACAAAAGTAGATTGCCACTGACCATGGACTGTAACATCATTTCAACTTGTATAAGGATTTCCATTTCATAAAGACTTTTGTCATTTGTCATTGCTGCTTATGTTAAGAGATTCACAAGGGGTGAAGTGATCTGCAGAAAGGTCAGCTATCACACTGGATGCCAAACCTTCATTCAAAGTGAAATGGCACCAGACACCTAAACTGAATGGGGCGGGGGCTGACAGCTATTCTTTAAAAGTATTGGACATAATTGTGTTGGCATGCATACTTAGCTCTAGTCAAGCATGTCTTGTTTAGTTTTGAGCAATGATTAAAAAAACAGCAAAAAGTAGTGTTTCATTCCTCATTCTTGCAAGCAATGAGAAGTTCAAGGAAAGCTTTGCAGGGCCATTGCCTATTGGACGAAAGCACCGGCAGCAGAACAAAAGTTTCCTTAAATACAAATTTGCAAAATTGAAAGGAATAGAAGGGAACAAGTGGGACCCGCAAGACACTTATGGAGATGGTGCATCCTTTTCCTACCCCCATCCTCACTGATTTCCTTATCTACCCACCCTTGACATTCCTCTAATCCACTACCCTTACTGATCTCCCCACCTACCCACACCCACGGCACTCCTCTCACCCCAACTCTCGCTGCTCTTCTCACCTACCCCCACCCATGGCACTCCTCTCACCTCCACTTTCACTGATCTCCCCATCTACTTCCACCCATGGTACTCTACTCACTCCACCCTTACCACTCTCCCCACCTACCCACCCTTAATGATCTCCCCATGTACCCCCTCCAGCATGGCTTCCTTCCCCCCCCCCATCTCCACCACTGATTCTGGGCCCAGCGAGGCTCCCAGCCTCTGCAGCTAAGCCCATTGTGAGGAAAAGAGAGGTGTTGCAATTTCTGAGAAGAGCTGAGTGGTACAAGAGGGGAGATTGACATAAAAGTCATAAGGGGACAAAGGGGGGTAAGAAAATATTGTGAGAGCAGGGAGTGGGGGGAAGACTGATGCAGGGAGTGGGGGAGAAGGCAGGTGAGGGAAGATTGATAGATAAGGGGTGGAGCAGAAAGAGAGAGAAGGAACCTTGACAGAGTCTGGGGGAAGAAGGAAGCAAGGGTGGGGGAATGCCCTCCGCAAGTTTCTTGTGGGTTCTCACTTGTCGTATATCCTAATGGTGAAGTCAACCAAATTTTTGGATACTTAAATCTAGTGAGTGGAGCTGTGAATGGGCAAGGCAGCTCTTTTTACAAACCTGAAAAGGGCCCCAGGTTTGCAGAAAAATGTGAAATCTAAAAAATATAAAATTGGGGGGATAAAAAAATCCTAAAATGATAAAAGGAGTGACTGTAGGTTTAAGCAACAGATTCCCTCAGTGGCTTTCCAAAGCATGTTTTTGTCAGTACAGCAAGGGAAGGAGACAGAGCCCTTTCCAGGTCTATTTTGGCCTTTGAAGAAGGGCACCTTTGAAAGGAGTAGGACTCCTCCTCCCAGTAAGGGGTGCCACAAAGGTATGGGCGCCAAACACTGGCATAAGAGCAAGACACTGCTTCCCACAAAATGGATGCCTCTCAAAGAGTTTTGGGATCCATCTTGTGTGTCAAGTCTGGGCAGGAAGGCGGTTGACCGCTGAACTTTCCCCATGGCCCTAAGGTGTGCCTGGTTAGACAATGCGGCTAGCTAATCTCCATTGTGTCACCATTGTGTCAGTGAAATCAAACTAGTTTTTTGCATTGTTCATAGCTGTTGGCATTACATACATTTTTGCAAGTACTCTAAGATAAGCATTTGCTCTTAGGAATACCTGGTATTTTGTTGAGCTCATGCACTGAATGGAGCGTCATCTCATTAAAAGAGAATCTTGAACTAAGCCAAACAATTAACTCATTTTAATATCAAATCTTCTGCAAAGGGCACTGTTATAACACAATAAAGCAAAGCTATATCAAAAGATGGTTTCTCTCAGCTTACGGGTGGTCCAAACTGAACCGCTCATCATCTTGATCTAATAAATGGGAAGTCATCCATTTAGAAAAAGGAATGAGCTAATTCTGCCTTAGGCTTTTATTACTTACATTACCTGAAATGTGATTAAGACCTAATCTTTAATGTACATCTGATACAATAGTAGCTCAGCCTGCTTAGGAAGCACTCAGTTTCAATAATATTGCAAGTATTATTGTGGTAGCAACATGTTTTTGAATTGGTTAAATGACTGGGAAGCATTCACAACCAAATTTAAAATTGTTATGTATTTATTTATTTAAAATATTTATATCTTGCCTTTCCACAATGTCCAAGGTGAACTATTAATGGGCAGAGCAATCCTGAAGGGGGGCAAAAGAGGTTGGAGCCAGTGTGACCCCTGCATCAGCATTAGTGCCCCCTATGATGGCTAAATTGGCACCAACTCTGGCACAGGGCCACTTACGCTGGCACTGGGGAGCTGTGCGGCAGTGCAATGCATGGGTGCCAGGGCAGCTGCTACAACAATGTTTCCCCGCGCAAGGGCTTGCACTGGCACCAAAGGGATGCTCCCAGCTGCGGGGCTGACTTTAGTCAGCTCCCTGAGTTTTTTCTCCCTGGGAACACCCCCTTTTGCCGGTGTGAACTTGCACCTGCAAAAAGGGAGGCATAGCCCCAGGAAACTCAATGGAGCAATTTCACTGGGTTTTTGGTAAATATATTTTTGGCTTCCTGTGCCAAGGCAGCAAACCGCTCAGGAGGTGGCACGGCAGCGCTGTCCCCAGGCCTGCCCAAACTACCCTACCCTTATGATTGCTCTATAAAACATATAACACCACACTGAGTTTTGTTAGTGGAGTTCTGAAAAATAGCGAACATAACAACAATTTGTTTGTTTTTAAAGGGTTCAAGCAGAATCTCAGGAAAAGTGGTGGAAATACTATTAATGCTAGAATTGTTAATTATATAGAAAAATCAAGCCTCACTGGGAAAAAAAATCAGTATGACTTGTTTAAGGATTTTTGCAAAAGTTCCCCTGCTATTACAACTGATCTCCAGCCAATAGAGATCAGCTCACCTGGAGAAAATAGCCGCTTTGGCAATTGGACTCTATGGCATTGAAGTCACTCCCCAAACTCTGCCTCCCTCAGGCTCTACCCCAAAAACCTCCCGCTGATGGCGAAGAGGGACCTGGCAACCCTATCCCCAAGGTTCAGCATCTGCAACCTTTGGTCTCGAACACCTGTATCCAGCAGGTTCAAGTTTCAATTCTTGGAGCATGGAGCAGAGGGTTGAATTAGATGGCCTGCATGGCCCCTTCCAACTTTATGATTCTATGATTCTGTGATTCTATATAACGAACTGACCTGTCCAGTGGAGAGAAGTAAGCCAAGTTCTTGGGGGGGGGCAAGTTCTGTGCTGTTTAACCTATTTATATATTAACTACAAACAGCCATACCTATTCTTTATACAGCACTTTTTCTAAGTACTCAAAGCAGTTTGGATACCTTATTTCAGCATCAGAGTTTCACTTGGTCATGGGCTGTGAAAACTATGGAGTTTTTCAAAGTTGGAGAGAACAATAGGGCCTTGAAATTGCAAACCAATTGCACATAGTTCATTACCGTATTTTTCGCTCCATAACACGCACTTTTTTCCTCCTCAAAAGTGAGGGAAAATGTCTGTGCGTGTTATGGAGCGAATGTGCGCACAGTGCCGGCTGGGCGCGCTAGAACGACACAAGCCGGCTCTGTGCGCCCCGTTCCGGCTTGCGTTGTTCCAGCTCGCCCAGATGGCTCTCTGCGCCCCAGGACGCACAGAGCCGGCTGGGCACACTGGGACGACGCAAGCCAGCTTTCCCCACCCGCCTCCCAACTGGGGGGGGCATGTTATGGTCAGGTGCGTGCTATGGAGTGAAAAATACGGTAATTTACAATGTATATATTTCCATGATGGCTGCAATCCTGTCCATATTTTCTTGGGAGTAAATCTGACTGAAGCCAGTGAGCTGGAGGAGCAAGCTATGTGCCATACTGCAGCTGCATGTAATGACCTCATTGCCCCATGGCCTCTTCTTCCTTGTAAACCACCCATAGAATGATAAGGGTTCTGATCCAGATCAATTTTTCAGTCAACAGAAAGGAATATTCCTGACTTCGCTTCCTACTGCTGCCCATTGTGTTCCACAAAATGCTGATCCTGGGAGACAGGGGGTCCTGAGAAACTACTGGGGGGGGGTCTGCAGCAGGAAGAGGGAATCAGTGGAAACTGCCAGTTTACGATAGATCCAACTCAAAGTAATTTGCATTAGAGAGGTAAGAGAACTGACTAACCCTTCCATGGCAGGTCATTCCCACCCCACACACAGTTTTTTTGTGCTAAACACAATTTTGAAACATTAGCAGACAGAAACAGCTACTAGAAGACCAAACTTTCCCTTTCTTTCAGTTCCTTCTCTGATACCCTACTCTGGCAACCCTCGTGTTGCCAGTGACATCAACCAGATGTGACATCAACCTAGGGTTACCAGCTATGGGATGGAAAATACCTGGAGATTTTTGGGATGGAGCCTGAGGAGGGTGGGGTTTGGGGAGGGGAGGGACTTCAGTGTGGTATAATGCCATAGAGTCCACCTCCCAAAGCGGCCTTTTTCTCCAGGTGAACTGATCTCTTTCACCTGGAGATCAGTTGTAATAGCAGGAGATCTCCAGCCACCACCTGCAGGTTGGCAACCCTACATCAACCCCACCACCACTACCACCACCCTAGGAATCCACCAAATCCCTATGGTAAAGACCACAGAAATTGGGAGAAATTCCTAAGGTTGCGGATGCAACAACTGTAAGCAATGTCACCCCATCTGAGTTGTCTTGCCCCCATTTTAGCCCACTGTGAGAGCAGGGGAGAGTGGGGAAGAGCCAGCATTGGTTAGCGGTTGCTCATTGTGACAGACAACCTAGTAAGCCTACACCCTCCTGCGGGTGCTTTATAAGGGAGAAAGGAATACAGACTGGCATCATTACATGTGACTGCAATATAGTGTGTGATTTATTTTGAAAGACAGGTGAAGAAGTGTGTTGATAGCCTATTCCTAAGAAATAAGTAACTTAAAAGGCTTTACAAACATTGTTCTGAGGCAGAATATAGAGTGAAAACTAGCTAACTTGTGAGATAGCTGAGAACCAGCTGTGCTTCTTAGCAAGGCCTACTAGAGTTACTTTGGAAACAAACTTCTTGGTTTCTTTTTCAACCCATCTTTGATAAAAATTCAGATATGCTTGAGGATAGTGGAAGCGGAAAACTACATTTCATTCTTGATTGATTTTTTCCTAGTCAATGGAATTTCTCATTTAATTATTTTTTAGTATTTGACCTTTCTGTGCCATTTGGTTAATCTCCATGATTATTAAATACAATTCATAATACTCACAAATGGTAGAAGTTGGGGGCTGGAGCATATATATTGATTTCCCTAGAATACCTGCCTATTCCAAGCTGGTGTACAAATGAAAGTGAAGGGAATGAAACAAACAAAAAAAATGTTGAATTGTGATGATTCTATTGGGGGGGGGGGAAATCACTGGTTCCTTTCCCATGGAAAGTCTGCCTCTGGAATTGGGAAGAGAGCATAAAACAATTACAAGCATGCCAGTTACGCAGGGAGAGTGTGCAAGCTGAGAAGTGCTTTTTCCAGAGAAGAAATTCTGGTCGTGTTTCTGATCTCTGGGCCTTCCTTTGTGTAAAGAGCTGTAATCTGAAAAGTCATTCCATTAGCATAAGAATGTCACACTTTGTTTGTATGGAGCCAGAGCTCTGTTGCGCTGGGAATTGCTGAAACTATTAACACAAGGATAATCAAAAACATTTTTTCCTGGCAAGGTTTTAAACAAATCTATTAGGTTAAGCAAAGACTGCCAATTATTTTCAAACAGTGTGATGGTTTTACTAATGCCTTTGCATGTGTAGGGGAAGCTAATGCAAAACCTGCATTGTGAGGTCTAGAACTTCCGTTCTCTTACTATAGTTTTACAACCAATTCTGACCACTCAGGGTTACTACCTGCTTTCTGTATAATGTCACTCAATCCCCACTTCCCTGAGCACTGAGAAGTTCCAGGTGCTGGGTTGCCTGAAAATGAATGCTTTGAGGGAGTGAACACTGTAGACGACTTGTGGTGTTTCTGTAATCTTAGACCAAGAAGTGGTCAGGAAAGTTGCCTTGGCCAATGACACAGTCTTTCTTGGACTTAAATTTCAGCTGTCCATGACAATGGCCATTTTGCTCTACATGTGCGCTCTGTGTGGGCTGCGCTCATTGCTCCTTGTGTCTTGGGAGAGATGACTTGCTTGATTACACTGGAACCTGAATGGATGGATCCTGCCTGGAGGAAAGTGCTTCTCAACAAACTGGTCTGATTAATTTATCATTACTACTAGCTAGCCTTTCATCCATCCTTTCCCCCAAGGGAAGCTTGGTAAGGAGGGTACATTTGGTCGCTAGAGAGAGATCAGGAGAGGTATCGTTTTCATTGTTGTTTTGGGTTCTGTGCAGTTTAATATTCAGTTTGTTTTCATATTCTGTATTGCCTTTTTGTGCTTCTGAGGAGTTTGGTTTTTTGTATACATTGGGTGGCAGGAGGGTCTTCATTTATTGGCTTTTCTGGTTGCCTTTAGTTACTGGGTTACTTGTTTCCCACCTTTTTGCAGATTAAGTGTGCAATCCTGAAGGGGGCTGGTGGAGACACACAGGAGCTGTGACCCCTACGCCGGTGTCTGTGCCACTTGCGCCATGCAAACTGGCATGGATACCAGTGTAGGGAGACTTACACCAGTCCCCCTGGATGCCGGCAGCAGCATGACACTCGAGCGTCAGCACTGCCTCCCGCTGGTGTTGTCCAACGTATCTCCCCACACTGGCATCTTGGGAGGCATTCCGTGGGTGTTCCTGGGGGCAGGGCTGCCTTTAAACAGCGTCCTAACCCTTTTATGGCCCAGGAACACCCCTTCATGCTGCAGCAGAGCTGCGCCAGCAAAATAGCCTCACTGAAGTCAATAGGTGAGTTTCCCGATTTTCCTATTTTCACACAGTTTATTCATTCTATTTTCCAGCAGGGAAGCACCACAGGCTTTTGTCCGCCAAGTTCACCCTTAAAAACAACTCAGCATGCTCCTCCTTTTGCTGCTGAGTCACAACAGTTGGAGGAGGGCCAGCCTGAGCAGCAGACCTCAACCCAGTGCCAGCACTAGGGTTGCCAAGTCTCCCCTCTCCTCCAGCGGGAGGTTTTTTGGGCAGACCTGAGGCAGGGATTGCATGTGCGCAGCCACGCCGATGCATTTGCAACACTTCACTGGGAGTTTGAGTGGTGAAAGGCCTGCTGTGATGCGGCACTTCCAGGTGTAAACGCGTTGCAACAGGGCTTTGACCACTCAAACTGGGAGTTTGAGTGGTGAAAGGCCCATTGTGATGCTGCGCTTCCAGGTGTAAATCGGAAGTGACATGATTGCGATGGTGTGTCCGCGAGACCTGGCAACCCTTGCCAGCACCTAGCCTTTGCAGGCGGCCCTCCAGCAGCAGCCTCAATGAAGAGAGCCCTGCAAGTCCTCTTCATTGCTCCGCACTAGCCAGAGGAGGAGTGATAGAAGGCTACTGTTGGGTAGGCTTCCGTATAACTGGAAGAAAAGCCACAGCCCTCCCCCTCCTCTTTGCCCTCCTATTCTTCTGCTTAGGCTTTTCTCCAGGGCCCTGCTGCACTCCCCTCCTATCACTCATTCTGTGCCCCCAGGACTACTTCACCAAAGTAAGCTACCTGCTACACTGGTCTACACTGCACTCTGAGACTGAGCACTTGAACCTGGCTCACTAACTTGCTATTGCCTTTTTTTTAAAAAAAACCCACACAACCTAACTTTTTTGTTTTTGTAAAATATACCTAGGTTTGAAAGCTGACTAGACTATTTTTTTAAACTACAACCTGTGGTGGATGTATGGAACTCTTTTTAAAAAACCCAATTTGTTTTATTTTGTTTTATTTCCCCAAGCCTACAAACAAAGCCTAATTGGATTTCAAAAATTAAGGTAATCCCTAGTCATTCTGGAAAAACTGACTTCAATTTTTGGAAGACTACCTGGTCAGCCAAACCCTATTTTAAACAAGCAAATAAACAAATAAGCGAGAAAAAACACTTGGCTTCAATTGTTTGGAAGCTCAGGTCAGCCTGATATGTTTTTCAAAAGTAAATCCTATGCTCCAACTATTTTCAATTAAAAAACCACCTAGCTGCTTCTTATTTTGAAAGCCTAACAAAAGCCTAATTTTGGGGGAGAGAACGCGGACTGAAACTCAGCCAAAATTTGTTACGTGTTTTAAAATACTTCAACCCTTGCCTACAGTTAACTGTTACTGAAATCTAATCAGAAATTTCCTTCAGAACAATTAAAATTTTTAAAACCTACAGGCATTCCCCAAAAACCCACTCCCTCAAAAACGCAACACAGAAAGAGCCTTAAAACAGCTATAGAAGAACAACTGTAAAGCCAAAAACCGAACAACGCCAAAAGATATACTTTTAAAAACCTCCTAAATCCTATCCTGATTCAGATGGAGGGACTTTCTAGTTATTCAAAGGTTCTCACCCTTCTTAACAACCAGGAACTTAAAACCATAGAAATTGTGGCTAATTTTTTGGTTGGTGTGATGGCAATACGCTCTTCCTTATAATAAGTTATGTTATCCGTTTCATGTACTCGGATAAATGTTGGATGTGCCAATAAAGGTATCGGAACTAGGAACTACTTTTAAAAACAGCAACAACTAGGAACTGCCCCCCAGCACAACCCCTTTTGAAAATTAAAATGCAAAGCGGTTAAAAATTCTAAAACAAGCCAAGAGAAGAGACCCAACAAAACAACACAAGCCTTTTAAACCTGAAACGGCACATAACAAAAACAGACAACTATTTCTAAAACAACCCTCCTTCATTATTTTATTGATTTATTTATTTATTCAATTTATAACCCGCCCTCCCTGGCCAAGACCAAGCTCAGGGCGAGGAACACCAAACGTATCAAATAAAAGTAATAATTCTAAAACTAAACAATAAAACCCAATTTAAAATCCTTAAAAACTCCAGATGGTGCTTAATTTGGCCCATAGTGCCCAGAATAAGCAGTAGGTTCCCCCCCCCAATAAAGCAAGTAACACAGAACAAGGGGGGGGGGTAGGGAGGCCAGCAGAGTATGATACATGCAGTTGTCCTCAACTGTAGGCCTGGTGGAAACCCACCAGGAAAAAACAAAAACACAAAAACTTGAAATAATATTTTAAATAATATTTTAAAGCAGTTCAAAGCTGTCCTAGCACAATTCAGCAGCAAGAAGTGCAATTAATCCAAGGCACAGACAGACCAGAGCAGCCAACCTAGAGGCACATGAGCACTCATAAAAAAAATCTCACCCTGAAATGGAGTTAAGCTGCAGGCAGGCCTGCTTTTTATCCTCTTTGCCCATGCTCAGAAAGCTACGGGCTATGACAGGATCATTGTGATTTGGCAAACATAGCTCCCCTTAATGTGTGATCCCATTTGCCAAGGAAAGCTGCCTTCCTCCCCCCCTTCCTTCCCCCCCTTCCTCCCATTGCCCTGGAAACCTGCACAATTGGAAAAAATATTTCTGGAAATATTCATGACCTAGATACTGGTATTTCCAATAATCTCAAATATCATTTGGACTCCTAAATATACATGATAAATAACAACAAAATATTGTTGTGGGGGTATATATTCAGACTGGATATATCCAAGAACACATCCCTATTAGGGACTGTGAATAAAACTCCATCCAGGTTGTCTGTCTATTGAGGAGCCCAACCAACCCCACTGATTGTGTTGCAGAGGGAAAGGAACCTATCTACCTAAACTTAAGCAATGAAAAATGTAATGTTACCCAAAGCCCATTTCTAAGGGTGGGTGGGTAGAAACATGATGGCCGGAAGAGACTTCACCACAAGGACCCAGAGGACTGGCAGCCTTTTTCTCTGGTTCCTTCAGAGGCTAGCAGGCCTTCCAAGGAGAGGGAGGAGGAGAGGCTGGAAGTGCCCCAAGAGGAGGAGATGTAGGGGCACCTCTCGGTGCTGTCATCTCAACCCCTTCTCCCTCAGGCAGCTCCCCAGCAGCCATTTCCACCCTTTTTCAGTCTATTCACCGAGCTGCAGTACTAATGGGATCTATGCCACCTAGGTTTGGGGGGGACGACTGTACTGGGGAGGTGGATGGGGGTGAACTTGTACCTTGACTTCCATCATCCATCCTGCATTTATCAAATGAAGACAGGGAGATTCAATCTCCTCCCCCCCCACCAGAGCAACCATTAGTGTACATCAGTATTAGTCCCTGTTCTGCCAAGGCAGGGGTTCTTTTGGATTTGGAGGCAATAAATACACCAGTAGGTGAAGGAAAAGCAATGCTTTATTTACAAAACAAAGCATTCAGCAGGCACACAAAATAGTATTTATACCTTACAAGAGTTTATCTCCCTTCAGCTGCTAGGGGCTAGGAGCTCCGAGTACAGCAGCGAGAGAGACCCCGGGTCATCAGTCAGTTTAGTCAGCATCTGGATCCTGATCTGTGTTGAAGCTCCCCCTTTCTCTCAAGGTTTTCGACCTTGGGTTTTTATCACTCAGGCCAGATACCTTAATAGGTTGATTTAGTGCACCTGGCTCACAACCCCTCATTCCGATCATACATACCACCTGACTCTTGAGCCAATGTAAGGGTAAACAACTTAGAATGCCTAATCAATCTAAGATTACACCTTGTACACAGTGCTCCCGTTTCGTAAGGAGGAAAAAAAACTATGCTTAATAGATCAGCATTCTTTACAGAGGGAATATGGGGAAATGAGACATGTCAACCTGAACTCCTCGCAATACAATAATCTTCCGCATGTTTCCAATACAGTCCCCATGGGTCACATGACTCTATGTATCAACTTTCCCAGGATTAGAAAGAACTATTAGCGAGAAAGGAACAAGGGAAGGATCCACATCAATTAGTGCCTTTTTTTGTTGGATCACTGCATCCAACTGAATGCGTGCATGTTTTGGTGTTCTCAGAGAAACCTGATGGGTTGTTATCAGTGAGAACCACCAGAAGAGCAGAACTCACAGAATGGGACTTTTCCATCTGCCTCTCTTGCTTTAGGCCATAAACTGTGCTGAGCAGTGGAACAAGGATATTGTCTAAACTCACCCCCCCTTCTGCTAGCATTCATGTACTTTGTCCCATGGAAAATGTCCATGGGACATTTTACTGTATATTGTCTATGGATAACAAATACGTTTCCTATTTTTCCTGCCTCCTCCTCCTCCACAGCATTTTTGAAAGTTAAAAAAGAGAGTAAATAAATCATTTCTTTTTTACTACATGAAAGACGCATGTACATTCACGTAGCCTTTTACGATAAGTGCAGAGTTTCACTTGGGAATGCTTCCCTCCCAGCAGCCAGACTGCCCCTGCTTCACAACTGTACAGTTATTAAGCTGCTGCTGTTGGATCAGGGCTGGTGCCAATTTAGTGCTAAGGGGTGGGGAGCTGTTCCTGTTGCTCCACACAAATAACCATTCTGTACCCATCCCTAACAGCCTTACTGGCATTTATGTCCAATATACTTTTGCATGCATCAAGGAGGGCTTTCATTATCTTTATTATTATGTAGCTAGAAGCACTTGACAAAACAAAATGAAATAAAGTGACAGGCTGACAGGCGTATTACGTACTCCCTTTCCATTTTTCAACTCAATTAAAAAAAAACACCTCAGTAACTCAAAGAATAACATTCAATTCACAGGCAAATTGTGAATTTGCAGAGATATTTACTTTGCAAGAATTCATTTTTGACCCTAAAGTGAGAGAGTCAAAGTACCAGCTTGACAGCTAAGGAACTTTGGGCTTTTAATGTTTTCCTGTTTTTCTGATGCGGCACATAATGGAGGCATTATTACACTTTTCATATATATTTAAAGTGTCATCTCCACTGAAAATCATTCTTACATTGCTTGGTTGGGAGTTGTTTTGTGGTCACAGGTCTCTTTTTAACTCAACAATGGGGGGGAAGAAAGCCATTCTTTATGAAAGTAACATGGCATGCAGTTGCTAATATCTGAAATCCATCAACAGGGATCTGTGCAGTGGAGAATGAAACTGAGAGAAGACAGTAAATATTTTTGTATGATGAGGAAGTGGGTATAAACAGACAGCAGTTGGCAGGAACTGAAAAGTGACACACTGAGCAGTTAGCAGAAGCAATTGACAACAAGTCTTAAAACAATGGCTCTTGAGGAATTAAAAGTGTCTTCTTATTTTAGGCATAAGAAGAAGCTTTGTATCCCTCAGCATCTGAGTTCAAAAGGGTGGCTCTCTTCTCCTTAGACAAGAGAGATGCCTATACCATTTCTGAATCCCTCAGTTCTTTGCAGCACTCCTGAGTGAGCTTACACTTTGACAAAACATTTGCATACAACGAAGCAGCCTTCCCAATGGGAACTGCTTCTGTTTTTCTTTAGTTTCAGGAGGGCTAAGGCCAAAACTAGGATTGTTATCAAGTGCTTTAATGACCACTTCAGGAATCTTACCTGGTAGAGATAAAAAAACATTACCATTGTTCAGAACCAATGGCCTACCTGGGAGCTGCTAGCCCATATTACCTGCAAGAAACATTTGGATACAATCCCAATAATATGTGACTAGTGACAATTTAACTGCATTTAACCAATTTTTTATGACTCTGTGAACGACTCTTTTTCTGCAATACCTACTCACCTGTCCTGCCACTATTTCTTTCACTGTCATCCTCCTCCAACTGTAGCCTCCAGCAAGGAAAGCACTGCTAATTTCTCAAGCCTGCTTTTTTCTTTAAAGGGGGCAGGTAGGTGTATGTGCAGTACTGCAGGTACAATTAGTCATACTTCATTTTAAAAATGAAGAAGGTGCCAGGAAATTGACAAGGCTTCCCTCTAATCTTGTCAGTTTCACCTTTGCGTGTTGAGGGTGGGGGGAAGTCAGTTCCTGTAACATTCATAGGGCTTTCCCTCAATCTTGGCACTTTTACTGGAGATGAGAGAAAGGAAAAGGTGAAGGAAATGACCATTTGCACTGAGAGTGCAATTATTTAAGGCAGTGTTTCCCAACCAGAGAGTCAGGACCCAAAAGTGGGTCACAAGCCAGCCCTCCCCAACGGCCTTTCCTGCCCTTTCTATTACTCTCTTTCTCTACTCTTCCCCCTTGCCAATTTCTCACATTCTTTCCTCCTCCTCCCTTTGTGACAATAATGAGGAGGAAAGTCCATCCAGCAACTAGTAAATGTGTGGTGGAGCTGGAAGAATGGGGAGAAAGGCTGAAGAGAGGGACATGGAAAAACCAGAGGAGGAGAGACAGAGGCATATGTGTGGATGGGCTCTGTCTTGGTGCCCCTTCTTCAGCAGCCCAACCTCTTGTCCAAACTGCTGTAGCACTTCACTGATGTCTACTTGCTGAGGGAGATGTACTGCACCAAGCCCCTTGCTGCCAAGCCCTTCACTGTCATCCACTGTCTTCACACATCTCCTTAACTTGGCACCCCCCTGAGAGTGCCTCCTCAAACTCCGGCTCTGGCCTGCCTGGCAGAGGAGGAGATGACAGAGGGAGGGCCCCACTTTCAGGGACTTGACCTCAGGAGAAGCCTAGTAAATTCTCCACTTGGAAGAGGATAAAACTTTGTTCATGGATGGACTTTGTTGTGTAATGGAGACATCTTAATTTCCCTGCTGAGACAATCAGTATTGTGTTGGCTAAATCTTTCCTCTTATCACAATGCAGGCACACAAGACTACACTTCAACCACTATGAAGGTAGTTAAAGGTACTCAGAGTTAAGCAGATTTGAGCAAACAGCTGTTGAGTAGCATCTGCCCTCTCATGCATGGTTCTTACACAGTGGTAAAAGGTTTGTCTTCTAAGCTGAGATGGAAAGTTGGAAACGAGAGATGTTTTCAGAGCTTGTACCTCGCTAAGCCCACTGCATTGTACTGAGGTTGAAAACTAAGCCACTTTTATGTGATTTACCTTCATTGATATTCTATTTTGTAGAGAAAAGAACATATGCGGTCATGTGTGATGAATGCAACTAGGGCTGTGCATATCGATAAACCTGAACCGAATAAAAACCCGAAATTAGCTGTTTCAGTAATTTTCAGGATTCGGGTTTACCAAATGCAAAAACGAAGGGGTGGGGGAGCTAAAGCTGAATAGGTGATTCCTGAAAAAGTCGAATAGGTATTCGGCTTTTGGGGTTTGCCTATTCATTTTTTATCAGAGGCACGGCTCTGTGTTTTCTCCCCCCTTTTCTTTTCTTTTTCTTTTGCCTGGTTTGTTAGGGCCCCATAGTTGGGGTTCTTTTGAGGTAGGCGTCATGTAATCAGAGACAATTTGGTCTGACCAACTGACAGCAGTGAGATGACCTGATCTGCACTTTAAAAGACGGGGCTCACCCAGTCCAGAGAACGTTTGTTTCCGTCAGCTGCTCATGGCCCTTCTGAAGAAGACTCCCTTACCTGTGTGGATGAGCAATCTCCTTAACATGAGCTGCCTTGGTCATGACTTTGGCTGGCTCCGATATTGTTTCTCCACATGGTGACCATCTCTTGGAATTTGATTTTTCATGACCACAATAAAGGACTGCTCACAGGATGTCATTTGCCACCAAAAGGAATGTTTTCCATGTCTTATTCTTCTTGCATTTAAACCTTTTTCCTCCATTCAGAAGCTCATTTGCATGGACATCATGCAAAGCTACCAGAAACGAAGGCTGACCCGCCCCAGACTTTGAGGCACCAGCCTGGAATCACCCCTTTCTGCCAGTCCTTGGCAAAGCTGAATTTTTGAAACCTGATGGGCAGCTCAGCTCGCAAATGCCTGCAGAATGGGGGTGACCCCTTTGCGGGCCCATAAAATTGGACCCCCTGTTCCAAACTTCACCAAACTTTGGTGACCGTCTAAGGAGAGTCCCTTGCAGCCACACTGCAAATTTGGGGACTCTACATCCAAAAATGCCCTCTCAGGAGCTTTGAAAAAAAAACCATATACTATAATGGCCCTGAATTTTTTGGTAAACCCGAAAATAAGCCGAATACCCATATTTACCAGTACGGATATCCGGCTTATTTCAGGTTTCCCAAAAAATCAGGCCAAAAAACTCTGAACTTAAAATTTACCGATTTTTTTTTTTGCACAACCTTAAATGCAACCAATTGTGCTATCTCTTTAACTGTTAATGGATGATGTTTTATAGTTTTATTGTATTCACTGTTTGACTTGTTGTTGCCAGCCCTGATCCCGGCTTTGCCGGGGAATGAGGGCAGGATACAAGTGTAAATAAATAAATAAATAAATAAATAGAACATGACATTTGACAACAGATTATAAGTATACACATTTTCCTATGTAGAATAATATATCTGTAAGAAAATCATCAAGTGTGAAATGGCTTTTAGAAGAATCAATACAGCGTGTAATCTAAGCCAAGGCTTTGATCTGCATTTTAGAAACCAAGATTTAACCCCAGATACAATATCTTTCAAGTTATACATTAGTCGGTATTTTCTTCAGAGTATTGATTGATAAAGTATCAAGTAAAATGTTTCCTGATAGGCACTATAGTGAGTTTCTTAGAATCTTAGGTGAGATTAGAGGGAGTAAAAGAGAAGAAGAGGGTGGTCAAAGGCTGGAATGTAACCTCCATATGCAAAGGCAGTGTACCTTGGAATGTCAGTTGGTTGGGGTTCATATTGGGGGCATTTGTTTCTATGATGTTTGCTGGTTTCTCAACAAAAATGTGTTTGGCCACTGTAGAAAACTGAATTCAGGACTAGATGGGTGCCAAAGTCATAGTTTGCCTAGGGTACCAAAAACAACAACAACAACAACCTTAAACCAGACGTGGATGGGTAACCATACCTAACAAATTTGGACTCGTGGATAGGGTTGCCAAGCCTCCAGGTACTAACCAAAACAACACATAGGCTCAACTTAATCCAACAATTTTATTAGCTTATTCTAAATTATTAAAGATGTCATATACAATATTACTATTAGTGCCTATACCTATCTATATCTATCTCCTAAATCCAAAATAAGTCTCCACTGACAGCTGTCAATTAGTGGTGAATATATTGTGGAGAGACTCTTCTTTCATTTATCAGTGTGTTATCGATGTATAAATTTGTACTGCACAGGCACAGTGGAGACGGATTTAGGAGATAGATATAGATAGGTATAGGCACTAATAGTAATATTGTATATGACATCTATAATAATTTAGAATAAGCTAATAAAATTGTTGGATTAAGTTGAGCCTATGTGCTGTTGTTTTGGTTGATAACATTGTTTATTCAGCATAAGTTACTTTGTTGTAATTATTAAGCCTCCAGGTACTAGCTGGAGATCTCCTGCTATTATAACTGGTCTCCAACTGATAGAGATCAGTTCCTCTGTAGAAAATGGCTGCTTTGGCATTTGGACTCTATGGTAATGAAGTCCCTCCCCTCTCCAAGCCCCACCCTCCTCAGGCTCCACCCCAAAAACCTCCCACCAGTGGTGAAGAGGGACCTGGCAACCCTACTCATAGATTACCATACTGAAAAGGCTGGGAATGGGATCCACTGATTTAAGGAACCCTAGACATGCCTGTTAATAGTGACCACTTTCTCTTACAGGGGAAGTAATTTAAATGTGTACAATTCTGTAGAGAAAACAGTGAGGAGAGGACTAAAAATGCACCAGCTAGAATGCATCTATTTACAGAATTCACACACAAAAAAACCAAGAAAGTTGAGATTTGACTGTGAATCCACCTCCTTCATGCCTATCAAACAATTAAAAAACCCCAATATAAATGCATTTCAGACAGTGCTTCTTTCTTTCATAGATGTAGGCCTAAAGTGGGAGAAAGGCTCAGAAGTGCTTAAAGTAGCATGTGTGGAATCAGTCTAAACCTGGGCCTACTCTTGTTTACCTGTTTTTTGTTTGTTTTTTGTTGTTTTTGTTTTTACCAAAGCCATGGTTCAGGCAATTTTTTGAGTATATGTTGTATTTTCACAATCCAGGAGGATGTTTTTAAAAATAATCGCAAAAAAACATCAGAAAATTACTATTTCTAGACAAAAGAAATCTGAAGGCCAGAAAGGAGCAAGGACTTGAGAACTGGTCACAGCACAGACAAACATGGACATTTGGTCAATGCATATTTATTCTGGTTTTTGCCAATTTTTCCTTTCCTTTATCCTTTAGAAGCTCCTTGATACATATATCTTGAGCAGTGGAATTGTTTAAACCTGGTTGCTTAAGGAATATAAGGACTGAAATAAATTTTGCAACTGCTAGTATAACTTTAGGATCCATATCACTCAATAAAAAAGGGTACTCCCTCAATCACAGATAATCCAGAACAATCAATTAAAAGAGTAATATAACACAATCTAAGAACCTCATAAAAGGGACATTCCAATAGTATATGCGCTAGAGATTCAATTGAACCAGAGGAATACTAACAGGACTTTTCTGAATAAGGTAATTTAATATATCTACCTTTCATAACTACAGAAGAGTTGGCATTAATCTGGCAAGGGAAAACAACCTCTTTAAAAGCATGGGATTGTCTAAAAATAAGTATATGATGGCAAACATCTTGGGGGAAGAATTCCAAAAAACTGAGATGAGCAAGCATGACAAGCATGAGTCACCATGCTAGCATACTCAATTAAAAATCTGAAGGCTTTTACCAAACAAAAAGAGTATTAACTTTTTTTGTTTTGGTAAAAGTCTCTAAATTCCCACATTCACTAATAATATCTGATGATAAACCAATCAGTGACAATTTCTCATCAAGAGCTTTGTGCCAGGAAAACCAATAAGAATCTTGCTTCAAAAGAGCTAAGTATTCCTCTGCATGAAAAAAAAACCAACGTTAAAGCTGTAACTTTAAAGTAAACAACCTTTTGCTTCAAGAGTAATTTAACCAAACTCAAAATGGAGGTTGCCAATATTAAAACCAGCCACATGTTAAAATTCACACAGGTGAGATACATAGTGTATGGCTATAAACACTATGAATCTTTACAGTGTCTGTCCTGTCCATAACTATAAGTTAGGCAGTAAGTTGTCAAAAAAGTGGAAATGTCACCTGAAGACAAAGAAGATGGGGGTGGGGAGTAAATCTGGCAGGAACTAGTTCTTATTAGGAAATCGGGTCCAGTCTGAAAAGACTTCAATCTGTTCCACTGAAGGAAAAAAACTAAACCATGACCAGCTTTAATCAAAATGCTGATGAAAAGAGAAGGATAACCTTGGGGCAATATGCTCTTTTCACTTAGTTCTTGGAGCATAAAATGTGAAACCAATTTAAAAAACAGACAGATTTTTTTTCTAAAGAAAAGGAATGTTTGACGACATCAGAAGAAACCTTTTATCTAATGTGGAAAGTTACCAAAGCTCCTGACCTTCTGCAATGAACAGTATGAGCAAAATACCTGCGCAGATGGGGTGCTCTGAGGGTCGTGGGTTGATTATTCCCCTTCTCATGGGCTAATTATTTCTTGCCAAACACCCATCATTTGCATTTCCTAATGCAAACTTTACAAACAGTAATGGTTTGTTTACTAGAAGAAAAGTATGATCTCTTTGGCCCCATAAAGGGATGGGGAAGACATCTCCAGCTGTGTTGGGGCCCATGGATGGTGAACTGACTATGTCAGAAGGACTAAGTCTTCTGCTACGGTACAGCAGCAGGAAAAAATGAGGAAAGGGGCATTGCAGCAACATCATAGATCTCTATGGTAAATAATAATAAACCACATGGTAAAACCATAGAGATTTGGGGGATTGCTAGTGTTGCAGGAATGTATGACATCACTTCTGGTTATGTGACTAGAAGTGATGTCATATTGCCGTGCCTAGTCCCACCCCCGAAATCTCTTGGTACAAAAACTCCTAGGTACATTAGTTAGCCTATACATCAACTTGGAGATCCTACCTGTGCCATCTGTGAATGATGACTATCACAGGAACTGCCTTAGCTAGACTGCTAGTCCATTCTGTGAACTCTGACAGCCCTCCAAGATCTCAGCCCTGTTGCCTTTAACTAGAGATACTAAGGACTAAATTGAGTATTGAGAATTTCCTATATTCAAACATGTGCTTTATCATAGTCCTTTAAAAAAAAATTCAAAAAAGTCAGGGGGTCACACTGATATGAATCTTTATGTCATTTTGTCATTCGACCTTTAAAAGACAACAATTACTCCTCAAATCACAGTAAACCAGTAACAACAGCTTTTAGTCTGAAATTAGTCTTTCTTATTATATAATTAGTAAGCTGTCCTGACCTGGATAGCCCAGGCTAGCCCAATCTTGCCAGATCTCAGAAGTTTAGCAGAGTCAGACCTGGCTAGCATTTGGATAGGAGACTATCAAGGAAGTCTAGGGTCACAGAGGCAGGCAATGGCAAATCAACTCTGTTCATCTCTTCCCTTGAAACCCCATGGGGCCACCATAAGTCAGCTATGACTTGACAGCACTTCCACTACCAATTAGTAAACTGCCTCAGGCTGATTCCCCAGGAGAGGGGCATAAAAATTCTATCAGTAAACAACAACAAAAAGAAGCTTGGGGAAAAGTAGTGTGTATTCTCACACTTAAAAGCTGTAGCACCACCAGAATGGAACTGTGATATACATTTTTGTCATCTTTTTTTTTAATTGAATGGTTGTGTCTTCAGGCAGTTTTGTTATTCTCCCCCAGACCTGGACTCTTGAATTAAGGAGAAAATCTCATTAACCTTTGAACAAAAAAAAAATCAATAGGTTGTAATAAATTTAAGCAAATTTGTTTTCAATAAATTTCACAAACACATGCTGAGCTTTAATATCACACACCTTTTTCAAAGCTGTGGGATATCGCAAAAAGGAAAAAGGATATCCTTTATTGTCTGGTTTTACCTGGACCAAAATAATGGGCTGCATTCTAAAATTTACAGAATAGTGGCAAGAGTAGCTGACCAGTTTTATGATACAGTCAGATAATATTGAATCTGATTTCAAAAAATAAAACAACTTTGCAAACTGTTTGTTCATGACCCTGTTGAAGGCCCCTTTACATTCCTTCATGCCAATGGGGGAATTTGTTCCAAATCATATTGCCACAAGGCAACTGAATGCCAAACTTAGAGTTGCCAACCTACAGGTAATAGCTGGAGATCTCCCACTATTACAAACTGATCTCCAGCCAATAGAGATCAGTTCATCTGGAGAAAATAGCTGCTTTGGCAATTGGACTCTATGGCATTGAAGTCCTCCCCTCCCCAAACCCCACCCTCCTCAGGCTCTACCCCTAAAATCTCCAGGTATTTCCCAACCTGGAGCTGGCAACCTTAGCCAAACTACATGTTATGTTTTTTAATAAGGTGGGCCTGGGTGGAGTAGTCTGTGCATGAGCAGCTCCAAAGATGGACAAACTACCTCCCCTCCCCCAATTCATTTTGCCCTGGGAAAATGGCAGGATCCCCTCCTCTCCCCTGTGTAGGGTTGCCTGGTCCCTCTTCACCACTAACAGGAGGTTATTGGGGCAGAGCCTGAGGAGGGTAGGGTATGAGAAGGGGAGGGACTTCAGTGCCATAGAGTCCAATGGCCAAATCAGCCATTTTATCCAGGTGATCTGATCTCTATCGACTGGAGATCAGTTGTAATAGCAGGAGATCTTCAGCTATTACCTGGAGGTTGGCAACCCTACCCCTGTGTCATAACCTCAAGCTTAATCTGGCTCCTGGGGACTTTAAAATGCCTTTCCCCCACAGCTTTTGTGTGACTGACAGTAAAGTTGGGTCAGACTCAACTTGTCAAAAAGCAGAATATGTAGTTTGGCCCTGAATCAGAGAGGGGAAATCGAGGGATACAAAATCCCGGTGTCCACATTTACTTGGGAAGTCTGAGAAGCCAATGAGTCCATCAAGTTCATATTGCTTTCATAAGAGAGCAAGGAAACACAATGCTAGGCCAATGGCCAATATCTCAGGGCTTTAGCAACTGCTAGAATCCATAAATTCTTCACTTTAACCCTTTGCTTGCCTTCAGCAAGAGAACATATACTATATTTTCTGGTTAAAGTGAAAGAAGGAAGAGTCCTCCCACACCTTCAGCACTGGTGTCAGTATTCCTCTCTCCCTAGTTTTCCATGCAGTAAAGGAAAAATAACCCCCCAAAAGCTGTTTGCACACTCCTTTGCTCTCTCTTTGGTTCTTCTATTGTGCATCTTTAAAGGTGTGCAAGGGTAAGGAGCTGAATTTTTGACTAGAAACCTATGGTGATTCTTGGCAGCTCTGTGCATGCAACATACTGCATTTCAATTACAAATTCTACATTCTACAAATACAATAGTAAGTCTTCAAATGGCAACCCCCAAAGATTTCTTGAGACACTTGCATATTTATATGCCGGATATGCAGCACATCTTCATCTTGGTGAACACTGTTTTCCTTCTGTTACATTTGTGGAAGGAGAGTGGATGATTTCCCCCCATTCTCATTGCAATCCCCTGACTCTTGTGGCTATTTGACTATATAGGTTCTGTAATGACAAGACTCAACTTTCTGGGAGGTTGGAAGGGATTGCTAGGTGAAGTGGAATTCAGCAGACATCCATACTACTTCCTCTGGTGGCTGTGCTGAATCCAACCCCTTCACTGACTTTTAAAGACCTTTATGGCTTTGGGGGCATAAGGACTACCTTCTCCAATATGAACTTCCCCATCCGCTCCAGTCATCTTTGGAGGCCTTGCTTCAGGTGCCCCTGCCATTAAGTCTAGATGAGTGGCAACCAGAGAAAGGACCTTCTCCATCATGGCACCGAAACTTTGGAACACCCTCCCCAAGAAGATTAATTTGTCTCCCTCTGTCATTTTCTTCCAGTGGGTGAAGACTTTTTTCGTTTAATTTGGTGTACCCCCAGTAAACTCTTATTGGCCCTCCTCTATGGTTGTGTGTTTATACATTTTGGAGGACTTTTAGTTTAGAAAAAAGGTGAATAGATTCTTAAGTTATTCTTAAGGGTGAAGAAAATAAAGATTTGTTTTCTTGTGCTATCTCTACATTAGAACTCAGGAACACCCAGAAAGTTGATGAGCAGTAGATTGAGGCCACATAAAAGAAAGTACTGCTTCACACAATACCATTAATTTATAGAAACTTCTGCTGCCAGTGATTCAGGGATTCTGCTGCCTGTGGCCACTGACTCAGGTAGTTTTAAAAGGAATTAGATGAATGCTTGGCAGACTGGTCTATCAAGAATATACTCATGATAGCTAAATGCAACTCCCTAGTTCAGAGTTAGAATACCTCTGAATACTAGTTGTTGAGGAATAAACAATGGGGAGGAATGTTACCTTCATACCTTGTTATCAGTCTGCAGACTTGGGAAACATCTGGCTGCTAATGGAAACAGGGTAATCAGAGAGAGAGTTGGTCTAATCCAGCAGTGCTTTTCTTATGTTCATAGTACAATCATCAGAATGCTGCAGTGTGTTTAATATTGGATTCCTCTAAAATTAGCTAATTTAGGGAGACCACGTAAAATTTAAAAGGAAAAAAGTCAGTTCTGAAAATATACATTTTGTTGCAAAATAGAATCCTTTCAAGGAAACCTGAGAAGAGGGAATGTTTGCACGCTTGTCAATTCTTTCCAAACATGATGACTGAAACCATAGAAATACCCACCCACTGTCAAATGTTGGTGGGAGGAGATGTTTCCCACTAAGGTGCTGGATGTGTCTAATTATTCTGCTAAGAATATTTCGGTTCAGGTCTCCCATGACAAGGTAGTCATCCCCCTCCTGTCAGGCTTGAAGAAAAATTACGTGGCAGTCTCATAGGGAGACTGCTGCAGCCATTGAAGTGTTTATGAAATGTTTTCCATGTATTCATTCTAAAAAGGAAAAAAAAAGGCATAGCAGGTGGTTTCCTTGTTGGGAGAAATCAAAACTCTTGTTTTAATCTAGAATACAACATAGCCAGAGTAAACTTTGCATATATGCCTTTACACTTTTAGATATTGCTTGTATAATTTACTGTGTTGTGAGTAGTTGATACCCTTTGGGCAAATTCAAAGTGTTATATGTTTTAATTAATCACCAATTCCATGTTCTGCAGTTATATAATAAATAAATAAAATGTACAAGCCATAAAAGAATAAGAAATATTCAGTCTTTATAACATGAAGATCCATCACTGTGGATTATAAAGGGTAATTTAAGGATAATAAGCATTAAAGTTGTAATCCTGAAAATCTTATGGGCCCATTGAATAAACCCTTTGAATAAAATGGGACTTATTTCTGAGTAAGGGTAAATGCAATGCAATAACATGGAATTGCAAAATTTGAGGGTAGCACACTAAACACATAACAGAACAGCCTTATATATGCAGACAATGAATCAAAACCGGATTAGAAAATAAGAGAATGTTGCAACATTATAATGTATGCTTTATGTGAGTATTAATGTGGACCAGAAGAGAGATCTAACATATATTCTCACCAATACAGGTATTAGATCTATATTACACCTTTAAAGCATATTTCAATATGATTGCTAAAATTGGTGTTTCATTGTTTCCTTTAATAAAGGAGGATTTTTCAAGAGCCTAGAGGAGGGGAGGATATTTCAGGTATAGAAGGCAGTGTGACATGGGGGGAAGGAGGTGTTCAGGATGGGATGAGTGAAGGAGGCAAATCGACCTACAGGGACAGTAAGTGAGACAGCAAGGTATCAGGGTACTATTGCCAATCTCCAGGTAGTCCACAAAAAAGAGGCTCAGTGCTGTAAGGATAATTGGAGAAACCCAAAACAGCACTATAACAAATGTCAATGCAAAGAAATAGTGAATTTTATAAAAGTGAACAAGTGAAAATTATATAGAGAATATATACAAAATGGTACAAAGAGAGGTACAACGAGATACAAAATTTACAAAATGCAATCCAGCAACAATTGACCCAAGAAAGGATATATCAAATCTCAATCCAACAGGTACGTCAATTTATAATCCATTGAGGTATTTTTGATATAAAGTCTTTAGCAGTTTCAAAGTTTTTGGTTTGAAGTTCCAAACAGCTGATTATAAGGCAATTGGATCAAAGCCACGAGGGGAAGATGTCAGGACGTGTCATCTAGATCAGGATCACGTTTCGCTTATGGCTTCATCAGCTACATGTATCTGCATACCACAAATAATGCAACATAATCCTAATATAATAGCAATCACATTTATAAATATGAGACAATCAAAAATGATATAATAAATATGTTAAATATGTTAAAACTATGCCATCATGAAAGATTATATATTATTATATTAAATCCTTACCAATAATTAATAAATATGAGTATCATAGTAGATGACGTCTCAGCAGGACCACAAGCAGTTTGTATGTGGGTCTCAAAAGGACAGAATGAATGCAAGAGAATGAGCATGAAAGTTAAAAGTAACTTGGATTGCAAGTCATCAGTTGCAGCTGGCGCGATGACTGCATTGAGAAGGGAACTCTTAAAGGGATATTAACCTAAAAAAACAAGAATAATCAATTTCATTGTTTAATCCATCTGGGGATAATGTACCCATGAGAAAGATAAGTTTAGTCTCCATCTGATGTAATATTTTTTGAATATTTTGAATGTCAAAAGGTCGACCCCAAAACTGCCAAAGAACTCAGAATGATAAGTCCCTGTTGCTGTGTCCTTTCTCTATGAAATGCGCGGTAAGTGGCGCTTCCAAATTTTTTGCGCGGATTTTTGAACAATGTTTAGCTATTCTAGTCCTTACCGTTCGAATTGTGCTACCGATGTACTTAAGACCACATTAACATGAAATGCAGTATACCTCATTTTTAGAGGCACAATTAAAAAAGGGCCTGAGAGAAAATTTAAAGCCAGTGGTGGTAGACGTACGTTCTTTCACTGAATGACACAAATTACACACAGAACATGACCCACAATAGTGGTGCCCTATTGCGGGAGGCAATAGGTAAGATGTGGAAAAAGCTGGCTGAGCAAGAGCATCTGCATGAATTAGACTGTCCCGGATGGCTTGCGGGCGGCGCAATCCACACAAAGGTGGATTTTGACAGCCGGCTAGTGCTTGTACTAAATGCCAATGTTTCTACACTATGTTGTTAATCATATGGGACTTATGACTAAACTGTAAGGACCAAGTGATATTAGCAGTGGAAGCAGAAGATTGTTTCAATTCTAAAAGTGCCTTCCTATCCGCCGAATCAGCTCTAAATTTAGCTGACTGTGATTCCGACTCATGGCGGCCCTATGAATGAAAGTCCTCCAGAATGTCCTATCTTTGACAGCCTTGGTCAGATCTTGCAAATTGAAGGCTGTGGCTTCCTTTATTGAGTCAATCCATCTCTTGTTGGGTCTTCCTCTTTTCCTGCTGCCCTCAACGTTTCCTAGCATGACTGTCTTTTCCAGTGACTCTTGTCGTCTCATGATGTGACCAAAATATGATAGCCTCAGTTTAGTCATTTTAGCTTCTAGGGTCAGTTCAGGCTCGATTTGATCTATAACCCACTGATTTTTTTTTTGGCAGTCCATGGAATCACTCTCCTCCAACACCACTTTTCAAAGGAATCTATTTTCTTCCTATCAGCTTTTTTCACTGTCCCGCTTTCACACCCATACATAGTAATAGGGAATACGATGGCATGAATTAATCTAGTCTTGGTAGCCAGTGACACATCCTTGTGTGTAAAGTGCCTTCAAATCGCAGCCAACTTATGGCAACCCCTTTTGGGGTTTTCATGGCAAGAGACTAACAGAGGTGGTTTGCCAGTGTCTTCCTGTGCACAGCAACCCTGGTATTCCTTGGTGGTCTCCCATCCCAATACTAACCAGGGCTGACCCCGCTTAGCTTCTGAGATCTGACGAGATCAGGCTAGCCTGGGCCATCCAGGTCAGGGCAATGAGACACATCCTTACACTTCAAAATATTTTCTAGCTCCTTCATGGCTGCCCTACCCAGTCTCAATCTCCTTCTGATTTCTTGGCTGCAGTCTCCCTTTTGGTTGATGGTGGAGCCAAGGAATAGAAAGTCTTGAACAATTTCAATTTCCTCATTGTCAACCTTAAAGTTGTGTAATTCTCCTGTAGTCATTACTTTTGTTTTCTTGATGTTCAGCTGTAGTCCTGCTTTGGCACTTTCTCTTTTACCTTTCAGCAGTAGTCGTTTCAAATCTTCACTATTTTCTGCCAATAATGTAGTGTCATCAGCATATATCAAATTATTAATGTTCCACCCTCCAATTTTCACTCCATCTTCATCTAAATCTAATCCAGCTTTCCTAATTATATGTTCTGCATATAGATTGAAGAGATAGGGAGATAAAATACATCCTTGTCTGACACCTTTGCCAATTGGAAACCATTCCGTTTCTCCATATTCTGTTCTAACTGAGGCCTCTTGTCCACAGATTGCGCATCAAAACGATCAGATGTAGTGGCACACCCATTTCCTTTAAAACCAGCCATAGCTTTTCACGATCCACACAGTCAAAAGCTTTGCTGTAATCTATGAAACACAAACTGATTTTCTTCTGAAATTCTCTCATATGCTCCAGTAACCAGCGTATATTTGCAATATGATCTCTAGTGCCTCTTCCATTTCTGAAACCAGCTTGAACATCAGGCATTTCTCGTTCCATATATGGTAACAGCCTTTGCTGTAAGATTTTGAGCATCACTTTACTTGCGTGAGAAATCAATGTGATGGTCCGATAGTGTCTGCAATCTTTGATGTCTCCTTTCTTGGGAATTGGAATGTAAATGGATTGTTTCCAGTCTGTGGGCCATTGTTTTGTTTTCCATATCTGTTGGCAAATTCTTGTCAAGATTTTGATGGACTCCATTTCTGTGGCTTGGAATAGCTCTATCGATATCCCATCTGCTCCTGGTGATTTGTTTCTCCTGATTGCTCTCAATGCAGCTTTCACTTCACTTTCTAAAACTATAGATTCTTCTTCAAAAGATTCTTATTGGAAAGAATCTTTTATCCTTTCATCTCTTCTGTATAGTCATTCAGTGTATTGTTCCCACCTTTTCTTTATTTTGTCCTGTTCAGTTAATGTATTTCCATGCTGATCTTTCAGCATGCCTAACCGTGCTTTAAATTTCCCTTTGATTTCTTGGATTTTGTGGAACAGATCTCTTGTTCTTCCTTTTTTGTTGTTCTCTTCCATTTCTTTACACTGGTTATTATAATAGGTCTCTTTGTCTCTACGTGTGAGTTGCTGGAATGTTGCACTTAGACTTTTGATTCTATTTCTGTCACCTTCTACTTTTGCTTCTCGTCTATCTTTGGCAATTTTAAGAGTTTCCTCAGACATCCATCGAGGTTTTTCTTTTCTTTTGGCTACAGGAATAGTCTTTGCACATTCTTCCTTGATAATATCTCTAGTTTCCACCCATAGTTCTTCAGGTTTACATTCACTTGAACCCAGTAATGCAAATCTGTTCCTTACATGGTTGTTAAACTCTTCTGGAATATTGCTTAGATTGTATTTTGGTGCTATGAATGTTTTGGTGGTTTTCTTAAGCTTTATCTTGATTTTCGATATTAACAATTCATGATCTGTACCACAGTCGGCTCCTGGTCTTGTTTTGGCCGAGAGAATAGAGCTTATCCATCTTCTGCTTCTAATTATATAATCTATGTGTGATCAATTTCTTCCTGAACACTGGCATAAAAACTTTCAATTTCTTCCTCATCTGCATCTGTAGTTGGGGCATAAACTTGAATGATGCTTATGTTGATAGGCTTTCCCTGAAGTCTGATTGATATTATTCGGTCAGACTTTGCATTATAGCTCCTGACTGCCTTTGCTACATCTTACCTCACTATTAAAGCAACTCCGTTTCTTCTCTTTTTGTCATTCCCTGAATAAAACACTTTGTAATTTTCTGATTGAAAATGTCCTAATCCAGCCCACTTTAATTCACTTACTCCCAGGACTGAAATGTTTAAACTTGTTTAACAATTTCTTGTTTAACAATTTCAAGCTTACCCTGATTCATGCTTCTCACATTCCATGTTCCTATTATATGCATCGAACAGCTTCGGACTTTCCTTTTGCATCTTTTCATGTCAACTGAACGTCCTTTCAACTTTAGTCCAATCACATCATTAAGAACAGCTCTACTCGTACTTGTCCTCTGCTCTACCCCAGTAGTGGATTGAGTGCCATCTGACCTGGGGGTCCCATCTTCCAGCACTGTATCTTTTTTCATTTTGGATTGTCTCATCATAGGGTTTTCAAGGTAAAGGTTGGTCAGAAGTGGTTTACCAGTGCCTTCTTCTGTGCAGTACTAACCAGGGTTAGCTGTAGTGGCACTGCCATTGTCTACAAAAGATCCTCCACCAGTGTAACCTTCCACTACTGCTGTAACCCAGTAGCTAACTTTCAGGGATTCCTCTGCCCCCATCCCCACTGGAACTGCCTGTTCTCTTCTGCGGATGTGGCCATTGATCCCTTAAGGGAGTGGATGCATCTTCGTCTGGTGTCTCAGCTGTGTCCATTCCGTCTTGAGTGACTCTGCTAGGAGTTTAGTCTCTTGACAGAGTCTAGACCCCTTACAGTATTGCTCTCAGCTTCCCTGACACACATAACCCCCCTCACCTTGTTAAGGTGTGCATCCAGAAGGCAACAGGAGGACATTGAGGTAAATTTGCTTGGGAAAGGGATAAGGTTTGGATAGCAGCAGGCAAGCAGGGGAGCACAGACTGCAGGGGGAAATTTGGCACAGCAAGGGAGATATTGGGAGGAGTGCTGAAGGCAAAGTACTACCCCATATCCTTCAGAACTGGAATACCTCACACCTGTATATAATTCTAGTGGCTACAGTTTGCAGTCATCAATCAAGAATGCCCAGAGCCTCCCTCTCTCTCTATCCTCTACCCCTAAGAAACACTACTTATGACCTTATTAGGAAAATGCTGGCTGCCTTGTAAAAGTGAAATCAGTAGCATCAGAGGGAGGCAAGACTGAAATAACAAAAAATGAGAACAAAAGGAAAGAAAATAATGAGTTGCCCCCCATTACAATAATTACAAAACAACCCATTTTCCTAATCATTACAAGTAAAACTAAAGAAACACATGTCTAACTACCCCCATTCTGCAATCATATCATAGTAAGGAATGCATTCATACAATATTTGGACAGTTTTGCAAAGTTTAGCTAGACTCATTTGTGACTTTTGCCTTTGTATCATTTTAACTACTCTGCTCTATAAGCAATCACAGAGTTGTCTTAGCATAACTCAGTGGATGGTATGATAAGATTGCACGGTATTATGCTCATTGATGTAATCGTGATCATTTTTGGGTGCAAACTCTGCTCAGTTGGGTGATGCATATAATGCAATCACATCATATGATGTGGCCACTGAAGTCAGAGTATTGTGACCACTGTGGGTTCCTATGATATGAATTTTCTACCTATTTCCTGTTTAGCCATTCTTTCCACTTCTGATTGCTTAAGCTATAATGGAATATCTTTCAGCTAGACTGATGCAATTTATGTGATCTATGTGGTGTGGAACACAGAGCACATTCTGCATAGCTATTTGCAAATGGATGTACACAGAAGCAGCTGGCCTACCCTAGCAGCTGACCCAACCCCATCTTATTAAAAGGGCAATTGAATCTCCATCTTGGACACATGCATGATGGTTCTGGAACATGTAGGGATGCTTGGCTGTGGGTAGTTTACGATTCTTTAAAATCGAGGTACTTATTTATATAACTTTTTTAAAAAGCTTTGCCATGTGTAAAATGGCAGGATGTTCAGCTATTACTCTTCAAAGAGCTGTGGTATGAAAGGTTTCCAGTGATTTGAATGCCCTTATTCTGAAAAGGATATAGTCTAGTTCTGGTATTGTATTCCCTTCAGGCCTCATGTTCCCCATATCAGATACATGCCTCCGATGTCCCTGGATAGATGCTAGATTATTCTGGGTCCTTTCAGCCATAGAATAGGCCATTAGTAGGAATCCTAATGCATACTCTACCATTTATGTAATTTATCATTTCAGCGCCTCACCATTTTTCCAATTTGACACAGAAGGGAGCTTCTCTTAAGGACGCTTCTTTTAAAACTCAGGATTGCTAGCACACTTCATTTGAAAAAATGTGCGTGCATACGCATACACACCAGTTCAAATTAATCCGTTAGATGCAACATCGTTTTTAAAAAGATTGTTGGTTTTTGCATCTTTTCTCCATCACCACTTCTCTTTCTCTTTTACTGCACCAATCATAACAGCACAAATCATAACAGCAGACTGAATTGCTTGGCTTTACAGCCATGATTGCAGGGTTATTACCCTGCCAGTATTATCCATAAATGGTTTATAATATGTGAAGCACCTCATTTAGTCCTTGCTTGAGGAACTTGGGCAATAGCAAATAATTTCTCAGTGACAGATAAATCTTCTGTTTAACAGCAAACAGCTTTGAATTTGTCGAGAGGGAGCATTTTACTATCTGGAAGTTGCAAATTTCAAACAGGCTAGCATTTGTGATGAAATCTTTTTTTGTTTTAGTCATCTTCAAAAGGCAGAGCTCTTCAAGTGAGGAGAAATATTAACTTAACAGTCGGTTTCCTAAAATTCATGTTCCTATTGTACAAATGTCTAGAAGACCTAATTTTTCAGCAACAAATTGTTCAGTGTGATAGTCTCTTCATACTGGGGCATAGCAAATCACATAGTGCTTCTTCATAGTGCAGAGAGTTTCGGCATTAACTGCCACCTGGCATAGGTGGTGTTGCTCTAGCAAGCAGGAGTCCCTAAACTTTCTGAGCCTTTGGGCACCTTTGGAACTTTCACACAGGGTGGTGGGCACAATCACAAAATGGAAGGGATGGAGGTCATGCATAACTCTAATAGTAACTCTTCAACATTTCAAGCAGGGTTTAACAGGGTGCTTTTTAAAATAAATGTATTTCTTGCATACACGCAGCTTACTTGAAGTCACACAGTGCTGTGGTGGCAGCTGCGGCCAAAGCAACATTTTAAAAAGTCTGCATAGCTGATAAGCTATGGTGGGAAAAGCTTCATGTAGCCCCATCCACTGTCTAAAAACATTCTGCAGGCACCAGGAAAGGTGTTGACAGTAGGGTTGCCAGGTCCCTCTTCCCCACTGGAGGAAGATTTTGGGGATGTAGCCTGAGGAGAGTGGGATTTGGGGAGGGGGGGAACTTCAATGCCATAGAGTCCAATTGCCAAAGCGACCATTTTCTCCAGGTGAACAGATCTCTATCGGCTGGAGATCAGTTGTAATAGCAGGAGATCTCCAGCTAGAACCTGGAGGTTGGCAACCCTAGTTGACAGACACCATGGTGTTCATGGGCACCACATTGGGTATGACTGGTCTAGCATGTCTCAACATCTAGTGGAAGGGCTACATGACTACAGCAGTACATTTTACAACAGTAGTGTGAAGAAGTCATTGAGGAAAGGCTCCTTCCAGCCCTAAGCCATATTGTGCCGAAGCAAATGAAAACAAAGCACTCAGACCACCACTTAATTTTGCAGAATATTCCCTTACTGATGGCAACTTGTTTCTCCTAATGTCTACGAAGGTATAAGATTGGCCATTAAATTATTTGTGTTTGTGTGTGTGGTTTATTTTGCTGTTATTTTACATGTTGCTCTGAGCTGTTTTTGGAAAGGAAGGCTTGCCTCCACTACAAATGCTAATTGGGGTTAGAGAACCTGTCAAAAGTAATAGTTTTTCAAATAAAGCTGTAAAGCATTATGGTAATTCTATGCAAATTGTATTAATAAAGGCTGGTGGCAGCTGAGATGGCTTGTTTGCCTCATGTGTTGTCCTGCGTTGTGGACTATTAAGAGTGCTTTTTCTACTATTACACTGGTAATTGTGAAGATTTAAGCAGTCAAAGGAGGCATCTGTGCCCACAATCCACAGCACAGAGGCTTTATCCGTCAGTGTCAGGATAGCTCAGTTGAGTCCTTTCCACTGTTGAATGCATTTGACTTGAAGGAGGGAAACAGTTCACCCAATTCCCATGGACTGTCTGTCCTTGCCAGATGGAGAGTATATATGCTAGAGGGAAGGACTCCTCAACAGACAGAATACCAAGTGGAATGTATTAGCATCTTGCATGAAAAAATCTAAAAAGTAGTTTTCCTATTTCTAAATGTCTCTGAAGGGTGGAGTAGATTAATTCCAGAAATCCATTGAAGGATTAGATACAGGCGATTAAATTTTTACCTCCGCTCATCAAAACTCTACAGGTGTAGTCCCATATAGATTTGCTTAGGACTCAATTCCACAGAGTTCAGTGTGACTTCTTTCCCAACAGGTAGGTTTGGGATTGGGCTGTAAAGGGACAGAGGGGGCTTGACCGCTTGAACCTTGTAGCATTTGACACCTGGCAGCCTCAGAAGGCAAACTACCGTATATACCCGTGTATAAGCCGACCCGCGTATAAGCCGAGGTGCCTAATTTCTCCCCAAAAATGGGGAAAAATTAGGCACCCGCGTATAAGCCGAGGGTCGGCTTATAACCCCTCCCCCCCCAGCTGGCTTACCTTATCCAGAGGCAGGAGGTGGCGGCAGGGGACCCCCAGTGGCCCGGGAGGCCCCGCAGGCTGCTCCTAGGCCGCTCCAGGCCTGGCGAAGGCTGTGGCGACCCCCCCCCGCGGCCCAGGAGGCCTTCCCAGGCCGGTCCTGGCCGGGGGGAGCCGCGCACGCCTGGCGGGAGCGGCGGCGCGCCCCTGCAGCGGCTGCAAGGAGGCCCTCCGAGGCCGGTGCCGGTCTGGAGGAGCCGGGCGCGCCCGGCAGCGATCACGCCCGGCCCTGCAGCAGGCCCTCCCAGGCCGGTGCCGGCCAGGAGTAGCCGGGCGCGCCCGGCTGCGATCGCACCCGGCCCTGCAGCAGGCCCTCCGAGGCCGGTGCCGGCCTGGAGGAGCCGGGCGCGCCCGGCAGCGATCACGCCCGGCCCTGCAGCAGGCCCTCCCAGGGCGCTCCTGGCCGGGGGAAGCCACGCTGGCCTGGCGGCGATGGCGGCGGAGGTAAGTTCCCCCCTCCCTCCTCCTCCTCCTCCTCCCTCCTCCCCTACCCTACCGTATTGACCCGCGTATAAGCCGAGGCCGACTTTTTCAGCCCTTTTTTGGGGCTGAAAAACTCGGCTTATACGCGAGTATATACGGTAGATGATACAATATTTTTTTTAGATTTGAGTCTGAGTTTCCTTGACCCAGCTCTCATACCATCAGCTAGCCTCACACCACACTGCTGAGAACTAACTTTGCAGAGCTCCAGTTTAGATGGGGGCTGCATGCAGAGGGGAAAGGGGGCTTCCACTTTATATAAATAAATAAAATATATAAATAAATTAAATAAAATAGAATTTAAATTCTTGTGACTTTTTTGTATGATTTCTTCCAATCAGAAGAAAACGTTCAGAGCAAAAACCTATACACAGAGATGCAATGCTTGGCCTCCTTTGTGGGCTGGTAAGTACTGACACATCTGAAGCATGGATCACAAATGCAACAGAGTGAAATGGTAATGAGAAAATGGAGCCCTGATGTGGTAGAATGGACATCACCTCTTCAGACTGCAGGTGGCGAATTCCCCACTTGAATGGATGTTCTTTCACATTAAGAATTCCCTGAAAATCTTCCTTTGCCATTCAGGTCAGGGCCAACCTGCAGCTACTCTACTTTAAATTATTCCTTGCCCTCCCATGGAGTAAACACGTTTGACATAACCCCTGTTCCAGCACAATTTGTGTTTTTGCAATGTCTATTTTGCACATGCTAATATCAAACTAAACAGGATGGTGGCAGATCTGTTTGATTAAACAAGATCTGTTGATGCGATAGATGACTGGAACAGATTCAAGTTTAAATAAATGATCTGATGTCATCACATCTAATCTGGCCATGTTTATAAATACTTTGCTGGTGAAAAGGATGTATTGCTAAAGTGAGTCAATTTTTGGAGACATGCTGATGAATTAAGAACAAAAGAGTTCCATTCATGGAGGACACAATTCTTTACATAAAAATAAAAATGTATTAGATCTCTTTAAAAGTTGTTCAGGGCTATCAAAAGAACAGTGTTCTAGCATTCACTTTTGAAAACCACGGGGTGTGCTATCAACATAATTAAAATGAAAGCATCTCAAGCTATTCTCTTACCTCCCTTTCATGTTATTGTCCAATTGTTCAGAGCTTCTGTTTGTTATAGCAATGAAGCAATTAAGCACAGCACGTTGTAACAATAGGGATCATAAAGTCAGAGTCAGCTACATTAGCCACGCAAGTATCAGCACAGGGAAACGTTAAAGAAAAGATCATGATCGTAATTGAAAATAATTAGACGACACAGCTCATTGGGTCAATGTTGACATCTACTGTGCACTTCGGTGCTCTCCAGCATGCACTGGCAGCCACCTTTTCACCTGAGCTCCAAAATTCTGGCCCCTTTTTTCCTTCAACAAAAGAGATCTCTCAACTAATCACTATAAACTTATGTCTTGATAGTTCAAAACATGTTCAGTACCAACTTGCAAAGGATATTAATTGCTACTTAAACTGCAGATAGGAACAAATTACCAAACTACACATGGATGGAATGGAGCTGGCATTTGCAGAGCAAGTGAAGAGCTTGGGAGTGTTCATAGATCCAGCCTTGCTGTTTGAGGAGCAGGTTAGTGAGGTGCCCAGGAGTGCCTTCTATCAACTGCATTGGGTTAATCAACTATCTGCTTCTCAACTGACCTGGTCATGCTGATCCATGTTTTGTAGCGTCCAAGCTAGATTACTTTAATGCAGTGTACATTGGGCTGCCCTTGAAGGCAAACTGGAAGTACAACTGGCTAAAAACAGCTACAGCGGGTACCAGTTGTTTCTGAGTTCAACTCAAGGTACTGGCTATGGCCTTTAAAGACCTTCACTTTATCACTGTCTCTCCTTACTTGTCTCTGTGCACTAACTATGGTTGCCACCTACTAGGCAACCCATTTACTAAAGCCTATGCTTCTTCTATACTAGCCCCTACCCTGTGGAACAAGCTCCCTGAAGATGTGAAGGAGATATTTGCTTAAGGCTTTTAATTAAGTGTGAGCTGTAGGTTATTTTCCTGGTGTTGATTTGGATTTTATGGTACTTTGTTTATTTTTAATTTGGAATTGTAAATTATTTTAAGTAATAAGGGTATGGTGAGGTATAAATATGTAAATTGATAAATACATTTATTAGGATCTGAAACTAGGTTTTTAAATATATATGTATATATACTAACAAAGTTACACCTGTTGTACTGCAATAATATCACTTCCTTTTTTATGTTGAATTTGCACATTGACTAAGTGATTACACACCTGTTATGTAGAACGGCCTTTATCTTAGACAGTTAATTGGAACAATTACAGAAAAGGGTTAGATTAATTGCTTTTTAAGAATTGTGATTGGCCTTATCTGGCAGTAGCAGATGATCTCATAAGCACTTGTTGCTGGCTATTTGCACTTAGGTTTCTTATTAGAAGTGTGAAAAAACCCTGGTTCTAATTCCCACTCATTATAGACTATGATGATAATGAATCCCCACTCATGCCATGGAAGCTTGCTGGAATATCTTGGGCCAGTCACACACTCTCAGCTTTGACCCTGGCTAGTATTTGCAATCCTGTGAGAATGTACCAATTGAAGTGTTTTTTTTTTTTTTCCTTTTTAAAGGGATCTCTTACTTTTCTACTGCTGTAGTTGGGGATCAAGATTGCCGGCTACAGTTTAGACTGCTATTTTTTCAGTTTGGCTTTACCAAATGCACACCCCTGTTGCTTATCTCTTATTTAGTGGTAACCAATCAGATACCTAGAAATAACCACATGATTGTGATGAATCAAACTTAGAGGGAGATAAGATTGATATTTTTCTATAAGTAAGCATTCCTGTGAAAAGTAAATCAGATTTCTCTGGTAGAAGCCTCAGAAGAATAAGAGGTGAGATCTCTCGGTGAGATTTTGGGTGTCTTGGGCTTTTTTGATAATCCTTGAAAGCAGTGAGACATAAGCCGAAACCTCATTTGTTTTAAAACTATCAGTTATAATATGAGGAAGCAATGCTACTAATGCTGATAATTTTAGCCTTGATTTCCACAGTTACGGTGGGGTTAATTCTTTTGTGCCTTTATTTTTTTCTGTCTTGCTAAATAAAAATAATCTTTTTCTTTGCTTAATAAAAGATAAAACTTTATGCAAGTGTCTTGTTTGGTTTGCTGGCTAGTAGTTCAAAAGAAAAGAACTCACTCCCTAATTTTGCATTATCAAGATTTAGGAACAGAAAAGTTTCTCTAGCATAATAATCCCTGGAGATTACCTTTCCGCTTTCATTATGCTCAGTATAAGTATAATAATAGCTAATATAGTAACAGTTTAATACAAATACCTCCCAGGGACAGGTGAAAAAACAAGTTTTCGCAACCATGTTATCAGAATAGATTCCCCTCCCCCCCCCCCCGCTTGGCTTCATTGATGCAGTGAAGTGTATGAATGCCAATAGGTTAGATTCAAACTAAAATTTCCATCAGTGGGAGGGAACGCTCCCTCCGCCCCCTTCCACAACTGCAGCCTACTGATTTCCATTAAATGCTGCTTCTGGATGCTCCTGAGGAACAATACAATGGAGATCTGCAGCGGGAAGGGGAAACTTGTATTAATTGCCAATTTAGTTTGGATCCAACCTTGTTGGAGGGCCAGTAGAACTCAGTGAGGGAAACCTAATAATGTAAAGATTAGACTGACTCCACAAAAGCCAACTAATCAAGCATGGTTAGGGTTGCCAGGTCCCTCTTTGCCACCGGTGGGAGGTTTTTTTGGGTGGAGCCTGAGGAGGGTGGGGTTTGGAGAGGGGAGGGACTTCAATGCCATAGAGTCCAATTGCCAAAACAGCCATTTTCTCCAGGTGAACTGGTCTCTATCTGCTGGAGATCAGTTGTAATAGCAGGAAATCTCCAGCTACTACCTGGAGGTTGGCAACCCAAAGCATGGTTACAGGAATCGAGAAGGCAAAGCAAGCTGGTTTCAGTTCTGTAAACCTTATAACTGGATAAGAAGCCAAGAACAAGGTTGCCTTTGTACTCTTCCTAATGATAAGTGAAAGCTCCATACTCCTGACTTGATAGGGTGTCAAAACTAGCTAATTGTATATGTTCCGATCCTTAGGGTGGCTTATTTTTTTACTTGTAACACTGAATGTTAGGGGATACAGGTTATAGGGCCTCCTGGGCCAGGGTAGAGATACACAGAATCCTAAGAAAACACTCTAGGGTCCCATTTGACAGAAACGGAAGACTCTGGGATGAAAATCAATGGTTCTCTCTATATGTAGTGATTTTGTTACCAAAATCACTCTGGGTCCTCATTTTGTAATTACTGAAAATTGGCAAAATGGACTTCTTAGGGATGACATCTTCTTAGGCCCTGGCTAATATTTCCAATACTTATAGAGGCTGTGAATTGGATGCTGTTTACCAAGTGCCGTTATTTACCTCCATTATCATTAAAAGCTTCAGCTCCTATTTTCCAAGCATTAAGCCTTTATTAAAGTGGCAGGCTATTTTTCTTTAGGCTTGTTTGCAAGCCAAATAAAAACACCTAACCCTGCTTCTAGTCGTAACAGTGGAGGAAAGAACAATGGTGCTTCAGGACACTTCCTTAAAAAAAAAAAAACCTCAATAAACTACCATATCACCCTGCCTTGGATGTCTGTTCAGAATTAATGTAAGAACCTTAGAAAATACAAGTCCAACCATTTCATAATAACCTGCCTCAGAATAAAGTTAGATGCAGTAGAATCCAAACCTTTTCCAGCCCTCATTTGCAAACACATAAAGTTCTCAGCAGAAGAGCAGTGACCAATTTTGATACTGCTGTGCAGAGGCCCTTAAATCTGATCACTCTGCCTTCGTCCTGGAAAAGACAGCAAGACTGTTTTGCCATTTAATTTTTGTTTTGAGAAGCTATTACACAATTCACAGTTCTTGATGGAGGCAAAGAAGCCTAGATAGTGAGAGGCCACTATAATAGTTAATTTGTTCATTTGATTGTGGAGTATTTGCAAATGACATTATAACTATTTGTAGTTTAAAAAGGCAGGATTGTGGGGGTAGCTGACACTGAGTTTTCTTTGGATTGTAGTGCCCACAGACCGGGTCTGTGCAAAGTGTAATTTTAAGGTGATTGGAAGGTTTTTTTTTTTAAAAAAATTTTTTTACTATAACTTTGAAACTAAAGTGCACAACACAAGATGACAACAATACAATCCAGTACTTATGTCTTCTCGCTTTCTGAAGATAAGGATTTCCATTTTTCCAAGGTTGAATCTTCCTAATTTAGCAAATTACCAATGTCAGCTCATGCCTAATCCATACAGCCACTGTAGCTGGCCTCTCCAGATAATCAGCATGTCAATCCATTCTATACCTTTAAAAAAAAATCTATAAGGACTTCTCACTGATGAACAATTTAAGGATCTTTCCTCCTACTGCTCACATGGATTTGTATTTATTACCGGTAAATGAATCTAGGTGGTGAGACAGAATTAGCAACCCAAAAAGACCACTTCAGCTAGCAGCACTGTACAGGCTTGCAAAGGTTACACCAAGGTTAAAATGGTGAACTCATATTAAAGGCAATAAATGCCAAATTGATTCAATGGCTCTTACATACAATTATTCCATTGATAGTAAATTGGCTTAGTTTTTATGATCTTTTAAAAGGCTGGCCTTTGGAAAAACTAGCTGAATTTTAACCACAGTTCTGCTATGACTTAGGAAGTCCTTAGCGAGGACTAACTTAGTCCTTGCTCACCAGAGCTGAGCTTAAATGTTAACCAGATTATAAAACATGCCAAAATGTCTAACTGGTTAACGTGCAATAAGCAGCTTTGGCTGCTAGCTAGCTCTAATGCTTGGGTATTTCTTCAGCTGAACATATCATCTGTTTATGAATTTGCCCAATCTAGATTTTTTCTGCACAGATCACCTGTATTAGTTAATGGATTTGTTCTGATTCTCCATGTGTGTCTTTCAACATACTTTTGACATGATGGTGTATACCAGGAAAAACTCTAAGAGCCTATGCCTTTCTCCTTGGTATTTTTGCCAAGCAGCTCTGCTTGCTGCACAGTTGAGAAACTAAGAGCTCAGACCAAATCAGGAGTGGCTTCTGGTAAAGACCAATGAACACACAGAGCAGATGGAATTGAGGTTGAGTCTCCATAGACAACACTCATAGTTGGCATGGGAGACATCATTATCTTCCCTTAGCCTGCCAAGATGGGCAAACTTGCTTCAGGGTCGGTATATATTTATACCTGAAATGAATTGGTGGCTAAGGAGAAGGACTGCAAAGAACCACAGCATAGACAGGCAATGCGACTCACCATTGCTTCCTTCTGTGCCTTTACCTTCAAGGCAAATTTATGACAGCCAACCAATGCCTTATCACAGCTCTGATCACAGTAAGTTATGCTAACATTATGGAACAGTCACAGTGAAATGTGTATTTTCACAAGAGGCCCTTCAGTGACATTGTGAATGTTGCAATTGTGTTACAGGAAATAGCTGAGAGGGGCTGTGGCTCAGCGGTAGAGCATCTGCTTAGCATGCAGAAGGTCCCAGGTTCAATCCCCGGCATCTCCAGTTAAAGGGACTAGGCAGTTAGGGAATAGGCAATTAAAGGGACTAGGCAAGTAGGTGATGAGAAAGACCTCTACCTGAGATCTTGGAGAGCTGCTGCCAGTCTGGTTAGGCAATAATGACTTTGATGGACCAAGGATCTGATTCAGTATAAGTAGGGTTGCCAGGACCCTCTTCACCACCAGCAGGAGGTTTTTTGGGCAGAGCCTGAATAGGGTGAGGTTAGGGGAGGGGAGGGACTTCAATTGCCAAAGCCGCCATTTTCTCCAGGGGAACTGATCTCTGTCAGCTGGAGATCGGTTGTAGTAGCAGGAGATCTCCAGCTAGTACCTGGAAGTTGGCAACCCTAAGTATAAGGCAGCTTCATGTGTTCAAAGTGTAGTTTTTGGGGAGGGGCTGTGGCTCAGTGGCAGGCAGAAGGTCCCAGATTCAATCCCTGGCATCTCCAGTTAAAGGGACTAGGCAATTAGGTGATGTGAAAGACCTCTGCCTGAGACCCTGGAGAGTCACTGCCAGTCTGAGTAGACAATACTGACTTTGATGGACCAAGGGTCTGATTCAGTACAAGGCAGCTTCATGTGTGACATTTATTATAGTTTTAATATTCAATTTATAGAGGTCAAAGATACATATGAAAACTGCTCAAATGGTATGGAATGGGGACTATACACTATGGCCTCTTATGCATGGCTGTTTCCCTCTCTGTGACCCCTACAACAATTTCGGGTCTTTGTTTTGATTAGGCATGCCATTTCCGACCATCAAATTTGCCTCAATCTCCCTCTACATTTCTACATGTTTTGCCTGCGTTTACAGGGACCTGTTTTATCTCGAATTTGAAAACATGGGCAAAACGTGGGGAAATGCAGGGGGAGAGCGAGGCGACCTCTGATGGTCGGAAATGGCATACATAATCGAAACAAAGACCTGAAGTCATTGGAGGGGTGACTGTGAAAGAAATAGCCATGCATAAAAGTCCTAAGATAAATTCTTTCCATTCCTTATTCTTCTGAGGAACTCTCTTTTTTTAAATCTTTCATCATATATATACCTTGTCCTTCTTCTAAGGACAGTCTATATGATGTTTATCTTCCCCTGTGAAAGTCTGAGAAAGTGACTTGCCCAATTATCTTTAAGGATGAAAAAGAATTTTAAATCCATAACTGCAACCCTACATATAACATACTTGAACATAAATCACAAACAAACAAACACTTTATTACGGCCTTGCCAGAAAACTACATGTGGTTAGTTTAACGGGCAAATATACTCATATACATACTATAGGCTGTTGCAACATACTCCTTCTTTCTGGGAACTCAGTCCTAAATAGTCTGAATACATAATTACATAACCGATGGATGCCCTTTTGAGGTTAATCCTTACACTCCTTAGGAATACTCTAAGATTGACAAATTTTAATCCCTACTGCACAGAACCTGGCAGTGGAGGATGTATCCTGCTTGTTTTCCCCCAATAACAACATCTGCAATAAATCTGCTTGCGGTACCCCTGTGACACCTTTTATTAGGGGAAAAATGAGCTGGACATGAGCCTCATTATACCAGGGACAACCAAATAAAACATGTGCCACTGATTCCAGCTCCCCTGACCCTTAGGGGCAGAGTCTCTCTGATATTGGTATCTTCTTAAAACAGCCTTCCAACATAGCCAAAGGGAGAGCCTGGATGCATGCTAAAGTAAATGCTCTCCTATGGCTTCCTCCTCCCAACTGAAACAGATAGGATGCTGGGGCTTCTTTGTACCTATTATTCTCTGTTGATGTGAAGGTCGGACACCTCCCCACATCCTCCTGTCTTTCTGTGTCCCAGATCCTCTGTTTAATTAGACTTTTAGCCTGTTCGTATCCCATCTGAGGCATGACCTGTGGGTCCAGTCCTATTCTAACCAACTTTCTAAAGACAGCCTGAAGCCATGATGATTTGAAATTATCCTTTAGAATCAGGGCAGAAAATCCCATTGGGTTGGTGATCATTTTAAGCCACATTTTAAGGCTCACTCTGGCCTCCACCCTCACCATCCCCGTAAATCACAAGGAAATCAGTGGGACTTACTCCAAATAAGTAAACACGCAAAGGATTACAGTCTAAGAGAACAATATTAAGCGGGTCTACTTAGACTCCAATTCAGGTTTGTAAGTCTCTATTCTCCAGCTGCTGCACCACTGTGGTTCTGTGAGCTGATTATTTGATATAATATTACCCTCTACAATAAATTAATGTGAAATATCCTAAGAAAGTAGCAGGGGTAAACGCTAAAAGACATGTCTCCATCAGAGTGACTTTTATGACCCACACCAAAAAAAATACACAGTAGATCTGTATTCAATTTGTACTGGACTGCAGTGCTCCATTTCCAAGTGCCAAAAGAACAGAAGGGTAGATAAAAGCAAGCACTTTTTAATGATCATATGGGACTACAGACTAAGAGTACAATCCTGAGGCGGGGGGAGATCCATGGCAGCCAGGAGCAGCAGAGTCACACTTCCTCCTCAGAGGCTTCCCAGCTGCCATGGACATAGGGTTGGCAACCTCCAGGTACTAGCTGGAGATCTCCTGCTATTACAACTGATCTCCAGCAGATAGAGATCAGTTCACCTGGAGAAAATGGCCACTTTGGCAATTGGACTCTATGGCATTGAAGTCTCTCCCCTCCCCAAACCCCGCCCTCCTCAGGCTCCGCCCCCAAAACCTCCCGCTGGTGGCAAAGAGGGATCTGGCAACCCTACATGGACACCAAAAAAAACACCCCTTTTAAAAAAGAAAAAGAAAGAGAAAGGGGGAAAAAGCCCCATTGAAAAAAGCAAGGCTGGGCCACCAAAAAAGGTGGTGCAGCCCTGCTGCCTCTCAAGGGGGCATTGCCGGGCGAAAGGGATGTGGAAATTGCCTAAAGGCAGCTCCACACCCAGGAATGACCCCCACCCCAAGTCGGTGCAGGCTTTCCCTTGTGAGAAAGCCCTGCCAGCGTGGCGGTGGTCAGTGGTGCCCGGAAGCCGGCATGTTTACCCCCACATCAGTGTAGGTGCCACCTTCACTAATGCAGGGTCATGCTGGCCCCAAAGGAATTTGGTGTGCCCCTCCTCCCCTTCAGGAATGGACTGCCCATTTTAAAAAGGATACACTTTTTTGCATGCCTTGATTTGGGGGTTAAAAAACTTTCAGCTGCTGGACAAACAGCTGTAGCCTTGCAATTCCCCCATTTTTCTGTGCTATGCATACCAATTGTATTGAGCTTTATACAGCTCCTATCACCAGGTTCTGACTGTATTATTTATCAAACACAGTAAAACTTGTGCAATATTTTCCGCACAGCTTATCCAAGTCTTTCAGGCCCTAAGAGGAATAGTGATTTACAGCACGATGACTTTTTCCAATCATCTCCCTGTCCCTCCCTGTGCACACACTTCTTCCTGGAGGCAGGAACACCGTATTCAAAATGATGACATTGTTCTTTTTAAATGTTGTAATAAAAATGTTAAAAGTCTTACTGGAATTATCCCTATTTCTCCACCTTCAATGTATCCCTTAGCCAAGTTACTGTCACTAATAATGGCACATTGTCAAGCCATCAGCATTTCATAAATTGAGAAGTTTTTAAAAAAAATTCTGAGGTGCTCTCTATCAGAACAAAGAGGTATATAAGGGGAAGGTCTTTTAGTTCATTGCTGATAAAAAAAACCCAGTAATTTCCTGGTGTGTAATCATGTGCAATATAATTCTCAGTTGTTCCTGATCAGGAAAGTTTTGTGAGTGGTTCCATTTGCATTCCTGCAGTGTTATGAAACAGGTGAGTGGCTCAACATACGGTTGCATGCTCTGTAGCACAAAAGTGTTTCCCAGCGCACCTCATGCAGATGCAGGATGAGGCTTGATTCCCTCCACTGCCTAGAGGGATAGAGGACAAGACAAAAGAGGGAAGGCAGAAAAACCTCACGCTGCCCATCCAAATGTGTTTGTTTAATGTGGAAGAGCCTGCACTGAGTAAAGGGGAAGTCTGCTAACATTTCCTAAGCGTATTACAGCTGTCTTGAGCTACTTAATGAAAGCTGCAACCTAGTGTAATGTTAACATGTTCATCCACTCTTGGGTTCAACTGGAATTAAGTACACCCAAATGTATTGCAACTATAGATCACAATGAATGAAAATGCAATCTTATCTAAAACTTTGTTCTATTTTAACCAGTTAACAGCTGTGGCTAGAGCTCTGGGCCTTATCTCATTTCATGTTACTTGAGGATTTTTAGAGGAATGGCACAGAATACTCTTGAATACATTGCATTATGTCAAAAGCATCTTAGTACCAGGTTTTAAAATGAACTGGGAGGATTCAAATAGATACACAAACTGATGAAGCATAAAAGATTGAGAAGGTCAAACAATCCAAGAATTTATCTGCAATTTCTGTCCCTTCTAGATTGATTTTCTTTTCTTCTTTTCTCTACATAACCTAAACTTGTGACTCACTTTCTGCTTCCAAAAAGTGTTTGGTTTGCTGCAGTTTTCTGCTCCGAGTTCTCAAACATCATATGCATGAGGGATTTCCCCCCCACAAACAAAATTCCAGGAGTACCCTGTGATTAATTAGGCATCCACAATGAATCACAGAGCTTTTGAGTCTCTCCCTCTAAAAACACAGCCTTTTGCACTTTACTTGGAGGGGGTGGGTCAGCTTTTAAAGGGACTGCATGTGCTTTTGCTGGGTATTCCTCCCCACCTTTCTTCAACAGCTCCCTGTTGGGAGCTGCTTTCGAACCTTTGCAGCCTTCTTCAGTGTCTTCCTGCACAGTTCATGAAGGTTTAACTCCCTCTTTTGTGCTTTGCTTTGAGAGAAGGGGTTGGATGGGAGGGACAGACAAGTGGGAGGGAAAAGCCAAAATGGGCGAGGGAAAGAAACCCGAAATTAAGAGCTATGCATGGAAATATGGGGAATTTGCATTGCTCTTGCCTCAAAGCAGTATTTAAAGTCATACTAAAACAGGATCCTAGAACTGCAGGGGAAGAACGAGGCCAAAGCGAAGTCATGTCTGAAGGTCTGTAAAATCATGAATAATGCAAAAGAAGCCTCAAAGCAGTCCAGCGGGGACCGCGAAGTAAATACCCCTGCATAAATGGCCAAAGAGTCAGCAGATAATGCCTGCTGGTTATCACCCTCTATTTTTTACATCCTTAACAGTTAGCCATTCGGATGCCTTCTGCTATCTATGTCCTTCTCTTGTCTCCTCCTACCAAATGTTTGTTTTTGAATCGTCATGTCTTTTTATCTTACATGTTCATAATATATAGGCTATTTCATAGCAAATGTCCTCAAGGGTCACAGCAAAAATCCACCTAATTCAACATTCTTCCTCCAACAGCAGCCAGCCAGATATTCCAAGGAAGGAAGAAAAGTACAGTATGGAGGGAGAGAGCATGATGGTTGCTGGAAGCAGCAGTTTGGTGTCGCTACTTCTTTGTTCTCTTATAACACCTAGTAAAATAAAATTTGTGACATGGCATTGTCACTTTGAAAGTTCTCCCTACCCCAGACCAACTTTTTCTACTTCATTGACTGTCATTTGTGGGGGTGGTCCACAATACAGTGACATTATGTCAGACATTTTAGTTCATCATATACTGCTGAAAGAAAGGAAGGGAGGAGATGTAATAACTAAAAAGGAAATCACTGTCACTGATGCTATGGCATTCTTTCATTAGTTCATTTAGCAAGCATTATTAATTTGCATAGCACTGTAGAAGGTCAGGTTGCTGCACCAAGGAGCCTACAGTTTAAAGGTTGACATAAGGGAGACAACAAAGGAGGGGGAAGGGGATGGAGGCAGGGATAACCGACCAACAAGTTATTTAATTACAGACAGACATGGAATGAGAGGAGCTGACACTAGGAGCTGGGATGATCAATTATTTATTTTATCAACAAGAAAAAGAACTGCAACAGACAAGGACTGAACTCAACCCCTACTTAATCCCAGTGGGGGCAAATGATGGGATGCAGAAGAATCAGGCCTTGTCTGTCCACTTATCCCTGTATTCTGGGAGAGGCCACTCTGGTTCTGAGCCCTGAGTAGCCAAGTTGCATAGTGCCCAACTGTCTCCTTGTCAAGCATTTACTGATGCTCTAGGGAGATGTGCCATGTCCTTTCTCCCTTGAATCTTTGGGTCAAGCATGATGGCACCTCCCAAGGGGTTCCTGTCCCAGTTCCATGAAAAGCTCTCAAACCCTAAGGTCCTAGTCAGAGGAATTACATCTATTCTTCAAATGGTACTTCAGAGTGCTCCTCTAATGTTTATACTGAGCAATTAACACACTTTGCTCACAATGATATTGCAACCAGATAAAATTGATACATGGAGGTATAACTGACCCACTAGGACCTGGGAAAGTTCACTCCTGTAATCTTTGAAGTGGAGTATGTGAAATCCCCACCTATAGGCTTGTGCCCAGTTGTGTTGGAGAGGAAATAAATTCCTAGTCAGCCCCCAAAAGCGAACAGCCTGTGCCCACTCTGAAAAGCTGGGGACAGTAGCAAGCAGCTAAGTGAGTCATGCAAGTCATGTGGTATCAAATCACTCAGTGGTCACTGCTGGGCCTGGTTCAGATAAGTCCTTCTTCAAAGTCCAAAACAGTCCTAGAAAGGGACCTGATCCCTCCCCCTACCTTTTACTGACAGAAACCGAGGCTTAAAGCCTGGTGATACTGTGTGGTTGCCTAGCAATGGCCACTGAGGGCACTCTTTCTTAGAACTACTGGAGGTGTATCTATTATTGGGGGGTTAATACCCACTGTATTTTTATTTTATTTTTTAGATTTTTCTGCAAACTAGGAGTTTTTCAGGTTTGTAGAATAATCTGTCTTGTCTCCATGGCTTCAGTCTCTGGATTTAAGTATCCACAGATGTGGCCACATTGAGAATTTGATATATTGATGACAAGTAGGGGACCCACAATGACTGGCAGGGGGTATCTCATCCCCCCACTATTTTCTCTTTCCCTTCCCTGAAAGCATCTATAGCCCCTCCTTTTTCCTGCTTCCTTCTCTCCTTCCCACCTACCAGCCAACCTACTGGAAACCTACGGAAAAACTCTGGCCAACTCGCAGGGTGTCAGCTGAGCTGGGCCCAGTTGCATGGTGGGGAACCTGCAAAGACTTGTGGGGAGATCTCCCTTTCTCCCATTATCTCCTCTGTACACTATTTCCTCTTTCTCTCCTCTTGGCAATTCCCATACCATCATCTTTCCCTGCTTCCTTCTCAACCATCCATCCACTTTTTAATCTGTCTCCCATCTTCTACTATATTGATTATTTAGTTACTTCATGTATTACTTTTTCCCTCAATTGTGACCCAAAGCAGCTTACATTGGTATTCTGTCCTTCATTTCATCTTCACCCTGTGATGTAGGTTTGGTTGGAAATGTGTAACTGGTCCAAGGTTACCCAAGGAGCTTCCATGGCAGAATAGTGATTCAAACATGGGTCTGCCAGATCCTAGTCTGAAACTGTAATCACTACATCAAGCTGGCTTTCATGGGGTGGCTGCTGTTGAACAGTAGCAAGCAGCGGGCCTGGGTAAGTCATGCCCAGCAGCAAGTTGAACATGTACTACTTTTATCACTTGGAGGGTTTCCAAACCCTCCCCTAGTGTATCTTTTTTAGATTTCAGATTTATTTATTTATTTGGAAACCTGGAAATTTTCTCAGATTTGTCGAAATATCTGTCTCGTCCATGGCCCCAATCACTGGATTTAAGTAACCACAGATGAGGCTACACTGAGAATGAGATATATTGATGTAAACACTCTATACAAATTTGCATGCAAGATTCACTCTTTGTGCTGAAATAGCCATTCTGCTGTAGCAGTAGAGCAGTAAAAATTATTATCTATCCAGCTGTGAGGAGTAATAAACATGATAATTATATAGATAAGTCTTTAATAAATTATGTACACATAAGGGCAGCTTGAATACATATCAGCAAAACAGCACTTAATCCTCTAACACGAAGTAGATGTAGATCATTCATTCATTTAGGAAAATACATGGCTTTTGTACAAAGGGTGCATGAAATATTTCAAAGACAACAATTTAAAGAGGAATCCATGAGGTTTGATATCCTAACCTCAGCATTTGAGAGTAGTGCCAAAAGTAGTGAAAGCGGGGAGAGCAGTAGATCACAAGATCAGTTGCTAGGAAAGTAGCTAGAAACGAGTTGGATTGCAGCCCAGAAAAGCAGGGAATTATGTAATCGAGACAGAGCAACCAAGGCTGTTACAGAAGGCAAGCTTTCTGGATGAGCTAAACATAAACACGGAAACTGATATAATACATAATGCTTAGATATGCTCAAAGAAATTACATATATTTGCTTTAATTATATGGCCATAGATCAGTGTAGGCATTAGTGTGCACTTCAAGCTGCAACTGAAGACTCTTCACAGAAGCACCCTTGGCAAAAGGAAATATCTATAATGACATGATAGACATGAAGGTCCAGGATGTGTGGGCTGAAACCATCCTCCTCTTTGCAGACACACCCTAACTGGCCATCCATACAAAAAAGATAACAGTTTGCTGCACATTTCCTGCACAAAGTGAGTTGGATCTTTACAAAGATGAATATTAATCTAAAATTACAGAAAACACAAAAAAGTCTTGCATCTTACACATGAAAATGCCTCATCAATCTAACCTTATTGGGTGGATCAAAATGGCAGTGTCCCGTTTGATAGCTAATTAGTCAGGTTTCATAAATAGCTTTAACATTTGAAGTGATTCTTTGTCTTGGGATTCAGGCACAACAATTGCCTGTTAAGCGAGCACATCACACGGAAGACCTCCCACAGCCATTCACAATCTACGTTCTACCCCAGTGTTTTGGCAGCCTGCAGAATACCTGTGGGGGGTCTCTGGTGAAGTTCATTATACATTTAAATGTAACTTGCAACCCCCCACAGTCAGAGCTTGAAACTGCTGTAACTTAGCAACGGGACAAAACGTCAATAGTGGTGAAATACGCTGCTAGGAATTGTCTGGTCCCTTGCTACTCTTATCTGCAACAAGTATGTTAGTTACTGATAAGTGAAACAAAACAATGCATTACCTGGCATGCATATTTTGCATTTACTCACCAGCTTCATTGTTGACAGAGAGGTCCACGAGCAAACAAAGATCCAATAAAGCCTACCATGCAAAATTGAAAGCTGACAACATCAGTAATATTTTTTCCGTTGACAGAATATGAATAAATCAACTCACTAATTATATGAAAATGTTGTGCATGAAAATTAAATATTTTCCAAAAGCAAACAACAAAACACAAACCCCTTTAATTTCTTGTGTGATAATGTAGCTACAGCTACATCATACACAGTTATATGTATGTATGTATCATGATTGCTGTAGGTGAAAGCCAGTACCTGTTTAGTATAAATACAAATTTGTCCCCCCAAAAAAGTTTTGTGAGTGAGATAAAGGACAGCAGGGGAAAGGAAAGACTGATCATGCAAAAGGGAGCCTGGATTGCATTTTGCATCAATTGACTTCGGAGTTCATAAAAATGAGAATGGATGCTTACTTCTAACTGGTGCCCAGATTGCCCCATAACACATCTTTTTGCAGTTCATTCAGAGGGATTGAATTTCAAGGTTTCCTTATGAAAGATTCCATATTCCATGTATATGAAGTACAGCACAGCTTGTTCTGCAGTAGTAGTAGTAGTCTCAGAGTGACTGACCACCCCTTCTTTTATATATGCCCAAGATGGGCATTCCTATATTATAGGTGCCACAGACATAGACAGTATTGACTGGTATCCCCCCACCCCCAATGGTGCTTCTCAAGGTTTCCATTAAAACCCAGTCTACTCATTCACATTCTTACTACAAGTCCTTTCTGTATTTCCCACCAAGTTTCATATAACATTCAGTTTGTAAGAACATTTCCTGCTGTACCTCACAAGCCATTCACTAAGCATCGCTCATCTAAGCTACTCAGCACAAGCCAATCATCTAAGTATCAAGAAAGATTGTTTACAATTCAAACAGCAATACCATTACTATGATGTAAATACTTAAGCATTCACACCTGAGTATTCTATGTTAATCTGATGGTATTCATCATCTTCATATGGGGGAGGACTGATTCCAAGAATAACATCCCCTTCTCACCCCTTAGTGCTGCCAAAGTTGATGACTCCAACCAAATGCTTGTATGATAAAACTATGGTGCCATCTGTCTCTTTTTCATTTAGGTGATAGGGGGATTTTTGAACCTACCTTTGGTTTCCTGTTGGTTTTGTAATAAGGGGATATTTCTTCATTTCCCATGAGTACTCAGCAAGCTTTGGTGAGTAACTTTGCAAATTTGTTTTTGAAGTCCTAGAATGTGTGTGATGTCTCCCAGTTTACCCCATTCCCATCTTTGTTGATACCACAAAGTTGGAGATGCAGGATTTCCATTTATAGAAGCCATGCTGATCCTTCCTCAGCAAAGTTTTTTGTCAACTTATTTATTTAAAACATTTATAACCCTACTTTTCTCCCAGGAAAACTGGGTCCCAAACTTATATTTGTTTTGCCACAGTTTCTGTATGTCTGGGCATATGTTTTTAAGTGTATGTATATACTTGATTGCCTTAAGAACCGTAAAAAAATTTCGGCCCCTCCAAATTATCTCAATACCTTAGAACACCCTAAACACCGGAGAGCCTTCACCTTAGCACGTTTTAATGCCCTTCCATCTGCTCTTCTTGACGGGAGGTATGCCATCCTCCCTAATGAATTCCGCCTCTGTCCATGCTGGAATGGTGGAAACGGTTGAACATGTGCTATTACACTGCCCATTTTATCAAGACATACGCAAAACGCTCATTGATCCAATTTTGTCTAGCTTCCCAGATAGAGACAGAGTTCGCTATACCACTTTATTATTAGATGATTCTGTTAAAGATATTACCTATCAGGTTGCGAGATTCTGTGCTAGGGCATGTGCAATAAGGCAGAAGAAGCTGTTAAAATGACTTTTACGTCAAACAGACTATTTTACCAAGAGCTGTTGTAACTGAATTTACGATTTATTGAGCAAATATCAGACATTCTGTTTTAATTATTATGATATCTCTTTTTGTAAAAACTGGTCTTTGACCGTAATAAACAAATGATGATGATGATGATGATGATGATGATGATTGCTTAAAATGTTTGATTGATGTATTTGTACTGATAGCTGAGAGAATAGGGGCAAAATAAGCATCTCTTCAAGTTCTGTTATTTTAAAAGGATGCAGGTAAAATAACCATCTTGCAGGAACAGACAATCAGTGTGTCATTTAAAATGTATGTGACAGCAAACATGATTGAAGTAAACATTTTCGTGGGGATGGACAGAGGCAGGAAAGATGTTACTTTGCAATTTGAGAACAAATGTACTGTTAAGAACAAGCAGCAGTATCCTTACAACTGAAGTTCAGGAGACTCATTCATTCTTTTCTGTCTCTGGAAGGGATATTTAAGGTTTCTATAAGGAGACAGGAATGGTATCTCTCCAGATTTAAGTTACGTTACCTGCAGCTGTGATAGTCCTCTGATTGGCCCAAGGAAGACAAATGTTTCAGCCTTATCTATGGACTTTGCCAATTAAAATGCTTGAATTACTTTAGACTACATTTATATAAGTGAGACTCTTTGGTGCTCTTCAGTATTGGAGGGGGGCACAATAACTGGTAGAAGGTTTTACAGTTGCTACACAAGCAGCTTTTCAGTAATATTGCTAAGAAAATATCACCAAAAACCTAGGATATTAACACTGCAGGTCCATCAATACAATAGTCTATCTAAACAAGTACTAAAGTATATGTAGATAGAAACAGAGGTTATATGTCAGCAGCTGCATTTGTCTGGATACCTGCATGATTTAATTACCTTATACGTAAAGATTACATGATACCAGAAACTTACTGCCAATTATATCTATATATTGGGATCTCCTACAACATTTGGCTGTAATTCAGGCTTCCTTTCACATACATAGGCCCATACACATAAATCCAAGCAGTTGTGATAGGGAAGGAAGGAAGAGGTGGCCACCAAGCAAAGGGATTAAACAGGACACATTTTATTAAGGAACATGGCATACACACATATGCTTAGAAAAGAGCAAATCAGGAGTTGCCTGCATAAGAGTCACCAAGGTAGCTAACAAATCAAAACATGAATAATAAAATCACATCTTTAAAACTATTTAAACCAACACATCATTGAAACAATTTAAACCAGAGCCAAAATACATTCACAAACATAAAAGCAACAATTAAAACATTGGGTAGGAAGGAGGGATCACTGAAGGAACACCAAATGAAACAAAAAATATCTTCAGTCACTGGCAGACAGTGGCTACAGAAAGGGACAGACAAGCCTCCCTGAGGAAAGAGTTCCAAAGTTTTGGTGCCATGACTGAGAAGGCCCTTTCCTGAGTTGCCAACTGCCTAATCTCTGAAGATGAGGGCTCCTGCAGCAGGGCTTCAGAGATGACCGTAGTGGTCAGGTAGGTTCATAAAGAAAGTAGGTGGTTCTTTAGATATGTTGGTCCCTTTAAAACCATACAGGTTTTTAAAGGACAGCACTAGCACCTTGAATTGGTCCTGGAAACAGAACGGGAACCAGTATAGATTGGCCAAGACTGCAGTAATGTGGACACGATGCTGACAGCAAAACCTCTAAACAGAAGCCTTCCAGAAAACTATTCTCAGTTCATCAACCTCTTCGAAAACATAATAAATTATTGAAAATGTTAAAGAAAACAGCACATCATTTAACATTTTAATAAGTGCAAATATATTGCATGATTATTTTAGGCCTACCTTGCTCTCTCTCCAGATTGTACTCAGGCAAAAGCCCTCATTGCTCTTTTCTAGTTAGACAACTGACAATGAAAAAGAACTATACAGGTAATTCTGTTCAACAGATGAACAGCTTCTTTCCCAGCAGGGCTCTTTATGGTCCAGTAAAAGCAATCTGAAAGAATTCCAGGACAGCCAGGCATGAACAAAAATGTCCACTTCAGCACTGCGCCTCCAGACAGCAAAGTTCCAGGAAAGCAAAGAAGCTTGATTTTAATTTTCTAATTTATTTTAATAAGACACCTATTAAAAAGAACAGGCCTGGGTTCTGACAAAGTTCTCTTCCCAGCTCCTAAGATTATCAGAATACTTTAAGATGCTTTGTCAGTAGCTTTCCCAACTGTAAAATTATTTTGGAGCAAATTTCCAGTCTACTCTCTAGAGTTTTCTACTCATCTTTTTAAAATAAATACGATCATCATCATCATTTACACTTGTAAAGGGCAACTTATTTCTTCAATTCCCATAATGATTGATACATATGGACAAACTGAAATAAATCTATACCATGATTACCTTATCTTTAATCATCTACAGTGTTTTGATATCTTTTCAAAAGATTTTGCTTACAGTTTTGAGCAGGCCATGCTATTTTTTAAAGATATGTGTTCACCTCCAGCTTGTGTGTTGATTTTTTTAGGATAAAAAGACCATTCTGACTGACAACCAACTGCATCCCATACTTGCCATAAGGCTGTAACCTTCCTTCACCTTCTTACCCTCTTCTCTGAATTCTGTAGGAGTCCCTGTCGCTCAAACAGCATAAGATGCTTCCAAATGAGAAATTTATCCTTGCAGGTAGTGGCCTACTGTGTACATTTTGCACCCTGTGGGGAAAGGATGAAACAAATGAAGTATGCCTGGACCAGCATGAACTTTTCCTCACTCCAGGTGAGCAAAAAGCAACATCTAACCCGCACATCAGATATCCATTTCATTACTGGGATTGTATTTTCCTTTGGATGCACAAAGCAATAAAAAGGCTATTACTTAAAGAAGAAATTCCATCGCAACTGGAGGGCTTTTAGTGATTGTCCTCATGCAAAGCAGATTGCAAATGTAATTGGTAACAAAAACAGCCTGGAGTCTCAGGGCACCTTAAAGACTAACAGATTTATTGTGGCATAAATTTGCAGGGTCTGGCTAGGGATTGACAGGTGTCAGAGAAGTGAAACTAAGGATTAATTTACTCACTCCGAATGGTATGATTTTAAGGTTAGTTAATTATTGCAGGTAAAGATTCAGAGGTGATCATTGTTTTTGAACTAAAGCAGCATCCAAAAGGTCTGAGGGCACATGAGAATAATGGACCAAGATAGTTAATACATTAAGGTGTATGTCAGCTTGGCCCTCTGTGGCTCGTTTCATGTCTGACTTCCAAGGTTTTACGCCTTCCTTCTGACAAAGTTGACTCTAATCCACAAAAGCTAATATCACAATTAAGCAGGCAACATTTAAAGTATCACATAATCCCTTTTGTTCAAGGAGATGGAGACAATAACCTTACTAGAGGTAAACCAGCCTGGATCCAGTCTGCACCCAGATGGGAGAGCTTCTGGGCACCTGCATATATCAGCTAGAGTTTATACACACAAAAAATCTGATAAACAGGAGGGGGAAAAAACTGTTGAAGCTTTTGCTGTAACAGGCTAACACAGCTACTGCTCTGTCATTCATAGTTGGTAAGTTACTATCTAATGCTAGAAATTTAGAGGGACCTCACATACTCCGCCTTTACTATGGTTCCCCATCCATCGATTTTGTGCCTCATTAGAAAGATTATCCCACATGTGAAGGCTTCAGAATAGTATGGAATTCATAACTTGGGTTTACATAATGAAAAGGCTTTATCTTCTATATCGGAAGCATGCTGAGTTCTTCTATAAATCTAGCCACAGCTCACGTAATGGCATCAGCTACATGCTTAATGCCTTTAAAAATCTGACCTAAAATATTCCATGTCTGACAACAAAGTCCTGTTGAATATCTCATCTTTGATGTGTTTGGCCTGATACAGAAAACCTCTATGAGCATTAAGGTAAAAATATAATGTCCACAAATGTCTCTGCCTTGTTGTAGGCTTATCAACTTCTAAGCTGGTCTAGCTTTTTAAACATTCTATAGTAACTTTGTTTAAGAAAGCAGATGCAGCTTTTCCCATCACATCCTCCTTATGCCAGGAAAAAGTTTACTTGATTAAATTTCTGTATATCAGATAGCTATTAAAGGCCTAGAAGCAGGCCAATAAAAAAACAGCCCTGTCCTTTATCAAATGTCTTGGTGTGGGGGACATGGGACCACTGCAGGAATTTTGAGCATTTTGGCTTTTGCAACAAACATTGGATACATTAATTACAGCTTCAAATGGTTTGCAAGCATGGTTGCCAGCTTTCAAACTGGCTCAGCACTTTTGTCTTTCAACAGTTGCCTGGCTCAGCACTTTTGTCTTTCAACAGTTGCCTGATGCACTATCACTTTATCTCCATGCCAGGAAAAGCTACACCTGCTAAAACTCAGCGTCCAAACTGGCAGTTAAAGGCACACAAGTAGGGCTAGTAAAACAGTTGGCAACCTTTTTTTCAAAGGATGAAATGGCATGTAAATCAGACAGAAGGAAACATCTGAAGCTGAAGGGCTCTATTAAAGATATCAATTATTATTGTTACTATTATTTGGCATATCCAGTATGCCAGTACCATAGATAAAAGAATAGCCTTCATATGATTTTTACACTACTGTTGGGAAAAATGCAAGATATGAAATAAAAGCTACTATAGATTTCCAAGCAGAAATGTTTGGCAGCACAGAAGATGATTTACTATACCCAAAAAACAAGAGTCATGGCTATTCAATCTGTTATATTTCCCACTCAGATAACTTTAATGTACTCCTTTCAGACGTCTCCTGAATCTAGAATACTTGTTAGGAACCTGTAAGTCTGCCTCATGGCAAGGCACAGAGGACCCAAGCCAACAAATAATTAAATTAATTTAATATGGGAAAACCTTGTTCTCTTTCTCTGTATATTCCTCACGCTCCACACACAAGATCACATTGCAGTAATCCATTCCGATCAAACTTCCATCTCTAGATTCTGTACTCCCAATAGACAAGTTCCACCAAGCAAAACAGGGAACTCTCGGTATGTAGAGAGGAGGATCAGGATTGCACCTACTGGCCCTATCCTTGACCTTCCCATGTTGATCCAGCTCTTCACGCAGAGCTTATGCACATATGAGCTGTAGATACACTGGCACAGATCACACAAAAATAGCCCACACACATACATATGAAATTGCTTAATCTTCTGGGAATGATTTCTTGGTCAACTAAAGTCTGTGCCCCAGAAACCTCAGAAAATAGCTTACCCTCAGCTAATTACATTTGCTTCCATAAAAGGCATCTAACTTATTAATTAGTTTATTCATTTACAGATTAATCTTCTCATTAGTATACTTCAAACTATAGTTCTCATTATACATAGACAATTGATACCCAGGCCTCTCTGTTTCCTGTAGGAATGTTGTTTTTCTTGCATTCCAAGCCAGTGCACCATGAAAGTGGCAGTTCTATTCCAGGCATGTTTCAGTGACAACAGGGGACAAGAAGGTAATTTAAATGACATAACTTAGCTAATTAAATGTCTTATTTATTCAGAACTTTTCTGCAATATGGTGGGCCAAGAGATGGGCCGACACTTTGTAAAAACCTACTGCTAGAATAGTTTCTTCAGTTCTCTGAAGCCTTTTAATGCTGATGTTCATTTACATTCACCTTTTGTTCTGCTACACTACAGCATTGTTCATTTCAGTGTCGGTGATGATAACTCACTAAATAGGTTGGTGCTATTCTGCTTGAGAGAAATAACCCTTCTTCATTAAGTTTTGCCAAGCAAGTTTTCTAAATAGAGATGTGAAAGAAACCAGAAACATTCAAAGGAGAGGGGTAATTTCCTCCAAGAACTTTAGTTTAAAAAGTAACTATTGTATATATTTCAATTTTTCTCAAATTTTTAATTTTTCCTATGATTTCAGAATTTCCAGAAATGTTACATCTTTAATTCTCAGGATGCAATCCTATAATACGTACTTTGGATGAAGTCACAGTGAACTCAGCAGGACTTAATTCTGAACAAGCATACATAAGATGAGGCTCCAAATGCCTTAATATGACCACATCTGGAATGTATACAGCAGTGAAAACAAACAAACAGCATACAGTAGCCAGAAGGTAAGATCTTTTGTGATCCTTCCCATGTAAAGTATGATAATTAGACCCCAAGATACAGTGGAAAAGGGGTCTGAAGTAGTGAAAAATACATGGAATGCTGGTGTGGCAGATATGGGGTGAAAGAAAGAGAGACAGAGAGAGAGGGGAAGGCTCTGGGGCAACTGCCTTCAGGACCGAAGAATGCCCAGTTCCCCACTCTGGCTTCTGGTATAAGATCTTTAAACCCCAACCACCCACAATCAAATAAAAAGGAGGACACAAGCTTTGGGGTTGGTAGTGTGTAGAGGTGTCCATATCGGGTTTACCAAAGAAAAAACAAACCGAAAAAAGGCCTTTTTGGCTTCTTTGGGGTTTAATTTCAGCCACATATTAACTGGGAATCAAGCCTAAGCCGGATAGCCGATTGTCGAAAAAGCCGAATACGTATTCGGCTTTTTTCGGCTTCAGCTTTCCCCAAGCTTTTCCCTTTGGCAATTTTTTTGATGGGCTATTGGGGGGGGGGCATTTTTTGAGGTAGAGAGTCACCAAATCCACAGCATAGCTGCAAGTGACTCTCCTTGTATGAATCCCAACCTTTGGTAAAGTTTGGGACAGGGGGTCCAATTTTGGGGGGCCCTGAAGGGGGCCCCCCCTTCTCCATAGAAAAGCATCTATGGATGCTATTGGTAAGCAGGAAGAAACAAGAGAACCTATCAACAATTATTAGCTACTTTCAGCTCCAGGCTCTACTAATAAGCATTCATTAGTCACAGGAAAGCCTTTTTCATGTTAGCTTTGGCATCTACTCTCTAACCCCAATCAAACAGTAGGTGTAGACAGGTGTTGTTCCAAGTTCTATGACACATCACTGTGCCACACTGCGCTATTTCCTAGCACACCTCATTTCACTTTTGTTACATGTCAGTGGTCACCTTTGTTATTCAATATTGATTTGTTTTTTTGAGGACATGTTGATGCACTTGTTGATACAAGTGACTTAGCCATTTCACTTCCCAAATGCCCCTCTCTGTGATGAACAATTCCCTGAAGCACTGGAAGATTTTTTTTTCTTTTTTGCTCTTTCTGATCTAGAGGAGCATGAACAAAACAAACAAAGAGACAATTCAGGTAAATGTCACATCCCTGTCACCCACTGAATTGTTGCTGTCAACGCACATCATTCAGCAGTTAACAGACCTGATGATACAGCCCTGAAGTAAACTCTCCACAACACAGCTGCTCATCCATGAGCTTTCCACAGAAATGTAAAGCTTTAAAAAACAGACAGGAAGATATATTGCTAAAGTGCTGGCATCTGTCCTGTGACACACCACACAAAACAGCCTTCGTATTCATTCAGATGCTACTTTCAAGTTGTATTTTGGGAGGCCAGTAGTCTAGCAGTTGGAAGTATACTTAACCAGTCATACACACACACACACACACACACACACACACACACACACACACACCAGTGGTTCTATGGAACACTGATTAGCCATCCTATGCAATAGGCTACAAAGTTACACCTGCAATTAAAAAGTATTTCACAAATTAATAAATAGGCTAGAATGCAGAATTATTTTTGACCGCCATTATAAAAATCATTTATATTTACATTTGCTGTACATGTTGCATACACATCATTCTCATACAGTAACATATGCCTCATCTTGCTAAACTAGATTTTTTTACAAGAAAAGCATTCCTGTATGTGAATTTGCTTACATTAGAATTTCAATTTTGCTCATGATACTTCCATTAACTTTTTCATGAGCAGTAGTAAACTTGATGGTGTAACTTGGTTTGTTGTTTCTTCTCCATTGCATGCCCTTGGGAAATAGGAGAGCTGATAAATTACTAAGCTGCTGGTGCAAGCTTAAATAGCACCCATTCCTGGCTGCTAAAACGCTGAAGATATTATGGAAAGCTTCCATGTGCTTTGCTGATCTGCTCCAGGAGAGGGGTTTGGTTTGGATTTAGTGCTTGGCATAGTCTCTCCAGTGAAAATATGGACATTTATTAGATCATCCTGCCCAGCCATAGTAGTTAAAAGACAGTCAGCCCATCTGAAGTGGTGGTTCAAAACACTGGGGAGCAGTGGCAGATCTACTATGAAACTAATGAAGCTTAAGCTTCAGGGCCACTAATCCTGAAGGGGCCCTGAAGCAACTTTTTTTTTAATAAGTGAATTTTTCAACAAAATTGATGAGTTTTTTAAAGGGTTTGTTATTAAAATAAGGCTGTTTTTTTGATAGAATCAGAAGCCAGTGGGGTTGAAGTTCTTAATATTGACCTTAAAATATGCTCTAATACCCATTTAATATGGTCTCAAAATGTCCCTGTAATTGGTCAAATTTCAAACTTTTCTCAGGGGCTTTCAGCCCCCAAACCCCAACTGTATGGGCTCGCTAAGCTCACCAGAATCTATTAATAGCCTACATTTTGGCAGCTGGATCCTCGAATCCTTGGTGCATGGCTTAATAGTTCTTTCCTTTTATCCCTTAGAAGCTCCTTGATCCATTGATCTTGAGCAGCATATATCTAGTGTTTGAGGGATATAAGGACTGAAACAAATTTTGCCACTGACAATGTAGCCTTGGGATCCCTATCGCTTAGTAGAAAAGGCATTATGTCAGACACAGAGGCATTAGATTTGTATGTTAAAAGGGGGGAGATATAATGTGATTGAAGTTCCTCGTAAAAGCGGCATTCCAAAAGGGCATGAGCTAGTGAATCGATAGAGCAGGAGAGCAATGACAGGTCCTGTCTGGATATGGTATATTCAAAATTCTGCCCTGCATAACCATAGAGGGGTTAGCATTCAATCTAGCTAAACAGAAGGCTCTAGAAAGACAAGGAGTTGTCAAATAATATGTATAAGCAGGCAAACCATGTGGTGGTGGTATTCCGAAGAACTGGGATAAACAAACGCAGCGAGCAGGCTTAATAGTTCTATAGCTTAGGCTAGAGCCAATCGGAACCATAAAAAGAATCTGAATTCTCAATTCAGGCTGCACTTGTCTCACTTGTGCATTTTAACACCAAAAACCAGATTTTCATCTCTTTATCCTAATGAGCCCCCTCTGATGACCTTCTACCTCTCTATTAGAGAATGAACCAATACATCTGCCACACTGTAACCACACTGAAAAAGACAACAGCTGTTACCCAGACCTCGTTGCTGGTGGGGAGGGGCTTACTATATGCCCATTTTCAAAGACTCCACCCCATCCCCCTGTTCTCCACCATATGGGCCTCGACGTCCTTGCAAGGTCAACAAGGCCCTTTGGACCTTGTTAGATGTTGCCCTATTGTTGCTGGTTGCGAAGGGGCCCCCATAACAGTTCAAGTTTCAGGGTCCCAAAAATGTAGGTCCACCACTGCTGGGGAGTTGAAGGCAGCTAAGGATCTAGGTAAATTATATATATAACAATGTATCTAATTATAGCTTCAATATATGCAAGTACGTATGGCAACTGCTTAGTAGATTTTGCCTTTTCCTCATTATTTATATCATTTATCATAAACAAAACACCTGGCTATTTGCATCGATGCAGCTTATTCTCAAAATGGCCCTGTCTGTAGATACTTATAAACAGAGTTTGGAGCTATGACTGACAAGATAGATCTTTCTACAAACCTGAGAAAAGTGCCAGGTTTGCAGAACAATCTGAAATTTTTGTGTACTGTGTTTCTTTGTATATTTCATATATTTTGGTATATTCTGTAATATTTTGCATACTTCAATAAAACTATTTAAAAAAATGAATTCTAAAAAAAGGGGGGTTAGATGCTCCAAATATTAAAAGCAATGTCTGTACCTTCTGAGATCTCAGTGGCCACTGTGGGGGTTGCTAGGCAATGCACCAATATTGCCAGCCTTCAGCCCTCTGTTCTGGCAGTAAAAGGCACGGAAGTGGAGCAGGGCCCTTCCCAGGGCCACTTTGGCCTCCCATTCCACTCCTCTTTTTTGCCCTGGATAGAGAACTCATCAGGGCCAGGGCCAGCAGCCACTTGCTGGGTAACTTGATGTCATACAAATCACTAGCTGGGTAACCTTGGGCCAGTTGCGCTCTCTTTCTGCCTAACAGACTTCACAGAGATGTTGTGATGATAAAATGGAATTGGTGAGAACAAAATAAGCTGCCTTGTGTCCCCATCAAGAAGGAACATAGGGTATAAATGAAGTGAATAAATAATAAATAAATTCAAGGATTGGGGGGACAGATAAAAGAAAGGTTGGCTGGTGAGTGGGAAGGAAAGAAGGAAGCAGGGAAAGTCCAACAATATCAGCAGCCCCAACCCGCCTCAATCCAGCTGAGGATGGAGATAGTCTGTGAGGGCGACCAGAGTGGTCTCCGTCCCATGACCAGAGAGGAAACCCGACTGGAATGGGTCCAACACCAATGCATCATCCAGAAATCTCTGCAGTTGCTCGGCAACCACTCTCTCAACTACCTTGCCCAGAAATGAGAGATTCGAAACCGGGCAGTAGTTGGCTAGATCTATGGGATCTAGTGATGGCTTTTTAAAGAGCAGTCGGTTTTAATATATGTTTTAACCTATGTTTTATCTTGTTGTGCCCTGCTCTGAGCCCAGTTTGCCGGGAATGAGGGCAGGCTAGAAATGCAATAAATAAATAAATAGGCTGCCAGAAGGAGATAAAAAGGAAATAATGTGGGGAAGGGAATACAATGGAAAATGAAGTGACCCCCCCCCCACAAGTCCTTGCAGGTTCCCCGTTCATCTATTTCTAATCTGTGTGGTGATGTATTGCAGGCATGAGGGCATTACTTTTCAAGGCACCAAATTATAATTATATATACAGATGGGTTTCTGGATGGGGTCTTGTGTCAGCCTTTACAAGAACCTTACCCTTGTTGCTGCTACACCTATCAATAGAATAGTTACAGAAGAAACAATAACAGAAAACAACTCTCATCAAGTTTTCTAACAGTTATGGATGAGGCTTTCTTTGCACCTAGCTGTCACTGTGTAAATGGGGAAAAACATATTCTAACAGGCTGCTACCTATGCAGAAGAGCTGTCACTGATAGCTCAGAGGGACTAATTATGAAAACATGGTTATAATGGATTAGTCACTCTGTCAATCAGAGACATGCATCTGGTAACAAAAAGTCAATGGGTGAAAATGCCACAGGATTGGAGAATTAGGTGCTATGGGTTAAGTACCATGCTTATCTACTGGAGGGAAAAGGCAGGATTCAGAGGAGGATCAGATAGTTTATATAGTAAGGAATCAGTAATTATGTATGTCAGAGAAAGACTTAAAAGAGTTTCCTTCCAGCTTCTTGTTTTGAAGCTACATGGGAAGTAAAAGGAAGCCAGGATGAGACTTGCAATTTATTAATATGCGATGAATCAATATGATAACTGTATATAATATCCAGTAAAGAGAGAACTTTCTGATAGAAAAAGTTTAAAATAAAATGTGTGAATATTTTTTTATATTCTGTTATTCCCCCATCCTAGTTTGTGACATCCATTTCTGCTTGTTTTTGCCTCTTGAGATTTGAGATTGTGATTCATTTTGAAGGAAGCCATCTTAAAATATGTTTATATGTTGTTCAGTAATGTCGAACCTTTAACCAGGATTAAGTATTTCAAATGCATAGACTTGTGTCCTTTGTGAATAGTAATATCACTAGCTTAATGATAGAGCATCTGCTTTGCTTGCAAAGTGTCCCAGATTCAATCCATGGCATCTCTAGCTAAGAAGTAGTAGTGGTTGATATGAAAATCCTTCACTTATAACCCGGGAGAGCAACTGCCAGTCAGATTAATCAACACTGGCCTTGATAGGCCAATGACTTGAGTTGGGATAAGGCAGCTGAATGTGTTCATATAATAAAAACTTTTCCCCCCAGTTTGGGGAAGTGAGTAATAATAATAATAATTCCATAGAGTAAGCAGCAGTTTAGAAACTTACATTAGAATTAAGATAGGGACATGAAGCCCAATACTTCAAATGCAACATTTAATTCCAGCACTTGTATTTGGAATATGTTTTTAAATGGCCAGAACATACATTTGGAATTATGATAAAGTTAAATGCACAGACTAAAGAAGAAGGTTTAAGGACTTGCAATGATTGACTGATCAGTATTTGGCACTGTGATATCACTACTGACATGCATAAAACCTTTGTTCTTATGCAGTGCAGCATATCATAATGGCTGAAAAGTAAGGGTTTGTCAATAACCTGGGATTGATTTTATTTTTCAGGATTGCCAAATGGGCTACAAATGACTTAAGTAGATTCAATAAAGTTATTTAGAATATGACCTGTGTGCTGAGTGAATCTGCAATTGTTCATGATGAGCAGTTATAACTACTGAATAAATCATTCATAAATGCAGAAACGCTATATGTTTATTTTATTAGCCTGCATTATATTTGATCTCCCGGCATTCATGTGCTAGGAGGGGAAAACATGCAGGATTTCCAAGATGAGTCTGCCAAAATTCACTCAGTGTAAAAGCTATTTGTCCACATCATTAAAGAGTAGCAATCAGGCCTCCCCATTCAGAATAGTTTACATTAAAAGTGAGAATTGGATTTTCGGTGTACTGCAGTGGTGGTAAAACTGAAGTTTTAATGAGAGACACAATGAGAGACAATTGCACCCTAATGTACACTACAGTATGTTGATACATAACCTCTGTGTTCCTTGGCATGGTTTTGCTTAGAGTCTACTGAGGCAGGGGAAAAGGAATCCTCAGTGCAGGATGAGGCAAGCAGTGGAAGAGAACCACAATACCTCCTGGTATGTCTTGAGGTGCTACAACTCCTACCTCTTCTGCTTGTGGCATAAATAGTGTAATGCTTCACAAGGCAAAGGAAGGGCTGGGTTCAGTAGAAAAGTGCCAGCTTCAAGCTCCTGCATGTCTAGTTAGGGCCAAACTAGATGTTATGGTAGCCATGGGGCTACCTGGGGCTGCTGATGCAGCAAAAAATTAACAAAGAATTTGGCCATTTAAAAATCCCACAAGTGCCTGATCCTGATCGAGTCTGTGATGGGGCAGGACCTGGTAATCTTGTTTCCCCCCCCCCATGCCTTTTCAAGGGCTGAAAGGGCTGTTTGGGTACTTGAAAAAGCAGGGAAAGGAAACAAGATTGCCTGGTCCTGCTGCACCATGGGCCCAATCAGGATCAGGCCCTTGCAGAATCTTTAAATGTCTAAATGCTCCTTTAAAATTGTGTCAGCAGCCACAGATCAGACCCTTGGCTACCTTAACATTTAGTTTAGCCCTTAGATACCTTAGTTAGCAGATTTCAGGAAAGGCCTTTCTCTGCCTAAGAAGACCCAGACAACATTGTGCTAGAGCAGGGTTGGCAAACTCAAATATCAACAGTACAACAATTGAGATTTCTTTTGAGAGCCAAATTTCTTAAATTTAAACTATATAGGTAGGTACACTGTTTATTAACTTAATAAACTTTAATTAAAGTTTATTAATTAAAGTTTTAAGTCTTAATTAAACTATAGGTACACTGAATAAAACTTGATATCATACTTAATAGTGATCTTATTTATTGATAAAAATTAAATTTTAAGTCCCTGCCATTTCCCCCTCCTTGTCCGGAGTCCTCGTCTGGAGGCCTGGTCTACCGCCATAAAAGCCTATTGGTAGACCTGGCCTCCAGGTGAGTCCCATTGGGAGGCCAGGGCTACCCATTGGCTTTCTTGGCAGTAGACCTGGCCTCCGGAGGCCCATAGAAGCCAATTGGTAGACCTGGCCTCTGAAGGGGGACTTTTTTCCCCTCCTAGGAGTCCAGGTCTACTGCCAAGAAAGCCAGTGGGTAGACATGGCCTCCCAATGGGACTCAGCCAGAGGCCAGGTCTACCAAAGGAAGCCCGCCCCGCCCAACAGCTGATAGGCCTATTCTGCCTATCATGTCATGCCTATTCTGCAGTCATCCTATTGGCTTTTGATCAGTGACTGGGGGTCAATCTGAGGTTTTGGTTATCACCGTTAATGTCCTTCTACCCACATATCTGCAGGACATACCTTTCCCGCTATGCTCCACCATGACAGTTTTGCTCATCTGAGCAAAGCCTTCTGAAAATGCTACCCTGCTAATGCCTAAGATCAGCATCTGCCCATTCATGGACATTCTCTGTAGTGGCTCCCACTTTGAGGAATGGTCTGTTTGAGGATGAGGACATGGGAAGGCCCCCATACGTTTGCTGAATGTGCATAGTGGAAATATACTCTTACCCTTTCTGGAAAGCCCCATACTGTCCCCCTTCCCTGCTTCTTTTTCTCCCGTAATAGCAGGAGATCTCCAGCCACCACCTGGAGGTTGGCAACCCTACAGCCATTCTTGGTTGCTGCTGGGCCTGATGGTCATGCAAGTCCGGTGGTAGCTAGTTGCCCAGAGGTTGCTGGCGAGCCTAGCTCCAGTGAGGCCTTAAAGGTCTAAACAGCACTGGAAAGGTCCCCGCTCCCTCACCCTGCCTTTTACTCAAAGAAACCAAGGCTTGAAGGCAGGTAATACCGTTGCAGTTGCTTAGCAACAGCCACTGAGGACAACAGTTCCATAAAGCCATTTTTTAAACCTTTTATGATTTTCTGGGGTTTTTTAAAAAAAACCCATGTTTTTGTTTGTTTTGTTCGATTTAGATTTCATTTATTTCTGCAAGTCTGAAGCTATCCTTAAGTTTAAATAAAGATATGTGTATCTGTCCACGGCTTTAGTCTCTGGAATAAAGTATCCACAGCTTTGGCCATGTTGAGAATTAGATATATTGATGATAGGATTGTAGTCTATCACAATGCTTATTGTATGTATCACTTTGGTTTCACTGCATTTCCTTCTAACTTTGTAACCCACTTTCTGCATTATGGTATGTCATGCCTTTGACAGGGTTTGTTTGTTCATTTGCACTGTTTTCTAACTTTATAATTCTAGGCATACTGTATTGTTTATTGCATGTCTGATGTTAGCTGATCAAATTGCTTTGTAATATTTTGTTATCCATCTTGAGCCTTGGTAAGAAAGGTGGGCTACAAATGAAGTAAACAAATAAACCAAAGTTTCAGAGGATAGCTATGTCGGTCTGCAGTAAAACAATTAGATTTGAATCCAGTAGCAGAGACCAAGATTTTCAGGGTATGAGGTTTTGAGATTCAATGCTCCCTTCGTCAATACCCCCAATATCTTGTTGGTCTCTAAGGGGCTACTGGACTTGAATCTAAATAGATTTTAAAAATGAAAGCCTTTAAAAAAATGGAAGCCCTGCCCCAATATAAAGCAAATGTAAAGTGACAATAACGCAAACAAAAAAATTGAGAATATTGCTAAAAAAAATTAGGCAAATGATAAAAGTTTCTTTAAATACATCATAAATAGGAAATGGAAAGGCTAAGGGAACTGGAGCTGTTCAGTTTAGAGAAACAATGATCAGGGCAGGGGTTTAATAGAAGTTTATAAAATTATGAATGGTGTAGAGAAAGTGGACACAAAGATTTTTTTTTTCTGTTTCTCTCATAATACTAGGGCACCTAATGAAGTTGACAAGAAATAGAATCAGGATGGATAAAAGCCTGTTGAAAAGTATTGTTTCATATGTGTTGGGTTTTTACCACACTCTGTCCTGAAGTTTCATGGTGAATAATATTAACATTTTATTGACTTAAGAAACTGTGTTCCACCCATGTATGCAAGTTACGGAATGGGTGAAAATCTGATAACTGCATTATACAACTTTCATCAGGCCACAGATTCAGCAGAGAGCCCATTTATTCATTCTGCACATGCAGTGAAGTTCCCTTCAATTAAAAGCAATGCAGTAAAATGTCAGTGCCAGAATTTCAAGAGCAGAGATACAATTAGTATTAATATTAATAAAGACATTAAAAGTGTAATTACTTAAATGTGACAATAAAGAGTTCGATTTTTTTAACTGCTTGATCATTTTATTTCTTGAAGAAAAAAGCTATAAAAAGGCACTTGCATCACTGTAAATCAATTATGAAAGTGTTAAGTGGTTTTCATTTTTAAAATAAATAAAATTTTATGCAGTCGTTCCTTGTCTATGTGTATCATCCTACTGCATTTGCCATGACCTCCCCATTATATCCATCAACATTTTGATGTGCTCCAGTTTCCACACAACTGAATTTTGTTCTGTTTTTTGTCCAAATGGTCATGTTATTTGCTTCCTCCAAACTATTTCTTGGCACTTTCATTTTTTTTCCTTTACAAAATATATTTTTCCCTCCTTCTCTTTGTCCTTCCAAAGGTCTTTCTTGTCTACACCCCTGGCTGATCTTTTTTTTTTCCTTGACCTAGTCCTAGGGTTGCCAACCTTCAGATACTAGCTGGTGATCTGCTGCTATTACAACTGATCTCCAGCCAACAGCGATCAGTTCGCCTTGAGACAATGGCTGCTTTGGAAATTAGACTCTATGGCATTGAAGTTCCAACCCTCCCCAGACCCAACCCTCCCCAGGCTCTGCCCCCAAAACCTCCTGCCAATGGTGAAGAGGGACCTGGCAACCCTACCTAATCCAGGTCAACTGAATGTTTCTTGCTGAAGACCAATGGCCATTAAGAATTTGTCCAAAATATTGTCCAAAATATTGCCACGATTAAACATTTCTCAATATGGGGTTGGTAAGGAGAGGAAGCAACATCTCCTGGCTCTCTCAAAAGTAAGAAAAGCCTTTAAAAGAACACCTGACAGGCTGCTAATGGTACTTGTGCAAGCTAACCTCTTAGCTCCTTGGCTACTGGAGGAATCTCCTGGCTCTCTCAAAGTGAGGGGGTTCTTCCAGATGCTGTTAGCCACATGCAAGAGGAAAATGCTATCCAGCACCTATATAGCATCACCAGGTCTGAGACCAAGGTGAAAGATGCCCTTAGGTTTAAAGCAACGACCATTCCCAAAAGAGACAAACTCTGGTATGATAATCTCCAGGATCCCCTTGGAATCCTTTGTCTCCATTCTAGCACACTCGGCAAAAAAGACCATTAGTAAAGTATTTTGTGATCAAACAGAGACAGTTCAAGAGAAAGTTAATTGAAGTTCTTAGTTTAGAAATTGGCAAGCCTAGTACATTCCGACTACATGCAGGGAGATAGTCAAGAACAGACTAGCTGGAACTTCCTAATCTACAAAGGAACTTGGCAAATCCAGCAAAGGCTGACTATATGCAAACAAGACAGTACATGGAAAGCACCTGGCTGGAAGTTCAAGAAGAGGTTAACCAATAAACAGTAATAAAGCATAACCAATGGAAACAAAGGGGTGTGGAATGGGGATGATGTAAAATGATGTAAGTTGTATGTTTTATCCAATAGAACGGCCGGGAAAGACTGTAAACTCCTCCTCCTATCAAAGGGGAGGCTGGAGGAAGGAATAGCGGGTGTGGCTTAAAGTATAAAAGAGTGGACCGACCACTCAACGAGCGAGTTGGCTTGGCTGTTGAAGCTAACTCCTTTATTTGCAAATAAATTCTTTTTTAAAAAAACAGATTTCTCTGAGTCCCAGTTTTCTCTATCTCTGTACATAAATGGGATAAGAGTGTTTGGCATTTGTGATTGGCGTTTCTGACACTGGAGATCTCCCACTATTACAACTGCTCTCCAGGTGAAAGAGATCAGTTCCCCTGGAGAAAATGGTCGCTTTTGCAATTGGACTCTATGACATTGAAGTCCCTCCCCTTTCCAAACCCTGCCCTCCTCAGACTCCACCCCAAAAATCTCCAGGTATTTCCCAACCCAGAGCTGGCAACCCTACAGAGACAGCAAGAAGCAGCAAGCTGGCTTTTTGTGGGCCAAGGGGGGAATGTACTGAAGGGAGGAGGATTGGGTAAAACAATACTCCCTCCCTAGGTGATGCCTTCTGGGTGGTTCCATGAAGTCGGGAGCACCCCACCCAACGTCTGCCATTCGCTTCCAGTCCCCACAGGGGGAATTTGGCATTGCCCTAGATGGTGCCACTGATAGATACAAAATTTATCAGGTCTGAGGAGTAGACCCTTATGATTTTTTGTAGCCAGGGTGGTAGTTTTCCAGGTGCAGGGACTGCCATGCTAAAAGTAGAAGTGTCAGCTAACTGCAATGCCCAGGAAAAGAAGTCTGTTTATATAGGGCTGTCGATTCGGTTTGTTCTGAACCAAAAAACAGCTGAATTTTTCCTGATTCAGCGATTTCCAGTTTGGATAGAGCCGAAGTAAAAAATGGTGGGAAAACGAGGAGCCAAATTTGGCAAGTTCGGGTGGACGACGGATAAATTCATAAAAGTTCGGCGCCCCCAAAGCAGCATTCTCCTGCGGCCAATCGGTGGCCAAGCTGGGTCTTCTTCTGGCCAATCAGTCGTGGATGAGTGCATGAGTCCAGCTGCTGCACAGCCCGGGGAGAGAGAGAGAGTGTGTCTGTTTGTGTGAGAGAGAGATCCCCGTGGGTGGGTGGGGGTGCGTGTGCACATTGGCGGCTTTCCGCGGCTCGGGGGGGGGGACATTTTTGGAGGTAGAGGTCCCAAACTTCCAGTGTAGCTTTAGGGGACCCTTCTTGCAAGAACCCCCAAGTTTTGTAAAGATTGGGTCAGGGGGTCCCGAGGTATGGGGCCCAGAAAGGGTCCCCCTCAAAATCGCCAATTGGAATAAAGGCATTAAAAACACATTCACGGCTTTCCACTGCTCCAGGGGGCATTTTTGGAGGTAGAGATCCCAAATCTTCGGGGTAGCTTGGAGGGACCCTACTTGCAAGAACCCCCAAGTTTTGTAAAGATTGGGTCAGGGCCCCACGAGTTATGCGGTCCCCCCCATTGAAATAAAGCCATTAAAAACACATTTGCAGCTTTCCATGGCTCCGGGGGGCATTTTTGGAGGTAGAGGTCCCAAACTTTCAGTGTAGCTTGAGGGGATCCTTCTTTCAAGAACCCCCAGGTTTTGTAAAGATTGGGTCAGGGGCCCTTAGGTTATGTGGTCCCCCCCCAATTGGAATAAAGCCATTAAAAACACATTCGCTGCTTTCCACGGCTCGGGGGGGGTTTGGAGGTAGAGGTCCCAAACCTTCAGGATAACTTGGAGGGACCCTACTTGCAAGAACCCCCAAGTTTTGTAAAGGTTGGGTTAGGGGCCCCCGAGTTATGCGGTTCCCCCCCATCCACCCATTGGAATGATTGGGAGCAGGCGATCCTTAATGTGCATCTAGAGAGCGGCAAATCCAAGGCAAAACTTCCCGTGCATAAATGGCCAGAGAGAGTATGTGTGTGAGAGTCTGCCAGAATCGTATTGGATTACTCCTGAGTCCTGACTCCTAGTCCCTGCTCCTGATGGAAGAGAAGAAGACATCCACAGTAAGACCCATTTTGGGGCTTCTCTCTATAACTTTTTTCCTGTGTGTGTGTATATGTAGGGGGGGATTCTGTGTGTGTGTTTGTGTGTTTGTGTGTGTGTGTGTGTGAGGGGGGAAGCCAAAGGGGGGGTGGGTTTACCTGTTCTGCTGGGGGGTGGGCTCAATTGCCTCTGTGTGGGACTGTGCTTTCTGCCATTTTCACCGGTTGCCAACTTCGTCTGTGGGTTAACAGAGTCTCTCTCTGGCTGGCTCCTATTGTTTCCAATGGGCTGTGCAGCCACTCTGTTGTTTATAATGGGCTAGCCTGTCATTCATTTTAGTACATCCCATTTCAGTGAGTCTCTCTCTTTCTGGCCCGTTCTTCTCCTTCGTTTGGAATTTGCGTCTTCTGGTTTGGGGGGGCTGTTCTGCTGGGGGGGCTTGATTGCCTCTGTGGAGTGTGATTTGGGGGGGTTACCTGTCTTGGGGGGGTTGATCTTTTTGCGAGTGGAAAGCCGCGAATGTGTCTTTAATGCCTTTATTTCAATTGGCAATTTTGGAGGGGGACCCCTTCCAGGCTCCATATCTTGGGACCCCCTGACCCAATCTTTACAAAAATTGGGTGTTCTCGCAAGAAGGGTCCCCTCAAGCTACACTGAATGTTTGGGGCCTCTACCTCCAAAAATGCCCCCCCCTGGAGCCACAGAAAGTCACAAATGTGTTTTTAGTGGCTTTAAATACCCGAATTTATTTGCGAACTCCGAACTTAGTGCCGAATTCCATGGATCCGAATCAGGGGAGTTTGGACTTTGGCATTTCCTGAATAAAAACAGGCTGAATTTTGCCGAATCTGAATTTTACCGAATTTTTTTTCAACAGCCCTATGTTTATATTTAGTAGATACGATAGAATATATGTTTCTGGGAAAGCAGATGAATCACCTCTGTAACATTCTGGCTAGCACATCCACTTGGTGGATACCAAGTCCATCATCTAGAGAGCCCCAAAGGGTCAAAATGAGGAATTAGAAAGGAGAAAAGGGGAAGTCAGGAGAAGAACAGATGTCCAGGATGCTAAGGACACATGACGTAGCGTCATGAGGCACAGCCCAAAAGCCTTGTGATTACCTTATAAGGGAAAATCACCGCAGGGGGAGGCACTAGAGATGGAGAGTATAACATCAGTGCTGGCCAAAGATGAAATCAGAAAATCTCCTCTGAGATTTCTCCTGATGAATCAGTATTTGGTGTCATCAGCTGGCCAGCTTGGGGTGTTTGTGTGCTTAAGCCTAATTGTAAGTAATCAGTAATGACTGCAGCTTTAATTGAAGTACTCTTGGGTGCTGTCTGTTCCTTCTAGTTTACCTGTGGCTTGAAAACAAAACTCAGTAAATTGGCTCTGAGGAGGAGAGAACTTCTCATCTCCAGAACTCTAATGTCAACTTCACATTTATGGTGGTTAGTTATGCCATTTGTGAGCAAAGATGGTGTGATGGACAAGTTAGGTCCTACCTCTAAGAGCAACCAGTAGGCGCTGACAGAATGTTAGTGAGAGGGATAGATAAAAATAGCAGTTAAGAGAGTTGAAGACAGCAATTAGGGAATTGGGAATGAGTCTGGCTGAGTAAAGCTGCGGAAGAGAGCAGCTTAAACCTGACTGGAACGGATGGGTTTGTAACAAAGGATCCCAAATGCTGGAATAGGGAAACAGTTCAAAAGTTCAATTGAAAAGAAACTTTGTAACCTCTACAGGATCTACTCCAATGTTATGTTCAAACCATAAATAAAAGTTAAATCCTTGTTTGTTTAACCTTGTGAGCTGGTTGTTTCAGTGAAAGAAATACACATACACAAGATATTTCCATAATTCATTGTGTGTGGGGGGGTGTTTCCTCCTCCCTCTGTAGTTCGACTTTTCTTTTATTCTGTATATTGTAGATTTTTCTTTCCAGCATAAGGAAGGAATATACCAAGAGGATGTTTCGATGTATTTGTATTAACATACCCTCATTATATATTTTCTTTGTGTTCTCTTTTTCTTCCAATAGAATCTCAATAAATTGTTAGGAAGGGAAAAGAAACCAGGGGAAAAGATTTTATTTTCTTTGTCTTCTGAGTTGCAAATGCCAGTTTCCATATGTAGGATTAGCATAAATATTATTCAGAACATCCTCCTTTTGTCCTTGGAACTATTCACAGTGTGAGCATGCATGGCAGAGTGCGTCCTAGCCTTCGGTGAAAAGAGAAACGTACATTTTACTGGTATGATTTCATTTCCAGTTATGTTCCTGGAAAAAAACAACAGTCTTTGTGAAACTCTGGTTGCAGATTTGAACACTTATAGTCTAAAGCAATCAGTGGGCATAGCCTCAGACAGGTAGCTGTAAAAAAAAAGATAGTTGTGATGCAAATTGGTATGAATAGGAAAATTATACCCTGAATCACAGTACTGTAAAAATAGCAGAGGGACAAAATGTTAAGAACATGATTATGTTTGAAACATATAAATACCAGGAGGCTTAAGGAGGCTGAAAATGTATTAAAATAGTAAAGGGGTTTGCCCCATGAAATGGTGATAAAAGTAATTTGCCTAGAATTTTTTTGTCATATAGAAGCAAATTGTTAAAAAACTATAAGACACTGCACAGTATCCTAAAATTCATGTGTGGAAGGTACATAGAGATTTCCCACATTCTCCTCCATTTCTGCAGCTCTTTATGTCCTCCAGACAGATCATTCCCAGGGTCACAGAATCCCCACAGAGGAACAGCCATGAGAGTTGGTGCATGGGATCGAAGAGGGACAAGGGGAATAACCTGCCCTCTGCCCTCAGTGTGGATGTGCATGCAGAAGAAGGAGGAAAATTGATTTCAAATCCTTCCCTCTTCACTCTAGCCCACCAATCTTCATGGCTGTTCCTCCTTGCAGGTCCTGCAACCGCTGGACTGATCTATTCAGGGGTTAGAAAGCGCTGCAGCAAAGGACAGCAACTCAGAAGAACTACACCTTCTATAGGAAAGATTTTTGTCATGCATTACAAATGGGGCTGCCCCTGAAAACTGTTCAGAAATATCATCTGGTACAGAATGCTGCCATTAGAGTGGTGGTGGAAAGTGCTGTCAAGTTACACTCGACTTATGGTGACCCCGTGGGGTTTTCAAGGCCAGAGACGTTCAGAGGTGCTTTACCATTGCATGCCTCTGCACAGGGACCCTAGACTTCTTTAGTGGTCTCCCATCCAATTACTAAAAATATCAAACCTGCTTAGCTTCCAAGAACTGACAAGATTGGGCTAGCCTGGGCCATCCAGGTCAGGGCGCTATTAAAGTACTGACTGTTTTATGCTGGTATGATCATTTAATGATACTGGATGTTACTTTTAATGCCCTTCATGGCATGGGACCCACATTTCCAATAGGCTGCCTTTCCCCATGTGTCAACTAAGGTCATCAGATGTCTTCCTTCTGACAGTCCACTCCATTTGGGAGGTTTGTTCAGCTATGTGAGCTCTTGACCCATCGAACCAGAAATCACCACAGAGACAATCAGATTCCAAGCAGATGGCTTTACTGGTCAAATAGGCAATGCAGTGCATTGAGGATAAGATGACAGCTATGAGTTGTCTTGCCCGTTATGTGGAAATATAAGGCAGAGAAACGGCGGGAGATTACAAAGCATAAACAGAGCATTATTTCCCAGGAGTGGCGTTCCCAGGCTTTGGTATGTGAAGCCGTCCTTGAAGTCTGGACGGTTCAGCAGAGAAACGAAAGGAAACATCTAAACCGAGATAACAGCCTGACATCCTGCTCCCCTTAAGGCCCCCTCCCATCCGGCAAGGGGGCTGGTCTGTCTGGGTAGGTATTGTGAAAGGCGTTGACGAGTTTGGGGGCGGAGACATCCCGTGCGCGAACCCATTCGTCATAGGCAGGGGGGAAGTGTTTCCAGTGGATCAGGTATTGCAAGGCCCCGTGGTGTATGCGGGAATCTAAACATCTAAACCGAGATAACAGCCTGACAAGCTACAGCTCACATTTTGGAATAGCTTGCCAAAATGGTACAGAAAACTCCTGTACTCTCTTCCTTCTATAAAAGGTGCAAAGCGGAATTATTTCAATGTACATGTAGTGAAAGTAACTATAGTCTTGGGCCTTGTGGAAAAGCAGGATATAAATATTATAGATAGGTAGGTAGGTAGGTAGGTAGGTAGGTAGATAGGTAGGTAGGTAGATAGATAGATAGATAGATAGATAGATAGATAGATAGATAGATAGATAGATAGATAGATATCCCACCATTTGCTGTTAAAAACAGTGGATATTGAAGGAGGGGGGAACTCAGTATCTATCACATTTTAAATCTGCCCTTCCTCCAAGTTGTTCAAGATAGTGAATATAATTATCCTCTCCACCATTTTATCCAAACAACAATCCAGTAAAGTAGGAATTCCAGGAAATGGAATAGTAACTGGGTCAGCAAGGTCACCAAATGAGTTTCATAATTCAGTGAGAATTTGAACCTGGTCTCTCCAAACGTAGTCTAACACTGTAACCATTACATGTTAGTGAATCACCTGCAATGGACTGTGAGCATGATGTTGCAGAAGAATGGATCACTCTGACTCAATTTAGCCTCAGCAAGGCTATTGAATAAATTTATGGTCAGAAAGGTCATTTATACATGGTTAGTATGTCCTTGGTTCATTCCTCTCCTGACTCACACTTTTATATCCCAAGATTGGAAAACCTTACGCATGGGTGTTGCTTGTAGTTAAGAAAGTTCTGGACAAACCCAAGGTCACCCAGCTGGCTTCACGTGTAGGAGTGGGGAAACCAACCCAATTCACCAGTTTAGTGTCTGCCACTCATGTGGAGGAGTGGGGAATCAAACCCAATTCTCCAGATTAGAGTCCACCTCTCCAAATTAAAACTGCACCTAGATGTCCCAAAGGCTGAATAGATGTCTGAGAATGATAAAATTGCAGTCTTGCTTGACTGCATAGGAAAAAAAGAAGATTTAAAATAATATGCAAGGGGTATTTGCAGAGCTTGGCAATAAAACTTTAACAAAGGTTTTCACAGTCTTCGAATCTTACTGAGAACCCAAGAAAAATCCAGTGTTTGAGAGATACCAGCCTGGCAATTACAATATAACGAGACTGCTGGAATAGATGAAAAAGCTTTTTTTAAAAAGCTGAGCACTGTGAGTTTGGCCCATCTCAGGATCTTATGCTAAGAGACAAGATTGTACTGAGCATAACTGATTGCAAATTTAAGGGAGAACTTTTAGAAAAACCCACACTGACTCTTAAATAGGCTATGGATATTTACGGAGCGAACATTCTTATCAGAGCCCAAGCTAAACCTTTGTCTGCAGAGCCAACATTGCATGCAATTCAGCAAAAGTGAAACAACCCCAGCTCCCTGTACAGGGAAGGCAAACTCCCAGAAAATTTTCAGCTGCAAGCACCCTCCCTAGCAAGCACAACTAAGATTAGCAATAAAATGTGGAACTGCACACAACCTCAGGCAGCATCCAGCCTTTGGAGCAATTTGTTATAAATGTTCCAGGAAAAATCATTTTGCAAAAGCATGCAGGCGGAAGGAAAACAACACAAAGGTAGAAAAAGGAGTGTGTGTGTGTAAAGTGCTGTCAAGTCACAGCCGACTTATGGTGACCCCTTTTGGAGTTTTCATGGCAAGAAACTAACAGAGGTGGTTTGCCAGTGCCTTCCTCTGCACAGCAACCCTGGTCTTCCTTGGTGGTCTCCCATCCCAATACTAACCAGGGCTGACCCTGCTTAGCTTCTGAGATCTGACGAGATCAGGCTAGCCTGGGCCATCCAGGTCAGGGCTAGATAAAGGCATGAGCATGCTATTAATGGGTTCAATGTCCAGTTAGCCACTTTCCACAGACAGTGATCATTCTAATGCAAGGTACAGGACAGGACAGTAGCAAGCCTACCAGTCTCTTTTAAATTGTACTGTGAAGCAGAAGCCAACACCATCCTGGCTGTGCATGTGCATGTGTTATGCTATCGAGTAACTTCTGCCTTATGGCGACCCTATGAATTAATGCCTTCCAAAACATCCTACCACTGACAGTCTTGCTCAGGTCTTGCAAACTGGAGTCCATGGCTTCCTTTATTGAGTCAATCCATTTCATGCTGGGTCTTCCTCTTTTCCTGCTGCCTTCAACTTTTCCTAGCATTATAGTCTTTTCCAGTAACTCTTGTCTTCTCATAATTCGACCAAAGTACAATAGCCTCAGTTTAGTCATTTTAACCTCCAGGGAGAGTTCAGGCTTGATTTGATCTAGAACCTTCTTATTTGTCTTTTAGGTGGTCCATGGTATCTGTAAAACTCTCCTCCAACACCACATTTCAACTTTCTTCATTATCTAACTTTCACACATATTTAGTAAAGGGGAATACTATGGCATGAATTAACTTGATCTTGGTTGCCAGTGATACATCCTTACACTTAAGAATCTTTTCTAGCTCCTTCATGGCTGCCCTTTACAGTCTCAATCTCCTTCTGATTTTTTGGTTGCAGTCTCCCGTTTGGTTGATGGTGGAGCCAAGGAATAGAAAATCTTTAGCGAGTTCAATTGTAGCCATCCCAGCTACAGTAGCCAAAACCCTGAAGGGTTGAATGTGCCATATTCAGATGCAGGTTATGCTGGTTGTTTTGGGAGGTGCCCACATCAAACCAAAAGGAGAAATTCTGCCCTGTTGCACAGCAAGACCTGAAGAAGCTGAATTGCCCTTCTATATCACTGGAAATTATAGTTGTCCATTACTTGGAAAAGATGCATGCATTGCTCTGACTTACTTCGGTGAGTCCATACAGTGCCTCAAATATAACCTGTACCGAGAGATGCAGTTTTTAAACACTACACAGAATTTTTGGAAGAATTAAGTCAATTTCCTGGCAATCACCATATTTATTTGAACATTGCAATATCCCAAGTAGTGATCACACAAAATAAAAAGAGATCGCTACAAATTTGCCGTGATCAACATGAGGCAACATTTCTCAGGAAGAGTGGTGAGGAAGAAGTGGTTTACCATCCTCGATGAAAATGATGGTGGTGTGTGTGTGTGTAAAGGGCAGTCAAGTCGCAGCTGACTTATGGCGACCCCTTTTGGGGGGTTTTCATGGCAAGAGACTAACAGAGGTGGCTTGCCAGTACCTTCCTCTGCACAGCAACCCTGGTATTCCTTGGCGGTCTCCCATCCAAATACTAACCAGGGCCGACCCTGGCATGTAAATCCGGATAAAGAATCAGAAGTGTGCACCTTTAATATTCCATGGGGCTGATGTCATTTCAACAGACTTCCTTTTGGCTTCCAGTCAGCAAATGAAGTATTTCAACAAAAGATTCATGAATGCTTTGTTGACAATGCATGTGCCCAGCTCATTGCAGATGGCATGATCATTGCGGCATTGACCAAGGAAGAACACTATGCCATCTTAGAATGTGCTCTTGACAGACCACAACAAAGGTGTACAAAGTTAAACAAGGACAAGATTCAGTTCTTAGTCATGAGTCAGCCTGCAGAGACCTCCTCTGACAAAGAGGATATAGAAGCCAGAACAGAGGGACAGCCGCAGGCAGAAGTCACAGAGGAACAACCACAGTCAGGAGATGGGTCACCATGCCTGCAGCCTGCCAGCTCAAGGATTCCAGCTGGCCCTGACACCCTGCAACAAGCAGTGACCCCAGAGGCCTTGCCAAAGCCACTGGATTGGAGAAGGAGACGGGTTCGACTGGAAATGAAACAGCAACACCAAAGTGTGAGATTACAAGCCCAACGTAGAGCCTTTGTTGACAGAAACGAAGAGGCAGAGCAGGGCTGAATCATCATTTGTGAGATAAGCCTAACTGGCAACAGCTGGCTGTGCTAAAGCAGCAAGATATGGAATTTAAACCATCAATTTGGCTTGGCTGTTGTGCAAGGGACTCGTCACCAGCCTGTGTATCGGCCTTGTCTCCCTGTTATACTTCGGATTCCTGGCAACCTGATTTCTTGGACTGAACCTGACTCACACCTTGGACTGCCCTTGTCTGTGTTAATACCTTGGTCTCTGCTTGAACCATGAATGACTTTGGACTGCTTTCCAGACTACACTTTGTGCCTCACTCTCTGCCTGCAGCATGACATTCTTAGTGAAAAGTGTCATGTTCTTTTTTTCTTAACCAAAGATGGTATCAAGCCTGATGAAGACAAAGTGGAAGCTATCAATCAGATGCCCCCACCCAAAGAAGAAGAGTTTTTATACCCTGTTTTTCTCTACTGTAAGGAGTCTCCATTTCTATAATATTGTTCTGGAGTGTCTTTAAAGCATGCCACTTTTTTTTGCCATACTATTGTTTGTTTAATGCCCGTTCCAGGCAGTTTCATGGTATTCCATAGCAATTTTGACCTGGAAAGGGTTAATAAATGTGTGCTCTTAACGCATTTCAATTTCTATAATATTGTTTTGGAGTGTCTTTAATGCATGCCATTGTTTTTTGTGGTTATTTGTTTAATGCCTGTTCCGTGGTGTTCTGGAGGCATTTTTGCCTGAAAAGGTTTAATAAATGTGTGCTATTTCCATATTTTGATTTCTAAAATATTGTTCTGGAGTATCTTTAACACATGCCACTGTGGTTTATTACTTGTTTAATGCCCGTTCCAGCCCATTCCGGCCCGTTCCAGTTTTTACCCTGACCCCAAACAGCTGAGTGTCTGTTTTTCCCTTCAGGGGCAGGACGGCCTCCTTTCCATCACAGTTACCACCAAGGTATCCTTCAAAACCTATTGACGATCCAGCTAAAGTACAGACTAACAGTGGGTGGGTAGTCAAGTTGCCTGCTATGTTAAAAGACTATGTGGTGCGTTGTAGTAAAGGCAAACTCAAAAGGTGAGTCAAGTGCCTTTGTCAAGTGCCTCCATACCTCTGTAATGTTTGGATTGTGCTCAGTACCCCAAGTAAAGATGTGTGTGTGTATATTTATTGTATATATTACAATGGAATAGTCTGTTTCTCCCTCTGATATTGTGTGAGTTGGTTTAGTCTCACAGGTAAAGTCCCTGCTTGTTAGTTCTGTTTATTAGTTAAAACGGTAGACTGCATGAGCTCCCTTGTCCTGAAACCCGTAGCTCCCATCCCTGTATCTTCTAGCTAATAAATAGATGTTGCTTTGAATGCACCCTTCTCTGCTGTGTGAACCTAAGAGCAAAAACCTGAATGAGCACCTTATTCCTGAGTGTCAGGCCTGTATCTCAGTTGCTTTCGTTTCCTGGTGTTTTCCCACCGAACAGACCCAAGAACCCAAGGACTGTTATGCATACCTAAATGCCTTTGAAGCTGTGTGAACCACAGCGCTGTTTGTGTTCTGTAATCTCTTGCGTTTTTCCATGCTTTTATATTACCAAGTGCAAGCCAGCAAAAGCCATTGCTGTCACCTTTTCCTTATGCTCTGTTAACCTATTTTGACCAGTAAAAACCAGCTTCTTTGGACCTGACTGTCTCTGATGTGGTTTATGGTTCAAGTAGGCCAAGGGCTTACACTGAGTTCCAAGCAAAAGGGAACACCACAGGGTTAGAACTGAAGCAGAATGGAAGGTGCCTTTATAATGGAATAGGATTGTAGTCTACTGCAATAATTATTCTAAATTTTATCCTGCTTTGCATTGTTCTCTACCTTTGTAGCTCCATTTACTATGTTGTTTATAGTATACCTTGCTTTGTGCAGTTTTTTGTTCATATTTTCTTCTAATTCTGTAATCCTAGTCCTATTGCATTGTTCACTGAAGGTTTTATGGAGTCTGATTACATTGTTTTATATCATGTAATCTGCCTTGAGTCTCAGTGAGGAAGGAAGGCTATAAATAGAGTAAATAAATAAAGCCAAAGTATCTATTTAAATACAGCATGATCACATTTCTGTCAGATTAAGGTCCAAGACATTAGATGTCTGAATTTATAGTTGCCTCAAGTATAGATTCAAGTGCCAGAGTAGTGCCTGTTTTCAATCTGATAATGTGTCATCCATCCTTGTTTTTATGTGATTCTGTATCAGTAAGTTGTGTTCTACTTGCAGTGAGTCTTTTCAGCGTAATAAATGTAAAATGCATGCGAATGCAACATAGTATGGACAGTGCAGTCTACCAAATACTAACCCAGTTTAGGATCCCCACCTGAGTTTGTTCAAATGTAGGGTAAAGGATGCATGATGGGAATACCTGGGAAACCAACTGGTAGACTCTTGTTCATGATCTTGTTCAACTTTTGTTCATGATCACTAGCTCTTTAAACCCTAAATGCAGTTCTGTGCAGTTAATCCAGTCTAAATCCACTTAAATCAATGCACTTAGACTGGACTAATTCTGCATAGGATTGTGCTGTAAGTATGCTCCATCACATATTCTGGAAATCTCTTTTAATTCAAATAGGAATCTCTCATGTTTTTAATAGACGGGAAAATATTTTGATTCACAATTGATTTCCCTCACCATGTTACCTTTTGCTGTGCTCCTAACAGTGTTGATAACAACACACACTTTTCATTTTTAATATGAAATGGAATTTTAATCCATGTCCTCTGGATTTTTTAGTGAGTTAGACCCTATTTTAGCAACAGCCAGGAGCGTATTGCTTGGAGCATAGACCATAGAGGACAAAGGTATGAGTTTAAGGTGCCGTGTAAACTCCAACTGGGCATGTATTTCAAATGGTTTATGTCTAAATAAAAGGAATCCAATAATAAAAGCTGAAGAGCTAGCTGTTGCAGGAGATTTTAAAAAAAATCTTTGGGGGAATTTTGACTTCAGTTTCCACAGGTGGAGTCCTGGCTTTTGTCCTGACTCACTGTCATGGTATCGAACTGAAGATGAGCAAAGCTACGGAGGGTCAAAGGCTAGCTAGATTTTAGATATGCTCTAATACTCAGTAGGCAGAATATCTTCCTTTGTGAGGGATTTTTTAACAGATGGTTCAGCTTGAATAAATGCATTTTAAAAGGATACCAGCCTACCAGCAGTGATGATATACAACCATCTCCAATGTGTATGGGTTCTTTGAATCAATAGCCAAAAGTCTTGTTTTTAATGACTTCCCCTTCTCTCTTTTCTATCAAAGATAATAGGAATGTCACTTGTTATGAGAGACATTGCTGTACTGTTAAATTTGTTGTATGTTTGATCCCTATGATGTCACCATGGGCCTTGGGAGGAGGACGACGAGGGGGAAGAAGAGGAAGAAGAAGAAGAGGAGGAGGAGGAGGAGGAGGAGGAGGAGGAGGAGGAGGAGGAGGAGGGAGTTTTATGTGGCAACGTTTTTTACCTTTTAAGAAGAAACAGAAATTTCCCCCCCTATTCCTTTTTTTTATTTTTGTACCCTTACTTATTGTTAAAAGTCAATAAAAATATTTATATATATATATATAAAAAGAAGAAACAGACACCTTGTGAGGTAGTTGCGGCTGAGAGAGTTTGGAGCAAACTGTGACTAGCCCAAGGTCACCCAGCAAGCTTCATGTGTAGGAGTGGGAAAACCAACCCATTTCTCCAGATTAGAGTCTACTGCTCTTAACCACTAAACCATGCTGGCTCCCTAAGGTAGGGAGATAATGGAAAGGTTGATCTGAATTCCCTGTGTGTGAAATCAATAGTAAGCAGAAGAGTAACTCCTACTGAGTAACTCACCCAACAACTACCTCTGTGAATTTCATTGGAAATAGAACAGTAAAAACAACAGCAAAATGAGAATATACTTGAGTCATAGAAGGTCCTTGTCCTCATCTCAAACATTGCATGAATAATAACACCAGCCCAAACCCCAGTGTATGCCTGCTAAGATGGCCTTTATCTCTGCTTGCAAATGGTTGCCTGTATGTAGTTCTGGATCTCCAGGGGCAAAAAATGTACTGCCCTGGCAAGCCCAACAATTGCAGAAGAAGACACATCATGAGCTTATGAGCCAGAACTCAGTGTCATTTGCAGTCTATCTTTAAGCATTGGGAGCAGTTCTCTCCCAGCCATACAACTATAATCTTGTCAGTTTATAAAAGCAAGACTCGAGAAAGTCATTGCCATATCACAGGTTTTCTGAGACATACACATTGGGTTGCACGGAACATTCAACATGGCAGCTATTGGATAAGCCACAGTGCCTTCTGTAATGGCTGCCTAGAGAGAATATTCCCTCAGGCTCAAAGCAGACCAGGATTACTCTTATAGATCAAGTGCAAGGACAACACAGTGACATCAAACAACAATAGTTTCTGCTGGTCTAGGCAGTAATGAAGCTTTCTTGATTAGGAAACACACATTATTGTATATATTATTGTGTGTACTTCCTGATCAAGAAGCACCCACAGAAAGCATCCACAAGAGTAAGTTCATTAACTGAAGTCATATTAAAGTAATATCAGTAAGTTAATTAATAACCAACATCTTTTTAACAAAATGGCAGACCCCTGCAACATTAATTCCCTTTTGGCTTATTGACTCTCTGAGCAATAAAGTAAATCCCTTTAACATTTAGGCAAAAGGGTATTAATTTTGGAAGATCAGCGAACAGCAGGTTTGCCTCAGACTTAAGGTCATAACTTTGAGGCCCAGCTGGGGGGACGCAAGCGTATGTGGAATGTAAGTAGCACCAGGTTAGATCAAGGGAAGCTTAACATTCAAGCAAACATAATAATGGAAAAAAATCAATTTTAAAAGATCCCTGTAGTTATGATGAATCATTTCAGTCTCCAATTCATTCATCAGATGGTTCTGCTACCAATTACATAGACTACAAAGGTTCTATTGAGACTGCATGCAATCTATAACCCAATAACAAGGACAAAAATGGAATGTTGCCCAGAATCCTGGCCCAGAATCCTCAAGATATACAGGGGGGGGGGATCAGCAAGAACTTCTTTGGGGCATCTCATTCTCCCCTCCCGCACTATTCTTTCCCTTCCCTGAAACCCCCCATAGTCTCTCCCCCCCCCTTTTCTGTTTCTTCCTCTCCTTCCCATCCAACCAACCTTTATCTGCCCTCCCTCAATCTTTAGCTTTTCCTTCTTCCCTCCTCCTGGCACCCTCTCTCCAGGATAACTGGCCAAGTTGTGGAGTGCAAGTTATGGGGTCAGGTCTAGTCCAGTTACAAGGTGGGGAACCATGGAAGGATTTGTGGGGGCACCTAATTTTCCCCTCTATCCCCATCTCTTTTCTCTTTCCCTCTTCCTGGGAGCCCCCATATCCTCAACTTTCCCTGCTTCCTTCTCTCCTTACCACCGACACACCAATCTACCTTTTATCTGTTCCCCATCTTGAGCTATATTTATTTATTTACTTGGTTTATAATTCAACTTTTCCCACAATGGGGACCCAGTACAGCTTTAATCATTGTCCTATCCTCCATTTTATCTTTGTAACAATGAGGTAGGTTAGGGTGAGTGTGGGTGACTGGCCCAACATCACCCAGTGAGCTTCTACAGCAGAGTAGGGATTTGAACCTGGGTCTCCCAGATCCTATTCTGAAACTTTAATCAGTACACCACACTGGCTATCATGGGATGACTGCTGTTCAATAGTAGCAAGCAGCCAGGCCTGAATGAGTTATTCAAGTCATGTGATAGCAAGTTGCCCAGTGGCTGCTGCTGGCCCTGGCCCTTTGAGCCTCTCTCAAAGGCCAAAACAGCCCTGGAAAGGGCCCTGCCCCTTCTCCCTGCCCTTTACTGACAGAATCCAAGGCCTGAAGGATGGCAATACTGTTGTTTTGTCTAGCAATGGCCATGGAGGGCATGCATTTCTTAAAGCTACAGGTGCTGCTTCTATAATTTTGGGGGTGTTTAACACACACACAATATTTTTTTAAGATTTCAAATTTTTCTGCCTTTTTTGGGTTTGTTTTTCTGGGCCTTTTCTCAGGTTTGTAAAAAGTTTTATTTTGTCTGTTCATGCCCCCCCCCCCATCTCTGGATTTAAGTATCCACAGATGAAGCCATGTTGAGAATTAGCTATATGGACGGGCAGGGATCCATGAGAAACTCATGGGAAAATTCCCTCACTGCTTTGTCCTTTGGTTTCTGACACACTCACCCAGAAACCTTTCTCTACCCTTTCCTTTCACTGCCTCCTCCTCTTCCTCCCATCTTTTCCCATTCACGCTGTACTCCTTCTCTTTCCATACCCCCAACACTGGTCCCCACCTCACCCTTGCCTTCCCACTGCATCTTTTCCTGAGTCTTATCTCTGCTCACCCACTCCTCTCCTCACTGCTCTATCCACCCACTCTCTTCTTGCCACTTTACCAACTCCTTCTCACCCACCCACCTCTCACTCCGTCACCTCAGCCACCCTCCCAAAATTTTCACCAAGATTGAGGTGATAGCACTGGAGGCAGGTGGGTGCACAAGAAAGAGCTTCTTCACCCACCCACCCACCTCCACCACCATCACCTCAGTCTTGGCGATCAGCAGCTGATGGGAAAGCTTAGGATGGCAGCTGAAGTGATGGAGCTAAATGCAGGCAGATGGGCAAGGAGGCTCCTTGTCACACTCTTGCCCATTTCCAGTGCCATTGCCTCAAACTCCGTGGTCAGCAGCTGAAGGGAAATTTTGGTATGGTGGATGAGGCCGCAGCTCTGGAGACAGGCAAGTGGATGAGAAGTCTCCTGGTCATCCTCGCAAACCTGCCTACCTCCAGCACCACTGCTTCCATGTGTGCAAGAAGGAGGAGGCTCCCGGTCCTCTTCCGCCCACCCCTGCTCCAGTAGAGGTCTGCTTTGGGGGCTTTTTACACCTCCCCCTTTTGAAGGTTTCAGATTTTTCTACAAACCTGGGGATTCTTCCCAGGTTGCAGAAAAATCTCCTTTCTGTCAATGTGGCAGTGATCCACAGATTTAAATATTTGCAGATGGGGAATTAGAATTAGAAATATTGATGCAAGTGAATGGCACTGTACATATGATCAGACACACTGTGGCTTGAGACAGAATAGTTTCTAACAGAGTTAAATGCAGCACAAAAGATCTATCTTTGTGGATTCCACAGTGTATACACTCATTTCTTTTGTTCTGCTATTGTCTCGGATTGTACAGATTTGGCAGGCAAGGCCAACTCAATGTTTGTGGCTCTCCCAGTGAACCGATGTATATACACATACCCTGTGTTGTATCTAGGAATGCCAGTTTGTCTCCTGACATCCTCAGGAGCTTCTTGGGGACAGCAAGGGATGGACATGACATTTTGTTATATGCTGATGTCATGTAGAATTTCTAGAGGTTGGCTGATGCCCTGACATCATGTCCAGGTATTTGTCTGAACATGATCTTGGCGTGTAGTGGAACATAATTTCCATTGTTGAAGGCTTTCACAGTCAGAGTTCATTGGTTCTTGTAGGTTATCCGGGCTGTGTAACCGTGGTCTTGGAATTTTCTTTCCTGACGTTTCGCCAGCAACTGTGGCAGGCATCTTCAGAGTAGTAACACTGAAGGACAGTGTCTCTTCAGTGTTACTACTCTGAAGATGCCTGCCACAGTTGCTGGCGAAACGTCAGGAAAGAAAATTCCAAGACCACGGTTACACAGCCCGGATAACCTACAAGAACCAATAATTTCCATTCTCCGACCAGCCTCAAGGGTGAAAGTGGGTGGGAGACCCTTTGGTAGGAGAATTCCAGCCCAAAGCAGGCATATGATATTCTTAGTCATAAGGACATAAGAAAAGCCATGCTGGATCAGACCAAGGCCACCGGTCCAGCAGTCTGTTCACACAGTGCCCAATCAGGTGCCTCTAGGAACCCCACAAACAAGATGACGGCAGCAGCATTGTCCTGCCTGTGTTTCACAGCACCTAATATAATGGGCATGCTCCTCTGATTCTGGAGAGAATAGGTATGCATCATGACTAGTATTCACTTTTGACTAGTAACCACCCTCCATGAACATGTGTACTCCCCTCTTAAAGCCTTCCATGTTGGCAGCCATCACCACATCCTGTGGAAGGGAGCTCCACAATTTAACTATATGTTGTGTAAAGAAATACTTCCTTTTATCTGTTTTGAATCTCTCGCCTAGCCATGGTGGTGACCTCTTGGACTTTATACTAACTTTCCCGACCCGTGGTATACAATCTAGCTGAGCCTCTAGTATTGAAAACTTGAGTAACCCCCAAGCCTTTTCCAGAGATTTAACCCTCCTGACTGTTCCTTTCAACTTTCTTTTTACCAGGTTCCTCATTTTAGAGAAGTTCCCTCTTTTAAAGTCAAATGTAATTGTGTGAGATAACACCATAGTGTCAGGTTTATTGCTTTATGGCCACAGTCCTAAGAACACAGTCCTAAGAACACTTAAATAAACAATTAAATAAAATGGAACTCACTTATGTATAGACTTGCTTAGGAAAGACCAGAGAAAAGCAGGCATACCTCACTATACTATTGGGAAGCAGGGGGGGAAATGAAACAGCCCATATACCACCATATCAGGTTGTTTGCCCCAAGATCAGAGGGATTCTTGGGGGGGAGTAATATAGGCAACTAATTTAATTACAAAAGAAGATCTCACTTATAACCCAATAAATATGCTGTTAGGAGTTCTAGATGCCTCAGTCAACAAGAAGCATTGTGAAATTATTTCAATCTTATTGTCAACTGCAAAGATTCATATCACTACAAAATGGCGTTCTTCAGCTTCTCTTTCCATTAAGAATAGCTTCAGCATATCTTAAAAACAGCAGAAATGTCTGGAATACATGCAAATTTAAGAGAAGAAAGCAGAGAGGCTGAGGAATTTTTGCACTTTTATTAGCTTCATTAAACTGAGAGATAATACTGACATGAGTAAATCTGAATCCTTTACTGTGGTATGATATCTGTCTCTGAGATGTAATCTGCATTCTTCTCCATTTTATACTGTGATGCCTGAAGCTTGTAAATTCAAATTCCATAATTTGTAAAGTAATAGAGCCTAATACTGAAAGCAGACGTTGGGGATGTCCTGGTGAACTCACTAAAAGATGGGTGGGTTGTAGGGCTGTTGAATTAAAAAAAATTCGGTATAGTTCGGATTCGGCTGAATTCGGCCCGTTTAGATTCGGAATATGCCGAAGTCCGAACTCCCCCACTTCGGGTCTGTGCAATTCGGCGGGAATTCAAAGTTCGGGGAAAAAATTCGGCTGAATAAAGCCATTAAAAACACAACCGCGCCTTTTCGTGGCTCTGGGGGGGAATTTTGTGGGTAGAGGTCCCAAACTTTCAGCGGAGCTTCAAAGGACCCTTCTTGCCAGACCCCCCAAGTTTCGTAAAGATTGGGTCGGGGGGGGCTGAGATATGGGCCCCGAAAGGGGTCGCCCCCACCCTTAATGTGCACCTCTGAGCAGAGGCCCTCGCACAAAACTCCCAGCCCCAACAAACAGCTGATGAGAGCAAGGGCGGGGCAGGTGCAAAGAAGTTTGCAAAGCAACACAACTGCAAAGCAACACTGCAAAGCAACACAAGTGCAAAGCAACACCTTTGCAAACATGCAAAGGGCGGGGCAGGTGCTAAGAAGTTTGCAAAGCAACACAACTGCAAAGCAACACTGCAAAGCAATACAACTGCAAAGCAACACCTTTGCAAACATGCAAAGGGCGGGGCAGGTGCTAAGAAGTTTGCAAAGCAACACAACTGCAAAGCAACACTGCAAAACAACACAATTGCAAAGCAACACCTTTGCAAACATGCAAAGCAACACCTGACATCTGGGAGTTTGCAAACCATGGAAAGGGACAGAGGCAGCTAGCTATGCATAATGAGCAGGAGGGGGTGGAATTTCCCCTTTTGCATGGGACTCGGGACCAGGAAAATGCATTCTTTAAGTCACCATTTGAAAACCAGTTTCAGCAAGCATCAAAATAGACCTAACCGTCGTATGAATGAGGGAAAACCTGAGGACATACAACTGAAGCCCCCCCTCAAACCAGGGAGAGAGAGACTCGAGGGGGCACACACACACCCCAGGCAGAACGGGCGAAAGCCCCCTTTGGCTTCCCCCCCACCCACAGAAACTGCTCCCTCCCCACACACACACAGACTCTGCTTTCCCCCCCCACACACACACACACAGGAGAAAAAGTATAGATTAAAGCCCCCAAAGGGGTCTTACTGTGGCTGTCTTCTGTTCCAGCAGGAGGGGCTGGGAGGAGGACTGGGTAATCCAAGACAATTCCATTTAATCACGGGACGTTTTGCTCTGGAGATGCATACAGGATCAGGTGATCCATTCATCCCAATAGGGAAAAGGGAAAAGGGGAAAGCTCATATCTCGGGGTCCCCTGACCCAATGTTTACAAAACTTGGGGGGTCTCTTAAGAAGGCTTGTCTGAAGCTCCGCTGAAAGTATGGGGTCTGTACCCCCAAAAATGCACCCCCTGCAGCCACGGAAAGAGAAAAGGGGGGAGCCGATATTTCTGCCCCCACTGAACCCATCTTTACAAAACTTGGGGGGGTCTCTTAAGAAGGCTCGTCTGAAGATATCCTGAAGGTTTGGGGGCTACACCCCCAAAAAAGCGCCCCCTGCAGCCACGGAAATGGAAAACGGGGGCAAGGAAAAAGGGGTGGAGCCCATATCTCGGGACCCCCTGACCCAAAGTCTACAAAACTTGGGAGGTCTCTTAACAAGGCTTGTCTAAAGCTCCGCTGAAAGTTTGGGGTCTGTACCCCAAAAAATGCGCCCCCTGCAGCCACGGAAAGAGAAAAGGGGGGAGCCCATATCTCGGGACCCCCTGACCCAATGTTTACAAAACTTCGGGGGTCTCTTAAGAAGGCTTGTCTGAAGCTCCACTGAAAGTTTGGGGTCTGTACCCCCCAAAATGGGCCCCCTGCAGCCACAGAAAGGCGCTAATGTGCACAAGCACCCCCCCACACACACACACACACGAGGATTTCTCTCTCTCCCCCCCGGCCCGGCCGCGCATCAGCTGATTCCTCCAGTACTCAATCCTGACTGATTGGCCAGAAGAAGACCCAGCTTGGCCACCGATTGGCCGGGGGAGGAGAATGCTGCTTACTGACGGTTATGCTTCTTACTGACCGCCCCGAATTTGCCGGATTTATTTGTGAACTCCCAAACTCGCTGAATTCGGCTCCCCCCGGTTTCCTGCCATTTTTTAGTTCGGTTCATCCCGAACTAAAAACCGCCGAATCAGGGGAAATTCGGCTGTTTTTCAGTTCGGGCCGAACCGAATCAACAGCCCTAGTGGGTTGAATAACCTAGGTCATCAAAAACAGCACTCTCGCCACTGTAATGAATCAGTTATTAGGATTCCTCAATCAACTCCATTTATAACAGTCTCCAAAACCTTTCCTCCTACTGGTCAGTCCTTTTGACACTATCACTTTTCCACATCTATAGACTTGCATAGGTGATAGTTTATATGAGTGACTGCTGAGAGAGTACACAGACTATTAACCTTTCAACAGAACACTACTTTATCGATGCTGACTACTGGGCTTTATTCCTTTCCTGCATTACTAAACCTTACAGTAGTTCACTTGTTACTTTGAGCCTCCTTTGTCATTCATATGCGCTGATGACTGTTATGAGCAATATAACGCGTGAACCAGCTTCTGAACTTGTGAAGCTTCCTTAATAATAATAAGTCAGACCATTGATCCATGTAACTCAGGACTGCCTATTCTGGCTGGCAAACGACTAATGGCCCAGGCAGAGGTCCTTTTGCCAGCCCTTTCTATATGACACCTTTTTAAGGTCACATAGTTCAGAGTAAGGAAATATTCCTTTCCCACCCTCTTCCCATGAGAGATATGGACTCTAGCCTCTGTGGCAGCAAGAATTAGAGCACATGCATTCTATCATAATAGGACTCCAAACTAAATTCTAGCAGAAAGCCTGCACACCCTGGGAAATCAGTTTGGTGGTATAGTCTAAAAACCATTAGAAAACGTAGGAAGTCAAGGAGAGCAGCAGGAAAATAATAATCCAAGCAGTGGAGGTGAAGGTTCAGCATTCTGAGGGCTTCAAGAGGAACTTCTGCAGCTAGCCATGTATCAACAGCCCAGAGGGCACTCTGGGAAGAACAATTTTCTCAGACTGTTTAATGACCTTAACATAGATATTGCCCAATAGGAAACTACTTGTCCCAACTCCTGGTGTCCAGGACACCACTTCTCTTTCTCCCACCACCACTCCACTGCCATAGTGCTTGGTACAGCTGCAGCCAGTATTCAGATGGGGTTATCATTAGTGGGAGGAAGTCTTCTCTGATTTAGATCAAAATCTGAATTTAGTCACAAGGCTCACCTCATATTGAAGGTGAGCACCATAAGTCACAAAAGTTCATATTTCGAGTGAAGGGATTATGATTTGTGCAACTGAGAAGAATCAGTGTACTTTTCCTCTATAAGATCCTTAGGTTAGCCAAAGAAAAGCCCATGCTGGCTACACTGATGGCAGTTTTGAAGATAACCAAGAATGGGCCCAGGCACCAAAGAATGATTCTTAGCAAAAGATTACCAGCCTGATGTATTACCATGGAGTTCCACATCTCTCTGAAAGCAGCCTCATGTTAAAATGTGTATGCAGATTAAGATGGCATACATTACAGAATATTCCCTATCAAGAGCGCTAACAGTCCAATCCTAGTCACTCTAATCTAAGCCCATTTATTTCAATGGGTTTAGACTGGAGTAACTCTTTAGGATTGCATTGTAAAGAAACAAATAGAGGCTTTGTGTAGCTTTAATACTAAAGTTGAGCTGTAAAGAAGAGGATCTAGTGAATTATATTTTATTCAGTAAAACTACTTTGAGTTTATAAAAGCCTTTATAGGCCTGGGCTAATGTACCATGTACTACTCTGTGTGTATCTACTGATGTTCCAAAGTTAAAATTAATGTACTAGAACTCACTTGTTACTAGCTTTCTGAAAGGACTAGCTATATCTCTTGACTGCTTCTTCATTTAATTAAACCCAAGGATGTCCCATAGAAAAAACCCTTAGTGCTCATTTACTGGGAATCCCCAAACCAACTATTGATTCAGAGCAAAAGAAAAGCACAGAATGATTGGACATTGCTGCCTCCTGCTACTGGGCCAGAACAGCACATTTGAGCAGTTGGCCAGAGCCTCCGGCAAATTTAACAAATGTCTCCCATCTGGCTGCCAGGTGCATAATACATGGATCTTGTTGCACATTACCACAGGATAAACCAAGTTCTTTAGGGGTCCCATGGGCCATGTTGCAGGCATATAAAAAAAATAAAGAAGGACAAGATAGACAGGCAGGGCTGCCATGATGAGAACCTTGTTTTTGCCAAGTCAGCACCGATGGTCTCAGCCCCAGGCAGAAAACTTAAATGGAAAGGAGGGAATATATCTTGCTTTATGCTAGGAGTCCTCAGCTGCCACCACCATGCCTTCAGCACACTGTAGCAAAAGGTAGATATGGGAACGCTCTACACTCACTATTCCGTGGGTGGTCTGCTGAAGGCAAATTGCCTCAGGGACCCAGAAATCCTGTGGCTGACACTGCTGGTGAAGTCTTTGCTTGCAATAGTTTTTGATCTGAAAGTTTGAGGTGCATGTAACATATATTGGAGAAGCTGGTGAGTCTAATGTCAAGGAGTCTTTTTTTCAGCTCCATTTGTCATGGTAATTATTTCCCTCCCTGGATCAACTGACCTACCGTGATAATCCATGTTAGGATAATCTCAGAACTAGATTATTGTAACTAAATGTGGAGTTTGGAGGGAGGGCGGTGCAGTACAGCATGATCTCAGATGATAAGCAGGATCAGTACTTGGATGGCAGACCACCAAGGAAGAATCTGCTGAGGAAGGCAATGGCAAACCACCTCTGTTTCACACTTGTCTTGAAAGGCCCTTGCTGGGGTCACCATAATTTGGCTGCAGCTTTGGCCAGGGAGGGCAGGGTAGAAATTCAATAAAACAAATAAATAAATTTGGTGGCACTTTACACACACACACACACACAAATGTGGAGTTGTCCTTAAAGACAATGAAAAAGTTACAACTAATTCAAAACACAGCAGCACAATGGCTGATGGGCATGAAGTATTATGTCCGTGTGCAGCTACTTCTGTGATATTTCATTGGGCCCTCATTTGCTGTCATGTTCAATTCAAGGTGCTGGTTTTAACCTGCAGAACTTATCATGACCTGGGACCTTCATTCCTTTTGAACCACTTTTCTGCATATATGTGTGTGTGTGTAAAGTGCCATCAAGTTGCTTCCGACTCATGGCGACCCTATGAATGAAAGTCCTCCAAAATGTCCTATCTTCGACAGCCTTGCTCAGATCTTGCAAATTGAGGGCTGTGGCTTCCTTTATTGAGTCAGTCCATCTCTTGTTGGATCTTCCTCTTTTCCTGCTGCCCTCAGCTTTTCCTAGCATGACTGTCTTTTCCAGTGACTCTTGTCTTCTCATACAATGGCCAAAATACGACAGCCTCAGTTTAGTCATTTTAGCTTCTAGGGTCAGTTCAGGCTTGATTGGATCTATAACCCACTGATTTGTTTTTTTGGCAGTCCACAGTATCCGTAACATTCTCCTCCAACACCACATTTCAAAGGAATCTATACTCTTCCTATCAGCTTTCTTTACTGTCCAGCTTTCACACCCATACATAGTATAGTAATAGGAAATACGATGGCATAGATTAATCTAGTCTTGGGGATTCTGCATATATACCCATGCAGAATTTTTGGTCATCTTCCCTGGCTTCTGGTCATCTTCCTATAAAGTCCTGAGGCTGACTTCAGTCTGGGTTCAGGCTTTTCTGTTAGTGCTCTGGCACTTTATTATTTTTTTAATAATTTTTTTATTTTCTCATTTTAATATATCAACATATAAGCATAATATCCAATATTAACAAAAAAACCAATAATGCTAAAAATTCTATATCACTAAATTAATCACAAGTTGACTTCCCCCCACCCTCTTCTATCTTAAAATAAATTGTATAAACTTTTGCTAACAGAGCTAACCCCAATACTATTTTAATTAACATATTCTTATCCTATCTAACAATTAAATCAATTTCTAATATAAAATTAATAGAAAGTGTAAATATGAGATTAGATCAAGTAATATCCATGGTCCCATTAAAAATTAAGTTTTTCCAAAATATTAAACACATAGTTTAACAATTGACATCAACTATAAAATAAAAGGAAGGAACCATTGTCAAAATATTTGTATAGTCAAAAATGAAAAAAGAAATTTTTCAACTTCCCCTACATCTCCCTCCATTCCTTAAAAATTAATTATTTTATAAATCTCCATTTCTCCCAAACACTCAATTAAAACATATTGGTTCTAAAATAATTATCATATATAATTGCGTATCCATAAAGCCAATTATTTTAACCAGTTCTATTTAATCTTTTCCTTTTTGATCTTTGCCAAAAAAGAAATTAAAATCTCTTAATTTAATCCCTTTATCCAGAATTTCCAACATTTCCTTCTTCTCATCATTAACAGTAAGTATTGAGGAACACCCTTGGGAATTGTTAGTAAGGTCTCTTCTACAGGTGAATAGTCTTCATAGTAAATCCTTGTTGCAGCATCTTTCTTCTCAAATTCAGGGAAGATGATCCTGACATCTCCTTTTTTCCTGGTCATCAAATTTTCCAGACAAATGTTGAACAGTTCATCAGGGAAATTGAAAAGACTTGATTCAAAGTCACTCTCATTCAAATCCATTGTTGCCAATGTATTGTAGTCATCCATTTCGTTTACAAGATTCTTGTGTTCTTCATCTTTCTTATCAACTAGAGGACCCTCTAGTATCGCCTCTGACCTCATTGTAGTCATCTGGGTTGCTTCTTCTGTAAGATCTTCTGTTTCTTCATTCCTGACTTGAGTCGTTGATTGGATAAAGGTATTCAGTATAGTAATCATTTGCTCCATCTGTTTTGACAGCTGCTTCTGTTGATTTGACAGCTGTTCATATGTTTTGCAGTTGTCTCTTTTTGTCTGGCAAACATATCCTGAATTTTCTTTTACATATTTCCTTTTTACAGGGATTCTTTAGCTTAAAATAGAGCAAGTAATATGATGCCTTATTCTTAGCGATTTTTAAATTCGTGCCCTTTTTTGTGTGTGATTTTGGCAGGCTTTAAAGTAGTTTTTTCCAGGATGTGGGTAGATTGTTAGTCCATGCCAAGCACAGTCGCTAGGCTATTTTTGTAAAAAAAATCTTCAATAAGTAGATAAAAAAGGGTTTTTAAAATTTAGGTTACCAACGGGTTTTTACAGACACTCTAGGTCGGCACAGATTAGGAAGTAGGAAGTTAGCCAGAAGTGGTACTGCCACGGACCTTCCAACGTCCCCTTTTTGTAGTTTTTGGTAGCTGACCTCTTTGTTGCTGCACCCGAGGGGCTTGTTTCCAGTCCTGTGTGATTCCTTGCTTCCTTTCTCCCTGATACCAGCACACTTGCTGCAATAGAATAGTAATCCTAGAGGTCTTCCGGTACTGGTGGAATTTTCAGAGACGTGGCAAAAGGATCTTCCCAGCCGGAAAAGATAGCGTGGCCAAGGGGAGGGAGGGTTTGATGCCTCCTTTCCCCTCAAACATCATTAAGTCTAATTGGTGCTTGCCACGTCCATCAAACCAGGCAGTTTTTTAGTCTACCCACAGATCAACTTGATAAAGTCCTTGCCGCTTTATCTGACTTCTTATCTTTACAAAAAGAGTCTTATCTGATGGGGGGGAGCATGTGGAGTTTCCAGTTATTTTCTGCCTGCCAGATCAACCTCCTTTTCCCAGTAAGCTCAAAAGTATTCTTGTTACTCACAAAGATTTCGGGGGGTGAGGTATTTTCTTCTTTAGATGGTTCATAAGTTGGCTGTAGGTAATGGAGGTCCAAGCCTAATGCCAAGAAATGTTCACGGCGATGCTTCTCCCCTCGATGCCAAGCAGGACAAACATCCACACCCCCGGAAGAGTTAAAAAAGCTCCCTCGGGGAGTATGGGAGCCACACCGCTTTTCTTCAGGCTGCAGAGGAATTCCTGAGTCCCAGTCCACTATTTAGGACCGGGTTGGTGTGTTTAAAACACACCAAATTGAATCATTTCTTGGATTCCCTTGGGAGCTTTTCCCAGGGACGTGTGCTTGGGACCAGCTCGTTACTGGAAGTCCGTGCTCTGGCACTTTAGAACAGTTTTACAGAGCAAGAGAGGAATATTTATAATGTACAGCAGTTCAGGAAAATCTGCAAGGCAGGACTGCTTGAATGAGCTTTTTCAGTTGACATCTGGGGTGGTCTTATAGATGCCAATCTCAAGGCTGGCGATCTCATGGAATTACAACTGATCTCCAGGAGACAGAGATCAGTTCACCTGGAGAAAATGGCCACTTTGGAAGGTGGACTCTATGGCATTATACCCCATTGAGGTCCCTCCCCTCCCCAAACCCCAGCCTCCTCATGCTCCACCCCCCCAAATCTCCAGGTATTTCTCAACCCAGAACTGGCAATCCTAGGTGATCTAGAGGTTTGCCCTTATCTAGACAGCCCAGGCTATCCCAGCCTTGTCAGATCTCAGAACCTAAGCAGGGTTGGCACTGGTTAGTACTTGGATGATAGACCACCAAGGAAGTCCAGGGTTGCTACTTGAATAAATATTTTACTTTTTCAATATACTCCCTGGGAGATTTATTTACTGTACTCAATATCACACTTTTGTGACTGGGCAAACTCTGCTATATTAACGAAATATCCCAATACAGACCAGCCTGACCTGGCCAGGAGATGTCTTAATGGGAGTAGGGTTCCAACAAAGAGCCTGGAGTGACACCGCTCTTGGCTGCCCCGTTGTTGTCAGAGGGGGCCACCACAGGCCCAGTACCACTGCCAACCACCAAGACAGGCCAACATTGTGGGACCTGGCACTGCAGCAGCCTGTATAGCTGAAGCCATGGAAAGGGACAAGAGTGGAGTCAAGAGGTAGCTGACCTTGACTCCTCAATCTGTGAAGTCAAGGGCTGGCCACTACAGCATCCAACACCTACAGTGATTCCTCGATGAGGTCATCAGCCAATGCCAGGGAGAGCCCCAATGAGAGTCTCCCATGGCTGGCCAGATCTACCTAGAGGCAGTCGATCCTACCTCACTGGAGAGGTGCTTTGGGTGAAGGATCCAGCCTGGCAGATCCAGAACACAGCTTAGGGGGAAGTGTGTGAGAGAGAGGGAGAAAGAGCTAAGAGATAAGAAGCATGGTTGTGAGGCTGAGGGTTCCAGGGGCAAGATGTGAAGATGCAAGATGCTGAAACCTCAGTCTCCCAACCCCTCTCTGAGGCGTGGTGACCTATGTAGCCAAATGCAACAAAGGAGAGTGAGGGAGCTGTGCCAGCAGTAGAGGGTGCTCACATCTAGATAAGCCTCAGAAATTTTCATATTTATTTAAAATAGGTATATGCATACCTATCTCCCATCTAAGGGGTTGATGATCAAAAATAACATCCAGGCATTCAGATAATCTTGGGAGGTGATTTTTGGTGTGCCCTAATTCTGAAATTTGGTAAAAGTCTACAAAAATACTTATATGAATGCCCCCAAGGGTGCATTCTGAGCTCCATCCCTACTGCAGTCCCATTAAATTCAGATTAGGAAAGTGGATTATGCAGATAGGTCCTCAGAATGAACATAACCATGAGCCTTGGAGGCACAGAAAGTAGAAATGAAAGGGGAAAAGAGGGGTTAGAACAGATTGATCACGGGGAACTATCCAGAGGAACATACAATGTTCATGATAGAGGAGGTTGGAACCCTGGTAAAATTTATGGCCATACCACAGAAGGACTAGGAAATAAAAAGGAGGGGTGGAGAATGGGGTAATGAACCAGAATCATGATCCCCTGTATAAAGAAATTGGAAGAAAGAGAGGAAAGGTAGAATTGACTACAGAAATATTAAAAATTTTAAAAATAAATGCATTTCAATGTTGTATCTGTGAAGAAACATACAAAGAAGTGTGCTAGGCCTGCAGATAGGGTTGCCACATCTGCATGCCTGGAATACCCAGGAGACTTTGTGGGCAGGGCATGGGGGAAAAGGACATAATCAATATCACTTCAACCTAAAACATGCCCTATTGGTACTACTACAAGAAGAGACAGATTGTTAGATTACCATACATAAAATAGTGAGGATACGCCTTGCCATCCCCATGAAATACCATTGCAACAAAAATGACTCTGCACTAGCTTACTTTTACAGCAAGCTCTATTGAAATACTGACATCAAAGCAGCTGTTACAGAAGAGTAATGATGCAGCTGTGACCCGAATGCAGGACCTAGCAGTTCTCTTCATCAACAGAAACCACCACCACATATTTGTTGGCTTTGTAATTCCCTCTGTGGAATTCCCACTGGCCTACTGTTTTGACGCCTACCTGTGTTCCATGACCTTTTACAGTATATAAACTGTATGAAAGAAAGAAAGCATCTCTCTCTCTTGGGGAGTGTTACTGCACAGACAAAAATAGCGTGCAATACAATCTAGGCCACAGTGTGTCCAGTGCTATTGATAAAAAGCATATCAGGCTGTGAATCAGGAAAGCAAAACTATTGTGGGAACAGGGTTTTACTTTTTTACACAAGAAAACACCGATAAAACAGGAAGAGATGTAATCCTAAACCTCCATACCCACGCCTCTTCTAATTCTTTGATTCACTTGGAAACAGAGTTCTTTATTACTAAGTATTTTTGCACTTTAAATAGTCACAGATAAATCTAACCCCAGGAATTTTGTGCTACACTGTGAAATCAACCCAGCCAATTACCTGTTTTCAGACAATAATTAAATATTTCCCACCTAGCAACTTAAGTGTGTTTACGTCTTTACAGAGGCGTATTCATCTCTGGAATAATTATTTTTAAAAATCATGAGAAAGAGTGCGGGTGAGCGGGCAAGTCCTCAGCCATAAAAACAAGATTATTGTCCATATCATTCCCTAGTCATTGAGAATCACAAAACATCCACCTTCTTCAATTTTTTTTGTATAACTATGCTGCCACACCCATCTCCTGGTTCCCATGCCTTGCTTATAGGGTTGCTAACCTCCAGGTGGTGGCAGGAGATCTCCTGCTATTGCAACTGATCTCCAGCCAATAGAGATCAGTTCACCTGGAGAAAATGGCCACTTTGGCAATTGGACTCTATGGCATTGAAGTCCCTTCCCTCTCCAAACCCTGCCCTCCTCAAGCTCCACCCCAAAAATCTCCAGGTATTTCCCAACCCAGAGCTGGCAACCCTACTTGCTTATGAGTAGATCTTTACTCGTAGCAGTACAAACCTCACCCTACATACATACATAAGTATGGCCAAGTCTCAACCGATTTATGGCAACCCCAGCAAAGGGGTGTCAAAGCAAGTGAAAAGGAGAGGTGCTTTGCCATTGCCTTCCTCTGCAGAGTCTTCCTTGGTGACCTCTCATACAAGTCCCTATCCTGCTTAGCTTCTGAGATCTGATGATATTGGGCTACATCATGCCACCTTCTCTCCCCAAGAAGCCTCACTGTATAGTGTTGTGTGAAGAAATACTTCCTTTTATCTCTTTTGAATCTCTCATCCTCCAGCTTCAGCAGATGACCCCGCATTCTGGTATTATGAGAGAAGCTTCTTCCTGTCCACTCTCTCCACACCATTCATAATTTTATAGACCTCTATCATGTCTCCCCTTAACCTCCTTCTTTCCAAGCTAAACAGCCCTAAGCGCTTTAACAGCTCCTCATAGGGCAGTTGCTCTAGCCTTTTCTCTGTCCTTTTTGCCTTGGGAGGGGGATAGTAAGGAGGTAATGGAGCAGGGGCACAGCCCTAAAGAAAGCAGCAGCTTAGTTGCAGAGGCAAAGAAACAGCTAGTTGGGCCTGCAAGAGTAAGGGAGGAACAGATATGAAGGCCCATCTGACCCAAATAGACCATCTTCTCCCCTGGTTTAAACCTGCAGAAATGGTGCAGTAGCCAGGTCTAGAGGAGCCAGCCAGCACTGTAAAGGAGCAAAGTAATTAAAGGGCCTCTGTTACATTTCTGACATGTTTGCTTGTCTTTGACACTGTGGGAAGAAAATGACATCTCCACAGAGGGATGCAGTCCTTGGCCCTGGGGGCATCATACAGATATATTGGTCTAAAACGCACGGTCACTTACTCCGGTTTCTGCCCAGTTTCCTCCCTGTTTATTCCCTGTTTCACCCAGGATCAAATCCTCGCAAACGAACGGCACCTAATTTGCTGCTGGCTGAGCGATGTGTCGACCCAAAACCCGGTTTTGCAATCGAGGAACCAAACTGTTATCCCTGGCTCGTCTCAGATAAACATGAGCCAAGTCTTCCCGCGTCACAACGCCCCGCCCGCCTCCAAACCCCTCCCCTGCTGCATCCCATGATCCCATAGGGTTTTCAAGGCAAGGCTCTTGCTGGTCAGTTGAATCGACCAATCACCAGGGGGAGGGGGCGTTGCTGAATGACCAGGAAGTACATGTCTCCCACATTTTCTGTTTTCACGGATGGATCAGCACACAATTTCGCCACGGATCAACAAAGGTAATGTGTACAGATTCTCCCCCATCCCGGGTTCATTTAATCCTGGCTGGAACGGGGAGGAAACTGGGCAGAAACCGGAGTAAGTGACCGTGCATTTTAGACCATTGTCTTTGTTGTTGGTTTTTAATCTGTGCAGATTAATGTTTAATCTGTGCAGACTAAAACTGATAAACTTTCCCTTTCTTAAATTATGATATGGAATTAAAATGATAATTTTTCCAGTGTACACCACTAGACTTAGAGGAGGATCCAGTGATTTCATACGCATGGTGTTAGAAGAAGGTTGTGGAAGAAAACCAGCTATGAAAACAGAAGATTTGCAATGCATTCCTTTATGCACTTAGATTTACTTGGGTACAAATGTGGAACCACTGCCATTGGTTGAACGTGGTGCCAAATTAGGAACCACAATGGCAAAAAAAGTGCAATGGGCCAAAAAAATCCCCGCAATGAACCAAAAAGTATAGGATCTGGCTCCCCATTGATAGAATCTGGGTTACATGGTGACTGGTACAATTTAAGAATCTGAGACTCCATTGGTGTGAGGGTCAGGATCTAGACTGTCATAGGATAGCTCATATTTGCTATTGTAAGGGAGAACCAGATAATAGTACCAGAGTGATTCAGTGGAGACAGAAGATGGGTCTGGATACAGATGACTGTTTTAGGATGGTTTGCAGGTGTGGCTCACACCTGTCAACAATGGTCAGGGATGGGCTGAGAGCCTTCCTGGGCTTATGATTGTATTGCAGGGGAGATTCTGGGAGCCTTGGTTATTATCCTGCAGACTTGGGTCATTTCTGCTGTCTCATGGGTGTGAGGCGCTTTGGAGGATCACACAGAAGAGCCTTGATTAACGTTATCCTGGAGCAGCCAAGCTACTTCCCCTTGAAAGCAACTGGAGAAATTCCTGCCTTAATATCAAAATGAATGTATTCACCTATGGCTCTGGCTTCGAAAGGCCAGTGCATCCTGGGGTGAAAAAAATGGGTCTAAGTGTGGGCACTGCAAGGGCACCTTAGGGGTAACAGGGAGGGGAAGGAAGGGAGAAAGACAAGTTGAGTGGCAAGAGCAGGGAATCATCACTCCCTGCCCGCCCGTTGTTGTTGTTTTATTTTAAGTGAGATAACCCGAAAGCAATATGGGATGTTGCCACAAAGTAGCGTAAATAGCACATTGAACAGATTATAAACTATTCTCATGAGTTTATTTGTGATTCTCGGACTGATTAATCTGTTTTCTGTACTGTGGGTCTGTAGAGGATGAAATCATTACATTTGTCTCATAAGTAACATGTCATTTTTATTGTTGTAACTGGGCTCTTGCCTATTTCTTAGCCCTAGCTTTCCTGCTACAATTTTATATTCAGTTTTCCCCCTTTTCAACACATTCTACAGCTTCACCTTTTTAGCATCTTGTTGCAAAAACTTGATGGACAGAAATCCTCATTATGTTGCAGTCCCCTCTAACTTGAAGAGGTGTGTGTGAAATTGAAACAGAGTTAGGAGAAATCTGCTATGGCAGATATGAAAGGAAACTGCCTGCCATTTCATGCAGCTGACACCAAACTCTTCAGCATTTAATTCATGCCCAGACTAGAAGAAGATCTGACTGATGGGCAATAACTTTTGCATGCAACAAAGAAGGCAAATCTTGTTATTAGTGCAGCCATGCCTTTGGACTGAAAGATATTTCTGATTGCTCTAAGTAAAGAGCGCTAATTCCATCCCACTGGAATGGATAATCTCCCCCCCCCCTTCTTCCTGCTTCTTTGTCTCCTTCCCACCCAACAGTCAACCTACAGTTGTCTTCACCTTTGGCTTTAACTGTCCCTCTTCCCCCACCCAGCAGCCTCTACCTAGGAAAACTATGGCCCAATTCTGTGGTGCCAGCCACTTGCATGGTAGGGAACTGTTAGATATTGAGGGCCCATGGATCATGATTGTGATTAGAAAGAGTCAGGTCAGAGCACTAGCCAATAGACTACTGACATCTGTTATTTCATCATCATCTTGAGATTATCTAAACTGTTGATATAAACAAGTTAACCCTTTAACTGCCCTGACAGAAATGGAACTCGCATTGAATCCTCAACAGGAACTCTCAAGGACTTGTGGGGGGGGGGCACATCACATTCCCCTGTATCCCTCCTCTCCACATTATTTACCCTTTCCCTCCTTCTAGCAGCTCCCATATCCTCTCCCTTTCCGTGCCTCAGTGTCTCCTTCTCAGCCATTCACCAACCTATCTTTTACTTGCCTCCCAACTATATTATTTATTTACTTCGTTTATACCCCACCTTTCTCCACAGTGGGGACCAAAGCAGATGGGGCCTGGAGATCTCCCAGAATTACAACTGATCTCCAGACAACAGAGATCAGTTCCCCTGGAGAAAATGGCTGCTTTGGAGAATGGACTCTATGGCATTATACCTGGCTGAGGCATCTACTCTCCCCCAACTCTGTTTTCCCTAGACTCCACCCCAAAATCTCCAGGAATTTCCCAACCTGGAGCTGGAAACCCTATACCCAGGCCTGGCCCAGACGAGTCTACCCTCAAAGATCAAACCAGCCAAGGAAAAGGTTCTGCCTCTCCCCCTGTCTTTTACTCATAGAAACAAGCCTAGAATGCTGTGATTGCCCAGCAACAGCAACTGAGGGATTCCATTTCTTAAAGCTACAGGCACTCCTTTTATTATTTTGGAGTTTTTCAAAACCCCTAATGCATGGTTAAGGTTTGTTTTTTCTTAGATTTCACATTTTTCTGCGAAACTAGGGCCCTTTTCAGGTTTGTAGAAAGATCTGTCTTGCCCTTTCACAGCTCCAGTCACCAGATTTAAGTATCCTCAGATTTGGCCAACTTTGATATTAGTATATGGAGAGGTGGGGACATGCAAGAAATTTGTGGAGAGAGTGCATCCCTTCCCCCTTCCCCCCTTTGCTTCCTTCCCTCTTCTTATCCTTCTAGTTCCTTCCTTCTTCCTACCCCATTTCCCCTTCCCCTTATCTGTCAACCTACCCATGTCTCTTTCCTCCCTTTCTCCTCTTCTTCGTCAATCTGCTTCTTCCGTTAATCTACTCCCTCTCTATTTCTTCTCCTGAAGAATCCTCCTCCCCTCCAGTGCTGCTTCTCTTAACAGTTTGGCAGGTTAGGAGAGTTTTTAAAGGGACAGCTGAGCTGGTAGCTACAGAAGTTGGGGTGAAAAGAAATCTTCTTTTCCCCTGGCAAGGCTTCTGTAATTGCCATCTCAGCTGTTCTTTTAAAACTTTTGCCTGATTTCTAACCATTCAGACTAAGGAGAAAAGCAGAGCTGGAGATGGATGAGTGGGAGCAAAGAACCCTCCCCCAAGCACTGCTTCTCTTCACATTCTGGTGGATTAGAAGCCAACCAGAGAGTTTTTAAAGGGACAGATGAGCCGGTAGCTACAGAGGCTGGGGTGAGCTTTCTTTCTTTGTCCAGACTTCTGTTATAGTTGTTTCAGCTGTCCTTTTAAAACTTTCCCCTGGTTTTTAACTGTCCAGACTGTGGGAGGGAAACAGCGCTGGAGATGGGCATGTGGGAGTGAGGAATCCTCCCCACCTCCAACTCTGCTTCTCTCCACAGTTTGGCCTGTTAGAAACTGGTTGGGAAGTTTTAAAAGGGACAGCTAAGCTGGTGACAACAGAGCCTTGTGAATAGGAGAGAAGACTCCTTCTCACCCCAGCCTCTGTAGCCTATGGCTTGGCTACCATTTTAAAACTAACCTGCCAGACTGTGGATAGAAGCAGCACTGTAAGGAAGTCTCTCAATAGTGGTGTCTTCAGCACTGTTTCCCCCATCCTCTTCCTCTACCCCACTGCAGCAGTGCTGCATTTTGGGATTTATTAAACCCCACCCCTTTTATTAGGGGGTTAAGATTTTTCTGCAACCTTGGGGCAGTCCCCCAAGGTTGACATTCTCAGTAAAAGAAGACATCATCTATATATCTAATAGCCACATGGGGGCTCCATCTGCAGATACTTATATCCGCAGATGGAGCCCACATGGGGAAAAGTGAGGATTTTTTCTGTAAAATCTCACTCTGTAAATTACAGAAAAATCTCACTTTTCCCCATGTGGGCTCCATCTGTGGATATAAGTATCCGCAGATGGAGCCCCCATGTGGCCATTAGATATATAGATGATGTCTTCTTTTACTGAGAATGTCAATCAAGCTTCTGAAAATATTTTAACTTGCAATTAAATGTGACCAATCCTGCATAGTAAAGTCAAAGCAAACAATAATATACTGAATAAAGTTTGCCCGGTTAAAAATCTAATTGATAGGTTCCTGCTCCCCAGATAATGAAAGCCTCAAAAACAGGTAACCCACAGCAGAGGGAGAGGCCTCCATGTATACAAACAAGTATAATTTAAGTGTAAGTTAACCAAAAAATGGCCTGAAGAGGATTTAAAATGCTCCAGAAAGGGTGGCATGTTGGGAGCAGCCTTCTCAAGCTCCCAGAAGAAGAGATTATTAGAAAGGCAGATATTTTAGGAGTGTTCTTACCTCCTCCTGCAATTCTTCACAGCCTTCCTCACTTGTACATTCTAATGTCAAAGTAGAGAAGTAAGCATAGTAGAGATAACAGTGTGAAGATGTATAGCATCAAACTGCAAACTGTGAAAACATCTAACCGTGTTCATTTTTTTTTACAGGTACAAATCAACACTGCCAAGCAAATAGCTGATTTTAACATCAAATAAAACACAGATGGTTACCCTGACTTCAAAAAACAAAGTAAGCTAAGACACTCCAATGGAGCATCTATTTCTTACTTTTAAAGCAGAGTGCACAAGATTGAGTTGACCTAGCTGCTTAAATACTGTTTATTTTTAACTTCTGCCATTCCCTCTGATTTGATTTGCACATATGAATTCCCAGCAATGTCAGCTAAATGGCTATGCTTGCCACTGCCTCATGTTAAAAAAAATAAATTCCTTTGTCACCCCCGCTAATAGATTTTGCTTACAGAACAATGTCTGAGCAGCAGTTATACTCCTCATAGCAGAAGGTGCCGACTGGGCCCTCAGTTGGAGTTTCATCTGTTTGCTAGGCTTTTCATGTGGGACTTTATTTCTATGGAGCAGTTTACAGAGGAGGAACTGTAGGCGGCCAGATGATTTCCCACTAAAGGGATATCATATTTGACCAAAGCTGATAAGGGCAGAATACTGCTCAGCACAAAATGAGCTCAGAGGAGTCTGGGAAACGTCTTGGGTGTTTGTTTGACCGAGGCAGAAAGAGGGTTGACAGCTTTACATTTTCCCAGGGCCCAAGTTATCAATGGCCGGAGGAGGATGGGCAATCCCTCTGCCTCACTAAAAGGTGACTTAATTAGCAATTCCTGGCAAATCATCTTCACCATCTTTATTGCACCCCTCCTGGGCCATCAAGCAATACTTTGGGGGATCATACAAACATCCTCCTACACCCTGATAACATATTAAGCACATAAAAACGTGCCTGGTTAACACTTCAAAAACATCTCTTGTTTCACATGTTAAGCATCACCAGTCTCTTTAATCAGTACCCTGGAGAAGCAATAAAAGTTCTTTGTTCCTGGTAATTTTCACACTGCCAGATCATTCTGCATTGCCTCATTTTGGGCTATAGATAGGGGTCCCTGTGGCATCCATGGTGTGTGTTTTGGATCCAAACAATACCCCCCACTTGCGTGTGGGTCCCTTTTCTGCTCCCCAGAAATCGTTTCTATCTACACTCAGCCCTGCTTTCCTGGGCTCTCTTCTGGAGTGGTAAATACCACCCACCCCTAAGCTATTTATCCAACTTTCACTCTTACCTCCTTAAGGTCTTGTATGAACTGTGCACACATTTACCTTCTTGCTCGAAAGTATCCCTTTTGTAATAAAAACACCTTTTAATTGAAAAACTGCCTCTTTATTGGAGAGTTTCCCCCAGGATTGATCCTGGTATACACAGGTTAAAAGATCCCCATTACCCCCTCTCACTTTTGTCTCTTTAGCTAGTTTCCCAGTTTAAGGTAGAGACAGTCTAATTATGGTAACAGTACGTAAAGTTGTATCTCAACCAGCCTTCACAACAGACCCCGACTGTCCTTCCTCTTAAATAGACTTTTGTAGCAGCTAGTGGTAATCATTTAGAGACACAAATTTTATTCTCACGAGGGAGACTGAGATGTTTGATGGTATCTATCATTGCATTTTTATGATTTCATATATTTAAGATGTTTTTTATTATTATTGTTTTATAAACTGCCATGGGAGTTCCATAAAAGGTGGATTAATGAAATTGTCTTTGGAAGTTTCTTATAATAAACTTCACCAAGTTATGAAGAAAACAAAATGATGCCCAAATGACATCTAACATTGTGATGGAGAGTTGAGAAGCTACTTTTGCCATTCATTGCTTCACATCTGTACCAATAATGTGCTTACTGGACTTGACAGGATATAAAAGTGATATAGCCCCATTCCCATAAGCCCTCTATAATGAGAGATGAAAAATCTAGGGAAAAGCAGTAGGGTCACTTTAAACTAAAGACAGATAGCTAGAGAACAGGAACATCTGTAGCCTGGTCAGAAATGGGAGAGAATGATTCAGCAGATATATAACTAAAAAGGCTGTTTTTCAATGAGCAGAGCTACACTGATTTTTCCATTAAAGACATTACACTGATAAGACTATTGTTACCAGATGTTTACTAATCACATCACTGAGATCACTAACTGGTCAGAGAAAAATGTCCCTCTAATAGAGGTTTAATGAGTGGAAATGGACGGATGTAGCTTTTCATGGCATCGAGCTAAATGACTTCACCAGTTAATTGTTTGCTGATTGGACTAATATTAAGGGACAACTGGAGGGAACAGTCAAAAAGTTAAATATACTGGCTTGGTTATATAAAATCACTGCATTATATATAAATAAATAACCTGTTTGCTTTATTTATGCTGTTCTCAGATTATACACCCTGGCATATAGGAAGTGCTATAGAGACTGGGGTGGGAGGAGATACTGATGAATCCTGTAATTCCTTACTCCAGCACAGACCATGCTGCTATTGGACTGGAGAGAGGCAGTTTGTTTGTACTCCTGAGGAAGAGAACAGAGGCAAACACTCTCCTCAAAGACTAGGCAGTCCCAGGAATACCTGTGTTCTCTATATAGTCTGCAGAGTCTTGTTAGGATCAATCTTGACATTGAAGAGTCGCCCTGTTTTTTTGAAAGATTTTTTTTAAAAAAAGAAAAAAATGCACACATCCTTAAATGACAAATGAACAATGGGGATGAAGTATGACTGGATGGGTCAGTGTTTTTCTTCTGGCACTTCAGTGTTCAGCATCGTGAAATGTATTTTCAATATTTTTGAAAAATTTTTTTTACTAATGGCACACAATAGAATAGAAAATCAGAATTTGCTGAGCACCCAGATGAAACGTTTCTCTTTTCCTTCTCCACCTCCCTACAGAAGTGCTTTCTTTGCCTGAATTTGCATCCTGGCTCAAGTACTAAAGAAATAAGCAGAAGGGGGACTGTATGTCAGCAAACAAGCTTTGGCAGGCAAGATGATTTGGTTCCTCTCTCTGAAACCTTTGTTGCCACTCGATGATCACACCAAGAGAAGGCTGCCTCAAACACTTCTTCAAACTAATCAAAGTGGGAAAAAGTCGTGTTACTTCACGGACACAGATTTTTCTATTAAATATGGAAGAGAATGGATAGATATAGCACTGACATCCATTCTTCATTTTTTTAAAAAAATATCTGGTTTCTTGTTAATCACCGGAGCAAACAATAGCAGCAATAGATGCCCAGCAACAATTTGCTGAATTTAATTTTTGTTGGACACATTTCACAGCAAAAGGAGGCTATCAAGAAAAAGGGCAACATTCCAAAAATACATAATGAATGATTTAAGTACATGGTGACAGTAGCAAGAGTGATATACGCAGCAAAGTGGAAAGCAGAGAAATATCCAGAGCTGACAAAGGATGAATAAAGTAAACGAATATGCAATGATGGCAAAACTAACAGTTTTTTATGCATAATAGAATTTCAGGGAAAATGGAATGTCTTTTTTAACTATATAATTAAAAATTAAGACTAGAAATAGAATATAAAAATTTAGGTAATATATGTTTTAAAATGAATATATTACCATATATGAAAATATACTGAGAATATAGATGAGTGTAATTCAAAGAAATTTATAATCAAAATGTAATTTCAAAGTAAGCTCCATATATAATATAATAATTTGATTGTGTTTATATGTTCATTTTATATGTTCGTATGTTTTGTGTTTAAAAATAAACCATTAAGAAACAGAAAAGGGACATTAAATCTATCCAAATGGATTCAAAATGATGTGTTGACAGTCTTGCAAAATTAAAAAACCACAATGGCAGTTGTTTACAGAAGCTGATGTTCAACTGTTTAATAGACAGACACAAACAGCCAGCAGGACATGGACCAAATAAGACAGGTATATGACAGTGGATCTGTGCATACCTGACTCAAGTTAAAAGACTTCAACATTGTAATACTTAATCAATGAAACAGACTCCTAATCTGAAAAAGGTCTTGAAAAGTATTCCCAAGTACTGACCAATATCTATATATCTGTGCCTTTCCCAGAGTTCACACCCAAATCTCCAAACTGGAGTTGGCTGTCCTACTAGGAGAGGAGCCATAGACCAGACCCCAGCTTTTAAAAATATTATTGTTTATTTTCAAAATAGTAGATTTACAAGTTACAACAAATAGTTTACTTTTTTAATGAGATATATATGTTAGTGGACTGGTGATTCCTTGACAAGCAATTTTTGATAGGTCTAAGGGCAGGCCCAGTATAAAAGCCATCTGCCCTGCCATCCAAAGAACATTTTCCTGGAGTAAGCCCCTCTAAGTAGACTTGCGTAGGATCCTAAGTGAGGGCTTCCCAAGGTGGGGATTTGCTGCCTTGGTTTGCATTTCCCCCCCCCCACCATTCCCATGGCCAGCAGAAGAAAAATAATCTTTATGAAATCAGTTTGGCAAAGGTGTGTGATGTTACTTCTAGGGAATAACCAGAAGTGATGACCTCTCTAGGAATTGCCAGAAAAGCTATGGTTTTACCATAGATTTTCTGATGATTCCTAGAGAAATGTGACATCATTTCTGGGTTTTCCCTGGAAGTGACATCATATTGTTGCCACAAGTGGGCCTCCTATGTCATTCGTGGTCTCCCGCTGGTTGACAGACATGCCTATTTTGAGTAGATCTGTTTTGGATGGCACCACTAGGCACCTAAAGTGTACAGCTGAAAATGTCTGAGAGAGAAAAGCAGGCCTGATTCCTTGCATGGTTCATCTGCCATCATTATGCCTTTTACAAGACAGCAAACTCACTACTGAATGTTCCTCCTTTTCAGAGGTGGTGGATCAGCATATGAATGCTGAAAAAAAGTATTTTTATATTTAAAACCAATCCCAATTACACAAACCACATAAAAACAGACAAATACAAATAGTGTGTATATTTCTGTTGTATTTGTTCAGCTAAATTGCCTCCTAAATGCAGGCCTGTGGACATTTGTGTCAAATAGATGCTTGGCCCTGTTAGAGAAGGTAAATGTTTTGTGTTTACTTATTTATAAAGGATTTTGTTTTGCATAATTTAAAGACAGCATAAGTAAAGTATATCCACTTACAAGCCACATTATTCTCAGACTCTTAAAATGTTAATGTCTGTATTTGGAGGGAGATAGAGACATTAATTCACATATGTGTATTTTATACCCAGACAGGGATAACAAAAAAAATTCTTTTGTACAAACTACCTGGAAAATGAGAGATGCATAAAACATTTAAGAAACACAGTATGTGATGTCTTCAATAGACTGTCTCTAAACAAAAAAGCTTTTGCTGTGTGTTTTGCCCACTTCAAGTAGAGATCTTTGTACCCAAATCTGGCATTACTTGGTGTAAATAGCAGCTTTACAGACCAGGCAGGGTGGGAAAATCCTGACTGAAAGGAGTCTACAGCTTTTTTATGCATAAGTTGTTTCCATTGCGATCACACCCTAACTACGTTGGGGCTTCATTTTTATTATGCACATCTTTTCCAACATGTATAAGTCAATTTGCTCTCTCCCCGCATTTCTCCTGCATTTGCTGGATGCTGGATGCTGCCACCCAGTCACAAGGGATGCCTTGGAAGAGGAGGACATGCATGCGTTTCTGAGCTGGACCAGTCACCAAACAACTCATTCCAGTGCTTCAGGGTGGACATCTCCATCAGGGTAGCATGTCTCAGGGCAAAGACCTTCTCCGCTGCCCTGCACCAGTAGGCATGATGGTGAGTGGTAGCCGAACTGCTCCTGGAAAAGGGTCTGCCCGAAGATGAGTTCATCATGCATGCAGTGATACTGCCTGTGGTAGTGAGCGGCCATGGCATTGAGGTTTTATCCAGTGGGTGATGGGTCCTGGTGGCTATTCATCCCTGGGTGGGGAGTGGTAACTCCCAGTGTGAAGGAAAGCCCCCTGCTTTCCTTCTATTAAACAATGGTTCAGGCTTCAGGCCTAGTGATCTCTGATATTAAACTCTGGTAATTAAACATTGGGGGCCTGAAACAATACAAGCAGGCCTCTCACAGCCTCTCACAAATCACTGTGGAATGTGCTTTCGATCTTGGAAAGTACCTTTGAAGGTCAGAGGACCAGAGATAACGGCTGCTCCGAATTTACAACAGTGGGGGCAGCAACGAACGATTTATCTCCCAGGCAACAACTAGGACCATTAAACGTTATCTCTGAGTTTGAGTCTTTCCAGGTGGCTCGCATAACTGCAGAATGCGAGTCAGCTTGTAACACCCGTGACTAAGAGATGACATGACAAATTAGTTCAGGGTTAATTGAAATCCTCACTACCTTATTGGCTAGATGGCCATAGGCCGGTAAGATGGAAGGGATAAAATGATCCATTTTGGAATCAGAAAACTATGAAGGTTCATGGTGCGCGGGCGCACCTATAGCCTTTCATCAAACTTTGTTTTGCCTCATAGAACAAATCTATGCTTGACTGACGGAACCAGCATGCTGACATCCAGATGCTAACCTCTTGGACTTTGGTAACTTTTGCATCACTATGTGCTTTAGCTATTTGCCTAACTTTATGCCAATTGCCTTTTCAACTGAAATGTGTAGTTAGAATACTGAAGCTTTCTTGTTTTTGTGCTAAATGCCTCACGTAACTTTTGTCTTTCTGTAAACGAGCACAAATCTTTGAATAAACCTTAAGCCTATGATTATTGAAAGTGTCTAGTGACTTCTGTGTGTTCCCAAGGCTAAATCTGAAGTGCCTGTATTGGCCCTGACTACGCTATAGTTTTGTGTAAACCTTTTGAACAGGGTGAACTAGCCTGACCAGGTCTCAGCCTGGCAGGACAGGTATCATGCTGAATTTGGAGCTTGGCAGGGGTTACCCTGGTACCCCTCGCCTGGAGGCTCAATGTTTGGCCCAGGATTGGTGGCAGCTACTCGTTAAACTTGGGGTGGAAGCCCGGAGTTTAATGTTTTGCTTTTGAACCACCCTAAACACCTAAACAAAGTAGCCCAGCTGGTGGAGACTGGCTTGGAGCTTCTTTGACACCCAGCAACACTCCCACCCTCCCCAGCCCCCCACATCACTTGCTCACATCTGCACTTCCCCCTCTGCAGGTGACTCAGCAGGGACAGTGTCTCCAGTCCATTGACAGATGGGCTCATGGGGTTTGCTGGGCCAGCCAGCCAGCACCCCAGGTATCCCGAAACCAGCCTCAGGGCCTGGGGAGGAGGGAATATGTGCCATCATGGGCACCCCATCCACCCCAGTAGGGTGCTCTATTGAGGATCTGGCGGCCAGCATCCCAACCATCCATCCCATTGGGCCAAGACAGGAAAAGATGGAGGTCAGTGATGGGATGGTGGACAACAGTGGCCAGGCTGCAGGACAGGGTGGCTGTGAGCACAAGTAACAGTCATGGGGCTGCATGGTACAGCTGTCCCCAAAGACCCAGGTGCTGCTCTCTGGCATAGTTGCTGGGGGTTCTGACATGGTTGCAGTCTCTGTGACCTTCCTGCTCAGTCTTTTGGTTGCCTCCTGGTATCCTCCAAAATCTTGTAGGGAGAAGACTAGCTGCTCCATGACTAGGTGCCCCACAACTGTGGCACAGGCAGTTCTTAGGATTGCACTGCCAGGAGCCCAAACCAATGTTGCAAGGAAAGCAAAGTGGCACTTTAATTCTTTATGTGTGTGTTAAGATGTACAGTCTATTGATTCCAATGGAATTTGCATCCCACAAAACCATCATACTTATTTTCATTCACATCCAGTTCTCAAATGCATACTAAATACCAAACACATTTAGGGTTAGTTGACATGTACCAAACCAATAAAAAATTCCTTCCATGCAGTGTTTTTCTAGATTGTTTACACCTACAGCTCTATGGAGACAAATCTCCAGAGACATGTATAATCTCAGCAGGAGATTACTGCTGGGTTTAGCTGTCAATAGATTATTCAAGAATACCTACAGTTTTATAACAGCCTTGCCTTCTAGGTAAAGGAATAATAGATCTTTAAATTCTTCTATATACATGAAGGTCATGAGGATTTTTGTTATACTGTTGTGTAAATACCTATATTTATAACCAATCTCCTTGGGGAGGCTCAGTAACCTTTCTCCTGTGGGTGTGAGTGGGATAAGCAGAGGTGTTAAGAAATCTAGTTCACACATTAAATTCTGAGCACTGTGCCAAAAAATTCACAGGCCACATTGCCTTCCTCCATCTCTCTCTTAATTCATGAACTTGTTGAAATGAAGGTCCTTCATTCTCTGAGCAGCTAATGCACTCTAAATGAACTTGAGAGATTTCCATCAGCCAAGTTCTTCAGAGCTGCTCTGGAACACACAGCAGGGATGGCTCAGTATGTACACCAGCCTCTGTGGGCTCACCATCACAAAAGAGCTGCTAATTATGATCTGCAGTGATAATTAAACATTAGGACTGAACGGGGATCATGAGGGGAAGGAGACGAAGAAGGCTAGGAGTAAGCTGAAACCAGCTGTGACATTGAGGGCCTCATTATTCATCTCACAAGAACATCATCTAGGTTTATTTATTATATGGGACTAAAGGCAGCATCAGTATGGTTCCTAGGAGACCATCCACCCAGCCATACCCAGCTCCAGACTCAATTTTTAGAATGATTAAATCAGCCCCTGATTTTAGACAACCGTTAATATGGGAGTCGTTGTTCTGTCTGGATAGAGCTTCTGCCTAGTACCTAAAGGTTTTGGAATGATATTTTCACTTTTAATGTATATTGTTTAAATAATTTAGTAGTATTTTAAACTATGAAAGTGGTAGTGTGCTTTGAACATGAAAAAGGAGTGTCTAGGGGAAAACCAGGAGGCCAAAATGGACCTGGAAAAGAGCCCCAGGAAGGTCTAATCCAGGAGTCCCCAACCTTTTTGAACCTACGGGTACATTTGGAATTCTGACATGGCATGTTGGACACAGCAACAAAATGGCTGCCACAAAATGGCTGTCACAGGAGGTGGAGCCAGCCACAATATGATTGCCATAGCTCTACTTCGGTAGCACAATGCAGATCCTTGCACTGTGGTGACAGTTGCTGCCAAAGCAATGTTTTAAAAACTCCGTACAGCCAATCAAATCTCCAGTAGTCAATCACAAGCCTTGCCCAGCAAAAGCCCTAGCTGGACTTAAACCACTTGGTGAGCACCAGGAAAGGTGTTGGTGGGCACCATGGTTTAATCAATCAGATAAGCAGCTTATTTGGTATGAATAGGAAGGGATGCTGACATGAATTTAAGAATGTAAAGGGGTTGGGAACCAAAACCCATTGGCGTATAAACATAACACAATATTTATACAACCACATGGAATGGGCTTTGGGGTGTCACAAATACCTCTTTCTGATGTCAGTTCTCTTAATTGTTGCAGCTTTCATGGTTTTTGATGTGTGTAGAAGCCTGTAATTCAAGTACAAGACTTCTAATGAACTTACAAGAGTCATTTCCTTTAAAAAAAATGATTTTTGAAGAAATTATGCCTAGACTACAATCTAGGGAGGGAAAGCAGCGTGATATAGCCTGATCTCGTCAGATCTTGGAAGCTAAGCAGGGTCAGCCCTAGTTAATATTTGGATGGGAGACCACTGAGGTTACCCAGGTTGCTATGTAGAGGAAGGCACAGGCAACCCACCTCTGTAGGTCTCTTGCCTTGAACATGCCATAAGGTGTCGCCATAAGTTAGCTGCGACATGATGGTACTTGATACACTCACACAGCAGTCAAAGGCACCAGCATCTCAAACAGGCATGCAAGCAGCTCCAAGGCACATGACTACCTTATCAAAAACTTATAGCAATCCTTCTACAAGAGATTTTCCAGAAGTTGAAGGATAGCATTGCAGCAGGGGATAGCTATGATGCTCATTGCTCATTCCTTTTTTAAAAGTTTGGCTAGGTGTGCACTCATGGCACAGTGGGGCAATGAAATAGTCTCCAAGCCTTTTTTTAAAAAAAAGTTTTTTAAAAAGGTTCATACAGTGATACAGATATTGAAACTGCCTGTGATACATGCAACCATAGACCACAAAGTGCAGTAATCACAGCTAGGCACAAAAGTACTTAACCTTGGTGTGATTAAGTCCTGGTGATTTTCAAGAGAAGATTTCAGCACAGATGCTCAAATATCATCACTTGAAACCAATGGGACTTAAAAGTACTTCACTTTAGTTGGACTGTGATCATAAATGATCAGTGTGGTATTTTAATAAAATGCTGTACTTAGAAAATGCACAAAAACAATTGTGAGTTGTAGGGGTGTGAACCAATTTTTTCAGTATTTTTTTGGCTTTGGGTTTATTAAACCAGAACATTTTTGAAAATTCTGGAAAACCCTTAAAAAAAATTCTAGTTTAATAAACCTGAAGCCGAAAATTACCAGAAAAAATTGGGCAAGGAACACCCCAGCTCTCCCACCTTTCCCGGACTCCAGGGAAGGTGAGCGGGGGGCACTTCACTTAGATCCACACTGCCACCCATGGCAGCCTTGATCTAAGTGAAGTGCCCCCAGCATACCTACCTCGAAGTCCAGGGAAGGCGGGTGGAGGGCATTTCACTTAAAGCCAGAGTCCAGGGAACGTGGACGGGGGAAAGTGGGCAGGGGGGCTTCATTAAGATCCATGCTGCCAGCCTTGGCAACATGGATCTAAGTGAAGCCCACCCTGCATGGCTTCCCTGGGCTCCAGGGAAGAAGGCCCGCAACACAGATCTAAAGGGAAATAGCCAATCCTGAAAAACTCAAATACTTATTCGGGTTATTTGGGGCTATTCGGCTTTGCCGAAACGGCTTATTTCAGGTTTATTTGTGGCTCTGTAAACCTGATATGCACATATCAAGTGAGTTGTTTGTCATTTGGTGGCAGTCTAAAGATTCTATTCTGTATCTAATGGCAATGCTAGATAGAACAATTATAGTGACTCTAACAGAGTTTTAAAGCAGTTTCAAGTTAGGATCCAAATTCAAAGTCCAAAAATGTTCCAATTAGCTATGTTTGCAGTTGTGTAAAGATTGTCTGTTTTAGTTCCCAGGATACAAACAGCATCCAAGCCACCGGCATCTCAAGTCTGCAATTCCCTTTGCAAATTTATCTCTACTTTTCCATAACATTAAATTCTGGCCAGGAGCCTCCGTTTATGAGTTCTAAAGGCTGAATAATTATCATAAGATTTATGATTTTGTTTAATTTATGCATCTCAAAACAGGGTGAAGAAACAGCTAGATATTGTAAATGGCTCCTCCCAATATATCCATTCTATGCTTCCACAATTACATTTGTTTCTCTAATAAGAAATTGAGCCTTAAGAATATTTAGTTCTCCTCTGAATGAGGCTAAAGAATGTTGATGTAAAATCTTTCAGCTAAACTGCTCCAATTGAATGAGAAGTGGCCAATAGGGGTGTGCACCATTTTGTTTGGTATTTTTTGGGTTTGGATTTATCAAACCCGGAATTTTTTAAAAAAATCTAAAAAACCCACATTTTCCAAAAGAACTTCTGGTTAAATAAACCCAAACCTGAAAAAATACTGCCCCCCCAAAACAGGATCTTTCATATCTGCACTGAGCCCCTTCTCCGAACTCTGGAGAAGGGGGGCAGCATCTGAAAGAAATCCATGCCACCCCTCTTTTCCAGAGTCCAGTGAAAGCAGATGGGGTGGATTTGAAAGAAATGCATGCCTTCCACCTTCTCCAGAGTTTGGCCATGTGGGGTGACATAGATTTCTTTCAGAGACAGGTAAGTAAGGGGGGGAGGAAAGAGGGGAGGAAGGAGGGAAATAGTGGTGGGGCCAAAGCAACCCAAACAATGCCCACAAAATTCAGAATTATTTGGGATTCGCTTTTTCATCTCCCTTTATTGCTGCCTTTTCCCATACCAGAAATAAAAAAAAACCTACAAAATTAGGACTGTTGAAAATTTTTTTTAGTAAAATTCGGATTCGGCAAAATTTGGCCTGTTTTAATTCAGGAAATGCTGAAGTCCGAACTCCCCCGATTCGGATCCATGGAATTCAGCGCCAAGTTCCGAGTTTGGGGGGAAATTTGGCCAAATAAAGCCATTAAAAATGTATTCAAGCCTTTCCGTGGCTCTAGGGAGGGCATTTTTGGGGTAGAGGTCCCAAACTTTCAGGGTAGCTTGAGGGGACGCTTCTTGCAAGAACCCCAAAGTTTTGTAAAGATTGGGTCAGGGGGTCCTGAGATATGGGGCCCAGAAGGGGTCGCCCCCCCAAAAAAATCACCCACAGGAATAAAGCCACTTAAAGCACATTGGTGATTTTCCGCGGCTCCGGGGGCGCATTTTTGGGGTTAGAGGTCTCAAACTTTCAGGGTAGCTTGAGGGGACGCTTCTTGAAAGAACCCTCAAGTTTTGTAAAGATTGGGTCAGGGGGTCCCGAGATATGGGCTCCGAAAGGGGTCCCCCCAATGTGCATTTTTATTCCAGTTACAGCACACATTCAAGCCATTCCGTGGCTGCAGGGGGCACATTTTGGGGGGTACAGCCCCCAAACTTTCAGCATAGCTTCAGAGGAGTCTTCTTGTAAGAACCCCCAAGTTTTGTAAAGATGGGATTAGGGGGGGAAATATGGGGTCCCCCCTTTTCCCTATTGGGATGAATGAGATCAGGCAATCCTATGCATCTAGAGAGCGGCAAATCCAAGGCAAAACCTCTCGTGCTAACCATTGCAGTGCAAAGCAACATGCGAGCAAATGTATTGTGAGAGTCAGATTTTGTAAAAACATTTTTGAGCGAGCAGCAAAAAAATTTCCCAGAGTTAGTATTTTCTGCCCTGCTCCTTCTTCTCATGGTGGCGGGATGCTCCCCCCTTATGCAAACGACCCCACCAAACTGAAGCAAGTCTCACCAGCACCACCACCCACCTCTCCAACCAATACGACGTCGTGGTGCACCCCCCAAACGGGGAAAAAATCCAAGACGCAGGGGATCTCACACAAGCTGCCCCGTTGCATTCAACCCCAGGCTAGGGGCAAAAATAGGGAAAAACACCAAGGAGGTGGCGTGGCCTGGGTGCCAATTGGAGAGAGAATCGCTAGCCGCCGCACAGACTCAACTTTAAACTTTAAAACTTTAAAAGCAGTACACACACTCCCACAGAGGTGAGCAGTCACACACCCCTCGGCAGAACGGGCAAAAGCCTCCTTTGGCTTCCACCCCCCCACAGAAACTGCCCCCCCACAGACTCTGCTTCCCCCCCACATACACACGAGAAAAAATTATAGATCAAAGCCCCAAAAGGGGTCTTACTGTGGATGTCTTCTGTCCATCAGGAGGGACTGGGAGGACTGGGTAATCCAATACGATTCCATTTAAGCACGGGAGGTTTTGCCTTGGATTTGCCACTCTCGAAATGCACACAGGATCGGCTGATCCCATTCATCCCAATAGGGAAAGGGGGGGCATATTTCGGGGGGCCCTGATCCCATCTTTACAAAACTTAAGGGTTCTTGCGAGAAGGCTCCTCTGAAGCTACACTGAAAGTTTGGGGGCTGTACCCCCAAAAATGTGCCCCCTGCAGCCACGTAATGGCTCGAATGTGTGCTGTAAATGGAATAAAAATGCACATTAAGGGGGGGCCCTTTCGGGGCCCATATCTCGGGACCCCCTGACCCAATCTTTACAAAACTTGAGGGTTCTTGCAAGAAGCGTCCCCTCAAGCTACCCTGAAAGTTTGAGACCTCTAACACCAAAAATGCACCCCCTGCAGCCACGGAAAGGAGCGAATGTGCACACGCACCCCCCCCACAGGGATTTCTCTCTCACACAAACAGACACTCTCTCTTTCTCTTTCCAGGCCACACAGTAGCTGGGCTCACATGCTCAATCACGACTGACTGGCCAGAAGAAGACCCTGCTTGGCCACCGATTGGCCGCGGGAGAATGCTGCTTACTAACTGACGGTTATGCTGCTGTGCCGAACCCCGAATTTGCCGAATTTATTCACCGAACACCCCGAACTCGCTGAATTCGGCTCCCCGTTTACCCACCTTTTTTGAGTTTGGTTCCATCCGAACTAAAAGCCGCCGAATCAGGGGAAATTCGGCTGTTTTTTGGTTCAGGATGAACCGAATCGACAGCCCTATGCAAAATACTGAAAAGGTATTTTGGGGTTTTATTTTAATTTTAGGATATTGATATGCACACCTCTAGTGGCCAACTCATGCTATTGTCATATTGTTCTTAGAATCTGGAGCGAGTGCTGTAATTTGTACTCTAGTACTATGGAGAGTTAGAACTGAGGCAAGAACAGTCAGTATTGAGGAAAGGTGTGTTTAAATTTATTAAGAATTTATGTTTCGGAGGGAATTTATCCTCTTGGATTGAGAGAAACAGTGGAGAACATGATTTTAAGAATTTTGTTGTTCTTTGGAGAATGTTGTGAGAATTTTGGGGGGATAATCTTGGGTTGAGGAATCTGAAATAAGAAGTCAAAATGGAAAATTAACTTTGTTGCCTTAAAATCTTCATTATTGCATAGCTGAACTACAAGTAGTTAAATGATATTTGGAGACTGAGAGAATATGGGGGATGGAGCAAGCTTCCAAAGGGATTACTGGATTATTGATTCATTCTCTCTCGTTTTGCAGGGAAGTATTCAGACCCTCCTCCACATGCACAAATACAAAAGGGATGCTCTGTGTAGTATGGATTTAAAGGATGTGTTTGATTCTATACCTAGAGAGTGCTTGTGGGCTGAACAGTACATGTCTTCTATTGACTGTAGACTTTTATAGTTAATACAACAACGATATAACAGTCCTACTGCCTGTGTTCATTGTCACCTTGAGGGATAATTGACAAAGTACGCCTCTTTGCCCAAGAAGGTGAAGCAGAGTTACCTGTTGCCCCACCCCCTCCTATCCAATATTTATATTAACAACCTTGCAAAGACACTTTCAGTGGTGAACTCTCATGCTCCTGTTTTAGCTACTTGATGAATCCCACTATTATTTTATGCAGATGATGCTATTTTTTTTAACCAGACCGTCCAGTGGGTTTGCATAGGCTGTCAAAGGTGTTTCAGGATTACTGTATTGGTAAGAGCTTGGTAATTAATTGTGAAAATCTAAAGTTATTTTTTTTCTAGATCTCTTTAGATTAAACAATTCTCTTGGACGTTGAACAATCAGCCAATTGAGCAGGTGTCCCAGTTTTGCAGCCTAGGCATTCTTTTTCAAGCTTCCCTCTTATGGAGAGCCCGTAAAGAGTGTGCCCTGCTCTCAGCAGCCAGTTCCTTGCTAGCTATTTGTCATTTCTTTTTCTTTTCTGGGGATCGGTTTGTTCCTATAGCAATTCAAGTCTTTAGAGCTAAAGTTGATAGTTCTGAAGTTGTAAGTTCTATTGATTGACCCTTGGAGACCTTATTTGTAAAATTAATGGAGTTCCTCACTGTTTTGCCTCTGTAGCTCTACAACTAAAACTGTGTCATGATGGAACGCCAAGCTTGGGAACTGCCTTTCCACCTTTACCTGAAGGTTTTGATGTCTAAGGAAGCTTCTTGTTCCCATTTTTTTTAATACCCTGACAGTTACATTTTGCAATGGAAATACAGTCTTGAATCTAAGCTCCTTGGCTGACTCCCCTCTGCATTTTTGTTATTGTCTGTGGGTTCCCAGGCCACTAGATTTTTTCTTGATAGAGCACTGGAGACCGAAGATCACTAGTCAGTTCTTGCTAGGGCTTGTAGAATATGCTGCATGTTATTATTTTTTTTTGCATTGGGTGCCTTCTAATCTTCCATTCTATTTCTATTGATTAACCCTCCTTAAATATTGGAGGGCTCTTCTTTTGGCCAGGTTAAATGCTTTTCCCTCCACTGTCTTACTGTATAGATTAGCTTACTTGGATAGATTGTGCTCATGTGGCTCTGGCGCAATTGAAACTTTATTGCATATTCTTTTTGATTGTGTGTTGGTGGCCTCTCTGAAAGATTGCTGGATTCAGTCAGTGATCGCTTCTGATGCTTCCCCCCCCCCCACCACCTTTCTGGCTTTTTTTGGTAGCTGATACCAATTTTGGTATTACAGCCACTGTAGTAAGTGTGGGTGTTTTTTTGTTGTTGTTGTTGCTGTGGTGGCTGTTATGTGAGGGTGGAAATATAGAGTGATATTAAAGTGATCTGTATCGTTCGAGACCATTGAGTTACCGGATTGTAAGTAAAAGAAAAAAGATTTGTAACTTATGGTATTTCTTATTGCTTTAATATTCATAACATGGGAAAGTATGTCCAGCATCCTTTTTGCACATAAACCAAGCACAGAATTTACAGATTCATAATAACATTGAGGCTGGCAGAAAACTTGTGGATATCTCTAAAGACACCTATTTGAGCAGGACAATCAAAAGAAATCACTCCCTCACCCTCAATTTGAATTTGGGCTGTAAATTTCAAAGAAAGAGGTGGATATGGAGAGAGGGAGAAGCAGAATAACCATATGGCACTCACAGCTGGAGAGAACCTAGCCAGGGCTGTGTGCCAAGTAATCATCTATCCCTCATGTATAGTAAATGGAGCATCTAAATATAACACCATTTTGGCATTCAGAAGGGAAATGATCCACAAGGGCAAAAGGGTGCAGAAATGTGGCAGTTAACTTGGTCAGAACTGTGTATGTTGTTGTATGTATTAAAGCTATCAGAATACAGTATCTACCAGATGCTATCAAAGTAGTATTTTATATGCTCAAGATGTCCTGCTCCTCTGATTCACAGATCACTGTGTTGCCAGTACACAGTCATGGCCAAAAACAATTCTTTTAGCATATTTAAAAAACAACAACATGATAATGAGTGTTCACTCGTGTGGCAGTTGTATCAGAGCAGACATCAAATCAGGGCTTTCGCTGGGGAGTGAGAAACATTAGGTACATACCACTTAAGGGTGTTTTGTGGGGAGAGGGGGGAACAGAGTTTCTTGTCCAACATGACAATTTCTATTTAAAGAACAACATATTGTTTTGAGAACAGGAACATTTAAAAAATCTTCAGTGCCCCTCAAAATGTTTATTTATGCCCAAGATGAAAACATAATAAACTAGTCAAGAGGCTTGCAAGGAATGGACAGATTTATGTCAATGAATGGCTGTTAAAGATTGAAAGGCTCCCACTAGAAAGTAGACTACAACAACTGTTAGTTGAAAATAGCTGTATAGTTGTGCTCAGAGTTTAGTCATAAGAATCGTCACTAACTCTACAGGTTTAACATTAGGCTTGCCAGGCCCCCTCTCTCCTCTGGCTGGAGTTTTTTGGGGTGGAGGTGAGGCAAGATCGCATGCACGGCTGTGCCAACACAATTGCGTCACTTCCTGTTTACACCCGGAAGTGGTGCATTGCAAGGGGCCTCTTAAAAGGGGGCCTTTAAAAGGCCCCTTGCAATGCACCACTTCCGGGTGTAAGCGCGGTGTACCACTCAAACTCCCATTTTCGGTGGTGTAAACTCAAGTAAGGGCAGAAGGGGCATTCCTGACCCAAAAGGGATTAGGAAGTAGCGTAGAGGTGGCTCCACCCTCAGGAACACCCCAGTAACCCCCCCTAGATGCCAGTATGGGGAGTGTTAAGTCCACGTGGGGAAGACACACGAGGTCGAGACGGAGTTCCAACACAACGCTTTATTGGAGTACAAAACAGAACTGAGGACTGTGCAAAATGGCCCCGCTTATATTCCCCCCTGGCCGCTTGTGGCCACTCCCCCCCTGATAGGGGGGAAGCAACCCCCGGGTCGCCAATGGTGCGACCCGGCTTAGGGCCAATGGGGAGCGCTGGCTTGGGCCAATAGCGCGAGCAGGGTTTAGGAGCCTTTGTCTGGGACTCAAACTCCTATATCTTCCCCTGCTTACCCACCTAACTAATTACATACACAACACCCTTCCCCCCTAAGTCCGAACACACCAAGAGCACACAAAGTCTTTGAGGTGGCTTGGTCGTGTTCATACTTGCTGCGACCTCCGTGGTGCTGGAACCGGCGTCTCAGGCACGGGAGCTGCTACTGGAGCAGCGGTTGGCTCGGTCGCGCTAGCGGTGGGAAAGGTGGTGTCTGACAGCTCCTCGGAGGTGCTGGCTGGCGGATGCTCCCTGTCCCATTCGGCCTCTGCTGGAGCTACTGGCTCCAGCGCTTGGGATGATGCCAGGACTTCCACGGCGGAGGCGAGGTCAAGGGCGTCGGCTAGGCATCAGCACAACTGGTCAATGTGCCGCCTTAAGACGCAACCCTCAGGGGTGGCAACCCTGTAGGAGACCGGACCTGTGGCTTCTTGCACAGTAGCTGGAAGCCAGGCTGATCCCGACCCGTAATTGCGGGCGTAGACCGGATCGTCCAGCTCTATGACCAAGGGGGTGGCAGTTGCGTCCCTGTGGGTCGGGCACTCTGGCGCCAAGTCTGGGTGCAGCTGGTCGAGTGCAGTCTTGGGCCAGCGGCCCATAAGAAGCTCAGCGGGGCTCTTACTGGTCGCGGAGTTGGGGGTGGTGTGTTGAGCCAGGAGGAAGTTCACTAGCTTCGCGTCCCAGTCACCCCCACTGAGGCAGCCCAATGCATCCTTGGTTGTGCACACCATGCTCTCAGCCTGTCCATTGGTGGCAGGGTGGAATGGAGCGGAGGTCACGTGACGGATTAGGTTGTTTGCCATGAACTCCTGGAATTCTGCCGATGTGAATTGTGCCCCATTGTCCGAGACCACCATGTCCAACAGCCCGTGTGTGGCAAAGAGCTGCCGCAGCATCCGGACGACCACCTGGGAGGTCATGGAGGAAATGGCTACTACCTCCAGCCATTTTGAGAAAGAGTCCATGACAAGGAATGTCTTGCCCTGGAATGATCCTGCAAAATCTATGTGGATGCGGGACCAGGGCATGCGTGTTGACTCCCAGTGCTGGGTCGGTGCGGGTGGCATTTCAGGTCGGGACTCCTGGTAGGGACAGCAGCGCTTGACCCATTCTTCAGAAGGCCCCCTGGTGGGTGACGATCGTCTGCGCCTTGGCCGACTCAGAGTCCACAGGCAGCTGCTGGTACACCTGGGCCAGGTCAAGCTTTGTGAAGACCTGGCCCCCGGCGAGGGAAGCCAGGAGGTGACTGACCACCGGTACTGGATATGCGTGGCTTTGGAGCACCTTGTTCACTGTGCATTTGTAGTCTGCGCAGATGCGGACGTCCCCGTTGGCCTTCAATGGCGTCACTATCAGGGTCTCCCACTTGGCATTGGGCACCGGCACCAGGACGCCCTGGCCAGCGAGACTGTTGAGCTCAGCTTTGATCCAGTCCTTGAGCGCGAAGGGAACCCGGCGTGGCTTGAGGCGGATGGGGGTGGCGGCGGGGTCGACACGCAGGTGAACAGACGGCCCCTTATAGCAGCCAAGCGGCCCTTTCCAGACGTCCTCGAACTCGGACCAGACGGAGTCGAGAGCGGACTGGGAGATGTGGTGAATGCCCCCAATGTGGAGCCCAAGGGCCGGGAACCACTGAGGCTGGCGCGGGGCCCGGCCATGTCATGGATGGGTTGAGCGACGCCATCTTTCCTGGCCAGGTCTGCTGGCCGTCCCTTCTTTGCAGAGCGGCAAACCTTCGTGATGTGGCCAACCCTGCCACAAGCCCAGCAGTTGGCGTCGTGAAAACAGCAGGATCGGCAATTGTGCTGGTCGCCGCAGCTGGCACACGGGCGAGCCACGGGGCCCTGCGACTATCGGCTGGGGCATGAAATAGTTCCCCAGTGTGGCCAGAATGTCCTTTAAGGGTGCCTCGAACACCTTGGTGTGGGCCATCAGGGACTGTGCGAGCTGGAAGGTCCGTGGCCCACACATGCTTAGGAAGATCGAGCGCTGCTTGCCGTCGTCGTCAATGTCGTTGGCGTCCATGAAGCAGGCAATGCGATCCGCGTAGCTCTCCCACTCGCTGGGGTTGGCGGAGTCGAATGCTTCCAGTGACCCACGGGTGGCCATTGCAGTAGCAAGCCGGACTGCCTACCAGCCTTCGTCACCACTGTTAAGTCCGCGTGGGGAGGACACTCGAGGTCCAGATGGAGTTCCAACACAACGCTTTATTGTCGTACAAAACAGAACTGAGGACTGTGTAAAACGGCCCTGCTTATATTCCCCCCTGGCCGCTTGTGGCCACTCCCCCCTGATCCATGATAGGGGGGAAGCACCCCCCGGGTCGCCAATGGCGTGACCCAGCTTAGGGCCAATGGGGCGCACTGGCTTGGGCCAATAGCGTGAGCAGGATTTAGGAGCCTTTGTCTGGGACTCAAGCTCCTAGATCTTCCCCTGCTTACCCACCTAACTATTTACATACACAACAGGGAGTTGTGCTGTTGGAACTCTGCCAGGAGGCTAGGGCTGTTGAAAAAAAATTCGGTATAATTTGGATTCAGCCGAATTCGGCCCGTCTGGATTCAGGATATGCCAAAGTCCGAACTCCCTCACTTTGGGTCTGTGCAAATGGGCGGGAATTCAAAGTTCTGAAAACAAAATCGGCCGAACAAAGCCATTAAAAACACAACCACGCCTTTCCAGGGGGCATTTTTGGGGGTAGAGGTCCCAAACTTTCAGCGGAGCTTCAAAGGACCCTTCTTGCAAGACCCCCCAAGTTTTGTAAAGATTGGGTCAGGGGGGGCTGAGATATGGGCCCCGAAAGGGGTCCCCCACCCTTAATGTGCATCTCTGAGCAGAGCTTGCCGCCCACGCACAAAGCTCCCAGCCCCGACAAACAGCTGAGCTGCGGGGAGCAAGGGCGGGGCAGGTGCGAAGAAGTTTGCAAAGCAACACAACTGCAAAGCAACACAACCATGCAAAGCAACATGTTTGCAACCATGCAAAGCAACACCTGACACCTGGAAGTTTGCAAACCATGGAAAGGGACAGAGGCAGCTAGCTATGCATAATGAGCAGGAGGGGGTGGAATTTCCCCTTTTGCATCAGACTCAGGACCAGGCAAATGCATTCTTTAAGTCACCATTTGAAAACCAGTTTTGAGCAAACATCAAAATAGACCTAACCAATCTTACGAATGAGGGAAAACCTGAGGACACACAACTGAAGCCCCCCCTCAAACCAAGGAGAGAGAGACTCGAGGGGGCACACACACCCCAGGCAGAATGGGCGAAAGCCCCCTTTGGCTTCCCCCACTCACCCACAGAAACTGCTCCCTCCCCCCCCACACACAGACTCTGCTTTCCCCCCCCCCCACACACACACACACAGGAGAAAAAATATAGATTAAAGCCCCCAAAGGGGTCTTACTGTGGCTGTCTTCTGTTCCATCAGGAGGGGCTGGGAGGACTGGGTAATCCAATACGATTCTATTTAAGCACGGGAGGTTTTGCCTCGGATTTGCCGCTCTGGAGATTCATACAGGATCCGGGTGATCCATTCATCCCAATAGGGAAAAGGGGAAAGCCCATATCTTGGGACCCTCTGACCCAATGTTTACAAAACTTGGGGGGTCTCTTAAGAAGGCTCATCTGAAGCTATGCTGAATGTTTGGGGCTGCACCCCCAAAAATGCGCCCCCTGCAGCCACGGAAAGAGAAAAGGGGGAGGGAAAGGGGGTGGAGCCCATATCTCAGGACCCCCTGACCCAATGTTTACAAAACTTGGGGGGTCTCTTAAGAAGGCTCGTCTGAAGCTCCGCTGAAAGTTTGGGGTCTCTACCCCCAAAAATGCACCCCCTGCAGCCACGGAAAGGAGGGAATGTGCACACGCACCCCCCCACACACAAGGATTTATCTCTCTTTCTCTCCCCGGCTGGGCCGCGCAGCAGCTGATTCCTCCAGTACTCAATCCTGACTGATTGGCCAGAAGAAGACCCAGCTTGGCCACCAATTGGCTGGGGGAGAAAGCTGCTTACTGATGGTTATGCTGCTGTGGCCCGAATTTACCGAATTTATTCATGAACTCCTGAACTCGCTGAATTTGGCTCCCCCGTTTTCCCACCATTTTTGAGTTCGGTTCGTCCCGAACTAAAAACCGCCGAATTAGGGGAAATTCAGCTGTTTTTTGGTTTGGGCCGAACTGAATCGACAGCCCTACAGGAGGCTGCTCTGGCACCTGAGCCCCACACTGCTGTGCCGGACCCCCAGGGCCAGCATAACTTGCCGTATGCCAACCTCTGTGCCAGTTTCCATGGTGCAAGTGGCATGGATGCCGGCATAGGAATTACACTTGTTCCTGTGTGGCTCCACTCCCCCTTTCAGGATTGCACACCTAGTTCAACACTAATAAGGAAGATTCTGGTATTTAACATCCATGTTGCATTTTCTTGTTTTCTCATTATAGCATAAAGCATCTATGTTTTGCTACTTATTTTCATTGTGTGGGCTCTCCTTCTTTGGAGGTTTTTAAACAGAGGTTAGTTGGCCACCTGTCAGGAATGCTGATTCTGTGAAATTAGGCAGATCATGAGTGGGAGGGCAGGAAGGGTTGCATCAGTGTCTGGCTCTCGTGGCCCTTTCTTACATGCCCAGGGTTATGCTGAATGCCACTTTGGGGTCAGGAAGCAATTTTCCTCCAGGCCAGATTGGCCAGGGATCCTGGAGGGTTTATTTTCCCATCTTCCGGGCATGGAGTAGGGATCACTGGGTGGGGTGGTAGTTGTGAATTTCCTGCATTGTGCAGGGGGTTGGACTAGATGACCCTGGTGATCCCTTCCAACTCTCTGATTCTATGATTCTATGTCTTATAGTAGGTATGCAATTTAGAATGTCATCTTTTAAGCTAAATTGGTATTTATAGTTTTAACTTGTATGTTTTTAACTTATATATTTTATATTGTAATGTATTGTTGTTGGAAGCCGCCCTGAGCACAACTTGGTTGGGAAAGGGCAGGGTATAAATAAATAAAATCAATAAATAAGTAAATAAAGTTTATCCATCTTTTCAAGCTGCTGGTTCCCCAAACAGTAAACAGGAACAAAAAACCCTCAAAAACCTTAATTAAATTGCAGTAAAAGCACATTTAAAATCCATAACACTTAAGAACAGCAGAAAGACAGATCTGTATGTAACAAACAAAAAAAGAGCCGCTCTTTTTGGCATAATCCATTACATGAATTCTGCACAGCTTATGGAAGAAGACCCACTAGGCTAGATTTTTTTCACTGTTCTATATTGTAATGTTTGGCTGAGTGTGTATCACTAAATAAAAGTGCTGGGTTAGATAATAAAAGCTTTTATGAAAAAGTCTTCATGTGATTGGAAAAAAATGTGGACAGGTCAGATACACTTTCCTCAAAAGACAATCCCATAGGAAAACTTGCCAACAGGCCTGGAGACTCCTAAACTGGAGGCTCCTCAGTACTGTCAGCTTTCCCTAATGAATTACTTTAAAAGATGGTCTTGCAACTGTTTTTGATGTTAAATACCCACAGCCCAGTTGCAGTTTGATTCAAGTGAAACTTTCCCCAGAAACTTGCGAAGAGCCTAGCAAATCTAAACCCTTCCTTCTGACACCACTTTCTTATCCACACACTGAGATCTCTAACCTGGCCTTGTGTATTGTACAGGTAGCAATTCTGAGAATAGTGACCTTGAGATCCTGGATTTTAAATCATCTGTCTAGTAACCTAATTTTTTCCCCCTCCAGGACCTCCCAACAGCACTTCCCAATGCCAATGGTGCCAACAAGCACCATCACTGCTGGTTTCTTTTTTACACTACACCTATCTAAGCAATAAGAGCCCCACAGTGCAGAGTCATAAGTTGCAGTACTGCAGTCCAAGCTCTGCTCACGACCTGAGTTCGATCCCAACGGAAGTGGTTTTCAGGTAGCCGGCTCAAGGTTGACTCAGCCTTCCATCCTTCCGAGGTCGGTAAAATGAAGACTCAGCTTTCTGGGGATAAAGGGAAGATGACTGGGGAAGGCACTGGCAAACCACCCCATAAACAAAGTCTGCCTAGTAAACATTGGGATGTGACGTCACCCCATGGGTCAGGAATGACCCAGTGCTTGCACAGGGGACCTTTACCTTTATCTAGGCAATGCATTATGTCCCATCTAAGCAATAAAAGTTAGCTACAGACCTGTATTCCATTGCTTAAAACTAAGAGATATCCACCAATTCTATAGACATTTCATAAAACAAACAGGTGATGAAACAGATGCAATGACTGAAAATACTACAATCAGGGAAAAATAAGGCCACGCGTAGGGTAGGAGGGGGGGGGGAAAGAACAAGATGCAAGGTAGAGCAGTTGATTTGATCTTTTAGATCCCAACACATTTCACTGTAAGCTTGGTCAGAGGATCTTACACAGAAACATCTCTGGCTCCCAAGGTGGGAAATGCATTGGGATCTAAAAGGTCTAATCAACTGCTCTATCTCGCACCTTGTTCTTTATTTCTCCTGAAAATATTACAAGCCAAAGCATTACAATATAGAATGGTGAAAGAGATCTAGCCTGGTGGGTCTTCTTTCATAAGCTGTGCTGAATTCAGGTAGTGGGTTGAGCCAACGACTGAGATATTACTCCCCCCCTCCAAAATCACAATCAATTGTGAGATTTGTAATGTCTTCACTGTCCCCCAGAAAACCTTTCTTCTAGAACGAAACATCCTCCTTTGTCTAAAAATCTATCAGCATCTCTCTCTTTCTTTGTCACTTTCTTTGTCACTTCTATTTTTATTTCAATGAGACAAAATTCAGGACAGTGCGGAAAATAATTGACACCCTTCTTAGTATCATCAGGGGAGAAGGAGAGGGTAAAGGCCACTTCCCTGCACTTTTCTGGATTTTCAGGTTCCTTCTCAAATAAGTGGAGAGCAGCAAATGCTAGGAAGGGTTAAGTACTTCCTCCCAGTTGCTGCTTCTACCCTGCAAATCCTCCGTCATTCCCAAAGTATATGTCAGTAGAAAACATGGAGTTGGAATCCTGCCTGTGCTGCTGGAGACTTTGTTCCCCTCTTAGAGCACATCCCCAGAGCTGCAAATCTAGAGGCTAGTTGTTCTTCTATGCTGATGTAAAACCATGAAACAAATCAGGTTGTACATTTGAATGCAATGCACCAACACACAACTAAATAATGGAATGCAGTCAGTGGACCAAAATACTAATTTGGGCCACTTGTCTGTCACATTGACATAGTATTCAGAGTGGTATCAGTTTCTGCTGCAACTCTTGTTTTCTTGAGTGGTACAAAGTTTCCGACTTCGCTAAAACAGATCTTGCAGAAACAGCCTTTTTTTCCCTAAGAGATTTTTATAGATGGTCGTCTCCTTGGCCTCTTGTCACCAGCATCAGTAAGGAATGGCAACTTTAACTCTGGAGCCACAGTAATAGGTATAATTTCGTTTTCAAAGGGCACAGCAGCATTAGCCCATTTCCTGTGCAGCCAGATAGAGCAGCAAGGATTTCCCACACATTATATTTTTGCTATCTGTCCTCAACCAAAAAAGGAAAGAGAAAAGCCTCTCTACTGTCTAGAGAGATGAAAAGACCACTTAGGCCTATACTTCATCCTAGTTTAAAGAGCGCCTTGAAAAACTGCAGCTCCATAGAATTAGCCAGATTGCTGACCTTTTAGCTGATGTTTTAAATGGTTTTCCCCCCCTGCAGAATGTGTTTCTCAAGAAAGCCAGCTTTCGTGTTTTGAACAAAATTAAACTGTGTTATAACCATCCATACTTCCCTGGCAAAATATTAAACTAGAAAAGCATGTGAAACGTCTATGTTTTTAACGAATGTTTTCCAAAAGGCGCCTATAAACCAGAAGATCTCACATCTGTACAGATGGCAAGAATACAGATGCCTGTGGGGATTTAGGGACAGGGAGCCTTCTTCTCTATTGACTGAACTGCAGCTTAGATTGGTAGCCTTTTGAAAATCATTTATTGCCAATCTGCAGCCTAGTGAGAAATAAGCTTGTGATACCTTTAGATTTACTGGGGAACAAGAGCCTGAGAGGGATGCTCACACTGTGCTGAAGTTAACAGGACGAACTGTGCAGTCCTGAGCAGAGTTACATCCTTCAAAGTCCATTGAAGTCAATGGGCTCTATTGAGAATGGGGCTGTTAGGCTGCCTATCGTGCTATCCGAAGGAGATATGCTCAGCTCTGTTCAATTGGCCTTACTCCTAGAAAACTTTTCTTAGGATTGTACTACTAATGACCTAACTACAAATATACAAATGTCAGCCCCAACGGCTAGGGTTGCCAAGCAGTGCCTGGCAACCGACAGGAGGGGTAGGGCTGCCAACCTCCAGGTACTAGCTGGAGACCTCCTGCTATTACAACTGATTTCCAGCTGATATAAATCAGTTCACCTGGATAAAATGGCTGCTTTGACCATTGGACTCTATGGCATTGAAGTCCCTCCCCTCCTCGAACCCCACTCTCCTCAGTCTCCGCCCCAAAAACTTCCCACCAGTGGTGAAGAGGGACCTGACAACCCTAGTTAGGGGGGTAGTGTCCTAGGGAGAAAATTTAAAAAGGCAAAATATGATCTTGGCTACTTACTGGAAGTTGTGACCATAGAGTTCCTAGCTATTCCTAGAGCTACCTGGAAGTCACAAGCATAGCTCTAGCAATCTAGTAATCTTACCATAGAGTTTCTGGAGAGTACTAGAAAAATAAGCTTGTCACTTCCAGATAGCTCTAGGAATCACCAGGTACACTATGGTCAGAACTTCTGCTAAGTGGTCAAGTCCTTATTTTTCTTTTTCATTTGTATCCCCTGGATTGTTGTTCCTCAGTTTTCACCTGCCAATCAGCTGAGTATCAGCGGATAGATACTGCAATTGTCTGGAGGTTTCCCATTATAAGTGGGCAAATGAGAATCCTACTAATGACCCTTTTTTCCCCTCAGGAAATCCTGCTTCAAGGAGGAGGAGACTTTGACAAGAGAAGAGGCATGTAGATATGGATTTGGAGAAGAGAAGCAGTTGTCAGGAAAGAGTTCGGCATGTGTGCATTGGCGCACATGCATGCACACGTAGGAAATTCTCCTCTTAAAATTATCCCCTATGCATCTTTTCCTGAGGATGCTTTGGGAGTTCATTTACATTCATTTCAGTGTAACATGTTAGTAGGCTTTAAATCCAAGTGTCATATATTTAATTCTGAACTGATCCACAGAGTGTAGATCAAAAATCTGCAAAATTGAACCACAGTCAGACAGGGTATTTCTCTACCAACATGAAAGAAGTCCCTGTATTGATGACAAATTTGAAATCTAAAAAAACGGGAAGGGGGACAAAAATCCCCAAAATAATAGAAACAACATCTGCAGTTTTAAAAAAGAATGCCTACTGAACTCTGGCAAGACTATGTTCTGAGATCTCAGTGGCCATTTTGGGGGTTGCTAGGCAACCACAACAGACCTTCCCAACCAAGCCTCTGTTTCTATACAGCAAAGTTGTGGGGGAGAAGAGTGGATTGGGAAGCCAAAACAGCCCAGGAAAATTACATCCCCTACCCTGTTAAGTCCCACCCTGTCATCAAAGAGGACTACTTGAGGCCAGGCCCAGTGGTGTTCACCAGTAGCTGGCAATCAGCACACAACTTTATTGAGCCTGGGGTGCCAGCAGCCACCACATCTTGCTCAGGCCTGTTGGCAATCATCACATGACTCAATCAGGCTTGGTGATGGCTGCCATGGCACGTTTTTCAACTTGGCCAGAACTTCCTTGGGGAGAGAGAATGGAAAGCTGAAGATTGGAGGGCAGATAAAGTTTGTTAGGTTGGTGGGTAGGAAGAAGAGAAGGAAGCAGGAGTCTATGGGAGGTGTAGGGCTACCAGCTCCAAGTTGGGAGGAACTTCAGTGCCACAGAGTCCAATTACCAAATCAGCCATTTGCTCCAGGGGAACTGTTCTCTGTCTCCTGAGATCAGTTTTAATAGCAGGAGATCTCCAGGCGCCACCTGGAGGTTGGCAACCTTAGGGGAAGAGAAAAAGAAAATAGTGGGGGATACAGATGGAAATTAGATGCCCCCTACAAGTCCACTTGTTCTAGTCTATTTTTTAAAATTATTCTGTCCATTCTCCTTTTCTACTTTTATGCTTTGAACTCCTTTGCTGAATACCTTCAAGTTGCCACCTGTCCTGATTCCTTAAATCCCTGTTCAAATCTGTTAAGAGCCTTTCACTTAACCTCTTTGCCCTCAAGTAAAACAACACATAAATGTCTATATACATGAGTTTTATCACATTCAGTCTTAGTTATTAATCTTTTCTTTTTGTTATGTGTTACTCTTGCCATTCCCTTTCCATCCCTCTTTTAGATATATCCCTTCAGTGCGAAAATGTAGGTTATGCACTCTTTAAGGCAGAGATAAGTTTGCTTTTTTAAGGTCATTCTGGCCATGTATAGATAAATCATCAGCCATCTGACTTAATTAAATGTAAGCACACATACCTGGATGGCCCAGGCTAGCCTGATCTCATCAGATCTAAGCAGGGTCAGCCCTGGTTAATATTTGGATGGGAGACCACCAAGGAATACCAGGGTTGCTGTGCAGAGGAAGGCACTGGCAAACCACCTCTGTTAGTCTTTTGCCTTGAAAACCCCATAAGGAGTCGCCATAAGTCGGCTGCGACTTGACGGCACTTTACACACACACACAAGCACACGTACTCTTTATGTATCCTACTGTTCCTCCAACATGCTGAGGTCAATGTATAGTTTGCCTTCCCTTATCTCACAACAAGTGAGTTTTGTGACTTTGAACCCAGGTCTCCCCAATCCTTGTCCAATATTCTGACCTCTATACTGCATTGATTATGGACTGAATTAACCCAAGGTAATTTATAACATGTGGAGAGGAGATGGTATGGTATAGCCCTATCTTGTCAAATCTTGGAAGCTAAGCAGGGTTGGTACTTAGAAGGGAGACCACCAAGGAAGACTCAGCAGAAGAAGGCAATGACAAACCACCTCTGCTTCTCACTTGTTTTGAAAGCCCCTTGCTGGGGTCACCATAGTTCAGCTATGACTTGATGGCACTTCACACATACAATTTAAAACATGGGATGTGGAGTGCTATAGTACAACCCAATCTCATCAGATCTTGGAAGCTAAGCAGGGTCAGTATTTGGATGGGAGACCACCAAGGAAGACTCTGCCGAGGAAGGCAATGACAAACCACCTCTGCTTCTTATTTGACTTGAAAGCCATATGGATTCACCATAAGTCAGCTGTGACTTAATGCCACTTTACACACACAGAGACACACAATTTAAAATATGGAGGTAAACAAAAATTCATTCATTCATTCATTCATTCATTCATTCATTCATTATAATTACTCTGTGGGCCTAGCAAATCATGACAGGAAAAGTTCAACACAGATCAGGAATCTGATAGCATTGACAGTTGTACCTTTGCACACATTTTGGCACATAATGAATGAAATATGGCATTATATATTCAAAAATGGTGTCGGATTTTGATTCTGGTTTTTTATTTTGTTTTGTACTTTAAGAACAGCGTTAGATTAGATGCCTTTGGATAACGGGAACAATTCTGCCAAAGCATCAGCACTGCTCCTTTGTGTTTCTCCACCCACTTCTTTTCTCTTTTTTTCATTGCTTGCTCATAGCAGGAGGGGAAGAGAGTCAACCAAGACCATCTGCTGAATTGACTCGAAGCCTTACCAGATATTTGAATCCTAACCAACAGAACAGCTCTCAACTAAATTTGTCTCTTCTAACCCTTCTATTTAATGGTCCCAACTCACAAAGGACTCTTGTCTTGATCTGTGAAGAGATGAGTGAATTCATAATAATGAAACATGAAGAGGGAATGCTTTTGACTCTACCTCCTTATCAGCTGCAGCCTCATGAGAGGGTCAAGCTCATCCTCAAAAGCCAACTTTCACTCAGAGTTACAGGGTATCCATGCAATTAAATTGAAATCCTGGGATTTGTTTCTTTGGATGGATTTTTCTTGTTCTTTATTTCTCCAAAGCAATGCACAAGATATCAAATCAAGCAGCCACTTAGACGTGCTCCTGTGCTGTAATGAGCCAATTTCTGTTTAGGTCCATTCATTTGAACTTCTGTTCAGATTAAATTAGAATAAACTTCCAACAGTTTCCCTCATCAAAGGCATGAGCCAAAAGGAAGGCTGTTTTCTTAGATGATACAGACTGTGGGAGCAATCATAAGCAAGTATACTCAGAAGTAAGTCCCATTTTGTTCAATATGGCTTACTCCCAGGAAAATGTTTTTAGGATTGCAGCCTCTATACAATACAAAATTTAAACAAGCTGAACCTATGGGGCCAGTTCATACAAGATGTATTTTTAAATACATGTTCAGTCCCTGCTGTCTTTATACACATTTATGTGGATAATGGAAATTAGAATTGAGTTATGTGAGAAATTGACAATATGTTAGTGATGCTAACAAGAGGGAAAGGGGGCTCAATGTGGACCCAGTCAACTCAAGCTGTCTCATAATATTTCAAAATGAGCCCATATCTCACTTGAAATGGGGTTCATTCCTCCCACCAGCCACCACTCTTCTACTCCCCATGCAAAACACTGGGGAAGAGATTGGAGGTGGGCTCTCACTAAAATCCTATACTGCCTGACCTCCAGAAATAAGACTCTGAGCATAATGTCATAATTTCTTGCTAGGGATCCTGGGATTTGTAGTTTAACTTGTGGAATTGGGAGGCAAACAAAACTATATCCTCTACCATCCCCAGTGATAATTTCCTGCAGAGACTGAGAGTTTTATTTGCCTTCCATTTTAGTCCAAGGGGCAGGAAAACTGCAGATCCCTTATTTATAGACTAGAGCATTATTTATAGTGGGGTTTTTTTTGCTTTTATGATTGTGATCCTTATATAAAAGTCACCAGAAATTAATTATTTAACCCTTTTGGGGTCTGTTGGAATTATACCTTCTCATAGTTGCATTACCATCGGAACATTTTGGTAATGATCCTCTTGGTAATTCTTATCAGAGAGCCAGCGTGGTGTAGTGGTCAAGAGTGGTGGACTCTAATCTGGTGAACTAGGTTGGTTTCCCCACTCCTCCACCTGAAGTCAGCTGGGTGCCCTTGGGCTAGTCACAGAACTCTCTCAGTCCTACTTACCTCACAACGTATCTGTTGTGGGGGCAGGAAGGGAAGGAGATTGTAAGCTGGTTTGATTCTCCTTAAAAGGTAGAAAAAGTCGGCATATAAAAACCAACTCTTTTTTTTCCCTTTAGTACACTGAGGCCAGACTCTCAGTAACTTGTGCTGGTTCCCTCATACCCTATTTATTTTATTTTATTTAAACTATTTCTGCCAGCTCTTTGCAGAGCTTTTGAAACAGCTTCCACGCAAAGATTTTTGTTTGATGCACATGGTCAATTTAAAAACAATAAAATCCAAACCTGGCTGTTAAAAAAAACCTTGAGAACAGCTATTTAAAAGCTCCTTTACAAACCAATGAGAAAATCACAGATCCAAATTTAAAGGGCAGGAGTTAAGGACCAGTCAATGGCCGAAAACGCACGGTCACTTACTCCGGTTTCTGCCCAGTCTCCTCACTGTTTATTCCCTGTTTCACCCAGGATCAAATCCTCACAAATGAACGGCACCTCAGTTGCTGCTGGCTGAGCACTGTCTAAACCCAAAATGAACCCGGTTTTGTGATTGAGGACCCAAACTGTTACCCCTGACTCGTTTCGGATTAACACGAGCTGAGTTCCGGCGTCAAGACGTCCCGCCCGCCTCCAAACCCCTCCCCTTGCAACCTCACTGCTTTTTTTGCATAATTTTTTCCACGATCTACCGGAAGCTGGGCGTGGACACCAGAGCCGTTACTCTCCTGCCCGCCAAATTTTCCCACTCTCACCCTCCTGCCCATTATTCGGCATTCCTGCATGCTCCCAGTCCTAGGCAAGGAAATGTCTGTCTCAAGCTGCCCATTCGGGGTGAGGGGAGTCTCCTGGAGGGTGAGAGAAACCCTCAACCTGATTTGTTTTGGGGGGAGGCGAAGGTCCAGGAGGCCCTGGGAGCGACTCATCAAAACTACGATGTTTTTGAGCGCATAGCTCAACAGATGAGGAGCAGGGGCCATGCTAGAAGTGCAGTAGAGTGCAGGAATAAGACCAAAACTCTGAAAAAATAATACAAAAAGTCTGTGTCCCACAACTCCATCTCGGGCAATGATCCCCAATACTGCCCTTACTATCACCATCTGCATTGAATTTTCCGTGGAGACCCAAGCATTTCTCCAGATAACCTCATAAAAAGCATGAATCTGGTTGTGGTAACAGATTATCCAAGCCCACAGGTTCAGGTCTGAGAAGGCTCAGCAGAAGGCTCAGCAGAACTATTCAGCCATGAATATGGAGCTGTCGATCCCTCTTCCATCACCTTTAATTCAGACGGCCATGGTGAGTACAATTCCACCTTATCCTCCCCCACGCACACGTTATGATCATTCTTTGGCGGGGATGAGCTTTGAAGCCAGCCTTTGGCCTAATCATTCTTTGAACTGTAAATTCCCGATGTTCAAACACACACACCCTGCAATCTTTCTTCCAGAGCGGGATTTCACACCCTGTTCTTTCAGCATCGAGGAGGGTAGTTCCTTGGAGGACGTGGACTCCGATGAGACAATGATCTCCCTTTTCGGAGAGCCACCCCTGCTACCAGACACAGCTGCAGGTATGGAGATATTTTTTGCGCAGGAGCCAGCACCGGAACCGTATGCCGCTGTGCATCCACAATGCCAGCTGGCATTGTAGCCAGGCTCCCAATACCTTCCATGAGCTGTGCAGCCTCTCCCATTGTTTCTAATCGGCTTGCCTGTCATTCGTTTTCGTGCATCCCAGCCTCACCTTGCTTTCACCCACTCCCTCTTCCAACAGCAACCGGTTCCCTTCCTGATTATTCCCATTTTCAATGATGCGTTGAGCCGTCAATTCACATCTCCCATACCAGTGGTGGAGAGCACCATGGCCACCTTTTGTCTGTGATGTGTGTCATTTTTCTTCTTTTGCAGCGTTTCAATCTTTTGTGGACCTGTGCTCTCAGTTCCCATGTAAGGGGGAGGGGGCTTTACCACATTTGGAAGGAACTCCGCTCTAATGGAGGGTGCTCCTTGCAGTCACTTTTGGATTCCGTTTGATACTCCCGGCACCGTTTGCTGACGGTGTGATGGGCCACCAGCCTTAGAAAGCCCCCTCCCCCCCAATGGCGCCATTTTCCTTGGTTTGGAGTGGGAGCCTTGATGACACCCGCCCGTGGTCCTCGTTCCAAAATGAGATGTTGACTGAGCATCGCTCATTGAACAGACAGTGAGGGCATGTGACCACAAAGTGGAAATTAATTAATTTTCTGGTTTTGCAGAATTTGTCATTTTGTCAGTTCAGTTCAAAAGTTCACACAAGATTTCCTGTGAATGTTTGAGCTTGGGAACCCCTGTCACCACAGACGTCCCGCTGACAGCCCCATATTAGTTTCCTCGACATGACAAATCCCTTCTCTTCTGAATTTCTTTTCCAGGAAATGACACGGGAGAAATCAACATTGACAAAGTAGGAGCACCGGAGACGCCAACCGCCAACAACGTGGGGGGTGAGTGGACTCTACCCCCACAAGGTGTGTGGGGACACCAGCCTTAGGATTCCACCCCCCCATCACCACAGCATGCAATTTTTCTGGGTTTAATGGGGAGGCATCCGTTATAAAACCCTGTGGTGCTCGTCCTTAAAGGAGATTTTTAGTGAGTTTCTCACATTGGGCTGACTGCGAAGGGAGGTGGCGACAGAGTGGAGATTAAATCATTTTCTGCTTCTGTCGAAACTCTTCTTTTGTCAATTCGCTTCACAGGCTACCTTGGGCTCTGATAGGTGCGGATTACTATCGACACCACTTGCCACCCCTGTCATCACAATCTTTCATACCCCCCTTGGGGTTTCCTCTCCATGACACATGCATTAACTGTGGAGGATTTTTTTCAGTCAGGATATGACAGGGGAGAACACAACATCAGAGGAAGAACATCATCTGCGCCAATCACCAACTACTTGGGAGGTGAGTGAAATCTGCCCTCATAAGGTGTGTTGGGACGATTGCCTTAGGATCACCCCCCCTGCAAGTGCACCATTCTTCAGACTTTTAAGGAGAAGCATCCATAAAAACACCCTGTGGTTCTTGCCATCTAAGGATGTTTTGAGTGAATATCTGACATTGAGCTGACTGCAAGGGGATGCGGCATCAGAGAGGAAATTAAATCATTTTCTGCTTCTGTGGAATTTCTTAATTTTTTTTAAATAGGTGCACAGGCTACCTTCAGCTCTCATAGGTTCAGATCACTATTGGCACCCCAGTCCACCCCTGTTATCGCAAACTTCCATGCCCCCCCCCCCGGAGTTCCCTCTACATTAGACATGCATTACTTCTGTCAGATTTCTTTTCTCAGGAAATGACAGGGGAGAATGCAACATCAACAGAGGAGGAACATCAGCAACGCCAATCACCAGCTTCATGGAAGGTGAGTGAAATCTACCTTCAGAATGTGTGTGGGGATACTTTCCTTAGGATCCCCCCCCCCCAAAGTTCACACCATTTTTCTGAGTTTGAAGGAGATTCATCCATTGCAACACTCTGTGGTTCTCATCTGGGAAGGACATCTTGAGTGAGAATGTCACGTTGAAGGGACAAGCAGGAGAAGTTAATACTAAGTACAAATTGGATCACAGCAGTTAACCTCAACCCTATGCTCATATTTTAAAAAGTTGACAGTTGTTTCTCAGAACAACGGTCCTGTACGGGAAGTTGGAAATGCGTTTTCCTTGGTGCCTTTTTAAATGTGGGTCAAGAATTGCATCTGCTATCTATGCCGAGTGTCAAACCATGGGTGGATCACAACAGGCCATGGATCAGGACCATCGGACTTACATGGAGTGCAGTGCATGTTCCGGCGACGGTGGGACTAACATTCAGGCATTGGGTGGGGTGGGGGTGCACTGAATGGTCCCCGTGGTCCACTCCAACTTCCCCATTCCATTACACACTGTTTGAATTTTTAGACCCCCACGAATCCACATTTTTTATTTTCCGCCTCTGCAGGATTTGTTATTTAGTCTACTCCGTGGACAAGTCATCTCGAGCTCTCACTCTCCTTCCCCAACTGTCAACCATACAGGAACCAAGGGAAAAAAATCATGAAAATGGACTTTTGAGGGAAAGACCGAGGCACACTGCTCTGAAGCATCCAATTATCAACAGGAGGTCATTCTCTTATCGCTGAGGGCACTCTCCTGAGCACCTCCCAGTGCTTGGGCAAACTCTGAAGTTGCCTCCAGACTTTCCACCACACAAAAGATAATGTAAAAAGGTCATAAATAAGATACCCACAAGACCACTGTCATTAAACTTGGACCTGAGTGGTTGATTAGCCAGTCCACACCACCAATTGTGGAACAGAAAGTCCCACAAGCACCACAGTGGTCATTCCCCCGCTGCCACAGGTGGGGTCAGGAAAAACAAAACACCAACAAGGTGCATCAGAAAGATGTTTTATTGGAACAATGTTGGAACAAAACAAGGCACAACTGATCGCTAGGAGAAATGCATTGATGGGGAAAAGCTGACAGTGGTTTTTAGCAGCGACTATGATTAAACATGTGGGTAGCGAGAACCTCCCGAATTTGTTTCCCCATATTGAGGTGGTGCTCGTCATTAGGGTTGTAATTTTCAGTAGGTTGTCGATGAACGACAACATCTTCGGCCTCAGGAATCTCCGAAAGATGTGAACGCTCAACAAAACCACGGCAGTCATGGTCTTTCCGCTCACAGATGTTGTGCAAAGCAATACAGGCTGCTATAACAGGGTTTGCATTACATTGCGCAATGCACAGTGGCCCAAACAACTACCACCAGCATGCCTTTAAATGGCCAAATGCTCGCTCGACCACATTCCGTGAATGGCAAATCGCACGGTTGAAGACCCTTTCCCTTCTTGTGGAAGGTCTCAGGTATGGCTTCATTAGCCACCGATGCATGGGGTATGCCCCATCAGCAATCATCATTGGTGGAACCATAACCCCCCCCCCCCCAAGGTAATGGTTGGGTTTCCAGGGATAAAGACACCATTATCCATAGCCCGGCAAAGATCAGACAGGGCGAAAACACACGCATTGTGGGCCCTCCCCGCCCAACCCACTTCATAGTCAATAAAACTTCCGGAGTGGTCCACCATGCCTTGTAGTTGAATGGAGGAGACATTTTTTTTGATTGCCAAATTCAGCTACCTTCCCTCCAGGGTTCTGGATCTGAATGTGGCAACTGTCTATGGCGGCCACGCAGTGGGGCATCCCCAGCCTGGCAAAGCCAGCCATGTTCTGTAATAAAATGGAAAAGGAGACAGAAGTTAGTGTGCATGAACCTACCACATATTATTACCGTACAAAACAAAGAAAGTATGAATGTGTTGAATTCATGAGAAAACCAGAGTCAGAGTGAAGCTCAATCTCAGCAGGAAAACTTGAGTGCAGCCTGGAAATTTGCAAACACCACAGGAGAAGGGTTGGCTCTAAAAATAAAGACCGAGGCCTCACAGAGGAACTGCATTTAGGGTCTGTAATGGACAGGCCATGTATAAGATAAGGGTGCAGAAACCAAAATATGAGTCTGGTGGAAGCTTGGCCAGAGGACAGTTACGGGAAGAGGGCCAAAGGTAGATGGAGGGTTAAGGTCCACAAAGTTATTAACGGTACAGGTAGAGTGGACAGGGAGAAGCTTTTCCCCCTCTCTCACTACACAAGAATGTGGGCTTATCCACTGTGGCCGGAGAATTAAATCTTCCTAAATTTTAAAACAAAGTATCACTCCAAACATCATGAGATTAAATTATAGAACTCCCCCCCCCCACTGGATTTGGTTATGGCCGGAAAATGGGAAGGCTTTAAGAGGGGAGCAGACATGTATTCTACCCCTGGGGCTATCAATCCACTTCCAGAACACTTCTGATAGTCCCAGGGGCCGCAATACTGATCCCAGAGCACCTTCGCTAGTCCAAGGGGCCCATAGTCAACCCCGGGGGGGGGGCTGTCATTGCAGTCCCAGATCACTGGAGCTAGGCCCGTGGCCTTTCATTCCAGCCCAAAAGCATTGTACATGGATTTAGAGAACTCGCTTTAAAATCCATCCCAAATTTTCTTCGCTACTCTGTGCAAGCCAATCATCAATCCAGGCCACTGCAATGCTCAATTGGCTGTGCAGCATCTCCCATTGTTTCCAATGGGCCAGCCTGTCATTCCTTGGAGTGCATCCCGCCCTCACCTCCCCGCCTCCTCCAATGCCCAGGAAATTGCTCCGATTATTCCGACATGGCCTGAGGGAAGTGAGAGGCACTCCTTGTTAATTTTTGGGAGTGCCGCCTCAGAGGACTGAGCTTCAGCTGCACTTGTCACTGAGCCCCCCAGGTGAACACTGGTTGTGGGGGGTTTATTCCCCCCCACAGTCCACGTCTATGGTGGAAGCGGACTACACTTGAATCAAACATTACCCCTCCCCTCCATGAATGTGTCCAATCACCTCCTCAAGTCATGACTGTGCTGTCAAAGAGTTGCGAGAACCACTCACCTTGTAAACGTCCCCATCAAGCTGCACAGTCTTCTTGAACAATTCCTGCTGCATGCAGACGGTCACCTCACGCACAATCTCCCCCACGGTGGTGGGTCCCACTCCGAATTGAGTGGCAACCACCCTGTAAACATGGCCATTAGCAAGGTACCATAGCGCTATGGCGACTCTCTTCTCCACGGAAATGGGGGCTCGCATGACAGTTGTCTCCCTCATAAGCCGCCCTCGCAGCTCCTCCACGATCTCAAAGAAGGTTGCTCGGGTCATGCGGAAGTGTTGGATCCACTGCTCATTGCTCCAGACCCCACAAACCAGGCGCTCCCACCAGTCCGTGCTCTTCGGGTATTGCCAGTCACGGCGGTGTGTGGGGACGTGTGCAAGGGTTAAAAACCTTCTGCGGGATTGGTGGGAGAACAGCCTGAAGTAACACAATTGGGTCTTTTTTCCACTTCTTGCCTGAAGGAACAGCTCTCTCCACACTCTCCTTCTTTTGCACCATCTCGCCAAAAAGGAGAACTACTCAGAGAAGCGCCTCTGACACAAGACCACAGAATTTGGAGAAGCACCTGCAGCTCTCCCGCCAAGACAGCCACAACATTGGCAGCCACATTAAAGGTCTCCATCTCCCACACTCCCTCGTATCTGGCCAGTGATCCGGAAAGCCGAACTATGGTTTTCGCAGACCAGCGGCGACAACCAATGGGGATGTCAATTTTTCAATATTTCAAAAGTGTATTTCAATTTTTTAAAAAAGGGGGGAGCGCAAGGCTGTCATTGGTCAGTTTGAGTCGACCAATCACCAGGGGGAGGGGGGTTGCTGAATGGCCAGGAAGTACGTATCTCCCGCATTTTCTGTTTTGACGGACAGATCAGCACACTGTTTTGCCACGAATCAACAAAGGTTATGCGCACAGATTCTCCCCCCGCCCTGGTTCATTTAATCCTGGCTGGAACGGGGAGGAGACTGGGCAGAAACTGGAGTAAGTGACCGTGTGTTTTTGGCCAATATGAACAGGAAGGGCAAGAAAATCTTATCAAAATCAGATCAGTCAAAAACAAAACTAGAGGCGAGATCAACCAACAAATCAGTTACAAAACTAACAAAAAATCTGGGGGAAAACATTTTTTTAGCACCTAAAACCACAAGCTTGGCAACTGATCTGGAGAGCGAATTCCATAGATAATCTACACTACTAAAGAGAAGATGTTGTCCACTTCTCTTTGGCAAGTGAGGGCACAAAACCTCACTTGCAGATCTTAGCTGACAAGCTGATCTATGTGGGAGAAGGCAGTTCTTTACATATATTAGTCCTAGACTGTAGGTAAAAAGCTATCACTTTGTATTATGGTTGAAAGCAAAATGACTGCTAGTGTCTATTATTCTGTAACAAAGCAATATCCCACATTGAGAGGATTGTTGTCCTATCACCAAAGCTACAACTGACAATGTTGCTTGATGTGTACTTGCACCCTCTTATGCTGACCTTCTAGTCCTAACTAGAGATATTTCCCATCACTTCCTAGAATATCTGGAAGATTCTATACCTATCATCTCTCTTCCCCCACCCACCCACTATCCCTATATTTGCTCCCATGTTTCCAAACACAATACCATTCTTAAGACTGCAAAGCAACAGAACACATGATCTTTTCCAGACAGCAGTCATTGATTGAATAGTCTTCACCAATTTATCACTACAGGGTTCTTCAAATTACCCATCCTCTCCCTTCATACCTCTGCCAGTTGGAGCTGAGCGTTCTGGGTAAAATGCCAGCAGTCGAAAGGTTAATAGCAATGGGACTACAATTCAAGCTTTTCTGATACATGAAGTTACAACACAAGGAGGAGAGGAAGAGAAGATTCTGGGTGATTTGTCATTCCCTGTTCTATCCTCCACCTCATCATCTGAGAAGTGTGCTTATTGAATCTATTCTCCAGCAACACTATTATACTGAAAGCACCGAGAGATCATCGTTTTGAAAAACTGATTGGAATAATGAAAAAGAAGCTCATTGCCTTTATCCCAGAAGCCCAACAATGACCAGAAGAGCAATTTTATCTCCAAGAGAAGCAAAATTGGCTCTCATTCTGCAAAGTACACTGGAGCCCTGTTAAAGCATTCATGACACAGAAAGGGAAGCAGGATCATACTTGATGGTCTAATCCCGAGACATCTGCAAGTATAGTCAAATGTCTGCATGGAGCCCTGAATAAACAAGAGCAACCAGCTGTCGTCGGAATTGAATTTGGATGAACCAAGTCATTTGTGGATAAATTAGCAAATAATTTGTTTCATCATGAGTTTGATTCCAAGAGTTTAGAGATTTCATAACACCAAGGTGTATCTGATGATGTCATCAGGCCATGGAGTTCCAGGTTGGAACTGTGGCTCAGTGGTAGAGGATCTAATTTAGATGCAGAAGATCCCAGATTTAATCCCTGCCTTTTCTACTTAAAAGGATCAGGCAGAAGGCGATTTGAAAGACCTCTTCCTGAATCCCTGGAGAGCTGCTGATAGTCAGAGACAATACTGACTTTGATAAACTGATATCTCTCTTATTCATTTTTAAGCACTAGAACAAACCATTTGTTTTTACCTAGGCTTTTAATTAAGGGGGTTCCATCTTTTTAAAGTTGTCTTTATGGTCTGCTCTAACTTGTTTTATTGATATCATTTTATGTGATTTTATGCCTGGGCATCTTTGTACATCCTTGTACAAGGCAGCAGCCCTGAAGCCCCAAATTACAGTAAATCGGACAATACTTCCCTTTTTTTAATGCCTAAATTAGGGAATGTCTCAAAATATGCTTAGAAAAAATCTTCAGTGTAAAACCACAGTAAGCAATGTAAATATGTAATATCTGGTATGTTTTGAGCAGGATCTTCAGGGAATTTAAAAACTGCTACAAGGAAAACTAGTTCCTTTCTTGGATCCTTTAAATGTTTTTTTTAAATGCACAGCTGTTTACTGGTGTTTTACATTTCATTTTTATTAGAAATCCCCAGCTTCTTTAGGTTGATTCCCCCTTTTTTTAGCTTTAAAGTGCATCTTCTTGTTTTGCAAGTTCAAACGACTCAGATGATTCCTTTCAATCCTTTTCCTTTGACTGGGTTTAACACCCCCTCTGGCACAAACAGTGTGATACATTCTGGATTCCTGGGGTTGTCACTGGCCACTAGAGCCTTTTACTGATGACATAATCGAGTATCAAGTTCACTATAGGGAGAGGCTGTGACTAAGTCGATAAACACAAGCATTGTGGGGATACTGGGACCAATCCTTAGAGTGCCAGTTAGACAGGATCCTTGCATAGTGTTGGAAAACATCCTTTTCTGCCTGAGACCCTGGAGATTTGCTGCCACTTAGGGCCAAACTAGATATTATGGTGTCCACAAGTCCAGCCTGTGGACACAAAGCCATTTTAGATCTGAACTTGGCCACTGAAAAATGTTTTGAGGTTCCAATCCTAATTGGGTCCACAGCACTGTGGAAACGCAATCTCCCCCCGCCAAAGCCTTTTAAATTGCTGAAACAACCATGTCAACACTTGAAAAGGCATGTGGGCAAGATTGGCTTGTTCTACCACTCTGAGTGCCTGATTGGGATCAGGTCCTCGCATTTTGAAATGGACAAATTCAGCTCTAAACTGGTGTTGGTGTCCAAGGGTAGGACCTATGGATGCCTTAACATCTAGTTTGACCCATATACTACATAATATTGATGGAACAGACTATATGGTACAGGTTTCTCCATGTCCATATGTTGATGAAAGGGCTTCTTTACTACCTGGGCTGAGGGGAAAACAACAGTGTGTCTGTTTTTGATGCAGTGTTAACACTTTGTCACTATAGTTTGTTGAGGGAGTAAATAAAACTGGCCTGAAATTTATTAACATCCTTCTAATACACAAATATACTGCTCTCTTCCTATAATTTTCAATTTCTTAACCAGAATAATATATTTAGATATTCATTTATTTACTTCATTGATATCCCCAATGGGAGATTATCCCCCTTAATTATCCCCAATTTAGACCCAAACTGGCTCACGTTGTTCTCTCTTCCATTATATCCTCACAACAACCCTGTGAGGTATGTTAGGCTGACAGTGTGTGACCAGCCCAGGGTCACCCAGCAAGCTTTTATGACAGGGTAGGGACTCCTACATCCTAGTCTGACACTCTAATCTCTACACCACGGTGGCTCTGTTTTTAGTTCTGATTTTCTGATATGACTGTTTTCCCTAAATAAACAAATACTAGGTTAATATTTATATACTGTGCCTAGGGAGGTTTGGTGCTGTGCCCTAAACTAAATGCCCACTACACTCTGGATAGTTCCTTTTGGGGAGTTTATGTAGTAGAATATGACCAGTGTTAAGTTAGCAACAAGTTAAATACTTTTGTCAATTCCAAATACTTCTGATATGTTAATCATACTGAAGCGGGTCGTGCTGTTCAGATGACAGGCTCTTAGAATGTACCACTTACTGAGAAGTGAAGGTATCTTATTCAGCCAATCATCGAGTAAGCAGGACTCAACAACTTTACTTACTTTTAAAAAGCAAGTCTTTTTATTAAAATACTTCTAGTAAAATATGTATAAATGCAGATTATCAAGTCTTTAACACTTCTATAAAAACTCTTGTAAAAATACAATGTATGTATGTACAATGTATGCAGTAAAAGCAAACAAGTCTTACATACTATTCAGTTTCAAAATCCAACTTCTAAAATATAACAGTCAAATTATTCTGATTCAGTTCAAAGTATCTAATTCACAAAGTCTAGGGTAAAGTATTTAAGCCATATATACCATTCAGCCTTTTCTGAGAGCCTAAATCTCTGGGCTAACTGTAGTTGTATTTATACTGTTTCTAGACTCATTAGGAGAAAAGAGAGATTCTTTTTCCCCCACCTTAAGACAGCTTTTTCATCCAACAGGAGGAATACTTGTTATACCTTTTATTCCCTCTATCAGATATCATGAGTAGTGCAGATAGTGAAAGTTAGTTAGCTCTTGAAAGAGCTGACCTTAAGAGAATTCTATCAGCCTGTTCTAAGGACATTTGCTTTTCACAGGCTTTTCATTACACAGACCTCTATAGTTTTATAGTTCAGTTTGCATGCTATGTTCAAGCTTTATATGGAATTAATTCTGCACATGTTCACAAAATACCATAATTATGTCAGAGACTGTGACAATACTAGCATACATTCTACTCCTAACAGGAGTAGAATGTAGGCTAGTATCAGCCATTCTGAATTTGGGTGGTGCGATCATGAATTTATTATCCAGATCCAAACGATGTCCATTCACCAACAGTGGAAAGGCTCTGAAGCCATCGAAATTATTTCTGACATTCAAAGAATCAACGAAGTCTAAGCTCTACTATACATAGGGCTGCCATCTTTGGGTTGGGAAATTTCTGGATATTTTGGGGGTGGAGCTTGGGAAGGGTGCGTTTTGGGGATGAGAGGGACCTCAGCCAAACAGTCTACCTTCCAAAGCAGCCATTTTCCCCCCAGAGGAATTGATCTCTGTCATCAGGAAATAAGTTGAAATTTCAGATCTCCAGGCCCCACCTGGAGGTTGGCAGCCCTAACTACATGATAAACTGCACCAAAAAATGTCACGTAACGTGGATCAAGTGAGTCACAATTATTTCCCCCAGACAAAAGTTTGTTCAGGGCCTCAAGGACAGAGGAGGGTGAGGCTGAGCAGCTAGCCTCCCTCAGCGCTGACTGGATCTTTCCCCTCAGGCAGCAGTAGGTTCCTGGAGGCAAATGTTCTTATAGTCCCCACCACTAGAGAGGAGGGCAGGGCTGAGCAGCTGGTCTCCCTCAGCCCTGACTGGATATCTCTCTCCCTCTGTATGACTTACAAGCTAGCTTCCAGAATCTTAAATATTACTCAAGCCAGTAACGGTGCTCCCTTACTAGCTTTGCTTCTTATTCAAGTAGACAATAAAATATAAAAAAATGCTCAAATCTAGCAAGCTGCAGCAATGACTGAAAAGTGATGACAATTTTCCAACATGCATAATATGTAGCTTTCATATTAAACCATCTGATGTATGGATGTAATGCTACTTGACATGAGTGTTTCTATCTTATTAGTATATGAAATGTGCTTAAGGCATTTGGAACTCAAGCCAATATCTACTTAAATCAATATTCTGTTATTAATAATTTTAAAGTGGCAGGGTCTAAATAACTTGGTCTATTTAGATTCTAAGTAGAAGGAAGACATATAATGAGGTTTTCCTATATGAAGACACACTGGCTGAACCTCATTTTATGGCCTAGTGCAAATTCATGGGTTGGATCAAAAGTTTGTTTCCTGCTGGCTGTATCAATCAGCACTCTTTCCAGCCTTACCCCAAGGGAATGGTGGCAGCTCCATAGCAATGGTTAGTGCTGTACTGTGAAGGTGCAGTGTGGTTGCTTAGAGGTTGGGAGGGGGCATATGAAATCACCAGGAGCAGACATGATGCCATTTCCTTTCTTGAGGAACAGAAGCCATTGCTGCAACAGCTGCAGGTGAAGCCACAGGTGAAACCACAGGTGAAGCAACCGCTGTGGGGAACCTGTAGGGTTGCCAACCTCCAGGTAGTAGCTGGATATCTCCTGCTGTTACAACTGATCTCCAGCCAATAGAGATCAGTTCACCTGGCAAAAATGGCCACTTTGGCCATTGGACTCTATGGCATTGAAGTCCCTTCCCTCCCCAAACCACGCCCTCCTCAGCCCCCACCCCAAAAACTTCCCGCTGGTGGCGAAGAGGGACCTGGCAACCCTAGGGACCTGAGCTGCTAGGAGGAGGAACAGAGCAAAGTGCTGGTTTGACTTAGCCTCAGACCAGGAGGACACCTTCCCTGTACTCTGTCCCACAGGTACCCACAGGTACCTCTCTAGAACAAGGCATCTTTTAGGACCAGATATTATTTTCATCCACTGCAATCAGACTCCTTAACAGTAAAGCCACTGATGTTTCTAAGGCATCCCTGTTTTAGTTTCTTATTTCCAAGTACTTTCTTTGATAATACTGGGTTACTTGCGAACTCAGAAACAAAAACAGTCATCTCCACCAATGTAATGGTATATTGCTATTTTGATGACCAATCATTTTAAAAAACTTCATAAAAGCGACACCCTGGAGGTTAGGGGGAAACGCCACTGCAGCAACTACGATGGGGAAACTGCAGGGAAACCCACTATCTGGAAGCCCCATTTCTACTGCACAGCATTGGCAGCTGGAGCAGTAACAGGGCTTTCATCAGAAAGTGTATCCATGTGGCAGCCCCTCTAGAAAGAAGCTGATAATATTCCTTCAGGTAGTATGGAAGGGGTCTGATGCAGGCAAAGGGGGGACCTCAAAGTCTCCAGAATCTGTGGAGAACTGGGAAACTGAGAGGGTAAAAACCATACTTGACTTTAGAATGAAAAACCTTGAGGAACCGGAGAGGCTTGGGTGAAAAAAAAAGGAAAGGCTCAGAAAAAAGAGGCCTGAAACAGAAATCTGATCATTCTGAATGCATGCTGCATGCCTCTTAATTCTCTGTCATACAGCTAGGTAAAGGGCAAGCACTGCTGAGAAGGGCAAGCCCTGCTGAGAAAAACCCAACATGGCTTCTGTAAAGGTAGGTCCTGTCTCACTAACCTTTTAGAGTTTTTTTTTTTTAAGTGTTAATAAGCATGTGGACATGAATGAACCTGTGGACATTGTGTATTTGCATTTCCAAAAGGCTTTTGACAGAGTCCCCCACCAAAGACTGCTGAGCAGACTTCATAATCATGGGATAAAAGGACAAGGAATCAGAGACTAGGAATCAGAGACTAGGAATCAACAGACAGTTCTCCCAATGGAGGGATGTGAGCAGTGGGGTCTTTCAGGGATCTGTGTTGGTACCAGTACTTTTCAGCCTGTTCATCAGTGACCTGAAGTTGGGGGTGAACAGGGAGGTGGCCAAGTTTGCAGATGATACCAAATTATTTAAGGTGGTTAAAACAAAATCGGACTGTGAAGAGTTCCAAAAGGATCTCCTCAAACCGGAGAAATGGGCATTAAAATAGCAAATGAGATTCAGTTTGAGCAAGTTTAAAGTGATGCGTGTGTGTGTGTGTGTGTGTGTGTGTGTGTGTGTGTGTGTGTGTGTGTGTGTGTAAAGCGCTGTCAAGTCGCAGCTGACTTATGGTGACCCCTTTTTGGGGTTTTCATGGCAAGAGACTAACAGAGGTGGTTTGCCAGTGCCTTCCTCTGCACTGCAACCCTGGTATGCCTTGGTGGTCTCCCATCCAAATACTAAACAGGGCTGATCCTGCTTAGCTTCTAGATCTGACAAGATCAGGCTAGCCTGGGCCATCCAGGTCAGGGCATACTGTGATGCATACTGGGGCAAAAAATCCCAACTTCACATATACACTGATGGGATCTGTGCTGGCAGTGACAGACCAGGAAAGGGATCTTGGGGTGGTAGTGGATCGCTCGATGAAGATGTCAACCCAGTGTGTGGCTGCTATGAAAAAGGCAAATTCCATGCTGGCCATAATTAGACAAGGAATAGAGAATAAAACTGCTGCTATCATACTGACCTAGTACAAATCTATGGTGAGGCCACACTTAGAATACTGTGTACAGTTCTGGTCACCACACTTTAAAAAAGATATTGCAGAGCTTGAGAAGGTACAGAAAAGAGCAATCAAAATTATCAGGTGACTAGAGCAATTGCCCTATGTGGAGCAGTTAAAACACTTAGGGCTGTTTAGCTTGGAAAGAAGGTGATTAAGTGGAGACATGATAGAGGTCTATGAAATCATGCATGGTATGGAGAAAGTGGACAAGGAGAAGCTTTTCTCCCTCTCTCATAGGGATGCCAACCTCCAGGCACTAACTGGAGATCTCCTGCTATTACAACTGATCTCCAGCTGATAGAGATCAGTTCACCTGGAGAAAATGGCTGCATTGGCAATTGGACTCTATGGCATTCCCCTCCCCAAACCCCACCCTCCTCAGGATCCACCCCAAAAACCTCCAGCAGGTGGCGAAGAGGGACCTGGCAACCCTACTCTCTCATAATACTAGAACGCAGAGTCATCTGCTGGAGGGTTAGAGATTCAAAACTGATAAAAGGAAGTATTTCTTCACACAATGCATAGGTGAATTGTGGAACTCCCTGCCCCAGGATGTGGCGACAGCTGCCAACTTGGAAGGCTTTAAGAGGGGAGTGGACATGTTCATGGAGGAGAGGTCTATTCATGGCTACTAATAAAAATGGATACTAGTCATGATGCATGCCTATTCTCAATGGATCAGATGAGCATGCCTATTATATTAGGTGCTTTGGAGCACAGGCAGGAAAATGCTGCTGCAGTCATTTTGTTTGTGGGCTTCCTAGAGGCTCCTGGTTGGCCACTGTGTGAACAGCTGCTGGACTTGATGGACCTTGGTCTGATCCAGCATGGCTTTCCGTATGTTCTTAGGGAGCACCTAGGGAGAGAGTATTGTGTTTGTCATTCATCTTGTCTGTAGTTGTGAAATGATTTTTTACTCCACTATATGCTTTTTTCTATTTGCAATCAATTACTGCAAATTCAAGTAAAGTTATATTTTTCATTTTATCATATTATGGTGGTCTTTCTGTATTCACATAAAAGCCCAATGATCCATGCTTATCAAGATGCAAAGGGAAGATAAGGAGATGCTTGTGTTGATCTGTTATTTCCCAGGCTTCTCCTACATCCAGGGTAATTTGGATTTGGTGTTCAGAAAAAGCCTACAGTTCTAAGTCTGAAAAAGAATCTTTGGAGAGACAAAAAAAAAAAGAATTCTAGTGTCCAGAAGACTAGACAGGCATACCTCTAATTCATAGTCCCCTTGGAGTAGCAGTTAAAGAAATCTCATTTCAGTTTGAGTCTGGTTCAGTAAAACTGGAGGGGTGTTGTGGTTGCCAAATCTGGTTTGGGTAATTCCTGAAGATTTCAGGGGTGGTGCCTTATGAAGCTGCCATTTTTTTCCAGGGGAACTGATCTCTGAGGCCTGGAGAACAATTATAATGTTGTGAGAACTCCAGAACTTGGGTTGTCAGGTCCACCTTTGCCACCGGTGAGAGGTTTTTGGGGTGGCCATTTTCTCCAGGTGAACTGATCTCTATTGGCTGGAGATAAGTTGTACTAGCAGGAGATCTCCAACTAGTACCTGGAGGTTGGCAACCCTATCCAGAACCCACCTGGAAGTTGGTAAGGTGAACTCCTCGTTAGGGTCTAGCAGTTTGGGACATGGTCCAGCTGGCTAAATTCCACGATAAACTGTGATAAAACAAAGTGCCTGCAGGATTTGTTTTCACAAATCCATCCAAACATACTACTCGGTTCTATAATCTCAGTCTGAGCCTGTGAAATTTGCCACTACTAGACCCTGCCAGAAATAACTTTTGCTCTTATATTGGTGTTTTATATGCCTCCACCTATCTGCTCATGGAAAATGTTAAGTAGCAGAGAATGGATAGTAATTTCCCCATGCGATCACAGGTTATTTGCTGTTAATCCAAGAACTGCTTTGAACAGATGTCCATCACTTCATTAAATAGTAAACAAGCAGAATAAGACAAGAGCCAACAAATATCTTTTTGCACACTGCTATCCTGAAAAGCATAAACTCACAGACTGATTCACATCCACCTGTGCAAAGCAGGAGTCAGAGGGGTAACCTTTCAGAATGGCTTTGCACAGGTGTGGATGACAGCATACAAGTGGGAAATCAAAAGCTTAAGGGGGTTCTTTACAGTTAGTAGCCGTGGTTGAAGGAATGGTGTGTGGCTTAAGCATTCGGCTTCTGGGAATGCCAATGCTTCTTTGTTTTGTCTGTGGAGAAATGGAGCTGTCAGAAGCTAATATGCGTTCTGTTTGCAAAAATCTATGCGCTGGGGCAATTCTCACCAGGCCCCTTTTATTTACTTCTTTCCTGGCAAAGACCAATTACTGAGACAAGCCATGAGTGATTCTGCTGGGCATCCCAGATGACAGCTGGCTTGGTGAAAAGAAAGTAGAAGGGATTTGCTGGCCTTTGTGGAGGGATCCATTATATCCTCCCGCAGTTGGGAAAAAGAGAGGGATACCTTTATGTCCTGAGAGAAAAGCCACTTAGCAAGCTTGTTTGTGAGCATTTCATTAACTATATTGCTGCAAGCAACATTTTATTAAGTTCATCACTGTGCTTAGAGTTGTTTATGCTGGTTTGGAGATAATCTCTACCTTTTCCTATCAGCAGTGATAATTTTTTTGCCTTTCTTTGGGCTATTTCATAGTTATCTTTTTTATGCACAATGAATCTTTGTTACTCTATTGTTGCAGGGGATCCAGATGTCTTCCCTCAAGGTAAAGTTTCTAGTGTGGGGACATTACATTTTCCATGTCCCCCAAAGCAATATTTTTGTCTCTTGGAAAACTCAAACTACTTCACAGCTTGTTTGTCCACTGGGACGTGTAGGATGGCATACAAGCTAGTTTTGCAAGAGTCATGGGTTCCTATTAGACAGTGCCTGTGACATAGTTATGGTTGAGTGAGATATATTGTCTACTTCTTATACCACACTACTTTTCAATATACTGTTAGAAGCTGAGCATTCCTCTGCTGTAACACACAAACATGGGGATGCTTATGTTGTGTTTTTTAAAAAGTGGTGAGTAACCAGCCCCTTCTATCAATGCCCTCCATTTTGGGAAATTCTATTTAATTGTTTGGAGGCTGAAGATTCTTCTTTCCATTGCTAAGATGCACATTTATTAATTTTAAAAGAGGATAAACAAGAGTATGGCTACCTCTTCCACAAGGTTTCTTTTCCTGCTGTAAGACTTCCATGGGGATAGATTACATTCTGTCTTTGACCACAACCAAGAGCTGACAAGTACATGCATACACTTTGAGCCTCCTCCATAGTCATCCTCAGCAAATGTTCACAAAAGACAACAAAAATGCTTTTCGATAACCCTCCATGTATAAGCAGTATTTGATCAGTTTAATCTGTACACTGAGGAAGCCTTTGTGTGTCGTATTGTGTGCAAATGTCAGGAGTAGATACAATCTATTGGTTACATGCAGAGAATGTTCATCTGGAACACAGGACTGAGCCAAAACCCTCCATCCACATTCTGTCTCACTGCTGTATTAAAACTAAATTTTGTTGTGTTTTCTACACAGCCCTCCAAATATTTGCTCTTTGTGTTCATAGCCACTATTTCACTGCTTTTGCTATATTCATCCGAATCCTGAATGCAAAAATACTAATGAGTGATGATCGTGATGGAGCACCGTGTTTGATCTTGATGACACGCTTATCCCCATGTTTGGAAGAGAAAGGAATAATAAAGATCTAAAGAAGCTGCCAAGAAAATTTGCTGCTGATCAGCCTCCTACATCCCTACATCCCTTTTGCTACCAATCCCCATAAATTACTTCCCTGATCAATTCAAATACATTTTAGAAACTGGGCCCTGCCACAAATTTCCATGAAATATTAAAATACTGCAGTGATGTAGCACAGATTACAACACCAGTATAATGTATTTGGGGTACTGCAGGAACTGGGCCTTAGTTATATTACAAAATCAGAAGATCCTGAAGTCAGCTAATTCTACTGGTGATGACCTTACACTTTACTGAATAAACATTTCATTAATGAATCAATCGTCCTACGTGATTTATATTACAAACTGGCTCAGATATTTTACCTCTTTTTGGTACCAAAAGTCCTTCATGTAATTTCTTTCCATGGAAATCTTAAAGGGTGTTTTTGGGAGACTTTCCACTGCTCATTCTAGGTTTGACCAACAACTTTCCTCTTCTCTAATCTGCGCTGAAGCTTTGGGATTAGAGAGGGCTATCTCCATTTTACAGCTAGATCGACATAGGACCTAGATAGAGGAGGACCCCCACCACTAAATTCTGAAATTCTGGGTGACGTATACATGAATACTCATAAATATTTCAGTGCTTACATATTGGTAGATTTTGGGGGCCCAAATACATTGCATGTTTTGAGCAAGAGTTTCAGAGTTTCATAAATTTGGATTTAGGTTCAGCTAGATTTTTCTTAAAACGTACCTTTGGTATCTAACACAGGACTCTTCTACATTAGGGGCTTTCCTTTTAACTTTTGATTGATGTTTCTGCCCCTTTTCAAGATATTGATTTGTAATGAAACTATTGTGAATAGAAGATAAATAGACTATTTTTTAAAGCTCTGGGACATGATGATCATCATTCTTGCTATTCTCTTAGACTAGCAGACCAGATATTCTGGTCTTCTGTTGGACAGAAGTTATATTCATTTTGGATTTTCTCTGTTCTTGAAAACGAACTTTATCTGAGAGAGCTTTCTTTCTAATTCTGGTTAGTGACTTTGATTGATGCCATTTATTTGTTTTGGGTGCTAACTAATTAAATCTATTCGGAGATCTGTTTGCTTTGCCTTTTTTGTAAAGGTTATCTTGAGTTTGAAATGGTGCCTATCATTGCTCCTTCAGGTCTTTTGTTAAAGGAACAGCCCTGACCAACGAAGAGGAATTGAAAGTTGCAGGTCTATTTTTATTTTGGAGTTTGCCTTGCATCTTTTATTTGTACCCTCAAATGCTAGTCCAGTGGATGGACCACACACCCTATGTGCAACTGAGCAACTCAGCAAAGAGTTTGCTGGAGGGGGGGGAGGAAATGACACTTGCAAATAGTGTTGCCAACCTCCAGGTTCTAGCTGGAGATCTCCTGCTATTACAACTGATCTCCAGCGGATAGAGATCAGTTCACCTGGAGAAAATGGCTGCTTTGGCAATTGGCCTCTATGGCATTGAAGTCCCTTTCCTCCCCAAACCCTGCCCTCCTCAGGCTCCACCCCAAAAATCTCTCACCTGTGGCGAAGAGAGACCTGGCAACTCTACTTGCAAAATCTTCACATGGATCCCAAGAGTGAACACTTACCCACTAAGATTCCCTCTGCCCCAACCAAATAGTGTCATTCAGGCCCATTTCTAGGATCATGCGAAAGCAAATCACATGGCTGGCCTTGCTCTTAGTGATCCTGCAAATTCAAGAAAAGCATAGCCTGCTTGTGATTACACCACTTCAGAATGTAGTTGGTGAACGGAAAGCAAGTATGTCATGAAAAAGGCTAGGCTAGGCTAGAACATTTGCCCTCCCATTCTGTCTTTCCATGGGATGGGAGGACTTTTTGAACTGGCCAAAAAAATTAGTCCACAGATCTGCAACTTTCATTTAGATGGTATAGCCCAAGGGAAATATACCAAGGTTTTTTGTTTCTTTTGGAATGTGTAGATCATCATGCAGTTCAGTCCCTCTTCTATGTAAGAACAGTCAAAGCAGTTGCCCATCTCTAGGAGATGTTTTGAAGAAAGTTAACTGACTTGGGGTAGTCCTTGATTATAATTTTTAAAAAGAGCCCTTATCGGTAACATCCTGGAGCCAGGTTATGGCATGCCATGGAGCAGTCCATCAAATACAAGAAAGCATGCTGTTGCTTTCACATTTGTTCTTATTGCATACAATTTTAAAACATTTTTCCGGAGGTACATTCACTGGATGCATTTTGGATGAAGGTAAAAACCCAGACTTGTAACCTTGCTCCAAAAAACCAAACAAAAGTTCAAAGGTAGCTCTTTTCATGTCATATCACAGTTTACCATGACTGCTTTTTCAAGAATGTTCCCATCTCTTGCCTGTCTCTTGTGTCAACTTCTGTTAGCATTCAGCTTCTTTGATGCTGTTTTAAAAAAAGTAAAAGAGGAATGGAAAAACTACAACTTGGGACTGAACCTAACATTGCTTTCTCATAAACAACTGGCTCTGCATTCTGGAGTGTGAGCACTTAGAAAGCAGGCCAGATGTTGTGTGTATTTATTCCAAGTCAGGCAGTGAGGCTGTCATCAGGGACAGAGGTGCATGGGAAAGTTAAAGCTGCTTCACTTTCCTATGCTGCTTGTGAGGCAAGAGTGAAGTGGTAGCAGAGCTCCTAGGGTGACGCATGGGGAATTGACACCAGACCTGTCCTTGTCTCGCCTTCATTGGCTCATCTGAGAGCTGGCAGGCATGAAGACTGTGGGCTTTTTCAAAGACTTATTCAGGAAGTTTCCTGCTTCCAGGATTTTTTTAAACACAGCATCCAAGATCCCTAGGCAACATTAGCTACAAGTAGAGCACCTGCTATTGGTCTGCTCACCCATCACAGGCAGAGAACTAATTTTTAATCAAGCACTTCCATTGTTCATTTTATTTATTTATTTACATTACTTATAGTCTGCCTTTCTCACAAGGACTCAAGGGGGATTATTCATAGGTGGAAAATGCATGGTTGTTTTGCCGTGCGAATCTCCCGCAAATGTAGTGAATCCCCATTGTTTAAACCAGGGGTGGGGAACCTTTTTTCTGCCAAGGGCCATTTGGATATTTATAACATCATTGATGGCCATACAAAATTATCAACTTAAAAATTAGCTGACCAAGCCCCAAGCAGGCAGCTGCCCCAGATGACACCCCCCCCCCGGGTGCAGGCAAACAGGCAGGCATCAAACCGGTGGCGCACTCGCCCATCTGGTGGCACAGGATGGTCTGTTGCACCAGCCAGGCGTAGCCATCCAGCCACACGCCAGAGTTGCTCCTGCTCCACATGGTCAGGGACGGATTCTACAGCCGGCTCCTGCTACCTCCACCTATAGGGATGAAATGAGGACACACTGGCTAAGTCCTCTTGTAGTACAGAGGTAATACGTTTCTCCACAGCCCAAGTGGGAAAGGGTTAATACAGTTTCTTGGGCGGTCCTAGCAGCTCCGTAGCTAATCTGCAAGGGGGGGAAAGGTTCCCTTTCTCAGCAAAACAAACTCACTTCCGCCTTTAATAGAGGCTATTCCTGTCCACGGGAGGGGGCGCATCGCCAGTCTTAGATCCTTCTGAGCTAGGGAACCGCCAGGACCCATGAAGGGCCAGACCAAATGATATTGCAGGCCTTAAACGGCCCCTGGGCCTGACGTTCCCCACCCTTGGTTTAAACGCATGGTCATTCCTTGCCCACAGCACCAAGCCACCTCCATTGTGAGTTAGTACAGACAACAAAATGGGATGTTCAGTGAACAAGGCATTTGTGTTGTAGAAGTCTGTGAGCAGTTTGAGCCTGCTTGGAGGTTACTTGCTGAAGGAAGGCTTCAGACATCCCAAGCAGAGTGGTATGATATATGCCACTGTATTCTTAAAAAGCCTTACCGTTTGGTGTTATGTCATTAATGTTAATGGCTGCTGCTCTGTTTAGGTTGACAGCACTTTATGTGTGTGAAAAATGGAGCAAACTGAGTGATCTGTATGCTTTAACAACATAACCCAACAATGACCTTGGACAAGACTGATTTCTTCGACTGCAAAGCTCCAAAGACGACAGCAAATCATAAAAGAAATGAAAGCTAGCAACAACAGCAACTGCACAGCTGAAAAGCTGTTTGGTACAATGCTTACTTCAGATGATATTGAGACAGCTATTAGGCTTGGCCCATGTGTGATCAAGACTGCTTAAAATAGTATGTTCATCTGCTGAGCATATTCTATGAGAAGCATTCCGAATTCCTAGCTCCAGCCCTCTTCCCAAAAGCTTTCAGGGGCCGATAGTGAAATACTATTAAGTTGCTGCTGTGCAGGAGAAGACAGGAGAAAGGGGGATTACTCAGCACAATCTTACTGAGTGGAACCCACACAAAACTTTCCCTTTTTGTCTCCCAGCTACCTATCCCAAGGGACAAACTATATATTACAATGGGGATACACTGGATTCTAGGGTTGCCGGGTCCCTCTTCACCACCGGTGGGAGGTTTTTGGGGCAGAGCCAGAGGAGGGTGGGGTTTGGGGAGGTGAGAGACTTCAATGCCATAGAGTCCAATTGCCAAAGCGGCCATTTTCTCCAGGGGAACTGATCTCTATCAGCTGGAGGTCAGTTGTAATAGCAGGAGATCTCCAGCTAGTACCTGGAGGTTGGCAACTCTACTGGATACCCTGGTGCATAGGTTAGCCTTAAATGCAGGGGGTGGGGATATACCACTGAAGGAGGGAAAGATAACTCTTTTCCATCTTTACTAACAGGAGGGAAAAGACATCACTTTGTCCCTGCCTCTCTTTTTCATTTTCTGTCAGAGCTGATAGAAGGCTTATTGCACCAGTTTTGATAGTTTTTGATGTTTAAGTCTAAACTGCATGTTAGGGGATCAGATCATGAAGTGCTAACGTAAGTCACAGCTGCTGGTGTGGTTCCTGCTGGTGTGGCAATCCCCCACTGCCAGTGGGCGTTTCCTGCTGCTGCTCAACTGAGCAGCAGGAGAAAAATATATAGGGAAATTGGGGGTGATTGGCCGCAACCTGATGTGCTGACATCATTCCCTGTGCACCCAGAAGGGATGTCAGCATGTTGCTGGGGACTCTCTAGCATTTGGACAAAAGTCTATGGTTTCCCCGAATGCTACATCATCTCCAGCAATTCTATGACATCACCAGCAACATCCTTACATCACCAGCAAGCCCCCTCCTTTCCATAAATCTTCCGCTGGCAACTCTAGTAAAATTGGTAATGCCAATTTAAAATCCACTCTAGATATGTCAATATATGAATGAGATTAAAAAAATAAACTCATCTGCATAAGCAACAGTATCAAACACAGTGCCCCTGTGTTTGATACTATTGCATTATTCTGCCCTACCCCACTCAGCAGCAGTGGTTCCTATTCCTCCTCCCCCACCTGCCTTCTTGCAGTGCTGCCACTCCCACCCAACTGGCACATATGGTGGTGGCGGTGGCAATGGCTCCCACTCTTTTTACCCTGCCTAGCTACCTGAAGTGCCACTACCTCCTCCTCCCCAGCTCATGCAGTGGTGGGGGCAGTGGTTCCTCCTCTTCTGCCCTCCTCCCTGAAAATGTGTGTGTGTTAAGTGCCGTCAAGTCGCTTCCGACTCATGGCGACCCTATGAATGAAAGTCCTCCAAAATGTCCTATCTTTGACAGCCTTGCTCAGATCTTGCAAATTGAAGGCTGTGGCTTCCTTTATTGAGTCAATCCATCTCTTGTTGGGTCTTCCTCTTTTCCTGCTGCCCTCAACTTTTCCTATCATGACGGTCTTTTCCAGTGACTCTTGTCGTCTCATGACGTGACCAAAATACGACAGCCTCAGTTTAGTCATTTTAGCTTCTAGGGTCAGTTCAGGCTTGATTTGATCTATAACCCACTGATTTGTTTTTTTGGCAGTCCACGGAATCCGCAACACTCTCCTCCAACACCACATTTCAAAGGAATCTATTTTCTTCCTATCAGCTTTCTTCATTGTCCAGCTTTCACACCCATACATAGTAATAGGGAATATAATGGCATGAATTAATCTAGTCTTGGTGGCCAGAGTCACATCCTTACACTTCAAAATCTTTTCTAGCTCCTTCATGGCTGCCCTTCCCAGTCTCAATCTCCTTCTAATCTGAAAATGGCAGCCAAGATATCATGACATATCAGCATGAGATGTCAGTCTTTTGCCCAAAATGTTAAAATTTGTTTCCCCCCCCTGAAAATCTGGGAGAGCCCACAGGTCTGTAGGCAAATACCCCCAATCTGGCCCTTGTTCAGTTCTTTGGAGGATTTGGTCCACAGGAGAGCTAGATTCAAAATTAGATATATACCAAGTTGGGGACCTGCACATCCTGCCCAGTTCTCCTTGCCTGTCTACAGTGCCAGTGGCAGTGAGCAGTGGTGGTTCCTACACCTCCTCCCCCATTCTTCTCCGCCCCCACCCATTAGAAGCACTGAGAGGGGCATCAGTGGCTCCTACTCATCCTCCCCCACCTGTCTGCCTGGCTCACTTGGCAATTGCCACTTCCTCTCTCTCACCTGCTTCTCTCCTCCCTCCAGAATGGCAGCCAAGTTCATTACATAGTGTCACAAGACCTTAGACTTTTCAAAAAAAAAATTATTATTATTATTATTTGGGGGGGGGGTGTTTCCTGAGTTTGTAGGGAAATGTCTCCTCTGTGTACCTGGCCCAATTCTTGGGTTTTGCTATCTGCGTGGGGGCCAGGTTCAGAATTAGAGATATGATAACATGCATATGCAACCAGCAGCATTTCAACAGCAGTTGAAATTAACTAACATATAAATATTTATGAAAGACCAAATAACTTTCAACAATAATCTGGGTACCAGGTGCTCTGTTTTCATGTATACCTGATACATAGTGTTTATAGTCTACTTACTGCTTACATGATACTTTTAAATGCGTTTAAAACTGTCATTTCAGCGTATACCCTAACGAAGAGCATTTATGGCTCAAAAACACATCGGGATCATATTCCAAGTTATAGTTAACATTTTTCCCCTTTGTCATTTGCCACCCGCTTTAATTGGGGCAGCCTTCTTTTTGAACTATTGTTTGCTGAGACAGTCTTTAATTAAGACAAGTCACTAAATTAGAAGTTAACCTTCTTTTAGTTGGAGTCAAAGACTTACCTCTAATTGTGCCTTTATTATTTCCACCACCAGCATGTCCTCCTTGGACATCATGTACATAACAAAAAGAATAAAGAGGGAAGGTGGGGGAGGGAGCACCCGTAGATACATGGAAGGAAGGCACTTGCCTCTCACAGCTGGTTCCTCCAGATGAAGCTTCACAAAGAAAAGGTCAGGATACCAAGTAAAAGTACAAAATATAGCTAAGATGTAAAAGGGAGAAAAGCTCCACAATTTAAACAGACCTTTCTGATGTCAGTTAGATTGATTACAGTTTGCTGGAACAATACATTTTTTAACAGTCCTTTATAAGGTTTATATTACTCCGAACATCTTTTCCCCATTATCAAGAAAACTGTTCCTAACAAATGCAATCATATTTCTATTCAGTGCCTCTCAAAAGTCTCCATTTGTTCTTTGTCTGTAGCCACCTGTTAGCTCTTCCTTTTCTATTTTTAACTCCATCGCTTTGTTCCATAACCTTTCCCTTCTGGCCTTCTGCCATTGTTATCCTAATTTTGTTCTTGCCACAGTAAAACTATGGCCTGGCTTTCCTTTCATTCAGTTAGAGAAACTTTATTTATAAATGTCCCTTTCTTTTATCAAATTGGTTTCTCTCAAGCCATCCAGGGCAGCTTGCCCTCTGCAAAAAGCTGTCAGCATAACAAGAAACCCACTCAATATTTGATCCTTCTGTATCTTTGCCTTCTCAGGTTTCCTCATTGTATTTTTTAGACAGACTCTGGTTTTTTGTCATCACTTCTCCTTCTGTTCATTTATTTGAAGTCTTTTCTGTCCTGCCCTTCTAAAAAGAAGAGCAATTTACCACACTAAATACATTACAATGATAAATAATAAAAGGTAGCAAAATAAACCAGTAGCCAAAAAATCCAAGGAATTTATGGTGTGAGCTCATGCTCTGTTACAAACATCCCTAGCAGTAAAAGCAGAAAGAACAACTAATACTAATAAGCAGTTACAAATAAAACCCAGAAAATACAGCACAGCAGCATATAACCAGGGCAAGGAACACAATGCTGGAAATCAGCAAATGCCATAGAAAATCAAAATGGTGCCTAGTCCTACAACTAAACACATCCCATCTATGATGAGACATGAGGCATCATCATGATGGAACTCAAATGTGGATGCATTCAGTTTGCACAAATGTACTGCTTTGTTGCATAACTGGTCTGCTTTCTCACAACAACTTCCATCATCACAAATTTGATGAAGTCACTTGACCATTCAGAAAATCTCTACTGTTGGCTTTGAACTGACTTGATGGTAATGAGGTAAGAAGGCATCACAATCACAGGCATGAACTTCTGCTCTTACCTATGTTTGATTACATAATGGATGTTCCTCAATTTATGCAGAAGCTATTAGCAAGCCCACAACATTCCCCTCAGTTCTTTGAAAAGCCAAGGAGCACTGGGGGAGATCACCTTGCTGTGATCACATCAGCAGTTCTTCTCTGAATTCCCAAAAATTGGTCAGGACTTTCAAAATAAATGCTAGCCACATTAGCAGTAAACTTCCTGAAGGATACCCAGAATATACCACTTTCTGAAGTACACCATCCTAGTTGGTCCTGACAATGTAAACCTTTCCAAGTAATATGACTTGTCCCAGACAAGGGAAATGTTGATTTCCCCCCCTAACGACCAAACTTTTTGACCAATACTTTTTGATTGAGCATGTGCCCAGCCACATGGGTTGCAGCTAAGATGTACATTTATATTTCTCCCCACTGTGCGCATAATAATCAGGGGTGGGAATGAACAGTTGGGGTGTGCATTAGAATATACCTGAACTGAAATTAAACCTTGAAGTAGCTGTTTTGGGTCAGCTTGGGGGCATCCAAAATAACCCCAAACACTCCTGAAATTCTGGGAGTAGTGATAATTTCCTCCAAGAATTGTGAGAGTATTTTGAGTTCTAAGAGGCACAGGATAGAGGAAGGAGGGAGAGGAATTGCCCCCAGCAAATAAGTGTTTGATGATACATGTGCCCTTTATATTATAAAGGGCCATTATTTTCTTTGGGAAGGCCTGGCCTCCAAACTCCAGAACTTGTTCTCTTTCTCTCTTCCCCCATCATCACTCTTGCTGCCTGAGGTGGGGGTAGAGCCTGCAACTGAACTGGCCACCACTGTGGGTATTCAAAATAAGTCCATTCTTTTCAGTGGGCAGTAGATTTAGTTTCCATCCAGAGTCTGGAGGCCAAGTCTACCTCCCAGTGACCTTTAAAATAATGGATGGCAGAGAGTGCCTGTGGACTATGAAAACCAGGTCTATCGTTAGGGTTGCCAACTCTGAGCTGGGAAATCCCAATCTTTTTCCTGTGTTCAGTCTCCATTGTTCTCCTTGCTATTAAGGGTGGAAAGGGTTAAAAGTGGATTTACCAAAGCAGGGGAAAGGGTACCCCAGGAACATCAGCACAATTTACATCCAGGGTGGCTAGCAGTAAATAAGCATTGCTTTGGCCTCTTTTGCAGGTGTGCTTTGGGGTTGACAGGGAAGTGTATTATGGTCAGATAGTTCTTAGTTAATCCCAATTTCATTACACACTACCATCATGAGAATAGTGGCACTGGGGCAGGGGGGGGGGTTCCTTCAAAAATATCTTAGTGCCTGTTCTTGCCACCCCAAACTATCACGTATGTCCTCTCCACAATTCTGATTTTTTTATTTTTTTTTATTTTTACATGAACACCTTACTCAACTGCTGGAAAAAATTAGCCATTGTTAGAAGTCAGTTCTGGCAGACAGTATAAACCTCATGGCTTTAGCATGTACATTCTCCACCTCATGACTTTAGTACATACATTCTTCACATATCTATATTTCATTCTCCAAATTGCCTGAAAGGTCAAGAGAATACTTCCATGTACCTTTTTAGTATGATACCTATTCATCAATTGCAAGTATCATCACTTTTTAGGGAAAATATAGGTCCTTCCCTTTCCAGATAAAGGATTTTTTATTGGCCAGAGTACAGCAACAGATTGTAGGGTTGTTGTTAGCCATCTGTTGTGATAGCCCCATCTTAATTTAATAGAAGAGGATGAGACTACTCTTGCTACTCAGGATTGCTAACAAAATGTATAATACCTTAAAATAAGACACGTTTTTTACTCTGGAAGGTGTGGTTTAACTCTGTACTGGATGCTTTAAATTTAAAAGGTGGCTTTCTCATTCTTCCACTATCTTAAAAAAATATATTTATATTTCATTTTTAGAACATTTCCACCTGGAAAGTCCTTGAAGTGGCAAAATAAATCTAAAGAAATAAAGCTGAACTGTTACCAAATACAACTGCATGGATGTAAACTCTGCATAAAATTCAGCTGTTATCGTAGAAGTAAGATAGCCTTTGGGGTACAAATTCAACCACTCCATCTATGGAAACTTGGGAATCACATCAACAGAAGACAGGCGAAGACTGTCAAGTTTCCACTAGAGGTTATTTCTATCAAGTGCTTTATAGTACAAACCAGAAAGCTAATTTCTTGTCACTCTCCTGAAGCTAAAAAAAGCTCCAGTCTCCCAGTTTGGACATAGTGACTGCATCATGTATATTAGCAAGTTCAGTGGTTGGATGGAGGCTCTGCTAATTGCTTCTATCTCTCTAGAGTTGAAGAGCAATTTGGCAGACATAAACATAGGAAAAAGGAGCCAATCAGATATTCAATGTACTGATCAGGGAAAAGAAAGAAGACAGAATGCAGAATGAATGAGGATCCAAGTGGCTCTGACTTCAGATAGAGACATTCCAAGGGGAGGACTTTGTCAGCTGTCATTTCTCATCAAGGATAATAAATGGAGGACATTTTTGCCACTGAATGATGAATATGTTGCTATAAATCATTCTAGTTTATTTGTCATAGTCTCTTCTTGCAGCATCTTGATCCAACTTGGACTGCATCCAATCCAGTTTTATCTTAAACTTGGAGTATCCATTATCAGATAGGACTTTTTTTTAGTTTTTTTGAAAATATAGACCCTGAGTGAACATTTATTCCTGTGCAGAAACTAATGAGTAAGTTGTGCTGGCTGGTCCTGCCCCTAACCCAAGGTGTTTTTTTCTTCATGAGCCTGTATGTGTACATCTGGATACATGTTGGTTGTCTACACCTGCTAAGTATCCTACACAGTAAAACTGGAATGAACACACATGAAGGTGTCCTTATACTAAATCAGAACTTTGGTCCATCAAGATCAGTATTATCTACTCAGACTGGCAGCAGCTCACGAGGGTCTTAGACAGAAGTCTTTCATATCACATACTAAACTGATCCACCAGTGTGGTGTAGTGATTAAGAGCAGTGGTTTGGAGCGATGGACTTTGATCTGGAGGACGGGGTTCTAGTCCCCACTCCTCCACATGAGCGGCGGATGTTAATCTGGTGAACTGGATGTGTTTCCTCACTCCTACACATGAAGCCAGCTGGGTGACCTTGGGCTAATCACAGTTCTATTAAGAGCCCCACCTAACATACAGGGTGTCTGTTGTGGGAGGGGAAGGGAAAGTGATTGTAAGCCAGTTTGATTCTGCCTTAAGTGGTAAAGAAAGTTGGCATATAAAAACCAACTCTTCTCCTCCTCCTTCTCCTTCTCCTTCTCCTCCTTCTCTGGAGACACTGGGTATTGATCCTGGGACTTTCTGCATACCAAGCAACCGAGCCACAGCCCCTCACCAATTGCTTGATGATGTGTGCAAAACAGGTTTCAGGATGTACCACAGGCTACTGGGACAGAGTAAATTGTTTCAGCTGTAAGGTTTAGAGCATGAATCACTCCACATAGGGAAGTTGTTTACAGTGTGAATGTTATTGCTACTCTGACTGTTCATGGGTTGGGCTGAACCAGATTTGAGAATATGGAAGTACCCTGCATGTATGCATATTAGCCATGCTCTAGGGTGGTCTTTAACAAAAGGTTTCACTCCCAAATCACTCACATTCCTACTGATGATATCCATGAGACCTGAACACAGATCATTCAGATGGCTGAGATGTCCCCTGCTCTATTCCTATATAGTGACCATGAGTGACAACAATTTTCATTTTTGTTTTGCTTTGTTCTTTACCATTTCCTCCGCTAAATTTTTCTCAACTAAACATTTCTGTGACAAGCTGCCTACATAGGTCTCTGCTTCGGCAAAAGTCTGTTAATTCTCAGTGCATTCTGCCATTCGCTGTAGTTTGACATGACTCAATGTCATAAAACATGACATACAGCAGCAACTTGGGCAATAGGGATGGATAATAAAAGCCCATGCTAATTGGTATTGTGGTGAGAAGATATAACATTAGTGTGCTCACACTGAAAGCCAAGTGCTCATCCACACATCAGGCAATTTTTTTATATCATGTTTGCTACCTTTTTAATCTAAAGTGACATTTTACACACTTCTAACTATTATATATATTCAGCCCCATACACTCACCTTCTTGAAGAAGGTGAAAATGCAAGTAAATGAAGGAGGCAATCATAAGACCATTAGTTTGTTCAATTTATTTAAAAAACCTCTAGACGTCATGGATATAACAAATTATCATCCATATAGGTACGGCGGTAAAGAAGGTAATGGTGATACAGCTCCATGGGCTTCATTGAGGTACTTGGATAGATGACTTACACAGGGTGATTGATGGGGACGGGAAGTGGTTCTGTTGACTATTCCTATATGTTTCAGCTGTATTAACCGTGCTATATTTCTTGATTGACTAGCAGGGTTTGGGATTACACACCTGTATGCCATGTAGGTCTCACAAAGTAGGGCCTTTTATGCACGGCTGTTTCCCCTCCAGCAACTTCGAGTCTTTGTTTTGATTATGCATGCCACTTCCGACCATCAGAGGTCGCCTTGCTCTCCCCCTGTGTTTCGCCACATTTTGCCCGCGTTTTCAGGGACCTGTTTTATCTCAAATTTCAAAACACAGGCAAAACGTCAGACTATACCTCAATGTGTTTGTCTTTTACAGTGCCACAGAACCGCTTGTTTTTGTGTCATCCTCTGCTGTCTTGAATACTGTGTAATAGGGTTTCTCTCTGTTTTTTAAGTGGATATTTGTGTATCCTGTTCCAAAGTACATTACTACCACTGTAAGAGCTCCCTGATGTGCAGTCATGTTGACAGGGTATATTATTTAAATGAAATGATAGATATGCTTTATCTACAGGTTGAATTGTAACCACAATGGGCACAGAGAAGGTTTCGATATGTCCCTAGTTCATTGGGCCAAAATTTTAATTCACTTTGTAGGTGAATTACCCATTTTTGTTTCATATATTGTTTTCAGCTTTGTACTAGTAATTTTAAAAGATATAGTATACCATAATGGCTATGAGAATGAGACTGCTGGTTCAGATCTCATTTCTGCCATGGATTCACTAAGGAGTTTTAGCTAAGTCACCCCATCTACAATATAGGAACACTCTTACAGGCCTAGCTTATAGGACTGATGATAGGATTATTGTGGCAATATATGTGAAGCACTTCATACATTGAAAATGCTATATAAATGTAAAGTATTCCTGTTTGGAATGACAGACCTATTGATTCCAAGGTGCGTTGTGCCACAGCAGGAAATGTTTTGCAGACTTTCCTTCATTTTAATTTTCAGACTAGAATATTGACAAAGCCACATTAGTTAAACCCAGTTTACCAAGAACCAGATTGCCTCCTTATATCTATCCTCTTTTCTTTCATTCCTGGAAAAAGAAGAAGTTAGGATTGGAATAAATTCCTTCGTTCAAGTGCTGCTCCATTTAAAATATAATCCCATACTTGATCCATATTTCTTAGGGTGGATTTCTAAAGAAGCAAAAGACCCTTGTCTCCCTATTTCCTTTAAGATGTGGATGGCACAAGGTGTATTCTGGACTCTTCAGTTTTGGACCTCAGGAAACCATCCACAATCACCAGGCTTGCTCAAGCTGCTGCTTCAACTGGTTCCAAGAGACAGAGGAGTGATACTGGTCCATGAAGATGCAGGACAGAGACTGAGTAACCCCTTCCAAGTGGTCAAGAATAGGGTGTAGTTACTACAGCCTATATCACACAATTTTTAAGAAGCTCCTGAGCTACAGTCAAAGGGAAACTGTACCCTTTGCCATATGCAAGATCTGAAAACAGGCACCCTTTATAGATCAGAAATGAACGTTAAACATGACTTTTTGACATCCTATGAAAATGCTGAGTAGCTGTAAATAAACTGAGTATTAATTAGCTTATTAAATGAGGAAGTATTATGACATCAAACCTACAATCTATTGTATGGAAGGCAAGGCATTCTAGCCTTCTAGTGCTTCGGCAGTTTTCTGCTCTTACAGAGGTAGCAAGAATTATTTTGTTCATGCAGGTCCTTCATATCTTCTCACTTTCCTGCCAGGTAAAGGTAAAGGTGGCTTTTTAATATTATTATTGCATCAAACCTGCCTAGCATGACAGCAGCCTTTGGTTTAATTTCCTTTTTGTTCCCACTTGAAGCCAAAATGAGTCATCTTCCCCATGAAATACAAATTTGTACACAGCACTGGCTGTTAATTACATTCCCTGTCTCCATTAAAGAGTGAAGTGACAATTTCAACCTGTCCCTGGGTGGCCATTGTGTACGCTTGCTCACTTTCTCTTTCTCTCCCTCCCCCATCACAAAAGCTGCTGTTATAACTCAAGTGCCACTCGGAATAAGCAAACTAGCTCTTCAGTAGGCCTGTCACAGCCAGCAAGCTGACACTATGAAGCCATTGTAGGGTAAACACAATCCATTCCTCATTCCAGCATAAAACAAATGTTGACGCAGTCTTGATGTATCCTTCTTTCCCCTCTTTTCCCCTAGGAGTTAATAACTTCCTTAGTCAATATGGCATTCCTCTACCCTGTAGTGAAGTGTTTTAGGAGAGTCTTTCTGTTCTGCTTGCTTAAAAAGAGGAGTGATCTGGGCCAAAACTATCAACAACATAACAATAATAAATTATTAGATTTTTAGGCTGCTCTATCCCGACACGTCAGGCTCAGAGTGGCTTACACCACCAAACTCCTGGGGATAGAGCCAGCTGGTGCTGTCCCTTCTTCACATTCCCAGGAGCTACATAAATCCCAATATGCCCTAAGAGTAGAAACTGTCTGGTGGCTCTTAGGAGACTGCAAGGGGGAGGAGTAATGGGGGGTTAGATGTTGCTGTCCATGGAACTGGGGAAGGAGAGGCTTTAACAATGAAAGGGAAAGGGAAGGTATGCTAGTAAGGAAAAAAACAAGATAACTCCCTAACACGCAATAAATAACTGACCAATAAAAAAAACATAAAGAACATAAGAAAAGCCATGCTGGATCAGACCATTGAGTCCAGCAGTATGTTCACACAGTGGCCAACCAGGCGCCTCCAGGAAGCCCACAAACAAGGCAACTGCAGCAGCATCTTGCCTGCATTCAACAGCACCTAATATAGGGTTGCCAGCTGCCAGGTAGTAGCAGGAGATCTCCTGCTAATTCAACTGATCTCCAGCCGATAGAGATCAGATCACCTGGAGAAAAATGGCCGCTTTGGCAATTGAAGTCTATGGCATTGAAGTCCCTCCCCAAACCCCGCCCTCTTCAGGCTCCACCCCCAAAATCTCCCACCGGTGGCAAAGAGGGACCTGGCAACCCTAACCTAATATAATAGGCACACTCCTCTGATACTGGAGAGAATAGGTGTGCATCACGACTAGTATCCATTTTTACTAGTAGCCATTAATAGTCTTATCCTCCATGAACATGTCCATCCTCCTTTTAAAGCCTTCCAAGTTGGCAGCCATCACCACATCCTGGGGCAGGGAGTTCCATAATTTAACTATGTGTTGTGTGAAGAAATACTTCCTTTTATATGATATGTATGTACACGTTATACAGGTCTGATAAGATTCAGTAAAATTGTACCAACACAATAAGCAGGAACTATTGGTATGTATATTAAAAAGCTGTGTAGCACTAAATATCACCTTATATTCGATGGCAAAAGTACTGTGGGGAAAAAGTTTATTTCATGCTTCATCTTGTGATCTCTTCCTTCCTCCAGGAAGACCATTACAACTCCTTTCCCTCAGCATCAAAGCCTGTGGTGAGGCCTCGTACATTCTAATAGCTCATCCATTTCCGAATTATAACCTTCACTTTCACTGGATACATTTACCATTCCAGTTTTTCTAAAACACTACTAATAATGAATCAAAACTTTTGTTGTGTTCATAAGGCAACCCCTCCCAACCAACCAAATGTTGTATCACTAACACTTACTGCATTAAAAAGGTAAGGTAGTCCCCTGTGCAAGCACTGGGTCATTACTGACCCATGGGGTGATGTCACATCCCGACATTTATTAGGCAGACTATATTTATGGGGTGGTTTGCCATTGCCTTCCCCAGTCATCTACACTTTACCTCCAGTAAGCTGAGTACTCATTTTACCAACCTCAGAAAGATGGAAGGCTGGGTCAACCTTGAGTCGGCTAGCTGAAACTGACTTCTGTCAGGATCGAACTCAGGTCATGAGCAGAGCTTTTGACTGCAATACTGCAGGTTACCACTCTGTGCCACTGGGCTCTGCTTACTACATTAGGAATTGTTTAATTTATGGACTGTTGAAGCTTTGAGCAAAATGTTTCTCTAAACCCAAACTTTCCCTGTAGCCTCAATGCTGATCTATTACCAAAAAAATTGCAATGCCAAATCTTGTGACCTGTTCAAACCCACGACCAGATGTGGCTTGTACTAAACTTTATTCAGTCTTTCCATATGGTAAAACCTGTTAAATGCTCAAGGTGAATGTTATTCCATTCAGAATTTGCTTTTTTTTTTAAGTGGAAGAAGCAACTCAAGGAAGTAATCTACTAAGCAATCGTAAAGACTTGGTAGGTCCTGAAATAGTAGGAGAAATAGATGCCGAACAGATGAAAGTCAGAAGGAGAAGGGTCTTCTAGAATTTGTAGAAGATAGTCAGAGAACTAAATACTAATGTGTTGTTGTTTTTTAAGTTCTACACTGTGGAGAAATACAGGGTTTTCTGTGATCAGGTTAGTAGATAGTAGTTTAAGATGCCAATTGTTGTACGGTATTCTGCAGGTCCCCATTTGGCCTCAGAGCCACTTTGCATGTGATATAGAAGCTGTGGCAGAGCATACACATCATAGGTTTACAGGATTCATGAATAGAGAAACTGTTTTAAGAAATTCATGTGGGAAATTGTGCATTACTTTTCCTTGTCCTAAAAGATGCAGGATTCTTGATCTCTCTCCAGTGTGATGTGCATAGTGATTTATTGTTAATGCACAGTTAAACTAGAACCTTTGAAACACCTAAGAATTAGCTCGGTCATATATGTATGCAATGTCCTGCATTGCAGGGGAGAAAAAAACAAACTGGAAGATGGCAGAGGAAGCAAGAAGCAGAACAATCATTCATGGAATGCTGGAGTAAAAAGCTAACTCTTTGAAAGATGCAAGATAGATGTCTGATGGGAGAATCTGGAGAAAAGGAGCAAAAGAGAAAATGCAAGAAGTAATCAGGCTCCACAATGGGATTAACAGTACAACAAGAATGGTATGTGAAGTGGCTTAAAGAGAATGAAGACAGAAAGAAGCAGATGAATGAGTATGTATGTATAGGAATTTCAACAAAAGTGAAGGAAAAAAGAAAGCCAATGGAGAAAGATAGCAGAAGAGAGGAATAATGTTATTAGACTATCAGACCATAAAATTAAGCAAGAACTAAAGAAAGAGGCCTAGATGCCTAAAGAGAGGGAGTTACAATAATGAAAATGAGGAACAATAAGATAATGGGTTGTGTTTATGCAGTACTATAGAAGATAAAAGTAATAATTCTAGAAATATGGAGCTGTTGGAAGATGCATTGTGGGGGTGGGGAATAAAACCCAATGTCAAGATTCTGGCCAAACAGTAAAAACAACATTGCATAAAAACAACATTGTGAGGTCGTGTAGTGGGGCATGTTGCACCAACAGATAGAACAAAGTTTAGGAACTTTGAATGGTAGAAGATGTGCTGAAGATAAAATCAGAGGCCAGAAAGAATGGCAATCGGAAGAGAGAAATGGAAGTATAAGGCCAGATGTGACAACAGAAGAAGAGTTGGTTTTTATAACCTGCTTTCCTCTACTGTAAGGAATCTCAAAGCATACAATTGCCTTCCCTCCCTTCCCCCCCCCCAGCAGGCACCTTGTGAGGTAGATGGGGCTGAGAGAGTGCTGAGAGAACTGCGACTAGCCCGAGGTCCCCCAGCAGGCTTCATGTAGAGGAGTGGGGAATCAAGCCTGGTTCTCCAGATTAGAGTCCCCCGGTCTGTGGAGGAACAAGGAATCAAACCCAGTTCTCCATATTAGAGTTCACCACTCTTAACCAACACACCATGCTGGTTCTCAGATAGCAGGACAGAGTTTTGTGAGCAGTGAGTATTGCCTGTTCCCCACATCTGCTTTGACCATAAAAGGGCCTTGTGGAAAGGAGTTACTTTAACAATATATTCAGCTCTGTGAAAGGAATTACAAGGCACTCAACCTACCACAGCCAAAACATTCAGTGCAGCTCATAAAGCTTCATTAGAACAGAATAAGGGGGTGATCTAGTAGCATCATAATTCTCCAAAAAAAACCATCCCTGACTCACTGTCCTAAGAAGATGTTGCCTTCAACTAAAAAAAAAACCATGATGTCGAACATTCACCTGATGAAATTGCCCGAGTGATTTGAGACAGTGGAGAATTCCCAACTTATTGACATTCTGGAACGTTGATAACTGTAACATTATGCCAAAGAAGGCTAGAAACCATATTATGAGGTTATATTAAGTAAAAATTGATTGTTCAGATAATGACAGGTTGCTCTTACACATATTCTCTAATGTGGAGCAAGCTGGGAGACAGAACTTGATACACCAAGCTTGTAGTAATTTATACAGCAGAAACCCCCTTATTAGTCCATGATTCATAACTTATTTTGCACTTGAGATGTTCCTGGCACTCTAATGCTTGAGGGCAGGACTGAGAATGCCTTGTAACTGTCACATTTGTCTCTTGTGGCATTCTCTAGCTGATGTGCTCTCTTGTAAGTGTCACATTTGCTTTCAGAACATGCCATTTTCACCATCATATGATCCCAGATAATCTGAACAAGATTTTTCCTTGCCATTTGGAGTGACAGAGACTGTTAAACTGAGAATGAATAACCAAGACTGGCCTGGCAATGAAATTAAGGATGTTAAGGGTGAGGAAAATGTTTCACAGGCTAGCATTGATTTGGCTCTACAATTTGGTTCTATAATGTTGCAGCTACATAAGATGTTCTGGTAAGGAAGAAAAACTATGGCTCAGCTGCTCCACATATTCAGTTATATAACTATACACTTTTGGAAAGCAGAACGAGAAGACAGCCGGAAAGGTACTGGCTGGATATTAGGAAACATTTTTTTATAGTAAGAGTTGTTCGACAGTGGAATCAGCTACCTAGGGAGGTGGCGAGCTACCCCTTACTGGCAGTCTTTACGCAGAGGCTGGACAAATACTTGTCAGGGATGCTCTAGGCTGATCCTGCCTTGAGCAGGGGGTTGGACTATATGGCCTGTATGGCCCCTTCCAGTTCTATGATTCTATGACACATAGAACATGTACTCCATGAAGAAAATAATGGCCATTCCAAACAAAATAGTATGGGACCACCACACCACCCACACTAGTCCTTTTCTCCATTATTGACACTGTTTACTCATTAATTCCTCAGAACCAATTTGTTTTCCTCAATCAACAGGATTCAAAGCAGAGTCATCTCATAACACAAGTGCAGTTTTTTCTTTTCAGGTATGAACTGGGCAGGGTACCATTGCCATCCCTGGTATGTACATGATCTGGCTTTTCTATATAACCTTTCTCCCACTTCTCCACTGCTTCCCTGCTGCATTTTCCTCTTCTCTTCCTCGCTCACATCCACTCAACCCTGATGAAATGGAAAGCAATTTGTATCACTTTCACCAATGTCTTACTTTTTTGAAATATATTAAGATTTGAACCAGTGAGGATTTACTGAATACTGCTTTAAAGAGAAAGTGCCCTTTAGAGTCCCCACTCCCTCATCCCAACAGCCGCAACAATAGAGACTATAGAGAAGGATAGATAGGTGAAGCCTCCTCTGTCACCACTATTGCTGCTAGAAGGGGAAGAGGAGGAGTTGTGAGGTCTTCAAAAGAAAATTGTACATTATTTATAGTCCTCCTTTCTCACTGGAACTCAAGATGGATTACATACAGTAAGCCTGTACAATCAACGGAATGGGACATCCAATAAACAATGCAAAAGGATTTGGATTGTAGAAAACTGGAACCAACCAGAAATTGGAGACATAGCTGAAGCAAAGCATAAGTATTAGGGTTGCCATGTTTCCTTTGAGAAAATGTAAAGGTCAAGTTAATAAAATGAATAACATGAATGTGGCTTGTAACAGAAAAACAGGGATGAGAAACTTTTGGTAGTTATATACAAGTGATATTATGTAATTCAAGATGCACCTAAGGTGGTTCACATACACTTTTAGAATGCAACCTGCTAAGTAATTTCTAACCCAAAAATGGGGGAACTGTCGCGAGAATTTTCTATATTGAACATTGGTTCATATTAAATATATTATTAATTTATATTAAATGAGTTTGGGTTAAAAATGACCACATGCATACCTTAATATTATCACCTATAGTCACACAAGACCTTTAGCTGACATCAGCTCCAATTAGGCTCTTGACCCTAAAGGGCACAGGAGCTAGTCACCCAAAGCACATTGCGTGCTCCAAATCAAGGCCGTTCAAGCAGGCGGCAAATTGTCTGCCCACTCTAGGAGGAGATTGTTTTGGAACATTGATGGACAATCAGTTAACGGACTCGGACACTGAAAGAATTATTATGGAACAAGATATTTCTAAACAATTTTAGTCATGATTTGTGAAAACTCATTTCCTAAGAATGTGACAGGGAGGGGTCTGTTTGAGACCCTCTTCTCCATAAAAGGACAGTGCAAATATCCGTCCTTCATCCTTCCACTGAGAGACCACAGACCCTTTGAATGGTTGCCATCTCTGTCTCTCTCTCTGGAAGTGACCCAGGGGCCTCTGTATCTGTATGTTTGTCTATATGTATACATTTGTTAAATATATGTTCAGCTAAATATTGCTTTTTCCTTGGCTTCTTATTCTTTTTGCAAGTTCAATAAAACTGTTTGGTTTGACTGTGTAGGAATGCTTCTCTGTATGAAGGGTTCTTTTCCAGCCAGATCTATCTGGGTTGCTTTTTGGTAAATGAAGCAGGCAGAGAGGGCCATGCACAACGAACTAGAAGGGGGGGGGTCAAAGGACTCCCGCCACAACGTGTTGATACTTTTATTATGTACTGAGATTGGTGTCTCTTGGCAGTCACTGTTTTGTTTCATAAACATAAGCCTCTTCAAATAGTAGTTATTAAGTTGGAGGAGTTAGGAACATATGTGCAATAGGACTGTGCATTTGGTAAAACCCAAACCAGAATAAAGCCAAATAAATGCCATTTTGGCTTTTCCGGGTCCGGGTTTTTACCAGATACAAAAAACCCCACAGTAAGTAGCCAAGCAGATTTGGACGATTCTCGGATAAGCCAAAAGAATTGTGCGGGTAGGTGAGAAAAATCCAATTAGGTGGTCATTTCCTCCCGCACCCTGAGAACTAGGTCACAGTAGATTAGAATTCTCTCACCTATCTGCACAATGGGCTTTTTTGTTTGCAAAGCTCCTGGGGGGCATTTTTGCAGGTAGAGGTCCAAATTTTTCAGGTTAGCTGGAAGGGACTCTCCTTGCAAGAACCCCCAGGTTTGGTGAAGATTGGGTCAGGGGGTCGGATTTTATGGAATCTGGAAGAGGTCGCCCCCCTTCCTCCATAGGGACCAACACAAAGTGTTTGCATTGCTTTTCAATGGAGGAAGGGAGGTGACCTCTTCCAGACCCCATAACTTTGGAACCTCTGACCCAATCTTCACCACACTTGGGGGTTCTTGCAAGGAGAGTCCCTTACAGCTATCCTGAAAATTTGGGACCTCTACCTGTAAAAATGCCCCCCCAGGAGCCTCAAAAAGCCACAAAAAAACCCATAGGGTTTAAATGGCTGGATTTTGGGGGGAAACCCGAAAATAAAGCCAAATTTCAACATTTACCAGTATGGGAAATTCGGGTTTTCCTGGGGGGGAAGGTGTCAGTAAACTCGTACCCAAATTTTAGTGATTTTTTTTCTTTTTCTTTTGTACAGCCCTAATGCACAAGTTCCCAGTTTTCTTTTTTAAACTGGCCTGGGATCACTCTTTTCATTAAAGCTATTTCCCTTTAAACAGTTATGGATCGCCCTCTCAACACTAGAGCTATTTCCCTTTATAAGCGGTAATGGATCCTCCTTGAACCTAAATCAAAGTGTGTTCCTCTCCCTCTACAGGGGAGATTCCTCTACAGAAACCTTGCTGTTTACTCAGCTGTCTTCAACTCTGTTCATTAACAGCCTTCCTTCAACTGTCCGTTCCCAACTGTCCGTTTTTCTAACTACCATCCTTAGAATTCCATTTGAGTGCCCTGTCAATCAAAGGGTTCTACGCCAAGGAAACTCCTCAGAATGCAGCTGTCCATCACACATATATAAACATTTTTTTTAAATGGAATCCAGGTCAGATTCATGATGAGGCCTAAAATTATATAAAGTTTAAGAGCCCCTGTAGCATTACCAAAAAAAACACTGGGTATTGTTCTAGCAGTTTTTATATTTACAGGCCTCTCATAGCCTGAGGCCTTAAACTGCAGTTTTCTTAGTTGGTGAATAAATGCAGTTCTGAAAAGAATAGATACGTGTGTATTGAGGGAATCTACTACCAGTGTGGGTACTGAGGGCACATAGCCATTTTCAAGGTGCATTATAGGTCTGACAGGCATATTAATTTCTACAGCATAAGAAGAAATAAATAAATGGCCCAACTTGGAAGCCATTATATCCCCAACTACCATATAATCTTTTTGGCTCCTTATTCACATATTAACCACATGGGAAATATCTGTGTATTCATGAAGCATTTTCTTTCATGAACAACAGCAACAATTCCTGTTCATGTGATGTGGTACTCTGAACTGCACCCATGTACCCTGTTTCCCCCACTTTCCCGCACATGCCGAATAATGCACTTTCAATCCGGTTCCAATGCTCTTTGAAGCTGGGTTTTACTGACCGGAACGGCAAAATCAACTTGCAAACTGTCGTTAAAGTGCATTGAAAGTGGATTGAAAGTGCATTATCCAGCATGTGCTGGGATTCTCATTCATTTGAAACAATGTGGAAATAGGCAGATTTTGGTCTTCTCCTATCAGTACATGTTTCTTTTGCTATAAACAAGTCTTCCTTGGATATGAAATACCCATGTTAATGCTTCCCACATGATTTCCTTAAGATTTTAGACGTAGGAGATTATGTACTGAGATTGGTGTCTCTTGGCAGTCACTATTTTGTTTCATAAACGTAAGTAGGAGTAACAAGTAAACAGTGATTCCATGTTGCATAAACACAACTTCTAGGAAAAATGTCTTTTGCTGAAGCAAAAATGGTCTTTCTCTCCCAAGATCACAGTCTTTTCTCCTGATAATCACTTACTGTCATGCCATCCAAAGACAACAAAGTGTCACTATCAGCCCACTCAAGACTTGTGTTGCTGACACTTTTGCCAATAAATGAGAGTGACATGGAGACCTAGCAAGCCACTAAGAGAATTAAATGATGCCAGAACAGGCTGCACTGGTGGTGCTTGAAGCCATCAACTGTCTGTATTGCCTTGTTTGACAAGAAATGGGTTTATGAGGCTACTGCATCTTTAATGTAGCACAAAAAAAGTACCTGAGAAATGTTGTCAGCAGTTTCTCACAACACAGAGCAGTACAGGAAACACACAAGGCAGTTGTTCACATCATAACTGTGCTTTATTTCCATGTCATTTTAAAACTTGAGTCCACAGATTCTTCGTCAGAAAGGGTAAAGCTGTAACCAGTAGTCTTCCTAAAGGTGGTGAAATCATCACACGTGGGAGCCTTGTGATTTCCTATTTCTGCCCTAGTTGCTTTTCTTTTCTAGTAGAAAATAGTACAAAACTACCACCTTTCCCAGATAACCAAATATCATTTCATGCCACTAAGCTTGGTAACATAGTTTGGTAGCATAGTTTCCTCTGATGGCCAAGGCCACACAGTAAATGACAGCTTCCTTGCTTCTAGACACTTGCTCTTGTAAATCACACCCTGCAGCAATGCTTAAAAGAAAGAACCTAAATCACAAAATAAAACAGGTCAGAGTTGCAAATATGATCAGCAACGTAGGCACCAGTATGGTGTGCATTATTAAAATGACTTTAGGACTTCTCCATAAATATCAGTCAGAAAAGGTTACTCTTCATACATTGTTATAAGAACAAGATGTGAGGGGAAATCTCTTGTTTCACTTCATGATTTCTCTAGGAAGTGATGAAAACTACATGGTTTTACCATAGAGTTTCCAGGAATTCCTAGAGAGGTGTAATGTCACTTCAGAGTTTTTGCTGGAAGTGAGGTCACATCATTGTCCTGATGGCTGTTTTTTTACTCTCTTACCACTGCTCAGAATGGTGGTGGGAAAGAGAAGCTGGGGACAGGGATTACCCTTCCCCGGGAAGAGGGGGGCTAGCAACATTAACTACAAGGTCTCAGTAACTTCACAATGACTTCTTTATTCAGCCATTTTACATTCTTCTACACACAGAAAGGCCACTCTATCACCCCTCTGATGTACCAACAAATTACACTTCAGACATACTCTATATATTACACACTTATCTTCTTTTAAAATTGTTATCTTTTAAATTTACAGCCTTAGTATTCTTAGCATACCTTTGCCAGTACACTAAAGCTCCATTGTTCTTAAAATTAGGAGACCCTTTCCAACTTTATTTCTGTTCCTCCAGCAAGGGATGTAGGGTTGCCAGATCCTGGAGATTTGGGGATGGAACCTGGTGGGGGGACCTTAGTGGAGTATAGTGCCATAAAGTCCACCTTCCAAAGCATCCATTTTTCTCCAGTGGAACTTATCTCTGCAGTCTGGAGATAAGACTGTAATTCCGGGGGATCTCCAGGTCCCACCTGGAGGCTGTAATACAATACAAAGGCACACTATATGCTAAATATGAAACAAGAATTACCTGCAGCTAAGGACTGTACTGTGTTTACTCTCACACTGTGATTCTCTTCACCCTTCATGTACTAAAAAAATTCACATACATTAGTAGTAAGGCATAATAATGGGATGGGGCTGTGGCTCAGAGGTAAAACTTCTGCTTTGCATATAGAAGGTCCCAAGTTCATTAGCTAGTATCTCTAGTTAAAAGAAATAGGTAGTAAATGATGGGAAAGGCCTCTGATTGAGACCCTGGAGAGCCATTAGTAATCAGAGTAAACAATATTAACCTCAATAGGCTAGTAATCTTATTTAGTATAAGGCAGCTTCATGTGTTCACAATGATTATGGTTATCCCTAAAACCAATGGTATCTGCATCAAATATTTTACTAATCTTTCACAACAGCCTTCTTATATACTATCTCTTGAGGCTGCTTTCAAAGAACTAATATTCAGTTCCGCATAGGAATGCCAGCCTCCAGGTGGGACCTGAGGATCTCCTGGAATTACAGTTTATCTCCAGACAACAGAGATAAGTTTCCCTAGAGAAAATGGATGCTTTGGAGGGTGGACTCTGTGGCATTGTACCCCATTGAGGTCCCTGTCCTCCCCAGGCTCCATCCCCAAATCTCCAGGAGATTCCCAACCTAGATCTGGCTACCCTAAATCCCTTGCCAGTGGCTAGGGAGGACCTGACAGCCCTAGTTCAGCAACAGAAATAAAGTTGGAAAGGGTCTCCTACTTTCACAAAAAAAGGAGCTTTAGTATACTGGCAAAGATATGCTAAGAATACTAAGCTGTTGAAAACATTATTCTACAGACCTGCTTCACACCTATCTAGGAAGTGAAAGTCTCATGATGTAACTATTGCCATCACTGCAGTACTTTACACAGCTGGCAAAGTTTTCCCCCTTAAACAATTATTACAGATACAGAATTTCTCTGAGAATCTGGAGTTGACAAACCTAAGCCTTACAAATGTCTTGAGCAGAGTATATTTTCTTTTCTTTTAATTAAAAAGCAATCGTTCTGCTCAAAATATTACAACAGTGAACATATCTCTGTCTGGACCACACCATAACACTTTTGTGGCACCACATCTCCTTTTTTTACTTCAGATTTGTCCTCAAAGCCCGCATTTTACAATAAACCTTTGAGGATGAAGCTTGAAAGGAAAGTATTTCTTCATGTTCTCCCTTTGATTCCCTTGCTGCTCACCCATTGTTGTCTTCCCCACCATCGTGGCAGAGACAAGACACTTTTGCTTACGTTAGTTGGTGCATTGTACATGCATGTTGACATACACACACACACAAATAATAAATAACAGTAACTCTTCACCAGCTGTTCAGAGCTGCATGCCAAACAATTTTCATTGGGTCTCATTAATTCTTTCTTCTTGACTAGCAAGAACTAATTAGTGAACCAACACTGCTAAAAAAATGAGTCTCCCAAAGAGATGCTCCAGGGAAAAGAAATTGTTAAACAAAGCTTATCACTTTTTGTCCACACTATTGTAAAAGATTTATGCTGAGGGAGACAAAGTAGCGGCCCTGTGCCATCAAATATATTCATCTGTAGACAGGCCCATAACATAAATAAAAGCATCAGTTCAGTGAATCCTTATTCTCAATTAGCTGACTATTTCCTTTTGTCATAATTGTATTACCACTTAGTTGTACTCTCAAGAGGCCTCATGTTTGTTAACTAAAAGCTAGTTTTGTTTCTCTAGTCAAGTAGCTGTTGGAGAAATACATTCATTATTGTGTGTGCGTAAAGTGCCATCAAGCACAGCTGACTTACAGCAACTCCATCAAAGAGCTTTCAAGGCACATGAGAAGCAGAGGTGATTTGCCATTGCCTTCCAGAGTCTTTCTTGGAGGTCTCCCTTCCAAGTACTGACCCTGCTTAGCTTCTGAGATCTGATGAGATCGGGCTATACCATGCTGCCTTCCTTCCCATACATTCATTATTAGTACTGAATAAAAACAACAATAAATATATGCTCACTCTTTGGTTCTTGTAGGTTATCCGGGCTGTGTAACCGTGGTCTTGGAATTTTCTTTCCTGACGTTTCGCCAGCAACTGTGGCAGGCATCTTCAGAGTAGTAACACTGAAGGACAGTGTCTCTCAGTGTCAAGGGTGTCACCCTTGACACTGAGAGACACTGTCCTTCAGTGTTACTACTCTGAAGATGCCTGCCACAGTTGCTGGCGAAACGTCAGGAAAGAAAATTCCAAGACCACGGTTACACAGCCCGGATAACCTACAAGAACCAATGAACTCTGACCGTGAAAGCCTTCGACAATATATGCTCACTCTATTGGACAGAATCATGAATGGATAAGTGATATTTTAAAAATAATATGATTAAGCAGAGTCCAGTCACTGAGAAGATCTGTGTACCTTTAAAAATTGCAAATGAATGAACGTTCAATAAGGATGTGTCACTGGTGACCAAAATAATTCAAACTATAGTATTCCTCATGGGTGTGAAAGTTGGACAATGAAGAAAGCCGACAGGAAGAAAGCTGATTCATTTGAAATGTGGTTTTCGAGGAGAGTTTTGAGGATACCATGGACTGCAAAAAAGACAAAACAGTGGGTTCTAGATCAAATCAAGCCTGAACTCTCCTTAGAAGCTAAAATGACCAACCTGAGGCTGTCATACTTTGGTCACATCATGAGAAGACAAGAGTCACTGGAAAAGACAATCATGCTAGGAAAAATTGAAGGGAGCAGGAAAAAGGGAAGACAACATGAGATGGATTTGCTCAGTCAAGGAAACTACAGCCATCCGTTTGCAATATCTGAGCGAGGCTACTAATGATAGGACGTTTTGCAGGTCATTCATTCATATGGTCTCCATAAGTTGGAAGTGACTTGACAACATTTAACACATACACATTCTTGTTTTTATGCGTATGTAGATAGTATGTAATAGGTAATTTTTGACAATGTATTTATGTTTTTGTTCCTTTTCTCTTTTTTAATGTTGTAGTTAATAAATTTTAATAATAATAATAATAATAGGTATAAAATAAATTATTACACAAAAAAGAGTTGCAAACTAAGAAAAATGTCTCCAGGTACAGCTTCTCCTAACACTAAAACAATGTTAAGAGAAAATTTCAGTCAGTAAAAGTCACCCTTATATGTAACTATTAAAAATACAGAAGCCCAGCTGGGACCAAAGCACACTGGTTGCCTACTCATTTTTAAGTCCAATTCAAAGTGTTGGTGCTTACATCTAAAGCCTTCATGATCTGGGCCCCAAAAACCTGAATGTCTGCCTTGGCCAATATGAGCCCATCCAGCAACATTGCTTGCTCAGCACAGCATCTCCTGCTTGTTATCCCAAATGCTACAAGGGTGTTTTCCATACTGCCTGCTACTGGGCTTTTTCTGTAGATGGTTTAACCCTGTGGAAGACAGAAGAAATTATAGGGAAAAATAGGAAGACCCAATCTCTTTTGTGATACCAAAAGGGATGTGAGATGAGAGCTTTCTGTGAGAACCTTTAGAGGATCTTGACAGCTTCTACAGTCTATTGTTTCTTAGGGGAAGGATCTATGGATGTTATTTACAAGGTTTCTAATAGCTGTTTTTTTTTTCCTGTGACCTATTTATCTACATTATTTACAGTCATCCTTTCTCACTGAAGCTTAAGGCAGCTTACACGGTGTAAATCAATGTAATCATTAAGATGGGGCATCCAGTAAATAACGTAATAGGACTGTGTGTGTGTGTGTGTGTTAGGGTTTTCAAGGCAAGAGACGTTCAGAGATGGTTCGCTATTGCCTGCCTCTGTGTGGGCTGAGAGAGTTCTGAGAGAACTGTGACTGGACCAAGGTCACCCAACAGGCTTCATGTGAAGAAGTGAGGAATTGAACCCGGTTCTCCAGATTAGAGTCCTGCTGCTCTTAACCACTACACCATGCTGGCGCTCTGTAATAGGATTAGGAGTGCAGAAATTAAAACCAAGTAAAGCTCTGGAACAAATCTGTAGCAAAGCAAAGCAAAAGCATTCAGATGGCATATTCTCTGGAGGTTTTTGAACAGAGCCTAGATGACCATCTGTTAGCAATGCTGATTCTGTTAATTTAGGCAGATCATGAGAGGGAGGGCAGGAAGGGTTGTGTCAGTGTTTGGCTCTTGTTGCTGTTTCTTACATGCCCAGGATAATGCTGATCGCCACTTTGGGGTCAGGAAGCAATTTTCTTCCAGGTCAGATTGGTCAGAGATCCTGGAGGGTTTTTGTTGCCCTCTTCTGGGCATGGAGGTGTGGGGGAAGGTAGTTGTAAATTTCCTGCATTGTGCAGGGGATTGGACTGGGTGACCCTGGTTGCCCCTTCCAGCGCTATAATTCTATGATTCTATTAAATTACATGAATCAATAACAGGATAATACATACAGTAGTATACATATTACACACAGCAGTGTAGTCCACAGTCCCAACCCTACATTAGGTCCCAGTAGCCTGACTGGTAGTGGTTGAGGGAGCATGACAGGGGAACACTCTTCATTTTTTCTAATGTTTTCTTGAAATATTAGCCTACTAGACAAATTTTGGATGAGATATTAAAGTGTGTAAAGAAGAATGCATTAAAAGACCTTCAGCAAGCTATTACATTTATTTTATGTAATTCAACAATGGGGTTATCAGATTTAGATCTTCACTGCAAGTAAAGAATAGCAGCACATCTAATATAGCTATTTGCTGAGGACACATTCTAGTGGGTATTAAATTCTAGAAACATGTAACATATGATTTATTAGAGCTCCATGGGTAGGTTAACATCTCTTTTTTAGGTGTTATACTACTAAAGCATCTGCTGGGAATCCTTCCAATAAATTCAGTTTTATGTTCCTTTTTCAATCCCAGTATAAAGGGAATTTTATAATGACACAGAACGTGGAAAAGCTAAACAATGCCTCTGGTGGTCCCTTTCAGAAGACAAATTTGGCAGGTCAGGTCCTGAAACAACCTCTTGTACCTCTAAGATTTGCACAAGAAGGGGCAATGTCTACAAGATAAACACATCATCACAACAGCACTGTCATGCGAAAAGTGAAAATTTCCTTTCTTCCCAGCTTTTAAAGATAGAGGTGTTCTGTCAAAGGTTCAGTGAAGAACCTTGACTATTTTGTTTGTTGCTTGCAGGAAACAGAGGGTTTCCATAGGAGATGCAGAATCCTCTAGTAGGGATCTGATATGTGGGGTGACCCAAGGATCCATTGCTCAATGCTCTTTAATCAGAGCATTAGATCAATCTATATGTAAAACCTTTGGGTGAAATTGTCAGGAACTTTGGAGTGGGTTGTCACCAATATCTGGATGGCAGTGGCACCCAGTTTTATCTATCACTAAGCCTCCAGAAGCAGCTGTGTAGATCCTGGGCCAATGTCTTAAGGCTGTGGTTAAGGGCTTGTGGGTGAACAAACAAAAGCTTAATCCAGACAAAATGGATGTGATGCTGGTTGGGAAGCCAGGGTGCTTAGCTGGTGTCAAACTACCATCTTTAGACAGGCTTAAGCTTTCTCTAGCAGATTAAGTTAAGAGTCTGGGGATGCTCTTGGACCTAGCCTTATTGATGGATAAGCACATTAGTGCTGTTGCTTGAAGTACTTCCTTTTAATTACATCTGGCTTGTAAATTGACCTAGCCCCCTGATTCATGTCACTGTAATCTCCATACTGAACTTCTGTAACACACTATACATAGGTCTGCCTTTGAAGACATCTGAGAAATTTAATCAGTGCTAGCAATGAATCTCCTGCCTGGGGTCAGACTCTTGGAACATATAACACCAGAGTGCATCAACTGAAGTGGTTTCTTATTCCCTCCCAGACCTAATTCAAAGTGCAGGCTTTAAAGCTATTTTTGGCCTGAGGCTAGAGTTGCCAGCTCCAGTTGAGAAATACCTGGAGATTTTGGGAGTGGAGCCTGAGGAAGGGGATATGAGGGAGGGGAGGGACTTCAATGGGGTGTAAAGCCATAGATTCCACTCCCAACGCAGTCATTTTTCCCAGGTGAACTGATCTCTGTCTCCTGGAGGTCAGTTGTCATAGCAGGAGATCTTCAGCCACCACCTGGAGGTTGGCAACCATACTTTTCTTTCAAACTTCATCTCCCAGTATATTCCTGTGCACCAGTTATGTTCCTTACACATCCTTCTTCTGTTGGTCCCCTTACCTAGTATTTTTCATTTGGCAATCGCTAGGTCATGGGCACTCTCTGTGTGAGATCCATTCCTGTGGAATGGCCTATCAGAGTGGGTGTGACAGGTCCAGTGGCCAGCATCACACAACTGGGCCATAGTTTTCCTAGGTAGAGGTTGCTGGGGAGGGGAGAAGGGAAAGCTGAAGACAAAGGGGCAGATAAATGTAGGTTGGCTATTGAGTGGGAAAGAGACAAGGAAGCAGGAAAAGGGGAGAGGCTTTGTGGGGCTTTCAGGAAAGGGGAACTAGCATGAGAGTGGGAAATGAATCCTTGAGTGTATGAGTGCATCAGGGTGAAGGCAGAGCCCCCTCCTTGCCCTATTCTGAGGCTCTTCCTGGTTTGAGACCCATAAAAAGGAAATACTGGAGGGCATTAGGGCCCTGGACTCATCTGAGCATGGATTCTAACAGGAAGTTATAGCATTCTGTAGATTCAATCAGTTTAAGCATGTTGATAGAATGTTCTGACACCACTGCAGTAAGTGGCTGTACAAGGCTTTTCCAAATGATAACTTGGAATTATGCAGTGGTATGTGATTGTAATTAATAATTGCAGTGCATGCAATTATAGCAGTCCTATGCCTTTTCCCTGTGTACATGCACATGCTTCGTTGCTCAGTGTTACACTAGAAGTGTACAAGGTACAAGTGCCATCAAGTTGCAATTGACTTATGATGACCCCAGGCAAGTGAGAAGCAGGGGTGGTTTGCCATTGCCTTCATCTCCAAAGTCTTCCTTGGTGGTCTCCCATCCAAGTACCAACCCTGCTTAGCTTCCAAGATCTGACAAGATCCAGCCATACCATGCAGCCTTCCCTCTGAAGTATACGTAAAGTCATAAAAAATCCTCAGAACTGGGAATCTGACAGCCCTAATGCTAGAGTTGCCATCAGCAAACAGCAGGAGGCTCAGGAGGAGATTCAAATAGCTAACACTCTGATGACATGATGTCACTTCCAGTGCATCCTTGGATGTGACATCATTGCTTCAGGGAGACACTGTAGGATTCCACCAGGAGTTGCACCAGAAGTGACATCATGCTGTGGAAGTGACAGTGATTTTCCCAGCATCTCCCCCACCCCCCACCAACTGTGTGGCAATAGGAGGTCAGGGGCTGCTAGTCAAAGGTGACTTGGCAGCGCTACCCAATGCAGAAAAATTGAGTTTTTTAACTGCACAAATGTTCTTTACGAACTGCATATTTTTTCCCCATTGGAACTGGATGTTTAGTGTCTGGTTGTACATTAAAAAAAAAAAAAGAAAAACCCTGTAGATGTAGCTGCACAACTGCAGTCACAGACTGAATATACGGTAAACTCTGGCATCCATCAGTTCTAACGTTCAACCTGGCTTCCAAATTGGGTTTGCACAGAAACTGCCTGGACTAGCATCTTCATATTGACATAGGGAATGTGAGCCTGCTTATTCTCCTAGCCCTTTCAATGGCAGAGTTCACAGTATCCTTCAAGAATATATGGGTAGGATAGGAAGGGGAGGCACTCCATTTTAATAATTTTGGTCCTACCTGACAGTTTTCAGAAGCGGCAGAAGATAGCATGTTCATTGGGGGGCGGGTTTGCTGCCATTTTAATCTGCTGTTTCATTTTACTGGGTTTTTCTACAGTTAGTTTTAGTCTATTTTATATTATATTTGCATTGTAGTTTTAAATTGTCTGTTGGCCAATATGAAGCTTGCATTCTGGAAAGGAGGGATAAAAAAAAAAAAAATTACATAGTCACTCTGCCTAATCATAGTAAAGGGTGATCTACTAGATCTATGTGAAGTGTATTTTAACCACCAATGAAGAACTTTGTAACACTGCAGAACAGAAGAGGAGAGCTTGTCAGACATCATATGCAGAGATGGATCTTCTGGTTCCTGCTTGTTTTCTTAGTTTAAATCTGTTGCTGAAAAATAAGGGGAGCTTTGGAGCAGTGGGATTCCAAATAAGACACATCTGTTCAAACCATCAGTTCATTTATTGTGATCCAAGATCAGTCAACACCAACATCAGAGCACAGGATAAACATATATAAAACAAGGGGCTGTGGTTCAGAGGTAGAGCATCTGCTTGGCATGCAGAAGGTCCCAGGTTCAATCCCTGGCATCTCTAGCACTAAAAATTTCTTAACTTTGTTAAGCCCTAATTTCAGTAATACACGGTGGTTAATAAAAATATGTATTTATTTATATCACATCTTTCTGTTCAAAAAAACACCCAAGGGGACAAACAAATATGAAACCTTATTGCAATGCAAATATGAAATCCTATTCCTATATAACAATAATAACCATGAACTAACAAAGTCTCCCTGGCAAAAGGCAGCACCTCCACATTGCAGTTCATTTTAAAGGCATCAACAGTCAACAGGTGGGGCTGAGCAGGTAGGAAAACTGAGCCTCTGTGGCACAGTCTCCCTGGGAAAAAGGCAGACTGAAGCATCTGCTCCTTTATTGACTGAGCCAAAGTAGAAAATCTGGTCACCTTAAGAGTGGTTTCATTAAGGCACTCTGCAAGAAGAATGGATAGATAAATGTATCATATCTTCCTGTAAAATTGGTTAAAACTGGAGTAATATATAAAGATCAATTTGCAAGATCTGAGCAAGGCTGTCAAAGACAGGACATTTTGGAGGACTTTCATTCATACGGTCGCCATGAGTCGGAAGTGACTTGACGGCACTTAACACACACACAATATATAAAGAACGACAATTCTTATAAAATGAACAGTGGTGTAATGTGTTCAACTGTTTCTACTTCATTCATTTGGGAAAAACACAAACAGTAAGAATAAGGGATACCTAAATATTTACCTTGTAGCAAAGGGGAGAATGTTGAAATGGGCCAAGGTAAAGGCTCTGTGGCAGGGGTCCCCAACGTGGTGCCTCTGGGTGCCATGTCACCTGCAGACACCTTTCCTGGTGCCCACCAAGTGTTTTTAAAAAGTGGGCTGGGCCATGTGGGGCTTTTCCCCAGCCAGGCTTCTGATTGGCTGCTGGAGATCTGATTGGCTGTGCAGATATTTTAAAAGTTGTTTCAGCAGCAGCTGCCACCATAAAACAAAGATCTTACCTTCAATTATGCAGTGAAGCTGTATATATGCAAGAAAATATTTTATAAGATATTCGGTTAAACAGAGAGTCTGCCTGAAATGTTGAAGAGTTGCTATTAGAGTGATGCATGACCTCACTCCTTGACATTTTGTGGTTGGCTCCGCCTCTTGTGGCAGCCATTTTGTCACTGGTTCCACCTGCTGAAGCAGCCATTTAATGGTTGCCCCCATCATCCCGTGTCAGAATTCCAAAGGTGCCCACAGGCTCAAAAAGGTTGGGGACCCTTGCTCTGTAGTATTAGGAAATTCTAAGACAGAGGTAATTACTAGCTGGAACAAAAATTTTGCTGTGATTCCCTACTGCTGCATAAGAGTGGACAGTGGCTCTATCATCTTGAAGGACTCTATCCCAGATTCTCTGTTTGATTGTTTCTTTAGCTCCCAAGAACAACACATCTATTATATTCTATGCCAGCATGGAAGCCCAAGAATGTAAAACACCTATTGTGTTTGGTAAAGCCCATGAGTTTTGGAAATATTCAGTTCCCCCCAAATGAAGTAATGGTTACCTTGCATCTCAAGGTTACTACACAGAAAGAGACGCACTATGTTCTTGTAGCAAGATTTCAATAATTCTCCTTCGGGTGGTGCAACCCTTAGATGATTAAAAAAAAATCTCTGCAAACCCAATGAATCTCCCATGACATCTGGCAGATAAGATGGTATATACTTCCCCATCCCAGTACCTCTGGAACTGGGTCATCTTGGAAGTATTGTAGGAGCCTCGTCTAAAACATTCTGATTCCCCTACACGTAATGACAGATAATCCATATGACATCTTATGACAATTCCACCCATTTGGATCATGCACAAGGATTCATTCAGTTTTATATTTCTAGCTAGCATTGTATACAGCTATTCTGTATAATTCCAGTCTTGCACAAAATTTTAAGTTTGATCAAGTTGATCTGTCTCTTCTCTCCCAAAATCAAACATAAAAGGGTCTATCACCCAAGTTCTTTCTACTAACAGTGCAATCCTTTTGAGGGGGAGCTTAGCAGGTTGTAACATTTAGGATTGCACTATAGTACTGTCAACTTGCTATTCTACATATTTTTTGTTCTCGCAATCATGAAGAAATGGGGTTCAAGTCAAGCAATGTGCACACACACACAAGAACTTCCAAATCCTAATTCCCTTTTAAACTTATTTACAAGTTTTACCATTAAACGTTATGCAAGCACTTTGCAATCTTCCCTTAATTCTCCAACTTTAATTACATAATTGAACCATTCCCTCCACCCCCAAAAAACCTCATTTTTCCCAGGAAACATTAAACATTACCATCTTAATGAAATTCTTAATGAAATGGTCCGCTCTGAATGCAAATGAGTGGTAGTGATCTTCCATTTGCTTATCATGCTGTGACGCAAAAGGACAAATGTCCTTTCTTTTGTCAATCATTAGGAGTGACAGTCATTTTGCCAGCAGTTCCTTCATTGGAACACAGAAAGAACAATGTAAAGAGATACAGATGACAAGTTCTCAAAAGCTAACTAAGTAAGAACTGTCTTCAGTTCAAACCAAATGAAAACTATTTTACTGCCTAGTGTTTACACTCTGTTGGGCCTTCCCTACTGTGAGATTTTGCCATGGGCCACCCTTGTAAGTCCAACTCTAGCTTGAACAAGGAGAAGATGTAAAGCAATGATGCTGGGAGAGTCAGCATGGTGTAGTGGTTAAGAGCGGTGGTTTGGAGCGGTGGACTCTGATCTGGAGAACCAGGTTTGATTCCCCACTCCTCCACATGAGCGGCAGATGCTAATCTGGTGAACTGGATTTGTTTCCCCACTCCTACACATGAAGCCAGCTGGGTGACCTTGGGCTAGTCACACTCTCTCAGCCCCACCTACCTCACAGGGTGTCTGTTGTGGGGAGGGGAAGGGAAGGTGGTCGTAAGCCAGTTTGATTCTTCCTCAAGTGGTAGAGAAAGTTGGCATATAAAAACCAATTCTTCTTCTTCTAATGTATTGGTTTACCAGGCTTTGACTTTGAGATTCAGGTTTGAGGTATGGCTCATTCTCTTGGGGCCTAACAGTACAATCTTAAATATAGTTATACTTTCTTACCATTCTAAACCCACTAACTTAAATGAACGGAAGGGTATAACTCTGTTTAGGATTGTACTGTTAGTATGGCAAGTTAAAATCTCAGCACCATTAGCTAGCTTACACCCTTGATGGCTTCTTCTCAGAGCACAAACAGATGTGACGAAGATCACCAACGTCTGTCTACAAATTCCGTGTGTGCACAGCCCCATTTGGGAAGGGACAGTGACACAATTCCACTAACTGAAACCAGGCTCCCTATAATGTATTAGCATTTCAAAATCTATCTGTTGAAATATGTCTTTTGTCCTTTACAACACTAATAGCAGGAAGTATGGGGGCTGAAGGAATAAATTGTTCTCTCTTACTTGAGTGATCCCAATCCAGATAGGGAGTGTTTTCACATATACAATTTGTCTTTTTACAGATGGGTAGAGTTCTTGGTAACTACTGAACATGTAAATCGGAGATGAGTAGCAATAATCTAGTATTGACGAACTACAATTTAGCATATAGTATATAGTCAATTTCCAGGATTTTTAAAATTGCATGTGATAAATAGTTCAAGACTAAAAAGCCATATGGCTGTGGATACACACATTCATAGACCCTGGCAACCTTACTAATATGTTACTACTTACTTCTGTGTTGAGGCTAGTGCACGTCTATGAAATTGGTTCACCTTATTCCATCTGTCAGAGAAACAGCAGAAGGGAGTAATTTTTAATCCCACAGTCCTAGCAATATGTAATGCAGAGATAACTCACAATGTTCTGAATCTCAAGATCAGATCTGCTAAGGCTTTGTTTACACTTGCAGTGGCAATACACTGTGCATTAATGTTTGTTTAAGATGTATGTAAGATATAGCTTACCAACATTAACTGCATGATACATAACTTACTGTTCTGGACAGAATAGGATTTCAACTTTACAGTGTAACAAAAAGTTTTGTTGATAGTTATGGGCAAATTTGGGTTTATCCCAATCCCTTCTAATGGTCCTTTCACCATTTCCCCAGTACATATGGTACTACTCACACCTAAGTGAGCCTATTTTCCATTTAATTCAAGGTGCTTGTTTCACAACTGCTTGTCCATACAAATTTGCAGCATGATTTACTGTAGACATTTGAAGATTGTTTACTGAGTGCGTTACCTGTATATACATGACTGTGCAATTCTCATTAAACAGCTGAGGGGAGGAGGGAAAGGAAGCAATCCTCATGCTGGCCTCTTAACTGATATCCTGCTTTCCTTATTATATGAATGCTTTCAGTACAAAAAAACCCCGAAATGTACATAAGAAGTTTCTCAAGGATCAGAGTATGAATATCTAATCTATCGCAAACAATAAAATAACATACAATTGGGAATTCTTGCAGTACATATGTAACTTAGGGTGACTCCATACTACATGTAGCAGACACAACTGCTATGGGTGTTTCTGTTTTTTCAAGTCCCCATGTTCACATATCTTAGAGTTCTAATAGACCCTGTGCTCCTCAGCACATGTACATTACATGGATGTTTGAAAATGCAGATATATAATTCACATTTCATGTATTTGAACGTTACAAGAGTCCAACTGGATCAAACTAGTGGTTCATTTTGTCTAGGCATCCTGTTTCACATAGTGGCCAACCAGTTGCTCTGCAGGGCATACAAACAAGCCACAGAGGCCAAGGCCTTCTCCAGATTCTGCCTCCAAGCACTGGTATACAGAGGTTTGTTGCCTTTGTATATGGAAGTTCCCTTTACTTCCATGGCTAGTATTCATTGATGGACCTATCTTCCATGAATCAAATTCCTTCTTAAAGCCATCTATACTTGTGGCTGTCACTATATCCACTGGTAGTGAATTCCTCCGTGTAGTTACTCATTGAGTAAAGTGTTTTCTTTTGTCTGTCCTGAACCTATTGTCCAACTCAGTTGGGTGCCTTCAAGCTCTAGTATCATGGGAGAGGGAGATAAAGCTCTCTATCCATTTTTCCCACTCTATCATAATTTTACAAACCTCTATCGTGTCCCTCTGGTCATCTTTTTTCTAAACTTGAAACTTCCCAAGCTCTCATGATCACACAACACTGCCTTATACTGAGGCAGACCACTGGTCCATCAAGGTCAGAGCTGTCTATTCTGACTTCCAGAGGATCTCTGGAGTCTCTGGTAGAGGTCTTACACATCCCTTGGTGCTACTTCATCTATTAAAACTGGAAACATCAGGGATTGAACCTGGATGCAAAGTACACTGAGCTACCACCCTTTCTGACTATTCAGCCTTTCCTCATAGGAAAGGGGCTCAAGTCCGTTGACCATCTTGCTTGTCCTGTTCAGTACTTTTTCTAGTTCTGCAAAATCCAGAACTATAATAGTATTCCAAATGAAGACACACCATCATTCTACACAAGGGCATTAAAATATTGGCTGTTTTATTTCCACTGCCTTTCCTAATAAACCCCAGCATGGAAGTTTGCCTTGTTCACTGCTGCTGCACACTAGACAACGTTTTCATCAACTAGACAACCCCAACATGTCTTTCTCTTTTGTTCTCAGCCATTTCAGACTCCATCAGTGTGCATTTGAAGTTGAGGGGGGGAGTGTTCCAACGTGCATCACCTTAGATTTGCCAATAGACCATACACATGTTGGTCTCTTGGGCCTTCCTCAGTGGTCATATATGTCCCGAGACAGACCCCAGCCTGGCCTGTCTGGGACCGCTTTGGCTGCCCCTGGAGGCCCTGCTCCCTCCTCCGTGAAAAGCACAAAGACGGAGAGGCAGAACATCCCCGCCGCGACCCCTTTACCGAAGGAGCTTGCTTTTCCCCCGGGAGTCGAGCAGAACCGGGACCCAGGACAAGTGCCAGCCAACTGGGAGGAAACGAAGAGGCCGGGGACAGGAGGCCAGCGAGCAGTGCCGAAGGAGAGCCCCGTGAGGGCCAACAAGCCGGCAAAGGAAGACCCTGGCTGGGCCGCGCTGAACCGGCCGGGCACAGCAGAATGACACGGCCAGGTGATCCCCGCCCCGCCGACCAGCTGAGGGAGCCTGACGAACCACATGGGAAGTGAGGGCGGGATTAGTCCAGCCCTAATAAGGGCTTGGGGGCGGGGCCACAGGGAAGAGGGATGAGAACCGGGCCTATAAAAAGGCCAGTAGAGTGGAGGCCGGGGAGGAGGGTGGTCAGAGGTTTCGTTACTGACGCCTTCAGGAGAGAGACCCTGGCTTCCACTGAGTGAGAGAGCGATTCAGACTCTCCCTCAGCATGGTCTGAGGCTGAGGAAACTCCAGCGGCTCAACCCCTATGGGCATCAGAGGGAAAAGGGGCAGCGTCGTCGGATGCCACACACCTTACAGTGGTGGAGAATGTGGGCATAGGAGGCATGGCCAAATGACCCCCACCTCGCATACCAGCCTATCCTGGGTGGAGGGGAACCCTCACTCTGTTGCGACCTCCAGTATTGACTGCCCCAGGGACTCAGCGGCCCAGAATTGAGCAAACAGACAAGCCTCCCTCTGCGACCATGGACTTTAACCAATTTGGTCAATGGATGATGGACAACAAGGAAAGATGATGAGAGAAATGTGGCAGCAACAACAAGAGGCCCAGCAAAGGTTAGTGAGAGATATGACCCTACAACATCAGGAGTCGCAGGCTAACCTGTTGCGAAACGTATGTAAGACTCTGGAGAGTGGACGGGTGGCAATGGGAGATGGGTCAGGAGGGACTAACCCAAAGATTCCCCCTGTGCCTCTGTCGAAATTAGGGCCAGATGATGAGGTAGATGGTTTTCTGGAGGCGTTCGAGAGGACTGCAGAAGCCTCTGGCTGGCCCAAGGAGAGGTGGTCCTTCATCATTGGGCCCTACCTGAACGGGCCCGCCCAGACAGCCTTAAAGTCACAGCCTTAAATGATAGTCATAAGACCGCCATCCTGGCATGGTATGCAATTTCCGAAGAGACCTATCGGCAGCGGTTTCACCAGATGACATGGAAAAAGGGCGAGCCCCCGAGGGCCTTTGTAACAGCGTTAAAGGACATGGCTGACCAATGGCTCCAGCCCGAAGCCCATAACAGTCAGGCGGTGGTCAAAAGAGTGGTCCTGGAGCAACTAGTACAGGTAGTGCCAAATAGGGCCAAGGAGTGGCTGATTTATAGGGCTGTTGATTCGGTTCGGCCCGAACTGAGAAACAGCCGAATTTCCCCTGATTTGGTGGTTTTTAGTTCGGGACGAACCGAACTCAAAAATGGAGGGCAACCGGGGCGGCCGAATTCAGCGAGTTCGGGAGTTCACGAATAAATCCGGCAAATTCGGCCGTCAGTAAGCAGCATAACCGTCAGTAAGCAGCATTCTCCTCCCCCGGCCAATCGGTGGCCAAGCTGGGTCTTCTTCTGGCCAATCAGTCAGGACTGAGTACTGGAGGAATCAGCTGATGTGCGGCCCGGCCGGGGAGAGAGAGAGAGAGAGAGAGGGAAATCTTTGTGTGTGTGTGTGTGGGGGGGGTGCTTGTGCACATTCGCTCCTTTCTGTGGCTGCAGGGAGCGTATTTTTGGGGGTACAGACACAAAACTTTCAGCAGAGATTCAGACAAGCCTTCTTAAGAGACCACCCAAGTTTTGTAAACATTGGGTCAGGGGGTCCCGAGATATGGGCACCCCCCCTTTTTCTTTCCATGGCTGCAAGGGGCGCATTTTTGGGGGTACAGACCCCAAACTTTCAACGGAGCTTCAGATGAGCCTTCTTAAGATACCCCCCAAGTTTTGTAGACTTTGGGTCAGGGGGTCTCGAGATATGGGCTCCACCCCTTTTACCTCCCCCCTTTTCCATTTCCCAAACTTTCAACGGAGCTTCAGATGAGCCTTCTTAAGAGACCCCCCAAGTTTTGTAGACTTTGGGTCAGGGGGTCTTGAGATATGGGCTCCACCCCTTTTACCTCCCCCCTTTCCCATTTCCGTGGCTGCAGGGGGCGCTTTTTTGGGGATACAGCCCCCAAACTTTCAGCATAGCTTCAGACAATCCTTCTTAAGATACCACCCAAGCTTTGTAAAGATGGGTTCAGTGGGGGCAGAAATATTGGCTCCCCCCTTTTCTCTTTCCGTGGCTGCAGGGGGCGCATTTTTGGGGGTGCAGATCCCAAACTTTGAGCAAAGCTTCAGGCAAGCCTTCTTAAGAGACCACCCAAGTTTTGTAAACATTTGGTCAGGGGGTCCCGAGATATGGGCTTTCCCCTTTCCCCTTTCCCCTATTGGGATGAATGGGATCCTGTATGCATCTCCTCCAGAGCAAAATGTCCCGTGCCTAAATGGAAATGTCTTGGATTACCCAGTCCTCCCCAGCCCCTCCTGATGGAACAGAAGACAGCCACAGTAAGACCCCTTTGGGGGCTTTAATCTATAATTTTTCTCCTGTGTGTGTGTGGGGGGGAAGCAGAGTCTGTGTGTGTGTGGGGAGGGAGCAGTTTCTGTGGGTGGGGGGGGGAAGCCAAAGGGGGCTTTTGCCGGTTCTGCCTGGGGTGTGTTCCCCCTCGAGTCTCTTTCTCCCTGGTTTGAGGGGGGGTTTCAGTTGTGTGTCTTCAGGTTTTCCCTCATTCATAAAAAACTTCTCAGCTGATTGTCGGGGCTGGGAGTTTTGTGTGTGGGCGGCAAGCTCTGCTCAGAGATGCTCATTAAAGGTGGGGGACCCCTTTCGGGGCCCATATCTCAGCCCCCCCTGACCCAATCTTTACAAAACCTGGGGGGTATTTCAAGAAAGGTCCTTTGAAGCTCTGCTGAAAGTTTGGGACCTCTACCCCCAAAAATGTTCCCCAGAGCCACGGAAAGGCGCGGTTGTGTTTTTAATGGCTTTATTCGGCCGAATTTTTTTTCCCGAACTTTGAATTCCCGCCGAATTGCACGGACCCAAAGTGGGGGAGTTCGGACTTTGGCATATGCCGAATCTAAACGGGCCGAATTCAGCCGAATCCGAACTATACCGAATTTTTTTTAATTCAACAGCCCTACTGATTTGTAATAAACCCAAGATGTTGGAAGAAGCGATGACGTTGCTTGAGAACATATCAGCCCTAGAGACGTAGAGAACTGGTACAGAACAACCCCGAGGAGACAGGCGGCCCAGCACCCCTACCAGGGCCTCTTGGGGAGGACAGGCTCATCCCCTACCATGTTTTGCAATGGGAGCAGGACCCCGATTTAAAGGGCCCTCATTACCTGCCAGCAAACCTACAGGGGCGGCAACCGGTGAAGGCCAGAAAGGGCCTCCCCAAGGTGAAAATGCAACTCCGGATACCTCCAGCAAAGGCCCCTGCTTTACTTGTGGACAGTGGGGACACCTTCGCTGTGAATGTCCCTTGATGGAGTGCGATCTAGGTTGGGAGCAGGCCATGCAAGCAGAGATGGTGGGGAGTCACCCCCCTCCCCTGCTGACTCAGATATGGCTACAGGCCATGATGTGGCTACAGGCCATGATAGACAGTGGGTCCTCCATTTCAATGATATTGACCTCACTGGTCCCACACATCTACCTGTGATCTGTGAAGTCAGGGTAGCCTGTTTCCACCAACATACAGAGCAGTTACCAGTGGTGCGGGTGCATGTGAGGTGGAGACATCAAGACTACACGATTCCTATGGCAAGAGTCAGAAACTTACCATACCCGGCGTTAATAGGTTGAGATGCCCCCTATTTCCCGGAGATGTTAAGCCACCTTCTTACAGCTTCCAAGGTTCGGCCACCTGACATGGTTCAACTAGGTGAAGAGGAAGAGGAACAGCCAGGACCATCCCATAGTAAGATCCAGGGGGGTGACCCGACCACAGAGGATGACCCCCGGGAAGCGTGAGAAGGAGATCCAGAGTTCCGACGGTCGCAACAAGACCCTACCCTTGCGGTTCTTCAAGGCATTGCTATGGTAAGTGAGGGCAGGGTAATGGACACATAGAGTACAAAGATGGCCCCAAATAATACAGAAGCATGGACTGTGGTATAAGGGGGTTAAGGATCCCAGGGGGGAGACTTTACAACTATTAATTCCCCAGGGATATCGGGAGCGATTGTTGCAACTGGCCCATGATCATTCCTGGGCCGGACATCAAGGTGTTAAGAATCCCTGAACCACTTATTCGAGAAGTTTTTCTGGCCTGCCATTTCACAAGAGGTAAAGTGATTTTGCCGGTCATGTCCTGAGTGCCAATGGTATACGCACAGGGCTCCTGCCCGGGCCCCTCTGAACCCATTACCTATTATTCACAGTCCATTTGAACGTATAGCCATGGACTTTGTGGGGGCCCTTCCACGCACCCCAAGGGGAAATAGGTTCATACTTGTGATTATAGATTATGCCACCAGGTTCCCCAAAGCAATTCCTCTCCGGAATATGCAGGCGTCAGGGGTGTGTAGGGAATTGATCCAATTGTTCGCTCGGGTAGGGTTACTGTGGGAGGTTATATCAGACAGAGGTGCAACCTTCACAGGTAATATCACCAAGCAATTGTGTCGCGTATTGAACATTAAACAAATATTTACCTCAGTAGCCCATCCCCAGACTGATGGATTAGTGGAGCGCTTTAACCAAACCTTAAAGGGGATGTTAAGAAAGGTAGCCAGCGAACGACCCAGTCAATGGGATTTGATGATAGATCCAGTGGTTCGGGAAACACCTCAAGCTTCAACAGGTTACGTACCGTTCGAGCTATTGTATGGACGTAAACCTCGAGGGATACTAAGTTTGATAGAAGGGGAATGGAAAGGGGAATCCCAAGAGGAAGGGGGAGCCAAACCCTAGAGTATATGAGGCAGTTGAGAGAACGTCTCGAGACCTCTAGGGAAATGGAAGCCCAACAGTTGCTACAAGCTCAAGAAGTGCAGAAAGCATATTATGATAGAACAGCCAAACCGAGGTCCATTCAGGTGGGGCAAAGGGTCCTCGTGAAGGCACGGATATTTGGGACAGCTGAGGGAGATCCCTGGAGGGGTCCATTCACAGTGACACGGGTCATGGGCCCATGTACATATGAAGTACAATGTGGGACATGGGGTCAACAGAAAACAAGTACATGTAAATGATCTGAAGGAGTGGGCGGATTGCCCAGGAGAGTGTCACTTGGGAACCAAGCCCTTAAACCTTTGTGAAGGAGATATTCCTTGGGCCGAAGATAGTGTCTCCACTGTGGCTCCTCACAGCGATGCCACCTTGTCACAGGAACAAAAACGACAGGTTGAGGAGTTACTCGATTGGGTACCTCCCATATTTGACCGAGAGCCAGGAAGGAATTGGTGGAACATGCTATCAGGACACCCAAAGGAAAGGTGGCCCGAGCTGCGTGGCGCCCAATTCCATGGAAACTGTGGGAAATAGTGGGAAAAGAGGTGTCAAAGATGCTCTCCAAAGGTATTATAGAACCGTCACAAACAGTGTGGCGAAGTCCAGTCATCCTCATCCCAAAGCAGGATGGCTCCATACGCTTCTGTGTGGACTATAGGGAAGTAAACAAACTGGCCACATTCGATGCATATCCAATGCCCCGAGCTGACATCTTGGTGAAGCAACTAGGCACAGCTCAGTATATTTCAGCCCTGGACCTAACAAAAGGGTATTGGCAGATACCCATGAGGGCAGCAGATCAAGAGAAAACATTTGCCACCCCATCTGGCTTGTATCAGTTCAAAGTCATGCCTTTTGGGCTACATGGGGCTGCCACGACCTTTCAGAGGATAGTCAATACAGTCTTGGCCCAATGTCAAGGATATGCCCTGGCCTACACTGATGACATTGTGATATTTAGTTCTGATTGGGACTCCCATTTTCGTCATTTAGAAGCAGTACTGCAGGCCCTGTATGGCACTGGTCTCAGAGCCAATCCAGGGAAAAGCCACATTGGCTTCAAAGAATTGCACTACCTGGGTTACATGGTAGGGAATGGGCAACTACGACCCCTACCAGACAAAATAACCACTTTAGAATCTTCACCGCAGCCCAGGACCAAGCAGCAACTACGAAGATTCTTAGGAATTGTTGGTTACTACAGTCGCTTCATCCCCCACTTTGCAAGCCATGCTGCACCATTAACAGACTGTCTTCAGAAGTCGGAACCCAATAGGATCCACTGGGATGAGCAGCGGACCTCAGCTTTTGGGGACCTGACAATGGCACTGTCCCGTGCCCCGGTCCTAAAGAGTCCTGACTTCGAGCGTCCATTCAAGTTGCATACGGACGCATTCGACTCAGAACTTGGAGCCGGGCCTATAAAAAGGCCAGTAGAGTGGAGGCCGGGGAGGAGGGTGGTCAGAGGTTTCGTTACTGACGCCGTCAGGAGAGAGACCCTGGCTTCCACTGAGGGAGAGAGCGATTCAGACTCTCCCTCAGCATGGTCTGAGGCTGAGAAAACTCCAGTGGCTCAACCCCTGTGGGCGTCGGAGGGGAAGGGGGCAGCGTCGTCGGACGCCACACGCCTTACAATATATATAACATGATTATTAAAAACACATCCAGGCATTAGATACACTTGTATCTTGTGTGGCCAAATGTAAAGTAGTAGCACCAATCATAGGTCTTTAAGCATGGTAACTTGCTCACACAAGCAGCTGTTGTAAAATTATCAGTGTTTCTGGTTGGAGTTGCACTGCCACATTGGCCTTGGTTCTGCTGGCCATCTCTGTTAGACATTGGTTCGGTTCAGCTTGCAAAAGTGCCCTTGCTTGACTTTGTTCTGCTGGGATTTGCAGCTTTTATATTAGTTCTATTGGGCTTGCCACATTGGCTTGTGGTTCTGCTGTGATGCCTGGGCTCTGCTTTGGTTCTGTTGAGATTGTGTTGATTCTTGGGATGGGAGGCATTGACTTGTGGTTGCTGCAGTCATGCCTCTTTGCTTTTGCCCTGGAGAAAAAAGGCTGTCCCCCCCATTGGAAACAATGGAGGATAGATGGAGGCCCTTCTTTGGGGGCCCATAGAATTGGACCTCTTGATCCAATCTTCTTGAAACCTGGGAGTTCTCCTGTGGACAAGCACCAGCATCCCTGCTGCAAATTTGATGCCTCTAGCTTAATAAACGCCCACCATATCCCTGGATAACTTCCCCATAGGCTATAATGGTTAGTAATTTCAGAGTCCTGAATAAAACCTGAATTCAAATGCCATACCAGTATTGGAATTCGGGGATATTGGAAATACTGATTTATTTATTTATTTTTGCTTCAATATACCCATATCCAGAAAAAACCATTTTTTTAATGCATACCTCTACTCTTCCTTATAAAATGAGGAGCTGCCCTTGAGTTTACTAAATTTTGTTGATATTTTTATACCAGTGATTTGTGACTAAGGGCTATGATTTGTACTATGATGGGAGAGGGGTTTGTCAATAAATTCCTATGTATGGTTTTGCATATTTTCTGAAAACCTTGCATCTGAAAGGAAAAATGGGTAATAAATCATCCAAATTATAAAATTATTGTCTTGTAGGAAATATTAGTTCAAGTTATCTCTTTAAAGTAACTCATCTATTTGGATCCCCTCCCCCTACTAACATCACAAACAAAACTTTTGAGGGAACATAAGAAATTATTAGGATGTAAAAGTGTCCCAAACATACATCTCTCTGATGTCTAGTTTTAAATTAAATCTCCAATATTGCAATGCTTGCCTTCCAATTCCCATGCTCTCTTATGCTGTCCTGTTGTAGGTATGCTTTCAGTCTGTCTATTTGTTGTTAATCTCCCTCTTGCATTGTACTGAGCACTCCCTAGGTAAAGAAATACTGCCACAAACCCTGCAAGGCAAAACAATGTCTTACATTTAGTTCATGCCTTCTGGTCCTTGTGTTTGATAGAAACTTAAAGGGCCCAGGAAAAGTCTTTCATTTCTAATCGAGGCACAACTGTGTGCTTCTCAAGGAGGTCACCTTGGAGTTTCTGTAGCTTCAAAAAGAGCCAACTGTTGTGCTCTGCCCTGGCATGCTCAATATCACAGCCTGGAAACTAGACATTGTTTGTTCTTCCAATGCTTAGCACAATTAGTCAATCAATCAATCTATTGAACTGGGCAATTCTGCCTTCTAATATTGGAAACATTTGTTGAACAACAGGTCATTCAAACTGTCACCTTGACAATTCAGCATCTCAGCAAATTGATATTGAATCCTAGCGGTGCAAATCAAGACTCGTGCAAATGTTTCACTAAAATATGTGTTACTAAAAAGCTTCTTCTGTAAAGGACAGTTATGTTTACAAGAAACAATTTCAGAAATTCTTTCCTAATGCATATATATATGCATTATATATTAAAATGCAGATATTTTCAGTGCTACCAGACCTTCAAGAGATGTGTCTTGCATAATTATCATCATCATATCATCATCATCTTATATTCTAATACTAAAATCACCCAAATCTTTGAATATTTAAATCCAGTGACTAGAGCTGTGAATAAGCAGTGAATTACCTCAATGGCTGTTGCTAGGCAACCACAGTGTTCCAGGCTTCATTTTCTATGAATAAAAGGCAGGGGGAAGGGGCAGGACCCTTTCCAGGCCTGTTTTGGTCTTCGAGAGTGGACTCACTGGGACCAGGCCTAGAGTTGTCGGTTCCAACTTGGGAAATCTAGAGGTTTCACAGTGAAGTCTGAGGTCAGGGTTTGGGGATGGAAGTGACCTCAGCAGGGTATAATGCCATAGAGTCCACTCTCCAAAGCATCCTGCCGGCCAGAGCCCGCCCCCATTGTGCCTGGGCCCTATTAGCCTATTTGAATGTGGGGCGAGCTGTAGAACAGCAAGCAGAATGGTGGGAAAGATTCCTGCCCAGGAAGACACCGTGACTGCAGCAAGCCATCCGCCATTACATGACGACAAGCTTCCGTGGTCTGGCCAAGCCCTGCTGCCTCTGGAAGCCATGGAACTGGCTAGCTGAACCCAGCCGAGCCTGGCGCCAATCTAGTTCCTCCCCCAATATGGGCTGGCAAACAGGTTCGCAGTGTAAGTGTGGACCTGTGCTTACTAAATATATCAGTTGATAAATGTCTGCTCATACAAATGAACTAATTTGATAAACAGTAGCATTTTTACTGCAGGAGGTAAGTTCATGAGACATCTTTTAGGCAGAGATAAAACTGTCATTTGCCAAGACAGTAAGCTGTTGGGTCACCAGTTTCCATCTCCCTCCTGGCCACACTAAACACAGGATGTACCTGCACATAATATTATATCACGAGCAAAGCGATGATGCCAGGGCAATCACTCTGTGTACAAACGTGTTTGTCTTTCATTTATCTTCTAGTTGTTTATGAGGCATTGCACTTTCATGAGCATGAATCTGAAAGTACAATGTTCCATTCAGTGTCTTCCAGGCAGAGGTTATAAAGATGTAGCTTCCAGGCTGAAACAATAGACGAACGGATCTATTGCTCCCTGATGCAGCTAGAGATATGCACTTTTAGTAAGTAGAAAGGCAAAAGTTCCACAGCACCCAAGATAACAGGCATGCTCCTCTGATCCTGGAGAGAATAGGTATGAATCATGACTAGTATTCATTTTGACTAGTAGCCATGGATAGCCCTATTTTCCATGAATATGTCCACTCCCCTCTTAAAACCTTCCAAGTTGGCAGCCATCAGTTCTGCTGTAGTAGGACTAAGCAATCCTACCTGGGTGTAAGATTCATTGAATAAAATGGGACTTATTTCTGAGTAAAGCTGCATAGGCTTGTACTGTCGCTCCACTGAGCTGACCAAAAGAGTCTGTTCAGGCTTTTCAACTTGCCGTTTGGTTGTGGTCTAGGTACATGGGCAGCAATTTCTTTTACCAGTGAACAGCCTTACTGAAATAAAATCAGCAGGTGACAGATTATACAGTGGTGCTGATCAAAATGCCATTAAAATCTATGAGGAAGCCACTCATATCCAATAATTTTGGTGGGAATTAGTTCAGGTCCTATACAGGCAAGGATTATAAAAAAAAAAATCTGTCTCACTGTAATCAATATAGAAGTTGGATCAGCACTATCTAGAAGTGCTTTTATCCTAAATTTAAAAATATGTAAAAAAAAAACCCACTCTAAATGATGTATATTTCTTTCTAAATGATATATATTTCATTCTTTCGCCAAAAACCTTTATATGGCTCAGAGTTATACATTTTTCCACTGCATGATTCACACTGTACTTTCTTGGCCTATCACCTTGTCATCCATTTTTTGCCCTTGGCACCATTCCTTTTCAATGAACGACAAAAGTTACTTGCGTCCTCTCTACACACACTGCTCTTTATGAGTCATTCCAAAGTGAAATGCCCTTAGCTATTTATTAAAGTGCCCGTTACAGTTGCAATTGTCCTCAGCTCTTTGGATCTTCCTTGTCCAGCAAATTCAGACACAATGATACCAGAACAGTTTTACCCAACTCTTAGGCTAGTTTTGACAGGCTGTCATAGAAGCCTTCTATCTATAAAAAGTCTACATTAGTTTGATGCCATTGCATTCTATGGAGCTGAGCATGCTTCCATGGGGGGCTGTTCTGAAAAAGATTTTTTACATGCCCTTTCCTCTTAATGTTATGCTTATGCCGACACACACTAACACTTGCAATATGTCTATTATTTTATAAATAGTCCATCAACGTAAGATTATAAATATTTCTATCAACAAGTGATTATCAAAAAAATGGCTTCTGAATGACAGGTGGCCTCTTTCCAAAATCTGTTTTGTTGTAATGGAAGAGAGAGAGCAGCTCTGGAGATTTAAGGAAACTTTGTAATATCAAGTGGGTTACTTTGGAAGCAAAGAGACACCTAAAGCAAGAAGTGCCACCATTAATTCCAATTTAGAGTCTCAAGGACCTATAGGTGCAGTTTATACCAACTGTCCATGTATGAGTCACTCAGACTCTGCCCCAAATCCAAATGCTTCCAGTTTTCTTTCTCTGATGTCACTTGGAAGGCTAGAGAGAGATTGCCAGCTATTAAGGTAACTTAGCCATTTTCAATAATCAATGCCCATTTACAATAATCAAGACCATTTCAATAGAAACAATATTGTGACCTGAGTGCTAGGAAAATGTGCCATCACAGCAAGAGATGTACTTACCTTAGTGAAAAATGTCTGGGTGCCCCACAAAAATGAATAGTAACTGCATATTTATAGTATAAAAATGATCTGGAATAAAATCCATGCAAGTTCTATTGGTTTCAAAAGAAATCTTTCCATGTAAGAGCGCATAAGATTAGAATAAATAAGTGCTTGTTATGGTAAAGCCTCTGATACTGATTCACTAAGTACAGTAATAGCACAGAATGTTCAGAAACAACCCCGGCTTCTTAGGAATAAAGCTGTCAGAATGCTTGCCATCTAGTTTCCCAGATTAAAGGGACCATAGTCAGTTGAGGCTCTGAAGAGAAACGGCAGGGAATCGGGATGTGCATCCCAAAATCAGATTTGTAGAAAGATCTGTCTTGCCTGTTCACGACTCCAGTCTCTGCACTTAAGTATCCACAGATAGGGCCATGTTAAGAATTAGATATAATTTATATCTAATTCTTAACATGGCCCCATCTGTTATTATCCTTATATTATGGATGGAAGGCTGAGAGAGAAGCTTTCCCTAATTAACCTTAATGTGTCCATAGCTGAGGCAAGATTTGAACAAGGAGCTTCGCCACTCACAGCTCTACAAAGAATAAAGGAGCTGGGAGTAAGAAGGAGGAATGACATAAAATCGCCCATTTCCCTCTTGTGCAAACAAAAAACTTATAGGCTCCAACCTAGTGTTGTTAATCCAAAAGGTAGGCTACTCTCATTGCCAGTATTTTCCCTCTTGGCCTTTCATTTATCTATCAGTCTTTCTGAAGGTTTCACCATTGCTCTGTGTTTATTTTTCATTTTCCCACTTCCCACCCTGATTCTTTCAATAGATTTTCTCCCTGCATGTACTGCTTCTTATCACAGACTCTTCAGAGCCCTTGTGAACTCAAACCCTTCTGGTGCCTTTGAAAAAATGAAGCAAAAGAAACCTACCTTTCCCTGTACACAAACGGCTTTTTCTTTTCATCGTTGTGTGTTGCAATGGGGGGGGAAAAGAATTATAATACTTTTATCCCCAGAGAAGGAATCTAAAGCCAGTATTTTTGAAACAGTGGCTTTAGAACACTTTTGTGGGAATCTGAAATAGGGGGCAGAGAGTACCAGTGACAAATTTCAGGCAGCAGAGTATCTGCGTAGTTTGCTGTAGCAAAACAACAGACTGCTGAAATCCCTTAGAGAGTCACAGGTATAATTACTGTGGCATACCTCATTGGATCCAAATCCAAGAAAATATCAGTGTTTAGACTAATCCAATGATCTTTGTAGGCAAGAGCTAACTTTCATCAAAAGAGGACCAAAAAGGATGCAGGTTGTCAAAGAGCTCCCCAACCTATCTCCACCAGTTGGAGGCTGCTTTGGTTTGGTCAAAAGTTTTCCAAAAGACAAAACCTTGAACTCCAGGCTTTCGCCCCAAGTCCAAGGAGTAGCTGCCACTAGCCCTTTCAAAAGGTTGAGCTCCAGGGGGAAGATAAGGGCAATCCTCTCCCAACTCACTCCAAAATTGAGTGTAACGCTTACCCTGCAAGGTAGAGGCCTGCCAGGGAAAGATTACACTCCCAAAATGTCTTAGGTTTTTGGTAGGTGGTTTTACACTCACACAAGGCACTTGGAATCCCAAAATCACAGACACAAGCCATTTAAAGGCTAACAATTTATTTATAAGATTCAAGCTGGTTTACAGGAAAGAAAAAGTCATGAAGTGTTAAGCAAGAAAATAATAAACTATTTAGCATAACTAGCTAATACATTCAAAAGCCTTTTCGGTTCAAAAGGATTGGCAAAGATTTCTTGCATCAGGTTTATAGTTACCAAGTTCCAAAGATGCTTCCAGCATTCAAGAGTTTCAAAAGGTTGTCCAAAGGTTTCTCCAAGCAGGTCAGCTTGACCAGAGTTTCCCCGTAGGGCCAAAATCAAATGGGTTGTGATGCAGCCAACACAGCTCTCCTGCTGTACCCCAAAGCATGCATAGTTTTCTCAAGGGTTGGTTTGTCCTTATATTCGTTTTCTCAGTGGCATGAGCTCATAGAGGCCAACTGAGAAAACGCAAGCACTTAGCTGTTAATTAATTGCTTGGTCAGAATTGCTGACTCACTCAGATGTGTTCAGGCGAGGAAGCCTGCAGAACTACCTGCACCTGGACATCGTCATGATGGCTGACCATTTAATTACCATGGCAATGCACGGCCTTGCATTCCAAAAAGGGGAAAGGTTAACTAGCACCAGCTGGGGCTTACTCCCTCCACAGAAGCAGTTTTCAAAAGGAAACTTATTTTTCTGGTCTAAAATCCCAATAACACAAAATTCATAGGCCTCCCAGGCCTGAACCAAAAAATCATGCAATCCAAGAAATTGAGAGGTCTCAACTTCTTGACATCCTTCCCTTTATTCCAGGTGAAATTAGGGGTACCTTAATTTTACCTAAAAGCTCTAATCTACCATGACTGAGTAAATGTTAAAACCATATATTACTCTGTTCTAAAACCTGAACATAAAACATATTATATCAGAGAGTCCTTAGGTAGACAAAGTCTATTTCCAAATTTATTAGCCTTAATAGGTTACCCAAAACTTTAAAATCAAATACAGAAAGGAACAAATGGTTAGAGCACACACATTCTATTCCACAAAAAACTAAAAGCATATACAAAAGAGAACCAACAGTTAGTTCTATACTTAACCCATATATATATCTGAATTCACATGGGCCCTCCAAAAAATACTACTGGCTTCTTCAAGGCTCCTAAGGTGGCTTATGAGACCCTGTGATCTCTAAGAGGCCTTTAGTTGATGTTTTCTTCAGACCACCATCATCCTGTTCAAGGAGGAATTTACACAAGCCCACAGCCCAAGACTCTGTGCCACCCCTTGAAACCAGAAACACACTTGGGTCAGACCAGGTTTCTTTCCCCAGATGACAAGAGGTATTACTTGGGAGGGGATCAGTCAGCCGGGCACCACCTCCATTTGTCTCCTGGTTGGGCACCTCAGTCTTACCAGGCAGGCTGGTCAGATCTTTCCCCAGTTTTCCCAACCCCACACACAGTTGTTTAACACTCAAAGCTGGACTAGGTTCCAGCATTCTCAAATCTCCTGGTTGTTGGCAAGCAGAAGACTTATCAAATGGTTGCTCCTTCACCTCTGTCTCTGCTGAATCTATTCTAGGGGCAGATTCAGTTGCCACCTCCCCGGGGTGAAATTTCCTAAACAGGGGCTCATTATCAAGAAACAGGCGAAGGCGTCTTTCTACAAAGTTCTCAAGTTCACTGTCTGCCAGGTTTTCATGACTGGCTTCAACAACACCAGTCTGCTGAGTCTTTATGGACCCATCAGAATCATTTACCATTTCCAGGGGCGGCTTTGTTCCCCCTCCCCCATCCAGCACAACATTTACATCCACAAGGCAGGCTGCCGTCTGTGACTCAAGTTTTACTGACAGCATTGAAATGAAATCTCCCCCCACCTTCTCCTGCTCCAAAGTTGGCTTAGCTGCTATATCCTGCTCTAAGCATTGGGTGTCACAGCAGCAAGTTTGGCAACAATCAATCACAGCCATTTGCACCTCTGTTGAAACAGGCGCAGTTTCACGTAGCTTTTTTCCTGAGTAGTCTGGCTGCTTTTGGTCCCTCTGCCGGTTCGTTCTCAATTTCTCTGCACCCTCAGCAGTGCTTGCTAAAGTCAAAGGGTTCCCATCTCTCACCAAAGCTCCAAGTTCCTCTGGCACAATATCCATACCATCCTCATATGAGGGCAAAAGATCTTTGTTAGCTTTCCAAGTGGCAAGGGAGTCCCTCTGGCTTCTGGCTCTGTATGGGGAGAAATCTTCCTCACCTTCATACACCAGGTCATTTCTCCATTGGACCCTCCTCGGCCTCAAACGTCTCATGGAATTATAATCCTCCTCCTGGTCTGCCCACTCATCTCTCCGTCCAGCCCTGCTCCGCTCTGCTCGGGCCCAGGCATGATATTGCTCCTCCTCGAGAGTCAGGCAGTCTCTGGACCAGGACATTCTACTTTCTCCATAGTGTGGGGGGCTCAGCTCTCTCTCCCATTGTCTAGCATAGTCTCCATGGCTGGGCTTTCCCCCCTCCACAAAACTCCAATGCCATTCTAAACGTCTCATGGAATTATAATCCTTCTCCCGGTCTGCCCACTCATCTCTCCGTCTGGCCCTGCTCCGCTCTGCTCGGGCCCAGGCGTGGTACGGTTCCTCCTCAAGAGTCAGTCAGTCTCTGGACCGGGGCATTCTACTTTCTCCATAGTGTGGGGGGCTCAGCTCTCTCCCCCATTGTCTGGCATAGTCTCTATAGCTGGGCTTTTCCCCCTCCACAAAACTCCAGTGCCGTCCTCCCGGGAAAATCTCTTGGGGAATCTCCTTCCTCCCCCTACATTTCTCACCCGTGTAGGCTTCTTGGCTGTAGACTTGACATCTCGGTCTTTTTGGCAGGTCATAAAACCGGTCATCCCAGTCAGTATAAGCCTCCAGCTCCTTTTGTCTCCTCTCAACAATTCTCTCCCATTCCTCCTGTCTGCTTACAAATTCCTTCGCTCGGGGAATGACCAGGATGGCTGGAGACCGCTGGAGCTTATCTTTTCCTCTCAGGAATTCATCTCTCTCCCTCCTCGACCAAACGTCTCGGGAGCCAGTCACATCCATCGTTACAAAGCTGTTGCTGCCTCTCCTTTCAAAAGGGTGTCTTTCCTTTGCCATTGTCAAAGAAAATAATCCTAACTAGCACCTCACAAAATAACAAACACGCTTGCCACTTCACGCTGTAAACCCAGCACAAAAGAAGTGTAAAATGACCTTTAGGATTCCAGTCCAGATCACACCACTGCCCACCATGTCAAAGAGCTCCCCAACCTGTCTCCACCAGTTGGAGGCTGCTTTGGTTTGGTCAAAAGTTTTCCAAAAGACAAAACCTTGAACTCCAGGCTTTCGCCCCAAGTCCAAGCAGTAGCTGCCACCAGCCCTTTCAAAAGGTTGAGCTCCAGGGGGAAGATAAGGGCAATCCTCTCCCAACTCACTCCAAAATTGAGTGTAACGCTTACCCTGCAAGGTAGAGGCCTGCCAGGGAAAGATTACACTCCCAAAATGTCTTAGGTTTTTGGTAGGTGGTTTTACACTGACACAAGGCACTTAGAATTTAGGCTTGGAATCCCAAAATCACAGACACAAGCCATTTAAAGGCTAACAATTTATTTATAAGATTCAAGCTGGTTTACAGGAAAGAAAAAGTCATGAAGTGTTAAGCAAGAAAATAATAAACTATTTAGCATAACTAGCTAATACATTCAAAAGCCTTTTCGGTTCAAAAGGATTGGCAAAGATTTCTTGCATCAGGTTTATAGTTACCAAGTTCCAAAGATGCTTCCAGCATTCAAGAGTTTCAAAAGGTTGTCCAAAGGTTTCTCCAAGCAGGTCAGCTTGACCAGAGTTTCCCCGTAGGGCCAAAATCAAATGGGTTGTGATGCAGCCAGCACAGCTCTCCTGCTGTACCCCAAAGCATGCATAGTTTTCTCAAGGGTTGGTTTGTCCTTATATTCGTTTTCTCAGTGGCATGAGCTCATAGAGGCCAATTGAGAAAACGCAAGCGCTTAGCTGTTAATTAATCGCTTGGTCAGAATTGCTGACTCACTCAGATGTGTTCAGGCGAGGAAGCCTGCAGAACTACCTGCACCTGGACATCGTCATGATGGCTGACCATTTAATTACCATGGCAATGCACGGCCTTGCATTCCAAAAAGGGGAAAGGTTAACTAGCACCAGCTGGGGCTTACTCCCTCCACAGAAGCAGTTTTCAAAAGGAAACTTATTTTTCTGGTCTAAAATCCCAATAACACAAAATTCATAGGCCTCCCAGGCCTGAACCAAAAAATCATGCAATCCAAGAAATTGAGAGGTCTCAACTTCTTGACACAGGTTACACATGGGTTGGCATGCAGAGAATAATCAACCAAGTTAACAAGGTGAGACGTAAACTAGCAGGAATGCAAAGAATATATCTAGGCATTGTCATCAATATATCATTGTAATCAACATTTGCTGGAGTGTAAAATAGAACCGTTTCTTATTCTAAGTGATCTCTGAAATTTTAATTTTCTCATTTGTTTTTGTATTGGATCCTTATTTTCTCCGTTCTCTGGGTAACAAAAGTTGCAGAACCCATTTGTGCATTAGTATTCATTTGATGGTTTTGTAGAGAGTTGAGAATGTGTAAGATGCCCATGTGGGACTCAAACCACGCCTTCTACCATCTAGAAGCCATCACCTTACAACTAGGCTTGCCAGGTTACCTGTCTTTACCACAGAGACTGGGGGATTTCATAGATAGGGTTGCCAGGTCCCTCTTCACCACCAGCGGGAGGTTTTTGGGAGGGAGCCTGAGGAGGGTGGGGTTTGGGGAGGGAAGGGACTTCAGTGCCATAGAGTCCCATTGCCAAAGCAGCCATTTTCTCCAGGGGAACTGATCTCTATCAGCTGGAGATCAGTTGTAATAGTGGGAGATCTCCAGCCACCACCTGGAGGTTGGCAACCCTATTCATAGATTGTCACTTCATTGCCTCATCATGCAACACTCTACCTCCCTTGTCGTGCCCCCACCAATGTTCCTAGTCAAACCTGCTTACAACTTGTGCCAAAGGGCCAGATGTAGTATAAAAGGCAGGGATGATAAGGGCATACTCAACCGAACAGCACTGTCAGGGCATCAGTCTTCACTCCAGCTTCAGGCATCACCAAACTGGGCCTCAGCACATGACACCTGGGACTAATCAGTATCTCCAAAGCCCTAGTTTACAGAACGCCTGTTCAATCTGGACAATTAGTCAATCCGTGAACCATGACTGGTTTTGTGTCCATGCATGGGGTTGGCAAAGGGGATGTCCTGTATTTTTTCGTTCCATCAAAGTCCACCCAACACAGTCTGTAAATTCACCCAGCATTTATTCTGAACCATTCACTATTAAATCACATGGTGTCTTAAAATACTACAGTTCACAGAACAAATGACCGGTTGATCAAGGTGCAGGGGAGAGGTTGAGGGAGGGAGAGGGAGAGAGTTCATGCATAGTTTTCAGACATTCACCAGAGCTTGCAAGTTGGAGCAGTAGAAAATTAATGAGTAGAAGAGATGGTTTATGAGACAGAGAGGAGAACTTCACTGGAATGGAACCTTGGGAATGGCTGTAGGTCAGGAGGGAGCAATATAACCTCAAGTGGCAGCCAGATTATAAGTGTTACTTCAGCCAACAATTTAAAAAAAAAATATGCAAGAGAAAAATTTCTTCCCTCCCACATTAGCTTCTCGAAATGCAACATTCAGCTGACAGGCCAAAGCTTTTACTTTTTTCTGCTGGATAAATCTTTTCACTTAAATAATCTAAATTACGGTGACAGCTGATACAAATGTTCCCTAGCATCTCTTTCCCTCCTCATACTGCGTGTCAAATTCGTATTCACAATGGCCAACTGTGCAGCCAACTAAACATTTGTCTGCCTGTTACCAACATTAATAAATTGAAAATGGCCTACCTTTTATTTTTAAGTACTGGGAGAGGGGGAGCAGATCCCCACAGCTTGTGCAAGCACTGACTACACTGACTGGATGTATGGACATTTTGTTCTCGGGCTACAATCCACGTAGGATCATGGCCAGATTGTTTTGGGAGCTTGCCAGGAATTACCTAAGTGGTACTTTCGCTTGTGCTCATTCCTCTGAATCAGTGAGAAGACAATTGAGTTATCAATTTAGTACAAAGACAAACGAATGAACAAGAATCTGTATCTTGATTCATGTGTACCTGGGCCAAGGCTTTTTTTCTCTTTGATGCGATTCACACAACCCTTGTTGTGTACAGGGTGCCACTTTCGACAGCCTGGTTTCAACACAGCAACAGAAGGAAGTTCAGAGTTCCAAGGTTCAATCCATTGCATCTCCAGGACCTGTGATAAAAGGTGTTAGGAAAGATTGTTTCTCTTCCTGAGATTCCAGAGAGCATTGACAGTCAAAGTAGACAATAATGAGCTGAATATATTTAATGGTCTGACTTGGTATAAGCTTCCCACGTTCAAAGGTTTTGTGCTGGTGGCAGAGCAGTTGTACCAACTGCTTTGCACATTTGAATCTGAGTTTTCATCCCATATAGAAAGAAAGCCTACCACCATACAACTAAAAGTCTTATAGTTCTCATGGATGGATTTATGGGCTGTTTTCACGCCAGAAAAAATGGACTTGCCCAACTATGCTGTGAAAATGTCTGGAAATTATCAAAAATATTTCAGCCCTATATGGTTCTTTGTCTGGGTCTTCTAGATAAGAATATTTGAATCTTTCTCTTCCTACCTTCGACCCTACTTGGTCAATATCAATGGTACATTCAGCCATGAAGTTTCCAAGCATATGTATGAGGGTATTTAAAAGTATGTGTGAGCCAGCGTGGTGTAGGTTAAGGAGTCGGACTAGGATTGGGGAAAACCCAGGTTCAGATCCTCACTTGCTGGGTGATCTTGGGCCAGTCACACACTCTCAGCCTTGACCCTGGAATACCAGGGTCATGACACAGAGGCAGGCAATGGCAAGCCACCTCTGAATGTCTCTTGCCATGAAAACCCTATGGAGTTGCCATAAGTCAGCTGTGATTTGACGGTAAAAATAAAAATGTCATCAACACTTTATGTGTTTGTTGTATGACACCTCAGCACTACACTGATATGAACATAGTAATCAAGATTGTTCTATGGAGTGTGGAATGGTTTGAAGTGAGCCTCTATAATGACAATTAAATAGTAGAAATGCCAAAGACCTTCCATTATACATCATGTATTTTTAACCACAATGAGCCAAGTATTACCGTCAGGTTAATATGCATTTGTAATTTGCTACAAACTGTGGCACATCTTTGATTTAATAAAATGAAGAAATGGCTGAGCCTTACCATCACATCCTTTCTTTCCCACCATTAGGAATAAAAACAGGCTTTCCACCAAAGATCAGTTTCTCTCCCACCCTTTGTCTGCTTGCTGCTAGTAGATTTCCTAAGGGTGGAAATTGACATTACAAGAGCTTAGAGCTGCCACCTCTGTGTGTATGTGTGTGTATCCTTCCTGGTAGCATCTAGTCTAAAGCAATGTGAAAGGATGTCATTTTGACATTCTTTCCCTGCCCCACTCCCAATCTGTCTGACAGGGAATGATAGGAAAATGCACAGCATAATGATGTCATGTCATGCATTGTGTTATAACAGATGGTAATGGACCAGGAAGAGAGGAGAATAACGTGGCACAGCAGCAGCTCTGTGTCTGTTGTCTTCCTGTGTCCTTACTCACTTAATTAAATGTGAGTCATTTAGCTGACATATTCTACATGATGTGCCTGGTTCTATTGAATAGATGATATCAGTGTTTCCAATTTGTTTGGTACTTTGGGTACAGGTTTGTTAGTTTGTTTTAAGGAGTAAAACTGGAGCTACACTTCATTTGTACATTTGGAAAGTCTCTTCCCCCCCCCCTTCCCTCTCTCTCTCTCTCTCTCTCTCTCTCACACACACACACACACAGCTCCCAGAACAAAGGAGAGACACCTTCTGTACAATAACAGAAGAGCTTGTTCATATTGCCTTCCCTTTCCCCCAGTTAGTCCAGGCTTAGGGACTGGACTGAACTTTTCAGAGAAAGCAGGCACTTCAAAGAATTCCCCACTGCTGTCAACCCTGCCTGAGGGAATCCTTGCGTATCTTTCATTCCTTCCTTGGGATGATGTTATGGGTTGACAAGATATGCTATAGGTTGACGATGCTGCAGGATATGCTGTTGCTCTGAAGGATGTAGAACAGTGGATACATATGCGTAATATGATGGCTTATCTTTTCAAGGCACACCAACCTCTGTTATGACACATTATGCGAGTGCTTAGGCACTCGCTAGCATAGCCACATATAAGATTTCTAGCCTGAGAATAGTCAGAGCAGTTTAACAGTAAAATAATAGCCATAAAAGGGAATATGGGGGCTTCTTTTATGCAGCCTTTCTGTAAATTATGTTTTTTTTTTGCATGGGATACTGTTAATTACAGTAATCTATCATACTGGCACAGGTAAGATTCATACACATAGAACGTTTTCTCTCTCCTCTAGCTGGAATCCTTAGATTTTATATGAAACTAGATACTGCTAATTGAATTTTCACTTGGGTAGATAAAATCTTTAACAGCTCTGGAATAACTAAATGCTCTTTGTTCAGTGATGTGGATCAGAATGATTTACAACACCTTTCATATAATCATGCTAATTTTGCTTTCATATGATTAATTAAAACAATATGCTCCTCCTTTGTAAAATGGAATTAGCACACCCAAGGAGACAGGCTTTATTGCAGACTTTTCCCCCTGGTAATAACAGCAATCTTTGCACACCACGCTTTGTTGTTGTTTTGACAAAGATAAGTAAACATTTTTAAACGGGTGAGAAATGAACATTTGGGACCAAATTAATCCATCCAGAAACTGCTAATTTGGTGATTATCATGCCAAAAATACTTCAGCCCACAAGTCCGTGTGGTAGAAAAAGGCAGAGATGAGAGTTTTGTGAGCAGGGACTGATCTCTTCGGGAAATCTATGGGAACAGCTCCCCAAATCTGCAAGGTATTGGTGATAGGGATGTGCATCACTTTAATGAAACACACAATCCATTCACAGACATTCATTTCAAAATTACATATAATTCTTTCTGTTTTTTGGCACCTTGCCATTTGGTTTAGAATGTTTCTGGATGTTTCAGTATAGTTCAGACTCAGAGCCTAAGCAGATGTGACATTGTTCATGTGTGACTTACAGATTGTGTTTCGCTCTATGACTTGGCAAGGGTTTTCTGGTTGTTTGCATAAGCAGTAGCACCCAGAGTTCCCTTTGCCTTTATCTGGGCTGTCCATTTGCAGACTCCACATTCTCAGCTTGTTGCTGGTACTTTATAGTTAGTGTTGTTGTTGTTTTTCCAGCATCCCCTAATCCTTTTGTGGTTGGTTAGTTTAAATCTGTTTGTCTCACTTTGTGATTGATTTTAGTGAGTTTGTCTCGCTTGTTTTACTGACCACGGTGCATTTAAAATGACTGTGTGTGTGCTATTGCAGCACACTTATGCAAGAGCCTTCCACCAAGCACTCACATGATGTGTCTTTCATGAACAATGAACAAGAGAGAGTTGACCCAAAGCAGAAGTATCTTTTCAGTGTCCCCAAATGCAAGCTCTGCCCTCTGCTGTTATGCTTGTCTTCTGCGGGTTGCCAAATGCCAGATATATTCTGTTGTCTTTCCAAGATGCGAGACAACATTTTCCCCTCTGTAGCTCTGTCTGCCTATTTGGGGTGCCAAATTCCTTCATATGCCTATTGTGCCATGTTGAAGCATTAATTGCCTATAAAGTTGAGCCCTTTTCTCCAATCTCTTTGGGAAAATGATCCCCTGGATGAAATTTCTATGAATACTTTATTCAGAGTGCATGGAAAGCTAGAATGATAGCTACCAAAAATATTTTTCCATTTAGTGGAAATGAAAATGAAATTGGCAAATAAATCTCCATTAATGTCTCTTTCTTCTCAACTTCTGCAACCACTCGTGTTAGGATTCAGTTTCAGCTTGGTCATCCACTTGACCATGGCTTTAAGACACAGGCTAAAGTTAGTTACAGCAGATTCTGGAGGCTTAGATGAAGGAATGTAGAGCTAGGGATCACTTGTATAGCTATGACAACCCACTCCAAAGCTATGAATGATCTCATTCAAAAGAGTAACATGAATGTTCAAGAACACAGTTCTTTAAAAAAGCACAAGATGGACCACTGTAGCACTCCACCAGTTAGGTCCGAAGCTGCTGCTTCTGTAGTCAAAACTCTGAATCCTATTTGTAAGAAAAGAAACAGGTCATTGGAGAGCTGTCCCTTTGATGCCCATCACAAAATCTGAACAATCCAACAATAGTAGTAAAATGGGTGCTGGCCTGAGCTCCTGAAGGAAGAATGAGATGAGATCTAATACAATATTTTCAAGCTTCTGTAGAAATCCAGTCTTCTCAAGAATGCAAGACCGCTGCTATATTTAATAGCTGATATATCATTTTTGGTTTTTGGTGGTTACCATATATTAGCATTATCTGATACATGACATGTAATGGTATATTATGATCTAACAGCTGATAAATAAAATGCAGTAGCACTTTATACCTGCCAGTTGACAATTTATGAAATTTCATAACTGAAGCTTGCAAAAAATCAAAAGATGCTAACAAATCCATAACATTTGAATATTGAGGAGAAATGTTACTACTCTGAAGATGCCTGCCACAGTTGCTGGCGAAACATCAGGAAAGAAAATTCCAAGACCACGGTTACACAGCCCGGATAACCTACAAGAACCAATGAACTCTGACCGTGAAAGCCTTCGACAATATTTTGAACGCCTCTACGGGGAGGAAATATTTCAACAGACCCGGAGATTGGAAACACTTCGGAACAAGAAAGCACATCTACTTTGTTCTTTAACTTTTCTACTGCGATGCAGAGACACAGGAACCATTCCATCTTTTCTCATAAGTAAAAGAATCTTTAGCTAACCGCATTTATGACCATCTAGAACAGGCTCTCTTACGAGAGAGAATTCACACTACCCGCAGAGAACTTGCTGCCACAGACAAGGAGTTGTTTTCCTTACATATCAATACTAGCCACAAAATGAGAAGCCATGATTGGGACAAGATTGATAATCTCACCTACAGAAAAATGGAACAGGGGTTAACCAGCCATACTTCCAGACAGAAGCAAAAGTTTAACAAATTACAGGAAAGAAGACAGATCAGTCCAAAACTTGACAACAGACGGATTGTCTTCAATCTAACAGACCGACAACTCTCACCTGAAGAAACTTCCATCTTAGCCAAGGGAGGAAACTTTGCAGTCACTCCCACCCAAATTCCGGTGGAAGACATCATTGCAAATGTAGAATCTGCCATTCGTAATCTACCTGAAGAAGATGCTGAGGAAATAAGAGGAGAGACAGCAAGAATTCTACGAAAAGCAAAGCCCCCTGCTAGCAATATAACACGCAAGGAGAGAAACACCATCAAGACCCTCAATGCAGATCCAGAAATCATAATTCTACCAACTGACAAAGGCAATGCCACAGTGATCATGAAAACAGAAGAATACAAAAAGAAGATTGAGGAACTTCTGGACCCTGCCACATACAAAAAACTAAAACGAGATCCAACTTGCAAAATTACCAGGAAAACTAGCATACTGATCAAGAATTCCACTCTTCATCCCGACACACACAGAAAACTATGCAAGACAGAAGCACAACAACCACGATTATATGGACTACCTAAAATTCATAAGGATTCCGTCCCACTCCGACCCATCATGAGCGCCATTGGTTCCCCAACATATGAATTAGCTAGATATTTGACCACCCTTCTACAGGACCACATTGGAAAAACCACTTCTTACATCAAAGATTCAACTCACTTCATCAACAAAATCAGTCCGTTGAGACTCAATCCACAGGATATATTAGTCAGTTTTGATGTTGTATCCCTCTTTACCAAGGTTCCAGTAAAAGACACAATCTCATTGATTAACCAGATTTTTCCAGAAGACCCCCTCACCTCTGCAGGAGTATATCGTATACCTTGCAGCTGTGGAGAAGTTTACATCAGGACCACAAAACGCAGCATACAAACAAGGATAAAAGAACATGAAAGATACTGCAGACTTGGCCAACCTGAGAAATCAGCAGTGGCTGAACATGGACTGACACAAACAGGACACAGGGTCTTATTCCAAGACACTGAAAGACTGGACAATTCTACCAACTATTTTGTCAGATTGCACAGAGAAGCCATTGAAATTCATAAACATCAGCAAAACTTTAACAGAAAAGAGGAGAGTTTAAGAATGAATAAGGCTTGGCTTCCTGTTCTGAAAACCTCCAGACTAACAAAGACAACATTCAACAATAGCCATGCAGATTAGCTTTGGATTACACACAGTAACAGATCACTTCAGGATACAATGGTTCCATATTAACATACCATACCCTCATTAGCACATTATCTTGATACTTACAGGACAATGATTAGCACATTATTTTTGCAGGACAATACTCAGCTCAAACCCAACCCCTTTCTGACTATATATTACTCTTCCTACACCCTTGACACTGAGAGACACTGTCCTTCAGTGTTACTACTTTGAAGATGCCTGCCACAGTTGCTGGCGAAAGGTCAGGAAAGAAAATTCCAAGACCACGGTTACACAGCCCGGATAACCTACAAGAACCAATTGAGATGAAATGCTTATAATTTGCAATTCAAAATTTCTCATGCAAAATGCAAATACCAAAATTGGAAAATTAGATTTTGCACATTTGTGAATATTCATTTCTGCTCTAGTTATGAGCCTATGAGGATCTGTGTCTTATCTATGTAGAACATCTAGTCTATTTTAGGAACTTTAAATTATGATGATAATTTTAGTTGAATGTCTAGTGTAAAACACCTGTGTCGCCATAGAAAAGAAATCTCACTGGCTGTTGTGTCACCAAAACCTGAGGAAGAATTTAAACCCCAACAAATATTACATAACATTAATATAGGAATTATGGGATTTCAAATTATGATTTAATTTGGTGTGCTATCTTTGTTGTGCTAATTAAGAAGGGTGGGATTGAGATGGCCCGGAAGCTGCTTACTTTGTAGTAGCTGTATTCAAAATAGAACTGATCATTCACAAACACTGGCCATGTGGTGATACTGACATTAGTATCTACTCACATATACATAACATGGCTCTGGAACATTGCCAGTTGCCACATACAACAGGTTCTCCAGTCCCACAGTGGATGCAGTTGCTGCACAGAGATTATAAACAGGGAGGGGTGTACTTTCACTCTATTACAAAGAAAACATACACAGGTAATATATCCAGGCATCAGCTTCCCAAGAGAGGGAATAAACATTTTTAGCCCTTGTCCAGGAGCGGCAGCCGCCCCAGACTTCAAAGGCAGAGAAGAGGTAGGTGAAGCCACCTCGGCTGGTCTCCCATTGTAGGCCTATTGGGGAACACTCATTTGGAAGGAGGAGAAGGGGGGGAAGGGGGGGAAGGTAGAGAATGCTGCCATGGCCTTGGGTCAGCCGGAGAGCTCCTGTGTGGCATCTGGCACTCTAACTCCACAGGGATCAAAGGGCCAACAAGGGAGAGCAGGGGAGAAGCTGAAGGAGCACGGGAGGGGCACGTACCTGCAGGAAAGGGAGCAAATGCTGGCACTCCATCCTCTCCTCTCTCTGCCTGGCTGCAGCGAGCACACACTGACCCCCACCTCCTCCCAGCAGGCAGCCCATCAAGGACACCGGCTGCCTAGCTGGGGAGGAAACCAGAGGAATGCCATCAAGCTCATGGGGAAAGGATGCAGACAAGCAACTCACAAGGAGCACCAGGGCAAGCAGCAGAGCCCAGCCCCACCCCAGAGGTAACTGGAAAGGAAACACAATGGGAAAAGGAGAACAACTAGGAGGAAGGGGTGGAGATTAAGAAATGTGATAAATAGAGCAGGGAAGGGCCAGCCAGGGAGGAGAATGGACAGAGAGCCTGTAGCCCAGAAAGACTGCCAGGCAGACGTCCAGGGCAGAAGAGACACCAGGAGACGCATCCAGTGTCGCTGCCCATTTTGAGGTTGACCCTGCAGGGGGAGGGGGAGGTAACAGGGGGGAGGCAATGGGGAAAAGCCCTGGAGGTGGCTCTCAGGCACACAGCCCTTTATGACATGGAAGATTTGTTTAAAACAGTGTGCAGCAACACTTCTGTTTTTCCTGTCCAATTCTGGTAGAAGAAGAAGAAGAGTTGGTTTTTATATGCCAACTTTCTCCACCACTTAAGGGAGACTCAAACCAGCTTACAATCACCTTCCCTTCCCCTCCCCACAACAGACACCCTGTGAGGTGGGTGAGGCTGAGAGAGCGTGACTTGCCCAAGGTCACGCAGCTGGCTCCGTGTGCAGGAGTGGGGAAACCAACCCGGTTCACCAGATTAGCCTCCGGCCGCTCATGTGGAGGAGCGGAGAATCAAACCCGGTTCTCCAGATCAAACTCCACCGCTCTTAACCACTACACCACGCTGGCTCATCTGGTGACTAGATGAGGATGTGATGATTTTTTTCAAAATAAATCTAAACATTCAAAGTATGCTGCATAATAACAATAATGGGAAACTGATGAAAAGAGCTGGGAAGCAAATTCTGCAGAGAACAACCTCAAGGACCCAACGATCACTGCAATGTCAGAAGATTCCCAGGAGGGAGTCCCAGAAATGCCCCATCTTGGCCCCAAATGGGTCATTTTACAAGATGGTGCACAAGGAGTCAACCAGATGCTGTCATTAGTATTAATAGATATTAAGTGGGCAGCTAATGACACCCCACACCATACAGAATATTTGTCTTCTAAGCACGCCCTTGTGTCTCATTTGGCTTCAACCATGGATGACGGTGACAGACAGCAGAGGTTACATATTCAACGTTCTGAAACAAATAAGGTGACTTAGGTGCTTCTGTGCACATACAGCTCATTCTATTCTGCAGTTTGATACAGGGGGATATATATAGGCATGTTTGTCATTGTCAAATGGATAGCAAAATAGATACTAGATCTAGTATCTATTTTGACAATGACAAACATGCCTATCAACTTTGTTGGTTGTCCAGTTGCTCCCTATCAGGCTGTTGCTAACCTTCCATTTTTACATAGTGGCCCAAGAAGAGGTCAACAAAGAGACCTTGAATAACATGGAATTCCGTTTTTAAAGAAGGTACACACAGGTTAGTTCGGGCCTTTTCAATGCCTTATGAATAAGGTTTTTAACTTTATAATGGCAATGGGTCAAGAGGATAGTGGTATACTGGCCTGAGAAATTCCCCTCGAACTTCCAGCAGATCCATTTAGAATGTTCATTTTAAAATGACTTTTAGTCAAGATAAGCTGAACTAATGCATTTAGTTAGTCTGAAGCCCAAGTTCAGTGAATAAACCCTCAGGCTGATTGATTGATTGATCTTTATTATGGTCAATGACCAGCACAAACCCTCAGGCTGTATTCTTAGACTGACCCAAACAAAATCTCTTTCTTCCTCTTCATTCCTTATATCTATCATGAGGATTGACTGGCAGAAGCAGCTATTATAGTCCTCTTCAGAATAAAACAAGATACCTGACCACAACTATGTCATCAGTGTGTGGGTGTTGTGCCATTATACAGGAATGTCATGCTGGCATTTGGTTGATCAGGTCTCAGGTAGTGTTCTGCCTTAGTGGGATACCAAGTAAATACCAAGTTCATATAGAAAGAAACCCCTAAAGAGTGGAGTCACCTCTAGCAAGAGTGGTGTGGCTGCAGAGTCAGGCTTGGGGGGGAAATAGCTACAGGACCTTGGAAAGCTCCAACACTGACAAACTTTGCCTTTCGCTTAGCTGCTAGAACCAGACTGAGCTCTTCAGTACTGGAGCAGGCTTAGCTACATCTCACATCTGGAGTCTAGCATTCCTGCAGCAGTCTGCAATCTGCTGGAGGGGACTCTGGCATCTGTAACAAATAGGACTTGGTGGCCCTGGAGTCTGTTGGGAAGGTGGCTCTTCTGAGGAATCTGGTGTCTATTTGTGTGTACGTGTGTGTGTGTGGGGGGGTTGAATACTGGCACTGGGGTCAGATCCAGATGTGCTGTTTTTCCCACTTCCAAAAAACCCTGTTATTCCCTGGATAGGTACAGCTAAATTATGCGGGCTGGTATCAAGGGCTGGCCCAGACAACTCATAATCTGAGTCAGTGTCCATTTCCCTGAGCACGGACCTGACAGGTAGGTTTTACCATCCCCTACCTTGAAGGGATACATCATAAAATGTGAAAGATTAAAACAAAGCTATTAGCAGCTGTAGTCTAAGGACTGGTTCACATAGAGGGTTTTCCCCTCAAAGTGGTTGGGGAAAGCATGTACATTGTAATGTATTAATAAAGACACAATATTTTCTCCATTGCATGTGCTGGAGGCACATTTATGCATGTCACCATGTGTATATTAAAGCATAGCGGCTCTTTTTGTGATAACAGCACTTACCTACAGTGTTGGAGGTGTAAAACCACCTTTGACTCTTGCATTGGGATCCTAAAGGCGAGCAAAATATCCTGTGGCTCATCTTGGCAATATTCTCCAAGCTCCAGTCCAATTAATTTAAAGCATTTCACAGGCCACAGGCCATATCAATACCTCCCTCTACTGCCTGGCATTTTTCTGCTTCTGCAAAATTAATTTGATGACTATGTTAAACTAATAATTGCCTAATTTCCACAAATGGTCTCCTGGTACATTCCACTCAGAGCTTGTTTCTCCTGGGAGATGCATGGGGATCCAAGTATATTATTTATGGAATTGGAGCTAATTTAATTAATTTTAGGTGGGAAGCATTCAGCTTCACAGATGACTGTTGCCTGCTGGGCTTCCTGACTGGGGCCACATGCTGGAATTGTTGACTTTACACAGTCTCTCCCTCTGATGTATGAGGCCATAAAACCTATATTAACAAAGTCACCTTGAGAGGAAACCTGTCTTTGGTTGAAGAGCTTTTAGTGATTTACCATTCACTAGAATTCTGAATTCACTTATATTTGATATAACACATTTTGTGTACAGTGAAATACTCAAAGGGTGGACATTTCATAGCTGTCTCCATTGCAGAGAAATGGTGTCAAAGATTCAAGGAAATACCATTTTTCATTGCTGGATATTTATTGCCTCTCAGGAACACTACACATCCAGTTTGCTCCATCTAGGTCTTCCCACTCAAGAAACACATCCCACTAAGGAGGTAGAATTTTTCTTTGGGAAATAGAGTGTCCTTATCATAATATTCTATCTGAATATACTAAGCTGTCCCTTTCTCTTGTTTTGTCTTGTTTGGCATGCCTTCTGATTTTATTTAATACTCACAAATATTTGTTGTTTTTTTCAGTGAGGTTTTTGAAATCATGGATATGATGATCCAACCAAAGTTAAGCACTTATGAGCCTTGTTGGTTTTAACGGGAGTGTTAAATAGCCGCTTAATGGCTGCATTAGAAATTAGTGGGACATGGATGGGCTGGATCATGCGGAAAATTATAAGCTTCTGAGAGATCAGCTTTGTGTAGGGTTGACAGGTCCCTTTTGGCTACCAGCGGGAGGTTTTTGGGGCGGAGCCCGAGGAGGGTGGGATTTGGGGAGGGGAAGAACTTTGATGCCATAGAGTCCAATTGCCAAAGCAGCTATTTTATCCAGGGGAACTGATCACTATTGGCTGGAGATCAGTTGTAATAGCAGGAGATCTCCAGCTAGTACCTGGAGGCTGGCAATCCTAGCTTTGTGTGAACTGTACCATTAGAGAAAAAGAGAGCACTGTTCAGAGCTCACTTCCACTGCAAGATAAAAAGATCAACAGAAGCACTAGGAAAGTTAAAAATGGAAGGGGGCTTCAGACATTGGCCTACAGCCAACCATACATTTACAAAAGGTGCACACTGTTTTCTCCTGTTCCTCACCACCTTCCAACCCCCTGAAAGATCATTCCAGGGTCTCCAGAACCCACTCAGATGAATAATTGCACAGTCTGCAGTGAGGACAGGGAAGGGAGTGAAATTGCCTCCTCGTCTTTCTCTTCTGTCAACAGAGTTGTGCATGCGGATGACACAGAGGGAGTTAATTTCGCCTCTTGCTTCTCCTCCATACAGTGCTCTGATCTCAGGGCCTGTTCCAGGTTTCTGATGCTCCCCTTCCTCCCACTTCACCCTCCCCTTCCAGCTCATCCACTTGCTTCTTCCTTCCACACATTGAATTACTTGCAAGCCCTTCTCCCCCCCCCCCGCACCATTCTCCCAGATGCATGGACCACACACACGCCTTTCTCTTGATGACATGGGGCCATGAGCAGCAGGAGGGCGAGCAGGCAGAGCAAGGTCTGTGGGCAGTCAGCAGAGAAAGCAAGCTTGGGGGTGGAGGCAGTGGGCCCTGCCAGAAGACCTGAGCTTTGGCAGCTGCCACACCTCAGGCAATGCCGACGCTCACCCTGCCGAAGCTACATGGGTATTATTTATTTGTTTGTTCATTTAGGGAATTTATATGCACTTCTCCAAAGATCAGCTTGAGGTAGCTCACAAGTAAAAACAATACCACAAAAGTAAAAAAACAGTGGCATAAATGAAAAACATGAAAAACAAGCTAGGGCATACAAACAGCAAAATACAAACATTGAACAGACTAAAAAAAAACCCATTAAACATTTGTCAGTCTAGAAGCAGACCATAAAGCAGTGAATACAAGAAAAACTCCCTTAATTAGAAGTCTGGGTAAAAAAGTAAAAATAAATGTTTGGCCCTGGCATCTAAAAGGCAGTAGGGTACTTACTAGACAAGCCTCAAGGGGAAGGGCATTCCAAAGGCAAGCTGCCCCTATTGAAAAGGCCTATCTCTAGTCACCACTCACTTCATCTCCGCACTTAGGGGCACAGAGACGGTGGGGTGCTGGGGTGCAGTAGGGTTGCCAAGTCCCCCAACACCACTGGCGGGAGTTTGGTCAGGTCAGGGCTAATGGGAGAAGATACATGTGCGAGTAGTGCAATAATATCACTTCCGGGTTTACCCCAGAAGTGCCAGCATCTTGGTGGCACTTCTGGGGTAAACCCAGAAGCGATGTTATTCCTCCAACCATAGAGTTTTATGGGGAAGAGTGCTAGAGCATCACCCGCACTTCTGGGGTAAACCCGGAAGTGAAGCATCATGCCGCATGCGCAGATCACCACTCCCCCCCCTCCACCCACTGGCCAGTTGAGGGGCAGCAGCCAGCCTGGCGAGTTGACAGGCAATTGCCTGCCACCACTGGGCAGTTGGGAACCCTAGGGCAGACAGACTGAACAGCACAGTTGGACCAACCAAAGTTTCTAAACTGTTTTCAAAAGCAGCGCCACATAGTGATTTAACATAATCTAACCTAGTTGTGATCAGAGCATGGATCACCGTGGCCAAAGGGACATGTGCTTAACTTTGGTATTCAAAGGCAAATTTCTCCCTTTCAGTAGATGGCAGGCAGCTAGCCTGATCTGATTTGGGCCTGAGTGTAGGCCATTCAAGGGGACTAAAGTTTACCTCCCTTTCAATAGCTTCAATAGCAAGCCAATTCACACTGGGATTGCATACAGGCCACTCAGGGGGTTTTTCTCTTGAGGCACACAAGCTGCTTAAATGGATAAACACTTTTCTCAGGTTACACAAAGGGAAAAAAGTTTTGTCCCTTCGAGTAGCTTGTGCATGGGCGTGAGTTGGACTCACACAAGGCCACTCAAAGAGAGGAAAGCTTATATTCCTGCTTGCAAGCTCATTCATTCAGATTGGGCTGATGCACAGGCTTTTTAAAGGGTTTCCATAGAGTTTTGGCCGGGATGGCTAGAGAGTCCACGTCACTTTTGGGTTTACCCAAAAGTGACGTGTGCGCCGAGTCCACACACGTGCCCACAGTGCCCGCCGGCCCTCAGCTGGCCAGCGGGCAGCCCGGTGGATGGGTGGTAGTTTACCCGCTGCCACAGGGCAATTGGCAACCCTACTACTGTAGGACCCCGTTAATATTGTATGTATGATTGTAATTAATAGGGAAATATTTCAAAACAGGTCGACTACCATAAACACTACATTTTTTATGCATTCAACAAATCAGAATCTAACTGCAGCTGCAGCAGTAAAGTGATGGTCTTGGAAAAAGAGTTACAAGAAAATAAGCCCTTTATCGTAAGAAAAGAAGGGGGAAATACTGACTTGTCAGTCAAATGTTTCTATTAAATACCTTTTGCAGGAAGTAAATCAAAATGCATTTCCATAGAAAATTGAGATTTTTTCTTTTTTTAGACAATGCCTCTTAGGCTCTTTCCATAATCCAGTTGAAGTCAAGTTTCTCTTCATAACAGAAGATATCACATACATGCTTGGTCAGCAAAAAGAGGAGAATTAATCTCACTTTGCTTTTGTTATAAATGGAAAGGATTCACCAAGCAGGACAGCCTAGTGCTGAGGTACCCATCCACTATGCACATATCTCACTAATATTACTTAAGTCAAAGCACATGGGTATGAAATTCACCATGCAGAAAAGGTCAGTACATTGCTCACATAGTACTGAAAATGGTGCCTTGTATATGGCAATCTTCCACAAGAGTTGGCAGCAGCTTTGTGATCAGGAGAGGCAATGAACATCTGAATGTAGCAGCTGTAAAACACACAAGGAGAATCTCAAATCTTTTGGTAAAAGACTTAGGGGAAAGGGGGGCTATGGCTCAGTGGCAGAACACACACCTGCCATGCAGACAATCCCAAGTTCAGTCCCCAGCATGTCAAGTTAAAAGTGTCAGGTAACTTCAGGAGGGTAGCCATGTTGGTCTGCAGTACAAGAGCTAAATTAGAGTCCAGTAGCACCTTAGAGACCAAGAATATCATTGGAGTATAAGCTTTCAAGAGTCAAAGATCCCTTTTCAGATCCCTTCATATCTGATGAAGGGAGCTTTGATTCTCAAAAGCTTATACCACCCCACCCCAAATCTCATTGGTCTCTAAGGTACTACTGGACTTGAAGTGTCAGGTAGCAGTTTATGTGAAAGACCTCTGTCTGAAACCATGGAGATTTGATGTCAGGCAGGATAGGCCACACTGACCTTGATAGACCAATGGTCTGATTCAGAATAAGGCAACTTCATGTATCCATGCACAGTGATCCAGTGTGATATAGAAGTTATAGTGTCAGTGTGTGTGTATATAAAGTGCCGTCAAGTCGCAGCCGACTTATGGCGACCCCTTTTGGGGTTTTCATGGCAAGAGACTAACAGAGGTGGCTTGCCAGTGCCTTCCTCTGCACAGCAACCCTGGTATTCCTTGGTGGTCTCCCATCCAAATACTAACCAGGGCTGACCCTGCTTGGCTTCTGAGATCTGACGAGATCAGGCTAGCCTGGGCCATTCAGGTCAGGGCCCGATGTCCCGACGTTTACTAGGCAGACTTTGTTTACGGGGTGGTTTGCCAGTGCCTTCCCCAGTCATCTTCCCTTTACCCCCAGCAAGCAGGGTACTCATTTGACCGACCTCTGAAGGATGGAAGGCTGAGTCAACCTTAAGCCAGCTACCTGTAACCGACTTCCGTCGGGATCAAACTCAGGTCGTAAGCAGAGCTTGGACTGCAGTACTGTAGCTTACCACTCTGCGCCACGGGGCTCCTTTGGCAATTATTGAAGGTAAAGGTCCCCATTGCAAGCACTGGATCATTCATGACCCATGGGGTGACGTCACTTCCTGATGTTTACTCTGTGTGTGTGTGTGTGTGTGTGTGTGTGTGTGTGTGTGTAAAGTGCCATCAAGTCACAGCCAACTTATGGCGACTCCTTTGGGGGTTTTCATGGCAAGAGACTGACGGAGGTGGTTTGCCAGTGCCTTCCTCTGCACAGCAACCCGGGTATTCCTTGGTGGTCTCCCATCCAAATACTAACCAGGGCTGACCCTGCTTAGCTTCTGAGATCTGACAAGATCAGGCTAGCCTGGGCCATCCAGGTCAGACCAGAATCCAATAAGGCCAATATCCCCATTCCCAGTCCTCCAGATGACGACCTGAAAAGGCTACTCATTGGTATCTCGAGCCAAGGGAAAACCAATTTCTCTCTTGTCAGACTCTCAGTATTATGAGAGTCTCTTTCAAAAACTTAGCTCTGCACATATGCAGACTAGCCTCTAATGAAAAGCTCATTAACAGTTAATTATTACCTATTCTGATATATGATCTCATCTCAGACTGGCAACCCAGGAAGGAGGAAAAACTGTCACATTACTCAAATCTTGCAGTCAACTACATGTAGTGCTATAAAGCCCAGAATCCAATAAGTTCAAATCCCTACACAGCCATGAAGATCTCTTGGTGACCTTGGGCCAGGCACACTTTTATTTTTTTATTTATTATATTTCCAGCCTGCCCTCCCCAGCTGAAACCAGGCTCAGGGTGGGAAACAACAGTAAAATCACAAATACATATATAAATATAAATTAAAACATCTAAAAGCACAAATGTCTCTGTCTAAACTACCTCAACTAAACTACCTAAACTAAAACAAAGAAGGGAGAATCATGAATGCCATTCTGAGGGACTTGGAAGAAGGGTAAGGTAAAAATTCACTAGACCCTTTCATACAGCTCTAGCCAGCATTTCTCTCCAGATTTTAAGCCTAACTGTTTAAATGTTAGCCAAGAAAAGCGATACCAGGGTGGGTGGGAAGGGAGTGTTTCAGTTTCTTAGTCTACCAGACAACTACTTCTCACAGGAATGAAAAATCTACTCAGTTGTCCAGCTCAGGATATAAGATTTTGCTATTTGGAACTATTGTCTTGAGTCTCCCATTATGCTTTCCTTCCTGTCTCCACAATTCTCCCCATAAGGACTTATTCTCATTCCTCATTATCCAAACTTGCCACTTGTCTCCCATGAAGTCATGCTTGCAACCCTACATAAACAGCTGTCACTATTTCAGATTCTGCCTATCCAAGTCTTTCCCATGTTATTGGGATCTCCTATAAGACACTGCCATTTTCAAGGTGAAGAATTATATGGAGTGAAGAATTATATGGAAAGCTCAGCAATGATGATGCAGTCTAGTCTTCCTGTGCTGTCTGACATCACAGGAACAAAAAAAAAAAGAAAATGTGCAAGGAAAGCTTTTCTTTCCTGTGCTCTGAGGTGAATTGCAGCCTTTCATCTGAAGGCAAAATTACAAAGCAGTTAAGGAAAGAGTCAAGTGCCTCCCTTGCTGCTTCTGTGCTTCCAGTTGCTTCCCCCTAAAGCAGCTATTCAAGCAGGAAAGAGGCTGTCAAGTTACTTGCATGCCTTTCTTTAAAATGTGTCATTTGGTCCCAAACTGGGACTAATTCAGACTATTTTTGCCCTTACAGCCAACTTTCAGGACACTGGCTCGAGGGGACTGGCAAATACTATTCTTTCTTTCTGTGGAGTATATTACAACACTTCTCTGGGTTGGTATGATTTTTAAGGCTCCACCTGCCTCTTGTATTTTCAGAAAAGATCCGGAGGCCGGTAAGGGAATGAAGCCAAAAGTAGGATCTCTTGCAAACATCACTTGTGTATCAGGACTGCAAAAGAGCTGTTCCTTTTTTAGAGAGAAAATGTGGAGTTTCCATCTGAGCCATACATCAGGGCTTCCCACACTAATGCCCCTTCTTATTTGGCCTTTGAGGCATACACCAAATGGGATTTCTTCAGTTGTTGGGCTCCTGTGCAAGCATGAGACATGATATGATTCATTGCTTCAAGCATCTAAAATGCTACACACACTAAAAGGTAATGTGACCTTATTCTTTTTAAAAAAGTAAACTGGGGCACTGTATAAAGTTTCATGTGTCCAAAAAAGATACAAAACATAAAAGATGAAGCTTTCCAATCAGCTTGCTTCTTAATTTAGGAAGGAGCAAGTCTTTTGGTCACAACAGAAGGAAAGAGCCTGGGGTAACAGGGAAATCAATCAGACAAAATTAAGGAGCAGACATTAAATTAACAATGCCAGCCCCCTGCATTATGTAGAAATATTCTCTGCTTAACACTCTCCTGTTATGACAAGTAGAACTGTCACTTTCCATCTTATTTTTGACAGGCTGAACAATTTCCTCATCTCACAGGTCTCTCTACCTCCCATGGGTTCCTATTTTATTGCTTCACTTCTTTGGTCTCCTTGTACCCTCAACTCTTCCCTTCTATCCCTAACCCAGTTGGTCACACCACCTTTCAGTTCTCCCTTTCTTTGTTGCCAGGTGTTGGCTGACTAGGGCCAATTCTACCATGTGCCTCTGAATCCAGGAATGTGACAGGCAATGCAAATGCAGTAAATGGCAATATAGGAAGTCTTCCAACCCACTCGTCTTTTGATGGGCTTGCGTAGGCCTAGGATTGCCAGGTGGCCTCTTATTTGTAACTGGAGCAAAGATGAGGGGGCAGAGAAATGTTGTGAGAGGTAAAATGAGAAGGAGAAGAAGGATAAGAAGGAGAAGGAGAAGAAGAAGAGGAGTAGTAGTTGGTTTTTATATGCTGACTTTCTCCACCACTTAAGGAAGACTCAAACCGGCTTACAATCACCTTTCCTCCCCCTCCCCACAACAGACACCCTGTGAGGTGGGTGGGGCTGAGAGAGTGTGACTGGCCCAAGGTCACCCAGCAGGCTTCATATGTAGGAGCGGGGAAACAAATCCAGTTCACCAGATTAGCCTCCGCCGCTCATGTGGAGGAGTGGGGAATCAAACCCGGTTCTCTGTTCTGGCAAATGCTGTAAATAATAAATATATATCTAACAACCTGGTTCTCCAGATCGGACTCCACCGCTCCAAACCACCGCTCTTAACCACTACACCATGCTAGCTCTCCACACCACACTGGCTCTCCAGCGGGGAGGAAGGTGGGAATGCACATGCCTGGAAATAATCATGTCTTATTCTGGATGCAGTTTTCTTTCTCCTGCAGCTGGGCAAGAGAGAGGGCTGGTGGACCCGAGTACAAAAGCTCATATCTGTAGACTGCTGGCTGGATCTGCCCCTATTGAGCCAGGGCCTGATTAGCCCATTTGAAATATAGGACGGGCTGGGAAGGTGTGCAGCAGGGTGGGAAAAGTTCCAGCTGGCGTTAGAAACACCATGGCTCCTTCCCCAGCTTCCCCACCAGCTGCCCAGCTGAGCCCCTGGCACTCCCCATGACCCACGCCTCACCAGAAAAGCCCCTGAACCTGGTGCTAGCTCCCAACTCTCCTCAATGCAGGCCAGCAAACTGGGCTTGTAGGTAAGTCTGAGCCTGTGCTTCTGGCTGCAGTTTTTGCCCAAGATCTTGAATCAGAGACTTGCTAATAATAGTTTCAAAAGAAAGGTGCTATGAGAATTGACTTTGCAACAGATGTTGCACTGTTTCTACCATGTTTAAAAGAAAAACTGACTGGTTATTCCATAAGTTGGACATAATGGCTTTTTGTTTGTCCACAGTGCTAAAACTTTTGTGTCATTGTGGCATCAACTAAGAAGGAATAATTAATGAAATCCCATTTTCTCCTTTGCTTTTGAGAAGACAAATTGTCATTTCTTTCTGAAGAGCTCTAAATTATAAATGTTAAGAATCTGATACTTGGAAAGGAAATCAGTCACAGTAATGGACTGACATTTCTAAGACAAAATGTATTTTTCCACCATGAGGACTTTGAAGAACAGTACTTTGGCCTGGCCTGGGGCCTCCATTAGGAAACCACATGTGCCAACAGCTGTTTCTTTATAGCCTTCTGTATTTATATAATTTTGCAGTACTGGTGTGTAAGATGTCATAACCCTAGGTTTGGAGCAATAAGGAAATCATTATCACATGCCAAAGACATCTCAAGTGCAATTACATGATTATATTGGTCAGTGTGTGTCACTCACTAGACAAATGTTTTATTTTTACCATCTCCCTGTGCTAGTACTTTATGGTACAGTATATGGACACATTATAATTGAGAAGGGAGATCCATGTTTCAGTAATGCACAATATAACATAATACTGCTAGAAAATCCAGTACTGTTAATTTCTTGGATTATCCACTCCAGTGTTCCCAATACAGACTGATTTGTGGAAGTAGACCAAACACTGAACATGAGTCAGCAGTGTGATGCAGTAGCTAAAAAGGCAAATGTGGTCTTGGGCTGCATCAAAAGAAGTATAGTGTCCAGATCACGTGAAGTGATGGTATAGCTTTACTCTGCTCTGGTTAAACCTCACCTAGAGTACTGTGTTCAGTTTGGGGCACCGCAATTTAAGAAAGACGTAGACAAGCTGGAACATGTCCAGAGGAGGGCAACAAAGATGGTGAGGGGTCTGGAGACCAAGTCCTATGAGGAAAGGTTGAAGGAGCTGGGTATGTTTAGCCTGAAGAGGAGAAGTCTGAGAGGGGATATGATAACCATCTTCAAGTACTTGAAGGGCTGTCATATAGAGGATGGTGCTGAGTTGCTTTCTGTTGCCCCAGAGGGTCGGACCAGAACCAAAGGGTTGAAATTAAATCAAAAGAGTTTCTGTCTAGACATTAGGAAAAAAATTCTAACAGTTAGAGCAGTTCCTCAGTGGAACAGGCTTCCTCAGGAGGTGGTGAGCTCTCCTTCCCTGGAGGTTTTTAAGAGGAGGTTAGATGGCCATCTGTCAGCAATGCTGATTCTGTGACCTTAGGCAGATGATGAGAGGGAAGGCATCTTGGCCATCTTCTGGTCACTGGGGGTGTGGGGGGGAGGTAGTTGTGAGTTTCCTGCATTGTGCAGAGGGTTGGACTAGATGACCCTGGTGACCCCTTCCAACTATGATTCTATGAAGTTAAGTGGGGCCCACTACTACCTGAATGGGAGACCACCTGGGGATTCCAATTGCCATATAGGCTAAATTATGAATACATGTACCTACTCACACAGTTTCCTGCAACTAACTCTTATAGTAAGTGGACAGCAGAAGTAAGAAAATAAAAATCTCTGTTATTTCCCTGGTCTGGTGGTTGCTATCTTCTGTCATTTAAACTTTCTTCATTTTTTTCCTCTCCTCTTCTGCTACATCGCAGTAAACTTCAGGCACAAGTCTCTTAATTAAAACGCTCACAGCCTTTATCAGCCCAACTGGTATGACTTCTCTATTCTGACCTTTCTGCACATTCACTTGGGGATCAGCCTTCACTTCCACTCAATTCAAGCATTCAGACTGCAGAGAAAGCTAACACATTGGATGCAATCAAAAGGCATACCATCCTTCATGAATGTTTTCTGAGAATTTTTTCTTAGCATCTTCCCTCACACATTTTCAACAAACTGTTTTTTTTTAATCTGGGGAAAATTCTAAGCAGCTTTGGGGATTAGAGGAAGGCATCCTTCTTAGAAGGAATCTCTCCCATAACTCTGGTGTGTATAAACAGAGCAAAATGGGAGTCTTGTGGCACCTTATTTTTATTCCAGCATAAGCTTTGTCCCACTTCCTCAGGTGAAAAAGCCTCACATAGTCATCCATCTGGAATCTGAACATCTGGAATACACATCCAGTGGGTCCTGGCCAATCTTTTTTATATATACATATTCCAGCTTCTGTTGGTGTATGAATAATGTGCTTCTCCAACAGCATGAGTATTCCCCATAGCTCCATGGTAAAAAGAGATATGGTTTCAAAACAGTAGAGCACACAGTAATTCCCCTACCCATCTACAAAGTATATAGATGATAGATAAAGAGAGCCTACATGTTTGTCCTACATTCATATGAATTTTGAAGTATTGTCTTTGTTCAACCAGTGACCTAAAATCTCTTCATGGCAGGCCTCTGTTTGTAGCAGACCAGTAATCTCCCTACATTTTCAGGGATATTCTACTAGTTGTATGCTACAGTGTACAACCAGCTGGGAGCACGAGAATGTGTGGGGTGGACAAATACATATTTTTTGGGACCAGCAGTCAAATCCTGCATATACCTCTTAGGCTCATTGCTTATTTCTTGCTTCGTTTTGTTTCAAAGCACTGCACTGCTGTCTTCCCCATGGAGTCAACTTTCATTCATTTTTGCCGTAGAAACTTGGCCAAAACCCAAACACACAACACCTTTTACAAATTTTTAAAATCCACACTCCAACCCAGTAATTGTATGTTTACTAAACAACGTCTCATACACAATCATTTCTACTAAGCACTAAGGGGTTTTTAAGCATCAAATTACTATAATTACCATCAAAACTATGCATGAATAATATTAGACACCCTTTTGCTTTTTTAATCTGGCCAACTTGCATGAAAACATTTGCTGCTTTCCCCACTCGACTTGCTTTACCTGAATACATGCACTTTGGCTAACACCATAAGTGCCGGGTTTTCCTAAAGAATGGGACAAGAGCCACCTCATAGTCTATGGAAAGCATTCCAGTCTGGTATCCATGGAAAAATTTGCTTTAAAAGGAACAGATTATCCCCAAGGCTACATTCAGGTTACAGCAAAAAAGATTTATTGCTTCTGTAGACAGAATCTCATGGAGGTGATCAAGGGCATGTTGGAAATGTATATGACAATATCCAAACCAGCTGCACATACCTATCATTCATGAAGTAGACCCGTGTGAATTCCCCAGTTAATTTCATCCCTGAATGAAGAGTCGTTCTGCACCAACAGCAAGACACAAAACTACATGAAATAGATTTTATTTACAACACAGCTAGGCCACAATACCTGCCATTTCCACAGTTCCCTCCCAGGAATGTTTTGCAATTTTCACCTGGAATAGGGTTGCCAACCTCTAGGTACTAGCTGGAGATCTCCTGCTATTACAACTGATCTCCAGCCAATAGAGATCAGTTCACCTGGAGAAAATGGCTGCTTTGTCAATTGGACTCTATGGCATTGAAGTCCCTCCTCTCCCCAAATCCCACCCTCCTCGGGCTCCGCCCCATAAACCGCCCGCCAGTGGGGAAGAGGGAGCTGGCAACCCTAACCTGGAGGTAAGTTTAGTGATGAAGAGACATGAAGGAAACAACATTATTACAAATGCCAAATGTATTAAGCATCAGAGGAATAGGAATAGGAATAGGAAGCATAAAAAAGCTAGGGATCAGTACACATTTTACCTTTGGTACTTGGTATTTTTGTTAGATAACAGGATACAAAATATACATAGTGGCATACCAACTGTGAATGACCTACTTAAATGCTATGTTTTCATTTGATATATATGGAAGCCATGATTAGGAGCTGAGACCAAAAAAAGCCAGTCCTTTTGTGTCCTAAAAATTATTGCTTTGTTTATTCAGATGACAGCAACTGGTGACCCAAGCTCAGTGATGAACAAACGCCCCTCTGTTCAAACTGCAGTTTGATTTCAAATTATTGTTGAGCATTTAATCTTGTTCTAAATGTTATTGCAAAGGTTTTGACCATGTGCATTTCAAAACTGCTTTCATACAATATCCCTGTCTCCTCCCATCTGCACAGCCCAGAGTTTTTGCTGTCTCGTGCATGCATCCCACAGTTTTGTTCAGGGAGCTCAGCTGGCTGGTCCAAGAATCTGCCTAAGTGGTAGCTAAGGTTGCCATCCTCCAGGTGGGGGCTCGAAAACTCATAGGAGTATACTTTGCTGAGCTCTGTCCCCTCCCCAAACTCTACCCTCTCCAGGCTCTATCCCCAAATCTCCAGAAATTTCCCAACCTGGAGTTGGCAACACTTGTGGCAGCCCTTTCAGTGCAAATTGAGAAGACACCCCAGAGACCTCTACGTTATCACGGAGGACTCTTGCAGGACTCTCACAGCTTCAGTTGAGGAAGGCAGACCTTTCCCAGACCAGGTGCCAGCCTGGTTAAGTGTAAGACGAGCGCTATATTGGCTGTGTGGGGATACAGCTGTCAAACTGCTAGGCTGGGGAGTATCTAGTCCATCAGGCTAAAGAATTTGGCCATTAGACCACACTCAGTCTGTAGACCAAATTCATTTGTTCATAATGTTACAATCAGTTATTTCATATTGCAATCAGTTATTTCACATTTTCTTCAAAATGTAATTTAGCTGTGCAAAGTTCCTTAAAATGTCCCATTTTTCTGCAAAAAAAGTTTTTAACATAAAATAAAACAATCTTGCATTTTGTGTGTTCATAGCACTCTTGAAATCATGCTTTAGGGAATTACTCTGCAGTTGCCGGACCTTGATCTTCAAACAAACAAACCGATTGATTGTTACATTGGTTCATAAAGGCTCATTCCTGCTATATTGACAGGAGTGCCTTCTGTATTGACAGAAGGAGTGCCATGTGTCTTCTTGTAGCATAGAGAGGAATTCATTTCTTTCTGCAGTGCACTGCAACACTGCTAACGGTAGCAATACAGGTGAATTGGTGGCTTGCTGCCCTCCCACTTCTCTATTGTGCAGACATTGCAGGAGGAAGACACAAGGGCTGCCTACAACTTTGTCATCCTTTTGGATACAATAGCTTTTTAGAAATGTGAATTGTTATGTTACTGATTTGGGCTGACCTAAATTCCCCAAATGCTTTAGCCAGCAAAAGTAGCTGGAAATCTCCCCAGAACTCACTTCAGTTCCTGATTTCCCAAGTTTCTGGTAGCAGCCAGAAACCCCATAAAATCTACTTCAGAGGGCTGTTTAATGGGTATCCTTTATTTTGCTTAATGCAGATTGCCAAGCTGCAGTGCCAAATCAAGGAGGCAAGGTCAAAGAAATCCTCCTTGGGCTGGCAGAGGGGTGATTGGCTTCTACTCTTGGAGGGAGCATTTTTTCATTATTCATCCAAACAATCTCTTTGGAGAACAGCAATTTTGATTAGTACATCCCACCCTCTAACCCCCACATATATTGAAAGGAAGTTACAGAGCAGAAATTGCTTTGTAGTGACTACGCAGTGTGCCTTGAGAGACCTTTCCTGAAATACAGCCGCTTTAGTTTGATTTGCCTTTTATTTTCTAATTTAAAGGTGGGGTGGGGAGATTATTGATATTTCCCGTGGAATGCCCCGAGACAATCCTGAAGGAAGAAGATCCAGCAGGAGTCAGGTTTGTTTTCCCCCCTGCTATCTCCATGAATTAAGAAATAAATGGTTTAAAAGCAGGTATGTCTATAAAGCATGATTTATTTTTCAAAGGACTCAGGACTAAACAATAAACATGTGACCGAAACTGGACACATGCCTAGTTTCCCACCTTCTCTGTAATAGAAGAATTATCTCACATTATGGCATCATATTTCTTTGGTCTCTGTTTAAGATCATTGGCTGCTGATGGCAAGGAGATTGGGGAATGTGTTTAAATGGTTTTCAGCAGAAGGCACATATTTACCATAATGTCTAACCGGGCTAAAATGTACCCCCAATAGCAATAGTATTTGGATTGGAATTTCAAGGCGAATACATTGGAGTTTGAGTTTGGAGCACCTTCTTTGTGAGGAAAGGTTGAAGTGTGTGGGGATTTTCACTTACAGAAAAGACGATCAGGGGGAGAGGGGTGATAATGATTTGTGTGTGGTGTGGAGAAAGTGTTTAGAGAGAACTTTTCCTTCTTTTCCCATAATAGAATAAGGGCCACCCAATGAAGTTCTGCTCAGTAGATTTCAGGACAGAAGAAATTACTTCGCATAATACATAATGAAGTTGTACAAGTCTATAACAAAGTTCAGAAGTAGCCAATAGCATGGACTGCTTTCTAAAAGGGATTAGTCAAATTCATGGAAGTTATGTCCATCAATAGCTAAACCTTTATTTTCAGAGGCAGTGTGCCTTTGAATGCCAGATGCTTGGGGGCAACAAAGAGAGGCTTTGGCTTCCATGACCTACTTGTATGGTTTCCAGGAATATCTGGTTTCCCACTGTGAGAAGCAGGATTCTGGACTAGGTGGGTCTTTGTTATGATCCAGCAGAGCTTTTTTGTGTGTGTTTGTTGTGGGAAACATTGATGCTCGTGTAGCTGAATAAAACACAAGATTTGCACAAAAATAGAGCCACCATGGCTACCCTTAAATTATTCAAAATGTACCAGAAGCTCTGAATAATTTTTGCCTCCATAAACAATAAAGAACCTAGTCTCTCTGTTCACACAGTTCTCTGCAGCTTAAACACCCGCAGTCTGCTCCCACCACCAAACAATACATTAGGCTCTTGCAAGAGAAAAGAGGGGGGAAATTATTCTCTCTGCAATCTAAAGTCTGAAAATATGCTGGATGCTGAGGATGAAAGTACCTAGATGCCTCAAAGCTTATTAAATTTTCAGATGATACTAAATTGGGAGGGGTAGCAAACACAGTAGAAGACAGAGCCAGGATACATGATGATCTTGACAGGCTGGAGAATTGGGCTAAAACCAATACAATGCATTTCAACTGAGATAAATGTAAAGTTCTGCATTTAGGCAGGAAAAATCAAATGCATAAGTATAGGATGGGGGAGACTTGTCTTAACAGTAGTGTGTGCTAAAAGGACCTGGGGTCTTAGTAGACCAAACACTGAACTAGAGTCAGCAGTGGGGTAGCTAAAAAGGCAAATGTGATCTTGGGCTGCATTAACAGAAGTATAGTGTCCAGATCACGTGAAGTGATGGTATCACTTTACTCACCTAAAGTATTGTGTTCAGTTTTGGCACCGCAATTTAAGAAAGATGTAGATAAGCTGGAACGTGTCCAGAGGAGGGCAACAAAGATGGTGAGGGGTCTGGAGACCAAGTCCTATGAGGAAAGGTTGAAGGAGCTGGGGTATGTTTAGCCTGAAGAGGAGAAGGCTGAGAAGGGATATGATAACCATCTTCAAGTACTTGAAGGGCTGTCATATAGAGGATGGTGCTGAGTTGTTTTCTGTTACCCCAGAAGGTCGGACCAGAACCAACGGGTTAAAATTAAATCAGAAGAGTTGCCATTAGGAAGAATTTTCTAACAGTTAAAGCGGTTCCTCAGTGGAACAGGCTTCCTCGGGAGGTGGTAAGCTCTCCTTCCCTGGAGGTTTTTAAGCAGAAGCTAGATGGCGATCTGTCAGCAATGCTGATTCTATGACCTTAGGCAGTTCATGAGAGGGAGGGCATCCTGGCCATCTTCTGGGCACTGTGTGTTGGTGGGGGAGGTAGTGTGAATTTCCTGCATTGTGCAGGGGGTTGGACTAGATGACCCTTGTGGTCCCTTCCAACTCTATGATTCTATGAGGTAAAGCAGGTTACAGTAAGTGATAAGAGTTTGGCACACATAAATAGGCTGCCCTCTTCTGTATTATTACATTATGTGTTCCAGGGCTAACTCCAACAGCTCCGATGTCCAGCTGCAAAACCGTTCCAATTCTGCAGAGAGGGAATATAAATAGAACACAGGTTTCTGCAGCATGTGCCTCCTTTACTGGCTCAGGAATTGCAACAAGGTTTCATAAATGTGGCTTTTAAATGCTGGATTGCTTAATCCATAATTTTGGGCTCACTCTTCACATGGTTCTTGTCATTTGGATCGGGAACTGTATATGCTGAACTATTGGTTTAGGAGGTGGGTGGGAAGATGATCCTAGTCCCAGTAGGGGGTGGGGGTGTGAATTTAGATTATTTTATTCAATTGGCTTGACAACATTGGTCATTTGTTGGTAGCTAGCTAGGCCCCCACGTTTATTTCTTTAGAAAAGGTATATGCTGCTTCTCCAGAGACCTGCTTGAAGTGGTTTACACCTTTCTGAATATGACAATGTTTAAACATCCCCCTTCCTTTGCAGCTGAAGCCGGTGTTGTTGGGATCTCTCTAGTGCTTGAGTGCAAAGCAAACTAGATGAAAACACTGGAAAGAAGCTACTAATGTGAGGATCCCCCCCCCCATTAATCCTCCTGGACTGAACATAGAATCTGGGCATTAACACACATGGAACGCTAACCCCTCACTAAAAAAAATTAGGGAGGGAAATGGGTGGAGGGAGGGAGAGGGAGGGGAGACAAGCAAAACACAGGGTGTGAACAAAGGAAGGGTGTTTGGTGGGGTGGAGACATAAAGACCTTTTTAGGACATTCGCACGGTGGAGGACAGCTTGCTTGGAAATGGAGGGAAAATAACATCGCGCTAAATGTGATCGGGAAAACAACGGAGAAAAATGTTTGGAAAACGTTTCCAACACCAAATGGAGGAAAAAACTTGCAGACATGGAAAAAATGTAGCTTTTGACAGCATGAAACAATGTAAACCTTTTGTGCAGAAATCCCCAGAGTCTCCGTTTTGTGTTTGGTTTGTGTTGTCTTTTCTCCCAAGGGGGATTCTTGTTTCTGGTGGACAGAATGCTTCTTGTGATGGGTGGTGAGGCCATGGTTCCCAAAAAAAGATGTTGTAGAAGATGAGTTATCTTCAGTTGTATCTTCCTCCCCATCACAGTTGTTGTTTGAGGAGAGGGAAGTTGAAGCCTTTATTATGGGATCAGAAGAGTATGCAAAGGAGACTTTACGCGTATTAAAGAATTTGTTTCCCTCTGCACCATTTGTTTCCTTGCCTTTGTTTTAACTATTTACGTAGGAAAAATACAGCTCCCATGATACTTTGCTAAATGGTGTATGAGTTAAACAGCACACATGCATGAAAGCCAATTGTGTGTGTGCATTCATGCATGCTGTTGTGTCAGCAAATCTGCCATTGGTTCAGTGAATATCTGTTCTGATCATTAATAAATTAGTGGTATATTCTCAACTGGTGATTATGATGCAATTTGAACTTGAAGGAGTTCAGGCATCCCTCATCAAGAGGGAAATTGTGCATTTGATTAGAAGTCTGTTTCAACTACCGTATTTTTCGCTCCATAGCACGCACCTGACCATAACACCCCCCCCCAGCTGGCCGCCGGAACGATGCAAGCCGGCTCTGTGCGCCCCGCCCGCCTCCCAGCTGGGAGGTGGGCAGGGAAAGCCGGCTCGCTGTTCCAGCGTGCCCAGCCGGTTCTGTGTGTCTGGGGCGTAGCTGGGAGGTGGGCGGGGAAAGCCGGCTTGCGTTGTTGCAGTGCGCCCAGCCGGCTCTGTGCGCCTGGGGTGCACAGAGCCAGCTGGGCGCGCTGGAACGATGTGAGCCGGCTTTCCCCGGCCGCCTCCCAGCTGGGAGGCGGGCAGGGTGCACAGAGTCAGCTCGCGTCATTCCAGCACGCCCAGTCGCCTCTGTGCGCACATTCGCTCCATAACACGCACAGACATTTCCCCTCACTTTTGAGAAGGAAAAAAGTGTGTGCTATGGAGTGAAAAATACGGTATACAACTCCCACATATTTTGCTATCTGATCTGCTTGTGAAGTTTCTAAAATACAAAAGTCCAAAAAAAATATGATGCGAGAATCCATTATTTTAACTCAAGGGTGTGCCTCATCCCTATATGCATTTTTACTACCAAAATAGGGAGAGTATATTTTGCACCCTAAAATCCGGGAAGGAGCAAGTTTTAATCTTCTCTACATGTGCAGTACTATTTTCCCCTGCCCATCTATTGAAATGATCTTCTGAGACCCTGATCCTTTGCTCTTTGCAAGACTTTTTCAGTTGTGGCATTTCTGGTTTGGAATACTCTCCTCTAGGATGCTCATCTTTTTGCTTACTTATTTATCCTCCAGGATGAAGTCTTATTTGTTCTCAGAAGCCTTCTAGCAAGGGTTTTATTCTCTATCTCCTCTGAAAGAAACATTACTCTGCTATTTGAATATTTTTAAAATTCTCTTATTGTAAGTTTTAGTAATTCCACTGATGTTTTAATGCCATTAGAATGTTGTTTTTCATTGCTTTAGCTGTCCAAATTTTTTGTATATTATTATTTTTGTTTTTAATTAATTTTGTGAACCAATTACCTAGATGATAATGGGAGCAAGCCTAAGAAGCTCTGCTCAGAAATAGGTCCCATCTTAGCCAATGAGGCTTATTCCGAGGGAAAGGTTCTCAGGATTGTAGTCAATAAATATTTATTGACTACAGTCCTAAGAACCTTTCCCTCGGAATAAGCCTCATTGGCTAAGATGGTACCTATTTCTGAGCAGAGCTTCTTAGGCTTGCTCCCATTATCATCTAGGTGCAGGCATCTAGTTAACATTGTTTCTACTTTCCATCATGTTTGTTTAAAATCATCAGACTTTGATGATTGTGATCTCCATTATATTAAATCTTTTTAAAAGTACACTTAATAATCTAAAATCCAGCACTACTCATAAGAAAAGTAGCCTAATTTACAATATGCAATACTTTAACACCTGAATTTTAATTAATTTCTTATCAGTAGAGATAGGGGATTGTACATATAATTTATAATTTCCAATTTATTCAAGTTAATGTTTCATTTAGGTTGTCAAATTAATCACCTAACAGAAGAAGGTGCAATATTTCTTTTCTTTTTTGGGCATTCTTTCTTAAACAGAATGTCCCTGGGAACAATCCAAATAAAAGTTAGGCATGCCTAACAAGTACAATTGAATTATACAAGTGAGTTAAGTTCAGAGGTCATCTTACCCTTTGCGGGATTGCATTTCGGTAGTGTTTTGCAAGAAGAAGAAGAGGAAGAGGAAGAGCGGTTAAGAGCGGTGGTTTGGAGTGGTGGACTCTGATATGTGTTTTGTTAAGTCAGCGTGGGGAAGACACACGAGGTCGAGACGGAGTTCCAACACAACGTGTTTATTGTGGTACAGAACAGAACTGAGAACTGTGTAAAACAGCCCTGCTTATATTCCCCCCTGGCCGCTTGCGGCCACTCCCCCCCTGATCTGTGATGGGGGGACAACCCCCGGGTCGCCAATGGCACGACACGGCTTAGGGCCAATGGGGCACGCTGGCTTGGCCTAATAGCGCGAGCAGGGTTTAGGAGCTTTCGTCTGGGACTCAAGCTCCTAGGTCTTCCCTGATTACCCACCTAACTATTTACATACACAACATGTTTGAACTGGGTTTGATTCCCCACTCCTCCACATGAGTGGCAGAGGCTAATCTGGTGAACTGGATTTGTTTCCCCACTCCTCCACATGAAGCCAGCTGGGTGACCCTGGGCTAGTCACACGCTCTCAGCCCCACCAACCTCACAGGGTATCTGTTGTGGGGAGGGGAAGGGAAGGTAATTGTAAGTCAGTTTGTTTCTTCCTTAAGTGGGAGAGAAAGTTGGCATATAAAAACCAACTCTTCTTCTTCTTCTTCTATCCTGCTTTTCTTTACCTTTAAGGAGTCTCAAAGCGGCTTACAATCGCCTTCTCTGCTCCTCCACACAACAGACACAAGGTAGATGGGGCTGAGAGAGTTTGAACAGAACTGTGACTAGCCCAAGGTCACCCAACAGGCTTTATGTAGAGGAATGGGGAATCATACATAGTTCTCCAGATTAGAGTCTACCACTTGTAACCACTACACCACGCTGGCTCTCTAAAGTCAAAACCCAAGACACAGCCAAGTGTAATTAATGAAGATTTAGCTACGAATTTGCCAACGGGGTTACTCTCATACTTCTGTACCAACTGTTCATACTTTAAGTACCAACTCAATGTAAATTCAACTTCATGCATCTGATGGCTCACCAAACCATATGCCACAATAACTGTTTTGCTTGTGAAGATATCACAAGACTTTTTTATATAAGAAATGTAATTGATGCCATAGAATTTTCTCCTTACTCATGTAATTCTACTCGATTGTATTCCTCGGAATGTTGAGAGCTAAAGATAAGAGTGACACTTTTAATGAAAAGGGACCTGAATGGTTTCTATTGCATTTAATAACCACTTCATCTCTGTCACAGGAAGGAAAGTACTGCAGTGGATTGCATTGCTGACAGCATTGGGTAGCTGGAGGACAGTCTTCAATTAGGAAGATAATGCCCTTTCCTATCCCAGCTGAGGAAGGATGGATTATGTGAGTCAAGTGGAAACAGATCCAAGCAGTTCTGAAGGACCCCTCAGACATGCTGTTCATACAAATGTTCCAGAGGAGGTTAAAATCAGCTTCACATTCATCATTTTTTTAAAAAAAAATTTTTTAACAAAAGAGCAATTAAATACTAAGTTCATTGAGAAGAGATGAGCAGAGGCACAGGTAAGGAAAGGAAATGGTAAACACCCCCTAGGCCTACCTCTTGTGTCCAGCTACATACGATTATTCCACAGGAGCACCAACACTTCTAGCCAACTCAATGTTTCGCCATACAATAGACTATTGTGATGAACTGAGCTATGTACTAAGCACACATATTAAAGGTGAAGATCCCTTTTTTATCTGTGTTGGTACACAGTTGCAGTTATTGTGAAAAATAAAACTATAACCACAACAAATATTAACAAAATATACTTGTTTTCAGCAATTTAGTGTTTAAACCTTGCTGAGAGCTCTGGGAGCCTCCCAAGCCACTCAGGTCTCTTTACCTCCTGCCACTGGAACCCAAAATGGAACTCCTGAAACTAAAAGCATTTTCACATGAGATACTAAATTAAAGCACCTTCGGGCTTCTCTTCTCATATTTGTGCTATAAATTAACGTTGCTGGAGTGGGATGGAAGAGAAAAGAACTACACACTAACCCATTTCTGTGAGGAGTGAAACATTTCAGAGGGTTAATATGCTTTAGGTTTATAGATGTAAAGCCAAGCCCAGGTGGAGGCAAAGAGGTACTCCTTCAGGGCAGTATACCCGCCACCCTATATCTTTTGTCTTCTTTGGAAATCTCAAAGTGCTTCAGCCAACTCACAGAAGTATCTTTTTGCTCCCCTTTCTCTCTGTTCTGAACTCCAAGTACGTCTTCCTCACACCATACACTAGGGTTGCCAACCTCCAGGTATTAGCTGGAGATCTCCTGCTATTACAACTGATCTCCAGCCAATAGAGATCAGTTCACCTGGAGAAAATGGCCATTTTGGCAATTGGACTCTATGGCATTGAAGTCCCTCCCCTCCCCAAACCCCACCCTCATCAGGCTCTTCCCCAGAAACTTCCCGCTGGTGGCGAAGAGAGACCTTTCAACCCTACGATACACATCTGTGCCCCTCTCTGTTAGCTGGGAGGGTTTGCCTTGATCCAGCTCTGACAAGTATTTGAATGGATACACTGGGGAATCATTTCACTTACAATTATAATCTACTGAGGAAACATCCACAGTCATTAAGGAAGATTAATATTCTTTTGTCATAGGATCTGGCTTCCGCCCCCTTAGGCCAAGCTGGTTTACATTTATCAGATACCAGACCCATCACAGTCAGTGTAGGTTTTACTGATTTAAGCCACACACGTAGAAATGCCCTAACCTGGCAAAGAGAGCAGTGGATTACTCTGTATCTATGAAGATATTAAGAGCCTTCGTGAAAGGATGATACAGAGACAATCTTGCAAGTTCGATGTGCCTAATTTAAAAACATTTGCACAGTGACCTCCCATGGCCATCAGGGCACTCAGAGAAACATCAGACAGAACTCTACTAACTATCTGATCAAAACCCTCAGTTGCAGGAAGATTCAAAATCCATGCACACTCCATCAAGACAGCATGCAAAAGTCGCCAAAGTTGCTGGGAGAATACAATTATCACATGAATAAATCTAGCATGTGATAGATAAAACAAATACTCATTAAAATATAAATCTCTCAACATTGAAAGGAGGGTAAGAACATATTCCCAATCTACACATAGGAGGTCTCTAAGAAGTAAGTATCTGGCAGAAGAACAGATGGAGAGAGACAAACAGAGTAATCTGTTCAAATCCAACTACTCCCACAGAGTAAAGAAATGCAGGACCTGATGTGGCACAGATATGCTCCAAAAGAGTAAAAAAAAAAAAAAACAGCACAGAGAAAAATGTAGCACTTTTTGTTGCTAATGGAAACAGGCAACAATTTCAAATTCAGGAGGGGATTGTATGGAAAGACGAAAAGCCATTAAGTCAGTAGTTTTTCCTGCATGTTTAGATAACAATCCAGATCATAAGCATAGCCACAATGGGGAAGGTAGTACAAATTCGAGGCACAATAGGGCAGAAGGGGAGGATGCCAGCACAGAAAAAATAGTAAACAAACAATTCCTTGTGCACATGTGAACGGGCCAATACTCGATGGTGATCTCAAGATGAATCCTCCTCTCCCCTCCCCCCAAAAACTTTCATTGCCCATACACTCGTTTTTTTTGTGTTCCACTATTAATTTGATCCACCAGGTTTGTCATGTATCTATCTAGAACATTTTTATCCCATGGTTTGGTAGCATTTCAAAACCTTAATTGATTAAGGAAATTAATATGTTAATGAACTATGTTCTTAGGAACCTCAAAAGCTGTTGCTCATTGATAAGATTGGTGTCAGGGGACAAATTTCTGGAATATATTTTTCATTATTATCAATTGTCCCTTGCAGCACACAGCCAGAAAAGAAGTACCAAACATTTTACTAGCTGCCTCATGATCTGAGAATGCACCTTAGAACTTGCCCCAGAATTAACTCCAACAGCTGGGGTCAAGTATGCAAGAACTCGTTAGCGTACAAATTGTTGTGAAAAGGATTCCCTAGGGATGGGAAGTTAGAAGCCACTGCTCAGTCATGTTGTCCTTAACCCTCTTATAAATGATTGCTGGCCTGTAGCCAAAGACTGCAATGAGCAATTCGAGATCATTTCATGCACTATTGGTTATCCTAAGACATTCCATAAAATGAGACATGGCATTCAGAATGGCTTCTGAACAGGATAACAAACCTTTAGGAGTTTGGCTTGGCCACTGACCAAGGTAGTCACGTGAACTAGGAGCTCCACATCACAGTTCACTAGGGTTGCAAGGTCCTTCTTCTCCACCGGCGGGAGGTTTTTGGGGCAGAGCCTGAGGAGGACAGGGTTTGGGGAGGGGAGGGACTTCAATGCCCTAGAGTCCAATTGCCAAAGTGGCCATTTTTTCCAGGTGAACTGATCTCTATCAGCTGGAGATCAGTTGTAATAGCAGGAGATCTCCAGCTAGGACCTGGAGGTTGGCAACCCTACAGCTCACAATGTCATCCTCCACCAAGAAAATGACAATCATAAATTGAACATGTACAATATGTACAATAGAAGATTATTTGTTTCCAAGAATTCAGGGAACCCAAAGAATGTTAATACATAAGAATCGTGTGTTCTACCCATACATATCATTTGGTAAACAAAGTGGAAACACCAGCTTTCACAAGCTTTCATTATACAAAAGATGTTTTTGACTGTGTTTTACTATTAAGAAAAAAGGGCACTACAACCATGTTTTTAAACGTTGACTCCATTTTGAGAAATCTAGCACAGCAAGTAGTAGTATAGCTCATGCTTTCAAGCTGTTCTATTATGCCTTATTTATAGCATAACAGCCCCTTGTCCTAACCCATAACCTTGAGCTTGTAAAATGCACCGAGGAAAATTTACTAACTACAGTTCATCTTAATGCACTATTGGGAATGACTTTACCAAAAAAGAGAAAGCAGAGAGAGGCACAAGAACTGTGATCACCCTAAATTATGAGTCACAGGCCTCTACTAGCCAAGTGCATTCTATTTTTCATTTAATTCAATTTTTATTTACCCAGGCAGTTAACTGTAAAAAGGAGCTGGGTTTTCCGTCTTCAGGAACAAATGAAGAAAAAGTGGCACTGGAGCGGCAATCATGCAGAAATCCATACCCCAAAAAATTATTCCATTCTTGGCCACATTCAAATTGATTTACAAGAAAAAGACGAACCATAAATCAAATACAAAATCATAGAATACAACAAGAAAACCATAAAATAGCATAAAAGCTTTAAAAAAGTAAAAAACATCTAAAACCCGTTGTCAGATATTTAATATCAATCATCCATACCAATCATCAACCCAATTATTAATAAAAAGTCAAAAGCCAAATGGCAAAAAAGTGCAAGGGAAAATGTTGAACTCTAGGGAGGGGGCACTACGAGGTGAACGCTCCAACGAGAAAACGTCCCTGCGAGCTCCCGCTGACCAAATAGAAGACACGGAGCACATACACAGCAAGGAAGCACCAGAAGACTCCAGGAAACATGCAGGGGCCTGTTGTAGGAGAGGATCCATAAGATACGCAGGTGTTGATTGAGCAAAAGGATGGAAAGCAGCATCAGCTTACCTGAAAGAAAACATACACTCTAACATGTCATGCTGTGTGGCTAATGTAGGGTTTTCACTGTAACCCAGATATTTTTGGCTCTTACCCTAAACTGAAAGTTATAGCCATTCAAGCACAGTTAGATCAATCAAATTGGTCAGCACCTCTGTGCCTGAGATCACAACCCAGTCACAGAGAAGAAAGCCCCATTTAGTCTGCACATCACAAGGAGGCATGGATATGGGAGATAGGGTTACCATTTTTATCCCTGACACAATGTGTGAATGCACTTTTAACAAAAGGTTATAATCCTGGGAGCAACCTTGACTCAGAAGGCGAGACCTTTCTGTAGCCAACTAAATGATGAAAAGGGGCAAGATCTCAAAAGCTGCTTATAAGAAAAGATTGCCAGAAAATTCCAAAAGAACTAATTCTCCACAAATCACATGCATGAAAGAGGCAGGAAAAGTCCATTTTGAATCACTGTTTCCCCCTCCTTCTTTTGGTGGAAATAAAAACATTTTTAGCTAAGCACTCTTTACTGTTATGTCTTTAGACATACAGAGTTATGTCTTTTGTGCTAGTTTGCTCTAAAAACCATTTCTAGAATATTCTTCAGAACATTCCACCATCAAAACTCTCAGAGGTCAAGAGTTTTAAGAGCAGTTTGGGAGCTCTTGAGTAGCAGAGAAATAACCATTGCTTTCAGAATATAACAGTGAATAAACCTAAATTGCTGATATTTATGCAATTTGATTTGAGCTTGTCATCAGATTTCCTCCATCTGAATTCTAAAACTTCTCATGCAATTTCTATTTTGAATTAGACCAAAAGATGCAATGTGTCCCGCTAAAATTTATTTTGCCAAATGAACGTTAAGTTTTACTTCACTGAGGTGTCTGAAAAACAAAAGGCGGTATTTAAAAACAAAACACCTTAACCTCAGAACCATCTGACAACTGATTTTGCTATTAGGTCTCAGTAAGGTTTTGGTCCCTCTGAGACTTTCCCTCAGTTCATCTATCTAGGGCACTGGTTCCTAACCAGGGGTCCGTGGACCCCCAGGGGTCCGCGAGAACTAAATTAAGGTCCGCGAAACAAAGTTATAAACCCATAATTAAAATTTTCAATTAAAAGTTCTCTATTATAAAATATATATATTCAAATCTTATTCTAAGTTTAATGTTTAACTAACAGTTATGATTAAAGTTTATTTTCAAATTCTCAGAATTTTTATTTTGAACCTTGGGGTCCCTGCACCGAACAAAAAAGTCCTAGTGGTCCCTGGACAAAAAAAGGTTGGGAACCACTGATCTAGGGAGAGGAACCTGAGCTGCCGTGGCACTTCAGCAACAGAACACAGAGGAACATTGTGAGGAAAATGTTGTTCTAAAGTTTAAGATTTGGCTGGCCTTATCATTAGTTGGGACCAGAGCTGACTTGTGAGTTTCTTCTTTTCTATTTTTTTTTCTGTTTCTCTGAGATAATAATAATAAATAAACATGTCTGTCATCCTGACCAGCGTTTTCTTGAGCATTCCTCCAAATTCACATGCAAGGCTCCCTTTACTAGCACAATACAATATGACAACACTCTAGGGTTGCCAGCCTTCCATGTGGTCACCAACAAAAATAAACATCTCTGTCACTGTCCTTCAGTGCTACTCCTCTGAAGATGCCGGCCACAGCTGCTGGCGAAACGTCAGGAAAGGAAATACCAAGACCACGGTCACGCAGCCCGGATAACCTACAAGAACCCATGAACTCTGGCCGTGAAAGCCTTTGACAATATCCCCATACGAGGATTGTGCATGTATACCCAAACAAGGAGACGAACAAAACCTCTGCTCACACTTGCTGATCACACCATTTTCAGTCATTATTGATTGATGCTTTGGCCCTTGAAAAAAAACAGCAAAGAGCAGCTTACACAGAGATTGTTCTCAGCACGCTCTCTGAGGGGTATGGTATGCTAGACCACTGAGAAGAAGGCACAGCTGTTCTGTGTCTGTTCTTTCCTATGGCAGCCGGCCTTTTGAATCTGAGTTTGATTTCCTTGAAATAACCAGAGATTGTTGGTGCTGTCCACAGAATATAAAATTAGGTTTGTTGATGCAGCACATGTTTTTGAGATATTCTCACTCTTAGTTGAGTGTGAAACATTCGACAAATCAGTCACCATTTCTGGAGATTTCCCATTTCTTGTCCTCGTCCTTTGAAATTATATTTTCCAGGAAGAGTGCCAATCAGCAATGGGTAATGAGCAAAGATGATGGCTATTGTTAGAGATTCACTTTTATGTTGGTTTAATTAATAATTACTTTAAATTTCATGTGGCTGAAGTGCAGCTGGATGAATGGGTGCCTTAGTAATTAGGATCTTGTTGTTGGGCAAACCAAAATTACATGAGTGTATTCCTAGCAGGGCTTAGAGAATTATAGGGAATAGTACCAGTGGTTCAGTAGGAATATTTGGATTCACTGTAGATCTCTAAAATAGAGGGAGGGCAGATATCAAATGCAAAATGAATGATCTGACATGCTTCAAGAGGAACTGAGAAAACTGCAGTTTCTGCTGATTATGAAACCAAACTAAAGAACAGCAACAACTGCAAGTGATAAACAAAACAGCAACTGTTTTGTTTATCACTTGCAGTTGTTGCTGTTCTTTAGTTTGCTAACCACCCACAGCACGCTAATTTTGGTTTACCGATTATGAAACCAAGGCATACATACTTCATGTATTACAAACTATGTAAGATACTTAATACTTAACAGTTATATAGTACTTTAGAGGTAGTGCTGCCAGGCGACTGGTTTGAACTGGAAAGTCTAGTATTTGCTGTTTCTTTCCGGGGAACAAACTGAGAAAATACTGGACATATACATGTCTGGTCTTTTCTCAGCCAATAGAGATCAGATCGCCTGGAGAAAATGGCTGCTTTGGCAATTGGACTCTATGGCACTGAAGTCCCTCCCCCCCCAAACCCCGCCCTCCTCAGGCTCCGTTCCCAAACCTCTCGTCGGTTGTGCAGAGAGACCTGGCAACCCTAGTCACAGGCCTTGATAGGGTTGCCAACCTCCAGGTACTAGCTGGAGATCTCCTGCTATTACAACCAATCTCCAGATGATAGAGATCAGTTCACTTGGAGAAAATGGTTGCTTTGGCAATTGGACTCTATGGCATTGAAGTCCCTCCCTTCCCCAAACCCTGTCCTCCTCAGGCTCTGCCCCCAAAACCTCCCACTGGTGTCGAAGAGGGACCTGGCAAACTTAGGCCTTGATCAGTCCCTGGATCGTGGGTCTAAGGGAATCTCTGTAATTGCCGGTTCTTCTCCACACACGCACACATACCATTAATGCCAGGACCAGGCCAGGCCGCTGCAGCAATGTCAGCAAGGCCAGAAAATCCTTCCCATGCCCATATGGTCCAGCAGAAGAGCATTGAGGGTCACAGCAGCAGCAAAGTAGTAGAAGCAGCAAGGGAAGATGGGCTGGGTGAGCCCAGGCAGCCTCACTTGCCAGGAGCAGCTGGGGTGGGGGAGAACAGAGAGGAGGCCTTGCCAGCCGACCCAGGGACAACTGGCCAGGTTGTCATGGCCATCTCAGTCTAAGGGGGCTGGAGCAAGCCAGGGGCCACAGGAGGGTTGTGGGGACACGCAGAGGTAGGGGATGGTGTCTTCCTGGGAGTAGTACCAGCCAGCAGGAGGTTGTTTTGAAGCCTCGGGTCAAGCAGGGTGTCAGCTCTTGGCCCATCGAACCAGAAACCACAACAGAGACGGTCAGATCCAAAGAAGATGGCTTTACTGGTCATTTAGGTAATACAGAGCATGAAAGGAAAGGTGACAGCTATGAGCTAGCTGTCCGTTATTTGGCAATATAAAGTAGAGAAAAGGCGGGAGATTACAGAACATAAACAGAGCAATAGTTCCCAGGAGTTCAGTTCCCAGGACTTCAAACGGGCTTTGGTATGTGTAGCCGTCCTTGAGTCTGGGCAGTTCAGCAGAGAAACGAAAGTAAACATAAAACCGAGATACAAGCCCGACATCCTGCTCCCCTTAAGACCCCCTCCCACCCGGCAAGGGGGCTGGTTTGCTTGGGTAGGCGGTGTGGAAGGCGTTGACGAGTTGGGGGGCGGAGACATCTCGTGCGCGGACCCACTCGTCATAGGCAGGGGGGAAGTGTTTCCAGCGGATCAGGTATTGCAAAGTCCCATGGCGTATACGGGAATCTAGGATTTTGGAAACTTCGAAATGTTCCTCCCCTCCCCACCATTACGGGTTGTTCGGGAGGCGGCTCTGGGTGCCATTGCGAGGAAGCAATGTGAGGTTTTAGGAGACTGATATGGAAAACGGGGTGGACACGTCTCAGCGTCTTTGGGAGAGACAGTTCCAGTGACTGGATTTATGAGCCGTGTAATTGGGAACGGACCAATGTATTTGGCACTGAGTTTGTGGCAAGGACAAGTGGAGCGCAAGTGTTTGGTGGAAAGATATACCATGTCACCCACTTGAATGTCCATACCGGGGGAACGATGTTTGTCAGCTTGCGCTTTGTATTTGCGTTTGGCTCGGTCCAGGTTGCTAACCAGCCAGGGCCATGTAGTACGGAGGGCGTGCGCCCACGAGGCAATATCAGAATCCCCCTCCCCTTCGGATCCTTCTATAGGGGCGATAGGACTGAAATCTTGTCCATACACCGCAAAGAAGGGGCTGAAACCAGTAGATTGATGCACTGCATTATTGTAGGCATATTCTGCAAAAGGCAACAATTCTACCCAGTCATCTTGGTGGTAATTGACATAACAGCGCAAATAGCATTCTAGTACAGCATTGACACGTTCAGTTTGAGGATGGTAAGCACTAGACAACCCCTGCTCCACCCCCATTAACTTGAGAAAGGCTTTCCAAAATTTAGCAACAAAACTACTCCCGCGGTCGCAGATTATCTTGCACGGAAACGAATGTAGCCGGAAGACATGTGACAGGAAGAGTCGGGCCAACTTGGGGGCGGAGGGAATACCCGCTAAGGGAACCAAATGTACCTGTTTGGAAAATAAGTCAGTAACAACCCATAGTACAGTTTTGCCCCCACTAAGGGGGAGATCCGTCATGAAATCCATGGCAATCTTCCCAGGATCTACTGGGGATTTGTAGCGGCTGCAGTAGTCCTGGGGGTTTGCCTTGAGAACGTTTGACTGTGGCACAGATAGGGCAACTGCGAACGAAGGAGTCCACATCAGAACGCATTCCCCCCCCACCAAAACTGTCTGCGCAACAGGTGAAGAGTTTTCAGGAACCCAAAGTGTCCTGCTGTTTTAGCTCCATGAGCTAACTGTAGAACTTCTCTTCGAAGTATTTTAGGCACGTATAGTTTTGAGTCTTTGTACCAACAACCACCTTGCTCGAGTACACCTTGGGGCAAGGTTTGGGCAGTGCCTTCGGCTAGGCACTGAGCCCGAAGGGAGTCCAGGAAGGTATTGGAGATGATCACCCTCTCTCCGTTCGTGGGAGAGGGTGAAGCAGGAGCTGGTGGAGAGGCTGGTTGCTGTGGAGCGCTGGATACAGGTGGCGCAAGGGGGACAGGGGAGGGAGCCTGCTGGGTGGGGCTGGATATCTTGTCAGCTACGGTATGGTTCCCCTGCTGGAGCCGGGTTTGGGCCCAGGTTTGCACGACCAGTAGGGGTAGGGCTTCCCTTTGCGCCGGGGTAAACAACAAGTCTGTCGGTCGATCACGTTTTATTGGGTATTGAGGCAACCGGGATAGGGCATCTGCAAGCACGTTCTGTTTCCCGGGCACATGTTTGAGAACAAAATGGAATTGAGCAAAGAAGTCCGCCCAACGCTGTTGTTTTGCGGACAATTTATGGGTTCCCGTGAGGGCAGCTAGATTTTTGTGATCGGTCCAAACTTCAAAGGGGATCCCGGACCCCTCTAGAAATTGCCTCCACAGCGTCAGGGCATGGTGGACGGCTGATGCTTCCTTTTCCCAAATGGGCCAGTTTAGTTGGGAATGTGCAAACTTCTTGGAGAAGTAGGCACAGGGGTGCAGGAGACCGTCCGGTCCTCTCTGGAGTAGGGCCCCCCCCATGGCTACGTCGGATGCATCGACCTGCACAATAAACATTTGGTTCGGATCTGGGTGCTGCAGGACCGGTTCAGAAGTGAAAAGCCGTTTGAGGGCTACAAAGGCAGATTGGCATTGATCAGTCCACAGTATTTTGGCCGAGGGCAACGTTGCAGAAACCCCTTTACCCTTCGTTTTCAGGAGGTCAGTGATTGGCAGCGCCACTTGAGCAAAATTGGGAATGAAACCGCGGTAGAAGTTAGCAAAGCCCAGAAATTGCTGTACTTGTTTGCGGGTAGAGGGCGGAGTCCAGTCAAGTACCGATTGGACTTTAGCGGGGTCCATGCTAAGGCCACGATGAGAGATTATGTACCCCAAAAAAGTTATTTGCTTTTGGTGAAATACGCATTTAGATAGTTTCGCATAGAGCTGGTGGTTACGCAGTCGTCGCAAAACCTCTCTGACCAGAACAACATGTTCCTCCATGGTTTTCGAATAAATAAGAATATCATCCAAATAAACTACCACGCCGCGGTACAGCAAATCATGGAGGATTTCGTTAATGAGTTGCATGAAGACCCCCGGGGCCCCTTTCAATCCGAAAGGCATCACAAGGAATTCATACATTCCAAAACAGCTAGAGAAGGCGGTGAGGGGTTCGTCTCCCTCGCGGATACGGACGCGATAATAAGCTTCCACTAAGTCCAATTTGGAGAAAATGCGACCCTCCTGTAATTGCCCCATAATACCTGAAATCAACGGTATGGGGTAGGCGTTGGCTTGGGTAACTGCATTGAGCTTTCGGAAGTCAATGCATAAACGCAGGTCGCCCTCTTTTTTCCGGACAAAGAACGCTGGGGCTGAGTTGGGAGCGTTCGATGGCCGAATGAACCCTCGAGCGAGATTTTTATCCAAAAAGTCACGTAATACAGCGCGTTCGGAAACGCTCATGGGGTAAATTTTGCTTTTAGTCAGTTTGCAATCTTTCACCACCTCAATTGCACAGTCAGTGGTACGGTGGGGGGGGGGGCAAGGCATTACATTCTTTGATATCAAAGACATCCGCAAAGTCTCTGTATGCGTCGGGCAAAGGCGGTGGCGATGCGGCATCGGAGATTAAAGCCGGAGCGGGTGGAGGCGTCACCGCGACTCCCTGCCGGTGCTGTTCGCACTTGGGATTGGCAAAGGAAATAGTGTCCGTTTCCCAGTCTATATAAGGACTATGACCCTTAAGCCAATTAATCCCTAGGACGACTTCGAATCGGATGGGGGCTATGGTAAAGTCTATTTGTTCCCAATGAGAACCAATACCCATCGCTACTCCCCGTGTGCGATGATCGACTGGTCCCCCCTTAAAAGGGCTTCCATCCATCTGGGCAAATTGGACGGGAGCTGGTAAAGCCTCGGACTTGACTTTGAGGGCTGCAAACGTGTCCTCACTGATTAAAGTGTGGCCGCAGCCAGAGTCAATAAGCGCCTTGACAGGCAGTTGGGGACCCCCTTTATAGTGTTGCAACACTGCGTCCACATACACCGTATTTTCTACTTCTTTCACCTTCATCGGTTTCTTGGGGTTTGCAGGAGAAACTGCGGGGGTCTGCGGTGACACTCCATTCACCGCAGACTGTGACCGGTTATTTGACAGGTCAAGAGGCGAGTCCAGGTTTAGCGCTGGGGTAACCTGGAGATGATCCCCGTCCGAAGATGGAGAATTGTCCCCCACTGGGGCACTTGTAATCTGAGACCCGGAGGGGTCTGTGGAAGTAGGAAGATCGGGAGAGTCTCTGAATTGAAGTACAGAGGGTGTGAGCTGTCCCGGCGTTGTACTGCGGGCGGCCGCGGTGCCTCCGCACTGAGGTCGTCCCCGGTTTTTTGACAGGTCAGGAGGCGAGACCTGGTTTAACGCTGGGGTATCCCAAGGACGATCCTTGTCCGAAGATGAAGAATGGGGCACTTGTAATCCGGGACCCGGAGGGGTCTGCAGAAGTAGGAAGTGCAGAGGGTGTGGGCCGTCCCGGGGCTGTACTGCGGGTGGCCGCGGTGCCTCTGCGTTGAGGTCGTCCCCGAGCTCGGGGCGATGCGTTCGGTTGAGGGAATTCCAGGCATTGAGAACATGCCGAAACAAAGTGGTCCATAGCGCCGCAAACGAGACAGGTCCCCCTTTGGAATCGGGACTCACGATCCTGAGGGGGTGCTGATCTCCGCGGACAGGGAGCGGAAGCTTTGGGGGAAGGCTTCTGGCTTCCCCTCTCCTTGGGTCGCTGACGGGGTAGTATCTCTGCCGAGCCGGCTAAAGAGATCTTCAGTTTGGGTGGTCTCCATGGAACTGGAGGTAGTACGGGTGCTGGTGTAGATCCAAGGAACGGGGCCCCTGGCCTTCCTTGCGGCGGCAGGACGGGAGTTCCGGGGTTTCCTGCTGGAGCTACTGGCAACACGGGCGCTCCGCCCAGAGGTGCCGCAGGTTGCTGCGGTTGAACCTGATCAGGAGTCCCAGGTTGTGGAGCTGGTGCCGAGCCACCCGGTACGGCTTGTATCTGCTGCAAGCAGTCGTTGTCGTGAAGCAAAAGGTGCATTTGATTCTGCAAGCGGGCCACTCGGTCTATGTGTTCCCGTTTGTGCTTTTGGAGCAAAAATATATCCTCGCCCGCATCACCTAAGCTGGCTGATTCGGAGGTTTGCAGCCCAGAGAGTGTCCTCATAGTGCAAGTCCTCTTTGACCCCCTTACGATCCGCCAAAACTTGATCTGCTTCGAGTTTGGTGGTCAGGGCCGTGGTAACTAGTGGCAGAGCCTCCTGCTCCCATGCTGAAATAGGTCCGGCTTGATCCGGAAGATCCAGTTGCGGCTGGACCTGAACCGCTAAGGTCGCTGCGCTGACACCAGAGGCGGGGGTTGACAGCTTAGCAATCCCGGCCATTGAAGTGGTGGTCGAAGTCATTCCGTGGAAGAGCGCAACCATCTGTTCCGCCACTGCTTTTGGCCCGGCTCCGCACACCCGGGCCAGTCGAGCATCCTCCACTAGATAATCTGACGCTTGGAGGTCGCGACGGGCGCTGGCCTCCGCGCTGCGCCCGTACAAGTCCAGTCAGGTGACTACGTTCCACGTCTGCCCGATGAACTTTGCCTAGGGCGTCCTCAAAGGAAGGTATCAAGGATGGGACCTTCCAGGGCTCCGGCGAGGAACCCTCTACCCGGGGAACAGATCCACCGGGATCGGGGCGAACCACACGGGGCTCCAGCCACGGTAAACTCACTCGGAGAGCTCTTTCTTAGCTCCCATCCGAGTGGCAGGCGAACCCTCCTGGGCTCCAGCCTGACTGATGAAAAGGGAGATGAGATAGCTGTCACAATGTCAGCTCTTGGCCCATCGAACCAGAAACCACAACAGAGACGGTCAGATCCAAAGAAGATGGCTTTACTGGTCATTTAGGTAATACAGAGCATGAAAGGAAAGGTGACAGCTATGAGCTAGCTGTCCGTTATTTGGCAATATAAAGTAGAGAAAAGGCGGGAGATTACAGAACATAAACAGAGCAATAGTTCCCAGGAGTTCAGTTCCCAGGACTTCAAACGGGCTTTGGTATGTGTAGCCGTCCTTGAGTCTGGGCAGTTCAGCAGAGAAACGAAAGTAAACATAAAACCGAGATACAAGCCTGACACAGGGCCAATTAGGGAGGGCAGCAAGGAGGGATGCCCATTGGTTCAGAAACTGGGAGTGAGCCTTAACTGGAGGGCATTGGCAGAGCCCAGGTTGGCCCTACTTCCAGGCAGGCCTCTATTAAGCACAGCCCCAAAGCAGTCTGGGAAGACAGGCCCAGCCACACCTAAGCAGTCAGAGGGTGGAACAAGAGCTGGGGAGAGAGGGCTAAGGGTAAGGTTGCTAGTTCTGGGCGGGGAAATACCTGGAGATTTTGGGGCAGAGCCTGAGGAGGGCAGGGTTTGGGGAGGGACTTCAATGCCATAAAGTCCAATCGCCAAAGCAGCCATTTTCTCTAGGTGAACTGATCTCTATCAGCGGGAGATCGGTTGTAATAGCAGGAGATCTCCAGCTAGTACCTGGAGGTTGGCAACCCTAGCTAAGGTAAACCCCCTTTCCTGAGATGTGTGTGGTGTATGCTAGACAAAGGAGGATGCTGGAGGGCGCGCACACTGGACTCCAACCCTCCAGGTGATGGCGTTTGACACCCCTTTGAAATGTGCCTACTCTGAAAGGTCAGGTAGGTTAGCAGCACAGCAGCAGTGAGCAAAAAGATTCATGTGCAACTCCTAGTGCAGGGGGAGTTCACTGGAAGCATGTTGCCTGCTGGACTTGTGGCAGGCATGGAGGTGCTCGCTCCACTCACATGTACTTTATACAAAAGTGGCCAAGGTTCATTCTTGGGAAGTTTGCCAACCTCCAGGTAGTAGCTGGAGATCTCCCGCTATTACGATTGAACTCCAGCTGATAAGAGATCAATTCACCTGGAGAAAATGGCTGCTTTGGCAATTGGACTCTATGGCATTGAAGTCCCTTCCCTCCCCAAACCCCATCCTCCTCAGGCTCCACCCCAAAAATCTCCAGGTATTTTCCAACCCGGAGCTGGCAACCCTATTCTAGGGCAGAAAAGATAAATGCCTTCCCAGCTGCAAGGTGGGTGGGCATACCGTGAGGAGAAATAGCTGAGGCAGCTGGAGCCCTTTCTCTGCCAGCAGAGCCCACTTGTCTCCAGCCATGACCTCACCTGCATGCCCGGCTGAGACCAGATGGCTCTCTTGAGTTTTGGCAGTGAACCTTGTTTTTCAGCTAGTCCCAAGTATGAACCTTACTTCATGGTTCAGATGAAAAAGGGAAGTGACGAGAATAAGGGATGGAAATTAGGGGGCTCCAACCCCCCTACCAATTGCTCTGCCTCCATTTCTAGCCTCTGTGACTCACAGGCAGCTGCTGGGGCCACACCATTCCCTAAACCAGCCTTGTAAGGCAGGCCAGTATTATTATCCTCATAGTTAATTCCATGCAGGGCTCAGGCTGAAAGAGAATGACTGGCGACCTAGTGCTTAACTGGCAGAAAGAGATCTCAAGCAACACTTCCTTATTCACAGTTCACAAGCTGAAGGTAGAAGAACATATTGCCCATAATCTTACCTAACAAAACCCCAACACTCACTTTCATTAGGGGAAAGAATCTATTGCATTTTTATCAGGCAGGGATGGAAAGGATATACCCCTTCTCCAATCCTCCATATTTCAGACAGGGAAGCTGTGAGCCTTTTAAAAGTACCAGGAACAATCCATTGGCGACCCCCTGCATCACATCTGTTCAGCCTTCACCCTTAATACTAGATTGTACTGAGAGAACCATCAAACATTAGATCCCTCATGTATAAAATAGCTTTGTACCCTTACCTAGAAACAGGGTCTACTTTTCTTCTACAAGAATGAGTGCTGCCATTCCTATCTTGTGGCAGCCCACAAAAGTGACTCTACATATATCATCTCTGACTATAGCTGAATTACCAGTTTTCCTTCCCAGACCTTAATGCTTTATATCCTTGGATCTCGTTCACATATCAAAGCTAATCAAGTAAAGGCCTCTTTTAAGGCCTATTAACTTAACCAAAAATCAGTTCTAGCTGCTCAGTGAATTCAGAGCACATTAGAGCCTGCTGTACAGCCAAGTGGTCATCCTTTGTGTGTCCAAAATGATTTTCAGCTCATGATGAAATATGTGAGAAACACAAATCGGTATCATTACTAGCTGGAAATCAATCTGGCCATGTGTCGAGCTGTCTGCAATGTGCATCGGCTGCTCTGCATAGCCAGGGCCAAGTTTCAGCTACTGTGCTTATTGGCCCTTAATCAGACTGAACTTGAACAGAAGTTGGCATCGGCATATTGTTCCCGTCCAGTTTATTTGCGCTGTGGATATGAAAAGCAACTGAACCAGAAAAGCAGCTAAAGAGACTCAATGTAGTGCAGTAGTTTGGGTCACTTCCTTAAGCCATGTTGCCCCCCAATATGGTCTTGAACCAATCACTATCTCTTAGCGCATCCTCCTTCACCTTTTTGGTGTAGGAATAAAAGGAAGTAAAACTGCGCTATAAAGAAGGATGAATTACAAACATAACTTATAGTAATCAACAATGCCTACATTTAGCATCTAAAGCAGTGGTTCCCAACCTTTTTTTGACTAGGGACCACCAGGACTTTTTTGTTCGGTGCAGGGACCCCAAGGTTCAAAATAAAAATTCTGAGAATTTGAAAATAAACTTTAATCATAACTGTTAGTTAAATATTAAACTTAGAATAATATTTTATAATAGAGAACTTTTAATTGAAAATATTAATTTATTATGGGTTTATAACTTTGTTTCGCGGACATTAATTTAGTTCTCGCGGACCCCTGGGGGTCCACGGACCCCTGGTTGGGAACCAGTGATCTAAAGCATGGCTCCTTCAAACGTATTTTAGCAAGATCTGTTCATATTATGTGACCTCCTCCAAATAAATATCTGTAGGGTGGATGGCATGCTATATTTTGATTGAGAACACTTTTATTTTTATTTTTATTTAAAACACGTTTATGCCACCTTTCCACCCTATCATGGTTCACTTTGCTCAGCCAATGAGACTGAGAAGCCTAACCAAATGGCACAGCTTCGCGTATTATTATGCTTTCTGACCCTTTAGCCCAAGCTACCCACTCTGAGCTACTTGAAGGAAGAACATGATTCTAATCTGGCACACAGAAATCATCACCCAGCTGGTAATTATCATTCGGCTGCTGAAGCATGTTTCATTTGGCAGGTTAAAGTGCTGTTATAAAAAAAAAAAAACCAACAAAAAACTGGGAACACTTAAGTATTTGAAAGTTGGAGGAAGATGTGCACTGAAGTTTCATTGTACTTCATTTTTCCTTCCATTAAACTTCATTACACTAAACATAGCCTACAGCTTTAATCTGTCCCTGCTAGTCTGCTTTCATGCATGCTTACTTCAATTTTTGTCTCATCAGCAGTTATAGATTATGCTGAATCTACATTGTTCTCTGCATGTTTTTAATACAATTAGTAGGTAGGAGAGACCCAAAACACTGACCCCAGTGGGATCCCTCTCAAAATAACTCTTTAATTAGAGGTCACTCTATTAATGATCACCCTCTGCTAAAGGCCTGCTACCATTCTTAACAAAGGTTTTCGTTAGTCATTAGGACTTAGATGCTCAATGCAAATGCGGATTTGAAAGTGATCAAAAAACCAGAATAAAAACTGGTTTTTGTGCTATGACTTGAGATCCCAGAGTTTATTACAGGCTTCATATCTTCACCAATGACACATTTATTCTCCTGCTGAATAGACCATGCATTGGCATTGTTAGAAGATCAATACCATATGTTCTATAGTTCAGCTTTTGACTTATACATAGATTCATCAGCAGGGTAGGGCCAGACACATGCTAGGAAAAGAAACATAGACCAGCTCAATAGAAGCATTCCATAAGAGAGGTTATCATATATCAGGAGGTTAAGGCTGCAATCCTAAACACATTTAGTGAGGATTATATTGAGCAATGTATGACTTACTTCTTCTGAGTAATAGGGTTGCAAGGTCCCTCTTCACCACCGGCGGGAGGTTTTTGGGGTGGAGCCTGAGGAGGAAAGGGTTTGGGGAAGGGAGAGACTTCAATGCCATAGAGTCCAATGGCCAAAGTGGCCATTTTCTCCAGGGGAACTGATCTCTGTCGCCGGGAGATCAATTGCAATAGCAGGAGATCTCCAGCTAGTACCTGGAGGTTCCCCAAACAATATTACTCCTAGTTGTGCTGAAATAGTTCAATACAATATACAACAGTAGGCTCAATTTATATCAAACAATATCAAGTATATTCAAAACAACAAGCCACAGACAAGGACTATGCAAACAAACAACGGTGCTGAACAATAATTGTGTACTATATACAATATTTACAAAGAATAGACACCACCAGATAAGTCCATCAAGCTATCCAGCTTATAGGTACTTGTATTGTCCGTAGACTCAAAGATGAGCACCTGGCTTCTTCCGTTTCTTGAAATTCCCTTAAAAGGGTAATGCCAAATGTCCGGTGGGGACCATAACTGAATCAAAAGTGTTCAGAACCTGATCAGGAGGAGGAACGCAGATCCATGGTATTCATTGTGTTTCACCTAAGGCTTCATCAGCCTGAAGTATATAAGAAAACACAAATACAGTCCTATATAATACTTTCAACATTTCTATAAGTTATACAATTTATTATAATTTAATCTAACCCAAGCTAAACCATTGTTTTAACTACAACAATATGTATCAATGTAAACATACCTCAAATAGTTTCTCTAGTCGCCCAGTATACTTCAGCGAGTTTTCCAAGGCTTATGTTCAAGAGAGCTAAGTTAGTTTTCCAAGGCTTATGCTCAAGAGAGCTAAATTAGAGATTATAAACACAAAAATCACCACTTCTTCCTGAATGCAGCCCAGCTGTTCAGACTACCAACGCATTGTCTTAAAGGAGAAATACCATCGGGACACCAAGAGGTGATTACTCATTGAAGCTCCTATGAGCTAAAAGGCTGAATGTTCTAACCTAAAAAACAAGAAAAATCAATCTCTATATTTAGACCTCGAGGGACCAGGGTCTGGAACAGAAATATAAACTTAGATTCGTATTGATGCAATATTTTTTGTGCGTCTTTATGATCAAAATGGTGTGAGTGCAGTTGCCAGATGACAAAGAAAAGGATGTCAGAGTCGCTGTGTCCTTTCTCTTTATAATGGCGGACCGGGGGGGGGGCTTCATTATGCCTGCCTTGATCCGCGACCTGTGTTCAAGAATTCTCGTTACAATATGTACTACCGATATAGAAAGGTTTGCACGGGCAAATTATGCAATAAACAACAAAGGAAGAAAATTAGAAAAATGGCGCAATTCAAACTTGAAATTAGAGTTGATTGCACTCATGTTTTTTACCGGTAATCACCTCTTGGTGTCCCGATGGTATTTCTCCTTTAAGACAATGCGTTGGTAGTCTGAGCAGCTGGGCTGCATTCAGGAAGGAGTGGTGATTTTTGTGTTTATAATCTCTAATTTAGCTCTCTTGAGCATAAGCCTTGGAAAACTAACTTAACTCTCTTGAACATAAGCCTTGGAAAACTCGCTGAAGTATACTGGGCGACTAGAGAAACTATTTGAGGTATGTTTACAATGATATATATTGTTGTAGTTAAAATAATGGTTTAGCTTGGGTTAGATTAAATTATAATAAATTCTATAACATAGAAATGTTGAAAGTATTATATAGGACTGTATTTGTGTTTTCTTATATACTTCAGGCTGATGAAGCCTTAGGTGAAACACAGTGAATACCATGGATCTGCGTTCCTCCTCCTGATCCGGTTCTGAACACTTTTGATTCAGTTGTGGTCCCCACCGGACATTTGGCATTACCCTTTTAAGGGAATTTCAAGAAACTGAAGAAGCTGGGTGCTCAACTTTGAGTCTACGGACAATACAAGTACCTATATGCTGGATAGCTTGATGGACTTATCTGGTGGTGTCTATTCATTGTAAATATTGTATATAGTACACAATTATTGTTCAGCACCGTTGTTTGTTTGCATAGTACCTGGAGGTTGGCAACCCTACAGAGTAAACATGCTTAGGATCGCATTTATAGTCTACCATACATAAATTGTTCTAGGCAAGCTGTGCTGCCCAAACTCTATTCCTCTGACTTTCCCCAATCCAAGAACTGCAATTCCTAAGAAAATTTCTGATACAATTCAATCTTCCCAGTCCACATACACACAGGCAAAAATACATTAATTCCACCACTGACAAATTATGAAATAATCACAGTGTGTGACATGAATATCTTTGCCAGATTGACTATTTTAGCTTTAGTTCAATTATGGGTAAATAAAACCCCTGGCTATTAAATTGAAGCTTATTTGAACAGCTGATTACCCAAATGGTGCATTGTAGATGCAGAAAGCATCTAAGGCAGTGTGTTCCCTTAGTTAGATGATATTAAGAAATGCCTAAAGCTAAACAAGTTAGGTAAATGGATGGAATGAGATCCTACCCCCCTCACCTGAAGGTGCTAAATGTACATTTGGGGGGGGGGAATGTATTTTTTAGATTTGGATTTCAGGAATGCTTTTCATACTGAGATTCCAGATTATTCAGATCCCCAGTACAGCTTTGGAATTTGTATTTGGGATTTATTTAGTAATTCTGAAATTTTGGGGGTCAATTATTCCCTATTGGGGACATTTCTGGGGCGGGGTGGAGTGCTTGTATTTCAAGCATATGACACCAAACTTGCAGATAATCTGGTCCTGCCAGTCCACTAAAGACCCCCCACACCCAAAGTTAAAAGCCTCCTAATGCAACCAGAACCAACAAACCCAACAGAAGCAACACTAAACCAGAGAATCCCAGCAGACCCATGGGCGGTGTGGCAAGCCCCCCACAACCAGTGTCAAACAAGAGAATCCAAGCAAAAACAACTGAAGAGACACTGTTGTGAGCCCAACAGAACCAATATCAAGCCACAAAAGCCAAGCAGAATCCAGTGCCTATGTGGCACGAGGATAGTTGGAGCTTCCCTTTCTTTCAAGTACTAAAGCATATAAAAATTGCAACCTGGGACAAAGTTATCCTTGTTATAACTAATTACGGAACATACTGCATACTCAAGCATCTCTCAATTAAAATCAGCGGCCTTGACTAACAAATCATGAAATATATGGTCTGCATCTAGACTGAACCTATTCATGTGGCAGGAGAGTTATAGAAAATCTCTTGACCGCTATAGATGGATATGCCCAGTGTATGTCAATATCAAAGAAAAATCACTGAACGTTCCCATAACAGCTTTGAAATACTAGGTGATCAAATTAAAATATAGATATAGACATGCAATTCTTTGTCATTTGTACTCATCAGAGAGGTTTTTGCAGCACAAGCACAGAAAATGATCAAATTATGGAGTTTTAAAGTCTCTTAAAGCTGGAATTAAGTTTGAGATTGCCTTTTGTGCCTGAAATTTACATGAGTTAGATTTTATTTATAGCAGTTTTGTCAGAAGAAGCTGATCAAATTTAATCTGTGGCTGATCATCAGTATACAAATACAAGAAGGGACCTGGAAAGTTGCAAGATCCTTGGAAGCTGTCATTAATGTTCTCAGCCCTTGCCTATCATGACAGTTAATTCATATTCTAAATTCTTTCATACTAAAGGGGTCCTTTCTGAGAATTTTGAGGGAGGCTGTGGTTAAACATCAGTTAAAGAAGCCATCTCTAAACACCTAGGACCTTAATACGTTTTGTCCAGTATCAACTTTACCATTTCGGGGCAAAGTGCTTGAGAGTGTTGTAGTAGTTCAACTGCAGGGGTTTCTGGATGAAAATAGATTATTTAGAACTAGGGTTGTGCACCATTTTTTCAGTATTTTTGGGTTCGGGTTTATCTCTGGGGTTCGGAGAAGGCTGAGGGGGCAGATCTGAAAGCAGACTCTGGAGAAGCAGCGGAGGTGTGTGTGTGTGTTCTTTCAGTTCCACTGTGCCGGTCTTCTCAGGGGTCCGGAGAAGCCGGTGGTGGTGGGGGTAATCTGAAAGCAATCCACCACCCACCCCCACTTCTCTGGGCTCAGGAGAAGCAGCAGAAGGGATTTCTGTCAGTTCCACCCCCTGGCCTTCTCCAGACCCCGGAGAAGGCTGAAAGGGCAGATCTGAAATCAATTCACTCCCCACCCCCAAGCCAAAGTGGCTTGAATAATGCAAAAAAAAACAAAAAAAACCCAGCATTATTCAGAATCCACTTTTTCAGCTCCCTTTATTGCCACTTTTTTCCATACTGGTTAAAAAAAAAGTATTATTATTATTTCAGTATATAGATATGCACACCCCTATTCAGAACCTTTTGAATCTGGCTTTCAACCTGGGTATGGACCTTTGTAATGATCTCGGATGCGCGATAGATGACTTCACCAGGCAGTTGATGTGTGTGTCCCTGTTGGTGATTTTGAACCTCTCAGCGTCTGGTATCCTTCTGTCCAGGCAATGTTCTGCAGATATTTTCTCCCATGTTCTTCAACATCTTCATGAAATATTTGGGGAAAGTCACGTGGAGATTTGTGGTACAGTACTGTCAATATGCTGTTTTATTTATTTAGGCATTTCTGTGCTGTTTTTCTCCCCAAAGGGACCAAAAACAGCTTAAAGAAATTCCCAGACCAATTTATATAAAAAAAAACACACAAAACCTGGACTGGTTGTTGTAGACCATGAGTCAAACGCTTATGAGCACATACTCAAGATCTCTTGCCTCTGACCACACCTGGGCTTAAATACTTGCAAGGAGAGGAAAAACCACACTCAGCCTAAATGGTACTGAACTGCTGCAAACAAGCTATCAGGATCTGATTACGCAACTCTACCATCTAAATACTTAAGACAGTGTGTGGAGGCAGTGAAAGGCTGAAGTTTAATGTAGAGAAGACTGAAGTACTGCTGCTCAGAGGTAGAACATTGGGTGTAGGGCTACAGCCTGTGTTCAGTGGAGTTGCAGTCACCTAAAGAAGCAAGTTTGTCATCTGGGTCTGTTCCTGCATCCTGACAGTCTGTCTGAGAAACCAGTAGCAGGCTTTTCCCTCAGTTAAATTGGTTAACTTGAGATGACAGACCCGAACGCCGTTACACATATCTTGGTAACACCCAGGCCTACTTTATGTAACATGCTCTGCATACGGCGGCCTTTGAAAATGTCTTGGAAACTACAGCTGGTGCAGAATGCGACCGCCAGGATATTGACAGGTCCTCAGCACAGGGATCATGTTTCCACAATTTTATGTCGATTGCACTGGCTGCTCATTTGTTCCCATGCCCAAGCCAAGGTCCTAGTGCTGACTTTTAAAGCCCTGAACGGCTTTGCCTATGTGACTCTGCCTGTTACATAATAGGTGCTGGACTTCTCTACATACCAGCCCTGAGTGAAGTGAGTTTAGCAGGCATATGGAAGAGGGTCTTTTCAGTGGCGGCTTTGTTGGCCCTTAGGTGAATGGTGAAGATTTGTTCCAAAGGGTCTTTGAGGCATGTTAATATCATGTTGGCTAATCCAGTCAACAGGAGATTCTCTCTTCTGCTCATTCACAGTAGTTCAGTATAAAGCATTTTGTTGCTGTTGTGTTCTAATACCCAGTCATATTGTTACTTTCAGTGTTATTGTCTTGTGTATTTTTATTTTAGGCATTGAAATTATTTTTATGGCTGCTGCTCTGGTTTATATAGTATGTTTATATTTATTGTTGTTTTAAATTTTGTACACCACCCCAAGTACCTAATTAGAAGGCTGTGATATAAACGTAGCTAATAAATCCTGTGAGATAAGCCCCCCTCTCCTCCAGCAATCCTTTTGCGGGCAAAAGAGAAGCTACTTCATCACTGCTAAAATGTTTTTTTGGGGTTCTGAGGATGCACCCTGAAGGTTAATTGGACACTTTGGGAGGAACTAGACTCTGGGTATTACCAGACAAAGCCATGAAGGAACTTGAAACTTTAAGTTTTCCTTGCCTCGTTAGGTACTCCCAGAAAATAAACAGCAGTGCCATCTACAGTCAAATTTTGGTGAACTGAAAACTCAGCTCACTGTTGTTTACTGTGCAGTTTCTCAGAAATGTCCTTCTCCAATGCATGAGATCAAGAGCAATATTTGTTTTTAAATGTATATTCCTAGCCAATTATTGGCAGGGAATCAAAATGACTGCCATCTTTCTCCTTCCATTTAATGTTGGTCAAATCTATTCTGAGTCAAGGCAGTGCTTGTTTTTCAAACATTAATGATAGTTACATTTGTGGCCCCTATTTCCTCCAAAGATTTATCTAGCTGTAGTCATATGCCCTGTGCTCAACATGAGAAAGTCTTTTAAAATATATTTGTAATAGTTTGGCAGTGCTGCAACGACAGAGATCTAAAATAGCTATAAACCCAAAATACTATTACTGGAGCTAGGACAGAATCCATTTGCTGACATCATATTCAATACTTAAAGCACGCCGTCAGTTAAAATTTTCTTGCATGCTCAGCAGATGCTGCACTTTAAAGAGTAAAAAAGCTAATATTTTCAGGGAAAGTAATAGTGGGAAAGAACTCCAAGGAAAGCTTACGAATCCAAATATAAATTACCGTAATGCTGCTCAACGGGATCACTTTCTACAATTTTCTCAAGTAGCCTAAGTAACTGCCTAAAGCTTGCTGTTCTCTCCCAATCACCACAAACGTGTTGCATTCAAATGCACGAATCAGATTCACCTTAAAAATTAATTTTATTTACATGTTTTCCAGAAAGGAAGAAATAATGCATGGAATATATTACAGCGTATTAGTAATAGTTCGGTTACGAAGCTGCTGCACATACTCCTTCGCTTGATCAAACCCAGTCTTTGGTGCCTTTGGAGGTGGAGGTGGGCCTTCAACGAGTTGCACAAAGTAATGACACCTGACTTTGTCCATAATGCCAAACATGCCTTTGCCATGATAGCGGATCCTTTTTAGATAGTGGCCTTTCCCTGAAAATGATCGAGCTAGAAGACATAAAGTATAAATATTAAAAAGAGAATCCTGACTAGTACAAACATCTAGAAATCCCTTAACTGGATTTTCAGCCCTCTGGAATGCGGTAACACAACTACTGGCTCTTTTAAATGCATGTGCAGTGGTGCATCTCAGCAAAAATGACCAAACTATGGCTCAGGATCCAAACAAGTTACTCAAACTTTGGCACTGATTATAGTAAAAAAGTGCCATAGTTGTGGCTTGAGGACTAGAGGTAAGACTGATTGATACATCTTAAAAACATAACAATTGTAATCGTACACCACTGGAATAGGTTGTGCAATGGCCTCTCATAAAAAGCCAGTGCAACCTCCTCTTGGCGTTTCACTGTCATGCCATGCATGCTGCATCCTGGCAGGCCCACCTACTCTGAGCCTTTGTTTAAGGCATCCAAATGCCAGATCTTGCATAGATCTGCTCCTATTTCTTCTGCGAACAGCCACACTGGGGGCCTAGAGTAGGAAAGAGATGTTGACTGCCCCAACTTGAAATACAGAAGGCTCTCCATTTACAGAGATGGGCCTGCCAAGATGGAGTAAGTACACTTGGCATTACAGAGGAATACGGAGGACAGAGGAACTAGGGTGGGGAAAGGAAGCTACATTGGCCTTAAATGAGCGCTCACTCTCATGACAGAGAGTTGACCATTGAAGCCTAAAATTTACCAATCCAGGTAGAGTTGCCAGATCAGGGTTGGGAAATACCTAAAGATTTTGGGGGTGGAACCTGAGGAGAGCGGGGTTTGAGGAGGGGAGGGACTTCAATGGGGTATAATGGCATAGAGTCCACCTTCCCATGTGTCCATTTTCTCCAGGTGAGCTGATGCCTGTCACCTGGAGATCAGTCGTAATAGCAGGAGATCTTCAGCCACCACCTGGAGGTTACTGCTAAATATTTTATAAAGCACGAAAGCTCAATATGTTCAATCTATTAGATAACTACCTAAGCAAAAGATAACATAATTGCATGCAAACATCACAAGAAACATACCAGATGTGTACAAAATTCTACAAAAGACATGCCAGCTATACAATCACATACGTAACATATAGAATCCAAAAGCTGATAGTCCATCAAAGATCCAGCCGTACACATGAACCAAAATTCTTTAATAATGTCCATGGTAGTACATAGAAGTCTCTGGACATTATTAAAGCTTTTGGATTCTATATTGGATTCTATATGTTACGTATGTGATTGTATAACTGGCATGTCTTTTGTAGAATTTTGTACACATCTGGTATGTTTCTTGTGATGTTTGCATGCAACTATGTTGTCATCTTTTGCTTAGGTAGTTATCTAATAGATTGTACATATTGAGCTTTCGTGCTTTTTTTATATTTAGCAGTGCTCTTTACAGCATAGGTTTGTTTGTTGGTTTAGGTTTTTACCACCTGGAGGTTGGCAACTCTAAATCCAAACCTTATTTCCAGTATTTGTAAGTAATAAAACTATGCTGACAGTATCCGCACCAGAGAAAAGTGTTCTCATATGCTACCAACTCTGCTTATCAAGGTTTACAATAAAGCCACAGGTGACCACTCATTTCAGAAATGTTTTACTGTCATGGTACATTCCTATGACTTTACTGAAGACCTGTGCCAATGACATTTTTTATACCCCACTTTTCTCCCCAATGGGGACCCAAAGCAACTTACAACACAGTTCTTCCTTCCTCCATTTTATCCTCACATCAACAACCCTGGACAACAGTGATACCTTACAAAATGGGTGAAAACGAGGCCAATATCAATTGGCAGCAAACCATGGATACAGATTTAAAATGACTGCCTGTTTGTGTTCTATTACCGGGCATTCGAGCAAAGTGTTTCCTCTAATACAGTGTAAGATCCTCTTCTATTTTTTCCCCCAAGTCATGCCCTGCAAAGCGTAATTTACAAGCTGGTCAATCACCTCCCTCTAGAATGTCCATTTGAGGGGCTATGAATCATCATGAATTGACGCTTTATTTTCCCCCTTGGTAGAAGCTATTTCTATGCTACTTTTTGTCATCATAGGTTTAAAAGAGAAATGAGCTTCCTATGGCAGCAGCTGTAAACCAGAAAGTTAACAGGATCAATTGGGTACTGAGGAGTCGGAAGGCTGTACACAAACAGCAGATCTAAATACACTATTCAGAATCTTTTTAACCTCAGTTAAAGGTTGATAGATAACCAGTTGCTGAAAAGTGAGGTGCGAACTGTGAACTAACCTGCCACAGCAAAATGAGTTACAAACTAATGTAAGAGGCAACTGATAAAAAATGGTCTACTATATTAAAGACTTACATAGAATAATGTGTTTTTCATGTAAAGTGCTGCTGGGGCAAGAAATGTTGAGTGATCACCATTATTTTTCTTCAAAAATAAGTTACATTTTAGGAGCCTAGTCTATCCTATTTTTTCATCTACAGCAAAGAAAGCTCTGTAAATGGCTGTTGAAGTAATTGTTGAAAATGAGGTAACATTTAGACAAGATATTTCTATTGTTCACCAGTTTAATACTTTGAGTAATGAAACGTATTGGTTCCCAGAACTGCATTAAAATAGCACCAAGAACACACACAACCCTAACCTCCTCTCACCCCCACCCCCTTCTGACACCTTCTCATCCATTATTAGTATGAATAACGTACTGACGACTGCAGTGTTTCCATGGCCTCCAAGATCCTACACCGGTTCATACCACTCTTACAGTGCATTCCTAAGGAAAGTTACTCCAGTCTAAGCCCACTGAAATGAATGGGCTTAGACTGGAGTAACTTTCCTTAGGAATGCACTGTTAAGACTGAAATAAGGAATTCAGAAAACATTTTCCACAATAATAAACAAATTATTTACCAATATATAAGTTGGATTTAAATTCTACATTGTGCTTTCTCACTGCCATTTCTTGAGCTTCTAGAAGAACCTATTATGGAACAGAAAAGTAATACCAATCACAGACTAAAACCATGAAGTTCTAAGTAAGGAAACATGAGCAATTTATTGACATTAATGAGTATAACTGCATAGTGAAAGCCTATTTTTTCCCCTTCAGTTTAACTACTTGGAAACTGAAAGAAGCTGTAGAATGGAACGCACCACAAGTAAAGTTCAGCGATAACCATCACGAATAAAATCACGCCCACTTAACAACGGTGATATCATGCAAGAGGATAGGACAGTTCTTTCCAACTAAAATATATTTGGTAGATGCCATTTCAGTCTTGACAAGCCAGTTTTAGGCTCTCTATAAATTCCTTTCAGCTAAATTATGACTCAGCTCCTAGTGTTATGATCTATGCACCAGCTAGAACATACTTTGCAACATGTTATAGTTCATTTATCCCAGAAAAAAACATGTTTTACATTTTACTGATTATTTTTTATTTAACCAAACATAATGGCTAAAACCCAGTCACCCACCCACACCCCACTCGCAAACATTTCCAAATTTCCCAATGCTTGCCTTTTTGCAAGATGCCCCACAGAATGCCCCCAGCCCCATAACTGTTCTTTAAACTCTCAAACAAAACAGCATTTTGGGATCTCGATGCCAGTGCTTGCCATTGTTCCCCCATCCCATTTTTCTCTGCCTCCCATGTTCCCTCTTGCAAAACTCTTAACGTAACGTCTCACTAATGTATTCATTTAGTACATTTTTATCCTGCCCTTCGTTCAAGGGGCTCAGAGTGCTGTACTTCTGTCTCCCCTCTTCCATTTTAGTCTCACGATGACCCTGTGAGGTAGATTAGGCTGAGACAATATACCCAGCAAGCTTCATGACCGGGGGGGGGGGGGGCATCTGAACCAAGCTCTAATCGCAGATACTAGCTCAGTACATTTACCACAGCACCAGGCTCTTAACAAAAACAAAGAACCCTCCACAAACGCTTTTAAAAAATCAGTGAAATCAAAGGGGGAAGAGGGGCTGTAGGAATGGGTGGTTAGACTGAATGCCTGAAGTAATTGACAACAATTTAAATGCAGCACATTAGGCAGCACAAGCTAGCTCATTATAAAGAGGCTAGCACACACAGTCATGTTGAACGTTACTGACTCACCTGTTCAGTATAAGGCTGTCGATCCTTTTTGGGATACTAGATCATCAATCCCTGTCTGAGCTAAGGAGAATTAACCAAATGAGCCCATAAAGTTCAATACAAGCGGGTAAACAGAAAAATCTGCTTTCTTCAGCCCTCTCTTCTGGTGTTGTATTGGTGGTTGCCCAAACATATGGATCAGACCTTAGAAAATGGAATCCTAAAGAAAACTACAACGTACCTCTTTAATCACTTTTGCTCCCTTTTTATCAATGAACTCCAGCTGAGCTAGTGCCTCATCTATGCCCATGCCCCGTATCTGGAATGAAAAGTCACAGGAAAGATTAAACCTTCAAGCAACCGGGAGCAGAAGGAAGAATTCGCAATACAAAGCATATAGCGAAGCAAATCACATAAAGGACTTCAATCTGACCATGTTCAGCAGCCAACATATTTTAAACTAGAAGTGTTCGAGCAACATGGCAATGCCTGTTTGTTACTAATTGCTTTGCATAATTTTATGTAAGCGACACTTTAAAGAACATTGGAAAAAAGCGCTAGGGACTCCCAAATCAGTACCACACAGAGAAAAATTCCTAACCCAAAACCACACGAACTAGCTTCCTCCCAAAAATTCCTAGCAACAGCTTTCTCAAACCTCTCATGCACCTCTAGGTCTGCTTCTCACAATACAGAATCGGCCACAAATGGCTTCCATGTTGCACCTGTTCCATTCAGTCAGTCCTTCAAAGATGACACAATCAACCTCCATTGGAAGAAACTGGTAGTTTCAGATGACTTCCCTGTGGCAGCCACATCAGCAGCAACTACAGAGGATCTGATATCCTGCAAATGACCTTGATGTGCTTTCTGTTTCTCAAGAGGAAACCACGGAAGTCGCCGTGGGTTTGGTCTTTGCCACCCCATGCATCCCAAACCACGCAGTGTCTTTTCTCTTTATCTTCTGGGGCAAGAAAGAGAGACCTTCTTGGGCTGCATGCCAAATATGGCGTTTACACAACATTTTAACTGTAGCCTTTATAAGGGGAGGTATGAAATCTAAATTCTTTCAGCCACAAATACATGTTGCAAGATCAACAAAACACAGTAGTTACTGAAACCAACAAAATCACACATGCCTTACACAACGAAGCCTACCAAAACAATTTCTCTTACCAGCTTGGCCAGATACCACATTTTGTCCATACTGTATTTAATATGTCTTCGACAGTGGTGAATTTCCTAAAAAAAATAAAAAAATTGAATATTCAAATAAAATAAAGTTTATTATTTAAATTAATTAAATGAAGGCAGTTGTAATGCCTTGAGGAGCAAAATTTGTTTATACCACAGCATGGTGTAGTGGTGGACTCTGATCTGGAGAACCGGGTCTGATTCCCCACTCCGCCACATGAGCGACAGAGGCTAATCTGGTGAACTGGATTGGTTTCCCCACTCCTACACATGAAGCCAGCTGGGTGACCTTGGGCTAGTCACAGCTTTCTTAGAACTCTCTCAGCCCTACTGACCCCACAGGGTGTCTGCTGCGGGGAAGGGAAGGGGAGGTGATTGTAAGCCAGTTTGATTCTTCCTTAAGTGGTAGAGAAAGTCGGCATATAAAAGCCAACTCTTCTTCTTAAATACACATAAGGTGAAAATACAAATCTCCCACTCAAATTTTTTTTGTTTGCATAAGCTACACAAGAAAATGGGGAAGACTGGAAAGACCGTACAGATAAAGCTTGGTCCTTAAAGCGGGCAAATGTATGGCATGGCCATGAGTTTAGTCTATAGCATTTAGTCTATGGCAAGGCATGTGAAAACTGGGCAGGACTCTGTATCAGAAGCAGGCCATATTATGCAAAGAAGGGCACAAGGACATAGGAATGGCAGGCTGTGCTGCAAATACACAATGAAATTTGAAACAATCTTGCAGGCAACACATAGGGAGCAGATGCCTAATCCTTTGCTGGGCTCAGCCACATCACTGCTTATTTTTCTAATTAGCTCTCTCTACTAGCCTTCTATTGTCTCTCCCCACTACCAGAAGCACAGTGCTGAATTCACTTTGCTTTGCTTTCTTTGCCTAGACTTGAAGAACTGCTGACCTCCTGTCAACAAAGGGAAGGAGTCAAGCCCCACAAGCTCTTAACTCAGCAGTGGGATTTCTCTTTGCCAAATGTGCATTCTCCCTTCCCTTCATCTTCCAGCTGCAAAAGATGTGCAGCTGTTTGGGGCCAGGTGGCAAGCTGGTGATGCCTACTCTTGTTGCTGCCCTGCCCAAGGCAGCTCCAGGATGAGCACACACGGCTCAGATCTTTTTCGTTTTATTTTTCAAACATCAGCAGCCCTGTGAAGAGAAGACAGAAAGCCAGCTTCATGTTCACTGGTCCCACGGGGGCCCCCCAGGAAGCACTGAGGAAAGCACATGCTCTTCAGTCATGCCGGCAGTGTGCCACTATCTTGACCTTGGATGGTTTTAATATGGCACATGAGGTATTCTAAGAGAGACTCCACAGGTGAGATGCATTTACATTATAGTACTGCACGTAACGCGACAGTGCAGTAAAGTCCTCAGTGTACGACCACTTCAATGTTGCCTCCAATGACAGCCTCAGCACCATTCTTTCACCAGTAAGGATTATGGCCAGAACCAACCGGTGAATTTCAATGTAATTAAAAAGAAAGCAAAAGCTTTTCAAAGAGAAGCAAGAAATGCACACAGACACATTAATCATTTGATAACCGAAGTCTCATGTTCACTTTGCTTCCCAGAAATGTAGTCCATATATTCAAATCATACTGCTGGCAGACTCAATAAATGTGCACAGAAGACAAGATGGGGAACATTTATATACACACGTATTTGTCTGTGATGTAAACTTTTTTTTCATTTTAGCTGCGCTTAACAGCAAGGCAAGCAATCTAACAGCAAGTTGATTATTTTTTTTAAAAAGAAAAGGTGAAAAAGAAAATGATTACAGTACTGGATGGGAAAATTTTAAAGAGTTTCCATATAAGTCTCACTAGCTTTCCCATACCTCCCATACATCACCCTGGCTTGCTGGGGTAGAGCGGGTTATAAGCATAATAAATTAAAAGGTAGCCATTTTGAGCCCTTTAAAAGTAGCATCTCTTTTTCCTCCAGTGACCAGCCTTGATTTATTTGATTTATCTCCTTTCACATACAATATGAGTTAACAAGAGATGCTACTACTACAATTTTCTAAACATACTTTCAGCCATAATATAGCACAAAGGGGGGATAAATAAGAATGTGATTACGGTGGAATTCAGGCCAGATAAATAAGCTTATTTGCTGAGCACAGAAAATCGTTTGTTGTCTATGAAGACCACAGCTGCATCTTTTTAGGTTTACTCAGGAGCTAGCATTTATCTTGTTTAGCAAAAAGAGGTTAAAAACAATAGAAGATTCCTCAAAACATAGGTATGATGCGCTTGACCACCCAGTGTATGAATTTGACTAACACAAACACCTTTTTTGGTAACAGTCATGCCAAAGAGTTGCTGGGCCACAGGTAGTATTCTAAATTTTCTGAACTCATTCTAAATTTTATATTTGATGCGAATATTGTGTCCCAGCACACAAACTCTTCAATCACATTCTAACACTTCAATTTACTTGCTCATAAACCACTGCCTTACAAAATTAGACCACAGCTGTGATAACTACCAGCTCTGCAGTTTAATTGTGTGTGTGTGTGTGTGTGTGTCTATATATATATATATATATATATATATATATATATATATATATATATATATATATATATATATATATATATTTAAAAAATCTCTTACTGCAGGTCTTCGAGGCTCTTCAGGTGTTTGAGGAGGATAAACGATTCTATTCTTCTTTTCCCATCTTCCAATATTATAGTAAGATGCCACTGTACGGATATTTGAAAGAAGAGGAATGGAGCAAGATGCGAGTAACCTGCAAGATAGGATTTGGCAATGCCTTTGAGCCTGAATTATCAGCTGATGCTGAGTGCTAAATTCATTCCAATTTACCACCCATGTTTAATACAACCTTGCAAAGTAGCACTTACCTGGGGATGTTGACCTCCAGGTCAACAGCCACATACCCACAGGGACAGAAAAGCTGCTATCACACTGTTCTGTCACAGGTCAAAGCTATAACTCCTCCAATACCCTATCGCCCAGGGATCCCCAAACCTTTTGAGCCTGCGTCAACATTTTGAATTCTGACACAGCATGGTGGGCGCAGCAACAAAATGGCTGCCACAAAATTGCTGCTGCAGAAGGCGGAGCCAGCCACAAAATGATTGCCACAGCTTAATTTCAGTAACATAATTCAGATCCTTATGCTCTAGTGGCAGCTGCTGCCAAAGCAACATTTTAAAAAATCTGCACAGTTGATCAAATCTCCAATAGTCAACCAAAAGCCCCACAAAGCCCCACCTACTTCCTAAAAACACATGGCAAGCTCCAGAAAGTCTTAGTCCAGGTTACTTTAAAGACCATCCTCTCACATATATGTCTACCAGCTAGTCAATACCTTCATTAAAGGCCCTGCGGGCCTCAACAACACAGGAAAGGTGGGTGTATACTAAAGACACGGCTTTTTCTGTGGTGGTGCCTACTTGATAGAATTCCTTTCCTAAAGAAGTATGCCTGGGGCCAAATTTGCAAACGTTAAGGTACTAGGTGGAAATGCTTTTATTTACCCTTACTGTAGTGTTACATTTTTAAACCTTTAGTCTTCATTTTGCCCTGTTTTTATTGACTATCCCACCTTGTCCTTTTATAAAACTCTCCTGTCTGATCTGAAAATTTACTGCCTCTGGAATTTTCCATGAACAGCTTGCTGACCTATTTTGATTTTATTTTGATTGATTTTTCTACCTGTTTGAACTCTGGCTTTGATCTTCTTTATTTTACTGCCTGTTTTCTTCTTTTTACTGTATGTTTTCATTTTGCTACCCTATTCATTTTTATTTTTCTACATTTTTATGTTTTAAGACTTTATTACAAGCTGCTGTGTAGTATATTTTAACATACAAAGGTATGATGTATTTTAAAGAAACAAATAAGTGAAACCCTGTTGGGCAAGTGAACTTAATTATATGGTTCTTTCAATATAGAAAAAGAAACAGAACAAAAACTACCAGGAGTAAGCAACTACCAGATCAGTAAATCATAAACTCAGTTAGTTAGTTGACAGCACCCTCTAGTGATCAAGAAGAAGAAGAAGAGTTGGTTTTTATATGCCAACTTTCTCTACCACTTAAGGGAGACTCAAACCGGCTTAGGAAGACTCAAACAGGCTTAAAATCGCCTTCCCTTCCCCACAACAGACACCAGATTAGCCTCCACTGCTCATGTGAAGGAGAAGGGAATCAAACCCGGTTCTCCAGATCAGACTCCACCGCTCCAAACCACCGCTTTTAACCACTACACCACACCGGCTCTCCTGTTATGTGTGTGTATACTATGTGAATAATGTCACTATGTCAAGGCTGTTATACTATGTGAATAATAATCTTAAACATATTTAAAGAAATTTAAATTATATTTACTTTTAAAAGCATTAATCAATTTATTATCTATGAATCAAAAACTGTTTTATATCACTTTCATAGGACTATATTTTTTATATTTTCTACTGGTGCAAGATATTGCCCTTAGGTCACATAGTACATTAAAATTCCCTTAAATAAAGTAAAGAGGAGACTGAATAAGCACTTACACCAGAGTAGAATCCTACTGAATATTGTTTTAAAAGACCTACATGTCTGTACTATTCCCACATCATTCTCATACTGCATTTTGTATTAATGGAAAGCTATAATCTACTACTCAGCTAATAACATCCAAGTAAGAATGAGATGCAAGAAAGGCCACCAGGAAGGAAGAAGTGTGCCCTCTAATGGTAAACTTAAGCAAAGCAAAACACCACATTTTCCTTGTTAAATCTAAAACTGAATCAAAATTGGGTAAATTTCTCAGACATTCTTATGTCCCTGACAAGTACTTTCAAATTTGACAGTTTGGAGGGGGGAGAGAGAGAGAGAGACAGGGAAGGGTGTGAAAGTAGTGCTGCCTCAAATATTAGGGGTTGGGGGCAGACATTTTTAGTGTTAAAAAGGAGTATTTGAAAACTCCAAATGTTCACATTTCCCACTTCTGTTAGCTATGATTGCTGCCCCTTCTGACAACTGCTGTTGCATCTTTTTACAAATATGTTCTTTCTGCCAGCTATGTAATTCTAATCTGGATTTCACATAGCCAATATGAAGTCATAATGGTGCCACACAGCCAATCAGTGGTGACATCACTGGGACATATGAACCTCTCATTCTAAATAATGAGGGGACGTGCTTGCCCATTACTAAGGCAAGAGTGCCAATATATTTTTGTGCTGCATTACAAGCACAATAAAATCCCAAGATGCAATAGGGCAGACATCCCAATCTGGTGAAGATAGTCTGCATAAATCAAATCATGCTTTTGGATGTGCGTCACTAATTGGGTCAACCTCTGGAAAAAAACTAATTGTTTTTTTTAATTAAGACTGAATACAATGTAACTGTTAATTGTCTTTCATTTCATTTATTAGATTAGGAGTTGGATTCAGGACGGCTCACAACCAGAAAATAATGGTATTAACAGCAATACATCATAGTGATACAATAAATTATACTTAAAACCTATTATTTAAAAACCTAGAATTTTTAACAATTCTAAAAATCCAGAAAGATTCTAGATGGCAACTTTGATGTTAACACCAGTGACAAGGCAACCAGTCAAGGAAGAGAGATAGGGTAGGAATAAGGATAGGGAGGGCAGCTAAGATGGAACCGTCGCTGCCCTCAACCATGGGCCTGGCGGAACATCTATCCTGCAGGCCCTGTGGAACTGAGCCAAGTCCCGAAGGGCCCAGAGAACTCTTGACAGAGAGTTCCACCAGGCTGGGGCCAGTGCTGAAAAATTATATATACAAAGTTATGATCCAGATTTACTGAATCAATGAAGTGGGGGCTTTTGTTTGAAATCTATTCACCTCCAAAGGACTTCAGTTGAAAAGATAAAAATTCTTCCTTTACTTCTTCTTCCTTTACTTCTGGTTGAGTTACATAGGAATCTAATGGTAGCAATTGGCCTGCCTTACAACATTAGCTTAAAAAAAGAAAAGGCTTGTCTTTTAGGTTTCTTGTTTTTGTTGACACAAACTTAACATGGCTATCCTACTGGAACCCATTAGTTCAGGGCCAACTTGTTTACATTCAGCCAAATCAAATAGCGGGCTTTTTTAAATTACACACCAATTAAATAGAGGGTTTTTTTTATTACCAACTGTGCCCTGTACCAGTGCCTTTTATATCTTCATATGTGAGCAGACAGCCTCAAGATTATGGCCTGACATAACTCTATACCCCCAATTTTTTTTTAATCTAGCCTCAAAAAGGGTAGTACACTGTTGGAAGCTTGTACGATGTTTTATGTAATTTTGTTTGGTCTTAATAAATGACATCACATGGAATTCGTTGTTTTCTTTTATTCATCTTCTACATGATCATCTCTTGAGCATATACACAGTGCTTTCATCCCATAACTTACTTTATTGCAAATGGATGAATTTAGTGATTGCACATGGATGAATTTACTGATTCACTTGTTGAAATGAAACAACACTATATTTGCCCAAAGTTTAGCAGATCCACTGTCACTCTACAGTCACTGCCAGATCGCAGTATCTTCCGGTGGGAAAGGGGACCATTCTAAAAATAATTTTTAAAAAGACTTCAAAGGATATGATAAAGGGGAAAGTGAAAGATGAGACTGAAGGTTAGGGGGAACACAACTAAAGATGCAAAACTTTTGGAAATTTTGAAGCCACGGGGGGGGGAATCTCCCCCCCCTCCATTTTTTTTGGAAAAATTTGGGGAAAATTTGAATATATGCAGTATTTACTGATGTATCAAACCTCAACTAATTTTACTGCTTTAACTACATAAGATGCATCATTTATAACTTCCTTAGCATGCAAAATTGCAATATTCAACATATTTATGGAATTTGAAAGTTGTAAATACCTTAGTTCTGTACAAGCAAAACTGCAAATATGCCCAATACTTAAGAGAAAACTGCAAGCTGATGCACTCTATGCTATATAGGCACATATACCTTAATTTTTGCTATCTGGTTAGAGAGAGCTCAGGTCTCAGTTTTCCTCTTGAGTTTACCTCCTAAGCTTCGGTGAAGTTTCTGTCTCACCTCCTTCTGATCTTTTTTTCTCCCTCCTGCAAGGTAGGGCAATAAGCTACTTTTTACTCAGTCTGTGGGTAAATGTGTCATAGCAGTTTGAGAGGTAAAAAGGTCAACCACATCAGGTCGAAAGGACGACAGAAGGCACACTGAAAGCCCTGCATGATCCCCTCATGAAGATTAGGTATCCATTTAGGTGCAGAAATGTAGTTTGGATTTAAAAGCTGTATATGTCTACATCATGCCCACCTTGTCTTTAAAAGTATTTGTGTGTGTGTAAAGTGCCTTCAAGTCGCAGCCGACTTATGGCGACCCCTTTTGGGGTTTTCATGGCAAGAGAGACTAACAGAGGTGATTTGCCAGTGCCTTCCTCTGCACAGCAACCCTGGAGTTCCTTGGTGGTCTCCCACTCCCATCCAAATACTAACCAGGGTTGACCCTGCTTAGCTTCTGAGATCTGATGAGATCAGGCTAGCCTGGGCCATCCAGGTCAGGGCTTAAAACTCATGCTAAAAGAGAAAATATTTCTTAGAAGGCCCTGGGCCTTCACGTCCCAAAACAGAATGTGAAAAGGGGGTCTCAATGGCTCAACCTGCAATTCTCTCTCCCCCCCCCCCAAATATTGCATGGGAGTGCTGTTACTTTTGTGTTTGTCTTTCCCCCCTGATATACTCACCTCCCAGTGCCGGCCCAGCTTCTGAGACTCAAAGCATGGGTAATCCCTAGAAAAAAGGAAGGAAACATTAGTGGCTCTGAAGTGTGGTGTAGCAGTTAGAAGAAGCGGACTGTAATCTAGAGAACCAAGCTCGATTCCCCACTCCTGCACATGAAGCTTGCTGGGTGACCTTGGGCCAGTCACAGTTCTCTCACAACTCTTTCATCCCACGTGGAGGCAGGCAATGGCAAACCACCTCCGAACGTCTCCTGCCTTGAAAACCCATATAGGGTCGCCATAAGTCAGCTGTGACTTGACAGCACTTTCCACCACATTTTTACTTCATAGACTTTATATGTGTTGTTTCTATTCCATCCTCCTTCCAAGGTTGGCTTATAATTAATCATCTCTTGCCTCCTGACAACAACCCTGTGAGGTAGCCATGCCGAGATACAGTAGCTCAAGCATTGGGCTTCACGGCAGAGCAGGGACTGGAATCCAGACCTGCTTTTCTGCTGCGGTCTGACACGCTTTGTTTGATCTGTTGAAGACATTCATAAGCCTTCCTTTCTTCCACATACCTGGGCCCCGCTGTAACCACGACATCATCTTTCATGCGCGGAAACTACCACAAACTAGCATGAAGAGGAACCGTAGAAAAAGCCGTCAAGTGAGTGTCAGCCCTGAGAACGATCCCCAAAATCTATGTATCGGCCTCCGTACTCCTCCCCCTTCTCCCCCAACTCACCCCTGAGGATCGTTGGCATCGCCATCTTTGCCGCCTTCCCTTAATAGCCGTCGCCCGGAACCGATCCGCTTTACGACACAAATAGAGGAAGCGCGTTAGGTGATTTGTCCCAAACGAACCGCCGTAGCACCATGCGACCGCGCCCGTCTTGCGACAGCACGTGGAGCGCAGCGGGCGCTCTACGGCTGTGGGTCGCGATGGGCGGTTCCCCGTTCGCCTAGCGGAGGCAGGACGCGCGGCGACCGCGCCGGGGAGCGGGAGGGCTGATGGCTGCGGCGCGCGCCGGAGGGGCCGAGCGGGTGCTGCCGGCTTCCCCCAATTGGTACTGCAGCCGCTGCAGCGACGTCTCTGGGGACGGGAGCCTCTTCGGCTTCGCGGCTCGCAATACCGTCTGCCTCCTGGAGATCCGCGCCGGCCTGCCGGCGTTTCACGGTCTGTCCCTTGTATCCCTCCTTTCGCCCATGTTTAACCGCTGGGCCGTCCCTATGCGGAACCTCACCCCCACCCCGGTAATAGGAGGCAAGGAGCCAAGTTCGAATTCAGCAGTATCTTAAAGACCAAAACTTTTGCCCTTTCGTGAGCCAGAGCTCGCTGGGTTAGGGAGCAGGGAAGGGATTTCCCGCCTGGTCTAAAAGCCAAGAGAGCGGAAGTAGAGTCTTCACGCGCAGAGGCAGCATATCTTTAAATATTAGACGCTAAGAATAAACAGAAGGTGAATGCTCTTGCATTTGCACCCTGGCTGGCCACGGGGGGGGGGGGGGGGTTGAGCTAGGTTGTTTGGCCTGACCCAGTGAGACAGTTCTTATTTCTCTTTATGAGTGGCTGCCATAACGTTGCTTCTCTGCTTTTAGAAAGCTGCATTTTGGAAGTAAATGATTGTGGGAACAAATGCTAAAGTTTTATTTAATGTTTGCTTAGTGGTAGCTGCTTAGTCTCTATTAATATATCCAGTACGCAAATCACACTTTATATAGCTTGTTTTGTATCGAAAACGTTTTTTTTTATGAAATAAGACTATTTTATACAATAAGGTAAAAAAGGTAAAGGTCCCCTGTGCAAGCACCGGGTCATTCCTGACCCATGGGGTGACGTCGTTTCCAAGGCAGACTTTGTTTGCGGGGTGGTTTGCCAGGGCCTTCCCCAATTTTATACAGTAGCCTGCTGTAATATACCTTTTATAGATTGGTAGCTGAGGCTAACAATTTGGTCATGTGTGTGATTACTGGAGCTCAATGAGACTTATTTTAAACTAGGCATAATGATTATCTAGAGCCTCCCACAGCAAGTCCTTGTTTATGGCTTGGATTTGAGCTCTGGTCTAAGACCAACACTTGCTAAAATTAATTTTCCCCATCTTTTATACTCATAAAATTACATGTTCTTGAGTAATTTTAGTTGGCAGCCTTTCTTGTCGTAGCTTGACCAATTAAATGTAGTGAGTTGTAAGCAGATTTTCGTTTTAGTGAGGAACTGTTGCTTTCTTTAAAAAGTGAGACTAGCTTAAAATTTTTATGTAACAAGGTGTCAGGGTGTTATAGCTCTAAAGGTCTTAATGCTGTATTTGCTAGGTTGCCCCTCATACACAAGATCATCTCACACCTAATCACCTCAAGGTTGATTTTTTTCTTATGGTGAGCACATATACTGTGAGTAGTCATTTCTTTAAAGGAACTTGTATGAGTTCAGAAGGATTAAAGGGATTTTGTATCATATACAAAATGATTGTCCAGTGGCCAGGTTCTGTGAACAGGAACCCTCTTTTATCTTGTACACAACTAAATATTGCTTCTAAAGTATTCCAGGACTGGTTGTGTTTTACTGGTGGTGTCTCTTGTACCCAATGCCATTTAAGCTGTCTTCCAATTTAGGCATGCTTTCCCATTAGCGACACTATTCCCACTTCTGGGGATAGCGAATCCAAGTGCTTCAAGCATAACCTAGAAGTAATCCTAACAATATATAAGAAATAATATTGCATTTTTCAGAGTGTTTTTTTAAGAGTTTATTTTACAGCTGTGATGTTTTATTAATACAGGTGAGATAGTGGGCCACACTGAGAGGGTTTCTGGTTTCTCATTTTGCCACTACCCTGGTCAGAGCAACTACTGTGCCAGCAGCTCTGACGATGGAACTGTGAAAATCTGGGATTTGCAGACATTGGCTGTGGTAACAGAACATACGCTGCATCAGGTAAAATAGAACTGCTGTAGTTGCAAAAGCTAGATCTTTAATTGCAGGACATTCTGTGGTATGGGAGGAATCATACTGGGTTTATGGGTTGTCTTCTGTTGAATTTTAACACTTTAAATTTTAGTTTAATAAGATCATAGTGCAGGGGTGGGGAACTTCAGGCCCAGGGGCCATTTAAGGGCCGAGAAATCATTTGGTCTGGCCCTTTGTGGGTCCTAGTTCAAATATACAGTATATTACTGCAGTTAATATTCATAATAAACACAAACAAGTAGAAGAAACAATATGTGTTATTAGCCCACTAGAAAATCAACAGAAAAGGACTTGTAGCTTTTGTCAAAAGGACTGTAGCTTTTGTTTTTTAAGCCTTTGGTTGGACTTGCTTTTTGAAACTATTTTGCTTTGTGTAACCTTGATGGATGTGCCTTCAACATCTTGTTTGCTTATTACTTATTCTGTTGATTTTCTTGTGTGACTAATAACACATATTGTTTCTTCTACTTGTTTGTGTTTATTATGAATATTAACTGCAGTAATATACTGTATATTTGAATTGAGCCCACGTGCTGTTTGTTTCCCTAAACTTCTGTTAGCTCAGCATAGGTCATCCTATTTTACCTTTGTGGGTCCTGACAGATCTCTAGCTCAGAAGGATCTAAGACTGGTGACCCGCCCCCTCCCGCGGACAGGAATAGCCTCTGTTCAAGGCGGATGTGAGTTTGTTTTGCCGAGAAAAGGAACTCCCCCCCCCGAGTGCTCCACCTGTTGGATGCCTGCCTGCTTGCCCATGCCGGGGGGGGGGTGTCATCTGGAGCAGCTGCCTGCTTGGGGCTTTGTCGGCTAATTTTTAAGTTGATAATTTTGTATGGGCCACGAATGATGTTATAAATATCCAAATGGCCCTTGGTGGAAAAAAGGTTCCCCACCCCTGTCATAGTGTATGAGAAACATGGAAATGTTTTCACTAACATGATAAAACTTTCAGCTTATTTCTATTTTCCTTATCCTAACCATATTGATTTCAAAAGGGTTTACTTCCACATAAATGTGTTTGGGATTACAGGCTTGAAAATTTTACTGGAAAATATCACAGTACTAATTCATCCTTCTTTAATTGCTCTCGGTTGAATTTCAGTCCCCCAAATATCTTTCTGGTTTCTTCCTCTTTGTTATTTGTTCCTCTGAACATAGATAAATTTTCAGTAGTGCTTTTCCAGGTTTTTACGGGGTTCCAGCAAAAATGGGAGGGTGAGATGCAGGGCAATTTAGGTAGGTTGGCAGAAGGGGTACAGCATTATGAAGAGAGACTGGCATGTTGACACCCTGAATTTCAAAAACTGAATGGCTGTACGCAAGAGGGGTGCCATGGAGAGTAAGAAAACTAGAATGCTTCCTGTGCATGCTGATCTCACTTTATGCTTTTCTGTACCATGGTCCCTGTGAGAAGCCGTGGTGGTCTGAATGTTTCAGGTCTCTTGCTGTGCTTTTATGAGAAAAATGTATACTTTTCTGGATTTCCAGCCTTTGGAAAAGCTGTTGTGTTTCATAGGACTGGATCTTGTGTTTGGGCCAGGAAAAGCCCATAATATGGTTTGCATTGGAATACTCATCTAGGCAATCTTGGTCCCATTGCTACTGTATGATTTGTAGACTAATTTGTTGGATTCCTTTTGGGAATCTGTATGTGCAACCTTGAGTTCTGTGTTGGAACAAAGATAGGATATAAATGAAATGTTCTTTGCCATGGTTAGTGGTTAGCTTTCCTGGAGTGCTGTGTTGAAAAGCAAGTGAAACTTGAGGGGCCACTGCCTCAGCCCCTACCCATAAAATGGTCTGCCAAAAAAGGTGTGTTGCCAGAGGTGTCATTTTCTCCCCATCTCTTCTGCCTTTAGGTTGCCAACTTAGGGGGATAGCTGGCATTTCTCAAGGGGGCTGGGATTACCCCCACTGAATCCTGTTCTACAGAAAGAGTGAACCTGCACACATCCCCCTTAATCCGCCTTTTGTTCTTGCTTCCCCCCCCCCCAGAATACAATTTCTGCATTGCATTGGTCACCCCACGTGAAAGATTTAGTTGTGTCTGGTGATGAGAAAGGAGTAGTGATTTGCTACTGGCACAATCGAAGTGACAGCCAACAGTTCTTTCCAGAACCCAGGACTATATTTTGTCTCACTTGTTCTCCACACCATGATAACTTGATGGCCATTGGGTAAGTACTAATGAGGCTACATGTGTATTTGGCTCTACAGAATGAGCAACACAAAAAATGATCTCTTGCTGGGGGGGGGGGGGGCGGTAAATCCATGGCAGCCGGGAGAGGTGCAGCCATGCTGCCTCCTCAGAGGCTTCCCAGCCACAGCAGAGGGGCAAAAAAGCATTTTTAAAAAAGAAAAAGGGAGGAAATGCCCCTTTGCGAACAATTTCATGGAGTAGTCATTAATATGTGAAACACTAAGGCAATTCTTAATTCCTTTCTGTTTTCCCTCTTACAGAATCTCTATGAAAAACATAGTCCAGTTTTTGAGAAGTCATAATTGCCGGAGTCTGTTCTGTCAGCTGGTCACCCCTGTCTTGTGATCTGTCACTGACAAAAGTCGATATACCTTTATTAACTGAGAATGCCTCTTTTACTTCAAGGTATAAAGATGGGATTGTGGTTATAATTGACATCAGCAGGAAGGGAGAAGTTGTTCGTCGCCTGAGAGGTCATGATGACGGAATACACTCCCTGGCCTGGTGCCCTGTGCTCGGCGAGGAAGGTCTCTGCACCCGGCAAGAAGAGGGCCAAGGTACATACACGTGCTTGTATGCACTTCTCCAAGCTGTATCGAGCAATATATAATTTTGTGGTGGACCCCTTGCGTATATCAGCTGATCTAAAGCAGCCTCCCAAAAATGCAAATGGTTTTATTTTATTTTACCCCTGCTTTTCCTGGCTGTCGGGGTGGCTTATGGCATACAATAGCCACCACAAAAGTATTAAATGGGATAAATGAAAGCAGCAGCGATTTAAAAAGAAAGTGCTCTTGTGGCTTAATTTTATGGTTCTTTTGGTAGAAGATGCTATTAATGGATGTCTTCTGGAAGAGAAAGCAGCTGTAACAAAAGGGTGTTACTTGGCTTCAGGAAGCAAAGATCAGACTATCCGTGTGTGGAGTTATACTCGAAGCAGAGGTAAGTTTAGAGAGATGTTAATGTGAAGATGCATATAGAATCCCCCCCGCCAAAAAATTGTTTCTTTCACACTTCATGTTAGTTACTGTTTAAAAAACAAAATAGTAATTGTAATCAGTTAGCATTCTTCAACATGCAGGAAGCCTGAATAAGTGTGATAAAGACTGCAAGGACACTTCCTTGGGAGTAAGCCTCATTAAATAAAGGACTTATTTTTGAGTAAACCTGCTTAGTATTGGCTTCAAAGCCTTGTTTATATGAAGTCATGTTGCAAATTTTAAACTTTATATCATTGTTGCAGGTGTTTTGACACAATAGGTCTGGTAGTTTTGTTTGTATAAATATACAAACATGCATTTTTTTCACTATTCTAACAAACCTAGTTGTCAGTATTTAAGGGTAACTTATGAATAAATGGCTTTATGCCCAGAATAAATCCAAGAACAAATGGAGTAGAGTTTGCAACAGTTATTCCTCGGGATGCTCAGAGGTGTCTTACAACATGCCTTTGGAGAGCACGAATGTGTAATAGCTGGTTGCACCCTGTATCCTTTGAATCTCTCAGATATATAGTTCAATGAAATCTGCTTTCTGCTCTTTTGGGAAAGTGCAGGGTAAGAAGCCTTGAACCTTCATCTTTTTTCTAAATGTCAACTTACATAGAATAGGAATGAGAGGTATGTTTACACAGGACTGATTTCTATGGAATATGCCAGTGTTCTGTGTATCTACTTAATGTTTTGTTTAATCAGATCTAGAGGGATCAGATTTTTAAAAAAATGTTAATACAGGGGTTCACTTTGAACCTGGAACAAAACAAATAAACTTGGAAGTTTTCCATAGAGATTGAGGGCTGTGCCCTGCAATGATTGAATGTTGTAAGGGAACATTCAGTCACCAAGCAGCACTGTGATTAGTGTTCAATATATTGCTTTAGTTCATTCAAACAGTTTTTAATCTCCATGTGGCTGTTTAAGGAATATTACCTCACAGATGGATCACCTCACAGATGGATCACATTGACCATCACAATGTAATTACTGGTGTTATCAGAGGCTAAGAGAACTCAAAAGGTCTTTCCTTATGATAGGCAAGTTCCTGGCCAGTCCTAAGAATCGGTCCTACTCTGGGTAGTCATGGGATATGAATTAGATTGGATTCTAAAGACTGACGCCAGAATATTTCATAACCTCTTTGGTTACTTGCAGTGCATTGTTCTTCGAAAGAGAGATGACCATTGTAACATTCTGAAAAACAGCTGTGGTCAAGGCCAGTCTTTGTCTGTCTCCCCCTTGGCCTAGTATTAGTGGAGCCTGCCGGACTCTCGTTTGACACTTTAAAATAACTGTTTTTGTTTCTGTAGCGGTAATGACTCTGAAGTTGCCCTTTTTAAAAAAGAGAGGTGGAAGCATGGAGTCTGCTGTCAAAGAGCGCCTCTGGTTGACTGTGCACTGGCCCCGAACCCAGCCCGCACAGATCTTCTCCAGCTGCTTTGGGTGAGTAGCCTGTTGAGTAACTTGATGCACTTTGTAGTAACTGTACTAAAAATGGGGGCTTCATGATCATTTAGAAAAACCAATCTGGGGCATACTGTAACTTCTGTGTTTCTGGAGGTTTATGGGAGAGTTGGCATCCTCTCAGCAGCCTGTCCCATTTACAGAATGAGATGAAAATGTTTGGTGTGACTTATTCTCTCTCTAAAATAAGAGTCCCATGTAAATTTCATTTACTGCTGTTTGTGTGTGTTTGTATATGGTTCTCTCATGTTTCCCTGTCTTTCTTTTCAGAGGTGAACTGCTGCAGTGGGATTTGGCCCAACCTGGGAAACGGAAGTGGGTGATTCTAGGTTCTTCATCTGAAGGACAAAACCACTCTAGAATAGTGTTCAACTTGTGTTCTCTACAGTCAGAAAGCAGAGAGCTACTTCTCTCCATTTCAATGGATAGGGATGTAAGAACTCATATCTTTTAATGTACTCTACAAGTGTATGAACATTGTTTGTAGTACTTTGTGAATGAGTAGGCCTGCTAGATACTGGTCAGTGGTTATGAACTGTTTCCACTGACCATCTTCTTAATCTGAGCATGACATGAGAGATCCCTGACTTTATGAGTTTTCCACTCATTGGAAAGAACTTTGGGCGGGGGGGGGGTGTTCAGTCCAGCACAAAAAAGAGAAAGTCTGCCTCTTCCTCTGTTTCATACATAAAGGATGAGGGGATTTAGCTGTCTTGTGTTTGTCTCAATCTCCTAACGTAATAGAAAGCTTCAGAGTAGAGCAAACTCTTTCATGTACAATATTTACATTTGGTTTATAGGGTTTTCTGTATTGGATGTATGTTGTGGTCTTTTTACATGCCATGTTTGGAAAGTTAGGTGATAATTTTATCTCATTTTTACAGATGGGAAAACCTTGGCTCCAGTTGTGTGCCCCAGCATAATCTAAGTTCCCACATTCTTTACATGGTTAAGTGGCAGGGACGTTCCTTTTCACAGCATAAAAATGACATTACATATGATGCAGGTGTACCGTGGAGCTGTCCAGTTAGTGTGGTTTATGCCCCCGTCACCTTTTTGAGGGGTGATGAACATTTCAGTACCTGTATGAGAGCCTCATAACCTACCATGTCAATTGTGTGATGAAGCACATCTGGTCCCCAATCACACATGCGGTTGCCACTCCTTTCAGTGTCCCCTGAGGGTTCCCTAAATTTCAGGCTGCTGCACTAGCTCCTTACCCTTGAAACTAATTGCTTCTCTGCCATGCTCTCATTTGTAAATAGCATCCTTCTGGAGAAACATTTCATAAAATCATAAGAGTTGGAAGGGGCCATATGGGCCATGTAGTCCAACCCCCTGCTCAATGCAAGATCAACCTAGAGCATCCCTGACATGTGTTGGAGACTGCCAGAGAGGGGGAGTTTGCCCCTGAACCTTTCCATATTTTTGTTATGCATGAATTTGTAACACAATTTGTAATTTCTCTTCAGGTGAAATGTTGGGACCTGGCAACTTTAAACTGCTGTTGGACAATGCCTTCTCTTGGGGGCTTTGTTTATAGCCTGGCGTTCTCCCCAGTGGATACAGGCTGCCTTGCTATAGGAGTTGGGGACAGCATGATACGAGTGTGGAACACCTTGTCAATAAACAATCACTACGATGTGAAAACCTTCTGGCAAGGCATTAAATCCAAGGTCACAGCTGTAAGTGTGCTGCAAGTCTGTTTATTTTAAATTGATTGAGGAGTCTGTACAATATGCTGCCTTGTTGGCCATGTGTGCACAATGCTTTTTAGAAGTGTGGCTTTTAGGATTACATTGCAAGGCTCATGAAACACCTAAGTTTGGATTTCCTAATATTTTGGAAGCCATGTAGTTCCTCCAATGGAACAGCATTTTCATTTTCAGAAGAGGGGCAGATTCCCACACCTCCAGCAGATTCACACTTTGTCCCTATGCTGTTCCTGAGGATCTACTGGCCTCCTAGAACACTACTTTGGGGGTTCACTGGGCTGTGACAGGAGGGAGAAACAGAAAAGTACCACTCTATGAAGTCATGGATGGTTGGATACACCCCACTGTTAGGAGCAGGGCAATTTATCCTGGACTTCAATCTCAAAGCAGACATAACATTCAGATACCTGTTAATTTTTTGGCATTCACAGCTTTTTTTAATGCGTATTGCTGTCAGATCAAAATGCGATATACCTGATAAAACTTCTTAAGAGTTGCAAATGTCAATGAATAAAAGATGTGATTTAGTAAAATACATAATTTTTGTTAAGTGATACGGATGCTTGTCACACTTTTTTGGGTGCCTTATTTTATATTTAATGTATCTTCATCATTTTTAGTATGGCTAGGGACCTCAGAAGTTAGAAGCGGCTTGGGCCTCCCTGGACCTCTGAGAGGGTGTGATTAGGAGTTTTCCTTATGCACCCGGTTTTTAAAAAATTGTTCAAACAGGGGGAAATGTAATTGTTTGGCTCCTAATCAGAGAGTCCAGTGCGTGGGATATTTGCAGCAGTATCTCAAAATGCCTAAATAATGACAAATTGATTCCCAAGGACTGCCTTGTCAGTTTTTACCCTTTGGTAATCTACTGAGTCAAAATAGCAAGGCGCACAATAGTGTTCATGAGTCTTGGGTAACATAAAGTTGAAACATTTTTCTCTTGTTGGTTACAGTTGTGCTGGCATCCAACCAAGGAAGGCTGTTTAGCTTTTGGGACAGATGATGGGAAAGTTGGTGTGTACGACACTTATTCTAACAAGTAAGAAATTACTACTTAAACAATCCTGGGGCAGGGAGAGGGGCTGTTCCTAAACCAATCAAAAACTTTAAAAATACACCCTATGCAAAGAGATTGTAGAATGTGAACATGGTTCCCTATCATAAGCCTCCCAGTCCCCATGTGACAAATATTATGGGAGAGGGAAGTTAAATTGTGTTAATGAAGAGGTTGAAAGACATGAACCAAAGCCTGGTTGGCATTGCAGTTACTATGCATTGGGAGCTGGAAACAGCCTCCATATTATTCCTATTGCATGCTGCGTTTTCATCTTGGTGTCATGTATTTCTGGTGGCTGCTGGTGGTTTGAGATGGGAGCTTCCCAAAGCACTGGAGCAAATTACATGGTCAGCAGCTTTTAAATTGACAGCCTGGTCATGGAGAAGCTGCTATAAAGAGGCTACTGCAACTACTTCTGCATGCTAATATTAGTAAGAAATTTGACCCCAGGTTGTGTTGTCACGGGCACACTTTAAATTCCTTTAGCTGTTGCTGACGTGAGTCTCATCTTGTATAGTAACCTAACATCCTCTTGTCCACTGTGGTGTTTAAAAACTAATATATAGTTGGAAGGGGCCACTACCCCCCACTCCAACAATCATTTATTTACAAAACAGGCCAAAGTATACTGCAAAACTTGAGGCAGGTAAAAATATACATAGTTCTGTCTCTTAGAACCATGGAAAAATATAATGATAGCCAACTTGATTTGGAAGGGAAAAAAATCTCCTGTAAATATGGTAATGAAGAGCCCCGTGGCGCAGAGTGGTAAGCTGCAGTACTGCAGTCCAAAGCTCTGCTCATGACCTGAGTTCGATCCCGACGGGAGTCAGTTTCAGGTAGCCGGCTCAAGGTTGACTCAGCCTTCCACCCTTCCGAGGTCGGTAAAATGAGTACCCAGCTTGCTGGGGGTAAAGGGAAGATGACTGGGGAAGGCAATGGCAAACCACCCCATAAACAAAGTCTGCCTAGTAAACGTCAGGATTTGACGTCACCCCATGGGTCAGGAATGACCCGGTGCTTGCACAGGGGACCTTTACCTTTTTTAATATGGTAATCTGTCAGACCATATGTTTAGCAAATCCCAGCTATTGAGTTATGCCCCACAAAAATTTTATTGGACACAGCATCCTGCTACCCAAAATCATGTGGAGGTGGGAGAAAGCTATCTGAATTCAGTGGGGTGCAGCTGGACAGAAATCACAAAATGTATGCAGCTATCTCAGACATACAAAACTCTTTCCTTCCAGTCCCCTGGATTGGACTTTTCATGCAAACCTTGTCCAAACCTACCTGCCTCTGTTTCTTCATCTGTATTCTCAAAGGTCATTCTTATCCAATAATCCATCACTCCAATACGCTCCCAAGCCTTGTTTGCTCAACTCTTTTCATTGATGTCTCAGATGTGAACTAATGGGCTAGTTCTTCTAGATCCTCAAACTTTGGCACCTGCCCAGCAGGATTTTTGGTATTTAAGATCATAGTACAATATAGTCTTCTTAACCATCTTTTGGCTGCAGTCCAAGCAGTTTCTTGTGTTCTGAGGGCTGCCTGGATGGAGTTGAGTGTTTATATGTGTGTACACACACACACACACACACACACATATATATATATATATGTATATATCCCCCCGGTGTATCCATACATATCTTTTAATAGGGAAAATGTATCTAAAAGCTACCAATCACACTAATATTCCCTGGATAGGCATAGGCAGCTTCACATGCAAACAGAGTGATAGACAGTCGTAGAGCCTAGAGATGAGAAATTCAAAGAAGTCATGAATGGGCTGCTATTCAAGTGTCTATGCATTGTGCCGAAGTATTTTCTTTACCTTTTATGTGTAGTACTAAGACCTTTGCTTGAATTATAAGTCTGATAATGCACGGTCAATGAGAGCTGTGTAAAGGTGATGTTTGTTCTCTTCCCATTAGGCCCCCACAGATCTCCAGCTCCTACCACAAGAAAACTGTGTATGCATTAGCCTGGGGGCCTCCTGTTCCACCATTATCTTTTGGTGAGTCCAATTGGTACAGCTGCAGTATTTTTTTTTCCAGTGTTTTGCATGGGCTGTATAAATAGAGTGATCTGGTCCACGAGAACAACTGGGCTTGGGATACCTCAGCTCCACTTCCACTTTCTTTGCTCCTGGATTCTGTTTTAGTGCATCTCTAAGTGTGTAACTCAGCCCTATTCACTGTTGGTTGTATGATCTCTATTATTACTGCATTATTTTAATTAGTATACTCTAGCTTAAGTCTCCATGATTAAGGTGGACTATAAATGAGGTAGACACATTCACACATTCATTTAAAAAGGGGGGGGACCCTAGAGTCAACAGCTACACTTACCAGAGAAGTGAGACTACAATATGGAAGCAAGTTACATAATATGGAAGAAGACGCTTCCTTGAAATTGCTGGGCTCTATTGAAGTGGATCCCAGCCTTCTCAGGTCAGCCTTAGAGTGCTGATTTGAAGATAAAATGGCTATTTCAGTAATGATTTTTTGCTATTAGTTGCAGTAGTTTGGTTAAGGAAGCCCTGATGAGGCAGTCCCATATGAGGCTTTTGTGCTACCTTAGTTTGAATTGTGAGGAATCCCTAATTCAGCACCGTACTGATTGATAGTGATCCTTTTTAGTCCTTATCTTCAGCTAAAAGAAAGCCCAACTTCATGTAACTGCATTTGTTTTGCTCATAGTTCTTATTATCCTTACGTCTTTCCTGCTGCCATTTTCCTCACGTCCATATTCAAGTTCTACTGGGGAGTTACTTAACTTTAAGGTGGACAACGAGGAAACTGAAATTGTTCAAGACTTTCTATTCCTGGGCTCCATCATCAACCAAAAGGGAGACTGCAACCAAGAAATCAGAAGAAGATTGAGACTGGGAAGGGCAGCCATGAAGGAGCTAGAAAATATTCTTAAGTGTATGTGTTACTGGCAGCCAAGATCAAGTTAATTCATGCCATAGTATTCCCCGTTACTATGTATAGATGTGAAAGTTGGACAATGAAGAAAGCTGACAGAAAGAAAGTAGATTTGTTTGAAATGTGGTGTTGGAGGAGAGTTTTGTGGATATCATGGGTGACCAAAAAGACAAATAAGTGAGTTCTAGATCATGTCAAGCCTGAATTCTCCCTAGAAGCTAAAATGACTAAACTGAGGCTATTGGAATTTGGTCACATTATGAGAAGACCAGAGTCACTGGAAAATAATGCTAGGAAAAGTTGAAAGCAGCAGGAAAAGAGGAAGACCCAATATGAGATGGATTGACTTAGTACAGGAAGCCACGGCTCTCGGTTTTGCAAGATCTGAGCAAGGCTGTTAACAATAGGACGTTTGGGAGGACATTGATTCATAGGGTCGCCATGAGTTGGAAGCGACTGAACGGCACTTCACTCTCTCTCACACACACACACACGTTCAAGTTAAGATTTTAAGCTCTTTGGGAAGCAACTCTCTACCTTAGATTACCCAGTGAAGCACCTTGTACATTGATGGCAATATATAATCAATCTGACAGCATTACAATCTAGGAAGTGCATGATAATCCATTTGTAAAGGGATTTCAAGTACAGTTCTTAAAACACCGTTTGCTGTGACCACGAGTGGCAGGGAGGTGTCAGTTGACGGTTCCTTCTTCCAGTGTTTGCTTGTACCTAGAGATTAGTGCCTTGGGCTGTGTTGTGCAAAGCTACCGTTTGCCTCTAGTGGGTGATAGGCCCACGAGTGCAAAAGAGCTTAATACATTCTGCTATGCTGATGTGCACTTCCTTGAACCGATTTTTTATTCAAGGTTAGCTCTCAGAAATAATTGCGACTGTGGTTGCTTTATTCACTTTCTTGCATTTAGCACTATTCTCTCTTTCTCTTAGGAAGAGATGGTGAGAAACCTTCAGTAACCTTATATAGCTGTGCAGGAGAAGGAGTCGTCTTCCAACACAATCCTTGGAAACTTAACGGGGAAGCCCACGACATCAATAAAGTTATCCGAGAAACAAATTTGATCGAAGTGAGCGGGAATTCTTGGAGCATGATAGAAATTATTTCTGCTCCATCTGTGTTGTTTAGTACTTGTGATAAGATAATGACATTGATGGACTGAGTTGATGTGGTGACATACAATCTTGAGTTGCTAAGGGAACTACACAGTTGGTAGTCCAGCTTCTGTGAGGAAAGAGTCAGTTAACAAAAATTAAAACCTTGTACTGGGGCAGTCCAGCAGCTGGGAAGATGCCTCTGGGGGCTGTAAAGTTTAGGAACAGAGTCCAGAGACAAAAATGCTCAAGGAAGTGTGTAGAATAGGCAATGGACTGAGAAAGAAGACTCTTAAAGGAAGGGTAGATGGTGCAGAGGAGATGGGGAACTAGAGAATGGGTTCTGAAGAAACTTTGCAGTATTTAAGGACCAGAGCGGCCTTGTTCCAGGTACTTGTGGAGCCAGATTGTTGGGGAGCAGGGTTAAGATGAACGGAAAACATAGTCATGTAGCCCCAGAGCTCAGTTGTTTTGTACTGTTTCACTGTGGAGGAACATCTAACAGGTTTTCCTACCTCTACTGTACCCATTCTTTGTAGGCCACCTTGTGTCTCCAGATTGTTGCATATTCCATTTGTGACCATAGTCATTATGATATTCAGAAAACTTCGTAGTTACTCAGTACGTTTTTTTATGTTTCTTTGTGGGAGAATGGCTCTTTCCATTTTCCTGTCATTGCTAGTGCATGGCAGTAGCTGGAATTTTGGCAGACCTAAATTGTTCACTCATGAAAACGATACAAGAATCAGCAGTGATTGAAGGGATTTATCCCATCTTTGCAACTCATTCCTCTTTCCTGAGCGTTTTTGTCTGATTTGGGGAAGTCATTGTCAGAACTGTTAGGGTTTTAAGGTTTCTTTGCTTTCTTCTAGCACAAATTACCAGCTCACACAGAAATCAGCTGGAAACCAGATGGCACGATCTTGGCTATTGGTAATGAAGATGGGTATGTGTTTAAATTTTAATTTTGTGAAGTTTAGGATCAGCGTGATGAAAGCCATTTGTGTTAAGTGTGATTTTCATTTCTGTTAGTGTTTTGGAAGGAAAAACACTCTTATGTCAATATAGCAGCTAATATGCTGACTTGTTTGGTAGACGGCCTAGGCAGGGTGGGATAGAGATTCTGTAGGGTCATTCATTGGTTCTTATCTTTCAATCTCCCAGTTAAATAATAGCAGATTTAAAGCTAGCAACAAAGTGTTTTGCCCAGTCAGTGAAGTTGTGAATCATCAGGCCATGTACGTGGGACTAAACTTTTGCCATTTGGAAGGAACGTTCTGAGAGGGGGCCTGGCTATGTGCTTTCAAGCTAAACAGTTGTAAAGTGGAAGTCCAGTTGGAACCTATCAGTGGTTATAAGTTAAGCTGCATAGAAAATGTGATGGATGGAAGGACAGGTCTTTCACTTGCCACTTGCTTATGTAACTGCCATTTGGAGTAGTAGGGTTTTAGGCTAGTTAGACCACGTGTGAAGTTGGGGGGGGGGCGTTCAGCATTTCACCACCTTTTTTACATGCAGAAAGTCACCGATTCAATCCATGGCATCTCCACATAAAGAATGTGAAATACCTCTGCCTGAGACCCTGGAGAGCTGCTCCCAGTCAGAATAGACAGTACTCCCCTTGATAGACCAATGATCTGATTCAATATAAGGCAGCTTCATGTGGTCATGTGAGTTGATATGTGCTATAATTTGCACCTGGATTGCATTAAAATTTTCAGGATTACAAGTGGTAGTGTTGATATTACATATGTGCTTCTAAGAGAATAGGTGAAACACTGCTCTTTGTGTGATGTAGTCTGTGAACTGGCCACTCTTGACTGTTTCCTTTTTAACCTTTTTAGATCAATTGAAATATTTCAAGCTCCTGAACTGAAATTGCTGTGCACCATCCAGCAACATCACAAACTAATCAATGCTATTCGTTGGCACCATGACCATGGGGCACAACCAGAATTGAACTACATGATCGCCTCTGGCTCAAACAATGCTGTTATTTATGTGCATAACATCAAGACTGTCATAGGTGACTATTGCTTACTCTTTGTAGATCTTGCCAGTACAGAGTACAATGCTTCTTTGTCTTCTGGCCATATGGTCTTCTGTGTGGATTCAGAGTATTCTGTCCAATCATTTTGAGGAGAGAGAGCTGTATAATCTCTGAAATGCCCAGAGGGAAGGGTTGGTTTTAAGCCATCTCTGTAGTAAACATTTATGTGAAACTAACTTCTGTTCTGAAGTTTGATGTTAATGAACAGAAATGAACTATTATGTTCTTTAATATTACTTTTTCTGTTCTTAAAATTTTAGGGTTGAGGCACCTTGTGTTAAAGCAATGAAAGGATATCCCTCGGGGGGTTGAATTTGGATTTTGTAATAGAGACCTAGCACGTGATTTTGCAACATAGGGAAGGCTGAGAGCTTGAATACAAAACCAGGAATCCCATGGATATACAGAGATTGTATTAATGTGTAATTGTGAGACCAAACTGAGCCAAGATTTTGGGTTTGTGTATACAAAGTTGTAATTTGGGCTCTTGGCAGACCTGGGTGGATAGGATGGAGGGAAGTTCAAGTCACTATTAACTTTCTAAGCTGTTCCTTTTTCCATGTGTTCTGGCGTCTATACCCCCATCAGGTTATAACATGTTTTTCCAGTATAACGTTAACTGGGTTCAATTCACAATTTATAAATCTGCGTTTGAAATATATTCTGATTGATATTGTGAGAGAACTTATGTTAAGAGTAGTCTTCGAGCTGTCTCTGAAAATAACGTATTTCCTCTGTCCAGCTTCATTCTTTGAAATGCATTTAGTGACATTTTCTGGTTGTTTCCATCTCCGTGTATTTTATCTTTAGAGAGCTCTCCAGAGAGGCCTGTGATGATAACGGAGCCCTTCCGTACTCTGGTGGGGCATACAGCTAAGATCACCAGCTTGTCTTGGAGCCCACACCATGATGGCAGACTCGTCTCTGTTTCCTATGATGGCACTGCTGAGGTATGGGTGGGAAGTAGCCACCAATTATTTTTTTGCTGTTGCCACAACTCTAGTTGTTAAGAGATAGAGGAGTACCTCTTTTTACCAGGGAGAGTAATATTTTTTCATGCTACCTTACATATTTGGGAGAGGATACTTAACTACAGAATATACATGTCTGTTTTTAGTGTGAAGGGGAGGCATGTATGGGAAACTGACATTATATGGCAGCATCTGCCAGAGAGAGACACTTCCAAAGTAAATATAACAGAACTTTGCATTTGTACTTCCTAATTTCATATTGTTCTTTGGTATGAATAGGGTGAGAAGTTTAATTGGTAGAAATATTCCTGCCAGGGCTATATTTAAAATAAGGTTCAGTGTGAATGGTGTGGGTGAGGGGAGAGCCAAAATAGTGGGTGGGGGAAGAGTCAAAATAGCTTATCGGGTATCTAGAGCTTTGCAAGGGTTCTACCGATCTCCTGCTTGGTGGTTCAAATGCGACTCCACTAAGGTGACCTGCTGAAAAGAGGAAAGGTTTACCTTTGGGCAGATTGTTCTCTTGATAATGGAGAGGGAGGAAATACCAAGCCAAATACAATTGTGTACTATGTATTCTCAATTAAGATTGCCATTTCAAAGTTTCTCTGGATGCCAGGTTGATTTTGATGAGTACGTTTCAAAGAAATCACCATAAATTAATAACCTGCTTTGGGAAAGCTCTTACAGGTCTCTTGATTGCCTTTGTTTTAAGTGAGAGGTTTTGTTTTGTTTGCAGGTTTGGGATGTTCTAAAGGAAGAGCCTTTGCATAATTACAGGGGACACCGAGGCCGCTTGCTGTGTGTGCAATGGTCACCTGTGGAAGCAGACTGCATTTATACAGGAGCCGATGACTTCTGTGTTCATAAATGGGTGCCTGCAAAGCAGGAATACAGCCGGCCTCCCCAAGGTCAGTACATTGCTAATGCAAGGACTTCAAAGGGAAACGCTGGAGTCTGAGATGGCTGGAGATAGGCTGGTTGCTCAAACACAGAGATGCTCAAGAAGACCAAGTCACAGAAGCAGCAGTTCAGGCCCCTGAAATGTTATAAAGACAACATAAGGTTCATGGGGCAGCATTGCTCCTCTAGGGCTGTGGAGAAGCAGATCAAATGCAGAAGGCGGGGAGAAGGGTCAGCATGTTCCTCTAGGGTGTCCCTTGGGATAGAGGTTCTAGGAAAGCCAAGACAAAGATGGTGAGCATCGTCCATCACTGCTGTGGACATAGTGCGTAAACTCCAGTTTTGCACCAGCATGTATCCTTTTGACAGCCTTCAGCAGGTAACTCGAGTACCCTTAGAAAGGTAAGTAGCTCTTTTCAGAACAGTTGTTGGTTTCCATTGCTGTTTATCAGGTAAGAAGAGCCTTGAGCTGGAGAAAAAGAGAAGCTCCGCACTCAAACCAAAAGCCAAGAAAAAGAAAAAGCCGTTGGAGAAGATGCCTTCAGCACAGGACATTTCAGTGAACGGTGGTGAGGATGCCACGAAGACTCTGTTAGAGGAGAATGGGCTGTCGGACCAAGAGGGAGAAAAGGAGCAAGAGGAACCAGCTGAGAGACTTTCCACAGAAGGTATTTAATGTGTATTCCAAATGCCAGGTCTTCATTTATCCCCCATGCAGTCTGGAAGTGTAGTAATGGAGATGATGATCTCACATTATTCCAGAGAGCAATGTTTAGACTTCCAATAGGGAAGTGGTTATGAGAAACCGCTGGCTGTCTCTCTGTGTCATCCATTTTTAGGAGCATGAATACTTAACAGCCAAAGCAGAGCCCCTCTGCTCGTAATTAAATGTACATGTTCTGTGAGGGAAGCTCTGAGGTGTGCCTGGCAGTGCAAGTGCAGAAGGGCTGCAAATGGGTCTCTGCGCTTTCTTCCCTGCCTCAGCAGCTTGCCAGACCATTTCAGTTGCGTCAGTGAGGGTGGCTTCTTTGCAGCTCCCTTATGTGTCGTGTGCTTTTAGCCAGCCTTGAGAGCCAGAGGGAGTGAAAGGATCATCTGCTTCTTATTAGCTTTTAACGTGCTGTTTTTGCCCAGCGTTGCACTTTGGGGTTCTGTGCTGTTTCTGATTATCAAGAGGTGACCGTTCTGCTGCACATTGCACAACCTTTTTTTCCTTTTGTTTTTTCACATTGGTGTGGCAGTCCATAAGGATTCCTCTACATGTCCACCGCTTGCGTGCACACAAGATATTCCAAAACTTCCTGTGAGCTTCAGAGCCTCTCCATTGAGGAAGGATCATATCAGACCAGGTTGGTAGACGTCTAGCGTAAATACAAGATACCCAGAACTGCACCCTGCTCCTGAAATTGTAATTGGGGCAGTTTTTATCCCCTTCTTCTTTTTCCAGTAGTCTCCATGCACACTGATTTCCCCCCCCCCTTTTTTTTTTGATGTTTGGTGCATTCTGGCAACTAATCAAGTCTGTTTTGCACAATAGCTGTCTAGTTTCTGATTCTTAAATTTTGTGTGCAGTGGGCAGTAACTCAAAAGTGGAGGTAACTTCCTCTACCTCCCCTTCCTGAACATGCAGATGTGTCCTGGTACTAATCCCTGTCACCAGCATATTTGAGAGGGGATTTCTGGAAGCTTGAGAATGGCGATCTCTAATTCGGGGTCTTGTTGTGAGACTTGTTTTATCTCCCTTCAGGGTCAGATTCTTCCACGAAGAGGAAAAAGCCACGCTCCATCCTGCCTCTTAGCGCTTCCATGGACCAAAGATCAAAAGAGGAACTGCACCAGGACTGTATGAAACTAGCGGCCTGCTCACACTCCAAAGGTACAAGCAGGAGTGATATACTGATGGTCCTCCCTTTCTGTGTTGGGTTAGAACAAAGCTCCTTCAGAGTGTATATATTCTGATGTTGAGATGTTTTACGAAGATAACCTGAATTAACTTTTAGCCTGATCCTTCTTGCTTCAAATTAAGCATTCAAAACAGCATGCTTATACCGGTGAACATATTACGCTGGTGTTGCAGACTTATATAGAAGTAAGTGCTTAGGAATTGTGTGCTTGGATGCTGCATGTGGTCATTAAAAATGTATTCATTCTTATGTAATGATTTTGTTTTCTAGGGAAATGTTGCTATGCAGGATAAAACTGATCTGATGCGTAGGAAATCTCTCCTAATTCTCAGTGTATTTGAATGTGGAAATGCTTGCCATTTGGTATTAAATTGAATGGCTAAAGTTTTTTAGGCACTGTCACTTAAATAATAACAGCTGTGTCTCGCTTCACATGCCACACTCACTCTGTTAATAAATTTAATGAACAGGAATTTTTAGTATCATTTGTGAAATCATCATAGGAATTTTAATTTGAGAAAGTACTGAAGAGGAAATTCTCTCTGAATCCTAGGTTTATTCTTTAATGTGTAGTAATTGGTACAGAAGGGAATTAATTAGTTCTAGTGATCAAACAGGGTAACAACTTGCAACTGGAACGGCTTTAAGTTGAATAATATGAGTATGAAAACCTTGCTTGTGGAGGGAGGTAAAAGTATACTTTTAAATGACAAGCTTCTCAGAGTTCTTTGTGCACAAATGGTGCTCTGTTAGTAAGAATTGTAAAATGCCACCTATGACAGTGGAAGAGGCTGTCGTACATAAGTATGCGTGTCAAATAGAAAATCTGTTCTCCCCCTCCCCCAATTATCTCACCAGCAGATCAGGAGAAAGATTTACCCTCTCATTCAGGGGATCATGTCCGCTTGGGGCTGTTCACCGATAGACCTGCGTTATACAGATTGATGGAAGCAGAAGGTTAGTCCCTGGATCTTAAACCATGTTTCCTTCATTGTCTAAATTGGTTCTACCCATCAAGACTCACCTCTGCATGTAAAAAGTTAAGATTTTTAGTTTACCATAACTACTAGTTTTTTAAAATATCTTTGACATATACTATCTGTGAACATATGCAAAGTGCCTTTCTCTGAACTAATACAAGTAAGGATGCACCAGTTGATTTGCCAGTTGCGATCATGCAACCAATTGATCAGTGAGCTGTTTCTCTGTTCATGACCTGTTTGTATGCACAGTCTGTTCCTGCCAAAGTCTGAGGGGATCAGCAGCCCACTCCCTGCTGACTGGAGGATAACCTGGGGGTAGGCTTCTGATAACACACATGCACCCCTCCTAAATGTTGCTTGGGCTAGATAGCAGAAGCGCTGCTTCAGATTTCCAGCAATTGATGAATCCCAGCTATCCCCTTTTCAAAGAAGGGAGACTAGAAGCCCTGGGAAGGGGCTTCTGAGATACCCCTCCCTCAGAAAAAATTGCTGTGTCCCTGCAAGGCTGGGGTTTAGCAAAGGTGGAGATCAGAAGCAATGATCTTTCCCAAGCTCTTCCTGCAGCCCAGCTTTGCAGAGACAGAAGGTGAATCGGGGCGGGGGGGGAAAGAGACAGGAGCAGAATCTCAGCTAATCTCAGTTGAGTATCTGCTTCTGCTCTCCTCTGTTCTTTCCTCTGGATCCCTGCAAGGTGTGGGGGCTCAATGAGAAATTTGGGGAGTAGCTTCCGCTTGGATGCTGTTAAGAGATGTTCAGCAGGAGGTCCAGGGATTAGCTCACCTGTGTTCATGACAACCAAACACGGTATGTTCAGTTCTTGAACATGTCTGCCACAAAATTTGCAGCATCCTTAACACACAGAGTCAAGATTGCAGGAGGGTTCCGTGGCCAAAAGCATGGCTCCTGTGCAGGTCTGAGCACAAATGCCTCTCTTCTTTTAAGCACAGCTCACAGTTCCTTGACAGCAACAGGCTCCTGTTCCAGTAGAACATAGCCCTTTGCTACAGCTCCCTCCAAATTTCTCACCAAATAATAATAATTTTGCTTCATTTTACCATTGTGAGGTTTCTCTCCCCCCCCCCCAAATCTTAATTTTGTGTCTGAACTGAAGTCTGGAAAATGTGGTGCAGTAGTAAAGGAAACTGGCTTCACTCCATCTTTCCCTCACTCTCTTGTCCTCCTTTACAAAGCAGCCCCAGAGAGGAGGAGACAGAGAATGTGTATTTCCATGCTAGCACCAATCCTGAAGACGTATGCTGTCTTTCATCCATGCCCTTGAGGCTTCTTTTCCTGCCTCCCCAAAATTAAAGTCTCCTGGCATGGGAGTAGGTATAGGGAAGGAAGGCACAATGCCACACTACTAAGCTTTCTCTTCTACCTAGGAAGTCCTCTAAAGTCATGGCTCGGTAGCCCAGCACCGCTGTTAGTCCCTTCTTAAGTAGCTGCGGAGAAGAGAAGATTGCAGAGAGCTTTAGCTGGGCTGCTCTTGATGTAAACTTCAGAGCCAGGCAAGTCCCATCCAGATGGGAATAGCAGCAGGATGCTAATAAACAGGTTGGCAGAAAGCCTCAGAACTCAATTCCCTGTGAATTTTGCTGCCAGAAGCACAACTGGAACTTTTTCCATTCGCTCCCCTTCCACCTGACCTTAGGAAGGAGGGAGCCGGTGGCTGCTGAGGCCGGTGGGTTCCCAGATGCTGGTGTTTATGCAGTAGCGGAAGCTGGAACCTGCCCTTACCAGTGTCCTGAATGACAGATCACCCACAAAAGGGTGATGAGACATTACTGCAGGCCTGACAACGGGTCCCTGACAGTGATAGGCCTGGGACAACTGCCCCCCCCCATGGTTAAAGTGCCCCTCTTCAGGATGGTCTGCTCTGACTTGAGATTCAAGGGATATTTTTTTTCACCGATAGAAATGTTTTGTCTTCTAACAGGAAAAAACCATAAAGAGAATGGGCACCCAGAGTTATTTCAGCAGCTGATGGTCTGGAAAGGAGATCTGAAGGGTGCTCTCCAGTCAGCGGCAGAAAGGGGAGAGTTGACGGACCAGCTGGTGGCTTTCTCCCCAATGGGTACGCTTGGCACATGAGCGGGTCTGTTCCTATGCTGCCCACTGTGTGTCGAAGTAATGACTCGAGGGGCATGCAGGGGGAGTCCGTTCCTGCGTGCCGGAATTTGCTAAGGAGTGATTTGTGGGTCAGTTATTGCTAGCATAATAATTAATGTAATAAATATCCTCCCTCTCTTCAGCTGGCTACCAAGCCTGGGTGTGGGCCGTCGAAGCCTTCGCAAAGCAGCTGTGTTTTCAGGAGCAGTACGTCAAGGCCGCCTCCCACCTCCTCTCTCTCCACAAAGTGTATGAGGCTGTGGAGCTGCTGAAATCACACGGTTTTTTCAGGTCACTACGCTCCTGTTGCTTTGGATGGGTCTTAATGTAGAGAGGTTCAAAATGGGGTGGGGGGACAGCCTTGAAGGGAAGGTGAGAGCAGTCCAAACTCCCACGTGAAGCAGTGGTTGTCCTGCCGACTTAGATTATCAAAGATGGCTGATGAACAAGTGTTATGATACTGATTTCAGATTTTAGTGTGCACGCTTAAAATATCCATTTAGCACCTTTCCATACACTGTGCATGAGGCAGTGTTTTTCATTTTGCCTCGCCTCCATAACTGGCTGATGACGAAGCTAAGTGTTCACTCCTTTTGTGTTTCTCCCAATTAGCTGCCCTTTGCTTAACAGTCGGAGCTGACTCTTGTGTTCTCAGTGTTTTTGTGATTGAACAAAATGGTACAGTTCCCTCCCACCACTTTCCTTTCTCAGTTCCACTTTTGTGTATCTGTTTTGTTTTCTGTTATGCAAAGCCCAGTGGCTTGTAGTTGAAAAGGGTTGAGAAATTGCAAAATGCAGTTGTAAACAAATCCATACCCTTGATTACTGTAAAGGTGGCTAATGCTTTTTTGCTAGAATAAGTTCACGTAGTGATAAAGATGGCCCTTTGCCTTTAGTCTTGCAATGGTACTTTAATAAGTAGGAGCAATATTGCTGTATAAGGAACTAGATGTAGCCAACTTTACTGTTCTTTTTAAAAAACATTTTATTAGTTTTTAACAATACAGAACACAACATAAACTGCATACATTCCCATTCACATACAGATTGGGCTTTTTCCAGGGTTGGTATTTAACATTTTAACAACACCATAAAGAACCATCTTATTTTTTACATTGTTATTTACTATTCTTAAGCAGCATCGAGTATTACTCATTTTTGGCTGATAATGACTTTCAGACTGTGTTCACTCAGTGCTACTGGTTCAACTACTGGGCAACAGCCTGCAGGGGTGCTGGGCTGGTTTACACATGCACGCCTATCACTTGACTGTAGCAGAAAGTGAGCTACTTAATTGTTTGGATGAACCATCCTTGTTCTAATCACCAGAACAGACCATTTCACTTTGCCTGGTGCCACCCACTCAAATCCAGTTCCTTTCCGTGGTGTCAGTTCACATATTCTTCCGAGTCTTCTAGCAGTGAGAGATCAGGTGATAATCTATGCCTAGACTGTAAATGCTGTCCCTAGTGTGGTTCACAATGTAACTTTTAAACAACAGTCTTTGCGTCATTGCATTTTGAGCAGTGCTTACAGTTGCTGGCTTAGTGGACCTTTCAGCATCTTATTTAAGCGACCTCTGTTCCAAAGCAGTGTTGGGATTAATTTGTAATGTTTGTTAAAAAAAGATTTTATTTAGGAAGGATGGGCTTAAGCATTCTAGGTTATGCAGTAAAATCATAAAGCTGTCTGACTTTCCCCCCCACCTTACCATTTGTTTCAGGGAAGCCATTGCAATTGCCAAGGCCAGGCTGCGTCCTGAAGATCCAGTTCTAAAAGATCTCTACACCAGCTGGGCAGCAGTACTGGAAAGGGATGGCCATTATTCTCTGGCAGCCAAATGGTACCGTTGACAACCAGTTGTTCAGTGAGAACTGTTGGGACTTTGGGTTGTTAGATTCCTTCCTGGGAATCCAATGTGGGTTCCTTCAGTGTGAAACAACCATAGGCATCCCCTTGTTTTAGGAGTGGTGCAGAGTACTATAGAAGCATAGAATACAGTGGTTCACACAATGGGAAATGTGCTTGAGTGGTTTGATTGGATTTTCCCATTCTTTCTGTGCTGGGTTGGGAGGCATCCAAAGGGAAGGAAGGAGAATGGCATCTTTTGCTTTGGTGTTCAAGATGAGAGCTCCAAGCTGTCGTGTGGTGTGGTCTCTCCTTCGATTAACCACCATCTCCTTCGATTAACCACCTGCTTTGTAAAAAACTGTAGTAGAAGAAGTACAAGATGAGAGGAGGAGTAGAGTAAAAGGGAACCGGGATTCCAATGGATCCTCAAAGCACATGAAACAAGCAGGTTTTTTGGTGGTGAACTGAAAGTTTCCTGCAATATCGGTGTCACTTGGTGTTTAATTTTTCTTTGCAGTTACCTGGGAGCTGCCTGTCCCTACGATGCAGCCAAAGTGCTGTCTAAAAAGGGAGACCCCACATCTCTAAAAGCTGCCGCTGAGCTGGCTCTGATAGCTGGAGAGAAGGACCTGTCGGTGACTTTTTCCTTCCGGTGTGCCCAGGAGCTTTTGTCTGCCAAGAACTGGGTCGGGGCACAGGAAGTTCTCCAGCAGCAGGAGAGTTTATTGGTGAGGGTATAGTATTACCTCTGTAGACTCATCCATGTTGCATCCTTTACATGATTCCTCTGTGGCTATGTGTCGTTAGGATTCTTCCTGAATTAAAAAAACAAACAAAGAATGCAGAAACCAGAGCAGCAGTTTAAAAGGGGAAAGTGGGGCAGAGGGCAGAGATTATTTATATCTTTGCTCATGCCAATTTCCACCCAAAATCACCATTAACATTCCCTTCTCCCCCCACCCCAATAAGGTATTTTTACCCAAGGGAGTAGGATATATATATTTCTCAGCAGAGTAGAAGAAGAAGCTTGAAGATGTTTTCTTTGCAAACAGATGTTTTAACTTCTGTCGTAACCCATTCATATGTTGCTTGTTTAGGAAATGTATTGATTGGCAATTTTTTTGAAAGGGATCAATCTAAATCAAGCTCTCTTGGTGTTTTTCAATGGTTGTCATTTAAACCCATCTTGTTTGAGATGTATTTTAAAAACTTACTGCTGGAAAAAAGCTGCTTCTTGAACAGTCTTCTGGATGTTCAAGTGGGGGTCTCAGTCCAAAAGCTTCAACAAATCCATTCTCAAATGAAACCCTGAAAACAAGGTTTAGGAGCAAGAGATGCTTACATGATCATTGTGGGGGAGGAAATTAACCCCAATTCCATTTACTACTAATTGCAGCTGAAATTTTACCATCACCACACAAGAAGAGGTCTTGTCTTTCTGATTAGCCAGAGGGTCTCTTCCTGACCTCACACATACTTTCACAGATAAATGTGTCTAATACATCATGTACATATTGTGAAATATGTACATTCCCAGTATGTGATGTTTTCTCACCTGATTAAAATAAATAATGGCTGTGACTTTCTCTTACAGGGACACAGATTGGTGTTCTGTCTTAATGAGCTGCTTCACAAATGCCTTAGTGAAAGGAATCCAGTGCAAAACAGAAGCCTAGCCATACCTTGCTACCACAGCTGGGTAGTGAGACAAGGCTGCTCCTTTATAGAAGTGGTGACAACTATATGGCAGAGCGTATTTGGTGTGCATACTGTTGAACAAGCACAGACCATGTTTGAACAGCTGCAGATTATTCAGTATCCTCCTGCCACAAGCAACACTCATCCCAGGCAGGTAATTTTGTGTGTGGTCTGTAGATTTTCAACATTATCTTTATACTGGAGAAGGGAGAAGAGTATTGCAGTATCAACAACATAAACATAAGGGGGGACTGTCACGCCTCCCTGGCGCCGCCGTCGCCCCCGGGGTCTCTGCCTTGGAGGAGGACCTGGCCGGAGGAGCCTCCTCGGCCTCAGACCAGTCCGAGGGGGAATCGGAGCTTGCCTCCCCCTCGGATGCAGCCAGGTTGCTCTGAGCCAGCACGGCTCCTACCACCTAGTGCTGCTGCTACTCCTCCTCGGCCAAGGCTCCTCTCTGGCCTTATATCCCCTCCAGGCCAGAGAGGTCCCGCCCCTTCCTCCCTTAGCCCCGCCCCCGACCTTCTCAAATAAGGGCTCCAGCCGGGTCACCTGGCTGCCTCTGAGGTAGCTGGCCGGACCGCCCTCATTTGCCCCGCCCGCGCTCGTCCGCGGCTTAGCTGTTGAGCGGGGCGGGGTGCAGGGGCGCGCACAGTCTCTGCCGCGGCCGGCGCGGCGGCTGGGTGCTTGCTGGCGTCATCCCCTGGAGGCCCTGAAGGAAAAAAACAGGGCTGAAGCGCGGTCGCCACGCCGGCTGCCGGCGGGGCTGGCCACCCCGCTCTCATCTTCCCTCCCTCCAATGGTGAGTGGCACCCCCCCTGCATGGTCTGGTGGGGTGGTTTACGTCCCGGGCTGCGCGGGGAGGGGCTCGTCCCGGGACACCCCCCCCCCCTCTTAACGCCGGCTGGACAGATGGGTCTTCTTCAAACACTCTCGACATATAGTCGGCTGGTATATGCTGGGTTCCGGGTCTGTGCTTGACCGTGAAGTCGAAGGGTAGCAATGACACGTACCACCGGAGAATCCGGGCGTTGTGGTCCTTCATACGCCTCATCCATAACAACGGGGCATGGTCAGTGACCAGGAAAAAGGGGTTGTTCACGAGATAGTATTGTAGGGACCCCACCGCCCATTTGACCGCTAATGCTTCTTTCTCGACAGTGGCATAATTACGTTCTGCCGGCTGTAACTTGCGACTGATGAACAGTATGGGGTAGTCCTGTCCGTCCTTTTCTTGCATGAGCACTGCTCCCAGCCCAGTGTCAGATGCGTCCGTGTGTAGTGAAAAGGGCTTATCGAAATCGGGGTTTTTCAACACTGGGCTTCGGGATAGGGCTGTCTGTAAGTCGTGGAAGGCTGCCTTTAACGTAGGGGTCCATCTGAGTTGGTTGGGGCAAGTTTTCTTCAGACAGTCGGTTAATGGACAGGCCCAGGTAGCAAAGTGAGGTATAAACTTACTATAATACCCGACGAGACCCAGGAACCGTCGGAGCTGTCTCTTCGTCCGGGGGACTGGAGCTTTTTCCAGGGTAACAACCTTCTCAGGAATGGGTCTCAGCGCCCCTTGTCTCACGACATAACCCAGGTATTTGAGTTCTCGAAAACCCAGGTGACTTTTTGAGGGGTTGGCCCGTAGGCCAGCGGCGTAAAGGGCGCGACAAACTGAATCCAGGTGTTGGAGGTGTGATTCCCAATCAGGGCTGAAAACGATGATGTCATCGATGTAAGCGGTAGCGAAACCTTGGCATTGGGCCAGGGCTTGATCTACCACCCGCTGGAATGTGGCGGCTGCCCCGTGTAATCCGAATGGCATCATTGTAAAGTGGTAGAGGCCTGAAGAGGTAGCAAAGGCTGTCTTTTCTTTGTCTTCTGTTCTCATGGGGACCTGCCAGTACCCCTTTGTCAGGTCTAGGGCTGACAAGTACTGGGCTGACCCGAGTTGGTCGATCAGAAGGTCTGCCCGTGGCATGGGATAGTCGTCAAAAGCGGCTATTTGGTTTAGCGCTCTATAATCCACGCAAAAACGGACACTGCCGTCTGGTTTTGGTACTAGGACGATCGGACTCCGCCAAGCGCTCTTGGAGGGCTCAATTACTCCCAGTTGTAACATCTTGGTCACCTCTTGTTCCACCTCTTCCCACCGTCGTCGGGGGACTGGACGCCAAATAGACCGGGCCACGGCGTCGGGAGGGGTCCGAATAGCATGTGAGACTCCTTCGATTCGCCCCGGCGTAGAGGAGAACACAGGGGTAACTGTTGTATCAACTTCTGTAGCTGTTGTTTCTGTATGGGGTCTAAGGCCGTGTCTATCTTGGGTCTTTCCGGGCCTTTGCCCGCGTTGCCCCACGGGATGTCCCCTTCCGACAGTTCTAATGGTTCCTCTCCCAGCTGACATTCTCCCCGCTGACCTGTCGGGGTCAGCCACTCTTTCAGATCATTGGTATGGATTCGCTTCCGTTGCCGGGTTTGAGCGCCGCACTGGATTTCGTACGAACAGGGACCCAAGACCCGTACCACTTTGTAGGGACCCTTCCACAATTCTTTTTCTCCGGGACCACACACGCGTCCCTTCACCAACACTTGGGCCCCTACCCCTAACTGTCGGAGTTGGGTACCCTGATCATACCGTTCCTTCTGGCGGGCTTGGGCTTGCGCCACGTTCTGCGAGGCTATGGCTTGGGCGGTCGCCAACCTTTCTTTTAACTGTCGGACATACTCCTGGGCCTCTTGACCCTGATACTCCCCTGGATCCTGTCCGACTACCTGCCCTTCCACCACCTGTAGGATGCCTCGGGGTTTGCGACCGTATAGTAATTCAAAAGGTGCGTAGCCAGTCGAGGCTTGAGGGGTCTCTCTAATGGCGAACAGCACCGGGTCAACGTATAGGTCCCACTGACGAGGTTGGTCCCCCGCTAGCTTGCGGAGCATGTTTTTTATCGTTTGATTTAGGCGTTCTACTAGCCCATCGGTTTGGGGGTGGGCAATGGCTGCGAATAGTTGGCGGATGCCTAATGTTTTACACAAAGCCTTGGTGATAGAGGCCGTAAAAGACGAGCCTCTATCAGATACGATTTCCCGGGGTAGTCCTACGTGGGCGAATAAATGAATCAGGGCCCGACACACCCCTGGGGCCTGTAGGGTGCGCAACGGGATAGCTTCCGGGTACCTGGTGGCGTAATCAATTATGACCAAAAAGTAACGGAACCCCCTTGGTGTGCGAGGGAGGGGCCCTACAAAATCCATGGCGATCCGGTCGAAGGGCGCCTGGATGATGGCCAATGGTTGGAGAGGGGCCCGAGGAGGGGGCCGCCCATCCCACTTTTGGCATCGTAAGCAAGTCCTACAGAATTGCTTAACGTCCCTTGAAATAGCCGGCCAGAAACACCTCTGTTGCAGACGGGCTAGGGTGTTTTTCACCCCCTGGTGCCCTGCCCAAGAGTGACTTAATTCCAAGAACTGTTGCCTATACCTTTGGGGAATCAACAGTTGTTGGACCTCCAGCCCCCTATTCCCTGGGACACGATACCACAGACCTCGCATTTGTTGTATCTGGGGCCACCTATTAGCACGTCTTTCATCCACCACCTGCCCGTTACTTACCGCCACCATTTCCCGCAGCTTGGCCAAGGAGGGTCTGTGTTCTGAGCTTGCAGGAACTCAGGGTCCTGTTCCCAATCCATGGCCATATCGCGGACGGTTGGTTGACCAACCGTTGCAGTTGCGGGGTCCGTAGCTGTGGACGTTCCCGGGCGCTCACCGTCATCCGCTTCTATCACCAATCCTTCTTCCACGTTGAATCCTCGTCGGATCTGGCCCAACAGGGCTCCGAAGAATGGCGCATCCCGCCCTATAAGCATGGGGTAAGGCAAGTGCGCTACCTTCGCAGCTTCCATCTCATACGACCGTCCGTTCCATGTCACCTTGATCCGGACTACAGCGTATTGTTCCACATGCTGATGAAAACAGGCTACGGAGGCCGTCCGGACTGTTGGTAGCCGGGTTGGTACTAACGCAGTCTTGACCATAGAAACTGAAGACCCACTATCGACTAGAGCCCGAATCCTTCGTCCTCCCAGCTGGAGGGACACCATTATGGCTGCTGGCCGTCTCCCGGGTGTCTCAGCATGCATTGCCTCCTCCCAACCCAAGTCGCACTCCATCATTGGGCAGTCCCTTCGGTAATGGCCCCACTGCCCACATGTGAAGCATGGCCCCATCGTTTTCCTGTCGGGGCTCTTACTCTCTTCTTTGAGTTGCGCCCGGACCCCTTCTGCGAGGGGTTGTCCTGGGGCTGGTAACCCTCCAGGCGGGCTCCATCGGGGCTGAACCCCGGTGAGGGGAGGGAATCGCGGAGCTAGCCGGGCCCTCCCACCTCGCGGATGACTTTCTGGCCCCTTTGTTCGCCACTCTGCCTTACTGCTCTCCCAGGGGGGCTCCCGGTATTCTGCTGCCAGCACATTCTCGAGTAACGCCATGGCCACTGGCAAGGTATCCGGTTTGTTGCAAAGCAGCCAATCACGGGCTTTGGGCGGCACCACGGCTAGCAGCTGCTCTAACACCACCTGATCCGCTACTTCCTCACTCTCAGCTGTCTTGGGTCGTAGCCATCTATAGGCCGCATCTTTTAAGGACGTTACAAAGGCCCTAGGTGGTTCCCCCTTTTTCCACTGCATCGTCCGGAATCTGTGTCGGTATGTTTCGGGGGAAATGGCATATCGTTCCAAAATGGAAGCCTTCAGGCGATCATACCGCTTACTGTCGTCTTTTGGTAGGGCTTTAAGGGCGGCCTGGGCGGGGCCCGTAAGATATGGCCCTATGATGATGGACCACTTCTCCTTTGGCCATCCGGAGGCTTCGGCTGTCCGCTCGAAGGCCTCAAGGTATCCATCAATGTCATCCTCGGGCCCTAGCTTTGTCAACTGCATGAAAGGTACCTTAGTTGCCCCGCTCGCCGCATCGGTACCTGTGGCCGGGATGGCCCCTCGACTGGTTTCCAGGGCTTGGCGCATTTCACGGAACAGCACAGCTTGGGACTCCTGATGTTGTTGCGTCATTTCTCTGACCAATCGTTGTTGCGCCTCCTGTGGGCGTTGTAGGAGATCCTGCATCATGCGTCCGTGATGTTCTGTTAGCCAACGACCGAATTGGGAGAAATCTCCTGAGGTTCCTGGGGCTGGTTCTGCTGGTTCCATTGTGGATTCTACTGCACTTCCAGCCGCCAAAGTCAACACGGGGGCCCGGATAATCGGGTGAGGCGGGCGCCAGCCAGGGGCTGTCGGCAGGCGGGGTGGGGGCTTGGCTATGTCTGCCCCCCTGCCCGCATTCTCCACCACGCTGTCACGCCTCCCTGGCGCCGCCGTCGCCCCCGGGGTCTCTGCCTTGGAGGAGGACCTGGCCGGAGGAGCCTCCTCGGCCTCAGACCAGTCCGAGGGGGAATCGGAGCTTGCCTCCCCCTCGGATGCAGCCAGGTTGCTCTGAGCCAGCACGGCTCCTACCACCTAGTGCTGCTGCTACTCCTCCTCGGCCAAGGCTCCTCTCTGGCCTTATATCCCCTCCAGGCCAGAGAGGTCCCGCCCCTTCCTCCCTTAGCCCCGCCCCCGACCTTCTCAAATAAGGGCTCCAGCCGGGTCACCTGGCTGCCTCTGAGGTAGCTGGCCGGCCCGCCCTCATTTGCCCCGCCCGCGCTCGTCCGTGGCTCAGCTGTTGAGCGGGGCGGGGTGCAGGAGCGCGCGCAGTCTCTGCCGCGGCCGGCGCCGCGGCTGGGTGCTTGCTGGCGTCATCCCCTGGAGGCCCTGAAGGAAAAAAACAGGGCTGAAGCGCGGTCGCCACGCCGGCTGCCGGCAGGGCTGGCCACCCCGCTCTCATCTTCCCTCCCTCCAATGGTGAGTGGCACCCCCCCCCCTGCATGGTCTGGTGGGGTGGTTTACGTCCCGGGCTGCGCGGGGAGGGGCTCGTCCCGGGACAGGGACTGACAGGCACCTGGTTGGCCACTGTCTGAACATACTGCTGGACTTGATGGACCTTGGTCTAATCCAGTTTAGCTTTTCTTATGTTCGTATGATATTCTAAAGGGGGTCAAGACCATGATGCAATTCAAGTGTATTGTTATGCACATTGAAGAAGTTGGCCTTGGCACTCTTTTTGTGTATGTTGTATTGCTTTCCAGAATTAGGCATTGTTTGCTCCTGTTCCAGGCTGGGAAAGGAGTTGAGATGCTTAGCCATTCTCTATTTTCTGATTCTCTGCCTGAAAAAGTCTGCCCCCCCCCCTCAGGTTTTGCATAACCTTCTCAGGATCCCTTCTGGATTCTCACAAGTTGTACATCAGAAATTATACTTTGGAGGCTAAATTCTACACTGTGCAGATTAATTGCCCCTGCAGAATTCCCCTCTCTATTCTCCAGTATTGATCTGTATTCTGAAGCCACAATTAAGGGTGAGAGTAGTGTTACAGGAGGGCTTTGAACTGTGCCTCATTCACACTGACCATTATCACCCCTGGAAGAACAAAAATCAGAGGGATATTTATTTGGGGGATTCATATGCAGCCTTGCCAGGGTCCCACTCAATACCTGACTACACCCTTATCTAACCTTTCAAATGGTATAATAAAAACTCTGGGGTTGGAAGGCGGTTTGGCAGATGTGGCCTCAGTTGCCAAATGATTGAGGTCTTAGTTTCAGAATGTTTTTACTTTCTACGTATCTTGTAAATTCCCATGAACACCATAGTTGACAATAGCAAGGTAGAAAATGGGGCCACTTGTGCTAGTATCTTAAGGTGGCCAATGGCTGGAAACTGGTCTCATGCTGTTTTTTCCTTCTCAGTGAAGCTAGGTTTCTTTTTTTATAGCTCCTTTTCCACATATCCCATGAACTGACCCTGGCACTCCTGAGCCATCAGACGGCTTCCTGGGAAGAGGCAGTGAAAGCCATTCTTGGAGCTGTGACCCGGAGCTATGATGCTGGAAATTTTACTCTCATGCAAGAGATCTGCAACATCATCCTTCCTAGAGGTAAAGTCTTAATTCCTCCTCCTGCTCTACAAAGGCATTGATCTACGGAAATGGAAGAGACTAATTTCTTTAAAATCCTTTTGGGAAAAAGGGGATCCAGTAACTTTGACTTGATGAATTACTGGTTTGTTTGTTTTTATTTACAACCTCCATCTTTATTCTGTACACTGAACTAGCACAGTTCCTTTTCCTTTGTCCCAACCTAAATATATAAAGGTGGATGATATTAGGTATAGTAAATGGAATAAACAAAAATATGTTTTTAATACATGCTGATACGATTTCTTGAAATCACAAGGAAAAGATCATTGAACGAGTCAGTTGAGCATGCCATGGTGAAACTGAAATACCATATTCTGAAATGACTTTTTTAAAGTCATTTATTATATAAATCTGGGTGGTTTGGATGTTATACAGTGTAGCCATCAGCTCTGTCTCTTTAAAAAAAAGTTTGTCTCCCCTTCCAGTTAAGTTATCGCAGTAACTTAATCCATTGATTCCCCATTGTTTTACTAATCATAACTGAATTCAATATTATGGCACTTCCTGTTCTAGACTGGCAACTAGGTGAAGAATAGCTGGACAATGAGTCTTCTAGGAGCATTTCTTCAGCTTTTAATTAGGCAAATTAATTCAGAATGATGCACGTTTAAGCAGTAATTCACTTCTGATGGATCAGATCAGTGCTCCATCCAGTCCAGCATCCTACCTCACAGTGGCCAACCCATTTTTCTGGAGAGCCAACAACAGGACATAGAGGCCGAGGCTTTCCCCTGATGTTGCATCCCGGCACTGGGCTTCAAATGTTTACTGCCTCTGACTGTGGAGGGTCCCTTTAGTCATCCTGGCTAGTAGCCACCTATTCTTCATGAATTTGTTTAATCCCTTTCTGAAACTGGCTATACTTGTGGCCATCACTTTGCTTGTGGCCATCATCCTTTGGCAGTGAATTCCACTTTTTAATCACGTGTCGAATTAGTTTTCTTTTGTCCATCCTGAATCTATTACTCCATCCTGAATCTATTGCTCATTGACTTCATGGAGTGTCCCTTGGCATATATGTTAGTAGCAGTTTTCCAATGTAAGGTTTCATTTGGAGGGAGGTTGGGGTGCTCAGTATTTCAACCATTTTCATTCTTCTTTTGACAGGTTGTGATCATCTGAGAGAGAAGCTGGACAGCACGGATGTGCAGAGCTTGGCAGTGTACAGGAGTTTACAGGCATTTGTGGCTTATGGGCAATTATACAATCTGTGGTGGAATCTCCCTGATGATTCGCTGGTCTCAGAACACCCAAGGCCTACCTCTGAGGTGTGCAGTAACAAGCAATCCACTCTCTATTGCCAGAGCAACTGTACAAGACCCTCTAAGCATGTAGAAAATATACCTGACACTGAAGCCAGGCCTGAAGAATTTTCCCAAAGGGACAATAATGGTACTAGCTCAGAAATGGGTTCTTCGCCCAACTCAAGCCTAAAGGAGAGACAAGTAAAACTGAGAAGCTGTGGAGTGCTGCTTTCTGAAGAACATGCTGCAGTCCAGAGTGTGCAGAGGGATATCTCTAGAGTTCAGCAGACATTGGCAGACATGATCTCCCAACATAAGAAAAATAACCTTCAGCAAAGCACCACTGATAATCAGGATTCCGAGGAAACACAGCTTTCGCTGCCAAGTCAGAGACAAAAGTAAGATTTAAGGAGAGGGGGGAAATGACATGAACTATACATTTGGACCGTTGCTTATGGTGATGTTGTAGAGAAATTATAGACTCCCATTGATCTAGGGAAATATGCACATGAGAACTTGACAAATGTGGTTGCAAGAGAAAAGGGGGTTTGGTGTGGAGTTTTGTAATCATCCTGATTAATTCATGCAAGCTTTAACTCCACGTGGAGCTGCTTGTGAGAGATCTATCTACATAGTTGGGCTGAGGCATGTTACTTGTAAAATGAAGCTCAGATTGCAGAATTGTTTTCCTTCAATTGCTACTAGGAGTAACTTGGGAATTTACAAACACTTACTATTCTGAGCAGTCATGGGTCTAGATAAAGTGAAACTATTGAAGGTTTCTGAATAATGAGCATTTCTGGTTACAGACTGTTCCCCCTTGTACAGTGCTGGATTATAAGGCATAACATTTTCTTGTTTGGGAATTAATTCTTCTTGGAATTACATTAGGGGAATGGAAGAGCAGTTGTAGATACTGAAGGGGCCAACAAATAATTGACTTTTTTTGCTCTCTCTGTGTTCCCTCTTACCAATGATTGTGGGACTGGCAAAAGTTTCTCTCATTTGTAATGGGATATGGAAAAGATAAGAAACATCGTAAGACTTGTGTTTCTTGTTTTCTTCAAAGAGTTTAGGGAAATTTGTCTTAACTGGGCTAGGATAGAAACACATGGAATGGGAATTTTAACATTTGCATATTATTAAGTGGTGTTAACTTTGAGGTGAATTTTAGTTCAGCATACTGTACTAATCCTGGCCATTTGATTCACTGAAAATCTTTAAAAGAATGAAGATTACTCACAAATATACCATTTTATTTAGTAAATGCACTGCCTTTAGACCCCTACTCAAGACATTTTAACTGTAGCAAAATCATTTTCATAATGCCCAAAGCCACAAAGCTGTCTAGATCTGATTTTAAGAGGGAAGTATGCTTATAGACTGAACAGACGTGTTTTTACTTCATATGAGTGCTTTATATATATAAGCCCTGTAGCGCAGAGTGGTAAGCTGCAGTACTGCAGTCCAAGCTCTGCTCACGATCTGAGTTCGATCCCGACGGAAGTTGGTTTTAGGTAGACGGCTCAAGGTTGACTCAGCCTTCCATCCTTTACCTTTTTTTTAAGTGCTTTATATAATGTTTGGAAATGTGATCTTAACTCTTTACAGTACGAATGAAGTCAGTGAGATGATTTCTCTACCAGATCTTATGAAACAACTTACAGAAGCAAATCAGAAACTAGCAGAGTTTCCAGCTAGTGTAAAGGTAAGGGTTAAAGGTTATATCAAAGTTGAAAAAATACAAACCATTAAAGTAAATGATTCCCATGTTCACCTAGTTGTTGCAGTTTCTTCAGCAGTAGAGTTGTGTACAGTTTTCATAACATGGGTGATAGCTAATAAATAACTTCATGTACTCTTGTGCTTTTATAATCAGATTAATAGTTAATTATCAACTGAAGGTAAATTACATGGCTAATGCTTTTTGAGTTTCATAAGGTACCAAACCAGGCTGAGTGAGCATATTCCAATTTATCTTTACAGGATTCACCTTTCCCAGATGTCCTGGAGTGCTGCCTGGTTATCCTTCACTTGGGAGCCCAGTGGGGGGTAGATCTGGACCCAGAACTACAGGAGAAGTGCTTGCACCTGCTTCAAAAATATAAAGGAACTGACGTATATAAAGAGGCTTGTAGGAAGTTCTTCACATGAATCTCCTCTTTCCTATCAAGTCATTTTTTTCCTTAATGTGAAGGACTAGTTGTGTATATTAATTTCATTCTAGAATGGATTAATAAATGCAAGTGGCTATGGTTATACAGTTACATTGGTCAGTAACTTTGCAAAGAGCCCACATCCTTTTTCAATATTGTAAAACTTTTTCTATTGTAAGGAGAATAATAGAGGCATCCATACAGTATTTTTGTGCCCAGTCAACCCACCCTTTGAGCTGCAGAAGGTTGTGGATGACATAACCAATAAAGAAAATGTGGTATAATAAACTCAAGCTGTTGTCAATCATTGCTGCAGAACATTTGTTATGAAACCAGTCTATTTGTTGGTAATGGGGTATGAAAACAGTCCACTGAAATGCAAATGGGTTTTTCAGTGTACATAACAGAGCACTGGTCCCTTTAGTCCAGCATCATAAAGTGGCTAGCCAACATGTTGCAGGGGAGCGAATCCTACAACAACCAGTGCTAGCTAGCTAGCTACCGTATATACTCGCGTATAAGCCGAGTTTTTCAGCCCCAAAAATGGGCTGAAAAAGCCGGCCTCGGCTTATACGCGGGTCAATACGGGGGGAGGGAGGGGGGAAACTTACCGTCGCCGCCGCGCCCGTGCTGCTTCCTGCCGCCGGGAGCGGCCTGGGGCAGCCTCCTGCAGCCGCAGGAAGGTTGCCCCGGCCCTTCCCGCCCCCCGCCGCCATTTTTCCCGGGCGGGAGGGGCCTTGGGCAGCCTCCTGCAACCGCAGGATGGCTGCCCCGGCCCTTCCCGCCCCCCGCCGCCATTTTTTCCGGGCGGGAGGGGCCTTGGGCAGCCTCCTGCAGCCGCAGGAAGGCTGCTCCGGGTCCCCCTGGGCCTCGCCGCCGCTTCCTCCCGCCGGGAGCGGCCTGGGGCAGCCTCCTGCAGCCGAAGGAAGGCTGCCCGGGCCCCCCCGGGCCGCGCCGCCGCCGGACCCTCGCCGCTGGAGAGCCCTGTCAGGTAAGCCTGCGGGGGGGGGGGGTGTTTATAAGCCGACCCTCGGCTTATACGCGGGTGCCTAATTTTTCCCCATTTTTGGGGAGAAATTAGGCACCTCGGCTTATACGCGGGTCGGCTTATACATGGGTATATACGGTATTTATTTCTTAATTTTGTTCAACTTTTACCCCACACTTTCCCCTGCCATGAGGGACTCAGGGCTGCATCCAGCAGTTAAAATGTACAATATGACAACATTCAAAATTTAAAACCTGATTCCCTAATATAAGAAAATGGTGCCCTGTATTACATATCCCTTTGTCAGCAGCCGGACCCCTCCAGCTAAAGGGTGCCGTGAAGCCACGAGGACCAAAGACTGACAGCAAAGCAGGATGCTGCTGTCCATAAAATGGAAGCCTCTTAGAAAGTTTTGAGAGCTATTTTGTGTGTATAACACGGGCAGGAAGATGCGTTTTCCCACATCCCAAAGGTGTGGCAGGCTAAGCAATGGGGCTAGCTGATCTCCATTGCCTCACCTTAAGGTGGTTTCATCAGCGCTCAGAGCCAACCATTAATTATCTTAGCTGCATCCATCCTGGGCAATCAATCAGTATTCAGGAGAATAGCCCAGGCATTCTCCTGCATCCTGACAACTCATCCAGCCTCTCCTTTTTGGTTGGACCCCTTTTTGGTGGGATGTAAAGCAATCAATTATTTGTCTCTGGCCGGTTTTCCCTTGCCAGCTTATCTCATACCACCTCAGGACTCATTTTGGGGTGTAAATATAGTCCTTTGGCCAGTCATAGTGTGTCTGATGGATCCATGCATACACCCCACTTGCATGTGGGCTCCTTTTGCTGCCAGAAATGCTGGCTGTCTCCCTCCTCAGCGCTGGCTTCTCTGAACGTCTCTCCGGGAAAGATAAATATCGGCCATCCCTTCTCTAGCTCTTGTATGATCCATGTGTGTTTGTTTACTCCTTGAAAGTGAATTATTTGTTTTTCAATTTACAAAACCCTTTTAATTTTATTTTATTTAAGAGTTTTCCCTTGAATAAATAAAAAGGGGAGGGGCATAGCTAAAAGAAAGTTATAGTAGGTAAAAGATTTAAAGAAGTATTAGAATGAAGAATTGATGTAGTATTAGAGAATCGTATTAGATGTAGGAAATAAGGACACTAATAGACAAGAGAGACATCAAGTCCCTAACTCTATGTAGGGTGATGAAGTAGTCCGTGCACCGGTGAAAAGTAGTGAATGTAATTCTATTTTCCTTTCCCTATTCTCCCTTTTTCCTTTGTATTTTGAAAAAAACAGTAAAAAAAAAAAGTTTTCCCCAGGATTAATCCTGGTATACATAGATTTAAAAGATCCTGGTTACCCGCCTCTCGCTCCATCTCGGTAGCTAATTTCCCCAACTAAGAGGTGGAGACTGCCTAATTCAGGTAACACCTTAGCATGAAAGCCCCATCATAAGTAAAAATGGGAAGACATCCAGCCACAGAGAGCTTGCAGGCCCAAAAAGTAAAAGGAAAAACCGACAGGAAGAAGGAAAAGGGGAAGGAAGGGGGGGAAATACTGCCAAGGAAGGAACAGGGAAAAGGAGAAGGGAAGAGTAACAGGGCGGGAGGGAGGACAGCTGATGTATCTGATCGTCACTGTCCTCAACCATACGCCCAGTTACAGAAGGGTGGGAAGGGAACCCGTTTCCCCTGCTGGGCCAACCACTTGTTGGGCTTGCTGCTCTCCCCTCCCCCACCCAGAGACTCAGAGGGGGACTTTGCTCAGCTATTCCTCCCCACCTGTCTGCCTGACATCCAGATCTTTGGGAGGCCATGTCTTACTCTGAAGTGCAGAAGTCTCTTCTCTTGCGGAACCCCCTCCCAGTATCTTCAGGTAGTTTGGAGTATGGCAGTATGAATCTCATGCATCCGCTGAACACTCTTGTGGGGGAACCCAGAAATCGCCTTTATGGAGGGAGGGGCTGTGGCTCAGTGGTGGAGCATCTGCTTTCCAGGCAGAAAATCCCTGGTTCACTCCTTGGCATCTCCAGTTTTAATAAATTGGTGCTGATCATGTAATATCTGATATTGAAAGACCTCCTTGAAACCCTGGCTCTCCAGGGAGAAAAAAATGAAACTTGGAAAGAATTGAAATAGACGCAGTACTTACTTTCCTAGCAATCCTAAGCCTGTTTTTCTTCTTTAAAAACATAATTAATTATAACTGATGCATTTTATCTAAAATTGTACTCTACCAGCACACAGAATTTAAACATATAAATCCCTGTTTTTTTTTACAAGTGGAACTGCAAATACACCCAATGCTAAAGATGGAGAGAACTGCAAATTATTGTATCTGTTGCTTTCTAAACACATTTTAATTTTGTCTCCCTAATCAGGAGGGCCCTAACCCTATGGGTTCCTATCTCCCCAGTGGGTATGGGACTGTCAATAGGAAGACACAGACTCCCAAGATGTCACTGATGTGAATTAAACAATTTATTGGAAGGCACTGTTGCACAAACACTACAAAAAACAAACTGCATTATACATGAATGAATACATGGGGAAAGGCACGGATATAAAACCAACAGAAAGATGTATGTGGGATACATGAACAGGCAGTGTGTAAGTAATAAGACATGAGTCTACAACACAGCTCTAAACCAGTCCTAAACCACTGCATTGTAAACATTGCTTGAAAATAGCAGGTTGTAAACGGAAAGCATAAGAAAGCTTAATGCATGTTAGCTGCTTTAAATATTGAAACTCTGTTGGCTGCCCTGACACCCTCCTGCCCTTTTAGTTATACCTCAGTTCCTTAGCAAGCACGTTATGCGGTTTCATAGCTACATATACAAGGATACGGGAGGGTAGAAGAACCAGGACCCTTGCAGGCTTACGGGCCTCTCAGCCCTAATGATTAGGAAGAGGGGAGGACAGAGCACAGCAGCTTGGGATTTGGCTCTTCAGAACAGGCCCATCCAGACACAGTCCTTTAGCCCATAGAATCACGCCACAAGGGAAGAATGAAAAGGCCATAAAATAAGGAAAGAATCCAGAAACTTAGGAGGGAAAATTACTCAAGCTGACAAAATAATGGACCCCAAAGCCCAAGTCCCAAGAGTATGCTTCTGAAGGCCTCAGGAGGCCGTAGGGCAGTATCCACAAGGCTACTTTGTTGGTGAAAGCCCACCCTCACCTAAAGGCTTTTTACCTTTCCCTTCATCAGTGTGGTCCCCATTCCCGGAGGGTGGAGAAAGAGGTGTGGATATATGATTTCCCCCTCATTTGTTGTTTATTTTGGCTCCTGGGGGTCAGAATGTCACTTTCCCATAAGTTTGTCTATTATTCCAAAACATGCCTGATAGGGCTGCTCTTATTGGCCATGAGACTGGTCTTTGTGTTAGTCAGAATAGCAGGTATTTCTCTAAGAGTTGATGCTTTTTCAGCAATCAGCAGTGCATTGTGGAGACTTCCAATGAAGATTTTCCAGCTGGGGATCAAGGAAACATGCTTGTGCAGGCAAACACCAAAGATTCCTTCTGATGTTGTAGAGGACACGGTTATGTCCAGTTGGGGAGCGGGCAATTTCAATTCTCACACCACAGGAGTATTTGAGGCTTTTTAAAAAAATAAGATCTAGCACCTAAGGACAGCATTAAGAGAGAGATACTTTCTACACCAATCTATCCACTTGACTGGCTTGTAGGGTCTTTAACGTTACAACTGTGATTACAAAAGTCACAACTTGAAATACAAATGAATGCCTACAAGGCTTGGGTGTGACATCCCTTTTTCATGATGCACCTTGCAAAGCTGTTGGTCATATTCAGTCTCTTATTCTTCTGTTCTATAATTCTCAGCCAGGTAAGGCACTTGCCAAACCTGTTTCCGTCACACATTTGTCCCTAGATGAGTTCATGTATCTAAAATCCTGTAGGGGGCATCATAACCACACTTTAAAAATGGGCCTGTGAAGGAAACTCATTGTTGACTGGCTAATGGTATAACCGCTGCCTTACACCTGCGTGGATAGCCTAAGCAGTCTTTGTTCTGTGTCTGTGAGCAGAAACCAAGCTGGAAACCTCCGTCAGCGAATGAAACCAGGCGCTTGGAAAATCCATCTTGTTCAAATATGAAGGTCTTACTTATAGGATGTATAAGGGTCAAAACTGTACCAAAATAACACTCGTTTCCAGTTGCCTTCTGGGCCTTCATATCTCTGGGTTGGGTCCGGTTGGGTGGGAGGCGAGAGTGTTTGCAAGGATGTGTCTTTGAATGTTCTTGTGCTAAGCCAATCACTTAGTATCTTGGGTTGTGCATACTGATAAACCCTGGCAATATTCAGGTTTCGGTTTTACCGAATAACAAAACCTGGGAATAAAGCCGAAGCCAGATAGCCAATAGCTGAATCAGCCAAATAGGTATTCGGCTTTTGTGTGCATGTGTGTGCTTTTCCCAATGGGAATTTTTAAAATGAGCTCTGGGGGAGGCATTTTTGGAGGTCGAGCTCCCAAATTTTCAGGGTAGCTTCAAGGGACTCTCCTTGCATGAACCCCGAAGTTTGGTGGAGTTTGGGTCAGGGGTCTGATTTTATGGGGTCTGGAAGTGGTCAACCTCCTCCTCCATAGAGAAGCATTGTAAACTTTACTTCTCTATGGAGGAGGGGGCGACTCCTTCCGGACCCCATAAAATCAGACCCCTGACCCAAATTTCTGGGTTCATGCAAGGAGAGTCTCTTGAAGCTACTCTGAAAATTTGGGAACTCGACCTCCAAAAATGCCTCCACATGAGCTTTGGGGAAAAAATCCCCATAGACTATAATGGACCCAATTTTTTTCAGTAAACCCGGAAATAGCCGAAATATCCCTTTACCAGTATGAGTACTCGGCTTATTCAGGGTTTACTGGGGGAAAAAATCAGGCCCAATAAACCCAAACCCTAAATTTACTGATTTTTTTTTTTGTACAACCCTAGTAGTAACTGATATTGAAAGACCTACTTGAGATCCTGGAGAGCCACTACCAATTAGAGCAGACAGTGCTGAAGTGCTGAGCAGCCTTGCCTTGACAGCCTTGTTTTCTTATATTGCAAGCAAAGAGAGGCAGGAAATATAGTATATCTGAACACTTGCTACCTTGGTTGCTAGTGCTCTCAGTGACCATTTACACCCACCTGAGAGGTAAATTAGGCTGGGAATGTGGAAAGGGCCCAAGGTCACCCAGTGAGTTTCCACAGAATGGCAATTTGAGGCCATAGTCTGAAACTCTAACCACTTCACCACACTGGCATTCATGTGGGGGCTGCTGTTGAACAGTAGCAAGCAGCCAGGCTTAGGTAAATCCCTAAAGATTGGTTGGTAGCAAGTTGCCTGGTAGTTGCCACCAAGCCTGACCCCAGTAAAGTTTGTTGGGGAAATTGCTAGGGCATCCGATGCAATGCCCAAGGGTACTTACCTAAGAGTACTTGCTTACATGTGTGTGTGCTGTGCACGGCTATTGTTACCACCTGTCTCTTCCATCCCATCTCCAGCAGAAATGACGGAGCTTGTCATTAGCAGTTTGGGGAGAGACCAAATATTAAAGGAATCTCTGTGTTGTAATAACTTGTATCAATTTATGCCTTAGTTTGCAGTGTGCTGTAGCACCATAACAACCCAATGCTATAACAATTCAGTGCTATATCACCAGCACTGGGATGCATTAGATTGCATTGGATTGTTATAGTGCTATGGCGCTATAGGGCAAATCTCAGAACATTAAAAAAAAAAGGACAAAAAAGAATACGCTGCAGAAAAAGGTGAGAAAAACAGCTCAGATATACAATCATCTGCTTGGTTGCCTGAAACATGTGTTCGCAATGAACAAAATGTTGTCTTTGCAGAATTCTATGAGGTGTGATGCTGCTTCGAGTTCCTAGCCCAAATTTCCCAACAATATTGGTTTCTGCTTTGTTTCCTACTTTTGCATTCCAGTCACCTATTATAAGCACATCTTGTTCAGGTGTGTGATCAATTTCTTTGCGGGAACTTGCATAAAAGCTTTCAATTTCTTGATTGATAATATCTTCTGATATTATTCAGTCAGACTTTGCATTATAGCCCCTGCTTGTTTATGCTATATCCTGCCTCACTATTAGAGCACTCTGTTTTTTCTGTTTGTCCTTTGAGATTCAGTGTGGTGTAGTGGTTAAGAATGCTGGACTACTATCTGGGAAATCTGGGCTTGAATCCCACTTGTGCCATGGAAGCTTGCTGGATGACCATGGGCCAGTCACACATTCTCAGACTAACCTACTTCACAGAGATGTTGGGAGGAGAAAATGGGGGAGAGGAGAATGATGTAATCTGCTTTGAGTCCCCATTGGGGAGAATGATGGGGTACAAATGAATTAAATAAAATTAATAAACATAAATAAAACACAGTTTTCTGACTGAAAATGTCCTAATCCAGTCCGCTTTAGTTCACTCTCTCCCAGGATTGCAATGTTTAAACGTTCCATTTCTCATTTTACAATTTCCAGGTTACCTTGATTTATACTTCTAATGTTCCATGTTTCTATTGTATGCGCTAAACATCTTTTGATTTTTCTTTTGCATCCATTCACGTCAACAACTAAACATCCTTTCAGCTTTAGCCCAGTTGCGTCATTAAGAATAGTGCTATTTGTAGTTGTCCTCAGCTTTTCCCCAGTAGCTGACTGAGTCCCATCTGACCTGGGGGTTCCATCTTCCATCACTATATCATTTTGGGTTGTTTCATCATAGGGGTTTCGAGGTGAGAGATGATCACAAGTGGTTTACCATTGCAGTACTAACCAGGGTTAGTTGAAGTGTCACCTTCCACTACTACTGCTGCTGCCCAGTAGCTAACCCTTCAAGGATTCCTCTGCCCCACCACCACCATTGGAGCTCCAATCCTACACAGCCAAATTAATAAAAAGAAACAAGCATGTTTTTATGAATGCAGTTGCTATCATCACACAGGGTGATCCCAACTGTTTACTAAAGAAATCCTGCCAATTTCAATAGCCTACTTCTTAATAAAATTGCAGTCTTGATGTTGCAGTTCTTCATGTGGATGTTAATTAGTTCACGTATGCCTCTGTAACTTCATATTGTATCTGCTCACCTCATTTCACCCTGTTTACATTTTGTGCACCATAATGTTGGCAGTATCTCACACCAATGCTGCATTATTCTTTGGACTGGATCTTGTTTTGAACTCGCCTGTCTTTGTATCACCTTTCCTTCCATAAAAGACACTCATATACAACTGAGTGAACTAAGGCTCACAAAACCTTCTGCTGGAATAAATGTTAGTCTCTTAAATGCCACTGGGCTCCTTTTATAATCCTGCCAAAGTCACTTAAGAGTAAATGCCAGCGAATCCTTTATTTGCAGTGAGGAAATTACACATTCGTGGAAATGGGGCTGCTAATTTGCAGGTAGGAGCTGGAGATCTCCCAGAAGTACACATCCCTTGACTAGAGGTCAGATCCACTGGAACAAACGGCTCCTTTGGAAGGTGGGCACGATGATGTTATACCCTGGTAAGATCCGTCCCCTCCCCTCCCCAGGCTCCACTCAATGTGAAACCATTTCCATGTAACCCTGCAGGCTGAAACTAATTCGTTCTCCTTCATAGTCCTCCTTCCTTACAGGACTTTGCTAGCCTTGCTTTGGGGCCCTGCTAGACAACCATGACTAAAGTCACGACTCTTAAACGAGGATATATATATATATTAAAAAAAAAAGCCGCCAAGTGTTCATATTCTGCTTTACTCAACATTTTCCTTCCACACCGCACGCCACCACGGACTAGCCCAAAAACACACGTTCACCACGCAGTCCCCCCTCTGACTCTACGCATGCTCAGACTGCTTTCCTTCTCGTCTTTTCGCTTACCTTGGAAGTTGGGAACGGGGGGGGGGCGAGAGAGAGAAACCCCGGATGTTTTCCGCTCTAGGAATGCCCGTTGTCTCTCTCTGTTCGGCGCATGCGTGAGGTGAGGTTGAGGACGTACGCCGAACCACCGAGTGATGGAGAAGAGGTAGGGTAGAGCGACCTGAGCAAGACGGAGGAAAAGAGTAACGGTCCGGCGGTCGGTTCTCCCGCTTTCCTGGTGAGGGGTGGGTCGGGGTACCCCGTTTCAGCCGCAGGCCCGGAGGGAAAGTCGGAGATGAGGCGGGAGGCGCTTAGGGGCGGGACAGGGGGGGGGGTGTTTTTTTTGTTTTGTTTTGTTTTTCACACCGGATTTCCTGGTTGTTTTTGAAGCCTGGTTGGTCTTGTGGGAGAGTGGTAATAGTGACAGTGGTTTATAGGAGACAATGGTAGTCTCAAAGGCGGGAGTTCAGACTCGCCCCCCCCCCTGGGGGGGGTGTCGTGAAAGTTCTTGACCTTTTTAAAAGCGCTCAGAAATGGCTCTTCGCGTGCTTCCTGCTTGACGAGGGAGGAGGCCATGCGGTGCAACCTTGGTGTCCCTGTATTTCCGACGGTGCAAGACCGAGACGTCATATACCCGTATTCCGGGTTGGGGAGGAGGCAGAGAGAGACTGACGAGGCCCTAAGAGAAACCAGTGATTTTGTGGCCTGTACCGTTGTCTTCCAGATTAAGCTGTCGTCGGTTACAGCCCACGTCTTCAGATGCGATGAATTTCTTTCCACCCCGTCAATCTAAAATGCCTGCATGGCGAGGATCCATTTGTTGTGTCCGAACATGTTGGCTCTCGTCCGCTAAAGCTTACGCTGGAATGCAATTGGGCAACTTTTCACAAGGCTCCTATTCATTGTTGCTGCTTCTTTGTAATTAAAGCAGTCTTGCAATCTAGTGTGGGTCCACGGTTGGACTACCATCCTGCTCCCATGAATTGCAGGCAGATTGTGCTCTGAAGAGATCCCGGATATGTCCAGAAAGTCAGGGGTGCATGTGTTATGTGTGTCTTTTCCAGTGTATGTGGGCAGGATTGTGGGGGCAGCCTGGCAATAGATTTGTATGCTTGAGATATTTGGACAAGCATGAAAAACAGGTGGAGAAGAGCATTAGTCATGGAAACTGGGGTTATCCTGAAAGAGGCGGAGTTCCCTGGGCAAGAACGAAACAGGAAGGAAATGAAAGCAGGCGAGGTTCTAGATGGGAGAAATATCTTATTATTGGGGTTGTGGGTGTGAGGCCGCCTGTTTTTGACATGGAAGTCTGAGCAGGGTGTTTTGTAAAAGGAGCTGATTCCAAGCAGATCCTGGAAATCCCATTGTTGTGCTTGGCCAGCTGTATATTATTATCATCTATATTCCAATAGCAAGGTTGGCCAAATCTGAGGATACTTAAATCCAGTGATTGGAACTGCGAACGAGCAAGACATATCTTTCTACAAATTTGAAAAGAGCCCCAGGTTTGCAGAAAAATATGCAATCTAAAGAACAACAACAACACACCCAAACATTGGTGTTTTTTTAAAAAAAAATCCCAAAATGATAAATGGAGTGCCTGTAGCATTAAGAAATTGATACCTTCAGTGGCCATTGCTAGGCAACCACAGGTTTTCAGGCTGGGTTTCTGTGAGTAAAAAGGCAAGGGGAGGTGGTAGAGTCCTTTACAGGGCTGTTTTGGCCTTTCAGGGTGGACCCATTGGGGCCAGTCCTGAGATAAGGTTGCCAGATCTAGGCTGGGAAATTCCTGGAGATTTTGGTGTAGAGTCTGGGGAGGGAGGAATGATGAGGGGAGAGACCTTAACTGGATATGCTATAGAGTCCACCCTCCAAAGCAGCCATTTTCTTCAGGAGGACAGATTTGCACCATCTGGTGTTCAGTTGTAATTCCAGGAGATCTCCAGCTCCCACCTGGAGTTTGGCAACACTAGGTCTGAAATTGTGGTGGGGAGTCGGTTTCTTTTTTGTGATTGCTCTATATAGGCGCTGAGAAAAGGCGGACATCTGTCCTAAACCTATAAGACCTAAATTGTCTCAAGTGTATGTTTTAAGTGGCATTAAATGGAAAAATAGATCTATTCAAAATTCTCAGCACCTCAAAGAGAGTTTAGCTTTAGCATCTGTAAGAATGCAAAGGTGGTTTTTTTGTAACTTTGATAAAATGGTGGAAAAATTACTTCTTTAGTTATCGTGTCTGTTGAGTATTATAGTATCTCAAAATATATAGGAAAACAAGGAAAGAAGCAGCAGCGAGGGGCGTTCCCGGGCTTGAAGGAGTTACGAAACTGACTAAAGTCAGCTCCCCACTGGGAACACCCCCTGGTCTCTTCCAGGATTTAATTCCCAGAGAGGCTGTGCCAGCAGGGGAGCCCTGTGCAGTTCTGCAGTGCCAAGGTGCCAACGGGAATGCACCCCCCCCCCCGCGGGTGGTTATGCTGGGGGCTTAGAAATGTGCTCTAAGTCTTCATAAACGTTACTTGCTGCTTTTAATTCTGTTCAGTATAATTCTTGTTTTGTATGGTAAATGAGAAATATGATCATGAAGAATGCACATTTTCCTTTCATTCCCATCCTCCCCCTTTCTATTCTCCAAATATTTTTTCTTACCTTCTGGCCAGATCAGTTTGCTGCACAGAATTTCAACAGGTCTGTCATTTAACCTGTGGAAACTAGCTTAATTACTTAATAGGATGAATAGTAATGTAATGCAACTAGTGTATAATAGTAGCTAAAAGAATGAACCCTGATTTAGGTGTTTGGTGGCTAAAATCTAATCTTGACCACAGATTTTCTAGATAGCCTTTGGTAGGCCACTGTCAACCTCAGTTCTCACATTTTCTATAGTGGTATAATCCTGGTTTACCTTACAGGGCTGTTGTAAGGATTATTATGATAACATATAAAGCACTTTGAACATTGAAAGTGTTATACAAGTGCTAAGTATTATTAATTCCCATTAGTATTTTGCTAATGAAACAGTTACTTTTCTTTGTTTAGCTGGAAGGGCCTATGTGGGAAATGCATTGCCTTTGCCAGCATGAGATGTAAATGGCTTAGATGTACTAGAATCAACTTGTGGCCAAAGCAGAACAGAATATGCTATAAATATTAGGTTGCAAATATCCTCCTAACAGGTTTTACACTTATTATCTGCCATGAAATTATTATATTTTAAAATGTAGTGATCATTGCCTTGTGTTGTGTGGAGAATTTCCACTAATGGAAAGGAGTAATCTGATTCACCTCCCACTGCAGACATGTGATGTATGCTGTACCTAGGGGTCCCTGGTCCCATAGGAACAGCATTTTGGGTCCATTTGGGGCTGCAGTGGGAGGGGGGAGTGAGGGAGTCCTATCCCACTGACAGAAATGACCTCTGTTAGTGGAGATCTGTTGCAGGATCCTGTCATTGTCTTTAACCAAACCAAAGTAAATAGAGAACAGCTATGTGTAATTATCTACTAATAACTTGCCCTGATGTAAGAATGCTGTTTTAAATTAGAAATGTGTGGTTTACCCCATGCTTCTTTCATACCAAGTGCTCATATTTGAATTGCAGACAGAAGAGAGAAAAGTAGTTCAGTACTTCAGCTTTAGAGTCACATGTGCCAGACAAAGCTTGTGTCCTTAATTAGGAATGTCGAAGTCTGCAATTCTTTGTGCAATAGGAATCACTACTGATCGGGGTGCCCATTTAGTGTGACGTGAAGTATGATGGTTTTGACAGTAATTAAGCTTAGGTACGTTGTAGTAAAGTAGTATTTTTATAGTGCGTTTTATTTTGGCATTTTGCAGTTTCCATCATTGTCATCGTGACTGTGGTGCAGAACTTTCAAGATGCCGGCAGCACTTGCAGAAAACAGTCAGGTGATCTGTGAAGTGTGGGCAAACAATCTAGAAGAAGAGATGAGGAAAATTCGAGAAATTGTTCTCAGCTACAGCTATATTGCAATGGTAAGCATGCTTCAGTGTTCAACCTTTTTTCTGCATCTAGGACTTATTTGTATATGTGGGTATAAATTTTGTTATAATGTGTGCTCAACTGGTCAGTAGACATGAACCAGGAGCACAGAGGTATCTTTCAATGTTTCTTGCATTTCTAGTGCAAATTTAACACAGGTGCCTAACTATTTGTATGCTGTCTCAATTGCTCTAAAAACAGACTGTTTTGTAAATCTTGCACTTGTGCATTTTTGCACAATACTTTTCAGAAATTGGCCTTCACATCCTATTATGTGCTCTGAAAGGCAGGTGGCTATTGGAAAGAGAATGCTGGAGTAAAGTAAAGCAGTCCTGTTCACATCAAAACATAACATACATGTAGGGTTACCAGCTCTGGGTTGGGAAATACCTGGAGATTTGGGGGTCGGGGAGCCTTAGATACTTCACCCTACTAGTTTCTAGTTGCACCCTTGAAATATTGGGAAAACAAAGCAAATAATCAAAACCATCCAACTGAAAATGTAACAAGAAATAGTTGGTAAAATGTCTCTCTGTTGCCGAATGGAACAAACAGTTCTGTTAAAAGGCTTGAGAGCATAGGAAAATGAGAGGTCATTGTATTAATAATACTGGAGATTAATTTTAGTTAGTCCACTGAATAGTCAATTTTTGGTGTTATTACCTAGGTGAATTTCCCTGGTTATTAATACTGTAGTAAAATTCTTCCCTTCTCTGCATAGGATACAGAGTTTCCCGGAGTTGTCGTTCGACCCATCGGTGAATTTCGTAGCTCTATTGACTATCAGTATCAGCTGCTGCGGTGTAATGTTGATCTCCTGAAAATCATCCAGTTGGGCCTGACTTTCACAAATGAGAAAGGAGAATATCCTGCTGGAATCAACACCTGGCAGTTTAACTTCAAATTCAACCTTACGTAAGTTTGTGTGTGTGTGTGTGTGGGGGGGGGGGGAATAATCTTTCTGTTCTATTATGAAAAGTGGTACTAAGTAAAAACACAGCAAGAAAAATTCCCATGTTAGCATGAAGGATTATACTTCAAGCTGAATCTTCGACCCTAGAAGTTGTTAATAATTGGTCTTTTCTCAAAACCGTATTAAAGCATTGCTCTTAATCCCAGGATGATCACCAAATTATTTGGCCTGTGAGTCTAGACAATAAAACTCGATGGCCTCTTACCAGATTTTCTTTAAAATCAGGAACAGTTTATTGCCTAGGAGGTATTTTTTCCCCTGTGGCAGCAAATTAGGAAGCTATTTCCAAAAGCTGTAATCCACTGCCATTTATGTAATACGTATGTGGAGTAAAGATTTATTAAAATAAATTACTGTGATATATATGGATGATAGTCTTGTCAGCTGGTGTCTTCCACTCATCCAAACATGACGTTGGAACAAATCCATCATATCTGATTACAAATTCAAGTCAAGGTGCATTTCCTTACATGCAAAAAATATGTTCATATTCAGGGTTAGTATGTTCTAACTGTTTTAAGGATTGCCTCTGCATTAATTTCCTAGAGGGATGGTTAACAAGTGTGTTAGACATAGCAGTACATGGAGGGAGCATCAGTAGTGGTGTGAGGCATAGCCACATGTGGGTGTATGTGATAGGGCATGCAGCAAAGGCTGAGGCCTGCTGGTATTGTTGGACATAGCACAAAAGCCTGCCTTGTGCTCTTTCCATCCTTGCCAGTGCAGCCACATGAATTGCAACATGCCTGAGACTTCTGCGTGGGAGCCTCTGGTGGTATGCTCCCAGTTTGTGCTGGGTACAAGGTTCTCCTGTAAGGCAGAAGGCAAAGGCTGAGACGTTTGTACAAAGCTGGGGTGAACTTGGAGACTCTTCTATTGCTTCCAGCACAAATGAGCACACCTTGAATTGTGGCATCTTGGGAGACTGCCTGTTCATCACTTATGGTTACAGCAGTCTTGGGTTAGAGGAGTGCCGGACTTTTGTGCACCCTTTTCTGTTGGAATTTGACTGCTTCCCTGTACAGGTGAGCTGTATGATCCACTATCCAGCTTGAGGCCTAGGATGGATGTTTCGACTGACCCCTCTGCCCCTCAGCAATCCTGCTTCCCCATCATCCTGGGAATGTTTTGCGGCCCTTGTAATTCCAGAACACATTATCTCATAGCAGAGGCCAAACTTGATGCGTTTTACCCTTGAGAGATCAGATCACTTTTACCAGCACTTTCTCTTAATGGTTGCAACTATATGGCTACTGCAAATTTTTGGTATGTGTGGTAAGTACCATCAAGTCACTTCCAACTTATGGCAACCCTATGAATTAGTGACCTCCCAAACATCCTAACGTTAACAGCCTTGCTCTGGTCTTGCAAACTGAGGGGACATGGCTTCCTTGGTTGAGTCACTCCATCTCATGTTCGGTCTTCCTCTTTTCCTAGCATAATGTCTTTTCCAGTGACTCTTGTACTCTGGCTACATTAGGAGGAGACGATAGCCTCAGTGTGGTCGCTTTAGCTTCTAGAGAAAATTCAGGCTTGTAAATGCAAATCTCTTTAATCCTTTCCACACAGTTTTCAATGCTTTGAAAACTAAGTACATGTTGCATATTGCATAATTTTGAGTACTCAGTCATGAAATGTAAGTACAAGATAAATTGCTTTGCCGAGGGGAAGAGGGTGAAGATTTAGGCTCAATGACATTACGCCCACTTAGATTGGACAAATTTATCACCTACCAAGAGTTAATTAACTGGGAAGGGGAAAAAAGCTCACTAAAAGACTTTCAGTTACTTAAAGACGATTTACAATGGCTTCAATATTATCAAATTAAATCAGTATTTACACAAGATATGAAGAATGGATTCTCTAAAGAGAAATCGCCTTTTCACAGGATGTTATTAGATAATAACACTCAACTGATCTCTAAAATGTATAATCTTCTTTTAACAATTTATTGTGAGCAGGAAATAATTAAACCAACAATGATTAACTGGGCTCAAACTGTGGGACATGATATTGCTTTAAATAAATGGGAAAGATTATGGGCGAAAGACCTGAAAGGAATAAATGCGCAGTCAATTCGAGAAAATATATATAAAATGATGTATAGATGGCATTTAACACCTAAGAAGATTGCAAGGATTTATAAAGTGACATCCCCTAAATGTTGGAAATGTAATAAAGTTGGTTCTTTTTATCATATGTGGTGGACTTGTGACAAAGCTAAGGATTTTGGGGATATGATTTATAATGAATTAAGACTAATAGTACAAAAAATATACCCAAAACACCAGAAATGATGCTATTAAGCATGATACCTGATGACTTGTTAATACAAAGGACTTTTTTGATCTATGCGACAACAGCTGCAAGATTGCTCTATGCAGCAAAATGGAAAGGGGCAGACACTCCTGGGAAAGAAGACTGGATTATGAAAATGTTTGAACTGGTGGAAATGGCAAAATTTACAGCTACTTTAAACCAAAAGGACAATGTTCAATTTATGGGGGAATGGGAGGCTTGGATGAAATATTGTGAATATGAACTAGGACTGGGGAAAATGGAAGAGTATCTTTTAATCTGATCTAGATGATATTGCTAACATAAAGAAGTGTAATTAATTATATTAACAGAATATTTTGATTGAAATTTAACTGAGATATAAGAATAATTAAGATTATCACGACGGGATAGAATACTTTATTAAGAGGCGGACGGAGGTGATGGGGAAGTTAACAAATTTTCCTTTGTTTTTTATTTTATTAAGTACTTAAATAACTATAACAACATTACTTATGACTTAATTTTTTATATTATTTTTATTGTTGTTTGTTAACATGGAAAATTTATATTATATAAACCAATAAAAAAAAAAGATTTAGGCTCAATGACAACTGATGTCTAATGCTTATTTGCCTTTCCCTCCTAGAGAAGATATGTATTCTCAAGATTCTATAGATCTTCTTGCAAGCTCTGGGCTGCAATTCCAGAAGCATGAGGAGGAGGGGATTGATACCTTGCATTTTGCAGAGCTGCTTATGACCTCTGGTGTAGTGCTCTGTGACAATGTGAAGTGGCTTTCATTTCACAGGTTGGTCAAATAGACTTTTTCTTATAACTGTTATTCTGTGTTCATAACACTTTGTGAATATTCTTCCTTCGTCTTCTTGGTTTGTAGGGCAGAAAGAATTGTAGGGTTGCCAGTATTTTTTCCCCCTTCCCAGCAGGGCCTTTGTGCTGTCTCCAGCTATGCATCAAGTAAAAATTCAGCAAAGAAAGCTTTCCCCATCATTCTTGAGTGCTGGCAAAATATTTTGTTGCCGAATGTTTGGTTGTCGTGCATGGATTATACAAAAACCCTGTACAACAAAAATGATTGGGCAACCCAAATCATTAATATAAGTAAAGTAATAGGAGCTGTAGAGTTAAGTGGTACTTCACACATATAGGGCAGGCAGAGCATAAATGGATTGATTGCTTTTAAATGCTGGACTTGAAAACCTCATCTCCCAGAAACGAGTAGTTGTTTTCAATTATGAATACTTGGCTTGTACTTTTCACCAGCAGCAATTCACAAGTACTTGCTGCCTGGTAGAATAAAGTAGATGACTCTGCCCTGCTGCCTCTTGTGCCATCTTTCCACTTGGGAATGCAGACTTCTGTCATATTCATTCTCTGCTTCTTACCAGTAACTCCCTCAAGGTTGTTACCTAATAGCTGTACTTCAGTAGCTATCTTCTGATTTTGTAAAGGATGTGTTGAAGTAGGGAGAATGTGATATAATACAGTCCTCTGTCATAGCAGACGCAAGCCCTAGACTGTTGCTGGGTGACATCTCTTTTCACCATTTCTCCAACAGTGGCTATGACTTTGGTTACATGGTGAAACTCCTAACAGATTCAAGGCTTCCAGAAGAAGAGCATGAGTTCTTTCATATCCTGAACCTTTTCTTCCCATCCATATATGATGTTAAGTACTTAATGAAGAGCTGCAAAAATCTGAAGGTACTTTCAGTACTGTGTTTGCCAAACTTGCTGTAAGTTGGGTTTGCTTGTGTATATGCAAGCACAAAATTGAAGTAAACCAGCGTATGGATTATATTGTCTTTTATGTTTTCATAATCACCAGGCATATATAATTTAAATTGCCTTGGCTTTATATATGTATATTAGGGCTGGGAGGAAAGGCAGCATGATATAGCCTGATCTGGTCAGATCTTGGAAGCTAAGTAGGGTAAGCCCTATTGGGATGGGAGACCACCAAGGAATATCAGGATTGTTATGCAGAAGAAGGCACCGGCAGACCACCTCTATTAGTCTCTTGCCTTGAAAACCCCGTAAGGGGTCACCGTAAGTCGGCTGCAACTTGACGGCACTTTATACACACGCATTAGGATGCTGGTCAGTTGGCTGCCTACCATTTTATCATGACCAAATCCAGAAAATGTAAAGAAAGTGCTGTCTTTTTTGATGGGATATGGGGAAGGCGGTTGACGGTTCAAATGCGAATCCTTAAAGCTTGCATTTATAAGATCTGCAAATAGCAGGAAAAAATCTTTTTTGAAAGGCTAATGTAAGGTATATTTGGACCAAAACTGTGATCCAAATTGTAATTTTTTTGAGGCTTGCTGATATGAGAACATGTTTTGGGGATAGGTAGTTACTGCATTAAATTTGCCCACATAATCCTGTTCAGAAATCATATTTCAGTCTTCTAGACTGAAATTTATTTTCTATGCTGCAGTATATTCTTGGAAATTTACATAGTAAAGTGCTTTATATCAGCTGCAACAGTAATACATATTGTTGTGTAGTAGTCCTTAATATACAGAGAGAGCCCATGTATGTTTCTTAGAAGTGATGAGGGTGGATTAATGGTTCGGCATAGTTTTTAAGGTGGGCTTCATTATTGGTGGGGGAAGAACCCAGGCCTTGACATAAGTCACATTTTTACTCTTATCTCATTTCAGGGTTGAGGCTAAAATGTTGCTCAGAGCTTTTAAAAAAAATCCTCATAACAACCCTATGAGGTTAGGCTTTGTGTGTATGACTGTCCAGGGTCACCCACCAAGCTTCCATGTTAGAACGGGGATTTGAACCTGGCTCTGCCAGATCATAGAATGACACTCTCACCATTGTGTCACCACCACCAATACTATTGCCATGTCATTAGCTGCTGTCAACTTGGGTTTTGTCCGCTGGATCACTTAGTGGTGTCATTACTAATTGGTCACTAAATTCTTATGCAAGGTTAACTTTATTTGTAAAACGTAAATATGAATCTTTGTTTATTGCAGTGCACTATCTATAGGGCTGCCCTTGAAAGTATTCTAGAAATTTCAGGTAGTACAAAACATGGTGGCCAGCTTTTGATCCACTGTCATGCCAAAGGTTCATTATTCCTGTATGAAGACTGCCTCATTGTCTGTTTCCAGACTCAGTTCCAGGTGTTGCATCAGACTAGTTCAGTTCTCAGATTTGTTTCTGCATTGCAGGGAGGTCTTCAAGAAGTTGCTGACCAGCTAGATTTGCAGCGGATTGGACGGCAGCACCAAGCTGGATCAGACTCTCTACTCACAGGGATGGCATTTTTCAGAATGAAAGAGGTACCTTCAACATGCCTATTCTGACACATCAGGAAGGGAGTACATAGGGACTTAAATAGCTCAACACTCTCATAGCATTTTCAACCCCTTCAGGCTAAAGTGCAATTTTCATAGTATTCAGAGTCCCTTTTCCATGGGTCATGCAAGCACTGCAGATATGTCTTAATGTAATTACATGACAAAAGTTACAGGGGATGAATGGCACAACTAGAAATGTAATGTTGTTTTCTCTCTCCAGTTGTTCTTTGAGGATACAATTGATGATGCAAAGTACTGTGGGAGACTATATGGCCTTGGTACCGGAGTGGCTCAGAAACAGAGCGAAGATGTTGAAACAGCCCAAGAAAAAATGAGTATTTTGGCTATTATCAACAATATGCAGCAGTGACAAGTTTTACACAAGGGGCCATGAAAGTAAACTGCCTCCTTAAAACTGTTTAGCATCTCTCAAACCAACAGCAAAACTGCTAGTGTTTTTGTACGGGGCAAAATGCATCTTTATGTCCAATCCCAGGAGATGCCGATCAAGTGATTTCGTAATTACTGGTATAGTATTTTGCCTGTGTGTGAAAACCAGAGGGACAAGTTACAATGTATATACTTCTTTTCTTTTAAACCAGACTGAATCTGCAAGGAGTAAATCTTTTCAGAACTTTCAGCAGAGCTGAGGTTCTCTCGTGCACTTGCAGATTCAGCTTTTGAAAGCTTATTTTAAAACTTCTTTTGCTCTCTGTGAGGGTGATGTGTTTTTCAGCCCTCTGCTAGTTTTTACCTTTTGTGTAAGTCAATTTGTGACCATTCAACCCTGGTGGTGGAGATAATGCATGAAAGTAGCAGTCATAATGGCTGTATTTGGCTAGCATTATACCTAGCACCTCCTTTCCTTTAGATAGCTGGGCCATGGAGTATTATATTAAGTTTAATCTTTACTATAGATTGGAACAAAATTGTCTGCATGCTTCAGACTGCATTTAAGTCTGGACCAAAGCTATTTCAGTTGCTTGGTTTCACTTCAAGTGAAATACTTTATCCTTCTCATAAACTGGAGGTTCTTAACGTGAATATTACATGTTGTATTTAAGATTTTACAACCAGTGAAAGTTAAAACTTCTAGATTTCCCTTTTATAGTACATTACAGCCCCAGATTGTTGAAAATGGCTATAGAGTAAGAAGCTATTCTGAAGTGTATTTGATACTTCTGCAAGTCTCATACAGTCCTGAAAACCAAATGGAAGGCGACAGCAGTCTGGTATTTTAACAAGCTTAAACTCTCCACCATGCACATCTTGCAAGCTGATGTTGAAAATGCTTGTGTGTACATATTATTGGTTCTTAATTTTGTAAAATAAAGGCTTTTCTTAAGGCATGATACTATTTTTGACTGCTGTTCTTATTTTGAGAAGATATCCATCAAATTCTGCTGACAATCTAAGACAAACCCTGACTTCAGACAGAAGCTTTCAGTAAGTAGTGGAATACCAACCAAAAATCACTTTGCTTACTTGAATACATAGCATAATCCAGTGATGCTTAGGAGTCTTTCATTAATGCTGTTCCCCAATATAGCACCTGCCCCATGTTCCAGGAAAGTGGGCAAGGCCATTGCTTAGTAAAACTTGCAGTTGACAGGTGTTTACTACCTCAAAATATCTACTGCCCCAAGGATTAGAGGGTGGGTGAGCTGCAAGCCGCATGCCTGAGATGGAAGGGCCTATCCTCTGCGCTTGCATTCCTTCACCTAAGCTGCTGGTCACAGTGGGATCATGGTGGTTTTACTCCCCATTTTCCTTGGCCAGCTGGCTTTCCTCCAGGCGTCTTGGTAATCTTCCCATCTTGCCTGACCTTCTGTGAACCTCATACTGTTGAGGCAGCTCTTCCTCATATTCCAGAACCAAGCACTGACTAAAGGTGCAACAGTAGTAGAAAGAAAATATTACCTGCCCAGCTGTACTCTAGTAATTAAAAAGGCTAGTTATATCTTGAACACACATGAAGCTGCCTTATACTGAATCAGACCCTTGGTCCATCCAAGTCTCAAACCGGCGGTGGTTCTCCAGGGTCTCAGGTAGAGGTCTTTCACATCACCTACCTGCCTAGTCCCTTTACTGGAGATACCGGGGATTGAACCTGGAACCTTCTGCATGCCAAGCAGAGGCTCTACCACTGAGCCACATATCAGGTGGGGTTAAAAACGGGTCAGATTCTAGTGTAACCTTATTAGTTGCAAAAAAATTTTTTCCAGGGTAATGATGGATCGAGTGTGAATGAATAATTTTATCTCAGAGGATTTTATTGTGATTTTGCTCATGGTCTTTAGGCCAATAGACCTGTATCATTAAAGCGTCTTTTAGCTACTTACTGAATATGTAAGTCAAACTGAGATAATAATATGGCTTCAGTTCCAGTTGTCCTCCACTAGGAGACGCCTCTCTGATTTTTGGTGTTTGGCTAGCTTTGCCACTGTACTGATTCCACATATGCTGAAGGGAAGAGACATACACAAAAGTGGGAGCTTGGTTCAAAACTACATGTGATGCTGGATGTGCTGAGCCCTTAGGCACCATTCTCCAACATTCCGGTCTTTATAGTATATTAGTGGTGGCGAACCTATGGCACGCGTGTCAGAGGGAGCACTCAGAGCCCTCTCTGTGGGCACGCACACCGTCGCCCCAGCACAGAGTTCGCCTGAGTTCATTACTAGAAAGCCAGAGGGATGCAGGGCCAGGCTGCTCCCCTCTCCACGCGCACCCAAGGGCATTTCTCACATCACCTGCCGCTCTGCCCAGCAGCCCAATGAGAGCGCTTCCTCCCTCCCGTCACATGCGGCAGGACGGCTCACATGTGGCGTGAGGGTGAGGCGCGGATGGCAGCCTGTTGAGTCTGTGGCGAAGGTGATTCCTGTGGTGGGGTTGGAGAGGAGCTAGGTTGGAGGGGAGCAGAGCGCTCGGGCCACAGCGCGGGCTTTGCGGCGCCTCCCACCTTTCAAATTCCCTACTAAAAGAGGAACACCCACTTACCCAGCATGTAATTAACATGTGAAACTCCTTGCCACAGGATGTGGTGATGGCATCTAGCCTAGATGCCTTTAAGAGGGGATTGGACAAATGTTTGGAGGAAAAGTCCATCACGGGTTACTAGCCCTGATGGGTATGTGCTACCTCCTTATTATTCAGGTTAAATTGCCGTGTTGGCACTTTGCAATAAATAAGTGGGTTTTGGGTTGCAGTTTGGGCACTCGGTCTCTAAAAGGTTCGCCATCACTGGTATATTATTTATTACAAGGCACTTCTGAACCCATAAGGATTGAGACTACACAATACAAATGTTAAGAGTGAGAAAACTACAGAAAGCTCAAAAAAATCTCTTCCAGTAACCATTTCACCTTAGGTCTAACGCCTCCAAATCAAGGTTTTCCCTCTAAATTGAAGCCATCAGCTCTTGTATTTTTGCACATTTCTCCCATTTGCTTACATATTGAAACAGAAAACCTTTAGACCTACTCCCTAGTTTTCTTGAGAAGTGTAAATAATACAAATGCGAACCCACAAGGACTTGCAGGAGGAAACGTACCCCCCACACACACACCATTTCCTCTTTCCTTTTCCAGAAAGCACCCATAGTCTCTCCCTTTTCCAGCATGGTGTAGTGGTTAAGAGTGGCAGAATCTAATCTGGAGAACTGGGTTTGATCCCCCACTCTTCCACATGAGTGTCAACCTCTAATCTGGCGAACCAGGTTTGTTTCCCCACTCCTACACATGAATCCTGCTGTGTGACCGTGGGCTAGTCACAGTTCTCTCTGAACTCTCTCAGCCCCACCTACTTCACAAAGTGTCTGTTGTGAGGAGGGGAAGGCAATTGTAAGCTGCTTTGAGATTCCTTTAAGGTTGGGAAAAAGTGTGGTATAAACATCATCTCTCCTTTTGCACCAAACAGCCAACATATGTTTATCTGCCCTTCTGTATTAAGCTTTCTCTCTCCTTCCCCAGCAGCTTTTACCTTGGAAAATTATGGCTCAGTTGTGTGGTGCTTGCCATTGGACCAGACCCATTTGTATGGTAAGGATCCCTCAAGGACTTGTGGAGGGGGGCACCTCGCTTTCTCCTCCCCCACTATTTCCTCTTTCCTTTTCCTGAAAGCCTCCATAGACTCTCCCCTTATCCTGTTTCCTTCATTCCTTAGGTTGCCAGCTCAAGGTTGGAAAATTCCCAGATAAACTAAGTGCTACACCACACTGGCTTTCATTGGGTGGCTGCTGTTGAACAGTAGCAAGCAGCCAGGCCTAGCTGAATCCTGCAAGTTGGGTGGTATCAGGTCACCCAGAGGTTCCTGCAAGGCCTAAGTTTGCTGAGCCCCCAGAATTAAAACTGAACTCCAGACAACAGAAATCTGTCACCCTGGAGAAAATGGCTTCTTTGGAGTGTGGACTATTGCATTATATCTGACGGAGGCCTCTTCCCTCCCCAAACTGCCCTCCTCATACTCCACTACAAAATCTCCAGGAATTTCAAATCTGGAGCTGGCAACCGTAGCCAAGGCTAGTCCCAACGAGTCCTCCCTCAAAGGCCAAAATAGGTGTGGAAAGAGTCCTGCCCCCTCCCTATCTTTTACTCACAGAAACTCCAATCCTTGGAATGCTCTGATGGGCCGGCAACAGACACTCCTTTAATCATTTTGGGGGTTTTTAACCCACCACCCAAATTACTTATTTTTAGATTTCACATTTTTTTCTGCTAACCTGGAGCCCTTTTCAGGTTTGTGGAAAGACCTGTCTTGCCCATTCATAGCTCCAGTCACCAGATTTAAGTATCCAAAGATTTGGCCAACTTCGCTATTAAAATATGATATATAATCATGGCTAAGAAAAATAATTGTGTACTTTGAGCAACTACCATCAGACACAAGGAATGCAGTGCAGCCAAAGTGTCCTGTCCCACAATACAACCTTTAAGTCACATCACTTTCCAATAGCAGAATGAGGACTGCTAGCAAATGTGGCAAGAACAAAATGGAGAGACAAAGACCACTGTTTAAATGCGAGGAGGTAAGTTAATAGAAAGGAAGCTTCTGCACCACCAAACCACTAAATTTTTCTCCCTTTGCCCTCCCCCACCCGTTTCGATCAGTGTTATGGGTCTTTGGGGTTTCTGGACCACCTGCATGGAACAGACACATCTTTCAAGCAGTCAAAGGCCTACGAGAACTTCTCAGAAAGCATGCCTGAATCACCAAAAAAAATCCAAATGACCTTCCCTAAATGCAGTCCACTCCCTCTATTCTGATAACCACAGGAATCAGGAAATATGGCTATGTCAAATGATTTTCTTAACAAGGAGCTTGAAGATACATATCCTTGTGGCAGGTTATGAGGGAACTCCTTGTGTTTTATTGATTTATGTTTCCTCACCACTGTCATTTCTGATACTTATAATTTGTCTCTTGTTTTCATGTCCCATACTTAAGATGGTTGGGGGAGCTGCCAAAAAGCTCTTTATATAAGTTAGAAAATGGAACAACAGAAGCTGAATGAAATAAAAACTCAAAACTGTTTTAGTTGTCTCTTTGGGGGGAAAGGACAGGTTGGCAGGGAGGTTTCAGGAAATAAACTTTTCATGTAACAAAATAACAAATGCGGTTAACATAGGATATTTATGAACATTACAAAATATCTAATCAAGATGTATCTGATGTATTTCACTGAAAGTTCACTTTTGATATTGCCTGAGATTTAGAACCCCTGGCAGTCATTGCTTAGTTAAACAGACCTAAGCTTCTTGAAACAAGATTTCAAATGTTGGCGGAGTCCAGAACAATACACACAATTTCCCCCCGTTTTCTTTCTTAAAACTGGTTAGGGATCACTTAGGAGCTATTTCCCTTATTTATTTATTTATTTCTGATTTATATCCCACCCTCTATCCCCGGCCTAGGCTGGGCTTAGGGAAGGAAATTTAAATCACTGCTTTCACACACAGGATCTTTCTTGATCATTAAGAAAGTGTTCCCTCTCACTCTGGCTGCCAGCCTCAACTGTCAGTTTCATAATGGTCTCTCTCAACTGCCACTTGTAGAATTCTCAAAAAAAAAATTCTGTTTGGACCTCCTGTCACTCAAGGTTTCATGACCTGGACAACTCATTATGCAGCTGTCCATCACACAGGTTCTGAGTTTCCATTATCAGAAGACAGATCAGCATGGTCTGTGCCCTTTGAAGGGAATTAAAATGAACATAATGTTTGCATTATACAGAAGAATGCTAATGTCTAGATTGCAGTTCAAGGTAACTGCTGGCTTTGATTGTATTTAAAATATCAGTTGTAGAGCTATGGTTACCGTACTCATGTATAAGCCAACCCGCGTATAAGCCGAGGTGCCTAATTTTACCCCAAAAATGGGGAAAAATTAGGCACCCATGTATAAGCCGAGGGTCGGCTTACACAATGCCCCTGCCCCAGGTCGCCCTCCCGCCCGGCCTCCCGGGCCCTCCAGACCCACCCCGACCCCAGTGCCACCCCCTCCCGGGCCCTCCACACCCACCCTGACCCCAGCGCCACCCTAGAGGGGAGGGAGAAGAGCCCCTGAACCCCTTACTCACCGGGAGGACGAGGCCTGCTGATCAGCTGGAGGTGGCGGCAGGGAAGGCACGCAGGCCGGATGCGGCAGTGGGGCCCTGCCTGAGCGCAGGCAGGCCCTGCAGGCCTCAAAAAAGGCGCGGGGGGGCAGCGGGGCCTGCCTGCACTCAGGCAGGCCCTGCAGGCCTCTCCCAGGCCGCAGAGAAGGCGCGGGGGGGCCTGCCTGCAGGCAGGCCCTGCAGGCCTCTCCCAGGCCGCAGAGAAGGCGCGGGAGGGGGGCGGCGGGGGGGGGGGCGGCGGGGCCTGCAGGCCTCTCCCAGGCCACAGAGAAGGCGCGGGGGGGCGGCGGGGCCTGCAGGCCTCTCCCAGGCCGCAGAGAAGGCGGGGGGGGGGGCGGCGGGGGGGGGGGCGGCGGGGCCTGCCTGCACTCAGGCAGGCCCTGCAGGCCTCTCCCAGGCCGCAGAGAAGGCGTGCGGGATGGCGGCGGCAGCGGCGGTAAGTTCCCCCTCCCTCTATCCCTCCTCCCCCCTCCCCTCGCCTACCGTATTGACCCGCGTATAAGCCGAGTTGGCTTTTTTCAGCCCTTTTTTTGGGCTGAAAAACTCGGCTTATACGCGAGTATATACGGTAGGTTTTACAGTGAGGGGTATATATTTCCAGTATTCCAGCTGGCAGAAAACCAGTTACTGTGGCAGAATTTCAGGTTACTTTTTCCTAGAAATTCAGCCTGACCCAATGCAAATTATCAAGAGCAAGACCTCTCTGAAAATGTATTTCCCAGGATCAGGAAAGCAGCTGTTTTCTTTTAGCCATAGGGCCAAACTAAATGTGATGGCATCTATGGACTAGACCTGTGGATGCCATCATTTTTAAAGAGATTTAAAAATGCTGCAAGGGCCAGATCCTGATCAGGGTCACAGTACAGCAGGCTGAGGCAATTTTGTCCCAATGCAATCCAAACCAACAAGCCCAAAGAACCAATGCAGAAGCACAGGACAATGTGGCTAGCCTAACACAACAAATGTCAAACCAGCAAATCCACACTGTCAAACCACAGAATCCTCCAAGCCAAATGGAATAGGAATCTGTTGCAAATCCAACAAATGTGAAATCAACCAATCAAGACAATGTTCAACCCAAGAATCAAAAGAAATGTCAGGCCCAAGAATCTACTGCAAGCCTGACACAACCCAACTCCAACAAAGAACACAATGTTAGGGGCAAAATCAAAGCCAGTAGAACATGGCAAGCTGATACCAAGCCTTGGGAAGACACAGAAGCACAGTAAAATAAAAGGGGGAGTGGGAGAACAGTAGTGGGAACCTTAAAATGCTATTCCCAGTTACTCCCAAATATTTGAAGGGGTATTCAAAACCTATTTCCTGGTATCCCGAAAAATCCCTTTGGGAGACCCAAATATATCTGGAAAACACCAAGATATTTTTCAGATATATATCCAAACTGGGTATATCTAAATGCACATTGCTAGTTGTGGAGCTGAAGGCCAATTAGAGCTCTATGGTACTGGCCATGATGCTAGAGGCAGGTTCCAAGATCTGTACCTGTGCCATCAGCTTGGGCAAGCAAAATTAATATGTCTTTAAGGAGAAAGCCATGAGAATAAGTAAAATGGCACTAGTCTCTGTCCTTTTCTGCAGAACTGGTATTGTGTAATTGATTATAAAAAAAAAAACACTCACACACCATTATCACAAAGTATGCTGTCGGCTCCATCAGGTAGGAAAACAAGTCTGCACTCAGAACAGGAGGCAAATAGGCAAAGTAATACAACTTTAAACCATCCTTGGATTATGTCTTCTCTTGGGCCTAGTTCTTAGAAATACCAGATGAAGTAGTAAACAGTATTCCAGATAGCTCTTGATTTGCTGTTTATGAGCGGACTTCTTTCATTCGCAGGAATTTACATGGTGCCCACATGCCTACAATACTGCTGCTGAAGTGCATGGTATTGAGGGTGGAACAAGACACTAAACAGGAAGCTGGTACTATAAAATGACAAGCACCATCATTCTCTCCCTTCTCCAGTGACATTAAGGCGCACTTACCTGTGTCACAACATGAAGTTACACATTTCTCTATGACTAGTTCCACATCACTGTAGCTTGAAGCAATGATAAAAGAATGCAACACTACATGGTCTTTTGAGGTTTTTATTTTTATACATTTTTGTATTAAAAAGGAAAAAGCATAATTACCACAAATTACAAAGGACTAAAGCACTACTAGAATAATGAGTCACATCAGCCTAGAAAGCAGATACTCTGAATAATATTACTGTTTATAATACAAGCTCTCATTCAAGTATTTTACATTTTCTTCCTCTTCCTTTCCCCCCTCCCCCCAACGTGATGACAATCCTAGCACATGGGTTAAGAATTACATACATGGGATTGTGTATGGCAAGCCATATTAATAAAATCGTTTCCTCCCAGATGATATATGGTAACAGTTGGTTTAACCTCAAGAATAAACACAGCTGAAATTGATTGCAAAGACTTCTGTTTTTTATGCAGAAGGGGTGAGGCTGGAGCACATACGAGAAAAAAAAACCTGCTCAGGGAGAGCAAGCAGACCAAACAATCTCGATGTTGTTTTCCACTGTGACTGAATTTTCAGACATCTATAAAAAAAAAAAAAAACACCACTGCATCATTAGCAGGTTGCTTATCCATAGTTTTTAGCAGCTTAATACAGACTTCACACTAATGAAATCCCAACCCTCACAATTTAAAGCTCAGCGTTGACTTCCAAGTCACAGTTTTCATGGACTGGAGATCCCAACCATCATGGTAGTGCACTACTTCAAGGACAAAGCCAGTAACAAGAGGAGGAAGATTCAGCCATTCCTAATCCATAGCCACAGGAATGCTACTATACAGCAGGAAGGCTTTTGTGGCCAAAAGCATTGATATCCTACCCACCCCCACGGGATGTGAGTGGCCCAGGCCACACGGTTGTACCAAAATTTATATTCTGGGAGGGAGGATGAATAGATGCAGGAACAATACCAGTTGAGGAAATAAAACAAAGGAGGGCAACAGATGGCCATCAGACTTGGAAGAATGAAGTCCATAAAACCACACCGGAATGGCTTTAGGCCCATGCCCTTTCCATGCTTCCAACCACAGGGCATCCTCATCACAGATTCATCGGTCCTATGTTCAAGTGTCTTCAGAAAGTGAAAATGTAAACAAACAGAAATGTTGACTTGAGTATTTTTTAAAAAACTTCATCTAAACCCATGTTGCTGAGATGAACTTCCATGCCACTCCCCCAAAAAACATTCAATTGAAATTATTTTTTAAAAAATTGAAACCTTTTTGTTACCCCTCCCTTCTAAAAACCTAGCTGATTTTTTTAAAAGTTATTGACAAATCTGAGTTTGAGGAGGAAGAGCCACGTGGAGCGATAATAGAGCACTGCAGAGGTTTGTTGCATTGAGTGATTGTTTTTGCTTAACCGAAAGAAAATCAAAAAAAGGCATGAACGAAGACTCCCATCCCATTACTTTATAAAAACTGATATTTAGCAGAGTATTGAGGTTACTGTGTCATGTTTTAACAGTACGGTCAGAAGCAAGATGAGAAAATACAGAACCCTGGAGGGACACAACTGCAGATAAAGCAAATGTAGAGAGAGGAGGAAAGGTAAGGGGGATAGGATAGACAGAGCACCAACGCATAGTAGTAATAAAGGTCACTTACTTCCACTATCTATCCTAAACCAGACTCCTCATCCATACCTATCTGTAAGAGGTAAGGGCACCTGATATTCAGGATGTGTAATATTTTTTTAGACATCTTTTTTTTGTACATTAGGAAAACCAACGGAATCCCTAGTAGCATCAGAAACAGCGCAGTAGCCGCTGGCTTCCCTATGTAATAACTGAAGATCTCCCTTCTGACAAGGTATAACCACTAGAGATCTGAGCGTGGGAGACCAATGTCTGTTGAACGTGATCCACCCTGTAAACTAAGGCATAAATTGATACAAGTTATTACAACAGAGATGCCTTTAACATTTGGTCTCTCCCCAAACTGATAATGGCAAGATCCATAATCTCTACAGGTGATGGGATGGAAGAGACAGGTGGTAACAATAGCCATGCATAGCACACTAGGGCTTCTTGCCTACACACACTGATACCATTGTCTGAAGATGATGCAAGACATTAAATACACCCTCATAGCAGAAAAAGGCTAGGCTTCCTCAATGGTGACTTGTCTTCAGTTTGTCTCTTCCACCACAGATAAGAGAATTTGTGGTCTGGCTATCACTATATACCCAGTGAAAGCCAGATAGGAACCAGTGTGCCCATTCTTACAGGGAACAGGGGTCTATCATCTTCTCCCTTCCCACATGCTTTGCAAGCCATTGCAAGTGCAACACTTAGGGGCTGACGTTCACTGGAAGTTAAAAACCATTTCCTTTTAAAGTTAAAAAAGAGCTGGAAGAAAGTATTGATAATCTCACAACTGTATCTAGCCTGAACACTTGGCACCTTGTTACCTCAATAAATGCATTTTTTTCATATTTAAAAGGATACAAGATTGCCATCCCAGCCAATTTCCCTGTCACTAGATGCTAAAACTGCTGCCCAAGTGTAACAAAGAGCTTGAATGATTTCAGCACAACACAGAGCTAAATGAAAAAGCAAGCAACAGAAGTCTATAGACAGCTGATTCCCCTGCTGCAGTGAAAGCTCAGGTCAGGTACTCTGCCACACTTGGTGAAACTCATGTCTTTTAAATGATACACAAATGGCAGGCTAGGGATTTGATGCAGAACAGGAACCCCACTGAAGCAGCAAATAAAAAGTGTGCTGCTACTTGGCCACGCCATGCGTTGTGTGGTTGGCCAAGGCTGCTCAATACACTCACTAACAGCATGCTCTGACACAAGTTAGAACATTTGGCTTGACAAAACAGGCCCTTCCCAGTAATCCCCGTCTCCTCCATTACCTACATCTGTGGCCCCCACAAACAGGAAGAATGATGAATCAACCATTTCCTCCCAACCCTACATTCACAAATATATGCTCCAAATGGCTGACTGCAGGGAGTAGGAGAAGTCTTCACTGCTGTGGGCCTCAGGGCCACGCTCTTGGCAGCTTTTAATATACTGCAAGCATGCCTGGAACATAAACTCCAAAAACATGGCATCCTTAAGACAGCTCTCCCCCGCCCCACCTCACACACTGGGCTTGGATCCAAAAAAAGCACAACTCCTGCTTTAGCTCACCCAAGGGTTCTCTGCCCCTCCCCCGCCTAGCAACAGCTTCAACACACCTCCCAAAGGTTGTGGGACCCCTGGGGGAGTGAAAAGGCTGCAGCTACATGAAATATGCAACACACTACCTACATGCACCCGGAAGTGCCTGCTACCCATAATCCATGGGAGAAGCTGGAGCCAAGCCGTGGTGTACAGGACAACATAAATGATATTGTACCCCCCCTTTTGCATCCATTGTTGTATCCCTTTTAAGACTCTCAAGTGAAAAGCTGGGGCAGCACAATGACCAAGTAACCTCAGATCTCCCTTCCACTGAATTCTCTGGCTTACAGAACCTGGGACAGGACACAAGGGGAGGTACAAAATGCAGAGGGTGGGGGGAACAAAGCGGATTGCTAGAAACTGGTTGCCTCTATGCAGATGCGTCCATCTTCTCAGATGTTTACTCCTATGGCTCCAATACCAGCTGCTTGTTAAGATATTAAGAGCTACATGTGTGCACACTGTGAATAGTTTCAGGCTTCATTCCAACTGTTAACCCAAGCAAAAACAAGCAAGGTGTTTTCTATCCAGTCCTACTACACTAAGTGGAGGGACATAGTTCCAACACATGAAGTGATCCTCTCATGATGCAAGACAGTCAAGGAGTCTGTAGCTAAAGAAGAGTCTAAGCAGCTGAGCCCTCCTTGGCTACAAGGTCAACCCAGGGAAGGAAGGAAAGGCTAGCATGCCATTTGTAAAAAGCAGCTACAGAAAGGGAAGCCTGCACAGGAAAGTTAACACTTAGCAAGCTGCCTGATTTGGAAGCTACCACCACACACAAAAATCCACCTTGTTTGCTTTAAAGCTGATTTCTTGGCGTACGCGTTCTTCAACCACATATGTCAAGAGCAATAATATGCCCCTGCAGATCCTCGTGTGAGAAATACCCATTCCTGGCACATCTGCCTGCCTGCCCGCCCTGGGAAAGGGAGAGTTCATGAGATGAACAGGCTAGTTCCTGGCCTCTCCCGGTGGGAAAAAGGAGGGAAATGGCAGTGCACCTGAAGGTCTGAGTGAGGCAATAAGCACGTGTAGTTGCTGCATCAGGAAGGGCACCGGAACAGCTGACACATTTACATCGGCATCAACTACAACTACAGCAAAGTCTTAGAATGAAGTGCCCCAGTTCACCCTGCTCCAGAGGGAAACGGTCCACGTGGTTCGAACCAACATTCATCCAGAGGTCAAGAGAGTACTGTTCCACAGTCAATGCCAAGCACAGCCAGGTCAGAGGGGAAATCTTCAGCTATTCCAGGCATGAGTCACCGGACTGGGACACAGCAGAGACCATCACACCCCGGCTGAATCCCAAAAAGATACCATGCTCCAAACTTGCTCAGAGAAGTCAGGTAGGCCTCCAAGTTCCCAACTCCACAATAAGGCAACTTATTTTCAAGGAAGGAAGCAAAAAAAAGTTTTAAAAAAAACAAACAAGTTTTTTTTGTTTTTTGTGTGTGTTTTGTTTTTGTTTTTAAGAGAAAGCTCTTTCAGTGAAGTCTCAGAAAGAGAGTAGAATTCTTATGTGAAGGGAGACAATGTGCGAGTTTATGTTCTACCCATCACACAAAAGGAACTGAGCAAGCCCAAGGGGAGGTGGGCCTGCGTTTGGCCAAGGTCCTTTGGTTGACTTCCAGTAGCGAGTCTATGATGGAAAGTGTGAGCCGCCATGGAAGGGAGCCATACCAGAGGTGACACAGGTGGCGGGGGACGGCGGCAAAGGGACTCCTTGTGCATTGCCGTATCTGGACTGCGAGGAGCCTGCTGGGCTTGGAAAGCCAAAACAAGGCTTGTTTGTTTCCAAGTGGAACTTCCATTGTTCTACCCGCCCCTCCTCCTTTCCAAGTGGGCTGCATAGTTGATCAGTGTTCAGTGGGATGAGGAGGAGCTGGATCACGTGGCTGCACGATGCAGAATTGTTTTGGTTAATCCCAACAAACTTCTTCTATCAATAATTTAAAACTTGATATATATATAATATATATATATATATATTTATATTTATAAAAAAATCTCCCGCTTCCCAACCCTACCCCTGAAAGGCGATAAGACATGAAAATGTGGGGATCTGGCTCCTACCAATGACTTAATCACAGCGAGGGAAAAAGATGCTTTCAACTTGGATCATCTGGTTTCTCCAGCCAACAAGGGAAATCATGTGCATTGTAGTCCCCACCTCCCGCAAGCAGCCTAGTCTTGAACACCCACATTCCAACTCCTTTTCTGTCCCTGCCCTCCTTTCCATCAGATGTTCTGGTGTGTCTATTTCCCCATTGTTTGAGTTTCCACAGTGGTTGTGGAAACAGCATGTGGCTGGCTCAGGTTTTTGGCATCCTCTTGCACAGGCTGACTAGACGAGGTGGGGGCTTGGCTAGATGAAGCAGGGGCTTGATTGGAGGGGGTCTGGCTGACTGATTTGCTGGAAGACTGGGATGGATATCGCTTCCTTCCGTCTACTCCCAATGCTGATGGATATCTCTTCTGGCCACCTTCTTCTCCTATAGGGGGCTGAAATAAAAAAACATCACCTGAATTACACTGCACTTCTTAAGCATCTCTAATTCTGAGGCACATCTCACATCTTTTTATCTTTGTATGACACTACCTCCAGATCCTGCCTGTGGATGAAATGAGACCTTGAACTTCTATATGTGCTTTCAATTATGCCTTATAACTACTAGAGTACAAACTGTAGCAGCCAATAGGTCTCTGATTATTTCCCAACCAGATTCAACAGAAGAAATGCATAGGGAAAGGTAAGAGAGATAAAGAAAAACAGCAGATATGGAAATTAACAGGACAAAAGGTGGAAGCCAGCAGTGCTGGGCTACCAATGCTCTCACTATGAATCTGTAACTCTACCTACCATTTGCTGTTCTACATAAATCACTGTTTAGACGTGGGGCACTTAAGTTCAAATGAAACAGAAGTTGGCAGGGTTGCAAAGCATAGCACACAGTGGAAGTATGTTATGGGTTCCTTTTTTAAAAAGTGTGAACAAAGCCCGCAAATGAATGTCTTTAATCAGAAATTGGGTGTTGCCTATAAATTGGTGACCTCTAAACTTCAGGTTTTATTGGATGAAATGGATTATTTGAATCCAGATCGCTGTGGCCTGATTTGGTTCTGAAACATGGGCACTTTGGTTGGACAGGGGGAGTACAAAGAGATGCGATGGCCCGGAGGGGAAAATTGGGGGTAGCCCCCCAGGTTTTCCCCTGGGGCTTTCTTAATGAAAAAATCTGGGAACGTTGGAAAGCACGGGGGGAAAACCAGCTGTAAAATACTTTGTCATTAAAGATTGATTACAGCGATAAACAATCACGATAATTTAAAATTTTGGTTCTTATTTAATATGGGCCTCGGGGTTACTTCTAGTGTACGATGTCATATCCTCCCCAAACGAGTGGGAAAATTATTTTGAAAATGTTTTTGGTAATGTACTTTGTCTTTTGAAATGAGTGAAATGCTTTTTAAAGACAGTTTTACTCACTCAAAATGCGTAATATGAAGATTTTATGTAAGACATACAGCATTGTAGAATGACAGCACTGCTGTGTATACTGTAGAGATATATTCTCAGGAAGATAGGTTTTGGTGTATCTGATTGGCCACTTTATAAAACAGGCTGCTGGACTAGATAGACCACTGTTCCCACAACCCATCAAGACTGCTCTTATGTTCTGGCAAGCTAGGAGACTGAGAGTAATGGAGGTGGGACAGATGAGCAACTTGAAAATCCACACCCCACTCACTAAAATCTCCCCTCTCCAATATTTTCTAGGCTTACCCTCTTCTTCATCAACACCTTTATTTTCAGTCATCATAAAGCTGTTCTTTTGGGGGGGGGGTAGTTAATTGGCCACACTCACAGCAACTTCCAGACAGGACTATTTTAAAACAGGAGGTTGCCTTTGAAAAGTTCCCTGAAAGCTTCTATTGACTTGCAATGTTGCCCAGTTGACTATGGGGCAAGTTGCTTTACCACTCTCCTTCACTGGTTCCACTTCAATATTTGTTGCCAAGCCCAAATCAAAGTGCAGATTTTGACCTCAAACCCATAAACTGTTTGGAACCAAGACACCTGAAGGATTGCCTTTTGCAACACAAGTCCAGCCTGGAGGGCCTGTTTGGTGTGCTGCTGCCATCAGAGATTCTGTGGGTGGCCACAGGAAAGGGTCTTTTCAGAGGCTGTGCCTCCAGTATTATAGACCTTTTCTCTGTCTACCACCACCCCTTCTGATCTTTCCTCTTTCTTGGGCTTTTGGTTTAGTCAAATGGCACTGAGTTAGGCGAGGTCATCATGGTAGGCACAGGAAGTACCATCGAAAGTTGATAGGACAGACATTCCAATGCGTTGCCACCACCACAGGGGCATGCAATCGGACCAAGGTTCTCTAAAGTCACCAAATGCCCTACAATGGATCCTCATTAAAGGAATTAAAGTGTACTTATTCCAAAGAGTCCTGTACTGTTATTTTTCATCACTACCTCCCTGGGTTGGGAGTGGGTAATTTGCATCCTTCCTTGGATGTGGTAGCCATTTCTCAGGCTCCCTAAGAGACACTGAGTTAGGCGAGTCAGAGTAGTTAGGTTGGCTTTTTTACTGTTATTTGTGTCGATGCTGGATCTTGCAAAGCATTTCTTCTATTATTGTTTTTCTTTTTAAATTCCAATTAATGGGGAGGTTGTTTTGTCTCCTTGTATGTTTTCATGATTTAAAAACATTTTAACTGACCATTTATTATGCTATTAAGTGCTTTGAGGATATTTTTTATAACAAAAAGGTAATTTTATTAATTTAGTACATTTTTATCCCAACCTTCCTCCAAGGGGAGCTCAGTGTGGCATCCATCAGCCCCCAACCTTCCTCCATTTTACCCTAACAAGAATCAAGTTAGGCTGAAAAGGACTGGGCTAAGGTTATCCTGCTTTATGGCAGGGATAGGATTCATACCCACATCTTCCAATACTCGTGGAACAGACTGGCTGGTGATATGCACCAAGGCATTTAAATACCTAGAATGGAAAATTACCAAAGGAAGTGATCAGGTTTCTTTGGAGATAATGGCCTGACATTATGTTAATGGCCTTATATCACAGGTAGTTCAAATTCCTTGCGTCCAGTCATTGAAAGGAAACAAATGCTTAATGCAATACCTGACCTGTGCGTATTTGTGAATTGTTTCAAGCTAGAAGCTTGAAGGCCTGCAAAATCTAGTCACCTCTACCACCTTGGACAAAAGGCTAACATAACCTGGCCCTATTAATGCATGTGCTGATAACATTCTTCTTCAATTTTTCTAATTTCTTCTAGTACAGTGACCTATGAAGACTGTTTAAAACTTCCTCTGGTTCAGAATGCAGATTTGGAATTTGTTAATTGGGACACTGAGGAATGAGTACGTTTCACAAGTGCCTAAAGATTGCTGGTTCCCAAATAAATTTGTTCAGTTGTTAAGATCTTCATCAGAGCCTTTGCTCTGGATGTCCCTACCTTCTGAGGTCTGGGTGACTGATTTAGAAACAAATGGTGGTTAACGATAATTGTTTCCCCAATCTGGCCCTCATCATGGCAAACTATGGTTAACACCAACTCCAGGGTGCAAGGCCATCAGGGCAAACCATATTCCCAATGGCCAGACCCACAGGGCAGGATCTAATGATGCATGTACAGAAAATTAATTGTATTTAACACAGCAATAGCTCAAGGGTTGCTGCAACAAATAGCACAATGGTACCATTTTAACAAAACAGTGCATGTTGAGCAACTGAATGTACAATTTATTTACATCATTTATGTCCCGTCTTTCTCCCCAATGAGGATCCAAAGAGGCTTATATAGTTCTCATCTCCTTACAAGTGCCCTGTGAGGTACATTAGGCTGAGAGTATATAACTGACCAGAGACCAACTAGCAAGCTTCCATGTCAGTGTGGGGATCTGAACCCAAGCCTTCCAGATCATAGTCTGACCCTAAACTCTACAGCAGACTGGATGTGACTTGACAGCAAAAACAACAACATGCCTTTAGTACACAGAAAAAACAGTGGGGCTATAACCACATTCACAAAACAAGCAGACAATAGAGAGTAATATCTGCTTGAACATGGACTGTTGCACAAGCAGAAATCTTCCATGGGATCCAAACAATGCTTTCATTCCCTCCTCTCCACAAAACTGTATCCTCTCATACAAAGGACGTGAAAGAACTTTAGGGTAGTTCCTGAAAGCATGGTAGCCATCATAAGCCTTTTATGTATGGTGGTTTCCCTTGCGGTCACCCCTCCCCCCCACACACACACTCCTTCGGGGCTTTGTTTTGATTATGCATGCACTTCTCAACTGTCAGAGGTCACCTTGCTCTCCCTGCGCATCACACCCACGTTGGCTAAACAGCATCCAGAAAACGCAGGATGTGAAGGTCCGAAAGTGCATGCATAATGTATATGTCACAAACACCTTGTTGAGTGCCACCTACACACAACCAGTTACTTGTACTCACATCCACTCTGAAGTCTTCAAGGCGCCGGAATTTGCTGAGGTATTCTTGCAGTTTGCTGTCAATGTCCAAGTTTTTGGCTTTGGAATATTTTAAGAAGGCCCAAAACTTTTCAAGCCCATACAGTTGCCCTATTATGTTGAACAAAAAGACCCAGCATTAATGCTCACAAAAGGGCATTACAGAAAAACTAAAAACAACTATAAGAACACATTCTGCCAATCTACTATCCAGATGTCATAGCCACCAATGAAAAGCATGTTCTGGAGGCTACAAGTTACAAGGAGAATAAGCCAGCCCTCTGTTGAAAGGAAAGGTACATAAAAGCACAACACTATGGACAATTTTACCCTGACCTGGATAGCCCAATCTCGCCAGATCTTGCAAGTTAAGCAGTGTTGGCCCTGGTCATTGTTTGGATGGGATACCACCAAGGAATAGTAGGGTTGCTATGCAGCAGCAATGGCAAACCACCTCTGAACATCTCTTGCCTTGAAAACCCTACAGGGTTGCCATAAGTCGGCTGAGACTTGATGGCAAAAGGGGGGGGGCAACTTTGGTTCTACAAGGAAGAGGTGGCTCCAACACACCTTCAGGCTCATGTTCAAAATCCCTTAGTGCAGGCCACGTGGGATTTTATTTTAAAACATGCAGTGTGACTTTTAGGTTGAAGATGGGACGGATGATCCCAGGTACCACTATGCACAATTCACTGCCGCCAGACAAGACTCATGAAGAAACCCCTAGGATAGACAGTATGGGACCCGTGGCCACCACTTACCAGCTTCATAATCTTTTACAGTTTCTTCTTGAAAGTCCTTAAATATGTCAGGCCGGAATTTTTTCTCCAGCCCATAGCTGTAGTATCTAAAAAGGCACTCCAGTCCATACCTGCAAGATCATGACACACCCCTCATTATTAGTTCCTCAGGATACAATTCAGATGCAAGGCTGCACGGGAACATTCCCCTAAAGAATCACACTCTTCTGTGTCACCAGGCACCAGGAAAGGGCAAATGTCCAAGGCTACCCTGAAATCCCCAACCCAAAAGGCCAACCATCCTGCTATAAATCTAGTCTATGACTCTCTCCATGCATGGTTCTTAGGGTTGCCCTCTCTGGGGGTTTGCAAATTGCTGGAGATTTTGGAGTGGAGCCTGGGAAGGGTGGGCTTTGGGGTGGGAGGGGCCCCAGAGGGGTTTAATGCCATAGAATACACCCTCCAAAGCAGCCATGTTCTTCAGGGAAACTGATCCCAGCAGTCTGGAGATGAATTGTAATTCCAGTTCTCCAGGCCCCACCTGGAGGTTGGCGACCCTGATTCCTGAGGGCCCAATGCCTACAAAAGCACAATGCTTCCCTTGCAACTGCACTTTAAAGATCACATTCTTTGGACGTTAGTGGCAAAACTTGCATTCTTTTCCTTCCTCTGCTCTTAACACACCACCTAAGACGCCACATGTATCCCCTTCCCAACACCACCAACAATTTCCTCACTGACAGCCATCTCAGTGTCCTTCTCTCTTACTCATCTAAAGTTTCTTTCAAGCTCATCCTCCATTCCTTGTCTCAGTCTTTAAACAATCCGTTACTTGGCAGTGATACACTGAAGGTACCCGGGCCTACCTGTACCCTTCTTTTGCATCTTCCAAGGCCAGCTGCTTGAACTCCTCATACATTTTTTTATTAAAGTGATCACGAAGAAAGAACGACCAGAATCTGAACAGCGTGTTCATTTCCTGGGACTGACCAATGCCCAGACGCTTCCGTTCTGTTCAGGAAAAGGAGGCAAACTGTAAGACCCAAGAGATCCATGGAATTTTCCAAAAGGGAAATTTTACCTATCACATACCTTACACAGTATACACAAAATAAAACATTCACTCAGTCATGGAGGTGGGGGGCACTGTCAAAGGAGAAACTCACTCTCTTGTTCAGGGCATTACAAAAACTAAGACGACACAGGAAGCTAGATGTTTGTCCTGCCTTCAAAGTCTGATGGTAGGATTCAGTTCATCAGGATATCCTCCATATGAGAATCAGCATTCACAGAAAGGCCCACATGCCATTTCCTTAGGCTTATGAATTTGCACATTTTTATTCTGCCCTTCCTCCAATGAGCTCAGAGCAGCATACTTGGTTCTCCCTTCCTCCTCTTATTCCTTAGGAAATAACGTCCCCAATATTTTACCATCCTGTGGCAACCAGGAATAGCCTGGCTTTCAGATTCATGGAAAGCTGTCCACATCAGTCAAGAAAAGCCAAGTACACGACTTTGGCTGTGTGTATCAGACTCACCATTAAGGCAGCGCCGGCGATATTTGTGGTAGACGTGTTGTGTGAAACCATTCTCCTTAAGGAGTTCGTGGGAGGGGTGCTGGAACTTGGGCAATGACTGTGGAGTGCACCCATAGCTGCCAACGGCTGGGGTGCCTTCTGAAGGGCTGGAACTGCGCAAAATGAAGCACCGTCAGTAAAGCCATTGGCAACGTAGCTCAAATACTGCTGGCGTTTTCCGAAAGGATCAACAAGAGGATCAAAGGATTAACAAAAGGATCAAAGAGGGATCTTTTCTAGTTACAGGCACTTTTGTGGCCAAGTACTAAAAGATGATGAAAAGTTCTTAAGTGTAGGCTAACATCAAGAAATGGAGCAACAAGCCCAGCCCACTTAGTGAGGACACCATGGATTCAGGCACGTAACTGTGCTTTCTAGGATCCAGTGTACCTTTAATCCCCCACCCCACCCAATCTTTATCTCTGCTTTTTGGTACCTGATGGATGCGGTTCGAGGTCTATGTTCTCGGGAATCCATCACCCAACCAACATGGCATTCCATTGGAGGATTCGAACTATGCCGTGTCTTCCTCTTCCGGGGTGTCTGCAAGAAGCAGGGGCTCAAATAAAAAAATTCTGCTTTTCGAAGGTTGACATCTCCCAGATCCCGTAAATCAGCACAGACCAAAAAAGTCGTCACAACCCCCACCCCACCCCGGGTAAATATCATCACATCTATGTACATACAGGGCAAGCCTCTGGTATGTAGGCCTTACCTTGGCATCTATCAACCTGCCTTCTTTAACCACTGGGTAAAACCGGGGCGTCTGCGTTGGGTCTTTCAGCTGAGGTGTTCGAGGGGTTCGTGGAGTCCTGGCATTGCGGTAGTTTGGGGATTCTGGCACAGTTGTTGGCAAAGATCGGGCAATGGTTGAAGGCTCTGGCACACCAAAGAGCTTATTGGCCAGTGCATCCGTAGGAACTAAAGGATGAAAACAGTTGCTACAAATTATAAACTTCAATTCTTCTGCTTTTAACAGCATTAAGTCTTCCAGCACCAAAATCCATTTCTTTCCAAATCCCCACCAAGTGGCATCTCCAAGAGAGAGAAAAGCTGATAGTAACCGCTTCTACTTATTTTTTTTTTTCAATCATGACCCTCCTCCTAAAAACCCAGTAGAAAAAACTGAAAAATTTGGGAGGACAACCCCTTGGACTCTCAGAAAAAATTCCTATGGAAAACTGGGAAATTTGGGGAGCACTAAAAACTCTTTAGGAATCAGTGACAGGGTTTTGTTCACTCAAAATGTGTACCATGAATAATTTTATGTAAGACAACCAACCATAGTAGATATGTAAAGTGTTTTACATTGCTTTGAAGATTGTAGACAAATTCAGTATGTTTTCAAAAATACGTTTTATTACTTAAATGAGAATGATTTTGGAAATAATTCATATCATGTGTTTAATGATAAATTATTGAAGAATTCAGTGCTTTCAACATTATAAAGATTAATTTTATGCAGCCAGCGTGGTATAGTGGTTAAAGTGTCAGACTAAGATCTGGGAGACCCAGGTTCGAATCCCCACTCTGCCATGGCAGCTTGCTGGGTGGCCTTGGGCCCATCACACACTCTCAGCCTAACCTACCCCACAGGGTTGTTGTGAGGATAAAACAGAGGAGAGCAGAATGATGTTTCCTGCTTTGAGTCCCCACTGGGGAGAAAAACAGGATATAAATAAAGTAAATAAAATATATTAACTTGATATCCAAATATATTTGTATAGTCACTCATTGTGATTATGAGACTGTTTCTGTCCAAATAATACACTTTTTTTAAACTACAAAATTTATTCTTTAATTTCAATTTTTATTTTATTTTTCCTACCTCTCAGATGGCAAAAATTAAGATACAAGTTCTAAAGTAGCACAGGGTACAAACGCTTGCAGTTCTCTCACTCTCTCTAGTATTGAGTATATCTGTTTGCAGAAAACTAAGACAGTTATACTTTTAATTCCATAAATATTTCAATCAGCACAATTCTATATACTAAGTAATTATAAATGTGCATTTTATGATGATAATGTAGGAAACTGGATTTTCCGGGGGGGATGGGGGTTGACAACACATTTTTCTCCATTGCATCAATTTTCTAGAAACTTTACATATCTGCGTCCACCATGGTAAACAGGGTTCTCCTCTCCATTTTATCCTTAGAACCGTCTGAACTAAATTCAGTTGAAAGAGTAGGACTTGGAGAAAGATCACCTAGTGAGTTTAATAATGGGCAGGGCAGGGATTTGAAGCTGGGCCTCCTTGGCTAAGTCCTTCGCACAGAACATTAGGCAACATTGTCTTTCTATGTAGGTTTTAAAAAACAAAATCACAATTGAGAGTTACCTTATAGATAAGTAGGAAGCTAAGCTGGCAGCTAGAAATACATTTCCAATGTTTATCATAAAAGGTAAATAAACTGGAAAAGTGGAGAAATGTATGTTGAATGAAAACAGGTGTCCAATGGCTGGGAATCTCTGTCCAGAGCCAGAAAGAGTTTCAAGACCCAAATAGCACGCTGCAGCGGATTTGACCCCCTACCTTGCTGGAACCTGGGTGGACCAGGTGGGACTTCCTGATTTGGGTCCACAGGAGGTTCTGGGGTCAGAGTATCAAACTGCTCTCGGCTTATCATATTCACCTTCTTGAAATTCTCAACTTCTTGCTGCAGTTGAAAGAAAAACGTGAATATAAAAATTAAATACTTTCAACCAGACGGCAGGGCAAAGAATGACCAAAGCACGCAATACATTAAAAGTGAAGTTCTGGCTTAAGGAATACTGCCTTTCCCATTTTATACGGATTTTAAATAAAACAATACATTATAGCTACCATCTAATACCAAGCTCTGTGATGTGAAGTCTACATACAAAATATTCTCTGTTCTGCTTTGGTGGTATTTGACATACATACTGAAAATTACAACACTCTGTAACACGTAAACCTCAGCTGGCACACATTCTGAACTGATATAGGACTTCCTCAGCTCTGGTTGTTCTGATTGTCTGGGCTAGAAACAAGGCAATACAATCAGAACTGAGTTATCCTCTGGATGACCAAAACACTGGCCATAAATGGCCAAGAGGAATGTATGCCTGAAGATTACACCTCTCCACATTGGAGGAGCCAGCGTGGTGTAGTGGTTAAGAGTGGTGGTTTGGAGCGGTGTACTCAGATCTGGAGAACCGGGTTTGATTCCCCACTTCTCCACATGAGCGGCAGAGGTTAATCTGGTGAACTGGATTTGTTTCCCCACTCTACACACAAAGGCAGCTGGGTGACCTTGGGCTAGTCACAGCTCTGTTAGAGCTTTCTCAGCCTTACCCACCTCACAGGGTGTCTGTTGTGGGGAGGGGAAGGCAAGGTGATCGTAAGCCAGTTTGAGTCTCCCTTAAGTGGTAGAGAAAGTCGACATATAAAAACCAACTCCTCCTTCTTGAAGCACACTAGGTTCTAGTTCCAACACTGTCAAAAATCCACATGCCAATTCATTTTGATTCCATCGTGAAATGTAATGAAACAACCCTTCCCCTCCCCGCCTCATTCAAAGCTCCTTTAGCTGAAAATACACACTTCTGCCACAGAATATGCACTTCATCAACCAGGACGCAACAAGAAGGTGTGCTCAGAAAGTGCCTATGGGCACTTTAAAGACAATATCTAGAACAAGTAATTCAAGGCTACTCTATGCTGTGGCAGTGCCACAGGAACATGATACAGTTCATTCAGAAGTATAGTTTGCATATGGGCACCTTAGTAAGGACTTTCACACAGTTATTTCAAATGACAACTGAAGGAAAGTCATTCAGTGACAGGAAATTTTTCCACTATGCTCATGAAGCCTCTGCTGTGATAGTTTCTCTCCAACAAGTCAGCATATAATTTATGAAAATCCATCTCCTTAGCTGGAACACCTTTCTATACAGTGTCTGCTCTTTCAGGTAAAGAGTTGATGGATCAGATACTGTACACCTGCAGGCATTACAACAACTTTAGCTACCCATCTCAGACATTTGCCACCAGATTGCCCACATCTAGCCTTAGTAAGCACCGCAATGCAAGACCTGAATCTGTGTTTAGCAGCTGGTCTTTGCATGCCTTCAAGCACTGCAAAAGCTCCCACGTTTTTTGCATATGCTCAGACCCTTACCAAAAATATTACAGAGTTTAGGGCCCTGAACCGATCCCACAGTTATGAGCTCAAATTAAGCTCTATTGACTATGATGTAGGGCACAGAAGAGGTGTCAGGGAGTCAGAGGACCAAAACCCTCATGAAGCAGGTAAAGTGTTTTCCACCAAAAAATTCTGCTTACTCAGATGCAGCACCCCTCTCTCCCGACCTTGTCATGCTCTATGACGCCCAGCTGCTAACTCAGAGTAAAGGAGTGGGCTGGTGCTGTGCCATGCAAAAGTCAGACCTTTTGTTTCAAGCCCTTGAAATGGCTCAATTTTTGAAGAGTTTTATGCAGGCCACGCTCCCTAAAACGCCTGATAATGTCCTGGAGGCTTGGGAAAGAAGGAACTGACAACCCATCTGACATTTTTTTTTGGGGGGGGGAGAGAAAGAGAAGACGAGTTAAATATGCTGTAACCATAGCACTAGCAGAACTGAGCAGAACATGCCTGTTTGTAACTTCGCAATATTGGAGAGCATGAGCTCTCTGCAGCATTATACAGAAAAATATCCTCCACAAGGAAAATCAGGTTTCCTAAATTCTAGCTATGTTTCAGCAACTGGCACAGCCCCTTTATACCTCTAGTTTTTTCCCTGCCCAGACAGGGATAAGCCTCTACATGCAACCTTAAGGGGTATGCACACAGGGCTTGGAACCATGCTCCAGCCAAAACGTGACAACCCAAGTGTGGAAAGATTTATGCGAACATGGGAAAAAAGTCCTGAACACAAGTGCTTTGGAGGAAGATGTTGCAGAAGGTGAAATCACCGAGGTCACAAAGGGTTACTTGACTGGTGTGTGGCTTTGATTCACCCTTTGATTTCTTGCTTTGCAGTCACACTATGGTTTCTCAACTGGACACTTTTTTTAACGTTGCTATTGCTGGTTTTAGCTTTTAATTTTTGTTGTTGTAGTAGTCCTATAGTGGATCTGTTTAGTTTTGTATTTTGTTTTCAATTTTATTTAGTGGTTACGGGTTGTTGTTTTATAAATGAATTGTATATTGTTGTGAAACTCCTCAGGCACGTATCTATGAAGCGACAGGACACAAATTTTTAAACAATAAATACACTCCCCTTGCCTACACCCAGCACAAATCAAACCTATTTCTGTTTGCACTAAAATAGTAGTTCTGGTTCTCACCTTTATCTGGGAGTACTCTGGCTCAAACTGCTCTGTCCACAGGTCCTGTTCATAGTAATAAAGTCCATCATTGATCACCTTGGCCAACTCTGAGCTCATCTTCGCCCTGGATGTGTGATTGCCTGTTCTATCTCCCCCTGGGTGCCGGCGCAGATAAGGGGGTGTCTGAGTCACAATCAAAATCTTGTTCACATCCCTGTCATCAATCTCATAGTCTGAATCCTCATCTGACCAATCAGTGAAGGTGTTTTTACGGCCATCCATCTGTTCCATTTCCTCATCAAACAGGAAGTCCAGTTCTTCAGGTTCATCCTGGTCCTTCTGCTTCTGAGGAATCTTGGATTCTTCCGGTTTCTGGAATTAAACAGTAAACACTGTAAAAACCAATGGGGGCACTGATCACAGGTCTGAAACTGCAAAAAACCAAATAGGGTCTGAAACTGCAAAAAACTTTCAGATGCCACAAGGTTTCTGGATGAGCCTCAAGGTAAACGTCAATGCCTAACAAACCAAGCATAATCTGACAAAAATGTGGTTTTAATATTGTGCAAACCAACATTTGCTGAGCCTCCAAGAGCTCATTCCTGAGCCTTGCAGCGGTCGGGGATGGCGTGGCCGAGGCACTGCCATGGCGCCTCCAAAGAGATTTCCTGGCCGCTGCAAGGCTTAAAACCCCCTTTTAAAAAACAAAAATGGGGGGGGGGAAGCCCCATTGAAAACAGTGATGCTGCGCCATGAAAACCTGGCGTAGCAACGCTGTTGCTGGAGGGGCAGTTCCCGGACTAGAGGGGCTCTGGAAGTGACTACTGACAGCTCTGCCCCTAGAACACCCCCCCACATGCCAGTGCTGCATTTCTCTTCTGAGAGTTAGGTCCCAGAGTGACTGCGGCATTGGAGGAATGGCATGCAGCTCCATGGTGCCCAGGCGCCGACAGAACTGCCCCCACCGCTGGCATAAGTGCCTCTTATTCCGTGATAAGAGGCTACTTACGCTGGTGGGGGGGTCACGCTGCCTCCAGAGAACTTTCAGCCCCCCGCCTCAGGAATGCACTGCAAGAAACATACGAGCAGAAACCTTGCACTGATGTGAAATCACACCACAAATGGGCCAATTGACTACTATTTCTGACAAGACAGCAGCGTTTTGATTCTTCACAAATACTGCAATGGATCATACTCCCACCTAGCATTCTTAATACAGCCCAGGTTTAAGACAAAAAAAAAGAAGACCATTAATTACCTAGAAACTTCAGATTTTTTGACCAGCACTAAACATTACGTCCATTTGAAAGTCTGGCCTAATTGAGAATGGCAGACAACGTAATTCACCATCTACCTTGGGTCTGGCCGGGGAAGGCCTAGGCCTCTTCTTCACCTCAATCCACGTCTCCGAGTCCAAGTCTGGCAGGCTGGCAGAAAGACCCTTGGGCATTGTCTTCAGATTACTAACTTCCTCTGTTTTGGTTGGCACAGGACTGGCAGAGCGGGGAGACCCAGGTGCAGATTCTGCAACATGTATTTCAGTAAAACGTAAACCTTTGACACATGTAGGCAAGTACCCTTTGCGGGTGCTAAGAAAGGTTAGCTTCATACAGTGAATAGCACATATCTGGCTAGCAGAGCAACATGCTCCTAGGTAGAGATGTTCCCCCTCTCCCGAAGCCACGTGCATGTTTTAATAGCAATTAATGTGCATTAATTTGTTAAGTACAAACTATAAGTATCCTGTTAGCTTTCCATAGCGTTTCATTTTTAGGGGGAAAAAGAGAACTGGTTCATTAAGAGTTTCAGACATGTTTCACTTCTATCAGCTGAGTCTTCTACTTCCTGGCAACCAAGGACTCTAGAAATACACCAAGAAAATCCAGTAACCTGACAGCCACACACTCACAAATTGGAGTGTGGGACTTTCCAGAGTTAGGATCCCAGGACTAGAAGCTTTCAAACCCACCACGCATTTGAAGTCTTTCTTCTAAACAGTCTGCTACCTGCTGCACTGAGATTACCCACCATCTGCCCCACTGGATGGTGACAAGTAGGGAGAACCAACCATTTTTAATGCTGTGAAATAGCAGATGTTCATGGTGAAGGATAACAAGTTGCCCTGTTCAGTAAGTGCTATACATCACACAGTGCAACATTATTGCATCATAACAACATTCATAAAAAGAATGTTCAGATGTCAACTGAGTGAAGAAGGCATGATATGTCCACAAAAAACCTTTTGGAGGAGGCCAGGGACTGGACAGAACGGTGCAGACACTACTTTCAATTTTGGAACACTGTTGTGGTACCATTCCCAAACATTGGAAAGGACAATGGATTTCCTGCCCCCCAAACTCAGTAACAAAATACGTTATTGAACAGAAGAGCAAGTGATTCACACATATCTCCTACATCAGTACTGACCTGTCTCCTTTTGGAAGCTCTGTCTGGGCACAAACTCTGGGCAATTGATGAGCTGGGAGAAGTCAGTTTGTGTATAGTCTGTCATGGGAGGTCCAGGTAAAGGCCATTTCTCTGGTTCTTCCTTTCTCCTGATCTTCTGATCCACAATCTCTACCACTTTGCTGTCCTTCAGTGCCTGGAAAGAAAAGCTCTTACTGTCAACATCAGTGTACTGAAGCAGGGCCTGGTGTTCCGCCACAACTACTGTGCAGCAGAGATTTATTATATGCCACAGACATGTGTGTTGTGCCCTTAGTAAAAGAGGTGGGGAAGGGAATAAGTAGAGAAAACTAAATGCAAAGTAGTAAAACAACTTTTTCTACTGACTAACATTTAAGTTTTCTTTTCTCTGGAAGATAAAATAATGAACGATGCATCACCAAGGGATCATATTAAGACAAGCCCAAACTGAACCTAAAAGAGATCCATAAGAGCATATTCAATAATCTCTTACCTTAATGATAAGGCCAACATCTGTAGTCAAGGCCTGTACTCGATGGAAACTGGCAATGAGGGTGATAGGAAGGAAACCTTCTGTGTCCATCTTCCGCCTCAGGAAAAAGTCTCGTTCCAGGTTGTCCACACTGAAGTAGTATTCTCTAAATACAATAAATGGGATGAGAAAGAGACATGTTTCAGACTACATCACACTGCTATTGTTTTACAACAGAAGCGTGCTTGGCCTTCTAAGAGCTCCTTTCTGTTTATTAATTCTTCCAACCAGGGCAAAATGAATCCTGGGGAAACATGAATACTTCATTCCCACAGAGCTCTTTGTTGAAAAAAATATTTCATTGGTGCTGTTCAAAACACGCTCAAGGGAATATCTTGATAAAAATACTTTCAGCTGTACAAAATGTGTTTATTTGGGTACAAAAACATCTCCTATCCTTCCCTGATCTTTATGCTCTGTTGGCTGAACATGGCAACAAGTTGGCCACTGTGTGAGACAGAACGCTGGACTAGACGGATCACTGGTCTGATCCAGCAGAACATCTATGTTCCTCTCGACTCTCATTTATAGCCAACCCAAATGCAAGGCTTCCGTATGCAATGTACAGATAAATGTATTGCCCTGCTTCAACAATGGCTTGTACTGTCAAAGGCTTTCACGGTCAGAGTTCATCGGTTCTTGTAGGTTATCCAGGCTGTGTGACCGTGGTCTTGGTATTTTCTTTCCTGACGTTTCGCCAGCAGCTGTGGCAGGCATCTTCAGAGGAGTAACACTGAAGGACAGATGCCTGCCACAGCCGCTGGCGAAATGTCAGGAAAGAAAATACCAAGACCACGGTCACACCCTCCTCTAACACTTCCCATATGAGAGAAGACAGTATATCTTTCAGAAAAGGGCTGGGCTCTGCAAGAGGGTTCCTTTCGAAGGAAAATATGGTACCTCATGCCCTGCTGGCAGCTAGTCTCCACAAATCACATCTACCAGCTTCATTCATTCATCTACCAGCTTTAGAACTAACAGTAAGAGCAGAAAGGTGAGCAACCAACTTCTTCAAAAATGAGCACAAATGAGGACAGTGCAACCTCCACAAATAGATAAGTATACCTTCACCATTCCTCCTCTCTTGAAGCACAGACCTATGTCAGAGGCTGCTCGCTTCCCCTATCAGAATCCTAGCAGTGTACAGAACATGACTGTGTCTGTTTCCGTTTCCAAGGGGAGGGGCAGACAAGACCCTATGGGTTGCCAAGTTGGCCATCACTGACCTAACCAATGGGCACCAGGATATAGGACAGGGATGATGGACATCAAGGACCGTGATCAGCACTGCTGCATCAGTCCCCTTTCTATTTTTGCTTGCTGAAACAAAAAATCTTGGCATTGAAACGTGAGATCAAAAAGCATGTATTTACAGAATCAGAATTTGTACGTACATTTGCCGTTTGATATAGTCCTTGAGCAACTCTTGGTCAACACTGTAGAGCTCAGTGCTGCTGATGTTGTCAAAGTAATAGGTGATGTTACTGGTGTATTTCTGACCACGAGAGCCATCAGAGCCATCAAATTTCCGGTAACCGTACTGATAATCAAAGTGAGCTGCAGAGAAAATAGAAAAGGAGATTTTTCTAAGACCTCTAATTACCTAAGGGCATTTTGTATCAAATGCTGTCACTACCACAGAGTCCAACATACACAGCTTAGGAAGACCAGGTTTGCAGAAAGGCGTGGATGTCTCTGATTTAGGAGCTGGGTAAGGACAGCCCTCTGAAGAAATTAAATTAACCAATGTTTAGTGAAAGTGGTTCACAAGTGCCTACAAATTCAGCAATTACTACGGCAGGTGCACAGGACAACTTGGTTTTCTTCACGCACAGAAAACAAGGTCCAAATAGTCATTTATGCCCTTATGCAAAGGCTCTGCATTCCGGGGAGCTCCAAGTTTCTGATTTACGTAGTATTTCAGTAGCAGCTTTCTTTCATTAAAAAGATTCAGTTGTATTACTACCGACATTTCCAGCAGGACTGAACATCTGCAATAAGTTTACACTGAGATAAGGAATCCCGATGTTCAATGGTACAATTATTTCAGTGAATCAACTACAGCTATGCTAATAAGAGTTACAGATCAGGGAAACATATTATCCACTCAGTGACATACCCAGTAGGAGATTAACTTTGTTGCCTGCCAGTTCTCTATCTGAAGCACTGTGGTATAGTGGTTATGGTGCTTGAATAGGGCTAGGAAGCCTGTGTTAACACCCCCATTCGCCACACAACTTAGTGGGTGCTGTTGGGCCAGTCATTCTCTTTCAGTTTAACCTACCTCACAAGATTACTGCAAGGATAAACAGAGAAAAGAGTACCATGTTCACCTTCCTGAGCGCCATGAAGAAAGGATGGGATAAAAATGCATCTGTGACACCAACAAAACATCAACTTTTTTTTAAAATACAGCATGCAAACATGTATTAAAATCCTTATACGTACAGCGAGTACCTCCTCTTCCTCTTCCTCTCCCCCGTCCCCGACCACGGCCTCTGCCCCTGAAGGCCCCACGCACAGCTGCGCCCTCACTCTTCACACTGGAAGTTTCATCATGATCAGCCCAATTCCGTTCATGCTTGTTATCCAGATGCCAACCTGCAGGATAATTGGACAGGAAAAGTGTCAAGAGATTGGAGCTTTGTTTACTCACCGAGAGGGTTCCTTCCGCTCTGAGGAAGAAGGGCATCTTGCAGCTCGGGTTATTCACACCCACTGCTTGGGGAGGCAGGACTAATCTTTAACTTCCTGTCTCCGAGGGCAGGAATAGCCCCAGCTTCCAGTTTTCCACTAGCTAACTACTTGAGACAGGATAAACACACACACACACACACACACACACACACACACACACACACACACACACACACACATATATATATATATATATATATATATATATATATATATACCCCCATACCTTTTGATTCACTGCGGTTGTTGGAAGGGTGCGGGTGCTGTTCATTCTGTCTGTTGTTGCGAGAAGCAATTTTGTCCCTTGGCACCTCAGACTTCATGTCTATTTGCAGTGGAACCCACTTATGCCTGTTGCCTGAAAAAAAGAATGTGCTAGCCATGACAAAGGTTCACAAGGAAGCACAAACATTTAGCCTACCCAAAACCAATCTAGGGTTGTTGTTTTTCCATACCAGAGAAATAATACAACTTTCGTGCCCAATAAAAGCATTTCCCAGCAAGGGTCATCTAGTCCAACCCCCTGCACAATGCAGGAAATTCACAACTACCTCCCCACCCCCATCCCCAGTGCCAAGAAGATGGCCAAGATGCCCTCCCTCTCATGAACTGCCTAAGTTCATAGAATCAGCATTGCTGACAGAAGGCCATCTAGCCTCTGCTTAAAAACCTCCAGGGAAGGAGAGCTTACCACCTCCTGAGGAAGCCTATTCCACCGAGGAACAGCTCTGTTAGAAAATTCTTCCTAATGTCTAGATGGAAACTCTTCTGACTTAATTTTAACCCGTTGGTTCTGGTCTGATTTTGTGGGGTAACAGAAAACCACTCGGCACCATCCTCTACATGACAACCCTTCAAGTACTTGAAGATGGTCATCATATCCCCTCTGTCTTCTCCTTTTCAGGCTAAACATACCCAGCTCCTTCAACCTTTCCTCATAGGACTTGGTCTCCAGACCCCTCGCCATTTTCGTTGCCCTCCTCTGGCCTTGTGGTTTATGCTCTGAGGTTTTAATGGTTTATTTATTTGAATGTTCTTTTAATGACTTTATTTTCCTTTATTTTGAGAGCAGATCTCTGAAGAGGCAGCATGTAATTTTTTGAAAAATAAAGACCAAACAAGGGACTGCCAAAACATCATCACACTGCAGTCCTTCAACATTCCAGTCCCTCCCCACCCACCCTCAAGCATCCCATCTTACCCTTCTTCTTCTGAGCTGATTTCTGGTTGTCATCGTCTCCATTCTTCTCTTCTCCAGATTCATCTGACCTGGTTTTCATGTTCTCTTTGCCATCACTTCCTTCCCCCTTCTCCTGTTCCTTCATGTTCTTCTTAACAGGCAGCTTCCGAAGGGATTGGGGCTTATGTGCCAATTGCTAGAAATGCAAAGTCAGAGATATGCAAGGTGGAGGATCACAATGGTGGCTCAGCAAAACAGGATCACAGCTGGCTAAGCAAAGGCATGTAAGCATAAATAGGCAAAGCTTGCCCCCACTGTTGCTCCCAATCACAGTCATACAAGAAGAAATTGATACACTGAACTTGGGAGTGCCAAGAATTATCTGTTGCCTATAGGAGAGATCCAGTTCATGAGCAACAGCAGATTGATGCAGCAAGGCTTGAAGTCTGAAAAGTGATTACACACTTATGCATTCACATCATGTTTCCAAGCAGAAGGGATAGCAGCAGGACCTCAGCATGACAGAATCGAGCTCCCTGCAATGATTTTCATCTCATTCAGGCACCTTACAAAGCCATGCTTGGTGAATGAAGAAGGCAAGACATCAATTCCACAGGACAGGCTGGCTGACTAGAGGCCATTGCAAAGCTGGGAAGCTACTGCTAAAAGAGAAGGGAAAGTCCAGAAATAGAAGTGCTTGAAGCACTTCTGTCCCTCTTTGCGGGCTGACAGCACTCACAAGGAAGTCTAATTGCAGACAGTCAACCAAGTGCAACATACTGGCTCACAAAGCTGCACTTTGCAATGACCGTGCCACTTCCTTTATCCCCCTTGTGAAAGTAATCCCAAGCCTCACCCAAATGCTTGGCAAATTTACCTTGCACGCTGTGGTTCACAGTGGCCAGGTTTTAAAATGGGCTCCAGGCTGCTGTCCCAGAATAGCACCGCTGAGCTAGGGAGCATGGTGGGCAGGGAAACCCTAAAAGGAAATCCTCTGCCTGGGACCTGTAATGAGCTATTCCTGGCTTTCTCCTAAGCAGAAACATAGCACCCCCAAAAAGTGTTGTTCAGGCTGAATTCTCAGCACTGTGGTGGCAGAGAAACTGCAGGCTCTGGATCACAGCATGAATCCAGCGGCTCCCTCACAGTTTAGTAAGCTTGTTAGAACACACCAGCAGTACTTCATAGATAAACTTAATGGAAAATGGATAAACCCTCATTTCTATCTTTTTGATGTGACAGCAGAACCCTGAAGAGCTACAAGCAGGGATGCAAATCACTAACAATTTATGTAAAAGTAGTTTGTGGAATAATACAATGACTTTTCATCTTAATTTAGTATGTAACATATTAGTTGAAGATCAAATTAAGACTTTGTTTTGGGATGCTCAGATTTCGTCGCAAGTGCCCAACGAAAAACTAAGTGTCCAACAGGAAGAGTTCATATGACAAGTAGCTCTCAATGAATCCTAACTATATAAAGAATAAGGCTCGATGGGTACAAATGTGCTAGAACACCAAGGGCCTCTAGTGGTGGTTTCTCTTTATAACATGTCAGCAAAGTGCCAGTTTGTATTGAGGTGTAAAATATAGGGAAAGGTCTTTACAACTAGGATTAGCGACCTATTTTTCCCCCCAGGCCTCATTCCTGATGCTTCCAAAACTTCCCAGTCAATGTTGCAACAAAAGAACAGAGGGAGAAAAGAGCAGAAAACTGGTCTACCTAAAAAAAGAAGGGAAAAAAGGTTCAAAGTACACTAGAATCATAACAGCTGGAAGGGACCTCCAGGGTCATCTAGTCCAACCTCCTGCACAATGCAAGAAATTCACAACTACTTCCCCCCCCACACACACACACAGTGACCCCTGCTCCATGCCCAGAAGACGGCAACAAAAACCCTCCAGGATCTTGCTGGTCTTGGAACGAAGTTATTGACTGACTTCCCTCCAGGATCCCTGGCCAATCTGACCTGGAGGGAAATTGCTTCCTGACCCCAAAGTGGCGATCAACATTTCCCTGGGCATGTAAGAAAGGTCCACAAGAGCCAAGCACTGATGCAATCCTTCCTGCCTTCCCTCTCATGATCTGTCTAAATTCACAAAGTCAGCATTGCTGACAGATGGCCATCTAGCCTCTGCTTAAAAACCTCCAAAGGAGAGCCCACCACCTCCCGAGAAGGTTCAGAATGAGTTAGAACACTGGTGCACAACATGACACCCCCCATGACACCCACCCTCAATGTTTCTGGTGGCTCAGCAGGTGTTACTGGGCTCCGTGGTCCTACCTGGACCCAAGTCAAAGGTATGGACCACTTCAGTAATATCAGGGTACCCCAATGAAGCAACCCTGCAAGCGACAAGTCTCAGGCAAGCTCCCAAGAGGCACAGGTGCCCGGAATGACTGGCAAGGCAACTCCCTTAGATGTCATGCTCCCAGAACAGCTCCAATAGTGCATATGTAGCTTGGTGTGCTCTATTTGAAAAGGGCCAGGAGGTGGCCTCTGGGAATAATTCCAAGCATGAAATCTTTGCTCCTCTTCCAGGTGCGGAGTTGGCGGACTTAAGATCCTAAACTTGGCCAGAAGAAAGGCAGCATTTTAAATCAAGAGACACCCATCTTGCTTATATTCCCCACTGAGAGCCTGGCAGGTACATCTGCTGGCTCGTTGCAGGAGGCTTGGAGACAGCTTGGTTCATTCACCTTTCTGACCCTGATTTCTAATGTACATCCCCATGGTGTACCAAACCCTAACAATGACTCTTCTTGCACTATCATGAAAAAAAAAGTTATTGTTTAAGTGTTGCCAAATCCTCACAATCCCAAACTCTGAGACTTGTAGGGTGGGGTGTAATAATGCCATGGGTAGGGAGGCTTGAATGCCCACTGGTTTGGCTCATATCTTGTTTCCCAGTGGCCAGCAAGGAGCCAATTTGCCAACAGACTGTTCACCGACCCATTTCATAGACTGCTCTAGGATTCTATGACCCATTTGTGGCTGACAGGCTGCTTCACTGTATTCCTTCCAAACTGTGCAGCACAGCACCACAGGCTTTTCACGCAGCCATTTTTTCCTGCTGTGATCCCAGGGCCTTTCTAAAGGCTTAAAAAAAAACTGGCAGTTTCTATTCTGCACTGACATTCTAATGATTATTAACATGATGGCAGCAACAGATAGTGCACAATAGCAATTAGCAATAATTTTTTTAAAGCATGGCATAGCAAGGAAAAAATTGCACAAAAAACTGACGCTCACTACGTGGATGCAGCCACAGACAGTTAAATCAGTCACAAATCATATAATCAGTCACAAATGCTATGTTTTAAAAATATCTTACCCAGTGTTAATTTAAGTAGTCCTTAATGATACTATTGGCGACCAACCTATTTGGATTGGCAGCATTTTACACATATGCAGTTGGGGGGGGGGAGCTAATGCAAACCTGTTCACGAGGCATGAGATGTGTTCAGTGTAAGCCATAAACTAGGGGAGGGGCTTACATTTGATCACTGCATTTGACTATGCCACGTTCAACTCTCGAACATGTTCAATGCAACATTTGTAGCACCCCTAATCATTAGTCAGGGCCTGATAACGTATACTTTCACAACGCAGCCTGTTAAGTTCTAATCCAGGTTGATTCCAGCTCAAGTTCAAGATGCAAGATCCACACCCCTGAGTTAGATCAAAGACTGGGGTCAGGATAAGGACAGAGAAGAAACTGAAGATGCCCTTTAATGCCCTCCCCTTTACACAATGCTGGAAGGCTAGTATCAGAACATCATCCAAAGGACATTTAGCTTCTTTCGCTCCTGAACTTGATAGAAGCAAGCACTAGTCAACACTTAGCAATGGAGTACCACAGTATCAAAAATGTCTTTGCCCATTAAACAAAAATGTTATTCTTTAACCCGCATTGTAACTGATTTACCATATTTCATGGAGCTTTCAGTAAGCAGGTAACAGTACCTCCACAACCTACAGAGGAACTGGTTTTAATTCCAAATCTTCCTTTAACTCTTTTCTTCTTTTAAAATTAAGAAATAATCTAGGTCAGATCCCAATTTTTAGGTGGAAAAAAACTCTCTTCTACTGGTTCAAACAATATGCATATACTTCACACAACGAGCAGTCAAGACATTCATCTTTACAATCATGACAGGATTCATAAGAAGTAAAGCCATCTAGGAGTTTAAAAGCCACTGCACTGTGTGAGAGAAAGCTTTAATGTTTGTGGAGACAGCTTTTGACATAGTGCCACCCTTGCAGCTTCTTGGACATTTGCTTCCACACAATGTTTTCAAGGAAGTGATGAACACAAATACATAATGTGGGTATTGTGTCTCCGCTGAAGAAAATGAGCTATACCTGCAGCAGAACCCATTGCCATCAATGGAGCCATCAAATGATGCATATATTTTATCCTTAACTTTGTCCCTACTGCCAGCCAAAGAGACTATATATTTTACTAGCATACAAAAAAGCTAGAGGACACAGAACAAGGATCTGGAAGAAGCACCTATGGGGCTGGCTCAGGTACCAATTTCCTAACTGGAAGCAACTAGCACCCAAAGGCATAATCAAACCACTCCAAAAGAACACTGCTTGTTTTGTTTAGAACTGCATCCAAGCCAGCTATATGACTACCGTATTTTCCGGCGTATAAGACGACTTTTTAACCCAGGAAAATCTCCTCAAAAGTCGGGGGCCGTCTTATACGCCGGGTATATAAGGGCGGGTGCTGAATTCCGAGCCGGACTGGAGAATGTCCATGTCCGCCGGAGGAGGGAGGGGAGGCGAGCCCAGCGAGAGCGGTCGCTGCCCGGCTGGGAGTCGGAGCCAGGCGCGCCGGGGCGCACGGAGGGAAGCGCTCGGCAGCGCTCCGGCGGCAGCGCAAGGCAGGCAGGCAGCTGGCTGGCCGGGGCTGGGGCGGCCGCTCTCCCCGCGTCCTTCTCCGCCTCCTGACTCCTGCCCACCCGCTCCGGCGTCACAACTGCAGCCGCGCCATGCTCCAGCCTGGCGATCAGCAGACTGTCCCCTGCCACTAAGCCGCTTTGAATGGGGAAGAGGGGCGTTCTGCTTTCTCTCCCTCTCCTCCATTTGCCACGTGCAAGATCCCAAGAGCGGGGGCGGGGGGGAAGGGGCCGTTAAGCCACGAAGTGCCTCTCAAGGCTCCAGAACTTTTTTAACAGGGGGCCAGTTCACTGCCCCTCAAACACTGTTGGGGGCGGGACTATAGTTTGAAAAAAATATGAACAAATTCCCCGCGTGTGCGGGAGAGGAGGAGGAGGAAGCGACGCGAGGGGGCTCTCCTGAAAAGCATCCTCCGCCCGAGCCCGGACCTTCCCCCTTCGCTCTGCGGCAGACGCAGCCTCGCCCCTGCCCCAGCCTCCCTTGCCCTCTCCACACGCACGCACAGAGGCGAGTTAATGGGGAATAAAGAGGCTGGAGTCTGCGGCAAGTGCCTGTACCTTACAAATGTAGTGGTTAAGAGTGGCGGTTTGGAGCAGGGACTCTGATCTAGAGAACCGGGTTTGATTCCCCACTCCTCCACGTGAGAAGCGGAGGTTGGTTTCCCCACCCCTACACACAAAGCCAGCTGGCTGACCTTGGGCAAGTTACAGCTCTGTTAGAGCTCTCTCAGCCCCACCTGCCTCACAGGGCGTCTGTTGTGGGAGGGTATGGGAAGGGGATTGTAAGGCAATTCGAGTCTCCCTTTAGTGGTAGAGAAAGTCGGCATGTAAAAACCAAGGCCATTTATGCACGGGAGGTTTTGCCTTGGATTTGCCGTTCTCCAGATGCACATTTTCCCCATCTGAATTCTCCAAACTCTGCCCGGGGGTGGGGGAGCTTACTTTTGAGTTCTGAGAATTCGGATGGGGAAAATGTGCATCTGGAGAGCGGCAAATCCAAGGCAAAACTTCCCATGCATCAATGGCCACAAGTCTTTTTCTTCTTCTCCCTGGAGATATGCCCAGCACCCCCCCCCAAGGGGCCCTTACAATTACCTCCAGGCCACAAGGATACCCCCAGGAGGAGAGAGAGCCCCGAGCCGTGAGAACGCTGCCCAACTGCAGCCAAAACAGGAATGCCAGGGCCATGTTGGGCTGCATCGTGGAGGGCCCCGAAGGACCAGGCGCCTCTGCATGCAGCTCAAGGAGGCCAGGCCCAGCCACAAAGCTAGGCAATGGGAGAAGTCTCCCGGTGGGGCGTGCTGCGGAAGAGAAGGGGGCGACCGGGCCCAGGAAAGGGGATTTCGGGCCTGGGAGGGAGAGGGCGAAGGGGGCGACTGGGCGGTGCGCGAGGCGGCAAGACGTCTCGTGCGCCCAGGAAAGGGGGTTTTGGGCCAGGGAGGGTGGGAGGGAGAGGGCGAAGAAGGCGACTAGGTGGCATGCGAGGTGGCAAGATGCCTCGCTCGCCCAGAAAAGGGGGTTTGGGGCTGGAGAGGGAGCAGGGAAGGGGGCGACTGGGGCGGGAGGGAGGCTTCCGGCTGGGTGCACGCAGCCAGGAAGCCCAGAAAAGCTCTGGGGAGGGGGGCAAGGGGGGGACTGGCTTTTTCGGTTCCCGGGCTGGAAAAAAGCTCTTTGAGGACCCCTGCTCCAGAAGCTAGGGAGGAAAAGGAAGGAGAATCCCCCCTCCCCGCATGGGCGCCGCAAGAACCCTCCTCCTCCGTCCCCGTGACGGCCGCCGCGCCAGCCTTTGTGCCTCTCCCCTCCCCAACCCGGTCCAAGCAGCCGCGCGGGGAGAGCCCTTCCCATCCCCTCCCCCCCCTGTCCTTCCAGGGAGGGGGAAGCGGAGCAGGAGGTTATTTTTAATTTTTATTTGGAGTTGGAAGAGGGGTAGTCTTATACGGCGAGTATATCCCAAACTCTATATTTTAACTGGAAAAGTTGGGAGTCGTCTTATACGCCCAGTCGTCTTATACGCCGGAAAATACGGTAAGTAAAAACTGAAGGGGAAAATGATCAGGATGAGCATGACTCCTATTCAAAGAAGAGGGGCAAAATACTCCAGAAAGGAGGGACAGAAAAAGCAGCAGAGCGGAACAGTTTAGTGATAAAATGTATGTATTCTGGGAACGCACTGAAACCATTTCTTTATTGCTATCTGAATGATTTTGTAAAAGTCTGCAAACAAACCGTGTTCATACTAGTTCCTCTGCACAGCAATGTCATACTGTTGGTGCACAATTTTCACCCAACATCTGATAACTCTAGATGTTGTATCAGCTAATTTTAAAAATCTATTTTTTATTTTTAAAGGATGCAATTATGTTTTAAATGTCTTAAATTCATAAAAGGCTTATTTTATTTATTTTTCATACTTCTAGCCTGCCCTCCCCCGGCCAAGGCCGGGCTCAGGGTGGGTTACCTGAAGCAGCAAACAAAAATCTCTGGAAAAAATACACTGCTTTGGATCCAACTAGAAACATAAATGAGCAACTAGAAACATAAATGGACTTGGCACAGTTCTGCTTGTACAAGATCTTCTGCAACATCAAGTGCTTTCTTTCCTATATATTATATTGCCAAGAAGTTGGTTGCATAAGATCTTGTGCAAGTAAAAATGAGAATAGAGATACAATAATTCTGATTTAGTGGAGGCGGCTAGAAGTCTTGCATTCCCACTTGTGCTAAAGTTATAGTTCTCCTCTGGATCCAACTCATTTAGTCCTCTGCCACTGCTTTCCCCATTCTTGTAACATCACTCTCTTTTCTTGGTATCAGAAAGGGTGAAGGCAGAGAGTGCTTTCACCCTCATGTAATTCCCCTTCTAGCCTTCCATGTCCCCACAATCAAAATAGCGATGAAGGCAACAGGAATGCCTATCCTGGAACACAAATTTTCTGGAACCAACAGTGGAATTCTAAGCAGAATTACACCCTTCTAAGCCCATTGGCTTCGAAGGACTTAAAAGGGTGTTAACACTGCTTGGGATTGCCCTGCCAGCCTCAAGTGTAACTAGCACAGTGGAACAAACAGAAGCAAGGCTACGTAGTATTTATCCTGGGGCACTACCGAAACAGAATTGGCCCAGTTATTTCCCACTAATACACTCTCCCCTACAGAAACACGACGGAAAATCTTGCATCTGCATAAAGCACATAAATAAGGGTGATTGCGGTGGTGCCAAGGCATTGTTAAATTACACTGCAAGCACAAAATTGACAGCATTGTAGTAAGTAATTTCTCTGAACAGGAGAGCGAACACATGTACCTCCTAGGTTGATTTTGTATGGAACATTCTGTTTTTACGAGTCTCATTCATGCACACCTAATGCCACAGAACAGAAGCTCCTTCCTTCTCAAGTGAAAACATTTCTTACCTGGACACACTTGTGAGCTATTTCTCCTGGCGTCGGCCAGTTCGTGGCATCCCCAAAGTCACCAACCTAGTAATATAAGGAGACATCCATATAAACAGAAAGCACGATGCAGCAGCAGCAGCTTCCTGGTTGTAAAATTAACACAATATTTTGCTGTTAGAACTTTTGCATTTTTGTATGGAGGTTAAATTAAGCTCTTATAACTTCTCTCCCTCAGTGACCATGAATGTTGTTTCAGATGTGAAATGCCACTAGAGTGCACACTAAATGGGCACAGACTGTTTCTAAGGTGCTCTTGAGACTCCATTAACTGTTTGACTCAGTGGCGCTAAGTGCTAGGCAGGTTAATTTCTGATTGTGCTAATTATCTCCTTGCCTTTTAATTTCTTACGGTATCTATCTGTACGGTTGGAAAGCAACCACACTTGATCGGCCTTCTTTATATTTGTGCTCTGCTTAAGACATACCTATTGCTCAAAGTCTCTTCTATCATTCAGACTATACTGACTTCCTCACATTCTTCCAGCTTGTAAATTTGAGCACAAGATTTTGCCTACACCCTTGTAGGTTTCTACTTTTTTAAAAAAATTGTTCTTTAAAATGCAATAAAAGAAGAATCTTAGGATGAGATGTTTGTAAAAAAAACACTGGAATTAAAAAAATGTTTTCTAAACAGTGACACCTAGTGAACAAGACGGGTCTACACTAGTAGCGCAGCTTCAACCTTTCGCTTTGAACTATAACGCAGAAACAGAGAAGTCTGACATTTAAGTGGAGCAGCAAGACCTCCCAACACATAGTAAGTGGGATCAAGAGCCAATGCTAACTGGTTTAGTATGTGACTGAGATATTTTGTGCCTCGTAAGGGCATTGCGTTGAATCCCACAATCCGTCAATGGAAGGCGTTAAGAGCTGCACATCTTACCCGCCTTCCCTCCCACCTAGCAGTTTTTTCCAACCCTGGAGAAGTTGATTCCTTTAAGATTTGCATGGACTGCCAGCCATGCTCTTACAGAAGAGGCAGAAAGGAGGGATTCTGCCCCCTTCCTGCTACAGCTGTAAAATGTCATGCCTTGCATGTAAGAGTGTTTTTTGTTTGTTTGTTTTGTAACTCAGGTAATATTTGCACACTGCATGAACATAGATATGGGGTAGAAAATCTTCTGTGGAAAATGTAATGGGGCTTTATTTTTCTGTGGACTATTTTCCATTTCTAAAGACACTCATGAATACATGCCCCTGTTATTAGCCGGCATATTATTATGTGATTTATTAGTTGATTTATTAGTTATCTTAATCTAGCTTGGCAGTTTCAAAATTGTAATTGATGTTCTTCAGCTCATTATGCCTAGGAATTCTAAGAGCATACATATATGTTTTTAATGATTTATAAAATAGGAGGAGGGGAAATAGAAACATAAATGTAAGAATCCAATTTTAAAAAAAATCAAGTTATGAATTCACCTGATTGTGCACATCAAAACTAACACTAACATTCTTATTTATATGTCTCCCCTTGCCTGGTAGAATGGATATCGTAATCATCAATCTGATACAGAACTAACAAGTAACGGAAGCGATGAGATCCAGAGGCCACTGGCATGAGAGTTAAGTTCTGTTGAAGAGATTTGCAGACAGGACAGCCACACCTGCAGCATATCACGTACAGTTGTTCTTTGAGTGTGCTGAAATTAGGTTGCCAGTCATGTTTTTTCTCAGGTTTAAAAATGTTAGGGAAAAAGCTGTCATCTTAAAAATTTTACAGGTATTATTTCAAGCACTGAATATATTATTACATTAAAAACACAAGTGTTTGTTGCTGTTGGGAAATAATTTTGATCAGTGCATGGCTTGTAGGCCTTCTAAGGATCTTACAGAAACCAAACTGAGTTCCATGATGAAAGAAAAGTATTATATAAATGTAATAAATATGTACTAATAATTCAAGAAGCAGCAGAGACCCAAACAGAATTAAAGAATCAGTCTGTGACTGAATGGAACAAATGTCAACATTTGTTGACTCATATAGTGAACGCCTCATCTATCTCAAGGCAAAGAAATGAGCATTGCTCCCAAAGCAGAAATAGGGATGAAGGACATCAAAGCTGAAATGTGTACCCAAAGGCCATGCAGAGAAATCTCTTGCTACAAGTCAGGAGCATCTTTTCACTAGACCCGTGTTGGCGAACTTATGGCACGAGTGCCACTTCCGGCACGCGTAGCCCTCTCTGCTGGCACGCGTGGTTCCTCCAAGCCGCTGGCCTTTCTGGCTCTACCCCTCCCCGGATGGGGGAGGCTGTAGCCCAGGGGTGGGGAACCTCCGACATCACTGGCGGTGGCCCCCGGACTCTCCCACAGAAGCCGCCGCCATTGCCGCCGCTGGAGGGAGCGTGCGCGGTAGGCCAGGCGGGTGGGAGAGCGGGGAACAGAAGCCGGGCGCCCACACTCGGCATGGCCAGCGGCTTCTCTGGTGCCCTCTGGGCCTGTGCGGGCAGAGGGGCGTGGCTGGCTGGTGGGCACGAAGGAGGCGCCCTCTGCCCCACTTTGCTCGCCTCTCGCCGCATCCCCCCTTGGGTCAGGCCGGCCAGGTGGGAGATCCCCTCCGGGCGGGGGGCTTAGGGGCCTGGGCAAGGCAGGCAGGCAGAGAGGGGCAGTGAGCTAGGCTGGGCTCCCTCCCTCCTTCCTTCCTTCTGCGCCAGACAGAAACCAAACTGAGTTCCATGATGAAAGAAAAAGTATTATATAAATGTTTGGTTTCCTTTCCACCGGAGCTCCACTCTGAAAGGGGTGGGTGGAGGCGGTGGCGGCGAGGCCCAGCTGGGCGGGGGATCCTCCTCCTGCTGCTGCTCAACCCAGGCATGTGGAAGGTGGCCAGGGGGGCCCAGCCCCGTGCACAGGCGAAGGGCACGGTGGCAGGGCTGGTGGCTGGCGAGCCACTGGGCGGGAAGTCAGGCGGAGGCTCTGGGGTGCCTCCTTCCCCTCCCTCGCTGGCGGCGGGCCAGGCTAGGCGGGGGCAGCTGTCAGCGGGGCAGAACGCCGAGCCTCCGCGGGAAGGGAAGGGTCTCCCAGCGCCCTGCTCGGTAGATGCACATTTTCCCCATCCAAATTCTCAAAACTCATCAGTAAGTCCCCATGCAGAGTTTTGAGAATCCGGATGGGGAAAATGTGCATCTGGAGAGTGGCAAATCCAAGGCAAAACCTCCCATGCATAAATGGCCTCTTTCTTTCTCTGTCTCCCTCTGTCCTTTTCTTTGCCTACTTTTCTTTCTCTCCCTCGCTCCATTTCTTTCTCCCTTTCTCTCTCTTTTTCTTTCTTTCTCGCCCTCGCTCCATTTCTTTCTCCCTTTCTCTCTCTTTTTCTTTCTTTCTCTCCCTCCCTCCCTTCCCTTTTTTCCTTCCTTCTTTCCTTCTTTCTTTCCCTCCAGCGGCTTCTCCGGCGCCTTCTGGGTCTGTGCGGGCAGAGGGGCTTGCAGTCCTATTCCACCTTTGAAGTGCCCACAAGCCATCCTCCAAACACCTTTCCATTTGTCTTGATATGTAGAGAGAAAACACTAAGGAACTAGTTGCCAATCTCCAGGTACTAGCTGGAGATCTCCTGCTATTACAAGTGATCTCCAGCCAATAGACATCAGTTCCCCTGGAGAAAATGGCCACTTTGGCAATTGGACTCTATGGCACTGAAGTTCCTCCCCAAACCCGTCCTCCTCAGGCGCCACCCCAAAAACCTCCCACTCATGGCGAAGAGGAACTTGGCAACCCTAGCCTCTCCCTCTGGGCCCCCTCTGGGAGTGGTATTCAGGTTAAATTGCCGCATTGACACTCGGCGATAAATAAGTGGGTTTTCGGTTGCAGTTTGGGCACTCGGTCTCTAAAAGGTTCGCCATCACTGCACTAGACCAATATATGCTGAAAGTACAAAATACGTATCAGTGGCTCAAGCAAGTAACTCCTAAGAAGAGATCCCTGAACAAGGTTAATCATTAGTAGCATAATTTAAAGAAGGAACAGAAGCTTAGAGCACAGTACTGAAAATGAAGACACTGAGGCTAAATGTTGGATCCCAAGGAGTGGGGCTTTCCACCTCCCTACTCCTGCTGCAACAAACTGAGTCTTCAAAATTCTTCTCACGGGGAGTCAAGAAACCATCAGGAACAGTGTGGGGAGTAGGGCTGTCGATTTGGTTTGTCCCAAACCGAAAAAACAGCCGAATTTCCTCTGATTCGGCGGTTTTTAGTTCGGATGGAACCACTCAAAAAAGGCGGGAAAACGGGGAGCCGAATTCAGCGAGTTCAGGGTGTTCGGTGAATAAATTCGGCAAATTCGGGGTTTGGTGCAGCAGCATAACCATCAGTTAGTAAGCAGCATTCTCCCCCGGCCAATCGGTAGCCAAGCTGGGTCTTCTTCTGGCTAATCAGTCGCGATTGAGTGCATGAGCCCAGCTGCTGCGCAGCCCGGCCGGGGAGAGAAAGAGAGAGTATCTGTGTGAGAGAGAAATCCCTGTGGGGGGGTGCTTGTGCACATTCGCTCCTTTCCGTGGCTGCAGGGGGCGCATTTTTTGGGGTACAGCCCCCAAACTTTCAGTGTAGCTTTCGAGGAGCCTTCTTGCAAGAATCCCCAAGTTTTGTAAAGATTAGATCAGCGGGGGCTGAGATATGGGCCCCGAAAGGGGTCCCCCCTTAATGTGCATTTTTATTCCATTTACAGCACACATTCGCTCCTTTCCGTGGCTGCAGGGGGTGCATTTTTGGGGGTACAGCCCCCAAACTTTCAGAGTAGCTTCAGAGGAATCTTGAAAGAATCCCCAAGTTTTGTAAAAATTGGATCAGCGGGGCTGAAATATGGCCCCCCTTTTCCCTATTGGGATGAATGGGATCAGCCGATCCTGTATGCATCTCAACAGCGGCAAATCCAAGGCAAAACCTCCCATGTTTAAATGGAACCGTATTGGATTACCCAGTCCTCCAAGTCCCTCCTGATGGAACAGAAGACATCCACAGTAAGACCCCTTTTGGGGCTTTAATCTATAATTTTTCTCCTGTGTGTGTGTGTGGGGGGGGGAAGCAGAGTCTGTGTGTGTGTGGGGAGGGAGCAGTTTCTGTGGGTGGGGGGGAAGCCCATTCTGTGTGGGGTGTGTGTGCCCCCTCGAGTCTCTCTCTCCCTGGTTTGAGGGGGGGCTTCAGTTGTGTGTCCTCAGGTTTTCCCTCATTCATAAGATTGATTAGGTCTATTTTGATGCTTGCTCAAAAATTGTTTTCAAATTGTGACTTAAAGAATGCATTTTCCTGGTCCCGAGTCCAATGCAAAAGGGGAAATTCCACCCCCTCCTGCTCCTTATGCTTAGCTAGCATGCCTCTGTCCCTTTCCATGGTTTGCAAACTCCCAGGCGTCAGGTGTTGCTTTGCATGGTTGCAAACGTGTTGCTTTGCATGGTTGTGTTGCTTTGCATGGTTTGCAAACTTCTTCTGTCCCTTTCCATGGTTTGCAAACTCCCAGGCGTCAGGTGTTGCTTTGCATGGTTGTGTTGCTTTGCATGGTTTGCAAACTTCTTCACACCTACCCCACCCTTGCTCCCCGCAGCTCAGCTGTTTGTCGGGGCTGGGAGCTTCGAGTGGGTGGCAAGCTCTGCTAATTGCAAATGCACATTAAGGAGGGGGGACCCCTTTCGGGGGTCCAATCTTTTCGCTGATCCAATCTTTACAAAACTTGGGGGTTATTGCAAGAAGGGTCCTTTGAAGCTACGCTGAAAGTTTGGGACCCCTACCCCAAAAAATGCCCCCCCGGAGCCACGGAAAGGTACGGTTGTGATTTTAATGGCTTTATTCGACCAAATTTTTTCCCGAACTCCGGACCTCATGCCGAATTGCACGGACCCGAAGAGGGGGAGTTCGGACTTCGGCATTTCCCGAATAAAAACGGGCCGAATTTTACCGAATTTTTTTTGTTCAACAGCCCTAGTGGGGAGGGCAAGTGATAGTCTGCAGTGGGAGGGGGCAGTTGGCAGAAATTGCCCTCCCCTCCTCTACCAATGGAAGTACCATTCCACTGGCCTACCTATCATTACCTGGTAGAACGCCACCTTAGGATCCAACCCCAAAATCCCAGATTTGGCCTGTGATTTGCAGACAACTCTGAATGGCTCAATTTACCTGCAGGTAAAATGTACAATCGCTTTTGGTGTATATACCAGTCACTATAGTACTAAACTGCCACACAGTATGCCTACATCTCAGGGATTCTGCCACGCAGGCAATCATGACAATACTTCTGGGCATGTAGTAGTGGTCACTAGGGAGTGTGTGTGGGGGAGATAGCTGTGAATTTTCTGCCTTGTGCAGGGGATTGATGACCCTGGAGGTCCCTTCCAACTCTATAATTCAAGGGTTTATATGTATAACAACTCAGGTGTTTATTCTGGATAGGATATTTACACTCTGCCAGTGCAGAAAACAATAAATTTGGTTCTAGTACTAACATATGTCCCCCATTCAAACAGGGTTCTAGGGTGACACAGAAGAACACCTTTCAAAATGTGTCCATTTTATTCTTTAGCTTTCACTTTGATAGGATCAGCATTCTTGACCCAAACTTGCTGATGAACAGGCTGTGGCTGTTGTTAGGAGTGCCTTCTTTCAATTACATCCGGCTCATAAGCTGAGCCCTTGTTCATACTCTGCTAACCTAGACACACTGATCCATACTACTGTCACCTCCAGACTGGACTACTGTAACAATGTATGAAGAACTGTCCATTCAACAGGAGCAATTGAAGCAGCAAGACAACAATCTAGGGTAGCCCCTTGACACTGCAGAGTTCGGTCAACTACACTGAACTGGAAAACCAGGTAACCAAGTGCTGGTATAACCTTCACACAAAGCCTAGGGGCTTCATACATTTAGGAAGGTGTATGAAACCAGTTTTATTCTATAGAGCATTTGGCAGAGGGTGTGTGTGTGTGTGTGTGTGTGTGTGTGTGTGTGTGTAATTTGTGCTTTTTAATTTACTGTATTTTTAATCTGTACTTTTTTTTTTACTTGGACTGTTCTACTTTGTGTTCCTGCAACCAGGTGCTGCATTATTACTTGCCTTGAGCCTGAGCAGGTAAGGAGGGATATAAATGTTTTAAATAGATCAATAAAAGAGTTCCCCTGAGAACCCAAAGGAACACAACATAGGTCTAACTTCTGCGAGAGCAAACTGTGCCCTAACAGTTTTCAATGATGACAAGGTCATTTTGATACAAAATACTATATAAACTCCTAAATATGATGTAAATATCACTGGGAAGCCCCAAAACACAGCAGTACCTTAAAGCTCTTCTTTAACTAAGACAGACATTAATAAAGCCTCAATACATACTTTGCTTCCTTTCCGTTGTCTTGGGTTTGCCGCTTTCACCACCTTGGCTGGGGTTGAATGCTCTGATGAGAAAAGGATGGGGGAGAAAAAGGAGAAAAGGCCAACCATTAATATTCTGATCACTGAAGTACAATTACACTAGCCGTGAACAGAAACACATACCTGTTCATTCCTATTGTATAATTCTATGCAACCTCATACAACGTTTCCTCTACTCCAAGGAGTGAATAAGATAGCATTTGGGAGAATCTTGTTTCACTAGTAAAACCGCCAAAGCCGAGAATGTAAACAGACGTTGTACTCAAACCAATTGCTGATGATAAACTGGCAAGTCAACTGGGCTTTCCCATTTCCCAGACACAAAACTAGCATCATGTCAGCCAGAACCTGACCACAAAGCCAATTAGAGAACAGCCCAGTTACAACTCTTAGTTGTTGCCAGTTTCAGGAAGTTCCGTTTGTGAATTTACCCTACTAATAAGACTGTGCATGGGCACAAAATTTAGCTTTGTTCACAGACGAGATCACAGATCTCAATGTTATAAAGTTTAACCTGATATCCAAATATTGTGGCCAACTGTCCAGATCATGGACTCTTGTTTACTGCATAATTTGTGTTTTGTTTTCAGCTTTTATTTTTTCCTTCCCCAGTGTCAGATATATTTTCAATATTACTTATAGAAAGCTAAGACACAGATACATTTAAATGCCACTAATATGCCAAATAGTATAATTTTATATGCTAAGCTGTAAGTGAAGCATCTTAGGGTGTTAAAACAGTAAAGTAACTTCAGGATTGGTAAAAATCTCATCATCATCTGTGTATCTAATAGCGATGTGTTGCCCCATCTGTGAATATTGAAATCTGTGGATTGGGGCCACACTAATGATAAACAGCTAGATCTGCAAACCTGAGGGACTCCCACGTTTGCAGAAAAATCTGAAAAGGCTTTAAAAAGTCATCGGAGGGTTTCAATCCTTACACTGGCTGTTGGATGCAGCATTGTCACTGACCCAGGGGAAGAAACCTCAGTGGTTGGGAGTTTAAAAAAAACAAAGGGATTTATACTTTTAAATTCAATAAATATGCTATAGAATACAATTTTGGATGATCCAATGTATCATTTATAATTAGTTATGTTTTTAAAGTAGAAAATCAGGTTTATTACTGCATCAATGTCAAGCCTTTATCCGTTTTTTTTTCCTCCCCAAAAAGGAAAAACCTTCTTCCCCCATGGCTTTAAAATTTCTGGAAATTCAGAATACAGAATACAGAACCTTTATTGGCATTTACAGTAACAAAACAAACAGGTAAAACAACTAGATATGGATCTAAAAAAGGAATGAATTCACAGTTCATCAGTAAATTTTATAAAAACAATTAAATGAGGGTTCCCCTCCTTCTTACTCCCTCCTTTAGGACCTTTTCTGGAAATTCCTCATCGCTAGCCCAGCCCAGCAATGTCCCAACCAGTTGTTCCTCCTATGCTCTGTGCACATGATTACTGCATAGTGACTTCTCTCCCCATGAAATTCTTCCTTGCCTTTTCTCCCCACTTCCTGCCCCCCCCCAGCCACCCACCATTGCCACATAGGATCAAGCCAGCACTTGCAAGGGGATAGCTCTTTCTTCTAATCTCATGACCCATCGTCCCCCGTCGCCCCTGCATGAAAATTACTGGAAGTTGTGGTCTGGGGAGAGAGGTAGGGCTGTTGCTCCATCATTTCCCACCTAAAACTGCAGATGCCTTTATGAGCAGGCAGGGTGTTGCAAGTAGCGTACTTGCCAGCACGTCAAATGTTGGCCTTTGCTGCAGTGTGGAACTCAACTACAGACTAGAACTTCCTAGTTACCCTGATTTTTCTATTGAGTTTATGTTTAAGAGCCAGGGCAAATGAGAAAGTGAAATAATTTCTACCACCTCAAAAAACTAGTAACTTTTAATTAAAGTTTTAACTTGGGGACACATACTGCACTTACAATGTTGCGTGGTCATGTAAATAAATGTCACTTGATGGCAACAGCAAAAGGAATAATCAAGCAACTACATTTTAACACCAACAGCATACCAATGCATGGTTTACCATGGGCAAGACACCAAGGATCCCAGGATAGGAAGGACCCCAATCTTTGTAGTCTATTAGCCCCCAATTCTTATTTACCTGAGGCAATGGTAGAACCAGGGACAGATAGCATACCAAGGTTTTCTGATGAAAGTTCCTAGCTTCCAAAATAGAATTAAAACAATTCAGCCAACAAACTGAAAATCTCCTACTGAGAACTGGAAGGCATTAGGTTGGATCCAGCAATCTGTCAGCAGAAGGTTGTGTTCTTATGTGCTTAAGGTGCTGATGTTTGTGGATCCTCCTCACTTTCCCCTACCTCCAGTAGTCCCTTTGGGCCCAAGGAACTTTGAATAGCGGGACTGGAAAGTGGGGAAGATCCATCATGGCTATCAGTGCCTTCTGGTGACAGATCACTGGATCCAGGCCAGTGTGAACAGATACAGAATATTAGATGCCAGGAGGGATGGCCAAAATATCATCCTGTTTCATCTAATCTACCCTTCATAGCAGAAGAATGGTCCTCGTATTGATAATGAAAATTTATTTTTATGTATTAATTAGATTTCTATCCCGCCCTCCAAAGCTAGCCTAGGCAAAATTCTCCTCTCACTGGTGACACATCAGTGGGATGTGCAAGAGCCATCCACAGGAAAAGAGTGGTCATTTTGTTTCAATGCCCTGAAGTATTTTGACAAGTAATCTTCTGGTAAAGCTAGTCTTTTGAAAGACGCTGCCTTATATTGAGTCAGACCATTGTTCTATCCAGGTCAGTACTGTCTGCTCTAACTGGTAGTGGCTCTCCAAACTCAAGTAGGTCTCTTTCAACATCAGATACCACCCAATCAGCACCAATTCATTAAAACTGGAGATGTCAGGGACTGAACCAGGGATCTACTGCCTGCAGAGCAGATGCTCCACCACTGAGCCACAGCCCCTCCCTATAAAGGCTATTTCTGTGTTCCCCCACATATAAAGAGTGTTATTGGATGCATGAGATTCATACTGCCATACTCCAAACTACCTGAAGATACTGGGAGGGGGTTCCACAAGAGAACAGACTTCTGCACTTCAGAGTAAGGCATAGCCCCCAAAGATCTGGATGTCAGGCAGACAGGTGGGGAGGAATATGGCTAAGCAAAGTCCCCCCATGAGTATCTAGGTGGGGGATGAGAGAACAGCAAGCCCAACAAGTGGTGGGCCCAGCAGGGGAGAGGAAGGGATTCCCTTTCCCCACAAGTCTCAATACCCCCTTCTGTAACTCTAATCTGGAAAGTTGAGGTTGAACCCATTGAACCCCACACCATCTTCCCCCACAGAATACTAAGGGGAAGGAAACAGTGCAGAACTTTGTTCCTTCTACACAGCTTTTAAAAAAATAATATAGATGTGGTGTTATTTGGGTTTTGGAGCTTCTGTCTAAATCCAGGACACTGACCTACTTTGGCTAAAGCTGCCAAAGTAATTGTTCTTGTTCAACCCACAACTTCCTACCCTGTAGGGCTGACTTTCTGATTAATTCCCACTAGGACTAGAGACCTAGCCCCTCCATCTCTCAACTAAAGGCTAGTTAGAGGGGTTGGGGGTGGTCCATTACCCTGGCCAATAAGGATTTGCTCCCACCTTGCGCCTTTTTCTTTTTTGACCTGTTACTACCCTTGACGAGTACCCAAAATTTACCAGTGTGTTCACTACCAGGCCAAAGTTTCTCCTACATTTCACACGATCACATCAATAGCAAGAAGAGTTCAGATTCACTTTTTGGACCATGTTCACACCATCCCACAGTAATGGATGTCTGTGTTAGAGCAGGTTCTATTTGATTTTGTTTTTAGTGAAATATGAACATTTCATTTTTAAACTAATTCTCAAAGCACAGTGTGTGATGAAGATAACAGATTATATAGTCAGGCAGGGAAACAAAACAAAGCAGCTGGAGTGAAGCTGCTACTATCCCCCTTTACTGCTAGTCAAAACTTCTACAGCCACCAGTTCATCCCATTCCTTCACCATAAAGGCAGAGCCATTCTATATATTACTTGATCTGAAATACTTTAACAGAGTCAAAAGCAAACAAACAAAAAAAGCATACACACACTTGCATGGCTAGTTTAATTCAGGTGCAAAAGTAATCACTCTGCAGGATCTATTAACACCATAAAAGTAACAAAGATTTCCAAAACGTATTGCCAAGATAGAGGAAAACAATAAATGTGTTAAAAGTACAAGAAAATTGTGTATGTACAGAAGCCAACATGGTCCTTTTTTTGTTAAGAAAATCAAGTGCTTTGTTCTTTATATGTCTATTTTCCCCTATATCAAGAGCATACTACTTTTATAAAGCAGAGCACTTTAAAAGTATACACAACAAAATGAGATCAAGCACATAGAGTGATGAGGGAAAAAAAGTTTTTATAAAGACTACAGTATTTCTGTTTGCAATCTGCAGGGAGCAATTTTATTTTTGGCTTATTTGTTGTTTTTTGTAAAGGAAGTCTCCTTAGTTGCACAGAAAAAATGCTTAATATACATAACTAATATAAACATAAGCACAGAAAACACTGCTATCCCATTACAAATAAGTTCTACAACTCTGAATAAGTGGGCACAAAATAGAATACCGAAAGGCCCCCTTCAAGTTGCTCTAACAGGACTTGGAATCAGATTTCAAGTAGGGGGCAGCAAAAATGGAAGGAGAGATCTCTGTGCTTAAAGACTGCTTAAAGAGAATTATAAAAATTATAGCAATTTATAACAATTATTAAACATTACTGTAATTATAAAATTATAAACGGAGAATTATACAATCCAGCAGCACATGCATGGATAATAGAATACTGTAAATATATTCCAACCCTTATATCCCTACATACACCCCATAACAACAGGCATAATCTTTGTTGTTGTTTTTAAGAGTAACAGTGGCACCCAAACCATATCTAGTCAGCAGAACCCACCTCCCCTTTATAAACACCCTCTTTGAGGGGCAGAGGACAGCAATTGTTTTCATGTTTAAGGTCATGTGTTCAAAGGGCATCTCAACCCCCTTTTTAAAAAAAAACCAGGGCACCTCGCCTTTCACAAAGCAGGCAAGCAACAGAGAAAAGGAAGAACAGCCTGGTTCTATTTAGACAGGTATACCTCCTCACTTGCAGTATGTTAAACTGGAAGAGAAAGATTCTGGGAGAAATCCAGTAGTTGTCTATTCCAGAAACTGGAGTCTAAGGTGTGCAAATTAATAAACTAGCAGAACTCTCCCACGTTCCTAGATCAAAACTATAAGCTCGTAATCGTAGTCCATCCTTAAGATAAAAAACTTGTTAGTATAAGAAAAGGGAAGGATGAGCACACATACGCAGAAGTGGGCTGGTTTTAATTGCTCCCGGAAGAGAGTTACACATCCCAGCCTAATGCCACGTTGGTCCTTCTACTTGCAGCCGTCTTTCATGACCTTGGGCTGGGACTTTATAGCAACTCTTGGGAAAGCGAACCATTTATTCAGCTGCCTTAATGCACCTCCATGAAAACCAGCAGCAAGCTTCCAAGAACGATCCTTATACAGGCATCCATAAAGCCACGCTCCCCCGTCAGTTAATGGTCACAGCAGCCCACTAATAGAAAAGGTTTTTTGAAATATGCGTATGTGTCAAAGCTTCCTTGGAACTTTAACACCAGAACAATGTATCTAAGCAGGAAACAATCTCATAAACCAATGTTTCATTCCCAAGGAACAGTACTTGAAACAGTGCTGAACATGGGAATGAATTAACCAATCCTATTTATTCAGGGAACAAATGCTAGCAAGGATTTAAAGGAAGAGATAGTAGCCCGAAAGCACTGTAACCCTGCTCTGTGAGAGTCTCTTTCAAAAACTTTGCTCTGCACATATGCAGCCTAGCTTCTAATGAAAAGCTCATTAACAGTTGATTATTACCTATTCTGATATACGATCTCATCTCAGACTGGCAACCCAGGAAGGAGGAAAAACTGTCACATGACTCAAATCTTGCTCTATGAAAGCAGAGTCAACAACATGTAGTGCTATAAATAATGCCAACATCCCCATTCCCAGTGCTCCAGATGACGACCTGAAAAGGCTACTCATCTGTATCTCGAGCCAAGGGAAAACCAATTTCTCTCTTGTCAGACTCTCAGTATCCCCCCATGCTGATGTAAACTGGCTTGTGCCAAATTGTGCACAGGGAATGGCAGACTCTGTGAATGAGTGACAAGCTGCAACCCAATAGTACAGGATAATCAATTCTGCTTTTTGGCCTGTGGAGACAAGAGCAATGTGTTCTGCAGCACGCCCTGCAGGCAAGGGCCAAAAAGTATTGGGGGGAGGGGGGCTGACAGCAGAATTCCACAGTCTCATGTACTAGTAGTAGTAATAATAAACAAATAAATACATACACAAATAATTTTATTTGTATCCCATCCTCCTTTGGGGGAGCTAAAATGTAAAATACTTGTGCTTCTTTTAAAAACCCCAGAGAGCTGAAGTGGCTATTCTCCCCATCTACAACACAATGGTCGTACTTTCACTGCTTGTCCAAAGCCAGATCTAGCAAGGAGACTGAATTCTTCTGCAGGCTTTACTACTTGCTTGAGATCCCAAAGTCTCGCTAGCATTAGAAAACAGCACTTCATGCCAGGCTCAGGGGAACTTTTGACTATAGCATAAAAAACAGAGTTTCACTTACCTGTAACTGCTGTTCATCTGGTGGATCTTCTATGCAGTAACACATTGGGACTGCGCAGGCGCAGGCCAGCCATGGATAAGATTTGTCAGCTTCTAGCAAAATCGAAAGTGAGAATGCTCCCCCTCCCCTCGGACCATGCAGCCTTCCCACCCAGCGGTCACATGACCCAGGGGAAGGGAGCACTCTCCCCTCCAGTTCTCCAACCTGCCGCCACAGAACCAATAACCACATGATTGTGGAGAGGTCCCACAGCGGGGAAGGAGGGATGTGTTACTGCATAGAAGATCCACCAGATGAACAACAGTTACAGGTAAGTGAAACTCTGTTTTCATCTGCGTGGCTTCTATGCAGTCCCACACTGGGAGAGTAGCAAGCTCGGCTCCCTGGATGGTGGGTGTGGGACAGTCACCGAACCCATGACTGCAAGACGGCACGTCCCACTACTGCCTCTCTAGAAGAATCCACGACGACCACATAGTGCGTCACGACGTCGCCGCTCGACAATGTCTCGGAGGTCAATTTTAGATGAATAGGTGGCGGAGGAGGCGTAAGCCCTTGTGGAGTGTGCCTTGATCATGTCTGGGCAATCCACATATGCTCTCTCATAAGACAGTCTAATGGCTGAGGCAATCCACCTGGACAGGGTCTGCTGGGAAGCTCGGTGCTCCCTACGGCGGTCACTACAGCAATAACATATTGATGTTTTCCCTGCAAACAAGGTTCTTTGTAATAGAGCCCCCTCCTTATCGGAAGAAGGGGTCGGCAATGACAAGGGTAAGACGAGACCTTGTGTGGGAAAGAAAGCTTGAGTGTCAACACCACTTGATCAGCATGAAACTTAGTAAACGGTGAGGAACGGCAAGAGCCGCTAAATCTCTGACATGACTGGCCGTGATGATTGTGACCAGACAGGCAGTCTCAAGGATAGCAAAGAGAGGGCCCGTGTGGCCAAAGGCTCAATGGTGTTTTGTGAGTTGGGACAACATGAGGGGAAAGCAACACTGAGAAACAGGTGGAGATACCTGGGGATAGAGGTTGATTATGTCCCCGTACAAAAAACCTCTGAGAGTCTGGGAGAGAAAAAACACAGAAAAAGAGTCCAACTCAGCGTGAAGGGCCGAACAGTAGTCGAGGGAGAGGACAGTCCAGCATCGTTAAAGATACAAGGTAGTCAAAAATTGACAGGAGAGAAGCAGCTCTGGACAAACCATTGTCAGCAGCCCACAGGGAAAAACGTTTCCGCTCGGCATCAAGAAAAACGTCTCGTGGACAACTAGATGTGGTGGAGCGGCACCTGAGCCACCCCATCTGACCATAGATTACATAGAATTCTCCATGCTGCCAGCTTGATTCTGGAAGGAATGTGAGAAATGTCTTGGGGAGGGACAGTACTCCCTTAAGTCAGGGACATTAGAATCGTGAACTGAGATCTCCTGGGCCGGATGGTGCTACCAGGATGCCACTTGGCCTGTCCGCCCAGATCTTGGCCAGAACCTTGCCCAGCAAGGGGAGGGGGGGGGGAAACCCACCAAGTCATTTGGAATGCATCCCCCATGGAGCCTGGGCTCACCCCCGCTCTGGAGCACAATTGAGGACACGCTGAATTGTGCTAAGTCATAAGAGAAACATTTGCGGGGTGCCCCAGATTAGGAAGAGATAACGGAGACAATGTGAGTCTACAGAGAGTCTGTGACAATCGTCAGGATGATAATTTACGAAGTCTACGAGAATGTTACTTGTGCCTGCGATGTGAATGGCAGTGACAGTGGAGCCATGTGTTATGGCCAGTCCGAGACTGCATGGCTCATGCGCACAACAAGTGGACCTTGTGCCGCCCTGTTTGTGCTGGGCGGTGCTGTCCATTGTGACCTGAACATGTCGATCCTCGAGGACCCCTGCAAAGGAATAGAGAGCAAGCCTAATAGAATGAAGCTCAAGAAAGTTAATGTGCAGGGTAGACACTTGAACAGGCCATACACCATGGGTCGTACAATGCGCTCCCCATCCTGATAAGGAGGCATCAGGAACAAATGAGCCTGTGGAACAGGTGTCTGAGAGGCAACACCAGCCAAGAGGACCACCAGTCCAACGAGGCAATCACCGATGTAGGGATTGACAGCTTTTTGTATTAATGGTCAATGTTCAGCTGGAATGCTGTCAGAAAAACTAAGCTTGCAAGGGGAGCATTCGCGAACGAGCAAAGGCAACAACTGCAGTGGAGAAGCCATGAGTCTCAAGTAGTGAATTTTAGGGGTCGTTTGGAACCTTTTCTAGAACAGGTTAACTAACTTTCAATGGAGTGTATTCCCTGTATTGGAAGGCAAGCTCTAGCTGTGGCCAAGTGCAGGTGGGTACCACAAATCTATGGCATTAGGTCAATGGAGACTTTTATAGTTGACCAGAAGGTCCAGGTCGATTAGGACGGAGAATACAACTTCCACCTGACTAGCAAAGGCAAGCTCTGAGTAACTGGCCATTGGCAAGTCGTCTAAGTATGGAAATTGACACCGCCCTGCAGGGCCAGGTGTGTAACTCCCAAAGAAAAGCACTTCTTGAAGGAGTGAGGTGCCGTAGCACTACCAAGGGTGAACTGCATATCCAAAGTGCTTGCCTGTGCAGAGAAAAAGCAATAGCGTCCACAGTCTTTGTGGACTGCGATGTGCAATACGCATCACGCCGGCCCAACGGCAAACTGCATCTGCTCATCTGAGAGTGGCAGGACCTTGGGTATTTAACATATGAACAACATATAAGTTTGTGGATCTCGACAGCGTTGTCAATTCCCAAGGTTTAGAGGGGGGCGCTCCCCCTGTTTTTATTGACTAGGTAGAGACGGGAATAATACCCGTAGTCCCAATCCTCGGAGGGGACCTCCCGGACGGCCCCTTTCCCCAGAAGTTCCTGAACGTCCAGTAAGGGTTGGACGGGAGCCGGCAACATAGTGCAAATCGGAAGAGGTAGGGAAGCAGCGTTTCGAGCTCAACAAAGCATGTATGCTTTACTATCTTGCGAACCCAATTATCATGAGTGATGGTCATCATATATTGTAACGACGAGACCACTGGACTGTGAAACGCACTGCCCAAGGACTTAGCGGTTATCCTTCATGAGACGATCAAGAAGGCATCATTTAATCGCTGAAGAGCGAGGTGCCATGCAGATGAACAATAGTTCTGATGCAGAAAAGGTACCATAAACTATGCAAGAATAAAGCCACCTTTGCTATTATTCCTATCTATTACGTTTTTATCCTACCCTTCCTCAAAAAAGCTCGGCCTTTTTTTATATATTTTTAGTTTTTATAACATAACACATAAAACAAAACAAATACAATAATAAAAAGATAATACAAAAGAGTATCAGTTATATAATCTGCTTAATACAATCAAAATTGCAAAATTACAAAATTCAAAATATTCTTTTGACCCACCACCCACCATAAAGTGACCCGTTACCAGACTTCCGGAGAAGTGTCTAAACAGTTTAAAGATTGCACTATTGACAGTAAGATAAAAAAAAGTTAAACTTATTTCTATAACTCATTAACTTTTTTCCAAAAACTTTTAATTTTTTTACATATCCACCATGCATGCATAAAAGTTCCTCTTTCCTTTCCTCATTTCCAGCATAAATCCATGTCTCCTTTTTTCATTTTGCTTATCATCACGGGAGTTATATACCATCTATAAAACATTTTATATGTTCTCTCTAATTTCATTGGTTATTGTAAATAACCATAAGTTTTCCCATGTTTTCTTCTTCCATAAGTTTTCCCATGTTTCCAAATCAATATTATATCTTAACTCCTTCATCCATTTCACCATTAATTCTTTCTTGTTCTAAATTTACTTCAATTAATAATCTATATATCCTTCCTGTCAATCCTTTATTTCCCTTTATTATTATATTTTCTAGTTTGGATTTATTTTTATTTAATCCAATTTGCTTATCTTTGTTAAATATATATTTTAATTTATAATACATAAACCAGTCTTTAATATTAAGTTCTTCTCTACTTCTTAAAACCCAATCTCCTTCCTTACAATCTATAATTTCTCTATATACATCCATATCTAAATTTAATTGTATCCCTCTCTTCATAAATGCTTCTACTGGATTAATCCATCCCGGAGTTTTATTTTCCAAAAACCTTTTATATTTTTTCCAAATTCGAAATAAACCAAATCTAATAATGTGAATATTAAAATCTTTGTTTACCTTTTCCTTATCATACCACAAATATGCATGCCATCCAAAACGTAAATTAAAACCTTCTATTTCCAATACTTTGGGATTCTCTAACAAAATCCAGGTCTTTAACCAAACAAAACAAGATGCCTCATAATACATTCTCAAATCTATTAACCCCAAACCTCCTGTTTCTTTTAGTTCAATTAAATTGTTATATGCTATTCTATGTCTCTTTGCCCCATAAAAAATTTAAAATATCTTTTTTCCAAATTTTAAATATTTGAGCCCCTTTTATAATTGATAAGTTTTGAAACAAAAAAGCATTTTAGGTAATACCATCATTTTAATTACCGAAATTCTACCCCATAATGATAGGGGTATTTTTTCCCATTTTTTAAATCTATAACAATTTGTTGCCATAACTTAATATAATTGTTTTTAAATAAATTAAGGTTGTTTGAAGTTAACCAAATACCCAAATATTTTATTTTACGTTCAATAGAGAAGCCTGTCTTTTGATAATTCTTGCTGCTGCAAAAGTGTCATATTTTTGACCAATATTTTAGTTTTAGTTTAATTTTTTTAAAACCTTCAAGTTTTCCATAAGCCTCAACCGTTTTGTTCCAATTATCAATTTGAATAATAGGATTAATCAAAAAAAAACAAACTAAATCATCAGCATAAGCTTTAACCTTAAAATGATTTCTCCCAAATTGACATCCTATTATATCTGGAATATTTCTAATCTTTCTCAATAAAACTTCTAACACTAAAATAAACAATAAAGGTGAAAGAGGGCAACCTTGTCTAGTGCCTTTTTGGATTTCAAATTGTGATGTCAAATTACCATTGATCAGCAATCTAGCTGATTGGTAAGTGTAAATATTTCCAATAGCTGACTTAAAAAAATTTCCCTAGCCCATATATTCTAATGTTTTTTTCATAAATTTCCAATTTACATTATCAAACGCTTTTTCTGCATCTAAAAATATCATTGCTATAGGAGTAGTGACAGATTCTGCATATTCTAAAAGATCTATTACTATTCTAACATTTTGACTAATCAGTCTACCTGGGTGAAATCCAGCTTGATCCTCATGTATAACCTGATTTAATACTATTTTTAATCTATTTGCTAAAATAGCTACAAAAAGTTTATAATCATTATTCAATAATGAAATTGGTCTATAATTTTTGACATCCAATAAATCAGAGTTTGGTTTTGGTATTAAAACTATATTTGCTTGTTTCCAGGTTTGTGGGATGGATCCGTTCTGCAAGCAATGATTCATCACCTTTAATAAATGTGGAGATAGTTGTTCTATGAAGGTTTTATAATAAAATACTGTAAATCCATCTTTGCCTGGAGATTTATTTAATTTACAGTTTTTAATTCCTCCATACTTATTCTAGAGTCCAATAATTTTTTATGCTCTTGTGATACTCCATCCCAGTCAAATTGATTTAAATTGACATCCATTTCCCTCTCTGAAACAACATTTTGTCTATATAAATTTGAATAATAATCTATGAAAGTTTCCATAATTTTGTCCAATAGCCACTGTATTTTGAGTCAGTTCTTGTTTTACTGATTCCACCTCCTGAAATGTTTTAGTCATCAGTTCATGTAAAGAGTTCAGGGTGACTTCAGGTTTTGGTTAAGGTGTCATCTTTACAGCCACAGATATCCCTGTTTGGACTGGGGAAGTGGTTAATGGAACAGTTATATTAGATGCAGAGTCTCTTCTCTGAAATAGTGAAGTTTGCTGAATCTGGAGCTGCTTAGTATCTTTAAGAAGTCCTTTAGGATGTTTTTCTGTATCTTTTTTGTCTTTGTCTCCCATTCCAAAAAGCCTAGATTGGCTGCAGTTTGTAATCCAGAGAGGGGGTGGTGGCGCTTGTAGAACCACTCTGTATAGCCAGCAGATCCTCTAAGTTCAATAATTTACTTTCCTAATGGTCAAAGTAGAGAACTAGCAACAAAAACAGATAGCAGCAAAGGAGGAGGAAAATTAGGACCATTAACACCCAAGACCCTTGTATGGATGTTAGAATTAAAAGGATAATTCTAAAACCAGCAGCAACAAAGCCTTTGAATATGCTATGCCAATGACATGGTTTTCTGTTCAAAAATTCTTCACAAAGCTTCTGTACGTACTATAATAGCATTAAATTCCTAGATGACATCATTGATGACTGAGGACTTAAATAACAATGTTAGTTTGCCATAATATAAACATAAACCCAGGGTGCCAACTTCATCTTTTCCAGTTCTTCACTACTAGAGAACCACTGCATAACAAAACAGGTTGTAGGAGGTAGTATTTTCTGACATATGCATCACTGGAACATTAAGCAACTCAAAACATAGTTTGTGCCAGTCACAGCTGAGAAACCAACCATGGTTTAGAGCACTGGTTCCCAACCGGGGGTCCGTGGACCCCCAGGGGTCCGCGAGAACTAAATTAAGGTCCGCGAAACAAAGTTATAAACCCATAATAAATTAATATTTTCAATTAAAAGTTCTTTATTATAAATATATATATTCAAATATTATTCTAAGTTTAATGTTTAACAGTTATGATTAAAGTTTGTTTTCAAATTCTCAGAATTTTTATTTTGAACCTTGGGGTCCCTGCACCGAACAAAAAAGTCCTAGTGGTCCCTGGTCAAAAAAAGGTTGGGAACCACTGGTTTAGAGCCACATCTTAGCCATTGTCTTCCACCTTCTTACCCTTCAGCTTCATAAATTCAACTACCTCTCCATGGTGCAGCAACTTCTAGAGGCAGAGCAGTGACTGCTGCTATGATTTGTCAGTTCAAACAGCATGCAAGACTAAAGTTAAGATTCAATAACCATGATTTGCTGTAATCTCTGAAATAAATCAGCCTACTACCAGAAAACTTTGGTTGGAAGTTTTCACAACTGAAATGTGGCTTCCCTTTTTAAGTTTCTGGAAAATTGAGTTTGGAGGGTAAGAGACATTTGAAATGAAGACTACGTATGTAGAAATTTAAAGTTACAACACACACTAATTGCAAATCCAAAAAATGCACTATGCAGTAACTTCCTTGGGATCATGTGATCATGTAAACCAAAGACTGAAACAACTCTCCCCCTCACCATACATCATATAGCTGCACTGTACCACATAAAAGGGTAACTATTGAACCATTCAAAGTTTTACAACTCTGTTGTGGCAAAGGTCATGTTCATTGAAATCAATATCTTCTGCAGTAATCTATGCCGTGTCTAAAAGCGTGTTCTACCAAGGCACAGAACTTGTCTTCCCATCTTTAGTACAAGCTCTGCATTGTTTAAAAAGAAAACTTGCTTGTATGTATCAAGCATAAAACAGGACAGAACCTTGGATACTTACTGTTAGGGTTCCTTCTGCTCTGAAATTAGGAGGGCATCTTGGTATGAGCGATTCCCACCAATTGCTCAGGGAGGCAGGATTAATTTCTTCAGCTTCCTGGCCCCCAGGTGGGACTTACCCCAGCTCAGTTTGGTTACTTCACAAGCTACTGAACCCGAGGACTGGAAGGAACAGAACAGAGATAAAACAACAATCAGAACAGGTAAGTCACTGTTAGAAGTAAACAAGTGATAATCAGAAGAGTGATATGAGCAGGGTTAAGGGAGAGTTAGAGCAAAGAAGCCTCTTCCCCCTGCAATTTGTTCATACAGCTTTGATTAGACTCAGGATCCCGCTTTCTGTAAACGTTCATTTTTTGTCTTTGTCTCTTCTTTGGGGAGGGGGGATAAGATGCCCTCCTAACCTCTGAGCAGAAGGAACCCTCATGGTAAATATCCAAGGTTCCATTCTCAGAGGAGGGGGGCCTCTTGGTATGGGACTTCAAATAGCAGTGTCCCAAGTGATGGGTGGGAATCAATGATCCTCCACCACGTGCTGCAGCAAACGATATCTGATGGCGATGTTGGCCAAGGAGTTACGTTTGTAGTGCCTAACAGTCGAGACTGAAGATCATGTGGCTGCCTTGCATATCTCCTTCACTGAGGTTTAATGATAGAAGGCTACACTACTGACTGCACTTCTCAAGGGCCATGATCCCTGCTGGACCCGGAACATTGCTTGCCTTGTAAGCATGGGAGATGAACTGTCAAATAGCATAGATGATGGCTGATCTTCTCTTTATTCAGAGCTGTTAACAAAATGAAAAGAGAGTTCACCTTTCTGATGGGCTCTGAACATCATAGGTAGATTCTGGAGCCCTCCAGAGGTCTAAGAAGGGCCACTCTTTCTCCTGAACACATCCTAGCCACCTCAAGAAGGATAGGAGATGAATCTCTTGACTGCTCTGAAAGGCTCAATTCACCTTGAGGATAAAGGTGGGGACCATCCTGAATACCACCTTGTTCTTGTGGAAGACACCCAGGCCTTTCCTGGCTGACAAGGCTCCCACTTCTGACACTCTTCTAGCTGAAGTCACCGCCATGAGGAACACGGTTTTCATGCACAGGCATTTAAACGGAACAGAAGAGCATGGCCTGCCAACATAGCCCCTTGGGCAAAAATGGCAGACAAGGTGGCCATTTGCGCCGGAGGTGTCATTTTTGCACCTTTCTCACAGCATGTTTTAGGTGCTTTCATTTCTGAGCTGTGGCAGTATTCCTTGCCTGCTCCAGGCTAGACTCATCAGGGAAGTTCATGTTTTGTCTTTGAAACAGATGGCAGGAAAATATGGTCTCCATCATTCTCAGAGAGGAATTTGTCTCTTCCACATCCCTCCAGAGCCTCTGAGGCTTGCTGAAGGGTCATTAAGAAGGGGGAGGAGGGGAGAGTGGAGAAAAGCCACAAAGACAACAGAAGCAGAAGAGCAAAAAGGAGGTGTGAAGAGGAGGCATGAGGAGGAAAAGGGACAGGCTGGGAAAGGACAGAAGACTCTTTCTCAAAGTCTGAGATCATGCTAAGAAGAAAGGCAAGGACCCCACTCAGAAGCTATACTCCCTGTTGAGGCAGGAATCAAACTGAGCTTGGGTGACTCCCTCCTTAGAGACAGGAAGTTGAAGAAATTGGTCCTGCCTCCCTAAGCAATTGGTGGGAATCACTCATACCAAGATGCCTCCTCCTGAAAGCAAGAAAATTGACTAAGGTTCCTTGGAAAATATTTAGATCAGGATCTAGCAGAATTCTTCCAGAAAATATAGTGAACTTCCATTTCCTGCAGTACACTAGGGATAATAAATGCTGGAATTCCTCGGAACACTAAAGTTCACAGGGCTGTAGCCACATTTTAGTCTCTCCAAACGACATTCAGGTACACACTGTTTTTCACTAGGTAACATATTCCTAGGACCTTTGGTGATATCACATTCTAGAAACCAGCACTATGTCGTTCTTAGGCCTGCAGATCCAGGCTTAATTGGGATTACCAAGCTCTAGCTCCAGCGCTGAAGAGGCTCACAATTGACTAGAGAAGTGCCTGGATTGCTGCAGGTTGCTCCTCACCAAATCCATCACAGCTACTGGGGGCAGCAAGAGGGGAGCCATAATCCTCCTTAGGGGAGTTTATTAATTCAGGATCATGTTCAGTCCAAGTTCTTAGTTCTCTTCCATCTATGGTTATTATCTAGGTTTATCTCTAATTCTATCCAAAGATAGAAACCCAAAGAAAGAGAGAGAGAGCACTTTTTACCTAAAAGGAAGTAAAAACTTCACAATTTCACAACTCACAGCCAAAACCACCACCAGGTTTGGATTCCAGAGCTTAAATAGCATACCAAAGGCCAAGGATGCCCTTTAGCAGAGGCTGAACACAGAGACAGTAGCAACTTCTCTGGGCAAAGCAATTAATGTTGCACTTTCAATATTTACTGGATTTAGGCAAGAAGTAATATTAATAGAATGACATATACTTCTGAGGGGGGGGGGGAAACATAGCATGTATCCAGGTGACTATTAATTAGGAAAAGTACAGGCTACAATTTCAGAATGTATCTAAAATGGAAGGCGAAAACAAAGCATTACACTGGAAAAATCATAAGAATGTAACACACATTGAACACACATAGCTGACTTAAGCCAGTCCAGACCACAGTGCTGGCAGAAGCTTTCCAAGAGCACAGGCAGAGGCCCTTATCAGCCCTGTTAATAGAAACACCTTAAGAGACACTGGGAACTGAGCCCAGGACCTTATGCCTGTAAAGCATGTGCTCTAACACTGAGCTATACTTATTTTAGAAACAATATTAAGAAAATCCAGTTGCACCTTTAAGAGTAATATTTACAGAGCATATTTACTGTATAAATTAAAAAGATGGTCTTAATAGTACAACTGGGTTTTCTTGATATTATTTTTCTTTAAAACCTGTAAGTGCAGCTATGTCATTTTTCCCGCATAGAGACCAATACCCGAATCTGTGCACTTCTATGTCCTCAGCTTTATATAAAGTTAAGGCACCACTTGACATGATGCCTATACTCCCTTCCTGTTGAGGACATATGCTAGAATGGCAGCTATCACAGACCTGAAAACCTCTAACCAGAACTTCTCTCTGATCGCAATTTACAGAATTCATCTAGCATGGAATTTTTTTCAGAAATGCTGTTAGCAAGAGCATCACTGAGAGTCAGTTGCCAAAGCTAACAAAGTTTAGTTTATTCAATAATTTTGTTGAAGGCTAAGAGGAAAAAACTGGGGAAATGGCCCAGAGCAAACCCAGGAAGAATAAAGCTGGTACTTCCCACCCACACTCACCTTTAAACAAACCCACTTCCAGTATAATTTATTGATTCAACCGACCTGTACAAACAACGTAGGTTTCCCAAAGGCAGCTGAAAATAAGTTTTAATCAGGTATTTTTGTGCTTATCAGTTAAACTGGCATTAACAGAGCTTTCTTATTGGGAAATCTCCCATTCTGAACACATTTTTCCTATAGGCCCACCCTATTCATTATGCAGCTATGAAGAATTGTCATCACTTGTAAATACAATTAAGATTCCTTCATAGCTCAATCAGATACTTTTTGCTGCAAGTTTTTCTTACTCCCATTATAGCTAAAAAGGGAAAGAAATCCTGAATTACCATATCAACAACTTATATAAGGGCCATAAAACAGTCTGACATGTTATTCTAAGTGAATATTTCTTCCTTAATTATGTCAAAACATAAAACTTTAGAGAATTTCTCTTTTACACAAAGCTGGCTCACAATAGTAATTTGTACCAGCAGTGCAATGAAGTTAATAATGAAGTATTGCTTGAGATGCATTTGGTGCGTGGTTGACTGCATATTCCTCATGTCAGCGTTTTAAAACATATTCACAGCAATATTAAAAGGCTGTTCTTTTGCAACTAAAGTGCATTATGAAACGTTAAAATACTCTTATTTGAACCACAGTTCTTACCTTTTCCCCCTCCCCCTCAAGAGCTACAAATTAAGCTATTCAGAATGATGCAGTTATCATTTATCTGAAAAGCTTGAGCAACAGCCAAAAAGACTGAAACAGTCAGCACATTCAAATGAATAGGCGGCTCATTCAAACAGGACTATATAGAACACCACAAAGAGTTTGGAAAATTAGGTGATTAGTAAACAGAGCTTTGGATTGGGAAAGAGATGTTTGTCTAGAAATAACCTGGACTAATTCTGTTTGTAAATGGGCTCATAGCATGGTCACATTCAACAGGTACCCTTAAATCTGAAGTATGAGACAATACCATTCTAGCAAGATTATAGTACTCATGCACACCTCTGTGCCTTGGTGTGATTTTGCATTAAGCATGCCAAATCTAGGAGCTGGTAGCAGTACAACATGGAAGACTTGTGCAGGGGTGCTGGTCTGACTATGCCGTACACATTCTTATCCAGATAGGCCACAAACAATCATAACTACGCCACAGACTGACCAGCTGTGCTGTAAAACATGACCTACCTCAAAGCAATGTATGCATATAACTACTTTGCCAATATATAAATGGCTAATATTGGGAGGGGAATCCAAGCACACATTTCTATATTTCAGGAGTTTGAACAATTAGCAGATCAATCGACTGAACCAAGCCTTTTATGCATGGGTTGCTTCTGCCACCTTCAAGCCCCAAGTTCTTTGGGGCTTTATTTTCATTATGCATGTATTTTCCGACCTTTAGAAGTTGCCTTGCTCTCCCCTCACATTTTCCCCGTGTTTTGTGGATGATGTTTTACCCCTAGTTTAATGTCTGCCTCCATCCCAAATCGAAAGCTGGTCCTGTGCGTACTTGTCAATTCAGGGTTTTCTCCCTAGCTCATTCTCACTTCTCCTTCCTGCTTGACTTTCCCTCCCATGCAACCCATCCCTGTGAAGCTGGAATACTAGGAGGCTGCTTATTGGTCAGTTTCACAGTGAGTGTGTCAGTTTCAGACCTCTGCCAGATGGACAAGTGAAAAGAGCTTACCTAGCCCAGCTGACCGGAGATACACAACAGATAACCTACACACAGAGAGATGCACACATATGCATGCAAGGGAAGCACTTGGTCAAAAGGGTGGCAGGGAGGGGGGAATTCAAACAACAGAAAATGTCCAGAAGAAAACCAAGGAAAAAGTCAGAATGGGGGAGGGTTTGCAGTGAATTACAACTACTCGGTTCAGTTAAAATTATAGAACCCCACCGCGTGGTTGCTGGTGGCATATTTTTTAAAAATAGACTACAGCCAATCACAAAGCAGTATTTGAAGGGAGAGGAGAATAACACATTGTTCTGAAGCACCACATTTTCCTTAGTGATGCATAAATTTAACCACAAGTACTCAGAGAATTTCTTTGGGGGGGAAAGCCCCTTTGCATAGTGATTTGAGAATTCAAGTTCAAATACTGCGCATCAAGAGAGCAGAATATCCAGTGGAAACTACCCATGCATAAAAGGCCCCAGTTTGGGATTTTTTAAAAATGAAGTTTCTCTACCTATGGGTAAGGCAGGCAAATGTGCAAAATTCAAACACTGCAACAAAGAAATGAAATACCTGATGGTCTGAATGAAACAACATTGTGAGAAGTGCTATTTATGCAGAAAACCATGATTTAAATCAAATCCACCTTGGTCAATGATGTGACAAAAATAGAGGTGCACTCTTATACTTGCAAAGGAAAACAAAAGCAATAGAGTATGGAAACAAATCCAGTTCACCAGATTAGTGTCTGCCGCTCATGTGGAGGAGAGGGGAATCAAACCCAGATCAGAGTCCACTGCTCCAAACTCTCACTCTTAAAAATATTGTCGAAGGCTTTCACGGTCAGAGTTCATTGGTTCTCATAGGTTATCCGGGCTGTGTAACCGTGGTCTTGATATTTTCTTTCCTGACGTTTCGCCAGCAGCTGTGGCCGGCATCTTCAGAGGAGTAACACTGAAGGACAGTGGCTCTTTCCCCCCCCTTAAAAAACAGAAGCCTGCAGCCAGTACCTAGCTCCGTTTGGTTACTGGCACCCAATACCATCACATAAGGTATAGTTTTGCACTCTGCAGGTCTCTGAAAAACTCACAATCAAAGCACCAGATTTTATTTTTCAGATGATACAGGCAAGAAGTTTTTACATGATTCTGTCTGTGCCCATATAATATGATGATGGAACATGATAGCATGCCAAAACGTGAAATAGAAGAATTTAACACTACAGAACCAGCATCTCCATGAATGGCCTTGCTAGACACACAATGATTAGGTAGGGCTTAAAACAAACACTTTTAATTGAATGGAATATTTCATAAGACATTATTAGTAAAGTCCTATATACAGTCAAGACAACATTTTCTGCTTGGAGGTCCAAAAATTTCAAGAGAATAATAAAACACATTAACTACATGCGACAGTGCCACTTATTATGGTCAAACAGCAGCAGTGGTGAGGAGTAATAGCCTGGAATCAGGACCATTACTCTGGTAAAAGGAACACTAAGTGGGTGTGGTCACCTAGCCCCTGAAAGTGAGACTGCTGCTCAAGGGTGAAAACTTTGGAATGATAATCCTTGGGGAACAGATGGGAGTGTTGCAGACAATTATTTGTTTTCAGAATTGGAGAACAATTTCTCAGAGGACATCATCTCCCTCTGAGATACCCATTTCTCTTCTGCTTGAGAAGCTACATAATCTTGAGACTTCCTTCAAAGATGGCACAGGTGCCATCAGAGTGGCAGACAAATATATGCTTCAGTCAGCTTCCATGTACAAGCTCAACTAATTAGGAAAGAACTACAGGCTAGCATGACTCTTAGTTTCTCTCTCAGATGAAGCAAACAAGCCTTGTTAGCGGCATTCTTGCAGTTGATAGCTAACCAGCACAGTCTTCAGACACCCAGATGAGCTAGCTGGCATTCTGGGACACAGTGCCAAGCTCCCGTTCCCCTGGCTCAATTTCATTTTAAATGACACACAGAAGAAAATTTCAAAGAGGAATGCGATACGGCCCTCTGGAACCTGCTGTCCAAATTAACTGTTTCACAGTAAGCCTGGACCTACTTAAAGGGTGACATGAAAATCCTGATACTAGCTAACACACTGAGTTTCTTTTTTAAAGTGTTAACTGAAACTCCAAAACAGCAATATGTCCATAAATGTTTTAAAGTAAGTAAAGTTTCAGATCTTCTGCCTACTAGCAGTTTTAAATGCATATTTTAATGTATTTTGTGGAGTTTTGCCACAGTTTGCATTGTAAGCCACCTTGAGCTCTTATAAGGCAGCTAATAAATTTTTTAAAATAAACAAACATGAAGCTCAAGTGACTAACATCAAGTACTACTCAGGAAAGAGCTTCAACACAGCACAAAATGTAATGACAGAGCCAGTTTAAGATAACTTCTACCATCAATCTGGATGCAAGCTGGAGCTGATTCTGTATATTTTTCTTTTACTTATACTTTTTTGTTGGAAAACCATATGTTCAGCAAAGTTTCAGAAAAGTCCATATATTTGGAACATTTAGGGTGTGAAATGAAGGATTCAATGAATCACTCATAAGATTTAGATCATTAAAGGATAGATCCCTAACCTTTTTGAGCCTATAGGCACCTTTGGAATTCTGACACAGGATGGTGGGAGCAATCACAGACTGATCTCTGCTAGAGGAGGAGCAAACCATGTCAGGGAGTGAAGCCTCGCATAGCTCGAATAGTAACTTCTCAACATTTCAGACAGAAGCTCTGTTTAAAAGGATGCCTTTTAAAACGAACATACTGTTTAAAAATATTTTCTTGAGTACACACAACTTACCTTCAGTCATACAATGAAGATCCTTGTACTGTGATAGCAGCTGCTGCAGCAGCAACTTTTTAAAAATCTGCACAATCAGATCTCCAATGGCCTATCATAATCCCTGCTGAGCAAAAGCCCCACCTGGAAGGTACCAAAAAGTATCAACAGGTGAGATGGATGCCACAGGTACTACACTGGGGGACCCTGTAAGGCCTTCATACACTGGGTTGGATTCTACAATCTGTCAGCAGAAGGCACTGAAAACAGAGTTGCACTTACCTGTAACTGCTGTTCATTGAAGTCTTCGGTGCAGACACACATGTGGGACTAAGCCTGTGCGCAGGCCTGCCGCCGGTAACTTTTATTAGCCTTAGACCTTTAATTGGGGATGCCCCTCCCCGCACGCGGGACAGCTTCGCGCCGAACCGCCGCGTGCTGTGGGCGAGGCATCCCCCCTCTCCTCAGTTCCTTGCTAGCCGGCGACCCATATAATCTAGGGCCTGTAGCCCCGACACATCATGCGGAGCATGGCACACGATATAACTTATCACCTTCTTAATTGGACTCAAAGAGTATGAGACTTTCACACATTATGTGTTTGTTGAGTCCCATTTCCTAATCTCTTTCCCTTTTCTTTCTTTTTTTTTCTTTTAAGGTCGACAGCGGGGTAGGTGGGAGGGATGTGTGTCTGCACCGAAGACTTCAATGAACAGCAGTTACAGGTAAGTGCAACTCTGTTTTCATCTTCAGTCTTTGGTGCAGCCCCACATGTGGGATTTTAGCAAGCTTACTGGATGGAGGTAGGTGTCGATCTAGGAGAATAACGTCTGGAGGACCGCCCTTCCCACTTCCGCGTCTTTCCTTGCCTGCAGGTCTAACGCGTAGTGTCTGATGAATGTGTCCTCACTTGCACACGTCGCCGCTCTGCACATGTCACCGATGGGAACCCTTCTGTGGAGAGCAGCGGAAGAACCCTGCGCCCTGGTGGAGTGGGCTCGGACAACATGTCATATTTGCTGCCTTATAAGCTAGCTTCACAGCTGAGACCACCCACCTTGCAATAGATTGTGGGGATGCTGGCTCACCCTTCTTGGGGCCTTGATAGCAAATAGAGATTTTGACTTTCTAAAATGTTTCGTTCTATCAATGTAGTATAGAATAGCCCTTTTAAGGTCTAGGGTGTGAAGGGTCTTCTCAGCTGGAGAAGCCGTCTTGGGAAAAAGACGGAGTACCAGGTCTTGTGTCAAGCAAAAACTGGAGACTATCTTGGGTTTGAATTTGAGGCTGGTGTGTAACACAACCTTCTCATTATACACCTTAAGGAAGGGGTTATCGACCCTAAGGGCAGCGAGTTCTCCCACCCTCCTCGTGGACGTAACTGCGATGAGGAAAGCCACCTTGGCTGAAAGCATGGACAGAGGAATATGGGTCAAGGGTTCAAATGGAGGTAGCATGGGTTTGGCTAACACCAGGGAGAGTGACTACTGAGGAATTAATTTGGATAAGGGAGGAAACTGATTGTTGAGTCCCTTTAAGAAACGTTTAGAAAGGGGATGGGAAAACATAGTGTAACCCTCTATTTTATCATGAAAGGCTGAAACAGCAGCCAAATGTACTCTCACGGAGGACACTGAGAGACCTGTCTTAGTGAGATCCAGTAAATAGTCCAAAACACGAGAAAGCGGACAAGTGAAAGGAGAAAATCCTCTGGATTTGGCCCAGTCTGTGAATCTTTCCCACTTTCTATCGTAAGAATATCGGGTGGAAGGCTTCCTGGCTTGGAGGATGACCTCCTTTACCGGGAAGAGGCCAGTCTCTGTTGTGGTATTATCCTCCAGGCTGCTAGGTGTAATCTGTTCACATCATGGTGGAAGAGGTCGCCCCACCTGAGCAGGCCTGGGTGTCTGGGAAGGAGTCTGTAATTCCCCCCTGCTAGCTGAACCAGTTCTGTAAACCATATTTGGCGGGGCCACAGAGGTGCGATCAAAATGCACCAGGTGTTGCCCACTCTGATTTCCCAGAACTCTTTGTAAGAGGGGAAAGGGAGGGAACGCATAGAACAGGGTACCCGACCAGGTGATCTGAAAGGCATCCCCTAGGGACATCGGGTCGTTTCCTGCTAGAGAACAACCTCTTCGCCTTTCTGTTTTCTCTGGTGGCGAATAGGGTGACCTGGGGGGTGCCCCACACTTGAAATATTGGGTGCAGAAAGTGTTTTTGAAGTTCCCATTCGTGAGGAACTTCCTGCTGAGGGAGTCTGCCCAGGTGTTGTGTATCCCCGCTATGTGCATGGCCCTCAGGTGAATATCGTTTTGGATGGCCACATGCCAGACTTTCTGTGCCTCTAAGCACAGAGGAATGGAGCCGGGGCCTCCCTGTTTGTTGATGTAATACACCGTGGAGGTGTTGTCTGACTGAAGCATAGTCCGGGAGCCTCAGAGAATATCTGTGAAGGAGGTAAGTACATAACGTACAGAACGCAATTCTAACAGATTAATATGCAGGGATGACTCCTTGGCATCCCACCTTCCCTGTATGGACCTATCACCGCAATGACCACCCTAATCTTCCATAGAGGCGTCTGTGGTGAGGGTGAACTCCGGACTCCAGTAGCCAAAAGGCATGCCCCTAAGGAGGTTAGATTCGGAGAGCCACCAATGTAGGGATCGAACAATCTTCGTAGGGATTGAAAGTCTATGCAACTGAGAGTGTCTGGCTACAGCAAATGATCTGAGGAACCAATTTTGGAGTTCTCTCATCTGTAATCTGGCGAAGGGGGTGACTGCTGTGGTGGATGCCATGAGGCCTAACAGTCTCTGGATCGAGAGAACTGGCTGGTGTCTACACCTGCTAAAATGTTGCACCAAGCGTTTGATCGCTATGATCCTATCTTGGGGCAGGAAGGCCTTTCCCTGGCTGGAATCTAGAACAGCTCCTATGAACTGGGCCTGTAGGGAAGGGGTCAGCTTGGATTTCTTTAGGTTAACCAACAAGCCTAGTCTGTTGCATGTGGACAGGACTAATTCAAGGTGAGATGACAGGGTTGTAGGGCTGTCTGCTGTAAGTAGCCAGGCGTCAAGGTATGGGAAGATACTGCATCCCTTGCTCCTAAAGAAAGACATGACTGTGGCTATACATTTAGTAAAAACCCTAGGGGCTGTGGCAAGTCCAAAGGGGAGCACTGTATACTGGAAAATCTCAGTTCGATAACGAAACATGAGGTACTTCCTGTGGTCAGGGTGTATAGACACGTGAAAATACGCGTCTTTGAGATCTAAAACCGCAAACCACGTACTGGGGGTGATAAGCTCCATAACAGAAGTTAGAGAGACCATGTGGAATTTGGGGATCCGTAAACATTTATTGAGGATTTTGAGGTCAATGATGGGTCTGGAACCTCCATCCTTTTTCTCCACCATAAAAATTCTGGAGAAGAAGCCAAAACAAGTCGGGGGAACTTTTTGAACAGCGCCCTTCAGTAAGAGCTCTTGCAACTGGGGGGCAAAATCTGGAAAGGGGTTGTCCTGTGCAGAACTGGTGGGAGAACAGGAAGGTTGAAACTTGAACTCTAGGCGGTAGCCCTCAGAAATAACTTTGAGGACCCAAGAGTCCGAACAAACAGAACGCCAAGCCTCGGTAAATTTGGACAATCTATTCAGAAAGAGAAAATCCTCCTGATTGGCCGGTTCAGGTAGTCAGAACCTTTGGTTGGGTTGACTTTTCTCCTTCTGATGAGGACTAGCAGTGGGTCGTTGTTTAAAGCCTTGCTTGCATTGGCCTTGATGACTAGACTGTTGATGGAACTTGCTCTGGGTAGGATACGGTTGAAAACTCTGTTACTGTTGGCTCCTCTGGAAGGTAGGGCCAGAGCTCTGTTGACAGGGTTGGTATCTATCCCGTTAGGACTGGAATGAAGGAGTGATGCCCAGGGGTCATGCTGTCTGTCGGTCCTTTTTAATATTTGTCAGGAATTTGGTAGTTCCTGACGCAATAGAGTGTCCCCCTCAAAGGAAAGGTCCTCGATTTGGGATCTTGTATCCACGGGTAGGGCAGTGGTGCGTAGCCAAGAGTGGCGTCTTAAAGTAATCGCAGAAGCCATAGATCTTGCAGCCGTCTCTACGGCATGCTTGCCAGCACTGATCTGCTGCTTGGATAAGCGAGTTGCCTCTGCTTATATAAGTTTCAGAGCTGATCTGGACTCCTCAGGAAGGAGGTCCAGGTGAGGGGTGGCTTTTTCCCATAGGAAGAGTTGATAACCCCTCATTATCGTCTGGTAATTGGCAATGTGGAAGTTTAGGGCAGATGAGGTATATGCCCTTCTTCCCAGCTGCTCCAGTCATCTGCTCTCCTTGTCAGGGGGTGTAGAGTGTTGACCCTGTCTTTGTCTGTTTTGCATCTCTCCCATGACTATAGAGGAAGGAGGAGGATGCACCATCAGGAACTCAGCAGAGTCTGGTTTTACTTGGTAGAGATTCTCTACTTTCTTGGTTGATGGTGGAGAAGAAGCTGGTTTCTTCCACACAGATTTTGCAATCTCAGTAAGGCCTTCCAGGATAGGAAAAGCAGCAATTCCTGGAGAATCAGTGTAAAGGCGGCTAAGGATCTTATCCTTAGGTTTGTTATCCGAGGTGGAGATATTGATATCTAGGGCCTCCGCCATTCGTATCATCTGCTCCGTCCTCAGCTTTAAGTCCTCAGAAGGTGAGAGTGCTTCTGTGTCACCTACTAGTTCGTCTGGTGAAGGTTCAGACCTTCCTTCCGAACTGTCTACGGAGGCTCCTGTTTCCAGGTCATCTGGATCCGAGTCTACCTGGGGCTCCGTTGGGTCAGTGGAGTGAAGGGAGATTGTAGTAGAGGCGTGTTGGAGGTAAGCGGTCTGCCCTGAAGGTTAAGTTGTCTGTAACTGCAGAACGGGATCCACTCCTGTAGTAGTTCCGGAGAGATAGTAGGTTGAGCAGCAGGAGCTGTGATGGGCTGAGGAGGTCTCCTCGGATCCGGGGGGGTTGGATCCGAGGGGTTCGGATCCGACAGCAGGAGCGGGTCCTCTAACGGATCAAGTTCAACATCCGAAAAGCACTGGAGTAGGGATCCTAAATGGAAGGATGGGGTTCTCGGTACTGAGATCGGTGGTCTTGTGTTTATGCTTCTTTGAGACGTGCATCGGGTCCGACTGAGGAGACGGATCCGAGAGTCTCGGATCAGAGCTGGATCCGGGGGTCGGCAATGGAGCCGAGCGGACGGATCAGGCGCCTCGTGACGCTTGGGAACAGGCTGACGGTGAAGGAGCCATCAGGGCCTTTCCCCAAAGTTCTGCATTTAAGCGGTTAGCACGGGCATTATGATCCCGGGTAGAAAACTGCTGGCAGATTTTACAGGTAGAAACATTATGCCCTTCGTCCAAACAGAGCAAGCATAGATCGTGCTGGTCCGTGTGAGGAATCTTTGTTGCACACTTAGGGCAGAGTTCGAAGGGCACTTGGGGGGCATCACGGCCCTCAGCACAGGGCCGAGGGGACTGAGGCAAAGAGCGATGTATGACTCTCCGGGGAAATCTTGCATCGGTAGAATTAGCGGAGGGCTGGCTAGGCAGACCTAAGCGGCAGCCTGAATCGAAAACTCACAAAATCGAAAGGAATCCGATGATGAACTCTGAGGTCAGGCAAAAAGCTCCGTTCTCGGCGGCGGCAAAGAAGGAACTGAGGAGAGGGGGGATGCCCCACCCACAGAACGCGGCGGTTCGGCGCAAAGCTGTCCCGCTTGCGGGGAGGGGCATCCCCAATTAAAGGTCTAAGGCTAATAAAAGTTACCGGCGGCAGGCCTGCGCGCAGGCGCAGTCCCACATGTGGGGCTGCACCGAAGACTGAAGATGAAGGTGGTGTGACTAACCCATAATCTATCAATATACACTGCTTAAATTTATCCTAAACATTGCCAATCCCTTAATTCCATGTTCATTTGCAAACAAATGCTGTCTTGCTCAAATTACATTCATTTCTCATAAAATTGGGAAACAAAACAACATTTACATAGAGACTGATCCGTTAAATCAGTGATCCCCTTCTCAGAATGCAGTAATAGTAATTAACACTTAATGGAATATGTTTGTTTGGAGGAAGAAAAGCAAGCTTCCTGAGGGTATTTCCAACCAAAAAGTCTGGGCACATCTTTGAACGCAAAACCCCTGCAAACGTAAGATTATAAAAACTATTTTGCCAGTTACCAACTGCAGCTGACACACTACATCTAAATGAGATAGTGCCCCTTTTTGAAATGCTGGTTGTATCTAGAACCAAAACAGCAGATACATAACGAATGAAAGGTAGTTAAGAACAGCTATCTGAAAAGCCTTAAAAGGCTGCATTTATAACACACCAAGCCCACAGGCAAGTCAGCCCACTTCATCACTCAATGATCCCACCAACACAGCCCTTGAGCACAGCCCTTGAGCCCCTGGTTCCTTTTATCTTAAGCTGACCAAATCATACTGGGTCAGTTACATTCCAGATCAGCTAAGGGGCAAAACTGAGCCAGAGACTGTGCCAAGAAAACAATGAGAAAAGCATGTCCCTTGTACCTCTCCAGCATGGTGTAGTGCTTAAAAGCGGTAGACTCTAATCTGGAGAACCGGGTTTGAATCCCCACTCCTCCACATGAGCAGCAACTCTAATCTGGTGAACCAGGTTGGTTTCCCCACTCCTACACAAGAAGCCAGCTGGGTGACCTTGGGATAGTCCCAACTCTCTTAGAGCTCTCTCAGCCCCACCTATCTCACAGGGTGTCTGTTGTGGGGAAGGGAAGGTAAATGTAAGCCGGCTTGATTCTTCCTTAAGTGGTAGAGAAAGTAGGCATATAAAAACTAACTCTTCTTCTTTTCAATAAGCAATGAGTCACAATACAGAAGGTTGAACAATTTTGTGATGTAATAGGAAGAACCCCTCAACATGTACATGCTTCGACATCGTTGAGGGCATGAACCCCAACTATGTGGTTTAGTTTATGTTTTATGCTTCCAGGAGCAACCAAACAGGAAGAAGCTTGCATAAAAGATACAGTGTAGAAAAGCCAAAACTGCAGAAGGCCAAGGAAACAAATACCTACTACAGGTTAGACACACTAGGTCACTGCAGGAAGGGACTCTTGGTCCCTTAACTAAGTTGGCAATGATGGTAATCACAGTTCATTCTTAATAGGGATTCAAAGCTAACATAAACTTTTTATTTAGCTGTAAGTCAACATCTTATAGTGGTTATAGCAGCTACCTTGAATGCAGATTGTTTGGCAAATATCTGCAAAACAAACAAAATAACCAAATAATAAAATCTGATTTCTGTCATTTAAACCAAACTTTCCCCCTGTAAATTTACAATCACCATCTACATCCCTATTATATAATTTTAATTTAGAATCAGTCCTCCCCGATCTCTTTTTATGAGGCCTTTTAAATGCGAGCAGCAAGAGAGGATTATTTTCTCTCACACTCCCAACCAAGAAGCTTAAGGTGATGAACATCATCCCCTCTCCCATTTTATCCTCACAACCACTCGGTTGGGCTGCTCAGAGAGAAAACTACTAACTGGTCAAAGATCACCTGGTGTCATGATTCAATAAGGATTTTGCCCCAGGTCTCCCTGACCTTAGTCTAACAATCTAACCAGTACACTGCACTGGCTTTGGCGGAACCCTGTTCTTAATATTCTCTCAAAAGCTGCACACACTCGTGCACAAGCTAAGACACAGGGAAATGGCGGCAAGTAGTTGAGGGGCCTAAAGACACAGCCCTCCCAAGCACCCTGTTGCTGCTCACATGGGGGAAGGAAGGAAAGAATCCTTTGCCTTGGCTCTGGGAGAGGGTCGCAGTTGAAAATACACCCCCCTATTAAAATGCATTAACAAGAAGCAGGACTATATTTTTGTATTCAGCTGTTATTTTGGGGTATCACTTCAATACCTAGGGTATACATATAAAAACATTACTTGTTAAGCCGTCCTCAAAAGGATGGATTTTTAAATAACTCTACAAAGGCTCAAGGTTGTAAGTTACCAGAAGGCTCTTATTCCTGACACTTTGGGGATACAAAGAGGAAGGGTTTCTTTAAAAAAAAATAATCCAAGTTTCCCCCCCTCTAGGTTTATGTATAATCTCTCCCCTTTGCTTATATTTTTATTCTTTCCAGAAATGATTTAAAAACTCTTAATAGAACTACTGATTCTCCACCTCCTCCAGCTATATTTAGTATTCAGACAGAACCATGGACCAGTATTCATTAGAGCAGGGATGGGGAACCTCAGGCCCAGGGGCCATATGTGGCCCCCGAGGACATTTTTTGTGGCCCTCGGGAACTCCGGGGCCCCACCGCGGAGGCTTGGCATAGGGCGGCCCTCCCTGAGGGTGTTCCTGGGGCCATGGCTTGCAGGGGTGCTGTGGTGCCCTTTTGGCCTCCTCTTGCCGACTGATGGCTGTTGGCCGGCGAGAGGAGGGAGAGGGACGCTTCCCCCAAGGTTGCCCCCTATAGCCGCAGCGTGCAGGAACGCAGGGGCACACTGTAAGCCCCTCTTGCTGTCTGTCGGCAGTTGAGCAGCGAGAGGGGGGGGGAAGAGGCCCGCGGCTCCCGGCGGCAGAGCATGCACTCAGGAGCCGATCGGGCTTCAGGGGGCCTTTTGTGGACTCTGGGGCGGGGAAGGCATGGAGCCTGGGGCCAGGTCGCATGGGGCCGGCGGGGGTGTGTGTGTGGGGGGGGAGGGAAGGCTTTTCTCTCTCCCTCTCTTTCTGTCTCTTTGTCTGTCTCCCTCTGTCCTTTTCTTCCTCTCCCTCTTTCCATTTCTTTCTCCCTCTCTCCCTTTTCCTCTTTCTCTGTTTTCCTTCCTTCCTCCCTTGCCGATCGACCGCGGGCTGCGCCTCCCTGGCGCCTTGTTTGCTCGGGCCCACCGCTGGCTGCCCTCCTGCCTGGGAGGGGGGGAAGGATCGGGGGAGCCCTCCAGGCCTTCTCTGCGTGGCCTCCCCTGGGGTTGCCAACCTCCAGGTGGTGGCCGGAGACCTGGCAACCCTAGCCTCTCCCCCCCCACGGGGAGATCTACACCTGGTATGGCCCCCGAATGATGTTATAAATGTGCAAATGGCCCTTGGCAGGAAAAAGGTTCCCCGCCCCTGCATTAGAGAATGAAAGGTGAACACAAAATACAGGGAGAAAAAGTACTTGGGGGAGGGTGGACGAAGTCAAGAGAATTACGTTTGCTAGTGCTGACCAAACCATTAAAAGACTGCATAAACAAAAAGAGGCAGTTTGAATTTATTTTTGGAAGACAATGGGTAAGTGCCACTACCTATACATCAGCTATGCTTCTAGACCATCTTCAAGGTCAACACCATACTGTTTCTTACAGTAGACAAGCATTTAAGCGAGGAAGGTATGGGGCACAACTTTCAAAGGAGTTATAGACAGTAAAAGACACTTCTAGACACAGCTTTAGGAGCACTTCTAGGCTGCAAAGAACACACCCGACTCATGTCCTGAATTTTCTCTTCCTGATTAGTTCCCAGATTTCAGGATTTTGGACCCTAAAGTGAAGGAGAAAAACACAATTACATCTAATTATTCCCCCCTCCTTACTGTTTTCTCTTGATCCATTTGTCATCTAAGCTTACGTCACTGGGGGTGTGGGGGGAGGTAGTTGTGAGTTTCCTGCATTGTGCAGGGGGTTGGACTAGATGACCCTGGTGGTCCCTTCCAACTCTATGATTCTACATACAGAACAAAGTTTTGGATCTTACTGGTATTCTGCTGACAGAAAAGGGAGGAGAGACAATCTCACTCAATTCCCTTCCTCACTGCAGCTCTTTGACCTACATGTCTTTTGGGCTGTGAGGAGAGACCCCTGGTGATGCCTCTTCAGAAGTAACAGGTGCTGCTGGGAAGAATGGGAAGGCAGGGAAAGACTGTCATCCAACCACGAGTTTCAAGGACACAAGAACATAAAAGTCCATTAACAAAATAAAAATGTACTTTTTAAAAGCACAGAGCAAAAACATTTATGTGTTTTTAATCACAAGTCACTTGATGTTCACCCAAAATGAAATTAAAGTCCAAGTTCATGACTTTTGAAAGGGTAGTATCTCAATGTTGCAAACACCAACACTGACAGTTTCTTGACTGACAGTGTGCTATAGTGTAATTAATGAATATAGTAAAATCCATGCAAGAATCCAGCCACATCCTCAAGCTATTGACTGCCCTCAATTCTTCCAACTCTCCTCCAACCCCTTCTCCGCCAAGCAAAGCAGAATAACTTGTCCATTAATAGTTCTACAGAGATCAACATGAAATTTACATAATCAGTAGAAGTTCAAAACTGATGAACCAAGAAAGTTTATTAATTTCTTCTACATTGCAAGAATTTTGTTTTTTGTCACTCTCAATATTTCTCATATGTATATATAAATATTTTTCTGCAAATCTTGGGGCTTTTCCCAAGCTTGTACCCCCTGCTCAATTCCTTCTGCCCCCCTTGTGATCTGCATTTTATGTCCTGGTTCAGTACTAGATACAACAAGTCACCGGATTTAAATATGCTCAGTTTTGGGCAACTTCACTATTGATATATAGACAAGAGGCGCACACAAGAAACTCGTAGGAGCAGCTATACTGTTCCCCCCACCCATGTTTGCTTCCTCTCTCTCTACTTCTTTCAATCTCTCACTCTTTCTCCCTCCTGCCACCCCTTTTTTATTCTCTCTCTCTCCATCCCATCATTTTCTTTTTCTGCCCGCCATCACCCTTGTGGCCTCCCACCTGCTTCCTCTCCATCCCACAGCAGCAGTGGCAGCAGCAGCTCTCCCAGAGTCACAACAGATCTCCCAACTACAGAGTCCAGTTCCCCTTAGGTTTGCCAGCACCAGGTTGGGAAATTCCTGGAGATTTGGGGGTGAAACCTTGGGAGAGTGAGGTTTGGGGAGGGAAGCCACCTGAGCAGAGTAATGCCTTCGAGTTCACCTTCTAAAGCAGTCACTTTCTTCAGGGGAACTGATCTCTGTTATTTGGCGATCACTTGTAATTCTGGGTGATCTCCAGTCCTCACTTGGAGGTTGGCAACCTCAGTTTCCCTGGAGGAAATGGCTGCTTTAGATGGTGGGCTATGGCATTATACCCTTCTAAGGTTCCTCCCCTCCTCAAACCCCACCCTCCACAGGCTCAACGCCTCAAATCTCCAGGAACTTCCCAACCTGGAGTTGGCAACCTTCCCACCCAACAGCCAACCTATCTTTATCCGCACCTGTCCTCCCCCCCGCCCCCCACCACAACCTCTACCTTGGAAAACTATTATCTTTCTCCGCAGTGGAGACCAAAGCAACTTACATTAGACTCCTCGCCTCCTTTTTATCTGCACAGCTGTTAAGTAGATTAGGCTGAAAGTATGTGACTGGTCCAAAATCATCCAGTGAGCTTCCACAGCAAGACGGGGATTCGAACCTGGGTCTAACAGATCCTGATCTGAAACTCTGCTACACTACACTGGCTTTTATAGGGTGGCTTCTGTTGAACAGTAGCAAGTAGCCAGGCCAGGTTAAGCCATGCAAGTTGGGTAGTATCAAATCACCCAGAGGTTGCTGCTAGACCCTACGGTGGCCAAGTTCTAGAGATCCCCCGGAATTACAAACGAATTCCAACCAAGGGAGATCTACCATCCTGGAAAAAACGACTGCTTTGGAGGGTAGATTCTATGGAATTATACCCTGGTGAGGCCTCTTCCCTCCCCAAACCCTGCCCTTATACTCCACCACAAAATCCCCAGGAATCTCCCAAACTGCAGCTGAGGACCCTGGCCAAGGCCTGGCCCCAATGTGTCCTCCCTCAAAGGCCAAAATAGGCATGGAAAGAGCTCTGGGCCCTCCCTCTGCTGTTTACTGGCAGAAACTGAAGCCTGGAACTCTGTGGTTGCCTAGCAGCAACAGCCATGGAGGGAATCCTTTGCTTAAAGCTACAAACTCTTTTTCAAAAATCATTTTCCGGTTTTTAAACTCCCAAATCTATTTTTTAAAAGATGTCCGTTCTGCAAACCTGGGGCCCTTTTCATAGCTCCAGTCACTGGATTTAAGTATCCAATTATCTGGCCGACTTTGCTATTAGAATATGATATAAACCTACCTAGTGGTCTCAGAAACCCACCTAGTTTGATATAGCTCCATGGTATTTTGCCCTTATGTTTCCTTGACCTGTCCCCCCCCCCTTACATATTCCCTGCACCAAAGCTTAACCAAATCAAAAATTTAAGTGGGGCAGAAAGGTCACAACTCCAGTCCAATATTTAGGAAACAGCTAAATGAAACAGGAAATCAGGTGAGGATAATAAGGTGCCTATGGATATGCTTTGACAGTGAATACACTGAGGAGGGGCCTGAGACCCTGGAGAGGCAGTTTTATAAGTCCACCCAGCAAATTAAGGAAGGTATAAGTGAAACAGACAGTCTTTTAAGATGTATTTTTTTCTGATCTGCCCAAGGTAAAACAAAAGCACTTAACTCAAGCCTGAGATTTTGTAAACCAGTGGTTCTCAACCTGCGGGTCGGGATTCCCAAGGGGGTCGCGAAGTGTTTTCTGGGGGGTTGCCGCCACTGTCCTGGGACAGCCCCCATCCCTGGCTGTCCAGGACTAACCCAGACGCCCTGTAACCCTGATCCGTCCGCGAGGGCAGGGAAGACCCCAAGCAGAGAGGTGAGGAACTGGCCGACTGACAACCAGAAGGAGCCGGGCTGCAGAGACACGGCGGCGTGCCGCCGCACACCAGCTGTAGCCCCGCTGCCCAGCTGAGAGGCGGGCGGGCCAGCCCTGGGCGCGGTCGCACCTGCGCCGGGCGGATGATGCGGCAGGATGTATGGGAGGCCGAGGAAGCTCCCCTGGCTTGGCCAGTTCAGGTCTCGGAGGAGAAGAGGGCGGTCCCCCTTGAGGCCGCTACAGCTACGTTGTTTTTACTTTTAGCCGCGCTCGGAATCCAAGTGTGCATGTCTGTAGTGTGGCTTCGCTTTTCATCAGTTCCGCTCTGGCAAGGCCAAGGGGGAGAGAGTCGAGGTGTATGCGCAGTTCGGGATTTCCCCCTCGAGCTCGCAGGTTCGGTGAGGCGCAGAAGGAGCGGTGACTGGTGGAGGGGAGAAAAAGGCACGAAAAGTCCGAGCGGGATAAGCGGCCCTTGGCTCTTTCCTGGCCCTTCGCTCTCGTGAGGGGATTAAACAGAGCTCCGCTTTGAGGGTTAACTGCAGTTCTGTGCACAAGCAGTGTCCCAGTCACAAGAGAGGGGGTTTCCTCGCGAGAGCCCCGGCCTGCTTGGAAGAGATTTTGGGGAGAGAGGGTAGGACAAGGAACGCAGTGCATGCTCAGAGGCACTTTTTCCTCCGTGCCAGGAAAGGTTGTCGTGCCACACAGTCACAGCCGCTGCGCAACAGGTGGTAGTACAGTTTGCTTGTTTGTTTTAAACTTTAAAATTTAAAGTAATTATATATATGGATACCCTGAACTGCCAAAAAAACAAATGTGTTTTCTTTATCCTATTGAAAATGTCATTTATGCAGATTTATGCAAATGTGACGAGGGTCACAGGTTACTTGGCAATTGTAAAAGGGGGTCACGACTCGAAAAAGGTTGAGAACCACTGTTGTAAACAGAAGGGCAAAAGAATTCCCCCTTCAAATGTGACTATGATTTAACACATATATACAATATACCGAAACAAAATTAAGGTGACTGCTGCTTTTTCTCCCAGCTACATATCAGTATCCTAGAGAGAACAAATATGGGATGTCCTCTGCCTTGACCCTCAAACCACCTTACAAGACCTTGCAAATTGGATAAGCAATAAAATCCTTCTTGCTTGAACCACAAGACCAAGTGCCCCTCTGTCAGTGTACAGAGCCATAAAGCTTTGGAGAAAGTATAAGACAGATTAAGGAAGAGCAAGAGAAAAGTAATGCCCAATTACTATCCCCATGAAGCAGCTGGTGACCCAGCTCTTGTACTCTGCCTTTTAATCTCCAGTAAGCCTGAAATGAAACTGTTGAACACACACAGCCACCCAGGAGCTAGCACACAACTAAGCCAAAGAAATGAGGCACTCAGAAGCAGATACACCAACTTACCACCTCTCTGCCAAGTAAACCTGTCATTTGTAGGTGCTACAGGTTATAAAAAGGCAACACACTTGGCAGACAGTTTAAGCCTCTTGGTAGCCTTTCCAATTAAAAAGTAGACACTGTAAATCAAACAAGGAAATATATTTTTGGCTTGCACTGACAACAAATGGCAGAACAGTCAATTCAGTATTATCATTTCCAAGGGACCAACAAAAAAGGTACTGTTTTGCAGCAGTTCTTTTTTATCAATCAAGCCTTGTCACAAACTCTGGAGATTTATTTCATTTTGTATCATCAATTTCATCTTATATTCTAATTATGAAGTCTGTCAAATCTTTGGATATTTAAATCTGGTGACTGGAGCTGTGAAAGAGCAATACAGATCTTTCTACAAAATTTAAAAGGGCCCCAGGTTGCAGAGAGATCTGAAATCCAAAAGAAAAATACAGTGGGGAATTTAAAAACTGCGAAAATGATTGAAGGAGCGCCTGTAGCTTTAAATAATGGATTCCTTCAGTGGCTGTTGCTAGGCAATCACAGAGTTCCAAGGCTTGGTTCTGTCAATAAAAGCAAGAGGAAGGGGGTAGAACCCTTTCCAGGCCTATTTTGGCATTTGAGGGAGGGCACCTTAGGGCCAGGCCTGACAAGGGTTGCCAGCTCCAGTTTGGGAAATTTCTGGAAATTCTGTGGTGGAGTCTGAGGAGGGGAGGGCTTGGGGAAGGAAGAGGCCTCAGACATATATAATGCCACAGCAAAGATAGCAAACCAATAAAAACAACAAACAAGACAATCACAGTATCAAGGAAAATCCTTAAAAGTATCCATCAGAAGATTAAAATACATAGTAAGCATTCTTTTAGCTTTATAGCTAAAAGAAACAATTAGTAATAGCTTAACAATAGCCAGCACCACTAAACTAGGCTACAGTATTCCTAGGCAGAAGTTTTCGGGTGTGTGGGTGTGTGCGCGTGTGTGTCCAACTCCAGGTTAGGAAATACTTGGAGATTTGGGTGTAGAGCCTGGGGAAGGTGGGGTTTGAGGAATGGAGGTACCTCAAAAGGGTATAATACCACAGACTCCACTCTGCAAAGGAGTCAATTTCTCTATGGGAACTAGGGCTGCCAGCCTTCAGGTAGGGGATGCAGATCACTCAGAATTACAACTGTTCTCCAGATGACAAAGATCAGTTCACCTGGAGAAAATGGCTGCTTTGGAGGGTGAACACTATAGCATTATACCTTGCTGAGGTCCCTTCCCTCCCCAAATCTCACCCTCTCAAGGCTACACCCCCAAATCTCCAGGAATTTCCCAACCCAGAGCTGGCAACCCTAAGGTAGGACTGATCTATGCAGTTGGGAGATCTGTTGTGATTCCAGGAGATCTCCAGGCCCCATTTGAACATTTGCAACCCTAAAAGGAAGCAGGAAAATGGGAGAGGCTACGTATGGGGCTTTCAAGAACGAGGAAATACTGGGTGAGGGGGGAAATGAAGATGCGTCCTGCAAGTCCTCGAAGGTTCCCATTTGCTCACTCTATTGTCATTATAAGAGTGCTACCAGGGGATGGGAAGAAAAGGAAAAAAAACAAGCCTATGCTAGAATATTCATAGTAGCCATTTCAGTTTCAGCATTATCCAGTTTTAATGCCTCTTGCACATGATGCATGCAACTGTAGCACTTTATGTCCCAAGGCATGGCTGTTATCATGTACTGGTTCGGCCAGATGCCCTCCCTTTCCATGTAGCCAATACCTTAGGGACATTCAATTAAGAACAAAGTGTTAACAAACTGAGCCCCCAATGAAAACACTTCCACAGAATGCTTGGTTTTAGGCACACACGCTTTGTTTATAAAACACACATCACGCTTCACAACTTTGAGGATTGGGGAATTCAAGATTTAAACACTGTCCAGATGTTGGAACGCCATACAAGGTGTAGTGCGTTGAGTTTACCAAACTCTAAGAAAGTTTCATGCTCTGAAATGAGAACATGCATCTCTGTTGCATTCAACAACTTTCACCTCATGTTAAATTAGAAGAGGCTATGCTCTCAACAGAGTAAATATTGATGTTACTAGCATTTTCAGGGGCAATCTGCCTGTAAGAATCTAGTAACTTCTGTAAGAACATTTTATCCAGGACCTAAAACCAAATCTTAAAGGCCCTGAGTGGCAGGCCTTTCCTTGCTTAGAGACAATCATATAACCTAAACGAGTTTCTTACCAAGAACAGATGGACCATCTAAAACACAGAGACTCAGGGATTAGAACTTGCAACAAGCTAAGATGCCAATGTTGTCGCTATATTCAGCCAATACTACTACAGGACCTAATTACATCAGTTGCATCATCTTGGACTCATCCACTTGCACATCCTCCAAAGGCAATATATGCCATCATGTGTCAACAATGCCTTTCTGCTGTCTATGTAGAACAGGTCCATCCCTATGTAAAAGAATAAACAGATACAAATCAAACACTAAACATCATGCATATTCTGGAAAAACTGGGAGAAATTGTCGATCTTTCAGGTCATTCTACTGCAAATGTAAAAGTCACCATTCTACTACAAAAGCTTCAAGAGGGAAAAACTCTAGCGTGAAACAGCTGGATAGGGATTCATTAAGAGATATCACTGCTCTTGTCCACTTGAACAAAGAGGCTTATGATTCATTACAGGCGTTACCTTCACAAAATTTAAGTCTCCAATAAAAATAAGAGGGCAAAAGCCCTGGTTGGAGGAGGAGAGGTAATGGTTAAGAGAACCCATAAAGTAGGCATCTTGGAATTGCATAAACATCCCTTTACCTTGTATTTACTCAAGAAACTTCACCCATACTCAGGAGCAAGTTCTTTCATATGTCAGGAATGCCATCTTAGGTTTGCCAGAAAAGCTTTGATCTACGGTTGAGCATTCGCTTGACTTGTGGCTCTTAGCCTGTAATTCAGTCTGTGGACTGGAAAAGCATCAATCCTTGATTGTGATCAGCTGCAGTGGATGGGAGAATCTTGCCTCCTTCATGTGAACAGAAGCTGAGCCTCAGCTTCCATTTTTATACAGGAGGGAGTATGGAGGTATGCCTTTATGTTATTTCTTTTATATCAGGTGATAGCTCATTGAGTCTGCATTTTTGTCCTCTCCAGAGCCAGGTGAGAGTTGATCTCTGGGCTTTTTTGTCCTATCCAGATCCAGTTGAGAGCTGGTATCTGTTGACTATAAGTTGGTTGTCTGTCTTCTCTCCCCTGCTGGATAGGGATGTGTCTGGGAGAGTAGAATGGGAAGGAGGATGGTGCCATGATCAATAGGGTGTGAAGTAAGGGAAGATATGGTTGTGCGAGAACAACAGTCCAGGTAAGGGGAAGAGACAAAATATATTATTTTCTTTGGGAAAGTGTCATTTTTGAGTTGATTTGCCCTAAATCTAGGGAGAGGTATGAGTTACTCACTTGGGGAAAGCAATTTTTTTAAAAAAATATTTATGTTACTTACAGTCTACCTTTCTCATTGGGACTCAAAGCAGATAACACAAAGTTAATACAATTAATAGGATGGAACAGCAAATAAACAATGCAATGGGCTTTGTAATGTAGAAATCTGAACCACGCAGAAATTTGAAATACCTAAGTAGCTTACTAAACTATTCTGTACAGTATGGCCATATTACCTGCGTAGAAAAGCACTCTTCAATAATTCAGTTTTGCTAAGTCTGCAGAAAGTCAGGAGACTGGCAGTCTTCCTGACTTCAGCAGGCAGGCCATTACATACGGTGGGAGTCAGAACAGAGAAAGTACATGTACAGACAGTTGTTGATTTTGTCCATTTGCAGGTTGGCACCTGCAGAAAACCCTGCTCAGATGAGCAAAGTTGTTGCAGCAGAGCATAGGGGCAAAGGCGATCCCGCAGCAGATCTGAAGGACCAAGGCCATGGTTATATGTGATAACCAATACCTTAAAAATTGAGCTTGATGACCAATGGATAGCTAAAGGAGTGACTGCAGAACGGTTATTTACAGAGAGGGTTCCTTCTGCTCTGAAGAAGGAGGGCATCTGGTAGCTTTGGGTTATTCCCGCCCATTGCTCAGGGAGGCAGGATTGTTTCTACTTCCTGTCTCCACTGCCGGAAAACCCCCTCAAGATCAGTTTGAGCACTTCCAGAACTATAAGCAAAATGCTCATAGAAAAAACAGTAACTAGAACGTTAAGGAATGCACAGAACAGGACTTCAGTTAAACAGCTTAGAACAGTAGAAATATTTTAATGAGAGGGGATAGGGATAACTGCTGTAATCCCTTGCCATTCTCTCTTCCACGCTATCCTTGCATCAAGGAAACCACAGTCTATTCTCTTTTTTTAAACCAGGAGCTAGGAATCATCCCTGATTCTTGTGACTATCCTGGTGAATTGTCAGAGACCTCTTTTTTCTTTTTTTGACTGGGTGGGTAAGATGCCCTGCTTCCTCAGAGCATACGGAACCCTCTCAATGAGTAACCAGGATTCCGTTCTCACTCTGAGCAGGAAGGGATCTTGGAACTTTGAGACGTCCAAAAGCAGTGTCCCTTTCTGGGTGGGCATCATTCCTCCTCCACCACGTGCTGCAGCACCGTGTGCCCGAATTCCGCATCTGCTGAGGAATAAGTGTTAAGCTTATAGCAATTGACAAAGGTTGACATGGATAACCATGTGGCCACTCCACAAATTTCTTCTACTGACACTTGTTGATCAAATGCTTGGTTGGTCACTGTGCTTCTGACCGAATGGGCCGTGATGCCTTGAGGACTTGGGATATTGCTGGTCTTACATGCTTTGCATATACATTGCCTGTTATTGTAACTATTCGCAGATCTGGACATCCTCAAACCTTTGTTTGGAGCTGTCAATCTTGTCCTCTGGGAAAATAACATGTTCCTTTGTGAGTCTATGACGACACCCAGATGGGTTAGTCTCTGGGACGGAACTAAACTGCTTTTTTCCTTGTTTATAAGGTAACGTAAGATTCCAGGATATGCATAATGTGTTTGGTATCTCTGCGGGCTTGTTCTTGAGGAATAAATCAGTATATTGTCTAGGTTAGGATGTATCCCTTGATTGTGAGCTACTGCTACCAATGTTACTAGCACCTTTGAGAATACCCTCAGACCTGATGTAAGGCCAAAAGGGAGAGCTCGAAATTGAAAGTGATGGTCCATGTATGTGAAACAAAGAAATTTGGGGTACCCTATGTAAATGGGGATATGTAGGTATGCTTCTGTGAGGTCTATGGATGTCATGAAGACCTCTGGTGTTAAGGCTTCTGTGACGGATTTTAGAGTTTCCATTCGGACGCATTTTGTGTTATGAACCTGTTGACGTACTTTAAGTCTAGTAGTTTTCCAGTCCCCCCCCCCTTTTTAGGGACAGTGAAGAAGATATAGTATACACCTAAGCAACGCTTGCAATCTGAGACAGATTCTATCACTTGGATGTTTTACAGGTGTTCTATTGCTTTTATCGTTCTTAAGTGTTTTTCCTCCCTGATGGATCTGGTAGGCACAATAAACCAGTCTGGGCGGAGGTTGGTAAATTCTATTGAATAGCTGGAAAGTTTGTTGGACCCATAAGTTGACCTGAGATTTTGTCCGTTGGGTCTGAAATTTTTAAAGTCTCTATCCCCCCTCACACACACACACAGGTATGAGCCTGGCATCATTGTTTCTCCTGCTTGGCTAGGCTATCAGCTCTGTCGGGGCAGTAAGATTGGAAATGAGAGGGTTGGGCTGAACCAGGAGCCCTTTCGAAAGGAGCTTCTGTTGTTGTGCCACTGAGTTCTACACTGATCATATCTGGACCTTGGGAGCATGTGATATGAACGAAAGGAATGAGGGGAGAGGGTTCTCCTGTCTTCCTTCCTTAGATTTCTAGGGATAGCTTTTTTAATCCCTGGTTTCCACCAGGATCTTGTCCAAATAGTGTGCCTCCTGGAAGGGGTAGGTTAGGACAATAGATTTTGAGTGAAGATTTGCTTGCCAGGCTCTAAGCCATAGGGCAGGTCTAGTAGTGGTTGAAGCCACCATGGAGAAAGCCACAAAAGTCATAAGAGTTGAGTGATGCAACTACCAGGAAGGCCACTGCCTTGAGAAACGACTGGCTCCTACTATGACCGTTTCGTTATCTCTAGGGATCAGCTGGCTCAGTTTTTCTGGCCCAAACAATAGAAGCTCTGGAGATCAGAGCTGCCATAGCTGTGGCCCGAATGGTTAGAGCGTCAAAAAATAACCCAGTGACACATAGCTAATCACTTGTCTAAATTCAAATTGAGGGAGTTACGGCTATCAGCAGCACAAGAATAGCAGCAACGTCTGTCATTCTTTTGCTTTATACAAACTGTTAAGATTTTTTTACACTGTACTGCTTCCTCAAAATTCACAACTCAAAGACATTCAGCACCACTGGTAACATCATGACCCCTCCCCCTCTCTAATTTTAGAAAGTTTAAAATGATATGTATGCCTATGGTTGAGGACAGTGACAGTTGCAGATCGGCTGGCCTCCCTGCTCCCACCCCACGCTACCCTGTCTTCCCTTCCCTCCTATTCCTTCTTCTTACTCGTTTTTGCCCTTTGCTTGTCTGTTCTCCATCCCAGTTGTTATGGCCTTCCTGGCCTTGGGGTTATTGGCCCTGGCCAACCTCCTCAGTGACGACATGTTATAGGAGCTCGTATGTAAATTAGGGCACAATATATGTTAAATTGGGTCTGGTTTTAAAGATTTATATCATATATTTTACCATTGTGTATTTATATTATATGTTTTCATTCAGTTGTAAGCCACCCTGAGCCCGGCGATGCCGGGGAGGGCGGGGTATAAACCTATATTATTTTATTATCAGTGGCTTGTTCAGGGCTACTGAATGAGCTCACACTACTCTCATAAAGCACACAAATGTTTCTGATATTAAGCAAACATTCAATCTTTGTGATCATAAAGCACTTTAAAGCATTTGTATTTTAATCTTTAACAAAATCCAACTTTCTTGTTCTCTAGACAAGAAGTGTCTGCGAGCTTATTAACAAAAAAGGCTAATCTGATGTAAACATTCAGAACAAAGTTACAGCAACTTTAAATTTGGTTTACACACTATATGGTTTACACACCATAAAACTGCATAAGACAGTTTTCGTCTGCAGGTTCTCTGACCAAGGGAGCTTTGACCCCCAAAAGCTTATACCCCAAAAATCTTGCTGGTCTCGACTCTAGCAGGTCCTCTAATGGTGCATTAGATATATGATGGAGAAAAGCTGCATTCATTACTGCATCAAGCACAGTCTTCAGATGTCAGAGCCAAAAAATACCCTGGAACTAGGAACCCCTTCCCTTCCTTTTCATGGTCTGTGAGGTAATGGGAATGGGGCAAACTATGGCTGCTAGCCATAGAACAAAACCACAAGCTCCTGATTTGGGGGCAGACTAACTAGCAATTATTCAGAACATTTTTCTCCTGCCTTTTTTCAGATAGGATCCAAGGCAGGCAACAGAAGTTAAAACACAGCATCTTCTAGAGCAAAGCTTCTTAAACTGTGGGTTGTGACCCCATATGCGGTCACGTAACTGAATGTGGGGGTCGCGAAAAATTTGGTGACAGTAAAAGGTTTCTTTATGATTTATTCTGGTAAATGTTTGATTTGTATACCTAATTTATGTACCTATATACCTGGGGTCGCGTAAAAGTTTCCCGGGTGAAAAGGGGTCACAAGTGAAAAAGTTTAAGAAGCCCTGTTCTAGAGTACAAATGAAAATCAGCAAATGCAGTTGGAGACTATTAGTAGTTATGATAATTTGTCCAATTCAGAGATACCATGGAAGGAAGGGGAAAGGGCCACATGAGCTGGGGTGGTGGTTGGGATTAAAATAGAACATGGATAAAGAAGAGCACGAGCCACCATGGATGCTCCCAAATTATTGTTTAACAAGCAGTTAAGGTTTCTCCTCACTAATATTACCCAACTTCTTGCATAACTAGGGGTGCTACTCTATCAGAAGGAAGCAAGGCTTCAGACTCTCCACACCGCAGCTTGCCAAACATGCATATTCTTCCCACAAGTTTGCCATAAATTGTACAAAACATACAGAGAGAGAGAGCGCGCGCGCAAGAGAGAGAGAGCGCAAGAGAGAGGAGGGAAGGAGTTGATGGCAAACAATAATGGAAGATTAATAATCCAAGCCAAAATATGTGTCCCTTTGGTACAGCTAAACAAAAGGGTGAGCACATGCACAAATTTACTCACCCTAGAACCTCTGATTGTCACACAGGAATAACTCCTCTTGATTTAATCACTACTGAAAAGTTGCCACTGAACCAATACCAATCCTAGCCAACTTGTAGTACCAGAAGCTACAATGAAGAATCAAATTAGTTAGTGGGCCAAACACTAAGGTGATCAATATTTTGTTAAATTACACCACAGAAGGCTAGCAAACAAAAATGGCTTCCAGGATTGACAGTTATATTTTTTCTTTCATTTATTATAAAATGTTAGCTTTTACAGGCTAACAGAAAACATTACCTATACGAGTATGAACATTTTTTTTATAAACTACTTTCTACATGGTATTTCTCCCTCCACCACCATACGCACAAGTTAGTGCTATGTGGGAACTTTTCCTAAGTATTGTTTCAGAACAGCCTTGCTGTTTCAGAAGCAGGCTAGTGCAGAGGCCAAGAGCACCTTCTATCAGCTGCATTTGGTTCTCCAACTCTCTGATTTCCTAACCCAGCTGACCTGGCCACACTGCTCCATGCTTTTATAGTGTCCCTGCTGTATTACTGTAATGCGTTCTACGTTGGGCTGCCTTGAAGACAACCCAGAAACTGCAGCTGGTTCAGAACGCAGGAGGCCAATTATTGGCTGGGGCTAGCCAACATTATATGACCTGGATGGTCCAAGCTAGCCTGATCTTGTCAGATCTCAGAAGCTAAGCAGGGTTGGCCTTGGATAGTAATTGGATGGGACACCAACAAGGAATAACAGCGTCACTATGTACAGGAAGGCAATAGCAAAACACCTGTTAGTCTTTTGCCTTGAAAACCCTAAGGGGGCCCCGTAAGTCAGCTGCGATTTGATGGTGATTTACACACACAGCCAACATTATATCTTGCTTTTCAAAACATCTACACTGGCTGCCAGCTTCAAAGTTCAATTCAAGATGCTGGTTATGACTTTCGAAGACCTTCATGGCCTAGGACTCATATTGAAAGGATGATCTCTTCGAAAAAGTCCGTGCTCCAGCTGCAGTCTGCAGACTGCCACCTGCTAATTGTTCCCCCACTTAAGGTAGCCTGATTGGTATGAACTACAGCCTGTGCTTTTTCCTTCCTAACTTGTGCCCTATGGAATAGGCTTCCTGAGAAGGTGCTGTCTCTAGAGGTGTTTAGAAAGCATTGCAAGGTCACTATTTGTGGGGTGTGTGCAGCAACCATTTGTAGGGAAGGCGGTTACATGGGGTTTTATTGTATTTTATATATTTTAACTTGAATTGGTAAGTTCCTTGAGCTATGGGAAAGGCAAGATATAAATATTATAATAAATAAGTACTGGAAATGCAGTTTAGTCTGACTATAAAGAACGGGAATAATAAACGTTGGCAAACTGCCAAACTGTTGAGGCTAAGTGAAATAATCCACTTGAAAAGACAGCAGACAACATAATCCCACATTCTTAGGAACACAGAAACCTTTTCTAATTTCTGCTGGCAGAAGCTTGAAGTTTAAATGTATTTAACTGTTATGCTCTTTAAACAGTTTATGGTAATATTTCTTATGTATTTGCAAGTTTATATATTTATAAAAATGTAAAATAAAAACTGTTTAAGCACCCACATACATGCTTTTTTAAAAGGTCGATAGAATACTTGCTGTGTCCAACTTTTACGATGTTCTAGAGCCGTGATACTAACTCAGTGTTCCAGGAGCCATCTGCAGCTCTTCTGAGCACTGTTCTCCAGTATAGTACCTGCCCATGTTTCAGGAAAATGGGAACAGCCATTGCCTAGTTTGAGGTTCCCACCTTGGAATGCTGGAGTAACTGGACTGGAGCACAGTAAGTTGCAAGCTTCTTTGAGCTGCAGGCCTTATGCCAGAGATGGAAAGACCCATCTGCCCCAACAACCCCCCCTTCTCTGCAGCTTCAGTATTCCCATCACAGCATCTATGCAGCAACTGGGAGGGCAGTGAACTGTCCACAGAGAAGAGAGTTAAACCACCATCCTGGCAGCTACCCAGGTACAGCAAGGTGGCCACAGTGGGAGGTTGATGGTGTTACTGCCCTTTCTCTGTAGCCAGCTTGTTTCCTCCAAGGCTCTGTTGCTTGAGCTACTGCAACTTAATGCTGGGAAGAGAGAGAGAAAGGTAGGGGAGAACCCATTTCCCTCCAGATACACAAGGGCTGACTAAAGTTCAGCAGAGGCGGGGAGAAACACTCCTAAAATGCTCTGAGGTTCTCTGATCATATAAAAGGTTATACCGATTTATTTAATATTAGGAGCTATATGTATATATTATTGTATGTATTTGGTGGGGTGGTGCACATGGCATGTTCTTTTGCTAGTAAATCCAGTTCTCCACAAGCCACAGAATAAGTACCAAGAGTTTTAGGGTGCATTTCAAGATCAAAAGGGGTCCATCTTGTACATCATATACACAAGAGGATCTTACATCACTACTATTGAGAAATCCAAGATATATGCAAACATTTAAATGCTGTCTCTACATCAGTGGAGACCTGGTCTTGCTATTAAGATGATGTCAAGATTCCACTGAGACATTGGTTCGTTGGGTGACAAGTACAGTTTTTTCTCCATTTGCCAACCATTCAATAATAGCAATGTTATTGAGTCAACTATGTCTTTATTGCACAACAAATGTATACAAACCATCTGTAGTATGTTTTATACCAATTTTCTTTCACTTCTTGGCACACAGTATATTTCAATTCAGACGTACAGAGTTTTCCCATGATTCCATCGTAACCATTTCACCAAAGTTTTGCATCCACTTGATCATATTGATTTTCACTTGTTCTTCTTCTGTGTCGTATTTCAAGAGGAGTTTGTAGATTTTTCCTAATAAGTTAACATCGTTCTTGGTTATTGTCAATTTGAATTCAGTCAATTCTCGAAATGGGCGAGGATGTAAACAGTCTTTTTGTAGATTGGACCTCAGTTGAAGGTAAGTCAGCCAGTTTAACTTTTGGAATTTTTCTTGAAGTTTAGTTAAACTTTTGATTTCTCCTGTAGGCTCTACCATGTCACTGTACGTGAAATGAAAAACCGTTTTCAGTTTAACATTATCATGATAGGCTTCGATCGGAGACATTATAGATGGTGGAGAGGGACTGACTCTTCTTTTATACCTTTTCCAAACTTTTAGTATCACCATCTTGATATCACAGTCTTCTGATGCTTTATCTGTTTGAGATGTTGTTGAGGAGTCCCACAAAGCTTTATGGAATCCTTGCCCAAAATCCGCTCGTTCTAAAGTGACATGTCTACTTTTAGTGACATGTCTACTTTTAATCCATTCTGTAATCCAAGTTAAACAGGCAGCGTGATAATATAGTTTAAGATTGGGTAGTGCTAATCCTCCTCTTTTCTTTTCGTCTTGCAAGACTTTAAATCTGATTCTTGGCTTTTTCACATTCCACACGAAACGATTGATTTGTTTTTGCCAATTTTCTATTATTCTGTCTGATAAATAAATCAGGAGAAACTGAAATAAAAATTTTTATCTTGGAAGCACATTCATCTTTATCACAGATATCCTTCCCAGCCAGGAAATATTCATTTTGGACCATGAGCTTAAGTCTCTTTCTATTTCTCCCTAGATTTTCAAATAGTTTAGTTTTAGAAGTGTCTTGTTTTGTGATGACATGTTGACACCCAGATGGTACATGACCCCAAATATGATTTCACAGATGACTTCCTCCGGAAAGAAAGGCGCTTGTTGGAAATGTCAAGAAACGGATGGTTCTTACTTTCATGTTTGGTGGACTTGTTCTAAACTACAAACATTCTGGAAAAAGATCCAACGAGAATTACAGACAATAAGAAAAACGAAGGTAACACGAGACCCTAAATATTTCCTGCTCAGTATGGTCCCATCAAATTTGCCTTCGAGATTTCATGATGTTTTTAAGTATGCTACAACGGCAGCCAGAGTGGTTCTGGCAAGAACCTGGAAGCAAATACAAATACCCGAAATAGAAGACTGGAAAGAAAAACTGCTAGACTATGCCAGTATGGCCAAAATGACTTTTATGCTGAACCCCAATCATAACGAACCTACAGAACAATTTGACGAAAAGTGGGAATCATTTTACATTTACATGACTTCCAGTTAATCAAAAGATTGATATATACCGAATAGTACTAGAATGAGTAATAGGCAATGTTTTATCCATTATCTTCCAACCATTCGTCATGTAACTCCTGGGTTTTCAAATGGCATAATACACTTTTATTATGTAATAGGTAGATAATCTGATTAATTTTTATATTTTTACAATTACATATTTAGATATATTTTATTTTACTTGATTAATATTCATGCTTGTTATATGGTATTGTATTCGACTAAGTTTGTTTTTCTATTGAATCTGCTATATTGTTTTTGTATATCAAACGGTTTTTACCCTTCTTTTCCCTTCTGTATCCCCTTAATTATAAAAATAAACCTTTTAAAAAAAATGTATACAAACCAAGGAGAATGGTTCCAGTGATCCACTGATGGAAGGATCGTGATCTTTCCCTATTCGCCTCTCACCAGCAGTTCTTTCCAACCTGGAGAGGGGGACTGGGACAGAATCACCTAACGTTTTCATTAAGCACCATCTACTGAACTGGTAAGAAGCTATTAACTATACAGACAATTCAAAATTCCAAAGCACTAACAGACAAATTAGGTGAAATGATGGAATATTCATGAATGGATCTCCCAAGCATTTTCCACCATTAAAATGAGCCACCAAGCAATTACTATGAAACAATTTTGAAGACCTGAGAAAGGGTTGGATCCAGCCAAAGGGCACTGCAAAGTCCATGCAAGGATCCCCAACCTTTTCAGTCCTAACCCATCCACAATAAGCCTTTTTTGTCACTGGGAAAGTATATTCTAGGTGTTGCGAGACACACCTGAAGTAATGATGATGTGGGAATGGAGTCTAGAGTGGGATAAGGATAGATGGCAAATTGGCTCCCTTCCTGCCTCTTATTGTTTCATTTACAGTCTGCCTCTTTCACTGAGACTCAAGACAGATTAACTATGTAAGGCAACGTAATTAAATAGCATGAGACATCCAATAAACAATGCAATAGGACTAGGATCAGAAAAATTAGATAGCACAAATAAAAGTATTGGACATGAGTTAAAAGAACAGTACTACAAAAATAGAAAACAATGCAGTAAGAGCAAGGTTATACCTACAACAGTTAACTAGACTACAATCCTGATCCCTTTATAAAAGACACTCCATTCCATTTTACAACATTATCGCTTTAGAGAAATGCCCTTCTGAATTATTCTGTTTTACGGTTTATGAAATGAGAGAACTGTAGGGGCTTTCCTGACCTCCTCTGGCAGGCTATTCCACATAGTGGGAATTACAAAGAAAACATGTGTAGGAGCAGATTATTATCTTACCCATTTACAGAGTAGCACCTTCAAAGAGCCATGCTCTCTGATGAGCAATATTGTCACAACAGCATAACTGAGGATGTGAGCCTGCAGATATGAGGGTCCAAAACCATGAAGAGCTTTGTAGATGATAACCACTGACTGATAAGTAGCCATTAGAGGAGGGGTGGGGAACCTTTTTTCTGCCAAGGGCCATTTGGATATTTAGAACATCATTTGCGGGCCATACAAAATTATCAACTTAAAAATCAGCCTGCTATATTTGGTCAAACATTCAGCCAAGAGGCACGACCGGAGACAGCTCCGAGTATCTGCCATGTAGAGCGACTCACTTTTGAGCTCTGCCTTTCCCAGAGATTCAGGCAAGGCAGCAAACACAAGACACAGTTTGTTGGGTGGTCCTAGCAGCTCCATAGCTAATGACTTTTCTTCAAAAGGGGGAAAAGGTTCCCTTTCTCAGCAAGACAAACTCACACCTGCCTTGAATAGAGGCTATTCCTGTCCGTGGGAGGGGGCAGATCGCTGTTCTTAGATCCTTCTGAGCTAGAGATCTGCCAGGACCCACAAAGGGCCAGACCAAATGATTTCGCGGGCCTTATACGGCCCCCAGGCCTGACGTTCCCCACCCCTGCATTAGAGTAAGGCAGGAGGGAGAGATTTCATTCTCTTTCCCCTCCCCACTGCAGCCTTCTGATCCACATGGCTATTCCTCCACATAGGTCCAATAACCCCAAGAATAACCTTTCCCGAGGACAGTATTGGCGGCTGAAAGGATGGGAGATCCAGGAAGACCAACTGCCATCAGAATGCATCATAGAATCCAATCCGTGTAACTCAACCAACATATGAAGAATCTGCCATTTTAGTAATGGTTCTCACAAGGATTGCAGTGGCATGTTACCTTTAATGCAAGGGCAACATAACTAGACACATTTATTGTAAAGTTCATCATGATGCCTAACTAGATGAAACTTGGGATTAAATATGCACGGGACTTCAGAGTTAAACAAGCCACACAAAAGCAGCAGCAATTCATTGATCTGCTTTTAAACATTTTACCACATTGTAGACTTATACACAGCGTGGGATGTGCAACTTTTGGAACAATGTAAGGCTACCACTATTTACTGCTTAAATACTAGAGATGATTCTACTACAAATTCAGAAAGCTTTTCAAAATTTGGAGCCAACAATCTGATACCACCTGGCTGATGCCTTTACCACAGTCCGTTTCTTACATTTATATCCATTTATCTCTGTTCAAAAACGTAGGGCCGTTTAAATTTACTGCAACTGCCAGTGGGTTCAAGGGCTCAAGAAGCAACCTCTTCAGCAAATGCATAAAATCCTATGTCACATGTGTAAAGGACATACTACTCGAGTAAGGATCTGGGTTGGGGCACTATTCCAAATACCAGCATTAGAACACCTCATAAAAAGTCAGAAAAGGACTGGGGGGGGGGTAGCTCCTGTGACTTGAGGCTCTCTATACACTCTGGCTCTCTGGAGCATCACTGGTTGGCACAGCAGTTTTGGTTGCTGCAATAAACTTCTGATGCTGGAAAAAAAATTCCTCTAGCTATATCTGATGCAGGATCTTCTCCCTGCCTAGGACACACAGTCTGAAAGCCTTCCCCCCCTTTTTTTTTTAGATACAAGGCACTATGTGTGTACATGCACAAACAAACAGAAGCTGCAAACTAAACAATATTTATATTCAGTATTTTGTACACTAATATCTGATCACTGGTTTATACACTGTTTCTGAAACTGGATTAATACACATGCTTCTTAGAAACTGGCATGTACAGAAAACAGGTAATCCAGCTAAGCACAATGCTTCCTAAATTAAGTGTAAGATGCAGACCCTGACTCATTCACAGCCAAATCACAATTCTTTTATTTAGAAAATGTATGTTGCTTCTCCAGAAAGCTGCTCAAGTCTCCAGTTAGAAATGTAAAGAGAAAAATAAAATGCAGTTTAACTTTTAAGGACAGCTAGCCCTGCTAATTCTGTGTGAACACCCATCCCCCACCCTCTTTTACTGGGATGTTTCTAGTTCCTCAAGACTAATAGCATGAACTGTTAATCTAAGCAGGTCCAAGTGACAGCACCCTCTTTATCAACATTCTCCTTTCTCCCTTCCATATTATCATGTTTTCACCAAATACACAAAGTTCTAATGTTCAGCAAGGAGTTCCTGCCCTCTGCAGCTAATAAAAGTCACCCAGCCCTCTGGGAGAAGCCTCTTTCATTTTAAAACATGCAGTTCCAATGACCACCCCCATAATACCATTAAATTATAACACAGAGTGGACATTACCACCATTACCTGCTTTGGAAAAGCAGCATGAACACCCTTCAGCACATTATGTACACAAATGTGGAAAAACAAACACAAATAAATTCCAAACCTGGGTCCAGCTGAATTTCTTCCCTCCCACAGAACAGTCCTGGGCCTCTCACAGTACCCTCCAAATACCCTTCTATACAAATAAGCATTAATTCCAACCGTCCAGTGTCCACTTAATTGATTCATTCAACAGTGATATTCAGCTCCCAGTTCCTATCTACTATTGTCTGTGCTCAGACATGCAAAACAGATAGCTTAGAAAACCCCACTGCTAGGCTACAATATTAACTTGCCCTTTCCCCATTTTGGTTGAAACTGACAGTCAGGATTTCAGCTATTTCCAGCTTCCTGCCTGTCAAAACACAGATTACAGGAACCTGATTTTTTGTTCATAGAATTGTGTAAAACATCGTGTATAAAAGCTCTCACCACCACCCATTAAAGTCAACAAGAATCTGACTACAGATAGTAACTTGAGAGAACAGTTACACACTGGCTGCTAGGTACTAGCTTTGGAATTAGAAAGTGGACAGGTTGTCAAGCAATTTTCCAACAATTGGAAGGAAAATGTACACCAAAGCTAGGATATTATAACCCAACTATCTGTACGTCCCATCATAAGTTTCACCTAGAACATAAAGCTTTACAACACAGAACCGACCAGCCAAGTATAGGGCCCTCCTTACACAAAGGTCAAAAGGAGGAAGGCATTTAAGCCAGTTTTCTATGGTCTCAGTCTAGTATTCTCCAGATCCATTCTAAATTTCCCATGATTCTATATCACTTTTAGTCTGCAAACCACTTAAATGATTTTTACCTTTCCATCCTACTGAAAACTGAAGCTGAGATATTTAGCAGCACAGATGCAAATCCAGTTTACATGGCATACACTCCTACTGTAAGGGGAACGTCACCACTGCTCAGTCCCAGAAATATCCCTTGCAAAGATTCTGGAATGCTGCCAAAGGCTGCTCAGTAAGCACATGGATGAGTGGGGATGTGAAATCCAGTCTGTTTATTGGCCCATTCTGCTACTTCAAAAAGCTGGTGTAGCATAATTGAGACTATGAGCTATGATCCAGAACACCCCAGTTTGAATTTCAGCTCAGACAAGAACTCACCAAGGGTCCTTAAATAATCCATTTCTCAGCTCCTTATCCCCACCCCGACCCCAAAATGGAGAGATATCAACCTACGCTGTTAGAAGGAAGACTAAAAACAAAGCATGCACTGGAGCACTTAATATTTATACAGTGCTTTCCCTAAATTAATAAAATCAATTGGAAATGCCAGAGATTGAATCTTAAGTCTCATAATACACATCAGTATACTTAATGAGAAGGAAATTACAAAAGGCAAGACTGTGCTTGTGTTATTTTCATACGGAACTGTTACCTTTTTAAAAAGTAACTCTCATGCCATCACATGGCAAAAATGCTATCCTTACCTCAAGAACATAATATGCCTGTTCAATTTGGTTTCATTCAGAATAACTTAACCTCCCAGGCTCATGGAAGCCAAAGCCCCCACTAAGTATCCCTGAGATCTGACTATCAGTAAGAATTCATATTTATGAATGCTTAACTGGGAAAATGAATACAAGGTGCAAACAGATGTAGATGCAAGCTACCCATGTCAACGTTTGAAAGAGATTTAAGAACACCCGAACATCTGTCCCTGGAAAATGAATTCCCACTGATGCATTTGTATCTCTTCCCACGGCTACACTTGGAAGAAGTGTCCCACTTAAATTCTTGGGACTTCTTCCAAGTAAGTAGCTTTAGAATTGAGATGTAATACCCAACAAGCTTCCCCATCAAAAGAAACATAAGAACTGGGTAGAAAAGCTGAATGAAAGAATGTGACATCCTTTATAGTTGGAAGAGTTTTAATTCAGATTTAGGACTATTCTAGGGAGGACCAGACAAGGAGCTATGAATCAGTTTTCACTCAAACGCTACATCCCCCCAGCGTCACTTGAACAAACAGTGCACAGGGCAAAGGTCCAGAAAAAAAAATGAAGGGCATAAGCCTAGATGACCTTTGATGTCCTTCAGAAGATGAAATTTCACACAACTTACTTGTGCCAGAAGTATCCAGTTAAACCAAGAAGTGGATAACTAACCAACTTTTACTTTGTAAAAGTGCATGTTGGGAAGTTGGGAGTTCAGCAGTTTTCATAACATTTTATAGGGGAGGGGAGGGAAACATTTACCAATATAATTCTGCCTTTGCTCAAGATTTACCTGTCAGTCTTACTCCTAACTTGAAGGCAACTAGTAATTAGAATATTACAACACTGCCCGCCACCACTATTAGCATCCTGATGAGCCATCTCTAAGATTTTTGTGACCCACTTTAAAATCACTGTATTCACTACAATAGACTAAGAGATGCCCAATAATTTTAAGAACAGCTAAGTTACTCAAGCAGCTGATCCTTGCCAAACCAGCAACTATGAAAAATGGACAATATCAAGCTATTCAAGAACACCATCTGCCCAAAACCTTTGGAGAGGCAATGTTGCAGACAAGGCTTAAAAACAAATTCTCCAACTCACCTTCAGCCAAGCTTTCAATATTATGGGATGTGCTCTTGCCCCCATGAAACAAGACATGAAATGTGGTTACTCTTCAGCATGCATTCACCTTCCCAAGCAAAAGTAAGGACTTTTCTGCCATTACCTCATTTACTCTTGGAGCTAGTGCAAACCAAGCAGAAACACTAGTGATGTCAGGGGGAAAGCAGATTTAGTCCCACCCATGCTACGCAATGCTGATACAGCATAATGTGATGCATGAAAAGTGGATAGAATTACAAGTCCACACAATGCTGCCCTCAGCTAAGAAATTCCGAGGCTACTGTAAACTAGCAAGATTTAATTCAGGGTGAAATTTTGTTAAAGGCTGAGACAAAGTACTCACTTTTCTGTGGCAAAGTTGTGTGTTACTTTATCAATCTCTGTGAACCAAAGACAATTAGGACTGCAACGAGTTACAATTAGAATGAACACAGGTGCAACTTCATGAAAGGACACCTTATCTGTATGATCTGAGAAAACAGCACAACCAAGCAATCTAACCTTGTACCATGAGAGGAAATGATGAAACTATATTTGGAGCAATATATGTACTAAAGGTGTTTTACACAACAAAATAAAATCACACAATGAAAAATACTGCTTTTCAAACTCAGAGAAAAGCTTGGAATTAATTCTTAAAATTTTCTATCGAGTTAACAAAGCAACCTGACAAGTTCATACACATAACACCACATCTCCCCAGAAGCAGAAATGATTCTTACAACAACACAGAATCCAAAATGGCATGCCATGTCTTCCATAAACTATCTGCACTAGTGCTGCACAGAATCCTCCTTGTCAGAAACAACCTTAAAGATATGAAGATCCCAGTAGATTCTGTAGTCCATGAGTAAGCAGATTTCAGTCTTGCGTACCTACTTTTATTCAAGGTGGATAATAATCAATTATTATTTTTAAATAAAAAAAATCAGTTTTATTTGAATCAGATTTTTTAAATAAAATACTTTGAGGAAAAATCTCTAAAGATAGTTTTCTATTTAAGATATAGCCCAAAGGTTATTCATCATGAAATAAGGATTAGTTTTTAATTATGCAGCATGAGGCTGTATATTGATGCAATGTTTACATTTTTTGGTAAATGAATTTCATTAATCCATTCACAATGTCATGCTCTTCCAGAGGTTACTATCAGATTATTTGGGGCAATTTTTCTATCTAGAAGATATTATCACAGATGCTTGGTTTTGCAGTTCTCAAAACTGGATTTGTATCTGCAACGATAACATGCCTCTTCTTCACAGCAAAAATGTTATAAAATAAACAGAGTTGAGAAGACCTTAATCCCATTGCTCCTTTGCAAATCTATGTACACGGAATCAACCTCTTACCTCTTAAGTGCCAAGTTTCAAGAAGTTCAATGAATAGAAGATTGATTGGAGTGGAATAGATCTGCACAAGGAGCTAGGAGTGAGGAGAGAGGGGCAAGCAGGAAAAATTATAGTGAAAACATTTGAGCAGAATTCTCCAGAAGTCTTGGGATCTTTGTATGTATAGTCTGAGGTTTATCATATTATTGTCCCCCCAAAGGAGAAAACCTAAAATTGCAGAAAGTGTAAAAGAGACCCAGTTTGGGAATATTTTAATGAAGCTCCTCTACCTATGGGCAAGGCAAGAATGCGTGCAAAATGCAAACAGAAATGCAAGGCCTGGTGGCCTGAATGAAACATCATGAGAAGTACTGTTTATATAGAAAACCATGATTTAAATATAGTCTTCCTGACTAGTGATTTAAATCAAATCCACTCTGCTTTTATTCAAAACTAGAATCCCAGTCATCTACATATGCGTTTTAAAATCACAAGGTCTGGCTTGAAGGAACATGATGAAGCAAACTTGCTGAAGCTAAGGCAGGTCTGGCTCTGAATTTGAGACTGCCTTGAGTTCCATGATGGGAGGAGTTTAGAAATTAATAAATTTAGAAACCAACAGTATACAATGCGTCCAGTGTGTGTCTTTCACCAGTTAAGGGACTCTTGAATATACTCTCCTGTTTAACATGAGAAATCCCTTGCAGGATCAGGCCAAAGTTATTTGGAAGAGTGCTCCATTATAGTCAGTGAACCTTCTCAAAAAACACCCAACAGGCTTTCCTCTTTGCTCAACAGACCCTGTTTATCTATAGCTTTCCCTTCTAAATACCCTTTTAGTCAACCTCCTAGCACTCCATGAACACCGGACGTATATTCCAGAAATGAATCCCAGTATATCATATAGGTTACATCACGATGAAGCAGGGTAGCACCATCACTGAAGTAAGTTATACTACTGCTAGCACAACCTAAAGGACCATTATCCTATGGTGTCACATTATGCTGTTGAGATAATGTACTACAACTCGAGTCTACTCCCGAGACTCTCTTTAAGACTCTAATCAACTATAGCAGGATGAAAGTAACTTATGAACACCTGTCACAGGCTCCACCCCCTCATTCAGACTCTGCCCTCAAGAGTGTGCCCTGCCATTGCCCTTGCTCCTCTGGCCCCATACCAGGAGGGGGGGTGTTGCAAGCCACTAAGTCTTGCTCCCTCCCACTGCAACTGGCTCCTCTCCTACACTGCAGAATCTAATGGCAAATCATGTCCTTCTTGGCTGCCTCTCAGATTGTTTTAAATTACACACTGCAAGATGATCCCTCTCAGCCTCTCACAAGACTGTCATCCCTCATGGAGGCTGAGAGTCTTTCCAGTCACACCATCAGATGAAACTGGGGAAATTCTAAGTCCCCACTAGCAGCCCACATTTGAAATGCCACCATCAGTTGAGCAGTACCATTCCTAGCTCCATCACTCACCTGATGCAGGCACCTGGCCTGTCCCTCAGTCATCCTAGCTGCTGCCTTTCACCGAGTGGGTGCATTTCAAAGGCTGGTGTACGCTGGCAATCAGCCACTTTTTTTTAGTGGGCCATACCAGTTTACATTCACCTTTGAACTGTACTGCATGCCTTTGTGCTTCACTTTATAGCTTCACTTTGTGCTTCACTTTCTTCTCAGCTTTCCTATTTTTCAATATTTTAGTTTTCTATTTTCAAAAGCTTCCCATTTTCTGCATCAAAAGAAAAGGAGAGAAGAAAAACTGAAAAGTACGTTGAACTATACGTGTTCTCAAGGAACATCTCAATTACGTTTGATCTTGTCTGGAACCAATACCTACCGAGCATATCTTAGTTTCTGATGTGCATGAATCCTTTGTGAAATACACAAGCAAAATTCAGACTCAGTAGTGTTCTTTTAAGGACACCATGGGCAGATTAGTCAAGAGCTTTCCCACTTGGCTACATAATGAACAGAGATAAAGATGAACACATGACATTGCTTTATTCGGAGCCAGACCACTGGTCTATCAAGGTCACTACTATCTACTCTGACTGGCAGAGGTTGTGTACGATCTCAGGTAGATCACTTTCATGATACCTTTCAACTGGAGATGTCAGGGACTGAATCTGGGACCTTCTGAAAACAAATGTTTTTTGTACATTGTACAAAATGTACATGGCCTTGGGGAAGGATGGACATGGACCTTCCCCAAGTCAGAGGGCAAACCATCCACTCTTCCTATTGACTTTACCCTTGACATCCAAAGGAGGGGAGTTGGGTTGTTGTTTTTGGTAGAAATAAATTTGGACAACGTTTCAAGAGATTTTTTCCAGGAACAGCAACATTCTGTAGTTGGGACTTCTCCCACCTCAGCTATTAAGAGCATAGAGGAGAACAATGAAATTCAGCTAGGCTGAATTGCAAAACAATATCCTCCACCCCAGCATTTGTCATTATGAAAGACATCTCCCATGAAGCTAAGCTGCCAACATTATAAGCTCATCTTTGCTTTTTTCCTCCCCTCAGTGGGGACCCAAAGAGGCTAACAACACAGGTCTCTCCCTCCACCATTTTGTCTTCACAACCACTACCTGTGAAACATGTTAGGTTGAGAATAACTGGCTCAAAGTCACCCAGCATGGTAGGGATTCAAACCTGGATTTTCCAAACCTCATTCCGATATTCTCTCCATTACACCACTTTGGCTCATTATAGATTTAGTCTAAGGAGCATTTCATTTACCCAAACCTCTTATAGACATACCTTCCAAGTTCCATGCCAATACAATTACCATATCACCTTTGCCAACAGGCATATTCAAAGATCAACACTATCACACAGTGAATTTTAACAATGTAGAGAAAGACACTTCAAGAGGTTATTAGACAAATGCACTATTAAAACATTACCCAGAAAACACTAGTCAATTATGGGCAAGACTTCTAAGTTTCAAAAATATTGCACAACACATTATAAAAAAGATATGAGGGCACTAAAGTAATTGATTTCCATAAAATTTGCTAGAAAGCTCTCAGTCACTGCACAGTTCAATCTGGCAATATCCGACTACCATATTTACTTTGCAGATGCCTTTAAAAAACACCAGAAGAAACAAATGCATAAGAGCAGAATAATTTCCAAAGCTAATGTTGTGTTAAATTATGAGCATCACTGCCAAGTAATAGAAATTTTTGCACCTTTTAGTTAAGTCGCAAACTTTTTTTTACCTAGTTCAGCAAAAGCTGGAGAACTGAAAAATAGATAGGCATCACCTACTCCCACCATGAACAAAACAACAGAGGATTCCAATAGAGAAGAAAGCTATGCTGAGCCTTGTATGACAGCATGGGCATACAAGCAGGTTAAAAGGAATGAGAGGTCTGCAACAACCACCAGTATCCCCAAGCTAGTTTTTGCTCTCCCATGCCTTACAAGATACTTGTACCAGTGGCATGGGAAGCTTCCATGGGGCAGAAAAGGAAAACTGGGTGGGGATTTGGAACACATGCAAAACCCTCTAATTATCCTGTTACAGTTATTGTGCACTGGCACAATACAGAAGGGAACACAGGGCCCTATTATGCCCATCAGGATCATCTCTTCATTACCACAGTGCAAGCGGATCATGTCCTGTGTGTCTCTTTTGGCAAAAAAAGATGATTAATGGAAGCAGTTGAAAATGGAAAACTAAATATGTGTACAAGGAACTTTACCTGTAAGAGAAGTGAAAAAGTCATTAAACCAACTTGCCCAACATACCAGGGCTCCAAATGCGCATATATATGGCATACGCACAAAGTATGACAAACTGTTACAATATGCTCCAGCCTGTTCTGACATGTTTCAATAAAGCAGTATTATCATGCTTCATGAAAGCTGATCAGTATGGATTTTGTTAATAAAATGTTGTGTCACTGCATCTGCCATAATAAGCACCATCATGCACCAATTTTGAACAGAGGAAGACAACATTTCAACTAGGTGCTGCAGAGATATGCCTTTTCCAAGAATAAGTAAATCTTGATGATTCATCATTGTACAAGTACAAGCATCTATTAGCAATCTAATTTCAAGTCTACTGTGAGTTTAAAAGTCTGTGACGGTTTAAATCCCAGAGAATGCAGTTTGGAAACTGTTCTTGGATTTAGTGTGCTCTTTTTTGTGAAGGTAGTATTTTTCTTGTGGGATAAATGTTCAAGTTCACAAAAATATTGTTCAGATACCTCATCCATTGATAAGCAATCCTATGTGGAGTCAATGCACTTAGACCGGAATAACTCTGCATAGAATTGAGCTGTAAGTTACACACTAAAGTTCAAAACTGATATTTGCTACACTGGTCCTCAGACTAATTCCCAGAAAAAGTCAGCTAATACTTTTTATTAGGACCAGCCAACATTTCACAGAACACCATGCAATTCACAAGTTCTCTAGAACTACTCATCAAGGTGGATGGCAGAACAAATAAAGGGGGCAAGGATGTCTGCAAAACCGTAAAAATCTGTTATTAAATATTTCCACCTACCCATCTCATCAAAGCCTTATTTGTTTATAAGGAAACAGACAAGAGGATTATCAATGCACGATCCCATAACCACCAGAAAGCTATTGTGATTTTTGTGTGTGTTTGTTTATGCCAAACGGTGGAGGCTGTTTAATGTTCCAGCAGGAACACTGTGGACAAACAACCCTCCAACCTGCACTCAGCACCAACGCTAGGAATGGAAGGCTAGAGCATTCCAGCTAAACTCCAACTGCGAACCCACTGAGAAAGAGGCCCCAGGCCTAAATGTCACACTTGCGACCCAATACAACCCAGAGTCATTAAGTACCCAGCTGCAATAATCTAGGAAGCCAACGTGGACGTTTGAAAGACCTTTGCTCCACATTCATTATCACGGAGATTCATTACAGATCCGTGTCTGTAAAAAAGAGGGGGGGGGAGAGAGATCGGGGAGCCGCCCTCCCGCAAAGACCAGTAGTAATACCTCCCGCTTAACCGCGGTCAGAATTACACACATGGAAGCGGAGCTCGAAAAGCAGCTGGAAGGCCTAACCTTGTCCGCCGCCTCTCCTTGAAGCGGCTCCGCTGTCACCCTGAAGGCCTCAAGCCGACACACGCGGGGTGGCCCTGAAGAGGGTTACTCCCCGGGGCTCCGAGCCAAAAAAAAAAAGGGGGGGGGACGCGACCGCTAACGCGAGACAGGGTCAAAGCCCCAGGGCCTCCTCCGCCGCGAGCTCGGAGGCATCACATGTCCGCCCCGACAGAAAACCACGTTGCCTTCACTGCGGTGGAATGCTGGGAAAGGGAGGCAGCGGCACACGCGCGCGCAGCCATTGGGGCGGCTGGGCGTTAGGAGAAACGAACGTTCCAACCGTCGCCAACGGGGCCTAGGACGCCGCCACGACGCCTCGGGACCCCCCCGCAGGCGCCGCTTCCCCACTCCCCACCGCCGTTTCGAAACCAACCCGCACGGCCGACCCACCAGCGCCTTCCGGGAGCCCCTTCTGTCCCTCCCTCCCCCCCCCCACTGGCGCGCGCACACACACACACACACATGCTCTCCGCGCCCTCACGCCGCCTTCCCTCAGCTGTCTGGTGGCCCCTCTCGCCCCCCCAAACGCGCCCTCAGGACCGATAGAAGGCGGATCAGAAACGCCGGCAATTTGCGTGCCCTTTAAAAAAAAACAACACCTTTTTTGTTCTTTTGGAAGGATATCCCGTTTCGGTTAAGGTTATGGGCGGCCGCGGTTTCGGCAGCCCGGATTCGATCCTTTTTCTCCACCCCACCCCACCCCCCCGTTCACGCTTACAGGCCAAAGGCGCTGGGCTGGTCCACGTTACCGGATTAGATTCACCTCCCGAAGGGCGAAAACGCGCGGTCGCTGGAGCCTCCTTTCTTCCCTGTTCCAGCCAGGATCCAGCCAGGATCGAACGCACGGAGGTGCGTTCGATCCTGGCTGAATCCTGGCTGGAACAGGGAAGAAAGGAGGCTCCAGCGACCGCGCGTTTTCGCCCTTCGACTCCAGACCCGCTCCGGGGTTTAAAACGAGTACGGTTTTAGGGAAGGGGCGTGGGGGGGGGGGAGAATCTCTACCGCCGACGCGCATTAAACATTTACAGCATGATCAATGTTGTAACGACAGCGTGCGCGATAACCGGGGGGGGGGGGAGAGAAACACAGGGGAGATTTATGGACGGCACACCCCGCCTGACCTCTCCAGGAAAAGCCTAATTCCGCGTCCACAAGGCCGGAGGGGAGGGGGCCGCGGGAGCAGCACCCATTTTTTTTATTATTTTTTTTTGCGGAAGGCAGTTCCCTCCGTGCCCAGCGCGGGCGTCGTTTTCCCTGCGAGCGAGGCCTGGGGAGAGGGTTCCCGGCGGCTGCTGCCATGCTGCAACCCGCCTCCCTCCCCACTCTGGAGTCCTTTTCTTTTTCTTTGGACGGAGCGAAGCCGAGGTCGACCAGGGCGCGTAGAGACGGACAAAGGCGGGGTGGAGTTCGGGGACGGGGGGCGGCGGCGGGTTGTCACCATATTGCGGGGAAGGAGGCCCCCCACTTCGGGCGGCTCCGCTTCGCCGTATCAGAATCGCCCCCCCACACACACACACAATCCACCCCCCGACCCGCCCCATCCGCTCACTCCGGCCTTCCCGGGACCCACCTGGAGGAGACTGTCCGTTGAGGGTGACCAGGGCCGCGGGGGCGTTCTTAGTCCAGGGGTTCACCTTGGGCGGGGGGGCCTCGATGAATTCCTTGCGCCCGACGCCGCCCTGCTCGCCGCCCTCCTCGCCGCCGCTACTGCTGCCGCCGCCGGCCTCGCAGGGCAGCCGGTTGGATTCGCCGGCGCTCCTCTGGTGCAGCAGGTTCTCCTTCTCCTGGTGGTTGCTGTCCTCCTTCTGCTGCTTGATGCTGGGGGGCTTGAGGGCCCCGTTCCTGCGCAGATGCTCCCCCACGCCGCCGCCGCCTTCCTTGCTGCAGCTGTCGAGGCCGCCCCCCTTGCCCTCGTCGGCGTGGGCCTTCTCCCCTTGGTGCATGAGGCGCTCGCCTTTCTCCTGGGGCTTCTTGATCACCCGCCCGTGCTCCTCGGAGGGCAGCAGAGAGTTCGCGGGCATGAGAGCCTCCACCTGGGTCGCCATCTGCGCCCCCGCAGAGCCGCCTCGCTGCCCCTGCTCCAGGCTCTCCCCCAGACAACGCGCACGCCCCAAACTTTGCAAGCCGCCGCGCCGGGCCCGGAATCCCCCACCCCGCTCAGGTGGATTCGCACCCCCAGGCGAAGGGGGGGGCCTCGAGCCGCCGGCTTCCTCCCCCCACCCTTGAAGCCCAACCCCGGCGTCCCCCCTCCCCCGTCGCTCCTAATGCCTCCGCAGCAATATGGAGAAGCAAGGAGACCACGCGACTGGCCGGGCGAGCGCGCGACCCTCAGCCAGCTCCGCCTAGGCAGAAGGGAGGGTGGAGCGCGCACGTCGCGGCAGGCGAGAGCGCGCCCTGCCAATGGAGGAGCCCGGGCGTGCAAGCCCGAAGGGGGAGGAGGGGGAAGCGCGCGTGCCTGATGCAATTTGACGAGGAGAGACGGCCCTTAAAGGGACAGCGCGCGCGGAAGGGGACGGAGCGACAGCTTCGCGCCAGGGGCCTGCGCTGGTTCTTCGCTCTAGTACGGATTGGAAAGGAAAGGCAGGGCTTGTGCGTTTCGCAGGAACGTCTCTTGCGTGTGATCGGGCAAAATGCGCCCGCCTGAATCCCGGTCCCCTGCATTTTTTGAAAGCAGGGAGCCGCGTTGATCCAGAGCAAAACCCAAATTAAGAACCATGTAATATTATGCTTCGCCTTAATACAATTGATAAGGTGGGTTTTGATTGAGAGCCTCGGCGTGTTTTCTTGGAAGTAGATTTAAGGCCAACAGAACTGGCACCCAAGTGCATAAAATTGTATATCTGCTCCGAAGCTTTCAGAATCTTTTGAGGCTCTGAGCAGCTATTATTCATCATCCATAGTAGGGGGGAAATGTCTCACTTTTCTTCAATAAATTAATTACTCGTGCCTTCATTTTCCTAATCTTCTTTCGCTGTTTTCATATTAAGATTTCTGAGGGGACTCGAAGGTCGCTCATATTTCAACAATATTTTGGCAGGTCCTAATACCTGTACTGCAACACTTCTTACACTACTATCGGTTTCTTGGATCCCGCCCCCCGTAGGCCAACATAGCCACCTGTTTCCCTTTTTGCACACCTTCTTTGCTTGCCAACCCTTCTTTTGTAGCCATTGCTTCTCACAACTGAAACATTAATAAGAGTTATAATTTATGTTGATTGTCTGTTTGACACTCTGTGTGTGTGACTCCTTATTACCAAGACAGGTCTTTGCCCCAGGAGCTCGTAACCAAATTTTTGTGGGTGGGGGAGACAGCATAAGGAGGCAAATAATCTGGAATGCTTTGAAGGAAGTCACCTTTATCGTCAATGAAAAACTGTGGCTTCTCACCACATGTATACACAGCAAAATAGACATCAGATGGATTCACGCATCTTGGAGCGTTCATGTGAAGCTGCCCTGAGGCCGAGGGTGCCGCCACTCAACCAACATAATGAGAATACCACACAACAGAATAATGTGTTTATTCTGAAACTATAATAATTTTTCACATTTATGTGGGGGTGAAAATATGTTTCTCTGTACTGCAATACGGTTGCTATCTTTCTTCTTCCTTGAAGAAAGCCCCGTGTATTGCTAACTGTTCTGCTGCAAGAAAATCAACATGTGTAGCTTTTTACCACAAGGAAATTAAATTGTGAAAGTTTACTTGTTGGATTATTGCCAATCACATACAAGTTAAAAGTATAGGAGTGTGGTTACAACAAAAATGGCAACCTAAGACATAGGCTAACGTGGCTGGATGCTGCAATAGTTGACTCAGTGTGTTTCCTCCAGGTCCTGGGTTCTCTGCCATTGCTATAACAACTTACTTGGCAGATATCATACTGATTAGGAAATGCAAAGCCTGAATGTACATTTTCTAATTACAAGCGAGCTCAAACTTAAAATTACCTGCAGTAGGTTAAGCCAGCCAAGTGATTTTGTTGCCGTGTGTACTAGATATGGATTGCTGTTGAGATATAGATGATGGTTTTAATGTTGATAATGATAGTGTACATAAGCTGATTTTTATATACCATCTTAGGCTTACTATATAGAAAAATACATATTAAATAAATGTACATCATACAGATGAAATTAAATAAACCATGAACAAAATCAAGCAACCTTGAGTTAGTGAAAAACTGAAATGAAGGTGGTGAAACTAGAAAAAACTGAACAGGATTTGACTGCCTTTTCAAATGCACAACTAATATGAGGCATCTAAGGCCATTAACACATGATTGTTTTCTCTTGAATTATCTCTTGCATGTCTCAAGCTTTTTTATCCCGCGATCCAAAAATTAAACGCATGGTGAAACGCATGGTGAACTCAATCCCGCAAAAGATCAGGGAGGCGGGATAGTAGGGGAATACTCATCATTCTCATCAGTGCTTTGTGATTGGCTGATGCTGGTTAAGGGCTGACCTAATGACAAGGATACCATCATTTCAAAATTAAACCCTCTTTTTTAAAGCAAGCAGGGGGGTTAGACTTCCCCCCTCCTTTGCAAAAATAAAAACAGCTGGCATCATGACTTTCGGGGTGCAGCGAGGTGAATGAGCAGGCGCGGTTGACCCTGGCCAGTGAACGAGTTCTGATGGCGGGGAGGAGGCTTGGAGGACGACTGCCTCCTCATTATTGGCAAGGAAGGGGGAAGCCTTCTCTCATTCCTGCATCGTGTGCCCCTTCTCTGTGCCCAGCCTCTGCTGGAGCAATGGCAGAGCTCCCAGTAAAAACGCTCCACTTCCGTGTTTCTTGTTGCTGCTGTGTCTTATCAAAAACTGAAGCACCACCCACCTACCATTCCAATACATTGGTATACTGACATAACAGCCAAAATAAATCATTTTTTTAAAAATGGGAACGAAGAACCACTCGGGAGATGTACGACCATTCCATGCGATGATGGACATTTTCCGGAGTTCCACCAAGAGGGAAGTTGGAGGAGGAATGGGAGGGGAAAGTGGAACTGGGGTGTGTCAGAAGGAAGGGAAGTTGACCTGGGCACTGAAACACACCAGCAAGCACTTGGAACTGTTGCGATTCTTTATTTTAAATCGGGAAAAAGCTGGGACTGGAAAACCTGGGGAAGTTTCAGAAGGAGCTGGGTTGATCTCACAGGCTGGGGACAACCATGTGTTTTGACAGTGGAGATTCGCAGGAGAATCGCAAGACAAAACAGCCATGCAATTTCATCCTAAGAATTTACACTGCAGCTTTGTTGCAAAAAAGGCCTAGGGTTACCAGCCCTAAGGTGGAGGCTGGAGTTGTCTCAGAATTACAACTGATCTCCAGATATCATGTCCAGATATCATTTATATTTGTAATAATGTTTTAAGTCCATTAAGATTTCATCATGCTTTAATGTTGTTTTATCTTTTACGTATTCTTCTGGTCATATGGTAAAGGTAAAGGTCCCCTGTGCAAGCACCGGGTCATTCCTGACCCATGGGGTGACGTCACATCCTGACGTTTCCAAGGCAGACTTTGTTTACGGGGTGGTTTGCCAGTGCCTTCCCCAGTCATCTTCCCTTTACCCCCAGCAAGCTGGGTACTCATTTTACCGACCTCGGAAGGATAGAAGGCTGAGTCAACCTTGAGCCGGCTACCTGAAACCAACTTCCGTTGGGATCAAACTCAGGTCGTGAGCAGAGCTTTGGACTGCAGTACTGCAGCTTAACACTCTGCGCCACGGGGCTCCTTTGGTCATATGAGCTTAATAATAAAGGAAAGGAAGGAAATATATCATTTCCCCTGGAAGAGATGGCAGCTTTGAAGGGTGGACTCTATGTGGCATTATATCCTCACCAAGCTCTATCCCACCCACAAACTCTCCAGGAACTTCCCAAGTGTGGTTGGTATCCTTAATGCCATTCCAGTCACATTCTTTACATGAAATTATTATCCAGTGCCATGTGTTGGAAATAAAAAGATTTATTCCTTTAAACAGATTTAGATCTAAATAACAGAAACCCAACCTCAGGATTGAAAGAAAGAGATTTTTTAATTATTTTTGCAGCAAAAATAATGAGAGGAAAGATTTTAGCCAAAGGCCACAAAAGTGAAACTCTTCCTCTAACAAGCTCTGCCTATTTTTCATATTTATACTTTTCCAGAGTTCTTTGTTCCAAGAGGATTTGAATATCTCCTCCTCTCAAATCCACCCTAACTCTGATCTCATCTCTGTGGTCACATGCATATGATTTCACTTGTTATTCGGTGATACCCTGTTCCAGATACGAAAAATCACCTGCTTTGTTCAGTTTAAGTTAGACAGGACTATTTTCTACTGACTTATATAAATAACCACAGCTTACAAATATAATAGAAGAATAACATTTTTCTAATATGCTAGAATTAAATTAATTAAAATCTTACACATCCCACACATGTAGGTCATAAGAATGCTAGATCCAAATTATTGTTTCAAAATTGATCCAAATTATCTACACAGATAGATGCAAATTCAGTATGCAGTGCAACAGAAACTGCTATGCAAGCCCCAGTTAACTAAGTTACTGTGTGCTACTAAATGGTACTCAGACCCCAATCCAAAATAGGATTTCTTTATATCTGGTACACTTTGCTACTCATAATTTAAAACCCGCTGTTATATCTGTGAAGTAAGTATGTTCAGAAGATACACTTGAAACTCAGAATACAGCAGAATATCCTAGTGTCTTCCGATCTCAGATAAAGAGTACATGATTGTTAAGAAGTATCTTGTTTCAATCCTAAACCTTAAAAAAAAACTTGGAAAAGATATACTTCGTTTCTGACTTTGCTGACACAAGTAATGGAATTCAAGTGAATATGGATTAAATGTGATACGTATCCACATAGATAGAAATGAAACACTCAGAGACTTTGATGGGTGCTGGGACAAAATAAAACCAACCTTATAACATTAAAAAAAATGAGGTGGGGAATATCCCACGGGCTTGAGAAAGTGAGCTGAGGTCAAAGGCAAATATTTCCCAATGACTTCAGTAGCAAGTGATTCTACATCCTGGTATCAATAGAAATAGTTTATGTGTCAAAGGCTGAGCAGGATAAAAACTAGCATGTCAAAAACATTCATCAGAAGATGACTAAAAACTATGGAGAATTTTCTTCTGCAAATTATTCTTGCCACCTTTGCGACACAATTTCTATGTTCCATGTATTGTTCCCTGTCAACTATACTACACTATATTCCATCTATACTATACTATATTCCAAGTCCTGTAACAATAATAATCTGTCGAGTTGTGTGTTGCGTAACTTAGCCCCACAGAAACCCAGCTTCAGGACAAAAAGGATGCCATCAGAAATGTCTATTTCTTAGATGCAGAGTACTTGACAGATAAATACCCAAACAGCTTATTTTGAATGTTCTACCTGTAGGGGCTGGGATAACAGTTTATACATTGAAACAGATTTAGTTACATAGAAAGCAAGCCTGTATTGAATGGACATGTATCACTATTTTTTTAACATTCACAGCCACAGAAGAAAAGGAATTGTATTTATCTTATTTACTTGAAATATTTCTAGGCAGCTTGTCCACAAGCTGACTTACAATAAAGAACAGCCTATGTAAAACAGCGAAATATAACAGCATCCCCTGACTTCTAATTCACCCTAATCAGACAGGCCAAAAGCCAGCTGGAATTGGAACATCTTGCAACCCATTCCCAAAGCAGCCAAAGAGTTGCAAGTTTCATACCTAAGGAACAACAATTCCACAACTGCCCCTATCAGCTATGACTTTTTACTCCGTTTTGATAGAATGCAACATTGAACAAGGTTCAATAAGTGCAGTTAGTTGGCGCAGAGCTGATACTGGGAGAAGTAGTCACTAAGGCAGCAGTCTCCAGCAAGTAGCTCATCAGCTACCTGTAGCTTGCCAACTGCTGCCACTGGCTCATGTATCCCCTAGAAAACAGGAAAAGATCACAAAAAAGATCTGCCCCAGGCATGGGGGAGGGAGTGTTTATTTTGTAGGATTTTTTTTCCCTGTGCTGCTTAGCTTCATTTCTGGTGCTCTTCCTAGTCTGTGTTCTGTTTCTAGGACAGAATAAAACTTGCTAATATGCTGGGGTGGAGGTGGAATCTTCGTTACTCACAAGCAGCTGTCATTAAAGAAAAGGTAACTTTTTTAAAAAAAAAGTTAAAACCAGCTCCTGGGCAGCCCAATCCCCTGACACCAGGGCATCTCCCATGTAGGAAGTACCCTGGCACCACTAGTCAGTATCCTATGTGAGCTCAGCGGAAAATAGAAAAGTAAAGATCCCATAATGAGGTTCAAAGAGTACAGCAGTTTAACAGCTGTACTGTTTACAGCATTCCTTCTTGCCCTATATACCAAGGCAGAGAAGACTGTAAAGAAAGGCATAGCTATAGCATGCAAGGTGACCCTGGCTTAAACACCACATGGAGCTAACTATCAGCTAGCCTTGAAGGAGTTCCAGGTGCAGGTAAGGCTATAAACAATCAGACATAGCCATTGTGGATGGCTATCTGACTGGCTGCCTCATACACCAGTAATTTTGAGCAGCAATCCTCTTTTCATCATAAGTACATAAGAAAGGCCATGCTGGATCAGACCAAGGTCCATCAAGTCCATAGGCTGTTCACACAGTGGCCAACCAGGTGTGCTCCTGCTGGACTCAGGAGTTCATTACTGCTTCAGTCATCCTAGCACCCCTTCTGTGTCAAACATTTACCCCCTCACATCATGCAGGCTGCATGGCTTATAAAACACTAGGAGTGATGTGGGGGTGTGCACTACCTGAGGACCCTCCTTGCAAGAGCTACCTGCACAGCCATTAGACCACCTGTTCCTGTGTGAGGGTTGCCAAAAACCTGGAGAAAAAACATCCTGTCCTTTTAATAGATTTTCAATGTGCAGAAATGGGCAGATGAAACTTTCCATAGAATGGAGGTAAATAACATCACCAGGGAAATAACATGCTATTAAGCCTCTACTAAGGAGGCAAGACTTTATTTTCTCCAGGTTGTTGGCAACCCTACAGTGAAACTGATGCTGAAGACAGGTGAGGTCAGTCAGGAGTAGAGGACAGTAGCTGATACCTATCTACCAATGCCCAACCAAATACACATGCTGTGAGATATCCACACCTTTTTTGAACCCAGGGACAGATTGGCCATTAAGGCCACTGGGAAGAGTCCTGGTGGGCCAGTGCCCCCCCGCCCCCCACTGGGACTACCCAGGAATATTGGAGATGGAGACTATGGAAAATGGAGTTGTGTGATGCTGTGGCATCACTTCTGGTTGCATACTTAGAAGTGACATTATGGCATCAGCCATGGTCTAGGAACTTCCCCAATCTACACGGCAAAAAGCATAATTTTCCCCATCCCATTTTTGCTCCTGCTGCCCATCAAATGTGGCAGGAGCCTGGAGCACCTTGGTAGGCAATTTGTGAATCCTAGATGAGGATGGGCTCCTGCTCCCCCACCCCCATTATTTTCCAAACCTGAAATACTCTAGGGGGTATTATTTTCCCTGTATGCAGCACTTTCCAGGGGGAACTCGCAGTTGCCATACAGCTACTAGCCCCTGTAGTGACCACATGTAAAATGCAACTTGTAGTTTGGGTCACCATGATAGTGCAACCAACCATTGAATTAATACTTACCCATTGCTTGTAAGCAACTGCACTGCAACTGTGTCTGCAGTGACTGGGGCTGCTTCATGGGGCCCTCATTGTGCAAAGCAATATGCATCATCAGTGTGTGGCCACAAAGGGCAGTTTTGAGAGCGGAGTGGCTATGGATGAACTCCTTTTGTCCTCTGCTTGCAGGGTGGTAACATCAGCATGACAGCATGGTGACTGCATGGTCATAGACTGCTGACAGATCTGCAAAGAGCCCCCTCCCTGTTTCTGCACTGTACAATGCATTATAGCAGTCTAGTCTTGATGTTACTGTGGCATGGATCCAGGTGGCCAGATCAGCTGTAGCTAGCTAAGAGGCCAGCTTACAGGCTAGACTGAGTTGGTAGAAAACATTTTTGGCAGCTGAATTAAACTTGCTTCTTCAGTAACAAAGTTGGATCCTGTATATCCCCAAGGCTTTTAACTGAGTCAGCAAGGGTCAGCTGAACTCCATCAGAAGTGGGGATAACGATATCCTTCAAGACCTCCACCTTCCCAGCCAGCATTCTCTCTGTATTTTCAGGGTTTAGTTTCATTTTGTTCACTTTTAGTCAGTTAACCGCACCAGCCAAGCAGCTATTCAGGATCTCTACCATATCACCAGGAGATTTGGATAAGAATATATAGAGCTAGGTATCATCAGAAAATTTATGATAACCAACCCAAAAACTATTAATGATTTCACAGAATCATAGAGTTGGAAGGGACCACCAGGGTCATCTAGTCCAACCACCTGCACAATGCAGGAAATTCACAACTACCTCCCCTGCACACCCCCAGTGACCCCTACTCCATGCCCAGAAGATGGCCAAGATGCCCTCCCTCTCATGAACTGCCTAAGGGCTTTATGTAGAGATTGAAAAGTATGGGAGATAGAATTGTACCCTGTGGAACCTCACAAGATATGTCCCATACTGATGACACTGGTTTCCAACAGCAACTCTTTGAGTCTGATCCATCAGGAATTATTTGAACCGGTTCAATGCACATCCCCTGATACCTACTTCTGCCTCCAAGTACCTCAACAAGATAGCATGATCTACTGTTTCAAAGATTGCAGATAAATCCAATAAGAAAACAGAGAGGCATGGCCTTTGTCTATACTCAGACAGAGATAATCAACTAAAGCTAGCAGAGCAGTCTGTGTTCCATAGCCTGTCTTGAAGCCAGCCTGAAAAGGGTATAGAGCAGATGAGTTATCCAAGAAGACTTGGAGTTGGTCTGCTACTGCTGTCTTAATCACTTTGCCCAGAAAGTGTAGATCAGAGACTGGGCAATAATTGACCACATCATTTTTCTGTAGTGGATGGATAACTACCTCTTTGAGTGGCCAAGGGAAGACGCCCCGAGTTAGTGACTGATTTACGATACTAAGGGTTTGTTGATGTGATCCTTACATGATTTTAGCAGCCAGGATGGGCAAGGATCTAGGGTATAAGTAGTGGCATTCACAGATTCCAGGATCTTGTCAACATCCATCACAGAAACTGGGACAAAATGCTCCATAAATAGACCAAGCTGTGTATTAGTCCTTTCTTCTGGTGTACTTATGTTGCAACTGACAACCAGATCAGAGCAGATTCGTGATATTTTATCAGCAAAAAAAAAAAAAGAACCTGGCAAAAGTAGCACAGCTAACTGTTTGTTCCTGGGACAGTAAAGGCTCAGATTTAGGCATCAGCAGATGCTGAGTTATCTTGAAAAATTGGGATGGGCATGAACTAGTAGATGCCCTAACAGTAGAGAAGTAACCTTTCTTTGCTACCATCACCACCACTTCATATATCTTACAATGAGAGCTAGAGCATGATCTGTCAGATTCAGTATGATTTCTCCACCAGTGCTGTTCTAGATGCTAAACTCTTTTCAGATCACCCAGCTCAGTGGCAAACCAGGGGGCTGGGTTTCATCCTAAGGTTAGGAGAGGTTCACGAAGGGCAATCTTGTCAATATCTTCAAAGAGTGTCTCGTCCCACTCTCCCACTGAAACCTCAGCTGAGCAAGTGTTTGGGATCCTAAAATCCCTCACAGAGCGCTGGAATCTAGTAGGATTCATGGGCCTCCATGGGTGGACCACTTTAACTGGTCCCCCGCCCATGTGGGGTATTAGAGTCACATTCTCCTTGGCTTTAAGTAGGTAGTGGTCAGATCATGGTTCAGGGTAAATCTCCAGCCCTGAAACCAAACCTTCCATCAGAGGCTCAGCACAAAAGATTAAGTCCAGGATGTGACCTCTTTCATGTGTTGGGCCAGTCACAATTTGGGAGAGACCCAAAGCAAGTCCAAGAAGCTATAAAATACTCTGCCAGTTCCAGCAAGGTATCCTCGGCATGAATCTTGAAGTCCCCCAGAACCATCAGTCTAGGAGTCTCCAGTACCACATCCAACCGTACCTCTGCCAACACATAGAGACTGTCCACTGGGGAACTACATGGCTGGTAGACAAGAAGAATGCCTAATCTATCCTTAGTCTCTAATGTAAAGTGCATACAGCCAATGCCAGAGATTTGCACTGGAAGTTTGCAGAAGTTGAAGGACTCACAGAGGATATCAGCCACACCTCCTCTCCAGCCAGTTGTGCAAGGTTGGTGAAGGACGGCATAACCAGGCAGCCTTAGTTGGGACAAACATACCAATTCATTTTCTTCCAGCCAGGTTTCTTTTATGCAAGCCAGGTCACTTTCTTCTTCCTGCAACATCTCATAGAGGTGTGTAGTTTTCTGCTTAATTGATCTGGTATTGCACGATATTAGTATAGACTTGGGGAAAATAGGGGCCCTTGTATCAATACCTGTTGGGATGCTATGGAGATTAGATAGGCAGCAAGCATCCTTGCCGAAGACTGGCTATCTGAGATAAATCCCACTCCCATATCTACCAGTTCCTATTTGCTCTGGAATAGTGCATTCATCTAACATTCTTTTCCAGGTAATGACATTTCCCAACTGCTACTAATAAACCTTCCAAACACCCCACCATCAACATTCTAGTATCCACAAAAAACATGTAACTGTCCAGGGGCACAGTCTAAGAGGTATTGTTCTATGTCAATACGGCTCCTGGTTTCCAGGTAAGTTACTGCTTTAGTTCTCTCTCTCCAATGGTGGGGGACCTTCCTACAGCAGGCACTGATGGTGCCTGGGCCCCAGGAGAAGAGCCACAGGGCAAAAGCTCTTGTGCTTTCACCATTCAGCTCAAACCTCTGGCATGAGCCACCCTTTAAATGCTGAGGCCAAGCCTACCGTACATCTCTCAGCTGTGCTTTATTGGTTTGCTGTTTGATCTATTTATTAAACCAATGATTAGCCATCTTTCTTCCTTATGGAGCGTAAGGCAACTTACAACTTAAAAAAAAATAAAACACATTCAAATAAGGTTGCCACCTTCCAGGTACTACTGGAATTCACAAGCACTTCTGGCAAAACATTGTAATTCGCCATCCATCTTACAATTGAGCTAAGAGCTTGTTCAGCCAGGTATGCATTGTTTCATGTATGTTTATGTTGTTATATGCTTTGAAATTCCTGTATGTATTACTTATGAGCACTAATGCATTTTTTCAGAACATACGTTCTGTGGATAATGTTATAGTGGACTGCCAATGATGAAAAAGCGGCTTTGCGAAATAGATCTTTTACTGGAAACCTATTTTGGCGTTCACCTACACAGCTGCAAGGACTCCTTTACAAGCTGCAAGGACCTTAAAAGTTTACAGGCTGTTGAACTTTCTTCTTTGGAATTGATTTGTGTATAACACTGTTTGCTGCATTTTGTGTTTGTATGCACAATATAGTGATTGATGTATCAACATATTTCTGTCTGTTTTGCCAGAAGTGCTTGTGAATTCCAGTAGTCACTTTTGGGGCACTAGTTTTTGTTTCGGTTGCACAACCTTCCAGGTACTAGCTGGAGATCTTCTGCCATTATAATTGATCTCCAGTTGATAGAGATCAGTTCCCCTGGAGAAAATGGCTGCTTTGGCAATTGGACTCTATGGCATTGAAGTCCCTCCCCTCCCCAACCCTGCCCTCTTCAGGCTCTGCCCCAAAAACCTCCTGCTGGTGGTGAAGAGGGACCTGGCAATCCTATAATCAAAACATAAAAGCCAAAATTTAAAATTGCAGCTCAGGACTGATAGTAAGCTTAACTAAATGCTGTCTTAAGTATAGAACAACTTCTGTGTTCTTTAACTTCATTGGCTGACAAGATATTTATTTTCGTACTGTTTTATGCCAAAGCAATAAAAAAGCTACGGATGAGGGTGGAAAGGGCACATTCAGCTACCTGTTAATCAATAATCTTTGTCTGGATAGAAATGTGTTGTAGAATGCTGGCACACAGCTATGGGGGCAGAACTCCCTTAGAGATACACCAAGTCCCTTCTCTGAATTTTCAGCTTTCATTTTTTTTAGCGCAAGTATCTACCAATTTCCTTATGGAGATAAAAGGGAAAATATCCAAGCAGGGTTTAATCTTGTTTCACAAGAGATGGAGGAGTGGAAGCTGCAAGAAGGCTCTTAAGTGAGCACTTCTCTCTTTCAGTTAGCTCCTTAGTGCTGAAACTAATTCTTGAGTTCCTCTTTCTTTTCTTCCTTCTTTCCCTCCCTCAATATGAAACAAGTGAAAACCACTGGACTGAAAAGCTGGATGATAGGGGTTTTGGGGTTGCCTCCTCTGTTTGCTTCTAGAAATTTGCTCCGGGCCATGGGAAGAGGGACAGGAAAAAACTAATGGGTGAAAAGTCTCACTCAATCATTTATTGCAAGCCGTATTGCAACAGCTTGCCTTATGAAGGTATGTCTCTGAACATGTGCAGAATAACTTTTACTCACCAATGAATAATTTCTTGAGCCCCTGTCCCTATTTTCCCCGTGGCTACAGGTCAGAAAAGGGCATAATGCTCAGGCTGACTTAAACTCTAGAACTTCTCTGTATCAAAAGAAGTAATATACTTATCTTTGTGTTTTGCTGTTTCAAGTTCACTTAGAATGCCCCATTCCCCACTGCACCCTTATGCCCTCTCAACTCTAGTTTGAGTTCAGGGAGACCTTGTGAGCCTGGCTGACAGAAAACCAAAGTATGAACAGCGCTGATTGGCCAATTTGCCTTGTAATCTAAAAGCAACCCACTCTAAAATCTGGCTGTACACAGCTAGGGTTACCTACAGGCCTGAGGGAAAATGTGCTGTCCTTTTAGCATTGGGTTAATGTGTAGAAATGGGCAGGTGAAGCTTTCCAACACATGGAGGTAAATAACATCCCATTAAGCCTCTGTTAAGGAGACGGCATTTTCCTCCCCCTCCAGGCGTTTGGCAGCCATACGCACAGCCTTCGAATGAGTCAGGAAGATGCTCCTCCTCCTGTGTTAGAGACAGTTTCAACCTTTAAACCAAGGGGGGCGGTTAAAAAGTAAAATGCTGAACAAGCTTTAAACTGGATAAACATGTCATGTGTTTTGGGGAAACCCAAAAATAAAGCAGACACTCCAAAGAACAGGAGAACTGTTTTCAATTTGGAGGCGATGCATGTGTCTGTTGAGGAGCGACAGCTGCAGAGAGGCAAAGCTTGGCCCACAGCTGAAAAACTTGCATTCATTCCTCTTTGAAGGTACATTTAGCCCCAAACTAAGCAATGTTCTCTCTTTGTGTTTCCCCCCAACTCTGCTGAGCTTGATGTCATCTCTCCTGTTTTGTAAAGAAACAGAAGAGAAAGCTTTCTTTTGGCTCTTGGTGTGTGTGTAAAGTACTGAACAAAATGGTAACTTATTAAAATAATTTGTTTTGGAGTAAGCTGGAATGCGTTAATGATGTACATGAATATACCCCAGCAGTGGTTTGCTCCAAGGGTCTGAAGGTACCGTAATCAACAGAGATCCTTGTTCCTGAAAGGATCAAAATTAACAGGCTTGTGAGCCACTGTCCACAGGCCTTCATGGATCTCCAGAGAAATACAGCTACTGTTTCTTTGTATCCAAGTGTCCTCCTGCACTCAGAATTCTAGAACAGGATGGGTACCTTTAAGTGTACCTTGTTTGTTTGCCATTCAGACAATGGGTGCCATGTGTTAGACTGTGCTGGAACTTGGACACAGTTTGCATCCGATTGTAATCCATCGTTCAAGAACCTACCATTTGCATGATCTCATGGATTAATGTTGCAGTATTAATGTAAACTAATTAGGGGTGTTCTAGAACAACACTGAATTTTGTTGACTATCTGCTTTGCACACTGAATCTCCTCCTTAGCAGTTTTCATTTTTTAAAAATCTGCCAGATAAGACCATTGCTCAATGATGGTTGTATGTTCTTTGCAACATTGTTTTTAAGCTATTGAAACCAGCCACAGAAGCTTCCCCCCCACCCGCCTTAGATGCAAGACTGTCCAAATTAACGGTGATGAGTTTGCCATCTATGCAGTGACCTCTACTCTCATAGCAATCTGGCAAAAGCCACCAGGACTACAGTGGTGAGAACACAAATACATTTTATTATATTGCTCAGAACATCTAGAAGAAACGTGGGGAGAGTGAAAACTTGCAAAACTTCTAAGTAGCTTGCCCCCAAAGGGATATAAATTTCTTACTCTGTGCTATTGATTCTGATTTTGAAATTTTACCAAGTTTCAGCCAAGGAGCGCCTGGCAGCTTCAGCCAATCAACTTCCATCCCATGAGGTGTTATGGAGAATGTGGGAGAGAGATTCCGAGGAGCTGATAGCTTAAAAAAACAGAGGTTGAGCTGGTACGAAGGTTGCTAAGCACCACTAGTGTGTTTATACAAAACTCTGCCTTTACCTTTTTGTCTGTGCAGCTTACCTGCTAAAAGGTAAAGCAGTCTTTAGTACCTATCACGTTTTTCTTCCTCAAAGAAGTAGTGATACTTTAGAGCACAGCTGTTCATTAAGGCTCTCTGGAGTCTGGATATCTGATAGCTGTGTGAAGACATGTAGCCCTAGCCTATGAATGTCTACTCCGAGGTAAATCCTACAGGTCATTTATGCAGGGGAAATTTGCGTTTGGTTTGCTGCACAGTTTTCTCCTCCGAATTATCAGACATCATATGCATGAGAGCTTCCCCCCCCCCCCCACAATTCCAGGAGTACCTTGTGATTACTTAGGCATCCCCAGTGAATCACGGAGCTTCTGAGTCCCTCCCCCCTGAAAACGCAGCCTTGTTGCACTTTACATGGAGGGGGCGGGTCAGCTCTCAAAGGAGCTGTGTGTGCTTTTGCTGGTTATTCCTCCTCACCTTTCTTCAAAAACTCCCTTCCGGGAGCTGCCTTTCAACCTCTGCAGCCTCCCTTTGGTGTCTTCCTGCACATTTCATGAAGGTTTAATGCCCTCTTTTGCGCTTTGCTTTGAGGGGAGGGGATGGATGGGAGGGACAGACACGTGGGAGGGAGAAGCCAAAACGGGCATGGGGAGAGAAACCTGAAGTTAAGAGCTATGCATGGAAATAGGGGGGATTTGCGTAGCTCTTACCTCGAAGCAGTATTTAAATTTGTTCTAGAACAGGATCCTAGAACTGCGGGGGAAGAACAAGGCCAGAGCCAAGTCACATCTGAAGGTTGGGAAAATCCTGAATAATGCAAAGGAAGCCTTGAAGCAGTTCAGCAGGGACTGAGAAATAAATACCCCTGCATAAATAGCCACAGGTTTCTAGTGTTACTGTCAAGAACAGGGGTGTCAAACTCAATTGTTATGAGGGCTGGATATGACATAAATGTCACTTAGTCAGGCTGGGCCATGCTTCGCCAGGCCAGATCAAGGGGGGGATGGCTACCTTGGCTGGCTCAGGGGTCAGATAAGAGCTCTCAGGGCCTGATCCGGCCCATGGGCCTTATGTTTGACACCCCTGGTCAAGAAAACATGCATAGCATTCCAGCCTTAAAGGAGAAAATTTCTTGATATGAACCAGTTGTTATAGGTGATATTAGAATGTATTTTAAGAAATATTTATTCATGAAATTCAAGTCCTCTTTTTACATGGGGCTTCCAGGGATATTTATTTGTCTATTTTTATCCTACTTTTCTGGCAATCATCTAATGAAAGGGTGCAGGTTCTGTCCTTAGGCTTATAGTCTGAAAGGACGAGATGTACAAAGGAAGAAAGAGTGAAGGGAAGGGGTAGAGGAGGGAGATACGTTCTACAGCAAGAACATTTGTTTTTTTTATTATTATTATTATTTTGAAATTGTAGGATACAAAAAGGAAAAAAGGGGAAAGGGGAAAAGGAATCCGTCTGCAATAGACTTAAATAATATACATAAACACAGAGATTAAAAAAAGAAATCTTATCAATCTAGTAAGTTCATAAAACACTTAAAAAATCCTTCTACTGGGTGTATTATTATTATTATTATTTTGCTGCGTGTGGGTTAAATCACATTGAAAAGCAAGAATATTTGTTCAGTTGGGCCAGGCATTGGTGAAAGGGGTGGAATTATCCCATGGTCCTTATTCCTCTGGCCAGTATGACTTTTCTCTTCTAAAAGTCTCATGCTATCCTATCCAAGAGACTGTCTGGGTCCATATTTATTTAGAAAATTTGTATGCCATTTCTCCAGACCAGCTCAAGGTCATTCACAATAATCAAACAAAACCAAGAAGACAATAAAAGAAATCTTATCACTACAACTTAGGGTTGCCAACCTCCAGGTAGTAGCTGGAGGTCTCCTGCTATTACAACTGATCTCCAGCTGATAGAGATCAGTTCACCTGGAGAAAATGGCCGCTTTGGCAATTGTACTCTACGGCATTGAAGTCCCTCCCCTCCCCAAACCCCACCCTCCTCAGGCTCCGCCTCAAAAACCTCCCGCCAGTGGTGAAGGGGGACTGGCAACCCTAATACAACTATACAAATCAATACAAGTAATATTTGCTTAGAGTCCACACTACTGCACCGCCAAGTGCTTCCAGACCACTTTCTGCACCCAGGAAGTTTGCTTTTAAAAGAACTGCATAATAAGGATTAGTAGTATTGCCAATAATACACTTTTTGAGATGCTAGAATCTCTCATACTGGGATCCTACCTTGTAGGAGGTATAGATCCTAGAAAAAACAACCTAAACTACAAAAAGAATTAAATCTTGAGCTAATATTATACACATTTTTATTATAATTTCTTATAGGCCCAAAACATATAGTGTTCAAATTAAAATTACTAAATATCTAACACTGTTGATGATCTGTAATAAATGCAAATGACCAATGTGAAACCAGACACGTTTTGGCCCGTTCGGCCTTCCTCAGTGGTCATATATACTTTCATACATATTGTCACAAACACATCAAAAATACATAAATGTTGAAAAGTAACCACCTAAATTTGTGTTAGTGGATATCAAGGCTGCACGCTCTTGGTAAATATGTTCATTGTCTCTGTTAAGAAGACAGGGTGATGGCATGGATAGTGAGGATTGCATAGGGTTGCCAACCTCCAGGTTGGGCCTGGAGTTTTTCTGGAATTACAACTTATCTCAAGGCTACTGAGATCAGTTCCCCTGGAGAAAATGGCAGCTTCAGAGTGTGGCCTCTCTGACGTCACATCCCTGCTGAGCTCTCTTCCCTCCCCAAACTCTGCCCTTCCCCAAATCTTTAGCAATTTCCCAACTCAGAGTTGGCTGGAAACCCTAGCATGCGCTCTTGATATGCATGGCTGGTAGGCTCCCAGTACACATGATTGTAACATCAGAAAACATCTAAAATCAATGGCAGTTGCCTTCTTAAGCAGTGTGGGATAGTAGTCACAATGTTGGAATTAGGGTTGCCAGCTCTGGGTTGGGAAATACCTGGAGATTTTGGGGGTGGAGCCTGAGGAGGGCGGGGTTTGGGGAGGGAAAGGACTTCAACGGGGTATAATCCCATAGAATCCACCTTCCAAAGTGGCCATTTTCTCCAGGTGAACTGATCTCTATTGTCTGGAGATCAGTTGTAATCCCCAGAGATCTCTAGCTACCTACCACCTGGCAGTTGGCAACCCTAGTTGGAATTGGATGTAGAAGGGCCAGGACTGAAGGCCTATTCTAATATGAAGCCTAGCAAGATATTATTTCTTAGCCTGATATCCCTGGCATAGATGCTGTGAACAGATAATAAGATAAACCTCATGGAAGGCAAATTAATATTCATTTATTAAGATTAATATTTATTAATATTCATTTATTATAGTTTACATACCACAAGCAACTTATTTATAATAAGCTGCCTATTGATAATAAAGACAGTCTGGCTTGGAACAATTGAAACATAGATGTGCAAAAATGAAAGTAAATGGGATAGAATTGGCTGAGGAGCCTTGACTGATATCAAGGACTGATCAGAGGAATTAAGGTTCTTTGTCATTTTTCTAGCATAACAGATCACATGCTGGAACTGAAAGAATGATTCCAAAACTGTACTATGATGGAGTTAAAATAGTACTGTTAAAAATTAAGCCACCACTTTGGATGCATCCACTTTTCCATGCCCCTTAGCAGAGAGGCCCCATACAGCTTCGATCCCTCCTTTCTCCACCAATATGTGAACAGTGACACCCAGTATTACTTTTGCAATTTGACAAGCATGTGAGATTCCCAGAAGCATCACCAGAAAGTAGAATCTCTGAGCCTTGACTGACTGGACAGAGATGATGCCAGACATTTGGGGAAAACATTAACTGTGCTGTTTTGCAGATGACCAGGAAGGTCCTGGCAATTGCTCTGAAAGGGAAAACCAAATATACATAATTATTCTCATTGTGCCTTCAAGTGTACTTCGGGGGGGGGGGGAATCTGCAAATATCACAAGTTTGGGATGTACTGGGCTAGAATTTCTTCCCCCTGCTTCATGCTAATTATAGATATGCAACTTTCCCAGTCTTTAGAAAGAAGCGTTGATAGGTAAACTTTGCTGTTTCTCTTCTTTGTGTACAGGAATTAAATCTGCTGGTTTTCCTTCTAGTCAATTGCTTCTTCTTTCCTACCTGTAAGATCAATTACATTTCTGGAAGGGTGAAATCTGATAAATCCTCAGTGCTAAGAACACTGTGCAGAAGTTAAGAGAAATGTAGATGTGTTCTGACTATTCCATTAAACTAGTTAATGGGGATCCCTGAGGCCCAACTAGTCATTTGGGACATTTGAGCTTAATTCATTTGATGATTTTTCTCATATTAATTTTTGAATACTGGTTATTATAATCAGTTTGCAGGCCTATGCAGGATAGGTCATGAAGGTTGTTCTTAATAGATCTGAACTTTCCATAAATAGATTGAAACAGAACGGCTACACCGGTCTCTAAATAAAGAAAAGGAAAGGCTGTTTAGATTCTGGTCAAAATCAAGATAGCTTCAGGCATTATTTTTCCCTGTTCTGAAAAATACGAGTGTAAGATATAATTCAATGTGTGCATGGTGGGTAAAATGGGACTTTCATAACAAGTAGCGTTGTGCCAAAAAAAAAAAAAAAAAAGGTAAATTTTGGGTTCAGGTTTATTGGGTCCATTTTTTTTTTTTTTTGGTAAACCTGGAATAAGCTGAATACCCATACCATTAAATTTTGGTATTCGGCTTATTTCTGGGTTTACTGAAAAATTCAGGCCCATTATAGTCTATGGGGATTTTTTCAAAGCTCCTGTGGGGCCATTTTTGAAGGTAGAGTCCCCAAATTTGCAGTGTGGCTGCAAAGGACTCTCCTTAGACAGTCACTGAAGTTTGGTAAACTTTGGTACAGGGGGTCCAATTTTATGGGCCCGCAAAGGAGTCACCCCCATCCTCCAGGCATTTGTGAGCCAAGCTGTCCAAGAGCTTTTAGGGTCAGAAGTTTAGAGTTGCCGAGGTCTGGCAGAAAAAGCCAATTGACAGGCTGGCGCCTCAAAGTCTGGGGACTCCCTTTATATCTGACGATGTCCATCAAATGAGCTTCCAAACAGAGGGAAATGGCTTGAAAATAAGGCATGGAAAACATTTCTTTTGGTGGCAAATTACATCCTATGAACAGTCCTTTATTATGGTAATCAAAAATCTGATTTCAAGAGATAGTCACGATGCCGGGAAATGAAGTCTCTACTCAGGGCGACCTTCAATTTGAGAGCAGATTTGGGGGGGGGGTTATATCGGTGGTATTGGAGTCAGCTGAAGTCATGACCAAGGCAGCTGTTGTGAAGGAGGTTGCTCATCCGCACGGGTTAGCAGTCTTCTTCAAAAGCCCAATAAGTAAGTGTAGAAGCTGGCATTTTTGAGTTGGGGGGTATAGCCCTCCAGACAGGACTGGGTGAGCCCCATCTTTTAAAGCGCAGATCAGCCCACCTCCTGGTTGGTCAGACCAAGTTGGCTCTGATTATGCAACCTTGACCTCAAAAGGGCCCCAACTATGGGGCCATAACAAAACATTAAAAAAAGATACAAAAATGGGCGAAAGCACAGAGCCATGCCTATGAGCAAAGGCGAATGGCCGAACCTGAAAAAGCCGAATATTTATTTGGCTTTTTCAGGAATTACCTATTCAGATTCGGGGAGACCCCTAGGTTCTGGCATTCGGTAAAGCCAAAGCCTGAAATTACCAAAACGGCTAATTTCGGGTTTATTTTTGGTTTGGGTTTATCAATATGCACAACCCTAATAAGGCTATTCAGATGGACTCAATGAAATGTGGTGTGTGTGTGTTCTGGTATAGAATGTAAAACACCTCCAAATGATTAAACCAAGTTAACCTTTAAAAATAATTAAAAATGGTTTATTAAATATGGTTTTATCTTGCTCATCTTCTAACGAGCTCAAGGTGATGTGTATATGGTTGTCCCCTCCTACATTTAATCGTCACAACAAACCTGTAAAATAGGTTAGGCTAAGAAAGAGGGGTTCCATTTTAAAAAAAAATTAAATTTTATTTCATTACTTAATACATGAACAAAACATAACAGAGAAAAACCAAAATGGCAATTACAAATGAAAATAATGAAAAATTAAGAATAAAATATTATTATTATACAATTTATTTTATTTACTGAATTTTTATCCCACCCTTCCTTCAAGGAACACACAGTAGCATACATGGTTTACCCCTCCCCCACCCTAACCTAAAAAAAACAACAAGCCTGAGAGATAAAGGAAGTTATGCAGATATGAACCTGTTTCTCTCCAATCCTAGTCCAGCACTCTAAGAACTATGCCACACTGGCTTTTAGTTTCATGATGGAGATTTGAATCTGGGACTCCCTAGACATAGTCCAATACCACACTGAAAAACAGGATGCAATGATAGAGTTAGGCTGCAAATGCTCTCTCTAATGTTTTATAATTCCCTTGAAATCTTGGGTAAACTATTTTGATTCCAATGCCTAACAAAGGCCAACCATGCACCTACTAATGGAGTGTAGGCTATGGACATGGGAGGGTATTGGGTTTTCCCCCGATTGTACTTGGTATGTTTAAATTTGGATTTGTAAACAGCCCTGAACCACAAAAGAAAGATATAAATATTCCAATAAATAAATAAAACATGAAATCATATAAACTTGCAGGTAAGCAAATATATCAGTTGCTCCAACAGCAGCTTTATGTCTAGCATACATAATATAACTTTTGTTACCTCTTCCCCCAAATGACTAGCTTTCGTACAGAGCTACTACATACAAAGGAAATCAGTCTTATTATGAACTTAGAATTTAAATATTCCTGACATCTATTGTATTTTGTCCACCTGGCAGAGTTACTCTATATCAGTGATGGCGAACCTTTTAGAGACCGAGTGCCCAAACTGCAACCCAAAACCTACTTATTTATCGCCAAGTGCCAATACGGCAATTTAACCTGAATAATGAGGTTTTCGTTTAGAAAAAACAACTCATACATTCACATATTTTGCGTTAAAAGAAAAACACAATAACAGAGCTTTCAATGATACAAACAACTTTTTATTGAAAGGTAAAAGTTTGCATTTGGCATGCATCTCTCCAGGACTCGTCCTCTGCTCAGCCACCGGACATTATTGTACATAAGTAAACAATTATACTGTGCCTGAACCTCCTCAAGAAGTGCTTGAAACTGTCGACAATTCAGAGCACAAGCCATGATGTAATTCACCATTTTTGTGACATCTTTGAGGACATCGTCAATTTTTTTGAACAATTAATGTGATTTTTGCTGTTGTGTGCATGCTGATAATTTGTCTACCCTTGGCTCATACTTTGTAAGTTTGAGAGCAACACATGCAGCACTCAGGTCATCTGTTAGCCTGTTTCTGGTGTCAGATTTGATATAATTCAAAGCTGAAAACAGCTGCTCACAAGCATAAGATGATCCAAACAAAGTAAGGAAAGCAATCCCAAGTGTTTCATTGGCTTAAAATTATTTGGCAGAGAATTCCACACTTTAAGGATTTCATTTTCAAAACTAACTGTGCTGTCCTTTGGCATCCCTTCTATCTTCTCAAGTGTTTCACACAGGTAATAGAATTTATTTTTCCAGATAGAGCTTTCTTGAAATTCTATTAGCTCCATTTCCAGATTTTCTAAATCTAACCAGTGTAGGCAGGAAAGATCAAGTTCTTCAAATTTGGCTTTATCTGGAGATGTAAGAAAACACAGGGTTGTCTCCATCTTACCGAACTGTAAAAATCTGTTACTAAAATTCACCTTTGCAGCTGCTACAATGCTAGAAAATTCCTTGTAGATTTCCTGATGGCTTGTAGGATTGTCTGCAAATGTTGTAGAATTTTCCAAATGCTTTTTTAGACAGGTGGGGCCCCAGACAAACTGAAGACGGGCGGGGCCCCTGACAAACAGCTGAGCTGCGGTTGCAGCTCAGCTGAGAGAGAGGGAGGGGCTTGCCCCGGGTGCAAGGAGAGGGAGGGCGCCAGCGCAGGCTTGGGGAGAAGGAGCACCGCCCTCAGCGCCCTCACCACGGCAACACGGCACAGCCCTAGGCAGACGCGACGGGTCCGCATGTGCCCACAGAGAGGGCTCGGCGTGCCAGCTGCAGCACACGTGCCATAGGTTCACCAACACGGCTCTATATCAACAACCCCTTGGGTTAGGACGTTCATGTTGACCACATGTCCCCATAGAGTCACCAGTTTTGCTGCCTTTTGAAAGGATCTGCCTCTCTTCGCTTGCATGCAAAATTAATAGGTCAGTGAGCTGAGGTCATTCAGTGGTCAGAGAGGATTCTTCTGTGGTTCTGAGTCTTGTTTTGTTCCTCATGAAGGTACACCTCCTGGTGCTTTACTTGTGTTTCCTGTCCCTGGCTCTTGTGGTCTGCTACACTATGGTCCTGACCTTGACACCAGTGATGTCATAACGCCAGCTCCTGCTCTTCCTGTCCTGTGACTCTAATGTCACATGATTTCCTATGCTTGCAACTTTGTAGGTCCCTTGCTCACCGATTCCCAGGTGTGGAAAGATTAAAGACCACTGCTCTGTATGTTAGAGTTTTCTTCCAAGACTGGAATGATATAAGTATCCAACAAAATTTGGCTGGTTCATTACAAGTGTCACATTTCCCTTACCTTGATCAATAGATGTGACTAGTCAAGATGCTTTCTTCCAAGGTTGTGTAGTACAATCTACTGGGATCAAATTATGGTTTAAATCCTCTATCCAAACTGATTTGAATGAAGCAATTGATTGATCTGTATGATGGATATTTTCCCTCACCAGCCCATTCACTCCAGAGACTTATGACTTGTCTCTTGTTATTTGTCTGACCCACACTTAGGAATCCACCAAAAACTCTTTATTTGTTTAAGTCAGAATATGGCACAAGAGAGGATGAATGAGTTAAGAATTCAAAACTGTTTTATAGTTCTCTTTTGAATAAATGGTAAAGTCAGGTTGTCAGGGAGGTTTCAGGAAAAGACTTGGAAGGTAACAACAGCAGGTATGAGGAAACTTAGTGTGTTGGGCTAGCTGCCAACTCCCAGGTGTCAGATTGCAGCATTTCAGATGCACTACTGAAAGCTGCTGTTAGGGCTTAGAGAGTTTAGAGGAGAGTCAGAAAATCCCGAGCGTATGTCAAGGCCAGAGATCAGAGTCCAGTAACTTGCCAAGCAGAGCCCAAGTCCAGTATCCAAGTGAGCCGGTGCAAGGTCAAATATCTGAGATCAGAGCGTAGTAACTTGCTAAATAGAGTCTAGGTCCATAGTCCAAGTAAGCTGGTCCAAAGTCCATAGTCAGGGAGTCATTCAGCATGGGAGTCAGTGAGTTGCCAGGTATGCAATGTATTGCTTCCTCATAAGTCTGTTGCTCAGCTGTTCTTTATCTGGCCTGCTGGTGCTGGGTTAGCCCTCATCCTGCGATGACTCCCCGTCCTGTTGATCCAGCAGGATCCAGCAGGATCCAGCAGGATCAATGCTTCTAGCCAGGCACTGTGCCTTTTAGCTACCAGTGCCTTTCTCTGTTGCTGCCTCCACCTGTCAGCCCTTGATGCTGCCTCTGGTTAATCGGTATTTTGAGGGCTAACAGCTGGACTATACTGGTTCCAGGCTGGTGGTTCTGCCAAGACTTCAGGCTGCGAGTCCTTTGCAGGCTCGGGGCGGTTAGCAGCCTGAGGACTGCCAAGCTCCTCACAAGGCTGTGCTGAGTCTGATTCCACTTCAGGCTGTGAGGCCTGATGCAGGTCCGGCAGGGCTGAACCCTCCTGCTAGAGTTCCTCCTCTGAGGATGACTCATTCCCCAGGCACCTAGAATAATTATATACAACAGATATTTTGTATTCAGAATGTAGCTGATAGGTTTCACAGACAGTTTTTTTTACTTTTGAGAGACTGAACACTTGTCAGTCTCTGCTTAGTTGAACTGACATAAGCTTCTTTGAAACAATATTTCTAAATATTGTTGAAGGCTTTCAAGGTCAGAGCTCATTGGTTCTTGTAGGTTATCCGGGCTGTGTGACCGTGGTCTTGGTATTTTCTTTCCTGACGTTTCGCCAGCAGCTGTGGCAGGCATCTTCAGAGGTTCAGTGTTACTCCTCTGAAGATGCCTGCCACAGCTGCTGGTGAAACGTCAGGAAAGAAAAGACCAAGACCACAATCACACAGCCCGGATAACCTACAAGAACCAATATTTCTAAAGTTGGTGGAGGTAGGAACAAAACACACAAGTTTCCAGTTTTCCTCTTTAAAACTGGTTAGGGATCACCCTCTTTTCTTTGGAGATATTTCCCTCAGGGAAAAGACAATTTACTTCCCCCACACAGGATCCTTCTTGATTCTACACACAACTATGTTTTTTCCACCCTGGCCGCTAACCTCTAACTGTCAACTATCATTCTCCAACTGCCAACTATAGAAATTTCTGGGCTTTTTCTCTTTTTGAATCTCCTGTCACTCAAGGTTCCATGACCGGGACAATACATCAGTATACAGCTGTCCATCACAACCTGCTAGACTCTATTTATAGTAGACATGCTATCAATAAGTAATAACCAGAGCCAGCGTGGTATAGTGGTTAAGAGCAGTGGTTTGGAGCGGTGGTTTGGAGCGGTTTAATTCCCCACTCCTTCACATGAGTGGGGGAGGCTAATCTGGTGAACTGGTCTGGATTTGTTTCTCCACTCCTACACACAAAGCCAGCTGGGTGACCTTGGGCAAGTCATGCTCTTTCAGCCTCACCCACCTCACAGGGTGTCTGTTGTGGGGAGGGGAAAGGAAGGTGATTGTAAGCCGGTTTGAGTCTCCCTTAAATGGTAGAGAAAGTCGGAATATAAAAACCAACTTTTCTTCTTCTTCTTCTAACACATAATTAAAACTACAATTTATTTATGTTATTTATAGTCTGCCTTTCTCACTGAGACTCAAGGTGGATTACACAGTGTAAGTCAATATGATCAACATGATGGGACATCCAATAAACAATGTAATAGGGTTTGGATTGTAAAATCTGAAACAGAGCTGAAACAAAGCGCAAGCATTTAAACATAACATGTTAAACTATGCAGGAATTATATACTAGGAGCATATTTACAGCAACAGACAGTACACGATAGTATAGTATGCAGTCCCTATCCTTTTATCAGAGCATCTTTCCGATTCATTTCATTACATTACAGCCCTATTACAAATATTTCTTCATCTTATTAGATTGATAAAGCCACTCAGAAGCTGAGCTGTCAACATTTGTAGGAAAAAATAGTACATTTAACACACTATCTATAGCACTCAGGAACCCTAATCTTTGCTGATATCTTAGATTCAATCATCTTGGAACATTTATCATATAGTACTAAAATTAATGTAGAATTAAAATTAAACTAATTTGGCACATAGTACTGAAATTGTGTGATAACTGAGGCTCTTTCAAGTAAAAACATCTGAGCCTGCATGCCTTCTTATCTAAAGTTGTCTTAGCTGGAAATGAAAAGTGCAAAGAGGTCAATATACTGGTGAGTAAAGAAAGGTTATTCTCATTTAGGGGCATTTTTCACGGTAGATTTTGCTTCTCTTTTGCCACGGACCAAAAAAACCAAAACAAAACGATTTAAATTTTTTTTTCATGGCCGTGATTTATCGCCGTCAATCTTGATGTAGTTTTGGTTTTTCATGGGAACAAAGCATGCTGTATTTGACAACGGATTGGTCTGTCCCTTTTGCAGGAGGCCTCCCCTTCCAACAGGCTCATTGTTTATGCCTGCCCCCAACTCCACCCCAACTCCGCCCAGCGCAAAAAACAAACACCAGTCCCTCTGGTCTCCTCCATTTTTCTTCCACCCTCGCTCTGTTCTGCTTTTGGAACAGTCAGATTCCAAATTGGGGGGGGGGGGGGCAAGGCAGCGCTTTCCTCAAAGCTACCCTCTATTTTCTATAGGTGTGGAACCCATTGCCCTTTAATGACAGACAGGATTGGGGGGGGGCAGGAATTGCATCCATGTGCCCAGAGAAGTTTTTAGCTTAAAGTGGGAATGGAGCAGCTCCAACCTGTGCTGCTTCAAGAGGTGTGCCTTGGATTTGCCGCTCTCTAGATGCACATTTTCCCCATCCTAATTCTCAAAACTCTTCTTGGGGGCTTATTGATGAGTTTTGAGAATTTGGATGGGAAAAGGGTGCATCTAGAGAGCGGCAAATCCAAGGAAAAACCTCCCGTGCATAAATGGCCACTGTAAACCTCTTGCATTAAAGCAATTTCCCAGAGTATGTTCCCCCCAGAAAGCCCCTGGCTTGCGCACTGGCCCTGATCTTACCCCAGTGCATCATGAGAGAGAGGAGGGCCCTGGCTTGCGCGCCGTCCCCGATCCAGCCAGTGTGCATGGGGGGGGAAGAGGAAAGAAGGCCCCTGGCTTGCGCGCCGGCCCTGATCCAGCCACAGTGCATCGTGAGAGAGAGGAGGGCTCCTGGCTTGCGCGCCGGCCCCTATCCAGCCAGTGTGCATGGCGGGGGGGAAGAGGAAAGAAGGCCCCTGGCTTGCGCGCCGGCCCTGATTCTGCCCCAGTGCATCGAGAGAGAAGAGGGAGACCCAGAGCAGACTGGCCGCCCCTCTTCAGAAGAGTGATGGGAGGGAGTTTTGCCTTGGGTTTTCTGCTCTCAGGATGCACATTTTTCCCATCCGAATTCTCAAAAATCCCCCTCCCCGCTGGGGTAGAGGGGCCAACAGCCCCTTCCCTTGAACATCCCCCCCACGGGTCCAGCTGCCCTAGACCGAGCTGCCACCACCACCAGTGCACGAGGAGCACATGGCGTGGCCCCGCCGGTCTCCCCCTGGAACCGTCCGTCCGATATCCCCCTGGGCTTGGAGGTGTGGGCCCAGCTCCAAGGCCCATCCCGGGTGAGGGGCGGGGAAGGCGTGCCGCCTGCCCACCCACCAGCCTCCGGGATGGAGGGAGAGAAGTGCCAGGACTCTAGGCAGGCAGGCAGGCAGCAAAAGGGGTGGTATTCTTGTCCGAGTGCGAAACTCCCCCAGCCAATCGCGGTTCTTGGTGGAAGAGAAATTAGCCAGCATGGGCAGGGACAATTGTTCCAAACCAAGGAACAAAGGCAGTTTTTTTCATGGAGTTCCGAGCCAAAAACTGCGCAGCAACAGGAAAGAACGGCGCAAAAGTGGTTTGACTTGCCCCGGTTATAACGCGGCTTTTATTGCTCAATCCGAAAAAAATCGGAGCAGCCATGAATAACCAAAAATTTGCAGTGACGCAAACCGGCTGTGAAACCGCTGCAAAGCTCTGTGAAAAATCCCCCTTAGAAAACTAAGCAAGCTTTCCTTACGTCACTTGGCAAGTAGTATTCCAATTTCCAAAGTAATAAATTGTACACCCATAATGAGTGCTGCCCACTAAGGGAGACACAAGTTTCTGGTCTCTGCAGTGAGCAGGTCTTAAGATTTATGGGAGTATATAGTGGGTGTGTGAGTATATTATAAATATACTATTCATGTTTGTTACAATTCAGAATATATTAGTATTATACAGAATTGAACTATAACTGTAAGGATGTCATGTTTACTTGTGTCATAGAATACAAGATTACACAATGACACAACTGACACACAGTGACAGTGACAGTGACATGTAAGAGTTTGTGTTAAATGATTTTAATGAATTTTCAGAATTAGTTAATTCTGCATTAATACTCATGTTGAAAGATATGGGCCCACATAGCAGTCCAACACTGTGCTCCAATTTAATTGTGGGTTCTTACAATAAGATGACCAGAAAACATAGTTTCTGGCACTTTGGATGTCAATCTGAAGAACAGAACCCAGAACATGGTCTTTGACATATTTTTGTAGATGTTGCACTGTTAACCTTGCAAATTCAATTTGTTTGAGACAAACGTTTGGCCATGCTTTTAAACCAATAGCCACAAAGACCAATTCTGGAATGGGTTTAATACAACCCTACAAAATCCTACATAACTTGAGGGCTCATCTCAATCTACATGAGATTAACCTTTTTTAAGAACGAACGTTCTATCATTTACAGTACATTTTAAAATGACCACTTTTTTCCTGTACCGAGGCTTGACTTTAGAAAAAACGAAGAGAGCTGTGTCTGGGCTCAGAGCCAACAGCTTAAGATAAGATATGGGTTACTCCCTCCTTTCTCTTGTTCACTGAATGAGCTTTTATGAAACCGAGGTTTCCAATGCAATTATAACCATTGCTGAAAGGAATGCATAAATGCCACAATTTGTATGTGTTAAGCATAGAATGCTTAAACTATATATTGTCAAGGATTTTCATGGTCAAAGTTCTTGTAAATTATATGGGCTATATGACCCTGGTCTTGGTGTTTTCAGAGAAGTAACACTAAAGGACTATATGAGCTTAGTTAAGCTTTAACACTGGTTTAAAAAGTAAAGCTACTGTTAAATGCTCTGAGAATTAATGATATAACTATGATAAGAAGTGTTCTTGTTGGACACATGAGTAATAGTATTCCCATATATGTGCAGCTATTATGTCATGCAAAAACAACAATGCTTTGAATTTATAATTAACAGATTGTTTTTAAATACTTTCCTCCACTGAGGTAGGAAGAACTATGGATTTACAGATACAGACGTTTGAGGACGACTAATTGAAGAAGACATTATATTAGGGCATGAAGACTTATGTAAAGGCATCTCCTTCATTGTACTTCATTGTACTGTTCAATACTTGTTATTTTGTACTAGCCTACATGTAACGGCTCTGCTGTATATCAGTTTGATTTGTATTATTATATAATAGTGATACTGTTTCTCACTGCTACTTAATTATAGTGATTGATTCTATGGTATTCCATAAGCATGGGGGGATTCATGAGGGATGCTATGCTCATGGATTCCCATATCATATTCTTAAATGTATAAAATGAGGTAGAATACTGCTGTATTCAATACTTGGTTTCAATACTTCTCTAAGTTGTGCAGAGAAGCTTTATACAAAGTTAAGTTATTTTACTGTCTTGGACCCTTTAACTAAGGGTCTCTCTCCCCTAAGCCTTGGAGTGAGAATAGATAAGAAGAATTTGCTCAAAAATTTGCTCAAAAAATTGGAATGACAGATCCAAAAAAATTGAAAGACTCTACAACTTAATGAATGTAACTAAGTTGTGTATTTCTGTGACATGTTAAATATTTTGCAGGAATGAATGCTGCAGGTGTTCACAGGAGGGGATGTGTCAGGCCCTGACATAATCATGTGAACATGTGCAGAATTAATTCCATATAGAGCTTAAACACATCATGCAAACTGAGCCATTACAGAGGTTTGTGTAATGTATAATGAAAGTCTGTGTCATGCTGACAGGCTAGCTCTGTGTCAGGCTGACAGACTACTCTCAAGGTTAGCTCTATCAAAGCTAACTACTAAAGTTACTCTGGCTTTGTCCTTGAAGGGGCAGCGCAGGGTACCTTCACTTATCTGTCCATAAAGTGTGCAAAAGTCACCTTTCTGACTCAGCTGCCAGATGTCAGAATCTCAAAGAATACCAAAGGCAGAATACTTGTCCTTTTCAAGGTCTTAAGATATCTTAATGTACTAAGAGTGCATTAATAGCTGAAATTGTGCTTATTATAACTTAAAGGCATTAACGTTCTCTCAAAGATAAGAGTAACAGGCTTACTTGCTCTTCTGTAATCTGCCCAAGGCTGTCAGTTACTAAAAGATGTTACAGAGTGACAAATGTAAACAATAATTGTGTTTCATGAGTTATATAGTTAAACGTTGTGCTACAGATTTCTAAGTAGACTCATTTATTGCGTATAGTCCTAACGAAGAGGATGGTATAGAAATTAAATATGTAACGTGATCATGTAACTCAGAAATGAATGTTTATACTTTAAGCACAGAGGAGTGAAAGGGAAGGAAATCCATATTTGGACAATAAGATATAAGAGGACATGAGCAGTTGCCCACTAAGCCAGTTCAATACTGCTCCTGACATCTGATAAGAGAGAATAAAGGCACCCCTCTGGAAGGATAAGAAGGAGGGGATAAAGGAGCTTTCTTCACTCTTAATGAAGAAACAGCATAAATACAGCTGCAAAACAGCTAGCACTTTAGAGTGCTATGACTGGCAGACTGCAGCTGTCTGATGTAGCACTTCTCCATCTCAAAAGGCTTGAGATGTAAAACATTGAAACTCTGGTCCTTGCGTGGACAGTAGTTCTCAGAGGTATCTTGAAGTATCAAAATCTGGATATTTCAACATATCTTACTTACAGTCTTCTTGTGAGACTGCTCTATTCCTAGAAGAGGATAGAGACCCTTAGAATTCCTATTCTTTGAATGGGAATCTAAGTGCAGTGATCTTTCCATGTATTGGTACACTGAGAGTCCATCAGATTTATGGATTCTTACAAACTAAGCCTATTTGGCTTACCAATGCTAAAGAAGCATCCTGAATACAGGGCTAATAGCTAGACCTCTGGGATTGTGTCAGAACGTCCTCTACTTAACAGAGGGACTTCTGAACCTCCTCAGAGCAAGAGACCAGAGATGTTCCTGAAGGGAAAGGAGACTCTCTGTACTCTGTGAGATATGAACAATGCACATACACAGATTGGCACAGTCAAAGAGACTGTAAACAGCTTTAAGCTAACACATAGTATTTATATATTCAGCATTGCTGTCTAAAACTAGAAAGAGCATGCATAGCATGTATATACACAATGCCTGATCAGTTAAGAATATTAATAGAAGTCTTTAAAGGATTCAAGACTTAGCAAATACAGATGCTCTGGGAGAACTTCATATGTTCTCATAGAGCTCAGACTCTTAAAGGACTCCAGATGACACAGATGACACAGCAAGGTATAGTGTGTCTTCTGTACAGAAATGTTATGATGTTTTGAATGGTTTAAGTTAGGATGCTTCTAACCAAATCTTTCTCCAAAAAATTAACCATATTTTGACAGGATTTCTGTAACCTTATATTCTGAATGAAGGTGCATTGCACTAAGGATACTTTATGAGTATATTCTGACTAAAATACTCCTTTATGGAGGCATAGAGAATGTGAATGATTACTTGCTACATAAACATGTTTAAGACTAATGATGTCTATCCTTATATGATATTTTAAGGCTTTGCAACCAAAAAGCATATATTGTATAATGTAAATAAATGTGTTTTTAATATACTTCTACTCTTGTCCATTATTATAAATTTATTGGCGTGTTCAAGAGATGTCCTAGGAGCAATAACAAGTTTCTAGGAACCGTTGATTCCGGTCTAGTGGTGTCTCGCTGAATAAGATAACATATCCCTTCTCAGGAAGGGGTCCTTTCTAAGAGTGTAGGCACTTAACGGCCCGAACCGCGACAGTAATACTCAAGCAGCAATCATGTTTTCCTTTATAGGAGAAAAGCTATTACTTTCAGATGTAGCAAGTAACTTCATGAGTCAGGTGAATTTCAGTTACATTTTAAATTGGACAACTATTCAGTCTAGCATATAGATCTGACTTCTGCTCGATGCCACAAAAGGGAAAATATGTGACATTCAAGAATCATGAATCAAACCTGAGGACTAGTTGTGGATTGTTTCCCATATTGAATCCAGAACAATAATTCTCTCAATCTGAAACCTTAATCTTTTACTCCAGTAGCTTGCTTTTAGGGAAAAAAAGTTATACTTTGGCTAAGAGTTTCCAGTTTTTCTATGAAGATATAATTTTACAGAACATCTTTGTAGAAAAAAGCATTAAATAGACTGTAAGGGTTTATTTTGCCACACAAAATGGATTGGGAAACTTATGTCACAGTGGTTTACCTTATCCGTACCTAATTATGGCAAAACCAGCTTTTCTACTGAGTTTCATATACAATATTGTGAATGCTTTTCCTGGAAGAGAGATTGTTTTACTGTAGGGGGGAAAATGCATGAAACAGCCTTGAGTTAGCTTCTCATTTATTTTATTTATTTATATATGTTATTTATAGTCAGTCTTTATCACTTGGACTCAAGGAGGATTACACAGAATGAGTCAATACAATTGACAGGATGGGATATTCAATAAACAATCCAATACAATAGGGTTAGGGTTATAGAACCAATTCAGATATCTAAAAACAGAAGTGAAGCAAAGCATAAACATTAATGTGACACATTAACAGTGCTTTCCTGAGGGGAATGCTTGTGCTGGGCTTAGGAGGCAACCTCCACCCGGCACCAAAAATACGTGCAACACACATAGGGTTGCATGGTATACGTAAAAGGTGGCATATCTCAACCAAAACAAGGGGGCATTCCTAAAAGTGGCCCTGCTCCCAGGCCAGTGCCATGACACCCTGGGAATGTGTCCTGGGATGCTGCCGTGGCCTTTGCCGGCATCTGGACACCAGCAGAAGGCTCCGTCGGCGTTCTGGCACTGCTGCAGCAGCGGCCGGCGACCAGCGTCCAGGCCTTCACGTCGGCGTTGGGGCCACAAATGCCAGCGTATGCTGCCCAGATGCCGGCACTGTGGGCCCTTGCGCCGGCGCAGGCCTTCGCTGGCCTCCAGAGGCCTTTCGTCCTGGCCGACAACGCGGCTCAGGAATGCACGGTAAATGATACAAAATTCCATTGTAATAAATTGTAATAATGATTACACACATTACAAGTAAAATACAGGATCCCAGTATTTAACAATGTTTAACAATGATGCTCCTAGTTACTTGATCAAACCCTTTTGTTAAATGAACTCCTTACTGAAAATTTTCCCTTTTGTCTCAGAACATTTGATGTGCTAATAATTAACCCACATAACCTGGCAAAGTCAATTTTCTTTGTATTTTGCTCACCTAAGTTGAAATGGCTTACTTTCTACCTACAATTTGATCTAATAGAACAGTGGTCTCCATGGATCAAGACCCTCAGATGTGTTGCAGAGCCCTGGTACTAGGCCCTAAGCTCCTCTAGAGACATCAAATTTTGCTGCCTTTTGAAAGGACATGCAGTCAGTACCCATGCATAGGCAGCAAGGGTTCCACGGCTTCTGCTTTTCTTTGAGAGGATGGCAAGGCCACTCAGTAGTGTAGAGGATTCATTCAGCTTGAGTTTCCTGTCCCAAGCTCTCTTGATCTGCTGACCATGTCCCTGTGCTTGACACAGTGAGGTTATAATAATTCTGGCCCCTCCCTTTCCTGTCATGTGACTCTAATGTCAGTGCTTGCTGCTCAGTGGGTTCCAGCTCTGGAAAGGTCAAAGGCCACCACAATAGAAGGTCTAATCTGAAACCTACCCTATTGGCTATAAGAATTTGTCAAACTCACCAGCCTTATGGATTTCTGTACTACATTGTTCCATACTTGAGGAACTGATAGCAGTGTCCAAGCTTGAGGAAGGTAAATGGATACACACCTTGTTACAACCTTGTACTGGATCATAAGATCCATTGCATCAATGTGAAGGAGTGGCAACACTGCTGCCAAGCCTGTGCCATTTTCTAATTTTTAAACATTTTTTTAAATGTCTGATTCCCTCGTGCTGCAAGGCCACTTGTGAAGTTATATATAAAAAGAAAAAAATGTTCCTTATCATCTTCCTGCCACATCAATGTCCCTTCAATTTATGAACCCTATTTATTAAATCTCTCTCTTTCATTCTTTTGAGGCTGTGTCTTCCTATATCCAATATGAACATGTTCTTTTCCACCAGTGTATTGTGTGAGAGATGAAGTCTACCATAAGTATTGGACTGGTGCTAGCATTGGCATAGTTATCATAAAATTTCTTGTGAGTGTGTCTCATCTGGAAAGGCCACAAGACATCAACTAGCCTGTTCTCCAATAGAGACCTTTCTTGACTGCACTGGAATTTCAGACTCCAGCACAATTGCATTAGAACAATCCCCTGATTCAGGTGTCGGCCTGCATTGCTGAAGCTCCTTAACAAGAACCATAGAACCAGAGAATAATAGAGTTGGAAGGTACCACCAGGGTCATCTAGTCCAACCCCCTGCACAATGCAGGAAATTCCAAACTACCTCCCCCCCACACCCCCAGTGATCCCTACTCCATGCCCAGAAGATGCCCTCCCTCTCATGATATTCCTAAAATAATAGAATCAGCATTTCTGACAGATGGCCATCTAGCCTCTGCTTAAAAACCTCCAGGGAAGGAGAGCTTACCACCTCCCAAGGAAGTCTGTTCCACTGAGGAACCACTTTAACTGTTAGAAAATTCTTCCTAATGTCTAGACGGAAACTCTTGATTTAATTTCAACCCGTTGGTTCTGGTTCGACCTTCTGGGGCCACAGAAAACATCTCAGTGCCATCCTTTATATGACAGCCCTTCAAGTACTTTAAGATGGTTATCATATCACCTCTCAGTCTTCTTCTCTTCAGTCTAAACATACCCAGCTTCTTCTACCTTTCCTCACAGGACTTGGTCTCCAGAACCCTCACCATTTTTGTTGCCCTCCTCTGGACACATTCCAGCTTGTTTACATCCTTCTTAAATTGTGGTCTCAAACAAATCTAATGAATCTTGTGAGCTATAAGTCTAAGAATCTTAGTATGTGTGTGTTAAGTGCCATCAAGTCACTTCCAACTCGTGGCAACTCTAATATTTAAAAAGGTAAAGGTCCCCTGTGCAAGCTCCGGGTCATTCCTGACCCATGGGGTGATGTCACATCCCAACGTTTTCTAGGCAGACTTTTATTTTATGGGGTGGTTTGCCAGTGCCTTCCCCAGTCATCTTCCCTTTACCCCCAGCAAGATGGGTACTCATTTTACTGACCTCGGAAGGATGGAAGGCTGAGTCAACTTTGAGCCGGCTACCTGAAACCAACTTCCGTTGGGATCGAACTCAGGTCATGAACAGAGCTTGGACTGCAGTACTGCAGCTTACCACTCTGCGCCACGGGGCTCTTAACCTTAATATTTACTATACAGCAAATCCCACTGACTTATTTCTGAGTAAAGATTGAACTGTGAAGTCCTCTGAAAGTAGGAGCTCTGTCGACAGGCTGGCAAGTTTCACCATATTGACCATCTCAGTTATTCTGAAACCATGAAATCAGGACCGGTGTATAAGAACTCTATTAGAAGAATACATTCACTTTGGATTCAATGTATTGCCTTTGTGAATTTGAAGCCCTGCTCAAGGTAGAGTTTTCAGTTTAGGATACTTCTATCAGGGGTAATGAGGCTGACTTATTAAAAGTAATACAATAATTTCCTTATTTCTGTTCCAAGGGGACATCTCACTGCCTGCACTCAGATTGGTTTCCTTGAGATGCACATAACTCCAGCTTCTCTCTGTGTGACCAGTAGAATAGGTTGCAGTGCACTAGGAGAAAGTGGCCAAAGAGCTAAGTGTGACTTAGGTTTAGTTAGAGACTGTACATATTACAAATGGACAGAAAATCTAACTGAAGGAAGCTGATTTTGATTTCACCATGAATGGCGGCTCCTATTTCAGTGAGTTGGCAGCCCTTACAGAGCACAGCTGGGCTGACCTTCCCTTCACCCCCATCTTCTTTCTCAAGCACACCCTCTCTCCCCCATTCTCTCTGGCCTGCGTGCAACACCTTTGTGCTGCATGCTTTGTTGCTGGTGTTATGTCATGTAGAAACCAAGAGAAAGGGCAGAGAAATTTCTACTGTATCAAGATTTCCACTCTATCAACATCTGTAGCTACTTGAGCTTCAGTATTCTGAAAGAAAACTTTCAGGTGCTGCAGGCTGGAGAAGTGACAGAAGGTGGAGGAAGAGGAACCTAATGGATTCTTTAATCATTTGGAAATTCAAGCAGAAGGGGCAGCTTTAGACACTGTTTGTTCCCCATGCTCTGCATCGGACCAACCCTCTTCACAGTTTTTATTAAGCTTAATTTTTCAGTTATCATGAGAGCCAGCGTGGTGTAGTGGTTAAGAGCGGTGGTTTGGAGCGGTGGACTCTAATCTGGAGTCCGGTTTTGATTCCCCACTCCTCCACATGAGTGGCAGATGCTAATCTGGTGAACCCCACTCCTCTGCATGAAGCCAGCTGGGTGACCTTGGGCTAGTCACAGCTCTCTTAGAGCTCTCTCAGTCCCTCCTACCTCACAAAGGTGTTTTATGCATGGTCGCTTTAACCTCCTTTATTCCCCGTTTCAGCCAGGGTCAAATTTTTCAGTATGCACAAAATCTCATTCCTTGGAAGTTTAACGCTGTTTCGATGCAAAACGAACCCGGCTTTTCCCATTCCTCTTCTGGCCCGAATTAAACCATTCATCCTGGCTTATTCCGGAGTCACAGAGCGTGCATACTCTGTTCTCGGGTTGAGCTTCCCCACGCCATCACGCCCCACCCTTTTCCAACCCCCTCTTCAAAGCAGCATGCAGGGGAAAACAGAAGATTGGCTTTTCTCACAGCCAATCACAAAGCAGTGTGTAAAGAGGTGGGGATTCAAGTGCTTCCTGCTTCCTGTTACCTTGGAGCTCTTTCTGAGCAAAAGAAAGGCTTTTTTAAAACGAGGCTTGGATTTCTCCCCCCCTTCTTTCAGATGGCTCCATTTTTTTTTTTGTTCTTAAAATGCTTTTTTATGTGGCAGTTGGGTTTGGGGGGAAGGAAATCTTCTCTGTGAGGTAAGCCAATTACAGAGCAGCATTTAAAGTGATGGGACTTGATTTGAGCCTGGGAGACTGTTTCTCTGTATTCATGGTTTGATTAGCACACAGTTTCGTCCCTGATCATTCAAGCCAATGCATACAGTTTCCCCCAACCCGGGTTACTTTAATGTATGATGAACCCAGGTCCGAGCAGGGAGATCCAGCTTATGCATAAAAGACCAAGGTGTTTGTTGTGGGCAGGGGAAGGGAAGGTGATTGTAAGCTGGTTTGATTCTTTCTTAAGTGGTAGAAAAAGCCACTTTGAGCCCGGTTTTGGCAAGATATTAAATTGAAAAAAAAATAAAATAAAATATAAAAACCAGCTCTTCTTCTTCATTTACATATGCATCAGGATTATGGATTCACTGTTTCATGTATAACAGTCTCTCATGAAGAAAAAAAATCACAGCATTTCTTAATACAAAAGACAAATCCAAAACACAAATGACAGCAGAAGCAAGGACAATTCAATTGGCTAACCAGCTTTCCCAGATTCTCAAGAACATCCCCAGGATTTTGAATGTTGAGGTCTACACACTTTTCTCTCCCCTACTCTTTCTCACTGCTAACATGCCCAACAAAACAACTCCCACCTCCCCCGGCCATAACACCATGTCAGCAACTGGTCAGCGAGTCTGATGTAAAAGAGTTTCAGCTGGGAAGTAAAGTGCAATGCCAGCATCAGGCCATGGGCCTGCTATTGTACAAGCCCGTCCAGGGGATGCAGAGAAGGGATTAAGAGATCTATGTCAACAGCATGCTTGTGTATATAAACAGTGCGGTGGAAAAGAGAACAGATCCATACATTCATTGTCACTGGTTAAGTCATTTGCAGTAAAAACCAACCTCTGCTCAGGCCTGAGTACAGCATCATGTTAGCCAGCAGTGGCTATGTGAGCTTGAAACAAATGGTACCCACCGCTGCCATCGAGAGCCTCTCAGCTTGTCGAAAAAGATCCAGGAACAATGGGACATATACAAACAGGTTTCTTGGGGCATTTAAACACACACACACACTTTCATTCTAGTGTATGCTTTTGCGGCTCAGAGCCCAATTCCATAGGTGCATGAGAAAGTGGAGCTTAATCTATGAAAGTTTAATCTATGAAAGAACAAAAAAATGAATTCAGCTGTAAAATATGAGACCCTAGGGATTTTGCAGATAATAAACTGATATGGTCACCCCACTGGGTTTTGGAACATACACCATTCTGACTATTGATCTCCATATAAACAAAGAAAGAAGTAGTACAGCAATAAATTATGACCAGGAACAGTCAAGCAGGCAAGCATATTTTCATAGTGAGGATACTTTTAGGAACAGCTGTTTGTTCCTCCACCATAGTTTTCGTCTACTAAATCAACAAATTCGTGCAGTTAGAACGGATCAACAAACCCCAAGTCAACACAGAATCAGAATTTGGAAGGATCAAAAGTACAATTCCCTGGTGGTGGAAAACAGGTGTCAACTCTCACACAGACAAATAAATGTATGGGCTTTCATCATGACATACACTGTGTGTGTGTGTTTAAAAGAAGCCTGTGACATCTAGAAATAAAAATAATTTAAATGTATCATCCAACAAGGATAACAGTGGTCATCCAGATCTCCTCCTTTTTCACCTATTATTTTAATACTAGATCGTAATAAATGAAAAATATTCATAGGTATTTGTATCTTTACAAAAACTCTCCGGATTTAGTTTGCAAGAGCCACTGGAAATCACAGTGATATGCTTTTATTTCAAAATGGATAGAAGCCCTTAAAGGTAAAGGTCCCCTGTGCAAGCATCGAGTCATTCATGACCCATGGGAAAAATATAAAATCTGCATTTTTTAGTCCTTCAGAAACAGAGCAACTGACACTAGAACATGTTCGCACATTTATTTCCTCTCTCCTATACATCCCACAAGCTCCAATCCCATAAGAACATAAGAAAGGCCCTGCTGGATCAGACCAAGGCCCATCAAGTCCAGCAGTCTGTTCACACAGTGGCCAACCAGGTGCCTCTAGGAAGCCACAAACAAGACGACTGCTGCAGTACCATCCTCCCCGTGTTCCACCGCACCCAAAAAAATAGGCATGCTCCTCTGATACTAGAGAGAACAGGTATGCAGCATGACTAGTATCCATTCTAACTAATAGCCATGAATACCCCTCTCCTCCATGAATATGTCCACTCCCCTCTTAAAGCCCTCCAAGCTGGCAGCCATCACCACATCCCCAATCCAAACTGTGTAGTAAAGGTTACACATTACTAAGAATGAACCACGGCAGCGGCTATTTCCAGTCTAATACATTGCTGTCACTGAAAAGAAACATTGTTACTGCACAACACTCCCTGAATGCTGTGTGTATAATGAAGCCAGGCTGAGGTTTGTTTTCAGAGTTGTACAAACATTCCTCAGGTGACTGTGTTATAATTGTGTGTGTGTGTGTGTGTGTGTAGAAATGCACTTTAACAGACTGATCCTATGAGTCACTACATTAGCAAATCAGGTCCAATGATTACTGTCGTGGTTCAACATCAGTGTTTGGCCCGCTGAATTATACGGAAATGGTATGTTTTTAACTGCATTTGTGGTAACTGGTTTTTTTTAAAACACCTCATAAGAACTATAGCAATGTTATCAATACAGGGCAAATAAGCACATGGGAATACCCCCCCCCCAATAAAGAAATTGGACTGTTGCCATGAGAGGAAGGCAAGGTAGAAAGTAAATAAATTAACATCTAGAACAAAAGGCCATTTAATTGTGTATTACAATAGTCACTCCATAATTGGGTCTCTCACCTCTTTTCATTTCTTTGAATACCTTTTTTTTGGTGGGGGGGGTGAAGAATTACTTTCCCCTTCACACCATTTTCCTGAGGTAACCCCCCCCCCCCAAGCCATTTGCTCCAATACATTGGATAAAGGCAAAGGGAAAGTGCTCAGATTCACATTCCCCAGGGCCAGGAGTTGCAACCATGGTGGAGGAGGCAAAGATGGATAAGGCTGCCTGGAGGCCAGAGGCATCTGGTGAATTGTCTGTGTGTACGCCGACAATGTTATTGTTCTGGAAATGATTTAACCCCCCCTTTTTTAACTTTTCAGATTTTTCTGCAAACCTTGATGGGGGGGTCTCCCAAGTTTTCTGTCAGTGTGGCCCCAATCTGCAGGTGAGTTGGTGGGCAATTGCCTGCCATCAACAGGCAGTTGGGAACTCTACTTGTACATAATAAGAGAAGGGAAGCAGATATTTTCTATTTGGGTAACCAGATGAAAAGCTGGAAAGATTTCTTGACATCATGCAGAAGAGGGAGGCTGAGCCAGTACAACCTTTTGCAAACATGTGGCAAGCCCTTTCTACTGTACATCCATTGGTATATTAATACCGCCATGCTATAAGCATTATATTAAGGGGTTTCACAGGGTTACTACCCCCTTTTTTTATTGGTCCTGCTCCTATGCCCTAAAGGTGTTCTTCTGAAGGCTGAGGGCTAGGAGTTAAGGCAGGAGCTGGAACCAACAGGGTTGTTGTTTCAGCAAACGTTGTGGGTGAACCGAGGCCTTAAATACTCTTTCAAGGAGACAGGGATGCAGGCCTCTTCCATCCAGGAGACAACAACCAGCATGTAAAGGTGCCATGCCCAGTTACTGCAGTGAGTAGTGTGATGGGGCTGGTTGAGAACAGACCTCTGGTTCAGCAACTGGCTCTGAGATGGAGGGTTCAGGGCCCAAGTCCAAATCAGAAGTCAGGGCTGTATCCCAGGGTAAGCAGGCTGATTTAGAGTCTTGGTGCTTCTCTGGAACCTCAAAAGGGCTTCTGGAGATGTCTCAGCTACTTCCCTCATCAATTGTTTTAGGTGCCCAGCTGCCTCGTCTTCCAAGTCTTTGGCCTCTTTATCTGATGAGGAAGAGTCTGTATGCTGGTCTATGATAATAGGATATCTTAATTAGGGCTGTCGATTTGGTTCCATCCGAACTGAAAAAAGCCGAATTTGCCCTGATCCTCCGGCCTGCTTACTCGGAAATAAGAGCCGCGGTGGGGCTTTGCTCCCAAGGTAAAGTGGAGCGAATTGTAAACAACAATGCCTTTTATCAGTCCGCAACAATGGGAGGTTTTGCCTTGGATTTTATGCTCTCTAGATGCACATTTTTCCCATCCAAATTCTCAAATCTCAACAATAAGCCCCCCTGCAGAGTTTTGAGAATTTGTCTGGGGGAAATGTGCACCTAGAAAGCGGAAAATCCAAAGCAAAACCTCCCGTTCATAAATAGCCAATGAGAAACAATGGGAGGTTTTGCCTTGGATTTGCCGCTCTCGAGATGCACATTAAGGATTGCCTGCTCCCATTCATTCCAATGGGCTGATGGGGGGACCCCTTCCAGACCCCATAACTTGGGGCCCCCTCACCCAATCTTAACCAAACTTGGGGGTTCTTGCAAGTAGGGTCCCTCAAAGCTACCCTGAAAGTTTGGGACCTCTACCTCCAAAAATTACCCCCCGGAGCCACGGAAAGCAGTGAATGTGCTTTAAATGGCTTTATTCGGCCAAATTTATTCAGGAACGCCAAATTTCATGCCGAATTCCATGGATCCGAATAGGGGGAGTTCGGACTTCGGCATTTCCCGAATAAAAACGGGCCAAATTTTGCCTAATCCGAATTTTACCAAAAAATTTTTTTCAACAGCCCTATGTACTACCTATTTTGTTGATTTTGTAAGCTGCATTAGTTGCAGCTTATAAGACCATAAGAAGAGCCCTGCTGGAGCCATCTAGTCCAGCATCCTGGATCACACAGTGGTCAGCCAGTTCCTCTGGACGGCCAACAACAGGGTAGAGGCTGGAGCTTTCACCTGATGTTGCCTCCTGGCACTGTTATTCAGAGGTTTACTGCCTTTAGTCACCATGGCTAGTAGCCACTGATAGACCTATCTTCCATGAACCTGTCTATGCCTCTGCACTGCATCTTCTGGAAATGAATTTCCACATTTTAATCACTCCCTGTGTAAAGAAGTATTTCCTTTTGAGTGTCCTGAATCTACTGACCATCAGATTCATTGGATGCTCTCAAGTGCTAGTATTTGGGAGAGGGAGAAAAAGTTCTCTTTGTCAACTCTCTCCACCCTATGAATAATTTTATAAACCTCTATCATGGCCTGCCTTAGTAATCTCTTTTCTAAACTGAGAAGTCCCAGACTTAGAAGTCAAGCAGCATAATCCAAAATAGATGCAGTAACACAGCAGAAGCAAAAACCATAAGTACTGAAGGGAAAGGTAAGGAGTAAGGCTATCAGTAGGGTTGCCAACCTCCAGGTGGTGACTGGAGATCTCCTGCTATTACAACTGATCTCCAGGTAAGAGAGATCTGTTCTCCTGGAGAAAATGGCTGCTTTGGAAGGTGGACTCTATGGCATTACACCCTACTGAAATCTCTTCCCTCTCCAAACCTTGCCCTCCTCAGGCTCCACCCCTAAAATCTCCACGTGTTTCCCAACCTGGAGCTGGCAACCCAAGCTATCAGTATAGTCTACATTTATAGGAAACTTTGGCCATGGATCTGCTGGCCTCCCACAACCAATTAAGAAACTGTCCTGAAAGAGCTTTCTGGAGGATAAGCAATCTTCCCTCTTCCAACCTTTACCGCTGTGATCAGTAAGTTAATTAAGAGGGGAGTTTGATGCCTGTGGAATGGCTTTTTCCTCCTAATGGCAGGTACAGTGAGGGCTGTTCTTACCAGTGGCTGACACCTGGTATTAACTGAGCTGAGAACAGAGGGGGAAAAATCTTGCAGATGGACTTCAGCAAATTCGGGGCGATCGCCGAATAAATTCGGCAGGTTCGGTGTTCCCGCCTTTTTTCAGTCCCCCCCCCCGCGCGCCTTCACGGGGCTTCCATGAAGGTGTGCGGGGGGGGGGCTCGGCTGAATTTTCCCCCGAACTCCGGATCTCGTGCCGAATTTCACGGATCCGAAGCGGGGGAGTTCGGACTTCGGCACATCCCGAATTTAAAAGGGCCAAATTTTGCCGAAGCCAAACTTTAATGAATTTTTTTTTCAACAGCCCCAAGCAGGTCACCTTAAGTGAGGGAACAACTATAATGTGACAACCAGAAGACCATAGGAGGCACTTGGGTGCTTTGAAAATGGCTATCACCATTCTATGACTTTTCCATATGGGTTATTTGCCTCAGGCTTTATGCTGTTGGAAAACAGGTTTTTACTAGAGTGATGTGCCTTTCCCCTTGTATTTATGCAGTGAAAGCGGCTACAGATGTAGTTTAAAAAAGAAAGAAAGATGGGAATTCAAAGAACTCGATAACACGTTGTTATAAAACTATACAGATGAACAGTATCAATTGAGGGTTTTTTTCCAAGTGGAAAAGCCCCCAGTATTGGCAGGGGTGAGGTGGGAATGGCTGCTGCCGTGGGCCTGGGATAGGTCAACTGCAGGGAAACCTGCCATGTGGAAACCCTATTACCACTGTGCTGTATTAGCAGTCACAGCAGGGAAACCACACAAGTTTTCACCATCTGCAAAACTTCTATATCAGTTGAATATAGGGTTTCCTAGTACAGGTCAGGAAATTCCTGGAGATCTGGGGTGGAGTCTGGGGGGAGAAGAACTAACCTCAGTGGGGTATAATGGGGGGTATACCTAGTATAATGCCATAGAGTCCACCTTCCAAAGCAGTCATATTCTCCAGTGTAACTGATCTCAGTTGTCTGGAGATGAGTTGTAATTCCAGGAGCTCTCCAGACCCTGTCTGGAGATTACCAACCCTGGCAGAATATCCAGCAACTTTAAAAAAATTATATCATTCTTTGAATTGAAGTAAAGAAGTTTTTTAAAAAAATGTACTGTCAAGTCACAGCTGACGTATGGCAACCCATGGAATTTTCAAGGCAAGAGACATTCAGAGGTTGTTTGTCATTGCCTGTCTCCACATCATGACCTTGGTATTCCTTAGAGGTCCCCCATCCAAATATTTGCCAGGGTTGAGACTGAGAGTGTGTGACTGGCCCAAGGTCACCCAGCAAGTTTCCACGGAAGAGTGAGGATTCAAACCTGGGTTTCCAAGATCCTAGTCCGACACCTTAACCACTACACCCCACTGGGTCTCTTTAAAAAAAAATACAAACTGGATATTACCTAGAGAGAATTTACTAACCCCTTCTAAAACTATAGACATGCCCCTAATGCATGGCTGGGAATCAATTCTATAGTACTAGGGCTCGGGATGGGTCTTAGCTCTTAATTGAGAACAAACAGTGCATTCCTGAGCGGAATGCCTGCGCCGGGCTTAGGAGGCAACCCAGTGGTGCTGCCTCCTAAGGAGGTTTCGGCCCAGCCAAAACCTCCGCCTGGCACCTGAAATTCGGCACGAATTTACTTCACAATGAAACAGCCCGAAAAGGTGGCATATCTCTGCAAAATAAAAGGGGGCATTCCCAAGCCATAATGGCTTAGGAGGCCGCTTAACGGCACCCCCGCCCCCCCAGGTAGTGCCTTAACATCCCGGGAACACCTCCCAGGATGCCGTTACGCCCCGGGAACGCTTCACGGGTCACCGCACTGGCCTTTGCTGGCGTCTGGATGCTGGCGGCAGGCTCTGGCGGCACCCGGGTCTGGCGCTGCTGCGGCAGTGGCCGGCAACCAGCCCTGCATGCTGGCGCTGGGGCCACAAACGACAGTGTGCGCAGCCCGGACGCCAGCGCTGTGGGCCCTTGCGCCAGTGGAGGCCTTCGCCGGCCTCCTGAAGACTTCTGTCCTGGCTGCCAGCGTTGCTCAGGAATGTGCGGTTAAATGCCCTATCCAATTAAGTTTTATGCCAGCACAATTCAGTATGCTGCATTTCTGTTAATAAATTTAAGCTGAAGCTACATGTGACAGAGAGTGGTGTTTATGTTTACCCTGATGTTTTTAAAACTCCAAAGGAGCTCTGCCCTCCCCTTTTCTTTTGGCTGTTTTCCTGTTCAAAATTACCCTTCTCCACGTCTGGAGTTCCACCCATGAGACAAAAGATAAAGGGACCTATATCTTTTCCCATGCAGGAGGAAAAGCAGATGGTGTGAGGGGAGGAGGGATTTTGATGATAAAAATGGTTGGCTGGGAAAGAGTTAAAGAGACTTTCTCATACCCTGACAGTACTCTCTTCAAGACTGACGCCTTCTGAGGCTGCTTTTCAATGTGTGTGTGTTTTTTTTAAAAAAGAGGAAAACATATATACAACTGTGTGTGTCCCCAACTCATTGTTGTGAGTTGTGCTAACATTAGTTGACAGGGCAAATAATGCCCTTAAAGAATACCTAGTTTGTGAAATAAATCAACTTACGCAAGTACTGCTTAGTCATAGATGAATATGGCCAGGCTCCAATAAAGCAGGCATATGTCAACACACAGGAGAGTTGTCCATGTGAAAAACAAATTTGGGCTGCAAATAGTATCTCCACTTCTGAACTCCACGAGGACAACAAATGCACTGAATAGGGTCTGTTGTGCTTGGCTTCTCAGAAACAAATGAAAGCAATATATTTTGTATTTGGCATCCACAGAACCTTAATGCCCTTCAAATAAAGGCATGAGTACGCTTTACTCACAGATAAATATAACTGGTCCCTGGTAAAATGCAAATATTTTCCCTTTTCCTGAAGATATTGAGTAGTCCAAAGCTCCTTAGCTGTTCCTCAGAATTACTGTCACCATGGACTGAGGTCTAATTACCATGGAAACAGCCATCTCTTTGCCTTGCTTGTAGGTCCCTTCATCTTGTAACTGTTGACTGTAATTCCAGGCAGGACATTGTTTTGTTTCACTGAAATAATCTCTTTTTATTCCAGCAATTTCCCTCCACATTTCTCATTGCTGTCAACAGATAAATTCTGAGCCCTCTAGATATTTCTTAATTCAGAGCAAGACTCCAATTCCCAGCCTGTATTAAACATACTGAGTCATGGCAACGAAAGGTCTTTAAAAATATTTCTATCTAGATAAACGTGATTTGGGGTTAAAGAGGCAACCACATCTAAGCCTTCTGGTGTGGCATAGGAAGTAAGAGACTACCATTGCCTGACTGTCTTTTTGGTCAACCCAGGCTTTTCTGATATACATGAATCGGTCAATCCCAAGCAAACAACATTTTGGAGACTCTTCTGGCAGGGGATGAACCACACCCTGAGGGACTGAAATCCTTAGTTGTCTGTTGTTGGTGTTGCCACCAGCACAGCCACTTTTTGCTCTGAGTTGGTTGGAACTAGAAGCCCCCCCCCCTTGAATCTAGTGATGTGATGTTACTGTAATTCTGGTATCTGAACAAACAGTATGCTTCCATTGAACGTTTCAAGCAGGCAGTGGAACAGTACTGCAGGTGCTGAGGAGATTCCAGTTTTCTTCACTGCTGGAAATTTATGAGGCAAGGCACAGATTTCACAGGCTGTTTCACAGGCTGTTTCATTGTGAAGTAAAGGAGGCCTTTATTGCTGAAGGGTTAAATTTGCTATAACAAGTTTTTTTTCCCACAACATGATTTTATGCTGTGGGCCTAAAGGACAAAGATTCCCACATCATTTTCCCAAAAGCTCGAGAGCAGCAAGTAGCATAGTTTCAGACGGTGGACTGAACAAAAGAGAAAATTGTTGTATAGTTACAACATAATGCATACCTTCATATGAATACCTTTTCTGTTTATATGATTGCAGATATTTTGTACTGGCCTCTTCTTTGCTATAAATCCTTGACAGTACACTATGCCCATATTATCATTCCTGTCAATATGTATAAATCTGAAATTTCTTCATGAATTTTAATGGAGACTGGGTCTGGGAGACCTGACTCACAGATTTACACTGCAGTGCTATGTAGAAAGTCCCCCACCCCCTCCCCCAGTCCAAGCCCACTGATATCAAAGAGGTAACTGCAAAGGAGTGCACTGCCAAACATAGAATCATAGAGTTGGAAGGGACCACCAGGGTCATCTAGTCCAAACAGGTCTGCTAAAGAGCACATCTCTTATCAGGAAGTGTCAGGAACTATTACAATCAAGTTGCACTCATGTATAAAAAAAGGGGGATACTTTTATTCTGCATCAAAGAGCCCTTTGCTTAATCTTCTTTTAGAAGATGTCACAGGACTGGAAAAGGCTACTTACTCCAGACCTCTAGGTTGTGGTCCAGTCAAAGCTAACTTTGGATGTCAAGGACCACATAGAGGGCTTTGGGATTGTTGTTGTTGTTGAGACGTCTGAATAGAGTTATGCTCAGACGATGAATGAATGAGCCAGCAACATTCTGTCCATGATAAAACCAGCTTTGCACACTTCTGTAATATAATCAGTATGGGGCAGACACAGCTAACTTCATCTCACCCTGATCAGGCTGGGTGGGGTTCCAGAGGCAGTGTCCATCCAATGCCTCAGAGATAGCTCAGAGCAGGGCAGAGTCAGGAGGAGGAAAACGACAGGGCATGCAGCTGGAACAATGTCACATCCACAGAAACCTGCAGTAGAAGGATGCCAGGTGGTTCAGTGGAGATCAGGCAGCAACTTCAGTTAGCCTAGAGCAGCAGCTACTGGGATGTATATGCTGTTTTTTCTAAACACAATCAATCGCACAAGAGTAATGAGAGGGTGCTAGAGGAAAGATCTCTGTAAAACAAAAACAGTGTTTAGAAGCAAGGGGAACGTCTTTGATTCCCTTCATTTTAGACCACAAAGAAATAGTAGGTTCATAGGGTATAAAAGCTTTGCAAGAGCCCATGTGTTGTGCACGCAGGTAGTCTTCAGAGTTTAGGAGCAAATGCCTAGAAAAGCTGTCCAGCCACCAAATAATATAAAAAGCCCTTGTAGAATTCTGTTAGGAGCCCCGTGGCGCAGAGTGGTAAAGCTGCAGTACTGCAGTCGAAGCTCTGCTCACGACCTGAGTTCGATCCCAACGGAAGTTGGTTTCAGGTAGCCGGCTCAAGGTTGACTCAGCCTTCCATCCTTCCGAGGTTGGTCAAATGAGTACCCAGCTTGCTGGGGGTAAAGGGAAGAAGACTGGGGAAGGCACTGGCAAACCACCCCATAAACAAAGTCTGCCTAGAAAACGTCGGGCTGTGACGTCACCCCATGGGACAGGAATGACCCGGTGCTTGCACAGGGGACCTTTACCTTTACCTTTACCTTTAGAATTCTGTTGGTGACTTTTCAGATTCATTTTGTGGCTTCCTTCATCTGCTTGGTGCATAAGGCAGGATATAGCACTCCACACATTTCAAAACCATTATGAAATTTCAAAAGGGTCTTATCAAGATGCATTAAATAATTAAATAATTTCAAGTAAATCTTCTGGTATTTGTGCTATTTTAAAAATTAAAAGAAAAAATGTAATTTTATCTTGCAGAATTTTTAAATTGTATTTGTTTTATTATTTCATTTTGTTTGACAGGCAGTTGAATAATGTAATCTTTCTTCCTTTAGGATTCTCTGGTATGATTTCATACCAGCATGGTGTAGTGATTAAGAGCAGTGGACTCTAATCTGAAGAACCAGGTTTGATTCCCCTCTCCCCCACATGAGCAGCAAACTCTAATCTGGTGGACAGGGTTGGTTTCCCCACTCCTACACATGAAGCCTGCTGGGTGACCTTGGGCTAGTCACAGTTCGTTGCAAACTCTCCCAGCCCCACCTACCTCACAAGGTGTCTGTTGTGGGGAGAGGAAGGGAAGGAGATTGTAAGCCGGGTTGATTCTCCTTAAAAGGTAGAGAAAATTGGCATATGAAAACCAACTCTTCTTCTTCTTTAATTCTATTTCACTTTGAATAACATTTATTCAGAAAAGTGACTCATAAAATATTATGTGCATGAAATTAATGATAAAAATAAAATAAATTAATTCAAAACATTTGCACAGAATCTAATTCAGGACAAACCATACAACTGGCAGTCCTAAAACAAGGTATTTCTCATATGTACCTTTCTGCTTGTTATCATCACAGCTTTAACAAATGAAGCTTTCCTTCTTCTCTTTATACATAGCTGCTCTGCCAAGATCTTCAATGTAGTCAACTCCTCTGAGGACAAAGAGTGAATACCTGAGATATATCAGATATTCCTGTCCTGGTCTTCAATGTGTATGCTCTAAGCATCTTCTAGGAGTACAAAGATTCCTCTAGCAATTGAAAATGCCTGGGAGATAGGACAAGCAATAAATCAAAACTGCTTTCCTGCAAGACCAACTATGCCACCAACTATGCCACCCCCATTCTGCTTGTGATGGTCACTTGCCCCCCCCCCCGAAGCAGAATGGAGGGGGCCCATGGGCTACAGCAGAAACAAGGAGGCAGGAAAGGCCTGTCCCTTGAGCTTTGCTCTGCTCATGGCCTGATAGGTACAAGCCAATGATTCTACAGTATGCCTCATTCTTACATTGCCCAATTGGTTAGTGAAGAATACTTCCCACTGTCATTAGTAGGGGCTAGAAGAAGGCCATGCCCTGCAGTTTGCAAGATTGTTGATGATTCAGGATGTTTTGGAGGTCATTAATTCATAGGGTCACCATAAGTCAGAAGGGACTTGATGGCACATAACACAGAAGAGGAGTGTTGCAAAGAGCAATCAGGCCACAGGAGATACTTTCAGAAATTATAATTTACCTAAAGATTTTGGCATCACTTTGGTAACTGTGATGAATGTGGGCAATAACTACAAATCATATTCAGCCTGGATAAGTTATGTGGAGAGAGAGAGAGAGAGAGAGAGAGAGAGAGAGAGAGAGAGAGAGAGAGAGAGAGAGAGAGAGAGAGTTGTGTTTATGTGCTCAATGTATAAGGCCTGAGGTTCAGTCTTTGATACAGCCTGAGCATCACTTATCCTCCTACAAAATCGTCATACTTCCCCCTCTCTCCCAGTCCCAAGCCATGCATACAACTTTATGAACCATGGAAGAAGAAAAAATCTTTGTTTAAAAAAATTCTGAAATGCCGTAAGTAGAATATATCATATCAATGAATTTTAAACTCTGGCTTAACCGTGGAAAAGTATAACTGTCTCTCCCCATGCTTGGTCTCAGACAGGGTTGCCAAACATCTGGCGGAAAAAAATGCCCTGCCCCCTTAACAGAGGTTTAATGGGATGTTATTTAGCTCCATACCATGAAAAGCTTCAGCAGCCGAGTTCCACACATTAAGCCTCTTGTCAAGGGACAGGACATCCCCCCCAAGCCACCCTGATCTTAAGGACTTCCTGTTAAACAATCTCAGGCTGTAAAGCCAGAAGGCATGGAATGGCTTTCTCAGATTACGGAGATTACTGAAACTCTTGGTCAGGCAGGAGACACAAAAATAGGCTAGATGGATCATTGGTCTGCTTTGGGATAAAGTAGTTCCTTCACTGCTCACATAAGGATAAAGTACCAAAGAAGTGGGGGGGGGGGATTGTAGGTCTACTTGAGCAAGTACATTTGCCTTGCTAATCAGTATTAAATGCTACTAAGGAGATAATGAATTGTCAGCAGCGATCTATGAAAAGATTTGATTAGTGATGCCTGGGTTTTGCTCCACTGCTGTTTTGCTCCACATATCAAAAAACGCTATCCTGAATAAGAATCGAGTAGAAGTCTTCCTTGAGATTGGCTTTGCTGCCACCTGTTGGCCAGATAAGGGTTAATTCCTTTTAAAATATTCTCCAAGATAATATATCTGTACTGTCAAAGTGGTATTACCGTAGATGTATGTATATATTTTTTTAAAAATGTGTAAACACATTTTGGAAAAAGGGATTCAGAAAGCAGTTGGTGACCCTCAAAAACTGAAGCTTTTAGGTCTTTCTGGGCTATTCCAAAGCTAGGTTTCCAAATGCAAAATGCAGCTTGGCTTTAATCCAGAAGCAAACAAAACAAAATACCATACAAGGAACACATTAGGATGTTTGCAACCTGCCTTCATTAATAAATTCCCAGACACACAATGCAGGTTGCAATGCCCTGATTACGTACAATACTGACCTAAACATTAAGCAAATCTCAAGCTGAAATCACTGCTGAACAAAAGAAATGCAAATATACATTCTCAAACATTTCTACTGGATTCATAAACTACCCCGTAAACATTGTCTGCCTAGTAAACGTCATGATGTGACGTCACCCCATGGGTCAGTAATGACCTGGTGCTTGCACAGGGGACTACCTTTACCTTTTACATTAATATTGAAATATTAAGCCAGGGCAGGAGGTTGCTGCTTCTGTGGTTTAATTTTTCTGGACACATTATTCCTGAGCACATTACCTCACCCTTAAGAAAAATAAATAAATGTATGTGATCTGCAGAGAGGTTGTGGGTCAGTGGTAGAGAGCCAGCATGGTGTAGTGGTTAGGAGTGGTGGAATCTAATCTGGAGAATCGAGTTTGATGCCCCACTCCTCCACATGAGCTGCGGATGCTAATCTGGTGAACTGGGTTGTTTTCTCCACTTCTCCACATGGAACAGGCTGGGTGACCTTGGACTAGTCACAGTTCTCTCAGAACCCTCTCTGTTGTGGGAAGAGGAAGGGAATGTGATTGTAAGCCAGTTTGATACTCCTAAAAGGTAGAGAAAAGCAGGGTATAAAAACCAACTCTTCTTCTTCTCCTCTTCCTCCCCCTCCTCCTCCTCCTCCTCCTCTTTCTCCTCCTCCTCACCAGAAAGTCCCAGATTCAGTCACCAGCAACTCCAGTTATAAGGAGGTGATGCAAAAGACCTTGACCTGAGACCCTGGAGAGCCACTGCTGGTCTTAGACAATACTGACTTTGATGGATCTGTGATCTGATTTGGTCGAACATACGAGTTCAGGAACATTTGGAAACCTGTGATAATGTGGTCCTTATAATACCAAGGAATAGATGGTTATCTGAGGAAGATTTTCGAAACAAGAAGATTTCTGGATCCTTGTTAGTTATTTCTTCATAATTCCTCAGCTTGCCTCCATGTCTTGTGCAGTAACACCGTTACTCTTGCAGCAGCTCCTGTTACAGTTTCATGTTTTTGCAGCAGCTTTACACTGCAGCCGCTTTACACTGATGCAACACTGCATCGATCCTTTGATGGCGAACTGATTGGACTTATTTGTGGGGTGCAATTGATAATATTTCCTTGCACTGAATGAGTTTGTCTTACCATAATCATTGTATAAATGCTTTAGTGTACATTTGTGTCCCGTTTCTTAAAATTGTTCTCGTCATAGCTGCCATGATTTCTGCTTAATTCCTCCTGTATGGCACTATTTTCTTATCTTTGCTGATTTGGTCTAAGGCAACTAGGGCTGTCGATTCGGTTCATCCAGAACTGAAAAACAGCTGAATTTCCCCCGGCCGGGAGGTGCAGATCTATTCCACGCCCCCCGCGCGCCTTCAGGGGAGTCCCCTGAAGGTGCGGGGGGGGGGGCCTTTAAATAGATCTGTGCCTCCCGGTTGGGAGGCACAAATCTATTTAAAGGGCCCCCCATGCGCCTTCAGGGAGTCCCTTCAAGGCGCGTGGGGGGGCTTGGAATAGATTTGTGCCTCCCTGCCGGGAGGCACAGATCTATTTAAAGGGTTTCCCCCATGCACCTTCAGGGGACTCCCCTGAAGGCGCGCGGGGGCCCTTTAAATAGATCTGTGACTCCCTGCCGGGAGGCACAAATCTATTTAAAGCCCCCCCCGCGCGCCTTCAGGGAAGCCCCCTGAAGGCGCGCGAGGGGGGCAAATTTTCCCCCAAACTCCTGATCTCGCCCGAATTTCAGGGATCCGAAGCAGGGGAGTTCGGACTTCGGCACGGCCCGAATCAAAACGGGCCGAATTTTTCTGAATCCGAATTTTACCGAATTTTTTTTTCAACAGCCCTAAAGGCAACTCCATGTTTTCATATCAGAAAATATGAGTTAGAGATATATAACTATTCCATAGTGTTTATCTGGATATGGATACTATGATCAGGAATTAAACCTATGCAGGAATTCCCAGCACCACTGGATTTCAAATACAATGCCATAATTCCTCAGTTGCCATAGCGAGCCATTTACTTAAGCACACAACTAGCCTAGAAAGGAATCTTTCAGTCTCCTCCAAAAGGGAAAGTCCCAAGTTAACTTTTTTCTTTCCCTACTTTCCCAATCTCTGACTGAAGCTTTGCAAAAAGTGTCAGGAGTAACTGCACACATTGGTAATTGTGTACAGGACACACAGTTCTGTCGCTGATGGTCCTGGCAGAGTCTTTCTGTAACTCCCACAGGGCACTTTAGGCTTCGTTGCTCTTTAGATCCTGTGGCTTGTCATATGACCAGGTCATTGCTGTGTGGATGTATTCAGAGGTGATAATCAGGTTTTGCAAATTTAAATCAGAGATTTAGATGTCACAAGACACCAGAGAAATGGAACTATTTTCAGAAAATGATCTGTAGCCAGGCCCAGACCAAGATTTACAAACAGTACATGGATTCCCTCAAGCACAGTTGTGTGTGTGTAAAGTGCTGTCAAGTTGCAGCCGACTTATGGCAACCCAGTAGGGTTTTCAAGGCAGGAGACTAACACAGGTGGTTTGTCATTGCCTTTATCTGCATAATGACCCTGGTATTCCTTGGTGGTCTCCCATCCAAGTACTAACCAGGGCCAACAATGCTTAGCTTCTGCGATCTGACAAGATCAGGCCAGCCTGTGCCACCTAAGTCAGGGCCAAGTGTAATTAGCCATGATTTATTTCCAAAACATTCCTACAGCAAAAGTGAGGAGGGGGCAGCATAGATGGGAGGCACTGTAATGGGTGGAGGTGAGCATATCACAACCTGGAAGGGCTTAGGATTTCTCACTTCCAAAGCATGGATCACAGTCTCCAATTTCTCATGCATCCATTATTATTTTGTAATACACAGATGGGAGTGGCACAAGTCCTTTACTAGAACACTTGTGCTGAGTAACTACAAACCAGGTAAACGAAGACAATTTAAAGCAAAGAAAGGATCATTGAGAAGACGTTGCTGAACTCTTTCCTGCCCTTGTTCTGCCTTCAGACCATCACATCTCCCCAGCTCTTTTTCTTTAATTAAGGTTGACTTCCAGTCTCAGAGTCCAGTTTAGAGGAAAGAACCTGGGGAAAGGTGTCAGGGAATTTCCTTTCTGCCATTTCTTCACATGAAGTGAAAGCCACACCCACTTTATATCTATTTGGCAGGAACCTGTGTTCTGAAACTGGTCTGCTGGAGTCACTTCATTTAACATTTCCCTCCTCAGCATTGGTCAGGTTACTCTCTCTCTCTCCCAGTTTACGGAACTAGCCAACAAGCAGGTGAGCGAGGTTTAATCCCATCCAGAGAGTTCGGGAGATTTGCTTTGTCCAAGGGAAACACAAAATTCCCTGTAGGGTTCCCTCATTGCTGCCCAACTTGCTTAAGAGCTTGGGGGGGGCGCCCCTTTGTTAACCACCACCACCTCCTGAAACTTACCCCTCTCACCACTTTGATGCCAGAAGGGCTGCTTAGTAATCTGACAGGGTTGTTTAGTAATTTGGGAATGGCATGGCTTGAAGGTATGAATCATGGCAGTCTCTATACCTCTTAAACGATACAAAGCAATTAAATGAAGCCACAACAAATGCTTGTTTCCAACTTAGTTTAGCCCAGAAAATGACCCTCTACCTTAATTTGGCCAATCTGGCTACCTGGATCCACACCATGGTAACTTTGAGACTAGTCTACATAGCTCTCCCCTTGAAATCAACTTGGAGACTTCAGTTGGCACAGAACGCCGCGGCTTGGATATTATCAGGAGGAAAGTGGAGAATACATATTACCACCCATTTTACAGTCACTCCATTAGCTGCCCATCAGTTAATAAGTTCAGTTCAAGGTATTGGTTATCACATATAAAGTCCTTCATAGTCTTGGATCCTCCTAACTGGAAGATCGCCTCTCCACCTATATCCCTCCAGGTCAACTTTGCTCATCTGAGCAGGGTCTTTTGCAGGTGCCACCATACAGATGGGCAAGATCAACAATGGCCCATACACGTGCCTTCTGTGTAGTGACCCCACCCCCACCCTGTGGTATGGCCTGCTTGAGGCAATCAGAAAGCTTCCATTGCCCTGGCATTTTTGTAAAAGAAATAGGACAACATCACAACAGAGTGGCCTGGGAAAATGTACTGTGTAATACTGAGTTCTGAATTGCTTAACATGTTATGTTTATTACTCATGCTTTGTTCAGAAAACAGCTCCATTTAGAATTTCTACAATTCCTAGTCCTGTTGCATTGCATGTTGGATGTATCATCCTATTGATTGAATTGATTTACATCCGCTTTGAGTCTCAGTGCGAAAGGCAGACAATAGCTAACACAGGGGTGTCGAACTCAATTGTTATGAGGGCCGGATATGACATAAATGTCACTTGGTCAGGCTGGGCCCTGCCTTGCCAACCCAGATCAAGAGTGGGGGCGGGTGTCTGCTTCAGCTGGCTCACAGGCTGGATAGGAGCTCTCGAGGGGCCAGATTCGGCCCCCGGGCCTTAAGTTTGACATTAATTGGGTACTGTGATATTTGGGGAGATTCTGATGAATGTGCGATATAAATATTTTAAATAAAATTCTAACCTTCTGGGGCTTCCATGGCAGCTGATTTCTCTGGAACCAAGATCATTCACTTATTTATTACAGATAATCCAGACATTGCCACCGACAAGTACAATTGTCAAATGCCTGGAGAAAAATGCCCCATCCCTTTCATAGAGGCTTAATGTGTGGAATGAACCATTTTAATGACATGGAAGCAAATAACATCACCTGGTAAATCACATCCTGGTAAGACTCTATTAAACTGACATTTCTTTCTCCAGGTGGTTGGCAACCCTAAATACAAGATTGTTGTATGGGAATATAGTGCTATATTGTGTCATATGGAACCAACATCATTAAAGGACTCCTGTGTGTGCATGTGCTTCATATGCCCACTAGATGGCACAATGGGACTTCTCATAGGTTTAAGATGACAAGTTACAAATCTACTGAAAGGATGCATCAGATCCGTAACAAATCATAAATATCTCAAAATTATTCAGTTAAAGAAAATTGGAGTGCTCTGTTTTGTGTATTGTAACTCTAAATCACGCTGTGGTCTTTCCCCCCACACACCAATGTATGCGACTATTCGAGCTAGAGGTTCAAGGTATGTTCATGCTGTGTTTTTGGCTCCTGTGAATGCATGAACATTGGAGAATATAGTTAGGTATTAGTAAATGCCAGCAAGCGGCATCATTAAAGCAGGAGGATGTTTGTTCCTTCACTTGCTCACAGAAACCAAGGGATACACTTTCCCTTTTATCTTACAGCATTATAAACTGAAGAATGAGACTATTTCCAGTTTTGTCATCCCAAGCCAATGCAATGTAAGTGTAACAGAAGGATTCATCAGGCGTAAGTGGCTCCACTAACTAAACAAGGCTTGCAGTTTCCCCACATACTAAGGGTGGTGTGGGGAGTGTGGAAGCAGGAGTCGTTATTATACCAGGATCTTCTCAGCCAGCACTAGATCGTGATCATTCTCCTGTGGAAATGTAGAGTCACCTGAAGTTTTCACTGTAAAGATCAGAATCTTAGTCCTTGCAATTAGCGATGGCCATTTATGCATGGGAGGTTTTGCCTTGGATTTGCCACTCTATAGATGCACATTTCCCCCATTCAGATTCTCAAAATTCCACAATAAGACTGTGAAAAGGTAAAAGCTACGGTGCTGCTTGTACAGGAGCCATGAAGACTGACCAACCATGTCTGCAGAGATGTTTGTGTGGCAGAGAGGGCTTGGACCACCCCATCATTCACTGCGCTCAATCCCTGTACATTTGAGACCAGCCTTGTGCAGGAACTATCCATGTACAAATCAGTGTATGTAGGCTCTGAATACCTGGCAACTAGCGGGGGGTGGGGGGATTACTGGAAGCAAACTGAGGCCTAGGCTTCTGTTACTGGTGATGCACCAACGTGTCGATTAAGGTTGCCAGGTCCTTCTTCGCCACCAGCGGGAGGTTTTAGGGGTGGGTCCTGAGGAGGGCGGGGTTTTGGGAGGGGAGGGACTTCAATGCCATTTTCTCAGGTGAAGAAATCATGACATGTGAGCCAGCCACTGAGCAGTCCATGTCCTTATCTGAGGAAGATTAATCATCAAAACAGGAAGATTACCGGATCCCTGTTGCCAACACTCTTGCTACAGGTCAAGGGAGCCAACACTCTTGATACAGGTTAAGGAAACTCAGAAACAGCATCATTGTCCAAGATTGCATGCTGTATATCAAGCTGATTTACTGCCTTGAAGTAAACTCCTACAAGGTTTATTCTATGACCTAAAAGGACTTTCTTTCTTGGACATTCCTACATTTTGTATACCTGCTGTACTTTTTTATATATTATTGCACTTTGTATTTGACATAGTTCTTGATACTGTTACAACAACATTCACACTTTTGCATACTACTTGTGACTTTGCCTTCCTGTTGTTGTTTTTGTTCATAACCTTTGTAACAACGGGCTAACTTTGTACTGAATCCAGTACTTGCAGGTTGGCTACCCTAGCGACAATATCACCTCCAGTGTGCACCGGAAGTGATGTCATCATGTCGCCGGAAACATGATTACCCCTCTGGAAGTGGCTCAAGCAAGAAAACATCCAGCAACCATGACATCTAAAATGACCACTGAAAGAGACCCATATAGACTATTCTGCTTTGAAAATCTGCAGATGCATTGATTTTGTTGAGTTCTACAGTTGTGAGTCGAAGTCTGACTACAAACTGTATACATACTCAGTTGGATCAACAGGATTTACTTCCAAGCAAGCACTAGTCTTACTAAAGCAAGGGCTTCTTGGAATTTTTTACTTACTGGGAGTTTTACTTACTAAAATTCATTAAAATATTTATATTCCGCCTTTCCCACTGATCATTAGAGCCCCACTCAATCAAGAACTGCAGATGCAGATCTTTTATTGTACATCCAAGATCCCTTTTTATGGTAGATTTCATATCTACATGTCACCCAGATCCGAAAAAGAAAATGATCAGGGCTTTTCTGTATGCAGCCTAGAGTTAAAATTGCAAGTCTTATATATTAAGTCCCCTATCAAGAGGAGTTTGGGTATTCTCGGATACCCGTGTCAGTCCTGGTAGGAAGTCTTCTCTATTTTTTTTTACCTGTTTGTATTATTAGTTATTTTCACCTAGTCTCCTGAAATAGATTTTCCTGGAACCCCAAGAGAAGCAGGAACCATTCCAGGGGTCTCAGGGGCCTTGTATCAGGGCACTGTAACTTGGATACTCGGGTTTGTGCTGCTGACTGAAATAGCAGCTTGAAGAGACAGTATAGGCTTCTCTTTTACTGTTGGATGGATGGATAAGAAGTATTAAGAACATGCTGGATCAGACCAAAGTCCATCAAGTCCAGCAGACTGTTCACACAGTGGCCAACCAGGTGCCTCTAGGAAGCCCCCAAACATGACAACTGCAGCAGCACCATCCTGCCTGTGTTCCACTGCACCCAAATAATAGGCATGCTCCTCTGATCCTGGAGAGAAAAAGTCTTGTTAGTTTGATAGATGCTTCATATATGGAAATAGGCAGTTGAACTACCATTTCTCATATGAAGCATTTGAAGGGGCAGGACATTTCCCCCCAGGTATGTTGGCAACTCTGTGGAACGAAATAATATCACCTGGGGAGAGTTAGAGGGACAATTTTGCTGTTTGTACACTTACGTAGCTGTTCAAGACAGTGCAGATCACTAGAAATTAATCAAATCAGACAAATGAAGCCCAATTATTCTGATAGAATCTACTAAGAGTTCATAATACCTGGTGTACCAAAGTATTGATGCCACTGCTAAGACAGCCCTGCCATGTGTGCTCACTCTGTCTAGTGCATTTTTATCCCATCCTTCCTCCAAGGAACTTGGGGTGTTATGCATGGTTCTCTCCTCCCCTTTTGATCCTTACAATGATCCTGTGAGGTAGGTTAGGCTGAGGGAGTGTCTCTCTGTGAGTTTCATGGCAGTGCGGTGATTCGAAACGAGGTGTCCCTCCCAGATACTGTATTAAAAGCACCTTCAGCAGAAACTCTGTGGAAGCTCTTACATTCTGGATTGAATTGTGCCTCTTTTTATGCTTTCTGTGCTGCTCAAGGTTGCATGAGAATGGAAGGGCATTTTTTTATTTTGAAGGGCAGCTGCTGTTTCAAAACATCTTCCAAACGCATTAGAAGTTAACCCCATAGCTCCACAATACCTTTGCTTTTTAAAAACCCAACAAAGCCACTCACACTTGTTCAATTGCTTGATGTCTGAATGCTTTCTGAATATCTCACCTTGAAAGTAGAACCCTTTTTGTAGAAAGTTGGGGAGGGGGGAGGCAGGAGATGCAGCTGCCCGTTGAATCAATGGGCTGTTTTCTAAACCCAGCCTCTTCTGCACTTTGGCTCATTGTCCCTCCTACACCGATTGTCACTAAATCAATCTTCTGTAGGAAGTAAGCTAACCCACTGAATTTGTGGGAAGCCTGTAGAGCTTAGGATGTGGCTCCTTAAAGCCAAGAGCTTCAAGTTACAAGCCAGGAGTTGTAAATATAGCCGCCACGGACTTGACACTGATTAGCCAAAACAATCTGCACATTCACGTGTGGGTTTTCCTTGCTGACATCTGCGTGTTTTCCCCCCTCCCTCTTTTCTAGGGCTGGCTTGATCACTGGACGCAGGCGGTGTATGCCGCAGGCGGGGGTGGGGGGGGAGAGCAGTGAGTTTCAGATGGGATTACCCCATAGTAATAGCTTGCTGGGGTTGCCAGTTTTGACATTTACTAGGTGAGAGTGAAGGGGCGTGCCCCAAAGCCCTTCAAGAATGTTAATTGGCTAAAGCTGTGGCCAATGCAGAGCAGTATGCGGCAGGGCAGGTCGCCTTGTCTGTTTGACATTAGGGGTATTTAGGTTGTGAATTGAGGTTTGTAGAAGCTGCCTGTGGCTTTGCTCTTTGGCTTCTTTTCATGTACAGGAAGGATGGCAGGAGTCACATTTGTAAAGGAATTGGGCAATCCAAGCTGATGTCTTCAGGGTAAAAGAAAAGGCTTTTTGATAGCGATTCACTCTTCTTCATGCCTCTGAGTTTTTACCTTGAGAGCTTGTCTTTTCCACTGCCCTTCCCTCTCAAAGCATCTCACAAATACTCAAGCTTCACAAGTGCCCCCACTGAGTAAGGGAATGAATCCATACAAACTATGTACAGCAACCAAAGAATCGATCCAGCATGATGCACTATCAAAAAAGACCCGGGGGTGTAGTGGGGTGGGGTGCAGTGGGGTGGGGTGGGGGAGACGGTTGACACAGGTTAATAGTTCCTCTAACCTGACCTCTGAGTTATAACTTAGGCTAAAACTAAAGATGAATGATGGGTGCTCACTGAAGGAATCGCTTGAGTATTTGCAGTTATTCTGGAACTATTATTCTTCTGGAAACCCGATAATGTGAACTTAACCTTTTGCAGCTCTTTCATATGAAATCAGTAGGTCTTTGCAATGGCCTTTTGAGTCTCAGGGCTGGCTCATACATATATGGAATCCATTTGATTTCTAATCATTTGTTTGATTGTTTGTATACCCCATCTTTCTCATTTGCTTTAAGGAATAGGTAAATGTGTGGACTTACTGTATTAAAAAGTATTGTGTTGAAGATGAAATAGAAGTTCTGTGTGCTGTTCTAACTGTAATGACTCATTCACATGTGCAGTTCATCATCTGAGGCTGCGGTCATCAAGTAATAAATGTGAGAGAAGTGGTGCCATGAACATGCAGATTATTCCAATCATTATTTATGTATACATTTATTTCACTTATAGTTTGCCTGTCTCATTGAGACTCAACACAGATCACACCATTTAAAACAGTGCAAAGAAACAGGATGAAATATACAACCAAGAAAGAATGAAATGGATTTGCACAAATGAGAGAACAATGCACTAAGTGGTATAACACACACACACAGAGAGACACAATGAAATTGCCAAGCTGGAGAACAAGGCAGTAGCATGCCAGTGAGGCTGTGTAATTTCTGTACTTGGGCTCTGTAATGGAATGGATGAAGGTGAATAAACTTAAGCTCTATCTGGACACAATAGAAGCAATCATAGTGGAGGACTATGTGAATCAGTGAGACGGTAAGAGAACGAGTTAACACTTGCTTGAAAGGCTGAGATGCTTGAGGGAAGCAACTTCTCTGTCTTCTCTTGGGTCCTCTGATTTTATGCTCTTGCAGGTCAATGGACTTTCAGGAACACTGTGGAGAGCAGCAGGGCAGGGAATCAGCAAAAATCACCCTGTCTTCTGCAAATGGAACTGCCATTCTGTTGAAGGAACTGTTGTTGATTGACTAGCACCTTAAGACCCAAACCCAGGTTTGTTGGAGGTGCTTTTACACCCAGCTTCACTAATTCCCAGGTATTCTGCATGAGGGGAGAAGGAACTTGCAAATATACACATTAACCAGGTTTGTGCACATCCCAAACAAACAGAGGTTTATTCATAGGGCAGCCAGCTCCAGGTTTGGAAATATCTGGAGATTTTGGGGAGATAGAGCCCAAGGAGGGCGTGGCTTGGGAAGGGGAGGGACCTTAGTGGGGTATAATTCCATAGAGTCCACCTTCCAAAGTGGCCATTTTTTCCAGATGAACTGATTTCTGTCACCTGGAGATCAGCTGTAATAGGGGGAGATCTCCAGTCACCACCTGGAGATTGGCAACCTTATTTATTCATGTTGTCTGAGTGCTACTTAAGTCTCTGCTCATTGCATGTGGGACAGCTGTATATTCAATCATGGCACAAGCCCCTGGTAGCTGCATATTATCCTTGACAACACATTGTTTGTTGTTCCTCTGGGTCTTTCCTCGCTTGGGGTGAATGAGAGGCATATCCGACCTAGGTCATTTGTACTGTAAACAATTGTGAGCCTTTATAATCAGGGTGTTAGTACTCAGCACTAATTTATAGAGAACAGGGCTTTGTTTAAAAAAGATGTAGATAAAAATCTCACAAAAGGGGCATCACTAATTGTTTCCTATGGTTAGGGCTTACAATGTCCTCAGTTCCACACCCACACTCAGTTCCCTTGTGTTGTGTGTGTTAAGTGCCATCTAGTCACTTCCGACTCATGATGACCCTATGAATTAATGATGACCTTCAAAATTTCCTATCATTAACTGCCTTGCTCAGGTCTTGCAAACAGAGGGCCATGGACTCCTTTTTTTTTAATATAAATTTTATTGGGTTTTATAATAGAAATTTTCCATTGCATTAAACAACATCTATAACAATATCGAATTTCAATTCTAACCTAAAGTTGTTATAATTCCATATCATATAATAAAAAAGAGAAAAGAAAAAAGAAAAAAAGAAATGGAAAATTTTTTGACTTCCCCATCACCTCTATCTGCCTCTTAATAAAAAGTTCCTCCCGTCATAGGTAATCTAATCTTGATAAAATATCAATACCATATATAAAAAACCATAATCTGTTAGTAAATATAATTATGCTTATTCAATATAAAAAAAAAATCAAAAATAATCCTCTGGATCAGATTAGAAAATATTCTTCCATTCTTCCCAATTTTAACTCATATTCACAATAATGCATCCACGCCCCCCATTCCCCCAAAAACCGAACGTCATTTTCTTCATTTAGAATAGCTGTGAGTTTTGCCATTTCTGCCACTTCAAACATTTTAACAATCCAGTCTTTTTTCTCTGGAGTTTCTAGCCCTTTCCATTTCGCTGCATAAAGCAGTCTCGCAGCTGTTGTGGCATATATCAAAAAGGTTCTTTGTGTTGCTAAGTCGTCTGGAATCATACTCAATAACATCATTACTGGTGTTTTGGATATATTCTTTTGTAGTATTAGTCTCAGTTCGTTATAAATCATGTCCCAGAAGTCTTTGGCTTTGTCACAGGTCCACCACATGTGATAAAAGGAACCAATTTCTTTGTTACATTTCCAACAAATAGGGGACATCGTTTTATAAATCTTTGCAATTTTCTTGGGTGTTAGATACCATCTATACATCATTTTATAGATGTTTTCTCGCACTGACTGTGCTTTTATTCCTTTTAAATCTTTAGACCATAATCTTTCCCATTTATTTAAAACAATATCATGTCCCACATTTTGAGCCCAATCGATCATAGTTGGTTTAATCGTGTCCTGCTCACAGTATATTGTTAAAAGGAGATTATACATTTTAGAAATCAGCTTTGTATTATTGTCTAGTACAATCCTTTGAAAAGGAGATTTTTCTTTAGAGAAACCTTTTTTTGCATCTTGTACAAAAACTGATTTGATTTGGTAATATTGAAGCCATTGTAAATCATCCTTAAGCAGTTGAAAGTCTTTTAGTGAGCATTTCTTTCCTTCCCAATTAGTTAGATCTTGATAAGTAATAAATTTGTCTGGTCTAAGTGGGCGCAAAGTTAGCATTTCTTGGGGCGATATCCACATCGGTGTTTCTGGTTCCAAAATGTGTTTATATCTCATCCAAATACGAAGTAGAGAGGACCTGATTATATGATTACGGAATGTTGCTTGTAGTTTAATTTTATCATACCACAAATAACCATGCCATCCACTTAAGTTATTATAACCTTCCAAGTCTAGCAAACGTACATTTGACAAATTCATCCAGTCTTTTAGCCATACTAAAGCTACCGCTTCAGCATAGAGTTGAAAGTTAGGCAGTGCTAAACCTCCTCTAGTTTTTAGATCCACCAAGTATTTATAAGCAGTCCTTGGTTTTTTTCCTTGCCAGATGAAGTTTGAAATGTCTTTCCTCCAAGTTTCAAAATATTTTGTTTGTGATATTATTGGTAAATTTTGGAATAAGAAGAGCATCCTCGGTAAGACATTCATTTGGATCGTTGAGATACGTCCCATTAATGACAATTTTTTGTTTGACCATATAATCATATCAGTTTTAATCTTACCCCATAACTTGAGGTAATTGTTGGTTAACAGATCTTTATTCTTTGCAGTGATCCAAATTCCCAGGTATTTAACTTTGTTAGCTTTCTCCCAGCCAGTATATGATATAAATTCCTGTTGTTGTATTTCCGATAAATTTTTAAATATTATCTTTGTTTTTTCTTGATTCACTTTAAAGCCTGATACTTTTCCAAAATCATCCAAAGTCTCCTGAAGTATATTCATTGACTGTGTTGGGTTTTCCAAAATTAGCAGTAGGTCATCCGCGAATGCTCTCAACTTAAATTCATGTTTTTTAATTCTTAGCCCGCGGATGTCCTCCATACTTCTTAGTTTCACACATAGCGGTTCCAACACCAACAAAAATAAAAGTGGAGACAAGGGACATCCCTGTCTAGTCCCTTTCGTGATTTGGCAGTTATCTGACATTGATTCATTAACCAAAATTTTAGCTTGTTGGGAGGTATAAATAGCCGATATACCTTTCTGAAAACGATCTCCAAAATTCAATTTATCCAAAATCCGTTTCAAAAAGTTCCAAGAGACCATATCAAAGGCTTTTTCTGCATCCAAAAATACAAAAGCCGCAGTTTGTTGAATATTATGGTCATAATATTCCAGTGAATCTAGTAAAATTCTTACATTGTCTTTTATTTGCCTTCCTGGTATAAAACCTGCTTGGTCCTCATGTATAAGATCCTTAATAAATTGCTTTATCCTACATGCCAAAACCGAAGCAAAAATTTTGTAATCCACATTTAAGAGCGATATAGGTCTGTAATTAGATGTTTTTTCTGGATCTCTTCCTTCTTTGGGTATCAGTGATATAAATGCGTGTGACCAAGTCTCCGGGGATGTTCCCTCGTCCAAAATTGCATTGTAAAGTGAACCAAAAAATCCAACTAAATTGTCACTAAAAGTTCTATAAAATAGTGCAGTAATTCCATCTGGTCCAGGTGTTTTATCCGTTTTTTGTCTCAGTATTGCTTCTTGTATTTCTTCCCTTGTTACTGGAGCTTCAATACATTCTCTCTGGGTCATTGACAAAGCTTTCATCTGTATTGAGTTTAGAAATTTGTCTATTTTCTGTTTTGGAGTATTTTCTTTCTGATATAACTTAGAGTAAAATGAAACAAATTCTTTCTGAATTTCTGAAGTTGAATAAACTGGTCCTTTAGCAGTTTGGATTTTTGTTATAATCTTCTTTTGAAATGAGTCCTTCAGTTGTGTTGCTAAAAATTTTCCTGGTTTATTTGCATATTCAAAATACTTTTGTTTAGCAAGTTTCAGATTTTTATTCATTTCCTCCATTATTACCAAATTTAATTGGTGTTTAGATGCAGAAATCTGTATTTGAATTTCTCTTCTCTCCTCTTCCTGTGTTACCATTACCAATTTCTGCTCCAAATTTTGTAAATTCCAAAGTATGTTGTTTGTAAATTGCAATTGAGTCTTCTTCCAGGCCAAGTGTTTCTGTATCATAAAACCTCTCAGAACAGCTTTGAATGCATCCCAAACTGTATTTAAAGAAGTTTCCCCATTAAGGTTAATTTCAAAAAAGTCTTTCATTAAAACCTGTAATTCCTTTTGTATCTTGTTGTCTTTTAAAAGTTTATCGTTCATTCGCCATCTAAATGCTTGTTTATTGTTCCAATCAAAGGTAACAGGATTGTGATCAGAAAAAGTTCTAGGTAAAATATGAATTTTACGTAGTTGCGTGAAAATTGATTTACTGGCCCATATCATATCGATTCTGGAGTGTGAATCGTGTCTTGCTGAATAAAAGGTGTATTCTTTAGCTGTTGTATTCATTGTTCTCCAAATGTCTTGTAATTCTAATTCTGAAGCCATGGCAAAGAAAGTTTTAGGCAAGCATCCATCATTGATATCTTTTGCTTTTGATTTTTTGTCCAGAGATGGGAGAATAATTCCATTGAAGTCGCCCATCAATAAAATTTGGTCTTGTGCGTACTGGGTTATCAGGTCATGTAATTTTTCATAGAAGGATTTTTTCCCTTCATTGGGTGCATAGATTCCAACCACTATTGTCCTTTGTCCCAATATTTTAGTTCTGATAATTACAATTCTTCCTTCATTGTCTTTATATACTAGTTCTGGACAGAGACTGGGGTGGGCATAGATTACCACTCCCTTTGTTTTAGTTTTAGCAGAAGCAATAAATGCTTGTCCAAGCATCTGTTTCTCCAAGTATTTTTTATGCTTTGAAGCTATATGGGTTTCTTGTAGGCAGATTAGGGAGTATTTATATTTCTGTAGATATTTGAAGATTCTGGCCCTTTTAGTTTTCTCATTCAGTCCATTTACATTCCAAGAAATTGCTTTTGCCATAATGTAGTATTTTTTAGCAAAATAAAAAGTCTATAATTTAGTACCACCTTCTGCACCCTGTACCTCTTCTTCTTCCTCTTCTTCTTCCTCCTTCTCTCCAGGTAATTCTTTAAGGTCCATTTTATATTTTCTCAAAAATTTCCCCACATCTGCTTGGGATAGAATTGTCGTTTTCACTTCCTTATAGGTGAAAGCCAAACCTTGTGGCATAATCCAACGATATTTGATGCCATTAGCTTTCAGTATAGACACAAAGTCTTTGTAGTTATTCCTCTGTGAAAGTAGATGCCTTGGAATATCCTTCAGTAGTATAAGAGAGGAGTCTCCTGCTGACACTGGATTTTCATAATGAATCTTCATAATCTTGTCTTTAACTCTGGTGTCATAGAACACTATCATCAAATCTCTTGGCTTAGATCTTCTCATTCTAGCAGGTAGTGGTATCCTGTATATTCTATTAATGGCTTGTTTTAATTCTTGTTCATCTATCTGAAATAAGTAGGCCAAATTTGGTATTGCAGATTCTTTATTATCTCCCATCATATCTGGAAAATTGCGTATACGAAGGTTGGTCTCTTTCACTCTCATCTCCATCATTGCCATTTGATTTTTTGCCGCCATCTGATCCGCTTGTATTGTTTCAATCTGTTTTTCTTGGCTTGTTAATTTTTTCTTTGTGTCCTTGTGCTCATCCATCACTTTCTTAATTGATACATCCATCGCTTGCATATCTGTCTTCATAACAATCATTTGAGTTTTTACTTCTTTCAAGTCTCCAGTGACCACATCCAACTTCTGATTAATAGCTTGGGATGCTTGACCAAGATTTGTCATCATAGAAGTCAACTGTGCCATCTGTGCAGACATCTGTTCAAACTGTTTATTTGTTGCCTCAGTTTGTTTAGTTAGCATATCCTGTAACTTTTTTTCCATGGTCGAGGTTTGTAAAGAGTCCCTTAGTTTAGTATAGGCAGGGCTATGTAGTGAGCCAGAGCGGGGTCGAGACATTTACATTCAAAAAAAGCTGGTAAAATACATGTCCACCGACAGGGCCTTTAAGGTGCTGGTTAAAAGATGATAGTTCAAAGATCAGCCTAGTAATTTTTTCGGGTTGAAAAGAGTCGAAATTGGCTTTAAAATTGCATTTTAAAGTTTTAAAATACCAGTGAGTTTTTTCGGTCGCTCTAGATCGGATTAATCAGGAAGTAAACAGGAAGTTACTAGTGCTGCAGACCTTCTATCGCCTCTTCTCGATGGTTATTCCTTCAGGAATGATTTGAAAGTAACTCGAGTGCGACGGATATTCAGTCCCGCGGCTACTTCCTGTTGTTTTAGTTCCAATGATAGAGAGGGTGTTATAGAGAGTCTTCCGTTCCAGGCACTCCCTTACTGCAAACGTGGCAGGAATTCGCCGGAAAATCAGGAAGAGAAATCACCCTCCCCTTCCTTCGGACCTCTCATTGGTGATAATTCTTGTCAGTCTAAAAGGTATCCTTCCGACTCTTTGTTATGGTTTAGGCTGATCGATCCGATAAGGCTCCTGTCGCTAATCCCGATGACTAACTCAGATCAAACTTTTTCAGTTCGGATTATGGAGGGGTGGGGGTCCCAGAAATATTCTTATCAGCCTCCCGTCTGTTCAAATTTCTAGTAAGTAGACGAAGAGTTCTTTTGTACTCACTTGGGTGTCAAGAGGTGAGGTTCTTTTCTTTATGTAGTCCTTATGTTGGTATTAAGGCGGTGGAGGGTAGAGCTTGCTGCCAAAGTTGCGTTTTGGCGATGTCCTTCCCTAGTGCCCTCGCAGGACCGGCGTCTAGGACTCCGAGGGGCTTAAAAAAGCCCCCTCAGAGTACCTAGGAGGTCAAACCGCGTTTGCGGGCTGCAGGGAGTTCCTGCTTTCCAACCCACTTGCAAGGGTCGGATTGGGGTATCTATGTACCCCAAAAATAACGCAAACTTGGATTTCTCCCAGGACAACCTGGGGAAATGGAGTGCTCTCTCCAACGGCACCACCGGAAGTCAGAGGGCCATGGACTCCTTGACTGAGTCAATCCATCTCATGTTGGGTCTTCCTCTTTTTCTACTGTCTTCAATTTTTCCTAGCATGATTGTGTTTTCCAGCGAGTTTTGTCTTGTCATAATGTGATCAAAGTATGATAGCCTCAGTGTGGTCATTTTAGCTTCTAGGAAGAGTTCAGGCTTGATTTGATCTAGGACCCACTTATTTCTCTTTTCGGCAGTCCATGGTATCCATAAAACTCTCCTCCAAAACCACATTTCACATGAACCAAGTTTCTTCCTGTCAGCTTTCTTCATTGCCCAACTTTCATATCCGTACATAGTAATGGGGAATACTCTGGTATGAATTATCTTGATCTTGGCTGCCAGTGACTAGGGCTGTCAAAAAAAAAAAAAAATTCGGTACAGTTCGGATTCGGCCAAATTTGGCCCTTGTGGGTTCGGTACGTGCCAAAGTCCGAACTCCCCCACTTCGGATCTGTTCAATTCGGCGGGAATTCAAAGTTCGGGAAAAAATTCGGCCGAATAAAGCCATTAAAAACACAACCGCGCCTTTCCGCGGCTCGGGGGGGGGCATTTTTGGGCTTAGAAGTCCCAAACTTTCAGCAGAGCTTCAAAGGACGTTTATTGAAAGACTCCCCAAGTTTTGTAAAGATTGGGTCAGGGGGGGCTGAGATATGGGCCCTGAAAGGGGTCCCCCCACCCTTAATGTGCATCTCTCAGCAGAGCTTGCCGCCCACGCACAAAGCTCCCAGCCCTGACAACAGCGGAGAAATTAGCAAAACAACTGCAAACACAACCTTGTTAAACAACACCTTTGCAACACACAACTGAAACCTCCCCCCTCAAACCAGGGAGCGAGAGACTCGAGGGGGAACACACACCCCAGGCTGAACCGACGAAAGCCCCCTTTGGCTTCCCCCCCACCCACAGAAACTGCTCCCTCCCCACACACACACAGACTCTGCTTTCCCCCCCACACACACACATACACAGGAGAAAAATTATAGATTAAAGCTCCCAAAGGGGTCTTACTGTAGCTGTCTTCTGTTCCATCAAGAGGGGCTGTAATCCAAGATGATTCCAATTAGGCACGGAACGTTTTGCTCTGGAGAGGAGATGCACACAGGATCGGCTGCTCCATTCATCCCAATAGGGAAAAGGGGAAAGGGGAAAGCCCATATCTCGGGACCCCCTGATCCAATGTTCACAAAACTTGGGGGGTATCTTAAGAACACTGGTCTGAAACTCCGCTCAAAGTTTGGGATCTGCACCCCCAAAAATGCACCCCCTGCAGCCATGGAAAGAGAAAAGGGGGGGAGGCTATATTTCTGCCCCCACTGAACCCATCTTTACAAAACTTGGGTAGTATCTTAAGAATAATTCACTGAAGCTATGCTAAAAGTTTGGGGGCTATATCCCCCAAAAAGCGCCCCCTGCAGCCACATAAATTGAAAAGGGGGGGAGGGAAAAGGGGGAGAGCCCATATCTCGAGACCCCCTGACCCAATGTTTACAAAACTTGGGGGGTATCTTAAGAACACTGGTCTGAAACTCCGCTCAAAGTTTGGGATCTGCACCCCCAAAAATGCGCCCCCTGACCCTTGGAAAGAAAAAGGGGGGCCCCATATCTTGGGACCCCCTGACCCAATGTTTACAAAACTTGGGGGGTACCTTAAGAAGCTTCATCTGAAGTTCCAGTGAAAGTTTTGTGTCTGTACCCCAAAAAATGCTCCCCCTGCAGCCACAGAAAGGAGCGAATGTGCACAAGCACCCCCCCACACACACACGAGGATTTCTCTCTCTCTCTCTCTGGCCGGGCCGCACATCAGCTGATTCCTCCAGTACTCAATCCTGACTGATTGGCCAGAAGAAGACCCAGCTTGGCCACCGATTGGCCGGGGGAGGAGAATGCTGCTTACTGACGGTTATGCTGCTTACTGACGGCCGAATTTGCTGAATTTATTCGCGAACTCCCGAACTCGCTGAATTCGGCCCCCCGGTTGCCCGCCAGTTTTGAGTTCGGATCCGTCCGAACAGAAAAGCACCGAATCAGGGGAAATTCGGTTGATTTTCAGTTCGGGCCGAACCGAATTGACAGCCCTACCAGTGACACATCCTTACACTTAAGAATCTTTTCTAGCTCCTTCATGGCTGCCCTTCCCAGTCTCAATCTTCTTCTGATTTCTTGGTTGCAGTTTCTCATTTAGTTGATTATGGAGCCAAGGAATAGAAAATATTTCACAATTTCAATTTCTTCATCATCAACTTTAAAGCTCTGCAATTCCCCAGTAGTCATTACTTCAGTGAGTCTTCTTGATGTTCAGCTGTAATCCTGTTTAGGCACTTTATACTTTAGCCTTCATCAGCAGTCGTTTCAACTCTTCACTGTTTTCCATCCATAATGTGGTGTCATCTGTATATCTCAAACGGTTAATATTCCTTCCAACAATTTTCACTCCCCCTTCATCTAAATCTACTCCATCTTTCCTTGTGATATGTTCTGCATATAGCTTGAACAGGTGGGGTGATAAAATACATCCTTGTCTGACACTTTTGCCAATTGGAAACCATTCTGCTTCTCCATATTCCGTCCTAACAGTAGCCTCTTGTCAAGAGTACAGGCTGGGCATCAAAACAAGCAGATGTTGTGGCACACCCATTTCTTTTTGAATAAGCCATAGTTTTTCATGATCCACACAGTCAAAAGCTTTGCTGTAATCTAAGAAACACAAGCCGATTTTCTTCTGAAATTCTCTTGTATTCTCCAGTAATTAACAAAAATTTGCAGTATGATCTCTAGTGCCTAGGATTGCCAGGTCGGTGGTATTGGCGGGCAATTGCCTGCCGAATCCACCCAGCCACTCCGGGGCCACAGCTGAGTGCACACGCGATGACAGCACTTCTAGTTTTACTTCCAGAAGTGCTGCATCATGTTGTGTCGTGGCGAAGTGGCGCTTCCAGAAGTAAAACAGGAAGTGCCATTATTAAGTGCACGGTGCATCTGCACACTCCTGCAGCCACTTCAGCCCCGCCCCCTAAAACCTCCGCCGATCTGGAGGGGAGACCTAGCAACCCTACTAGTGCCTCTTCCTTTTCTGAATCCAGACAATGTAGAAGACATTTCTCGTTGGAGCTACTTGTAGCCTACAGCTATGCAACTACAGAAATTCCCCTTGAGGTTTTTCTAAATTGGGGGGGGGGCGTCTAGGAGAATGATGGATGAAATAAACCACATTTATGCATCCTGATAGCTCAGTCAACACATAATATCATGGAATGTGTGAACAGTGTACAATATGGACAGTATGTGTTTCTAATGCTGTAACTCTGGAAGGAGGAGACCACAAGAAAACTGTACTAGGCAGGTGAGATAACTGGCAGCGCAGATGATCCCAAAATAAATCAATGGAATTAAAAACTAATGAAAATACAGGCTCAAAATGCCAGGTGGGGAAGGGCCCCCACTCCTCCAAAACCATTTCCCCATGCAGAAACAGCAGGGGGGGCTATTTCCATGTCTTTGCTGTTCCACATGCACAGAATATTCCATCTTTTTTTCTTACCATCAAGTGACAGCTGATTTATGGCCACTTGGGGTTTTCAAGGCAAGAGATATTCAGAGGTGGTTTACCATTGCCTGTCTGAGAGTAACATCCCTGGTATTCCTTGGAGGTCTCCCATCCAAATACTAGCCAGGGTCAGGGCTGGGAGTGTGTGACTGGCCCAAGGTCACCCAGCAAGTTTCCATGACAGAGTAGGGATTCTAACCTGGTCCGACACCTTAACCACGACACCATGTTCTTGTAGAATACTCCATAAAAGGTAAAGGTGCAAGCACTGGGTCATTCCTGACCCATAGGGTGACATCACATCCAGACGTTTACTAGGCAGACTATGTTTATGGGATGGTTTGCCAGTGCCTTCCCCAGTCATTTTCCCTTTACCCCCAGCAAGCTGGGTACTCATTTAACCAACCTCGGAAGGATGGAAGGCTGATTCAACCTTGAGCCAGCTACCTGAAACCAACTTCTGTTGGCATCGAACTCAGGTTGTGAGCAGAGCTTTTGACTGCAGTACTGCAGCTTACCACTCTGCGCCACGGGGCTCCATAAGGAACAGCAAAACTCAGGAAAAAACCCCAGCACTCTGTCCTCATGGTAAAATGGCTTGGGGGGAAGCAGGGACTCTCCCCCTTTTTTAAAAAGCCATTTCTGCAGCTGCTGTGTGGCTGAGGGGAACTCAAACCCAACCCATTAAGAACCCAAACATGTACTTTGTCTCTAAGGTTCTGCATAGACCTGCCCAGGATTGTTCTGTAAGTGTAGGAATTAAGATGAAACCCCCTGGATCCCATGATAATCCTATATGTGAAATTTTTGCTACGTGCTTCAGTCAGGCACTTTCCCAGTCTGTACCTGCCCAGTTCATGTTCAAAAACCTGTGTGTGCAATTGCAATGGATGGTCTATACAGAGGTCTTATGTTAATTCCTTCATTGAAGAAATTGTTGACATTTAAGTAGGGTCTCTAAACTCAGGTATTAATGGCTGTTTTCAGAAAATGCTCACACTTAGGCTGTTTATGCTTGGTAATTAGCAGCGCATTCCAGGCTGAAGTGCCCCGCATATTTTTAAAATTTCTTCATGTCTGGAACTGTCATTCCACACATCACTGTGAAGCCAGCACATACCTGCTTCACATTTCTTAAGAGCCCCTTTAACACGACCTTTTGTTTTTGCTCCGCCCCCACCTCGAAGCATTCACTGAAGGAAGCATGAAGAATCACAGCCACAGCTTAGCTATGCAAACAAGGATTGCTAATGGCTATGCAAACGAAGGAGTAGGCGAGTGAGGGGTGGAATTTGTTTGACTTTCTCCTCTTGCATCGAGACTGTGAATAGTCATTTTAAAGGGCGGATTTAAAAAAGGAGCTTTGAGCGAGCATCAAAATCAACCCTGCATAAATGGCCTTAGAGTCTACAAATTTCCTGAGGAATTTTTCAGGTTTTATTTCTGGACACAAATGTGTGCAATGTAGCTCTGATCTGTAAGGGAGAGTAGCTTCCTGAGGTGATCGTTTCGAACAAAGAAGCAGCAGAGGTGGAGAGATGTTCAATCCTGCCCTCACCTGTAGTTTTTGCAGGTCTGGATTGCCTTCAAGCTGCTTTTCCCCCTTTGGGTGTCCAAAAGAGTGTCTGTTCTCGCAATCACTCATCTGGCACTGGGAGCAGAAAGTGGCTCAGGGTGGATAATTTGGAGTGGGGAAATGGCTGGCAGGGGAGGCGTTCAGAATCCCCACATTCTTCTGCTTCTCCACTGAAGACCACTCCCTTCAGAAGCTGCTTTTCTTTACAGAAAGTATCTGTTCAGGGCACATTACATGTGTCTCCCTGTACCAGGTTGCAATGACTTGCTAAGGGACATGTAGCAGAGTCAGTAGTGGAGCTGAGAATATACTGTACCTCAAAATCGCCGCTTCCGTGCTTGGCCTTCTGAGCTCAGACTTGCCACTGTGGCTCAAGATGAAACAAACAATTGGGATAATTGTTTCCTACTACATCCCTGCGCATTATGGTTTTCATTTGGGTCATTAGCTCTTCATTGGCCGACGGCAGTGATTTCTTCTCAACAGGGCGTCGAGGGGTTAAAAGGCTCCTAAGTGCCTGCCCAGGTACTAAAGAGCCCTTGTGCTGTTGAAAAATTGAGTGTGCGCACAACCACTCAGCAGAGAACCGTATGGTATTATATTATAATGTGCCATGGCTTGAATTGTGCTGATTAGCACATGAAAAAACAATCTCAGCAGTAAGGAATGCCAGTAACTACAACAAAGGCGGAGGCAGGGGAAAAAAAGGAGGGGAGGGTTATAAAACAGGGAGGCAGAAGGAGAAAATATAAAGCTTGCAATTTGTTTGGTGAAAAATTTACAGCCAGCGAGTTCATAAAATCATTTGACTGCTGGGTCTGTCACTGCAGGCTGCCTCTTTTTATAGGGCTCGGTTTCATTTTTATAATTGAGAAGGGCTTCAAAAGAATCGTCGGCAATTAGGGCGCACGAGGGGGATAGAAACCAGATGCGAAGGCTTGTAGTCTGTATTGGCTGCCATGTGCAGGGCCATAAAAGAAAGGCAGGGGAGGGGTCTTGAAGGGGAACAGCCAGGCCCCTCCATCCCACAAATGTAGCCTAAGCCAGCCAGGGACCTTCATGCTCCTGTTCCTTCCTGCAGTGGGCAGTGGGCAGCTTTGCTATCTCTGCCTCTTTTAGGCAACGTTTTCTCAAGGTCTGATCTATAGGGCTGCCAGATCCCTCTTCACCACTGGCGGGAGATTTTGGGGGCGGAGCCTGAAGAGGGCAGGGTTTGGGGAGGGGAGGGACTTCAATGCCATAGAGTTCAATTGCCAAAGCGGCCATTTTTCTCCAGGTGATCTGATCTCTATCGGCTGGAGATCAGTTGAATTAGCAGGAGATCTCCTGCTACTACCTGGCAGTTGGCAACCCTAAGGTGGACTGATCAATATCGGCTGAAGATCAGTTGTTATAGCAGAGGATCTCCAGCTTGTACCTGGAGGTTGGCAATCCTACTGATCTGCCACCTCAATAGTCGGCGATTGGGGGGGATCTTAAACAGGGTTGCCAACCTCCAGGTAGTAGCTGGAGATCTCCCGCTATTACAACTGATCTCCAGCCGATAGAGATCAGTTCACCTGGAGAAAATGGCCGCTTTGGCAATTGGACTCTATGGCATTGAAGCTCCTCCCCTCCCCAAACCCTGCCCTCCTCAGACTCCGCCCCAAAAATCTCCAGGTGTTTCCCAACCCGGAGCTGGCAACCCTAGGCACAACAGACAGGTAGGTGACTCATGCCTTTAACAGGTGTGTGGAAACAGGAATCTGACCAGGTGCAGCTTTCTCACCATGTGACAAGTTCCACTCATCAGGATTCCCGCTCCTTCCACAATCATTAAAACATCCAACGACCCTTGTTTTCCTCTGCAGCTGGCAAAATGCCTCAGAATGCAAACAAGAGGTAGCCATATGCCTTCACGTCAGGCCCACGGCCAAAACGTTTGGGAGAGGAGAGCTGCTGTGAATGAAGCCCCACCAGGCAGGGCCCAAGGCTCAGCATTAAGCGTAGGTAAAAACACAACACAGCCTATCAGAGGCCTGCAGGAATAACAGCAGCACACCACAGCCCAGCCTGAGAGAGAACGATGATGCCAGTCAAGCCAAAGCACAAAGTGGCCAAGTGAAAGAAGCAGCCTTTTGCAGTGCCGAGATGTTAGGAGGAAGCCTAGCCCTCTCTAACATACTGTACACTGCTGCTGCTGTTTCTCTTTCTCTCTCTCATTGGGAGATCGTGGCTGTCTAGAGGACTCTTTTTTGCCTCATCCCCCCCTGCCCCCATTTCCATCACTAAAGCTGAACTCAAGAGCTTCATAAATAACTATTCTTCCCAACTGGGGTATGTGTAGGTGGCTGGAGGTCTCCTGCTATTACAACTGATCTCCAGCTGATAGAGATCAGTTCCCCTGGAGAAAATGGCCGCTTTGGCAATTGGACTCTATGGCATTGAAGTCCCTCCCCTCCCCAAACCCTGCCCTCCTCAGGCTCCGCCCCAAAAATCTCCAGCTATTTCCCAACCTGGAGCTGGCAAACCTATGTATGCGTCTCTCTAATTTGAAACTCTCCATGTCCCTCCCCTTATAACTGCTCATCACCTCCGTTAAGGAGCCATGAAAAGACACTGGCATATATGATTTGATCTAATTCAATTGACCAAAGTAGAAGTAATACTAATGTTAAAATCAAGATGAGATATGATTAAATTTACAAATGAATTACTATAATAAATTAGAATTTAGATACAAAGGGAAGAACAGAGATTTTAAATGGATAGAGGAGGGGAGAGGGGGAGTCGAATAGATAGAATATTCATATTGATTAGATATATACCATATGTATTGTATAATTATATTAAATGAAAGATGGAATTATATGTGATTAAATTAGAAAAAATTTAAAAAATTAAAAAGAAAAGACACTGGCATAAAATAAATTGTTTTAAATTAACAGGTTGATTTCCTTTCCTGCCTCAAACTTTCCTCCGAGAAATGTCAATGTTCTTTGCAAATTAGATGACTTCCCCACTGGCTACTTCCAGCTTCAAGCCCCTAGATGTTTCCAGTATTAAATACCATGAGTCAAACACAAAGATGTAAAAAAACAAATAATAATTCAGAACTGACGCAGCCTGGGAAAGGTTATGGACAAGAGACTTGAAACTTATATCTTCCCATTTATTAAGAGAAAATGTATATAAAATTATGTATAAATGGTATTTAACACCAAAGAAATTAGCAAAATTGTTTCCTACAATGTCACCAAACTATTGGAATTGCAGTAAAGAAGTAGGATCTTTTCATCATATCTGGTGGACTTGCGAAAAAGCCAAGAAATTTTGGGAAATGATATATAATGAAATAAGATTGATTTTACAACAAAATATTTCTAAAACACCTGAAATGATGCTGTTAAGTATGATACCGGACACTATTTATACCCATAGACTTTTTATGATATATGCTACCACGGCTGCACGTTTAATATATGCAGCTAAATGGAAGACTGATGAGATACTGACAAAAAAAGACTGGATAAGTAAGATGCTGGAACTGACGGAGATGGCGAAGCTTACAGCTTTGGTTAATCAAAATGATAATGTACAATTTTGGGGGGAATGGGAGGAGTGGAGAATTTACTGTGAAAATCAGTTTATGATGGGACCTTTTAAAGGATATTCATTGATTTAATCCCTTATAAATATATGTCAATAAGATAAAATTAAGACATTGAATGACAATGGTAAGATTAGATAATATGAGAATCTGCTAATTGAAATATAAGATGATTAGTATTGTTAGCAAAGGTATACACAATTTATTTTAAGATTGAAGAGAGTGAGGGGGAAGTCAATTTTTTCTTTCTTTCTGTTATTATTAATAATGTTACATGTTTTTTAATTGTTTTATAATAATCTTAGTATTACTTGCTTACTTACATGTTATTATATTAAATGAAAAACAATAAAAATTTATTTGGAAAAAAGAACTGACACAGCCTGCAGATTTTTTTGGTACAAAAGCTGTTTTCCAAAGTGCTTTCCGTTGCTGGAGTGTGGCGGCATCTGAAGCAACCTTGGATTTCAAGTAATGAGAAATAGCTTAAAAGCTTGCAGCTACTTCTCCTGTGTATCAACAGATGGCAATATTGGGCAGCTCGGGCACCGGTTAAAAGAGAAGGAAATCTTTTTTTTTTTTACGTAGTCTGTAAAGTGTTTTATTGGAACAGATAATTCACACTTCTTCACAATAAAGTGACTTTATTTCAGGTGCTTCAGGGGTAATGTACAAAAATGAAGGTGATTCTGGATTATTCCTCTGCCGTTTTTACCGTTTCAGGTAAAAAATTATTGAGGGTCTTTCTTTGCAATAACAAGATGAATACTTAACGATATATTCAACAATCCTAAAAACTCTGGTTCAGTTCAGCTCCGGGGTTTAGGGCATGAGAGGGGAAGTGTATAGTCTGCATACTATTTAAAATAGCCATTAATAAACTCCAAAGGTATATAAAATTGTAGAGCAATGAAGAAAGGGGAGGGGAAGGAAGGGAAGCCATGGTGCTTCCCTTAAAAAATCAACAGGGTTTTCATTTATCTGCTTAGAACATTTTTATGCCACCTTTCCAGGAACCTGCCCAGGGCAGCTTATATAATGAACATAATAAAAGCACGGCATTAAAAAGATATTAATTGAAACCCAGCATTAAAAACCCATTTTGTACAGTCACCAAAATTAAATAAAAATAAATAGCTTTCAAAATTATAAGCTTACAAGTGGGGGATCCTCAAGGACTTGGGGACATCTTGTTTTTCCTCCCCCACTTTCCTCTTTCTTATTTCTGAAAGGACCCACAGCCTCTCTCCTTTTCCTGCTTCCTTCTCTCCAGCTAACCTACTGTTATTTCCCCCCTATCTTTAGCATTCTTTTATTACCTTCCCAGCAGCCTTTCCATGGGAAAACTCTGGCCCTGTTGCATGGAAGGCCAGTCTCTGGGATGGGCCCAGTAGTGCTGCAGGGCCGGACCCAGTTGCACAGAGGGGGAACCTAGAAGGACTTACAGGAGGCATCTCTCTTTCTCCTGTATCTCCTTCCCCACTTTATTTGTTTGTTTGTTTATTTATTTATTTATATTTTTGAATTATATCCCACCCTGCCCCCACTCAAGAGGGCTCAAGGTGGCTAACAACAATAATTAAAAACAATATAACATAAAAATCCCAGTATATAATTTAAAGCCAGTCAACGGTCACCAAATAGATGGTGCACTAAAATCCCACTGTTATCTCACCCTGCTCTCATAAGCCCATAACCATCCACAAAAAAACACAAGAGGGGGCAGGGGGGGAAACAGAGGGGGTCTGTCCAGTGGCCAATGTACTTTGCAGAGTGCGTGCAAAGTCCTCAACCATATGTCTTGCAAAACATCTCTGTCTTGCAGGCCCTGCAGAATTGAGAAAGGTCCCACAGGGGGCTGGTCTCCTTAGATAGAGTTCCACTGGGCTGGGGCCATGGCTGAAAAGGCCCTGACCGTAGTTGAGGACAAACGGACTGCTCTTGGGCTAGGGACCTCCAGTAGGTTTTGAGAATTAGAGCACAACATCCTTGTGGGGAAATTGCGGGGGTGGTGATCCCACAGGTATGATGATCCCAGACCTTTTAGGGCTTTAAAGGTTAAACCCACACCTTGAACCTAACCCAGAAGCCAATCTGCAACCAGTGCAGCTGCTGGAGAATAGGTTAAATAGCGGCTCTTCAAGGGGACCTAGTTAGGACCCATGCAGCTGCATTCTAAACTAGCTGAAGCTTCTGGAACAGTCTCTAGGGCAGCCCTACATAGAGTAAGTTACAGTAATCAAGTCTGGAGGTGACTGTTGCATGGATCCCTGTGGCCAAGTTGGAGCAGGACAGGTAAGCTTTTCTTATGTTCTTATGCATTCTTAGTATTTCTTATGAAAAACCTGTGTCCTGCCTAGACTACTTCTGCATCCCACTAGTGATATGTCTACTACTGATTGAGAACTACAATCATAGACAATGTACAGCAGGTGCCTATGACTCTCTATCCCTAGTACATTCCATGCAGTGGTTCCTGGGAGTTTGAGTTTAATATCCCCATAGCTTTGAGCCAAGGTGTCTACTGGGTATGACACACTTGTGAAAAATGTCCATTAATTTCTGAAATCAATTAATTATGTCAAAAGACCTTATAATAAAAATTGAAAACCAAGATGCTGAGGTAGCAGACCAGGGAAGAAATGGGATCGAGTGGAAGAACATTATGAGCCATAGCTCAGCGCTAGAGCATATGCTGTGCATATATAATGCCCTGTGTTCAATCTCAGGCATCTCCTGTTATAGGAGCTCAGATAACAGATGCTGAGAAGACCCCTGCCTAAGATCACAGAGAACCACAGCCAATCATGCGTAGACAATACTAGGTTATATGGAGCAATGGTCTGAGTGACTCAGTATATGCCAACTTCATGTGGTCATTACCTTTGGATACCTTACCAGGCTAGTAGTGAAAGCTAGGATGGTGTCATGGTTAAAGTGTTAGATGACAGTTGGTGAGAACTTTGTTCAGATCCTTATTGCCATGAAGTTCTCTGGGTGATCTAGAGCCAGTCTCTATTTTTCAGACTAATCTACCCCACAGGGGAAGGAGACACCTTATATAGTGTCCTGAGCTGTGTGGAGGGAAGAAGGGATAAAAATCAAGTCAGTCAAGGAATGGCAATACCGTTCCCTCATAGAAGTGTCCTTCATTCATGCCCATGAATGGCTTTGGATGGCAGGTGATTGTTGTGGTCTTTTTACTTTGTGAAATATTTTAATGGGCTCCTGTTTCATTTTGTCCCATTGCTCGCTTGTATATTTTGCAATTTATTTTCATTTATAGATTGGGCATTTTTATCCATAGTTTTATCTTGTTTTCATGGTATTTGTAAGTTCCATTTGCAGGCACAATGGTGCCAAAAAAGTAGCATATAGCTTTGGCAGCAAGCAAAGAAACGAAGGGAAGTCCAGTGTAGAATTTGGCTGACACAAGGGATATGCTGCAGTGGGAAATGTTGTGGTGTTGTAGCTAGCCAGAGCGAGCCCTTTCCATCATGTCCACTTATGGTTCCCTTCTGATTAACCATGGTATTATACACTAGATTAGTGGCTGGTATGTTGCTTTTGATGTATCTGTAGGGAGGCCACAGAGGGATTTTCTTCCTTCTCCAGGGTTAATCCTGCCTCCCCTATCACAGTTCTTTGATTACAGAGCCCTGCCACTCTGGCAGATAAAACATTTTATTCATGAGGCGCTGGCACGAATGAATCGAAATATGGTGGACAGAAGGGCGGTGCTGTGGGGAGGGGGGGGAGATAAATGGGGAATTTCCATGGGAAATCAAATAGATGGATCAGGAGAGAGACCTAAACTACTCAAACCTCCATGTAAAAATGGCTGTTCTGCCCAACACTCCCTAGTTATGGTAGGGTTCTTGCGTTTTATACAGAGATCGGGGTCCAGCAACTATTCATTACAGTTGAATCTATAGCATATCACAACAGAAAGAACTGAAAGACTGGGAAGATCCTTTTATATCCTGCATTGACAGCCAATTCCAAAGTATGACTCAATTATGTTATCAAATAGGCTAAAGAGAAACAAATACCATTAGGGATCAAACGGCTGCCTGGACCTCAGAGTCTCAGCTTGCCCAGGGTTGCCTGAGTCCTACATAGCTAATTTATTTCTTCTTGTTCCCAAAGAACAAATATGTTCCAGCTGTTGTAGAATGTACACACACACACACACACACACAAAAACATTTTTGGTGGAGAGGGGAACTGTTGCTTAGAATTTCATTTTCTTCTTTTTTCAACTTCATCTGGAAACTCAGCAATTGACATGGGAGTTTAGTTTGGGTAAGAAATAAAGACACATATGGATCAATCTATCTGCATCCCATTGCACTGCAGGTAAAGCAAAACAAAATTTGCTTCCTCCTGCCCACATAATTTTTTGTTTTTAAAAAGACAACAGGCTGCTTTGCCAGCAGTGTTTTTCCAGTGCAACGTCTTGCACTGGCATCAATGAGGGCGTTCCTGGGGCATTCCGGTTGGTGCCCCCTAACCCCTATCTGCCTGGGAATGCCCCCTTATGTTGCCACAGAGTTACACCTGCAAAAAGGAGTTTTGCAAGGCTGGGGGGGATTTTATTTTCTTTTAGCTTCTGCACCGCAGCAAGCCACTCAGAGGTGCCACAGCTACGCTGCCCCCCCCCGAGCACAGTGTAAATACCCCCCCCCCCAGAATTGGGCTGCCTGGCTGTCACCCACCTAATCTGAGTAAGCATAAGAATGCTAGCCATTAAACAGTCAATGAATTGACTGAATTTGCATAAATGGGAATTTGTGGGAAAGTATTTTTTTAAAGAAAAAGGCATACTTTTTCTAGATAATACAGCTTTCCTTTCAGGCATTCCCTCTTGTCCTTCACACAGGAAGAAATGTTTCTTCTAAGTTGGCAAAAGCTAGCTTCTGTCTTTATAAATACTTGTATTAAAATAATTACAAAAATTAAACACCTGCTCGATTAATTGGGAACACGCTTTCAGTTGATCAAAATCTATTACTTTGTCAGCACATGTTGCAGTCCTGATCAATATCCACTGTTGCACAACCTGAAGTTTTTCAACACTCAGCTCTAGTGCTAAAAGAAGATTTTCTCTTTTACAAGCTTAAGTTTAAATGTGCTGTGCCTTGGAATTCAAGAGCCTGCATGTTGCTCTCTCAACTGAGTGCCTAAAATTGCTGGGATTCATGCTTTTTTAACAAGGTGCTTCATGCTTGGTTTACAGCTGAGTAACCAAAGAGCTCTGAACTGAGAACAATCACCACAACATTGATGTTTCACAAGTGCATGACGCACGTACCACTTACCAGATTTCTAGGCTCCCATGCAGGGTAAATATATTGCTGCTGCTAGCAATGGTAGTACTAGTAAAGCATTTTGCCACAACCATAGACGGACAGCCAATGTTGTACTGATTTTTTGTGTGCCGTCAAGTCACAGCTGACTTATGGCGACCCTGAACGGTTTTCAAAGCAAGAGACATTCAGAGGTGGTTTTCCATTGCCTGTCTCTGTGTCATGACTCTGTTGTCCATCTCCCATCCAAATAATAACCAGGGCTGACCCTGCTTAGCTTCTGAGATCTAACAAGACCAGGCTAGTTTGGTGTTTTTGAAGTAAATGGATGTAAATCTTTTTAGGGTTGTACTAAGAGTGTGAATTATAAATGGGAAGGCCCAGCTGAAATCTCACCTCAGCCACAGATTCATTGACATTAGGCAAGCCACTATATTCTTAGCTTCCCATCTGCAATGTGGGGATAATATTGCTGGTCTACCTTACAGAATTTTCATAAGGATTATTAAGGCAATGCATATAAAATGTTTTAACATGCTCAGTTATCAACTGAAAGGCAATGTATACATTATTTTATTTACTTATAGTCCACCTTTCTTTTTAAGACTCAAGGCACATAACAAACATTAAAGTCCATGCAATAGGAACAGTATAAGATGAACAATAAACAATGCAGTAAGATTGCACTACAAAATTATTTTTAAAATGCAGTCAGAATGGACTAAGACATGGCACATCATAAGCAATGCAAAAACTGGATTACAAAAATTAGAAAAAGATGCAATAAAAGATTGCCATAAACTACAGCTCAGTTCTTTTATAAAAATGCCCTCCTGAACAATTCCAATTTACACATTTTGCAGAACAATCAAAGTATAGGAGCACTCCTCATCTTGTCAGGGAGGTCATTTCACAAACGGGGAGCCACAACAGAGAATGCTTGGGGTACATGCAGCTGCTGATCTTACCCATTCGCAGGGTGGCATCTTAAGCAAAGTTTGCTCAGATGGGTTGAGCCATCATGAGGGGCATATCGGGGGATGTGGTCCTTTAGATATTTATTTCTTTATTTCATTTATACCCTGAGAGACTGTGACTGGCCCAAGGTCACCCAGCTAGCTTCTATAGCACAAGTGGGGATTTGAACCTGAGTCTCCCAGATTCTAGTCTGACACTCTCAACTACTAAACAATTGTGAAGGGCTTTGTCAGCAAAGGTCAATACCTTGAACTGAATCCCAGAAATAATTGCTAACCAATTGAGTGACTGCAGAACAGGTATAAAAAGCATACTTCTTCTAGCTACTGATAGCCATTGAACCATGATGTTCTGTACTAGGGTTGTGCAAAAATATTTCCCCCGTAAATTTCAGGTTTGGGTTTATTGGGCCTGATTTTTTTGGTAAACCCAGAATAAGCCGAATACCCATACCAGTAAATATCAGTATTCAGCTTATTACTGGGTTTACTGAAAATTGTGGGTCCATTATAGTCTATTGGGATTTTTTCCGAAGCTCCTGTGGGGGCACTTTTGGAGATAGTGTGGCTGCAAGGGACTCTCCTTAGATGGTCACCAAAGTTTGGGGAACTTTGGAACAGGAGGTCCAATTTTATGGGCTTGCAAAGAAGTTGCCCCATCCTCCAGGCATTTGCAAGCCGAGCTGTCCATTGGTTTTCAGGTTCAGAAGTTCAGCATTGCCGAGGACTGGTGGAGCCGATTGACAGGCTGGCGCCTCAAAGTCTGGGGGCTCACTTCATATCTGGGGCATATAGCATGATATCCATGCAAATTAGCTTCCAAACTGAAGAAAACGGCTTAAATGCAAGAAAAGTAAGGCATGGAAAGCATCCTGTGAACACTCCTTTATTATGGTAATCAAAAATCTGATTTCAAAAGATGGTCACAGTGTGGGGAAACGAAGTCTCTACTCAGGGTGACCTTCAGTTTCAGAGCAGGTTTCGGGGGGGGGGTGAAATCAGAGCCAGACGAAATCATGACCAATGCAACTCTTGTGAAGGAGATTGCTCATCCGCGCGGGTTAGCAGTCTTCTTCAGAAGCCTGGTGGTAGCAGCAGTCGAAGCTGGCACTTTTTATTGGAGGGTATATCCCTCTGGACGGGACTTGATGAGCCCCATCTTTTTAAAAAACACTTATGCTTGATCCAGATCAACCCACTGAATGGTTGGTCAGACCAAGTTGGCTCTGATTACACGATCCCAACCTCAAAATGGCCCCAACTATGGGGCCCTAACAAAACCTGTCAAAATATAGAAAAATGGGAGAAAGCACAGAGCTATGCCTCTGAGTAAAGGCGAATAGCCAAACCTGAAAAAGCTGAATATTTATGAATATGAATATTTATTCAGCTTTTTCAGGAATTGCCTATTCAGCTTTGGGGAGATCCCCAGGTTTTGGCGTTCGGTAAACTCAAAGCCCGAATATTGCTGAAACGGCTAATTTTTGGGTTTATTTTCAGTTTGGGTTTATCGATATGCACAACCCTATTCTGTACCATGTGGAGTTTCTAGGTAGAGTCTATTACAATAGTCTTCCTTAAAGTAAATAAATAATAACTGATTAGATTGAGACGCTGTCGGTTTGAACTGTTTGTCTAACCTACTAAAGCAGTTCTGCTGATAAATGGTAGTAGATGCTCACACACAAACAGAATATTTTGGGGAGGTTGCTACATATGATGAGTTGTGGGTAGGGTTGCAAATTTCCTGGAGAAAAAAAATGTCCTGTTCCTTAATGGAGGCTTAACAAGATGTTATTTACCAGTTGATATTATTTACCTCCATGCCATGAAATGCTTCAACTGCCCATGTCCACATACTCACCTACTATTAAAGGGACACATCTCCAGGGCCACTGGTATCCTTAGTTGTGGGGAAACTCTTCCTTAACTTATGAAGCTGTGTTCTATACCAAGTCAGACCACTGGTCCATCTAGCTTAATATCATATATTGCAACTGAAAGCAGCTCTTCAAGGTCTTAGGGTGAGAAAATTATTTCCCACTACCCTGAGCTCCCTGGAAATGCCAGGGATTGAACCTGAGAACATACAAAGTGGATGCTCTTCCACTGAGCCACAGTCCTTCCTGAACTTTGACTGTGTAGACCATGCAGCCACCACTAGCCCCATCACTGTTGTCTGCTTTCCAGATGGGCAGCAACTACATGAGATACAGACGAACTAGTGTGCCCATGTGTCTGGGGGTATCTAATCAAGTGCAGATGCCCCTTCTATCTTCTGGGATTCCAGTCTGACTTGATTATATGAACTCCTCATTTAGCCACGGTTCCAGACAGTGGTTATTTGTCAGACTCCTAATCCACATATACTCCCCCAGAGTTGACACAAGCCTGCAGAAAAGACTCCTGTCTCTTTAGTAGAGGCTTAATGTGTGGAAATGAGCAGCTGAAAGGCTGAAGGTTTTCACAGCATGGAGTAGGGTTGCCAACCTCCAGGTGGTAGCTGGAGAGCTCTCCAGGCAGAAGAGATCAGATCACCTGGAGAAAAGGGCTGCTTTGGAAGGTGGACTCTATGGCATTATACCCCATTGAAGTTCCTCCCCTCTCCAAACCCCGCCCTCCTCATGCTCCAACCTGGAGTTGGCAGCCCTAGCATGGAGGTACATAACATCACTTGGTAAAAACATCTCATTAAAAGGACAAGACATTTTTCCCCCTTCAGGCAGTTGACACTCCTACATCTATCCATAGTCATTTGGCTAATTAGACTCATATTGATTGATCATCTTGATCATCAGTTTATTCACCATGGCTCTAATTTCTTTTTTTATTAATGTTTTATTTGTTTTTATATAAAGGGGTACAGAAAAAAAGGGAAAAGAATAGAAAAAGGGTAGATTTTACATTTCAGTTGTTGATTCCGTGCCCAAAAGGAACCTATTCCCATCCCACAGTAGTATCCCATATGCAAATTTTAAGTTCAGCTGAGAAATTCATTACTCAAAGTAACAGTGGTCTGAAATTGTTCTATAACATTGTTAAAAGAATCTAAATCTATTTATTAAGTCTATATGATAACAATACTATAATCCGATAACAATACTATAATCCAATATATAGAAAAGTCTTTCATATCATATTCGATCTTACCCCTAATCTCAAATTTAAAACATAATTATCTCATACACCTCCATCTAAGACTGATTGCCTTATCTGCTTGTCGTCACTAGACTCCAACCCAACAATTATTATACTATAATCCAGTCTCATTAATATATCATTTCATCCCTTATTTAAATCTGTACTATGGCTCTAATTTCTGATTGAAAATTCCATCAGGGGTTTACAGCAAGCTAACATTTTCTTTCCTTTTAAAGCTACATTTCCAAACATCAGAAGGGCTCACCAAATCATTAATGAGCCTGTGAACATGCGGTTTGGATATGGGGTATGCCACATTTTCTGAGCATTGGCCCTGAGTGAAGTTTTATCACCCCCCCCCCCCCAATGCAGTCATAAAACCAAGGCTGGGAGAAGAAATGTGGCTTTTGTAGCAGTTGTCGATTTTCAGATTTTTTAATAAGCTTCAGCCTTCCCTTTATTGTTTTTTTCTCTTTCAAATGCCAAAAGGCAAAATAACAAAATAAGACTAACTGTACTTTAAAAGCACATAAGTTTCTTACAAAGCAGTTCTGCTGGAATTAGACTGCTGGTTCTTCTTGCAAGAAGTGCTAAGGCACCATTGATCAAAATAGCCTGTTCTAATAACATTTGGAACGGAACAGTGTTGCAGAGTATACAAGCTTGTGTTCTCTTTATCCTACCGAAAGGAAGTCCACTAAAAATGTATCCTAGTGTTTACTTTCAGACCAGTCTCCAGTGATTAGAAGTGCATGCATATAAGTCCACAGCTACATGGCACAGCGCACAATTGTGGTTCCTTCCACAAGTTGTGCCAGTGCGTATGGACACTAGCCAAGGTTTTACCTCCCCCAGTATAACTGACCCAGTCTGTTCATGATCAGTCACTATGTACAGTACTGTGGCTTCTCTATACCCAGTCCTCTGTTCAGTTTAATTATCTATCATTCTACACTTAGACAGATTTAAGCAAAGCAATATGTTTAAATTGTCACTGCCTTATTTTTATTCTGAAGGAAACAGAAAAAGATGGAGGAACTATACATAGTTTCAGAGCTCTCTATGATTGTCACAGGACACAATCCAGCCAAATGTGTTTTTAAGTTCTGGTGATTTTGGCACTAAGACAAATGAGACTCCAATATGCTTACCTTTGTCTGAATGATCCTCATAAAAGTTTATATATGGCAAGCAGATGGGATATAGATCCTGCATCATCAATAGCTATGTAACAATTTCAGCAGGTGCAGAGGTGTTTTTTCAGTCCACGGTATTATAATATGAGAAGCTGCACCTGCCCAAGTTTCTTTGTCCATACAACTGTTTTCCTTTTAAAACTTATGCTGTGCTCTTTGTCCAAGAACTGAAGTGGTTTGTGTGTGTAAAGTGCTGTCAAGTCTTTACATACATAATTTCCAAGCAGCTTCCAGTCTTGGCAGCTAACAGGGCAAGACTTTTATACCTTCTGCAACAGAACTGCATTATGTGTCACCAGATAATGTTATTAAAGATACAGGGGCCAGGGACCGTACTACCACATTAGTTAGTAATGCTTTCAGTTCTTATTCCCCTGGTTTGAATTATCAGAATCAAGCATATAGATAAAGGATGCATCATTTTTCCTGCACAAGTGGAACAAAATTTATCTTATTAGAAGTATGTATATATGTATGAAGAGCCTCATGGCGCAGAGTGGTAAATTGCAGTGCTGCAGTCAAAGCTCTGCTCATGACCTGAGTTTGATCCCAACAGAAGTCGGTTTCAGGTAGCCGGCTCAAGGTTGATTCAGCCTTCCATCTTTCCGAGGTCGGTAAAATGAGTACCCAGCTTGCTGGGGGTAAAGTGTAGATGACTACAGAAGGCAATGGCAAACCACCCCATTACCATAGTCTGCCTAGTAAACATCATGGTGTGATGTCACCCCATGGGTCAGTAATGACCCGTTGCTTTCATAGAGGAATACCTTTACCTTTATGTATATGTTACCTTTTAGCACAAAACTTCTTCCAAAGCATTTACAATCTCATAAAATCATAATGAAAACCAATATAATATATTATCAGATAAATACAAACATCAACAAGAAGAGACAACACAAAAACAAATGATAGCAGAAGCAGCAAAAACTGCCATCCAAAGAACAACTGAAGTCCAAGTAGGTTTGTCAACCTCCAGGTGGGACCAGACTACAGAGATCAGTCCCCCTGGAGAAAATGACTGCTTGGGAGGGTAGACTCTATGGTGTTCTATCCCATTGGGGTCCCTCCCCTCCCCAAACCCTGCCTTCCCCAAGCTCCACCTCCAAATCTCCAGGTATTTCCCAATCCACAATTGGCAAGGGAGCAGTCCTGAAGGAATCCTAGTCCCAAAGTCTTTAGGGCTTCAAAGGACAAAACTTTAGCATGTTAGTGTGGCTGTAAAGCTCCTGAGGACTCTTGAGTCGAAGTCTGAACAGGGCCCAAGCTGTGGCAGTGGTGGGGAAAGGACTCTATCCTGCGTAGGCTGCAAGCCCATTACCAGTGAAATAATGTATTTTTGGCATTGCAGAAATAAAATGGTTTTTTTTTCTTTCATGTTCTGTGAGATGACATGTATGGGATGCTCATGTGTTACAAGTTTCTACAAGTCCCCAAGTAGGGTAGGTTTTTGGGGCAGAGCCTGAGGAGGGCGGGGTTTGGGGAGGGGAGAGACTTCACTGCTATAGAGTCCAATTGCCAAAGTGGCCATTCTCTCTATCAGCTGGAGATCAGTTGTAAGAGCAGGAAATCTCCAGCTAGTACCTAGAGGTTGGCAAGAAAAAAACAGTGCAAGCAAACTATATCAAATACATATATTCAGGATTCAACAAACAGTGCAAAAACACACAACAGTGCTAACACTAACAAGGTATCTATCTAAAGTATACACAATATGTACAAAGACTGTTCTAAATTAACAGCAAAATGCAATAAGGCACAATGGCTCTCTCCAGCAAGACAAGAGGAGTTCAATATATAAAACAGTCCAAAGCTAATAGCTTAATGATAGTAAGCTGTCAGCTAAGAAAAATAAATAGGGATGCCAGCCTCCAGGTGGGTCCTAGGGATCCCCTGGAATCATTTCCAGACTACAGAGATCAATTCCCCTGGATAAAATGGATACTTTGGAGGGTGGACTCTATGGCATTGTACCCCACAGAGGTCCCTGTCCTCCCAAGACTCTATCCCAAATCTCCAGGAGTTTCCCAACCTGGATCTGGCAACCCTACCCCTTTCGTACCCCGCCATTGGCCAAGGGGGACCTGGCAACCCTAGAAGTACCTTCTTTCTTATATTGCTAGAGATTAAAGTGGTAGTGTGGTTCAGTAATTGTAGTTGTAAAAGGCAGGATGTCTTTATCTCAGATCTTATCTTAACCATGAACCCAGGGGGTAGCCTAATAGTAGGGTTGCCAGCTCCAGGTTGGGAAATACCTGGAGAGTTTGGGGGCGGAGCCTAAGGAGAGTGGGGTTTGGGGAGGGGAGGGACTTCAATGCCATAGATTCCAGTTGCCAAAGTGGCCATTTTCTCTAGAGGAACTGATCCCTATCGGCTGGAGATCAGTTGTAATAGCAGGAGATCTCCAGCTAGTACCTGGAGGTTGGCAACCCTAACTGGACTCAAACCTAGCTTCTCTACTGCAGACCAACATGGCTGCCCTTCTTGTCTGGAGAACACCTGGAGGCTGGCAACCCTACTATCGAGGCACCTCACAATCCGCTCTCTGTTTCCTGAGAGCAAGAGGGGCAACCAGGGGAGACAATGACTTAGCAGATCTAGGTCTGACAGGGACTGCAGACTCAACTGCCCTCTGCCCTCATTGTTGCATTTTTGTAAAACAACAACAAAAATCACCTCCATATTTCCACTTTAACATGAATAGGCAGAATTTCCCTCCCTACGCCATTGCACTAGAAATATGACTGGGGAAAACTCTTATACAGAAATACCAATCAAAGATGATTCAGTGGGGAGTGAAGAGGGGCGAAATGTTTTGGTTGGATGAATTCCCCGTCAGGCACATATCTGCTGAGAAGGTGGTTGCCCCTCCACTGCCCCTGTTGCCCTCCTTACCCCGAGGAAGCAGAAGCTTAAAGAAAGAGTGGGAAAATGGAAATAGAAATCAAAATGCTGAAGCAAACATTGTGGTGTTTCACCAAATGGCAAGAATTTGCTTAACTGGCTTGGGTTCAAATGTTGGGGTTTTTACACTTCCAAGCTCAATAAATGGGGAATGTTACACTCAGATGTGGATTAATTACATTCGCAATGCACACTCCTAATTTCCAGTTTGGGGGTTGTGAGTTGCTGATATAATGTACAAAACATATTGGTATATTTGGTGACGTTGATAACAATCCTACCCAGAGTAAGTCATTAATCAGTATCAGGAGGATTCAGGTCAACTGAAGTTTTCAATGCAGAAAATGCTTTATTTGACAAAGAGGAGTGTAGGGTGAGAGAGTTTTAATGCAATCCACATCCTATTGAATTCAGAGGCAAATGTCCTGCTCATTGAATGGTTGTTGATTGCACTAAAAAGCAATGTCCTCTAAAAGCCTGGCTATCCAGTGGATATATGGGTGATTCATTGCCTCAACATCTCCAGCTAATTGGCAAGTTCTTGATTCTGCCCAGAATGATTCATTGTTTCAACTGTTATAATCCACCACAGAATCTTAATTGTGTGGCTCAGGTCTGTGGAGAATATGCTCTTTATCCTGAATATGGACTTCAATTTCTGTTATTCTCTGCTTTTCTCTGTGTTTTTCTGCTCGCCATATAATCACAAAGTCTTTATCCTCAGTCACTCCCGTAAAAGAAGAGTGAAAAAGGTGGCAGATGGAGGTGCTCTAGCAAAAGGGCTCCATACCAGCTGCTAGACTCCTTGTCACCAATCTGATTGGTAGACTAAACAGCCAGGACCCAGTCTGATCTTTCTCTCATTCTCTCTCCCATGTGAGGCAAATGCTTCAGGAGTAGACAACTCAGGCTATCGAGGAGAAATCACCATGACAGCACTCTTGCTAACAAGAGGGTTGGTTTTTTTTTTTTTTGATGCAATGGTTAGCATCAAAATTGGCAGCAACTCACAGTGGTGAAGGCTTGGAGGTGGGGCTAGAAACAGTGGAATTCGTAAGACTGTGTGATTGGTGGCATGGCAAGGAATCATGTTGGCTTGCTTGAAAGAAGCAAGAAAACAAGACACTCATCGTGCTGTGTGGGAAGTGTTCAAGAATCCTCTGCTTTGTGCTCCATCTTACTGTGTTAGAATGTACTTTGTACCCACAGAACACACAAAACTCTTATATTAAATTCCCCCCCACCAGGAGATGTAAGTAATCTACAGAATTATGTCAAGATTTCAAGGTCCCCAGCCCCATTCAGTTCTCACATGCTGGCTACTTGGTTATTTCTTATGAAATAAGGAGATCCTGGAAACACTCTGCCACAGTATTATTGGGTCAGTCCAGCATCTTATGTTAATTGGCCTGCAGGAAAATTCCCTGCCCACCCCTCCAGCCTTAATGTGTGGAAATGCAACACTGAAGCTTTTTATGGCAATGACATAAATAATGTACCATTAAGTCTCTATTAAAAGGACAGGACTTTTTTTTTTTTTTGCTTCAGGTAACCCTAGTATGATTGTCAGTAGCCTGGAGGAAAATATTCTGTCCCTTTACTAGAGGCTTCATGAGATTTTAATTTCCAGTTGATGATATTTACTTCAGTACCATAAAAAGAGGCAGCAGCTCCGCACATTAGCCTCTATTAAAGGGACAGGAGGACATTTCGCTCCAGGTCTGTTGGCATTCTTATTGTGAGGAAAGGAATGAGACAAACTATGAACCCTATCCCCCTCAGCTAGAGAAAAAGGGGTTACACATCCCCTGTTCTCTCAGCTTCCTGGTGTGGTGTGTGACTTAACCCTTCCCCCCAATTCCTTCCGGGTTGGTCTCATCTTTCCATTGAGTTTATGTGATGTTTCCCAACCAGATCCCTCCCTCCCTCCTTTGCCACACCTTTATTCCAGTAGGCCTTATTCATGAGCAGGAGGCCCCCCTTGAGCCTTCTTTCTTCTTGATGTTTGGCCAAGTGGGCACTGCCACATTCACATCCATTCCTTATACTCTTAGTTATTTATTTGCAGAATTTATATCTCACCTTTCCACAGCTAACAATTTAAAAGATACATGATAAAATTACATTAAAAAACTTTTTCCTCTTCCTTTCTTCATTCTTCTCTTGTTTGGTACCCCAATTTTTCCTTCCCCCAGTTGCCTCTCTCTTTCCCACACCCATCTAAACGATTAGCAAGAGCCTTAGCCTCTTTGGTAATCAATATGTCTTCTTTGCTTTAATATTCTTTAAAGTGCCATATGCATTGACAGCATAATCATGATTCAATGACTCCTACATCACTGAAAGCAATGGGTTTAGACTGGAATAACTTGCCTTGTTAGGTAGGGTTGACTGAGCTCATCATGTCCACTTGTTGTTTTTTCTTCCAGACTTATTGACTGGGAGATTCCCTGATAATCTAAATGAGCCAGTAAGAAACAGCTGGTTTCTCTCTTCTGGAAGTGGATGTCTTATCAGGATTTCGGTTGTTAGGAAGAAGCAGATATCAGGTGAGGAAACTTTGTTTACCAGCTGGGTCTTCAAAGGAAGATCAGTAGGGAGAGTCTTTTCTCTTTAGACACCTTCTTGTCTGGACAGCTAGATTCGAGTCCAGTAGCACCTTACAGACCAACAAGATTTTCAGTTTATAAGCTTTCGAGAGTCAAAGCTTTTTGATGAAGTATCTAACAAAGGGAGCTTTGACTCTTGAAAGCTTATACCCTGAAAATCTTGTTGATCGGTAAGGTGCTACTGGACATAGGGTTGCCAGGACCCTCTTCACCACTGGCAGGAGGTTTTTGGAGTAGACCCTGAGGAGGGAGGGGTTTGGGGAGGGGAGGTACTTCAATGCCATAGAGTCCAGTTGCCAAAGCGGCCATTTTCTCCAGGTGAATTAAATCCTAACAGCTGGAGATCAGTTGTAATAGCAGGAGATCTCCAGCTAGTACCTGGAAGTTGGCAACCCTAACTGGACTCGAACCTAGCTTTTCTACTGCAGACCAACATGGCTGCCCTTCTTGTCTGGATAACCTCAGATAACAGGACATGGCTTAGTCATGGTCAGTAAACATGGGCCCAATTTGATGGTATCAAATTTTCTTTCAATACTTGGTGTATGTTCAGCCAAAGGTATGAATTTTTACACCGCTGATATCAATTGGGCATATCTTTAAATCAGTCTCATTGAAATCAGTGTGATATCTATTTATTTAAAATATTTACATCTGCTTATTGGTTGAAAGATGTATCAAGCATTTTATAATAAACAGTAAAAAAGAAAGACCATTTAAAGTACAACAGAACCTCACAATAAAAAATAAAAAGGGGCAGAAAAACAACCAGCAGGTAGATACTTCAATAAAACATTTTGGCAGTACCGACAAATAAATAACATCAATTTGAACCAAGCCTGGTGAAGCCAGACTGGCTTGATCAATTTTTTGAAGATCAAAAAAAACAGAGCAAACCATCCTTCATGGGGAGAAGGTTTCATAATGTTGCTGCTATCACCAAGGAGGCCCTGATCCATGTTACCACTTGCCATACTACTTCGTAGGTGAAGGTAGAGGAAGACTTTTCTAGATGCTCTAGGTTGATGGGAATAGGAAGGCTTATGTTGTCGAAGATGATCCTTAGATCATTTTAGGTCATTGAAGTTGCTTAACCATGTCAGGATTGTGATATAACAAACTGTGCTTTAGGCATGGTCCACATGGAAGTTCTTCAACACAAGTCCTGTGAAAATGAATGCAAGATGCTCAAACATGCAGTACTGCTCTTGCCCAGGTCCCGCTCATTTTTAATAAAGCCTGCAAAAGAGAACTTCAAGGGGTTTCGTGCCTTTTATTTATCAATATTTGGACACTCCACAAGCAAACTGGACTTAGAAGACTTTAGAATTTGGTATTTTAAATTGGGAGATCATTGTAATTTTATGTTTTAAATTCACAAGAAGCAGATGACTGTCATAAAAAGAAATCGGTTCAGGGTTTGAAATTGGATATTTCACTGCGGAAGTATGCTAACAAATGAAACTATAAGTTCCCCTGCTGTACAAGTTAGAGCGGAAATCATTGCAAGATTGGCATTTTATGCCAGTCAGTCTCAGAAATATTTTCAGTCTGCAGAGCATGGAAAAGTATCAGACCAAGACTTCTTTCATATACTGTGGAACTCTGCTTTGCTCAGTTGTACTAACAGATATAGGGCTGTCAAAAAAAAAAAAATTCGGTACAGTTCGGATTCGGCCGAATTTGGCCCTTGTGGGTTCGGTACGTGCCGAAGTCCGAACTCCCCCACTTCGGATCCGTTCAATTCGGCGGGAATTCAAAGTTCGGAAACAAATTCGGTTGAATAAAGCCATTAAAAACACAATCGCGCCTTTCCGCGGCTCTGGGGGGGGCATTTTTGGGGTTAGAGGTCCCAAACGTTCGGCAGAGCTTCAAAGGAAGTTTATTGAAAGACTCCCCAAGTTTTGTAAAGATTGGGTCAGGGGGGGCTGAGATATGGGCCCTGAAAGGGGTCCCCCCCACCCTTAATGTGCATCTCTCAGCAGAGCTTGCCACCCACGCACAAAGCTCCCAGCCCCGACAACAGCTGAGAAATTTGCAAAACAACACAACCTTGTTAAACAACACCTTTGCAACACACAACTGAAACCTCCCCCCTCAAGCCAGGGAGCGAGAGACTCGAGGGGGAACACACACCCCAGGCAGAACCGACGAAAGCCCCCTTTGGCTTCCCCCCCCCACAGAAACTGCTCCCTCCCCACACACACACAGACTCTGCTTTCCCCCCCACACACACACATACACAGGAGAAAAATTATAGATTAAAGCCCCCAAAGGGGTCTTACTGTGGCTGTCTTCTGTTCCATCAAGAGGGGCTGAAGAGGACTTGTAATCCAAGATGATTCCAATTAGGCACGGAACGTTTTGCTCTGGAGATGCACAGGATCGGCTGATCCATTCATCCCAATAGGGAAAAGGGGAAAGGGGAAAGGGGAAAGCCCATATCTCGGGACCCCCTGACCCAATGTTCACAAAACTTGGGGGGTATCTTAAGAACACTGGTCTGAAACTCCGCTCAAAGTTTGGGATCTGCACCCCCAAAAATGCGCCCCCTGCAGCCATGGAAAGAGAAAAGGGGGGAGGTGATATTTCTGCCCCCACTGAACCCATCTTTACAAAACTTGGGTAGTATCTTAAGAATAATTGACTGAAGCTATGCTAAAAGTTTGGGGGCTATATCCCCAAAAAAGCGCCCCCTGCAGCCACATAAATGGAAAAAGGGGGGAGGGAAAAGGGGGAGAGCCCATATCTCGAGACCCCCTGACCCAATGTTTACAAAACTTGGGGGGTATCTTAAGAACACTGGTCTGAAACTCCGCTCAAAGTTTGGGATCTGTACCCCCAAAAATGCGCCCCCTGCAGCCATGGAAAGAAAAAAGGGGGGAGCCCATATCTCGGGACCCCCTGACCCAATGTTTACAAAACTTGGGGGGTACCTTAAGAAGCTTCATCTGAAGCTCCAGTGAAAGTTTTGTGTCTGTACCCCAAAAAATACGCCCCCTGCAGCCACAGAAAGGAGCGAATGTGCACAAGCACCCCCACACACACGAGGATTTCGCTCGCTCTCGCTCTCTCCCTGGCCGGGCCGCACATCAGCTGATTCCTCCAGTACTCAATCCTGACTGATTGGCCAGAAGAAGACCCAGCTTGCCCACCGATTGGCCGGGGGAGGAGAATGCTGCTTACTGACGGTTATGCTGCTTACTGACGGCCGAATTTGCCGAATTTATTCGCGAACTCCCGAACTCGCTGAATTCGGCCCCCCCGGTTGCCCGCCAGTTTTGAGTTCGGTTCCTCTCGAACTAAAAACCACCGAATCAGGGGAAATTCAGCTGATTTTCAGTTCGGGCCGAACCGAATTGACAGCCCTAAACAGCTATACTAAAAATTGTCTTTGAAGTGACTGGAAACAATCTCCAGTTGGATCTTAAGGTTCTTCTGTTGTGCTCTTTGAAAGACTTTGTGAAGCTAAATGGTAGAGAATTAATTGTGTATCAGCAGCATGAAACCAGGGGTTTGCACTGAGGTGGGATGAAACTGCCTCTTCTACCTTTTCCATCAGTCAAGTTGCAAGTGGGAATTATCATTTCATTATCTTTTATTCAAAAAAGTCTATATAGCACATAGGCTTTTAGAAATAATAATATAGCAATAATTAAATTACAAGAAAAAAAGGAACATCCGGGGAAAGTAAATATTCAAAACATATTTTAAGATTGTGAATTAAAATTACAATTAAAATAGCCACAGAATCACAGGTTATTTAACTAGGCACTGAATCAATGGCAGTAGCTCAAATTTTTAGTGCAGCTGAGATATATTTGGCAGCTGTCAGAGATATGTGATTTTTGTTTCCAAGCAGAAGACTGAGTATGTGATAGTCTTCCGAATGGCTAAGAAAAGTTACAAGAGGGGGAAATATCCGGGAAGCCCTTAAACTGACATAGAATTTACATATAAAGGAAAAATGTTTCAGGGTTTCAGGCAACTCAAGACTACAAGAACAAATCCTTTGACCACGTGGTATTTTAGAAAATCTCCCAAAGAGATCAGCAATTGGTGAGGCATTGAAAAGGACCAGGGAGAAGAAAAGGTGATAAGAGGAAACCATGAGAAAATATAGATACTTATTGCCAGCAAAAGGTCTTGAAGAAGTAAAGCCCAGGTATAGGGCTGTCAAAAAAAAAAAATTCAGTACAGTTCGGATTCGGCCGAATTTGGCCCTTGTGGGTTCGGTACGTGCCGAAGTCCGAACTCCCCCACTTCGGATCCGTTCAATTCGGCGGGAATTCAAAGTTCGGAAACAAATTCGGCCGAATAAAGCCATTAAAAACACAACCGCGCCTTTCCGTGGCTCTGGGGGGGGGCATTTTTTGGCTTAGAGGTCCCAAACTTTTGGCAGAGCTTCAAAGGACGTTTATTGAAAGACTCTCCAAGTTTTGTAAAGATTGGGTCAGGGGGGGCTGAGATATGGGCCCTGAAAGGGGTCCCCCCCACCCTTAATGTTGTGCATCTCTCAGCAGAGCTTGCCGCCCACGCACAAAGCTCCCAGCCCGACAACAGCGGAGAAATTAGCAAAACAACTGCAAACACAACCTTGTTAAACAACACCTTTGCAACACACAACTGAAACCTCCCCCCTCAAACCAGGGAGCGAGAGACTCGAGGGGGAACACACACCCCAGGCAGAACCGACAAAAGCCCCCTTTGGCTTCCCCCCCACCCACAGAAACTGCTCCCTCCCCACACACACACAGACTCTGCTTCCCCCCCACACACACACACATACACAGGACAAAAATTATAGATTAAAGCCCCCAAAGGGGTCTTACTGTGGCTGTCTTCTGTTCCATCAGGACGGGCTGTAATCCAAGATGATTCCAATTAGGCACGGAACGTTTTGCTCTGGAGAGATACACACAGGATCAGATCGGCTGCCCCATTCATCCCAATAGGGGAAAGGGGAAAGGGGAAAGCCCATATCTCTGGACCCCCTGACCCAATGTTCACAAAACTTGGGGGGTTCCTTAAGAAGCTTAATCTAAAGTTCCAGTGAAAGTTTTGTGTCTGCACCCCCAAAAATGCGCCCCCTGCAGCCATGGAAAGAGAAAAGGGGGGGAGGCGATATTTCTGCCCCCACTGAACCCATCTTTACAAAACTTGGGTAGTATCTTAAGAATAATTCACTGAAGCTATGCTAAAAGTTTGGGGGTTATATCCCCAAAAAAGCGCCCCCTGTAGCCACATAAATGGAAAAGGGGGGAAGGAATAGGGGGAGAGCCCATATCTCGAGACCCCCTGACCCAATGTTTACAAAACTTGGGGGGTATCTTAAGAACACTGGTCTGAAACTCCGCTCAAAGTTTGGGATTTGTACCCCCAAAAATGCACCCCCTGCAGCCATGGAAAGAAAAAGGGGGGAGCCCATATCTCAGGACCCCCTGACCCAATGTTTACAAAACTTGGGGGGTACCTTAAGAAGCTTCATCTGAAGTTCCAGTGAAAGTTTTGTGTGTGCACCCCAAAAAATGCGCCCCCTGTAGCCACAGAAAGGAGCGAATGTGCACAAGCACCCCCCACACACACACGAGGATTTCGCTCTCTCTCTCTCTCTCCCTGGCCGGGCCGCACATCAGCTGATTCCTCCAGTACTCAATCCTGACTCAATCCTGGCCAGAAGAAGACCCAGCTTGCCCACCGATTGGCCGGGGGAGGAGAATGCTGCTTACTGACGGTTATGCTGCTTACTGACGGCCGAATTGGCCGAATTTATTCGCGAACTCCCGAACTCGCTGAATTCGGCCCCCCCGGTTGCCCGCCAGTTTTGAGTTCGGATCCGTCCGAACAGAAAAGCAACGAATCAGGGGAAATTCGGTTGATTTTCAGTTCGGACCGAACCGAATTGACAGCCCTACCCAGGTACAATGGACAGCAAATTTGTTTGGTATCCAATAGAAGATGACTCCAGTCTACTAGTTCAAGGTGTTTTTTAATCAGAGTACAAGCTGTATCAAAGCCTAGCTCAGACAAGCTAGAGAGGGAAAACCTAACTTCTAGAGTGATGTGGTGCTAATTTCAAACAGTGTATTAGTTGCATTATAAAGAATTAGTAATGATGGCAAAGCAGGATGTGATTTCCCACACTGTGATTTCCCACAAAATATTGGATACTTTTGGATACATTGCTGGTTAGCCCCCCACTTCCATTTCCATATATCTGTCTATGCAGTGTAGCATGTCCTACTATTTCTGAAATGTGGCTATTAGGAGCCCTCCCCCCAAATATTTGGAGTTTCCCCAAACAGAAACAAATCAAATAAAAGAACAGATGATTTGGCTAGCACCATGCTTCCGTGTCACAGGACTCTTAATGGAGGCAGGAACAGAGAAATCAAAACAGAAGAATTAGGACCATTTGGAGCCAAATATTTATCTTCTTTTTACTTTTTTATTTTGCATTTTTTACCTTGCTGCTTGGCTCCTTATGGGTCTCAGGGTGGTTTAGTCCACATTAAATATAAAGCAACAATATACAATTATTATTAAAGCCAGCTAAAACCAAAAAATATTTTAAAATAAAAGCAGCCAGAAACAGCAACTGAAAACCTTAATTTCTGTTTTCAATTTTCAGCAGCTGACATGTCAACAAAAATCCAGCCAGACTCCCCAATACTGGCTAATATTAAACAGTTTTTCACTTTCTCTTAAATAAGAGAGCTAGCTTAATGGACTTCTCCAGGGAGATAGTTCCACACTTATGGGCACCACCCATAAGAAACTTTGTCCCTCAACCCAACCAATCTAACTTCAGATAAAGATGGCTCTTATTGTATAAGGAAGTTGATATGGGAAGGAAAATTTCCAAGGTTTCCTGGACCCATGTTATGCTACAAAGCCCATAAGCCAGTGCTTCTCAAACAATAGGGTAGACCACAGTGGTACTGTACAGGCTAGACCTTGGGCTACCAGGCTGGAGCCCCTGCCCCTCCCCAGTGGCACAACAGGAGGACCCCAAATGCAGCCATGCAACTCCTACCTTTAGCTGTGTACAGGCACAGGTATATTAAACAATGGTGGCCTTTTATGTTACTTTTCACTACAAGGAGGAGGAGGAGGGACCATAGTGAAGAGCAACAGAGGAAGGGAGAGGAACAATAACTGGCATAGGGCAGCAGGAGGAGGAGGAAGTCAATAGTTCATCTTATTCATATTTCAGAGTAAAACCCACTGAACAAGATAGAACTTCCTTCAGAATACAAATGCATCGGATTGCATTGTAGTAGGTGCTAGAATCTCTAGGGTGCACATGGCACAGCGGAATTGCATTAGGTTGCGGCTTGAGGAAATAAAGTTCACATGAAGTCTTTTATCTTAGTAAATAAATAAATAAATTTTATTTGCGGCAAGTATGCCAGATAAAACAGGTAAAACAGAAACTGACCATACAGAGTAGATGTTTACAACCAAGCCAACAAAATTAGGAATCACCCAATTTGACATTTCCACAGATTTAGGAAGTACATTAAGGTGACGTAGCTTCATTGCTACTGCACAGTATTTTGCGACCTGGGTCAGTGGTCGGCAAACTCATTAGTCAACAGAGCCAAATATCAACAGTACAACGATTGAGATTTCTTTTGAGAGCCAAAACGCCTTTTAACAACCATTCATGCACGGGAGGTTTTGCCTTGGATTTGCTGCTCTCTCGATGCACATTTTCCCCACCTGCATTCTCAAAACTCTGCAGGGGGTTTTATTGTTGAGTTTTGAGAATCTGGATGGGGAAAATGTGCATCTGAGTGGCAAATCCAAGGCAAAACCTCCCATTCATAAATGGCCAATAACCCCCCACGCAGAGTTTTGAGAATCTGGATGGGGAAAATGTGCATCTGAGTGGCAAATCCAAGGCAAAACCTCCCATTCATAAATGGCCAATAACCCCCCCACGCAGAGTATTGCGAATCTGGATGGGGAAAATGTGTATCTGAGTGGCAAATCCAAGGCAAAACCTCCCATTCATAAATGGCCAATAACCCCCCACGCAGAGTTTTGAGAATCTGGATGGGGAAAATGTGCATCTGAGTGGCAAATCCAAGGCAAAACCTCCCATTCATAAATGGCCAATAACCCCCCCACGCAGAGTATTGCGAATCTGGATGGGGAAAATGTGCATCTGAGTGGCAAATCCAAGGCAAAACCTCCCATTCATAAATGGCCAATAACCCCCCACGCAGAGTTTTGAGAATCTGGATGGGGAAAATGTGCATCTGAGTGGCAAATCCAAGGCAAAACCTCCCATTCATAAATGGCCAATAACCCCCCACGCAGAGTTTTGAGAATCTGGGTCTTTTGCCTCACCTACCTGCCCGGTCCCTTTAACCGTAGATGCCGGGGGGTTGAACCTGGGACCTTCTGCGTGCCAAGCAAAGACTGCCGCTGAGCCACAGCCCCTCCCCATGGCCCTCCAAGGTCTCAGGGGGAGGTCTTTCCCATCACCTGCTTTCCCGGTCCCTTTAACTGGAACAGCCGGGGGTTGAAGCCGGTGTCTCCTGCTCGCCGCCAGACCCCCCTGCCCCCCGGGGCTCTCGGCGCCGCTCCAGCACCGCCCAGCCCTGACTTCCTGCTAAATTTAGATGGGGGGACGCCGCCGAGGGGCCTGGCCGGCTCCCCCTCCAGCCTGGCCAGCGGCCGTGCGCCCTGGCGAGTCCCCGCCGGTACTGCCCTCCTGCGCTCGGCCCGGCGTTTCCGGGGCTCACCGTGCTTGCCGTAGTAGTTCTCCTCGCCGCCCGCCAAGCCCGCCGCCCGGGCTCGGTCCTGCCCGCCACCTCCTCCTCCTCCTCCTCAACGCCTCAGCCTCCTCCGCCAGCCAAAACCAGCGGGAAAAATCCCGCCCGCTGATTGGCTGCAGCCGCCTGCCTTGGCGCCGCCGGCCCTCGAGCGCCATGTGCAAAACCCGGCTGCGCTGTGAGGGGAGGGAAAGGGGGGGAGGAGGAGGAGGGCACTTTCCAGAGCCGCACTCAAGGGGCCAAAGAGCCGCATGCGGCTCGGGAGCCGTGGTTTGCCGACCACTGACCTGGGTGGTGATTGGAGAGCTGTCCCCCAGCAGAAACCTTTTGGTCCATTCACCCTCATCACCATATCCCATTTCCCTAATCAAAGGGTCAACTTTTATCTTAGTAAACTAATATGAGACCTTTATTATAAGGACCTCAATTCTAGACAGGCTAGAGCAGGGATAGCATTCTAAACTACCTAGCTAGGATGGATGGAAATGCAAAAAAAGCATATCTCGCTCTCATGGTTGCAAGATGGAGAAAGAGAGAGAGGGTGTTAGCTGGAAGGAAGGAAGAGTTCCTGAGGCGAGCAATCTACACATCAAAGGGACGGTATCAGAGCAGTAAAAAGGAAGAGATACACAGGTCCTGACCTATCTATCACTCTGACTCTCTATAGTCCCCTTCTGAAGTCTGAGGCTAAGAGACAGAGCAAAGGCCTTCACTTCCAACAGTCGAGCCTGAATGGGGGGAGAGAGCAAGTGACCAAAGCAAGCTACGTCAAGGGACACACACTCTCACACATAGCCCTGTATCCAACAACATCACTAAACCTGCCTAAATAATAGTAACGATGGAGATGAAGCATTTGGAAATGGAGTTCAGGATGACATACACTTTGAATATATACTTTGCCTATTAATTACAGAGTATCTGCTTACATTTACAAGCAGCAAATATCTATATTTCTCATTGTGTCACTCAGCTTTGCTTTGTGAACTTTTAATGTTCACAATTTGTACTCGGTCAGTGCTATCCTACACATGTTTAATCATAAATAAATAATTCACATAAATAAATAGTCATCCTTTTGATTGGACTTACAAATAAGTATGCATAGGCTTGCAGGCTGGAACAGTTTTAGTTAGTTGGTACTGAATCCTGAACCAAGGTCAGGGTAGGAACACAAAACTATTAAATCCAGAGTCTTAACTGACTTCACCACTTGTAGAACCTCTCCCTTTGAGGTGTGTGGTAACTAGGAAGGAGTACATGGAATTCTAGAGAGGGGTGAAAGCCTAAAGTAAGTGGAGTCTATTATGTCCACAATCAGCTGAGATCTAGGTGATAATCATTTGGCAGAGGAATTTCAATGATCCACATTGGATTTTAATCCTCAGGTGGTCTCATCTCAAGAGAACTCAGAAAGAACTGCTGGTTTTTTCTTGTGTTGTTCTTCTGTACATCTTTTTAAGGAAGGGGTCAGAGATACCCTGATTTATCCTTCCCATGTTGGGATTAAAATCACAGTCCTCAGATCCTCACATGTGTATATGAAACTGGCTTATTCTGAATCAGACCACTGGTCCATTATTCTGCCTGCACTAGCTAGCAGCAGTTATTCAGGGTCTTAGGCACAGAACAGACTTTGCCATAATATATGAGATCCTTTAACTGGAGATTCCTGGGATTCAGCCTGGGACCTTCCCCAAACAAAGACTGTGATCTGCCTCTAAACCACACCCTCTTTACAGTAGCAGTAAGCTAGAAGTACCCAACCATATGCAAGGATATGGAACACAGGATTTGCTCTAGGCTCAGGAACCCCAGAAAGTATTGTAAGACAGGGGGCTAGTTCAAAAAGAATGGGCAATATTTCATGAAAGGATAGATTGCAGGAGATTAGAAAAGGATTGACCTAAATAATTATCAACTCTTTTTTAGAGGCTTCCTATCCTGCACGCAGAAGATCCCAGTTTCAATCCCTGGCATTTCCAGGTAAAACAATCAGGTAGCAGATGATGTGAAAGACCTTTGCTTGAGACCTTGTAGAGCTGCTTCTAGTTAGACTAGACAATACTGACCATGATAGATCAATGATCTGACACAGTAGGCGTCAGCTTCATGTATTCAGGTGAAACCTGCAGGATTTGCAATGGGTTGCAAGAGGGAGAGAAAACAGAATTAGTTACAAGGTTTGTTATTGGTTAAAGTGATCATTACTATTTGAATCCAACTGATATCTCTCATTCAGTCTTTGCATGGTGCTCAAATACATGCTACCACTTTCCTATATAGTCTGCTGTTTGAGTTCAAATTACTCACACTGGCCAACCCCATGCCTCCAGATTTCATTCTCAGCCACTTTGATACCATGTGGACCAACTAAAAGATCAACACAGGATTTGGGACCTTTTCCTTACCTCAGAACATTAATGCAGGGGCAAGGGAAACATTTGCAGTAGAGGATTGGTGAGAACAAGCAGAATTGTTAACCATTTCCTTTCAGCCTTCTAAATGAAAGAACCTCCTACTGCTATTTTAGCCCATATTTTCCCAGCCAGATTCCTAGACTGGACATAATCCTGGCTTTGAGAAGAATTTACATGGATGAACTAATAGACACAGGAAGTTTTAGACATACCTTATTAATACCTGCCAATCACCCCTTCAGTTTTCTCCCCCACCTGCACCCACCCAAAAATATGGTGTTCCTACAATTGCAGTTTTGGGACCATGCCTTTGCTACAATTGTGTGTGTTGCTTCAGCTCATGGCTCCAAAATTCTCCTTAGGTACTATGGGTGACACTACATATGACCAATATAGTTTACAATAGAGTCTTCAGTGCAAAGACCATCTCCAGTTTGTGGGATATCTGTTACTTTTGACAAATAATCTAACCAGGGTGCCTCTGTCTATTGGGACATTAGTTCTGCTGAGCTATAAAGAGGCAGCAATACCGCAGAGAGACATAGCACCATGGTTCTTATCTCCTCTTCCCCCAGAGGAAAATGATTTCTATAAAAGCTCTTTGTGTGGGGACACCGTGCACACTCTCCCGGGTGATGTGTGTGCCCATAAATCATGACTTTCTGTGATTTATACACAGGTTCACAGGTTAGGTAGTTGCAGTAAACAGAATAAACAGAGCTCACTCAGGCTGAATTTATGGGCAGAAGGGAAGGCTCTTTAACCACCAAAGAAAGCCACTTTGTAGTCCCTTTTGTGTCCTCCCCCGTCTTTGCAGACTGATGGCTTTCACATTTATTTCCAAATTTCAGAGAACTGGAATTATGGCAGTTTTTAGGAATGACCCAGTAACCATGCCACTGGAATAAGATGATGAATAATTCTGGACTGCACTGATGATTCTCACAATGACCCCGTGGCTAACCAGCCCAAAGTGTGCCAATGATGTTACCTATTTATTTGCGGTATGCTGTGCAGAGGTTCTTGCAATCTAGTGGCAAAATCAGTGCTTCTCCAGACAAATTGCTCTCCTGTGTGTTAAGATTAGTGGTGATGAAATTGTGCTTGCTTGCTGAGGCCAATAGTGCCATATTTTCTCCTTGTTAGTGAACTTTTGTGCAAGCATTTGTACGTACAAGACCTCGGGCAAGTTTTCCCACCAACTGGGAGTGGCTCATGAAAAATCTTTATGCAATGCTTTGAGCTACTGGAAGGACCAGTGTGGACAGAATGAGCTTATCATAGCATAGCTTTCCCCCACTAAGTAAAAACTGTTCTAAGCCGATGGAAGGGTACCATAAAGTCCAGTCCATAATAAATGGGGTGTGCAGGAGGATCTTTGCTGCTAAAGGCAATGGTCAGGCTGAGGGGATTACCTCTTTGTAGCTTCCCTCCCCACTTTTCTTTTGAAAAGCAGTGTAGTTGGGCACTCCAAGCAAAATCCTTTTGATTTTATTATAGTACCTTCCACCCGGATGGAACCAGAAAATTATATTAACAATTGATCCTACAACTATTACCAATTGCATGATTGCTAAGGTTCCCAAGTCTCTCTTCACCACTGATGGGAGGTTTTTGGGGCGAAACCTGAGGAGGGTGGAGTTTGAGGAGGGAAGGGCCATGAAGTCCAATTGGCAAAGCCACCATTTTCTCCAGGTGAACTAATCTCTATTGGCTGGAGATCATTTGTAATAGCAGGAGATCTCCAGCTACTACCTGGAGGTTGGCAACCCTAATGATTGCATTGGCCACTAAATTCAGTCACCTGTATCAATGTGAGCTCTAGCCCTGCGGCAGACCTTAAACAGATTCCAGCAGACGGCAAATCCACAAAAGCAGTTTTATTGGTTATCATCGACAGGTTTCAGAAGCCATATTCAGAAGGACACTAGTAAGGGGCAAAGGCAAGGTGCAGAGCATATATGGAAAAGCAACAGGAGATAACTGGTAACCTAGGCAACCCCCTTCCCAGAGGCAGGAAGGAGCACTTGGCAACAGTATGGGAATTTAGGAAGACTAAACACGGGGCACAGATTGACCTTGGACAGAACAGCACAACAGCACCTGGGAGCAGCACAATCGCACTACCGCATACCATTCTCAAGGCTTGCTCCTGACACTCAAGGACAGCTGCTTTTTGCTTATCAGATGCTACAGATGAACTACAGATGGAAATCTGTAGATGAAAAGCCAGAATGTTATAGTAGTTAAGGTGTCTGACCTGGATGACTGGGGTCATTTATGCATGGGAGTTTTACCTGAGGTTTGTTGCTTGCTAAACCCACACTTTCGTGTTGGGAATCTATGCACCAGCAGTCTCCAAGCTCAAATCAAGTCCTGCCCCTTTAAATGCTGCTTTGAAATTGGCTTTCTTGTAGTGCTTACTGTGAGAGCAAATTCCCCCCAAAAACCCAAATGCCACATAAAAAAGCATTTTGAGAACATCAACAACAACCCCCCCCACACACACACAAACAGAGCAATCTGAAAGGGGGGGTGAGAAATCCAAGCCTTGGTTTTAAAAAGATTTCCTTCTGCTCACAAAGAGCTCTCAGGAAGCAGGAAGTATTTGAATCCCTGCCTCTGGACATACTGCTTTATAATTGGCTGTGAAAGAAACCAGGCTTGCGTGTCCCACATTTTGCCTTATGCATGGGGATTTCACCCGGGCTTTTCTCCGGGAAGGTAAAAGAGTTAGGTTAACAGAGGAATGGGAAGACCCGGACATTGCAAGGGCTGGGGACAAGTTCATCTCTAATGGAGGGAAAACTCATGCATAATTCCAAGGAACAACTGATTCAGATCGGGGGCAAATGTGAGTGAAAGTACCCATGCATAAACGACCCCACCAAGAAGTTCACTAGGTGATTTTGGGTCAGTTAATCTCTCTCAGCCTAACTCACTTCACAGGGCCACTGTTATTGTGAGGACAGAACAGAGGAAAAGATGAGAATGATGTAAGCCATTTTGGATTCTGGTTGAGAAGAGAAGTGAGGTATAAATACCTGAAAGTCAAATGTTTCCACACAAGGATTGGTATTGCTGGATTGGAGTATAGATATGAGAATGACTGAAAGTGCATCATTGCATAGAAATTATTATATTTCTTCTCAGTGAAAACTCTGCTAACTTGAGGATTTAGTAGTAAACATGCATCATGCATACATTATAAATGATTTCCTGAAATTTAACTTTACTAATATTTCTCCCATCTTTAAAAGCTTTTGTGTTGAAAAGAATGCAGGAACAGTTGGCCTTCGATAAATCATGAACATCTTTATTTAATTCGATTTGAAACAGAGTCATATTTTTAAAACAGTACCATTTAAATTCACAAATTGTTCTAAGTTCGGGAGACTTGCCAAAGCTGTTGTTTTTAATATGTTTTAAAATTGCTCTTTCATCCTGTCTCTGGGAGCCAGGGTAGTTATTTTATTACAAGTAGAATTTCCCCGTTTTTAAAAGAAACATTAATAATGCAATTGGTGTGGAAACCAATCCAAATTTCTCATTGACTGAATGAGACTCTCCAGTTAACGTTTGTCATGTGTTTGCGCTTGCCAAGAAAGTTACCGAGGTTTGGAGAAAATGGGAAAATATTGTTGCTAGAGGAATTCATAAACTCTGGGCCTGATGCATTCACAGTAGCAAGCTAAGCCTCCCATTAGAGAAGGCTGCAGGCCAGGCTTGTGCATTTGGAAACAGAGTCGAGCTGGAGTGGGAGAAATTCTTGGCCTGGGCATGCTGGAGGAAAAAGAATTATAGGACAGTAATGGGAAAGAAATCTAGAGGGGGGAATGAAATCTTCACAGCCAGCACTGATCTTATCAATGAGTGGGACTGCATGGTCTAATTAGCATGGTTTCACGAAGCAAGTCATTGATCAACCGTATTTGGGCGGACATACAACTAACTTTATGTTATCTTATAGGGATGGAGGTAAACTGTACTCTAACTGTGCAATCCGAAGGGTGGTGGCGTTGATTAAGAAGTGCCCGGGGATGGCACAACCATACCACCTCCAGAGCTGCTTGCTGCTGAGAACAGCAAGCTGGAAATGCCTTTTTCAAGAAAACCCCATTAAATTCTCCATTGAGTTCCACAGGGCTATGCCTGCCTTTTTGCTTTTGGGGAGCGGACTAAAATTCTACCCCTGAGAACACCCCCTTTATGAGATGATATTCATAGAGCTTCTATGAATATAATCTCAGGTTATGAGATGATATTCATAGAGCTTCAGAGCAGGGTCTGGGAGACTCAGGTTCAAATCCCCATTTTGCTGTGGAAGCTCAACAGGTGATTTTGGACCAGTCACATACTTTCAGCCTAACCTACCTCACAGGATTGTTGTGCAGATAAAAATGAGGAGACTAATATAAGCTGCTTTGGTCCCCACTGTGGGGAAGGACTGTAGTGTTCCAAGGCAGAGGCTACATGGGGGAACCAGATGGAAAACTTAAGACAGAGGGGCAGATAAAGGTCGGTTGGCTATTGGGTGGGAAGGAGATAGGGTTGCCAACTCCAGTTTGGGAAATTCCTGGAGATTTGAGAGGTGATGCCAGGGGAGGGTGGGGTTTGCAGAGAGGAGGGACCTCAGAAGGGAATAATGCCATGGACTCCACCCTCCAAAGCAGCCATTTCCTCCAAAGCAGCTGTTTTCCAGGTGACAGAGATCAGTTCCCATGGAGAAAATGGCTGTTTTGGAATCTATGGCACTATGCCCTGATGAGGTGACTTCCTTCCCCAGACCTCCACCCCCCAAATCTCCAGGAATTTCCCTACCTGAGCTGACAACCCTAAGGAAACTGATCTCTATAGTTGGGAGGAGGAGGAGAAGGAGAAGAAGAGTTGGTTTTTATATGCCGACTTTCTCTACCACTTAAGGGAGACTCAAACTGGCTTACAATCACCTTCCTTTCCCCTCCCTGTAGACACCCTGTGAGGTAGGTGAAGCTGAGAGAATGTGACTTGCCCAAGGTCGCCCAGCTGGCTTCCTGTGTAGGAGTGGGGAAACAAATCCAGTTCACCAGATTAGCCTCCACCACTCATGTGGAGGAGTGGGGAATCAAACCCAGTTCTCCAGATCAGACTCTGTTGGGATCGGTTGGGATTCTGGGAGAGCTGCTGCCACCACTGCTGCTATATGGGAGAGGAAGCGAGTGGATGGCTGGGAGGGTGATGGGGGCAGAAAGAGAGAGTGATGGGGTAAGCGCAGAAAGACAAGAGAAAATGACAGGCATGGAGGAGAGAGAGTAAGAAAAGTGGTGGCAGGAGGGAGACAGAGTGAGAGACTGAGAGAAGTATGGGGAGAGGGGAAGAAGCAGAGGGAATGAGATAGCTGCTCCCACAGTTTTCTTGTGGGTCCCCACTTCTTCCTTCTAATCCCCTAGATTCTCACTCACTCTAGAGGCCATCAGGACATGTTTGATTTGATCAACATGTATCTGCAGTGAAGAAAAAATACCAATAAATATACTGCATGGAAGATACTGTTTCCATTGTCAAATTTTGGCTTCCAAGATACAAAACAGAGCAATGGAAAGGGCAGGGGTGGCCATTTGAGAGGGCTGGTCCATAACCCGCTTGAAGAGGCTTCTCAAACCCACTTTGGGGTCCCAACCCACATCTATGGACAGCAGGTGATTGGTGCTGTCAGTAGTGCGGAGTGCAAGGAGGTATATACCTGGAGGGTGTGTGAGCCATGTTCCAGCTTTTAGAGGAAGTCTGGATCTGAAGCAACTAGAGTCTTGCTTCCCCTCCCCCACCAGCCATGAACTTGGTGGGCAGAATGAGACTGGAGGTGTCTCGTTCTGTTCCTCACTCAGTGCAAGGTTCTTTTCACACTAATCAGAGGAGCAGGAGGTACGAGACTGGAAAAGCCCAGAATGCAGAAAAAAATGGGAAGGAAGGAGACAGAGTACAATATTTTTGGAGGACCAAGCAAAGGAAGGGGTGGTGGTGAACAAACCAGAGTGCAAAGGAGAAAAGAGCTGCTAAGAACCAGAGCTGTACACTAACCCCCCACTCCCACCCGCAGTAAGCATGGTGCCTTTTGGCATTCAAAGGCAGCATGCACATCTGGGCGCAGTTTTAGGAAAGTGAGCCCATGTGGGGAGAACACTGCTCAGCTTGAAATACTGTGCTTTAAGCTCCTTGCCAGCCAATTAAGCTCCTCTGAATCCAGTACATGACAGGCTAAGGGTCTTCCCGCCTCTGTGAGCCTCTCCACACATAGCCTCGCACTCTCTTCAGCTATCAGGCAGAATGATAGGCAGTGCAGGGCCAACACGTCGTCACTCCCGGCAACACACCTCTTACCTGTCAGGAGCATAGAGTTTAGCAGCGTGTCCCAGGCAGCAGCTGATGAAAGTCATGGCCCTGACTCATTCCATTGCAAGAGAGCAGGGCCAGATCCAGGGGCATTTCAAGCTTCCCAGAAATTTCACACCAAAAAAAAAAAAAAAAAAAAGCTTCATTCCTAGTGTTCCCCTCTCTCTCACAAGCCTGTGAAAAATGGAAAATGAAAATGAACTGTGAGAAATGTATGCCTTTTAAAATAGCATTTACATTAAGAAAAAAAAAACATGTGTATTTTATTAGGGCTTTACAATCAATTGTGTAAGCAGAAAAGTAGATCTCAATAGCAGTAAAAAATAATGAGACAATAAATAGCATTAAGTGAATGAAGGTGCTGCTGAAACCCTCAATACAAGTTTATTAAATCGTAGCGGGTGGAAGGTTGCTCTCAGCAGAAAAACAGGAGCAGGTCATAAAGCGGGCCTATCAGAGGAGGTACACACACATGTTTCAGAGACACAATCTTGTTCTTTAAAAAAAAAACATTGCCAATAACATTTTCAGTTTTGGAAATAGACATAAAATGCATATAATTTTAATGGAATTATACATTAAACCCCCACCCCACCCACTAGACTGTGATGAAAGAAACACACAGTGATAAGGTTAGCAGGCGTGACAATGATCTTCTCAAACTGCACCATTTCTGAAGCAGGATTCTTTTTATGCCTTCATCATCTGCCAAAATAGCCCAAGACTTTTTGGTGCTTAAGGCAAAGAGTCCAAATGGCCCCCGATGGCGGTAAAAATATAACTATAAGATGGTCCCTCTACCATCTTCTTGTCCTATGTTGGACCACTTTGCTTGGCTCTCTGGGGCTGACATCGACAGGATCCTGGCTGCAGTGAAAGCAGCTACTTGCCTCCTAGATCCGTGTCCCTCTTGGCTGATGAAACCAAGCTTTGAGAAAGTGTGAGCCCCCCTGGAAATGATTATTAACTCCCCCTGCTCTCTCCTCATGTTTTGGTTCCTTCCCAGCCACCCCTCTATCTGTTTGCAAATCAGGTTATGTGGATTACTTACCTCCCCATTATATAGCATTGTATACACATTAGCAGGTAGTGGGGAGTGGGTTGTTGATTAGGCACTATCATGTTTAGAGATGTGGTGTGCTTTGTTTTTATCTAATTTATACTTATTGTTATTGGTTTATACATTTACTGATGTGTTATATGTTGTACTGTGAACTGCCTTGAGTCCTGCTTTCACAGGTGGAGGGTAGGATATAAATAAAATATTTTTATATTATTATTATAATAAATGAAATGTTAATAGAATAAATAAATGGGATTGAAACGCATATGAAATGAATTATATCTTGGGATGGGGGGCAAAATGAATGTCCCTGGTCCAGTGAGCTATTGTATATGAATACAAACAATAGTATACATTAATATTATTATGGATATTAGTCATCCATTCTTTCTTAGAAACATTTATTTTAACAATCAATACCACCCTTTCCCTTCATCTCAGTGTGGTTTATAGCTGTACCCTGTGCTTAAATATCTCTCACTGAAATTAGTAAGACTTGGCTAGATCACAATTTCTCCTTTTCTGCAATTACTAGGCATGATTGCCAGTTGAACCCCCAGCTGCTGCTATTTCTGGCTTCTATATATCCAAAGTAGGTACCTTTAAATATATATATATATATATCAGGGTTATTTTCTTTCCAGATCAGCCTACACAGGTTTTATTCAGAAAGAAATTATTGGATATAAAGCAGCATTGAATTTGGTCCTGTAACTTTTTTTTTTTTAATCTGTGATATGGGGAGAAACAGTGAAGACACTGTTAGGCACTACTGCTGGTCAAGAGCTGTGTGACCAGAGGGAGCAGGCAGGGCTACCATGGTGAAAGGGAAACTTGTCAACATATGAGCAAATCATCGTGATAGAAGGGTGCTGAAACCTGAAATCAAAGTTGGACGGAGGATCCATCTGGGTTTTGTCTGCAGAGAGGGATAGCCGCGTCTTTCTCTCTCCGCCCCACCCCTCCTTTTGCCATTTACCAGTTTCTAAACAAGCATTCCAGTGGGCTTTGGAACAGCGAGACTGTCTCGAGCTCCCAGGAAGCCATTGGGCCACAGTGGAGCCAGCCTCCTCCTCATCCATCATCCTTATCAGCTCGCTCTGGCAGTGCGGCAGTCCCTGGCAGCAAAGCCTGCGAGGACAGAACGACTAGGTTAGGTTGAGGAGGCATCTTTTCTGGAGACAAGGAGTGATAAACCACACCACAAACAAAAACAACTGTTCTCATTGGAAACTTCAAAGCCTGCTGGCTTGAAAAATTTATGTGGCTTAGGAACACATGAAGCAGTATCTCTAGTTGAATAGAAGCATCTTAAGAAGCATCTTAAAGACCAACAAGATTTTCAGGGTATACGTTTCGAGAGTCAGAGCTCCCTTATTTAGGGCTGCCAGCTCCGGGTTGGGAAATTACTGGAGATTTGGGGGTGGAGCCTGGGGAGGGTGGGGTTTGGGGAGGAGACAGACCTTTAACAACTTCTCACCCACAATAATGCACTTCCTAACATGGACACAGACTCTGGGAAGAGGGCCTGAAATAAACCAAGATGCCAACTCTGTACCCATATCTGCTCTGACAACACAATCACCAGACCGAACAACACCAGTCGTGCTGTCTCAGGTTCATTCACTTGTTCATATGACATAATGTCAGCAATGCCCCACCACTTTCTACACTGGACAAATAGGCCAGTCCCTACACACAAGAACAAATGGGCATTAATCTGACATCAAAAATCACAACACTCAAAAACTAGTGGAAGAATATATTAATATTCCAGGACATTCCATTGCTGACCTAAGAGGGGCAGTCATCAGAGAAGCTTCAAGGGGAGATTACAAGGTGAAATTGCTGAATGAGCTCATTCATAGATTCAGAATAATGACCCCCCTGGGGCTGAATATGGACATAGGGTTACACTTATCTCGCTACAAATGCTACTTTTGTGTCCCTTAGCATTTCTCCCCTGCTCTAATCAAGCGGCTTGCATTTTGCATTGTACCTGTACATCCTGACTCCTTTCTTTGCCACACCCCTCTCACCTTTTGACTGGGATGTAAGGATGCAGAGATCTCCATTCTTACTTGTATCTGATGAAGGAAGTTTAAACTGTTGAAAGGTCATATTTGTTGGTCTCTAAGCTCTTCAACTGCAGACCGACACAGCTACCCTCTGAAACCATCTAGGTTCACTGGGAGAGACCAGCTGCAGTTAGGAAAGAGAAAAATATTGAGTATGTTTCCTAGGGAAGTGAGACAACTTGTTACAGTAAAGATGAGGCTGGGCTGGGGCTTATTTCAGATGTCCCAGGACTGGGAGCTTTGAACACACTCTCTGCTGTTAAAACATGTGTCCGGTGTGCTCTATACTTGTGTAGTGCTGAATAATTTGGTTAAAAATTACCACTTTTGGGGTTTTCATGGCAAGAGACTAACAGAGGTGGTTTGCCAATGCCTTCCTCTGCACAGCAGCCCTGGCATTCCTTGGTGGTCTCCCATCCAAATACTAACCAGGGCTGACCCTGCTTAGCTTCTGAGATCTGACAAGATCAGGCTAGCCTGGGCCATCCAGGTCAGGGCATACCATGTGTATATATACCATCTATATATAATATGGTAGTATCAACTGTTCATTGTATCTACCAATGCTACTGTTGATTCCAAGACCATTATCTTAATACCCTCTATGTGACAATAACAGTTTTTGATGTAGATTAGAAATGTGTGCACAATGCAGCAAAAATAGATCACCAGTTAGTTCAGCTAAATGCAGTGAAATGAGATTCAGTTGCAATTTGTAGGGAAGAGCTGGTTGCCCCCACCTTCCCTTGACTACTGATGGCTGTACATCCCCCTCAATACCACCCCCAGTCACTTTCTGTTAACTGTTTCTTTGTATGTCCCTCCCAACCAGGCTCCCCCATTAGAGGTTTTTTGTTGTTGTTGCCATCAAGTCACATCGGACATATGGCGACCCCTGGTGAGGTTTTCAAGGCAAGAGATGTTCAGTGGTGGTTTGCCATTGCCTGCCTCCATGTCAAGGTACAGGAAAAACCGGCCAGGTGATTATTTCCATGGGAGATTTGGTGTGGGTGGGAATGGTAAAGCTGCTCCTACCCTCTGATTCTCTCCTGCAAATGCTCCCTGCCTCATCACCCATATTAATTGTGAGTCACACGTTTGCCAATTTAAAGTGTCGCTGGGACTATGGATAACCAGTGCCAATCAATTCATTTCATACTTATTTATTTATTTACTAAATTTCTATCCCACCCTCCCCAGCCAGGCCGGGCTCAAGGCATGTAACAACAGTAAAATTATAAATATAAACATAATATATATTCATTAAAAACATCCAACATCGTTGAAACAAAATCCAGCATTTTTACATACAATAAAACAATAGATAATGCTCAATTAAAAATCTAATAGCTGCTGAATGCTTGGCAGTCAGGCAGAGCCCCCCACCCATAAGGTATAACCTGGCAGAGCCAGAAAAGAGGGGGGTAGGGAGTAGGGTTCCAACCACCAGATAATAGCTGGAGATCTCCCGCTATTACTACTGATCCCCAGCCAATAGAGATCAGTTCACCTGAAGAAAATGGCCCCTTTCTAGGGAGGCCAGCAGATGACACCCGTGGCTGCCTTCAATTTTAGGCCTGATGGAGAAGCTCTGTCTTATGGGCCTTGTAGAACTCTTTAAGATCTCGCAGTGCCCTGATGTTACTGGGGAGGGAGTTCCACCAGGCTGGAGCCAGAGCCAAAAAGACCCTGGCTCTTGTCAAGGACCACCAACAAATTAGAATCAGCAGAACATAATGTCCTTGGGTGTGGGGGTGTACCAGAAGAGGTGGTCCCAAAGATACAAAGGTCCTAGACTGTGTGAGGCTTTACAGGTCAAAACCAGTGCCTGAGTTTCAATAGTTAATATGTGTCCCAGTAACTTATCATTTTCAGTATTCTTTCACCTGGTCTTTATTCATTTGATTTTACCTTAAAAGAAATCTTTCTTACATGCTGACAATTTCTTATTCCCCCTGCTGTTATGCAGTTCTGTCCGCTGTAATGGTCTGATTCACTATCTGAAAGTCTAATTGAGGAAGGAACTTCCCGTATCACCCCCACCCCCGGCATAATGTGTATGAAACTCCTCAGAAGATCAGCTTCTGTGAAAGGTCCAAAGCCTTGCTGTTTGGCACACAGACTTCCTTGTCAGCCTCTCTCTTTCTTTATGGTGAGGACTCAGGGTGTAAATACACATCCACATATAAATACAAATATTTGCTGTAACTGTAATTACTTTCATGCAAATGACCTGCTCTCTTCTGTGGTTTATATCAACTCTGTAGGTTTGTAATTTATCTTGGCACAGTCTAGACTGGAGTCACTTTGATGCTGTTTCAAACAGGATGAGAACAAACAATTTTTCCAAAGTGGCTGGATTAGAGGAACTGGCCAACTATCCGTCTTCGTAGTAAGGATTGTGTCACTGCACTGTCCAAACTGGAACCATCCTTGATTGTTATTTTCTACTTCCTTGGAAAGATGAAGGCTTATCCCTTTACTCTTTTTTCAGTATGGAAAGGTAGGAAACACACAAAGCCTGAGATACCAGTAGGTAGAAGAAAAGCATCAATAAGGCAGAAAAGTGTATGTATACCCATATCCATCCATATGGATTGTGGTGTAGAGCCAGCATGGTGTGAGAGCCAGCATAGTGTAGTGGTTAAGAGTGGTGGTTTGGAGCAGTGGAATCTGATCTGGAGAACCAGGTTTGATTCCCCACTCCTCTACATGAGTGGTGGAGGCTAATCTGGTGAACTAGATTTGTTTCCCCGCTCCTACACACGAAGCCAGCTGGGTGACCTTGGGCTAGTCACAGCTCTCTCAGCCCCACCTACCTCACAGGGTGTCTGTTGTGGGGAGGGGAAGGGGAGGTGATTGTAAGCTGGCTTGATTCTCCCTTAAGTGGCAGAGAAAGACTGCATATAAAAACCAACTCTTCTTCTTCTTCTTCTTCTTCTTTGCAAATGCTATAGTAAGTGTGAGAAATTTGAGACATGTTGACTTTGACAAGTAATTGCCTCTGAGGTGATGCACATTGGAACAAAAAATCCCAGCTTTAAGTGCACGTTTAATGGAGTTTGAACTTGTTGAGACTGAGAGGGAAAGAGACCTTGGGGTCATAGTAGATAGCTTGATGAAAGTGTCAACCCAGTGTGCTGCAGAAGTGAAAAAAGCAAACTCTGTGCTGGGGATTATTAGGAAAGGGGTTGAAAGCAAAATGGCAAATATTATACAATATTATACAAATATTATACGATATGTTATAGATCTATGGTGAGGCCTCTATGGAGTTCTGGTCACTCTATCCAAAAAAGATGCCAATGAACTAGGAAAAGTACAGAAGAGTACAACTAAGATGATTAAGGGGTTGGTGCACCATTCTTATGAGGAAAGGCTGAAGAGTCTAGGACTTTTCAGTTAAGAAAAGAGATAATTAAGGAGAGACATGAAGGTTTATAAAATTATGTACAGTGTAGAATGAATCGACAAAAAGGAGTTTTTCTTCCTCTTCCAAAATACTAGAACTAAGGGGGCATCCAATGAAATTGCTGGGTAGTAGATTCAGGATAGACAAACAGAATACTCAATGAGTGGTTAAAATGTGGAATTCATGGACAGAGAATGTAGTGATGGCCACAGGCATAGATGGCTTTAAAAGGGGATTAGACAGATTCATGGAGAATAGAGACGGGCAGCCCAATCCTGAATGAGGGGCAGATCCCGTGACGGCCAGGAGCAGCACAGCTGCGCTGCCTCCTCAAAGGCTTCCTGGCCACTGTGGGGACACAAAAAAATTAAAAAAAATAACATAAAAACAAAAAAGGGGAAATTCCCCATTGCCTCCAATGGGGCTGTGCCACCAGAAAAGGTGGTACAGCACTGCTGGAGTGCGAGGGGGAATTCCCCAGGAATGTGCCAGGAATGCCCCCCCCCCCATGCCGGTGCAGGCTTTCCCTTCCAGGATATGCCGGCATGTTTATTTCATGATAATGTGGCACCTACACTGGCGTGGAGTCACAGTAGTTCTAAGGAGCTTCGCACCCCCCTTCAGGAATGGGCTTCTATTCTCAGTGGCTACTAGCCATGTGCAACCTCTATATTTAGAGTCAGTAAACCTCTGGATACCAATGCCAAGGGGCAACATCAGGGGAAGGCTTCAGCCTCAGTGCCTTGTTGTTGGTCACTGTGTGAGACAGGATACTGGAATAGATGGCACTGGTCTAATCCTGCAGGGCTCCTCCTATGTTCTTATGTTAATTCATATAACGCTCAGAGAAAAATATCATACAATTCTGTCATCTACCAGTTTTTGTGAAAGCAGTACCATCAGCAGGAGTACCTTCTTTCAGTTGCTTCTGGCTTGTAAACTGGCCTTTTATTTAGACTCTGCTGACCTGGCTAGACTGACGCATGCTATCATAACCTTCAGATTGGACTATTGTGACACATTTGTGTGGGGCTGCCTCTGAAGGCGGTGTGGAAACAAGTAAAACAAAATTTTCCTGAGATGAGGGACCTGTACCCAACTGATGGCAAAGCATGTAGGGTCCTGAGTAGGGCGCTATTCTTTCCGTTATTGACTTCTGTACCCCTTGCCAGTCCTTATAAATCGTGTTTCCACTATCACAGAAGGCTCAAGGGATAGCCGTATTACAGACGCAGTGGTTTGATCCTCATTCTTCCCAAAGATCATGGAAACAGTTGTTGAAGAATGGCTAAGGATTTCTAACAGAGAATTCTTAGCATATTAACAAAGCACAATCCACAGGTACAAATCAGGAGCATATGAAGAATTACCCAGAGGGAGATAAACAACTGGGAAATTTTGCCTCCCCTGATGATAAATAGTGCAAGACAGCTGATCTCTGGAGCTAGCTGAGCAATTTCCTGTTCTCCTGGACTGTGCAGTGCTTTTGAACACTCTGCCTGATTGCTGAGTTTTCCTCAGCAGGAAGCTGCTCTTCTGCCAGAGTTGCCAACTCCAGGAGATTCCCTGGGAATAACAACTGGTCTCCAGACTATAGAGATCAGTTCCCCTGGAGAAAATGGCTGCTTTGTAGGGTGGACTCTATGGCATTATACCTTGCTGAGGTCTTTCCCCACACACACACACACACACACACTCCCCAGGTTCCACCTCCAAATCTCCAGGGATTTCCAAACCTAGAGTTGGCAATCCTAAATTACCCAATCAGAACAAATGGTGCATGGAAGAGGGAAAGCCTGCACAGGAAGTTTGCAGGGTGGAAATGGGGGTCGGAAAGGTGTACCTTCTAAGATACTACAAATTATTAGGGGCTTGACTAGGCAAATATCTCTACCCTATTCAGTTTCTGTTCCCCTCCCTCTTTTACCTGCTCTTAACTGGCCTTTTGACTGCTCTCTGTAGCTCCTAGAGGGGAAAAGGAGCATGTTCAGTCCTCATAAGGCTTTCGGAGAAGAATTGCTTCTTCTTTTTTTTAATTTGCAGAAAAAGTGGGGAGAGACTGGGGAGGCCCCTAAGCATGCAGAAACTCCTGCTTGGGATGTGGGTGGCACCATTTCACTGCCCTAATGCTAGGCACGGGTCCATCAAGTTTGCTATTAGGAAGAGTGATGATAAAAATAATATAAACTGGCAATGTAGTGAGGGACCCAAAAGCTGAGCAATCCTCTCTGAGACGAGGAGTGGGCCTAGGGCTGTCAAAAAAAAAAAAATTCGGTACAGTTCGGATTCGGCCGAATTTGGCCCTTGTGGGTTCGGTACGTGCTGAAGTCCGAACTCCCCCACTTCGGATCCGTTCAATTCGGCGGGAATTCAAAGTTCGGAAAAAAAATTCGGCCGAATAAAGCCATTAAAAACACAACCGCGCCTTTCCGCGGCTCTGGGGGGGGGGCATTTTTGGGCTTAGAGGTCCCAAACTTTCAGCAGAGCTTCAAAGGACGTATATTGAAAGACTCCCCGAGTTTTGTAAAGATTGGGTCAGGGGGGGCTGAGATATGGGCCTTGAAAGGGGTCCCCCCCACCCTTAATGTGTATCTCAGCAGAGCTTGCCACCCACGCACAAAGCTCCCGGCCCCGACAAACAGCTGATGAGAGCAAGGGTGGGGCAGGTGCTAAGAACTTTGCAAAGCAACACAACTGAAAAGCAACACCTTTGCAAACATGCAAAGGGCGGGGCAGGTGTGAAGAATTTTGCTAAACAATACAACTGCAAAGCAACACAAGCACACAATGCAACACCTTTGCAACAGTGCAAAGCAACACCTGACACCTGGGAGTTTGCAAACCATGGAAAGGGACAGAGGCAGCTAGCTATGCATAATTAGCAGGAGGGGGTGGAATTTCTCCTTTTGCATTGGACTTGGGACCAGGCAGATGCATTCTTTAAGTCACCATTTGAAAACCAGTTTTGAGCAAGCATCAAAATAACCTAACTGATCTTATGAATGAGGAAAAACCTGAAGAATAAAAATGAAGCCCCCCCTCAAACCAGGGAGAGAGAGACTGGAGGGGGAACACACACCCCAGGCAGAACCGACAAAAGCCCCCTTTGGCTCCCCCCCCCCACAGAAACTGCTCCCTCCCCACACACACACACAGACTCTGCTTTCCCCCCACACACACACACAGAAAAGAAAAATTATAGATTAAAGCCCCCAAAGGGGTCTTACTGCGGCTGTCTTCTGTTCCAGCAGGAGGGGCTGGGAGGCTGGGTAATCCAATATGATTCCATTTGTATCCAATATAAGATCCATATGTATGCATCTCTCGAGGGTGATCCATTCATCCCAATAGGGAAAAGGGGAAAGCCCATATCTCGGGGGGCCCTGACCCAATGTTTACAAAACTTGGGTGGTCTCTTAAAAAGCCTTGACTGAAGCTCCGCTGAAAGTCTGGGGTCGGCACACCCAAAAATGCGCCCCCTGCAGCCACGGAAAGAGAAAAGGGGGGGAAGCCGATATTTCAGCCCCCACTGAACCCATCTTTACAAAATTTGGGTGGTCTCTTAAGAGGGATTCTCTGAAGCTATGATAAAAGTTTGGGGGCTGAACCCCCAAAAAAGCGCCCCCTGCAGCCACGAAAATGGAAAAGGGGGGAGAGGAAAAAGGGGTGGAGCCCATATCTTGGGGGGCCCTGACCCAATGTTTACAAAACTTTGGGGGTATCTTAAGAAGCCTTGTCTGATGCTCCGCTGAAAGTTTGGGGTCGGCACACCCAAAAATGTGCCCCCTGCAGCCTCGGAAAGGAGCGAATGTGCACAAGCACCCCCTCACACACACATGAGGATTTCCCTCTCTCTCTCTCTTTCCCCGGCCGGCCGCACATCAGCTGATTCCTCCAGTACTCAATCCTGACTGATTGGCCAGAAGAAGACCCAGCTTGGCCACCGATTGGCCGGGGGAGGAGAATGCTGCTTACTGACAGCCCCGAATTGGCCGAATTTATTCGCGAACTGCCGAACTCGCTGAATTCGGCCCCCCCCCGGTTGCCCGCCAGTTTTGAGTTCGGTTCCTCCCGAACTAAAAACCGCCGAATCAAGGGAAATTCGGCTGATTTTCAGTTCGGGCCGAACCGAATTGACAGCCCTAGTGGGCATGCCTGTGTATGTTTATTAGGAGGGTGAGTGTACCCTCGTCTTCCTCACCTTTCCCACCTGTCATGTTTTCTCGTCAGTTCAGTGATCCAATTGGAGCAACACATGGCCTGTTGTATCTCAACCTAGCCCATGAGGAGATCTTATTCTATGGAGACTGTCAGCCCAAGCAGCTTGAAAGCAATTTTATAACAATAGCTTGAAGAAAATGATGCCGTTCTAGGAGCCAATCCTGGTCTCTATTTTTGCAATCAAATACTAAGGAGACCATCTGGGAAAACATGTGTTTCCTATATTTTCCCCACAAATGATGCATTTTAAATATTATAGCAGCACCATTCGCCCAGTTGAAGCCGCCAGTTTATTACCCTTTTTAAGAGTCTGCAATAACATGGAAGCAAGCTCTCCAAGCTGCAGAGGGAGAGAGGGAGAGTGAAATCTACAAACGATTTAGCTCCATTTAGTTTCCACAGACAATAGCCATTTGGGTTTATTTCCTACCCCTTCCCAATTTTTTGAAATGCATTACTGCCACAGTTGATTTAATTTTAGCATGGTTTTAAGAAAAAGCAGAATTTGTACATGAGTACAAACAAGAGACCTCCAACTAGATGTCAATTGTCAAACCTATCTTGAAACAACAAAAAAGCCACAAAAAATGGAAAGGAATTTGGAGAAAAGTAAAGATGAATAGATTCTCCCTGTTCCATTCCTCTGTTATACCAGAATTTCAATCTGTGTTTCACGCCTCCTTAATTGCATTGTTTCTTTTAAAACTATGAGAATTTCTAAAATTAATTCAGGAGCTGAAGTATTGCTTCAGTTTTCAGCGCTCTCTGTTCATATTTTAATGGTTTTCAAATGCGATTTCATTATGTACATTATATTTTGTTAGCAGCCTTGGTGGCCCTTGTGATAAAATAAAATAATTTTTAAAATGTCTAATGGTGAAGGAGTTCACATTGGTGAAACACTGCAACAAACCCATCTCCCTAAGCTCATACCTATGATTGCAACAAGATTCCTTTTCTGTAGTGTTTTAATGATGCACACTTGTGCCCTTTCACATTGGTAAAACACACAAAAAGAATATCGACACAGCTGTATGTGAAAGCACATCAGTATTTAATTGACAGGTACACACATAGGAGCCCTGTGGCATAGAGTGGTAAGCTGCAGTACTGCAGTCCAAACTCTGCTCACGACCTGAGTTCGATCCCAACGGAAGCCGGTTTCAGGTAGCCGGCTCAAGGTTGACTCAGCCTTCCATCCTTCCGAGGTTGGTAAGATGAGTACCCAGCTTGCTGGGGGTAAAGGGAAGATGACTAGGAAAGGCACTGGCAAACCACCCCGTAAACAAAAGTCTGCCTAGTAAACGTTGGGATGTGACGTCACCCCGTGGGTCAGGAATAACCTGGTGCTTGCACAGGGTACCTTTACCTTTACCTTTTTTACACACATATGGGAAGCATAGGTAGAGGAAAAGATACACACAAATGAAAAGTATGGTAAACTGTGTGCTACAAATGGTGCTCTGTAAAAAATGCAGAATTTTTAAAAAAGGAATAACAACAAATCATTTGAGAGGCTTTGGCTCTGTTCAGTCTCTGGCAGATCTGGTTAAAAGATCTTAGATGGGAAGACCAGGGAAAGGCCTTTCTGTTCCTGAAGGCTGGAGAGATCCTACTAGTCAGAGGAGACAACATTGAGCTAGTTGGACCAATGCTCTTGCTTGGTAAAAAAGCATCCTATGCATCAGATGCCTAGGGCATACAAATAGTCGTAAAGAGAAGCAAGTAGAGAAGTGACAGACATTAAAAATGGGGGGAATAGTATCCCAGTCAATTTTTCACTATGCTGTGTGCTATTGTTCTATCCTTCTCAGCATAGTTTAAGAAAGTAGGTAGAAACATTTTATTCAACTAGGGTAGAAACAAACATTAGGCTAGTTCTGATGGAAAAGGAAGCCTCTCTTTGACAGCTGTATTTTCAGTTATCTCAAAAACTGACTGTCTCTGACCTAAAGCCTTCTCCTCCTAAACCATCTGCATTTACTTTGCCCCTGGAAGCAGGTAAAAGCATAAGATGAGCCCTGTTGGATCAGAAGAGTGGCCCATCTACTCCAGAATTCTGTTTTACACAGTGGCTCTGGTGGGCCAACAAACGGCACTGATACCACGGCCTTCCCCTGATGTTGCCTTCAGAGGTTTACTGCCATCTATCCACCAGCAGTGAATTCCATTATTTAGTAATTTGTTGAATGAAGTATTTCCTTCTGTCACTACTGTACCTATTACTCATCAACTTTATCAAGCACCTCCAAGTTCTTGTATTATGGGAGAGGAGGAAAAGTTCCTTCCATCCACTTTCCATGCATATATATTCATATATATGGTATACAGACAAGCTTTGAAAACTCCACATTTGGTGACTTTGATCTGACTGAAGTTAGCTGCTTTTATGTTACACTGAACTTGTCACAGCTAATTCAATGGGATTTCAGCCCTGTGAATATTAGCAGAATTAGAGCCCCTGGGTTATTGGTGAGGGGAGAGGGAGCAAAAACAGATTAGGAAATGTGACCAATCTCTTCCAAGAAAAAAAGAAGTTAATTGTCTTCAAAATGGTGTGATAATACTGAAGTCACTCTGGGGATGTATTTTTAAAACAAGCAAAACATTTGTTTGTAAGTTTGTACGAAATATTTGTTTTTTTAATGTTTTAAATTAATTTTATTTGATTTCATTATTACATATTTGCCATTCTATTAGTTATTTGTTTCAGTGAAAAACACTTTTTGTTTTCCATTCTATGTAGATTATTTATTTATTTCAGTATTTCCTCCCTGTTTTTCTCCCCCATAGAAATTCAAGGCAGTTTATAAAATATGAAATACAACCCCTAATTTAAATAAACAAACCAAACACTACAGTACTTCACATGCTGAACTAGTGCTGGATCTGCTGGCCCAGCTCACTTACAGGCAATCCAAAGCGGTGTTACACCTTCCGAAGTGCACTGACTTCAATGGACTTAGAAGGGTGTAATTCTGCTTTAGATTACAATGTTAAGGTCTCAGGATAAGAGTCATTGGCCAAGACCCCTTTGGCTCTTCTCCTTTGCCTTGTGCCTCTGACCATGTCAGGGCTAAAGAGAGGAGGAACAGAAGCCAATCCCAGATCTCACTCAGCTGCCATAAATATATTCCCCACCTTCCTCTCCTGCTAGCTAAAATTTTCAGGAATTGTACGCCTTATCAATAGTGTCCATAGGCAGAATTACCTGTGGGTTCCCTTTACTCTCCCAGTCAATTGAGATGAAATTCTCAAAGGGCTAATCATCCCCATTTCATAGGCCATTAAAATTCTGACATACAGCAGGAACATGAAGGCATTCAGAGGTGGTCTTAGGCACAGAGCAACTGGGGCAGCTGTCCCAGGCTAGGCTTCATGGAAGGTGACAAGAGTAAGGGACAAAGGCTGGGGGAAGCCTCAAGCCATCCTACTGATGGCCCAGTCAGCCCCCACTCCAGCCTCTGTCCCTCACGGCCACTGAGCCTCACACCCCCTTGAGTCACAACAGTAGCAGCCTGGAACACCCCTTGGCTGTGTCTGCTGCGCCAGAGTGGGCAGGGGCCTTAGCTTGTGGGGCAGCAGCTACATCACTCTCCAGCACTGAGGCCACCAGCCGGAACCAACAAGCTCTGCCTCCTGCACAGGTTCGACTCCCTGTTGCTGCTCCTCTACTGTTCAGGTAGAGTTTCTCACCCAGCAGGGGTGAGGGATGGGAGGTTAGAGCCCCCCGCCCAGCCTCCAACGCTCGTCTTCCCTCACACACCTGCACAACTAGCCAACTGTTCAGTCTGCCATAGCAGAGCTGCAGGAGATGGTGTACATCCCTACTCACAAAATGAATTTATTGCAGCATGCTCGAAACTTGTGAAACAACATATTTTGCTTGAGAGGCAGTCTGCAAAATACTGTGCAATAATAGTAGATGCCTCACCAGATTCCTCACGTAGAGAACAAATAACATTTCTTTTGAGATTCGTAATTCTGAAAGAAACACAGTATGAAATTCAATAAAATTTTCTAAAGTTTGCAGATTGTGGCAACAAAAGAGGGGAAGAAATTGCTCAGTTGATAACTGATACTTTGAAAGAACATGCTATTCCTCTCAGTGATTGTAGAGCTCAAGCTTATGTCAAAGGACCAGATGTGGCTGGAAGATACAATGGCGCACAAGCAAAAAATACAAGAACTGTGCTCATCAGCATTTTTTTCACACTTAACTTATGTGGAAATGCTGCTGCTGAATGCATACCTGAAGCAATAACCTTTTTTGGGAACAAGTCAAACTATCTACCACTTGTTTAGTTCCAGTCCCAAGCCCTGGGAAATACTTGAAAACGGCACAGGCTGTTCTCTTCATGGTATGTCTGAAACAAGATGGTCAGATCATGTTTAGGGTTGCCAGGTGCCCCCTCTCCTCCAGCAGGAGGATTTTGGGGCAGAGGTGAGCAAAGATCGCGTGTGCCTCAGATGGCTAATGGAACAGGAAAGGGGCCCTGGAAATGTTTTTGCACCATCTCATAAAATTCCCCTCAGAGGCCCTTCGTCTGTTAGAAGACTGAAAGCAGGGGACTAGGACAGAGTCTATATAAAATATATATTAAACAATATATAAAATAAATAATCATCACTTCAATTTTAAATGTACTTATATTTGCATAAATAAATACATGCAAAATAGCAAGAGCTGGGCATGGTTTCCCCCCCCCTTTGGGGAGGTGTCAGTCCTAGGCTTACCAGGTGCCCGCTAATGGTGGGCAAACTCCCAGCAATTGTTGCCAATGCCTACTGACGCTCATTGATCGATGAGTAGAAGCAGGCAGGCAAAACAAGGGGCAGTGATCTTTGGCACCGCTTAATGACGTTGCTTCTGGCACAACCCGGAAGAGCTGGCATTGCACCGGAGCAACACTTTATGAAGTTTCGGGGTGAGTGCTAGAGCATCAACCCAGTGCAATGCCAGCTCTTCTGAGTCACGCAGGAAGTGATGTCACTGCATGGTGATAAAGTTGCTGCTGCCCCAAGGTAAGTACCTGCATCCCCTCATCTCCCACCTGGCAACCCTGTTCAGTCCTCATGTTCACATTATTTTTAATGACTTTTTAGCAGTTAACAGTTATTAAAAAAATAATGTGTTCTGCTTTGTTTTGTTAAAAATGAAGAAGTTTTAAAAGCAAACATTTGGAAAAATTTTAGAACTGAAGAATGAGCTATAACTTTTGACGGCAGAGAAAACGGACTTTGTTCACCTGCAGTACATAGTTCTGTCCTGCGACTTAGGCTTCTCCATAAAAGCCTAACCAAGTCCTATCAAAAGTAGATGCAGTTGGGTGATAAACAGTCAGCAACCCACCTGTATAGCTCAGGGTTTCCCCCTATGGTGAAGCTCTGCCTTCACTAGTGTTCTTCTGTCAGGCAGAACAGTATGAGTAATGACTCGGGGTGGGAAGGGCTGGCATTACCCTTTAAGCTAGACAACAATCCCCTTTATGTAACCACAGCTTTTGTGGCTCAGCTCAGTAGCAGCTCTTTGCCTCCTTCAGTGCCCCTGTTCAGGCCGTCACTAGCCCACCTCTCGGTTCATTTGTTCACCTCTGGGCAACGTGCTGACAGCATTTCCCTTTACTACCAGCTGCAAAAACCTGGCAGCTGATTTAGGAGAGCTCCCGAGGCCCAAAATGTAAACCATTTTTTCACCAGGAATGTATAAGCAAGCCATAAACTAAAAGATTTGGGTCTGGTCACATGGGACATGCCTCCCATAAAATTGAAGCATTGATCTCTATTTTAGTTAACAGCCTCTAAGCTGCCTGGATGATTGAAGACCTGGGCCTTAACAAACTTTGTAATCTCCTGCCATACATCTGACGTGGCATGTTTGAAGTCTGAGGACGAGTTATTTATATTATTTATATAATAAGCGGTGAAAGGACATTAGCCAAAAGCAAGACTGCAGTGGCTCCCATTGCATGTGAGGTAACTAACAGTGCAATCCTAAAAAGAGTTACACCCTTCTATACCCAATGACTTCTTCAGGTTTGGTGCATTTGTATATCTACAAGCCAATACACAGGATTCATACCTGCACGTCCACTCACAAAGATTTTATAATGGTAACCTTGAAGAAATGTGACCTTCATTCTGTCTATCATTCTAACACCTTTGTGAGTGGACATGCAGGTATGAATCCTGTGTATTGGCTTGTAGACGTTGTACCCAATATATTGAAGGATAGTGGTAAAGGAAATGCTGACAACATAAAATAGTTTAAATTTATCAAGATGGTTGGTTATTTTCCATTTCCTCCCCCCAAAAAGATACTAATTGTAATCTTGAATTATTCATGGCCCAAAATGTTTTATTTTTCATTTCCTTGGAAACAAAATTCAATCTAAAATTCTGAATACACTTGCCACCCATCTTCTACTTTGCAACATTGCAAGAGCTTACTCCAGCCAAACAAACATTTTACACTGTAATCCTAAACAGAATTGTGTGTGTGTGTAAAGTGCTGTCAAGTCGCAGCCGACTTATGGCGACCCCTTTTGGGGGGTTTTCATGGCAAGAGACTAACAGAGGTGGTTTGCCAGTGCCTTCCTCTGCACAGAAACCCTGATACTCCTTGGTGGTCTCCCATCCAAATACTAACCAGGGCTGACCCTGCTGAGCTTCTGAGATCTGATGAGATCAGGCTAGCCTGGGCCATCCAGGTCAGGGCAAACAGAATTACACCCTTCTAAATCCATTGATTGCACTGGATTTATAAGGGTGTATCTCTGTTTAGGATTGCACTGTTAATCTCTCATCGATTGCAGGTGCTTATCTCGTCAACAGAAATCTATATATCTAATAGTGAAGTCGGCAAATCTTTGGAGACTTAAATCTGGTGACTGAAACAGTGAATGGGCAAGACAGATCTTTCTACAAACCTGAAAAGAGCCTCAGGTTTCCAGAAAAAAACAGAAATTAAAATAAAAAATACATTGGAGAATTTTAAAAAGCTGAAAATGAGAAAAATAAGTGCCTATAGATTTAATGGATTTCCTCAGTGACAGTTGCTAGGGAACCACAGATTCCAGGCTTGGTTATGCCAGTAAAAAGCGCAGGGGGGGGGGGGGCTTTCCAGGCCTATTTTGGCCTTTGAGGGAGGACTCACTGGGGCCAGGCCTAGCTAGGGCAGCCAGCTCCAGAGTGGGAAATTCCTGGAGATTTTGTGGTGGAGTCTGAGAAGGGCAGGGGTTGGGAAGGGAAGAGGTCTCAGCAGGGTATAGTTCCATAGAACCTACCCTCCAAAGCAGCCATTTTCTCCAGGAGATCTCTGTATTCTGGAGTTCAGTTGTAATTCTGGGAGCTCTCCAGCTCCCATCTGGAGGTAGGCAACCCTAGGCCTGGAAGCAACCTCTTTGTGACTTGATACCACCCAACTAGCATGACTCAAATATGCCTAGCTGCTTGCTACTGTTCAACAGCAGCCACCCTATGAAAGCAAGTGTACTGTAGCGGTTAGAGCTTCTGCAAGACCCAGGTTCAAATCTCCATTTTGCTGTGGAAGCCCACTAGGTGATTATGGACCTGTCACATACTTCCAGCCTAACCTACTTCACAGGGTTGTTAAAAGGATAAAAAGGAGGAGAGGAGACTAATGTAAGCTGCATTGGTCCCTTCTCTGAGAAAGACTAGTTTTCCAAGGTAGAGGCTGCTGGGGGGGGAGGGGGGAGATGGAAAACATCAGACAGAGGGGCAGAGAAAGGTGGGTTGGCTGTTGGATGGGAAGGAGATAGGGTTGCCAACTCCAGGTTCAGAGTTTTTAAAGGTTAATCCTGGGGAGGGTGGGGAGGGACTTCAGAATGATATAATGCCATAGACTCCATCCTCCAAAGCAGCCATTTCTTCCAGGGGAACTGCGTTGCCAAACTCCATGTGAGGGATGGAGATCACCTGAAATTACAACTGATCTCCAGATGTCAGAGACCAGTTCCCCTAAGGGGGACTGATCTCTGTAGTTGGGAGATCTGTTGTGATTCTAGGAGAGCCACTGCCACCACTGCTACAATGTGAGTGTGGGAGTGAAGCAGGTTGGCTGCTGGTTGGGTGATGGAGGGCAGAAAGAGAATGATTTGGTTGGGGGACAGAAAGAGAGAGAAAGTGACAGGCATGGGGGACAGAGAGTGTAAGAGAAGGGTGGCAGGAGGGAGAAAGAATGAGAGACTGAGAGAAGTAGGGGGAGGGGGAGGAAGCAAAGGAATGGGATAGCTGCTCCCACAAGTTTCTTGGAGTCCACATTTGTCATTACCTGTTGGTTTATTTGATTTTCTTGTTTGTTTATATCACTTGTCCATCTGTTGCTTGCCTAAGCCTTAGGCAATGCATATGCTGTGCAGAACTGAGCTGTGTGTGTGCATTCTGAGTAAGGGATAGGTTTGCCATTTCCCTCTTTGCCACCTGTGGGAGGTTTTGGGGGCAAAGCCTGAGGAGGGTGGGGTTTGAGGAGGGACTTCAATGCCATAGAGTCCAATTGCCACAGCGGCCATTTTCTCCAGGTGAACTCTATCGGCTGGAGATCAGCTTTAATAGCAGGAGATCTCCAGCTATTACCTGGAGGTTGGCAACTCTAGTAAAGGAGGACCTTTCATCAAGCAGCTAAGTATGCTGTATGAGAATCAAAAGCATTTTTCTTTTATTTCTTCTCTTTTTCTTTTTTATTCAAACCCTGGCTACTAACTGCAGTTCAGGCAAATCTGTGCAAATACCTTGAAAGTCTTTGTGCAGTCTTTGAGCTACCCACTATCAGTGCTGGATTTACGTATAAGCTAAACAAGCTATAGCTTAGGGCCCCACTCTCTTGGGCCCCCCAAAAAAATTTAAAGGAAAAAAAACTGGATGTACATTTCCAAAATATAAAAAACAAATAAAATAAAACCTACATACAGCAACAGTGTTTCGTGTTGTGTAGGCTCCTATGATGTAAGTAATGGGCCCCGCCTGCTAGCCTGCTCCCTAAAATATAACTGGTTTGCTCATTTCTATATATAGGGTGCCTACATTCTGCATGTTTTACGGGTCCATAAATTACCATATAGCATATATTCAACACAAAAAACAGCTACCATTTGTTGTTGACAAAGGACAGCTGGACATATAAAGGGCCCCATTACCTTCAATAGCTTAGGGCCTCATCAAACCTAAATCCGGCCCTGCCCACTATGCCAGGTCAACAAACCACCTGAGCTTTGGAAGCAGAGAAGCTGTATCACATCTGAGCTCGTCTAACCGAACTCACTGCCAGGGAACTTCTCCAATGACTGATTTCATCCAACCTAAGATTTAACTCTGTTGAGTTAAGAGAGCTTCCCTGAAGGTGGTCTGAAAAGTTCAGGGAATACACAAGACCCTTGCTATTAAGGCTTGAGAGCTTCCTTGGCCTGTGCTCATACCCTTGGATCCATAACTGCTCACAAACGCTCACTGCCAGGGAACCTTTTGCACACTTCCTTCTTGTGTCCAGGACTTGATCAACCACAGACACAATTTCAGGGCTGGAACTGAAAACATACTGGTGTTTTCCAACAACAAAAGTGAAAGACCAAACTAAAACTCCTATAAAAACATTTCAAACATTCATTATAAATATACATATTAACCACTGTGGCCATTTTGGGGTCAGGAAGCAATTTTTGTCCAGGCCAGACTGGCCAGGGAGCCTGGAGGGGTGTTTTTTTGCCATCTTCTGGGCATGGAGTAGGGGTCACTGGGGATGGGGGGGGGAGAGGTAGTTTCCTGCATTGTGCAGGGGGTTGGACTAGATGACCCTGGAGGCCCATTCCAACTCTATGTTTCTGTGGTTCTATGAAAATCTAAAGCCCCTGTTTAAAACATCTGAAATATATGTGATTAAGTCATTTCATTACACCCTGCAAGACCAAAGAAACTATCATCTAGGTCTAGGAGGACATCTGAACAGAGATGTACTTACAGCTACCCTGGGGTGCTGCTGCCTAAATGCCCAGTGTTCCTGCTTCTGGGGTGACCACCAAGTTGAATATACTTTCTGTTGCCAGCTTGCAGCTAGCTTTGCACACCTAGGTGGAACATGCCCTGGGGACCAGTCATACTTGATCTTAGCAAGAGACACGGGATAAAAACCCACACACAGTAGAGATTATAGATCGTAGATTTAGCAAAAGCAGTGGTGTGTGAAACAAGACTAGGTCATGTTCCTCAAAAATGACTGGGAATTTTTTTTCTTTGCCATTACTGATTCTTCGTAAGTCACTTTAGAACCCTTTAGCAGCGGTGACTTCTGGTAGAGACGCTGATCTGAGTGCCATGTTCCTCGGGAGCTCCCAGGGACCCAAGAAACGTTCAAATTTGGGGTGCACCCAGCACCCCCCCGAGGTTCCTAAATAGTGGACTGGAAAGCAGGATCACCCCTGCAGCAGTTTGATCCCCATTTTTTCTAAGAGAAGAATTCTCTCGGGAACATTGGGTGCGGTCCCGCTGGCATAGGGGAAATACATTGCCACGAACATTTTCTTGAATTAGGCTCAGATCTCCTCTATCTATTACCATCTAAGCAACTACATGGAAACAAGAATACCTACTCTTCTAAAATATGAGTAAGTTAAAAGAACTCTCGTTTTACCTGGATTTGGAAGCTCTGAAGGACTGATGAATATATCTATTAAATCCGTGTCTCCCCACCTAATGTATAAATGACTCTTTGAAAACAGGAAAATATCTGATAGCTCGTCAGAAACCTTATCAATTTGATTGGTGGGTAGACATAACAAACAGGATCTTTTGAAAGACGCTACAACTACCCTACCAATCAGACACTACGACGTAGAAAGGGGAGAGAGGAGGAGAAACCCCCCCCTACCCAAGCACTTCAAAGATCCGGCCGAATTTTTCCCCAAACTCCGTATCTCACACCGAATTTCGTGGATCTGAAGCAGGGGAGTTTGGACTTCATCACATCCCGAATTTAAAAGGGTCGAATTTTGCCAAAGCTGAACTTTACCGAATTTTTTTTCAACAGCCCTACTTTCAACAATAATATAACGTGTTTTTTATGTTTGTTAACAATTGTAGAAATGTATGTTTATTGGATTTAGAAAAACAATAAAAATTATTTTTTTAAAAAAAAGAACCCTTTAGCAGCAAACACACCCAGATACCTTGAAGCTCAGAGTAACCCATCCTCTCCACAACTCTCCCTGCAATCAGAATCTTGGATTCCCTTATTTAACAAACAGAGCAAATGATATTAGCATTTGCTTCAGTTTCTTCCACTGCAGCCACACATTTTACAGTATATTGGCCTCACTGGTGTATTTCAGTGTTCCTGCATTTCAGAAATCTCTACTGCTAAAGATTCAAATAAACTCCATCCAGATTAAGAGTTTCTGCTACTGATTCTTCTGTGGTTTCTTTTCCTTACTGTTAGATACCTGATCTCTGCCATTTTCTAAAGGTTTGCACATGCTTTGTTCTGTGGTATGGCTTATAGCAACCTTCGGGGCACAGGCCAGTACCCCAACAATGCAATGCAATGCAATGCAATGCAATGCAATGCAATGCAATGCAATGCAATGCAATGCAATGCAATGCAATACAATACAATACAATAAGTGCTAGTGTGTATTTGAATCTGCTCAGGACAGCAACCCCAGATCTGTGGTTTGTGCTTGACCAGCCCCATAAAAGGGAAGGCTTGCACGGAATGGCAACAGCCCTGAATTAGTATCATTCAAAGGAGAAATATTTTTAACCATTAAGCAATGGCATAAATTACAAGACTCCATAAGAGTCTTTTAATAAAGCACTGGATAAAGCACTAAAAATATTGAAGTCAGTCACAAGAAGCTTTAAAGCAATCATGTCTACATGACAGTGATCATTAGTGTGTGCATTATGCAGGCTGGACTAAATGCTCAAAACAGGGTCTCTCATACACTTCGTGTTGATCATTTTCTTCACAAGACTCAGCCACTTATGGCCACAAATTGTCTCTCTCTCTCCTTCAACACTGGCAAAGAGCATACTAGCTGAGCAAGCCTCTCTTGCTTACCTCTTCTGAGCAAAGCCTCCATATATATATATATATATATATATATATATATATAATTTTTATAACATAAACACATAAAACAAAACAAACAAATACAATAATAAAAAGAAAATACAAAATAATATCAATTATATAATCTACTTAATATAATCAAAATTACAAAATTCATAATATCCTTTTGATCCACCACCCATCACCAGGCTTCCTGAGAAGTGTCTAAACAGTTTGAAAATTACATGATTAACAGTAAAATTTAAAAAAAAGTTAAACGTATTTCTATAACTCATTAACTAATATAGTAAAATCCATTTTTGCCAGTTTATCCCAAAATGTGACGGCCTTCATCCATGTTTTTTTAAATTCTTCCATATCTTTTCCATGTAGGAATCCTGTTAATTTGGCCATCCTCATATAAATCCATAATTTCTCTCTCCAGTCAATGATTGAAGGTTTATTTACTTGCTTCCAAACTTTAGCTATTGTAATTCTTGCAGCAGCAAAACTATATTGGCAAATGACCCTATCCTTTTTATCCATTTTTTCTTGAGGAATCCCCAATAAACAGAACGCAGGATTTCTTTTTACTTTCATATTAATCAAATTATTTGTTTCTTTTATTACTTTTGTCCAAATTTTTAAAATCTTTTTGCATATCCACCATGCATGCATAAAAGTTCCTCTTTCCCTTCCACATTTCCAACATAAATCTATATCTCCTTTTTTTCATTTTACTTATCATCACGGGAGTTATATACCATCTATAAAACATTTTATATAGGTTCTCTCTAATTTCATTGGTTACTGTAAATTTAAATTCTTTCTTCCATAAGTTTTCCCATATTTCCAAATCGATATTATATCCTAACTCCTTCATCCATTTCACCATTACTGGCTTAATTCTTTCTTGTTCTAGGTTTATTTCAATTAATAGCCTATATATCCTTCCTATCAATCCTTTATTTCCCTTTATTAATATATTTTCTAATTTAGATTTATTTTTATTAAATCCAACTTGCATTTATGAAGAGAGGGATACAATTGAATTTAGATATGGATGTATATAGAGAAATTATAGACTATAAGGAAGGAGACTGGGTTTTAAGAAGTAGAGAAGAACTTAATATTAAAGATTGGTTTATGTATTATAAATTAAAAGATATATTTAATAAAGATGAGCAAAGCCTCCTGAAGGAGCCACCATGCAAACAGGTAAGATCAACAGCTACCTGTACACATGCTTTCTGTGTTGTGGGTCCTGCCTACTTTTGTTATTCTATTTTCTGGATTGTTTATAATATAGGGCACCCAGGATGATTAGGGTGTTGGAGCAGTAAACATATGAATACCAGCACCAGGAGACAACATCAGGGGAAGGCCTCAACCTCTATTCCCTGTTGTTGGCCCTCCAGAGTAACTGGTTGGCAACTGTGTGAGACGAGATGGACCACTGGTCTGATCCAGCAGGGCTCTCCTTATGCTCTCCTTAAGTTCTTATCATGAATGATACTTTGTTATTTCTGCATTGTTTTTCTAATCCTAGTACTATTGAATTGATATTCAATGTCTTATGCTTTACAATTAGGGTTGCCAACCAGGTACCAGCTGGAGATCTCCTGCTATTACAACTGATCTCCAGCCGATAGAGATCAGCTCACCTAGAGAAAATGGCCACTTTGGCAATTGGACTCTATGGCATTGAAGTCCCTCCCCTCCCCAAACCCCTCCCTCCTGAGTCTCCGCCCCAAAAACCTCCCACCAGTGGTGAAGAGGGACCTGTCAATCCTATTTACAATGTTATGCCAACTATGTGGAAAATTGACACCATTCACTGTGTTTTGATTATCTCCATTTATGGGCTTTAATGAACAAATAAGCACTGAACAATTTATCTTGGTGGGCAGGCACATTTGATCCCTTTCGTTTCTTTAGGACTTCAGTCCTGAAAATTGTTAATCTCTGCAGGAGAGTGCAAAGGCTGTCCTCTTTGGGATATCATCTGCAGCTGCTAAACAGTGTTTCAATCAAAGTAAAATGAAGGATTCCCATCTTTGAAAGTAGGGTTTAAGATACGTGACTTAAACCCTAGGCAAGTGCTGTGATCCCACTCAAAGAAACCTTTTCAATCACCCTAAAACATATTTCAAATGCTTTGGGATGGATTTTGATGGCCGCCTGTGATCTAAAAACACGGCCTGCTCAACTGTAGCCAGCAAAGCACATGGCCTCTAAAAGCAAGCAAACAGAGTCAGAAGCGATTAAACATAGTTTACTATTTACCTCCCATTGTAGTCAGTGTTGCTAAGCCACCTGAAAAGCATTACCTCCAATGGCAAGATGTGCCATGCAACAGGCAACTTCATTGCGGTGCATTATTTTGAAAACTGTGGCAAGCCTTGTGTGTGTGTTTTTTTTAAAGACCTAAAGCCATGCGGTTGGCTTGGCGGTACAAATGTATAGCTGTGATGCCCCACGGCCTTGCCCTCCGCTTAGAAATGTGTGTCGCCACCGCGCTATTCTGTACTTTCTCCTTTCCCAGCACACTATATTCGCTCCCATTGCAGCATGGAGGTCAACGGGTGTCATTTTGACAGCAGTTCGTTTTGGAGTAGAGGGCTGGGGGTGGGGTGGGGTAGGGGGGTATCTGCTTTTTCTCAGTGGTGGAGCTCTGAAGTGGAAGAGACAGGGGAAGGCTGTGGAATGGGGGAAGGCTGACCGAAACAGCCCAGCGGTTGGCTCCTTCCAGATCCCTTGGCAGGCCGGCAAAGTAGGCTGTGGCACCAGGCTGGTGATTAAGTAAGGGGGGGGGATGGAGTGGGGAGAATTTGATAATGATCACACTAAGTATTGCTTTCTCAAACCACAGGTTAAACAGCACAACTGGAAAGGGTGAGTAATTAAGTAGCTGCCTCTTATGAGGATGATTAAGTGTACAAGCCAGATAAGGGCTTGGGAGGGTATCCCCTCTACTCTAAGTACAGCTTACTGCCAGATAGGCTATCTCGCAATCACAGCTCTTATGGGCTGATTCTAGGAGGAACTGAATGGAGAACAGGAAAGGATAATAAGATCTAAAACGGTTTGCAGCCCAAGTGGGAAAATGACGTCTTATTGTCTTGTATAGAGAATAAACATTCTGAAAAGTCCCAACCTTCAATCACTGTTGGAACTATTTCAGATATTCAGAAACCACCAAACAAGAATGTTTGGAAATATGTGATTCAAAGAGACTAGAAATTAACTGCATGCCTACAGTGCAGGCCCTAGGCAGGGTGACTCCAGTCTAAGCACACTGCTTTCTGTGAACTTATAGTGGTAACTTTTCATAGGATTGTGCTGCTAATCATTGATACCGCTGCCATGCTTGCTTGTTTACTTCATTTATAACCCACCTTTCTCCACAATGGGGGTCCAAAGCAGCTGACATCATTCTCCTCTCCCTAGTTTTATCCTTACAACAACCCTGCGAGGTAGATTGGGCAGTATGTGACTGCCTCAAAGCCATACAGAAAGCTTCCATGGCAGAGGGGATTTGAACTAGGGTCTGCCAGATCATAGTCTGACATCACCATCAAATGGTGATCTCTGTTATTATTTGATTATTTGTTTGTTTATTTGTTTGTTTGTTTAAAACATTTATGTGCTACCTCTTAGGGTTGTCAGCTCTGGGTTGGGAAATTCCTGGAGATGTTGGGAGTGTAGCCTGGAGAGGGTGGGGTTTGGGGAGGTGAGGAACCTCAGCAGGGTGTAATGCCATAGAGTCCACCTTCCAAAGCAGCCATTTTCTCCAAGGGAACTGATCCCTATCAACTGGAGATCAGCTGCAATTCCAGCAGATCTCCAGCCACCATTTGGAGGCTGGCAATATGATTGCCTGGTCCCTCTTTGCCACCGGCAGAAAGTTTTGGGGGCAGAGTCTTGGGAAGGCGGGGTTCAGGGAGGGGAAGGACTTCAATGCCATAGAGTCCAATTGCCAAAGCAGCCATTTTCTCCAGGTGAACTGATCTCTATCGGCTGGAGATCAGTTGTAATAGCAGGAGATCTCCAGCTAGTACCTGGAGGTTGGCAACCCTAGCTGGCAACCTACCACCTTTCCACACAAATAGGGTCCCAAGGGAGCGAACATTAGCAGCAAAGCATCATTTAACATGTACACATAAATAAATAACAATATAATAAAATATATAGACATACAAACAAACACAACCAGGGAGGAGGACCAGTAAGAGTTTATGGGGATATGTCAAATGAAACAAGTCTTCACCCTCTGGTGGAAGACAATGGCAGAGGGAGACAGATGAATCTTCCTGGGAAGGGAGTTCTAAAGTTTCAACCTCTGACTGAGAAGGCCCTTTCTCGGGTTTCCACCCAGCTAGCCTCAGATGTCAGGGGCTCTCAAAGTAAGGCCCCTGAAAATGACTGAAGTTGATGGGTATTTCTGATTCAAAGGTTTTGAAAGATTCATTTTCAAACTTTTGTAAAATAATAATAATAATAATGCTTTGTTAACTATGTTAGCAGCTATGTTAAATTGCAGGATGCCCTCACTGGAACAACGGGATGTAAAAGTGATTAACTTTGGATGGATTAAGGACTCTTGTAATATGTAATAATGTTTCTTTTTTAAAAAAAAGAATCATAGTAGTTTGGAGGAAAATGCAGTTTAGCTTGGAGTCCAACTATGAACAGGTTCTCTGCTCCTGACGCAGCTAAAGCGAGTCATGATTTTGTACCATTGAGAGTCTGTATGCTTGGCTGAAGCATTTATACCTCCTTTTTCCGATTTGTTCGAAGCAACTTACATTTTTTAAAAAAATTGTCAAAGTTAATTAAACCAAAAATAGGTAGAGGAACACGGAAAGTTAAAATGCAACACTGAGTTAAACCCATAGCATCAAATTAAAACAACACTTCAGACATACCAGCCAGCGCAATCACAAAATGAAATATAAGAACTATATTATTAGCCAGGAGATTAAAATAGCAACGGAAAGCAAAATGAATGCCATTCTGAGCAGAGCTATACTGTTTTACGCTGGGGTTGCCAGGTGCATGCCTGGAACCCCAGAAGACTTAGGGGACTTTTATATTTCCCTTCTTCCAGTGAGCTTAGGCCAGTTTCATATATGGGGTTACCTTCCCAACAAACCTATGAGATACACCCAGTGCTTCATGGCTTCTGCCTTGGTTCCTGTCCAACTACAGTTTACTACTGTACCACACTGATTAACTGATGTAAATACTGATGACTTATAGCCAACGCCTGTGCCCCACCATCATTGCTCAGAGGGGCAAGATATACAGCAGGCAAATCATTCCCATCTCTAATAAGAAGAGGTGGAGGACTAACAATATTCTAGATCAGGGGTCAGCAAACTCATTAGTCAAAAGAGCCAAATATCAACAGTACAACGATTGAGATTTCTTTTGAGAGCCAAATTTCTCAAACTTAAACTATATAGGTAGGTACACTGTTTATTAACTAAATAAACTTTAATTAAAGTTTTAAGTCTTAATTAAACTATAGGTACGCTGAATAAAATTTGATAACATACTTAATAGTGATCTTATTTATTAATAAAAATTAAATTGTAAATCCCTGCCATTTCCCCCCCCCCCCGTCTGGAGTCCTCGTCTGGAGGCCTGGTCTACCACCATAAAAGCCTATTGGTAGACCTGGCCTCTGGCTGAGTCCCATTGGGAGGCCAGGTCTACCCATTGGCTTTCTTGGCAGTAGACCTGGCCTCCGGAGGCCCATAGTAGCCAATTGGTAGACCTGGTCTCTGAAGGGTGACTTTAGTGGGTAGACATGGCCTCCCAATGGGACTCAGCTGGAGGCCAGGTCTACCAAAGGAATCCCACCCCACCCAACAGCTGATAGGTGGGGGGGGCAGGAACCGCCGAGCCGCCCGCCCAGCAATAGCGCGGCTAGAGGGGAGGGGAGGCTTTAGCCTCCCAACCATTGAGGGAAAGGGAAAGGGGGACCTGGCCATTCTCCACGGTGGGGGGGGGGGGGAAGAGAGACAGCGCGCCCGCTCACCTGCTCTCTCGTGTGCTCTCTCTCTCTCTCTAAGGCATGCCGGCTCCGCAGCCCGGCTGCCAGCGCAAGCGGGCGCGAGAGCTGGGGCTCCAAACCAAGTTCGGAGAGCCGCACTCAACGGGCCAAAGAGCCGCATGTGGCTCGGGAGCCCCAGTTTGCAGACCCCTGTTCTAGATGTAATTATACTCCTCTTACCAAAGTAGAGTGCAATCTAAAGCAATGTGTCCCATGATTTAGTCACATAGTCACATTAACAGTGCCATCCTAAACAGAGTGATACCCTAGGTCCATTGAAGTCAATGGGCTTTGAAGGGTGTAACTACTTAGGATGGCACTGCAAATCACAGTAATGTGGAATTCGCTGATTAGTTTGCTCTGTGTGGATTCAGTGCACACCATTTCTAACAATCAGCATGGGCAGATGTGGCCCTTAGGAAAACCTGGGTCATGTCCAAATGTCATAGTCCATATTGGAATGCACAGCCAGGAAGCCAGAGAGTTTTGGGCAAAGATCTTTTTCATGTAGCAACTCTGTACTCATTGCCGGAACCTAGAGGTATGAATCGCACAGTTTGCATTACCTCCCATAAACAAACATCATAAGCTGCCATATCATATTGGTCCGTCTAGCTCAGTATTGGCCGTGATTCTCCAGGATCTTAGGCAAAGCAGTATCTTTCCCAAAACCTGCTACTTGAGATCTTAGCACCTTTAGCATGCAAAGCATGTGCCGTACCATGAAGCAACAGTCCCTTCCCCATGGTTCATGTAGTTCCCATGAGTCATGAAGATCAGCAACTGGCTAAAACTTCAGGATGAAGCACTGCAGTGGTCTGGACTGAATTCTCAACAGCTAACCTCAGGCTTTGCAGTCACCAAAGGAGAAGTTGGATGACTGATTATTTTGCTACATCATAGAGGTGGAAGTAGATAACAGAGAAATGCTTGGGATACAGATAAATACAGAAACTGAGGGTTAGAGGCAAAGAGCAAGAATTCCATTCTTTGCTTTGAATGGGATTGTGAAATAATTATAAGTACTCACAAAAGTTGCCAGGTAGGTTCCCTTATCTGTTTTGGGTAATTGTATGACTCACATAAATGACCCTTTAGTGATTGAAACAGTGTCCCATGCCTCTAGGCATCTTTAGGATTTTTGTTTTAAATATCACTTCCCCTATGATAAGTAGGTAACGGACTGGGCACCAAAATATGGAGAGGGAGAAGTCAGGAGAAGTTTTGTGAAGGTGGGGAAATGTGGAGGTGAACAGAGGGGGAATTGGCTTCAGAAGAGAGACACACGGGCTGAAACCAAGTCCCCTATTTAGACCAAGTAGAAGGCTCCAAGAAGCAATGGAGTAAGCACCAGTGCCCTTCGGACCAAATGCCATCAGGAGGACTTGACCACTTTGAGCTCATTATTTATCTTACTTTACTATGTCTTCACCAGTTGCAAGTGGTCTACACTACCTCTGATCCGATTGTTTTCTCTTTCAGATAGACTCAAATTCAAATTTTTCTTTGCCATGGAAGCTTGCTAGATGACCCCTTGGACCAGTCACACACTCTTAGATTAATCTACCTGGCAGGGTGGTTGTGAGCATAAGATGGAGAAGAGGAGAAGCTGCTTTGGGTCCCTGCTGGAGAGAAAGGTAGGCATAAATGGTATGGAGTAAATAAATAAATGAAATAAATAATTTGTGTTCTGCAGTTAACACACTTGGGCCATATGTCTGGTCCTTCTGACCTCAATTTATGGTAATATCTACCTCTTTTGCTATATCTATGTCTATAGATTTCCTCCCTCTAAGCATAATCTTTGGTTCATCCAGCAAAATGTGTCCTGAAGAACATAAGAACCCTGCTGAATCATATCAGTGGTCCATCTAGTCAAGCATCCTGTCTCACATAGTGGCCAACCAGTCACACTGGAGGGCCAACAGCCAGGCATAGTAGCCGAGGCCTTCCCCAGATGTTTCCCTTGGCATAGGTATTCAGAGGTTTACTGCCTCTGAATATGGAAGTTCCCTTTACTCACCATGGCTAATAGCCATTGATGGACCTCCATGAATCTGTCTAGCCCCCTTTTATAGCCATTCTGTGCACTGGCAGTGAATGCCACAATTTAATTACTCGTTGAGCAAAGTTGTGTTTCCTGTTATTTGTTATGTACCTATTGCCCATCACCTTCATTAGGTGCCCCTGAACTTTACTATTATGGGAAAGTGAGAAAAGGCTTTCTTTTTTTATAAACTAAAAAGTCCCGGACTCTCAAATCTTTTCTCATAAAAAAGTGCTCTAACCCCTTAATCATCTTGGTTGCCTTCTTCAGTATTTTTTCCAGCTCTGTAGTGTCCCTTTTGAGCTACAGTAACCAGAACTACATTGGTTCCAATATTGATCCACGTGGGACCCCATCTTTGCAAGAACTGTCCATTTATTCCTGCTGTCTGCTTCTGGCCATTTAACCAACTGTCCATTAATAAGAGGATATGACCTTTCATCCCATGACTGCTAAACTGACTCAGGAGTCTTAGGTGAGGTATCTTCTCAAAAGCCTTTTGAAAGTCCAAGAACATGGAGATCTTGTAATGGAGAGAAGTGGGTCTCTACCAAATCACCTTTAGAGAACTCTAAGAGGAGGAGCATGTATCATGCTTAAGTGGTCCTGAAAACAATCCCTCTCTAGCTAGTATAACCCCAAGAGGTTGGTGAGGCAGAAGCCATGCTGATTTTCTCTCCGCATGCTTTGTTCCTCAATGTGCTGAATAATTCTCTCTTTAATGAAAGTTTCAAATAATTTACCCAGTACAGAGATTAGGCTAACTGGCCTGGAATAACCTGGATCCCCTCCAAAGCCCTTTTTAAAAATTGGTGTAACATTTGTTACTCTCCAGCCCTCTTTTACAGTGGCTGGTTTTAGTGCTCTGGCCCTCAAAGGTTTATGCCACAATATAGTGGCAACAACAGATTAACAAGACCTCCTTTAGAACTTGCCAACATGCTTTATGTTCCATTTAATGAACAAGACTTTGTTTTTAGAAGAGGTATGTTTCTGGTTTATAAAGAATCTTAGGTGGCAGATGCCTCTCCCCCAGTCCCAAGTAGTATGGTTCCAACCTCCATCCATCCAGCTCTGCCCATCCAAGGTTTTCCCTATCTTAAAGTAAATTGCCCAAGATGTCACTTATTGTGTTTAAGTGGTCCTGAAAATAATCTCTCTTTAGTTAGTATAACTGCATGCATAGCTGAGGAGGGGGGACAATTTAAGGAAATTATTCATTTTAGGTGAAATAAAACCGGAGTCCAGTGGCACCTTGAAGACTGACCAAATTCCAGCATAAGCTTTCGTGAGTTCACTTCATCAGAAAAAGACTCATGAAGGCTTACGTGGGAATAACTTCAGTTAGTCTTTAAGGTGCCACTATTTTATTTTGCTGCTATTGATTAACATAGCTACCAATCTGGAAATATAATTAAGTACATATTAACTGTTCTTATGCAGCATACACATTTCTGATGTTAGCAAGTAATTGACCTTAAAAATCACAGACATTTGAGCAAGGTGACAATGTTCTGCTGGTCATGATGAAAATAACTGCTCTGGCATTCATTTATTTGAAGCATGCCTCCTCAAGAAATGTAGACACTTGAAAGGGGCAATTTGTATCAGAGGAAAGCAGGGGCAGATTGTTTATTATTATTATTATGAGGAGGAGAAGTTATCCTGATGGGGCCATCCCACCCCTAAGTAAGGGGTGGCCTTCACCTTGCTTGAGGCAGGTGCAAGCTGCCACTGCTGCTGGCCCAGCCAAGCCACGCATGGTGCGAGGAAGGAGGCTCCTGGCCCAGCCAAACCCTATGCTAAAGTTTCTTCTGTGGGAAACCAGGAGGGGCAAAGGACATGGGAAGCTCCATCACAATGACAGCATGATGTCACATCCAGGGCAATCCCAGAAGTGATGTCATGCCGTTGCCACAACAGTGTTTTTTCTTCATTCTCTCCCCCTTCACCAAGTGGGAAACCTCCTGCTGGTAACCACCAGCTCCCACCGCCACTTGGTGTAAATCTACGTTTCTCCATTAGCAAATATTTTAATGAAATGGGCCTAAGGTAAGGGTGGCAAGGATTTTCCTAAACAGCTTTCTCAGCCCTAATTGAACAGGTTAATATAGCCAATAGATCTGGCAATGTATGTTCTTAACATGCCATTCCACCTCTCCATCCCCTTGGTCTTTAGTTTCCTTCCCCTGATCAAGGAATTGGGGTGGGGGTGGGGGTCATGCATTGCATCCACATATGCATATTCATACATATTGCACTGGCATGGTTGTGGTGGGTCAGCTAGTCCTAGTTCCATTGAGGCTATGATCCTATGCAGACTTACTTAGGAGTACCTGTTAGGGAATGCAATGGGACTTGCTTCCATGTATATATGCACAGGACTGGGCTGGTGAATAACCATTACTAAAGGAATATATTAATGGGCCTGTGTAGCTACTAGCACCCTTTGGAGGGCTGGCAGCATTCAAGATGAATGTTTAATTAATGTATCCAGATGGATGTTCTGGCCCTTGGTTGTGTAAAGGCCACCTCCCTGGTAAATGATGCAGTTTTAAAATCCTGAATAGACGTCAACAAGCGAGATCTTATTTGCTAGAACAGATTGGAATACGAACCGTATACAAGCAGGGGCCATATGCCTTCCCTATCATCTGCTGTTCCCATAGATTAAAGATCTGAAACCCTCACAGTGACACATTTTCATTTGTTTACTTCTCTTTCAGTTTCAGTGTAACAGGGAGATCCTATTAGCAATAGAAGGTAATGCACACTCAGTTCACTGGCCTTTTCTCTGTGTCTGGCCATAGCAGAAAGTGGCTTAGGTCAGCAGCCTTATCAGTAGCAGATCCCTAATTACAGTACTGAAGTACAATACTCCAGACTTGGGTGGTACCTTTGGGGAATTATTCCACAGCCCTTCAACGGAGTCTGTTATTGTCCAGATCAGGAGAGTCTCTCATCTTACAAACACAATTTTTTTTTCCTACGGGAATGTCTTTCTCTGAAGATTTCTTAGACAAAGCGGCTACTTTGTGTATGTGTTCAGAGATCATGAAGGCAGCATAGAAAGGGAAACTACTTTCAGCTGTTTTTTAGCACCAAATGAGACAGGGTAAGATACTATACATAGATATAATCCTATATGTGTGGATTTGGAAAAGATGGGAACTTTTGCATGTGTTTCCCCACACACACACACACACACTGAATGTGGGTTTCTTGGACGTCTGGCAAAATGAAAACATTTTATGAACTATGGATAGCTTTGATTAGTTTATTTTCATTCATTTATATAGCACAATCAGTGAACATGGCACTGGACAGAATACCATACCCAAAAGACCAGTCCAAGAAATTTACAGGTAGGACTTCAACAAAACAAAGTATACTCTTCGCTAGTCCTTTTGCTCCTACAAAAATTGCCTTCTTTTCATGAACTTTCACAAGAGGCAAAATGTGAGGGCTGTTACTGGTGTAAAGAAGACAGGCATCCCCATTGCGGAGACAACTGAGCTGATATTCCCTATTTTCCTTTGCTGGCAATGAAATCACTGGCATAACGTGGTAAAATGAGGTGCACAGCCCAGTGGCTTTGGAAATGGCAACTATGAGATCAATTGTGAGAGCTTCATTTGCCCTCAGTAATGTTGCCTTGTAGGCAAATGGTACATGCTGCCATCATGCTGATTACATGGTCCCAGATTGACTAGAATCAAATGTGTGTGTGTGTAAAGTGCCATCAAGTCACAGCTGACTTATGGCGACCCCTTATCGGGTTTTCAAGGCAAGAGACTAACATAGCTGGCATTAAAAAAAGAGCACTGAGTTGTTGGGTTGGCTGGTTTTAATGGCACTGAATAATCTGTCACAAGGCTTGAAATACTAAGTTGTTGGACATGTTCAGTGACCATGATTGGCCTCCTGAAATCTCCCTTTTCATGCAGAAAATGTTGACTCCTGAACATTCAGCACAGTCCTGTTATATTTAGCCAGTGGTGATAGGAAGGGTTAAAAATAGAAAGAGGAGAAATGGGAGAGGCAAAACGAACAAGGGATAAATATATAGAGTGCCTCAGGGATCTGTCCTGGGCCCTGTGTCGTTCAACATCTTTATAAATTATCCAGATGGAGGAATAGAGGGGATGCTTATTAAATTGGGAGGGGTAGCAAATATGGTAGAAGACAGAGCCAGGATACAGGATGATCTTGACAGGCTGGAGAATTGGGATAAAACTAATAAAATGAATTTTAACAGGGACAAATGTAAAATTGTGCATTTTGGTAGGAAAAACCAAATGCATAATTATAGGATGGGGGAGACTTGTCTTGGCAGTAATATGTGTGAAAAGGATCTAGGGGTCTTAGTAGATCACACACTGAACATGAGTCAGCAGTGTGATGCAGTGGCTAAAAAGGCAAATGCAATTTTGGGCTGTATAAACAGAAGTATAGTGTCCAGATCACACGAAGTGATGGTATCACTTTACTGTGCTCTGGTTAGACCACACCTAGAGTATTGTGTTCTGTTTCGGGCACCACAATTTAAGAAGAATGTAAAATAGCTGGAAGAGGAGAGCAACTAAGATGGTGAGGGGTCTGGAGACCAAGTCCTATGAGGAAAGGTTGCAGGAGCTGAGTATGTTTATCCTGGAGAGAACTGAGAGGTGATATGATGACCATCTTCAAGTACTTGAAGGGCTGTCATATAAAGGATGGTGCAGAGTTGTTTTCTGTTGCCCCAGAAGGTCAGACCAGAACCAATGGGTTGAAATTAAATCAAAAGAGTTTCCAGTTAAATATTATGAAGACCTTTCTGACAGTTAGAGCAGTTCCTCAGTGGAACAGGCTTCCTCGAGAGGTGGTGGGCTCTCTTTCTTTGGTGGTTTTTAAGCAGAGGCTAGATAGCCACCTGACAGCAATGCTGATTCTGTGAACTTAGGCAGATCATGAGGGAGAAAGCAGAAAGGGTTGTGTCAGTGTTTGGCTCCCATGGCCCTTTCTTACAGGCCAATCGCCACTTTGGGATCAGGAAGCAATTTTGCTCTGGGGCAGATTGGCCAGGGATCCTAGAGGGGTTCCCCCCATCTTCTGGGCCTGGAGTAGGGGTCACTGTGGGTGTGGGGGGGAAGGCAGCTGTAAAAATTCCTGCATTGTGCAGGGGGTTGGACTAGATGAACCTGGTGGTCCCTTTCAAGTCTATGATTCTGTGATTCTATACATGAATATTTACCCACTTTGCTGCTGGTGGAGAAAAATCTGGGTATTCACCAATCACTTCATGAAAGAGGTGGCTTTTGAGCAGGGTTTTAAAGGATAAGAAATAAGCAGCATCACATAAGTATTCATCCATAAAAGGCAGTAAGGGAGACTGAGTTTAGTCATTTACAGTGCAATGAATTTAGAAGGGTATAACACTGTTTAGGTCTGCATTTTAAGAAACCAAGAAGTTTAAATGGCTGAAGGTGGTAGAGGTGAAGGAGCTGGGACTGATCTGGATATGACTATATGATGATGGAATCTTTGAACCATGTTCTCCAGAATGAATTGTTTTTGGATTCCACAATAAATGTGTGAAATAAATAATGTCTTGTGTAAAGATGATGCAAGATGGTGTATCAGAGACACCAGGATGCCATGACATGTATGTATAAGGATAGCTGGAATTTGGAAACTGACCATTCAAAATATTTTCCCCATCTGTATAAGGGATAAAGTACTGCCCAATATTTTTTTATTCTGAAGTGCGGTGATTTCAAATGAGTGAAAGCTTACTAACATTGGATTTGTATTTAAATCCTGAACGTATTGTTTGGAAATAGGATCCAAGAGTTTTAGTACATTTAGAATACATTTCAATGCAGAATGATTCCAAGGACTGACAACTGGATCTGTTGATACAGTTCAGTTGGTACAGAATGTTGAAGAAGAAGAGTTGGTTTTTATACCCCGATTTCCCCCACTTTTAAGGAGTCTCAAATCACCTTCCTTTCTCCTTTCCCCTTCCCAGACACCTTGTGAGGTAGGTGGGCTGAGAGAGTTCTGAAAGAACTATGACTGCTCCAAGGTCACCCTGCAGGCTTCATGTATAGGAGTAAGGAAGCAAATCCAAATCACCAGATTAGAGTCCGCCACTCATGTGGAGGAGTGGGGAATCAAACCTGGTTCTCCAGATTAGAGTCCACCACTCCTAACCATGCTGGCTGGAGTAGGTTGTAGGTACCATATCATTCCAGTCTTGTTCCATGCACACACTCTCAATTTGCTTCCAGGCCCAATTCAAGATGCTAGTGTTGACCTTTAAAGCCTTTAGATCCAGCGTGGTGGAGTGATTAGGAGTGGTGGACTCTAATCTGGAGAACCAGGTTGGTTTCTCCACTCCTACACATGAAGCCTGCTGGGTGACCTTGGGCCAGTCATAGTTCTCTCAGAACTCTCTCAGCTCCACCTACCTCACAAGGTGTCTGTTGTGGGGAGAGAAAGGGAAGGTGATTGTAAGCTGCTTTGAGACTCCTTAACGGTAGTGAAACTCAGGGTATGAAAAACAACAACAACAACAACTCCTTGGGGCCATCATAGCCGAAGGACCACCTACTCCCATATGACACGACCACTTTGATCATCTTTGGAGGGCCTGTTTCTGGTCCCTGCTCCACCTGAGGCTAGACAGATGGCAACCCAAGAAAGGGCCTTCCCAGTTGTGGTGTGGTGGTTAAGAGCAGTGGTTTGGAGTGGTGGATTCTGATCTAGAGAACCGGGTTTGATTCCCCACTCCTCCACGAGCGACAGATACTAATCTGGTGAACTGGATTTGTTTCCCCACTTCTACACATGAAGCCACTTGGGTGACCTTGGGCTAGTCACACTCTCTCAGCCCCACCTACTGTTGTGGCGAGGGGAAAGGAAGGTGATTGTAAGCCGGTTTGATTCTTCCTTAAGTGGTAGAGAAAGTGCATATAAAAACCAATTCTTCTTCTTCAGCTGCTGAAATGGTGGAACTCCCTCTGAAGGGAGATTCATCTGTCTCCCTTCATCATTGCCTTTTGTCAGCTGTGAAGACTTTTTTTTTTTTTTTGGTTTTTCAGAATTTTATTAGCCCACCTCCACATTTGTGTGTTTATATGTGTTTATGTATTTTGCTTAATTGTTTTAAATGATAATATACATATCATTTTAAATGATAATATATATATATCATGATACTGTTTTTAATTATTGAAATGTTTTAATGTCTGACATGTTTTAATGATAGCTGCCTTGAGAACCCTGAGTTGGACTGAAAGGTAGCACAGAAATGCTTTAAATAAAAAAACTGATCTAGAAGAAAATATTCTGTGTCTTTAACAGAGGTTTAATGGAATGTAATTTACCTACATGCCATGAAAACTCTCAACTGCCCATTTCTACACATTAAACTTCTAAAGGATCCGGATTTTTTTCTCCAGGCCATTTGGCCACCCTAGTTATGCCAATCTAAGCCTGTTGACATGAATGGGCTTAAACTGAAGTTACTCCACATCGGATTGCACTGTTAAAATCATGGCTATAACAAATATTTATGAACTGAAAAAGAATTATTTCCCACTTTGTAATCACAAGAATAAGCCAATAGACTAATTGATTTTGGTCTGGAGGCAATCCTCAAGGCTCTTACTCTGAAAAAAAGCACTCCCCCTAAAGAATTAGGTTTGTTATTAGGGAGTACTCTTGGTTCCAGCTGTTTCTGGATAATCAGGTTCTTAAATTGGCCAGAAGTGCTTTTTATCAATTTGGGATGATTTACAGCTCCAGGCATTCTTGGAGGCTACAGAGTTGGTCTCAGTTACAAGTGCCATAGTAACATTCAGGTTGGACAACCTTAACACAATGTACATGAAAGTGTCCACAAACTATCAAAATGGTTCAAGAGAAACATATAACCCCAGTAGTGTGTCAGTTTCATTGGTTGCCAATTTGTTTTAGGGCATAATTCAAAGACCTGGTGATGACTAAAATCCTCAATGTTCTAGTATCAGAGTACATATTGGGCAGTCTCCCTCCATACCTACCTATCAATGGAGCCTGCAGAGAAGGGAAGGGTAATAAGTTTTGCTAATTCTTCATGCCAGCTGAAGATTGTTCCTAGGGGTCACTTGCCTAGATCTCTGTGAAGAAATGTTCCAGTGACAAGATGCCACTTCCAGAACACCTTAGTCCTGATGGACAAGTACCTCACACCTGCAGGTGAGGGATTGCAGAGAAGGGCCTCTCCAGAACCTGGGTGATTTAGTTTTCAGGGGTTGTGCAAATGACCTTTTAGCTAGCATATCTCTAATGTATTATTTGGAACTTAAGTTCCTATAAATGAACAAGAAAATCATTCACAAAACACATGGTCAACTTCTGAACGACTTCTCAGTAGGGAGAAGGGACAAAGTGTGATGTGACAGAACTTATAACTTCAAGATGTTCTCTTATGTTAGTCTAATGTGTTCATTTGAAGACCTTCCGTAAGGTCACATGTTCTCATAAACAATTTGGTTAGATGAGAGTGCTTGCATGAACCAGTTGCTCCTTAGATTAAAGTAGTTTGAACTACTCCTCATTCTTTTAGTCTCTTATTTTGTAACCCAGAAAAATTACAAAGTGGTATAGGATAATTCACTGGCAAGCAGCGTTCCAGTATCTATCACCACTGCTCACACTCTTGGTAGGATAGCCAAGAAAAGCAAATGAAAGGAAAGGGTATTACTTCTTGGCTTGGGCTGTAATCCTTCAGCATATGTTTTTCAAAATTGTATGAAGCAAATAGGAAAACTCCATTCACCACTATGACAGCAAGTTCAAGCCTTAACATCTTACCATGACCCGTTATTTCAATAAGTAATTTGATCATATGTAGCTGGTTATTATAATAGAATCAGTGACTTTAACAAGCTCCTGCAAATACTGGATTACTGTGCCCACTCAACCATAGTTCATTAGGGCTTTAGAAGTGGGATCCAGGACAGGCCATGAAATATGATCTCCTAATCTCTTCTAAGTAAGAAAAGACTGCATATAAGTTGTGCCTTTTACAAATACCTGAGAAGTGAATAAATCTTGGGCATGCTAAAAAGTCATGAATAGTCACCTGTTAAGGACATTGCCTGCCAAATGGATTCAGACATTTGCTGTTTGTGTATTTCACACTTAAAACAATATTCTTGAACGAGACGAGTTAAAGAAACACAGATGTCTTAATCTTACATATATACACATATATAACACATATATAAATTGCAAACAGGCTTCTAAACTTTTTTTGTGGGGGGGGAGATTTCTGGTAAGGATGCTCAAATACTTCCCAGTTTGGCTCATGTCCTGCTCACCATTTGCAGAAAGCCAAACTGCTCATGAGCAGATCAAGACAGTTTCGTGGGTTACTCCCTGCTAATTCAAACAATACAGTAGAGTGTAATTGGCAGTATTCATTTAATGAATACATGTTGTCATACAGCCTGATGGGAGTCCTAGTTTCTACCCACTACGGACCTGTTGTTTCCATGCATTGCTTGGCAACCACATAAATAAAAAGTAAGCTTTCCAGTCAGCCAGTGCTTATAAATAAACATCATGTTTTTTAAAGTTTATTATTTGATCTGCATCAAGTGTTATCAACATTGTTCTGTGCATATGCATATTCAGAACTCTCGTGTGGGAGTTGTAAACCCGCCCCCCACCATCATTTAATGAACCTACCCAACCATCCATTGCCCTAGAGGAAGAGATGATTTCATGTATTGTGCAGATGTGCAAGACAGAAGGACCAGAGTTCCACCACACTGCTATTTATTTACATTTTCTATTTATAGCCCACCCCGCCCCCACCCAAGCAGGGTTCAGGGCAGGTAACAACAATAATTAAAAACAATATAACATATAAAATCCTAGTATATAATTAAAAGCCCTGACCTGGATGGCCCAGGCTAGCCTGATCTCATCAGATCTCAGAAGCTAAGCAGGGTCAGCTCTGGTTAGTATTTGGATGGGAGACCACCAAGGAGTATCAGGGTTTCTGTGCAGAGGAAGGCACTGGCAAACCACCTCTGTTAGTCTCTTGCCATGAAAACCCCAAAAGGGGTCGCCATAAGTCGGCTGTGACTTGAAGGCACTTTACACACACACACACACACACACACACACACACACACATAATTAAAAACCAATCAAATTTTGGAGGTGACTGTTGCATGGATCACTGTGGCCAAGTCGGAGCAGGACAGTTGTCGAGCATTGTGAAAAAGGTAAAATGCTGTATTGGCTATCATTGAAACCTGCTTCTCCATCGTTAGTGAAGCATCTAGATCAATGTCCAGATTCCTGATGGAAGCAGAAGGTGCTAAATGCATCCCGTCAAGAGCTGGAAGCTGTAGTTCCTGTCCTACTTTTCCTTGGCTCAGCCACAGGACCTCTGTCTTAGATGGATTATGTTTTGGCCAGCTCCAGCTCAGCATGGCCTCCAGACATCCAGCCAGACCCGTTGCCACTGATCTCAATTGGTCATCCATCAACAAGTAGAGCTGGGTTCTATCTGCGTATTGGTGACCACCCAGCCTCAATTCCTGACTAATTGGGCAAGGGGGTGCATTGAAAAGCATAGAGGAGAGGATCGACCCCAGCAGCACCCCCCACACCAAGGGGTGCTGAGATGATACCTTCCTCCTGAGCACCACCCTTTGTCCCCATTCCTGAATAAATTAAGAAAGCCACTGTAAAGCAACCCCCGAAATCCCAGGGTGGTGAGGCAGTAGTTTAACAGATTGTGATCAACCATATTCAGCATTGCTGAAAGATTTAATAAGATCAGCAGCGCCTATCCACCTCAGCCCAGTTGTTGGCGGAGATGATCTATGGAGGCGACCGATGCAGTCCCGGTCCCATTACCAGGCTGGAAGCCCAATTGGTACAAGTTGAGTGCAGATGTATCGCCCAGAAATTGAAGATTCAAGACTGGAAGGTAGTTGACCAGGTCAGATGTATCCACTCATGGTTTTTCAGGAGGGGTCTTATCACTGCCTCCCTAAGTGACCTGAGGAAAGCCCCTTTTGTGAGAGAAGGATTGATAATATCTCTCAGGGAGTTGCAGCTGCAAAGCTGTTTGGCAGTTGCTCAAGTTAGACTGTGGTAACGTGAGAAGATAGGAGGCAAGGTCCCTGTGGCTTTTGAAAATAGTATGTTTGCCTGCCATGTTCCACACGAAGTTTGTAGCACTTCCAGTTTCTGAGACAGTAATAAACTAGCTAGACAAAAGTGTTAATCAGATCCACTGTTATGAGGACAGATTAAAGTCAAAACTGTATATGTATCCTGCACGTTAAAAAGTCAAAATACTACACCCACATAATTAAAATTTGCTGCAAAATACTCCATCCTGCATATATTCAAACAAAGCAAATGTGAATGTTTTAACCTCCTGTGCACAATTGTTCCTGCTCCTGTACATAATGTGGGTGGAACAAGGGGAGCACTATAGGTCATGAAAATCTTACTTTTAAATCCCTACAAATCTCCATCTGCATCAACACAGGGCTGGCCCATCCACTAGGCAGGTAACCAAAAGGTTGACAAAAAGCCCTAATAAATGGAATGGATAACAATAGGCTACATACAAATAATATACAAAGCTTTAATACATATTAAATCATTAAAAATATCCTTAAAACCAAATGTTTCAGCCAAATGTTTCGGTGGTATAAATTGTAAAATACACACACCATAAAATGCAATCATTCAAAATGTAAAAAGATATAAAATATAACAAATCTGACCAAGCTGTAAAAGCACATATAGGAAGTAGGGGCTGTTCATTAGCTACATAATCCTCCTTTCATTGTCAAAATAACATGGGACCATCTAGTATCATTTTGCAGATAGATCTTATATCTGGTCCAAATCTCTTAAAAGCAAGGTCATAATGAATCCTAGTTATATGGTGTGTATACGTCCACATTCTGGAAGCAGATTGTAACTGTCCATGACCTTGGGGTCTGCTGTGGAAAGCCTTCAGTTCAGAATAACTCATCTCAAAGAGATGGTGTGGTAAATTCTTGGGATAATATTGGTAGGAGTGGGATAGAACTTGAGAATGAGAATAGGGCAGTAAGGGAGGGTCATATGATGAAACCCGAGGGCTGAGGGAGGCAGGGATACTTAGAGAAGGAAACAAGGTACAGATGCCTTTATGCCAACGCGAGAAGTCTCCGAGTCAAAATCAGAGAAGTAGAGTGCTTGGTACTAAATGACAATGTAGATACAGTGGGCATTTCAGAAACCTGAGGGAATGGGGAAAATCAATGGCACAATGTTATTCTTGGATATAAACTCTAAGGACAAGGAGGGATGTATGGGGGGTGTTCTGTATATCAAAGAGCAGAGAGTCAAATAAGAAAACATTTCTTTCTTTCTTTCTTTCTTTTCTTTTCTTTTCTTTTCTTTCTGCTCTTATGACTAAGTCTTGAGCATTAACAATTCTAACAACAAAACAACAATAAAATAAAGAATAATAGTAATAAATACACCTATAACAACTAGGGCATCAGGTTGCCCAGATCTAACTAACTATTAGATTTGATTACCGGGGCGTGGGGGGGGGACTTGGCAACTGCCAGGGTAGTATTATGATCGCTTCCAGCCGAGAGGGTCTGCAGCTTACAATGGGCTGGAAAGCTAACCAGATCCTTTAGAAAGGGAAAGACAAACATGGTTCTATGCCTGTGATATTTTGGACAGTCCAATAGACAATGGGGCATGGTGTCAAGGCTCCCTGTCTCACAGCTACAAAGTCTATCGGCAAATAAAATCCTCCCAAAGCGGCCAAAAAGTTTTGCCATTGGGGCTGAATTAAAATGAACCAACTTAAAGGCTCATTGGTACTTGGGAATCATCAAGTAATCAAGATAGGCTGGGCTGGAGTTTGGATACACCAATCCCAAATAGAGAGGAGTACAAACTCTGCGGGCCTGGATTCTGGTACTGAATTCATCTAAGGCATAGGCATTTCAAAAATAGATTTCTAAATTAATTAATTAATTAAGGTCCAGATGCATAGATCTGAAAATTGTTTAAAAATTAATGAAAAATTAGTGATGTACTAACAAGTATACTTTACTTGTCACTAAAACCACCCTCTATGCCAGATGTCACCCCAATTTTTAAATGCAAGTGCCACCCCAATTGTAGGCCAGTCAGCCCACCATCTGTCCTAGGTAAATTAGTATAAACTTTTACTAAAGGGAGAATTATTGAGCACATCAATATGGATTGAAGCCACAGCACAGAGACCAATATGGATTGAAGCCACAGCACAGGGGAAGAGTTAAGCCCTCCTTCCATGCTGCCTGACACAAATTGCCTTCCAGATTTGCTGCTGGCTCCAAATTTTACCGATCTTTTCCCTTCTGCACCTATAAGCAGTGATTTCTGAGGTAAGTAGCATGTGGGGTAAGAAGAGTTAAAACCCTTGCCCCCAAATCCATTGTTCTGATTCAAATTGGTGCCATTGTGGCTTTTTTTAATTAAATGAAAACAACTGAAGATTCAAACACAGATCTTTCATATAACGGCATTCAGCCATGACTTGATCTTCTTATCATAGAAACCGCAGACGACCACTTTACCTTGGGTAAAATGCATTCTGCCTCAAAGTGATCATGAGGAAAGGATCTTGTTCCCTGGTCACAACACTCTTTAACTTACACTGCTGGGGATCCCATCACTTTCAAAAATCATATTGTTGTAGCGGTTGCTCTTATTTTCAGTGTACAAAATTCTTCAGAATTAGAATCAAACGTTGGTTGCCGTGTTAAGCATGCTTACTTGGAAGACCCAGTGAAATAAGTAAAATTTGCTTCTGAGTAAATATATGACTGAGTTGTTAAAACAGTAAAACAACTTTGTAAGGAAGGTTATAGAGAGAGATAGTAATGACTTGCCTAAGGCTACTGAGAAAGCATTATGGTTGAGCAGATATCGGAATTTTCCCTTCCGCATCTTGATTATCTGTTCCCAGTCTTTACATTCTAAATCAATCATCTCCTGAAGATTTTCCATTTCATACATACCTTTCTGACAGCTGTATCCCATGCATACTTACTTGGAAGGTAACCCCATTACATCCATTGGGAGTTATTCCCAAGCAAGTATATAGGATTGAAGCCTTAAAATGGAATTTTTCAATATGAATACTGATCTCTTACAGAAATTGCATAAAATATTACTATTTTCCAGTATCACGGATGTGATGTTGCATTCTTGTGTGATGTATCAGCTTCGTAAATCATAGTGTCGAAGGAAGTCTCGCAAATCCTGTTCGTATACTCTGACACAGGGCACCCTATAAGCTATCTCAGCTTCCTGAAGATAGCCATAAAGAACAGATGATGATCTAGTAGAGTAATGGCTTTTGATCTGGACTCCACCATACAGGAACTCATACCTCTGGAGAAGCAGGCGAGCAGCAGACTCCAGGCTAAGAGAAATGTTTGACAAAGAAGCGTACGTATTCCAAACAATGTTTGATTCATGTTTTAAAGTCTCACTTGCAAACATACTTCTGCAGCTCCAACATCAATCACTGGAAATATGTTCTTATAAACAAAGTAATACAGGCTGTCTCTTCCACCGATACCAAGTGCAGGTCACTGTGTAGCAGCCCCCAGAGAAGGAACTTTCTATATGAATAAAGTCCTTACAGAAACACAAAGAAATCCTGCTGAACATAAATAAAAGGGTGTAGGGTCTAAAAAACAATGACCTTAGATTTGTTTTTAAACCAAGCTTAATGCTTTATATTTGCAGAAATTAAAGCCCTGTCTGTTACCACTGCAGAGTTTTTGAAATTCCATCACAATTATGATGTTCACTTGACAGGCTGAAGGGAGTACAGTAAGGAAGAACCTTCCTGTGAACCCCCCAGGTGCATCAAGCTAGTCACTGCTGGAAACTGGATGCTAGACTAGCTGGTTGGATGGTTTCATCTATCAGGTCTCATCTTGTGTTTTATTGCCTAGCCTGCTGATCCATTGCTACTCCTATTTATCTCCTACTAGCCACCATTATGATGGATGGAGTGTGTCTATGTGTCTTTAGAGAGACCTTACATAACACAAGAGATGTATTACACCACCTGCAAGATCCTCATCAGTAAGACCAGGTCACTCTAGTGCCAGTGGTAGTGGGCAGGTTTTACCCTCATCACAATAATCTCCGCAAGGGTAGTGCTTTGTTTTACCTGGTGGGAAGGAATAGCAGCTTTTCATTTACCTGACAGGAAGTAAAAGGGTGCACTTGAGCACACTATTAGTGATCCCCACTACTGAGAATTCAGCCTTCTTCCATCCTGGATTTTCTTTTTCGGTACAGGCAGTGTGGAGCTAGAACAAAGGGCAGTGAATGATTTCCCCACTAGCTGTTTTTCCCCTTTTGACTGGGACACCCATTCTCAAAGCCAGGCTGAGCCATTGTCAAATGCAGACAACAACAAAGGGAGAAGCACAGAATATGGGAAAGAGAGAGAAAGGGTGAAGAAGTTGGTCTGGGCCAGCTGGAGAAGATGAGGACCTGAGAGAGGAGCACAGACAAGTGGAGAGGAGAGAGAATAACATCAAAATTCAACAAAAAGAAGAAGCTGACCCAAATTAGCAAGAAACCGAAAGAACATCTGAAATCTATGCTTTATCAACAAGAATAATTTGGGGTTTGGGTTTACTTGTGTTTGTTACAGTTGTAATTTTTAAACTTACTACTGAGTAGTAATACAGCAGGTTAAGTTGATTGGTTGCCAGAGGACCAGGTAATCCAGAATCTGAGCCAGGCTGAAGCCATGCCTCTGCATTAGCATCCTGTCAATTTCATGTAACAATAAATCTGTTAATCTTATCATTAGTCACCTCAGAAGGCTTCTATCAGGTCACAGGGCCAGTTCATGCACGCATAACTTGATTTCTCATCATTTGATTACTTTGTTCTTGATGACTTGCTGCTGGATTTGTAAACCCCGTCACAGAGCTCATTTGAGGTGATGTTAGGCGATGTAAAAGTTTAATCTGCTGTGTTTCATCTGTAAAGTCAATGTGGCCATTAGACAAGGTCAGGTAACCCAGATCATTGAGTAACATTAAAGGGCTACAAATACAAGGGCTGCTACTTGTTCCTGCAGACTGACATGTTTAGTCTAACCTTTGCCTTTACCTATATACAATGAAACTTAAATATAGTTAAGTATTATAATAGAACTAGTAGCATAATAATAATGATGATGATGATGATGATGATAGAATTAGTAGAATAATAGAATAATAATAACAGAACTAGTAGCAATATAGCAGCATATAGAGCACATACAGATAAAGGAAAGATTTTCATGGCCTGGCAAAAAAACTGAACAGAGCATCATCATTAGAGGGCAGGGAGCTGTTCCTGTTGGCAGCAGAAGATAGGACTCACAATATTGGGTCTAAATTGTGGATGGAAAGGTACCAGCTGGATATTAGGAAACAATTTTTTTACAGTAAGAGTTGTTCGACAGTGGAATCAGCTTCCTAGGGAGGTGGTGAGTTCCCCCTCAATGGCTGTCTTTAAGCAGAGGCTGGACAAACACTTTGTCAGGGATGCTCTGGTCTGATCCTGCATTAAGCCGGGGGTTGGACTAGATGGCCTGTATGGCCCCTTCCAACTCTATGATTCTATTATATAGGTGGGTGGTACAACTACTCTGTGCTGAGACCATGATGCAGCAGATTGGTGCTCAGCCCTACTTCAGCCATTTGGGCCTGCAGTCATGCATTTCACTTATTGGGGGCTGCAGAAACGCTTGCACCCTACACCAGGCAAATAGGGTTTTTTTAATTATTATTATTAACTGGGCAAATCTATATGCAGCTGGATGAAATGTAATTTGAAGGGTGAACCACCTCATAGACAATGAATTATGCATCTGTTGTTTGCCTAGTTCACATTAGCCATCATTTATGTATGCTCCTGAGCCTAACTCCAATGCTCACCATAAAAAGCACATCAGCACAAGACCAAATATCAAAAACAGGCCTCAGGCTTCTGGCTCAGTAAAGATTTTCTGGGAGGCATCAGGAGTAGTTTCCCCTGACAACTGCCCACACCTTCGTCAAGAGTCCAACCTCATGCTTTAGGAAATAATGCTATAAAGTTGTTCCCCCACCCCCCGCAAATAAAACTCTCCGTGGTCGTCTCCTTGGGAAAAAGCTAAATGGAAGAAATTCCATTTGGGAAAGATATTGCCTGCTGCTATAAATGGATCAGCTTTCAAGACTATAGAAAAATTGTTTGATGTGATTGAACCCATGAGGTTGTCCTGAAACGCACTTGACTCACAGAAGTAAATAACTCCTTTCAGGCCCTGTGTGACACTTTCCAGTCCTGGACTTGTGACAGCGGCCAACAAAACCACACATTAAGGTTTAATGGCAATGGGGGCACTGACTAGGGCCGACACAGCGTTGTTGTTTTTTCATTCATACTTCATTATGGAGTTTGGGAGGGGGGCCTCTGGCAATTTGACAAGGAAAGAAAACAGCTCCTTTGAAAACCTCAGGTAAGCCCATTAGCTATCACGATTCAATAAGTAACCCATTGTCCAGGCGAGGAAGTCCCCAAAATGGGCCGTTACAGGCTTAGCACTGAAGCAGTGCTACTGCCACACTCACAGCGTGGCACTGGACCGGAGCCATTAGTGGCATAGCAGCAGCGGTCAGTGCCGCTGTGGCTACACTGTGCTTGTCACACTGTACCTGTCACAGACAGCTGTAGCTAACACATAATATTCCGAAGCGTAATATCAAAACTGTAAGTGGGGAACTGCATGTAGGAAAACTTCACTGTTGCATGAAATCTCCCCGACCATGGAAAACTAGTATCTTAGGGACAAATGTTCTTGACTAGCCATCTCTGTTATGTTTTCTATGTGCAGAAATGGCTTTCTTTCCTTCTTCCTTTTTTCTTTCTTTCTTTCTTTCTTTCTTTCTTTCTTTCTTTCTTTCTTTCTTTCTTTCTTTCTTTCTTTCTTTCTTTCTTTCTTTCTTTCCTTCCTTCCTTCCTTTGGTCCTTCCTTCCCATTCAAACATACCACACATAACTTGCAGCCTAATCGGAAACAGTCCAGGAAAAGCTCCATCGCTATCACACTGTGGCCTGTGTCAATTTTCTGTGCTGTACTGTAAGTGGCTACAGCTGCATTCCCCTACACAGTAAGGCATCTTAAAACCCATTGAAGCCAGTGGGCTATACGTGGCTTCACTGTGTACCAGACATATCTAAAGCTCAGCCAATGAGAAAGAACTTTGTACTCATTTAACTTAGCTGGGTATGATTACCTCTTCTGTGACTATTTGGCTCAGCTCTGATAAGAATAATAATAGACTACCTGGGTTGCCTCAGTTACCCCTGAAGATATTTTTGCCTTTGTTTTGGTAACCAGAAAGGCATCTTGCACCATAGACTATAATAAGATGTATTTACTAACACAATCCATTACATTTGTGCCTAGAGGAGACAAGGTCTTCGGCTCAGACGCCATACTTTTTAGACCCACATAACTTATCTGGCTTGTGACATTATGTAAATCATTGCTTGCTCCTGAGAACAGGAAAATGCCAGGGCTCATAATAGCTATCAGAGAACACAATAGCTTTGCAAGCCTCAGAGGAGTGCAATACTGCTGCCCTTTGGAAACATGGTGCCCAGTTAGGGTTGCCAACTGCCAGGTAGTAGATCTCCTGCTAATACAACTGATCTCCAGCCGATAGAGATCAGATCACCTGGAGAAAAATGGCCGCTTTGGCAATTGAACTCTATGGCATTGAACTCCCTCCCCTCCCCAAACCCTGCCCTCCTCAGGCTCCACCCCAAAAATCTCCCGCTGGTGGCAAAGAGGGACCTGGCAACCCTAGGCCCAGTATTACCATCCACAGACTGATGACTGTGAGATTTTGGCTTCATGGCCCAAGCAAGCATCAGCCTCTCTGAGGAGTCAACCCAAGAATAACTGTGGATCATTGTTTAGGATGGATCAACTTGAGCAGGAGTTATGCTGAAGGTGCAATTCAAAGCCAGTGTCTGTGACTTGAGAAAGACATGAGTTTCTTTCAAACAGTTGAAGATGGTTGGAAAGAGGAATTGCTGTTTCTGGTGAAAGCATAGTCATCCTACTTTTATTGGTTTGTATATTGGTTCAAAAACCTTCAAGATCTGTTTTTCCAGTGGTAACAGTGTAACAAAAAAAAAGTGAATTTACTCCATGGGAAATGAAGCCCCTTTCTAATTACATTTTTGTATTAAACATTTCTTTCTGTTCATCCTTTAGTAATTAATGGTATGGCAAGAGCAGTAAACTGAATGAGGACCATCTTTGTACTCCCTATTCTTGAATAACAGATATAATAAAGAAGAGACTTGGGGCATTTTCAAGACAGAATTTTATTCAGACAAGCTTTGGTGGACTAGAGGTCACTTCTTCAGGTGCAGTACAACTACGGTTGCCAGGTTGCAGGAACTGGCGGCCAATCCACCAGGCTCCTCGGAGTGGTGATCGCATGCGCGCATGGCGCGATTACATCATTTCTCGGTTTATTCCCGAAAGTGATGTAATTGTGTCGTGTGCGGCTATGCACATAGGATTGCCACCCCACCCCCACCCCAATAACCTCCTGTCTGTGGAGAGAGGGGACCTGGCAACCCTAAGTACAACGTGTCCAAACAAGGGGGCTCTAGTACGCCAGAGTTTATGCTGAAATAATATTATTTCACTGTTTAAAGTGCCACAAGACTCCTGTTTATTTTTTCTGTGAGAGATTAACATGGCCACCTTTCTGGAATTATTATGGGTAAGTTGGTTTTACCCATAATCCTGACATTATATAGACCAAAGCTTCTTAAACTGTGGGTCACGACCCCATATGGGGACGCGTAACTGAATGTGGGGGTCACAAAAAATTTGGCAACCGTAAATGGTAAAATTATATGTATACCAAAGAATTGTTTTAAAATAAATTTCTTTATGATTTAATATCAGTAAATGCTTGATTGGATACCTATTTTATATACCTATATACCTGGGTTTGCATAAATTTTCTCAGGTGAAAAGGGGTCACGAGTGGAAAGTTTAAGAAGCCCTGATATAGACAAATATCTCCCATGGCAAACATCAAGAACCTGAAAAAAGAAGTTACTTTGAAAGCCAATGCCTAAATCTAAATGAATGAACTCAGACTGCCTTTCACCCAAGACTACAGGCAGAGGATGCAAATAGTTAATTTTTCCACTTCTGAATCTTTTCCTTCCTCCTCTTAGTTGGTTATCATTGCTCCTATTCTCATGCAAAAAGAAGCCATTAATGGCCAAACTGTTTCTCATTTCTGAGTGTTTCCAAAATGAGACTCCTTTGGACTAGTTTCATTCCTTGAACCAGCCAGAGGGTAGGAGGAGGATGCCTAGACAGGAGACAGATTCCTATCTGCATGCAGATACCACTGAGATCTGAAATGCCTCAGGATGGGAAACAAAAAAGTACAATATAAATCCATGTAGATTGTGATCCCGATGATCAGGCATTAAAGGACACTGAAAAGTCAGAAGTCAAAAAGTAAAGGGAGAATTTTTTTTAAAAAGGCTGTGTGACTGTCTCAGGGTTGTTATTGTGGTCCCAACAAAATGGGCACCAGACAGCGGGAATATGTATGGTAATGTGGCCATAAATATTATATATAGTGGTATGAGATGTAGCCCAAACTTCCCCCCCTGTTGTCTTTACCTCACCTTTATGTCCTTTGGCGCCTATTTCTTCCTGCTCAACATCTTGGCCACTGTAAGTTGTTTCCTTTCGCCTTCCTCTTAAATCAGGGATAAGCCTCAGCTGAACAGGACTGAGGGTAAATGGATCTCATTGGTCTCAAATTTTGGAAAATATGTCCCTGTTTCCCCAAGTTCTATACTACTACCCAGTTGTAGTTGTATTACTGGCTTCCACTGCTGACCCTCTGATAGCAGTGGAGTTTGGTCAGGGCCAGTTAGAGGGAGGGCTAGAAGGGACTTTGGTCAGGGACTTAAGCTCAAAGAGGCCCTCAAATTTAGAAACCTGTTAACGTTTTGGCATTTGATAAATTTCAGTTGGCCTCATTCTTTTCTGTTATGGTTGATGCCAGGGTTGCCAGCTCTGGGTTGGGAAATACTTGGAGATTTTAGGAGTGGAGCCTAAGGAGGGTGGGATTTGGGGAAGGGAGGGACTTCAGTAGGGTATAATGCCATAGAGTCCACCTTCCAAAGTGTCCATTTTCTCCAAGTGGACTGATTTCTGTTGCCAAGAGATCTCCAGCTGCTGTCTGGAGGTTGGCAACCTTAGCTGATGCCCAATTTTGTTTCAGTGTGCTATTTTTTATTTTTACCATGTCTAGGGACCTCAAAAGCTGCAAGTGGCTCAGGCCCCTCTGGACCTATGAGAGTCCTGAGCTTTTGCTATACCAGTATAATATATTGGAATTATTCACCATTGTGGTTGGACTAGGACAGTGGTCGGCAAACCGCGGCTCGCGAGCCGCATGCAGCTCTTTGGCCCCTTGAGTGCGGCTCTGGAAACCCAAACGTTTCTGAGGAGGAAAAGGTGCGTGCCCCCCCCACCAAAAGTCGACCACGAAACCTCTCCTCACCGCCCCACTTTGGGTTTATTTCCCCCCCCCACGAGAGGGGCGGTGTGTGAGGTAAAGCGCCCTCCCCCTCCCCCTCCTCCTCCTCCCCCCTTTCCCTCCCCTCACAGAGCGGCCGGGTTTTGCACGCGGCGCTCGAGGGCCGGCGGGCCCAAGGCGGGCAGTGGCAGCCAATCAGCGGGCGGGATTTTTCGCACTGGTTTTGGCTGGTGGAGGAGGCCGAGGCGCTTAGGAGGGGCGGACGGGCAGGCGGCAGGCCGGCCGGGGAGGGAAGGAAGGAAGGAGCCCAGGCGGCGGCGGTGAGGAGGAAGAGGTCGGGGCCCGGGGGGGAAAGCTATGTTTGATTCATGCACATTTTCCCCATCCAGATTCTCAAAACTCTGCATGGGGGGTTATTGGCCATTTATGAATGGGAGGTTTTGCCTTGGATTTGCCACTCAGATGCACATTTTCCCCATCCAGATTCTCAAAACTCAACAATAAGCCCCTCTGCAGAGTTTTGAGAATGCAGATGGGGAAAATGTACAGTGTTTGTCAGTCATTGTCATGATTTAATTTTATGGATACCTTACTTACAATTTAATTTTTATCAATAAATAAGATCACTATTAAGTATGATATCAAGTTTTACTCAGTGTACCTATAGTTTAATTAAGACTTAAAACTTTAATTAAAGTTTATTAAGTTAATAAACAGTGTACCTACCTATATAGTTTAAGTTTAAGAAATTTGGCTCTTAAAAGAAATCTCAATCGTTGTACTGTTGATATTTGGCTCTGCTGACTAATGAGTTTGCCGACCACTGGACTAGGATCTTGGCGAACCTAGTTTGAATCCCCACTCTGCTGTGGAAACTTGCTGGATGACCTTGGACCTGTCACACTTTCTCAGCCTCACCTACATCACAGAGTTGTTTTGAGGTTAAAAAATAGAGGAGATGACAATGATGTAAGCCACTTTGGGTCCCCTTTGAGAAGAAAGGTGGGGTATAAATGAGGCAAATAAATAAACAAGTCCCATATTATTCAAAGTAAGTATTCTTAGGATTTATGTGTGTGTGTGTAAAGTGCTGTCAAGTCGCAGCCGACTTATGGCGACCCCTTTTGGGGTTTTCATGGCAAGAGTTGGTTTGCCAGTGCCTTCCTCTGCACAGCAACCCTGGTATTCCTTGGTGGTCTCCCATCCAAATACTAACCAGGGCTGACCCTGCTTAGCTTCTGAGATTTGATGAGATCAGGCTAGCCTGGGCCATCCAGGTCAGGGCCTTAGGATTTATACCAGCCTGCTATTAAACATAATAACTGCAACCTGCTAGTAATACTACTGTAATACTACTACTGTAATACTACTGTTGAGCCCCGTGGCGCAGAGTGGTAAGCTACAGTACTGCAGTCCAAGCTCTGTTCACGACCTGAGTTCGATCCCAACGGAAGTTGGTTTCAGGTAGCCAGCTCAAGGTTGACTCAGCCTTCCATCCTTCTGAGATTGGTAAAATGAGTACCCAGCTTGCTGGGGGTAAAGGGAAGATGACTGGGGAAGGCACTGGCAAACCACCCCGTAAACAAAGTCTGCCTAGTAAACGTCGGTATGTGATGTCACCCCATAGGTCAGGAATGATCCGGTGCTTGCACAGGGGACCTTTACCTTTACCTTTTTAATACTACTGTCACAAGCACAGTAATCACAGTGGCAAGTTTTATGAAATAAAGTATCAGGGCTAACTCTAATCAGAGAGCAATAAACATAAAACTACCATCTGCCTTCCCTTCTCAAAACAGATGTTGCTTGTTTACAAAGGGGTGAGGCTATTTTCAAATGCTGCTGATTAAGAGAAATTCTCAGAATGTGGTCACTGTATAGAAAAAGGACAATAAAATACCATCATTTGTACCAGTGACCTCTACTTCCTTTTCCCTTGTGTATGACACAGTAATTTACAATGTGTGTTGTTGTACATAACTTTGCTTAATTTGGTAGCCCTTGTGAGGGCAGAAAGGCAGGATATAAATTTTGTAAAGTAAATAATACTGCAAATACACACATTATGATATTCCACGTGGAACACACAAGTACCTTGGAGACTTTGAAATCCGTGGAAGATCTGCAATTTATTTCCATAAGATATAGATAGCACTCTTCAGGGTAGATGTCCCATGGACATCCATATGGCTTTATCTCCAGGTATGAAATTCAAATTAGCTTCGCTACTGCCCTTCCATTGGAGTGCTTTATGTATGTTGGATTTTGTTATTTTTTAAATGATTTTGTGAGTTAATTCTACCAGTGTGTGTGTGGGGGGGGGGGAACACATCAAAGAGATACTTTAAACTAATAAATACATAATGACACGTATGTAAAAAAAAACCACACCTCAGTATCAATGAATGCTGAAGTTAAATCCTTGTATGTGAATATTTGCCACAGCAATCAGCAATCAGTTACTACTAGTAAAGACAGGCAGTGAGGAGATCTCGATAGTTCATTGCTCTTGCACTTGCCCTGTGAAACGTGAACATTAGAACACAGGAGCTGCCTCACTAGATCAGATCAACATCCCTTTAGGCTAGGGTTGCCAACCTCCAGGCTCTAACCAAGCAAATAAACCAAAATGCTGTAATACAGTAGTTAGGAAACAAACAGCACACAAGCTCAATATTTTACAAACAGATCACTTGTCTTTTTTAAAGTAAGTTTCTTAATGCAATAAATGCTTTCTATAATATGCCTTATTCATGAAAATACAAAAACAAAAATTTTCAAGCTGTGGAAATGTCCATAAGACGAAGGAGACCATGGAATACAAGTCCCAAAGCGAGTTGGTGAGTAGGACGCAAAAGCCAAGAGCGGTTGCGTCAGTGAAGATCTCAGCGGAGTCCCGAATGTGCTCAAAGGCTACCCGAAGTCTTCACCTCCGCCGTGGAGGCGAGACCAAGAGACCGGGAGGTCCTGGCGTGGCTGTGAACAGCCGCAATCCGAAGATAAACAAAGGATCCGAAGATGAACAAAGGGAACGTTCTATCCGGAAACGCTTTCGCCAATCAGCTTCATCAGCCCAGCTTTCATCAGTGTCACTTTCTGTAGACCTACACTTAGGTTTCTATAGCAGGATTCACAAGGAATTCTCCAGCATCATCCCCACCCTCCTCAGGCTCCGCCCCCAAAACCTCCCACTGGTGGCAAAGAGGGACCTGGAAACCCTACTTTAGGCCCATGCTGCTTTTAGGAATGGCCAGTTAGATACCTCTAGAAGCTTTCTCAAACACAGTTTGATGGTGGTAGTCACTTTTTGCTGCTTTGCTTTTCTCATCTATATTCTCATCTATATTCAAACAGGGGAGGCCAGCACTGATGGAAAGGAACCATAGCTGGCCTCATAGGTGTGGTGGAATAGCTCCATCTTGCAGGCTCTGAGGAATTCCTTAAGGTCCTTCAGGGCCCTGGTCTCATTGGAGAGGCTATTCCACCAGACATGGGCCAGAGCAGAAAAAGCCCTGGCCCTGGTTGAGGCCAGCCAGACACTCTTTGGGCTGGGAACTATCAGCAAATTAGCATTTGAAGGTCGTAATGCTCTCTGAGGAACATACCAGGAGAGGTTGTCCTGCAGATATCACAATCGGAGATGTAACCCTTTAATTTTTGCCTGAACTTAAATAACTTTTTTATTTTTAGTAGGTGTCTACTTCCACTGGTGTGATAATGCAGACTCGGAGTGCTTAGTCAGCACTAATTCGTTTAATGTAAAAAAGGCTCATCTAATGGTACTGCTCCATCCCCATTTTTTTTAAATTGACTATCAGAATGGATTTGAGTGTGCATGTAATAAAAGTAACCTGTCCTTACCTATGTGAGAATGAGTTATTAAAATACTAAATCTAGATTTTTTCCCCCTTTGATTGCTTAGAAATATCTTTAATTTCAGACTGGTGAAACTTTGAGGAAAAATATCAACATAGAAATGCTTTGTTCATGACAAAGATTCCAAGTAAAAAGGATTAGCTGACAATGGTTTTGAAAGTTTTGTTCTGAAATGCTGATTCTGTAACAATTGACCTTTTGTCACCAACCACATGAAGAAGCAGGTTTTTTGGAAGGAAGGAACCTCCTCCTTTAGCAAATAGCTTCAATACCAGCAGTCTTTTTCTTTTATACATACTTTTCATTTATTTTAGGAAAGTAGAAGGAACAGCCAGTCAGGGTCCTCTTTCTTCACCCTTCCCCCCAGTCCTGCTTATCTAACAGGTATATGGCACAGAGTTCCAACCATTGGTTCAGGCAGAGATCCAAACCCTCAAAGAAGGATCTCAAACATCTGGACAACCATGAATATAAAAATTAACTCCAAAATGGAAGAGCACTGATGAAGCAGAGGCATGTAATATGTGCCAGAAATGGGAAAACATCTTAGCTACTCTCAGGTGTGAAAGCAGCAAAAGCTCAAATTTTGAGGTAGATTCTGGCTTCAATTATAGGGTTTAAATGAAAACAAAACATTCCTTGGGGGGAGGGGAATCCAGATGACTTAACAGGTGTGCTTCCTGGCTGGCCAAAGTAGAGAAGAAGGATGTTCCCACATTCTGGGAACAGTTCCAAATAAGGAAGAGGAGAAGTTCTGAGGGGGCAAAGAGGTGTGTTAGAGGCAGACGTAGCTGTGTCATCCAGCTGGGACATTCAGAGAAAATTCCAATTGGTCCATATTGGGTAAGTGTGGATGTCAAAATTGTCAAAATTGCTAATGTGAATGTGTCTTGGTTTTCAGGAATATTAATGAAGCTGGATCCTTTGTATCTGAATGTACACACATATGAAGACACGAAACTGCCTTATACTGAGTCAGGCAATTGGTCTGTCAAGTTCAGTGCTGTCTTCTCTGACTGGCAGCAGCTCTCCGAAGTCTCAAGAACTTTCATATCACAGCCTTAACATGGCTAAAAGACTGGATTACCTTATCAAATACACGTTTACTGGAGCTTGAAGGCTTTAATAATATTAGTGGATGGCATGGCTATTTATGGTATGACAAAATCAAGATACAAGCATCATTTAGGAATCATATAATCAGGTCCTCTTTATTGCGTATTTGGATGAAATATAAACATATTTTGGAACCAGCAACACCGATGTGGATCTCACCGCAAGAAATGTTAACACTACGTCCACTTAGACCGAACAAATTTATAATCTACCAGGAATTAATTAAATGGGAAGGGAAAAAATGTTCATTAAAGGAATTTCAATTTTTTAAAGAGAATCTACAATGGTTGCAATACTGTCAGATTAAATCAGTTTTTGTACAAGATATGAAAAATGGATTTTCTAAAGAAAAGTCCCCTTTCCACAAGATGTTATTAGATAACAATTTGAAATTGATCTCGAAAATGTATAATCTACTTTTAACAATATATTGTGAGCAGGAGACAATTAAACCAACTATGATCGACTGGGCTCAAAACATGGGACATGATATTGCTTTAAATAAATGGGAAAGACTATGGTCAAAAGATTTGAAAGGAATAAATGCGCAATCAATTCGAGAAAACATTTATAAAATGATGTATAGATGGCATTTAACACCTAAGAAGATTGCAAAGATATATAAAGTGACATCCCCTAAGTGCTGGAAATGTAATAAGGAAATTGGTTCCTTCTATCATATGTGGTGGACTTGTGATAAAGCTAAAGATTTTTGGGATATGATCTACAATGAATTGAGATTAATAGTACAAAAAAATATACCCAAAACACCAGAAATGATGCTATTAAGTATGATACCTGATGATTTGCTAATACAAAGAACTTTTTTGATCTATGCTACAACAGCTGCGAGACTGCTTTATGCAGCAAAATGGAAAGGGGCAGAAATTCCCGAGAAAAAAGACTGGATTGAGAAAATGTTTGAATTGGTGGAAATGGCAAAACTTACAGCCATTTTAAATGAAAAAGACAATGTTCGATTTTTAGGGGAATGGGAGGATTGGATGAAATATTGTGAATATGAATTAAAACGGGAAAATGGAAGAATACTTATTAATCTGATCTAGAGGACACAATTAATATTAAGAGTTATAATCATTTATATTAATAGAAGATGTTTTATGAAAGTTAAATGAATTTATGATAGTTAAGATCAGACCAATTACGATGGGATGAATACTTTATTAAGAGGCGGAGAGAGGTGATGGGGAAGTCGTAAATTTTCCTTTAATTTGTTTTTTTTGTTATGAATTCAAGAAACCATAACAACATAGAGTTAGAATTTTGAATTTCATATTGCTTTTATTGTTGTTTACTATCATGGAAAATTTGTATTATAAAAACCAATAAAATTATTATAAAAAAAAAAACTTTCATATCACCACCATCTGATCAGTTTAATTGGACATGCCAGGGATTGAACCTGGGACATTCTGCATGCTAAACAGATGCCCTTCCACAGGTACTTTGATTAATCACTGAGAGGTGCAGATTAATGGTCTGGGGCTACACAAAGGGAGTGGCTTTTCTTTCCCTTGAGGCTGTCTCCGTTCTCTGTAACCATGATGAGATTACACAGAATTACTCCTGATCTTATAGGCTCTCAGCCTTTGTATTGTAGATGGCCTGAAACTCATTTTCTGGGTCTCCTGTGATTGGCAGAGAAAAGCTGGTTTTGGTCATCAAAATTCAGGAAGAAAAGAGAAAGTCGAGCAAAATGGATGCTTGATGGCAACATCTGGTACAGCTTTCTTTTCTCCTTTTCTCAAACTTCAGTACTTTTTAAAGTTTGCCAGACTTGGTCAATAAAAAAACAACACAACTTTCCATTGAAACCGAATCTTTAATAGTGCAGTTATATTTTAATATCTTGAAATATATTTTACAACAACTTACAACTCCACATGCATTCAAAGGTTATGTAAAGTATTCGTTAATATTTTGAGCATAGCATGAGAAACAACTTCCCCAACCAAGACTGTAAAGCCAAATTGCTATATCCATAGGAAGAAAATGAGGGCCTAGTGAGAGTAACAGATCCACAATGGGCTTTATCTGTCATAATCAGAGAAACATCAGCTGCAAAGCGTGAGGGGAATGTGGTTTACACAGGAGACACCGCCTGTGTAGGGTTTCAGTTCTGGTTAATGACACTGTAAATCAAGCCTGTCATCTTTTCAAATGATTTTTCTTTCAGCTTGGTCTTAACAAAACAACCACCGCCACCTTCACAACATGAGATTCCACAGAAACCAAAGTCACTCCCCACTTCTCAACCCCCACTCACCTCTTAATATAAGGAAAGAGTCATTGTGACTGAACTGGACACTTGAGGAATGTGCACTACAATTCACACTGCCCTATGCATTTCCACAACCGGGAAAATAGGACTTCTGTTGTATAGTATAAAGACTACCTCTCTATTGTACAAGAGATTGGTGATAAGAAGACTATTTTTCAGTGGCTCCTGATGGGAAGTGGTTGCCTCTCCAAAGAACTGGGGCATTCTTTGATCATTTACACTCCAACAGAAACCCCATTTTGCCCTAGACCCTTATTCCATGAAATACCAATTTTATTTAGATTTTAACTTACCCTCAGGGCCTTTCAAAAGCAGGCAGGCAGGCAGATAGACAGACAGACAGAAAGTTAAAAATATATCCACTGTTGAAGCTTGGACTTAAAGGCAATCTCAAATCTGGAAAGGTTGCTGGCCAGTGCCATTGATTCAGGTTATTTCCTCATGAAACGCAGAATGCAATCCAGTTGGAAGGAAAAAAATCGGACTCCGCAAGAAAAGAGGTTATGTGAAATTATCATTAGAGTACTGTACTGAGGACAGAAGCTTGAATGCCCACCAGTTTGGTTCACATTCTGCTTGCCAGTGAGCAATTTGGCTGTTCGTGAGCAGTTCACACCTGCTCAGTAGGTCACTTTTTGTGTATTCAAAAAGCACAGTATAGTGCAATTGGCAGCATTTCAGATATGAGCATTTTTACTGGGAGTCCTAGTCCTCACCTCAGCACAACTGCTGATACTTTGTGTTGCTTCACAGGCAATCATTTAATTAAAAAGTGAGCAAAGCAGTCAGTGATTATAAATAAGCATTGTGTTTTGCAAAAAAGTTTTTTTTAAATCCCACTATTTCATTTAATCTCAGTCAAGTTATTGAGGTGATTTCATGGGTGTTTGTTTTCACACAGCCTTATGGAAGTCTTAGTTCCCTTTCCTGCAACAGTTAATTACCTGGCCCAACCATTTATGAACCTGGGAGGGATTAACCTAATATGCAGATATAAAAGTAACTGCAAAGCAGAAGCAAATGAAACCACAGCTACTGCACAGCTGCAAATCTGTTCAGCAGCTGCTTGAATTATATAAACAAGGAACTCGCAGTATCCACTCACAAGTGATTACAGTGGTTGAAAGCGCTATGTTCACCATGTATTTTGTGGCACCTCTACTGAGAAAAGGAAAGAAGGAAGCCAGGAAAAGTAAAAATACCTATGAAGACCAATTAGCACACTGTGGATGGTTGGTAAATGTTCAGCAGAACTATGACTTATTTAGGGGAACACCACAGATCATTCTTGTTTGATGGAAATGAGAACTTCCCTGTGAAATAATGATGGCTTATTAAGGGTACAATGAGTCTTGAGTAGAAAAACCAATCACTAAAACAACAAAAGTATGCTATTACACTATCTTGTATCTACTGGGTTAGAGTTGTGAGGAAGTTTTCATATAGGAGCAAAACTATCAGTACCACACACGCTCAAATGAGGCATTGTGCTAGCTCATGTATATTTGCAGCCAAATAAGGTTTGCTTTGAAATGTTCTGTTCTGTTGTGACATCTTCAGCCTGCACTTCCTTCATAACGCAAGGAGCAGAATACGCGGTTATCCTGTATAAAGTCCTTCTTAAAATATACATGTTGAATAATTTATTATAATAACATAATCACAAAATAATGGTAATTAACAGGATGATTAGGCTAGTAAAGAATCACTGACTCAGTCACCAGATCAGAGGAAATTTGTACCTGAGGGGATTTTTAACTGGAAGCACAAACACAGATGTTGTGGGGTCCTAATGCCCATCATCTATACTATCAAGCTTTTTGTTTGATTTTCTGCTCTTGTAGAGTAATGAATGATGACTGTATTCTCTAGGTATGGCACCCCAAAACTAGCCTTTTGCACTGTGGAACATTCTCTTTTCTGAAATGAGGTGGAAATGGAATGGAAGTTAGGGTGTGTCATATAATTTAACATATCACTATATTTCCCTTAAAAATCTGCCAATGCCTGTTCCCAAGGGCAAGATCTTCCAAAATATTTACTTGGAAGTGTACCTTCTTTAGCAAAAGTTCTGCTCTCCCTGCATTTTTCCTTTCATTTCTTGGTTCTGAGCCTAATCTATTACTTCCTATTTTCCAGGTGGGCAGTGCTAACATAGCATTCATTAATAGATGGCTAATTATCAGCTGGTGAAGGTTAAGTACTTTTAAATATAATTTTAAACATTTTGTTTACTTATGTAATTTTTTAAAATCTCATAATAATTCTCGTGACCTCCTCTGTCCAGCCCAGTAACTCTGACTGAATCCTCAGGAGAAGAGACCACGGAGGACCAGCAAGATAAGGGAGGTATGGTTGCCAACATCCAGGTACTACCTGGAGATCTCCTGCTATTACAACTGATCTCCAGCCATTAGAAATCAGTTCACCTGGATAAAATGGCCGCTTTGGCAATTGGACTCTATGGCATTGAAGTCCCTCCCCTCCCCAAACCCCGCCCTCCCCAGGCTCCACCCCAAAAACCTCCTGTTGGTGGGAAAGAGGGACCTGGCAACCCTAAAGGGAGGGCCCAGCATTGCAGAGGTGCCTGCTGAAAATGTTCCAACAGAGCCAGAAGCCTGCAAGTGAGACCTTACCATCAGCCCATCAAATAACCACCAGTGTTCCACCAGAAAGGATGCAAACCCTGGCCCATAGCTCCCCAACAAGGGATGATCTCATTTTGCAGGAATGGCAGTGGCAGAAGGCCTGGGTCAAGGTGGCTGAAAGAAGGTGAAGTGCTCAATGGGCTGCACACAACCCCATCCCAGAGCCAACCAGTGAGAACAATAATTCTTCGCAGGATCCTGGCCACAGCACAGTGTATCTGCAGGAGCTCCTGCCAGTAGGTTTGGTAGCTTCGAGATAGAAAATACCTGGAGATTTGGGGGTCGAAGCCAAAGGAGGGTGGAGTTTGGGGAGGGAAGGGACTTCAATGGGGTATAACGCCATAGAGTCCACCTTCCAAAATGGCCATTTTTCCAGGTGAACTGATCTCTGTCACCTGGAAATCAGTTGTAATAGCGGGAGATCTCCTGCCACTACCTGGAGGTTGGTAACCCTACCTGCCAGCAGGGAAGCTGAGCCTGATTACTTGCCTATCTGTTTGGGCTGAAGCTTGGGATGGCTGCTTTGCTGGATCATCTGGTCTACTAGGTGCAAGCCTGTGTGCCAATTTCAGTTCCTTGCCATCCAGTTCCTGGATGCCAGCACCTATCAACACACCCAAGCCTCGCTATCTAGACCTGAGGGCACCGCTCCAGAGACCTTACTGGCTGGCCTGAAAGTACAGGACAATAGTAATCATTACCTAGTGAAAAAAGGATCAGTGATTTGTAGGGTTGCTAGGTCCCTCTTCACCACCGGCGGGAGGTTTTTGGGATGGAGCCTGAGGAGGGCAGGGTTTGGGGAGGGACTTCAATGCCATAGAGTCCAGTTGCCAAAGTGGCCATTTTCTTCAGGTGAACTGATCTCTATCGGCTGGAGATCAGTTGTGATAGCAGGAGATCTCCAGCCATAACCTGGAGGTTGGCAACCCTACCTCCCTTGTCTCACTGGTCCTCCGTGGTCTCTTCTCCTAAGGATTCAGTCGGAGTTACTGGGCTGGACAGAGGAGGTCAGGAGAATCCTAAAGGGATGTTCATCTGATCCAGTGTGTTTGAAAACTTCTAGAGGTATCTAACTAGCCATTGTTAAAAGCAGCATGGGCCTAAAGTAGGATTGCCAGGGCCCTCTTTGCCACCGGAGCCTGAGGAGGGTGAGGTTTGGGGGGGGGCTTCAATGCCATAGAGTCCAGTTGCCAAAGCGGCCATTTTCTCCAGGTGAACTGATCTCTATCGGCTGGAGATCAGTTGTAACAGCAGAAGATCTCCAGCTAGTACCTAGAAGTTGGAAAAGATCCAAACAGCACTACAAAATAATTTTAACCAGAAATAAGTTTATCTAAGTGCAGAAGTGCAAAAAAGTGAAACTATATACAAAGGAAACACAAAGAGCAATATCTATACAGTATGCAAAACAGTCCAGCAAAATATGCAATATGACAGAAAAATTTGTTCAATGAGTCACTTAGGAACAATGTCACTGTCCATAGGAGACTTTCCTGTGCTTCAAAGCAGCTGGACACGAGATGTCAAAAAGAGGACCACAACAATGAGGTGCCAAGAGGACACCTCCTCTTGGCACCTCATTGTTGTGGTCCTCTTTTTGACATCTCGTGTCCAGCTATTTTGAAGCACAGGAAAGTCTCCTATGGACAGTGACATTGTTCCTAAGTGACTCATTGAACAAATTTTTCTGTCATATTGCATATTTTGCTAGACTGTTTTGCATACTGTATAGATATTGCTGTTTGTGTTTCCTTTGTATATAGTTTCACTTTTTTGCACTTCTGCACTTAGAAAACTTATTTCTGGTAAAAATTATTTTGTAGTGCTGTTTGGATCTTTTCCATTATCTATACAGCACTGAGCCTTTATTCTCTCCAGTACCTAGAAGTTGGCAACCCTCGTGATTTGACTTGCTATTAAAAAAAAATTAAAACATACAAAAGACATTGATAATTCATGAGAGAGAAATGGCCAGCTTACAGAGAACAGGAAGTAACTAATTCATCTGGAAACCAAAGAATTTAAAAGGGGCAATCGTCCTGGGGAGCCTCAATAGCGCTGACTGTCTGTACAGGCCTGCATGGCACTACACTTATATTTTAACTTTTTAAAAAATCACCAAAAAAAGGTTTGAAAAAAGTCAGAAAATCCTGGAATGTGACAGGTTGCCATCGGGATTATCCATAAAATATGAGTGAAGGAACTGACTAAAGAATTAGAAGTAATCAGTAAACAGACTGCTGCCAGGAGTTTCAGTTGCCAGTCTTCTCTCCACTGTCTGACTTCCTACTTCCAGTTTCCCAGATCCCAGGTCATTGATGCAAGTGAGTTGAAGATAAGGTTGCCTGACCTGACAACCAGAGGGAGACCAGGGGGCAGGGACATGGGAAGGTGGCTGTCAACTGTTGGTCTTTTCTGTGAAAACCTGGAAGTGATGTCATGCCTCTCTAGGAATTGGCCACAACTCTATAGTAAAACCATAGTGCTTTTGGCAATTCCTAGAAGAGGCTGATGTCACTGGTGGGGAAAACCAGCAGGAACAGTAGCAGGAAATGCAAGCTGAAGGCAGAGGATTACTCACCCCCACCAGGGGGCTAGCAACCCTAGTTGCGACAGAAGCACATGCGACAGAAGAAGGAGGTGTCTCCATCTCAGTTGTGTAAATCACCTCTTCCCTTCCAGCCAAACCTAAAATGCACCAGGTTTAGGCAATCTTCAGATTCCTGCTTGACTAACTGCCTCTCACCAGGAGCCAACAGTCAATGCTACCATCTTGGTCCCACTGCATGGGGCCCGACAAAACTGGAGACAGATCACATTATCTCTGACCCTTCTAAGCCCCAAGCCAAGGGAGAACTTAAAAATGTTCAGGAGACTTTGGGACATGATCTTAGTTCAAGCACTGCTTGGCAGAGTTCAAAGGTTATAAGTTCTGTTTCTGACCTTGCTGAGCCATGCATGAAGTAAAAGTGTTCCCCACATTCTCCCATGATGGTTCAGGGGACTCCATCCCCAAGCACATATCTGTTCCCAACTTCATAACATTTATAAAGCTTTCTTAGGCCAAGATTCCTAAGGAGGCTTTAAAAATGAAGTTGAGCCTGCTTTTCCCCTTAGATCCATGAACTTGTTTTATTTGTTTTCTATGTGTTGCCTCTTTTGTAAATCTTCCTTAAAGGGAACTGAAAGAACACTCTGGCTTTTGATATCCAATTAGGATGGCATTTTTTAACCAAAACAACTAGGTTTGGGACACTCGTCTGCTAGAGATGACAGACAAAAAGAAACTGGGCAGGGTGACATATAACAGCATCATGTTAACCGCCTACTTACGGTGTCTATTTGTACTGTATTGTCATGACTGTAATGCTTTTCAGATTTTTCAGAGACGCATTCCAGACTAATGTCCGACATGCCGGTCTTGTAGCAACAACAGGCAAAGGAAAGCTTTGTTTTTGAGCAACTGGATGAGTGTTTGAAGCCTGCCCACAGCCACTAGTGACTTGATCTTTTCAACTGCACTTTAAAACAATTTCAGAAAAACAAAGGTAATACTGCAGAAGATAGTTCATTGAAGAACCTTATAAAAAGAGACTGTGCAGTTTCATCCATTCATTTGAATAATATTTCTGGCCATTCTGAATGCCAGATCCCCAAATATAACTTGGTGCTTTGGATGTATATGCAAAGGAGTAGGGTTACTAGGTTCTTCTTTGCCATCGGTGGGAGATTTTTGGGGTGGAGCCTGAGGAGGGTGGGGTTTGGAGAGGGGAGAGATTGCAATGCTATAGAGTCCAATTGCCAAAGCAGCCATTTTCTCCAGGTGAACTAATCTCTATCGGCTGGAGATCCGTTGTAATAGCAGGAGATCTCCAGGTAGTACCTGGAGGTTGGCAACCCTACTTAGGAGCCAGGACCAACAGAAATAAGTGCTTTATTGAACATATACAAACATGCCTTATATGGAGTTAGCATAATGGTCCATCTAACTCAGTGATGTCTAACCTACTGGAAGAATGTGATGAAATGACTCTACTGCCCAATCAGCTGCCACCCAGGACCAAAACACAGGGACAGACTGGGGCCTTCTAGCAGAGGTTCTGAGTGGCAATACTGAGGGAAATAAGAGAGGATGGCCAGCGGGCACAGTCTGGCTGCGCACAGCAGAATGGATGAGTCTGGCTGGTGTGGGGAGTGCCACCGAGGAAGTGGGAGTACACCCTCGGACAGGCAAGAAGCAAAGGAAGGCCAGGGAGGACAAGGGGTTCCAGGAGCAGGAGCATATGCATGCCCAGGGGCACCCTTAAAAGGCTAGCAGTGAGAGAAATTGGGTTGGATTATAGAGGAAGGACATGCAGGCATGAGAAGGGAACTGGGAGAAGCAAAGTAATTACCTTTTGGAGCCTGGCTGGGGAGGTCAGTAAATCCCTGTGATTTAGCAATCTTCTGAACTCTGCTTCTGTCTGTTCCTGGAACCACTGGCCCAGAGCTGGGAACCAGAAGCCCTCGCCCAGCTCACTATGACCCACAGCCCTGGCCCCACCTTCACCCAACAAGGTCCTGTCTATAGAGAGCTTCTCTAGGGTCTGGATTAAAACCAAGGCCAACTACACACATATCCCTTTAGGCCCCTTTCAGTTCTCCCCTTGCTGTTGGTATGCAAGTGTGAAAAACAGAAAAGCAGTTTGTCATGCACTTACACTGGATCATTCCCCGGCCTTGAGAAAGGATCACTTACAAATGCACGCCAGTCTTCCTGAGCTTTGCAATGCACGTGTGATTCCATGCAAGTCACTCTTGGTTCTGTAGTGCATACTGAACTGTATGAGCAGGAGCAGCCAGGGTTAGCCACTGTGGGCAAAACAAAGCATGGGCATGTTGCAAACACTGTAAACCATGCCCTACCATATGGCTCATTTGCACTTCAGACTAGGTCAGCATAACCCAGGCTGAACAATGAGAATATAAAAGCTCCCTGAAGTAGGTATGCCTACATTATATGCTGTCTCTCTAAACTGTTTTTGCTTCTCGGTGTAATCATTACAATCCATCACAATACAAAAGACAAATTTCACTGAAAAACTAGAATAAGGAATAGCCCCAGTTCCATTGGCATACTGAGTACATTCTGCCAAGAGACTTGAAAACTGCTAGCAATGTCACTTAAGTTTCATTATGATTGTCCACTAAAGTAAATAAAGTAAAGTAAATAAGTGCAAGTCACAAGACAAACATGGAAAATGTCAATGACATCAGTGGTACACAACAACAGATTTGCCATAGGTTCAAGCACAGCAAGACTGCTTTGAGCAATAACATAATCCATTGCACAAATATGAAGTATTCCAAAGGTTATTCCAATAGCAAAGAGTTTACAGAACAGACTTCAAATGATCAACATTGTTCTTAACAAACGCTGCATTCAGATGTTATATTAAGCTAAGTTTGAGCCCAGTGCCACTTAATGTCAGTTTAACATGATGTCTGAGTGCTGGCAGAAATAATAGTAGTGTAGCGGTGGAAAATGCTGTCAAGTTGCAGCCGACTTACAGGTGACCCTGTAGGGTTTTCAAGGCAAGAGATGAACAGTGTGGCTTGCCATTTCCTGCCTCTATGAAGCAACCCAAGATTTTCTTGGCAGTCTCCCATCCAAGTATTAACTGGGGCCAACTCTTCTTAGGTTACAAAATCTGATTGGCCTGGGCCATCGAGGTCAGGGCAATAGTAGTATAATGCCTTTTTATTAGGACCAACCAAAATACTACAATACTGTCAGTGCCAACTTTTGAATTCTCCCCAGTAAACTCTTAGTTGGGCTGGGTATTAAGTTCAAAAATGGGAAACGGGAGAGAAAGATGTTTTAGGGCAAACTAGTGTAGCCCAAATCCTGCAGATTGTAGCGTTCTTAAAAGTAAGACGAGGAGTTCTCACAGACTTAATTAGATTATATGATGATGAGCACAGATTTCAAGATGCACCAGAGGCTGCCACGAAGTAAAAACAACAACAACAACAACAACAACAAAGAGTAACCTCTCCCTTTGAAAATATAAAAACCAACAGTTTATCAGAACTTCCCCAGCACATCTTGGAACCCTGTAAGTCTGAGAGCAGCAGAAAAATAAAGTTTCTTCTTTGTCCTACGAAAAAGCCAATTGTACATCTGTGTATACAATAAACATATTATATTTTTATTTTCTTTATTTCCCCCCACACACATTATTTATAGTCCACCCTTCTGACAGGGACTCATGGCAGATTACGCATAGTGAGTCAGTACAATCAACAAAATGAAACATTCAGTAACCAATGCTTTTGGATTTTAGAAGTCTGGAACCACCAGAAAGAACTGAAGCACAGCATAAGTATTATCATGACACATTAAGCGGTACAGCGATCATATAACAGGATCCTACTACAGTAAGCTATACACAGCAGTATATATAGACCATGGTCCCAATTATTTATCCAGGTAAGTTTGTGAGCCAGTTTGAACAGTAAAACCTTATTACCAGTGCAGAAAAGCCCTTTTGAATTGGTCAGTTTTACATAGTCTGCAGAAGCTACAGCAGAGAAAACACATGTACAGGCAATTGTTGATTTTGCCTGTTTGGCACCAGCAGAAGCCCCTGCTGACTTGACCAAAGTTGCATGGCGGAGCATAGGGAGAGAGGTGGTCTCGCAAACAAGAGGGGCCAAGGCCATAAAGGGCTTTGTATGTGATAGCCAATACCTTAAAATGAGCTTGGTAACAAATAGGCAGCCGATGGAATGGAATGCAGAATGGAAGTAATATGTATGATCTGTCTAGCTCCTGCTAATAGCCGAGCCATGGCATTCTGGACCAGTTGGAGTTTCTGAATTGATTCTGAGGGAAGACCAATGTACAGTGCATTACAGTAGTCTAGTCTATGTTACTGTGGCATGGATCCAGGTGGCCAGGTCAGCAGTATCAAGGTAAGGGGCCATCTTACAGGGTACAAGTAGTGGCCTTCATAGATCCCAAGATCTTTTAGCCTTTGATGGAATTAATCGGAGGTACAGGATACCAAGTGGAGTATGTTAGAAGAGCAGAGAGTTTTGTCAGTGTATTGCTTAGGTAATTACCTAATTAATAAATAGTCTATAACTGAGGCTGAATAAAAAAAACTGACGAAGAAAAGATTAGAATGCAGGCAAATCTTCTGAATCATTGTTCTTAGTATTTCCAAACTACAGCACTGAATCTGCTGGTCAATTCTCATTTGCCGACATGCTTCAAAATAAAATGAGCCATCTTGTACCTAATATACTGCTTTGGCACATAGTACTGGAAGACAGCAATTTCCCAGATTAATTTATGATCCCCACTAATGGCAATGAATATGAAGTTCAGTTTTGCCAAAATTGAAAGTTACTGTTTTTCAAATAAATACATTTTCAAATAAACCAGCCCTCTCTTCAGTCTGAATGTTACTCTAGACACATCCATCCAAATAAAATACACACTGGAGAGGAAGCTGAGCTGTGACTTTGTTCTGATGACATAAAACCCTTTCTAAACACATTGTCATTTACAGGCCCAGTAACTTAAAAGGCAAAAAAATGAACACAAGCATTCAGCTAGACTTGTTCTGTCTCAGAGCACATGGAAAATGTAATGACCTTTTTCCATAAAGTTTTGTTTGTGCTAGGATTTATTCAAACAATCAGGGCAAATGGCTGGTTTTCCATAAATAGGTTGCTTTTCTTGACATGCAAATGCAGAGATTTCTAAGCAGAGTAAATAGTGAAGATGGCCACAAATATCCACATGAGAAAAATTAAAATTAGCTCATTAATCTGCTGTCCATCAGACCTGAGAAAGTCAAATACCCACAATCTCCAGAACATAGCTGAACAACAATTAATATTCCAATTTAGCTAGAACCACAGTTTTATTTTCCTGCATTCTCAGATACTGTTTTGAAGAGTCAAGATTGAAATCTATCCTAAGCAGGCCTACTCAAAAGTAAGTCCAGTTTTATTCAGCTGGGCTTGCTCCCAAGAAAGTGTTCTTAGGACTGCAGCCATAGGATGGGTCGCATACATCTAATGGATTCAGGATGAGATTATAAAGTCATGCCCACGCTGCAAGACTTGAGCAAGGCTGTTAATGATAGGACGGTTTGGAGGACATCCACTCGTAGGGTCACCATTGAGTCGGAAGCAACTTGAGAGCACTTAACACACACGTCCATGCTACACACTGCTGTGATTGTCATTTCCTTTCCCCAAGGAATTGTAAGGGACACTGAGATCTCCAGCAGCATTTTCAGCACCACTTCTGCACAAATTTATATCATAGAACCTTTCTAGAGATTTTCTCAGTGCTCAAAGTATGAAAGAAAAGGAGGAGGTGGGCTTAATGAAATACTGTTAGACCAAATCCTGTCCCCCTCAGTAAGATTCCTGATGGCTATTTGATGGCCAGTCTTATCCCAGTCATCTCCCTGTGGGAATTCAAGAATGTGAGAAACTTTCTTTTAATTATTCAGTTGTTGTGTTGCCTTTGTATGATCTGGAAATTCTTGAGAGACAGAGACAGTGAGAGAGATGTACACACAGACACACATACGAGCAGGGAACTCATAAGGACTGTTGGGGATCGCTTTATCTCCATCTGTATCCCCTCCCCATACTATGTCCACTTTCTCTTTCCCAGACAGCCCCCCATATCTTGCTCCAGACAACCCCTTTTGCCTTCTTCTTTCCTTCCCACTCACCAACCTTTCTTTTATCTGCCCCCCATCTTATTTATTATTTACTTTATTTACACACTAGTTTTCTCCCTAATTTGGACACAAAGCATATCATTCTCCTCACCTCCATTTTATTCTCACCACAAACTTGTGATGGGAGGCTGAGAAAGTGTGACTGGCCCAAGGTCACCCAACAAGCTTCCATGGTAAAGTGGGTATTCAAACCAGAGTCTTCCAGATCCTAGTCTAATAATAATCCTAGTCTAATCACAGGCTCCCTTACTCCTGATTAAACATGCATGATTAAAATGCCAGAAGACAAGCTAGGTCTTTTGACCCTTTTGCCAATTTTCTATTGTATGAAAATTTTGTATAGCAAAAGCCATTCTTTTGCCTTCTACATCCTAGTCTATGGCTAGGGTTGCCAACCTCCAGGTACTAGCTGGAGATCTCCTGCTATTACAACTGATCTCCAGCCAATAGAGATCAGTTCACCTGGAGAAAATAGCCACCTTGGCAATTGGACTCTATGGCACTGAAGTCCCTCCCCAAACTCCGCCCTCCTCAGGCTCCACCCAAAAACCTCCCACCAGTGGCCAAGAGGGACCTGGCGACCCTATCTACCGCACCCATCTCAGGCCTGTCATAGATCCACAGGGGTCTGAGCCAATGAGGGCCCTAGCCATAATAAAATTTTTTAAAAAACAGCATGTTGAAACAAAATAGGGCATCAACAGTAACAAAAACAAAATGCCCCTGGGCTGCCACTTTATTTTCAGGGCTGAGCAGTGAGTGGCTTTAAAAGCAGCATTTAGTCCTTGGTACTCTGGCTGTGGGCTTATCAGGGAACCATGCCCACCCCGCACAGGGAAAGTGTTCTGGTCAACCTGCCTTTCGGTTTCTGGAGAATGGGGTGGCATTTCCCTCCGCTTGCTCAGTGCCAGGGATCCTGCACCCAACCTCAGGGCCCTGGCTTCTTGCCCTGGTTCCCTTCCCCTCTAACTTGCAGCATAATGGAAACCAATTGACATTATTTATGCCTCCAAAAAATATGTAAGGGTCTCAGCCATTCCTCACGCTGAAGGCTCGTGATTTACGGGATGTTACAGTGAGACGCTAATACAAAAGACAGGGAGGATATTTTACGGGGCTGCAATGTAAACAGCGCCGCAGCAGAGCCTCTCTTTATGGAGCCCCTGTAATGACACGCAATCAGACGAGGCCTTGATTTACTGCCCTATTTAGATAACGGTGTCCGGAGAAGGGACGGGCAATGGCGTCAAGGTCACAGGACGTGCCAGAGCTGATGCGGCTCGGGACCTCCGCTACGAAGATGCCGTACTCGCCGCCCAAGAATGCCACTCCTGCGGGAAAACACCAGCCCGCGGCGTCACTCGCTGTACAAGGGGGATCATCGCTCGTGTGCCACCACTATCAGCCACCGGGGGAGCTGCTGAGTCAAAACTGCGGCATGTTGAAATCATCACCATCATAGAAGGTCGGTCATTAGCTCTAGCGTTGAGTTGAGGATTGGCTGGGAAAAAAATAAACTCTTCGTGCGTCAATCCGAAGCCGCATCGAGTGTGGATGGGATCAGAAACGGTTTCACAAAGCCTATAGGATGATTCCTTCATTGGTTCCAAGCATGGCTGATTTTAGGTCCTGTAAATATTCTTTATTTTAAATTGTCAGGAGCTGTGATCGTTTCCCCAGTGGCCCTGATATGTTTCCAGCCCTTATTACCCAAACCAAACCAGACGCTCTGGCTGTTGCATCGCGTTAAGCGCATGTGTGTCAAGTCGTGAGGTATGGCGACCCCACACCCACAAGGGGCTTTCAAGGCGAGTGAGAGTGAGAGGCGGTTTGCCCTTGCCTTCCTCTGCAGAGCCCTTCTTGGTGGTCTCCCATCCAAGTACCAGCCCTACTTAGCTTCCGAGATCTGACCAGATTGGGCCTTCCCTACCGCTACACCCCATTAGCTTGACTGAATGGGGAGAGGGGAAATGAGGCAAATGGGTTACTTGGCTCAGCCTGTTCTGGTGCCACGGTTGGGGTGTTGCCTTCCATTAGCTAAAGTGTGTCCTCTGGGTCAAGGAGTCAGTGGTGGACTGGCCAGGGGGTCAGCTTGCCCGATGGCAAGTGGGCCCTGTGGGCCCCTGATGAAGTGGGCTCCCTTAAACATTAGACAATATGTTAAAAATGTTAATGACCTTTTTAGTAGCTTGAAAATATAATAGAAGTTCCAATATTATTATTGTATGCAACTAAAATTTACGTTGTATTACTATTTTAATTTAAAAATTAATAAAATCATTTTTCAAGGATACTTTATATTTAAGAATTTAATGAATAACTCTGAAAAAATAATTATGATTCAGGTTATATGAGGCTGACGCATACGTTATATAGGATTGGATCTTTACTATTGCGACTTATAGTTATGGGTGGGGCCCTTTGTCTCCTGGCAACCAATATTTTTAGACCCAGTCCACCACTGCAAGGAGTGGCAGGCAGTCTCTAGTATTCCACCAAAGTTGCCCTCTTGAAATCCAGGGCTGCCATTGTACTGTATCTGAGACAATGGTGGGCCACAGTGGAACACCTTTCAATCTGGGATTAAGAGCCTGGAAAGCTAGCAAGTGTCAGAAGTGGGAGCCCTCCTAGAGCTCCTGACCTCACAAATGTGCAAGCTTGTGGTTAGGAGAGGCCTTTCCAAAAAAGCTTGAAAAGCCCTGGCAAAAGCAACCCTGCTGCCTGCCTTTAGAAGGTGTTGGGCACAAAGGGTCTCTTTTCCTTGCAAAATGAAAGATGGGGGGGGGGACTTTCTTGTATTTATTCAGGTGATGGCCTTCAAGTTCACAGAACAGGACGTCTTTGAATAATAATAGTATTACACTTTGTTACTGGCAGAGACCCTCGAATATAAACATGAACAATGTATGAATGAGGGGAACAAGATCTGATTTATTAGTCGTGATGATGGTATGAAATGTAGCTATTTTGGCACCAGTGATAAAACCATGAGGGGACGGGATGTTTCCTTTTTCTGCCCTCCTAGTTCAAAACCAAAGCCAGCCAAAGAGATCTGTCAAAATGCCAGCTTTGCTTTTTAGCAACAGCCCTTCAGGGGCTGACCTGGGCATGCTTCCTTGACAAAGAATTCCACCAGAATCAATGTGACTGACTTCCGAGCAAGGCTGCAAGTCTTGTGTGTGTTAAGTGCCATCAAGTCGCGTCCAACTCATGGTGACCCTATAAATCCCTCCAAAACGTACTGTCATTAACAGCCTTGCTCAGGTCCTGCAAACTGATGGCCGTGGCTTCCTTTATAGAGTAAATCCATCTCATGTTGGGTCTTCCTCTTTTCTTGCTGCTTTCAACTTTCCCTAGCATTATTGCCTTTTCCAGTTGCTCTTGTGACCAAATAATGTAACCAAAGTACAATAGCCTCAGTTTAGTCATTTTGGCATCTAGGGACAGTTCAGCCTTGATTTGTTGTTTTTGGCAGTCCACGATATCTGTAACACTCTCCTCCAACTGCGCATTTCAAAGGTGCCTCTAGGAAGCCCACAAACAAGACAACTGCAGCAGCATTATCCTGCCTGTGTTCCACAGCACCTAATATAATAACTGCAGCATGCTCCTCTGATCCTGGAGAGAATAGGTATGCATCATGACTAGTATCCATTTTTGTTAGTAGCCATGAATAGCCCTATCCTCTATGAACATGTCCACTCTTTCTTATAGCCTTCCAAGTTGGCAGCCATCACCACATCCTGGGACAGGGAGTTCCACAATTTACCTATGCCTTGTGTAAAGAAATACTTCCTTTATCTGTTTTGAATCTCTTACCCTCCAGCTTCAGCAGATGACCCCGCATTCTAGTATTATGAGGGAGAAAAGCTTCTCCCTGTCCACTCTCTCCAAACCATGCATAATTTTATAGACCTTATGTCTCCCCTTAACCATCTTCTTTCCAAACTAAACAGCCCTAAGGGTTTTAACCGCTCCTCATAGGGCAGTTGCTTTTTTCTGCACCTTCTGAAGTTCTGCAATATCCTTTTTAGGTGTGATGACCAGAACTGTACACAGTATTCCAAGTGTGGCCTCACCATAGTTTTGTACAAGGGCAGTATGATAGCAGCAGTAGTCGTTGTTGCAAGTCTTCCCTATTTTTGTAGTATTATCGGCATATCTCACATTGTTAATGTTCTTCCCCCCAATTTTCACTCCACCTTCATTTAAATCTTATTTCCTTATGATATGTTCTGCATACAGATTGAAAAGATAGGGAGATAAAATAAATCCTTATCTAACACCTTGGCCAATTGGAAACCATTCTGTTCCTCCATATTCTGTCCTAACAGTAGAAATCAGTTGCCTCAGAACAAGCATGTGAAGGCGGGTAGTCGTGTGCCTGCCTGCATATCTTGTACAAGCATTCCATGTATACAGATGAGTATACACACCGCAGGCACTCAGGGAAGTAGGGGGGGGACAGCATGTGCGATGCAGCTGTCATGGGACTGCTCAAGGAAACACCTTGGTGCTTTAGTGCCGGTGGGTTGCAGGCTTACTGGCTTGCTCCTCAGCACCTGGTTCCTGAATGGTTTTTAGGAAGACTCCTGGGTTGTAGTTCTAAACTTGCCGAATAGGGATGAAGTCACCATTATTTTAGTGGGGTTTATACCCAAGTAAGCGTACCCAGGATCGCACAGCAAAGTCGCCATCCTAGGCACACTTTCAACCGAGACATAAGCCACATTGACTTCCGCGGGACCGGCCTCCCAATAAATAGGTTTAGGATTGCGTGGGACTAGGACCCCTGGCTCATCAGGATTCGCTCCGAATTGGGTTTGGCTCCGAGCATAGTGTGTCAAGCGGCTTTTTCACATTCTAGTTTTCCTTGCTTGTGCGTTCCTGTTGAAGAACACACCTTTGACTGCTCCTAAAGTTCTCTTCCTTTGCCTCCCAGTAACCATAGTCATCCCCTACATACCTGATATTGCTGGAAGTATTATTTCTTGGGTAGACACTCCCCCCCACACACACTCACAACAATAACCATACTTAGGATCCCGTCCTCCCGCACTCAAAATCGCAGGGGCTATTAAACAAATTCTAGTGTATTTCAAATGTCTCAAAAACATCTTTATGAGCTTCAAACCGGGGCTAACCCCGCCCTTTTCAAGTCCAGGAAATGTGTGCCGATTTCCACCGAACCCCCACCACTGGGGCTTGACCGAGTTCTCACTTTTCGCTTTAGAAACTCAGTGCTGTATTCATAGGTAATACTCTCATAATACTAAAATGCGGGGTCATCTGCTGAAGCTGGAGGGTGAGAGATACAAAACAGAGAAAATGAAGTATTTCTTCACACAAAGCATAGTTAACTCCCTGCCCCAGGTTGTGGTGATGGCTGCCAACTTGGAAGGCTTTAAGAGGGGAGTGGACATGTTCATGGGAGAGAGGGCTATTCATGGATACTAGTCAAAATGGATACTAGTCGTGATGCATACCTATTCTCTCACATATCAGAGGAGCATGCCTATCATATTAGATGCTTTGGAACACAGGTGGGACAATGTTGCTGTGGTCGTCTCGTTTGCGGGCTTCCTAGAGGCATTTGGTTGGCCACTGTGTGAACAGACTGCTGATTCTATTAACTTAGGCAGTTCATGAAAGGGAGGGCATCTTGGCCATCTTCTGGGCACTGGGTGTGTGGGGGAGGTAGTTGTGAATTTCCTGCTTTGTGCAGGGGGTTGGACTAGATGACCCTGGTGGTCCCTTCCAACTCTATGATTCTATAACTTGATGGACCTTGGTCTGATCCAGCAGGGCTTTTCATATGTTCTTATGAATTTTTAGGTGGGTTCCTGCGTTTTTCCTGGCATGGTTAATTATGTCACTTCGAACTGGGCCGGATAACTAGTTTTGGTTTCAGAGGAACCCCTTAAAAGGTATCCCACGTTCGTTTTGTTTCTCAAGCCCTTTGGATAACCCCTCCCCATAAAAGCAGCAGCTGTGACGCTGCAAGGGTTAAAGCAATTGCGCATTGTACGCTCCCCCCACCCACCGAGGTGCCCCCCCTCTTTCCCCGCAACAGACTGCTGCTTTCTTATCAATGAGATTCCTTTGGCCCAGACTCACTGCTGCTTGCGAGGTCTGGGGCCCACCGCCACGATTAGATAAAGGGAGCTGATTAGGAAGTTCCCTTCAGAGCCAGCCGCTGACCATTTGGGGGAACAAACGGAGCGAGATGCCGGTCGTTCCCCCCAGAGATTGGCGCCGGGATTGAGCAACCGCCTTCCTTGGCGTGTTGAACGTTGGGGTTCGCCACAAATGGCAGGGAAGAGGGGAGGATTTTTCCACGGGAGGGAGGGAGAAGAGTCCCGGCCAGAGGGTGGATTCTCTCATCTGCGTGTAACTCCTCATACCTGTTGGCCTATTGCGCCCAGGCGGTTCCACGACCGGCTCCGGAGGCAGGGACCCCCTGCGACTCTCCCTGCAAGGTCTGGCACAACGCGGCGTAGCAATCGGCCCAGGGAAGCCGAAAGCCCCGAGCCTAAGCAGGTTTACTCGAAAGCAAGTCCTGCTGATTTCAAAAGCGATTCTGTACTTTTAAGGGGCTAGAAAAGATTCTGAAGTGTAAGGATGTGTCACTGGCCACCAAGATTAAGTGAATTCATGCCATCTTATTCCCTATTACTATGTATGGGTGTGAACGCTGGACATTGAAGAAAGCTGATAGGAAGAAAGTAGATTCCTTTGAAATGTGGTGTTGGAAGAGAGTTTTATGGATACCAAAAAGAAAAATAACTGGGTTCTAGATCAAATCAAGCCTGAACTGTCCGTTGAAGCTAAAATGACTAAACTGAGGCTATCGTATTTTGGTCACATTGTGAGAAGACAAGAGTCACTGGAGAAGACCATCATGCTAGGAAAAGTTGAGGGCAGCAGGAAAAGAGGAAGACCCAACAAGAGATGGATTAATTCAATAAAGGAAGCCACAGCCCTCAATTTGCAAGACCTGAGCAAGGCTGTCAAAGACAGGACATTTTGGAAGACATTGATTCATAGGGTCGCCATGAGTCGGAAGAGACTTGACGGCACTTAACACACACACACACACACACACACACACTTTTAGGTAAAGAGTTCTAGGGGTGCCTAAGCACGCTTCATTGGATGCAAATCGTTGAGGGACTTGCTTTTTGTTTGTTTGTCTGCCGTCAGGTCACAGCTAACTTCTGGGGACCCCGTAGGGTTTTCAAGGCAAGAGATGTCTAGAGGTTGTTTGCCAGTGCCTGCCGCGGCGTCACGACCCTGGTAGTCCTTGGGAGTCTCCCATCCAAATACTAGCCAAGGTCAGGGCTGAGAGTGTATGACCCGCCCAAGGCCACCCAGCAAGCTTCCATGGCGCGAGTGGGGATTTGAACCCGGGTTCCCCAAGTCCTAGCCCGACACCTTGACCACTACCCCACGCTGGCTAGCACAACTTTACTCCTAAGCACGGTCACTTAAAAGTAAAGCCACTTGGAATGAATTGGTCGAGGTTGCAATCCCACGTAGGGTTACAGTACCTCTCCAAAAGATTGCACCTTTAGGCGGTGACTGTCCTGCACGCCTCTGATGCCAGAACCGGCATTCCTTGCTAGCCGGGCTAACACGGGGGTGGGGGTGGGGGGGCAGAAGGACGTAACTTGCTTCGACACCCGCCCTCCCATATTGGCGCCTCGGTTGAAAAAGGAAGGAAGCCTCGGTGGAGAGCTCTTTGCTTTGGGTTGAATTTGCCTCTGTGAATGGATATACTCCGCAGAGCTCCTCCGGAGGGTCTTCGTCGCTCCGGTCAGTTCTGCGTGAAGAAAAACAGCTGCGTTTCCTACCTACATGTGAGCCGGGAGAAAAGTACCGCCGATGGTGGCGGAGAACAATCGACCGATTTTCCCCAATAAGTTCTGCAGAACCCAAGGGGCAAACTTTCTCATCCGACTTTCCCAAAGCATGTGTGTGTGTGTGTAGCGGAATTTCCACCTTATTCTGTATTGTGGCTTTTTCTTTTCTTTTTCTTTGCTAATGCAATAAATACTTGATGATTATATATATATATATATATATATATATATATATATATATATATATATATATATATATATATATATATATATATATATATATATATATATATATATAGCATACAGCCGTACTCTGACCCTCACATACACGTGTCTCTGGGAGATTTCTTGACCATGTTTGATGCTCATATTAAAGACGGGGGAGAGGGGAATGAGCACCAGCATGGTTTGAGAAATATCCGCCAGATCTGACTAATATTCGTCTCGCCTTTTAGGTGACACTGGACGCCTTTATTATTTCGATAAATACCCAGGGTATGCTTGGAAATAGAACCAGAATGATAACGGTATCGTTGTCATAATATAGTGATCTTTTGAATCCCATTTGAGTCCCATGTGGCATGATCCAGCCACAAATGAAAAATTTCCTAGTGATTCCGAAAGTGGAAGGGTTCAGCATTTGGTTATATTTCCCCGATGGAATCGAATGGGACTGAAAGCGATTCACTGAGGCCGAATCGTGACGTCATTAATGAGGGTGGTGGCAGTGATGATGATAATGGTGATGACGGCGACAAGAAGAAGGCTGTGTGGTGACGTTGGGTTCCAGCAAGGGAATCCCCCGTGGACGTCTGCGTTGGAAGAAAGCAAAGGTATGCAAAGCTGGTCCATTGAAATTGGCGAGATTTTGCTTCATTTCGGCTAGATGACGGCTATTTATCGTAATTCAGAATAGCCCAAGGGGAATACCATCACGGAATATTTAGCTCCCCCCCCCCCCAGTCCACAGAAGGAACCCATGCTTCTCAATGGAAACGGGCACCTAATGCGTACCAAATGTTTCCACCTCCTTCGTTTAAGGGGTTTCGTAAGGGGGTGCGGGTGGGGTGGGGAGCGTTTCGCTCTGTGGCAGAACAAAGGCCGGGGAGGGGGAGGGAAAGGCCATTGATGCACGGGAGGTTTTGCCTTGGATTCGCCACTCTTTAGATGCACATTTTACCCATCCAAATTCTCAGAACTCAACAATAAGCCCCCCCCCCCCGTGCAGAGCTGTGAGAATTCGGATGGGGAAAATGTGCATCTAGAGAGCGGCAAATCCAAGGCAAAACCTCTCGTGCATAAATGACCAAAGTCATCCAAACCTGATCCCGCGGCTCTTTCCTTATTCCAAGACCAGGCGGGCCAGATTGATCCCAAAGCGTCGCCTTACAAGCTGTTCTTTCAAAAGCTTAATGGCTTTTGCGACAGGGAAAATGAGATTGCTCCGGATCAGCCGCAGAGAAAAGCGGAGTCCCGCGTCTCCCGTAACAAATAAGGACGCGGCTTTCTCGACCTCTAAGTGGCTAGCCAACCCTCCGGAGACTTCTCGGGGAGCTGTGACTGAAATAAGTCCCATAAAATTTGTCATCTTCAAAATGTAAATGGACATTAATGGCCTGTTAGGCGGGATGATTCATGGGAGAGCCTGAAAACAACCCTAAAACATTTCCATTCTAAACTACAAGATTAATCCTTTGAAAACGATCTAATCGTTAACATACCTGGCTGCTCCTCGGATTTAATAAGGGGGCTTGTGTGTGAAGGACGTTCGGTCGTCACCGTTTTTCCTGACTCCTATTGAGGAGGAGGAGGAGAAGGAAAGAAGAAGGAGAAGAAGAAACCATAAACGCTTAAACTAGGGGAGACTCGCTTCAGCTAGGCAACAAACAGAACTCAGCGCAGCTCCACCAGAAACTCAGGCCCACAGAGGTTTAGCTCGACCGCCAACCAACAAAACAGGCGAATAACTAGCATCGAACCCGGAAAAATCCACACGCTTGAAGGCAGCCGTCTGGACATACACGGTCACATTATTCCCTGCACAGCTCGCAAGGAACTACGCCCTGCTTTGCAAACGGGGACCTGCGTGTGTTTCCGTCTCCTCCTATATTATAAGGACGTTTCACGAGTTCAGTAGCTACACATTCTATACCAGTAGAAAACTGTAAGGCCATTTTATGCCTGGGAGGGTTTGCCTTGGATTTGCCGCTGTCTAGATGCACATTTTCCCCATCCCAATTCTGAAAACTCAACAATAAGCCCCCAGGCAGAATTCTGAGGATTCGGTTAGGGAAAATGTGCATCTAGAGAGCGGCAAATCCAAGGCAAAACTTCCCAGGCATAAATGGCCCAAAAGTCTAATAGCACTTTAAAGACTAACCAAATGCCTGGCATTGTATGAGCTTTTGGTAGCTGAAGATGAGAGCTGTGGCTCACTGAAAGCTCATACCCTGAGATTTTGTTAGTCTTTAAGGTGCTACTGGACTCTTGCTGTTTTCTACCGCTATCGCCAGACTTAGGTGGCTACCAATCATGATCATTCTATATAGTAATCCACAGGATATGCTGAACGTTTAACAACCGACCGGAAATTACGTTTTTAAACACTCCCCCCCCCAAGAATATATTTCTGCATGTCAGTTTACAGATCTACATGTATAAATGGCCCTGGATAGTCTGGCCCTACCACCCCTGGTGTATTTCTCAGTACTGAATTTCGATTGTATGTTGTTATTCTTTTTAAAAGATGCACAAGGTTGAGACGGCCATTGGCACCCAGGCACAAACCGTGTGCGATGTGTATACGCCCCTACAAAATATGTGATATACACACACACATAGACAAACAACTGGCGTGGCTTATAAACCTTCTGTTCATAGTTAGGGAATATTCCAGCTATAAACCTGGAACCTGGAACAGGATATACAATAACATTAAACAGAGACAGTAGCCAGTTATTACAAATATTAAATTATATCCAGTTCAAGCCAAATAAGGTTTACTCGACCACTTCTCTGGCCCTAAGTTTCATACGAATCAATTCCGCTTATTCCTACCCAAAAGGCTTTAGGCATCTTCTCTAGGCACACGAATCCATTATGCCTGGGAGGTTTTGCCTTGGATTTGCTGCTCTCTAGATACACATTTTCCCCATGCAAATTCTCCAAACTCAACAATCAGCCCCCGTGCACAGTTTTGAGAATTCGGATGGGGAAAACGTGCATCTAGAGAGGGGCAAATCCAAGGCAAAACCTTCCATGCATAAACGGCCGAAGTGCAGATCGCTATCGTGGCGATAGCAAGTGACCGACTCACTGAAATCCGTGAACATGTTTTAGATTCGGGGGCTAGTCCTATTTGGCCGCCATTTGATGCAACCGAATTATATGTCAGGCCGATCCATTCAGCGGTATAGTGATGCATTCGACTTTTAAGATCGCCAACGACAGTTTAATCTCAGTAGGTGGCCAGTGCAATTGCTATAGACAGAGCGAAATCTTTTAACAAATATCACGCGAATTGTGGGATCGAACCTTATGCACGGGAGGTTTCGCCTTGGATTTGCCGCTCTCTAGATGCACATTTCCCCCCATCGGAATTCTCAAAACTCTGCATGGGAGCTTATAGTTGAGTTTGGAGAATTTGGATGGGGAGAATGTGGATCTAGAGAGTGGCGAATCTAAGGCGAAACCTCCCGTGCATCAATGGAAGACTCTTGTGCGTTCTGAGCTTTTCCTGATTTCAGCTTTTCTCTCCCAACATCTCCTTCGATTCGGAGGGACTCTGAGAAGCCCTTCTGGTGACCAAACTATGTTCTTGCCGATACCTACAGGTCTATTGTGGGCTCTCCTCACTAGCTGAAACCGTTTTAGAAATATAATTCAGTCGACCGAATTCGCCTGGTGAATTCTTTCTCATCGGCAATATGACTTTCGTGCAACTGTTTTATTCCCCTTTCAAAAGTCTGATGAGAGGCTTTTGCCTTGGATTTGCCACTCTTTAGATGCACATTTTCCCCATCCAAACTCTCAAAACTCAACAATAAGCCCCCATGCAGAGTTTTGAGAATTGAGATGGGGAAAATGTGCATCTAGAGAGCGGCAAATCCAAGGCAAAACCTCCAGTGCATAAATGAGAGAATCGCTGCAGGGGAAAACCAGCGTTTTCTTCCCGCTTTCTCCTTCCCCGTCGCCAAAGAGCCGAGCAAAGGAATCATTTCAAGGCCTCCTGCCAGAGCCTGGTTTGTAAATTGTGGTTTATAAAAGCCAGAGCAACCCGCAGGACGATCTGCCCCCTTCGCACGCTCACGGGACGGCCCAGCAAAAAGCCACGCGCAAGGACTGGTTAATCCGGAGTCTCCTTCTGACGCGTCAAGCAGGGATCGCTGGGCTCGGGCCAGCTGAAGCTCTGGAACCCGGGGGCGGGCCGGAGGGCAAAGAAGCCGGGTGGTTTCACCGGGGGTGGGAGGAAGCCCCTCCAACCACCGCGCGGAGCTCCTCGAAGCCGACTGCTGGGCGCCCCTGGAAAAAGCAATCCTGGAGCAGGCCTCTTCAGAAGTAAGTCCCCTTGAATTCAATGGGGCCTACTCGCAGGAAAATGTTCTGCGGATTCGGAAGTGGAGCGGAAACGGCGCTGAGCACAGAATGGAGCAAGGAGATCGAGGGGATCTTTAAGCTTGCGTGTCCCTCATGGAGAGCGCCTGCAGCTGAGAGGTTTTTCACAGAATCACCATTTATGCATGGGGTATTTTGCCTTGGATTTGCCACTCTGTATATGCATATTTCCCCCATCCAGATTCTCAAAACTCAAAAATAAGCCCCCATGCAGAGTTTGGAGAATTCAGATGGGAAAAAATGTGCATCTAGAGAGCAGCAAATCCAAGGCAAAGCCTCCCATGCATCAATGGCCAATCACACACCCCGCTATATAAACCGACATACTTCAACCCTATCCCTAACGGAAGTGAGGGTCAGCTCCATTCCTTCCAACCGGACTTACTCGTCCATAGAATCGATTCATACCGTTTATATGCATGGGAGGTTTTTTCTTGGATTTGCTGCTCAACAGATGCACATTTCCCCCATCCGAATTCTCAGAACTCAAAAATAAACCCCATTCAGAGTTTTGAAAATTCGGATGGGGAAAATGTACATCTAGAGAGCAGCAAATCCAAGGCAAATCTTCCATGCATATTATAGTCTAAAAACCGATTTAAATCCCGATTCTTCCCATACATGGTGGTCTAAGATATCCGATTCCTAGTTCAAGAAGTAAATCTAGTGAATTGATCATTCAGTCAGTATATTTAATAGAGGTGAGAAAGATGACAGGGTAGTCCCCTACTTGTATAACTGATTATTTGAAAATTTGCCTGCAAAACACTCAAGATAATTCAAAGAGAGCAAGAGAATCCCGCTGAGCACCTTTAAGTACCACGAGCTTCAATAAAGTGCTATGCAGCGCGATCCTGAAGCAGAGGCGGATCTACTGTGAAACTGATGAAGCTTAAGCTTCAGGGCCCCCAATCCTGGAGGGCCCCCCCCCCGAAGCAACTTTTTTTTAATGAGTGAATTTCTCTACAAAATCAATGGAGTTTTTTAGTGATAGAATCATAAGCCAATGGGTTGAAGTACTTAATATTGACTTTAGAATATGCTCTAATACCCATTTCACTTGGCCTCAAAATGTCCGTGTCAAATTTCAAAATTTTATTGGGGGCTTTCAGTGCTCGAACCCCCAGCTGAAAGGGCTCACTGAGCTCACCAGAATCTATTCATAGCCTACATTTTGGCAGCTGGATCCTCAAATCCTTCGTTGGTGCATGGCTTCATAATTCTACAGCTCAGCCCTTAGACTAGAGTCAATCAGAACCATAAAAAAGAAACATCTGAATTCTCAATTCAGCCTGCACTCATCTCGCTTGTGCATTTTAACACCAAAAAACCAGATTTTCACCTTTTTATCCTAACATGCCCCCTCTGATGACCCCTCCCTATTATTATTATTTATTTATTAGTTAAATTTTTAGCCCACCCTTATTCCCGGTCAAAGCCGGGCTCAGGGTGGGTGTCATGATCCTAGGCCTCAAGTGCAGCCTACAGCCCTAGGAAGGCCTATATTAGAGTAGTTACCAGGCCTATGTCTCCAAGGTACCCTCTGGGCCTTGTGATTGGTGGAAGAGGATTTGGAGGGTAGACTAGGGCCAATCAGGGGTAAGGGAGTGGTGCCTGGGGAGAAGGAATAAAATGCCTTGCCTGAAAAGGGAGGGGGTTCATTCCTAGGGAGCAGGGCTGGGGAGAGGCTGCTGTAGACAGAGGGATCCCTCATCCAGGAAGGGGTGAGTTAGCCTGAGGCCTAGTGCCAGGAGACGGCTAGGGGCAGTAAAGATAGATGTGTTAGGGTTTTTATTTGTTTGATTGCCTGCCTTTACTGGTTTTGTCATCCTATTATGGCTTGACTTATCATTATTATTAGACCTTTTTAATAAACTGTTTGTTACTCTGCCCTGGGTCCTCATGCCTCATTTGGTTACCTAGAAAGTATACCCTGTTGGGAGAAGAAGCAGCCAGGGGCAGGCAGGGTACTCTGGGCCTTCATGAGTTAGGCTCACACCAGAGTGGTGGCAGCTACTGAAGATCCTCATTCCTCTCTCTTACCTGACAGCAGGTAACAACAATCATAATAAAATCATATATATATATAAAATTCATAAGTAATCAATAAAATTCATAAAACCATTCAATACAGTTAACAAGATGGTACTCATATAATTACAGGGCCATTGGAGGCCCAGCCAAGCAGCCAAATCCTCATATCAGAAGCCCCAAGGGAGAGGAGAGGGAGGCCAGTAACGATGACAACCTGTGGTTGCCCTCAATTGTAGGCCTGGTGGAAAAGCTGTTTTACAGGCCCTGCAGAACTTCTGAAGGTCCCATAGGGCCCTGATGTTACTTGGAAGAACATTCAATCAGGCTGGGGCCAGGGCCTTGTTGGATGTTGCCCTATTGTTGCTGGTTGCGAAGGGGCCCCTATAACAGTTCAAGGTTCAGCAGGGCCCCAAAAATGTAGGTCCGTCACTGCCCAGAAGTAAACTTTACTGTGCTTAATGGGCCTTACGGCCTAGAAAGTATGGAAAGCATCGCGGCTTCAATCATAGAATCATAAGACATTTATGCATGTTTTGCCTTGGATTTGCCACTCTTTAGATGCACTTTTTCCCCATCCATATTCTCAAAACTCAACAATGAGCCCCATGCAGATTTTTGAGAATTCGGATGGGGAAAATGGGCATCTGTAGAGTGGCAAATCCAAGGCAAAACCTTCCATAAATAAATGGCTATTGAGTTGGAAGGGACCACCAGGGTCATCTAGTCCAACCCACTGCACAATGCAGGAAATTCACAACTACCTCCCCCCCCAAAAAAAACCCCACAGTGCCCAGAAGATCTCTGAATGGGAAATGTGCTGAACTTCGATTGGATTATTGTGCCCTTAGTTCTTTTTTTAAAGGTGAATTGTTTCCAACAAGTCCGTCTCAGACATTTTCCCGTCCTGATAAAAGAAGGCAATTGAAATGTGCCCTTGAAATCTGAGCTGAATTAACAAACTGCTTTATTAAATCTGCCCGGTTTCCGACATAATCTATTAGAGCTCTGTCACCGAATCCTGACTTTCGTGTACCAGAACAGACCAACGGGTTCTAAATACACATGCAACAGCAGGCGCTGAAATCCCGAACTAACTACAAGGGCCATTTATGCCTGGGAGGTTTTGCCTTGGATTTGCCATTCTCTAGATGCACATTTTTACCATCCCCATTCTCAAAATTCTGCTTATTTTTGAGTTACAAGAATTTGGATGGGGAAAATGTGCATCTAGAGAGCGGCAAACCCAAGGCAAAACCTCCCAGGCATAAATAGGTTTATGAGAAGCCTTAAGGAAAAAAACAATCAGGCGACCTGCAGCAATTGGATATTGGTTTTTTAAAAATCCATCATTGCAAATGACAAAATGTTTCAAATCTGAGCCTTAGTAGGAACGTATGAAGGCCTGTTTTACGGGGGACACTATACAGTTGCTTGTTTTATAAACAGTAATAATAGCGATAATCACAAAGGAGTCGAACACTTCACAGCTTTCAGAGTCCACAAGCTTTCGGGTAGACCACCAGTGTTATTTCAATTAGGTAAGAAGGACTCGGGGCCAGAATTTCCCGAGTCACGGGTCAGCCTGCTTGACATTGGAAACGGAGGCCTGAAGCCACAGGCCATTTATGCCTGGGAGGTTTTGCTTTGGATTTGCCACTCTATAGATGCACATTTTCCCCATCCACATTCTCAAAACTCTGCACGGGGGCTAATTGTTGAGTTTTGAGAATATGGATGGGGGGAAAGTTCATCTAAAGAGTGGCAAATCCAAGGCAGAACCTTCCATGCATAAATGGCAACAGAGCCCAAGGGCTTCAATTGCCTGGGAAGCGTGCCCAGGGCGCGCAGCCTCCCTACAGATGCAGAACAAACGACCCCCCTCTTTCTGGCCCGTTTCTTCTGGGGGTCTCTACTCTCCGGGGTGGCTCTCATTTCCCAGGCATCTCCTCCTCCCCTACGTCCGCTGCTCACGTGCGAATGGGCCAGCCTGACTGGCTCCGGGGTGACACTCCTGCCGCCCCACCTCCAGCCGCGACACTTCCTCTCCGTCTGCCAAAGAGGCGCCTCTGCGCGCCTCCTCCTGCGCTCCCCAGCTAGCTGCGCGCCTCTCCTCTCCTCCCCTCCCCACTGCAGCCCACCCCAGCCGACGGGGTCTCCAGCCCTTGTTCTTGGGCGGCGGTTTCTCGGGCCAAGGGCGCTGGCTGCAGCCCCCCCGGTCAGGTTCGTCGGTCTCCTCGAATCAAGGCTGGAGGCACCGGCGGCGAGACCTGGCTGGGAGGGCTTTCTGGGTCCAGGACTGCTTACGCAAGGACACCCCAGGAAGGAGAAGGGGAATGGAGGGGCGTGGGTGGGGGGCAAACTCTTCCCAGACTTCCTGGTTCTCAATTTCTTGGCTTGCAAACCTGGAGGGCCAAGCCTGCTTGGCGATCACATTAATCACATCTCCTCTGGTCTCCAGCACCTTACCTAGAAGAAAATTCCTTCCTTCCTTCCTTCCTTCCTTCCTTCCTTCCTTCCTTCCTTCCTTCCTTCCTTCCTTCCTTCCTTCCTTCCTTCCTTCCTTCCTCAGCCTTTCTACTGAGCATCTCAGGAGACAGATCACCATGGGTAGCCGTGTTAGTCTGTCTGTAGCACTAGCAAAGAGCAAGAGCCCAGTAGCACCTTAAAGACGAACAAAATTTCTGACAGGGTATGAGCTTTGAAGTATCTGAAGAAGTGAGCTGTGGCTCTCAAAAGCTCATACCCTGCCAGAAATTTTGTTCCTCTTTAAGGTGCTACTGGGCTCTTGCTCTTTTTTGCCATCTCAGGAGCGTTTCAGAACCCTAGGGGAGTAACAACCCTAGGGGAGTAAAAACAGTTGAAGAGAACAACAAACACTACAACAGTAGGTATGAAGTACGATAAAACATCATATGGATCCCCTTGCAACTACTGAATGAGACCCTTGGTCCATCAAAGTCAGTATAGTCTACTCAGACCAGCAGCGGCTCTCCAGGGTCTCAGGCAGAGGTCTTTCACATCACCTACCTGCCTAGTCCCTTTAACTGGAGATGCCAGGGATTGAACCTGGGACCTTCTGCATGCCAAGTGGATGCTCTACCACTGAGCAACAGCCCCTCCCCAGTATAACAACTGGTTGAGTGAATACCAGGAGACCCTAGGGGCAAATATAGCAAGAGACGCCGCAGCTGGCTGGCAACTAACAAAATGTTCTATGCTCTTGTTGGACTTTGCTTTGCTTTTATCCTTTAATCCCGCGGTGAGGTAGGTATAAAGGTTTTGTAACCCCATTACTCAGACACCTTACATTGGTGTTATGAAAAGATTTCCTAGGACAGACCCCTCTCACAGGTTTGATGCCAGGAGGGCCAGCCAAAAGGGCTGTTTGGGAACGTGGACGTGACAAGGCTTGCTGGAAGGGATCAAGGCAGTCTCTTTATACCTCTCAAAACAGGCTACTGCTCTTTTAGCAAAACTAAATGATTCAGGAGGGCATTCTTACACAGGTAATGGAGCTATACTACAATGGAGTGGCTCAGAAAGGTACTGTCTCTTGCTGTCTGAATTATCCTAAATAATCCCTGCTTCCTTGAATGTGTCCTAATCCCATTACGTTGCTTATTAGATATCCCATCCTGTTGCCTGCATTTATTTACGCTGTGTAATCCGCCTTGAGTTTTCAGTGAGAAAGGCAGACTATAAACTGAAAGAATGAATGAATGAATACCAGGGCAAAAACGCACGGGAGGGTTTCTCTTGGATTTGCCGCTCTCTAAATGCACATTTTCCCCAGCCAAATTCTCAAAACTCAACAATAAGCCCCCATGCAGAGGTCTGAGAATTCAGATGGGGAAAATGTTCATCTAGAGAGCGGCAAATCCAAGGCAAAAACCCCCAAGCGCCCCCCAAACCTCCCATGCGCCCCCAGAAAGTGATAAACAAGTTGAATGCGGAGCAGCTAGTCTTTTCTTGCCATTCCTTCCCAAAAATACTGAGTTAACAGATGGTGTGTGTGTGTGTGTGTGTGTGTGTGTGTGTGTGTGTGTGTGTGTGTATCCCAGCCCCCAGCTAGAGAGACTGCCTTTGGCTTTTGAACTGATTAGGTTTCGTTTGATAATTGTTTCCTTCGTTCGGACCTGTGGTTTTAATGAAAGACATCAGCATATATAAGTAAGTCCACTGTGTGAGTCTGGAAATATGTAAGAATATTAGGTATAAGGAGAATAGTGAGAGACAGAGACAGAGAGGAGAAATTCCCTTATCCTTCCTTATTCACTGCCGGACAGTTTAAAACAACAGAAATCCACCAAGTTCAGCTCTTCTTCCAGCACACTAGTTAAAAGCCACTTCTAAAAGTTATTTGTTAACTGTGAGCACGATCCTACTAAAACTAACCATTTGGGCAGGCAGATCCTAGGGAAATGTACAAGATTTTGCGGGATGCGCCTTTACGATTGCAGCCTTCCAACTCTCTGGTTCCAATCGGATGGATGTCGGTCGGCACATGCTTAATTCTCCTCTTTGAAACCAGTGGGGTTTGTGAAGGCTTGCATTTGTCTGGGGGATCGTGCCCCTTATTTAGTACTACCTGCCCTTTACGAGTTCTCGTGAGAGGGGCGGACTACAAGTGTGAACACCCAGCAAGAAGCGAGCAAATAAACGGTCTCTCCACCCCCTCCCCCAGCATTTGCTTCTTGACTGTCTTGTGGTCTGCTTCTGGATCAGGTTGGCTTTAAACATAAAACTGAACACGCACCCCCTTTGTTGTTCTTTAAAGTGTAGAAGAACTGAGAGGGGCAAACATAGAATCTAATCTGGCGATCCACGTTGAAGCCCCCTCTAAAACACACACACAACCGTCTCCACTGTCCCTGAAGGACTTTAACTCGGAAGGAGTCCACTGCCTTTCAACTGAAAAGCTGCAATCCTAAACATGTTTAGTTGGAAGCAAGTCCCCTTTAGAACCCTGTGGGATTTCCGAAGAAGGGTGCTTAGGATCGGGCTTGCCTGAGGGCACATCATCTGCCGCCAGGTCCTCCTGCATAAGATAATCTCCGATGGATCGTGCCCCATATCGCCACTGACACGCGCCAAAACAAGTTTTATTTACCCTTTATGATGGGAAATGCTCATTCGCATGGCTGGAGTTTGCAAAATACTTGCAAACCGCCCCCCTTCCCCCAAGCAGGTGGCCTGGCAGAAGTTTTACTGAATTCATTGGGATGGGTCTTTCCCCCAGAGACTGCCTAGGGTAACCCTAAGAAGCCTTTCGGCCTTGTTAGCGGCAAAGGAGCCACTGAGCCCACCGGGGCTTACACCTGAGCAAGGGCGGTGTGGATCGGACACTGTGTGCAGGAAATTCCCGGGTGATTTCAAGGCATCTTCCCCTTCCCCTTGGAAAGCGTTGCTTTTCTAAGCCGAGAGGAGCAAGGGAGAACAGCTTGGGTTTCGTGGCTAGGCAAGGGGTTAGTCTGTGGGGACGCTTCCTAATGGCCAGGAAAGCCGTCTGGATCGGGCTTAGCCTCACCGAAAAGAAGCCTGAGCCTCCGAGCATCTTGCTCTGGGCCCAGGGCGGCGACTACTGCAGGCTGCGATCCTGCGTCCCTTTTATTGGAAGCCAGTCCCCCGGAACTCAGGGAGACCTGAGCCTGGCATACGGGGTTGAGGAGGAGAGGCGCCCTTGTCGGTGAGAGAGGGATCCGGCGAGGACGACGGCTGCCTTGATCTTAGCCAAAAACCGCCGCCACCGATGCCCAAGTCAGCGCGCAGAGGGCTGAGGCCGGGCAGCTGGTTCTCTACGCGTTTACTGGGCGGTAAGCCGCACTGGGACGTATCAGGGGGAAAGTGTGCTTGCGACCCTTTACCTGGGAGTAGGCCTATAGAGCGCCGCGAGGCTTATTTCCGAGTAAACTCACTAGGACTGCCCGAACGATTGGGGCTCATCCACATTGTTCCCAGCGCTTGTGCGGAAGGTGTGTGGGTGGGGGGTGGGGGTGTAAGGGGGCAAAATTCCCCCAGCAGCCCGAGAAGCCAGATGTTTTATATGTGGTGGCTCTCCTCTCCTCCTCCTCCTCCTCCTCTTTCTCTTCTTCCTCTTCTTCCTCTTCCTCCTTCCCTCCTCCTCTTCTTCTTTTGTCCCCGCAGTTTTAGGGCGCCCTACAAGCCAGAGGCGGACGCCGCCTCTGGGCTCCGGGCGGGATGGGCGGCAGGGCTCCGTCGGGGCCTGGCGGGCCAGGCGAGGGAGGCCGCGCGTCGGAGGGGCCGAGGCTCGCCGGGAGGGCTCCGCTCCCTCCTCTCCCCCGGGCCGCCCCCTCCCGCGGGCCGCCGCCCGGCTTCAAAGGGCCGCCCGCCGCATAAAAGGGGCGGGCGAGGGGGGCGGGCGGCAGAGCAAGCCGGAGCGAGGCGGCGCCGGCTGGACGCGCCTCGGGGCCGAGGCCGGCGCTGGCTAGCTGAGCTGGCGGGAGCCATGAACGTGGTGGGCGGCTACCCGGGCCACCCGCACCCGGCGCTGCTCCACGAGCCCTTCCTCTTCGGGCCGCCGCCGCCGCCGCCGCTGCCGCCGCCGCCGCCGCCCCCGGGCCAGGCGCGCTGCTTCCCGCCGGCCGAGCGCCCCTTCGCGCCGGGCTGGCTGCTCAGCGCCGCCGCCCAGCTCTCCCCGCCGCCGCCGCCGCCGCCGCCGCCGCCGCCGCCCCCTCGGGCCGAGCTGCTGTGCGCGGCGGCGGCGGCGGCGGCGGGGCTGGGGGCGTCGGCCTCTCCCGGCTCGCCGTACGGCAGCAGCCCGCCGGAGGGGCAGGGGGCCCGTCGGCGGCGGGGGCCCGTCGGGGCGGGCGGGGCGTCGGGCGGGCCGCGCAAGGAGCGGCGGCGCACGGAGAGCCTGAACAGCGCCTTCGCCGAGCTGCGCGAGTGCATCCCCAACGTGCCGGCCGACACCAAGCTGTCCAAGATCAAGACGCTGCGCCTGGCCACCAGCTACATCGCCTACCTCATGGAGGTGCTGGCCAAGGACGGGCCGGCCGCCGAGGGCTTCAAGGCCGAGCTCAAGAAGGCCGAGCCCCGCGACGCCAAGAGGAAGCGCGAGCCGGTAAGCCCGCCGGCCGGGACCCGGGGCGGGCGGGGGCGGGGGGGCGGGGAGGGCGGCCTAGTGGCGCTTCTCCGGGCGAGGAGGAGGCGTCTCCTGGGGCGACTCGCGGCTGGCCGAGGGCCTAGTTGAATGGAGGAACTCCCTGCCCCAGGATGGGGTGATGGCTGCCAACTTGGAAGGCTCGGAGAGGGGAGTGGACACGTTCATGGAAGAGAGATCTATACATGGCTACTAGTCATGATGCATACCTATTCTCTATGGTATCAGAGGAGCAGGCCCATTATATTGGGTGCTGTGGAACACAGGCAGGATGGTGCTGCTGCAGTCGTCTTGTTGGGGGGCTTCCTGGAGGCCCCTGGTTGGCCATTGGGTGGACAGACTGCTGGACTTGATGGGCCTTGGTCTGATCCAACAGGGCCTTTCTTATGTTCTTATGATGGCTGCCAGCCCTGGCGACCAGGGCACGGTCAAGGGCACGGCCTTCGCCTCTCTGACTGTTTGTAGATCCTGGGGGGGGAGGGGGGAACAGTCGCCGGCTGCCTGGATGGGGCGCCAAATTGGGCAGAGCGCTGCTCTGATCCAGCCCAGCACCTTAGGGGCCAGAAGAAAGAACGGCGGGGAGTGCTGGGGTTCCCTGAGATGGTCCTGCTGAAAGGCCTGTGTGTCCTCCCTCGATGATGTAGGCGCTGACTAGGGTGCCTCGGAAAGGGGACGTCCTCCTCTTTAGTGGGGCAGCGAAAGCGGGGTCATACAGTCACTGGATCCTGCTGGAGACCCTAAAGAGGGGAAGGGGGGAATGGCGACTTGAGCACGCTCTGGGTCCCTTTGGAATACCCCGAAAGTCCTTCGGCCGGGCCTAACTTTTCAACTGATACACCGGCTCTAAAGGGTTCAGACTGCCCTCAGAAGCTTAACATCTGGGAGGGGGGTGTCCTTACAAATTCTCAAAACTCAAAAATAAGTCCCCCATGCAGTATTTTGAGAATTCAAATGGGGAAAATGTGCATCTAGACAGCGGCAAATCCGAGCCAAAACCTCCTATACGTTTTCGCCCTGAGAGCTAGCGTGTCCTTGCTAGTTCCTTGAGCGCAGGAACTGTGTTTTTGAAGCTTCCCCCTATGACCATGTCAGACCCCAGAGGGTACAGGGCAGAGACCACTGTGAGGACCACCTGGTCTCTGGAAACTGGTTGGTCTCAGCTGAATCCCTTGAATGCCACAGGGTTGACTGCTTGACTGTTTGGAAGAAACACATCCATCTTAAGACAGTCCTAGAAAGTAAGCAGGATGGGCGGCTGTTCCTAAACGTGCTGTGTCAAGGGGCGGACAGTTTAAATTGGAGTTTGTATTGGAGATCGTATAAACCTCTTAAATCGGAGCTGCACCCAAGGAAAGGACACGCTTTGGCAGACCTGAAACCGATGGGATTTAAAAATGGGGTATCGGCCCCTGAGTAGAAATCGGGCTGTAGTTCACGAAAGCAACACTTAAAATGACAATATGTAAACCCTACTCGAGCAGGGTTTCTTTCTCCAAGACGAGCTTAGGCTGGTGGGCCCGCCCCTCCCTATGGACTCGGGGGTCAAGGCCAAGGCCGTCCTTGCGAGTAGGGGAGAAGTCCCCCTCTCCGTCGGATGGACGAGCTATTAGAACGGGCAGAGTTGCCCCCCGTGGTGCACATGGAGGCTCGTCCCGGCCTGTTGCTGCTGGGAACCCCGTCCCTAGGCCCGAGCCAGGGATGGAGGCGGACTGGGCTTTCTTGCGTTCCGAGCCCAGCGCCATCCCTCCGGGGAGGTTCCAGATTTACCCGCAAGCCCCTGACCGAAAGGAAGCCGGCCCACCCGACACTGTCGAGCTTAAGGGTGTCTGGACCCCTTCCTCCCACCCGCCAGGTCCCCTGCCACCCCAGGTGGGCCTCTCCGGTGAGCCCTGCCAGACCTGGGCCATTTATGCATGGGAAGTTTTGCCTTGGATTTGCCACTCTCTAGATGCACATTTTCCCCATCCAAATTCTCAGACCTTTGCATGGGGGCTTATTGTTGAGTTTGGAGGATTTGGATGGGGAAAATGTGCATCTAGAGAGCTGCAAATCCCAGGCAAAACCTCCTGTGCATAAATGGCTCTTGTCAGCTGCCTTGCTAGTAACGTGGTTTTCTTTCCTTATTCCTTAGAAGCTCTTTGATCCATTGATCTTGAGCAGTGTAATTTTAAATCTAATGCTTGAGGGATATAAGGACTGAAATAAATCTTGCCACTGACAACGTCGTCTTGGGATCCCTGTCACTTAATAAAAAGAGTAACGCGGTTTCAGTGGATATTGGCTCAGCCAGGGGTCAGCTGTGCAAACATCCGCCTGCTCTCCATCTCCGGTTTGCGTCCTCCGGCCCAGGCCTGGCAACCTGGAGGCTCTGCGGCTTTCCGAGCGGACTGCCGGGCTGAGGCCCAGAGAAGGGATCGGGAGGGCAAAGGGGGGGGGCAAGGCCCGTGTTTGCGAGGAGGATGTCCTGGAAGGCGAGTTGGAGCGACTGGGACGAGTTGGAGCAACTGGCGATCCTCCGCACCCTTTCGGGAGAGGAAGGCCCCCTGAACCAAGGAAGGCGGATTCCCCAGTAATTTTGCCTAACGTCAGACTGGTGAGGCCTGGTATCCCATTTATGCATGGGTGTTTGTTTTTGTTTTGTTTTGCCTTGGGTTTGCCTCTCTCTAGATGCTCATTTCCCCCATCCAAATTCTCAAAACTCAACAATAAGCCCCCTTACAGAGTTTTGAGAATTTGGGTAGGGAAAACGTGCATTTAGAGAGAGGCAAACCCAAGGCAAACCTTCCATGCATAAATGGCCGGTATCAGTAGAGGTTGCAGGCCTTGCCCTTCATGCCTATGACCTTAGGCCATCTTCATCCCCAGAGTCCCGGCTTTGCTTGGGAGCAAGTCCTCCTAAAATAAACAAAGATCGGATCTACCCTGCGGTAAGAACCTGGGCATCAAACGGGGAGTAGGACCCCCACACAGTTCAGACCACACACTGGGATTTCTCGGGTTTACGGCAAGATAGTGAAGACTTGCCACAAAAATACCTTCAAAATACACTGAGGGCGATGTTAATTTTTGGCAAATTAATCCAGGGGCAGGCCTTTGAACCTTGAGCCCCCCACTCCCTCAATGTAGAATGGTTGCAAGTTTAGGTCTCAATCCCATGCACACTGTCTTGTAAATCCTAAGGACCTTGCGGCGATTCGCTTCTGAGTAAACCTGCTTCTATGGCCTTTTATGCATGGTGGGTTTTGCCTTGGATTTGCTGCTTTCTAGATGCACATTTCCCTCCAATAAGCCCCCGTGCAGAGTTTTGAGAATTCAGATGGGGAAAATGTGCATCTAGAAAGCGGCAAATCCAAGGCAAAACCTCCCATACATAAATGGCCTATGGCATTGCGTCCTTCGTGGCAGGAGTTGCGCGGGGGGTGGGGGTGGCTTCCGACCTGAACTGGGAAGGGGTGCCGGTCTTGCCGATGTTCTACCCCTAGACGTGGACCCTTTCACGAGGGAGACTCCCTTGCGCGGCGCGTCCAGCATTCCCCCGTGCGTATTTGCGCCTGGCCGGACCCAGCTTTGGCTGAACGGCCTCTGCGCCCCGCCTTGCTGCGTTCCCCGACGGAAACGGTTAGGCCCAACACAAGCGCCCAATCCGAGAGGAAAGAACGGGCGGGACCAGTAGAGGTTCCGGCAGGACCTCTTGGCGGACCGAAATGGCCCTCGCCTGAGCTCAGATTAACCCAGTCCCTTGAAGGGTGCGCGTTTATTTATAAACATGCCTTGCTGCGGGAAACGGTGTTTGCATTTCTGAAATTTCTATGGGGCTGAATGTCATGTCCAAGAATCTGACTATTCTATTCTATTCTATTCTGCAGAATTTTATTAACCTAGGATTTTCTTTTATTATTTATCTGTGGTATCCTTGACGTGTTTGTAATGGCCTGTGGCTAAATGCAAATAAAACCATTCATTTTATTCTATTCTAATATCAAATACGTAAAGTGTCTGGCCCCGGTCCCTGCCAATCGCACATAGGGGCCACCCACAGAGAGGGTAGGCGATTTCTACCTATTGGGGGATTTCCCAAGTGTGCACACACAATTGTAAAGGGTGGGGGACCTCCGGACAGCCTGAGGAGGACTGAAAATGCCCCAGGAGGGTTGAAAATCCCTTAAGGGGGGAGGAAGAAACCGGCCTGCTCAGGCCTCTGAGAGTTTAGAGAAAACTGGGCGGGGGGGGGGGGGGAGAGAGAGAAACAGAGACCTGGGTGATGGGAACTTCTGGCCTTCGACTTTTTAGTCTCGGTTTATGTACTCTTTAAGCACGTTCCTTTCATTTCTATCCTCTACCGTACGATTATGTAGATACAAAGATTTATCGTCGTAGTTTTAAAAGCATCAGCTGCTGGTGTCTGCTAGTTTTCGGATTTCGGGGTTCCCTTCCCACTCACAGAACCTGCCAGCCACCAATTCCTGCAGCAAGGCAAGAAGCGCCGATTTCCCTCCCCGCAGTGTAGGGTCCCGGGCCTGGCCTAGTGTTAAAAAAAAGTGCTCCCGGGCTCATTTTAGTGGGCGGCCAAAATAAAACCGCCCGGTTCTGCAGCAACGGTTGACTGGGCTAGCCTGGGATGCTGCCGGACAGAAATCGCGGGTATTATTATCCCGATTTTTCTGGGTGCCCATCCACTCCCCAGCCTGGATCGGTTTGGCTCTGGAGGCCCAGCTTTGCACCAGCCGCAAGGGAAGAGCACCCAAATCTTCCTATAAGCTCTTGAAACGGAGGAGAGCTCCTGCCCTTCGCTTTCCCCACTTGTTGCAACTGGAGGGGCTTTAAATAGTTCACCTTGCCAGGAGTTGGCAGGGGGCCTGAATAAAAGGGGAGGGGAGGGGAAATGGGCACAAGGACGGAAGAATAGCTAGGAAAAAGCGTCTTTCTAGCTTCTTCCTCTTTTCTCCATGGCCCGATCTCGGGGTGGAAAAATCAACCGTGGGGGTGGGGGATTTTGATGGTTCTTGGCTGCGATTTTTGTACAGCCCCCCCCCCCGCCGAGATGACAGATTTCAAAAAGCCAAAGAAACACAAATACCGAAACCATAGTTGGTGGGGGGGGGGGAGAGAGAGAGAGAGAGAGAGGATGTCCGCGTTCGCGATCCTGGGACACAAAAGCGTCAAACCAGACCCGCTCGGCACGCTCCGTGTTCTTTCTTCGAAGGTGAGGCGACACGCTCGTAGGGGGCGATCCACAAGCCCTTTAAAATCAAACAAGGTTGAAGCCCACTAGACCCCCCTTCCTCTCTGCCTGCCTTCTTCCTGGACGGTGGCTAAAACTGGGAAATTGTGGTGGGGAGCTAGACTAACCCGCGAGCCCGGAGGAACCCACCCCACTTTGATAAAGCTTCACCCTACTGGCCTTTTTATAATAACAAACGCTTCTCGTGTCTGATGACTTTGGGCCAAAACGCCTGGGAGGTTTTGCCTTGGATTTGCCGCTCTCTAGATGCACATTTTCCCCATCAAAATTCTGCACTGGGGCTGATTTTTGAGGATTCGGCTGGGGAAAGCTTGCCTCTGGAGAGCGACAAATCCAAGGCAAAACCTCCCAGGCGTTTTGGCCCTTTGTCCCAGCAGACATTTGTGTGATAACTTCGCTAGACTGTTGCTAAGCTCCGCAGCCTTTCTTGTATTGAGCCAAATCAGTCCAATTCGAGCTGTGATTCACTGTAGCGACTGTCTTTATTGGGGTTTTTTGTCAGCGGGAAAGAACGTGCACTTCGAGGTTCTTTCCTCCTATCCTCCGGGAATCCTCCCTCCCTAGAAGAAGAAAACAACCACCACTAATTAGATCAGAAATTCCATGCAGTTCTGCCGTTTAGTTTTGGGATCATCCCCAAAATTATCGCTATATCCTCGAGAGGAGGAAGAAAACGATTTTTTAAAAAGCAAATGATCCCCGTCTTTGGAGGTCTTTAAGCAGAGGTTGGATGGCCATCTGTCGGGAGCGCTTTGATTGTGGGATCCTGCATGGCAGGGGGTTGGACTGGATGGCCCTTGTGGTCTCTTCCAACCTTGTGTGATTTTGTGATTTTGCTTAAAAAATAATACCCTCAGGGGGGAATTAGTTCCACGAAGCTTTACTTTCCAGTTTACACTTTTCAAGAGCCTGTATAAACCATGCATTATTTATTCCAGCTCTTTTGGTCAAACTTAATAGAACCGGCTTGGCAATTAAGAGTCTCATAACAAGCATAATTTAGTAGACGGCTCGGCTGTATTTACCACAACAGGGCCTTAGATATTTATAAAATAAATCCAAAAAATTTATCGCCTTCCGACTGATAATCTAATGGCCATAAACAGACGAACAATTCTAGGTTCTTTTTTACAACCCTCCGGGTGAAATTTACAAACAATGGCGTCACGTACCCAAAAGCTGTCCAGTCCACTTGTGCGCCTGCAAAACAAAACCAGTCTGCTTCCGTTGTATCTTTATTACAGTGGATTGTACTTTGTGTGTGTGGGGGGGGCTCTTATTATTTTCGAGGAACCAACCAAATGATTGATAATTGATATTAATCGTATGAAAGACGTGCTGAAAATTCATGTTTACTCAGAAATGAATAGCGTGCAGATTAATAGGCCTTGCCCCTAAGTAAGCGTGCGTAGGATTTCAGTTTCTTTTATTAGAACCGCCAGCAGCTTCCTCTGGCCGGATCTAATATTATTTTATTATTTCTTTCCTGATTATTATTATTATGATTGCCTTGTTGAGTTGATTCTTAGAGAGATGTTGATATTTTCAATGATTTCTTTCCTGCTGTTTGTCCTTTCTCCTCCTGCAGCAGTCCGAGGTCTACTCTCATTCTTTAGGCCACGGAGAGAAACGGCTTAAGGGCAGGACTGGCTGGCCTCAGCAGGTCTGGGCGCTGGAACTGAACCAATGAAAACCCGGGGCCTCCAGTCGGGAGCGCCAACTCAACCTCTCCCCCCACCCCAGCAAACCGGACCCTCCTCAGAAGAGGATTTTCTGCCTGCTGATCCGCCCTCCCGCAGCCTCGGGACGAGCCGCCCTCATCGACCAGCGTGTGCAATGAGGAGGCTGCAGAGGGGGCCGGAGCGCCTGGAAACGGAGAGGGGGGAAGAGGAGGGGGGGAGAGAGAGGGAGTCTCTGCAACCCCCCCCCCACTGGACCCTGCGAAGCCGGGGAGGTGGCCAGGCTCTGGGCACACCCTGATCCCGACAGCCCCCTCCCTTGGCAGAAAGCTCCTGGGGACCCGCAGGGATTTTGAATGTGTTCAAGGAATCAGGGTGTCACTGACTGATGCGTACATAAACTGCGCGGCGTTGGGTCCCGACCCAAATCTTGTGTTGCACAAAAGACTGGAGGTCGTCGGGAGCTAGGCGCCCACGCTGGACGCGGGGCTGGCTTTCCAGAGGGGCCCCCGGCACCTCTCCCCACGGAAGCGAGCTCCTCGGCGACCGTCCTCGGCACATGGGCTTGGAGAGACGTCCTGCTGGTTTTCAGCGCAATTGACATCTGCGTCCGAGTGGGATCCTAAGCGTGCCGAGGCGGGCGCTCGCCTCTCTTGCACTCTCCGGGAGCCCCAGACTGGCGACGCCGGTCCATTAGCATCTTCCCAGCGCCCGTCCCCAATCCGATTTCTTAGTCCCACTGAGAGCGACGGGATGACTTCCCGGCAGTAACGAAGATCACAGCCTGGCTTGGGTGAGAATGAAATCCCATTTCTGAGCACGGTGTGAATGAAATCCCATTTCTGAGCACGGCCAAATCACTGTCCCCGCCAATTTCAGAGTTGAATCGGGCATGCCTTGCTCTTTCCAACTGAAAGCAAGGCCGGATCGGTTGCTTTGATTTCAGCGGCAGCGGCGGCCTCCTTGCTTCGTTTAAAAGTAGCCTCATCCACGGCTCAGTTCCAAGTGCCTTCTGCGAACAAGGTTGTGGATGAAGACTAGAAGACAGGGGAGTCTCGCCTGGGCTATTCAGCCTGACCGGGTAGCTTTCTTGGTTTCCTCCATGCCAATGACCTCTGGCTTTTGGACAGATGCTTAAAGCACGTTTCAAACCAAAAGGGCAGGATCCGAAGCCAGAACCACAGCAGGGTCCACGAGGCACAATGACCAACCCCGGGGAATCCCTTTCGACCGTGATGGGTGAAGATGGGAAAATGCACTCAAGAGTTTGTCACATGGGAGGTAGTTGGGTGCTCTCAAACTTTGGGTCGTTTAATTCCCGTTCATTTGCTTTCTCCGGCCGTTTTGAGGTGGTGGTTCCACAGTTTCCTTGGGGAAAGACATTGGCAGGGTGCTGCCAAGGTCAAGTATTTTTTTTAAAATCCATCAATTTTAACCAGAGAGGTAAGAACATGCTTAAATTGCCCCTTGAAATCAGTGGGACTAAAGATATATCACTGTGGCTGGATCAAGCCTAGTATTATTGTTTGTTTTCATGTAAATAAACACAACACATCTGTTTCTTCCATTTCGACCTCATTCACCTTCCATCCCCCCTCTTTCCACTCCCAATGTTGTTGATTTTTTTAAAAATGTATTTAAACTACCTAAAGTGGGTGCATTTGATACATTTCCTATGCTGGGTTGTCTACCTCAAATCTGTATGACCACTTGCTAAGATAACAGGTTTGCCAAGCCAAATATTTATGTGGATTTAAAAATAAATAAATAAATTGAAGCTTTTATGAAAACAGAATCTCTTCCTTCCCCCTTTCCCTCAGTCAAACAGAATCCTTGTAGTGAATTAGGTGCAAAAATCTGTTTTGCTTCCTGTTTCACAAGAATGGGATGTCCAAGGGAAGCCACTTAGATCCAAACACCAGGAACATAACCAAAGCCAAAGCTACAATTATATCACAAAAAAATCAGCACAGGAAGCCAAAATATAATGAAATCTCCTATTTCTAATAGTATTTTACACATACAACAAAGAAAATGACGATTGCCCTATAATGCACAACTTGCTAAGACACTTTAAAGTCCAAAACAAATCAAAGGATCCACCCCCAATCCATCTTGGGTCCCAATCCGTCTTTGATCAGACTCGCCGCTTCACAAGGCGATCTCCATCCTGTATAGACGGTCATCTAGAAACATGCACTGTTTTGTCATCCAACTTCTTCAGTATAACGTAGAATCTGCCGTACAAGAGCTTAACCCATATATATGCAGTCATTAAAGAGCTATCTAACAATACATAAAGACTACAAAACAATTGGATGGAGATTGCCTTGTGAAGCGGCAAGTCTGATCAAAGACGGACCATCGTCATTTTCTTTGTTGTATGTGTAAAGTACTATTAGAAATAGGCGATTTCATTATATTTTGGGTTGTTATGCTGATTTTTTGTGATTGTGCTAATTTAGCATAGAGGTGTTCTTTTCATACTAAAGTTACAACTGAGCCAGAGTGGCACACTGTTAAAGCATGACTGATTTCAATAATGGGACTGAAATAGTCTGCATTTTGTGTCATGCCCCAGACCATTTTATAGAAAGATATCATCTTCGGCAATCTCTGTTGATATTGCTAACTGCTGGTGCTGTATTCTATATATGTAAAATATAGTACTACAGAGAAGAATTGTGGTTGCTGCTGCTGACTTAATAGTATAGCGGTAGAAGACAGATGAGAGCCAGCATGGCGTAGTGGTTAAGAGTGGCACACTCTAACCTGAAGAACCGGGTTCGAGTCCACTCTCCTCCTCATGAAGCCCGCTGGGTAACCTTGGGCTAGTCACAGTTCTCTCAGAATTCTCTTGGCCCACACTGGGTCACCATAAGTCATCTGTGACTTGATGACACGCACACACAGAGAGAAGACAGACACATTCCAGGTTCACAACTCTTTTAAAGGGTAGTTCAGGCTTTAAATATAGTTTTATCCTGAGCGTAAGCTCTTATTTGGAAGTAAATCCCATCGAAGATGACAGAACTTATTTTTAGATAAATATGAACATGATCCACCCAACATTAAAACACACACACTAAAAAACAGATAGATTTAAGTGTGACAGGTATAATAATGTTCCAATTGGAATCAGTGGGAATGTTGTGTATTATTGCTTAGTTTTACAAGTCATTCCACAAACATTTGTATAACTATTGTCACCTACCACATTTTCATCCAAGTTAGACATGGATGCATATATGTGTGTGTGTGTATAGTCTGTGGGCTTTTGTATTCCATTAATTTCAATAGAAAAAGTTGAAGCCTGTGCCTCTGCAATCAATTGGACTTATTAATTTATTGAAAGCATTTTAAAGCTGCCTTTCCCCCAAGGTGACAAACAATCAAAGACATTAAAACAAGCTCAGGAATACATACATACATATGTACATACACACATACATGTATACTTGTAAAAATTAAATAAAACACGTGGACACACAGATGCAGGCATAGGAAGGAGGGTCAGTGAGGGAACTCTAAACAAAACAGAAAAGTCTTCACCAGCTAGCAGAGGACCGTAATAGAGAGGGGGTGGATGAATCTACTTGGGGAGGGAATTTTGTTGTTTTGGTGCCATGATCACCAAAGCCCTTTCTAGGGTTGCCACCTAGCTTCAGATGGCTGGGGCACACTAAGTGTAAAAAAAGCTTAATTTACCCCTCCCCCCTGTATGTATGTTTAGGCAGCTAGAGTTGCATTGCCGAAGTATGTAAAGGGTATATGCCCTGCATAGCAGTATTTGTATACTGATCTTAAGCATAATCACTCAAGGGTGTCTGCATAGACATGCATAGCTGTACATGGAACAAAACACTACTTAGAGCCCCAAGAATTCATCATCTCTCATTTTGACAGGGGGGATGGGGGAACTCTCCCTAAGAGTTAAAGTGGCAAAGCAAACCTTTCCTGTTGATTCTAAATGAAAGGTCAGCACAGTACAGCAGTTTGCTTCTTCTTGGAGTTGCAGTACCCACTAACCCCCAGAAAATATCAAAAAGCACGACAGTATCTAAAGAAGAAAACTTCTCCAAAGTAACTGTTGCACTAGGAGCATCCAAGATCAGTAGAACTGCCAGCTGTGGGTTGGTAAATACCTGGAGATTTTGGGGGTGGAGCCTGAGGAAGGTGGGGTTTGGGGGAGGGGAGGCATTTCAGTGGAGTATAATGCCATAGAGTCCACCTTCCAAAGCAGCCCTTTCTCTAGGTGAACTGATCTCTGTCACCTGCACATCAGCTGTAATTCCAGGAGATCTCCAGCCACCACCTGGAGGTTGGCAACACTAAAGATCAGCAAGGCCTCCAGTACTGTGACTTTCCTCCTCCAAGGGCTATTAGGCACTTACCAGGAACAGGTGCAATAGAGCACCATGATTAAGGTGGAAGCTTACGTTGTGTTCCACAGGCCTGGCAAATTTACAGATGTACATTTTCATTTCTTTTCCCAGGAGAAGATTAGGAGCAGCCTCTTTGCTGCTAATTCTACTTTCCTGGTAAGATGTAGAACTATCTGCAACAATTAAATCTGATCTAGAGGACATTGGCTGCCTTGATGCAGAGATGAGAGGTTGCTAAATTTTATTTTATTTAGCAACCTGCTCACCAGTTGCATCGCAAGGGCTTGTCAAGACTGTGTTCCATATAGTTCAGATTTGCTTCACAATATAACACACCAGCAATAAGCAAGTCAGACCTCATGGCTTCAGAAGAGTTGCTTCAGGAAGCACAGTACGAACAACATCAAGGCCAAGTGGACTGGCCAAGAAAGACAGCCTCCCTTTGATTTCTTTCCACAATGCGGTGAGCCTGAAGGCCTCTTGGCAGATCATCTGCCTTCAGAAAGTCTGACCTCATGGAAGAACAAGAGCTTAGAGAATGCTTCTTGATAAAAGACAGGCATGCCTATATTACATTACAAGCAGATAGACAGAAGAACCCAGTAGTGGAAAGACATGTGCATACACAATCCAGCCACCTCAGAGATAAGCATATGTTCTTCCTGTAGGTCAAATTCTCCCATCATCAAGGGCTGAGATGCTATTTGAGGAGCGGAATATTTATTACATACACTACCACAAATCCTTTATGGTGGCGGGATTCCCACACAACCCATGGAAGTCTGTCATGGACAAATGCTTTGAGGTAAGGGGATCTGCAAACACAGAACTAACCCATTGATTTGGTCACATGACATATGATGTAGACATTTCACTGAAGCTAAGCTGGTCTGGGTTGGGTCAGTGCTTGAATGGGAGACCTGGAAACCCCATGTATGATATAATCATGGAAGGTAGTCAAGGTATAAATGCAATAAAATTGAAAGACCTCACAACATATTGTGCTAGAGGCAATGGGCAACTAAAAGTATCTTTTTTCTGGGTATAGGTGTTAACGTAGATAATGAGGCTGAAGGGTTTCATTGGATCGATAAATGAAAATCCCTCCAGATATCACCAGTGCTAGTGGATGCCATTGTTATCGGCTGCAATCATATACCAAAGAAGTATTTTAAAGTTACCACAGGCATAAGACACAAACAGTACTATTAAAGTATATCTGTAAGGAGGTAGTGGTGGAAGGTTTGATGGTCTCATTGACAGCTCAGTGCTCCAGTGCCAAAAACCGCATGAACACATGAAGCTGCCTTATACTGAATCAAACCCTCAGTCCATCAAAATCAGTATTGTCTACTCAGACCAGCAGAGGCTCTCCAGGATCTCAGGCTGAGGTCTTTCACATCATCTCCTTGCCTAGTCTTTTTAACTGGAGATGCCAGGGACTGAACCTGGGACCTAGGGCTGTTGGGAAAAAAAATTCGGTATAGTTCGGATTCAGATGAATTTGGTCCGTCTGGATTCGGGATATGCTGAAGTCCGAACTCCCCCGCTTCGGGTCTGTGCAATTCGGCGCAAATTCAAAGTTTGGGAAAAAAATTAGGCCGAATAAAGCCATTAAAAACACAACCACTCCTTTCCGCGGCTCCGGGGGGACATTTTTGGGGGTAGAGGTCCCAAACTTTCAGCGGAGCTTCAAAGGACTCTTCTTGCAAGACCCCCCAAGTTTTGTAAAGATTGGGTCGGGGGGGCTGAGATATGGGCCCCGAAAGGGGTTCCCCCACCCTTGATGTGCATCTCTGAGCAGAGCTTGCCGCCCACGCACAAAGCTCCCAGCCCCGACAAACAGCTGAGCTGCGGGGAGCAAGGGCGGGGCAGGTGCGAAGAAGTTTGCAAAGCAACACAACTGCAAAGCAACACAACTGCAAAGCAACACAACCATGCAAAGCAACACATTTACAACCATGCAAAGCAACACATTTGCAACCATGCAAAGCAACACCTGACACCTGGGAGTTTGAAAACCATGGAAAGGGACAGAGGCAGCTAGCTATGCATAATGAGCAGGAGGGGGTGGAATTTCCCCTTTTGCATCGGACTCGAGTCGGGACCAGGCAAATGCATTCTTTAAGTCACCATTTGAAAACCAGTTTTGAGCAAGCATCAAAATAGACCTAACCAATCTTATGATGGACACACAACTGAACCCCCCCCTCAAACCAGGGAGAGTGTGCCGGCGTAGGTCAAGGGCTGGGCAGTGCCCGCAGTCCTCAGACATGCGGGGGGGGGGGTATCTAGCCCCTTTCGGAGCAGGCAACAAAGATTCTGCTATCTCCCAAGGTCAGTATTCAGAGGCGTCGTCAAAACAGGCAGGAGTCAACGGCCGGAAAGATCAATCATAGCAGTAGCAAGAAGGCAGGGAAATTGCACGGTTGCTTCCGCAAAGTGAAAGCGTGCCTGCACTGCCTTTATCAGTCAGTGCACTTCCAAGCTAGGCTTCATCCTGCAACGACTCAGCACCAGTTCTCTGTCTGCTTAGGCTTTCCAGGCGAGCACTCCTTCGCCTACCCTGCAAAACTATACGCTGGCGAGTCCTGACATGACTATCAGGTTCAGGTGAGCTTGGAGGGCTGCCATTCTCAGCTTCCACTGCAGGAGTTGGGGGACGAGTAGCTTCTGTCTGCCTTTGTTCCATCTCTCTGCCTAGCTGTGGTTCCTGCTGAGTTGTTTCAGGCTCCTGTACTACTGACTGCAATGGAGGTACTGAAGGCCCAGAGGCAACCTGTTCCTCCACTTCAGCTTCAGAGTCCTCCGGGTCCTCAGCTCCGAAGGCAGGGCCCATGACAGAGAGAGAGACTCGAGGGGGCACACACACCCTAGGCAGAACAGGCAAAAGCCCCCTTTGGCTTCCTCCCCCCACCCACAGAAACTGCTCCCTCCCCACACACACACAGACTCTGCTTCTCCCCCCCACACACACACACAGGAGAAAAATTATAGATTAAAGCCCCCAAAGGGGTCTTACTGTGGCTGTCTTCTGTTCCATCAGGAGGGGCTGGGAGGACTGGGTAATCCAATATGATTCTATTTAAGCACGGGAGGTTTTGCCTTGGATTTGCCGCTCTGGAGATGCATACAGGATCGGGTGATCCATTCATCCCAATAGGGAAAAAGGGAAAGCCCATATCTTGGGACCACCTGACCCAATGTTTACAAAACTTGGGGGATCTCTTAACAAGGCTTGTCTGAAGCTATGCTGAAAGTTGGGGGGCTGCACCTCCAAAAAAGCACCCCCTGCAGCCACGGAAATGGAAAAGGGGGGAGGGAAAAGGGGTGGAGCCCATATCTTGGGACCCCCTGACCCAATATATTGTCGAAGGCTTTCACGGTCAGAGTTCATTGGTTCTTGTAGGTTATCCGGGCTGTTTAACCGTGGTCTTGGTATTTTCTTTCCTGACGTTTCGCCAGCAGCTGTGGCAGGCATCTTCAGAGGAGTAACACTGAAGGACAGTGTCTCACTGTCCTTCAGTGTTACTCCTCTGAAGATGCCTGCCACAGCTGCTGGCAAAACATCAGGAAAGAAAATACCAAGACCACGGTTACACAGCCCGGATAACCTACAAGAACCCCTGACCCAATGTTTACAAAACTTGGGGGGTTTCTTAAGAAGGCTCGTCTGAAGCTATGCTGAATGTTTGGGGGCTGCACCCCCAAAAATGCGCCCCCTGCAGCCACGGAAAGAGAAAAGGGGGGAGGGAAAAGGGGTGGAGCCCATATCTCGGGACCCCCTGACCCAATGTTTACAAAACTTGGGGGGTCTCTTAAGAAGGCTCGTCTGAAGCTCCCCTGAAAGTTTGGGGTCTCTTCCCCCAAAAATGTGCCCCCTGCAGCCATTGAAAGGAGAGAATGTGCACACGCACCCCCCCATGAGGATTTCTTTCTCTTTCTCTCCCCGGCTGGGCCGCGCAGCAGCTGATTCCTCCAGTACTCAATCCTGACTGATTGGCCAGAAGAAGACCCAGCTTGGCCACCGATTGGCAGGGGGAGAATGCTGCTTACTAACGGTTATGCTGCTGCACCCCGAATTTTCCAAATTTATTCATGAACTCCCGAACTCGCTGAATTCGGCTCCCCCGTTTTCCCGTTATTTTTGAGTTTGGTTCGTCCCGAACTAAAAACCGCTGAATCGGGAAATTCGGCTGTTTTTCGGTTCAGGCCGAACTGAATCGACAGCCCTACTGGGACCTTCCGCATGCCAAGCAGATGCTCTACCACTGGGCTACATCCCCTCCCAACCGTGCTCTACCAGAGTCCCACAAATAGCAAGGAAGAGGTGGACCTGCTATGACATTATCCAGCAGTTTGTTGTGATGATACACTTTTCTGCAAAGGCAAACCTCCCTTCACTAATGGTGGCACGTAAATGGTTTGGGTAACAGTACATTACGAGGAGTCAATAAATAACACATTTCAAACATGGTCATATATCCGCCGCATGGAGCAGCATACCAGCAAAGCTGTGAATGCTTTCCATTCCCTTCCTGTTTAGCTCATCCTTGTACCTTGTGACCACAATGAGATCATTATGTGCATTAAGTCCATAAACCTCTGCAGAACACAAATTGTATCAAAGAAGGACTGCTGAATCAGGAGTTGACCCTGAGCATTCACTGCTTATTAATGTCATTTAACATCACTGTGAATGCTGCATGTAGAGTCTCAGTCACACTATTTAAAGTTTTATGTCAACTTTTTGTTGGACAGGAAAGAAAAATTACCTCCCCCTTCTCTCTTACCCGGCAACAGAAAAGCTGCACAGTAGTATGAGGTGTGCCTCTTTGATCCTAGAGGCTAACCCTTGCCTTACATCATGTCAACACTTATCCCCGTTCAGCTTTAACTCTTGTCAAGACATTTTTCAAAATCTTTCCCCCCCTACTGTGGCTTAATTATTCCCTGAGAGGGGTTTTCTCTCCCCTCCTTTCTTGATCCCACCATCTACTTCCCAGTTCAGGGACGTGGACATGTGGCCATTTCTACAGCTGGTCAGTTTAGGTATTCCTGACATATTCAACGTTGTCACTAGGGTTGCCAGGTCCCTCTTTGCCACTGGTGGGATATTTTTAGGGCGGAGCATGAGGAGGGCGGGGTTTGGGGAGGGGAGGGACTTCAATGCCATAGAGTCTAATTGCCAAAGCGGCCATTTTCTCCTGGGGAATTGATCTCTATCGGCTGGAGATCACCTGTAATAGAAGGAGATCTCCAGCTAGCACCTGGCGGCTGGCAACCCTAATTGTCACCCAAACTAGTGGGTTACATGGCTGGCTTAAAGGATGGCAGGAGGCTAGTAAGAGGCCACTATGCAGAAGGAGGCTTAAAAGGATTCCATATCAGTGGATGCATTTGTTCTCTGCAGTCATGATTCAATGAACCAATAAATAATCACTGCTTTCTAACGGCTTCTGATTTACTAGCACTAGTATTTATATTAAAGCTTCCTAAGTGTCCAAAGAACGTCATGAATATTATTAGCGAGTCTTACCAACAATCTTGTAAAGTAGGTCTGTGTTATCTTAGCCTTGGTGATAGAGATCAAAAGATAGTTTGCCTAAACCCAAACTATAGATTAACCAGTGTTGAAATTTGACTGGGAATTTCAAACTATAAATGCTCTTAACTGTTACCCCCAAATCGCCATAATGCTATCAAGCTTTTCTGCGCAACCCCAAGGACTAGAAAATTAAATTATTTTAGTAGAAGCTGGGAATGTTCCATCCACTGTACTTGTTACATGACTAATAATTTGTTCTTAGTGTTTTGATAGCTCAATAAGCTTGTACAGTGAAAAGGTAAGCAGCCAGCCCTGCAGGGTTTTACCTACTCAGTGACTCATCTCTGCAGTTACATGTTTGGCCTTTTGGCAAATTATCTTGTCTTCCCCCCACCCTTCCCAAACACACGTTTTCAGAAAGTCACAGTGCCTGCTTGTTGTTTTTCTCGGTATTTATGAGACTGTTTATCTGATTTCAAAGGAGCCAGCTCTTATCTCCAAAGCAGCAAGGGAAGGGTTAAACAGAACAGCCTTGTAGACAGCATGGAGCCAAATAAAATACCAATCTGACAGAGGGGGGGGGGGGGATAGAAAAAAAAAGCTGGAATGGGAAAGGCAAGGGGAAGCAAAACTGAAATGAAAAGGGGCAGTGCCTTGCATCTCTGAAACTGTTTTCTCTGTTGGCTGGGCTTGGCTTAAGAAGGCTCTCTATGAAGCGTACATTACTATTGCTTTTCCATCTTAACCTGCCCCCAAAACAGAAGAACTGCCATTGTCCCAACTTTCTGAGCAAAAGGGAAATAAAATGTACTTTGGGGAGCTTCAGCCTCAGGCCTACTCCAAGAGCTCTCTACACACACACTGAGGAGCTGCGCAAGGGAACCCTTATTCCAAACTACAGTTGCTTGCTGCTTCAGAACTGCAGGTCCTGTTAACACTAACAAGACATCTACACAAACATTTCCATTCACTGTCACCAAACAGGAGGGCTCCGTGGGATCCCAGGGGAATGTTTTCAAGCAAGTAAGATTACCTTTTTAAGATATTACCTCCTATTCCCTCTTGACAGCACTTTACACACACACACACACACACACACACACACACACACACACACACACACGCCCTCTTGATGAATTTGAATGCACCACTGTGAACGGGGGGGGGGGGGTAGATCCACCAGGTAGATCTGCTATTACAACTGATCTCTAGCCGATAGAGATCAGTTCACCTAGAGAAAATGGCCGCTTTGGCAATTGGACTCTATGGCATTGAAGTCCCTCCCCTCCCCAAACCCCGCCCTCCCCAGGCTCCACCCCAAAAATCTCCCACCGGTGGCGAAGAGGGACCTGGCAACCCTAGGGGAGATATAGGGTTACCAACCACCAGGTAGTAGCAGGAGATCTCCTGCTATTACAACTGATCTCCAGCCGATAGAGATCAGTTCACCTGGAGAAAATGGCCACTTTGGCAATTGGACTCTATGGCACTGAAGTCCCTCCCCTCCCCAAACCCCACCCTCCTCAGGCTCCGCCCCAAAAACCTCCTGCTGGTTGTGTAGAGGGACCTGGCAACTCTAGGGAGAGATTACGTCTTCTTCTGTGTCTGTCTTAACTGCATGACAAGAAGTCAAATAGCGAGTTTCCATGTTCTGAAAACGGAGGCACAGTAACTGAAATGCAACCCTAGAAAACCTCCCTTCTTCAGAGAAACTGGACTTCTGTTAAGGACATAATTTTGAAAGGCATATATTTGTGCTAGCGTTGGAATATCTCTGTAATTTAAGTAATTATACAGAGAGGTGGAAGGGGCTTGTATCAATATAATCTCACAGTCTTCAAATTAGAGCTGCACTTGGGAAAGAGTTATTTGTTAAAATCTTGGCTTTATCTTTACTCAATATATATTGCAAAGAAGGGGGAGGGGGGCTGTGAGGGAATTTTCAAAGATATTTCCCCCCTCCATAAACCTACAGAAATCCTCCACAACCACCCATGCAATGGAGGGGTGGGGGAAACAGGAGCAACAATAAAAAAAGACACAAAAAACCAGTGCCCTGTTGTTATGGCTTCCTAAATGGCTGCTTGTGTCACTTGTACAGAAAATGGGCCCTAGTTACCATACTACAACGGGGAAGGTTATCGTCCAGCCCTTTTCATGTTGAGCTAGTTTCCTGCTCAAAGGGGAATTATTAATATAAGAAAATTTAATCCCTCACCTGCATCTGAAGTGGTATAGTCCATTCTAGCGCCTCAGCACTTTGCCACCTCATTACCACCTCATGTTGCTGCATGTGTAAATCAGACTGCACCCCTGCCCTAACACACGTGCCATTTTTATTTCAACACACTGTATCAAATTGATGAGGTATGTGTGTATGAGAGCAGTTGCGTGAATTCAGAATTTGTACAGAAAAAACCAATCCAGCCTGTATTGCCAGTGAAGGTATTCCCTTCAAAGATTGTATCCCGTGTGGCTTCTCCTAAAGGGATGAATAATACACAGTGCTTACATTTATTTTTAAAAACCCTAGTAAACTGCAAGCATCAACTATATAGCAAAGTAAAAATGTAAGAGATGTAAGAGATAGAAAACAAAACAAAGAATAAAAACATTAACAGTTTCAGTTACTTGAAAGATACTTTCCAAGATTTTGGTAAAGGCAAAGGAAATAATTCACTTTTAATACCTTAATGCATTTATAACTGGAAAACAATATTAAGATTCAGTGTAAGATACCGACATGAAAGAGTTCAAATTAAAGTATTTAGTAAGGTTAGATTACATGGCCATTTGGGGAGAATACCAATAGACATCACCATTATTCATTTATACCCCATTTTTCTCTACCATGGGTACCCAAAGGGGTTTATAACATTCTCCGCTTCTCCATTTTATCCTCACAACAACACTATGAGGCAATAGAAAAGAACAGGAGTCCAATAGCATCTCAAAGACTAACAAAATTTCTGGCAGGGTATGAGCTTTCATGAGGCACAGCTTACTTCTTCAGATATCTGAAGAATTGAGCTGTGGCTCACGAAAGCTCATACCCTGCCAGAAATTTTGTTAGTCTTTAAGGTGCTGCTGGACTCCTACTCTTTTTTACTGCTAGTGACATGGTGATCTATCTCCACTGTGAGGTAGGTTATGCTGAGAATATGGGACTGGTCCAAGGTCATCCCACAAGCTCCCATGACAGTGGGGGAGGGGGATGGAACCTGGGTCTCCCAGATCCTAGTCTGATTCCCTAACCACTACACAACACTGACTCTCTCAGGTCATCATTCATCATCAAAAATCAAATGTGTTTAAACTGGGTTCCAAATCCTATTAAAGGCCTAAAGTGCCCCTTTACCACTCAAACTAAGAGGTATAAGGCCCCTCGCGAGGCGGAACTTCGGTTCTAAACCTCAGGTGGTCGGCGGGCAGAGGGGTAAATTGCTGGGGGTTTGCCCGCCACCAGCGGGCACCTAGCAACCCTTCTGCTAGAGGATCTTACTTCTTTAAATAGCAGATCCAGGGGGTCCCCATTCAGATCAGGACTGCGATGCAGGTGTTGCTGGTGGTTCAAAGCTTATTCTCTGTGCAATTTTCCCCAGCCACAAATGGTTCTGAAGAACTATAATTTGCCCTGTTGGGGAAACATAGAAGTACTGATATGGGTACCCTGATCTTGTCAGATCTTGGAAGCTACGCAGGATCGACCCTGGTCTGCATTTGGAAGGGATACCAGGGAATACCAGGGTCGTGATGCGGAGGCAGGCAATGGTAAACCACCTCTGAATGCCTCTTGCCTTGAAAACCCCACAGGGTTGCCATAAATCAGATGTGACCCTATCACAAAAAAAAGGGCAGAGATCAGTGAGCTCAACTCATCTGTGGCAGCTGTAATTTTGATTCCAATCTGATTGGAGATAAAGATAGTTAAGACCTTACAGTGTGGCATTCCAAAGTAAAGCCAGAATGAAACTCTGCATAGATTCAAAATCTGATACTTTTAAAACAAGATGCATTATATTTTTTAAGGGAAAATGCTGTTATATTGCTAAACAGAATAATTTTATACCCTGCTTCCTAAAAATCCTTAAACCCAACAAGAACCATTATTGAGAATATTATATTTGAAAAAAACCTAATTACTTTGGAATATGTATTTGAAACTCTTGCTGCCAAATTTTAAGCTAAGAAATCTTGCTTGGGAATTGTATACCCATTTTTGTCCACTTCTAGATTATCAAAAGAAACCACTTGTATATGTTGTGTTCTTGCTCATGCAGGCAGGAGAACGCTTATGAGAAGGTTGCAGCCCTTCTCCACCCATCATTCGGACCACATATACAATTATTTCTAAGGTAAACCTTTACCTCAGGCCAATTCAATGCTTCTGTATGCTGCCTACTTATACACATCTACAAATGAGCTGTACATGTACAGAGGCACAAATGCCATCCTAAGCGTAAAGGATGACTGTGGGGACTGTGTTAATAGCATTGGTGTCATTACTATGAGTTATTTAAGAAAATAACCTGAAACTGTTATTTTAAGGACAAATAACAGCAAAGAGCTGGTAATTTAGGGTAACTGTGTCGAAGGAAAGAAAATCCTGTCACGGAGAACATTCTACCAGGTGCTGCTAATTAGGAGGCAAGGTGAGAACTGAGGCGAGGCCTACTCACACACTTAGGGCTGCTCCCATGAAGGAACGCATGAATGACATTTCCCAGGTGAAAACTCTAGTTTTGAAGCTGTGTGTGGGTGGGTGTCAAGTGCCGTCCAGTCGCTTCCGACTCATGGCGACCCTATGAATGAAAGTCCTCCAAAATGTCCTGTCTTTGACAGCCTTGCTCAGATCTTACAAACTGAAGGCTGTGGCTTCCTTTATTGAGTCAATCCATCTCTTGTTGGGTCTTCCTCTTTTCCTGCTGCCCTCAACTTTTCCTAGCATGACTGTCTTTTCCAGTGACTCTTGTCGTCTCATGACGTGACCAAAATACGACAGCCTCAGTTTAGTCATTTTAGCTTCTAGGGTCAGTTCAGGCTTGATTTGATCTATAACCCACTGATTTGGTTTTTTTTGGCAGTCCAACACTCTCCTCCAACACCACATTTCAAAGGAATCTATTTTCTTCCTATCAGCTTTCTTCACTGTCCAGCTTTCACACCCATACATAGTAATAGGGAATATGATGGCATGAATTAATCTAGTCTTGGTGACCAGTGACACATCCTTACACTTCAAAATATTTTCTAGCCATTGTTAACTTAAGATTGTATTATACTATGTACTATGCTTCCCATCCTCCCTCGTCTTCCCCTCCCTTCCTTCTTCCTCCCTTGGTCCAAGACTGCGGTCATAGACCTAATAATAAATTATTATAATTATAATATTTTCTAGCTCCTTTATGGCTGCCCTTCCCAGTCTCAATCTCCTTCTAATTTCTTGGCTGCAGTCTCCCTTTTGGTTGATGGTGGAGCCAAGGAATAGAAAGTCTTGAACAATTTCAATTTCCTCATTGTTAACCTTAAAGTTGTGTAATTCTCCTGTAGTCGTTACTTTTGTTTTCTTGATGTTCAGCTGTAGTCCTGCTTTGGCACTTTCTCTTTTAACTTTCAGCAGTAGTCGTTTCAAATCTTCACTATTTTCTGCCAATAATGTAGTGTTTTGAAGTTTTGAAGCTAGCTCTGTAGATATTTGTCTGTCATCAGTGTAACAACACAGAGACCATGAAGAAGAATGTGTGAGGACTATTAAGTAAGTTGCCATAGCATATGAACACTGTGAGGTATGCTAACTACATATGTAGTTCTTACACACTCACAGAGACTAAGGGGGCTTATGCCTTACACCATAGCATGTAAACAAAGTTCTCACCTGTGTCCCACACGAGCATTTACCATCTGATGACTGCAACACAGTGAGGACTTGAGGGCCCACCATAAATCCAACATGACACAGTCACATCAACTCACACAAATCAGTAAATCCAGTTTATGCATGCAGCGGATATCATCTTGCAGGTAAATCAAAATTTAGACTCCAGGGTGACCACATTGTGAAGGATACTTGTACTTTGTCTCCTTCTACCTCTTACTGTGAGGCGCTGGCAGACTTCAAGCAGGGAAGCAGATCTGAGTTCTGCTGGCAAAAAAGGCTTCAGCAAAGCATCATTCATGGACATTTAGGAAGACCAGTGGGATGGTTTTGTTCTTTTGGGAAGCGGGAGGAGAGGTGTCAGGGAAAAAGGGCAGTCAGCATGCCCACAAAAAAGGGGAAAGTGTGCATATGGGTGATTACATCAAAGTGGGGCTGTGCCACATCTCTTTTACCTCTCTTTTCCTTTGCTTACCTTTCCTTGTCATTTAAGGTGGCCCTTCAGCTCGAGAGATGGCTCCTTCAAGGAGGGAAATGGGGGCCATAATTTGTTTTTTATGTCAAGATGGCGTCAAAGACAAGATGGACGTTTCTGAGTTTGGGGACTAGAGAGACAGGAGAAATCCTGACCTGGGTCCGACCTCAGAGTAATGACCATAAGCTCCAGTAAATAACAGTTGCAGGTGAAAGATTTACAACCAGGCAATCCTTTGATCCTGGATCAGACTTGCAGCCTCTCAGGCAAGTTCCCAAATAAAATCACTACAAATGTCTTCTTTGCATTGCCTTCCTGCACATCAGACCGACACTACAATCTTCCCAAGAGATTCTGCAATTAGATTGTTCTATAGAGGATATTAGAACTCACATCTGAACAGCTAGCTGCATACTACTAAGTTTGGGGACTAAGGTGAGAAAACCCAGCAGGAGACTTTCCTAAAACACAGGTTAGACACATCCTTGGCTTGATCAAATCACCTGTATTACTTTCTATGCAAGGGTAGACTAGTCTCCTGTGAATGATCCAAGAAATAATATTACAGAGGTCCTACCACTGGTGCTTGATAGACTGATGCTGTTGATGGAACAGACAAGGTTTCTTATGCATGCTAAGTGCCCTCACTGATCAGACCACCAAGAAATGATTCATTTTATTAGGTTACCACACGCTTATTCTCTTTTAGAGCCAGCGTGGTGTAGTGGTTAAGAGCGGTGGAGTTTGATCTGGAGAACCGGGTTTGATTCCCCACTCCTCCACATGAGCGGCGGAGGCTAATCTGGTGAACTGGATTTGTTTCCCCACTCCTACACACAAAGCCAGCTGGATGACCTTGGGCAAGTCACAACTCTGATAGAGCTCTCTCAGCCCCACCTACCTCACAGGGTGTCTGTTGTGGGGAGGGGAAGGGAAGGCGATTGTAAGCCGGTTTGATTCTCCCTTAAGTGGCAGAGAAAGTCGGCATATAAAAACCAAGTCTTCTTCTTCTTCTTTTATTATCATGAAATGAAGCATGTTAGCCATGCAGTCCTGTGCAGAGTTATACCTTTCTAAGACCATTAACTTTAATGGAGCTATAAGGGTATAACTCTCCTTCGAATTGTATTCTATATATCTAATAGTCTTAAAGATGTAGCAAAACTCATTTTTCTGCATTAGTTTCACTATGGATCTAACAAACTCTGCTGAATGCTAGCACAAATATTACCCATCCTAGAGCAGATCATAAAACCAAATTGGCTGCAGAAATTGGTTTAACCCAAATAACACAGCAACACATGTTGAGTTGAAGGCAGCAGTGCTATTAGTATTCCAGGAAAAATGCCTTATCACCGGGCTACTTAACATTATCAACATTTATTGGAACAGACCAATAACCACTGGATGTTACCATAGTATCAATAGTAGTAATCATTTTGGAATACACAATCCTTCTTTTAAGTATGAGACCTCCAGCCTCAAAGATGTGATTGCCATTTTGCATTATTCAAACACATTAACAACATATTAAGAAAATCAAGTAAACAAGCAATTTTTTTATTCATGATTTTATTCATTCTGAATATAATTATCTTCTTGGTTCTCCATCCCAATCCCAAAGGTGCCCATTTATTTACTGGAGCAGCTGGGGTTCTTCAGACAATGTTTGACCCTTTCACACTCAGATTGTCACCATTACAATTTGGAGTACTTTTGCAATACTGAGAATGTATTCATTTGTCTGGGACTTTACCTCTGGTTTAGAAGGTGGAAGCCACAGTGCACTGAAGCAGCTGGCAGAGGCATGATATTGAATCTATGTCATAGCAAGCCTCAAGGGCCTTTTTACTACTGCTAAGAACACTATAAGCCCGCTTGGTGTGTGATGCTTATGTCACCCACCTCACAGATTTATTTTTGAAATATTTGTATCCCATCTTTCAATTGGAAAGTCCCCAAGGTGGCTTTGGGAAAAAAAATCACATTACAAGTTGAAATGACCATAAAATTTAAAATAAATGAAAGGACACTGACCACAGGTGAAAACAAAATACTCAGCTAGTTGGCATGCCACGTTATAGCTGCAACAGTTATAATTGAGGCAGGGAAGAACGTGGGCAGAGAAAGATCAAGATGTTGTGTTATAGAATTGCAAATTCATTTTTACTGAGAAAGTTGAAGGGCACAGACGAAGGAAGGTTTACGCCTCTGCACAATTGTAGTTCTGCAATAAGTTAAAAGACTTGAAGTTTTTTAACATCAGATTTGCCGTTCCACTTTAGAGTCCTCTTGACATCGAGGGGAAAAGGTGAAAATGCATAGCTCCACAAGCCAATGTGCAAACACTCATTTTAGTGTAATTTTGGTTTTAATAATGGCTTTTGTTCCCTTTGGCCTATCCTGATCTGTATTGCCATGGACTATTACAAGAAAAGGTAGAAAACCTTAAAGGCAAATAAAACTTTCTTCCCCTCTATCCTCCCGTTTTATAGCAGCCAAGCAAGAAGTCAATCATGTCTCTGTCTGAAGACTCTAGAGATAGAAAGTCAACTCTGGCTCTTGTATGAATGGGCTAGGAGATCTTCTTAGTCATTTCTTATTTTGTACAAAGGAAAAAATAAAATATTAACCTCAGCTATTAGAGTAGACTTAGGCCTGCTTGATAACAGATATATATTTTTAAAAACCCATTAAATCCCCATTTACATTTTCCTCTATCCCCCAATCTGTCCTTTATAACAGGGATGCTGAGCAAACCAAAGCCTGGTTTCTATCAAGCATTATGGAAAAGGTGGAGAAAAAGACTCCTTCAGGGATCCAATCCGCTGTACATGTTTCGTTTCATTCTCAACCAAGCCATTAAAAAACAGTCAATCCCTTTTTTATGATACCCACATCCCTTAATGCTGCATAATCCTACTTCCGGTATCTGACAAGAACCACCATTTCTACTGGAAAAGCCTTGTTTGTGACAGGAAAATGGCTGTGATCCCTATTACAATATCCCTTGCCCAATCAGCAAACAAAGAACAGAAACTACAGTTCAGGGATCATTACTATTTTAAGCACACACAATGTTGTGTTGCTTAGATGATACTGCCCTCATATGGTCAAAAAGTGCATGAAATGGAACAAGCAATTGTAATACTAAGAAGGATCATAGTCCAGAATTTCCAGTGCTCAGAAGGTAGACCAGTCCTTTAGCATTTGCTTGGCAGGGGAAAGTTCTGTAGGTATTACCTCTCCATCAGAGTACTACAATGACGGAAGCCATGCTGCCAAACCTCTCCTTGCAAATCAAGCAGTTTCAAAACTTGTCTTAGAGCTAATCCTTTAAGGTGGAGCAGCATGAAGTTAATTTTAGAAGGTAGCAAACCTGTTCTAGAAATATTTGAGAATTAATTTTGACAACTGTGCACAAGCAGTTCAAATGGTAAAGTCCGAAGAAAAACAAATTTCTTCAAAAATGCATCTGAACAGGAACCTCACATTAACCCCAAACTCTACTGTCATACCTATGAGTGGGTCAGGACTGGTGCCCTCCAGCTGCCTTTGTTGATATCCCCTACTACAGAACAGAAAGTGCATGATAAAGTGCTTATCTACCTGGTTTGGGTGTGGGGTGATTTGGCGTGAGCTTGCAGAATTGTATGAGAAACAAACTTGAAGTATACATATTTGGGCAGAATGTATAATAACTACACATATGTTTGAGATGTGGCAATTTTCTTTTCAAATTTTTATTACTTCTCAATACAAACTAACATACAAAACAAGTTCAAACAGTATTAACATATTTTACTTGACTATGATTCATAACTCTCAACCAATCAGACCACAGTGATTCACTAAATCATTCACTAAAAAGGTAAGTCTAACCATCTGGTAAGTATCATCCAGTTTATACAGCCATGCCTGTAACATTTGGAGATTCTTTCAGTTTCCAGCATTGTGAGAAATTTAATCTAGCTGTTGCAACTGAATTTAACAATATGATTTGCAAATTGCCCATAAATGACGTTACATAATTAAGTAGTAAAGTTTCAGGTGTCTTTGAAATAATCCCATTTATATAGTTTAGCAAATTGACAACTTCAGCCCAATAGTCCACAACTCTTGGGTAAAGCCACCACATGTACAAGAAGTATCCTGATGTAGTACCCACAATTGCCAAACGCATGAATTATAAATCTTTGCAATCAATTTTGATGTGAGATATAACTGAGAAATCATTTTAAAGACACCTGTTTCTCTTTGAAGTTCCGACAGAAAATGAAAAGCCTTGAGGTAAAGCAAACTTCCAGACATCATCTTCAATTTCACAGCCTACACTCTGAGCCCACTTACAAGTAAGATTACTTGTAGTAGTACAATATTAATCTAGTAGTACAATATTACAAGATTATACAACTCTGAAAGAAAACATTTCTGAGGCTACAAAATTATGTTTTCAAATTCGTTCATTTGCCTTAAGTGTATATAAGATGTAAGTCGTTTTTGCCAAAAAAGTTTTCATATCAAACCATGATATATGACCATCACTGTTTTCCTCACAAAATTGTAATGAATTATATTCCTCTGATGTACCAAGTTCTTTAACAGTCTAGATTGAATCTTTCCCATTTACTCAAGGTAGCTAGTTGAAACTAAATCTCTGGCTGATGATAGAGATGAGATATCTGGAGAAAGCTTTCTTTTGTATTTATCCCATACTAGTGAAAGATGATTAATTATAGGATTATAATTATTGTAAACTCTGTTCCTTGTCTCTTTGCCAGCCCAAAGCAAAGTTGCAAGTGGCATTTTAATCTCCGTTTGTTCAGTTACCAGTTCTGATGACCGGCTGTCTATACTCAACCACCTGCAAGCCCAAATGAGATGTGGCAATTTTCAGGCAACTGATCAAGGAGAGGGGGCAAACAAATCACATGCCCTAAAAGACAGCAGCAAGAAGAAACACACCTTCAAGGTCCAGGGACAAATATTACACAAAGCAAGGGCTTGCCTTTAGTTTGGACACTGAAAGGCTCACATGATCAGGTACAAATGCAAAAAAGTCCTGTCAATGAATGTGCTAGACCGGGGTCCCCAACCTTTTTTGAGCCCGTTGGTACCTTTGGAATTCTGACACAAGGTGGTGGGCATAACTACTAAATGGCCACCATGGGAGGTGGAGCCAACCACAAAATTGCTGCGATTATATAGGGTTGCCAGCCTCCAGGTGGTTTGGTAAATTTCCTTGCGGAAAAAATATATCAACACGCAGCCACTATATGCAATCTCTCTTTGTATTTCAATTGTTAAAGTTACTTATATATCTATTCTTAAAGTTACAAATTATAACACTTGCGAAATAGAACTAAGTGGTATAATTTGTAACTTTAAGAATAGATATATAAGTAACTTTAAGAATTGAAATACAAAGAGAGATTGCATATAGTGGCTGCGTGTTGATATATTTTTTCCGCAAGGAAATTTACCAAATTAGTTGTTCAGCACAGCCTCCAGGTGGTAGCTGGAGATCTCCTGCTATTACATCTGATTTCCAGGCAACAGAGATCAGTTCCCCTGGAGAAAATGGCTGCTTTGGCAATTGGACTCTATGGCATTGAAGCCCCTCCTCTCTCCAAACCCCACCCTCTTCGGGTTCCACCCCTAAATTAAATCCAAAAGAAGCCGAAAAGGCCTTTTTGGATTTATTTTCGGTTCAGGTTTATCGATATTCACAACCCTAGTAGTAATTTTAAAAATACACTGAAAAAGAAGAGTGAGAATAAAACCAAAAGCAACAGTATTTTAAGTTGCACACCAATCAGATCTCCAATGGCCAACAAGAAGCCTTGCTGGATAGGACTTGGAGCCCCCCCTAGCCCCACTTTCTAAAAACACTTGGCAAGCACCATGTTGGAGACCCCTGTGCTAGGCTATCAATTACTATGAGCTGCAATCACAAGATCACTTTTGGTAATTACAAATACATTAACATGGTAGTTAACAGGGAGAGTGACTGAGCAAATTCTTGCTTATGGCCATATTATGTAAAGCTGTACAGAACTACTGGTGGGGCATACTTCGACCAGCCTGAGGCTTCAAGCTTTTGGTCACACTACTAAAGGAGACTCTGCAAATGTATAATCAGTGTGAAGAACATGGCAAGCAAGCTGTAACAGAACCAATAAAAATTTCAACAGAACTAGTCTTTTTGTACTAATCTGACCTATAATATCTTCAGCCTGCAGGTGATTACTTTTTAATTGGTTGTCAAAATGGTCATTCATATAACTTGGAAAAAAATAGCCCAAGCAGAAGCAGTTTGTATCATAGTACCGAAACATTTGACAAGTTTACAAGCACCACTGAAAATGCAGGTGACACAACAGTCCAGAATTTACCTGGCCTAGGTGACACCAGAGATCCAACTCAGTGCTTCTGTAGCAAGGATCTCAGATGTTTCACTTTCTGTATCAGTCTGGGCTATTCCTTTCTAAAGGAGGCTGCCATATTCTTGCATGGCATACACTCTTATTTATTTATTTTATTTTCAGACTTATAACCTGCCCTCCCCAGCAAGCCGGCTCATGGTGGGTAACAACATTTAAAACATGGAATAACATTTAAAACATGAAATAATATTCAATAGTACATAAAATCACTAATAAAATCAAACAGTAAAACTCTAAAACCCCCAACATGATGGCCCACTAATCCCCAAATATACTGCATGCGCCATACAGGTGGCACCCCTTCAAACTATATAATTCCCATATTCAGAGGGGAAAGGAAAGGGGGGAGGCCAGTAAAGATGATATCAGCGGCTGCCCTCAGTTGTAGACCTGGTGGAAAAGCTCTGTCTTACAGGCCCTGTGGAACTCTTTTAGGTCCTGCAGGGCCCTGATGTTACCAGGCAGGGCATTCCACCAGGCCAGAGCCATGAGGTTGTCCTCTTGTCGAGGACAGCCACATGTTCTTAGGGACAGGGATAAAACAGAGTTGCACTTACCTGTAACTGCTGTTCATTGATGTCTTCGGTGCAGACACACATGTGGGGGACTGCGCCTGCGCACAGGCCTACCGCCGGAAAAAACTTATTAGCCTTAAGCCTCAGACTGGGGGTGCCCCTCCCACCGCAGGCGGGGCCGGCCTTCGCGCCGGAATCGCCCGCATGCTGCTGGGCGGGGCATCCCCCTCCCTCCTCAGCTCCTTGCCCGCCGCCGACCAAAGCAAAGCAGGTAAGTAAGGTGAACAAGTACTAACATCTCTTATCTCTCTCTCTCTCTCTCTCTCTTTTTTTTAGGTCGACAGCGGGGTCGGAAGGGAGGGATGTGTGTCTGCACCGAAGACATCAATGAACAGCAGTTACAGGTAAGTGCAACTCTGTTTTCATCTTCTGTCTTCGGTGCAGCCCCACATGTGGGATTTTAACTAGCTTACCCATAAGGAGGTGGGGTGGACTATGAGAATAACGACTGAAGAACTGCTCTGCCCACTGCTGCATCCTTTCTGGCCTGCAGATCGAGTGCGTAGTGCTTCACAAATGTGTCACCGCTCGCCCACGTAGCTGCTTTACAGATCTCACCAATCGGGATCCTTCTGTGGAGAGCGGCAGACGAACCCTGAGCCCTAGTGGAATGAGCCCTGATCTCTAGGGGACATGGAAGGTGTGCTTGAGAGTAAGCAATCTTGATGGCAGAGACCACCCATCGTGCTATGGATTGGGCGGATGCTGGGGAGCCCTTCTTGGGGCCTTGCTAACAGACAAACAGTGTCTTGGACTTCCTAAAATGTTTAGTTCTGTCAATATAATAAAGAATGGCTCTTTTCAAATCCAATGTGTGGAGTGTCTTTTCAGCCCGGGAAGTTGGGGAGGGAAAAAAGACTGGTAGGATCAAATCCTGAGCTAAGTGGAAAGCAGAGATGACCTTAGGTTTACACCTGATACTGGGGTGAAGGACAACCTTGTCCAAGTAGACTTTGAGGAAGGGGTCATCCATATGCAAAGCCGCTAACTCCCCCACTCTTCTAGTAGAGGTGACCGCAATCAGGAAAGCTACCTTAGCGGATAGGAATGAGAGATGAACCTGGCCTAAGGTTCAAAGGGGTTCAACATAAGCTTTGCTAAAACCAAAGATAACGACCATTGGGGGGTCAACTTGGGAGTTGGAGGAAACAAGTTAGTAAGGCCTTTTAAGAACCGCTTGGACAAAGGGTGAGAGAAGGTAGTATAGCCCTCTACCCTGTCATGGAAGGCTGAGATGGCTGCGAGATGGACCTGCACCGAGGAGACTGAGAGGCCGCTCGTGGTCAACTCTAAAAGATAGTCGAGAACCTTAGGGAGTGGGCACAGAAAAGGTGAATAACCCTTAGATTCTGACCATGTCCGAAATCTTTCCCATTTTATATCGTAAGAGTAACGTGTCGAGGGTCTCCGAGCCTGCAGAATGACTTCTTGAACCGACTGGGAAAGGCCTACATGAGAGCGGGAAATACCCTCCATGCTGTAAGATGGAGCCTCTCCACGTCGTGGTGGGACAGGTCCCCCCAGCGAAGGAGATCTGGATGGCAAGGCAGGGTCCTGTAATTTCCCTTGGCTAGGTGTGTCAGTTGGGTAAACCAGATTTGACGCAGCCACCGAGGAGCTATTAAGATGCAGTCGGTGTTGTCCGCTACCAATTTTCCCAAGACTCTCGCTAGAAGAGGGAAAGGAGGGAAGGCATAGAACAGGGAGTTGGTCCAGGTGATTTGGAAGGCATCTCCCAATGAATCCGGATCTCTCCCTGCCAGAGAGCAAAACCTCTCTGCCTTCTTGTTGTCTCTGGTGGCAAAGAAGTCGACTTGAGGGAAACCCCAAGATTGGAAAATGGGCTGCAGGAAAACGTCCTGTAGTTCCCACTCGTGATTGGTAAGAAATTCCCTGCTGAGGGAGTCTGCCCACGTGTTGTGTATTCCAGCTATATGAATGGCTCTTAGGTGTATGTCGTTTGTTAGGGCTAACCCCCAGACCCTCTGGGCTTCTCTGCAAAGTGGGATGGAGCCTGTCCCCCCTTGTTTGTTGATATAGAACACCGTACAGGAATTGTCTGACTGCAGGAGTGTTCTGGAGCCACGAAGGATATCTGTAAAGGAGGTAAGTACGTAACGCACAGCTCTTAGTTCCAGCATGTTAATATGTAGAGAGGTTTCCCTAACGCTCCATCTTCCCTGGATGGAGTGGCAACCACAGTGTCCCCCCCAGCCCTCCAAGGAGGCATCAGTCGTGAGGGTAAACTCAGGAGTCCAATAGCCCAGGGGTACACCGCTTAATAGGTTAGGTTCAGAGAGCCACCATTTTAGCGACCTAAGAATTGTTCTCGGGACAGAGAGTCTATGCCAGTTGGAGTGACGGGAGAAGTCATATGCCCTTATAAACCAATTTTGCAAATCTCTCATGTGTAGACGAGCAAAGGGGGTGACCGCTGTGGTTGACGCCATGAGTCCCAACAGTCTCTGGATAGAGACTACCGGTTGATGTCTGCACCGCATGAAGTGGTGAGTCAGACTCTTGATGGCCAGTACCCTCTCGTGGGGAAGGAAAGCTCTACCTGCGGAGGAGTCTAATACTGCTCCAATGAACTGGGCTTTTGGGGAGGGATCCAACCTAGACTTTTTTAGGTTGACCTTAAGGCCCAGTTTGTCACAAGTGGTCAGGACCAACTGTAGATTGGTGGAAAGAGCATCTGGGTCAGTGGCGTGAGGAGCCAGTCATCGAGGTAAGGGTAGATAGTACAACCCTGGTTCCTAAAATGAGGCATGACCACTGCAATACATTTCGTGAAGACCCTGGGGGCTGTTGCAAGACCAAATGGGAGGACAGAGTATTGGAAAAATTCGGAACCATAGCAGAACATGAGGAATTTTCTATGGTCAGGATGGATGGATATGTGAAAATATGCATCCTTGAGGTCTAGGACTGCAAACCAGGTGTCAGGTGTGATAAGCTCCATAACAGAGGGTAAGGAGACCATCCTGAACTTTGAAATCCTTAAACATTTATTTAACAACCTGAGGTCAATAATGGGTCTGGACCCCCCATCTTTCTTCTCGACTATGAAAATACGTGAGAAGAAGCCAGAACATGGTGGGATAACTCTTTGAACTGCACCCTTTTGGAGGAGTTCCTCTAGTTGGGGTGCAAACTCAGGAAACGGGTTATCGCCTGCCAACGAGGCAGGGGAACAAACTGGGGTAAACTTGAATTCGAGGCGATAGCCCTCAGAAATAACTTTTAGAACCCAGGAGTCTGAGCATATGGTACTCCAGGCCTCCTGGAACTTAGCCAGCCTGTCCAGGAAAGGCAGTTCCTCTGGGCAGGTCTGGGGAGATAGTCAGAATTTTTGACCAGATTGCCTCAGATTGGGGTTGGGCCGTGGTTTGAAGGACTGTTTGCGCTGGCTTTGCTGTCCGGACTGATGAAACTTTCCCTGTGTAGGATACGGCTGGAACCGCTGGAAACGTTGGTATCTGGGGAAGGAGGACGAGCTGATGGTCTGCTGCCTGAACTGAGTCCTGTCCCGTTGCTGGAACTGAAAGGGTTGAGCTACCCCCAGGGATCTAGCCGTCTGGCGATCTTTCTTCAGGTTGGTGAGGAACTCATTGGTGGAAGACGCGAAGAGGGTGGTACCTTCAAAGGGGAGGTCCTCAATGATGGATCTTGTGTCCATTGGGAGAGCTGTGGAGCGGAGCCATGCATGTCGCCTCAGAGTAACGGCCGAAGCCATGGTTCTGGCTACCACATCCGCAGCGTGCTTGCCTGCATTTATCTCTTGCCTTGACAAACGAGTAGCCTCAGACTGGATAAGGCGCAGGGCATTTCTGGATTCTTCCGGGAGAAGCTTGATGTGAGGGCCTGCCTTTTCCCATAGGAAGAGTTGGTACCCCCCCATAATGGTTTGGTAATTAGCAATGCGGAAGCTTAGGGCTGAAGAGGTGTAGGTTCTTCTCCCTAGTTGATCTAAGTGCTTGCTCTCTTTGTCCGCAGATGTGGAATGCAGGCCTTGTCTTTGCTTGGATTGCATTTCGCTTGCTACTATGGAGGAAGGAGAGGGGTGAACCAGGAGGAACTCAGCTGCTTCCGGCTTTATCCTGTAGAGATTTTCAATCTTCTTTGAAGACGCGGCTGATGATGCCGGTTTCTTCCATATTGAGCTAGCAATCTCAGAGAGGCCCTCCAGGACTGGGAAGGCAGCAATCCCTGGAGAGTCGGGGTATAAGCGGCTGAGGATCTTGTCCTTCGGTTTGTTGTCAGTAGTGGAGATGTTAATATCAAGGGCCTCGGCCATCCTAATCATTTGCTCAGTCCTGAGCTTTAAGTCCTCTGATGGAGATATGGCCGCTGTATCGCCTACCAGTTCATTAGGGGATGGTTCGTAGACTTCCTCAGAGCTCCCAGGGGAGCCTCTAGTTTCTGAGTCCCCGCGTTCAGATTCAGGTCTGGGGGACCTCTGAGATAGTGGAGTAAGAGGAGGGGGCAGTTGAGGTGTTCTCAGGACAACTGGTTCCCCTTGTGCAGTCATCTGTCTGAACCTGCAAAATTCTATCCAGTCTTTGACTAGATCTGGAGAGATGGAGGGAGTGGAGGCCAGAGGTGCGGGTTGGAGGATCTGCTGCGGTACCGATGGACTCGGTACCACGATCGTCGGATCCAGGAGCGTAGGATCCGAGATCAGGAGTGGGTCCTCCACGGGGTCCAGTTCCAGGTCGGAGAAACACTGCAGAGGAGAGCCGGAGTGGAAGGATGGTGTCCTCGGTACCGGTGGTATCGGGGGCTGGAGGCTCGGATCCGGGGTCTTCTAGATGGGCGCGGACTTCTTAGGTACCGAGCGGCTGGAACCAGAGGGCTTGTCGTGGTGTTTAGTCTTATGCTTGTGCTTCTTGGGCACGTGGGTTGGATCCGAAAGGGTCGGATCCGGTGACTTCGGTACCGAGCTGGGACCGGTCGTTGGTGCCGAGCGCACGGGGTGCGCGCCTCCCGGGGTTCTGGAGCCCGCAGACGGGGAGGGGGCGGAAAGAGCCTTCTTCCAAAGTTCACCGTTCAGCCGGTCCACGCGAGCATTGCGGGAGCGGGTGGAAAAGCCTTGGCAAATTGCACATTTTGAAACGTTGTGCCCCTCACCCAGGCAGCTTAGGCAGAGCTGATGCTGGTCAGAGTGTGGCATCTTTGCAGAGCATTTCGTGCAAAGTTTAAATGGGGTCTTGGGGGCCATCGTGGCTCTCGGTGCACAGACGAGAGGGCCGGGATAGAGAAAGGCTCTCCGAATATTTAAAGATTATTCCTTTACGTCCTTTAGTTACAAAAAATTCTTTATTTTTAAGTTTCTTTCTTGCTTTTTTTTTTTTTTTAACTTTTGAAGCGGGGAAAAAGGAAGCCGGCCGGGAGGGCCCAGGCGGCAACCGAAGACTTACAAACTTGAAGCAATGGTAGCTGAGATAAGGCGAAAAGCTCCTATACTTGGCGGCGGCAAAAAAAGAACTGAGGAGGGAGGGGGATGCCCCGCCCAGCAGCATGCGGGAGATTCCGGCGCGAAGGCCGGCCCCGCCTGCGGTGGGAGGGGCACCCCCAGTCTGAGGCTTAAGGCTAATAAGTTCTTTCCGGCGGTAGGCCTGCGCGCAGGCGCAGTCCCCCACATGTGGGGCTGCACCGAAGACAGAAGATGAACCAGTAGGTTCTCATCTGCCTCATGATCTTTTACCAGTAGTATGCAACGTCACTAAATTTGGCCTCCCTAATAAAGGACTAGGTGCCCCGTGGAGCAGAGTGGTAAACTGCAGTACTGCAGTCAAAAGCTCTGCTCACGACCTGAGTTCAATCCCAACGGAAGTTGGTTTCAGGTAGCTGGCTCAAGGTTGATTCAGCCTTTCATCCTTCCGAGGTCAATAAAATGAGTACTCAGCTTGCTGGGGGTAAAGGGAAGATGACTGGGGAAGGCATTGGCAAACAACCCCGTAAACAAAAGTCTGCCTAGTAAACGTCGGGATGTGACGTCACCCCATGGGTCAGGAATGGGCTTGCATAGGGGACCTTTACCTATGGGCTTGCATAGGGGACCTTTACCTTTTTAATAAAGGACTAGAAAGTTGCCAGAGTAACACTGATTTTTTTTAAAGGGATCTGGGGATCATTTGCTCCTACCATCCTCTTTCTAACTCCATGAAAGTTAATCTGGTAAGTATTGTGGGTATATTGGTGGACAATTGTTAAAAGTAGAACATGCTGAGGAGCATTCAAAATATATATTAACTTATAAAATTGGTATACTATGATTTCCAAGAACTTCTTCTGCAAAGGGAAATCCTGCCTAATCGAGTTTTGAGAATAGTAACAAGTATGTGGCTATAGGTAAGACAGCAGATTTTATGTACTTTGTCAACAAATTTAGGAAGTCCAGGGTCCTCAACAGGCTCCCAAAAAAAAAGCTTAAGAGTCATGGGATAAGAGTAAAGATCCTCTTTTGAAACAATAATCAGAAGGTAGGAGTAGATGGCCACCTTCTGCTAAGGCAATAAGGATACATACATTTTATATGAATAAATATGGACATTTGTTACAATGAAGGGAAGCAAGCACTGAGATCTCCTAGGGATCTGTATTGGGACCAGTGCTGTATAATATGTTCATAACTAATCAGAGGTGAGCAGTGAAGTGATAAAGTTATGAAACATGGCACAGACCAAAGCAGAGCTCCAAGAATATCACTCTAAATGAAATCAGTTGACACAGTAGAAAATGAAGTACAATTTAAATGTAGAGTAACGCACATTGGGGCAAAATATAAATCTCCAAAACAGTAGTAACCAACCAGGTGTTATGGTTGTAGTGGGTAGTTGAATGAAAATGTTGACTCAGTGTAACTGTGGTAAAATGGCAGATTCTCTGTGTTGCAGGACCCATGTAGGAACCATTCACCATGCAGGTGTGTGTATGGGGAGGACTGTACTGGATTGGAAGAAGGAGACAAAATCACTTTTCTTATCAGTGGAAATATTCACATTTATCAGCATCTTCCTCTAATAAATCCAACCCAGTACACATAGTTATGGTAGGACCATCCTAAAATGGATATAGTATAGCAGGGAAAGGGCAACCAAAGTTATCAAGGGATTCGAGATAAGGATAATTTTTTTGCCACTTTTGAGAAAGATGACCCAATATGCACGTGGTGGGGAAACTGGGGAGAAACAAACCTCTCTCTCCCCAAAATGCTCGCAATCAGGGGTACAATAAATTCAGGAGGGCCAAAATAAATTATTGCTTCACAATACTGTCAAATAGTTAAGTAAATAATTAGTTAGAAATGTAAAAGCACCTTAAAATCTGGATTTTTTATCAGGCTTTTCAGTTTTCCTACCTATTCTCCATCTGACTGTAGACAAAGGCCATGACTCCTTGTTGCCATTATTGGAATTATCTGCAACCTTTGATACAGTAGATCATACCATCTTGCGATGCTTGGAGGCAGAAGTAGGTATCAGGGGATGTGCGCTGAACTGGTTCAAATAATTCCTCATAGATCAGACTCAAAGTGTTGCTGTGGGAGACCAGTTGTCATCAGTGTGGGACCTATCCTGTGGAGTTCCACAGGGTGCAATTCTAGCTCCCATACTTTTCAATCTCTACGTAAAGCCCTTAGGACAAATATTTTCTAGCTTTAGAGTTGTATGTCATCAATATGCGTGTGATACCAAGCTCTATATATCCTCATCCAAATCTCCCAGTGATGACGCAGAGATCCCAAATTGCTGCCTGGCTGCAGTGGTTAACTGGCTAACAGCAAAAATATTGAAACTAAACCCTGAAAAGAAAGAAGTAATGCTGGTTGGGAAAGGGGGGGATCTTGAAAGACATTGTACTCCCCACTTTTGATGGAGTGTAGCTGACCCCTGCTGATTCAGTTAAGAGCTTTGGGGTTATACTGGACCCAACTTTATTATTGAAGAAGCAAGTTTATACAGTTGCAATAAATGTTTTTACCAACTCAGCGTAGCTTGTAAAATGGTCCCTTACCTTGATATGGCCATGCCACAGTAACACTGAGACTAGACTACTGTAATGCATTGTACATTGGACTCCTATCAAAATCAATTCAGAAACTCGTTTCCAAATTGTGCAGAATGCTGCAGCTCAGCTATTATCAGGAGCTAGATGAAGAATGTATATTACTCCCATCCTGCAGGTACTTCACTGGCTGCTCATCAGTTACCGGACTCAATTTAAATTATTGGCCATCACATTCAAAGCCCTTGATAGCCTTCATCTACAAGACCACCTCTCTCCCTATGCGCCACCATGACAGCTTTGCTCATTGGGGCAGGGTCTTCTGCATGTGCCAACCTGCAAATGGGCAAAATCAACATCTGCCCATACACTTGCCTTCTCTGTTGTGGCCCCCACTTTATGGAACGGTGTGAATGAGCAGGTCAGGGAAGCTTCCACTCTCTTGGCTTTCTGCAAATGATGCAAAACAGAATTATTCAAGGGGGCTTTTCTACGCAGGCAATAGTCTCACTGTACTAAATGGTTCACAAAGTTACTTGGATAAATTATTAAGGACTGTGGTCTATACTACTGTGTATAGTTGCTGAAACTAGGATCTACTGTGTTTTTTTGCATCATTTAAAGTGTCATGCTAATACTTACGTATGCTTTGCTTCAGTTCTGTTTTTAGACTTCTGGTTGGTTCTACAACCTTAATTCCTATTGCATTGCTAACTGAATGTCACATCTTGTCAACTGTATGAACTCACTCTGTGTAATCTGTCCTGAGTCCAAGTGAGAAAGGCGGACTATAAATAACATAAATAAATACATGCATGTTCAGAAAAACTGTAATACTTTAGTTTCACGTTGCAAATTCTTCATGGGTGTCCTAAGCAAATATAAAAAACAATACAACAGAAGCATGTAAAACAAATGTGCCTTGTTGCTCAACTGATGATTTATTAAAAATGCATCTCAGGCATTTATATCTTTATCGAACAGTACAGAGTTTAAATCTCATACACAGTGGGAGCAGGGTGCACTATACAGCTTGGAGAAAAGAATTCTACAGTTTCACTATAAGTTACTAGATTGCTTTAAGAGTACACAGTTATATTTCACAATTAAAAATACAAGATTACCCAAAACATTTGGCATAAGTTTCAGTACAACACATGAAGGCCCACCAGAATGAAGAGGAAGGGAAGTTGCTTTGTTCTGGTAAGTCCGTTATAATTCAAAGGGGCTTTAAAAAAGACCTTCTGTCAATATATTTAAGTGTCTTCCTACCTGTGCAGCAGGACAAGTCAAAAGGGATGAAGGCAATGCAATAAAAAGGCAAACCTTGCAAGTATAAGTCTTTGAACGGTGTTAAAAAAACAATGTGCAGAAAAAGATATTGCTAAACATTTCATAATGTGATTTCACTGAAATTCTGAGTTAAGGCATAAACCCCTTCCCCTCCACATTAAAAATTAAAAACACAATTAATGAATTGATGAGCATGGATAAACACTACAGAACAAGAATTGTCTTGCATCTTTTTGACATCTACAGAAAAAAAATCAAAACATCTAGCATCATAGCAGACCATGTGAGATAACATGTGTAGGAGAAACAATACGCTGCTTTATCAAAATAGGCCCTTTAATCAATTCTGTGGGCACTGAAAGGTTAATTTTAAGATGGTTGCCTTGAAGATTCATCAGTCTCTCGTCTCTCATCTCAATACACAGGGTGAAGCACCACTTGTGTACTTGCACATGACAGTTTGCAATTTTAGACAAACATCTTTATCTAAGCATTTCTTACTATCACTTCCAATTACATGTCAAGAGTTCCCATCTTAGTTATATTTACATTAGGATCTATCAACACAAGATAAAGTGCAAGGCTCCCAGTTTCCCTCCCACCCTCTTCCCTACCACAAATATTGCATTTAGCTAAAATTTAGAATACTGTTTAGTAAGATTTTTCTCAGACAAATCATCAACATTTCTGGGATACATCTTGCTCATGGCTATTTTTTACTCTACTTTCGAAGTCTAAAAATACTCTAGCCATGGGCTACTTTGGCTTATTTATTTATTTATTTTGCTGGCCTATGCAGGAAGTTTTCTTACTGACAAATCTTTCAGGTGGCAGAACTTAAGATATAGTCTTTTGAACCCATAACCTAGGAATTTTATAAGATCGATGGCAAAGCTGCTATTCCTGAATCATAATTCATGAAGTTTCTTGCAAGACAGAATCTGAACTTTAACGCAGGAGTCTCTGTTGTAATATTTACACACTGCAGAAACAGCCTTGGGAAGCTGAACCAGCCAGATGAAATTCTCTCCAATAAGGGTCTGACTACTATAAATTGCACTCTGTATTTATGTAATTCCAGTACTACAATTGCCATTGCACATTCCCTTCCCTTTTCTCTCTCCTTCATTCAACTCAAGGGATGAACAAAAATTCTTGCACTAATAGAACTACAGCAATAACAACAACAAATAATGCACCGAGGATCACCATCTTTGATGAAGTTAACCTCATTACAGAAGATGTGCCACATTAAGGTCTTCAGCTCTGATGCAAAGCCCATTAAGAATAACGATGGCCCTTCTTCTAGCTTTCAAGTGGGTTCTTACGTTGGTCTGAAGGCTTTGAACAGTCCTTTTACTTTGGAGCAAGTTTCATTCAATAAGAGAATTGGCCGGCAACATGACCTTCCACTAATCTTCTTCAAATGTGGAAAGCCACTATCAAGCCAAAAATTCACTGAATAGCTCCATGTGAAATCCATACATGATATAAGATTAAATACAACCCACCAATTTGTATGAATGAACATGTCAATGTGACTCTGTTCTCACATATTCTATTTTAGCCATTGCTTAAGGATTCATACCCTTTGAAGCTCAAAAATGCTGATGAAGGTTTTATTAAAACCACAAGGAATTGGAAAGTTTCCTTAAATGGCATGCAGCATAATCTGCCATTATATTAAACAACTGCATTGTGGTGCTTTTGAAGACACAACACTAGATGTTCAAGAACCACAGGCCTCTCCCTGAATATAGGTATTGCTGTTATCAGAATCAGAAGCCATGAAAGTGGCCCATCCTATCCACCACATTTGTTTAATGCTCGTTGGTGAAGCTGAGAGTAAGGCATGTACAGATGTCTCAAAGACAACAGGATTCCAGAGTTATGACATCAGCAATTCCTCAGATTCTATTATGAGATCCCTCCGTCTGACAATCATTTGAAACTTGTATCATAAGACAGGCAAATTTTATTTCATTTGATTTCTTTGGGAAACAGTAGTTTTTGAGATCAAATCAAGCAAAACAGCTCCTGAACAGGCAAGCACCTGCTATCACATTTCCCTGTAAATCATTTTGATGCTGGCTGATACAGCACTGCCCTCGCTTGCTTTACAAGCAGCCCTAACACTGTGGGTTTTATTTTTGGTCTAGGAAGGATGTGTATGTTTCTTGTCTTTCAGAAAAGACTCTTGCCATAGTCTAACTGCATATACCGATATTCTGAATTCACAAAAGTTCAAAGATCTTGAGAAAGAAACTCAAGACTTCAATTATAGACGATGGTGGTTGGCTTGGCTCTTTCCATGAAGGGAGAAGCAACACTGTGAAGGCAGCTTTAAACCCCCAAGCATCAATCTGAAGTACTGTAAGCACTGCCTCTACATATATATGCAAAAGAATGTTAAAAATGAGCTCAATTTACATATGCAATGAGGCTGCGTGAAAAAAATCCAATGAATTGGGATATTTTAGTGATAAGGTGCAATGGCAACAGATACTCTTGTCTCTTGAACATCTATTTTCAATAGAAATAAACACAAACAGCTGTAAACTAATTTTGTGTAAGGGACAAGTTCTAGTTTTCCTCACACTTTGCTAGAACTAAAAATTAAGCAGGCATTGTTATTTTTCTATATACTTGCAAAAACAGATGTACTGAATTAAGCAGCATCCTTCAAAAGGTAATAATTAGCCAAAGCAAAATTAATTTTTTGAAAATTAAACCCCACTATCAGAGTGCTACCCCAATGCCTGAAAGCCTGCCCATCTCTCACAGTAAAAAATTTAACATTGCTTTTGTAACAGTTTAGCTTACACAACATAAAGACCAATTGTTTTCAGTGGAGTTTATTTCCAGAGCAGGGTGATCAGGGCGGCTGTTTTATGAAACGATGCTAAAGACTACAGCAGTAAAGGAGAGATGATGTTTCAAAGTTTATGGTGAATAAGATGCAAAGTGGCCAGAAGAAAGTTACAACCGATTCTTTGGGAAAGTCTTATTTTAGGCAGGCCTCCACAGACTATGACCCACCACATAGTAGTTCAGCAGCTATGCACAGTAGCCCGCTATCAGCGGCTTTTGTTGCCTACTTGTGCTTAGAGAAGAGGTGAAGATATTGCCAAATACCTGGACAAAATACATGGGGGGGGGGGCTTTGTTTGTTTTGCAGATCTGTTTTAGAGAGTAACTCTTCTTCCTATGCTGAGTTGAATGACAACAGTTGTATGTGCACAACAGCACACGTGGGACTTTTGAGCCACAACAGGGCGAGGAGCAGTATGGAATTTACATCACAACAATAATGACGGTTAGGTTACTGCTGCACCTTTCAGGAAGGCGCAGCTAGGAGAGACAAATGGTTTGTCACCAGTTCTCACTGCCAAATAACAGGGCAGAGGCAATTGTGAAAACCAACCAATATTTGTCTACTGGAATAAGCCCTACTATTCCTGGATGGTTTCAATTCCAGACTCAAGCATCAGATGGACCATTAATGCCATAGGCTTAGGCCTGCACAGTGGATATATGTCTTGTAAGAACTAGACAAACTGCAATTCAAACGGCTTACAAACAATAACCATTCTGAACCGAAGATCATAGCTTTAATCTGGTGTTTCATGTACTGACTGAGAGCCCACACCAACTGAAGAGAAGTAACTTTTAGCATTTTAGCATACTGAACTCTAAAAGAACAGTATGTAATATATCTAAATGCTACTATCTCTCTATTAAATGGCATACATTAAGAAAATGTGGAGAAACCTGAAATATTTAATAACTTTTGTGAATTCAGTACAACATTTCTAAAAGTTCAGCAAATAAGCAAGGCAGGCTATTTTAACATTCCTAAACTATGACCCATATACACAAAAAAACTGGGGGACTTGTGAGTGTCCCTTGTTTTCATAGGCGCAGGTAGACTGCAATCAAGGAAGTGTGTGTGGTTAAGCACACTCAGAAATAGAAGCCGCAGACCAGATTTTGTGTAATAATCCCAGTGTTGTGCCTAACCTGTACTATTATGTACTATATAGGGATGATATGGTCTAGTCCAAGAATGATAACCTTGTCTCATGTGGGGCTTGTATTCTACTCAAAGACATACTTCAATCCTCCGGGCAATCACGGACGGATTTCTTGCAGTTTTCCAGTGATACTTTTAAGTTAGATGAAATAGTAGAAGTCATCAAGCACATCCTGGAGTGATGTATTCTATAATGTCTAGTTTACACTTTACAGAAGTGATTAACAGTTCTTCATAGCACACCTGATTTTTTTTTTAAATATCACACTCAGTGTCCAAAGTCTGCCTAACCTTCATTCTAGTTTGCCAGTTTCTGACTTCTGATCCAACCTGCTCTTATTACTCTTCACCATGTAGATGAAATAAGCAAGGGTCTCCTTCTCATTCACTGGGATGTTCCTGAAGTGTCGGCTGACAGTCTGAAAGAGCAAGTGAATTAGAAAAACTTAAAATAATGGACTGGCACATCAGCTACAGTTTTGCCACAGCTAGTGTTGAAATTTTTAAAAACTAAATACAAATAAATATACACCATGGTAAATGGGACATCAGAGTTTAATATCATCGCCATACTTCCTACATATTTGTAAAGCACAGCTCAAATTAAAAGAACTTTAATAAAGTCTGAAATAACAGGTTTATTTCTCACTGAACATGAAGGGAATTTCCATCACCGCAGTATTTACAGAATACTAATAAGAAGCTAGCACCAAGATTTCAAATCTGATTCACAAGGGGAAGAAATGTAGAACGCATTCCTATACTCCACTCTGTCCACTGAAATAACAGTGATGGAACTTACACTGTTAGTAACCTATAATTCAGCCTACTCAGCCATTTTAATGTTTGTCCACATGTAGAGATGTGAAGGCCCGGGGCGGAACATTTTACCCTCTGGAATAAGAGACGTTTTTTAAAATTCTACTCCAGAAGTCCTCACTGTGACGACTGTTGACAACTTTCCTGTTATCTGCTAAGTGTTTTTAGAAAATGGGCAGGGCCGGGGGGGGGGATTTTTCAGTTTTATGTTTATGATATAACATGGACAGTGGCATTATGTAAAGTAATTTACCTATGCAAACAGCAGAGTGAAATTTTAAAAAACACAGTAGGATCTGAGCCTGAGTCAACATGATAGGGCTGCATGGTTAAAATGTTTAATGTACCTAACTGAAATCATCAAAACTTTTCAGTTTAATGTATTTTTATAATTCAGGTGGAAGTTGATAATGACATCAAAGTTTGTTCATTTTTCAAAACTAATTTATGCTCTTCTCAAAATCTGGCCAGAACCAATCTTACTGTCCACATGTGCAAGGAGTTCTCGCCATCTCTTCAGTGCCAACTGGCATTGTTACAAGTAATAGTGCAGGTTAAAAATGGCTGGACATGAGACAAAGTTTCTAACTAGGGGCTGACCAGGAGAAGCATTTTTTCCCTTTTACACTAGATGCCTGCAAAATGAAGATACTGCCAGATGTGGGTTTCTTAGTGCAAAATATTTACTTATTTGTGTGTATGCAAGAACATATTTTAAATGTGTTAATTTTAAAAGGTATCCTGTTAAACAGAGCTTCTGCTTGAAATGCTGAGGAACGATTATCGGAGTTACACATAAATTAACTCCCTGAGATTTTGTGGTTGGCTCTGCCTCTCATGGTGGACATTTTGTGGTTGTGCCTACCTGTCAGCATTTCAAAAGGTGCCTGCAGGCTTGAAAGAGTTGGGGACCCCGTTTTAAAAAGGGAAAGGGGCAAGCACCGGGTCATTACTGATCCATGGGGTGATGTCACATCACAACATTTACTAGGCAGATTATGTTCACAGGGAGGCTTTCCATTGCCTTCTCTAGTTGTCTTCACTTTACCCCCAGCAAGCGGGGTACTCATTTTACCGACCTCAGAAGGATGGAAGGCTGAGTCAACCTTGAGCCAGTACCTGAAACTGGCTTCCGTTGGGATTGAATTCAGATTGCGAGCAGAGCTTTGACTGCGGTACTATTTCCTATATATCCAATCAACATATGGTTATTTTAAAATGTGAATAATATTTGCAAAATTAAAAAGCTCTAATGTGTTTGATAAAATATTAAGAGTTCAATTACCCTTCCTTCTAGTTAGCAATTTCAGTATTACAAAGTTTGATACCCAAATATGCTGGCATTCTTATTGTGACTGTATGAAAAAACTGTTTCTATCCAATTACAACATATTGCTTAATGCAAAATTTGTTTTCTAATTTCAACTTTTATTTTTCCTAGTTTGCAGTTGGCATATGTGCTAATGTTCCAAAGAATGCAGAAGTTTGCAGCTCTCAAGTATTGCATATATTTGCTATTTTGCTTGTAGAAAACTAAGAATTTATAGTTGTAACCCCATAAATATGCTAATACAATTTTACAAGTTAGTTAAGTTATAATGCATTTTAGGTTAAAGCAATAAAATACATTTAAGAAAAATATGTCTAGGTGTGACAGAAAAGTACTACATGTTTATTTTTTTTATTTTTTAATCTCCCAATTTCTTACTTTTTTCCAAAGAAAAAGAAATTCCCATGGCTTCATAATTTCTGGAAATTTTGCATCTCTACCGACGTAAGGTATTACACACCAGGTCTCTTTGAAGGACATGATGGATTAGATTCGGCTATTTCTATGACAGCAGTAATCCTCTGGAAACAGTTTTATCCAAATGGTAGAAAACACTAATTGGATCTAACCTATACTGTTCACTGAAAGCTTTCATAGCACGCAAATTACTTGCTGTCTATCTTGTTAGATCAGGATTAGAAGAAGACTCAACACAAACTCCTCCGTACTTTATTTCATCCATAATAAATATGAATCACCCCAAGACTTACAGTTTTTCCTGACAGGACAAAAACTATTTTCTTTTATATACTTATTACATTCCAAACCCTTCTAAATTTTCCCCCTGTACAAGATATAACATGCACACAGCTGAAGATAATTTAAAACTTGCAGATGTCACCAAACATAACTAATGATAACTACTGTAACTTTAGTATCAAGACTGAGTAAGTATTCTCATGGTGGAGGGGGACTATACATTCCATTTTTTTTGATTAACAGGTGGAAAACCTCTAACCCACTTACTTCTGCTAGTTGAGCTTTATTGAGGCCAGGTCTTGTTTGCAACTTGTAATGCCTTTTATAACGGCGTAGTGTGTTTACCTGGAGCTGAAACAAGTCAACCTGTAAAATAAATGTGACATGATGCACAGAGAAAAGGGAGATGGCTATCTATGCCCTTATCCTAAGTAAGAACCCATAAGAAACATTTTTAACTAAGAAATTATAGATCAAGATATAGGTAACTAACATTTAAACAACACAGCACTAGAATACTGTTAGACCCCCCCCCATGTATTTTTAAGAGAATGGTTTGCCAAATTTTGTGGTCTTTCTTGACTGGAGATATTATGTGGGTGCAGTGAAAGGGCACTCTGAACAATGCCTCAGCTCTTGAAATACTGTAGGAAAGAAAGCTGAACAGGAAAGCACAAATCCCCCCCCCCCCAACTTAAAGAAGCATTCCCATTAATGTAAGAGAAAATGGATCAAAATAACATATCATGCAATTCAATACCTTTCAGCTAAGTTGCATTTACTTAATATAAGCAATGAAAAATACTGCCAGGCTCATGAAAAATAAAAAATGGCTTGCAACTCATCCAGAAGTGGTAGTTTCCCAGTGCTATTTGATAAGTAATGTGAGAATTAAAAGTTTTCCAGTGAAATAAAAACTGAAAAGCTGGATGTGCAATAATCTGAGAGAAGAACCCAAGCATTTTGTGGCTAGTTAATACAGCACTATCCTGATGTTCTGCTAATCAATGTACTGGACACATCAAGTGACTGACCTCCTTGAATGGAGGTAAGGAAAAATAGAAGCATTATTTACAGATGCAAAGAATTATACGTATAGATTAAAGGGTATTTAATATACTACTCATGTATAAGCAGAATGATCCACATTACTTTAGGATACTGAAAATAGCATCACATCTCACAGCTGCTTAGTCTTCTTTACCATCACTTGCTTAGAACATAATAAGAGCCCTGCTGGAACAGACCAGTGGCACATCTAGTTCACCATCCTGTTGCAGAGGGTGGCCAACCACTTGCCCTGGAGGCCAAGGCCTTCCCTTTGTACTGGTATTAAAATTTTTGCTGCCTCTGAAAATGGAGTTTCCCTTAATTTCACAATGTAATTACTTGTTGAGTAAAGTGACTACTGGGCACAGAATGACAGAAAAATATGCAGTAGAACACCAGTGATCAAATGTTGTTTCTGGTGACCCAAAACATTCTAAAATGACATGCGTCAAAAATACAACTTAAACAGAAGGAACCAAATGCCCACACATATTTGTGGAACTCTTTATGAGTATTCTGCCATGGCTGCTTGTTGCTTTTTAAATAAAATGTCAAGAACAGATATATTTTATAGCACATAATGCTTTGACTGGCAAGATACACTCTGCAGCAACAGCAAAAAAATCACTAGAGAAAAGCTTGGAAGAACATATGTGCGTGCATGTGTGTGTGTGTGTGTGTAAAGTGCTGTCAAGTCGCAGCCGGCTTATGGTGACCTCTTATGGGGTTTTCAAGGCAAGAGACTAACAGAGGTGGTTTGCCAGTGCCTTCCTCTGCATAGCGCCTTGGTATTCCTTGGTGCTCTCTCATCCAAATACTAACCAGGGCTGACCCTGCTTAGCTTCCGAGACCTGATGAGATCAGGCTATACCATGCTGCCTTCCCTCACACAGAAAAACATATACAAACGAGTAAATCACTCAATCAAAATAAAAACTCTCCAAGACATTGCTTCAGCTATGACAATTCAAATAATCTGTAGTTGCAGGACCAACTATATAAAAAAAGTTGTGTTGACAATTCCTTGTCCAACACTATCATGTAAGCTGGGCAATGGTGAAGAAAGAATAAGCTGATGCTTATCAAATTCTGACATAGTTCTCATCCCTTTCCAGCAATTTCTCTTCATACATAGTCATGGTGGGTCCACAGACCAGCTGGCTGGGATACCCTCAATTGGGCATGGAAAGGTCAACCTGGAGAGCCCTTCAAGGGGCACATTATGGCTCTTTTGGTTTTGAAGCAGTTGACACGGTTGAAACAGAAGTTTTATAAACACAAGACAGAATCTCCAAGACAACTTAGGCTGACTATTTACTATGTCACAAAGGGTTTTTAAAAAGCAATAATTGGACAACAGTAACAAAACAACTCCCTATTTCAGTAGGTACCTCTGGGACATCTATCTCATGCTCTGGGGAGTCTCCACCATCATCACTGGTCTTTCTCTTCCTTTTGTTACGAACGCTCTGAATGAAGTTCTTGTGGAAATCACATATATATAGATGTCTTACCTAAAAATAAAAAGCAAACGGAAGGAAAAGACATGGGATTAAAATCAGTACAGTACAAATCTATAGTAAAATATACAACATGTAATACTCAGTAGGTTTATACCTCTGCAAGCTCAGGGTTTGTTTTTTTAAATGATGCACCTATCCTTGATGGCCTGGTGAACAACAAGCAGCTGTATGGCACCAGTACCTCATTTAAATATCTTAGGATCTGTTGTTTCCCTTTGGTGCATTCAAAGAGAAAGGTGTTTCCTAAAGTCTTTTTACATGGCAGTTTATTTCAGCTGAATAGTATTAACAGATCAAACCAGGTAATGTTCCTTCCACCATGCCCTCTTTTAGCTGTCAACTTGCCTTCCTCCCCCTAAAAAAGGGGGTTAGTCAAATTTAAGAAGTGACAAAAAATTAATAGCATATAGAATTAGCATGGAGGTAAATACAAACGTTATCAGTCCACTGCACCTACATTTCTGTATTACGGTGGTCTTTATAAGTGCATCTGGGAAGTGACTTGCCTGAAAGGAACTGTTACTGCAAGACTGACTGAACAACAGTACAAAAACTGGTAGTAAAAAAGGCACAATGATTTCTTTCCACTATCTTTAAAGTTTAATATTTCTGCCTGAACCAGGCACAGTCAGTGCTTTACACAGCAGTGCCACTACATTGGCTAGCAGCAGCAATTCCTACTGCCACGTGCAGTGACGCTCCAGTTTGAAAGCCTGATGTGACAGATGTCACTTAATGTTAACACTAATTGCCTGGCAGCAGTCTGCTTGATGCTAGCCAAGAAATAAACATGCTTGCAAAATTCTGGCTTGAAAGATGCTTTCAAATCAGTTTAGCATTGGAGATTTGACAGTTTTTAAAAGAAATGGTTCAATGCAACTGTTTTAACGTTACAGATGCAGATTTGTTAAAATCAGTTACAAACACATGCTATTTACAACAGCTCCCTATTACAGGGTCAGAATTCATACTGCCAAACAGTCTTTGCTTGCAACATGTTTACACTATTTATATAGCACTATGTCTATCCAACCCACACTCTTAAAAACGCAGGAGCTGTTACAGTCTTTGACAACCCAGATAGATATTACAACCCTGCCCTTTGATGTTGTTGTCTCTCCCCCCTTTCATTGTTAACTTTGTGCTATTGGTCTATCTTCCTTACATTCTGCCTCTCACATAACTAATAAATGCATTTATACTGCAAGATCAATTGGCTAGAATTTTTTTTTGTCTTGTCAGTATCTATTAACTTTACTTACTGTTAAGATTTGTATGCAGTTTTTAAATTACAGTGAAAAAGTGCTCACTACAGCTTGTAAAAAAGAGGTTGTACGAAATACAGTTTCAAAGAGACCACTTATCCTGCGTGAGGCACTAAAGCGAGCCTCGTTTCAGCAAAGCGAGCTCTGAATTTACTCAGGCCTCTATGTTATTAACACAAACCACCAAGAAAGAGAGGATTAAAAAAAAAAAATCACCCACCAACTCATAGTGCTTATCAGTTTATTCTTATCAATTACAGTGAAGGTAACCGCATGACTGCTGAATATTGCCGGTCTCCAACTATAGGGAGCAAGGGATACCCCAGAACAGATTTTAGAACCCTTGAACACAGCAGCTACTGCATAGACCAGGGGTTCTCAACAAGGAGGGAATTCCCCACCCCAGGGGGGAATTTTAGGGTTTTTTTGGGGGGGGGGAGATTGGGACCACTATTCAGCAAATATGCGTATTATTTGGAATGCACCTTTTGAGTTCGACTATGGTGGGAAGGGGGGGCATTATATTCGGAACAATGGTGAAAGGGGGGAACAGAGCGAGAAAGGTTGAGAACCGCTGGCATAGACAATCTACACTTATCGATGGGAACCCAATGTCAAGAGAGTCCAGCACCACGCTGCAAGGCCCTCCAGCACAACTCACGCTTTTGTCAATGTCCAGCTTCAGCTTCTTCTGGGAGATGCTCTTCTGGATCCTCTTGCTGAAGGAGGCATTGCCCGCCGGGCGGGCACAGCGGTCCCCGTCGTCAATGAGGCAGCAGCTCTGTCCGTAGAAAGGGGTGGTGGGAGGCCCATCCCGGCTGTCTTCCTCGGTGCTGAAACCATTCATCGCAGCCTCCCACCAGCCCCGGGAGACAGGCGACGGAGGGGCACCGCGCCCGGCCTCCCCCGGCCAACTCCGCCGGCGGGCTTCCCGGGACTTCCTCTTCCAGGCACACCCCCGAGCCTCTCCGGCCTACTCGCCCGCTCTTAAGGGGACATCTCGAGCAGGCGGCCGACAGGGACGCTGAACAACGCCCCCCCCCCGCCCCCGGTGACCTCCCGGGGGGGCAGAAACCCCCAGTTCTTCCACGCCGCCGGGGGCCTCCCAAACGGCTTATGGGGTCAGCTCGTGCGCCCGCCCGCCCCAGGACGCACTTCGCCCCCGCCGACCATCAACACGCCCCGACCGCAAGGGAGACTCCCCACCCCCCTCCTCCACGCGACACCCCAACACTCCCCGCTTTCCGCGAGAGGCGGCGGGGGAGGGGGGAAGGGAGGGGGAAGGGAGGGGGGAGGGAGGGAGCCCCCTCCAGCAACTCTCTCCCCCCCACCCCCTGCCAACGGCCGCCCGGCACGGGAAGGCGTCCCCCGGGGCTTCTCAGCTCTGCGCCTCCGGAGCCGGCAGCCCGGGACTCGCCGCCGTGCCCGGCTGCCGGCCCCTTCCGCCGCCCTCGTCCGCCAGGCAGACCCTGCCCGCTCCGCCTCGACGGGGGACCAGGACGCCGCCGAGCCCAGGCCGGGGAGCCGGGACGCCCGGAGCCGCCAGCACGCCTCGCCCGCTCCCTCCCTCCGTCCCTCCCTCACAGGACCGGCCCGCTCCGCCTCCCTCCCCCCCCCTCTCGCAGCGGAAGTCCCGTCTCTGAGCGGCCAGTGGCCGACAGAGCGCTGGAGGCGGGGCTTGCTCCACGCTCATACAACCGATTGGCCACAGCGGCTGTCTGTCTGCGGCTGTGGGCTACTTCCTGCCAAGGGGGAGTTCGTTGATCTGTGTTTGAAGTGGAGGGGGGGGGGAGAGAGGAAGAAAGAGAAGCTGAGGAACTGTGGAGGTAAGGGGGAAGTCGTGCGTGGGGTGGCTGTGGGGAGGCGAGGCGAGGCAAAAAGGACCGGAGGCAAGCAGCGAAAGTTGGGGGAGGGGGGCTTGAAGAGAATTGGCGAGGGTCGTACGAAGGGCAGGAGGGGAAAGGAGAAGGAGGAGGAGGAGGAGGAGGAGGGCAGTATGCAGAAATCCAAGGTTCGCTGCGGTCCAGAATGGAGTCGGGTCGGGTTTGGAAGAGCAGAGAGCCTGAAGTTGGGGGAAGGGTCAGGAAACGGGGCAGGGGCCTCAGGCAGGAGGCACGCCGGGCAAAGCGTCCTGTCATTCGCGCACGCAGGCAGGCAGGCAGAGCGATTCAAACGCTGCCTCAAAACGTCGGGTCTCTTAAGCTCGACCTTGGCTCATCAACAGTTCCGCAGACGCGGCGACCACTGGGAAAAGCAAAAATAAAAAATGCATTCCCACCACTTTTCCGGTATTAGGATCGCTCATCAGGCGCATCTCCTGCTTGCACTGAGTTTCAGTTTATCCAACCCATTAACATCCGCACTAACAGGCTACTATGAAAAAAAGTTCTAGGATAGTTATGACATCTGATACAGATGGTCCCTGCGACAGCGTATTGCCATTACTCCGCAGTGAATGGGGTGGTCTATGTGGAAGAAAGCTGCCTTTCTGGATTCCTAGATACACACAATGTAGGGCTTTAAAGGGAGCACCTTGAATTTAACTTGGAAACCAGTGGAGTACAGAAAATGATGATAGGTGCTTGTGGCGGCCTAGGCCAGTGTTTAATCTAGCTGCCTCACTCTGGACCAGCTAAAGCTGTCCGCCGTGGCACCTCCACATACAGTTCAGTAGACCTCCAACGGAGACATTAGCGGATCATGCACAATGGTGAGGCCTTCATTATTCCAAGAAAGTGTGATCAAGTTTATTCCAAGAAAGTGTGATCAAATGCATTGCTGGACACAGTATATTTTACAATCCAGGAGAGGACCCAGCTATGCTTAAACTGTAAACCCTATCCATCCAGAACAGGTGTTTCCATCACTTCTTGGATTCTAGGGCCAATGGCCATGAGAAACTCTGATCTTGTTTGGATCAAGATTTCATTTATCCAACCCACTACCAACCTTAGTTACTGGAGAATGAGACTGTTGCACTTTGTTCAGATGAAAAGGTGAAATAGAGCTGCGCATCATCATCGTCTCTAGCATCACCTCTAGGCCTCCAATAATATCTTCCAGAGAGATTTAATTATTTAGATATTTACAAGCTTGTCTTTCTCCCTTAAAATCAGGACCCAAGGTGGCTAGCAACAGATTAATGCACAAACATTAATACACAATATTAAAATGTAACAATGCCATCATTTAACTATATCCCAGAAGGCAATTGGGAAATTTTAAATGGATCCCTGAGTGCTCACATGGAGAACTATTTTCCAGCACTAACTACTAGAATCTAGTCTGGTAGGAATACACATAGTCGATCCAGAAGGACACCATTATCAGTCGTTTCAAAAGCTGTAGAGAGGTCCAGTAGATTCCAAAGGATTACATACAATCTCCACCCCAACAAACTTTCTATATCTTATAACCAGATAGACAGACCATTAATATCTCACAAAGGGTTATTTGGGTACTGTTTGCTCAGCTACTTTGGCTAGAAAAAAGATATTTGATACTGACCTGTATGTGGCACTCACAGAACCAGAGACTGTCTACAATCTTGAGAATTAACAATAGAAACGTCATCAGCAAAATCTGATGAGAAGAACCACTGATGCCTTTTAATAAATGGTCAGAGTGGATGAGGCCAATTTTACTGCAAGTAACATAATGGAATTGCTACAGTGGCCTACTAAAGGTTCTAAGCCATTTGGTGAAAGAGAGCCAGATTATAAACCCTTTAGCCTTTTGGAAATGTTCTGCTGGATAAGAGTGTGTAGACATGACAGAGAAGTCAGATTATCGCTATAGACTAGGCTTCAGATTTCAGTATTTTTCAAACTTTTGGAAGAGTGATCCAGTTCTAAACTTTCAGGACTCACTTGTAAAGTAACTCCATGCCACTTTCCCACTCCCCAGCATAAAACACAGGAATCTCACTTCAGTTAACACTGAATGAATGTGTATTTTTCATGTTTAGTATTTATAGAGAACAAGGAACAGGCTATATTTCATGGCCATTTTACACATTATGCAGGGCAGAGCTTGATAAATCCCAGGTGCCAGGTCACCAAGGTGCCTAGAAATCTCACTGTGGTGCCTGGTATTTTCAGCAATGATCTTATTATGATGACAGCCAGGGTAACCCCATATTTATTTATTTACTACAATATTTTTATCAAATAATAGTTTGAATGCAATTACGAGAAACTGTGAAGTGCTTAGTAATAGGCTTTGTGGTAGCAACAGTGATAAAATATTAAAAATACAACCCCCTGAAGGCTGAAAAATGAGTCTGGTACCTAAATTTTTGGGCTGGCTCCTACAGTCAAAGAAAATTTGTTGAGGCCTGATCCAACTTTTCCTGTTTCTCCTTCCTGAAGGCCTCACAACCCATTTGTGAGCGAGTCACAACTCATTTTTGACACAGCCTAGCCTACTAGACAGATTTTTAATACCTTTGATCCTGCTGGTTGCTGTTGGTTGTGTATATTTTATCATGTTCCTGTGCAGCACTTCAGAAGGACGGTCAAGAGGTGCTACTACTGGTGGGCAGAGGAAGGTATGGCAGTGGGAGAAGGACAGGAAAGGAGAAGAAGGGATCGGCAGGTTGTTCCATCCATTCTTTTGGTCCTCCTTTCAACCAAAGGTTCTGCCACCATTTTTTTAAACCAAGCCTTTACTTATCATATTGGCTTTTTAATGGTGTGCTTCTATTTATGGATAGTTTTTATACTGCTTATGTCCAATGGCTTTTTTATTTAGTGACTTGTTTTTTTATACTGTGGTTTCAATTTGTAAGCCACCTTGAGCAGTACTCTGAAGAGGTGGCATAGAAATATTCTAAATAAATAAGTTAATAATTTTGGGGACCTGATTCACTGATCGAGAACTTCTTCTCTGGGCCATTGTTCCTTCAGTGTTGCTACAAGTAGTCCTCACTGAAGTCATCATCCCTACTGCCTATTGCCTGCAATTAAAATGGCTTTTATTTCTAAGAATTACAAAATAGCAACAAATCACCCAAAGTAGTCTACTGGAAGGGGGTAGGATTGAAGAACTAAATATTTACATATTATACTGCACCAAATGTTTATCTAAGTTATGTTAATACAGTTGGGTAACTTATCTATATTATTTTCTGCTTGTAACTTACCTATATTATTTTCTGCTTGTGGGTGGAGCTATTATAACATCATGAGTCATTTAAAACAGCTTAGCCTTATTCTGTCAAAAAGTGAAGACTACTCTTAATCTTGGTGCTTTGAATTCCAATGTATACACGAAACCATTTCAATTTCTCTTTCCAAATTCCATTTCTGTGTTGGCCTTCTCTTACTAAGAACACAGCATGATTTTTGCTCATGATAGCCATTTCTCATATTTTATTAAACCACTTGTTTCATTTGGGAGTTTTTGTAGATTTCCTGAATTTGGTATACCTTATGAATACAGGGTTTGTTTTTTGTTATTTGGTAAGCTGCCTTGGGCAAGTTCTCTGGAGAGGCTGCGTAGACATTTTCTAAATAAATAAAATTATATGTGTCACAATCCTCCCCTGGGTCTGTGTGTTCTCACATGCACGTTACGTGTTTGCCTGTACATAAAAAAAACATTTCCTTTTCATTTCCACAGCACCTTGGGGAATCCTGTTAATTACACCTCTGAGCAAATACAAAGGGCAGAGCTTCCAATTACTTTAGCTCCCCCCGTGTGTGTGTCCTTAGTGTATAAGAGTGGTCTACAGCAAAGGAGCCAGGTGGCTGCAGAACCCTGACGCTCACGCCATGTGCACCCACTATCATGGGTGGTATTGCCACTCGCAGGATGGCCTCAGCTCCTCCACTGCCAATTCATAAGGGACACCCTGGGCCATGAGGGCATGCACGTATTTCTAAGAATGGTTAAAAGAATTGTTCCAGCGTTTCAGGGTGCACAACTTCATCCAGGTGGCGTGTCTTAGGGCAGAGTCCTGCCTGGATGAAGTTGCTTTCATGCACCAGAAGACATGGTGGTGTGAGGTGACAGAGCTCATCCTAGTGGTCACTAGGGCTATGCTCGCATTCTCTACCACTAATTGCTCCAGTTAGGCTGGTGGTGGCCATTGCCGCTGGCAGTTGTTGGCGCAGCCATGCCACCCACATACAGGGAAATGCGGAGGTGGGGTGAGGCACCATGGGAAGCACCAGAACCCCCAGTCTCACTGTGCCTCCCCCTGTTCCCACGATGGGCCCCTGCCATCAAGAGGAGACCATCCACACAGGGGAGCCATCTGCCGGCGAAAGCAGGTAGGTAAACGTGGGGGGGGGGTTGTCCTACATGAGGTTACTTGCCACTGGATCCTTCCAAGGGGACATGGCTGAGGTCCTGGAGGTGTCCTAGTCCTTGGCAATCTGTTGTCTGCATAGCTTCCTGGTAGCCATGTTGGCCAACCTATAGGAGCTTGTTGCTCTTCCCCACACAAGAGACAGAGCTGGCACCCACCCAGGTAGCGTTCATAGCAGACACAGACTTCTCCAACATATTAGGCACTCTGGACTGCATCCACATTGCCCTCATAGACCCTGAAAGAAGCCACAGGTATGTCGAAACCACCATTGCTTCTACAGCCTGAACTTTCAGGCGTCCTGCAATCAGCAAGGTATCTTAACAGAACTCATGGCCAAGTTCCCAGGTAGTGTCCACGATATACAGAGTTTTGTGGCATTTGGCTTCAACCGCCTGTTGGCCGTGTGGCCAAAAGGCAAAGGATGACTGCTGAGCCAGTAGTCAGGGAAAGAGGGGTGGAACAGCAGGCGGGGTTCCTCAATCCTGACAGTTGTCATTCCATTCATGTTAGGTGACCGCGGATACCCCCTCCTCCCTTATCTGCTAATACTGTATTTCAAGGACGACCCCATTGGCTGCTGGGCTCTGGTGTGGGAGGCGGCGTTGCCAGGGCAGTTCCCAACCTCCAGTGAAGGGAAAAAGGAGGCGGCTTTGGGGAAAGGCCCCCTGCTTACCTGTCAGTGAGTGGCCACCCCTTTGGGTCCAGACTGTTAGGGTTCAGAACTGGGAGAGGTAAGCCACAGACTGTAGACTTTGCTCTCCTGGTTGGGTGTCCGTGTAATGTGCTTGCCCAGTAGTTCTAAGTGCCTTCTCTGTGGGTTTCCTGCCATCAAGGTGCCTTGCCACTTGATCTAGTTCTGCATGTCATAGAGCTGTCAGACAGCATCCCGTGCCGCAAGCCCACCTACTGAGTTGTGGGGCATCCTGGCCAGGGTTTTTGTAGGGCTGGGGCAGCCCAGCAATTGGGTGCTGGGGCAGGGACTTGGCCGCCATAGGGGAGAAGGTGGTTGGTTGCAACTTTGGTTGGCATCCTGAGGTACTTTAGGTCTCATGGATGTGGCAATGGCAACGTAGGGGGCACTTGATTTTTGTCTGTAATGGGCTATGCCATGTTTTTTCTTGGTGTAACTTTGAGTGTCTTTCCCCAGCTGAAAGGGCTCATGGAGTTGACTGACTCTGGCCATGCTCCCAGAACTGCCCACAACCACACTGGCCTTTTGTTTTACATGGGAACCACGAAGGGGTAATCCAATTACCCCGCCCCCAGGAGAAAGGTATAACTGAGGTCTCCAGTAATCCATATCTTACCTTAGGTCTTCCCCTTGCATACTTGCTGTCACTCTGTCGGTCTGGGTAGCAATGCCAGACCACCCAGCTCTCCAGCCTCGCTGGGTAAGCCACGGGAATCCATACCCCTTCCCCCTCATTTAGCCGCACGGAACTCAGGACATCTCCGCTTCTGGACAGGTGCAGTATAACCCACCTTCAGAGGGCCTGCCACATTGGCAAGTGTCTCTACTCTAACACCTTTGATTCCTAGACTCTGTGTGTTGTGTGATGTGTAATTTTGTATGCATGTGTGAACATATAATTTGAGTAAAATTCTTTTAAACCAAATTCCATTGCTTCTGCCTCATTTTCTGGTCATGGTATAGACTCTGGTATACAAAGGTTGCATCCCTGCTTAAGTTATGTTCAGTGCCGGTTATTGAATTCTAATTCCCCCATATAATAATTCGTAACCAGGCATTTTGGCTAACGTTCTCAGTTAACAGTATACATGGCTGTTTGATCCCTCCCCTTACCCTAATATGTTAACATTAATGCTACTTAACAGTACAATAATGGCCAAGGTAGTCAGATGTGTTGGGCAGAAATCTGAATTGCTATAGCATTTGACAAATTCCTGACCTAAAATCACTAAAGTTAATGAAGGTCTGGAATGTTGCTACTGTTCTATTTAGGACATTCAGAATTTGAATGTCAAAGCAGTTCACACATTGGCTGCCCATCAGCTGCCAGGTTCAATTCAAAGTACTGACTATCACGTAGAAAGCCCTGCATGGTCTTGGACTCTTATAGCTGCAGGACTGCATATGTTTTTCTGTGTTCCTCCATGAAAGCTCTGATCATCTGTTCAGGGCCTTCTGCAGGTGCCACACTGTGAATGGGCAAGATCAGCAACTGCCTGAGCATATAGTTTCTCTGTGGTGGCCCCCGACTTGTGGAACGGCCTGTCTAAGAAGGCCAGGAAGGCTCTTACAGTCTTGAGTGGATTTCTTGCTTTCCCTGCCTTGGATATTGGGAAAGGTTCTTTTGCCACTGGACTTCAGCTGCAGCAGAGAAACCACAGAAAGGCATTGATAGGTGGAAAAGACCGAAGACTCATAAAGCTCAGCAGCATACAAGTCGTCCTCCACTAATCGAAAAATGAACAGATCAGCCATCCACATACACCTCATATGGAACAAAAGCTCAGGGTTCTGCCGAAGAGCTGTTTTTAGGCCCCGCTTAAGGAGTCTCAAAGTGGCTTACAATCGGCTTCCCTTCCCCTCAACAGATACCTTGTGAGGTAGGTGGGGCTGAGAGTTCTGAGAGAACTGTGACTAGCCTAAGGTCACCCAGCAGACAATGTGGAGGAGTGGGGAAGCAAACTCGGTCCTCCAGATTAGAGTCTACCACTCTTAACCACTAGACCATGCTGGCTTTCCATATATTTATTCAGCTTACATCTGTCTCCTCCATTTTATCCTCACAACAACCCTGTGAGGTAGGTTAGGATGTGTTACTGGGCCAAGATCACCCAATGAGCACTATGGCAGGGTGGGGATTCAGCCTGGATTTTCTAGATCCTAGCCTGAAATTCTAATCACTACACCACGCTGAATTTTGTGGGGTGGCTGTTGTTGAACAGTAGTAAGCAGCTGGGCCTGGGTGAGTCATGCAAGGTGTGCATGTGGTAGCAAGTTATCCAGTGGTTGCTGCCAGGCCTGGTGTCAATGAGTCCTCCCTCAAAGGCCAAAACAACTCTGGAAAGGGCTCTGCCTCCTCTCCCTGCCTTTTACTGATAGAAACCAAGGCTTGAAGATTGGCAATAACATGTGGTTGCCTAGCAATAGCCACAGAAGGCATCCATTTCTTAAAGCTATAGGCATTGCTTCTATTGTTTTGGAGAGTTTTAACCTCCCAATGTTTGTTTGGTTTTTAGGTTTCATGTTTTTCTGCACACCTGGGGCTTTTTTCAGGTCTGTAGAAAGATCTGTCTTATCTGTTCATGGCTCCAATCTCCAGATTTATGTATCTACACATTGACCACATAAGAATTAGATATATTGATGATACTCTAGGTTTCCAAGTATATCTGTAATTTCAATGGAAATATTGAATAGATGAACTTTAACTGTATTTCTATGAACTGTAGATAATCATAAACATCAGGTCAATGTGTGGTGTAGAATTAGTGTAGTCTGTACAATAGGGTTGTGAGCTCCCACTTGTGCTCTCAGTTCAGGATATTTGTTCTTTCTGAAAAGTCATCAATCCTTTTCACACAAAAATCTTGGTTAATTCAAGACAGGACACTTACATGTCATCAGAAAAGACACAATAAAAATTTATTTTAAATATATTATAAAAGAAAGTCCATCCAGTTCTTAGAAACACTACACTTTACATCCAAATGATTTCCAGTTTATCAAAGCTACTACATTAAAGTGCTAGACCTCCTTAACCTCCCCCCAACACACTAGGCCTTTGCTCCAAGACAAAATAACTGTACTGGTTTATGCAGCACATCCAATTTCAAAGAAATTGTTAGGCATGCAGTACAAGATGTGAAGCAACTTGTAGAGTCCCTGAAGGCTGCCTGAATATATTGATCTTTTCCTTTCTTTCCTCAAAGCACATACTAGGCCACTGCATACTACTGTAAGAAGGAACTAGTGTTTTAGCCAGTTAGATACTTGATAATGTCATGAACCTAGTTCATAAAATTTGGGACAAAAAACCTTGGTTATTAGAAACATGGGCCTGATTGGTTCAAGACTATGCAAATTAAAACTGTTTAGTCTGTTAAAATCTGGAACCTTTAAGTAAGTACAGAAGCATTAGGATGGCTCAGAATAGAATGTGATTCTAATAACCCATTATCAGTGGGTCCCACAATAGACAAAATTTGATTGAAAGGTCATCTTGTTCTATTCATGTTGCTGACATGCAACAAGATGGTTAGCAATTCCTAGATTTTTTAAAAAAGGCCACACTAAATGTGAAAGTGGCAGATGCCTCTCATTAAGTGTGGGTCTGTCCCAATCATGGATAAAGCAGGCTGCATTCAAATTTAAAGAACAAAAAAAGTATAGTTGTGAAAAGTGTTTGAACCTCATCCCTTTCTACAGGTTACCCCCCCCAGGGTCTGTCAATGTGGTGTTAATTTTCCATCAAGCAGGCTTTGGCATATGGACATTTTCTCGATAGGAATGAGCCTGTGGACATTGTGAATATGGATTTCCAAAAGACTTTTGACAAAGTCCCCCACCAAAGGCTGCTAAGCATACTTCACAGTCATGGGATAAGAGGACAAGTCCTCTTATGGATTGAGAGCTGGCTGAAAAACAGGAAGCAGAGAGTAGGAGTAAATGGTCAGTTCTCACAATGGAGGGATGTGAACACTGGTCCCTCAGGGGATCTTTGTTGGGACTGGTGCTTTTCAACCTGTTCACCAATGACCATGAGCTGGGGGTGAACAGCGAAGTGGCCAAGTTTGCAGATGACACCACATTATTTAGTGTAGTTAAAACAAAAAGGGCAGATTGTGAAGAGCTCCAAAAAGACCTCTCCAAACTGGAGGAATGGGCATTAAAATGGCAAAAATGAAATTCAATGTGAGCAAGTGTAAAGTGATAGAAGTCTGTAAAATTATGCATGGTGTGTAGAATGGATAAGGCGAAGCTTTTCTCCCTTTCATAATATTAGAACACAGGGTCATCTGCTGAAGCTGGAGGGTGAGAGATTCAAAACAGACAGAAGGAAGTGTTTATTCACACAATGCATAGGTAAATTGTGGAACTCCCTGCCCTGTGGTGATGGCTGCCAACTTGGAAGGCTTTAAGAGGGGAGTGGACATGTTCATGGAAGAGAGATCTATACATGGCTACTAGTCATGATGCATACCTATTCTCTGCAGTATCAGAGGAGCTATTAGGTGCTGTGGAACACAGGCAGGATGCTGCTGCAGTTGTTTTGTTTTTGGGCTTCCTGGAGGCACCTGGTTGGCAACTGTGTGAACAGACTGCTGGACTTGATGGACTTTGGTCTGATCCAGCATGGCTTTTCTTATGTTCTTATGACTTGAAATGGCCTTTTGGGAGAAGCCATTTGCTCCACTGGGAAAACTGACATGTACAGATGGGCTATTTGAAAATTCCCACCAGTAGGGCAAACAGTATCTCCCTGGAGCCATTTCAGGTAGGAAAAGCAGCATGGCAGGAAAATCTTAAGCCCCTTCTCGCTGTGGTCCTGATCAAAATTGGGCTTCCAGCCACCTGAGGCAGGACCTGGGGCAGACACATAGGGGACCTGAGGACTGTGTAATGTATGAAACAGCCCACACTGAATAAGACATAAAGCAATCTACTATAAACAGTGAGCTCTTTTCAGCTGCAAGTATTCTTACATCACAATTTGGTTGCAAAGCTGGAAGTCAAAACAAAAAGCTTAATTTGAATAATTAATTCATTGCAATCATGGTGAAAATATGTTATTTGGGCTGTAGATCTCTTTTAAGATAACACCCCATCTGCCATTATACCTCCTGGCCTGCAGCAGCATTCCATTGTACTGAAACTACCATACAGTACTTCACACCTATTGGTACTAGTGGGTTTCAGACTCTGAGGCCGCCCTAGCATCATTTAAATAAAATAACATCATTGCAAAAGGTATTCAGAGACCTATGAGGATGGAAGGAACTTTCTCATTGCTCCAGTCAAGCAATTGGCTAGGCCTAATGTGCCTAATTTCATGAAAGCTATACTGGTAACTGTTTATCTATAACCTTGGAGGCATACCAGTGCAAAGCTCCAACAAGCATGCCTGTATGGCATTCGGCAGCCATTCTGGAAGTTCTCTGTCAGGGTTAACTCTGTTTTTGTACATAGAGATTCTTGCTTGTTATTTCATTTGTCCAGATTGAATGGTGAAAGTGAAATACAAAAATCCAGGAATATTCTATTTTCTAATCTGGGTACCCAGCATCTTCCCATTTTACAATTTGAACTTAAAATTGGACATTTAAACAAACAAAAATCCTCCCATATAACCCCACCCCATCACAAATTGCACTCTTCATTGTACTCTTCCACTTCATTCTTAACCAGCAAGGCACTAGGAAATTGTTCAAGTTTAGGCAATTGCTGTACATTTGCATTTTAAAAGGCACATCTTTATTTTAATGATGCTGTTTAATTTGATTTTAATGACACTGATTATCCTTCATTATACCACAGAGAGGTATGTTTGCATGCATGAGCTTCTGAAATAGGAAAATTCTCTAGCTAAAATATTGAACTGGCTTCTCAGGATCTATTACTGACAGTACATATTTCAATTCAAACCCTACAACCACACCCCTGGAAAAGCGAGAAGAGGAGTTAAAGTGGCACAGCCGAATCACTTCATCCATGTGGGAAGCCACTTTATACAAACTGCTTGCCCTATGGAATTATATTACTTGGCTGCATTTCACTCAGCAAACAATCAAGCCAAAGACCAAATTGGGCCTGACAAACATCATACAAACAGCTGTGTAAATCAACATTGTGTGCTTCTTTCCACTACAGTATCAGAACAGGTTAGTGAGAAAGCTGGTCCTAAAAAAACAGGCCAAGAGTTTCATTTCCAATTAAGTTAATTTCTGGCATTTATCCACATGGCTTATTTATCAACTGTTTTACATATTATGCTCATCAATAAAATCGGAGTAATTAGATGTATTTAAATGCAGATTCATTTCTCAACCAGCAGGTGGCCCCCTTACAACTCTTTCTACTAACCAGTCAGGCTCTCAAAGCATTGTATGCCTCATAATGTTAAGAGATCAAGGAATGCTACTCAGCCAAATCAACGGGAAATGTTTTCAAAAGTTTTGTAGAACAAAGAAACAAGTATTTAAAACAGCTGCTGAGAAGCCCTAAAGATCAATATATCATTGTTCTCTCCTTTTTGGCACTTGTGGTAATTCCAGTGGATTGCTAATAGTATTGCCACACTACACAAATATAACGAGAGATTGTGTAGTGCAGTTGCTAAGAGTTCCAAGTTAAACTCTTCTTTTGGGACCAAATGGCAGGCAACATGGAAGAGCCATGTTTTCTTTAACATTAAAAAACTGTTGCGGGGGTATACAATTTGGACTGAGACAGTTGTTTTGGGGAAAGGGGGGAGTTAACCCTTTTCCTCCTGAATGATTTCCTTTTATGGATCACCCTTCCAGAGTGTTAGCTGCAGCAGGGAAAAAAGATGTGTGCCTACAATGTCGTATGGCACTCAGTTAAGACCTTATTAGATACCTTTAGGTAAGCCAGTCTCTCTCAAGTATAATTGCTTAATATGGATGCATCTTACAGTGTTTCTTTTATCCTCTGACCCCTCCTCAGTTTGAACAATTACAACAAAACCCTGGTCTTCAAAATGGCTAACAGCCATGAAAAACACAAAGAATCTCCAACTCTTTCAACTAAACCTATCCTTTTCTTCACATAAATGAAAAACTGCTTCTGTATTTCTGCTGGAGCAGTATTGCTGCTGGAGAATTACGGGGATATTTAAAGAAAGTGAAAAGACAGAATGCAATTTTTCTGTTTCATTTACCCACACACTTTAGAATGTCCTCTGTAAGATGATAATTAAAACGCAGGATCAAGCTACAGAGATAAAATTGTAAAGGCAAAAATTAAGCAGGTTACTTAAAACAAATCTCCCCACATTCCAATTTACAGGAAAGAAGTATATGAAGAAAATTGTATTCCTGTTCATGGAGCTTTCCTACAAATTAGCCATATATTTTGCATGATTTTTTTTTTCATGATTAACCCTCCACATTCTTCTGCAAATGAAAGTATAGTTGAAAAGAACAATATATTCTGGTAACTAACTTGAAGGATCTGTGATTTTCTTCCTAAATAGGGAATACAATATATGAGCTAACTGCCCTTTTGATGTTTACAGATTCTTGTACATTGGCCATCTGGTTAGCAGTCCTTTGTAAACAGAACCAGATCCTAGGTACAATATTAACTAAAGACATATAGACTGCTAAACTGTGCAATGCTTTATTCACTCTTTAAAAAGCTAAAGCTTAGCAAACATATGAAATAAGGAAGTAAAAATTCTAGTTAAAATAGGAATGCAACTGACATAAAACATTCAAGAATGCTAGAACCATTAGTAGCTGTCTGATTTCCTTCCTAAGGCAGAAGAACAAGCTACATACTCAGTGGGAAAACTCTGAATATGCATGGAGTGTTTCCCTTTATTGAACAGAATAAAATAATCTTAGTATGTACTAAGTTTTGGAGTGTTCGATGACAAACTATTTGACAAACAGTGAAAGGCTAGTGAGGTAATAAAACTGGAGGGCAAAACAGCACCTGTTAAGAGGAGAAAATAATCTCTCAACTCCCTTAGCAATTGGAAAATTATTAAAATAACCCATATAAAAAAAAGCCACAGGAAATTTTCACCACTACCTATAGATTTAAAATGCAGGTTTTGTATTTAGAGAGAGTGTAACAGACACAGAAGTCCTACTGAAGTAAAGGAATCAACAGGGATGGTGATAGTTTATACTAAAAATTATTTCAAAAAAGCATATTCACAGTTAAGTATTTATGTGTGGTATGAAGTGTCTAAGTAGTTTCTGCTGATGAGATGTTTTGCTGATGAGATGTTTTGTCCAACACAGTAAAAGCACAGGACAAAGCTGCAGGCAGCACAAAACTGGAAAGAGAAGTTGTACATTGAAATGCTAACCTGGAAAAGTGCACAAAAAAAATCAATGACAGTTTCAAAGAAGATTGCGTAAAGTTCAATAAAGTGAATTCAGATATAAAAGACTGAATTTTTGGAGGATACTAAACTACTTTTTAATGTCAAGGTAGCACCTAGCCAAAGTTTCAAAACAGGCTAATCTGTAAAATACTAGGTCACATTCATCTAAGCATTTGCAGTAGCAATCACCATGCACAACACACGTGCATCTATTTGCAACACATGGTTCTCAGGTCCTGATCTCTCCATCTTCAAAGGATATCTTTCATTTTAGGTCTTGCGATGTGACATTAAAAATGGCCTCTGTTCTGATATTGCAGACCTGAAAACTGCATGATTATTTTAGCAGCAGGCTGTCCAAAACATATAGAACACAGGCAGACTACAAAGAGTTTAAAGCTGAAGTTTCCCTTAACCGAAAAGAGGATGGAAGAGAAAAACCCTACGGAAATCTGTGCTGTTTGTCCTCCACTGCTATTAAAAAGATCAGGGCCCCCAAGAGTGGGGACTGGGGGGACACACACATATGTATGTGTGTACAAATATAAAATTACACACTTAGACACATAGTTTGGATCCAGGTCACAAGGGGTGGGGAGAGAGAGGAAGGTGGAATCTTTATCTGGGGGCCCAAGGTGAGAGCCAGCTTGGTATAGTGGTTAAGAGTGGCAGACTCTAATCTGGTTTGATTCCCCACTCTTCCACATAAAGCCTGCTGGGTGACCTTGGTCCAGTCACAGTTCTCTCAGCCCACGCGGAAACAAGCAATGGCAAATCACCTCCAAAGGTCTCTTGCCTTGAAAACCCTATGGGGTTGCCCTACGTCAGCTGTGACTTGATGGCACTTTCTACCACCACCACCAAAATGGCTCTCAGCAGCCCTGTAGCAGTTTATAAGAGGCCTAAACTAGTGTTATTTAGATTACAGGATTATTGCGCTTGAGGCACATTTTCCCTCAACTTCTTTCATATTTTTGCTTGACCAGAAATCATGTTATTTGTTACATATTCAATCACATTAAACTAAAATTCTCTTTGATAGGTATAGAAGGGGCACCTAGACATAATTAATCACAGGCTACAAATGGTATCACTCTGTATATAGTGATAAGCAACACCAGCCCCTCAATAGGCTTTTGTATCCTTAGTTCAAGTTGCCGAGTGCATTCTAGTGATAATTCTTTCTTTTTTTTAAGTGATTAATTTTTGACAAATATTGCTTGTACTGGTAAAGATTAATAAAGGTAAAGGTAGTCCCCTGTGCAAGCACCAGTTCATTACTCACCCATGGAGTAATGTCACAGCCCGACATTTACTAGGCAGACAATGTTTACGGGGTGGTTTGCCAGTGCCTTCCCTAGTTGTTGACACTTTACCCCTAGCAAGCTAGGTACTCATTTTACCGATCTTGGAAGGATGGAAGGCTGAGTCAACCTTGAGCTGGCTACCTGAAACCAACTTCTGTCGGGATCAAACTCAGGTCGTGAGCAGAGCTTTTGACTGCAGTACCGCAGTTTATTACTCTGCGACACGGGGCAGATTAATAGACCATCACATTGAGTTTGGAATACACAAGATAACATTATATAAATTAACATAAATATTAAATTTTATGTATTTCATTCACATTGCAAATGTAGGAGTTATACATTTAAAATATATTCAGGGGCTGGTGGGAAAGAGTAAAGATAAAACATTAGAGGGAAGCATGTGCAATGCAAAGAGACAAGGAGCACTACAGTGAGATTACCTGTCTTCATCATTAGTAGTCAGGAGTCAGAAAATCCAAGATCGTGACAACACACCTTCCACTACTGTTGCCTGCTGCACAACAAATGCAGCAGGAGTAACTTCATACCATATAAATAAGGAAAAGGAATGACGCAGTGCCAACACTGCCTTCATAAGCATCTGGACTGGAGAGATGCAGTTGCCACAACACTCACCTTTGGCTGTGGTCTGGAACCTGGAGCTTGGCTTTGAGAGGACGTAGTGCAGAAGCCATCTGACAACTTTACGCCACCCAATGAAGCAGAGAGTCAAGAGTGTGAATCTATTTATCCACTCCTACAGGTTCAGAATTCAAGATTCCTGTGTGATTATGGCACCTCAGATTCCTAGACGTCTTGCTTAAGACAAGATACTCAGGTGCAGCATCATTAAAGTAAAGACTGGCCCAATAGTCACATCCTCTCCTGAGATTCTCCCTTTTACCTTAATGTTTTTTAAAAATTATTTATTTAAAAAAATTTGTCATCTCCCCTGTAAAAACTATAGCTGTAATATATACACATATACACAGTCTTTAAAGATCAAGGTTTTTGTTAAAGTTTTCCAACACTGTTGAGTTTGTGTGTTCAAATATCCACTGCTGTGTTGGAGAGGAAGGACTGCAGGTGCTCATGAAGATTTTTCGTTCACTTTCACTACAATCCATGCAGCTGCCACTTACTGGGTGGTAAAGGGTCTTGTCCTAAAGAAAACAATTAGAAGTAAATTTACTAGAATAAAGGATCTCCTAGGCACTCAGAAAACAGCTTTACGTGGCAAAGTTCTCTGCTACTTGCCACTTATCAACAAGTATTATTTAATATGTACTTCTAACAAGCAGTGTTCTGTAATACTGACTGTATAATTACTGTGCTTTTGTAAGCTGCCTCAAAGCCCTTTGAACAAACTTATGCAGCTGAAATATAAAAGTGTACTAATCAAGACTGCAGTTTCCCAAATCCAAACTCAACTGGATAATATCAGTGGGAAACATATTTTAAGAAATAAAAGAATCAACTGGCTTTTGCCTTACATACTTTATTCTCCCCTTTTGAATCTTTTTAAGGCTGGTATAAAAATGACTGTGATACACCCCACTCAACTCTGATGCATCTTTTGGTGTATTAAGAATACCACAGTTTCTCACAGCATGCTTAAGGCAAACAAATTACTTCTGCTGTCAGTGACAGAAATGTTACTATACCATACTTTCCCATGGCTAGCATTAAGTGATGATAGGGTTCACTTCTGTTGTGGCTATTGTACCAAAATATTATAATATGAATCATATTATTCAGCGATCAATATAAACAAAAAAGGGAGAAGGAACCCAACCTTAAAAACCAGGGTTGCGTGAAGAAGGTAAAATTATATAATAGAAAAATATTTTTATTTTAAAGTGCTTATATCAGGGTTAAAAACATTAAAAGTAATAAAACAAGGCACAATGGCAACTCATAAGGTTGATAGAAATGCATATGGTGTGTGGCTTAAGTCTATCAACCTTATGAGTTGCCATTGTGCCTTGTTTTATCACTTTCAATGTTTTTAACACTGATATAAGAGCCTTAAAATTAAATCCCCCCCATTATATCATTTTACCTTCACCCAACCTTGGGTACCCAGCTTTCATGTTATTCAGCGTTCCCAGGTGATTGTGATGGTTTGATACATTCTAACTAACGAGTACAAATACTCACTTTTCTGTATTTCCAGAGTTGATTCCCTTTCATTCCATGGCAGTCATAGAGGGTTACTGGGCTGTTGTGGGAAATAGCATCAAAACAGAATTTCTTGGTGTGCTGGGGATCTCCTGGACGGATATCCTCTCGCCAGCTGAATGTGAATACCTGGTTGGACAGACAAACCCTCAGAAAAACAGTTGGAAGACAAAAAACACAGTTCTTTTTATCTATCCCCCCTTTACAGGCTCAATGTGAAGAATAACTGTTCTTCTCTGCCTGGGACAGGCAATTAAGGTTATACCGAGTGCGAAATGTTTCTGCCTCACACTCATACACACAGGTAACAGGAGCAGGCATATCTAGGTTTTTGAGCAGATCCCCACGCTGTCATGGAAGCTCACTGGTGAGCACACACTCTCACCCTCAACTACCTCACAGGGTTGTTGTGATGATAAAGTGGAAGAGCAGATGATGTAACCTGCTTTGGGTCTCCATTAGAGAGAAAAGCAGGGTATAAATGAACTACATTTTCTATTACATACTATAAGTAGAGTATTCTTTATCCAGAAATCCCATAACCAGACTTATCGAAAAACCGGACCCCAAGAGCTGGCATGCAGGCAGATCTGTGCTGCCTGCTTTCAATGTTTCCTCTCACCTACAATGCAGAGCACACTGCATTGTAGGAGGAGACTGAAAGCCTGCTGTTGTTTGTTTTTGCTCTTGTTTAACAGCTGATACAGGTATTCTGGTGAGACAGTTACACCTTTGCTTTCTAATGGTTCAATGCACACAACATTATTAAAAATAGTGTTTAAAATTACATTCAGGCTATGTGTATAAAGTGTATATAAAATATAAATGAATTTGGGTCCCATTCCCAAGATATCTCATTATGCATATGCAAAAATTCCAAAATATTCCAATGTACGGATAGATCCAAAATATGGAAAACTTCTGGTCCCAAGCAGTCCAGATAAGGGATACCCAACCTATATATTCTAATTGCATAGTAATACCCAGTTTGCATTAAAGGTACAAAACTGAATGCAACATTAGCCATTTTCAGACATTCTGAGAGGGTAAAATGAACACACATGGGCAAGGGGATTGGGATTGTAGCAGCAAGCATTGTCCCTGATCTACATGTGCTCTTCAATATGTTCTAATGAACTTGCATGTGTACATGCACAGGCTTTTTTCTGTTCAATCAGAAACCCCAAAAAACGGGGTCGCCAGTTGTGTAGACTGAGCTGTATCCTTGTATAATATAGGTATATAGTCCAACAAAAACCTATAGGTTGAAGTGGAGCTTGCTGCTGCAATTTTCCTCCTTCCACATGTTTAACAGTTTCTGAACCAAAACCAGGCATGAAATAAATCCAGAAAATCCTGTTCTTTATCTTGGGATGGTAGAAGCAGAAGATTACATAGATGGGAAGGAAAGAAGATGAACTGTTAGTTAGAGGTCAAAAAATTGAAGAGCAGAAGTACAATGGCAGCCTTGGCAAATTTGTTGAATGGATACTTCCAAAGAACACAGAAGGCAGTGACTTGTTTTCTTGGGTAAAGACCTTTAGGGGAAAGAGGTCAAATACAAATTTTCAATTTGACATAATCATTTATCAATATCATTTCCTTCAAGTGAAACCTATTGGCAATGAAAATGACGGTCAGAAACAACAAGTGGGATTAGTGTAGTATTAAACAGTTTAGGAGAATGAAAATCGAACAGTAAACCTATAATGTAACTATAAACTCTGCAACACAGTTCTGTAATGTGGGGTTGTTAGAGCTGTATAAGCATACATTCACTTGAGAGGGCAGCAGGGAGATTTTTTCAACTAAAGTAGTACCCTGCTTGTTCAGTGATGAGAAGACTTGACAAGCCAGGACATTATGGATGGAAGTAATTGTTTCACATTGCCACTGTTAGCATTAATAAAAACAAAGGAAATTGGTCTCTCTTTATGGAGGAATTAAGACCAAAAAAAGCAATTTCAACATCCACATTCATTTCAACAAACAACCCAACATATAATTGCAAATGAAACTCTCTGACACAGCCATGGTTTATTTTTGGGCTGTGTTTCAAGGTAAATTAGGTGACCCAGCATGTGTTTTTCATATGGATTAAGTCAATTGAGACTTAGCACAGAGGATTCTTTGAATAACTGTGAAGATGGTGTCATCATCCTTCCTCCACTCCCCACTTCATCTGATCAAATGGGCTTTAATAATCATATTGCCTGTCCTGAGTAGGACAACAAGACACCTTCAAAGCCTTGAAAGGAAGACTATTCATGGCAAAAGAGTGGCTTGCATACTGTTTACGGTGAGTCTCTCCTCCTTGAGAGTAGCACAGAGAGTCATTCCTCCATGGAGGCATCCATAGTAGGAGGCTGACTAGAGGGGCTAAGAGGATTTGACACTCCCTTCTACCGGAATCCTCCCCAGTGTCGAACTGAGGTGTTCTATACCCACAATGTGTTTTCCTACCAAGAACTTCAGTTTATTTACAAATAGCATGTTTACTTGGTACTTAGGTCATAAGCTATGCTACATTCCACTCCCTAAGCAAAAATCCTTTTATTGCTACCACAGCACCCTAAATCTATTAGAATACTTCAGCAGTTTTTACTTTGCAAAAACACACACTATCTGTTTATACAATCCTCCTATGCAATCCAAGAATAAGCTTGTTCTACAAAAAATAAAGAACATATACCTGTACATTGTTCCAGGCTGCTTCTCCTCTGCCTTTCACACAAGTTTCGATTCTTAGTGGTGAACCCAGGGCTCCGTGTTTGGTATCTGCACAGAGACCGGTCCCTACATTACGGATCTGCAAGAGTAAGTCAATGATTAGTTCTGCAAGTATCGTTTGGGCATACTGGAAGCCATGAAAAGAAAAAGTGCTTAAAATGTTCTCTTAAATTGGTATTAAAACAAAACCTGATGTAAGAGTGACAATTTTTAAAAAATGGGTACAAGGCTCAATAACTGAGAAACTAAAAGAGGAAGCCAGAGCAATCAAAAAGGAATTCAATCAGCATATTCAATATAAATAAATCTGGCCTGGTAGTCATTTAATAAGCAAGTAAGAATGAAGCTTGGTGGCCCTAACTGGTTTCAAAATAAACTATTTTTTAAGTTCGTCAAAACTTTGGATTTATTATCCATTTCTTCCTAGCCTACCCAGGTTCCCTTATCAAAGACTCAAGTTGTATGCACCATGAGTTTAGTGCACATGGATTTCTACAGTTTAACTGAACTTAACACTAGGCGGTTCTGAAACTAAGTCAAAGCCACTTTGACTTAGAGATATAAACAAAGCCTAAATAAATGGTCCAAAACCTTGCAAAAAGATGTCCTGACAGGGATAATTGTATGTTCTCTGTTTTTAAGCTACGGCCGGTCATATTTCCATATTTAAGTGCCTTATATACAAAAATCTTCATTTTGCTAAGTCTTTCCGGCTGTCAGCCATGAGAACTTTGCAACCAACTCTACACCTCTTTTCCCCCTCCCCACTAAACAAGAAGTTTACTGTTGGACTGGACAGGAGGAATACGGAGGCTGTTGTCTTTCTGAAATATGGCATCTTACTCTTTTTTCCCCTTCTTTTCATCAGAAAACAGTATCAAGACTGTGACATTAAAAACTGGTTATTTCTAGTTCTAACTGAAATAAAATTACAGACACGCTCGGGTCAATTCCAGCAAGCAGTCCTGTTACAATCAAGCATAAACGAAGCTACATGCATAACAATGTGCTGCCTACACTCGGGGATGGAAGCAGCAGGTACTGGAAATCCTGTCGTTAGGTCTGCAGCCACACCCCAAGGCATGGCTGGGTGGGGATCCTTGGTTTCGTCTGACATTGCTGAGTTTCTTGAATGAACCAACCTCTCCCCAGGCCGCTGCTGGAGGCTCCACCGGCGGGTAGAACTTTGGCAAATCCCAAGCGACTTCACTCATGAACCACTTGAAGCTTTTGCAGTTGAGATTATTACGGAGTTCCTTCTGAGCAGTCACATCGCCTGCAGAGAGATGTCGATATTCGGGTCGTCTCTGGTAAATATATTCTGCATATTCATCCATCCACACTTCAGCTACACGCTTCAGGTTCTACACAGGTGCCAATATTTTTGCAAAGAACAAGTGGGGGGAGGGGGGAAAGCATATCCATGAGCTGAACTTGAACTAGACATGTAACAGAAGGTCTCAAAAAGATTCCCACACAATTATTGCAAGTGAAATTGCTCTATTAGTGGCACGTATGAATGTTAGGAGAAGTTCTGGGTTTAAAAAACAGATTTCTACTGTTATAGTCACAGGGTTCAGTTCCTTGTGGTTGACAAGGCAGCCTACAGATTTTTACTTCAGTAATGTCTACTGGTCCACTCGACCAGCCACTTTCTAGAAGGCAGGCTGAGTGCTGTCCTGCTCAGTTCCCTCTTAACAACAGTGGCGCCTAGAACAGAACAGATAATCTAGTTGACCTATGACGGGTGCCCAATGTAGATACTTTGAAAACAACAAAAAGTAGTTTTTGCTCCTTCATGGCTCATGCTGTCCCATATCGAGAAGGCTGACTAGCTGCCCTAGGTCAAAGCAAGCATGAACAAGAACTCTGCAGAAGAGCAAGAGTCCAGTAGCACCTTAAAGACTAACAAAATTTCTGGCAGGGTATGAGTTTTCGTGAGCCACAGCTCACTTCTGAAGAGCTGAAGAAGTGAGCTGTGGCTCACGAAAGCTCATACAATGCCAGAAATTTTGTTAGTCTTTAAGGTGCTACTGGACTCTTGCTCTTTTCTACTGCTAGTGACAGACTAACACGGCACTTGCCAAACTGTAGCATCTGCCTGTGAGCCTCAAACCCAGAACTTACAAAGGCTGAATTAAATCAGGCTATCAGTAACAGAATTCACCAATAAACAATATCATTGTGAAACTAGACACATAATTTAGTCAATAAGGGGCAAATGAGAGGGAAGGGATGGCATAACGGCTTTTTGTTGTTGTTTCTTCCTTTCCCCACCAGAGGGAGCGCCTACCCATTTAAAACACCCATTTTTGGAAGCCAAAAACACTCCAGTTTTTATTTGAATTTTACTAACACTGGAAGGGCAAATTATTTTTAAGCACCAGCAACTACCTTCTTCATATACAGTTACACTGGCAATTTCCCCTCAAACTGGCAACTTCATCTTTTTAGATGTAGAAGTAAATACTGCAGGTTAAGACATGCATGTATTCATTGGGACTTTATGGCTTTGTAACTGACCAAAAGGGCAATTTCAAATGCCCTGCCAATTATATTAAGTGTAATTTAATTACCTTATTGTTCCTTTATTGAAGGGTGGTTTTGCAGTTAATAATAATAATAATATATTTATACCCCACTCTCCACCCGGGCTCAGGACAGCTCAAAACAGATAAATAGGCACATGACTACTTAAACACTCTACCCCAATTTAAACAGCACTATAATGTACTTATACAGATGGCACCTAAACATTGGTTCTTGTAGGTTATCCGGGCTGTGTGACCGTGGTCTTGGTATTTTCTTTCCTGACGTTTCGCCAGCAGCTGTGGCAGGCATCTTCAGAGGAGTCACACTGAAGGACAGTGTCTCTCAGTGTCAAGTGTGTAGGAAGAGTAATATATAGTCAGAAAGAGGTTGGGTTTGAGCTGAATCATTGTCCTGCAAAAAGTATCAAAGGTAATGTGCTAATCACTGTCCTGAAAGTATCAATAGCCATGCGGATTAGCTTTGGATTTCACACATTAACAGATCACTTTATGATACAATGGTTCCATATTAACATACCACACCCTCATTAGCACATTACCTTTGATACTTTTTGCAGGACAATGACTCAGCTCAAACCCAACCCCTTTCTGACTATATATTACTCTTCCTACACACTTGCCACTGACAGACACTGTCTTTCAGTGTTACTCCTCTGAAGATGCCTGCCACAGCTGCTGGCGAAACGTCAGGAAAGAAAATACCAAGACCACGGTCACACAGCCCGGATAACCTACAAGAACCAATGAACTCTGACCGTGAAAGCCTTCGACAATATTTTGGGCACCTAAACACTTCACCTAAGAAGGATGTGTAAGAACAGGTAGCTCCCATTGATGTTACTTCTATCCTTAAGCGGGGGAGGAGCGGCGCACGGTCAACAGCGGCGCCTACAGTTAAAAATGGGTGAAGAGTTCAAGAGGAAAACGCTAAATTAATAAAAAATAAAGGAATCCTGAGACCATTTGGAGATTATTTCGGTGCAGAAAGAAAGGGTTTGCTCCTCCTTGTTCTTTCATGAAATAAGCACCTCTTGTTCTCATACCCGGGAAAGCAAATGTTTGCCATTCTTAATTTCTGGACTGTCCATCAAAGACAGAAACAAGCTTGCCATGTTAACAGGTAACTTCTTTTGGCACAATGCAAGCTAAAGAAAAAGATGAAATCTTTTCTAGAAAATTTTGTTCCCTGGGTTTGGTGAAGATGCAAAGGAAGCACAGTATGAAGAGCTCTTACCCTTGCAAGGCTAACTCCTGTTGGCACCTTATAAGGGACATATTTTCTGTAGATATGGCCTACTCGGGAGCAAGGAATATCTTCCATGCGACCCCCACACATCCAAACCTGCGAGGCGGTAGAAAAAAATAAGTATAAATCAGTTTTCTTTAAAAAGAATGAAATCAATGCCTTTCAAGTCATCCATAATAAGTCACTGTGGTACAAAGTTTTGTTTACCATACATACATTCAAATCTCATGTGTATTAAGTGCTGTCAAGTTGCTTCTGACTCATGGCGACCCTATGAATCAATGTCCTCCAAAATGTCCTATCTTTGACAGCCTTGCTCAGATTTTGCAAATTGAGGGCTGTGGCTTCAAATCTCATCTGTACTGCTAAATCTGGCTGTTGGCTTTCCCAGCTACATGTATCTGATAATGTCTAAACATCATGACAGTCATAAAAGCACTGCAAAATTCTACACCAAGAAGAGGAAATAACCTAACATGTCATTTGGGAAATGAAGAATCAAAACCAGGGCACAGCTCTGCCTTTGGTGACTTTTGTAAAAAATATTTCCCATCAAGTTGTAGCTAACTTACAGCAACCCCATAGGGTTTCCAACCCAAGAGACATTCAGAGGTGGTTCACCATTGCCCACTTCTGTGTAGCAACCCTGGACTTTCTTGGTGGTCTCCCATCCAAGTACTAACCAGGACCAACCCTGCTTAGCTTTACAAGATCTGATGAAACAGGGCCAGTGTGGGCTATCCAGGCGAATACTGAATGTTAATGCCTATTTTAACTTGACTTGCACAAATATGACTATTTCCTATGCACAGCTAGGATAAAACAACTCCAAACAGCAATTACAGGGAACATCACAGGATTTTTGTTTTATGTATTAACACCTGACTGAAAATTCTGCAAAAGTGGTACAAATGTGCCTTTCTGTGTAATATACTGTAGGCTTGCAATTAGCTACAGCCCATAACAAATTAAAATCCTTATTTTGTATTAAAAATTGAGCATCATCTGATTACTTTCAGAATTATGGCTCAATTAATGTTCTAGCTACTGCAAGAGACATTGAGCCTATGCCAACATTCTATAAGAACTTCCTTTCATACTAGATTATATATGGATATAATTTTTGCCAGCTTCAGTGAGTGAAGTAGATCTACTGTTGAATGCAGGCATTCCAGTAGGCTTAAACATGAACTTAAGTGCTTCAATCAGTAATAATGTACTTAATCTGTTTTAAACTATCAAAGGCATTTATAAACAGACTGGCTCCTGAATGACTTAAAGATTGTCTGGCCATGTTTGCTAAGGTAAAACAGTTTAATGTTCCAACAAAGGTTTCATTAAGGCCACTGTTGGTTGGCTGCCCCAACAGCGTCAGACTTCCTGCTTTTATTCTGCACAAGAATCTCAACACTGAACTGACCTTTGGCTGCCTTTTCAATATAAATTTAACCGTTATGGTTAGCAGCGTTGAAGCATTTGCTGCTGACCAGTGACGTTGACAGGTGATAGTACTTTCCCCCTGTGCGTTCATCAGTTCCAGAATGTGAAGTGAGCAGCTTCAGCAAGAGACTGCTTTTCATCAGTAGTCAAAATGTTGAGGAGATGCTTAAGCAAAAATACTGCGAAAATACTGGGTGATCATCCCCCCCACCCAATGCCATAGTACTACTACTGTGATTGGGAAGATTCTGCAGAAAATTTGTTTACATTAAGCCATAGACGGTGTTCTGCTAGCACAAAACTATTTGATAAAATAGTTGATTATTTGAATACCACCTTTCTGCCAAGGAACGTGGTATGCTGCATGCAAACTCTAACCATTTTACGTTCACAACAACACTGAGTAAAATTAAGCAGCCAACTCATGGTGACCTCTTATAGGGTTTTCAAGGCAAGAGGTGGTTTTGCCAGTGCCTTCCTCTGCCCAGCAACTCTGGTATTCTGTGGTGGTCTCCCATCCAAATACTAACCAGGGCTGACCCTGCTTAGCTTCCAAGATCTGACAAAATCGGGCTATACCATGCTGCCTTCCCTCCTAAGAGACTAGCATTACAGCATGGCAAAAACTATTGTGTAAAACCCCTATCTAGACAAATATAGTAATAACTTTAACTATTCATGTAATGAAATGTGTTATTCTACAATCTCAAAAGACTACCTTTAATTTAGAGATTATAGAATAACTGTGAAATGAATATAGAATATAAAAATAATTTCTTTTTGGACCATATAACAATTCTGCCTATTCACTGGCTTATGAACGGACTGAATTCTATGTGGGTCCATGAAGATATACTGCAAATGTTATTTCCATCATACTTAAGAAGCTCCACTCTGCATCTTTAAATTTTTTCTCATGCTTTCAGCTGATGATTTGTCATGAGAATATAAATCCAATTTCAAAACCAGGCTTCCTATTCATTTTCACTGCTGCTTTGATTCATTTTATTAGCAACTCCTTTGTGTAGTGCCAGATTTAATTACAAACTGAATAAAGGAAATTGTCAGTTCTCATTCTAAAAAGAAGGGACAGCAGAAAGGTAACCTCTTATGGATTAGAAGCATTTTTTTTTAAGTTACAGATCTGAAGACAAAAAAAAATCAAACATCTGGAAAGAAATTCCTGAGGTGACAACCAACAGACATATGGATTGAAATCAAAGACAACACTCACCACTGCATTTGGGGAATGTAATTATTTTGAGGCAGAGGAAATGTTTGATTCTTGGGCAGCTGGAGCAGTAGACCCAGGAGACTATTTTCTGTTTATTCTACAAAGAATAGGTCTTAATTCCTCTCCACATTAAATAATCTTCACTAACCAAATGAAAACTGGGGTTCCAGAAACAGCACTACTTCCAGTGATTTTCTCTCGTTTTAAAAATCTGTGCACATGCACAGATGGCAGGAGGAACAATAGTCATAAAAATGCCCCAGGAAGGATATTGTAATGTTAGAAGATCAATTCTAAGTGAAACCAACTACGCCTCACAAGACTTCCCTGGGAGACCATGCATTCTATTCTTTGACCTAACCGTCCACTAGACAGCATGACATGCCATTTGCACCTATTATTTTTCCTTTGGAACAAAAGCAAGCACCAGGGAGGCCAACATTTCTAGATAAAGGTAGCAAGATGCATGTGAGCTAGATTCAGAAGCAAAGCTCCCCTCCTACAAGAAAAGTATAAATAAGTACCAACAGGAAGCAGAGCAAAAATAGCAGGCTGCTGGTGGGAAGTGCATTAATGTGAGGGAACGAGGAGTACACCAGAATAAGCAGAAAGAAGCAGCCATGCTCAACATCCACTAAATCCTGAGCATTGGACACCAAATTTTAAATCTCAATAATCCACTTAAAAATTAACCTCTTGCAGCAAGATGTACTATAAAATGATCTATGCAAACTTTATACCAGATTGAATTGCTAGAGTTCAGACTATCTAAGGGGCCAGTTTATACATCAAGTCTATATACACACACAACAGTGGCTCCAAAGCATCAGATAGGTCAGAAAGATGCCATTCTGTAGCTCGAGTGCAGAACACCCTTATTTCTCTGACCAATCTGGTTCTGTGGAAGACAGCATAGCTCCTCTTACCTGCACAGTTTAGACTCTGGAGACAGGATAGACCCTCAACTATGCATTAAAAGAATGGATGTGGACTGAAAGTTAAAATCTATTATTGTTCTTGTCATTCACTTTCTTAAACGCTTTTTAAAATTTAGAAATGCCAGGCTTAAAAAAGCCCTACTCTGACCATGCCTTTGCAAAGCAGCTAAGTGTGCATAGTTTGCATGCAAGAGATCTGTAGCCCTTGCTTGGATCCAACAAAGGGTCTCCATGTATGGTGTGGGGGCACCTTTTACCAACCACCCTCCTGTGGCAGTCCCCCCCATGCTTTCTCTGGGGAGTCCCCTTTCCCTAGCAGCAGCATTTGTAGGGGTATTTGAGCTGCAGGGGAGGAAGGAAGTAGGGAAGACACCTGTATTTCATTGAAACTGGGCCTAACATTTTGAATTTGAAGGAAAGAGTGCAGAGAGAAAAAAACTAATGGATGCAAATGATGGTTTCACAAGATATAAGCAATCATTACAGCTGATTGTTAAGATAAAAATTGTGTAATTTCTCCAAACTGCATTTTATTTTTCAGTACAGTCTAGCTGTATTATTTGCTTGTCTTATAAACCATCATTATAGATATACTTAGGCAATAACCAAGATGTCTATGAAGATGCCAAGGTGTCATATTTTATTACCACTTACCACTGACTATCACAGATTTCAATGCCACTTAGATTTAATAGGCATTCATATTTTCATTCTTCCACATGAAAAGGAATGTTCCTATTTGACCATTAATTATTTGGAAAGGAAATTTACTTGATAGAAGTTATGAAAGCTGGAGAAAGTACCTGAACATAGCCTGAGACAACATTCCATTTTTATTCATGCTGCCTTACTTTGAATTAAAATGCAGGCACTGTATAAACAATAACAATGCATGGTAGTTAAAGGCACAAAAATATTGCTAAAACATTAAAATGGTAAATTCACTCCATTTAAACAGTAAACTCACTTTATTCTGGTCCAACTCATTATTTTAAAAATAAAAGGATGGATCCAAATTGTGGAAATAAATATTCCATTTCCCCTTTCCCCAGCAATTGCACAACACTGCTGCTGAGGATCAGGGGAACATGTATAAAATAATATGACATGTGGTATAGAGTACTGTTATCAAAAATGAGAATTGGTCAAAATTGCTCCCTCCCACTTATTCTTGCGTATATGTGTGTGTACACCCCTACTCTCAGAGTGCTGGAGAAAACAGTGTTGCTTACCTGTAACTGTTGTTCATCGAGTGGTCCTTTGTGCAGGCACACATGGAGACTGCGCATGTGCAGGCCAGCCGCAGACATCTAATTGGAAAGCTTCTTAAATTTAGCCCAGCAACAAGGATTGTTCCCCCCTCCTCTCTGTCAACGGTCCTTCCTGCCCTTTTGGACACATGACAGAGGGGCGGGGGAGCAACCTTCCCTCAGTTCTCCTTCTGTTACCGTGGAAAAAGACCCACAAGGCAGTGAGTCAGTCCACAGCAGGGAAGGAGGGAGGGATGTGTGCCTGCCCAGAGGACCACTAGATGAATAACAGTTACAGGCAAGCAATAATGTTTTCATCTTCGTGGCCTCTGTGCAGTTCCACATGGGAGAATAGCACACTCACTTACTGTGGAAGTGGGTGTGAGGCTGATCATTGAAGAATGGATTGTAATACCACTTTTCCCACAGCAGCATCTGTTCCTGCACTGACATTCAGCAGGTAGTGTCAGACGAACGTCAAAGGTGTGGATGACTTCACTGCACAGCATATGTCCTGCAGGTCAACGTGCGAGGCAAAGGCAGCTAAAGAGGCATGTGTCTGCATATTAACGTGCACATTAATGTGAACAGTGCCTTGGATTGTAGGATCCACGGCTTCAGGAGGAGATGGCTTCCAACCCCAAGGGGTCAAAGCCAAAGGTTCCTTCAGAGGCAAGGATGCCTTTGAAGTTGATGGGGCTGACAACCCATTCTTTGCATGTTTAGAGCCCGATTTCTTCAAGTGCTTCGAAGAAGAGGAATTCTTTTACTTTTTGGAAGACTCCAAAAGTGGTTCGAAACCCACTCTCTTCGAGCCTGAAGGAGATGACTTCATCTTGTAAGTCTGAGGTGGAGGCATCGACATGGTGGACGGGGATTTCATTTCTGGGGGTCCAAATTCTACAGGGAACTTTATAGCCCATTCCCATAATGTGGCTTTCAGCCTCAGATCATGTTCCTAGCAGGCTTTGGGGGTAAACAGGGCACATGCCTGGCAAGTAGTAGCTAACCAAGTGTTCTCTAACCATGGCGGCAGAAAGAGAACTGAGGAAAGGTTGCTCCCCCGCTCCTCCGTCATGTGTCCAAAAGGACGGGAAGGACCGTTGATGGAGGGGATGGGGGAGCAATCCTTGTTGCTAGGCTAAGTTTAAGAAGCTTTCCAATTAGAAGTCCGTGGCTGGCCTGCGCATGCGCAGTCCCCATGTGTGCCTGCACAGAGGACCACTCGATGAACAACAGTTACAGGTAAGCAACACTGTTTTCTCCAGCACTCTGAGGGTAGGGGTATACACACACATATGCACTTTCTCTTACGCAAGAATAAGTGGGAGGGAGCAATTCTGACCAATTCTCATTTTTGATAACAGTACTCTATACCACATGTCATATTATTTTATACAGGTTCCCCTGATCCTCACCAGCCCAGGTGAGGTATGCTTCAGGTCAAATATCTAACCCTGAAACCAGGTCATCCCTCAATTGCTCAGTGCAAAAAAATTAAATCCAATTTGTAACCTCATTTATGTGTTAGGCCCAACACAATTAGATAGAGGCCCAAGACAGTCAAAAAGAGTATAAAATCCTTGGCTGTTCCTGGTGAGGTATGCTTGGTATGGATATTGAAATCCCCCAGAACAATCAGTCTAGGAGTCTCCAGTACCACATCTGCTAACTCATGAAGTGTGCCCACTGGGGAACTAGGTGGCCGGCAGACAAGAGGAATGCCTAATCAATCTTTAGTCCCTAGTGTAAGGAGCATACCATTAATGCCAGTGACAGTTTGCCCTGGAAGTTTGTGAAAGTTGAAGGACTCATGGAGGATAATAGCCACACCTCCCCCTTGGCCAGTTGGTGGAGGACAGCATTCCAATTGATAGACATGTTTCTGTTAAGCAAGCCAGGTCATTTTCTTCTTACAGCAACATCTCATCGGGTAAAGCAGTTTTGTGCTTCACTGATCTGGGGTTGACAATATTCGTGTAGACGTGGGGGGAAAGGAGGCCTTGGTATCATCAACTCTCGGGATGCTACGGAGGTTAGACAAGCAGCCAACAACCTTGCCTAATACTGGCCATTTTTTTATAAATCCCACCCCCATACCTACCAGCTCCCATTTGCAATGAAACAGTGCATTCCTCAAACATCCCGTTCCAGGTAAGGATTACACACAGCTCCTAGTAATAAACCTCCCCAACAACCCATAACCAACCTTCCAGTATTCACACAGTAAGCCAGTCAGGGCAAAGTCCAGGGCAAAGTCATGATGTGCTAGGGACAGAGTTGTCTAACAGGCATTGTTCTCTGTAGGTATGGTTTCTGGTTTCCGGGTGAGTAACTCTCTCTCCATTTGGGGTCCTTCTTTTAAATAATACAATACGGACACTATATAGAGGTTTTAAAAGCCTAAATATCTGATTTTTAACATTTCAATTATATAAAGCATTTCTGGTTTAAAATAAAACTGGAATTTTACACAATCCTGTTAAAACCCACATTTATTATCTCTTTAAAAGGTTAATTATGGCCATCTATCAATTAAATTGCATTCAAAGCTACTTTTCTATGTTTAAAAAGGAATGATGAGGGAAAGTGTCTTGTAGGAATTTATTATTATGGGCTTCCTATTGTGCCTGACGACTAGCAAGTCATCTCAGGTGCTTGGTCTGAAGATACGCAACCTATATATTCAAGTTCATCCACTGAGCCCAAAAATTGTCATCCTGCATCCAGTGATGTGTTTTTTCTGGAAAAATCTGAATTGGAATATTTTCCAGAAAATGACCCTTGTGTACTCACCGTGAAGGGTCCTTCTCTCTGAGGTAAGAAGGGCATCTTCAATTCTGGGTGGTTCTCATTTGCTTGCCCGGGGAGGCAGGAAGAAAAGGGTTAAAAAGGGTTCCGCCTCCTGCTCCACGGGCAGGAAACCATTCCTTTCAGTTTTCTATTCTTAACGAGCTGAAAATTAACATTGAAAGAATAGGAACAAGGAAACAGGAACAACTGACTAGGAAACTCGACAATAGGTTGCAACATTTAAACAACATCATGAGTTAGTAACTGGGTTTCCTAGTTGACCTAAGTAATCCCTTGTAAATATACTGCCTCTTTCCCCCCTTTATTTTATTTGTATTACATTTCATTTTCAGTCTCTTCTTCAGTCTTCTCATCCGGGTGGGGAAGATGCCCTTACCTCAGAGAGAAGGACCCTTCACGGTGAGTAAACAAGGGTCATTCACCATTGAGGGAAGGGCATCTTCAATTCTGGGACCTCCAAGAGCTGTCCCTTGTTACGGGTGGGAATGTCATTCGCTCGTCACCTGTTGAAGGACTTCCTAAGGCCGCATCTGCTGAGGAAAAGGGATTTATTCTATAGTGCCGTACGAAGGTTGAAATAGACGACCAAGTGGCCGCTTTACAGATGTCCTCCACAGAGGCTTGTCTTGCGAAGGCTGCAGAGGTCGCTGCACTACGCACTGAATGTGCTGTAATGCCCTCCGGAACCCGACTGGAGGAGTATGCTTGGACGATACATTGTCTGATGACCTGGCTGATAGAAGACTTAGATAACTTGTTACCCTTGCTGGCCGGAGACAAGGAGATAAACAGAGCTTTGGTCTTTCTAATGGATGCTGTGCGGGCGATGTAAATCTTTAAGGCCCTGTGCACGTCCAAGGTATTCCAGTCCTTCTCCATTTGGCAGGATGGATTTGGGCAAAAGGACAGAAGGTGGAGCTCCTGGTCTCTGTGAAAGGGAATAAAGGTTGGGTCTGGGCGCAGAACCACTTTGTCTTTATGGAAGACACGTAGTCCCTTGTTAATGGAAAGAGCGCCCAGTTCAGATACTCTTCGAGCCGAAGTGATGGCTACTAGGAATAGAATTTTCATCCAGAGTAGGATCACTGAGGTATCCTTGAGGGACTCAAAGGGCGCCTTGGTTAATGCAGACAGTACAATATGTAACCGCCAGGTTGGAAATCTGTGTACTGTGGCTGGAGAAACTTGAGTTGCTCCTTTCAAAAAGGTACAGAATCTAACTCTCTAGGAAAAATAGTGCAGAGCTGCTACAAAGCGTGCACTCCCTGGCAAAGGCAGGATGAGAAACTGAAAGGGGTGGTTTCCCGCCCATGGAGCAGGGGACGGAACCCTTTTTAACCCTTTTCTTCCTGTCTCCCCAGGCAAGCAAAGGAAAACCACCCAGAATTGAAGATGCCCTTCCCTCAGTGGAGAATTATCTGATACCCTAAAAACATTACAATATCCCTTCTACCATGTGAGAACAGAGAAATTCTAGAGCTGTGGTTGTGCAGTTCAAATCAAAATATGTGAATTAATAACTCGACTTTTTGATTGCATATATTTATGGCTTTATCCCCTTCTTCCCCATTTACAAATCAACAAAATATACATGTATTCTCTCACACACAATTCCAAGGGCTAGTCACCAGAAAAAGATTAACTGCAATTTTGAAACAACAAGCTTCCATAATACTGAATTGGCAATGACATCCATTCACTGTTATTAATTTAAGAAAACAGTAAATATTTAGAAATGGGTCATTTTCTACAGGCAAACAAAGCACTAGAAAAATTTCCACCTCTCATCCCTACCATTTGAGATCATTCACTGAGGCCATCTGGGTGAGTTATGCTTCCATTTTATGCACAAATAGTGCTTTACTTTCCATCTCATGAAACAAAACTACTTTACCCAGTAACTACTATCCCTTGCATCTAGAAATTTTCAGGCATACAGTTTTGCTTAGTATTCTTGCAGGTGTATGGGGGCGGGGGGCAGGTGGAAGTGCCAAATCAGAAATCTGCCTCTTGTCTAAGCAGCTATAAGTCTGTCATGCAAAAGGCATGACCAAGGGTTTTAGGTTATGTTACCAGGCTGTAGAAAGGCTCTTATAGTAGTACACCAATGTTTCAGTTGTTTTGGTAAACTAGTATGAACACAGGCACACATTTCTCTTGCATCCAGAAGACTAAAAGCATGGGGCAGTGGCAGACTTCTTTCGGAACAGTTTCCCAAGATGGTTCTCACTACCTGTGCTGCTAGCCCCCACCTATGCTATTTGGCAACGAGTAGGAACCTGGAGATGGACTCCTCCTAAAGACGTAGTCAAGCTTGCACCTACAGGCACTAATCATTTTGGGACTTTGTAGGAAACACCAAGAATGCAGAAGTAACACTATATATCAAAATAATGTACCCTCTGTGACAGAATAGCTAAATAAGGAGGGATGCTGCAAAATCCTATGTGACCTTACATGAAAAAACAAAACCCCAAACCGCTAAAAAATCTTCACAGCAGTTAGTTCAAATAATTTCCCTATCAAATTGAACCTAAATTGTACATTACCGAAGTCTACCTGAAGAAAGCTGGCCTGAGTACCAACAAATGCATCGTAAAAGCTCAACCACTGAATGGGCTGTTTTCATCCACAGAAAGCCTATCAAAAAACCACTCCATGATAATGTAATCTGTGTGGAGAAGCATGCCCTTCCTACAAGCTACATAAAACAAGATATTTGGATTTTTTGTTGCCATGCACACATGCACTAATGATTAAATAAGGAAGCTCTCTATGTGAAAGTTAAATCTTCATTATGTGTACGCTTCATAGTTTTGAAGAGTTTCCTCTATCTAAATGCAGTAATCAGTGTAACTCATTTCAACAGTGAGCTTTTTTTATCTTAATCTCTCTCCTGGAACTGCTAGAAATGAATGGTTTCCCCCTTCTTATATTCTTATGCCAAGCTGATTTCTTAGCAAAAGAAATGAAAATACTTGATTAAAATAGGTTTCAAACTTGAAATATGAAAATTTTCCCACTTGTTTGGGTTATTTAGAAGATGCTCAAAGTCAATTCTTTGTACTCAATTGCCAATAGGATCACAGCATCTTTTATGTAGCTTTTAACTGACTGTGAGGTTTCATAGCTTTGTAAATTGTTTCTCTTCTTTTTTTGCTATGAATAGACCTTTTATTCTTACAGATTCAACAGAATAATGAAATTTGTCAGCTACATGTGAATGCATCAATTTATCTTAATTTCTGAAAATACACTGAGCCTCTTTCAGTTAAATATCATTTTCTGTCACACAATATATAAAAGAGAGGTCTCCTTTGCTAGGATTAATTAGAGTGAATTTAACCCATCATAAATTATCATCTTTGGCCTGGAATAAAAGGCACGACTTCAGAGGGAGTAAGTGGGCAGATGAATGGTCTTATTTCCTGCAATCAAGCAGTGAGTCTGCTCCAGCATTTCAAAGATAAAGAGCTTGCATAGTCACTGTCATCACTCTTGGAAGCCACTGCTTCAGAAAAGGTCCAACTCAGAAAAAGATGAATGCTGATTCTGCACCCCCCACCCTCAGAGCATTGTATTATTACACCATTCCTTTACATACAATTGTAGAAAGGCTAAATGGAACAACTGTGAAGGAATCTCAAAGGGGAAACAAGAAACCTTTAGTATGTCTTTATTACTCAACTTTGGGTAGAAAAAGCAATGGGAAGAAAGAGTCATTTGCTGTGCTTTAATTGCCAAATGAATGCTGTTTGATGGGTTCTTATAACATCAAGTAGGTCAAATTTAGAAAACTATTTGAGGAGAACAGAGTACAAAATTCTAACCATTTCATCAACAGAGGGATGTGTTGCTATTTGAAAAAGCTATATTATCCACCTGGTTCTTTGTTCACATCTGATTGATTCCTAAGACAGTGTGATTTATTCAGCTGGATGCAGGACCAACTATAAGAGATATGCTAATTACCTCCTAGAAGGAACTCTAAAGTGAAAGCAAACTTATACAAACGCATTCCAAATAGGGAATGCGTTTGTATATTAGTTGTTTATTAATATTAGTTGTTTCTTAATTTAATACTTGCCTGAAAACACTTGGTGAATTGTACCAAAAGTTTCAGAGTTGCATTTATCCTGGTTAACTAACTGTACTCAATAAATGTACAGATCAGTGCAGTTCCGTTATGACTCACCATCACATATCTTGCTTTTGGTGCAAGATGGTTGCATGTATTTACTTACTGTTTACCCCAATGTTATCCTCCTCCAAGTATACTGTCTTATACTGTAACTTTTCTACAGTGGTTATCCACCATCACGCTTGAATGAGACCCTTCCCTAAACTGGACAGGTGCTAACACTATATTTCCTTGATGTTTTCAAAGACTTGTTGCTTTTTAAAAAAACAAACCCTGAATTTCAGTACATAGTGAAGATTCAGATGATTTCAGTTACAGAGTCAGCGGCTGTATCCCCGTGTTCTCTGATGTAAACAATTTAATCTGAGAAATGAGGAAGAACTTCAGCAGTTTGTCATGGCATTTTTTTTCCTGAAGAGAGAGAGCACTTCAATCTCTTGAATACTGATTTAGTCCTCAAAGTTCTACAATGGCCTGTACACAAAATGAAACCAGAACTCTGCCCATAATTTGCAGTTACCTCACACAGTAAATGGCCACCTAGATGTGAAATACATACATATTTTTGCACTGATATGTACTTGAGTACAGCACAAGCTTTGTTACCTGGCACTTGATTACCCAAGACACTCTGTTAATCTATATCACCCAAAGGGCCTCTCACTCAGCCACTATAACATCTGCAACTTTGGGTGCTTGTGTACCCCACTCCCACCTCTCCAGATGGTCAGCTTGATGCCTCCAGCCACTGATAGGCTTCTGAGAACCAGCGCTGCCAGCTGACTTTATCCTCGGGCACCCCCTTCCTTCTCAGCCTGCCTCAAGGTGTCCAAACTTTTTCTGAGGTTCACAGATTTCTGCTGTGGTCAGTTTTCTGTAAAATCTATTTGGCTGATCATCCAGCCACTTCTATACTAGTTATACAGACACAAAAGAATCCAGATCAGGCCCCTCATTAGAAGCCAATAAATTGTGGTTTTCCTGTGACCTGGCAGATGTTTCTTATCCTTAGTTTCACTTCATAATAGTAGTGTTAATTACAAGAAATACTACAGAAGTCGTCCTAATTATTGACAATTTTATTTATAAATATATACCCGAGAAAAACCTAGAAATGAATATACTTGCAATTTATGCCTTTATCCTCAAGCTTCTTACACTAAAGCAATCTGAAGACAATGGAGCTCACCTTAAATGATATTTCATATTGTTCTCCTCCCCATATCTCCAGACCTGCATCATATCCTCCCAGCTCCCAGAACCACTTTCTATCCACTGCAAACAGTCCTCCAGCCATTACAGGAGACCTTAAAGAAAATCACATTCCACATTAAAAAGAACGTTAACAAAGAAGTCTAGAAGAATTACATTGCCACTACCAGCTTGATCCTCCCAAATTTTGTTCAATATTTGTCTACCATTGCATCTTAGTGCTTTTAGGCTGTCTCTGCCAAGTACAAATTGCTTTTCAACAAGCCTTCGTACTGTGGAACCAAGGAAGGCTTTACAGAACTCTCTTCAGAAAACAATCAATGCCAGCCTTCCGGAAGGCAAAAACTATCAGTATGGAAAAATGTGAAACTATGCTTTCAACAAAAACGCAATGTTTTGAATATTAACGTCCTCTCTTGGTTAGATGAGCTGACAAGAAACCACAAATCAAACCTAACATTTCCAGAGGAGCAATTACTGCACCAGTACTTGAATAGCTGGCCTTCAATTTAATGATGCAGCATTCTGACCCAGGCATAGCAACAGCAAAAATAGTTGTATACCAGAAAGTTATTTTTGTACAGCATAGCAATAATTACAATTCATTAAAATTATTCAATAAATGTCCCTTAGCAATATATACTAACTTACAGTGCTATTGTTTGGCACAGTACCAGAGTATTAAACTACATTTCTGTGACCACAGCAATAAACTATGTTATATGCCACACTTTATCATAGTGTTAACTTTCCAATGGTGGCAGGTTTGTAAAATATGTTTCACGAAAGAGGTCACATCTCTAGTAACAAACCACTACCTACACAGAACCAAAGGGCAGTTCCCATCAGGTCGAAAGCCAGGAGCCTACCATCTCCACAACAGCCTAGCTTGTTAGATACCTATTGATGCATTGTTTCAAGAACTTACTCAAAAGGGTCACTGGGGTCAGGTTTCTGTAATTCAGGAGGAATTGGAATACGCTTGTAATACATCTCCCAGTCAAATGCTCCTCTCATTGCATCTCCAGCTTGTGTTTCATAGCCAAAATGGTCATGGTCTATTACATCAATCATTGGACAAACAATAGTCTTGCGATTTCGAGCAATGCGGTCTGCGGAGCACAGAGAAACATGTTAGGTTCATACTTTCTCCCTTTCATCTGCTGCAAAGAATGACTCTGTAGTCATTCAGCACAGCATAAAGGCAGCAATTAGAACTGCTATGGAATGACTACATTCAATTTTCTTCATCTTGTTACCACAAAACATACCGTACTCAGTTTTGTTTGCAATTCAATACCATTTCTTCCAATATAAAAAAATCTCCTCTCGTTTCTGAATATAGGACTTCTGTTTTGCATTTCAATTTTATTTTTTCTCTACAATAATAATGTAAAAGGAGTATCTAATTACAGCAACTGTTATCAAGAGCCAAACATTTCCTTTTGAGAGGCATTTACTTTTTACCTATTGATATAGGAACTTGTTCATAAGTTTGGGAAGGGGGGGGGGTTGCTTAATAGTTTTATGCCATCTACTTGTATTGCACTTCTGACAGTGAAGCCTGTGACACTAACTTCACAAGCTGGTATGACATTCAAGAACATTCCAGCTGCTCATGAATCAGAATAAATAGTGAATACAAGGGGGAATAAAGGTATGAAAAATATCAATTCTGCAAAAGCCCACAATAGTACCTCTTATCAAAAATGACAATGAATCCAATTGTAAGTTTATATCTTTTAAATTAAGCATACAAGATTGTCAATTCACCAGGTAAAGTACATAATGAACATATGCTTAATGAAAATTAAACAAATTCAAATTATAGGTCAACAGCGAAGCAATCTTTTGCTCAAGTTCATAACTAGTTCAATAAGCTAATGTGCCACTCAATCCTAATGTGTTTTCAAGTTCTGAGCCAAATTCAGGCAGGAAATAATTCAAAGTAGCATAACATATCTTGGCAAGATAAAGAAATATATCTGCCTCCCCCCTCAAATTTATCATAACAGCAGAACTATATTAATGTAAGACTAGTACATTCCTAAACATCTAGGACTTCTTTTATATACTACTATAGTTACTCCAAAGAAAGACAACCTGGGATGAATGTAAAAAAGGTATACACTAAAGTGTTGTTTTTTTATTATTGTAAACAAATGTTACCTTGTATGCATATTTAAGACAGTGTCCTCTTTTTCTGAATGGCACATGTGGGAACAAACTGCAGTCCTCCTTTCAGGTAAACAGGGTAACTTTATCGCTTAAACTTAATTATAACAAATTTACTTGCTATAAATATTGCAAATGCTTTTGGACTACCTCTCTTCTAAAGTTCAGGGCCTCAGAAGCTAACATGAAAGCTATACAGCGTTTCATAAGTTTGGCAAATTACAGAATAACTAGAACAATCACCCATTAAAAAAATTGGGACAGAATTCCTGAAATAAAATGTCTGTTACTAATATTAATTTTGCTAGGTCTGTGCCCTTTTTCTAATTAATAACGGATATTGGCTTCTTCAGACACCCCTTGTCCTTACACTGCAATTCTTCAACAGAGCACTGGCAAGCCCCCAAAATTCTGCCAGTCGAAACAACTGGAAGCAAGTATATGGAAAAAAAATTGTGCTGTGCTTAGCTTTTCTCAAGCTAGAAACAGCCCAAACCAACAGCCCAATTCAGAGTCTCATCAACACTACAGTCAATAACATGTACAGAGGACAGGGAGGAGTAACAACTAAAACCAGCTTGCTGAAGTAAATAAATGTAACAATGAAGACAAATTGCGTGAAGGATTAAAGGTAAATCTCTGGCTGATGCAGAGGACTTCCATTTCAAATATAAAAAAGGAAAGAGGTTTATTTATATGGCACATGAGGAAGTCTAATTGCAAAAGCAGTTCAGAATAAGGATATAAGGGGAATGCTCATCTGAGAACAGAGCTGACACTGATTTTGTGGGGCCCCACTGATGCAGCAGTCTCAGAGCTCTCATGGCAGCTGCCCCAGCTCTTACAAAGAACCAGCTGTCACAGCTTGATGAGTTTTATCTACCGTAACACCTCTGTCTAACTGCAGGGGAGAAACGAGGCACGATATGAGAGATTATCTGAACTGCAGGGATCCTCTGTGCAGCCCTCCCTGGTTCATGTCAGGCTATACAGCATTTTGCTCAAGGGTAGTATACAGTTTGGATGATGAGCAACATTAATCTCAAGCCAATAAAGGTTTTGCATGTCCTAATCACACATCACTCCGCCACTTTTCTATGATGAAAGAAAGGCCATCTGTGTTGTCCGATGTTTATTTGAACATGCATCAAGGAGATACCAGGGTTATCAGATAACCATGGTATATATCACTACACATCACAATTATTTAATTAGATTCTCTGTGACATAAAAGGGGTGGGGGTGGGGAAGGCAAGTCTCTTACTAGAGTACAATACCTCTTCAAAGGAACCAGATTCATAGTTTCAACCGAGGGCTTTCCTGCATGGGTTTTTTCCATTGGTTTTGGCCACACACTGGTTCAGTTTATCCCCTGATTTCCACATGCATTTTTGTGCCTTTAGTTTCCACTTAGATTTCTTTTTTTTTGGGGGGGGGGGTTATTCCCCAGGTTTTTTCTGATTCTTTTGAAACCAATTTTACCCCGATCTTTTTCTGGAAGCCAGTTTTGAGATGGCTTTTGGCTCATGCATAAGGTTTCTGTTGGTTTTCTTCATTCCACCCACCTCCAGCCTACTTTTTAACAACTGGACTGTAGTCATTGTCAAACCACTCCCTCTCCTCCCCCCTGAAGACTAGTGGCTTCAGTTTTTATTTAAAATGGCCCTAAAATATCAATATAGTGTTGTAATGATAGTTTAAGCAGGTTCTCTGAATTCCCAGCTTTCATTAAAAAAAATAAGTTTCCAGCCCTTCCCTCACAGAGATATGCTTTCCCCCTTATAACTTCATGAGGGAAAGCACTAGAGAACCTGCTTAAACTATCATTACAACACTATCAATATATAGATATTTTAGAGCCTTTTTTAAAAAAAAATAAAGGGAATGTTGTGATGCCACTGATGATGACAGCAGCATCCTCCCTTGAAAATTGATTTAATCTCTTTATTTAAGGCACATGCAGAAAAAATAAACTGACTCCACAACTGTGAAAATGCACAGGGAGGGCAGATGTTCAGAAGAATCGTACCCAAACTGACTTCAGTACTTTTAGATCAACTGCCAAGAAAATCAGGAGTAAGTCAAGCATGTAGAAAAGGTCTGCGAAATTATAAACTGTTATAGGAATATTATATAGTTTGATTTTATTGTAGATGAATGTTAATGGTTAACCTCTTTAGGTTCCAGTTACAAAACATTAAAGCTAGCTAGCATTTCTGGTGAATAACTGAAGGGTACTTAATTGTATGGTTGCTTTCAGTCTCAGAATGATCAAAAATTGCAAGTATTTTATTATGGAGTAAGATTTTGTGTATGAGATCACACACTGGATGAAATGGGCTCTTGGCTCATGAAAGTGTATGATATAATAAGCTTGTATTTTATGTATCACAAGGCTCTTGTTTTTACAGCAGTGTATATGCCCCATAGGTATACCCCCCATGTTCATGGTACCAGTCAATTCAATTCAATAACCTTTAACAGGCATAGTACAAAAGACAGTGGGTACCAGTCACTCTAAAACAGGAGTGTCAAAGCATTATACAACACTCCTGTTTTGGGCTGGGGAAACAAGTTTTCAGAAGGAGTAAACGTAACAGTGTGATGTAGTGGTTAAGAGTGGTGGACTCGAATCTGGAGAACCGGGTTCGATTCCCCACTCTTCCATGTAAGAGGCGGACTCTAATCTGTGAACCAGGTTGATTTCTCCACTCCTACACATGAAGCCAGCTGGGTGACCTTGGGACAGTCACAACTCTCTTCAAGCTCTCTCAGCCCCAAGGTGTCTGTTGTGGTGAGAGGAAGGGAAGGAGATTGTAAGCCGGTTTAATTGTCCTTAAAAAAAAGATAAAGTTGGCATATAAAAACCAACTCTTCCTCTTCTTAAAAAACCCACCTCCAGAAACCTCTCCCCACCCTCTGCTATAAAGCACGGGAACTGACTGCTTCAAACTTTCCCCTTAAGTTATGATTTCTGGCACGGGGGCTTAGCCCCCAAGAAATCTGCAGTGGCACAGAAAAAACTTGGGCTGGCTGCTCCAAATCTCAGCCTTTTAGTGCTATGTAATACAAGGTGGAAGATGTCTCTCGAAGGTGGAAAGGCAACAGATTTTAAAAAAGGATCAGAAAGCAGATGATACAAGAGGCCTCTTCCTGAGACCCTGGAAAGCTGCTGCCAGCAAGAGTAGGCAACACTGACCTGGATGTATCAATCATCCAACTCAACATAAAGCAGTTTGATGTGTTCAAAAGGAGTCACATGAACACAGGGATCTGCCTTACCCTGAATCAGACATTGGTCCACCCAGGTCAGAATTGTCTACTCATACTGGTTACCTCTAGGTTACAGATAGTCCTATTTTGCTGATTTAATGATCACACAAGGTTATATTGTGGATGATTTAAAGATATGCTGGATTGATATACAACTTGTAAATGTCATAAATAGTACAGCAGCAACTGTCTTGTAATTGTCAGATTAATACATAACATTTCAAATCACTTACCTAACAGAGGTGGCAGCCAGTTCACATTGGCCTCACAATGAGAATCCAAGAAGGTAATAACATCTCCTATTGCTACAGAAGCCCCAAGCATCCGGGTTCTTATCAACCCTTCTCTTTTCTTGGTTCGGAGAATCCTCACTTTGGGAAACCGTGCCATATAGTCCTCCAAACGCTTCTTTAGGTGTTCTGCATGAAAGAGTTAAAAGGTTTATCAAGCAGTTTCTGATTACTTACCCAGATTCAGAAGCACATTTTCAGAACAGGGAATAACATTTCAGTTACACTCCAATAGATCTATATTTTTATATTTTGGAAATGTTGAATTTACTTTTGTAGCTGAGTAGTAAAAAAAGGACAAAATGTAAAAAAAAAAAGTAAAATGTAAAAAGACTGGAAATAAAGCTAATGAAAAAAACAAAGAAGGGTCTGAAACCAGAAAGATACATGAACATCAAAATACACTCAAAATCACTTTATGGGCTTGAATAGGAAGCCTGCATTCAACAGTATGGGTTGGACGGTCCACTATGAGAACATGTATTTCCTTATCCACAGATACTTTCAAATAGTCAAAGCTATCAGTGTGGTTTAATGGCTAGAGTGCTGAACTAGGACTGCGGAGGCCAAGGTTCAGTTCCCCATTCAGTCCTAAAACTCTCTGGGTGATCATGGGCCGGTCATTCTCAACCTATTCTCACAGTGTTGTTGTCAGGATATACTGTATGCTACCCAAAGTTTTTTTCAGAAAGGAGCAGAATAAAGGATGATTTTTAGATGGAACTAGGGTCCTGTTTCATAACAAATCACATCAGCCCTTCATTCTAGCTACAAATGTCAGGCTAAGAAAATAAGTTTACTTCAGCAAATCCTTTTGTCAGGCATTGATTAATAGCAAAAATTTGTTGATTAAAGTCATGCAAATGTGTGAAATTGAATACAAATACAATTACCTAGCTGATATGCATGCAGGAATCTCACCTATAAGTGTGCTATTAATAATGCAAGCAACCTTCTTCACCACTGCTTAGTTAATCTGTTCACTGCAACATAAAACTCATACACTTTTCACCCCAATTCACTTGATACCAGAGTTGTGAAGCTGCTTCATCCTAACACTGTGTCTTAGGCAAATTGCTCTCTTTCAAGCTAATCTACTGGACAGGACCGTTGAAAGAATAAAACATTACCCACTGTGCTCCTGGAGAAAGGGCAGGATATAATTGTGGTAGTATAGTAGTGAGCAAATCATGTCATATGTTTTTAATATCAGTATTTTTATTGCTGTGTTTTATTGTTGTAGATTGCTTTGAATTCTTGTTTAAGAAAAGTGACAAATAAATCCCTAAATACGGAGTTCAATCTAGTGTAGTACTATACCACTCATTGCAGTGTGATCTAGTTCCCTCCTCTGCTTAGAACTCTAATGTAAATGAGCCAAGGTAGCTGAGAAGTACTTTGCTTGCTAGCCAGGCTTCTTTCATTCCTTCTTTATACAGAAAGAGAACTGTTAAAAGTTGTAAAGACCATAGGAAAGAGTTTGGGAGTCACATACATGGCTGCAATCACCTCCCAATCATCTGAAAAGCAGCAATAAGAATGCCATGGAATCTGGGAAATAGCTATTCATCATAAAGGGAAATTTATCTTTGTGCTGCATGAAGTGAACTAACAATTTCTCGCTTAATGACCTAAAGGATTTTATTTTAAATACTGAATCTCAAAATGTTTTGTAACCTCAGAGTGCACAACAAACTTTCTCACATAAGTTTTGCCTGCAAAGTATTCAGAGTTATTATTGTAGCTGAAGGAATATATGTTAACTTATTTTAAGTTTACATGATTTTATACTACTTGGTTGCAGAGACTGTTTATATGAACTTCAAGATGAAAAGTACCTCGGTCACTGAAATCATCCACCAGCACAATTTCAGCTATCAGTTTAGGAGGAGAGCGATTCAGAACACTGTGGACTGTTCGGAGAAGTGATGACCACCCTTCGTTGTGGAACGGAATTATCACACTGGTGTTGGGGAGTTTTTTGAGGTATAGTTTGTTGTTGCAGCTGGAAGACAGATGAACACAGGTAACTATGAAGTATTACTAGCATAAGGTACAAAGGAGCACTTACTTTAAGTGCTGATATATAACATGTATGATATAAACTCATGAAGGATAGGACCTACAGTAGCTCATATCAGGTGGAGTGGTACAATCTCTTACATCCTCCTCCACTTTCCTGACAAGAAAACAAAGTGACCTCTGGTCAAAAGCCTCCCAATGCAAACAGAACCAACAAGCCCAACAGAACCAATGCAGAACCAGGGAATCCCAGCAGAACCATGGGTCAATGTTGTAAGCCTTCCACAAACAATGTCAAACTAGAGAATCGACGCCAATGTCAAGCCACAGAATCAAAAACAAACCAGTTTAAGAAAGAGACACTGTTGCAAGACCAACAGAACCAATTTCAAACCACAGAATTCAAGTCAATACAACCTGGCAAGCCAATACCAAGACCTGGCCAGAAGATGCTGACACACACAGTAAAACTGAAGAAAAGCAATCCTTGGAGCCTTAAAACACTGGCTCCCAATATTACCATATACGTCCGAATATTTCTGGGATTTTTTGAGACCCGTTTCCAGGTATCCCGAATACCACCTGGATACTGGTAAGGTTTTTTTGGGATATATTTTCAGACCAGAAACATCCAAATGCACATCCCTAAGTTACAGCTTTTCACAAAAGGAAAAACAAAACCACCAATATAAGGCCACTTTCCATCAGCTCATACAAACAACAAAGTACATCCACACTATAACAAACCAAGTAATCAAAAACATAGTAGAAAAAGGCATTTGCACTCTTCACCACTACTTAAAAGGACATGTACAGGCAAGACATCATACACAAAAGAGAGTTAAGTTGCAGTTGTGGGTAGCTGAGTATGGCACAACTTATGCTTCTTGTTTAATGTTTTACAGAATTCATTCTGTCACAATACCCTTGAGATATGATCAACACTAGCTGCAACAGTATTTTAAGGCAAAACAACAGCTCTCTCCTGGCCCATGTTTCAGCAGCTTTTTGCCTAATGCACATCCCAAGAACAGCATAGCAACAGTTTCATCCACAGCAGCACCAGTTAGGGGAAATTTAGTAGAGGTAGCAAACGCTGTGCTGGCAACAGCATTTCCAGCAGTTTCAAAGCACTGGACCTCATCGGGTCTTTGGCATCTGGCACACAAAGAGCTATGCAAGAAGACTTGGTCACACACAGTTAATCACAGTGATGTAGCCAGTGATGAAGAATGAAACAGGTGATTGATGGGACACCTAAGGAAACTGCTAGGCCAGAGCTGGTAGGGGCCAAAGAGGGGGGTTCAGGAAATGTAAGGTAGGGGAGCCTCCACAGGTACTCAAAGACAGCTTATGTTTAAAGTGGAGCCAACTTTCTCCCAGAAAAAGGCGAGTTAATGATGTTTGTTTTAGTGAATAAGTTTATCTTTTAGTATGAAACAATGGATCTCAAAATAGAGAAAAACATACATATTACTTTACACATCAGGATAAATTTGATTGACAGCATCTGTCTGTATAATGCCTGATGTTTTTTAAATTGATTTAAAATTGTTGTTGACCGGTAAAAGAGATTTGTTGTAATTTTATATTTTAAATGGCTAGATTGTATTTTAAATTGTTATGCCTATAAGAACACTAAGTAAAATAAAGCTATTTTTCTAGGTTGTATTGTGATAGATTTAATTTTTCAGTGCTGCAGTATTTAAATAAATGTAACTTTTATGTTTGAAAAGACATCAAAATATCTGTTGCTGGTGTCATTGGGTGCTCTTGAAACTGTACCACCACCCACCCTTCAGCTGTTTAACAGCAGTTAAACAGTATATTTCTAGGAAATCATACTGCAACAAGTATTGACTCGTGCCCCAGGGAACATGTCTGCTGATTAAAAGGATTTCTTTCAGTGGAGCAGATCAACTGAGGAACCGAGAACATTAGAACTTGTATATTGTTACTAACAAGAAAAAGTTGTACTCACTTTGGGTGTCTTATATCTGGCAGGGACCGATTGAGAGAAATTTTTTCACTCACAAAAATATTAAAGCCATTCTCCCTGTATGCCTGGTCTACTCGCTCAGCATCAGTCATAGGATATGGTTTTCCCTGCTCACCATTTCCTATAGACAAAAAAATAAAACAAGTTGATTAATTAATGTTTATCATACTAATTGGACTACAAGTCAGCTGTATATTTCAGGAATCCATTTTTTTTTGCCAGCCATTTCTTTCTCCACAACTCTACAGAATGGGTTGGATTCTGCAGAGGGCTTTTGTGAGCTAGGGGGGAGGGCATCGTTACTAACACTCCCCCTCTTGCTGCAGACCTCTGACTCTTTCCTCTTTGCACTGCAGGCTCCTGAAAGGATGCTCCTGAGGGTGAGAGGATGTCCGGAAGCAGCATGGGATAAAGCGAGGGGGGATGTACTGGATCTTAAAAGCTGCAAGAAAATAGGCAGACACCCCCCTACACACACACATTTTTTAATGTTCTTGGACACAAGAGCTTATGAAAGAATGGGAGGAGATCTCTCCAGATCCCCCTCAGAGCATTCCTAGTGGTGAGTGGACACCGTGGAGCAGCTTTTGTGAGGGCTCATGGGCTGCAAGGGGGAAGCAGTAAGGATCATTTGAGTGAATCGTCTTCCATTCAAAGTTCTTGGCATCTAAGCTACTATAAGATCTACTGTGGTAGGAGTTCTGGGTTTCCTTGGTCAAAATGCACATCAGGCACACTACTGGCAACAGGTCTGAAGACTTTACCTTGTAGACTGTATCAATGTTAATTTATACAGGGTTTCATTAATTTCATTCATTAAGCTCTACAATCATTATTGCTGAAGATGGGATCACACTATAACCGTTTGCATGAGTATGTCTCAAGTTATTATACATACCTGTACGTTCCAAATCTCTCCTTATGGCATCTCTATCATGCCAGTCCTTTCTCTTTTGCCCATTATCAAGGTGGATATCTTCCGTTTTCCTTCCATGGAAACCCTTTAAACAAATATTAGAACTATTATATTAAGCACTCTAGCACCAAGCTGAACAATTGATAAAAATTACATTTACAAAATATTATTTTAATTCAGCAACATATTACTTCTGTATCAACACTTCAAATTAGTGGGTAAGTGACTAAGCTGTGGACCAGGAAGTCTCTGGTTCAAATCTTGCCTATACTGGCTGAGTATCCCTTATCCAGACTGCTTGGGATCAGAAGTGGTCCGTATTTCAGATCTTTCCGAATATTGGGATATTTTTTAATTTTTGCATATATATAATGAGATATCTTGGGGATGTGACCCAAATCCATTTATGTTTTATATATATTTAATACACATATGAATGTAATTTTAAACAATATTTTAAATAATTTTGCATACACTGAACTATCAGAAAGCAAAGGTGTAACTGTTTCACCAGAATGCCTGTATCACTGTTAAACAACAGCAACAACAAAGAACAAACAAACTAACAGCAGTCTTTCAGTCTTCACCTACGATGCAGTGTACACTGTATATTATTTTTTTAGGTGAGAGGAAACATTGAAAGCAGGCAGTACGGATCTGCCTGCATGCCGGCTCAAAGGATCCAGTTTTTGGATCAGTGCAGATATGGGATGTCTGGATAAGGGAATTCAACCTGTACCATAAACTCACTTGGTTGATATTTGTAAAAAATTAAATGCCACAGTTAAAACAACAACAACAAAGCAATAAAATAAATGTTTTGGGGTGGGGATAGAACAGATTCAAACAGAGAATTTTAAAATACTAAATTTTTAAAGATCCAGAAACAAAATATGAAGCCTTCAATACGGGTGGTGGTGGAGGTGATATTTACTTCATCTGAAGGGGAGCATCAGAAGGGGAAGCTCCAAGTTGATTCAGGAAAATAGGAACATGATGCAATCTCTGCCATTATTTCTTACTGTCTTGAGAGTAGTTTGCTTTTTGTGGCCATTGTAGTGGAGAAAGTATCAGTCAGTTTGATGCAGGTGAATAGATAGACTTTGTCTGCCTCCCTCTCCAAAAAATGGGACATGGACACATGGATCTATATATATACAAATGCCATGAGTAAGGCCCTATGATTTGTAACCTAACACTGACAGCAACAAAACAAAACTCCAATCTCTATTTATTCAGGTGGCTACAAGTATACAGAAAAATAAGAATGTGTAAATTAGCCAAAAAAACAACCTTAAAAATAGCATGATGAGGTCTGAAAATGCTCTTGAAACAATGGATTATTGAGAGCAGTCTGAACAACAGATAAAGGGGAAAGGGGATGAAGAGCTTTCTCAAGCCTTATAGAGGTTGCAGAGTCCTAGAAGGGAAGATATGGAAAAGAAGATTATGGGGGTTTCCAAATTTCCTCCCCTCTTACGATTCCTTGTGGGCCCCCAAGTGGACCCCTTAAACTGTCACACACTCTAACTTGAACTGAATCATAGAAGAACTAAATGCAAGAACCATGAGGTGACTGTACTCTTAAGATTCTCCAAATGACATTTGGGATGGCATTCTTTAAAAGAAGTGAAACAAATTCCCTGCTCAGAAAATTTAAATGTGAATATTAAAAGTGCTCCCCCTTATAAACAGTTACGAGGGTTTTTTATATTACAGTACATAACTGTAACTTGTATGCAAATTAAAGATGGTCCCCTTTGTCTTGATGGTACACATGGGGGAAAATCTAATAGTCTAATAGGCACAATACATGCATACACAAAGCACATGAAGTGTACAAATGGCAATGTATTAACGACTTATACAAATCAATGTAACCATAACTGAGATTAAGTATGGTAGGAATGAACTTTCCATATATATCCATCGTGCTACAGTTTATATGAGACTGGGACACCTGACCTCTCTGGTTTTTGCCAAGTGTAAATGACGTAGAGGATTACTGAACTAGAGCTTTAACATTTACATTTCAGAGCAGAACAGATGCATTTGGCTTTATTTTCTACATAAATGTCTACAGGACTTTGCCATAAATAAGCCCTGCTCCTAACCACTACACCACGCTGGCTCTCATCTCATTAGACAACTAGCACAATCACCTACTAGTAACAACATATGTTCCCTACACATTTATATTCTTCTTTGTTTGAAGGGAAAGAGAAAATAGTGGGGGAGAAGAAAATGAAAGTCTTTGTGGGTCCCCTGCCTGTACTTTGCCACTTCTCTACCCATCTTCCTGAGATCCTAGCAAAAGGAGAAGCAAAACATTAGTGAGCTCCACACAAAGAACATATTCCTTTCCATGTCTCTTGACCACAGAAGCCAAACTTTTTAAGGTCTAATAATTTCAAATTAAAAAAACAAAAAACAGACTGTGTGTACTGCCAAGAATTTAACTGTATTGAATCCTAACTCCCAACAAATGGAACAAGTTTTCAGAAGGGGATCTTATTTGCATCCCCAAAAGCAACCAGGAAACTCTTCTGAATATCATAGGTGCAACTGATGGCTACTGTAAGAAGGAACCAGGCTAGATCCTTTACTCTCCTCACTCATGCAAAAGCAAGGGGAAGGACAATTATCACTTGATTCCCTCTCCTAAAAACAGCCACTTATGCCACATGGCAGCTTGTTCAGGACTCTCAGTAAAGGGTGTATGGAGAGTGCCAGGTGGGGGGAGAAAGTGGTGAAATGTGCTACCAAAAGCTCCTTTTAATCACAGTAGTTACATTCCAACCCCATACTATTAACAGAACTTCAAACAGTTTCAAAAGCATATAATCAAAAAAAATGTGAAATTCGTGTAACTGCTGTAGTCTACAGTGAAGCAAGAGTTCAATGAAGTTTCTATAGCAACGTGAATTATTTAAATAATCCTTTTTTCATCCTTTAAAGATGACTGCAAGCAAAATGATGATACTCATGTATTTAACCGTCATGATTTAATCCCCCAGCCTCCATAAGAAAAGGTCTGAGAGTCTGGCATAATAATTTATTCATTGATTCTAATTACTGAAAGTCAAGGCATGACATCCATGAAGGGCAAGTATGGAGATTCATTTTACAAAAAAGAAAAAAGTCTTGATAATGACACAACACGAAACTCTTCAAATCTTCCAAAATATAAATAATCACTTCCAACAAGCTACCATATCTAAAATGAACCCCAGACTTTATTTTTTAGAAGCCAGTTCCTGAGCATAGCTGAGACAAGCAGAAATATCAGCAATTGCTCATCTAGTGTTGCGCAAAGTGTGCCAACTTTACTCAGCATTAAAAAGTGTCTAGAAAAAAAATCAGTACATCGAATCTGTAATGGAAAACAGTTTATTTTAAACATATAAGCTTTACTTCTCTCTCACATACACAGTCATCTCCATCCATCCAAGTCTCGAAAGAGGTAAAATTCCTACAGAGAACTCTCTCTTTTTAAATGTATATTTCCACTTTAAACCTACGGATCCAGAGCAGATAACCAATATTTACGAGGTTATTTTGAACAAACAGACCAGTTCCAAAGTCATCACAGTACTGATAATATTGCTGTATTTATTTTTCTTGATCTCTCAGGGATTGTTTCACACTTGCCTGCAAGACAAAAGTGTTCAATGCTTTCTTGTCAGCCTGGCAGAGTGGCACACCAAAAATAGTTAAGCAAGATTTTGCATTAGCTCAGACGAGTGCAGGAACTGGCTATATGGTTAGCAACTCTATCACGGACAGTAAAGAGTGTTAAGGCCAAGGCTTTTTTTTTTTTAATGTGAAGTATATTGTGTGAACACATGCAGCTTGTACTGAATCGAACCCTGATCTACTTTTAACTGCAGACTGAATCTGGGATCTTCTGTATGCAAAAGATACTCTACCACTGAGCCACAGCTTCTCGCCTTGTGTGCATCTATATTAATTTATATTTATTTTGTGTGTGTTTCTACTCATATATATTTATTTTGTCCTTCCATCAAGGATCCCACAACAGCAGACTTTGCCGTTACCCATGTTTCGCTACGAGGCTGTGACACAGTTTGTGATAAGAGTAGTCCAAGATCACCCAGCAAGCTTTGTGGAATAGTAAAGATACAAACCCAAGAACTTCCAGTGTAAATTCTGTACTAGATAACACACTACACTGGCTCATTAACACCAAGTAGTGGTCAAAGGTTAAACCATCCTTTTATAAGATCACCTTCAGTCCCAGATGTAGCCAAAACCATCAACATGATTAAGAGTAATTAAGCTAAATTTACAGGCAATAAACCAGTCATGCCGCCTATTTTATTTCTAAAACACTATTAATGAGGTCTGCTGTATACTAGTCATCCACTAACTTTGGTCATGAATTCAAACTAATGAGGCAAGGCCACAGTTTGGCTACAAACATTACAGCAGTGTTTTCTATCTTTTACAGACACATGAAGAATAGAGTGAACATTAGGGATGGCAGCAGATCAACTTATTCAAGCCTATGCTTTCTTTTGGTCTTGCTGCATTTTTTGAGGGTAATGTATTTGTATTAATTGTAATTCAATTTAAATTTTGGTCTTCTATGTTTTTCATAACTGTTGTTTAATTGTAAGCTGCCTTGAGTTCCACAAGGTAAAAAAAGGCAGCTATTGAATGTTTTAAATAAATAAGTAATAAATAAAAAATATCTTAATTGCAGTATCTTCTCCAATGAAATAAAGAAAAAGGAAGTAAAAGGAGTATGCTATTGAGGGGAAAAAATGGATCCCTCAATATCCATGTACTGCATACTATGGCAGGAAGAGTACTGGCTGAAGAGGGTGTCTTCTAGTACTGGAGATGGAAACTGCAATATAATTTCCTGCCTCCAAAGCCCCCATCTGTCAAGGATGTTCACCTCTCCAAGTCAGAACCACAGGATAGACTAGTAATTAATTTTCAGCCTCAAGGCATGGAAAGTTTTTCTCTGCCAGTGTAACTTGTCAGAAATACAGCAAGCAGTGCCATGGTATTTTCCTCACCATGTCTAGATGCTGCAGATAAATGGATCCCTGTATGACTGCATACACACACTGGCAACTTTACAAGCAGTGACAGTAGAACAAATGACCTGTAGCCTCTTTTACTATGAATGGTGTATACACATGAATGTTAGACAGTCAATTTTTGCAAAGGAGTCTCTTTCCCAAACCAGATCCTGATTTTACATTAAAATGTTCCATCAAGTATAAAAACTTTCCATCTTTCTCTCACTCCTATACTAAAAGGATCAGCTGAATTTGGTTTCAAAATGTAACTAGACAATAATGCCCTCTATTTTAGGGATCTTCATTAAAATGATGGCACCCCAAGCAAATATGGAAGAAAAATGGTAGATTAGATAGTCCAGTCAACATTACTTCACTGAACCAGACTCAAGTCCTTGCTCTGTAAACCCTGTGAATGCTAGTTGAGGAATGCAGTGGTGCATGGCAAAAAAAAAAACCTTTTCTAAAAAAATTCTCTTGAATTACACAATAAATGTAAATATTTCAAATCCCAGCCAAACACCACAGTATTTATCTCTCTTGAGAAGAGAGAGACTGAAGAGAGGAGAAAGCAGAGTTATATTACTACTCTGAATGCTGGGGGTTCCCAGCAGCTAGGTAGCCAATAATTCAGAAGTGTCCTTGGAACACAATGAAGGAGGTTTGGATCCACTACTAGAGAGAAGCCTGCCATGACTCAATTAGCGGCACAAGCAGAAACCCAGGTAGATATCCAGGAAAAGAAAGTGTCGAATCAGACATGTAATATAGGAATGAGTATCACAAGGGAGCTGAAATACAGAATACATAGCAAGGTAAGCAAAGCGACTTGGAGAAAAATTTGGGCTCCAATTATAGGACATCAGAATACAAATGATTAGATTTTCCCAGGCTTGGGAAAGAAATGTTTTTGCATGAGCTCAGAGTGGAGGTTCTTGATTGGATGGAGGTGTGACAAAGGAGTTATTATGTCATGGGGAAAGTTTCACATAAGAGATAATGTCTTGAGGCAGGAAGGTGGTCCAGTGTTGGAGGTGGTTTTGATTACTTCATTGGATTGAGGGACACACAGTCAATTATATGAGGACCAAACTTAATTAGTAGGGAAGGAAGGTTGGGAACATCTTTTGCCAGCTGTATGAGATCAGGGCTGAGCTTCTCTTTTCCCTCTGTTGCACAAATATAGCCTGTGTATGACTAGAGGCAAAGCCAAAGAACTCCTGGCCCTTTGGCTCTCATCCCATAGCTTGTCACCTATGAGCCGACCTAGTGAAAACAACTCCAGTGCAGGATGACATAATATCATACTGTCTGCTGTTTTAAGCTGTATTTCTGAATTTATTTTGTAAGCCACTTTGTGTCGACAGATGTAGGAGAAAAGTGGGCAATTAATGCCTAATAAACACAATTGCAACTGGAATCTCATTAACTATGGAAGAACGTCAGTGCAATCAGAATACATTGTATTAAAAGTATGTTGACTAGTGATCAAGCCAATATGATTAATAGTATAAAAGCTACTGAAGCTAATTTTTCAAGGCCTTGCCATTAATTCCAGGGATGCCTCCATTTCTCTGCCCCATCTTCTGCCACCTCTCACCCATTGTCCTGAAGATGACCCAAAACAGTGTTTCATGGGCCTCACTTGAGTGAAAGAGATTAATTGGTCACAGAGACAAGATGGCCATCTGTCAGCAATGATAATTCTATGACCTTAGGCAGATCATGAGAGGGAGGAAAGGAAGTTTGCTTCAGTGTTTGATTCTCGTGGCTCTTTCTTGCATGCCCAGGGTAGTGCCGATTGCCTCTGGGGTCAAGAAGTAATTTTTCCTCCAAGCCAGATTGGCCAGGGATCCTGGAGGGTTGTTGTTTTTTTGCCATCTTCTGGGCATGGAGGGAGGTAGTTGTGGATTTCCTGCATTGTGCAGTGGGTTGGACTAGATCAAAGCTTCTTAAACTGTGGGTCGCAACCCCATATGGGGTCGCATATCTGAATGTGGGGGCCGTGAAAAATTTGGCAACAGTGAAATAATTGTCGAAGGCTTTCACTTTCAGAGTTCATTGGTTCTTGTAGGTTATCCGGGCTGTGTGACCGTGGTCTTGGTATTTTCTTTCCTGACGTTTCGCCAGCAGCTGTGGCAGGCATCTTCAGAGGAGTAACATTGAAGGACAGTGTTACTCCTCTGAAGATGTCTGCCACAGCTGCTGGCGAAATGTCAGGAAAGAAAATACCAAGACCACGGTCACACAGCCCGGATAACCTACAAGAACCAGTAAAATAATTGTTTTAAAATAAATTACTTTATAATTTATTATCAGTAAATGTTTGATATGTATACCTATTTTATATACCTATATACCTGGGGTCGTTTAAAAAATTCTTGGGCAAAAAGGGGTCACAAATGGAAAACGTTTAAGAAGCCCTGGACTAGATGACCTTAGTGGTCCCTTCCAACTCTATGATTCTATGGAGAAACAGATAAAGGCCCTTAGAGAATGATGGTTAGAATATTTTACAATTTTATCAATTTTAAGGTGATAATTTTAATCAGGGGTTGTTTTTCTTGATCTTACACCTTTATTTGTATGGGCAGTCTGTGATTCTGCAGTGCAAAACTATTGAGTGGAAATTTTGATGTGTTGGCATGTGATTGGTCAGTTGACTGTATTAATAAATTTGATTTGATTTGACAGATAAAGGCCCATATAATGGCTTGATTGCAATACCAGAAACATTCAACCCAGACCAATACTTCACATTTTTTTCAGTTCTTCATCTTAACTTATTCCCCCAGTAGTTCTTCAGAGAACCAACTGTTTTGCTTCATATGTTATTTAAAAACTTTGAATTAAAGATGTAGCAAGCAAACTAAGAAATGAAGCAATTTTAAAAAGCCTTGCTTTCTCAACAGAAAAAAGGACAAGCACAGTTCACAGCTGATGGCATTTCTTGAAGAGCAACACTTGTTAAATCTCAATCCTATCAATTATGCATACTAAATTTGTGAGATGCCAGGCATCTATTATCACAAACTCTGAAAAACATCTTAGAAATACACATGAAACTAATTCCCCATAAAAAAAATGGGGATGCATATGATTTCAAAACTGTAATAATTGGTGTGCCTTTCTGGCAATAATTTGGAAACATGAGCATAAAATATAAAAATCCAGGGTTTAGGCTTCATGATTCTTAGTGCACAAAGCCTTACCCCCATAATCTACAGAGCACATTTATTGTCCATTCAAAGTTTGCCAAAGCTGGCTTTTCGAAGACATGATCAAAGGCCATCAAAGAGTGATAATTTCTAAGATGTTCAACGGCTGGTTATAATTCACCAGGAAATAAAGTTGTATGTTGTATTGAAAAGAAGAATCAAAACCATGTTTGATTTAGTTTGTATGAAAGGATCCGCACAGTGTGTGTTTCAATGAATTAAATGGATTTAATTAACCAGACTTTCCCTCAGCATGGTTTAAAGTATCCCATTTTACGTTTGTATTGCCACTCCTGAACCCAAGATGGAGGAAGAAATTGGTATCCTAGAAAGCTGGCCAGAAAGGCGTGTTAGCCCAGTAACTGTTTCTGTTCACCACAAGTCTCCTCCCTTCACTGAAATCCCGTATTATGCACAGAGGGGGATTCTGCAAGAAGCAGGGATTTCTCTCATGTGCACTGCTTTTTCTCTGTATCAGTAGGAAAGGTAGGTCTCTTGGAGGGATTTTTGCAAGGTAGCCTGTAGGCCAGTGATGGCGAACCTTTTAGAGACCGAGTGCCCAAACTGCAACCCAAAACCCACTTATTTATCGCAAAGTGCCAACATGGCAATTTAACCTGAATACTGAGGTTTTAGTTTAGAAAAAACAACACATACATTATTAACATCTTTTGCCTTAAAAGAAAAACACAATAACAGAGCTTTCAATGATACAAAAAACTTTTTATTGAAAGGTAAAAGTTTGCATTTGGCATGCTTTTGAACAATTAATGTTTGTTCAAAGCCCCTAAGCTGGGCGGCGGGGAGTCCAGGGAAGGGGGGGCTTTGAACTGCTCTGCGCTGGGAGCCCAGGGAAGGCAGACGCGACGGCTGCTCAACTTACCCACACGTGCCCACAGAGAGGGCTCGACATGCCAAGTCCGGCACGCGTGCCATAGGTTCGCCAACACGGCTGTAGGCCATATTGTACCATAATTTGAGTAATTTTGTGTTGAGCCACTACAGTTACAGTTTCAAAGACCCGTAGGTAATAACAATTTTCATGTTCTTAAGATAATTTAGCCAGACTTTAGTCAACAGCCCTCATAAACAGATACAGAACATTCAATTTAGCAGTCCCTCCCCCTGCCTTTTACTCACAGCAACTGAAGTCTGGAATGCTGTGGTTGCCTAGCTACAGCCACTGAGGGAATATGTTACTTAAAGCTACAGGTTTGGGTTTTTAACCCTCCCTATGTACTTTTTAAAAAAATCATATTTTTCTGCAAACCTGGGCCCCTTTTCAGGTTTGTACAAATATTTGTCTTGCCTGTTCACAGCTCCAGTCACCAGATATAACTATCCAATGACTTGGCTGAATTCACTATTATAATAGAAGTTAACTCAAGAGCTTTTCTTAGCTACCATTTGATCCTTGTGGATGGATGCTACTCCAGATAATACCAGGACTTAGAACCATCTGTAAAAATTGTTGGATAATGATGTTCCAGGTACAACCACTAGTATCATTCTGAGCAAGTAAACAACATCTGTAGAGACCTCATGGTCCAAGCGAGAGGAGTCACCATAGTAATATTATTCAGCAGAAATTGCACTTGTTTAAGAAAAGATTGCAGTCTCAATGCAAATGGCGTACAGAAGACCTTCAAACACAAACTAAAATTTACCATTATGTCATGAACAAGTTGAGTGGCTAGAGAAGGAATGCAGTTTAGCACCATACTGCCAGGAGTGTGGTGCACAAGGGTTCAAGTGGTTCTGCATTACAGGCTATGCACATTTTGAGACCTTGGTGATGATATCACTCCATTTCTTCAAGGCCAACATTTATTCACAATTGTATACTATAATCAGACTGGAGCAAGCCAAGGCTCTCTAGATGCTCAGCAAAGATGTAGCATCTGCTTCCTGTGAAGAAAAAAAAGCAGCAGCAACCACTGGGATGATCATCTGGTCTAATTTTAATTCTGGATTAGGAGGCAAACTATATCCTAGCCACAGTACATACTTTGTCCTAGTTGGGAAAACTTGTAACCATTTAGTATTGGTCATAAATGTATAGTGAAGAGCTAGCTGGAGCTGTCTTCCTATCAATTCTTCTAGAATTTGCAACATACCCGAAGTCATTCACATAGAGTCAGAGAAAGCAGTATCATCATTAATCTTTATGGAGAGGAGAGTCAACGGTAGTCAATTGTTTGTCATTGTTGCTTTACAATTAATACCATACAATTTTATTGGATGAATTTTGTTAATTATAGAAGAACCAGAACCTTGCTGACAGTGCTTGAAGGTTTTGAAAGCAGTAGAAACTACTTAGTCAGTATCTTGAAGATCTCAAGACTTCCTCCACAGAATATTTTTCATGTCAATCTTTGGTTTTGCATTATTTTGACTTATTGGCAATCTCCATTTTACCAGTGCTGATTGCAGGGACTTCTTGCATTGAGCAAGAGCAAAAGACTCCAAATCTAAATAATGGGGAGGATTACTTGCTCAAAAGATGTATGTCCAACCACTTAGATGACAAGTAACTAAAAATGGAAAGGAAGACAGAGAAAGGAAAATTGCTCCTTGTCCTTTGCTCTTACCCTACTGAATCCAGGAGAGTTGAATAACTACTGTCCAGTGTCAAATGTACCATTCTTGAGCAAGGTAACTGAAGAAGTGATTGCTGGCCTTGGTGGATTACATGGGGGGAGGGGAGTGCAACCCTGTTAATTCTGCTGGACCTCTTGTTGGCTTTCTATACCACTGATCATGGTACCTGGATCACCTTTCAGGACTGGGAGACACCATTCTGTGGTGGTTCCCTTGCTATCTTGAGGGTAGGTTTCAGAGTGCTAGGGAACTGCTGCTCTGCTCCTGGGCCTCTGGCCTACAGGCTTCTTTTAGATTCCATCTTGTCTCCCATGGTTTTCAATTTCTATGTAAAGCTGCTGTAAGATGTCATCTGGAGATCTGCGCTAATATGCAGATGAGAGCTACTAATATACAGATGACAGTTTTCCTGGGCAGAAAAGATATTGCCACTGTGGTGCATGCCCAGGTAACATCTAGTTTGCACTGCAATGTGCTCTACATGAGGCTGCCCTTGAAGACTGTCCAGAAACTGCAGTTGGCACAAGGATGCTGCTGCCAGAATGTTGACTAGAGTGGATCATAGGCACCATATCACTCGTTTTGTTTCACCTACACTGCCTTCCAGATTGCTTCTGGGCTCAATTCAAGGTGCTGGTAATGACCATTAAAGCCCTGTATGGCCTGGAGAACAGCCCCATGGCACACAGTGATAAGCTGCAAGCTCTGCCCAACACCTGCGTTCGATCCCGACAGAAGTCAGTTTCAGGTAGCTGGCTCAAGGTTGACTCAGCCTTCCATCTTTCCAAGGTTGGTAAAACAAATACCCAGCTTGCTAGGGGTAAAGTGTAGAGGACTGGGGAAAACAGTGGCAAACCACCATGTAAACAAAGCCAACCTAGTAAACGTCATAATGTGACATCACCCCATGGGTCAGTATTGACCCAGTGCTTGCACAACTTTACCTTTTTATGGCCTAGAACCAACATACCTTAAGGACTGACTTCTCTCACATGAACCTATCTGTTCACTATGGTAATCTTTAGAGGTCCTGCTTTGGTTGCCACCACCATCTCAGACCAGACAGGTGGTGACCCAAGACTTTCTTGGTTGTGGCACCAAAATTCTGGAACTCCCTCCCTGAAAGATTTGTCTGTCTCTCTCTATTGGTCTGTCTCTCTATTTGTCTGTCTCTCTCTCTATTCGTTGTTTCATTTGCCATGTCGCCAATAATGGTTACCTCCTCCCTGGTTCTGATTTGTTTTTATTGAATTATTCTATAATATTAAATGTTGTTTTTAATTGTTCAAATGTTTTACTGTTTTTACATGCGCTGCCTTGATGACCCTGATCAGGTGGAAAGGGGGCATAAAAATGTTTTAAATAAACAAATCAGTTATTGGGATCAAACCACTGACTATGCTTTTTACTCCCAAGTACATTTGGGAGTAAAGTCCACTGGAATCAAGTACACTTAGTTCCAGTTAAAGATGACAATGAATATAGGAACAGGATGGGCTGCACTATTTTGTATCTTGGGATTCCTATCACCAGAGATTCAGAAAATTATACTGAAGTAAATCTAGAACTTCATACCAGAACACTGCCACATCTCTTCTTCCTTCAAATCCCTCCTCAAAACCAAAAAACCTGTGGGTGTACTAAACAACGGCCATGTATAAACTGCAATTTGCTCACACTGACTGACCATTCTCTGTTCTTGCCTCTTTGTCAAACCGTCTTTATGTCCTCATATTTTTTGCTTATATAACTCTAACATACATCACATAGCCATATATGAACAATATTTTGACAATTTGAGGGATGACAAGGAAACAGCTGACAATTCATATTATGAACTACTGAATGCTATGGTTCCTAGAGAAGTACATGAGTAACAATCAATGTTACATTAACAACTGGATGAGAGTGTCAGTGCCAGCATAGCTATCACCGCAATATACAAATATTCTATCTTTTGGCTGAGCAAAGTAATAGAAAGAGGAAGAACTGCTAGAGTTCCACATGTATACAAGTAGCAGTTTGCAACATGCTGAAGAATCAGAGGCGAAAGAAAGCGACAGTTTCTTTAATAATATTTGCATTTTAATAGGAGATCTGAAGGTAGGGTTGCCAACTTCCAGGTGATGGTTGGAGATCTCCTGCTGTAACAACTGAGCTCCAGATGAAATAAATCAATTCACCTGGAGAAAATGGCTGCTTTGGAAGGTGGACTCTATGGCATTATACCTCATCAGTCCCTCCTCTTTCCAAACCCCACCCTCTTCAGGCTTCACCTTCCAAATCTCCAGGTATTTCCCAACCTGGACCTGGCACCCCCATCTACAGACAGGAAAAGGAAACAACCTTTAGAAACCCTCCTGTATCAAGCTTCTGTTATCTTAATGTAACAGAACATCTTTGGAAGTGACAGATGAAGATGGAACAGGTTTACAGTTAAAGCTAATAACTTCAACATCTTATTTCTTCCTTATGTCCTTCTGGCTAGCAATGAATGGTGAGCCTAAATGACATAATTATGTCTAAGAGAGATAACAGAATATTTCACAAAATTGTAATAAGTGCCAAGTAATATTATGGTAATTTTAATTCTAAGCCACATTGAGCAGGACTCTGAAGAGGCAGCAGAGAAATATCGTAAATAAATAAATGTACCCATCAAATTTTCTCCTCCGTATCCTTTCTATCCAGTACCTTTCTATCACATGTTGAGTGAAAGAGTTCCAAGTACAACAAGGCTATTTAAGTAATTTCAAAATGGGACTATATCAAGGGTGGATTTAAATCATTCGTCAGGAAGATTTGATTTTTTAAAATACATATTTGTCCCAACTCAGAAAGCTGAAGACTTTGATACAGTCATTTTTAGAAGCTAAGTACTATGCATTTTAAGCCCCTCATTACCGTAATTTATATATAAGGTAAATTTCACAAGAACGTTAGAAAATGGAATGATCTGATTTGCCTAACATGGATACCTGTGAAACCATTGGGAGGTCAACCATCTCTAGTTCAACAGGTTAATCATGGAGGATATTTGAGGAAAATTTTTCCTACAGTGTATTAAAAGAACAAAAACTGAAAACATTTAAATTGTTTTATTTAATTAGACCAAGCAGCTAATGTTCAAGGTATTTTTCTTTAACGCCACATATAACCTTTAACTATAATAGGTTTAAATGTAAACTATGATTTTAAAACATAAATTAAGCAGACTATTTTCAGTCAGGTCAACAAGCATGCCTGTCTTACTCAAAGGTAGAGAAATTCAATCAAAATATTTCCAAATGATGCCCCTTTCACATTCTACTGCTATGGTTAGGTTTTCCTTTCTAAAATAAATGGAGGCTGTAATCAGAACCAGGCAGCCCAATCCTGGAGGAGCAAATCCGCAGCAGCTGGGAGCGGCACAATTGCTCCAACACCTCAGAGCTTCCCAGCCACCGTGGAGGCAAAAAAAGAGATGAATTTTTTTAAAAAACTACAAATGGGGCCGGGGGGGGGGGGGAGAAATCCTCCATTGCCTACAACAGGCCTGCACCACTTAAAAAGGTGGTGCAACCCTGCCGGAGCTCTTCCAGGAAAGCCCTGCTGGCATGGCAGCGGGGGCTGGAGGAGCCTGGACGTTGGCGTGTTTGCCCCCACATTGATGTAGGTGCCACCTTATTCCATGATAAGGTGGCACCTATGCCGACGTGGGGTCACGCTGGCTTCAAAGGAGCTTTGCCCCCTCCTCCAGGGAATATTCTGGTCAAGCAATTTCACTTCATAAATCATAAAGTGATTTTAATTATTTTAGGTTGCTATATGTTATGGTTTTATCATATTATTATACTGTTACGTATTTGACATTGTAGCTGCCCTGAGCCTGGCTTCAGCCAGAGATGGAGAGTGGGTTAGAAATTAAATAAATAAATAGAAATATCCTACACAAATAACATAAACAAATAAATATTGAGATAGGTTCTCTGGAACAAAGTTTGTGAGTGGCTTATCCTTATGTCTGAATGTTCCTATTGGTTCATGGAGGGTTAGTATCTAACGCCAGGCAACAAAAAATAGCTTTAGTATCACTGATTGTTGCTTATTTCTATTAGAATAGACAGGACACTTATATTCATATAACACCAGTTATATGAATTTGCAAATTACAAAAGTTCTACATCTTTCCCCAACAAACATATTTCCCGCATGTGCACCAGTATTTCTTACAACACATTATGCCTGACATAAGCATTTGAGGGCTTGGTTAACCAGGCCCACATACTTTCCAAATACACAGAAAAGCAAATATGAACACCTTGTTTCAGTGCCGCACATTTTACAGGGCATAACATATCAAGAAAAATTACAGAAAAAAGCAGTTTATGGAAATGAGAGTATCAACTAATTTTAAATTGAAATGTTTACTAACTTCTACAATAACACCATAATTGGGTTAGTAAAATAATTCACTACCTAATCAAGAATAAGAGTACATGAGTAAGAATTAAATTCAATATGATATCCCAGGAAGAGCTACTTGGCTCAGAATGTGATTTAAAAAGAAGATAAAAATAATAATTCCTTTAAGGTGAAATTCATAATGAAATTTGCATTACTCCATAATACTTAGTCCCCAAGTCAATACAACCACAGAACTTCTGGGAGTTTAGTCAAGCAACAGCACACTGCAAAAGAGATTAATTTACACAGGTAAGAGTCAATTATAAAACAAGCACAATTTATGGAGCAACTGAGTGAAAAGTAACAAATAGAGCAGTCTATAAACAAAAGTACAGCTGCAGGGAACAACTGGTCACAAGGTACTACACTGTCTAGCAGGATCAAGCCAAGGTCCATGTAGTTCACCATGAAAGGGACTAAAGACTTACTTTTTAAAAAATGAAAGCTGTGATTCAGAGAACCTGCTAAATCTATCATTACAACTGTCTATTAACAATATTTTGATGCTGTTTTTAAAAAAAATGCAAAACTGCTGTGGGGGTGGCCACTTTCTGCACCAGAAAAAAGTGGCACATTTTGAAAAGGACATAGCACTTCACATATAGTTCATAAACACATGGGTGGCAGAGCTACTCCCCTTTTAGGCTTCCCCATACAAAGGTAGGAAGGCATGTGGGGAACTTGAACCAACCATCCCTAACAGCTAGTTGCAGCCCCCCCCCCCCCGGAATGCTACCCTTCCCCTCCAGCAGTGTGTGTCAGTGAAGCCCCCCCACTCTCTGTTCATCCCTAAGCGTGTGTTCATTTTCAATCTTTTTAAAATTCCACCATGATATCAACATATCAATACGAGCATGTGCAAAATATACAAAGGGGGGGAGGAAGTGCTATGACGCCACCAATGAAAAAACCTTCCCTTGAAAATCCTGATTATTTAAGACATGCACAGAAGAATATAAACTGACTCCATAACTATGAAAATGCAAAGGGAGAGCAGATGTCCAGAAGAACCATGTCCAAACAGATACCAATGCTTGTGGATTGACTGCCAAGAAAAAGGGGAGTAGGTCAAGCCTGAGGAAAAGCCCACAGTGGTATTGCTTGTGGTAGCACTTAAACATTGCAATCTAACTTGCAGGCCCACAGTATAATCTTTAATCCACACCAGATGTTAAAATACATGGCAAGATGCCAGACAATGTTTCACAGACAATTTAACAAAAAGATGTTGCTTAACATTATTGGTAGAGATAAGCTTGCTGAAAACGCATCCAGCAAAATGGAATACAAAAAAATGGTTCTAAGACATTACTGAGAATACATTTACATTTTTACAATTATCAAGTGTTACAATAATAACCACAATGAGATAGCATTGTGGTTATTATACTCTGTAAACGTCAGATAAATCTGTACTGCAGTAACATATACATGTGTATTTTTGGTAATCATAGATGTGCAGTATTGGAACATTTTTACTGAGATTCAAGATACTGCTGTAACAGAATTTAGAAAACTGTCACAGCTTAGCAGCACTAATATAACAAACTTCTTCCTAATGAGGGGAGAGATGAAAACATGCGATGAATTAAAGCTTTATGATCTGAATATTTTGCCAAAGCTTCCAGTAATAAACTAGTGCTGCAATAAGCCACAGCCCTTAGTTAACATTCATCTGCTAACATACTAAAATAAATGACTGGGAAGGAGGTAATAGTGAAATGGGTTCAATTGACACAGGTGAAAAGACCAAGACACCATTATCAATTATGAAAAGTTTTAGAACAGATGGTGATGAAGCATGTTAGAAGCCACTAATTTCTCATAATGATACCTTCCACAGATATCAGCCAAGTAGTCTCTGATTATTGGCTGAGCAGGATAAAGTGGCAAATATGATAAGTATTTATTACAATGGAAATCAGCATAGACTAGAGCATGTATTAGATCTTCTAGTTTTTCTAAATGGTCATTCTGCAAAATAACGTAATTGAAGGCAATAGACTAGCCTCCCACCAGAAAACTCTAGCAAAAGGCTATGTTTTCTCAAAAAAACACAACTCTTCCTCAAATCCCGAAATAAAGTGAAGCCAGAAAAGAGGCTCATGGCCGTGACAACGAGAAACATAGATAATCTAATTTCTACCTCAGGCTCCCTCTTCTGGTACCTTTCCTCTCCTCTGTAAATCCTACAATAACTCCCTAATTACATGATTTTGCCACTGATGTTTCCTTCTGACACCCACCTACTTTCTTCCTTTACTGTGGTCAAACACTTGTTGAAGACTCAATTCTTCCTTCTCTCCCTTTTCCTCATACATCCAGACTCTGACTGTTAAACTGGAATAAGTCATGAATTGTTTATGTACAGTACCTAGTTACTTTAGGCTCTTCAGAAATGAAGAATAATTGATTTTGAAATGTAGTAAGGAGAAGGAAATTTGAAAACAGAAGGGACAAAGATGAGCCTAGACATGAGATGACCAGAATAAGGACCCAAGTTTAGGGTGGAAGATGAAGACTAACCAGATTTGCTAATGACAAGCCAGTAAAAACTGTCAGCATTTATTGTACATATTGTCAGTGCTCTTTTCTATCAAAAGTTATTCTAGTTATGGCACTGACAAAACCGGCTTCGCTACTTTCACAACCAGCAATTCCAAAGTGGGGTGGGTGAAGCGCCATAAAGAGCCAGTGTAACCCTGCACTGGCGCCTGTGCCACTTTGCGCCATGATAAAGTGGCACCAACGCCAGCATGGGAGCACTTATGCTGGCACCATGGAGCAACGCAGCAGCACCAACCTCAGCCAGTGATGCTGCTGCACAAGCAACAAAAACCCAGAAGTGGGTGCCAGCACTGGCAACTGGGGGGGGGCACATTCCCAGGGAGGGGCTGATTCCAAACCCTTTTTGGCCAGGGAAAACCCCTCTATGCTACAGTGTTGCTACGCCAACAAAACAGCTGGCATAGCCCTGTGTAACCCCATGTAGGAGTTTCACAATTTGTTTGTTTTTTAAATGCATTTTTAATCTTTATTTTTCGGCTTGGAAACTTCTGTAGAGGTGGCGCGGCTGTGCTGCTCCAGGCCGCTGCCTATCTACTCCCTCTTCTTCAGGAATGGGCTGCCTGAATACCATACTGAATAGTGTAACAGCCAGGTGGCTGGATATTTCCTTCTTGAAGAAAAAAGTTTGTTCAAGGGCCTTAGTTGCTTAAAAAAAATTCATTAGGTAAAGTATAACCCACCAATATTTTAATATATCTGTGGAGCTGATTCTAAGTAATAAAAATTAACAGCCTAACCAGTCTGATCTGAATGCTGCTTTGACATAAATCCCAATAATTTCAATGGGATTTACTCCCAAATTAAACATGCACATATCTGGAACCTTAGACAAGAATATAAGATGTCCTGAACTATGAAAGCCTTCCAACACATAAGCTTAGTTGAGAATTACATTTCATGCTATTGAGGTTCAAGCCTTCTTAATGAAGTAGTGGCAAACAAGGATGTCAACATGTAAACTGAGGAAATTACAGGTGCCCTTAAGTGTTAAAAAAAACCCAGTAAGAGTTCCAAATCTCAGGTACTTTAGAATACCTGCCAACATTCAATATTATCATTTTGTTCCATCAAGTTTTAAAAGGAGATTGCCTTTTTTCTTCCAAAAAAGAGAAATGCATGCAACTCTGCCTTACTTCCTCCAATAATAAACATTACACTGTTATTAATGGAATAATTAGAACCAGAAGACGTATGAGAACAAATCCTGCCCAAGAAACAGAAAACACTGATGACCCAGTGGCATGCAGTACTTAAGACCAGAATCAGGGAGACCTGAATTTAAATCCTCATTAAGCCTCTGCAGATACTACATTGGTACACTGAGACGTAGCTCACCAGTCACACGTTTTGGAAGCATGGTTCACATGAAAGCCCCCATCATGTGCAGAGGTACAACTTCCATATTTATTTTTAATACAGGTTCAGCTTCCATTCACACAAATCAGAACCCAGGAAAATCAGAGTTCTTGTTTGCATGAACAGAAGATGTACCTGCATGGAAAATCCACAGGTTGCTCTACTAAAACAACACGGTGACAGCACACAGTGCGGGCAATGTGGAGACCCACAAGCTGCCCAACCCGCACAGCTGGTGTGCTCCCAGTCTGCACGAGCAGGATGCTAACAGAACATCTGGAGAGGGTGACTGCATTAGGAAACTCCCTCGGTGACCTTGGGCCACTGGCTTTCCCTGAGCCTACTTTTCATAGGGCTGTCCACAGGACAGAACAGGAGAAAGGAAGTACCCATGTACACCGCTCCGAGAATAGTTCCTTAAAGACAGGATCTATCTATAGACGGGAGGGACGTAAGAATAGCTGTGGAGAGAACAACGTGACAGCCTAAAGATGCGGGGAGGAGGCATTCAAGCTTTCAGGCGGGAGGGTTCAGCGACAGTCACCCCTCAGCCCATCTGCCCCGGCTGTGCAATGCAACCCCGCCGCCGCCTCCCAAACAGCGTTGCATCCCCCCCCTCCACCCCCATCCACGAAGGCTCCGGCCGCTTTTGGGGTCTCGAGCCCTGAATTCGCCGGCGAAGAGGAATCGACCCCCCCTCCCCTCCCCTTCTCCATCCCTCAGCCGGAGGCGGCTCCGCTTCCCCAGCCGTGCCTGGACTTGGCTCCCCTCCCCGTTCCCAGCCTCTCCTTCTCACCACGGCGGCGCCCCACGGAGAGGCTGGCGGGTTCCTCTTTCGTCGCCAGGCCCACAGAAAGGGACGGGGGGGGGGACAAAACAGCGACGGGTGGGTGAACCGTCGGCGCTCGCGCTCCCCCCCCGTTGACAGACCCCCCCTTCCCTCTCCCAATGAAGCAGCTCTTCTCCTCACGACTGGGGAGCGGGGGGGAGGGGGAATTGCGCCTCCGCTCCTCACCTGCGCCTCCCCGCGGGCGGCCGCCGCTGCCGCCACCACAGCCGCCGCCGCCGCCGCCATTCCGCGGGCTCCCCCCGCGCCGCCGCCTTCTTTCCCGCTCCCGCCGTCCAGCTGCCGCTCCCGGTACAGGGACCAGAGCCCCACGTTGGGGAGGAAGACCAGGGCGGCCAGCGCCAGCCCCACCGCCTGCAGCAGCCGCTTCTGCTTCCGCCGCATCCGAGAGCCGCCGGCCGACCGCGCGAGGCAGGAGCCGCAGACCCAACTTTCCTCACGGGCTGAGCGAGGCGGCCGCGGCAACCGCCGAGCGCCAACTCCAGGCAGCCACTTCCGCTCCTCTCCGGAGGGGAGGGGAGGGGAGGGGGCGCCGGGCGGGCACGCCCACCGCCAGCGAGCCAGCGAGCGAGAGAGCGGGCGGGGCTCCGCCCACGCCGCCAGCCAGGCCACGCCCACCGTCTGTGGCGGCGGCGAGGAAGCAGGAGCCGTTGCTTGTGCTCGGTCGCGGGCGAATGATCCTGGCTTCAACCGCCCTTTTGGGCTGCGCTACAAGAACCAGAAGCGAGGAGGGGGGGGGGAGGAGAGGGTGGAACTGGCACGAGCCTGCTTCTTTCTCCCCTTCCTCTTCAGAGACTAGTAGAAAAGGGCCAGAGTCCAGGAGCACCTTAAAGACGAACCAGAATATTTTCTGGTAGGGTGTGAGCTTTCGTGAGCCACAGCTCACTTCTTCAGATACAGCTAGAATGTGAATCTTAAAGACAGGTGGATTCACATTCTAGCTGTATCTGAAGAAGTGAGCTGGGGCTCACGAAAGCTCACACCCTACCAGAAAATATTCTCGTGAGTCTTTAAGGTGCTCCTGGACTCTTGCCCTTTTCTACTACTGCAGACAGACTGACACGGCGACCCACTGTGAATTATCTTCAGAGACTAGTGTGGGTAAACAGTGGGCTGTTTAAATGCCAAGGGGTCGGGAAAGCAAAATTCCAGCGTGAGGGCCAAGTAGGGGGGGTGGGGTTTCTATACAGAACAAGCCTAGGCATGCCTACTCAGAAGTAAGCCCCAGTATGGCCAATAGGGCTTGCTCAGGATTATGGCCATATTGTGTGTGTAAAGTGCCGTCAAGTCGCAGCCGACTTATGGCGACCCCTTTTGGGGTTTTCATGGCAAGAGACTAGCAGAGGTGGTTTGCCAGCGCCTTCCTCTGCACAGCAACCCTGGTATTCCTCGGTGGTCTCCCCTCCAAATACTAACCAGGGCTGACCCTGCTTAGCTTCTGAGATCTGACGAGATCAGGCTAGCCTGGGCCATCCAGGTCAGGGCTATCAGAGAGGATATGAGTACAGTATTTGCTTAACACTTGCCCTGACCAACCCGATGAGTTTCTGGCTAAGAAGCTTCTCACGGATAAAAAAAAATCACAGCTTACACTCTTGACTGCTAAATTCTGTGCTGCAGCTATTAAAATACGTCGTACCCTGAAAGGATAAGAGTAACAGAAACACTTTATTACTCAAAATATTAAGGGGGTCACACCTAGTTATACAATGTTTATATAAATTTTATTCATACACATAATATGTAATATTTAGGCTCAGGTTAGTAGCAGTAGTACCGGTGGCTGTTGTGGTTTTCTTATCTGTTGTAGCTGTTGTTTGTTTTTGCTGGTCAGTGACCGTATTAATAAATTATGAGTATAGTAGGCTGACAAGTAGTGTAATAGCAAAGTAGCTCTCAGGTGAGAATAGCGGCAAGGATGAGGGAGATGATGCTGTGTGTCTATGTGGGAGTAAACCCCATTGTATCTCTGAGGTTTCTTTCTCCGTAAGCATGCATAGGATTGGCCTGTGTATGCATGTGGTAAAGGGATTTTGTTGGATAACCACCATTAGCAATATATTTGCAAAGGCAGGCTGTACTTCTTTTTCTTCTTGTGTTAAACTAAAGCCTCTAATGGCCCTGTGGAATAGAGAGTATAGCAGTACCAGTGAAATAATGGAGCCAAGGGAAGATATTTTCAACAAAGCTCCTGCATTGTAAGATATGCCATATGGCCATTTTTTAAAACATTTGTATTGGTGCTTGGTTCATAGATAAGCAAAGAAGTGTGTTGTGGTGGCCATAGAAATGAGCACTGAAGAAGGAATGGGTATTAAACATTAGGCATTGCTTGTACAAAGGAAGTAACTGAAACCTGATTCCCATGCACATTTACTAGAAAGCAAGTCCCACTATGTGCTACCTATGTGCCAGGTAAGAGTTCATAGATTGCAGCCATAAAAGGTAGAATCAGTATGGAGATAATATAGAAATGAACAGAGTATGGAAGAGAAGGCACTTCAGTGCAAACTATGTTAGCTGAGCAAAATATGCTGTTATATTCACAAAGAGTTAACTTTCTGTTTTAAATTGTGCATTTAACTGTACTTCTTTTGCAAACACTCCTTTTGTTTGCCAACTGCAGCAGTTTTTCCCCCTTTCAGATTCATTGTGCACTTCCTAGAGTTCAATGGCTGAACGTTTTATTTTGTCTTTATAGACTTGTCAGTAATTATAGTCATAACAAGGGATTGAAAAGGCTGCTTTTCGCCACCACCGCTAGGAGATGTAAATGGCTTTAATTACCATAAAATTGTAATGCAAAACAAGTTAGTGTCTTTGAATTTAAAAATTCCAGCTGAACCCAATACAAAATAGCTTCATGATACAAAGTGGATCTTAGTTTGAACCTTTACAAGCAAGGGAATTTTCAGTTCATGAGTACTAGTATGATGGAGTGAGGACCACAGTTTTAAAGAAACAAGTAGAAGTTAGAACTTCTTTCTTTTATTTATTAAAATACTTTTCTCCTGTCTCTAACCCCCCACCAAGGGAAGTCAAGATAGCTCACCCCCCAACCATGTTTATACTCCTTTTCACTTTGTAAAGCTATACACAATAATAATGTTCTGATGAATTACTGGATATACAATAAGCATGTAGACAATTAATGTCCTGATAGTAAATATTGGTTAATATTTGATTTCAGTAGTGGTATCGTGGTTAAGAGCGGTGGACTCTAATCTAGAGAAGTGGGTTTGATTCCCCACTTCTCCACATGAGTGGTGGACTCTAATCTGGTGAACCAGGTTGTTTTCCCCTCTCCTACACATGAAGCCAGCTGGGTGACCTTGGGTTAGTCAAAGTTCTCTTTGAGCTCTCTCAGCCTCACCTATCTCACAAGATGACTGTTGTGGGGAGAGGAACAGAAGGAGATTGTAAACTGGTTTGATTCTCCTTAAAAGATAGAGAGAACTGGCATATAAAAACCAACTCTTCTTCTATTTCCAAGGAAGTATGATTACGATATCAGCCTAAAATTTTAAAAAGAAATATCTACTTAATGTGAGTATGCATGATTTTGTCCAAAATAAACCTTTTAAAATCACTGTGAGTTCACATGCTCATATTTTACTGTTGGTGGGGCTTGAAAGTACTTGTTTTGAGCAGGATCATGCCCTATGTGTCTACAGACACATAGTTTGTTCCCCCACTCAATTTACAGAGTTCTCAATAAATGTCATGGAGGACAGTGATACCTAATCTGGAGCTACTTGTCCTGTTTGCTTCAGGATAATGCTTTATAAGAAAGGAACAGGATTTGTAGTCTATTCTAGTGTTGTTTTATGTATTATTCTGTTCTAACAGTGCCTTCCTGAGAAGAATGCCTGTGCCGGGTTTTGGAGGCAACGTGGCTGTGCTGCCTCCAAAGGAGGTTTAGGCCCTGCCGAAACCTTCTCCTGGTGTCAAAAATCAGTGCAACCCTCATAGGATCAAAAACCCGTGCAACCCTCACCAAAAATAAAAAGGGGCGTTCCTGGGCCAAAAGGGCTTTGGAGGCTACCTAAAGGCGGCCCCAGCCCAGCACCATAATACTCTGGGAACGCCTCCCGGGATGCCATAACACCCCGAGAACACCTCCCAGGACGCCAGTGTGGCCTTTGACGGCATTCTGATGCCGGCAGAAAGCCCCATCGGTGTCCCGGGCTGGCACAGCCATGGCAGCACCCTGCAACCAGAGTCCAGGCCTTCCCGCCAGAGTTCAGGCCCCTAACGCCAGCGTTAGTTGCCCGGACACCGGCACGGGGGGGCCCAGATGCCGTCGCTGCACCTTTTTGACCTAAGGGCTTTTGCCCTTAGATCTCAGGAAAGCGCTGTTAGTGTATTGCCTTCTGGTTTTATAATGATATTTTCTGCATTGTTTATAACGTATCATACCTGATACTTTTTCCTCCATTGTTTTCCTAACTTTTGTAATCCTCGATTTATTGCATTATTTACTGAATGTTTTATGCTGTCTGACTATATTGTTTTATGTTGCATGCTATGCCTTGAGACTCAACAAGAAAGACGGGCTACAAAAAAGTAAATAAAAATTTAAAACATTGCTTGCTACATTATTTTTTTTAAAAATGCACAAGATACTGCTATGGATGCTTTTCATTTGCATGGCTACTGTTTACAGTGAAGAATCAAACTTGCTCGATTATAAGTTTTAGAACTTGTTCTGCAAGCAGATAATAGAGAACCCTTAGCTCATGTATAGGGATCTGTACTTTTAGGTGATCTGTGTTCTCTTGCTATACATTTATAAGTTGCAATAATACATATAGTAGAAATGCCATGTTTTTCAGTAATTAAAGTTTCAGCAGAATTAACACTACTACTGTTGGCATACCAGTCAGTTGAACAGTCAGTATTATCAGTTGTTCTGCCATTATTTGACTGTGTACTCATTTATGTTAAAGATTCTGATAAGGTATTAAGTGTAATGAAGTAATTGTATAGTGAAGTTAAACTGTATTGGAACTTATAACCTTGTTGTTGTATAAATTGTTAAGACAAGTTAAGAAACTTTGGAAAGAAAAGAAAGAGAAATATATTTGAAAGCAAAGTTGTGGCAGTGTACTGAGATTTTTTTCTTAGGATTGCACTATTTTTTTCTTAGGATTGCACATTATTTGACTGTGGTCAAATATGCTGTGATGCCCAACATCTTGTGTGGGTGGCAGCTAACCTATATTTACTTATCATTAAGGGACAGTGAGTATGGGACAGTGATCTGGCCCTCTAGTCCGGCAGCAAGCAGAAAACAAATCTAACAGTATAGCAAAGCTTATTTTTATTTTCTGCCCACCTGCTATAAATGCAGGCATCTCCCCCAAAAAATTTTTTTTTGCTTTTTAACTATTATTACTTTGCTTTGTTTCTATTTTAATTTCATTTTAAAATTGTGGGCTGACCCTGGTGTTACAGGATAAACTCTAGTGAGCAGTAAGAATCCTGCAGGTCCGTAGAAATGTTACATTAAACAGTATAATAATTTGCAGTCAGTTTTAAAAGGTAAATTGCATTTTTTCATAATAATGAACAATTCTGCTTTTGTAGTTAGCATGCATCTCAAACATGTTGATTATTCAGTACAACAAATGATGCATTCATCAAACTGATGGTTTAAAAATAGCTGTTCATTATTTGGCAATGTCTTGTTGACCAGCTGACTAAATCTTTTTTTGACCCAACCCTAGTGATTTCAGCATTTCTGATTCAATTATCAAGGATCACTGTAAACAAATTGCAGATAGGGAAAGCTGAGTAGATGTTTCTGAATTTTAATCCTGAGGAAAATAGTGTGAATAATGAATTTTTAACTTATGATTTTGCAAATATGAGCTGTGTCACATAGTTTGAAGCACATTAGAAACTACATGCATTTTGTAGCAGTAATGTAGCAGAAACAAAGAACAGTGTTCCCATAGGAATGCAGGGGGACAAAGGGCACTTTCTCTGGTTATATAAAGACATATGTTCTAACGTACTTGGAAACATTTAGGCATTGATAAATATTGTTTCTTGATACAGTCAAACTATGTCAATATGTGTCTTGCCAAGGGAAAAGCAGACAGTGTCAGGATCTTATGGAGATAATAAAGTCAGGCATGCAAGAAATGGTATGTGTGCCATTTGAACAGACATCACACAGTTATCAGAGCCATTAATCTGTTGCTTGGCATCCACAATTTCCCAGCAAATTGGCACAGCTGACACTAGCATCAGCAGCCCACCATTTAAGCAAATTCTGCTGTATCATAACCAAACCAAACCTAGCAATGGCACAGCAATTCAAAGAACAGTATGGCAGGTTCCCCCCTTTCAAACAAAGAATGGAGAATTACAATTAAGAACAACAAAAAGAAAACGAACTGGTTTCTATATGCTGACTTTCTCTACTTTTTTTAGGAGAATCAAACCAGTTTACAATCCCCTTCCTCTTCCCACAATAGACACCTTGTGAGGTAGGTGGGGCTGAGAGAGTTCAGAGAGAAGTGTGACTGGCCCAAGGTCACCCAGCTGGCTTCATGTGTAGGAGTGGGAAAACAAACCAGCTCCACCAGATTATAGTCCGCTGCTCTTAACCACTACACCACACTGGCTATGTAATTAGGAAGAGGTAGACCAAGCGGAACAGCACATGCCCAGTTTAAATAGCTAAAATCTAACAAAAGCACATCCTGTTGCAGTGGCAGCTGAATGAAAGCGGACCCTTGCAACTAGAATGGTGTGAGCTCCTCTCCCTAGAGCGGGCTCACTAGGGGGTTCCAGCTCTCTACTGCGCTGCGTTGCTACCCCCACCTTCTGTCCCAGCCTCCCCGGAGGAGTTTAGACAAAGCCTCAGATTGAAGGGAAGTTTGGAGACCGCTCATCCCACTCGTCACTTCTCCTTCCTACCAGAGTATTGCAAGCGTAGTTTTCTTGTGCGTTGTCCTCCAGTACCCACATCTCCTCAGCTTGTCAGTCACCCCTGCTTTTTATTATGGCCTTCAACATTGGCCGCCCACCACCTGACATGTCCACCAACTTCCGGCCCACGCCCAATTCCTCTTTTTCTTCCACCCCGGCCTCCTGCCTTCTCTAGTAACAGTGGTGAGTGCTGCTCCATCGTCTGCTCTGGCTTCCAGCTGTCTTCCCTTGTCTCATTCCCCTGCCTGTGTCGGTGTTTCTGACCCCGTTTGTGTCATACTTCCCATGTGGTCTCCTTCACCTGCTCTTCCCTCGCCTCGCTCTCCATTCTCTCCTGGCATGCTATCCCTCTGCACTTCCCATCTTTCTGTACCTCGTCTCTGAGTCCAGTGTTGGAACCCTGCAGTGTTCCCTCGGCGTCCCTCCCCCACCTGTCCCCTTTCCCCCCCTTGACTCCCTGTGTTCCTGTGCTGCCCACCCCTCTCCCCGCTGAAGGTAAGTGCCCGGGGCGGCACAAATGGCTATTGTCACAATTTTATATATTTTTTTGTATTGCCAAAAAAATGCAAAGCTTACTGTGCCTTTTGTCCCCTCCCCATAAAGAAATCAACACATTTTGCCAGTATATAATCCACTAGATGGCAAGATTCCAGCAAATGTGAAATTTATCACATGCCAGGCAAATTATTTCCCCCCCCCCCCAAAAAAAGGAAAAGAAAAGTAAGGGAAGGTGAAACTTGCAGCACATGTATTTTGGTGTGTAGTTTTAGCATAGCCGAAGTCACAATGTATTTCTTCCTTAAAAAGCTAATGTTTTCATTTACCTTTGGTGTTTTAAGGGGAGAGAGCCCCCCAGATTGATTTTTCATCTCTCTCAGGATGCACTGTGTTCTGTTTGTCGTCACTGCATCTTCACTAGTGCTTCTGCCTTAGGCAAATGTATAATTCCTAACCACTTACCTCTTATAGCAGTAAAAAGTCTTTCAGTAGGACAGAAGTGCTCAACTTAAATCACTTTTATGTTTGATGTGTTTACTAAGTTGAGAAGGCTGCATCAGTACCACAGAAAAGCATTTAAAAATAATTTTAAGTTGGTTCATGCCTTTTTGCTAACTCTTTCTATCTGCACCCAGTACTATGAACTCTTGTCCTTCTCTGCATTATTGTTACTCTGATGTTCTTTCTCTGTTAACCATACTTTTTCTTTCTCTGCTCCCCTGTATGTACTCCCCCACATGATATAGCATGTGTTACCACCCTTTGTTACCACCCTCTATTACCACCCTTTTCTGTTTCCCCACCTCATATGTAATTTCTCAGTTGCACCTTTCCCTCTATGTACCCGATAGTACATTCTCTTCTTAGACCACCCTAGGTTTTTTCTGCATTCTTGTGTATGTTGTCATCTTATCTATACTTTGTTTCTGTTTTCCTCACGGAGCTTTCTACTACCCATGGCACTCTTCTCTTTTCACTGCCACCAACCTTTGTGCAGCACCATTTCTCCTATCCTGCATTTTCCCCCCATTTGCCAACCCTACAGGTCGTTATGCACTCCCATCTCCTAAGTCCCTTCTTTTCTTTTTTAAGTGTCTGTTTTCATTTATTTATTTAGTACATGTATATGCCACCTTTCCATCTTCTTGAAAAAATGGAGCGGTGGACTCTGATCTGGAATTTAGATGACACCAGATAACCAGCACCAAAGGTATCATATGCCAATGTGGGGAAGAGTTCCAAGAAGCCAGAGCAACTTCCAAGAAGGTCTGTGTGCAGATTCTGATTGGATGAAATTCAACAATCATAGTGTCTTCCAGCAGAGCCTCCTCTGCCAACCTTAGAACATGGCCAAGTAAATACAGGTGGAGATAGTCCTCTAGGTACCCTAGTCTGGAACTCTAGGCTCTGAATGTCATGCCTGGGATGAAAAATGGAAGCCAATATAGGTCATATAGCAACGGTGTAACATTTTCATTGCAGCAGGCATTTGTTAACATTGTATTTTATTTTCCACACCTTACCTCTTGCTTAATTCAGTCACAGTAGCATACAAGCCTTCTCTTTCCCACAGTCTCAGATGCAGGATGGCCATCCACTGTGAGTGGCTGGCTGCAACAGGATCGAAAATGTACTTGTTCCAATAACATCCATGTCCTCTACTAGCTGGGTTACATTGGACACTTATAGAAAAGCTTTCTACATTATAACTACTTTAGAATATATGCAAGTTAATTAATGGATGACCAAATCTATGGATGGTTCTGAGACAAGGACTGAATCTTTTGACACCATTCCCATTGGCCCACGTGTTGCCTGCTTAACTAGTTGGCCTTCAGAGCTTCTTGTGGATGACCCCACAGCAGGTCCTAGAGATTTCTTTTCGCCAGAGGGACTGAATTCCTGAAAGACAGTCAGGAAATGTGTCACCTCCATGTCTGGCCAAAAATATATAGATTTTCATATCAGGGCTAGATTTCTACATGCCTCTGGAGTTGGTAACTGGAGATTTCTATTCCAAGATGTTTTAATCTGCTAAGGGAGAAAGCATTGTCTCACTCACACTTCACGGTTGATGGGCTTGGGAAAGCCTTAAATGTCCTCACAAAAATCATTTATTTATTTACATCATTTATAGTGTGCCTTTCTCACTTGGACTCAAGGTAGATTACACAGAGTGAGTCAATACAACTGACAGATACAGCAAAGGCAGTATATGATGGGTATTTGGAATTTATCAGACTGCTGCAATTGGCCTTATGTTATGCACACCTGTTCTAGGAGAATTTAGATTGCAGAGCTGCCGTAGCTAATGCTTCTATGGGCATTTTTACTGTATCATATATTTGCTTTACCTGTGGAGGTCATTTTGTTAAAAAAATAATGAAACACAATATAGCCTCACAGATATACCAAAAGGGGCACATGGTTTCCTTGGAAGACCATCCTTAAATAAATATAGACAAGCATGCACCTGCGAAGAACTGCCTTTCCTTTTTCTCCCTCACCCCATCTTCATTCTAGCTGTTCTGCCCACCCACCTATCCTTGGAGCTGCCTCCCTTTGCTTTTGCTTTCCCCCAACTCACCCCATACTTCCTGCTCTACCCCATCACCTTGTCTGCTTTGCCTAACCAACCCCCCCTTCCGCTTACTGCCTCCCCTTGCCTTCCTCCCCTCTCACTCACTGTACCCCCATCTTCGCTGCTGTATCCCTACCCTTGCTACTCTTACCACAGGTAAAGGGGCAGTGGCCTTATCTCATTCATACAGTGCCTCCCCCTCACAGCTGATCTAACTAGCTGATCTAGTTTGCTGTTTACTACATGCGTGTGCAGACAATGCTCCTCTGTTGGTGGGGATTTGCAGCCCCTCCATTTCCCTCTGGTTTTCAGATTTTTTCGCAAACTTGTGTGTGTGTGTGGGAGGGGGGGGTTCCCCCAAATATTCCTTGTGTACAAATGGGTCTGATCTGCAGATTTAAGTATCAGCAGAGGCTCCCTCCTTCACCATTATATAATATGCAAATGACATCATTAGAGAGAGAGTTAATGCAGAATGGGCTCCTTTGATACATACTCAAGATTTAGATATGCTAGCTTCGTTGTGCCTAATGTAAATTGAATCCACTGGAATTGCATTGGAATCTGCATAGCACACACTCTTTCTGGACACATGATGTTTTATATGCATGTGTCATCTCAAACAGAAGAATAATTCATATGCTTCTTTGCATAGAAAAACTTATAGCACTGAAATAATGACAGTTGTACATGGACTGTCCCCTTCAAAGTACACAGAAAAATTCCTTCAGAAAGCCTGCTTTTGTTTATAGATATCTGATATTTTTAGATAGCATGCAAACAAAACTGATTGGTTTGCTAGCACTAAAGGAAATATACTCATAGAAACATCACCAAGTACCCTGGAGTACATTAAACTAAACTAAGGAAGCACCCTATTCAGTCCAGTTGTAAGAATTTTTTTTTCATTTTAGCAAGGCATCTCTAATGAATTAGTAATTCAGATATCTACTTTAATTAGATTTTAGAATGTGTTGACCAGGTTCCAAAATGGAATTCATTCCATTAATTAAATGACACATGAGACAGGGATAACTGTCACATCTTGGGATCTTTTCCAGAAACTAGCAAATGTTAAAATTATGGAAATAGGATATGCTATGAGATCCTCTGTGAAGATCTATAATGCGATTATATTTTGGAATAAGATGTAAACACTTGTTACATTATATAAGCCCATAACAGTCCACAAAAAGGAATTTATAGAGTTCCTAATTTTCTACTTAATTCTGACCACTTCAGTCCTGATTGGCCATCGGGTGTCACTATGGTGACCAATACAAAGTAAATTGGAATATTTTGCCCTCAGTCTGGTTCAGCACTCTAGACAGCTCCTAGGTGACATGGGTATGGCTCAAATGCATTTCTTGGATGAGGATAAATCTCCCTGCATGAGTCACTCTTCAGTTCTATAACAAGACTTCACATAGGAAAATGAACTCAATTTCTTACAATGGATGTCACTAAAAACTGGATTCCCCCTAAAACAGGTTTCTGTCCAATCTGAAAGTAAATACTACATACAAGTTGGTAGAGCATTGCCTTGGAGCAAAGGCCAGCACAAAAACCAAGGGGTGCAGTTATAGTTTGTATTTATTAACTGTTTATTTGTTAGGTTTCTGTGCTGCTTTTCCAAAGGCAAGATTATCTCAGACGTGGTTTACAACATCAAAAACATATACAGTAAAAATGTAAAGGTTGAAATAAGAAGGAAACCCAACGTAATTATAGCATAAAACGTTAGGGGAAAAAACTACTTAAACAAGTTTAAAAGCCATAAAAACCTTTACAGTCATAAAAAGCAGCATGCCTAAATCTAAAATCATTCAGAAATGAAAGAAAAGGAGATCACAGTACAATCCTAAAAAACACTTTCCAGGAGAAAACCACATTGAATAGACTTGAGTAGGATGCTGAGTAGAATTGCTTAGGATTGCTGTCTCAGACATTTCCAAACGTCTGGCTGAATAAAGAAGCTTTGGCCTGGCACTGAAACTCTGCCAGGCAAATTGACTAGGGGAGTTCCATTGGTTAGACACCACCACAGAAAATACCCTTTCCTTTGTTGCCACCCTCCTCACTTTGGAAGATGGTGTGGCATGAAAACAGGGTTGGATACTGTGTTCCATGGGTGCAAAGTTCACAGGATATTCCTTACCAACTCCCTGGAGCCAGATCTGATCCTAGGAAGTGTCCCTGGGGTCAAGGCTGTGTACTAATAGCTCCACCAGTAGAGCGGCCATAGTGGGAGGAGGAAGGGGGTGAAATTGCACCTGTTTTTCTCTTCCGTGAGCAGAACTCCACTTATGCAAGAGAGAACAGAGGGATCTCCTTCCCTTCTAACTCCCCTCTACAGTCATCCAACAAGTACGGGTGTTAGTACACCCAAATCCCTCAGTTCTGGGAATAAATTTTCCCAGAAATGGAAATGGCTCCAGGAAGACAGGAGGGTGGAGAGGATCCCAGACATCAGTGCTTTCTGCTGGCAGTTCACAGAATCTAAGCCAGGATTTCCAAAGATCTTAACATCCAAGCACCATCCTCTGAACATCTTGCTTTCTGAAAACAATACCCGAGTCTATTTTAAAACTGTAGATGACAATATTCTGCTGGGGTCATTTAACAATTTTTTTTTTTTTACAGTATAGAAAAGTTTTATTTAAACACAAACATATGCACATTTAAACATAAACATAAAACAATTATTTTTCAAATGAGTTGAAACTAATTATTCATTTTTACTAGTTTGAATTTGTCTTCTGAGCCTGTTTGCCCTCCAGCAATAATGACCTGCATTCAAATGCTTCTTTAACATGAAGGCCGATTATGCATGCTCACTTTACTCTTCTTTATTCCCCATTTCAGCCAGGATCAAAGCAACCTGGGTTGGCTTGAATGATCAGGGAATAAACTGTGTGCAATTTGGGGGCATGATTACAGGAAAGCAGTCTCCCAAGTTCAAATCAAATCCCACCTCTTTAATTGCTGGTCTGTGATTGGCTCACCTCGTGAGAGAACATTTCCTTTCCCCCAGACCCAACTGCTGCATAAAAAAGCATTTTAAGAACAAAAAACAAAGCCTTTCTTTCTCTCAGAAAGAGCTCCCAGGAAGCAGGAAGCAATTGAATCCCTGCCTCTTCGTGATTGGTTGTGAGAGATGCCAAACTTCGCTGCTTCCCCTGTATGGCTATCAGCAAACAGAACAGAAGAGGGGTTTGGAAAGGGGGTAGGGAAAGCTCAATGCGAGGCAAGTCTATGCACGCTCTTTGGATCTGGTTTCAGCTAGGAAAGACGGTTTGACTCCGGCAAGAAGAGGAACGGGAAAAGCCAAGTTCGTTTAAGGTTGAAACGGGGTTGAGCCGAAAAGGAATGAGGTAACGTGCATTTTCAAAAACTTGATCCTGGCTGAAACAGGGAATGAAGGAGGCTAAACCTACCATGCATAAGTGACCAAAGTGAGTTTTACTACCAATATGGCATCCACAGAATTAGAATAACTTCTGGTTAAGATGGCAAAGTAATCAGAAGTAGAGTTGTGCTTATAAGAACATAAGAAAGGCCCTGCTGGATCAGACCAAGGCCCATCAAGTCCAGCAGTCTGTTCACACAGTGGCCAACCAGGTGCCTCCAGGAAGCCACAAATAAGACGACTGTAGCAGCACCATCCTGCCTGCATTCCACCGCACCCAAAATAATAGGCATGCTCCTCTGATACTAGAGAGAATAGGAATGCAGCATGACTAGTATCCATTCTAACTAACAGCCATGAATACCCCTCTCCTCCATGAGTATGTCCACTCCCTTCTTAAAGCCCTCCAAGCTGGCAGCCGTCACCACATCCTGGTGGAGGGAGTTCCACAATTTAACTATGCGTTGTGTGAAAAAATACTTCCTTTTATCTGTTTTGAATCTCTCACCCTCCAGCTTTAGCAGATGACCCCGTGTTCTAGTATTATGGGAGAGGGAGAAAAATGTCTCCCTGTCCACTCTTTCCAAACCATGCATAATTTTATAGACCTCTATCATGTCTCCCCTCAGCCGCCTTCTTTCCAAGCTAAACCGCCCTAAGCGTCTTAACCGCTCCCCATAGGACAGTTGCTCTAGTCCCCTAATCATTTTGGTTGCTCTTTTCTGCACCTTCTCAAGCTCTGTAATATCCTTTTTTAGGTGTGGTGACCAGAACTGTACACAGTATTCCAAGTGTGGTCTCACCATAGATTTGTACAAGGGCAGTATGATATCAGCAGTTTTATTTTCTATTCCTCGTCTAATTATGGCCAGCATGGAATTTGCCTTTTTTACAGCAGCCACACACTGGGTTGACATCTTCATTGAGCTATCCACTACCACCCCAAGATCCCTTTCTTGGTCTGTTGCTGCCAGCACAGATCCCATCAGTGCATATGTGAAGCTGGGTTTTTTTGTCCCAATATGCATCACTTTACACTTACATTGAATCTCATTTGCCATTTTAATGCCCATTCTTCCAGTACGCAGAGATCCTTCTGGAGCTCTTCACATTCCGATTTTGTTTTAACCACCCTAAATAATTTGGTGTCATCTGCAAACTTGGCAACTTCACTGTTTAACCCCAACTCCAGGTCATTGATGAAAAGCTCTGGTCCCAACACAGATCCCTGAGGCACCCCACTGCTCACATCCCGCCATTGTGAGAACTGACCATTGATTCCTACTCTCTGCTTCCTATTTTTCAGCCAGCTCTCAATCCATAAGAGGACTTGTCCTCTTATCCTGTGACTATGAAGTTTGCTTAGCAGTCATTGGTGGGGGACTTTGTCAAAAGCTTTTTGGAAATCCAAATACACAATATCCACAGGCTCATTTCTGTCCACATGATTATTGACACTTTCAAAAAGCTCTAATAGGTTAGTGAGACAAGACCTACCCTTACAGAAGCCATGTTGGGTTTTGCCCAGCAGACCTTGCTCTTCTATATGCTTGACAATTCTATCTTTAATAATGCTTTCCACTAATTTACCCAGAACAGACGTTAAGCTAACTGGCCTGTAATTTCCTGGGTCCCCCCTGGAACCTTTTTTATAAATGAGTGTTACATTGGCCATTCTCCAGTCCTCTGGTACAGAGGCTGATCGAAGGGACATATTACATATCTTTGTTAGAAGTTCAGCAGTTTCCCATTTGAGTTCTTGAAGAACTCTTGGATGAATACCACCTGGTCCCTGTGACTTGTTAGTTTGCAGTTTGTCTAGATGTTCTAGGACTTCCTGCCTTGTTACCACTATTTGCCTCAGTTCTTCATTTTTCCCTCTCCAAAATTTCTGTTCAGGAGAAGGAATCTGCCCTGTATCTTCAACAGTGAAGACAGATGAGAAGAATTCATTTAGTTTTTCAGCAATTGCTTTATCCTCCCTTAGAGTTCCTTTACTCCCATTGTCATCTAATGGTCCAACTGCTTCCCTAGCTGGTTTCCTACTCCTAATATACTTAAAGAATTTCTTATTGTTTGTTTTGATGTGTTTAGCAATATGCCCCTCAAAATCTTTTTTTGCATCTCTAATTATCTGCTTGCATTTCCTTTGTGCAAGTTTGTGTTTGCTTCTGTTTGCCTCGTTTGGGCAAACCTTCCAGTCTCTGAAGGAAGACTTTTTTTCTCTAATTGCTTCCTTCACCTTACCCGTTAGCCATGGTGGTGATCAATAAACCCGAACCAAAAATAAACCCGAAAAAGGCCTTTTTGGCTTTTTTCGGGTTTAATTAAAGCTGAATATTAAAACTGGGAATAAAGCCGAAGCCAGATAGCCGATCACTAAACCAGCCAAATAGGTATTCGGCTTTTCCCCACTTCTGTTTTCCCCAGGATTTTCCCTATGGGAATTTTAAAAAATGAGCTCTGGAAGAGGCATTTTTGGAGGTAGAGTTCCCAAATTTTCAAGGTAGCTTCAAGGGACTCTCCTTGCATGAACTCGAAGTTTGGTGAAGATTGGGTCCGGCGGTCCAATTTTATGGGGTCCCGAAGGAAATATCAACTATTACAAATAATTGAGTGTTCATTTTATGTAAGGAAAAGACAGAATACACCTAAAATGCAGCAAAGGAGATGACAACCTAATGTTAGAAAATGCGTTAAATAGTAAAGTTGCAATACTACAGACCCTTCAGAAACGTAAACATGGCCAGTATTCACAGTGCCTTGCAGAAGGAGATATGAGTTCATACTGGGAAATAATTTTTTCCGCATTAGGCACATGCTTAATCTCCAACTCCTTGATGCTCTGTCTGTACACACACACAGAGGTTTGCTTTTGACAAGAGAAATTTACCATATCCCTGTTGATTGTTAGGATATGATATACTAAAAATAGGGCGTGACAAAACGAGCCCTGAAGCAGGATGCATATTATTGCTGGATTTTCTTACTGATCCTGCCAGCTTAAGATTGTTTACAGTCGTAAAGCATATCCCAAAAGTCAATGTTAGCAGCTGCCTTGGTTTACTTTTAACAAGCCCAGGCTTAGCTTGGTGAAAATTAATGCTCTGTTCGCAAAAGTCTCCTTGCCTTTTGTGAAGCCATATCTCTAGAGATACTTAACAGTGTGCTGAAGAGGCAAAGAATTGCTCTCTTTTTAGAATGGACACATGCAGTCAAAATTTCCATTTTAGACAACTGGAAAGACAGAGGAAAGGTAAAAAACAGTCCAGAGCTGTGGCATGTATAAAAGCAACAAATCTCTTGGAAGTGCTTCCTGGAGTGTAACTATTTAAATGGATGCTGCTCCTCCTATTAGCCCCACATTTTTTATTATCCCTATGATAATCAAAGATTGCAGCTAGGTAAGGTTAGGAACAAATGGAAGAGAAGTGGTAGCTATTCACAGGAGGCTTAACTAGGCAATAGAATTCATTCCACATTGGCCTAATAATTTTGCTGACACAAGGAAACAATTGGCCTTCCCTTGAAACAAAATTTTTGATTGTTTTTTTTTAGGGGTCTTGAATAAAAATGTTTGTATTATTTACACTCATAAATCTCTGTCCACTCTATATGTGTAAGAAATATAAAACGGAGGAGAAGGGCGTCATTGTAATGATTCCCAATATGATATAGAAAAATGAAAAGCATACTTAAGATACTGGCTTGGATTCCACTTGCCTTGAAAACCCAACCAGGGGTCTCTATAAGTCAGCTGTGACTTGATGGCACCTTACGCACACACAAAGGACACGTTCTTGAAAAATAAGTCTCCTTTAAGTCAATGGCCTCACTTCCCCAGTGCTTAATATCAGAATGTAAGCATATGGATTTGAAATACTGGCAACAGTTTTTCCCCATCCGGAAACAGAGATAGTATTTATTGCTTGGCAGTAAATAGACCAGATAGAAATAGACTTAAATAGACCAGATAGAAAAAGTGAAAGATGAAACTGTATTGGGTAGAGTGGGATGGGTATCTCCAAGAGATGGGTGAATGGATTTATGACGTTAAACAGTGTTGATTTAATTGGCTCCACTGAAATTGCAAGAGTAGCACTATCAGTTTTGAGGGTACAAAAGCTTCTTGGCATTCCCTTCTTCCTGAACTGTATTGATTCATAGTAACATGAGTCTCTTATGGGTTGTAAGGACTTTCAATAGATAGCAAGCAAGAGAAAAGGTATAATTCCCAGCGTGGGATTCTGGATTTCAATTGTACCTGAGGGGATGGTTGCATTAGTGGGTCAAAATATATCTGCAATCTTCTGAGTGTCTTCCACATTTTATTTCTATGCATATTCTACAGCACTTCGGGGGCTCGGGTAAGTAAGTAAATGTAGAAACAAAATATATATATTTCTTATGAAACTGGCATGACATTGAGACTGATAGTACATTCAAAGCATAAAATGCAATTCGGAAGAACAATTTACCAAAGGGGACAATTTCAGCATTTCCATTTTATTCCAGACAATTTTTTCCAAGGCCAATAACTATTTTCAAAGAAGCTTATTAGAGTCCATCGCCAGTCACTTTTGATTTGCTGATCCAGAGAAAAGTGTAGCTTCTTAATACTCATCTTCCCAAAATAGAGTGGATGTCTCAATAGCATCATTCTGTGGATGATGTATAGTAAAGTGGGGAGAAATCAGAAGCTGCAGCTCAGCAGGCTCTTGTGTGCATACAAAAACCGCTGGCCACAATGAGACCTTTGTCCATATAACTGAGCACAGACACAGATTTCATTTCCCCCCCCATTACATATTAAACCTGCAGATGGTCACTAGATTCTCAACAGCATTTCTAAACTGCTTTCCTAAGCATAGTAGCAAAAGTATGTGAATGGCCTATCAAGCAAACTGTTGACACAAAAGCATGTGTGATGAAAAGCATGTAAGGGAAATTGATTGTGGCTGCGAGCAACGATGTGCTTAATGCCTTCCTCTGCATCGTTTCTTTGCTCTTTTCGGTTTTCCATATTTTATTTCAGCTGCATAGATTTGAGTAAATGCTACATTATTCTCAAATGGCTGTAGTTCAATCAGTAGATTCAGCCAGTGGAGATTATTAATATATCAGCCTCAGTCCATGGTTTGTATATGGTGTACATCCAGAGTTGTATTGGAAAAGCAACAGCAGCACCAATGAGTGGGGAGGTTGGGGTGGCAGGAACTAAATTCCTTTCCTGTTAGCCCAATATTTCTGTTGAGAGCCCAACATCTGGGGCGGGGGTATGAAAAAGGCAATACCTGTGCTCAGTTCTTCTTCTGGCTAGGCATACATACACAGAAGCATCTTGTTAGCAACGTTCATCTGACCTTTAATTAGGCAAGTTTCCTATTGCTATCCCAGAATTTTGAAATACAGTCTTAAAATAAGAATTTTGAAATATACCACCAGTGACAAAGATGTGGAAGTCATATACCATATGTTCCAGTATTTCTTGATTGGAAATAAAGGCACTAGCTTGAGATCTTGGAAGAGAGTGGAACTTGCAGATCAGGGCTTTCTTACCCCGCTTTCTACTGCAGTGCCAAATTTTGTTCCAGGTGAGTCAGCTGACCTTCCTGAGAAGCACAGGAGCAAAAGGAGGGTATGGAGTGGAATGGGGAAATCAATGGAAATCCCTCCTGTCGATAGAGGTGCCCTTCCATTGTTGAAAACAGAAGGATATAACTCAAACCAAACCTAAGCATGCCCCACCACAGCGTTCACGTTGCCCAAAGTTCCTTTCTGCTTATAAATGAAATATTAAGACCAGACTGCAGGAAATAGTGGAACTCCAGGTGATTCATGTGGCCTTAGGAAGTGATTGGTGAGAGAGGGAGGTTTCTGTGGCAATAGAGAAAGGTGGGTTAACCTTTCTACCAAATGTACCATTTCCACAACTGGAAGGCCCCTTGTTGCTTCAAACTCCAGAAGGGATAAAGATAGGAATGGAAAAAAGTCTCTACTAGAGTTTAAAGTAGCATAGGAGACATTTTTTATCAGAGAAACCACGCAGGGGCAAAAAGTTAAACATCCCTTAACCACCATCTCTATAAGCCCTCCTCCCCATGGCTGCTTTTTCGGGCAACAGGAGATGTCTGGAGCAGTCAGAGAACTGCCATAACACTTGTAGTTTGGCCCTTAGTACACAACTGTAATAACATCCTTTTAAAGAAATCAAAGAATGTTTAACAGAATGTACAGTATCACATTGGAACTTATGCTTGTTATAGAACAGCTGCAACTCAAAACCTTTCAGCAACATTATCTGAGGAGGTAAGGCCAGCCTGCCCACTAAGTGGACCTTGGTGATGATTTAGGGTGCCAGTCTGAGGAGGCAGGCCAGCTTCCTCTGCAGTGAAAAGTTGCCATTTGCCTGGGAGGGGAGATCCTTCATGCCCAGGCCCAAAATCCCACTGGGGCTCCTCAATACAGTGGAAGCAAAAATGTGTGTGTGTGGGGGAGCAACATTGCACAATGTTGCAGCTTAACTTCTGGTTGAACCTGGAAGTGCTGTCATAACAGTCTAGGAATTCCTCAAGTCTCCATGGTTTTATTACTGAGTAGTCAACCATAAGTGACATTGTAATGTCGAGCCACATTGCTTTCCAAGTGCCCACCCACAAAATACTCCTGTTGGCTGTCAGCACTTGGCTAGCAACACTATTTATTTATTTATATTTATATCCTGCCCTCTATCCAAGCCAAAGCCAGGCTCAGGGCAGCTAACATCATGAAAACAATACAATGTAATATAATACAACAAAATACAATAAATATAAAATCTATTATAATTATAATATAATTTATATTAATTTATAAAATATAAAATCCTATTGTAATTAGTAATCAAATGACGCTCATCTGTAGAACATAGGGCCCCAGTGGCCCTGGAGACCACAGGCAGGGTCCCCAATTCAGTTTGATAACAACACAAAAGGTAGGGGTAGGAAGGCCAGCTCTGATGAAACACCGTCACTGTCCTCAACGATAGGCCTGGCAGAACATATCAGTCTTACAGGCCCTGTGGGATGTGGCTAGATCCCGCAGGGCCCTGGTCTCACTGGAGAGAGAGTTCCACAAGGCCGGGGCCAGGGCTGAAAAAGCCCTGGCCTTCTTTTGGGCAGGCAGGGCCTGTGCTCAGCCGAGCCACGCTTGGCAGGCTGGCTCAGTGGGGTGGCTTGCCTGCTTACTCACTGCCCCCCTTCCTTCCCTTGGGAGGCTGGCTGGCTTGGGAAGGTAGGCTTGCTGACTGGTTTACTCTTCTCTCTCCCTCCTTTGAGGAGATGGGGCCCATGTGTGGCTGGCTGGCTCCCTCCCTCATTTAGGGAGGTATGGCCGGGGTGAACCTGGGAGGTGTGGCCTTTTCCAGGGCTGTTTTTCCCTCTAGCTTCATCCCTGAAGCTGCACTGCTGATGCAACTGGATTGCCTGCCTTCCTCAGCACAGTGCATGTCTGTGGGCAGATGTGCACAGCAGCCCTGGCCGTTACTGCTGCCAAGCAGAGAAGAGGGCAGCCTGCTGGGGGCAGCTTCCCCAAAGCATGAGGGGAGCAACATAGTTGACAAGGGTGCCCAAAACTGTTGGACTGGTCCTATGAGCAGGTTGGAATTAATGGTACGAAAAGGAAGTATTTTGGCTTGAATCCTGTCAAGGAGTTCTGTGCACATAGGGTTGCCAACCTCCCGGCACTAGCTGGAGATCTCCTGCTATTACAACTGATCTCCAGCCGATAGAGATCAGTTCCCCTGGAGAAAATGGCCTCTTTGGCAATTGGACTCTATGGCATTGAAGTCCCTCCCCAAACCATGCCCTCCTCAGGCTCCGTCTTCAAAAATCCCCAGGTATTTCCCAGCCCAGAGCTGGCAACCCTATGTGCACACTAGTCTGCGCCATGGAGTGCATTGCCTTTTCCCTCAAAGCTTTGTTTGTGCAAGGGCCCATTGAAAACTACTGATCTTATGCAAATAGAAGTTTTAGAGGACAAGGAAGCGTGCTCCACAGCAGAGACTATTTACTCCAAGCTGTATAGTTCAAACCTGGAGTCCCCAGTGTGGTGCCCATGGGTGCTATGGCACCTGCTGACACCTTTATTGGCACCTGCGAAGTGTTTTTAGGAAGTGGGCATGGCCAGGTGGGGCTTCTGGCCAGCAGGGCTTTTGAGTGGTTGGCTCCACCTCCCACAGTGGCTATTTTGTAATTGCACTCACTACCCTGTGTCAGAATTCCAAAGGTGTGGGTTTGGGATTCCTGGTTTAAACTGTCAGGGAAAATTCAGCTCAGCCATTGTTTTGATCTCCTTATGTGATTTAAAAGCAAGGAGGGTTGGCTGCCATAGAATGAGATGTAGAACAATCGTTAAGACCCCTTTTTAAAGCTCAAAATTGTGGTGTGCCAATTTTGGCAGAAATTTAGCAGTAATTGATGGCCAGACATTTAGGACATTTCCAAATATTCAGGAATTTCCACATCCAGTATCTTCTGTGCGCAAGAATGAGTTTGGTTATGCCAATTCCTCTATCAGCAATCAGCTCACTCAGCACATTTCATTGAGATATTTTTATCCAACTCTAAAAATAACACATGAATTCCAGTTTTGGGGAGAAAGGTCTTTGAGAAATAGCATGTCCCAATATCGTAGCAGAAATTTCTCATGGAACCTAAACTTCTTACCAGTTTCACCTCTACTGGTTGGCACTGGAACTGTCCCTTGGGAAAAGGTAAGGACATGATTGTAAAAAAATAATAATCTGGGTAGATCAACTGATTCAGGGAAAGACTTGAATATAGCATATACTGTATAGTGGGAGAAGCATGCCTTGTGGCTATTCCCCACTCCCATACAGGGTCATGTGCAGACCCCATAGTGTCTCTGGGGGACAAGTGAAAGCCAGAGGTGTAATTTGGGATGGGTCTGTAGTAAGCCCAGCCTATCTGGCTGATATTGTTTTGGTAATTCATTTAATCTTTTAGAAAATAATATAAATAATTAGAAAATTAAAATTCAGGTTTTTAAAAGTTTTATAAAAATATTGTTTTGTACTTGCACTAATATGGATTGTGGTAGAGAGGGAAATGATGGTTCCATAGCATTTGTGGGAGCCTGCCTTCTTCTTGAGTTAGAATTCCATCTCGCACTGAGTAAAAATTATACACAAGGCCCAGAAAATCTTCCTGGTGGCCCTATTCAGTCAAACATTTATGGTGGCTTCTCTGAGCAAAGAATTGACATGCTTGGATTGTTTAGTCCAGAAACAAATTCATCCGTACTTGGATGGCAAAATTTAATTTATTAATTTGAGTCAACCAATCAGTCACAAGTGGCTAATCAGAAATAATAATGGACTGAAAATCTGTGTAATCAAACAGCAAACATCACTGCTTAATTGCCTCGGTAATATTTTCATTTGTATGTGTGTGTCTGTGTGTTTTTGACAGCCATTCTAATGTGGTGCTGGTGGTTTCAAGCATAAAGAAAATAAATAGAAAGTGAAAGAAAGAAAAGCTTTTTACACTTTCTGGCCTGCAAAGAATAAGGAAATGAATGCATCCACCATGGGAAAAAAATACACAAAAACCTTACTCCATCTCAGCAGTCACCAGCTGCACCAATTCTGCTTGGGAGAATTCTGAAGCAAACTGTATGGGGTTGCTTGGTGAGCTTGTTTGCATGTCAGTGTCTAGAAATGTTTTCCTGCTCACAGTTCTTTTCTCACAGCTCTGAGCACGAAACAGAAAAGTTGGAACCCAAGAGAATAGTCTTTCTTATTCACACTCCCACATCAATTCATGGAAAACGCTCCACCGCCTATTTTACACAGGCTTTTTGTTTCACTTCTAAACCTGGTAATTAGTGATGATGGGTCTGGGTTAGACCCGGGTAACCCAATACTGAGGTCTGCTGTAGTAATGGAAGCCAGCAACCACTTAAAAGTAGCTCTACTGGTCTGTTCCTTATGGACATAAGGCGTAGACAGCACAGCAAGTGTGCCAGTGTCCATAGCAACACCAGCAACACCCACCAGTTAGCAGCAACCAATTATGTCCCTATGAGTAGCATACACAGGTGCAACCAATCACTACCCACCGATCCAGTCACTGCTTCTTGACACCACTCCCTCCTCCCCCGTGGAGAGCCATTGGACAGGTAGGAAAGACACAGCAACAGTGCAACCCCAACAGAGACACGTGGTCTGAACGTCCCTCTTTCCAGCCCATAGAGGAAGGGCACCTATGCTGTGGACAGGACATGCACATCTTCCCCTGGCAAGGGTCTTACTATCAGCAAAAGTAGTGCCCACACACAAGCATCCCTGCTCTGAGCCAGGCACATCCTTTCCCTGAAAAAGTAAAGTAAGAAACAAATAGACAGAGGCCAGTTCAAACCTGTAGCCCTCACACCCAAACCCAGCATCCTAACTAGGATTGTGCACATAAAAAAAACTGATAAATTTTGGGTTCGGGCTTATCGTGCCCGATTTTTTCCCGGTAAACCTGAAATGAGCCGAATACCCATACCAGTACAGGGGTATTTTGGCTTTATTTCCGGGTTTACCAAAAAAATATTGAGTCCATTATAGTCTATGGGGATTTTTCCCCACAGCTCCTGTGGGTGCATTTTTGGTTGTAGAGTCCCCAAATTTTCACGGTAGCTTCAAGGGACTCTCCTTGCATGGACCCTAAAGTTTAGTGAAGATTGGGTCAGGGGATCCAATTTTATGAGGTCTGGAAGGGGTCGCCCCTCTTCCTCCATAGAAAAGTATGGTAAAGTTTACAGTGCTTCTCTATGGAGGAGGGGGTGACCCCTTCTGGACCCCATAAAATTGGACCCCCTGACCCCATCTTCACCAAACGTTGGGGTTCATGCAAGGAGAGTCTTGTGAAGCTACACTGTGAATTTGGTGACTCTACCTCGAAAAATGCCCCCCCCTGAGAATTTTAAAACTACTTACTTTTCACAGTCCGTAATGGCCACACCGTACCCAAGAATTGTAGGAAAACTCAGTTTCCCATTAATGCTTGCAGTGGACCTGCACAATAGCTAGTTAGTCGTTTAAAGGTGTTTTAGAGTGAAATAGAGTGCTTACCTGAATTTGTGTGGATTTCTGTAGCAGGAAGGATACAGCGACATACTGATGCAGAGCTTGTATGTCCTTTCCCAGGAAACTCCGACTAGAGGGGTTCTCTCCTGCTTGCCCTCCTGTGCTGAACTCCCAGACTCAACTCCCCTGTTTAGAAACCCTGTTCAAAGCTCGGGCCCCATGCAGAAGTAAGGGCTCCTACAATGTGATGAAAAGTATCGGTTATGTCTTGTCTGCTGTTTAAATAAACTTTTTAGCCAGTACAGCAGGAGCTTACATGGGAAAGGAGAAACCATAGCAATGCTAAGGCTGAGATTGGATCGGTTCGTTGGTATTACATTTCCTGTTATTGCGTTGTGATGGCAAAACATGCTTAAACTTCATGCAGTTTGCTCAAGAGGTATAGCACTGGATAGGAGGATCAATCCCGTAATCCTATTTCAGGAAATAAGGTTACTTGACGGAAAGTCAATGGGCTTGCAATGGGTTAAGTGCAAAATACATCCGCTTCAGCAGCTTGGGACCAGCAGTCAGAGTTTGGCAGCAGGTAGTTTCACTTACTGTTTAATCTGTTTAAGCTGTATGAAAGCCCCCATAAATTCGTTGTGCTGGCTGCTTGTAATTGTGAATAAGAGGGAAGAGCAACAGTCACGGCTAAGCCCAACAATTCCAACACAGTTTATTTCTTTAATAATTTCTACATGTTGACCTTCTCCAAGAGTTTCAATTGTGAGACTGAACTGCAGAAGGGCCGTAGCTGGCATATCATACAAACAAATGCAACTGCAGGAATAAAGGTTCCTTGGGCACTGGGGCATTTCAGTTTTTCTGCCAGTGATTCATTTCTGGCAAATGTTGATGTACAGCATATGTAGTTGTGGGGGGAGGTGGAAGGGGAGGAAGCATAGCCTCAAGCAGAAACAGCATTTCCAAAGCAGTTGTAAAAATTTCATGCATTTGGAAGTTGAAAAAAGAGAGAGCAAATTAAAAAAAAAAAACACCCGGTTACTGCAGGATGATCAAGGAATGACTGTGTAAAGGCACCCTGAGCCATTCATCAACCTCTATTCAAAGGCGACACATTTGGAGGTATTGATTTTGAAAGAACTGTAATTCCCCACACCTGAATCCATCCTCTCAGCTGAACCTCAAGAACATATGTACCAAGCCCAGACCACTAGAACACAACAATAAAAACACAGTATTCAAGTGTTAGAGTATCCAAGTATTAGAAAAGCATACTGGTTCCTCAGAACTAGCAGCTGAATGTGTGAAATGAATCTACATTGCATTTGGTTCATGTGAGGAGAAATGAATCATATGCAGTGTCATATATCTGATGGCCATTCACTTGTGCAAGGCTTGAAACTGTAGTTCTAAAGAGATGAATTTGTGTGTGTGTGTGTGAACTGGCATACACAAACATCAGCCTTCCTTGTAACTGCAGTATTCCTGATTTCATTTTTTAAAATTAATATATATTTGGATTAAAGTAATCAATGTTTGAATTAAGAGAGAATCGACTTATCATAGTTTTACAAATAACAGGAAAAGCTGGAAAGTTTTACAAATAACAGGCAATAGAATTATTTTCTGTATTAATGGGTAACTGTTTTCCTTTGACCCTGTCAGGCTGTACTTTGTAGCTAAGCCCCACTGAATTGTTTACAAAGAACAACCTTCATGTCAGAGATATAGACATGGTACCACAGCCTGTCTCCTTGCAGAGGAAGGCTGCCTAGCTCTAAATGTAGGGTTGCCAACCTCCAGGTACTACCTGGAGATGTCCTGCTATTACAACTGATCTCCAGCCGATAGAGGCCAGTTCACCTGGAGAAAATGGCCGCTTTGGCAATTGGACTCTATGGCATTGAAGTCCCTCCCCTCCCCAAACCCCGCTCTCCTCAGGCTCTGCCCCAAAAACATCCCGTCGGTGGCGAAGAGGGACCTGACAACCCTATCTAAATGAGATATGGACTCCGGAGCCTTTCCTCTTCATGTTGTATCTCAAAAGAAGGCCTCATCTCATTGTGACAAGAAAATGCATTCTTTATTAAGAGAGCAGACAAAAGCCATTGTCTGGTCTTGTTCCAGTCACATGGTCATGTCCATGCTTGAGAAACAAGTGCACCAATAAACATACAGTTTTGTGTCACTTGATTGGTCTAATGAAAGCTATAGCATGGTTTCTTTTTTGAGCTTTTAGTTTGGGCCCATGCAGATACCTGAAGCCTCTTTCTACACAGGATTCATGTTGTCATATCTGGAAGAGACGTTATGAAGTTTAGGCCTGGCTGTGAAGGTTTTGTGTGCGGTTGGAATAATGCCTGTGAGTGGCTTACACTGCTGAACTCTTAGTGTATACGCACTCTTTTAAGAACAAAGAAACATTTCTAGAATCACAATGCATCCCTCACAGTTACAGAGATTATATAGAAAGGGAAGATGACTGATTTTATGGAGGCTTAGTTGGAATTGCCCCACTGGGTTCAGTGTGTCTTACCGTCAAGTAGGTATGCATAGGATTGCAGCCTAAACTTCAAGGGATACTTCTGCCCTCCACAAACAATAGTGAAATCTTTTTATCAGGATGAACCAAAATACAATCAAATAGAATTAAAAATGTGTTGTTGTTGTTCGGGATACTTTTTCCATAGACCAAAATGGCGACCTACAATTTTGTCTTCTTTTCTCTGAGGAGGAGTACAAAGAACTGAACAATATGAAGAAAAACCACCTATTGTAAAAAAAAAAAAAACTTTCTTTAAGAAATTTGGAGCATCATTAGTTGTTGCCATCATATTAGAAAGAACTTTTTATGTTTCAGGGACACATGCAAGCAAAACTTCAACCAGGTAGCAAATGGCGAAATATACTGGGCAAAGAGACTGAATCAAATTATACAAATGACACCAGGGAAATACCTTTCCTCAGTTGTTATCATCACAGGAGTTGTCATGTCACAGTGTGCATGAAGACAGACCAAGACAGGTGAGAAAGAATGAATCAAGGTTAATTCTCTCTGTTAGTCTAGTACAAACCCATCCTTTCCCAGGAAGCTCAAATTGTGAGCGTTCTTTGCCAACCAAAAGGATTCTTTGCTCCAGCTTGAGTTTCCATCTTCTGGGAATTGTCTGTACAGTTCATCCGAAAGAAGGAAAAGATGTGTCATTGTTAGCCCGGCTTTCAGTTGTGAGCTAATATTTTTATACATGTGTGGCTGAAAAAGTATGGGGGAGGAAGTATGCCTATAAATCAAAGAGCTCAGATAAACTTCTTACTTTGCTATTGAGCTGTCAAAAAACAGAAAAGCTGGCAGCGGTGTATCAAATTATTTCATTTTGTATTGAATTCCAGCCAGTATGAGAGGCACAACAATGCAGGTTTCAATTCAGTGCCACAGCCAGTGTGTCGATCCACCCCCCAATCTAGTATTCATGAGCCAGAAGGTTCTCCCCTCCCCACACACACACACTCTCCTTTGCTGGAGAAAGGAGCTTTGGAGCTGATAACGTTTGCCTTTTCCCATTTCCTTTTTGGGAAAAGTGCTCAGCTGTCGTGTTGCATTATCATGACCTCAGGACAGCAGTTTACAGAGATGAATGTAGAGTTTGCTTCCCACTCCTTGGCTTCTGTTGCTGAGAGAAGGAGGGGTAAACGAATGAACCAGGCATTGCCATTGGTCTGAACTACTGGGAGAGAGATGATTCAAATCCACTTGGTATGGTAACTCAGTCTAACAGCATATGTAGTAAGAGTAATGAATTGCTGTCATAAACTTATGCAAGCATCCTATCTGCTTCAGAATATATCACTCCTCAGTACCTTGAAGACAGAAAGCAAATAATCTAATTAGGGAGACAATAAATCATTCTGTGGTCCCGCTGCCAAATGCCGGAATTAAAGCTGTGCATTAACGGAGAGGTTTTGCATTCGGCAGCCACGATCTGCAAAGCCTCCTACTGGAACCTTCCTTTCCCACAAAAGTATGAGAGGCAACTTCACTCCCTGTAGGCACATAATTTGTGCATCCCAAATTTGGCTTCCTTACAGCACTGAGCTTGCCCTTGGCTGGAAATGCCAGCTTTCAGAACAAATAAAAGTCAGAGCAAGGCTCATTAATAGCAACATGCAGAAATACTAGAAATTAGAAAGAAAGGGCGAGGGAGGAAGTCTAGCAGGGGTAATGTATTGGTTTCAATTCTTTCTGAGGACAAAAATATAGTATTCTGTACATTCTACTAAATATAAGTGGCTTTACTTCAGGAATTCCTCAAGAACTCTTACTGATTGAGGTTTGATCTACATATACGATAGAATAATATGGCAATGAGGTGGTAAAGATATGAGGTGGCACAATGGACTTACCATATCAGATTTCAGGTGGGGAACATTTTTAAAAAAACAATTTACTATATAAACTAGTAGAGCAGGGAGTGGGCCAAGCCAGCACTTGAAAAAGTTCAGTTGGAGGATGAGATTAGTCACAGTGCAGTGGGATGTTCTGTGGGATCCACATGGAATGATGAATGGTTAGCACTGAGCAAGCAAGATTTTTGCAATTTGTCAAAATGGTAGGACTAAATTAGATGCATAATAACAACTGATGTAATATGCAGCAGCCATAGATTAAAGAGCATATGATGCAGTGTGGCTGAGACTAAAGGCATAATCCTGAGGGGGGGGGGGCTGATAAGGCGCACTTACACCGGCATGGAAGGCATTTATGCTAGAGCCTGGGCTGCCCAAAGCTGCGCTGGCCTTCCCTGCCAGCACCGCCAATCTGGGAACTAAATCCCGGAAGAGGCAGCATACACTGGCATAGCCAGGGGGGCGGGCAGGCAGTTCTGGGGCATTCTTAGGGGCCAAGCTGCCTTTAGACAGCTTCTTAACCTCTTTCAGCAAAGGAATGCCCCTTGGCATGGCGGCACAGCGATGCCACTTTTTTGGTAATGTAGCCCTGCTAACGTCAGTGAGGTTTTTTTTGTTCTTTTTCAGTTTTATAATTTTTTAAAAATAGGGTTTTTATTTCTCCACAGCAGCTGAAAAGCCTCTTTGGCAGTGGTATGGCTGTGCCACTCCTAGCCGCAACACAATACCCCCACCCCCCACCCAGGAATGGGCTGTAAAAGTGCTCATGCACAAAACCATTCAGGACCTGAATCGTGTTTAATATAAGAAGTATGGTGGTACCAGGACAAAGAGGCAGGCCTTCTGTGGAATTCTAGGGTGGGTAACTAGGTTGCAGAATTCCATCTTGATGGCAGGCATGTATAACTGAAAAATTAGTTCACATTTAGTGCACCAACAGACACACAAAACTTGACCAGCAGCTTCTGTGCAGGTGTGATTTGATTGTAACATTATTAATGGGTTTAATTTCCAAGTACCGAAACATGAAGGGTGCAACAATAATATTAGGTTAGTGGGGAAGTTTACAAACAATAAGAGGGGATAACCTTCCTTTAAAAAGCAGTTGGCAATCTCCTTTTGAGTGATGTCCTTACTAACATTTGCATATGTGTAATTTTTATTGTCAAAGTAAGCTAGAAAGTCTGCGGAGAGAAACAGGAAAGGGAGGGAAACAGACAGTGTGTGGACTGCCATCACACATGAAATTGCTTTGTCCTGAAATAATATTGCTGAAAAAGAACATAAATCCCGAAGATTACCTCTGAAAGGCATCTGTTCAAAATAAGTGGGGTTTTGTGCAGGGAGGGGTTTGTACTAGCTGTAGAAGATGTTTCTACAATAAAAGAGTTAAATGAGGTAGAGGAAAGCACAGCAATAAATGATGTTTAATATAGCAGAGCCCCGTAGCACAGAGTGGTAAACTGCAGTCAAAAGCTCTGCTCACGACCTGAGTTTGATCCTGACGGAAGTCGGTTTCAGGTAGCCAGCTCAAGGCTGACTCAGCCTTCCATCCTTCCGAGGTCGGTAAAATGAGGACCCAGCTTGCTGGGGGTAAAGTGTAGACGGCTGGAGAAGGCAATGGCAAACCACCCCATAAACATAGTCTGCCTAGTAAACAACGGGATGTGACTTCACCCCATGGGTCAGGAATGACCAGGTGCTTGCACAGGGGACCTTTACCTAATATAGTAGAACAAGAGTGAAACAAAACTGGAAATTTAAGCTCTTGCTATGAGCCAGGGATCCCTCATGGTTGCAGGTGCTCTGGTAAAGTACACAGAACTCCAGCAGCAGCAAGAACTCCCCTTACGTGGAGAAGGCATATCCATGCATGCGATAAGCTATATGAATGTAAGGTGCGCTCCTCCATTGTGAGGAATGGGAAATCACGTTCATGTTAGAGTTCCATATGTCATATGGGAATTCAGATGTCTGCACCTCTATTGCTGCTGTTCTGATGCAACAAGAAGTGGAAAACAAAGGTCATGAGGCATATCTGCACTGGATGGGGTCTAGAACGAATTCCATTCCAGGCTCTGTGTTGATTCTATCAGCCCAATAGTGCCTGTGCTTTTGCAATATGTCTCCCTCTTTTACTTGTTTGTGTACTGATATATAGCTGAAGTATAACAGACACATGCAGAAAAGACAGCTTGCTTACGAGGCTTGAGGTGAAGGCAATCTGCTGGGATAAGGAGAACCCTGCTCACCATTTATTGTCACAGAATGCTACCCAGATGAAGCTTCAGTGGCACTGGAGAAGAGTATTCCTCTCCAGAGCAGCTGTGTGTGTGTGTTAAGTGCTGTCAAGTCGCTTCCGACTCATGGCGACCATATGAATCAAAGTCCTCCAAAATGTCCTATATTTGACAGCCTTGCTCAGATCATGCAAATTGAGGGCTGTGGCTTCCTTTATTGAGTCAATCCATCTCTTGATGGATTGCAGCTACTGGCAGTGGATTGGTACCAGAGGCTGGCTCACTGGGGCAACCCAAACAAGTTGTCTCTTCAGGTTATTGCTTTGGGAAGTACTGAGAGCCACCCCTTTTTGATGTTGTCTGAAGGAGCTCAACAGTTCCTGTGCCGGAAGTACTGGTTGCTGTTTTGGTGGTGTTGGCTCTATGGAAAGGAAGAGCTTAGAGTTCCTTGTTTCATTTCCTTCATTGCTACATCACAGGTGCATCAGTAGCTTTTAGCTCACTGACCTAGCATAGAAGCTCTTTTGTGGCTGTACAGCTCTCCTACTTACTTACTTCAATGATCCTGCTTATGTAGCCAATTTGGCCTTGAACAGAGACACAGTTCTCTTAGTAGTTGGCAGGTTGGGTGTTGAATGGTTGTTCCCACTTTCCTTCCTTTTCTCTGATGGGTTTGGGCTGGTGGAGCAGTGGCCTATGTGGAAGGAGTTGATGGAGACACTATTAGAAGTGAAGGGTATGGTGGTGGGAAAGGTTAGGATAAGGAAGTTCAGATGATTGCAGTCTACTGTTCCTTCTAATCCCTATTGCAGCTAAGGGGTCTGAGCTGCCACACTACATAACTCTGGTCAGAAATTGCTGCTGGTTAATACCTGGTAGATAAAAGGGAAAACTGACCATCATCTAGGATATACTCTTTTTACCTTGTGAACTGTCAGTCTGATATAATCCTGGAGGAGAAGGCCAACCTAGGTGGACAAGATGGGTAGAGTTAATTTATCTTAGCTCCTTCTGCCTGGGTTCATAGCTCAAAGTAAACATTTACTTATAAAGACAAAAATGAGCACATCTACCTAACAACAGCACGTCACAATCCTTTCGACGGGACCACTATTCAATGTCAACATATGCATTAGACTGTATTTTTATGAATGTGTAAAATAGTGACCCACTTTTTGTACTCCAGTCATAGAACACAACTTATAGTTGTATGTTATAGGTGTGACAATCCCATATGAATGTTTTGTATATATTTTATATTAGTGACACATTGTTGTTAGGTAGATAGATAGGTTGTTTATGTGCTCATTTTTGTCTTTATAAGTAAATGTTTAGCGTTCATCACCTTTGAGTCATTCTTATATCTTACAGGTGTATTTTTCATTAAGGTCATAGTGCTGTTTTTTTTCCAGTTTTACTTGCGCTTACAGCACGATTGCATTTTTTGCGGTTTCATTTACCTTGGGTTTATAGCTCAGCAGAAGTCAAGGTTAAAAAGATGGGAAGGACTCTGGTTCCCTTACCATTTTCTCTCCAAAAGTCTCCAGATTTTGAATATTTTTGCTTGATGCTGGGCCCAGCAGACAAACCTGGGATTCTGACCCTGCTGGCCAACAGGATCCCTGTCTGAACCTACAGAGCTGGTCTTGGAGTTGGTGCTCAAGAGACCCACATTTATGTTATAACATCCACTCTGCAATATGCCTGAGGATCTAATAGCCTCTATGACATCACTGGGTCTAGCTCAAATTATATTCCCAACAGATTCATTGGGACATACCCTCAATTTGGTATTATATTCCTGGCATGGAGAGGATGGTTGGGAGTAAAGGAATCTTCAGTGGTCCCTTTGTTACAGTTATTCCATTTTTCTTGGCAAGCTGTCTACTGCCCACAAGAGTGGAGATCTTTTAGATTATTCTTGATGATTTTGAGGGATTTTCTGGTTTGTATGACTCATTGACTTGCCATCCTATAAAAGCCCTGGAACAGACAATGAGCTAGTCAGTTGACATGATCACTCCTAAAGAGTTTCTCTCACTAGTTATTACATTTCCTGGCCATCTGACCTGGTCAGTTATACATGCTTTGGTGCTTCCAGATTAGTAGGGTTGCCAGATCCCTCTTCACCACTAGCGGGAGGTTTTTGGGGCAGAGCCTGAAGAGGGTGGGGTTTGGTGAGGGGAGGGACTTTCATGCCATAGAGTCCAATTGCCAAAGCAGCCATTTTCTCCAGGTGAACTGATCTCTATCGACTGGAGATCAGTTGTAATAGCAGGAGATCTCCAGCTAGTACCTGGAGGTTGGCAATCCTACCTAGATGGGATGCTACGGTGCAGTTGCTGGGGACACATGCTGTTGTGGCCTCAAAAACCTACCTACCAACTCTTTTTCCTGCTGGCTGCTCACAAAGCAAACCCTTCAGGGAACAGACTAGGGGCACCACCCTTACAATGGCAGCTGGCCACCACAGCACAGGTGGCCCTTAGGATTACACTGTTGGCTGGTTACTGCACAAGACCTGCAAGTCAAAATGCATCACAAACAATGATGCACCCAGTACCAAGAAGAGTGCCAATGAAGCCATGCTCCCATTTTATGTTAAGTCAGCAGAATCCTATTGAAAGTAATTATGGGTTGAATATCTCTTATCCAGACATCCAATATCTGGACTGATCCGAACACCAGATGTTTTGAGCTGGCATTTAGGCATTACTCACAGGCCCTCAGCAGTGCCATTGATGGTTCAATCAATGTACACAAAATTATTAAAAATATTGTTTAAAATTACATTTAGGCTATGTGTATAAAATATCTAAAACATAAATGAATTTTGTGTTTAGACTTGGGTCCCATCCCCAAGATATCTCATTATATATATATATATATATGTAATGGAACACTTCTGGTCCCAAGCAGCCCGGATAAGGGATACTCAACCTGTATTCCACGGATTCCAAAAAAAACAAATCAATGGGTTATAGATCAAATCAAGCCTGAACTGACCCTAGAAGCTAAAATGACTAAACTGCGGCTATCGTATTTTGGTCACGTCATGAGACAAGAGTCACTGGAAAAGACAGTCATGCTAGGAAAAGTTGAGGGCAGCAGGAAAAGAGGAAGACCCAACAAGAGATGGATTGACTCAATAAAGGAAGTCACAGCCTTCAATTTGCAAGATCTGAGCAAGGCTGTCAAAGACAGGACATTTTGGAGGACTTTCATTCAAAGGGTCGCCATGAGTCGGAAGCGACTTGACGGCACTTAACACACACACACACATACACACACACACACATTCCACTCTGCTTGCCTCAGATTAAGCCTCAGTTGGAATTTAGTTTAATTTTGGGCTCCATATATTTTGAATGAAAGACACTGAAAAACTAGGAAGAGTCTACAGGAAAGAAAAACAAAATGTTCAAAAGAAAGCTCTGTGAGGGGAGTTTGAAGGTACTGGATTTTATTAGCCTAGATGGTGGTGGACAATTTTTCAGGCCCAGAAGCACTTGAATAATTCAGGTTTTGCCAGAAGTATATGAGAAGTAAAACCAATCTCTATGGTTAAACAAGTCCTTGCTGAGTCTCAGGTCTGCTTCACACATGATGGATGTTCCTTCTTTGTGCAATCCTGCCAGGAGTTTTTATGCAGGGCAAGGCTTTCCAGTAACAATCAAAAATACAGCTGTCCTGTATCAGGGAGAGCTGGCAAATGTCTTATTGGAGGGAAATACAATTTACCTATCTGCACTTCAAGTGGTTGTGCCAGGGGTGAAACTGGTTTTGATCTTTTTGTTGCAAGCAGAGGGGGAAATGTTCCACAGCCAAAGCTGGCAAAATCCATGTCATCAAAGGAACACTCAAGCATTAACCCCCAAGGAAAGGGGAGCAATATGAAAGGTGGAAATGAAAAGTAGAGTGTTTTCATATTTTGATTGGACACTGGGCTTTTTGAATCTATTTTTTGCTCCCCACAGATGCCTCATAAATGTGTAATTTGGGCTGTTCTCATAAGCCCACAGGGCACTGCAAAATGAAACTGACTCCAAAATGTAATAGACCAGTTTCAGAGGAGCTGGGGAGGGGGCAACTAGTCCTCAGATACAGTACTAGATGTGTTGAAGTTGTTTCTTTTGTTTCTAGGCTTATGAAATAAAACATTGTCTTTATGGAAATGAGAGGGACGTACAGTGTTGTGATCTGAGCAAGGGCTAAAATCAAACTTCCCATGAAAGTGGTGATAATCACTTTCTTACTCTGATATGCATGATCAAACACCTCCAGATGGGTGCAGACTACTGTTGGTATTTTTAAATTTTTTTTACAATATTTCTCTGTTACCTTCTCCCTCCCTCCCACAACAGGCTTGCACACATGTTGTACATGTGTACAGGACCAGTGTGCAAGGAGGGATAAGTGGGAGTGAGACTTGCATTTACATGAGCACTGCACAGGACCAAGATACTTATAAAGGGAGAACAGGAATGAGTTTCCTGGCCATCCCCACTCATAACCAATGGGTATGCTCCCTCCTATGTGCTGTGGAACACAGGCAGGATGCTGCTGCAGTCATCTTGTTTTTGGGCTTCCTAGAGGCATCTGGTTGGCCACTGAGTGAACAGACTGCTGGACTTGATGGGCCTTGGTCTGATCCAGCATGACTTTTCTTATGTTCACACATCTCACATGAGCAGTGGCTCAATGGCAGAGCATCTGATTTGCATGCATAAAATCCCAAATTAATTCCCTGGCATCTCCAGTTGAAAAGGATCACACAATAGGTGATGTGAAAGACCTCTGCCTGAGACCCGGGAGGGCAGCTGACAGTCAGAGTACCCACTACTGATCTTGATAGACCAATGGACCTACAGCTTCATGTGTTTACCTATGCATATACAAAATGTACTTACACACATTTTGTTCCTGTAAAGTAATACATAACATTGATGGATTCTACATGCTTGAAGTTTTTATACATATAGTTTCTGTACCCATGGGAGGTGCATGAACAGAGAAGGGGCTTGCGTGGGGGTAGACACACTCTTGCTTTATGTCTGAGCATAGCACGCTATATTGAAAAGTAGACCCTTTATGTAGTAATCAGATTATGCAGTGAAACAGAATAACAATGAACAGTCCTAAAACACCTTTAAAGATTTCAGTACAGTTTTCTTCTCTTTTCCTTAAACAGGATGTTTGCTTTCTGCTGGCATAAATATTTGTAAAGGACATGTAGTTTCCACTGTTGCTTGCAATGACTCAACAATTACAGGAATTTATATTATCAGTGATATAATGTTAGTGGGAATGATGTCTATAATAGAGTTTCCTTTCTACCAGTGGCATCATGTGGGCACCTGTGATCATAATAATGGTCCCCCATGCTGAGACTGGAACTGTGACTGGATTATAACAACTTCAAATAAATTATTTAGTAATTATGCTAACGCCATCTTGGTTCATGGGGTGGCTTGAGGCAATGGAGGCATTTACAGGCAGGAAATACAAGGAAGCGTTCTACCCAATGGATCAGTCCCTGGAGCTAGAAGGGAACAAACTGAGTTGCCTGGTACCATGAACAGCCATGGAGCTTAGAGCTGGACTCAAGGAGCTGACCAGTTACCTCATGAGTAACTGGTCATGAGGCTCATGAGTAACAAGGATGCTGCATCAGCAATAGACAGATTCATGCTGAGCCATTTTTATTAATTTATGTTTTTGTTAAAGTATTGATAACCTACCTTTCCCTTGTGGTTTGAGGTAGCGTATGGCCATTTATGCATGGGAATTTTACCTTGAGTTTGATGCTGTCTTGACCCACACTTTGCTGATCTGAATTCTCAAAATCCTACACATGGTGGTTGTTTGCCCTGAAAAAAGTGCTGGAGTATCAGGAGTAAGTTTTTTGTACTGCAGAATCACCAGAAAAAATCCGAAGTGTCTGAGTCCCTGCCCCTTGAAGATGCTGCTTTATAATTGGCTGTTTATTGTTAGAAAAACATTACCACCACTTCCCTCCCCCCCATGCCTGTTCCCCTCTGCCCCCTGGCAAGTGGGAACTCTGAAATGCCTCCACAAAAGAAAAAGGCAGCACTGCAACCCGGCGCTCAGCTGCCTGTCTCCTACCATTTCCTGGGAGTAAGCCCCATTGAATAACATGAGTCTTACTAACAAGTAGACCACTTCCAAGTCTTAACAGGGACTGGAGAAATCATCAGCTATATGGCAGCTTACTTTCTCTACTACCTAAGGAAGAATCAAACTGGCTTACAATCACCTTCCCTTCCCCTCCCCACAACAGACACCCTGTGAAGTAGGTGGGGCTGAGAGAGTGTGACTAGCCCAAGGTCGTCCAGCTGGCTTCATGTGTAGGAGTGGGGAAACTAACCCGGTTCACCAGATCAGCCTCTGCCACTCATGTGGAGGAGTGAGGAATCAAACTCGGTTCTCCAGATCAGAGTCCACCACTCCAAACCACTGTTCTTAATCACAAATCCCAACCCACTGATTCTGCTTTTCCAGTGGAACCCAATTGTAACAGATTGGACACAAAAACCCTGAAACTACCAAAGAGCTAATCCTTTAAACACCAGCTCCATATTCTAACCAACGAGTAAGGATGGAGAGGCCAGCTTATCAAAGGCTACTGATAGATTTAACAATATTAACAGGGAAAGCATCCTCTATCTAACATTAAATGATGATCATCCACCAGTGCAACCCAATTCATCTTGTTTTTGAACCCAGGCCTGAAACCAGAGAGAAATTGGTCAAGGCCAAGAAGGAAAACTGGAACTACATTAAGGAATAGGCTCATGACTTAAGCACACAAACTACCTATTGAGTACCAGGGACCTAGGCTATTTGCTGCAGTAATGGAAATCAAAACAATTGTAAAGTTTGATCCATTTGCCACTGATTGGTTAGTAATAATCCATTATGTTTCACTACAGATCTTGAACAGCCTTGTGTAATGAAATTCCAATTCGTTCTCTTGCCTGATGTCAATGGATTTTACATTTATACATTACAATTTATTTATACATTTTACATTTATACATTACAATCTATTTATACATTTTACATTTATACATTACAAACTATTACAATCAGCTTGACAACCAAGCCACCAGTGAATTAGAACAATAAAATTTCTAGTAGAGAATGTATTTTAAAGTTCATTTAACTACAATACCTTTTGAAGAGATGCTAAATTTAATGGCACAAGATTAAATTTCTTTCCTGTGTACACTCCATAAATGCAGTTGCACGGAGGTTAGGATCGTTGAAAGCACCAAGGTGAAGTTGTGGGCAATGCTTCATGCCATCTAATTACTCTTACAAGAAAAAGAGAAAAAAGGCATTTACCTCATTTCATGGGGAAGCATGATAAGAATGAGCGCTTGGCATTTTAAGTACTGAACTCACAGTATTTCAAGCCCTTTGCACAGCTAGAGTTAAACACAAGGCATAAAAATGTGGCGTCTGTTATGTATTCATAATGCAATTTCAAACAGGTTGAACTCCTACTATAGAAAAAAAATGTTTCTGGATGAAAAATGAACCTATATTGAATAAATCCTATGTATCTTACACTGATGGTAGTAAAATGATATATTTCATAGATGTTGGACTGAATTGACTGGAATTGTATTGATCATGGGCTAAAATAACAAAGACAACATATTTGTTACATGTTATCTTTCATGCTTCCTTAAGAAGGGAATACAATACAAAGCTAAGCCTACAGCTTTCTCTACATACATTTTTTTTTCAAACAAAGGAACAGTATGATCCAGTTAAACCTACAAATTAGCTACCTTATACTTGCGTTGGTCTGTCCAGCTCAATCTTGACTAGTCTGATGAGCAGGATTTCTCCGGAGAAAAGTCTTTCCAAACACTTGCTACCTGAGACCTTTTGAACTGGAGAGGCACATCTAAAAAGATGGGGAACTAAGCATATGTTTATTTTCTCCCACTGAAATCACTGAGTGATAAATAAGCTTCATGTTGGTTTGATCAAGTCTGGCATGATTTGTTCTTAATGTGTCCAGTGATCTCAATGAAGGTGCAGCAAGGTTTTGGGAAAGACTGTGGTTTGGGCATCTCCTATTGCTGACATTTACATACATTGCTGCTGTGACATGAACATCCTGGTGTTAGCCGAATTGCTCCTTTAATATGGGGAAATTAGCTGAGCAATCGGTAACTATGTATTTATATACCAGGGTCGCACTCAACTATACCAGAATCCGTTTAATGAGACCTTGAATAAAGACAGACAATGGATTCCAAATTAAATAGCATTTATGTTTTTTTCATTCAAATCAATGATGCATACAATCATACAGAGATTCTAGGAAATTCAAAAAGAGTGGAGTACAGATACAGTTGCCAACATGGCAGGAGATCGATCATTAGGATATATTTACCCTCCAGATGCGGTGTTGTCCAAATTCACGTAGACTAAGACAGATTGAAAAGTAAAAGCCGAGGTGGGGGCAGGGGTTCCCGTAGACTTGAGCAGCAAGGCGGGAGGGAGCGTGGTTAGGCTGCGCAAAACCAAACCAACAGAGTAACTGCAAAGGTGTCAGGAAAGACCTAAGGTGACATAATGGGCTAGGGGCACCCCAGATATACTGTTTCTCTGGGGGCGGGGAGAGGGGTTTCACCCCTCCTAGGTTCCCAGGTGACAAAAAGTGATAAAAGGATTAAGCTGTGGCTACCGGGGTGGGGTAGTGAGAATTTGGAAATCTATTATGATTCCGATGGCTTTTGCAACTCGTGAGGAACTGGAAATTCTCTGCTGACGAGATTAACATACTGGAACAATGGGTACGATCTGTGCAAACGTCCTGGGATCGCTGCTGCAAGGCTGGAGGAACGACTCATCTTGATATCAGGATTGCTGTTGACAGCCCATTAAGCTGTAGATGTTGCAAGAGGGGGGGTGTTTGGCACTGACTATGTGACTGTCTGCTTCTCATGACATGGCTGCGGCTGGAACAGAGGCTGTACAGGAACATGGCTTCTCTCAGGCTCACCGGAGGCTGCCCTTGCATCTGCTTCCTAGCTGCTAGCTGCCCGGCGCTCGCAGGAGCGGCCGAGTCTGTTACAACGGAGCGTGCAGCGACCGTCCCGTAGCGTTTGGGGGGCGCGCGCGGCCAGCACAGTAGTCGAGTGCCTGCATAGCAGGTTGCCAGGTCCAGTCCGGGAGTTTTAGGCAGGCCCGTATGCTATCACTGGCCTTATTTATTTCTCTTCTGGCTCACCAGCCACATGTTTGAATTAGGCTTATCTTTAATTCATTCAGATTTCCCAAATACTCTGTGACACACATTCTTCTCTTGACAAACATCCTTCCCTAACTTTATTTTGAACACCCTTGCCATGGTCTGCTTTGACCAAGTTATAAATCAGTCTGTACATTTTGTTTGCCTTTAAAGCTCTGCTGCTACAGCTTCCGTATTTGTATACAAAAATGTAATATATCCTGATGACAACTGGCATGGTTGGGGTTTTTTTTCCCTCAGAGAGAGGTGGCAAAGAAGGGCGGGATATTTCATGATATCTTTTCAGGCAAAGAAACCTCTAATAGTACATGTTTTGGGAAAAAAAGATTTCCTGTAAGTGTAAAGATCCTTAAGTGTAAGGATATGTCACTGGCTGCCAAGATCAAGATAATTAATATTATAGTATTCCCCATTGCTATGTATAGGTGTGAAAGTTGGACAATGAAGAAAGCTAACAGGAAGAAAGTAGTTCCTTCGAAATGTGGTGTTCAGGGAGAGTTTTATGGATAGAATGGACTGCCAAAAAGACAAGTAGGTTCTTGATCAAAGCAATCCTGAATTCTTCCTAGAAATGCAAATGACTAAACTAAGGCTTTTGTACTTTGGCCACATTATGAAAGACAATTCTCACCAGAAAAGACAATAATACTAGGAAAAGTTGAAGCAGCAGGAAAAGAGGAAGACTGAACATGAGATGGATTGACTCAGTAAAGGAATATATGGCCTGACGTTTGCAAGACCTGAGTAAGACTGTTTCTGTTAGGACATTTCAGAGGTCATTAATTCATAGGGTCACCATAAATTGGAAGAGACTTTATGGCACATAACACACACACAATTTCTGTTCATTAGTATTTCACCTCTTAAATTGCTGAATTTTTGTAGCATAGAGCAGAAGGCATTGTCACAGCTAAGAGCTTTGCACAGTAGGATAATAATCATATCCATTTTGAGGGGGCTTGTGGCTCAGTGTTGGCACATATTCTTTGAGTATAGATGGTCCCCAGTTCAGTCCCTGGAAACCCATTACAAGGATCTCAATGACCTTTTCCTGCATACCTACAAATGAGCTGCCCTGACCTTGATAGCCCAGGCTAGTCAGATCTCGGAAGCTAAGCAGGGTCAGCCCTGGTTAACATTTGGATGGGAGACCACCAAGGGTTACTAGGGTTGCTACACAGAAGCAGGCAATGACAAACCACCTCTGAGCATCTCTTGCATTGAAAACCTTATGGGGTTGCTAGAAGTCAGCTGCAACTTGATGGCAAAAAATGCAAGATGGACAGCTTCCTGTTATTTTCTCATTTTTACAAAGCTGCTGCATATGTAGCAGATGTCAGATTTAATGAGCTGTGCATAAGGATGTTCGGGTTTTTTAGGGGTAGTTCACATGTTTATTTGGATGATGATCTTCTTCTTATAGTATAAGACCAGACATACATGTGTGCAACCCAGGGGCATTCCACACAAAGGTCTTTATGTATGGTTCCCAAAGCTGGGTCATTTGTCACCTGAGCAAAAGGGAAAGCTGTTGCAAATTCTGGAGCAGTTCCAGTATTCTCTGGACAGATTTCATCCTGGGCACCCTCATGCTTTCAGAAAATAGAAAATGATGAATATATGGCCAGCTGTACTTTAGCAGCATGTCAAGCTGCAAACATTAAGCAGTCTCACTGCCAGGCTAAGAATAAGCTGCACTTGTGGAAAAAAAATATGGTGCAACATCTTTGATTTATTAATCATCTGGACAGCACCAAATTGGTGATGAATGCTTAAACGTGAGACAGGAATGCGTAGTTCAATGGCTAGCTCCAAGCCGCCCAACCTCTTTCTCATGAATTCCCCCCCACCCCATTATTAAGTATAAGGAGAATTTATTCCTGTCTTTTTGTGAGTCCAGCACATGTGTGTGCATGAGTGCTTGCATGCATGCAAATACACAGAATCATAGGGTTATTGGGAACAGCACAGCAACTTCTTATGGCTCTTGTTCAACAGAAACAGTATTGAAAATTAGAACATTGCTAGGAAAAAATGGAGATGTGCCTTGCATTTAAAGGGGCAACATATCATAACCTCAATATAAAATGGATATTACTAAGATCTCGATGATATTACTAATCACAGTACTAGTAAAAATCATGTTCTGCATACAGTCACTCCTGAAGGGGGAAAACACAATATATGCATGGTCAGTTCCAGTATCTGATGTATACTTTTTGTACTTCTCTGCCTCACAATTAATTTAATTAGCCTGGCCATAACAGGGATAAATAACTCTACTTTATGCACGATCAAATAAACATTCTGTATTTGAGAAGGAAGCATGGGCTCAGCTGTAGCGACTAAGTCACTCTAGATAAGTGAGCTTAAGTTTAAGTGAGCAGTGTGGAAACGTATTGGGCTGTATTTATGACCACATTCGATGCTAAACTAGCTATTGTGTTGATCATATTTAATCGGGATACATTTAATTGGTATATGGAGTAATGCACCGTTGTTATACAGATTTAAATTGTTCCTTGTATTCTTTTTAAATAAAATGTATCATATTATGTACCATCATATTAAATGTAATTTTAAGGCCCTATTAAGGTTATTTTTCCAAGAGAAAGAAATATAAAACTTTCTAGCTACTGAAGGGAACATTTAAGTAAATCAGAAGCATGTGAATGTTTGTTGCACACTAGTACATAAATAAGTTGGGCAGAACTATCCTGCAGTTCCAAAATGTTTGTGTCCCACGCTGGTGTAGCATCAGCGTAGATCCCAAGAATATACCATTGGCTCTTGCACACAATGGGAATAATGCCCTTGGGAAGAGAAGGCACTTTTTGCATGGCAAGGCAAACAGATTCTAGGACATGTAACCCAAGAAGGCACAACAGCACTTTTACAGAAAGTAACCATGTCATCTCCTTAATAATTCACTAGGAAAAAGCATTGAGCTGAAAAACAGGAAAGGGGGCTAACTCCTGCGGTGGCACTATATGGAAGTTGATAATATGCTTGTCTTTTATTTATTATCACCCTTGGTGGTCCGGACAAAGCGCCCTTTCATCAGAGCTTACATTACCAAAATCTCCACTTGTTTGTGCAACATAGTCCAATAACATGCTTCCGATCATCTGTGATTTGGAGGTCCTCTCTGGGGTTAATAGACTGATATCGGGGCACTCTCCCCCTTACCACACCACTAATGTTACTCAGTTATATCATCTATGAAGGCATTGTGATAACATGTCAGCATACCATCAAGGTATGCCACTGTAAGGGATTTATAGTAAAATCCCAGCCACTGCTTGAAGACTGCCAGTGAGGGGGAGCTCACCACATCCCTAGACAGCCAATTCCTCTGCTGAACTACTCTTACTGTAAAAAAAAATTCCCCTAACATCCAGCTGGTACCTTTCCACCTGTAATTTATACCCATTATTGTGAGTCCTACCTTCCACTGCCAACAGGAACAGCTCCCTGCCCTCCTCTAAGGGACAGCCTTTCAAATTCTCAAAGAGAGCAATTATGTCCCCCTCCTCAACCTCCACTTCTCCACACTGAACAGTCCCAAGTTCCTCAGTGTTTCCTTGCAGGGGTTGGTCTCCATGCCTCTGATCATCCTCGTTGCTATCCTCTACACCCATGCCATTCTGCACATTCTTTTTGAAGTGAAGCCTCCAGGTGCAGCCTGACCAATATGGTGTACAGAGGGACTATGGTATCTTGTAGTTTGGACATTATGCCTCTGTTGATACACCTCAAGACTGCATTAGCATTTTTTTTTTGCTGCTGCATCACACTGACTGTTCATATTCAGTTCACAGACCACCTGTACCCCTACATACAGTGCTACCGAGAAGTACATCCCCCATCCAGTATGTGTGCTTCTTATTTTTGTTACCCAGATGTAGAACTCTACACTTGTCCTTGTTGAATTGCATCTCTCACATCTGCTCACTTTTCCAGTATGCTCAGATCACATTGAATTCTATATCTTCTGGGGTGTTTGCTACCCAATATGGTGTCATCTGCAAATTTAATCCCTCCACCCCCTCACCCAGATCATTTATAAAAAATATTGAAGAATACTGAGCCCAGAACCAAGCCCTGTGGCACCCCACTGGACACCTCCCTCCAATCAGATGAAATGCTATTAACAACTACTCTTTGGATGTGGTTCTTTGATCAGTTCCCTATCCATCTAACTATCCTGGAATCTAGTATGCAGTGCTCCAGCTTACCTATCAGAACATTATGGGGGACTATGTCAAAATCTTTACTGAAATCCAGGTAAACAACATCAACAGTGTTCCCATGATCCAGTAAGCTCATCACTCAATCAAAGATGGAAACAAGGTTGGCCTGACATGACCTGTTAGGGACAAATCCTTGCTGGCTTCCCCAAATCATCACCAGATGCTCGCAGATCGACCCCTTTAAAATCTGCACTAATATTGGGATAACATTCACACTCCTCCAGTCTTGTGGCTCATCTCCTGTTCTCCAAGAAGTCTTGAAGATGATGGACATGGGCTCTGCGAACTCTCTAGAAAGTTTTTTGCGCACTCTCGGGCGCATGCTTTCTGGCCTGTACACATCCAATGAACCTGGTGCCTCTCAACTACCATTCTGTCCATGTCAACCATGCCTGGACAGCCTGGACGCCATGGCTTGCCTGTTCTCTTCTTCAGGGAAAAAACTGAGGCAAAACAGGCATTGAGCCTTTCTGTTTTCTCTCTGTCCTTTGTCAGAGTTCTCCATTTTCACAAAACAGTGGGCCTGTTGTCTCTTTTACCTTGCACTTGCTCCTCACATATCTGAAGAAGCTTTTCTTGTTGTAGTGAGCTTCCCTGGCCAGCCTCAATTCACTCTGAGCTTTGGCCTCTCTGATGGCTGGCCTACAGTGCCTAGCAACCCTCTGGTTGGAATAGTGATGCCTTGAGCTTGCAAGAGCTGTTGTTGTAGGAAAGGCCCACCCTTCACTTGCTCCTTTCCCTTCCAGAATTCTTGCCCATGGAATGACTCTCATCTTGCCTCTTTCATTAAAGTCTTCTCTACTAAAATCTAACATACATGCCTGGCTACAAACTTTCTTGGTCCCTCACTGCAAAAGAAATTATAGTAGAACATGGTCACTTCCCCCTAGGGTCCCCATCACCTTCATGCCTTCGACCAATTTTTGCCTGTTGGTTAACATTAAGTCGAGTATGGCCTCAGGTTCATTCCACCTCAGGTTCATTCACTTGTTCATCTTTTAACATTATATATGCCAACAAATATCAGCAAATGCCCCTCCACTCTCTACATTGGACACACAGGTCAGCCCCTACACAAAAGAATAAATGGACATAAAGCCAACATTAAAAACCGCAACCCTCAAAAACCAGTGGGAGAACATTTTAATCTTCCAGGTCATTCCATTGCTGACCTCAGAGTGGTAGTTCTCAAACAAAGAAACTTCAAGGGGAAATTACAATGCAAGAGTGCTGAACTTGAGTTAATTCACAAGTTCAGGACAATGGACTCCCCCTCCCCCAGACTGGATAGGGACATAGCATTTCTTCTCTACTCCAATCAAGCTGATTACAATATGCATTGTACCTCTGCATCCTTTACAAGCACCTTCTGATGGATTAAAAAAACTTGCATCTGATGAAGGGAGCTTTGACTCTCAAAAGCTTATACCCTGAAAATCTTGTTGGTCTCTAAGGTGCTACTGGACTCAAATGTAGCTGTTCTACAGCAGACCAACTCTGCTACCTCTGAAATTTACTTCATGTCTTGGAACTCTTCTGCTACCCCTCCCTGATTCACTTTATTAGTGGCTGCTGGTGGGGAACTGCTCAGAATAATGAGGTAAGTGTAATGAGGTATGTGTGTTGGGGGAGAGGAGAGCATGACACAGGAATCCTGTTTCCAAGGGTAACCTAAGGTTTCTTGTATGGAACCATTCTCACCTAGAAGAAGAAGAGTTGGTTTTTATATGCCAACTTTCTCAACCACTTAAGGAAGAATCAAACCGGCTTACAATCGCCTTCCCTTCCCCTCCCCACAACAGATACCCTGTGAGGTAAGTGGGGCTGAGAGAGTGTGACTAGCCCAAGATCACCCAGCTGGCTTCATGTGTAGGAGTGGGGAAACAAATCCAGTTCACCAGATTAGCCTCCACCGCTCATGGGGAGGAGCAGCCTAGACTATTTTACAGGAGTACTGCAATAGCAAAGTGAGATAAGCACATGTACATCTTCCTGAAATAACTGCAGGATGCCAATTTGATAAATGCATATTTATTTTAAAGAATAATAAGGCAGCGTAACAGTATTTTAAAGCATCTCCAGAAAAGAAAATCAATCTTTTAAAAAGGATGAAGGGTTTGGTCCCTCTTTAAACACTATTAGTCTTTGAGCCTGTAAATTAGTATCCCAAGAGCAGCTGGATTATTTTGTTGCGATTTTATTACATGACCAACGCTCAAATGGTTTTCGTGTGTGTTTCATTGGTCTCATTTGCAATTTTTCTCACTGTATTAGATCACAAAGAAGTCCTTAGATAATTTCATTACAAACATGCCTGACTTAGAGATTTGCTTCCATTTGTAGAATTCTGCTCATTGCATGGCACCTAACTGACTGTCCATTCAACAGGATGCAGATGCTGGATTCCCCAGCTGCTGCAGAGATTTATAAATTGGACGCAGCAGCAAAATCCAGGACAATTGGCTTGAAATCTATTGCTCTCTCCCTTTGAGAGGCAGATGCGGGGGAGCAGTAGGGTTCAACTTTAATTTATCCACAGAAAGAAGCAAAGGAGCTGATCCTGTCTAAAGAGCTGGGGAAAGAAGGGAGTCCTCCTTCCAGTGCTGTTCCTGTGGATTCTTAATGAAGTTGAGCTGCTCAAATATTCACAAGGCCAGATAATTTTTTTAAAAAAAATAACAGGAACAAAGAGTTCTGGTCTAGTGCTCTTCTGCCTCTGCAGTGTTCACTCTCTCTGGTTCATGAATATCAAAGGCACTGACCATTGATTCTTTTAAAGTTTTATTAAATAATGCATCTTCTTTTGCATGCTCATTAAAAAAAAGTCTCTGGACTTGGAACCTGTCAAATCTGTTCACTGGCATTTTAAAACGTTCCCTACATTTACTCTGCATTTTAATGCCTGGAAGCCATACATTGTGACACTGGCCAGGGAAAGTCACAAGATGCTTTGAGAGTAGTGCCACACGTACAAAGTTTCAGTATGACCTGCATCATCTCCAAATCTGATCGGAAGCAGATTTGGCATTTTGGGATGCTCCTGCTATCCTTTTCTGTCCCTTCCCCTTCTGCTTGCTGATTTGGAAGCCTGATTTAAAAATGACACTGGCCAGAAGCAAAGCACTTGCTCGATTGTCTACGCTGTTTCCCCCTTGCTTAAATTCAAAGCAGTCAGCTAATATGCAGGAAGTGTTAGCATGAGGATGGCACATCTGCCTGAAACAAAAGATGGGGGAGAGAAAAACCCAACCTATAAACAAAGCTGGGTACCCAAAGGTTGAGTAGAAAAGAACTCTAATGCAATCACTTATGCACACAGATACATAATGCCACAGGTATGACAATATTAAAACAGTATTATAACAATCCAGGTATGTGTATAGGGATGTATTCCAATTTGACTCTGTGCCCAATATATTCCATAAAATGACAGAGCCAACTGCCATGGAATGCATTCTACTTGTTCTTTTCAGGACTGTATTAACCTTCCATACAAGGGGTATATTCCAGTATCAACCAGATACTGACCAACGAGATACTTTTCAGTTTTAATAACTGCTTTAACACAGATTCCAATTGTTTATCATGTTTCAACAAAAGTGCCAACTATCACCATCTATCAATACAGTAAAAATAAAAATAGAAATACCTACTTCATTATTAGCTATCCTTTTGCCACCGCCAGTTATAATAAATTTTCTTGAGGGGCAAGATATTTGATCAGCAGCAATACCGTATTGCCCACAGGACTCCACTGTGGGTAGAAAGTGCCATCAAGTTGCAGCAGACATATGGCGACTCCCATAGGGTTTTCAAGGCAAGAGACAAACAGAGGTGATGTGTCATTCCCTGCCTCTGCACAGCAACCCTGGCCTTTTTGGGTGGTCTCCCACCCAAGCACTAGCCAGGGCCAACAACAGTTAGCCTCTCAAATCTGATGAGATTGGGCTAGCCTGGGCCATGCAGGTCAGAACTTGACAGGGTGCAGACCTTGACGTTAAAAATGACCATCATACAGAGAAGGATATGAGCCAAGAGAGCTGGAACTGATACTTACATACAGGACAGAACAATAGCAATGGTGACCTTTCTAGATGAAGGGTAAAGAATGTCACTGAATATTCACTGACTAGAGTCACTGCTAGTATCCTTCACTGGTAAAATGGGAAAAATAAGCTGTGCACCTTGCCTCTGCAAAGTGGTCTTCATTGTACAGAAGCATCTTCTTCACAATACATACTTCTTCCTTGACTCAGGGACACAGCTTTGTAGCTTGGCATTGCACAGACATCAAGAGACCAAAGTATAGCAGCCTTTTTACCTTCCCCTTTGGGAAGGAAGACATGTCCTCTGACTTCATCTGTTTTATTGCAAACATGTCACACACAGGGGAATGTACATTGCTGGTTCAATACCTTGGTGGTTCCAAGTCAAAGCACACAAGCTTATTATATTTTCCCGTACTGCTTATGTGCTATTTTAACAGCCACAAAAATGTAAGAACTTCCAGAATCCACACCAGATTTTGTATAAACCATCCTTAACTTGTATGAGAATAGAATGTACCATATGTATTTGTTAATGCTGATAGCATTACCATTATACATTAACACTGCAACTCAAAATGTCCAGTTGGATAAGATCTCAGCGGAGCATGTATATTATATTAGGTGCTGTGGAACACAGGCAGGATGCTGCTGCAGTCATCTTGTTTGTGAGCTTCTTAGAGGCACCTGGTTGGCCACTGTGTGAACAGACTGCTGGACTTGATGGGCCTTGGTATGATCCAGCAGGGCTTTTCTCATGTTCTCACTGCGCATTCCTGAGAATTGGCTTATGGGAACGGCGGGGAGAAGGTGCGGGCGAGCCATCTCCTAAGGCCATTCCCCGTATGTCGATAAACAACAACAAAAAAACACCATTTCACAGGTTTTTTTTTTGTTTAACGGGGCCTTTCGCCCCATTGAAAACAGCGAGGCTGTGCCTACTAAAAAGCAGGCACAGCAACGCTGTCCTGGCCGCTGGTGTCCGGGGCCGAAAGGGCATAGGGGGCTGCCTGATGGCAGCTCCGCCCCCCCAGTCTGCCCTGGGAATGCCCCCCTACACTGGCATGGCAATTCTCTTCCGTGGCCTGTGCCACGGAGAGACTGCACCAGCGGAGGGGCAAGGCACAGCTCTGCGGAACTCGGGCGCCGGCAGAACTGCCCTCGCCACCAGTGTAAGTGTGTCTTGTTGCGTGATTAGACACACGCTGGCGGCGAGGTCACACCGCCTCCTAAGAGGACTCCCCCCCTCAGGAATGCACAGTTAATGTTGCCCTATAATATATATGTGAAAGGAAGCCATCCCAGAAAACCAAGGAAACCATGAACATCAAACATGGAATTGGTCCTCATTTGCTATTATGTTACACTTGTCTACATACAGCATGTCTTAGGGTAGGCAGATCATAATAGCTGTATAGATGTGACATCCACAGGTAGCTTCAAAGAAAACAAATTATGATCTGAATAATAATAATAAAGATTATTTTTCAGGATTTGAATAATAAGAATTCAGATAATATGGTTTTTAATCATTGCATATGAAATCTCTGCTATGCGTGTATTCATTTCTAGAGACTGTGTTAATGGCCTCCTGAAGAAACTGCACACATTGATAAAGGGCATCCTCATGGTGCAAGATTTTCTGTGCTAAAATAATAAACACTTAGAAAAAACAGAGGAAGACTCAGGGGTCTGTTAATTATATTAGTTTTCTGTGTTGCCTAGAAACCTGGAAAAACCTACTCTTATTATGGGGCTATAATTTGTATGGTGCTATTCATCTGCCAAGGTTGGGAATTGCAAAGAGAGATTGGAAAGTCAGGCCTGCTTCCATGTGACCCTGCCAGTGTTGCTGTTATTGTTATTAAAAGCATTTTTGTGCTGTCTTTTCATCCAAGTTGGGTTCTCAAGGTGGCAAACATCTGAAACATTAAAACATTTCAACTATTAAAAAACTGAGAGGTTAAAAAGCATTTAATGTAAAGTATATATAAAACATTTAAACAATTCAATAAAATATATTAACGCACACACATAATGACATAACCAGGGAGGTTAGTGGCAGAATGCAAATGAAACAAAAAAAGGCTTCCACCTGCTGGTGGAAGACAACAGAGGGAGAGAGACAAATCTCCCTGGAGAGGGAGTTTCTCAGTTTCAGCACTACAATTGAGAAGGCCCTTTCTTGGGTTGCCCCCTGTCTAACCTCAGAGTAAGGTTGCCAACTTGGGAAATTTCTGCAGATTTGGGGGTAGAGTTTGTGGTGGTCAGAGTTGTCGCAAGGAGCTAGTGGATTAGATTAGAGTCCTCAGGATACAATCCAGAAACGCCAAGCTACAAAAAGCTAGTGTTTGTTTATTTACAGTGCACAGATTATTTACAGCAATCTTACACTCTCGACTTCCACCAAAATCTCCCCACACCCAGTCACAGGGAAATAGACATTTATACATTTCACAGGCATCAGGAACCAATCAGTTTACAGCTGAGTCATAGCTTAGTCATTGCTCCTATTTCACCTTATTTCATCAGCCATGGTTAACACCTGTTCTAACCAGCTCAAAGCAGTCTCCCAGGCGGCAATGTGTTCCTGAGCTTTCAGTTTCTGATATGCCATGACTTGCATTTCTTGACAAGAGTTTGACAGGGGAAGAGAGATCAGTGAGGCATAATGCCATAGACTCCACCCTCCCAAGCAGCAATTTTCTCCAGGGGAACTGATCTCTGTAGACTGGAGACCAGCAGTAATTCTGGGAGAACTCCAGGCCCTACCTGGAGGATGGTAACCTTACTCAGATGGCAGGGGCACCCAAAGTAGGGCTCCAAAGATGACATGGATGGGGAGGTTCATATAGGAGCAGGCAGTCCTTCAGGTATGTTGGCCCCAAGCTGTATCGACCTTTAAAGATACCAGTACCTTGCATTGGTCCTGGAAGCAAATTCAGACTCAGTGTAGATAACACAAGACAAGGGCAGCATCACACAGTGCATACTGTAGTAATCTAATCTAGATATTTTTCTTTAGGGAAAGTCCAACCCCATCCAGAACTGGAGATATCCCCATTCAAACCTTTCCACGACCAGTATCACCTCTGATGCACCAGGATTAAGCTGCAGCTAGTTAGCCTAGGGCTGTGCATATCAGTTTCATCGAGCCGCAAATAAACCTGAAACAAGCCCTTTCGGCTTTTTCCGGGTTTAATTGCAGCCAAGTAGGGGGAGAGGGGAATCACCCCAAAGCTGGATAGCCCCTTCCCGAATAACCCGAATAGGTATTTGGGTTATTCGGGAGTCCCGGGAAGGTTGGTGGGGGGAGCTTCACCTCACCAGGTTTGGCAGCATGGATCTTAACAAAGCTGTCCCCGCCCTCCTTCCCAGGTGTCCTGTTAAGGTGGGTGGGTGGGGGTCTTAGTTAAGATCCACACTGCCAAGTCTGTCAGCATGGATCTTAACGAAGGTCCCCGCTTGCCTTCCCAGGACTCCCGGGAAGGTGGGCGGGGGAGCTACACTTAGATCCACGCTGCCAGGCTTGGCAGCATGGATCTTAATGAAGCCCCCCTATCTACCTTCCCAGGCGTTCCACTGGAAGGTGGGGGAGCGTTCCTTTCGCTGCTGCCAGTGGCAAAAGCAATGCCCCCCACCTTCCTATTTAAGAAGCTTGCTGCTTTGGCCTCCATGGAGGTCCAAGGCAGCAAGTTTTTCCAACAGGAAGGCAGGGCAGTTCTTTTTTGCCGCTGACAGCAGCAAATGTTCCTTCGCCTTCCTGTCTGTGCTGAATTTTTCCGGTATTTTTTGGGGTCGGGTTTATTAGCCTGAAAATTTTCAAAAAATCTGGGGTTTCTGGATTTTTTGAAAATTTTCAGGCTCAATAAACACGAACCCGAAAAATACCTGGGGGGGGGAGGGAATTGGTGCACACCCCTTTGTTAGCCATCATTCATCTCAACACTGTCTCCAGTAACCTGTTTGCAGTTTCCACAGCCGCCCTGGGATCTGCTGGAAGCATGAGATAGAGCTGAGTGCCATCCACATATTGGTGGCAGCTCAGCCCAAATCTCCAGATGACCTCTTCCAGTGGATTTCAGTAGATGTTGAAAAGTGGTTGCCCCAAGAAGGCCAGCGGTGATAGATGGGGCCTTGAGCTGCTATATGCAGTACACCACGTGTTTCAGGCCATGTCAGCAAAATTCTTTTTCAGGGGAAGGAGGTTTTATTGATCTGAATTGTGTGGAAGTTGTTAGGAATGGAAGTTGCTGTGATGCTAAAATAAATGCAGATTTGTTTTTCTGGAATGAGTAATCAGATCAGCAGCTGCTCTGAAGGGGCAGAGTGGCAGTTTCAGTGTGATGGATGACCTGGGAAAGCTCATAGCAAGCAGGGGAGCACCCACTAAGCTGTCACCTTTTCCCTGATGGAAGATTCTGCTCCAGCCTCTGTGGCACCCAGAGCCAAATGGCCCTAACACCTGGTTATGTCCAGCAAGCCTCCAGTCCTTACCTGGAAATATTTTTGGTAGACTGGTTTGTGGTAGAGAATGAGCCCCTCAGTTATCATTGTTCCAAAGAATGAAGGGGGCTCTCTGCTGCAAACCTACAAAGAGAGGGTGCCCAGCCAAGTGCCCCTTGGTCTCATCTTTTGGTTTCTCTAGTCCTGCAACTATGGGAAGATCCATCCCTCAGATTATGAAGACTGGGGATGATCCTCAGGGTGTGCATTAACTCTATCTATAATTTGTTCTATGTTTTTTTCCCCTTTAGTCAAATTTACTATACTGTCTCTTGCTGTAAAATACTTCCCTTTTAAATTAGTCCTGTAGAAGAATAAAACTCTCTTTAGAAACCAAAGCGTTTGATTCTTGGGAAAGAAGGACTCCAAGGTCAGTTAGCTGTCAGATCCAAACTCACATAAGCCCATTGGCATTGACTGTCCTGGGATGGACAGCTCCTTTTGTAGCTGAGACACAGACAGACAGACAGAACTGGGGAGGGGGAGAAGAACTGGGAAGAGTTAGTTCACTTCAGAAATTTGTGTTTGGTTTGCTGCACAGTTTTCTGCTCTGAATTCTCAAACATCATATGCATGAGGGATCCCCCCCCCATTCCAGGAGTACCTTGTGATTAAGTAGGCTTCTGAGTCCCTCCCCCTGAAGATGCAGCCTTGTTGCACTTTACTTGGAGGGGGCGGGTCAGCTCTTAAAGGGGTTGTGTGTGCTTTTGCTGCATATTCCTCCCCACCTTCTGGGAGCTGCCTTCCAACCTTTGCAGCCTCTCTTCGGTGTCTTTCTGCACAATTCATGATGGTTTAACTCACTCTTTTGTGCTTTGCTTTGAGGAAAGGGATTGGATGGGAGGGACAGACACATGGGAGGGAGATGCCAAAATGGCCATGGGGAGAGAAACCCAAAGTTAAGAAATATGCATGGAATTGGGGGGAATTTGTGTCGCTCTTGCCTTGAAGCAGTATTTAAATTAGTCCTAAAACAGGATCCTAGAACTGGGGGGGAAGAATGATGCCAGAGCGAAGTCATGTCTGAAGGTCGGTAAAATCATGAATAAAGCAAAGGAAGGCTCGAAGCAGTTCAGCAGGGACTGTGAAGTAAATACCCCTGCATAAATGGCCTTCCTGTCTCTCTCAAACACTTAAGAGAGGTAGACCCAGGACCACCTCTTTCAGTATTATCCTGGAGAGATATTGTTTTCCTTGCTTACTGTGATTTCTTGGGTGGTGACGCTGTCCTGGTTCTAATTTTGTTTGGACCAATGGAGTCCAATTCAGATAAAGTTTCCCCCCACAAATCCCACCTTCTTAGTGCCTTGGGTCAAGCACTGAGTCCAGCAGTGGCAGGTGAAAGAGAGTGAGCTGTTTGACTGAAGGGCCATGATCCATAATATAAGGATTTGTTGGTCATTTCCCAGACAAAAATTCCATGTAATATGAAACCAGGGTATGGTATCATTTGTCAACAACAACCTTGTCAGTGCCAGTAATATAACATGTGAAACACGATAAAGACTAAAAAAATACACACACAAAGGCCAATCCACATATTATAGAATATACACATCCCTATGACAACCCCTCATCCCCTGAGACCTGTGTCTTTTTGACTCCCCACAATCTCCTGGCCTCCAGAGGCTTGGATAAAACCACATTTTGATATCAAGTCAGGGTCTCTTGATTAAGGCATTTCCCAGGGTGCTTTCAAGATGTATTAGTTCGGCTCTCTGAGAACTGCTGGGACACATTAATTAAAGCTCTTTCCTCTGCCCCTCTAAAACTCCTTACACCTGGCCATGTGTAATGACCAAAAGCAACAATTGGTGCAAGAGAAAAATATTTAAAAATTAAATTGCCCCTATGCTTTTTGCATACGCTTCCTCAGGGGGATCTTTCTTAACTCAAATGTACCAAGCAAGCAATGAAACTATCTTGAAACCACATTGGTGAAGATTTGGTAAGGAGGACAATTTTATGGTTTCCCAAAGAGGGTGTGCCATCCATCCTCCATTGGACTCAAGCAACTTTGAAGCAGAGAATCGAGCTGAGACAAATTTTCTCACCATTCCCATAATGGTAGGAAACTTTTTCAGCAACATTGCACTCATTGGGGAGTCTTTGTGGGGCTTGGGGGGTGCTTTTTGAGGTAGAGGCACCAAATTTTCAGCATAGCTGCAGGTGCCTCTCCTTACGTTCCAATTTTATGGGCCCCCAAATTTTCCACCATTGTTTCAATGGAGGATGGATAGGGACACCCTCTTTGGGGGCCCATAAAATTGGACTCCTGACCCAATATTCACCAAACGTGGGGGTTCTTGTAAGGAGAGTCACTTGCAGCTACCTTGAACATTTGTTGGCTCTACCTAAAAAAACTGCTCCCTAGAGACATGCAAAGGTAATGGACCTGAAAAAACAAACAAACAAAAATCCTACAGGGAAAATCGGCCTTTTTTTTGGCTTTGCCTTTTAAGCTCCATTAAAATGGTTCCTCTTTTTTTGGTTTGGCATATCCAAATGCTCACTCCTAGTTGCTCTTCACAATGACAGCTTGGATTTTGACCCTTTCTCCAATGGGGTCTTGGACCCTAATGTTTTACCGATCATGGTACAACCCAGATTTCACCAGTGGGTAGCTGGATTATGAGACCCTGGCATGGAACACAAAATCAGAAGATAGATCTGGCCTAAGGAAAGACGCTGCGAGCAGCCCCAAAAAAGGAACACCCATTTAAAGACACCTTCAGCCTAGCTGAGCCTCTGAATGTGTGGAGTTAGAATACACTGGCTGCAAGCCTAGTCTTCTACTGCTGCTGCTTTTGCTTCCTTTTTTCTATTCTGTGTCTTACAGCATATTCCTAAGAAGGGGGCTAAAGTCATTTAGAGGTGGCATGACCCGTGCCAGCGTAAGTGCCCACTTATTACGGTATAAGGGGCAATTGCACTGGTGCAGGTGGCATTCCCATTGGCAGCTGGGTGCTGTGGAGCTGCTCAGGGCCTCCCTGCTGGCACAGCCTCACTGGGAACTAAATCCTGGAAGACAATAGCAGAGCTGGCATGGAGGGGGCAGTCTGGGGCATTCCCAGGGGCAGAGCTGACTTTAGGCAGCCTCCTAACCCCTTCCAGCCTGGGAATGTCCTTCGCTGCTGCAGCGAAGCTACGACACCTTTTTTGGTCTTGCAACCTCGCTGTTTTCAAAGGGGGCATTTCTCCCATTTATGCCTTTTTTATTTTAAAAAAGGCTTTTTTATTCTCTGAAGTGGCCAGTAAGCCTCTGAGGAGATAGAGTGGCTGCACCACTCCCAGTCATGTGGATACCCTGCCCCTCAAGAATGGGCTGCCCGTTAGGTCGATAAAAGTTACTTTCTGGTTAAGTTTCCCACTCTTCTTCTTGGTTCCCTGGGAGACAGGGAACTTTGCATACACTGGACTCAAATGATTCCTGCCCCATATTCTGGATTTACATGTGAAGAGGACAGTCTTCATGCACCTGCCCTGTTGCAGGTAATGATTTGGGTAACATATAGGTTGGATATGGGATCCCCATCTGGGTTGCAGGTTTTTCTCGATTCCCACACATGCAGTGTCTTGTTCAGATTTCAACATTGTGTGTGTGTGTGCGTGCGTGTGTGTGTGTGAAAAAGGGGCTTCAGCCTCCCCCCTTTGCTATTTTCCTGACTAGGGTGAATTATTTGGCCCCCTGGGGAAACCTAGGTGTTTCCAGTGAACACATGAGTTTCCCCAATGGGCCAAATTGCATCACCAACGAACATTTAAGGTCAGGAAAACAGCATGGGAGAGAAGGCTGATGACCCTTCTCCAAGTGTACCACTGTCCCCACCTGAATCAGGCACTGAACACCTGGGAACTGAGGAAAACCTGGAACTCATATATACTACACAGGATGTGGACCTTGGACCCAACTGGTGTACTCCCTAATGTCTGGATCAGCATGTCCTGTTGAAATCAATGGGACTCATTTCTTAGCATAAATATAGAGAATTAGGTTGAACATGTTGTTTTCTGTATTCCACTGTGACTACAGAGACAGGAGAGTCCCAAAAGATAGAAGACAACCTGAAATTGCCTTTTTATTCAGCAAAAAAGGCAAACTTAACTGTTGAGTTCAGAAGGACAATACATATCTAGGCCTTTTGCCTTCACACTTAGGTGAACAGTGCTTCATTTTGCTAAAGGACATTGTGGTATGTGCTGGATGTAGCTACTCAGAAGGGCTTTGCTTGATCCTGTACTATGCCTGGATGTAGCTACTCAGAAGGGCTTTGCTTGATCCTGTACTATGCCTTTAAATATGAAGCATTCTATAAGCAATGCTTAGGGGAGAAATGAACCTAGGTGCAATTAGAAACAACGTTATCATGTGAAGGATTTATCTGCTGTCATCCATTCTTTCCTCCCCAAGCAGCACCTCCATTCTCTACCTGTTCAACCTGCCTGTTTCTGCAAAATGTCTTGGTCTTTGAATTTCAAAACCGCTTTTCTCAAGTTACCATGACAGCCCATCACTTGATACTAGCTGTGAAAACCCTGCAGCAACAATCTAATTATGACATTTTGATGCACACCAGTGCTATGAAGATCTCTTCATGATTCCAATAGGAGTCATGTTAGGGACATATCAAAGGTAGTTTCAGGAAATGAGGCCATTTAAGGAGCTACTGCAGTAGTCCAGTGTTGGATATGGATCTGGCTTCCAAGTTGATCTCAGTCCCAATGAGGCCTTGCACAATACAGGAAGGCTTTAAAAAAATGTTTGTAGTGATGTAGACAATCTGACAAACCACATGGCTAATCACTTTACATGAATGTCTTGCTCTTTGTGGAGAGCCACCACAGAAAGCAACTTAAATTGCCTTCCCTATGGCAAAATAAAACAAAAGACCAGCGTGATCTTTCATGAGTCAGAACTCACTTCTTCAGACACTATCAAGAAGAAAATTATGTAAAAGGAGGAGGAGGAAGGAAAGAGTTGGGAGCAGAGAGAGGATTGGTATGAATTTTATACATTTTTCAGGTATGAAACAGATTAGGTTGTTATACATAATGTAGGATGAAGTTCCAGCCTCTCCCTCATGCAACATATATAAACAAAAAGTTAATTAAATAGGATAAATGACAGCTAATTGAGGAAGAAGCAGTCTGAAGCATGAGAAAATTAATTGATATCATTAAAGGGTTATAGTAGGCCTACTATAGTAGGCAGCCCCGTGGTGCAGAGTGGTACATGGCAGTACTGCAGTCAAAAGCTCTGCTCATGACCTGAGTTTGATCCCGACGGAAATCAGTTTCAGGTAGTTGGCTCAAGGTTGACTCAGCCTTCCATCCTTCCAAGATCGGTAAACTGAACGCCCAGCTTGCTGGGGGTAAACTTGTTGCCAAGTGCCCAGTGGTGGAGGGCAAAATCCCGCCAATCCACCCTGCTGCCTGCCAACCAACTGAGTTTTCGTTGAGATTGCTAGAGTGTCTGTGTCACTTCCAGGAAAACCTGGAAGTGATGTAGGCGTAGCATGCAAGGTGCACGTGTGCACATCACACACTCCAGCTACCCCCTGAAAAGCTCCTGCCGGTGGAGCTAAGGGACCTGGCAACCCTAGGTAAAGTGTAGATGACTGGGGAAGGCAATGGCAAACCACCCCATAAAACGTCGGGATGTGACGTCACCCCATGGGTCAATAATGACCCGGTGCTTGCACAGGGGACTACCTTTACCTTTTGTGTGTGTGTAAAGTGCCGTCAAGTCGCAGCCGACTTATGGCGACCCCTTTTGGGGTTTTTCAAGGCAAGAGACTAACAGAGGTGGTTTGCCAGTGCCTTCCTCTGTATAGCAGCCCTGGACGTCCTTGGTGGTCTCCCATCCAAATACTAACCAGGGCTGACCCTGCTTAGCTTCTGAGATCTGACGAGATCAGGCTAGCCTGGGCCATCCAGGTCAGGGCCCTTTACCTTTTACCTTTTATGACCTCTGCTCTTCCTTAAATATGCTGGGGTATGTGTGACTGGCTGGGTCTGAGAGGTAGTTAATACCTCCTTGAAAGAAGGAATAGTCACTCCAGCCTTCAAATAGGCTGTGGTGTATCCATTATTACAGAAGCCTACCCTGGACCCAGGAAATCTCAATAACTATAGACCAATCTCAAATGTTCCATTGTTGACCAAGGTGAATGAGTGGTGGCTAGATAACTTCCAGCTTTACTGGATGCAGCAGATTGTTTGGATGGTTTCCAATCTGATTTTAGGCCATAGTCTTTAGAAGTCCTGAATCAGTGTCTGGAGGCAGTTTTGGAGTAGATGCAAGCTAATAAACCGAAGCTTAATCCTGGCAAGGTGGTAGTTTGGAAGTACTAGTGATGAGGGGAAGACATGACTCAGGATATAAGGTGTCAGCCATTTAAAATGGAACAGGTTAATAGTTTGGAGTACTCTTGGACCCATGCTTACTGCTGGATAAGCAGGTGGTATGTGTGACCAAAGAGTGCCTTTTACCAGCTTCAACTGGTTAGCCAGCTGCAGTCTTTCCTGGGCAGAAATATAGGGCCACTGTGGTGCATGCTCTGGTTACATCTAGATTAGATTACTGCAGGGTACTCTACATTGGCTTTTTTTGAAAACTGTTTAGAAACTTCAATTGGTGCAGAAAGCTGTAGCCAGGATTTTGACTGGAGTGGGTCATAGGGACCATAGACCTCCAGTCTTGGCCAATCTACACTGGCTTCCAATCTGTTTCCAGGAACAATTCAAGGTGCTGGTGTTGACTGTTAAAGGGCTATATGGTTTGGGACCAACATATCTGTTTATGAATTTCAATGGCTTCTCTGTGCAATCTGACAAAATAGTTGGTAGAATTGTCCAGTCTTTCAGTGTCTTGGAATAAGACCCTGTGTCCTGTTTGTGTCAGTCCATGTTCAGCCACTGCTGATTTCTCAGGTTGGCCAAGTCTGCAGTATCTTTCATGTTCTTTTATCCTTGTTTGTATGCTGCGTTTTGTGGTCCCGATGTATGCTGCGTTTTGTGGTCCCGATTTTTGTCAGATTGCACAGAGAAGCCATTGAAATTCATAAACATCAACACAACTTTAACAGAAAAGAAGAGAGTTTAAGAATGAATAAGGCTTGGCTTCCTGCCCTGAAAAACCTCCAGACTAACAAAGGCTACAGTCAACAATAGCCATGCAGATTTCACACATTACCAGATCATTTCAGGATACAATGCTTCCATATTAACATACCACACTCTCATTAGTACATTATCTTGATACTTACAGGACAATGATTAGCACAGTACTCAGCTCAAACCCAACCCCTCTCTGACTCTTCCTACACACTTGACATTGAGAGACACTGTCCTTCAGTGTTACTACTCTGAAGATGCCTGCCACAGCTGCTGGCAAAACATCAGGAAAGAAAATTCCAAGACCACGGTTACACAGCCCGGATAACCTACAAGAACCAGACATAGGCGCGTTTGCCTGTGTATCTGTACAGATAGGCTCTAGCTATGGTTGCCAGGTCCCTCTTCACAACAGGTGGGAGGTTTTTGGGGAGGAGCCTGAGGGGGGTGGGGTTTGGGGAGGGGAGGGACTTCAATGACATAGAGTCTAATTGCCAAAGCGGCCATTTTCTCCAGGTGAACGGATCTCTATCGACTGGAGATCAGTTGTAATAGCAAGAGATCTCCAGCTAGTACCTGGAGGTTGGCAATCCTAGTTCTAGCCCACAAAAAACCTGTGTGTGTGTTAAGTGCCGTCAAGTCGCTTCCGACTCATGGTGACCCTATGAATGAAAGTCCTCCAAAATGTCCTATCTTTGACAGCCTTGCTCAGATCTTGCAAATTGAAGGCTGTGGCTTCCTTTATTGAGTCAATCCATCTCTTGTTGGGTCTTCCTCTTTTCCTGCTGCCCTCAACTTTTCCTAGCATGACTGTCTTTTCCAGTGACTCTTGTCATCTCATGACATGACCAAAATACGACAGCCTCAGTTTAGTCATTTTAGCTTCTAGGGTCAGTTCAGGCTTGATTTGCTCTATAACCCACTGATTTGTTTTTTTGGCAGTCCACAGAATCCGTAACACTCTCCTCCAACACCACATTTCAAAGGAATCTATTTTCTTCCTATCAGCTTTCTTCACTGTCCAGCTTTCACCCCCATACATAGTAATAGGGAATACGATGGCATGAATTAATCTAGTCTTGGTGGCCAGTGACACATCTTTACACTTCAAAATATTTTCTAGCTCCTTCATGGCTGCCTTTCCCAGTCTCAATCTCCTTCTGATTTCTTGGCTGCAGTCTCCCTTTTGGTTGATGGTGGAGCCAAGAAATAGAAAGTCTTGAACAAAAAACCTACACTACAATAAATCTGTTGCCTTTTAGATGTCACATTGCCACAAAAATTATTTTTGCTTTAGCTACAATAGGCTCAAAGATGCGGAGATATTTGTGATTGGATCTTCCCAGTATCTTTTAAAGCTTCATTATATTTTTGCAAGGGCCTGATTTGGATCAAAGTCATGTGGTGGTACCAGTGACTGAGGGAGTACAGGAGAATAACCTTTACATATGTACCTCCCAACCCTGGTATGGAATCCTGTGTATACACAGGTGCAATCTACGGGGAAATGTGAGAGTGAGAGTGAGACCTTTGGATTTGAAATTGATATTTATTGAATATTGAAACATAAAAGACTAACAGGGAAGGTAGGAATGCAATAAAAAGGCAATTTACACAGATGAAAATAAAGTATGCTGTGAAAATCAATTAAACAATTTGTAATGGAAGCTGTCATATTAAACAGTATGGGTTCACCTGTGGCTAATCCACATGGAACACACCTGTAGATGTATGTGTTTTGTCCCAAAGAGAAATTAGGAGAGCGATGGAGAAGAAAAGGGGCACTGTGTGGATAACAGTGAAGGAGAGAGGGAAAAGCTGGGCTTGGAGCAAGGAGTGAGAGTGGGGAAAGCACAAAGGTGCAGAATGGGGTTTGAGATTTAGCCAGTCAAGGCTAAGAGAAGGAAAGGGAGAGAAGCAGCACAATGCCCAGAAAGTAGGGTGAATATGTTGCTGGCAGAGAGATGAGAGAAATTGCTGGATCATGGCTCTAGAACAATGGAGGAGAGCAGGGGAGGCAGGGGTTGGATGTGGGGAAATCAGGCTGAGGAAAGCTGGGGTGAGAGAGAGATGTGGTTTTTTCACATCTAGTTTAGCCATAACATGGATAGTATGAGACTAACTGGGATTTGTAGCAATGGAAAGTTGTAGAACTTTCCCATGTTGATTATAAGGAAATTGCTGGTTTTGAATCCATTTCTTTGAACCCCCATCTTGAAATATGAAGTCCAGCATGGCTGGCTATGGCCCTGCCTGCAAAAGCAACAGACATACCGACATACTAGTTTTGTATATGTGCCAGGCTGACATTGTATCACGTTGAATTCTCAAAAATGGTTTCCTTTCTTTCAAATACTATTACATAAGAGCCTTTCAGTCCTTCTTTAAGTGGCCTTCACATGGTAACTCACCGCACTTGGTGTTTACTGTGAGCACTCAAGAGTTTTAATCTTTGTTAAGCAAATTCCATGCTGTGAAATCCACCTCCAGACTGAAGCACCTGCTTCTATAACTGGGACCTGAGGGGATCATTGTGGAATGAAATCCCAGATTAGCTGGTCAGGTGATGACAGTCAGGTGTTTTTTTTCCAAGCCTGGTGTGAAGTGAATTACCTGATCAGTTTTCTCTCATCTACTCCTAAAATGTGTTGTCTTTATGAGACAGCTTTGGAAGGAAATCTTGTACATTGCTATTCAGTTGTTTTGCTTTTTTAACACCTACTTTCTTTTCTCTATTTTAATAAATTGTGTCAACCCTGAATGCACGAAATTGACAGATGAATGGAATTCATTAGTCTTGGGAACGGGCCAAGAAAGCTGCCCAGATTTTCCAGCTCTGCTTCATTCTTAGAATGCAACACAGCTCTTTCTGCTGTTCCTCTATTGGTCTCTCAGAGCCAACTCACTAAAGTCACAATTGGCTCAGTGAGAAATAGATTCCAAGCTAATTAATTTTAAAATAACCGTAATATTTTAGGTCATGACTGACTCTACATATTCTGAAATCTAAAGCCCTTTCCAGTCATTATGATTTTACTGCTAAAATCTCATACACTGGGAGAGTGCACGCTCATGATTTTGTGTGAATAGGACAATATACATATTTTCCAGCTTTGGTACACATGATTGGAAACTGTTTTTAAGGGTTTCAAATAATAAGTACCAAAGCATAAAAATAGAAGTGTTACCCTAATCACACAAAATGGCAACAGTGCATATCAAAAGGATTGTGTATAGTATATTTTCCTTGAATGTGACATAGGTGTGTCAAACATGTAACAAATGAAAAGTGTTTAACTGACTAGTATGATACAGAATGAAGACATTGTTTTCATACCATGAAATGAAAAACACTATGCAAGGTGCAACAATAATTATTTATTGGAAGCATTCCCAGCAGCCAGAAGAGACATGTGTGCTCTGAGAAGAGCCCCTGAGGTCCTGTCAGGGCTTATTCTTGTGGCAGTTCCTTCCAATTGCATCCCATCCTTTGCTGAGAAAGGAGAGCAAATAAGACACCTGAGAACTGCTGAATCCACCTGAACCGAAGAAAATGTGACACCCTCTTTCCCCCCCTCTAAGGATCACTATAGAAAGATTCTCTTTACCCAGAGGCGACACCATTGGCGCAAAGGGCCCTGCATAAAGAATAGACATGTGGATGGGAACTTGTTTCATTTCTTTCATCTTTTTCTTAATTTTAAAAGAGGCCGTTTCATTATGAAGTCTGGCATGGCTCTCGTGGCCCCTTCTTACATGCCCAAGGTAATGCCGATCACCACTTTGGGGTCAGAAATAGGGTGGTGCATATAGATAAACCCAAACTGAAAATAAACCCGAAATTAGCCATTTCGGCAATATTCAGGTTTCAGTTTTACCGAATACCAAAAGCAGGGGCTAAAGCCGATGCCGGATAGCTGATCACCGAATCAACCAAATAGGCATTCAGCTTTTTTTCGGCTTCAGCTTTCTCCAGGCTTTTCCCTATGGAAATTTTTTAAAATGAGCTCTGGGGGAGGCTTTTATGGAGACAGAGTTCCCAGATCTTCAGGGTAGCTTCAAGGGACTCTCCTTGCATGAACCCCAAAGTTTGGTGAAGATTGGGTCAGCAGGTGCGATTTTATGGGGTCCGGAAGGGGTCGCCCCCTCCTCCATAGAGAAGCATTATAAACTTTACCTTGCCCAGAAGTGCTAAGTGCCCTCTTTGTGCTTTTCCCATCACCAAGGTGTCTTGGTGCTCTCTCTAAGTCTGCATGGCAGGGAGCTGCCAGACAGACTCTCTTGCCTCATGCCTTACCTTCTCAATTGTGGGGTGCCCTGGCCAGGGTTTTGTTGGGCTGCAGAAGCCATGATTGAGTGCCGGGGAGGGGGCTTAGCTGCTGCAGGGGAAGGAGACGATTGATTGTGTCCATAGTTGGTATCCTGAGCTGCTTTGAGCCTCATGAGTGTGGCCTCAGCAGTGGGGGGGGGGGCACTTGCTTTTTCCATACAACGAGAGCCTATGGGGTACACTTTTTTTTTGATGGTGCAACGTTGCGCCTCAGTCAGGGAGGGTTCCCAGGCTGAAAGGGCTTAGGGAGCCAACTAACTATGACCATGCCGGCATAGAGGCTTGTGCCTCAGTTGTGCCAGAGTCCAGCTGTTATGAGCTACATAGGCGCCTGAGAGCGGCACAGTGGTGCTGGGGTCCTTTGCTGGCGTAACTGTCCCTTACGCTGGCATATCTCAGAGTTACGTTGGCGTAAGTGCTAGTCGGTGTCCTGAACCCCCCCTTAGGATTGTGCTGAAAATGCCCACCATTTCCACAGCTGTGTGTCACCTTTTGCCTTAGAGTTGGCCACAACCCTCTCAGCCCTTCCCTCGGCAGCCGCCTGTGAAGCCTCCATACACTCCTGCCCTGCTTCTGCATGGGCATATTTTGCTGCCCCAGCTGCCTCTCATCTCTTCCCCTCCCCTTCCCCTGGACACCAAGCTCTATGAGGAAAGGCTGAGGGAGTTGGGAATGTTTAGTCTGGAGAAGAGGAGGTTGAGGGGGGGACATGATTGCTCTCTATAAGTATTTGAAGGGCTGTCACTTAGAGGAGGGCAGGGAACTGTTCCTATTGGCAACAGAGGATAGGACATGCAATAATGGGTTTAAATTGCGTGTGGAAAGGTACTGGCTAGATATTAGGATTTTTTTTAAATTTATTTTTTTACAGGAAGAGTTGTTCGACAGTGAAATCAGCTACCTAGGGAGGTGGTGAGTTCCCGGCCATTCTCCATGGCGGGGGGGGGGGGGGAGACAGCATGCCCGCTCGCCTGCTCTCTCGCGCTTGCTCACTCTCTCCCTCTCAGGCGCGCCGGCTCTGCAGCCCGGCTGCCGGCGCGAGTGGGCGTGAGAGCAGGGGCTCTGAACCAAGTTTGGAGAGCCGCACTCAAGGGGCCAAAGAGCTGCATGCGGCTCTTGAGCCGCAGTTTGCTGACCCCTGCTCTAGGCTGATCCTGCATTAAGCAGTGGGTTGGACTAGATGGCCTGTATGGCCCCTTCCAGCTCTATGATTCTATTATTCTCTCCTGATGCTGTTTCTCTGGCTGTTATCTAACCTCTCCTTTTCTGGCCTCCTTCCTCTTTCTCCCACTCACCTTTTAAAATGTGTGCTTGTCTGCCCTCTCCCCTCCTTCCGTTGTTAGTTTCCTTCTTCCAGCCCTGCCTTGTTTACTTCTCACTGTGCTGCTGGAGGGTGCCAAATGCCACTGGAGCTTGCAGTGGGTTGGCTGTCTGCTACACACCCCTTAAGTCTCATCTGCCACAATTGCTTACTTACTTCATTTTTACCTTGCTTTCCTCCCCAATGGGGCCCCAAAGCAACTTATGTTTTTCTCCTCTCCTCCATTATATTTTTACACAACCCTTTGAGGTTGGTTAGCCTGAGAGTGTGTGACTGGCCCAAGGTCACCCAGAAAGCTTCCATGACATTGGCCTTTTATGCATGGGTTGTTTTTGTTGGATACGCTGCTCTCTCGGTTCATAGTATTTGCAGTCGAATTCTCAAATCACTCTACACAGGGGCTTTTAAAAAAAAATTGGAATTACTCGGAGTAAATTTTTGCAAGCGCCAGTGAAAATGAAGAGCATCTGAACCAAGGGGGAAGTGGTCACCAATGTTGTTGTTGTTATGCAGCTTGCCACTTCCCCTTTTTTTTGGATCACACATGCACCCTAGCAATAGATGAATCTTGCAATAGATCGCAGGTGGGAAAAAGGCAAGGCAGCAAGGCAAGAAGGTTTTTTGGCTCTCTGCTCTCTGCTCATTAGTTGTTAGCAGATGATGGGAGTAAGAAGAAGTGAAAAAGTGAAGATAACAGAGGGAAATTCTGATGTAGTCACTTTCATTCAAGTTCTCACAACATATAGAAAGCTCTTTTTTACCTCAGAGCCGAGGCACACATACCGAACATTTTCATCTCATCCAAAAGTCGGGAAAAAGGCACTTACACATGCCCCCCCCCCTAAATATTGCTTTGTAATTGGCTGTAGTTTTTTTTTAAATAAGTCACCAACCTCATAGTAGGATTCTTTCATTTTAACAGAGCCAAGTAGCCCCCCCATCTGGGGGGGGCAGTTTGAAGAGGACATTAAATGGAGACTGAAGAAATAAGCAGTCACACAGGTTATTTGTTATTATTTCAGCATTATATCGCTCGTCCTGCACTCTCTCACACACAAAAATGGATTTCATTCCTACCCTAAAGAGAATGCATATAAGGGGAGAATGGTAAACCAGCCTGGCTCTGTTAGATCTGGCCGAGGTCTAAAACTGACACACTTGAAGTGAAACTGGCCAAATAAGCAGCCATATAGGTCATTTGTGATTATTAAAGTGTTCTCTTGCTAGTCCTGAATTTGCAAACAGAAACACCTGTTCAATCCTACAGAGGTGACCAAACCTGGATCTCCCAGATCCTAGTCCAACACTCTAACCATTACATCACACTGACTCTAAACTACCGAGATTCATATAAATGAAAGGATATGGGGAGAAAAATGCATTACTCTAGGCACAGTTCAGCCAAGATTTGGATGCTGTTCTATCATTACTAATTTTCAGAATCAACTTACAAATTCTGTTATATTGGGTATTATTTTAAGGATGCAGATTGTGGGATTGTACAAATCTGGCTGAGAGGCCTTTGCGTAGGTTATGACGTGCCTTCTCCGTTCATCCTTTTTTTTTTTTTTTTTGAAAAGATTATCACTCTGCCTTGGTGCATCTGATCCCTACTTGCCACAGATTCCACCAACATATCCCTAGTACCATGGATTTGAGCTTTTCTCTTTAAAATAAATCACAGTTTCATTAATGTTAAATCCAGAGATGTGATAAAGGATAAAGTGCCTTGTTTCCTAAGTCATTGGTTCTTTTTAGGAAGGTGCAGCTTTATAGCTGTCTCTCATGTTGCAAGTGATTTTTCTGTTTATGGGTACATGATTAAACCTATCTGTTCAGAATAATAGCCCCTTTCTTTCTAGCTTCATACACTCTTGCAAATGTAAGTAACAGTTAACTGCTTACAGTTTGGTTAAACTTCAATGAATTATTTTAAAATGGCAATGTTGTTAACAAAAAAGCTGACCATGTTGAGGGAAATGGAGTGGGTGGTCATATACTTCTCTTCCCAGCTGGCTTTGCCTCATCTTTCTTTCCTGGGTAGCCCATTCCTGAAAGGGGGGCGAATGCCCATAGCAACTGGCATGACCCCTATGCCAGCATCCATGCCACTTGCACCATACAAATTGGTATGGATGCCAGCGTAGGGCATCTTATGCTGCCCCCTTTGGACCGCCGGGCAGCTTGGCTCTCAGTCACTGGCATGGCCTCCTGCTGGCATTTCCCCAGTGTATCTCCCTGTGCTGGCATCTTGGGGTGGTGGTATGGGGGCATACCCAGAGGCAGAGCTGCCTTTAGGCAGCTTCCTATCACCTTTCGTGCTCTAAAAGCACCCTTTGGCAGGCGTCGAGATATGCCTGAAAAATCGTAGTGCAGTCCCATGGAACGTAACGGGGAGTTCCGTGGGGTTTTAAGAATAAAATGAATTTTATTTCTTTCCTGGATTGCTGCGCTGCCTCTCTGGAGGCAGTACAGCTGCACCGCCTTCGGCCACAGTGGAATCCACCCTCCCACTCAGGAATGGGCTCTTTGTCCCTACTTTCTCCCTCTCTGTCAGTCCCTTGCCTTTCTCTGCTGCCATACCTCAATTCTCATCCTGGGCTCTCCTCTCATTCTCCACCTCCCTTCAGTCCTCTTCCCCTGTAGTCCATCACTATGACCATGTTAATGAGATGGTAGGAATGTGTATAGAATGATGTCCTGGACATGGGAGAATCCCAGAAAAATGAGCATTACCTAAGTTATATATTTGTGTTTCCACCAAGTCCTGTACTGTCAAGTCAATTGCATTTCCACAAACTGTGTTTGATGTTACTCATCTTTGTACGTCCACATTCATTCATTTATATCCATAAAAACAAACTATGGAAATCTTTGCCTTAGTAGTCATGCATATTGGTTCGAGATGGAAGTAATTTTGCTATATATATTTTTTATCAATTATGGTCTCATTGACTATTAGGCCAGCAAAGGCATTTAATAACACCAGATAGCTAATTAATTCTCACTGAGATATAAATAGCTTCCATATTGCATTGTTTCTGCTTGCTGGTAGGCATTTTGATTTGAGAAAATGTTTCTTTTTTACTATATATTGGCTTTCTGGTGTGATGCATATGGTATTTAAAACCCTGCATTTAGCACTGTTATTCAAGGAACCTATTAAAATAATTTCTTCAACATCCTGAATATCTGGACCAAAAGCTTACTGTAAGCATGCAGATCTAGGCCACCCACTGTTATTATTTTCCTCTTTTTCCTTTAAAGGTAACATCAAAAGTTTTTTTTCCAAAGATTGCTTGTCTGCATGTCTTAGTGCATTAGAGAAACCTGGTTTCAGGGAAACCTGATTTCAGGGTGTGAAAGGCAAGGTCATGGGTGCAAAGTGGAATCTTTATTTCATATAGACCTAAGTGGAGATTTCCATATAGCAGAGCTGCCTCTTGGAGCCAGAGTTGTACAGGTGCACCTATTTAAATCCAGCCCTTCAGATGTCCAGAGAGAACAAGTTATGGTTGGTGTGCTCTTACCAAGTAACTTTTATTATTTAAGATATTTTAATAATCAGGAAGTAAGACACATATTTTTTCAATGTGATTGCTTTTCATTCTAATTTTTTGTAAGCCACTGGTAGAATCCATATGTGAGTGTTTGTGTCCATTAAGCTCAACAAATGAAGAACTGGAAAGGGGAAAGAAGGGAGGAATGTTCTCATACTTCTGTGGTTTTGCAGAGGCCTTGGGCAGCTTTCATTGTTCTGCCCATTCTGTGGATTGTACCATTTCATTGTGTGGCTCTTCAGTTTTGTAGTTCTGGTTTTGTTTTTCCATTCTCTAGTTTTGGGGTCCAGTTCTTACTGTATTTTGTTACATGTATTTTGTTGCATATTGTTTCTATTGTATTGTTTAATAAATAACTAATAAAAACAAACAAAAACCCCAAATGGCTACCAAATGACTGCCAAATCTTTTGAGATTTCAGCATTTTAAAACTGTTATGCTTTATCCTGTTCTTTCTATAGGATTTTTCTGCAAATATGGTGTGTTCCTCCAAATTTGTAGAAACATCTTCTCTTTCTGTACCTGGCCCCACTGTGCAGATTTTTTGATCTGCACTCTGGGACCATATTCAGAATAGGTTATATAGATGCTTCCGCCATTTGACAATTTACATGGAGTCCCAAAGGCAAGTGCAAAAGCAGAATAGCAACAGGTGGTTTGGTGATTTTGGTACTTCAGTTCCTCACAGCTCTGCTACTCAGAAAAACTGATGCTAAATCATACAGAGGGCCAGGTTCTTATCCATACTGCAGACTGCAGGTTTAGTGCTTGGATGGCTCATTAACCAATAATAATGAGTCAAACTGCTCAGCTCATGGGCATTGTAAATGAAAGAGTGTTGGGAGACACCACGAGGATGGAGAATTTCAATGAGGCTGAAACTGAGCTAAGAAACACCAAGAAATTGTCACAGTTGATTCTTATATTGTGGATCTAACAATGCAGTCTAATGAGACTACAGCAGCTTCTGTGCCCCCCCTTCAGCTCAGATCACCAAGCAACAGAGGCAAATCCTTTCCATCTTTGTATACTAATTTGTGGGTAAAGCATTCATCACAATTATTAGGGTACGAGGTTCTCTTCCATGTTTCACAAAGATATAGAAGGGACCTCTTTCCATGACGTCTCTTTGTCAGTGATAATATTTAATAGATTTTATGTTATTCCTTATTTTTCAGAATCATCATCAGTGATGCATGTGTACATTTATCAACCTTATGTATCTATGCATAAAAGGTATGCTTTCCATTGTTCTGGTTTGTTGTAAAGGAATCTTTCCAACACTTCTTTATGTCGTAAAACTGTCAAAGGTTCATTTTTCTTGGATGTCTTGTTGCCCAATGAGCCTCCATTTTGGCTTGTCTTTCTTTTGCCCTCCCTTTTGATGCAGGATCATTCTTTCTGCTAGCCTTAGAAGGTCAAGTAAACAAGTTTCTTCCATTATCATATGACAGAAAGCTAGCAGAAAAAGTAGAATCTCACCACCTTCTATCATGTTTACTGAGAAAAACAAGTGTTTTAGAGAGAAGCTCAGCACTGCTCAGTATCAGGCAATGTAGGCACACCTACATCACTGTAATTAGCGGTAGTTAACAGAGCACGGTTGAATCCTTAAATACAGTAGGCTTCAATGGGACTTAACCAGTAAAGCACACTTTCTTTTCATTGTTTCCAAAGACAGTTGATTTGAAATACAATTCAGAAACCAGAGGGAAAGTACTAAGACCACAGCTAGAAGGCTGATAGACTAACACTGTGGTAGACAGCCTGCGAAGTCTACTCTGCAGATATCATCGTTCCTCAGCTGGAAGGTAGAAAAAGGTCTAATTTCTGTTACAAAAGGGTTTAATTAGTTAATTTACTTGTTGTAAATAATAGATTGAGGGCCCTGCCTATTGGCAAGGAAGCACTTGTGTGAAAGGCTATTGTTAGTTAATTAATGATCAGGATCAAGGATCAAAAGAACACTTTAACACTGTGAACATTTAAAGGAAAAGAACATCAAAACTAGTACAATTACCCCAACCTGTGTTTCTCTCATTCCACTCACTAATACTCCTGGCCTCTGCTGGGAGGAATACAAGTGGCCAATCAATATTTGGCATAAAAGCCTGGCCACAGAGAATGTATGTCAAGAGGGCATGGTGCCAGCAGTAGCTTAACCTATACCCATCACTTTGATGCTGAACTTTCATGGCTTGTGACTGCTGGATATATAAAACTACCAATTGATTTTTTCCCCCACAGCTAGAACCTCACTGTCTTGTCCTTGGCTCCCTGGCCTTTTCAAGATCACTGCCTTCAAGATAGGGAATTTGTAAGAAGATTTCATTCTGTTGAAAGCAAAAGAGCCAAGGGCTTGTTGGGCAGAAATCTTCAAGTCTCAGCCTTCTTCAGCTGTAATGTCCCAGGGCTGCTCTAATAAAGAAGTTGCTACAGCTCCTGCAAGGAATTAGGGAGCAGTGCAATGGACCAACAGCTTTTGAACAGTGAAAATGAAAAGATGTGTGCCATTCAGTGTCCATATGAGTTCTTACTTCCAAGAGAATAGCAGAATTATTTGTTTATTTAGAAAATGTATATGCCTCCTCACACCTGCTTGAGGCAGCTCACCAAGCAAAAACAATACTATAAAGCCGTAGAAAACTAAAGTATTATTATTATTGTTGTTGTTGTTGTTAATAATAATGTGTGTGTGTTAAGTGCCATCAAGTCGCTTCTGACTCATGGCAACCCTATGAACCAATGTCCTCCAAAATGTCCTATCTTTGACAGCCTTGCTCAGATCTTGCAAAAATAAATAAATAAATAAAATAATAATAATAATAATAAAAAGCCAAAACATAAAATCACAGCCAGGGCATAAAAACAGCATGTGATTACATTCATCAGCCTAAAACGATATTCAGAAAATAGGCCTGGGGCTAGAAGCAGACCACAAAAACAGCTTAAGCCCTCAGTTAAAAGCCTGGATAAAGTGAACTGTTTTGGCCTGGCATCTAAAGGGCAGTAAGGTAGGTATAGGCTTGCCAAACTCCAGGTACTTACTGGAGATCTCATGCTATTACAACTGATCTCCAGCTGATAGAGATCAGTTCACCTGGAGAAAATGGCCACTTTGGCAATTGGACTCTATGACATTTAAGTCCTTCCCCACCCCAAACCCCGCCCTCCTCAGGGTCCACCCCAAAAACCTCCTGCCAGTGGTGAAGAGGGACCTGGCAACCCTAGGTAGATGCCAGGCAAATATCAAGGGGATATTCAAGGGATAGCAGGCATGTATCAAGGTGTAGTCCAAAGCTGAGATGCCACCACTGTAAAATACCTGTCACTGGTTGTGAACTGCCTTACCCTATGCAGGAGTGGGCACAGAGGCAAGGTTTTGGGAAGAGGTGAGCTGGTCTGTATAGGAGGAGGTGGTCTTTCAAGTACTCAGGCTGAAGGCATTTAGGGCCTTCAAGATAAAACTACATAAAATGGGCACTATGCTAGTTATTTTAACAAAACCTTTCTAGATAACATCATCATGAGGTGTGATACAAATGTGATGCTGGCAAAGCAAAAAAAAAAAATTCCCCATGAAACTGTGCACAGCCTCAGCGTCTCATTTAAACAGTAGTGTGTCCCTTGTAGAGCAGGTACACTTGCACTCCTGAGATGTACCCCAGGCAGATGTTATGCTAATGTGCTAATCAAGCATGTGTAGCTGCTTTGGATGTGGTGTAGCACTGCTTCAATGAGATGCTTTGTGAGTACAAAGTCCCCCAGGTGAGGGTTTTTTTCCTTTCCAGCATCATATTTAAATTAAGCATGGGAGGGGGTGATAGAACACAGAAGGCAACAGGAAAACATTTTTTCTTCACTTCTTCTCTCTACAATTATTTAATAGGTTTCTCTTTAAAGTCTGATGATTCTGATGTTTACCTATAGGCATAACACCAAGATTTATTCATGTCATTTAGAAGTGACATGAGAAGCAGTCCTTATGTGCATGATCACTGTTCGAAACATGCTGTTTCATATCTGCACTATTTCCTATCTGCACTACAGAAAATTGGGTTTGGGGTGTCAGACTGTAGAGTTATCAGCCCACCAGCCAGCATTCTATTCGCTCTGCAAGATTTCTGGCAACGTTTTTAAAAAGCCTATAAAACAGGTTGCCTTTATTTGTGTCATTAGTTTGCACAGCACATATACACACACACTGAGGGGGCCATTGATTAGAACCAGAATGCCCAGCAATACTCCATTCTTTATCAACTTCCCAGTATGTATCTGTAGCTGTTAGGTATTAACAGGAGTTTTAGGGCTTCTTGCAAGAAGTTAGCAAAGCTGCCATCAAAGTGGCTGAGAGTCTTGAACAGAGTATTCTTGCAGTGAGGTCCTGGTACTTTACTCCATGTACAACAATGGCAGCTTGGAAGCAGAGAGAACCGCTAGCAGCAATACAGAACCACCAATGCAGATGGCTGGAGGAGGTGCTACAGTGAGCATCATATGACCCCAGGCCAAAAAAAAAAATCCCCTCTGGCCCTTTATAGCTGCTGTTTTTGGACAGCAGGCTTGGCAGCTGGTAGTTCAGTGGTAGACTAAGACGTTTATAGACTGCTTCAGTGTGTACTGCGAACCACTGGCTTGCCTCTAGGCCCCCTATCCTGACATACTATTGAGATTGGTTTCCCTTCATAGCAGCACGCCTGGCTTCGGCTAACCCAGTAATTGGGAAAGAAGAGAAAGGAGCAAAGTGCCTTTGCTCCTTCGAGCACCATCTTTTAGCAAATAACATAACTCTGTATTTTGTTCTTACATGTCACTTAGAGTGAGTACATGTCACTGGTGCCTAATTAGGATGTGCTGATATGGAGTGATTTATAATGGCAGAGTGGCTGAAATACTGACTGAAGAAAACTTAAGGTGACTTTGGGACAATTCCCTTAGGCGTCAACTGGGGATGAAACTGTAAAGTCTTTTTGTGTGTGACTGTTTTGGAACACACATTTAAAGAAGCACCAAGCACAGGCTAACATATCTTCTCCTAATAACACCACAGCTTAAGAATCCTAAAATATTCATTCATAGATGGGGTCTAGGGTAGGGACATTGGGGGGTGGAGTTTGATATGCAGTGCCAATGACATCAGAGGACTAGTAAAAATGGGGAGAGAAAACGGGCAAATAAAGCAGAGGTTTGTGAAGTTCAAGAAAAGAAAATATTTATTAAAACTGTTGATTGTGAGATCATGGTCTGATGATTCATCCCAACTCTCTATGGGGTATTCTTCACGGAGATTTGCTGCTGTTTCGATGCTGATTTGCATTGGAGGCAAATTTTGGTTATTCACTGCAGATCCGTGTTTTCCCCCACTGAGCAAAATAAGCCGGGTTAAAAGAGAGGCAATCCAAACCACTTCTGAGCCATACTTTCCAGTAGAAGAGCGTTTTGTTGCTCAGATGCCCATGAAAAAATCTTTGTTTCGCTCCCCGGGACGTCTCCTTTCTCCTCCCCCAAGAACGGTGATTGGCTGGGGGAGTTGCCACTCTAACAGCATTGCACCGGCAGGAGGGAGACCTAAAGCAGACTGGCTGCCCCTCTTCAGAAGGGTGATGGGGGTTTTGGCTTGGATTTGCCGCTCCCAGGATGCCCCCTCCCCAACACACACACACATAGGATCACACCGGCTGGAGGGAGACCCAGAGCAGACTGGCTGCCCCTCTTCAGAAGGGTGATGGGAGTTTTGGCTTGAATTTGCCGCTCTCAGGATGCCCCCCCCCAACACACACACACACAGGATCGCACCGGCTGGAGGGAGACCCAGAGCAGACTGGCTGCCCCTCTTCAGAAGGGTGATGGGGGTTTTGGCTTGGATTTGCCGCTCTCAGGATACCCCCCCAACACACACACACACATAGGATCGCACTGGCTGGAGGGAGACCCAGAGCAGACTGGCTGCCTCTCTTCAGAAGGGTGATGGGGGTTTTGGCTTGGATTTGCCGCTCTCAGGATACCCCCCCAAACACACACACACATAGGATCGCACCAGCTGGAGGGAGACCCAGAGCAGACTGGCTGCCTCTCTTCAGAAGGGTGATGGGAGTTTTGGCTTTGATTTGCTGCTCTCAGGATGCCCCCCCAAACACACACACACAGGATCATGGGAAGAGTGGGCGGGATTAGGCGGATTTGGAACAGTGAGTCATGAGCGGCAGCAGACGTAAGCAGCGCAGAAAAGTGCGCTGTTTCTCCCGTGAAAAATTGAAACTGCCTCGGGATGGGGGGAGAATCTGCGCTGCCATGAAAAAGCTATTTAAATCGGTTTATTGTTTGATCCGATTCGAAATCGAAGCAAAATCCACCGTGAAAAATACCCCTATGATAATTTAATGCAGTGGTCCCCAATGTGGTTCCCATGGCACCCATGGTGCCTATCAACACCTTTGCTGGTGATAACCTAGTGTTTTTAGGACTTAAAAAGGTAAAGGTCCCCCCTGTGCAAGCACCGGGTCATTCCTGACCCATGGGTTGAGTCACATCCCAATGATTCCTAAGCGACTTTTGTTAACGGGGTGGTTTGCCAGTGCCTTCACCCGTCATCTTCCCTTTACCCCCAGTAAGCTGGGTACTCATTTTACCGACCTCGGAAGGATGGAAGGCTGAGTCAACCTTGAGCCGGCTACCTGAACCCAACTTCTGTCGGGATCGAACTCAGGTCATGAGCAGAGCTTGGACTGCAGTACTGCAGTTTACCACTCTGCACCACGGGGCTCTTGTTTTTTAGGACTTGGGGTGGCCAAATTGGGCTCTTGCCCAGCAGGGCTTCTGATTGGCCATTGGCAATCCAATTGGTTTTGCAGATTTTAAAAAGTTGTTTCAGTGGCAGCTGCCACCACAGTGTTGGTTTTATTCTCTCTCGCTCCTCTTTTCCAGTGTATTTTTGACCCTTCTTCTCCCATGCACTCAAGCTTCTTCTGTGTGGTTGGCTCTACCTTGTATGACAGCCATTTTGGGGTTGCAACCACCACTCTGTGTCATAATTACAAAGATGCACACAGGCTCAAAAAGGTTGGGGACCTCTATTTTAATTTATAATTGGGGTTGCTTCTACCCAGGGATGATTCCTGGTTCTGCTCGTATTGCCACAGTGATTGCAGAGGTATTCAGAGTAGCGACAGATCTTCGACCCCATGGTAGTCCATATCTGCCTCCCTCTCCAGAGCCCCAGTAGGCTTTTTGATGTTTTTAAGATTGGTAGTAGATTATTAATAGTAGTAGTCAGTAGAGTTAGGAGTGGACGCTATAGGGATATACCTACTTAAGAAATTAAGCAGAAATAGCTGGCAAAAGCTTGGCAGCAGTGGGGGTGGAGACACAAGGGGAAACTGAACCAGATGTGGCATTAGATGTGGGTGGGTAGGTGAGGAACTCTGTACCTGAAGTGGATTTTGTATCAGTGTGGATGGGAAGATGCAATCTTTCAGGAAAGATTGTACCAATACAGGTTTGCATAAACCTGTAGCAGGGTTTAGGTAGGATTGCCAGGTCACTTCAAGGGGCAGGGCTGGGGGCGGTGATCTGCATGCCCAGTGTGATGATGTCACTTCCAGGTTGATGTGGAAACACTGGCATCGAGCTGGGGGCACTGTAGCAGTCTCCCTAAAAAAACTCTATGATTTTCATAGAGTTGTGGGGGGAGAGTGCTAGAGCATCCCCCAATGCAATGCCAGCACTTCTGCATCAACCTGGAAGTGATGTCATCACACTGGGTACATAGATTGCTCTCCCCCCTTCCGCTGGCCTGCTTCTGTCCCCCGACTAGCTGAGGGTTGGCAGGCAGCCCAGTGAATTGGCAAGCGATTGCCCATCAATACCATGCAACTGGGGAACCCTAAGCTTAGGAAAATCCAGAAGGTGAATTACTGCACAATTATATTGTGTGGAAGTCCCTAAAGCAACCAGTAAAGTTGGAGACATGGAACAAGAGCTCCATGTTGATATAATCTTGGACCAAACCAAGAGCTCCACGTTGATGTAATCTTGGATAATACAACAGAGAAATCATGCTCCCATTTTCAAATATTCAAAAGACAAAATATCACCTTTTTTTAAAAAAACAAACAGATTGTTATATCATGATTGAAAGTGAGCCTTCCAGCAGAACCTTTCATATTGCAATAAAACACTGAGAATAAAAGTCTTTTAAAGTCAGGATTTAGAAATGAAGCTATGCCTGAAACTGCCTAGATGTCCTTGCGTACTTATATTGTTAACTATGGAAACAAGACTATGGAAAAATGATATCTACAAAGTTGGCTTCATTTCCCGCCACAGCAATTTCTCCTGCTGAGAGCAGGAAGAAAAACCCCTTTGAGGTTCCGCAGGAGAAGGGAACAAAGCCAGGATTACTGGTGAGGGCAAACTAGTGTTTACTTCCTTTTGTAGCCTTTTGCTAGTTATGTGGCCTGCTTGCCTTGCCTCAGCACAGCTCTAACCCATGCTGAGCTCCACAGCTGCTCAGAAGCAGCAGGAGGCTGGTGAAGAATTTCAAATAAGCTGACAGAGTTGCCTAGTAAAAGACTGAAATAGTGGCAAAGGAGGAGTTTCTGGGCACAGGGACTACAACTGTAGCGTGGGCGGGAAGAGCAAGCTTTGAGATGGAAAGTCTCTAGCTCAAATCAATGGCCTCAGGCAAGCCGCAGCACTCTGTTGCCCATCTGCGATGTGGAGATCACACCTTCCAAAATTCCACTCTCACCTTATTCTCAAGTCCGAGGATACTTTGCATGCCCCACACTCTTCACTATTACATATCGCTAAAGAATCTTTAGTCATTCAACCAGCAACAGTCTGTTCTGCACCATTTTTGAAGGAAAGAAAGTATTTGTTCTTTAGGTTAAAGATATACTAGAAAAAATATAGGCCTTTTATGCACGGGTTGTTCCCATTGTGGCTATCCCCCGTCTTTTTTGGGGCTCAGTTTTAATTATGCATGTTTTGTTGACCTTCAGAAGTTGCCTTGCTCTCCCTGCGTTTTCAGGATGCTTTTTAACCCCAAGTTTAAAGTCGGCCCTGGTCCCATATTGAAAGCCAGTCCTGTTCATACATGTCAATTTGGTTTTTCTCCCTACACCCATTCTTGCTTCTCCCTCCTTCAAGTCTGTCCCCCTCATCCAACCCCTCCCATCGAAGCCATTTGCATGTGCACTAGCAAGAGAATAATGTTGGGATACCATGAGGCTGCTTATTTGGTCAGTTTCACAGTGAGCATGGATCAGTTTCAGATCGAATAGCTGAGAGAACACTGAAATAATCACAAACAATTATTTCCCTTTTATGGAAAACGCAAAACCTGGGTTAAACAGCATTTGTGGGTACAATGCTCCCCGAAAGAAGGTTCCTACACCACCACAAGCACCTCGCTGCAGTCGTACCCCCCCTCGCCTAGAGGAAGCCACCCATAGTCCACCAAATCGAGTCTTTAAGGCACCAAAACATGCTGCTATTTTGGGCGGCAATGGATAACAAGCTTTCTCCTCCAGAATGTGTGACATGGAAGTAAGCCCCGTTGACCTCAGGGTAAATATGCATACATTGCATGGATTGCAACCCTCCCCAGTCCCACATGTTTGCTCAGAAGTAAAAGGTCCTAGGGCTGAATGGGACTTACTCCCAAGTAAGTGTACCCAGAGTGACATGTAAATCAGCCTGGATTGCGGGCTTGTTAAACTCTTTATTTAGAACATTTGTAAGGCGTCTTGTCTGCAGAAAGAGAGGCTGGCCCCCAGTTCTTGCGTAGGCACAGAGACACAATCCTGGGGTTTAAGTGGTGCTGTTCTGAGCAGCACTTTCCTCATAGCCATTTGCAGAGGGCATCGCTGGAGTTCAAGCAGGGATCTTCTTCTAAGGGGCCGAATGGTTGCCTGACTTTTCTCCTCCACCTCCGGTTCCATTCCAGTCCCCTACCTCAAAAGGGCCCCAACTATGGGGTCCTGGGAGGGGACAACATCCCCTTCCAAACAAAACCAGACAAAGATAGAAAAATGGGAGAAGGCACAGAGCCATGCATCTGAGCAAAGGTGAATAGCTGAAACCCGAAAAAAAACTATTTATTCGACTATTCGGGAATTGCCTATCTGGCTTTGTTCAGCTTCCCACTTTTTAGTATTTGGCCGAAATTAAACCTGAAAAAAGCCGAAAAGGCTATTTTCGAGTTTGTTTTTGGTTTGGGTTTACCAATATGCAAAGCCTTAGTGAAGACCTTTTTGTTTCATTTCACATCCCCTCAATGATCCTTCCTTCCTAACCAATGTTTTTATGTTTTGTATGTATTTTAGCTGTTATATATATATATATATTAACTCTGTTTTTTATTTAAAATTGTTTTAATTATGTATTTAATGATGTAATGATGTGAGGTGTTTTTAATTATTTTATAATGTAATTTTATCATTTATGCTTTAAATTGTTAGCTGCCTTGCTGGCCCTTGTGGGGGCTGAAAGGTGGAATATGAATTTTGTAAATAAATAAATGTTGGCAGAGGCAGTCCAAGCTCTGCTCACAAACTGAGTTCAATCCTGACGGAAGTCGGTTTCAGGTAGCTGACTCAAGGTTGACTCAGCCTCCCATCCTTCCGAGCATGGTAAAATGTGTACCTAGCTTGCTGGTGGTAAAGTGTAGATGACTGGGGAAGGCAATGACAAACCACCCTGTAAACATATTTTGCCTAGTAAACATTGTAATGTGACATCACCCCATGGTACATAACCCATTATCAATAGATATCATTTGTTGAAGCCCAGGTGCAGAGAGTGTCTAAGAATGACAGGAATGTCCAACTTCACAGAGGTGGAGATATGGTTCAAAGATGGGTGTGCTGGTTGAAGGCCAAAAGACATTCATATGTATGAGAAACTTGTAATTACTATTTTAATAGACTTTGTTATTATAAAAAGTAGTAAGAATGAACTAACAGTTTTTATATATTTTAAAAAGATTTGATATCGATAACCTTATATGGTGTTTGAAGTTATAAGATAATGAGTTAACCAAGAATGTGTGCCCTCATCAAGTGGGAGTTTACTATTGTTAGGAGATGATGTTAAAATCCTATGAATAAGGATGTTGAATTGATCAAGAGCTTCTTCTCACAAGGGCTCTTTGTCTATGACCTGCTTATGTTTGGGTTAGATACTTTTATGGACTCATGGAATTTCCCTCCTTTAGTTATCTGTGTAACAATGATGGATGGCATAATGTTTTGTTGATGGACAGCCGGACCTCCAAACCCCCCCTGGTACCCCACATTGGCCTCCCGTGTCCAAAGAAGACATCTTGGGCATTTTAGCCTCAACGAAGAAAGGCAAGGCCCCAGGCCCTGACGGTATTCCCCTGGAGCTGATAAAAAATAACTCCGAGTGGTGGGCTGAACCGTTAGCCCACCTATTCACCCTCATTGATAATTTTGGGATACTTCTGGAATCTTGGCTAAATTCTATCATAGTCCCAATTTTTAAAAAAGGAGACGCTACTGTCCCTGGTAACTATCACCCTATAAGTCTGCTATCAACTATGGAGAAACTATATTCAAAGCATCTGCTAAGACGCCTAAATGAGTGGATGCATGAAAATAATTTACCGGGCAAAGCACAAGTCAGGTTCTGTCATGGCCACTCTTCCATGGACCATGCCATTGTTCTTTCCTTCCTGGCGGAAAAGTACTCCACTCATCTGAAGGGCAAACTCTACTCAGCTTTCATTGATCTCCATAGGGCCTTTGACTCTATTAACAGAAACCTTCTATGGGATAAACTTGCTAGACTAGGGATGGACCAACGCTTACTTTTCTTGATACGGAAACTCCACTCGGGGAACACTTGCCGAGTTAGGCTGGATAAAAGCGGCCAATTGCCGAGAAATTCCCCATATCTAAAGGAGTGAAGCAGGGCTGCTTACTTGCTCCGGCCTTATTTAATCTGTTCATGTCGGATTTATCATCCCATTTATCCACATCTGAAAATCTTGCACCAAGGATAAATTCTTCACTAGTCCCCCTCCTGCTATACGTGTATAATGCTGTTCTCCTATCCATAACTAGAATTGGCCTTCAACGGCTTTTATCTGCCTTTTCTGTCTTCTGCTCACAGAATGACTTAATCATTAACTCTGAGAAATCTAAGATTATGATCTTTTCTAAAACCTGGAAGGGCCAAACATGGAAAATTGATGGCAACCCAGTTGAACAAGTTAAGTCTTTTAGATGCTTGGGCCTTCTTTTTCCCCATAATCTCAACTGGTCGCACCACCGGAAGGCAGCTATTATTGCAGCAAGAAGCCAATCTCAAGCGGTGACACGATTCCACTACCAAGAAGGACATCAGTTTATCCCTGCAGCTATTCAGATCTACTCATCAAAAGTTTCTAATCAATTACTATATGGTATCCCCGTTTGGATCCAGGCTCTTACCTTGGATGTCGACCGTAGTTTGGCTTCTTTCCTACGACGAACATTGGGGTTGCCCAACATGATTAATCTCTACACTCTTTGCAAAGAGCTTGGCCTCCACCTTCTGTCTACAAGAGCCTGGACCGCCACCGTTAAGCTGTGGCTCCATATTCACTTCCATTTTGATCTTTCCACATTACTGCATGACATGCTAAGGGATTCCTACGTCTCCTCATGGTACCAATTCATTCGGCAAAAAATTAATTCCTTAGGAATTAATTTAGACTCACTAAATAATCGTGGTGAGTCTCAAATTTTCTTCACCATCCAGCAAAGAATTAGGGACATTGAAAAACAGATCATAAATGCAGGCCCCACTATGACATGTTCCCCCTGTTTCCACGGACTGACGACTTGTATGGCCAGAGGTGCCCCCTACATACAAAACCTCACTAACTCCCTTCATCAGCGGGCTTTTATGCTCGCCAGATTTAACATCTTTCTCTCAGCAGTTCTCTTCGGGAGATTCCACAATATCCCGTTTAGAGACAGATTATGTAAATTTTGCCACCTCGAACCCGATTCCATAACTCACATCTTACTGATTTGCCCTTTTTTCTCCGGTTTAAGAAATTGTTTCATAGTTTCAATCATTATGAATCTCCCTGGCCCAGCGAATAGGACTACCCAACTATTACTAGCGGATAAGTCCCCCAACTCTACAGAAGCAGTTGCCAAATATTTGGCAAAAATTTTAGCTACTCATTTTAACACTGACAAGTAGTAGCTGTACCAATTGCTTGTGTTCTTTGGTGCCTATAGTGGAACTCTACTATTGTATTATATTGAACTTGAGAAGTATTGTACTATTTTAACATGCTCTTTCTATGCTCTTTTTATGCCATTAAAGGTTTTTGACTTTGACTTTGATGGACAGCCCAATCCTAATGCGGGGGGAGATACTTACGACAGGCTCAGAGACAGTGTAGCTGTGCTGTCTCCTAAGCAGCTTGCAGCAGTGCAGAAGCTAAAATAAAATTAAACCCCCCCAAACCCCATGAAACTCCTCCATAGAATTTCACAGGGCTATGCCTGCCTTTTTGAACCTGTTCCCAGGTTGAAAGGGGTTAGGAAGCTGATTACAGTCAGCTCCACCTCCAGAAACGCACCCCTCGATGATGACGAAAAGCTTTGTGCCAGGGAAATGCTGATGGCAAGGCTGCGCCATAGCCTGAGGGTTGCACTGCTGCCTGGCTCCCCGAAGCGTAAGTGCCTCTGCGCCAGCTTTGGTGCCACTTTAGAGAGCACAAGTGACAGTAATGCTGGTGAAGAAGTCACGCCAACTCCTAACCTCTTTCGCTCCCCCCCTTTAGGATTGCGCAGTTAGTCAATGTTAAGAATACAATAGTTAGTCTTTAATAAAAGGATACATGGAAGCAGATTTTTTCTAATAGTATTTACTTGCGTACTATACCCAGAATGAACCTAAAGCATTACTGAGGTGCACCTCTGGCTAGGAATTAAAGGATCTAATATAGGAAAGCTAACTAAATGGCTAGGGCTTCTTAAATGCATGCCTGTATCTGAATCAGCTTTGGCCAAAGTATTCCAGAATAAATCCCTGACTCTTCCTTCCTTTCTTGCCTTCATTTCTAAAATCTAGGTTATGCACTTTCTCTCCTCCCCTGAATCTCATACCTCCCCTTTAAAAAGGTATTATTTCCTCCTTCTATCCCTCATGAATAAGTTACCCCCCCCCAAGCATCACAAAGCTATCCTTCATTCAACTGAAATGGTATATTTAATAACAAAATGCCTTATCAGTGCCAGTAGCATTAGCATTTCACTTACAAAAAACAGTGATTTTTATTTTCATTATACTCTCAATGGAAGAACTCTTGGAAGCAAATAAAAGTTCTTTGATCATTTCAAGCAGCATTAAGACATCTTGTGTGTGTGTGTATTCCTTCTGGGTTGCAAATCAAAAGTATTCATTCAAATTTGAATTTTTTTAAAGAATAAAATGTCAGCTAGGGTTGATGGAGGACTATTTAAATTAATGTTTAAAAGAAACAAAGTGGTTAGATTTATAGCAGACAAGAAGCTTGTGTGTGTGTGTATGTGTGTTCTCCACCCCCTTAAGCAGAATCCAAGATGACATTTGGGTGCCTTACTTACTTCTGCTGTGTGCTGCATTTCTTCAGCAGGTGTTGCCTGTGCTGTCATATTTGATTAACATGGTGCTCTGGTGAAGATGAGAAGTCATGTCACACCAGATGACACTTTGCTCTTGTCTGGGGGGGAAACAGCCTCTGGCATGAGAAGAATTCAGAAGTGTTTTATTCATTCAAAGTGTCTAGTAAACATATAATGTATGCAGATAACAGGGACATGGTGATATATGGAAGGACTCTCTTTTCATACGTCAGAAAGGCTGTGCCCTATGTAGATTACCCTATTTATTTTAAAACAGTTGCACCTTGCATTTCTATTAATATTCTCCAAGGCACTTAAACAGCTCTGCCAGAAAAGGGATATTATTTTCAAACCGGCTGACAAAGGAGGGGGTAATTGTTATTGGGGGTAGAGAAGATTACATCACAGAGGCCTACAGACAATTAAATAATCCTGCACATTATACTAGAAGCATAAGGAATCCCTCAAAACAGATCAAGAAAGAAGTTACAGAACTATTGGAGGAGGCCCTTTTAGAAGGTTTGAATAAACATACACATGACTCCCTCCAACAGTCTGAGGAGAGGGTGCCCCAATTTTACTTACTACCAAAAATACATTCCTGTGCTGGGAAGACCTATAGTCTCGGGGTGTGGATCCATTTTAGAACCTGTAGCTCAATATTTAGATTTATTTCTCAAACCTTTTATCCAAAAGACTGGCTCTTATTGCCATACGTCAGCTGTGACTTGACACCACTTTCCACAGCCACAGAAATTTTTAGAAGAGAGCATAATATATAGTCCTAACAACTTAACATCTTAATGCCTACAGTTAGAACCTATGTATGTACACTTTTATGAGAAATTCTAACAGGCACTAAATTCTTTTAATTATTTTCTATTTGTTTTAGCTTTGAATAGCTTTGAAGCTGATCTCAAAGAATGGGCAAGTTTATGCAGGAGCAAGCAATCCTTAAAATAATGTGGTCCCAGGGCAAAGAGAGCATAAAATGTCAAAAGCAGCAACCTACAAAGCAGCAGCCATATAACAACCTCTACCACAGCATATTTCTTTCAGCAGTGGCAGAGGACCAAGGTGTCGAAATAACATCTTTATGAAAATTTGAAGCAGAATCAAAATGCATTGGGTTCTATCTTGTAAAATCACACTTTTTTCACACTTTCTCCACATGGATACTGATTGCTAGAGGGGAGGAGAATTATAGTGGTAGGTTCTGTTCCTGATTTTCATGTGGTTTCGCTGAATGCATACTGTTCGGAAGCATGGTCAAGTGGGTATATGATCCCATCCCCCTCTCCATGCATTCAGCTGTGAGGAAGTTTGGATTTGTGAGAGTCCAGCAACAACAACAATGAACTCACTCATGAAGTATTGTCGAAGGCTTTCACCGTCAGAGTTCATTGGTTCTTGTAGGTTATCTGGGCTGTGTAACCGTGGTCTTGGTATTTTCTTTCCTGACGTTTCGCCAGCAGCTGTGGCAGGCATCTTCAGAGGAGTAACACTGAAGGACAGTGTCTCTCTTTTCCACACTGTCCTTCAGTGTTACTCCTCTGAAGATGCCTGCCACAGCTGCTGGCGAAACGTCAGGAAAGAAAATACCAAGACCACGGTCACACAACCCGGATAACATACAAGAACCAACACACGTGAAGCTTCCTTATACTGCATCAGACCATAGGTCAATCAAGGTCAGTATTATTTGCTCAGACTGGCAACGACTCTCCAGAATATCAGGTAGAGGTCTTCCGCATTACTTACTGCCTGGAGATGACAGAGATTGAACCTTGGATCTTCTGCATGCAAAGCAGTAGCTCTTACACTGAGCTATAGCCCCTCTTGAAGGAGCTCTTTTGGCATTTTTCAAAAACTGCATTTGGTAGGGCTATGCTGACACCATTGGTTATTTGGCTACATGTCAATATCTGGAAAGGTATTATGGTGGGATGAAGACCCACAACCAGCAATCTGTGACCTCTCCCTCACTCTCAGGGACATTTCAGGGACTTATTGGCTAAAAATGGAAGTTTCATAGGTTTCAAACACAAACATTTTCAAACCACTAGATATGCTAAGAGGTTTTTTTTAATGACCCACTTATTCACTTGCCTACTCCATCTCTAACTCCACCTCAGAGTTTCTCAGTTTCTCTTCTCTCCAAGAGGTATGGCTGACCAAAAGATGCCAAGAAGATTAAAAAAAATCTGCACCAGCCTCTGATTGCTGGTAAATATAGTAAGTCTGGGACGACAAGAGTCACTGAGATGACAAGAGTCACTGGAAAAGACAGTCATGCTAGGAAAAGTTGAGGGCAGCAGGAAAAGAGGAAGACCCAACAAGAGATGGATTGACTCAATAAAGGAAGCCACAGCCTTCAATTTGCAAGATCTGAGCAAGGCTGTCAAAGATAGGACATTTTGGAGGACTTTTATTCATAGGGTCGCCATGAGTCGGAAGCGACTTAACAGCACTTAACACACACACATAGTAAGTCTGGACATGAGAACACAGTCCAGCAATGTGACATAAATTTTTCAGACTCTTCATCATTTTAGATTGACTTTTTAAAATCTTCTTACTATGCTGCTGCAAGTAATCAATGCTAATCTGATTTTCTGGGACAAAGTAAAAGACTGGACATTTACAGTGCAATCTTGAACCCTTCTAAATCCATCTAAATCAATGTGGGTATATCTGTTTAGGATTATGCTATTAGAAGGCTTCAGAAGCCTCTTCTGATCACAGATCAGCCTCCATAGTAATTTTAACCAGAACCAGGCAGAGAAAACAATGACACAAATGGAAAAGGGCTTTAATAAAGGGGCTTAATTGGCTAATACTCACAGAATGTGGGTGGGAAGGTTAAACTCCATGACTCCTGATAAAGCAAGAGAAGAATCATGTCAGTCACAGAGGCAGTTGAGACTGAAAAAGAGAAGGGAGGGCAGGTTGTAGGTGGTTTTGTTTTTGAAAGCTGTCACTGAATAATTTTAATTTTGCAAAAAAGCCTGACTAACATGCAAGCCTTCGGATCCAGAGTCCAAATGTAGTCAAAAATATTTGCGTTTGAAAGGGACTGGATAGAAATTCTTAGTATTAATTTAGTTCTTGTGTGCAGTGTATAGTTTTCCATTCCGAAACAAAAGTATATGTGCTTCTTCTCCTATAGGATAACTGAAAAACATTTGGGTATAATTTTGCCACAACTGCAGCTATGTTAGATATTTCCAGTGTTCAGTTCCCAGCTGGAAAGCCAAAACCTCAGCAGTCTTGTGGATTTCTGAATATCCTTTTTTTTTTTTGCTCAAGCACAAAAAGTGTGTTTAAAATATCTCAGCTATATATAAAATAAGAACACAGACACTTTATGTAATCACTTATGATAGCGTAATCTTAGGTATCAGTTAGAGGACAGGAAAAATTTCATTGTAACTGACAAGATTTGGAATAAAGTTCCAAGGTAGGGTTGCCAAGTGCCCGGTGGCGGCGGGTAAAATCCTGCCAATCCACTGGGCTGCCTGCTGACCAGCTGAGGGCTGGCGGGCAACACGTGCACATGCACCTGCGTGACACACGTCGCTTCTGGGTAAACATGGATGCTCTAGGAACCTCTGCAGAAACTCTATGGAAACCATAGAGTTTCAGCAGAGATTGATAGAGCATCTGCATTGCATGGGACGCACGCCTGCATAGCGCGGGATGCACATGAGCATCATGCCAGGCACACATGTGTGTCCCGTGCTGCTGAAAAGATCCCGCCGATGGAGCTACAGACCTGGTAAGCCTATTCCAAGGCCTGGTATCAGAAAAACTGCAAAAAAATGTCTTTGCATGTTAAGAGCATTTGCTGTGGCTCCAGAGGATAATCGAATGTAGTCTGAGGCATGGGGAGGCAATTTCTAGGGTTACCAGGTCTCTCTTTGCCACCAGCGGGAGGTTTTTGGGGTGGAGCTTGAGGAGGGTGGGGTTTGGGAAGGGGAGGGACTTCAACGCCATAGACTCCAATTGCCAAAGAGACCATTTCTCCAGGTGAACTGATTTCTATCAGCTGGAGATCAGTTGTAATAGCAGGAGATTTCCAGCTAGTATCTGGAGGTTGGCAACCCTAGCAATTACTCTCTCCCCCACTCTTCTCTCTTTAACTGGCATATCTAGCTTATCATGGTAGGGAAACTACTACTACTTATATTAAAACAATGTTTACAGGGATTCTACATCCCGGTTGTCTTTGTTGGCAGATTTAAGAGAAAAGTGGCTCTAAAGGAAGCTTTTACGATATTGTCACTGGTATAGTAGTAAACAATATCTCCAATGTACAGCCAGTTGCCACGTAACAGTGGTATGAGGGAAGGGACCCTGAGGGAATCTTCCTCTGGTGAGAGAGGGCTGTGGAGGGTATGGTCAGCCTTGGTTCTTTGCCTCATGCAGTGGGTAGCCCTGGCCCAGTGCACTTCACAGCTGAATAGGGATTTGAAAGTAGGTGTCCAAATCATCCTCCGAAGCCACTACACTTCGCTGAAGCACAAGCAAAAGTTCTGGCAGCATCACTGTGTAATGTGTAGAAAAAGAAAGGAGGGTATTTAAAGCAAACATAATCTACAAAATAAAATTCAGATCCCTTGAACATCCACCTGCTGAAAATGGTATGAAAATGTAAACAACCACCTGTGTTTACATGAAAGATATAGTGGACTGAAAGGAAGAGAAAGAAGTATGCCAAGGAAAGGAGTGAGGGCTAATTATAACGTACAATGAAATGCCTTACCTAATTTAACTGGCAGAAGGGTGACACATAGATTGTCACCTCCTTTCTCTGTGTCTGGGAGGCTTTTCATGTAAATTCAAACAAACAATTTCTCCATTCCCTTAGAGAGCCCCAGGAGGGCCAATTTCATTTTGGGAGCAGTAGGAGACAATAGTCATCTTGAAGTGGCTTCCATCCTGAGAGACTCAGATAAGGGCTACACAATGGACTAACCATACTAATTTGACTCCCCCCCCGCCAGATGACAAAAATCAGGCAACATAAAAAGGAGATAAACTCTCTAGTTCCTGCAGAACACCCTCAGTACATGAGGACAACATTTGCAGACCTTGGATGTATTTATAACGGAGGATTTCAAAATAAAGTGCTTAGTGTTAGTGAAATCATGCTTAATTTATAGGCATGAGTGGCAGAGAGTGACATTGTGAGCAGCAAAGTGACAGTGCTTCCCCTGTAAAGAGCAGGACTCAGCATCATTTTTAAGGTGAAAATATACAAGAGGAAAACCCTACCGTAAGTCAGCTGTGACTTGCTGGCACTTTCTACCACATGCAATAGGCCAGATCCAAAGTGGGAAAAATAAGGGAAATCCTTGTTCTGTGATGATCTGCAGGGATTTCTGCTTGGTGTTGACTCTTACAGATGATTCACATTCCCACATTTGAAAGCTAACCGGAAACTCAAAGCTTCCCTCTTGGACAAACCAAGCTTTCTAAGGACTGGGATGGCGGGGCAGGAACTCTGGCCTGACTAGCAGAAAAGGAGATGCCCTTTGTCAGATAGTTCATTAAAACTGAGCTGATGTTGCCTTGGTTCATCCCTAAAGAAAAAGGAGGGGCTGACCTGATAGGGTATCAAGGACTACTATTATGATGCAATCATATTGGGACTACTATTTAGATGTTGCAAATTGGTTGTGGTTGATCTGTACCTCCCCTAATAAAGTTTCCCTGGTAAGGCTAAGCTCATGTTTAGGCCATCAATGAAGATATTTTCCTCTGAGGTCTTATTGGCTAGGGGCATTTGCCTTCTTACATATAATTTGCTGCCATTACTTGGAACTACTAGTCTGTATATGTTTGATCCACGTGATCCAGTACTTTCTCTTTACAAGTGGCTTGCTAGATGTCCCTGGAAAAGTTACAAGTATAGCATGATGGAAACAGCCATTCTTTGTCTCCTGTGTCTGTTAATCAGACCATATGGTCTTTTACAATGCTGTCCCAGTTGGTTGTGTGGAACTGAATTCAAAGGGCAGAGAGAATAGACAGAGATAGCCTTTTCTCCTTCTTTGAAAATACTCGTACTTGGCATCCAATAAAGTTGATGAGCAGTTGATGCAGGGAAGGAAATACTTGTTTATTCAATGAGTAATTAAAATGTGGAATCCGCTGCCAGGGGATGTAGTGATAGCCACAAACATAGATGACTTTAAAAGGGGTCTGGACAGATTCATGGGTCTATCATTGGCTACAAGTCATAGTGACTAAAGGGAACTTCCACATTCAGAGGCAGTAAACGTCTGAATACCAGTGCCAGGAATCAACATCAGGAAAATGCATTGGCCTCAATGCCTTGTTGCTGGCACTCCAGAGTAACTGACTGCCCACTGTATGAGGCAGGATGCTGGACTAGATGGAACACTGGTCGGATCCAGCAGGGCTCTTCTTACGTTCTTATGAAGTCAGAAGAAGAAGCCTCATTTTATGTTGCACCAATCGACTTTAAACATGCCCTGACCTTTTCCTATTTTGACACCCAGTAAAGTGTACTTTAAATTTTTTATTGGGAGAGATAGCAGCCTATCTATAAGAGGTTTGGGATAAGAAAATGAAAAAGAATTATTGCTACAGGGCAGCATGGGATATGTAGCCTGGCAATTATATGCAGCTAGACTATATAATTCCCCCTTAGGCTTTGTAAATTAAATGCACCTCTTTAGAGGATAGGAATCCTCTCCAAGAGGAGACTGTGGCTGCAATGAATTCTCTTTTCTGAGAGGAAACCCACAAATAAGTTTCCAGGCTATGCTTAAAGGCAAAATGTCTCATGCCTGGAAGATTTAATTTCCTTAAGGATTTCTCCCTCTTCCCCTTCTCCTAGATAAGGCACCCAGGAGAAACAGTGTCAGGCATGAATCTACAAGGGACATTACCAAAATCAGTAACCCCTTCAGGCTTGAGGCCTGGAATTAAAGAGACCTGGAAGAAAAACAAGCCTCGTGTCACTGACCCAGCTGCGTCATTAAATTCTGCTGTACTTAATTTGTTCTGCAGCAACAGTGGCATTTTAATAGGGAAGTAAATGGACTGTGCCAGGAGGTCACCAATCAAGTGCAGTTACTTGGGGTTGCCAACCTCCAGGTACTAGCTGGAGATCTCCTGCTATTACAACTGATCTCCAGCCGATAGAGGTCAGTTCACCTCGAGTCACTTTGGCAACTGGACTCTATGGCATTGAAGTTCCTGCCCTCCCCAAACCCTGCCCTCAGGCTCCACCCCCAAAACCTCCCACTGGTGGTGAAGAGGGACCTGGTAACCCTATGATAGCCACACTCCTTTTCTTCCTCTTCTGTTATCACTAGGAGAACTGACAGGCCCAATGGAAGCTGTCAGTGCTTCCTGCAAGCAGACCCCACTGGTCAGTGTTCTCTGTTACAGAGCAGAGGGAATCTTGCTGCAGTGTTAGCTCAGCTAATTCCATTTTGCAGCAGCTGCTCCAAGTCTAGGATCAATTCCAGAGATTCAAAATGGTGGTCCTGACACCACAATGTCTTGGTGTGGGCTCCTTTGCTTTGAATACTTAACTGTATGGTCTTCCTCACTATCTGTCTTGACACAGGGATGATGGCTCCATAGCATGCCTTGTTCTTGCTACTGGATGTAGACATGGACAAGCTGACCACCTGGAAATGGCAGCTTCTACATGTAGAACAGGCTCCAGTAAAAGGGACATGGCTGCAATGGACAAGAAGCAGGAGCCAACATGATGTCTACTTCCCCTCTTCTACATCCACTACACAGATTTCAGACAAAAAACAGATATGGGATAAAAAGATGGCAGCCACTAGCTAACACCCCACCCTTGCCTAGAGAAGGGTATACTGGTATAAAACTGAGAAGCCTCAGTACTACTCTGTTATGCCCTCTCTTTTTTTTTTGTCCTTTATGATAACTGTGGAGTACGTGACTATGCTGGTTGCACAGTGTTGTAATCACTAGACTTGGGCTGTGTCCTCTGAGACAATAATGGCTGCAGCACCTGCACCTGGATCCCAAGGTGGCCCCATGCAGAAAGATCCAAGTTTCCTTTTCAATGTCTGGGGTCACTAGAGGAAGAGGATATGTTTAACCCCTATCCCAACGGAGCCCATGAATATATTCCTTTATTTTTTCCTCTAAAGGTGAATGACAGCCTTTCAAAAGGCTCTCTTCAAAATGGCAGAATGGCCATTAAAATGGCAAATGAGATTCATTGCGATCAAGTGTAAAGTGATGCACATTGGGGCAATAAAATCCCAACTTCACATATATACTGATTGGATCTGAGCTGGCTGCAACAGACCAAGAAAGGGACCTTGAGGTGGTAGTGGATAGCTCAATGAAAATGTCGACCCAGTGTATAGCTGCTGTGAAAAAGGAAAATTCCATGCTGGCCATAATTAGAACAGGAATCGAACATAAAACTACTGCTATCATAATGCCCTTATACAACTCTTTGATGAGATCATACTTGGACTATTGTGTACAGTTCTGATCACCACACTTGAGAAAGGATATTGTAGAGGTTCAGAAAAGAGCAGCCAAAATGATCAGGAGGGTACAGCAGCTGTCCTGTGAGGATTAGTTAAAATGTTTAGGGCTGCTTACCCTAGAAAAAAGGTGAATAAGGGGAAATATAGTAGAGTTTTATAAAATGATACATAGCATAGAGATAGTGGACAAGGATAAACTTTTCTCCCTCTCCCATAATATTAGAACCCAGGGTCATCCACTGAAGGTGAAGGATGGGAGATTTATGGCAAACAAAAGTATTTCTTTACATCTCCTATAGTTAATTTGTGGAACTCACTGCCCCAGGATGTGATCATGGCTGCCAACTTGGAAGGCTTTAAAAGGGGAGTGGACTAATACACGGTGGACTGGGCTATCAATGGCTACTAATCATGATGATGATCTACCCCCTCCAGTACCAGAGGTAATATGCCTCCTTCAATCCGATGCTAAGAAGCTCAGGCAGGATAATGCTGTTGTAATCTTCCTGTGTGTGAGCTTCCTCACATACAGCTGGCAGCTGGTTGGCCACTGTATGAACAGAATGCTAGACATGATGGACCTTTGGTCCAGGCCCAGTATAGCTCTTCTTATGTGCTTATGGTTGCATTTCCAAAAGACAGTTCCTTAATTCTGGCATCTCTCACCTGTTCTCTGTCTTCTGCTGCTTGGTCTTACCTTTGCTACATATCTTTTTTGAACCACTGGTGGCACCATAAATATACCTTGAACCCATGGATCCTAAAGCATAAACAATTTTAATGAAATTAGTAAGAAGTGAGCATACAAAATTGGCCACAACTGGCCATGATTACTTCCTGTGTTCCCTGATGGAGAAGTAATTTTTCTGCAATTAAAGAGTATCAGGATTTTCGAAGGAACAGTTTAAAATATGTGCAGTAGTACCAATCAGATGGCTGCCTACAGCTTTAATAAGCTGATTATCCACTGTAGAAAAATTCATTGTTTCAGGGTATTTGGAAGAAGGTTTTGTTCAAAAGATGTCCAGATAGATAAGATAATATTCATGAGGATTTCACTGTTGGATTGAATATTGTTTAAATTATATTCAACCATCTGAATCAATCATATAGCTGAATTACACATCTTCGGTTCTCTGATTAAGTTTTCTGATTATGTTTTCTAATAAATGGGATGTTCTATTCTAATGCCATATCAGAAGAACTTCACTCGTTAAGATTCGACCTGAATAACACAGTATTCAGATATATCATAAATGCTCTGAATCCAACCAAAGTTATTCATGGTGGTGATATTTGGTAGTGGGTGGATAGGGCTGCCAGCTCTGGGCTCAGGAATTACCTGGAGCCTGGGAAAGTGGAGTTAGGGAGCAGAGGGGTATAAGGCCAGGCAGTCCACCTTTCAAAGCAGCCATTTTCTCCAAGAGAAGTGGAATACATGTTTTGAATGAATGAATGAATGAGCAAGCAAGCAATTTATGGAGCCTGGAGATCAGTTGTAATTCCAGGAGATCTCCAGTCCCCACCTTGAGGTTGGCAACCTTAGGGGTGGACAACTTTCAACGTATTCATTCATTCTTCTAAGAGGTCGGATCTGTTCTCCCTGCCTCCAGTTTATCCTTATAACAGCCCTATGAAGTAGATCAGGCAGCAAAGAAAGTATCTGGCCTAAGCTAGTTCAGTGATCAGTTGTGACTGAATAGGAATTTAAACCCAGGTCTCCCAGATCCATGAAGGGCCGCCATGAAGGAGCTAGAAAATATTTTGAAGTGTAAGGATGTGTCACTGGCCACCAAGACTAGATTAATTCATGCCATCGTATTCCCAATTACTATGTATGGGTGTGAAAGCTGGACAGTGAAGAAAGCTGATAGGAAGAAAATAGTCAAAAAGGGCAAGAGTCCAGTAGCACCTTAAAGACTAACAAAAATATTTTCTGGTAGGGTATGAGCTTTCGTGAGCCACAGCTCACTTCTTCAGATACCAAGAAAATAGATTCCTTTGAAATGTGGTGTTGGAGGAGAGTGTTATGGATTCCATGGACTGCCAAAAAAAACAAATCAGTGGGTTATAGATCAAATCAAGCCTGAACTGACCCTAGAAGTTAAAATGACTAAACTGAGGCTATTGTATTGTGGTCACGTCAGTGACAAGAGTCACTGGAAAAGACAGTCATGCTAGGAAAAGTTGAGGGCAGCAGGAAAAGAGGAAGACCCAACAAGAGATGGATTGACTCAATAAAGGAAGCCACAGTCTTCAATTTGCAAGATCTGAGCAAGGCTGTCAAAGACAGGACATTTTGGAGAACTTTCATTCATAGGGTTGCCAGGAGTGGGAAGCAACTTGACAGCACTTAACACACAACACACTCACAGATCCGAATGTAATGGTTATTCCGGTGCCTTATCTGCTTTCAATTTTCTCATCTGGTTTTGATTTATTATATTACCTTGGTGAAGTCATCCCTAACCTACCTTACAAGATTGTTGTGATGAAATAGGGAAGGACAAATGATGGGCACAGCTCCTTAGAGAAGGGGCAGGAAAAAAAAATAGATGTAAGAACATAAGAAGAGGACTGCTGGATCAGACAAGTGGTCTATGTAGTCCATCAACCTGTTTCACGCAGCAGCCAACCAATTACCCTGGAAGGCACAGAATTCTGTTTATAACAGCAGCCAGCTACATGCTTCTGGAGACTCCATTATTCTCTAATGACTGAAAGCCACTGACTGTTTGACACATATCCTCTATGAAATTGTCTATTTATATTTTTTTCAAAAACTAATTTAATACACCTTCATATCTTTTCAGTACATTACTTATGCGACTTTGCTGTATTTCTAAGTGCTTTTCCTGTCTGACCTGAAACTACTATAAAAATTACCTGAGAATTTAAAATTATTTGTATACATTTGGTAAGAGATTGTGCAAGCTTAAGCAGGACCATGTCCGCACTGCGCGTTTGCAGCTCCGATTTCTGCGGGCTTTCCTTGCATGTTCGCACTTCATCTCAACCGAAGGATTCCAGAGATGTCTCCAGAGCAGAATTTCTCCGTGTTAAGAGCATCCGCTTATATGGCGAATTAATAAAATGAAACGTCTTCCTCACCCGGAGCCTTAAAGTGCGAACATGCAATCTGTGTTCAATCCACTTCCTGCTGCCAGCCCCCCCCCCCGCACTCCCCCCGCCTCCCAAACTGATGCTGGACCAATCGCCGTCTTTGCTTCGAGCGCCGACTGGGCATACGTGGGAGCGCACCGGTCTTCATTTGATCCTGGCTTATCAAATGCAGCTGAGAAAGGTGGCGCGGTGGGAACAGAGATTTAAAGTCATGTTGGATGCTTGCGTACTGGACACGTCTAAATAGCGAGGTAAGTTGCGGGTGCATTCACAGGCCAGGTCTAGTCAGAACTGAAGTCTGCTCAGTTGGTCTTATTCCCAGGAAAGAGTTCTTAGATTGCACTGTTAAAAGTATAAGAAGTTTAAGCTCTAGGTATTAAAAAAACCCCACTTCATTCAGTTTTGTTTTTCTGTGCCATCTTCCTTGTTTTACTTCTTGGGAGCCTTACAAGCGACAATTTGGTCCCGGCAGAAATTATTCTTTCTTCTGGTTGCTATCCTTTTATTTTTATCATTTTCTTAAAAAAAAAAAAAAAAAAAACCTTTAGCTTCCACTCTGTTTTGGTTTGCGTAGCTCACCCACTGTATTCAGTGAGCCTTGTAGCTATAAAGATAGCCTAAACCATGTTCCCAGCACACAGTCAGCTCCGCATCTGAATCCATTCCCTCACGTCGATATCTATAGCAGATTCATTATTTTCTATTTTAGCACCCTGAAATGTCTCATGCCACCCACTTCTGCAGTTCCACCCGCCCCTGCTACTGATAACAAAGTCTTGCTTTACCCAGAGGGCCCTGCATCTCCTTCCCTTTTCTATTAGTTCCCCCTGCCAAGCATAGTGTGCTCCCTAATGCCTGAAATGCCATTTCGCTAACATCATTTCTGCCAGGCTGATTGGGTTTCAGTGTAAGTCCGCACCTACGTGTCCTGGCTGGGTTCCTGTAGCAGATGCACTGACACATGACAGGGTGAGGTAATGGTCTTGATTGCATTTCCCCAGAAGTCCTAGCTGGAGGAGAGCTGCTGCATCCACGATTAATAACATTCCCCACTCCGTCTCCCTGACGTTGAGCCAGGTTTCTTTAAAGCAAGGAGGTAACAAAATCAGCTCATTTCCTCCCTCCCAGTGGTAGCACACAGCAGCATTGTACTCTAATAAGTGTAGCAAAATCCTATAATAGGTTATTTTTTTCGTGCGCTTCAATCAGCGCTGCTTCAAGGGAATAGGGGGCAATTGCAAGATTCCCATTATCATGCTGAAACCTTGAAGGCATTTCTCATGACAGCATGTTTAGAAGCAACGCTGTTGATTACATTTTATTTGTATCTCACCTTTCCCCTGCAAAGCACTCAAGAGTAGCAGACATTGATTTCTCCCCTTTTAGTCTCACAACAGCCCTATGATGTAGATAGGTTGGAATTAGTGATTACCAACCAGATAGTTTCATAGGCTGCACAGGGCTTTGAATGCAGGTCTCCCTTGTCAAAAACCAATGCCCCATCCTCACTATACCATGTCACACTCTCAAAACCTACTTATTGCAGAATAATTTTGATAATGCTTGTTTCTATGTTGAGATCATTTTTGCATTGCGAAGGATTCACTTGCAAATGGAAATGAGACAATGGTTCCCCAGAAAGAGCACTTAATAACATGCGACTTTCCCTATATGTTTACTTGGAAGTAAGCCCCATTCAGCAAAGTGTCCTGCAATTTTCTTTTTAAATTGTTACTTCCCAGTTGTTTCTGTTGCACCATGCTTAATTAATTACTTCCTGTTCACTCATGTTCTTAAACAGTTTTTCCCAGTTCTTTTTTGTGTGTGTGAAGAGGTTTTAGTTACAGTCTATTTAGCAGCAAAGTCTATTCATTGATTTTTTTAAAAAAATTAATGATTGCAATTTTGTAATGGTGCAGTTATGATAATCAAATAACACAAAACAAACAACTGTTTTTGTTGCAAAGGAAGAAGGAATAACGTCTTTCTTGCCTATTGTGGTGGGAAAATCCCATTAGGGAACCATTCTTAAATGTTGGACATGAAGTAAACAAGAAGTAATCAAGTAAATATAGAGAAGTGGACTCTGGTTTATATCCATAAGCAAAGAAGATTAAAGGGACAGTAGCCCTTGTGGACTCAATAAAGGAAGCCACGGCCTTCCATTTGCAAGACATTAGTAAGACTGTTAATGACATTTTGGAGTACATTAATTCATAGGGTTGTCATAAGTTGGAAGTGATTTGACATCACTTAACACACACACACAGTCATCTTGGAAGCCTCAGAGTTTTGTCAGTTCGCCTTTGGATGGATATCATTGCAATTGCTTTTAAGTGGAAAAAAATCAAGGTAAGGCCTGGACATCTCCAGAATTATAACTGATCTAACTACAGAGATCAGTCCCCTTGGAGCAAAGGTGACTTTGGATGGTGGACTCCATGGCATCACATCCCCATGGAGCTCCCTCCCCCCCCCCACACAACTTCAGCCTCCCCAGGCACTACAGCCACACTCAAGGAATTTTCCAATTTGGAGGTGGCAACTTTACTCACCAAGTAAATTTGGCACACTTAATATTTACATTAAGTTGGATAGTTGCTGATAAAATTGAAGTACCCTCCAAGAAGAAGCTCTGTGAGTACATCATTACCTTTCCTCATTGTAGCCCCCATGTTACAATGCACTTAGTTTGCATGGACTCTCTAAAACTCAGCAAAGGATTTTTTTGTGGGGGTTCTCAGGGGAACACTGGAGGACAGCAGTGATGGGAGAGATCAGCCTCTGTGAGCTCCTTCTGTTTGTCCATATGTATGGTCCAACCAACTGTATACAGTTGTATAACGTGGTAATAATTATTTTAAAAATTAATCTAGGACATGTCACGGTCCCCATCAAATATTCACTTCATGCAAAATATCTGTGATATGTTACTGTGCTATGATCCTTCCCTTCACTCCTGTAAATTCAAAGTCATGTGTTTTGCTCACAGAGCCTGACAAATGAAACCAGCAGTTGTTCATTTGTTAATGGACAGTCTACATGGACCATAAATAAACTACAGAACAGGGAGATGGGGCATCATTATTTGGGAGTGATCCATCGTAAAAAGATGTCTGCATTGCCAGGGTAAAGAGTCACGATTGTCAAGTTAAGATGGGTACAAAAGAGCAATTTAATGGTAGTAGAAATTAAGCTGTCAAGCTCAAAGGAAGGCAGCCCGTACTGTAAATCTTCCTCCAACCAGGAACAAGTTATTTGTTTAGGAAAAATTGAATACCAGTTGACTTGCTTTCTTTAGTATTGACTACTTAATTTCTACTAACGAACTACATACATTCCCTGTATATCTGCTATAAGAGAGCAATCACAAAATGCTGGGAGGTTCCAAGTGAAGCATCCACCTGTGATGGAGGCAGCTATTTTGTCTATTTAGAATACTTATATATGCAGCTTTTCTATTAGAACTCAGGACTTAAATTTCCAAACGGTTGCTCCCTGTAGATCCAAAAATGATGTCCCTTCTGGTCTTCTGAAACACCTCTTACTGGCTCTTGGCTTTGAGTAAGAAGCAAGTGGACATCAGGAGGCACCATGGCACCCTGGGACACCATAATGAGGATCTAGGGTTACCACTTCAAGGGTTTCCAGCCCTAGCCTGGAAACTGGAGGGAGCTTAGTGGAGAAGTGACGTCACGTCCAGTACAACCTATAGGAGATCGTCACATAGGGAGCAATGCTGTAGAATTCAACCCAAACTCTGTGGTTTAAACATATGGTTTGGGGTGAATGCAAGAACTGTGCCTAATATAATGATGGATTGTGCAGGAAGTGATATCATGGGGTTGCCGAGGACGCCAATCACCCCCCTATTCCCCTGGGAATTTTTGTCTGGATGCCAAGCTGAGAGATGATGTGGAGAGTCAGTGAGCAGTGGGGAGGATTCCTTGTGGGCATCAGTGGCCTACATGAATTCTCTCATGTAGGAAAACAAACTATTTTTGATGTAGAAAACTACCACCATGGATAGGACTGGGTTAGAATCTTCCTCTCTAATGTGCTATGTTTTTTTTTTTACCTGTGCACACAAAAGATGGAGACTCTTGTGTGTGTGTGTGTGTGTGTGTGTGTGTGTGTTTATATAAAATCAGGAGGAGAGTCACAGAAAGGCTATACCATGTGATTACTCTGCATATGGCATTAGGCTGTGTCGCGTGTGCCTCCTCTTTGGTCACCATGCTGCTGCCAGAAATTCCTGCAAATGAACATTTGTCATCAATAAGCAAAATAACCAAATGTATCACAATATGCTTGTCTGGGTATGCAAATAGGCCTGAAAGAATAAAAATGATGGAAAGGATGAACTATCTGCTCATCCTGGTCTAGTCAGCCCTGATCATTTGCATACACTGGGCTTCTTAGAGGAATTTGCATAATCGGGCATGCAGTATATAGCTTCAAGCCCTCCAGGCTCATTTGTATGCTCAAAGAAGCATTTTTATAGCAATCTGTTGATTATGCATATGAACTTAGTGAATTGTGACTGTAAAATCCATCTGGACAAAGAGACCTTTTCCATTTACTGAAGATTTACTCTCCCAAGTCAGTCATCATCTCTGCACTGTCTCAGAGGTACAGCTAGGTACAGAAAACCCAGCGTTTTATGCTACCCAGACTTTTCCCTGGTAAAGGGGGGGGGGGCTGTTTTACTTCTCTTGATTTTTTTTTTTTAAATTCTTCCTTCTCATTCGCATGGTATATGGAAGGTAGAAAGCTGATTTAGTTTCAGAATGTTCACCTGTGCACACGTTGCTGTAGTGAATCCTTAAGTGGCAAAACATAAAAAGAAGAAATAAAGGAACAGGTGTCAACACGTATTTGTCTTATAACCATGAAACTGCTCTACCCTAAATGAAAAGGACCAGCAGGTTTGAGGCAGCTGTGGGCAGCCAAAAGAAGCTGAAATGCAATGCTAAGATATTCACACTGCTCTGGCAGCGACCTCATTTGTTTGCCCAATTTCCTGTATTAATTCCTTGAGGGGTAGATGAGAAGAAAACTGTGTATGAGAAAACAATAATGCTTTCCCACTTGTAAAACCATTTCTCATGAACGTGTATTTTAATGTTGAGAAATGGGACAAAATGCAGTTGTCATCCCTGGCCCAGAAAAAGGCCCTGTCTAAACAGTGTCAGATCTTCAGATAACTGAAATTCTGATTTGCTGAGGGTGGTTCACTTCCTTGGAATATCCCAGACTATTCAGATGAGGGGCATTGGACCTCTTTAAATAGTTTACACCCAAACTTGAGGGTCACCACTGTAATAGCACCTAGCTGCCAGCATGGTGTAGTAGGCTGACCTAACTAGACCCTTCACCTAGGTGGTAAACAGAAAAATAAAATGCTCCTGCCAAATGGTAGGGAAGTTGGAAGGGGATTTTGGAAAGGGAAGCAGCAGCCAGCTGCAGAAGATACAAATTGACCAGACCTTAGAAGCTGACTCAAAGAGAGACACCTGAGTAGCATTTGGGGTGTGCAGGCTATTTCTTACATAGGGGTGGTGTAGAACTCCAGAGGGATGAATGGAAGAGTTGGTTTTTATACCCTGCTTTTGTCTACCATAAGGAATCTCAAAGCAGCCTTATAATCACAATTCCTTCCTCTCCCCACAACAGGCACCTAGGGAGGGAGGTGGGACTAAGAGAATTCTGAGAGAACTGTGACTGTCAAAGTCACCCAGCTCAAAGTCACCCAGCAGGTCTTATGTGGAGGAATGAAACCCTGTTCTCTAGATTAGAGTCTGCCGTTCTTAACCACTACACCATGCTGGCTCTCAAAGCCAGCAAGAAGAGAAAGTAGGAGGAGAAAGCGAATTAGGGTGAAGGTCATAGGAAAGAACCAAGTGGAGGAGCCAAACAGAAAGGGAAAGATCAAAGGGAGGATTTAGATAGGGAGGAAGCGGCAGGCCAAAGAGAGGAGCCAAATGGAAACTAAAGGCTATCCCCCCCCCTTCATTAAAGGGCTAGAAGGCAGAGATGGAGGTTATATCAAGCCCTCAGGGAGAATATGAACCCAGCAGCCAAGAGCCTTGAGGTGTGGGATGATCCTAGTGTAGTGTTGTGGGGAGGGGTTGGTAAGCAACGATGTAACCTGAGACTTTTATAATGTATGTGAGACTACACTGCAGGTAATGAACTATATAACTAACTTAGAATTACAGTCTCTAATTTCATGGTCTACCACTCAGAGAGGGGTGACTTGAGACTTCTGGCCACCTCATTACCAACCAGGCTCCTGCCAGTTCCAAGTTCCAAGAAGTTGCTGTGCTGGCTGGGAGAGGCATTTGGAAACTATTTTGTTGTTTGAGTGGGCTATTAGTATGGGTACATTCCTGCTGGGACAGGAAGCGCCCCACCCAAACCACTGAACTTGAATCAGAGGCCCAGTCCCCCCCTCCCCACAGAGTCTTTCTTCCTGCCTGCAGTAAATCATAAAATCATAGAGTTGGAAGGGACCACCAGCATCATCTAGTCCAACCCCCTGCACAATGCAGGAAATTCCAAACTACGTTCCCCTCCCCAGTGACCTATATTCCATGCCGAGAAGATGGCCAAGGTGCCCTCCCTCTCATGATCTGCCTAAGGTAATAGAATCAGCATTGTTGACAGATGGCCATCTAGCCTCTTCTTAAAAACCTCCAGGGAAGGAGAGCTTACCACCTCCCGAGGAAGACTGTTCCACTAAGGAACCACTCTAACTGTTGGAAAACTCTTCCTAATGTCTAGACAGAAACTCTTGTGATTTAATTTCAGCCCATTGGTTCTGGTCCAACCTTCTGGAGCAACAGAAAACAACTCGGCACCATCCTCTATATGACAGCCCTTCAAGTACTAGAAGATGGTTATCATATCACCTCTCAGTCTTCTCCTCTTCAGGCTAAACATACACATATAAACCAATCACTACATTTGTTAAATGCCTTCTATACACCCCAAGATGTGGTCGGGGGGGCCCATAATGAGATATATGCTTGCTTAGTGAAACACTTCTGATGTCAGCAGGGCTCTGTCCAGTGCTGAGAGAACAACATTTCAAAATATGTATATTGCAGTTTTATCAGTAAAACCCACACACTTACAAGCAAAAACCAACAACAATTCTAGCAGATACTTCCTGCCATCTGCCATGTGAGTTGTCTTAGAGGCATCCCACAATACATTTGAAGTGCTTAAGGAAACTAGCCAGTTTTACAAGATGATGTGCACACTTTGCAATGGAAGCTGTCACGTATTTTGCAAACATGGTACATGCATTTAAGCAAATGTTTGATAAACATGAGCAAAAGGCAGAATGTCTTTCTTTTGCTTCCGAGACCAGCAAAACAAGCATTTAAAATGATGATGACTTCGTACTGTCTTCTATAAACTATTTTTTTTAAAAAAAACAAATTGTTCTATGGTTACAAGATTTGACATTGACAGGTTAAGGAATTAGGGATGCATGATAGATCTACATACACAGGGATTCCCTAATGCATGACAATGATATATAAAGGAGAACAGTTCCTAAACTCAGTTTGCAAAATAAGTGAATGAGTAGGCGAATAAAACCCTTGGCAGTGTAAAATGTACATTATACAATTGAGTAAATTAAAGATGAAATGATTTGTAAAGGATTTTAAAATGGCAGATGGTCTGCTACTTTCTTGCTGCCATTGCTAAACTTATTTTTTGTCTAATTAATTTTGCAGTATTAGATATGTTGATTACCCTATTAGGTAGTGTAGCTATTACACCTGTGATGGAAGGCTAAGGCAACTTCTTTTTGTCTATGGCCATGAATAGTAGCTAATGATACACGCTCTGTTGGGTCTCTTTTGCGTTAAAGGACGGGAATCAATTTGCTCACTAATAAATATTATCAGCTTTCCCCAGACTTCTTCCTATAACCAAGCTGTGTCCTTCCATAAATGACCTCTGCTCTTTCAAGAGAATTATGGGAAATGAAGCAGATGGGATGTCCTGACACAGATGGCCAAACATCCTGGCAGGAGTTGGTTGTATAAGAAATTTATGCAAGGCAATAAGAATATTATGATTGAGGCCAATGTGTCTTACTTGTCCTTGGCTGTAGAGGATGCTTATGTGCACACACACACACCTCAGTTCAGCAATTTTGAATGGTGCATATCCTGACAAATTCAGTCTCCAGTAACCTATTTACAGTTCTGACAATACTAATTATAGTATCTTCATTTGAGCTATCGCAAAAGGTTGCCAGGCTTGTGTGGATAAAATAGATAAATAAGCACAAGATGGACCTTTCTATGTATTTTGCTCCCCAAAAGGCAGATCTTTCTAACACAATTGTTAATGTGACTACCATTTGCTTTGTGTAGCCTTTTGGGTGGAGGTTTTGTTTCTTCTCTGTGTTACTTGTATTTGCCCATTTCCTGCTTTCTCAGGGTGAGAATACACAATACATTTCTTACCAAGTTGGGTCTGGGTTGGTTCCCCTGGCCTCCACCCCCTTTCGCCTCAGTAAAACAGCAGCAGCATGGAATGTCACTTTTAAAGTCTGCAGGAGAGGATTTGACTAAGTACAGTAGCATGGGGGGGAAGAGGGGACGCCTGTCTCACCCCACACAATGCCTTTTCCCTGAACAGAAATGCCCCCGGTGTGGAATTATGCAAACAAATCCCCACGAGGGCAATATTGGCTCAGGGGAAAGGCACGGGGGAGGCAGAAACCCCCTCCTCCCCAATGTCACTGCCTGAGTTCAGTTCGCTAGTGCAGACTATAAAAGTGCTGTTCCTTGCAGCTGCTCTGTAAGCAGGGTTGCCAACTCTGGGTTGGGAAATCCTGGAGATTTGGGGTGGAGTCTGGGGAGGGTGGGGTTTGGGGAGGGAAGGGACTGCAGCATAGGTTTAATGCCATAGAGTTCAGTCTCCAAAGTAACCCTTTTTGTCTGTGGAACTGATCTCTGTCATCTGGACATGTGAGATCAGTTGTAATTCCAGGAGATCTCCAGGCCCCACCTAGAGGTTGACAAGCCTATATGTAAGTGACATGAAGTACGCTTCAGGAAGGTAGCCATGTTAGTCTTCAATAGAACATCTAGATTCTAGTCCAGTAGCACCTTATAGACCAACAAAAATTTTAGGGTATAAGCTTTTGAGAATCAAAGCTTTGTCAGGTACCATTTGGAATAGAGTTCTGTTTTTTTTTTAAATCTTTTTTATTTTCAAAAAAATAAAGGAGTGGACATAAAAGAGAAGGGATAAGGGGAAACTAGGGGATTACAATACTGCAACAAAAATATTATATCTACTGTTCAATTATATAGAAGAAAAAGTACATACACTGGGTGGGAATATGTCTTTTATCCCAATTTAACCTCTAACATACTAAAATGTGACATATTTGTTCTCTATTTCTATATACTTGTTAAACTAAACAAAAATACCTTTAAAAACACATTTTAAATATTATCCACATTGAACTCCTCTAACTTATGCTGTTTTCACATAAGCATGATAAAGCCTCCAATATAGAAACAATTCTTCTCTAGGTCTTTTGTTTACTAAATTAGTTAGTTTTGCCATGACAGCATACTCTGCCAATTTATTCTTCCATTCTTCTATGTTGGGACCTTCATCCGATTTCCATTTCATGGCTAGTACCCTCAGAATAGAGATCTGTGAGCCCTTATATCTCTGTAAGGTGAAATGACGTCGTGTGCCAGCTTGACACCAGCGTGCCTCACCATTTCCCCCCATATTTTTCTCCTGCTGGCCTTTGAGGTGCTGTCATATGATGGAGGGAATGCCTGAGAGGTATCTCACCATAACAGGAGGCCAGGCATCCCTATCAGATGGTCATGAAGCATTTGTGAAGATACTATCTGTATAGTGTGGAACTCATATCCGTATGACGCCCACATTCATTATCTCACCCAGTTCCCAAAAATTACTGAAACCCCTATTTGATGATTTTAAGAATCTGCATCAGGAGGACCTGCAGCCACTAGATCATTGTCATGCAAAGAGGGTCTTAGATTTCGTCAATCTTTTCTTTCCCAATTTTATCTAATTAATTCTGGGACTAAGAGATAATTATGTGCATTATGATAATGCTTTCCTCCAGCTAATGTTTTAATTGCTAGTCACCCCCATTCAAGGCTAGGAAAGGGAATAAAAAGTCAAAAAGTCAGAATGAGTCATCTGAAATAGCAGATGGAGGGAGCAACGGTGGCATCAAGCAAAGGGAATTAAGCCTCCCCCTGACACATGTGCAAGTAGATGGACTCTGCCTCTGAATGTGATGCAGAAGAAGGTTTCCAGTTGTGGATGGATAGCTTATCCCCAATGAATAAATCAATAAAGGGATAAACATTGTGTAGCTGTTCATGGGATATCTGAATTATTCTGAAGTTTTATTTGTTTTGTATCATAAAAGTGACTCACTTAACTTTGCTTGTAGTGCTCTGCAAATAGCAAACAATTAGCAAGCAAGGTTATAACAGAGGCAATTTATGCAGGGCTGTTTCCCCGCTGTAACCCCCACCAACTTCTTTGAGGCTTTCCTTTGATTTCGCATGCCTTTCCCGAACGTCAAAGGTTGCCTCGCTCTCCTAGCGCGTTTCTGTGGGTTTTGCCCACATTTTCCAGATTCTCGCTAAAACAGCATCCGGAAAACATGGGCAAAACTCGCGGAAATGCATAGGGAGAGCGAGGCAACATCTGACAGTCGGGAAAGGCATGCATAATCAAAAGGAAGCCCTGAAGCAGTCGGTGGGGTGACCATGAGGGAAACAGCTGTGCATAAATGGCCAGAGTTTTCCAAAATTATTCACTGCACTGATGATACATTTCAGAGCTAGAAAGCTTTCAGGTCTTTGTTAGAACTCCTTTACCTGAGAATGTTAAGGATAGGGAGGTATTAATAGTATCAGACTTTGCTGAGAGGACTTATCTTCCTCCCCTAGGGTTGCCAGGTCCCTCTTCACCACCGGTGGGAGGTTTTTCAGGTGGAACCTAAGGAGGGTGGGGTTTGGGGAGGGGAGGGACTTCAATGCCATAGAGGCCAATTGCCAAAGCAGCCATTTTCTCCAGGTGTACTGATCTTTATTGGCTGGAGATCAGTTGCAATAGCAGGAGATCTCCAGCTAGTACCTGGAGGTTGGCAAACCTCTCCCCCACTAAGATGCCACACAAGCGACTAAGGGCTTGGTTGATGCTGCTGAGCATGAAGGAAGCCTCCTCCCTAACCTACAGTGCCCCACAAGCCAATGATAGGCTGGCTTGGGAATGGCATCTCATCTTTAGATGCCTCAGGGTGCTTGCCAATTAGTTTTATCTATGTTAAAACAACCCACATTCTCCCTGCAGTCCTTAGTTCTGGCATAAATCATATGGATGAGGCCTATTTTTGTAACCCATATACTATGTGTCATGTGGGGCTGGCATCTCTTTGCTCTCCTGCAAGGTTGCTGGCCACAGTAGGCTGGACAAAGGTCTGCCTTCCACAGCTCAGCAAAGGACCACACTCACACCACCTGGGTCCATCAGAGGGGTTTTATTAGTGGCCTCATGGTGCAGTTACATTCAGTCGCCCCGCTTCAGAGTATTCAGACCCTCCTCCTCAGTTGGCCACCCCCAGCCGTGCCAAATCATGGCTCTTAATGCCCAGCCTAATAACTGGCTCCACTCACGTTCCAGGGGCTCCAAGTCGGAATCATGAATATGAACAATAATATAATAAACTAAAAATAGTGAAAGAACAAACCAAACCAACAAACCCTGAATAAAACTTCAGTGCACATCTCTAGTGCTCAGTTGTACCTGGATGGTTGCTCATACCTCACATATGTGCCAGATCTGTGGGAAGCTATGCAAATTGCTTGAGATTGAAATTGCAGTTGTCTTGCTTGGGGGCTTCCTAGAGGCACCTGGTTGGCCACTGTGTGAACAGACTGCTGGACTTGACGGGCCTTGGTCTGATCCAGCAGGGCCTTTCTTATGTTCTTATGAGATATAAGGCATATTCCTTGCTTAATGTGACCATGACAATTCATTTGGCACTTCAGAATCTGTTACAGAAGACTGTTTGAGATGGTGAAAATTACATGTGCATATCCGAGCATGTAATAAGTTGTCTTCTTTCACCACAGCCTCACCCGAACTGGCCTTAACATTTCTGAGAGTTGAATATATGCTATAAACCAGGCACTTGTCAAACTGGAAAGCCCTTTGCGATTGAATTTCTATGGTACGCTAGGAGAATGTGATAGCAGAATAAGGAGGGATGGTTTAGCACAGGGGTCCCCACACTTTTTGAGCCTGTGGGCACTTTTGGAATTCTGACATGGCATGGTGGGTGCAGCAGCCACAAAATGGCTGACACAAAATGGCTGTCAGCTGTACTGAGTAATATTTACTTCCATGTGACCGAGCAGGAAAAGAGAGTGATTTCTTTCAGTTATTGGGAGGAGTTGGGAATGGATTTATTATTTCGCCCCCTCAGTGTGCCCCAAGTGACATACAGAGGTACTGGCAAGCAGGCTAGTATAATCTTTTGTTTAACTTTATGAACTTATTTGCAAAGGTAACTTGGGAGATCTTCTTTACCCAGACGATCAGACACTAATGGCTCAAAGGATGAATGAAATGACTCCGTTTCAGTTTGGTGAACACAAAACCTGGTTCAGCTTATTGCTTTCACCTCTTCATATTTAGTTCTGGTTGGAGAACTGGAATTTTGGCTCAGCTTTCAAGCAGCCTTGAGCAATGACCCTCCTCTGTGCCTCCTCGCTGTTGCACAAATCAAGCACTTTCCTCAGTGTAGCCAAGTGAGCAAGAAGGACTATAATCATGCATCATTCATCTGAACTTCTTGACCAAGTTATTTAGCTTAGCTGGGCATTGTTTGCTGGTTTATGCAAGCAATTCACCTCATATCACAGACAATGCCACTTTCGAACAAAAGAGAATTCTTATGGGGCAGCCCCTTTTTGTGCTTGCTGTGGAAGGCTGGAGAGAGATGCAGTTGTGGGAATATTGGGCCCACTGTCAGCAGAGGGGTTGTCAGAGTTACCAATACATGTCAGCAATAAAGCTGTGGCCTGTTACAGCCCAGTTCTGTGCAGGGGCAGTTTTGCAGCCTGGGCAATTTCTCAGGGCCCTGTGGAGACAGAAAATGCTGGTGGAAAATATAATACAGTCAAAACACAAACTTCAGTGCATGTTTAAACGGACATGAATTGTGAAAAATGGATGCTTTTCTTCTTCTTCAGAGTGGGGTGCGTGGGAATAAAGGGGCAGTGCAGGGGAATATCCTTAACTTTTTTCTCAGGCCGCAGATTCACATAGGTCATTTATGCATGGGTACCTGAACTCGCCCCCTGTCTGACTCGGTTGTTCCTTGGAGTTCTGAACATGTTTCCTGTCCATTAGAAATGACCTCGCTGCCAGCCCTTGCAATGTGCGGGTCTTCCCATTCTTCTATTAACCTGACTCTTCCATCTGCCCTGAGCTCAGCCCGACATAAATCTCCGTGCAGAAGGCAAAACACGGGCCATAGGAAGATTGGCATCTCTCACAGCCAATCACAAAGCAGTGTGTAAAGAGGTGAGGATTCAAACGCTTCCTGCTTCCTCTGGGCTCTTTCTGAGCAAAAGAGCCCCGAGGCTTGGATTTCTCCCCCCTTTCTTTCAGATTGCTCCGTTTTTTGTTCTTAAAATGCTTTCTTATGGTGCAGTTGGGTTTGGGGGCAGGGAATTGTCTCTCACAGTGATCACTGCGAAGTAAGCCAATTACAAAGCAGCATTTAAAGGGGCGGGACTTGATTTGAGCTTGGAGACTGCTGGTGCAGAGATTCCCAACTGGAAAGTGTGGGTCTAGCCAGCAACGAACCTCAGGTAAAAGTCCCATGCATAAATGACCTAAGACTGTCCCTGACTCTGTGAGAGTGCCCCATTCTTTCTGTCTCTGCCATGAGACAATATAAATAAATATCAGTGCTCCCTGCTAAAGAACTTTATTACAGTTTTGCTGACCCAGGGTTAATTAAAAGGAACGCCGCTATTCAATAAGTTCAAACATTTTTTAAAAGTTAACATTTTATTAACACACAACTTTATTAAACAACAACATTATAAACATTTAATTGTAGGAATTAGATTGATTTTGGAATAAATTGGCCACAGCTTGGAATTGGCAAACAGCTGCGACCCTCGTGGCGCAGCATGCGAGATGTGTCAAGCGCCCAGGCCGTGTCCACCACGGCCATGAAGTAACCACTGCCCACAGGACTCCCGCTGTGGGCAACTGGGATGGCAGTACCAGGATGACACCAGGACGAACACCACTGGGTGTTATCCCCCACCACTTGGGAAGAGGCGGACACCTGCCCTGCCGCCAGGGCATGTCCCAGAAGCCTCTCCCAAAACCCTTGGGATAGGGTTCCCAAAACCAGGGAAGCGACCAATTCCTATGGAGCTTCCCCCCCCAAAATGACACATCCACATGCTAAACCGCCCCAAGCTGTGACTATAAGCAATAAACTTTAGGGAGGGTGGGTGGGTTCACAAAGAAAACGGAGTGAGCTTGTGGGCGGGCCCGTCCCCTGTTATATACTGAGGGGCGAGGCTAGCCACGCCCCCCACCCAGCTCCCGCCTTCCGCCCTCATTGGCTGGAGCCCTTCCTTGCTCCAGCCAATGAGAAGGCTGTAACTGGGCAAATCGGGTCCGGCACGAGCCCCGTGCGCGCGCAAACGCACATGTCGGCTGGCCGGACCCGATTTCCCTCCCCCTCCACCGCGATCGCTCCTTCCTCCCCCGGGGCAGCAAAGATGGCTCCCGGTAAGGCGGGAACCCTGCCTTTTGACCCAGGGTTAATTAAAAGGAACGCCGCTATTCAATAAGTTCAAACATTTTTTAAAAGTTAACATTTTATTAACACACAACTTTATTAAACAACAACATTATAAACATTTAATTGTAGGAATTAGATTGATTTTGGAATAAATTGGCCACAGCTTGGAATTGGCAAACAGCTGCGACCCTCGTGGCGCAGCATGCGAGATGTGTCAAGCGCCCAGGCCGTGTCCACCACGGCCATGAAGTAACCACTGCCCACAGGACTCCCGCTGTGGGCAACTGGGATGGCAGTACCAGGATGACACCAGGACGAACACCACTGGGTGTTATCCCCCACCACTTGGGAAGAGGCGGACACCTGCCCTGCCGCCAGGGCATGTCCCAGAAGCCTCTCCCAAAACCCTTGGGATAGGGTTCCCAAAACCAGGGAAGCGACCAATTCCTATGGAGCTTCCCCCCCCAAAATGACACATCCACATGCTAAACCGCAATAAGCTGCAAGGAGGCCGATTCACTCACAGGCCCCTGCAGCCGCAGGGAAACCGAACTCAACTCTCGGACCTGAACTCAATTCTCGGACCCTTGCAGCTTCCGCCACACTTCACAGCTGAAGCCAATTCCTTAAGCCTCCCCGAACATTGTGCAGCCATAGGTCCATGCCCCAGCTGGTGAGGTGCACGCCATCCCGGCGATAAAGTGATGCTATGCGGAAAGAAATGTCCCATTGTCGTATGATCACTCCGCCTAGTCTGATCACTTCCCTCCCAACAGCGTTGGTGACTTTCCTCCTAGTCACATCTACCCTGTGCACATTGTGGGCACCTCTCCAGCACCTCCTTTCCAGGAGATCCGACCAGCAAATCACCGTTGCTGGGCATAACGATGCAAGTGTCGAGAGATCACGACAAATCTCAGTAGCAAGGTCTTTGCCTCGGGTATGTACTAAGTCGTTCTCACCCAGTTGGAGGACCAGTGCATGAGGAGCTCCAAACCTTTCAAGCAAGTGATGAAGGACTGGTATCAGCGAACACCAACGCATGCCTCGCTGGCCGAACCATTGCACCCGGACTGCTTGCTCCAGTCCCAAATGCTGTCCCCATCCAGATGCAGCCGCATAACGTCCATTCCAGAAAACGATGCTGTGGCCCACGACCCACACAGTCCGCCACGGTCCTAAAACTCAGAGCACAATTAAAAGAAAACGCGGTCAGGCCTGACATAAGACTTATACGATGCAGAACGCCATCGGCCGATGGCTTGTATCTGGCTGACAGCCATGCCCTCTCCAGCCGCCTGTGTGGCTGCTCCTATACGAAAGGAATGGCCACTAAAATCAGACGTGGGGAAACCCATGGAGCTAACCGAAGCCTTAAAAACACTAATAAATTGATAGCGAGTCAGCGGTGTGCAATCAGCATGTATCAATAAGCATCCCTTTATGTGCGGCCGTATAGCTAGAAACCTTTTTAAAGCTCTGACGGGGCAAGGCCGGGCAGTGGTGGCCTTATGCAGCCGGACACTCATCCCTTTTCCAACCTGGTCAGTTTTGGACCGACGAACGACGATCGTCAGTGTTGAGTTGTGAAGGCATATGTCCCCCAAAAGTAAAGCCCTGCTGGTCAAATCATGCCGGGATTGAGCCACGAGTTCGCTAAGTCGGAACGCCCCAAAGAAGGCTAAAGAAAATGCTGCCTCAAATAAGGTGGCCTCATATCGAGAAGTGCACAAGGATGGCAGTAGCCGTACAATCCTTTGTAGCATATCCAAAGTGACTGGCCTCCTGACGTCCCTGATGGACGGTGCCTCGCGTTGCCAGCCCTTGACAGCCTTTCTGGCTCGAAAGGATGCACAAGGATCATTGAAACCGTGTGCTTTTGAGAAAAAGAGATAGCCGCCATGTGAACTCCGATAGTCCTAGCGGCGTAACCAATGTCTTTTAAATGGGCTAAGTAACGTAAAGCCAAAGTTTCTGTGACAGGCCACAGACCATCCCGGCCCATAATGGACAAAAAACTCTCAAAGTGGTGCACGGCTCTATCATATGCCCGAATAGTGGCAGGGGCCAATGAGCTCCGAATGCCGGTCATAATGACGTTTCCCCAAGAGCCCATAGCTCTGCTGGAAAAGGTTGCGGGAGCCGGTCCGCTTCTGGTGCCAGGAGACGGAATCTGTCCATCTGAAAACGAGACAGAGCATCCGCTAAGCAATTGTCTAGGCCTGGGACATGTTGGGCTGTCATAGAAATGTTATTGGCCAAAGATGTTAACACGAGAAAGCGCACAAGGCGCATGACCCTGACTGATCTGGATGTTTGCCTGTTAACCACCCTGACCACAGCCTGGTTGTCGCACCAGAAGCGAACTCTTGCATTCTTAAAATGGTCAGCCCAGATATAAACGGCAACCACGATGGGGAATAATTCTAAGAACGTCAAATCCCGGCATACGCCTGACCCCTGCCAACCCACAGGCCAGCGCTGTGCACACCACTGTCCATTAAAATAAACCCCGAAACCGATGCTGCCCGCAGCATCAGATTGGACCTGCAAATCCCGACCTAAAACAAGGCTGTGTTACCAGAGGGATATGCCATTGTATTGCTCAAGAAACTGAAGCCACGTTTGTATATCTTCTTTCATGCCCTTGGAAACCCTGATGCGATGGTGTGGGGCTCTTACGCCCCTCGTGGCTTGGTTAAAGCGAGCACAGCAAGCCCTGCCCGGGGAGATAACCCGGCAAGCAAAATTTAGATGGCCGATAAGAGACTGTAGCTCTTTCAAGGTGCACTTTGTTTTATTAGCAACTAAAGATAGCAAAGCCCTTAAAGCTAGGAGTTTTTCTTCTGGCAAGCTGGAAGTCCCATTGATGGTATCGATCTGAATGCCTAGAAATGTAAGGACTGATGAGGGGCCCTCTGTCTTTTCTGCTGCTAGTGGCACTCCTAATTCCTCAGCCAGAGTGGCAAATGCTGTCAAAAGGTTGCCACATAAGGGGCTGTTATGAGGCCCGATAAATAAAAAATCATCTAAATAATGAGTTACTGTGGATGACCCTGTGCGCCACTGTATTGCCCATTCCAAAAAGGAACTGAAAGCTTCGAAAGCAGCACATGCTACAGAGCAGCCCATTGGCATGGCCTTATCTACGTAGAAGGACCCCCCAAATTTAAAACCAAGTAAACAAAAGTCTTCAAAGATCTTAACTTATCCAGTTTAATTGGTGTGCAGGCCAGACCCTGTAGACAGCCGCGACTACTTGGTAGCAGAGGTGTTGATATTGGTGGAACTGCTATCTTTCTTGCTATTTGAAGGGGCTGACCTGCCACCTCGAAAGGGCTGACGACCAGAGGTGCCGCCCCGTGGGCAGGTGGAACGGGGATGGGGGCCGAAGCAGACCTCACAGGAGTGGTCATATCTGCATACTTTTCGTTGACATTTCCCCATCCCAAAATCCCAGCAGATACGTCTATCGGGATCCCTACGATTTTTTTGTAGGCCAAGCTGATCTGTTGACCTCGACCCTGGGCTTCGTAATACATGGGCCCACTTTGAGTAGCCATAAATTGCTATTAATGAGGTCCCAGCGAGTCCTCTGATTCTTAGACGCCCGTTTACGGAAGGCTTCGTCGTACTCTAAGGCAGCAGAATCACCTGCCAAGGACCTAGCCTTGAGCACGTTACTCTGGTAATTGAAGAGGTGCCATGCCCTTTCGGGGTAAGCAGAAGCTATGACACTAGCAAAAATGGTAAAACCAGCCATCCACCTATCAAATGACCTGTCCCCAAAACCTGCCTTGTCTTTTCGCTTATCTTTAGAGGACGGGCGAGACTTTCGGCCCTCTTCCTCCTCTGGCTTTATGAGGGAGAAGACATTAATATAGTAGCCATTGAGAATATCTTCCCTTACTCTCCTGGGAAGGTGAATACCAGGAGGATCCTCGTCATCCTTAAATGCAGGAGGGAGGATGAAACCCCTGTTTAATGGCATAGGATCCCACGTCTCCCTGGCCTCCCCCAGACTAGGCAGTTTTGGTTGCTTTTTTTTTTACGTCTTAATGCCCAAGAAGGTAAACCAGGCACATATGCTGCTGAAAGCCAATAGTCATCTGCCCCATCGAATGAGTCGGTAGAAGTAGAAGACTCACCGTCGGAAGAGGAAGAAGACGAGTCTAACGTTCGCCTCCGTTTCTCTGTCTTCCGCCTGCACCGTTTGCTAACAGCTTTTCTGCCTCCCTTGGGACGTCTCTGTTCAGGACTACTCGAGGATGAGCTGGAATGGTCAGAAGAAGGAGAGTCCCCGCCACCCCTAGTGCGCTTTTCTGGGCGACCCCTATAGGTGTTGAGACCACTGGGGCCAGGAACGGCATCATCCTCCATTTGACATGTATTCCACTCAGTTAACTTAGTGGAGAGCTGTTGAACTGCATAAGAAAGGTCCCGTAAGCCAGGGGGGTTTGATTGAGCTCGTGCTTTTGACTTAGCCGTTTGACTTGTGGCTTTGGCCCTTCGAGTAGTGCTCCCCGTACGAGAAGAATGAAATGTGCCAGCTCTGGTTGTGCCTGAACCAGAGGCCCCAGTGCTTATGCGTCCGGTTTGAGTGTGAGCCGGCATCCCATTTATCGCAGCAGGATCAGCACGGCGTCTAGTAGAAGCCAATGTGGCCCAAGAGCGTCTAGCTGCCCCAGACCTCCCCCTAGTCATAGGGATAGAGCCGCGTTGTACGCCAGCAGCTTTGCGTTTTGGAGCCATGCTAATTGCAGCTGTATACAATCCTTTCAATCCAGAAGTTATAGGGTAATGTATGAAAGAAACCACAAACTGCCAGCAGATTAAATACAGATTGCTAAGATAGCAAGTAGAATGTAAATGAAGCCGTATGAGCTCAATTGCAAAGATTGCAATGCAGCAGGTAGTATAATTACAGAGCACTGAGATAGCAGACAGAAAGTAAATGCACCTGTATGCTTGAATGCCAAGGCTGTAATGTAGCAGGTGTAATAATGACAGAACCCTGAGATAGCAAAAAGAATGTAATGCAGCTGAATATGCTTAAATGCCAAGGCTGTAATGCAGCAGTTATGCTAGTGTAGCCTGAATCCGCCTCCAATAGGAGGAGCGGTGACCCTCAACTGCCTCCAATAGGAGGAGCAGATAATCAAAATTTTTACCCCCAAATAAGCAACAGGGGGGGGTAAATAATTATGTGAGTACAGATGTGTGGCTATTTGATAGATTGCCAGGCAGCCAGATTGCCAGGCAGCCACTACAACTACTCAAGAGGAGGGGGGGGTATTAGTGCTTACCATAAGCAAAGCACAATAAACAGTGAAATTATCCTGCCTGTTAATGCTTCAGGCGCGCTGGGCCCGCGGCCCGGAAAGTTCCAGCCAGCCCCCCCCTTTTTCCCGCCTCCTTTCGCTGTCCTCTTTCAATATCTATCTGGGCTTGTCCGCTCGATTTTTATCTCTCTGTGCTTGTCCGCTCCCGTGTCAACTCGCCCCCACCTTGGCGAGAAGATCTCTCTCAGCTTGTCCGCTCAATAAAATTCACCACACTGTGCTCCAGCCAACCGTTCCGTTTCACAAAGAAAACGGAGTGAGCTTGTGGGCGGGCCCGTCCCCTGTTATATACTGAGGGGCGAGGCTAGCCACGCCCCCCACCCAGCTCCCGCCTTCCGCCCTCATTGGCTGGAGCCCTTCCTTGCTCCAGCCAATGAGAAGGCTGTAACTGGGCAAATCGGGTCCGGCACGAGCCCCGTGCGCGCGCAAACGCACATGTCGGCTGGCCGGACCCGATTTCCCTCCCCCTCCACCGCGATCGCTCCTTCCTCCCCCGGGGCAGCAAAGATGGCTCCCGGTAAGGCGGGAACCCTGCCTTCTTGGAAGCCCAGCAGTAAGTCAGTTGCTGTACAGGAATGAAACCATTTGTTCAAAACTTTCCCAATTACAGCTCCTTCCTGGAAAGTCCATTTTTGATACCTCTATTTTCTGGGCTTTGTGCCCTTCACTGATCTCTCCACCTTTGTCATTACAATGGATGTAACATTTCCTATCTTTGTTTGCCATTTGTAGCTTTCGCCTTAAAAAACACACAAGCGAGCAAACTAATCCCACCACACAGCAGCAGTACTGGGGTTTCGAACTTCAAACAAGAGTTTCAGGTTAGCTGTTCTTTGAAATGAGTATTTAAAACCGATTACTCCCGAGGGTCTTTTCTTTTCCTTTCCAGTGACTTCATTATGGATACCAGGTCTCAGTCGTCGTCCCTCCCTAGTTGCTAGTGCATTGACAGAAACACACAGCCCATATTTTTTCTAATGGAGGCTTTACCTTCCAATTAGGAAGGGAATTGCTTCTTGGTGTGTCAGGAAAATCAATAGCGCAGCATAGTGTTTAGGGAAGAAACATCCTTTGCAAAAGGGTCGAAGGAGCTTTGGTGAAAACAATTCTGGATGGGGGGGGAAGTACTTTAAAAAAAGAATGAAAAAAGAAGCATATATTTCAAATGGTTGGAATGGAAGATGACAAGTGAATGGATACCTTTTAATTCCACCCTTCTTTCAGTGGCACAACATGGCCTATGTGGTCCTTGTCCCCCCCTCTCTTTTATGATCATAATTTTATGATGTAGGATTAGGTGGGAAAATAGCAAATGGCCATTTGAACTTGGGTCTCCTTAGTCCAAATTTTACATTATGACTACTATACAATGCTGGCTACAGCTAGCTTTCCTCAACTGGACTATTTATGTTCATTCGTTGGCAGCATTAGGGGCCCACTTACCTGCTGGATCACTGCATGCTCCTCTTTCCCTACTCCTGGCATCCCCCTATGCGCTCCCCTTCTCCTACTTCATTCTCTCTCAGCCATTAACCAACCTACCTTTCATTTTCAGATATGTTTATTAATTTCATTTTTACCACAGTGAGGACCAAAGCAGCTTATATTATTCTCCTCTCCTCCTTTTTATCTGCACAACAATCCAGTGAGGTAGGTTAGTCTGAAAGTATGTGACTGGTACAAAATCACTCAAAGAGCCTCCACAGCAAGGTGGGAACTCAAATTTGTTTCTCCCATCCTTACTCTGAAGTTGTAACACTGGCTTTCATAGGGTGGCTGCTGTATAACAGTAGCGAGCAGCCAGGCCTAGTTGAATCATGCAAGTCATATCAACTCATGCAGAGGTTGGTGCCAAACATAGGTTAGCCAACCTCCAGGCGGGACCTGGAGATCTCCCAGAATTACAACGGAACTCCAGGTGACAGAGATGTGGAGAAGATGGCTGCTCTGTAAGCTGGACTCTATGGCATTATATCCAGCTGAGGTTTCTCCCCTTCCCAAACCCTGCTCTCCTCAGACTCCACCACAAAATCGCCAGGAATTTCCCAACCAGGAGCTGGCAACCCTAGCTAGGACTGCCCCCAGTGAGTCCTCCCTCAATGACTAAAATAGGCCTGGAAAGGGCCCTGCCCCCCTTCCTGCCTTTTACTGGCAGAACCAAGCCTTGGAAAGCTGTGGCTGCCTAGCGACAGCCACAGAGGGGGTCCAGTGCTTAAAGCTACAGGCGCTCCTTTTATTATTTTCAGGTTTGTAAACCACCCAATGTATTCTTTTTTAGATTTCACATTTTTCTGCAAACCTGGGACTCTTATCAGGTTTGTAGAAAGATCTGTTTTGCCCATTCACAGCTCCAATCACCAGATTTAAGTATCTTCGGATTTGGCCGACTTAGCTATCTGTATACTAATAGTAACAAGTGAGAGGCCTGTGAGACTCATGGGGGGGGGAATCCCATCACCCCCCCATCACAACTCTAGGCCTCACCAGCCACCTTAATTCCAGTGGCAACAGTGACAGCGCATGAGAGCCTCTCTGAGCCTAGATCACCTCCCCGTGTCTTCCACCACGGCAGCTGGGCCTGCAGTGGCTCCCAGAGTGCTCTGCCACAGTGGCCGGGCCCAGAAACTCTCCCAGTATCCACCACTGTGGCCAAGCCCAGAGCCTCTCCCAGCATCTGCTGCCAAGCATAAAGCCATTTCCAGCATCCACCATCACGGCAACTGGGCCCATGGTGGCTCCTGGCATTTCCTGCAGTGGCCACCCACTGACCCACCCCCAACTCATCTGGTAAGTAAATTATCTGTTCATGCAGAAACAACACTTCTAAAAAAAAAATCAGGGGGATTTAATCCCCCCCTTTTTAACTTTTCAGATATTTATGCAAACCTGGGAAGTACTGCAAGTTTGCAGAAAAATTTGTTTAACATCAGTGTGCTCCGTCCTGACCTGGAGAGTTAAGTATACGGAGACTGGGGCGACATGTGACTGTTAGATATATGGATGAGCCCTTCCTCGATCTACACTTTTAGAAACGCAGGGATTGCCAGATTTTGCCTTTGTTTTCAGTTCAGCGTCTACTTTCAGCCTTTCCCCAGGAGGCTGAAGTTGGTTCCTTATTCCCAGTTCGTTCCCTATTCCCAGTTCCTTATTCACATTTCCTAGTTCCTGAATGATTTTGCGGACATTACAAAAGCTCTACACCCCAAGATATGGATTGGACCACCACATATGATACACCCCCACATTCAGGGGACCGTGCCCTTCGAGATGGCACATGCTGGGTCCTGGTCCAAAGTTCGGTTCTTGTGCCAGCGGCTCCCAAGTGGGGTGCCCCCAGGACAGATGCCCATACAGGCACTGCACCCCAAAATAATCTTTGGACCACCCCAAATGACACATCCCCACACTCCAGAGACTGTCCCCTCCAAGAAGACATGCAGCGGTGCCCGGTCCAAACACTGGTTCTGGTGCCATTGGCTTGTTTTTGGGTTCCCCCCCCAGAAACCTGTATTGCAAAGAGGTTTTGAATAAGGAACCGGAGCTCTGCACCCCAAAATATGAATTGGACCACCACATATCATACACCCCCACATTCAGGGGACTGTGCCCTTCGAGATGACATATGCTGGGTTCTGGTCCAAAGTCCGGGTCTTGTGCCAGCGGCTCCCAAGTGAGGTGCCCCCAGGGCCAAGGCACATGCAGACCCTGCACCCCAAAATAATCTCTGGACCACCCCAAATGACACATCCCCACACTCCAGAGACTGTCCCCTCCAAGAAGACATACAGCGGTGCCCGGTCCAAACACTGGTTCTGGTGCCATTGGCTTGTTTTTGGCCCTCCCCCCCAGAAACCTGTATTGCAAAGAGGTTTTGAATAAGGAACTGGAGCTCTGCACCCCAAAATATGGATTGGACCACCACATATCATACACCCCCACATTCAGGGGACCGTGCCCTTCGAGATGGCGCATGCTGGGTCCTGGTCCAAAGTTCGGTTCTTGTGCCAGCGGCTCCCAAGTGGGGTGCCCCCAGGACAGATGCCCATACAGGCACTGCACCCCAAAATAATCTTTGGACCACCCCAAATGACACATCCCCACACTCCAGAGACTGTCCCCTCCAAGAAGACATACAGCGGTGCCCGGTCCAAACACTGGTTCTGGTGCCATTGGCTTGTTTTTGGGTCCCCCCCCCAGAAACCTGTATTGCAAAGAGGTTTTGAATAAGGAACTGGAGCTCTGCACCCCAAAATATGGATTGGACCACCACATATCATACACCCCCACATTCAGGGGACCGTGCCCTTCGAGATGGCGCATGCTGGGTCCTGGTCCAAAGTTCGGTTCTTGTGCCAGCGGCTCCCAAGTGGGGTGCCCCCAGGACAGATGCCCATACAGGCACTGCACCCCAAAATAATCTTTGGACCACCCCAAATGACACATCCCCACACTCCAGAGACTGTCCCCTCCAAGAAGACATACAGAGGTGCCCGGTCCAAACACTGGTTCTGGTGCCATTGGCTTGTTTTTGGGGCCCCCCCCCCAGAAACCTGTATTGCAAAGAGGTTTTGAATAAGGAACTGGAGCTCTGCACCCCAAAATATGAATTGGACCACCACATATCATACACCCCCACATTCAGGGGACTGTGCCCTTCGAGATGGCACATGCTGGGTCCTGGTCGAAAGTCCGGTTCTTGTGCCAGCGGCTCCCAAGTGAGGTGCCCCCAGGACCAAGGCACATGCAGACCCTGCACCCCAAAATAATCTTTGGACCACCCCAAATGACACATCCCCACACTCCAGAGACTGTCCCCTCCAAGAAGACATACAGTGGTGCCCGGTCCAAACACTGGTTCTGGTGCCATTGGCTTGTTTTTGGGTCCCCCCCCAGAAACCTGTATTGCAAAGAGGTTTTGAATAAGGAACTGGAGCTCTGCACCCCAAAATATGGATTGGACCACCACATATCATACACCCCCACATTCAGGGGACCGTGCCCTTCGAGATGGCGCATGCTGGGTCCTGGTCCAAAGTTCGGTTCTTGTGCCAGCGGCTCCCAAGTGGGGTGCCCCCAGGACAGATGCCCATACAGGCACTGCACCCCAAAATAATCTTTGGACCACCCCAAATGACACATCCCCACACTCCAGAGACTGTCCCCTCCAAGAAGACATACAGAGGTGCCCGGTCCAAGCACTGGTTCTGGTGCCATTGGCTTGTTTTTGGCCCCCCCCCAGAAACCTGTATTGCAAAGAGGTTTTGAATAAGGAACTGGAGCTCTGCACCCCAAAATATGAATTGGACCACCACATATCATACACCCCCACATTCAGGGGACTGTGCCCTTCGAGATGGCACATGCTGGGTCCTGGTCGAAAGTCCGGTTCTTGTGCCAGCGGCTCCCAAGTGAGGTGCCCCCAGGACCAAGGCACATGCAGACCCTGCACCCCAAAATAATCTTTGGACCACCCCAAATGACACATCCCCACACTCCAGAGACTGTCCCCTCCAAGAAGACATACAGCGGTGCCCGGTCCAAACACCGCTTCTGGCATCCGAGAGGGCATATGCTTTGTCCTTGTCCAAAGCCATGGAAAATCTGAATAAGAAACTGTAAGGGACTTTTCTTGGGAGCTAACTTTGAATGCACCAAGGAGGCTACACCCTTATGTTTAAGGAACAAGAAAATATATTTACATGCCCTTGGCCACTGATGGCCCTGATGCCAAGGAAGTTGACAATACAGCTAACTGTGATCCTAGTGTATATGGACCATGAAATTATAAATCATACAAAAATGGAACTGCATACTTGTTTCAGATGCTTTTTATTGACTGTCCCTGGAAATGTGAGTCTATTCTCCAGGTGAGGCAAGGAACATTAGGTGCACGACTGACGTATAGCAACAATGTGGTTGGGAAATGGATGTCGTTTGAGAAAATTGCTGAAGACAGCTTCTGTAGCCTCTATGTTGCCATGTCCTGAGCTCTGTAGTTCCTTCAGTCCATCATATAGATGCCAGTGGCCCTTCATTCCAAATTTATGGAAGCAAACAAAATGTTGTCCTGTGTTATAAGTTATGCCAACAACTTTGTATCTGGACAAGAGAAAACATAATTGCTTATTATATACAGTTGTTAATGTGTTGCACTGTTGGGGTGGGGAGATGGGAGGAATGCAGTCTAATTTTTTTCCTGTTGACTTTATGAGCAAGTAGAAAGCACATCAGGAGCCCTGTGGTGCAGAGTGGTAAGCTGCAGTACTGCAGTCCTAGCTCTGCTCACTACCTGAGTTTGATCCTGACAGAAGTCGGGTCCAGGTAGCCGACCCAAGTTTGACTCAGCAGTACAACCTTCTGAGGTGGGCAAAATGAGTACCCAGTTTGCTGGTGGTGAAGTGTACATGACTGGTGAAGGCTATGGCATACCACCCCATTTACAAAGTCTGCCTAGTAAATGCTGGGATGTGACATCACCCCATGGGTTAGTAATGACCCGGTGCTTGCACAGGGGACTACCTTACAATTTAAAGAAGACATCAGGTTTTTTACTTCATAGATATTCAATTACAATGAAGCATAATAATGTGTTTAAAGTTGAAAATTGAGCTTGCGACATACATAATGCTAAGCACTGAGATCTCAGCTGGGAAGTTCCGTGGGTCAAATTGGTCTGTATTTCTGTATGGAGTTTTGACTGCAACAGTAATAAGCAGCATACATGGTGGTCCATTGGCAAATAAACGAGAGCCCAATTGGCGTGTGCCTCCGCAGCTTTTTATAGTGATTCTGAAATGGACATTGAAAGGGTGCTTTGAGTATATCAGAATGATTTCAGTCATCAGATGATGTCCTTATCACAGTTTCATAACATAAAGTTGACAAAATAAATCCTTCATTTTTAAAGTCACTTTCTACATTGTAACTCTTGATCAGACCTACTGCTGCACACACACACACCCTAATTTCAAGTTTGGGAAATGGGGATTACTTGGCCTTGTCACGTAGCCCCCCCTCCCCCATCTCAAGAAAAAACATTACATAGACAAATGAAATTATTGGCCTGGTTACATACCAACATCTAGAAAATCCATTTTTTCTGTTTGGTTTGCAACCCAATTTAAATTGCAAAACCTGCCCTCCATAGGGATGAAAGATTGAACAATGTGCTGTCATCTATATTTGTGTGACTTCCACATGTGCTGTAAGATCTGACTGAATTAGTCAAATCACAAATACATCATAGACAATATAACACTTACCTGCTACCTTGGGGACATGTGAGCCAAGCATTCTGTTCATTGATGGTCATTTTTTTCACAACAAAGTGCATGGGACATGGCAAAGAAGATGGTTCATCAAATAAATTTAGTGCCTCCTGGACTTCCTTGGCATCATTCAAACTATGTTCACAATAATAAAACCAATAAAAGAACTTTACTGACCAATAATGATGATACAAGACATCACATACATAACTTCATAGATTGGTTGACGTTCGAGCAATGCATACTCACCACACAACCATCTCTGCAGACGTAACATGATGTTCCTTTTTTGAGCAATCTTTGTTGTTACAGGTGGAGTACTGAATGGTAAGCAAGAAGTAGGAAAGCTGTGAGATCACCATCTCTTCTTCAGTTCCATAGCAGTCCCATAAACTCTTTCCCTTGAACCTCTCGAATTGCAACAGCCATTCAATTTTCCCTGTACTCCATTTCTTTTCCTGAAAGGCATCATTTACTCTGAGAAGAATGTTGGCTGTTTCCACAGTGTTCTGCAATGCCTGGATCTCTTTTTTCAGTTGTGGGTATTGTTCCATGCTCATATGAATGATGTACAGAAGATTGTCAATGGTGCAAGTGTTTGTGAGGACTATCTTTCTCCTCTGTAATCGAGCTGTTCCATTCCAAGGAGGACAGTCAGAATCTCCATTTTTTTCTTTGTGCAGGGACACCGGTGGAGCTCTGTAGTATTTTGGAACTTTCTTGGCTGTTGATTGTGGGCGTTTGCTCCAAGTTTCTTCCAGAGTCAATGGATGTGGAATATCTTTGATTTTTTCTGTGTTCTTTGAGGGCCTTCCTTTTTTAAATTGCTTCTTTTGATTGCTTTCCTTGAAGATGCCTATTGCAGCCACACGTAGTTTTCCCTGGATAGTATCTTTCATGATCTCAACAAATTCTGCTGGTCTTCGATGAAGCTTGGCATTCAGAACTTGATTCTTAACAATTCTGAACCAATTTTCAGCAGTAGAATTACTGTCTCTGGTTTGGGGGCACTGCTTAGCCTGCAGCATAATTCCACTCCATAATGGCAGTGTCCGAGTGTATTTAGAGAGCAGTTTCTTAAGTTCAGTATTGTAGTAGACGTTGGGCTGTAAAGCACTGTTCAGCACCTCATCTTCAAAGTTATCTTGTGGAATTAATTTGGCAAATGGTGATGCCTGATATATAGAGTCCAACGGTGTCTCCATGATATCATCTTTCAAATGGGAGTCTTGATCACTTACTGATATTGTTTGGTTTTTCAAAGCCTCTTTTACAGTGCTGACTGCCACCCTACAAGCCTCTGTAATGTATTTAGTACCAAAAATAATGGCGAGGCATTTAATAAGTTCACCACATTCTTGTATGGTTGTTCCATTTTGAAGCAGTGCAAATGAGTATAGGAAAACATTCCTCACATCTCTTGAAAGCTTTAACTTACTAACATGTCCAACCATAAGTTTTATCATATGCGCTGCACAGATATGTACTACTGTGAAATTGATTGTTCTATCATTAACACAGACTTCATAACACATGAAGACGTACTGAAGTGGTGTCACATGATTAAAAACCTCTGTGACAGCATGTATTAAAGCCCAGCTATGGTCACATTCTATTTTCTGAGGCTTCAGATGGCGTCCCGTGATTCGAAATGCATCACGTGAAAGTAATGCCAGCCAGTGAGAAATAGTAGGAGTGCTCTGGTCTGAGGTAAGCATCTCCGCTACTGGAAGTATACATGATGAGTCTGAGGGTACTCTGGTGAACAAGGCATAGTATAAAATTTGGTGTTTAATTGCAGGTTGCCTCTTTACAACAGATCCTGTGGCATCAAGGTATAGCTCACATAAACCTACTCTCTGAAGATCTGACAGCAGGTGAAGTTGCACTTCCATATACATGTGTAATGCAAAAGGTGATACAGCAATGTACTGAACATATGAATGACCCGTTTTATAAACAAAATGTTCAGCAGCATCCTGTTTCCCTTGTATGTTAATGCAGTCTTGGAAAATGTTGCAGTCTGTCCGCCCATCAAGATTACCTTCACTAGAAATTTTTTGGAGTACTGAAGAAGTCCTTATTTCATTGTGGTTGCCTGCAATTAATGCATTAGGATCACAACGATTGATGAGCCTAATCCTCAGCTGACTTGGAGTATCTCATTTAAGTTCTTTTCTTAGTTTAATTCTTTCTGGAAGCCGTGTGTGTCTTTTGTATTCGTGGCCAATTTTGTGACAGATTTCTCCTTTCACATTGATATTGATTCTAACAGAATTTGCTTCCTTTTGAGGCCTATTCTTAATACTCATGTATAGCATAATGCACCCGTTAAATTTACATTTTGCTTTGCCATACCAAAATGGAGCATTTATTTTCCTAGAATTCTTGCTTTTAATGCGGTTGTATGTGAAAGTGAACACACAAAATTTATTGCACTCCTGAATTTTCCTCCCCAACACAGTTGCCCAACCAGCCTGTAATCCAGATTGTGATGTGTTGAAGTATATCTTCCTCCATTCACTTATACACAAAGTGATTGTAAAGGTTGGTAAGCATGAAGCTCTAAATTCCCCAGAAGTGGAAACAGGTGGCTCTGTAGAAAGCATCTTCTGCAAGGTAGAATTTCTAACCACCACCTCTCCATTGCTGAGACTCATCTCATTGTCTCCAGAAATAGATAGCTGATCATCATGAAGGTCAACAGTATTATCTTCAGATAGGTTATCATTGCTAAGTATACTGTTTTTGGTGTCCTCACAGATGGGACAAAGCCATGGTTTTTGCTGTGCAACATTAACTATAGATTCATGGCTTCTGTTAATTGTAGGAAACCAGTCTTTGCATTTATCACACTGCACAGAAGAGTGTGAAACTTCAGGCTTCTTTAAAAAACGAGATGTTTCCGCCTCTTGAATCTTTAGAATGGTTTTAGTTCTTAGTCCCCTTCTGTCTTCATGCCAAAAATTATACAGCCATTTCCTGAATTGTATAGTATTTGAATGTAACTTACTTGCTATCCTTCCCCAGATGGAAGTGTTCTTTCGATAGCCTTGTCTCTGTAGCAAAGGATACTCTTCCAAGAATGCATTTATGATTTTGTCCTCAAAGGCAGGATCATTGTGTCTGGATTTCCAAGGCATTTTAACAAACCGCAGACAATGACAGTGTTACACCAGTTAGATGGGTCTCCTCTTAATTTGGGGGAATCAGCAATATATACACACACACACACACACACACACATACATACACCTGTTTGTAAATGTTCTAACACAACCTTGGGACAATGAACTGATTGCTTTTATATTACCTTTGAACATTTAGTTAGAAAGGAAAGGTGATAGAAATAGAGAGGCACAATACCCAGATTATTCGGAAAAAGTACTGTTAAGTATTCGCTATACATTTCCAGATGAGTGAAATGGTTTTGGGGAGAGTTTTCCCAGGAAGAAGGAATGATTCCAAGATCCCTGAATAGAATTTTAATTACTTAGGTAACGGCTGTCAGTTATAAAGTGACCTGCAAGTGGGCCTTTAACACAAATGCTAAGGGAGCTGATAACTACTCATTTGTCCTGGAGCCACCACACTTAGGAGCAGATGGCAGAACAAATGGCCTTTGAACCAGGACCCAGCACAAACCCCCTTGAAGAGCACAGTACCCTGAATGTATGATGTGTGGTGTATGATATGTGGTGCTCAAAACTTAATTTTGGGGTGCAGAAGGCTCACAAATGTCACAAACATTTCTTCACAATACAGGATTTTCAGGGGCCACCACAAATAGAAACAGGTGATACCAGAACCAGTGTGTGGACCAAGCAACACTGTATGTCCTTTTGCAGGGGACAGTAGTTCCCTGTACAAAACTTCTTTGCAACACAGGATTCGGGGGGGGGCACCCAAAAAGAAGCCAATGGCACCAGAACCGGTGTTTGGACCAGGCACCGCTGTATGTCTTCTTGGAGGGGACAGTCTCTGGAGTGTGGTGATGTATCATTTGGGGTGGTCCAAAGATTATTTTGGGGTGCAGTGCCTGTATGGGCATCTGTCCTGGGGGCACCCCACTTGGGAGCCGCTGGCACAAGAACTGAACTTTGGACCAGGACCCAGTATGCGCCATCTCGAAGGGCACAGTCCCCTGAATGTGGGGGTGTATGATATGTGGTGGTCCAATCCATATTTTGGGGTGCAGAGCTCCAGTTCCTTATTCAAAACCTCTTTGCAATACAGGTTTCTGGGGGGGGGGCCAAAAACAAGCCAATGGCACCAGAACCAGTGTTTGGACCGGGCACCGCTGTATGTCTTCTTGGAGGGGACAGTCTCTGGAGTGTGGGGATGTGTCATTTGGGGTGGTCCAGAGATTATTTTGGGGTGCAGGGTCTGCATGTGCCTTGGCCCTGGGGGCACCTCACTTGGGAGCCGCTGGCACAAGACCCGGACTTTGGACCAGAACCCAGCATATGTCATCTCGAAGGGCACAGTCCCCTGAATGTGGGGGTGTATGATATGTGGTGGTCCAATTCATATTTTGGGGTGCAGAGCTCCAGTTCCTTATTCAAAACCTCTTTGCAATACAGGTTTCTGGGGGGGGAACCCAAAAACAAGCCAATGGCACCAGAACCAGTGTTTGGACCGGGCACCACTGCATGTCTTCTTGGAGGGGACAGTCTCTGGAGTGTGGGGATGTGTCATTTGGGGTGGTCCAAAGATTATTTTGGGGTGCAGTGCCTGTATGGGCATCTGTCCTGGGGGCACCCCACTTGGGAGCCGCTGGCACAAGAACCGAACTTTGGACCAGGACCCAGCATGCGCCATCTCGAAGGGCACGGTCCCCTGAATGTGGGGGTGTATGATATGTGGTGGTCCAATCCATATTTTGGGGTGCAGAGCTCCAGTTCCTTATTCAAAACCTCTTTGCAATACAGGTTTCTGGGGGGGGCCCCCAAAAACAAGCCAATGGCACCAGAACCAGTGTTTGGACCGGGCACCTCTGTATGTCTTCTTGGAGGGGACAGTCTCTGGAGTGTGGGGATGTGTCATTTGGGGTGGTCCAAAGATTATTTTGGGGTGCAGTGCCTGTATGGGCATCTGTCCTGGGGGCACCCCACTTGGGAGCCGCTGGCACAAGAACCGAACTTTGGACCAGGACCCAGCATGCGCCATCTCGAAGGGCACGGTCCCCTGAATGTGGGGGTGTATGATATGTGGTGGTCCAATCCATATTTTGGGGTGCAGAGCTCCAGTTCCTTATTCAAAACCTCTTTGCAATACAGGTTTCTGGGGGGGGGGGCCCAAAAACAAGCCAATGGCACCAGAACCAGTGTTTGGACCGGGCACCGCTGTATGTCTTCTTGGAGGGGACAGTCTCTGGAGTGTGGGGATGTGTCATTTGGGGTGGTCCAGAGATTATTTTGGGGTGCAGGGTCTGCATGTGCCTTGGCCCTGGGGGCACCTCACTTGGGAGCCGCTGGCACAAGACCCGGACTTTGGACCAGAACCCAGCATATGTCATCTCGAAGGGCACAGTCCCCTGAATGTGGGGGTGTATGATATGTGGTGGTCCAATTCATATTATGGGGTGCAGAGCTCCAGTTCCTTATTCAAAACCTCTTTGCAATACAGGTTTCTGGGGGGGGAACCCAAAAACAAGCCAATGGCACCAGAACCAGTGTTTGGACCGGGCACCACTGCATGTCTTCTTGGAGGGGACAGTCTCTGGAGTGTGGGGATGTGTCATTTGGGGTGGTCCAAAGATTATTTTGGGGTGCAGTGCCTGTATGGGCATCTGTCCTGGGGGCACCCCACTTGGGAGCCGCTGGCACAAGAACCGAACTTTGGACCAGGACCCAGCATGCGCCATCTCGAAGGGCACGGTCCCCTGAATGTGGGGGTGTATCATATGTGGTGGTCCAATCCATATTTTGGGGTGCAGAGCTCCAGTTCCTTATTCAAAACCTCTTTGCAATACAGGTTTCTGGGGGGGGGGGGCAAAAACAAGCCAATGGCACCAGAACCAGTGTTTGGACCGGGCACCGCTGTATGTCTTCTTGGAGGGGACAGTCTCTGGAGTGTGGGGATGTGTCATTTGGGGTGGTCCAGAGATTATTTTGGGGTGCAGGGTCTGCATGTGCCTTGGCCCTGGGGGCACCTCACTTGGGAGCCGCTGGCACAAGACCCGGACTTTGGACCAGAACCCAGCATATGTCATCTCGAAGGGCACAGTCCCCTGAATGTGGGGGTGTATGATATGTGGTGGTCCAATTCATATTTTGGGGTGCAGAGCTCCAGTTCCTTATTCAAAACCTCTTTGCAATACAGGTTTCTGGGGGGGGGAACCCAAAAACAAGCCAATGGCACCAGAACCAGTGTTTGGACCGGGCACCACTGCATGTCTTCTTGGAGGGGACAGTCTCTGGAGTGTGGGGATGTGTCATTTGGGGTGGTCCAAAGATTATTTTGGGGTGCAGTGCCTGTATGGGCATCTGTCCTGGGGGCACCCCACTTGGGAGCCGCTGGCACAAGAACCGAACTTTGGACCAGGACCCAGCATGCGCCATCTCGAAGGGCACGGTCCCCTGAATGTGGGGGTGTATCATATGTGGTGGTCCAATCCATATCTTGGGGTGTAGAGCTTTTGTAATGTCCGCAAAATCATTCAGGAACTAGGAAATGTGAATAAGGAACTGGGAATAGGGAACGAACTGGGAATAAGGAACCAACTTCAGCCTCCTCCTTTCCCCTCCATTCAGACTTTGGCAAACCCAAGTAGGAACATGTGAACTCTCCAGAGGGGAAATGCTGACCACTTAGGTGTGAAATTTCACTGCAGCTCCCTGATGCTTTCACAGTTGAACAGTCCAGTTACAAGATGATGACATCAGTTTCCACCTTCCAGGCACCACAACTAAAGTTAGTAAAATATTATCAGAGAAATGGCTCTGGTAAATCGCATGTCTTCATGCATGAACCCAATTCTCGTTCTTACCACATACAGACAGTAGGCAGATCTCCCTCCAGCCAGCTTCATAAACCAGCTGACTATCTGCTCTGTTGGTACCCTCCACCTTGCCAGTTTTGCAGGCCCCATCTGCTTATCAGTAACAATGGCTGCTCTGTGAAGTTAATTGACGGGACACTCAAAAGGCAGGAGTTGGGATTCCAAATAATGATATGCCGAAGTTTTATTTTCTTCCTTTTTAATCACATTGTTGCTTGTGAGAAGTACAATGAAGGCCTATGGGGACTAATCCATGACTGCAATGTCATAATGTTCCCATTGACCTCAGTGATCTGGGCAAATATGTTCTTGACAGCTGCGTAGTGATAGATCACTGGGATAGAGGCAACTTACCACAGCTGTTGCCTGGGCCATGAATGAGCTGTTTACTTTGCTTTCCAGCACTCTGACCGCTCTCTGTGTCCCACAGACAAACACACACTTTCTCCCCTCTCTCCTCTCTGCCTGTTTTAACAAATGTTGAGCCATGGGTATTACTGCACAGATTCCATCTTAAAATCTGGACTCGTTTGAAATCGGTGGTTGTCGAAGCTTTTGAACTTCAGTGACTTTTAGCTGCCTTCAGTTTTGTTTCCTCCTGCAGAGATATTCTAATTGCTGGAGTAAATTGCTTTAGTAGAACACACGGATTGTCACACGAGAAGAGATCAATGATCCCTCTATCCCCTTCTGCTTTAGCAGCCAATACTGAGGCAATGAATGTTCTTTAATGCACCTAATTTTGCAGTGCTGTGCCAAGGGGGATGTTCTATCCTGACACTGGAAGACAATCACTGTTGTAATTCCTGGAACAGGAGTGAAGAGAGCTTTTCTGTTATTTGTCCTGTTTAGCACTTAACTGCAGAATTTCCCCACAAACCACGATGGATCTCCAAATCCCATCCACAATCAGCAACAACAATAGTAAAAGTAATCAGAGGAACAAAGTGCTGCTAAATGAACTATATAGTTCAAATGAGCCTGTGTGTGTACCATTGTGCATGGAATCCTACATCAGGCATAGAATTTGACCAGGTATCTCAGCTTTCATTTGTTGGCAAATGTTGATCTGTAGTCTTATCTATTGAAAGCTCAACACATATGAAGTCTCAGTTTCTTCAGTGGTCAGGGACTGGAATGTTATCACCCTGCGCCACATATTTATTTGCTATATTTACGCTCCTCCATTTATCCTCACAACAAACCTGTGAGGATGGCTGAGAATGTGGGACTGGCTCAAGGTCACCCAGAGAGCTACCATGGCAGAGTGGAGATTCAGACCAGGGTCTCCTAGATCCTACTCCAGCACCCTAATCATTACAGCACACTGACTTTTATCTTGCTTTCCCCATGGTAGAATAATGGCTTCTTCCTAGGTTCAGCATAAAATAAAAACTTCTACTAAGAATATAATTTTGAAAAGTAGCAATTGTTTAGGTAACACTTCCTATAATTTTGTGGATAAAGTTTCTGGAAACAGAGTGCTATGTGAAACAGTGCATTAGGGGTGTGTATAACCTAGGGTTGTCAGGTCCCTCTTTGCCACTGGAGGTTTTTGGGGCAGAGCCTGAGGAGGGTGGGGTTTGGGGAGGGGAAGGACTTCAATGCCATAGAGTCTAGTAGCCAAAGTGGCCATTTTCTCCAGGGGAACTGATCTCTATCGGCTGGAGATCAGTTGTAATAGCATGAGATCTCCAGCTAGTACATGGACGTTGGCAACCCTAGTATAACCACTCCCCCAATGGAGATATGTTCAGAGCTGGATCCTGACCTGTGCTCTGGGGGGCTACCTCAACCTGGGAAGGGAAAAGTTTCTGTGTTCCACCTAATCCTCCTCCTCTCTCTCCCTCTCCCTCCCCCAAAAAGATGGGAACCACTGCCCTATACCACCCCACCCCAATCAGTATGGTTGCCAACCTCCAGGTGGTATGCTACAATAACAAATACACCTGTGCCGTATTTAACTACGTTGAAGAAAATGGCGGCACGAGGGCTCAAATACACAACCACACTGGAAATTTAACAAAAGTCATGAATTATGCTGAACTGCATTACCTCATGCATAAACAGTACAGAACAGAAATGAAAATAAATGGAGATGGAATAAATAAATGAATGAACGGAAAGGGTCAAAGACTCCATCCTTTGCTGTCGTTGCCTCTTACAGCATCAGCATCATCAGGCAGTGGCACTGCAGCCAACCAGTAGGGGACAAGAGGGGCATCGTCGACCCTCATACAGTTTCTGGCTATTCCTAGAGAGGTATGGTGTCAATTTTGGATTTTCCCTGGAAGTGATGTGACGCAGTCACTCCAAAAGTGACCCCCACTTCATTTTTCTCCTGCTGGCCAACAGAGTGGCCGTGGGCAGTGGGGGTTACTGCCAAGAAGTCTCTGCTATAATAGGAGACCTGGCAACCTTAAGAGGGAGGGGGCCCCACTCCCTTACTGCTGGTCTGCTGGATGCTGCCTGATGATGCCACCATGACTCCAGTGGCCAGCAGGGCTCCTCCTCCCAGTGTGGCACCCCCACTGTGAAGCCCAGGGCAGCTGTTGCAGCTGCCCCATGGTTAAGACTGCCCCAAGGATGCTTATCAGAATAATGGTGATACGATACCTAATTGTGGTCTGCTGTATACCTGGTGTGGGAAAATATGGTAATTAATGAGCTGTATCTTTCTGTATCAGGAGGGAAAATAATCCACATTGCCCCTTGAAGCTAAACAAGTTGTCCAGTCTTCTCACAGTCTATCCCATCACTGGCTTCTAGACTTGATGAGAAAGATGCACATGCAATTATTTGTTTTTTGACACACACACACCCCATACACAAATACTATGCATTGAGAAAATCAGCACATTAGGATTGGAACCAGCTTCATTCTCTCCCACATGGGCTGGTGAACTATGTGCAGGGATTTTTTTTAATATATATATTAAAAATATTCACATGAGGGACCTCTGAAAAATGCAGTCCTGATCTGCAGTATGAAGTGATACAGTCCAGGAGGAGATATTACTAGATGATTCTGCTGAATGTGTAGATCAGTCTGAAGCTGCTAAGACACAGCAGGGCTTTTCATCTCAGAGTTATTACGTTTTCTTAATAGTCCCCAATGAGGGATTTCATCCAAAGCCTTTCTGAAATTACATAAATGAATTATATTAGCTAGGTCTCCCTCCCCCTTTCTTCCATGCTCAATTATTCTCAGAGAAAGCACACAGGTTAGAGGAAACAAATGTATCTTTTATAAAAGCTCAGCTGATTTGATGTGATCAAACCATAACCAGATCCTATTCCCAGCTGGCTGAAACTGAGTAGAAAAAATGCTGCAGCATGCAGATAAGTCACTCCCTTTTGGAGAAGAAAAAAGCAAAGTTGGAGAGAAATTGTTCCTCTGGGTACATCATTCATTGCAGCAAGATATTGATGACCTCATAACTCATGACTGGTGGAGCACCGCAAAATCCCCAGCAACTTATAACAAGAAATCAATAGTGGAGCACACGTTAATGCTGTGGAAATGATGTTCTGTGTCTGTGTTCAACCTCAGACTAAGTTGGTATTGGAAAGCTTTGTGAACTGAAGTCATTCACCTTTCTGTCTGCACATGTCTGAGAGAACCTACAGGGCCAAGTGAAAAGTTTCCTGTTTGAGGCTACCGTGCACTGACTTACAACATGGTAATCAAGGTTGCAAATAACACATCATTTTCTGGTTTGACCCACCTTTTAAAATCTATATACTAATAGCAGTCAGCCAGCTCTGAGGATATTTAAATATGGTGACTGGAGCTGTGAATGGGCAAGACAGATCTTTTTACAAACCTGAAAAAAGCCCCACATTTTTCAGAAAAATGTGAAATCTAAAAACCCCCACCATTGGAGTGTTTAAAAACCCAAAAATTATAAAAAGGAGCGCTTGTAGTTTTAAGCAATGGATTCCCTCAGTGGCCATTGCTAGGACACCACAGATTCCAAGCTTGGTTCTGTCAGCAAAAGGCAGGGGGAGGAGGCAGGGTTCTTTCCTGGTCTATTTTGACCTTTGAGGGAGGACTCATTGGGGCCAGGCCTGGCTAGGGATGCTAGCTCCAGGTTGAGAAATTCCTGGAGATTTTGTGGTGGATTCCGAGGAGGGCTGGGTTTGGAGAAGGGAGAGGCCTCAGCTAAATATAATGTCATAGAGTCCACCTTTCAAAGCAGCTATTTTATCCAGGGGGACAAATCTCTGTCGTCTAGAGTTCAGTTGTAATTCTGAGATCTCCAGGTCCCACCTGGAGGTTGGTAACCCTAGGCATGGAAGCAACCTCCAGTTGACTTGATACCATCCGACTTTCATGACTCAATCAGACCTGGCTGCTTGCTACTATCCAACAGCAGCCACCCTATGAAAGCCAGTGTGATATAATGGATAGAGCTCAGAGTAGCATCTGGGAGACCCAGGTTCTAATCCCCAATTCCTCATATCTCTGTGGAAGCTCACTGGGTGATTTTGTATCAGTCACGTACTTTCAGTTTAACCTATCTCACAGTGTTGTTGTGTGAATAAAAAGGAGAGAATAATGTAACCTGCTTTGGTCCTCACTATGGAGAGAGGCATGGTATAAATGAAGTAAAAAGGTAAAGGTAAAGGTCTCCTGTGCAAGCACTGGGTCATTCCTGACCCATAGAGTGATGTCACATCCCGACGTTTACTAAGCAGACTTTGTTTTCGGGGTAGTTTGCCAGTGCCTTCCCCAGTCATCTTCCCTTTACTCCCAGCAAGCTGGGTACTCATTTTACCAACCTCGGAAGGATGGAAGGCTGAGTCAACCTTGAGCCAGCTACCTGAAACCAACTTCCGTCGGGATTGAACTCAGATCATGAGCAGAGCTTGGACTGCAGTACTGCAGCTTACCACTCTGTGCCAGGGGGCTCCTATAAATGAAGTAAATAAATATTAAATAATAGCTGAAGATGGGAGGCAGATAAAAGGTAGGTTGGTGAATGGCTTAGAAGGAGAGAATGAGCAGGGAAAGGGAAGAGGATATGGGGGTTGCCAGGAGGAGGGAAAGAGGAAATAGTATGGGAAGGGGGCTACAGGGGAAAGTGAGGCACCACCCCACCAGGCATTGAGGATTCTCTGCCATGCAAGTAGGCCTGGCTCAGTGGGCAGCACAACACAATTGGGCCATAGTCTTATTAGGCAGAGGCTGCTGGGAGAAATGCTTTACAGAGGGGCAGATAAAGGTAGATTGCAAGTTGGATGGGAAGGAGATAGGGTTGCCAGCTCCAGGTTAAGGAATTCCTAGATATTTTGGTGGGTGGAGATGGGGGAGGGTGGAATTTGAGGAGGGGAGGGACCTCAGAGAGGATAATGCCATAGACTCTACCCTCCAAAGCAGCCATTTCCTCCAGGGGAACTAGGGTTACCTATCTCCAGCTGGGGGATTAGAGCTCACCTAAAATTACAACTGGTCTCCAGATGACAATGGTCAGTTCCCCTGGAGAAAATCAGTGCTTTGGAGGGTGGACCCTATGGCATTATATCCTGCTGAAGTCACTTCCCTCACCTAACCTTGCCCTCCCAAGGTTCCACTCCCAAATCTCCAGGAATTTCACAACCTGGAGTTGGCAACCATAAGGAACTGATCTCTGTAGTTGGGAGATCTGTTGTGATTCCAGGAAATCTTCAGGCCCCACCTGGGAATTGGCAACCCTAGAAGGAGAGAAGGAAGCAGGAAAAGGGGAGAGGCTATGGGGGCTTTCAGGAAGGGAAAGAGGAAATAGTGAGGGAGGGGGGAAATGTTGAAGCGGGTCGTGCTGTTCAGATGACAGGCTCTTAGAATGTATCACTTACCGAGAAGTGAAGTTATCTTATTCAGCCGGTCATCGAGTAAGCAGGACTCAACAACTTTACCTACTTTTAAAAAGCAAGTCTTTTTATTGAAATGCTTCTAGTAAAATATGTGTAAATGCAGATTATCAAGTGTTTAACACTTCTATAAAAACTCTTGTTTAAGTACAATGTAGGTATTTACAATGCATGAAGTAAAAGCAAGCAAGTCTTACATACTATTCAGTTTCAAAATCCAACTTCTAAAATATAACAGTCAAATTATTCTGATTCAGTTCAAAGTATCTAATTCATAATGTCTAGAGTAATGTATTTAAGCCATACATACCAGTCAGCCTTTTCTTGAGAGCCTTTGGAAGGTTCTGATTCTCTGGGCTTACTGTGGCTGTATTTATACTGTTTCAGACTCATTAGGAGTGTTGATTTTACCATCAGGAGGGATATCTTCCTCCCCACTTTCAGATAACATGAGCAGTGCAATAATGTCTTAGTTGCAGCTGTTCAGGATATTAGCTTCTCCCCATGACCAAATATGGGATTCCTTTCCTTTCAGTCTATTTTGCTTAAAGTATAAACAATCCTTTCTGAGCTCCATGATCACTCCATATACTCAATTTTCATACCATTCTCATCTTCAGTACAATACGCATTAAATGAGACTATTTAGAAATCTACAATATATAACCATATAAATCATAAAACACAATTATTGCTCACATTGTAACATGTAACCATCAGGTCAGTAGGAAACATAGCCTTCAGCAAGGTTATAGAAAGCAAGAAGCTTACTGCACTTATAGCCTTGAGGTCTTTGAGTAGATCTTCTCAAGGTTTGAGGATAGCAGGACTTTTCTGCTCTTGAGATATGAGCAGCTGACAGCTGGCAGCTGAATCGGGAAGGGTAATTTCAGATACACCTTTCTGGCAGATAGTGAAGAATGACTCTGTTCTTCTCCTTTCAAGGACAAGACCAGGGTAAGTTAGTTAGCTCTTGAAAGAATTCAGACCTTGAGAGAATTCAGTCAGCCTGTTCTAAGGACATTTGCATTTTGCAAGCTGTTGCCAGGCTTTTCATTACACAAACCTCTGCAGTTTGTGGTTCAGTTTGTATGTTGCGTTCAAGCTCTACATGGAATTAATTCTGCACATGTACACAAAATACCATAATTATGTCAGAGACCGTGACAATGTGATGCCTCCCGCAAGTCCTTGTGGGTTCCCTCTTGTATAGACATAATTATATGAGCTTCTCATGACTTTGTTAACCCATGTGATTGGTTTTCTCTAAAGGCATGATGTAAGACATGTCTGAGCATCCCAAAGAATAATTGTTGCAAAGTCTGTTCCATTTGTTTTTGGATTTATTCTGGGCATAAAGCCATTGCTTCATGACTTAATCTTCTCAAGGATTAAAACTGTATGTTAGCTATAATAGTGGGGGGAATGCAGATTTACACAAGGATCTAAAAGCATATTCTCAGACCAATCATGTTAAAACAACCTAAACAATGATTAAAAGTTAAAATCTTCAACAATCTTTTTTTAAAGGGCAAACTGAGGTTCTTACTGGGATGCCTATTTGTCCCATATTGGGATTCACTGTATCTGACCAATAAGGTAAGCAGCTGAGTTCACCAAGTAATATTATCCTATGTAGCTCACACCAACTAGTCAGCTATCTATAGTTCCTGATTCTAGTTCAAATCACATGAAAAGTCAACAGACACAGACAGACAGACAAAGATGGACCGCACAGTTTATTTTACTTGGGGTAACTGAGGTTTAATGTAACTAACAAGAAAGTTCATTCATAAGATCCAGGTTGAAGAAACTCACTTCAGATGCAATAATGGGACATGCCCATTAAGAATTTGACATCCAAATCGCAAGATGTCATAGGTCTGCTGTACACTGCATTGGTCAGGCCGCACCAGGAGTATTGTGTTCAGTTCTGGAGGCCTCACTTCAAAGAGGATGTGGACAGAATCGAGAGGGTGCAGAGGAGAGCGATGAGGATGATCAGGGGCCTGGAGACAAAGCCCTATGAAGAAAGGCTGAGGGAGTTGGGAATGTTTAGTCTGGAGAAGAGAAGGTCAAGGGGGGACATGATTGCTCTTTTTAAGTATTTGAAGGGCTGTCAGTTAGAGGAGGGCAGGGAGATGTCCCTGTTGGCAGCAAAGGATAGGACTCGCAATAATAGGTTTAAATTGCAGGTGGAAAGGTATCAGCTGGATATTAGGAAAAAAAATTTAAAGGAAGAGTTCTTCGACAGTGGAATCAACTACCTAGGGAGGTGGTGAGCTCCCCCTCACTGGCAGTCTTTAAGCAGAGGCTGGACAAACACTTGTCAGGGATGCTTTAGGCTGATCCTGCATTAAGCAGGGGGTTGGACTAGATGGCCTATATGGCCCCTTCCAACTCTATGATTCTGTGTCTTGTCTGCATAACAGATTAATAGTAATCAAATAATTAATAATTAATAACAAATTGATTCTCATTATGTACAACACAAAAATGTTACGTTCTGAGGTAGGATAGTTGTTATTCTCCGACATCCCAAGTAAAGGGACAAAAGACTTAATCTAAAAGACACCTCCTCACTAAATGGGGATCCTGCCTTGGAATGCCAACTCTATCAGTGTGTTAAATGCCAGAAAGAAGCCTTTTCGTCCCAGGAACACTAGGGTTGCCAGCCACCAGGTACTAGCTGGAGATCTCCTGCTATTATAACTGATCTCCAGCTGATAGAGATCAGTTCACCTGAGAAAATGGCCGCTTTGGCAATTGGACTCTATGGCATTGAAGTCCCTCCCCTCCCCAAACCCCACCCTTCTCAGGCTCTGCCCCAAAAACCTCTCGCCGGTGGCAAAGAGAGACCTGGAAACACTAAGGAATGCCCTCTTTAGCGGTAGAGGGGCTGCACCACCTTTTTTGGTGGTGCAGCCTGGCTGTTCCCTATGGGGCATTTTTTCCTTTCTTCTGTATATTATTTTTTAATTCTTCTTCCCCCTCCGCAGTGTAATGCCTGTAATCATGATTGTATGCTTATGTGTTCAGTTTGCATAATTGCTCTTCTGGAAAAGCTAGGCCTAAAGTATAAAAGCAGGTTTGGAATACTGTGTATTCATAATGCACACATGGAAGCTTTGGGAAGGTTGGCATTGGGGGGCCATGAATCAGCCAGCTCACGCTGTCTGTGGCTGATACAGGCTTTCACCAGTAAGCAGCATATCTTCGGAATTACCTTTCCGTTGAGGAATGTGGTATCTAGTTACTTCCAAGATCACAAGACCTAGAGCTGCCTAGAAACAACATCAGGCAAAATCTATAGAATAGTCTAATCAAAGTAAAGTATATCCCTAAAGTGTGATTGGGGCTTTTGTATGTCAATCTGCTTGTCAGCAGCCATGGGCCTGCCCCATGCGAATGCATAAATGATACTGACTTTCCTTTGTCTCGCTGGTGAGTACCCTGCATCTTAATTGCGGGCTATTTCACACCAGCTCTGTTGTTTAGCTAAATAAAGAACTGATTGTAACCTCCTCCTAATTGTCTTTATTGGACTCTATGAGACATTAGGCTTTTCAGCAGTAGAAGGCAGTGTGGCTATGCCACTTCTGGCTGCCACGGATCAGTCCACCCTTCAGGAATGGGCTGACCAGTTGTTAAGAATCCTAAAATATTTTAAAACAAAGTCCATTGTGGGCAAACCAGTCCTGAAGATGTCCAGAAAGTATGAAGCAGATCTGATCCAAGGCCAGAGCTGCACCAGCACATGGCAAAATGTCTTGCCCTGAAATGGAGTCAAGCTGCAGCCAGGCCTGCTTGTTATCCTCTTTGCCCATGTTCAGAGAGCCATGAGCTATGAGAAAATTGTTGTGATTGGGCAGAGAGTTCTAGGGCTCCCTCAAACTTTCCATTGCCTGCGATAGCTGCCTCCCCCCCCCCCCCGCCCAGTCTGTTGCCTAGGAAAGCTGTAAAAAAACAGACCTGGGATCCTGAAATGCTGGCCCCAGATATTCCCAAATATTCCCAAATATTTTCATAAATATTTGGGACGTGGCTACCAGTATTCCCAGAAGCCTGAATATCAGTCCAGATACCTTAATGTACCCCAAAAATATTGATAAGGTATTTTGTGGATCAGAAATATCCAAATGTACTTTCTTGGACTGGGGTTGCCAGCTCTGGGTTGGGAAATACCTGGAGATTTTGGAGATGGAGCCTAAGGAGGGCAGGGTTTGGGGAAAGGTCATCTTCCAAAGCGGCCATTTTCTCCAGGGGAACTGATGTCTGTTGCCTGGAGATCAGTTGTAATAGTGAGAGATCTCCAGCCACCACCTGGAGGTTGACAACCCTACCTTGGACCCATATATCTGCATGATCACCTCTTCTCCTATGCTCTGCTGTGACTAGGGGTCTGCACTCAGAAATTTCTGAGCCGAAAACATACACAAAAATGGCTGTTTCTGGTCATTACCATGATTTTCTGGAACTGTAACAAATCCAGGATTCTGCAGAATGCGTAAGACAGAACTGTTCAGGAGGGCCTTTTCCTAAAGGGAATAGAGCTGTGGTGTAATGGAATGGTTCAGGAGGGTCCTTTTATAAAGGTAGTTTGATTTTAGTCTATTTCAGTGTTTACTGTATGTTTTCTTTTCTTTTTTGCTACCTTGGCTTTTGCTTTTGTAATCTACTGTATTTTTCGCTCCATAGGACGCACCTGACCATAAGACGCACCTAGTTTTTAGAGGAGGAAAACAAGAAAAAATCTTGTTTTCCTCCTCTAAAAACTTGTCTTATGGAGTGAATGCCGGCTGGGCGCGTGCGCGTCGGGACGGCGTGAGCCGGTGTTCCCCTCCCCGACGGCCAGCTGGGAGGCGTGAGGGTCGCACAGAGCCGGCTGGGTGCGTGCACGTCGGGCCGGCGCGAGCCGGCGCATGCGCCCAGCTGGTTCTGTGCGGCCTTGTCTGCCTCCCAGCTGGCCGTCGGGGCGGGGAACACCGGCTCGTGCCGTCCTGAAGTGCACGCGCCCATGCACCGTCCCGATGCGCACGCGCCCAGCCGGCATTCACTCCATAAGACGCACAGACATTTCCCCTCACTTTTGAGGAGGAAAAAAGTGTGTCTTATGGAGTGAAAAATATGGTATTTTCTACATTATTTATTGTACGTCATATGTTTTCTTTGCACACCCATTCTTTAAGATGCCTCCACTACAGACTGATAATAGTATTTTTAAGCATCCTGCTTTTGGTCTTTGTGAAGGGCCCTTGGTTCAATGGTAGAGCATCTACTTGGCATGTAGAAGACCCAGGTTCAATCCCCAGGACCTTCAGTTTAAAAGTTCAGGCAGTATGTAATGTGAAAGACCAGTACCCAAGGTCCTGGAGAACTGCTGCCAGTCAGAGTAGACAATACTGACTATAACGCTTGGTCGCTTTAGCCTCCTTTATTCCCTGTTTCAGCCAGGATTCAGCCAGGGTCGAACACATGCATTTCGCCGAACGTGTGTTCGATTCTGGCTGAATCCTGGCTGAAACAGGGAATAAAGGAGGCATTTTCGCCCCTTGATGGATCAATGGTCTGATCCAGTATTTGGCAATTTCATGCATTCATATGTTCTTCTCAAGCAAAATGCAATCAAGCAAAATACAGCCACGCTACCCCTGTAAATAATTTGGCATCCCCTTGTTATAAACTTGTAGCAAGAACAGGTATTTATTCATGGAAATAAAGTTCTCCTCCTGGTTTCCTAGCCTGAGGATTCCTCGGAATTGTGATGATTCTTACATGGGTCCGATCAATAATGCGAAAGTAAATTAATTCATGGTAGACTTCTTTCAAGCATGCACATCTAGATCTGGTCTGATGAATCTCAGTGCATTCTACATGGAAAGTGCCTGGACTAATTGGCAGACACTAGGGACCTTCTAACACAGCCTGGAATTTGACTTCTTATCATAATTAACCATAATGTTGGAGACTCACGGGAACACATGTTCCATTAGTTCTGTTTGGCGCACTGTAATATGTCCACACTGTGCATCTCCAGGTGTTTAATAATCTAGTCCTTTCCCTCCTGGTGGAAAAAAAATACACGATGATTGCTGTAGCTGATGCATCCTCACTTTGCACAGTTTGCCACTAACAGGATTTATGTCTACTGGAGTTTCTTACCTGGCAAGAGTTCCATCTCTCTAATAGACCTGTATTTACTCTGATGCAAATGGGAAGCATAGTCACAGCGCTGATTGGATTATTGCCACTCTACCAGCTGGACACCAAAACAGCCAAACAGAACTAGTCTTACCATAAAATAGGATAAAACAGGCTGCTTCTAAAGATAGACTGTGGGAACACCAGTTTTAGTGTCCAAAGCTGTATTTTAAAAATGTATACTATTGTTACTTTAAATAAAGTGCGCATGCGTGCTCATGCACTGTAGTTTTGTGTGAGGGGATGGTTCTGGCCCCAACGTCTGCATAGGCCCAAGCAGGTTGAACAGTCTCTAGGTTTGCCCGCCAATCTATTTCCTTCTTCTGCCTCTTACCTGTCTTCCAAGTCATAGGTGGGAATGGTGGCATTATCAGCTCACCCAGTTGAACTAGTGTCAGGGATTGCTAGGTCGAGAAGCCCTGCTGCATGGTGTGCTCTGGCAGTGGTAAGAGCATGACCTTCAGGCTTCACCTGACCATATCTCACCACAGTGTCTCTGAAGAAGTGAGCTGTGGCTCACGAAAGCTCATACCCTGCCAGAAAATATTTTTGTTAGTCTTTAAGGTGCTACTGGACTCTTGCTCTTTTCTACTACTGCACAGTGCACACAGTGTCTCTAGTTCACCAATGCCTGCCAAACCTGCCTTTATGATGCAGAAGCTTGCCGTTCATCCAGTAGCTTCCCGAGCCTTCTTGTATCTGTCCATTGTCACATTAGATGCCATTCCACCCTCTACCAACCAGCCTGTCTTCTGAGTCCAACCTACCACTCAACAGTCTGTGCTTGATTCCTCCCCCCCTCCCCGCCGCCCCATCTGTTGGACTGGCACGAGAAAAGCAGCAGCGGTGGAAGGACCACTGTGAGCAGCAGCAAGTACAACACATAGAACAGTCAAAAAACAAACCATGTAATTTGTCTGAATTTGAGAGAAAGGCAGACAGGCAGATAGAGACAGAGAGCCCAACTGGATTACATGATGGAAATTCCATGAAATTATTAGGGACCCTGGGACCATGGCACATGGGGAGTGGAGTTTTAAGTCTTCTCTCCTACACTATTTTCCTGATCCAAAACAAATACAGAGAGCCATTTTATCCTGTTGGGACAAACATACAAGTGCACACAAAAAAGAGAGGCTCTGTATGTATCTTTCCTATCTGTATGCATTACACTATGCATATATATATTTCACTGTGCATATGTGTATATGGTGCAGAAAGTGTATGCATGCATCTGCTGTAAAATGGGGAAAAAAGTTTCTAAAATGTCATGCACGCCTATTGTCATTATCAAATACTGCATGTGTGAACTTCAGAATAGTTTATGGTCTAGGATAGATTACTTTTATCAGTTTTTTGAACAACTCTCCCTCACACACACACACATACACACTGATCACTGTTCAGCATTCAAACAAACATTGGCAGAAAATTTAGGGTTGTTATTCATTCATCCATTTATTTCTTTATTTATAAAATTTATACTCCACCTTTCTGCCCTCGTAAGAGCCATCAAGACAGCCGACAAATTAAAAACAATACATAATGAAATCATATCTTAAAAACCATTAAAATCAACAAAATCACATAATTAAAACAATTAAAACAATACATACAAAAACATAAAAACAGCAATAAAATATTGGGCAGGAAGGAGGAATTACTGAGGGCATGCCAAATGAAACAAAAAAATCTTCACACACTGGCAGAAGATGGCAGAAGGGGACAGATGAGAGGTGATATGATAACCATCTTAATGTACTTGAAGGGCTGTCATAGAGAGGATGGTGCAGAGTTGTTTTCTGTTGCCCCAGAAGGTCAGACCAGAACCAACTGGTTGAAATTGAATCAAAAGAGTTTTCAGCTAAACATTAGGAAGAACTTTCTGACAGAGCAGTTCATCAGTGGAAAAGGCTTCCTTGGGAGGTGGTAGCGTCTCCTTCTTTGTAGGTTTTTAAGCAGAGGCCAGATGGCCATCTGACAGCTATGCTGATTCATTGAACTAAGGCTGATCATGAGAGGGAGGGCAGGAAGGGTTGCATCAGTGTTTGGCTCTCATTGCCCTTTTTTACATGCCCAGGAAAATGCCAATAATCAATCTGGGGTCAGGAAGCAATTTTCCTCCAGGCCAGATTAGCCAGGGATCCTTGAGTGTTTTTTTTTTTTTTTTTTTTTGCAATCTTCTGGGCATGGAGTAGGGGGGTCACTGGAGGTGTATCGAGGGGAGGCAGTTGTGAATTTCCTGCATCGTGCAGGGGGTTGGACTAGATGACCCTGGAGGTCCCTTCCAACCCAATGATTCTATGATTCTACAGCCCTACCACCCTCTATTCCATATTCATAATTGCTCCTGTATAAGAAAATACCTGTTTTAGCCATAGCCATGCAATGTGTGTATGTGCATGTGTGTATGTGTGTGTGAGAGAGCGATTCTTTCTTATCCAGCTTTATCCAACCTGCCAGTGAATACCACAGGATCATTAAGTTAAAGTCATCGGTATAGAAGTCATTAAATCAATTGCAAAATCATTGAATAGTAACTATTCTTCAGTGAACTCAAGGGTGTGTTGAATGGAAAACAGTCTGGGAATCCTAGATTTAAAGACCCTGTCTCCTTGCCCTGTTTTTTTAGAGCTGCTCTTAGCTTGGGGCTAAAGTGTTTATGAGTTAGACATTTAATTCTTATGTGTGGCATGGCTTGGGTCATTTGGAATTATTGGCTCTCTGCAATTTAATTACTGTGTGACAGTTTTGAACTCCATTATGTGTAAGATTGATCTGTATACATCTTATGAATAAGTGAATGGTACTGCTTGCCAGTTGGGTACTTGTAAAATGTAATGCTATGACCATGAATATAAAGCAAAGAAGACAGCAAGGTGAAGAGGGTGGTTTCCTGCTTCAGGTGACAAGGAGAACAATCCTTCAGGTGACAAGGAGAACAGTAGTAGCAGCAATTATTATATGTGGCCAAAAGCCATGACAATCAATCACATATACATAACTAGAGCATAAAACATTAATAATAAATATCATTGTTAAAACAACCAAACCGAAAAGAGCTTATCAAGGTAAAAAGCATCTCATCCTATGAGTACAAGATAGGCCCATACTTTCTTGGCTGCCAAGGCAAACCATGACACTCCATATGAGACAAACGGGTCAGTGTCCAAGAAAAGAAAAACCAGCTTCTCTGTTTCTGAGGGAAAGTTTAAGCCCTTCAGACATACTGCTAGAAATTTGGTTGGAGGCTTTGTCCAAAAGGGGCAAGACAGGATATAATGCTACAGGTCCACTAGATGTGGACCTCTTCAGATACAATTGAATTTTGAGAGTAGTGGCCAGAGCTGCTGGCATGATCTGGAACTGAAGAGATGTAAATGCTATTCTGAGATTGTGGAGGGTAGTGCTAGACAGGTCGGAGGCTCTAACACGGTCCTTTTGGGCAGTTTAAATCACAGAGAAAATTTGGATCTGAAGATTGACTGCATATCTGTAACAGCATCACACTTGAACACCCACTCCCAAATATTGGCACCAGCCCTGGGAGTTGTCCAATATGGTTTGCTTTCCATCAGCGTCCATGTACATATTTCCATCCTTAGATTTTGGAGAAAGCCAAGCAATGATACTAGCAGCGTTCTCCTAAGGCAACGTCTTGTACTGATTCAGAAAGATATTGCCTGGGCAGCTTGTTACAACAACTTCCCCACAATCCTAAACAGAGTCATACCCTTCTAAGCCATGACTTCACTGAATGTAGAAGAATCATGTAACTCTGTTTAGAATTGCCCTGAAGATGCCTTGGGCCAGCTTTGGAGTCAGATGCCACCTGCAACATTGATATATGTTCTTCTGACTGATATTTTATAACCTGAACTGGAGATGCCCTGAAGTGTTGTTATAAATAGGGCTGAGTTTTCTCTTTACAGCAAACTCACACATAGACTATGAGCAGCTTGTTCAACAAATCAATTAATTATGGAGAGAGCAAAAAACCTTCCTAACTTGGAGAGAAGTACACTAAATCATGACCACAATCAGTAGAACGTGATTATTCTGGGTGTTCCACAACATGTTAAAAAGCACACAGCTTGCAGGGTTGCTCTTAGTTAAAGTACATACAGAGAGAGAATAGTGATGCATTCTTCCATTAAAACTTGTTTAAGCAAGTTTTGTTTACCTCCAAGATGAAATTTTGTAATGATCCATTAAGGCTGTAATCCTTAAAAAACAAAAACAAAAAAAACATTTCCTTGGTTCTCAGTTCCATTGAAATGAATAGGACTGGGAGCCTATTCTCACAGCCATTTCAAAACACAAAAGACTATGCTGCCTTCCAGGTGTGTCATGAGAATTCACCAGCACACAAAGGATTAAGCCAAAATCCTTATTCAAAAAGGCCTTCTGAAAGAGAACCATCGCATCTAGCTGCTCAGATCTAAGACTGGAAAGTGTTCTATAAATCTCCTCCAATGAACTGTTTCACAAAGTCAGAACTATGACTAGGGTTGCCAATAGAGCTGTAGAAAAATATCCAGTCCCTGTAATGGAGGCTTCTATTATGTGCAGAAATGGGCAGTGATAACATTTCATGGCATGGATGGTAAATGTTCAGGAGGGCATTTTTATAAAGGGAATTAGGAGTGTAGCATATAATGTATATAATGGAATAGATCATAAGGGCACTTTTATAAGGAAATAGGACTGCAGCCTATTCTATTGTTTATTGTATTATCTGCCTTTTACCACATTGTTTTATGTTTTTGCAATCCATTTGCTGCAGTATTTATGGCATGTTATGTCTTAATTTGTTTTTGGTTTAAACTGTTTTCTAAATTTCTAATCCTAGTCCTACTACATTGTTTATTGGATGCCTTATGCTGTCTGGTTGCATTGTTTTCATTTTTAAAAAAAACCTGGTTGAGTCTCAGTGAGAAAGTGGGCTATAAATAAAGTAAATAAATAAATAATGAGCCAAAGAAGCTGCTGAGGGCACACATAGGATTCTCCAAACTAGCAGGCTACTCCACAGGAGCAGGATGTGTAGGTTTAGTCCAATGATTTAGCAGACAGGAGTCATGGGATCCAATCCATTGTTAATCCCCTCCTACTGCAACATGGAACTAGACTAATTTTTCACCATGTCTGCTAGAATTTCTCCTCTTGGGAGGGGTGACCATTCACAATTGGTTGGTGAGCCTTGTCACAGCAGGGGTGAAAAAGTCACATCGCCAAAATTTCTTCTACGTAGAGGAAGAGGAGGAGGAAGAAGAGGAGGAGGTTTTTATATGCCAACTTTATCTACCACTTAAGGGTGACTCAAACCGGCTTACAATCACCTTCCCTTCCCCTCCCCACAACAGACACCCTGTGAGATAGGTGAGGCTGAGAGAGCTCTACCAGAGCTGTAACTTGCCCAAAGTCACCCAGCTGGCTTCATGTGTAGGAGTGGGGAAACAAATCTAGTTCACCAGATTAGCCTCCACCGCTCATGTGGAGGAGTGGGGAATCAAACTCAGTTCTCCAGATCAGACTCCACCGCTCCAAACCACCACTCTTAACCACTACACTACACTGGCTCTCAGCTCAGGGTAAAGTAACTAAGCTCCTTATCTGCATATGGTAACTCTTTTTCTCTTACTGCCTCTCTCCTCTTTGAATACAGATCCAACCAAGCAACCGTCCACCCCCCTCCATGGTCAGGCTACTGATAGAACCCACCATAGACTGAGGAGCAACCCACTTCCCAGATGACTCGTTGAAGAACAATCTTTTAACCCTTCAAGAAGTGCCTGGTCAGTTGTAGAATATGATTGATCTTTGCTTCAGGGTCACCAAGATCATAGAATCGCTTTCCAAAATATCAGTCACAATAATTGTCTGTGTTGCTGTAGTGACTTTGATTTCCCCCCTCAAAATTGTAGACTGAAGGAGCATTTCATTGTTTCTATGGCTGGTTGATAAAATCCAGATTTTTGGTCCTGGGAAATAACAGCAATGTAATGAATCGCATGCAGAAGAATAACTCAGTCATAAAATGCCAAAGAGAAGAAAACTATAAACTGGATATCCACTTGCAATGTGCCAGCTTTATTTGAATCACTCTCCTTGGGCGGATTATCAATTTTTTTTGCCTTTTCTTTCTTCAACTTTTATCAGGCTGCCTCATGTGGAAAGATGGAAACACGAGCCATATGTTTCAGGGATTTGTTATCTATTTATTTTTGCTGCCATTTCAATGTGTGGGTCGGTTTTCATTCCCTGGAATTAGAAGCTGCTCGTATTTTACCATAAAACTCCCAAGTACCAATTCACCTTTTCAGTGCTGAAAATAAATGTTGCTCCTATTGGTTTATGTACTGAAAATGGCTTCCTCTGCACTGTTCCCAAATACTTTGACATATTCAGCTTTGTTTTTAGTTAACCATGAACGATAATTGACATACTTCAAGAAGAATTATTTTTAATCACAGCAGGGGCAGATGCGCAGAAATTTGAAATTTTGGAGACTTTGGGATGTTTCCCCAGACAGATCCAGTTCTGTTCCATTAGAATTTCAAGAATGTGGAATTGAGGGGAGGCTTCTTTATGAAATGATGCTGCCTCTTGGCTTTATTGTTATGTTGTTTTATTGTCTTGTTCTTTACATTTGTATTGAATTGTTCTTGCCCTTTTATAAATGTTATGACCTACACTGAGAGAGTTCATTGGTAGAAGGTTGGCTTGGCATATACATTTAAAAACAAATCAACACTAAGCCAACAATCAAGAATCACAGCAGGGGCAGATGCGCAGAAATTTGAAATTTTGGAGACTTTGGGATGTTTCCCCAGACAGATCCAGTTCTGTTCCATTAGAATTTCAAGAATGTGGAATTGAGGGGAGGCTTCTTTATGAAATGATGCTGCCTCTTGGCTTTATTATTATGTTGTTTTATTGTCTTGTTCTTTACATTTGTATTGAATTGTTCTTGCCCTTTTATAAATGTTATGACCTACACTGAGAGAGTTCATTGGTAGAAGGTTGGCTTGGCATATACATTTAAAAACAAATCAACACTAAGCCAACAATCAAGAATGTTGCCTGTGTTTGGCAATACCAGCGTACATCACTGTGTCTTCTAGGCAGCTCAGATACAAGTGAATACCAGTATGGTAACAATGTAAAGACCACAGGCTATGTTTTCTGGATAACGACCTACTAGCACGCGATGGAATTCACCTTTCAAGGTCAGGGAAGAATGTTTTTGGAAGAAACCTGGAGAGATTCATCAGGAGGGCTTTAAACTGGGAGGGCTTTAAACTGGGACGGCCAGGTGTAAAGGAGCCAAAGGTGCAGGGCTTAAAGTGTCTATGTACCAATGCCCAAAGCTTGGGCAATAAGAAAGAAGAGCTATGGCTGCAGCTTTTCAATATCCAGGTTCAGAACAGCGAACATTGGACCTGTGCAGAACCATATCTAAACCATGAGGATAGGCCCCCATACTATTTAACAGTCAGCTATTCCATCTAAGGCTGTTGAGGAGACTACTTGTGGTTGTACACGTTTCACTGAGCAGCCAGTGATGTAGTGATTAGTGGGGTGGGGTGGAGCTTGAAAAGACCTGGATTTCAGCCATGACTAGTCTTTGTTTCTCAGCCTAACTTACCTTACTTATGTTGTTGCAAGGATAAAATGGAACAGGGAGGAACCATACATGCTGCCCTGAGTTCCTTAGAGGAAAGGGGGATAATGGCTATTATCTTTCAGAGGAACTGGAAGGCAATCTCCTCGACTGTGCAATCCCCAGCCATTCCATCTGGAGGCTATTAGAAGTAGTACTGTTAACTGGTGTTAATGCTTTCTTCTTGTTTTGTAAGTCACTTTGAGAGCTTTTTGAACAGGAAAAGTGAATAATGAATGCATTTAATAAATAAACGGCATGGAATGTACTTTGTGTCATCAAAATTCTACTCTTCAGAGTTCTTGAAAAGGAAAGAAAGGTAGAAAGAATATTTGGGAGTTAGGACCCAGCTTTCACTCAGCCAAAATACCTGGAAATTCACCTGCTCTCTTTCATAGAGCAGAAGAATGAAAATAAGGGAAGCAATTCTTGGCTTACAGCCAAATGTCTAGAGAGCTGAAGGGAGTAAAAATTGAACATGGACTGCAATACCTTTTCTTTCTTCCCATCAGGGAGTTGAATGGCTGATGAGGGACTGACTGAAGCTTCCAGAAACTAATAAGCTTGGCAGAGACCCATGAGTATTGGCTTCCTCAGGGCATAGAATGTTTCTCAAGGGACCAGCTGGTCTCATGCTCTCCAAACTATTATTCTGATTTTTTCTAGGGGGTTTGTTTCCTTGTTTTGTTGTGCTAAGCTAAGGGAGACTAATTTTTGTGGGGGCAGGAGGACTACATGAAGTGTTTTAAAAGTCCAGTATCAAAATGGGTACCTCTCCACAGTGGAAAACTCAGATAATTATGGACAAATAGGTGACCTAATTGGACCTCTTTGATGAGGACTGCCTTCTGTAGCACTAACGTAGCACAGTTCCTTCCCGTTTTGGATAGCAGAAATGCCCTTGACTGTGAACTGTAGGCCTCTAGTTATTAGTAGCTTGTTGCCAGAGCTAGAAAATTCTCTCTGGGTCTCTCAGTCAATTATCACAGAATATAAATATGATACAGAAAATTCCTCTGTACACAACCAGAATATTGTAGCAAAAGCGATAATATACAACTAACTACATGATCACCACAGTGGTTTGAATTAGATTATGTATGAGGAGCCTTTTCTGATGTTTTCTGGTGATTTAGAGCTGATGCGCTTTTCTAGACTGCAAAAAAGAAATTATCAACATAAACATAGCGGAGTGTGGTGGAGGAAGCCAAAGTGATCATGCTGGGCCAGATTTTGTAGATAGAGAATCATGGCAGATGTGGAGGTACATGTCCTTTGCCCAGTCTGTATTAACAGAAAAGTTCAATGTTCTTACTCAGCCTCAGATGAAGTCACAGCCAAGTAAATGTGTAAAGGTGAATGCTTGAATGACCTTGCATACAGCGTCCTTACATACAATACGTTGTGGGTTCAGAGGCTAAGATGATGCTTAACAAGAGACTAGCATTAGAAATCATCATGTCTGGGCACCTGCCAAGGTTCCTTGTCTGGTAGATTCCAAGTTAGGGTTGCCAGGTCCCTCTTCAACACCGGTGGGATATTTTGGGGGTGGAGCCTGAGGAGGGTGGGGTTTGGGGAGGGGAGGGACTTAAATGCCATAGAGTCCAATAGCCAAAGCAGCCATTTTCTCCAGGGGAACTGATCTCTATCGGCTGGAGATCACTTGTAAAAGCAGGAGATCTCCAGCTAGTACCTGAAGGTTGGCAACCCTATTCCAAGTGGAGACACTGGTTTTATTTTTAATGGAAAGAAGTGGTAGGCTGAAGTGGAAGAAGCAGAATGCAAAAGAACAGTACACTGCTACCCCCTCCAGACTTCTCTCCCCAGTGGCCAAGAGAGACCTGTAACATCTCAGAGGCTTCTGGAGCTATCTCCCATTTCCTGGTGGAAAGGGCACTGTAGGGAGTAGAATAGTGATTATACATACTCTCAGCACCAATGGAACCCAACAAGTGCTACAAAGTGGCACTCTGCTATAGCTGTTACTGGAAAGAAAAGGGAGCCATGATGGGGGAAGGAAAGTGGTTGTGATTGAGGGAAGACTGCAGAATAGGGTTGCCAGATATTTCTTTGCCACCAGTGGGAGGTTTTTGGGCGGAGCTTGAGGAGGGCAGGGTCTGGGGAGGGGAGAGTCCAATTGCCAAAGCGGCCATTTTCTCCAGCTGAACTGATCTGTATGCTGGAGAGCAGTTGTAATAGCAGGAGATCTCCAGCTAGTGCCTGGAGGTTGGTAACCCTACAGCAGAACTATGATGGAATGGCCTATGGACACTGTGCCCAAGGCCCCATAAAACCTGCAGCTGTCCCTTTATCTGAACTTTCATTCCAATATCTTAATACTCAATTAATTCTGATATCTAAAAACAAGGTCTCATGTTGCAGTGGACTGGAAGCAGTGTATGAGTTTCCCTCATGCATACAGCTTTCTAGTCTTCCTTAGTACTGCAGCCCATTACACCCCTGAAAAGTCACCATGGCTAGTAGTCACTGATAGATAGGGTGGCCAGGTCCCTCTTTGCCACTGATGGGAGGTTTTTGGGGTGGGGACTAAGGAAGGTGGGGTTTGGGGAGGGGAGGGACTTCAATGCCATAGAGTCCAATTGCCAAAGCAGTCATTTTCTCCACGTGAACCGATCTTTATCAGCTGGCGATCAGTTGTACCGTATATACTCGCGTATAAGCCGAGTTTTTCAGCCCCAAAAAAGGGCTGAAAAAGCCGAACTCGGCTTATACGCGGGTCAATACGGTAGAGGGGGGAGGAGGGAGGGAGGAACTTACCTCCATCACTGCTGCCGGCCGCTCGCCTGGGCGCCTTCCTCCAGCTGGGAGGGGCCTTCCTGCGCAGGCAGGAGGCCCCCGCTGCCCGCGGCGCCGCCGCCTGGGCGCCTTCCTCAGGCCGGCAGGGGCCTTCCTGCCAGCCCAGGAAGGCCGCGCCACCGCCGCCGCCACCGATTCGCCGCCTCTCCAGGTAAGTAGGGGGTTCAGGGGCTCTTCCCCCTCCCCCCCTTGGATGGCACTGGGGTCGGGGTGGGTTGGGGTGGGTTGGGGTGGGTCGGGAGGGCCCGGGAGGCCGGCGGGAGGGCAACCAGGGGCAGGGGCCCTGCGCTCTAAAATGGCGGCCGCCATTTTAGAGCGCAGCATTGCCGGTTAAGGGAATTTCTTATTGACCCTCGGCTTATACGCAGGTCAATAAGAAATTCCCTTTTCTGCCCTCAAATTTGGGGGGTCGGCTTATACTCGGGTCGGCTTATACCCGAGTATATACGGTAATAGCAGGAGATCTCCAGCTAATAGTGGGAGGTTGGCAACTCCTCTACTGATAGACCTATCCTCCATGAGTCTATCTAATCCCTTTTTAAAACTGTCTATACCTGTGGCCATCACTACATCCTCTGACAGCGAATTCCACATTTTAATCACTGTATGTGTAAAGAAGTATTTCCTTTTGTCTGGCCTGAATCTACTGCCCATCAGCTTCATCAGATGCCCTCAAGTTCTTTTTTTGGGGGGTGGGGGTGGGGGGGAGAGAACGTTCTCTTTGTCAACTCTCTCCACCCCATGTATAATTTTATAAACCTCTATCATATCCCCCCTCTTAGTTGTCACTTTTCTAAACTGAAAAGTCCCAGTCTCTTCAGCCTTTCCTCAAAGGAGGTGCTCCACCCCCCTAATCATCTTGGTTTCCCTCTTCTGTATTTTTCCAGCACTGCAATGTTCTTTTTGAGATATGGTGACCAGTTCTGTACACAGCATTCCAAATGAGGCCACACCATAGCCATTGTGCATCACCTTACACTTACCAACAATAAACTTTGTTTGCCACATTGTCACCCACTCACCCAATTTGTGGTGATCCTCCTGGAGTTCTTCACAGTCATCCCTGATTTTCACCATCCGGAATAATTTTGTGTCATCTGCAAACTTAGCCACAACACTAGGGCTGTCGATTCAGTTCCATCCGACATGGAAAACAGCCGAATTACCCCGATTCAACAGTTTCCAGTTCGGATAGAGCCAAAGTCAAAAAGGCGGGAAAACGACGAGCCGAATTTGGTGAGTTCGGGAGGATGCTGAATAAATTCATACAAGTTCGGCGCCCCCGAATCAGCATTTTCCAGCAGCCAATGTTGGCCCAAGCTGGCTCTTCTTCTGGCCAATCAGAGCAGGGATTCTCCCTTTTGAATTGGCCAGGAGAAGAGTATAAAAACTCCCATCCCGAGTCTGTATTAATTTCCTTCCATTTTGGTGGTGGTGCTCCTGAGAGATCCTGCTTACTGGAATAGGATTGGATTGGATTTACTTCTCCTCACTGCTCCTGCTGGAAGACATCCACACAGTTTGATTTTGGGGGGTTTTCTCTATACCTTTTCTCGTGTGTGTGTGTGTGTGGGGGGGGAAAGCAGATTCTGTGTGTGTGTGTGGGGAAAGCAGTTTCTGTGTATGGGGGGGGGGAAGCCAAAGGGGGGCTTTTGCCTGTTCTGCTGGGGGTGCCCGCTCGCCTCTGCGGGAGTGTGCGTTCTGCCTTTTTCTGCCCATTGCCACCCTCGCCTGGAGTTGAGTCAGTGCAGCGGTGCAGCGTGAGTGTCCCTCCGCTCGGCAACCACGCCTCCTCCATGTTTCCTCCTCTTGGTTCGTTTGTTTGGGGATGAGCCGAGAGCCGTACTGGTTTGAGGGGGGGCTTTGCTTGTCCTGTGGGAAAAGGGTGCCCGCTCACCTCTGCGGGAGTCTGTGTTATGCCTTTTTCTGCCCGTTGCCACCCTCGCCTGGAGTTGAGTCAGTGCAGTGGTGCAGCATGAGTGTCCCTCTGCTTGGCACCCGTGCCTCCTCCGCACCTCCTCCTCTTGGTTCATTTGTTTGGGGTTGAGCCAAGAGCCATACTGGTTTGAGGGGGGGCTTTGCCTGTCCTGTGGGGGGGTTCCCGCTCGCCTCTGCGGGAGTGTGCGTTCTGCCTTTTTGCCCGTTGTCACCCTCGCTTGGAGTTGAGTGCAGCTGTGCAGCCGTTCCCATTGTTTCTAATGGGCTAGCCTGTCATTCGTTTTAGTACATCCCATGTCAGTGAGTCTCTCTCTGTCTGGCCCGTTCTCCTTCGTTTGGAATTTGCGTCTTCTGGTTCGGGGGGGTTGTTCTGCTGGGGGGGGGGGCTTGATTGCCTCTGTGGAGTGTGATTTGGGGGGGTTACCTGTCCTGGGGGGGCTGATTGCCTCTTTGCGAGTGAAATCTATCAATCCTGAAGATACGGAATTTGCACAGGTCACACTTACGCTAGTAGCGTTATAAGATGCACTTTGGCTGTGTTGAAATGAAAAGATACGTTACCCATGCTAGTTACGCTGTATACTTATGCTTTGAGCATTGTTGGATGCACTTTCAGCGTAGTTACATCGGCTCTTAGAAGCCACGGACTGGCTTCTACTGTATGTGGGGGGGAAGCCAAAGGGGGGTGACCTGTCCTGGGGGGGGGGGCTTGATCTCCTCTTTTCGAGTGTGATTGTTGCTGTGGAAGATTTGAATCTAGCAGTATGAAATCTATCAATCCTGAAGATACGGAATTTGTGCAGGTCGCACTTACGCTAGTAGCATTATAAGATGCACTTTGGCTGTGTTGAAATGAAAAGATACGTTACTTATGCTAGTTACACTGTTTACTTACGTTTTGAGCATTGTTGGATGCACTTTCAGCATAGTTACATCGGCTCTTAGAAGCCACGGACTGGCTTCCACTGTGTGTGTGGGGGGGGGATCCAAAGGGGGGGTGACCTGTCCTGGTGGGGGGGGGGGCTTGATCTCCTCTTTGCAAGTGTGATTGTTGCTGTTTTCATTGGTTGCCACCTTCACCTGGAAGTCAGTGTGGGTTGGTGAGTCTCTCCCTGGCTGTCCCAGAAACAGTGGGAGGTTTTGCCTTGGATTTGCCGCTCTCTAGATGCACATTAAGGATTACCGGCTCCTCTTCATTCCAATGGGTGGAGGGAGGGAACCCCTTCCAGACCCCATAACTCGGGACCCTCCGACCCAATCTGCACCAAGCTTGGGGGTTCTTGCAAGAAGGGTCCCTCCAAGCTACTCTGAAAGTTTGGGATCTCTACCTCCAAAAATGCCCCCCGGAGCTAATGTGCTTTAAATGGCTTTATTCAGCTGAATTAATTCAGGAAATTTCATGCCGAATTCCACGGATCCGAATGGGGGAGTTCAGACTTCGGCATTTCCCAAATTAAAATGGGCCGAATTTTGCTGAATCCGAATTTTACCAAAAAAAATTCCAACAGCCCTACACAACACTACTCACCCCTAGTTCCAGATAATTTATGAACAAATTAAATAGTACCAGCTCCAGTACCGATTGTTGTGGAACCCCACTGCTTACTTCCCTCTGTTCTGAGAACTGTCCATTTATTTCTACTCTTTGCTTCCTGCCATTTAACCAATTTTTACTCTATAAGAGAATTCATCCTCTTATCCCATGACTGCTAAGTTTACTTAGAAATCTTTGGTGAAGTACCTTGTTAAAAGCTTTTGAAAGTCCAAGTATATAATGTTTATTGTTTGTCTTGATGCTTTTAGTAACCTGTTCCTCAAATTCTCTTTTTGCATGCCTAATTATTGACTTACTTTTCTTTTGCTAGAGCCTGTGGTCCCTTTTGTTCAATTAAGGCAGACAATCTACTTTTTAAAAGAAGCCTCATTACTTTTTATAGCTTGCTTGACTTGCGTTGTTAATCATGCAGGCATTCTTTTAGACTTGGCAGTGCATTTCCAAACCTGGGGGCTGCATTCTATCAAAGCTTCAATTATTGTGGTTTTAAAAAGCTTCCAAGCATCCTCTAGGGATTTGACTCTCATGTGTTTCCCTTTCCTTTTAACTATTCTCATGTTTGTAAAGTTCCCTCTTTTGAAATCAATTGTTACACTTTTGGATTTTAGGGGTAACTTTCCCTTGACCTGAGTGCTGAGCTAGCATTGTGGTCACTGTTCCCAACTGGTGCAACAAACTCTACATCTCTCACCAGGTCTTGAGTCCTGCTCAGAACCAAGTCCAAATCCCTTTCATTGATTATGTGACCAACTATCCCATAGATTTTCCCCATTCCACCATGTTTCTGAGATACCTAGTGTATCTAAATTGTCATTGAGCACCAAGCACTCCAGCTCCCCCATCTTGGTCTGGAGACTTCTTTCACTGGCATATAGACACCTATAATGTGTTTCTGTCTCCAGCAACCCTAGCCTCCCTCTGCCACTTAGTCAACAAACATGGCCCTTCTTCACCATCCTACCCTCACTCCCAAGTTCTGTTATGTTCCTATCAATATTACCTGAGCATTTATACAATCATCCCTTTGGACTGACTTGTCCTAAACTGGAGGCTCCCCAGCTCCTGTCAGCTTCCCCCCTGGGGTTATTGGGATACAATTGGGGTGCTGAATCATCAAAAATCAGAGACCACCCCAGTTTTAGAGCAGAAGTATGTTTTACTTTGGTCCCTTGAAAAGAGTTTTAATTTTCATTTATTTATTTATAGCCCACCTTTCCCAGTGAGATCAAGGAGGATTGTAGGAAGTGAACAGTGTAATCCAACAACATAAACCAACCAATGAAAAATGCAATATGACTAGGATTACAGAGTTAGAGAACAAATTATCTAAGGCACGGTGTACTATAAACAATACAGAAAGTGGATTACAAGGTAGAAGACAATGCAGTAAAAGCAGGTGATACCTAGAATAATAACTGCAGTAGATTACAATCTTATTCCACTATGTAATTCCCTCTTTGACTATTCCATTCTAAAACAGTTCTTTTTTTCTTTTTTTAATTTTATTAGAAAAAAACCAATGACAATAACAACAACTAAAAAAAAGCAGAATTACTGACAGTCTTTGTAATTTAAATACAATATATATATATTTACACACACACACACACACACATAATAAAATAAGATGAAGTCTCCCATGCTACAGCTTATTTCTATGTCTTCATATTCATCATTACGTCCTGACTGAGTGCAACACATTCCTCTTTCCCGCCCTTATTTATGAAATTCTCTATTTTACTTATTGTATGTGACCATACCGCATCCAATCTTATTGTATCTCTGTTTTTCTGATATGCTGTTAGTTTAATTAAATCATATATTTCTTTAACTTTAACCAGCCATTCCTCTATCTTTGGAGTTGATTTTTGTTTCCAGTGACTGGCAAAGGTCGTTCTAGCCACAGTTATCATATGTAACACCATACAAAGTTGATCTTTAGCTAGATTAGGTACCAGATTTAACAAGAATATCTTGGGTTTACATGAAATATCAACCTCCATTCCAACCGTTAGACATTTCACTATTTCAGACCAAAATGATATAGCTCTCTTACATTTCCACCACATGTGTATAAAATCTGCTTGTTTTCTATCACGGTACCAACAGCTGTCATTTTCTGATTTATGGATTTTTCTTAGTCTAAGTGGAGTTATATACCCCGAATATACCGTCTTTATTAGATTTTCTCTCATTTGCATACTGACTGTAAAATCTAATCCCTTTGTGAAAATGTGTTTCCATTCTTGGTCACTTAACACTCTGTCTAAGTAAGTGTTCAATTTATCCCAATATCCCGTTGTTTGATTTAATTTATCTTTTAGTATAATTGTATATATTTTTGAAGTTGGAGTTTTGTCTTGTAACATCAGCTTCTCAAACTCTGATTTATCTCTAATTTAGGATATGATTTTCTTTTAGGTTATTCCAATATATTTTTATTTGTAAATATTCTATAAATGTAATATTAATTTCTTTTTATCCATAATTTTACATAATGGTTCTAAATTATTGTTTCTAATCCAATAATTACATTCATTATTTTTATCTATCTTAATTCTATATGGTAATTGGAAATCTGGGTTCTCATCTAAGATATTCCATAAAAAGAAAGACATTGGGGAAATATCTTGGAACTAGTTTCTCTCTTAGCGCATCCCATTGCTTTAGAATGGTATTAATGCAATTATTATCTTTGTTATAGAAATTTTTCCTATAAGTTTTTTTAACCCAAAGCCATCTGTTTAGCAGGAATTTAACAAAGTCCTGCTCAATTATGATATATGGTTCCTTTTCATCATTTACTACCCATGATTTTAATCACTTTATCCTAGTCACCTGATAATACGTTAATAAATTTGGCATACCTATCCCTCCTTTGCTTTTAATCTCATATAGGTTATTGTTTCTAAATCTATTTTTTTTATTTTGCCAGATGAATCTATTACAGATCTTTTGCCATTCTTCAATCATTTTTTTCGGTATGTCTACAAATAAGTTATTAAAATAAAATTCAATTTTGGCAAGATTATCATTTTAATTAGGTTGACTCAGCCTAAGAGAGAAAAATTCAAAGGAAGCCATTTCTGAAAATAATCCTTCAGTTCTTTCGCTATTTTTCCGCAGTTTAAATTTAAAATTAGTTCTATCTTTACTTAACCATATTCCTAAATATTTAACATTATCAGTTTTTCTTAGATCTTCTGCCCATAATTGTTTCTCCTTTTTGTTATCGATATTTAAAAAAAGAGCTTCAGATTTATTTGCATTTAACTTGTAACCAGATATATTACTGAATTCTGCGATCACTTTTCTAACCTCTAATCCAGATTTATCTGCTTCAGTTAGGAAGAGCGCTATATCATCTGCATATAGGCTTAATTTAAATTCCTCATCTTTAATCTTTATACCTTTGATTTTATTATTATCTCTTATTGAGATTGCCAGGGGTTCTAGAGAGAGAGAGCATATAGGAGTGCTGACAAAGGGCAGCCTTGCCTAATGCCCAGCATGATATCAAAACTTTCTGTTCTTTCACCATTAATTCTAATTTTAGCTTGACACTTGTTATATAGAATATTAATCCATTTCTGGAATTTGCCCCCGAAACCAAAGCTAGCTATTGTTTCCTTCAAATAACAGTGTTCAACCCTATCGAACGCTTTTTCAGCATCTAAGAATAAGAGAACTGCTTTTCCCATTGATTTTCTTGTATAATCTTGTAAGTTAAATTTTTTCCTAATATTAGATGTCAACAGTCTCCTAGGGATGAAACCTGTTTAATCAGGGTTAATGTATTTATTAATTATTTGTTTTAGCCGGTTTGCTAAGATTGAAGTTAAGATTTTATAATCAATATTTAGGAGACTGATTGGTCTATAGCAGTGGTTCCCAACTGGTGGTCCGCGGACCCCTGGGGGTCCACGAGAACTAAACCAGGGGTCCGCGAAACAAACTTATACCACCAGGGCTCCGGCACGCAGCTCTCTCCCTCTCTCTCAGTTGAGCTGCGGCTGCGGCTCAGGGGCCATGTGTGAGGTAAAGTGCCCTCCTCCTCCTCCTCCCCCCTTTCCCTCTCCTCACAGTGCGGCCGGGTTTTGCACGCGGCGCTCGAGGGCCGGCGGCACCAAGGCGAGCGGCGGCAGCAGCCAATCAGCGGGCAGGATTTTCCCGCTGGTTTTGGCTGGTGGAGGAGGCCAAGGCGCTGAGAACGGGTGGATGGCAGGCCCCCGGGGAGGGAAGATAGGAAGGAGCCCAGGCGGCGGCAGTGAGGAGGAGGAGGAGGTCTTGGATTTGCCTCTCTGTGGCGATCCTCCTCGGCCTCCACCCCATTCCCTCTTTATAGGGCCGTGTCTTCTCCCCCTCGCTCGTCCTCCTATCTCCCAGCCATTTGTGGGGAGGTCCCTCGCTGTGCTCCTCTCTCGTGACGGCTTCCTAGAGGAGAGGGGACGTATTGGCAAGGGACCGGCTGGGCCTCAGTTCCCCCCGGCCCCCAGGCCGCTCACGCGGCCACCATCCTCCCTCGCCGGTGACGCGACCGAAGGGGTGCTTGTTGGCACGCGTGCTGCCCTCCCGGCTCCCTCCGTCGGGGACAGAAGACGGCCCCCCGGGCTAGCCTCCAGGCATGGGTTGCCCCCCTGTGCGGTAAGTATGCGGCGTTGTAGAGGGCCCGCGACGGAAGGGCTAACAGTCGTCGCGGGACGGGGTTATTGGCCATTTGTGAATGGGAGGTTTTGCCTTGGATTTGCCACTCAGATGCACGTTTTCCCCATCCAGATTCTCAAAACTGTGCATGGGGGGTTATTGGCCGTTTGTGAATGGGAGGTTTTGCCTTGGATTTGCCACTCAGATGCACATTTTCCCCATCCAGATTCTCAAAAAACTGCATGGGGGGTTATTGGCCATCTGTGAATGGGAGGTTTTGCCTTGGATTTGCCTTTCAATAAAAAGTTGTTTGTATCATTGAAAGCTCTGCTATTGTGTTTTTCTTTTAAGGCAAAAGATGTTAACATATGAGTTGTTTTTTCTAAACTAAAACCTCAGTATTCAGGTTAAATTGCCGCATTGGCACTCGGAATTTTTATTTTGAACCTTGGGGTCCCTGCACTGAACAAAAAAGTTCTAGTGGTCCCTGGTCAAAAAAACCACTGGTCTATAGGAACTAGTTAAGGCTGGATCTTTTTCTGGCTTGGGAATAACTGTAATGTTACTTTCAGCCCATGTATTTGGCAGTTTTCCATTTTGAAAGATATAATTTATTGCTTTGAGTAATGGAATTTTGATTGTGTGGCTTAACATTTTATAAAATTCAGCTATATAGCCATCCGGGCCTGGGGCTTTATTAATTTTCAAATTTTGGATGGCTGTTTCTAGTTCTTGTATATTAATATCTTTTTCCATAAAATCTTTATCATCTGAATTTAACTTGGCTATATTAGTGTTTTGTAGAAAGCTTTTAATGTTACCTTTATCTACAGGCCCGGCCTTATAAAGTTCTTGGTAATATCCTTTAAAAGACTTCTTAATTTCATTGGTGTCATTAGTAATTTCTCCCTCTTTTGTTTTGATACCAGTGATGATGTTTTTACTTCTTACTTTTTTAACTTTCTGGGCTAATAATTTCCCCACTTTGTTTCCTTTTTCAAAATATCTTTGTTTAGTAAAATGAAGATTCTTATGTATGGAAATTGCATCAATTCTTTCTAAGTTTTCTTTTTCTGACTTCAACTCCTTTGCTATTTTTTTTGACATGTTAAGTTTGACTTGTTTTTCCAATTACATATGTTCCTATCCTTATCTCTGTTCCTTTTTAGGAGCAATGACTCTTTCAGAGCAATTCCTCTAAAAAAGGCTTTAGCTGCTTCCCACACCATTATATCTGAGCTGGTAGAGTTGTTCACATTGAAAAAGGATTCAAGTTCCTTCTCTAATTTCTCTTTACTTTTGGCATTATTTAATAGTTTGTTGTTGAGAACCCAGGTTTTACTCCTTTTTTCCTTTATACTTAACCATAAAAAATGAGGGTATGGTCAGCATATATAAAGTTATCTATTTCCGTTTCACATCCCATATTTTCCAGAGGTTTTGAAATTAAGAACATATCGATTCTAGATGATGACTTGTGAGCTGTTGAGTAAAAGGAGAATTCTGTTTCTGAATTGTGCTTAAGTCTCCAAATGTCAACTAATTGGAAATTATTGATGGTCTTTTTCATCATATAGGTTAATGCAGTACTCTTGTTCTTATAACTCTCTATCTTCTTTTCACTTCTATCAGCTTTCAAGTTTATAACAGCGTTGAAGTCTCCTCCTAAGGTAAGGTCTCCTTCCACTTCCTTTACAAGGGTGTTGTGTAATTTATTGAAAAATTGTAAAAGCAGGTGATACCTAGAATAATAACTGCAGTAGATTACAATCTTAGTCCACTATGTCATTCCCTCTTTGACTATTCCATTCTAAAACACTTCTAATCTCTTTTTAAAATGCCCTCTTACACATCGTTTTGCACATTCTGTGGAAGGATAGAAGTGTGGGAGCCTTCCTGACCTCCTCAGGCAAGCCATTCCACAAGGTGGGAGCCACCGCTAAGAATGCATGTGAATGGACAACTGCCGATGTTACTCATTTGCAGGGTGGGACCTTTAGAAGGTTTTGCACAGATGAACAAAGCTGGCAAAGCATGGTTCTGGGGGTTAAACAGGATTTCAAACTTCAAACAGAGAATTTTTCAGTAAACGTATATAGCAAGTTTCAATGTTGTCTTCCAAAGGAAGTTAGCACCTTATCCTGTTTTCTACCTCTTCCTTGTGTTCCTTGAAAACAGGCATGGAGTTCAAATTTAAATTTAAGAATAGTGCCTTGAATGCACTTGTTGATATTACTGGAGACAACAAAATGACAATGGTCACTTGTCCACATGTGAATATAGCATTAAATAATCTGATGGCCATTTTGTGATGCCGCAGGACCTCCATGGACTAGCACTTCAGGAAGACAAAAAACAAGGGCAAAAGTGACTGGAGCACAAAAATGTTGTTATTTCTGTCATTTTGTCTCCCTCCGGTAGCTCAGTTATGAGAACTGAATTGGATCAACACAACCAGATTCCCAGGTACGAAATTGTATTGCAGAGGTTCTAACAGGTGGGATTCATTATCTTGTCAAAGCCAAAAGAGACAAAGAAAAGAAAAAAAGCCTCAGCTGGATTTTATCAGCTAACAGAGATCTTGGTTTAACTTAGCATTTGGAAATGCATACTGTAGCATTCTATTGAAAAGCCCCCTGAAATGATTTTTACACAATACCTCTGTATTGTGTAGAAACTACTCATCTAAAATTACCCTCTTTTGTAAAAGCACATTATCAACTGTGGCAAATGTATCTGTTTATGGTTTACTCATGGCCGCTTTGGCAATTGGACTAGATGGCATTGAAGTCCCTCCCCAAACCCCGCCCTCCTCAGGCTCCACCCCCAAAACTTCCCACCAATGGCGGAGGGACCTGGCAACCCTACCTCAATACCCTGTCCCTTAAAGTACAGTCTTAACTGTACTTTACGATAAGAATATGGATTGAATCCCCATTTTGTCATGGCAACAGGGCCACCCTTTACTGCGTGTTGCAGCCCAGGGCTGGCACCAGCATGCATTGCAGTTGCTCTGGCAACCATACACTCTTCTTCCAGCTTATTGCTCTCTTGTAGTATGTGAAAGGTTGTCTTTGCAGGACCCCTATCTTCTGGTATCTGTGTTCTGCTAGGTCTCATTTCTGCTATATGTATATCTACTGATCACCATAAAATACCACAGACTTATTTCCATAGGAGGAGATCTTTGTGAAAGAGCAGTTTTGTGATCAATCAGGTGTTTAAGATTAATGTGGCTTGAAGGCTATCAGTGGCAGAACTCTATTTGCTTCCAATTTTTAAGGGTAGCAACATCTAAAATGATTTTAGAGAGGAATCTGCTGTAAATATGCAGGTTACAAGTCTCCAAATATGTTTCTGTTTGGTTGGAGATCTATTGCTTTATTTTAAAAGTTCACAGCTGTTGTTTGTGTGTATTCAAAAGCATGTTATCCTTGCTGAAACTTTTAACTTCTACCTACTGCCTATTAGCTCACAAGTAAACTTTGTAACATAGAGTGCTGTTCCTTCTTACTTATTTTTCATTCATCATTTGAGAAGACTTGGTCCGAACATCCTCACCTCTGTGCTGTATCTCTCAAATGTTTGATTGTTGTCTATCCCTATATCTTGAACTGATTCAGCCAACATAAAAGTTTCTCCAGGTTGAATATTTTATTGTAGCAAAGTTCATGTGGAGTTGCAACAGAGGATAGAATCAACTTCTGTCAACAAAATGATTGCTTGGAGCTACTAAGTGTGTAAAACTTTTTTTTTTTGCATCAGTGTGCTTCCATGCACATTTGTCATGCTGTCATCACTGAATCCATTCCACATTTGTCATACCAATTCCCCTTTGGAGTAAACCTTGCAGATAATCTCTGGATTATCTGCCATTCACAGGTGTTGTACTATAATCAATCTTTCCCCTGTCAAAGAGCTGGTTTATTTTGTTGTACAAGGGTGCTGGGCATAGCTGGAAAAGTGCTTCAAGCATCATTTCAACAACAAATTAAGGCTACAGAAATAAAAGACCTTTCAGAGATGGGTTGCCTGCTGCTATGTAAGGAAAGCAGGGACAGCCATTGTATTCTTCCTTAAGGCTGTGATGTCCTGGAGTAATGGACAACCCTTTAAAATGAAGACACATGTGGCAACTCAGATGCAGGTTATGCTCTAAGGGTTGTTTGTAAAAAACCATTTATTATGGGTTAATCTGTGGAAGTAACACTGGTCTGGAAGGCATTGTTTCAACTCCATCACATTCTGTTTGCTTTAAAGTGTTACACATGAAAGAGGTTTCTACCGGCTTGTTCCTATGAGCTATATAGTAGAACGAGGGAAGCTCTGGATTTACAGCCATATACCACAGAGGCCTCCATGGGATTGCGTCAGGAGGTGGTGGTGAAAGATTAATGTCGATGTGCGGCATCTGCATGCATATTTCTGAGCTGTAACAACAACAGTGGGCAAAGGCAAACAAATTGAAAGATCCTGTGCTTTTTTTAAATTATTATTGCTTGCTCATATCAAAAAGCAGCTTTGACCCCTGATTCACATTTTGCATGTAGGAAGGTAATAAAACAAAACCAATTGTATGGCATTTAATTTCTTCCTCTAATATGTCTTGTAGAACTTCACGACTATGCATCTGCTTACGTTGTAGCTTTCCCCAACTCAGATCCCAAGAGTGGCTCTAAAATTGGATTTCATCTCTCCTGTTATTGAGAGATGACAAGTGCTTATTAATACCCGATTAATCACAAGGAAAACTTTCCCAAACAAGGCAGTGCAAAAGTCTATAAACTGCTAAACAATTGAGGAGATTGACAGTATAGAGAGCCAGAGTGGTGTCATGATTAGAATGTCGGGCCAGGAAATCTCAACTTCAGCCCCCCATGCTGGTGGGAAGCTCCCTGGGTAACCCCTAGGACAGTCTCTCACTAGCTCTCTCAGCCCAGCCTATGTCATAGGTCTTTTATGCAAGGCTGTTTCCTTCACGGTCACCCTGCACACTGCTTCGGGGCTTTGCTTTGCTTATGCATGCCTTTTCCAACCATCAGATGTCACCTCGCTCTCCCGCGTTTCTGTGTGATTTGTTCATGTTTTCTGAATGTGCCAGCATCCAGAAAACGTGGGCAAATCACGCGGAAACATGCTAGGAGAGTGAGGCGACCTCTGACGGTCGGAAAAAGCATGCATAATCAAAGCAAAACCCCAAAACGGTGGGGGGGGGAGGTTACCGCAAGGAAACAGCCATGCATAAAAGGCCATAGAGTTGTTTTGAGGATAAAATGGGGAGGAGAGAACCATGTACACTGCCCTGAGCTCCTTGGAGGACGGGTGGGATAAAAATGTACTAGATAGACAGATGTAGTATCTTATGGCAGTTGATAGATGTCATGACTTGGCATTCAGTATTTGACAGCTGACAGCTGTTGAGGTTTTTATATTTCATGCCTGCTAAAATCCAAATGATCAACTGTTGCCAAATAAGCCTAAAGTGCTCACATTTTGAGGAAATATTGTACAGTTAAGGTTTATGTTTGAATTTCTAATTTTTTACAACTTTAAAAATGTTTGTTTCACCTCCAGATGAATAAGGTCAGCCAGCTACATATTCTTTAGGGCAGGAATGCTCTGGAGGTATCACAGTAAGCCTCCCACATATTGTCCTGCCCCCCCCCCCATGTGAAACCAAGGCAGATGGTTCTATTGGCAGTTCCTGTTTTCACTCGAGGAGCAAACAACCACATTATCAAATGCCTTGAATGTTAGGTTGGGGAAACATTGTTTGAGCATGAACTCCACTGTTACATGAAAGCATAAACAGATTTTCCCTTACTCTTTTTTCCAAATTAGTAAATGTTGCATGAGGTGGGGAATCCCATCTTCCCCCTAGGGTTGCCAGGTCCCTTTACGCCACCGGCGGGAGGTTTTTGGGGCGGAGCCTGAGGAGGGTGGGGTTTGGGGAGGGACTTCAGTGCCATAGAGTCCAATTGCCAAAGCGGCCATTTTCTCCAGGGGAACTGATCTCTATCGGCTGGAGATCCGTTGTAATAGCAGGAGAGCCCCAGATAGTACCTGGAGGTTGGCAACCCTACTTCCCCCCATTTTCTTGCTGGGTGGCTCCCAGGCTCTGCTGAAGCCTCTGCAAAGTCTGCCATGGCTCCTGGGGTTGTCAGCTCTGGGTTGGGAAATACCTGGAGATTTTGGGGGTGGAGCTGGGAAGGGTGGGGTTTGGAGAAGGGATGGATGTCAGCAGGGTACAATGCCATAGAGTCCATTTTCCAAAGTAGCTATTTTCTCCAGGAGAACTGATCTTGATCACCTGGAGATCAGTTGTAATAGTGGGAGATCTCTAAGCAGGACCCGCTGCAGCTGCTGGGCTCTGACACAACCACCAACGACTATGCCAGGTGGAGGTAAGTACATTTTCTGCACTTGCACAGAAAACAATATTTTATTGGGGGGGGGATTTAAATCTCCTAACGTATTTTTGATGTCAGATTTTTCTGCAAACCTGAGAGGTCTTCCAAGTTTTCAGGACACTCACTGTTTAGTGTCAGAGTGACTCTGATCTGTGGATTTAGATATCTGCAGATGGAGGCCACGCTTGAGAAATAGATATATAGATTTATGTTATTATAGTCCACCTTTCTCATTGAGAATCAAGGTAGATTACACAATGTAAATCACAGTGCAATCAATAGGAAGATACATCTAATAAGCAACATAATAAGACTAGGATTGCAGAAAGTTGAAACAAAGCTGTTGTCTGAAAATAATTGTCCCAAAATTCTGGTGCCCCCTTCCCAAACCATGGATTTTAATACTGTTCTACCTGGAATAAATGGTAAAGGTGTCCTTCCTGAATCCCAAATCTGAAATTATAACAAATTTTTTTTCTTGGAGTACACCCCTAGTAGAGTACTACCACCAGAAAAGACCCAGTTACTGGATTTTCCCAGTATGATACTGGAAGAGATGGTCTCTGGTCCAACTTGGCTGGATGTGCATGTGTGAGAAAGAAAGCAGTCAGGGTCCTCTTGCCCTTCTTATCACTCTCCCCCCTCCTTTTTCCTTTTCCTGGTTCATCCATCACCATGAAGTATCACCTTGCTCCTAGTATATAGTTTGTGGATCCTATTTCCCCTCTTCTAACAGATGTTTGTGTTATTCTAAAAGCATATTTATCCTTTTTAAACAATCTCTACTCTCAGTGGTCCTAGCCTTTAGTAACTTTTCACCATTTGTCTTTGCTAAATAATTTCATAACTCCTGTAGTTGTTCACACTTTATTTGGTAGTGGTCTATTTCAGCCTAAAAGCCCATAAAACATGGCACAATAAGCGTTTGTTTTAATAGGAAACGTATTTCTGGCTGTAACTTTTTCCAGCCCACTGGGATGAAATTGCCAGGAAATGTACCCTTCACTCAAGGGATTCTCCCTACCAAATTTCAGACAGAAATTCAAGAGAAAGTCTTTTATAGGCAAGGAAAATTGTCACTAGTGAGCTACCACAAGGAAGCATGAATTGTTGTGAGCGCTTCGGCTTTTCCCAGTATCCTCAAGTGTGGGATACCATGGCCCTTTTCTCAATTTATGTAGCTATGAAAAGGAAACACTGCAGTGCCAGAACAAGATTAATTAAAAAAGATTTTAGGAAATGTTATGTATCCTTCCCCTTTTACTGATCAGTTTTAGTATATTAAAAACATCCTTGGTCGTGGAAAGTGTTGTCAAGTTGCAGCCAATTTATGGAGACCCCCTAGCATTTTCAAGGCAAGAGATGTTCAGAGGTGATTTCCCATTGCCTGCCTCTGCATTGTGCCCCTGGACTTCCTTGATGGTCTCCCATCTATGTACTAAGTACTAAGCTTCTGACATCTCATGAGTTCAGTCTAGTCTGGACCATCCAGGTCTGGGCAAACAACATCTTACACTTATCTAAATTGACCTTCATTTGCCACAGTGCTCCCTACACACCCAGTTTCAGAGTTCCCCCTGCAGCTCCTCACAGTCCATTTTAGTTTTCTTACCAAAATTCACCTCTTCTAAGCTGTTTCATTGTTGGGGAAACCATATGAGCTTCTGTGAATTTTCCTTAGCAGAAGAAAATGCATGATGATGAGGAGTAACAATTTTTGGTGGGAAAATGGAATGGACAGAAGTAAATCTCCCCCTTCCCCATGTAGGTCCCTCCGGTGGCTGGATTCTCTTAAACAAAATTACTGGGGGAAAGAATCACAAAGCTTCCATATAATGTGAAACTCTGCTGTCGGTAGCAAACCTTGGGTTTTCCTCTGCATAATGTATGAAATCTCAGTATTGATTCCTAATCCAGCTGTCCACAGGTATGCATAAATTTGTCTGAAATAGAGGAGTTTAAGAACACATGACTGGGCACAGGACTGCAGCCAAAATGAATATGTTAATCCTAAAAAATTGCACATCACTCTCATTGCGTAAACACAGTTTGGAGAAAAGAACGACCCCACGGAACTGACACTGACATTTTCTAGAACTCCAAGCCAAGATTCTAATGGAAATCAAGGAGCTGTTGGGTGGAGGGGGAGCGAAACCAAAGTCAATATAATTTCAGCCAAAAAACAAACAAACCCAGTTGCTCCCAGGGAAGTGACACAGTTAGTAGGAATGTGATCATTGTGCAGTTGTGCTTTTATTCCCTTGGTCTGTTCGGATTCTACCAATGCTAAATTAGTTGTAGTTCTATTTCTGGGTGGCAATGAGTATCAATGGCTGATGAAATTTAGAGTGGTTTTTAATGCGGTGAAGAACGGCAAGCTTTGATTGCCTTTTCAGAATTGATCTGTATAGCCGTCCCAGGTGAGCCTCTGTTGTTTGATCTCCTTCATTTAAATCCCTACATCGGTCATCTCCTTCCCTTTGTGGTATAAGTTTAAAGCCCTCCTGATGAATCTCTCCAGGTTTCTTCCAAACACATTCTTCCCTGACCTTGAAAGGTGAATTCCATCGCGTGCTAGTAGGTCGTTATCCAGAAAACATAGCCTGTGGTCTTTACATTGTTACCATACTGGTATTCACTTGTATCTGAGCTGCCTAGAAGACACAGTGATGTACGCTGGTATTGCCAAACACAGGCAACATTCTTGATTGTTGGCTCAGTGTTGATTTGTTTTTAAACGTATATGCCAAGCCAACCTTCTACACATAAAAATGCTTTAGAAGGCTTAACAGTGAACAGCACTGAGCTTCTGTAGTCTCTCACCCCTTTACCCTCGCTTTTCCTTTTAGGCAGTACCTATACTGCAGCTATATACATATGTGTATGAAAAGGGGCTGAGAACAGAGGGTGGATGGCTAAAGAAACGACTGCAGTATGGAACTATAATTGCTGTCCCCCAGGCCTGGCACTCAGCAACCCTTCCCCCACCTCATCCTACTGCCAAATCACATGGATAATCTTGCCATTTCCACACACTCATACCTGCCTAACATTATTGGATTTGTGACCGCATGTGGACCTCATGGTGAATTGCCTGCCTGGGGCAAAGGTTGTGGATATCACCTGTTGTTTAGTAGCTTGGTTACATAAGAACATAAGAAAGGCCCTGCTGGATGAGACCAACACCCATCAAGTCCAGCAGTCTGTTCACACAGTGGCCAACCAGGTGCCTCCAGGAAGCCACAAACAAGACGAGTGCGGCAGCACCATCCTGCCTGTGTTCCATCGCACCCAAAATAATGGCATGCTCCTCTGATACTAGAGAGAATAGGTATGCAGCATGACTAATATCCATTCTAATAGCCATGAATACCCCTTTCCTCCATGAATATGTCCACTCCCCTCTTAAAGCCCTCCAAGCTGGCAGCCATCTCCACATCCTGGGGCAGGGAGTTCCACAATTTAACTATGTGTTGTGTGAAAAAAATACTTCCTTTTATCTGTTTTGAATCTCTCACCCTCCAGCTTTAGCAGATGACCCCGTGTTCTAGTATTATGGGAGAGGGTTGATAGTGCTGGGGAGAAGTCAGGGGTTGTAGTGCATGTTGGTACCAATGATGTGGAAAGGAGTCGTTGTGAGGTTCTAGAAGCCAAATTTAGTCTCCCAACATCCTGGACCCCTCCTTCTTTCACTTGATTTCTTCACAGAGTAGATCAGGTATATCTTTGCTCCCCACATTGATCTATCTCCCTTTATTTTCCAAACCACACTTGTACCACACAGAGAGCTGGCACTTTCCTCCTCTCTGCTCTTTAGGCCCTTACATCTAGAAGATCGGACACTTCTGTCCCAACTGATTTCACTTCTGTTCTGTCCTATTCCCCATTTCCTAGGGTTGCCAGCTCTGGGTTGGGAAATACCTGGAGATTTTTTGGGTGGAGCCTGAGAAGGGTGGGGTTTGGGGAGGGCAGGGACTTCAGTGCCATAGAGTCCAATTGCTAAAGCGGCCATTTTCTCCAAGGGAACTGACCTCTGTCGCCTGGAGATCAGTTGTAATAGCAGTAATAGCAGGAGATCTCCAGCCACCACCTGGAAAATGGCAACCCTACTGATTTGATCATTATTTGTGTATACAATAAGCTGCCCAAGCAATATTCAATAACAGGTCTAGGGGTGCAGGGAAGTTAGAAGTCAAATCGGACTGTCTGAGAATGTGCATATATGAAACACTGTGCCGACTACACTGTACTGTGCTTTTTGAATGTGTGAAAAGTAAGCGGACTCTACAAAACTCTACTCCCTTGCATTCCCCACCCCCCACCCCCGGTCCTTCCAGATGATGCTCACTTTGCTCTTGCCACCCTGTCCCCTTCTCAGCTCATTTCCAGACTGCCATTTTGGGAGCAGTCCTAAGAAGGTTTACTTGGAAGTATGCCCTATTTTATTCAATGGGGCGTATTCCCAGGAAAGTGTTCTTAGGATTGCAGCCTCCATCACTAAACATTTTTGGTTGAGACTCTCAAAATGATCAAAATGGCTAGCTGAGACACAAATAAGCAGGGCTATCCTAGCATTTTATCACATAATATCCCCTAAATGATCAGTGTGGGGGATGTCATGCTGTATTTACTTAGGCTGTTTTGGAATATATGAGGCTTTATTACAAAGAATTACCAACCTGTTTGAGTAACAAACAGTGCATTCCTGAAGGGGGTCGAATGCTCTTAGGAGCTGGTGTGACCCCTACGTTGATGTCTGTGTAACTTGCCAGGTCCCTCTTTGCCCCTGCCGGGAGGTTTTTGGGTCAGAGCCTGAGGAGGACGGGGTTTGGGGAGGGGAGGGACTTCAATGCCAGGTCCCTCTTTGCCACTGCCGGGAGGTTTTTGGGTCAGAGCCTGAGGAGGACGCAAGTAGCACAGACATCAATGTAGGGGTCACACCAGCTCCTAAGAGCATTCGCCCCCCTTCAGGAATGCACTGTTTGTTACTCAAACAGGTTGAGGGGAGGGACTTCAATGCCATAGAGTCCAATTGCCAAAGCAGCCATTTTCTCAAGGTGAACTGATCTCTATTGGTTGGAGATCAGTGGTAAAAGCAGAAGATCTCCAGCTAGTACCTGGAGGTTGGAAAAAAAATAGACACCACTGTACTAGTATCAAGAAGATTAGGAAATCAGTACAGGAGTTAAATTCATTTAAAGTGCAAAAATAGACTTTTATGTGCTACTAAACTAGGATCTTACAACATACTACTCACATATTCATACACTATATACAATACACAATAAACCCAACAACATATGAGACATACAGTTAGACAACACGACACCATAAAGGTGACCAGTTTGAAGGAAATATAGCAGAAATATTTGAAATGTCTCTAGAAGAGTTCATACATCCTCAATTTTGCTTCTTTCTTGATTAGGTTTATGTAGGCGAAATCAGGTTCCCTTGTGAACTTTCCTGGATTGCAGTGGCAGTGCAGCCCTTGGATGTTGGTGTGGCCTCCTGCCAGCGTTCTCCCTGTGATATAGGGTTGCCAGGTCCCTCTTCACCATCAGTCAGAGGTTTTTGGGGTGGATCCTGAGGAGGATGGGGTTTGGAGAGGGGAGGGACTCCAATTGCCAAAGCGGCCATTTTCTCCAGGGGAACTGATCTGTATTGGATGGAGAACAGCTGTAATAGCAGGAGATCTCCAGCTACTACCTGGAGGTTGGCAACGCTATGGTGCAAGTCCCTGTGCTGGTGTCCTGGGAGGCATTCCCAGGGCATTCCAAGGGGCAAAGCTGCCTTTAGAAGATGTTGTTGACACCATTCATGTATAATTAGTATTAGGTTAAAATCTACCACATGGGTACAAAAAAGGGGAGACTGCAATATTCGAAGGAACAAAGAGCCATTTTCTATTAATTTAAAAGGTAAGAAAGGAATATGTTATAGAGCTATTTTTTCTTATTTATGCCTTAAAGGAATCCAGTGAGAAGGATTTCAATTTAGCCTGCACTTGCTTTTCATTCATACAAGAAAGCCCCAGGTATTCTGCAGCATAAGTAGAATTTTAAAACATGATGATCAATAGAAGGTGTAATGGGTGCTACTATAGATCCCACTAGTCATTTTTTAAACCTCAGCACAAGCAGTGGACAGTGATACTTTCCTCTTTAAAAAACCGTGAAAGCTGCTTTAGACAGTCCCACTCCTATGTTAGTGCTGCTGGAAAATGGCAGCCTTCTACACAGAAGCCTTACCATGCAAAAATGACCTGTGCCTACTATTTTCACCACTATTGAAATATCCCTGCCAGGGGAATGCAGTTATTGCACCTTTATTGATTTGACGCAGAAGAGAACCATAGCAACTTCTGTCACAGATTAATGTGAACTGAATCAGAAAATACACTGGCTTGTGTCCTTTCTCAAAAGAAGAAATAGAAACAGTCAGATAAGTCAGTGGTGGGCAGAATCAGAATCAAATGCTAAACTAGGGCTGTCAATTCAGTTCGGTCCGAATTGAAAATCAACCGAATTTCCCCTGATTCGTTGCTTTTCTGTTCGGACGGATCCGAACTCAAAACTGGCGGGCAACTGGGGGGGCCGAATTCAGCGAGTTCGGGAGTTCGCGAATAAATTCGGCCAATTCGGCCGTCAGTAAGCAGCATAACCGTCAGTAAGCAGCATTCTCCTCCCCCGGCCAATCGGTGGGCAAGCTGGGTCTTCTTCTGGCCAATCAGTCAGGATTGAGTACTGGAGGAATCAGCTGATGTGCGGCCCGGCCAGGGAGAGAGAGAGAGCGAGCGAAATCCTCGTGTGTGTGTGGGGGGTGCTTGTGCACATTCGCTCCTTTCTGTGGCTGCAGGGGGCGCATTTTTTGGGGTGCACACACAAAACTTTCACTGGAACTTCAGATGAAGCTTCTTAAGGTACCCCCCAAGTTTTGTAAACATTGGGTCAGGGGGTCCCGAGATATGGGTTCCCCCCTTTTTCTTTCCATGGCTGCAGGGGGCGCATTTTTGGGGGTACAAATCCCAAACTTTGAGCGGAGTTTCAGACCAGTGTTCTTAAGATACCCCCCAAGTTTTGTAAACATTGGGTCAGGGGGTCTCGAGATATGGGCTCTCCCCCTTTTCCCTCCCCCCCTTTTCCATTTATGTGGCTGCAGGGGGCGCTTTTTTGGGGATATAGCCCCCAAACATTTAGCATAGCTTCAGTGAATTATTCTTAAGATACTACCCAAGTTTTGTAAAGATGGATTCAGTGGGGGCAGAAATATCGCCTCCCCCCCTTTTCTCTTTCCATGGCTGCAGGGGGCGCATTTTTGGGGGTGCAGACACAAAACTTTCACTGGAACTTTAGATTAAGCTTCTTAAGGAACCCCCCAAGTTTTGTGAACATTGGGTCAGGGGGTCCCGAGATATGGGCTTTCCCCTTTCCCCTTTCCCCTATTGGGATGAATGGGGCAGCCGATCCGATCCTGTGTGCATCTCTCCAGAGCAAAACGTTCCGTGCCTAATTGGAATCATCTTGGATTACAGCCCGTCCTGATGGAACAGAAAACAGCCACAGTAAGACCCCTTTGGGGGCTTTAATCTATAATTTTTCTCCGGTGTATGTGTGTGTGTGTGTGGGAAAGCAGAGTCTGTGTGTGTGTGGGGAGGGAGCAGTTTCTGTGGGTGGGTGGGGGGAAGCCAAAGGGGGCTTTCGTCGGTTCTGCCTGGGGTGTGTGTTCCCCCTCGAGTCTCTCGCTCCCTGGTTTGAGGGGGGAGGTTTCAGTTGTGTGTTGCAAAGGTGTTGTTTAACAAGGTTGTGTTTGCAGTTGTTTTGCTAATTTCTCCGCTGTTGTCGGGCTGGGAGCTTTGTGCGTGAGTGGCAAGCTCTGCTGAGAGATGCACAACATTAAGGGTGGGGGGGGACCCCTTTCAGGGCCCATATCTCAGCCCCCCCTGACCCAATCTTTACAAAACTTGGGGAGTCTTTCAATAAACGTCCTTTGAAGCTCTGCCAAAAGTTTGGGACCTCTAAGCCCAAAAATGCCCCCCCCAGAGCCGCGGAAAGGCGCGGTTGTGTTTTTAATGGCTTTATTCGGCCGAATTTGTTTCCGAACTTTGAATTCCCGCCGAATTGAACGGATCCGAAGTGGGGGAGTTCGGACTTCGGCACGTACCGAACCCACAAGGGCCAAATTCGGCCGAATCCGAACTGTACCGAATTTTTTTTTTGACAGCCCTATGCTAAACCAACAGAGATATCCTGCTCACCTACTTGTGGTTTCAACCACAACTATCCCCACTCCCTGGTACTTGGAGTGCTGGTTGTTAGGAGCCATTTCAGCTCTTGGTGCTTGTTGTGTTTGATTGAATTGGATGAGCAGATGGTAAAAGTAAAGGTCCCCTGTGCAAGCACCAGGTCATTCCTGACCCATGGGTTGACGTTTACTAGGCAGACTTTGTTTACGGGGTGGTTTGCCAGTGCCTTCCCCAGTCATCTTCCCTTTACCCCCAACAAGCTGGGTACTCATTTCACTGACCTCGGAAGGATTGAAGGCCGAGTGAACCTTGAGCCGGCTACCTGAAACCGACTTCCGTCAGGATCGAACTCAGCGAGCAGAGCTTGGACTGCAGTACTGCAGCTTACCACTCTGCACCACGGGGCTCCTCAAGCAGATGGAGAGGTTGTGAAATTTCAGTGCAAAGTCCATGTCTTCAAGTAGGGTTGTCCTCAGCTCTTCCCAGTAGCTGACTGAGTGTCATCAGACCTGGAGGGTTTGCTGATTCACACAAAACCCCCTCACCACATTAAGGTATGCATCCATGAGGGGGGTTATTTATTTACAAAATTTATATCCCATCTTTCTGCCCTTGCAAAGGCCACGAAGACCACTAACAATTTAAAAACATGCAAGATAAAATTACATTATAAAACCATTAAAATTACCCCCCCCAAACATACATCATTAAAACAATATTTAAAAGAGTTTAAAAAACAGAGTTAAAATACATACAAAACATAAAAACCTTGGTTAGGAAGGAGGGGTCATTGAGGGAATGGCAAACAAAACAAAAAAGTTCTTCATCCACTGGCAGAAGATGGCAACAGAAGGGGACAGATAAATCTCCTTGGGGAGAAAGTGCCACGATTTTGGTGCCATGACTGAGAAGATCCTCTCCCAGGTTGCCACCTCCCTAACTTCAGAAGGTAGGGGCACCTGAAACAGGGCCTCTGAAGATGACCATAATGGTCCTGCAGGTTCTTCATCAATTAGGCAGTCATTCAGATGTTTTGGTCCTAAACCATACAGGGATTTGAAGGTCAAAACCAGCAACTTGAATTGAGCCAAGAAACAGATTGGGATCCAGTGTAAATAGGCCAAGACTAGAGAGATACGGTCCCTATGGTCCACTCCAGTCAACATCCAGCTACAGCATTATTTATTTAATTTATTTAAAATATTTATTAGCTGCCTTTCTTTCTACGGAGTTCAAGGCAGCTTACAATATTAATAAAATACATTGGGGAAAAATTAAAAAAACATAAAACCAAACTTTCAAATCACAATTTAGGACGATTTTCAATTAAATGCAGTTCTAAACAAAACGGTCTTCAGCTGCCTCCTAAAGATTGAAAGTGAAGGGGCCTGCCTGGTGAAGTTGTTCCCTAATTATGAGGCTGCCATTGAACAGGCCCTCTCTTGTGTACGGATCAGACGAGCATCTTTGATTGATGGGACAGTCAGGAGGGCCTCTCCCTGTGACTGTAATTCCTGGGCAGAAACATATGGGAGAATACGGTCCTTCAGATACTCTGGTCCCAAACCACACAGGGCTTTAGAGGTTAAAAACAACACCTTAAATTCAGCTTCGAGAACAGATCAGAAGCCAGTGTAATTGCTGTAATATTGGAGATCCAGAGTCCCAGTAGCTGGCCCCAATAAGCAGTCTAGCCGTAGCGATCTGACTAGCTGCTGCTTCCAAATACTCTTCAAGGGTAGCCCCAAGTACAGTGCATTGCAGTAGTCCAGACTAGATCTAACCAAGGCATGTATCACTGTAGCTAGATCTGACTGACTCAGGAATGGACATAGCTGACGCACTAGCCAAAGCTAGGCAAAAGCACTCTGGACCACCACAGCCACCTGGTTTTTTAAGGTGACTGCTGTGTCAAGCAGCCCTCCCAAACTGTAAACCTGGCTTTTCTATGGGAATATAATCCCATCCAAAACGGGAGAGAACTGAAGTCCCTGATCTGCCTTTCTGCTAACCTAGAGAACCTCTGTCTTGTCAGGACTAAGTTTCATCTTGTCACCCTCCCTCACAGGCGTGATTAATACTGCTGCTAGGGAGGACTGAGCAATCATTTTGGGATGAGACAGAATGATGAATCATCTTGTAGTTAGGTGCAGGGGTGCCGTTAATCCTGATCTTACCAAGTGGCATCATTATTAGGATCACTGTTTCACAGACTCGTGAAAGAATACCCTTCCTGGTTAGAGTGATATACTGTAAATTGGTACTTCATTTAAACCAATACAACTTTCTGTAAATTGATGCAGTAAGTTTAACAAGTGCATATGATGTCATTGTATATTTATTCACTCAGATGGCATCAGCTCTGCATGCACTCTTAGGTCTGATTTAACCGTGGTGGTGACGGGGAAGAAGAACTTACAATGTGACTTTTCATTTGCACAGCTGTCAAGAAATAAAGTCCCTTAATCTCTTGTTAGCTATTTTTCAACAATGGTTCAGGCTCTGGTCCTATTTGAAATTATACTGGTGATATTAAATGGGAAACAGCTGGAATGTAGGCATGATTTGCGGAGCTGTGAACTGTTCCATCCCCAGAAGGTAAACTCCAGGTGTCTTTAGTTTATCACTATCCTCCCAAAACTTCAAGGACAAACCTCCTTAGCCCATTGCTTAAACGCATTCAATTATTGAACCTTATCGTTGTCACATGGCCTGGACCGTGAACGCACTAGCAACTTACCTCGCAATTTAAACGTGTCCACTACACAAGCATCCAACATGACTTTAAATTTCTGTTCCCACCGCGCCACCTTTCTCCACTGCATTTGATAAGCCAGGATCAAATGAAGACCGGTGTGCTCCCACGTATGCCCAGTCGGCGCTCGAAGCAAGGACGGCGATTGGTCCAGCGTCAGGGAGGCGGGGGGGGAGTGGGGGGGGCTGGCAGCAGGAAGTGGATTGAACACAGATTGCATGTTCGCACTTTAAGGCTCCGGGTGAGGAAGACCTTTCATTTTATTAATTCGCCGTATAAGCGGATGCTCTTAACGCGGAGAAATTGTGCTCTGGAGACGTCTCTGGAATCCTTCGGTTGAGATGAAGTGCGAACATGCAAGGAAAGCCCGCAGAAATCGGAGCTGCAAACACGCAGTGCAGACATGGTTCTGGTCAGGAGGAAGATGGACTGTAGCCAGTCTTCGCTCCTTCCTATCACATCATAACCCTTAGGTCACATGGTCAAGCAACAGATACATAGTTACTTTAGATCATTTTCCTGAATTCTGATTGGATCCCTGATCCCTCATGTTGCAGGTAGTCTACCTTGCAAGGTCGGTTTTGCCATTTTGTGACTGACTCTGTCGGGTGGAATCCAAGGACCTAGTAAAAAATATTTACCTCAAAGGAGGATAAAATCTGTTCTCTTCCTCCCTCACCTCCCTGGTACATAGAATTTATTTTCACCAACACTAATAAAGCAAAGAGTGAAACCTGCCATTCTGATAAAGTTCAAAGTTAATGCCCTGGTTCCTCCATCACTACTCAGTATGTGGAATCAGTGGGGGCCAGAAATGCAAGTGCTCTCAAAGATTGTTTGCATGTGGTCTGGCCCACTAGGGAGCATATGTTTGCATCTGGTCGTGGTAGAGAAGAGGAACTCTCAATATCATACCCTGGCATTGTACTTACATTTATTTATTTGCTTTATTTACAGCTAGGGTTGCCATCCTCCAGGTGGTGGCTGGAGACCTCCCGCTATTACAACTGATCTCCAGCCAATAGAGATCAGTTTACCTGGAGAAAATGGCCGTTTTGGCAATTGGACTCTATGGCATTGAAGTCCCTCCCCTCCCCAAACCGCACCCTCCTCAGGCTTTGCCCCCAAAATCTCCAGGTATTTCCCAACCCGGGGTTGGCAACCCTATTTACAGCCCACCTTTCTCATTGAGATTCAAGGTAGATTACATAGTGTAAATCAATGTTGTTAAATAGCACAAGAGATCTAATAAGCAATAAAATAGGACTAGGATCACAAAAATTAGAAACAGTTATCAGACATAATATGTCAAACACAGAAAATGGAATGAAAACAACTACATATGAACTAGCTATATGCGCATATTGTCCTGGGAATGATCTAGGGAGTACTCCAAGAACTTTGAACACTACCACCAAACACAAAAATATAGTCCTTCATCAATAATATCGCTGCCTTACATTTTTCAGAGCTTTATTCTGCAGTCTCTTTACTCGCCTGCTGGTCCTTGGCAGAGTTCATGCATGTGTGTATTCACATCTAATGAATTCAGAGGCATGAACTAAAGATTACCAAAGGAAGAGCCAACCAGAATACTTCTTCAGATCACTTTAGTCAGCTGAGTTGCATCTCCTACTCATGCTCTGTGATCAAATTAATGAGGAGTAGCGCACGCACAGACAAAGCCTCCCTGTGGCACATAAAAGGGTATCATCCTCAACAAAAGTTGTGAGAGATTGAAGCTCCTCAGTGATTCAATATGCAACTGAATCACCCATACAGGAATTTTGCTCTTGAGGGTGGCACACCGTGAAAGAGAATCCCACTGACTTGATTTAGTGAGCTATAATGAGGCGCTGGTGACAGGACACCTGCGGTGGAAGGATGTTGAACTCTGCAAATTGCTAGGCCAATCGATGGAGGAAAGTTGTGCATCCTATTGCATTTAATAGACTTGGGGATCCTGAATCCAAATGTGGATGGTAACGGGCCATTTGAAGCTCCTTTTGGTTGGAAATATTTATTTTATTCATATAGATTGTCTTTCTTCAAAGAAGCTCAAGGCAGCATATAGAAGAAGAGTTGGTTTTTATATGCCGACTTTCTCTACCACTTAAGGAAGACTCAAACCGGCTTACAATCACCTTCCCTTCCCCTCCCCACAACAGACACCCTGTGAGGTGGGTGGGGCTGAGAGAGTGTGACTGTGTTAGAATTGAGCCTTACTTCTTAGTATCTGCTGCCGATTCAGAGGGATTGGATCGTTTGGTTATGGCCTAATGAAAATATAGTAAGTCACACACACGCACAAAAATAGACAAAGTCCTTTTGTCTTAGTCGAACAACCTTTACTCACTAAATCAGGGATAGGGTTCACGGGAGGTAAAACAAATAAATTCTTTCTACATCTCTACAGTTACCTATACTGCCAGATGCTTCTGGCAGGCACTAAGCTTAAACACGAGGCATTTCTAGATATAAGAATCGCCCCTCCATCCTTCCAGGTTGATGGTCAAAAGTTAACTAGGACTGTGCTTTCTCTACTAAAACAAAGGATATAAGAAGCACAGTAAAATGCAGATTCACTTGTGTACGTGACAAGCGGCATGTCTCCAACAGATGCTCTTCACTGACCAAATGCTAGATTAACATATTACAGGTTACATCATACCTTTGAGCTGGTTAACCTCAATATTAACCCTTGCCTGTCTGAAATGAAACAAAGCTCGCTACCTAATGCTCAACAGACTGGCCCAAGGTCACCCAGCTGGCTTCGTGTGTAGGAGTGGGGAAACAAATCCAGTTCACCAGATTAGCCTCCGCTGCTCATGTGGAGGAGTGGGGAATCAAACCTGGTTCTTCAGATCAGAATCCACCGCTCCAAACCACCGCTCTTAACCACCACACCATGCTGGTTCTGCCCTCCCCCAATTTATCCTCACAAGGATCCCCATGAGAGAGGTTTAACAGGAATCAGCTACGTGAGACAATGACAGTTCCATGAAAGGAGATTCCAGCATTCTCCCTGCCCCCCTCCAAATCAGATATACTGGGCCCCTGATTCTGATCAGATTGGTGGCACCAGAGGAAGCTGAGGTGTTTCCTCTCATGCCGTTTCCCTGAAATATAATCAACTAAAGATGCCTTGCAGTTGTATCTACTAGTTAATTAAATTAAACCATACTTTCTTCCTTGGTCACATTTGCTCAGCCTCACCTACCTCAGAAGATTGTTGTGAAGAGTAAGTAAAGGCAGAGAGAACCATGTATGTTGTCCTGAACTTGCTGGAGGAAGGATAAGCATTTGAAAGAGATCCTTTAGTAACAACTCATGAGCCAGATTTAAAATCCCATTTGAATTCGTTTAGACCTAACCTGAGCAAGGCAGTTCAAACGCAGTTGTTCCCTCTTCTGTGACTGGTAACATTAGGGTTGACAGGTCCCCCTTTGCTACCGGCGGGAGGTTTTGGAGGTGGAGCCTGAGGAGAGTGAGATTTGGGGAGGGGAGGGACTTCAATGCCATACAGTCCAATTGCCAAAGCAGCCATTTTCTCCAGGTGAACTGATCTCTATCGGCTGGAGTTCAATTGTAATAGCAGGAGATCTCCAGCTAGTAGGGCTGTTGAAAAAAAATTCAGTAAAATTCAGATTCGGCAAAATTTGGCCCCTTTTTATTCGGGAAATGCTGAAGTCCGAACTCCCCCGCTTCGGGTCCGTGCAATTCGGCATGAGGTCCAGAGTTCAGGGAAAAATTCGGCATGAGGTCCGGAGTTCAGGGAAAAATTCAGCCGAATAAAGCCATTAAAATCACAACCACACCTTTCTGTGGCTCCAGGGGGGCATTTTGGGGGTAGAGGTCCCAAACCTTCAGCGTAGCTTCAAAGGACCCTTCTTGCAATAACCCCCAAGTTTTGTAAAGATTGGATCAGCGGGGGCTGAGATATGGGCCCCGAAAGGGGTCCCCCCTCCTAATGTGCGTTTGCAATTAGCAGAGCTTGCCACCCACTCGAAGCTCCCAGCCCCGACATACAGCTGAGCTGTGGGGAGCAAGGGCGGGGCAGGTGTGAAGAAGTTTGCAAACCATGCAGAGCAACACAACCATGCAAACCATCACGTTTGCAACCATGCAAAGCAACACCTGACGCCTGGGAGTTTGCAAACCATGGAAAGGGACAGAAGAAGTTTGCAAACCATGCAAAGCAACACAACCTTGCAAAGCAACACCTTTGCAACCATGCAAAGCAACACCTGACGCCTGGGAGTTTGCAAACCATGGAAAGGGACAGAGGCATGCTAGCTAAGCATCAGGAGCAGGAGGGGGTGGAATTTCCCCTTTTGCATCGGACTCGGGACCAGGCAAATGCATTCTTTAAGTCACAATTTGAAAACAATTTTTGAGCAAGCATCAAAATAGACCTAACCGATCTTATGAATGAGGGAAAACCTGAGGACACACAACTGAAGCCCCCCCCCCAAACCAGGGAGAGAGAGACTCGAGGGGGCACCCCCCCAGACAGAATGGGCGAAAGCCCCCTTTGTCTTCCCACCCACAGAAACTGCTCCCTCCCCACACACACACAGACTCTGCTTCCCCCCCCACACACACACACAGGAGAAAAATTATAGATTAAAGCCCCAAAGGGGTCTTACTGTGGATGTCTTCTGTTCCATCAGGAAGGACTTGGAGGACTGGGTAATCCAATACGGTTCCATTTAAGCACGAGAGGTTTTGCCTTGGATTTGCCGCTGTCGAGATGCACATAGGATCAGCTGATCCCATTCATCCCAATAGGGAAAGGGGGGGCATATCTCAGCCCCCGCTGATCCAATTTTTACAAAACTTGGGGATTCTTTCAAGAAGGCTCCTCTGAAGCTACGCTGAAAGTTTGGGGGCTGTACCCCCAAAAATGCACCCCCTGCAGCCACGGAAAGGAGCAAATGTGCACAAGCACCCCCCCCCACGGGGATTTCTCTCTCACACAAACAGATTCTCTCTCTTTCTCTCCCTGGCCAGGCCACGCAGCAGCTGGGCTCATGCACTCAATCGCGACTGATTGGCCAGAAGAAGACCCAGCTTGGCCACCGATTGGCCGGGGAGAATGCTGCTTACTAACTGACGGTTATGCTGCTGCGCCGAACCCCGAATTTGCCGAATTTATTCACCAAACACCCCGAACTCGCTGAATTCGGTTCCCCGTTTTCCCGCCTTTTTTGAGTTTGGTTCCATCCGAACTAAAAACCGCCGAATCAGGGGAAATTCGGCAGTTTTTTGGTTTGGGACGAACTGAATCGACAGCCCTACCAACTAGTACCTGGAGGTTGGCAACCCTAGGTAACATCTATTATTTCCCATTTCTCCAAACAGCCCCCTCTCTAAATTCAGTACTGTGAGTATTAATGTTTCACAGGAAATAAATTATACTGTTGTTCTATCACTCTGTAAGCAGTATTATATATGCATTTTTCATGGGAAACACATACAGTGATATTCCTCTCTACAATCAGGGCATGATTGCTACTTCTCACGAATGACAATATTCAGCACCCAGAACTATGTGATTGAGCACACCAGTTCACATCCAAGGTGATCCTAGTTGAGGTTTTCATTTGTCCTTAACCCTCTCTAATGCATCATTTTAAAAAAAGCAAATGTACTGATTTTTCTATTTCAACAAAATGAAAGGGCAATGCTGGAAAACTAGCACATTTAGGCTGCATTCCAACGAACTCTTTTTCCAGGAGTAATCTCAAGTACATGAAGTAGGACTTACTTCTGCATAGACCTGCCTAGGATTGCTTCCTCAGTGAAGGAAAAAAATATTCATGAGTGTCTTGTGTTACCTCAAAGACTAACTCGTTTTTATGCTGGCACAAGGTTTTATTGACTGTCCCTAATCCATCAACGTTTATGTTAGAATACAAAGTTGTTAGCCTTTAGGGTGCCACAAAAATTAGGGTTGCCAGGTCCCTCTTCACCACCGGTGGCAGAGGGCAGAGCCTGAGGAGGGCAGGGTTCGGGGAGGGACTTCAATGCCATAGAGTCCGGTTGCCAAAACAGCCATTTTTTCCAAGTGAACTGATCTCTATCGGCTGGAGTTCAGTTGTAATAGGAGGAGATCTCCAGCTAGTACCTGGAGGTTGGCAACCCTACTCCCACCAGTGGCAAAGAGGGACCTGGCAACCCTAATTGTCAGGTTTTCTGAGCTGGCATTTTACTTCTCAGCAAGCACACTTTCCTCCCAGCCGATTTCTTGGCTGGAATCAAGTGAGGAAAAACCCCTCGAGTGATCAGAAGTAAGGAAGTTGCTGGCTAAAGATGGAGAAAGAGAAGAATCAGGCAGTATCCCCTGCCTGTGCATGGAGGGTATGTAAAGGGGCATGAAGGGGTGAAATGAATGGCAGAGAAGTCAGAAGCACCCAAGAGACTAGAAAAACACATGCAAGAAGAGAGCAAGGTAATCAATCCACAACTGTGCACAGTCTCCCTCTGACCACAAGTCGATTTGATCAGGCAAATTGAACGCAATGCCTCACCTAATTAAATTCAATGTTTTCTAATAAAACGACTCCCTCCTCCCTTTTTTCTATTCTCTGCTTTATAAAAGATTTTGTCAGACTTGAATGAATCTCTCTGGGAGTAATGTATAATTCCAGGCTCCCCCCCCCCCTTTGTGCATTATTCTGAGAGGTTGAAATTGCTGTAAGAAGCCATTTATTTCTGGTCAAGGGCAAATGCACTGTAATCTAATGAATCTGGACAGAGGCCGCTTTTGCCCTGAACGTATCTAGGTTAATGAAACAAACAGCCCTAGACATAAAAGAACAAGTGATATTTTATTTAACTTTTTCTCAGAATACCTAATCCTGACAAAGAAATGTGTGTAGAGGGGAGGGAAATGGTGTGTCACACATTGTAATAAAGCCTTTGGATTCCTCTGTCCTCTGTGTGTCTGTATCCATCTGAGTTATGCCACTCAGTCACGGCCCTTCCTCTGTCTCAGCTGAATGCAGACTCCTGCATAGCCCTTCAGCAAAGTGAATAGTTGGGTTTTTAAGAGTGGTTGCATATGTTTCATAACTTTGCATATTCCACCCCCAGGATTCAGTGTTTAATTTTTTTTTTTTTGCATTTAATGCAGCTGCTAAAGAAAGAAGCACTGCCAGAAAAACAAAACAAAACAGGCAGCAGCTGTAGATATTATTCTTTTTAGAAACATTGTCCTAAGGCAATTCAAACCTGAATGTCTTTTTTACAACTAGCTGATCCCTGTGTAAACCAACTTCAAACAGATTTTTTGTCACATACAGTTTTAAGGACCAGAGAGCAGGGACAGGCAGCCTTTTTGGCCTGAGTGCTGAAGAAAATGGAATCTCTGCCTGTTAGGGTTGCCAGCACTGCTTCAGCAAATGCCAGGAGATTTTGAGGGCCATGACTAGGGAGTGTGGAGTTTGGGGAGGACGGACATCACATTCAAGTGATGCTGTAGGAATTTCCCCTAATCTATATGGTAAAGAGTGTAGAGACATGGGGAAATTTGTACAGATTTTATAATGAAGTCATTTTCCCCCTCCTGCTCCTCAGTTTCTCGAGGGTCGGGGATTGAGGACCAGGGTGGGTGTTTACCCACTGTTGGCAGGCAAATTGTAAGCCTACTCCTGTGAAGATGCTGATGTGCTGGCAAACAAGAAACAGGGAAGGGTAGATGGAATTACTGTAACTGGCTACACTTACTTGGAGGAAGCTGACCCTCCGTAGTGCTGCCAGTGATTCAGGGGTTCCACTAGAAGCGGCATAGGTCCAAGAGTCAAAAACATGTCTGTTGCCTTCTCCCATTCTGCTATTGTAGCAGTGCTGCCAGAACCTCAGAGGTTTGCCTTAGTCCTGGTGCAGAGAACCAGTTACACAAGATGAGCAGAATGGTTGGGCATGCCACTGTTTGCCATGTGTCCTAGGGGTTGCCTATTCAGATGTCTGAATAGTTTACCTCAGTCACACACACACACACACACACACACACACACACTGACACACAGGACAGAAAAAAATATGGTAAGAAGTAGGAACAAAAGGCCATAACATTGAAGAGGTAACAATAGGTTGTGAAATTTCAATGCAAAGCCCATGCCTACAAGTAGGGTTGCCAGGTCCCTCTTTGCCACCGGCGGGAGGTTTTGGGGGTGGAGCCTGAGGAGGGCAGGGTCTGGGGAGGTGAGAGACTTCAATGCCATAGAGTCCAATTGCCAAAGCAGCCATTTTTTCCAGGTGAACTGATCTATATCGGCTGGAGATCAGTTGTAATAGCAGGAGATCTCCAGCTAGTACCTGGCGGTTGGCAACCTTATCTACAAGATAAAAAAGAGACTGGAACATTCTCAAGAGCAGATGCTGGTGAGAATGTTAGCATTATAGTGCAACAGAAATTCAGCTCCAATTAAGTATAGAATAGAATTCAATTAAGTAAGGCTCACCGCGTTTGTTCATCCCAGTTCTTTGGAATATACCACCACGTGGTTTGCCTGCTGTTAGATTCTTAAGGGCTTACTGCTACCATTCAGAGGGAATGGATCGTTGATCCTGGTCTATTGAAAATAAAGCTGGACTCACACACGCGCACAAAAAGACACAAGACGTTTGTCTTGGTAATAAACAAGATTTACTCTAAACTCAGGGTAAAGGGAAATCACTGGGAGCAAAACAAATAATCCTTCCTACATTCTAGGTTTCCTATGCTTGCCAGAAGCATCTGGCAGGCGCTAAGCTTACTCACAAGTAGGCATTCTTAAAGGACGAGAAAGCCTCTCCATCCTAGCAGGTTGGCTTCCAAAAAAGAGTAGTAGGGAACTGAACTACTTTCACTTCCAAACAAAGGATATCGAAAGCAGTTAAACATGCAAATTGTCGTATAAGGCACGATTGCAATGGCCACCATACTGACCACGGTCAGTTACAATATTAACCCTTAACTGTCTGACATGTATCAAAGCTCGCTATCTAATACCCAACACCTGCTTATACATATTATTTCACAACTCCTCATCTTTCTAGAGCTTTTTGTTTAGCTAGATTGAATGCTAACCCCTCAATGGTTATGCAGGGCAGAATTTTGAATATACCATATTCAGACAGGACCTGTCCTTGCTCTTCTTGCTCTATCGATTCACTAGCTCATGCCCTTTTGGAATGCCACTTTTACGAGGAACTTCGATTACATTATATTTCCCCCCTTTTAACTTACAAATCTAATGCCTCTGTGTCTGACATAATGCCTTTTCTACTAAGCGATAGGGATCCCAAGGCTACATTGTCAGTGGCAAGATTTGTTTCAGTCCTTATATCCCTCAAACACTAGTTATATGCTGCTCAAGATCAATGGATCAAGGAGCTTCTAAAGGACAAAAGGAAAGGAAAGGAATTAAGTAAGGAATAGAATATACTGTTAAATTTGGGTTTAGCACTTCCTTGCTGGAGGATTTCTTTGGAGTCTTATCGTTGGTGGCTTTGAAGTCTCCTGTACAGGCTCAAGCATTCTCTTCTTGAGCTCTGGATGTTGCTGTTTTTAATCTCAGATTTGTTTCCATTTCTTCTCTTGCCAGAAAAAATATGTGTCTTTGTCCTTTATAAATAACAGAAAGCCATTCTTGCCATGTGATGGCATACATCTCACTGGAGAATAAGCCGGTGAATGATCCTACAATTTTAAGATTGATATTAATAGCTGCTGCTGTTTATGGATCTCGTTTATTACATTCATTACAGGGCTTAGTACCTTGGTCTCTGTTGGATAGTCTGTCATTGCTAGTGGGCTATCTCTAAGTGAGGAGGGACTTCCCACTCAGGGCCTGTGAGAGAAATATTGTCATCCAGGTTGGTATGGATGATACATTGGAGTGGTTTTAGCTGTGAGCTGTAGGGGCAACAAGCGGTGATCTGTCGCTTTCTCTGTGGGGCTACTCTTGGGGCTCCATCTTGCCATGTCAATTGTATTTTTCAATTCATTGGATAACTGTTGCTGTTTTAGGAACGTCTCATAGTTGTCATTTGGACCTTTTCTGCATGCTGGAGTTACTCCTGATTTTCTTGGGAGTCGATCCACAAGCACCGGAATCGGTTTGGGCAGGGTTCTTCCACGTCTGCCCTCCTTGTGCATTTTTACAGCCAACTCAAAATCAGCTTCCAGAAAAAGATTGGGTAAAAAACAACAACAACAACTCAAAAATCTCCTGCATCATATGTAGTTTGACCTTAAACCTAGACCATTATTGTGGATATATTATCTCCTCTAGAAACCTACAATATGGGGTAACTGATGGGACTTGCCCAAGGCTAGGGTTGCCACATTCTTGCCAATTTCCACTTTTTGTTCATCTGCTAAAGGCACGGGTGTCCACCTGTGCCCTTTGCTGGTGAACAAAACCCCCAAATTCTACTGGTGCCGTTTTTCCTGTACAGCAGTGTAGTGATGGGAAAAGCTTCACTTGTTGAACCTTTCCTTTGTCAAATGCTTGTTAAAAGACATGGGGTTGGATTTTGAGGTGCCTTTCTGCCAATGGAGAGATTTGCTGGTTGTAGAAGACTTCTGCTTATGGAAAATTCCTCCAGTAAGAGGAGGACACCTTTGGATCCCACTCAAAGAAGTACTGATAGAAACATAAAATAGCACCCCTACCAAAGGCTGCTCACTGGGAAGCATGATTGCAGAGTTAGGAAGACTTACCCTTAAGGATCTATACCCCATCCACTAAGCTGCATCTACTAGCTAGGTTTGAAAGCCAGGTTTGGCTTTGTCCTCTTCATGTTCAGAACAACAGCTGCCTCTAGTGTTCAATATCCATAACTACAATTTGAAGAAGTGAGCTGTGACTCACGAAAGCTCATCCCCTGCCAGAAGTTTTGTTAGTCTTTAAGGTGCTGCTGGACTTTTCCTCTTTTCCACTGCTACAGACAGACACAGCTACCCATTGTGGTCAAATTACAAAAGAAGTGAAACATTTCCATACATTAAACCTCCATTAAAAGGACAGGACAATTTTCTCCTGGCCTGTTGGCAACCCCGACAAACCCAAGCCCCAGCAGCTGGGCCCACATCTCAGAGATCCGCTGTGCACTTGGCAGGGAGCTGTGCTATGCCTATCGCTTTCTTCTGTGCTGCTGGCCCCAGCAGTGCAGCCAATACTTGGGTGGCTTGGGCAAAGATCTGGCCGCGGGCACTGAGCAAATGGTCTGGTGTTCTACTGTCAGCACATATACCAAGGGATGCCTATCCCTGGGCCAGCATGTTGCTTTGATAATGAAGCAATCTCACCTGGAGGGCAGGAAGAGAGGGAGATTGCCTGAGAAGGCACAGTGTGGATGGCATAGGGAGGCAGGCATGTGAAGAGGAAGCAAAGGGGGCGTCGGCAAGCAGCAGCTGTGACCAAACAGAGAGGAACAGGGGTGGGACCAGGTAGGCTTGTGTGGTAAGAATAGGAGGCTTAGGAAGACAGACAGCCTGCATGCTTGAGATAAATTCTGGTGTCTTCACAGTGAGGGAGGTAGTTAAGCGAGACTTTGGTCACCTGTTATGTTTTTGTACCACTATGAGTTAGGGTTGTGATGCATGGTTAATGCAGGATGACTGAATGAGGAACAGACAGGAGGGCGGGGAAAACAGGGCATCATAAATGGCACTCCTCTCGTATCCTCACAACAACCCTGTGAGGTAGGCTAGGCTGAAAGAGTGACTGTCCCAAGAGCGTCCAGTGAGCACCATGGTTGACGATGGATTTGAACGGCGTCTCCTTAATCATACTCTGACACTTTAACCTTTATACCACACTGATGCTCAAATGCATGTGCTAAGGAGAGCCAGCTCTAAACAGGGGATTGTTCCCTTGACTGATGTGTGAGTCTCATGGGAAGTTAAGAAAAGACACTAGGCTCGTTAGTTGTCTACCTCTTTCCTAGTTTAACTTCATTATATTACTGTATTCAGATTTTAAAAATACAAGATTTTGGCACATTTTGTAATACTCGTCATGCTGTATAATAGTAATATTTTTAATCTGTTACCAAATATTATACAAATAGCCACTACTAATGCTCCTTCTAGTAACCAGTCCCACATGAATTATGTATTTAAAATAGCTGTGGTGTACTTCTGAGTCAAAATGGTATCCCACCGCAATATTCTTAAGGGTAATTCACTCCTTTAAATCTCATGTTTGCTGAAACACTGGGCAGACCACTCTATTTTTTTTAATCCCTTACGAATTAATTGACACTCAGAACCTTTTTGACTACCATATGGAGTGTGCAGGCAGATGGGTGGGCATGTGTGTAATCTACACAAGCCTTTTTAAATCTCTTTAATATCAGTTTGAATATGAGTTGCTCTAGAGTTTTGCTCTGCAGGAAAGAGGCAATACATCTTAATCTAAAAACAAAGAATGCTCTAATAAGATTCCCCCTCCTAAAGGAAATAAAGCAATTTCAAACAATGCAATTAGTTTTCATGATGGTTTGAAAATCAAAAGGTGCGCATAGCTAGCTATTCCCTCACCATAGCCTCTTTAGCAAAGAATAAAACCAAAGGCTGTAACCCTACACATTTGCGCATACACAATTCTCTTTCATGTAAGCATATCTATTCATTAACCAGGCACAGGATAGCTGTCAAAGGGGACACATTAAAAAAAAGACTTGTCCTTTGCATGACACAAATTTGGTAGGTAGCTAGGCAACATTTTCATTGTTTCTGAGCAATATTTATTTGTTTATTTTATATTACAAAATTTATTTCCTCATAAGGCCATCAAGGCTGCTAACAAATTAAAACAACCATAATAAAAATCACATCTTAAAAACCATTTAAACCAAACCAACAAACACACATCATTAAAACAATTAAAACCAGAGCTAAAATACATACTCAGTCTCAGAAGGCAGGGACACCAGAAACAAGGCCTTCGAAGATTAGAATAGTGGTTGCCAGGGTTCATAAGGGAGTGTGTGGTCCTTCATGTATGCTGGCCCCAAGCTGTATAGGGCTTTAAAGCTCAGCACTAGCACCTTGAAGAGTGCCTGAATACCTATCGGGAGCCAGTGTAGATTGGCGGAGACCGGAGGGATATGCACCCTAGTACAACCCACTCCAGTCAAGATGCTGGCTGCAACATTTTGCACCAACTGAAGTTTCCAAACACTTTTTTAGGATCCAAATACCAGTATGGTATTTGAATTTGGTTTTTATTCAAAACTCAGCCCCGTTATAGCCTATGGGGAACCTATTCAGGGGGGCTGGGGTGATTTTTGAAGCTAGACGCACCAAAATTACTCCACAGCTGCTGGTGCCTGTCAATATAATAACCTCAAGTTTCAAGAAGACTGGGTCAAGGAATCCAATTCTATGTGCTCCCAAACAAGGTGCCCAGCCCACTAACTGCTTTCCGATGGCAGCAGAAGTGTTGTCCACCTTGTGTGCCTCAACGAGAACCTCAGCTTGGAGTAGAGCCTTGTGATAGCTGGCTCAGCGGCCCTCACCCTGCCTAGCACTGATTTCCCCAACCCCGCCCAGAATGTTGTCGGGTTGCCACCAGTGCACTGTCAATAAGAGGCGGACATGATGGTCCTGAGGTCAGGTCCAGATGACGGATATGAAGAGCACACTTCACATGGTGTGCCAGTGTGGAATAGCGGTTAAGAGCGGTGGTTTGGAGCAGTGGACTCTGGTCTGGAGAACCAGATTTGATTCCCTACTCCTCCATATGAGTGGCGGAGGCTAATCTGAAGAACTGGACTTGTTTCCCCACTCCTACGTAAGCCGGTTTGAGTCTTCCTGAAGTGGTAGAGAAAGTCGGCATATAAAAACCAGCTCATCTTCCTGTGAGTACAAGACAACTGTGCCTTCACATAGTCCCTGGCAGCCCTGTACAACAAAGGAACCACAATCTTGCTCAGCATGGACTAAAGCTAGGCATCCTGCAGCAGCCTGCAGAGGCCGCATCTTCAAACATGGAAAAGGGGAGCCATCTAGAGCGATAATCTCACCAATGAGGTGAGTGACCCTCTTCCTTGCTTGCTGTTTCAACTCCCCTTAACATGCAATCCTATTTGCCTGTGACAACAGTCGCTTTCCCCCATCCCTCTTGTTCCCTGGGAAATCTGCAAATGGGGAGGAAACAAAGTTGTTGGACTCAAGATCTGAAGCCAAACTATCCTGTCAAACAACTGCTGTGATTGAGCAGACTACAGCTCCCCCTAACATGCAATCCTATTTGCCTGTGACAGCTGTCTCATCCGCCTCTCTCGTGTTGCCTGGGGAACCTTCAAAGATGGGGAAAAGGCAACCTTGGAGACCTTTAATTGCTGCTATTCAGCAATCCTAAATATTTTACAATAAATATTTGAAATAAAACTCAAATATTTTTAAAGCTAGTTATTCAGGTTCAGAGTAACTTGCTTGGAAAGGAGATTTTCTAGCGTGTATTCTGCTAAAAAATACCTGAAAAAATACCGGTAGTATTTTTCAGGTTTGTTTGTTTGTTTGTTTGTTTGGCTGTACTCAACTGCACATTTCTACTGTAGGGGTTTCAAGGCAAGAGATGTTCAGAGATGGTTTGTCATTGCCTGCCTCTGCTTTAAAAGGGGATTAGACAGATTCATGGAGGACAAGTCCTACTAGCCATGGTAACTAAAGGGAACCTCCACATTCAGAAGCAGTAAAGCTCTGAATACCACTGCCAGAAGGCAATATCAGGAAGGCACTGGCCTCTATGCCCTGTCATTAGCCGGCCACAGTAACTGGTTGGCTACTGTGTGAGACAGGATGTTGGACTAGATGGACCACTGGTCTGTTCCTGCAACATTGTTCTTATGTTCTTTAGAGTGCCACTCAGCCAGCAACAACTTGTATGCCTAACTATGATCTTAGGCTACAATTGAGCATTGTTGTGCTGATAACAATGTGGTCTTGTTTTTCGATTTCACCCCAAAAAGCTTGGCTGCTTCAGCCTGTGACCAAATCACAAACCACAAATCACAAAGTAGCACGCTTGCTGTGCTACTGTTCAGTTCATTTTGCCAGCTTCATCCTGGCAAGATAACTCTCAGTTGGGTGGCTGCATGCTAAAGCAACCACAACTGCTGTGGTATATGGTGAACTCTGCTCAGATCTACATAAAACAATTCATTTTAATGTGCTTAGGGCTCCCACACAGCTGCTACAATCCAAAATCATGTATGTTAATACTCTGCTTGCTTTACGTGTATTTCAGAAGCAGCCTCCCCCCCCCACAGTTCCTTAAATCCAGGGGCTCCACAGAATGACATTCCTGGAGGCATGAGGGGCTACAATGGGAATTTTTTGCCCCTCCTGCTGCGCATGGACTGGGATTTGGATTCTCCCACTATAAGAGTAAAAAGATGAATAAAAATGCATTTATATTTAGCAAGAAAAGAAGTACATGCTGGTCTGATTATGTATGTATAACCACAAAGAAGCTGAGCAAAGGTTGGTCATGGAAGGTCTTGGCAAACCACAGTTCTGTAACCAAGGAAAATTAAGAGTTCCAGCAATGGAGATGCATTTTCCCCTGCCTTGTAGTTTTGTAGGGTATGATTAGAATTTGATCTTTCAAAACAAAGCACTCATCTTGTTGTGTGGCTTCCTAGAGGCACCTGGTTGGCCACTGTGTGAACAGACTGCTGGACTTGATGGGCCTTGGTCTGATCCAGCAGGGCCTTTCTTATGTTCTTATGTTCAATACTTAGCCAAATTAGGTCAGTCAAATTTTGCTTTAAAGCTTCATAGAATCAGGGAAGGGGCCATACAGGTAGGGCTGTTGAATTTAAAAAAATTCGGTATAGTTCGGATTCGGCCGAATTCGGCCCGTTTAGATTCGGGATATGCCGAAGTCCGAACTCCCCCACTTCGGATCTGTTCAATTCGGCGGGAATTCAAAGTTCGGAAAAAAAATTCGGCCGAATAAAGCCATTAAAAACACAATCGCGCCTTTCCGCGGCTCTGGGGGGGCATTTTTGGGGTTAGAGGTCCCAAACTTTCAGCAGAGCTTCAAAGGACGTTTATTGAAAGACTCCCCAAGTTTTGTAAAGATTGGGTCAGGGAGGGCTGAGATATGGGCCCTGAAAGGGGTCCCCCCCACCCTTAATGTGCATCTCTCAGCAGAGCTTGCCGCCCACGCACAAAGCCCCGACAACAGTTTGCAAAGCAACACAACCTTGTAAAACAACACCTTTGCAACAGGGAAAACCAGAAGACACACAACTGAAACCTCCCCCCTCAAACCAGGGAGCGAGAGACTCGAGGGGGAACACACACCCCAGGCAGAACCGACGAAAGCCCCCTTTGGCTTCCCCCCCACCCACAGAAACTGCTCCCTCCCCACACACACACAGACTCTGCTTTCCCCCCCACACGCACACATACACAGGAGAAAAATTATAGATTAAAGCCCCCAAAGGGGTCTTACTGTGGCTGTCTTCTGTTCCATGAGGAGGGGAGGACTTGTAATCCAAGATGATTCCAAGTAGGCACGGGACGTTTTGCTCTGGAGAAGATGCACACAGGATCGGCTGATCCATTCATCCCAATAGGGGAAAGGGGAAAGGGGAAAGCCCATATCTCGGGACCCCCTGACACAATGTTCACAAAACTTGGGTGGTCTCTTAAGAACACTGGTCTGAAACTCCTCTCAAAGTTTGGGATCTGCACCCCCAAAAATGCGCCCCCTGCAGCCACGGAAAGAGAAAAGGGGGGAGGCGATATTTCTTCCCCCACCGAACCCATCTTTACAAAACTTGGGTGGTATCTTAAGAATAATTGTCAGAAGCTATGCTAAAAGTTTGGGGGCTATATCCCCAAAAAAGCGCCCCCTGCAGCCACATAAATGGAAAAAGGGGGGGAGGGAAAAGGGGGAGAGCCCATATCTCGAGACCCCCTGACCCAATGTTTACAAAACTTGGGGGGTATCTTAAGAAGCTTCATCTGAAGCTCCACTGAAAGTTTGGGGTCTGTACCCCCAAAAATGCGCCCCCTGCAGCCATGGAAAAAGGGGGGAGCCCATATCTCGGGACCCCCTGACCCAATGTTTACAAAACTTGGGGGGTATCTTAAGAAGCTTCATCTGAAGCTCCACTGAAAGTTTTGTGTCTGTACCCCCAAAAATACGCCCCCTGCAGCCACAGAAAGGAGCAAATGTGCACAAGCACCCCCCCACACACACGAGGATTTCGCTCTCTCTCTCTCTCTCCCTGGCCGAGCCGCACATCAGCTGATTCCTCCAGTACTCAATCCTGACTGATTGGCCAGAAGAAGACCCAGTTTGGCCACCGATTGGCCGGGGGAGGAGAATGCTGCTTACTGACGGTTATGCTGCTTACTGACGGCCCCGAATTTGCCGGATTTATTCGCGAACTCCCGAACTCGCTGAATTCGGCCCCCCCGGTTGCCCGCCAGTTTTGAGTTCGGTTCCTCCCGAACTAAAAACCACCCAATCAGGGGAAATTCGGCTGATTTCCAGTTCGGGCCGAACCGAATCAACAGCCCTACATACAGGCCATCAAGGCCAACTCAATGCAGGATCAGCTTAAAGCATCCCTGACAAGTGTTTGTCCAGCTGCTGCTTGAAGACTGTCAAAGAGGGGGAGCCTCACTATCTCACTAGGCAGCTGATTCCACTGCTGAACAACTCTTCCTGTAAAATCCCCCCAATATCCAGCTGGTACCTGATGCCCGTAATTTAAGCCCATTATTGAGTTCTATCCTCTCTTGCCAATAAAAACAGCACCCTGCCCTCCTCTAAGTGACAGCCTTCCAAATTTTTAAAGAGAGCAATCATGTCCCCTCCTCTACCTCCTTTTCCATTCCCAAGTCCCTCAGCCTTTCCTCGTATTGCTTGGTCTCCAAGCCCCTGATCATCATGGTCGGTCTCTTCTGCACATACTCCATTCTGCCCACATCCTTTTTGAATTGAGGCCTCCAGAACTGCACGCAATACTCCAGGTGCGGCCTATGCTGCGTACAGCATGACTATGACATTTTGTGATTTGGATGTTATGCCTCTGTTGATACACTCAAGATATTAGCCTTTTTTGCCACTGCTTCACACTGGCTTTGAGTCAATTTGGTATAATTAAATGAAGATGCTTTTTAAATCTCCCCCAATCTAAGTTACTTGTCACTATAGAACAATGACATTCACTTCTATACAAGTGTAGTGATTTATTATTTACCATCTTATAGCTGTGTTTCCAAAATTACTAATTTGCCTGGGGAAAGGTCTTCATGTAATTTGAGAATTATATTATGAAGAGGACAGGTAATGAAACATCTGCCCCTTCCTCCATGCATCCTAATCAGATGGAAGTATCTAATGGGAGCAAGCCAAGAACAACAGTATTCCTGGAACAGGTGGTTTGCCATTGCCTGGCTCTGCATAGAAACCCTGGACTTCCTTGGTGGTCTCCCATCCAGATACTAACCAGGACCTACCCTGCTTGGTTTCTGAGATCTGCCAAGATCGGGCTAGCCTGGGCCGTCCAGGTCAGGGTGAGATGTACGGCACCTTTATAATGCCACCCAGGAAAAACTCCTTAGACAACAGGCCAGATACAAATAAGAGGTAGTTGCTTGAGCTTCTGAGATCTGAGACCATCAGGCTAGTTTGGGCCATCCGAGTCAGGGTAAATGTAATTAACTAAAACTCATATGACAGACTAGGATTTATTTGGAAGTCAGCATTAATTTGTATTCCCTCTCCCCCAGCAATATCCAATTTAAGGAAGAATTCCACTTAACTTGGAAGATCTCATCCAGTACTATGAACACTATCTAATCCAAAGAAAACATATCTTCTTTTTAAAGTAGTTATTCCACCTTTTTATTGAAATAGCAATAGCTATGATCTGGCCCATTTATAGCCCCTCCAATTCATTCCAGGGAAGCTCTAGAGATCTGGCCACTTTTGAGATACCTAATTGTTCTCCTAGCTTTTTAATTGTTCTAGTTACTAGTAGCTATAGAGACTGCTTAGGTTAACTGGTTTTTTTTTTTTTTAATTACACCTTTGTTTCTCAAAACTTTATAGAATATATATCTGTATTTGTACCTTTTCACATATGAATAGGCTTGGCAAAGCAAGTAAAGTGGCATTTTATAGTTGTGCTATATTTGCCATAACACAGTTCCTGAAGCTAAATAATTTTACAGTCACTTGTCTCTGGATTTGGCATGAATTATAAGAGATGGCCTTAGTGCGTCAGGGATTAAAATGACAAAATAAAGACATTATGACACAGACAGACTCTCAGATGATCAAATATTCTAGCAAACTCTCCATGCCTGCATGATAGATGAATAAAGCCAGCTCTTCATAAAGGTGTTGTTGAACAACTCATTTTGTGCCATTTTCTGATAGGAAGAAATGTCAGATCAGAACAACACTCCGAACACTCCAAGCTTTTCAAATGGGTTTTATTCTGGGGGGAAAACACAGAGCTTATTTTTATATGAAAGTACAAAATACGATGCTGTTACAGAGAATATTGACATTGCAGTCTCCAGAATACAAATTATTTGTGTCATTTTAGACAGTACTTCAGTTAAAGTAGCTTTTGATGTGATCTGCAAAAATCAAAGGCCGAGGAAACACAACAATCTCATGATTGTCAACAGACATTAGCTGACCCCAAGGAAAGTGAACAGATAAATTACTCCTCTATTGGGCAACGACATCTATATAGATGGACTCATGCCTTTTGTTGTTTACAAAGTATATAGTGATCATTTGAGTAATATGACATCGGTCAACTTCATCCCACCAATTCAAACACCGTCAATCTTCTCCATATAAATTATCATTTTGTAGTTTCTGTTAGCAACTTCATACTCCACAACATATTCATCATGCATCTGGTTCTAATAATTTTCATTTTTAAAAAATCTACCTAAAACTGTATGCATCAGTCTTGCCTTTGCTACACTGACTGAATACAGGGCTCGGTCCTATACCTTATTATGTCATTAATGAAAGTTATTTACAGAAGAACTGTAACCTCCCCCCAACACACATGTTCTTATCCTGAAATTAAATGAACATATGACTGCTGACTGGAATTGAGGTGGAGGAAAGATCTCGGTGAAAGGCAATGGAGAATGTTGTCTCTATTTTTAGGGTTTACTTCTGACTCATTTTGTCTCTTTTATACTGCCTCTTGCCAAAGTGTTTCAGGTCAAAAAGCCATGTCTGAATTTTATATAAAAATTCACACAGAAATTTACAAGTATGAAAAGGCAGAACTTGTTGCACTGCCCTGTAGAGATCTCACTCACCATTCCAATGTTACTTGGCCTGCTCTTAAGAAACACTGTACAAAAAAACCTGGTGACTAATTATGTCACCAGAGTATACATGGAACTCCATATTGTCCAGATACACAGATGTTAAGGCCAGAAGGAGCAATTATATCACTCTAGTCTGATTATTTGGCCAATGAATCCACCTGGCATCCATTCACTGTCATTGTTGCCAGGCCAAGCATTACACAGTTAAAAGACGGAATGGAATTCCTCTGAACCAGGCTTTGAACAAAGATACTCAAAGCATCTGATGCAGAAGAATTGTTTTTCAATGGAATACATAGTCTATGGAATTCACAGTTGCAAGGGTAACTCTGGGAACATTAGTGGGATTCAAAATCTTTAACGTGCTCTTCCAGAGCAGGAACACATTACGCATAATCTCCTTTTAACCCATAAGCAAAGCACATGATTAAACATTCAAGCGGTTAACTCAATGCAACTAGTAATGGATGTAGGCAGTGTTCTATCTACCAGGATTACAGCATTAGGCATGATATAGTCACATGGCTACTGCTGTATTATCACAGTAAGACCAGTGAATAAATGTCCTATACCTGGCCTGCCGTTCATATGGAGGAGGCTGTTTCCTTCTTGCGACAGAACAGAACCTTATCAATCAAGCCCCTTTAAATAAAACCTTTCCATTCACAAAGCCGGGTTACTTTATGCGAGAGGAGTTTTTATGCATTATCTGTAGTCAAGAGTGAAAGCAGCAGTGCCACAAAGGTTGTGAGAAGTTCAGAGGTGTAGGGAACAAGACAGGTGGGCCAGCAAAAGACGACGCAAGAGCAACAAAACATATCTTGACACTGCACCGGGTCACATTCTCAAGTGCTATAGCAAGCAAGACTCCAGCTGTGCTCCAAGCAGCGATGGTGTGCAAGAGAATGGGCAATTGGAGAATGAGGCCACAAATCCCTGCTGCACAAATTCTTTCCACTGGGATCTGTTAAAGTAATATGCAAGGCCGCTAGGTCATGAGCTGGCAACCATACTGTGCAGGGAGCCTTCATAAGGGCAAACTTTTATTTCTTACAATATACAGTGCATGAAAGTATATCTCTCTGCCAAATCGACACCTGAACATCTCTGCTTAGCTTATGAAAAGGTTATGTAAACAGATTTGAGATAAATACTGCCAGGTGACTATTATTTACTCACATTACCTGTTCCATGGATGTGTATTGCTGCCAACGATCCCTAGCTCTAAGATATCATTATTGTTATGTTTGTCAACTACTGCTATAAATGTAACATTAAATCATCTTCAAAATCTTACTCCCCTTTAGTGACTGCTTGTTCAAATGGCATTTTAAGAATACAATGGCACAGAAAGAGTTGAGGGAAATTAAATGTTACTCCTGCTGCCAAGTTGTTAAAATTAAATATTGCAATATGTTCCTAGCAGTTTAAAGGAATTAATCTGGGGACTGCAGACAAGTCTAAACTAAACCTAAATTGAATATAAAATGCTATTAATAATAATAAAAAATTAAACGTAAAGGGAATGAGAAAGCACCAAATAGTGAAACTGGGAGATCTGCACTGATTTCCATGTCTCTGAGGGCAAAAACAGCAGCTAGTAAGGATGCATTCAAGAGCTGGAAAAGTGGACCTAGTCAATCCAAGCCCTTTTGCTGCATGATGCAAAATGAAACATGAATCAACATGACAATGGTCAGTTAGATGGCTGATAATCAAAATTCTTCCATTAAGGAAACAGGCAAAACATGAATCCCTTGTGTCATCTTCATATTCTATTGTCAGCTCAAGTCTATTTCCCATTTTGGCTCCATGAATCCCCATTTCAGTCCCCATTTCAGCCAACGATAAGGGCCATTGGAGACAACTCCTGTGCTATCTGCATGTTGTCATATGCCAGTAACATACAGTAATAGGATGACTGAATCTTGGACTACACATGTAGCATGAGGTGGCAGAATACGACTATATCTCTCTAGTTGCAGGTAAGAGAATTTTTCCCTATAGCAAGAACTCCTGCAAACTGAAGAGAACTACAAGAACCCAAGGGCTGAGTCTGAATTTGACTTCAGTGTGCCAGTTTTCTGCCACACACACACACATATATATATGTGTGTGTGTGTGTGTGTGAAGTGGCACACCTCCTTTTCTCATCTCATTCTACAGAATGGGCAGGTCCAGTCAAGCATCAGAGTGGTGTAGTAGCCTCTTGCTCTTTGTGGCTTTCATGAAATTTGAGCTTTAGGCTAAGGGCCAGACTAGATGCCACAAGCAGACACATAGAACTGTCTTGTATAGGGGTTTTTCCCTGGTTAATGAAGTTATATGTGAAAGCTTTTGAATATCAGCAAGGGGGAGGGGGAAGAGAGGAAGGCACAGCTTAACCTTTTCCTCCATGTCCATTTTTCTGCTTCAAGTCACCACTCCTAAGCAGATGAGGCAGGACAATTTTAAATGGGAAACAGCCACAGCTGTGTATTTAATATTGCAGCCACCTAAGGCTGCCTTTAGTTTTTGTTTTTTAGACCAGCAAGAGACTGGTACACATGTCTGCTGTGTAATATCTAGGTTGGCCCTAAGGGTTCAACACTTGACATTTTCCTCTCTTATTAACTTCTTCAGAAAGTTGAGAGCGGATGGATTTCTTTTTCAATGTCTAGGGTTATTGAAGACCCACCAACAAGATCATAACGCTTGGATTCAGGAGCTGTTGCCTTCCTTACACAACTCAGACAACTCTGGCATCTCACCCACTGCAATTCCAGGGGAGAAACAATGTTTGTAATGCTGACAACTTGAACTGCCTCCAAAAACAAAGCAACAAAAAAAAGGACTTTTTGTTAAGGCACTTGGCAATCGGAACCAATTTTAAATTATTGGCTGCAGCGAGGGATTCTGCAGCCAAAATCTGCATTCGGGTTTCCATTCTCTTGTTCTTGCACTGCAGCTGAGTGCAACATCCACAATTACAGAAAACTGACAGGTCTGGCATAGTTTCAGAACGATGTAATAACCTCATATTCTCACTGTAGTACATATGTAATTCAGTCATGCTAAAGACTCCCATGGGCAGACAACAGCTAGAAATGATTAATGAGTAGGTACATTGAGGATGTTAAGCTTCTTTGTGACAATGAGAAAAACAGATCATATTAACTTTTTTTTTGTTTCATCTGAGATGGTACTTAAGATGATCAAACATCAAGACAGTGGCTATGTACAATCCTCCTAGCAATACCTGTAATACAATTCCTGATAAAGAAGATCAAAAAACAGCCTCATATAACCTGGTTTATAAATTAGAACACATACATTACGGGACAAAAATCCATGTTTGCTAACTGCTTTGGCACATTACAGTCCCCAAGGAAGCTTAAAAATAACAATTTTGTGCATTTGTGACTGTGGCTACTTTTTGATTTCCCTTTTTCCTCAAACCTTTTAAGCAATCAGATGTGGATTTCACACACCTGCCTTTGCTGTTCTACTTAGATTAAGCACATGCATCATCTTCAGAAGGTATAGAGGGGACACTGTCACGAGAAACAGTGTCAATGCTTTGTGTTTCTGACTGAAGATGGACAGACACCTCAACAGCTATTTCTTTGCCATGATCATTTACAGAACCATCATCTGAATCACCTGCTGGTGAATTGCTGCGCTTTATTTCTGGGTTTAAGGGATAGATCCCTTCTTGGGCACTAAGGGCTTGGGTCTGTTTGACCACATCTCCTACTTCGTCAGGGTCATCAACTCGCACTGCCTCAAAGATTTCTTCCATAAAGGCCCTACAGTTAAGGATTAATGGGGGAAGAGGTATACTTCTGGCAAGCTCTTCAATGTACCGAGCAAATTCCATCGTCTTAAACTGGGTAACTTTGGCCAGCTCTAGAGTTTTGGCAGATGTAATGATAGGAATGCGTTTGGCAATTTCGAAGGCCTTCTGCAGTTTCTCAGCCCCTTCTGTCCTGAAGAATTCATTGATGGCCTTCTCGGTCTTGCGGAGGTGGCTGCTCATCATGCACAGACGTGTTATATTTAAGATAAGGGTGATAGTAAAGGCAACCAGGCAGACGATCATGTAGTAGATGCCCATATCCCCAGATGTGGAAACTACCCTAAGGGTGACTGAATAATATGAAGTCCCATTTTCATGAATGGCGACACAAGTGTATCGCCCTCGGTCACCAAAGCTTACACTTGTGATATTAAGGACACCGTCCGAGATCAACCATCTTCCATCTGAAGAAACAAATCAGAAAAGAAATGGTAATGTTATAGTTGCAAATTATGCAGTTCCTTTACAAAAGATACATTAGTATTCTTACAATCAGAGCCTTAAACAGAACACAAAGGACTGGAAAAATAACCAGTTAACAATATTTGGTGATCTGACAGCCAGTTAACCAGTGCCAAGTATCTCTACTTAGTCCAATAAATTAATAAATAAAATCAAGTGGCTCATGCTATAGTAATGCCGATTAAAGGCAAAAGTCATTCATTCCTGAAGCATCCTCCCCGCCCCCCGCATCCCAGTATTATCCTTCTAATGCTCACAACAATCTGCTCCACGCGATAGTAATAATGCACAATTAAGGGTGAACTTGTTCTTAAGTCTATTCCTTCTTCATAAAGTCTGGAAGCTTCCAGACCCTGCTCCATGAGCTGTAAGGATATAAAACCATTTCCATGCAAAAGAGATGCCTAGGCAGGCATAAATTACATTTAAAAGACCTTATGATTTTGTAACCATGAATTGTTTGATAGTATTCTCATCTAGAGATAATCCTGACAAAGTTACCAAGATATATACACCCTTGGTTAAGACACTGAGCTGCCTTCCAGTAATTTTTATGCTAGAAATAATGCTAATTGAGCAGGGCTACTTGTCTTGCCTCCACCTTCATCATGCCAGTTTCTAAACGTATCAGAGCATTTGGAACACATCTTGGCAATTGCAGGTAATTCTTTCAAGAACCCCATTTGGTCTCAGGAGGGTGCTTATGAGTGGCAACGTTTTGCGAGAAAGAACGCCTGATGATCAACTACGATAAAACAAAAGTCATGGCCTTTGGTAGACGTCCTAAATATAGGAGGTGGAACATTAATGGCCACAGGCTGGAACAGTTCCTTAGAGCTGCCCTGCAATTGCCAAGATGTGTTCCAAATGCTCTGATACGTTTAGAAACTGGCATAATGAAGGTGGAGGCAAGGATTGTCCTGTCCTCGATCTCTCTCTGGCTGAAAATTAACTTCAACCCTAATGGTCTTCTCCCACTGATCCTATGTGACTCCTTTAGATCCAGATGGGTGATAGCCATAGATGTCAAATTAAAAAACTTGGGTTTTACACCCCCAGCTTTACTTCAGTTAGGGTGGGAACAAGCTAAGTTAATTATATCCCAAAGGATCAAAGACATCAAGAGACAAACAGATCTAGCAAGGGCGCCTCTCTTCACTGCACCCCTCCATACTAAATACATCCTAGCACCAGCAGCCTATCTCCACTGTTTAGAGATAAATAATTATAGAGGGCCTTTACTCTTTACCCTGGCCAGATGTGCAGCCTTACCATCTGCTTTGCTTGAGGGGAAATATAAGAAGACACCCTGGGAAGAGAGATTCTGCCCCTGCAAATCAGGGGACTTAGAAACTGTTGAGCATGCCCTCCTGAACTGCAATTTCTATACATTACCCCGTTCGAAGTTTATTGAGCCCCTTTTATCGAGACTGAGACCTGACAGGGCAGGTGAAAGGTTTGAGATGCTCCTACAAGGGGGTAATCCTTCAACCACTCTTCAGGTTGCAAAATTTTGTTTAGCAGCAATGAAAATCCGTCGCCTTAGAACAGCGCAATTGACAGATGTGTCCCAGCTGTAATTCTTTTTTAAATGTTTTAAGACTCAGACTGTAATTCTTTGATTGTAAGAATCTATTAGTCCATGCTTTCCGTTTTATCATGTTTTGACTGGCTAAGTGCCACAAATAAATTATCTATCTATCTAACAGCCATGCAAGTCTGAAGGTTGCAGTAGGGAGGGAAAATAAGGAAAATCGCCTTCTCCCTTTTCCATCAACAGAGCCATTTTTCCACTCATACCTCCCCACTGCTGCCTCCCAACCTGTGAGACTTTTAGTCCACTCACATTCCACAATCCCAGCAATAACCTTTTCTGGGGTCAGAAAGGGTTGCTGTGGGGAGGGAAGTGTCAGAAAGATCCGTGGACTATCTGTGAATCACTGGATTCACTGGATCCAGCCCCTTGGTCTGACAGCTACAAGTAACAATAGCTAGCGGAGTGACCTGCATTCTAGTCCAGCTCAATGCAGGTAAATACCAACAGGTGTCTCTTACCTCCTCCATCTTGTTTCAGCAGATATCCTTTTGAGTTGTACCAGTGGATGGAATCAAACTGACTAATATTCAGCTTACATTCAATGAAAGCACAGTTCCCCTCCTTGACTATGATATCCTGAGGTATGACTGATTTTGCCAAGGCTTGTAAGATGAAAAGAAGAGATGCGTTGAGAGGCAGGGTCTTTGATCCAGGTGTAGTTGTCAGGTTGGAGGCCACATTTTCTAATGCAAGAACGTGAGTTCCAAGAATCAGAATCCACAAGCAGCAACTGAGCTTCATGGAAGCTTAAAGGAAAGTGTTTCTCTCATTGAATTTTACAGCTGAGATAGGCTATTTAAGTGAAGTCATCTGCATTAGGTGGGTCACCAATGAAGATGCTGATTGAGTCATTAGCAGAGATTTTCAGTTTTTTTAATGTTTACCAGTGAAAATGGGAAATCCAACTGAAATTTTAAAAACATGAATACAAGTTATTAACAAGGCAAAGCTTTACAGCTCTCAACCTTAAGTGCCTAACAATCAGACTATGGCTTTAAATAATGCTTTCTGAGCTTGATGTGAGCAGAATTAAGTATAACCATCAACTTAAAGTTAGGCCATGTGTTATATATAAGTGAAAAAAGAAACTCAAGTATCTTGTGCGTCTTTTCTCCCACTTATATTATAAAATGGTAAGCACGGCTCATCACTTTCACCAGCAAAGCAATCTGTCAGTCCTACTTCCCATGTTAGGCTCTTACAGGAAACGGAAGCAGTGTGCGTCACTCACAAGGCTTCTCTCCAGTTAATCTTGTAATAATTTATTATAGTTGTTTCCTAAATGCATACCCCTGATGACAAAGGCACAAAAAATGGCAATCCAATCTAGCTGATATTGGGTTATTTAAAGAATTGTTTTATTCATTTATTCAGCAAATTTCTACACAGCCTCTCTAGGAAACCTGCCTGAGCTGGCTTACAAACTGCAACATAAAATAAAAAAAAATCAAACCATAGAATTCAGCATTAATAACTCAGCCTTGGCATAAAAACATCAAGCAGCTTAACATGACTTTTACAATTTTACTGGGTAAAAGCAGACTATAAAGCAGTTTTACACGGTAAAAGCAGACTATAAAATTATGTTAAATACCTACCATTTAATTCAAAGCCTGGGTAGACAGAAAGGTTTTGGCTTAGCGCCTAAAAGAGAGCGGAGTAAGCACCATGCAAGCCTCAACAGGAAAGGCATTTCACAGATGAGGTGTCACCACTGAAACAGCCCTGTCCTCTCTGAAGGTGGGGGCACAAAGAACAGGGCTTGTGAAGAAGGTACCGTATTTTTCGCTCCATAAGACGCACTTTTTTCCTCCTCAAAAGTGAGGGGAAATGTCTGTGCGTCTTATGGAGTGAATGCTGGCTGGACGCGTGCGCGTTGGGACGGCGTGAGCCAGAGTTCCCTGCCCCGACGGCCAGCTGGGAGGCGGGCGGGGCCGCACAAAGCCACGTGTGCGCGTCAGGACGGCACGAGCCGGCGTTCCCCGCCCCGACGGCCAGCTGGGAGGCGGGCGGGGCACACAGAGCCGGCTGGGCGCGTGCGCCGGCTCACGCCGTCCCGACGCGCACTTGCCCAGCCGGCATTCACTCCATAAGACAAGTTTTTAGAGGACGAAAACAAGTTTTTTTCTTGTTTTCCTCCTCTAAAAACTAGGTGCGTCTTATGGTCAGGTGCTTCCTATGGAGCGAAAAATATGGTATTAGCTGGCAGGCTGGGCATATAAGAAGAGGCAGCCCTTCAAGTACCCTGGTGCCAAGCCATTTAGGGTTTTAAGGGTAAGAACCAGCACTCTGAACTAGGCCCAGAAACAGATGGGTAACCAGAGCAGCAGCAGAAGCAGATGGTTTTTATATGCTGACTTTCTCCACCACTTAAGGAAGAATCAAACCGGCTTACCATCACCTTCCCTTCGCCACAAGACTTCCGGTGAGGTAGGTGGGGCTGAGAGAGTGTGACTAGCCCAAGATCACCCAGATGGCTTCATGTGGAGGAGTGAGGAAACAAATCCAGTTCACAAGATTAGCATCCGCTGCTCATGTGGAGGAGTGGCGAATCAAACCCGGTTCTCCAGATCAGAGTCCACCGCTCTTAACCACCGCTCTTAACCACTACACAGGTAACAGGAAACCTGTATCCAGCTCCTGGCACATGGAGCTACCCAGACGCAATCAGAGTATGGATCAACATGGCCAGAGAACACTTTTCAAGTAATGGAATGGCCGAGGATAACAAAAAGCACTACATGGCACAGAAGAGATCCGAGCCATGGTAATAGAATTATATCACTAAGACAACACTATAGGTGCTGGACTAGCTATTCCACAGGTAAGTTACAGCACTCTTGCTCAATATATTAACAATATTATCTAGAATTCAAAAGAAACCAATAGTCTATATATATTTTTATGCCTATATGGGCAATTTTACTAAGTTAAGTGTTAATGTCACACTATAACCCAATGAAAGTGATTAATGAAGGCTTTCATAAGACTACAGAAACTAACAGTCAAACTTTATTTACCATAAAAAATAAGACCAAGGATAATAATAAAATTTATACATCTATGCAACATAATGCATTATCCTTTCAGATTAAAAGAATTGTAAATCGTCATTGGCACCTGCTAAAAGAAATCCCAGGATGTGACACGCCCCCTATCTTTGGACTCAGAAATGCTAAGGCTATTAGGAATTTTTTGATTCATTCAGACACATTACAGATAAAAAACCCATACATATCAGAGGGCATCATAAATGTGGGCATTGTCCATTTTGTAAATTTAGTTTACCAGTAAAGGAAGTACAATCCACATCTAGCAACTTTAAATATACTTTAAAACACTTTACTAACTGTGGATCACACCATGCGATTTACACGGTCCGATGTAATTGCGGTCTGTTATATATTGGGAGTACGATTAGACCTGTCAGACTACGGGTAGGAGAGAACCTATCACACATTAGGGCACGCACAAAAGATGCACCCCTTGTTGAACATTTCATTTAGAAAGCCCATAAAAATGATGATTTATCATTTTTTGAATTGTGGCTCTTTAAACCATGCCCTTTTCAAATACAAAACGAACATAAAATCATGCTTCAAAATGAAATGAAATTCATCTACTTGTTTAAAACGTTAACTCCACATGGTCTTAATACTGATTTTGATTTATCCTGTTATGTTTAAAATGTTAGTTAAAATGGTTTAAAATGTATTTGTATAGATAAAATTGGCTTCTATAGAATTCTGTGTATAATAGAGTAGTCCCCTTTAAGAAAAAGATAAGGATGCTTAATGAACACCTGGTTTCAGTTGGGGTTATATTATGAAACATTCTAAATTTATTGTTAAAATCCCTGTTCTGTCATATGTATTCATAGACCGAGTAAAGAGCTGTTGAAAGCTTATTGAAACATGAGCGATATCCGGAAAGCACGTCCTCTTCTATGGTATCTCCTGTACAGTACTCGATCCCTTTGGGACCTATTCAACACCACGTCAATTTTTTGGGGACATTTCTTTGAGGTAATATACCCTCTTATCCCTCTTTCTAAGGGATATAAAGTGCACTTTGCACTGGTTATACGCAGAGCGCAGTGTTTACAGGAAACTGACAAGCAGCAGGAACTACGGAGACTCCGGCGGGAGCTCCATGGACTGATACTATATGGACTATTTTTTATGAACTGGAATATGATTGTGTACACTTATATGTTATTTTGTAATATTGGTGCTACAGTGAGATTTACTTTTCTTTGTATGACCTTGAATACCTTATACTAGAACTGTCGAGAATATTTACTGTATTATTTGGAATGAATTTATATATATATATATATATATATATATATATATATATATATATATATATATATATACACACACACACACACACATACATACATATATACATACATATATACACACACACACACACACACACACACATACATATACATACACACACACACACACACACACACACACTATTGGTTTCTTTTGAATTCTAGATAATATTGTTAATATATTGCACAAGAGTGCTGTAACTTACCTGTTGAACTGGCCAGGATCCAGCAGCATCCCTAAGCTGCTCTTTGAGGGAGTGGAGCTCCCTCCCAAACAGGCTGACTCCTTGAACAACTCTGCCACTGACCAACAGCACCTCAGTCTTGTCCGGAATAAGCTTCAGTTTATTGGCCCTCATCCACCCTATTACCACTTCCAGATACCTGTTCAGGTTTTCCACAGATCTACCTGACAACTGTAAAAAGAAACAGAGCAGGATGTGATCCACATATTGGAGGCACCTTACTCCAAATCCCCTGACAACCTCTTCCAGTGGTTGCCAACTTATATATGGTGGTTTTTGAACAAGATTATGGCTGCTCTCATAATAATCCTTTTGGTAAACATATTTGAAAATGGTGGCACTATCTGGATGATATTTTCTGTTTATGAAGAGGTAACCAAAATCAATTAACTGAATTTCATGGGTGGTTGAATCAACAGGACACGAATATAAAATTTGACATACAAAGTGACAAGCAACAGATTAATTTTCTTGACATTTTGATTGCGATTAAAGACACAAAATTACTTAACAGCTTGTACAGAAATCCTACTGACAGAAATTCTTTCTTAAGACTTGATACCATCCCCTACATATTAGAAGGAATTTACCATATGGTCAGTTTCTTAGGCTATGTAGGAAATTCTGAAGTCATTGATTTTAAAAGAGAATTCTCTATCTTAACTAATAATTTAACCAGCAGGGGTTACCCAAAACAACTGCTTCAGTCTGCATACAGAACAGTGCTCATCAGAGATAGGAAAATGCTGCTACAAAGCAACAGTGAAAAAACTGACCTTGATACTCTGCCCTTTAACACCATCATGGCTGGCCTCACTAAGAGTATTAAATGCAACTGGCTTATATTAAACAGGATTTCTGGTTGTGAATGAAAACAAATTATATCTTTCAAAAGAACTTATAATTTTAAAGATCCATTGGTTCATAGTGATTCCTCTCTAACCAAGAAACAGCAGCTTTTACCAGGCACTAAATTACCTAAGGGGTATTACAGATGTGGTCATTATTCCTATTGTAGATTTACACGTAACATGAACTTCTTCATAAGCCCAGCAAGGTGGTAAACAATATCAGCTGAAGAATTTTACAACGTTTAACTCTAAAAACATCATTTATGCCACCTTGTGCCTATGCCTAGAAATGTATATTGGGAAAACTGTAAGATGCCTAAAAATATGCATTACTGAACACAGAAGTAACATCTTGCTCATAAAAACAGGAGCCCCTCTAGTTGCACATTTCCTTGGGGGGGGTGGACACGTTCCCCAATGGATATTGTTTTTTGGGCAATACAGTAAAAAAAATTGAGAGACATGGGATGACTCTCTGCCCTTCTTTGGATTGTACGCTAGTCCTATATGATCATGAATTCCAGAACTCATCCAATTGCAGCAAATCATAAAAACCTCAACCCTAAAAAAACTTACTTGGAAGAAAATCCCATTAAAATTAATGGAACTTTTGAGCAAAAACAGCTAGGACTGGCCTGTAAATTTTCTATGGAATATATTTTAAAAGTTTGCATTTGGTAAATTTCTAACACTTTCTCCAGAATATTATAAAACAACCCTTAGATTGACCAGATATATCTGGACCTTAGATTCCATGACCTCCAGGTCCCTTTGAATTCTATAATTACCACATAATTATATTGCTTCAACACATGCACGAGCAGCATGACATTTAACCATACTTATCATTCCACATTTTCTTAAGAGAACCATGATACTAGTTAATATAATATTCATTCTGGTAACAATCAAGACTCTAAGCAACCCCCAACTCTTAAACTGAAATTTCTTCCAACTTTTCCCTTCATGGTCTTTGCCTTCTCCTCCTTTCCCCTTCCTCTAGCAAATATTATCTTAAGGTTCTTCTCCCTTGTGCCTTTTTACACCAGCGTGGTGTAGTGGTTAAGAGCAGTGGTCTGGAGTGGTGGATTCTGATCTGGAGAACCGGGTTTGATTTTCCACTTCTCCACATGAGCGGTGGTGGCTAATCTGGTGAACTGGATTTGTTTCCCCACTCCTGCACACGAAGCCAGCTGGGTGACCTTGGGCCAGTCACATACTCTCAACCCCAGCCACCTCACAGGGTGTCTGTTGTGCGGAGGGTGATTGTAAGCTGGTTTGAGTCTCCCTTAAGTGGTAGAAAAAGTCGGCATATAAAAACCAACTCTTCTTCTTCTCTCCTTAGCCATTTAGCCAAGCCAGGTCTCTGTCTTAAGAAACTGTTAATTGTGCATCTCTTTTATTTTGTGATCTCCTCTTGATGATGTATTTTAATTCCTTTTTAAAGGCTCCTAACTCCATGCCATAGTTAAAGGTTCCTTTAACCTCATTCAGCAACCCTTCTTTGACTCAAAAGTTTTTATTTATGCACCAGTCCTATGCATGTTTATTCAGAAGTCCCATGGAATCCAACAATTTTGATTAGCTTGATTAGGCCTTAGATTGTAAGCCTAGAAGCAGGGATTTGGTCAACTTGGTGTACAGTGCCTAGTGTACTTTAGAAAATTTAACAAGTAATTAAAAAGTAAATCATAATTTATAGGGATCATTACTAATCCCTAATTTAAAGGGTGCTGTACTTATATCCTGCTCGATCATTGGCTAAATTATGCCAATAAAGGTATGTGTGTATGTGTGTGTGTACTTTAGAAAATTTAACAAATAATTAAAAAGTGCTCTTGCTGCTAAACCTGGTGCTAAACAAGGAATAAAATTCCTGTACTCCCATTCACATTCTTTCCCTCTCAAGTTTATATTATTTTCATTAATGCATTTTGTTCATCAAACTTGAATGGGTATATTTCTGAAAGGCTACTGAAACCTGAATTTGTTGTTTGTAACTTGAGAAATATCCAGTTACATTTTCATCAAAGCCTGAATTAATTATCGACAGTAATTGCATAAGCTCCCTAGCATACTGTTAGCACAATCCACAACAGCAGTGGTGATGGGTCATTGAATGTTGCCATTAAATCCTTCAGTGTTTGATTTATGAAACTGTTTATTCCATTTTCTTTTGTTCAAACACATTTCTGTTAACAAAGACCTTTCATTGCTGAGTTTGTTTTCTTTGGTGTGGGGGATGGAGGAGATGTTACATTTTTATTACAAAACCATTACATAAAAACAGCTGCAGCAGCTGATGACACAAAGAAAATAAATTAGCATGTGCTAAATCCGATAAAACCATGCACTGCTTATAGAAACTGTTTGACTAAACAGTAACACAGGATCAACATATTTAAATCTTTACTGCACTATACCTACAGACACACAATCCATGCTACACGCATTCAATCATGACACATATGTCTTTATATCTTGCCTCCTTTAAAGTTGATATCTGCTCAGTTTGTGTAGTGCAAAAGCATCAGGACTATTGGAACACAGTTTCCCTCCCCCCCAAGCAGTATATTAACCACATCTACAATCTTGCTGCATAAACAGAGCATGAGAAAGCCAAAATCCAATTGGTCCCATACAGAGATGCAAAATTTCCAGAAATGTTGAAGGCATGAAAACCCCCGGAAATTTTGTAATAAACTGAAATATTGCTTTAACAACATATACTGCACCACGTATAACTTACTGAGCATGTAAAACTACGACATTTCATGTTTTTATGGATTTTTTCTAAAAGCAAAGTTGCCAATATACCCTATACTTGAGAGAAAACTGCAAGCTGAAGCACCCTATGCTATCTTAGCACATGTACTTTAATTTTTGCTATCTGGTAAGATAAATCTCAGTTCTCAATGGAACTTTTAGAGTTTCCCTCTGAGGGTCTGGTGCCGTTTCTGCCTTGCCTCCTTCTGATCGTTTTTCCCTGCCAGCAAGCTAAGGCAATAAGCTACTTGTTACCCAACCTGTTGGTATATGTTTCACAGTGGTTTGAGGGTGAGGTGAAAAGATCAATCACGTCTGGCCAAAAGGACAACAGAAGGTATGCAACAGATGAAAAGCAACAAAAGCCCTCCATGCTCCCCTCATCAGATTAGGTATCCTTCTAGGTACAGAATTGCAGCTTGGATTTAAGAGCTACATATGTCTACAGCATGCCCACCTTGTCTTTGAAAGCATTTAGCTCTTTCTGAAAGAGAAAATATTTCATAGGAGTTTTTTTTCCAGTACTTACCAAAATTTCCAATTTTTCCAGTGGAAATATTGAAAAAAGGGCCTTGGGGAAAAAAACCTGGAGTTTCTCCCCTGAATTTTTCCATTTTCCCCCAGACCTTTACATTTCTAGTCCCATATTTGTCAAACAGAACAGGCGACAAATATTTGTTGTGCCAACTTAAGGGGCAGACTGTAGAGAGGTTTACTTTATGAAAGGCATCGTTTTATTAACTTTGTACCTCCATGACACACGAATATATTGAGCTGGAGTTTCAACATGCAGAACAGGCTTGCAATTCTACCCCCCACATACAAAGACAGATCAGTCCCCAGAACTCAAATGAATGGTAAAACAACTGCTCCCATTAGTACTTGTGTATTATTTGCTAATTACTTATTGGTTATTGGTCAGGAGGCGCTGCAAAGCCTGCCTGTTTGCCAGGGCCTTTGAGGGAGTCTGTATTGGCAGACATCTTTTAACGGGAAAAGGGGAGAGAGATTTGGAGCTTATTTTATTATTTTCTTTTAAACTGGAAATGTTTTTAACTATTATTGTAAGCTGCCTTGAGCTATAAGGAGAGGCAGGATATAAATGTTTTACTAAATAAATAAAATAATTAAATGGGAAAATGGAAATACAGAGTCACAATAGGTAGGATTGCCACTAGGATTGGATATTAAGCTAAACTTTATAATACTGAAAACACTGAACTCGTAATAATATATCATCATTGAACACATTATAGCATTTAATTGTTGTCAAAATTATTCACAGTTGAACAAAAAAACTGAAAATGTTGTGTATGCCTATATCAAAGGGTTTTTTTCTCAGTGTTCCCCAAATTTCCCTATTTTCCCAAAGGATAGTACTCAAGACTTTTTCATGCTGTACATTTGGAATGAGTGAAAGGCTTTGTAAGATAAGCCTCTTTTCACTCAAAATGAAAAAAAGTTTCATAGATTTTTTCGTGTTCTCCCAAATTTCTCTAAACTAGAAAACCCTCAGCCTTTTTTATGATATTAATTTTGATCTGAGCAAGGCTGTCAAAGGACATTTTGGAAGACATTGATTCATAGGGTCGCCATGAGTCAGAAGTGACTTGATGGCACTTAACACACACACACACACACACACACACACATTTTACTAATTCTAAAAGAGAAAACATTTCATAGGAGGTTTGGGGCGGGTTGGTGCTCCTCCAAATTTTCCATTGGCATTTTTTTAAGTCCCCGGGGGGGAAAGGTTGTCTTCCCTTAATTTTTCTGTCCCCCCGCCCAAGGCCTTCACATATCATCATCAAGACTCAATGTGGCCAAATCTGTGCATACCTAAATCCAGAGACTGGAGCCATGAACAGATCTTTTTACAAATCTGGAAAACACCCCAGGTATGCAGAAAGATATGAAATCTTTAAAATGAAACAAAATTGGAAGGTTGAAACTCCTCAAGATAAAAGGAGTGCCTGTACCTTTAAGAAATGAATACCCTCAGTGGCTGTTGCTAGCCATCCAATGTATTGGTAGCCTTCAAGACTTGGTGTCTATCAGCAACCTCTGGGCTATTTGCTACCATGCAATTTGCTTGACATACCTAGACCTGGCTGTTTGTTACTATTTAACAGCAATCAACCCATAAAAGCCAGTGTGGTATAGTAGTAAGAGTTCCAGACTAGAATCTAGGAGGCCCAGGTTCAAATCACCATGCTGCCTTGAAAGCTCAACAAATGACCTCAGGCCAGTTAGAAATTCTTAGCCCAACCTACCTCACAAGATTGTTAGGGTAAAATGGAGAAGAGTAGAATGGTGTTAGTTCCGTGGGTTCCTTGCAGGTTCCCCATTTGTATAGTTATGTTCTGAAAGTCAGATATGAAACAGCAAGTATCTAAACTCCCTTTGATTTATAACAATCTGTTCAATTGCTTTTTCCTCCCAGCAGGGTCTGCGTTCCACCCTTCCCCTGATGGCATGGTGTGAACAAGCCCAAACATGGACCTTTCCTAGGGAAGCTCTATTCTTGTGGAATAGGCTACGCAGTGAAGTGTCTGTATCATCCTTCCCCATGTTGAATGAAATCTGTAAAGCATAGCAGCCAGGAGCAGATTTTATGCTGAAGCATATAGTTTCTCTTTTGGTCTCTTTGTGTTTATGGTTTTAATTATTTGATACCAAGATTTGTTTTTATTGGATACAGCTTTGAACTGACAGAAAAGGTGATATACCAATTAAAATAAAATAGTGAGGTATCACAGGAAGGCAAGGATGACATTTTCCTGGTAGTGATTCAGTGCACGCATGATTGGAATTTTCTCTTTTAAAAGCTCTCATACCAAATATCCAAACTGGGTTTTGAACCTAGGGTACATCTTGCATAATGGCTTTGCCACAAAGTTTCTGCTGATTCCTAGAAAGGTATGACATCACTTCCAGGTTTGCCCAGAAGAGACTGTTACTGAGAGTCGCCCACTGGTTGCCATCTGTGCTGCCTGGCCTGCTCTTGTTAAGGCGTGCTTATAAGAGAGAGGCCCTTACTATCAGGAAGGACATCAGAGGACCCAGCAAGCACCAACTGCTTAAGTGTTTGCAGCACAATCCTATGCAAAGGTAATCTAGTCTAGACTGAAGTAACTCGCTTTAGGATTGCAATGTTGGTGACACTTCTTTGTTAGTGTAGGCAGAACAAAACTGTACATCTCTCTGTAGTCATCAGAAAAACAATAATTTTAAACGTTTAGCAATTAATTATAATTACAAATTGTCAAAAGGAATTAATTCCCCAGGAGGGCTAGGTCAAGGGACAGAGGGCTGCAGACATTCCCTTTCCTCCATGGTAGTCGTGCATACTTACATCCATGTTCATATACTTGGCATCTTGTCAAGACTTTTAATAGTCAACTGCTTTGAAAGCCCATCTGTCTGAAAAACCGAGTACAAATACAACTAACTAAGCTAAATATAGCTAATAAGTTGCTTGGGCAAATAATTGTTAGTAACCTCTGCCCAACGCACTAGGATTCGTTAATGAGCTCCACAAGCTTCCACTCACCCCAGAGCCTGATTCTGCCAAGCTGAGCCTACCAAAAACCACCAGGTGCTGTCTTCACAACAGCAGTTACTCTAGCGGTGCCCTGCCCTGAGACTGTCCTGGCCGGCCCAGCCCACAGTTGTTTTTTAATTGAAGGATTACTAGCTGCGCATCAGACAACTGGCAGCACAAAGTTCGTCACCACAAAGCAGACAACACGACACTGCGTTAACCCTCACCCTGGCTGAAGTTAAAAAGCATTATTAGCACCCACATGCTAATGTCCTCCCTCCCGTGACGTCACGACTCCGCACCGTGATCACTCAGCCGGTCAACCGTGCCTAGGACAACTTGTCCTTGCGCAAAAAACAAAAAAATAGAGGCTTACTCCGCCCGCCTCACCTTACCGTCGCTGCTTCGTCCCCCCCTTTCCGAACTCTCCTCGATTTACCCTCTTCCGTTACCATCCACTGCGCATGCGCAGACTACACAACGGGACGGGAACGGAAGGGCGACGCGGTGGCTGCCCTGTTGGCGTTCTTCCGGTTTGGCCCCTCTCTTTCCGGTTTTCTTTGTGGCGCGGGGGAACGGCCGAGGAGGCGCGCGCCGGGGGCTGGCGCGCGCGGCTGAGACGTGGCCGAGGCTGTCATTGGCGAGGAGGAGGGTCTGGCTGCAGTTGGGCTTCGCCGGTAGGACTCCAAAGAGCGGGGCGGGAGGGCGCTGGTGGTCTGATTTGTGTGTGTGTGTCAAGTGCCGTCAAGTCGCAGCCGACTCATGGCGACCCCTTTTGGGGTTTTCATGGCAGGAGACTAGCAGAGGTGGTTTGCCAGTGCCTTCCTCTGCACAGCAACCCAGGTATTCCTCAGTGGTCTCCCATCCAAATACTGACCAGGGCTGACCCTGCTTAGCTTCCGAGATCTGACGAGATCAGGCTAGCCTGGGCCATCCAGGTCAGGATTTTTTTGTAAAGATGCCAAAACATCTGTTATTTGGTCCTTATTTGCCCATGCAGATTATACGTACGGGTAAGAAAAGCTTCTACATGCTGTTTTTGGTGGGTGGGTTTTTTTTGGGTGGGTGGGGAAAGACTACCTATTTCCCCACCCTGCCAGAGTACACGTCAGATAAAGATGCCATTTCATCCCACCCTCGCCCCATCTAGGAGTCAGCCAAGTCCCCGTGTTTGCGGATATTATTATTATTGTTATTCCTCGGTGCCCCGGTCCGCTTGCTGATTTATGAGTTGTATGCTACACGTGGAGATTTTTAAGTGTGTTGTGTCTGAGTCCCGTCACCCTCCCCGCACGCGACCTGAATTTGACGTAGACAGGAACGCATCAGGTGCGAAATCATCCATCTCACAAGCAAGCGGGCCCCAATTCTGTCAAGAGAATTGATGCCTACTCGAGGATTGATATGTGCTGGACCTCGGCTACCTTGGTGAAAAACTTAGAACATGTCAAAATATTACCCCGGACTTTGTCAGATTATAGCCCTATAGTAATAAAATAGCGAAAAAAGATGACGACAACATTTAGATGGAGACTAGGTGACACACTCCTCAATAAAAAGGCAACACAGAGTCTTCACTGGCCTGCATGCTTGAATATGCTGTGCTTTCTCAATGCAGCCACATAACAATTTTCTATATGTGTGATTTCTGTAGGCCATTAACACTGTCACTTGCTACTGGCAGGGAAGCATTAGAGTTTAGGGTTTCTCAAAGCATACATTTTTCTAAAATAAATAGACCCTCTAACCTTAAAAAAAAAAAGAGAATTGATGCCTCTTAATGGATGGGGCGGGGGGGGGGGGAGGAATAACATCTTTTGACAGCCCTCGTTGAACCTAGCCTGGGTTTTAAAGTAGGGCATTTAGTGGCAATCCCTTAGCCGTACTTTAGTATTCTGAATCTGTGGAACCACCTCACTTATCGAACACTTTCCTGTGCTCGGTGATGTGTCATTGGATAAGCTGAAACAACATTTATTTTTAGCCCTAGTGGCATGCCTCTACTTGTCTCTCAATCGAACGATGCCCTCTCTGAATATTGTCGAAGGCTTTCACTGTCAGAGTTCATTGGTTCTCGTAGGTTATCCGGGCTGTGTAACCGTGGTCTTGGTATTTTCTTTCCTGATGTTTCGCCAGCAGCTGTGGCAGGCATCTTCAGAGGAGTAACACTGAAGGACAGTGTTTCTATTTGCCCACGGCACTGGGTACGGCACTTAGTCCAGGGATCCCCAACCTTTCAGAGTGTATGGGCCCCTTTGGAATTCTGACACAGTGTAGTGGGCACAGCCACCGGAGGCGGAGCCAGCTTCAAAATGGCTGCTGCAGCTTGCTTTCAGTCACATAGTGAAGATCTTTGTGCTGTAGTGGCAGCTGCTGCCAAAGCAATGTTTTTAAAAATCTGCACAATCAATTAGATCGCCAATGGCCAGTTAAAAGCCACGGTGGGCAAAAGCCACACCTGGCCTCACCCTCTTTCTAAAAACACTTGGCAGGTGCCAGGGACGGTGTTGGTGGGTGCTATGGCATCCATAGGCACAATGTTGACGTAGCATATTAATTGCATTAAATAATGCAAATGCTAATAGTAGTCTAATCACTTCTTCACTATGTATTCGTGTACATACATTGTACAAAACGTGTAGTTGTTATTCCCTGTTATGTTTTTTGCTTATTTTCTTTCCTTCAAAAAACAGAAAAAAGAGCAAAACTTTTTTTTTTAAGGATATACATAAACTAAAGGTAAAAATATAACAACAGTGGTGGAGGCTGTGCACATATGTTTCTATAAATAGTTTCTAAATATCTAAAAATAAGTCCATGAACAATTGCCGCCTGTATGCCTGCATTCAAATATTGATACAGTTCTAAGGTCCTCAATCCATTGATTTACCAGAGGTGGGCTTTTGTCTTTCCAGGGTTGTCATATGAATCTTTTAGATGTAGTAAGGGCATGGAAGGTTCATTTTCATTGATCGTCTGGTAGCCTCAAAAAGACAGGCAAATAGTTTAAAAGTACATAGACATCCTCAGGGATCAGTGAACATTCAATACAAAATTGATATGAACAATAACTTCTTCCCAGAAATAACTGGACAAGCCCAAAACATATGTTTAAGGGACACGTCCTGTGAGTAAACAGCACCAACTATTAGACAGTTTACTAAGTCCTTTGCTACATAGTTGCTGTGGTGTCAATATATCTTGAACATAATTTTTTGCTGAATAAGTCTGAACTTAAGATCCATGGAGAGAGCAGATATAAACTTTAAAGCCATATCCCATGCTTTGGCAAAATAGAGCGATCTAGCGCCTTATTCCAGTCATTCCTGCAACCTGGGAGAGGGCCTTCTTAGTAGTGGCACCAAAATTCTGGAAATCTCTCCTTTCATGCTTACTCAAGCTAGACATGAACCAGCAAACAGAGCTAAATCTTCCTATTATTTAAATCATTGACCACATAGTTACATATGGTTATTGGTTTCAATTCCCCCCCCCATTTCAAAAAGAAGACCTTACTTCATAAGGCTGTTGTGTGGAGAAGCAAGGTAGACTATATGCTACACTGAAGGGCCCATATCAATTGTAACTGTTTTAACTCTAGCATAGGCTATAGCCATGTCCGAGAAGGATAACGAGTCCTTGAAGGAAGATACGTGCGCACTTGGTGAAAATGATCAGAAGGCAGAGGATGCTGAACCCACTGAGACTGATGGTGTGGAAGTGGAACCAGCAGCTATGACGCGGAAAAGACCTGAATCCAAAACACCTGAGATTTCTGATGCACCAGAGACATTAGCCCAGAAAGTGCAGGTATTTGTGCTTAACCCACTGTCACTAAATTCCGCTACATTCTAAGTCTTACAGTGTCCACATTTTGAATCTTATTCCCTTGGTAGCAAGATTTGGGGGTGCTTTGCGACATTATCATTGTGGACCTGTTAAGTCTTTCTCTGAATTTTGCATTCTATCCATACATACATTGTGTTGCTAATTTCCACAGTTTTGAGTTCAGGCTGCAAGGGAAGCAAGAGTCAGACTTGCAGCTTGTTCGTTCATTAAATGTTGTTAACGCTCTGGAGAGTATGGTTGCAGGCTGCTGCCGCCATTCCTTTGCACGAAACAGAAATCTATTGCTTGTTTGCTTTTTGGAGGTCTATGCATGTTTCTAAGTGGTCACATGCTGGATCCGGACACCCTTGTCGTAGAGGAAAGGCCGCTTGGCTGTAACTAGGCTGCTGAATCCCACTCCTCTGGGAGATTGTCTGTATTTATATATGAGCTAGCAATAGCAGCTTAACCAGGTTGGAGCTTTTCTCTCCAGTCCCGAAAAAGCAGTCAGTGTCTCGAGAGTGGGAACCACTACCATAATCTCTGTGGTGGTCCACATGCTTTCGGAAAGATGTTGGCTTCAGTTTTGAGACAGAAGTTTGGGAATGGAAGGGCTATTACTACTGTAATATCTTCCATGTGTGGTTACCTTAATGACTTGCCAGATAAATGGAACGGCATACAACTTTGTGACCCTCCTGTTGGAAACTGAGTCCTGAAAGCGTGTAATATCAATGATTTACTTCTTACCTTCCTTACACAGTTCAAGGTACATGTTTTGGCCTACAAAGCCATGAGCAGCTTGGACTGTGCACACCTTAGATGCCATAGCATCATAAAATCTTGAATTTGCCAACCAATTCACGTATATTCATTATGATCTTTAACAAACAGCCCAGGCAGGCAGATGCTCTTTTCTGTGTGCCAGCTTTATTGGTTTTTAAATTTTATGTTTTAAGTTTTATGTTTCTAAATGACGTGTGTCATCTTGAGCACCTTCCGGTAGAAATAATTACTTACATGCACAGTGAATGAATAAATAAGCTGAAATAGCAAGACCTTCTAGAGAGGCTGCATGGCTCTCTCCAGTTCACCCTTGAGACCCATCAAAGTGTTCATGTATTTTCCAGTAGAAGTAAAAGAACTTGTTTGAGCTTAGGTGTGAGCCCAAAAATAAACAAAACTGTTTTTAGAAAATTGTTTTTAGGTCTTCTGTCCTGCTGATTTGTTGAGAAGAAATGCTTATATGCACCAATCCCTAGGGACAGCGTAGGTTAGAAACAAACATTATCCTAAATGTAAAAATGTGTTTGAATATTGTTATGTCAAGCAGCTCCTTTTCTTTGTTTCTTAAAGGACTCTAGTTCTACCTCACCGACAGGATGGGGGTACTGGGGGAACTGGGGAAAGTCTTTACTCTCAACTGCTTCTGCTACAGTGGCTACAGTAGGTAAGTCCTGCTACAGTAGGTAAGTCCTGCTAGAGCCAGCGTGGTGTAGTGATTAAGAGTGGTGGTTTGGAGCAGTGGACTCTAATCTGGAAAACCGGGTTTGATTTCCCATTCCTCCATGTGAGTGGCAGACACTAATCTGGTGAACTGGGTTGGTTTCCACAGTCCTACACATGCAAATGCTGTGTGGGAAATGTGAAAGCAAAATAATCAGGGCAGTGGATCAGTAAAGTTATAAATAGCAGCACAAACTCAAAAATAAAGGGTTCAATTCTGTGATCACATGAATCCTGGAATCTCTCAACACGCACACTGGAATTCTTTCTGGCTTGGAAACTTTATTCCTGGGGTCGAGGGCATGCCCCAGTAGCTGCATTGGTCAAGCAGCTGCAATGAGGAGGGAGAAGGAGGCAAAATTCCTACTTTCATCCATGAGCAGAGCACCTCTCAGGCAAGAGGCAGGAAAGGCAGTCTTGTTCCCCTCCCCCTCCCCACTACAGCCTCCCCACTGGCATGGCTGTTAGTGTACATGAGTTCCTCAGCCACAGAAATAAAGTGTCCAGGGGAAGGGGAGGACAGGGAAGAGCCCAGCCCATCAGTGCTTTCCACTGGTGGGTTGCAGAATCCAAGCCACACTTTTTACAAGCTGTGGTAACTAGCTTGGACAATGCCTTTGTAGGTTTCTCTTGGCTTTTCCAGCTTCACTGTGCTTCATCTTTCTGGCTTGTTCTTGGACTGCTAGGTGACGTCATATGTTTTCCTTTAGAGCTAAAATAATATTTATGCTTTCTTTAGGTCATGGAATCTCAAATGTCATTGAAAAAGCAGAGACATCCCTTGGGATTCCCAGCCCTAGTGAATTGTCGTCTGAGGCCAAAGATGTTACAGAAGGTCAGTTTTTATTTAAAAACAAAAACAAATAAAACCACAACTTGAAGTTTGCTGCTTGTGGTCCTGTGATCAATGATGATATTTTAATACTATTACTTAAGGGATTCTGTTGAACATCGCTGGAGAAGATGGTGTTGCCCACTGGGTTTGTTTTACCTACAAACTCTCCATAACACTTGCTTTTGCCCCCTTGCTCTCTTATCTGAGATTGATATGCATATTTGTCTGGGAGGAATGGCAGCTGCAATTAGTACTATCCAACTGATCCAAAAATGAGGGTAGACGTTTTGCATGCAAGGAAAATCTTTCCAGTGTGTGAAAACTGACACTCAATCTTGTGCCAGAAGGTGGGGCAGGATAGGGTATATAGGCAAATAAGGGGAAACAGTGCAGATTAGGGTGTAGAACATGGTGCCTCTTTTTTATGCTGCAAATGGCACCCTGATCTACAACATCAAATTATTGCATTTGGTGCTAGTCATTTGAGATGTCTTGAATCCAAAGAACCACATAACTAGTTCTGCATGCCCGCGAGTTACAGTTCTTGAACAGAAACCTTTTCACCACCACCACATGGCAACTGTTACTGAAAATGAGGGGATCTTCAAAAGTAACTGATACAACATAATGGCGTGCTGCTTTTTAATTTTCACAAATCTCATTGGGCATGACCAATGCCTGGGTGCACCCAAGCTCTTGGGCTCCTGGCCAGCATTCTTTTATTGATTTTATTTAAGCTTATGTATTTAGTTAAAACATTTATATTCTTCCTCTTCAGAGACCTGCTTTCAGGTGGCTCACAAAATAAGATAAAACCAATCTTTTAAAAACCCAACCCCACAACATAAAAGCAGATTAAAAACCCAGAGGATCTGGCAACCTAAAATATTCCCATTCAGAGTGCTCTGTCTAGAGGCAGATGGTCAAATAGAGCCTGAGAGCCAGCTGGTGAAGTGGTTAGAATGTTGGACCAGGATCGGGCAAATCCTAGTTCAGATACCAAGTGTACAGTGGAAGCTGTCTGGGTGAACTGGGGCCGGTCTCACACTGTTAGCTTAGCCCATCTCACAAGTTTGTAGCATGATGAAATGAAGCAGAGGAGAACAAAGTAAGTTCATTTGGAATCCCCACTGGGGAAAACTGGGGTATAAATAAATTTTAAAACATTGTAAAAGATCACATCCTTAGTTAAAAGCCTGGGGGTGGGGAGCTAAAGAGATGAGTTGTAGTGGGAGGAGGGAAGTTGGCAAAAAATTGCTCCTGTTTTTGGAACTAAACTACAAATTTTGAACCACTCGACAGCCAGTATCTTTTAAGAGTGCATGCTTTTCTGTTGTGGTATCAGCCTTCCTACCGCTTCAAATTACATGGTTTCTTTCATTTCAGAATGCGAGAATTCTGCAATTACCAGTGACTGCAAAGGAGATGCAGAAAATCCTTCACCGTCCAGTAGTGGTGCCTTTGGAATGTTTTCTACCATCTCTGCTGCTGTTCAGAACACAGTAAGGCAGGAATACGCTTTGAACTTTTGTGTGTGTGTGTGCTTTAGCAATCAGCCTTTGTTGGTATATCATGTTTAATTGAATGGTCAGTCAGGGCTTTTGTGTTATTCATTGCTGCTAATTGTGCCTTTAACTGATTTATTTATGATCATTAAGAAGTCTGTGAAGTCCTTGTATATTAAGAAAAGCTTCTTAACTAGGCAGGCACAGTTGGTGAGTCTCAATGCGTGGATGAGATGGTGGTGCAGGGAAGAGGGCTTTAGATTTGTAAGGAACTGGGCAACATTTTGGGGCAAGCGGGGCCTATACAAAAGGGATGGGCTCCACTTGAACCAGGATGGAACCAGACTGCTGGCTCGTAATATAAAAAAGGTGGCAGAGCAGCTTTTAAATTGAACCTGGGGGGAAAGCCAACAGGAGCTGAGAAACATCCGGTTCGGGCAAACTCAGTGCATATGGACAAAGGGGAAATTGCTTCAGATTGCCCACATAGGAATTACTTAGACATGAAAGGGAATGGAAAAAGAATGATGCCCAAAGGTACATGCCAGGCAAGTCGGAAGAGAGAAACAGTGTGGAGGTGTTTCTATGCTAATGCTAGAAGCCTCCAAGCAAAAATGGGGGAATTAGAGTGCATGGTTTTAAGAGAAAACATAGATATAGTGAGCATTACAGAAATCTGGTGGAGGGGAGAGAACCAGTGGGATACAGTCATCCCTGGTTACAAACTGTATAGAAATGACAGGGAAGGGCGTATTGGAGGGGGTGTTGCTATGTATATCACAGAAGGCATAGTGTCTAATAAGCTAGAGACCATAAAAAGGGCAGACTCGTCCACAGAATCCTTATGGGTGATGATTCTGGGCCCCAAAGGAGATTTAGTACTGGTGACGTTCTATCGGCCCCCTGACCAAATGGCTCAGGGTGATCTTGAGATGGAGAATGAAATTAGGGAAGCATGTAAAAATAACGAAGTAGTAATAATGGGAGATTTCAACTTCCCTCATATTGATTGGATAAATGTATGCTCCAGTCAAGCCAAAGAGATAAAATTTTTAGACATCCTAAATGACTGTGCCCTCGAACAGTTGGTTATAGACCCAACCAGAGGGGAGGCTATCTTGGATTTAATACTCTGTGGTGTTTCCGGTGACTTAGTGCGGGATGTGGATGTAGTTGAGCCAGTTGGCAATAGTGATCACAATGGCATCAGATTTAATTTATATGTAAGTGGGAAAGTGACTGGGAAATCTCACACAATTACCTTTGACTTTAAAAGAGGGAACTTCTCTAAAATGAGAAAACTGGTAAAGAGGAAGTTGAAAGGCTTAAATCTCTTGAAAAGGCTTGGGAGTTACTCAAGTCCACATTACTAGAGGCTCAGCTAGCTTGTATACCGCAGGTCAGGAAAGGTAGTAATAAGTCCAAGAGGTCACCACCATGGCTAATGGGTAAGGTGAAGGAAGCAGTTAGAGAAAAAAAGTGTTCCTTCAGGAAGGCTTGAAAAGGCTTGGGGGTTACTCAAGTCCACATTACTAGAGGCTCAGCTAGCTTGTATACCGCAAGTCAGGAAAGGTAGTAATAAGTCCAAGAGGTCACCACCATGGCTAACGGGTAAGGTGAAGGAAGCAATTAGAGAAAAAAAGTCTTCCTTCAGAGACTGGAAGGTTTGCCCAAAGGAGGCGAACAGAAGCAAACACCAACTTGCGCAAAGGAAATGCAAGCAGACAATTAGAGATGCAGAAAAAGATTTTGAGGGGCTTATTGCTAAACACATCAAAACAAACAATAAGAAATGCTTTAAGTATATTAGGAGTAGGAAACCAGCTACGGAAGCAGTTGGACCATTGGGTGACAATGGGAGTAAAGGAACTGTAAGGGAGGATAAAGCAATTGCTGAAAAACTAAATGAATTCTTCTCATCTGTCTTCAGTGTTGAAGATACAGGGCAGATTCCTTCTCCTGAACAGAGATTTTGGAGAGGGGAAAATGAGGAACTGAGGCAAATAGTGGTAACAAGGCAGGAAGTCCTAGAACGTCTAGACCAGTGGTCAGCAAACCGTGGCTCGCAAACTGCATGTGGCTCTTTGGCCCCTTGAGTGCGGCTCTCGAGGAGGAGGAGGTGGTGGCGCGCTGCGGCTCCTCCCTGCAGGTGGAGGCGGCGAGCGGGCGGCCGGCTGTCGCCTCACCTCTATGCCCCCTGGCTCGTGGCCCTCCGCCAGGGGGCAGAGTCGCGGCCTGGGCAGGCCGGGCCGGCTGCCCGGAGGAAGGGCTGGGGAAGCACGCCCCCTGGAGCCGGAGGGTGAGGAACCGCGGGGAGTCGGCTGCGGCCGAGGTAGGCAAAGGCAAAACCCTCCGCAGCTCCACGTGCGGAACAACTGCCCTGTTCCCGTCGCCTGGTCAAGTTCACTTTTTGTCCGCCCCCTAACAGAGTCTGGTCATCTTCAAGCTAAACGAACCTTTCCCAAGGAAGGAGCTTTCCCGATCTGCTGGAATGGTTTTGGTGCCGCATGTCAACAGCATCGAAACCACTTTGTCCGCTCTGTGACCCTCCTGTTAATTATAGTTTCCCCCCCTCCTTAACGTCGCCTTCTCTTTTTGGAGTGCTTTTGCACAGCGCTGCCCTGTCTATGCCTCACTTTTGGTGAGTCGGCTGTTCCCCAGCTGGGATCTGCAGCGGCTCAGCCTTTTCCCCGCCCCCGCCTCCCTCCGTCTGCCTCCCGGTGTTTCGGGTCCCCCGGAGATCTTTCCCAAAGTGTACACAACAACCAGGCACGCGGGAGGCTTCCTCTTGGCGACACGATGGCGCTCAATTGGCCGGGCTCCGGCTTGCGCTTCTCAGACGCCCTCTGCCGGCCAGTCCTCAGAGAATGGATGGACTCTATAAAGGAAGCCACGGCCCTCAGTTTGCAAGATCTGAGCAAGGCTGTTAAGGATAGGACACTTTGGAGGACACTGATTCATAGGGTCGCCATGAGTCGGAACGACTTGACGGCACTTAACACACACACACACACAGATGCACATTTCCCCCCATCCAAATTCTCAAAACTCTGCAGGGGGGCTTAATTTTGAGTTTGGAGGACGTGCATGGGGGAAGATGTGCATCTACGGAGCGGCAAAGCTTAAGTTTAAGTTTAAGAAATTTGGCTCTCAAAAGAAATCTCAATCATTGTACTGTTGATATTTGGCTCTGTTGACAATTGAGTTTGCCGACCACTGGTCTAGACAAACTGCAAACTAACAAGTCACAGGGACCAGATGGTATTCATCCTAGAGTTCTTCAAGAACTCAAATCGGAAATTGCTGAACTTCTAACAAAGATATGTAATATGTCCCTTCGATCAGCCTCTGTTCCAGAGGACTGGAGAATGGCCAATGTAACACCCATTTATAAAAAAGGTTCCAGGGGGGACCCAGGAAATTACAGGCTAGTTAGCTTAACGTCTGTTCCGGGTAAATTAGTGGAAAGCATTGTTAAAGATAGAATTGTCAAGCATATAGAAGGGCAAGGTTCTGGGCAAAACCCAACATGGCTTCTGTAAGGGTAGGTCCTGTCTCACTAACCTATTAGAGTTTTTTGAAACCGTCAGTAAGCATGTGGACAGGAATGAGCCTGTGGATATTGTATATTTGGATTTCCAAAGACTGCTAAGCAAACTTCATAGTCATGGGATAAGAGGACAAGTCCTCTTATGGATTGAGAGCTGGCTGAAAAATAGGAAGCAGAGAGTAGGAATCAATGGTCAGTTCTCACAATGGCGGGATATGAGCAGTGGGGTGCCTCAGGGATCTGTGTTGGGACTGGTGCTTTTCAACCTGTTCATCAGTGACCTGGAGTTGGGGTTAAACAGTGAAGTAGCCAAGTTTGCAGACGACACAAAATTATTTAGGGTGGTTAAAATAAAATCGTACTGTGAAGAGCTCCAGAAGGATCTCTGCATACTGGAAGAATGGGCATTAAAATGGCAAATGAGATTCAATGTGAGTAAGTGTAAAGTGATGCATATTGGGGCAAAAAATCCCAACTTCACATATACACTGATGGGATCTGTGCTGGCAGCGACAGACCAAGAAAGGGATCTTGGGGTGGTAGTGGATAGCTCAATGAAGATGTCAACCCAGTGTGTGGCTGCTGTAAAAAAGGCAAATTCTATGCTGGCCATAATTAGTCGAGGAATAGAAAATAAAACTGCTGATATCATACTGCCCTTGTACAAATCTATGGTGAGACCACACTTGGAATACTGCGTACAGTTCTGGTCACCACACCTAAAAAAAGGATATTACAGAGCTTGAGAAGGTGCAGAAAAGAGCAACCAAAATGATTAGGGGACTAGAGCAACTGTCCTATGGGGAGCGGTTAGGACGCTTAGCACTGTTTAGCTTGGAAAGAAGGCAGCTAAGGGAAGACATAATAGAGGTCTATAAAATTATGCATGGTTTGGAGAGAGTGGACAGGGAGAAGTTTTTCTCCCTCTCCCATAATACTAGAACATGGGGTCATGCTAAAGCTGGAGGGTGAGAGATTCAAAACAGATAAAAGGAAGTATTTTTTCACACAACGCATAGTTATATTGTGGAACTCCCTGCCCCAGGATGTGGTGATGGCTGCCAGCTTGGAGGGCTTTAAGAGGGGAGTGGACATATTCATGGAGGAGAGGGGTATTCATGGCTGTTAGTTAGAATGGATACTAGTCATGCTGCATACCTATTCTCTCTAGTATCAGAAGAGCATGCCTATTATTTTGGGTGCGGTGGAACACAGGCAGGATGGTGCTGCTGCAGTCGTCTTGTTTGTGGCTTCCTAGAGACACCTGGTTGGCCACTGTGTGAACAAACTGCTGGACTTGATGGGCCTTGGTCTCATCCAGCAGGGCCGTTCTTATGTTCTTAATAAGTTGTGGTGGGAATTCTCAATTGCAGAGTGGAAACTTAAATGGCTGATGGCATTTCTTTCTGAAGGTGGATTTCCTGCTGTGTTTAGGGCCTGAGCACCAATCTCTAGGAGCTCTTCAGGCTTTATGGGCAGCGCAGTCCGAAGGGGAGGGTGATAGTTGCAGCATGCCTGGGGAAGGCACAGCCACGGCGCCTCCTGAGCAGCTTGCTGTGCCACGGCCAGCAAGCTGAACAGGGAAACTCCCTGAAGCCAGTGAAACTGCTGCATGCAGTTCCATGGGCTGTGCCAACATGTTTGCTGGTGTACGTTCGTGGCGGCAAAAGTAGGTGTTCCCAGGGTAAAAGGGCCGAGGGAGCTGACTAATGTCAGTCCCGCCCCCGGGAACGCCCCCTTTGGCGCTGGCATGAGCCCCTGCACCGGAGGTGCATTGCCGCCATGGCTGCGCCTGTGCCCATGCACTGCTCTGCCGCATCATTCCACAGCGCCAGCATAAGTGGCCCAGCACCGGCGTAAATGCCCATTTCAGGGGTACAAGCGGCATTTACGCCAGGGTCACACTGCCTCCTAAGGCCTTAGGATTGCACTGTTAATGATTAATTGGGAGCATGTGCATGTATTAGCAGAAGACGTGGACTACTTTGCACTCATTGCAAACAGTGACACTTCAAGATATCGGTTAAATGATATGGGGGAGAAAAAGTATCCTTGATGTAGCTCCTTCTGTTGTGAGTTATTCCCTGGACTTCATTTATTGACTTTTATAATCACTATATTAAATTGGTTCAGACTCTCAGAGGAAGGGTACGGGCAGCTGAACTTTGGCTGTGTGCTCTAGTGTTACCATTTGTTCCTCTGTTTGTTGAAGTAGCCTTTCTTTACTTATTCCATATTGGTCTGTAATAAGAAAGGCTAATCATAAATGCCATAGAACAAAATGACAAATGCAGTGCATTCAGGTTTATCCACTTCTTATAGCACACAGTGACATGTTTTCTCTTGCTTTGGATTTTTCATTTATAGTTTAAAGAAATAGCATGGTGTGCTCATTATTTCTTGTAACCTGAGCATGTATCTTATTTCCTGGGGATAGTGAGGAAAGCAGACCCTGCAGTTGTAACACTTGGCCTTCACAGGTTCCAATGTGTGTTGTACTTCTCATAATTTTGGGAGCGGGGGGTGTTTTCCTCAGGGGCTAATTCGGAGTTACATTCTTCTTCAAATGTGTTTTCTAGGGAAAGACCGTTATTAGTGGGAGCCTGGATGCATTAGAGTTCATTGGTAAGAAGACTATGGATGTGATAGCTGAAGGCGACCCTGGATTTAAGAAGACAAAAGGCCTGATGAACAGGAATTCCACACTTTCTCAGGTAATAGTTTCCTCTAGACTCCCACATACCATCTGACAACGGGATTTACCTGGGAAGGATCCCTGCTGTTGCAGAACACCAAATATTCCAGGCAGAACCCTTTCTTTTGGCCGTTCGCTTTTCATCCAGCATTGGTAACACTCCAGTTTTTTTCCATTTGCAGATCTTGCGAGAGGCAAAGGAGAAAGAAGAACAAAGGACAGCTACTGAGGTTTCCATGGCTACAGAGAAGAAAGCCCATTATGGCCTACTCTTTGATGAGTTTCAGGGTCTTGCTCATTTGGAAGCCTTGGAGATGCTTTCCAGAGAGAGTGAATCAAAGGTAATAGCCTTGAGCATTTCACTTTTTATGGCTGAGGAGGAATAAAGATATATACCTTTGTAAATGCTGGAGGGATGGACCCTTTATATATAAATTCTACACAAGCATCATGCACTGAAAATGATAACTAGGTCAAATCCAGAAAAATGGCTTCCTAGCCTCCCATGCTCTTCCCTTCCCTTTTGTCTAGTGTTCACTTAAATAAGAGGTCGCTCTGTCTTTGTTGCACTGCCTGATAAGGCCATCGATCTTACAGAAGTCATTGGAGTTGTGATATGTGGGAAGTTTGATGCTCATATTTCCTAATGGCAGGGGAAGATAGCATGCAAATGCTGTGCCCCCTTTCTCCGAGCAGAAATTGTTTTCATCAGTCAGCCTGAAGTCGGTACTGCAGCCTTACTTTTCATGTCCAGTAAGAAGCATTTCTGCTAAAGCATTTACAGTTCTTTTTGTGGCTTTCTTTCCCTCACTCAGGTGAAGTCGGTTATCGGTACACTCTCTGGAACAGAGTTAGATGCTTTAAAGGCAGAGCTGGAACAGCTCAAAGAAGCGTTTTCATTAGCTGAATTTTATGATGACGAAGAGGAAGAAAAGGGAGGTAATTATGCGAATTCCAGCTTGCAAGAGTTAACAGCAGTCTTTTAAACTAATCGAATGACAAGAGAATTTGTTCGGTGGTTAGTAAGTGTACTGCTGTAATACACGAGCAGCACAGACAGGATCAGAACAACAGTCAGATCAAGGATCCATCGAGCCATTATTCTGTTTTTCACAGTGGCCAGGTCTGGAATTTTAGAGGAAGCGCATAGCATTAATTGAGTTAGTACTGCATGCAGTTCATCTTCTGCATTTCATGGATGCCCATGGCAAAATCTAGTCACTGCTACTTGTGTCAACTCATTTAGGTATTACATTTATATCCCACTCTTCCTCTAAGGAACTCAGGATAATATGTGCCATATTTTTTCCCCTGGAGACAAAGCTGTGAATGGCTTATGTTGAGTGGTAAGGACTGGTGCACTGAGTGAGTTTCATGGCTTTGAATTTGGGGGGGGGGGGTCCTTGATCTGTGTCTGACACTCTGTGCTACCCTGGCTTACAGTGTTCAGAAAGGACTTTACAGAGTAGTGGTCAGCAAGTAAATTGAGCAGCTGACCAGTCCAGTTCCAAAATGTAAACTATGGCCCATATGCTTTCTTCACCCACTACCCTGTACTAGGCAGCAGCACCATCAAGGCTATTCATAGTGTTGTGTTGGAAGTAATGGGTTTCCTTTTCCTTTTCCTCCAACTGCATTGACTTGGCAGTGGGAGTTACATAATTCTCCAGTTGCACTCCTAAGGACTGTACTAGTAAAGACAGACTGCTCAGCAGCCATGCATATAGAATTCTCCCTATTTTCTACTCCCCATAGTCTGGTGAGTGCCAGCGTAGTATAGTGGTTAAGGTGTCAGACTAGGACCTGAGAAGTCCAGGTTGAAATCCCCATTCGTGCCAAGAAAGTTTGCTGGGTGACCTTGGGCCAATCACACACTCTCAGCCCTGACCTTGGCTAGTGTTTGTATGGGAGACCTCCAAAGAATACCAGGGTCGTGATGCGGAGGCGGACCAATGGCAAACCACCTCCAAACGTCTCTTGCCTTGCAAACCCTATGGGGTCGCCATAAGTCAGCTGTGACTTGATGGCAAAAAAACAAAAACAAAACTCAAACAAAACAGTCCTGTCAAACTAAGTACAACTGGAATGCTTTAGGTATTTGCCGCATCCTAATTAAAAGCAATGAGCCCCGTGGCGCAGAGTGGTAAGCTGCAGTCCAAGCTCTGCTCACGACCTGAGTTCGATCCCGACAGAAGTCGGTTTCAGGTAGCCGGCTCAAGGTTGACTCAGCCTCCCATCCTTCCAAGGTCAGTAAAATGAGTACCCGGCTTGCTGGGGGTAAAGGGAAGATGACTGGGGAAGGCACTGGCAAACCATCCCGTAAACAAAGTCTGCCTAGAAAACGTCAGGATGTGACGTCACCCCATGGGTCAGGAATGACCTGGTGCTTGCACAGGGGACCTTTACCTTTTTAGTTAAAAGCAGCAGTGGTGCCAGGAATGAAAAAGAGCATTCCCTTTACTCTCCCTTTCACCATCCATGCATCCACCTACCCCCAAAGCCAGTTGGCTTCCTCTCCTGCAGAATCCTACCTATAGGCTGCCAGTTTTGCAGTCCATACTGTAAAGTGTTTTTTTGGTCTCTGTACCAATGCTTTAGCAAAGGATTTCCACTTGTACGAAATCTGTATTCTAGCCTTTGTTGTACAAGCGTACACAATTCCAAGCATCTGGTAGCTGGTTGCTTTTTCTGTTGTGAGCATATGGTGCTGCATGCATAATGAACCAAGAGTTGGCTCTTAACATTTTAAATTCTCCAAGGCTCCACTGCAGGCAGATGTTTATGGGTAGATGTGAGAACAGCTGTGCCAGTTTTGTTTTGTTTCCTGGTTGGCCAGTCCCACATGGCAATACATGGGCTGAGATTTAAAGAATTAGTTCCACATGCAGCCCTGGGGGCTTTAGGCCATGTTCCCTTCCCTCTCCAGTGCTCCCCAGTGTACTATCTTGGCCCACAGAGAGCCTGGAGGATGGAAGCTTCCCAGTGGTGTTGGGTACTTTCCAATGAGAGCGCTGCTTCTTGCAGATCAAGCAAAGGGCAGAAAAGACCCTTAGGAGCCTTCATTTGCTCTGTGATGATGGTGGTAGCAAGGGCCTTTGCCCCACTGTAGCTTTTGCAGCACTGTAGTTGAGAGAGTGACCTGGGACACAAGAGGAGGCTCTGGAGATGCCTTCTGTAGGCCATTCTGGGCTTTCTGGAGAGCACACACCTTCTGGAAAATGTGCATGAGTAGTAAGTTTTCATATTTGAGGCATAACCTTCAGGAGCTGTTTCCTTTTGCTTTCAGCAGATGAAGACTTCACACAGGAGATAATGGGATTTTTTTCACAACTCCATGTCTCAACAAAGCCAGACAAACTGACGCAGGTACGTTAACCCCAACAACCAGAAGATGACAAAACAAAGGCTAAGTACACTATCTTATGCAAGTGTCTTTTAACCATTTTATAAGGTTACATCTCAAATATTAATATTTTTACACGCTACCGTATGTACAGTGATTTTATGCCAGTAAAGGACAATATATGACAAAGGCTATATAGGGGTTATTGTGGGCTGGAAATTTCTTTGGAGCCTAAGGGAAATAGCCTGGGCAATGACATTTCCTGGGCTACTAGAGGGTTATTAAAGCAATAAGGGGTATTTTGCAAGGTAGAACACCAGATATTGTGACCCTTCTAGATTACAATTAGCATACATTTTCCAAGCTATTTTTGTATTAGATCTCTGTTCTGTTACCGTTCTTTGAGGGTGCCAGGTCCATGGGTCCTGAATTGTACTCATGGGATATTGGTTCATCACTTTATGAAACTTAAAAATTTACTACAACCACAGTTAAAGCACTCACTGGTTAGAGGCAGTTTGTTTTGCTTTCTCCTGGAGACAGAGTAGCGGCGTCCTTCTCACACTAGCTTGTAGTACCTTGCAGAGCCACTGAGTGGCACTGTAGTCCCAAACAGGAGAGAGAGAGACCTATTTTCTAGGCCAGCTCTTAGAGCAATGGAACGTGTCGTTCAGTGTCAAGGGGAAATAATCATCTGCAGCGGTTCCCAAACTTTTTGAGTCATGGAGCACTTTTCAGGAGAGAAATTCGTCACGGAGCACTAATTTTCATCTAGCTCCTTATATACTAAACCGAACGACAGTGGTATTTTTCTTATTTTTCTTTCCAATCTCTAGAAGATGTTTCGCGGAGCACCAAGTGCTCGTTGGAGCACAGTTTGGGAACCGCTGGTCTAAGGTATATCTTAGTAGCCCAGCCCTATCAAATTAAGCCTTATGGCAAGTAACAGTAATTCAAAGCGCACATGCGTACTGAATAACTATGTTGGCTGAAGACCTACCCTTGTCAGCTTCACCAAAGTAAGCAAGTTGCAATCTGTGACATCTGTTACCTAACAGTCTGTCCCACTCTCTGGTACTTCTGGATGGCATATTTGGAAGCTGAACTCATGTCTGAGACATGCAAAGTGAAGCAGGCTTGATTCTCAGTTGCTGGAATCATTAGGGGCTGGAGGAGGTTTAACACACCTTAGTGGTATCCATCAATAGTTGCCAGTTACTCTGATGGGGAAACTGAAGGATTACAGTGGGAGAAACAATGACTATAAAAACAAAACCTGTCCTCCACTGAGTGGCCCGTGGCCTAGCCCCCATAACAAAGGATTCTGCTGGGAATGCAAAGCATCCTTCTGTCTGCATATATGCATAAGAATGCGCTCATTGATGCAATGTGGTAGGCATTTTGCTAGAATAATAAAAACTCATCATACTTCTGAAACATGAAATTTTTTGACTCCTTTCAGATTTCTAGGGCAAGTATTATTAGCAAAAAGTTCTATAGGTTTCCAGCTTCTTCAGTCTTTCACAAAATTGGTGGTGGTCATGGGGGGCCATGTTAGTAATCATTTACGACAAGGGAACTGCTTCTTCCACATGCACATATGCAGGATCAACCTCTCCCTTGTTAAGTAATGTTTTCATGGGCATCTGTTTCCTTTTGGGCAGGCAAGGAACTCTGCTTGTGAATTAGCCCACAGCCTCAGTGTGCAAATGGCAAAGGAAGAAAGACAGAAGGAAGAAGACCAGCAGGTGGGCTCGGGGGATGCTGAACAAGAGAACAAAAAATCAGTAGAGGTAATTCAACTAAAAGCAGGTTGCAAAGTAATCTAACTGTGAATGTGCTTCTGTAATGTATACTGAGATTTCACAGCCTGTTGCTTTCATCCTTCGTTATCATTTTTGCAGGAAGCCATTGAGGAAGGGCTGGAATGGGTTAGGACACTAGTATACATTGGTGGCATTTAAAATGTTTTTCCAAATGATTTTATTATTGCATCATTTTTGCTTTGGAGGTTACCTTGAGCAGGTCTCTGGAGAGGTGACTGATTTTTTCTAAAATGAAAAAATACATGTTCAAGCCTGTAGAGAGTGCAAGGAAGCTGCTCTTGGATGAAAATACAAGGGTTACTGTTGACACTGCTAAATTTTGTGCTGCCGCGTCCAAAATTAGGTGCAAATTGTTGGGATGACTTGTCTTACTATCTATGTACATAGTAGTGTCATCTTAGGATTTTATGTATTTTATACTTTTTATACTTGTATTTATGTATTTTATACTTTTATAATTGGAATTTCTGGTTTTAATATCGATGGGATTTTAAGACAACTGTTGACTGTTTTCTTCTTCTGTATATGACTGGCTATGTGCCATATTAATACATGACATGACATATTCAAGCCTTTAGACCAGTCATGTCCAAAGTCCGGCCCGGGGGCCAATTGCGGCCCCTGGGCCGGTTTAATACGGCCCCCAACCCGTTTTGCAGAGAGAGAAAAGGGGGCGCGTGGGGGCTGCTCCTGTGCTTTGCATCCCTGACCGAGGGGGCGACGCTTGGGCGGAGGGTCGCCTCGATTGGCTGTCTCAGCCCCTCCCTCCGTAATGAAGGCCAGCGAGTCTGAAACCCTAGAGAGGCCACTTCCTTCTTACCCAGAGCCCGTGCGTGGGGATGCGGCCTTTGTTGTTCTGATGCATTGAAAAGCAGCAGCAGCTCCTCCCGAGTGGGTCAAGGGGGATCCTGAGGATGGGTTGGGGGGGACTCGAGGGTGGGAAAGGTGGCGGGGGGAAGGGAAATGCAAGGGAGGTCAGGAGAAGAAAAACACCCCCCCACACACACACCGAAAAGCCTGGGAGTGGGGGGGCTGCTCTTTCTGGCTCTCCTTTTTCCTCCTTCCTCTCTGCAGAAGGCTGGGGTGGGGGGGAGATGCAGCCCCTTCCCTGCATTTCGGAGGCCTCGCGAGGGATCCAGATTTGCAGGGTGGGTGGGAGGGAGGAGGGGAGAGACTGGATGGGTCTTGAGTGGGGGGATTGTGAGTCAAGGAAAGGCAGGGGGGAGAGGGGGCTGGATTTGGCGGCAGGGAGTGTTTGGAGTCAGACCCCCCAGCAGGTTCTCTCCAAGGCAAGTGGCTGCTTCGAAAGAAGGGATGGGGTGGGGGAAATAAATGACTCCTGGCATGTATCGTGTTTGGAAACGAGGTGCGTTCAGATGGGGCCGAGTCTACAGAGAACACCTGTGTTCATTCCGGAGGTCAAAGCCCCGAGCAGAGAGCAAAGAGATCAGAAGGAAAGAAGAAGGGAAGAGTTGGTTTTTATATGCCCACTTTCTCTACCACTTAAGGGTGGCTTACAATTGCCCTCCCCTTCCCCTCCCCACAACAGATACCCTGTGAGGTAGGTAAGGCTAAGAGAGCTGTGACTAGCCCAAGGTCACCCAGCTGGCTTTGTGTGTAGGAGCGGGAGAAACAAATCCAGCTCACCAGATTAGCCTCCACCGCTCATGTGGAGGAGTGGGGGAATCAGACCCGGTTCTCCAGATCAGACTCAACTGCTCCAAACCACCGCTCTTAACCACTACACCACGCTGGCTCTCATGGGGAGAAAAACTCCACATTCCTCCCTGCACGGGAGATGTCAGAGTGTTTGAATCTTGGACTCCATGAGAATGAAAACCAGTTTATTTCCTGGCTCAGATGAGGGGAGGACAGAATACCCCCAGCATGGTTGAAGGGAGAGAGTCAACAGTCCCAGAGAGGCACATGAGTGGGGGGGGGGGAGGGGGAGGAAGAGTTCCTGCTCCCTCCCTACAGAAGGAAGGTTGGAGATTTAGAAGCTGGGGGGCATCCGGTGAGCTTAAAGGGGTTTTGGGGAAAGGAAGGAATGTAGCCATGGTTTTTTGTGGTGCAGTCTGTGGTTATGGGCATAATAAGTATGCCATTTGCAATAAACTTTGCATAAAATAGTTAATTTGCATTTAATTAATTTAATTAAGAATGTCAGGCAAAATGGTTGGCCCTCACGCATGTTCACTTCATCAAATCTGGCTCTCTTTGAAAAAAGTTTGGACACCCCTGCTTTAGACTGATGTCTTTTTCTCACTGCTGCAGGATATTCACACATCTGCAATCAGAAGCCTGGCTGAATTGACAGCCTACTCCATTGAAGTGTTCCACAAAACTGCCGCACTGGTTCTGCACGGCCAGGAACAAGATGTGTCAGCCGTAGACCGAGCCAAGGCCCTCTCGCAGTAAGAACGGCCAGACTTTGTTTGTGTTTTGCTGGTGACTCATCCCTTTATTTTTTGTTATAAAGAAAGAACCTTTCTACTTTTGATTGTGGGAGCAACTGAAAAGAACCGTATGAAAGCAGGCCATGTTCTTTAAACTTTATTTACTCTGCATTTTCCCCCCTAGAATGACCATTGTGCTGTGTAAAGAACTGTCATCTCTGTCTAAAGACTTTGCTACGTGTTTAACAGCTGCAGGGGTAAGTTTGAGAGGCCTAGTTGTATGGAACAGATGAATAGTGCTGCCACAATGTTCTGTGGTGCACTAAAAAATGTATCTTGCCCATCCTTTCTTTGTAAGATTTACACCCCACCCTTCTGTTAAAAAGCACTCAGGGTAGCTTAGAAAAATAGAACGTAACACAGTAACGTAATTTTTTTTAAAAATGTCAGTTGAGAGCCAATGTGGTGTAGTGGTTAAGAGTGGTGGTTGGAGCTGTGGAGTCTGAGCTGGAGAACTGGCTTTGATTCCCCACTCCTACACAGGAAGCCTGCTGGGTGACCTTGGGCAAGTTACAGCTCTGTTAGAGCTCTCTCAGCCCCACCTCCCTCACAGGGTGTCTGTTGTGGGGAGGGGAAGGGAAGGTGATTGTAAGCTGGTTTGAGTCTCCCTTAAGTGGTAGAGAAAGTCGGCATATAAAAACCAACTCTTCTTCTTGATTAGGAACACAAACAAAGTAAATAACAAAGCAACAGTTAAAATGCATCCAGAGGCCCACCCAGATCTAACTTGCAACTTTAAAAGCAGACATAATTTACAACCAGTCAACAGCATCAATAAACTAAATGTAAAAATCTCAAAAACAACTTGACAGAAATAATATCTGCTTTGGGGAGATAGTTCAGTTAGCCCCTCTCAAAGGCCCTCCAGAAATGAATTGTAACTGGACCCCAGAATGCCACCAATGAGAGGGTTACTTTGGCATGTTCGTAAAAGGCCTGCTGTTGTCCCTGACAGTAGTAACTGAATCAGTCCCATGCCAGACTTCCTCTATCAAACTCCATCTATGAAAGAATGAGGAAAGATAATTCTTCTGCGGGTTGATCTGTCATCATCAGAGAGACATGTGCATGAAGAATGGTGCCTGTTAGGCATTCCTTGTTATTTTGTCCTCTAGAAAGCTCAGAATGGCTGCACGCTATGAACCCTGTTGAAACAGGAAGCCTTTGGGCAACATGTTTGGTTCCCAACCTGTTTTTCTTTCTTTCTTTTGGCTAACCTTCTTTATGGTCTTTGTTCATACTGACCTCTTTTGTTTCCTTTCAAGCAACTTGTCATTCCAGTATTTGTAGCTAAGTTTTTACAGCTTACCTAAGAATTTGACTCCGGCATACTTTTGGCAAAGAGTAGCTCTTTGTAACTTCTCTTAACTGAGAGAAGTCAGTAAAGCCTTACTAAATCAGTTGTAGGGCTGAAGGCCAGATCCCTTTCAAGAGGGCACGCTTGATTTTTAAAATGCAGTAATATATTCAATCTTTTCAGGTGGAAGAGAAGGCAGATGTCCTTAACCCTTTAATCACTGGAGTGTTTTTAGAGGTCAGTTTCAAATCTTAATGTTGATCTTTGTTCCTGTTGCTGGCTGTGTTTTTAATCTGAAGTAGCTGGTTGATGACTGTACCTGAAGAGAGAATTCTATGTAGAAGTGTCTGGTGAGATTGGTTATTTTATTTAGTTTCTTGTGTTAACAACCTTCCTTTCATCTATCATGGAACTCCGGGCAGCACACATAGGATTCCCAGGAGGTCTCTGGTCTAGGCATGATCAGAACTTCTTAGCTTCAGCAAAGTTGATGTGTCATGCACCCTCCTCCCGAAAGCAGGGGCTGCAGCATCCAGTTGTGAAGTCTATTTCTGAAATTTCATTACAGCAAAGGCTGTTGGTGGAATGGATGGTGAAGGGTGGGATATGAGAAGCCCTTTATAACTGCTTGTGTAGACAGTGTATGATTGTGCTACAAAGCTTTTACCCTGCATTCTTAGCATAGTCGTTAATATTTTCAGCTTTCCCCCCTTAAAGTTAGCAAGATCATAGCTCTTACAGATTGCAGAAGAAAGTTAAGAGCATCTGAGTAATCTGTTAAAAAAACAGAGCAAGGGTGGGAATATGGTGTAGCATTCAATAGACATGGGATGGATGCTTCTGTGTGCTCTCTGGTGGTTTCTCTGCTCTCCTGTGAGCTACTGCGTAACATTCACTCAAATGACAAATTAGGAACGAGGTGGTGGGATGTTAAGTAAATACTAGCCCTTCTAACTAGCAGTAGATAGTCTGTGTGGAAAGGGAGGCTCCCTATGATGATTGTCCTTTTTGTTTACAGGCTTCCAACAGCGCTTCATATGTCCAAGACGCCTTCCAACTCCTCTTGCCAGTTCTGCAGATCTCTCACATCCAAACCCAGGCAGAGTTAACACAGCAATAAAATGAATCAGACTGTACTTGAGCAGAATCCTGCTCTACCTGCGGGATGGATCCCTGATTCAGCAACGGGAGAGGCATGTGCAATAAAAGACAAAGGCTTTGGTGTCTAGTATTTCACCAACCAGTGATACTGTTCTGAGTGGCTCCAATCGGGGAATGTAACTTAATAAGGAGGGGTGAGAGACAGCTTAACCAAGTTCAAAGAGTGAATGGCTTTATCAGTGTTTTGGACATTGGTTATTCCATTTATGGTCCTTTGTGCTTTGGCGATAAAGTAAAATGTTAACCCCTTAACAACCAGATTGTTAAATCTAGAAGAAAAGAGAGAGTGGTACAACTGCATGGATGAAACATGGAAGAGTTGCTGGAGTAAAATATCAAGGTTTTACAAATACATTTTGAGTACATTCCCCAGGTTAAATGTTAACCAATCCAAAGTGAAGGTATTGCACAAACAGGGTTGGATCCAGTGATCCATCAGCAAAAGACACAAAGTCATGGATCTTTTTTGTGGTTCAGTCTGACCGAGGAAACTTGATTACCTGGGCTGTGGAAGTTGCATGGGCTAATATCAATTCAGGTGTGTTTCTGTGTGTGGGGGAGAAAGAGGGGAACATAGGAAAGATCTGTGATCTTTGTTCCCATGGATCTTTGGGTAGACATTGATCTCTTGGGGGCAATTTCATAGTATGCCTACTCTTTAGCTTCTTGGAAAGCCCATGAAACAAATCCAGCAAACAGAATTGCTAAAGTTATAATCCTATGCAGAGTTACATGAGAATAAATTCCATGGGACTTTGTGTGACTTACTTTGAGGTAAAGACTCTAGGGATTATGCTAGAAATTCTTTCAAGTCCAGCTGACCTCTTATGGTCCTAGCTGTGTCTGTTTTTTAAGGAAAACTTGGCGATTAATTGGGAACTATAAGAAATGTTCTTTTGGATGACTATATTTCCAGACTGAAGAAACAAAATCTCTGTAGACATGTTTCATGTGGTGAGGGCAGACTCTTAAGGTCTGATGATCAACACATTTTGAGTGCTTTGCTTTCTAGCAATAAATAAAAAGTAGCCTAAAGTAGTTTCATTCAAGTAAAATTCAAGGCTGTTTGATGCAGGAAGAAAAAAAAACAGCAATGGTAAATTCATAAAGCTGATGCATTGTTTTCTTCCTCTTACAAGTGGCTGAGTGCTATGATGAGACCCGTTCAGGATGCATTAAATGTCTAGACTCCTTAAATATAGAATTGCTTTCTCATAAAGACAAGCCCAAGACTTCTAATAAACTTATTCTTTCCATTTTATAGGACTGATCCTTTGCACTGTTTATCTTGTACCACCGTGGGAGGTACTGTTTGCTTGTGCTTGAGATCCTTTTTTTTTCTGGAAGAGAATGTTAATATTTTATTTATGACCAAGCTGTTGTTAGGGTCATAGCGACTCCTTTCTAATGTGTTCATTTTTTGTGGTGTGGGGGGAGTGTGTTTTTAAACTGAAAAATGAAGTTTCTACTTCGAAAGCATGGCGAAAAGTTTGAACAGAGTAAAAGGAAACTTGCAGGGGCTTCAAGAGTGTCCTACTGTCTTCATCAGAATGAGTTCATCATCATGATTTTGGCATTTGTCCCATCATTCAAAATCTTTAATTGTTAAATCTTTATACTGACTTACTCTGTAATAAAAAAGCAGCGTTCAGGTAATACACGCAAAAAGTGTTCAATTTTATACATCAGGACAAAAAACGTCTATAGAGAGTCTATTATTTTAAGCAGAATCTTTTTCTAGCAAATTATATTTTGAATATGTATTTGTGAAATGTGCACTGTATTATAAAATGGTAATAAATGTTATTCTATGATGGTATAAAGTGATGTTTCCTGTTAACTGCTAGATTTTCCATCCACTGTCTCTGGGACATCTTTACTTCCTCCAGGATAGGTCAGTGAAAGATTGCTCATGCCATCATTCCCTTAGCTTTGGTCCATAGAAAGTAAGAATTCTGCAATTTTCTGTAGTTAGATGGAATTTCTGAACTTTGGCTCATGGTATTTGGGAGAGCAGAGAAGGCAGTGATATTTCGTCGTAAGGATAAGGGAACCAAAGATGGAGTGGGATGCTGCAAATGGAATGCTTTAAAACGGGATGCTGCAAACTAACTGGCCATGCCATGCAGTTTCATAACTGAGATCAGATATTTGCTGTTCTGTTTCAGTCCATTTCCAAATGATGCTTAACGTTGTATTTGCCTTTTCACCAACACAGAATATTGAATAGCTTTCTGCTATAATATCTTTCCAGGATAACTACTAATTTAGATACCTTCAATGTGTATGTATAAGTGTTTGTCCTTCTGTATCTAATTTTGCCCTTTTACTAAATCTCACCTGCTATTCTTTTGACCATTTGTTCAATTTAGAGTGATCCTTCTGGAGCTCTTTTTGGCTTGATTGGGGTTTTGGTGCTGAATAACATCGTGTCCTTTGCAAACTGGACTACTTCATCCCTCATCCAAGACTGTTTAAATAGCAGGTTTCTTAATATACATCTTTAAAGTACTGTGCTGATATTTCCTCTGTTGTGAAAACTGTCCATCTATTCTTGCCACTTGCTTTGTGGTTTTTAATTGGCTACCCAAATTATCACAGAGGAGCTTTCATATGAGAGTTGAAATGTAGGGTGTTAGCCACTGTGTTTGCATGGTTTGTAGTCCGTCAAAGAATTCTAAAAAATTAGTGAGAAAAGGCTTCCCTGGGCAGAAACCGGTCTTACAGCCCAATTCTGAAAGGGGGTAGTTTGGCGATGGCTGGGCACGGCACAACTGCGCTGCCTCCTGAGAGGCTTCCCCGGCCAGAAGTAAAATTTAAAAATACACTTTTTACAAATCCCTGTGAAACTCTCCCATTGACTCCACGCCTGTAAAATGGTGCGTTCCCGGGACAAATGGGATTTGGAAGCTGCCTAAAGGCAGCTCTACCCCCAGGAGTATTTGTGCCGGAAAAATGCTTCTGGGGAGGCAGTGGCAGCGCACATGACACTCGCACTGCTCTCCAGAGCCAGCATAAGTCACCCTGTGCTGGTATCCGTGCCACTTTGTGCAGCACAAGTGGCATGGACTCGGCGGTGGGGTCATGCCAGCTCCTAAGCTCTGCCCCCCACTTCAGCTCACAATGTCAACCCCTGACCTAGCCACACATAGACCAACAACAAAGATCAGATTCCATAAAACACAAGAAATCAACGAAATCGACCAGCCAGCATCAGACGAATCCACAGTTTGGGGGTTTCCCTTTCATTTTTACTGCTTGCCCCTCCCTCCTCACATTTAGCTCCTGATGCAGATCTGTTCCACTTCAAATAATATTCTATTCATTGAACTTCTTAAAACTGCGCTTATGGGTAAGGAAGGGGTGGATTCTGTGTACATAGATTTGCAAAGGAACAACTGGTAATAATAACTAGGATGCAATAAGATGAATTCTTTATATTTGTAAAATACTCACTGGCATAGATAGTGTTTGCTCGTGGATTTGACCAGCTAGCTTAAAGTTATTTTGCTGCCTGACTTTCTCATAACAATGCCATCGCTGAATAGGACATGACACTATGGAAAAACAGCAGAGCTCTTTGAAGAGGCACCTACCCAAAATGAAGTGCTAAGGTGCTGCAGCCTCTGTGCCTATTTATCAGTCCAACGTGTTCCTTCAAGCGTCTGAAGAAGTTACACCTCTCCTTCATATGCTGTATGTTTTATCACATTACTAATGATGATAACATTAAACATGAAGGTGCCATAAGAACCCTGTACAATGAATCAGCCCTCTGGCGTTAGGTTTTCCTGAGGGAATGTGCGAAGCACTCTTCAGGCAGCACAGCTCTGGAAAATCCTGCTGTCCATTCAACTGGCTTTTGTGTGCTCCAGTGGCTTTTGGCACCCATTTTGAGGAAACAAGCAAAGGGGGACAACTCTGGATGTGCAGGCCTGGGGTGCATGGCTTGAATCAAATTTCTGTTAACGTTAGTCAGGATATCAAATGGAGCTTGCCTGAGCAAGAGTTGCATACATAAAAAAGGACACGCTTTCTGATTGTACACAGTTCCCCAACAATGCGCTGGAACCAGTTTTTCTTCTCTTCCAGCTCGTAATAGGGGAGGAGAGAGAATACATGACCAGACAGAAACTGTGTTTCTGTTAGCCCATAAAGCACTTGGAAGACTGCTTTGCTTTCCAACCGGGTAAGTTTTCTTTCTTTTATTATTCACTCCTGTTTATAAAATGTACTACTTAGTCTTTGGTTGTAGAGGCAATTACGACTTGCCCATTAAACTGGGATTTTGGCAAGTCAGCCTTCTGTCTGAGTCCAAACCTTTTGAAGGCAAAAGAGGCAAAAGTAGCAAGGGATTGAGTTATCACCAGAGGCAAGCCTGCAGAAAGTGTCAGTGTTGCCAAATTTGCGTAAGGAAAATAAGGATATGTAGAATAATACCATTCAGCCCTAAAGGGAAAAAACCTGGTGTTTCAGTTAAAGTAGCAGAATTACTAAAGCCTGTTAATCAAACTCAAATGGTTCATTATAATTCACTTTTCCAAAACTGTGTATACTGTCTGCATTAATTATTGTAGTGTTACATGGGAGATAGGTGAAGCAGCAGATGAAGCTGAGTTAAAGTGTAAAATTAGATACTTTCTGAATCAGTTTGGAAATCTGTTAGTAATGTATAATCTTTCCAAGTCGTCTTATGGCTCCAAATACATAATACATGGTAAGATTCAAATCAAGCATCTTCTATCTTTAACACTTCCACAAGGAACTCTTCTTCCTCCAATGCCCTTTCCTTGAGTTATTTTATCCCAACCCCTAGGTATCCTGCTTTCTACTCACATAAAGGGAACTTGGATCATATTATCCTAAGAATCATAGGTTAAAATATTAAGAGCAGTGTGACTTGAAAGATGTCTTCAATCTTAAAAGGTGAGAAGTTTGTACCTTTACTGAAAACAATCCCTAGGTTTTATTAACATAGGCTGCCTTCCTGTGGGTTGGTAAATTCCTAAAGATTTGAGGGTGGGGTTTGGGGAGGGGGGAGACCTCAGCAAGGTATAACGCCATAGAGTCCACCCTTTAAAGCAGCCACTTTCTTCAGGGCAACTGACCTCTATTGTCTGGAGATACGTTGTAATTCCAGGAGTTCTCCAGACTCTACCTGGTGGTTGGCAACTTGACCAACAATATGGGTACCAACATAAGGGTTTATGGCACTCCTAGTCTAGGATAAGGGCATGGGGAACAGCCATGGCACAGAGTCAGGCCTCCTGTATCTCCAGTGCTTTGCTGCTGCTGCCCATGCCATGGCTGTGTAGATTAGAGGCAAAAGCACAAGGCATGGAACAAGAGAGGAAAGGCTGCATGTGATGTGTGATAGAGAAGCACCCTCTCATATTTTGATCTTTATGTGTATAGTAAACTTCTCCTAAAGTTTGGCCAATAGTACAATAGAGTTCAAAAGGTTTCTTTGTTCAGGAAGGCAATACATCTTCCTGCCCACCCACCAGCTGTGTAAATGTACAGATAGTATGTCTCTGTCTCCTAACTTCTTAATATCATCGTTAGTATTTGGGAGAGAAGACAAAGAGAAGGAGAAGGAAAAAGATAAGAAAGATAAGAAAGATGGGGACAAAGACAAAAAGAAGAAGAAAGAGAAAAAGGTAAGGAAAGGCGAGAAAATTAGAGGTAGCCTTTTCATGAGGCAAGAAGAGGTGGGTTGTGAGACTTGGATAAATATTATTTAATATCTATAGTCTGTGCAAGATGCAAAGGAGCAAATTGATAGTACACATCCAAAGTATACATTCAAAAGAGAGTACGAAACTTGCAAAATCCCCACACTTTGCTGCAGACTATGGGCGGTGTCACATGATACAAAAACTTTTAATGCAAAGATTTCATTAAATAATTTACCCCCGTCCCAATTTTGTTCATTTATTCAGTTTGTTATTTACTGCTTACCCTGAAACAAAACAATTAAAACGTATTTTATGTATTTACTTCATTCATAGTCTCATTTTCTCATTAAGATTCAGGGTGGATTGCAGAATTAGAAAACAATGGGGGGGAAAGGCTAGTATATAGGGTTGCTAGGTCCCCTTCACCACCAGCGGGAGCTTCATTGTGGTGGGGCTGGGAGGGGGGGTGATCGACGCACTAATGTCACTTCCGGGTAGGGTTGCCAGGTCCCTCTTTGCAACCAGCGGGAGGTTTTGGGGGCGGAGCCTGAGGAGGGCGGGGTTTGGGGAGGGGAGGGACTTCAATGACATAGAGTCCAATTGCCAAAGCGGCCATTTTCTCCAGGTGTCTCCAGCATTTGGCTGGAGATCAGTTGTAATAGCAGGAGATCTCCAGCTAGTGCCTGGAGGTTGGCAACCCTAGCTGCTAGCCAATAGCCTCTGGTAATTTTTTCTTTTCCCCATCTCTAATCTGGAGACATCTTTAATAGCACATATTGAACCTGCCTACACATGAGGCAGATGTTGATGCTACACCTGCACATATCAGTAGGACGGTACACAAAATATACATAGGAAATCTTGCTGTCTCCTGCATTAGAATTATGTGCCTTGGAGCCAGGGCCTGCAGAGTCATTCAAAATATAACTGTATGCAAAGAGAGGAATGAAGATCAATGGATAATATTGAGCTTAGTAAAAGAAAGATTAAGGATGAACTGATTGTCCTTTTCAAGATTCAGACCAACTGCTATGAAGGCAACAAGTCAATGGGGCAACAGGAAGGGGCTGTGGCTCAGTGGTAAAGCATCTGCTTGGCATGCAGATGGTCCCAGGTTCAATCCCTGGCATCTCCAGTTAAAGGGACTAGGCAAGTAGGTGATGTGAAAGACCGCTACCTGAGACCCTGGAGAGCTGCTGCCAGTCTGAGTGGACAATACTGACTTCGATGGACCAAGGGTCTGATTCAGTATAAGGCAGCTTCATGTGTTCATGTGTTCAGCATCTGCCTTCCATATTTTATGACTGTGGATAAATACAGACAAAATATTGTATAAAATGCCTGCCTTCACTATAAGAGCAGTTGGCCAATGGAACCAATTGCCTATGGCAACATGGAATCATTATCTTTGAACTTTTATAAGAGGCAGTAGGACAGGTAGTTGTTGGGGATGAGTCATGGTTTAATTAAACTATTGGGCATATGGCCTTGGCAGATTCATAGGTATGGGAGAGGTTTCAGTCATGTGAGACATCACCAGCAATCTGCAGTAGCATTTTCCAAAAACACATTTATTACTCCATGAGGTGCTTTATGAGAATTAAGAAATGATGGGATCCGTTGCTGGGCTGTCAAGAATTTACTCAGAGTCAAAGTCCCCTGCATTGTATCTTCCCCAAATCCAAAATTCTTTACCAGTATTATTTCTGGTGTAATTGTTGCACAATCGTGCAAAAGCACAAAGCGTTGTTGCTTCTTGCAGTTTACACATTGCCTGAGTTAAGACTGGTCTTGGTAGCAAGGAAAAAGATGACAGTAAATTGAGCACTAATGTTCCTTAATGGCTTAGTAGGGATGTTTTCTGTAATAGCTGCAAATCATTCTTCAGCTTCTGGAAGGCAATACCCTCAGCAGCGAAACAATCTGATTCGAACAAGGTTTGAATTTGGAGAGGTCCAGACAGAGGACCAAGCCAGATGAAATGCTGGGAGTTCCATGATCAGGGCTCCCAGCTGCTTTTCTAAACAATATGTTATCAGGCACACGAGGGTCCCATTCTGATTAGGACTGTGGCATAAGGGGAAAGGGGAGATAGTCTTTCCCCTGTGCAGCTTTTCTGATCTAAACCTGCCCCAGGGAGAGAAGCCACTAGTGAAAATGTTCATAGGAGAGGCAAATTTGGAAATGTTTAAACAATAAAAGCTTCCAATTACAATATAAACTTGATGAGATAGAAAAGAGGCACCATGGTTTGGGTGGAGAGGTGGTTTACCTAATAATGTTTACCTAATAATGAGTCCTGGTTACATACTGAGGGATACACCCAATGGATTTAAAGATAATACACGCCCATCTACTAGCTGGATATGATTCAACATTTGTGTTCTTAAGAATGCTATAGATTACTGAGTTCCCTTTGCTGTTTTCTTGCTTTTCCATGTATGACTCAACCTGGGCCCAGCTTGGCTAGCTGACAGATTAATGAGAAAGATTAATGGGAAGCATGGCATGTGACCGGGAGATAGACTCCCTTGGAAATGTAGAAGTTTAAGCTGCATGTGGAGTTCATGTTCGCACATCACAGTATAGTAGCCCTCTTACTGACACACAGTGTTTTGGTGTTTATTGAAGGTGTGGAGAGACGATGAGCAGTTGGACCCAGCTGGCTAGTTCAGCTACTTTCTCTGGTTTAGTATGTGGCCAGTTCTGTTCATTTATATAAGCTATGGCAAATGCTGAGGATTTAAAGCCTTCAAAGGCTCTTATCCTTCATCTCTCCATTTCATACGCAAGCGCTCACCATCTGCCACATGTGATGATGACATGCCATTCTTGCTTCTTCGGAAGCCGACGGAGTTGAGAACTAACAATGAGAAAAGCAAAGGCTTGTCTCGTGAGCCTCTCTGCTATTTATTTTTCACATTAGTGGTAATGAACATTTAACAAAGTCCTGCACAATCAAATATACATGACGCCAAAGACAGAAGAGAACAGAGAACCTGAAAAAAATAGAAAAAGCTTGAAGCTCAGATAGATTAACTTTGTATAATGGGAGGTGGCCTCAAATTGACTGAGGGCAGGGGGGGCAGCAATTCATTCGAGTACTGCAATTGAGATGACCTCTCTGCCTGTCCCTTTCATTTTTGACAGAGCCAGCTGGAAGGGCCACTGACAAGAGTTGGCCCTAAAAAGGTTGCCCTGAATTGGGATCCATGTAAATTGACTAGAATTTTTTTCTGTGCCACCACTGTGGGATAATCCTTTGTTTTTTGCTCCCTAGCATGATGGACAAGATGACGACAGCAGCAGCAGCAGTAGCTCGGACAGTGATTCTGAGAAGGTAATAAGTTAATGGGTAAGGCGTGACTCATCAATATGTATTGGGTTGGATTGTTTCTATGGATTGTTTCTATGGATGCAACAACTTAATGCCTATGGAGCATGACTTTTGCAGCTTCCCGACTCCCACAGCAGCTTGAAATGCCCCTCAACACATCGTTCCCGAGGGTGGGATGTAGAAACGCTGCACTGAATCCTGACTATTAAGTATGTTTTGGTAAACATCAGAAATTTTGAATATGAAGAAATAAAGCTCTATGCAAAGAATAGCTGTGGATGTTTGTTTATGGGAGGGTAACTAGTTTAATTATTTAAGGCATTGCCAACATGATATGAGGTTTGTTTGTTAGGTTTTCTTTATTTAATTAAATATTTTGATCCTGCTCTCCCCTCACAATCAGGACTCCAAGCTTCTTATAAAACGCTATTTCCATGCAGAAATACAGCCCAACAGTCCCCAGTATTAAAGCTGGTCACGTCCCAAGCTACTGCTGGTTTTGCTGGCACAGCTGATACAAGACCATAAGCTGGCTGCCTCAGGGTAGTAGGAGCCCTCTGGTTCCTGCCTTTGGCCAAAGCCAAACTTCAAATACCTGCAAACAAGAAAGATACTCAGCCCACATCTCCTTCAGCTGGCTTAGATCTTCTTGATTCCCTCTCCTCCCCACACTTCTGGTCAAGCCAGGCTTCAAATACCTCCAAAAAGAGAAAAGAGAAGAGTTTGTTAGTGCCCAACTGTTAGAACATTTAGCTGCCAGATATTAGCTGGAGATCTCCTGCTATTACAACTGATCTCCAGCCGATAGAGATCAGTTCACCTGGAGAAAATGGCTGCTTTGGCAATTGGATTCTATGGCATTGAAGTCCCCTCCCCAAACCCTGCCCTCCTCAGGCTCTGCCCCAAAAACCTCCCGCCGGTGGCAAAGAGGGACCTGGCAACCCTACCTATTCATACAAAATGTTAAGTGTGCATATTGAAAAGGTAGCAAGAAGCACACTCTCCTGTTATGTGAGGTTGTAGCACCAAAATTATAATAACTGAACAGAGCGTGAAGAATGCAAAAACCCAGGAGGCTGTTCTTGCCTTAGAGGCATTTGAGTGACAGCTAAGGAATTCTGGGAGTGGCTGGTGAAATTGTAACATCCTGAACTCTGTGAGAGAGTGAGTTCAGCACGGGAATTCGGCACAGAGCGAGCTCTAACCAGGCTGTCTGAGGAGGAACTAAGGAACCAGAGATGATGCAGCGATGGGAGAAAAATGGACCTGATGAAAGCCTTTTCATTTTGCAATATGGCTGTCGTATAGCAGATCAGAAATTGATCCTTGGGCCCAATTTACATTTTCTGTCCTTTCATCATACAGGGTCACAAGAAGAAAAAGAAGGAAAAAGACTAACTTTGTGGTTATGTACAACTAACACAGAAACAGCAGCAGAGCTGGCTTCAGGGCATTTGATAACATTCTACCTGGAAGAGGAACAAGAAGTGTCTGACCGTTACACTCAAAATAAAGTAACTGTTGTATTTTACATTAAACTGTCCATGCTCTCTTTAGTGCTTTAACTTCATAAGAACTTGGCTATCACTCCTGTTTCATTTTATTCTTTAGTATTTCAGTCAGCATCACCTGTTTTCCACGTCGTAGTTTCTGAACAGACCAGATATTATTCAATGACAAGAATTTAAGGTTCTAATGGCAGCACTTTTATTCATGGTTGGCTGTAGACACTGAGGTCTCTTGAACCCATGGCCTGAATACGGCCTCTCCTACCTTGTCCTATCCAATGAAAGGCCATGAAAATACGCAGACTCCCTTTTTGTCACACCTTTTCTTTTTGCCTATACATATTTCTATTTGGATGCCAACACTGTAGCTTCTTTCCTACCTTGTGGACTGAGTCATAAGCAGGAAAGTTTTATTGGCTTCATGGGCAGAACTAAATGTATTCAACAAGGAGCATCCTCCCTCTCTCTTCCGTAATATGTAGTTAACATACTCCCGTTCTGCATTTTCCTGTCCCTTCCAACCATGGTCAACGATGCAGTGTATATATGGGTGTGTGTGTGTGCAGAAGCACATAATATGACACCATAACATTAAGTTTTCCTGAACTTGGGACTCTGACAAGAGGATGCTGTTCTCACCAGCATTCTCTGTTCAAACATAGCTTTAAGTCTCCGTTCCAACCTAATTAGAGAAAATGTGCCAGGGCCACTGGTGGAATAGGGAGTAGAAATTAGAGCATAATCTTTTGCTGGTGTTCAGTCAAGCATGCACTTCCATGCACAGTATGCCTCTTGTTAGGAATGACAAATGGGTATCCAAAAGTTACTTGACATCGTTGTACATGTTGACTTTCCTGCTGTGGTCGTATCTGCTACCACTCCCACTGGCATATGCAAAATTAAGGTGATTTTGTTTTGTATTTTTCTATTAATTATAGTGAGAATAATCCTGTAACTCTACATGGTGCGCAGGAAGGGAAACATGCAAGCATTTTGACTTAGAATCATAGAATCATAGAGTTGGAAGGGTCAACCAGGGTCATCTAGTCCAACCGCCTGCACAATGCAGGAACTTAACTACCTCCCCCCCACATCCCCAGTGACCCCAACCCTCCCCCTACCATGCAGGATCCCACAATCAAAGCATTCCTGACAGATGGACATCCAGCCTTTGCTTAAAGCCTCCAAAGACGGAGACTCCACCACCCTCTGAGGCAGTGCATCAAACTTAATGCTTGGTGAATAGGCCCTCTGACACATCTATAGTACATTATTGTATACATTGATATATATTAATTGTGGATTTGCAAAGTGTTGGAGCTAAATCTGGCTTCCATTACCACCTGATCTAATTATTGAGACAAGCCGCTTTCTTGCTGTCTTCCTTGGTTTCCCACTTGGTATTGCAGGAACCACATTGGTATAGTGAGGAGTATAGATGTGTTGCCTTTGGGAAAGATATTAATTCTATAACAGAAAACAATGTCCTAGTAGGATTTACATGAAATACAGGGTTGAATGAAGGAGAAATCTTCCTGTGGTCTAAAGCCACTTTTAGCATTTAATTACTGTAAAGCAGCCAAACCTATTTAAATATAAGGGAGCAGCGCCACCTATTGACACCACTGATCTACTACAGTTAACCAAAATGTTCCATAACTTATTTTTCATGGCTGGTTTGCAAAGCTTTTTCAGAAAATCACGATTGCACATTCCCTGATGGAAAATGAACACAATATGCTGACTAAACTTCTGGCATTGGCTAAGTTTTGTTTAAATGCTGGAACCATGTTCTTTGAAATGAACTAGTGTTTGCATACTTTTATACTCTGTGTGTACAGATTTTTGTAGCTATCCCCTAACGTTCTGTCACATTCTGTGGAACAAAATTAATAGGCTGCCAAGTTGAGACACAAGGAAGGGCCACGAGAGCCAACCAAGGAAGCAGAGCCATCCTCTCCCACCGAAAACTCAGAAGGTCGGACCAGAGCCAATGAGTTGAAATTAAATCAAAAGAGCTTTGGCTAAACATTAGAAAGAACTTTCTGACAGAGCGGTTCCTCAGTGGAACAGGCTTCCTTGGGAAGTGGTGAGCTGTCCTTCCTTGGAGGTTTTTAAGCAGAGGCTAGATGGCTTTCTGTCATCAAGGCTGATTCTGTGAACTTAGGCAGATCGTGAGAGGGAGGGCAGGAAGGGTTGTGTCAATGTTTGGCTCCCGTGGCCCTTTCTTGCATGTCCAGAGCAGTGCCGATCTCCACTTTGGGGTCAGGAAGCAATTTTCCTCCAGGACAAATTGGCTCGGGATCCTGGAGGGGTGTTTTTTTTTTTTTTTTGCCAACTTCTGGGCATGGAGTAGGGGTCACTGGGGGAATTGGGGGGGAGGCAGTTGTGAATTTCTTTATCAGCTGGAGCTCAATTGTAATAGCAGGAGATCTTCAGCCACCACCTGGAGGTTGGCAACCCTACCAGAAACTATGGGAAAACTGGTGGTTCTTAGAGCTACCCATTGTCACTTCCGGGTTGTACCCAGAAGTGATGTAGAAACTTCCCTGTCTCTCAACCCTCCCATTGCTCCCAGGACTGCCTACTACTGTCCCTTGCATTGTTTGAAATTTGGGCTTCACATGAGAAAATAACAATTCCTTCTCCTCCTCTTCCTCTGAGTATATTCATTCACCAACTAAGGGGACCACTTCATGCATCTGATGAAGTAGCCTCTGGTTCAACATAAGAACATAAGTAGATCCTGCAGGAACAGACCAGAGGACCATTTAGTCCAGCATAGTGTTTCACACAATGGCCAACCAGTTGCCCTGGAGGGCCAAAACAATCAGGGCATGGAGGCTGTAGCCCTCCCATGCTGCTGCTGGTTCACAAAGGCTTACATCGCATAAACAACAAACAGCCTTTAAGGTCCTACAAGACTGTTGTTTTTTTCTTTGTGCAGAACACATTTAAATAGCATACACACCTCAGCCAAAAATACAGTGATCTTGAAAGGGACAACCTAGGTTGCTGTCTGCTGCTTTTTCTTTTTGTTTAGAAAAGGAAATTTCCTCTTTCCCTTGTTCCTTTACATTGTCCTATGCCAAGGCAAATTTTCCTCAGTGTACCAACTACTGCCTCACATGTTTGACAGTTAGTGCTCCTTCCTAGGGTTGCCAACCTCCAGGAACTATCTGGAGATCTCCTGCTATTTCAACTGACCTCCAGCCGATAGAGATCAGTTCACCTGGAGAAAATGGCCGCTTCGGCCATTGGACTCTATGGCATTGAAGTCCCTCTCCTCCCCCAAACCCTGCCCTCCTCAGGCTCCGCCCCAAAAACCTCCCGCCGGTGGTGAAGAGGGGCCTGGCAACCCTGCCTACTTCCCCTCTTCCGGCCCTGTTCGATTTCATCTCCCAGCAAGCACTGTGTGTGTTCAGTTGAGGCAATACTGTGAATCCGAAGCCCCCGCTCACAGCTCCAGATCCAAGGACCGAGAAAGGAGCACTGCCCAGTCTTCATCTGATATCCCACGTTCAGACTTATTTCCATCTCTGAGTCTGATTCAAGAGTATGGAGGAGACACTCTACATCTCTGTGTTCACAAGTGGCTCAGCTGTCCCTGTGCTAACCGATTAATTTTAAAGATTTTGTGTTTCAAATGAGAGAAATAAAAATGCCAGCTTTTCACACATTTCTAATGAGTAAGATGTTTCATACTGGGTGCACCAAATTTCAGCTTTCTCTCTGTTGTGAAAATCAGACCATTTTCATTCCTGTGTGCGAATGAAGCTCAAGAATCTTCATATACAAACATCATATTATTAACGATAAACGTCGCTGCTCTGGAAGCAGCACTGCTTTCTTTCAGTAATTGAAGGTCAGGCAGTTTGCTTAACATGCTAGGTACATTAAGTAACAGTCAGATGTGTTTCATTTCCCTCTTTGATCCTCCAAACAACTATGTTACACACAGGGTATGTGGAGAAGAGTCAGGAAACATGAACCAAATAGTTAGGTTACATAAGGCACTAAAAGGTGGAGCTGGAAAAAAAAAAGAATCAGCAAGGGAACTAATAATTACCTAAGGGATATCTTGTTTATGTACATCCATTCGTTTTATGTAACAAGTGTTATCACACTGAGGTTGCCTTTAGGAGAGATAACACAGAAAATCCCCCAGTAATTCTGGTTGCCAGCTGGGTTTACTGTGGCTGGTATTGCAGGATTTAATTCTGAACAGCCTACCAAGTAGAAGAAAAACAGGATTACAATATATATATAACAGGCACTGACAGAACTGTTTTACTTACATCACATGTCACTGCCCTCCCACCAAGCATGTCACTTCCTTTGCTTCTGCTTCACCTGCCTGGTCTTCATTCAGGTTGAGGGGCAAGTAGTGGCAGCCATCATGATAGTGAAGTTACCAACCTCAGTGTGGAGTCTGGAGTTCTCCCCAATCCCCCTTTTAAAAGATCCCCCCTTAAAGGTCAATGCTTTAGGGGAAACAGGTTTTTCCCTGCTTCCCCACAGATTTGTGGTACATTCATGCACCTCCAGTCCACAGAAAGATCAATCCTATGGTTGCAGGATCTGTGCAGAACAATGCAGGTTGGTGGGCTGGAGCAAGGAATGACAAAAGGATAAAATCAACCCCATTCCTCAGTGGAGCAGCACTTATGGAAGAGGAAGGAGGAATCATTTTAGCTTCTTGTCGTTCCTCAGTCCAGCCTTCCTACCAGCCTGCAAGGCTATTCCACCACAGGTCGCTCAATCCTAGAAATATTTCCAGTAGTCAGTAAGAACTTCGGGAGAATGTAGGAAAACTCCCATTTTCCTACAGATTGGAAGGGGCTGCAGGAATGGAGAGGAATGCAGGAGAACTCTGAGTGCCTTCTGTGCCCAAATGGTTAGATTCATGCCACTGTGTCATAGTAGTTAGGGATTAGACTAGGAATGGAGAAGCATGGATTCAAATCACCTCTTTGTCATGAAGTTCAATGGATAACTTTGAGCCCGTCACTCTTTTTAGCCTAACCTACTGCACAGGATTTTTGCAAGCAGCTGAGTAGTTAGGGTAATTTTAGACTCAGGATTTTATGGTTTTATGTGGAACTACTTTAGATAGTAATGTACACCTCAAATGTGAACCTACAACCTGCCAGAGTGGTGTCCCATACCCATACTTCTACCCCAAAGTCCAGAACGGATGACACCATTGTTTGTGACAATAAAATGAAGGAGGAAATGTAAGCTCCTTGAATAAAAAGGATAAAGTACAGCATATAGATACATTATTTGTAAAATGCCACAGTCATACTTAGATTTTTCAGGGCATTGAATGAGTGAGACTCCCCCAAGGTAAATTAAGTAACAGGCCCAGCCATGGGTCCTGAGTAACAGAAGGAAGAGGAGCCAAGATAAATAAAGAGGAAGCAAAGCCAAACGGGAAGAGAAAAATTGTTCCACACAGTGTTGTTGCAACCTGGGTCAGTCTGACCTAAGATTTAATTTTACTCATGCTTCTTGATAAACTAGGTGCACATAATTGTATAATGGCACCGGAGGGTTAGAACGATGATATTACTGACAGAAGTGAATTTTGGACAGTGAGTTAAGATTGCCAAGCCAACCTTCTCCCTTCCCCACACTTCCTTATGGGCCCCTATCCTGTAGTTAATATTGATAGAGACAGTTTCTTTGCCACAATATATAATCTCAGTAATAACTAGGGTTGTCAACCTCCAGGTGGTGGCTGGAGATCTCTCGCTATTACAGCTGATCTCCAGGCAATAGAAATCAGTTCCCTTGGAGAAAATGGCCACTTTGGCAATTGGACTATATGGCATTAAAGTCTCTCCCCTCTCCAAACCCTGTCCTCCTCAGGCTTCACCCCAAAAATCTCCAGGTATTTCCCAACCCAGAGCTGGCAACCCTAGTAATAACATCCCTATCTAAGACGTGATTCAGCTTTCTTGGCTTTGGTTAGGCGTACCTTCTCTCTTTTCCAGAATAGTTTCATTTGCCTGTGGTTTTTTTTTTTTATGGCTTTGGAAGTTCGCATTGAGTGGTTTACAGACTTGTTTTTGTCAAAGTATTTTGGAAGGAAAGTGACTCCTACATATGTTTTTTTTTTCCTGGACTTCTGCTGAAATGGAAGACTTCATCGTGACCTAACTTGAAGGTCTTTTAAAATAGCAATTATTCAGTGTGTTACAAAGTCTTGAGTGCAGGCTCACTGTGAACTCTGAATCATCCGGGCAAACATGATCCACCACATTCTAAAAGACAGAAATAGGGGGAGGGGGAACAAATTATCCCCCCCCCAAAAAAAATTAAAGTTGTGCCAGCACATATGGCTGCAGTAAGTTTTTAGAAATCTGAGAATTTTTCACAGAACCTTCATCCCATCAACCCTCCCCCCCCCCCACACACACATCTCTCATTACATCCTGAAACAGGAACGGCTGCCAGACTTCTCTGAGTGGTGAAAAGTTCAGGGATAGAACAAGATTTAATGACCTTTGAAAAAGAGACTGAAGGTGCCGTTGTAATATTTGTTCTGTTTTTCAGATGCACATGCAGGGCACAAGGGAAGCCAACAGACACTATAAACGAAGAGCAACATCCTTGTTTTTATAGTGGATTTGCAAAGAGAACCCCAAAACGCTTCACTTTCAACCAAAATTAAGCTTCTCTTTTCTTTCTTCTATCTCCCAATTCAAACTAGCATCTGATCTCTCCCCACCCCCACCCCAATGCTGGTGGGTGTTACACTCCAAAGGCTAGGATCATCAAGAAACTATAAGGTTCTTTTGTCAAATCCCTGATCCTCATCAAGTGACTATTTAAGCAAGTCCCAGTGATAAAGTAGTCACCGTAATCAATACTTCCCCATTTCACTTAATTCAGATGGGATTTACTTTCAAGTGAATGTGCGCAGAACTAGGATGAAAAGGTTTTATAGATCATATGCTACAAAGCACTGGCGAGCCTCTGAGACCAGACCTGACTCCTTTTAGAGTCTACTTGTGTGTGCATTGGCCTGCCTCTTTGAATGCATTCTCCTTTATCTGCAGCTGCCCTGTTCTAAGCAGAATGCTTCTTGGTTACCATTAGCCATCTCCTGACTCCATTTCCCAGCTGTTTCCCTTGTGAAATTCATAATCATTCCTGACTGAAGAGCAAACAGAGAAGCCCAGTGAAATATCACTAATCTATATTGTACATCTCTTTTTCTCTCTACCAGGATTCGCCTCAGCAGGCTCTTCTTAGGAACCTGGCACAGGGGAAAGGGCTAAACCTCTTCTTCCCAGCACCATGGCCCTGATCCCCATTGGGTTCTGAAAGCTTTTAAATTAAGAAATAAACCAGGAGATTTTACACACAATCTGTGATTTAATCCTGATAGAAGGCCCAGCATCCCTTTTCCAACCAATAGGTCTGCTTTTACCAGCGGCATGACAGGTAGACTCACATCTAAGCACATTTCATGACTTTACCCTTCAACCCTTTAAGTCTGTTCTTCTCTGCATGGAAAACTAGTTCTCTGATATAGAGAGTAAATAAATCTCTGCATCCTCCCCCCCCCCCGCCCCCCCTAAGGTTTTATCTGGAATATTGGATTTTCAGCTATTGGATTTAAAATCCAGCTTGGAGGTGCTCAGAAATAAAGCTGAAGTGAGAAACAAGGGTACAATCAGGCTTGGAGGAACTGTAAGCCCTTTCTTTTCTTTCAAAAAGGTATTACAGTTCAAGTTCAGCTACAATGGTCTTGCCTGATTGTTTATTTTTCAGGACGGCATTTTCAGAAAAGGGTTAGGGTTGTAGTATAATAGAATGGTTTGGAAGGGCACTTAGGAGGGATTATTAATCATTCTTCCACTCACTGAAAAGAGTTTCTGCTTGGGCTTTCTTGGTGGTCATACCTGTGTTGTAAAATGGGCTTCCTGAGGATAAGGGAAAGACCCCAATACTGTCCAGAATTTGCAGGCTCTGTAAAGAATAGCTTTTCTAACATGTTTTTGGCAGCTTTGGGATGGAGGATGAGATTTTTCTTGATGGCACATGCGTAGTCTTCCTTTCAGGTAAATTAGTTATTTCTTTGATTGTGAGATTGCCTTTATTTTAAAATTTGATGCAAGACACTGAGTATTTTAAAATAATGGGCAGTGCAATCCTAAGGGGGGGAGGGTAGTTCTGCCACGGCCAGGGACGGTGCAGCCGTGGATTAGCTGCACCACCTTCTGACCAGTTTGTTGTGCCGCAGCCAGCAAGCCAAACAGGAAAATTACCCAAACGCCCGTGAAAACTATTGTATGCAGTTCCACAGGCTGTGCCACCATTTTTGCTGGTGTGAGTTCACACTGGCAAAAGGGGGCATTCCTAGGGTGAAGGGGCTCAGGGAGCTGATAAATGCCAGCCCTGTCCCCAGGAACTCCCCATTTGGTGCCAGCACAAGCCCCTGTGCTGGAGGTACATTGTTGCTGCAGGTGCACCGGTGCCCATGTGTGGCACTGTTGCACTGCTCCCCGGCACGTATTAAGTGGCCTGGCACCAGTGTGTCCATTTCGACTGCTCAAGTGGCATTTACAAAGGCGCCGAGGTCATGCCACCTCCTAGCCCCTTCACACACCCCCTTAGGATTGCACTGTGTATATAATAAATCTTACCCTTTAAGTGGAAATTTAGGCAAGTGACTCATCTGCTCACTTGTGGTGATTAGGATTACCTCTAAGCAAGCAGACAAGTTGTTTTCTTGTAGAGCTAGTCAATGTTTATCTGGGTTAGTAATTTATTTGGATTTATTTGCAACATGTTCTAATCTAATCATATACATTATGAATGGGAGGTGTTTTTTTGTGATGTAGGTGGGAAATGGTAGTTAAACTGGGTGGTAAGCAGTGCTCATGCCTAAAGGTCATTTAAATCATGGGTTCTCCTTTTTAGTTGTTATATAAAAACATTGTTGTTGTTATTATATTATTATATAATACAGTTGTTATTATATAAAGAGAAGTCTTTCCAGATAGAGCTTTGCCATCATATCTCCAGTTATACATTGACCTTATCTTATCATCATTGAAGGGCTGTCACTTAGAGGAGGGCAGGGAGCTGTTCCTGCTGGCAGCAGATGATAAGACTCACAGTGATGGGTTTAAATTGTGGGCGGAAAGGTACCGGATGGATATTAGGAAAAACATTTTTACAGTAAGAGTTGTTCAGCAGTGGAATCAGCTACCTAGGGAGATGGTGAGCTCCCACTCACTGGCAGACTTTAAGCAGAGGCTGGACAAACACTTGTCAGGGGTGCTCTAGGTTGATCCTGCATTAAGCAGGGGGTTGGACTGTATGGCCCCTTCCAACTCTATGATTCTATATATAATTTTATTAGCGATTAATGCAAAGGTTGATGTTCTGCTTTCATGTGTCCTGTTAGGAAACTTCATGCTTTCATTGAGTTAGGAGCATGAAAGAATGAAAATATGAATATGAAAGAAAAAAACAGTACATTTTTTTAACCTGTGTGTCTGTCCCACTGGAACAGTAAGTGTTTAAAATTGTTGGAAAGATTTTGAAATATCTGAGCTTGATTTTTGTATATTTATTTTAAATATTTGAGGACATTCAAGGCTATTGTGTTCTGAGAACAGCAGAAACAAACAAAAAGTGTATGCTAACTGGAAACTATTTATTTACAGCCTCCCCCCCCCCCCCAGCTATTAGAAGATCCAGGAGGAAAACTACACAGAAAAAAATAGATAAGAGTTTCTAAATTTGTCTTTAGGAATAACTTGCTCCTGAGTCCTTGACATGAAAGAACTGCTGACTGATGATAAAGCAGGACTGTGCTGCAAAACTGCTGTGATCATTTAATCGCTACAAAGGCACTACACAGTAAATAAATACATAGTATCATGGCATTTTCCTTCTTTGCTTAGGATAAGGAAGCCCTAAGGGAGTTGGAGGAGGAGGAGTTGGTTTTTATATGCTGATTTTCTCTACCTTTTCAAGAGAATCAAGCTGGCTTCAGGAGAATCCTTCCTCTCCCCACAACAGACACCTTGTGAGAAAGGTGAGGCTGAGAGAGTTCTAAGAGAACTGTGACTAGCCCAAGGTCACCCAGCTGGCTTCATGTGTAGGAGTGGGGAAATCAACACAATTCACCAGATTAGAGTCTGGCACTCATGTGGAGGAGTGGGGAATCAAACCAAGTTTTCCAGATTAGAGTCCACCACTTATAACGACTACACCACGCTGGCTCTCCTAGTATGAAGGCAGCTCTAAAAGAGCCAAGCTGATGATGTCCAGCCTGCCTGAGTGCTCTTTTTTGCTCCTAGGGTATCTTTTGCCTTTCCTGTGACAGATCAGCTTATGCTTCCTTCATCCATGCCCCCTACCTGCATCCCCAGCTCTACTGGCTGTCTTTTATCCCCCTTTGGGGTTGAGGGAGTAGCGCCCCCATCACCAACGGTGACCGTGCATCACTTCTGACCTGGCCTTATTGACTTCTGATTGGGGTGGGAGGACCATGGAACTGATGCCTGGCCCCCAGGAGGCCAGTGTCTCCCAATTATATAGTTACAACAAGAAAGCTTACCTTGTAGTAGCAGCATCTCTGCTCTATAGGCTGAAAAAGAATTTCAGGTCTCATACTAGAAAAAGCTGATGACATGACATCTGAACCTAATCAGAAATATCTCACATTTTATTTGACACAACTGATATCCTGACTTTCGGTCCTTACGAGAGCCCCCAAGGAAGCTAACAATTTAAAACATGCACGATAAAATTACGTTATAAGACCATTAAAATCAACCCCTCCTAAACATACATCATTAAACAATTTTAAAACAGTTAAAAAACAGAGTTAAAATATATACAAAACAGTTACAAAATATAAAAAAAATTGGAAGGAGGGATCACTGAGGGAATGCCAAACAAAACAAAGAAGTATTCTCAGCAAAGAAGGGGACAAATGGATCTCCCTGGGGAGAGCATTCCAGAGCTTTGGTGCCACTACAAAAAAAGGCCCTCTCTTGGGTTGCCATCCGCCTGACCTCAGAAGGCAGAGCACCCAAAGCAGGGCCTTCAAAGGTGACCGTAATGGTCCAGGGGGTACAGAAGGAATTAGGCAGTCCTTCAGGTATGTTGATCCCAAACCATCTATGGCTTTGAAGGTCAAGACCACACCTTGAATTGTGCTGAGAAACAAATTGGAAGCCAGTATAGATAGGCCAAGACCAGAATGATATGGTGCCTATGGCCCACTCCAGGCAGCATCCTGGCTGCAGCATTCTGCACCATTTGAAGTTTTCAACACTTTTCAAAGGCAGCCCCACATAGAGTACATTGCAGTATTCTAATCTCGATGTAACCAACACATGCACCAGTGGCCAGATCTTTTCTGTCCAGGAAGGCAAGAAGGGCTAACCAGCCACAAGTGGTAAAAAGCACTCTTGGCAGCAGCTGCCTCCTGCTTATCCAAAACCCCAAAGTGGTTCTGACTCACCTCAAGACTTAGCTTGTACAGGTGCGCAGGGCTTGCCTTGATAAGTGAAGTTTTCCTGCCATGTTGAATGGAAATAAAGTTAATAGATAACTGAAGAAAGAATCCTGGACCAGGTCCCAGGCGCAGTTTTCCATTTCCTATCCATATCCCTCTGGCTGCTTTTAAGGACCAAAATACACATATAGAATCTAGCCATGAAACTCCTGATATATACTTTGGCCCGCATTCTGTTTAATTTATTTGTTACCATTTGTTTATGTGGCAGCATTAGTATAGATGGCACTCCACAAAGTAATGTGGGTAAGAAAGAGAGATGTCCCTGCCCCAAGGCTACACTCCCATTAACATAGTGAAGGTGGACAACAGATAGAAGAAAAGAAGGAAGAAAAAACAACTGAGAAGGAAAATGGGTACATATGAAGCTGCCTTAAACTGAATCAAACCATTGGTCCATCAAGGTCAATACTGTCAGTACCTGGTTGGCCACTGTGTGAACAGACTGCTGGACTTGATGGGCCTTGTGTTAGCCAAAATGCTCTATAAATGGGGAAATTAGCGAGCAATCGGAAACTACAATATTTATAAAGCGGGAGCAACCTTTGTATACCAGAGCCGGTATTCTGTGACCTTTAAAATAACGACAGAGACAGTGGAATCCAAATTAAGAGTTTATGTCGTTTCAAGCATTCAGTGGTGCAACACAAACATACAGATTCTAAGAAATAAAAGGTAATAGAGTAAGCACGGATGCCAACGTGGCAGGAGATCGTTGGTGGGGTAATACTACACCTTATCTAGATGAGGAGTTGTCCAAGTCCCAGTAGACTAAGATAGCAGAAAATAAGAGCAAAGGCGAGGGCAAGGGGTTCCCGTGGGCTCGGCCAGCAAGGCAGGAGGGAGCGTGGTCAGGCTGCGCAAAACCTAAACCAGCAGAGTAACGGCAAAGATGCCAGGGAAAGACCTAAGGTAACATAATGGCAGTGGGCTCCCCCGATATACTATTTCTCTGAGGTCGGGGTGATGGGATTACCCCTTCCAGGTTCCCAGATGACAAAAAGGTGACAAAAGGATTAATCTTCGGCTGCCGGGGTGTGTACGTTGGAATTTGGAAATCTATTCTTATTGCAGTGGCTTGTGCAACCCGGGAGGAACCGAGAGATCCTTGCTGATGGATTTAACGATCCTAAGACAAAAGGCGCGATCATAATAACGTCCAGAGATCGCGATCTCGCATAGCTGGCAGAGCGAGTCATCGTTATCTTAATGTCTCTGAATGGCTTAGCTTAAGCAGTTCGATGTTGCAAGAGAGGGGAAATGCAGATGCAGACTACGTGTTTGTACGCTTTCTCTGACATGGCTTCTGGTTGGAACGGATGTGACCAGGAACATGGCGTCTCTCAGGCTCTCTGGAGGTTGCTCTGGCCTCGGTCTCACAGCTGCCGGCTGCTCGGAGCACACAGGAGCGATCATGTCAGTTTCACTGGTGTGCGCGCTAGCCTTCCCTGTAGCATTTAGGGCAGGCGCGCAGCTGGAACAGGGCGCAGACATAGACTGTTTGCAGGTGCCATGACCAGTCAGGGAGATTGGCGACCCATATGCTTACACTTGGTCTGATCCATCTTGGCTTTTCTTAAGTTCTTATATCTACTCAGACTTCTTCTGGCCCTCTAGGGTGTCAGGCAGAGGTCCTTCACATCACTTGCTACCTGACTCTTTCCACTAGAAATGCTGGGAATTGAACCTAGGAACTTCACATATTACATTTTAGGTCTTCTTAAAATATTACATCCAAGACTTCACATATTACATTTTAGGTCTTCAGGTAACATGCTTATATATACATTATCAAAAGAATAAATGTGACTGTGTTTGCAAACGTGCATCATACGGTGACATTTGTCAGAGAGCTATGATTGACTGCAATCCCCTGATGAGCGGCAAACCTGTTTTCCCTTGTATAATGTGAATAATGGCCTGCTTGCCCAACTAACTGGCTTTCTGGCTGTCCCACTGGCTGCAGCCCAGACATCCTGAAAAACAGAACTGCAGACAAAAAGTAAAGCTGATTCATGGAAAATTGGATCCTCAACTTGTATTAAACTGAGTTTTAGAATCCTAGATATTGCATGGGTAGACCAATTCACCTAGACAACTGCATTCAGACATCACAAAGAATTGGGAGTTTGATTCCATGCTTCTCAGACCTGGAAGACTTCAATTGTGTTTGTGTGACTGAGGAAGGGTAAGAATAAGGAGAATGAACAAGCACAGTAACAAACTGTGTTTATGACATCTGAATACAGCTCTTCACAATTTTTTCTTTTTAGGTATTTGCCTTAAAAAGATCTCATAACAAACAGGATCTTGCCCTTCACCATGAAGGGTGCACATTGTCCTGTAGGCACTAAAGGAGTTATCAAATGTAATTAAAAATAATAAAATGGGAATAGCCAGTTGCCGTAGTAACAAACAGGGTCACTGGGTGTGTGTGTGTGGGGGGGAGAGGTAGTTGTGAATTTCCTGCATTGGGCAGGGGGTTGGACTAGATGACCCTGGTGGTCCCTTCCAACTGTATGATTCTATGTGTGCCTAAGCCCCACCTCATGTCGAAACTGGCTCAGGAAACTCCAGTTCCTTCCCCAGAGTCATCTGCCATGCAGCGCTGTGGGCTACCGCTTGTGAAAAGCAAGTCGAACTCCCTGTTTTGTTTTGATATAAAAGGACCACTTCTATCCTTTGGATCCTGCCTACTGCATGCAAAAGGATTTATTTCCAGATAATTGCCCAGGACTACAGTCTGTGCGTATTGATCTGTTACAGTCTGCATGGCTTATATAAAGAAAAGCCTTGATCAAAGAAGGTTTCACAGTCTCTCTCTAAGACTAAGGGAGCAAACCTAAATCAGAAGTCGTATTCTATTCACTTCCAGAAAAGTTTTTCTTTTGGGATGGAAGCTTTAGGATTCTTGTCTCACTGTCCTCCTGGGCCCTTTTTGCAGATGTCAAGTAGCTTAGCGTAACCAGCAAACAGCCTCTTCATTTCTTCTGAATTAGAGCTGAATTTCGCACTTATTGTGTTCCGCTCTGTGACTTCCCGTAGTCCAGTAGTCACGACTCGTCGCGTTCACAAATGCAAAGCGAGGATCCACACTCCTGCCGTCTGAAGAACCGGAATAAAACCTGGTAACCCCCGCGGGGTGCCGCGACGCTCCTTTCCTGTGATCTCACTGTTAAGTCCGCGTGGGAAGGATTCACGAGATCAGAGACGGAGTTCAACAACACAGCTTTATTTGATTTCAGCACAGAACTAACTTACACACTTCTTTACAAAATATTGTCGAAGGCTTTCACGGTGAGAGTTCATCGGTTCTTGTAGGCTATCCGGGCAGCACACTTTAACAGAAAAGAAGAGAGTTTAAGAATAAATAAGGCTTGGCTTCCTGCCCTGAAAACCTCCAGACTAACAAAGACTATTAGCTTTGGATTTCACACATTAACAGATCACTTCAGGATACAATGGTTCCATATTAACATACCACACCCTCATTAGCACATTATCTTGATACTTACAGGACAATGATTAGCACATTACCTTGGATACTTTTTGCAGGACAATGATTCAGCTCAAACCCAACCCCTTTCTGACTATATATTACTCTTCCTACACACTTGACACTGAGAGACACTGTCCTTCAGTGTTACTCCTCTGAAGATGCCTGCTGCCACAGCTGCTGGCGAAACGTCAGGAAAGAAAATACCAAGACCACGGTCACACAGCCTGGATAACCTACAAGAACCAACACTTCTTTACATCTTCCCCATTTGGGGGCGATAAAACTACAGGCGAGAGCTTAGTTTTATCGTACAGGGGCCAGATCTACCCTAGCCAAACACATCATAAAACTAAAACCCAAAAGACATATGAGGTAGACATGGCGCACAGCAACAAATGCAAAAAAACGACTGTCTACTCAAAATATCATAACAGTACAAAAGGGAAAACAAGATTGAAACCTCTTAGCTTAAAAAATAACTCAAGAGTTCTCTCACAGCCCCCCACCCCCACCAGAAGTCAAAAACAGCGCCACCAAGTCACGCCTCGCCTAAAAACGGCCCGCGCGACAGGCGGATTGCAATAAATCACGACGACGACAAGCCAAGAGCCCCGGCCGTTTTTAGGCCGCCGCCTCCTTGTTCGGGCAAGAGTCCTCCCAGGCCCCCCCCCTCCGACAGAGCTCAGCGACCCAATGCCCGGCGGGATGCTCTGTTGGCGCGTGGGGGGGGCTGTTTCCCGCCTCCCTCTGTCACTATATAATTCCAGAGATTATGAAACGACGCCGGTTTCACAACAGGGGCGGGGCCTAAGCCGGCAGCCAATGGGGCCGCTCCTCCGTCTCATCACATGGGGCAGCTCCAGATTTTATGTAACGCGGGGGGCGATTGGGGTGTGTGTCCAGAAACAAAGGCTTCTTCCAAAGTGGCGGGGAGGGGCTGGAGGAGACGGGACCGGGCTGGAAGGGCGGCTGGAAAGTTGTCCACGTGCCTGCCGGCCGCTCCTTCCTTCCCCCCCTCGCTTGTTAAGGGCGGGGCGCGCGCTTCCCTTCCACGCCCCCCCCCCGCGCTCGCAGGCTGAAGGCCGGCCGAGGCGCGATAAAAGCGCCCCCAGAGGCCGAGGAGGGAAGAAGCCCGACCGGCTTGGCGGCGCCTCTGGCGCTCGGGGCTGTGTAGGCGGTCAGGCTGTAGCCCGGGGCTCGAAGGCAGCCCGAGCGCACAGCCGCGGCCCCGGAAACCCGTTTGCAAGAGCAGCCGGTGGGGGGAAGGGGTCGCAGGTCCTGGGAGGGACACGCAACCCAAAAAAAGCCCCGCTGCCCCGGGGTTCTGTTGGACGGGTTTGGAAAGGAGCCCGTCGCGGGGTGAGGATGCCGGTTGGGCCGGGAGGAGGCAAAGGCGCGGCGAACTAGGCAGGAGGGACAGGGAAACCAGACGCCCCCCTCCCCCCCCGCGTCTCCATCCTCCCGGAGCGGAAAAGTGAGCCAAGTGCGGGCGGGAAGCAGCCGGGGAAGAGCCTGTGCCTTTAAGAGCCAGAGTCCAGCAGCACCTTCAAGACTAAGACAAACATTTTCTGGCAGGGGGTGAGCCTTCGGGAGCCACAGTTCACTTCTTCAGATTTAAGAGCCGGTTAGTTGCCTCCTGGTTTGGCCGAGGGCACGAAAAGAAGGAAGAGGAACTTGGGCCAAGTTTCCCCTGCAGGGTCGCTCCGACTTCCCCTCACGCTTGCTCTTCTTTTGGCCGTCGCTTCTTCCGCGAGGAGGTCGCTCTCCGCGCGGCGTCCCGGGAGCATCTCCTGGGTCGCGCTCCAGCGCGCGCGCCCGCCCGCCCCCGCCCAGCCCGGCTTGTGGGAGCAGGAGCCATGGAGGTTTTCCTGTGCCCCGCTTGCCGCTTGCCCCTGTGGGAGCCGGTGACCGTGTCGTGCGGCCATTCCTTCTGCAGGAGGTGCCTGCGAGGGGATTTGCCTTCCAAGTGCCGCCTGTGTGGGGACAGGCTTGTCCTGCCGGGCTCCGGGGCGGTGCCGTGCAACGTCCTGCTCTGCGACCTGTTGGAGAAATGCTTGGCTCAAGACGCCAGGCTGGCCAGGCTGAAAATCGACCTGGAGGACCAGCTGGGGAGTGGAGCCTACAAGGGGGCGTTGAGAGTCCTCCAGAAAGGAGTCGGCTTGGGTAAGCAGTGGGTGCTTCTTGAGTGTTGGGGCAACGGACAGTTAGGCATGCTCAGGAGTCGGATGCTGGACTCTGGGGTTTCTTTTTCCAAACCCCAGCACTTGCTGGTTATGCAACTTTTCACCCGACCACGTTGTATAAGCAGCGAGGGACGGCCTTTGATAAGTCGGTAGCGGAGTTATGTGCATGCTGTGGAAAACTTTATTGTAATGACGGTGAATTTTGCGTGGTCCGCGTATGCATTTCAGACCCCTTTAAGAAAACTTTATTTTCCTTCAAATTACCATTATTTATCGAAAAAGTTGTATTGTGTAATTTTATGGCAGCGATCGGGATGCCTCCATTGGCAGTGACGGTGGCAGGAAATTACTTAAATGTTTGAATAACAAATATCTGTGTCCTTTGATTCTTTGGAATTTTTTAATAGTTGAGCTACGTTAGTAAGAGAAAATTCTACTGCTGATGCGTGCAGAGGACATGAATCTATTTTAGACTCTCCTGAAAAGACACGAAGAAGAAAGGAAGGACAGTAGTATTGCATTCTTCTCATTTATTAAATAAACTTATAAAACAAGTTAGGTGGAGATTTACTGAGTTGCATAAGAGCACTGGGGAGGCCTGGCTCGGATCCTTGGTCTTGGTCTTTATTGGGTTCATATAGATTATAGAAAGAGGTTCAAAATTATAATACTGTTTACTTCCTATAAGAGACTTTTGTCCTCTTGATTGAAGTACTTTTTGATTATTAAAGCTGTTGGAGTTGTCACTTTTTTCTGACAGCAGCTTTGGGCCATTGCCCGAGGCAGAAATTAAACAGGTAAAGTTTCATAAAGCTTAGAGATTCAGTGAGGGAGAAAGCTGCACCTCATTGGCCTTTTCCGCACGAATGGTTCACAACGTTTCATGTTGTCAAAAGCTTTGTTTTATTTTTTTTCATTTCCACATGTTTTCCCCTGTTTGGTTCTCGAATTGTTTTCCCATTGTTTTTTCTCTGTGCTTTTTCTGAGCACTTTAACGACAATTTTTAAAAATCTGTTTCGAAGCCAGATTTCATTGCTTGTGCGAAATTCTCCAAAGGGTGTATTTCTCCTCCCCTTCAGATGCCCAGAACTTATCCACATCCTTGTTGTCCTCCCATCCCCTCTACTCCACGTGTTTTTTAAAAATAATGGTAGAATTAGTAGTAAAACACTAAAATAAGTTAATGCTGGAATGCTGCTGTTATTCCACAGCTATTGCCACGGTTCCTGCTTCTGAGAATGCGGGGATTAGGGAGCTGGGAGAAGAAATAAGTGTTTCTTACTGCTCACAACCTGAGTTCGATCCCAACAGAAGTCGGTTTCTGGTAGCCGGCTCAAGGTTGGCTCAGCCTTCCATCCTTCCGAGGTCGGTAAAATGAGTACCCAGCTTGCTGGGGGTAAAGGGAAGATGACTGGGGAAGGCACTGGCAAACCACCCCGCAAACAAAGTCTGCCTAGTAAATGTCGGGATGTGATGTCACCCCATGGGTCAGGAATGACCCAGTGCTTGCACAGGGGACCTTTACTTTTTACTGCTAATTAAGCAAACAGATACTTAAACCTACCAAAGGAAATTAAGAAATAAGTCACAAAAATGCCAAGTGCTGAAAGAAGGTACTTCTTATTACAGGACTGGATCAATCTGAGCTATATAAATTATGGGCACTTCCCTCCCTCTTTTTCCCCATGCCCCCCGTCACATATCCTCCCATTAAAAAAATTCTGCTAGTTAACAACCAGTGATTGATCACTAGTACGCACACAAGCATAAGCCCACTAAAGAATGGTACATCAATGGATTACTGATTAGTGCAACTGTGTAGCAGTGCTAGAGCGCCTGTGCAGAAAGAGAAAAGGGGGCATTGTACAAAGCCGGCACCCCCACCCAAGGAAAACTACGATTTTTCTGAAATTCATGCAGAATTTAAAAAATTGTTTTTTTGAGACCAGAAAAAGTCAAAAATCCAGAGAAAGAGGAAAGGTGTGGAACGATTACACAAAATCCAGTTCCAAGCCTCATGAATCCACCACTTGGAAAATCTGTGTTAAGTGCATGCGGGAAAGGCCATTGACTTGGCTACCATGCCATTCTTGGGGAAAGGGGAGTTAACCATAATTAAATCTCAGTCTTAAGGTGAACCAAATGGAGAAGCAGCAGCTGGAAGAAATCTTTTCAGCCTCCCTTATCTGAAACACCTGTGGGACTTGTCATTACAAACTCAGGTGGTATGTTGTAAGCAGGCACTGAAGGAGGGAAGCATGACCACTACTGGTTCTGAGAACTTCATGGCCAAATAATTCAGAGAGACTCATAATATATTACAAGATTGACTTGAAAAAGTGATTTGCTTAACTGGGGCTCCCTCAGAGAAGTGAGTACATCAGCATTTTTGAAGGGGCAATTTAGGTCTGAATCCCTAAGGCATGCATGCTGAAGGAACACTTAAATCCTACATAACTCCTTACCTGCAAAGCCAGTCCTAGAATTTGCCTTAGGTTTGTTATAGAAGGAAATGCAGATTACTGTTTGGATAATACCATAAATGATTTAGCACTTGCAGGTTGTTTTCCAATGTGGCAAAAAGCTTTGTCCATTTTAGCTGAATGTTTATTAAACGTTTCACTATGGAGAAGTACCTTTTAAAAAAACTGGACTCAAGTGCAACTACATCCTTGTTTTCCCACTAGAAAAACTCTAGGAAATCTTTTCCTTTTATCCTATACTCATGTATAAATTACTTGCAAGAGGGCAACTTCCTGGTACATGTAATCTCTAGTCAAGACACATCTTTAGATATGAAAAATCATAACCCTTTCTGCCAGTTTCTAGGAAGAGCAAATAATTGTATAACTGCTGCAGTCTAATCTGTTTGCTCTCCTTTCTCTGAGAAAGATTCAGTTCCTTTAACAGCCACACCACAGACATTCAAGAGGTGCAGCTTTCCCACTCTGCATATTCATGCTGGGTGGAGCTGCATCTCCTAAATATCTGCTCCATGGTGTTGTTAAAGACACACAAACTTTGGGGAAAGGGAGGCAGGCCAGTGGATCTGCGAAACTCTGTTTGATGAAGAAATCTTTCAGCAAAAACCTTTAAGAAACCTTTAATATAGTTTGATAATGTGCAGCAGCATCCCTGTGAAAACTTATAAAACTGGTCTCCAATTTTCTCAAAGCTTTCTGGCTTTTCCCATAATTTTCATGTATGATTAATGGTCCCAACATTGCTAAACTATATGTCCTTGACAAAAATGGCAAGAAGCACAATCCAGTCTTTAGGGCTAGGCTGGTAGACTTGATTTTAGTTCAAATATTTTTATTCTCCAAGTATTTTCTTCAAGTAAATTTTCATCATGTTGTCTTTAGCTACGTACTTTAAAATATCTATAATTTTGAATAGAAGTTATTACTGTTTTGGTTTTCTGCTTTAACTGCTTTGCGAAAGAATAGGATGGTGTTGGAAATCAAAACCTACTAATCATAGGGCTTATAATTTTTTAAAAAAAAGGAAATTAACACACCTTCCAGTTTTTATAGTTCATAGAATCATAGAAACATAGAAATGGAAGGGACCTCCAGGGTCATCTAGTTTAACTCTCCACACAATGCAGGAAGTTTACAACTACTTCCCCCTCTACACACATCCTCAGTGACCCCTGCTCCATGCCCAGAAGTTGGCAAAAAGCCTCCAGGATCTCGGGGCCAATCTGGCCTGGAGGAAAATTGCTTCCTGACCCAAAAGTGGCGATGGTCATTACCCTGGGCATGTAAGAAAGGGCCAAGTACTGATGCAATCCTTTCTGCCCTCCCTCTCATGCTCTTCCTAATCTAATTTCCAGAATTTAAAATCCACTGATGTTTGGAACTGTGAACGATTGGTCATGCCAAATAGCAGGTTCCCTAGTGCTGTTGAGCCTGTGGGCAATTTTGAATTTCAGGAGCAGGTAGCAGCTGCCATCATGGCTCTGATGGGGGCTGGGGCCAGCAGTGGAATGTTGGGATGTTCATGCCAAACATCCATCTGTTATGGCAGAATAGAAGTGAAGGTCTAGGAGAAAAACTAGAATTTGAGGGGCGGGGACTCTTCCTCCCCCCAACAACTTTTCAGTTTTTTTTTCGTTTTTTTCATTTTTTTTTCATTTTTCGTTTTTTTTTTCATTAGAGAAATTGAGGGAGCACTGATGGAAAACCCCCTGCTATTTTGACTCCTCTTGAAATGAATGTAATGTTTTTTGAGGCAAGGTTTTTACTCAAAGCGTGTATCATGAAAATTTCTATATGAGAAAATTTGGTGTTAGGTAATAATTCCTATGTATATTGTAAATATGTAGAACATATTTTCAGAATGTTTGTTGTTTACATGTGAATAGTTTGGCACGAATTGACATGCTATAATATGCTTGATAATATATGATTGAAGAATTTAGTCTTTTCAATGTTATAAATACCTTGATATCCAAATATGCTGGTGTGTGTGTTAAGTGCTGTCAAGTTGCTAATGACTCATGGCAACCCTATGAATCAATGTCCTCCAAATCGCCCTGTCCTTAACACCTTGCTCAGGTCTTGCAAACTGAGGGCCGTGGCTTCCTTTATAGAGTCAATCCATCTCATGCTGGGTCTTCCTGTTTTCCTGCTGCCTTCAACTTTTCCTAGCATAATTGTCTTTTCCAATGACTGTTGTCTTCTCATAATGTGGCCAAAGTATCATAGCCACAGTTCAGTCATATTAACTTCTAGGAAAAGTTCAGGCTTGATTTAATCTATAAACCATTGATTTTTGGGGGGGCAGTCCATGGTATCCATAACACTCTCTTCCAACACCACTTTTCAAAGGAATCTACTTTCTTCCTGTCAGCTTTCTTCATTGTTCACGCCCATACATAGTAATGGGGAATACTGTAGTTTGAATAATCTTAATCTTGGTTGCCTGTGACACATCCTTACATCTTTTCTAGCTCCTTCATGACTGCCCTTTCCAGTCTCAATCTCCTTCCAATTTCTTGGTTGCAGTTTCCCTTTTGGTTGTTGACAGAGCCAAAGAATAGAAAGTCTTGAACAATTTCAATTTTCCCATTGACCACCTTAAAATTGAGTAATTCTCCAGTAGTCATTACTTTTGTATTCTTGATGTTCAGCTGTAGTCCTGCTTTGGCACTTTCTCTTTTAACTTTCAGCAGTAGTGATTGCAAGTCTTTGCTGTTTTCTGCCAGAGTACAGGTTGCACATCAAAACAATCAGATGCTGTGGCACACCCATTTCTTTTAAAACCAGCCATAGTCCACACAGTCTTTTGACTTTGCTGTAATCTATGAAACACAAGTGTATTTTCTTTTGAAATTCTCTCGTATGCTCCAGTAACCAATGAAAAATGGCAATATGATCTCTAGTACTTCTTTTCTGAATCGAGCTTGAACATCAGGCATTTCTCATTCCATATATGGTAACACTTTGTTGTAAGATTTTCTCAGGTGAGAAATTAATGCGATGGTCTGATAGTTGCTGCAATCTTTCATGTCCCCTTTTTGGGAATTGGGATGTAAATTGACCGTATCCAATCTGTGGGCCATTGTTTTGTTTTCCATATTTGTTGGCATATTCTTGTCAAGATTTTGATGGACTCTGTTTCTGTGGCTTGGAATAGCTCTGTTACTATTCCATCTAGATCCCTTATGGTATTGCTCTGTGTTTTACTGACACATACAAACACCCTCATCACATTAAGGTATGCAGCCAAAAGGGGGAAATATGCTGGTAGTTTTACATTATTGTGGCCATACAAGAGTGCTTCTGTCCAAATAATACACTTTTGTTTCCTACCTTATTTGTCTTCTACCCTCAGTGTTGCCCCCCTCTTCTTTCAGATTGTAGTTACTGCTATTTTTGCAGCCGTAAGTAAATTCAGAACACTTTGTTGTAAGATTTTCTCAGGTGAGAAATTAATGCGATGATCTGATAGTTGCTGCAATCTTTCATGTCCCCTTTTTGGGAATTGGGATGTAAATTGACCATATCCAGTCTGTGGGCCATTGTTTTGTTTTCCATATTTGTTGGCATATGTCAAGATTTTGATGGACTCTGTTTCTGTGGCTTGGAATAGCTCTATTACTATTCCATCTAGATCCCTTATGGTATTGCTCTGTGTTTTACTGACACATACAAACACCCTCATCACATTAAGGTATGCAGCCAAAAGGGGGAAATATGCTGGTAGTTTTACATTATTGTGGCCATACAAGAGTGCTTCTGTCCAAATAATACACTTTTGTTTCCTACCTTATTTGTCTTCTACCCTCAGTGTTCCCCCCCTCTTCTTTCAAATTGTAGTTACTGCTATTTTTGCAGCCATAAGTAAATTCAGAACAAACTCCATTATCTGTGGGGGTTGCATACTTTTTGAGATAACTCTGTAAAATAACCTTCGGTTCCAAAGGAGTATTACTCCGTATCATCTCCTTAATAAACTGAATGACTGTTTGACAAAAAAAAACCTTGAATTTTGGGATATGTCCAAATCTGTGCAGCAGATACTCTTTTAATGTACCACATCTCCAACAGTTGTGTCCATTATTTCCATATATAATAGCCAGTCTCTGAGGAGCTAGATAGCACTGAGATAAGATCTTGATTTTTTTCCCTTTGAACTCAGTGATTAGTTTAGGAGTAGCATTATGTCATATCATTGCCATTCATTTAGATTATATTCAGGTCTTTTCCCCATTTCTTAGTATAATTTAATGAGGCAATATCCAAATTTAATAGTAGAGAATATATTTTAGCATTAATGCTGCCAGATAAAAGATTGCCACCATTAACTGATCCAATAACTGTCTTCCTGCATAGACCATTGTATCTCCTTACAGGAGTACCAATAGTATGCATTTCCTGAAAAAATTGAAATAATTCCTTATTATTTATTTTCTTTATGGTTTATTATTTTCCCTATGGTTTATTTCCCTATTAATTTCATTCAGGCTGCAAACTTACTGGTTCACCACTAAATACTCTGTATGTCCAGGTAATAGTTTATCCACATTGTAAAACTGCCAAGACAAATCCTACATTTTTTGCAGTTAAAAATGTTGGCAGGAACCCTGTTTTTCCTGCTGTCAGGGCCCTCATTTCTGGCTCCAGAAATGGGACAAACTGGAAGAAACAAGGCTGAATCCTGAACAGATTCTGAATCCTATGGGTGGGTTCATGCGGTTACTGTAGGCTGCAAACTGCTTGCCTGGAACCCTTTGGCTCTAGCCCTTCAGCTTATGCCTTGCCCTCTGGCCACACCAGGTTTTAAGTGACTGTAGGATGGCCTTAGTAATGTGCCGACACCTTTCAGTGCCTTGTTGTTTTTCTTTAAATTTGTGCAAGTAGTAATTCCACATACAGCATTAAATTTGTTTGACGGTAACATTTAAGCAATGCTTATTGTTTCCAAATCAAGCATGTCAGTTCAAATACAGTAAAGACAGTGTTATCCAGCACCTGGTTAATCAGCAAGCTTGATGAACAGGCGAGCCAGACTACACTGTGCTCCAGGTCCCAGCCATGGATGCTGATAGTTCGTGCTGCTTCTGAACAATCAGTGCTTATGGCGGGGAATTGGCTGAGAGAGACTCCCTCCACCATAGGGGAGGGGCCGTGGCTCTATGGTAGAGCATCTGCTTGGCATGCAGACGGTCCCAGGTTCAATCCCCGGCATCCCCAGTTAAAGGGACTAGGCAAGTAGGTGATGTGAAAGACCTCAGCCTGAGAACCTGGAGAGCCACTGCCAGTGAGTAGACAATACTGACTTCGATGGACCAAGGGTCTGATTCAGTACAAGGCAGCTTCATGTGTTCAAGCCAGAGATGCCCATTGCCAGGAGGGGGCCGGCTCCCCCTCCATTTGCTCTCATAAGAGAGAAGGTGGAGGAACGGCAAGGAGTGTTTCTTTGCCGTGGCAACTGCCTTCTTGGCAGCAGAATGAATGGGCAATGCCAATGGCCAAGATCTGGCAGGGAGGCCTTGTCTGCTTTTCCACCCCCACCCAAGAATGGGTGGCAGCAGAGCAGGGAGTGCTTTTTTGGCCATTGATGCAATCTGCTTGCACTGCTGCTGATCAAGCAGTGCTCATGGCTGGAAGCAAGCTGGGATGCCAAGCCTGCTCTTGAGGTGGGGGCAGAGGAGCAGTCAGGGAGTCCCTGCCTGGCTCTTTTCATGCCTGTTGCAGCAATGCTCAGCAGGTGGTGTATCTAGGTTGTGTCTGGCCATAGCTGCCACCCACTTGGTGCTGCTGGGTTATAAAAGCTTTGTTAACTGGCATCTTGGCTAAACAGGCATCTCTTATTCACCATGCATGCCAGTGACATAGCTTTTACTGTACTTGCTGCTGTTGAGTTGACAAATTAACATGAGTACATTTTAAATTTTGTTTATTGAAATCAAAATAAATATGCCAGTCAGATCATTCCCCATTAGATCACAAAACATTTCTGGATTGTTTATGCACAGAGAGCCAGCATGGTACAGTGGTTAAGGTGTCGGACTAGGACCTGGGAAACCCAGGTTCGAATCCCTACCAGTGCCATGGAATCTTGCTGGGCGACCTTGGGCCAGTAACACATTTTCAGCCCCGACCCTCCCATCTCATATGGATGGGAGAACTCCAAGGAATACCAGGGTGACGTGGAGGCAGGCAATGGCAAACTACCTATGGATGTTTCTTGCCTTGAAAACCCTGTGGGGTCACTATAAGTCAGATGTGATTTGACAGTTTAAAAAAAAAAAGCACGCACACACACAAAATATATTGAAAAGCTATATCATTGAGAACCAGGTAGACCTAATCTACTTAAGAAAAAGAGTTGTCTTCTTATAAAATAGTTTTGATGTTTGGGAGGCAATCCTAGGGCGAAAACGCATGGTCACTTTATCCTCTAATCCCTGTTTTAGCCAGGATCGAACGCACATTAGGCGAAATGCATGCGTTCGATCTAGGCTGAATCCTGGCTGAAACAGGGATTAAAGGAGGATAAAGCGACCATGCGTTTTCGCCCATAGAGCACTGTTCTTGCTTTTTTTTCTTCCCCTCAGTGACTAGTCACAGTGTACCTTTAGTTAAATGAGCAATGTGTACACCTACAAAGTGGGTGTGTTTTTCAAAGCTGGCAGTCCTTCAGCCTTTGTCAGTCATACTCCAAAGGGAAGAATGTGCATAGTTTGTCGCTCACAGTTTATCTTTTCTCTTTTTGAACCCACGTATGTTCAGAAATCAATGAAACCGAGGCAACCTAGGGATAATCATTCCTGCTGAGTGGGAGGGCAGGAATGGGAGAAGCCATTTCCTAGATTTGCCTACTGCTTCTGTGGTAAAAGAAGCACAGTCAAGCACAGCCTTTTTTTAGAGTAGTCCAGACAACATCGTACCATGTTGTTGAGATGGGAATATCAAAGAAGCTTAACCTCTTTTGTGACTTTGGGGAGGGCTTGTGTTCAAAGTCTGGATGCAGGAATCTGCCTTGTGCTGAGTCAGACTGTATATCAAGGCCAGTATTGTGTGCTCAGACTAGCAATACCTTTCCAGAGCTTCAGGCAGAGATCCTTCACATCACCTGCTTACTTGAACCCTTTAACTGGAGATGCTGGGATTGAACCTGGGACTCCCTGCATGAAAAACAGTTGCTCTATTCAGAATCTCTTCACTGTAAGAGGACTTGAATGGAAGGGTGAGGCTTGCTCAGACGCCCTCAGGCAAGCTTTATTTTGGTCATCCTAAAGAATCCTGTCTGCACTGACATGCCTTCATTCATTTGAAATGGGAAGCTTTCAGTCACAGAGGCTGGGGAAGTGCCAAATATTCTGTATGTTTTGTTTTCACTGCTATCAATTTTTTAAATATATAAAGACCAGGTAAACCATTAATGAAGACATAAGTGATGCACGTAAGAATATTTCTAAAGTGTTCAGTGCTAGAAGGCATTTTAAATAGTTGGATACTATTGATTATTAAAATATTCATGAACACATGAAGCTGCCTTATACTGAATCAGACCCTTGCTCCATCAAAGTCAGTATTGTCTGCTCAGACCAGCAGCAGCTCTCCAGGGTCTCAGGTAGAGGTCTTTCACATCGCCTGCTTGCCTGGTTCCTTTAACTGGAGATGCCAGGGATTGAACCTGGTACCTTCTGCATAACTGAGCCACAGCCGTTTCATGAATGACACCAGTTTAGTGCTGAAAAAATCTTGGTATACCAATAAAACTGTAACTGCTGCCCATACGCTACAGTTTCCATTGTACTTGATGACTGTTCCTGCCTGGGTACACTGTGGACCTCCCCAGTTTGTATGATTGGTTGGCTGGGGGTCATTTCGTATTTAATATGGCATGACATGGAACAGCTCTGGGTGTTTACACCCCATCAAATCCTAGTATATTTAGTCTGAACTGAGGCTTGTAGGTTAGTATGCAAATAGAGGTGTTTCTATGCTATCACCATAACTCATTATTTTGGTGTGTAGATGTGTGTGTGTGTGTGTGTGTGTACGTACAGAGATCAGTTCCCCTGGAGAAAATGGCTGCTTTGGAGGGTGTCCTCTATGTCATTATACCCTGCTGAGGCAATTTCCTTCCTCAAACTTCTTCCCAAATCTCCAGGAATTTCCCTACCTGGAGCTGACAAGCCTAAAAAGGAAGCAGGAAATGGGGAGGGGCTATAGGGGCTTTCAGGAAAGGAAACAATGAAATATGGGGGCGGGGCAAATGAGAGGCCTTCCGCAAGTCCTTGTGGTTTTCCCACTTGTTTATATATCTAGTTCCCACGTGTGCCCCCCAATCTGCAGATAGCTAATTCCATGGATCGGGGGCACACTTACCCCCAACAGATGTTTCTGCAGATGTTGGGGATCCTTAGGTCTGCAGAAAAATTAGAATTTTTTTAAATGGGGGGAGTAAACCCCCCCCCCCAATAAAAATGTGTTCTCTGCACAAGCGTAGAAATTGTGCTTTCCTTAGGCTGGCAGCGGTAGAGGGGCAGCCTGGGAACTGTGCTGGGCCTGGTGGCAGTGGTGGCTCCCAGTGGGGGCCTTAGCGCACCCTCCCGGAGCAGTCCAGGCGAGCCACTGAGAGGGAGGGTGTGGTGGGGGGAGGCTCGGGGTGTCCGCCTGGACTGCTCCAGGCAAGCCGCCAAGGAGGGGGGGGAGTCTTGGCATGCTGTTGAAAGGGAGGGTGGGAGAAGCCTCAGTGTGCTGCTGAAGGGGAGGGAGGGGGGAGGAAACATCTGCCCACCTATCTCCGCAAGTTTCTTGTGGGTCTCCACTTGTATATACTAATAGCGAAGTTGGCCAAATCTGAGGATACTTAAATCTGGTGATTGGAGCTGTGAACGGGCAAGGCTTGTCTTTCTACAAACCTGAAAAGGGCCCCAGTTTTGCAGAAAAATGTGAAATCTAAAAAAAAGTACATTGGAGTCTATGACAACTATTGATTTTACATCTCAGGATTTATAAATTCAGCAAGTAAGGATTGATAGCAAGATGTCTAGTTTAGTGATAGGCTCCGAGAAGATTTAGTGTCAAAGTTTCTGTTTTAAAGTTAAAAACAAGAGTCAGATATTTAGTTGATTTTGTGCCAGCGGAGAATATGTCCCATAGCAAATGGAAAACTGTGTTTCTTGTCCTTCCAATATCTCTGCAATGGAAATTGTGGTTGTGTAACCAGTTTTCTGCTTTACTTATAGGTGAATCACTACTGCAGTGCTGATAGGTGAATCACTACAGCAAAAGCAGCCTTCTGCTTTCTTTATTATGGAAACTTACTGGAAGGGGGGGGCTCTGTTTACAGCCCCAGTGCCATGTAGGTTGCAGGCTGTTCATTTTGTTTTACTCTTTCCTCGTGGTATAATCCCAGCTGTATCTCTCGAATCCAAAAATCCATAGGTTCTGTCCTTAAAAGCACAGTTGATAAGCAGTGTCAGATTCTGCTGAGCTGCATAACGGCGTGCTTGTGTAAGAGATGAGGTTTGGGGGGGAAATGGCATGACTGAAGAAAAAGAAAATTAGATGATCTCTGATTAGAATATTTTATTTCTAAATGAAGTTTAACAATGGGGCTGCCAGGAATGTAGTATCATTGGCATATCTCAAATTGTTAATGTTCCTCTCCCCGATTTTCACTCCATGTTCCTCTCTAAATCTAATCCAGCTTTCCTTATGATAAATTCTGCATAAAGATTGAAGAGAGTGGGAGATAAAATTCATTCCTGTCTAACACTGTTGCCCATTGGAAACCATTCTGTTTCTCCATATTCTGTCCTAACAGTAACCTCTTGTCCAGAGTACAGGTTAAGCGTCAAAACGATCAGATGCGGTGGCACACCCATTTCCTTTAAAACCAGTCATAGCTTTTCTTGATCCACACAGTCAAAAGCTTTGCTGTAATCTATGAGAAACAAGCAGATTTTCTTATGAAATTATTTCGTATGCTGCAGTAACCAACGTAAATTTGCAATCGGTCCCTATTAGCCATAGCTTGATGAACAAGAAAACTATGAGAACTTTTCTTTTCTTTTCAAGCCTAGCTATGTGGTTGTGGCAGGGCGGTAGTTAAGGTATAACATAACCAGAAGTGTGTTTCTATATACAGCTTATTGTAGACTTCCAGTTGAATACTGTGGTATACAGTTAGCAATGTGGGGTGTGGCTTGAGTTTAGGCTGGCAGTTTTACTGACTGATGGAGAACTGTTGCTTTTTGAAGGACCTTTTACGTTTAGTAGCAGTGCTACAGATTTCCTGATTCATTGGATATTACCCAGTTTTGTTGCTTACATCTATTCCTTGAGGTACATCCTAGCTGATTCTAGTCAATGGTTCTGGATTGGACATTTAAACCAGGGACTTTCATGTTTCCAGAGAGCTACTTAATTTTTTTTTGAAGAGCCTTGGGACCTACAGGTACAGGTAAAGGTCCCCTGTGCAAGCACTGGGTCATTCCTGACCCATGGGGTGACGTCACATCCCGATGTTTACTAGGCAGACTTTGTTTACGGGGTGGTTTGCCAGTGCCTTCCCCAGTCGTCTTCCCTTTATCCCCAGCAAGCTGGATACTCATTTTACTGACCTCGGAAGGATGGAAGGCTGAGTCAACCTTGAGCCAGCTACCTGAAACCCACTTCCGTTGGGATCGAACTCAGGTCGTGAGCAGAGCTTGGACTGCAATACTGCAGCTTACCACTCTGTGCCACGGGGCTCCTAACCTACCAGTCACAAAATGATGGCTCACTGGATGGGGTCAGTCACATAATGGTGGCTTGCACAAAAACTATAGTCTTTTAGAGCAGGTCTTCAGTGTTCATGTGGGGATAACTTCCCATGCTGTTTTTCTCAAAGCAAACCAATGCCACCACCTCAGACTGTAACTTGCCTTGCGGGGGGGGGGGGATTTCTATTTATTTATATGAGCCTTTCTCCCCAGTTGTGACTCAAAGTGGCTTAGAACATTGTCTCCCATCCTCTGTTTTTTCACAACAAATACCTTGTGAGGTAGGCCAGGCTGAGAGTTTGTGATAGGTCCAAGGCCATCCAGCGAGCTTCCTTGGTAGAAGCGGGGATTTGAGCCCAGGTCGTCCAAGGTCCCAGTCTGCCACTTTATCCATTACACCACACTAGTTACCTCTGTGTTGTCCTTGGGAGAGGCAAATAACAGCTTTGATGCAGGGGAGAAGAGTCAAGGTTGTGATCCTTTCCCATCCAGAGCAAGGATGTTGTGTGTGCACATGTGATGGAGCAGCAGAAGTGGATGGGAAAGGATTCTGGTGCTGTACTTTTTTCATCCAGAACAAATGTGCGTGCATCCACAGGCCATTCCTTCCTTCACACAAAAGAGAAAAGAACCATTGGTTCCTCTCAGCCAGTATTGTCTTGTCCAGTTGTTCCCAAACTTTTCAGGCCACCGCCCCCTTGGTTCCACGAACTCAACCCCAGCGCCCCTTACCCTGTCCAACAACACAGTTGAAGGGGCCCACCTCTAGTACCCCCCTACTGCCCCCTTGCCTCTTAGTGCCCCCCTAGGTAAGCCCACTGCCCCCCAGGGGGTGGTACTGCCCACTTTGGAAACCACTGGTCTAGTCTGACTGGTAGAATCTGTCCAACATCAAGTTCTTTCCTGATATTCTTTCTCTGGAGATGCCAAGGATTGAACATCTTTCTGCACGAGCCCTACTACTGAGCCATAGGCCCTTCCATCTTCCACTAAATCTGACTATCACTGTGAGGAGTGTTCAGAATCGCTTCACTAGATATACTTTTAAAGTATTTTCCTCATCCCTCTAGCTCCAGATGATCTTGAACTGAGGATGTGCCGTTCAGAAGTGTATGTTGCTTTGCAGCGATACCCAGAGGCTCTGAAAGATTTGGAGGTGCTGTGTGTTCAAGAACCAGAAGAATGTGAGGTGAGTTGGGTGTGCAGTTATTTTGTTGTCCAAGACAAGTGTTTACTTCTGACTGCACTTAAGCAATAAGAAGCAGTGTGTTTTTAAAGTTTATTATCTATCAATGCATATATATACAAAATTAAAATTCACTACTTACACATTTCAACAATTCCAACATTAAATACATGAGTTAAAATAATTCTAACTCTAATTATTCAACCAATGGTAGCCAGCTGGCATCCATATACTTAATGCTTCTAGCTCATCGAAGTGCAGTCCAGTTAATCATTTTCATCGTGTATCAAACCTTCAATAACCATTCTCACTTACTGGAGAAGAACTATTCTTGGCTCTGTTAGCGTGCTTAACGTTATTTTCTGTATTCTGCTTTGGGCTAGAATCATAGAATCATAGAGTTGTAAAGGGATCACCAGGGTCATCTAGTCCAACCCCCTGCACAATGCAGGAAATTAACAACTACCTCCCCGCACATCCCCAGTGACCCCAGCCCTCCCCCCACCATGCAGGATCCCACAATCAAAGCACTCCCGACAGATGGCCATCTAGCCTCTGCTTAAAGACCTCCAAAGACAGGGACTCCACCACCCTCCGAGGCAGCACATTCCACCGTCGAACAGCCCTCACCATCAGAAAGTTCTTCCAAATGTTCAGGTGGAATCACTTTTCTATTAGTTTAAATCCATTGCTCCGTGTCCTAGTCTCTGGAGCAACAGAGAACAAGCTACTTTACACCAGTTATTATGCTGATTATATTTTTTTATACTCCAACTCTATCAACAAGGCAATTTTTGGATTGCCAATAAGGCTTGTTCAAACGTAGTGAGATTTTCCCTTGTTATTTTTCAGTTGAAAGGATACAAAATACTTGATTTGCACAAGGATTAAATTCGGTGATTCAAGTGGAAGAAGGATATTTTCCTTCATGGAGGTTGTAGTTTTTTAACAGCTCACAAGAGTCCTCGCTACCTCCAGCAGAGCTTATTGAGTGTGCCCTTGATGAGTGATGCCAGATCTGAGCTCAAGGGGTCTTCTGCCGTGGGTCCGCTGCTATGAAATGGGCTGCCTGGTGAAGTGAGGGTTATGACATTGTTGCTGCTCTTTAAGAAAAGATGCAAAGAAGAACTTTTAAGAAGAGTCTTTGGCTGAATATCTGAGGTTTTATTCTTATTTATAATGTTTTAAATTTCTTAAATTACTGTTCTTTGTTTGGAAACCACATTGACTGACATGAAAAGCAGCATGCAGATATTTTAAATAAATTAGGCCATCTTGAAATCTTAGAACAGGCAACAACATTGAGAACATATGGTTGCTTTTAGCCATATTTTTTCTCCTTTATCCCTGACCACCAACATTCAATGGAAGAAAAAGTCTTGTACTTCTTCTGAAAGATTCTTTGGCTTTGGTGAGATTCTTGCAGAAAGGCATTATTTGGTATAGGGGCTGCCACCAAAGTCACCTGTTAGTAGAGCTTTGAAATCCTAAACAGGTAGTTAGCTGGTAATTGAAGACAGTGCTCCCAGAGATTTTGGGCATCATACTGGAGCATTGGGTTGAGATATTTTAGTAGGCCAACTGATATTATGCAAGAAGATTCACCAAAAATACTTTGCAAGCAAATGAGATCCCTGAAATAACATTATATATTTATAACATTTTTCTACTTCTAAATTCATTTTTTTAACTCCTGATATGTACATGACCATATGTTCAACTGCTACTGGAATAATTGTGTACCACAAACTTGGTTGTTTGAGGGTAAGATCTACTTATTATTTGACAGGTGTATCATGAATATGACTTATGTCCACGCAGGAAGTTTTCCTGCATTCTCTCAACCTAGCAAGAGCTTCACCTGGACCTTTTCTTCTAGTTTAAACAAACACACAGAAAAACACTAATCTGTGATTGTGACAGAACAAAAACTGAATCTTTGTGGTTGAATCTGATATCTTACATATGGGGGGGGGGGGAGGAAAAAAACCCAACCCAAAAATTGAATAAGGTACCATAAAGACTGAGCAGAAAAGATACAAAAATTAAGCAAAATTAATTAAACAAAACACTTTATTATCCATTACACTTAAAATACAAATATAAAAACATAGGCCTTGAATTTAGCCTCTAGGCTGAAAGCCACCAGACTAAGTAGTCATCAGTGTACAATATATAATACATATGAATGCCCAAAGTTGAAAATGTACAAAGAAGACCACAATCACAGTGAACAAGACCAAATGCGTTTTGGTCCCATAGGCCTTCTTCAGTGGTCACAAATACATACATGTACATACAGTCTAGAACAAGTATTGATACACTTATAGCTCATTCCTGAGCCTTGCAGCAGCCAGGGACAACGTAGATGAAGCTCCTCCAAAGAGGATCCCCAGCTCTTGCAAGGCTTAAAAAAGCCTTTTTTAAAGTATAAAAAAGAAAACGGGGCTTTCCCATGGAAAACAGCGATGCTGTGCCAGGAAAAACCTGGCGCAGCAACGCCACTGCTGGAGGGGACGTTCCTGGGCTAGAGGGGCTTTGGAAGCTGACTACCGTCAGGTCCTCCCACAGGAATCCCCCTTCCACGGCGGCGGCAGCAAATTTCTCTTCTGGGATTTAGGTCCCAGAGAGACTGCGGCATTGGAGGAGCAGTGTGCAGCTCCGCGGCGCCGAGGGAACTGCCCCCACCACCAGTGTAAGTGCCTCTTATTCCATGATAAGAGGCCACTTACACTGGTGGCAGGGTCACACCCCCTTCAGAGCACTTTCAGCCCCCCATCTCAGGAATGCACTGTAAGCCAAATCAGATGTTGATTGATTTCTGAAAAATGAAAGAAACTGGGATATTAAGGTTCTCTCCATTCTTACTCGTATCTCATGAAAGGAGCTTTGACTCTCAAAAGCTTGTACCCCAAAAATCTTGCTGTTCTCTAAGGTGCTGGCTTTGAATCTAATTGTCCTATATGATGGGTATAGATAGATATATACTCTCCAGTAAAATATTTGCACTTTGATTGAAGACATTCCATCAGCATTTCAAGGTAGACCTCTCTTCTTTGCTTCCTGATCTCATGTATATACACATCTTTAATAAAGACGTTGTAACTTACCTGTATGTTTTATAATATCATGGAACTTTCCCTTCCCCTGTTCTTCCATTGTCAGAGTCTTTCCTCTTAAAATTGGTAAAACTGATTTTCTTCAAATTCCGCATTAGCAGTGCACCAACATAACCATCTGATTTCCATCGAGAAGGAAGAGGGTTTTTATGTCTCTGCACAACTTCAGCTACTTCATGATGCCTCACAGATGTTGCAAGCTTCCCTTCTCCTAGCCTTTTCATTACAAAACCCATCAAAGTTATGGATGAGTGCAGAGGTGAACAGCTGTTGTGCAGTGTCAGTGTTGAACAAGTAAAGAAGTGGGGAAATACCATAAATCAAGTGATTCCTGCTTTCTCTTTTCTTATGACAGTTTGTAGGACAACAGAGAACATGATCCTGGCCCCGGAGAGTAAAAGTGAATGTGTTCACTTACCATTACTGTGAAACTAACTTTTGAATGCCGTCACTTGGCCAGAAGGCCAGTGCAACTGTTGCTAATAGGGCTGTCGATTCAGTTCGGCCTGAACCGAAAAACAGCCGAATTTCCCCTGATTCGGCGGTTTTTAGTTCGGGACGAACCGAACTCAAAAATGGCGGGAAAACGGGGGAGCCAAATTCAGCGAGTTCGGGAGTTCACGAATAAATTCGGCAAATTCGGGGCGCAGCAGCATAACCATCAGTAAGCAGCATTCTCCCCTGGCCAATCGGTGGCCAAGCTGGGTCTTCTTCTGGCCAATCAGTCAGGATTGAGTACTGGAGGAATCAGCTGCTGCGTGGCACGGCCAGGGAGAGAAAGAGAGAGAAATCCTCGTGGGGGGGGTTCATGTGCACATTCGCTCCTTTCCGTGGCTGCAGGGGGTGCATTTTTGGGGGTAGAGACCCCAAACTTTCAACGGAGCTTTAGACGAGCCTTCTTAAGAGACCCCCCAAGTTTTGTAAACATTGGGCCAGGGGGTCCCGAGATATGGGCTCCACCCCTTTTCCCTCCCCCCTTTTCCATTTTCGTGGCTGCAGGGGGCGCTTTTTTGGGGGTGCAGCCCCAAACTTTCAGCATAGCTTTAGACAAGCCGCCTTAAGAGACCCCCCAAGTTTTGTAAAGATGGGTTCAGTGGGGGCAGAAATATGGGCTCCCCCCTTTTCTCTTTCCGTGGCTGCAGGGGGCGCATTTTTGGGGGTGCAGCCCCCAAACATTCAGCATAGCTTCAGACGACCCTTCTTAAGAGACTCCCCAAGTTTTGTAAACATTGGGTCAGGGGGTCCCGAGATATGGGCTTTCCCCTTTTCCCTATTGGGATGAATGGATCACCCGATCCTGTATGCATCTCCAGAGCGGTAAATCTAAGACAAAACCTCCCGTGCTTAAATAGAATCGTATTGGATTACCCAGTCCTCCCAGCCCCTCCTGATGGAACAGAAGACAGCCACAGTAAGACCCCTTTGGGGGCTTTAATCTATAATTTTTCTCCTGTGTGTGTGTGGGGGGGGGGAGGGAGCAGTTTCTGTGGGTGGGGGGGAAGCCAAAGGGGGCTTTCGCCTGTTCTGCCTGGGGTGTATGTGCCCCCTCTAGTCTCTCTCTCCCTGGTTTGAGGGGGGGCTTCAGTTGTGTGTCCTCAGGTTTTCCCTCATTCATAAGATCGGTTAGGTCTATTTTGATGCTTGCTCAAAACTGGTTTTCAAATGGTGACTTAAAGAATGCATTTTCCTGGTCCCGAGTCCGATGCAAAAGGGGAAATTCCACCCCTCCTGCTCATTATGCATAGCTAGCTGCCTCTGTCCCTTTCCATGGTTTGCAAACTCCCAGGTGTCAGGTGTTGCTTTGCATGGTTGCAAACGTGTTACTTTGCATGGTTGTGTTGCATTGCAGTTGTGTTGCTTTGCAAACTTCTTTGCACCTGCCCCGCCCATTATGCATAGCTAGCTGCCTCTGTCCCTTTCCATGGTTTGCAAACTCCCAGGTGTCGCTTTGCATAGTTGCAAACGTGTTGCTTTGCAGTTGTGTTGCTTTGCAGTTGTGTTGCTTTGCAGTTGTGTTGCTTTGCAGTTGTGTTGCTTTGCAAACTTCTTCGCACCTGCCCCGCCCTTGCTCCCCGCAGCTCAGCTGTTTGTCGGGGCTGGGAGCTTTGTGCGTGGGCGGCAAGCTCTGCTCAGAGATGCACATTAAGAGTGGGGGGGGACCCCTTTCGGGGCCCATATCTCAGCCCCCCTGACCCAATCTTTACAAAACTTGGGGGGGGGGTCTTGCAAGAAGGGTCCTTTGAAGCTCCGCTGAAAGTTTGGGACCTCTACCCCCCAAAATGCCCCCCCAGAGCCGCGGAAAGGCGTGGTTGTGTTTTTAATGGCTTTATTCGGCTGAATTTTTTCCCTGAACTTTGAATTCGCGCCGAATTGCATGGACCCGAAGCAGGGGAGTTCGGACTTCGGCATATCCCGAATCCAGACGGGCCGAATTCGGCCAAATCCAAACTATACCGATTTTTTTCCCCCAACAGCCCTAGTTGCTAAACCAAGATCTAGGTTCACTTGTAATCCTGATCTTGGCAATTCTGGCAGCTTTGTTGGGTGGATCTTGTTCGGGAACTCACAAACCAAATCTGTCAATGAAGTTTCAAATGTGGAAGGCAAACAGTTTATCTGTCACTTCTCAGTAAGCTTCATGTGTCTAATCACCTCTATTGAGATAAAAATGCCCTTAGAGATAGCTATTTTCCTTTAATCTATATTCACATAAATTCATTGCTTGTAAGTTAGCACGTTAAGAAGGCTGAATATATGGACTGAGTCGAAGGATAGCCCCCAACTCCTGTTGAAGTGAACATGTGTTGTGGATGTAGATTAGGGTAAGATTGCTGGTTTCTTTGTTAGCTGATCTTCTTAATATTATATTATTTTATTTAAGCTATTACTTTCAAATACTGGTCAGGTGCCACAGAAAAGCAATGATGAATCTCCCCATGGGCATAGAGTGATAGATATTCTTTTAGGGAGGTGGAGATGAGCTTTACTAGTCTTGTGATGAAATCGTATTCAACTTTTAGAAACAGTCTTTTTCTTAATTTGTGCCATGGAGCTGGAATCGATGACAGTGCATGTAAAAGTAGACTAAAAATATAAAAATGCGTATTAGAGTCAAATAACTCCTGAGCATTGGATGTAAGCTCATCTAGAAAAGACATTCAGTAAGATTATCAAGCTTCTATGTTGTTGAGCCTTCTTAAGAAGGGGGCTTTCGTTCTTGTGCAAGTAGATGCATCATCAGTGGCTTGCCAACATGCCTGGAATTTGGATCACCATAGAATGAGAGAGTGGGCAGGAAGTACTTACCTTTCCAAGGATGCAAGTGGATCAGGACTTGGAGAACTGCAGTTGCTGCTCCTCGTTGTTCATTATATTCCAAAGAGCCAATGGGCATTCGACAAATGAAATGGATGTTCTGCCCACAAAACACTCTTTGTTCACTGTTATCAGTCTTCCTGTGCAATCCTCCATTGGCCTGAACAGTGTCTCAACTGAGCATAAGCTGTTGAGAACATTCTAGAACCTTCTGTGATGTGGCATGTTTCCAGTGTGTACATGTCTTGTATGGGTGGTTTGGCTGAGCCCAACAACAATGGATTTGGTATCGTCAAATCGTGTATGAAATATTTTTCCCCTGCCTTTCCTCCATCGATCCACAGTGGCTTAGGTGATTCTCCCCTCCTTTTTTAATCCTTGCTCCCCTCTCCTTTTTATCCTTGCAACTGGGAAGTAAATGAAGCTGAGAGAGTGACTGGCTAAAGGTAATCCAATGAGTTTCATAGAGTGGGCATTTGAATCTGGATTTTCCCAGTCTGAACCCAATACTGTAATTGCTATACCACACTGGAAAATCTTAATTCAGAGATTCCTAACATCTTCATTCTACCACTCTGTCTCTGCTTGCATACATTTCTGTGTAATTGTAATATATGCACAGTAAATAGTTTACACAGGAAGTTTGTAAGGACCTGTTTTTAAAGCATTTGTTGTTAACTGTTCTGCAGGTTTTTTTCCAGAAGGGAAAGGTTCTTCTGGAGATGGGACATAAATCTGAAGCCCTGCAGCAGTTCCAACATTGCCTCGCACTGAATTCTGAATTCCATGCTGCTCAGTATGAGACAGAAAAGGTAAACACACCTAAATGACCATTGTCATTTAGCTCCTTATTTATTTAAAACATTCTTTACCACCTGCTTTATTTTATGAGGTGTCTCAAGCAAGAAATAGTCATTAAAATCCACAACACAGAAGCATAAGAGCAGTTTTAAAAAAAACACAGGATATTAATAGCCTTAATGATCCTCATGACAGTCCTTCAGCTAAAAGTATATGTAAGGATTTTTAAAATTACATAAAAAACTGCTGAGACTGGATTTTCCAGCAAAAGAACATGAAAAGAATGTTATTATGAGTCATATACTTCTTACTTCTTGCCTGCCCAGATTGCTTTAAAAAAAAGGAATATTTTTGCTCTTTTTATTAAACAGGTGCATTGCAAATTTTGCCAAACAACGAAATGGCTTTATATCACAACTCTATGCACCATTTAGAAATGTGATTTTAATCTGTTAGGGCTGTTTTAACCTATTGTTATAGGTGATTTTATAGTTTTATTGTATTTTTGTGGTTTATGTGAGCTGCTCTGAGCCTGGTGTGCTGAAGTAGAGTGAGTTATACTTAGTAATCCAGCTTGCAATGCTTTACAAATTGAGTTATTTTGAATCGAGCTAAGGCAGTTTGCCCATTGCTGCTCCTGGTCCTTAAATGCTCCTTCACTATTTTGACCATTACATGTGTAGCAGCAGCAGCTACATTGCATTCACGAGTCTTTGGTTCACCTTTCCAACCCACCAAAAGATGCTCACAGTACCCATTGTCCAGATTTAAGCTTCAGCAACACACTTGTCCGGCTTTCCTGAACTTTCAAATGTTTGCAGCTGTTCGGTTTCAAGGCTGCCTCTTTTAGATGAGCTGTCACATCATCAAATTCTTAATCCATCAAATGAGTCCAAGGAGGTAAGACATAATGTGTGTATGTGTGTAAAGTGCCGTCAAGTCACAGCCGACTTATGGCGATCCCTTTTTGGGGTTTTCATGGCAAGAGACTAACAGAGGTGGTTTGCCAGTGCCTTCCTCTGCACAGCAACCCTGGTATTCCTTGGTGGTCTCCCATCCAAAAACTAACCAAGACCGACCCTGCTTAGCTTCTGAGATCTGACGAGATCAGGCTAGCCTGGGCCATCCAGGTCAGGGCACAAGACATAATAGAAATGTTTAAATGTGGGAAGCTTGCAGATTAAAAAGCAAACTGTCAACTTGTGTTAACTATCTTGCTTGGAATATGGATGTTTATGAGTTTGAATGCTATCTCAAGTTAGGAATGAAAGCATCAGTAAAATAGTGTGAACTTGTATTGCTCCATGTCATAAGTAATGGGAATTCAGTTTCTGCAACTGGAATACTAAAAACCTTTGTTCTGAAGCAGCCTCTTAAATGTATATATCTACCCTGGAGTGGATGGTTCATGAATCACAATAGATGGCTGCTGATAAATTCCGTAATTCAGCCTTTTGGTCTGACTGGGTAAACATACAGTTATTCCTTAAGCATATCATCAGTGGACATTTAGTGTTGCAGGAGATAGTTCTTCTGCCTGATGAAAGGGGGAAACTTTAAAATATTGCATGAATTCTAGTGCGTTATCATCAAACATCAGTAGAGTTCACATTTGATTACAAGTACTTGACTGAGGGAAGAGGAAAATGTGAAACTCTGCAGTGGCCCATGTTGCCTCTAGTGTCACTTAAAGCCAAATGTTTTCATGTTTCATGTTTCAAAATTAAAGTATACTGTTGTCTTATTTCCAGATTCTCACAAGTGATGACTCCCTTCTTCCAGGCACTGTTGTGGAGCTGAAGAGTGATGTCAATCAGAACTTGAAAGGGTCAAATTCAGGGAAAAACCTAACTTTAGTTGTGCCTTCTGAAGAAGAGTGGCTACAGGTGGGCAACTTTAGATGCCTTTAGCAATTACAAGTCTGCCAATGGCAGAAGGGAGTTAGAGATAAATAACAGTCTCTCTGATGTATATACATAATATGAACCAGCAGACTCTCAGATGGTAGTCTCTAACAGCTTGGTCGTGGGTGTTTCTAAGTGATCCAGGTCTTTCTAAATATCTGTCTCTGAGTGGTGTCTAAACTCATTTGAGAATCTGCTCTTACAAGGATGGTAAACTACTGACACCAGCAGAAAACATCCAATTTTTTTGTTTGAGAAATGCAAGAAATTACATCATTTTTAAACCCATGTTTCAGTATGATCAAGAAAGGATATTATTTTGTTCCAACATGTTGTCTTTTCAACTTATTATATAGGATTTGAAGCAAAGCAAAGGCATTTGGGAGGAAGCAACTATGTCTGAGCAGAACCTAGCATCATTTTCCTTGCCAGAGTGGTTGCGGAAGAAGTCTAATTCTGGTGTTTCAGTAAAGAAGGAAGAAGGTGAGACTGTCCGAAGATGTCTACAGATCCATGTAACTGGTAAACAAATTCTGTTATCTCCCTTTGAGAGAAGGAAAGGAAGGAGTCTTGCTATTCAGGCTTGCTTTCACTGAACTGAATTCTGTATGGTGCTGCAAGGCATACTAAGTTCTTCAGCCTAACTGTACCAGTCTGTTCTTACTGCCTATGCAGTACAATGCCCTAATGGAGACACATAGATCTTATCTACACAGTATGGGCAGTGAGCATCTTTGATGTCCACCACTATACCAGTGAGATTCCACTTATTTTGTTTCCCCTCTCCCCCTTATTTTCTTAAAGGAAAGTAAGAAATAATAATAATAGAGTAATAACTCCTTTCTCATCAAATCATATTTATGCCCATCCAGTTGTTTCCAAGAAGCTGGGCCATATTCCCCTGCATGTTTGTGGCAGAAACCAGCTAGAGAAACTGAGATGCTTGTTGGTTCTAGTTTCTGAGATGCCAAACTTTGTCAAGGTACAACTCTGTAACAGGCAGAATTCTAAGAAGAGCTTGTTCTTAAAAAATGATATCATTTGATTACTCAGTACCATGTGCAGTCATAGCCAAGAGACGGGGTGGAGAACTGTTGTCAAGTTGAAATGTTGGAATTGTGCATTGTGTTTGGGACACCGGCAAAGGCAACTAGAAGTGTGTGTACTCTTAAAAATGGTAATGTATCAAAGTTGTTTTTGCTGTGCAATTTCACTTGCCTTATGATCTCTAGACTGAGGACAACAAGAATACTGGTTCCTTCTGTTTTTCTTCTGTGAATCTGTTTACTGGATGCTTCTGTACCTCAGGTGGTCATATACACAGCAAATGTGAGAGACCTGCCCTACCGCTTGAGTGAGAGATGCTGGGATATTGTGAGAATAGAATTGATATGTGATGCTAATTTTTTTCAAAAACATTTCTTTCGCTATCCAGAAACAACAGGAGCCAAGTCTACTCAGGACATTAGGAGCCTCTTGAGTACATCCGACTTGGAATGTTCTCTTTGCATACGGTTTGTTTTTCTTTGTGATGTTAGCTGTCTGATAAAGGTTCATCTGCTTTCCATAGTGTAAAAACTTTTCATCAATCATGCATGTAACTTTCTAGGCAAAAAGATGGAAGGGAGAATTCAAGAGGGATAGTTAGAGATGTAAAAGGAACTTTGAGATCAACCTATTGGGCACTCCTATCTTTACCTTTATCTTTAAGAAATGTTTTAGGGGTTTATATTCAAATGAACATATGAACCTCCCATATACCATATCAAACTATTTATATGTCTAGCTCTGACCAGAAGTGGCTTTCCAAGATTAACTATAGAAATATATGTGCTTCCTGAGATAATTTAGCTGTTGATGCCATGGACTGAACCTGGGACTTTCCACATACTTTCTGGAGAATCTGAAAACTTTTCCTTGTGTTCTGGAAGTATCTGGAATAGGGTTGTGCATATCGATAAATCTGAACCGAAACTAAACCAGAAAAAGGCCTTTTTGGCTTCTTTCGGGTTTAATTAAATCTGAATATTAAAACTGGGGAAAAAGCTGAAGCCAGTTAGCTAATTGCCGAATCAGCCAAATAGATATTCGGGTTTTTTTCCGGCTTTGGCTTTACAATGCTTCTCTATGGAGGGAGGAGCGATCCCTTCGGGACCCTGTAAAATTGGACCCCCGACCCGATCTTTACCAAACTGGGGTTCATGCAAGGAGAGTCCCTTGAAGCTACCCTTAACATTTGGGAACTCTTCCTCCAAGAATGCCCCCACAGGAGCTTCGGGAAAAAAATCTGTAGACTATAATGGACCCGTTTTTTTCCCTGGGAAACTTACCGGTATGTGTATTCGGCTTATTTCTGGTTTACCGAAAAAAATCAGGCCAAATAAGCCTGAACCCGGTTTATTGTCATATCGGTGGAGGAAAATCAGCAATCGGATGTATGAAGAGATGCAATTGTGGGATTATTCACAATCTTCATGGGCAGCCTTCAGATTTCCAAATGGGACAGCTTCTTTGACTTTGCATATCACAATTCAAACAACTTCAAGCCATCATAACCTGAAGGATGCACTCACAAATTACTTGAGTGCTAGATCTTTCTTTAGATGCCTAATGATACATCTCCCTCCCACCTTTTCACCATCATTGCTGATTTACCTTTTTCTTCCTCGGGTTGCTTTGCAGCATATTCTTTGAGCCAGTAACGACACCTTGTGGCCATACTTTCTGTAAAGAGTGTCTGGAGCGCAGCCTAGACCACAGGCCCAACTGCCCACTCTGCAAACAGAGCCTGAGAGAGGTAAAGTGAACCCAGCAGCACACTTAAATGAGGGAAAGGGCTAATGTTCAGTCTCTACTTGGCAGGAACTTTTTCTAAATTTTGAGGGAAAGGGGTGGGTTCTATCTCTTGCAAGCTGGCACCTAGCTATCTCACTTTCTGTCCTCTAACCCTTTCTCCAAGTTGCTCAGGGCAGTGTAAATTGGGTTGTGTGTGTAAAGTACTGTCAAGTCACAGCTGACGTATGGCAACCCCATAGGGTTTTCAAGGCAAGAGACGTTCAGAGGTAGTTGTCATTGTCTGCCTCTGTATAGCAACCCTGGACTTCCTTGGTGTCTCCTATCTAAATACTAACCAGGGCTGACCCTGTTTAGCTTCTGAGTTCTGACGAGATTGGGCTAGCCTGGACTATTCAGATCAGGGTGTACATTGGGTTATGCCCCCTGATTTTGTGAAAGTTTGTTTCTTTACCCTAGATGAAGTATAATACTTCTAGGGTTTGTTAGACACATCAATTTACCAACATTGGGGGTTACCGCACTTTGTATTCCCAGCGATGTATTAAGAGTTTGAAAATGTTATAAAAAACATCGCTTTAAAAGGGTTTTTGGATACCACGGCTAATAAATGGTTAGAAGATGTCTTCTTAGCTCAAGGGGCCAAACAAAGTGCGAACAGTATTTTTTATAACGTTTTCAAACTCTTAATACATCGCTGGGAATACAAGTGCGGTAACAGCCATTGTTTAGTGTAATCTGTCCGAAGCCACAACTGTAAATAGTAGATAGTAATATATTTATATCATGTTAGTAACAAAAAAGGTGGTTATTATGTTAGTGAGCTTTTCCCCCCTTACCAATTATGTGTCCCTGCATAGGCTCAGGAGATGGACCAGATCATATCCAACAGTTGATGGTACAACATAAACAGAAAAAATACTTATTTCCCCTCCGAATAGTCTGAAAATATCTATAGAGGATTAGCTTAATGTTTATCTGAAAACATGCTAATCTGGGATTTCGGTAGTGGGGTGCATTCTGTTGTGTGTTCTTTGTTGTCAAAGTTAGGACATTACTTTAAAGGAGGGGGCAATGAGAAGACCTGGTAAGTGGAGATGTTAGATATATCCACTCTCTTAATCTTTAAAAAACATTTCTTCCAGTACCTGAAGGCTGGGAAATACAGTATCACAGTAGTACTGGAGGAGCTTATGTCGACCATCTTCCCCTCACAGTTGGCAGACAGGAAGCAGATCCACCAGACTGAGATGGCTGAACTCTCAAAGTAAACATAAGCCTTTGAAGGGAATCTTTTCATATTCGTGTCAGTATGATATATTGGGGGGGGGCTCTTATCTAGCTGTGTTTTAGTGAAGTATTTTGAAGAAATACTGCCTTGTTATGGAACTACTTGATAATGTATTGATGAGTTTCGTTCAAATTCAAGCACACTTACAGAAGAAGTTGTTCTGACTAAGAAACATATTCAGCATACCCTGCTGAAATGTTGGGTGATAAGTCATATTCTCATGGCCTCGCACATTTTAGGATTCTCTTTTTGTTGCTCAATGATTAAATGAGAGGTTGGACCCTGGCAGTGTTTGTTTTGCATGCCCCTTCTTTCTGCATTATTCAGATGCTAAGATAAGTGGTATCCCTTACTTTGTTCAGGGAATCACAAAGTAAAAAAACCTCAAGGGGCCCCATTAATTAACCATTACTCCAGTTTATATTGCTATGACTTATTAGTATTTGCACATTACATGTTAGCCGTTACCTGTGTAAATGCTAGGAAGTGGTATACGTATGAGCAGGGCCAACTTTAGATAACCTGCTTTCACCCTATGGTGGACATCCACAGTCCTCTTCTGAGGCACGCACAAGCACAGAAACGCTGAGCAAGATGCTATCAACTCTTCCTCCCCCCTGTCATTCTTTCATCTCTCCCCTCTCATTTCTTTCCTACCCTGCTTTACTGGAGAGTCTTGACTACTGAAAGGCTATGCCAGAGATTGTGAGGCCAAGAAGGACAGGGGCTGCAGTGAGGAGGGGAAGTGGGTGAGATTGAGTGGAAAAGCTGGTAGGATCCATGTCAAAGAAAATGTGCCAAGGGGTAAAAACTGTCTGGAGAAAAAGAGAAAACCAGTCTTTCTCGGCTCAGAGGGACAAAGGGCATCTTTATGATGGGTGTTTCCTTTTTCCTCTTAGCTCGGGAGGCAGGATTTAATATTTAAATTTTTTCCTGGCTTCTGGGGTAAACGCCCTCTATTGCCAGTTCTATTTCCTGCCTTGATCGGGAGAGCAGCCTTTGCATCTCTCTGCTACTAGGATAGAATTTACCGAGCCTTACTTCTATTTCTAACTAACTCTTAACTATTTTTCATTATTCTGCTATTACCTACTCCTATTCCTATTACCCTTGTCTGGGGCATAGAAAATATTAGGAGTTTTGTACAGGGATCCCTTCCCGCCAAAACAAAATGGCGGATCGGCAGGGCGACAATTATATTGCCTCAGCCGACCTGGATCCTAGCCTCCTGAAGGCTATGCCTCTTCTATCCGAGGCCATCCAGCCTTCTACAAGTCAGCAAATTGACTTGAAGGTAAAAACAAAAAGAAAGAGTGGTGCAGGGGGCGGCAGCGGCAAGCGCAAAAAGGTCGTCTCGACCAGCACCAAGCGCGCTAAACGCCTCATTGAAACGGCGCGCGGAGGAAAGATTACAGCAGCGGGCGTCGCAAGGAGTTCAGCGGCTTCTCCCGCTCCCTCCCCCAAAGTATTCCGGGTGCGCGGCCAGGAGTATGGCGGCTCGCCATTGCCTTCGGGCTCTCAGGCTTGGGAAGCGGAGCAGGAGCCCGCTCTGGCACCCGGCGCCCAACCCCTGCAATTAACCAGGGAAAGGGCACAGGAGGCTGGCGGCTCACCTTTGCCTTGTGCCGGTTCGTCCTTAGGCGGCTCGCCTCAAAATCAAGGACGACAAACGGCAGCGGAGACACCATCTACCAGTAGGATCTCCCTTCCCCCTCTGCAGAACGAAGGTCTAGCCTTCCTAAAAGCAGAGCTCTCTTCCCTTATTAAAGACGCCTTCGCTGAAGGTTTGAGAGCGGTACAACCCATTCCTATACAGAATTGTCCAACTCAGGGTGCGCAAGCCCAAGCCTATTATAACATGGGTCCCCTCCCAAACCAATCTGTTTCAGGCAATGTTTCTGGGGCTGCACATGGGGAAGGAAAATGGCCCACCAAAGCGGCCCTTAAAGATGGCTCTGTACATCAGACCATGCAAGGGGATGAAGGTGAACAGTCTATATATTCATGTGATAATGACAGTGAAAGGGAAGAAGGCGAGTTCAGTTCTGATGGTGAAGATATGATTGAACAACCTAAGCAATCCAGGGTATTTTGTGCAGAGGAATTTCCTCTATTATTATCAAAGACACTAGCTGCACTTGATCTTTCAGAGGACTCTGAATCCCAGAACTCTCAGAGTAAAAAGGGATCAAAAGAGTTCTTTCACATGCATGATACGCCTGACAAGGTGATACCAGTACCAGACTATTTTCTGTCCCTCATGAAGTCAGAATGGGAAAAACCAATGACTTCAAAACAGTGGCCTATTACATCTAGAAAGTTCTACAATGTAGACCAAAGCACCTCAGACATACTCAAAGTCCCCCCGGTGGAAACTCCGGTCACTGCGCTTCATACATCAGACCTAGTAACTGAGGAAGATCAGACTCTAATCAGGGACCCTGCTGACAGAAAGGCAGAACTAGCATGCAAAAAGTCACATGAAGCATCTGCGCTAGCTATTAAGGCTTCAGTGACGTCAGCATTGGTGTCTAGAGCTGCAATAATTTGGGCTAGAAAGTTGACTCAACTCATCCCACAGGAAGAAAAGAAGGCCAATGAAGGTGTGTCTAGGTTATTGAGGGCAGTTTCCTTCCTGGCCGACTCAACACTAGACACCATGACTTACGCAGCTAGAGCCATGGCTACCACAGCAGCGGCTAGGAGGGCGCTTTGGCTCCGCCCGTGGCAAGCGACCCACCGATCAAAATCGGTTTTAATGGGTTTCCCTTATCAGGGAAAAAGGTTATTCGGGGACAAATTAGACCCCATTTTAATTGAAACTAAGGATAAGAAAAAGGCATTGCCAAAAACTCTTCAAAAGGAATTCAAAAATCAGACATTCACTCCATTTCGTTCATACCACACACTACCAAAGTTCAGACCTGACCAACGACGTGGACAATGGAACCAGAACCGTAACTCCTTTCGGAGAGGAGGAAGGTTTAACAGAGGTTCAAAGTTCACCCCATATCAGGGCGACAAAGGGAGTAAACCCAGTCGCCAAACAAAACAGTGACGCCACACTACAGCCTGTGGGAGGAAGGCTAAATCATTTTCAACCACAATGGTCGTCCTCCCGTCCAGACCAGTGGGTCATGAACATCATAACTCAGGGATACAAAATAGAATTTGCTCACATCCCATCAAACAGGCTAGTAGCATCACCTGTCTCCAGGAACAAAGACAAGCTTCAGAGAACATCAGAAGCTATACAGCACTTGACGGATATCAAGGCTATAGAGACAGTACCTCCATCGGAACGCTCATCGGGAATCTATTCAGTATTCTTCACAGTACCCAAGAGAGACGGAGGATGGAGAGCCATCCTAGATTTGAAGTTTCTGAACAGATTCATTCCTTTGAGACGTTTCCGAATGGAGACACTGAAAACAGTAACAGAGGCATTACAACCTATGGATTTTCTAACATCCATAGACCTCACAGAGGCATACTTACATATCCTCATACATCCGCAGCACCGCCGCTTCCTGAGATTTCTTTATCAAGGAAGTCATTACCAATTCAGGGCTCTTCCCTTCGGGTTAACTTCTGCCCCAAGGGTATTTACCAAAGTACTAGTAGCCCTAGTGGCGGAACTGCGCAAACAGGGTGTCAGAATACACCCCTATCTAGACGACATACTAATCTGTGCAGACTCAAGACAGCAAAGCGTACAACACACAAAACTAGTAATAGAAAACCTATCATCACACGGATTCCTAATAAATTACAAAAAGAGCAAGCTAACTCCATCTCAACGACTGACACACTTAGGCGTAGAGATAGACACACAACAAAACAAATTATTCCTCACAAGAGAAAAAATCGCTCTAATTTCATCACTAGCCAGAAAAACCTTTGTTGCCAGATCATCCAAACTCATGTGCCTTGCCAAACTACAGGGACACATGGTAGCATGCATACCCACTATTCAATGGGCAAGGTTACATGCAAGACCCCTACAACGGCTCCTCAGGCCGTATCAAAAGGACATACAAAAGAAAAGAGACTTCAACATCCTACTTACCAGGGATGCCAAAAACAGTTTACAATGGTGGTCAGACCCGAGCAACCTGTCAAAGGGTCTTCGGTTTATTTACCCAATCCCAGATCAAATACACACAGATGCGTGCACAACGGGATGGGGGGCAACACTTCACAATCTCATAGCCCAAGGAATGTGGTCCCCACAGGAACAGAAACTCCATATAAACGCTCTGGAGATCAGAGCGATTTACAAGGCCTTACACAGTTTCAAGCAACAAATACAAGGGAAAGACATACTGATCAGGACAGACAATGTAGCCGCAAAGGCACATCTGAACAAACAAGGGGGGTCCAGATCATCAACACTACACAGGGAAATACTTCCGATACTCAGGTGGGCGGAGGCCAATCTAGCATCACTACGAGCAGAACACATAAAAGGAGCCACAAATATACAGGCAGATTGGCTCAGCAGGGAGACGATCAGCGAGGCAGAATGGTCTCTCCATCCAGACATCTTCCATTGCATCACTCAAAGATTCGGAACCCCAATAGTGGATCTATTTGCAGACACTACAAACCATCAACTCCCTCGTTACTACTCCAGGTACACACAGTTAGGAGCGGAACGGACGGATGCACTGACAGCACCCTGGCCCAAGGGGATGCTATATGCATTCCCACCTCTCCCACTCATACCAAGAGTGTTAAGGAGGATAAAGACGCTGAAGGCACATGTACTGTTCATAGCGCCGTATTGGCCCAGGCGCCCATGGTTTTCCACCTTGATTCAGATGTCGAACAACAACATCTGGAGACTACCGGTCAGACCAGATCTCCTGATACAGGGCCCAGTTTATCATCCAGATCCAGGATGGTACAAAATGACCGTATGGGAATTGAAAGGGCCAGATTACATAGATTAGGGTACACAGAGGATATAATTAAGACCATTCAGGCAGCATGCAGACCTTCAACACAGAGAATCTATAACTCAACATGGAAGGCATTCACCAGATGGTGCAGGCGCAAAAACATCAACCCACTCAAACCACGGACATTGGGCATCCTTTCCTTCTTACAGGAAGGACATAGGATCGGACTAGCCACAGCCACCTTGAAAAGACAACTAGCTTCCCTAGCTACGATAGTACCACGAGTAGCGGGCTACAGAATAACCAGACATCCTCACATAAAATCATTTCTAAAGGGTCTGTCTATAACATCACCCCCTACAAGACACAGGTTTCCCACTTGGAGCCTACACACGGTTCTCACTGCACTTACAAAGCCTCCATTCGAACCGCTTTCACAGGTTGGATTAAAGTGGTTAAGAATGAAAGTCCTATTTCTAACTGCGGTAACCACAGCACGCAGGGTTTCTGAACTAGGAGCCCTCTCGATACGTCCAGGTCTCATCACCTTTCACAAGGACAAGGTAGTTCTACGACACGACCACTCCTTCATTCCCAAGTGTAATACAAAGTTTCACAGGGAACAAGACATAATCCTTCCTTCATTTTGTCCTAACCCTAAAACACCTTTGGAGAAGACTTGGCACTTGTTAGACGCTCGTAGGGCACTTCACATATACATAACCAGAACAGAAAACATCAGGACATCTGATTCGCTATTTATCAATATCTCCCAACCAAGGAAGGGTATGCCCATGTCAAGGGCATCAATTAGCCGCACCATTTCCTTATGCATAAAGACTGCCTATAAGGAAAGCAAACTACCCATTCCTGGAGGGGTAACGGCCCATTCGGTCCGTAGTGCAGCCACATCCACAGCCTTTGATAGACAGGCTTCTGTAGAAGAAATTTGCAAGGCGGCCACTTGGTCGTCTGTGTCTACATTTGTTAAACACTACAAATTAAATCTCTACTCTTCATCCGATGCCGCTTTCGGGCGAAGAGTGTTGCAAAGCATATTACAGGACGTCTAACCCTCCCAGGGCGGGGACTGCTCTTATATGTCCCATCATAAAGATGCCCTTTGTCCCTCTGAGCCGAGAAAGAGCCTTGGCTACTTACCGTGAAGGCTTCTTCTGCTCAGAGGGACGAAGGGCATCTTGCCCTCCCAAGACGTCCATCAAGGGTTCCGTTATATTTATAGTTCATGGTTATTGCTGAAGTTCATAGTTCGTATAGTTCTAATTGACAATTTCATGAGGTATAACGTATTTCTTAGTTTTCTACCCTACTAATCTTCTAAGGCTTGGAAAGTTTTAGAACTGGCAATAGAGGGCGTTTACCCCAGAAGCCAGGAAAAAATTTAAATATTAAATCCTGCCTCCCGAGCTAAGAGGAAAAAGGAAACACCCATCATAAAGATGCCCTTCGTCCCTCTGAGCAGAAGAAGCCTTCACGGTAAGTAGCCAAGGCTCTTTCCTTGCACATCCAATTTCCCTTGTAACTGTGCAACCACATAGATTAATCTTGTGTGAATGCACTGCAGCTGTGCAGCTTTTTAGGGTATATACATTGAAGGAAACAAGAGGGTATTTCATACAAAAGGCATGAATCAACCAAATATGTTACTGTTTTCTCAAAGCATGCATACATCCAATCCAGTATAGTTGATCCCAGCTAGTAACATGACAATACTTCCTTTTCCCCCCTCTGCAGCCTCACCAAGAATATCCCTATCTTTGTGTGCACACTGGCCTTTCCAGGCATTGTGTGTTCCCTTCATGTGTTTGAGCCTCGCTATCGCCTTATGATTCGAAGGTGTCTGGAGACCGGCACAAAGATGTTTGGCATGTGTATGTCTGAGAATGGGAAGAGGTAAGCATTTAGGCCTGTGACTATAATCTCTTTAATCCTCTTGGGTTTTTTTTCTCCTGTGGAACCCTCACACTCTATGGTTTCAGGATAGATCAGTGGTTCTGATGCGTTCCTGGTATTTAGTCTCCAAGTTCCATTCCCTATTCTGTTATGAACTCTATATTGTAGGTGAAAGCCAGGATTTCACCCTCTAAGTGTCCTTTCTGGCCCCAGTGATTTTCCCTGTTCTTTGAATTCAGTGGATTTTTTTCCTGGGCTGCATTCTTCTTCATAGATTGCATATGCTGAAGCTAACAAGTCACCCTTGTTACATCTTCTGGTTACATCTTGATGAGGAGCTGTGGCTCAGTGGTAGAGCTTCTGCTTTGCATGCAGAAGGTCCCATGTTCAATCCCCGGCATCTCAAGTTAAAGGGACTAGGCAAGTATCGTATATACTCGTGTATAAGCCGACCCGCGTATAAGCCGAGGTGCTTAATTTCACCCCCAAAATGGGGGAAAATTAGGCACCCGCGTATAAGCCAAGGGTTGGCTTATACAATGCCCCTGCCCCGGGACGCCCTCCCGCTCGGGCCCTCCAGACCCACCCCGACCCCAGCGCCACCCTAGGTAGGGAGGGGGAAGTGCCCCTGAACCCCCTACTCACCGGGAGAGGCAGGAGGACGAGGCCTGCTGATCAGCTGGAGGCGGGGATGGCGGCGGGGCCCTGCCTGCGTGCAGGAAGGCCCCACTGGCCGCTCCCAGGCCGCAGAGAAGGCGCGCGGGCCGGTGCCGGCGGTGGTGGTAAGTTCTCCCTCCCCCCTCCTACCGTATTGACCCACATATAAGCCGGGTTGAGTTTTTTCAGCCCTTTTTTTGGGCTGAAAAACTCTGCTTATACACGAGTATATACGGTAAGTGATGTGAAAGACCCCTGCCTGAGACCCTGGAGAGCTGCTGCCGGTCTGCGTAGACAATACTGACTTTGATGGACCAAGAGTCTGATTCAGTGTAAGGCAGCTTCATGTGTTCATGTGTGTTTATGTGTGAGTGAAAAGCAAATTGTAATTTGATTCACATTTGAGTAAGGTAGTCACTCTTCTGGACTCACCAGTGGTTCAGTGGTCATTGGCTTTTATCCTACAAGATCCCACCTTCCACTCCCACTTAGCCACCCTGCTGAATTTTTTTGCTGGTGGGTCAAGAAACCCTCATAAACAGTGTAAGAAGAAAGAAGGAATAGCAATGGGAGGAGAACTGAAAATTGCTCCCGTCTTCCAAAGATAGACAGTCATTGGAAATACACAGTAGGGTGCAAGCTGTCAAGTGAATCTGTTGAACGTTTTTCCGTGCTTGTTTAAGGTATTAATTCTCCTGTACTCATTAGTGGTTCACAAATAAATGGGTGTGTTTTCAGTCTGCTGTTGGTTGATGTTGCTGCTAGTAATGCGTAAAGGACACAAGGGATTTCTCTTTGTCATGAGTCCTACACTTGGTCCCCATGATTTCCCTGCTGCTTATTAAGCTCTGGTACCAGACTAGGCCTTTAGACAGGTTTTCTAGCAAGGGTGGGAACAGGGCAGTAAATGTCAAAGCCCGACAGAAGGGGATAGGGTTTCTCCTCCAAAAGAACTCAACTGATTGGCTTTGTACCACTTGGAGCAGGAAAAGAGCAAAGGGGTATGATTATAACAAAATTGGTAAAGCCTTGGTGGTGGTGTTACTATTGCCTTTTCGATGAACAATTAAGGTTCTAGCCAATAAAGCCATACCATGATAGGAAAGGGAAGTGGAGTCCCTTGGAAGATAGGCCCATTCAGGCTGCCATGGCTCAGAGAGTCTCACCCCCATATCGCTCGGGTATAAAAGAACTGGGTTATGTGTATGCTAGCTGTCATTTGAGCCAGGCTGTGTGTGTAGTATGATGAGGGATGTGTGTGCCTATGTATGGCAGAGGCAAAATATAGCCTGTTAGATTCTTCCTAAGTTTTTAAAGTGACAGACTGGTGACAGTTAACCATTGAGAGTGCATGGACTATTGTGTCAGGGCAGGCAATAGCCTACCAGTTTCATGGAGGTCCTCTAGTTTTCATCTTCCCTCCCCCCTGCATCACTATAATATTCGTGTCGTCAAAGGCTGGAATTGGTTCTCAAACCTGGATGATACTTGAAGAATTGATCAGTGAACATTTAATGATTGCATTTACAAGGTGCAGATTTTCTAGCTCAGAACAGCTTTATTGACCCTTTTGGATGGAAGAAGTGAATTCCTGTTGCTTCAAGACAAAGCACAAAATCATTTTTGTTTCCTTTCACCTTTGTAAGGGTGGTAATGATGCTTTCTACCTCCCAAAATGGCATGGAAGTCATAAGAGGGTAATATGTTCCACAGAGTACATAGTGGTAAGTTTCTGAGCCTTGAAACACTGTAAATCTTATTCTTCAGCTTGTCTTCTCTCTGTGTTGCTTCTCCTCAGCTTTGCTGATTATGGCTGTATGTTGGAGATTCAGAAAATAGATTTCCTTCCTGATGGACGGTCTTTTGTGAACACCACAGGCAAACGGAGGTTCCGGGTTTTGAGACGGGGGCACAAGGATGGTTACAACACTGCTGATATTGAATACCTGGAAGATGAAAAGGTGAATTTTGCCCTATGGGCTGTCTCATAGAAGTAATGGGCATAGCAAAGTTTCATAGTGATGAAATGCCTCTCTGGCAGAAAATCAAATACTTGGCTAGGGCCATAACACCTGAATCGGTTTGTATGGTGATTGCAGGTGATGGTCCTTCATGTTATTGAGTCACTACACAGCTGCAATAATAGGAGCATTTTATTGGTTGGAAGTTCTGAGAAAGAGAAATGCAAAATATAAAATGGGCTGTCAAACTAAAAGTTGATAGTCTGCCTTTGAATAGATCTAATTAGAGCTGTGAAATTTCTGGAAATTTTCAAACCATGGTGGGGGGGAAACCACTTTTTATGTTGTTTTTTCTAGAAAAGCAAAACCGAAACTTGAGGAAAATACAACTTTTCTGTCAAACCTAACTTCCCTTTACTGTTCGAACAACATAAAGTGCATCATTTATAACTTAGCATATATAATTGCACTATTTGACATATTTATGGAATTTAGAAGTATGAATATGTGTTTATATTTTTTAAAATTGCAACTATACCTAAAACTTGAGAGTTACAAACGGTTGCAATCGATGTTGCCATAGCACTGTATCTTTAATTTTGCCATCTGAGAGATAGGAAAAAATAAACATTGAGGATAGAAAAGAAATTCTGTAGTAAACAAAAGTACATGTATTGTTTGAACATAAACTCACAATAGAGTCACAATAGATAGGACTACCAGCATGTTTGGATAAAAACACTGATATCCGAAAACATATTGTAACATAGTATTGCCAAAATGATTTATATTTAAACAAAAACCGCTACTGCACATGTTGTATACATCTCAGAATTTCCCTTTTTTCCATTGGGAAAACTGGAAAAGTCTTCTAGAAACAAAAGGGGGCATTTACATATTTTTTTTCCCTGGTTTTTCACCAGGCCTGTATATCTCTAAATTTAATAAACTGGTAGGTTCTTTTGAAAAAATGCTCTTTTGATAGAGGAAGGAAGGGAAAGGGATTTCAAATGAATACACAAAAGCTACCACTGGGGGTAAAAACACTTTTTCATTCTTCATTACCATAACAAAGAGAAATGGAAATATTTCCTGAAATAGAGAAGTATGTTGTTAACTCTTGGTTTCTTGGGTAAAATTAGACCTTGCAAATTAATTTACCAAAGGTGTAGTTCAGTCATGTAGTAATTAATTAATGCACATCGTCCTAAAAATTATGGATGACAGAACTATTTTACTTGTGTTGGCGAGAGAGCAAAATTTTGAGCAGTTTATTCAGTAAATTGTTGTTATGAACATCAAAATTACATAGATTCATTAATATAGATTAGCTGATGCCCAGACCATTGTCATTAGGAATGTCCATGAATACCTGGAAAGAACCAATGTTTTGTCCAATAAAAGGCACCACTTGCTTGCTTTGTGTCTCATTTTGTGTTAATCAGTGGGGCAATATCAGGTCTGACCCTAAATGACTATGTATCATATCCTGTTGATCATATTTGGCGTTTATCTGATTTTCTCTCCTCTTTTCTCTTCTGTTCTCAACTCCAGACTCAAATCTTATCTTTTTCCAGAGAAAGTGAAGATTATTTCTAACTTGCACCAATTTAGGAAATTCTGCTACACAGTATTGTTCAAATAATTCTTTGACAGAGTTCAGTTGTGGACAACCATGGTATTCTAGCGGTTTGTTAGACATTATGTTTGGTTCTCAGAGGCTGGTTCTTTTCCATTTTATTATCTGTGTAATATTTTAATGTGGATGGTCTGTTTTAAATTTTGAAATATAAGCCCCTCGATTCCAGTCTTTGGAGAAAAAAAGTGTGTAAGTATATTTTAAATAAACTTATATCTTGCCCAATGCATGCAGGTAGAAGGAGAAGAACTGGCTGAGCTCCAGAATTTGCATGACTATACATACCAGCTAACACAGAGGTTTTATGAAAATGGCTACATGACCTATAGGCACAACTTGATGCACTATGGCCCCCTTCCTGAGAAAGAGGAGGACATGCAGGTACTTATACGTTGGGTACTGTCTATGGTTAAAGTGTAATGATCTAGGATAAGTAGAACTTAAGGCCAGATGGCTTACTGGAAATGTGTAAGGCACAGTTTTCAGAAGAATCCATTCTATTTCTTTTTAAAAGTGAGTATTTTGAAGGAAAAAAATTGTGTTAAAGCAAGATTCCTACTCTGACTCATGCTTGCCATAAATGACATACAAAGGGTTGAGCCAGCAGTCTCTTGGCACAAGGCCCAGGGATCCCAAGGATTGCAACGTCTGGAGTGAAGTTCCTTTACAAGAAACGCAACGTGTTGCTGAGGTCTGACACCATGTGGCTATTTCTCATCTGGGGGTCCACAACCTCAGGAATAAATTTTCTCTCATGTCAGAAATGTCTGTTGGGGCGGGGGGAGGGGAAAGCAGAGAAGATCTGTGATAGTCAGTGCCTTCCATTGGTGTCTCACTGGATCCAGCCCAAAGTGACATGCTGTGGTATGACTTGGATAGTATCATCCTCTCATTCTATCAGGCCATTTCATTAAGGCTGTAGCAGTATATGAAGTGTAAAATTGACATATCTGTCTTCAGGGTAGACCATATGCTCAAACAATTACTTATACGAACCATAACCAAGAAAGAAAGCCCTGTCTCTCATTGTCACCTGCCCCATCTCTGTAGGCAGGAGCACAGAGAGCAGAGCTTGTGATGAAGATCTTAACTGTCTGGCTAGTCAGTACATGAGAAGGTGGGCCTTTTATTGTGAAATGGGTTATTAGGTTCTGATTATCTTCAACTGTAAACTGGGGAATTTGTCATTTATTGAAAAAGCTGTTTGTAGTGATCTTATTAGATAATTCAGAAGTATAAAGTTGATTTCAAAAGTTTCCAGGTTCAGAGACAGGTCTTCCTTTCTCTCCAGGTGATTTTCCTCCTCGCTCTAGACTACGACCCTCAGTCTAAGGGCAAGCCCTTTGGCTCATGCCTCGGGGTACAACCAGGCCTTCAGTCCCTGTGTGAGCAGGAAGAGGGAAAAATCAGTGAGATGTTCTTCAGCTGCCTCTAGAACTAGCAAGCTCTTTCCCACTTCCTCAGCTGCCACTTCTTCTCATTAGACAGTTTTTTTTTCAAAATACCTTTGTCTTAAATAAGCTGAAGAATAGCCAGTTGTTTTCTTAAGAACATTAGCTTGTTTTCTTAAGAACATGTGTTGTCTGGTTGACCTTGTTTAACTTCCAATTCGTTAATATCTATGATTAGAACCTTCCTCTCTGTCTCCGCTTCTTATTCTTATATGCCATCAAGTTAATCAAGGTACAAAGTATACCGTATATACTCGTGTATAAGCCGACCCGCATATAAGCCGAGGTGCCTAATTTCACCCCAAAAATGGGGAAAAATTAGGCACCCGCGTATAAGCCGAGGGTCGGCTTATACAACGGGTCGCCCTCCCGCCCGGCCTCCCGGGCCCTCCAGACCGACCCCAGTGCCACCCCCTCCCGGGCCCTCCAGACCCACCCCGACCCCAGCGCCACCCTGGGGGGGGGAGGGGGAAGAGCCCCTGACCCCCAACTTACCGGGAGAGGTGGGAGGAGGAGGCCCGCTGATCAGCTGGAGTCGGCAGCGGAGCCCTTCCAGCGCTGGAGCCAGTGGCGGCGGGGCCCTGCCTGCGCGCAGGCAGGCCCCGCCGGCCGCTTCCAGGCCGCCCAGAGCGCGCGCGGGCCGGCAGCGGGGGCGGCGGCGGGGCCTTGCCTGCGAGCAGGCAGGCCCCACCGGCCGCTTCCAGGCCTCCCAGAGCGCGCGCGGGCCGGCAGCGGGGCCGGCGGCGGGGCCTTGCCTGCGCGCACTATAACTCCACTATTTGCTTGACATAACTCCACTATTTGCTTGACATAAGATTTTTTAAAAAAGAGTTTGGTGTTGTGGGTAAATAGGTTCTGTGCTCTTAAAGAAAACTGCCCTAACTATGGAAGCAGGAACTCTTTGATAAATTGTTCATGTTACTTGCTGCTCATGGCTACTTAAGATTTGAGCTCCCAGACCTCTACGTTAACTTCACAGACATACATGTCCAACTTTATAAACAATTAGACGTTATTTATTTATTGCAAGACCAAGACATAAACATCTCATGTTTTACTTTTATTTTTTAGAGTCCTTTTTACCAAAACCTGTCTCTAGAAGATTTGTTTAAAAATACGTGAACACTAAAAAGGGCAACATCGTTTTCTAGAAATTATCACAGGTGTTTTTTGTTAAAGAAAGTGTTGTATTTGTTATGACTTCCAAAGACAGAGTTTGTAAATTATTGCCTGGAAACAGCTGTCTGGATTTTAAATTGCTAAAAAGAAAACACCTTACTTTTTTTCTGCATATAAGTATTGCTATCATTTTGTCACATTTTAAATTTTGTCTGTGCACAATCTAGTGAATTGGACATGGCCTGAGAAATTTAAGTTTTTGTACAGTGAAGTATGCCTTCTGAAAGCTGATTTCAGTCTTGGTTGTTTATTATACAACCCATGAAGTACAGTCACAAAGCTGCCAAATCTATGTGTATGACCAAGCAATGTGCCTGTTACATTTCAAAACAAATCTGATTTTTGCATGTCCCAATAGATGCTTTACCCTCTGATCTGTAGAGCCAACAAGGGAGTTGTCAATAAATGGACTTCCTCCTACTTTTCACTACTGATGAGAGGGACTTCTTGGTTCTGTAATTATTCTCTAAAAACACAGAAATAAATTTGGGTGATAGGTAGCTACTCAGCTACCTCGTACTTTTGTATCTGGTTCAGCAGTGCATTTCTTCTCAAATGACACTGAAGTAGTAATCTCAGCTGTGAAAGAAAAGAAATATCTATTATGATTTCTGATGAGCCCTTAGTATTATTTTAAGTAAAAAAAAACCACACCCAATACCACAGACACCCATCTCCTTGATTAGAGAGTTAATTTAACAATATGTGACAGCAATATGTACTATATACTTCCCAGTAATTGAACTTCCATACGCAGGTACAAATTGACTGCACTGCTACAGTAGAGATATAAAACCTAGTTGAGGAAGTATTGCAGGTCTTCTCTCACAAATAGCAAAAAACTTTTTGGATGCTACTGTGTCTCCATTCTTTAGTAATTGCTTTTACTAGTTATTAGAAGCTTAACTCACTGTAAAATGCTGATTAATACCATGGTATCTGAGCAGTTTAGTCCTGTGCTAAATACTGGAGAATCTTCGTAAAATGAAGTATATCTATAAACTAGTTCATAGGCGCACACATAGGAAAAGTGTTCGGGATGGACAGGCTGAGGGGGATCTTAAACCTAACCACCAACTAAATTACTGTACACCTCATTATCTTTGGCACCATACCTCTATCATCCCTAATAGTGGAGACACAAGTGGAATATTTCCTAGTGTTGATAACAAGAGCGGGAGGTGAGATCCAGCCTCATCAACTGATGCAATAATTATCCTTACATACTAATCAATACTCAGGACCTCAACCTTGATTCTCATGTTTGTGGATCTCAGTTGTCCTTGCAGGCTGTGCAAAGACATAAAATCTCTGGCACAATGAACTTACGTATTCTTAACTACCTCCTCACTAGGCGTCTCCTGATGGACCAGTTTGGTGCTGGTGGATTGTATTAACCTTGCCCCTTGACGTGACCCGCAAGTTGGCTATCTTTTCGGACACATCCCTGAAGAGCCGTCTCACTCAGCTGAAGAATATTCTGAATGTCATTTTGGAAAGCAGCGAATTCAGTAGCTAGCTCTCCGGTGTCATCCTGGGAAGAAAGCTTATAGCACAAAAGGAGTGAATGAACTCTGTTCTGTATCCTTCACCATTTTTTTGGGTGGGGTTGGCGTAAAGCCTTAACTTTTTTGTTTTTGTTTTTGTTCTCTGTGCATATGTTTTCACTGTAAACCTGACCTCAGCAATAAGCAGTGAACAAATAAATGGAAGCAATGTATGAAACAGCAGTGATTTCCATTAATATTGGGTGCACTATCCACAGAGAGTCTTTAATTGACCTTATTAAGCATAAAAGGCAGCAGAACTGGAAGTGAAATTTGTCAAAGGAACCTGACTAGCCTGCCTGTCTTGTACCAAATGAAGAAATAGCTGCTTCCCCAAGCAAAAGGCACAGAATCCTAGGGCTTGGATATTATAAATGAGTTCTGTGCATGCTAGATAGTCTGCTGCAGAGTACACTTCTGTTTGAGCAAGAGCCCATTGAAAACCATTGCTCTGAGGCAAATGAAACTTTTAGAAGAGCTTTGGACAGAGTGGAAGGATAGCCCCCAACTCCTGTGGAAGTGAACATGTGTTGTGGTTGTCGGTTAGGGTCAGATTGCTGGTTTCTCTGTTAGTTTAATTAAAATAATATAATATTATTAACCTCAGCTATTACTTTCAAGTACTGGTCAGGTGCCACAGAAAAGCAATGATGAATCTCCCCATGGGGACAGAGTGATAGATATTCTTTTAAGGGAGGTGGAGATGAACTTCTCTACCAGAACATACGAACATAAGAAAAGCCATGCTGGATCAGACCAAGGTCCATCAAGTCCAGCAATTTGTTCACAGTGGCCAACCAGGTGCCTCTAGGAAGCCCAAAAACAAGACAACTGCAGCAGCATCCTGCCTGTGTTCCAAAGCACCTAATATAATAGGCATGCTCCTCTGAGACTGGAGAGAATGCATCATGGTATGCATCCTGACTAGTATTCCTCTTGACTAGTAGCCATGGATAGCCCTATCCTCCAGGAACATGTCCACTCACCTCTTAAAGCTTTCCAAGTTGGCTGAGGCAGGGAGTTCCACAATTTAACTGTGTGTTGTGTGAAGAAATACTTCCTTTTATCTGTTTTGTGGCTGCTCCTGTTTTAGAGCAGGCACAGAGAGAGGCCCAGAAGGGACAAGCAGGGAGCACCGTGACAGGAGGAGAAGGACCTGGATAAGCACAATCCCCTCTACGTCTGAGGGACTTGGAGGCTCAGACCCCACTTCCAGCTGGGAACCTTCTCTGCTCCAATACACCATGTGGCCACATTTCTACAGCTGCCCTGCCTTTCCCTGCAGCAGTTAAGCATGGCCAAAGCTTCCCTCGTCCATCTTCATGTTAAGTTCTGTGTGACTTCCTTCTTTTCTCTGTTGCAAAGATTGTAAATGTAGGAGGATGTGCAGCAGCTTCTGAAAAGAGGCTGCCCTCTCAGCTACATGATCTCTCATTATTCTATGACACTCAGTGAGCTGTTCTTGGTAGAAAAGTGCTGCAATCATTCCACTTTGCTTGGAATTCATTTGAACTTGTACTGTTTTTATTCCCTGCTGCCCTAATTATTTTTCTCTTGTCAAATTATTATTTTTTAGTGCAGTATTTGTTTTAGTGCGGTATTTGAATTTCAGTCACATTCTCATAACCATACGAATCAAGACTTTCGTCTTTAAAAGCTTCCTGCTATGTACTTTTTTCACACTATTGCTTTGTCCTGGCACACAAAAATGTCCAAGATGTAACTAGGTTTCTCTTTTTCAAGCTGACAGATGCACATGTAGTCCAAAACCAGTTGGATGTTTATGCCCTCATCACAGGGAGTGAATTAAGGAACAAGGGAAGTGGCAATTAGCCAAGCATATTTCCAAGGTGTAAAGAAACCATGCTGGGTACAGGTTGGATGTTATATCTCAAGTTAAATATGACTCCTCGAGGTACTATACGTTCATTTGAATGGGATTTATTCCCCCATTTCTGATTTGCAATGAAATCTACTTCCACTAGGTGTCATCGCTAAACAGAGCACTTCACAGACAAAGAAGTGATAGAACACAGATTAAGTTCACTAGCAATTTATTAGTAAAGGTACTTTACATTTTGGTTTTGGGCTTAACTCATCAAGTCTTCTACCTCATCGAGTTCTAAACACTTTGTTTTTGCAGAAGTACCTGTTTGGGTGCGTAAGGATGAATACTATATATAGGATAAATACTATATATAAGTATTCATCCTCATGCACCCAAACAGGTACTTCTGCAAAAACAAAGTGTTTAGAACCTGATGAGGTAGAAGACTTGATGAGATAAGCCCAAAACCAAAATGTAAAGTACCTTTACTGATAAATTCACTGGACCTCATGGGCACCAAGAGAATATAAAATCATGCATGGGATGGAAAAAGTGGGTAGAAATTTTCTACCTCTTTCATAACGCTGGACCGCAGGGGCACCTGGTGAAGTTGATCAAGAGTAAATTCAGAACAGATGAAGTACTATTCCATATCATGCATAATTGTAATGAACTGCCCCAAGAAGCAGTGATGGCCACTTAGATGGCAATGAAAGGGAATTAGATACATTCATTAAGAGTTATGAGTCATCATGATGAAATGAAACACCCATGTGCTGGGGGGGGGGGCAGCAAAAAGGACAGATGTTAGCCTGTGTGCCCTACTTGTAGGCCTTCTGGGACAGTGGTGGCCACTACGTACTTGGCTAGATGAACCATCAGTCTGTTCAAAAAAAAAAAAAAAGTATGATCAAGAAGGAAGTGCAGCTGAGCAGCTTTCCATAGATCTCAATAAGGCTTCCAATGTTTGGGGATGTAGAAGAGGACAATATGCGTACACCATAGACCCCAGCACTGGTACAGGTTACAGACAAAACTGAAATATGAAAATAGTACCAGTTCATTTCATTACCATCGGTAAATCCTTCAGAATGAGACACAACAAAACATAACAAATCTAAATTAATAGACAGTAGCAGTAAGCACACAGTTGAGAAGCTGCAAAGGATACACTGGTCCTGGTCCAGTTGGGGTCAGGAGCGCCTACTTGTGTGCAACAGCAAGTGGCTTGGATCCATGGATTAAAGGATTTCTGCCTGCAAAGTGTGACTTTGATGCCTCCCTTCTCCTGCTGTAGCCTTAAATGCTCAAAAAGCACATCCAGCCAGCTCAACAGGGCTTGGACAAACATCCAGGTGTGCATATGCATCAGCAGCACATGGAAGGCGGATGTGGATCTCTGAGTGGAGTACATTTGCTGAAGTTATTTGCTTTGGCACTGCAGAACATGGCCTTTGCTGTATTGTTTTCACTGAGAAGTAAAATGAGGAAGCAAGGTATGTGTGTATATGTGTTTCCTATCTTTCTCCAATACACTGACTCAGTTCTCGCTCAGAGGGAGAAGGGCATCTTCATTATGGGTGTTTCCTTTTCCTCTTATTTCGGGAGGCAAGAACCAAATATTTAATTTTTTCTGACCTCTGAGGGTAAACGCCCTCTTGTGATCAGTTCTATTTCCTGCCTTGAACGGGAGAGCAGCCTTCTAGCAGCTCTCTGCTACAGAAATAATAGAGAAACCTTAACCTTACTTATTAGACCTAAAAATATTCTTATTTTAACAAACCTAAACTTAACCTAACTAATCTACTACTCAATTCTATTTACTGTCTTAATTTTCTGCCTATTTTCCTCAGAAGGGTCTTTTCCCGCCAAAAAAAAAAAAAAAAAAAAAATGGCGGATCGGCATCAGGACAGCTATATAGCGCCTGCCAATTTAGACCCTAGCCTGCTAGTGGCCTTACCACTACAATTAGATGAACCCTCGGAAAGTCACTCTGGTGACCTGAGGACCAAAACTCAAAAGGGAAAGGCAAAAGCGGCAAGAACGGCGCAGGCAAGTACAAATGGCTTGGCTCGACCGCTAACAAGCGCGCCAAATGCCTGCTGCAAAACGCACGCTGCTCTGCCGCGCCTGAAAGACGCGACTGCCAGATCGCAACAGAAAGCGGCCGGGAGAAAACGGCGGCGGTAGCCGCTCCTCCCACACAGCATGAACCGGGGAAATGAAGGAGGCTGGCGGCTCGCCTTTTTGCCTCGCAATGCTCCGTCCTCAGGCGGCTCGCCTATTATTATTCAAGGACGGGAAGCATCAACGGAGACATCGACTGCCGGTAAGGTGACTTCGCCCCCCCCCCCCATAGATGCAGCCTGTTTTACTCCTGTAAGAACAGAGCTCTCCGCCCTGATTAAAAACGCCTTCTCAGATGGCTTAAGGGCAGTACAACCTCCTTATCCTGCCCCATCCATACAGGGATCGTAGGGATCACACCCTCCAGCATCACAAACAGTAATCTGATTGCTAAAAGGGCAGAATATCAGCCAAAGCAGGGGAACGGCTGTGGCTCAGTGGCAGAGCGTCGGCTTGGCATGCAGAGGGCCAATTCTGGTAGTAGGTGATGTGGAAGACCTCTGCCTGAGATCCTGGTGAGCCGATCACCAGTCCAAGTAGTACCAAGAGAGTACGTGCTGGCCAGCCTAAGCAGCGCTGAAAGCTAATTCACGGTCCCAAAATTGCCAATTGGTACCCAGACTGTCTATAGTATTTAACGCAGAAGATTTCCTTCTGCATTGGCATAAAAACCTAGCTACTCTTGATCTCTCAGAGGACTCAGAGTGGGAGAAAAGACTCCAGATAGGTTTGTGCCAGCGCTTGATTATTTCTAACTCTGTTGAAAGCAGAGCGGGAGAAACCAATGGCACCCATACAATGCTCCACAGCCTCTAGGAAGCCTTTATATTTGGTTTATCGGTGCTTCTAAAATTCTAAAAGTGCCTTCAGTAGAATCACCTGTCACTGCCTTCACTCCTTCAACCTTGTTACATGGCCTTGCCATGATTAGGGACCCTACAGATAGGAAGGCAGAGTTAGCAGGCATAAATGCTCAGAGGCCTTGGCACTCACTATCAAGCGCTTCTATCACATCTGCCCTAGTATACAGAGCGGCAATAATTTGGACTAGGAAGTTATATCAACTTTTTCCACAGGAAGAAAGAAACGCCTTTACAGGAGTACCCATGTTTTTTGAGAGTGGTATTCTTTCTAACTGATTCGAACTTCGATACCATGCCATATGCAGCTAGGACACTAGCCGCAGCATCAGATGCCAGAAGGGCATCCATGTTTTTTTTTGAGAGTGGTATCCTTCCAGCTGATTCTACCTTAAGATACCATGTCATCCATGTTTTCGAGAGTGGTATTCTTTCTAGCTGATTCCTCCTTAGATAACATGTCATATGCAGCTAGAACACTAGCCACAGCCTCAGCTGCCAGAAAAGCTCTCTGGGTACGCCCCTGGCAAGCGGAGTATATAGATCAAAATTGGTTATTATGGGCTTTCTGTATCAGGGAAAGACCTTGCTTGGAGACAATTTGGTCCCCATATCAGTGGAGACCAAAGACAAGTTTCTACGCAAGGAATCCAAGGGATCACTCCCTCTATGTCCTTTCGTGCATACCATATACTTCAAAGATACAGACCTGATCAACCTAGAAACCACCGGAACCAGAATCGCAGCTCCTTTAGTAAAGGAGGACGATTCAATAAATCTCCAAAATCCTCCACCTTCCAGGGCAATAAAGGGGATAAACCCAACCGCCCAACCAAACAGTGACGCCAGCCACCAGTCAGTGGAAGGCAGGCTCAGCCTATTACACCGTCAGTGGTCACCTCCCAACCAGGCCTCTGGGTCACAAACATTATCTCACAAGGCTATCAGATAGAGTTTTTCTTACACTCCTTCACATCGACTAGTAATATCTCCAACATTCCCCCCCCCAAAAAAAACAAAAAAAACCCCATAGAACTTCAGAGGCCTCTTAGACATCAAGGCGAGGGAGCCAGTCTCACCATTAGAGCATACATTGGGAGTCTATTCAGTATTCTTTACTGTTCCCAACAAAGGCGGCGGATGGAAAGCCATCCTAGACCTCAAGTTTCTGAACAGATTATCCCATTAAAGCTCTTCAGGATGGAGACACTAAAGTCAGTCACACAGGTCCTCAGGGAAAAGCATTTTCTTACATTCTAATACACCCGGCACATTGTTGTTTCCTTCGGTTCCCGTACAAGGGACACCTCTTCCAATTCAGGGCCTTACGATTCGGGTTATCATCGCCCCTCCCCGAGTATTCACCAAAGTTCTGGACACACCAGTCACATCTCTGCGCAAGGAGGGCGTGAGAATGCACCCTTCTCAGACGACATTCTGATTTGCGCAAGCTCAAACTAGCAGAGCATAGATCATTCAGAGAGAGTTATGAAGAGGTTAACAGAACACGTGTCATAATCAACTTCAGAAAGACCCACTTAGTTCCATCCCAACGATTGAGAGAGATGGGGGATGGACATAGACACACTGACAAACTCCTTATACCTTCCAGTGGACAAAAATCCACAACATTTCATCTCTAGCAAAGAAAGCGATTAATTCCCGGTCGCCTTCTCTAATGTCCCTGACCAAACTGAAGGGTCACATGTCTGCATGCATTCCCGCAGTTCAAGGGGCACGCTTACGAGCAAGACCTCTTCAATGGTTCTTAAGGCCGTACCAAAGAGACATACCAAGGAAGAAGTGACAGAAATCTCATCCTGACCGAGGAAGTCAGATCAAGACTAATATGATGGTTTCAGTCTCAGAATTTGACGAAAGGAAGTTGGTATCTCCGTCCAACACCAATTCAAATCTTCACGGACGCGTGTCTATCAGGTTGGGAAGCCACACTCAAGGGACAATGGCTCAAGCAACATGGACCATCAAGAACAGAATCTTCACATCAGTGCCCTAGAAATCAGGACGATCCTCAGAAGCGACTACATTTTTCCTTGGGCCGAGTCCAACCTCTCATCAAAATCAGCGGAACATATTCAGGGCACAGTCAACATACAAGCAGACTGGCTCAGCAGACAGGACATCAGCGAGGCAGAATGGTCTCTACATCCAGAGGTCTTTCAACTTATTACTCAGAGATTCGGCACGCCACAGATTTATCTGTTTGCATCCAGCATCATCCACCAGCTGCCAAGGTACTATTCCATATACCGTCAACAGGGGGCGGAACAAATGGACCTCTTAATGTCACCAGGGCCACACGACCTACTGTACGGGTTTCCCCCCTCCCTCCAAGGGTATTGAGAAAGGTACGACTTCAAAAAGCATCAGTCAGATTCATAGCTCCATATTGGCTGCGACGACCGTGGTTCCCATCTATAATTCAGATGTCCATACAGAACCATTGGAGACTTCCAGACAGACAAGATCTCCCTCTACAAGACCCAATATGCCATCCCAATCCAGGGTGGTACAAACTGACCGCATGGGCACTGAAAGGAGATGACTTATAGGCCTAGGTTATAGCCCGGTGGCCGTCACTACCATATTGACAACAAGGAAGTCATCAGGAGGGACAGAGCTTAGGGCTAGCTACCTGCACTCTACAAAGGCAACTGGCATCTATAGCTACCATAGTACCCAAGGTATCTGGATACCGCTTAACGAAACACCATCACATAAAATCCTTTTTAAGGGGCGTCAGTTATTTAGCTCCTCCTGTTAGACACAGGTTCACAACTAGAGCCTGCACACAGCTTTGACAGCACTCACACAACTACCATTCGAACCAATCACTGAGATAGGACAAAATGTAGCTGCAAGTTTCACAGGGAGCAGGACATAGTGCTTACATCTTCTGCACTAACCCCAAGAATCCTAAGGAGAAGGCCTGGCACTAGCTAGACCTAAGAAGGGCACTACCTGTTTACATTTATCTTACTAAAATTATTAGGAACTCTGACTCCTTATTCGTTCATATCTCACCACCTGACAAGGGCAAGCATATGTCCAAGGCATCCATTAGTACAGGGGTCCTCAAACTAAGGCCCGAGGGCCGGATCCGGCCCCCGGAGGGCTTTTGTCCGGCCCGGGGACCAAGGAAGCCAGTCCCCCCTTACCCCCCTCCCCAGAGCTTTTCTGGGCTTCCTGGCTGTGTACGCACAACTGGAAGCCTCCCTCCTGCCCCAGTCGCCCCCTTCCCTGCTCCCTCTCCAGCCCAAAACCCCTTTCCTGGGCACACAAGGCATCTTGCTGCTTCGCGTGCCGCCCGGTCGCCCCCTTCCCCCTCTCCCTCCCAGGCCCAAAACCTCCTTTCCTGGGTGCGCGAGGCGTCTTGCTGCCTCGCACGCCGCCCAGTCGCCCCCTTCTTGTCCTGGCGTTCCTGTTTTGGCCAGTTGGCAGCGTTCTCACGGCTCGGGGCTCTCTCTCCTCCTGGGGGTATCCTTGTGGCCTGGAGGTAATTGTAGGGGCCCCTTGGGGGGGGGCTGGGCATATCTCCAGGGAGAAGAAAAAGACTTGTGGCCATTTATGCACAGGAGGTTTTGCCTTGGATTTGCCGCTCTCCAGATGCACATTTTCCCCATCCGAATTCTCAGAACTCAAAAGTAAATTCCCCCCCCCCCACACACACACCCCAGGGGAGAGTTTGGAGAATTCGGATGGGGAAAATGTGCATCTGGAGAGCGGCAAATCCAAGGCAAACCCTTCCATGAATAAATGGCCTTGGTTTTTACATGCCAACTTTCTCTACCACTAAAGGGAGACTCAAATTGCCTTACAATCCCCTTCCCATACCCTCCCACAACAGACTCCCTGTGAGGCAGGTGGGGCTGAGAGAGCGCTAACAGAGCTGTAACTTGCCCAAGGTCAGCCAGCTGGCTTCGTGAGTAGGGGTGGGGAAACCAACCAGGTTCACCAGATTAGCCTCCGCTTCTCACGTGGAGGAGTGGGGAATCAAACCCGGTTCTCTAGAGTCCCCGCTCCCAACCACCACTCTTAACCACTACAGGGGGAATGACTGGGCTTGTAAGAAGGATGCTTTTCCGGAGAGCCCCCTTGCGCCGCCGCCTCCTCCCCCGAAACAGTCCGGCCCCCAACAGTGTTTGAGGGACAGTGAACTGCCCCCCTGTTTAAAAAGTTTGAGGACCCCTGCATTAGTAGGACCATCACCTTATACATAACACAGGCTTATAGAATAAGTAACCTACCTGCTCCTGCGGGCGTTACTGCCCACTTGGGAAGAAGTGCGGCTACTTCAGCAGCCTTCGACTGCCGTGCTTTATGGAAGAGATATGTAAGGCCGCAACTTGGTCCTCGGTGTCCACATTTGTGAGACACTACAAATTAGATCTATACTTGTCAGCAGATGCCGCCTTAGGCAGACGAGTACTGCAAAGTATACTTCAGGACGTCTAACCCTCCCAAGGGCGGGGGACAGCTCTTGTATGTCCCATAATGAAGATGCCCTTCTCCCTCTGAGCGAGAAAGAGCCTTGGCTACTTACCGTGAAGGCTTCTTCTGCTCAGAGGGACGAAGGGCACCTTGCCCGCCCAGACGTCAGTAAAATATAAATAAAACAAATAAAATAAAATTACAGGTAATCATGGTTACATCTAACTTCCAGTTGACATTCAATTCAAGTTAAACGCTGTTTGTTGGTTCATGACTTATAGTTATCCTAAAGGTTCATCGTTAATGTTTATTAGGAACTTATTTCTTGTATAGAATTATAACTAACATGTTTCTTCAGTCTATCTTAAATATATAAGGCTCGGAAAGTCTTTAACTGATCACAAGGGGGCGTTTACCCTCAGAGGTCAGAAAAATTTAAATATTTGGTTCCTGCCTCCCGAGATAAGAGGAAAAGGAAACACCCACAATGAAGATGCCCTTCGTCCCTCTGAGCAGAAGAAGCCTTCACGGTAAGTAGCCAAGGCTCTTTCTGTTTCGCCAATTTCTCTTATACACATACATTGTTTCAATGCCAATATACACCTATTTCAGGAGACTAGCGGCATTGCTCTAGGATTGTGAAGCCTCCCTTTCAGATTTTGGGTGGCTGCCTCTCCCCAACACCTTGAAAGCTTCTCTTCCTTTCATGTATGAAAGGCCCAATAGCCACTGCCTCAAAGCCATGGGCAAAATGAGCATTAAAAGGAGAAATCCACAGGCTGCCAAAGGCTGTCTCTTTGTTCTTCCATTTTAACTGTACTCGCAGCTCTGTTCTACTGAGGTCAACACAAAATACGGTAGAGATTTTTCCCCCTAATGCCACAGGCTTGAAAAGTGCCTGTTAAAAGAATTAAACAAAAATACAGTTTCCCATTCTTTCCCTGTATTAGAACCAGGCACACGTTAATAGCATGGTATGCTTGGTTGCTTATCTATAATTACAGTGAGGCCTCTTTTCCTTCCCTCTTCTCATGCTCCAAATAAATTGCTTAAGTTTTTCATTTAAGGAAAGATGGAACACAGGTTCTCCTCAGTAGGCTGAAAAAATACCCTTCATACAAGGTAAGGTCAGCTGAGAGGAAAGTAGTTTTGACACAGATTTTCTTTTCTTCTTGCCCTGAGTAAACTTGGTGGTTGTGGAAAGTGCTGTCAAGTCGTAGCTGATTTAGGCCATTTGAAAATCTTAGCTACAAATAGTAGGACTATGTAGTCTATGTGCATACAAACTATGGTAGAGATACCAAGAATATGAAGAGGAAGAAGTAAGATGCTGAAAGCCGAAGCTGGATGTCTCTAAATTGGGTGAGTGGGCAGCAATGAGGCAAATGAGGTTCAAGGTTGGTAAGTTTAAGAGGATAACCCATTGGAACACCCCCTAATTTTAAATATATACTGATGGGGGCTGAACTGGTGGAGACTATGGTCATTTATACATGGTCGCTTTAACCTCCTTTATTCCCCGTTTCAGCCAGTATCAAAGTAACCCTGGTTTGGGAAAACTCTATGCATTGGCTGGAATGATCAGGGACGAAACTGTGCTAATGGAGGCAGAAAAGCAGTCTCCCAAGTTCAAATCAAGCCCCACCCCTTTAAATGCTGCTCTGTAATTGGCTGACTTCATAGTACTCACCCTGAGAGAAGATTTCCTTCTCCCCAGACCTAACTGCCGCATAAAAAGGCATTTTAAGAACAAAAAACAGCAATCTGAAAGAAGGGGGCAGAGAAATCCAAGCCTAGCTTTAAAAAAGCCTTTCTTTTGCTCAGAAAGAGCTCCAAGGAAGCACTTGAATCCCTGCCTCTTTACACACAACTTCGTGATTGGCTGTGACAGAAGCCAATCTTCAATGCTTCCCCTGTTTGGCTATCTGCATGCTGCCTTGAAGAGGGGTTTGGAAAAGGTTGGGGCGAAGCGCAACCCGAGAACGAGTATGCATGCTGTGTGACTCCGGAATGAGCCAGGATTAACAGTGTAATTCGGGCCAGAAGAGGAATGGGAAAATCCAAGTTCGTTTTGCATTGAAACAGCGTTGAGCTTCCAAGGCAGGGCCGTCCTAATGCATGGGCATGCGGGCAGTTGCCCGGGGCCCCCATGAGCATAGGGCCCCCACACAAATTATGTATGTTGTGACTTGCATATTTAGCAAGTGTTTTACGAAAGATAATAAACAAAATGTTAATTTGGGTTTGGATTAAGAATAAATACCAAAATATAATGTAAGAAAGGACGTGTTCATTATGGAAGCACCAATAAATATATCTTTAATTTTATTGACCACTTACATTTTTATTCCTGTGAGTGGTTGGGTAGGTAGGGCCCCAGTGCGCTGCTTTATCTGGGGGCCTACAATGCTGTTAAGATGGTCCTGTTCCAAGGAATGAGGTAATGGTCATACGGAAAAAATTGATCCTGGCTGAAACAGGAATAAAGGAGGGTAAAGCGACCATGCATACATGACCTAAGAGGGAAGAGATTTTGGGGTTCTAGTGGATAGAATGATGAAAATGTCAACTCAGTGAGTGGCAGAAGCTGAAGAAACTCTGTGCTAGGGATTATTAGGAAAGGGATAGAAATTTTTAAAAGCAATATTGTACTGCTTCTATATAGATTTATGGTGCAACCTCATTTGGAATACTGCATATAGTTCTGGTTGCTGTATCTTTAAAAAGCTGGAAAAACTGCAAAGATCAACCAAGATGGTTAAGGGGTTGGAACATCTTTTCCTAAGAGGAAAGGTAAAAGAGTCTGGGGCTTTTCAGTTTAGGGGAAAAATTACTACGGAGGGACATGATAGAGATCTACGAAGTAAGACATGGGGTGGAGAAAGTGAGAGAGAGCTTTTTCTCCCTCTGCTATACTACTAGAACTTGGGGAAGAGCGTACCCAAAGATGTTGATGAGCAATGGATTCAGGAAGGCTAAAGCAAATTACCTTCCTACCTTACTGGTAGGCTTCCTGCAAACATTTAGCCTGCCCCTGAAAGAACTAAGAGGCTGCTGAACAAGATGGACTGGGGGTGGGGGGTCCTCATTGATAGAGGTTTATAAGTTAAGCATTGTTTTGAGAAAATAGATTTAGAGAAATTGTACTTCCTTTCTCACAATACATGAACACATGAATTGAAACTTCTGTGAAATGTTTTTGTCTTGCCCTTCACTTGGGGCTGCATTTATTATTTTTTCTAGGAGTATTTTATACTCACTATGATTCTGTAAAGTAGGTTAAGCTGAAGACGGTGTCTGGCCCAAACTGACCAATCCAATACTGTCAGTGGTCTTAGATTAGAGTAAGACTGCACAGTGACTCAACCAATGAAATAGACTGGTATAAGATTTTGAACAGACAAAAGCAAAGATTTCTTTCAAGAATTAACATATGGAATTCAATGCAGTGAGATGTGGTGATGGCTGCTGGCTTAATACAAAAATACATTTTAAATGTGTTAGAAATGGTTTTGACACATGTTTCCAGCAAAATAAATACCATCCTTGTAGTCAATGTGTGCTGAAGCCATTTCTGCAAAATTTTAGAATGCCTGTCTCCGCCCGGTTGGATTTAAATGGAGATTAGACAAATCCATAAAGGATAGATCTATCAATGGCATTACATTTCTGAATTCTACTTACTGTGTGTGGGGCGGGGAGATGGACAACATGGATAAACAATTTCTTTCATTTCCTACATATGGGCATTCCAGAAGCATCTGATTTTTCAATGTTGCAAACAGGATGCTGGAATAGGCAGTTCCACTATATGATACATGAGAGCTTTTATGAGATTAATTTTGTATGCAAGACAAGAAGTACCAAAGTTGCCTTAAACTACAAATAGAAAGAAGGTTAAGATCTTATTGTTACAATAAAGCTGCAGAAACTTGCTGTGCTGTGTGGTCTGAACCACTATGCATCCCAAAGGATGGGGGCAAATGGAAGATGGCCATCAACCTCACCTTCTCCTTGTGAGACTCCAGAGATTGCAGATTAAACCAGAATACTGGACTAGAAGATCTTTGCTCTGATCTAGAAAAGTAATTCTCACATACTTAAGCATTCCCTGAAATGTATATCAGCAGCTCTGGTGTTTGATGCTTCTTTAAAGCGTCATCTTCCCTTCAAAAAGGATGTGAACAGAATGGAGCTGGTGGAGAGGAGAGCAATGAGGATGATGAGGGACCTGGAGACCAGGCCCTACGAGGAAAGGCAGAAAGATCTTGGAAATGGTCAGCCTGGAGAAGAGGAGTTTGGAGGGACACTATCACTTAGCAGAGGGCATGGAGTTGCTCCTGTTGGCAGCACAGGACTCACAATAATGGGTATAAAGTACAAGCCAGAAAGGTTCTGGCTGGACATTAGGAAAAACAATTTTTTACAGTAAGGTTAGCAGTGGAATTGGCTGTGTAGGGAGGTGGTAAACTCCCCCTCTTTGACAGTCTTTAAACAGCCGCTGAATGAATACTTGCCAAGGATGGTCTTGGCTTATCCTTCATTGAGCAAGGGGTTGAACTAGATGGCCTGTATGGCCCCTTCCAATTCTATGATTCTATGATCCTGTTTAATCAAAAATAAGCTCCTGTTTACTGAGACATGTTCCAAAGTCTGCATAGCCTTTAGACAGCTTCCACTGGGTTTAAATGTTTAAAAGATTGATTAATAAGATAATGGGAAAGTTGTTAAAAAGTAAGCTTTATATAGAAAGAACACTATAAAATAAAGTATGGTGTTTCACTAGGGACAATTCTCTTGGTGCTGCTCTGTTTACCTTAATTGTTTCCTCTCAATTAATTATAATTTGAAAGGAAACCTTGTATAAATTGAAATAAATTAATCAAATTTGTTTAAACCCTTGGGTTGATGACTTATGAGGATCTCAATTAACCAAGTATATTTGGGTGATGAAATTATGTTTCCTAGATTGGCTTTATCCCTTTGAAATGGTTGAAATCCCTTTGAAATCTGAATGGAGGAAGGTGTCCAGAGGGTGCCACAGGGCTTGGTTCTGGGCCGGTTACTTTTCAATATTTTTTATAAATGATCTGGATGAGGGGGCGGAGGGACTAATTAAATCTGGTGACACCAGGTTGGGAGGGCTAGCAAACACCCCAGAAGGTAAAGATAGAATTCGACGAGATCTGAATGCACTGGCAAAGTGGGCAGATGTGAACAAAATGCAATTCAACAAGGACAAGAAGAGAGTTCTACATCTAGGCAACAAAAATAAACACACATACTGGATGGGGGATACACTTCTGGGTAACACTTTGTGAACAAGATGTATGGTGGTTTGTAAGTTGAATATGAGTTGTCAGTGTGATGCAGTGGCAAAAAAGTCTAATGCAGTCTTGGGGTTTATCAACAGGGGCCTAACATCCAAATCGCAAGATGTCATAGTCATGCTGTACACTGCATTGATCTGGCCACACCTGGAGTACTGTGTGTAGTTCTGGAGGCCTCACTTGGATATGGAGAGAATGGAGTGGGTGCAGAGGAGAGCAACAAGGATGATGAGGGGCCTGGAGACCAAGTCCCATGAGGAAAGGCTGAGTGAATGTTTAGTCTGGAAAAGAGGAGATTGAGGGAGGACATGATTGCTTTCTAAGTATTTGAAAGGCTGTTAGAGGAGGGCAGGGAGCTGTTTTTGTTGGCAGCAGAGGGTACAAATCACAGGAATGGGCATAAATTACAGGCAGAAAGACATTGGCTGGACATTAGGAAAAAATGGTTTATAGTGAGAGTACTTCAGCAATGGAAGTGGCTGCCTAGAGAGGTAGTGAGCTCCCCTCTCTGTCAGTCTTCAAGCAGCGGCTGGACAAACACTTATCAGGGGTTCTCTAGGCTGATCCTACATTGAACAGGGGGTTGGATTAGATGACCTGTATGGCCCCTTCCAACTCTATGATTCTATTCTATGCTAAGGTGGAGGAAAAGAATTATTATTTGTTACAAATATAGGAACCTATGCACTGGTGTGATTTGGATTTGTCTAGTACCCTCTTGCTCAGTAGTATTAGTAGTACTAGCTCATATGGTTGGTCACTTGGACATCTTCAGTTATCACCACCAAGTACTGCCAAAAGAAAAAGGAATGGAGTGCCTTCAATGGAAAGCACTGGGGGCCTCCTAACAAAATCTAATAAAGCCGCTGCATCCCTTTTCCCTTCCTCAATTGTGATAGCTTGAGTTCTCCCAGTGACCCATCATGCAAGCTACTGGGAAGATAACAGTTCAGCTGCTAATATTTACAGCTGAACAAAACATGATACAGATTATTTCAGAGAATTAGCAGAATTAGCAGATAGGAATAAAGAAACAACTTTGTGTAGAAATGACTGCATTTCCCTGGGCAATTTTTGGATCGAAAACATGAGGTATGCTGGAGTCTCACCTGGATTATAGATCTCCAGTGTCCTGAAATTCACCATTGGTAATCAGATTTTTTTTAAAAACCAGCATATATTATTCAAAGTTACCAGACAGTGTGGTGTAGTGGTTAGACAAGGATCTGGGAGACCAAGGTTTAAATCCACACTCAGCTACAGAATCTCTCTGGATGACCTTGAGCCAGTCACACACACTCAGCCTAACCTACCTCACTAGTTTGTTCTGAGGATAAAATGGAGGAGACTGAAGTAAGCTGCTTTGGGTCCCCATTGGTGAGAAAGGCGGGGGTATAACAGGAGTGCTACTGGTATAACTTTAGTAGTGTAACATTAGTCATGAGTAGGGCAGATACAACAGATACAACTTCTTGTATTTCCAGCCAGGTGAGACATTTCTGGGCACAGCACATTGTCTTCTGGGATGCAGAAAATTGGACCGGCCTTTAGTCACTCCCCTGGAACAGCAGCATTCAGGTCGAGACTGACTGATTTTTTTCCATTGAATTTCTATTTGAAAAGGAAGAGAAAACTGGCACTGTATTAAAGGCTTCCCTTGCATTCTTTTTAAAAGCCTTGCAGGCAAAATCCACTCTTGAGGAACCAATTTTTCATATTTCTGACACACCTTCTGTAGTAGAGGAGACTGTTATCCAATAACTGGGACTTTCACACTTGACAACATCGTAAGACGTGACAGGCAATTTCTGGAAACAACAATAATAGGAGAGGGTGTGTGTGTGTGTTTTTGTGTGTGTATGTGTGAGTGTGTGTGTGTGTGTGAGAGAGAGAGAGAGAGCAGCAGATGGTAGGTAGGTAGACAGACAGACAGGTTAATTTTGCCCTGAATAACAACCTACCACATAGTTTCAAAGTATTTTCCACATTTTCGTCTGCTATAAAAACTTGCTGAAGCTTTTGGTCTGTACAAAAGAGCAAGAGTCCAATAGCATCTTAAAGATGTAACAAAATTTCTGGCAGGGTATGAGCTTTCATGAGCTACATCTCCCTTCTTCAGATACCTTGTTCTTTTCTACTGCTATTGACAGACTAATATGGCTACCCATCGTGATCTATCTTTTGGTCTGAGAAGCAATGCTTGTGCTTAAAGATACTCTCCCTCAGGCACATCATGTCACCAAAACAAAATAAGTTACCATAGGACACATGTTTGGTGGGGGGGTTGGGCTGAGAACTGAGCTGAGTAAATTGTTACTGTGAAAGATCATTTGGCCACTGCAGACTTTCCCCCCTTTCACTGTGGTCAGCTTGTTAAGGTCATGTCCATGCAGTTTCCGTTTCTTTACAGGGCAAGGAACAGCAAGCTTCAAGGCAATTGACACCATATGGTGAAATGTTAGGCAAGCTGCAACTGGGAATCCAAAGAAGATGAGGCAAAATATACAGCTTGTTCCAGATGCCTCCTCAGATACAATGGGCGAAAATGCATGGTCGCTTTAGCCTTCTTTATTCCCTGAATCTGCCAGGATCGAACGCATGTTTGGCGAAATGCATGCGTTTGATCCTGGCTGAATCCTGGCTGAAACAGGGAATAAAGGAGGCTAAAGTGACCATGCGTTTTCGCCCTAATGTCTGGGGAAGATTTCTCCCTTCAGCAACTTACCATGCCTCATATAATTCAGTGGGGACAACTTAGAATTAAATAGTCTTATCTCGAATAGCCTTTCCTGTCCAGCTGCATAGCTCCACCTTGAGTTGAATTTCTTGGCCCCTTTAGAGCGTGATAAAGGGACAGATCCCAGGAACTGCCTTTAATATTTGATTAACAGGATGATTATCCACATGAGTGTTGTTTTGCATGGCTGAATTGTTACCCGAAGATTCAATGAAGCAGGCATAAACTTTCAACACATACAAAACAGTAAATAAAACAATGGTCTTACTAGACTCAAAATACATTACTAAACTATGAACTGAAATCAGCAGATAAATATATATAGGCACTTAATGATTTATACTTGATTAACTAAAGCCAAACATAAGGTACAAAGAAAAACCTTGGGCAAAACTGCCAGATGTTAGAAGGAAAAAACTTTGCACCTTTAAAGTTATAGCAAAAGAAAACAGGGAGATAGACCGCTGGTGGTTCGCTAAGGTGTTTTTAGGAAACAGAAAACATCACCCCCCCCCTTCAGTCCTTTGTTGTAAAGAAGGTAAAGCATAAGGGCGAAGTTACATTAAAACACTTTGTGGTTCTTCGACTGGAGTTGGCGCCTTCCATCTTGAGCGGGGTTGCTTGGGCTGTGCTGGTTAGCGCTTTCACTTTTGATTGTCGTCTCCTTTTGCCTCCGTCGGCGCTGACATGGGTAAGTCAGACCGAGGGTGCTTAGGAGAGGTCTATATGCTTTAAAAGAGAACAATTTTATTTGGAAAAATAGAGCCATTAAATACTAAACTTAGATACATGTATAAACAATATGGAAGAGGGGTTCCAGCTATAGACAATACACACAGTGACTCCAGGGGCAGTCCCTTGCAGTCCTTTTACATAGTGAAAGTATATGGAGGATCACCCCCCCTCCTTGGTGAGAACAACTGAAGCAGCAGCTGGATCAGTTGACAGATGTTCTTTGGGGTTGTTCAGGTCGGACCTGGAGGTTGGCACAAGGGGGGGGGGGCTGGATATGAATGTCAGCACAGGGTCCCGCTTGAACCAGTTATAGCAACGCATAGATACACTTGCCTAATTAGTACTGAAATGCAAAAACTGCTTATGATGAGTTGTTTTGTTGCTCCCTCCCACATGCATCCTTGTAAGCCCACCATGGATTTCCCTCCCTTCTCAGGTGACCTATGAAGGCACTGAACTAGCAGGGCAGTTGCAGCAGCTTAACCAGTGTTGCTGCAGACCAGGAGGTGGCATGGAGTGTTGCTGTCTGGAGGTGGCATGGAGGAGTGGCGGAGGAGCATGCAGCAGGGAGTTCCATCAGTCACTGCGGTGGCCTGAAAGTAGAGACCTGTATGCTTAAAATAGACTTTGGACATATTAGCGGCTTGAAAGGTGCCTTGTGAGAGCATTGTGCCTTTAAGCAAGGCAGAGAAGAAAAAAAGAACAGGGAAAAAAAACATTGAGGTGGAGAGAGCTGAACGCAGTCATCATCTTCTGGTAGAAGGGGGCCCCTGCAGGGAGAAATCTAGCCAGAAGGGGCTAGCAGGGATATATAACTAGCAGTGGCTGCTGAGAGAAGAGTTGCAAAGCTGTTTGTTTCCCTTCTCCGTGTTTCCCAAGGAGAGAGAGTACCTGGTTGCTATCAGATTTTGAAGAGCAGGCAGGTATTCATATGATAGAAACAAATGGTGTTAAGAGCAAGCTAGATCAGGGAGCAGCCTTATGTAGGTTGTTACTAATAACCACAGACAGTACACATATTGTATTAGGATGTAGCATTCATAAAGCATTGATGTTTCTTAAAGAAGAGAAAACTGAACATTGTAAACAGAAGAGAACAAAAATTGGTGGAGGTTGCTCCTTTCCTGGTTCTCCTTGGTGGTTGGCATGCCCTTCAGGAGAGAGAGGGGAACTCAAAACAAAATTGCTGATGGATACCAGGCACCCGGCATCCCAAAGGGTGAAGGGAGAGGCCCTTTAGGTGGGGGTCGCTTCCTTTCTCCCCCCCTTCATATCCCAGGTGGCTGTGGGACTGACTCCCAAGGGAATGAAGGAGCTGGGTTCCGGTAGTCCATGTGGATGAGAGACAACAACCATAAGACTAATAATACTTTTTATCAAACAATACAAAAATCAGGACTTTCAACATTCCCAAAGACTTTAAAAAAACCCCAAACAAAACCAAAACTAAAATCAAATTAGATGTTTCCTTCAAAATTTAATAAAAAAAGGTTTGCAGATTTAAAAAAAAAAACAGAAAAAGTCAGATGTCTCCCCCCCCCCTCCTTTCCTTTGGAAGCTCCCAAAGGAAAGGATTATTTCGAGATGCGGTGCATTCCTGGGATGTACTCCATGCTGGGAGGTTTTGCGGCACCGAGGCATGTGCAGAGTGCCTTTTGGAAGCCCGGGGTGGGTTCCATTTTGCCGCTAAAGAGCGAGGCGAGGGAGAGCAACAGGGCTTCCCAATGTTTATAATTCACGGTATTCCACACAAAATAAAATTCTAAAACTAAAGCCAAAATACATTTATCAAAAATAGAGCTCTTGCGCTTCCTGGTTATTGAAGTCCTGGTGTGAATTTGCTACAATGTAAGCAAGCCACAAGGTTCCTGCAAGGGGAGGAACCCAAAAAGGACAAAAAGCAATGGTGCTTTTGTGCACGTGCAGAGTGTTACTGGGCAGCAAGCGGTGTTAAAAAAAAAGAATAATGGGGCTTGTCTGTATAAACCAGAGGCTAAGGTCACAAATGGGAGATTGGAGAGGGCAGGACCTGAGCGCGGGGCTGGTTCTCCCTTGCCATTCTCAAAACGGATGCTAAAGGCAAATTACCCTTTTTGGAATAAAATGCAAAACAAAACCACTAATGCAAGATTTTATGTGAAACTTCAAAATTAAAACAAAAAATCTTTTCAAAATGGAGTGCAGATATTTACTGTAAGCTGCAGGCAAGCATGAGAGTTGCCCTCCCTAAGGGGGAGCAAGGGTGGGAGCAAAATGATTACAAAAAAGGACTGTGTCTCTGCGCCTGTGCAGAGTGCCTTTGGAAATCGAGCTGTATTGACCACAGACTCTTGTGACTTGCTTATGAAAGGCAAAACCAAAAGGTGCAACCCAAAATGGGAGCTTGGGGGGCGGGACTGAGGCTGGAGAGCCTGTCTTTTCTCCCCCATTTTTAAGCGTAGGCTGAATATCTGTTCATTTAAAATAAAAGCAACACATTGAAAAATCCATAAGCTTAGTTGAGCTAAATTCTGGTGCCCGGGGTCCTTGGTAGTCTCCAGGGCATACTATAACTTTTAACCTATGTACCATGAAGGTTTTATTTTAGTAGGAAATCCAAAAATGAAGCTGTAATGTCCCGCGTGTGCTAGAATCTGTGGGCAAATGGCGGAGACATGCATTGGTCAACCAAATATTAAATTTTTACAGAAAAATGAAGGTGAGAACAAAAGCAGAGCATGTGCCTCTGAGCATGTACTGAGAGCCATGCTCACAATTTTAAAATAGGCTTGACTCAAACAAATGGACAAACAGATACTAAATTGGAACAAGAACTCAATCTATGATATTCTAGAATTAAAATGAAAGTTAACCTAAGGAAAAGTCTGCCCATGATAGGGGCAGCTATTCCCTTATGGAAACAGTCGTGGAGTGCTTCAGGGGGCTAGAGAGCCCAGGTTGCTGTTCCCCTAAAACAAACCTAACATCGTAGAGGTATAATAAAAATGGGGAGGGGAATCCTATTGCTTGGATGCACTCATACCTAATTTTCTCTGGAGTATACATTAATAACTGGCTGGATGAACTCATTTTCAGTAGCTACATCGCTCAGGATTGCAGCTCCACCTTACACTTAGTTACCACTCTTGAGACCATCTTATGTAGATGCACATTAAAAACCCTTCACTGACCTTATAACAATACAATCCTTCCTGGCCTCTGCTATGGGCTTCAGTCTCAAACATTAGCCATCTTTTCACTTATCACATGCTAAACACTTTCTTTCCTCACACCATGGCAACATACTTTAACATTCATGTCTTCCCAACACAGTAATAATAGCTATAAAACAGAATGAAGAGCGACCGGGAGCTGTAGGAGTGGAGGGTAGAGCACACGGGGCTCTCCCCTTCCTTATTCACTTTACACATATTCACAAAAGGCAGAAGCTAGGTTTACAAATATTATCATTTACTAAGAGAAGAATGAAATTAACCTTACATATTTAACTTATTCTATGTGTGAACTTAAATAGTTTCCTTCCCTTTTCCAGGTACTGTGGGAGGGGCATCAACATACACATGCAATTCCAATTGTAACACAGACAGGGGCGCGAGGGGGGGTGCGCTTCCCTGAAACGTTTCAGTTTACTTTTTCTCTTCTGCCAATTGCGCGAAAACCGCTTTTAATTTTTGAGAGAGAGAGGGGTTGGTTTTGGGAGGAACTGGCCAGGTTCCTCACAAAGCAAGCACCCTAAATACCGATATATCACATTCACCAGGCAAAACATACACGCAATCCTGTTTCCTGTAAGGGAAAGCATACTACATAACTATCTTTTTCCTGTTCCAGAGAGACTCCTCTGAACTAGGGAGGTTTTATGGTAACTGCAAATGATGACTAAACTCTATACATTTTCAACATTATACAAAGATTGGATTTAAAAGAAGAGAAACATACTTCCTCACTGAGGAGGCTCCATATTATTTGTTAGTCCTGTAAAGAAAGGGTTAAACCCTGGCTGGTTTTGGTACACGTCCTCCTTCTACAGAGGAGGCGAAAATACCTTTCTTTACTATTTTACTGTGTGTTATTCCTTGTTTTCTGGACTTGGATGAGTCCCCAGACTCTACCTGTTCCCTTAAGGGAAAGATCTTTTAGTGCTGGGGGGTATAGGTCGGGGTAGGATCATCTAGATCTGCGAGAGCACGGAACAAGACCGCTGTGGGTTGCCTGTGAAAATCCTTCATGTTTGCTCCGGCACTACGCAAACGATCCCATGCTATTGCTTGGAGGGATCCCTTGCCTGCAGTAGAAGAGGGCTTACACACAGAAGACCCATGTTTGCGTAGGAATTCTGCTTCGTGCCCTATCTCTGCCGATGGGGGAGGAGTACCTAGAGAGAAGTTGGCTTGGTGAGGGGTGCCCGTGATGCAGGGTTTTTGAGGAAGAGAAGAGGAAGGCTGCGGGAGTTTGCATTTGGAACCTTTCTCTTCCCGTTCTCGGCTTGCCTGTTCTCCCTGACGTTGGTACCAGCTTCTCCCTTGGGGACATTGATGAGCCGGCTCTGGACTGGCTCAAGAGGGGGGTCTATCATTTGAGTATCGGACAGCCGGGATTTGTCCGGAAGGGTGCCTTCTTTCAGAGTTACGGGCTTGTTTTGCTCTTAACAGTTTAGCCGCTTCCCAAATCTTTCTTTCCAGATCTCCCCATGCAGTTTCACCCACGTAGAGTAGACCAGCTGTGGTTTTGGTATCAGGATCAAAATCGTTCACTAAAGTCACGGTGAAGTTTTTATTATTGTAATCCGGCTTTCCCTGCTGATCGTTGTGGACAATTCTAGCTAAACGTGCCAGCAGTTGCTTGCGTGCTACATATGCTTCGGGTTCTTCCCTGGGGTTTTGGCGTTCTACCCAGAAGAGGTTGAAGGTGCACTCTCCCGGCCTGATGAATTCGAGCACAGCTCTCATCCATTCATCCACTGATTTGCTGCACAATTGGTGCTGGATGATGAAGGAATTAAGCCGGGGTCGTTCAGAAAGGGGGGTACATACGAGGGCTAAGGCAGTTAGGTTTGTGCTATCTGCCGTGGGATAAGACGAAGAAACTATAGCCATCCAGGGAACAGCTGAGTCCCGAAAAAAGGGACCAACGTGGGAAGCCACGGTCTTTAGCTCTTCTCCTGTCCATCGCTTAGGTTTCTCCGTGTCTTTGTTAATCGAATTTATGGGGGGGATTCCTCCTGCTGAGGCGGCACTGTGTCGGTCAGATTTCTTTTAGGACCTAACTGCTGCCTCAAGGTGTCAACGTCTTTTTGGATGGTTGCTGCACCGTTGAGACTCAATCCACAGGATATATTAGTCAGTTTTGAAGTTGTATCCCTCTTTACCAAGGTTCCAGTAAAAGACACAATCTAATTGATTAACCAGATTTTTCCAGAAGATATAACAGCCTTATTTCACCATTGTTTGACAACAAGTTATTTCCTATGGGATAAAGACTTTTATGAACAGATTGATGGAATAGCTATGGGAAGTCCACTCAGTCCAGTAATAGCAAACTTTTACATGGAATATTTTGAAAAGACAGCATTAGAATCGGCACCTTACAAACCTACAGTCTGGTTCAGGTTCGTAGATGATACATTTACTGTTTGGAGCCATGGTGAAGAAAAATTAATGGACTTTCTAAACCATCTTAATAATATCCATCCAAACATTCAGTTTACCATGGAAAAGGAAATTGAGGGTAAACTCCCATTTCTTGATACCCTTATCATCCGTAAAACAAACTTTCAGTTAGGTCACAAGGTCTACCAGAAACCTACTCACACAGATTGCTACTTACACAAAAACTCCAACCACCACCCCCGACAGAAAAGAGGAATAATCAAAACATTAATGGACCGTGCAAGACGGATCTGTGAACCACAGTTTCTCAAGGAAGAAACTAATCATCTAAATCACGCACTGCTAGCAAACGGCTATTCCAAGAATGAAATCAGAAGGGCCATTAAACCAAACAAAAATCAGAAAACTCAGGAAAAACAGTCTCCCATAGGAAAGGTATTCTTGCCATTCATTAAAGGAGTCACTGATAGGATGGAGAAACTTTTGAAAAAACATAACCTACAAACAGTGTTTAAACCCACCAAGAAAATACAACAGATGCTATGATCAGCAAAAGACAAAAGAGACCCCCTCACCTCTGCAGGAGTATATTGTATACCTTGCAGTTGTGGACAAGTTTACACCGGGACAACAAAACACAGCATACAAACAAGGATAAAAGAACATGAAAGATACTGCAGACTGGGCCAACCTGAGAAATCAGCAGTGGCTGAACATGGACTGACACAAACAGGACACAGGGTCTTATTCCAAGACACTGAAAGACTGGACAATTCTACCAACTATTTTGTCAGATTGCACAGAGAAGCCATTGAAATTCATAAACATCAGCACAACTTTAACAGAAAAGAAGAAAGTTTAAGAATGAATAAGTCTTGGCTTCCTGACCTGAAAACCTCCAGACTAACAAAGACTACGGTCAACAATAGCCATGCAGATTAGCTTTGGATTTCACACATTAACAGATCACTTCAGGATACAATGGTTCCATATTAACATACCACACCCTCATTAGCACATTATCTTGATACTTACAGGACAATGATTAGCACATTACCTTTGATACTTTTCGCAGGACAATGATTCAGCTCAAACCCAACCCCTTTCTGACTATATATTACTCTTCCTACACACTTGACACTAAGAGACACTGTCCTTCAGTGTTACTACTCTGAAGATGCCTGCCACAGCTGCTGGCGAAACATCAGGAAAGAAAATACCAAGACCACGGTTACACAGCCCGGATAACCTACAAGAACCAATGAACTCTGACCATGAAAGCCTTCGACAATATTCTGAATCTGTCCTCCTTTCTGGGGGACAACCTTTCTTTATTGCAGGCAGCTTGTAAGGTGTTTTCCAAGGTAGCTATGGGATCGGAGCCCTGGAAGGTCCTGGCTTCCCACGGGCATTCGCCTTTTTCGTTAAGCCATTTTTCTATTTTGCTATGGCCGGGATTGCTGTTTGATTTCCCTGCCATGGTAAGACTATAGTTCAGGGAAAGGCGGGCTCGCTCTTGCTAGCCCGTATAGGGTAGAACAGTTTTAACCTGCTGGCTGTGGGTTGGTAGCTTAGCACTGAGCTATAGTCACTATAAATCCAAATTAGGCTCTTTTTCAAGCACTCTTCTCTTCCTCTGGGCGTCTTACAGCCCAGGGTCCGTTTAACTTAAAGGAGGGGGGGGAGAGAGAGAGAGAGCAAGCGTTGCAACTCCTTTCCTCTCTTTCCTTTCCTTTAGATGGTTTTTTTTTTGTTTGTTTCACTGAGGGTTGGTGATTTTAAGGGGAGTTCAGGTATTCTAAAACCTGAGCAAGGTCTTGGTCAAGGACTCTATGGCTAGCTGAGTGGGGGGCCGGTGTGTGGGGGAAGGACTCGCTTTCCTCGCGGTCCGTTAGCTGGAAGCTCATTTGTCTACCAGCCCTGAAATGGGGTTGAAACCAGTGCTCTGATTTCGGTTTGAGTTGGAAGGATTCAGGCTCTGATTCTTTCCTGGTTGTGGGTCACCAGCACTCTATGGCACTTCTGGCTCTCTAGACCCTGATAGGGGGAAGCGATGCTCCGATCCCTGACAGCTGGGTGGTGACGAGCAGTTTTTCTGGGGCTTTCTGGTCACCTGGATTTTTTTTTGGGGGGGGGAGGTTGTGGAAGGTTCTGGATAGCTCCTGTACGACTTTAAAAAGTCCTTCCTTGGCTCTCTCAGTACCCTGCAAGATCTTTCCTGAATGTAGTTTGTACTGTTTTCCTCTTCCCCGGGCGGAAGTGGTGTGAAAAGTCCAATCCTCTCCTGGCTTCACCTTAAGGAGCTCAACTCCAGGCAGAGATGGTTTGGACAGTTCAATCCCTTCCTTCTAACCCTTGCTGGGGCTTAAAAAGGGGGGGGGACAAAGAGCATTGCAAGCACTTTCTGCTTGCCCCAGGGATCCGAGACCTCCTCATGGACCCTGTTAGGATACCGGTGCACCTCGCTCCCGGATCCTTTCAGTTGTTCTATCCCTGCTCAACCGAGAGGGTGGGAGGTACTGAGATCAGCCTGTCTTGATTCTCTGCCTCAGTCCTGGGATCACGCTAGTTCCCCCCTGGCTTTTCGTGCCCCTACCTAGTGGGGAGTGGCCCCTCCTCCATCCTAGGTTTTTGGGTCTGCCCGACCCTTTGCAGGTGCTCTGTTACTCGCCTGGACTACGATCCTTGTCAGGACCGAGAGACAAAAAGGTGGCATTTCGAGCTGCCGCTCTGCCTATTAGTTTGCATTTAGAGCTGCTGCTCTGCCTATTGAGTGGGATAGTTACGGCTGAGCTTGGCTCTGCCAGAAATAAGAGTGCCAGATCTTCTGGATTATTGAATTATTGCTCCCCTCATGGCGTTGAGGGCCAGTCACCCCACTGGATTGCTGAGCTTTTTACTCGACTCTTTAAATAGGTTTCAAAAGTGAACAAAAATTTCTAAAATCACAAATGCTACTTGCAAGAATTTCCATTAAAAAGGGGGGGGGAGCGTTCCTTCCAAAAGTTTCAAAAGGTTTTTGTTAAAAACAGGATCTTCAGAAAACGGGGGCTGTAGGTTTCCCCTAGCAGATTTTCCTACTTAGTGGGGGGAATATTATATTTGCCTGGGTGTAGAACGTGCGGGTGTCTACGTGCGGTTCTACTCTGCATCAACCCAACCCAGATAGCCATTCAAGTGGGGAGTCTCCGAGGAGATTTGTTTCCCAGGGCTACCCACACACGTCTCCCTTGCGTTGCCGGGAAGGTAGCAGGCGGCTGAGACGAGCGGTGGGCAGAGATGAAGGGGAAAAGCCAAACCCACAAAGACAGCGCTCACTAGAGCCAATCTCTCAGACACATACACATTGTAGTTTTACGTGACAATTGACGTTAGGTGACGGTTTTAGTCAGAATTCAAAGGATCACAGAACACTTTCTCCTACGTCTACACTCGGAATACACTCGTGTCGACTCACGTGCATTCAGACGTGTAGGGCTGCCCGCATTCTCCACCAGTAATCTGTTACCCGAATTGCTCTATAAATGGGGAAATTAGCTTGAGCAATCAGAAACTACAATATTTATATAGCAAGAACAACCTATGTATACCAGAGTCAATAATCTGTGTCCTTTGAAATCAAGACAGAGGCAAAAAGGATTCCAAATTAAATAGTGTTTATGTATTCAAGCATTCAGTGGTGCAACACAAGCATACACAGAGAATCTAAGAAATAAAAGGCAGTAGAGTAGCAACAGATGCCAATGTGGCAGGTATCGTTGGTTGGGGAATACTTTACCAATCTTGTAGAGGAGTCTCTCAGGTTCTCTAGAGGTTGCCCTTGCCTCTGTCTCTCGGCTGCCGGCTGCTCGGAACGTACAGGAGCGGTCGTGTCAGTTTCAACAGGGCGCGCTGCAGCCGTCCTGGTAGTGTGTGGGGTGCGCGTGCGGCTGGAACAGTAGTCGTGTGCCTGCATAAACGGGGTTGCCATGACCAGTCCAGGAGTTGGCGACCCGTTTGGTAACAGAATGGTTATTTTTCTACAAGCACTTGGAAATGGTTGTAATACAGCATGAATGTGTTGGAGTGAGAGTGACTCAGCATGCCTTGACATTGGGCGGCGCTAATTTACTCTAAGTTTGTAGTTGCTGTTTCTTTAATGAGATGTTGCTGTTTTGCTGAACTTGGGGGCTGCCCTCTAACTCCTCCTCCTCTCAGAAGCCATTTTGTCTCTCTCTTTCCACATGGTCTGCAAAGGAGGCAGACGTTTCTACAGGTCTCTCCTGTATAAACCATAAAATCATACTTGCACTCACATGACGCTGGATTAGCTAGCCACTTGTATAGGGACAGGTATTCTTTAGTTGAGGCTTTCTATCTTTTATCAGCTGCAACAAGAATGTTAACAAACTAAACCTGAATAAATGTAAGTTCTACTGTTTTGCAATTTACTTCTTGGGAAGACTGAATTTATTGCACTCAGTATCTCGCTTCCCTGACTGGGCAAACTCTGCTATATTAACCAAATATAAAACCCAATAGTATGATATAGTGCTATATCTCCGTTAGAAGTCCAACAATGCCCCATCTACACACTAAACAAAGCACATATGATATATAAGCCCGACTCAGTGTAGTGGAACAGGAATGCTTCCGGCTACTCCCAGTATTACGACTGATCTCTTAATGACTTTCTGAGCCAGCAATTCCACTCTCTTTTCTTTAAAATATATTAAAAAGATCAGTCTTTTTTTGCTGTTACATGTATGACCACACTTGCAGAACAACCACATGAAACAAAATATAACTAGTAACACCTGACAAACTAGGGTCAGGGGAAAGACAAAAAACAGCCTTTTGGAGTCCGCTGAAATGGAAGCAAGAAGAGGAATAATTCCAAGACAATTTCTAAGGCAGTCTCTACTGCACTTACAACTCGGCTATAAAGGATCAGATCTCCTATCTCTTTCACTTCAGTCAATAGCAAATGCAGGGAAGGAGGACTAAGACTACAGCCATGGCACTGGGGAGAGGGGCTTAAACATACTTCTTCTGTTTTTACCCAGCACTTCAATAGCATAACCCTGACCCAATGATGGAGGAGGGCAGATGGGGCAGGACATTTATGAAGAGTGGCCACATTTGAGGCTACACTCAGGCTTTAGAAAGCCTTATACCTGGCTTACTTTTACAGCCAGGAATGAAAACGTGGCATCTTTTTGATGTGCTAAGGCCTCTCTATTGGCTGAACAGGTTCTGGCTGGTTTCTTGGTCGCAGAACCTGAGACCCAGATTTGTTAAGATCATGGGAGGGACACCAGCAAAGGAGCTGCCCCTTCTATGTGGGTGTGTGAGTGGGAGGGACCACATATACCCGTTCGAATCTCCCAGCAGAGAGGGGAGATCAGATGCCTTAAGATATTGTAAACCTCCATCCTAGCTTCTGAGCAGGGTCTCTCTTGCTTGCTCGAGGACCGGTTTGCCTGAGTGGGTAGTGGGAGTGGCCTGCTGGGTCACTGAAGCAAAGTGTCACAACTTCCTCTTCCCCCCCCCCCATGTCTGCTATGGTGTGAAATTAAAGAGACAGGAGAGCCCCTCATGGATCTTCATCCCCTCTGCTGAATAGTGAACACTGACTCATGTGGAATCCCTGCATCCACTCCTGCTTGCTTGGTGATGCATGGTGTTAGTTCCATATTACAACAGTAACAGGGACAGAGTATTTTTATTTTATTTTTAGTTTTGGTTTTAAATCAAAGACACAATTCCAGAATTTTTTGTTGTTGGAATATAACTATGGCTTGTATACAAAGAAAAAGTGATAGAAGAACCTGCAGGGGGCAGCAGGCTCTAGCTAGACAGGACCGTAGGGGGAATGCTTTCTTTCTAAGATTGTTTATGCATGGGAGTTTTACCTGAGGTTAGTTGCTTGCTGGACCCACACTTTCCTGTTGGGCGTCTATGCACCAGCAGGCTCTAAGCTCAAATCAGGAAGTATCTGAATCCCTGCCCCTTGAAATGCTGCTTCATAACTGGATGTAGTGAGAGAAAAGTTTCCTCCCCCCTCCAACCCAATTGCCACATAAAAAAACATTTTAAGAACATAAAACAAAAAACCAGAGCAATCTGAAAAGAAGGGGGGAATGCAAGCCTCTGTTTTAAAAAGGCTTTCTTCTGCTCAGAAAGAGCTTCAAGGTAGCAGGAAGTATTTGAATCCCTGCCTCTGGACATGCTACTTTGTAATTAGCTGTGAGAGAAACCAAGCTTGTGTGTCCCATGCTTTGCCTTATGCATGGAGATTTCACCTGGGTCGAGCTCAGGGGAGAGGGAAGAATCAGGTTAACAGGGGAACAGGAAGGTCCGGGATTTGTGAGGGCTGGCAGCGAAGTCATCTCTAATGGAGGGAAAACTCATGCTTAACTTCAAGGACCAACTGAGACAGATGGGGGGGGCATGAACGTGAGTGAAAGTACCCATGCATAAATGACCTAAAAGGGCTCTATTTTTGTCTGCAGAATAATATTTTTATGCTTTTCTTCTAGAACAGTCTAGAACTATCTTTCAGCTAGCAAGGCAGCTAGCTTGATCTATTCTCTTTCCTATCCAGTTTGTTAGTTCCATAAATAAAGCTTTCTTTATTCTTTAATCAGTTCAGTGTCCTGACTGCTGCACTGGCACTCTGCCAACATTTTAAAATGGAAACAAAACCAGGAAATGGCAGGTACATACCTACCAAATTCTGCCTCCTGCCAAGTACATCAATAGCCATTCAGTGCAAGGAGGACAGCTAGCACTGCAATTCTGTACAAAGTGCTTACAAATTCACAAAAAAGATGGAAGAACAAGGAAAGAGCACATCTGCTTCAGGTTGGCAGCAGAATTGTCTGACGTCTGCTAAAAGTAATTGGAGATTACATGGTGTGTCTGGGTAAGGCCCACAAAATGCTCCCCTTATGAATGTGAGAACGACTCGGTAGCCCAGATTTACACTGCACTGCCTACATGCTCCAATCTGTGTGTGATCTGTGATCCTTCTGTGCAGCAGTACTATATGTGTATATACAGACACAATGCAGTTTAGCTGGATGGGTGCTGGCCCTATCATCTCACTATCCTACCTGACTTGGAACAAAAGAGCTGGCAGGAGGTGGTACGATAGAAGAGGAGCTGAGCAGAAGAGAGAAGGCCAGAGGAGAGCTGAAAAAACTCTCCCCAAAGACTGTTTTCACAGGCAATGAGCAGCCGACTGACTATGACCAGGAGCCCTTTCGTGCCATTCCGCCGTCAGCAGACACCTTTTCAAATGATTCACAGCCCAAATCATCAACACTGCTTCTCCTTTTTCTTTTGAAAGGCATTTAAGAAAACTGCAGCAAACTCAGCTTAAAGCAGGGTAACCACTTTTCTTTTTCTCCAGTGCAGAGCTGGGGAGATTACTGAGCAACATCATGCTTTTCATTTTGCATGCAAAATCTATAGGCTCCCTCCAGCCCACGCATACATGGCCGGGGGGAGGGGAATCCCAAGACCAAATACTGAAGCCTTCTTTTTTTCCATATACATGTTTGATTGAAATCTGAATATTTACCCAGCATGGGCTTTGGAATTGTAAATTTAAATAGGACACAGTGCCAGGTGTTCCAGAAAAGTTAGGAGGTGCATTTCCATGCTGAAAATATAGTCAAATTAATCTGAAGCTGTTCCTTAATAGCACAATACTTATACATTATTGAACTGCTGCTATTAATTACAACTCTGGGCCACCTTACTATGAAAATATAAAACAGCTTTATTTTAAAAATGTTGCAGTAAAACGGGTTCGTGGGGGAGAGGGAGACCCAAGATCGTTATCAAGAAAACAGTTTATTTTTTTGCAGCTGGACCCAGATGCCCTAACGGGCCAAAATCTCTGAGTCCTGATTGTACTGAGGCAGAGACATTTATCCAAATTTATCCAAATTCAAGTTATGACAGCATATCAACATTCTGTACATATCTGATTGTATTACAGACAAAGAGGCGGCACAGTACAGTTCAGTTCTATCCAGTTTCTTCTGGACAGGGACTCACTTCCGGCCCTACGGGCTTCTGGCCTTCCCTTCTCCTGTCGTCAGCAAGCACAGTCCTAGAGGTCTTCCGGAGCTCCAAAAGTAATTTAAAAGACATAGCCGGCGGACCTTTCCGAGCCCGGAAGAGGTATGTGACCAAGGGGGAGGAGGGTTTTATTTCTCCTTTCCCCTCAAACATCACAAGATCTTATTGGTACTTGAAATGTCCATCTGTAAGTCCATTGTTTTGTCTACCCACAGATCAATTTGATAAAGTCCTTGCCGTTTTATCTGATGGCTTATCTTAACTGTAAAATTTTCATTCGATGGGCAGGGGAGAGCGGTGAGGTTCTCAGTTATTTTCTGTCAGCCAGGTTAAGCTTAATGCCCGGTAAAATCAAAAGCGTTCTCGTTACTCACATAGACTTTGGAGAGTAAGGTACTTCTTATTGGATAGTTCTTAAAGTGGTGATAGGTAAAGGAGGTCCAGGCTGGTAACCAAAGAAACGCTCATGGCGATACTTTCTCCCCTCAAAAGCCGAGCGGGACAGCATCCACACCTCTGGGGGACTTAAAAAAGCTCCCTCGGAGAGTGCAGGAGTCACACCGCTTTCTTCGGGCTGCAGAGGGATTCCTGCATCCCAATCCACCGTTTAGGATCGGGTTGGAGTGTTTAAAACACCCCCAAAAGAGCGGATCTTGTGCCGGGACAAGGGACTCTCCCAAGGGACTTGTGCCGGGACCAGCTCAATTACCGGAAGTCCGACACTCCATGACTCTTAGCCCAGTTACCCAGTGCACAGAGCAGGCTTGTAGCTAGGCAGAAATTCTTTCTCTGGCAGTCTGGAAGCCAATTATTACCGGGAGATCTCTGGGGTACTGTCACAAAAACAAAAAGGGAATGATTTTTCTCACTTTCCAGCTCCTAGTGCTTTTTGCTGCACCATATTTTCTTTTTTTAAGGGAGAGATTATCTAAGCTTGTAGAATGAAGGTCAGTTTTAATGAATACTTCATTAAACGGAGAAAAAAAACAGAGGGAAGAATGTTGGAGAAGGACAGAGAAAAGAAATTTAGCTAACAGCAGTTTGACAAATCTTCCCAAGGGGCAGCCATGTTAATCTGTTACAGCAAAACCCAATGTAAGCCTTGTGGCGCCTTAAAAAGTAACAATTTTGGCTTCTAGTTTAAAGTGTTAATGATTTCAAGAAATGCTTCTGACAGAGTCTGCTGTAATCCACAAAAGCAAATGCTCAGATAAATATGCGCTCATCTTTAAGTAGGGTTGCCAGGTCCCTCTTCACCACTGGTGGGAAGTTTTTGGGGCAGAGTCTGAGGAGGGCGGGATTTGGGGAGGGGAGGGAGTTCAATGCCATAGAGTCCAATTGCCAAAGCGGCCATTTTCTCCAGGTGAACTGACCTCTATCGGCTGGAGATCAGCTGTAATAGCAGGAAATCTCCAGCTAATACCTGGAGGTTGGCAACCCTATCTTTAAGGTACCATGAGGCTTTCTTTGGGAGGAATGTTGAAAAGCCAGTTCATGGTCTATTTGGCTGGGGTATGGTTTGGGGTAGCCCTCTTTTCAAATGTGGCATGGGACACTGATTGGGTGAATGTGACCATTATGCCTCACATCAGGTGACAATAGGATTTAAGTGGCTATTTAAGCTGGCACCTTCCCCCTGTGGCAGACTTTTCACTTGTTGGATGTTCATCCATCCTGGAGAATAATTTGGGATTAACTGGTCACCATTTGGAACTGCGCCAGATTGGGGGGGGGCATTTTTAAACCTTATCATATTGTTTCTGGTGGTAATACTAATAAATCAGCCTGTTTTTGACAGGGTAAGCCATAACTAGCCGGTAGGATTGCCAACCTCCAGGTACTAGCTGGAGATCTCCTGCTATTACAACTGCTCTCCAGCCAATAGAGATCAGTTCACCTGGAGAAAATGGCAGCTTTGGCAATTGGACTCTATGGCATTGAAGTCCCTCCCCTCCCCAAATCCTGCCCTCCTCAGGCTCCACCCCAAAAATCTCCAGGTATTTCCCAACCCGGAGCTGCTAACCCTACTAACCAGGCAGGTATTTTGCAGGTTGCTACAATATAGGCGGCACAATTGGTGAGCACTGTGAGTCATCCAAGGAAGAAAGCCTGTTCCGCATCCACTAGGGTTTTTGATTCCTCCAGGTAGGGCCTGAAGATCTCCTAGAATTACACCTGATCTCCAGACTACAGTGATCAGTCCCCCTGGAGAAGATAGATAGTGTGGAGGGTGGAGTGTATGTCATTATAACCCACTGAGGTCTCTTCCGCCTCCAAAACCCACCCTCCCCAGGCTGCATCCCTAAAATCTCCAGGGATTTCCTAACCCAGAGCTGGCAACTCTACATGACTGGAACAGTTAGGTATGTTGATAATACCCTGATGGTGAGCAGCAGCAGAAAAGCCCTTAGTTGTTTGAGCACCAAATTAAGGGAGAGAGATGAAGCTTACACCAGTGTGGTGCAGTGGTTAAGAGCGGTGGTTTGGAGCGGTGGACTCTGATCTGGAGAACCGGGTTGGATTCCCCACTCCTCCACATGAGCGGCGGAGGCTGATCTGGTGAACTGGATTTGTTTCCCCACTCCTACACACAAAGCCAGCTGGGTGACCTTGGGCAAGTTACAGCTCTGTTAGAGTTCTCTCAGCCCCACCTACCTCACAGGGTGTCTGTTGTGGGGAGGGGAAGGGAAGGTGATTGTAAGCCAGTTTGAGTCTCCCTTAAGTGGTAGAGAAAGTCGGCATATAAAAAACCAACTCTTCTTCTTAATACCTCTCAGCATTTTTTTAAATTTGCAGGCTATGATAAATGAAGTCAGGGTGCTTGCTAGCCAAATTAGAAGTCAGGGTGGGTTTGCTTAAATGCTGGCAGCCTGCATTTAGGCAGCATTTGTCTAAATGCTGGTAGGTTCTCAATAGCAACCAACATTTACATTTGGGCAAGTTGTGTTACTTATGTCAATCAGGCACAAATAAAGGCCAATTTAACCCAGAAATTGGTGTCACATGTTGCTACTAATCACGGACTTTTCTAAAGCATGTAAGGGAAGAGCGAAGAGCTGAAAGTTAGAAATTGCCATGGGAATGCTTTGCAAAAGGTTGTTTCTGAGGGGAAGGAGAAAGTTAATTTACATGGGAGTTGCTCGCAGTTTCCCCCGCTGATAAAAGTGGATCCACTGAGCTTCAAAATGACATTCAATTCCATTAATATTTGCATTACATTAAGTGCAGGAAGACGAGGAGACTGGAGCAGCTTCCCTGAAGAGAGAGACTAAAATGGATCAGGATTTTTAGTTTAGGGGGGGAAAAAGTGGCTGGGGAGAGAGAGACAAAAGAAGTTTATGTGATGTGGAAAAGGGGGATGGTCCATGGGTGATCCAGGTTAGTTTCCATTACTAGGAGGGTAATCCAGGTTAGTTTCCATTACTAATTTCCCACTCTTTTTGAAGAGCCCAGTTTGCCCCTCATGGTGTACTTGAGAGTCCCCTGTCCCCCAGGAGCATCGTTTCAGGGAGCTCAGTTGATTTTAGCAGAAACGATTCTGTTAACAGAATGTTAAAGACTAATCGGAGAAAATCCGCAAGCCTGTTGAAATTTCTCTTTCTAGATAGGATCCTACCAAAAGGCAATCTGATCTAGCTAGAGCACCTTTTTTTAAGGCATCTGCCAAAACCAAGTACATCCCTTGCCCAGGACATACTTTTCAACATTAGAAGGAAATACAACTAGGAGGGCATTTATGCTAGCCCGATGCTCGGCTATGCCTTCGGCAGTACTAGAAGGAAAATTCCAAAAAATTCCCCTCTCACAAAGGCTTTGCCCCTGCAACAGTGGGGAACCAGAAACATCGGAATGTGTAGCTACTATAAGGAGGACAGGGAGAAGATTCTTGGCCCTCTTTTAAGAAAGAGTACTGATTATCCTGAAGCTGTTAGAGTTGACATCCTTCTTAAGGATGGATTTTCTCAGGTAACAAAGTTAGTGGCCATGTTTTGTAGAATAGTAGTTAATCATAGGAAACCTAAATATAAACAGGAATAAAAAGTTGTAGAGTGGAGTGATTGCTTAAGTTGACCAGTTTTAACGAGGGTAACATTTTGTATAGTGTTTTAATTAAAATGTATTGTTTTATACTGCCGCTCTGGGTAGGGCAATGTACCTGTAAATATTTTATGTTTGGCCATAGTACCGTAATAAACAATTTATTATTAGATAGGATCCTATTCCTTTACAATATGTAAGGCAAGGGGGGATCACAAAATGGTGAATATTAAGCATTACATAACTTGAGAAGACAATTTACAACCACCATAGCAAAAGTGTGGGAAAAATTAGGGAGGCAGAAATAGATGTTGGAGAGAAAGATACAGACAAGGCACATTTTCTTGTGTGGCCTTGAAATTGGCTGCTTCTACCAACATCTGATAGACCAAGGCTGAACCCTATGGAAGCAACCTCCAGCACGTGGTAGTTCTGACCATCCTGCTCCTTGGGTTTGGAATCTTTTTGTTTTGTTTTGTTTTTGGCTTTCTAGTGATAGAGATGCCCTGACCTGGATGGCCCAGGCTAGCCTGATCTCATCAGATCTCAGAAGCTAAGCAGGGTCAGCCCTGGTTAGTATTTGGATGGGAGACCACCAAGGAAGGCCAGGGTTGCTGTGCAGAGGAAGGCACTGGCAAACTACCTCTGTTAGTCTCCTGCCATGAAAACCCCAAAAAGGGGTCGCCATAAGTCGGCTGTGACTTGACGGCACTTTACACACACACACACACACACACACACACAGTGATAGAGATCAGAAGACAAAGTACAAGCATGGGGAAATGACAGCTCAGAAATTCCCACCTCATTACCCCCCCCCCCACCTATCCATCTGCTCTTGACACTGCTGTTGGCTAGCTCGGCTGACAGAATGAAGACAGCTGCTTGTCGTGTCAAAGGCATAATCAGCAGGAACAAAATGGGGACCGCAGCATGTCACTGAGCATGGGGAAGCAAGTCGCTCGACACAGGAATCAGTGACAAACTGAAAAGGCATCAATGCTGGCGTTAAGGAATTGGCTTGTCATTCTGATTGGGAAGTGAATAAAGGGGGAGGCCAGGACAGAATCGGAGGCTTTTCCACAGGAGAGGGAAGGCAATCATTTCACCCATCAAAGTGCCACCACAGCTCACTCAGTATTTTCCCAAGTTCCCCTTGACAGAGCATTTAAGCCAGATCCCCAAATTGCTTCTTTTGAACTCAAGGGAATTAAAGAAGCAGGTTGGACCTTCTTTGAGAACAGCTGTGGGGAAATTTTTTTTACATAGTTTTTATCTACATGTAGAAGAAGAAGAGTTGGTTTTTATATGCCTGCTTTCTCTACCACTTAAGGAAGACTCAAACCGGCTTACAATCACCTTCCCTCCCCCCCACCAACAGACACCCTGTGAGGTAGATGGGCTGAGAGAGGGTGGCTGGCCCAAGGTCACCCAGTTGGCTTCCTTTGTAGGAGTGGGGAAACAAATCTAGTTCACCAGATTAGCCTCCGCCGCTCATGTGGAGGAGTGGGGAATCCAACCTGGTTCTCCAGATCAGAGTCCATCACTCCAAACCACCACTCTTAACCACTATACCAAGCTGGCTCTCATCTACATAGATATGTATGTTGCGTACCCTCTTCTACATCATTCTACATATTTATTCCATAGATAAAAACAGGGACACAGTCTTGTATATATATCACCCTTTTCTCATATCAAGGATCATTGCTGGAGTGTCCTGCCCCATGACATATTGCTCATAAGGTTCTTCTCTGCCTGCTGAACGCTGCCTGTTGCCTCAGTAGCGTATTCTGCACAGGTTTGGTGGCAAATGCGTAGGTAAACTGTCTATAACAGTGGCCTTGTATTTACTTACGTTCAAGTGTGTATTCTGCTTTCTGGTTCTTTTGAACCTTCTGCCAAAGGTTACTGATGTGGGGACACAGGTAGTGAAGCGGGTCGTGCTGTTCAGATGATAGGCTCTTAGAATGTTTCACTTACTGAGAAGTGAAGGTATCTTATTCAACCAGTCATTGATTAAGCAGGACTCAACAACTTAGTACATTAAGATATCTTGAGACCTTGAGAAAGGCAAAAGTGTCCTGCTTTTGAGATTCTGAGATCTGGCAGCTGAGTCAGAAAGGTGATTTTAGTTACATCTTATTGATAGATAAGGAAAGGTGCTCTGCTCTTCCTCTTCAAGGACAAGACCAGGGTAACATAATTAGTTAGCTCTTGATAGAACTGACCTTGAGAGAATTCTGTCAGCCTGTTCTAAGGACATTTGCATTATACAGGCTTTCATTATACATTACACAAACCTCTGCAGTATGTTGCTCAGTTTGCATGATGTGTTTAAGCTCTATATGGAATTAATTCTGCACATGTTCACAGAATACCATATTTATGTCAGAGACCTCATCCATAAAGCAGATAGTAGGATTGCAGTGGCTAAAGTTGGAATGGTGGTGGTGGAGGTACAGATTCATTTTAAAAAGTAAAAACTTATGATAAAAATAATGTTTAATTTCACAGAAGATCTGGTAGTTGTACTTATAGAAGGGCTGTAATCAAACACACTTAGCTGTGTTTATGATAGTCATCTAATGGCAGTGGCTGAAGGAGAGCTTAGACACTCTAAAAATATTTCTGAAGGCAAACAGAATCTCATAGCATGGTTGTAAGACACATCCATGTCTCCTTGAGACATTCGTTTTCTTTGTGATACAGTCAAGTCACAGGCTGATAACCTCTTGGCTGCTTGTAGAAATTAGACCAGAACCAAGGCCTACACACTTTCAACTTTGAGCCTGGCTGATGAAGGCTGCTTGTGCATCATATACCACTGCTGCAATTACTGTTTTAGTGCTGACTAGTCAGGCATGTAGACACAAACAAATCTGGCATTATATTGTGACAGACTGCAGCTGACTAATTATAGGACTATGTAGAAGTAGTTGCAGTTTTTGATAGGTAAATCCAAGTGTCTGTTTGTTAGTACCCTGTCCTGGCCCAGGCTTGAGATGAGAAGAAGACATCTCAAAGGGAGAGGAGTCCTCTGCTATCCCCACTACTCCTGAGGTGCCAAGCACCTTAGCATCACCAGAATTAGGGCCCACACCCACTGCACAGCAGAATTAGGGCCCACACCCACTGCACAGAGATGCCACTGAGATGGTAAATGAGGAATCCCCTGAATTTGACCAATCTGTCAGCAGACCTGACATAGTCTTCCCTGGAGTCTTAGGAGCAATCAGTGTGGAGGCCCAGTCAGAAACTTGGACCAGGTAAAGATAATCACACCTGGCAGCTCAAGGCACAATGCTACAATAAATTTCTACTAAAGGAGGAGAGCACCACGGCACTCTAAGGCTTGGCAGGGTCAGGACATTGGGGTCAACGGAGAGTGGAGGTATTGGTTCTGTATAAGCTCCCCAGTTGGGCTCTGACTTCTGCCGGTACAGCACACCATAAAACCAGCTTGTGCACTAGCCTGGGCAGTGCCCTGATGAACGGACTCGGAGTTATCCAGGCCCTTGCTGGTCTCCTTGTGGATCTCTGTAGTTCTGTTGCTGAACCGATGGACAGCTCCACGTCTACGCTATTTCTGCTGTTTGCCTGTGAACCTCATGCCTCCAGACTTCACTGATCAGATGAACAATGGGACACTGTTTTAAAGAGAAGCCATACAGCAGTTGTTTAATTGGACTGGGATAAAAATGGCAACTTCTGAAAAGTAACCTACGTCTTTTATAGCTCTGGTTCCCTTTTCTTTGGTGTTCTAGCTGATAATTGTTTGGTTGTTCCTATCTTGGTACCGGTAGTTTTTGACAAGTTCCCAGCAGATGAAGGCCTCTATCACAAGCATCACTTCTAGGAATTGGCATGGTCTTGATTTTATATAAGAATGAGTGTGGCTAGTAACAGAAGGTCCTGTTGCCCTCTACTATCAAGAAATGGTTACTTCCATGTGAACAATTTGTAACTACTAACAAATAGAGATTTGCTCATTATAAAGTACATGTCTTTACAAAACAAGGGAGCAAGGATGGTTTAATTTTTAAAATATTTCAGTGGTATACTATGATAAACAGTATGTCACTGTTATAGAGACCCAGCACCTAACTAGTCAGAAAAGCACTTGGGTTTTGTGTCTCTAATGAGTCTGACAATTATTTCATTACTTAACCTGTTTTAAGCCCTTGTTATAGAATGAAACAAATTACTTAAGTGCGATGTATCATACTTAATCTCAAATATTCAGCAATTGGTGTATTTTCATTCTAACAGCAAGTGTTCTTTAATCAGCCTCAAGAAGGACGTAGAACTTTAAAAAAGTAGTAACTTCAGTACTGATTCCTGTGTATTCTCTCTAAAAAAATTATATTCTCATGCTCTGTAAAGGGGGCTGATATGGCAAGCTGTACCATCGAAGAAGCATCTAGAAGAAGCAACAGAATGTTACCCATACTGCTGACAAGACACTGAGAGGCAAAGCCTGTTGGCAGAGGACGTGAGAAGCGAGGATATTTGGGAGACTGTTTCATTCCAATAATTGTTCATATTTTACAGGCAGTAGTTACTCCCTCGTGAGTTGCTTGACAAGCAATTTACTGCTGACAAGCATGAAAATCAGAGTTTATTTTGAGAGAGCACTTCCCCCCCCTACTTTCCTACTTTCACTCCCACATCTCCTCTCATGCTTCCTACCAAGGTCATCTTTATAAGGTTAAACTCATGTAATCTCAACAACCTCTATAGTATCTTTTATCCCAAGGCCATCAGTACTAGCATAAAAATGGCTTTGTATTTATTTGGGCAAGCTGAAGACTGTCAAAGGATACAGTGCAGCATCGGAAGAAATCACCTCTCTACAATCACAATGGCTAGAAAATTACTCTTGTTGAGATTTTAACAAGGGCGCTGGATTACATTACTCTATGCTGAGATGCATGTGATCCATAGTCCATGTTGTCTGCCACTATTGAACATCTTACAGCAATACCTAGCAAAATTGGTAAATAGGATCCCAATAAGACTTTGGCTTAAACTCTGAATGTAGATACACTGAAAGATAATCCCTCAGAATTACCAGTTCTAAGACAGCATCCTGGAAGCATTATTTAATGCAATTTTGAGATGTATTATGTTTGCACAGAACAAAAATGGTTTGTAATGTACTGTTTTGTAACATTTGAAAATAAGAACATATCTGTTGGATCAAACTGGTGGTCCATTTAGTCCAGCATCCTGTGTTACACAGTGGCCAAACAGTTGCCCCAGAACAGAAAACAAACAATGTATAGAGGCTAAGGTCTTCCCCTGCTAGCACTGGTAGGTTGCCTTCTAGCACTGGTATTCACAGGTTCACTGCCTCTGAATGTGAGTCCCTTTAGTTATAATTTTTCCTTAAGGACCACAAACTCCCAAATGAACCTACCCAGATAGTCTGGTCATCTTGAGAGGGCCTGCTTTGGCAGGTGGCAACCTGAGAAAGGGCCTTCTTGGTCATGGCACTGAAACTTTGGGACTCCCTTCCCAGGGAGATTAATCAGTCTTCCTCTAGAATTGTCTTCTGCCAGTAGTGAAGAATTTTTTGCTTGGTGTAGTGTCCCTTCATTAACTTTTAATAACCCTCCTCCCTGTTTCTGTGTCCCTATGTGTTTATATTTTATTCAATTGTTTTAAATATTGTGTGTGTTTTAAATACTGTTTTAATGTTGTAATGTTTTAATGTTTTAGTATTGACTACCTGGGGATCCTGAGTTGGGTGGAAAGGCAACATAGGAATGTTCTAAATAAATACATAAATATATTAGTCACCATTGATATACCTATCCTACATAAATCTGCCTAATCCCCTTTTAAACCCATCTATGCTAGTGACCATCCCTATAGCCACTGCTAGTGAATTCCACAATTTAATTTCTTGTTGAGTAAATAAGAACTTCATATTGTCTATTCTCAATCTACTGTCCATCAGTTTCATTGGGTGCTCCAAAATTCTAATGGGATAAGGAGAAAAAAATGCTGTATATCCAGAAAAAAAAAAAAATTTAAGGAGCAAATGGAAAAAAAAATAGAAAGGAAAAAGTAAAACCAAACTTAAGTGAAAATGTATCTGACTAGACCAACTAGTTGTTTAAAATGTTGTTCTGGATTAAGAAACTAACCTACTCAGTATAAAGGGGGGGGGAATCTAAATGTGCAAATTAATTTCCTGCCCAATGAGCTCATTGGAAAAATGATATAGATCAGCTCCAGTCCAATTACTTCTTGACAACTGTCCCCTGTTACAAAGGATTGCTCAGTTATAAAGGGCTGCTCAGGAGGTTACAAACACTTAAGCTGTAATTCGCGTCATTGCTGCTTAGGTACTAGAGCATAGCCTCTTGTGAAAGCCAGTCACAGAGGTAAAAGTGATCTGGGTGAAGTATTATAATTGCTAGACATGAATGATAATAGTCTGCAGGGCTGAAACAAGAAGGGTCATTTTAAGTTCATTTTGTATCATTAGAATCACTTTGCTTGCAAACCAGAAAGAATTTTTAATGAAGATTCACGCCAGTGGAATTAGCAAATTTTAATGGGTATAACATTTGCTGCAAATACTCAGTTCTGTTCTATTCAAAGCTGGTCAGCACAGCCAAGTTTCTAACAGCCTGATACTAATAGCAGTGGAAGCTGCAAAATGATCCAGCACAAAAGCTAATTGATCTGTAGACCACTTTTGGAACAAAAGAGCATACAATTTAATCTTGGGAGCTGTTCGGTACAACCACTGTGTACTTCTAATGCTCTTGCATCTTTAAATGGCTACAATTGCTACTTGCAATTGTTAATTTAAATACAGGAAGACAATAGAGAGAGAAATGGAGGGCATGGCTCTATTCCTTGGGATAGATTCTAGGAGGTTAAGACCCATCTTAGCTCACGCTGCTTTCTCCTCTGAGGATGGAAATGTATGTTGAACATTGGATGTTTAAGGTCCCATAGCAGAGGGGTTGGGGAAAAGGTTTTTAGTTTTTGTTTGGCCAGAGTTTTTTTTTTTTTTTTAAGAACATAAGCCAGATCCTCTTGGCCTGCCCCTGTGTGGGAAGCCATGGAATAGGCAGGGGGAGGTTTTTGACATGTACCACATGGTATCCATGTATAGTTGCATTCGTGTGCCTTTGAAGAGATGTGCTTAAATTTTGGGAACTGCCAGTGAATAGCACTGATGATCCAGGATCTTTCCCTTCTCCCCTAGAGCCATTTCTAGTCCCAGGAAAATTTATTCCAGGGGTTGAGGGACTTGCATATATTACACTGGTCAGGTGGCTTTAGTGGGGAGGGGGAAAGGAATGAGATTCTCCTTTTTGCCTCTTGCGTGAGTGGATCTCTGCTCACAGAAGAGAATGAAAAGAGCAACTTATCCACTTCCCACTATAGTTGCACAACCAGTGCGGCTATCAGTATAGGCAAATAATTCAAGCATGGGAATAAATCTTCCTGGGACTGGAAATGACTCCATGGTGAAGAGAGGGCAGGTAAGATAGTTGCACCCACAAATCATGGGATCCATCCCATGAGCTAACTACCTCACCAATGTACCTGTGTAGGTGAGCTGTTATTGTCAGATTATTGCCTTCCATTTCCAATTTAACTGTGCAGTATTTACCAAAGGCATACATAGAATGTTTCCCCTCCCCCCACACTTTAACACCTTTATTTGTTTGATTATTAGACAGGGGAATCTTGCACGCTAACTTACTCTTTGTTGGCCCTGTGCCCGATTACTCCACTGAGGAGTGCCATTTTGCATTATATACTGATTTTTTGATTCTAGTGATTATAGATATTTGGGGGGCTGTATTAATCTTCTAGTTCTGTTTTAATACAAACGGTTTTAATGTATTTATGGAATCTAATTTGTTCCGATTTTGTTGTAAGCTGCTCTGAGCCCGGGTTTGCCAGGGAGAGTGGAATATAAGAATGATAAATAAATAAATAAATAAATAGACACTTATGGTTAATGTGGCATACCATCAGCTATCCAGGGAAAAGTGGTTTATAATACTACAGTCTTTTCTTGATTTTATTAGTTTACCAATATCCTTTTCTCAAGACATGTTACAGAGCAAATGGCTGAGGTTAGATTCAAAACTGTGTTAGGAAAACTGAAGGGTGGGGGAGATGGCAATTCATTTATACCTCAGTTATTAAAATAGGAACTTTTTTGGGGGGGTGACACCTGCCTGCAAATCACTTCTTCTAAATGAAAACAAAATCCTTTAATAGCAGGTAGGTATATGTGTGTGGTTGCTCAATAGCGAGGGAAAAGCACAGTGTTTCCAGTCTCAGCATTCGGAGAAGGGATTATTCTTGGCTCAGATATTAAGACATTCCCAAATACCTTATTATTCTGCAGTCAGAGATGATGGGGTTTAAGACTGCCTGGGTATTATGCCCCTCACTTGCTTTTTGCAGTGAAGTCATGAAGCATGGGGGAAAGAATGGAGATCAATTTCTGCTCACATTTCAAGTCTCAGAATAATACACTTGTAAACATACGCGGGAAAGTTTTAAATTATTTAACACATTTAACAGGTGATAGCAGTGGACTTTCATTCTACTAGGCTTAAAAGGGGTATCGGAGGAGGGGATGATAATGTACCCATTGAACTCACTGGGGAGATAATGAGATTAGAAATGTCCTTATAAACCATGTTTTGCTGTAATGTTAGAGGAGTCCATTGTGATATCATTTATTCAAATGGCTTTATTATGCAAATTTCAGCACTCCAAACAATAGAGTCCAGTGTATACTGCATGCCTGTTGATCCAATTTTCAGACTAGTAGGATGTTTTAAACACACTGGCATAACACCTATTTGAATAATAAAGAAGAGCTACTGTCATATCAAATGCTAAAAAAGCGTGGATACAGAAATATATTTCAAGCTTCAGTTAATTCTGCAGACTCCATATGACTGAAATTGGTTTTGCCGTTTGTGAGCAATGCATATGCCATTATGCGTGTTCCAATGAAAAATGCAAACCGCCCCCCCCCAAAAAAAACCGATTTCTTTTAATTGACGCAGAGAGTTATGTGGATGTTTCCAGACCTTGTTAATAACAGAGCTCCCTGCTTACTTTGCCTGTCAGATATCTCTGCAAAACACAATAAGTTGGGTAAATGTCATTTCATTTTCTGGGAAGTGATTCTAATCTCTCCAAAGTCTCTGCTGGCAGGTGATGCTCCCTAAAGCATTGCGCACTCCCTGTGTTCTCCGAGTCCAGTGGATTGATCACAAGTGCCAGAAGAGCAATCTGCCGCAAACAGGTTTGTTTTTTCCTCTGGTCTGAAGAGGTTCGTTTTCAAAACAGCTGTGATTACCTGCTGCGCTCAGAAACAAGATTGCTCTCTCCCGTCATCTGTTTTCTGCCTCTTTTGCATTGTGCTAGCTATATGCACAGCCTGGGGCATGGATGGAGAAGAAAGTCAATTCTGACCTGAAGCAAATATTGCATGGGAGGAAAGGAAGCAAAGCAAATAAGAAACAATCAGATTTTCCTTAAACACCGCCATGCTCATTTCTGTTATTTGTATCACTGTACCACCAAGATGACAGCTGCAATCCTGTTTGTGTCACCCTATACCTGCCTTATTCATATGTGAAGTGGGGGGGGGGGCTGTGGAGTGTTTGTATCTATTTAATTTGTTCTTATTTTATTTAATCTATGTTCATAATTGTATTATGTTCGTTTCCCTTGATCTATTTTTATTTAGTCTGTGGTATCAGCCTGAAGGGTTCCAAGGAAGTTTACAGAAACAATTAAAAACTATAAGTGATACATTAATATTAATTGATACATCAATATTAAAATGAAATGCTTTAAAAACAGCAATAGAACACTCAAACAAAATCATTAGCAGCAGTAGATGTCAAATAGTATTAAAATAATATTAGAATTGTACTACTAGAACTCCTTGTTTTTCCAAAACTTGCTGCATTAACCAGGCATGATCCAGGCTGGGAGAAAGATGAATGGGAGATAAGAGGGGAGAATTAGAGAGGCATTTTCAACTCACTTCTGTCACTTTCGATTTGTGAATCAGACCCATTCACCCCATCCCCACCTAGGGTCGCCAACTCCAGGTAATAGCTGGAGATCTCCTGCTATTACAACTGATCTCCAGCTGATATAGATCAGTTCACCTGGAGAAAATGGCTGCTTTGGCCATTGGACTCTATGGCATTGAAATCCCTCCCCTCCCCAAATCCCCAAATCCTGCCCTCCTCAGGCTCCGCCCTGAAAACCTCCCGCCGATTGTGAAGAGGGACCTGGCAACCCTACCCCTACTACAAGAACAGAGGAGATACTTGGTTAATCAAACATGGCTGCCTTTGTCATTTGTTGCTCCATGGAGGCCCTATATAGCTGAAGAAATCAACTTTCTGTACATTTCTGTACATCGGAGGATTGATGAAAAGTGAATTCAGACCATTGTTTGTTGTATGAATTATGAAATAACTACAGCTATTGTTAAAGATGTGGTAATTGCGTTGTTGGCCCTCACTTGACTTGAAATATGGGACAGATTGAAATGGTTTTGAAATATTAGTTTTGAAATATTAGCCATGATCTAAGACTTATGCCCTATTCTTATTATTTATTTTATTTAGTATATTTTATCCTACTTTTCTCCCTAGTGGAGACCCAAAGCAACTTACAAATAAAAGGCAAAAAATGAACAAGGCTTCCTTGGTTAATGTCTTCCACGTTAATCCATCTGGCTCATGGGCTGTGATCTATGGGCTAAAAACCACAAACCAGGATCCCTTAGGCCCTAGCCTTTCAGCTCATGCCCCCAGACATGCCCAGACTATCAATACCTCTCCCTAAATCCCCATATTTATTCAGTTTCTTTTCACAGGTGGCTACTCCTTTCAAGTGACCCCAGAAGTCCCAGAGTTTTGACGTCACAAAACTCAAAGGTGGGAGAAGGCCTTCAATGTCTTATGATGCCTTCATCATCCAAACTATAATACTGTATTACTTATAATGCCATGGTTAATATTTATTGATTGTCTGATGCTCTTTTTCTAACATAATGTTCTGTTTTACCTGAATACACGTTTTTCCTTTGGTTAAGGGAGAAAAAAATTTGTGGTTTCTGGGGAAGTAACTAGAATCACTTGTGGACAGGGCTGCTTTATCCCCACTTTATCCATGGCTGAGAGCTAGCATGGTGTAGTGGTTAAGAGTGGCGGACTCTAATCTGGAGAACCAGGTTTGATTCTCCACTCCTCCACATGAAGTCTCTTGGGTGACCCTGGGCCAGACAGAGTTCTCTCAGAACTCTCTCAGCCTCACCTACCTCACAAGGTGCCTGTGGTGGAGAAAGCAAGGGAATGTGATTGTAAGCTATTCTGAGACTCCTTACTTAAGGCAGAGGAAAGCAAGATATAAAAACCTATTCTTTTTTTCTTCATCCCCTGGACAAAAACAGCATTTTTCCAGAGTCCAATATGCATTGAGAGAGACAGACGCTGTACAGGACAACACATGTAGGAAGGAGCGGCACCAAACACACTGACCCAACCCTCGTTTGGGACACAGCAGATTGTCCAGCTCCTTCCTATGAACAGGCAACCAAATGTGGGCAATGCACCTATGCATATACAAGCTGTACATGTGTAGGCACCATTTCTGTGATTAGGATCACTGGAAAAAAGTAGTCCTGGTTATGGAGAGGTTTTTATGTGAATTGGGTGCCTGTGCTTATGTTTGGGTAAAAGTATATAAGCAGGGCCAGAGCCAGTGTTTTAGTATTGCTCCTGCTCTGTGTGTGTACAGGAGATGGAGCCCATATAAATGCAGGTTGGATAATTGTAGGGTGCTGTGCCCATGTTTTGGTGAATGCACAGAAGCCAGGGCCATCATACTCAGTCCCATTCTCTCTCTTTCTGTGTTTACCGATCCATGAATGTGGGACCAGAGGGAGGGGAGGAGAAGGTAGTGTATGTAGACTTTCTGAGAAGTTCCCAATTGCAGTCCTAGCATCTCCTGTTAAAAACCATCTTCAGTAGACTTTTTGTGCAAGAGACCCAGACAGCCACAGTTGGAATCAACGATACTGAGCTAGATGGGCCAATTGTTTGTGTATAAGGGAGCTTTTAGGTAAATTTGTAGATCCCAAATGTATCTAAATGGTACACTGGGGTGTATTTTCTTATCATGGTCTTAGGGGCCATGTGTATCTAACAGTAGCATAGGAACAAGCCTTAGGTGAGTGTATAAAGAATACCTCAAGATGAATCTATCTGTTGTTCTTGGATTTATATTAGGTATGTAGATTTTTTTGTGACTATCTTTAAAAATCAACCATTAGCTATATTACTGATGAGGAAAACACCTTAATTAATATATCTAATTCTCAATGTGGTTAGACTTGTGGATGCTTAAATCCAGAAATTGGAACCATGAACAGACAAGACTGTTCTTTCTAGAAATCCGGGGGGGAAATGCTTCAAGTTTGCAGAAAAATCTGAAATCTTTAAAAAAAACACCCAACACTGGAAGGTTATACCCCCCAAAATAACAGAAGCAGTTAAGGAACTAAGGCCCTTAGTGGCCTTTTTTAGACAATCACACAAGACTGCCAACATTCAAGGATTGGTTTCTGTCAGCAGAAGGCAGAGAAAGAGGAGCAGGGGCCTTTCCAAGGCTGTTTTGGCCTCTGAGGATGAACTCATTTGGCTTTTTTTGAGGGAGAACTCAGGGTCAGCAGTAACCACCAGGCAACTTGATACCATGTAACTTGTGTGACTTACCCAGGTCTGGGTGTACCCCCAGGCCATTGTGGGGTAGTGGTTAGAGTTTCAGATTAGGATCTGGGAGAGCAAGGTTCAAATCATCAGGCTGTCATGGAAGCTCACAGGGTGACCTTGAGCCAGTTACACACAGGTTGTTGTGAGGATAAAATGGAGGAGAGGAGCATGATGGAAGCTGCTTTGGGTCCCCATTGTGAAAAGAGTTTGGTATAAGTGAAGTAAATAAAAGGAAGGTAGGTTGGTGGGAAGGAGAGAAGGAAGCAGGGAAAGGTGAGGATATGGTGGTTGCCAGCAGCAGGGAAAAAGGAAGCAATATGGGGAGTGGATACAGGGAGAAATAAGGTTCCTATTGCAAATTCTTGCAGGTTCCCCACTACACAACTGGGCCTGGCCCAGTGACCAGCATTGTGCAACCAGGCCATAGTTTTTCTGGTCACAGGTTGCCAGGAAAGGGAAGGAGGAAAGGCTGAAGGCTGGTGGGGGAGGGGCAGATAAAGGTAGGTGGCTGGTGAGTGGAAAGGAGAGAAAGAAGCAGAAAAAGAACTCTGGGCAATGGGGCTTTCAGAGAAGGGAAAGAGGAAGCGGGGGGGGGGGATGGGAGAGAAGGGAAAATGAGATGCCCTCTACAAGTCTTTGTGGGTCGCCCACTAGTAAAATATAATTGCACTCTAGAACAATCCTCATTAAAATTAAAGGGCAATAAGCTATAATTTTTGTAAAGTAACTTCTCATTTTCTCCATACCACCAATTGCTGAAAGCTCTCCAAGTACTTCCCTCGCAAAGTGCTAAGGAACAAAATAATTGCATAATTAGTAATGAGTCTCACATGTTGTGGAACTTTTTTTAAAACCCAGAGCAAGTACACCATGTTTCATTTCACTCATCTAAAGTGGCATACTCTATTTTTTTATAGAGAAAATCTACTTCTAATCTACTCATTGCTATATCATGAAGTTGTTAAAGATGCAAAGAAGAGTCTCTACCAGACTGCCTCCACCCAGCAGGAGCAGCAAAGGCAGTGGACTCATTAGTTACCCTACAAGGGCTTTTCCTTTGTGTTTCTCAGACAACTGCTCACCATTCCATATGGCAATGGCTCTTGGAATTGACTGGAGTTCCCAAAATAGCTTATGATATGGCAATGGGATTTGCTGTGTGAAGAAGAAGGCCAAAAATTCCACAGATGGTATCCAAATCTTTAAGAGTGCCTGTCATGACCTCCACTGAACCGGCTCTGGACTCTTACTCAGAGGAGGAGCCTGAAGAGCCAGAAACATGGCCTAGGGGAGAGCAGGGAATTCCAGGAGCCCCTGCATGGTAAATGCCTAGAGTTGCCAGGTCCCTCTTCACCACTGGTGGGAGTTTTTTGGGGTGGAGGCTGAGGAGGGCAGGGTTTGGGGAGGAAAGGGACTTCAATGCCATAGAATCTGATGGCCAAAGTGGCCATTTGCTCCAGGTGAACTGATCTCTTTCGGCTGGAGATCAGTTGTAATAGCAGGAGATCTCCAGCTAGTATCTGGAGGTTGGCAACCCTATAGATGACCTGGTCTGTCAGTTCCAGGCTGAGGAGCCTGCAGTTGGAGCTCCTCCACTAGGACTTCCTTCTGTCCTCCCGGGTTCTGGGACACCTAAGTGCCAGGCCAGAATCTGGTCCACCAGGATCTGCCTCCACCCAGCAGAGGCAGCGGGCTTGTGCTAAGATAGCCCAGTGGAGATGCTGTTCTAGGCTTGCAGCCTGCTGGGCCAGATTATGGTTCCAGTGGATGTGATCCTTTGCAGGCTCCTGGCCCCAGTTAAGCCTGAGCAAGATTGGGTTTCAGGTGCTTCTTCCAGACCAGGTGGAGCTGCTTCCCTCTCAGCCTATTTAAACCTTGGGCTGGGAGAGAATTGGGCTGGATCAACCAGTCCACTAGGTGTAAGCCTGGCCAGCCCCAAGGGTCCAGTACCACTTGAGGAAACCTGACTGGCACTGACTGCAGAGTATGGGACAGTGCCTGAAGTGGTTCTCTAGATCTGGTCTATACATAGTAAAGCTAGACTCTGATATATGTGTGTGTAAGTATAGATCTATGCATCAGATGCAGATACAGCAGGTGTCCTCAGCATGACCAACTTTTTTTTTTTTGCTCTTCTCTCTGTTGAACATACTACTTCTTTCTGGATTCACATCCATACACAGTTCAAATGCAGGATATAACCTTTCAAACTCTACGTGCCTGAGACCTGGGTATTTGAAGGACTGCCATTATGAACCTACATGGTTGATGAGGTCTTCTTCAGAGACTCTCTACTCACGTGCCTGGTGTAACCTGATAACCATGACAGGAACAACTCTTTTGGTGATGGCACCTCAGTTATGGGACACATTCTTCATAGCCTTCTTAAGAGACCACCCAAGTTTTGTAAACATTGGGTCAGGGGGTCCCGAGATATGGCTCCCCCCTTTTTTCTTTCCAAGGCTGCAGGGGGCGCATTTTTGGTGGTACAGACCCCAAACTTTCAACGGAGCTTCAGATGAGCCTTCTTAAAAGACCCCCCAAGTTTTGTAAACATTGGGTCAGGGGCCCCCGAGATATGGGCTCCACCCCTTTTTCCTCTCCCCCCTTTTCCATTTCCGTGGCTGCAGGGAGTGCTTTTTGGGGGGTGCAGCCCCCAAACTTTCAGCATAGCTTCAGACAACCCTTCTTAAGAGACCACCCAAGTTTTGTAAAGATGGGTTCAGTGGGGGCAGAAATATCGGCTCCCCCCTTTTCTCTTTCCGTGGCTGCAGGGGGCGCATTTTTGGGTGTGCCGACCCCAAACTTTTAGCGGAGCTTCAGACAAGGCTTCTTAAGAGACCACCCAATTTTGTAAACATTGGGTCAGGGCCCCCCGAGATATGGGTTTTCCCCTTTTCCCTATTGGGATGAATGGATCACCCTCGAGAGATGCATACATAGGGATCTCATATTGGATACAAATGGAATCATATTGGACTACCCAGCCTCCCAGCCCCTCCTGATGGAACAGAAGACAGCCACAGTAAGACCCCTTATCTACCCTAGGCCTAACTTGGCACCCACTGGAGATGGGATAGCTCCAAACAGGGTGAGAGGGCAAGATCAGGCCTCATTCATGACTCCCCACCAAGGACAAAGCCAGGTGCAAACCTCACAACAATAGGAAAGGTATCACCTCCTTTGCATTTGTGTTCATGCTCTCCTTGAAATAGGTATGCTAATCGCACCAGAGTTTGGAATCGATAAAATTCCCTTCAGGCTCCCAGAACCCTCCTCAAGGCAGGAGGGCCAGGTAATCTCAGCAACACGCTCTGTCTTTCTTGGGAACAGGTCCTAGAATATCTTTCCCCATCTAAAAATCTATGGCAGATACTTAACTGTACTTAATCATAATCACTAGGGCAGTGGTTCCCCTGGCAGCCCATTTCAATAAATTGTACCCCTTATATTACAAAAAAATGTTTGTAATTAATATAGTTGCTGTTATTTCAAATGCCTTTCCCCACCATTATTCAATTTTTTTCACAAACCCCTAAATGTTCCGGTTTGTACCCATGTAGGTATGCGTACCCCAGGTTGGGAATCACTGCACTAAGGTATTGTCTCACACTTTCCCTCGTCTTCTGTCTTTTTCTTACTCAAGTAAGTAATCCAATCCAGAAGCAATCAGCCTTTGTCCAGTCCTGATGACCACCATTACCAGTGAAGTCACCCTGTTCCAGGGCAGAAATTGGGTTTAAATATAGCCACCATTTGCTATGGTTCCTTATACTTTGTTTTGGATCCAAACACTGTGTCCCACACTTTGCTGTGTGGCTTCTTCCTAGCGAGAGATGCTGGTCATTGATCGCTCCAAGCAGCTGCTCCCCCAGACGTCGGTCGTCCTTCTCCTCTGACAGTAACTATACAACTTCCCTCTATCCCTTTTACCTATAGATCTTGTGTGTGCGTTTATGCTCTTATATCGTGTTTTGTGTTTGCTTGTACCCCTTTTAAACCCCTTCAATTCAACTGTTTTCTTTTGATACAAACGTTTCTCTACTGAAAGCTTTCCCCCCTGATTTGCTCATCCCTTATATACATTGGGCTAAGATTCAGCTGTGAAATCCTCTCGTAGTGCTGTAAGTGTTTCCATAGCTAAATTCCCCACTAAAACCAGGAGACCCCCTCTAATCCCCTTAACACTTAAAACAACTTACTTGTATATCTAAACAACATAATGCATGAAGAAGCCCTTGGGGTCGACTCAAATTGCCCTGATCAGTAGTGTTAGTCCAGAAGGCACGCACTGACTCTGAGAGCAGCCCAATCACTTGAGGAGGCTTATTCTTCCTAAGTCTGAATGTCTTTCTATGAATACAGCCTTAGGTATCTGACTGTTTAAGAATTGTTTGAGTGCTGTAACAGTCAGATACCTAAAGCTGCAGTGGGGTGACTGCATTGGGACTACTTTGGTTTAAGCAAGTTGGCGATGGTAACCTAACCAAAAAAGCAGATAGGATGCAGCTGTGAAATGGATCCTAGTGATACATGCAGGGTATTTCATCCCATGTTGCTCCCTGGACCATCCTTATGGCTAAGTGTGATCCCTTCATGATCACTGGTGGTTGCACCTCAGGCTGCATATCCAGACACAATTGAATATTGTGCTATCATTGTACTATACCAATAATTTGCATCTGGAATTGGATGTCCACACAGGACTAGTCAGTTGCCAATAATTGCAGTAGTTTAATGATAGTGCAATGTCCAATGGTGTCTGCATGCAGCAGTTCAGATTTGCCATTTTTGGTTTGGGAATGTCTCCATAGTAGAGGATTACTTCTTTTAGAGGTCCTTCCTCATACATAAGCACTAAGCTAAGAGCATGGAAAGGTGCCATATGAATAAGTGGTCACTGATTCTGAAGTTTCAATTGTCAAGTGCATGGGCTCAAAAAGACTAACTCGAAGGTTCTGTCCATCTAATAGGACTACTGCATTCACAGTAAATTAAATGGATCCAGTGGTGCCTTCAAGAACAAACTTTTTTTAAAAATTCCATCATAAGCTTTTGTGAGCCAAAGCTTATGCTGTGATAATAATATTAGTTTATGAGATGGCATTGGACCATTTAACCTTGCTGCCAAAGACTAGCAGGGCGACTCCTCAGGAAATACCTTCTAACAGTAATGTATGGTATGGCTGAATGCCAAAGCTAGCTAGCATCTACCTGAGAGAGACTCTACACGGGGCAAGGACATTTGTGAAGACCAGCACTATCAACTCATGGATCGGTGTTCTAGAATTAAATATCTTCACTCTAGCACCCGATAATGAAACATGTGTCTATACCAGAGTATGAGCAACCGACAAACTGCTTTAGCACTGAGGCACAGATGGATTGGCAGTATTTATTTATTTATTTGACATATATGCTGCCCTTTCCCGACTTTCAAGTCAGGCTCATGTACAGATTGCAAGCCAAACTAAAGGGATGATACAGTGCAGGAAATGTGCAGCCTGTAGGGCCCTGTCTTCAGACTGTAAATGCTGTGGGACTAGGGTTGCCAACCTCCAGGTACTAGCTGGCGATCTCCTGCTATTGCAATTGGTTTCCAGCTGATAGAGGTCAGTTCACCTGGAGAAAATGGCTGATTTGGCAATTGGACTCTATGGCATTGAAGTCTCTCCCCTCCCCAAACCCCGCCCTCCTCAGGCTCCACCCCAAAAAACCTCCCGCTGGTGGTGAAGTGGAACCTGGCAACCCTATGTGGGACAGGAACCCTTCTTTGCATAGACTTTGTGTGCTTTTGATCTTGGTAATACAAATACAACTGAAAACAAGAAGTGGAAGAGGTGAATGGGAACATTTAGTGATCCTAAACCAAAGCTGTAAAATGGCTCAGCAGCAATCAACTGTTCCTTTCATTAGATCATTTCAAAAAGACATCTGTTTCCTTTGAGTCAGGACAGTCTCAGGAATGAGGTTAGCAATGTTTTCATGTTTCTTTGTCTTCTGTATGGCTTGTTCTATAGACATGAGGCTGCTTAACTTTTGTTTACCAGGAGGGGGAGTGGGAGGATTGCACAGTACAAGGGAACTCTTCAGGCACTGGTAATTCTCTTTAATTGAAACCAGAGGGCTTGTGCTGTCATCACTGAGCCGAAAGACAAAGCAGGCATGATTGAGTTGAATGAGGAAGGCTAGTGCGTATGCGTGCATGGAGACGCTGAGAATGAAAGGGGGAAATAATACAGTCAGCTACTCATTTCGGGGGCTACAGCCGGCTTCTTTGTATACAGTGTGCTATTTATACCAAACCGAGAACTTTGACAAAAGATGCTTGATCAAAGAAAGAAATGAGAACAGAAAAAGTTGAGGTCGTTCAAGAGGGCCCATGGCAGAAACTATGAGGCATTCAGGAAAAGTGTCATGCTAGTCATGCAGTACATTCATGCTAGGGCTGTTGTTCTTCCCATCCACCCTCCTTGTCTTTGTGGTACAAAAGGGCTGCCGGTCTTGTCTCCCTGTCATTGTCTAGTTTCTTGTTAGAGAAGCACGCTGTAGCTCTGGGCTGAAATATTATCCAGAGGCAATGATACAGCTATCCATGATGCACATAAACATGCCCTAGTTTAATTCTTTTTATTATCATTGTTCAGAATATCATTCATTGTTGATGAAAGCAGTTAATGGTTCACTAAAAGTTAAAACACATGTAAGAATAATATCACTGTAAGCATGTCCTTGGTTATGTAAAAGTAAGTTTTTGCATAGCCTGGCATTGATGGCAGATAACAGGATTTTATTTAGAAAATGTTTATGCTGCCTCTTGGTAGATCTTGTTAATGTGGCTTACACCGAAAGAAAAAATAAAATAATAAAAATACATAAAATATCAATATTAATAAAACAAGCCTTGAATTAGATTAGTGGTGCTTTATATCTGGTTGCCATCCTGCCTGTAGGCGATGGAGACTGAAGGAAACAATTTTGTAGCTTGAATGTCAGAGAAAGACAATTAAGAAGTCTGTAGCTAACTGGTGGGCCCCATGGCAGAGTGGTAAGCTGCAGTACTGCAGTCAAAAGCTCTGCTCACTACATGAGTTCAATCCCTACAGAAGTCAGTTTCAGGTTGAGGTCGGCTCAAGGTTGACTCAGCCTTCCGTCCTTCCAAGGTCAGTAAAACTAGTACCCAGCTTGCTGGGGGTAAAGTGTACACGACTGGGGAAGGCAATGGCAAAACACCCCATAAACATAGTCTGCCTAGTAAACATCGGGATGTGACATCACCCCATGGGTCAGGAATGACCCGATGCTTACACTGGGGCCTACCTTTACCTAGCTAACTGGTACAAATCCATCCAGGGAACTGCATGATTGTTGTTGCTTTATTGGGGGGTAGAGTGTTGGAAATAGTCCTGTATTAAGTGTTAGCATTACCTTTCTGAATATCCAGCTTTTTTGTCCGATATTTGTAAATAAACAGATACGAGAAAGTTACCATAAGTCTCAGGTGGAGACTGGGTGGACCAAATAGCCCTGTCCCTGCTCCATCCCATTCCCTAGCCCCAGCTCCTCACCTGATGGAGAGCTGGGACCAGTCATACAAAGCTGCAGCTGCTGGCCTCCCTTGGTTCATGGCTGCCCAACCATTCCCTTCAGCAGCCACCCTAGGACAGCACCACCAGGGCCAATCACCATTGGTGCCAGTTGGGCAAGGCTGGGCCAGCAGTCAGCAGTGACAGGGCAAGGCTGGAGACTGCGCTGCCTACCCCTGGGTGGTTCAGAATCAATAAACATCTTAATACTCATACACTCAAATTACAGAATTCAATAACATAGATAGAAGATAGTCTACACTCTAAATACTCCGAGCTCCAAAATTCATGAGTATGTATCACAGCACTCTGAAACAAAGGTAGAGCAGCTGAAACCTGCCCAAATCTGTGGTTGCAGATGCTGTTGTAGCTTGCTCAGAAGAGGAAGAATTCAGGTTTGTGAACTTGCCCATGGCAAAACCTTGTGCTGTTGTTTTGTACTATTGTGAGTTTCAGCATAGGTGTTCTATTTTGGTATACCTCTGGGTGGTGGCAGCATCCTCTTCAGCCTTCTTGACTCCTGGGCTAGGAGGGAGCTAAGATGCCCACCAGAATTTTAATCAGTGGCCGTCCCTGATAAACCTCCAGTATTTTCTCCCCTTGAAGAAATCAACCTTGTAAAAAAAATGAACACAAACTTTCCTACTTGCTTGGAGTCATGGGGACTATCAAATGGTCAATTCAAGTGCCCAGTTTATTAACTAGAAGCACTGCATGTCAGAACCATGGACCTGTGATTGTCAACAAATGCCACCATTTCAGAAGAATTAGCCTTTTGTGGCTTTCATCTAATAACCAAATAAATTAAACTTTCTTGTCTCCTCAGATAAGGTGACTGCCAGGTAATCGCCAAATGACGGTTGTAGCTAAAAATAGCAGACTTTGTAGTGTGTGGACTTATTCTCTGGGTCCCATGACTTGAACAGTGAGCCTAATGTGGTCAGCTGGAGGGAATCCTTTGTCCAGTGCTCCTAAAATATTGTTTCTTCATCAATGCAGAGCATAAGTGACTTGTTTCTGCAGATTTGTGTGATGTGCCTTGTTAATATATGCAGTCAACATGCTAATGATGTGAGACCAAGCAGAAAACTAGACTGACAAAAGCGAGCAGGGGTTGGTAACACAGAGACACTGCTTATCACTGTGAAGCAGGAAACAGCTCTGCAGAGGAAAGGGTCTACTGCATAAATAAGTCCAAACACATCCAGCAAACAGCCTTTCCTCTTCTTTCCTAGCCTTTCTGCCCCAGGCGCCAAATTTCATTTTACTCAACTTAGCCAAGCCATGGCTGCTGGAGATGCCATCACACTGGCCAGCGATTGCTGAAATCAGTTTTTGCCCAAAGCCAAATTGCCTTGGAAATTAAATGTTCTCCTGCCACACAAGGACTGGAGTTCTCTAGGCTAGAACAGAAGCTGTCTCCAACAGGAGAAAGCCCAGTCTTCCTGATAACAGAAATGCAATTGTGGAAGGAGGAGATATGGCACTGCTTTTCCTATCAAAGGCTGAACTGGCTTTGTTTCTAGCAGAACTGGGACAAGCAACTCAATGACTTTCAATTCTCACTTCAGAAAACCATTTTGCCTGAACAATCTTGTTTGCGAACATAGGGAGTAAATAGGTCAAGGCAAGATTCCAAGACCTCAAGCCATGAATCCAAAAATTTGGCTGTACTATTCAGCTACTACAGCAACTGCTGACTAGCTAAGGACAGGTCCTGTGAATATCTACATAGTAAAACTGAGCTAGAATTTCATGGAACCCAAAATGGATCTTGTGCCTCATATCCCACCTCTAGGAAATAAAAGATTGTAACAATAAGACTGTGTGTTATTATCTGTTAGTTTAATAGGGTTGCCAGGCCCCTCTTCGCCACTGGGAGGAGGTTTTTGGGGTGGAGCCTGTTCAAGCCTGGGGAGGGCGGGGTTTGGGGAGGGACTTCCATGCCATAGAGTCCAGCTGCCAAAGCGGCCATTTTCTCCAGGTGAACTGATCTCTATCGGCTGGAGATCAGTTGTAACAGTGAGGTCAATTATTCACTCAAAAAATTGCTGCTCTCTTGAGGCGGAGTAAAAAAAACAACGAACTTAAAAGGTTATTCATGGAATCGAATCTAATTCATAAAGCCCGATGTAGCTTGGATTACTCATGAGAAAAAGGCCGCAGCATTTGACAGCGGTTGTGTCTGCCTGACCGTTCAGCCCTCCTCCTGCCGACAAGCTCACTGTTGAGGCCTGCCCCCACCTCCGTCACAACTCGGCCCATTGCAGCTCCGTAGAGGAGAGGGGGAAGGAGAGGTCCTATCGGGCTCCAAACCGCTCGACTCCACTTTCATGCAACCGAATGCATGGGGAGTTCTGCCTTGGATTTGCCGCTCTCTGGATGCACATTTCCCCCATCCAAATTCTCAAAACTCAACAATAAGCCCCTAATGCAGAGTTTTGAGAATTTGGATGGGGAAAATGTGCATCTAGAGAGAGTGGCAAATCCAAGGCAAAACCTCCCCTGCGTAAATGGCCCTTGTCTCCCTTTCTGCTTTGACTCGGCATGGTTTCCCCCCCTTCCCTTTCAGCTTTGGATTCTTTTTCCCGTTGACTTCTGTTTTCTGCTTCTGTCCGCTTTCCTTGTTTCTCTTTTAGTTCCCCCCCCCTTTTTGATGGTGTGTCCTGACTTGTTGCTTCACCCCCCTTTGGAATAGTTCTTTTCACTTCTCCCCTCATGATTTACGCTCGCGCTCCTTTTTTTTCTTCACCTCCACCTCTTTGTTTCCCCCTTATTTTTTCTTTCTTCATTAGTGCAGCAGCCAAAGCGCCCAGGGCCATTTATGCATGGGAGGCCACACATCTCTTGTAATCTTGCCGTAGAGATTTGGATTTGGTATGGCACTCAAGTGCAGATCTAGTGGCCGTGCAAAGCGCACGAAAAGGGGCGGGCTTCTGGTGGGAACAAAAAAAGAACTCTTGGCCAATAGCCGCCCCTGTGGGTGGGGAGACGTAGGAGAGGGAGGAGACATTTGCCAGGATGGGCGGGGAGAAGAAATCCGACTCCAAGAGTTTTTCATGGGACCCTCCGGCAGAAAGGGCGAGGCAAAGGGAAAGATCGTAGCAACACAGGTTTGAGTTGCTGCTGGTTTGCTGCGAATTTTATGGGCTACCTCGGGGCAGCTGTGAAAAATCGAAAATAAGGTCCGGACCAACAAAGCATCGAAACCGCAGCAAACAGCCATGAATAAATGACCTGAGAGATTTCCAGCTAGTACCTGGAGGTTGGCAATCCTAATTCCATTTTATATTTAGACTGGTGTGTTTGGGGAGCAGGGGGCAGGGTCCAAAAGCCTGTTGCCCAAATATTGGAAATTATGTGTTTGGGGGTGGTGGTGGAAATTAAGGTTTATTTTGTGTTCTGGGACCTGCTTTAGAGAAAAAGAAATGGGGGAGATGGGAATATTTCTGTTTTCAGCCATTTTTTGGTCTCTGTGCATCTGTATATGGGGGACAGGAGATAAAGTTGATTCCCCAAATATGGAAAGTGAGGTGATTCTACTATCTGGACCCTACTTCTTCCAAATAAGTGCTTCCATATTTTCAGGCCAGGGTATCAGAGAAGCCAGTATTTACTCTGGATTCTGTCAGTAACGTGGAGCATCCTACTGAGTATCCAATATGTGAGTGGTGTAGGCTAACAAAAAATGTTTGGCAGATAAGGTTACTTATCAGCATCAGCAGCTCTTTATGTTCTCTATAAATGTACTCAACAATTTTTGTACTATCTTATTCTATTTTCTGAAAGAGTACTGAAGCACAGTGAAATGAAGCAAACCTGCCCAAGATGACAGGAAAACAATGGCTTCAGAAGCACCTAAGACAAAATAAGTAAGTTCTCTCACATTACTTCTTTTTAATTGACTGTCAACTGTTACATGACTGATCACAGACAGCATCATAGATAAAAAAAACATCATGTCTTGAAAATTTAAATCTTCACTTCACTCTGGTTAGGGACTCCCTCCTTTCTACCTTTGGTCCCACTCCCATCTATTCCATCTCACCTTCCAGTCCCCATTTCGGGCATCCCTTCACCTATCTTCTCTCTTTGAATGGGTTTGTTCTTGACTAGTGAAGAGGGAAAAACACAGTTTAGAGTAAAAGTAACTTAACTGGGTATCTAAGTTAAAGTAATACTGCCACAATCTGGGATTGTGCAAAGTGAATGTTTTTATTGGGTTCTATTTTGTTTTTTGGGGTTGGGGAATGTTATGGTATACCCCAATCTTGTCAGATCTTGGAAGCTAAGCAGGGTCGGTACTTGGATGGGAGACCACCAAGAAAGACTTTGCAGAGGTAGTCAATAGCAAACCACCTCTGCTTAATCACTTGCCTTTAAGAGCCCTATGGGGTCTCCATAAGTCAGCTGTGACTTGATGGGACTTCACACACACACATCTTGCCTTTTCATACGGACTCCTTGCTTTGTAGTTTGTCTCTTGAGCAAGGTAATAACATTACTTGCTGGTTAAGTGCCTGTGTCTCTTCCATCTTTTCTTTATTTGAGATTTAGTGTGTCAAGCTGGGAGCCATGTATACAACAGACTAAAAGTCCCTCTCTTACTCTAGGGCTTGTGTTTCGGGTTTTTCATGCATAGGAGAAACTCTCACATGACTGGGGGACTGATGTAGGTAACAGTAACAGTTGACAGAGAGAGCAGTATGGCGTTACTTGGGCTGTATTTTCTCCTATGAAGGGAATTGTGTTCAATTGGACAAAAATAGTACTAATGATGACAAGAAAAGATTACAACTCAAGATAGATAAAGAGATAGAGAACACCTAGCTATTTTTAAATGAGTTGAAGTCTCCAGGACCATTCCTTTAATACATCCTTAGGCATTAAAGGGACTTGCTGATGTTCTTTCAGAGCCTTTCTCTGTGTTTTTGATAGCTCTTGGAGGGGTGAGTTGCCATCAGATTGAAGGCCAGCAAATGTGTTCCTTATTTTTTTAAAGGGCAAAAAAGAGGATACAGGAAATTATAGGCCAGTTAGCTTTACATTAAAACCAGGAAACATACTCGAGCAGATTATACAGCAGCCCTTGTGTATTGTGTAAGCATTTTGAAAGCAAAGCAATAATGATTAGAAACCAGCATGAATTTGTCAAGAATAAGGCCTACTTTAAATAAGTATCTTCCCATAAAGTACACATAGAGACTATAACCAGTCCATTGCCTTCTGCTGGAACTGGTATAGACACCTATAAAGACATACCTTTTGCTATTAAATTGTAATAATACAGGTGATTTATGCATTTTCCAGCAATGATTATGTTATTCTGGAACAATCTCTGCAAAGAAGTTGCTGGCTCTTTTTAGGAAACTGGTAAAAAATGTGAAATCTAGCAGGTGCAGGGGTCGGGGTTGTCATTTTATGTAAATCGATTTTACTAGCTGACAGTAGGCTGTTTTGATTGTGTATTTAATGTTTAGGGGTTCTAATTTTAATTGTTTTGATACTGACTTTTTGCATTGTGTTTCTGTGAGCCAACCCAACGATTTTTTGGAACTATGTAGTGGAATAACAAACCCCAAATTTAATAAAAAATAATTATCCCATGGTGTTTAAGTTTCTCAATTCCTGTGCTGTGAAACGAGGACAGTAAATGCTGTCTTTCCCAGATTTTTTCCTTGCCATTTTTGCTAAGACTTCAAATGCTTAGCCATGTGCTCTCACCATGCAGGCTTGCAGTGTCTAGTACAGTGAGTCCTTCATCTTAGCTGGAACCTCTGGCAATGATATGCTTTCTCATCCAAGAACATGGGGCACGACTCAGTAAAAATAAAACCGTAGGAAGCCACAGTCCTTTAAAGAGCCAGCAGCTAGAAGCAGTAAACTAAATACCATCTATATGGGATAGTTTTAGACTATAAACTGCAATTAAGAATTAGGGGGAAATCACAGCCAATCAAAATAAATATTCCTTCTTCAGTTCAAAGTTTAGGGGCATCTATATTTTGCCATAGCTCCCATTTTATAGAGATCAGGAATTAGTATTGCTGTGTGGGGGGTGGGGAGGAGGAAGATAGATAGATAATTTAAAGGGGAAGAGGAAGAGTTGGTTTTTATATGCCGACTTTCTCTACCACTTAAGGAAGAATCAAACTGGCTTACAATCACCTTTCCTTCCCCTCCCCACAACAGACACCCTGTGAGCGAGGTGGGGCTGAGAGAGCTCTAAGAGAGCTGTGACTAGCCCAAGGTCACCCAGCTGGCTTCATGTGGAGGGATGGGGATACCAACCCGGTTCACCAGATTAGTGTCCGCCACTCATAGGGTTGCCAACCTCCAGGTACTAGCTGGAGATCTCCTGCCAATAGAGATCAGTTCACCTGGAGAAATTGGCTGCTTTGGCCACTGGACTCCATTGCCATTGGAGTCCCTCCCCTCCACAAACCCCACCCTCCACAAGCTCCACCCCAAAACCTCCCACCCCTGGTGTAGAAGGACCTGGCTACCCTAGCTGCTCATGTGGAGGAGTGGGGAATCAAACCCAGTTCTCCTGATTAGAGTACCCTGCTCCAAACCATCACTTTTAACCACTACACCATACTGGTAAAGTTGTTCATGGTCTGCAGCACTTCTATTTTGATATTTTGTGATGGCTCTGCCTCCTGAAAAAGCCATTTGTGACAGTGCCCACCACCCTGTACGAAGATTCTAGAGGTGGCAGCAGGGTCAAAAAAGTTGGGGACCCCTGGTTTGATCAAATTCATTATACTTCCTTGCACAATTAGACTGTTTACTTACAAACATTCCCCCATCTACCACTGCCATAAATTTTAGCAGGCCCCTAGTGGTAAAAATTATCAGTGTGACATGTCCAAGCTGAGACTTACTATGTAGTTTTCTCTGTGTGCCTCAATATCACCCATGAATCCAGCAATCTAATCTGAAGCTTGCCTTGTATGTAACTGAGGGAGTTCAAGCAAGGCAAGTTCACCTGGATATTGTGTTTGTATTGCTGTTATTTCTTGCCTATATATAGGGTTGCCAGGTACCTTACCTCCTCCGGTGGGAGGCTCGTCTTGTTAAGTGTGTGTGCACACGCACGCCGACGCTCGCGGATCACTTCTGGTTTAGAACTGGAACTGCCGCATCACAAAGGGCCTTTACCTCTTAGTTTGAGTGGTAAAGCGGCCCTTTACCACTCAAACTAAGAGGTAGAAGGCCCCTTGCGAGGCAGAACTTCCGGTTCTAAACCGGAAGTGACACGCATGGTATGCACGCGTGCATGCATGTCTGCCTGCCGACCCTCAGGTGGTCGGCAGGTAGAGGGGGAAATTGCCGGGGGTTTGCCCACCACCAGCGGGCACCTGGCAACCCTACCTATATAGCTGTGCCTTTAAAGCAGCTTGATATATGAAGAAAATCTTTTCACATACTCTCCAACATTTCACAGCTGAAAATAGGAACACAATTGCAAGTCCCTGTATTCCCATAACAAGGACTACTGCTTGAATTCCACCCAATACACATTGCTCTATGTTTACTGAACATTTACTCTGTAATAGTTCTGCAGTGTTTTAAAATCTGATGTGTTTTCTAGGTGCCTTAAGAGTCTATATGCTTGTGTTTATATACACGAGTATTCTCAAAATACGTATCTACCTACTACTAGGGTTGCCAACCTCCAGGTGGTAGCTGGAGATCTGCTATTACAACTGATCTCCAGCCGATAGAGATCAGTTCACCTGGAGAAAATGGCCACTTTGGCCATTGGACTCTATGGCATTGAAGTCCCTCCCCTCTCCAACCTTGCCTTCCTCAGGCTCCACCCCAAAAACCTCCCACCAGTGGCAAAGAGGGACCTGGCAACTCTAATGGTGTGTATACATGGAGATCATGGCTGCACATCAAACTGGATTGTCACATTAAAATCAATGAGACAGACTTCCAGGGATACATGCTTGGTATTATTCTATAAATATCTGTGTATATGAACTTCGCAATGACTGCATTATTTCCCAAGATGAATGTTGCCGTCCCTTCGCTTGCTTATTCCTAGTGAACTGACAGTACAGTTAAGCTGATCGCTAATCTACCGTTCCTGTTCAGCCTGTTACCCCATAATATAATATATGCATTTAAAATTAGGATTAAAGAAAATAAAACAAAATCAGGGTAATAAAGTACATTTGTGACCATGTTTCTAATGATGGATGCACCACCCTGGATGCCAAGGCTAACCACCCCATTCCCATTTTGTTGCTGTGTCCCAGCTGTTACACCTCCCTGCATCTCACAAGTCTAATGACATTCCTCTGTTCTGCCGTTCAATATGGATGATGAGAAAACCGAGAGGCCATCCATTGCCTTGTTCTTCACAATGTCTTGTTCCCTTCCTTCGCCCAATCCTTCGCCCCACGTCCTCCCTGTTTTTGATGAGCCACATTATTAACACCAGTGATGAGGGTTTGTTCTGTATCATCTTGAAAGGTCCAAGGGCGGCCGCTTTAATTGCTGGAATCTTCACAGAGGGTGTTAACATTTATTAAAGTCAGTTTCTCTGATTTCCTTTTAATGAAATGACTACTGTGTGTAGGAGATAACATTAGGATCAGTTGGTGGGGGAACTCACAGAAGGCTTAAAATAATCGGGCTGAGAAAGGGTGGGGAGGAATTACTCTGCAGCTTCACTTGGCATCAAGAAACCATGAAAATCTTTTTGCGGGGAAGGCCAGGCATGGCTGAGGCTTTGCATTTTATTTTTAAATGCCCGTCTTGAAAGTAGTTTGAGAAGTTATTGAAAAGGCAGCTAAGCTCAGTAAAAATAGCATGTGCTTGGATGGAGCAGTGATGGCATTTGGCATTTTCTTTCTTTAAAAAAAAAGAGAACTTTTTTTGATTAATTTATATTCCTACTATGCCCAGGAGGGAAATAGCTTTAAAGAAAATAGTAAGACACCTATAGGACTGGTCTCAGAAGGCTGACCATATTAAAAATTCTGCCTTCTATTCCCCCCTCTCCCCATCCCAAGAATGCAGGTTCAGAGAATGGCATATTTAGGGCATGCATCTACTTAGACTGATGAAAGAAATAGAATTGTGTGCAGCAGACATTTCTCCAGTGCTCTGTTAATCATGTCTTCATCCCATAATGGGCACCAAAGCTTTCCCTGCATGGCTATGACCATCATTTGTAATAGCAGGAGATCTCCACCTAGTACCTGGCAGTTGGCAACCCTATTGCATATCTTAACCATTCCAATAATAGCCTGCCTTGTATTCCATGCCTGTTCCAATCCCCAGCTGTAAGGGCTCTCTGAGCTCACCAGAATCTATTCACAGCCTACATTTTAGCAGCTGGATCCTCAAATCTTTCGTTGGTGCAGGGCTTAATAGTTCTGTAGTTTTATTTCATCGCTGTATGGCCCATTTTCAAGGACTCCACCCCACCACCCTGTTCTCCACCATTTGGGCCTCGAGGTCCTTGCAAGGGCAGCAAGGCCCTTTGGACCTTGTTGGACGATGCCCTATTGTTGCTGGTTGTGAAGGGGCCCCCATATTAGTTCAAGCTTCAGGGCCCCAAAAATGTAGGTCCGCCACTGCCACCGGCGGGACATTTTTGGGGCAGAGCCTGAGGAGGGCAAGATTTGGCAAGGAGAGGGACTTCAATGCCATAGAGTCCCATTGCCAGAGTGGCCATTTTCTCCAGGGGAACTGATCTATATATCGGCTGGAGATCAGTCGAATTGCAGGAGATTTCCAGCTAGTACCTGGAGGTTGGCAACCCTAGGCCAGTTCCATAGATGGGATGGTTGATGTGTGCCTGCTGTTTTGTTGCATCAGTATGGAAACTTTCAATTTTTCAAAGTGAAGGTGGAATGACCTTGCAAAAATGAGGAATGGATGCAGACCAAATCTCTTACAGGTCATTGTATTCTAGCAGAGTTCAGTACTAGGTGTGACCATGCCAGCACTTCACCAGGAGGTAAGCATCTCATGCTTCTCAACATGTGCTGTAATTTATGATTGTTGAATTCTAGCATAAGCCTTCTGACTTCTTGCATAAGCATGAAGGTTACAGGGGGAAAAGAAGAAAGGAAAAAGTAGCTGTTCAACAATGCCTGGGGTTTTACATAAGAGAGATGAGCTTCTGCTTTTCATTTAAGTAATACTTGAAGGTACTTCAAGTTGCATAAATGTGCAGAACATACCTCAAAACAGTAAACCCTGCACTTTGAGGGAGACAGGGAGGACACATTAACACTGTTGACTTGTTTCTGCTCCTTACTGCTCTCAGTTTTTGAGCACAACTTGCAGTTGTGAAACAATTGCCATGGTCCTTGGCCGCTATAGTTTAAATAAAATGTTTTGAGTAGAGGAGGAGGGAGTTGGGCACCATGGCATGAAGGGACAGCTGTATGCATCTTTAGAAAGAGTTCCACTGGCTAGCAGGTGAAGTGAAAGGGGGAGAAGAGACCAGGAATGAGGTATGCAGGTCACATCTTGCATACATGGAGGACTTGATTTTTCCTCCCCATTATTGTACCAATTTCTTGAAAAGATGCTGTTGAGTATATAGTATATGACACTACATGCTCTAGCAAATTGCTCGTCTGCTTCCTGTTTGTGGCTCACCTAGATTACTCTAGATTGGGCTGATCTATGCACACTAACAATCTCTCCTTCTGGGAGGAATTTGAACTTCAGGTCCTACTGATCAATATCTTTTGTTCTCTGGCTGAAAAATAAAACTATTGTTTGCTTTAAGAGAAAGCTGCATGATTGTATATTGGTGGCCAGGGCTTAACTTTCACTCAGCTTCAGTTTCAGAAGGAATAGGTTGTTTTCATTATTGTTAGGACCTAGTAGTAAAAAGAGTCCATTTAAGCATATGCAGAGTACAGGGTTTAGTTTCTGGTAGAATTCATTCCTAGCCTTGGAGCTTTTTTCTTTGCCAGGCTGAAAACATGTAGTTTGGTGTGTGTGTGTATGTGTTTGTTTGTGTGTGAAATGGCCTCTGAATATTTGTAAGGCTTTCTTTTTTGCTATTTAAAGGTTCCTAGGGGGAGAAATATAGAGCCCAGTGGCACAGAGTGATAAGCTGCAGTACTGCAGTCAAAGCTCTGCTGACGACCTGAGTTCGATCCCAACAGAAGTAGCCAGCTCAAGGTTTACTCAGCCTTCCTTCCAAGGTCAGTTAAATGTGTACTCAGCTTGCTGGGGGTAAAGTGTAGATGACTGGGGAAGGCAATGACAAACCACCCCGTAAACATAGTCTGCCTAGCAAATGTCATGATGTGATGTCATGTCACCCCATGGGTCAGTAATGACCCGGTGCTTGCACAGGGGACTACCTTTACCTTTAGGGGGAGAAAATCAGTTTTTGAGAACCTGCACCTATGAGTGTTTGCTCCCCAATGCCAATTCAAGCCCCACCTTAAAGGCTGATTAAACTGTGAGGGGATTTTTTCCCCAGGACTCTAAGGGCTAGGAAGAAAACAAGCCTGAGCCCAGTTCCTCCTGCCTCTTTAGGCTCTACACGGGGGGTGGGGGGAGGTGGGAGAGCAAATGGCAAGCCCATCAGCCGAATCCCCAGATCTGACCATATGACAGTTTGGGCTTATATTCTGTAGTGCAAATGTGGAGCTGCAGCATGAGGGCACTGCACATACACAGCTTACAACCCAACCATCTTTGCATGGATCTTGAAATGCAAGGTTTTCTTGCATGCCTTGGGAATCTCCCTCCCATCTGCAGGATTATGGTTACCAACTCTGAGTTGGCAAATGCATGGAGATTGAGATATAGAGGGAAGGGAAGGGTTTGGGGAGGTGAGGGGAGAGCCCTCAGCAGGGTATAATGTCATAGAGTTAACCCTCCATAGCTTCCATTTCCTCCAGGGGAACTGATCTGTCATTTGGAGATCAGTTGTAATTCCAGGAGATCTCTGTCCTCCACCTAGAAATGGCAGCCCTGTGCAGGACTCACTTCTGCCCTTTCCCTAGGCCCATTTTTGTGTGTCCATTTTCAAGCTGTTTGGGGGCAGTGTCCCTTTACCTATGTTTGTTCCAAACCAGCTTTATATCTGCTATGAAATTACCTAGACAGTTCTGATAACTTTTGATCCAGTCGGTGAGATACAATCACCTTTTTACATGTAGACCCCAGGTGATGCCTGGGGTTCTCCTGAAAGCACCACTGATCTCCATTTACAGAATGCAGTTCCCCTAGAAGCAATGGTAGCTTTGAGGGGTGGACTGTATGGTATCCCATCCCTGCTGAGCTGACTCCCCTTTCCCAAACTCTACTCTTCTCAGGAACTGCTCCCAAATCTCCAGGACTTTCCTAACCTGAGCTGGCAACCCTCCCCCAGCCCTTAATATTGTCCTTCCCTTCCCTTTCCTGTTCTTGATTTTGCTGGATTATAATATGTGCCTGCTTCAGCTTCACTGAATTGCACTGTTCTACTTTTGTCTGTCCTTTCTCAAGGAGATAAAGCAAATGTTTTCAATTAACAAGATGTTATTGCTGAAAGCAATAGGAGCCAGTTCATTTAACACAGGCAAATTAATTGAAATCTAAATGTACATAGTCAATTTATTGCTAGGAGAGCAATTATTTCAATTGCTTGGCCATTACCGTATTAGGAAAATAAGACCATTTTAGACAATTTTTATTTAAGCTCAAATAATTTATTGGCTTGGAATGATGAACATGTGCAGGTATTCCACTAAACTCCCTTTCACTTCTTGGTATGTTTTTCAGCTGGGAAAGCTAGACGCAAATGGCATATTTAAAAATGAGCAGGGTTCAGATCTAGAGTACCGAAGGATGATCTAATCCTGAAAGTCTACTAGAGAACTCTAACCTTTAACCTGAACATCAGTCTTACTGCTGGTGCCCTACACTAATAGAGGTGGCTGCTGGGCTTTCCTATTTGGTAATATTTCTACAGCTTTTGCCACCACCAATGTTCTCTTGACTTCTTCCATCCTGTTCCAAACTACTTGACTAATATGTTGTCTACCAACTGGGATGAACTTTGTCCACTTTTTTTTTTAACTTTGTCCACTTCTATCTCCTGGCTTTCTGAAATGGCTGCACAGTAAGCTGTAGAAGACAAGGCCTAGGAAGATGTTTACATGAAGGTATTGATACAGGCCCCAGTAGGATTTGAAAATAAGGGCATGTATCTGAAAATCTGCAGACTTCACAGAGTGGGACTTTACCTAGGGTTGCCAGGGCGAGGTTGGGAAATACCTGGAGATTTTGGGGGCAGAGTCTGAGGAGGGTGGGGTTTGGAGAGGAGAGGGACTTCAATGCCATAGAGTCCAATTGCCAAAGCATCCATTTTCTCCAGGTGTATTGACCTTTATCAGCTGGAGATCAGTTGTAATAGCGGGAGATCTCCAGCTAGTACCTGGAGGTTGGCAACCCTACTACTAACTCCCCATTTCAGCTCACTGACCTCCCCCCAATTTTGTTCCTGGGAATCAGTGGACTTTCAAGAACAGCGTAGGATAGGGTCGCCAATCTCCAGGTGGTGGCTAGAGATCTCCCTCTATTACAACTAATCTCCAGCAAATAGAGGTCTGTTCACCTGAGGAATTGCTGGGCTCACTTAAGAAAACTAAAATACTTCCTAAGTTTGGAAGTTATATGGGTAGATACATGCCATTAAAGTGGTAAGCAGAGACACGAACTCAGTAACAGTGAAGAACGGGACAGTTTGATTATGGATAAAAACTTAATTAAGTTAAATAAAACACTGCAAGTCAGAGTAAATGGAAAATAAAACAACAAGAACAAAAGATGGGAAACTTAATGAAATGTAAAAAGTGTAGGAGCTTACAATATTTGAGATAAATGAAAGCAAGTGTACAATTTATCAAATTAGCAAACTAATAGCTTTTCCAGCTCACAAAGCAAACCTGAAGCTGACAGACCTTATTGAGGTGAAAGTTGGTTCAAATCAAGTTGGATATAGACCATGCACTGAGAATAAGTGAACCATCAGTCAAAATACTTTATAGTTATTAAAATTACCATCCTGTTTCTACTGACAGTGGGTCTTAATTGTGTAATGCAATATGCCCTATTTTGGCAATTCTTGCAAGCATCTTTTTAAAACTCTGGATAGTAAGTTTCAGTTAAAATGTGGAAAACATGTAATTGATGCTGGCACAAATATATGACATCTTAAGAACACTGAAGTCCAAATAAGTGGCTGGTGAGGTTTCATCTTTCCATGAATAACATTACATTGTGCCAGGGAACATTAAGAAGCCAAAACATTGCCACACAGCCAATAAGAGCATGGAAAAATCCCAAAGCACACTAATCAGACAGCAGAAAACCAAAGTACCCTTTCGGGGAGGGGCTGGGGCTCAGTTTGTAGAGCATCTGCTTGGCATGCAGAAGGTTGCAGGTTCAATCCCTGGCATCTCCAGTTCAAGGGACTAGGCAAGTAGGTGATGTGAAAGACCTCTCTCTGCCTGAGACCCTGGAGAGCCGCTGCCAGTCTGAGTAGACAATACTGACTTTGATGGACCAAGGGTCTGATTCAGTATAAGGCAGCTTCATGTGTTCAAATATAATGACTAGGGCAAACACTGAGACTTCCTTTTAATTCATGTGGAATATAATTTTATTAAATGAGAAGAATGAGCAGCCTTTATGGAGCAAAACTGAAAAACGAAGGATCACAGGAAAATACATTATTTCATATGCACTGATTGCCTTTGTTTACCAGAGACAACCCTTATTTGTGGTTTCATGTCATTGGTTAGACCCAGTGGTTTCATGTAATGGGTTTCATGTAATGGGTTAGATCCAGTGATCCACTTGCACAAAGATCAGGGATCTTCCCCATGTTTCTCTCTTCTCAGTAGCCTCTTCCAGATATGGATCCCCAAGGTTATGAGATCCATGTGGAGTATTAGCCAGATGGGAGTAGTAAGGAGGAGGAAGGTAATGAAATCCTTTCCTCTTCTTTTTTTCCCCCACAGGCACTGCTCCACTGATGGACATATGGACATATGAAGCTGCCTCATACTGAATCAGACCCTTGGTCCATCAAAGTCAGTATTGTCTACTCAGACTGGCAGAGACTCTCCAGGTCACCGGTAGAGGTTTTTTACATCTCCTATTAACTGATCCTTTTAACTGGAGATGCCAGGGATTGAACCTGGGACCTTCTGCATGCTGAGCAGATGCTCTGCCACTGATCTACAGCCCTTCCCCAGGAAGAGCAATGTATCCACCTGCCCCTTCTTCACTGCAGCCCACTGTGTGGCTAGGCTACTCTACAGAGGTTCCATGACCCAGAAATCAAGAGACTACAACAGGGAAAAGAAAGTGTGGACGATCCATGGCCATCAGAATGTTATATCCATTGTCCCTATTTTGTCTCTTTGTTTGCCTTTGGGGAAAACCTTGTTAAAATGTTGAGTGTGAACTGCTAGAGTTGTCATGTTTCAGTGTTTGACTCACTCCTAGGATCTCTAGAAGCTAAATCTCGAAATAAAAAAGTGGAGCATCCTGTTTTTAGTGCATATGTAGCATGTGTTGCTGGACATCATTTCTGGCCTGGGCCTTTCTTCCACCACTCAGAGGAGCAAGGGCAGGAATGGGGAGCAGAGAAACCACTGGGAAGCTTCCCCCTATGAGTGGTACAACATTTAGCAGTGTGTAATAGCGGGGGCCAGAGAGGGAGGCTAGGAAACATTATTTGGAATTACAATGAAATGTCCTTGTTTTCATCTGAACAGTTTTGGAGGGTGAACACATGAAGCTGCCTTATACTGAATCAGACCCTTGGTCCCTCCAAGTCAGTATTGTCTCCTTAGACCAGCAGTGGCTCTCCAGGATCTCAGGCAGAGGTCTTTCACATCACCTACTTGCCTGGTCCCTTTAACTGGAGATGCCGGGGATTAAACCTGGGACCTTCTGCATGCCAAGCAGATGCTCTACCACTGAGCCACGGCCCTTCCCCATAAGGGACAAAGGTCACAAGGAACAAAGACATGGGGAAGATTGGATGAGAAGATCTTGAAATTTTGATCCATACAGAAATATTTGGTGCATTTAGCATCAGATGCTTTAAAGGGTTGTCTCCTTTTTGGCCCCTGGCAGGGCTACAATACTTTAACTGTTGTATAAGTTGTTCAGGTGAGGTTTGTTTTTAAATTGTACTTAGGATGCCAGGAAAGGCCTTACTTTCTGGCATTTTGTTTGTTAGATAGCTGTTAAAGGCACAAGATCTTTGCTTGGAAAAAAAGAGCTGAGCATAAATAGGTAATTGGGGGATTTGCCCATCTGATATCCTCAGAGGACTGAAGGAAAGAGTCTTCTACAATTTCCTGGCACTTCTAGCTCTGAATGGAAATGGTGGGGTTAGTGCAATTCCACTGTATGTTCTTATATCGGAAGGCTGTGGAGAAGTTGACCTTCAGGGACCTTGGTCCAACATCTTTTCCAAACAAAAATACCATTAATTATTGTGATTACTGTGCTATTTTTCTGTTAAAAACAAGAATGCCAAGCTTGCCCTTACAGGGAGGTGTCAAATGTGCTGCGATATCCCAGTTTAATTGCTTCAAAGCTGTATCTCTGATGAAACATCTCCAGGTGTCACCTGAGTTCCATACAAATGGGGCTTTTTAAAGACTTGATTTTTAAGTCTTGATTTTTGTCTCTTTCCTACTGGAGCAATGAAGTAGCAAGTTGCTACGAAACTGTTATGGAAAGATCCCTTCTTGTGGCGAACTTTCCCAAGCCAAGAGATATGGGATTCTGGAAACCATGCAACCCATCGTTTGTTTTCAAGTCTCACTGACAAAAGGAGACTGAGTATGGCTTCCCAGCAGGATTAAATAGCTGGTGCTCCCAAAGGGAACTGCACTCATTAAGCAACCAAGGCACATTACACTTAGAACACCTACAGTACTCCACACAACAGTTGCGTTCTCTGACCATTTGGTTCCTCTTTCCATTAGTCTGTTATGTACTATGTAGTTTTGGTGTCTTGAAACTTGTTTGGTCTTGACATCTGTTCATCGCATCATTATCATGAAGGCAATTCTCTCTCCTCTGTCTCCACCCCCTGCCAAATAATGTCAGGCTCCATCTGTTCTTTTTCCTTTTTTCATGTTCCTGCTTTCCTATTGTGTCTTTTCTATTCTGTCCTGGTTGCTTCATATCCACAGACAATTTCTCTCCAGACAAGTGGCAGAAGCAGTGGCTTCTGCTGAAAACCTAGGCAGAAACATAGTGGAAATTGTCTCAAACTGCCCCTCAAAGAAGCTTGAGGAAAAGCCTGAGAAGTTGCGTAAAACATACCTTATACCTGATAAAATATGATGTCAGAAACATGTGGAGGTTACAACAATATAGAATCCTAGAATATATTACTTGATGGAACCAAGACCATCAATAATCAGTGGGATTTCCTCATAAGTGTGTAGAGCTAGGATTGCCAACTCCCCTCTTCAGGGGCCTGTGCCTTTAATAGCTGCATAGATAAAGGTAAAAGTAGTCCCCTGTGCAAGCACCGAGTCATTACCGATCCATGGGGTGATGTCACATCCCAAAGTTCACTAGGCAGGCTGAATTTACAGGGTGGTTTGCCATTGCCTTCCCCAGTCATCTACAATTTACCCCCAGCAAGCTGGGTACTCATTTTACCAACCTCGGAAGGATGGAAGGCTGAGCCATCCTTGAGTTGGTTACCTGAAACTGACTTCCATTGGGATCGAACTCAGGTCGTGAGCAGAGCTTTTGACTGCAGTACTGCAGCTTACCACTCTGCACCACGGGGCTCCTAATAGCTGCATAGCAGGTAGGAAATCAGAGGTGAAACTTTTCCCATTGGTGCTGTGAAAAAATTCTCTTTCTTGAATTTCTATTTGTCATGCACTTATTAAAGGAAAAGGTAGCCTGCAAGAAACCTGAGATTAGTGCTTTGGACCATAAAGCAGGAGTTGTCCTCCTGTGGTCTAAAAGAGTACTTATTTGCTCAGCACAACCAGCCATTTTGAAGGAAGTGAAGATCGTCGTTGGCAAGAACTATTTTTGCCCAACTTTGCAAGGGAAATTAGCGCAGGTGTTGCGATTTCTGAGCTTGTTATAAAGAGCAGCATGGTGGATTTGATCCATTTACGGTGCAGTCTTAAGCAGAGGTACACCCTTCTAAGTCTGTCGAAGTCAATGGGCTTAAAAGAATGTAACTTTGGATAGGACTGCACTCTTTATGTAAGCGTAAAATCTGGGTTGCATTTCTTCCCTCAAAACATGTTCCTTTCTCATCATCGCTTTTAAACAGCCACCTCTCTAATATTATCTAGCAGAAATACAGAGGGAAATCAGAACACTTCTTTCCCCCTTGACTTGAAGCCAAATACTACATACAACTCTCTCTTGATAACCTGGAGCAATGGATTGAACTGGGGCATAATAAATGCATTTAAAACATTAACTAGGAGCAGGCTCTGAGTTTCTGGAAACTGGCAAGTGGTGGGCGGTTCTTCTCAGAAAAGGGCATTTTTATTATTTCAATTTCTTCCTTCAACAAGCTCAAGAGGACATACATCGGTGCTCACCTACCCCACCCACTAGCCACCATAGGGCTGCCAACCTCCAGGTACAAGCTGGAGATCTCCCACTATTACAACTGATCTCCAACTGATAGAGATCAGTTCACCAGGAGCAAATGGCTGCTTTGGAAATTGGACTCTATAGAATTGAAGTCTAGGCCTCATTTAAGTGTAGGGGGAAGGCGGCATGTATAGCCTGGTCTCATCAGTTCTCGGAAGCTAAGCAGGGTCGGTACTTGGAGGGGAGACCTCCAAGGAAGATTCTGCAATAGGGTTGCCAACCTCCAGGTACTCACTGGAGATCTCCCGCTATTACAACTGATCTCCAGCTGATAGAGATCAGTTCACCTGGAGAAAATGGCCGCTTTGGCAATTGGACTCTATGGCATTGAAGTCCCTCCCCTCCTCAAGCCCCCTCTCCTCAAGCTCTGCCCCCAAAACCTCCTGCCAGTGGCAAAGAGGGACCTGGCAACCCTACTCTGCAGAGGAAGGCAGTGGCAAGCCATCTCTGCTTCTCAGTTGCCTTGAAAGCCCCTTTCTGGGGTCGTCATAATTCAGCTGTGACTTGTGTGACACACACACAATTTAAATGTGGTGCTGGTGAAGCAAAACTCACCCATGTGGTTTGGCATATGCCCAGTGTCTTGTTTTAAGTAGCATATGCTCAGCGTTGCAGTTTAATGGTGTTGTTCTCTGTGCAAAGCAGCTGTGCGTGCTTACTTCACACACCACTGCAGCAATGGCACAACCTGTGGATCTCTAGAGTGCAAACTAAGGATGTGCAACTCCTTTGCGGCACTGTTTAAACAAGACACTGGGCATGAACTTGCCCAGTCAGCATCTATTTAAATCAGGCGGAGTGGCCCAAGATCGCCCACTGAGTTTTACAGCCATGCAAGCAGCTTGAACTCTGCTTTCCCTACTCCAGGTTCCATACTGGTCCACACCATATACTATCTACCTTGAATTCCATTCTAAGCTCCGCAAGAGAGGTGCTTTAGGGATTGTAGCAAGCCTAGGACTTGGCTGTGGACCCTCAGGCATTAATGGGCCCTTCGCACCTGGCTCATCTTTAGGGTTGCCAACCTCCAGGTACTAGCTGGAGATTGCCTGCTATTACAACTGATCTCCAGTTGATAGAGATTTACCTGGAGAAAATGGCTACTTTGGCAATTGGACTCTATGGCATTGAGGTCCCTCCCCAAACCCTGCCCTCCTCAGCCTCCTCCCGCAAAATCTCCAGGTATTTCCCAACCTGGAGCTGGCAACCCTACTCATCTTATTGATGCTGGCTATGCTAACCAGATCTTGGATGGCCCGTCATGGTATCTTTGGGATAGCTTATGTGAGGCATTCATACAATCTAGCACCCAATGACTCTTGTTAAGGAGCAATTACATGAGTTGTCTGTGATGTCAAAAGAGTTTAGCACTTCCCATTTCCCTGAAATAAAAAGTCCATCTCCAGTTCTAAAGGGATTTACAGCCCAATCCTGAGATTTCGAGTCGAAACCTCTTAGGAGACGACCTGACCCCGCCACCGGCATAAGTGCATGTTTATCACGCAATTACACGCACTTACACCGGCGGGGAGGCCAGGGCCGCTGGCTAGGGGGTTCCCTATCCCCTTTTGGCCTGGTACGCTGTTGCCGGGAATGGCGGTGCTGCACCTGCTTTTGAGCAGGCGCAGCCTCGCTGTTCCTTATGGGGCAAAAATCCCCACTTGAATGAAAAAATCCATGAAAAGGCTTTTTTTTTTTTGTTCAACGGCATAGGTGAAACGGCTTAGGAAGAGGCACGGCTGCGCCTCTTCCCAGCCGTTCCCCTATGCCATCAGTTCAGGAATGGGCTGTTAGTTTTCTTTTGATGGGAGAAGTCTTGAATCTCCTGCAGTTTAAATTATAAATACATAAGCAGAACATAGTGGAAGCAAACAGATTCCTGCAGCTGGAAGCAAAACGACTGATCTTCCAGCAAGTTCCCTACTGCCCCTCAGGCTGTTCCAGTCCATCTAACATCTCATTTCTATTTATCTTTATCTGTCCTAAATTCAAAACTGCTACAAACTGTTTCTTGGCACTCCAAGCAGCTAAAGAGTGTCACTCTCCAATGGCTGGAGAATGATTCGATCCCATTCAGCATCATTAAAACAATTTTGTTACATCCTTGATCACCATCAAATATGTCAGGCGAGAGACAGACACATTCATGCTAATCAAGACAGCAACACTTCCAGTAATATGAATACATCCATGAATACTTAAATTCAGGGCACATCTGGAGTATTGTGTGCAGTTCTGGAGGCCCCACTTCAAAAAGGATGTGGACTGAATGGAGCAGGTGCAGAGGAGAGCAATGAGAATGATCAGGGACCTGGAGACCAAGCCCTATGAGGAAAGGCTGAGGGAGTTGAGAATGTTTAGTCTGGAGAAGAGGAGGTTGAGGGACATGATTGCTCTCTTTAAATATTTGAAGGGTTGTCACTTAGAGGAGGGCAGGGAGCTGTTCCTGTTGGCAGCAGACGACTGGACTCGCAATAATGGGTTTAAATTGCAGGCAGAGAGGTACTGGCTGGATATTAGGAAAATGTTTTTTACAGTAAGAGTTGTTCAACAGTGGAATCAGCTACCTAGGGAGGTGATGAGCTCCCCCTCACTGGCAGTTTTGAAGCAGAGCCTGAACAAGCACTTGTCAGGCTGATCCTGCATTGAGCAGGAGGTTGGACTAGATGGCCTGTATGGCCCCTTCCAACTCTATGATTCTAAATTCTGTGGGGATATATCCCAGCATGGATTGACTCTCTAGAGATACTTATGTTTCACTGTCTCTTCCACTTACCCCAGCTGTGCATTATCTACATGAACCAGCTGCATTGGAGAAATTACTGTTTTGGACAGACTGCTCAGGCCCAGCCTACAGGTCAACATTTAAATATACGTATGCATCTGCATGTATGTGAGAAAAAGCCAGGATCCCCACTTCCCTTTGTCTGTATTATAGTGTGAGCTACAGAGCTACTAGATCATGAGGAACAGAAACCAACACATCAACTTTTAGAAAGGTTTTTATTCCAGGCATATATAAATAAGACGATAGGGAAACCTTACACAGAACTACAGAAACAGAAAAAAAAGATACAGGTTTTTGCTAACTAAACATTTACTTAGTAGAACCTGAGAGATGCATCTGCCTCTCCCCACCCCAGCAGGTATCTGGGCTTTGCAACAGCTGACAGACTGACAAAGTCTTGCTTCTTTTTGCCCCCTTTCCTCCTAGACCTAGAAGATCTCGGGGCTGAGAGTTCCCTTTTTGGATCAATCAGAAAAGTTCCCCTTGAAAACTTCCAGCAAATAAACTTTTTTTCTTATGATCCTAGGGTGCTTTTGCACACACCTTTTTTTGTGCCAGGTGCAAACTAGCATGGGATGCACAGAGAGGAAGGACTAGGTGTCACACAAGGGGAATAGTGCATGGATCCCCTACTGAATTGACAGGATTCGGTGACTTATGCCCAAAGTGTAACCTGTGTGCTCTGCTTTTCTCTTCCCCTCACCTTTTGGGATGCTGACATGCTGTGCCTATCCTGTGAACTAAAGTTTTGTGCTTAGCTGCAAACTTAAAAACGACAAAAAAGTTTCCGTCTAGACATCAGGAAGAATTTTCTAACAGAGGAGTTCCTCAGTGGAACAGGCTTCCTCGGTTGGTGGTAAGCTCTCCTTCCCTGGAGGTTTTTAAGAAGAGGCTAGATGGCCATCTGTCAGCAATGCTGATTCTATGAACTTAGGCAGATCATGAGAGGGAGGGCACTTTGGCCATCTTCTGTGCATGGTCACTGGGGGTGTGGGGGGTAGTTTGTAATTTCCTGCATTGTGCAGGGGGTTGGACTAGATGACCCTGACTCTATGATTCTATGACAGGCCTGTTTCTCTTCCCAAAATGCTGGGATCCACTCATAGCAGGTCCAGCTTTAGCAATGTGGACTCTGGCTTCTGCAAGTTTAGGCCACGATGTATTTTTTGGTCTTTCTGGTGCCATCAGACTCTTTGTTATTTTGGCTGAAGCAGAATTACAAGGCTGTGTGTTGGAATACTTCTTGTGAGTTTGTCATTATTAGATACCAACCAATATGCATGATATATAATCAGTATGTTTGGAAATCTTTTGATTTATGTGATTCACAGGACAATTAAAACTATGAGAGAGAGAGAGAGAGAGAGAGAGAGAGAGAGAGAGAGAGAGAGAGAGAGAGAGAGAGAGAGAGAGAGAGAGAGAGAGAGAGAGGTCTAAATTTGGAACCCTTTTTGTGCAGTCTTTGTGAACTTTATTATGTCTGACTCGTTGCCTGTCAGAGAACTGTACTCCAAAGGCCAAGGCAGCCAACTATTTTACTAGCTTGAAAGTCACAGTATGTTACAGTCCCCAAGCGCTACTAAAGCATTCTTCACTCCTGGTGGTTAACCATGCCTCTGCACCTTGTTAAATTCTGGTACAGTCCATTCTTGCTTGGAAGTGGCAGTTCCTGATGTGCTTACTGGTCCCAGGGAAGGTGTGTTAACAAACTATAAAAATGCAAGCCGGTCTTTGATCAGGTGGACTCTTGTGTTGTTCCCAATAGCTTCTTCAATGAAGTTAACATTTTCCTTTTGAGATTTTAATAAGCTGCTGTCTAAATCTTGTCAATGTTTTATTTTAGAAAGCACAATTAACGGCATCACTGGATGCCCCTTGACTGTGCTTTATGGATTTCCACTCCAAAAGGATATTATTTATCAGGATCTAAAGGTCCTGACATTTCTGTCTGGAAAAAGTCATTCTTTAAAGAAGTATTTGACTTTTTTGTTGTTGATGATATTTTATTTTCAGAGCATTTCACATAGGTACACACACTTCTCTTAAAGTCAAAGCTTTCCCCCCTAAAATCTGCTTGGATTTCTAGCCCACTGTAGCCTAAGGCGAGTAACTCATAACCCGAAAATAAAAGCTCACCAAATTCCATAAATAGTATCTCTTACCCATACCATGAAGTTAAGCCCAAATAAAAATGTCACACAACACTTATAGAAACAGTTGGACTTATAATTATCCAGAAGATTGGGGCTGATGTAATGGGGAGAATAACAAAAGCTTGCTACAGACTTGACAATGTGCTGTACAATTTGTATAGTCTTAAAGATCACAAGGTCTAAGGTTCAGAGTCAAATGATTCAGAGCTTTATTGCTTAAAAACAGCATTTAGAAATGTGTGATAGAAAAGAGCCGGTGAGATCATGAATCATTAGTGTAGGATTTCATTAGCCTGTGGAGTTCCACAGGGCTGTATCTCCTATGTCACCATGATGTCAAGCCCTTGGAGGAGGTCATCCATAGCTGTGGGGATGGGCACCATAAATATGCTGAGGATACCCAGATCTATAGATTGGATCCACCAGAACATTTCTACAGATAAAAGGATTTCTACTGGTAGTGCACAACTTTTTCACCCCCCTGCAGCTCAAAATGCACCCCATGTTATTCCTTGGGGTTACTTGGGGTGCTCTGACCTAGATGGCCTAGGCTAGTCCAGTCTCATCAGATCTCAGAAACCAAGCAGGGTCAGTCATCATTAGTATTTGGATGGGAGACCTCCAAGGAAGTCCAGGGTTGCTACGCCGAGGAAGGCAATGGCAAACCACCTCTGGATGTCTCTTGCTTTGAAAACCTTATGGGGTCACCATTAGTTGGCTGTGACTGGATGGCACTTTCCACCACCACCACCTAAATTCAACATCTGGAGGAAATTACGAGCTGCAGTGGGAAGAGGAAAGAGAGAAAGTTGTGCTCTGGCAGAAATCCTTCAGCCTGTGGAAATGCAAGCCAGTATTTCTTTGCCTAGATCACTAGAGGCTTCTGCTGCCATCCACGGCCATTAGCCTTGGTCAAGTGGATAAGGGTGAACACACTGAAGATAAATCCTAACAAGATGAAGGTGATGCTGGTCTTTTAGAGGGTGTTGTTGTTGTTGTTGTTGTTGTGTGTGTGTGTGTGCAAAGTGCCATCAAATCGCAGCCGACTTATGGCCACCCCTTTTTGGGGTTTTCATGGCAAGAGACTAACAGAGGTGGTTTGCCAGTGCCTTCCTCTGCATAGCAACCTTGGTATTCCTTGGTGGTCTCCCATCCAAATACTAACCAGGGCTGACCCTGCTTAGCTTCTGAGATCTGACGAGATCAGGCTAGCCTGGGTCATCCAGGTCAGGGCAGAGGGTGTTGTTAGCCCTAATTAAATAAACACTTCTGGGATTATTCTGGATCCAGTGTTGTTGGAGAAGCAGGTGAGCTCAGCTGCTAAACATGTTCTTTCTGTCTTCATTCGGCATGGAAGTTGGTTCCCTGTTTTGGGAGCATGCAACTATGTCTCGCTAAGAACTCTGCACCAGGATCGGTAGATCTCTTGCTTTGTTTTTTTTTAATAATTTTTTTATTATTTTTCAAAATATTATACTGTAGGGTAAACTTTTCAGCAACATATACATTTTTAAAACAAGTACAAAAAAAGAATTTAACAATATTGTTGAAAAGCATTTTCATCATTAATAAATTATAATATGATAAGAGACTTCCCCTTCATCTTCTTCCATCCTGCTATAAACTTGTTCAATCCCTTGTATTTAGAATTTCTAGTCCTAACAGGGTATTTCATAGTAACATTTCAATTTCATTTACTACCACTAAGATAAATATAAAAGATACATATAATTTTGTTTAACTTAGAGTAGTAATAGCTAAGTTATTTTCACAATCCTTAAAATAAAAAGATTATATCAATAGTAATTAAAATTGGCTGGTAGTTATTTAGTTCCATAGTAAGCTTTCCGTGTCCCTCTTTCACCTACAAGTTGAACGATGTCTTTTAGATTTATTCTTGCCATGAGTTTTAGTTTTTCTGCCGCTTCTGTCATTTTTTAGAACATGTCCTTTTTGTTCAAGTCTCAAAGGTGGATCTTCTTTTCCTTGGTCTAGTTCTTGTTCTTGCTTCTGTTCTAGAATAGGGCTGGCTGAGTTTTGTTCCTAATTTCTCAGACTTTTTTCAGCATCCTCCAATGAAACGATGGTGGTTCTGATTCCTTTGTAGGTAAAAATAAGTCCCTGTGGAAATATCCAGCAGAATCTTATTGTATTCTTCTTCAGTATTACAGTGAGTTCTTTGAACATATTTCTCTTCATCATCAAATGTTGAGGGATATCCTTAAGTATTATCAGTGGATTTCCCTTCACTGACAGGGGATTATCATAAAAAATTTGCATGATGGTATCCTTCATCCTGTTGTCATAGAAGGAAATCTTAACATCTCTGGTATTTAATTTTTCCAATCTGGATGGTAAAGGGATTCTGTATATTCTATTAATTGCATAGTTCAATTCTTGTTCACTTATGTGAGTTAGATCAGCCAGTGATTTTATAATGGACTCTCTGGTAGCACCTAATTCCTCCGGCAGGTTGCGAAGAAGAATGTTAGACTCTCTTATTTTCATCTCCATCATTGCAAGCTGGTCCTTCATAATTTATTCTTGGGAGAATTAAACTTTGATTTTTGTATCATGAGTGTCCGTTTTTTTTCCTTTTATTTCTTTCAGTTCCTTGGCTGTCTTTTTTATTGAAGAATCCATTTTTCCCATATCCGTTTTTATTGTAGTCATTTGTGATTTCATATTTATAATGTCCCCTGTCACAGTATCCAGTTTTTGGGTGATAGATTGGAACATGCCAGTTAATTGAGTCAGTTGGTATAACATTTGCTCTTGTTGTTTAGATATCTGATTCTGTTTACTGAAGGCGTCGGATTGTTTTGTTAACATCCCCAGTATTTTTTTTCCCATCGCATCCATATTCATTTCTCAAGAAGGTTCCCCCCCCCAAAAAAAGATTTTTTTTTGTACAAGAAGAATGATCTATGAAGATCCAATTAACAGAGTCAAGGCTTAATGTTTATCTTTAGAATGAATTGAATTGGCAGGACCCTAAATACTTAGATTCATATTCAAAATGATTCAATTCTGTGTGTTTTATAAATTCATCAGTTTAAATAAGTTTAAATTCTTTCAATTGTAATAAAAACGGGTCTTACAATCTCGCACTACCAACAAGTTTTAGTGCCGCTCTAGCTCGGCAGTGAAATAGGAAGGAGACAGGATGTTGTTAATTTCAGGGACCTTCTGTCGTCTCCTCTCATTGATCCAAGGTTGTAGGAGTTATTTAGCAGTTGCACAGGGGAAACGCACTTCCGGTCCTACGGTTTGATCTGTCCCTTCTGTTCTCGGTGGTGGTGGATTTCTTATTGGATGCCTAAAAGCAGCGAGTATGCTTCCTTCTGTCTTCCGGTGCTCCGAGATAGATCGTTCCAGTGTAAACGTGGTGGTAGATCTCTTGCTTTGGTGGGAGACTTCCTGCTCGGCACCCCCGGGCTCCCATTGCCATGGAGCAGTAGGAGCAAAATGGGGTGGGGGGATTGGCATTGAGCTAACCCCACGTCATCACTCCTGGCATGAACCTGGAACAGATGTCATCATGTTGGTGCAACATTGCACCTACAGGTGCAGTCACTCCTGCCTACCAGAGTCTCTTGCTGGTTGCCAGCAATCCTACTCTGCATTCATAGGTAATCTGATGATAATGGACTTCCATTCAAAAGGCTTTCCTTTCCTGTATTTCCTTTGTTGTATACAGAAACTAGGACCACATCTTGGCTGGAGCCAGCTCCAAGTTTCTCCATTGTTTCTCCATTAAGCCTCCTTTGTGCCTAGGGCTGTCAACCTCCAGGTACTAGCTGGCGATCTCCTGCTATTACAACCAGTCTCCAGCCGATAGAGATCAGTTCATCTGGAGAAAATGACTGCTTTTGCAATTGGACTCTATGGCATTGAAGTCCCTCCCCTCCCCAAACCCTGCCCTCCTCAGGCTCCACCCCAAAAACCTCCCACCGGTGGCAAAGAGGGACCTGGCAACCACCTGGCCCAAAAATCTGCCCTCTTTGTTCCCGAGGCTGTTCCTCCATCTTGATGCATTCTATGATTGCCCTTTGGTAAACTTCATTTCTGATTTTGACTCTGTTTGCATAACGTTATGTTTGAGATTCAGAATCAGAGGCAGCAGTAGTCAGGGAGCAGAATTCGAAGTAGGAATGGGAAGTGAGAAGGAGACTGAAGGAGAAATGTTTGTTTTGTGTAATTCTGGATAGCTCTGCCTAATAAAACTCAATGTTTATGTCAAACTGACAGTCATTCTTGGCTGACAGTAATCCTAAGAAGGTCTACACAGAATTCTACTGAAGTCTATTCAATGATGTTTACTTCCAGAAAAGTGTTCTGTGGCTTGCACTGTAAATCACTGATGTTACATGAAATGTGTTGGCAAGGTAACCCTAGGAGCAGCAGTAACTAAAGCATATGGCAGGGGTGTCGAACATAAGACCCGCAGACCAGATTGGCTCCCTTGAGAGCTCATATCCAGCCCATGAGCCAGCCAAGGCAGCCACCCCCCTACTCTCAGGTCAGGTCAGGCCCGGCCTGACCAAGTGGTCTTTATGTCATATCCGGCCCTCGTAACAATTGAATTCGACACCCCTGGCAAATGACGTGAGTCATGAAGGAATTGAGGCCCCCAGGATAACTAGATTTCAACACAAAGAGTCTAGCCCTAACAGAGAAACAGTGCAAACAAGTTTGTATACAGAGTTGACCATGACTGAAAAGATGAGGAATGGAAAATACAGCTATTTTAATATTTAAACTGGAGAAAATGTCTGCGAAGAGAAAGTGGGAAACCCTGAAACTGCTAACAGAGGCACTCGATGCTTACCATGACCCCAGGAAAAATGAACCTCGAGAGAGAAAAGTTTTTAGGAAATTGAAGTCTCTGGCATCCACATGTACCTTTGTAATATATATATATTTAAAAAACTCCTTATTCAGGGATAAGATAGTGAGTGGTGAAAGGGGCCCTGGGCTAGATCCTGTGTAAACTTTTTTGCATGCCTCCCCTTCCTGAAGTAGACCAAACTGCCCTCTGAAATCTTGTTCGTGGGGGATGGGGAGTTGGAACAAGGATCAAAACAAAGCCTGCAGCCACTAGCTCAAGTCCTGGGAAGCAGGAAACTGATTTTATGAATGCAAACTGTGAGATGGATAGGAGGAGTGCAACCCTGTTGGTCCTCCTGGATCTCTCAGCAGCTTTTGATTTCTCAGCAGTCTCTCTCAGCAGTCTTGTTCCAACTAAACTGGCTCCCAATTTGTTTTGGGGCTGATTCAAGGTGGGGCCTTTTCAGCATACCTTAAGGACCACCTTCTCCCATATGAATAGGGTTGCCAATCTCCAGGTACTAGCTAGAGATCTCCTGCTAATACATCTGATCTCCAGCCGATAGAGATCAGTTCACCTGGAGAAAACGGGCACTTTGGCAATTGGACTCTATTGAAGTCCCTCCCCTCCCCAAACCTCGCCATCCTCGGGCTCCGCCCCAAAAGTCTCCAGGTATTTCCTAACCCGGAGGTGGCAACCCTACATAGGAGCCTACCCAACCATGGCAATAATTTTCTGATGGCCTGCTTCAGCCCCCCCCCCCACTTTCTGAGTTTAGGTGGGAGGCAACCCAAGAAAGGGCCTTATCATATTTTGGAATCACCTCCCCAGGGAGATCCATCTGTCCCTGTCAATCACCTCAGCAGGTGAAGATGTATCTGTTTTGTTTAGCATTCCCTCACTGACCCTCCTTCCGATTTATCTGTTTTGTTTAACTCTTTACTGTGTTTTTAATTGTTGTTTTTAATTGTTTTCATAATATCCCTTTTTAAAAACTGTTTTTAACGGTCTTAACTATTTGGGGAACCTAATTGTGTGGAAAGGTGACAAAAACTATTTTCAATAGCTATATACACACTTAAACTCCTACTCAAGTCCACTAAGTGTGGCTTACGCTCAGGAAAGTATTGGTAATACTTCAGTACAATCCTGTGCCAAGTTGTTCCAGTCTAAGCATATTGAAATGCACCAGCTTGCATTTTAAGCATGATAAATAACAACAGAATAACCAACTTGCATAATGAAATAAGCCTGAGCAATGCATCAGTCTTGTTACATTCTTGTTTGAAGGCAAGAAATATTCAAAGTGGTTAAACAGTTTGTTTAGTAGGATTTCTTCTAGCACAAAATCACAGAACAAGAAAGGATGGGGGTGGAATCCTGCTGAAAAACTCTTGCCAGTTATCACTCACTGGCACTTACGCATGAGGCACATTTTCTTAACAAATACGAATCTAATGGATTAGGCCTTATCTAATTATGGATTCCGCATTAAGCTGCTGCTCATACTGTCTATGGATGCTGCTGGCATAATTAAGTTGAATGTACTTTTAATGATGTCGCCTTAACTCATATATGATTAGAATCAAAGGAGGACGAGCTGTCAGCAGTCCAAGAGAGCTTCTTTCGGCAGCTCCTGATGGGGCTCGCACTGAGATATTAATACCGCAGACTTCAAGGTTAACAATATTGGTTTTGATGTGGGGAAAGCTTGTCATACCGTTTGAGCTAATCTGAGACTAGAAAACGGCAGTCTTTTGAAGCTGAGCAAGCCCCTCCATCCCAGAGCCAGGCCACTGGAAGTAGCACTTGACTTTGCAGAGGAACGTCCTGTCTGTAAAATGACATGTGGGGTTGGGGGGTGCAATCAAATTAGGCATGCTGGCAGCTACAGACAGCAGCTTCTAAAAAGAAGGACAATTAGCCTCTGAAGTGCACTTCTGATATCAGGATTCTCTGCTATTATCCCCTACCTTTGGGAGCTCAGTTTTCACTTACCTGCTCTAGGCTGGATCTAACCAGTTGTTCCTTTAAGTTTTTTTCCAGTTCTATTTCTTACCATATGGCTTTTGTCCCTGGAGTCCCCATGATCTCCAGCATAGTCTTTTAGGTGCTCAAAGCACCTCTCTCCCTTTTTTCACCAGTGTAAAAGCTGGTTGGCTCCAACCCCGTGCTTCAATTCCTGTATCTATTGGCTCCAATTAAAATAAAGGGTTAGATCCAGACTAAAGCCACTTCTATGGGGAAAAAAATCCTGTCTCCCCCTCCTTCTGCAGCTCATTGATCTCCCTGAAATGCTGCTCCTAGGGGACAGGAGACCCTCAGGAACAACATGAGCGGCAAATCGGGGGTCTGCAGTAGGAAGTGGGAATTTCTAGAAATTACTTCTCCCCGTTCATTAAAAAGAAAGTTTAGTCTGGATCCAACCCAATGTCACAATTTAACATTCTGAAGAGAATCATGAAGTTTGGCATCTCTTCTTAAGTTCTTATAAAATTCTGCAAACATGATCCAGAAATTTAACATCAAGAACAGGATATGTACTTAATTTGTGTTGACTCTGAAAGAAGTTTTCATTTCTTTTTCAAAATACATTTATTCTTCTCTTTTATCCCCACTAAGAACCAAAAGTGGCTTACAACACCCTTACAACACCATTTACTACTCCTCCATTTTATCCTCACAATAACAATCATGTGAGGCTGAATGACTGACCTGAGGTCTCCCAGCAAGCTTGTAGGACTAAGTAGAGTTTCATACCTGGGTTTCCAAGATGCTAGTCAAATATTCTAACAACTGAACCATGTTGGCTTTTTCATAGCACAGGGCACAGGGAAACCTATTTAACAGATAAGGCCATAACAGAACTATATGCAACTATAGAGATAGCATGTAAGGTGGTTAGTGTGCTGGGCTTGAATTGAGGACATCTGAATTTTAGTCTCTCTTCAGTTATGAAACTTTGCTGAATATTCTTGGGACTGCCAATGGCTATTTATGCATGGCTGCTTCCTCGCGGTCACCCCGCCGACTACTTCTGGGCTTTGCTTTGATTGTGCTTGCATTTTCCCTGCATTTTCTGGATGCTGGCTAAACATGAATTCCGAAAACGTGGGCAAAACGCGCAAAAATGCATGGGGAGAGCGAGGCGACCTCACAGGGGAAGGGTGGGATTGTCAGCTCTGGCTGGGGAAATTCCTGGAGATTTGTGGGTCCTGCTTGGAGAGGGTATATTTTGAGGAGACGAGGGAGCTCAGAGGGCATGGGATGCCACTGAGTCTGCCCTATGAATTGGCCACTGCTCCCGGGGGAACTGATCTCTGTAGTCCGTTATGATCCTTGAGGAATTCTAGGCTCCGCCTTGAGGCTGTTAACCCTAAGGCCTAGGTATAGGGTTGCCAACTGCCAGGCAGTAGCAGGAGATCTCCTGCTAATTCAACTGATCTCCAGCCAATAGAGATCAGATCACCTGGAGAAAAATGGCCGCTTTGGGAATTGAACTCTATGGCATTGAAGTCCCTCCCCTCCCCAAACCCCGCCCTCTTCAGGCTCCGCCCCAAAAATCTCCTGCCGGTTGCGAAGAGGAACCTGGCAACCCTACCTAGGTAGCTGAACCAGATCCTGCTGTGAGATAGTAGCAGCACCATCTCGAATCAGGCATCTTCTGTGTGTTCTGAATGAGAGGGGGAAATGTGGTAAAGCTCCCTGAGAATGAATCTTTATTTGAGGGCCTGTAGTGGCGCTTCAAAGTTCTGGTTGTAAGCAGAGAGATGGATTACAACATTTGCATCACTCTGCGATGTGAGAGACAAAATATATCTGGTCCACAAAGCTGCCGCTAATTTGCCTTGCCTGAGCCAAATGTATTTATCACACAATAGTTTTATTTTGAAGTTGTTGTCTTTTCCATTGTATCTATACAGTCACTGGAAAATTCTGAAGTACCTGAAAGGAATGTGAGAAGATTTCTGCAAAGGAAGACGAATCCTTTACGATATCCTTCTCTATTATTTGGGCTCTTTTGAGAATGTGCAGCTGCATCCTGCTTTCTCTTCTTTGTTACCATTTCACAATGCAGCATGGGGGTGGAGGGAGAGCTGTCAGTCTGTCAGTCCCTAAATTAGTATAGTATATTCCCCCCTTCAGGAGGGAAGGCAGCATGGTATAGCCCAATCTCACCAGATCTCAGAAGCTAAGCAGGGTTGGTACTTGGAAGGGAGACCACCAAGGAATACTGTGCAGAGGAAGGCAAAATGGCAAATCACCTCTGCATCTCACTTGCCTCTAAAGCCCCTTGCTGGGGTTGCCATGAGTCGACTGCAACTTGACGGCACTTTACAAACACATCCCACCCTTTCAAAACACACTACAATCTAACTGGAGCCTAAATTTCTCCAAGAGAGAGTAATTATGTATAATTACTGTATATAGCAGAAAAGGCAAGAGTTCAAGTGGAAAAGGTAAACTGCCCTATAAACTGGACAATCCTAAACAGGCCTGTCCAGTATCCTATCGAAATATACTCAGTGGGGAAAATGTGTTGGGACTGTACTTTTGGATAACTAACTGAACCAGGTTCTAATAAGGCTCTTTATTTCACTTTCAGATTTTTCTGTCAAAGAAAGCTAACATCACTAGCAGCAGCCCTCAGGATATGAACCGATATCAACCAATTTCTACCATTGGAGCAGAAGTATAATATATTAGAAATACAACACATCATATTATTTTGACATTTGTGAATGGCCACTCTCAGGATGGGTACGCAGCCTCACTATGAACAATGATAATATCTTATTAGTCATTAGGTTTGAATTATAAAACACATGTATTGTATTTATTTGTATGCATCTGTGCATTGCCTTATGGTTGATTCTTGACCAGGAAACAACCTCCAATAAATCCATTCACAAACTACTGTAGAGTAGTTTGAGAACTAAGCATTTGTATAACCACAAAGATATAAAGGAAGGGGTGATACATAAACATAATTGGTTGCAATTTAAATATGGAATCTGTTTAGAATAGTATCAATAATAGCAATAAGGAACAACATTCACCTTGACAATTTTCTGCAACCTTAATGTTAAGCAGAAAAAGTCAGAACAGTCATCCCTTGGTAGTGGCTTTGGAATGGCATGTGGGTGGCAGACAAACAGCAGGTATTTTATAAGGGGCTTCCATGGTTACCATGATTTCATCTCAGTGCTTTGCCATAGAACAAAAACATCAAAAGCTGAGATGTAATTCTGTGAATTTTCAGGCAACAGAAAAGACTGAATATAGTGGGTGAAGTCAGGGTTTGTGAATATTGGTAATGGAGCAAGCATGGGGCAAATCAGAAGAATTTGTGTTTTCCAAAGTGTTTGAACTAGATATCAGAATGGCATCAGAAAACACCGCCATATTAGCTTTAGTCTTGACTCTTATAGCACATTCATGAGAGGGGGCGAAGCTCCATAGGAGCCTGTGTGACCCCACGCTGGTGTAAGTGGCCATTTAACCTGGGCTAACGGGCACTTATACGATCCTGGGTGGCACACATGCTGGTGCCCGGGGTCTCTGGAGTCGCATGGGCCTCCGCTGCCTCCACCGCTGCACTGGGACCTGAATCCTGGAAGTGGCTGGCCACGCCAGCATGGGGGGCGGGGTTCCCAGGCAGTTCCAGGAGGCAGAGCTGACATTAGTCAGCTTCCTAACCCCTATTGCCCCCAAGAATGCCCCCTTGAGCTGTGTTTGGTCTGCTGACACCACCCTCACTGTTTGCAATGGGGCATTCCCTTGTTTTTTTAATTTTTAAAAAAGGTTTTTTTTCTCTGCGGTGGCTGGGAAACCTCTGAGGAGGTAGCGTGGCTGTACTGCTCCTGCCCGCCGCGGATCTACCCTCCCTCAGGAACGGGTGGCCCTTCTGGCTTTTCTTTGCTTTTCATATCTTCCAACCTATAATGGCTGTGCAGCCACCCTTTTATATCTAATTAATAATGATTATTTATTTATGTATGTATTTATTTTATTAGATTTTTATCCTGCACTTTCCTGATCGACATTATTAGCACACCCAGCTGTAGTTTCAAGTGTATTAAAGTTCATTGATCCACATGAAGATGCATTCAAAAACCCTGTGCAGTTATCAATTAAGTTATCAACAGATGGCACTAGTGCTGTATGTAATTCTGTTGCGAAGGATGCTTTCCTTAAGACTGATCAAAGAGAAAGGCTCAAATAGCAGAGGAATACAGGGCTGTATGTTCTAAAGTTTATCTAGTCCTTCTCCCTGTACAACTATCTAACAAAACTAGGGAGAAATGCTAGTACATGTTAAAGGCAAGAACCCAGATGGAGAGCAGAAGAGGGACACAAGAACATCACAACAGATGTTAAAAGGACTTGGATATGGGAATTACTGAACAGCAACTAGAGGAGATGTTCTTTTTCATGGGAAAGGGATTACTTAATGATTTTATGTGGGGGAAAACATATGTAGAGAGAACAGAGCAAGTAGGGAGCTGTGTATTACTAGCCAGTCAGTTTGGGCAGCGAATGCTTCTCTGCACTACAAAATGATATCGGTTTTGTGCCACTTTAACCGTTATAGAACTCTTGGAATAGTAGTTTAGCAAAGGTGCTGAAGATTCTCTGTTACAGCTCGCACAGAATGACAGTTCCCAGAATATATGCCTACTAAGCCCATACCAACACGCTTTCTATAGTCACATTCTACTTCATTATTATTATTATTTTCATTTCACAGTCCCTTCCTCGTTGGAAAGAACCTTTCAGCATTTTCCATCTACCCGTGCCCTGGTATTTCATGCTCAGAGATTTGGTTTGTTTTAATTAAACAAAAACACTGACTTTACACAGTTGCATCCATGGGCCTATATGCATTTCATTCGCTTTATGCAGTAAGCTATGGAGAAAAACAAAGTTTGGGGGAACTATTAGTAGGGTTGCCAAGTCCCTCTTCGCCACCAGTGGGAGATTTTGGGGGCGGAGTCTGAGGAGGGTGGGGTTTGGGGAGGGGAGGGACTTCGATGCCATAGAGTCCCATTGGCAAAGCAGCCATTTTCTCCAGGTGAACTGATCTCTATCGGTAGGAGATCAGTTGTAATAGCAGGAGATCTCCAGCTAATACCTGGAGGTTGGCAACCCTATTAGATTAATTCAAAGGACACTTAGCAGTTATGGGATCTAAAGTACCATGACAGTGGGGACCTGTGATCAGATATTCTGATATACCCCAGTAATCTATGTGGTTTGAGGCTGCAGTGCTGAGAAGGGAAGGTAAAGCTCTCCCCCCAGAATCATTTTCCTGATTGAAACTGCCCCTGCCTTGACTGCTTTTAGCTCTAGTAGAAAAAAGACAGGAGCAATGCAGGATCTTTCCCCCCCCTTACTGAGTTTACAGTTATTTCTTCCCGGGTGTCACAGTCTCAATATTATTGCTCCCCCCAGAGCTGCTTTTTGTGACTAAACTACATGTCAGGAATCAGATTATAGATCCCCAGCGACAGATATAATCCGGCCCTGAGTTTTTGCTAGGAGGCAAAACTAGCATCATGTCTAGGAACCACCAAACAATAAGGAATGGTTTTATAACACAGCAGGCAGCAGAAAAGGCTAAGAAGAGATACAACCTGCACGAACAGTACAGCATGCTTGTTTTTGCATGAGAAAATCAGAAAGAAAATGGTGACAGTTTACTAGACGCAGTATGGACTACGCCCCTCCTCTTATGAATACAGGCTGCTGAAATTATGAAAACCTGCAGGTGTGGATGCAGCCTTAGAAAGAAAGAGCTTCCTGCAGCTCTTTTCATAGCAGATCTAAGCGCTGGAGCCTATCAATTCAAAATCTGAAAGCAGTTCACAAGGCAGACATTAAAAAAAAATACACCGCTGCAATCTTTTCATGCAAAATTTACAGACTGTTTGAAATGTTAATAGACCACACAGTAGAAGAGCCATTTTATGCTTGAAACTTCCTTTCCATCTTGACTGTTTGCATCCTAAACTGTTTAAAAATTGTGTATGCTTGCATCATTCATGAATTCTTGTGAATTGCTAATATGTTATTATTACAGATGAATCGCTGATGCCCGATCTTTGTTGTACCAGCTATATGAATTATATAAAACTGTTCTTTTGTACTTGGGAGGGGGCAGTTAGCTATGAAATCTGAGTAGCAGAAGAGAATCCCCAAACTGCTTTGTAAGTTTGCTGGGCTTCAACCAAACTACAAAGAATAACATACTGAGATTTCCCCCCTCCTTATCTGTTTTGTAAGACGCTATAAAAGCACTTAGCATAGATTACTCATGTATAGGAGTCACATCAAATTACAGGAGACACTGATGGAATTCCTTGACTAAAACACAGTCATGGAAAAACCTGATCTGAATTGGGGGCATGGTACAGGGGAAGAGAGAGTTAATATTCCCTCCCCTTACTGTTAGAGATTCCCCACTTGCTGCTTTAAGCTATGACAAGGGAAAAAAGCCAGGCAACCTGTGGGTATTTCCCCCCTATAAGGGCTGAATGCAACTGGAAAAGGATATTCCTTCTCTGAGAAATAGTGCAGGAGGATGAGGTAAACCCACCTCTTCTCTAGGATTGCTCCTAAATAGTAGTGTTCTATTCATTCCTGAATGAGATCCACACAGCTAGATCCTGGGCTTCTGTAGTGAAATTGCGTTACTGATGCAGAAGTAAAATTTCTGGCAGGGATTATATTATGAAAAAAGAGTTAAGATCAGAGATGGCCAAGTAGTGTTTGGCAAGTGGGATCTGGCTCTTGAAGACATTTTATCTGGCCCCTAGCAACCACGTTTTATTCATAAGAAAAAAATGTTGTCAGAAGAGTTAAAGAGAGATATTTCCACCTCTCTCTTTGGATTTCATATGCTGGCATCCAAGCCCAGCAGCCCATTATTCCCTGAAGACATGAATGTTTATTCTGGATCCTGGCTCTAACAAAGAGGATGGTTGAGGCAACAAAATATATTTGTGTCTCCATGGCTTGGAACAGAGCAGCCTCCAAAATGGCTCCAACAGAAGTTGCCCATCAACATGCACTGTGCTTAATTCAGTGTTTTGCAATATTCTTACTGCACCAGGCAAAGGTAGACTAATCACATAACTCCAAGTTAAATTAAATGGAATGGATGTTCTCATCTAAATTTCTAGAGAATGTGTTTAGTGTTTGTTAGTGTACTAATATCTGTGAATCCAAAATGCTTTGATGTCTGCTTTCCAAAGGTACCTATTTTTGTTAATCAACGAGATGATTTTAAATGTTGCTTACTTCATATTAACCCATCTGCCTGCAGGGGAAAAATAGCTTTTTGGCTTCCCATGATCGAGTTGAGACATCTTCAGAAATCCTTCGGGCAGGAACACATTGATTTATCGTGCTGTTGTGTGTGAACAACACTGAGTACTTTTAATAAGTCAGGACTTATGCAACACGACATGCTATTAATTCTGATGCCAGCTTGAATGGAGAAGGAATTACTGGTGAGGGGATCTGGGGAGCATGTTAAACCATCCCTGCAGAGTAATGAACATACTTTGTGACTGTTACATTATCCTATATTGATCCCCGGGAATGGAAGATGCTGTGACAGCCAGACTGAGCCATCAAAGACTCTTGCAAATAAATAGGATGTGCATCCTGTACATAATCATTCCATGGAGAGTGCTGTGCAAACATTAGCTTATTAAGCCTCTCAAATAACTCTCACAGTGGGGATTAACCCCATTTCCAAGAGGTGGAAAGAGGCACAATGTGATGGATTTGCTGCCCATTGCTTCAGAAATGACAGTCCAGGCTTGGGAATTTACTGTCCATTTCACAACAGTTTACGTGGCCACACTTATGCTATAAGCCGTAGAATCTGAAAATCTACTGACTTTCCAAAAATCAGAGCTGCTATTTGCAAAAGCAGTACAGCTTGTAACCATCACAAAGAAAATCAAATCCAGAGAATCCCTAAGCAGTTTCTGTTAAAAGTTCAGGAAAGAGAAAGCAACTTCTCTCAGCAGCAGCAGAAGAAGAGTTGATTTTTATATGCCGACTTTCTCTACCGCGTAAAGAAGAATGAAACCGGCTTACAATCACCTTCCCTTCCCCTCCTCACAACAGACACCCTGTGAGGTAGGTGGGGCTGAGAGAGCTCTAGGAGAGCTGTGACTCACCCAAGGTCACACAGCTGGTTTCATGTGGAGGAGTCGGGAAACAAATGAGTCCACCGCTCATGTGGAGGAGTGGGGAATCAAACCAGGTTTTCCAAATCAGAGTGCACCACTCCAAACCACCCCTCTTAACCACTATACCATGCTGGCTCTCAGTACAGATCCTTCTCCCTCTTCACATACCCCTATTTCCTGATCCATGAAAATCTATTATCCTAAATCATTTCATTTCACTGCAGTGGCAAATCATCCTGCCCCCAAGTTCCGTGTGATAACAGTTAGTGAATTGTAGTGATTAGAACACTGGACTTGGACCAGGGAGACCTAGATTCAAATCCCCTTATCTATGAACTTCACTGGATGAGCCTGAACCAGCCACACTTTTTCCCCCAGTCTTGCCTACCTTATAGGTTTCTTAAAAAGGTAAAATAGGGTAATCCCATGTATTTTGGGTTGGATATAGCAATCCACAGATTCAAGATCAGTGGCCTGATGGAAGAAGCTAAAAGGCTTTCACTCTGTTCCCTCAGTCCACCGCAGTTTCCTAACCCATGTGGCTATTATTCCACAACTTTCCCGGTGCTGAAAATGGCTTCCGGAGGAAGGGGAATGGGGGGAAGAGCCACAACTGCCACCATCTTCTACTGACAGATTGCTGGATCTACTACCCTGAGTTACTTGAGTTAAAACCAAACCTTTCCCCATTGCTTTAGATCTCTGCTCCCTTTTAGTTCCCTCTGTAAATGACTTTTTCTTTTCTCCCCTCTATCTCTTTCATTGCCTGCCTTGCCCTTCACCTCCCTTTAGTTTATATATTTATTTTTAAATACTTCTACCCCTCTTTTCTCCTCATGACAAGACTCCCCCTTCCTCCTCAGCTGCTTGGGGACTAATTTTAATTGACAATGATAAAATAGAGAGCCAGCATGGTGTAGTGATTAAGATAACAGAATCATAGAAATGGAAGGGGCCACCAGGGTCATCTAGTCTAACCCCCTGCACAATGCAGGGATTTCATAACTACCTCCTGCACACACACCCAGCGAACCCTACTCCATGCCCAGAAGATGGCCAAGATGTTCTCCCTCTCATGATCTGCTTAAGGTCATAGAATCAGCATTGCTGACAGATGGCCATCTAAACTCTTCTTTAAAACCTCCAGGGAAGGAGCGTTTACCACCTCCCGAGGAAGCCTGTTCCACTGAGGAACCGCTCTGTTAGAAAATTCTTCCCAATGTCTAGATGGAAACTCTTTTGATTTAATTTCAACCCGTTGGTTCTGGTCTGACCTTCTAGGGCAACAGAAAACAGCTCAGCACCATCCTCTATATGACAGCCCCTCAAGTACTTGAAGATGGTTATTATATCCCCTCTCAGTCTTCTCCTCTTCGGGCTAAACATACCCAGCTCCTTCAGCCTTTCCTCCTTGGACTTTCCTCAGACAAGGATCTGGGAAACCTTGTTTCAAATCCCAACTCACACCATGGAGGCTTGCTGGGTGCCCTTGGGCTAGTCAAGCACTCTCAGCTCTGACCCTGGCTAGTAATTGGATGGGAGACCTCCAAGGAATACCAGGGTCGTGACATGGAGGTAGGCAATGGCAAACCACCTCTGAACATCTCTTGCCTTGAAAATCCTATGGGGTCTCCATAAGTAGAGTTGCCAGGTCCCTCTTTGCCACCGGCAGGAGGTTTTTGGGGTGGAGCCTAAGGAGGGCGGGTTTAGGGAGGGGAGGGACTTCAATGTCATAGAGTCCAATTGCCAAAGCCTCATAGGGTTGCACGGGAGATACGCCAGCTAAAAGCTGGCGAATCTTCACAAAAATAAAAAGGGGCATTCCCGAGCCAAAAGTTCTCGGGAGGTTGACTAATGTCGGCCCCGCCCCGCGGCCCACGCTGTTACGCCCCGGGAAGTCCGCCTGGAATGCCTCCTGCCTCGCTGCTGCAGGCTGTGCTGGCGGCCGGAGGCCGGCGGGAGGCCGCAGCGGTCGGGGAGCGGTGCCCAGCCCTGCACGCCAGGGCTGGGGCCACTCACGCCGGCGTGTGCCTTCCGGCCGCCAGCGGTGTGGCCCCTACGCCCGTGGAGGCCGTAGTCGGCCTCCTAAGGGCTTTGGGCCCATTTTTCAGGAATGGGCCCTCAGCAGCTTAACTCAGCAAAATTCCTTGAAAGCTAGTTTCCTTGTTGTATGCAAATTAAAGGGTTCCTTTAGTTGAATGCAGCTGTAAATTCCTGCCTATATTTTAAAGAAATAACACTGCCTCATCTTCACAGCATGTTACAGAACACAATGAATTCTACAGAGCCCAACAGAAATATCATTTTCCACCTGGCGTTTCAAGGTAACTCACAGACAACCTTCTCATATTCTTCTTTGTATCTCAGAGTGAGACACCACTCAGTACCTTCATGCAATAGATGCTGTTGTTCAAGTGAGCTCTGTGGAACAATACAGCCTTCATAATTCTAGGCCTACCGAACTATACCTGTCAAAGCAATCATGCCAGAATAATCCATAGCTGTGCTTGAATACTTGAAGGCCATTATAACAAATCCATGTCTCTGTGTGTGTCCAGGCTGGCTTTCACTTGAGAAATGGTATGGCATGATTTTGTCGGGTTTGGATTGCTTTTAATTTTTTTTTTGTTCGGATGAAGCTTTTCCTCCTGGTTAATTGCTTTATGTAGATTCCATTGTGGGATTTCTATGCAACTCTAATTTTGGTATAAAATTTGATATGAAAGTATTTAATTTGTATTATTGTTTTGAGTGTAGTGTTCTAAATGTGTCTTCGTGTATCTATCCAGCATATTTGTTGGATTTTATTGATATGTAAGCTGGTAGTGTTATCCAAGAACCCCTAGGAGTCTTGGGGCCATACAACGCCATATAATATATGGAGAAATAGTACCAAGAATCCACGCTCTCTTTCCCGTAAGTCCAGAGCCTAAAAACAAGAGAAAGATTCCATTTTAGGTCAGGCCCAGAGCCTGTAAGTTTCTGCAAGGAAATTAAAATTTAAAAGTGCCAACTCAAGGTGAGACAACTAGGTGTCCTTTGAGAAATATGCAATACAGCTTGGGGGCTTGCTTTCTCTAGTCATGAGATCATTTAAGATTCTGGCCACATACTAATGATTGAGGTTTGTGAGAAGTCAGCAAATATCTCAGAATACTTCAATGGATTTCCAGAATAATACCTAGACGATCAGATATGGTAACCTAGCTTCATACCTGATTTCATCATCTAGATAGATTAATTTCATACCAAAAATAACATTGCTTCAGAGCATCTCTCTGGGAGGTAATGCTTGAGCCCTTATAACTACAACCTCTCCAATGGGCAAGAAATATGGGATGAATATCTCATCTTCCAGGCAGGAAGTTCCTCCTTCTGACCTCTCCTGCACTGCCAAGACAATGCATGCATCCAGGACAGGAAGACTTTTGTCCTAATCTCTGTCTATCTCCCTCTTTTTCTGTGCTCCACGCTTCTCTCAGCTGCCACCGGGTCCCACCCACCCCCCTACCCGAAGTCTTTCACAACCACCTTGTGTTGGGCCCTGGAGAGGTTGCCGAGCATGCTGAACATCATGGTATCTTTAAATTTATGCTGCATGTAGATTTCACCAACTAATCCAAAGTCTTAGGGTGCTTTCACACATCCTGAATAATGTACGTTCAACCCACTTTCAATGTACTTTGCAGCTGGATTTTACTGTGTGAAATGGCAAAATCCACTTGCATGACTCAGGCTGTGTGAAAGTGCTACTTGTCTCTCATTTGCTCATCCCAACTAGTGTACATTTAAAAAATAAAACTAGTGTGCCATCTCAAGCACTGGTAAATTCTTAATAGGGACAGCATGGGCAAGCTTGATGGATTTCATCTTGCCATACATCACGTGCTTTTTTCCCAGAGGAGACTCACCTTTGGTCCTTCCCTGCAGCTCCCTTGGATGCAACGATTCATGCATTAAATTGACGATTAATTCCTTCCTTTTGCGCTTAACCCAATTAAGCTATCTATACTGTTCTGATTTTCCCTTTGTGTTGGTGACAAGGAATTACTGTGTAGTTTGATGAGCTCATATAGGCTTGGGGTGGGGGTAAAGCCTTCTTGTGATGCAAAGACTGACCAAACCAGGCATTCCATGCCACTACAAAATCTGGTCTGTAAGAATGGTTGTCTGCAGGATCAGAGGAGTATGCCTATGATATTAGGTGCTGTGGAACACAGGCAGGATAATGCTGCTCCAGTTGTCTTGTATGGGGGCTTCCTAGAGGCACCTGGTTGGCCACTGTATGAACAGACTGCTGGACTTGATGGACCTTGGTCTGATCCAACATGGCCTTTCTTATGTTTATCCTACCTATTATACATGAAAAAGGCTTGGCCTATTAATATTTCTCTCCCTCTCCTCCCCCTCTAGAAGAATGAAATGTAAGAAAAGAATTATCAGCTGGTCCTGAAAGATAATCAACATCAGCAATTTTAAAATCAGAGTATGCCTGTCTGCCTGTCCTCCCACCTACCTCTCTGTCTACACATACATTCTTGCGGCACATCAAAGTGAAGTGAGCTGTGGCTCACAAAAGCTGATACACCCTGCCAGAAATTTTGTTAGTCTTTAAGGTGATACTAGACTCTTGCTCTTCGCTACTGTGAAGTGTACCACAGTGATGGTGGCATAAGCTTTTGAGGGCCAGAACTAGGGTTGCCAACCTCCAGGTACTAGCTGGAGATCTCCTGCTATTACAACTGATCTCCAGCCAATAGAGATCAGTTCCCCTGGAGAAAATGGCTGCTTTGGAAATTGGACTCTATGGCATTGAAGTCTCTCCCCTCCCAAACCCTGCCCTCCTCAGGCTCCATCCCAAAAACCTCCTGCCTGTGGTGAAGAGGGACCTGGCAACCCTAGCCCTCTTAGTCAGATGGAGAAATAACTGAATTTGCCTCCAAGTAAATATTCTTAGAATGAAGCTGCTAGCATCAAAGTTGCAATGGAAACATTAGAGCCACAATCCTGTACTTGGTTTTGGTGCATTAAATGTATTGATTTCAGTGGTTTTAAAAGTAAAGGTAAAGGTCCCCTGTGCAAGCACTGGGTCATTTCTGACCCATGGGGTGATGTCACATCCTGACGTTTCCAAGGCAGACTTTGTTTGTGGGGTGGTTTGCCAGTGCCTTCCCCAGTCATCTCCCCTTTACCCTCAGCAAGCTGGGTACTCATTTTACCGACCTCGGAAGGATGGAAGGCTGAGCCAACCTTGAGCCGGCTACCTGAAACCGACTTCCGTCGGGATCGAACTCAGGTCGTGAGCAGAGCTTTTGACTGCAGTACTGCAGCTTAACTCTCTGCGCCATGGGGCTTTAAGCATGCCTAATATTGTGTTGGATTGTGACCAAGACCAGGAGGAGAGGTTCAGCATTTTCCAAACTGATCAATAACAAGAGCATTTTGGGTGGGTCAAATGGCTATGTTAGATTGCTAGCAACCTTGATTTCCTTCATTGGGAAGAAGCTTTTCTATTGTTTGGCATTTCGGGGATAAAACAAATCCATTTTGCAGATTTATATTTACTGTTGTTGAAGTTCTACCATGTAAATCTTCATAAACATACATACAAACAACAATTTCCCTTACTTTCTTTGGAACAGACAGGCTCATCTTTGTATTTATAACCACAAAAGCTGAAGACTTCCAATGCAAAGTTTGTTGATAATCCCACAAAGAAAAACAGAACAAAAGCAGTGCCTGTAATTTGGGAGGCAGTGTGTCTGCACCCTTCAAAATACAAAAAAATGCTGTTGTTTAATAATCAATATTGAAATGAAAGAGTATTGAGATGAATAATGGGAAGATCTTACTTTTGCAATAAGTGAGAACACCACAACATAATTGGAGTAATACGAAAAGATACTAAAACTTTCATAATCTACAGATATGAGAGATCAGTGACCACTTCTAATGTATTTTTCAATATTAAAGAACAGCTGTGTGAGGGGCAGGTGGTTTGCAGTGTGAACAGAAGTTCAGTCCTTCTTCCAGGCCATTTTCCTGACTGCAATCTTTCTTTCAGTTGCTAGGGAAAAGCTGCTACCAAGCCGGTAATGGGAAAGAAGGCAGGTGCCTGTGGTATACCTCCCTTTCTACCTGCCATGTGTAAAAAGCAACAGGGGAGGGCCGATTGTTTTGAGGGGGGGAATCTTGACCATGACATAAAATTCTTCCCCAGAGGCGTCTTTTTAATATTAAATACTATGTCAGGAGACCTGTTCATGGATCTCCCACATAACACGTTGATTTAACCTTAAGTGTACTTTCGATGAACTATAATGGATCCTTGGATATAACTGAAGAAAAGCACAATTTTTCTAATATTTAAATCAGTGCAACATGAAATCTACTTAAAAATTGGAAACGGTGAATAAACATGATATGAAACCCAGCATACTCTTGTGATTAGAGTGTTGGACTAGGATCTGGGAGACCCAGGTTTGAATCTCCGCTCTGCCATGGAAGCTTGCTGGCTGGCCTTGGGTCAGGCACTCTTGATTCTCAGCATAACCACCTATCACACAGGGTAGCTTTGACAATAAAATGGAGGATGGGAGAATATAGTATGTGTCCCTGAACTGCTTGAAAGAAAGGTAGAATAAAAATGTACTGAATAAAAATTATGACAGCAAAATAGGGGAAGGTTAGCAATGAAGATGTCTAGCAGTTGCAGAGTAGAACCTTTTGTGATTAAAAAGACTTCTGAGAAGCTGATTACGAATTGCTTTAAAAAGTAGGGTTGCCAACATCCAGGTACTATCTGGAGATCTCCTGCTATTACAACTGAACTCCAGCCAACAGAGATCCATTCACCTGGAGAAAATGGCCGCTTTGGCAATTGGACTCTATGGCATTGAAGTCCCATCCCTCCCCAAACCTCAGGCTCTGCCCCAAAAACCTCCTGCTGGTGGCGAAGAGGGACTTGGCAACCCAATTAAAAAGTGTTGTGGTGTACTTGAATTCCTGCTTCCCCTACCTCATGTGAAATAGTTGGGATTTCTGCTCTAGTAGCTCCTCAAAATGACTTCTTGAGTTCCCAACTCATTCTGCATTAAGGTGTCAGCATTTCCCTTGACATTGTGGAGGAATCAAATTTTGATAATATTTCTGTGAATCGCATTTAAGGCACAACTTTTACTTTTGACAGATGGAATTTCTGTCTCATTGTAGAGGTTAGTATCCATAACCTGGTGGCCACCTTGGTGTGCTGAAATCAAAGGCTGTTACTGCACTTGTATTCCCAGCGATGTATTAAGAGTTTGAAAATGTTATAAAAATACTGTTCGCACTTTCTATGTATTCCCACCAATGTATTAAGAGTTTGAAAACGTTATAAAAAATACTGTTCACACTTTGTTTGGCCCCTTTAGCTGTGAAGACGTTTTCCAACCATTTATAAGCCGTGGTATCCAAAAACCCTTTTAAAGCGATGTTTTTTATAACATTTTCAAACTCTTAATACATTCCTGGGAATACAACGTGTGGTAACCCCCAAAGTTTGTAGCAACAGCGGCATTATTTTGTTTTCTTACAAAACCCCCCCCCCCCATTTTCAAAAGTAATTTCTAGCTGTAAATTGGTAAATGAAAAACAAACAAACAATGCACTGGAACACATACTCCTGGGCTGCTGAACACTTTACAAACACAAGCAATTTGACAGAGAGACAGAGAGGAGATGATTAGGAAGACAGTTGTTTAAGTGCCTGGGAGGGGGGACCCTCCTTCCTTATTAACACTGTTTAAGAACCAGCTTAATCCAGCCCTCCGGCTACTGTGCAGCCAACATAAATCAACTCTGTCTAGTATTAACAGGATAAGCAGCCCCCACACACATGCCCTGACAGTGTGTTGCCTCATGAATAACCTGGGAAATTCAATTGGCTCTCTACAGAGAGCCAATTTGGTTCACCAAAGCATTTGGATCACCAAAAACTGTACAAATGGTTGCATATTATAGATCGGTTGGCAGCGTGTACCGTTATTTAAGAGAGCACCATTGGTGCACATAATGTAGGGTTGCCAAACTCCAGGTGGAGCCTGGAGTTCTCCATGAATTACAACTGATCTCTATACTACAGAGGTAATTTTTTTTGGAGAAAATGAAATCTTTGGAGGATAGACTCACATCCCTGCTAAGCTCCCTCTGCTCCCCAATTTCTTCTCTCCCTAAATTCCATCTGAAAACTCCAGTAATTTCCCAGCCCAGAACTGACATACATACCATAATGTTTACAAATTAAGATAAGATATTGTCCTGTCCCAAGGTGCTCACAATCTACATTGTAGAGGGAAAAATTAATAATGGAAGAGGAGTTGGAGGAAGAGGCAAGTGTAGTAGATGATAATTTGTGAAGACCATGGTACCAGGGATGGATTTACAAGTACATTTATTAGGGCTTCAATAAGGGATTAAGTATAAATATTGATGACAAACACATATTTAAAACAGAGCTACCAAGAGACAGGGGCAAGTGGGACACTTTGTCTTCCACCCCCCCCTCCATACACACAAGAACCCTCTCCCTAGGGTTGCCAGCTCTGGTTTGGAAAATACCTGGAGATTTTTTGGGTGCTGCCTGAGAAGGGCAGACTTTGGGGAGCGGAGGGACTTCAATGCCATAGAGTGCAAATGCCAAAGTGGCCATTTTCTCCAGGTGAACTGGTCTCTGTTGCCTGGAGAACTGTTGTAATAGCAGGAGATCGCCAGCCACCATCTGGAGGTTGGTAACCCTACCTGTACCTCAGCTCCCAATGCTCACCAGAAATCTTGGTATTTTGTTTAAAGTTTTCATTAAAAGGGAAATGCTGCACTAGAATGCAAGATTACAGTGAATTCCAAAATATAACTGGACCCATCCACAACCATGATGCAGTAAATGTTATGCATAGATATGTATGAAAGAGAGCAGATGATAATTTGAGCCTTAATTGATTGTTTGATATGTATATGCTCTAGAATAGGTTAAATGGATTATTTTTGCTCCTTGTAGAATAGGTTGATGGTGTTGGAGGAGAGGCCAAAAAAACAAATCAATGGGTTATAGATCAAATCAAGCCTGAACTGACCCTAGAAGCTAAAATGACTAAACTGCGGCTATCATATTTTGGCACGTCATGAGACAACAAGAGTCACTGGAAAAGACAGTCATGCTAGGAAAAGTTGAGGGCAGCAGGAAAAGAGGAAGACCCAACAAGAGATGGATTGACTCAATAAAGGAAGCCACAGCCTTCAATTTGCAAGATCTGAGCAAGGCTGTCAAAGATAGGACATTTTGGAGGACTTTCATTCATAGGGTTGCCATGAGTCGGAAGCGACTTGACGGCACTTAACACACACACATAGAATAGGCTGCAGTGTCATTATATCTGCACTTTTAAACCTTCTGAGCAGCTGTGATTTTGAGGAGGAAAGGAAAAAGAGGTGGCACATGTAAGTTCTAAGACAAGCACAACATATAAGGGGCAGCAAGAGAGAATGTCAGGGCCATTTTGGAGACCAGTGAAATTTGGGACAACCAGGGCTGGATTTATGCACAGCCTAAGTAAACTAAAGTTTAGGGCCTCAGATTATGAGAGGCCTCTAAATACAAGCAATTATTGCAGATTTCTAAATTACCCCTTTTGGTAACACATCAACTAAGTTTGCCAATTTTGGGTTGGAAAATTCCTGGAGATTTGGGTGTGGAGCCTGGGGAGGGTGGGGTATGCCACATGTATATTTTGCCAGTGCTGATGGAAAAGGAAAAAAAATTGTGAAGGCAACGAGACAAAACAAACAAACAAACCAGACAGCAACTGAACTGGGTGGAGGGAGAATGTCTAAGCATACAGATGGTCTAAGCATACAGCTGTTACAGAAAGCGATGGAATTTGATGAGGTCGCCCAGGAACCAAGTGTAGAAGAAGAACTGAAGGCAACCAAGAATTCTGAGCAACTGGAGCAACTGAGACCATAACTGTGATCACACTTAAAATGCATGTCGTAAGCAGAATAAGAGATTTACAACCCATTCCTGGGGGGTGGGGGGCGAAACCTCTTAGGAGGCGGCCTGACCCAGCCGCCAGCGTAAGTGCGTGTAATCTTGTGATTACACGCACTTATGCTGGCAGGGAGGGTGGCTCCGCCGGCACCCAAGCCTCGCCCCTCCTCCAGCACCCAAGCCTCGCCCCTCCTCCGGCGCAGCCTCTCCATGGCGCAGGCCATGGTGTACAGTGGCGGCGCCGGCGCAGGGGGGCATTCCGGGGTGGGCTTGGAGGAGGAGCCACCGGTTAGTTGGCTCCCTATCCCGGTTCAGCCCGGTATGCCTCACAGTTCCCTATGGGCCGAAAGGCCCCAGTTAAACAAAACAAAAAAGCCGCCATGCCTCTTCTTCGCCGTCCCCATACGCTGCCAGCTCAGGAATGGGCTGTTAATGACTGCCATTAACAGTATTCAGAATACTGGGATGTTATAACTTTCCAAAGGCCATCCAGAAAGAATAGGATCTAAATTCAGGATTTCCAGGCCATGATGGCAATCCTTGATCATCTAAGAGTAACAGGCACAGTTATACATGACTTTTACAAGGTATGTTTGTGACCATGCTGGCCCTGAAAAAAAGAGAACAGCTGTTCTTTATTTTAGTTGGTCACAGTTAAAAGAAGCATCCAGACTACAGTTGCCAAATCCAGATTGGGGAATACCTGGATATTTGGGAGTAGAACCAGAGGAGGGTGGGGTTTGGGGAGGAAAGGGAGCTCAGCTGGGATGTGCTGCCACAGAGTCTATCATTTTCTCCAAGGGAACTGGTTGGCAGTCTGGAGATCAGTTATAGTTATGGGAGAAATCCAGGCTTCATCTGGAGATTGGCAACCCTAATCCAGTTTAACCCTAATCTAGTTTCTAACAGAATTTTAAAGCTAGATGTTCAGGAATAAGACACGTTACAATGTTCTAGTTCATATGTTCTCAATCTTATTTCTAATAGTACGGTGATATTATGATCCTTCTCTCCTGCTTGTTATTCTTGAGAACATTTTGCTTTTGATTATACCATGTCTAGAAAATCTGGCAACCAAATTTTGCAGCTATTGTGCATCTTCAGTACTGAGCCCGTCCCCCCGCACGCCCCCGCAAGCCAACCATCTGGTAAATCCAGACTGGTTCTTCTGACTATGCCGATGCACAACTCCTGGAAGAATCTGCCTGAGGCATATATATGACCCCTCGCTGGGCAAATAGCTGTCTGCACTTTTGCTCTCTCATGTGTTAAACGAAACTAGAAATCTGCTCAATTTGAGAATGCAAACTTCAGAAACAATAAATAGCCAAAGCCATATATAATATAAGTGTGTGTGTATAACTTGTCTATATAAAAGATGCATTATATATACTGTACTGAGCTAGCCAGACCAACGATATGATTAAAAGGCAGCTTTGTATGTGTTTGCATGTGTATGTAATATATCTGTTATATAGAATCTTAGAATCATAGAGTTGGAAAGGACCACCAATGTAATCTAGTCCAACCCCCTGCACAATGGAGGAAATTCCAAACTACCTCCCCCACCCCCCACCCCAGTGACCCACACTTGTGTATAATTGTGTATAAAGGTAAAGGTCCCCTGTGCAAGCACCGGGTCATTCCTGACCCATGGGGTGAAGTCGCATCCCAACTTTTACTAGGCAGACTTTGTTTACTGGGTGGTTTGCCAGTGACTTCCCCAGTCATCTTCCCTTTACCCCCAGCAAGCTGGATACTCATTTTACCGACCTCGGAAGGATGGAAGGCTAAGTCAACCTTGAGCCGGCTACCTGAAACCGACTTCCGTTGGGATTGAACTCAGGTCGTGAGCAGAGCTTGGAGTGCAGTATTACAGCTTTCCACTCTATGCCACGGGGCTCAATAATTGTGTATACACACCCATTATATATGTCTTTGGCTATGTATTGTTATGCATTATTTTGGCTATTTAGATTTAGCTCAGTATTGTCTGCTCTGCCAGTCACTCACCAAGTTCTTAGGTAGACAAAGATAATGGCTTGGGCCCCATGGAACATTGAATTGATAGATGGGATTTCCCACAGTGTAACAGAATTTCCTCCCCGCCCCCACTGTAGCCCCAATACTGCTCCTGGGACCTCCACAAACAGAACGAGAGAGAAGTCAGAGGTCTGCAGAGGGAGGGAACAATTGGGGAAAACTGCCCCCTTCCATTCACATAAATCCAACCCTTTGCCTAGCACCTGTGAACTGGCACCCTTTTAATTTTGGAGGTTTTTAAGCAGAGGCTAGATGGCCATCTGTCAGCAATGCTGATTCTGTGAACTTAGGCATTTCATGAGAGGGAGGGCAGGAAAGATTGGGTCAGTGCTTGGTTCTTGTGGCCCTTTCTTATATGCCCAGGGTAATGTCGATAGCCACTTTGGGGTCAGGAAGCAATTTCCTCCAGGCCAGATTGGCCTGGGATCCTGGAGGATTTTTGTCACCGTCTTCTGAGCATGGAGTAGGGGTCACTGGGGGGAGACAGTTGTGAATTTCCTGCACTGTGCAGGGGGTTGGACTAGATGACCCTAGAGGTACCAACTCTATAATTCTATGATTCTAACTACTATACCAAAGTTTGAGGCTGGGAACTCTTGCATGCAAAGCCCCTGGTCTACCATGGCACCACTGCCCCTTCCCGCAAATATATATTTGAGAATACTGCTGTAGTCCTAGTCAAACTCTATTTATGCGAATCCCTTTTTATAAGTTCAACTAATGCATTCATTTTTAATGTTTTTTACTGTGTTAAATGTATGTAGCTGGCTCAATCTAGCTGACATGACTGGTCAACATTGGTTATTGATCAGAACTTCTGATGTCTATTTCAGACATTGCTAAAGTGGCAAGACCAGCAAAGAAACCAAGAACTATGTTCAAAGAAAGCTATTTGGGTAAAGCCATTTTCACGGTTATGCTGAAAATAGTCCAAAGCGCATAGTTGTCACTTCAAACAAACAACTTTCTGTGAAGTTAGGCACTTATCTAGTTTCCAGTTTCGAACGCAGCCACGTCAGCAGTTACATCTAAGGCTAGAGTTGCCAACCTCCAGGTAGTAGCTGGAGATCTCCCGCTGTTGCAAGTGATCCCCAGCCAATAGAAATCAGTTCCCCTGGAGAAAATGGCTGCTTTGGCAATTGGACTCTATGGCATTGAAGTCCCTCCCCTCCCGAAATCCTGCCCTTTTCAGGCTCCGCCCCCAAAACCTCCCACCATTGGTGAAGAGGGACCTGGCAACCCTATCTAAGGCAGGTCTGACACTTTTTGGTGGCCTAGTAATGCAGCTGTCACTGCTTTTCTCCTCTTCCAAAACCTTTGGGGCACAGATGGAAGCAATAGTATCCATAATATGGGCAATGTGGACCACAACCATGGGGCAGAATTGTAGCCCAGGGCAAAGCACATAAAACAGAGTTGTCAAGCGACTCAGAGGTCTTCATAGATAGATATCCCCAAAACTACAAGCATGTGGTATTTTTTTATATACCATCCCAGCCAATATTTAAGAAGCATCAATTAGGTTAAGCAACTTTGATGTGATAAACTAAGATTCCAGGTAAGAGGCACAGGATAGAAGTCAAGACAACTTAGTGGTTGAACCTGCAAAAAATAAAGGTAGACACTCTCCTTCCATGCAGTCCCCCTAAATGTTTTGGCTGTTTTCTCATAGCTGGCTACATGTTATTACATTGCTTTTATAACAATTGTTTTTCATTTGGCTGCAAGCCACTTTGAGATGGTTCTGAAATGGTGGAATGGGGTAAAAATGTTTTAAATAAAACAAATACAATTAGTCATCCCTGCTCTTAATCATGTTGAAGTTGAGTAACAAGCAACAGGGGAGACGAAGGCACTGGGGGAAGAAAATCAAAGACAGAAAAGAGTTTCAGTCTGACAGTTCTGAGTCTTCGTAGACCTGTTATAAAGAAACAGTTCTTCCCTGACCCTACTGTACTGTAAAGCAAATTAACGATATGTGATTTGATAGCTCCTGAATGCTTCAAACAGGAGTCTGCTGTTTGCCCAGAAATATTCATTAGATTACGTTTAAAGCAGTTACCAGCAAATGATAAGAGATGAGGATGAAAATTGGTCATATATTGGAAACACTCCATCAACTGTAAATTTTCTAGATTCACAGTTATTTATTTATTGAACACAATAATGTGCAGACCTAATCAGACAACTGCCTGTCCAACCTAGGTTCCAGGCTGAGGATTAATGGACACTTTTCGGAACAGCATAGCAGCTTGGAATGGAGGGTCATAACCAGATCAAAAACCATTATAATGCAATGCTAGCTGAAGAAAGGACTGTCAGGTGGACAGCCCAATGAACAAGTGGTTAAGCTGTAAGTGCTGCTTAAACAAAAATAAGGTGATTTCTGGTCGTTCCCCCCCCCCCTTGTTCATCTATCTGCACTGCTCTACTTGTGGACAACTGTGGAATCCTGTTTACTAGGGGGTTGAGGAAGCGGGAAAGAACAAATGGGGTGGTTACCTTGGCCATTTATGCATGGTTGTTTCCTCACGGTCACCCCACCGATTTCTTAGGGGCTTTGCTTTGATAATGCTTGCATTAACTGACCATCAGAGGTCGCTTCGCTCGCCCCACATGTTTTGGCCATGTTTTCTGGATTTGTGTTTAGCAACCAGAAAACACAGGGGAAACATGCAGAAAAGCGTGGGGAGAGCTAGGTGACCTATGACAGTCAGAAAATGCATGCATAATCAAGGCAAAGCCCTGAAGTAGTCAGCGGGGTGACTGTGAGGAAACAGCCATGCATAAATGGCCCTTATCTCCTGCTTTACTGGTTCTTTTAAAAGAACATACTTGTTCTTTGGGTTATGACCGGGCAATCAGTTGAGTTTTCGATTTGTGACAACTTTCTTTGGGCAGGGAGATTTAAAAAACAATGTCAAATATAGCGTTTAACTCAATAATCCTCATCAGCATTCCAAAGTGGTACCTTTTCTTAATAGACTCATATCAATTCCACATCTTGGTAGTCACCTGTCTGATGTCCAGATGCCCAATAACCTTTTCCCTTAAGCATTTACCTGAAATATGGCTCGTTTAGAATCAGGCAATAAAACTTCACAATATATAATCATACTTGCCAGTTGTTGTACCATACGTTTTATTTAATCCTGTCCATGAACACTTTTTATAACTACTGCCGGAATGTATTCATTTGGGAGGTATTATTGTGCAGCAGTCTGTTTTGAGTATGGTCCATTCCACATTGGAGCAGAAACATTAGATCACCATGCACAAAACAAAGCAAAAACAAAACCAACTGTCCCCCCAAGTGGTATCAAATGTCATAGACAATTCCTATCATTCTAATCAAAGTGGGGTGATGGGATACAACTCTTGTTTTGTCATTGGAGGACAGATGCCAATAAGAGCAGCAGTATTTACACAAACTGTTTATGAGATAAGACGCTCTTGGTTGATTGTCACAGGTAATTGATATTAATCAAGTCACCACAGTTTTTTCCATGGTAGGAAACCAGGACGTTATACCATGCAAATGTTCACAAGAGCAACATTAAAAAGAACAGGTGAGGGGGTTTGTGCTTGTGACTATGACTTTACGCATGGGATCATGTTTTGATTGTACAAACAACCATACTTTTTTCCATAGGGGATGGTTACATCCCTAAAACAGCAGTTTTAAGAGAATGGTACTTATCATAAGTCTTTATACAATTGGCAGGTTTTAATATCATCAGTTGCATAATGTGAATAGCAATCAGAATAGTTTATTCCTCTGGAAACAGGAAAGACGTATTCTATAAGTATGCAAACAACCATCAAGAGGAAATAACTGCAGATGTCATTTTTGTATCTCAGATGGTCCCTGGCTATAACATATAGCTCCTCAGTCTGTAGAAAAGCCATGCTTGAGTGCCAGCTAAAAAGCTGGTGTGGATGATCTTTGAATGCTGTTTTAGTCAACAGGTGTTAAAACCTTACATGACATAAACTTTATTTTATTTCAGTGGAACCTGCTTTCTTAGAAGCATGCTTCAAACTGTAGCCCTGTTATAATTTTTGGCTTTGATGTATCTAAGAACATTAATGAAATATAGGCATTCAAGGCCCACTTTTCTGAATGGTATTGTTGTGGCTCAGCCTCACATGTAATATGATCATTTGAAACTGTTAATTGTGGACTTTCAATGGAAAGGGTAGTTCAGTAGTGTATTGCATGGCATATTAAAAGGAGCATCTAGGCAGGAATTTAATATGAAATTGGTAGCAAGGTGGAAGGACTATTTATGTTGGACACAAATGGTCAACTGTTAATGTTAGCCAGAAATTGCTTTGGTACTTTTGACAACTTGACCTTTCCTTTTACGGACCCAGATTTTTAGCTTAATTATTACTTTCAAAGTGTGTTCCACAGGGTAATTATGGGTTCTGTGAAAAATCATTAAGAGATGGTAAAAAACATCTGAACTTCTGGCACACACCCTCCCCTATTTTTTTCACAAATAAAGCTCCAAATTATCTTTCAACAAGCCATTCCTAGTGTACAACAGTGAGAAATATAATCAAGCTAACAAAGCATTCCCCTAAACCAAATAATGAAATTATCTTTATATTTTCTCTCCTGACCATTTCTGTTAAATATTCAATAGACTCTCCAGTTCAGCTTGAAGCAGTTTATTTGGCTGCCACCAAGACAAAGGATGTGGTTGACAAAGATAGCATGATGCCCTTTTCCCCATGCTAGGCAGCTGGTCCTGGTACCCTAGACACATCGAGGAACAAATACTGTCTGGCCCACAAGTCATCCAGTTGCTACCAGTTCTGCTCCACTCCACATTGGGAGGTTTTGAGATGAAAACAGATTCCAAACCAACTTAGTCAGGAATGTAATAACATCAGTGTCAGTAGAATGGTTAGAAGGCTGTGAGGTTTCTTGTTCCAAGGTATGGCCAAGGTTCATCTGGGCTTGGCTTTAAATATACCAGGAAACTACAAAACACTGACTTATCTGGTTGTTTGACCCTACAGGTCAATCTCAGGATGGATCTCAAACCATAATGAATTGAGACTGGCCCTTTAGCTGGACTTCAGCCTCTATGTCCAGGCACCATCACATTGTACTGGGGTATATAGTCTGGAATAGCTTTCTAGAAATCTGAGAAATTATTCTTGTATTCTGGATTATTTCTGGATTGAGTTCAGTGACGTCCACCCGCCTGTACTAGGCAAGAGGTTTGGAAATAGTGCCTAAGTGGTAACATCTTTTTTTCTTTCACTCATTACTATAAAAATTCCACGCAATATATACCCATTACTCAAAGACAGAGAAAAAAAATCTGTAAAACCTTTGTAGCAGCCCAAAGATGGTAAATGGAAAAAAAAACCCTCTTAAATAAAAAAATCCAGGTATCAAAGAGCAAAATTTAATGAAAGCCAAAACTGTTAAATATGGATTCTTGTTGAGAAAAAAATGTCAATGTCTTTATGGTTCTTCCCCACCCTTATTCTATATTTAAGAAAAGTGTAATAAAAATACATATTACAAGTTAACATTTCCCCTCTTCTTCTGTATCATTTTTCTTTTCCTCCTCCCACCTTTCCATTCATCAAAAACATTTTAAAGATGAGTTTCATGTCCCATTATCACAGGCATTTGTCCTATCACAGAAGGCTCCTTCCCATAAACCCATCTAACTGGCTGGCTCAATTGTCAGACAGGTCTCTTTAATTCCTTTGCCACAAAGGCAACAGTTTTTGAAGTTTTATGTAGCTTATTTTTATATTATTATATGCACAGAAGGAAATCCCTGTGCCCTGCTCCCATTGCATTTCAAAGTGGAAAATAGGTAGGGGAGCTATGAAAGTTCTTGAGATTGCAAGAAGGATCAGGTCTTCTTGGACACCCAAAAGATCTCTTCATTCATAGCAGGATTGGTTTCTTGAGCCCTGCACAGTATGAATGCACACACAGAACTAAAATTAAAAAGTAATCAAAGGCAGACAATATTTTTTTTAAAAATACAGAGAACAACAACTTGAAGAATTATTCTCAGAGGCTGAGATCAGCGTCTTGACAGATCGCTGGATGAAATATGAGACAGAAAGGCTTCTGGTGGCATTGAAAGAAAACAAGGAGACACTAGGCATGCTGTGTCCTCTGAAGGGGATCTGTGGTTTCTGTCTTGCCAGTCTTAATTAAGGTGCCATCTTAAGACGAGTGGAAGAAGTTGATGGAACAATGAAGAGTTGAATGGTAAAACAGTTCATAGAGACCAGTCTTTAATGGTTGATGACACTTTTATAGAATAGCAACTTATATATGAAAGAGTATTTGTTTTAGAGCCAACTGCCAGTCCCATTTATAAAGAAAGTTGTACCAGGAAGGTCCTCACAACAAAGCCATATCTATTTGTAGCCTGTGTTGCACTCTTGTCAAATCTTTAGCCGCCATTCTAAGTTGAAACCACCTATTTCACACATTACACTACCCACAGATCTGAGAAGTCAGATATAAGACATTTCTGTTATACCGCTAGGTCTGCCCTGGCATTTGGAGGAAGTTTTAGCCCCTTGAAAAGTCTGGAGTTACTATCCAGTCATGGGCAAATGGATTATGAGGACAAGGATTTCAGGGAAGGGTAAGTCCTCCTCCAGACCATGATGGAGTAGAAGACACTCCCTTTTATTTTTCTTCTTCAGGGGAATGTTTTTCATTCAAATATTTCACTGTTCATAGTGGTGGTATCACATACACACATACAGATGAAGCTCTTGTTTAGATGTAGACACTTACACACAATGACTGGGGAAATACTGCTAGCAGGTTCACTCTCTTGTGCTTTATGGATTTCAGTGTTTCATTGCAAGCTTGGGTTTTGGATCACAAAGTTTTTAATAGCAAGCAGGGTACCAGCTGGTCTGTTCTGCGTGTTCCCCTTCCCCTCATGATGAACGAGATGGAAACCACATCTGTAGGCTTTTCTGCAAATCATATCACTGGCGAAGACTTGATTCTTGAAACGGTTGAAAGGAATTGGGATCAGATGTAAGTTAATATTGTGGAAGGCTGAATGAAGGTGAATGTTGGTGTCATTCAGTGAAACCTTGAGGGGTTTTTTCATAACAAATCTAATACTCCATGGAACGTCCACTTAAATCAAATGTGATCCTCAAGGAACAAAAAGCCAGATGTTCACAAAACAGCCCTAATGTCTTTACGTCTGTTTACTGGTTTATGGATACCCATGGAGTGATCTGCAGAAATTTTTCTGGGAAGGTGAAGGATTCTCTACTCAAAAGTCACAATGGCAAGGAAACCTTACAGAAGTGCAGGAATGAGGAAATGGCTGACAACTGCCTCTTCAATTTTAAGGAAGCAGGCAGGGAGGATGATATGTAATATATGTTTTGCATTTGCTTGGTTTTCCCTATATGCAAAAAACGGCCATTGTTTTAGTTGGATGCTGACATTTCCATGGTAACCTGCCAAGTGCATATTTTGTGGGCTGTCATGCCCCAAACTCGCAATACTTTTAATTCAAATAACCCCTTCCTAGGTTAAGAATAAGGACCGCATTAACTTCTGTCTACCTGGGCTCTTTTTAGTCCAGATACAACTGTTGAACTCCATCTCCAACAAAGTCTTCCTATTCCTTTCTCCATGTCAGGCTTCTCTTTCAGCTGTCTTTGAAGTCCTTCAATTGGGAATGGAATGGAGAACTCTTTCGACAGCCTGGTTAGCCTTGTAGCAACACTTTTAACACAGTAGAGTCCTGTCGTCTCAGAGGAATTTTGTTTTGCTTTCCTTTCACTGTTAGTAGCACAGACATTTATGGTTTTCATCCCAAACGAAACCTGATTTTAAACTGTTGAGCAGAGCAGGGCTGACATTACCCTGACATCACGGGAATTAGTAAGAAAAATATATATTGCACACACTAAGAACTTATTAACAACCAAGTTAAAAATAAAATGGCGCTGTCTTCCTCAGTGTTCCTGTAACCGTGTACTCAGGGATGTCTCCAAATTCTGTTCAGTCCGGTTGCCCTCTCCTTATTGCAGTACAGGTTGTACTTTCTTCTGCCTGTGGATTTACTGTAAAACAGAAACACACACGCATACACACACACACACACAAAGGAAAATAGATCTGATTTCCGCTGAAGGATCCACCGAATTGTCCCTCTTCTGGTATGGTTTGGTTTGGTTTTGGCACTGGAGAGGCTCGGGCCAGGGAGACCCTGCTCTCACCCAAGATCCATCAAGGGCTATTATAATCCCGTTGCTCCCAGGGACATCCCAGAGCTGTGACCCATGCATGGAATCTCCTGCATGGGTTTAGGGAAATCGTGGCTCACCACCCGTCCGTTTTCTCCACTGCTGGTTCCTGCTGCGGATGCTCGAGGAAGGGTTGATGTCCGTATGGCTTCATTGATAGATTGCTGTGGGATCAAACAAAAACCCTTTTAAGAGAGACAAGGGGGTCTCCCCCTGTCCTTAGCAATGGCTGGACATTCCTAATATACGCTTTGCAACTTTCCTCTTCTATCTGCTGAGTGTTCTTGAGATTCCCCACCCCCGTCTGCTTGGCACTCATTATTTTTAATTAAAGAGTCTCTGAATGTCAAGCTATTGTAAAATTAGCACAGATCCGTGACTGCCCAAGATTAATTTTGCCACCAACATCAACAAGGTTTACTGTTTTATCTGTCAGGCCTAGGAGGTGCGCCACATAAGTCAGGTATGTGTAGCCATGTTGGTCCTACAAAAAGAGATACACAGAATAGATGAATTGATAGAGGACTTAATTTTAACCAAGCTTCCTTAAGCCTGAGCCTTGGAACCTGACAGGAAGAGAGTTGATTCCTTTGAAATGTGGTGTTGGAGAAGAGTTTTACAGATATTGGGGTTAGCCAAAATGACAAATCAGTGGTTTCTAGATCAATTCAAGCCTAGAAGCTAAATGACTAAACTGAGACTATTGTACTTTGGTGACATTATGAGAAGACAAAAGTCACTGGAAAAGACGACAATGCTAGGAAACACTGAAGGCAGCTGGAAAAGAGGAAGACCCAACATGAGATGGAGTATCTCTGTAAAGGAAGCCACGGCCCTCGGTCTGCAAGACTGCAAGACCTGAAGACATTTTGGAGGAAATTAATTCGTAGGATCGCCATGAGTCAGAAGCGACTTGATGGGACTTAACATATACACATTCAGTTGGAAGTGGGAAGTAACAATGAAAAATAAATAATTTACAGAGTACAATATCAATCATGAAGCAACCACTACTGGACTTTCTAGGACAAGTCATAGTGCTTCCAGGAGCTCTCATCTAACAATTTAAACTCTGCTTCATTCAGTTGGGTCACTATATGTTTAGAAGTGATGTGAGGTTTCAAACCTAACAAGTCATTCTTCAAGCATTGAGACTCAAAGCACTTTTTATAAAAATAATGCATAAGGTATGAATATACACTGTCAAATTTTATATTTAGGCTTAGAACACCCATGTGTGAAGAACATCTCTTGGGCTTGAAAGATTGCTTGTACTTTAAAGCAACTGGTTGGTTCAATACAAATGCTATTCTGCTTGTTGTGAATCTGTTATATACTTCTGGCCTTGTGATTTTAAATTTCAGTTTTATGTTTTTAATGTATTTTATCCCTATATGTTTTATCTATGTTTGCAAACTTCCTTGAGCTCTGGAAAGAAGAAATGTGAGCCCTGAGACGTACAGGTGCATTTGTAGTTAAAAATCAGGAGGACAATAACTTCCAAGCAGAGTTGTGTACACTGGCAGGGATATCGAGATCTTTAAGCATCACAGTCCCATTCTGGGTTCAATGATTTGTGAACTCAAGGCATACCCAAAACAATGGCTGTGCAGTCTTTTCTTATTATTTTTTCAAAGAAAGTGCCCTTGTACAATGCATGAATGCATAAAGAAATATCAGCAATGCACTTTCCTACCATCACCCCTTTCTCCCCTATTCAATTATCCTGGTTAATTTTAGGACTAAACTCTTCAAAAGATTGACTGTGGCACTTCAAGGCATTAGGAAACTTCAGGCATCCTTATTATATGGGGGAAATGGTTATACCTGCTTTTGTGAGGCCCGAGATTTAACAGAACACTGAGCAAGATGCCCCAAGAGCCTCATGTGTGTCTCCAAGGCAGGTTGTGGGGAGAGCTTGATTTGTACAAGGCCACCTAGAGAACGTTATGTCTGAGGGACTCTGCATATCCTTACCTTTCCTGTGCAATTGGAAAGCTGTCACAAGGAAGAAAGCAAAGGCTCATTCTCTGTTTGGCTTAAGTTACAGGTGTGAAGTGGTGGTATTGCTTTACTCTGCTCTGGTTAGACCTCACCTAAAGTATTGTGTTCAGTTTTGGGCACCGCAATTTAAGAAAGATGTAGACAAGCTGGAACGTGTCCAGAGGAGGGCAACAAAGATGGTGAGGGGTCCGGAGACCAAGTCCTATGAGGAAAAGTTGAAGGAGCTGGGTATGTTTAGCCTGAAGAGGAGAAGGCTGAGAGGGGATATGATAACCATCTTCAAGTACTTGAAGGGCTGTCATATAGAGGATGGTGCCGAGTTGTTTTCTGTTGCCCCAGAACCAGTGGGTTAAAATTAAATCAGAAGAGCAAGTCATCTAGACATTCGGAAGAATTTTCTGTTAGAGCTGTTCCTCAGTGGAACAGGCTTCCTCAGGAGGTGGTAAGCTCTCCTTCCCTAGAGGTTTTTAAGCATAGGCTAGATGCCCTCTGTCAGCAATGCTGATTCTGTGAACTTAGGCAGTTCATGAGAGGGAGGGCATCTTGGCCATCTTCTGGGCATGGAGTAGGGGTCACTGGGGGTGTGGGGGGTAGTTGTGAATTTCCTGCATTGTGCGGGGGGTTGGACTAGCTGACCCTGGTGGTCCCTTCCAACTCTTTGATTCTATGATTCTATGTGTGTAAATTCTGATTAAATATTAAGAGAATCTTCCTCATGCCAAGAGCAGTCCAACAATGAAACCAATTATGTTGGGGTGTTGTTAAAAGTTTTCATGCAGAGGCTGGGCTGTCATTATTAGGAATGCTCTGAGTTTCCTGTATTGGCAAGGGATTGGACTAGATGGTCTGTAAGACCCTTCCAAATATAAGTCTCTATAACATCTTTGATTTCTCTGCAGCAATACAACAAAAGGAACTCAAAAGAACTTGTACATACAGATGGCTGTGGAAGCAGTAATGTTGGAATTACAGTCAGCTAACAGCAAGGTCAATGAAGTATATGATTCAGAATTTGAATTTCTACAGCTTATAATATTTGGATACTTTACAAATGACCTGGCATGCTATATGAAGTGTGCTCAGCAGCTTCACGCAAGGTTGAGCTAAAGAACACGTAGTTTCCCAGGCAACTGGTATTGCTATAGAGAAGTTGGGTGCCAAGCTCAAGGGTCCCTGGTATCACACATTCATTGTTTCAAAACCCCTCTAATTTCTAAAGTCGTGGGCTTGTGGCTCTAAGGAGTTTTTAAAAGAATTTGAGGAACTTGCAGTGGCTAGGAAAACATTCAAGCAGGGCAAAACAAGTTGTTAAATTTTGAAACACATTCAGAAAAAAAATAGGCCATAATTGGAAAATATTAGCTGTTTTAAATCAAGCGGAAGAGCATTTATCTGTCACTAATTGCTGAGGGATAATAATCATCATGTTTCTAGAATAACTTACCAGGGTTATCATGTAGCTATTTAGTGAGACATTAGGAAGCTGGTCTAAAGTCACTATGTTTAACCCATGGGTCAAGATCTTCAGATGGGTAAAGAACCACCACATGCTGGAATGTGAGCCCCTATAAAACTACCATATTTTTGCTGTTGCTGGTATACATGATAGCTTCCTAGTGTTTGACTTATGTCTCCTGTCCCCAGTTCATTTGTTATGTACACAATTCTAGTTTTGGCACTGGGAAGGCTTTTCCTCTTTCTGTCGCCATGACATAGTCAGACTTCCTGTCACATGACTATGATATAACATGACTTCCATCACATGGCTGCCTGTCATGTGCTTTCCATGCTGCTGCCTGTGAGTTAAAAGTGGCTTCTAGATCTAGAAATGTTAAAGACCACTAGAGCAAGTCAATTTTGGCAAGGGAAATGAAGAAAGTATCTGGTTGTCTTTAGACTAAGTCCTAAGCTCTGCATTGAAGCAAATTGACATTAATATGGGTCAAGAATGCTGCAGTACGGGGTTAGGAATTTTAGGAATCTGAATGGTGTTTCAGAAAGAAGGTGTGAAAGGCCTGTGAATGTGTTGCCACCTTCATCCGTTTTGATTCACTTCTGGACTTGTAACAAAACTCGACTAAGGCAACCAGCATGGCTAGTCCAAGCCCACCGATGAGGATGTAGAAAACACCGGCCACATTGCTCAGGCTCAAAGCACTTGTTTTGTCCTATAAGAGAGATGAAAGGGGAAGGAAAAATCTGTTAATGAAGTATTATACTTTCAAAACAAGACACAAGAGTTTAATGCAATACAATACACCAGCAAGCCACCACTCTCAAATACACATAAGGCATTTCCATTTCCTTTCATTACAGTTGAACATTTCTCCCCGCTGTACACACAAAAACCCTAAACATTTCAATAGATTTTCAACTCTTTGGGAAAGTTTTATAATATATGTTTTTAATCATCACCCTCAAGAATGTATTTGCCCCAAATGTCTGGGTAGTTTAAGTTATTGATAAAAATGTTATCTGCTTTGAGCTGACATTTGCTAGTCTCCAATCTCTTCCCTTTCTCCTAAAATAACCTGGGAACGCCTGTTCTTTTCTTCTCTGATTGTTTCCCCCGCAACTTCTGTTGCTGAGCAACATATTAAAAGGTTTATTTTATTTCTCCTAACACACCCCTCCTCCTTTGTACAATATTCAGGTTGCAGTGACATTCAAAAAGTTTTCTCCTTAGACATGCATTTGATGTATTTAATAAAGCAAGGGTTTTTTGTCTGGGTTCTGCGGATGCATTTTAAATTCGTTATATGATTGTTAATTAGGGGGATAAAGCACCAATTAATCATACTTAGCACTTGATTCTAGTTACAAGTGGATTTTATAAAAATCCCTGGAATTAAACCGAGCAGGGAAAATAGGTAGGTATAATTGGTGCCCGTTTTGTAGAGGAAGAAAGTGAAGATTTACAGGAGATGTGCAGGAAACAAACATTGTCTGTAATCTGACCAATATTCTGGAGTTGTCTGATTTCAATCTATTTGTCAAATGAACAAAATATTTGGTTTCAAATTTAAACTTCGAAAATATTGTTTCACTTAAAGTTAATCTATCCTGTCCACACATATCAGAAAAGACTGAATTAGCTTTGTAGGGTCTCACCGAATAGTCATATAAAATATGTTTAGATAGATCAGATCCCATCATGTTACACTTTCAAGTTACTTTTACAAGGAACCCCATGCCCTAAATGGAAACAATTTGTATGTGTGTGCATGCTGAAATACTCAGGTATTCCAAGCCATTCCTAGCTTCTCAGAAATATGGTTCTGAGACTTTCCTTATATTACGTATTAGGTGAATCAGTGATGTGTTAACTTGTGGACTGTAAAAGATCACGTAAATGAAATCTAGATTTACAGCTTAAATGTGATGAAAGAAGTTTTTTCAAAGAAGTTTGTTCCTCTCCCATAATACTAGAACGCGAGGTCATCTGTTGAAGCTGGAGGGTGACAGATTCAAAACAGATTAAAGGAAGTATTTTTTCACACAACGCATAGTTAAATTGTGGAACTCCATGCCCTGGGATGTGGTGATGGCTGTCAACTTGGAAGGCTTTAAGAGGGGAGTGGACATATTCATGGAGGAAAGGGGTATTCGTGGCTATTAGTTAAAATGGATACTAGTCATGCTGCATACATATTCTCTCTAGTATCAGAGGAGCATGCCTATTATATTAGGTGCTGTGAAACACAGGCAGGATGCTGCTGCTGCAGTTGTTTTACTTGTGGACTTCCTAGAGGCACCTGGTTGGCCACTGTGTGAACAGACTGCTGGACTTGATGGGCCTTGGTCTGATCCAGCAGGGCCTTTCTTATGTTCTTAAAGAAGTTTGCCCTGAAAATAAATGTCTCAGAAAGTTGCCTTGAAACAACTTCCACCACATTTTAGAATACTGGCCTTTATATGAAGATATGACAGTTAATTTTTTTTTCTAGCCAGGGCTTGTCTTATGGTCATTTACAGTTACAGATACTGAAGCCAGGGCATTACCAGATGCATGAGCCTTTTGGCACACATTGAAGGGCAAGAGCAAAAGGAGACTTGGCCCTTGACTTTTAGCCCTTCAGGGCTAAACTAAACATGTTGCCATCCATGGAGCCGACCCATGGATACACCCGCCATTTTAAAGTGTTTTAAAAATGTCACAAGGGGCTGGTTGTGGTTGGGCCTGCATCACAGCAGGCTGAAGTGGTCTTGCGTCTTTTCAAGTGCTGAAAGAGCCATGGTGTGTGCGTGGGTGGCCATTCTTGGCACTTGAAAAGGCACAGTGGGGACAGGAGCGCTTCAGGCTACCTCACTGCACTCCACATTCATAGGTTGGGCCTGTGGATATTGTCACATCTAGGTTTGCCCTGACTGATCTGACCCAGAGGATCCTGGACCAACCCAGGAAATTGAGCTATTCCATGTGTTTTTTGTTTGTTTAAATTATATTTGTGTTTTGTTTGGAAGCTACTTTGGGTCCTGGGAGGTAAGGAAAGCATGAAATAAACATTTAAATAACACAAATAAAATAGAGATTATTGATTTGACTTTCACCCTGTCTCCAGCTAGCTTGAGGCCCCTCTTCCCCATGGTTGTAAAATGCCCTTGACATGTTATTGCCTTGCCAAGAGAGCCGCTTTACATGGGCATATACCACTCTATAGCTGTAACGTTTAAAGGCCTGAAATCAAGTGAGCAGAGCTAACCCATAGGTATTTTCTAAGGAACTGGGCCAGTTTTGAGGGAAAGATACTCATGATTTTGTGAGAGATGCCTTCACAGTTTTTACTGGATGCAAGGTATAAATGGGTGTTTGTTACTGAAAACTGCATAAAGGGTGAAATCAGTAAAATGTCATTTTCACTTGGACATGGTCTAAGAAGCTTATATAGCTTATATATGTTTTTTATTTGTGATGATGCTGAGGGAGCCATGCTTCTTAGGTTATTGTTGGGGGGTTAGGGTTGTTAAGGTAGTAGCTGTTGGTTTCTTACAAATGGTTGAAAACATTGTTAAATCCGAAAAACTAGTCTCTAGGTCCTCAAATGACTACATAAGTATTTCAGAAAATTTAAGTTTCTATACAGGTACAACAGTTGAAAATGTTGGGTTGGATACCATGGATCTACTGTGCAAATGATGGCACTTTCACAAAGGCAAGGAGCCTTCCCTGATGCAAGAGAGTTTCCAAACAAGTGAATGTTCCAGAAATAAGGGTTTGTGTCATATTCTGTTTCTATTGACAGAATAGCACTTCTACCAGAGGAGCAGGGAAGGGTGATTTCTGTCCATTCCCTCTTCCCATTGTGGATCCTCACTTTATTCCCCATGTTGTTCACAATGCCCTAGGAATGGGGGAAGGGGGTTGCAGGAGGAACAATGAAAGCCCTGCTCCACAAACCCTGCTCCACTTTTGGATATTGTTGGATACAGGTCCCTTCATTTGTAGCTTCATTGCCATTAGCCTTTGCCAAGTTTTGTCTCGAACTATAATTGCCTCAGTCTTTTGTAAGTATCCATTTCCCCCCCCTCACAATTCTGATGTTTACAACTCCTGCCTCTTGGAACACTTTAACTAAAAAATGATCTTTCAGAAGCCTTCAGAAATTTTTCAGAATTTATCATATTCTACCCCATTCTTTCTCTAGGGTCATGTAGCCCCCTGCTCTTTTATTTCATCCTCATAACAACCTTGATGAGAGAGAGTGACTAGTCAGTGAGCTTTATGGCGGCGTGGGGATTTAAATAGGGCTGTTGATTCGGTTCGGCCCGAACTGAAAATCAGCCGAATTTCCCCTGATTCGGTGGTTTTTAGTTCGGGAGGAACCGAACTCAAAACTGGCGGGCAACCGGGGAGCCGAATTCAGCGAGTTTGGGAGTTTGCTAATAAATCCAGCGAATTCGGGGCCGTCAGTAAGCAGCATAATCGTCAGTAAGCAGCATTCTCCTCCCCCGGCCAATCGGTGGCCAAGCTGGGTCTTCTTCTGGCCAATCAGTCAGGATTGAGTACTGGAGGAATCAGCTGATGTGCGGCCCGGCCAGGGAGAGAGAGAGAGAGAGCGAAATCCTCATGTGTGTGTGTGGGGGTGCTTGTGCACATTCGCTCCTTTCTGTGGCTGCAGGGGGCGTATTTTTTGGGGTACAGACACAAAACTTTCAGTGGAGCTTCAGATGAAGCTTCTTAAGATACCCCCCAAGTTTTGTAAACATTGGGTCAGGGGGTCCTGAGATATGGGCTCCCCCCTTTTTCTTTCCATGGCTGCAGGGGGCGCATTTTTGGGGGTACAGACCCCAAACTTTCAGTGGAGCTTCAGATGAAGCTTCTTAAGATACCCCCCAAGTTTTGTAAACATTGGGTCAGGGGGTCTCGAGATATGGGCTCTCCCCCTTTTCCCTCCCCCTTTTCCATTTATGTGGCTGCAGGGGGCGCTTTTTTGGGGATATAGCCCCCAAACTTTCAGCATAGCTTCAGACAATCCTTCTTAAGATACCACCCAGGTTTTGTAAAGATGGGTTCAGTGGGGGCAGAAATATCGCCTCCCCCCTTTTCTCTTTCCGTGGCTGCAGGGGGCGCAGTTTTTGGGGTGCAGATCCCAAACTTTGAGCGGAGTTTTAGGCAAGTGTTCTTAAGAGACCACCCAAGTTTTGTGAACATTGGGTCAGGGGGTCCCGAGATATGGGCTTTCCCTTTTCCCCTTTCCCCTATTGGGATGAATGGATCAGCCGATCCTGTGCATCTCCAGAGCAAAACGTCCCATGCCTAATTGGAATCCTCTTGGATTACAAGTCCTCCCCAGCCCCTCCTGATGGAACAGAAGACAGCCACAGTAAGACCCCTTTGGGGGCTTTAATCTATAATTTTTCTCCTGTGTACGTGTGTGTGTGTGTGTGTGGGAAAGCAGAGTCTGTGTGTGTGTGGGGAGGGAGCAGTTTCTGTGGGTGGGGGGGAAGCCAAAGGGGGCTTTCATCGGTTCTGCCTGGGATGTGTGTTCCCCCTCGAGTCTCTCGCTCCCTGGTTTGAGGGGGGAGGTTTCAGTTGTGTGTCTTCTGGTTTTCCCTGTTGCAAAGGTGTTGTTTTACTTTGCAGTTGCTTTGCAAACTTTTCAGCTGTTGTCGGGGCTGGGAGCTTTGTGCGTGGGCGGCAAGCTCTGCTGAGAGATGCACATTAAGGGTGGGGGGACCCCTTTCAGGGCCCATATCTCAGCCCCCCCGACCCAATCTTTACAAAACTTGGGGAGTCTTTCAATAAACGTCCTTTGAAGCTCTGCTGAAAGTTTGGGACCTCTAACCTAAAAAATGCCCCCCCAGAGCTGCGGAAAGGCGCTATTGTGTTTTTAATGGCTTTATTCGGCCAAATTTTTTTCCTGAACTTTGAATTCCCGCCGAATTGAACGGACCCGAAGTGGGGGAGTTTGGACTTCGGCATATCCCGAATCTAAACGGGCCGAATTCGGCCGAATCTGAACTATACCGAATTTTTTTAAATTCAACAGCCCTAGATTTAAACCTAAGTCTCCCCCATCCAAGTCTGCCACTTGTATTTACTACCTCTCATGGACTTTACTATTAAGTATATACTGTAGATGCGTGTAGGCATTTTATTTGTGCCTTACATAAATACAGGAGCAAACATTGGAGACAGAGGAAAGACTTTAAAGGCCAGTTATATGTGTAATGACGTTCAAATCTCCCTCCCTGGGGGAGGGGAATTTTCAAAGGTAGGAGCTTCTTTGATTATCGGTCCTTTCATCCTTTGCAGTTCAATATGTGCTTGCAAGAAAGAAATGGCAAAATATTTAAATGGCTCTTATTTTAAACCAAACGGCGAGTAAAATCAGAAAGGCTGCCATTTGCACAATTGGTCAATGTCTTGAGGCTGTATGGACAGATCGGGGGGGGGGGGAACCCAGCTGGGATGATTAGCTGTGTGAGCCTAATTTTCCCTACTACCACCACAGTTGACATAGGTCAGAAAAATGACATGGAACATGTGGTGTACAAGGTGTATGGAAGCTTGGCTGGAGAGGCATACTGAGAGAGAGCTTGTCATAAAGCCAGTTGTCACAATGTAGATTTCGGTATGAAACGGCTCCATTGGCATCTCCTTGGCTCTCACATTTTCTTTGCCAGAAGGATGTGGTTTCTAATTGCAAAGAGGTTCTCTGGAAAGTGACTATTGTCTTGCGGCCACAATTCTTTCCCAGTGGGATATTGGCACCGGGGTCATATGGGTACATAGCTAAGGCAAGAAAACAATCCCTGCCTGCCATGGCTTGCTTTGACTTACTGGCTCCAAAAGGGTTTGCCTGCTGTTTTTTGTACAGGCTCCTGACTTAATAGTGCTAATAATAATAGGAGGCAAAGAAAGGCACCAATCCCACACTTACTGCCTGAGAAGAATCAAACCCTTTTGCTGAGCTGCAGAGCCGTGCCTTTTGGGCTTTGTGACAGATGCTCTCCCAAGGAGTTTGCCCATCATGCAGCCAGCTTATTAGTGGGAGTGTAAATGTCACAGCTTGTCTCCTGCAGAGGGAGAGTTACATTTGAGGGGAGAGAAGGAGGGAAGAGGAAGATTGGCAGGGGGAAAGCAAGCAAAAAGCCGATCTTTCAGAAATGCTCCAGCCCGGTTGCCATGGTGACAAGACACCTTCCCTGTTGGCTTCTTTTTCACTGGTGAAAACGTATCCATCATCTTGTTTGCTGCCATTTATTCTGCTTTGTCAGAAATTTTTTAATGCTCTCCAATTGCTACCTTATCTTAAGGAAGTAAATGAAGGCAACTGTGCACCATTTAACGTTGAGACGATTGATATTGATCTTTGGTGAAATGATGAATATTTAAATCTTATGAAAAACGTCCTCAATTCATTTCTTTTATTTACTTCATTTGTACCCCACCTTTTCTCCCAATGGAGACCCAAAGCGGCTTACATCATTATCCTCTCTTGCATTGTATCCTCACAACAACCCTTTGAAATGCATATGACAGTTAAAACCTGTCATTTGGGAACTCTGTGTTTTAGATCACAGATGTGTTTGTGATCCATGAATTGCTATCTCCACTTATTTGTAAATTAATTTCTCAAAATTCTAGATTTTGGAAATTATGCCGTATATGCCTGTAAAACTGCATCACATCTGGTAAATATGATTTAAAATTCTCTGTTTTGGGGGGTTGTTGATGTAAAATTACTGAAGCTGGTGATTGGTTATCAGTATTTTCAAGCAGTGTGATTCCACGTTCGAGTATGCATAAAAGAAAATTAATGGGATGGGGATGGATCCAGACTACATTTTCCATTAGGGTAATTGATCTTAAATGAGCCCCATGGCGCAGAGTGTTAAGCTGCAGTACTGCAGTCAAAAGCTCTGCTCACGACCTGAGTTCGATCCCAACGGAAGTGGGTTTCAGGTAGCCGGCTCAAGGTTGACTCAGCCTTCCATCCTTTCGAGGTCGGTGAAATGAGTACCCAGCTTGCTGGGGGTAAAGGGAAGATGACTGGGGAAGGCACTGGCAAACCACCCCGCAAACAAAGTCTGCCTAGAAACGTCGGGATGTGACATCACCCCATGGGTCAGGAATGACCTGGTGCTTGCACAGGGGACCTTTACCTTTTAATTGATCTTAGGGAAATGGATCTATCGTACTTCAGTCACATTATGAGAAGACATGAGTCACTGGAAAAGACAAAAATGCTAGGAAAAGTTGAAGACAGCAGGAAAAGAGGAAGCCCCAACATGAGATGGATTGACTGTATAAAAGAAGCCACAGCCCTCAGTTTGCAAAATCTAAGCTATGCTGTTAACGAGAGGACATTTTGGAGGACTTTCATTCATAAAGCCACTATGAGTTGGAAGCGACTTGACGTCACTTAACACATGCAAGCAATGGATCTTTCCTCCCATCCCCCCACTAATCTCCATGAAATGTTGCTGCTGAGGGACTGGGAACCCTGAGGAACAATATGAGAAGAGTCTACAGCGGGAAGGGGAAATCAGTGGGAATTTTCAATTTAGTCTAGATCCAGTGTATAAATGTGGCTTTACATTGGGTTTGGGTGGTAATCTACCATTAGGAAGACCCTAAAACTAATTTAGATAATTATTTATGTCAGTGGTTGTCAAATTCTAGGATCCACTTGTGTATCAAAGTCTCTTGAGCATTTTGCTACACCTTGCATTTTCCCATATTTTGATCTATCTGCAAGATTTCAGTGGGACTAAATTTACATTGAAATACACTGGGAAGAGTGGGGAAGTCACAGCTTCTCAGTCCAGCTCACTGGGTTGTTATAAAGACAAACATTCTTCTTTGAGCTCCTTGGAGAAAGGGATACAAATGTAATAAACAGAATAAGGAGGCTTAGGATAGCTATGTGGAACTTCTTGAAATATACATTTATTCTCCACTGGCAAAATGTTAGAAATTATTGTTTTAGGTTCAAAAATACTCAGACCTTGAAAGTGAAATATTTAAATAAATAAAAAACTAGAAGTCTTTCCACATTTTTGTTATTTTCCCCATTATCTCCATCCTTGTGTGTATGTTAAATTAAGACCAAAATTCTGCAACTATATTTCTATGACCAAAAGTCAAACCATGTAAGCTGGGGGCAGCCATGTTTATTTTTCTCATATTCAATCAATACATGTCTATAGCAACAGTGTGGGGGTGATCAACTTTTTTTATAATTAAAGGTCTATTCATAGGAGTTGCTCATAACCTGCCTAACTCCAGTCAATTCATTGCTTCTCTCACTTTCTCCCAGCCTAGTTGTGATACTTGGAGTGAGAGTAACTGGGGAGAAACATGTCTGAAGAAGTGAAAGTGTGGGGAACTAAGTGTGTGTGTGGGAAAAAAAACAGCTCCCCTCAGCCCTGCACACCTTTTGTAGAAAAAATTAAATTTCCTCACCCACTGTTGTACATACAAATGTACCCGACACTTGAATAAATCAACATTGTCTGTCTTGTGGCTTGGCCCTAAGTTTAATATCTGCTTAAAGCTTTGTTGTTCTTGAAATTAGGGCCTGACTAGGCAAGATGCACAGTTCCCTCTATGGTGCTTACAGCTATTGCAAGGGGCTAAGATAATGGTGAGCATGGGAAGTAGGTTGCCAGCCTCCAGGTGGGGCATGGAAACTTCTCAGAATTACAATTGATCTCTAGACTATAGCTATCAGTCCCTTTGGAGAAAACTGCTGCTAAGGAGGGTGGACTCTATGATATTATACCCCACTGAGGTCCCTCCCCAGCCAAACCCTGCCCTCCCAAGGCTCTCCTCTTAAATCTTCAGAAATTTATCAACCTGTAGTTGGCCACCCTGGGGGAGGGTTAATCTCTGCCCTTATGCCACAATCCCAAACCTAATTGTGGTGTCACACTGTTACTGTTTACTGTTACCATCTGGCCTGGCTGGCTACATAAATCATGGGGGGTGGGGTGGGGAATGCAGCTTTTGCATTTCTTTAGGAAAGAGACAGTACTTGTAGGTGACATTTTATAGGTGTAATACGTTCGGCTGGATCCAGTGCCAAATTTCCGCTTAACCTAGACCTCTTGTGCAAGTGGAAATGCAACATGGTAGTTACTAGTGCTATGTCAAACTGATGGTCTCTCCACTTGCATTTCTCCTTGTGCAAGGTCTCGTACAACTACTTTCTGGGCATTATAATGTATAGCAAGGAAAGCAATAGGTGCTGTACAAATCTGTTCAAGTTTCTGCTTGCACAGCACTGGATCCAAGCCACTATTTAAATGCTTGATTCACAGTCTACTTGTTTTATATAGTTTACTTAAGTAGCTAAAAAGGTCCAGAACATTAATCTGTTGCTAATGGCTAGGACTGAATGAAAAAAAGCTTCCTCTTAAGAAAATGTAGTTTCATCCACTTTTGAATTGCCAAATGTTTAAAACGTGTGCAGAAAGTGGAAAGCCACTTTCTGCACACATTTGCGCCCATTATAAGTCACAGCATATTCCTAGAACTGTACTATAATTATTCTATTCATATAAGTGTGATATTCCTATAACAAAAGATTTCATGCCTCCAAACTCCTGTAATTATTATTAAGTTATAATAATGTATTAATCATTGACATTTGACAATCTTTGCCATTTATTCATCTTTGACACTGGCAGTTCTATGACAAATTTGGAAGTTTCATATTCTTTTCACCAACAAGCCCCTAACACATGCATAAGAAAGCTTTGTATGTGATAAGGATGGAACAGGGGAGATTTAACACTCACAGATCGTGCCTTAGGATATTTATTTCCAGTTGCATCAAAATTAGATTGCAGTTATGTCAGTCTTAGGGTGAACACATTAGATGATGCATTTGTGTGGTAGCTGCATGCACCACCTCATGTGTAGGGCAGCTAAATTATATGTTGCAACATCTGTTATGGATCCATAGAAGATGGATGTCCTCTTTTTGCCTACAAATAGCATTTAGTAGAAACTAGGGCTGTCGATTTGGTTCATCCTGAACCGAAAACCAGCCGAATTTCCCCTGATTCGGCGGTTTTTAGTTTGGATGGAACCGAACTCAAAAAAGGTGGGAAAACGGGAAGCCGAATTCAGCTAGTCCAGGGTGTTCGGCAAATAAATTTGGCAAATTCGGGGTTCAGTGTAGCAGCATAACCATCAGTTAGTAAGCAGCATTCTCCTGCGGCCAATCGGTGGCCAAGCTGGGTCTTCTTCCCAACCCTTAATGTGCATCTCTGACAATGGGGGTTTGCAATTAGCAGAGTTTGCCGCCCATGCCCAAAGCTCCCAGCCCCGACAAACAGCTGAGCTGCGGGGAGTAAGGGCGGGGCAGATGCGAAGAAGATGGAACAGAAGACATCCACAGTAAGACCCATTTTGGGACTTTTCTCTATAATTTTTCTCCTGTGTGTGTGTGTGTGTGTGTGTGGGGAAACAGAGTCTGTGTGTGTGTGGGGACGGAGCAGTTTCTGTGGGTGGGGGGGGAAGCCAAAGGGGGCTTTTGCCTGTTCTGCGGGGGGGGGGTGCCCCCTGATGGAACAGAAGACATCCACAGTAAGACCCATTTTGGGGCTTTTCTCTATAATTTTTCTCCTGTGTGTGTGTGTGTGGGGGGGAAGTAGAGTCAGTGTGTGGGGAGGGAGCAGTTTCTGTGGGGGGGGGAAGCCAAAGGGGACTTTCGCCTGTTCTGCAGGGGGGGGTGCCCCCTGAGTCTCTCTCTCCCTGGTTTGAGGGGGGGGCTTCAGTTGTGTGTCCTCAGGTTTTCCCTCATTCATAATATCGGTTAGGTCTATTTTGATGCTTGCTCAAAACTGGTTTTCAAATTGTGACTTAAAGAATGCATTTGCCTGGTCCCGAGTCCAATGCAAAGGTGAAATTCCACCCCCTCCTGCTCCTTATGCATAGCTAGCTGCCTCTGTCCCTTTCCATGGTTTGCAAACTCCCAGGTGTCAGGTGTTGCTTTGCATGGTTGCAAATGTGTTGCTTTTCATGGTTTGCATGGTTGCAAATGTGTTGCTTTTCATGGTTTGCATGGTTTGCATGGCTGCAAATGTGTTGCTTTGCATGGTTTGCAAACTTCTTCGCACCTGCCCTGCCCTTGCTCCCCACAGCTCAGTTGTTTGTCGGGGCTGGGAGCTTCCGGAGTAGGCAGCAAGCTCTGCTAATTGCAACCCCCCAATGTCAGAGATGCACATTAAGGAGGGGGGACCCCTTTCGGGGCCCATATCTCAGCCCCCCCTGACCCAATCTTTACAAAACTTGGGGGTTCTTGCAAGAAGGGTCCCCTCAAGCTACACTGAAAGTTTGGGACCTCTACCCCCAAAAATGCCCCTTCGGAGCCATGGAAAGGCGCAATTGTTTTTAATGGCTTTATTCGGCCGAATTTTTCCCTGAACTCCAGATCTCATGCCGAATTGCATGGACCCGAAGTGGGGGAGTTCGGACTTCGGCATTTCCAGAATAAAAACAGGCCGAATTTTGCCGAATCCGAATTTTACTGAATTTTTTTTTTCAACAGCCCTAGTAGAAACCACCCATGAAAGTTCTCTATTGAACAGGTAGACTGGTCTTATGGATCAGGGCAATTGTTTCTTTCATAGCCCCAAATGTGATGCCACTGGAATATGATGAGCCCAGCAATCCCTGTGCTGTATTCAAATTCACCAGGGATGTAGTGGATGTCCATGTTGGCTCTAGTCAATGGATGAATTATGTGAATGGTTCACAGATTAAGCAGCATGCATAAGGTATGGTCCTCAATAACTTTTTTGTTAAGCAGAAGACGAGGTCAAAATTCAAAACATATTTTCTTTTAATACTGACCCAGTGTGCTTTCAATTCACATGGTTCTAAAATCTACAAAATATTGTGTTTTTATTATCTTGGAAATCAGGCATGCAGTATGAACAAATTTTACACACGGAGATTCAGGACACTTTCAAAACTTGACAGCTGGCCACAATAATTCTTACATGCAATTCCCATGGTCTGACTTTTGTTCTTTAAGGACATGCAACTGATGCAATCCACACTGAGGTCATATAATTCACGTAAACTCCTGTATGCCCTTCTCCTGTCCTCTTCTTTGTTTAAGCTTGTGTGGAATGCAAATCAAGAGACGATATTCACCAGAGAATAAAGTAAATATTGTAGCGATTCCGTTGGAGTGATTGTTTTAAACACAATAGGTGTCATAATTATTCTGCTTGGGATCTAATTGCAATGGGATTGTTTTTACACTATGCAGCCTTTGGCAAAGGTACTATGGAAGCCTTCTAAGGCATATAACAAGGTAGTTACTCTTCACTTACATGTTAGGTGCTGATGTTTCTGTTAGATGGCAAAAATAAAGTGGATGAGGGCGAAAAAGTAGACATTGAATCCAAAGATAATGCTGATGGTTAAAGCTGAAATTCTGAAGTGAACCAACCTGTCTATTTGGAATGGGGTTATATTATTCCTATTAAATCAGAGAAAAATCTTGAGTGTGCTCCTGGACCCAGCACTGTTATGTGAGGGACAGATTGCTGCAATTGCTAGAAGCACCTTCTACCACCTGCACTTTTTAAATAAATTGTGCCCCCTTCAACACTTGGCTGTGCTGATCCACGCTTCTGTAACTTCTCAGCTAGGTTGTTGTAATTCTGTTTGGTGGTACTGCTGCCCTTGAAGACAGTTCAGAAGCTTCAGGTAGTGCAGCCCACTTGTTGATATATGTTAATCTGTCTGCATATGTGTGTGTGTGTTAAGTGCCGTCAAGTCGCTTCCGACTCATGGTGACCATATGAATGAAAGTCCACCAAAATGTCCTATCTTTGACAGCCTTGCTCAGATCTTGCAAATTGAAGGCTGTGGCTTACTTTATTGAGTCTGCATATACTAAGCCGGTAATGAAAACTTCATTGGTTTTTTGCTTCTGGGCACAATTCAAGACAATGCTTCTTATTTTTAATGACCATTGTGATCTGGGACCTATGTAACCTATGAGAGCTAGTGTGGTGTAGTGGTAAAGAGTGGCGGACTCTAATCTGGAGAACCAGTTTGATTCCCCGCTCCTCCACATGAAGGCATCTGGGTGACCTTGGGCTAGTTACAGTTCTCTCTGAGCTCTTTCAGCCTAACCTACCTCACAAGGTGTCTATAGTGGGATAAAAAAGGGAAGGAGGTTGTAAGCCAGTTTGATTCCCTTAAAAGGTAGAGAAAATTGGCATTTAAAAACCAACTTCTTCTTCTAACCGAAGGACTGCCTCTCCTGATAAGAATCCATGCACTAACTTGCTTCAGACCATCAAATCTTTTTAAATGATCCACTAGATCTGGTAGGTTTGTTCTGTTGCAAGTAAGACCTGTACATTGTCAGTTTTAGCACTCACCCCATGAACTAATCTTCCACAGAAGGTTTAGAAGGCACTGTCTGTGACAGTTTTTCAGGCATAAAAGACTTTTCTCTTCTGAAAGGTTGTTAGTGAAAGGAATTTACTGAAAGGTATTTAGTGATTTATCATCCCTCATTGTGGTTGCGTTGGGTTGGTTGTTTTAATTCTTTTTATTATGACCTTGGGTTTTTACGTATAGTCTATTGTAAGCTACTCAGAATGCAGGGCAGAAGGATATACATTTTAAAATAAATAACATGTTTTCTATGCTTTGGGGAATTTTTGTTTGTGTAGGATTAGGAACAGGGTGTTTAGTACCCAGTAGGAAGGCAATTAATGCATAACTGACATGCTGCAGAGAATGGAATTTGATTCTTTGTGTTCATAATGATGTGCAGTATTTGCATAATAATTGGGTGGGTATAGGAAATTAGAACTGTTCAAGAAAAGGGGATGATTTTTATTTTTTCCCTCCATAAATATCAAAGAGAAAACTAGTTTATAGTTGATTTAAAAGAGAAATATAAACAGAAATGTAGATTTTTGAAATGTGCAAGATATACTTTTCCAGGTCTTAAAGATGTATATAGAGGATACAGACATGCAGTCTAGAAGTACAGTAACAATTAGAGTTGCAGCACTCGATCAAGTGGAACCGTCATTAAGAGGAAAAAGGAATGTCGGCAAGTTTGGTCATTGTTTTCATTCTAATTTCTTCTGCACATGTACCAATGTGTTCAAAAAGGGAATTGACATGAAAGTCAATGTGGAAGACTGACACAGGCGCACTACAAAAGAACACTGTTTTCTGTTTTGTGTGATACAGTTCAGCTGACATAGTCTGAAACAAGGAGGACTGTTTATGTTGCATGGAGTTATAATGTCCATGTAGGAAGAATAACCCAGTTTTCACAAAGGAAACGGGGCCTGGATTTTGTAAGATTTCACCATCTAAACTATGAATATGAATTAAAATAGCCCATTTCTTGACATCAACATAAGGGTCAAGCTTTTCTATATAAGGGCCAGGTCGTTTCTATATCATCTGTCCACTTACTTAACATGTATCCTCTGTCACTTATCTAATGCATGTATTTTCCCACATGACCTTATCTCTAGACGATTTCATGGACATTTCATCCAATTTTCCACCTTCTTCAGCCAAAGCCTCCTCTCTAATATCTGTATCTCACCTTGTCTATAGAAGGGTGGGCATAACAGAATGCTTTTCGTCTGTGAGGTTGTTTTGAAGTTATTCTTTCTACTCACAGAAAGAATTGTGTTGTGTGGAAAAGCTCCATGGATTTGCAGGAGTGATCGATCAGTAATGAGATTCTATTGACATGTCAGGGATTGATGTGGTCAGGCAGTTGTCAATGCTGAGGGAGCTTAAAAGAGGTATGCTCTGATACTTTCCTCCAAGTACCCCTGAGGAGCACCCACAGAGAAAGAGCACAGCACTATTCTTATTTTCTCATCCTCTATCCTCCTCCTCTACCAAGCCCTAGCCTAGATACACATAGCACAAGAGTTACTTTTTTAAGGCTCAGTGGAACCCTTAATAAGCTGTCCAAGAACTTTCTGGAGCCTCAGGACAAAGAACTTGTACAATCCAGGAGCATCTCCAGGAAGTGTTGTTTGCCTAAAAAGACGAAGCCTTTATTTTATTCTATTTTTGTCTCCCCTTACCCTTCCTTTGTTTTTCTGTTTATAGTGAGAAGGCAAAAGACATTCCTCCCAAAAGCATCTTCTGTCAGTGGCCATTCTGTCAGCTCATTCTGTAACTGTCATCCATAGGGATCTGATTTTGTCTCCTTCCCTACCCTGTTTCTTTTCCCTTCTCCATCTATTACATTGCAAGCCATACTTACACCAACCTGCCAGTTGTATTTCTTGTATAGTACGTTGCTGAATTTTAAGCAATTAATAATTAACATCAACACAACTACTACTATTACTACTATTACTATGACTACTACAAGTACTATGACTACTACTATATTAATGATGGTGATGATGATGATGAGTAATACCTCCATTAGCCATTATAAGACCCACTTCTTAATTTTTTTATATAATCACAGGATTTCCTTTTAAAATGCTCACAAGCAGCATTCCTACACCTTCTCACTACTTGCACATGCCTGGAATTGATGACTGATGGAAAGTGTCTATGTTGTAATGGTTACTGGAACCTGAGTACAAACTGTACAGCAAAGCTGATAGAGCTCTCAAACTCAGCATGCCCAAAATATAGTTTTATTCTAAACGCTTTCCCCCTTTGGCTCACTCAACACCTCTGCGATCAAAGTAGCTATTCAAACTATTGCCCAGGCATGTAGTTTCAGCTTTATTTGCAATTTTTCATTATTTCCCCCTTCTCTCTCCCCATCAATTCAAGGTTCTTCTTCCATGATACTTACAAAGTTTAGCTTTTGATTTCCCTGGTGTTTGTCATTATCCTCCCTTCTCTAGATTTACAATTCTGGCCTGGCATGGCATGTTACCTGTCCTGCTCCTATACACTGATGTGAACTAAAGTGATATCACCATGCACATGAAGAGTAACTATAACATTTTAGGGAACCAATATGCCTCACATCAGGTTCAAAGTTTGGTACCACTAAAGCCAAGGGAGTCTTTGGAAACACACTGATTTTTGTTTTAAATGGGTATGCATGACCTCTTCAGGGGTAACTGACCTTACTTCCGGAGTCTTTGCTTCCACACTCCCCTTTATCGTACCACCATTTGCTTTTCAGCTTGTCTAAGACGCCTTGCTCACTGAGTTTCAAAACCGCTAGGTTTACGGGACCTCTTCAAACCAGGGGGGGAAATAACATAAATAACATTACCAATGTTATTTTATGTTATTCATCACAGACAGTTCATTCACAGCATTCATTTGTACAAGTTATACATTTACAAAGTGATACGATTGAATACTCCATCTGGCCACCCCGCCCTCCTCCAGCACACCATCCTTCCCCGCCACTCCCAGCACAGCCAGACCCTTCTTTCCTCCAGCCCAGCAAGATGAGTATTACTATATCACTTTGAGTAACCAGCAACCTCAGCCTGCCATAGATACTTGCAAAGGCCTCGCCAACGCTGATAACGGCAGACCGTTCCTGTCTGCAGGATAACCAGCGAGTAGCATAACCCTGCACAGTATCTCAGCCTCCTGCCCAAGGTCATGCTGAAGAGATTCCTAGGGATGGGAGGTGTGGGGGAAAGGAAAGATGTGGCCATACAAAAGCTCGAGTGCAATGCACAGGAGGGATTTTAATCCCTTTTGCTGCAGGGAGTGCTGCAATGGCCATGCAGGCATCACATGTGGCTCCATGTAGTCCTTTCTCCATTTCATTGTTAGTTCAGCAGAGTTCATGTTCTCGCCCAGTGAGAGGACTGCCCAACAGCACTGGCTCTCCCCAAGTCTTTGAGTGCAAGGTGTGTTGGCAGTGTGGTTGCTGGTTACTATCCATGCCGTTTATACCCACTAGGTTGTTCTTACTGAGGCTGACCTTGGAGTCACCTCCCCCGCTGCCGCACTCGCCCTTGTCGTACCACCATTTGTTTTTCAATTTGTCCAAAAGCCCCTGCTCGTTCAGTTTTAACACTGCCAGGTTTACTGGGTTTCTTTAAAATGAATAGATAACACTCAATGAGTAACAGGCGGAGAACACTCGGAAAGTCATGTGACAACAAGGGATCGGTGAACCAGCACCCTTTAGTCTGCTCCAGTATCCTCCCCCAGTGATTTCATATCCCTTGCAATTAGACAACCGGTACGTGTGGGAAGGGGGGAGGTAGCACTCCCTGGGATGGACAGTTTTTGCGGGTCAAAAGATCCAAGAGGGATCAGAATCCCAAAGCTGGCTTTGCTTTGACTAACAGCTGCTCACACTGGAAGCCATCTTCTACAACAGCTGAATTGATACAATGCAAAATTTGCTTCCCAAGCATTGGCATAGGGTTGTTTTCTAAAATAATTAAGTGCAAGAGCAGTGGAGGGGTCATTGGTCAGGATGCAGATGTGGCTCAATAATTTGGCATTTTATACACACAAAAGTAGAGATAATTTGGGAATGGGGGAGGGGAGTCTGGCTCGCCTATTCCTCCTGAGTGATCCTCATGTCACAAAAGACATATAAAAACAACATGATTAGTAATAATCTCTTTTTAAGGAACAGAAAGGGGAAAAAATAAACAGTCAATCAATTTAGAAGAAGCTTAACATGTTCAAATCAATAAACAACTGAGAGAACACATCAGACATTTCACGACATACAAAAACAGAAAAACGGAGGGGGGGGTCGTTCAAATGAAACCCTGATTTGAATCCTCATGATTCCATTGAAGTCAATGGGCCAGATCCTACATAGGGGGAAAGACGTTGAAATCAGTGTAGCTGTCCTGCTGCTTACAGTCCATTGCAAGGGGCCGCACGTAGTTCTGTCTATCCTCCCTGCTGCACATTGGCAAAGCCATGTTACAAAGGAGGCAAAAGAAAGCTCTCTGATAACTCTGGCTGTTGCTACTAAAACACTGAAATCTGGCACCAGAAACAGTGCTAATACAAGTGAACCACATGGCACTATTACATGAGATATGAGTTGAAACCATGTTTAGTTGAAATCGGTGCTGATGCAATGGTTGTTCCTGTGTCTTAAAGAAAGCAGGACACATCCTCATTTGTACAGTCATTTCTTAACAACCAAGAAGATGCAGTAATCACAGAGGCAGATCTACTGTGAAACTAATGAAGCTTAAGCTTCAGGGCCCCTAATCCCAGAGAGGCCCCCTGAAGCAACTTTTTTTAATGAGTGAATTTCTCAACAAAATCAATGGAGTTTTTTAGTGATAGAATCATAAGCCAATAGGTTGAAGTACTTAATATTGACTTTAGAATATGCTCTAATACCCATTTCATATGGCCTGAAAATGTCCCTGTAATTGGTCAAATTTCAAAATTTTCTCAGGGGCTTGCAGCGCTTGAACTCCCAGCTGTAAGGGCGCACTGAGCTCGCCCGAATATATTCACAGCCTACATTTTGGCAGCTGGATTGTCAGATCCTTTGTTGGTGCATGGCTTAATGGTTCTGTAGTTTTATTTCATCACTGTACGGCCAATTTTCAAAGACTCCACCCCACCCACCTGTTCTCCACCATTTGAGCCTCAAGGTCCTTGCAAGGGCAGCAAGGCCCTTTGGACCTTGTTGGATGTTGCCCTATTGTTGCCGGTTGCGAAGGGGCCCCCGTAACAGTTCAAGCTTCAGGGCCCCCAAAATGTAGGTCCGCCACTGAGTAATCAGTGATCTGAAAGAATATTTTAATTCCTGAGTTGGTATATGGGATTATAAAACTCAAGACAGCCTACTTTGTTGTTCTTCTGTAAAATACAGATCACTCTGCTACACTCAAACATCATTTGTTCTGCATGTTTTTCCCCCCAGGAGGAAACTAAATTTGAAGTAATTGGTTTTCCTTTGTAGCTTATATGGCACCTTACAATGACAGTCCAAGAACCCTTGATGAAAAATAGACTTGGCTGCTACTTATTTCCTCTGAAGTATGTTAGTTTTGTTGAATCTTTGACAAGGAACATTTTTATTCATTTAAATGACTCGGAATAATTGACATACAAGTTTATGGGGCCTCTTGGGAGCTTTGTTTAAAGGTTACCACTTTGAGAAGGAAAGCCAATTACAAAACACACGCTTACTTTTTCCCCCTCCCTTCTTTCCAGAGTGTCTCTCTTATTTTGTGCAAAGTGGCTTCTAATTTACTACCACCAGTTTTGGAGAGCTTATTTTGTGTCAGTGTTATTTCCCCCAATAGGTTGTGCCTGCTCAACTCTGCCTAAAGTTTGATGTAGTATTAACAGGAGGGTATTGTGGCTCTCTCCACTCGTACAGGAGTACTGCTTACTAAATATAATTGCCATAACTACAAACACGATGCTTTTATTTACATATAATTTATTAGCCAAAGCCCAGATGGGGAAGAAATGGAAAATACATAGCTTTTCTTTCTGTCAGATAAAGCCACAGTTTCCTAGATACCAGATGCCTTGCAAAAAGGCATGCTTTATATTGCATCTCAAAAACATTTTTTCCTAGCTTTGTTTTAATGATTAAAGAAATCTCATTTTTAATGACGTTTATAGTCCACTTTCCATCATGGAACTGTAAGCAACTGACAATTTGTATCTGTACATGACAGGGTAATTTCAGAAAGTAACTATATAAGTACATACACACAAATAGTTCCATGCTTTTTCTTGGCACTGCATCAGTTCTGGTGAAGTGCTTAGCTTAGATAGTCTGTAAGAAGGACCAGACAAACTCATGGAGGACAGGTAGTTAAATGGAATCTCCACATCCAGAGGCAAGATATTTCTGAATACCAGATGCTGGGAAGACAAACAACTTTAGTTTGGTTAATTAATTCAAATAATTAATTTAATTACAACAGGGGAAGGTCATAATTTCATGTCTCTGGAAGGTCATCTAACTGGGTTCCATAGGAAACAGAATGTTGACCTGGAAGGACTGAGGTTCATTCAGCCATTCTTTGTGTTCTTATGTGTTATACTGACCTTGAAATAAACTAATGTGTGCTCATGCTGTTAAGGAAAACTACTTTACAGAATTGTATTATCAGTGACATATCTCTTAGCATTCCCTCTCATTTTTAGTGGACACATGGTAGATAATGTAAAGGAGAGCATGTTTACAGACAGACCATAGGAGGTCATGGCACCAAAGCTCTGGAACTTTCTCCCCAGGGAAGTTCGTCTGTCCCCTTCAGTTGCCATCTTCCACCAGAGAGTGAAGACTTTTTGTTCCATTTGGCATTCTCTCAGTAATCTCTACTTCCTAACCAAAGTTTTAATTGCTGTTTTTATGTCTTGTATGTATTTTATCTCTGTTTTTTAACTGTGTTAATATGTTTTGGGAGGTGGAGTTGATTTTAATGGTTTTAACATGTAGTTTTATTATGTATGTTTTAAATTGTTAGCCGCCTTGGTGGTCCTTGTAAGAGCAGGAAAGCGGCATACAAATTTTGTGAATAAATTAATAATGATGTGACACAGGGACAGAAGTAGTCTCTATAGAAGATGCTATTCTGATTATTTCTGTACTAGTACTGTGGGATACATTCTCTCACAAGAACTCCCAATGAAAATATTTGGCTACTCATTCCACTGTGGAAGAAGAGAAAGGAAAAGAAGGAAACCTGATACCCCAGGGCTGCTGCTGATTTAAGATATTCCCAAAGAGGCAAGTGGAACATAAAGCAGCTTGTCAGATAGCCATGCAGTTATGGAATGCATTTATTTACTAAAACATATCCTGCCTTTTTTCTTGGTTCATTCTTTGGAGTTTTGCTCAAGCCTAAACTGGAGATTGGCTGGTGTTCAAATACCTGATGTGGTTACAACTGTTTTTTTTGGTGGCTGGGGAAAAAACTGGTGACTGGTCTTTATTATTGGGGATTGTATAGATGAGATGTATCACAGAGCTGTATAGCTATATGTTTAAAATTTATATTAAGGAGACAATGCTGCAACCTCACCTAATTTTTTGGCAGCAGCAGCTAATAAAATGGAGTGGGAAGCATTCAACCACCACTGTCTCGGGATGTTGAAGAGGTGGAGGTGGTAAACAGCCAACAGCCACTTGCGCAGACACAGGGCAATGATGTCAACAACTGTGCTAGACACAACTGGTCATTCATCATTGGCATATTTGCACACTGTTGCTCCAGCAGCCACATGTAAGGAAGGACATGGGACTCCTTCCTCTCAAGGGCAGCTGTTTCCTCACTTGCACTCCAACTTTCTGTCTGCTGCTACCCATTGAGATAAAGCAAAGTTCAAATACAATTATGTTAATTAAGAATATGCAATGGTCAGTCATAAATCTTCTCTGGTAGCTTAGTAGCATTACGATACTGTCTGGCTAAATGTTTTCCCATGTGAAGCTTACATTACCTCTGAGCCTCTGTCATGCTTTTTAATTAATATTTGATAGCTAATAGAAAAAGTGGAAGAAATGAGGGATTTGTACATTTGATAGCTATTTTAAATTTGCATTCTACAACTATTGTTAAAGCCACCATAAACCTCATGTTTCAAAATGTTGGAACCTGAGACAATCCCTTGGATAGCAAGAACTGGGAGAAGGCGCAGCTGTTGCAATGGTGAGAGTTGGACATCAGTGATCATATTCTTGCAGACAGACATCTTAATGCTAATATCTGTTGATAGCTGGATTGTTTGTTAGTTGCAAATGTGGTTTTCTTATCCATTGAATGCTGCTCTGAGCTACTGAAAGGGCAGAGTAGAGTTATGTGAGTGTGTTTTTAATTAAATAACTCGACCCGTCCAGTCCAAGAAGAATGTATCAACCAAGCTAACTAAATAAAATCCAAACTCTTTTGATCAGTGATAATTTTATGTTGTGACCACACTGATTGCTTTGGCCTTGGCCATGCTTGCTTCTACAAAAGATGACTCTGAAAGGCCATTTCAGGGATTCTGGTGTACCTTTTAAGCACAGTATTTGGCATAACTGGTACCCCACTCATCTGCCCTGAACATATATGGAAGTGCTGTGTCAGCAAGCGTAGTCTCTATAAGGGATGAGAATGATGGCAGAAAAGGAGTAACCGGGTCACATCATCATCCTTTGCTTTAATCAGAACTATTTTCTCACGTTTTTCATTTTGATACTAAGCCTGCCATCTCAAACACATTAGCCTGCAAGCCCCATTTAAATCAAGTACTAAAGTGAGAATTCAGGACAGCAGAGTGGGTCATTCAGAACAGGGCAATTAGGTTTTTTGGGGGGAGGAGAATCTATTTCCACTGAAATCAGCAATAAAACTCTACTCAGCATTGGGGATTCCACCAATGGGCTATCGTTTTTGTAAAATCGCTTATAAAATGAGCTGCTTAGATGAATTAGTTCTAATCCCATTGACTTCAATGGCCAAACATCTGCTGATCTGGATGAACAATAGGGTCCATCAGCTCAGTCAGCCACATAATAGAATGTGTTTCCTGGGTAGGACCACACAATGGAGGAAGACACCACATGGTGATGGTAGAGCATATAGTATTAGTTTAACAGTTAAAATGACAACAAACAACAGATATCATGGGACAGAAGACAGAGCACATGTTCTAAAGGAGCACCATCAGACCAAATGGAAAAAACAAAGTGTTCTTCCTTGGCTGTCTCTACTGCATTCGGAAGTCAATGAAAGCTAAGCATACCCCCATAAGGATATTTTGACGAATAGCATGAATAAGTTTATGCCTTTCTCTGGTTTTGTTGGTTCAACACAGTATAACCTAAACAAATCTGAAACAGTGAGTTTCTTAATTTTAATTAAAAAATTAATACAGCAACATTCACAGCAGTTTGTTCTCTGCTGAACCATCAGAGCCTGAACCTTGGAACACTGCAGATGGTTTCTGACCTGCTCCCACTGACTACTATGGTATTCATAAAGAATATCTTGTTGCTAGATTATTGATAGCTAGGGGTGTGCATTCGGATATGCCAAACCGAAAAAAGAGGCATCATTTTAATGGAGCTGAAAAGGCAAAGTCAAAAAAAGATGAATTTTTTTTGGGGGGGGGCCGGTTCTCCTGGCTTTTTCAGGTCCATTATCTTTGTGAGGCTTTTTGTGGGGTTTTTTGAGGAACAACAACCAAATTTGGAGTGTAGCTGCATGTGACTCTCCTTACAAGAACCCTTAAGTTTGGTGAAGATTGGGTCAGATGGTCCAATTTTATTGGGTCCCAAAGAAGGTGCCCCCATCCATCTTCAATTGGAAACAATGGAGGAAAATGTGGGGGCCCATAAAATTGTACCTCCCAACCCAATCTTCACCAAACTCAGTGGGTTCTTGTAAAGAGAGGCACCAGCAATCATGCTGCAAATGTGGTACCTCTACCTTAAAAATAGCCCACACACACATAGCCCCGCAAACTTCCCCCCCAACTAACATAGGAGCCTTTACCTTTAACTTTTAAAGGGAACAGCTCCATGTTACCCTATGGCCAATCTTTCCAGGGCTGGGGGTGGTAATGGCGGTTTTTCAAGGTAGATGCACCAAATTTTCAGCGAAGCTGCAGGGGCCTCTTCTTATGAGCACCCCCACGTTTGGTGAAGATTGGGTTGGGGGTCCCATTTTATGGGCCCCCAAATGGAGGAAAACTGGGTGCATATACAATTGGATCCCCAGAGCCCAACTTAACCAAACTTGGAGGCTCTCGTAAGGAAAGGCACTTGCAGATATGCTGAAAATTTGGTACCTCAAAAATAGCCCCCTCAGAGCCCCTCAAAGACTCCCCAAAGAGTGAAATAATGCTGAAAATGTTTCCTACCATTGCAAGAATGGTGGGAAAAATTGTCTCAGCTTGATTCTCTGGTCTAAAATTGCTTGATTGGAGTCAGGGGGTCCAACTTTATGGGCCTCCAAATTTTCCTCCATTGTTTCCAGATTAGCATCCATCGCTCATGTGGAGGAGTGGGGAATCAAACCCGGTTCTCCAGATTAGTGTCCACCGCTCCAAACAACCGCTCTTAACAACTGCACCACACTGTCTCTCTGTGTATGATGAATGCATTCATATAATAATCTCTCCTTTTTAATCTTGCTACTTTCCCTGTTTGGCTGCCGTACTGTGGCTAAATGCCATCAAGTCGCAGCCGACTTATGGCGACCCCTTATGGGGTTTTCAAGGCAAGAGACTAACAGAGGTGATTTGCCAGTGCCTTCCTCTGCACAGCAACCCTGGACTTCCTTGGTGGTCTCCCATCCAAATACTAACCAGGGCTGACCCTGCTTAGCTTCTGAGATCTGATGAGATCAGGCTAACCTGGGCCATCCAGGTCAGGGCTCGGTGTATACATATATGACATTTTCTAGTGACCAGTGTGAGAAGTTAGTCATATTGCCTTCCTTCTCAGCATTTTGGCCCAGAACAGTTTAATAACTAGGCCCAGTGAGTTGCTAGGTAACAAGCTAAGAAGATTCAGTTATTTATTGCCTGGCAAGAAGGAAAACACTTCATTTTTCCATTTGTTTTTCCTACACAGATTTGCATCTTATTTCAGACATTCACATGCCAAAATACTTCTACCCCAAGAACCCCTTTTAAAGCTTGAATCGAAACAAGGACTATAATATACATTGCACAATGGTCATGCACCACAAAAAAAGCAGGTTGCTTCAAAGCAACAAATTGTTAATCAGTAGCCAGTATGCAACACAATCCCTGCCGTTTGCACACAGTTGCAGTCATCTTAACAGAGAACAGAATACAAGAAGCGGAGCCCCTCTTATAAGCAGACCTTGAAGAATTGGTCACTCCGGTCACTGTTAAGCAGCAGTCCAGCAGTTTATTGCCCAGTGCATCATTAATTTCTCCTCCCTCCTCTTCCCCCAGCTTCATTATCTAAACTGTGGCGATGGAGAATGGAGGCAAGTTTATGGATGCATTGATTGCTTGGGCCGCAGGGTGAGGAATAACACATTCAGTCTACCTACCTTAGTAGTGAACCTTTTGGCGTTGCAATGCCATAGCCTTTGGAATCCAAGTTACCTCCCACCTTCATGGTGTCACATGGCTTTCTCTGCTCAATGTACTCATTCATGGTAGACTCTAGCAGGTAGGCATACTTCCCTTTCGATCTCCTCACACGTTTCATCCCCTCTTCTGTTGTCGGCACGAAAACAGAGGGCTCAGCTGACTTCATGTACGTCCACATCTTCTCAAAAACCGCTATTTTAGATCTCTGTCCAGAATAGCATAAATCCACTGCTCTTAGCATGTGTTAAAACACAGAGCAGAGATTCATACACCAAGGTAGACACACATATAGTTGGGCTGCGTGCTTAAACACTGCATGGCTAAAAAGAAGAAAGGACTTAAAACCGAGTGCTGTCAGAGAGCTGGATGGCCTCTACGCAATCTGTAGCCTGGTTTACATAGGTAAGAGTATTATATGAACTGGCATTACACAAATTCGCTCCTGCAGCAATTTTTGTCATTATAGCAGCCCATTTTAGAGGGAAAAGGGGAAATGGACTAAGAACAAGGCTATTTGGAAAGGGTAATAGATGAAAAGGTAATAGAAATGCCTTTGTTTTGGCTGTATATCAGGAACACATTCCTTGCTCGGTTGTAGAAAAAGTAATTGTACATGAAGTTCCATGTTCAATCCCAGCTATCCCCAGTTTTTAAAAAAAGGATCACAGTGCTGGGAAAAACCTTCTACATGTGACATTGCAGAGCTGCTTCCATTCAGAGCCAAAGTACTCCAATGGTCTGTATAAAGCAACTTCATAGGGTGTACAGTACTATGAACAACTGAACTGCATCAGTTGAACCGTAGACCATTAAAGGAGGAAGGGGGCTGGAGAAAGCATTAGACAGAATTGAAATATAGGGGAGAGGAGACCACTGAAAGAAGGTGTGCTCTTTTACGCCTTACTACATAAGATCCCTTTGAGTGTAACATCAATGTATTTACATATGGTAAATGGTGCCATTAAATTACAGAGCTAACCAAGTACTTATTATTATCCAAACCTGGGCTGCAAGTCATAGGGTAATTACTTCTGATGCTGCTAAGTGTAATTACTCAGTAATCTGTGGAAGCATGTAATTAGTCCACTTTTAAAAGGGTATTTATGGTATCTGGCAGACCCTGCGTGCTATATTTCCTATGAATAAGGACTCTTGTTTAGTATATTGAAGTCAGAACTAATTGCTCTTACCCTAAAAAATTCTTTAGTAGAACCAGCATCCAGAGTCCCATAACTAATCTCTGTTTGCTTGGCCAAATCTTCTGCACTCTCTATAGGAGACACCATCCTCTCCACCGTCAAGAACGCAGCTAAGTTGGCTGTGTAAGAAGAAATGATGATCAAGGTGAAAAACCACCAGACTCCTCCAACAATGCGTCCAGACAGGGACCTGAAGGGGAAAAAAAGTACAAAGATGAATTGAAAGAGAAGAGAAGAAAATATGGAGTTTAATCCTCAGAAATACGCTTCTGCACAAGTCATGGGTGGAATCATTTTGCATCTACAATTAGTTTGCCCTCAACCTGATAATATGGGCAGTAATACCATTCTTCCATCTTAGCATCATATCTCACTGGTGAATTCATATGAAATATTTAGCATATCAAGGTCCTTTTACATTTACAAATATTTAGCATATCAAGGTCCTTTTACATTTGCAGTTGCTCAAAGAGCCATTTCATACAAATCTGTGGGCAGTAGCTCACCATATGAGTTAGCTACTTCCATGTGGGTTATCTCTGAAGATCATAAAACATGGAGGCAGCTAGTCTGAGTGAGAAGCCGCTTCACAAATCTACTGTTAGCTTGGATCACTCATACAGAGGCATCTTCCAGTCACCTTTATGTCACATTGGAAATGGAGCCAATATTGCTTATGCAGAAAGGAAATACTTACTTTTTTCATAAATGAATTAAAGGGAACAATACATCCTCTCAGTGTCAAGAGTGTAGGAAGAGTAATATATAGTCAGAAAGGGATTGGGTTTGAGCTGAATCATTACCCTGCAAAAAGTATCAAAGGTAATGTGCTAATCATTGTCCTGTAAGTATCAAGATAATGTGCTAATGAGGGTGTGTATGTTAATATGGATCCATTGTATCCTGAAGTATATATTACTCTTCCTACACTCTTGACACTGAGAGACACTGTCCTTCAGTGTTACTCCTCTGAAGATGCCTGCCACAGCTGCTGGCGAAATGTCAGAAAAGAAAATACCAAGACCACGGTCACACAACCCGGATAACCTACAAGAACCAATGAACTCTGACCGTGAAAGCCTTCGACAATATTTTGGGCCAAAGTTAGTTTGCCAGGGGGCATCCTATTTTGGAGGAGATATCATGAACCTCTTGAAAGATTTTGTATATGGCAGGCCACATACATAGGACTAGAAAGTAACAGACACTGGGAAACTTCTGAATTCTATGACCCTGAGAAACCCATGAGAAGGCCTGTAGGACCCTGTGGCACAGAATGCTTTGTATCTGCTTAAGGACCCATGTGGGCTGGATTGTGTTCATTATTGTATTTTGTATTGAATTTTGTTTGTATATGCATTTTAATTGTATTCATTATTTTACCCTGCAAAATAAATGTAACAACAAATTAAAGGAACAACTGTTTTTTTTTTAATGTAATTTGTTCATTGCAAAGCATTATGAAGAATGTCAACCGAGGCATATGGATGGCAAAATAATGCCTCTGTTAGCAAATACTCAGCCCCTTACAAAATTAGCCAATGACAACTCTACAAGCAGAGGTATTTCACTTCCTCTACTAGTTTATAGCTGGTATCTTAAACATTAATGGAGTCAACTGCCTACCATTCTAAAGGGCTCCGGTTAATGAATAAGTGTGAATGAGCAATTAGAATATCACATTCTGGTGGCACAGCTGGGGAGGAGGTAAATATTTTTGCTTATAGAAACTAGCCGTGGAAAATAATGATGTAAAGTAACAGTTGCCCTGGCTGTCCCAGTCAGGGGAGACTGGAATAGTGTGTCCTGAGTGGAGGGTCTCAAGAAGTTAGATACTTCTGAGCTTCATCATATATACATCCCCAACACACAGTAATAATTAGCGTCCAATGTCCCCACAGTGAAGCCCTTATTTTTTAGCAGCGGGATGTTCCAGCTGTCAAGCCCCAGATCGATCACCTCAAGACAGAAAAAGGTGGAAGGAGGCACATGCAGACAACAGCAGCCGGCAGTGCTTTCTGTCAATGGGTCAGCAAATGCCAGAGGCATCCAGCTGGCTGGCTGCAGAGGCTGAAGCAGGACACATGCACATGAAGGTGTGGAATAGGGTGGCTGGGGTGGAGAAGCTTATCCTATATGTGATGGTGGTCAACTGAGTTTTCCCAATATTTAAGTGCCAGATAATAAAGGTTTTATTGCAAAAAACAACAAAAACAAAACCCTTCCAATGGTGCATAGCACTTTCTGAGAAAACCATGCTTTCACTTACACTGCAACTCCCTCCCCATTCAGTGCAGCATTACGTCAGCATGTAGTGAAGCATAAAATAATTTACTCTCCATCATTTCACTTCCCTGTTCCTCTGGGCCTTCAGCCACCTCGTTTCTTGCCCCAAATGTCAAATGTTTGGAATGCATGAATAACTTATACAAAGTTAAGCAAATACAAAATACAGTCTTGATCCAAAGATATGGATGACTAGTTCAAATCAACAGATAAAATTGATCTCTTCTACTCCCTTTTGGCTCAGTTCTCTTCTGATCATGACTAACAGCTCCCAAGGCTTCCTTCTGTCCACTCCCTTCCTGTCCAAGCTAGGCCCTATATGAAACTGTTCTCTGGCCCTCTTTTCCTCCCAAATTTCAACACACCCACAAAACTCCGTGCTTCTTATCCCACTGCCAATTTCCCCCCTTTCTTCAGCAACTCCATGTCAGGGCCTTCTTCCAAATCAGTTATCCAGCCCTCAGCCTCTCTACCTCTCTTCCTTCCCCCAATTTGCATTAAACACATAGAACCCCTCCTGATTCCAGATAACTGTAAGGGTGAAACTCAATAGGGTTTCCACTGTAGCTGGCACCCTGGTAGGATAATTTGGGGATGTGGGGACAAGCTCTTCAGTACCAATGTGTGATGTCACTTCTGGCACAGAATTAGATGGATGTCATTACAATAGCACAATGCTGTAGGATTCACCCAAAACTCTATGGTTTAACCATAGAATTTTGGGTGAATCCTAAAGCGGCACCCTGAGTCAATGATGTCCCTTTGGGTTTGGTGCTGGAAGTGACATTATTTGTCAGCATGATGCTGAAGACACTTCCATTTCCTCCCACTGCCCTGTTGAGTGGCAGCAGAGAACAGGGAGGGATCTCAGGCCCCCATCTCCCAAACAAAATGACAATTTATTTGCCCTGCAGATATAGCAATTTTCACTACTGAAAATACTATCAGGTTAGTTGGAATATTTATGAGCGTTCAATAACATCACAACATCTGGGATTACAGACCAGCAGGCATCAGTCAATGTTTACCTTGTTTATATATTTGACTGATTGATTAGATGTCTTTCCTCTGATCCTAATTAATCCCTTCTCGCCTTTAAACAGACAGATTCACCTATCATAAAGCAGATGGATTCACCTATCATCTTAAAAAATTCTGGGGAGGCGAAGGTAAGAGGTGTACCTTTTACAGAACATATAAAGTGGTTTTGTTTCAGCAGGCATTAACCTATCACTAAATTCAGCCGCTGTACCAGAAGACTGGAAAGTAGCAAATGTTACACTGATTTTTAAAAAGGGGTCCAGAGGGGAACCAGTAAATAGCAGGCCAGTTTGCTTAGCTTCTGAGCCAGGCAAATTAATTGAAACTGTAATCAAAGTTAGAAATATTAGGCACATTGAGAAACGAAGCCTGCTGAGGGAAAATCAGCATGGCTTCTGCAAAGGGAAGTCCTATCTCACCAACCTTTTGATGTTCTTTGAGAAAGTGAACAAGCATGGAGCGAACAGTGGCCTGGTAGACATTATATACTTGGACTTTTGACAAGGTACCTCACCATAGATTCCTGAGTAAACTTAGCAGTCATGAGATAAGAGGATAGGCTCTCTGATTATAAATGACAAGAAGCAAAGAGTATGAATAAATGAACAGTTCTCACAATGGAAAGAAGCAAGCAGCGGTGTCCCACAATGATCAGTATTGGGCGTGGTGGTGGTGGAAAGTGCTACCAAGTCACAGCTGACTTATGGCAACCCTGTAGGGTTTTTAAGGCAAGAGACATTCAGAGGTGCTTTGCCATTGCCTGCCTTTGTGTCACGACCCTGGTATTCCTTGGAGGTCTCCCATCCAAATACTAGCCAGGGCTGACCCTGCTTAGCTTCCAACATATCATGAGATTGGGCTAGCCTGGGCTATCCAGGTCAGGGCCATTGGGGCTGTACCATTTAATGTGTTCATAAATGATCTGGAACTAGGATTGAACAGTGTAGTGGTCAAGTTTGCAGTTGACACAAAATTATTCAGGATGATGAAAACCATGGATGTCTGTGAAGAGCTCCAAGAGGATCTTCACACATTGGGTGAGTGGGCGACAATGTGGCAAATGAAGTTCAATTTGGTAAGTATAAGCTGATGCACATTGGGACAAAAAAAAATCCAGATTTCAAGTATGGACAAATAGGGTCAAAACTTGCTGAGACTGAGAAGGGAAAAATCTTGGGGTCATAGTAGATAGTTCAATTGAATTGTCAACCCAGTGTGCTGCAGTGGTGAAAAAGGCAAACTCTATAGTAGGAATTATTAGGAAAGGGGTTGAAAATAAAATGGCTGATATTATTATGCCCATGTATAGATGTCACATTATGAGAAGGCAGGGCTCACTGGAAAAGACAACAATGCTAGGAAAAGTTGAAGGCAGCAGGAAAAGAGGAAGCCCTAACATGAGATGGATTGACTATAAAGGAAGCCACAGCCCTCAGTTTGCAAGATCTGAGCAAGGCTGTTAACGATAGGATGTTTTGGAGGACACTGATTCATAGGGTCACCATTAGTCAGAAGCATCTTGACAGCACTTAACATACAGAGATCTATGGTGCGGCCTCATTTGGAATACTGTGAGCAGTTCTGGTCACAGTATCTCAAAAAAGATGTCACAGAGCTGGAAAAAGTACCAAAAATGGCAACCAAGATGATTAGGGGGTTGGAGCACATTCCCTATGAGGAAAGGCTGAAGAATCTGACTTTTCAGTTTAGAAAAGAAATGACTAAGGGACATGATAGAGGTTTTTAAAAATATGTAGGGGTGGAGAGAGTTGACAAGGAATTTTTTTTCTCCCTCTCCCAAAATACTAGTTCTCAAGGGCATCCAATGAAGCTGACTGGCAGTACATTCTGGATGGACCAAAGGAAATGCTAATTTACACAGCGAGTGATTAAAATATGGAATTCGTTGTCAGAGAATGTAGTGATGGCCAAAGGCATAGCCAGCTTTAAAAGAGGATTAGACAGATTCATGGAGGAGAGGTCTATCAGTACTAGCCTTGATGACTAAAGGGAACCTCCATGTTCAGAGGCAGTAAACCTCTGAATTCCAGTGCCATGAGGCAACATCAAGGGAAGGCCTTGGCCTGTATGCCCTGTTGTTGGCCCACCTTACTAAATGGTTGGCCACTGTATGAGACAGGATGCTGGATTAGATGGACCACTGGTCTAATCCTGCAGGGTTTGTGAAGGCAGGAAAAGCCATTTAGTGTCAACTTTTGCTTAGCATCACTATTTTCCATTTTGAATGCTTAGAAAACCGTTGTTATAATTGTAGAGGCCTAGCAGAGACCATGAGAAACAAGGTGCACCTGCAGCCTGTTGCCAAGCAGATAAGGCTGTGCAAGGCCGAACCAGCATACCAGCCTAATTGGGAGATGGTTTTCATCTGTGAGAAATTGGGAGGGGGGATGACTTCACTCTTCACTCCTGAACCCAATCCAGCTTGAACTGGCCAGAACCATCTAGAGGTTTCGGAGAATTACTGTTCCTGATTGGAAGTCAGGGGTCATCTGACTAGGATTCAGATTGCCATATGCTATACTATCTATCATCATCACCTGAACTGCTTTGGCACATTATTCTGCTCAGATACAGCAATGCAAGAAACTAAGGCCTGAACCAGCTTAGCTTAAGAGTAAAGAACTTCAGCTAATTAGTAGAGTTGTAAGTATAACCAGCAAGACTTTGTTGTTTTCTTTGCCAGTGTGTCTTTAAGATTACTGTACTCGCATTTTAATTATTTTCTTTTAAACTCTTAATAAACCTTCTCATTTAAGAAGTGGTTTGAGTTATTTGACCTGACTCGGTTACGTTACAACATGACTGGAGCTCTGGAGAGGGCGGCCAGTCGTGACATGGTTGTTCTTATCTTCTAACTGATTCCAGCAGCAATGGCTTCTAGATATTCTGTAAATTCCACTGTTTCTGGTTTGCTGTGTTTTTTAGACAAAAACTACTACAGGTTGCTGTATTGTCCTTTCTATGCATTTTATTGCATTGTTCTGATAATTGTTTATTTATAGCCCACCTTTCTTGCTGAGTCTCAAGGCAGATTAGAGAATACAAAATTGTAATCAGACAGCATACCCAGATATCCCCTGGGATTGCAACTGAACTCCAGACAACAGGCATCTGTCCCCCTAGAGAAAATGCCTGCTTTGGAGGGTGGACTCTATGGCATTACACCCTGCTGAGGTCTCTCCCCTCCCCAAACCCTGTACTCCTCAGATTTCACCACAAAATCTCCTGGAATTTCCCAACCTGGAGCTGGAAACCCTAGGCCTCACCCCAGTGAGCCCTCCCTCAAAGGCCAAAATAGGCCTGGAAAGGCCTCCCCACATTTTACTCACAAAAACTGAAGCCTGGAATGCTCTGGTTGCCTAGCAAAAGCCACTGAGGGAATACACTGCTTAAAGCTACAGGCACTCTTTTTATCATTTTAACCCCCACCCCCCATTTGCTTAATTTCACATTTTCCTGCAAACCTGGGGCCCTTTTCAGGATTGTAGAAAGGTTTGCCCGTCTGTGGAGGAGAGGCAGTACTGTCAGGGCTGGTTTCAGTAGTGGGCTCTCTAATAGCTTTATTTGGATTGCTCCTCCCCTTCATCTCCTCCAAACAGTAGCTTTATGTGCAAGCAGACGTTTATAGAATAGCTGTACAGTGTATACACTATATATGTACAGTGTAATCTATACAGTAATTCTGTCAGAGTGTGTCAAAGAACAAAACGGCAGGCAACTGGTTTTCACAGGAGACCAGATACATCAAAGGTGCCGTATCTGCTCCCATTTCAAGCCTAGCTTTAAAAGAAGGAAGGGACAGGCATGCTTCACTTTCCACTCAATCCAGGATCTGTATTCCAGAAGGGGAAGGAAGCAAGGAAAGAGCCATGTTACATCATCAACCCACAAATCCAATTCTGGGAAGTACTTCAGTGGCTTTCTTCATGGTCAGGGATAGGAGGAGAAGGCCAGAAGAGTAAGCCTTCCAACATAAAATACACCCCTTCTATCCAGGAGATTTTAAATAAGTGAAAATGGAGCATATGGATTTATACATCTAGGTTCACAGAAAGAATGGGGCAACTCTATTTCCATTTCCCAGTTATCCCAGATGATGTGCGTTTGGAGTAAGGAAGTACTGGCAACGAGCAGTGCGGCCCCTCACCAGGGTAACTGTATACCACTTAATAACATCATTTCTACTGATAAAGGTCCCTTCAATCTAACAAACCACATTTGCATGGTGAATAATCATACTCAGCTCCAGCTGCAAATTATGCAGCTTTTCTTCCTCTTTGAAGCCAGGATATTTTGATGACTTAAATTCCCTCAGCTGCAGTTAAGCAGCTCCCAGGTTTTAGTCATCCCTTTTTTTATTCTCCACTGTTGATTCCTAGTGGTGCCGATGCCTCTCAGTTATAGATGGCTCATGATACCTGATTATATATTGCAGTCCTTACTTGGGGAGCAGCCATGGACATTTGGGCAATGCTTGTTCTTTTCTTTCTTTTTTAAAGCTCAATACATGCAGAATTGGATGCCAACATGAAGCTGCAAGTCTCTGTAGCAGCATACATTATTCCCTAGGGGAAAAGTTTAGACTACCTTTGATTAAATTATAATTGGTTTCATGCTGATTAAATATTTTCCCCTGCTTACAATTAGGGCCCAACTTGATGAGATGTTGGATATCCATGATTGGATCTCCCATCTCTGTAAGGATCTATTAACAGCAGCAGCCAAAGAAGGGGAATTATACTGGGACTAGGGATGACGGTGAATCCTTTCCCTTCAAAGTTATGACCACTATAACAAAAAAATAAATAAAAATGGCTGGCCCCTGTGTGGATGATGAAATCTGCACAAAGGGGCTATCCCCAGATAAGATCTCTGTTTACTCGGGGGAATTTCCAAGTATACAGAAATAAAATGACATGTTCAGGAAAGGTTTTACTGAATATTAATGAATGCTGCCATTCACTCTTCAGAAACATTAACTCCTATGCTAGGTATTTCCTGTAGTGGAATAAAATATCCATAGATACTGGAAGAATGGCCACCCCAACAGTGTTTTTATTGATGTATTCATTTTATTTTAGAGATTTCTCCCCTGCTTATGTTCCTATGGTCCAAAAAGAAGAGCAAAATGATGTTAAATGTCTTAACAGCAACACGACTAGTCTTTGAAAGTTTCTGGAAGCAGAAAATAACCCCACAAAAACGTGCTTTGACTTTATCAAGCCAAACACTTTTTTCTGAGACATATTTATATAATTACATAAGCTCATAGAAATTTGAAAATGTATTTGAAAAGATACAATTCACAGAGTAGAAAATTTAGAACAGAAATTTGAGAAGCTGGTTTTATAATCAAATACTGATAGGGATTTAGGAAAGAGAAGAATATTGTATAATCACTGTGGATTTGTATACAAGTGTTTTGTATAATTGCATAATATGAAGTAACACGGAATAAAATGTAAAACAGCAGGAAAGCCACCAGTAGCAAAGTATTCTCAGTCAGCAGATGCCCAAGAAAATAAATCATCCTTGGCTGACAGCTGCCCCTCCCAACAACAAAGGCACTTAATGAAGTCAATGGGGAGAGGAACTGCACATAACCTTAACATTTGATAATAATTTATAATTCTTTGCTCAAATTTAATAATTTCTCCCCTAAAGGTGTTATGGGTAAAAGTTGTAAATTTCAATTGCTTGTGAAATATCAAAACAAGCAGGAGACCCAAAAGGACTTGCCGGGGGGGGGGGATCTAATTCCTCTCCCCACTATTTCCTCTTTCCCTTCCCTAAAAGCCCACATTGCCTCTTCCCTTCTTCCTCTTTCTTATCTCCTTCCCAGCCACCAGCCATCCTACCTTTATCTGCCAGTCTATCTTCAGCTTTCCCTCCCCATCAAATCCTCTACCTGGGAAAACTATGGCCCAGTTACACTGCGCCTGCCACTGGATTTAGCCTAGTTGCATGGTCCCTCAAGGACTTCTGGGGGGGGGGGCACCTCATATTCTCCTGTATCCTTTTCCCCACACGATTTCCTCTTTCCCTCCTCCTTGCAACCTCCATACCCTCACCTTTCCCTGCTTACTGTTTTCCTTGCCAATGACCAACCTACCTACCTTTTATCTACTACCCCACCTTCAGCTACATTTATTATTTCTTTATTTAATGTATACCCCACCTTTCTCCACAATGGAAACACAAACTAGCTTACAGCATTCTCTTCTCCTTAATTTTATCTTCAGAACAACAATGTGAGGTAAGGTTGGCTGAGAATGTGTAACTGGCCCAAGGTCACCCAGTGAGTTTCCATGGCACATCAGTGATTTGAACCTGGGTGTTCCAGATCCAAGTCTGAAACTCTAACCACTACTACACACTGCCTTCCATGGGGTGGCCTCTGTCAAGCAATAGCAAGTAACCTGGCCTGGGTGAGTAATGGAAGTCACTTGGTAGCAAGTTGCCTGGTGGTTGCTGCTGGCTCTGGCCCTACAGTTGCCAACCTCCAGGTTGCTAGTACCTCCAGGTACTAGTTGGAGATCTCCTGCGATTACAACTGACCTCCAGCCAACAGAGATCAGTTCACCTGGAGAAAATGGCTGCTTTAACAATATGACTCTATGGCATTGAAATCCCTCCCTTCCCCAAACCCCGCCCTCCTCAGGCCCTGTCCCCAAAATCTCCAGGCATTTCCCAACCCAGAGCTGGCAACCCTACCTGACCCTGATAAGTTCTCCATCAAATGCCAAACAGCCCTGCCTTCTCCCCCTGCCTTTTAGCAACAGGAACAAAGGCTTGAAGGCCAGCAATACTTTTGTTGTTTTCTATCAACAGCCACAGAAGGCATTCTTAAAACTACAGGTGTTACTTCTATTATTTTGGGTTTTTTCCCCCAGGGTTGTAGAAATATCTGCCTTGTCTGTTTATGGCTCCAACCTCTGGATTAAAGTATCTGATAATTAGATATATTGATTTAGCTTTTCAATGGTTTATATTTTACTATTAAATGAAATCATAGAAAGATGATTTCAATTCTTAAAAAGCTTTTTTCCTCATTAAACGTTTGTTTGAGGTCTGATTGTCTTACATGGTGGAGCACATGTTTCTGCTGCTCCTGAAACATGAGGCTTGCCTGTCTTGTGTCAAATGACAAGATGCACTGCTATTTCCTTCTAAGCACCGCATCCATTAGAGAACTATTATTATTTAAACTCACTATTCCCAAACGAGTGTGTGTCATAAATCTTGACATTTGAGTTTGTGCATCTGACCTTTGGATTCATTCTCTTCCATTGACTTAGTGGATGCTCGGTAAAAAGAGCAACCTTTTCCCCACCACAGAATCAAAGCTATGAAAGCAATAAGTAGAAGCACTAGTTCTGCAAGGAAAGGCTTTAATTAATTTTGAAGTAACTCAAAATGTGAGGGGGAAACTAAAGGACTTTGGATGAAATCACCAGGTTAGCCAGATGGGTTTTCTGCATTACTTGCCATGTAAGACACCAGGGGTGCAGAGATTCCCCAAGATGGGCTGCCAACACTTTGGACTGCACATTGCTCTTTTGTCCTCACTAGTTCATTTCTGCAGTTCCAAGATTTGAGGCAGGTGGAGCATGGCTCTGTCCTACTGGATATCCTGCCTGTTTGCCTTTTAGTTCTATTTAGCTGACCGTAACATATAGCTTGGTTCTTGTGAAGAAGAAAATGACTCCCACCCTTTATTATTGTATTTTTTAATTCTGACACTCCTTCTAAGGAGACTGGCAGCACACATTTTTCTTTACAGCCAGCGTGGTGTAGTGGTTAAGAGCAGTGGTTTGGAGCGGTGGACTCTGATCTGGAGAACTGGGTTTGATTCCCCACTCCTCCACATGAGCAGTGGATGTTAATCTGGTGAACCAGGTTGTTTTCCCCACTTCTACACATGAAGCCAGCTCGGTGGCCTTGGGCTAGTCACAGCTCTTAGAGCTCTCTCAGCCCCACCTACCTCACAGGGTGTCTGTTGTGGGGAGGGGAAGGGAAGATGATTGTAACCCATTTTGATTCGTCCTTAAGTGGTAGAGAAAGTCAGCATATAAAAACCAACTCTTCTTCTTACTACCCTAAATACACCAAGCAACCCTGTAAGATAGGCTAGGCTGAATGAGATTAATGGTTAAATGGGAGTTTGAACCCAGGCCATCCCACTCCTAGTCCAAGTCTAACCACTGCACAGTAAGGATCACTCAACCTTTTCCTCCATAAATAATTTCACTTCATTTTTACACTCCTTGATATTACTGAAAGAACTTTTTTTTTTAAGTCTATTTTCAAATGGTGGTATGGTCTCTTGATTTTAATCCTTAATGGATTAATTCTTTCCATGACAAAATAACTCTACTTACTAATCTTACTAATCTCTCATTTTTTTTTAAAAAAAATGCAGCCTCACGCATTAGACTCTTTGATCTTATCCCCTGCTGAAGGTAACTGAGACTAACAGTGCTTTGCATTTACTTTGACAGCTTATTACCAACGGCACCAATTCTCTAGCTGAACACACTTGAGATAGAAAGATGAACATGATCATCATGAAATATATAAAACAAATCTCTTTGAAAATTGTTTGAGCAGATTTTCGGGCTTTCGCCTATCCCTAAAACTTGTTTCTTGTTCAGAAGCGCATTTTAAAAACTGACAGCATTTTAATTAGAAAGGCAAATCTGGTATTCTAAAGCTGTGGCTGCTTAGGGAAGATTTTGTAGATTTGCTGTTCAATTCATTTTTAATAAAGGCATACTTAGTCAACTGACATATTTGTCACCAAGTGCATTTATGCAAAAGCAGAGAAAAGGGGAAAAAATGCGTAAGCACCTGTTTTCCAGAACTGACAACCAAATGAAAGCTTTTCACTTCTAAGCATACATCCCACATCCCATCACTCAGTTACTATAGAACTGAACAGACAAAATGTATGATTTCTTGTTCCAGAGCAGAAGTCCTACAAGAACAGCTAGGTTGGAATACAAAAGATGACAGTGACACCTAAGTTGGCACCACTGGCATGAGAACATTTATGGAAGGGAACATGACTTCTGTCGATTTCCCCTCCCACTGAAGATCCCCCTATTGCCCTTTATGGTGATTACGAGGTTCCAAAGACCCCCCCCCCAAGGCTCTGTGGGCTGCAGCAGGAGAGGAAAGCCCTGCCCTCAAAGTCTGTAGCCACTAACACTCAGACTATGAGAATGGCATGGTTCTCCTCATCAGCTGCTGAGACGTGGACTACCACTAAACAAGGGACAGTTCAAAAACAAAAAGGTAGGGTGGCCAGCTCCAGGTTGGGAAATATCTGGAGATTTGTGAGGTGCAGCCCGCAGAGGGTGGGGTTTGAGGAGGGGAGGGACCTCAGCAGGGTATAATGCTATAGAGTCCACCTTCCAAAGCTGCCATTTTCTCCAGAGGAACTGATCTTTATTGCCTGGAGATATTATAATCTCAGGAGAGCTCCAGCCACAACCTGGAGGTTGGCAACCCTAAATAAAGTGGCTTTAAAATACAAATTGTAAGGTTCCCAGTACCATTTCTACTGGATCCTGACCAATATCCATTCTCCTCCTGCACCCACCTTTGATATGAAATGCACCCAATTTCTATGCACCACAATGATTAGGATAGATGTGCCTCACACTGTTTAAAGAAATGTCTAAATAGGGAACAGAATGTGCAGTGAAACCAGCTTCAGATAGCTGCACAAACAAAGATTCAGTTTAGCATTGCAAAAACAGGGTATCTACTTTTTTGGGCAAGTGTCCTAGACATGTGATGCCACTGAGAGAGAAGGGACTAGGGTTTCTAACCTCCAGGTTCTTGCTGGAGATCTCCTGCTATTACAACTGATCTCCAGCCAGTAGAGGTAAGTTCCCCTGGAAAAAAATGTCTGCTTTGACAATTGGACTCTATGGCATTGAAGTCCCTCCCCTTCCCAAACCCCGCCCTCCTCAGGCTCTGCCCCCAAAAAACTGCCACCGGTGGCAAAGAGGGACCTGGCAACCCTAGAAGGGACAGATTGATCATATTTGTGATATTGGCAGACACCTAGCGGCTGAACCCTTTTTTCAAGATTGACGAGAACTAGCCAGTGTTAAACATATCCCAGTTACCTGCTGCCACTGAATCCACATGAACTAAGCAGCACTATATCAAGGGCTCTGAGCTTCTGTTTAAATTATGCTGCATCTGGTGTTAGTGAAATCCGAACTGCAGTGCGTCAACGTGAAACAAGATTGAGGTCACAATGAATTCCACAAAGTAGAATATCTTCAATACTGAAATCTTGAAATGATCCCAGAGTTTTTATTAAAAACCCTGTTCTTTCCTCAAAGGGCCTGCAAACACAGGCCTTGTGAACGAGAGAAGTTTAGAGATTTGGAGAAGAACAAATGTAATATTTCACATTTTTATTGCATAAGTGCTCTACTGACTGCCTCTAATTTTTTACTATAAGGTTTCACAAATGCCAGCATTAATTCAAGTAGACATCTTTGAGCATCCTGAGAAATTGCTGTAAATTATGGCAGCATGAGTTCCATACTACCACCCTTCTTCATTCCCATTTAGAATCAATAAGTGGGTGGCAAAACCATGAGTCTATCATACTTGTATCTATTTGCTCACCAGCTGGAGTATTGCTCTTCACTCGGCTTTCTGGAGCAGTAATCAGTCCAGCCTTTCTGTAAATACCAGTGCATTAGAAGAAAGATGTGACTAATGCAGAACCCAAGGAGGAGTAAGCGTCTCAAAAACAGATGCTTTATTTCACCAGGAAAAACAACAACACTCTAAGCAACTCTTGTGCCTTTTCTTACAGAAATCAGCAGGTGACATTTTTTACAGAATGGAAAAATTGTCATTATCACCTGGTACCATCGGAAGATCAGCCTGCAAGGACTGATTGAAAAGTCTGCAACCCCAGGAAACATTGATATCTTTTCTGTTTTAAACAGGCAGTGATGACATGGACGCTAATGAATTGGAAGCTATCCCTCATTGATCTAGTTAGGAGCAGGATTAGAATGGAGCGCCCCTGGACTCACTGAAAACCCACAGTCCATGTGACATTTTGATTTGACTTCTGTCAGTGTGGGTTTAATTAAATATCATGGCCTTTTTTTTTTTACTGTTCCCACTCACACTAATTACTCTAGAAATCTTGGTATTTTCTCTCCTAGAGAACAAATCATTATTTTCTTCCATTTCTGTGTTCTGTGTGAAAGCTATCTCCAAATGTATTTTCATGGTTAGATTACACAATTTACCATTAGTCATATGTTTAGATTTCTCTCCCACCTGTCCCACCGTTTGGCATGCAAAGCAGCTGCACTGCTGTGCCGAAAGGAGATGTACACATCTGGCAAAAGTGTTGTTTTCATGAACCCCCAATTAGCATTTTTGACAGCAAGAGCTGTTTATCAAGCCAAGTAACGTGAGAGAAGGCACAACCATTTCAAAGCCAAAATGGTATACACAATTTAGGAGCCCTAAACAGGACACTTAAATAGATGTTGAAGAACCAAAAAGGTTATTTGTTGATTATATTTTTTCTGTTTTTCCCCCTCCCTTCTGTTTTTTCCTTCTTTCTGTTCTACTACTCTGCAATGAGCTCAGAATACTGGGTATCAGAGTTATCAGTAGGGTTGCCAACCTCCAGGTACTAGCTGGAGATCTCCTGCTTTTACAACTGATCTCCAGCTGATAGAGATCAGTTCACCTGGAGAAAATGTCTGCTTTGGCAATTGGACTCTATGGCAATGAAGTCCCTCCCCTCCCCAAGCCCCGCTCTCCTCAGGCTTTATCCCCAAAATCTCCACAATCTGGAGCTGGCAACCCTAGTGTTGTGTAATGGTTAAATTGTTGGATTTGGGAGAGCCCAATTCAAAGTCCCCTTCTGCCTGGAAGCTTGCTGGGTGACCTTGGGCCAGTCACATACTCTCAGCCTAACCTACCTCACAGGTTTGTTGTGAGAATTAAATGGACATGAGGAGAATGATGGAAGCCACTACTGGTCCCACTGGGAAGAAAGGCAGGGTATAAAGGATGTAAACAAATAAGCTGCAAATAGAGGCTCAGTTTGGGTTGCTAGCGCTGGGTTGGTTAACACCTGGAGAATTTGGGGGCGGAGCATGAGGAGGGCAGGATTTGGGGAGGGACTTCAGTGCCATAGAGTCTAATTGCCAAAGCAGACATTTTCTCCAGGGGGACTGACCTTTATCAGCTGGAGATCAGTTGTAATAGCAGGAGAGCTCCAGTTACTACCTGGAGGTTGGCAACCCTAGGTGTTGTTAATGTTACAGTGAAAATGTTTTTGGTATATAAACCATAAGACAAACATATTGTTTTTGACAGCTATGATCACTTGGGAGCCATGCCTTGGATCACCTCTCCTCACTGCTGGCCAGTCCTAGCAGCTGTGGAACAGCTTTGTGGCAGTTGAGTAGCTTTGATAGTGGTGGTATTTCATTTCCTTGTGCCTTTCTGCTGCTTCTGCAGCTGCACAGGAGGTGAAATTAATTCTCCCCCAGGGTCACAGATGGTTAAGTCAGGTAATTAAATGACAGGGCGCAGGGAGGCACAAGTCACATAAGGTGTCTGGAAATGCACATGTGGGGAAAATGTTGATAACAGAATTTAGATGAACACTAAATTATTTTGAAAAACAGTGTTTGTTTATAATCAGTGGTTGATTGACTGCTTTGCTCACTCTATTTAAACAGTTGGTTGCCAATTGGTGCCCAGTATTGAGAGTTCTCTGCATGGATTGGGGAGGGGGGAATGAGAACTCCCATTAGACTATGTGAGAATGTGCATGTGGGAAATGCTGCTTACAGCAATGTGTAATACAGTAAAATATACAGAAAGTAACCCAACAAACAGGTTTGGGCTGCTCACAAACAGCTGAACTGAGGAGGGGCTGTGGTTCAGTGGAAGAGCCTCTTTGCATGCAAAAGGTCCCAGGTCCAATCCCTGGCATCTCCAGTTAAAAGGATAAGGTTGTAGGTGATGTGAAAAACCTCAACCTGAAACCTCAGAGAGCCACTGCCAGTCTGAGCAGAAATACTGAGCTTGATGGACTGATGGTCTGGTTCAACGTGTGTGTACATTCAATGAAAAACTATCTCCCTGCTTGCAACCAGTAAGCAGAACGTAAATTGGACCAAGGGGTGTTTGAGCATCTGTAGATGCAACGAGTGCAGTCCTAAGCAGAATTACACTCCTCGAAAGTCATTGAAGTCAGTGGACCTAAAAGGGTGTAATGCTGCTTAAGACTTCACAGTTCCTATTCCATCATTATCTCTTATAGAGAATCAAAGGTACACAATATGCACACTTATTGACAGTGGAAAACGAAAGCTTCCAACAGAAGATGCCCTTGCCTGACAACTTTAATTGAGAGGTCAAGGATAGAATGTTAAAATTAAAAGGATGTGCCTTATCATTAAACTGAAATTATGTGCTACAAAGTCTGTGCACCCATCTCTGAGTCCTTGAGCAATGGACAAGTCACCTCATTATTCCAATCATTTATCCACAAATTATTTCCACAGTGTTAATCACTCCATGATATATCACTTTGCAATTGCATCTAACATAGGAAGAAAGGAAATCTTCTGGTATAGCATACCATTGCCATTCAATAAAGGTAGTTGTAGGTGTAGCTGTGCCCTGACCTGGATGGATCAGGTTGGCCCGATCTCATCAAATCTTGGAAGCTAAGCAGGGTCAGCCCTGGTTAGTATTTGGATAAGAGACCACCAACAAATACTAGGGTCACTATGCAGAGGCAAGCAATGACAAATCACCTCTGTAAGTCTCTTGCCTTGAAAACCCTATTTGGTTGCCGTAAGTGGACCATGACTTGACAGCACTTTTCACCGCTACGTATAGCTGTAGCCCATCAGCTTCTATTCATAAATTTGTAACTACCCAACCATTTTTCAGGTCATCCATTGACCATCTGGAAATCAGAATATATGCATTATTCTGGATTAGAAACATCTTGCTGGACATAGGCCATGGCCTGGTGTGCTGATCATCTGCAGCAATATGTCAGACCTACGCGGGTCTGATGCACCTTCTCTGCCACCCTACAAATGATCTCTTTGTCCGCAGTACTTGGAACTGAGGTCATAGTGCCCAAATGTAAAAGAGCACCCTGGGTAATTTCTGAATCCGTTCTATCAGGGAAGACTGATTTAGTGGCCCTGCATGGTGATCATGCCAGGTAGAATTACTAAAACAGACTGCAAATTTATGGCACAAGTGGGATCATTGGTCTGCCAGACAGAGGCATACAACTACTTAACCATGTCTTGAATCTGCTGTAGGTATAAAGGAAATCTAACTTAAATCCACACATTATTTACATCTGTTGTTTATTGTCCTTGACATCCTTTTAAATTAATGTTCACTCTCTTTTTCTCCATCACACATACATGTATCTCCCTCTGCCCTTTTTACTTCTTCATTGGGTTATTGGGAGGAGAAAGTAATATTTGGAAATGACTCAGAAGGCTCTTTAATGGAAGATGTGATGCCATTTTGCACTTCTATTGGTCTTTTATCAGAGGATCAAAGTACAAGGCATTATTCCTGCTTCTGAACATGGGCTGCTCCATCTTTGGATCTTTAGGTAAGCGGCAATTCTCCTGGGGTAACAGGCGAATGTTATAATTGCCTTCTAGTTTTGTAATATCAGATAAATCTCTTTCAAGGGTGAAAAAACAGATTTTCAGATAATAAATGTCCTTTCCATCATTCTTGCTTGCCAGCTTTTCCCGTGTGCACATGTACACACCAGAGCTGCTGTAATAAATTGCCGAAAGGGGCAACCTATTAAAATAAGGGGCACCTGGCAACTGTATCAAATGCAACAAAATGTTTCCAATTAGTATACACAATCTGGGCTTCTGCTACAGTGGGAATATAACCAGTGTAACTGAGAGCTAAAAAGTAGGCTCATACAATGCGGATTTCTCCCCCTGAATTGTTCAGTTCAGATTGCATAGTTGAATAGTGGTGTTAGTTGAAAATGCCATCAAGTCGCGGCTCACCTATGGCGACCTCATAGGGTTTTCAAGGCTCCATATTAAAACTAGGCTAGAACACCTGTCTCTAACATGCTACTGGGAATGTGCTGGGCACACATAGAAAAGTATTCAAAGAAGCACTCTGTCACTTTAAAGCCTAGCAAGAGCTTTACCACATGATGATTATTCTGAGCATACATTCAAATTGTGAAACATTAATACGTATATAAGGCAAGGTGACAAATACTTCCTCTGTTTCCATCTATCACAGCAGCTCCGTGGAGCATGTGGTGTCCATGTGTTACTGGGTGCCATGTGGTCTCCAGAAAGCTATCATACTCCTACAGTTGTTACACTAAAGACTGGGTTTGCTTTACATGAAAAATAAAACAATGGTTAATCTGCTTGCATGTATGGCAGTCCTTAGAGAAAAAGCAACTCCAATAGTTGGCAAACCAGGTGCTGGTGAAGCAATTTTACTCCCTCTTACTAGACCTAATGGCACACACGACTAAAGCAGTCAGCTAATTGTAGTTTTCAGTGGCTATTTGGCCTCCAAAGCAAAATTAACTCAACAAGACTTATCAGCTGTTTGACTGGTTGAAACCTGTAACCTAAACAGAAAGAACTAAGTAATATAAGTAGCAGCTGGGGACCATTTATAGCAACCTTATTTGCTCTGCCACCCTATCTTGAGATCACAACAGTAACAGCAGGGAGGATTAAACACAAGGTGATTACATGTTTTCTCATTTACCTTCTCCCTTTTGAAAGCTGCAAACCAAAATCATGGCTGTTGCAGGAAGCAGACCTCAGGGAACACTGCTTCCTTCTCCCCAATTACTTTTCTAAATCTTTTTTATCCTCCCCACCCCAGTGTTAATACCAATAACTGAAGAAAATGTCTAACAAAAGAAGTTTCAAAATTGGGCAGGCCCGCAAAATCCCTCAGAGTATCTGAGGGTAGCTGTGTTGGCTCGGCAGTAGAATAGATAAGAGACCAACAAGCTTTTCTGGGTATAAGCTTTGGAGAGTCAAAGCTCCCTTTGCTATTAGGCCTGAATCTAACTGTTCAGAGTAACTGTTATTCAACAGAATTCTACATAGTGAATAAGTAATTGGCTTCTGGGCCGTTCATTATTTGAGTATTTTCAATAGCTGTGATAGCACACAGATGCATATGCAGACACTATTACCATTTTAACAGGATTCTTTTCTTTCTGTTGAATATGCAAATAATTATAGCATGGACTAATTATTGGTAAACCATGATTATTATATAATAAATGCCTAATTTTAGAAGCCAGTTGGCTTTCTTTTAATGACAACCATTGAGCCAAGGGAATCTCTGAAAAAAACCTGTCATTTCCCTACTTAGATTCTTTTATTGGAATTTCTAGTGATGAATGTGCTGAAAATGTCAGCATTCTACTTACTCTTGCTGTTGTTGTGAGATTCTTTGCTGAGAGCATTTAGAATGTGAGGTCACTTGAAACAGAAGCTCTGTAAGGTAAGTGAATCATTCAGGCATGGTTGACTCAAGGGAAAATGGACTGCCTTATCGTTTACCCCACCTAAGGAAGCTGGAGCTAGGCTGGAAAGTTATCAGTACTCTGTACAAAAAGATTAGCTGGGAGTTGTCAAGATGATCTTTATATCTGCTTATGAACCAAAAATCAAGAAGAAAGGGAATCCTTGGTTTTGAGGGCCTTTCTAGAAATCAATGTTTCTCATTGGAAAAGCTGTCAAAGAATGGGGAGTAAAAGTAGAACAACCCCAAAGCAAGATAACCCTAAAAGTAAGATGACCCCCTATAAATGTTTTTAATTACTGTACATACCTGTAACTTGTATTCAAATTTAAGATGACACTACTTTTTCTTGACAATGCATTGGGAAAAAAGCTAGTTTTCCTATACAGGACTTATTCGTGATCCTTTCTCCAGACTTTTTATTTAACAGAATGAAGTGGCTGGCTGCATTTTTTTATGAGAAGGCAAAAGAAAGGAAAGGTATTTAACCCTTTCTCCTCACCTTGTTTTACTACTGGCAATTGTCCCCCCAACCTATTTTTCTCCCAACAGGGTTGAAAAAGCAGACTGGAGGGAGCTGTGAAAATGGGGCAAGCATTTAATGGAGCTAAATACCTCCTTTCTCCCAGGAAAAGGGATCATTACTAAAACCAACCAGAAATGCAAACTTGTATGTTGTAGGAATTTGAGGAGGGGGTTTGGAGTTAAGTGTGGAGCTCTCAGTCTTGTCATAGCACAACCCAAAGTTTTTCCAGCTGTCCTAATTTCAGTTCTATTGCATAACAGTGGAAGGTCAGGGGTTTTTTTTGCATTAAAGAAAATGACGGTTCAAGATCTGATTGTCATGCTGTCTTGAAATATTCAGAACTCAAAGGTTGGGGGTGGGGGAAGACTCGACCTGCTAAGTTAAATGGATGCTCTCTTCATTTTAGGGTAGTTTAAATATTTAGCTCCTGCAGGTCTGCGGCAATCAGCCTCTAAATGCCCCTGCTGACTCTCTGCATATGAAAAGAAAATCCATGGAAATTCCACCCCCCCTTTCTTGCTCCATGGCCTTGCTGAAGATCCCTGGCTTGCAGCATCTTGGTTGCTATGGAATGTCAACTTAGTCTGACACCAGAGAGTGCCAGTGTTTCTCCATTTGTCAACACACTAGCTGCCTATTGAGCTGTTTCTATGGTGCAGCCCCAGCCAACTTCCTTCTTTCACAAAAATGCTTTTTAGGAGTAGAGACCTTGAGTGCTTTTGCCTCCCACTACCCTTCTGCTCCAGACTCCATCTCTCTGGGGGAAGTTAAGTATGTTTTTAAAACAAAAAGAAGGCCTGTTACAAAAAGTGAAGTAGCAATTATCTTTCTAGCCCAGAATAAAAGATTCTGGCAAAAGCTTTGAAAAGGAATTGTTACTGGGGGTTGGGGTGCTCAACACAGGCTGTAGGGGTCCAACCACAAATCAATTGACTTAGTGAGTATCTCCATTTGACTCTGAGTAAGCCAATGCATTGGTCGGAAGAGGAACCATGGCACTATACATGATTCAGAACAGTAAACTGAATAAGAATGTTAAATTAATTTACTTTTTCTCCTTTTTAATTGTTTTCTGTTTTGGGCCCCCCACAATATTTACTCAGGAAAGGGGGAGAAGTTATAGATCCTGATATATAGGGATCAGGGAGCCTTGGCTCCTCCTAGGGTTGCCAGGTCCCTCTTCACCATTGGCGGGAGGTTTTTGGTGTGGAGACTGAGTAGGGTGGGGTTTGGGGAGGGGAAGGACTTCAATGCCATAGAGTCCAATTGCCAAAGTGGCCATTTTCTCCAGGTGAAGTGGTCTCTGTCAACTGGAGATCAATTGTAATAGCAGGAGATCTCCAGCACATACCTGGAGGTTGGCACCCCTAACTCTTCCACCGACTATGTTTTTAAAAGGAACTCTATTGCAAATTATGACAGTATGGAATGATCTTCCTCCACCAACATATATAAATGCCAAAGGCTTAAAGATGTCTTGGCTATGACAAAGAAAATGTTTGCATGGTGTTCCTATTGGTCCACAAATGCTTCCAGCCAAGATTACTTTGACATTTCTGCTTTTAACTCACAGTATGTTATAAACGGAGAGATCTTTTTCTTTTATACAATACAGCCTGTTAGGAATGATTAGGGCTCTTTATGGATGACTTGCCCTGCATTTGAGTTCAGGTCTTTGTCAAGTAAAGTTCTTTCTGTTTGGCTATTATCTATTTATTGCATTTTAATACCAGGGTTCTTCTAAGGAAATCAGGGTCGATTAGGTTGAGAGCTTTGCTCAAGGTCATGCAATGAACTTCATGGCTGAGTGGAAATTTGAACATGTTCTCCCAGGTTCTAGTCCAACAATCTTTTCTGGTGGTTCCTGTACCATTATTAAGGAATGCAATTTAGCAATAGGGAAACAACGCAAACAGCAAGGAGTGATGGCAGAGCTAGAAATAGGTGCCATCTCATTACTTGGTCAGGGTACAACCTGAAGTTTGTTTACCAGAATGGAATGAAACACTGTTGGCTACTTAGGTCCAATTCATTGTTTAGCTTTTGTACTTAACTACTGTAGAAACCTGGGTACAAAAACAAATGTGCTATGTGAGATTTGAATGGCTTTCCTCAAAACAGATACTTGTGTGGGGGCTTCCAAATGACAGATTAATGTGGGAACATGACACAAACAACATATATCATATTTCTTAAATTCTGTCATAAGACAACTCCCAAATTCAATAGAGAGATTATTCCATTATCTCGGTCAAGTCTGGTTCACGCATGCAGGAGAATCACATGAGAATGAAGGGGCTATCATTAAGACAGTAAAATTGACTGCACCACTTGAGAATGCAGGTGCTAGACCAACTTTGAATGATCCTTTGCAAACAGAAAATTAGTCCAGCAAAGAGAACATTCTGCATTCTCTCTCTCTTTACTTTTGCTGAATTTAAGTCTGTAGGTAGTTTTAAATAGAAGGGAGTGTGTATTCTGAACAGGGTTGCCAGGTCCCCCCCCCCTGCCATCGGCAGGAGCTTTGGGGGGGGGCAATTTGCATGCAGGCAATAATGTCCCTTCCAGGGTAAACCCAGAAGTGACAGGGACGTTCTAGCAAGTCCCTAAAAAAACTCTATGGAAAGTTTTTGAAAGAATGTACTAGAGCGTCCCTGACAAACCCAGAAGTAATAGGAGGGATATGCTAGAGCATCCCCATTACTTCTGGGTTTACCTTGGAAAGGACTTTATTGTGTCATGCCACACTGTGCACAAATGGGGATTGCCCCCCCCTTTAGCTGGCCTGAGTGGTGGCTATTGCTCACCATTAAAAGGCATGTGGAAACTCTAATTCTGAAGTAGTACAGTCCAACAGACCACTTCAGGTTTCTGCCATTCTGTTTCCACTTCATTTACATATGTGTGAACCAGGCCCATCAATGTCCCACAGTTGCATGGGAGCTAAGTCTGCAACCACTTAGTTGTAGTACCGGCAAATATCAGAATCCCATGGGAAGAACCAATTGCACAAAAAATCACAAAGGATCCAGTCATCTTTGCTCTCCAGTCATTTTCTTTCCTCCTTGCTATATGACTATCGGGTGTGCTTGGCTCTTTCTATGGCCTGGTCTACAATTAGGGTTGCCAGGTCCCTCTTTGCTATCGGTGGGAGGTTTTTGGGGCGGAGCCTGAAGAGGGCGGGATTTGGGGAGGGGAGGGACTTCAATGCCATAGAGTCCAATTGCCAAAGCGGCCATTTTCTCCGGGCGAACTGATCTCTATCGGCTGGAGGTTGGCAACCCTATCTACAATGCAAATTAATGTTGGTAAAGAGCCCTGCGGCAGTGGAATGGACTGTATTACTTCAGACTACAGGTGCCAAATCCATGCAAAATAAAAAAAAATCCATGCAAGCAGAAAACTGGCACAGTGGAGGGAAATGTTCTGCTTCCTCCCTTATGCAGATTTCTAGTTGCAGGAAGGCGAGGTTACCGGGTTGACGGGAACCTCCTTTGCTGACCCGGGCTGCGGAGGAAACAGGCTGGAAGATCCAGAACGGAGGGTGAGGCTGGGGCCACGGGTCCCGTGGCGCCGGCCAGCTGCCTCGTGCCTCTGCCTCGTGCCGGTTTGTGGCTTCCTACCCAGCTAATGGGCTCTCCCGGCCCATTCAAAATGGGCCAATCGGAAGGGAGGCGTGGTTGGGTAGGAGCGGGGAGGTTGTGGAAGAGCAGAGTGGGAAGTTCTCACTCTGGTCCTCCAAGGGATGATAAAAATGGGCAAAATCTGCCCGGAGGACTCAGTCCGTCTCTGGCGTTGTCCCGACCCACCCACCCTGGTTACAATGTTTAATTAATTCATCACAACTTTGGCGGTGGAGCATGGGGCTGTAGATGGTTTATGGAGGAAAGCGGCTTACACGCCCCTTTCCTCTGGTTTGGGAATCCCAATAAGGGGTTTTGGAGATTGGCTTAGGTAATCTTGCCAAGAGGGGGGCAGGCAGCCTTTCTCCAAGTGACGGGGGAGTTCATCAAGGGGCTTGCGTCCAGATGACAATCCCAATACGTCATCCCAGGGTCACCACCGTGGGACCGCGGTGGCTGGTGTCACATCTGCTGCATGGGGTCAGCAGATGTTTCCTACAGCACCCATGCTGCGCCAAGGCTATCGCAGCTGGTGCCAATAAAAAGTTGTAGCCGCATATTTTCCAACAAAAGTTAATTCTTAAAATTCCAACAGTTATTTCTGAATAAAGTTAATATTAACAGGGTTTGTTGTTTAAATAAAGGTTTATAGTACAAAAAATGTTCAATAGTATGTCATTAATTTCCTCCACAAATTAGCCCTGGGGTGGCAAGTATTTTAACACAGGGAAGCTGTCCAAATGTGACCCTCCATGATCCCCCAAGCAGCATTGTGTAGTGCAGGGGTGGGGAACGTCAGGCCCGGGGGCCATATAAGGCCCTCGAAATCATTTGGTCTGGCCCTTCATAGGTCCTGGCAGATCTCTAGCTCAGAAGGATGCTGCCCTGCCTGAATCTCTTGGGCCCAGCTGGGGACAGCAGAGCTCAAAAGCTAGTCGCTCTATGTGGCAGACACTCGGAGCCGTCTCCGGTCATGCCTCTTGGCTAAATGTTTGACCAAACATAGCAGGCTAATTTTTAAGTTGATAATTTTGTATGGCCCCCGAATGATGTTATAAATATTCAAATGGCCCTTGGCAGAAAAAAGGTTCCCCACCCCTGGTGTAGTGGCACAGTCTATTCCCTTACTTCACTGAATGTAAAGAACAGGCCTATATTGATCATGTATGCACACATTTTTGGGGAGTGCTTTCCAGACAGCTAAGACAAAACAAAAAGATAGCCCAACTAGCAGCATTTTTCTCTTTTGAGGTCCATGGTAAAGGCTTAAAGCTAAAAGCTCACTTGAGTTTTGACAGCCAGCAATCACATTTTAAACAAAGTGTACAAATAAACAGAGCAGGGAACCGCCTTTTCCATCTTTATAAGGCCTCTTGAGGAAGACCAGAATAAACCTCAAAAGTTCAATTTAGAAACACAAAAAACCTCAAAAGTTCCATTTAGAAAAACAGTTCCATTTAGAAACACAAGAGGGAGACTTTAAGATTTCAAAATTGACATACACTGTCTGAGTGGGTAGATTACTCCGCCTCTTTATCTCATGAAGAGATCGTGCACAGGCTGTGTGCAGTTAAATACAAGACTTCCACTATCATTGACTAAGATCTCTGCCTTATAGTTAGGGGACAATGACTGAGTAACACCAGAAAGAAATCTTCTCTCAAATGTTAGATTCCAGTCCAGTAGCACCTTAAAGACCACCAAGATGTTTAGGGTAAACGTTTTTGAGAGTCAGAGCTCCCTTTGACTCTCAAAAGCTTATACACTGAAAATCTTGGTGGTCTCTAAGGTGTGACTGGACTCGAATCTTATTATTCGATAGCTACTCTGTGAAACTCTCCCAAATGGGTTTTGGCTGCTAACCAGGAGCTAACATTATCCACAGAGATCAATGACCCGATGACTACCAGATGACAAGAAGGGGATAGATATAAACATCAAACATGATCCACTGACCATACAGACCCTTTTTATTTAGACATCTCTTGTTGACATCATCATTTTTAACTCAGTAACAGAGAAAAATAGTGTATTCAGAGAGATCGATATCAAGTTGGAGTTGTGGGTGTATTTCATTGCAGCCATTCTGTCTGGCATTCAGTCACACTTCTTGGCAGCGGTGTCCACAGAAAACAAACATCTCTTTGTAGTTTGTATTTAAAGCTGGATAGTTGTTTCCTTGAGGTCACCCTGCCCTCTACTTCGGGGCTTTGCCTTGATTATGCATGCATTTTCCGACCGTCAGAAGTCACCTCGCTCTCCCCTTTCATTTCTGCACATTTTGGCCGCATTTTCTGGATTTGTGTTTAGCCAGCATCCAGAAAACCCGGGCAAAACGCGTGGAAATGCGAGGGGAGAGTGAGGCAACCTCTGACGGTCGGAGAAGGCATGCAAAATCAAGGCAAAGCCCTGAAGTAGTCAGTGGGGTTACCAAGAGGAAACAGCCATGCATAAATGGCCTAGTTGTTCCTGCAAAATGCTGATTCAGATTGCCAGTGTCTTTCAAACAAAGCAAAACAAAAACCTCCCACCAGAATATCTGGGGTCCTCTCTGCTATTTCTAGCATGCTACAGCCCCTCTTTACGTTAATATAATAAAGCCCCTTTAATCTAGTGTCTCTTTCTAGGGAATAATGCAAAAATCTGTTTACAGTAATCCAATAGTCATCAGTACCTAGTAGAAGGGAAATCAGAAAGGAGTTTGAGTGTATGTGTGTTTAGGCAAGATAACATCAAGGACACATTTTGTTGTATGTCTAAAACAGGGTGTAAAGAACCCAATTAACGTGTAAGGGTTGTAAAACCTTATTGAGCAAAGGAAGGCTTTCTGTGTGCACAGAAACTCCCTGGATTTCCCAGCATTTGGACCTTGAGTGGCAGCAGCAAATTCTACTTCTGTCTCAAGGCTGAGGGGATGCTGTCTTCTCCCCCTCGTCACAGGAGTAAGCTCTGTTCATATATCTGCATACCCACAGTCTTGATAACATGTCAGGTTGAAACAAATTGATTCTGCCTTGGCCTTGAAGAGAAAAGCTGAGGCATATCCCTAGAGTCCCAAATGTCTTCCATTTTTCATGATTTTCTAGAATTTTGGATATCGATACACTTTTTCTTTTCTCCTCCATACTGATTCCTGCACATTCGTGTACTATTGAAGCTGTTCACACACACTAAGCAAATGTATGCCTTGTTTTCAGTTTGTGTACATTTCTGCCATGTTTTAGGCAGTATCTTCAAAACATGTCATCTTAGATCAAGACTTTTTTTAATGTCAGAGTGAATAAAATAAACAACTCCAGTCTTGTGGTTAACACACGCCTCAGGCTTTTATCCTGAAACTCCTGCTGTGAGGTAAAGGCCACCACTGTGCTATTAACTGGCATCATGAAAATACTAAATCTGGTGTCTTATTTTAGATCCTTGTTTTTTTATTTATTTTGTTTTCTAATGACCTTAAAGCTGGGTTGTTGTTTTTTTAAAGTCGAAAATGGATGAAAACTCCCCTTGAGATTTCCATATTGTGCGAGCTCACACGTTTCAATGAAATATTGGCCTAATATTTATGATGATGTATATGTCAACAAGCTCTGTGGTAGCTCCCACCTTTCGGAGTGGCCTGCCTAAGAAAGCCAGGATGGTTCCCACATTTCTGTCATTCAGAAGAATGTGCAAAACAGAAATGTTCAGGATGGTGTTTTTTAATAAATTGATTAGAACTGTAGTAAAATTGAACAGTTCAAGAGGGTGCCTTCATGACAGAATAAGATTGTAGTCTACTGCAACAATTATTGTTGGTATCATCTTGTTTTCACTGCATAGTCTTCTATCTTTGTAATGCCATAGAGTCCAAATGCCAAAGTGGCCATTTTCTCCTGGTGAACTGATCTCTATTGGCTGGAGATCAGCGGTAATAGCAGGAGATCTCCAGCTAGTACCTGAAGGTTGGCAACTCTACTGACTGGCTTGCTGGATGAGGGCAGGAATGGGTGGCATTTGCTTTGAGCCAGCTTGGTCTAGCTGGTGGGACCTATGGTGATGCCAGCTGAGACCAGCAATCCCAACTCAAGAGCTTGCATCTGTAACAACGTGAAACACATTTTAGATGCTTACAGAGCATTCCTGACTTCTGAGGAAAAAGTCCTCAGGAGGCCAGGAAGGGGCTGCGCCAGCATTGGGCCCCCCCACGCTGGCATCCGGGCTACTTATGCTGCCGTAAGTGGCCCCAACACTGGCGAGGAGGCCCGGAAGCCGGTCTCCCAGCGCTATGGCAGTATCACCCAGGACGCCGATGGGACCTTCCATTGGCGTCCCACCAGAGTAAAGACCTGTGCCAGCATTCCGGGGCATGTTCCAGCGTCCCAGGGGGCATTCCGGGGTGTGTGGCTGCCTGTAGGCAGCCTACTGTCCCCTTTCACCCCAGGTACGCCGGTGGGGAGAAGAGCGAGGCTGCGACTGCTTTTTAGCAGACGCAGCCTCGCTATTCTCAATGGGGTGAAAAGTCCCATTTTAAAATAAAAAAGCGTTTAAAAGGCTTTTTTTGAGCTTTCGGCGGCCATGGATCAGCTTAGGAGGAGCTACAGCGGCGCCTCCTCCCCGCTGTCCCCGGCCGCCGAAAGTTCAGGATTGGGCTGTTAATTTTTTAACTATGCTAAACATATGTGTGACTTGACTCACAGTCTGTAGCTTGGCTCAATTTATTATTTGTTCTTTAGGTAGATTATTTCCTGATTTCTTGATAATCACAATTCTGGTTTGGATTGTATTATGATTTGTGGATGGTAGATGATATTACTTGGCAGGAGTGAACTTGGAAGCGCAAGTAATAACTCCTTAGATCAGGGCCCCCAAAAGTGGTGACCGTGGATGGCACTGGGCCTGCTCATACCTTTCTTGGCACCCACCAAGTGTTTTTAGAAAAAGAGTAGTGCCAGCTGGTTCTTTTGCCCAGCAGGGCTTCTGATTGGCTACAGGAAATCTGATTGGCTATACAGATTTTTTTAAAAAAATATTGCTTTGCTTGTTTCTGCATAGTGACCCTGGACTTCCTTGGTGGTCTCCCATCCAGATACTAACCAGGGCCACCCTGCTTAGTTTCTGAGATCTGACAAGGTCAGGCTAGCCTGGGCCATCCAGGTCACAGCATAATTGCATTATCATTGTATTAGAACACAATGAATTAGATTATCATTGCATTAGGACATGGTAAATTAACTGTCAAACATGTTTGACACAAGATTTCAGGCATCCCTAGTATATACGGCCTGTCTAGAAGCTTCATGCTGCTTGCAAATTGCAAGGACTGATGTTGTACATTTCTATTCTTTTCTGCCCCAAAGAAGGCTCAGAGGCTTGATATTTAAGTAGGGCACTAAGCTAAGTTCCAGCCTCATCCCCTCAAGCTAGGGTTGCCAGCTCCAGGTTGGGAAATACCTGGAGATTTCTGGGGCGGAGTCTGAGGAGGGAGGGTTTGGGGGGAGGGACTTCAATGCCATAGTGTCCAATTGTCAAAGCGGCCATTTTCTCCAGGTGAATGGATTTCTATTGGCTAGAGATCAGTTGTAAGAGTGGGAGATCTCCAGCTACTACCTGGAGGTTGGTAACCCTACCTCAAACCCCTGGTTCAAGCCTTGGGGATCCAGGGGGATGGAAAGGCAGGCTACAAGAGGTTAAAAAAATAAAAGTATCCCAGGAGTCCCTGACAATCATATTCTTATATCAGTAATATCATACTGGCTGGGGCCCAATGTAACTAGGAGACTGCCTTTTCCCATCTGTTCCCATTCTCCAAAATTGACTGAGAACACTCAATTTTAACATCTGTGCTCAGATACTAAAGGCATGCTGATATTTATTTTTGGTGTCTCTGTGAAACTGCTTTGAGTCTTGATTGCCACATACATGCACACAGTTAGAATTAGGCTTAAAATAAACCATATGACTGTGCTCTTTAGAGCAATTCCTTTATATGAGTGAAAAAGTCAAAATCACACAAAGACTACTGTTAGGGAGAACAGAAACAAGCTTCTGTGGTGAATGCCATTGTGCATAGCAGTTCTTAACCAAGGTGTGCTTGGGTTAAAACTCTGTTGGACTCCTCACAGCAAAGACCCTCAAATATCTCATAAATAATTCCGGGATACAATGAATATAAATCAACTGCATTATACTGAGTCAGACTCTTGTTCTATCAAGGTCTGTATTGTTTATTCTGACTACTGGCACAGCCTTTCCAAGGCCTTTCAAATCATTACTATCTGAAATCCGAGGCTGAGGCCTTTCAAATCACCTACAATCAGAACTCTGTAATGGAGATGCCAGGGATTGATTATGGGACCTTCCTTATGTAAAGCAGATGCTCTACCGTTGAGCCACAGCCCAACATCACTGGTGTCTGCCTTCATGCACTTGTCCATCTAAGGATCCTGTTGAGGTGCTGGATAAATGAGCACACATGCCCTTCCTCCCACAATGTTCCAGAGTTGACTTGTAATATGTGTGCACCATGCATAGGTCCATGAACAGATCATCTGCTCTGCTATTTTTGAGATAGAAGAATTAAGCAAATGAATTGGTTCTTGTAGGTTATCCGGGCTGTGTGAGCTTGGTCTTGGTATTTTCTTTCCTCGGTATTCCTTGGTATTTTCTTTCCACGGTCACACAGCCCAGATAACTACAAGAACCAATGAACTCTGACCGTGAAAGCCTTCGACAATATTTTTAAACAAATAAAGCCTACATCAAGCATTGGCATCATATTTATGGTACATGCATTATTGTTTACCACCTGAAGGAGGTCCTGAGTATGCATACCAGCCCAATAACATAAACCCATTTCTATGATTCTACTACACATTTTTTTAGGAGCACCTAATCTGCTGAGTCAGCATGCATGATGGCACATATGGTATTTCCACAAAAGATTCTGTGCCATTCACTGTACATGGGAAGAAGGAAGGAGAAATGTGTCCTCTGGCCCCACTCTTCCAGACATCTGTCCTAAATGTTGGCAGTAAGCCCTACTTGGAGGCTTTCCACTGTGATCATTGCAACAACATCAACAACAAAAAACCAAGTTCCTTGTCACTCATCCAAAGCCTAAGCTTGTACACTTGTATATGTGTAAGGATTGACTACAGATGTTCAGGGATATACATGGATGTCTGGGTACACAGGAAGCAACCATGCACCTACTTCTCTCTACTCACATACAGTGAATGCATGGATACATTTTCCCCCTCTTATTTGGACTGAGTTTTGATGTTTGGGGCTAAGCTAAACAAAGATTTGTGGATTGTTAAAACATGGTAAACAGTACTTAATATATTTCCTTTTTGCTGTTTATTTTCCAGTTAGGGCCACTGGATGATTTTTAGTTGATTATCAGCTGAGTTTTATTCAATTATTTCATTAAAAGGTAAAGGTAGTCCCCTGTGGAAGCACCGGGTCACTACTGACCCATGGGGTGACATCACATCACAACTAGGCAGACTATATTGTCGAAGGCTTTTACGGTCAGAGTTCATTGGTTCTTGTAGGTTATCCGGGCTGTGTGACCGTGGTCTTGGTATTTTCTTTCCTGACGTTTTGCCAGCAGCTGTGGCAGGCATTTTCAGAGGAGTAACACTGAAGGACCAGCACCATTATTGTCTTTTAAATTCTGGCAACACACTAGCATCAAAACCTCTTTTTAACAAACAGAAGTAAGATTGTCCTTCAGTCTCAATGGCCACCTACTGAAATTTCCTTCATTTGATTCAAATTTGCCCACAAATGTAATCAATTAAAGCCTGAGATTAGCTACAGACCAAATTTTAATAACATGTCAGTTGCCTTAAAATTTCAAAATAGGAACAGGATAGAAAATTAAATAAACAATGTGATTAAATAAAATAATTAATTAATTCATTAATTTAACAAAATAATTCATTAATCCAACAAATATCATACCCATTTATCATAACAGTATAGAAGAGCATACTTGGTTAAAATGTAATATAGTTAAATTGTTTCATTTGTGCCTTATGACGAGCTCGGTATAATGTGCTTTAGGAAACTAAATATTACAACATCTAGATATGCTACCGTAATCCAAAAACATGTGGTTAAAGTAAGAGAGGTTGGGTGAGATTTCAGTCTTCCTCTGCTGGAGCTCCTAACAAGAAACTTAATGAGCATGAGATACTATATATCTCAGAGTCAGTAATCAGGCAATGACCTTTTAAAGCCCATTAGTATCAGAAATGTTACAGCTGTCCAAGCCCCTCCAAGGTCTTGGTTTCTCTAATGCCTGGCCTCTCATGAGTAATTTGTCATGCCGAAAACAAACAGCTCATAACCAGTGCATATGGGCAGTGCTTTACGACTTTCTGTGCATCAATAATTATATATGCTGGTGTAATTTCCTTTTTTTGAGGGGGGGGGGTGTCCCTTGTCTTGTGCTGTTTTATCCTATCCTCAGAGTCTATGTACAATCAACTTCCATCCACAGGATTCACACTGTGCAAATACATCTCAAGCTAATAATTCCTTTAAATAGACTAGGGAGAGAGAGGAAAACCTCAACAATACACATTTGATTTTACAGGGATTACAATCATTTGAATATGTAGATACCCTCAAGCATAGATTGCCCTACTGCAGTTTGGGGGCAAGAATTAATTGAAATTCATGTGTGTGAGAGAAAAAGTCAAAGCTGTTACCAGATTTGATAAGGTTGCAACAGGTTTTCTAGAAGTCTAGCCCTGTAGGGTTTTGGTATGGGGGAAGGGGGGAAGCCTAGCATGAAGCTCTAGGAATTCACCCAATCACTATGTTAAAGACTGTAGAAATTGGGAAAATTGCTACAGCATTATAGAGACATTAACCTAGGGTTGCCAGGTCCCCCTTCACCACTAGTGGGAACTTTGTTGTGGTGGGGCTGGTGTGTGTGTGATCACACGTGCACACAGTGCGCGCACTGCGACGTGGATGCTCTAGCATGTTTCTCAAAAAAACTCTATGGAAACCGTAGTTTTTTGAGAAGCGTGCTAGAGCGCCCATGTTGCTTCAGGGTAAACCTGGAAGTGGCGTTATTGTGGTGCACATTCCCCCCGTGCATGGATTGCTCCCCCTTCAGCTGGCCTGCTTCTCCCCACCAGCCAGCTGAGGAGTAGCGGGCAGGCCCATTAATTGGCAGACAATTGCCTGCCATTATTGGGCATCTGGGAGCCCTACATCGACCACATGTGACTTCACTGTGTCTGTGATGACACCTTCCCATTTTCTCCCACTGCGAGATCAGTCAAGAGTGGGAGAGAGCTGTCAGGAGTGGGAGGTTGGTGGGCAACTTGGTAATCAGTATCATACAGTACAGCCAAGAGGTTGCCATGAAGATCAGTTGTAATTCCAGGTGAACTCCAGCTCCCAACGGGAGGTTAGTAACCCTATTAGGACATAGTCATGCTACAACCTTTACTGCATGGACCAGATCCTGCCTGCACCAGTGATTCTGAGTGGATAGCAGAGAAGGCCTAATTTGGGCTGTATAGACCATAGCTAGTGCAGAGGCCTCAAAACCAATCTTTCCAGGCTTGAGACCTACCGTTATTATAACGGTGGCAATATACAAACCACCAAGCTACAAACAGCAAGTCATGTAATATCTAGATCATGCAAAGTCATGTGTCAAGGTAGCAGACCAAGAGAGCCATGGACAAGAAATACAAGTTGAGCAGCAGATAGGATACTGTAGTGAGCAACAAACCAGCACAGGCAGGTTCGGAGACTCCCCTTCCCAAAAAAGGTCTCTCTTGCTTTCTTCTGCCTGGCACAGCCTTGTTACCACACTTCTGCTAATCGTCCTGTGCTTCTCACCTGTACCACCTCCCCCATCAAATATCTGCTGTCTTGAGGAGAGAGGGCTCCACATTGCAACTGTAAGTGAACTGGAAGCCTGATTGTGGAATAGGCAGGTAGGGTTGCCAACTCTGTGTTGGGAAATTTTTGGAGATTTGAGGGTGGAGCCTGGGGAGGGCAGAGTTTGGGAAGGGGGAGGAGATCTGCGGGGATATAATGCCATAGAATCCATCCTCCAAAGTTGCCCTTTTCTCCAGTGCAACTGATCTCTGTGGTCTGGAGATCAGTTGCTATAGCTATCTCCTCTTCTGTTTTATCCTCAGAGAGGTAAATGGCCAAGGTCACCCAGTGAGGTTCTTAATCCAAGTGATCTGGATCTCCCCATTTCTGTTCCAGCGCTGGATTTCAGTTTTGTCTAGACGTGGGAAGGCTAACATTCTTAGAAGTGGATTACCGGATTCAGTTGGAATAAGTTCTCTGTTTACCAGTACTGAGCATGTGGTAGTGAATTCTATTCCAAAACTAAATTGGTCTCTCAAATCTTTCTCTCTCAATCTCTCTCACCCATGCACAAAATGAAAACACTAAGCAAACTATTCAGCAGAGTGTTCAATTAGGATCTGGGAGACCTAGGTTTATATCCCTACTCTGCCGCAGAAGACTTTGCTGAGTGATTTTGGGCCAGTCACACACTCTGAGCCTAACCTACCTCACAGGGTAGTTGTGAGGTTAAAATGGAGGTGAGGAGAATTATGGCATCTACTCTGGATCTCCACCTGGGGGGCGGAGGTAGGGTATACATTAAGCAAATAAATAAGATTTTAAGCCCGTTGATTTCAATTGACCTAACTGCAATTAGATTTCAGTTAAATTGCAGCCCATTTTTTTCACCTCGACCTGGCCTAATAATGAGGTTGCCCAAACTGCTATTTACAGATATAGCGACTTTAGGAATATTTAGCCTTATTGTCTTATAAAACATGTTTCTAGATGAGTTTGCAAAATCCAAGACAGAGAATTGAAAGGTGATGAGCTGTTACACCTGTTTTTCAATAGTCGTTCTGTCCTGCTGGCAGATGGATATTTAAGATGCCATTCCTCATACTTCCCTTTCTGGGATTAAAAGAAACATTATTTACATGTTGAAGTATGTACAGCTCTTCAGAAAGGCTTCTTTAATCAGATATTAAGTAAAAGTTAATGTTTTTTTTTTTTTTTTTTACTGGACATTATCTTTTCCACTTATAGAAACTAGTGCCTGAGGGATAAGTGCACAGTAACAACTACAGTCTCACTCTTAATAGTATCCAGGACATCTTTATAAACTGGACAGTCTTCTACATAGACTACACATTTGTAGTCCACATAAATAAGCCATTATTACCCATTTGTCTGCAACAGGAAAAACAATAGTAAAGAGAAAACACTAAAGGAAGCTGGTAAGGACTGCTTAGATAAAAGTAAAGTTAAAATTAATTTGGTGCTTTAAAAAAGGCTATTACGAGAGGATTCTGAAGTTGCTGACGCTTCAGATAACTATATCCTGATTAAGTCATTTCACACACAAATATTGTGTACAGATATTCCAAAAACCAAAGAAACCCCCCACAAAGAAATCCATAGCATTTTGAAAGACCTTTGAAGAAAACATATTTAAAGAAAATTACTAACCTTGGAGATATATCACATCCTTGTTGCATAAAAGCTCCCAAGGAGAACCAGAGACTGTTAAATATCCCAAATTCATTTGTCTGGTCATTGGCTGGCTGGTCACGTCCTTCTTCAAGCTCCTCATTGTGCCACTCATAAGGGCTGAAGCGACTGACCAGAAAAAGGACAACACTCACTCCAATGTAGGCAAAAACAATGCACATCCAAATCTCATAAGCTAATGGATCCAGAAAGGAAAAGACTCCTGGCTTGGACTTCTGAGGTTTTTTAATCATGATAGAGATGCCCAGGCTCATAAATGGTTTGGAAAAGTCTATAACTTCCTCTCGCACAAGGGTGATAGTCAATGGTGCAACAGCTACATCAGCTTTCTGAAAGGAAGAAAAGATCAGTATTAGACCGATGTTTTGAAAATCTGCAATGCATCAGCCACAGAACACATCAAGGTGGGTTTTTTTTGCATTAAATACATCTTTACACTTCCCGATGTTTATCAATCAGATCATCATTTGTTTTATTTTGCAGTTTACTTTTTACACACTATGAAATTTTACAAAAAACCAACAAAATAATTTCATTTTTGAAAAGGACAAGTTATATTTTTTCACAATACTTTTGTGTTGTTTTGTGTTTGTGTTGTTGATTTTAGATTTTTCTCCCCTTCTCTGCCACTGATTAATGTAGGCAGATCTATCTTACTATGATATATTTACAAAACTAACTCCATGGTGGCTTTGTTCTTAATAGTAAATCCTATCCTAGCAAATTTACCAGGACTGATGCCACAGTCCAGCATCTGTGACATCTTAGTTTGTGACTAAACGTTGCCATTCAGAAATGACATGATAACGAGCTTTAAGACTGCAAAAACCAAAGATGAGAATCTCTTGTTGGCATGATGCCTGGCCATTTACTTCAAGTAGAAATGCTTTGTTACTAACAAATAACTGACACAGATAATTTTAGTTGATTGAAAATGGTCCAACTAAGTGGAGATTTGCCAACTGTATGGTGTCATTAATGATATGATACATCAGCTAGTGCAGATTTTAATATTTATATTGGTATTACCGGTGAATAACAATAAGCCACTCAACAACAAGGCACAAATGGCAAGTGATTTTGAAGCAAAATCATCTGATAGCTCTAGTGCTTATCTTAACTGAATAATACTCTTGAGGATATTCTTGCAACATTAGCAATTACAATTTTTAAAACACTGGATCACAGCTAGAAACTTACTCCATATACTAGCTCCCCGACCATGCCATTCCATAATTTACTCTCAGGATCTCGGGCTCCATACTTCCCGTCGCTAACAATTTGCAACCTGTATTGGTAGCCAACATGTTTTGCGATCTCAGCAGCCAACTCTACGCAATATCCTTCATACCTGTCATTTCCTTCCAACTGCTCATAGCTCTTCTTCTGCATCACATATGGGGCTTCCTGGCAGATAAAGAACAAATTATAGAGCCATGGTTCAATTTTTTGGGAACGCTCATAGTCTTGTGTAACAGCAAAAGAGAACTCAAATGATCAGTGCTCATGCTAGGATCTAATGGGGGGAAAACTGGATCTAATCTCTTCCAGGCAATTAACAAAAATAAATATGGACAATGCAGAACTGGTTAAGAAGAATGATATAAATTGTGCAATGATCACCTCAAAAACTTCACACAAAGTAAAATAGAATGTTTTATCCACCTGCATGTCATCACCCTATTCAAATCTCTAAGGAGTTCTGAGCCAACCCAATGTCTTATAGTATCTTGTATAGAGATCTAGGACCAGCAAAACCAAACAGCATTCAGGATCTCTTACCCTTTTCTTCCCCTGTAATGTTGTTTCTCTTGACAGCAAGTAAGGAGAAAGAGAACTACATCCTATGGCTAAATAATGAAATTATGCAATACCTATCTCTCCCTGAGCTGGCCATGATATTGCTGTAGCTCATTTCCTATTTCCCCTTGTTTCTTTGAGTTAACATAAGAACATAAGAAAGGCCCTTCTGGATCAGACCAAGGCCCATCAAGTCCAGCAGTCTGTTCACACAGTGGCCAACCAGGTGCCTTTAGGAAGCCACAAACAAGACGACTGCAGCAGCACCATCGTGCCTGTGTTCCACTGCACCCAAAATAATAGGCATGCTCCTCTGATACTAGAGAGAATAGGTATGCAGTATGACCAGTATCCATTCTAACTAATAGCCATGAATACCCCTCTCTTCCATGAATATGTCCACTCCCCTCTTAAAGCCCTCCAAGCCGGCAGCCATCACCACATCCTGGTGATGTGAGTTGCAAAGAAGTTGCCATTTCTAGAAGGCATGGTGGCACTGAAATACCAGCCGACTTATAGGGCTATCCTAAGCAAGGGTACACCCCCCAAAGTCCATTGAAATCCAAGGGAAGAGATAGTATAAATCTGCTTAGGATGGCACTGTTAGCTGCTCAGCATTTCCTACAGCAGTCCCATCAAATGAGGCAAATATAATAACAAATGAAGTAAAGATGTTTCTGTATGGCAAATACAGTACTAAAAGACATAGTATCAATGATGATGGAAGAAATATTAGTGACAAGCATCTATTGCATTTGCATCCTGCTCTTTCTCTAAGGAGGTCAGAGTAGCATGCATGGTTTCTCCCTCTTCCATTTCATCCTCATGATAACCCTTCGAGGAAAGTTAGGTTGAGAGAGAGTAACTCGCCTTAGATTACTGAACTGCTTCTCCTGAGTCCTAGTTGAACACTCTAACCATGGTACTGCAACATTCCAATAGAATCTCTTTCAAATCATGATTCACATTATGTGCATGTAACTCACAAATGCAGTCATAGCAATTGATTAACTCAAGAAGGCTGGCTCTACAGCTGAGCAGTACCAATAGTCCTAAGACACAGGCAAATGTAACATGTGAACCAGGCGATCATAGATTGCGTTCACAGCAATTCCTATTACTGTAGCATCAGATAGCACAGAATTCTTCACTTTCCAAAATTCTGCACAGATTACAGCATTATACATCTTTCAGAATCAATTCTAGAGTTTGAGGATTGTTACTGAAGAGTGGATAGATTGTAGTCCTTTTGGGGAGGTTTTCAGTGGTGAAGCCCTATTTACCTTAGCAGCTAGGAGACTGCATTAGATTGGTGACAGTGTTGTTCCTTGTGATAGTTTGACTCTGTTGTGCCAGACCTCCTTGAGGAACTTACCAGATCCCATGATATGAATTCATTGTGACTTACTGACATAAGTCAGAACACGTTTGTTTGTACAACCTTACAAGCTTATCTTTTTCAATTAACTGGAAATTAGTTACTGTACTGTACTGTATTGCTATGGAGGTGAGATGGGGTTTTGGGGAGGCTCTGATTTGGCATTTCTACACATATTTTGCCATTTTTTCCCTTCCTCTTAAAAAGGCAGGGAGGACAGACAATACAACAGGTTTCTTCACGTCTCTATGATATAGAGAGATGATGTATTTGTGTAGTGTGGTTTTTCTCCCCCAGCATCTTATTTTTGCTGTAATCTGCAGAGTTTCTTGTCCTGGGAATCCAAAGCCATTCCACATTGCAGTCTTCCTTTTGGTGTCATAGTGAGGGAAAAGAACAAGAATGTTAAAAAGTAACAGTTATTTTTAAAACAGGATAACTAATGTGGGGAAGATGTCTCCTTACACAAGGGATGATGGCATAGGATTGGAATTCCTTGATATGTATATTGACTTTCAGTGATGTTAAAGACCCAAAGGAAATGCAAGTGGAACAAAGAATCTGTTTTTCTTACACAAACATGTCCATGGATTTGCTTTGTAAAATCTCTTATTTGGATGCTACTGTATGCAGCACAGAAGAAATGGGAGAGATGTCCAAAGAAACAAAAAATGCAAGTTTGGAGGATTACATCTAAAAACTGATGATTAGTGTGCATAGTGCATGCACACACACATATAAAATTAGTTGGAGAAATACATTTCAATACAAAAAATTAGGAAAAAAAATAAACAGCCACAGAAAAAAGCCCCCACAGAAATATACAAATGTGGGTATATGTGGGTGTACTTGGTGCTGTGTGTTCAGTAGTCAACACCTGTTCTCTTCTGCAAGAATGGTGGAATAGTGGAGCTGTGGGAAGAAAAAGCAAAGTTATAGCTACTGGCCATCAAAAGGCAGTTCTGTCATAGTTCAACCAATCAAACCCAACCAATATTATTTCTTGCTTAAACCCATAGTCCAAATTGGCATCCTTTAACAAAAAGAGAACCATGTATCAGCTCAGGGAAACAAACTCACAGCCCTACTACCCCGTTTATTATTATGGGCTAGTAGACATGCTCATCTGGCTGGGATGTGTGAAACATGACACAAGCCATAAGCTCATAGTTCTAATCTTTGCAATCATGACACCACAAGAATTGTGTATGTGTGTGTGTGTGTGTGTGGGGGGGGGGTGTCTCACAAACCATACCTATGGTTATACTTGCAGCACCTGCAACACTTATCACCCCGTTTGTTTGGCAGAGGGGGCACATATTCATATCCTTTACCATGTATACTGAACCCCCACAACACTTCCTTACCTGAAGTTCATCATTAATACGGGATGCTTATGAAATCATTCTATTAAAAAAATTATCAGATGATGGGGTTCATTATTCCTGGAAATGGTTATTAGAGCAGAATTCAAAAAGTCTGAATTTGGAGTTGGTTCTTCTGTTGTCGAAATGCACTCCCCGAAAGAAGTCCGTATAAATAAAACACAAAAATGCATAACCTCGTTGAAAATTTACACCGTGAAAGCTGAAAAGCATGTTTTTAAAAATGTTACCTTTCCCCATTGTTTTCAGTGAGCACAGCTGAAATCTTCAGCAACACAGAAGCAAAAATATAATTGAACCCTTTTCAAAACTAGTCTTTTGTGTGCCAAAAGCTTTTTTTTTGGCTTTGATTTTGAAGAAGTCCTTATTGGATATTTTTGTTTCTATATTACAGAAGATCACAATTGCTCTTTCCTGCAAATTAGAAGCAAAAAGAAATAGTAAAAATCACTTCAAAACTTTATACTACATACCATATATAAAAAATTTATAATAAAATTTTAAAAATAATATTTTGGCAAACAAAGTATTGATTGAAAAGGGGTTTCTTTGTTTCTAGGTTGGACAGTAATGCTTTGCTGCTATGTGGACAGGTAGAAAAATCACTTCTTTAATTTCAAGGATGCCTTTTATTTTGCTGTTAAAATAATTTTATAAGTTTCAAAGGAATAAACAAAATTTATTATCAGTTTCTCAAATTCTCCTCTCTTAGCAGGAGACAACTTGAATGGAACTTATAAGAACAGCCCTTCTGACTTGGACCAGTGATTTTTCCAGTCCAGCCACCTGTTTGACACAGTAGCCAACCCGTTACTCTGGACAGCCAACAAACAGGTCATAGAGACCAATGCCTTCCCAGCACTGGTATTTGTGTTTACTGCCTTTGACTGTGATCCCTTTAGTCAACCACTGGCAGTGAATTTCACAATTATTCATTAAGTAAGGAATTGTTTCCTTTTGTCTGTCTTGAATATATTGCCCATCAACTTTGTTGGGGGTCCTCCAGTTCTAGTATTTTTGAGAGAGGGAGAAAAAGTTCTCTTTTATCCACTCTCTCTACCCCATGCATAACTTTATAAACCTCTATCATGTCCACCCTCAGTTGTCTTTTTTCTAAACTGAAAATTCCCACACCATTAAACCTTTCCTGACATGAAAGGTGCTGTGATATCTTTTTTGAGATATAGCAACCAAAGCCGTAGACATTATTTTCAATAAGGCTGCACCTTAAATACAATATTGGGCATCTTATTTTCATTTAATTTCCTGATTATTCCTAGAACGTATGCCTTTTTCACCACTTCTGAACACTGAGTCAACATTTCACTGAGATATCCACTCCCCAAGATATGATAAAAACCATGGAATAATAATGGAGCAGAACTGGGAAATCATCATTAATTTATAGGCTAAAGTAGGTGTTGCTGCTGTTCTCCTATTTGGCAATTGAAAATACAAGACATTTGACTCTTCCACGTTTTGAAAAGCATACATTATGATTATGAGGTAGTATATAAATAACTTAATAATAAAACAAATACTTCCCACTCTACAGTCACAACTATCCATTCCCAAGGATACTTTTCATATGCTTATATTAGCACTGTCCAAAATTCTTATTTCATAGTTGCTTGTTTTCAAGTCTCTCTCCTCCCTTTAACTATTAATCCATCTTTAGCACAACAAAATCATACTTACTGGTGGATAGCAGGTACACTGTGGAGGAATGCAACATAAAACATTCCACTTATATCCATCAAATATCTAGGACCACGATGTCAGGTGCCGCAGCCTTTATGTGGGAGATGGAGCTACAGGAGCCACCACCAAAGCTGCCAATTTGTTCTCCTCCATCACCACAAATTACTTCCATTAAAAAGACCATGTTGACTCTGTATACCCAGTCAGACACAGCTAAGTCACAGTACCCAAGATACAATGTGAACACTAGTGAGATACCATTAGATGAAAGTGCTACGATTCTGGAATGCTAGTGCACCTTTGGTGGATAATCACGTAATTTATACAGTTAATCAGAATTAAATTATACTCATGAGATTTTGCCCATCTCTAATGACAGCAAACTTTTTTTCAGCCACAGCAGTCTTGTGAGTTGCTGCCTGTTATATCCATGATCACCCTGTTCACATGTTACATTAGCCATACAAATGTATACCTGAAGACAGTTTGAACTGCTTACATGTATAGTAAAATGCTTTTTAAAAATCTACTTTGCTGGTCTACTTAGAATTTGCTTATGGGACACTTATGAAAATCACAGACGAAGTATATGATGGAAGATTATCACGTTTCTGTTCCAACCCATTGAGTTCCTGTTTTATACCACCCTTGTACAATGTTTGCCCATTTATGCTAGAAAGTTTGAGATGGATCCAATATTGTGAAAGGGAACTACACTACATAAAGGGGAACTTTCTGCTGTAGCCTCAAATCATGGTGGTCAATGGACCCCTGATAAAAGTATGTGGAAAGGGGGAGAAAAAAATTGAGATTTATTTTGTTTCTTCCTATTTTCTTTAAAAAAACGAACAAACTTGTGCTTGCCTTATTTGATCTTTGTTATGTTTTATTAATGTGTTGAGTAATACAATGAAAACAAACAAGCAAATGTCTTTGGGGGGCAAAATGGGAACATGTGATGGAAGGAAAAAATCACCAAAATTGCTCTCATCCTCTTATATGGCTGTAAAAGGAAATCAGAGGCATCTGAGCAAAAGTGAATAGCCAAAACCTGATAAAGACGAATATCTATTTGGCTTTTTCGGGAATTGCCTATTCAACTTCAGGTAGATTTCCAGGTTTTGGTATTCAGTCAACCTGAAACCCAAATATTGCCGAAATGGCTAATTTCGGGTTTATTTTTGGTTCGGGTATATCAATATGCACAACCCTACTGTGTGTGTGTGTAAAGTGCCGTCAAGTCGCAGCCAACTTATGGCGACCCCCTATGGGGGTTTCAAGGCAAGAGACTAACAGAGGTGGTTTGCCAATGCCTTCCTCTGCACAGCAACCCTGGACTTCCCTGTTGGTTTCCCATCCAAATACTAACCACGGCTGAGCTTGCTTAGCTTCTGAGATCTGATGAGATCAGGCTAGCCTGGGCCATCCAGGTCAGGGCACAACCCTACTAGCCACCATTATTTCAGATAAGGACTGACCAATGCCAAAACACCGTAAGAGCAGTACAGCAATTTAGCAAGATGAAGCTTGCCTTATCACTTTATCTTTTGTTGCTAGCAAAAACTTCACCCATCATTTTGCTAAGAGCAATGTTAGAAATAAAAGTGACAACTCTATTTGTAGAAAACATCAGTGATGAAAAAGATTTGTATATCTACAAAGTCTGATGTTCTTTTATCAAGTGTTTATTTTAACAGTTTACTATTAATTTTCCATTGTTATTTGTGTGCCCATTTTCATTTCCATCACATGAAAGATGTGATGGTTACAAACATGTGGCAAGTCTAAAAGTACCCTCCCCTCTTAAATATTAAATATTGGTGCTGTTAACTGAAGGAGAGGAAGAAATTAAAGTGTGATTGGAATGTTTCAGACAGATAATGTTCTTGATGCTGTAACACTTACTAGAATTGTTGCAACTATGTAGGTCCTATTCTGGAGATTAGTGGTTTCATTTGCCCCTTGTTGATCTACAGCTGTTGGGACAAATTTTTCGTCTTCATTCCAATAACCAATCTGGTAATGACAAAGAAGTCATAACATACATTTGAGATAAACAAAGCCGGTATCTAAACTTTCTCAGATTGAATACTATTGAAGGAAAGAACAAAACATTATGAGAAATAAGCTTTCTGCATATTTCATCAGATACATCCATCATTATTACTGCTTTGGCCACTAAAGGAAAAAAGTATTGACACATTACTTATAAGCAGCACATATATTAGAGTAATTATATTAATGAAATAAAAAATGAGTTATTTTGCATTCAATGGCATTTTCTGAGGAGTCCTGACTTGTGGCATTGAATGCACAAGCATTAATGATTATGCTTGATAGGAAATTCTTTGTAGGCCAGTACCGATGACCCCACCCCCCTAAGCATGTGGTTGTATCACTGCATGGGAAGGAAGAGTGGGCATGAGCATGTCTGCCCTGCCCCCTGCCAGGTTGTCTGCAGAGAGGAGAAGGAAGAGGTGGAAGAAGAAGGAGAAGAGTTGGTTTTTATACCCCGATTTTCTCTACATTTAAGGAGTCTCAAACTGGCTTAAAATCTCCTTCCCTTCCTCTCCCCACAACAGACACCCTGTGATGTATGTGGGGCTGAGAGAGTTCTGAGACAACTGTGACTAGCCCAAGGTCACCAGCAGGCTTCATGTGGAGGAGTGGGGAATCAAACCTGGTTCTCCAGAATAAAGTCCTCCTCTCTTAACCACTACACCACACCACTACACCAATGGAGGAAGTAGCCATGTGCAAACCCCATCTCCAAGACCAGCAGTGTTCTGAAAGCAGTGTCATTGATCATGGACAGGGGTGTACATGCAGCCACTTCCTTTATGGTGTTGCACTCTGTAGATGACCAGGCAATCTGGCACAAGCAGGGATGGGGCTAGCACACTTGTGTCCAGTCTCCCTCCCTGTGCTGTGAGTCAATGTGCATAAGAGGAGAGGAGATCATCTGTAAAGGGCTCCAGTGTTAATTGGTGCTCTTTGTAATCCACTCCCTTGTTATCATGTAAAATCTTATTGGTTCATTTCCCCCCTAATAACTATGCACCCAACATGATGCAGAATACAATTTTTACATCAAATATATGTGAATTGAGCTTTGACTCAAAAATCTTATCCAGCAATAAACTGTGTACCTATTTAAAGTGTCTCTGGACTCTTGTTTAATTTTGATGAAAAGCAGTCTCCAAAACAAGCATAAATACCCAGATTGCTCCCTTTGGCTTTCAAAAAACATAGCAAAAATTTACCTTTCTGATCCCATCATGTTTCATTTCTATCACATGAAGGGTATAATTTGTCCGATGTCCTTTCTCATTAAACTGAACATTGCCCGTCAATCCTTCAAAGCGCACCTTAAAAACACAGAAATCAGTGAAAGGATCAAGTCTGAAATGTTGGTGGTATTTGACTATATCCAAAACCTTTACATCCAATCAACACCATACATGTGTGCACCAAGATCTTTTGCCAAATTTGGAAATGTTCTTGTAGAGAAGACAATCTTTCCCACACATTCTAAGTAGAGAAAGTGAATGTTCATGTATGGGTGACAGTGCTAGAATTCAGTAGCAGGATTGTGGTGGCCAGCTCTGCCTCAACCTACTTATGTTCACTGGAACTTTGATGTGTACCGCTGTACACATGTAGCACTCTCTCCACCTTATTGAGAACAGTGAGGGTTTTTTTTACAGGGTTCCCAATCATCTAGGGAAGCTTTATGCAGATACATGTGTAGGTTCTATGCATAAATTCCAGTGCATATGCATCAGTTAGGCAGGAGCTTGCTGCCACAATCCAGCTTTCACCCTAAATACATTCATTAATTTAGAATGTCAGCAAAGGCTTTTTGTCTAAACTATCAAAGGTGCTTTCATTCCTAATTCAATACCTAAGGGTGGTTGCAGAGAACCTTTCTCCACATATATGCCTCAGATGTATCATTCGACTCGCCTTACTACTTTGTTTAACCAGCAAGCAACCATTGTTTGGTCATATCTGTGATTTCAAAAGCTACATTCAATGGAGTAAGAATACTTCTACCAGCAAGAAATATAATAAACATTATACAAGGCTAAATAATGAGTTGACAAGGTAAACAAAGGCAAGAAACAATTGTTCACTGGAAGTCTAGAGAGAAAGTATTCTGCTCCCACACAGTGTTTCATGTGCAATGTTTGGCTAGGAGAATGGAGTTAGTTTAGCTCTCTCTCTGTTGTGCTAGCCTTTTTCTTAATTCACCAGTAGCATTCAGATATTTATTTTCACACCCAGCAGTCTGAAGTGGTACAGTCCAAGAGGGACTCTCAGTGCGCTCTTTGTGCACAATCTAATCAATCCTCAGTCCTCTGTTTATAAAAATGGAGACTATAGTTTTCATTAAAGAATTTCGAAGCCTTAGTAGAAGCAAAGGTCAGTTAGGCTGCAATCCTTAGAATACTTTCCTGGAAGTTAGTCCTATTGAATAAATTGGAACTTACTTCTGAGTAGAACTGTTTAGGATTGAATTTATGAACTGTTGGGGAAATGCAGTTATCTCCCAATATTTTTATCTGGATGCCATACTGCCATTTCTGTTTGTTTTCCTAAACAACCTGGCTTTTAAAATAAACTTGGTGTAGCTATTCACTCTCAGAGTAAAAGTTTAGTGGTCATTCTAGTTCATAATTCAACATGATGTTTCCAGATTTTGGTCCAGAAAATGTTGGGTAAGATCCAGATTCACACAAGGATCTCTGAATTTCCAGGCTCTTTTCTCCCCCTGGCAGCCATTACTAACCTCAGAAAAATGTATTCCCAAGGGAAGATGGCGTCTCGTTAGGAGCTCCGGTATACTCTCTCCGCAAGTGAAAACTTTTATCTTCTCTTTTTACAACTTTTAACTATCTGAGGGTGTTTTAACTATCAGTCTGAAACCTGAAATAATCTCAGGGTCTTTTTAGAATTGTTTTAAAGATAAATTAGTAACACTGTGGCTGGAAAAATCTCTAATGTATTCCCAAGGTTGCAGAACCCCTGTGAAGGTTGCAGAAACCCTGTGAAGGGCTAAACCCTGTGAAACCAAGGTTGCAGAACCCCTGTGAAGGTTGCAGAAACCCTGTGAAGGGCTAAACCCTGTGAAACCAAGGTTGCAGAACCCCTGTGAAGGTTGCAGAAACCCTGTGAAGCCATACATGTTGGAATGATGAAGTGGGGAGGGGGGAAGGATTGAGCAGAGCTGGGATGATAGAAGAGCCAGAATGGAGTGTTTCTGACTTCCTCCCCCTCCCCTCTGCATTATCCCAACATATGTGGCTATTACTTTATATGGAGTCTCCTAATGTGTATGGCTATTACTCCACGTGGGTTCCACAACTGTAGAAATAAACTTTGCTAGGATTGGAAATGGCTAATGTTGGAACAGAGAGCTGGAAAAACTTGTAACTGCCAGTGTTTTTTAGTGACAGATTGCAGGATCCAACCCATCAGTTGCATCAATCCATTCTTAGTTGTTAACATTTTTTGGAACAATACATTATGTGGTTATTAGTTTGCAAAGAAAGAGCTTAGATTCTGCACATTGACATAGTCTCTTACCTGTTGTAGAGCTCTCTGAATGTCAATTCCTTGTCCCCAGGGAACAGCTGGATTTGCAAGACAATCTCCAGCATTCCCTCGACGAGAGATGTCAATTCGTTGTTTCCTGAGACTCTGGAAAGCTTCTGCCATTACCCTGACTCCATCATATGTAAGGGCAGATGTGTACTAAAAAATAAATAGACAGAAGATGTGTGCTTGGCTATTAGGGATCCTGGGACAGCATATTTTCCCTTTCCCCAAACCAGAGCCATCATATTGAAGCTAGGCACCCTTTTACAATCTGTGTGCCATTTTGTTAGTATCAATGTAAAATCAACATATAACTGGAACATCTGATGAATACTCAAATCAAGTATGACTTTTTGAAACATGAGCTAATGATTCAACCACTAAACCTGAGTATCATTGTGACAGATTTGTATAGATGAGGACTCATTCTTTTATTTTCTGGCCACTGTTAGCTAAATACTGATATTCAATATTTCACTTCAATGTTAGATGTAATTATATATTGGGCTTTCTTATGATGTATATGAAAGAATGCCCAGGGCCTGGAACAAGCCATTACAGAATAGTACACAAATATACAGAGTGCAAGCTGACAATAGTAATCCATTGAAAATGGTGCTAGAAAACAGTATTTGTAACAAGCAAGGAACCTACAAGGACTTATGGGGGTCAGTTCATTTCCCCTTGTACCCCTTCACCATACTATTCTTCCTTCCTTCCTGGCAGCCCCCATATCCTCTCCACTTCCCCTGCTTGTTGGTTTTCTTCTCACTCAACAGCCAACCTTGCTTTTATCTCCTCCCAGTCTTCAGCTTTATTTATTTTTATTTACTTCATTTATACCCCGCCTTTCTCCACAATGGGGACCCAAAGCAGTTCACATCATTCTTTACTCTTCCATTTTATTCTCATATTAACCCTGTGAGGTAGATTAATCTGAGAGAGAGACAGTGACTGGCTCAAGGTCATTCGGCAAGCTTCCATCAGGGATACCAGGCAACCCTCTTCATTGCTGTTAAATATTTTTTAATGATGTTGGGTCACTCCTAGGTGTGATGTCACTTCTGGATATTCACTGAAAATGACTACTTCCATGGCAGAGTGGGGATTTGAACCTGCATCTTCCAGATCCTATGCTGACACGCTAAACGCTCAAGTACACTGGCTCCCAGCCTTCTATGTTTCCATCTCCCTGGCAGCCTCTGCCTGGGAAAAGTTTGGCCAAGTTGAAAAAGTCATATGGCAACAAGTTGATCAGGTGAGTTGTGTAATGGCTGCTGCCAAGCCTTGCCTAGTGTGCAGAGGCTGCAGCTGGGCCCAGGTGAATTGGGTGGCATTAAGTTGTCCAATAACCATACATCTGGGTGAATAGCACAAATTGTATGGTAGCATGTTGCCCAGTGGTTGCTACTGGGTCTGGCTCCAATGAGTCTTCTCTCCAGGGCAGAAGGGAGATGAGTAGGAGCTTCAGGATTGTTGTAGTTGCTTAACAATCACCACAATGGCCACTGGGATCTCATTTCTTAATTGCACAGTTGTGGTTTCTATTTGGCTTAAAAAAAAAGATTTTTAGATTTTTCTCTAAACCTTGTTTTTTTTCAGATTTGTAGAAAGATCTGTCTGGTCTGTTCATGGCTCCAATCTCTGGATTTAAGAATCCACAGATGGGGCCATGTTGAGAATCAGATATTTTAATGATTGACAATTGCTGCTGTAAATGCTACAAAACTGAGCACACAAAACTGCTGTCTAAAAGAAATGAACTCTATTCTTAACTGTGTGCAGCTCTTTCATAATATCAAAGTGGATACTCAATTGTTGTAGTCTCCATATAGGGCTGACAGGTTTCCTGGATTGGCAGGATGCCTCTTGTTGGCAACCCTCTCTCCCTGCCAGTTTGGTGGTTCAGTGGGGGAAGGGGGGAATCAGCATTGCACAACCTGGAAGTGACATCAACACATAGGAAGTGACATCAACACTCTAGCATTCACCCAAAACTCTGTGGGTTGCACTGGAAGTAACATCACTGTATCATTGATGTCACTGGAAAGCTCCCCCCCCACACACACACACTGGTAAGTTTCCAATTGGTCATTAGCCTTGTGCTGGCAAACCTGTCTTCATGATTTTCCCAGCACTATTTTCTCTAATACAAGGAAGGAACATCTAGATTTCCCTCTCTATATTACTGTCTGTACAACATTGTCTCAAAGTTCATAAAACTTATTTTTGCATACGTATGTGAAAAAGGATGTCTTAGAACATATACAATAGAGGGCTGATATTTTTTCTAGATAGTTTGTACAATCCCCTGATACAGAGTTATGCTTCAAATGGTTGGCTTTTAAAACATTTTTGTGGATACTACTACTACATTTTTGTTTATATCAATATTAACCCCTTGGAAACCATGGATTTATGGAAGAACTAATGATGGACCGCCAACACAAATTGATATTTAATTCTTATTTCTGGAACTTTGTGTTTTTTATTATTGCTTTGTCTGCTTAATACTCACACACAAATTACTTTGACTTGTATCCTTCCAGTAACAAAAGCAAATGAGACCCACAAAGAAGCTTTTACCGGAAGCAACTTTTCTAACAGTTGCTTACCAGTTTTCTTATGGTAAATGACATCCTAATTAAACGAAAAAACAAAAATTAAAAAATAAAGTTTGTCTGAACAAGGTCCATATGATTGTGTATGAAAACTAAAAGTGAGCTGCTTCTTCCAAACTGAGAGCATGTAGCAACATGGTGGCACTGATGCCACCTCAAACAAATGGTTTTCAGTACCACTTGCCTTTGGCCTCTTCCAGTCAACACGAGGTTGTTCCCTGGCATCATTGTTCTTCCACTGTTGCATGATCCTGGCTGGAATAGTGTCTGTGTAATTTACCAACTGGAATCCAGTCACGTTTGCTCCACTTTCCTTGAATTTTGATAGGTCAATGTCCATGAAACCCTGAAGAAGAAAAGTAAAATCGTTTTAGTAGATGGGTACTGTTCCTATGACTATAGAAGCAGTTTTTAGCTTCCATCTCTTGTACCATTAAAATGACAATGGTGGTTGAATTTAACAAGTAATGGAACTCAGGAAATAAGCTAAAGGTCAATGTGAAACTATTAATCTTGGTTACCATAGGATCCATCCATCCCCATGTGTTCACCTTGGAGCAGCACTGCGTGGCTAGTATATTGTAGCTGAAGATTCTGTGACCAAAGAAGATCCCACTAATCACAGAAACAAGTGTTACTGCTAGTACAGTGCAAGCCTAGGGTTTAATAATCTGTCCTATGAACTGTGTTATTGGAGAGGATAGAGAAAGGAGTGGAGATTTTTAAGTAGAGGCTAGATGGCCATCTGTCAGCAATGCTGATTCTATGACCTCAGGCAGATCATGAGAGGGAGGGTCTCTTGGTCTACTAAGCATGTGGTCTAGGAGGCTGCAGTGAGGACAGAAAAGGAGGGAGAATTCCCTATTTAATCAGTGTTTCCCCTCTCCTGAGGGAAGGCAGCATGGTATAGCCTGATCTTGTCAGATCTCAGAAGCTAAGCAGGGTCAGCCCTGGTTAGTATTTGGATGGGAGACCACCAAGGAATACCAGGGTTGCTATGCAGAGGAAGGCAATGGCAAACCACCTCTGTTAGTCTCTTGCCTTGAAAACCCTATAAGGGATTGCCATGGGTCAGCTGCGGCTTGACGGCACTTTATACACACACACATCTCTTCTCCTGGAAACAGATAGTGATTTCTCCTCCTTATCCCTCTCTACTTCAGCCTTCTGACCTGCATGACAATTACTCCATGTGGGTCCTATGACCCCAGGAATAATTTGAGAGGAGGAGAATATGGGAAGGATCCATGATCCTTGCATCTATTGATCTTAGGATGTCAACAAATGCCAGACAGACAGAGTGACACCATCACCATGATACTTAGGACTTTTCTATCCCTTCATGTGTGCAGTTAAATCTACTCAATCTGGAGTTTTTTTTTTTTAATTGGTACAAAATGAAAGGGAGTGATGCAAGTATATAGTGCTGGGACAAGAGGACAACAACAGGTAGCAGAAACAAAAAAAATCAGAGTACAGACATTGCTACTTAAATGTTATAACTTTTTAAAAACCACGTTAAAATGCTTTCCTCTTTGGGTTTGACCTTTCTCTCCCCCCCCCCCCCGCTAGCTCTTTGAATTAATTGTTCAGACTACAGGGCCTTGGAAAGCATGGTATTCTCTTTGTTAATATGATTGTTATGCACTCTCAGTTTATGGGAGAGAAAGGGCTTTAAATCTAAATAAAGACATTTTAAACTGCCCATAGCAGGGCACACAAGTTAGCTTGAAAAAACAAACTGTCCATAAAACCAGCTAGGTAGCAAATTTGGAAAGAAGCAAATGAAATTGTATTCCCATCTGTATTAAATTTCTCAAGATCTTCAGATGTGGCCCATTCAATTTAAAAACAAAAAGCAACCAGTTAATAAAAATTCAGTGGAATTCAGCCAGCAGAGCAGAAGTCCATGGGTAATGCTAAAGAGATTAGATTTGAAAGATACATTTAAAATAAGTGTCATAAGTTATATCTTTTAAAATGCAATAATCTTTTCCTGCTCTTTCCAGCAGTTCATTGTATGGGTCACACCATAAATTACACCCAAATGCATAAAAAGAGTGGTAGATGAAAGTTCAAGCTAATCTCATGTAGGCTTTAACACATTTGAAAACAAGAAATTTCTATCCTCCAAATGCTGACCTTTATGTATGCTATAGCATGACAGTGCACACAAGGGTTTGTGTTGCAACAGATTCACCATACCTGACCATAACAGTTCTCTGGAAAAAATAGTTTAGATAAATCCCATTTATAAATGATAGCTATCCTAAACTGCATAGTTCCAGCAAAATTCCATTGTCACCAAAAATGCCACAAGAGAGGCATTGTCAGGCTGTTATCTCGGTTTAGATGCTTCCTTTCGTTTCTCTGCTGAACCGTCCAGACTTCAAGGACGGCTACACATACCAAAGCCTGGGAACGCCACTCCTGGGAAATAATGCTCTGTTTATGCTTTGTAATCTCCTGCCGTTTCTCTGCCTTATATTTCCAAATAACGGGCAAAACAAACCATAGCTGTCATCTTGCCTTCAATGCACTGTATTGCCTATTTGACCAGTAAAGCCATCTGCTTGGAATCTGATTGTCTCTGTGGTGATTTCTGGTTCGATGGGTCAAGAGCTTACATTATGACAGCTATCCCTACTCTTCTTCATCAATTCTTTAGTCAGGCTGGAGCCCCGGAGGGTTCGCCTGCCACTCAGATGGGAGCTAGGAGGGCGCTCTCCGAGTGAACCGTGACTACTGCTTCTTGGAACCCTGGAGTCCTCATCTGAGGATCCTACCCTTCTACGGGATATAGTAGCTGAACTCTTTAGGACTAATTCAGAGGTTTGCCGCTTGAGTGGACTGGTCCAGACACAGTGGCAATCTCTAGTGAGGGTTCTCTGGATGTTAACGTCGGAGGATACTAATGCTCGTTTAGACCTCCAAAATTTTGATCAGTTGCTGGATGATGCCCGGCTGGCAACTGAGGACTTACAAATGCTAACCGATTTATTGGATAAGCTTATTGCCCGTGAGACTCTCTCATCCACGGCTCTAACGCGTCCTGTCGCCATGGGGGAAGGTACCATGGCGGGAGCCGCACCGGCAGGTTTTTCTTTGGTACCCAATGCAGCTGACTGTCAAGCTGAAGCCAAGAGGGTCGCTATCCAGACGGCCCTCCTCTTTGCGGATTGTACAAAGGATACCACGATAGCCACCTTGGCTCAATGTTTGACCTCGACGTTCGGGGCCGATGCACCCGCAGTCGCGGTCCGAGTGCAACCATTGCTAGGTGGGGATCCCGACCCCCTACTCACGCTCCTGGAAACGGAACTTTTACCGCACATTACCGCAGCTGCCGCTCTGAGACTTGAAAGCGCAAAAGCTCTCGCGGATAGGGAAGCTGCTGAAGCGGCTAAGGCAGAAGCTGAGGCTCAAGCCGCAAGGGATAAAGAACTGCAGTTGGCTGCGGATCGGGGACAGTTCTCAATGGGCCACAAGTTTTAGGACAAGCAAACCTCATCGTACAGGTGGCCCGGGTGAGGACGTTCACCTGTTACGAGCTCAGAATCGAGAGCTATCTGGCCGTGTAGATCAACTCCAGGAGCTAATGGAACGCTTGCTTCAGGACAACAGGCAGTTACAGCAGGCCCTGACAACCCCGGCACAACCCGTTCCACAGGGGGCTGCAGTACCGGTTCAGGGAGTGCCAGCCCAGCCACCCGCTAATGTGCCTGTTCAACCTCCGGTTCCCGGAGGTCCCATTTTACCTGCACCCAGGGCACCCGTGCAACCGGGCCAACCCATGCCCGGTCCTTGGAAACAACTCAAGTTGAAAACTACTTACGATGGATCTCTCGAAACCCTGCCCTGTTTCTTGCATCAGGTGGACAGCTATATGCGAGAACAAGGACAGTTCTTCCCTACAGAGGACAGCCGGGTTCGCTATGTGGCTTCCCTTTTGACAGGTAAAGCAGCCGACTGGATGGTCCTCCAGTTCGACACCCGATCCCGCTCTATCCGTTCCCTCAACAACTTCATGACTGCCTTACGGAGGAGGTTTGAGGACCCCTTTCTGGGGGAACGAGCCAAAGCGGAGCTTCTACAACTAAGACAGGGCTCTACTCCAGTTCGAGAGTTTGCCGATGAATTTCAAAGACTAGCAAGCAAAATTGTGGGCTGGCCCGAAGCCACCCTAATTCACCATTTTAGGGAAGCCTTACACCCTGACATTCTGAACTGGTCGTATATGCGGGGTGATCCCGACACCCTCGAGGATTGGATTCTATTAGCCGAAGAGGTGGAAAGCCGCCGGCGCTTTATTTCCCTTGTCCGCCAAAGAAAGAAGGAGAAAAGCATCCAAAAGCTCCAGCCCAAGGCACCGCCCCCCAATCCACGGAAACCCGCGCGTCCACCCCAGGATCGCGAAACCCGATTTCAAAGAGGTGCTTGCCTCACTTGTGGGGAACTGGGCCACTTTGCAGCAGTCTGCCCACATCGCCCTGAACCCTTTCGTCCCAGCATGACAGCCCGAGCTAGAGGACGACCTCAACGCAGAGGCACCGCGGCCACCCGCAGCGCAGCGCCGGGAAGACCCACACCCTCTGCACTTCACGTTGAGGACTCATCTATCCTTCCTACATCGAATGACCCCGCCGGGTCCCGGATTACAAATGCCCCATTGGGGGACAACTTTCCTTCTTCTGACGAAGAGAACCCATGGAATCCTCCAGCTTTAAACCTGGAATCCCCCCTTGATTTGTCAAAAAACAACTCCAGTCTGTGGTGAGGTCTCCACAGACCTCTGCAGAATCTCCTGCTAAACCAAAAGCTCCCACTAAAGTAAAGGAAGTAGAAACCACCGTTTATGTGGACGCAGTTTTACAACACTATGAAGGTGGTCCCCAACTACCCGTTAAGGCACTCATTGACTCCGGTTGCGGTCGCACTCTCATCAATGAGGCCACATTTGCAGCACTCAAAGTCAAGTCCGAGGCTTTACCAGCCCCCGTCCAATTTGCCCAAATGGATGGGAGCCATTTCAAGGGGGGCCCAGTTGATCATCGCACTATAGGGGTGGCGATGGGTATTGGCTCCCACTGGGAGCAAATAGACTTTACCATAGCCCCTATCCGATTTGAAGTGGTCCTGGGAATTAACTGGATTAAAGGTCATAGTCCCAGTATAGACTGGGAGACGAACACTATCTCCTTTGCCAACCCCAAATGCGACCAGCACCGACAGCAAGTTGCGGTGCTGTCTCCACCCACTCCGGCATTAATCTCCGATGTCCCATCACCGCCGTCCCTACCTGATGTATACCAGGACTTTGCGGATGTCTTTAACATTAAGGAATGTGATGCCTTACCCCCCCATCGGGCCACTGACTGTGCAATTGAGGTGGTGAAGGAGTGCACATTAACCAAGAGTAAGATTTACCCTATGAGCGCTTCCGAGCGCACTGTATTACGGGACTTTTTGGACAAAAACCTTGCCAGAGGGTTCATTCGCCCATCGAATGCTCCCAACTCAGCCCCCGCGTTTTTCTTCCGAAAAAAGGAGGGCGACCTACGCCTCTGCATTGACTTCCGAAAACTCAATGCAGTTACTCAAGCCAACGCCTATCCTATACCGCTAATTTCAGATATTTTGGGGCAACTACAAGAGGGACGTATATTCTCCAAATTGGACCTAGTAGAAGCCTACTACCGCGTCCGTATCCGCGAGGGGGACGAACCCCTCACTGCCTTCTCTAGCTGTTTTGGAATGTTTGAATTCCTTGTGATGCCCTTCGGGTTAAAAGGTGCCCCGGGGGTCTTCATGCAACTCATCAACGAAATCCTCCATGATTTACTGTACTGCGGGTTGGTAGTTTATTTGGATGACATTCTTATTTATTCAAAAACCATGGATGAGCACGTCACTTTGGTCCGAGAAGTTCTGCACCGCCTGCGCAATCACCAACTCTTTGCAAAGTTGGCTAAATGCGAATTTCACCAGAGCAAAATAACTTTCTTGGGATATATAATCTCCCACCATGGCCTTAGCATGGACCCGGCCAAGGTCCAATCCGTCCTCGATTGGACTCCTCCCTCCAACCACAAGCAAGTACAACAGTTTCTGGGCTTTGCTAATTTCTACCGCGGATTTATCCCTAACTTCGCCCAAATAGCGCTGCCCATCACCGACCTTCTGAAAACCAAGGGTAAAGGAAGCTCTGCTACATTACCCTCTGCTAAGATACTGTGGACTGATCAATGCCAGATCGCCTTTGTAGCCCTCAAACACCTTTTCACGTCGGAACCTGTGCTACGGCACCCAGACCCAAATCGAATGTTCATTGTACAAGTCGATGCCTCCGACGTAGCTATGGGAGGGGCCCTGCTCCAAAGAGGACCAGATGGTCTCCTTCACCCCTGCGCTTACTTCTCAAAGAAATTTGTGCACTCCCAATTGAACTGGCCCATTTGGGAGAAAGAAGCCTCAGCCGTTCACCATGCACTTACTCTATGGCGACAATTCCTGGAAGAGTCTAAAGTCCCCTTCGAAGTTTGGACCAATCACAAGAATCTAGCCGCCCTCACAGGAACCCATAAGTTATCCGCGAAACAACAGCGTTGGGCGGAATTCTTTGCTCAATTTCGTTTTGTCCTGAAACATGTCCCTGGAAAACAAAACGTTCTCGCAGATGCTCTCTCCCGGTTACCTCAATACCCGGCGAAACTCGATCGGCCAACAGACTCTTTATTTATGCCCGCGCAAAGAGAAGCCCTGCCCGTACTGGCTGTACAAACTCGATCCCAGACGCTGCCCCAGCGGAAGCACACGATAGCCGGCGCGCAAGCTCCTCCAGCCCTACCTGCCGCCCAGCTGCCCCCACAACAGAAACACACGATAGCCGGCGCTCCAGCTCCTCCAACCCAACCGGCCGCCCAGCCGCCTGCAGTCTGCACACCACCGCACGTAAGCGCTTCCCCCTCGTCAACCCCCATAACTGCTCCTACTACCACCGTAAACAAGGGGGGGGGGTTCCCGTCTCCGAATCTTTCTTAAATTCCCTTCGGGAACAATGCCTTATGGAACACTCTGCTCAAACCCTGCCTCCTGGTGTAATCGAACAAGGAGGCTCTTGGTACAAAGACTCGAAATTGTATGTGCCCAAAGCGCTCTGAAAAGACGTCTTACACTTGGCTCATGGAGTAAAAACAGCTGGACACTTTGGGTTCCTAAAGACCCTTCACCTGTTGCGCAGACAATTTTGGTGGGGGGGAATGCGTTCTGACATTGACTCTTTTATTCGCAGCTGTCCTGTTTGCGCCACAGTCAAACGATCTCAAGGCAAGCCCCCAGGACTACTGCAACCACTTGAAATACCCAGCAAACCCTGGGAAGTGATTGCTATGGATTTTATGACGGATCTCCCTCTCAGCGGGGGAAAAACTGTGTTATGGGTTATCACTGACTTATTTTCTAAGCAAATACATTTGGTTCCATGTGCGGGGATCCCCTCCGCTCAGAAGTTGGCCCGCCTCTTCGTGTCACATGTCTTTAGACTACATTTGTTTCCGCGCAAGATAATCTGCGACCGCGGAAGTAGTTTCGTTGCTAAGTTTTGGAAAGCTTTTCTCAAATTGGTGGGGGTGGAGCAGGGGCTGTCTAGTGCATACCATCCCCAAACGGATGGTCAAACCGAACGTGTCAATGCTGTACTTGAATGCTATTTGCGCTGTTATGTCAATTACCACCAAGATGACTGGGTGGAACTGTTGCCTTTTGCAGAATATGCCTACAATAATGCTGTACATCAGTCCACAGGTTTCAGCCCGTTTTATGCGGTGTATGGACAGGACTTCGGTCCTATCACCCCAATAGAAGGATTAGAGGGGGAGGGGGATGCCGACATTGCCTCTTGGGCACACACCCTCCGTACAACATGGCCCTGGCTGGTTAGCAACCTAGACCGAGCCAAGCGCAAATACAAGGCGCAGGCCGACAAGCATCGTTCTCCCGGTAGGGACCTGCAAGTGGGTAACTTGGTATACCTTTCCACCAAGAACCTGCGCTCCACCTGTCCGTGCCATAAGCTCAATGCTAAATACATTGGCCCATTTCCCATCATCCGCCTCATAAATCCTGTCACAGTGGAACTGTCTGTCCCCAAAACTCTGAGACGTGTACACCCCGTTTTCCATATCAGCCTTCTAAAGCCCCATGTTGCTTCCCCACAATGGCACCCGGAGCCGCCTCCTGAACAGCCCATAATGGTGGGGGGGGGGAGGAACATTTCGAAGTCTCCAAAATCCTCGATTCCCGCATACACCACGGGGCCTTGCAATACCTGATCTGCTGGAAACACTTCCCCCCTGCCTATGACGAATGGGTTCGCGCACGGGATGTCTCCACCCCCAAACTCATCAATGCTTTTCACAATACCTACCCAGACAGACCAGCCCCCTTACCGGATGGGAGGGGGCCTTAAGGGGAGCAGGATGTCAGGCTGTTATCTCGGTTTAGATGTTTCCTTTCGTTTCTCTGCTGAACCGTCCAGACTTCAAGGACGGCTACACATACCAAAGCCTGGGAACGCCACTCCTGGGAAATAATGCTCTGTTTATGCTTTGTAATCTCCCGCCGTTTCTCTGCCTTATATTTCCAAATAACGGGCAAGACAAACCATAGCTGTCATCTTGCCTTCAATGCACTGTATTGCCTATTTGACCAGTAAAGCCATCTGCTTGGAATCTGATTGTCTTTGTGGTGATTTCTGGTTCGATGGGTCAAGAGCTTACAGGCATTAAATAATAGAGTAAAAAAATAATAGAGCAACAATCAGCATTCATGCTGCAATTAGATGAAAACTGGCTTAGTAGGTATTTTGAATGCAAATGTTTAATATTGTGTTCACTGAATCTTCTGAATCAATGATAGAACATTTATTTGTTTATAACATTTCTGCCCCATCATTCTGCCTTTCTCCCGCTAGAGCACCCAAGGCAGATAACAAAAAATATGTTAAAATCAATAATAATCACAAACTTTAAAAGTACAATACAGCAGAAGCATACCACAAAAAAAGCAGCGAGGGGAATGCCTGCACCAAGCTTAGGAGGCAATGGCCCCGCCGAAACCTCCACCCAGCACCAAAAATCCATGCAACCTGCATAGGATTGCACCGGAGATACGCCACCTAAAAGGCTGAAAAAAGGGGGTGTTTCCAGCTGCCTAATGGTTGCCCCACCCCCAGGCAGGCACCCTGACGCCCCAGGAACTCCTCCCTGGATGCTGTGACACCCCGGGAATGCCTACTGGGATGCCACCGCAGCCTTTGCCGGCGTTCAGGCACTGGCAGATGGCTCCATTGTTGTTCCGCCCTGGCACTGCCATGGCAGCGGCCGGCGACCGGGCCTTCACGCTGGCGTTGAGGCCATAAACGGCCAGTGTACGCTGCCCGGACACCGGCGCTGTGGGCCCTTGTGTCGGCACAGGCCTTTGCCGGCCTCCAGAAGACTTTTGTCCTGGCTGACGGTGCGGCTCGGGAATGCGCGGCAAATGCCCTTAGAGAGAGTACAATCATTACCCCATGCTAAAAGGACAAGAGTCATGGAGCCAGACCTCATAAGGAAGAGAGTTCCAGAGCCTGAGGCTGCTACTGGAAAGACTCTCCTCTACCTCTGCTTCACTGGTGGTAGAGTACAGAAGAAGCCTCCAGATACTTAACACCATACTGGACAATATTCTGATCTTTAAAGGTCTTGTAGATGTTTCTCTGGAATCATGCTGTATTCACTTTTCAAATCTGGAGGTATCTGAGATGGTAGACTTCATTCTAGTTCTCTATTTGTTCCCCACTGGGCATGCAATACAGCCATGGATTACTAAAGACTGATCCAGTGCAGTCCAGAATTATATTTATGACACAGTTGGAAACTTTCTTGTAATATTTTTACATTCCTTGTCTTTTCTTTTGTTTGGCATCTCTACCACCTATAACTAACTTTACTATAACCAATTATTTCTGTGGGAGTGAGAGTTGGTAAAGTTGTTATTTTCCTTCCTTCCTTCCTTCCTTCCTTCCTTCCTTCCTTCCTTCCTTCCTTCCTTCCTTCCTTCCTTCCTTCCTTCCTTCTTCCTTTCTTCCTTCCCTATTTCTTTAATGGTACAGCTCCTAGCCAATAGGCTGTGAGTGAATCACACTGAACTGCTAAGCAGAATTTTTAAAACTATTTTATTTTATATAATTTATTTAATCCTATATATGTTCTTTAAATTTTCCTCATGTCTCTTAAATGCAAATAACCCCAAAATAAATTTCACCACTGGAATTGTGATAGATAGATTACTACCACCCAGCAGAAATTGTAGCTTATTAGCTACAGGCATGTCTATATCAAGAATTAATGGATTGTTCAGCTGTCTTCTTAATTGCTTATATCTTCTACAATAAAATAAGACATGCTCCATGGTTTTGATAGAACCAGTTCCACATTCCCTTAGTTGCTTGGAGTAGGGCTTTTCAGAATAGTGCCATTCAAAATGGCTGTGGGTAGTACATTGAATCTGGCTAAAAAGAACACTCTTCTGTAAACTGGGATGGTTAAGAAATCAATATATGTACAACAAGAAAATGGATATGTAAACCCCAAAAAAGCAGGAGAGCACACAAGGTAGGAACAATCTTTTTTCCATCAGAGAGCAGGCTGTAGAAAAAGACATAGTTGACAAAAGGTATTTTCCAATCCCAACCTCTGATGTTTAGCCAGTGTGGTGTAGTGGTGAAGAGCAGTGGTTTGGAGCAGTGGAGTCTGATCTGGAGAACCGGGTTTGATTCCCCACTCCTCCACATGAGTGGCGGAGGCTAATCTGGTGAACTGGATTTGTTTCCCCAATCCCCACTCCTACAAACGAAGCCTGCTGGGTGACCTTGGGCAAGTTACAGCTCTGCTAGAGCTCTCTCAGCTCCACCTACCTCACAGGGAGTCTGTTGTGGGGAGGGGAAGGGAAGGTGATTGTAAGCCGATTTGATTCTCCCATAAGTGGTAGAGAAAGTCGGCATATAAAAACCAACTCTTCTTCTATATGCCCAAACCAGGGATCAACATATGAGTCCTTGGAAGACAAACGGGGAGCCCATTCCTAAGGGAGGGGGAGGTCTGCGGAGGCAAGAAATAGCACAGTTGCACTGCCTCCACAAAGGCTTCCTAGTTGCCGAAAATAAAATAAAAGCATGTTCAAAAATAAAAAAGGGAAAATGCCCTCATAGAAAACAGCTAGGCTATGCCAGCAAAAAAGGTAGTGCAGACACGCCACAGCTCAAGGGGGCGTTCTTGGTCCAAAGGGGTTAGGAAGAGACCTAAAGGCAGCTCTGCCCCCAGGAATGCCCCCCACGCCACCACAGGCTTCCGTTTCTGGGATTTTGCAGCTGGCATAAGGTTTAGATGATTATTCCAGGTCAGATTAGATTGAAATTTCATATTTAAATAATTGTAGCTATTTGTTTGCTGGAATATATTGCCATTTAGTCACCAAGCATAGTTGATAGGTCGGGGGTTCTTAGTGAATACTACTATTTTATATTTATTGTAGTTGATGGTTAAACCCTCTTCGCTACAATAATCTCCAAATGCTTTCAACAGATGATGCAATCCAACCAGGGAGCAAACTATTAACAAGGTATCATCAGAGTATATAAGAGTAGAAATAGAGGAGTTTGCTAGCACAGGCGCGTGTGAGTTTGACAGCCTAAGCCTGTCAGAGAGATCATTTTATATAAAGATTGGACAGGGAGGGCGGCAAGCACATCCTTGCCTAACCTGTCTGTGCAATTTAAATGAGTCAGATAATAGTTCCTGCTTGTTGGTTCATATTTGTACTTCAGATGTTTCATATAACAAGCAAATGAAACAAAGCAGATGAGTGTCATTACCATAGCTGCTATGTTTCTGCCATAGTCTATTTTTTGGGACTGAATCAAAGGTCACCTTTAAATCCACAAAGGCAACATAGATTGATCCATTAGAGGGTGATATATATATATATTCATAAAATGGAACATTATATTTATGAATATATATATTCATAAAATGGAACATTATAAAGCAATGGTCCAATATAACCTGACCAAAATCCTACTTGCCCAGGTACCAGTATAGAATTTTCTGTCATCCAACTTGATAATCTATTCAACAAATAGGTCACATACAATTTACCCACTACACAAAGAAGACTAATTGGGTAATAATTCCCTAGTTGAGACTTGTCACCTTTCTTATATATTGGAACTATAATTGCCTGTTTTCCTATTCTCAGGAATTAAGCCTGAGTCATTTATTCTTGTGAAAGCCTCCACTAGTACAAGAGCCCACCATTTGATCTTATAGCGGAAAAGATCTGGGATCTAATATCTATGAAATCATCCATTCTGCTTTGTTTTCTCTGGGGTGCTGCAAAAAAAAAAAAATTCCTGCTCCTCTCACAGCAGCCCTACACTACTGCTGGGGGTCCACCGATCTCCAGCTGTCTGTAGCAAGATAATGGAATCAACAAACTACACCCTCCCATCCTTCAGAAATGGAAAAGTTGTTCTTTTGGTGAAGTTGCTGTTGGGTTGACAGAAAAGAACCTTAGGGCCCAAGCCCATATTATTTTGCATGTTTTGAGACACTGAGCCAAAATAGCATCAGTAATTCTGCAGAGGTGATTGACATGCCACATTGGTTGCATCTACAAATGCTGTTTCTCCCAGATTAAAAACTCTAGTCCCTGCTAAACTGTGTGTGCTACATACTTTAAATCTTTCCAACAACCTTCTGTCTAAAACTGGAGATGAATTAATTTCCTAGAAACAGGAAATGAAAGCCAACTTGGTTTAAAGTTGCAGCTCCAGACTGTAACATCCATAGTGTTTCCTCTGTGCCTACAGAACCAGTATAGACAAATATCAGTGACAAGTACAGCTACAAATTGCCAGGGAGCACTAAGGGAGCGGAAATTTTAACACCGATGCATTTTCATGCTTCTTTTAGTTTAGAAAGCTTTCTGTGATCGGTAAATCATGGAGAAAACAAAATTACATTCCAGTACAGTAAGCTATCCAGCCAGGCTTCTCACTACATCTTACAGTGTCAATCGATTTAGAAATGCACAAATCAAGCACTGTATTGTTTTTCTCATCAAATGTAAATGGAGCAGATCGACAGCATGGGAAATTTGGATGACCTGTCTCAAATTGGCCAGCTGTTCACCATATTGAAATTAGTATTTGTTAAGGTCTATTCAGAAAGGTATTACCCTGCTATCCCTCAAAATGCATTGATGCCTGTAGTTTCCTCAGTTACACATATTAAGCCTTGGTCTGGCTAGGGCTCTTTGCCCCTGGCTTGCAGCCTATGGCCTTGGATGAGACAGGCCAGTGGATCCAGGAGCAGACCAGGAGGTTAGAGTCGTATATTTCTCAGATACCCAATGAAGGGAGCTTTGAGTCTCTCAAAAAAGTATAACCTGGAAATCTTATTGGTCTTTAAAGTCCAACTGGACTTGAATTTAGTTTTTATGGTTATTGTAATTATTTGTAATTTTATGGTTGCTGGTTTTTATGATTTTTTTGCATTTGTGTTACTTTGTTGCATATTCATGATTTTAATCATAGATGTTCATGTTCATCATATGTTTGCTTATGTCATTTTCTTAACCTGTAGGGTTTAGCAGCTGATCAGGAAAGGTACAGGGGTGCCGTTAAAGTTGAAAGTTCATTCGTATAGCTGAAGAAATAGTAGATTTATTGCTCTTTTTAATTGCACATAAGTGCCAATTTTAGATTTATAACTTTGCCTTGAGAATTTAACGAATGTTATCAAGGTGTATTCTAAGTTCACCTGTTTATCTCTAGAATCCCTTAGGACACCAATATTTTTTTAAAGATTTAACTTAAGTTTTATTTAATTTGTCCTAAAGTCTGTCAAAAAGCATTGAATAATTCTTTTTAAAAATATTTTATTTTTTACAAATATAAACAGAACATAAAAAAGAGAAAAATTAAAGCCATATCACAGTCAACAATTACAATTACATCAAAGAATATATATATAATAAACATGGTGTCATAAACAATACATAATATATGATATAGCAATAATTATTAGCAGTAAATAGTGATATAATAATTTACATTAAATGGTGATTAACATAATAATATAACTTAGCATAAATTGTAAGAGATTTTATACAATACTTGATAAAAATAGATTTTAAAAAGCTTGCAATAGTGATTATTATTATAAATTTCTAAAAAAATACTTCCTGAATAATAAACATAGAGTTCACATATTAATATGTGCCAGAGAGCCAACGTGGAGGGGTGGTTAAGAGTGGTGGACTCTAATCTGGAGAACCGGGTTGGTTTCCCCACCCCTACACATGAAGCTTTCTGGGTGACCTTGGGCTAGTCACAGTTTCCTCCAAACTTTCTCAATCCAACCTACCTCACAAGGTGTCTGTTGTTGTGATAGGAAGGGAAGTAAATTGTAAGCTAGTTTGAATCTCCTTAAAAAGGTAGAGAAAATTAGGATATAAAAACCAGCTCTTCTTCTCATCTAACCATGATATGTTTAAATTTCCTCCCCTTTTAACAATATATCAAGAGGATTTTTAATAATTCATATGTATTATTACAACAATCTCCTTCTCTGCTCCCCATTTTTTTAGAATAATATAAGTGTTATGCTTTTCATTCATTTTGAAATTCTTTAATTGGTCTTTTATTCACATAATTTGTTCATTTTGTGATTATTGCATATTCAGCTGGTTTGCTTTCCCAGTCCTCTCTTCATGGACACTCTTCCACATTTCCATTTTGCTGCAAATGTTCCTCTGGTCACCGTTATCATATATCTGAACAATTCTTCCAAAATTTTGGAATATTTTTGGTAAAATGCCCAATAACATACTCTTGGCTTCCATAGCAAATTTAATTTTTAACATTTTCTGGATTTCAGCATGTATTTCTTTTCAATCTTTCTTTGTCTTTTTGCATGTTCACCACATATGGTAAAGAGTGCTGTCTACCTCTTTACATTTCCAACATCTCCCTTTATAGTTCTTGTCCATCTTCTCAATATCCTTTGGAGTAGAGTTTCCTATTGTTGGAGAGATATTCCTTCCTCAGGTTTTCCATCCCATACATATTTTAACTTGTTCTGTTTCTATGTCAAATTGAAATAAGAGCTTATACATTTGTCCTAATAATAATTTTTGCTATTTTGCTTTTTCAAATTCAGTCAGCTCCCTTATTATGCCTCTTGCCATCTGAATGTCTTTTTTAAATCTTGAAACTAGTTGAAAATATAGCAGCCATTGTACATTTTGCCTTCTTCCTTCCTCTTTTGCCAATACTTGATTTCTCCTTGAGAGTTTACCGTATTTCCATATGTTATAAAATCATTATTTTTCTCACATTCTTATCATATATAGGGGACATTAATGGGGATATTGGAGGACTAACTCTTCTTTGGGTAGATTCTCAGATTCTGAATAGCCCATCTCTAATAACGTGGCTTCTATTTTACATTGTATTTTAATTTATTTTTTTAGTCCATAGATGATTATGCAAATCTTCTTCATTTCTAATTTGATTCAAACCAAGCCAGCTGCTTGATAATATAATTTAATATTTGGTACTGCTAGTCCTCTTCTCTTTTTCTCATCTTGTAAAACTTTAAATCTGATTGTTGGCTGGATTAAGTGGATTTGACATTAATGTACACCCTGTAGTCCTTCTGATAGCTTCCTCTTCCTGCTTCGTTAAAAACATTAAAATGATTTTACTCTTTTTCCTATTGATTTTATAGCCCAAGAAAGATTCAAAATTTTCAATTTGTTCTATTATTTATTGCATGAACAAGTGGGGGTTTGAGATTATTACCACCACATCAACTTTTCATTTTGATCTCTTCTCCATCCACTCTCAATCCCTTAATTCTAGTCTAATGTGTGATTTTAACCAGCACTTCTAATGTAAGATTAAATAAAAGTAGCTATAATGGACATCCTTGACATGTCCCTTTTCCAATTTGAAATCCATCAGTCAACACTCCATTTATTAAAGGTTTTGCATGCAGTTTTGTATAAATACTCTGTATCCAGTTCATAAACCTTGAGCCACAATTTAAATTTCCAAGTGTCTTGAATAAAAAGGGCCAAGCTATATTGTCAAATGCTTTTTCAGCATCTAGGAACATAAATGTTGCTTTATTCCCCCCCCCCCATGAATTCTATTGAATTAATCACAAAGCGTACATTGCCTTTCATTAATCTCTTTGGTACAAAACTAGTCTGAGCTGTATTAATTAGTTTTGTTATACATTTCCTTAGTCTCTCTGACATTATTGAAATAAAAAGGTTATAGTTCACATTTAATAGTGAAGTAGTCTGTAAGATTGTGGTAGTGTTGGATTATTGCCTTCTTTATGTATTAATGTTATGTAAGCTTCATGCCATGATCAGGGCAATATTTTCTCTATTTCATTCATAACTTTGTGCAGTGGTAGTATTAAGTCTTTTTCCAAACACTTATAATACATTCCTGTAAATGCATCTGGGTCTGGCAGTTATCTTTTTTCAATTTCTTTTAGCTTGTGATATTTCTTGAATCATAATAGTTTGATTCACTATATCCCTATGTTCAGATGTGAACTTCTCAGTATGTATTCTCTTTATATACTCCTCTATTCCTTCTGCTGCTGATGAGTCCTTTTTATAGTTCTACAAAGAAGAGAGCAAACTTTTCTAGTATTTCTTTTTCTACATGAGTAATCCAGTCTCCTTTCTTCACTCCTGTTATCATTCTTCTTTCAGTTTCTTTCCTGAAATAATGCACCAGATATAGGGTTGTCAGCCTCCAGATACTAGCTAGAGATCTCCTGCTATTACAGCTGATCTCCAGCCGATAGGCATCAGTTCACCTGGAGAAAATGGTCACTTTGGCAATTGGACTCTATGTTCATTGAAGTCTCTCCCCTCCCCAAACCCTGCCCTCCTCAGGCTCTGCCCTGAAAACCTCCTGCTGGTGGCGAAGAGGGACCTGGCAACCCTAACCAGACATCTTCCAGGTTTGTTCACATGTTCAAAATGATTCTGTCTTTAAAGTCTTAATTTCTTTGGTATGTCCTCAGTTTCAAGCATATCTAATTGGTTACTGATCATATTATTTAGAGGACAATCATGTGGGAAAGTTAGAAAGATTTATTTATTTTCCTGTCACCTTCTCTGTAAAGAGTTTCACATAAGGACTAATCAGGCTTTCTGCTGGTGGCTTCCAGTGAGATAAGACAAGTGTCCCTCACAGATCCAATATAGATCCAATAGGGATTCTACAGCTGTTTAAGCTAATGAGGAAAATTCTCACAGGGCTGAGTGGTGCAGACCACTAAACTGGGTACAAATTAGATAACATGCCACCCAGAGAGCAGCCTCAAGCAGAAGCACTATATACATTTTCTAAACAAATAACATTAATGAGCATGATAAAGGCCAACCTTAGCACTGGGGTGATGGTTCACATTTCTTCTTAGCAACATTTCTACAGCCTGCATATGTTATCTTCTGGAATAAAAGGCAACACGCATGACTAATGATAATGCGGTGATGAAAATAGAGCTCCTAGCTTCTGACCAGCATGGGTTCTTTGTTTTTTAATTACCTTATTATAGAATAGCTTCTCTAGATTGGACAAGCAGGACATGAAAATGATGACCTTCCTTTGCTATTTGTAACCAGCATCTGGTATTCGGAGATATAATAGCTCTGAATATTCCAAGGCTACCATGGCTACTAGCAGCTGATCAAACTATCTTCCAGAATTTTTCTGCTTCTTTTGTAATAAAAACATGTAGCCTTCTTTTTGCTTGTGGTATGTGGTTTTGCAGTTCAGAAAAATATCTGGGAAAGTAACTTGGAGAGCCAGTTCTGATGCTTTTAATGTATGCTTTCACAGGACTCTTTCACAAATATCATCTGGTGAATACCAAACATATAATCAGAATCTGGTACTGGGAGCTGACTGAAGACATCACAATGGTAAAATAGTCTGAGATAGAATTCCTATACCAGTTTCTATCACTATATATAATACCATGCTAGGATATTGTTTGGCAGCAGAAACTGGACTAATTGGACATCAAGGGGAGAGTCATGGGCAGGGGTGGATTACTGGGAAAGTTCTTGGTGGGCTGGTCTGGAGAGCACTGGTGGCCAGGAGCAAGGTGAGTCCGGTGGCCACAACAGTGCTAACAGCCCTATTGAACCCATTCATCTTGGACATGAACTACAGTGACAATAAGAGCATGTATAGGCTCTCCACAGCCTGAAGAGGCCACTGAGTTCAGCTTGCTGTGGGGCAGTTTAACATTCCATTGTGCTCCTGGGAATGGGAGTTTGTACCATAGAGCCATCTATAGCAGTGCAACCAGAGGAAATCATACTGAATTTGGAGGTCACCCTGGGCAAAAGTCAAGGAAGGGACATCAGAATCACTGAGTGCAGTGAGTGGGTAACTTATGGGCAGCAGCCTGTCATCAGCTGTGGGGCAGTCAGAGGGGCCTCCACACCCTGAGTGAAGACACCACCCGCTCAACTATGGTGGTAATGAATTCAGAGGTGACAACAGAGAGATGGACCCTTCAGAACAGGGCCCAGTGGCAGTCAGCTGTAAGAGGGCCCCTCCCACTGCCATCTACATCTGTGTCTGGGATTGGGTACGATGTCTCCTAAGTCCATGAGACCCACCAGGGAGAGCTCTCACTGCGAGAGGGTGGCAGCATTTTTGCATAGCAAATGGATTTCCCATTTAAACCAATGCAAATGTATATCCGATTGATTTCAAAATATGACTACTGTTAATTTTGCACCTGCTTTTATGCTCCTTTGTGGTGATGTTATCAAATTTCATTCAACAATCTTGGATTATAAATAATATGGGATACCTACACGAACCATATACTGCTGGCTACAAATCTGTGAGCCATACACACTATTCTCTGCTTGCATTCAGGGTGGCACACAGAGGCTATCATGCAGACCCACACATGGGATGGCACCCTTTTGTTTTCCTGCGAATCTCCATCTCTGATTCATAATATTGAGAGCATATTCATTCTAATGCTCATGTTTAGCTATATTCCGAGTGGGAACGCAGCCCTTCCTTCCACTACTATGTCACAGCCATCGGTATTTGGAGAGAAGTTTTAGTGGAGATTGCAAGAGAGGTACATAGTCCACTCACAAGCAGTCCAACCTACAGCAGACAATGTAATTTAGTTGGGTCTCTATTCTGAGGCGTACTGGTGCTAAAACCACTTGCCCAATAATTTGCTAACTTCACTGGAAAATGTCCAGTTCATTCACATACTGTGCACAAACTACATTATAGGAAATGCAGGAAGATTCTTCTACCCTTCTTTGGCCTCCTCTTGCATTGTAAGCATCCTCAGCTATGTTGGTAGAACACATCCAGTGTGGCACCAGCCCAGATACATAATTTGGCTTTTCCAACTGGCCTATTCATCTATAAGGGTGGGAGCCTCTCCCCCCCTCCCTGCTGTTGGTGGATATGAAATTTTCAAGTGTTGGCAGCAAGGCACAGAAATGTGCCCTCATCATTGTGAATGAACTCCTAGTAGGATCCTGCTGTTGTTCTGACAGTTCTTTAACAATTCCTGTCCAGCACAGTCTCAAATACCACCATGTTTACATTGTTTTTCTTGGGGGCAGAACAGTCCCCTAGGCGCCTGTCATAATCCCAAGGATCACTGGTTCCTTTTCCCTCCATTTCACACCCCTTAGTCCCTTAAGGCCTAGCATCAAGCTGTGCAGCTCTTATCTTTCTGAATGAGGGGAAGAGACAGTTTCCTTGGAGTCAGCCTTGGTCCAGCTCTCCTTAATTGTCTGCAGAGGTCTCCTTGCATGCCTTGCTGTATTCCCCTTCCTCCCTCACCATGATGCTGAATTTACTCCTGTCTCAATATTTCAAACTCCCTTCCTCCCTGGGGGAAAAAAATAGACCAAAAGCGACTCACTGAGAAAACAAAGCAGCATAGATTCCCTACTTCTATAAACAAAGTGAAATAAAAATCTCCTATAAACAGTTAATGCATTTGGTTACCTAAAGTGTTTCTACATGGGGGTCCTTCCTCCTTAATCTGTAACTAGATCCTCTCAATTTATTCTAATTATGTGAAATATTGGCATTTTGCATAAAACTTCCCCCCTCCCCAAGCACAGCATTCTGGTTTGGGTCAGATAGGGAGATAGTGCCATAGGTACAATGTTGATGTAGCCCCCTATCACCGTACCAGTAAACACAACAATTTGGAGCTACTTAGCTTGCCCACTAGTTTGTCAAGCTGTTATAGGCCCCCAATTATAACAATTCTATCACAAGCACTCCAGCTAGATGCCCACTTCTGGTTTTCATAGTCTGTACCATCTGTTTCCTGTTTTTCATTGCCTGATGTCTACTGCTGGACTCCTGCTATCTACATTTCTACTTCCCCATGGGCTTTTGTAATCCACATGAGTCATCCCAGACCACTGCTGTTGAGATTCTGTGCTTATTGTCTGCCTCTTCCTTGACTTCTTCTATTACTGAGCGGCAAAATATATATATCTGAAGGAACATCAAGAAAGCATGGGGAGGGGGAAGCAAGTTGCTCAGTGGAGAGAACATGTTTTACTTGGAGAAGGACCCAGGTTCAGTCCCCGGAATCTCCAGTTTAAAAGCATCTCGGGTAGTACACATTGGAAAAGATGTATCTCTGCCAGAGACATTGGAAAACTGCTGCCAGTCTGGGTAAACAATTCTACCCTAGATGGACCAATATGCTGACCTGGTAAAAAACAGCTTCATATGTATACATCAAACTGAATGCTTCCTGAGTGTAGTGGTTAGGGAGACAGATGAGGGTTTCGGAAACTTGCATTCAAGTTTCTAAGCTACCATGAAGCTTGACCTTGGAGTAGGTACTCCTTCTAAGCCTGACCTACCTCACAGGGCTGTTATGAAGAGAGAATGATGTATGCCACTCTGAGCTGCTTGGAGGAAGCATGGGATAAAATGTACTAAATGAATGTCTTGTTCAAACACAGCTTCTTATAGGACATATGTTTCTTTTCTACGGAATTATTGTTTTTAAGATCCAGTCCTACTTGTAAAATACTCCTACTTTCTCTGAACTATAAAGAAACATGAGAAAAGTTGAAAGAGAATGATAAAAATTGAAATCTCACTTGCATTCTTTATCTTCTTTATGATACTCCTTTGAAATAACTGGGATTTAAAGAAATGTATTTTTTAATTGTAGTCTTCTCTGGTTTCTGAAGCCCATATTAAAATCACAGTAATTTTTGTGATATGCATAAAAACACTCCACCTCCACCAGTATGAGTTGTTACTTTGGGCCATATAGAGAAGATAGTTCAAATAGAGGCTGGTCTGAAGCGAAGTTGGGGTAAGCAGTTGGATTTTGGTAACAGTTGTTCCCACTACCAAAATATATCAAAGAAATATATCAAAGGCTAGCTGATAGATAAATTATATAACACTGTAAAACTGAAAGACAGCCGCAGTGGGTCTCAGTGGGAGACAGGGTGGGGCGGGGACATGGGATCGTGGTTGCCATCAGTGATGGCGTGACATCACTTCTGGGAACATCTGGAAATGATGTCAAGCCTCTCTAGGAATGGCTGGAAACGTTATAGCAAAACCATAGGGTTTTTGATGATTCCTAGAGACATGATGTCAACTTTGGGTTTTCCTGCAAGTGATGCCACACTATCACCAATAACATTAAAAACAAACAAACACCCTCTCTCCTGCCAGCCACTGGAGGGCTGTTGATGGACAGAACCTGCTGGGGGCAGGAGATCTCCAAGTCCTAGAAGGCACATGGCAACTATAGCCTCAGTAAGTGTACACATCCATCACATAAGCATACTTTGTCTATCACTTGTTTACACAGCTGGGAACAGGATTACCAATATTTTGATTTCAGGTACCTTAGTCAAGGCCAGGTAGTAGTTAAAGTCTGAGCTAACTGGGCAAGTCAAGGGTGAAACCAGGATAGAATCTGACAGATTGGAGTGGATCCTGGATGAAATTTGGAGAGTAAGAGGCAGGGCAAAATATTTTGGATCAGAGGTCTGTTGCCAGGCAAAATCTGGCAGGATATGAGTAATATATCAGAATTCAGGGGGTCATGCAGAGAAGCCTAGCAGAATCTCTATCAGCCATTCAGAGGCTTATAATGATTATGGGGTAGAACATATTTTTATTGGTTGGATCAATAAAAATTAGAAGCTATGACTGCAGGAAGGTTTCCAGGTAAGCAATATATGTAATACATTTCCCTGACCTGGATAGCCCAGACTAGCCTGAGCTCATCAGATCTTAGAAGCTAAGCAGGCTTGGCCTTAGTTAGTATTTGGATGGGAGACCACCAAGGAAGTCCAGGGTTGCTACGCAGAGGCAGGCAATGTCAAACCACCTCTGAATGTCTCTTGCTTTGAAAACCCCATGAGGGAGTGCCCTAAGTCATCTGTGACTTGACCGCAACAACAAAGAAGTTGTTTCTCACTTTGCTTTTTTTGTACTTGGGCATTGCGATGTTGTTATTTTGTAAATTTCCAGCAACTTCTGGTTGCTTGTGTCGGTCACTTTTAAAAAGAGAAAACTAGGCTTCCTCTCCCAGTTTTAGACCCTAAGAATTGCCACATTAGTTTTCTAAAACCCTGGCTGATCTTTTATGCATAAACCAAGAAATTAATCTATTCTTTTTGCATTTGAGGGAAGGGGAAATAATATTGAAGGTTATGGATTTATGAATCTGAGTAGTGCTTTCTGTTTTATATTTGTACTCAACTGTGGTTATCCTAGTATAAAATATATGCACCTTCCATCAGTGGAAAATAGCGCACAGTCATTTCAGTCATTGTTTCTCTCAACACAATAGATGGAAGCAGCTGCCTGGTCCTTTATCAGTCACTGCATCAGTGTAATATTTCTTTGAGAAAGCTAGCAATTTAAACATGCAGTTGTACTTTTTCTTCCTTGAAACCATTGATTTTCTTCTTGTCTGCATATGAATGTCTGTCACTCCTTTCTATTTCCCACTCTGGTTTCCATACCAGCTACAAAAGGGAATTCCTCAAATTTTAGTGCCACCAAAATATACGGTGACAGTTTAATAAAGTCTTTTCAAGCAGTACATCATATTTAGGTGTGCCATAAACTTTTTATTGGTACACGTCTGCCTTTACAAATGATAGGGGCATGATTCATTTAAGCAGAACATTCCAACAGCATGTCAATAAATCTGTATCTTACACTTCATAGATGTTTACTGAGCATAACCACATAATGACACAAAAGATATCAATGTGCAGAGTCCCAGAGGCCTTCTGATTAATTATACCCCTTTCTCTAGAGGACTGAGCAAGGTGGCTCAAGGTTTGAGAGCCAACCGCTGTGACTCAGGTTAAGTTTTCTGAATGTAATATTGTTAGTACCTGCCAATGTTGGTGCCAGTTGTCCCTTTGCCAACCAGTAGCCCTTTTCAGACATTCTAAGAGGCTAGAATGCACAAACACATGACTGGGATTATTATGGCAGGCTCCCCATCCCAAAAATGTATGCTTAGAGACTATGAACACGATATGGTCACACATACAGCTCTGTTTACATGATAAGGCTCCATGCTTTTTCATGGAGACAGCCTCACTTGTACGTATGAAGGCACAATACATATGTTCCAATCAGCATTCATGGGCTGAAGACAAAGGGTGCCACCATGATTCCACTCCTCCTTCTGGGCATTCATACTTTGGCCTCAATTGCACTTAAGCAGGACTCGCATATGTTGCAGTAAACATTAGAATTTTGCCCACAAGCAATCCAAAGTCTACACTAAGAAAATCTAAGTTCTACAATTTATATACACACTATATTTAAACTAGTTTGCATAATTTATTCTGCATAATGTATTGAAAAAGGTTATATGTGTGACAGGAAAGTCTACACACACACACACAAACACACATACAAACAAGAGATCGTACTCAGCAACCCTGATTTTTCAGAGATTTCATTAAATGTTGATGCTCAGTCACTATATCTTTAAGCCATAAGAACTAGAAAGCTACCTTTTTGTTCTAAATAAGAAAGAAAAAGAATGCTGGGAAATGGAGAATCTCAGAAAGCAGGCCTGATACTCCATTGTGTTTTCCCTCCTACATTCTGGCACACCTGAAACATACACACTTCCCTCCAAATTTTTTCTCTCAAATGAGGTCTTTTAGAAGCACAGCTGAACATAAGAGAGAAAAAGGAATATGCTGAAGGCATTTGGATGAGTGTACAGCCAATCAAAGCTGAAGCTGCTATGGTTTGAAATGCAGCAGAGAGGGTAGCAAGCTGAATGCCAAGATAATGAAAGGCAAAGCAGGCCATGATTGAATCCAAGATCAAATGGCGGCACAACATGACACAGTGAAGTCAACTGTGTGTTTGTGGGAATTGTGCCTTTTGTAAGTACAACAGTGCTTTGGGTTCTTTTGCTTCATAAGGTTTGTGAGAGTTTGTCAAATCCTATAAAGGGCTGGCATGTTTATGTCACAAGGAAAAAGACAGGAAAGCACACACACAACACAACACAACACAACACAAGCCTTTATTGGCATATAAAAAGGAAGAACATACATTTGGATAAAACCGAGTACAAATAAATAAAATTGGATAAAACCATCCCAAATCAGCCATTAAGGAAAGCTACACACCATTCATGATACCTGATTGCTAGCTGTAAGAACCTTGCCACTGATTCAATTATTTTTGGGTTTTGTGTGGTCATAAGACAGGATGTCCTTATTTCACCAGAGAGCCATTCCCTGTTTGCGAGCAGAGGGTCAATGAATTGGGATCAGCTACAAACATAAAAGCAACAATTGAAAAGGACATGTACAAGGGATTCAATTTCACCATTCCCACAGGGGCAAACTCTGTCCGCAAATGGGATTTTATTAAATCTTCCATATAGCAAGGCGGAGGGTAGTGCATTTAGCCTGGCAAGAATATATGCTCTATGCTGTTGTGGTGCAGTTAGACACGTAAGGTATAGTGCTATATGTTGTCTATTTGGCCAAGGCCCCCAACTCAAGGGGAAACATCTACTACTTGCATGGCTTCTAAGTTCCTGCAGTTCTATGTCTAAAAGTCTACATCTGATCACATCAAACACTGACTTTTCTGTGAGGCAATACAGGGAATCTAAAGAAATCCCAATTGATCTATTTTTTCCCTCAATATGTCTTATCCATATGGATGACTGAGATTCATTTAGCATATGAGCGATAAAACTATTTAGATCAGCCTTGAAATGTCACTGAAGCCAAAATTTGATTGTTACCAGCCAAGCTCTAGTGTCCATAAGTCTTTGATTTGTTTCTTGACACAAGGCTGCATAAGAAATACATTTTGGTGTTCCAAGAATTTTACATAAGAATTTAGATTGTATTCTTTCAACATCCTGATTTAAGGCATGTTAATGAAAGTAAATGAAAGGAAAGTTAAAGTGAGGAACTAATAAATAAAAAGATGGAAATAATAAAGCACCTAGCAATTTAACAATAGAACAAACCCCTTCTAACCATCCTGTGAGACATTTTAACACTTTACTTCAAATGCTAAAATTTCCCATAGTCATGATTATGCCTACATATTCCTTCTTTATGTATTTATCATAAATCTTCTAAAGCAGACCTTTACTAGAGGAATCTCAGAAAAAAGGCTCACTCAAGATGTAAATTATCCCTAACATTTCGTCTTTCCTAGCAAGATTTTTAGTCACCAATTTTCTTCTGCTCAGCAGAGGACTGGTACTTTCCCCCATAACTCAGAATATATCTCAGCTAAATCACTGACATCAGATAACAAGAGAAAAGAAATGGAGATTATGGGAAATTGTATCAATCACAATGAAAATGGAGCCATAAAGTTTCTAAGCTTCCTGTTCTGATAATGCTTGTTGTGGTCCTCCTTGTGTTCTTTACTTTAAAAGCACAGTGTGGAGCATTTTAGAAGATTCATAGAAGTTCATTTTTTAATTCCTTTTGATAACTTCCCGAAAGATCTCTTTAAAAACAGAATCACAAATCATTTTTGATTGAGTAATCCAGCAAAAGTCACAGACTTCTGTATTCTAGGATTTATACTCACAGCAGCTAAATTTACCAACTGAGGGCAGTTTCATACACATTATTTTTGATGAAGTGTGCAGATAAAAATATAATTTATGCGCATAGCTTGCATGGGCAAGTGGGTGTTAATTTAAACTATGAACATATAAACTGCCAAACTCATTTTCTAACTTAAAGTATATTCCATGACCCTGTCAGTCAATTTTTGGTGACAAGTAACAGCCCAATCTTGAGGGCCGCTATAGTGGTGGCAGCCAGCTGCTAACATAATGACAGTGCTGGTCTGATCCCTATGGACATTCCATAGGGGAACAAACAACACACACCTCTCTGCAAGGCACAGATCACATAGCAAGCAGACTAGAATCTACAGCAACCCCAGTAAGACCCAACAATCAGGCATAAGGGTGCCAATCTCCAGGTGGTAGATGGAGATCTCCTGTGATTACAACTGATCTCCAGGCAACAGAGAACAGTTCACCTGGAGGAAAGGACCACTTTGGAAGGTATACTTTATGGCATTATACCCCACTGAAGTTCCTCCCCTCCCCAAACCTCACCCCTCCTCAGGCTCCACCCCCAAAATCTCCAGCTATTTCCCAAACCAGAGCTGGCAACCCTAATGAGTGGGAAGGATGTGGGGACTGCAGAGAGCTGGCCAAGGCAGTCTGTCGCAGCCCTCTGAAGAGGTGAGCTTCTATGCCTAAAGTTCATAGTGAACTATGTGTCATTAATTGTGAAGGTGCCACTGGACTTGTTTTTCTGGGGGGCATTCCCAGCCTGAAGTGGTTAGGGAACTGACTAACTCCTGCCGTGCTCCTTGGTCTGCCTCTTTCCCTGCTGGCACAGAGGGTTGTGCTGGTGATGCTCTGGCAGCTGAGCTGGCAGCTGGCTGTGGCAGAGCTGCAGTGGGGTGCTATACCAGCATATTGCCACCATGTGCCCGTGTGTCTCTGAGATATGTCAACATAGCAACTGGTTAGCTCCCTGAGTGCTTTTGGTGTGCGTATGTGAAGGGTTTGTACCCAGGTAACCAAGTCTATCGTACATATAAAACAGAACATTCAAAAATTGGAACATACAAAATAGGGATCCTGGGGAGAGATGTCTGTCGAAGTCATGTGTGTCTCACAGTAAAGACATGCTCTATATCCTATACAGAAAACACCTTAGAAATACAGTTAATCTATTTCCTCATTAATTCCTTAGCTAAACAGGTCATGGAGCTCTTAGAATCAGCCAATTTTTTTCCTGTGAGCATGAAAAAAGAATTTGTCATTTCATTGCAGAGAATAGCCATTTTGTTGGAAAAACTGTTCCTGGTGTTTTCCATGAAAACATCAGTTTATGTGTGCTGTTGACTGTAAAAAATAAAGTACTCGTTTGCTTACAGCTAGAGCTGTGAAAATTGCTGTTTAGTCACGAAAATGAACTCTTTCAGCTGCTGCTGATAAATTCAGCGCAACCAACGTATTAAGGCAAAGAAAGGCAGGTGTTTCTGCCACCTCTTTCCCCACAGTTTCACCTCTACCCTGTGCCCCTCTTCTGTTTAGTAGGCATACATCATTTTCATCCTCAAAGGTGTCTAGAGCAGGAAAAGTGTATGCTTTGAAGCAGTCCTGGTCTTGACCCACCTTTGGGGCCATGGTGAACATCATTAAAATGAAATCAATGCTTTGAAAACATCCCTTGGTCCACAACATGAAAAATTTATTTTTTTGTGCATGTATGCAGGGATTTTTAAAGGGGTGTAATACATGTACTACCAATCTGGTGGACATGAAAAACATTTAAATTGTCTTGTGTGGAAGAGCTGTTACATCATCTGGGGTGGTGTGTATGTGTGGCCATGTTAGCCTGCTTCAGCCAAAATAATAAAGATTTCTCATGACACCTTAAAGATGACTAGTTCCCATCTTGTGAGGGAGCTGTTTTTAGGCACCTCACTTATTTTCAAAGGCTATTGGCCAAACAGAGGGTCATTAGAATGGGCTGCCTAAGGACCATACACCCCTGTGCCCCAGCCTTTGCTAGCAGAGATGCTTCATCATCCCTTCCTTTAGATATAATATGGGATTAGCTGGTTGCTTCAGCACTGAGCAGGATTTTGGGGGGTGAATCTGTGATTGGTCATGGGATAATCCTTCTTCATCCGCTTCATATTGTCTGGGGTGAGAGTTTTTTTTTTTAAATAGGTCTGTTCAGATTAAACTGACCCGGCTGTAACTAAAGTGGCAGGTTTAGTGCAGGCTAACTTCTAATTAGATCAGCAAACATCCTGAAGTATCTCAGGGCAGGGAGAAGTAATTATATCAGACACTTCAGGCAATCCAATTCAATAGCCTGGGGAGAGAATTCTCTCAGTGCTGGTTGTCAGTGCCTGATCCCTCATGCTGACTGGTGTAAGGGAATGGTCTTGATGGCCAATATTGGTATAATCTATTGCACAGGTGCGGATAAGCAAAGAGTGGCTAATTTTATCACTTGAAGACAGGGTGGGATTGCCCAAACACTTGCAAATCCATATGGTAGCCTCTTAGGGTGCCCACATTAATGAGGTGTGGTGGTGTAGTGGTTAAGAGCGGTGGTTTGGAGCGGTGGATTCTAATCTGGAGAACAGGGTTTGATTCCCTACTCCTCCACATGAGTAGCGGATGCTAATTTGGTGAACTGGGTTGGTTTCCCCGGGTGAACTGGGTTGGTTTTCTCCTACACATGACGCCAGCTGGATGACCTTGGGCTAGTTACAGGTCTCTTAGAGCTCTCTCAGCCCTACCTACTTCACAAGGTTCTTGTTGAGGGAAGGGGAAGGAAAGGTGATTGTAAGCTGGTTTGATTTTTCCTTAAGTGGTAGAGAAATTTGGCATATAAAAACAAACACTTCTTTACCTATTGCAGTTAAAAATTAAAATTAAAAATTAACAAAGCCTTAATTTACTCAAATTCTGGTGTGTGTGTGTGTTCTTTTGGGCAGGGGTGAGGGTCCAAGAATGCATTTAACATTGTTTTTTTGGGTCGACAAGCCTCTAATTGCCACATTGCCAATAAGGTAGGCCTAGGACTACTTTTGCTGCTGGTAAGTCCCCTGCTGGCCAGCTAATTGGCATTGGAGGGAGACTCCATCCCCAAATCTACAGGAGCTTCTAAGCTGGCAACCCTACCCCCTCAACCCCCACTGGTGGCCAGGAGGGATCTGGCTACGGTTGTCAACCTCCAGGTACTAGCTGGAGATCTGATATTACAACTGATCTCCAGCCAATAGAGATCAATTAACCTGGAGAAAATGGCCGCTTTGGCAATTGGACTCTATGACATTGAAGTCCATCCCCTCCCCAAACCCCACCCTCTTCAGGCTCTGCCCCCAAAACCTCCCATCGGTGGCGAAGAGGGACCTCGGAACCCTAGATCTGGCAACCCTAGCATGGAAGAAAATACTGTGTGAAAGAAACATAAGATCGTTAAACACATAGTTTGTTCTCTTCAGTACTAGCGCTGGGAAATGTTGTAGTTTGAACCTAGGGTTGACAACTCTAGGTTGAGAAAGTCCTGGAGATCTGGAGGTGGAGCCTGGCCGGGCAGGGTTTTAGGGAGGGATGGGACTTCAGTGTGGTATAATGCCATAAAGCCCACCTTGAAAGCAGCCATTTTTTCCAGGGAAGCCAATATCTGTTGTCTGTATATCAGTAGTAATTCTGGAAGAATTATTCATGGCTATTAGTTAGAATGGATACTAGTCATGCTGCATACCTATTCTCTCTAGTATCAGAGGAGTATGCCTATTATACTGGGTGCGGTGGAACACAGGCAGGATGGTGCTGCTGCAATCGTCTTGTTTGTGGGCTTCCTAGAGGCACCTGGTTGGCCACTGTGTGAACAGACTGCTGGACTTGATGGGCCTTGGTCTGATCCAGCAGGGCCTTTCTTAGGTTCTTATGTAAGACTGCCAGACCCCACCTGGAAGTTGGCAACCCCAATTAAACCTGACCAGCTCTCCCTTCGAATACCACATAGAAGCTGCTGGACACAGTTTGCATATGGTAGCTTCTCAACTGTTTGTGGTGACCTGGAAAGAAACTAGGCAACGCACAGCAACTGACTTGGACAACATGTGCATTGAAATAAGTTCACTGTATGGACAAGTGGTAGCTATATCATGAGAAGCATCATTAATTAAAAACAATTCAGTGATCCAGTACAATGATAACTTCTTTCCAAAACATAAGTCAGTTTTCCCTCAGCATTCTGGAGTGCTTAATTCTTATTATTTTGTATTTACTGACTCTGGAAACACAAGGTCCATACTATTCAGTAATAAGGCAATTCTGTGATCACTTTTGCCTTGTAAATTATAGCATAATTAGAATTAGATGGAGGGAAATGGTGATTGAGGTTTGATACATTGATAGTGTTGCATTTAATTAGTGAATCCCATATGTTTAGATTCTCAATGCAGAGCTACAGGAAAAGAAGATAACACAATATTGTTAGGACTGCTTGCAGAGAGATGAGATGCAAACTGTGGAAGCAGAAAGCAGATCCATTCCTACCAAAAGAAAGATCCCTGATTTTCACCAGTCTCTCCCACCTTTCTGGACTACATCTCTTTCCATTCTTTGAGGTCCTCTGACTGCCCTCATGGGGCAGTTTTCTGAGTGTGCAATGAAGTTAAGTGGGAAGGGTGAGATGCGAAAGCCCCGTTCTGCAAGCTGAACTTTGTTCATAGTAGAAAAATTACAGTACAGGCATACCTCTGAGATATTGCAGGTTTGGTTCTAGACCACTGCAATAAAGCAAATATTGCAATAAAGGGAGTCATGCAAATATTTTGGTTTCCCAGTGCATATAAAAGTTATACTGTAGTCTATTAAGTGTGCAATAGCATTATGTCTAAAAAAAAACCAATGTACACACCTTAATTAAAAATATTTTATTGCTAAAAAATGCTAACCATCATCTGAGCCTTTAGTGAGTCATAATCTTTTTGCTGATGAAGGGTCTTGCCTTGAAGTTGATGGCTGCTAACTGTAAAAAATGCAGTATGTGCAAATCACAATAAAGCAAAGCACAATAAAACGAGGTATGCCTGTACCTCCTTAGACACTTGGAACTTTCTTTGTTTTTCTGCCCCTCGCCCTTGTAGCAGCTGTGCCACAAATGGAAAATGCTCCGTTAGCTGTTCACCCAGCATTGAACCTTCTGAAATTTTAGCATCAGGTGAAAACGTAGCTGTTTTTTCAGGTTTTTAACATAATTTTTTTGGTGCTTTTTTATACAATAGTTTTAAACAGCTTTTGTTAAATATGATTTTAGGTTTTTGTTAAAGGTGCTTTTAGATTTTCTTGCTGGTTTCAATACTTTGTTTTTGAATATTATTATTATTTCAATTTACTATTTCAATTTAGCTTTCTATTTCTTTTTGTAAGCTGCTCCCAAAACATATTTGGTTGAGATATGAGGTATAAATGCTTAAAGTAGATTAATAAATAAATGACTGCTGTGAAGGAAAGTGGGGCAGATCCTTGTTAATGCTTTTTTGAAGACTCTTAGATCACATAAAACAGTTTGGACTTGTTCATTGCATTTTTTTTAATTACTTTTAGGGATGCCAGCCTCCTGGCGGGACCTGGGATCCCCTCGAATTACAACTCATCTTCAGATTTCAGAGATCAATTCCGCTGGAGAAAATTGATGCTTTGGAGCGTGGTCTCTGGCATTGCACCCCACTGAGGTTCCTGTCTCCCCAGGCTCCATTCCCAGATCTCCAGGAGTTTCCCAACCTGGATCAGTAGGGTTGCCAGGTCCCCCCTCTTGATCAGCAGGAGGTTTTAGGTGGCTGGGCTGGGGCAGCTGCATGAGTGCGCGTCCGCAAGCATGCGTAGATGTCACTTCTGGTTTAACTTCCAGGAGCACCGCATCACCACAGCCAATTTAACATCATGAGCACACGAAGATGTCATTTCCGGTTTTACTTCCAGAAGCGCTGCATCACTGTGGCTGATTTAACAAATTTTGAGGGTTTGAGTGCTAAATCAGCCGCAGCAATGCAGCACTTCCAGAAGTAAAACAGGAAGTGACATTATTGCATGTGCGCAGCCACATGTGCACACACTTGACCTCCAGAGTGGCTGGGCAGATTGGTGGGCAATTGCCTTCCAAAACCACCCACCTGGCAACCCTATGGATCAGGCCACCCTATCCCCATCTCCCACCAGTGGCCGGGGCGACCTGGCAACTAGGGCTGTTGAAAAAACAAATTAGGTAAAATTCAGATCCGGCAAAAATTCGGCCCATTTTTATTCAGGAAATGCCAAAGTCTGAACTCCCCCGATTCGGATCCGTGGAATTCTGCATGAAATTCGAAGTTTACGGATAAATTAGGCCATTTAAAGCCATTAGAAACACATTTGCACATTTCCGCGGCTCCGGGGAGCATGTTTGGAGGTAGAGGTCCCAAACTTTCAGTGTTGCTTGAGGGGACCCTTCTTACAAGAACCCCCAAGTTTTGTGAAGATTGAGTCAGGGGGTCCAGAGTTATGGGGTCTGGAAGTGGTCTCCCCATCCGCCCATTGGAATAAAGCCATTTAAAGCACATTCACGGCTTTCTGTGGCTCCGGGGGGGGGGGGCATTTTTGGAGATAGAGGTCCCAAACTTTCAGTGTAGCTTGAGGGGACCCTTCTTGCAAGAACCCCCAAGTTTTGTGAAGATTGGTTCAGGGGGTCCCAAGTTATATTATATTAAAAATGAAGAAATGTTGCCACCAATGGAGGAGTATATTAATTCATAGTATGCACTACAGGCAGTTTGTCCCAGTAATGGGCCATAAATTTAAAGTTGCATGATGAACGTCTTCTTTCAATCTTGTCTGTGTGTCTCTGTGACTGTATTTATAACCTCATTTGGAGATAATGTCAAAAGTCTAATTTTGAGGCCCTCTGTGAATGTGAGGCCTGGGCCAAATGGTTTTTCTGTTACCCCTCTTGATAGGCCCTGCATATGAGTAAACATAAAACACTCACCAAAGAACACCCAGTGTTTGTCATGTGACTCAGAAATTAGAGAAATTACATTCATATGAAGGTGAGAAAAGTCTCTCACGCACATAATGTGCATAGAGCTCTCTCTGTGAACAGGGCACCTGCTTTTTCAAGGTTCCTGATCATGAGGAGAGGTACCTACACATTACACTTGTACACATCTTCAAGTGAACATGGAACTTGTCTCCATGATTCCGTTTCTCCCCCGTGTACTGTCTGTGTGCAAAGTTGTGTGAAAAGGGCTCATCTCTTTCCTAAACCTGATATCTCTATAAAAGCAGCATAGCATGTGGTTCTTAACATATTGCTCATATGCTGCCCTAATTTTCATCGAGCACAGGGGAGAAAAACAAAGTCTCGCCTCTCTTTCTTGAGCCCTCTAGGACTTTAATAAGGGGATGTTTACTACTGAGTCAGATGGTAACTAGAATATTATAGTTGACTGAAGTCCCCAATCTGTTCTGCTGCTGAGAGGACTCCTGGGATTGTTAATGGGACATGGAACACTTCACTTTTGGTACACTGACTGAAAAGTAGTGCAATTTAGTAAAGAGGAAAAGTCATTACTGCCACTTTATAGCTGTGTGGTGGCCTAGATTAAATGGGTTTGAAAGTACGGACATATTGAAGCCATGTGGCCATGACATGCACAAAACAAACCTTTAAACAGTCACTGGCAGTCTCACCAAGGAACCAAAAGACTGAACATTTCTAGAGAACAAACAGTCTTCTTCCTGGGACCTGTCAAATGCATTTCATCCACGTTCATAAACAAATCTGGCATAATTTGCATGTGAGCGCCTGCGTCTGAATATTAGCTGTACTGGAATGTTGAAATGAAATTTGAATAGATTTAAATTCTCACACATATATATTGGAAACTGAACACAGTCACAGCTGTGCAGTGCAACCTGTAGGGTTACCAACTCCAGGTGGTGGCTGGAGATCTCCCGCTATTACAACTGATCTCCAGGTGACAGCGATCAGTTCCCCTGGAGAAAATGGCAGATTTGGCACTTGGACTCTATGGCATTGAAGTCCCTCCCCTCTGCAAGCCGCAACCTCCTCAGGCTCCACCCCCAAAATCTCCAGGTATTTCCCAACCTGGAGCTGGCAACCCAATCTGGCTGGTCACCTTCTTGTGTCCTTTTTTGGACAGGTGACGGCCCTGCAGGATTGTCAGAATTTACAGATAGGGATCTCGGTAGAGGGTAGCAGTTTCCCGAGGATGTTCTACTACACAAAAACACAGAAGCTCAGGGCTGATTCATACGTTTTAAAGTTCTTGTGGCAGTCACATGGCAATCATGAGGACTTTAGATCAGGCATGTGTCTAGAGTACTGTGTTAGGAACTCAATTTCCCAGGTATGCAAGGACCCAGTTTGGACAGGGAACATGGCATGGAGGGAGAAAGGGCTTAAGTTCCCCCCTCACTATTTCCCTGCCTGAAATGACCCCAGAGAGTTACTATTTGCCCTGTTGAAGAGACTGATAGATAAACATAAGATTCCCCAAAGGGGCAAACAGTGGCTCCCTGGAAGCATTTCAGGTTGGGGAAATGGTATACAGAGGGATGCTTAAACTCATTCCTCTCATGCACCCCGATTTGAATTGGACTCACACAAGCATGGGAATTGAGTTCCTAGAATGGAACTCCAAGTATACGTCTGTTGACAGTCCATGTTTCTGCCACAAGGATTTTGTAATGTCTGAATTGGTCAGTTAGTTACATTGTTTGGGTAACAAGAGCCAATGGGAATAAGAACAAATTAATCACTGCCAATCATTCCATTCACTCCCCTGTGTTCAGTGTAAATTGCTTATAAAACCGGAAACCTTTCTCCACGCTGTTGAAGTTTGGTTGCGAGGAACCTTTAAGTATAAAGACTGTGCTCTCTGATAATATTATTCCAACTAGATGGAAAACAAAAATACAGCTGAAAATGTATCCCACTGAAACCAATGGAAATAAAGCCTGATGATGCAGCCACATATAACAACAGATATAACAAAAACTCTTTTGAAATGAAAATAAACCTGAAAATTAAAACAAAAAATATGTATATCTCTAGCAATGAGTCTGGCTTTACACTGCACTAAAAAGCCAGTTGCTTTCAAGTCATGAAGCAATATGCATATCATTATGAGCCATTATGTGCAATGGATGAAAAAACTCTTGCCCCACCAAAAGCCATTATGAATATGGAAAACCACCTTGAAGATCTTATAGTTTCTTACACAGTTGGTAAATATTCAACAAATTTAAAAAGACACTTGTTAAAAATGTATATTACAGGTAATGAGAAACAAACAAGATCTGACTTACCAATGTTGCTAGAATATAGTGATATCCTATCCCATTTTTCCCAAGCTTGATGACCTGCAATGGTGAAACAGAAAACACTCTCTTCAACACCATTTGTAGATAAACGAAGAGAAGTTTGGTGAAACACAAAACACTCTCTTCAACACCATTTATAGATAAACAAAGAGACTTTTGTAATTAATGTTCCACCCCTGTAATTATTTTAACCTAGCTATGCTATAAATAAGATTATTTGCATAAGGAGCTACTTTACAAAATTCCCAGATTCGAGCTACAACTAAATCTCTGAGACATGGGGTTACAGTTGCTGTGCAATCAGAATGGGGAAGGAAGAAACTGCAAAATGAGTTCAGTAAGCATATCCCAAAAGTAAGATGAAAACCCATAATATCTGAGACTCATCAGCCACGTATCATAAACGTTTGGAGATTTATTTGTTCTCGCTCTCATGAGCAAAGGAGATAATGCTCATTACCACTGATAGGAAGAGTGCTGCCACATCTCCTAGGCTGCACATTACATAAATGTAGGGAAAGCAAAGGGCCAAGTGACTTGCCCTTTTGTATCCAAACTTTGCTGTAGTACCCAAGGGGAGATTTACAAATCTCACCTGAAGGGACCTCTGAACATCTGGAATCCTTTAGAACTTACAGAACTCACAGAGGAAAAGAAGTATGGGCAGAAATACAGAAACGAAAAAAAAAAAAAACCAGAAAAATAAATAATTTGTACTTGGAATACAACAGCATAACAATATAAAAGCAGAACATCAGGATGCATCAAGTCCTGCATTCTGGGAGGCCTCTGAGAACTCACAAGCAAGGCATGACTATCTCCTGTTGTTTATCTTGGTATTCAGAGGAATAGGGCTTTTGAACCTATAGGTTTCATTTAACTGTAATGGCTAATGAATGGTTATTCTTTATTAACTGTCTGGAACTGTCTGTTTTCTAACCACTCTGTTATGGACCATGTAAAAGAATAAGTTTTTGAGGTTTTTTCCAATGTATAAGATGTTTTTGTTTCATACTAGGATATCATACGAGAAACTATTTAAAGCTTACCTTATAACATGCTCAGACTGTTCATTTATACATTTTATGTGTTTTTTTAAAAAAAATTTTAAAGCAATAATATTTTTACAGTTCTGTTATACATAGGGTTGCCAGATCTGGGTTGGGAAATACCTGGATAGTTTATGTGTGAAGCCTGAGGAGGGCAGGGTTTGGAGAGGGGAGGGACTTCAATGCCATAAAGTCCAATTGCCAAAGTGGCCATTTGCTCCGAGGGAACTGATGTCACCTGGAGATGTTGTAATAGCAGGAGATCTCCAGCTACCACCTGGAGGCTGCCAACTCTACTTATACATTTTAATGAATGTATCATTGTATTTTGTATGAGATCCCCTGATGAAGCAAATTGCAAAATGCGTAGGGAACTAGAAGAGCTAAATAAACTCTCAACCTTGCACCTTGCTCTCCTTTATCTTTTCCTGCCCACTGGCGAGGAATTTTTTCCTGAATGTCAGGATGCCGAGGGGCATCAACCAAGGCTATTAGATCATGCTAGCACAAATATACTGAGTGTTGTAACCTTAGAAGTGGGATGCATTTCAAGACATTAACCACACTTGCTATTGAGCCTCTGCTGGACTAGCTCAGCTGCAGTCTGCAGGAAATATATTACAATTCTATAATGTGATGACAATACTCAACATTTATTATGCATTAGATTTGTAATATCTAAAGTAGTCTACCAAACGGAATAAAGGTCAAACACATAGTCTTCTGTGATGGATAAGGCTACATTTAACTCTGCACAAGGTCTTGAGAACAAATGTTGCCCTAGAGCCCTCCTATCTAACTAGTGGTAGGAGTCTGTTTATATATGATGCTCCTATATAAAGAACATTTAGTGCTGTCTGAGCATTCTTTCCTTGTCATCACCACAACCTTTGGAGGGTAGTTTTACTGCTTCATCAATATAAATGGTGAATGGCCCATAATGCTTTCATTCTTCTTTCTCAATAGTACGCTCCTATTGATGTTGTGGAATTGAAAAAACCTCACCTAAAGGGCAAATTTAGTTGTACTTTTTATTGGCTTTGGGTTTCCATCCATTTGTTTTGGGCAGGATAATAAAAAGGTTGTGTCATGGTCCCACCAAACATCCCTGAACCCCAAACTCCTATGTTAATACCTATTTTGGAATGAAAAGGAGGGTTACAAGTCAAGGAGACAAATCACGAGCTATTTGTGTCGGATTCTTTTGTTCCTCCTATTTTTATCAGGATTCCAGATATAAACAAGAATAAACAACATATGACCAGAGAATAGAGATGTGTGGATGAATTTTCAATTACTCATCAATACCCATGTGAGATCTGCCAAAATGCTAAACAATGTCATAAAGATCCTTGGCATTACAATTATTGCCAAATGGATTAGCAGTTATTGGACATTTGTTCATATGTTAACCGGCTCACCTGCCTCTGCCTCTTGCAGATGAAATGCTCTTGAGTATACATTAAAAACTGTCTGACTCCTATGCTAATATCCCAGCACTTCAATTAGTGTTATCAGAGTAGACATTTGTTAGCACTTCTGGATACAAATAAGTAAGACACCACCACCTTTCACACCATGCAGATCTCCTGGGTGGGATAATTAAATAATGACTGAAGCAAATGAGTCTGGAACGGCTGCAGATCAGCATGATCTTTCAAGGAAGGCTTATTTCTGCTCCACAGATTTCTCTTACACTTAGAAAATGTCATGAGCTTCATAACATTTTACTGGATAAATGCAGGGTGGGAGAACACAAAATTATCTTAGAGCCATCAATGCAGACTGTAAGTTCCTACGGTTAAAAAGGTGCCATGAAAATAATATAACATTAACATGAGGTTCTCCAATGTTAACTGTTTTTTGTTATGAGGATATTTTTTTGAAAATATAAACCACAAACCAGAAATAACTATAATATCAACAATCAAAGAAGGAATGTGCACAGGGCTTCCATGTTCAGGATTTGTCGAGGGCATGCCATATGTAGATGAGAAGCAAAATAGAGAGAGCTCAAATGTTGATCTTTTCTTTCAGTGTTTGCATTCTGAGAAGTTCTTCCTTCCATCACTGCAGAACACCTACAAAACCAGTACTTATCACACAGACAGAAGCTAGTAACTTGTATGTGTGGGCAGACACCATGTTAATCAGTTAGGTAAGTATAGTGAGCCCGGTGGCTCAGAGTGGTAAGCTGCAGTTAGGGCTGTTGGGAAAAAAAATTCGGATCCGGCAAAATCTGGCCTGTTTTGATCTGGGAAATGCCGAAGTCTGAACTCCCCTGCTTCGGTTCCGTGGAATCCGCCGCGAGATTTGAGTTTGGGGAAAAAATTCATCTGAATAACCCGCCCCCCTTCCCGGGGCTCCCAGGAAAGCGGGCGGGTGGCTCTTTGAACTGCTCCACGCTGCCATGGCTGGCAGCGCAGAGCAGTTCAAAGACCCCCGCCCGCTTTCCCGGGAGCCCCGAACCTGCCGAATTTTTTCCGTGGTCCCAAATTCGGGACCCCGGTTTTCCACCTTTTTGCGGTTCGGCTCCATCCGAACTGAAATCAAAGTCTGCCTAGGAAACGTCGGGATGTGACATCACCCCATGGGTCTGGAATGACCTAGTGCTTGCGCAGGGGACGTTTACCTTTACCTTTAAGTATAGTGAAATATTCAGGTCCAACAGGAATCTGTAATTCAGGTGAATTACAAATCTTGCTTTATCCATCTATTCTGTTTCTATTTTAAAAACATATTTTTAAAAGGCTTCTCAGTTCCAGTGCTTCTTGTCCAACATTGCACGCTGAGAATGATCGTTTGCCTTTTAATGGGAAAAGAAAGAATGAAAGACTACCCCCTGAGAGCATACTAACATTATGAAGTTTTATTACCCACTTGATAATGGGAAGAAGTTCCACCAAGTCGAGAGAAATCCTGGAGCTGTACGGCAGGCAAGGGTGAAACAATGCAGTACTTTGAGTTTGTTTTTGGTGTTTAAATAAAAAGATCCAAACCACATGGTTGTTTATATAATTAAAGCATATGATTGCAGGCCCATGGAAAAATATTTTAAGAACATGAAACAATTATTCATGTTTATGACATGTCAAAAACAAGATTTCTCCATCCCTCCCAAGTAATGAAATTGATGCTGGTTGTTGGTCATCTATCACTATTCTTTGATTCACCTCCACCTTTATTGCAATGTTTTCTCCCTTAAGAGTAGCAACATACTCTAGCTACCATCTGTATATAGTATGTTAGTTTAGGTTCTATGGTTTTAATAACATTTTAAAATTGTATTTATCTATATATCTAATTCCCACATGTACCCCTTGCCTGAGGATACTTAAATCTACAGATAGGGGCACATTTCCCCCCAACAGGTTTTTCTGCAAACTCAGGCAACCCCTTGGGTCTGCACAAAAAACCCAGAAAGTTTCAAAAAGTAAAAGGGCGATTAAATCCCCCTCCCAACTAAATAAAGCATTGTTTACGCATGCCCAGCAGTGGTTGTGGTGGCAGCAGAGCCTGTGAGCACAGCAGCGGCAGAACCTTTCCACAGTAGGAGAGCCTAGAAGCCACTGGGAAGCTGGCTCACCCTCCCATCGGTGTAAGGGGGCGCTGAGAGAGAGAGAGAGAGAGAGAGAGAGAGAGAGAGAGAGAGAGAGAGAGAGAGAGAGAGAGAGAGAGGATAAGAACCGTTGAGAGGGATGGATAAGAACTGCTCCCCCACCCCCCGCACGCTGATCTGCAGAAGCAGGACCAGTGAGAGTCAGCTAGTGGGTGACTGGGAGAGGGAGAGAAAAAAATTAGGTAAGGAGTGAGTGTGAGACTGAAAGGAAGTGAGAAAAATTAACAAGTGTGTGTGAGAGAGAGAAGCCAGAGGGACTGAGAAAGAAAGAGAAATTGGGGACAGTATATACATGTGTATGTGTGTACGTGTTGGGGGGGAGGAATGGAGAAGAGAGAGTAATTAAGGATAGTGTGTATATGTATGTGCATGAGAGACTGGGGGTAAATCAAGGAATCAAACAAACAAACAATATATGCAAAGGTTAGAAAATGATTTTTTTTTACCTTCACTTAGAGTAAACCTATTCCTAGACTCTATTTGAGTGTGTGCCCCCCTTTAGCCTGAAATTGGGCTTGGGAAGGGACTGTGCCTTGGTGGTAGAGCATCCGCTGTGTACTTTATAATATGTGGTATGAATTTTTAAGTTATGTTTTAATACAGATGTTTTAATATAGGTTTTAAATTGATGTTTTTATATTGTGTTGTGAGCTACCCTGAGCCCAGCTCGCCGGGAATGAGGGCGGGATATAAATGTAAATAATAAATAAATACATACATAAATTCAGGAGGCCTTGGTTCAATCCTCCACATCTTTACTTAAAGCTTGCCTTCCACTTGCCTCTCCCCTGCTGCTGTAGCCCAAATTACCACCTGAATTGCTGCCCCTGTTGGACAAGGGAACCCTAAGAACTGTGTGGAGGGGTAGGTGGAGGGGTTGTTGGAGAAGAGAACCCCCTGTGACCATCTGCAGAACTCCTCCACTGAATCCAGCCTGCTGGTTCTGGTCCCAAAATATATCTACCACTAAATAAAAAATGAAAAGCACAAAACAGATATTTGGATTTGGTAGAAGCAACATTTGTTGCTGAGATGGCATGCATGTTTTCATGGAGATCTTGGTAAGGACTTCAGTCAGCATTTGCTGAGATAGTAAAGGAGTTTCAGCCACATGTGCTTCCAGTGATTTATGGACAATGCAACTTCCTTGAAAAACTAATGAAACATTGTGGAAATTAAATTCCAAAATAACATAAATATGCCACTGTGTTTTGAAATGTAAGAACCTGGAGTTACATATTGTACAAGTAGGAAGGTCAAAATTTAAGACTAGAACACATTAAGATATTCTCCATCTATGCCTACTTATCAGTTGTGAAGTATGATTTAAAGAATGGGAAAATCTTTGTGACAATAGAGTTGAATGCCTCTAGAATGCAAGAATGGCTTCTGAACAGCATACACCTTTGTTCAGGCTTGAAACACTGGGCAACAGGTGAATACAAATAAACAGATGGGTGGAGCCCAGGAGAAAAGTGAGATTAATCTGATAAACACTCTGATCCCAGAGTTCCAGCACAGCAGCTGTTTTGTAACAGATGATTTTATGCATCAGAGCAGACATACAATTGGTACAGGGATTTGCACAATGTGTCCTGTCATTTCCACAGAAATTTCTGTCTTCCTGCATGCTGGCCTGGGCATGATTGGGGCACTTTTCTGGAAATGTAGTTATACTCTTTAGAGCATGTTTATCAGTCATTAGGCTGTGTCACATTCCAAATTGACTAAATTGCACAGTGTCTTATGAATATCAGTGTCTTTCTTCTTGTAGAAACTGTCCGAATATTCTGAAATATGCTCTTTTTCCACACGTCTCTGCAACAGAGCCCCATGGTGCAGAGTGGTAAGCTGCAGTACTGCTGTCCAAGCTCTGCTCACGTCCTGAGTTTGATCCCAATGGATGTCGGTTTCAGGTAGCCGGCTCAAGGTTGACTCAGCCTTCCATCCTTCCGAGGTCAATGAGTACCCAGCTTGCTGGGGGTAAAGGGAAGATGACTGGAGAAGGCACTGGCAACCCACCCCGTAAACAAAGTCTGCCTAGTAAATGTCGGGATGTGATGTCACATCATGGGTCAGGAATGACCCGGTGCTTGCACAGGGGACCTTTACCTTTTACTCTAGAACAGTGGAGATGAATTATTTCTAAAGAGTGAAAATCATCTCTAGTTTTGGAATGTGAAATGAAAGTCCCAAACAGTTATGAGAAATGTGGGGTCTGTATTCGCTACAGGTGTTGGGGAGTCCTGGGGGAAAATGCCTCCAGTGGGCTTCCCTCCCTTGGTGGGCCAATTGGTTTTCTACTTGTTGACCTTCTTTCTCTAGGTCCAATTTGTACAGCTGCTCAGAAGGTGATATGGGTGTTGGTAGCTGTTCTACCTTCTTAATACTTTCTTTGCTTGCTCACTCAAAAAGCGCAGGCAAATAGACAGTAACAGCATAAAGGAGAAACAACAGAACCAGACATCATACCATTGTTGGAATATGGAACTCAGAAGATGCCAAGCAGTTGCACTCCCTGATCCCAGCCCTGAAAAGGACGTCTGTAGAATCCCACAAGGACATCTTCTGAATGGTGCTCTGGTTTGATTGATCATAAGAACTTGAGCAGAGGTCAGAAGAAGTAGGGATACATTTTTAAAAAAATATACAGCAGAGATAGCTGAACATATTTTATTGCTCATTTCACTCCTTCTTCCACACTCCAGATCTTGGAATTTGGTGGTGACAACAGTGGGGGAGGAGAAGCATGCATTCCCCCATACATACTCCAGGCCACGCAGCAGCAGAGGTAAGCAGGGGCATGCCTCCTGCCATGCCGGTCTGTCTGGTGCCAAGACAAACAGTAATACCTCTTCCAATCTGGTTTGGATCCAGGCAGCAAGGCACCTCCTCCTCCTTTTTTCTCCAGTTGAAATCGGAAAAGACAATTTCCAATGACTTTGGCAAGAGCTGCCTCAGCCTCACAAGATCACAGTACCCACAATGAAAGCCAGAGGGAGGAAGGTAGGGAATGGCCCAAGCTGGCTAGGAATGAAGAATGCATATCCCTTTACATTAAAAAAAAAAAACTTTTGGACCATTCATGTCCTGTTCTTTCCTCCCTCCATCTCTTCAGTCATAATCAGAGGGACTTTATTCTTTTCAGCAAGTGCTGCCTCATCCTAGTTAGAGTGGAAAACAGTCTCTTCCAATCACAGCCAGTGGGGGAGAAGAAGAAAGGAGGATGGATGGTGTAGTGGCAATATGCGGAAGAATATTGTACGAGGAGTTCTAGGTTGACATGTCACATATTCCTCCATATTCCCTATATGAAAGTATAGTTTTTATAATGAATGTTAGTTTAGTTTGTTTCTGTAGTGTGTTGGGTTGCCAGATGTACTCCACTAGTTGATTAGGCAGTCTATGCTGATTCATGTAGCAGCTGGTGTGCATGATTAGGAAGGCAGGGCTATGGGCCAGGTGTCCTAAGTCAACCCAAAGTACCTGGCTGGAGTGAAAAACCCAAGAAGGAGACGAACAAGGGGCTTCTACACAGATCAGGCTGGATGCTGTGTGACTGGATTCTGGGATCTCTCTGGATGCTGCACACGGGGCCCCTGCAGCCAAGGAGGAGAGAGAGACTCATGTAAGGGGCTTCTACACAGATCAGGCTGGATGCTGTGTGACTGGATTCTGGGATCTCTCTGGATGCTGCACACGGGGCCCCTGCAGCCAAGGAGGAGAGAGAGACTCATGTAAGGGGCTTCTACACAGATCAGGCTGGATGCTGTGTGACTGGATTCTGGGATCTCTCTGGATGCTGCACACGGGGCCCCTGCAGCCAAGGAGGAGAGAGAGACTCATGTAAGGGGCTTCTACACAGATCAGGCTGGATGCTGTGTGACCGGACTGCTGACCCTGGGATCTCTCTGGATGCTGCACATGGAGCCCCTGCAGCCAAGGAGGAGAGAGAGACTCATGTAAAGTGTTATTACTTTGTGTTACTGTGTATGGTGGAATGTTGGGTTACTTTATAAGTAAAGCATTGCCTTTTCTCCATGTACTAGTATTTTCATTGCCTCCAAATCTTAAAGAACCCCTGCCTTGGCAGAACAGATGGATGGATGGATGGATGGGGAAGGAGCAGGCTAATCCAACCAGGGACATGGGGTGAACTTCCCCTGGAATACAATGGCTGAATGATCAATTCAGTATTACTGTCTATGATAGGGACAATTTATAAGATGCTTACATACTGTATAATGAAAGCCAGCGTGGTGTAGTGGTTAAGAGTGGTGGACTCTAATCTGGAGAACCAAGTTTAATTCCCCATTCCTATACATGAAGCCAGTGTGGTGACCTTGGGCTAGTCACAGTTCTCTGTGAACTCTCTCAGCCCCACCTACCTCACATGTAGTCTGTTTTGGGGAGAGGAGAGGAAGGAGATTGTAAACCAGTTTGATTCTCCTTAAAAAGGTAGAGAAAGTTAGCATATAAAAACAACTTTTCTTCTTCAAATGGCAAATATTTCTAGATTTTAAACAGCCCAAGTTTCAGGTAAGAAACAACTTTCACCATGACATTAGAAATGTAGACAAAAGGTTTCTGAGGGTAAAAAGCCTTCCAAAGATTGGGATGTAAGATTTATTGGATTGAATTGAGGCTCAGTTTTCCCCCCCAATGTGCCCTGTATGTGTTCTGTTTTGCATGCCAGCAGAGCAGGATATACTACACTATACTATGCAACATTATTTCTGTAACAAACAGTCACTTAAAGTGCCTTACACTAAAAGTACTGCGATCAAAATAGTACCATCAATCAGTAAAAAAAAACCTAAATGCTAAAAGTATCCAATAAAGATGTACAGCTCCTATGCCAGTGGTTCTCAAACTTTAATAACCTGGAACCCCCATTTGGATTAAGCATTTTTGTGAACCCCAAGTTCTCCTCTCTTCCCTCACCAGCGCTTGCCATGTACCAGATAGCTCCATCTCAACGTGCATGGCAAGTTGCCATGCTCCGTGGAAGCTTTCATCTTCTAGTGTTTTCAAAATGATACTGTAAGAACATCAGCTATACTTTCAAAGCAAAATGTTTGTTTGGTCAGTAAATGGCCTACAAAGGACTCAGAAGATAGCTGATTCTATAAGGCAACAATTCAAAAGGCCCTGACAAGTTCTAATCAATCTGATGCCTTGATTGAAAGGGACTTTTCACTGGAGATAGCAAGTTAATAACTTCTAGATACAGGCTGGATGAGCAAAGATGGAAAGGGGATGGGAAATTTTTCAGGACTGCACACAGAAAAACAGCAGTGTTACACACAACCTGAAATTCTGGCAACAAATTGAAAGCCAACTGGTTATTGTTGTGAAAGGATGGAGTTTGTTTCTATGGTGAAATCCTTTGAATTGGAAAACAGAGTGAAAAACAGTTCCGTTTTATACCTGAAGAAATTATGATGACATCATTAGGAATATACTTCATTAGTGTAACTCAGCCAATTAGCATTCCTAAAGCTGAGTTGTTGGATCCCAGAAACTATCAGTGTATTTTCATGCTAGTACTATGAGGTGATCTGGAAGCTAGTTGACGGTAGATATTCTTGTGGTCCCACAGTTGTACCCAAACCATGGTTTGAAAAACACTGTCTTCTATGACTTCCATTTTCTTTACTCCACCATTCATCATTTCCCCCTGTCTCAACACTGCTAGAACCCACCTTGCTCAAGATAGCATTCAGTCTGTCTGCTTCACAATCCACCACCACTACCCTCTCCTTCTTCTTCTCCAGGTTCTGGAAGAGCGACTTATAATCCTCTTCTGTTGTCGTCATGACATTGACAGCTGTCACCTGCCAGTTTTTCTCTGCAGCTGTATCCAACACTTTTTGAAGGACTGACAAACCTGTGAAGGAAATGGAACGGATGAGGTTAGAAAATGAAACAAAGATCATTATTGGCAATAGTAAGTGATATCAATGACATTGTTCGTTAGGTGCTTAGATGTATAATTGCACTCACTTTTAAAAGTTTGTATAGTTTATATCTATACATCACTTTAGAACAGGAGTGGGGAACATCAGGCCCGGAGTCCGTTTAAGGCCAGTGATATCATTTGGTCTGGCCCTTCATGAGTCCTGCCAGATCTCTAGCTCAGAAGGATCTGACTGACAATTCGCCCCCTCCCACAGACCGGGATAGCCTCTATTCAAGGCGGATATGAGTTTGTTTTGCCAAGAAGAGGAACTTTTTTTCTCCCTTGCAGAAGAGTTGTTAGCTATGGAGCTGCTAAGACCGCCCAAGAAACTGTGTTAACCCTTTCCCACTCGGGCCGTGGAGAAACGTATTCCCTCTGTACTACAAGAGGGCTGGGGGCAGAAGTGGCGACAATGGAGAGGTTAAAGGGGGCAGGGGCAGAATGCGTGTGCAGGGGAAGGAGTTCTTAGCCAGTGTGTCCTCATTTCATCCCTGCAGGCGGAGGTAGAGGAGCCGGATATAGACTCTAGCCCCGACCATGCAGAGCAGGAGCAACTCCGGCGTGTGGCTGGACGGCTATGCTCAGCTGGTGCAACAGACCATCGTGTGCCACCAGGTGGGTGAGTGCACCACCAGTTGGATGCCTGCCTGCTTGCCCACACAAGGGGGGGTGTCCATCTGGGGCAGCTGCCTGCCTGGGGTTTGGTCGGGTAATTTTTAAGTTGATAATTTTGTATGGCCCGTGAATGGTGTTATACATATCCAAATGGCCCTTGGTGGAAAAGGGTTCCCCACCCCTGCTTTAGAATGTGCAAGCATTTTGCATCCATTATAACAGTCCTGTAAGGTAAAACACATCACAGGTGGGGAAAACTGAAAAAGAATCTTGCCTGAGGCCACCTACTAAGTTCATTGCTGAGGCAAGACTTTAACTAAGGTCCACAGTACTTTGCGTGACTAAAAAGCCCCCCCCCCCCCATCCTGCCCTGATTGGTTTCATTGCTGACTTACAACTTACCCCGGTCAGCATCATAAATGTACATAAATTTCTGGCACTTGTGATACTCTATAACACTGATGAGGGCGTCCTGCAGTTCTGGGCGCAGCTGAAGAACAAATTGGTTGGATGTGTCGACAGGGAAGCTAGGTGTTACGAAACAGAGGTGGAGAGCCCCGCAAAAGGATGTGAGCATATTGACAGTCCTTCTCTCATAAAAGCCAAAGATAGCATAGACACCCTTGGAGAACTGTGAGCAGACTGTGGGAGAGAGAGAATAAAAAAGAAAGTCAGCGAAGCTGTAAAGTAAATTAGACAAGCTTCCACTTAATTTGGTTAATAATTCCTTTGTTGGTATATTCAAATCCACCTCACATCTTACTGAACTGGGGAACTGAATTAATATTTTGCTCCTTTGACACCAGTTGCTTGGTCTGGATATCAGGTATCCAAGACCTAAAATAGATGTGAGATCTGCCATGAGTTCCTTGACCTGACTTTCAGTCATATGTGACGTTGGGGGAACTAACGTTGCCATGCACTCCAGGGCCCAATTCATCTCAGCAGCACGGTACAGGGAGAGGAGCGGGTTCGGCCTTCACTCTTGTGTCATTTTCCCAAGCTGAAACAATTTATAAATGATGGTGCTATGCTGTCCGATTAGAGTAGAGGGCCTATCTGTCCATCACATTTGTATCCTACCAAGAAGTTTGAGGTGGCATATGTGGTTCTCCCATTTTCCACTTTCTTCTCACAACCCTGTGAGGTAGCTCAGGTTGAGAGAAAGTGACTAGCCCAAGGTCACCCAGAAATGTTCATAGCAGAATGGAGATTTGAACCTGGGTCTTCTAGTTCCACATACTAATTTCCTACTCATTGCTGGTCGATTGATTGCCTGAACACCACACAGAAGAATCAAGATTTTAAAAGTTTTAGGGTTAAATGGCAGTCATCTCACTCCACTTATTACGCAAAAGGAGAGCTCCCAGATTCTGCCATCATGCTATATATACCACCTGAGTACTGGGGGAAAATGGTATTTGACATTCATTTAACACAGTAAGTACCATTCATAAAAGCAATATGCTTTTGCAAACTGATACAAAATTAAGAGATTACACAAAATGGTCATGCTAATTATATTAGCAATAAATTATACAAAATGAATGTAAAGATCCTTTTCTTTCATGGGGGGTTAAGCATAAAGACATATAAATAAGTGCTGAAAAGAAAGCCTATTTAAATTAAAATCTAATAAAGGCTCAAAATCTAAAACTTGCTTTCAAAAGTTCTTGTATAAAATTCAAAGTAATCTGACACATGTCCAAAAATTCAGTGCACCCTATCATTTTATATTCACTTCTTGATGAATCTGGCATAACCTATGTATCTCAGGCTTATTTGCCTTTAGGGATATGTGAATAAATGAGACAGGCTACTGGAAGTCTCTAGGCAAAGGAACACAGAATTATTAAAGTATGGAACTGAAAAATATTGGACTGGGTGGATATATGTCTTATTCAGTAATATAGGGGTGTGTTTTTTTTGGAAGAAACATACAGGGAGGATATTAAAAGCTAATATCCACCCAGCTAATATTAAAAGCTAATCAGTGAATCATTATTACACTTTGGATCACGTTATGGGCCACAGGTTTTTGTTTTTCTGATATATTTCTAGCACATTCTAAGTATGTGTGTATGATTGTGAGAGTTAGTGAGTGCATGAGAGAGAGTAATGGACAGAGAGATGGTTCTGATATAGCAACAGTAACTCAGTCAGATTCCTCATTGCTGGTGCGTGTGAATATACATTCATTGCACATATGGTAATCTTAAATCCACAACCTAGCGCTTCAAGATCACCATTGGCCACAGGAGAAGGATAAAACCAGTAATTGTGAGAAAGACTGTGGTCAAAATTAGATTTTAAATCTTCAGAACCACAGGCCTTTTATGCAGGGATGTTTCCCAGCGGTCACCTCCGCCGACTGCTTCAGGGCTTTCTTTTGCTTACCCATGCGTTATTCACGAGTCAGAGGTCACCTCACTCTCTCTGCATGTTTTGCCTGCATTTTCCAGATTCTGGCTAAAACAGTATCTGAAAAACAAGGGCAAAACGCACGGGGAGAGCAAGGCGACCTCTGATGGGCAGATAAGGCATAAACCATTAAAAGGAAACCCCGAAGCAGTTGGCAGGGGTGACCGTGGGGAAACGTCCCTGCATAAAAGGTCACAATCTCAGACAATTGCTGGATTATTACAAATCAGCCTTTCTTCAGTTATAACACTTCTTAACTGTGGAACTGAACAACAGAGAGACACCCATCCTTTCTAGAAAAGAACTTCCTCATACAAAACTTCCCCTCAAAAATTGGGATTTAAAAAAAAAACTAATTACAGGTATTAACTATATGTATTAACTATATGGGAGTCCCCCACACATATTAACTGGTTTATCATAACTAGTGAACAGTCTTTGCATTTTTCTTGATTAAATGTGGATTTCACATAACTATATTTCACCCTGTACTTCCTATATTTTATGGTTCCTTGACCCTGTTGACCTTTTTTCATACCCTCACATAAAATGACAGCTCTTATTTATTGCATCTGAAGAAGAGGGCTCTAGTCCACGAAAGCTTATGTTTGAATAAAGTGATGTTAATCTTTAAGGTACCAAAAGCTGCTTGTCTATTTTTGCTGCAACAAACGAACACAGCTATCCGTCTGGAAGTATAAATCCATATATCACAGTTTCATGAGCCGTCTGGAAGTATAAATCCATACATCAGTGTCATGATGACCCTTATTTTTCATCCGGCTGGTTTACCTTTATGATACTATCTATGTGTGTGTGCAATAGATTTTACCATAGACTTCTACCTAAAGTTTGGTAAAATGCTCCATACCAGTTGGAAATGAGAATTACGTGACCAACTATACTGAGGAAGGAGTGGTATCTTTAGAGTAGTTTGCTATCTACACATTCTTCATCAGGAGAAGCCAGACTTATTGATACTGCAAACATTATGTCATTTGGCCTCTTTTATTTCCTCCAGCCATTTGTTACATTATGAAGCCCTTAGAGAAATATTTGCATTTGGGGGAAAAACTGCTGTAAACCACTCTGAGCTCAGGGGTGAGAATGTGCTATAAATCACAGAAACAAAGAATGTAAGCTCTATGTCTGAGAATGTACAATAGCTGAAGAGACTGCACTTCTGCACAGCTAAACCCAGAGATTAAAAAATGTCAGACAATCCCATGGTTCTTTGTATTCAAGTTCAGTACCTTCTGCTGCTGCTCTGCAGAAGGTCTTGACCTCTGTCATCAGACTCTTCTGGAGTTTACTTGACTGAGTCCACGGCAATGCTTGTAGGCTGACTACAAATGTCTGGTGGGAATGCATGGTGGGGGACAGCAGCATATTTTGACTTGTAAACCCCAGGCCTAGATGCTGTCAAACTCATTTAATTTTACCCCTGTTCATGGGAAATTCCAAGTATTATAAATACATTTCCAAGGGCCTGGCACTGACAGTGACAGCACTTGGCCCTCTGACCAAGCCTCTGGCTTTCTCATTTTTAAGGGACTGAAGTGCCCACTTCACTATAAGGCAAACCTTTGGGTGTGGGAAACCTTGTTCACTTCTTTACTCTTCCTTGATTTAATTACAAGCTTACAACATCTGGTCTATTACATCCATATGCGTCAGGAACATTATCCAAGAAATGGCTTCTTAAGCGTGCCTTTGGTCTTGTTCAAAGCCTTTCCAGCACCTTGCTCACTGTGACCTCACTACATCTTTGCCCATTAGCTAGGGCTGTCGATTTGGTTCATCCTGAACCGAAAAACAGCTGAATTTCCCCTGATTCGGCGGTTTTTAGTTTGGATGGAACTGAACTCAAAAAAGGCGGGAAAACGGGGAGCCGAATTCAGCGAGTTCGGGGTGTTAAGCAAATAAATTCGGCAAATTCGGGGTTCGGCGTAGCAGCATAACCATCAGTTAGTAAGCAGCATTCTCCCGCAGCCAATCGGTGGCCAAGCTGGGTCTTCTTCTGGCCAATCAGTCGCGATTGAGGGCATGAGCCCAGCTGCTGTGTGGCCCGGGGAGAGAAAGAGAGAGTATCTGTTTGTGTGTGAGAGAGATCCCCCTTGGGGGGTGGGTGCGTGTGCACATTCGAGCCATTCCGTGGCTGCAGGGGGCACATTTTTGGGGGTAGAGCCCCCAAACTTTCAGCATAGCTTCAGAGGACCCTTCTTGAAAGAACCCCCAAGTTTTGTGAAGATTGGGTCGGGGGGGCTGAGATACAGGCCCCGACAGGGGTCTCCCCTCCTTAATGTGCATCTCTGACAATGGGGGTTTGCAATTAGCCCAAAGCTCCCAGCCCCGACAAACAGCTGAGCTGCGGGGAGCAAGGGCGGGGCAGGTGCGAAGAAGATGGAACAGAAGACATCCACAGTAAGACCCGTTTTGGGGCTTTTCTCTATAATTTTTCTCCTGTGTGTGTGTGTGTGGGGGAAGCAGAGTCTTTGTGTGTGTGGGGAGGGAGCAGTTTCTTTGGGTGGGGGGGGGAAGCCAAAGGGGGCTTTCACCCATTCTGCCTGGGGTGTGTGTGACCCCTCCAGTCTCTCTCTCCCTGGTTTGAGGGGGGGGGGCTTCAGTTGTGTGTCCTCAGGTTTTCCCTCATTCATAAGATCGGTTAAGTCTATTCTGATGCTTGCTCAAAACTGGTTTTCAAATTTTGACTTAAAGAATGCATTTGCCTGGTCCAGAGTCCGATGCAAAAGGGGAAATTCCACCCCCTCCTGCTCCTTTAGCATGCCTCTGTCCCTTTCCATGGTTTGCAAACTCCCAGGCGTCACCTGTTGCTTTGCATGGTTGCAAATGTGTTGCTTTGCATGGTTTGCATGGTTGCAAACCTGTTGCTTTGCATGGTTTGCAAACTTCTTTGCACCTGCCCAGCCCTTGCTCCCTACAGCTCAGCTGTTTGTCGGGGCTGGGAGCTTCAGGAGTGGGTGGCAAGCTCTGCTAATTGCAAACCCCCATTGTCAGAGATGCACATTAAGAAGGGGGGAACCCTTTTGGGGCCCATATCTCAGCCCCCCCCAACCCAATCTTTACAAAACTTAGTGGTTCTTGCAAGAAGGGTCCCCTCAGGCTACGCTGAAAGTTTCGGACCTCTATCCCCAAAAATGCCCCCCCGGAGCCACAGAAAGGCGCAATTGTGTTTTTAGTGGCTTTATTCGGCCCAATTTTCCCCCGAACTCCAGATCTCATGCCGAATTTCAGGGACCCGAAGTGGGGGAGTTCGGACTTCAGCATTTCCCGAATAAAAACGGGCTGAATTTTGCCGAATCTGAATTTTACCGAATTTTTTTTCAACAGCCCTACCATTAGCTATGTGGTTAATTTAAGATGTGTGCTTCTCAAATTTTGTCATAATATATCTCCTTAACTCACACCACATGAATCTTCTAGAAATGCCCAAAGTGTAGCTAAAAGGAAAGCATAGAAATCAGCATAATCTTTCATCTCAGTCCAAGGTAAGGGGGGCACATAGGATATGGTGTGTTCCAAGGATATGAGAAAATGAGAAATAAAATGAAATGCAACATAATAGGCGGTTGCTATTAATATTCAGCCGTCAATCAACACAGCTAGTAGTGTGTGGATGTGATGGTGGAGGAAAACGTAACGACCAGCGTTGCACTGAACTGAGCAAGGGATGAATGAGAAAAGATTAGCACTTACTTTCTGAACTAATCTGGATTTTCTGTCACTTCTAGCACTTGCCTTGTATCACTTTGGAGAGCAAATAGATGGAAAGTATGATGTTGGACTAGAAGGTGGTGGCAGCTGCTAGTTGTAAATACTCATGGTGAAAGGAATAGACTTGATGAACAGGTTAAGTTCTGCCTCTCCCTACAAGCGACCAATGGGAGCTGATGGAATGTTGGTGAATGGGACAGCTGAAAATGGTTGTTCGGGAGTTTAGAGTAAAAGTCTGAATGAGTGAAGCTGTGGAAGAAGAGCTGTTTCACGCTGACTGCATAAAGGTCAAAATGTAATAAAGAATCCCAAATGCCTGCATAGAGAAACAGTTCAATAGTTCAACTGAAGAAAAAAAAACCTTTGCAAACTGTACCAGAATTTCTCCAATATTATATTCAAACCATAAATAAAAGTTAACTCCTTGTTTGTTTAACCCTGTGGGCTTAGGGTTGCCAGCCTCCTGCTATTACAACTGATCTCCAGCCGATAGAGATCAGATCACCTGGAGAAAATGGCCGCTTTGGCCATTTGATTCTATGGCATTGAAGTCCCTCCCCTCTCCAAATCCCACCCTCTTCAGGCTGTGCCCCAAAAACCTCCCGCTGGTGGCAAAGAAGGACCTGGCAACCCTATGTGGGCTGGATATTTATGATATTTTACTTGGATTACATGGAAAGAAGAACGAATGCACACACACACAAACCAAGATCTTGCCCTATATAAAATATATATTTCAGGATATGAATAAATGCTGGCAGCATGTGAATGAAGCAGTGTTTGAGTCTCCAACCCCAATAGTTGTGTGCAATGTCTGGGTGAGGGGTGATTATTAAAGGAGACTAGGCTACCCATTCTGGTGGTCTCTCTCTGAGTAAGAGAGAGGACCTGGTCTGTGAAATGGTCATGGTTCTCTATATATTTTAAAAGAGGGTTGTAAACTGTAACTGCCTCATCTATCTGTAATCCTGAACCTGTGCGACTGAGGTTGTGGAGGGTGGTAGGCTCTCTGACTGAGAGTATCTACATTTTAGTAAACACAGGAAAGCAAGAACAAGCTACGCAATCTACAGAAAATATCAGCATGTGATGGTCCAGACCCATCATTCTGAAGGCATCATTTACCATTGTGATGTGCAGGTGTGTATGTGTGTCCCTTGCAGATATCTAATGAAGTACCTCAAAATACAGTATACTTAGTTTTTGATATTTATAGGTAATAGCAGGTTCTAGCTAAGGTATTCCACTAAAAGTGCTAGTCTAGTATGAACACTAGTTAAGATACAATACAATCCTAAGCAGAGTTACACTGCTGTAAAGTCATTGATTTCAGTGGATTTATAAGGGTGTAACTCGGCTCAGGATTGTAGTGTTATTCATGGAGTACCTTAATTAGCAGGCTTCATTCTGTCTTCCTTGAAGGATAATAAGTAGGTCAGTACTGCTTCATTTCATCTTTACTTCCACTGAGCTTCAAAATAAATAATCATTTTCTCAAACATGATGTGTGCTGAAGTATTAGAGTGGTACAAAATTTCATTTAAATGCTGCTGGTCACATTTCAATTTCCTCTGAATGCATGTATATCCAAGTAAAGGAAAACATATTTAAGGCATCACCAGCCTGTTTCTCTCCTGATACTACAGGCAAACAAAAGTATAATTTCACCGAAAGAATAATTAATTTGTGGAATTCACTGCTGCATGATATAATGATTGGCCACCAGTTTGGTTGGCTTTAAAAAGAGATTAGACAACATGCCAGGATGGTTCATCAATGGTAATTAGTTATGATAAGTAAATGGAAACTCAATGTTCAGAGGCAGGAACCCAACAACATGAGGAACAACAACATGGGAAGGCTTTTGGCCTTGCTTATAAGTTGAGTTGCCAACCTCAAGGTGGGGGCTGGAGTTTTCTCAGAATTGTAACTGATCCCTGAACTACAGAGATCAGCTCCCTAGAGGAAATGGTAACATTGGAAAGTAGACTCCATAGCATCACATCTTTACTGAGCATCCTCTCCTGTTCAAACTCTGCCCTCCCCAGGTACTTTCCACAAGTCACTAGGAATTTTCCAAGCAGGATTTGGCAGCCCTACACCTTTCAAATTCATCTGGTTTGTGTGAAACAGGGTGGTGAAGTAGATTAACTATTAGTTTGATCCAGCATGATATAGTCTCATGTGATTGGTTCCTAAGTTCGAAGATGAATGATTAGGCGCTTTTCTTCCCCCCCCCTCCCCCGGTCCTGTATTTCAATAATGTGATTGTCCACTGCATAGCTCCAAATAACTTCAAAAAGTGATGTACAAAATACATTAAAAGAAAAAGTTCAGTGCCCCAAACCGGCTAAACTTAGATTAGATGGAAACGAAGAAATACATGCATTCAGTATTAAACAGATGTGTGAGTACAACGGTATCAGACAAATTTTAAAAATGCATTCTAGGGTTGAGAATTAGAATCTGGGCTTCAGATGGAATAAACAATTCCAGAAGGAAGTAGCATTTTACACTAAAATCTGATGTTTTCCTTCAGTGAGTATATCAAGTTGATCCTGAAAACCCACTGTACAACACTAATTATGGTTTATGAGCCTCACCATAGTGCATTCATCAGCAGATCGGGAATCACCTTTTGTTGAGGATGATGGTGGGAAATCCTTAATAAAAACATTGCAGCGGGTTTGGCAGTCTCAAAATGAAAAGACTTTCTTTTTACTCCACTTTCTATTACCAGCTAAAGACACAGAGAGGGAACTAACTAGAAAAAGATTTTTACGGTGCAATTCTGAACAGAGTTACATGCTTCCAAGCCCACTGACCTCAGCAGATTTAGAAAGGTATAACTCTGTTTAGGACTGCAATGCTAATATCACTTTTGAGGCAATAGCAATAAAAAAGGATCAAGCCTACGAAGTCAGATTTTAAGCAGACTTGTGGAATTACAGTTCTCTGCCTCACTGCATGATTAAAGTGACATTCTTGGCAGAGCTAAGCAACGAATCCATCTTCTGAAGCTACTTTGCCATCTCTGTTGCCTTATGAAAAAAAACAATGAGCTCACCGGCTACATAAATTATTATAGTTGCTACTGATTGCACACACTCCTCCCTCCTTCGATTCCTCTGTTTTCCTCCACACTATGTATCCAGCATGAGCATTCTGTGTTCCTCCTACACTGTTCTCATACAGTTCTGAATCCCAGTTTTTCAAACAGGTTTTTTGTAAAGAACTCACAGTCTTGCCATTCAGATTGTTGAAACCAGGCAGATTATTTGGAGGAAGACTGGCCTGTAGATTAGATCACTTGGGGAGCAATACGGGAGTCTTCCTGACCGTTCTTATGACATTCCTATTAATATATCTACACAAATGCTGCCGTAAGTGGTAATCTCAATTAGTTAAATTAAATTCAGTGTCAGGGTAGTAACAACTATAAACCAGTTATAGTCCCATATCTAGTTTGAAATTCACATTAACTATCAGATACAGCAATTCCTGTAGAAAAACAGAAAGACAGGGGAGTACTTCTTAGCTGCTTAATGGAACAGGTTGCCTAGACATTACTTTTTAATTAGATGTCGATTACGCACTGTATACTGCCTGTATGCTTTATTTATTTATTTAGAGATAACTAAGATACTGATAAAAGATAATGAGTCCTGCTAGCCATAAGCACAATTTTCCCCCTCAAGGTGTACAGCATAGATTCTTCTTGGATTTCTGGTTAATTCCATTAACATTTTACACATTGTACACATTGCAATATAGGATAAAAGTCACATGTTGTTCAATCTTGCACTATGGTAATTACCATCCTTCTGGATTGTCCTGTTCAGATAAGGAACTCCAGGATATGAATAATTGCAATAGAGCTGAAAAGGTCACTTTACTATGGGGGAATATTTAATGGAGGGATTAATGAGTGCTCGGGAAAACTTCGCCCACTTGGTATGTCAAAAACACCCTGAAATGGTGAGCTAACCCTAGTTTTTCTTCTAACAAGTAATAAAACATAAAAGTTGATTTAAGAAGATACTGTCTTCATCCTTTCCTCCCATAATATAGAGAAAATACTATTAATCTAGCTAGCCTTTCCGCTTATGTGCCCCTTTGACAGATCGTTCAGAAATTCCCAAACTTTGCCTGTAAGAGACTGTAAGTATGTGTGAGGAGGTTGCTGCTTGCCGTGTCAAATTGCTCCATTTTCAGACTGACACGTTTACCCCTGGTGTAACACCTATTGTGCCATGTTTGCTTTCTCCAAATACAAAATGCACCAACTGCGGCTGACGGCATTTTGAGGGAGCAACACCAAATGATTCATTTCAGAAATAATTTTCTGTCTTTTATATGACATTGATTAAAATACATATTTTTTCTTACAAAGTGAAGATAATAACAGGAATCTTTTAAATTTAATTGCATCACAGGCTTGTGATCTTGCACTGTTAAATTTTTTCTGTTCCGATGGTTCCTTTCTTCTGTTTCTTATTTCCAGTGCTTAAATTCTGATCTGAAGGCATTGCTATATTGTAAGCACACACAAAAACCTGCTCTTTTGACATGCTAATTGATGAACAGCCCCTAATGGACAGAGTAAGAACAAGTTCATCCTTCCCATGGCACATTAAGTTGTTTGGTACTGAGTCCATCAAGCTCAGTGTTGTCTATCCTACTGGAATTGGCTCTTTGGGGATCTCTGGCAGACGTCTTTCATGTCACCTACTACATAAACCTTTTAATTGCAGATATTTGGGACATTCTGCATGCAGAGCACATGCTCTACCTCTAATAGGGTTGCTAGCTCTGGGTTGGGAAATACCTGGAGATTATGGAGGTGTAGCCTTAGGAGGGCGGAGTTGGGGGATGGGAGGGACTTCTATGGGGTATAATATCATAGAGCCCACCCTCCAAAGCTGCCATTTTCTCCAAGTGAAATGATCTCTACTGTCTGGAGATCAGTTGTAATAGCAGGAGATCTCCAGCCACCACTTGGAAGTTGGCAACCCTATCTGTCGCTGAGCCAGGTATTCTATTTAGACCAGGGCTGGTGCCTGGGCTGAAGGGGGGACAAGCTGGAAGCAGAGAGCAGCATCTGCACTTGTAAGCCAGAGTGAAGACATCCATCTCTGCTGAGTCACTGGCCTTTTTTCCTGTATGACCAGGGCTGGTGTCTGGGGTGTGAGCTGAAGGTCAAGAGCCAAAGGGCTTTTGGCCTGTGGCTCTTAGCCTTCTCGTCTCGCAGCCTGCAGCTCAGCTGGAAGATCCAGCAACCTGTTGTTGTTGTTTTTTTAGCATAATTGTTAAATCTTATGCCATAGTGGCTGCATATTTCTTACCAACCACCTGGAGATTGGCAACTCTAAGCCAAAACTAGTAAAAAAGAAAAACACAACACCCTTCCACAGGTACATTGGCTTAAGAGATAGGTAGCAGTTAGGGTTGCAAGCCTCCAGGTGGTGGCTGATCTCCAGGTGACAGAGATCAGTTCACCTGCAGAAAAGGGCCACTTTGGAAGATGGACTCTTTGGCATTATACCCAAGTCCCTCCCCTCCCCAAACCTCACATTCCTCAGGCTCCACTTCCAAAATTTTCAGGTATTTCCCAACTCAAAGCTGGCAATCCTAGTAGCAGTACCTGAACTAGTAATAACCCAAGGCTACAATCCTAAACAGAGAATAAAATGGAGTGGCGGAGAATGTGGTAAACCACTTAGGGTTCCCACAGAGGAGAAAAGTGTGGTATAAATAAAGTAAACAAACTTACCATAGAATAAGCCACATTAAACAGTGGGACTGACTTCTGAATTAACATTTCAGGGTTGCCCTGCAAGTCAATGATGCAGTACAACAAGGAATTTTGTGGTGCTTTAAAGACTAAGTATTTATTGTGGATAAACGTCTGTGGGCTGCAACCCACTTTGATCAGGTCCACAGGTTTTACTGTCTGCTCACAAACGTAGTCTTTGACAAATTTTACTTAGAATAGATAGAAACAGTGTATAGGTATAGTACAGGTAGAAACAAAGGGAAAATGCAATGTAGTAACAGGCATTGTAAAGAGATAGGGGTGCCAACCTCCAAGAATTAGCTGGAGATCTCCTGCTATTACAACTGCTCTCCAGCCGATAGAGATCAGTTCACCTGGAGAAAATGGCCACTTTGGCAATTGGACTCTATGGCAACGAAGTCCCTCCCCTCCCCAAACCCCACCCTGCTCAGGCTCCACCCCCAAAACCTCCTGGTGGTGGTGAAGAGGGACCTGGCAACCCTATAAAGAGAATGGAAACAGCTTGCCAACAAGCTCTCTTTGGTTGACAGATATATGCAAGCAGCAAACTCACAAGGATCTGCAAACTTACCAGGACCTGCAAGGATCACTTCATTTCCCCCTTAACTCCCTTCCCCAAATTATTTTTCTCTCTCCTCTCTCCAGGCAGTTCCTATATCCTCCATCTTTTTCCTTCTTCCTTCTCTCCTTCCTACTCACTAACTAATCCTTCTTTTATCTGCCTGCCAATCTTCAGCTTTATTATTTATTTACTTCATTTATACCCCACCTTTCTCTACAATAGGGGTCCAAAGCAGCTGACATTATTCTCCTCTCTTCCATTTTTTCCCTCACATGCTGAGAGAGAGAATGGACTAAGATTATGCAGAAAGGGAATTTGAACTGGAGTATCCCAGATACAAATCTGACACTCTATTACAATCATGCTGGCTCTTAGCTTTCCCTTCTTCCCTCCCCGACAGCCTGTCCCTGAGAAAATTCTGGCCCAGTTGAAAAGTTGTGAGGTAACAAGTCATTCAGATGAGTTGAGTGGTGGTCACTACCAGGCCCAGCAAAGTTGCAAAAACTGGGGGGATGCTATCACTGGGCCCAGGTAAATTGCATGGCATCGTCACCACACTTGGATAAAATTTGCAAACTGCATGGTAGCAAGTTGCCTGGTGGTTGTTGCTGATCCTGACTCAATGAGTCCTCCTTCTAGAGTAGGAGAGAGGGGAGCAGGGGAGGACTGAGCATGCAAAATAGCCCTGAGAAGACTGCCATATTTTTACTGACATAAACTAAGGGTTGAAGGATGGTAATGTTGAGGTGGTTGCCTAGGAACCCCTACAGTGGCCACTGAGATCTCAGAGGGCAATCATTTCTTAAAGTTACAGGCTCTGCTTTTCTGATTTTTGGGGAGGAGGTTACCCCAATGTATTTTTTTTGTTTTAGATTTCAGATTTTTCTGATACTTAAATCTTAGAGATTGGTGCCATGAACAGACAAGACAGAACATTCCACAAAAAGGAAACGCTCCTGGAATGCAGAAAAAATTGAAATCTAAAACCAGAGCATGATCATAAGGAAGTTGGCACTCCTTCAGATATTCTGGTCCCAATCCATATAAGGCTTTGAAGGTCAATACCAGTACCTTGAATTAAGCCTGGGGCCCCCACACCGGCACCTGGGTTACTTACGCCGTCATGAGTGGCCCCAATGCCGGCGAGGAGGCCCAGATGCCGGTCTCCTGGCTCTGCCATGGCAACACTGCCCTGGAACAATGACTGGGCCTTCCGCAGGCATTTCACCAACGTAAAAGCCTGCACCAATGTTCCAGGAGGTGTGCCAGCATGCCGGGGAGTGTTCCCGAGGCGTGCCGGGGTGGAGTTGCCTGTAGGCAGCTCCCCGTCCCCTTTTGGCACCAGATGCCAGTGCGGAGAATGGAGGGGCTATGACTGCTATTTTGCAGGCGCAGCCTCGTTATTCTCTATGGGGCATTTTGCACCATTTAAACTTTAAAAAACCAGCAAACGGCTTTTTTAAGCCTTTCGGCAGTTGGGAAACAGGTTTGGAAGTGCCGTGGCTGTGCCTCCTCCCCACCGTCCCCGGCCGCCTCCAACTCAGGAATGGGCTGTAAATATATGAAAACAAGTGAAGGTCTTGGAGGAGATACCACAGACTTGCTGGCAAACTATGAATTAGGAAAGATGCTTGCTCCATAGGGTTGCCATGTGCCTGCTTATCTGCCAGTACTCCAGCAACTTGCGGGAGAATTTTTTTAAAGGCCGTCAGTGACAGTGGGTCATCACTTTTGAGAAAACCCAGAAGTGATGTCACACTGTCACTAACAGCCACCCCTCGTGTCCCCATCCTACCTACTCTCCTGCTGGCTGCCAGGATGCACATGGCAAGCCTCTGTGGTCTGACCATACACTATTTTAAGGTAAGGATCAAGGTTCCCAATTGATTCCACCACATCTTTAAAAATGGGTACTGTAAAGAGAACACTTTTAGCTCATCTTATTGGCTGTGATCGGATCCTACAGAGGAAGGTTTCTTCCAGATAATGTAGGCCTTTTATAGGTAAAAACACTTTATTAGCATTAAGTCTTGCTGGAATAATAGAACAATAATGTGATATGTTCCCAGTGGCCTATCCTGGGTGCAGCTTTCTAATAGTTTCAAGGGCAGTCGCACTTACAGTGTCTGATTGTATACTGCCCATTACATAGTCCAAATGCCAGATGACAACAACAACTAATTTTTTTAAAGTTGTAGAAAGGAATGATGTAAGCAATCCGGCTGCTGTCTGCAGGGTCAAAGAGCTAGTCCAATGACTCTTGTTTTGTTAGATTTGCATGTATGTGTTCAATTTATTTTTAGCAAGCTGTGCCTGGAAGCAATCCTCACATGGTGATGGAGAACCTGACATTGGATCAGAGAAGCTGGTGGAATTTTGATCACAAGGTGCAAATGTCTGTTCTAATTAGGAGCAACTTGCTTTCTCTCACAAACATTTGTCCTTGTAGTGATCTGATATAGCATAGGTGCCAAAGTGCATCTCTTCATTGCAAGCCAAGAGTTCACTCACATTCATCTCACACATAAAAACGGATTATTTTTTCCTTTCTCTGCCTTTGATATGGGCAGTCAGCCAAAGGCAACACATTTTTTCTTTTTGCCTCTGTCACCCTTATCCATTAAGTTCATCTTCTGCATGTTTGTTTGCTTCATATAAGGATTCATGAACATCCCACAAATAACCAGTTTCTTCTCACTCTTCCCAAAACCTAATCATCTTCTAAGATTTATGAAAGTACACACTGTAGCTCATGGGGGGAGTACATGCTTTTCATGCAGAAGATCTGTAAAAAGGCAAAGGTCCCCTGTGCAAGCACCGGGTAATTCCTGACCCATGGGGTGACATCACATCCCAATGTTTACTAGGCAGACTTTGTTTACAGGGTGGTTTGCCAGTGCCTTCCCCAGCCATCTTTCCTTTACCCCCAGCAAGCTGGGTACTCATTTTTCCGACCTCAGAAGGATGGAAGGCTGAATCAACCTTGAGCCAGCTACCTGAAACCAACTTCCGTCGAGATCGAACTCAGAAGATCTGTAGTAGGTCCCAAAAGGTCCCAGATTCAATCTTGCTTAAATTAATCCGACCTAAAAGAACTTGGAAAGATGTCTACATGACATTTTGGAGCACTGTTGTAAATCCGGATTATAGTTAAGCAAGATGGACCACTAGTTTAATTAAATATTGGCTAGCTTCAGATGAATGGAAATAACATCCAGACGATTTTTAAAAGTTTAAAAACAGAGTTAAAATACATATAAAGCATAAAAACATTGGTTGGGAAGAAGGGATCACTGGGGTACTGCCAAATGAACCCAAAATGTCTTCACTTTCTGGTGAAAGAAAGCAATAGAAGGGGACAGATTAATCTCCCTAGGGAGAGAGTTCCAGAGTTTTGGTGCCATGACCAAGAAGGCCCTCTCCCATAATGGTTGGGCATGTTCATAAGGAAGTTGGCACTCCTTCAGATATTCTGGTCCCAATCCATATAAGGCTTTGAAGGTCAATACCAGTAACTTGAAGTGTGCCTGGAAACAAGCTGGAAACCAGTGCAGATGGACCAAGACTGGAATGATATGGTCCCTATGACCCACTCCAGGCAATATCTCATCTCCAGCATTCTGTACCAGTTGAAGTTTCCTAACACATTTCAAGGACAGCCCCACATAGAGCACATTGCAGCAATCTAATCTAGATATAACCAGTTCATGCACCACGGTGGCTAGATCTTTTCTGCAAGCTGGCTAACCTGTTGAAGCTGGTAAAAGGCATTCTTGGCCACAGCTGCCACCTGTTTATTCAGCAGTAGGTCTGGGTCCAAGAACAACCCCAGACTACTGACCTGCCCCTTTAAGGGGAGAGCAACCCCATCCAGAATGGTTGACACCTTAAATCCCAGGTCAGACCCTCCGCCCTCCTGCAGCACTTCTGTCTGGTCTGGATTGAGCTTCAGTTTATTAGCCTGCATCCACTCCAAAACTGCCTCCAGGCAGTAGATCAGGGTTTCTACAGCCTCCCTGGGATCAGCTGGAAATGTGAGATAAAGCTGAGGGTCATCTGCACATTGGTGATAATCCAGCCCAAATTTCCATATGACTTCACCCAGCGGTTTCATGTAGATGTTAAAGAGCACAGGGGACAAGATGGAATCTTGTGAGGCCCCATAGGCTGAAGGTCAAGGGCCTGAACAGCAGTGTTATGAGTCAGCCTACTGAAACCTCCTCAGATGAAGAGGAAATAGAAAGAGGCAGTTCAAGAGCAGAGCAACAGCCACAGGCAGGACAGCTGCAGGCAAAGGTCAGAACAGAGGAACAGCCACAGCCAGAAGATGGCTCACAGTGTCTGCAGCCTTCCAGCTCAAGGACTCCAGCTGGGCCTGACACAAGCAGCATCCCCAGAGGCCTTGCCAAAACCACTGGATCAGAGGAGGAGACAGGTTTGACTAGAAATGCAACAGCGGTGCTCGAGTGCGAGATTGCAAGCCCAGCACAGAGTGACAGTGATGAGGCAGATCAGGGCTAAAGCACATAACCTGGCTGAGAATGTCAGAGCAGCCTCATTTGTAATAGCTGGCTCTGCTACAGCAGTGAGATAAGAGCCAATTTAAGCCATAAATTAGGCTTGGCTGTTGTGGAAGCAACTTGCTACCACTCCCTTGGGTATTGGCCTTGCCTCAATGTCTCCCAGTTGTACTTCCAATTCCTGGCATCCTGACTTTTTAAACTAATTCTGACTCACAACCTTGGACTGCTCTCTGGATTAAGCTTCGGGCCTCCACCCCTTGCTTCAGAACAGTCTCCTAGCACCACCTTCTGAAACTCCTTGTAGGACTGGAACCATAGAACAGTGTCTCCCAATCCCAGTCCGGATAGCCAGTCCAGAAGGATACCACAATAGATTATATCAAAAGCTGCTGAGAAGTCCAGGAGAATCAACAGTGTTGTACTCCCTCTGCTCAGTTCCCAGTGCTAGTCATCCACCAGGGCAACCAAGGCTGTTTCAGTCCCATAACCAGGCCTAAACCCAGACTGGAAGGGGTCTGAACTATTTGCCTCACCCAGGAAAGTTTGGAGTTGTCCAGCCACCACCCGTTCATTCACCTTGCTCAAGAATGGAACATTTGAGACTGGTCAATAATTATTGAAATCTCTTGGGTTGAAGGTAGGCTTCTTTAGAAGCAGACACATCACAGCCTGTTTCAAGGCTGGGGCAACCACCCCCTCTCTTAGGGAAGCATTAACTACCTTTTGAACCCAGTCAGCCAGCCTCCCCAAAGAAGATTTAAGTGACCAGGAAGGGCAAGGGTCACACTAGCAGGTGGTAGGCCTCAAACTTCCAGGGATCCTGTCCACATCCTGAGACTGAAAAAACTGAAAAGCATCCCATGCAAGTGGACAAGTCGGTACTATCCAACCCTGTCACTGCTAACATACAGTCCAAGTCAGAATGGATGCAAGAGATTTTAACTGCAGAGTGCTGAGCAAAGTAGTCACAGCAGGCCACTGAGCAGTCCATCTCCTCCCACAAGCCAGATCCCAACTGGTGGACCGACTTGTCCACTTAGAACAGCTCTGCTGACCCACAGAAGCAATGGTGATGGTAAAATGTTGTTTCTTTGCTGCCACAGAGTACGCTTTTAAATGAACTTTTGCTCATGTCCTATCAAATTCGGCCCGAGTCTTCCTCCACTGTTGCTCTAGCCCTCAATAAACCAGGGGGCTACCTGGGCCCTAACAACTAAGAGAGGGCACCTGAGAGTGATACTGTCAACTGCCCAAGTCATTTCCTCATAACAGAGGTCAACCAGGACATTGACAGGATCACCAACCATACCAACAGGAAAATCCCCTAGAGCCATCAGAAAGACATTCTGATCCATCTGGCTCTGGGGTCAGATCATCTTAATAGATCCATCACCCCTGCAGACTCTTGGTATCCCTGTAACCCAAGCAAGTCGTGGTCTGTCCATGACGAAGGAAACACTGTCAATTCCTCCACCCTCAGATCACATTCCTCCTGCCCAGAACAACAACAACAAAAACAGATAAAGATTATGACCTGCACAATGTGTAGGACCAGTTATTACTTGAGACAGGGCCATGGTTGTCACAGAGGCCATAAAGTCCTTAGCCACTCCTGACAAAACAGCCTCATCATGAATGTTGAAGCCCCTCAGAACAAACAGCATAGGGGTCATCAACACCACCCTTGAGACCAGCTCTGTCAGCTCAGGTATGGAGACTGTTAGGCAGTGGGTGGGTAGGATTGTCAGGCTCCCCTGGCCACTGGCACTAAATGGACGGTAGGATTGCCAGATCCAGGTTGGGAAACTCCAGGGGATTTAGGGATAGAGCCTGGGGAGGACAGGGACCTCAGTGGGGTAGAATGCCATAGAGTCCATCCTACAAAGCATTCAATTTCTCCCGGGGAACTGATCTGTGTAGTCTGGAGATGAGCTGCAATTCTGGTGATGAGCTGGTAAACCTAAGGGTGGGCACTGGGCAGTACACTAACAGAATCCCAATCATGTCTCTCAATCCCAACATTAGGCATACAGCCTGAAAACGTCCTTATAGACTACAGCCACACTGCCTCCCATGCCTGCCAGTTATGCTAATATATCATCAAGTGCCCTGGGGGGCACAGCTGAGTGAGGTTAACTCTTTCCCCTCCCCTCCCCTCCCCTCCCCCCCCTCCCCCCCTCCCCCCTCCCCCCTCCCCCCTCCCCCTCCTCTAACCAAGTCTTAGTGATACATGGCAGGCAGCCCTCTCATCCAGGATTAATCATGAATGGCTGCTGTTTTCACTGTGACTGACCTGGCATTTATCAGCAGGATTTTATAGCCTGGCAGGTTGTTGATATGGTTATCAACATCACTTCGGCTGAAGAAAAGACAGAAAGGGCAATAACATGTAGTTGTCTGCAATCCCTTCCTCTTACCTGCTTGCTTTTCTCCCACCACCATATCTCCCCCTGCCCCACACACTATGAATTATGGAAACTTCTCTCACCCCATTCCAGCCCCCCCCCCCCAGCACATCTCTCCAACCAGCAGGCGAAGGAAAAAATACACCTACACTTAATATACAGCCCTACCTCTCACCTGGGTTTCAGGAACAGAGTGGATTTGATCAAAATCGAATTGATTTAAATAACAATTTAAATCACTAGTCAGTAAGATTAGATTTTCACAATTTAAATCACTAGCCAGTAAGACCATGGTTTTCTACACAAACAACACTTCTCATGAAGGCCTTGCGTTTCTTTTTGCAGTGCTTGCATTTTGCACTTATGCCTGCCTTACCCATAGGTAGAGGAATTACATTAAAACATTCCCAAACTGCCATTATAGGTTTTCTCCTCCAGAGAGAGAATAATATGATAAACCTCAGGCTATACAGACAAAGATCCCAAGACGTGTGGAGAATTCTACTCAAAAGGTTTCACTATCATTTTTACTGCTTGCCCCTCCCTCCTCACATCCAGCTCCTTGTGTAGATCTATTCCACTCCAATCAGTCTGTTATTCATTGAACTTCTTGAAACTTAACACTTGAGAGGTAAGGGGTTGATTCTGTGTACATAGATTTGCAAAGGAACAATGAGATTAAGGTCTTTTTCTCAACTCTGTATGTTTATTTTACAACATTTTTGCCATGAAGAAGAGGCATGTTAGCTCTGAAGACACAAATTCACAGTTTTGAGAACTGCAAAACCAAGCATCTGTGATAACATCTTCTAGGTAGAAAAAAAACCTGCCCAAAATAATCATACAGAAACCTCTGGAAGAGCAGGACATTGTGAATGGATTAATGGAATTCATTTACCAAAAATGTAAACATTGCATCAAAATAGAGCTTCATGCTACATAATTAAAACTAATCCTTATTTCATGATGAATAACCTTTGGACTATAATGTATCTTAAATAGAAAACTATCTTTAGATATATTTTTCCTCAAATAGCATTTTATCTTTAAAAATCTGATTTAAATTTAAAAAGTTCAATTTAAATTTTAAAAATCAGTTTGTTTTGATTTTTTTTAAAAATAATTGATTTTTATCCTCCCTGCTTGGAAACATAAAACATAAAATGAACACAAATCCAGACCCACCTTTCACCTGGATCCGAGTAACACAAATAAAACCAGCTCTTACTTGGTTAAATGCAAAAACAACAACAACAAAAAACGGCATACCCTCACTAGGGCTGTCAATTTGGTTCGTCCCCAAACCGAAAAACAGCTGAATTTTCACTGATTCGGTGGTTTCTAGTTCAGATGGAACCAAATTAAAAAAAAGGTGGGGAAACAACGAGCCGAATTCGGCGAGTTCGGGGTGATCACAGAATAAATTTGGCAAATTCGGGGGCTCAGAATCAGCAGCATAACCGTCAGATAGTAAGCAACAACCAGCATTCTCCCTCTGCCAATGGTGGCCAAGCCGGGTCTTTTTCTGGCCAATCAGTCGTGGTTGAATGCATGAGCCCAGCTGCTGCACGGCCCGGGGAGAGAAAGAGAGAGTGTCTGTTTGTGTGTGAGAGAGGTACCCTTGGGGGGGGGGTGCATGTGCACATTTGTGCCTTTCCATGGCTCTGGGGGGGCATGTTTGGAGGTAGAGGTCCCAAAATTTCCGTGTAGCTTGAGGGGACCCTTCTTGCAAGAACCCCCAAGTTTTGTAAAGATTGGGTCAGGGGGTCCCGAGATATGGGGCCCGGAAGGGGTCCCCCCCCAAAATCGCCAATTGGAATAAAGGCATTAAAAACACATTCACACCTTTCTGCAGCTCCGGGGGGAGGGGGCATTTTTGGAGGTTGAGGCCCCAAACTTTCAGGGTAGCTTGAGGTGACCCTTCTTGCAAGAACCCCTAAGTATGGTGACAATTGGGGAAGGGGATCCCGAGTTATGGGGCCTGAAAGGAGTCCCCCCACCCATCTGCCCATTACAGCCTTTAAAAACACATTAGCGTTGGGCCGTACCATTACCCCGGCCCGGGGGTCTGGTTGCCTCGGCAGTTGGGCTGTACCATTACCCCGGCCCTGATGGTCTGACTAAAAGGCAATTAATCCCGAGTTATGGGGTCCCCCCCCCATCCACCCATTGGAATGAATGGGAGCAGGCGATCCTTAATGTGCTTCTAGAGCACGGCAAATCCAAGGCAAAACCTCCTGTGCCAGAGAGTATGTGTGTGTGAGTCTGCTAGAATCATATTGGATTACTCCTGAGTCCCTGCTCCTGATA